>NW_026622908.1:6920494-11720494 GCF_023065955.2 Ursus arctos
CATACTATGTGCCATGTTCATTATTGATGCTCCACAGGACCTCATTAAATCCCAACTCTCCAATGAAGCTACTGATTCATCCCTGTTTTCAAATGAGCTAAATGAAGCTTAGAGTAACTTGTTTATAATGCTAGTAAATGCTAGAGAAGACTCGAACCTATCCTGTCTGACTTTAAATCCCATCCTTTCAATTTTTACACTCTATTCCCAGTGATATAACTTACTGAATACTAATTACGTGCCGAGAACTATGCTAGCTGCTTTACATGGGTTAGTTTAAGACCCACAATAACCTAAAAAAGTAAATAACATTGTCCCCATTTTATGGTAGAGAAAACTGAGGCTCTGATAAATTAAGTAACTTACCTAAGGTCACAAACCCAGTAGGAGGCAGCACCAGAGCTTTAACTGTGGCCTGTCTCACTGCACCTTTCCTATGACATTATGATGTGCACATTATATTCCCATTCCTTTCCCTACTCCTTCCCCCCTCACAACACCCTTCCCCATCCTTGCATTTCCAGAATCCACCTTCAAGGCTCAGCTAATATCTTATCAACTCCAGAGCCTTTCGGGAAGTATCAGCCCACTGTTGCATTCCTATTGCAATGATTTGCATAACATTCATTTACCTTGGTCAAGACAAATTTGTATTTGTCAGTTCCGTGTTCTGTTTATGTTCTATGTCCCCAGTCAGTTAACCCATGTAAGTGCCCTGTAGCAGGTTCCTCAGGCAGCTTGTACCATCCAAATATACCTTACATTACTCTCAACTAAGCCTCTAGAGGAGGACAAGAATTGTGTTACACAATTTGTATTCTCCAAGATAATTGGCAGAATCCAAAGAACATATTAGGGCTTAATATGGTGTTGATTGGCTCCAAGATACTTTAATAATAGGAAGTTTTCAGTGATATTAATGACGATAACAGCTAACACTATATCTATCTATCTATCTACAGAGAGAGATTTTCATAACAACCAATGACGTAGTACCATTGTTATACCCATTTTACAGAGGAAATTGAGGAACAAAAAAGTTAAATGCCTTGTCTAAGGGCACACAGCTAATAAGTGGCAGGCAGGATCCAAACCCATTCACGCTCATTCCAGAGTCAGCATTCCCTTGACTACATTACAATACTACCTGCATTTGATAGATGTTGTCCTAAGATTAAACAACTCTCACACCTTAAAAAATTAAAAACTCACACACCATTGCTGCTATAAACACTGTTTTGGAAGAGCTGTGGAAAGAAGGCTCTGTCTGCGTTTAGTAGAAAACCTGAGCAGGAGATACAAAGCAACAGGGAAAACAAGAAGAAAAGAAAATTGAGAAGTATTTCTCTTTAAAAAAAAAAATAGAGTGTCCCGTTTTCACACAAAGTTTCTGTGATTTATAAAGCATCTGTACTGACTTCCTCTCATTAATACACCAAATTATATAGCATACCTCCAGAGTGAGCAACCATTGTTAGCAAAAACCCTGCAACTCTACACCAGAATCATGTAATCTTAATCTGATAAAATGCAACCACCTCTGGACTGACACACAACAGCTGTTTAAAGCATCAGAAAAATGGCCTGGTGAAGATCCCAAGGAAAAACTGGAAAACAGAATGTTGATTTCCAAATCTTTTGAACTTGATTAAGCTGTTGGCAAAAGTCAGGGAGAAAAATACAAGATATGTTTCTCCTTCAAAAAGGCAACAAGAAATTCTTGATAATTTAGAGATGATGGAAAGTAGAAGCAAATGATGTAGGTTTGTATATGATTCATAATTTATAATTTGTGAAACCTTTTCCTGTGCAGTATTTCTTTTAATTCATATAATAACTTGGTACAATCAGTAGTATTATCATCTCTACAAAATTAGCCTATACAAATAAGGCTCAGAGAAGATAACTTTCCACAGTTATTTAGCTAAGAAGTGGTAAAACCAGGACTAAAATTCAGGTCCTCTAAAAAGAAGCTCCTTTCCTTGTATCATTTGATTTTCTCTTGAAGAAAGTGGAAAGAAGAGCCTCACTCATGTTATAGAGGAAAAAAAAGTACTAGTGCTTTCAAAACAGACAATGACTGAAGCATAAGAATGGCAGGTCTCACCTCTCTTTTCTCTTTTAAGGAATTGCCACATCACTCCCTTTGAAAGTAAAATAAGAAGTAATGGGCAATGGTTCTCCTGGTTGCTTTCTTTCTCCATGTGCCCTGACTTCACTCGTCCCTCCTTGGCTCTGGACAGTGTACCAACCTCTGTAACATAGCACCACCACAGTGGTGTCACAGACACAGGAAAAACAAGCCCCATGACTCTCTTCAGGGAAATGCCAAAGGAAAACCAAAGAAACTCTAGAACCCTGAAAATAAAGCAATTTTCTCATATAGCACAGCAAAGTTCTCCACAGGAAACGAAACTATAAAATGATTACGTAGAAGCATTGTGTGGTGTGCTCTTCGTATGGTGGGGAGTTTAGGGAAGCTAATGGAAGAAAATTAAAAAGCAGGCAAGTCTATCTAGAGTTTGTTACGCCTACAGAACTCTATGCCCCAAAGTAAAGGAAACAGAGATCAATGAGCAAATCTACCCTTATCTCAGGACTAACACAAAAAACTCTTTTCAACATTCATATGCAAGGAATGGTAAGTGAGACATTTTACTGCAGAGGCAGCCACTGTGGTAATGCCCACAGAGGATATCCCTGTGGACATCTTTAGTTGTAGAAATTTCCATAAGCCTTTGTCAGTCTAACATATAAACACCTGGTTCCAGATAAAGAAGGTTCTACTTAACCCAAGTATTCTTTTTCTCATTATTCTTCTGTTATTAATTCATTCAGTATATATGTTATACGCCTGGCACTGTTCTAGATCCTGGGGGTAAAGCAGTGAATAAAATAAAATCCCTGCCCTCATAAGCTTGCGTTCTGAGTCCAAACGAAAATGCCTGCAAGATTTCTTCTACCTCTGATATTCTATGGTTCCACTACTAGAGAAAAGGCTTAAATTGCAAATGTCCCAGACAAAGAGACACTTTTAGAACCTACAGGGACCATGTTATAGCCTCAGCATCCAGTATGCTTCATCCTCAGTAAAGGTTTTTAAGTGAATGGAGGCAATCACTACATCATCGATGGGGAAACAGAGACCCAAGATGGTTAAATAAATCACCTATGATTACACAGACAGTAAGTGGCAGAGCCAAGAACTGCACCTTCATCTAAGACTATTCTAGACCCACCTAATAATTTTGATGAAACCAGTTCAGACTTTATTTTGAAGGACTACTCAGTTATTAAAAGTCAGCTTCCCAGCACTGAGTCTCTGCTTCTTTGCTTACTTCTGCATTTATTCCTTGATGGTCCAAAGGAATTGTTACTTTGTTTGTTTGTTTGTTTGTTTTAATTTCCACCAACACTCAGAAACAACGTCTAGCATATAATGCTACTGGCACATTACATTATCCAAGCAATTAACTCTAAAGAAATTTTATTTTCAAACCTAACTTTTCCTCCTCCCTGAAATCTCCCTACTTCAGTTGGGCTAGAGAATTTTTAACAGCTTCTGGACCAAGACTGTGGCCTAAAAGACTCCAGCAGGAATTAGCTCAGCTCAGTACACAACAACAATAACCCTATCCCAATATTCTTTCCCTGGTAAAAGCGTCAGGACTTGCCAGGTGGGTTTTTCTAAAACTTAACTGGGTGACCCAAAGACTTGCATTTTCAGGGAAAGAAAACTTTTTACCTGCTAGCCCAGCTAAAGGGTAATTTTCCTCGTTGCACTAAAAAAGTTGATCTACCCTGCAGTCAGTCCTTCCTTAGGGAACTCAGAGACTGCACAGGAGCACTAAATTTCAAGCAACAAGACTTAAGCTCCTGTTGTAGTCCTGTCACTAATAAATTATTTTATATTAGGCAAAATCACGTATCCTCTCTGGTGTTACTTTACTCATCTATAAAATGGGGATAATAATACTTACCTTGATTGCCTCGCAAGGGACTCAGGTAGAACACATGAACTAGTGGTCATATCAATTTGAAAAGTACCACACAAAAGTAAGGTGGCACAATTAATTATTAGTATTATTACTCAGAATTACTGTGTATTTCAGCGGCTAGAAAACCATTTGTAAAATCAGTTAGAAAGAGACAGGAGCAATGTGACATGGCAAGAAGATCCAAACTTTGGAGTCAGCCCAAGGTATAAACTCAGACTCGATGATCTTGGCAAGTTGTTTAAACTCTTACACAAACTTAAACTGTTTCCTCATCTGAAAATGGGTATAGTACACTATAAAATTTCTATGAAGAATAACTAACAAATATTTACATATATACACTTGAAAGCATCTTGCCCATGTGGTATAAAATGGTATCGTTACAAATTTCCTCTTCTAGAAAGCTTAGAACTTCAGGGTTTTATCTAGCATTCATACCATGTGAACAGCTGAAACATCTGTAATGTCAAGCACTTGAAGTTGATTTTAAAAGAAAAAATCACCACCACCACCACCACCAACAACACCATCCCTGATCAACATATTAAAGCAAAAAATTTAGATGGTAATTAACCCAGCATATTAGCAATTGGGCCAGAGTTTAGGAGCCAGTTCTATCAATGGGTATTTTCTCAGTCACTCAGACAAACTGTTGTGCTTATTTCAAATCCACTGCACTAAGGCTCTCTTTGTGATTGTGGATTGTTGGATTATTGCCTGCATTTCTGTCTTCTGTGAAAACGCCAAATGTATAGAAATTTCAGTCAACAGATTAAACGTTCCTCTTGACAATATATTATGCTGTTTGGTGTCATGTTGACATTCTATTGATGATGTTCATGACTTTATATGCCTTTATTTTGTTCTTTGGTCTCAGTAAAAAGAAAAGCAAAAAGCCCTTAGACTAATGAATTCAGAATCTTTTCAGACACAGTGCTGTTTCTCTTCCATGAGATCAGGAAAAGGATATATTTCTGGTTGCAGACATATGTGGTACAGACATGAGATCACTGCTTTAAGCTTAATAGAAGAACATAACAATCTACTCACTGTTTACACTTTAGCCCAAAGGGCAGCTGGAAATCACAACCAACCATATGCAGTGCTGAACAAGTGGTCATGACTTTATTAATAAAGCCAAGCATTAACGAATAAGATTCTGGGAATGGTACAGTGAGGGGCAGGAGTGTCTTACCATAGGCCCCTCTAAGTACTAGGCAGAGGGCCCAGGCTATTGTTGAAAATGTCCCTTGGGATTAGACTGCTCTCTCTGCCAGGATTTCATTTGCCATCTTTCATATTTCTCAGTTCTCCCATACAGTGTTTAATCAGCTGCTAGGGACTGGTTAGAAAGGACTCCTATTCTTCTTGCATTCTGACATCCTGGAAAGGGAGTGAATTATAGAATTATCTACATACAGTTAAATCAAATCACACATACAGGATGCTTTTTATACTATAAAGAACCATTTCAAGTATAAAAAGAGACACAAATGATATCTCATCTAATCCTTCCAAGTCTATGACAGGTATAGTAATATTAGCCCCAATTTATTGATGAGAAACTGATTCTGAGAAAGGCTTAAGAATATTGCAAATAAATTACAGAACAAAGATTTATACCCAGGTCCAAATCCCACACTTTTGCTTTTCAACAGCTGCCACAGAGAACAAATTAATTGATAACCCATGGTCTATCATATTTCCTTTCTGCATTGAGATGTATACAAATTTACTAGGCAAATGTAGTACTCAAACTTTAACACTGAAGCACTTCTTATGCATATCAGTGCCACAATTTACAAATTTTTTATCTGGTTCTTTCATTTCTTTTCTATACCTAACTGATAATGTCAGGTACCAAATTTGTAACCCAAATACAAAAATCACAAGACAAATGTCACAGCATAAAACCATTAAAACATGTTCAAGCTTTCATCAAAGTGAGTTGGCCCTACTGGGCCAGCAAAAATTAACAATAATAACTCCCATGAATATGACTGCTGATGTAGATGGTGCAGAAATCAGAAGTTTGAGGCAACAACTAGCTCATCGGAGTACAGTTTATTCAACTGTAATAAGAAAAGAAGGGAAATCTGAATCTGCAGTGCACCTCTTCAGACTAGATTTAAGGTATATAACTTGGATTTTGCTGAAACATATTTTGCTCCTGTGTGTTCTGATTTGGGTTTTGCTTTGTTTCTGACACAGAAGTAAATTCTTAATTTGAAGTACTCTGTATCATCTTTTTTACTGAAATTTTCACTGTCAGGCTAATCATACCTTCAGTTTTCTACTGGGCCCAGCATGAGAACTATATTCAGGAAAACTAGAGCAGAGGAAAGAACAATGTCCTAAACGTACTCTCCCCTCACACCAAGCCAGATTCATGATAGGCTAAGAGAGAGCATACTCTCTACTGAGATCCCTGATGATGCCACTGGGAGCCCAAGCCATTCACACAGTTATTACAAAGAATGCAACCACATTTTCTCCCTTGGGGCCTTTAAGAAAAGGACTGGCTCCCAAACCACAGACAGTAATATGTAACCGCACCACAAGGCAAAAGGAAGAGAATGGCCCAGTGAAGAATGGGGTTTATCTCAGATAATTATCCCAAGCAATACAATTGAAATATAGCTTTCAATCTCACCCTCCACTTAGACACATTACCAAGTGAAAATGAGAGATTAACAAATACTAGGAGCTTATAACCACAAAAGTGTGAATGGAAAAGTCATAATGGCCAACATTTACAATGGACTAAACACTGATATTAGCATAGAGAGAAATTGTTGTCTAGTACTTCAAGATAATATATATACATAAATATAAAGCCTATGGACATTATAAATTTCCTAGAAAGTATTAAAGTGAGTATAGTATTCTTTTAATTGTCTATGGGCCACAAAATATTCCTTAATTAATTAGCATTTCTATTATGTTTTGCAAATTATAGCAGGCAACAGAGATATAGCAAAAAGAGTACTGAACACTAGACAATCACTAAAAACTATAAATCTTATTTTCCTCAATATCTAAATTCATAAAAAGTTTAGATAAAAAGTGAACAGATGTCTTTTCAACAAATGGTAATATGAAAACCAGATATCTACAAAACAATGGAATTGCACCCTTACCTTACCCTATACATAAAAAATTAACTCAAAATGGATCAAAGATCTACACTTAAAAGCTAAAACTATAAAACCCTTAGAAGACAGGGGATATCTTTATAACATTGGATTTGCAATGATTTCTTGAAGTAATGCAAAAGCACAGGCAACAAGAAAAAAATAGATAAGTTGGACTTTATCAAATTAAAAAAACATATGTGCAACAAAGAACACTATAGGGTCAGTGAAAAAACAACCCACAGAAATGGAGGAAATAATATCACATAATGGGAGAAAAAATTTTCTGATGAGGGATTAATATCAAGAATATAGAGAAAACTGCTACCACTCAACAAACAACTCAATTCAAAAATAAGCAAAGGATTTAAATAGACACTTCTCCAAAGATCCACAGATGGCGGATAAATGTATGGAAAGATGTTCAATATCATCAGTAACTACGCAATTACAAATCAAAACCACAATGAGAAACAACACCACACCCATTAGGATGGCTATTATCAAAAAATGGAAAATAACATTCTCCTTGCCTATTGCCCTTACCTTCTTCAACAGGTCTTTGCTCAAATGTCATGTTCTCAATAAGTCCTACTCTGGTCATCCTATTTAAAATTGCTTCCTTGCACTATCAATTTGCCTTATCCTACTCTATATTTTTTCTTTTTCTATAGCACTTATAAACATCTAATATACTATATAATTTACTTACTTATTGTTATGTCTCTCTCATCTATAATATAAGCTCCATGAGAACTAAAATTATTTGTTGCATTCACGAACATATTTTAAGTGCAAGAATAGTACCTGGCACATGACAAATGCTTAGTAAACATTTGCTGAATGAATAAACTGACTAATTTCTTACATGGAGACAGAAAATAGCTTAGAAGTTTTGAAAACCAAATTAGTCTTTTTTTTTTTTTTTAGATTTTATTTATTTATTTGACAGAGATAGAGACAGCCAGCGAGAGAGGGAACACAAGCAGGGGGAGTGGGAGAGGAAGAAGCAGGCTCATAGCAGAGGAGCCTGATGTGGGGCTCGATCCCATAACGCCGGGATCACGCCCTGAGCCGAAGGCAGACGCTTAACCTCTGTGCCACCCAGGCGCCCCTGAAAACCAAATTAGTCCTAAAATTAATGAGTTTTTATCCCCTTCAACACCAAATATTCCATTTACCATCACCAAATAACCGAAGTACTATGGCTTACAATGGAAACTGTTCCACTTAACATTTCAATGGAATGAGGTCTTAAAATTTTATTCATATCAACATTCACAGTACTGTGACAGTTATTTACTTATTGTCTCTTGACTCTCACATCACCCTTCAATTCTCTGCTCTGTGATTCTGGGGCACTATATTTCCCAGGCTCTCTTGCCAGCTGGCTTCCTATTTGATTCTGCCAATGAGAGGGACTAGTGGGAAATTAGAAGGTAGAAGAAGGAGAAAAGAGACTTCCCTTTTCTAGCTCCTGTCAGCATCCCTCCAACAGCAAAATACACTTATGGCTGTACCATTTTACATTCCCACCAGCAATGGCTTCTTTTAGCCCTCCCAATGCCAGCTGCCTCAGAGATACCAGCTGGCCACATGCTCTCCATGATTAGAGCATAAGCCATGCCATGTTTCCCTCCACGGTCTGAGCACAAGTCTCACAGCACACCCTGTCCCAGCAGGTGAAAGCTCCAGTTGCAAGCTTTTTTTCCCCAAGTTCCTATGTTCAAGGAACCCAATTCCCTCCATTTTGTTCTACCAGCCCTATGGCTGGGAACTACTCCCTGCAGTTATTAATCATGGTTACCTCATCATCTTCTTCTCTCTCTCCCTTTCTCTCTCTCTCTTTTTTTTTCTTTTTCAACCTTCCAATTCCTGTGTGACAAATTCCCTCAATTAAATCCCATCTATTTGAATTGCTTTTCATGGTTTTGTTCTCCTGACTAGATGCGACTGTACTTAGTACAGCATAACACTTCAGGCAGACCAAAAGATTGACAAGAGAATAAATTTCTATTTTCATCACTCAGAATTAAACATAAAACAGATTTTTCCCATGCTATCTTTTTTTAAGTGTGAAACTACTTTTATTAGTATCTAGACCTTAGGTTGAACCACTAGCTCATAAGTTTTCAGTCTTTTTTAAAATTTTTAATTCCAGCATGATTAATGTACAATGTTATATTGGTTTCAGGTGTACTATACAGTGATTCAACAATTCCATACATCATACCGTCCACCTTAACCAAAGAATGCAAAAAAGGGTGTTTCAAATAGAACATATAACAGATCGAGATCTATAAGTACAATGCTCATATTTATAGACTCTCACAGAGTGGTAAATTTTTATCTCACTCCTCTCTTCTGCCTATTCTACATCTCTATTTGAATATACAGCAGCATCTCAAATTTAACACATCCAAACCTGAGCTCTTGATACTTCCTCAAACCTGTTCCTTCCAAAGAGTTTCCCATCTGACTTAATGGCAACTCTATCTTTATAACTTCTCAGGCCAGAATCCTGGAGTCATGTTTAATTCCTTTCTTTCTTTCATCCTCCAAATCTAATCTGTTAGAAAATCCTATTAGTTCTCATTCAAAATACATTCAGATTATAACCGCTTCTGACTACCTTAACTGCTCTTCCAAGCCACCAATAACTTTAATCTGGATTATTATAACAGCCTTTTAAGTAGTCAGTCTGCTTCCACTCCTAAGCACCTCTACAGTATATTACCAACAACAACCAAAGTGATCCTTTTAAAACTTAAGTCAGATCATATCACTCCTCTGCTCAAAATGCTCTAATCGTTCCTCAACTCACACAGAGTAAAAGCCAAAATCCTCACATGATCTGTGAGTTCCTATGGATCCTGTTACCTTTCTGACTTCATCTCCTATTATTCCCTCCTACTCACTTGTCTCCAGCCATTCTGGTCTCATCTCTGTCCCTTGAACATCCTGACCCATTTCCATATCAGAGCCTTTCGCACTGGCCTCTCCCTCTACCTGGACCACTCTTATCCACAAATCTGCATGGTTCCTTTGCTGTTATTTCAAGTGTTTGAGCAACCTTTTCATCTCAAAAACACCTTCCCTGACCATCCTATTTAAGACTGCACACACTCCATGGGGCGCCTGGGTGGCACAGCGGTTAAGCGTCTGCCTTCGGCTCAGGGCGTGATCCCGGCATTCTGGGATCGAGCCCCACATCAGGCTCCTCCACTACGAGCCTGCTTCTTCCTCTCCCACTCCCCCTGCTTGTGTTCCCTCTCTCGCTGGCTGTCTCTATCTCTGTCGAATAAATAAATAAAATCTTTAAAAAAAAAAAAAAGACTGCACACACTCCAACACTGGGTATTCCCTATTCCCTTTCTTTGTTTTATTTTTCTCCAGAGCAGTTATCCTCTGACTTACTATATAATAATTTACTTTTTAATATTGCCTTTCTCCCTCCACTAGAATGTAAGCTCCTGAAATTTCTGTTTTGGCAGGAATTTCTGTTTTGTTCATTGATGTATCTTCAACATCCACATGGTGCCTGGGACATAGCGCTTAGTAAACATTTGTTGAATGAAACTCCAACTTCAAAGCACCAAAGAATGAACAAATATAAACACTCATGGAAATACTGTGTAACATATATATGCATATGACCTGGACTACAGTCTGAGGAATAAAACCATATCACAAACTCTAATACTGTAGTGAGTACTATATCAAGATTATTTATCCTATTCTATCAAAATTTCAAAATGAATTTATAATCCTACCACATAATATATGGAGGCTCCCTAGCACAGTGTTTAACAGTCATTTTGCCTGCCATTATTGCTTCAACATCTAGTAGCTCTGTGACCCTGGACAAGTTACTTGACCTCTATGCTTTATTTTCATAAAATAGTAACAATAAAAATAACAAAACCTATTTCATAGAAATTAGGTGAAGGATTAAATTCTGTAATGTATTTGAAGCACTTTCACACAGTATGTGGTCCATAGATAATACTCAGTATATGTTAGCTATCATGATATAAGGCATTAAATATTTGTTGAAAGAGAAGTAAATACTCTAAAATTCAACACTTTTTTTACAGCCTGACTCTGTTTATATTGCAAGCTTACTCGAAACAAGAATCATATTTTAGACTTCTTTTATATCTGACATACTACTGAATACATTAATTCAAGAATTGGTTTATTGATTGATTTGGTATATACACACACACATATACAATTAAACCTTCTAAAAACATAGGTTACAAAAGCCAAGTTAGTCGAAATGATTGAGATAAGTAAGACAGGAAAAGAAAAGCAAGTTCATTAGTTCCAACTCTTCATCTTATCATATCTTATCACACTAAATGTGTGCTACTAAAGTATACTGAAGACTTTTTATAGTAAGTATAGTATGCTCACTTTATACTTCATAGTAAGTATATTACAGGCTTTTTTAAAAGTATAATAGATATGCATAGATTTTCTAGCAGAAAATAAATAATATGATGGATGATAATTCATCATCATTTCACAATATAAGTCAAATCATTATGTTGTACACCTTACCTTAAACAGTGCTGTATGTCAATTTTATCTTAATAAAATTGGGTAAAAAAGAAATAATGATAAATTAATAACTTGGGGAAAAAAAGAAGAAAGAAAGGGAAAATAGAGACAGACGGCAGGCTTTAAATTGAGGAGCCAACCAATCAAGGCTGTGGGAGTCAAAAGAAGGAACAGAGCACTAACAAAGACTTAGATTGAAAGCTAGGAGTGGGACTCTGCTGAAAAGTCTACTTCTTCAAAAGATCACTCAAAGATAAGTCCAGTTGAGTGAGGGCAATAATAACTTACTCCAAAATGAAGTGTGCAGTTAACCATTGGTCACAAGAAGCTGAAAGACTTTCACACAAGGAGAATTACAGAAAAAATTAAAATAAAACCAAAGTAACAGAAGAATAAAATCATCACTAACCATCTTTGAAATGTTAACAGACAACACTAGTATAGATTAGTAACTTTGACATTGTGGGCTGGACTCCTGGCTGGAATCACTAGAATGGAAAGATCCTTAATAAAAAAAAAAAAAATTAATTAAGGTTCAGATATATAAATATGTTTCATTTACTACAAACTCCTACCCGTCACTTTGATGACATTTCATTATTTTTTTTCTGATGCTATAAAAGCCCACATTAGTTAATGCAAGCAATGTTCAAAACTTGCCATGGTCATGTGACACAATCACTTTTAACTCTTTACAGATGTAGTATCACAGTGTGTGGATTTCTTTCGCAAGAACAATGACAGATGAAAATGGCACTGGGCAGAGTATTATTCGCAGTAGTTAGTTAGTGAATACGCACCTCTATGAGCACCAGTGCACAAAAAGAAAAATAATTTCATCATCAAACTGTAGTTGATGTATGTAGTTGACACAAACTATTTGAGCATTATGTCCCTAACATGTTTTCATCATTCAGAAGTAGAATAACAACCACACAGGACAGCTCACAATGGGCAATTCTGCATTTCTACAGAATGTAAAAAAGAATAAATTCTAGACACATGCCCCAAACAGAGATGTGTCAGTAGTCATTCAAGCTTAATGGGCTCTTCAATTTCTGTACCATTCTTTGAGCTCTCCTTCTTTAATTCACTCCTTTCATACTGTGTTCTTTTCTTTTGGGTCCAACTTCCTTCTTTGGGTTACTCTTTCACTACCAAATAAACTTAGCCTCCTATTCTATTAGTTCTTGTTATCTACAAATGCCCCACTGCTCTGGAAATAGTGGATCTTGCAAGTAAATGATGTGGCATCACTACTGAGAATTTAATTGGTTTCTATAATTTCCAAAGGTACAATTATACCCAGGCATTACCCAATTTTTATTGCGGTAGTTTATGGTTTTATGGTTTACATACACTCAACACTATAATCTTCAAAAATGAAAGTAAATAACAAAGAAGTTGAATATATATATATATATATATATATATATATATATATATGCACACACACACATATATTCTGTGCATTATTAAATAACCATGAAAAAAGAAAGCAGGGAGAGAGGGGAAAAGAAATTTACTTATCTTTCTAATACAGCCTCTAAGCCCTTGGTGTGTTTAATAAAGCAGAAGGTGGGAAATAAGTCTTTTAAAATTCTATATAAGAAAAAATGGTATCACCTCACAATATTACACTGTACCATGATTACCTAAATCATAAAGCCAAAGTTTTCTTTCTCTGAGCTCCCTATATGCCTGCTATGGTCTGAATGTTTGTGTCTCCCCTAAAATTCATATGTTGAAATCCTAACCCTCAAAGGTGAAGATATTAGTAGGTGGGGCCACTGGGAAGTGATTAGGTCATGAGAATAGAGCCTTCATGAATGTGATTAATGCTCTTTGGAAAGAGATCCCACAGAGCTCCCTAGTACCTTCTGTCATACAAGAAGTCTGTGACCCAGAAGAGAGCCCTCATCCAACCATGCTGGCACACATCAGACTTCTATCCTCCAGAACTGTGAGAAATAAATTTTTCTTGTTTATAAGCTACCCAGTCTGTGGCATGTTATTACAGCAGCCCAAATGGACTAAGACAATGCTTCTTCATCATTCAGAACATCTAAGACTGTATATGCACACATCTGGGAACTACCTCTTATAAAACATGGGAAGTCCTATAAAAAGGTTACCAAAATAAATCAGAAAATCAAAAGTTATTCAGAATATTTCCATTGTCAGGAACTCAAATTTTTTTGTTTTTCAGTTTTTTCCGTTCACTAGAATCTCTAATTACAACATATAGGTACTCTGAGATATACTATCACTAATTCATAGGTTTGTAGCTTTTGTTTCCAACACCTCTGCATTCTTAGTGGCTATTCAGGTAGAATGATGGCAATGCATCTCAAACTAAATCTAAAAATTAACTTTTCCAGCAATACAAATGACATTTCAAATATCACATGTGAAATATATTTTAAAACAAAAATGATAATTAAATATTAATGTCTTTACCATTTTCTCCTATGTAGCACTTTAAAAGACATATTTCCCAAACCCTGCTTAAACATGTGCCATAAGATGACTCAAATATTTTAAATTAAAATTGAGAAAACAAGTGATGAGGGGCTGGGTTTTTGTTTTGAGGTTTTTTGTTTTGTTTTGGTTTGGTTTCTGAAATGCAGAAAACAAAAACAAACTGATATGGCAAAAGAATTTTGTCCCTGTCACAAATTCATTCATTTTATGCTATAGCCTCTATTCCTGGGCAATGTTTTATCCTCTGTAAAATCCAAGAAATAGTAAAGTAAGATTGTTTTTGAAGACCAAATACCTAAAAAGGAAGGTCCGGATTCATTGTTATTCATTTCATGTTCAGTCTCTCTCTCTTTTCCCCTTCCCTTCCCCCGCCTTTCTCTCATTTTCTATACCTCTCCCCCATTCTCCTGGTTTCTGTAATTATTGAAGATTTCCTGTTTTGTATCACTGTTTTAGGAAAAGGGGACAACCATGGTCAAAAATCACAGGATGAAATAATGACAGTGAAACTTAATGCTACACTATGCTTATTAGTAACTTTCAAGAACGGAACTTGAAAATAAAAGGTCGTCTAACCAAAAAATGACTACCAGCATTAGGTCTTACGTGAGAAAATAGGTATGATTTCATCAACTTAAATAAAAAAGAAATCTCAAAAGCTCACTATTATTAACAAACACTTCTTAAAAGTTTTTCAAACTTTACTGGTCCACACCAGTTATTTTTTTTCAGCCTACTCAATCACACAGAAGTTCTACACATTATAAAACAGGGTAGTAACAACTTCTACTCATCAAACCTAATCTCTCCAGCTAAGATTAGATACTTTGTATCACTGAACCAGAGTGTTAAAACTGAAGGAAGATGAGGCCTAGAGAGCTTAAACAACTTGCTCAAGCAAGTACCTACTTACTAATTAGAGGCCAAGAGAGTTGGGCCTGGAACCCAGTTCTCCAAACTCCAAAGCACCAAAGATGATTTGAGACTAGAATTCAGATCTCTAAATAACAAAGCAATGAATAGTGTACAAGAAAGACAGAAGAAATGGTCTGGTCCCAAAGAACTCACTAAAAATCTATAGTAGCATTCCCTGAACAATATATGATTATAGAAAGGGAGGAAACTGCAGATCTAATGCAAACAGGATTTTTTAAAAACAATTTGGTTGCAAGATCTATAAACAGCTTCTTAAACTCAACATCCAAAAAACAAATAAGTCAAAAAATGGGCAGAAGACATGAACAGACACTTCTCCAAAGAAGATATACGAATGGCTAACAGACACATGAAAAAATGTTCAACATCATTAGCCATCAGGGAAACTCAAATCAAAACCACATTGAGATACCACCTTATACCAGTTAGAATGGCAAAAATTAATAAGGCAGGAAACAGCAAATAAAAATAGAGCTACCCTATGACCCAGCAATTGCACTACTGGGTATTTACCCCAAAGATACAGATATAGTGAAAAGAAGGGCCACATGCACCCCAATGTTCATAGCAGCAATGTCCACAATAGCCAAACAGTGGAAGGAGCTAAGACGCCCTTCAACAGATAAATGGATAAAGAAGATGTTGTCCATATATACAATGAAATATTACTCAGCCATCAGAAAGGATGAATACCCACCATTTGCATCGACATGGATGGAACTGGAGGGGATTATGCTAAGTGAAATAAGTCAAGCAGAGAAAGACAATTATTATATGGTTTCACTCATATGTGGAACATAAGGAATAGCATGGAGGACATTAGGAGAAAGAAGGGAAAAGTGAAAGGGGGGAGATTAAGAGGGGAAGACGAACCATGAGAGACTATGGACTCCAGGAAACAAACTGAGGGCTTCAGAGGAGAGGCAGTAAGGGGGATGGGTTAGCCCGGTGACGGGTATTAAGGAGGGCACATATTACAACGAGCACTGGGTGTTAAATAAAGAATCATGGAACACTACATCAAAAACTAATGAAGTACTGTATGATGACTAACATCATACATACATACATACATACATACATACATACAATTTGTTTGCTCTCAAATCATTTATTTATAGTTCTAGCATACATATGTGAATTTTTTTTTCCTGCTGGATCTATACCCACTGAATTAGATTGATTTGAGGTCAATGTTAAAACAAACTGGAATTCAAAATAATTGACAAGGGGAGTAAGTAGAGATGAGAGTGGGAATAGGGAGAGAAAGGCAAGCTGGCTGTCAGGAGACAGTCATCCTATGATTAGAAAATTGTTGTACTTAATGCTTAAGACATAATCCATGAATGTTTGATAGAGAGGTCCATATTATAAGTGGAATCTTTCACCCACTTCCTCTACATTCCTGTCTTTTCATGGCTAAAGGCTCATTTCAAAAGATGGGTACTGGGAATATGGGAAAACTTGAGGAAACTGGATTTTTAAATCACAGCCCTCTTGCTAAAGGTAAGAGTTTCACATGATCTCTATGAGGTGAAAGTGAAAAAAAAAAAAAAAGAGAGAAGAATTCTTCATGGTCATCACTGAAACCCATGACCACATTCTATAAGCCCAGCATAGAGCAACTCAAATCTCCCCAGGCAACTATTGAAAATGGGGGAAACCTACTGTACTACTGATGGAATATTTCAGATTCCAGACCTGACACTCATTAAACCTACACAGAAAGAAAAAGAAACAGCAATGGGAAGGGGAAGGTTGAAGGGAGGGGGAGGGGGGGGAGGGGGCGACAGAGGAGAAAGGAGATGAGAGATGGAGAGAGGTTAGGAAGAAGAAAAGGAGAAGGAAAAAAAAAAGAAGTATTAAGGGGTACTATTCTTCAGCAAACTAAAAGTTTTTAAAACAATTTACGAAAAAAAAACTTTAATACAAAAAAAGTCAAGTTGTTAGTTACAGAGATACTGAAGATGTTGGTATTTGTTTTTAAGAAAATAGGATTGCACTTTTTAAAATACAGAGCAATAACTGTATTATCATGATTGAGGCTTATTCTCTTTTTATAGTATATATACTACATCAAGAGGAGGAAAGAGGAAAAATGAAAAGATCAATAAAAACTGAAGGAACCAGAATACTTGAAGCCCTTTGTGTATTAGCTTCTTTCCATCCAGCTACTCAAAACTGGAAAGTTAGTTTGCTTCCTTGTTTAAATCTCAGTTCCCACATATCCAAGGACAAATCAAAATAAATATGAATTTCTTCTCCAACAAAAATTGCAACTTAAAGCCAATAGGTCATAGAAAAAGTGAAGTTGTTCATGCTAGGTAAGAGTGAAAACAGTTTTTCACTCTTAAAAGAGTTAAAATCAGATAGATACTCTAAGTAAACAGTATTTGTTTTTATCAAAAGAGAAGAAGAGGTGATTTCACAGCATGAAGAAAAATAATGTATGGTAGGGGAAAAAAACCTGAAGACATTATCTTAAAATAATATTTACTGTTTTATTATTATTATTATTATTATTGTTGTTGTTGTTGTTGTTGTTGTTGTTATTATCTGGTTCCCTGCACATGTGATTCTGCCCAAGCATGTGGAATTACATCTACATTGGTTGTTTTAGTATCCTATACTGAAAGAGAAATGCATTTTATTCAAAATTCAGCAAGTTTAATGTAACAAGCATTTAACAAGTAAAATGTTTCTAGCATGAAATATAAACTCATTAGATATTGGTATGGCACTTCAGTGGGAAGACAAATAAGAAATTGATCATGACAGGAGGGTTTCAAACTGTTGAGGGGAGTATAAATTGGTGCATCCTTCCTGGAAGGCAACTTGGCAATATATTAAAATCATTAAAAATACTCTTTGAACTAGATTTTAAATGTCTAGGAATTTTTATTCCACAGAAGCAATCATGGTAGTATTCCAAGATTTATATATTAAATATGTTCACTGAAGTATTGCTTATGATAGAAAAAAAATTAACCTAAATTTCCAGCAGTTAGTATTAACACATTTGACATTTATTCCAGAATTTCCATGGACTGCCTGCTATGCTAAGCACAGTAGATTAGTTCTATTAAAAATGTATCCTTAAAGTAAAATACAATGCATCAGTTTAAAAAATCATATGATCCCAAGTTGTCTTATAAATTTATCATACTTCTATAAAAATCACAAATAGAGCTTTTGGGGGGGTGGGGAAAGAAATGATAAAATTATTCTAAAGTTCATCTGGAAAAACAAATGTTTGACAATACCCAAGATAATTTGAAAAAGAAGAGTAATTATTATATGTATATAAAATATCTCCCTAGTTAAAAGTGTGCCATATGAATGGCCAGATTGATTATTAGCAAGAGAAGTTGAAAATAGACTCAAATATCTCTAAGAATTTAGCCTGTGATAACTGTAGTGTTTTAAAGATGGGTTATATGACTAATATTGTTGGGACAATTGGTTCTTTATATCCTAATTGCATATCACACAATAAAATAAACACCAGATGGATTAAAAAACTAGAAGTATAAAAAATAAGATCATGATAATGCTATAGTAAAATATATGTGAATATTTACATAATGTTGGGTGGGAAAGATATTTCTAAACATGACACCAAAGGAAGAGACTCAAAAGGAGAAAAATAAAATTTCAAATTTGATGAGAAAATTTATTTTCTTTTTTTTAAGATTTTATTTATTCAGGGGCGCCTGGGTGGCTCAGTTGTTAAGCATCTGCCTTCAGCCAGGGCATAATCCCGGTGTTCTGGGATCGAGCCCTGCATCGGGTTCCCTGCTCCACTAGGAGCCTGCTTCTTCCTCTCCCACTCCCCCTGCTTGTGTTCCCTCTCTCTCTGGCTGTCTCTCTCTCTAATAAATAAATAAAATCTTTTTTAAAAAAAGATTTTATTTATTCATTTGAGACAGAGAGATACAGAGAGAGAGCATGAGCATGGGGAGAGGCAGAGGGACAGGAAGAAGCAGAAACCCCCCCCCCCCCACACACACACACACAGTGAGCAGGGAGCCTGCCCACTGGGCTCCATCCCAGGACCACAGGACCCGGAGATCACATCCTGAGCCGAAGGCAGACGTGTAACCATCTGAGCCACCCAGGCAACCCAAAAATTGATTTTCTAAAAATTTTAATTAAAGACTAAATGACAAGATTGGAAAAACACGTACATCATATATAATAAAGGGTTAATATTTTTAGCATATCAAAACCTCTCACAAATCAATAAAAATTAACTTCTCAGTAGAATAATATGCATTACTTTGTGCTGGACAGTTCTAAATATTTTTATGTATCTTCATTAATTTGATCCTTGCAACAACCTATGACATATAGGAAATTTTTACAGATAAGGAAGCAGGCCCTGAGTGATTAAGTAAACACCCAAGGTTACAGAGCTGATAAGTAGTGATGGTACAGCCAAGATTCAAACTCTGTCACCAACAGTCTGACTCCAAAATCTATGCTACTTCTCAAAGAATATGAACAAGAAATTTAGGGAAAAAATTTAGAAAGAAAAAGAGAGAGTGAGAGAGAGAGAGAGATGGGGGAGGGAGGGAGAAAGGGAGAATGAAAGGGGGAGGGGAGAAAAAAAAGAAATGCAAATGAACAAAAACAAATGAAGAAATACTCCATTTTACTACTACTCAAAGAAATACAAATTATACTAAAAATAAACTGTCATTTTCTATCTGTCATAATGGCAATAGTTGAAAATGATGACAATAGTATGTGTAAGAATAGATGTGATAAAATGAGTACTCTCATACACCGCTGCTGGTTCCACTTTTCTGGAGGGTATTCTGGCAATATGGTTTAATACTTTTAAAAAGTAATTACCCAACAATTCAGTTCTAAGAATTTGAACTAAAGAAATCATCAGAGATGCGTGCAAAGATTGAGCTACAAAGGCGGCTACTACAATGTTGTTAAGAATAGTAGAAAATTTGGTGGCTGGGTGGCTCCGTTGGTTAAGTGTCTGCCTTTGGCTTGGTCATGAGCCCAGATTCCAGGGATTGAGTCCTGCATCGGGGTCCCTGCTCAATGGGGAGTCTGCTTCTCCCTCTCCCACTCCCCCTGCTTGTGCTCTCTCTGTCTCACTCTCAAATAAATAAATTTTTTTAAAAACTAAAAAAAAAAAAAGAATAGTAGAAAATCACAAACAACCTTAACTATAGATGATGAACTAAATTTTGAAATTCAACAAATAGAATAGTATTCAACCATTAAAAATGATGCAAAAGAATAGTGGTATCATGGGAAAATATAATGATATGATACACTGTTAAATAAAAAAGCAGATCATAAGGTATTTGTTACCATATGATTCCATTTTTGTTTTAAAGGGAGATATAAACATTAGAGAGAGAGACATAAAGTTTTAATACTGGATATATACACAATTTGATATTATAATGGTTATATCCAGACAGTAGGACTGAAGTTTTTTTTCTTTCTCTTTATTTTTGTATGTGCTTCTTAAATTTCATGTATGTGGTATCTGTTACTTTTGTAGCAAATAATAAAGTTAATTTAAAAAAGAAAAGATACGCAGGAGAAGAATATTTAATGACATGAGAAAAATTATCATGATATATTAACTTTTAAAGAGTAGCTTGCAAAATACCATATGCAATAAGACACCATTTTTCAAAAAAAATATGTGTACCTAAGATAAATTTCAAGGATACAATCAGTTTAAGCATTTTGAAGTATCTCTACATACTATTATGGACATTTCTTTTTATAGTTTCCAAATTTTCTCCAATAATCAGTTTGGTTTTTTAATCAGAAAAAAGCAGTGGGAAAGACTATATTTTACCCTTTTCTTCATTCTAACTAATTGTTTAACAAGCCTATAATTTCTGGAAAAGGAAAAAAATAACATGCTGCCTTCTTATTGTCAAAATAGACACAAAAAGATACAATAGTTTTTCTACTAAAAGCAAATCTCATCAATGTATTAGTATATTCTATCCAATCAGAAATTTTATTTAAGGTTTTGAAACCTCATAAATGTACTATATCAAGCTGCAAATGAGCCCTACAAAGTAAACAGGCAAATTTCCTCAAAATGTGACCCTAATTGACAGGTAGATAGATAGATAGATAGATAGATAGATAGATAGATAGATAAAAATAAGATAATTGCAAATGGTTAAGCAGATGTTTAAAAAAATATATGCTGACACTGGTCATCAATAAGGCAAGACGAAAATAAAATGCATAGGGATCAATTATTTGGCAGTGTGGCATTACCAAAAGTCCTAGTCTACCAGATTCCTAAATACCTGGATTTCTAAATACGTGATCTTGAGCAAATCAGTTAATCTCACCAAGTTTTAGATTCCTCAGCTTTAAACTTACAGTAAAAAAAATTAGACTGCTTGGCTTTAAAATTACAGGAAAAGCAGTTTATACAAATGTAAAAAATTTTCATATGACTAAGCTAATATAAACCCTGAGTACCTCCAAAATTAGCATCTACTTAATTAAGGACAAATCAAGATGGTAATAACAGACAAAAAGATAATTTTTTTAGAAGAAAGAAAGAGGACGAAGAAAGGGAAAAGAACTGACATCCTTAGTAACGAAGAATTACTTTAATAGGGAATCAAGTCGCAAAAAAACTTAGTAGCTTTTTCCTATTCTCGGAAGGCCAGAAGAACTGGGGACCAAACTTCTGAATTTTGGCTGTGAGCCTTAAGTCTAACTAATCACCCAGTAGCATTTCTCCACATGGAGAAGCTGATATAGCATCAACAAATTCTTTATCAAAATCAACACTTTGTAACATTGAGAAAATTAAAGTGTTGTAATCTATAAATGGCCCAGCCTGTTCTGTTAAAACTTTATCCAAATTGGACACTATATTTAAAATTATGTTCAAAAAAAGTTTCTCTTTACCTCTGCTACAATTTCTTAAGTTACATATGTGTTCTTCCCTCTCTTTGAAAGTTTTCTTCTTCTTGTAATTTTGCCTATGAGATTTATACACATTCTTTATGCATAATATGGTTAGTTTCTTTTTTCCCTCTAAGGGACAAAACATGCTTTAAATGGTTTTTGTTTGGTTGGTTGGTATAAAAGTCTCCAAATCTTTACATTAAATTTCACTACTTTCCTTTTCCTTAAAAATTTACCTTCTCTCCTTATCTCCTCTTCCAAACCAAATACACACATACAAACACACACAGCAGCACACACAGGCGCAATGCCAGACTTTTAAAAATAAACATTTAGAAATAAAAGCACCTGAGGATGACAAAGTTGTAAGCTGTTAACAAAAATTGTTTTGTTAACAAAAAAAAAAGAAAGAAAGAAAAGCATTTGACATTCTAATCAAAGTCTAATTTTTCTCTAAGTCGGTGTTATAATCCAAAATAATAAGTGACCATTACAATAAGCTAATTCCCACAGTAAATTATTATAAAAGAGAAGCAAAGGCCTTAAAAGCAAAAGTCTTTGCCCATTAAAATATGTTATTTTTTACTTTACTTATTGCAGGTCTTCTGGATATTTCAGGGTTGCTTCTCTCACAACCATCATCAAACCATCCAATAAACACTTTTCTCAAACACACTCTCTTCAGTTCTTAAATAACATATTTGGTACCTGTACACATAAAGAACAACTTACATGTTTAATCAAATACCTCAGTTTCAGAAGTTAGTTGTCTCCCCTCTGTCCTTTAGTGGCCACAGTATCCCCCTCATTGGAAGTCTCTATTACTGTCATTATTTCTAATTTGAAATCATCCTCTACCTCCACACCCTTCCACGAAGAAAACATAACTTTTATCTTTGTCTTGCACATGCATACCATAGTGGGGGGGGAGGGAAGGCGTAAATTGCCATTTGCAACTTTCTTTTGATAATGAAATAGCAAATAAGCATGGAGTCCTCTCTTATTATTGGATACCAACGCACATGAAACACTCAAGTTGGCAGTTGAACTGCAATGTTACCCTATTTGCCTAATGTATCAGATTTTCAAAAGGCAGAGAATATCTTACAACTTGGAGGAAAATTATCTGAAGATAAAGAGATGCTATATTTGATACCTCACATGAAGCCTGTGTCCATTCTGAATAAAATACTGCAATTTTGGATGTTTCTGTACTTAGGTCCAAGAAATGGATCTAAAATGAGGTTACAGAGTTCATTGGAAAGTCATTGTCAAGTTCAGAGAAGGTCTTAAGGAAGGAGAGAGAGAATGAATAGAAGATATTATTATGTTATCTGTAAAGTGAAAAATAAAATATTTTGATAGGCAAAGACTTAAAGATTATTAGCAATTTTTACAGAACTCTAAGATTTGGAAAACGATTAAAAGTTTAAATTAAAATAACAATAGCTAACACTTGTAAAGCACTTATTATACAATAAGCATTATTCTAATTGCTTTACACATATTAACTTACTTAGTCCTCAAAATAAACAACCCAAATATGAGTATTATTATGTATTATTATCATTATCCCCATTTTACATATGAGAAACTGAGCACAGGAAAAATTAATGCGTCCAAGATTGTACTAGCAATGGTGGAGTCACTGTTTGAATCTAGGCAGATAAATTTTAAAACCAAGTTCTTAACCACCACTTCAACTACCCTAAAAGACCTAATGGGCTTTTTGCTTCTTGAAATTACCCCTTCATTTCATGTATAATTTTAGAAATAGACATCGAGATTAAAACCTGTTTCCTCAAGAATATAGCTATGGACAATAAGTACAATGGTGTTTTGGCTAATTACTAAATTCCATAAATCAATACCTTCTGATATAAGAAATTTAGCAAAGAATGCACTCTTGATTCTATGAATTATGAAAAAGTCTTACTTAACAATAATAAGAATTGTCCCTTCTTTGGTAGATATTTGTTAACTTCATTCTTTTAGTATTAATTTGGCTTGAATATTGAGTGGCTTAGACACTTTCTCCACATTTAAATCACTACATTTCTCAATAGATTCTTTGTACAGTAACATCCCTATGATAGAGCGATGAGAATTAGAAATGAAGCAAAACCCAAAACAGATGTCTCAAGGTAATACACTACGGCTTATTTACTTTTCTTAAAGGAGAATTCCTGATCTCAGAATCTATTTACTCTTACTTCAGACATAATTATAGCACTTTTAATTATTTGAGGGGCACGTCTGGGTTCAAATCCTGATTCCACCACTTACTAGTAGTATGATTTGGGAAGTTACTCAACTTCTCTGAGACAAGATGTTTTTATCTGTAAAATAGTCCACCTCACTGGACTATTGCAGGAATAAACTCAATTGACATAGTATATGTAAAGTTCTTAGCACAGTGCCTGGCATATAGTAAGTGTTCAATAAATGGTTGTTACATTAAAAAACTGAATTAATAATACAAAAACGTGTGATAAAGAGCATAATTTATGTGAAAGCATCTGCACCAAGTGCTGTACGACAACAAAAAACAACTCCATAAAATGTTAATTTTCTTTCTCTTCTTATCAGCCCATAACTGAGTAGAAATAGCAGTTTCTGGGATTATAGAAGGAGACATGATATTACTGGAGGCAAAAACACCAATTACAGACAGCTTAGAGTCTGGAAACAAAGGCAAAGGCAGGAAACCCAAAATGCAAATACAAGAACTCAAAGAAATACAGCAGTTTGGGGGTCACTCAAAATAGAGATAAGTAGCCTTAACCCTCAACTCAAGGAGCAGCTCAGGAATCAGATGTTCAGAATGATAACTCTGAGCCATCAAGACAAGCTGTTAAGAAATTCAATTTAAAAATTAAAGGGGCGCCTGGGTGGCTCAGTCGATTAAGTGGCTGCCTTCAGCGCTGGTCATGAGCTTGGGGTCCTGGGATCAAGCCCAGCATCCTCATCAGGCTCCCTGCTCAGCTCTCTCTCAAATAAATAAATAAAATCCTTTAAAAAATAAAAATTACAACTTAAAACTAGATATGATAATAACCTCAACTATATATCCATTACACCAAAATTTTGACAGGAACTACATCTCTGGTAATGGTGATTTTAAATATACTCTTTGTTAATGTTTCTATATTTTCTAAACAATAAACTATTTAGGAAATCAGAATGTACAAGTAAATTGTAAAATTAATGTTGGTTGCTTAAAGAGGCAGTCTTTAGAAATCTAAAAAATTCATGAATGTGTAATAGAAGAATTAACTCATTCTGTATTGAGCCCTTCAAACAGCCTATGTCGCTCCCAAGACAATAACAGTGTTACAAAAATGTGACTGATATGGAAATGATTACATGTTGCAGAATAAACTCACTTGAAAAAGAAAAATGCTAAAAGTAGATCCAGCTTAGAGGTACTATTTTAAATAGCAGTCAGTATCAACGCAAAGCTTATACCAAGAACCACATATGATTACCTCTATCTTTCTTGCAACAATTCTGACACACCCTCATTTTTAGGGTTAAAAAGTGCTTAAATGACCCTAGGAAAAGAACAAAATAAAATGATAAAATGGAAAAAATTCAAGAAGCATAGTCAAAAGCGAAATGTACTTTTTTACCTTCTAAAATAGAAATTAGAATCCTCTAGGTAAATTAAGCTTCTACTAGTAATCACTGACTCCGCACAGCTGAAAAGAAAGAAAAGGTGGCAGCACAAAAAATAAACTATCAGAAATGAACCTATAGCGAAGTTTTTTCTTTCTGATCTACAGTGCGTATCTCTCTTTGGCACTGCCCCACTGAATACCACATACAATTAGCAGAAAACATGCCAGAGAGATATCTAGCAGATTTTACAGGACTGTTTCATTTAGAAAAAGCGCTTCTTCTCCAGAAATATATACCGTTTTACTCTTTCTTCCCTAACTAGAGCTCTAATTTTAGAAAGAGAAAAGTAGAAGAATAAATAGGCATAAAATACTGAGCCACTGGAAACTCTCAATTAGTCGTACTGGTATTATTATCAGCAGTAGTAACATAATAATGGTACAGTGCTAATACAGATCTGAGGTGGACTAAATGAAATACAGTTGCACAATTAATCTACAGCATAATCAGGGCCAGGATTTAATTATGTGCTTCCCCATCTCCAACTAATACTCAGTTAACCCTTTCTATAATTTCTCCTAAAATTTGGTATCTCTGGATCTAATTGGCACTTCAGCTGATTCACATGTGACTATTTCATTTCTTGGACTCCATCTGTTAGTGGGCTGAAGGCAATGGACACCATTAATACAAGAAGGCATCTGTATTTTGTAATACAAGAAAGATAAGTCTAAATCAAACCTGTAAATTGTTTTCTTAAGTGCATTTTATCTTTGGAAAACAAAAAAGCTTTTTAGGTGTGCTTTCTCTCAATAGTGTCATTATTTTCATGTCTTATTTCTATCATTTAAATATACAAATAAATATAATATTAAATATTTCCATCACTAGTTGCTTTCAGTAAACAGAAAGGCAAAGAAAAAACAAAACAAATAACTTTCCTTTATTATTATGTTTGGGAGCATATTTTCATCCACTTTAACTTGGATACACCCAAGTCTTAGAAATGCAAACTCCTGTGATCACAAGAGACACTGAGTTTATCACGGTGCTTAAAGGAAAGAAGGGCATAATAAATAAGTTTCTGGTTCTGATTCATTTTCTGCTCTTTTGAATTAATTAATGCTGTGGAAATCCCAGGCAACTGCTATAGCATTTGTACTGAATTGAGTCCAAAGGAGAAAAATATGTAAAACATTATTTAATTAAAATTTTGAATTTTTTTCTCTCCCACTTACTATCCTATTAGCTATTAGTCATTCAAACTAAAAGGACAGTATTTGTTGCTGTCATATTAACTGCCTTAGGCCACTTCAGTAACTTCAGAGATGTATGGAGCCATATTGTTCTCTGGGGTCAACCCCTTGAGTACGTGGCTCTCAAGCTCCTGGCCTTATTTCAAAGCTATCTTTGGCAAACTCAAAAACTCAAAAACTCACAGGAAGACTCGGCTTGTATTGATATACATTTGGCTCTTGAGGATTGCTAGTGGAGATTTTTTTTTTTTCTTTTTGGTCCTTATACATGTTGTTTCGCATTTAGCTTGGGGAATAGAGTAATAATGAGAGTTGGAGGGGAAAATCCATTCTACTTCAATAATTTTATTGCAATGCAGGAAAAGCAAAATTAAGAAAAATTTACTTTTCTGAATCTAAGTTGAGGATGCCACATTGGGCATCTTTTTTTTTTTTCCTATCTGAATTGTAGCCCTAAAACATTAAATCTGATCATGACTATCTCCTGCTTAACAACCTTTGCTATTTCCTCATAACCTACAGAATAAACTCCGAATTCCTTGGTATGGGTATCAGACCTATTTATATCTGATTCCAAACCATCTTTCTACTCTTCTCTTTTGACAGTCAACTACACTTTACAATTTAAGACTTGATTTTTATTCTCCAGTTGACTGTTCTCTAGTCATCTGTCCCTAATTTCTTTTCCTAGAGCTTACAAGCTTCTTCCCAATTTATGGCCCTCAAAAATTCTGTTCCCTCTTATTTCTCCTCTTCACCAAATTATCTCTACTCATCTTTCAGGTCTTAGCACTAATCACTAATCACTAATGCAGAGTCACCATCCTTGATCACATACCATGTTAGGTCTCCTTTTCCTTTCATACTATTTATTATCTCATAATTAAATATTTATTTAATGTCATCCTCTTCTTTGGACTGTAAATGCCTAGACAAAGGAACAGCAAACATTTTAATTCACCACTGTACTACTAGCCCATACACACTTGGCATTCAATAAATATAGGAGAGTCTCTCATTATTCTCTCATTATCCAAATATTCATTATGTGGATCTCCAAAATTACATAGGAAGTGAAAGGTGTCAAAATATAAAAACATTCTCTAATGGACTTAACATTTATAAAATTAGTCTTTGCTCAAACATCCCTCACAAATTAACTTAACATGTATCTCACCCATTTGGGTCAATATCTTTGTATCTTTGATAATCTCTGCTCAGTGGTTTCAAATTTGTCTACACATTGAAAACATATGAAGCCTTTAAAGAATAGTGATGCCTGGGTCCCATTCCCAATAAGTGCAGCCTAAGAACAGGAAAACTTCTAAAAAGTGCCAATTTTTTCAGTGAAATTTGAGAATCAGGCTAGCTGATGAATATTGCATTGTGGAATACTGTCAATAACATTCAAAATAAAAATACATAGTGACTGCAAAGTGAAACTGCAAGTCTTGCAAAGATGCAGGAACTGATGAGCAGAAATACAGTGCTGGAGAACAGCACAAATTGATGAATCAAGAATTTGCAGTGAGGGGGCACCTGGGTGCCCCAGTAGGTTAAGCCTCTGACTCTTGGTTTCCATGCAGGTCATAATCTCATGGGTGGTGAGATGGAGCCCCAAGTGGAACTCCATGCTTAATGGGGAGTCTGCTTGAGGATTTTGTCCTGCTACCCCTCCCCACTCACACTCACTCTCTCTAAAATATATAAGTAAAATCTTTTAAAAATAATAATAATTCATAGTGACACTGTATAGAAAGTGAAACCAAAAATTGGCAGGAATGATAGCTGATATGGTAGGTTATTCAAAGATAATGATTTGAATATAAAAAGATTAAGCAAAGTCCTTAAGAAATTTTCTTTGCAAAACTGACCCTCGTTATAATGGTACCATATATCAAAAGGAATGGTGCTATCACAATATTTGACCTGAAAAATTACTCTTAAAAAACATGCAGTTAATTCCTTCTTTTAAGAATTAATGCATAGTTAGAATTACAAGTGAAATGTTACCAATTATATAAACTTATTTTTATTAATTTTTGTTTTAATTTTAAAATCGAGTCAAAATAAAGTCATTCTTCCCATTATTTACCATGAAATTTTTATCTCCATCCACTTCGTATTCTAAAATACAAAAGACCTTATATTACATGACCTTTCTACTTTTTTCCTTTCATATTTTTATACTGTTTCCTCTCCTTCCCTCATTACAATGGTTGGGACTTCTGACACAATGTCAAATAGGATTAATGAGCGTGGTCTTTAATTATCTTGCACTCCATCTAGAAAGAAAGCATTCAGTATTTCACTATTATATATGATGTTTGTTAGTTTTAAGTTTTTCATAGATGCATTTTTCAAATCAAGGAAGTTATTTTCTATTACTAGTAGTTTGCTGAGAGTTTTTAATTATGAATGGGTGTTGTCAAATACTTTTTCTATATTTATTAAAATGGTCATATTATATTCCTCATTTATTCTGTTAATATGGTGAGATTTTTCTAAATGTTAAATCAACCTTGCATTCCTGGGCTAAACCCTAGTTGATCATGATATACTATTTTCTTTTTATATTGCTGAATTTAATTTGCTGATGTTTTATTAAAAATGTTTGCATCTATAACCATGAAGGATATAGGTCTAAAATTTTCCTTTTCTGTTGTTGTTGTTATATTTTTTAGGTTTGGTATAGGATTATGCTAGCCTCACGAAGTAGGAATTATTCTTTATTTCTTGAAAAATTTATGTAAGATTGGCATTATTTCTTAAATGTTTGATACAATTCACCAGTGAAACCAGTTGGGTCTGTAGTTTTCTTTACGGAAGTTTTTTTTTTTTTTTTTTTTAAGATTTGTTTATTTATTTTTAGAGAGAGAGATGGGAGGGTGGCTAAGGGGCAGGGAGAGAGGGAAAGAGAGTCTTTTTTTATTTTTTAAGATTTTATTTATTTATTTGACAGAGAGAGAGACAGGGAGAGAGGGAACACAAGCAGGGGGAGTGGGAGAGGGAGAAGCAGGCTTCCTGCCAAGCAGGGAGCCCGATGTGGGGCTCAATCCCAGGACCCTGGGACCCTGACCTGAGCCGAAGGCAGATGCTTAATGACTGAGCCACCCAGGCACGCCAGGAGAGTCTTAAGCAGACTGTGCAGAGCACAGAGCCAGAAGCAGGGCTCGATCTCAGGACCCTGAGATTACCATCTGAGCTGAAACCAAGAGTTGGGTGCCCAACTGCCTGCACCACCCAGGAGCCCCCAAAGTTTTTTTTTTAATTAAAAAATTCAATTTATTTTATAGATAAGGTGCTACTTAGGTTTTCTGTTTCATCTTCTGTCGGTTTTAATAAGTTGTATTTTTCAAGGAATTTATCCATTTCATCTAAGCACTACAATTTTTTAGACATAAGATTTTCATAACATTTCTTTATTGTGTTTAATCTCTAAATAATTATTGATAATAGAATTTAGGGTGGGCAGAGGCATTAAGGAAAATTCCTTTTACTTTTTTCTCCCAATAATTATTCATTGACTTTTTAATATGCTATATGCCAGGCACTATTCCACAAGAACAAATTTGTGTATTACTTGTATAATTTTTAAATATTTTTAATTTTTTAAATGAAACATAATTACCTCAATAAGGAGAAATTGAAATAACAGAAAATCTCTGAGATGCTTAAAAACATAATCCTTTATCTTGTCAGTGTACCAGAAGCTCAGGAGCTTTTTAAATATAAGTAAATGAATTTAGTGTTATTTTTAAATCTATTCTCCTTGAGATTAAATTCTTATTCTCCAGATCTAAAACCAATGAAGAAACAAACTGATTTCTCTTTTTTCCCTTTATAATATACTTCCATTCTCTTATGCTAATTTTGTGGGGGATGGCAGGTGAAGTCTAAAGTTTTTTTGGGGGGGGGTAATTTCAGGCATCAAATGGCTGCCAACAGATAAAAATACACCAACTGGCCTTGATGAAGTTCAGTCTTTCTTGACATAATTGAGGAATGTATCTTTGTCCCTTATTTTGACTCAGCTCCTTTTCTTGGCCAGTTGACACATAGACAACATCTTCTTACAAACTTTAATACTGAAACAACTTGGTATAACTCAGATTTTTAATCTTCTTCCCCAATTCCTTTTAGTAACAAGGCCTTCACTACCTCAACAAGAAAGCTCATTCCATTTTTAGACAACTGTAACTGTTACAAAGTTTGTCTTCTACCATTCCTGTGACTCTGGCTCCTGGTGACTTTCACTGCTAACTTAGGTTTGACCCTCTGGCATATACATTCTTTTCCTATGCAGCACTTTAGCCATTTCAGACAGCTATTGAATTATCTTAAAACTTCCATTCTTCAAGGGTAACATGTCTGGTTCTTTTAACCTAAGAGAAGCTTCTGCCAACTGCCCTAGAAATAGTGAAAAATTGAATTTCTCTGCAACCAGACTATTTGTCCAATTGAAAAATACAAGTGTTGGCTTTTACCCCAATGCAGCACACAGCCTTCTTGGCTAATCATTACAAATACTCCTGGCATTGGTCTTCAAAAAACAATCCCTCCACTTGCCTGCATACATGTGCATACGCAACATACACACTCTCTTCCACTATTCCTTTTTTAAAAATCTTTTAAATGGGCACCAGAATGTACTCATCCTGAGTTCGTGTGACTTGGGTTTCTACCCAAGGGGCTTGTACTGTCTGCTTGATCACATGGTTTTACTTGAACTATATATAGTTCATTTACTCCAAATTATAGTATTTCATTCTTATAAGTTAGTACCTATTTCTCCTTATTTTTGAAGTCCTAATAAGATATCAGGCAAGAACTGGGACCATTAAACTTCATTCATAAATGTTAATTTAGAATAGGTTTAGCAATGTGTCTGTTATTATATGTACTTAACCATCTCAGTTCTAATTTTTGGAGATTGTTAAACTACTTTGCATCTATAGGACATTACAAAAAAAAACCAAAAAACACAAAAACCCACAAAATGTTTAAGTCTGGAAAACCTACACAGGACATTCACCTAAATGATCATGGTCCTTAGAAAAACCTAATTATACCCTCCAATCAAAATATTTTTGAAGGGGTGGAGCTGGAGCAAATATTAGTCTGGCTTAGAAAACTATACCTAGGAATTTTTTTTTAAGTTTTTGTCCAAGCTCCTGTCTGATTTCTGTCTCAGTTTTCCTAGCTATGAAACAAAGATAGTAAGACTCTACTTTAAGTTTTACCCTAAGAATTGTACAAGATAATATGTGAAAAAGTTCACTTTAGAAGTATAAAGTATAATAAAAATATAAGGTACACTTTTAGGTGGGGAGGGGCAGAGGGAGAGAGAGAGAAAAAAAGAATCTTAAGCAGGCTTCACACCCAGCATGGAGCCCAGCATGGGGCTCAATCTCTCCTGAGCCTGAGATCATGACCTGAGCCCAAATCAAGAGTTGGTTGCTTAACCAACTGAACCACCCAGCTGCCCCTAAGGTACAATATTACTACTAATAATGGAACCTTCCATGACCACAAATAAAGCAGTCTACAAATTCTCTCCTTTTAACACTAAGACATTTTAATTAAATTCCTTTTTCCTTCTTTTTTGTCTTCTCTTCCCATACCACTGAACAAAAAACAACATTTCAGCATAATCTTATAGCCTTGTACTTTAATTACAAATGCCAGCAAAGATTTACATCGAGTACAAATAAGTATATTCTGATATTTTGAAAACCCCAGCCCTCCTCAAACTGACTTTATTTTTTTCCCTTTTTTATAACCTTTTCTATATTCTCCTGTAAAACAAATCAGATTGCCTAACAATATTATAGCAATTATCACCTATATTAATATTTTAGCTATAATTACCCACCTTCAAACTCTTACAAGTGACCTCATGGCTTTCCTATGTAAATATATCAGATATATTTTCTCAACGGTGTGTCCTAAATTTTTCCAGATTTTTAGAGCCCACTGTAGTGTTTCCACATTAAGATTATGGCCACTGGGGCTGCTCTGTAAGTTTATAGTTTGAAAGCTCAGTTCTGGTATACAGGAAAGGAGATTTCCCAAAATGAGAATACAAAGTGAAAGATCCACTGAAAAACAAGCAGAAACAATGGAGAAAAGCTGTCAGATGTCCTACAGCTAGATGGCAAGAAACCAAAAGGTCCCTGCCACCTCCCTCACCCTTAATGCTAGCATTAAGTTGCATAATTTTACCTGAACAGTATATACAAACTAAATCACAGACTCCATTTTTATGTAATTTTCCTTCTTTCTCTCAATCTCCTTTTCTTCTTTCTCATTCACTACATTCCCCTCCGTAATAAAAACAAATATTTATTGAATGCCTGTCATACACCAGACCATGTGTGCGAAATGCTAGGGAAGACATCTGAGAACAAAATAGACCAGTCCAGAGTGAAGAAGAGATATTAAACAAATAAATACATAATTTACAATTGCAATATCTGCTATGAAATTAGAGTGGGAAGGAAGCTCTTTGCAGGCAGACAAGATTTGAATTGGAAAGTTCAGAGAAGACTTCTCTGAAGAAATGACATTTAAACAGGGACCTGAAGGATGAGCAAAAGACATTCTGATAAATATAGAGAAGAAGTGTATTCCAGTTGAGAAGATAGCATTATGTGAAGACCTTAGAGCAGGAAAAATTTGGAGGCTATAGACCAGTATAGTAGCTGAATCAGAAAGAACCACTGGGAGAAAGGCAAGAGCTGAGGCTGATAATGCAGGGGCCATTGCAGATTATAAGAATTTCTTGTTTTAATTAAAGTGCAATAAGAAGGCAAGAAAAGATCTTTCTTGGATCTCAAAGAATGGTAAATGGCGTTTTTCCTCCTGTATAATGAACATGGTTTTACGTAAAAGTATAAAGAAAAGTATGCGAATGATAAACATCAAATTCAAAAGAGTGATTACCTCTGGCAAAAAGAGAGGAAGATACAAAATTGAGAAAGAGTTCACAGTAGGTTTCCACTATATTGGTTAAGTTTTTATTTCTTATAAATACATAGATATTTTAACCTACACTTTATTTTTTTTTGTAACTGATAGTCAATACTTTATTGTATTTGGAAATAATCTAGATATTCAGGAATAACTTTCTTTTTTTTTATTATGTTCCGTTAGCCACTGTATAGTACATCACTAGTTTTTTATGTAGTTTTTCAATGATTCGTTAGTTACATATAACACCCAGTGCACATCATAGCATGTACCCTCCTTAATACCCATCCTACACTTTATATAAGCCTTTTTGCATGACTGTAATTTTCATAATAAAAAATTTTAAAGGAATTAATGAATGCTAAGAATTCACTGCTTCATTTCCTTCTTCTCTTCTTTCCTAGATTCATATTAAATCTTCCAATTTTGAGAAAGACAAATACATGGAATTAAGGGATCTCCCCTCTTATACACTTTGTTTCCTGGGCCTTTATTTTCTAGACTTTTAGCATCAGATGTTAGAGGCTCTTCAATTAGCTTATCTTTTATTTTAATATACACTATAATCCTTGTAGCTTTCCAAAATCCAGTGTTAATATGAGGATTAAATGAGATAAAGCATTTAACATAGCATTTAGCACACAAGAACTCAATAAATTTAAACTACTGTCTTTATTATTTCACTTATTGTGCTCTATATTCTCAATCCTAAATATGGGCCAGAACATTGGAACCAAGAAAAAGCTGAGTGTGTATGGCCAAATGGTGCTCTGACATTTTGAATGCATATACTGTATACATTCACACACACACACACACACACACACACACACACACACATGCACAGGTATAATATATATTTCCAATATGGAATTTATACTTTCTGAAACACACTTTTTCTGTGCTTATTGAAGACTTAAACAACAAAATGTTAATTTGAGGCTTTTTATTGCCACTAAAGAAATACCTTTAAAGAAAAGGGTTAAAATCTGCATTTGATGGTACACAATTACAATTTAAGGTAAGTTCAGTAAGTTTGCTAATTTCTCCTAAGTACAATGCTACACTGAAATGATTTACGGTTGCCTAAAGCTGCAATAATATTCAGTGCAGTCCATACTATGTTTAAAAGGCTCATTTTTGTAATGTCAAGTAATTCATGCAAACTTCAATCTTATAGAATTGAATATTGACATCAAAATTTCTTCTACAACAGGAGAAGCAGTCTTTGATGCAAGAACATTATTAAAATCTTATCTTTTCACGTAATTTTCTTTGTACAAATAGCACAGATCCTCTCATTTCTCTTTCCTTCCAATTCACAAATACAATAAAAGCTGTCTTTAGAAAGGTCCTTAAATTAAACATCACGACGAAATGAGTGTTAGGACCCAGAAAATAAGAGAACTTATGACAGTTTTTGTTACCTAGAAGTCTGAAAAGTATCTCGCTGAATTTTATGTGACTACTATATTTTAAATTACATTTTCATACCTAAGAGTTTGCTCTTGTGAAAAAACAAGTCTGCCACTCGATATTCTTCAGTTTGTGGTTTGGACTCAGATTGTTTTAGTAATCATTCCTCCATGCCCACTTCCTTGTTCTTAATCACAAATCTAATCATGTATTTTTATAAATATTCAAAATTAAATATATTTATCTACTTGGGTAAATACTTTTCAGTTAACTTTTACCGATAGTCTAGGTAGGGATCTCATTAACAAACACATTTGGAACTTTTTAGATTTGTTCTGGCAACTTGTAAATTCATATTAGATTTGACTGTTTAAATATATCAACATTCTATGCATTTTAAAAAAATGAATACAAAAGATTAATTCCAAGTTTTGTTTTACTTACCAACCTCTGCCATTCCACCTCACTGCCTGAACAATATTATCAGCTCTTCGGATACTCATTCTTGCTAAGTAAAAGGATATTTCTTCTCTAGCTGGATTAATAATCAACTTTCTAGATAGTTCATTTGTAATTCTCTTCTGATTAACCCTTAGCATTACAGCAATCTGCCCAACTCATGCTAATCAATTTATGAAGCAGGAAGAAAAGGGTGAAATTCAATCATGCAGATAACAAATGGAAAATAAAAAATGAGGGACAGATCAGATTAGGACAAAAAAACAATAAGCCTTACTTTCTTACACTAAAAGGCTTAAATCCTTATGTTAGATATTACAAAGCACTCAGGTCATAAACACAAGAAACAAGATACATGAAGAGAGAAATATAAGAGACTTACAACACACCAGTTCAGGGCATATCAGCCTGTGTTTTCTGCTTTATTTACATGCAGATAAATACAAATCAGCACTGGACTAGGATATACATTTTTCTCTTAGTAAAAACGTCTAACTTTCAACCCCTAGCTGCTTCCCCTCTCAATAGTTGTAATACTTGATCCCCTATCCTACGGTAAGTGCCATCTCAGGCTTTACGGCAATTTTCTCAAAATGTGGTCTATAAACACTTGCATCAGAATAATCTGGGTGCTTGTTAAAAATATAGACACCTGGGCCCCACCTCAGAAATCCAAAGCACCCCACGTGATTTTTATGTACACTAGAAGTTTGAGAGCCTCTGCTCTATGACCATTTCTAACCTCATCTAAGGAGACTCCAACACAATCCTTTGGGACTCAGAATGAAATCAATTACTCCTACTGCTAGTTTGACCTCGACCTTTTGCTTTGATTCTAATAACTAGGATTCTACCTTGATTTCCTGTATCTAAATACATTAGTCCATCTAAGACCATAACCTTTACATGGTCATGGTAATCTTTCATTTGCAGTCTACTCAGAAACTGGAATCTGTCCTTTAATTACACTTGGTGTCTATGGCTTTGTGGTGGCCTAGCTGCCTAAATCTCTAACTACCACTTGCCCCAGACTTTTCTTGCTTTGTCTGCCTTATGAAAAATTTTAATCTGTTTTATGCCTCTCTCTGCATACATGGACTTGTTGGTGTTCATTGTCCAATCTTTTAGCTAATGCATTTTGCCTGCTATATTCACTTTCTTCCAAGGTTGTTCCCATCCCGGTGGACCTCTACCAGTCTGCTCTATGCCTGTTGTGATGGAACAGAACTTTCTTACTAGAGCTGTGAAATTAATAATTAGCTACAAGATGAAAAGACAGACATGGCAGCCACTGGTTTCACAAATTGCTTCAAAAGTTCATGTTTGTAGTCAGAATAAAGGAAAAGATAATCACTATGGGGGGGGACATGGGGATGGGCAAAATGGGTGAAGGGGAGTAGGAGATATAGGTCCCCACTTACAGAATGAATAAGTCATGGGAATAAAAGACATAGCCTAAGGAATATAGTCAATGATATTGTAATAGCGTTGTATGGTGACAGATGGTAGCTACATTTGCGTGGAGCATAGGATGATGTATAGAACTGTCGAGTCACTATGTTGTATACCTGAAATTAATGCCACATTGTGTGTCAACTATTCTCAAAAAAAAAAAAATTAAAGATAACGACTATGAAAAAAGAACCAGGGAAAGCTAAAGAAAAGTCCTTGAGAACTGGAATAGTACACTACGTAGAATAAAGTGAAAAAAAATTAATTCTAATCCTTTGTTTATATTTTCATGGAACCTATTAAGAAAGGTCAACAGAAGAATGATTATTTAATGTGGAGAGAAGGTTTAAGTAAGTAAAAGAAAAACAATACTGGACTAGTAGAACTCTGAAGACTTGGATTTCTCATGGCCTCTATAACTTCCTAGATCTGTGACCTAGATTAAGTCTCGTAATAGTTTTGTGCCTCAGTCCCTCAACAGGTACAATAAACTATGCCCTGTGTGTCTAGAATTATTCTTATACTTAAACAAGATCATATTTATTAAAAAGCTTTGAAACTATAAATGCCTTATAATTGTAAGGGATTATTACAGTTACGTGAATTGCTATTTTTTAAAGATAATAATTAACAACTACCCAAAAACTACCCAAAAAATATAAAGTGATAATTTTTTGTTTTCTTTTATATTATTTTTTAAGTATACACCATATGCATTGAAAGAAAGAAAGAGGAGTTTGTAAAATATCTTTCCTAAGAAAATTTCAGAAATAGGAACAGTATCAGTTGGGGCGGAATAAGGTAAAATCATTCCAAAATATAAGTAAATAATCAGGTTAACCTAAGTTTGCCTAGGTCAGACACAAACCTTAAGAGTCTTACCAGAAGGATGTTTAGATGAAGAAAGGTTCATTTGGATGGACACTGGTGACATTTCTTATCCAGAACCATCTCCCTAAAGCTAGAGTTCAGTGTGACTGCGCAGTGAAAGCTTGGAGCATTTGTTGCAAGGCATTTAGAGTATATCCAACATAGTCTAAGATTCAGTCAAGTGCTATGATTTAATTTAACTGGATAATGTGTACATATTAACATTCAGAAGACAGAAGTCCTTAGCAGGTATGCAAATTGGTTGATGAAAGTTACCCATGCGAAGAAAAAAAGGATTGGTTCTTGACTTAAAAAATAAATACTTCCATCTTTTTGAGTTTTAATAAATGCATTCAACAAATACTGTTGAGTACCTATTATGTTCTAGGCAACATTCAAGACACTGGGGAATCTGAGTGACTAAAACAGCCAAAAATTCTCTGCTATGTAGAGCTTATATTCCAGGAAATATAAGGGAAAGACGGCCAATACATTTAATAGTTATACAAATTATGTTATAAGTTTATAAAGGCTATGGAAACAAATAGAACGGAATTAGGGAGATCAGGAATATTTGAAGGGTCGCAATTTTTGTGGGGGATGGAGGGGCAGAGGGAGAAGGAGAGAGAATCTTAAGCAGGCTCCATGTCCAGCATGCAGCCCAATGCAGGGCTTGATCTCACAACCTTGAGATCATGACTTGAGCCAAAATCAAGAGTTGGACGCTTAACTGACTGAGCCATCCAGGCACCCCTGGTGGGTTACAGTTTTAAAATAGAGTGGTCAATCTTCGGGGTATTCTCTCAAAGAAAACAAAAACACTTATTCAAAAAATATGCACCCCTATATTTATTGCAACATTATTTACAATAGCCAAGATATGGAAGCAACACAAGTGTCCACCCATAGATAAATGAATAAAGATATGGTACATAAATACAACAGGATATTATTCAGTCATTATAAAGAATGAAGTCTTGCCATTCTCAACAACATGGATGAATCAGAAGGTATTATAGTTAAGTGAAATAAGTCAGAGACAAATACCATATGATTTCACTTATATGTGGAATCTAAAAAAATAAACAAACATATAAAAAAACACAGTAACAACGATAAAAGAGAAATGGACTCAAAAATATAGAGAACAAACTAGCGGTTGCCAGAAAGGAGGTTGGGCGGGGGTAGATGGGTGAAATAGGTAAAGGGAATTATAATTTCCAGTTATAAAATAAATAAGTCACAGGGATGAAAAATACAGCATAGAGAATATACTCAATATGGGGCACCTGGGTGGCTCAGTCATTAAGCGTCTACCTTCGGCTCAGGGCATGATCCCAGGGTCCCGGGATCAAGCCCCACATCGGGCTCCCTGCTCCACTGGGAGCCTGCTTCTTCCTCTCCCACTCCCCCTGCTTGTGTTCCCTCTCTCGCTGGCTGTGTCTCTCTCTGTCAAATAAATAAATAAAATCTTAAAAAAAAAAAAAGAATATACTCAATAATACTACAATAATTTTGTATAGTGACAAATGGTAACCACATTTATCAGGGGTAAGAGTTTCATAATGTATATAATGGTCAAATCACTATGTTGCACACCTGAAAATAATATTCTATTAGATGTCAACCATTTTTAATTAAAAATTCATTAATTAAATTAATTAAAATAGGGTGGTCAAGGTAGATCTCATTGAGAAGATGACATCTAAGCAAAGACTTGATGGATGTGATGACATCTGCTGTGATTCTATTATCATAAAAGGTTTTTTCACCAATTTTTAAATTTTTTATCACTTTAATAATAAATGGAAGATATCTTTATAAATTAACTTTCATATTTGTATTTCATATTATATTATACTTTCATTTTATATTAGTGAAAGTTTCATATTATAACTTGATATTATAATAGTGAAAGTTAAAAATTGATACTTTAATGCTAAAACAAATTACAATATATCCATATGATGGTATATAATGTGGTAATTAAAAATCATGTTTTCAAAAACAATTAACATGGGAAAATACAATAAAATGATTTTTTAAATACAAGAATGTATCTATAGGATGATCCAATTTTGATTTTTTTTTTCATTTACTCAACTATTTTTCAAGTACCTACTATGAGCCATGCACTGTTCTGGGCACCGGAGAGAGAGGAGTGAACAAGCTAGACATGTTCTTTCTTCTCATACACACACAGATAAAATACTGAAATGAAATATACCAAAATGTTACTGGGGAGTAAATTTTTTATTACAAAATAATAAGGTGAAGTTATGGATTATTTATTTTCTCCTCCATGTTTAAGAATAATCCAAAATTTCTAAATATATTCTGCATGATTCCAAAAAGAAACAATAGCATTTATATTGATCTAAATATGATGGTTCATATTTGCCTTGGGGTGTCTGTTTGGATAAAGCACAAATTTACACATAATATTCTGTTAAATGTATATTACATTTTTCAATCATATACTGATTCTTATGTCTCATAACATTTAATAAAGTTGGATAATATCAGGTACCATTCTACAGATGCACAAACTAAAAAAGCAGAACAGTTAACCACTACAGTTATATAATGTGTATGAAAGTGTCTCACATAGTGCCTAGATCAAGAAATGCTGCAGATTCTCAATGCTATGCTACTACCTTAAAGTACATCTCTTCCCAGTTATACTGTGGTTTTATGTAGGGTTTTTCATCAGGAAAAAATGTTTCATTTGTTTAAAATGAACCTTAATAGTTATCAAAATCTGATCTGAATGCCAGCTCCCCCCACCACCAGATGTTAGCTTTCTTCCATCTCCCCACAGCCACTAAAATCACCAAGAAGTAAGACATGTTCCTATAATGTTTCTTCATTCTTCCTTTGATTTCAAGTTTTTATATTTATTTAAGATTTTATTTATTTGAGACAGAGAGAGAAAGAGAGAAGCATAGCAGCAGAGCAGGGGTAGAGGGAGAGGGAGAAGCAGACTCTCTGAGCAGGGAACCTGTTGGGGGCTCGATCCCAGGACCCTGAGATCATGACCTGAGCTGAAGGCAGGCGCTTAACCAACTGAGCATCACAGGCACCCCAAGGTTTTTTGTTTAAATAGCATAGCAAATGGCATCTATTTGTCAAGCTCTAACTAGTTAAGTTATCTTGGGCCAATCATTTCAACTTTCTGGTCTTTTCTTATTTTTCAAATAGATAATCTCAGAAGTCCTTAAATTCCAGATTTTCATGATATTATTATTTCAAGTCTACAATAAATTAAAAGAACACAGCTTCTCAAAAAAAAAAAAAGACAGAAAGGCTACAGCAATAAAGACAGTTGGCTAGACAAAGTAAGAAAATAAAGACCTGGGATTAAAAGAAAATTGGAAAATCTCCCCAATCTCCTGGACCAAGTCCAGTTTCAATTATACAGGAGTTGTTTGGGGACAATAGAGAGCAAGAAATACGAAGGTTCCTTTGATCATCAAAAGATGATCCTTTTGCTTAAAAAGATAGTGTTCCTATACTCTCTCTGGTTCTAAAAATATATACACACACACACACACACACACACACACACACCACAACCACAACAAGTATTTTAATATTGATATGGAAGGAAAACAGAAGTCACTCATTTTGCTGAAATAAAAGTATTTCAAACCCAAAGAGGGTGATTTGGTTTTGAGGATTTTTATAAAATAACACTGTATTCAATCCTTTCCTATCACTTCCTCTGTAATACAAAACTGCAATAGCTCTCAAAATGGCAGCATTTTCTTATGTGCAGAGAGAAAAATTTGTGTTGCTATTGCAGCAACATCTAAACAGTTTCCTGTAAACTTTCTGTGATGGAAGTCATAGAATTTATGATAAAACCCTGTAGAGTGGTGAAACAAATTTCTTTCATATTTATCATTCATTTTATTCAGTGTGCATTTGAAGGAAAACCTTTTAAGAACACCAATAATGTGAGAAAGCTACAACAACTAAATTTATTGTTAAGTATCACATCACTGGTCCTCCTGGGAGTTCAGGAAGAAAGCTTAAATCACATTTCCTAACACATTGGAGAGCTTCCCAGAGATGTGATGGCCCACAGAGGCAAAACATCCAAAGCACACTGGAATCTCAGAGATGGTGACAAAGAAATATCACTTTGTTTAATAAAAGCAAATTGAAGTTACCCTTTTATTTTTTTAAACAAAGTACAAACTCTCTCTTACCCCCTTTTTCTCCTTTCCTTGCCCTGCCCCCTCCTGTTTCACCTGACTAAACTGTAGGTATTTGTTCCATCACCTGACTTAGGGGCTGGCTAGAAATATTAGAAAAAAACAATCTACCATTGTTACATGAGACAACAACCTTTCATGTCCTTGAAGCTCACCATGACCTTTCATCTTTCCTATCCCCAGTGGTCTCTCCTAACAACTAAAACTACACTCAGTTGGGCTGAATTCCAGATTGTCATAAAAAGAACCCTGTCCTTTCAAAACAAAACCAATTTTTACACCAAGGTGGGGGAGAAACACAAGTCCATTGTTCCCTCACAGATGGAAGTTGGAGTTACTAAGGCAACTGCTCTAATCCTCCTTTTTACCACCTTTTTCACATCACTGGCCTATCAAGTATGCTACCTTTTAACTCATAAGCTCAAAAGCTGGTAGTCTAACTGGCTGCCCTAATTAGCTACGATTTTCACACTACAGACAACATGATGAGCTAATCGAAATTTGCAAAATAATGACGTACCTCCAGCAAATATTCCTCCTCCTGAGGCCCAGTCTTAGAATAACAATAATGAGACCATTATTAGAGAAGGGCATTAAAATGCTGCACTGCTGCTAAACAGAGAACTTAATTGTTCTGGTCTTGTCCATTGAATCAACAACCTATTGTTGTGGACTTGAAAAATAAAGGACTGGAGAATGGGTGCCATGATGATTGGTCTGTGCGGCCATACCGGCACTCTGTAGAATTGTTTTCTTTTGAAACTCTTGATGGACTAGTAGTTTTGTTTAAAAGTAACATAAAAGGCGATTGTCTGGATAAAAAGTCCTATTTATTGAAATCCTTAGAAGCAGTTGCATGGATTTGTTCGTGACCCCTGAGATAAAAACATAGTGACCATAATAACACCATTTGTAGAGAGCCCTGTTACCACTGCCTACAGTAACATAAGATAAGAGACAGTCTTTTCTAGCTACTGTAGGAAGGAAGGAAGTACTTCTGAGCAGAAAGCAAGAATGATAAAAGGTCAAATACTGGATAAAGCTCATTAATCTCTGAAAGGGAGACTTTTAAAAATAATGCCAATTTAAGAATTCTACACAATTGCTACAGATTCAAGCACATGTAAAAAGGCTCACAGCTCTTTTTCTTTTTTCTTTTCTCACTTTTGAGCTTCTTTCCTTTGCTTAAAAAAAAAGATTAAAATGAAATGATTATTAAATAACTGAAGGAAGATGTCTCAGGATAACCTGGAAAACAAAAAACTCGAAGGTTTCCAGATAATTACTCTTATGTTCATCCCCACTCTATAGCAAGAATAATAAAATGCTAAAGTTAAAGGTTAACTAGTATAGGATTCCCAGCAGTAGAAAAAGCACTGTTTACACATTGTAAAAGTGTCTTCTCTATGGAGCCACAGTACATGTTTTCTGTAAAGTCAGGTGGATTTTAGTGTTGAACTGTGGTGGGAGGGAGTGTACTTTTTGTTAGCAGGTATTTTGGGGGTGGGGTCCTGTTTATTTTTTTTTTTAATCAAGTGAAATCTGCATTATATAAAAATGTATTAAACTGTAAATAAGACCTCTTGCTTCATTCAATCTGTGCTTTGCTTCATTTATCTTCATCTTGTTAGGCTAAATTAATTAACAATCTCACTGTTGCACACTTTCTCTTTTCATTACATCAAATAATGGCCTGTATACGGAGAAAGCCCTCACCACGGGAATTCTGTAACTCCACTGCTAAGAAGAGTTTCTGTGTATCAGTGCAATGATATTAACTAGATACATTCATTTTATAAGCATTTATCAAATGGACTTTTCATTGTTAACAACCAATTAGGTACCTAAACTCTTAACATATTATCAATAGAAAGTTATTTTTTAAAAAATTAGCTAAACTAGAAGTTACAAGATACTTCAAAAAGGAAAAAATCACATTATATATCCACAACCAGACTTCACCAACCATGTCACCCAAAATCAGAACAAACACATGCAAATTTGGCAGGTATGTTTTCACTGATACAACACAACATTGCATAAAAGGTTTAAAAGACACGCCCCAAGCTGTTCTGTTCCTTGCTTTGGAATGTCTAACATGTGATAAATTGGATGATTAGAATTTCATTGGTAAATCCCATTATTTTAAATCTATAAGAGTGAAATGTGTTAAACTCTTTTGTAAGTTTTCTTTCAACCTGAAACACTGTGGCATCTGGAGCTATGCAAATGGACAAAACAGTAAAGCCCTTTTTAATCTTTCCCTGATCAACCAGTGCTTCTTTCTCCAATCACAGCTTTGTGCGTGATATCTTTCTGCTAGCATTTCTTATTTAATTAAAACAGACACTGACAGAAGGACATGGATTAGTACTGTAATGATGCATTTACTTAGATTAATCGGAGGCTCCTTTTAGAGTAATGGCTTAAACAAAGAACAAAAGGAAATTGTTATGAAACAGCCTTTTATCCCAGGCAAAGGTCGCATTATGAGGTTTTTAATTTTGTCAGCTTCTGTTATACTCTGCCTTGCTAGTGGAACATGAGAAGTGCTTTTACCCCCAATAAAGCCAGTTATTATAAAAACAGCCATTAAAGCTGCAAATTAAAACGTCTGGTTTTAAAACAGGTTACTTAGCTTTCAGAATCCTCTAATTAGCATGTTGTGCATTGTTGTGAGGAAAAGAAGACTAAAATGCTAATGACCTACCGCCAGGTGACCACACTGCTGTGCAAAATAATAAGGACCTTTCCAAGTAATATGATGAATTAGCCAAGTAAGGTTCCCCCATCTAGCACCTCTCCTCTGAGTACTGATCAGTAATGCCCAGCCTCTACCCAGGGGACTGTGATTCTCAGCCCTCTACTTGTTATATACTCACTAAAAAGCAGACTTCTTTCTACCACAAAAGAAAGTGAATGAAATAGCAACAGAGAGTCTGAAAGCAAAAAAGACAACAGTCATTTGATGTCAAGCACAAAGAAAGAATTAAAGTACCAGGTCCCTAACAAAACTACCTCATTGCCTCTTTCATCCAACACCCCCACCCTTTAATAAGCTGAACTTTTAGAGTGTAAATGGAGTTAAGACTTGAAAGCTCAGTCTTCATTCACGACATTCACTTTTACACTCTGTTGTTTTTAAATGGCCTAAAGTAAATCCAGTTTCCCTTTTTTGAGCCTCATTTTTTTCCATTTTACTGACTCCACTCACCACCACCACCTCTTCTTCCCAGTCAAAATTTGCTCTTGACAAAGGACATATTGGCTTTTGTGTTCCTTGCCACATGAATGTAACTTAATTACTTGCACTTCTTACATTCTTTGCATTATCTTTTTTTGTGGACTGAATGACTCTGTGCCCTGTAAGGCTAACATACCATAGCTGAAAATATAGACTGGGTGGAGGTATCCCCAGAGTTCCTAAAATTGACCCACAGAGAAAACATATTTCACTTTAAATCAAGTGTCACACAAGTATCACTGAGAGGCTAGCTCTAGGAATTTCTTGAAATCATTATGAAACATATGTTGTCATTGAAACAGCAAGAAATCACTGGGAGTCATCTGTGATATTTGCCCAGCTGAGTCTTTTTAAAAAGAGATTAACTGAGGTTGTATCAATTATCTATGGCCACAAAAATGCTGCAGGTTCGACCACCCTAAAACTCAGTGACCTAAAACAATAAGCATTTATTTAGCTCATGTGTTTGCAGGTCAGCTGGGCATTTCTTCCGCTTTTAGTTGAGCTCACCTACATGTCTTGTGGTTAGCTGGCTTTTGGCTGATCTAGGATGGCCTTGGCTGGGACAACTAGAGTAATTCAACTTTGCTCCATATGTTTCATCCTCCAGCAGACTAGTCCAGGCTTGTTCTTCTCATGGTGACAGAAAATAGCAAGAATGTGAACAGAAATGCACAAGTGCTTTTACAAGCCTCTACTTGTATCACATTTGCCAACAACCCATTGGCCAAAGTAAGTTAAATGATGGATCCCAGATTCAAGAGTTGAGAAAGAATACCCAGCTAAAATGGAAGGGCACTGTAAAATTTCATGGCAAAGGTCATGGATACAAGGAAGGACAAAGAAAAACTGGGGCCTTTAGAGCAATCAATCTTAGCAAAAAAGTCAAGGTCATTTTGAGGATTCCCAAAGTTCTTCAGAAGTTTTGTTCCATTATCACTAATGTAGTCTAGATAACTACTCAAAACTGATATCATTTTTATTTTAATTAAGTGACAAAAACTCTTTAAAAAACAATTACCTTCATCTCCACCGATTTCCAATTTAGAAACTGCCACTGTAAAGCTAATTCTGAAATATGACCCATAAAGTTCACCATTTATTTTGGCTTACTGACTGCTCACTTCGGCAGCACCTATACTAATATATTTTGGCTTACTGACCTGTTGTGAATCAGTTATTCCTTGATAAAAGGCTTCAAAACTACAAACTTTGATTCTCAGAAGGCTCCCTTCCACCTACAGAAGCAGCTAAGTTTGAAGAAACATCTAATGGACGCTGGGTCCAGAATTTTGTCACTGTATCTCAGAAAGTATCGACAGTTCCCATACCACAGAATCCAGCAAAGACTATATTGCAGTCGTTCACCAGAGCAGACATAGCTGAAATAGCAGTGTTTAAAAAAAAAAGGTTTTTAAAGCCCAGTCCTTATCACTCTATTGTTCTTCCCTATTGTTCTTCCAATATCTCTGACAGTAAAAAAGAAAAGCAAAGAAAATTTTTGGCCTCACAGGGCTACATAATAGAGGGTGTCCTAATTTTAAACTCTGCAAATTTCTCTGTTTTGGACCATATGAAATGGAAGATCAATGAGAAAAGTATTCATGGTGGCTGCATGAATTTCAAAGATTTAATCTGACAGAGGCCCTACACATAGTTTTAGGGAGATACCTAGAGCCAGTTACCAGTCTTTCCACTCAGATACACTCATCCAGCAGGAGTAGGAGTGATTACTGGGCAGAATTCCTAAACCCTGTGGCAAAGGAAATACTATCCTATATAGCACCACTCAACAATTATCCCTGTGAGCAATTAAAATAACCAGTGAAGTGGGTCTCCAAAAGGAGCCTTCAGCCATTCCTTCATTTGAGCCAGCTCTGACAATGAGGGCTGCCAAAGCTGGCACTAACACCCGAAGAACAAGAAAGAAAGGCCAGCAAAGCTCAATCCTGCACCAAAGATATTAAAAAGGAAACTAAATGACATAGAGAAAACTATCTTAAGAATTACCCAATTAATGGAGAACAGAAAAAAATCTCATAATAATATGGCTTTTAAGTTCTTTTTACTTTCTACACCCCTTTACAACTTATTTCAGTAATAATTTGTTTTAAAGTGAAGCCCTAAATTATTCTTCGCCTTTTATATACAAGGATGATACCTGGCAAGAATGCAATTTGCACTGGTTTTCTAGTGTTTTGATCAACCAAATCTTCTCACCTGGTCTTTAGCAAGTATCAATCATTAGATCAGTGATCCAAAGCCATGGAACAGAGCAAAGCTAATAGGTCCATATAAGAATCAAGACAAGCATTGTGCCCTCATTAACACTAGGTTCTAAACAAACAATAGGCCCATGTTCAGAGAGCTGTACTAATTCTTCTCAATAGAAGCAGCTTGGATTTAACTCAAATTTTCCTTTAAAAGTCTCTTTGCTTTGACAGAGAGGCAAAAAGAAAGAGAAACAAAGCACCTGGATATCAGAAAAGGCCTTCAGAGAACAAGGACAAAAAAAGAAAGCTTGACTCCTTAAGAAAAATCATCTTTGAACATCCAGTACCTGGTACATAGTAGGTGCTCAAAAGTTGTGTTGAATTAAATTGTGATACCTTTACAACAGTAAGAACAGAAAAAAGTCAGCACTTCTTTTGTAAGAAATTGCATCAGTGGGCATATCAGATACTCAGAAAGGCCAAATTTAAAGAGTTCCTAACATTTGTGAACTCTTTTTTTATAAGATGCAATGAAATTAAACATTGGTCAAATTACATATGGACTCATACCTACTCCCCAGACTTTTCATAGAGATAAAAAAACTGACTAAAATTAACTCCCAGGAGAGTTTTGGAGGAAGAATGATGTCATAAATGGCTTACTGCAACCAATGGGAAAATTGTGGGGCCTGGAGAAGAAGCTCTATCCTTGTACTTTCCAAGGACATTAGGGACATAAACAGACTAATTAGAATGTTTTTAAATTTCAGATCATGTGTAGCTCCAACTTTGGTTCAGGAACCTTTTTCAATGTACAGTTAACAGTTTCTCTAATAACCAATATCTTCCCTAACGAATGTCATCAAACTACCCTCCTCTTAATCCCAATTGATTACCAATTACCACAGGTAATTGGTAGCATTGCAAGATCTTTGTGGTAGGAAATGTTTATTATATAACACTTAATACCAATTACCACAGGTCTGCCAAAAAATATTCAAAGATAAACACCAAAATAATTACATACCATGACAGAGACTTATAGAAACAACTCCCATGCTTTACCAACATTTTTTCTATCCTCAACTTCCTCCCCCAGTCCCTCCCACTGCCAAAATTTAAAAAACAAAACAAAAATGCCATCTTAGGTTGATATTTCAAAATCCTTTATTGATAAAAATATTATTCCTCCTAGTTAGAGTTTAAACTTAGTGCCTCTAGGAGAGGTAATACTATGAGTTCCTCTCACACTGGAATGTATATGACTCCCAAATCACTTTAAGGTTAAAATATCCTTGATTCCAAAACAAAATAAGGATACTATAAAAAGCGAAAATTATAGACTAATCTCATTTATGAACAGAATTTAAAAATCCTTTAAATATTAAAGTGTAAATGAAAATCCATCAATAAAAAGTAGGTCTTATCTCAGTAATGCTAGATGGTTCAGAAAATCTGCCAATAATGCCCTATTCACAGATTAAAGAAGAAAAATTCTATAAACTTCTCAACAGATGCAAGAGATATAGAAAAAAAACTACAGAAAACTTCATAGTTATTGGTAAATGTTAAGATGCATTCCATAAAAAACAGAAACTATGTCTTCCTTCCCTAAGAGCTTCAGGCTAATTATAAATGGAGTAGCTCGAGATCAGGAGGAAGACTATCCAAAATAAGACCCAAATGGCAACTCTCTTCCAAAGATGCTCAAGGGCTTCCCGCAGTATCTATATGGGTCATAGCAAGCTCTTTGTGGTAGGAAATGTTTATTATATAATATCAAATTAAAACCAAAGAATACACAATGACATCTATGCTCTGATTACAGTTATGTGAATTAAAAAAAAAAACATGGACAAGGACTGGAAATGAGCAGGTAAAAGTGAAAACAGATGACACATCATAAATTCTGTGTGAGATTTTATCTTTGCTTCTGTCATTTTAATATAAATATAATAAAAAATTTTAAAAACAACAATAATAATAAAGGTCTATGTGACTACTCTAGGATACTATCCTATGAGTAGGTTTGGGCAGGAGAAGTAAATAAGACAGTGAGTGACTAAAAAGAAAGATCACCATGTAGAAGGGTTATAAGAAGAAGAAAGGAAGGGCTATTAGAAGCTGGGGCACTGGGGAAAATTTAAAAAAAAGAAAGAAAATAGAACAAGTTTATGGATTTTTTTTTTCTTGAGTTAAAAAATACAGTTCTCCGGGGCACCTGGGTGGCTCAGTCGGTTAAATATCTGACTCCTGGTTTTGGCTCAGGCTCAGGTCATGATCTCAGGGTCATGACATTGAGCCTTGTGTCAGGCTCATACTCAGTGTGGAGTCGGCTTGGGATTCTCTCTCCCTCTCTCTCTCTATCCCCCACCTCTCAAATAAATGGGTAAATCCTTTAGAAGAAGAAGGAGGAGAAGTAGAAGCAGCAGCAGCAGCGCAAGTCTCCTACGGATTTTACACTTTAAACTGTATTTGTCTGGGTTGCACACTTGGGGTCATTTGAGGAAAAGGGAAATTCTACTAATGATAGATAAAAAAAACTTTGAAATCCACTACCTCTGAGAAATTTCACCCATATAAAAAGTGTGCATGCCATTCCAAATGTGCTCCTGTCTGCATGGACTCATAAGGCTTCTGTAACTTTGACTTGATGTTATAATGGTTCTAATGGGGGCCTTGGTTTCATGGACTAGTTAGCACCCCAAACTCTGAGCATGATCATTTCCTTATGAGAACATAAACACCCAGGGGACTTAGACTTAAGGCTCTTAGATGAGGAACGTATCTATAATCTATAAGAATTAGGGAGAGGGGTGCCTGGGTGGCACAGCAGTTAAGCGTCTGCCTTCGGCTCAGGGCGTGATCCCGGCATTATGGGATCGAGCCCCACATCAGGCTCCTCCGCTATGAGCCAGCTTCTTCCTCTCCCACTCCCCCTGCTTGTGTTCCCTCCCTCACTGGCTGTCTCTATCTCTGTGAAATAAATAAATAAAATCTTTAAAAAATAATAAAATAAAAATTAGGGAGAAAACAGTGTAAACTTCAGACCTTGTCACTTAAGGTTTAAGTTAAAAGACCAAACGTGACTGAGAATATACACCCTTGAAGGGCAGGGAAAAATCAAGAAAACCTTGGATATTATTTTAATGTTGGTTTTTTTTTAATTTTTTAAGTAATAAAATCTTATTCTAAAATGGTTCAGTATTGAGAGATGATCAAATATCAACCTAGTCTTTATATACATATTTCAAACAATGTGAAAAGACAGATAAAATGGAGCCCTCCTAAAAGACAAATATAAATTAAAAACATTGCCCCTTTAAATGTGATTTACAAATGTCAAGTAGAACGTGCATAACTAGATTTTGAGAATAAATTTTCATCACAATTCCAGTCATTTTTCCAGGAAAATGGCAAAATTTGTACTACAACATCCATTTCTATTTTGTGTTTTCCAAGCTAGGGAGAAGATGTCTAATTTGAGGTAAATCCATTAAAGTTTACCTTAAGTAGAAATATATATTAATGAATAGGATTAACATATAAAAATGTCACAAGCAGAGGATATTTCTTCAGAGCGTAGGTAAAGTACCCTCTCCAATTCCTGTCCAAGTTGTACATCCAACAAAGATATCAAACTGCAACAGATACGTGAATATTAAAAATATAAGCAAATTTCCACTTATTTTATTTAGAAAGAAGGAAAACTATATATTTATTTTTTTAAAGATTTTATTTACTTATTTTAGAGAGAGATTGCACATGCACATGAAGGGGTTATGGGCAGAGGGAGAGGGAGAGAATCCTAGCAGACTCCAGGCTGAGCATGGAGCCTGATGTGGGGCTCAATCTCATGACCCTGAGTTCATGACCTGAACCACCAAAAGTCGGATGCCACCGAGGTGCCCTGAAAAACTGTATTTTTTTAACCCAGGAAAAAAATCCATAAACTTGTTCAATTTTCCTTTTTTTTAAATTTTCTCTATTTCTTTTTTGAGTATAGTTGACACACAATGTTACATTAGTTTCAGGTGTACAACATAGTGACTCAACAACTCTATACATTATGCTATGCTCACCACAAGTATAGCCACCATCTGTCACCATACAACCCTATTACAATACCATTGACTATATATTCTTTATGCTGTGCCTTTTATTCCTGTGATTTATTCATTCCGTAAATGGAAGCCTGTATCTCCCACTCCCCTTCATTCATTTTACCCATTCTCCCTACCCCTTGCCCTCTAGCAACCATCAGTTTGTTTTCCATATTTATATATCTGATTCTGCTTTTTGTTTTTTCAGTTGCTTTTTTAATTCCACATATGAATGAAATTATATATTTCCCTTTCTCACTCTAATTTCACTTAACATAAAAGCTTGTTCTATTTTCAAAATTACATAAAGTCTGAAACTTATCTAGCTATATCATCTCATTTGCATTTTATTCTTTCACAATACTAATTATTTCAAAAGGAAGTATAATGACCTTCATCATATCACCCCACTCATTTGTACTCATGGAAAGTAAAGTGGAATAAATAAATTTCATTATTGGATAAGTCAATGGACAACAAAATATTTCTCCAAATCACATATATCCATCCACCTTATCAGTTGTGTGGTCATTTGGTTGTATTCATAAGAACACTTTTAGTTGTGATAAAAAAAACTAACTCAAAGTAGCTTTATTTAAAAAAATTTTCTTGGCTCAACGTAACTGAAAAGTCCTGGCTTCTGACCCAGCTGAACTCAGTGTTAAAATGGTGTAATCAGGAATTGGTCTCTCTCCATCTCTCAGGCAGGTTCTCCCACTTCAGGGGCAAAGATGACTAGCAGAAACTCCAGGTTAGCAATGACAGTAGACAGGCAGTGCTTCTTTCCCATTAATTCCCAGCAAAGATCCCAGGATTAAGTCTCAATAGCCTGGCATGGATAACATGTTTATTTCCTAAACAATCAATGTGACCAGGCATATGGAATGCCCAGCTCTGACTTGGGAGGGTAATGGCAGCTCTACCCCAACTACATTTACCAAAAGAAGCATCATTCTCAAAAAAAAAAAAAAAATCAAGGAGCTTTTACTAGGAAAAATGCTGGGAAGGGAATACAATAAACTGTATGTACCTATAATTCATGAGTTTCTTTTTCCAATAATTATTACAGTGAAGTAACTTCAGGAAAAGACAATAACAATTGTAAACTCTTCATTGTGATAGCAGTTGCACAGCAAAGATTTGTTTGAATTGTTTCTAACAGCCCCAAAAGAGGAACAAAAACCAAGAATCTAGTCATCCTTAAGGTAGATGAAAACAAAGGATTTTTTCTTTTGATAACTTTACTTCCATTTCCTCACATCAGGGCCAGCTATCCCAAGGTACTCTTTCTATCCTTCTTTTTATCCTTAGCCATTGTTAAGTTTAAAATCCTTAGAACACTTGCAAAGATTTATAGTAGCTTATCTTCAGCTACTTTCCCTAGAAATTTCTTCATGGGTCCCTAAGCACTATCAAAACTGCTTTGGAGCCCAGCTATAAACATGTTTCTCTATGAGGTCAAGAAAACCAACACCTTTATTTTGAATGAAGATCTCATATAACTTAATTCATTTATCTTAATTTTTATTTGAAAAGACTGCTACATTTTAAATTCAAATGCCACAAAAGAAGAACATATTAAGCTATTACTGACCCTTTATATCTTGGGTTGAATGTGACTATCGAATGCTTTCTTGAAATAAAGATTTTATATGAGAGAATGGAAGGAGAACACAAATGCAAAGAAAACCTGGGCAGAGTGGAAAAGTCATTAATGGAAAGAGTGGATGAGGCATCAAAGGCACTATTCATTGATGTCAAATTCATTCACACATTCATTTTATGCATATATTTAGAGCGCTAATTATGAGCAAACTACTGTGTTAGAGACAGTATCAAGAAGTATGGCATAGACCTCACTCCAAAATCAGGATCGGCAAGAAGGACAGAAGGAGCAGGAGCAGTAATGGTGAGGGTGACATGTCAATTTGTTCTTTACTCCCCAATCACAAACTTCAAATTTTGTTCAGGGACCCACAATAAATAACACACTTCATATTTTTAATAGACGTTGCATTCAACTTACCTACAAATTCAAGAAACTACTTCTTCCTGAACTCCCAGGATAATATGAAAACAGTAAAGGCCATCAATACATACAAGAGAAACCAAATTTAAGAAGAGCAATGCAAATTTGGTAAATTATAAAAGGAATTGAGAGTGTGCAGGCTTTCAAAATTTTTAATTAACTCAATAATTATATACTTCGTGCTTATGGAAAAGTAGATACTATATGGTCATATAAGTTATTTAAGGTGCATTTGATTTACTATACCTGTCCTTAAAAAAAAAAAAACTTTGATCAGAAGCTAACAGAAAGGAGGATTCACAGAAACTACAAAAAGACAAATTATGACAAGCACAAAATACTCTGAAAGTTCAAATGAAGTGAGACCAGAGAAGACTACAAGGAGCTGGGACTTGGAAAATGAATAGAAATCCCACAAGTAAAAATGTTTATCAGAAATATTCCAAGTAAATGGAGGTATGAAATAGAAAACTACAAACTGCTTCTATACTAATCAGTTCAAAAGTATCTACAGGATTTTAGATGAAGATATACTCATATAACCTATCTTTTTAAATCCTACATTTTAAATACATTGTATTATTTGAAATTAAAAGATTCTGAAAGTTATAAATAATGCATGCTAGAATGACAGTTATAATATTTGTAATGTATAAAGAATGGGACACTTCATATAATATCTGCATTGGGCATTACATGCCAAAGATACCCACTCTCAATTTTTTATTATTTATATTTTAGCAAATGAGCAATAAAATATGAAGTAAACCTCCCACACATAATGGGAAGTATGTTTTAAGTTTGAGAGGCTAGACATGTAAATTACTTGCTTAATTGGGCACGAAAAATCTGTATCTCTTCACCGTAAAAACAATTGGGCTTTTGTTACCTTGTGGCCAGCATATATAATATATACCATTTGCACAAATACACCATTAACTACACAAGCAAAATAAATGATTGATCATGAGAGATACCTGCAAACCCCAAGAATATCTGGCAGTCTAAATGGCATGGCATTGGGCAAAATGATAATAAGGAGAACCTTGAAGAAAATGATGTCTCCTGACTATATAAATTCCTGGGTTAAAAAAGTAAAGGCTTAAGTAGGACTTGGGGATTGTCCCTTGATTTTAAATATTTAGCATAAAGTTCAGCACATGTGACTCCCCAAGGGATTTTTCCCAATATGAACCTATTTAAAGAATATACCCTCATTCCCCTAGCCTACCTGTCCCTGTACAATGAACATGACCACAGAGCCTCCCCCATAAGGTATTAGCACCACAGTAGGTTAAAGTAGAACTAGAGACAATCTGACTGCCAGGTACACTCTGATCAGCTTGAAAAATTCACCTTCACGTTTAGAATCAAGCGCAGACTAGTAATTCGTAATCAAATCAAACTTGAGTAGAAAGAAAATGCATGTCCATACAGATGTCAAAAAACACATAAAAAGATGCTCAACATCACTCATCATCAGGGAAATACAAATCAAAACTACAATGAGATATCACCTCACACCTGTCACAATGGCTAAAATTAACAACACAGGAAATAACAGGTGTTGGTGAGGATGTGGAGAACTTACACTGTTCACAGGAATAAAAACTGTTGTAGCCACTCCAGAAAACAGTATAGAGGATCCTCAAAAAGTTAAAAATAGAACTAACCTATGATCCAGGAATTGCACTACTGGGTATTTACCCAAAGGATACAAAAACACTCATTCAAAGGGATACATGCACCCCAATGTTCACAGCAGCATTATCAACAATAGCCAAATTATGGAAAGAGCCCAAATGTCCATCGAATGACGAATGGATAAAGGAGATGTAGTATACATATATACAATGGAATATTACTCAGCCATCAAAAAGAATGAAACCTGGCCATTTGCAATGACATGGATTGAGCTAGGGTGTATTATGCTAAGCAAAACAAGTCAGTCAGAGAAGGACAAATACCATGTGATTTCACTCATATGTGGAATTTAAGAAACAAAACAAATGAGCAAAGGGGGGAGAAAAGAGAGAAAGAGACAAACAAGAAACAGACTCTCAACTATACAGAACAAATTGATGGTCACCAGAGGGGAGGTGGGTGGGAGAATGGATTAAATAGGTGATGGGGATTAAGGAGGGCACTTGTGACGAGCACTGTATGTTGTATGTAATCGCTGAATCACTAAATTCTACTCCTGAAACTAATATTACACTGTATGTTAACTAACTGGAATTTAAATAAAAACTTGAAACATAAAAAAAAAGAAAGAAGATACATGTCCTGATAGAGACTCTTCTGCCAAACTTCCTATAGCATGACATGCCAACTTTCCCCAATGGGCAGCCTCATGTTTTTAGCATTATTATTTGCAAAGGAAATATGAAAACTACAGATAGGTACAGAAATTTCTAAGATGCCGTCTAGTCTCTCTGGTACTATAAAAATAATTTATTTTGAATCCTAGGCAGTTATCCAAGGATGACATTTTAGAGGATCCCACTGCCTTCAAACTTTTAAATTTGGGAACGTGAATTCTACCTGACAGTTTCTGGAAAAAACTGATGGCTAATTTGTACCAGTAAATCTGTCCAAATTTTTTTTGAATCAAGGACTCCTCATTTCAATAGGTTTACCAGTTAAACTCAGAATTTGAACTTCAAGTGTCCACAACACTAAATCATTCCCAATCACATCTTTTAATAACTTTATACTCTCCTCCTCTTGTCAACATTTCCTATATTGTCACTCATCCACTCAATTATTCACTCAACAAATATTTATTGGATGTTTACTATCTTCTATGCCTTGCAAGAAGGCAAGGAACCAGAAGTTTTTTCCGCTTTGGGAGCTATGGAATTTGTGACAGAATGTCATAGTAGTGTCTTATAAGGCCGATACAAGTACTCTAAATCTGAGCTAATAATTGGATGGGCAGGGTGGGAAACATGGAGACAAAGATGCTACAGAAACAATCCTTCTACTTCTCACTCTGAACCACAGAATGAGGAATCAGAACTATTTAGTAAATTTGAAGCCTCATATTTGTACTCTTGGTACTAGACCAATTCACTGACTCTCAGACAAGATTTGCAGGGGAAGCTGAAGCATTGTTCTCCTCGAAGAGAGGAAGTGAGCTACTTTTTATAAGAAGGAACTAAGCAATAACATGAATAACTGAAAAATCCAAATGTGTTTTTTAAAACATCCATATATTAGCGCTGTGAGGCTAACCAGGACTATCTAATTGATGAGAAAGCTAATGGCAAAATATTTACTTTGGGTTCCGTCCAGACTGTAACTGCATTGCCTTCTAGTACATCCATACCCCTGGCCCATCCCATCAACTGATGGCATATTGTGTTTCCTAGCTAAAAAGCCCAGACATAGGGTTAGAATGTGACTAATTCAGCAAAAATCCACTACTATGGGGGTAGTAAGAAGTAAAGAGGTCAGAAGGATCCTTGGCAGGCATTTACGATCCCCAGCCAGTTCAGGCTTCTGCCAGACAGATGATGACAGAGTTTTTAGTATTTAGAAGGATTCTCTTTTCCCAGAGGATCAAAGTCTACACGAAAAATAGAGAGACGTGGACTATAATAAGGACCAGAATGCAGTAGAGAAAGGAAAAGGAGGGAAAGATTTTACTACGAATTTCCAGCAACTTAATTTGGAAAAATTAGAATAGATTTCTAATTCTTATATCTGAATCTATTTCTTATTTTTAAAAAGCTAAATGCCCCAACTACTTTTATGAGAGAAATGTAAATATGCGCACAAAGTGCAATCCCCTAAATCTTATGCAGATATTAATTAGCACAGAGGAATTGTCAACAATGTGAATTTGTTTCCATTTTTTCATGCAAAGTGATCCCCACTTTTAACTCTCTTGGTTTTTATCATTTTAAAGTATTTTGTCCATTATAAATTACTTCTCTTAGTTTATTCTGTAACTAGTACTCTCTCACTGGGTAAAATATTTTGAAATGTTCTCTTAACAAACTGAAATTCCTGATCCCACGGCTTCAAAAAATATGATGAAATTATGGGGAAAATGTGCATTTTCTGGAATACTCATCCAGTTGGTCCTTGCACATCATCCTAGGCTCATGAGTGCTGAGAATCTTTCATTTATATATTACAGCTACAGACATCTAAAAATGTATTTTGCCCTCCCTTTACACCACCACATCCTGGTAAAGCTATTGAAATTGATCCGCACAAGGTAATGATCATGCCAATGAGAACACAGAGACTATATCTCAAACACTACTGAAATGGAAAGTACTTCTTTACCTTCTTCAAATCAAAATCCATAAAATAAATTATTTTGAACAAGTGATATGATGGTCATCATTAATTTATTTTCCTTGCTTTCTAATGCTACAAGAAGCAAAAATAGCTTGGACCCAAATGCATTGTAAGAGGAGATTGGAGAATTTAAGACTTAAGAATTATTATCTTGAGGACATGCTACTCAGGCAATGGTAGCACCACAAGGCAACTGTCAACTTAAAACAAATACCATATAATGTTTCCACTGTCAAGGCAGAATATAACAATTAGCCTTAAGGAAAGCGCATCCGGAATAGGAGAAATGGGAAGAAGTGACAAATGTTTAGCCTGAGGCAGACTTCAATCTGGCAGGCTTCCCCACATATTCCTAATAACATTCAATGGACCAAATATCCTTGGCTCTCTCTTATCTATTACTTTGAGATTAAAAACAAATAAACAGTGGTAGACAAAAAGTGTGTGTTGGGGATGGGGGTGGCGGGAAGGAACCTGGATGCCAGGCTTCAAACAGTTAAGCACAGGCACCTTCAACTAATATGGAAAGTTAAACAGAAATTTTTTACAAGCTGGCACCGGCTCACATAATGAGATGCATTGTCAATCCTCACTAAGTGAAATATTTGTGTTGCCATGCAGCTAAACAAATGCCTTTTTTCACTTTCACTTAAAACAGCCTCCCACTCCTATTTCTCTAAACAGTAGAGGCAGGCCTAGCTGGGTAACATGTGTAGTCTGGGCAGCATGTTTCCTGATACCCCACAAAAGGAGTATTTATGTTAACATTCCGGATTCGTGGGGAATTACAGAAACCCCACACATTAAAACCAACATAAAATTTCTGCTATTTTACTATCTTCACTTATCAATCAATGCAACTTGGCACAAAATGAAATAATACAGTGGCATTAAAATCACTAAACATTCAAGAATGTGGCAACATTTTTTCACGTCATTTGCACATTACTATTCATAATGCTACAGCGATCTCCTATATAAAATATGATGAATTCACAAGTATGATTATCAAATTTATGGTGTGTGCTCACTGCACCACACATTATGGTTTTGTAGCTTGTTTGCCCTGAAGTAACAAAGATTTGCATAGAGTTTAAATGAGTATGGTCTATACAAACTATAGTTAAAATATTATTACAGTTATATGCTTTTCTATATAAACCAGTAAAAAAAATCATATTTCCTTCTTCTTTAGGGCAGTATTTTATTACAATTAAATGAAAAGCTTAGCTCTGCTATTTCTCTGAAAACAAAATCAAGACCAAAAGAGATACAGTTCAAGAATAAGACCTGAAAACCACAGTGAGAAATTCTAAAAAATAAAAATTTTAAAAGCCTAATAAAAGCCTAAAGCCTAACTAACACAAAGTCCAGGTAAATATCTCTTTTTATTTCTAAAATAAGAGTATTTTTTCTCTGAAAAGAAAAGAAAAGAAGAGCGAAAAGGAAAGAAGAGAGAAAAGAAAAGAAAAAAGAAAATAAAAGAGGAGAGGAAAGGAGAGGAGAGGAGAGGAGAGGAGAGGAGGGGAGGGGAGGGGAGGGGAGGGGAGGGGAGGGGAGGGGAGAGGAGAGGAGAGGAGAGGAGAGGAGAGGAGAGGAGAGGAGAGGAGAGGAGGGAAAGGGGGAGGGGAGGGGAGGGAAAGGGGGAGGGGAGGGGAGGGAAAGGGAAAGGGGAAGGGGAAGGGGAAGGGGAAGGGGAAGGGGAAGGGGAAGGGGAAGGAAAGGAAAGGAAAGGAAAGGAAAGGAAAGGAAAGGAAAGGAAAGGAAAAAAAAACCTCCCAAGTACCTAACATCTATAATAATAATGGTGAAAAAGCTACATAGCTGGATTTTTCTAGTCCTTAAACCACTGTTTGAGGCAACCTGGTATTTTATTTTTTATTTTTTATTTTTTATTTTTTTTTAAGATTTTATTTATTTATTCGACAGAGATAGAGACAGCCAGCGAGAGAGGGAACACAAGCAGGGGGAGTGGGAGAGGAAGAAGCAGGCTCATAGCGGAGGAGCCTGACGTGGGGCTCCGATCCCACAACGCCGGGATCACGCCCTGAGCGGAAGGCAGGCGCTTAACCGCTGTGGCACCCAGGCGCCCCAACCTGGTATTTTAAACCTCATTTCCAGAGCCCCTCCCATTCTTACTATCAACACTATGGTAATAGCTGATCTCCAGCTGCCTAATTCAACATAGGGCTCCCCATACCTTGTACGTGGTTTTCCACAGAGTTCAAAATCAGCAAGTATTCCAAAGAGCTATTCTCTTTGAGTTTAAGAAGCATTCTTCTATAAGAGGAAAAACAGTGACAAATCTTTAAAATTTTTCTGAGATTTCTCAAAGTGAATCAAACTCAAAGGTAATTCTTCAATTCTGTTTTTTAACATTATTTGGGAAATAACATATTCTATCTTGAATAATTGACAGTTGTCACAAAGGTAATTGTTCTCTTCTTACCCTGACCTTTTTAGGCTCTTGCTCCAGTGAAAAGTTAAACCATGCTTGAAATAAAACAAACAAGGCAAGACAAAAGAGTAAAAGAAGAAGGAGGAGGAGGAGAAAGAGGAAGATGAGAAGAAGGAGAAGAAACCTCCAGGGTGAATATAAATTGAGGAAAAGGTCAAAAAAATGACTAAAACTGATGTGCTACAATTATTAAGATTTTTAGAAGAAAGGTACATTTTTTTTCTAGTCTAATTCAGGATTGCATTTGCTTTCATGAGTATTTGACGAAAACTTTGCAAAACCTTCCAACTTGAGACAACAGCAGCAAACTACATTTTCCAAGGAGAAGTTTAAAATAAGTGAAAATGTGTATTCCTTTCCTTTCTCATAAAATTTCAACACTGAAGTTGACATTTAAAGATGAATACTTTCTGTGGCAAAGGGGTATGTTCTATACAACTCCCCAAATACATACAAGTATATCTGAGCAGAACACTGCCTAGTCTAGTGTTAGCTTCCTCCTACTGAAAGACAATGGAGGGAAAGAGGTAAATAAAAACAGACTGTGATTCTAAAAGATTTCTCACAAACTAGGTTTTTTTTAATTCTTTTTCTTCAGTTTTAAGACTGCCTATATTACAACAACTAAGTTGGGTAAAAAATTAATTTTTGTACTACATTTTTTAACCTCTCTACAATATGAGAAAAAGTCCAGTGTTTATTAAGAGGTAATTAGCCCTTTGGATCAATTACTGCTCAGAATACTGCATTGTTTGGCTTATCCCATACCTACATCAGGGTTATTTATCAAAGGTGTCCATAAGTGGGAAACACAAAACAGACCAAGGACAGTGTGTCTTTCAAGCTCAGAAGCGCTTAGCAGATCCCTGGGCCTCCAACGCCTAACAGATTTAACCAAGACTTTTCACACAATCAGGTAAAGAGGGTCAGGCTAGTCAGCAGATGTTCTATTCAGATAACAAAGAGAATATTTAAGTGACAATGTGAGAAAAAGAAACACAGCAAAATGGATACAAACCCACTGAACCACGTCTCTTTTTTTGCTCTGCAGAACTCAACCTCAAGTCCAATAAGAACATTATCTATATTCTTAGGCAACTATGAACAAATATGAAGACAAGTGCACATATTTAGCAACAAGTACATGAAAATAAAACACTTAGAGGAAATCAGCATATGATTGTTAAGCAAGATAACATATCTGAACTCTCTCTAAAGATGTAAGACAAACACAATGACTATATGTTGATATTCTAGTCTCATAGAAGGGAAAAAAGGAAATGGAAGGATTTTTGCAGTATTGCTGGACAATTTATCCTTGATTGCACTTCTAACTTAACATTAATATCTACCAAGTCCAATTTCATTGCATAAGATACAGAGAATGTGCAAATAAGGGATAGTTCTTAATATTCCAGGCTGTTGTATTTCATATCCCTGAAGAGGTAAGAGTATTATCATGTTAACAAAGCTATTGGTAAAGTCACTTCAGTTCCTATACGTGATCCTTTTTAATGCCAATTTCCTCAACTAAATACATTCAGAAAACCATAAGGATGAAGAGAACACTACTAATACTACAGAAACCAAGTTGGAGAGTAGCTTTGACCTGGTATCAGAGAGGAAATGACTGTTCTTGTTCTCTTCAGAGGTCAAGTTTAAAGAATAGTTTTCAGATATCCTAGGCCACATTTCAACTAAAAAATTAAAATTAAAAAAAAATTCAAGCCGTGAATGAAGAAACTTTACAAAGATACTGTTAAGTATTGGAGTGGAAGCACTATAGGAATTAGGGCCAGTTTAGACATTACTTCCAACCATCTGCATCAAATATGCTTCATTAAAACAGAACCATATGGAAAATAAGCTAGCAATTAACACAGTTTCTGCACGTGCCTCTAGTACAGTACATTTCAAACTTTTAGTAAAACTCACTAAACAACTTCCATGTTGCTGCTCTGTAGGACTTGGCAGCAGTCCCTAGACTTTTCTCATCCTCCACACCAGGTCATTTCAAGATATTGCTGGGTTATTGAACTAGGCACATATGAAAAACATCAAGTATTTTGTTACTTTCCTTGCAGTTGGTATCAACCATTAATACAAACCCAGGTACACTGAAATAATCAGCCTCTCAAATAACGACTAATACTACATGATACAAAAACCACATCTACTTTTAACTTAAATAGGTCATATCAATGAGCTTTACATTTGATAGTCCATGTCTCTTAACAGTGGACATAAGATGTTATAATTAGTGTTGATTAGTATGCAGAACTATTTTAGAGCTCAGGCACTCTAGGACAATGATCTCTGCAAAAAATAGACATAAATGCTTTCATTTGCCACTATCAACAAATATCAAACTACGGATAGGACATCATGTCAGGTACTAGTGAAACAAAGAATAAGACATGGTACAGAGCAAATGGATATCTAACCAAAGTCTGGGGTAAGGGTTGTAAAGTCCATGGACCACTGAAGTCATATGCAAAATGCTGGGCACGTGCATGTTTTCTAGAAAGACTTCCAATAGTTTTCAAAGGGTTCTCAAGAGCCCATGACTTAACTGAACTCTACATCTGAAACTAATGATACACTATGTTAACTAATTTAATTTAAATAAAATAAGTTAAAAAAATTTTTTTAAAGTTTTTTTATAAGAGTCCATGACTTGAACACAAGTTAAGAGCTCCTGTTTCTCATACGGCATTCCTTTGCCTTCTGGCCTCTACTCATTTCACACATAGCTTGTCAGAACATATTTGATCATGATCTAGGGTGAAAAAAAAAAGCCATAGTGCTGGTTCTCAGTGGCTTTATAATCTAACTGGAGAGATTAAATATATATGAAGTGATAAAGGCCTGGATGAGAATGATGGGAGTTTTTTAAAAAAAAGAAGAGTGAATTTTCATTCCCCTCACATCTATCCAGGAAAACTGTGGACTATTATAGAGTTTATTCAGTGTGCAAGGGTGCACAGATGAAGGGAAGTAGGCTACAAATGTAGCTACCACTCTGCTCACTAAGCCATGTACCCTGGCATAAAGCTGTAACCATCTAAAGGAAAGTGAACCTTGGAAGAAAGATTTCACCAATCCAGTAAGCTATGCTACCAGGGGAGGCTACATCCCCAGAAAAGGCTCTTTCTTTCCAATTTACACATTCATAGCATGTACCATTTTCTGCTGCTACCACTCTAGTCCAAGCCATCATCATCTCTCATCTGAACACTTTTGTATCAGCCTCCTAACTAGCGTGCCTACTACCACACCTGCTCTTCTAGTCCATTCTTCCCACAGCAGTGTGATTCTTTTAAAAATGGAAATTACATCATGCTCCTCTCTTAAACCCTCCAATAGCCTCCCATTTCACTTAGATAAAAGTCACAGTCTAGAAGATACTACTTGATCTGGCCACCAATGGTCTAATAGCATCGCCAACTTCCCTTTTACTCAGTCAGTTGCTTCTAATCACACTATTGGTAGCAACTTTTCTTTGAACAGCCAAGTACCTTCCATTTCAAGGCCATTCTGCACATTTTCCCCTCTGCCTGAAAGTTCTTCACCCAATAATTTACATGATTTAGTCCCTCATTTCACCGGGGTTTCTTTTTTTTTTATAATTTTTTTTATTATATTATGTTAGTCACCATACAGTACATCCCTAGTTTTTGATGTAAAGTTCCATGATTCGTTACTTGCGTATAACACCCAGTGCACCATGCAATATGTGCCCTCCTTAATACCCATCACCGGCCTATCCCATTCACCCACCCTCCTCCCCTCTGAAGCTCTCAGTTTGTTTCCCAGAGTCCATAGTCTCTCATGGTTAAACAGAAGGGGGAATGAATCATCGGGGGTTCTGATCACACGTTTCCATATCAGAGAAGCTTTCTTGGACAACCCAATATAAAGTAGCACCTCTGTCACTCTCAATGAACAAATGAATAACTACTGTAGTGATACAAAGGAAAAAGGAGTCAATGCATTTATAGTTTCAAGTCTAGGTGCTGAGTGCTGGTATCACTGTCAAAAATACAAAAGCCTAAAATAGAAATTGGTTTAGGGAAAGGAGATGGTAACCTTGGTGAATATGAACTGACAATGGGATGTCCAGGTAGAGATACAGGGGTTAAATAGGCAGAACTAAGGCTCGGGACAGAAGAGAAAAAGTAGATGTGAGGTCCATCCATGTAGAACTGAAAGGTCTTAGAAAAGACCAGACTTCTACGAGACTATAGAGTGAAAATAGCAGAGACAAACAAAATTTGGAGATGAATATATTTGGTTTATGAGGGGGAAAAGTGGATTCTCCCAAAAAAGGCTAAAGAGAATACATTTATTTACTAATAACTTGTTAAATATATACTACATATTAAGTACTGTGCTGAGCCCTTTTTAGCCAAAAATATCAACTGCAATAGAAAGTAAGAAGAGTAAGAGCTGAGGAAAAAGGCATTAAATATGAAATTAGGCAATCTCCAGTAATCTTGAAGGCAGTAGATTCAATAGCGTTATCTAGAATCAAATGGAAGCCAGATTCCACTGGAATGAGGACTAAGGAGATACAGATGGCAAAGAGTGTTCTGTAGTATATAAAGTGCTATCACATACAATACTGTAACTGATTCACTATAAACTTGCAAGGCTATTAGCAAGAAAATGGGTATTTATCAAGAAATTGAGACTCAAAGAAGTCAAATAACTTGCTCAAGTTTCCAAAGCCAGAAAGTGGCAAAACAGGAATTAGAACTTAAATCTCTAATTCCATGAAAAAGAGCAGATACGTGTTGCCAGACACGTACTGGGGATAATTAACAGAGCAAAGTTCTGGCTGAGGTAGGAGGAGATGGAAGTAAAAAACGCAGGTGGAGATGTCCACCTTATGAAGAGACAGAACGTTTCTTCCTCTGTAACAAAAGGGAAAAGATAAACAGCTTGAAGTGGTAAAAGAACATGAGATAGTGCAAGGTGAAGAAACAGAAAGATTAATGCCTAAATTTTGCTGTAAACTAGAATAGGTGAGAAGAGAGGAAGAAAAGAAGTTTCTGATTCTAAAGTTGAGTGGCTAACTTCCACAACAGCTTTCGCTACATGGGCCTGGAAATTTTCTTGCTTTGCAAGGAGTGAGATACACAATGGAATGAGATACACAAAGTTCTGTTTCAGAGAGAAATATCTATGGATCTATGGGCAGCTGTAGTTACACACCAGAACTACTAACTCAGAACCAAAAACCAACTGCTACACTGTGTGTCCCCACCGTCATACTGCACTAGGGACAAATTATCTGAGAGCACCTGAAAAGAAAACTGTTTGAGGAAGGGGAACTGGCGAATACAAGAATTAAAGAGAACCAGAGAGAGAAATTGTGTGGGGGCACATTGACTATGTTGTTTCCCAGGAGACAGACTGGCTAAATCAAAGCAATGTGCAGCTGTGGGATAGCAAAGCAAGACAATTTCCAGGTCCAGGTTCTAGTGAAAGCTGTTGTGGAAGTTAGACACGCAGCTTTAGAATCAGAGCCTTCTTTTCCTCCTCTCTTCTCACCTATTCTAGTTTATAGCAATTTTATTTTGAACCACTTACTCTATTCTTTCTGAGTTTTATTTCCCCTTCAGTAATGTTTTTTTCTTCATCTCTTTTGGGTTGCACTGGCCTAAGGCTTTGATATCTTATCGAAACCTCTAAGAAACAATCTGATAACTGCAATTTGCATCTGAATATTCTGGATTAAGTTAAGGACATGGACTTTGGAGTTAGATACAACTTGATTCTAACTCATTCTCTCATTCATTTATTCATCAAGTATTTAGTGAGCATCTACCAAGTGCCTGGCACCATTCTAATTGCTAAAGATACAGTTTCAACTAAATAAATTTCTGCCCTCACTAAACATATACTATGGTGAGTGTGGTGGTGGGGATGGGGAGAAGGGCTGCAATAAACAAACTCTGCCATTCCCTAGTAATCTGATCCTGGGCAAGTCACTTCACTCCTCTAAGCTTCAACGTCCTCAACTGTAAAATGGAAATAAGAACTACCTAAAACTATTTCGAGAAATAGGTCAAATAATCAGCATATCAATGTTAGCTCTCTGAGCTCTGGCCTCATCAGCAATTTTCCAGTTACTGGAGCACAACATGCACCCTCCCACCACAGAACTTTTGCATATGTTCTCTCCTTTGCCTATAATATGTTACTTCCCTCCCGAGCTCTTTTATTTTATTACTGTCTATTATTCTTTCAGATCTCAGTTCAATCATTACTTCCTCAGGGAAGACTTACCTAACTAGCTCAGTTTTCATTATATTTATTCAGAATGACATACAACCACTGTTTATTTAGTTGTTCATTCAGTCACTCATTCGTTCATCCAAGACCCCATCCATCGTCTTTTCCTAAATTACTGCAAAAACCTCTTTCCTAACTAGTCTTCTTGATATAATCTATCAACTCAGCAGCCAGAGTTAAAATGGAAGTCGGATCATGATACTTTTCAGCTGAGAACCCTCCAATGGTTTCCCATCTTCCTCGGGGTAAAAGCCAAAGCCCTTGCAGTGGCTTAAATCTGGCACATCCTCATCATTCACACCACACAGCTACACTGGACTCCTTACTATTTCTCCAACTCATCAAGTGTACTCCTATACATCAAGATACTAGTTTCTTCTTCCTAGAAAGCTCTTCCCCCAGATATCTGCATGATTTCCTCTTTCACTTCTTTCTGATCTCTGTTCAAATATCACCTTATCCATGAGGCCTTACTGCATTTTATACAATAAAATAGCCAAGTCCCCACCTTAGCACTCCCTCCCTCCTTTATCCTGCTTACTGTTTCTTCATAGCACATATCACCTCTGACATACTCTATTTTACTTGCTTATTTGTTGTTTTTTAGTATCTCCCCCACACCACTAGAATATAAACTTAATGAGAGCAAGGATTTTTATTCACTGTTATATCTCCATTGTCTCAAACAATACCTGCCACGTGGTAAACACTTCATCTAAGATGACAATTTCCACAAAACAAACCAGACAGATTTCCAAAATAAACAATTTATACAGCTGGAAAAATTTTTAAATAAAAGTTCAAGTCATTTCATAAAAACTATGCAAAATCCCAATGCCCTTTGGGTATTTCAATCTACACTATAGTTAAGAAAAGAAGATACAAGGTTAAGAAATGCAAATATTCAAATTTATAAACTAAATGAAGGAAACATGAGGTAGAGAGAAATGGAACAGGAGATTATAAGATAAAAAAGGGTTGCACATGCTTAACAACTAAGAGGCATTTTAAAGTTAATTTTTACTGATGGCTTAAATTTACTAAATTTCTAGTGTTTGAATTATCGCACGATGACTCAGATTTCATGGGAAGTATTCATGAAAGCCCCAATTTCCTATAGTCTATTGAGTTACATAAGGCATTATAAGCATTTTTACATTTTTACTATTGAAAGTACTAACGGTTCCATCCAGTTAGACATTACCAAACATTTCCTAAGCTCTAATAATCATGACGTTCTCTATAGGAAATAAGGCGTGGAATCAGAAAGGGAAGAAAAAATAAAACCGTACTGTATTCGGAAACAAGGTATTGGTGCTATTTAGGGATTTTCCCCAAAAGTTCCCTTAGCAAACCAATTACCACAAAATCTTAATCATTATACTTTCTCTGTGTTTAACTGGCATTCATTTCATACAAGTTTCATGTCACTTCTTTCACTTTCCATCCCTCTACTCCTTCCAATTCAAAAATATAGTTAACCTCAGTCAATTGATAGAGATGAATAACTATATTTAACTAGCACTATTTCATTTATGACAAATATCTGCACCCCACTCAGTGACTTAGGAACAATGAAAAGACATCAACAGCTTTTTAAAAGCTCTTTAAGGGACTTTAGAGCTCATTATTAATTCAAAACCATATGCCAAGTTAATTATAGTCAAAAGTAAATTTGTGGAATTTACTTTTTAATCCAAAGGATTCAAAAGTAATTTATAAATGAAACTGAAATAACATATGAACTGACTGTTTACATGTTGTTACTTTGGAAGTTTTAAATTTTTAAAACAAATGAATTTAAAAGGTCAGTTTTCGATATCAGAGTTTAGATGTACTCAGTGATACAAGCTGCCTTAGTCAGAAATCCAATTTTACATTTGTCTTATTTTTTTTTAAAGCTTAGCTTTTTACCAAATTATTTCTCAGAATGATGGTTCCCTATTACTCAGCTATCAGAAAGAACGAGTTCTCAACATTTGCTACAACATGGACGGCACTGGAGGAGATAATGCTAAGTGAAATAAGTCAAGCAGAGAAAGACAACTATCATATGATTTCTCTCATCTATGGAACATAAGAACTAGGATGATCGGTAGGGGAAGAAAGGGATAAAGAAAGGGGGGGTGGTAATCAGAAGGGGGAATGAAACATGAGAGACTATGGACTATGAGAAACAAACTGAGGGCCTCAGAGGGGAGGGGGGTGGGGGAATGGGATAGACCGGTGATGGGTAGTAAGGAGGGCACATATTGCATGGTGCACTGGGTGTTATACACAACTAATGAATCATCGAGCCTTACATCGGAAACCGGGGATGTACTGTATGGTGACTAACATAATATAATAAAAATTCATTAAAAAAAAAAATAAAATAAATTGAAAAAAAAAAAAAAGAATGATGGTTCCCAATGTCTGTGGTGATTAGAATCATCTATAGAATCTGTTTAAATGAAGATTCCTGGGCTTCAAGAGATGCTGTGTTGGGGGCATCATGAATCTGCATTTTTAACGAGCACTCAAATCCAGATAGTTATACAGTTAGTTAATCCAGCTAGGGGCACTCAAATTATACGTGGAGAAATACTGATCTAGAAAGCCCAAGTGGTACTATTTTCTACCCATTCTTAGCAAAGTACTCTTCTCCCATGAATTCTAGATCCCAGTATGTATCATTTTACATCTATGACTTAAATATTAAAATTGTTTATTCAGTATGTATTCTGTGAGGGTCCTCTGTACAGCCAGCAATCCTCTAATATTACAATACAATATTATAATAATATAAGTCTTATAAGAAGACTATTTAATTTCTGCTTCAGGATTCAAAAATGACATGTCAAGGCCTTTTTAAAAAAAATCATTTCCCCACTGTAGAAAACTTCTTGAGCCTGACTGAACTGCCAAAGCTATACTAATCAAAACTTTCAAATGATCAGCATTAATTTCACTTAAAAGGACTGAGAGAAGTGATATTTTTGTCCTTTTCCACCCTAACAATGTTAACAGTAGGAAATAACAATTCTTTGCATCAACAAAAAACACCCATTCATTATTTTTCCATTCTCTTTGCCCTATTGAAGGAAAAAAGCCCTTTAAGTCATTTTTAAAAAGGAGTAAACACTGATTATATCAACTGAAATATAAACTATGACATTGAACAACAAATATAATTATGAATATATAATATATAAGACATTGTGCAAGAAGATTTTGGTATAGGGATGAACTCTAGATCTTGTAGTCTATCAGAAAACTTTATTGGATCAGCCAGATTTGGAACACGACCTACAAAAGTAAAATCAACTTTCAATTATCAGCCAATGGATCGTCCGCTGTGTACCACTATGTTTTGAGTCTTTGATATATTAGTCTTATAAATAACATCCATCCAGTTTAATTATTTTATTCTTGGGGTTTTTTCTTAAATTTTTGGTTTCCTTCTATGTGCGATTTAACTCATCTCCTAACCTCAGTAGACATGAGGAAGGTCATTTTGCTTAACCAAGTTAATAAATTAATGCTGTCTACTCCCTGTTTGGAGTGAGCACCAAATAATTGAGCAATAGAAGCAGAATGAGGAATGTTGAACTTGTGTAACAGTAATAGAATATTATTAAAATAGGATAAAGTACAGTTTTTAAGCTTCTGAATGTCCTTTTGCAGAGTAGCATGTATATATGTTGTGGCTCATTTTCAATAGCAAACTAAAATTTAATTTAAATTTAAAATTTAACTAAAATTCTAGATCCCAGTACATTTTATTTTATATCCATGCCTTAAATATTAAAAATCGTTTATTCAATATATATTCTGTGAGCCTCCTGTACAGCCAGCAATCCTCTAATATTATAAGGTTTATAAGACTACCTAATTTCTTTTTTTTTTAATGATTTTTTTATTATATTATGTTAGTCACCATACAGTACATCCCGGGTTCCGATGTAAGGCTTGATGATTCATTAGTTGTGTATAACACCCGGTGCACCATGCAATACGTGCCCTCCTTACTACCCATAATTTCTGCTTCAAGATTCAAAAATAACATGTAGCTCCCAATCACCGAAGGATGGTCCAAACTCCTTAATATCGCACAAAGTACTTCCAATTTTCATAATATCTGTATTTCCAGTCTCAGGGCCCACCAAATCTCAAAAAAAGTATTAATGGTTAAATAATTTATTTGATGCCTTCCATTTGCCAGGTACTATTGCCAGGCAATCGGTATAGTAACATTATAAACAAATATTATTTGATATACTTTTAAGCGGAACAACTGAGAATCAGAATTTTACCCATGACCACAAAAGCAGTATAAGATGAAGCCGAGATTCAAAATCTGGCCTGTACATGCTCCAAAGTACATGCTCTTAATCATTAGATTTTGGTACATATTTTTTATACTCCCTCATCCCAGCCATAAAAATTAAATCGTAAGTCCTCACATATGCCATGACCTTCCATGTCTTCATGATTTTGCCTATGGTTTTCCTGCTTCTGGGCTTGTTCTTTTTAAGTCTTTTTAAATCCCCATACCCTGTGTTTGAATCAACATTCAAAAATAGTTATTAAAATGCTTCTTCCGTGCCTGTCATTGTTCTAGGCACAAGAGATAGAATAGTGAATAAAACAGAGATTCAGCCATTACGGGGCTCACTTTCTTTGAATCCTACTCTTCTATCAGTACCTGACTCAAAGTCACCGCTTTGATCAAAATTTCCTTTACACGTCTTCTTTTAAAATTAATTTCTTCTTCTGTTGGCTCACAGAATTTTATAAAAACCTTTATCATGGGGTAGCATATTGTACTATAATTATGTACCTATCTCATCTACCCCTCTAACCTATAAGCTTTTTTATTTTTTAATTATTTTATTATTTTTTATTATCATGTTCAGTTAGCCAGCATATAGTACATCATTAGTTTCTGATGTAGTGTTCAATGATTCATTAGTTGCATACAACACTCAGTGTTCATCACCACACGTGCCGTCCTTAATACCAATCACCCGGTTACCCCATCCTCCCACCCCTCTCCCTCTGTAACCCTCAGATTTGTTTCCAGAGTCCAGAGTCTCTCATGGTTTGTCTCCCCCTCTGATTTCTTCCCATTCAGTTTTCCCTCCCTTCCCCAATGGTCCTCCGTGCTATTCCTTTTGTTCCACATATGAGTGAAAACATATGATAATTGTCTTTCTCTGCTTGACTTATTCCACTAAGTATAATCCCCTCTAGTTCCATCCATGTCAATGCAAATGGTGGGTATTCGTCCTTTCTGATGGCTGAGTAATATTCCATTGTATATATGAACCACATCTTCTTTATCCATTCATCTGTTGAAGGGCATCTCAGCTCCTTCCACAGTTTGGCCACCATGGACATTGCTGCTATGAACACTGGGGTGCATGTGCCCCTCCTTTTCACTATGTCTGTATCTTTGGGGTAAATACCCAGTAGTGCAATTGCTGGGTCATAGGGCAGCTCTATTTTTAACATCTTGAGGAACCTCCATACTGGTTTCCAGAGTGGCTGTACCAGCTTGCATTCCCACCAACAGTGTAAGAGGGTTCCATTTTATCTGCATCCTCACCAACATCTGTTGTTTCCTGTCTTGTTAATTTTTGCCATTTTAACTGGTGTAAGGTGGTATCTCATTGTGGTTTCAATTTGTATTTCCCTGACGGCTAGTGATGTTGAACGTGTCTGTTAGCCATTTATCACATGTCTGTTAGCCATTTGTAGGTCTTCCTTGGAGAAGTGTCTGTTCATGTCTTCTTTATTGACTGGATTATTTGTTTTTTGGGTGTTGAGTTTGAGAAGTTCCTTATGGATCTTGGATACCAGCACTTTATCCATAACGTCATTTGCAAATATCTTCTCCCATTCCATGGGTTGCCTCTTAGTTTTGTTGACTGTTTCCTTTGCTGTGCAAAAGCTTTTTATCTTGACAAAGTCCCAAAAGTTCATTTTTGCTTTTGTTTCCCTTGCCTTTAGAGACACGTCTTGAAAGAGGTCGCTATAGCCAATGTCACAGAGGCTACCGCCTATGTTCTCCTCTAGGATTGTGATGGATTCCTGTCTCACATTGAGGTCTTTCATCCATTTTGAGTTTCTCTTTGTGTATGGTATAAAGGAATGGTCCAGTTTCATTCTTCTGCATGTGGCTGTCCAATTTTCCCAGCACCATTTATTGAAGAGATTGTCTTTTTTCCATTGGATATTCTTTCCTGATTTGTTGAAGTTTAGTTGACCATACTGTTGAGGGTAACCTATAAGCTTTTCACATAGCAACCCTTTCCTGCTTAGATTTGATTCCTCAGCCTTTAGCAGAACACTGGGTTCATAAGCAAGTGCTCAAGAAATGTTTGGTGAGTGAGTGGATAGAATATTACATCAAAATTTGTCTGAGATGCCATCTCTATAGTCTTTATAAATTAAACATTAAAAATAATCACTTGAGAGAAAAATACTATACTTTATAAAATCATTCACAAAAAATGGTAATTACAAATATTTAAAGATATATTTATATCTTGGATGTTTTCTTAGCATTCAGGTTTATATTAGATGTTACATTACATATTAGATGGTAACAATCTAACTTGCAATAACAATCTAACTTTGTACAAGCTGCCATAAGTATACAACTACTTGTTCAATATGTAAGAAATAAGAGTATTCATCACAGTTAACTTAGTTATTATTAATCGAGGACTCATCTGCACAGTAGATGAAATTGCAAGAAATATTTCTTCAGTGTTCTATTGCAATTTAACAAAATGAATATTGATTAAAAATAAACACATGAATACTAATAATTGTACAGAGTACAAATGATTTGCATATGTGTATTTTTTTGGTTAAAAATCACATGATTTTAAATGTAATCAAATTTAATCTCTTTGGAGGAGGGTTATGGTTTCAAGAACTGAAAAGTTAACCCTAGAATATACTTTATACTTATTTTTAATTGCTTGCTTTTATATATTTTGCAAATTCCAAATTATCTTTAAATTGTCTTTGTATAATGATGTACTTATCTACATAAAACATCAACTTAGAGGCTAACAGCCAAAGCAGGCAATACGTATGCAAGTTTCCCTTTAAGAACATGAACTATAATAATATAGTCTATTAGTTGTAGAATCATAGAATTTTAAATTTAGAAGGGCCCAAATAGGAAATCTTTTTCAAAGCCTTCATTTTAAGGATGAAGAAATTTGGTGTTGAAAACACGAGCTAATCAATATTTTGGCTAGCTTCTTAAATTTTCAGTGAGTCCCTCCCCCTAAGAAAAGGTTTTTTTTTTAACTTTTATTTAAATTCAATTTGGTTAACACATAGTGTGTTATTAGTTTCAAGGGTAGAATTTAGTGATTCATCAGTTGCATATAACACCCAGCGCTAATTATATCAAGTCCCTTCCTTAATGCCCGTCACCCAATTATCCCATCCCCTGCCCTCTTCCCCTCCAGCCACTCTCAGTTTGTTCCCTATAGTTAAGAGTTTCTTATGATTTGCCTCCCTCTCGGTTTTTATCTTATTTTATTTTTCTTCCCTTCCCCTTTGCTCATTTCTTTTGTCTTAAATTCCACATATGAGTGAAATAATATGGTATCTGTCTTTCTCTGCCTTATTTCACTTAGCATAATACCCCCTAGTTCCATCCACGTCATTGCAAATGGCAAGATTTCATTCCTTTTGATGGCTGAGTAATATTCCATTATAGATATAGATAGATAGATGATAGATAGATAGATAGATAGATAGATAGATAGATAGATGATAGATAGATAGATAGATGATAGATAGATAGATAGATGATAGATAGATAGATAGATAGATAGATAGATAGATAGATGATAGATAGATGATAGATAGATGATAAATAGATAGATAGATAGATAGATAGATAGATAGATAGATAGATAGATAGATAGATAGATAGATATCTCACATCTTCTTTATCCATTCATCTTTATCTATTCATCCATCATCAATGGACACCTGGGCTCTTTCCATAGTTTGGCTATTGTGGACATTGCTGCCCTAAATATTGGAGTACAGCTGCCCCTTTGAATCACTACTTTTGTATCCTTTGGATAAACACCTAGAAGTACAATTCCTGGATCATAGGGTAGCTCTATTTTTAACTTTTTGAGGAACCTCCATACTATTTTCCAGAGTATCAGCTGCATCAGTTTGCATTCCCACCAACAGTATAAGAGGGTTCCCTTTTCTCTGCATCCTCACCAACATCTGTTGTTTCCTGAGTTGTTAATTTTAGCCATTCTGATTGGTGTGAGGTGGTATCTCATTGTGGTTTTGATTTGCATTTCCCTGATGGCAAGTGATGTGGAGTATTTTTTCATGTGTCTGTTAGCCATTTGTAGGTCTTCTTTGGAGAAATGTCTGTTCATGTCTTCTGCCCATTTATTGACTGGATTATTTGTTTTTTGGGTGTTGAGTTTGAGAAGTTCTTTATAGATTTTGGATACTAGCTCTTTATCTGATATGTCATTTGTGAATATCTTCTCCCATTCCATAGGTTGTCTTTAGTTTTGTTGATTGTTTCCTTTGCTGTAGAAAAGTTTTTTATCTTGATGAAGTCCCAATAGTTCATTTTTGCTTTTGTTTCCCTTGCCTTTGGAGATGTGTGTAGCAAGAAGTTGCTGCAGCCAAGTTCACAGACGTTGCTGCCTGTGTTCTCCTGTAGGATTTTGATGGATTCCTGTCTCACATTTAGGTCTTTCATCCATTTTGAGTTTATTTTTTGTGCTGGTGTAAGAAAACGGTCCAGTTCTATTTTTCTGCATGTGGCTGTCCAATTTTCCCAACACCATTTGTTGAAGAGACTTTTTTCCATTGGATATTCTTTCCCACTTTGTCGAAGATTAGTTGACCACAGAGTTGAGCATTCAAGAAAAACAGTCTTTTAAAACATTTGTCATTGTTCTTCTCTCCCCCATCTCAATAATATGACTCAGTTGACAGACTAGTTCAAGGTCTGTTGATTATTCAGCTTATTACTAAATTAAACAAGCCAAAGGCACACAATAAGAAAAAAATCATAAAACATTTTAAATGACCAGGAAAACAGGAGAGAATAAGCAGCCTTTGGGTCATCAAAATAACCACTAATCATAATAGACCTAAGTTATAATATGCTATTCTTTTATTTTTCTTCTTTTTTTGATTTTATCATTCCCTAGTTTTAAGGCTTCAATCAGCCAATCAATCAAACTTACTTTACCACACACTTAACACATGCAAGGCACTGCTCTAGACATTACAGGTGACCAAAAATATCTAAGGCATGACCCCAGCCCTTAGATCATTTGCAGTAGCTGACCCCAATCCACCTTAACAAGTCTTTTATAAATTTTCTATATTTATTCTATATATATCCTATATTTCCTATATTTATAAATTTTCCTATATTTTCCTATATATTCCTATCTCTTCTCTTAAAAACAATGCCCTACTCCCCACTCACCTTCTCTAATTTCTTATTTGGCATCTATCACACACTGGCTTCCATTCTAAATCATTCATATGTTGTTCTTTTTTTTAAGATTTTATTTATTTATTTGAGAGAGAGAGAGAAAGAGAGCATAAGGGGGGTGAGGGGCAGAGGGAGAAGCAGACTCCCCACTGAGCAGGAAGCCCCACGTGGGGCTGGATCCAGGGACTTCAGGATCATGACCTGAGCAGAAGGCAGACGCTTAATACACTGAGCCATCCATGCACCCCTCATATGTTGTTCTTAGTTACCAGCCAGATTATAATCTCCCAGAGGGCAGAGACTTTAGACTTCTCTGTAAATCCAGAAGTGCTCCCATCTTTCATATTCCATGGCACACAGAGAAAATGTTAAGATTTTGATGGCATGCTGAATGAAACTCTCAAGGATGCTAATGGCTAGAGGTGCTTATCCTGACCAGCCACCCCAAACTTTATTTGACAGCGTTAAGGCTGGAGGGATCCATATATTGGAACATTTGTAATCCAAAGAACAAACTTTGCACAGCACTCCAGTTGAGAAGCTGTGTCCCACAGTCCCTATCATGGTTCTCAGCCACAGTAGGTACTCAACAAATATTTCTTGAATTAACATAATAGTACATGGAATGCACTGCTGACATTAGAAGACTAAGTGAGCAAAGTAAGTGTCAGACCTCAAATAGAAACAGCATAAGTGTTAGCTTCCTATATCAAAAACTCTAAGTTACCCACATTCTATCTGCAGAATTAATGAACAAATAATACTACAGGAGGGGAGATATACTTAAAGAGTAGCTTGGATTTATATTGGGTTTAAAGATAAATTAACCCATAAATACCTATTGTTATGAATTAGATTGTGTCCCTCCCGCCCCCGGCCAAGAAAAAGATATGTTGAAGTCCTAATCCTCATACCACAGAATGCAAATTTATTTGAACATAGTTGCAGATAAAATTAGCTAAATGAAGATGAGGTCATACTGGAGTACAGTGGGATCTTAAAGTAATATGACTGCAGCCCTTATAAGGAGACAGCCATGTGAAAACACAGAGACACAGGGAGAACATCACGAGATGATGAAGGCAGAGAACGGAGTTATGCAGCTGCAAGCCAACGCATGCCAACCACTGCTATCAAGCCTCCAGAAGCTCCACTGCCAACACCTTGATTTTGGACTTGTATCCTCTAGAACTGTGAGAGAATGACTTCCTGTTGTTTTAAGCCATTTAGTTTGTGGTACTTTGTTACAGCAGCCCTTGGAAATGAATAATCAAAAATATCTTTGAGCAAAACTATTTCAAGAAGTAGGAAAAAAGTTTTCTTCTCCCCTTTCTCTTCTTTCAACTCTCTTCCTCTCCTCTCTTTCTCCCCTGATTGCTCCCCTCTGTTTATATCAACAATTTTGTTCTCCCTATTCCAACATTTAAAAAAGGCCCTCGGTCAGTGGTCTCTCTAACATTAAGGGACTGCCCCATCCACTCGCTCCTTAAGCCACCAAGCTTCTTTTTGAAAGTATTCTACTGTTTTGCCGTCACTTCCTGATCATCATCTTCCCACCTCAGTCCTCTGCTTTCTGGCTTCTGGCCTCACTAACAAGCTCCTATTGACAAATCCTCATTTTTCTAAAATTCTCAGCATTATTTGATAAAGGAGTTGGTCACTCCTTTTTTTTTTTTTTAAGTAGATTCCAGGCCCAACGTGGGGCTTGAACTCATGACCCGGAAATCAAGAGTCACATGCTCTACCAAATGAGCCAGCCATGTGCCCCAGTCTCTCCCTTTTTATTGAAATTCTCTTCTTCTTTGACTTCTAGGACATAAAAACTTTTCTATTTATTATTCTTTGACTACTACTTTATTGTTCTTTCACTGTTCCCCTCTCCTCCTCCTTTTTTTTTTTTTAAGATTTTATATATTTATTTGACAGAGAGAGAGAGCATACACACACACAAGCATGGTGAGCAGCAGACGGAGAGGGAGAAGCAGGCTCTCCACTGAGCAGGGAGCCTGATGCGGGGCTTGATCCCAGGACCCTGGGATCATGACCTGAGTCAAAGGCAGACGCTTAATGGACTGAGCCACACAGGCGCCCCTTTCTCTCTCCTTGATATATAATAAATTCCATGTTTGTAACTATCACTTCTTTACAGATAACTTCCAAACCTACACCTCTAACCCAGAATTCTCTTCTAGTTGCACTTCCACACAGTACAATTTTGTGGTTAACAGCATAGCATCACAGGGGCGCCTGGGTGGCACTGTCACTTAAGCATGGGACTCTTGGTTTCGGCTCAGGTTGTAATCTCAGGGTCGTGATCTCAGGGTTGTGAGATCGAGTTACTCATCGAGTTCTGCGCTCAGCTCTGAGTCTGCTTGAGATTCTCTCTCTCTCCTTTTGTCCCTCCCACCTGTGCACGCACTCTCTAAAATAAATAAATAAATCTTAAAAAAAAAAGCATAGCATCACATAGATCTAATTTTAAGTCCCACCTCTGTCACCTACTAATTCTGAAACTTTAGGCAAAATACTTAACCTCTCTCAGTTCCCTTATCTGTAAAATAGGGCTGATTGTAATAATATCTAATTTACCAGGTTGTTAAAAGGATTAAATGAGAAAATGCCTTCTAAGTAGTGATTTATACTCTGCTTCTTCCATAGGAAGTTTTCAGTAAATGTCACTTTGCTATCTTTTTATCTATTTGACATCTCCACATATTGGTCCAACTAGCAGCTTAAATTTTATATGTAGGAAATCACCACATCTTGAGGCCTAACCCCCAAATTATTATCCTTTTATAGAATCTTAACCTGATTTGTGAACCACGCATAAAATCTGGTCGAGACTATGAGCTTATTTAAGAATGGTAGGACTTATAAATTCTCTGCTGAACTATTTCGAAGTATAAAATAAAATTAATCTTATTCCACCCAGTATTATAGTCACTATGTTTTCCCATATCCCTACACCCAACGCCCACCAGATTGTAAACTCTGTGAGAGTAGAAACATTTTACATACTGTATAGAACCTAAAAGAGAACCTTATATGTTACAGGTGATGGAAGACTATCTGCTTAGACAAATTAAGATTGAAGCTTTTAAAAGTAGCTAGGCTCACAAACTAGGTTTAAAGATCAGCTAGTCTAGTTTCTTCCTCACTTTTTCTAGAGGAAGCCTCATGATCTCATTCATAATAAAGAGAATCAACAAATACTGGTTGAAATTCAGAACCCATAGCATTCTAACACACAAAAACAGAAACAACTAACATTCAATGAAGGCTTAGTATGTGAAAGGCACTGTTCTAAGCACTTGATATGTTAAAATATCCATTCCCCCACCTATTAACTATGCAATTGTAGGCAAATTACTTAACTTCTCTGTGCTTAGTTCCCTCATCAATAAAATAATAAAATGTTTTTGCTTATAAATATATTCATATTCATAAATTATGATAATTACCTCAAAGAGTTGTTTGTAGTTTTACATGAGACATGCACATAAAATGATTAGCACAGTGCCTGGCATATAGCATATGCTTAATAAATGTTATTTGTTTTCATTGGTGTAAAAATATAAACATATGTAAGTATAGAGAAAACCTTGTTCTAAACTATAGTAATCAGTAAACAAAATTGAATAAACTTGCAAAATAAATGAAAATGCTTTATGAAACATACTGATGTAAAAGGAAAGTATCGATGAGTTTAATGGGGGAAGATAAATCAAGTATGGGCCTTTTAGAAGAATCCATGTGTTTATTTGTGTGTGTGTGTGTGCGTGCATGTGTGTGTGTGTATGTGTGTGTGTGTATACATACATATATACATATATACACACACAGGCATGCAAAATAAATAATAAACAAATTCTAATTTATCTATTTAAATAAAATTTAACATTTCATCAAGTTCCTTCGATTCAAATTAAAAGTATATAGAAATAAGTTTAACACATTTTTCTGGATATTAACTTGAAATTATAGTAAAAGATTTTTTAAAATTAAAATGACTAAAAACTGAGCCTAAGTAATATTTTAAAAGAACTTAAAATTTGGGGACTATTTACCTCTTTTCATTTATTTTGCTGGACTGCGGCATCCTGATGGAAACATATAAAAATACAGTCTCTTTCCCAGAAAGAGCATGAAACTAGGTACATGCATCATTGCACATATGAGTAGCTTATTTTAACCTGTTCAACAAACTTTTCTGGATCTTTTATTTTGAAAATATTAAGAACTGAGCTGATTTTTTTAAAGATTTTATTTATTTATTTGACAGAGAGAGAGACAGCCAACAAGAGAGGAAACACAAGTAGAGGGAGTGGGAGAGGAGGAAGCAGGCTCCCAGCAGGGAGCTCAATGTGGGGCTCGATCCCAGGACCCTGGGATCACACCCTGAGCCAAAGGCAGACACTTAATGACTGAGCCACCCAGGCGCCCCAGAACTGAGCTGATTCTTTTTTCTAAGTTTTTATTTAAATTCCAGTTAGTTGACAGACAGTGTAATATTAGTTTCAGGTGTACAATATAGTGATTCAACACTTGCATACATCACCCAGTGCTCATCACAAGTGCCTTTCTTAATCTCCTTACCTATTTAACCCATCCTCCTAACCACCTCCTCTCTGGTAACCATCAGTTTGTTCTCTCTAGTTAAGATTTGCCAAAAATTGAGCTGATTCTTTAATCCTGAATTCTTTCTTTCAATCAGTTCCATTTAAATGATGTATCTGGCTCTGAAAATGATCTGGTCTAGTAAGGACAGGATCTGATATGGCCTGTCTCTGCTCTTTGGTGCTAATTCCTCCATAACTTCAGTGGGGGGAAAAAAGGAGAATAAAAAGATAAGAAGGGCCAGATGGGCAGCAGATTTCCCTTCCTACTCTAGAGCACAAAGGAAAACTCTGTGATCAGGATATCTTTACCAACGTTTATAGTCTGTGGTCTAGGATGGGACAACCTGGCTCCCTCTTTACCTCCAAATACCTTCTGCCATCTCCTACCCTTACAAAGGGCCACAGAAATAACCTTACCCTGACAAGAATAGTAGAGGGACATATACTTGAATGGGAAGAAGCATGTTGCTATGTTCTGTTGCCTACCCCCAGATGTTCAAGACTGCCAAGACATACCAATAAAGAAATCTTCCTCCCCAATTTCCAACCAAAGAAGACTACTTCTTCCATTGATCTAGTATAAAGGAAAGCTAAGACAGAAGTCTTAAGTATGTTTCCTCCTGTCCATAATCTAAATCTGACAGTAGCCCCCAGTAGATTGGTGGTGAGAATAAAATTTTATCTAGCAGCTGAATGGTCAATGGAAAAAATATGGTATTAATTAATTAATATTAATGCTATTTATCAGAACAATTATTTATTATCATTCACATTTCTCCTGGTTAAATTAAATTTTAAAGGTAATATAATACAGAGATACAAAAACAGATAAACAAAGAACCTTGATTATAGCCACTCCAAACACAATTCTACTTCCTTTAATTGTATTTCCATCTTCTATTTTAAGTAGAATCTCATACATTCACTTGTCTTGTTAATCATAACAATAAATGGCCAATATGTAATGGTATATATCAACTGCTCACTGAAACAAAGGAACTGTATCAGGGCTGACACAAATGATTGCCCTGATGAGAGAAGTGTATAATGGCTAATTTTACAATGAAGATTACATACAAAGCGCTAAGTATCAGGAAGTTATTTTTGTTATTCCTCTAAAAAATGCCACATAGACCTACCAAGGAGTTCAAATCACCCAAATGAGTAAGTCATGTACCTTATATGTCCAATAGCACCAATAAATGGCTTTAACCCTTTATGTCCCAGGGTATAGCTACATCTTTCAAGCAGAGTTCAGAATTTAAGATTCTTATTCCATAAATTTTATTCACAGACTGACTTTTCATAGTATCATTCCCTGTATAAATAAATTGAATTTTCACAACTGAAATTTACAGCAGGGCAGCACAGTGTATAGTAGTCTTTTCACAGCAAGATTGTCCCAATAATTCCTACGCTATGTAATTTCAGTTAAAGCTGCTAAGCATAGACTATAATTAAGTTAACATTCAAGACTTTACTCCACCTCTCTATAAAGTGTAAATACAGTTTGGCATACAACTGGTATTGCTGAAGTGTGTGGATTCTCTGTCATTCATACAGTTGAACTATCCATTGCACACTCTAAGTTTCATACATAGACACCAGGCACTGAAAGAAATGGGAAATATTATGCTAACATGACTATAGTATTGATGAATAAAAAAACATAACCCCAAGGCTAAGCTGCCAAATAAGTAGTGAATTAATTTCTGTAAAGTACTCCAATATTACAAAGGTGTGTTGAAAGGTGTCTGCTCATGTTTCAAATTAAACGCACTGCTGGTCAGCATTAGCACCTCAGCTTTGAACACCAGCCATTTGCCTATAACACTTCAGGGGCTAGGAAAAACGGATTTGCCGTTCACACTGGAATAATTAGAACATGTCAGGAAGAATTAATTTCCTCATTTTTCAAAAGGATACACAGAAATTACCATGTTATTATATGACAGGGTCCCTTGGAGAATTATATTAAATTTAATTTCTAGCGCAGCCCACACAACAAATTAAAGTCATAAATAAGATGGAAAGAAGCGGGACGCAGAGCATATGTTTATGGCAATGAGTGAAGCCAAGGGACCAGAAACAACTATCTTCATTTCATTTTATTTAAATCAGCCAGACACTGTGTATCTGAATGACAGCACTTGTTAATGGTGCTGAGATTATAGGCTCCTTAATTTTAGAAAACAGAAGCAGTCAGTCAGTGTCTGAAATAGTACATTTCCTACAATGCAAAAATTAGTATAAATTTACTTCCCTTTCAAGTCCATTTCTTTTTGCCCTGCAGCAAGTTTAACAGAGATAAACTTATTTTTAATAATATTGTTTCTCTCTTTGTCTTCTCTTTGGGCAATTTTCTTAGGTCAAAAAAAGGGGTGGGGGGAGTGAAACACAAGAGTCATCAGGATAAGTAAAATTTGCAGACATAGGGTTTGTCCAAAATACAAATTTCCTGCTCCATCCTGTAAATACATCTACCAAGTCGGAGACAAAATTCTCTCAAGAAGTTAAATTAAATTTCGGGGTGCCTGGGTGGTTCAGCCGTTAAGCGTCTGCCTTTGGCTCAGGTCATGATCCCAGGGTTCTGGGATCGAGCCCCCCATCGAGCCCTGCATTGAGCCCCGCATCAGGCTCCCCATTGAGCAGGAAGCCTGCTTCTCCCTCTCACATTCCCCTTGCTTGTGTTCCCTCTCTCGCTGTCTCTCTCTCTCTGTCAAATAAATAAATAAAATCTTTTTTAAAAAAGTTAAATTAAAAATGTCTTTCTTACACTGCCTATCAAATTGGAGTAAAAGTACTAAAGATATTGTTCAAACACCCTAAAAGCACTAGACTTTTTAGCTATTCATTAAGCCCTAATATGTGTATGGAACAAAAAGACTATAGAGGCCGATAAGAATATAACCTCCACTAATGGCCAGAGACCTCCCTGCTTCCTTCTCCTCCTGTTTGAGTCATTCCTCAAGTATCACCTCTTTCCCTTCTACCTCAGCCAGCCATGGGCAATCAAGAAAGGATTCTTACTTACGGTCATATCATCTAAACTGAAATCAGCTCAAGTCCAGTGTTAAAAAATTGATAAAACTTTAATAAATACATTATAAAATATTAATAATATTATTGATTCCCTCCCTTCTTCTTATACATATGTACACTTTTATACACTATTTAAGTTAGGGGTAAAACAATCATACTGGTAGCAAAGACTCTCTTAATTTTGTCCTATATACTATAAAAAAAGACTCACGGTGTTGTACAGAAATTAATGTTTTTGCATCGAGTAGTTAAAACCTTCTCCAACATTTAAGGCTAGGCATTTTAGGCCTACCAGCAATCCAAATGCTTCAAATGCCAATTATCAAAACAAGTTATATTGTGTTATTAACCCATTAAAAGTTTCCTAAAAAAGTTTCCCAAGAATGCATAATTATATTGTTTTTTAACATGAAATATGCTCAATGTACATAGCAAATGCAAAAAGAAAAAAAAAGAAATTTTAAGGAGTGATATTTAGAAAACTAAAATTAGTAAAGTAAAAAGCAATGAAAAAACTGCCATGAAAGAGAGTCATTGATAATTTAGCTAACTTGTTCCTCCTTCAAAATAGATTTAACTTCCATGTATTCAACCTACAGATTCTATATCATAAATGTTAAGATTACTCATAGCCCCAAAAACATGCTGGCATTTTATCATGCTTAATAACTGAAGACATTCTTAAGGTGAAAAAGGAGTTTGTACACTTTAAGAAATGACTGTCATGAAATTGAGCACTCCCTTGGGTGCAACAAACTTTAAATAATTTGTGAATCAATTAACTGGCGACTCTCTTCATAACACAGATTTCACACTCCCAGGTCACTGCATTATCAGCCTGATACGAATCATAACATTTTGGAGAAAAGTTCATAATTGAAATCATTAATTAATTTAACAGGACTTTTAGTTATGCATTGCATTAAACAGCTGTAAAGGAGCAGAGATTAATTAGTTGTTTCTCTGACAATTTTCACTGCTGCTATTACTTGGTGGAAAACTTTTCAACTTGTAAAGCACATCATGCTCTCTATAATCTGGTAGTGACCTACTGAAGCAATTTAAAGTTGAAGGAACTCTAATTTCTTTAAAATGAAGTCTGGAACGCTGAGGTGTTTCTCTAGAAGAAAAAAATAAGTGGAAAATAACAAACATTGTAACGCCTGACCTTCTTTTTATGTGAAAATGAAACCTGCATCCGGAATAAAGTCTTTAAAGTGTATATCATAAGTAGTTCACAGAAATGAAGAAACCCAAACTACAACCAGCTAACATTTTTCGGCAGCTAGCAAGATGATATGCATTCACATACTTTGCATATTCTATGTTTTCTCTTAAAAATAGAAATAAGAACTATTAACCATAAATAAACTGCATTTATGTTAGCACCCAGTGTCTTTACTTCTTAGGATTTAGAGTCATTTGACCGACCTATAAGTTGTCTAGCAAATCCACTGGTTGACAAAGTAAAAGTAAGTTCAAAAAGCAACTCAGAAAGGATGATTTTAAGGAAAAGTGACTAGCAACTCTTTCAATACATCATTCCAAACTCCTTCCACATTTTGTCACTCACTGCACAATTTCATCATTTTAACAGCTTAATATCTCATTTGCTATAGTAAAGGCATTAAGGTGTATCAGGGAGATTCTAATAAAATGGGTTATTTCCTAGAAAAACCCACATCTTACTGAAATTAATTAGTTGAAATTAAATTAAACATTTTCCAGGTTCATATCAGGAAATAATCAATTGCACCACCAAAAACTCTCAAGTGTATTTCTTCAGCCTAATTCCTTTACCCATTTCCTCCACCCCACATGTGGCAATGATATTGAATTCTTACAATTCTCAAAATATACCAAGGCTTTTTAATGTCTAGGTGCTTTTACAAGTGGTATTCCCTGGAGAGAACATTCTCTATATCGTCACATCCCCTCTAAGTAACTCCATATTACTCCTTTAAGAAGCAGTTCCAATGTTAACCTACTCAATGAAGCCTTCCCCAAACTCTCCCTGGAAAATTTCAAATTCTATGCACCTCACTTCAATCATATCTCAATTCTTTTTTTATATATATATATATTTCTTTAAAGATTTTATTTATTTGATAGAGAGAGACAGCCAGCGAGAGAGGGAACACAAGCAGGGGGAGTGGGAGAGGAAGAAGCAGGCTCCTAGTGGAGGAGCCTGATGTGGGGCTCGATCCTGGAACGCCAGGATCACGCCCTGAGCTGAAGGCAGACGCTTAACAACTGCGCCACCCAGGCGCCCCCATATCTCAATTCTAAGACTAATATGTTGTTATATTTTCTCTCTCCCTGTCTCTCCATTAGATTTTAGGCTACTTAAAGGCTGGCTCTAATAGGCTATTCACATTGAAATCTCAAACATGTCTATCTGGAACATATTAAGCCCTCGGTAAATGTCTGCTGAGTTTAAAAAAAAAAAGAATGAATAAATGAATATGCACATATTTATTTCCACATTTCATTTCAATAATATTTATTAAGCATCTGTTACAAATCAACCACAGTATTAGGTGCTTGACAAAATCTCCACAAATTTTTAAAGTAAAATATAAAGAAAAGATAGCTCCTCTACCTTTCATCTCACCTTTTTAAACATTTGACCTCACCTATTTTGGGGGGGATTTTATTTAAAAATTGGTCATTATTATCTACTGAAACTTGAAGTGGGAACGCAAGAAGTAGAAATTGAAGTTTATGTCATTTTAGGATGTCTTTTGTCATCAAAGACCCTTCACATCAAAAGACCCCTTTCCCTGGAGTCAAATTATATGAACATGTAAAAATAGTTTATGCCTGTGGTTCTACGAAGGCTCCCTTATCTAGTCAATATACGTGTAAGTAAATTAGAATAGTTTTCTCACTTGAGCAGAAATATGAAACATTGTCTTTTCTGAGATACCATGTTATAAAGTCGAACTACTTACAGTGCTATTTCCTCTTTTAGATGCATTATTTCTAATAATTCACTGTGGAGGTGAGGCAAATAGTAATAATTTATGTCTCATTATTCATATTTTCTCATTTATATCTTTATATCTCCCTTATTTCTCATTCCAACCCACTATAATGGCAAAGATAAGTTGGCATTTTCTCCAAGTGTTGTTTTTTAAATAAGACTCTGTGGCAATTTTGCTCTTTTAATAGGATTGTTTCCTGATGCCAAATAGCTTCCTTATCTAAATGCAATTGTCACTTCAGAGTTCTTGTACAAATTAAATGAGATAACACATGTGTTCAATAAATGGTAGTTCTCTTCAGTCCCCCTTACCCTGAAACACACAGGACCCAGAAAACATGTCCTAAAGCAGATTGCTATTATGGAATCATTCTGACATTGTATGCAAAATTGGCTTCCACTCCACAGATATTTAATGGAACTGCCAAATAAGAGACTAAAGAGAGAGGAAAGTGAAGTGTCTATCTTTGTTAGACATAGTTGAAAGGTCAAACATTGAAATGAAGAGTGATAAAGAGGAGGGATGAGGTTTCCTAAGTAGATTATAGATTGCTGGTAATGTGTCTACCTTCTCTCAGCCAATTCTTTCTTGTGACCAGTGAGGCTGGCCAAGTTTAGATTTAAAGCCCAAAGTATAGGACAAAACAAAGTTAACTTTCACATATGAATCAAATTCATAATATTTGCTGTTTTTGCCCTATCATAAAAATTTAATTATTCAAGTTACCTTTAAGAGCTACTAGAACCAATGGGAGAGGCTTCATCTTGATAGCAGTACATGATCCTAAGATACAGAAGAATCCTGAATCAAGAGTAGAATCCATATCTAAAAATGCATAAGCGTGATTCTACTTAAAGATTCACATTAAAATAGACAAACAAGGAGTGCCTGGGTGGCTCAGTCGATTAAGTGTCTGCCTTCAGCTCCGGTCATGATCCCACGATCTTGGGATTGAGCCCCATGTCAGGACCTCCGCTTAGCGGGGAGCCCGCTTCTCCCTCTCCCTCTGCCTGCAACTTCCCCTGCTTGTGCTCTCTCTCTCTCTGTCAAATAAATAAATAAAATTTTTTAAAAATTAAAAAAAAATAAATAAAATAGACAAACAAGATAACACCAGAGTAACATTAGATCTATTATTTAGACTCAATAAACAAGGGAAACCATCACTTACATAATCCACCAACTCTACATATTCTTTCCCAACTAACAGTGAATTATTGCTCTCCTTTATCTCCCATTTATCTGAATATAGATATGCTTTCTTTCTTGTTCTGTGTCTCACTCTACCAACAGATTAAAAATTGCCCCACATTTTATACATTTGTGTATTTGCCCAACATGGTTGCAGCCAAGTGTCTGTGAGTGTTTTTACATCTTTATTCATAAATCAAATCTGTCCACCCACAGCAATATTTGACAGTTTCATCAACATATCTCAGTCATGTACCTGTTACTGATCATGTTCTTATTACACTCTACCATCATAGAAAGTACTCCTTCTTACCTTCCTCAGGACTTCAAAGCATGTTTTTGTAGTATCTTTAAATCCAAGTTCATCTTATTCCACCTTGTCTGAGTACCCTTGAGGAGGCTGGTTTTAGAATCCTGACCTTGAGTTCCGTGAGGCTTAGATCTAGCACACCTGCCTCCTTTCAAATTCTCCTCTGGGGTAGCATCACATGGCAATCACATATTGAGCAACTTCATCTCCTTGTATAAAAAAGTGTACTTACAAAGGTTCATTTATAGTTAGTGTGGCAGAAATATCTGGATCGGTGCTAATTTTTAGTGTGGAATCTTTGGTTTTCTCTTTAATGTTCATACAAAGACCATAGACACATCTTACTCCCAAGAAGATAAAAAGTAGAAGACAACATTTTAACATTTTCAAGAAATAGGACAATAGATTTCTTCTGAAATCCATTTGGCTTATAGGAGAAAGTGGAATGCAAGAATACAGAAAGGATGTTATTTTTCAAGGTCATTTTAATAAACAGAAACAACATCCATTTCCGGGGGCAGGGATTGGGATAGGCCGGTGATGGGTATTAAGGAGGGCACATATCGCATGGTGCACTGGGTGTTATATACAAATAATGAATCATGGAACATTGCATCAAAAACTGGGGATGTACTGTATGGTGACTAATATAATAAAATAAAAATTATAAAAAAAAAGAAACAACATCCATTTCCACCTTACTTAGAAGATAAAAGAATCATCTTTCTAACAAGAGAATGAAGGTTATATTACTAGGATTGCACATAAAAATGCAAAATGAAAGAAGGGGCAGAGAGGATGAGAAAATAGAGAGTAAGGTAGAGGGGAGAGAGAAGGACAGGAAAGAAAAGTCATAGGAGAGGAAAGGAAAGATACAGAGAGGGGAAAAGAAAAGAAAGACAGAAATTATCTAGTATTAACCCTAAGATTGTGGCAGAGGTTGGGAACATAAATAAAAGAGGTTATAAAACCCAATCCTATCCATTATTATTTTCTTTCTTAAATGTCTTCCCTTTTCCAGAGAAAGATTGGAAAACTGAGCTAAGTGAATTACCTTCACAAATAATCACTCTTATATGACCTAATTAGTTTTATGGAGCCGATAGCGCCACATCTTGCTTAAGAATTTCAGTGGCCACATTTCTGCATAGTCAAAATGATCCAAACAATTTCTCCAATGTATTACACATATAAACAAGTTTTCTTCAAAACTAGGCACGATGGTCATTTTTTCCTCCGTTTTTCTCTTCAAAAAACATAGTTATTATAGAAAATGAAAGGAAAATTCCACTCTTCATTCATGTTTGAGTTCCTCTGACTTGCTACAATATTCTGGCCTGTAGCATAAGATGTAATTCCATGTATATCTATTCTTTTTTCCTTAAAAAGAGAATTTTCACGAGACTTAATTACACAAGAGTTAAATAAAGCAGCAACTTTTTTCTATCCATGGCGCTAGAGAGGGTTTTCTTTCTTCTTTCCTTTTTCTATTTTTCTTTTAGAGTGAAAAGTATTTTATCAATAAGTTTCCATCTACATTATTAAAAATATATGGCAATCATCCTCACAAGTCTGTTTTTCTTTGCTTTGTGATACAGACTCTTTACAAAGGCACTTAATTTTTTTGAAGCCAAAATCAAGAAGTTATCAGAGTTAAGAGAAACAGTGTGATCATTGAGTTAAACAATCATGAATTCGAAGATTTATCATTTACTGTGTTGGAAAAGTTGATATACTACTCTGATCCTCAATTTTATAAACTATAAAAATGGGTGTAAGAACAGTTTCTACCTCACAGGGTAATTATGAAGATTAAATGAGAAAATTCTCATGACAAATAAACAGAAAATATTTAATACAAAATTTGGTACAACTAAGCACTTAATATGTGGTATTATTAATAGATCCTATGCCACTATTGAGGTATAAAATTTATCTTCCTAATAATACTATCAAAATAGGCAATAGAATTAGTGTCCTTTGGAGGAGACTTAATTCTTTAAAAACAATGGTAGATCAAGAACATGAAGCTCCAGCCTTTAAAAAAAAAATAAATAAAAAGCTTGCTTATTTTAATGCAGTATTTTTCAAACCATGGGTTGATGAATAAAATCAATTTTCTGAGCGCCAGTTGGCATTTTTTTATTAAAAAGAAAAGGAGAGCATGGAAGGGAGAGAGAAGAAACAAAGGAAGAGGAGGCAAGGAGAAGAAAAGAGAAAATAGAAAACTTTGTGCATATTAAGGGTAAGTATTGTTCATGAAAACTTTATTTCAGCTATATTATATGACATACTTGGTCAAAATAAAAAATTATTCCTTACCCTGCATCAGTCAAAAAAAGTTTGATAGCCTCTAAACTTAATGGGAACCCATGTGAATCCATGGGTTTCACGTCACAAGGAAGATCCAACCACCTTGCTCATTCAAAGTTTTCTCTAATTCATGGAATGTAGCAATTGAAGCCATCTAGGGCTCTTTGGGATATCTTTGGTATCTTCTTTTTTGAAGTACTGTAAGACAGTAGTAGCTACCTATGAGAGTTTATCCAAGACAAGAGGGAGACTAGATGGCTTCTGAATAACCATTCTAGCTCTAGGATCATGAAGAAAGCAATGATTTAAAATGAAGAAAAGTTAACAAAATTATGTGCATTTAAGATGTCATTCTTTTCACAGTCAATAAATCCAGGCACTTACTAATAAAGACCAAGGAAATAACTCTTCTTCTAAAGATCTGATGGATTTGTGGAATAAAAGGACTAGGAAGTGTCACCCACTTCCAGTGTGCTTTACTCAAAGACACTGTTGTATCTCTCTCTCCTTTTGCAAGGTCTATAAGGTATGTATGGGGTTTGGGGTGGCAGGTGGAGAGCAGTGTACAACAGTAAGGTTCATATAAGTGGTTGTGTTCACTTCAGTCTTATTTCAAACCAAACCAGTATGGTGGTCAGCTGTCAACCAAAGAGAACAGGAGTAGGAACAGAGCCAATCAAGCTGTGTTAAGTAACCCAGTCATTCCACAGAAATCTGTACAGCTCTTGTTCCCTGGCAGTACAGCTGGCAATAGCACAGCAGTAATTTGAGGGGTTTTCTATAGGGTGCTTATGAGTTTGATTTCACTGTTGGCTTCTTGCCACTGCAACCTATACACTGGGTAGTTCTGTTTCTGAGTTACCCAACTATGTGCTTAGATGATAAAAGATCAGGTTTTTTACTTGGTAGGCATGAAGTCAGCTGAGTTTTCACTTTGCCAAATGTTTCTTTCTTTTTTGTTTTTTTTTTTTTTTTTCCCAAACTCCCCAGGTTAAGAAAAAGACACAGTTTGTATTGTCAAGCATTTTCCCCTCCCACTTTGAGCCATGTATTTTGGGAGGTGGGGAACAAAATTCTATTTTACCTGTAACTCATCAAACTGTTCTCTCTAACAATTTAAATCTTTAGAGTCTTTTAAATATCAGTTCTCTCATTTTCTCCCTACTACTATCCTCTTTTCATACTTGCCCCCGTGGCAATCAAAAAAATATACCATTTGCCAGATTTGAAGTATAAAGGATAAATACAATTCAGTTGCTGAAGTTCAAGATGATGTTCTATGTGTAACCAAATACACTTCGTATTACTTATTTGTACTTTCATATGACCTTCTTCTGATACCTGAGAGACAGAAGGTAAGTTAAACAGGGATGAACTGGTCTTCATTTGGGTGAATTGTAATGTATTTGGGAATATTTAACTTTGAGTCAACCTCAGCTGCTTCCTATAAGCTTGTATCACCTCACCTTACATAAGATCTAATCAATAATATATTCCAAAATTGTTTTCCTCTTAGAAACCAAACTACTCTGAAAAGTGCTATAACTTAAAAACAGAAAGCCAAAATTATGAGGGTGGGAATGAGTAAGTACAAGATACACAATGCAAATACTTGGAATATACTGTGAGGCATGGTGAATGAGTAAAAGTATTGATCTTCTCCACCCTTTGGCACATCAGTGTAAAATTTAAAAATGCTCCTTCACTTTCTCAATATATATCAATATATATCTCATCTCTAATGGGATAAACTTCATTTGTAAAACAGACACACATCTCTATACCAGGGCCACCAAGGTCACCAATTCCCTCCTACTTCAGTCAGGATACCCAGTTACTTTCTTTCAATAGCTAGAGACATCAAGAAGTCAGCCTTATCCCCCAAATTCCATTTCAAGGAATGTGCACTGGTAGAGTGGAAGCAGGAAAAGTCAAATCCTACCACCAGAAATTTATTAAAAGAATGTTATTAAAACAAGATTCAAAATGAGATTTCCTACCAAAACCATTTAACAGACACTAGTTAGCTACTATAGTACTGTTAATAGTATAATTCAGCCATATTATGGGGTAAATGGGTATCAGTAGGTTGCCCAGTGAACCAAGTCACCATCTATAATCTGGTTTCTATAAGAATATCAATTCCAAATTCTAAACAATAAACTTTCAGAACTTTACCTGTTAGTAAGTTGGAGACTGCCTACAAATACAGCCCTATGAATATTTCAGAGATGTCTTTTTGTGATACAGGTAAAGAAATACTAAAAAATTAGGTAGTTAAGTATCAGTCTTTTTAAAATAGGTCGTATGCTCTACAAAAGGGGGAGCAAATTTTTTTAAAAGCAAGAATGCAATATGAAAATTATAAATTACTTCCTCATTTACTATTAGTCAAGTCTGGGATTTTCAAATACAGTACTTGTAAGTATGTATGAACAAATGATTATTAGTGGCTGTAACACATTATATGATGCCAATAAGAACAATAACTATGCCAATACTACGTATGTATAGAGAAAATATAAAACAGTTTCTAAAATTACATGTATTACTACGTTCTTCTGAACATAAGTGATTCAGATGCTGCCTTAAAAAAAAAACACAGAGTTTCTAAGTTGTGATAACTAGGAAAGTTAACACAACTATAAGTCAACCCATTCTCATGAAAATTCCAGAGAAATAACTAAATACACACTTAACCACCTGTATAACCTAACACCTTATTTTCATATGTGAGCAAGGCTATGTGGATCTATAAAAATGTCATCTGGGCAGAGCTTTGAACATGTAGGATAAGAACTTCTCATAAAACCACCAAATATGGGGTGCCTGGGTGGCTCAGTCAGTTAAGTGTCTGCCTTAGGCTCAGGTCCTGCGATTAAGCCCTGCCCCCCTCCTCCCCTCCCCCATCATGTGCACTCTCTCTCTGTCAAATAAGTAAATAAATAAAATATTTTTTGAAAAAAACCATCAAATATGTATTATACTGGTATGATCTTCTAATAAAATGATCTTCTAATAAAAGCCAATTTCAAGTGATTTGAGAAAAACTAGCTTGCTATAGAAAGGCAAACAATGTTCACAAAGCCCGGATTCAAAGGAAAAATGGATGAGCATAAATCAAAGTGTTTGTAGGAAACAATACATTAATTTTTCAGTAAACTTACAACAGAATTTTACGTGCCACTTGTTGGCAAGTTGGGGACTGAGGAGAGAAAGATATCAGGCATTAACCTGAGGTAACATAAAGCGTAGCTGAATATGTCATTGTTCTCTCATTTTTAACATAAATATCATTTTCCTCTTGAAGTACATCATACAGGCAAGTAGCTACAGCTAACATATAGAATTTTATGAAATAATCATTGTCTTTGTGTGGAAGGACCTGATAGGAAATGGGTCAGGCCTCTCACACATCAGTTGGGGCAAAAGAAGGAGTACATGGTATTCTTTCTTTGCACCCAAAACAACAAACTAGAAAACAAATCCATTTGGAAAAATTATCTCAAGTTGTGCCAGGAGAAAGAGAGTTAGGGAAGTTTCAGGTTTCTTGTTAAGAAAAACTGACAGCAAGCCTTCATATTAGACTGTATGTGTCTATCCTCTAAGATTATTCAAAAATTTAAAAAGTATTCTTATTAAGAAAGTTAAGTTCAAATGAAATGTTGTTTCTCAAGGATAATTCTAAAAAAGTCTTCAAGGGTTGAGGTTTTCGCCAGTGGTCCTAAGAAAACAATTTACAGTGCTTTAAGTGAAGTAAGGGTAAATGGCATTTCATTGCAATGTGCTGCTATGGCCTCTATGACTTGAACCATACAAACGAGTTTTTCTGGGATTTTGTTTTCCCTTAGAAAGGAAAACAGGAAAAAAAATTTTACATAGTCATGAGGCATAGGGCAAGAAATGGACATAAAATAACCGTTAGATCAGGGTATAGGATCCCCGAAGAAAAGGAAGTAGCCCAGGAGATGTGCACATCAAATAAAAATGGAGAATATGGCTATATCTCAGCTCAAACCAATACTCTCTTTTCAGGAATCAGCCCCTCTGGCTCACTACTGACAATCCATAGATAGCATATGAGTGAGATGAGTTCATGAGTAAGATGGACAGGGATGCTCCACAGCAGGTAAATCAATTTGTTTCCACTGAGATAATTATTCTTACTGTATGCCACTACTCTCATGGCATAAACAGGACAGGTGATGACGTCCTATAAAATGCAATTTTTACTCCTATACCCCTGACATCAAGATATATAACCCATTCAGCTCTCATGAATTTTTTTTTTTTTGCTCTGAAACTATGAGTGGGTTTTTGTTATTGTTATTCTCAGTTTTTGCCTTTTTAAAAAATGCTATCATCAAATGTGCATTACTCTTAAGAGACTGGGGGAAAATAGGACTGTCATTATTTCAGGCTAGCTGGTCCTACACAAGGACTACATATGTTATTATTTGAGATAGCTGAATATAACTGTGTTACTTGGATTTTTTTAAGGTTAACATCTGCATGATATAACCTCTGTGCAGTAACTGTATCCTCAAATAAATGCCCTTTCCCAAATCTCAAGTCCTTTCAGACCTAACATAGGCAAGAGACAAGGAATCACAAGCCTTTGTACCAACAAATAATTTTTCCAACTATAATTCATTAGTACCTTATTCCAAAAGCATATGAATACTTACAAGATGGTTAATCCTCATTAAAAACTAAGATTACATGACATAATTACATGTAAATAAGAAAAATGAATTAAACTCTTACCCTTTCCTATGTCGGGCACTAGTTGTGAATCATATATACAATTAGAGTTATATTGCTAAGCTAAAAATATTGGTAAAGATCTAAAAATGACAAACAGTGCCTTTTAAATTAATGTCTTATTAGTTGAGTGAAGTACACTGACAAAGAATAATTTATGCTTATTCAAACTGCACTCGACATCTTCAGGTGTTTCCAAATGAGCTCACAGAAGAGTGATTAAATGCATCTGATAACAAGCCACACATTGCTGAAATTACTTACCGCCTCATTTTATGATTAATTAAACATGTAGATTAAAGTTGCAAAAGAATTTAGATTAATGAGCAAGTTAAGTCTTGCTGATATAAGTGAATTGGGAATTGGATGCTCTGTGGAACTTTATAAACATGCATTTTATAATGAATAAGACAAGGCTACACGCAGAATCATGGCCACCAGGGCCTTTTGACGATGCAGTCTTTTTTAACATGGTTTGACAGCTTTCAAATAACATTCTTCTATAGGCTTTAAACTTTGTGCTTTGCTGTAAAACACAAGACTACATAACTCATGTATCAGGAGTACGATTATTTTCAAGCTCTCTAAGGTAATGACCCCCTGTAGCAACAGCTGTTCAGAAAAAATTACAAGCTCAATTGTTATTTTAATCAGAGATAGTTTCATAGTTAAAAGCAGTTTTGCAACTTGTAAAATTATATGACACCTCGTCAGTACCTTCTCTTCAACACTCCTTCCTCCAAAAGCAAAACCATCCCAAAAAGTCATAGCTTCCAGAGGACTTATTAGCAAACAGGATCCTCAATCATTCATAAAATATTCAAAGCCATTTATTAGTGAAGTTTCTGTGCTAGGAAAGATAATGTTTAAATTTATGACGACTCTTATCAGCTCCAAGAGTGTGTCAAAATATCTGCTAGGGTTTGCTGAGTCTCCAATTTTTCTCTTTTAAGATCAGTTTTACCTAATCCATGTAGCTTAGACTGTGTCAAAAGCCAAGTTGGACTTTATGATTTTCCAGGGCAAGAGAAATTCAGGTTGTTCACAGAGAGGTAGTACATCCTCCTTTGCAAGTGATACAGAAGTGGAGAGATATTGAGCTTAAGTTACTAAACTAGCTTGTGGTTTAAAATCTATTCCATTTTCATTACTAAGCTTGTAGCACAATGCCATTTGTTATTACCATAGCATAATAAAGACAATCCTAAAATTCATTGAATGGATCCATCTGCTATCTAAAATATACCTCTAATTCTTTTCTACTTATTTTCAGATCTTATGCATGATTCATTTTTTGACAAGAGTGAGATTTTTGTAGTGTTAAATTTTTTTCTTTTTAATTCAGATTTTTTTTAAACTCTAAAGAATTACCAAGAAAATTATGGAAAATTTTACCTGAGGATCAAAAGGAAATGTTTCATGACACAGGTGGCAAATTACCATCATTAACCCCTATATTCATCATGTGGACATAATTGCCCATTTGAAGACGTATGCTAGTGAAAATATAATATTGAGACATGAGTCTCTCACTATACTAAAATTTATTAAAGGTTAAAATCAGCTTTATAAGCAGCCAAAACAAAATAGTCTCCATTTGATTTGTTTATTTCCTTTCAGTTTCATTAAGTCAGTGTCTTTCACCAAGTAATGTAAACCACATCTTATCACCACAAAAGGTTATTTTAAATTTATAAGATTTTCCTTCTTGTAATTCAACCTGAATATAATAATAAGGATTTCTAGGTAAAAATATGGACACAAAAACTTCAAGGACCAACTAATACACTTTTTGTTTATATGAAAATTTAAATTTCTCATTTACATCCTTTAAGAAAGGAAATCTGACAACAAAGTGGTTATGTCAGTCCAAAAGAGGCTCGTTAGATATCTAAAAATAATTCCTTTGCAATCGTAAGATGTATTTGGTATGTGGCAGACAGACATAGACTATTCAGACAGTCCAACAAGCCATCAAATTTTAAGAAGCAAGATCTTTCCACTCCAGTCATTGCCATATTATTTCTACGTCACACAAATTATGAGGTGCGTCCTGGAGTTACTAATAATTTAATAGAAATTGTGTCACTACTATAGCATTTTAATACAAGAAAATATATTTACTTCCCCACGAAAGTAATTTTTGTGAAATAACTTTAAGTCCTAAATACTGAATATACTTAGGTATTACAAGTACTTATTATTATTAGCATGTTTCAGTTTTTCTGATAAATGCTTTATATAGTTTACCTGCATAGAGTACATAAATTTACTGGTTATTTAAAGTTAGGAGTTAAATGTTTACTTGAAACACCAAAATAGGTACTTCACCTTGAAATTTTGAATAAATGGGCAATTTAAAATATCCCAAATCAGCCATAATGTAATACAAAAATTCCTAACAATATTTTCATTAAATCAAGTTGGCAATTTATTATAATACATATTTTTTTATTCTACAACACAGTCATGTGGCCTATGAACCTTGCATTTCTAAGGGGAGATTAATATTTTCTTTATCACATGTACAGGCTGAAAAAAAAGTATAAAACATACTCATCAGAAACTAAAATGAGACAACCAAACTCATTTTTGCATATGATGAGGCCAACGTTTGTCAAGTTGAACTATAAATGCATTAATAACTACAATACTGCCAAATGCTGGATTATTAATATTGTCAGCTCCTCAGTTTCAGTTCATGCCCTGTAGAGTAGTTTTGTGTAATTCATCAAAACTTAGTCTCTCAACACATTTACAAGCATCCTAGGGCAATATGTCTTAAGCTAAAAAGGAGGTAACTCTCAACCAAGCAAACTGTCATCAAGGTCAGTGGGAGGTTCACAAATGCAAAGAACCAATCTATAACAAAGGGGGCAGATGAAGCCAGGTGCCACCCCATGCTAGATCCTTGTCAACTCAGCACCCAGCAGTTGATGAGAGGTGGTTCTTCAGTTGGCAGAATCAGCAACATTATATACTACACCTATGAGTTATAGATGTTAATGTAAATATTCAAGAGCGAAAAAGAGTGCTAAAAATTGGTTCCCAAACTATTACGGTTTATCACTTTTTATTCTATTAACTGTGTGAATTCTTTAGTTCTCTTAAGCAAATACAGAGTTAGTTAACTAGTCCTGAATTTTTTCTTCAGTGAATATATAAAAAGATTTCTCTGTTTTCTAGATTAGTTATGCTAAGTCACTTTTAAATCCCCACGTATCCAAAATATTTTTGTAAGTGCACATTAACAGTGGTCTTGGGGCACCTGGGTGGCTCAGTCAGTAAGCGTCTGCCTTCAGCTCAGGTCATGATCCCAGGGTCCTGGGATCAAGCCCCGCGTCGGGCTCCCCGCTCAGCGGGAAACCTGCTTCTCCCTCTCCCCCTCCCCCTGCTTGTATTCCCTTTCTCACTGTGTCTCTCTCTGTCAAATAAATAAAATCTTAAAGAGAAAAACAAACAACAGTGGTCTTATATAAGGTCTTATATAAGATGATTGGAAATTTAAAGGATGCTTATTTTTTAAGGTCAAAGGTTTCTAAGCTTTACTTTGTATCTTATATCACTTCTGTGTATCTTATATCACTTCTTTTTGAAATCAAAACTAATTTTATTCATAAAACAAAAAACTTACACCTGAAACTAATGTACTATTATATATCAATTATTCATAAATTAATTAATTAATTAATTAATTAAATGCAAATGAATTCAAGATTTGGGAAAATTTAGGATTTCTGATACTCCTCTTTCCAATCCTTTATTCAATACATATGTCCCTTATAAATAGAAGCATTTCTGAAAAATATTGAATTGTGGTAGTAAAATGGTTTAATTTGTATGGAAAGTTTAGCCAATAATCCCAATAGTTTTAAATATAACTTAAAAGTAGAAGATGTAAAGAAACTGAGTGTTAAAGTTAGCTAAGCCTTAGTATTGGACCACAAAAATGCAATGCAATCTTCATTTGCCATGGAAGTAGGAAATAAATGGGAACATTTGTTATACTCATAAATTATATATATTATACCTGGGCTCTTATACAAAGTGATGAGGGGTCACAAAGTCCTTCTTGAAGCATTTTTCTTTCCTCATCAGAAGATATAGAATGTCTAAAAAGAAGAAACTAATCGTTATTGGACCCACTATCTGCCAGATATAAAATAAATGTTCTCTATGCATCATATAATCTTCCCAACAACCATAACCATTTTGTAGATGAGGGGATTGAGTTTCAAATAGGCAAAGGAATTTGTCTGGAGTCCAACCAAGTGGTGATGAGAATAAAGCCCTATGAACCCAACTCCAAAGTCCATTTGTTCTTTCAGCTATCTTACACTTATTTATGGCCTACACTATTTTTGTGTTTATGTTATTCTTCACTATCTAGAATCCCCATCTGCTTCTTCTCAGTTAATCCATTCCTACCACTTCCTTCTAAGTTTTACCTATTCCAAAGTATGTTGTGTTCTCAGCAGTTTGTTTAAAAGCTTCTATTACAATAATTCAAGTTATACTGATTCACACAATATACATTAATATAATGTACCCAATGTTATCATCTATATTACAGCAATGTAATCACAAAATGGCTTCACTGACACTACAGTATGTCTCTCCCATTCTCCATTCTATACCCCTCTACCTCTTTCAGATTCATAGGAAATTTACTGCTACTACTAGTGATAGTATTATTATTATTATTATGAATTATTATTATTATTATTATATTGCCAACTTCAACAAACCACTTTTGCTCTCATGCTGCTCTCTGGATCCCCAAAATCTTACCCTCTGCTTTAATTCTGCTCAAATGTTCTCATACCCCTAAACTACCTCTCTGTCCTTCCCAATCAAAAGTTCTACTCCTGAATACTTCAAAAAAGGTGTAAGACACTTCTGATTATCAAGTATGCAACAAATACCTAAGCATTTACTGTATGCCAGAAACTAAGGATAGAAAAATAAGATAGACATTTTTTGTCTAAAAGCTTACAATCTACCACAAAGGAAGATAAGTAAACCAAAACTTATAACATAGATTTGTGTCATGTAAAAAAAAAAAAAAAAGTGATGTCAGTACAAAAAAAGTAATAAATCATCTGGGTGGTAGTAGTCCAGAAAAGCTTCATATTGAAGGTGGTATATATAGTAAAGCTTCATTGGATAACAGGATGTGGCAGAGAAATAATAGTAATAACCATCTATGATTTAATATTTTCTATGTGAGAAGCACTCTTAGTATAATTCATGATCAATATATATTATGTAAATTTTTTACATATATGGAGAATTTTGCTTCTGACCAAGATGGACTAACAGGGACTGGATTTACCCTTCTGACTTAAACGACTGGGGAAAAAAATAGACAAAATATAAAAACAACAGTTTTCAGACACAGGACATCAAGCAATGATGAACAGCGATTCCTAAGGGGAAAATTGAATGTCATCCCTATGGTTGCCCCAGCTTATCACACGGAGAAAGGAATTACCATCTACAGTGTACAAAGGCAGAGCTTAATGGTGTCAGTGAGTTAAGAAGATGGCACTGGGAGTCTAGAAGGCCAAGGTGGCTATAGTTCATAGTGCAGAGTAACAGGAGAGAGACCTACACATAGACTAACAGAAATTTGCAGATTCTCACAACAATTTAGCTGATTACTGATCAGCTCATGTTTGTGAGGAAGCTAACCAAGGTTGGGGAAAGATACGTGTAAAAAGAGCAGAGAGAACAATCCTCAGAACTCACATAAGGCCAGGAATAGTTTATTTTTCCATCAGCAAAAGTTTAAAACTTCATAACACAAGAAGCATTTGTCAAAGTACTTAGAACAGTATTACTTCAGTAGTGAAGATAATTAATCCTAAAGGCTGTACTAGTTTCAAATGACAGAACTTAAAAGTAACCATTGAAAAGATCAAACTGTTTCCAAGTATCTTAACTGCATACCAGGAAATAAGTCCAAAAATATTTATAGGAATACAGAAACATTTAGTACTCAACAAGGTAAAATGTTGCCATCCAATAAAAAATTACCAGCCAAACACAGAAGGAAAACACAACCCATAATGAGGAGAAAAATCAATCAATTAAAACTAACCCAGAAATAACAAAGATGGAAATGAGTACACAGGGATATTAAAACAGTTATAGTTGCATTCTATTTATTCATGCAACTAAAGGAAAGACTGAACCTATTAAGCAGAGATACTGAATATATTACAAAGACTCAAGTTGAACTTCCAAAAATAAAAAATTCAGTGTCTGAGATGAAAAATACACTGGGTGGAATTAAAAGCAGATTAGACACTGCATGACAAAGACACATGAACTTGGAGACTTATCAACAGAAACAACCCAAAATGCAATAGAGTGGAAAAAATAAGATGAAAAAATGTGAACAGAATCCATGAACTGCAGAACATCTTCAAGCTGCTTAATATATGTGTAATTGGATTCCACAAAGAATGGGAGTAAACAAAAAAATTCTGAAGAAATAATGGCTGAAAATTTTCCAGATGTGACAAAAACTATAAACCCACAGATACAAGAATTCAAAATACCCTGATCTCAAGAATATTAACAAAACTACACTAACACATATAGTAATCAAATTGCTTGCAACCAGTGACAAAAAGAAAATCTTAAAATTAGCCAAGGAAAATGACATATCACATACAGAGGAATGTATATAACAATTATATGTGACTTCTTTTTTAAAACAATGCAAACCAAAAAACAATGGATCAACATTTTTAAATTACTGAACAAAAGAGTGAATCCAAAAATTCTATACATAGCAAAATAAAGATTTCTCAGAAATACAAATGCAGAGGGGCGCCTAGGTGGTTCAGTTGGTTAACCTTCCAACTCTTGATTTTGGCTCAGGTCATGATCTTGGGGTGGTGAGATCGAGCCCCACGTCAGGGTCTCCACTCAGCAAGGAGTCTGCTTGAGATTGCTTCTCTCACTCTCACTCTCCCTCTACCTCTCCCCTGTACTCTCTCTCTCTCTTTCCCTCTCAAAAAAATAAATAAAACTTTTTTTTAAAAAAAGCTCCAGGCAGAAGGTAATGTTACCAAATGGAAACTGAATCTAAACAAAGGAATAAAGTGCACTGAAAATGGTAAATATGTGGTAAATATAAAATACTTTCTTATTTTTTAAATCTCTTTAAAATATTGTTGACTATTCAAAGCAAAAATAATTATTTTTAAGTTTATAACATATGCAGAAGTAATGTGTATGACAATAGCACAAAGACAGGAGGGAGAAATATAAGTATACTATTGTAAGATTCTTATGCCATATGTGAAGTGAGATAATTTACTTGAAATAAGACTGTGATAAGTCATATAGGGTTGTTATAAATTCTAAAGCAACCACTAAAACGTACTTAAAACAAAAATTAAAAGTAATAAGCCAAGAAAGAATTTTAAAAGAAATCATAAAAAATGCTCAATAAATTAAAAGCAAGCAGGAAAAGGGAACAATGAACAGATGGTACAAATAGAAAACAAAGAGCAGATTGTGTATTTAAACTCAACTGCATCAGTAATCACATTAAGTATAAATGGTCTAAATATCCAAATTAAAAGGGAGGAATTGTCATACTGGATAAAAAGCAAGACTCAACTGCATGCAGTCTACAAGAAATTCACATTAAAAATGAAGACACAATACTTTAAAAGTGAAAAGATGGAAAATATATTACCCATAGTACCACTAATAAAAAGAAAACTGCAGTGGCTATCAGAGAAAGTAGATTTCAGAGCAAAGAATATTACTAGTGATAAAGGGATCCTTGTATAATGATAAAGGGGTCAATTCATTAGGAGGATATAATGACCCTAACATCCATCCACCTAGTAGAGCTTCTAAGTACAAGAAAGAAGGGTGCCTGGGTGGCTCAGTCGGTTGAGCATCTGACTCTTTGTTTTGGTTCAGGTCCTGATCTCAGGGTCATGTGATTGAGACCCTCAACGGGCCAGGCTCTGCTGCCCAGCAAGGAATCTGCTTGGGATTATCTCTCCCTGCCCCTCCCCAACTCATGCCCTCTCTCTCAAATAGATATCTCTTTTTTTAAAAAAAAATAATAAATACAAGAAAGAAAAACTAATAAAATTTCAAGGAGAATTATAATCAGAGTTTTCAATATCTCTCTCAGGTAATGATAGAATAAGTAGATAAAAAATCAGTAAGGATATAGAAGACCTGAATGATACTATCAACCAACTTTACCTAATTTACACTTATAGAACTTGGCACCCAACAAAATAATTAGGAATTCAATAACAGAAAGATATCCAGAAAATCTTTAAATATTAGGAAATAAAATAATACTTCTAAATGACCCACAGATCAAGGTAAAAATCAAAAAGGAAATTAGAAAGTATTTTGAACTGAATAAAAATGAAAACACCACATATCAAAATTTGTGGGATGCAGCTAAAGCAGTACTTAAAAGTAAATTTATAGCAGTGATACCTATACTGAAGAAGGTCTCAAATTAATGATCTCAGCTTTCACCTTAAGAAACCAGAAAAAGAAGAGCAAATTAAACCCAAAGTATACAGAGAAAAGGAAATAATAAAGATTAAAAAATCAGTAAAATAGAAAGCAGAAAAGCAATATTAAATTTTGATATGTTGTGTATACATTCTCATATTAGAAATAAGAGAGGTGATATCACTAGAAATTCTACAGACCTTAACAGGGTAGTAAATATTATGAACTCTATGCCAATAGATTCAACAACTTAGATGAAATGCTCTTAAATAAAGTCCATAACTCAGATGAAATAGATAACATAAATCGCCCTATATCTATTAAAGAAATTGAATTTTCAGTTAAAAATCTTCCCAGAAGAAAACTCCAAGCACAGATGGCTTCATTAGTGGAATCTTTTAACTATTCAAAAAGAAATAATACCTATTATACACAAACTCTTCCAGAGAAGAGGGAACACTTCCCAACACATTCCGTGAGGCTACAGGAATCAAGTAATCAAGATAGTGGCATTTAAAAAATAGAAAAATAGATCAATGGAAGAAAATAGAGACTCTAGAAATAAACCTATTTGTAGATGATCAATTGATTTCCAACAAAAGTGCCAAGGTAATTTAATGGGGAAAGGACAGCCATAAGCAAAAATAAAAACCTCAAACTATATCTCACCCCATTACCAAAATTAACTCAAAATGAATCACAAACCTCAATTAAAAGCTTAAACTATAAAACTTCTAAAATAACACAAAGGGGAAAATCTTAGTGACCTTGGGTTTTGCAAAATTTTCTTAAATGTGACACAAAAAGCATGATATATAAATAAAATATTAAATTGGGCTTCATCGAGATTTAAAACTTTTGCTCTTCAGGACACTTAAAGTTAAAAAGCAAGTCACAGACTAGTAGAAAATATGTGCAAAACATATATCCAATAAATAACTTGTAACTTAGAATATATAAAAACTATTACAACTCAATAAAAAAGAAGACAGCCCCATTAAAAAAACAGCAAAAGATTTAAGGCACTTAAGGTAGATGGATGGCAAATAAGCACATGAAAAGTGCTTAACATCATCAGTTATTAGGGAACTACAAATGAAAACCACTTGTAAGCCACTTGCATGGCTAAAATTGAAGAGTAAACATACAAAGTGTTACTAAGGATGTGACAACTGTAACTTTCATACATTGCTACTAGAAATGTAAAATGGGTGTGGGGGCACCTGGGTGTCTCAGTCAGTTAGGTTAAGCATCTGCCTTGGGCTCCCATCATGATACCAAGGTCCTGGGATGGAGCCCTGCATCAGGCTCCCTGCTCAGCTGGGAGTCTGCTTCTTCCTCTCCTTCTGCCCCTTCCCCTGCAATGGCAAGGTGCTCAGTGTGTCAGGAGGCTAAGGTGCATATACAGTTGAATGGAAGACAGAAATGACCAGAAACTGTAGGTCTCCAAAAAAAGAATAATGCCCATTTTCCTTCCACCAATTGCAAGGTTCCTGACAGGAAGAAGGAATAATGGCCAAAGCATTTCCCAGGAAGGAACTGTTAGGTTTTGTTTGTATCAGTCACTTTTTTGCTCTTCTTTTTCATATATGTACATTTTATTTCCTCCCACAAATAGATTATAAATTCCTAGGGACTAAAACTTCCTTTTCCATTTTAAATTCCACTTGATGTCCAAAGAGTCCTGAATTCATATTCTTATTGAGTGAATGAATAAATGAATGAATGCATATTAGTGTTAGTCTGAATGATAAAGTAATGAGAATAACAAGGATCATTTACGAAATCAACTTGACTTTTTCCCATTCTCTTGAAAAAGTCTATTTTTTCTTAATTTTTATTTTCATAAGTCTTTTCTTGCTCATGAGTAGACTATTTTCCTGCACTATTTCCTCTTCCCTTGAAAGAGAAAGTAGAGAGGGCCTATATCCTAAGTATAACATGTGCTGCGACTACACCTTCTGTGAAGGACAAAATACAGCAATATAACCAGAGAGTCATACTCATCACTTAGTCTGAGAGAATTTTAAAAGTAACCAAATTCTGTGCACTTGTTTTATTCCATGTACTAACCCCTATGTGAAAGCCAGCTGATAGGAATGCCATAATCTCAAGCATAGTTACTTTTCTCACTCCCAGTATCCAAGTTTTACTTTACCCTTCTGAAATCAACAAGGCCTTGCCTGGTGCATTTTAACCCTTGGTGTTAATGTCTTTTGTGTTTATGTTATGCCTTTAAGTCCTCAAAATACTTTTTTCTGTTTTTTTTTATTATGTTCAGTTAGCCGGCATATAGTACATTATTAGTTTTTGATGTAGTGTTCAATGATTCATTAGTTGCGTATAACACCCAGTGCTCGTCACAACACATGCCCTCCTTAATACCCATCACCCAGTGACCCCATCCTCCCCCCCCTTCCTTCTGTAACCCTCAGTTTGTTTCCTGGACTCCAGAGTCTCTTATGGTTAAAAATAAGTTTAAGTATATTCTCATTTCTTTAAAAACACACCTTCCTCCCTATTCTCCATGGAAAGAAAAAATACTCCCAATTTTCACTGGGGATCTAACCAATGAGACAGCAAGAGATTTGAGCATTGACAAGAGATAATTAACATGATCATTTCCCTCTCCTTTTTCAGTACTGTGATGAATGACAGGAACAGGGAAAGCAATAGGAGTCATTTTGACTCATTTCTTTCCCTCATACTCTTCACCACATATAATCTGACCAGCCCCATTGATCCTACATTGGCAAGTCTCTTCTTTCTGTTCCCCAAATACCCACATTTTACCTCCTGCCTGAACTACTGCAATAGCCCTCACAAGCTGTTTCTCTAATTCAAGTCTTTCTTCCCTCTAATCAACTCTACAAACTGCTGGTTGAACTACTTTTTCAAAAGCAAAGCTCTTGTCATACCACCAGACTATTTGGTTGTGATGGCCCCCTAAAATCCACCAAATGCCTTAACCTAGCCTCATAGGCCACAGTAATACGATCTTACTAAATTTTCTGGCTTATACATACCCTATACCTCAGTCAAACTGGATTTCTCATTGTTCCTATCTCATACTTTCCTGTTTCCATATGTCTATCCCATACCCATCCTTGTGATATCTCCTCACTAACAGGATGCTCCTCTCTTCATCCCCTATTTCACTGACAAAATTCTACTCAAGTTTAAAGGATCAGCGAAGAGTCTACTTTCTAGAGTCTTTCTTCTTAAAGGGATGTATCTTTAATTCTTTTGAACCCCCCTCCAGAGTACTATTTTTTTACTTTATTAAGGCACTTAACATATTCTGCATAGAGGATTATATCTCTACTCTGCAATAATCAATGTAACTTAATTAACATTTATTAATCCCCCCTTTGAGCCATGCACTGAGTTAGACACTAGGTACACAAAAAGGAATAAGAGTGTTTAATAATTATGCCTAGATTCTAAGGTTCTTGATGATGGGAGTTTTGTGCACTTGTATTTATTTCCAATGCAGCATTTAATGTTCTGCTTTGAATATAATCAGTACTCAGTATATATTTGTGGAGTTGAATTAATTTCCAATAGATAATAAGCACTCTCCTGGGAAGTAAATATTTGCTACCAGAAAAAAAAAAGGGATTTTCCATAACTGGGAAAACAATTGCATCTTAAATTTTTTCAAAGGGCAAGTTGAAAGTTAGATTGACCACTGATTACACCATCCAATGTGAAGACTCTAAGGGGTCAGATCACTCCTCACTAAGAGACTAACTTCCAACTAGGACAGGCTGCTTCAAATGATAAATTCCCATATGACCAGAGCTTCCAAGATTGTCAGTTTGGTCTAGCAAAGATGATTATTGCTTCATATCACAGAAATCTTGTACTTGTTTCTTACACTCTCCTAGGAGTTTATGTAGGACAATTTAAGTTGACATCAATATTTAAATATGCATATATCTGGGAGATACACACTTCTTGTTTGACCTAGCCACGTCGCCACACCCTTAAAATGTAGCTTTCAAGGCTATACATAGCATTGCTGAAAGCCTAGATACAATGACACTTTTTGTCACTATGACATTGGGCAAACCTTGAATTTACTCTTAACCTCCCTTCCGGGGACATAGAATGGAAAGTTACAGTAAGGCTATTTTAAAAGATGGAAGCAGAGATAGAAGGAAATGAAAATGGCCAACAGCATTATTCAAAAACCAATTATTAAAACAAAAAACTTCTTGACAATGATACTTACTAATAACAAGGAAAAATTCAAGCAGCAAAAATGAGGTAAACAGAAGGAGCTCACTGCTCAATAACCAAACCAAGCCCCAGCGTGTGGCACCTGCCAGGATAAGAGCTCCTTGGGTGAGCCCAGCTTCTCCCACAGGCTCTCTCTAAACAGAGTGGCACACCTCTCCTCCAGGAAAAAACTCAGCAAGGCATACAGTAGTCACTCTGCCTATTACTGAAAGCCAATTTAGCAGCACAAGGATCTAAATTAAGGGACAATACCAGAGAAGGGAAGAGAAATGCACTCTCTTTGTGTAGGAGGACAAAATGAGCAAGAGTACCCTTAGTTCATATAAGAAACCTAACAGGGATTCTTCCGTCCTTAATCAAAAAGGTGACCCTGCATACAATTTAATGGACACGTGCAAAGTCCTTACAACTTTGCAAGCAGCATACAGGCTAATTGAAAACAAACTCTAAATCTAGAACATGAAATTTGTATTTCTGAAGAGAACTATTAGCATAAAATGGTTGCAATATTCCAACAGTATGAGAAAAAGACAGTACAGGACTTTTTCATGGCACTTAGGCTCAGAGTAAGATATAAGAATTCTCAGACTAGGGGCGCCTGGGTGGCACAGCGGTTAAGCGTCTGCCTTTGGCTCAGGGCGTGATCCCGGCGTTATGGGATCGAGCCTCACATCAGGCTCTTCCGCTATGAGCCTGCTTCTTCCTCTCCCACTCCCCCTGCTTGTGTTCCCTCTCTCGCTGGCTGTCTCTATCTCTGTCAAATAAATAAATAAAATCTTAAAAAAAAAAAAAAAAAGAATTCTCAGACTACAATGTAAACAGATCTGAGATTCTCTACAACAGATGAACTTATGAACTTATGAAATTTTATCAGATAAGTTCATAATCAAGAATATTCTGCGGGCGCCTGGGTGGTTCAGTCGGCTAAATGTCTGACTCTTGATCTCAGCTCAGGTCTTAATCTCAGGGTCATGAGTTCAAGCCCCGAATTGGGCTCCATGCTGGGTGTTAAAATATATATATTATATATATATATATATTATTTATAATATATATATAATATATATATATTCTAAATAAAGTGAATCCTTGCTGGTGTTCTAGAGTGGAAAGAGATGTGTTCTGAAGTGAAATGGCTTATGTTTGAATCCCACCTCTGCCTTTTTCTTCCTTGCATTCTTTCCTTCTTCCTTCCTTTATCTTTATTTTTGTTCAGTTGTTCATGTATTCAACAAATATCTACTGGAAAATTACTGTGTCAGGCACTGTGACAGAAACTGGGTATACAGGTTTGAACAGAGTAATCATGGTCTCAGCCCCAACAGAACTTTTAATCCAGTGAAGAAAATAGACACTAAATAAACAAACAAATGTATGATATTTATTAATCAGTTTAAGTGCTATGAAAGCAAAAGAGAAATCAGAATTTAGAGAAAATAACTGGGGACTTGGAAGAGGGAGGAAACTATCTTTTAAGATTATTGGAAGGATTAAAAATAACAACATAAAAGTGCCTTGCACCATGCCCAAAACTTACAGGTGCTCAACACAAGCAACAGCTGCTTTTTGTTAACTTCTCTCTGCCAAATATAGAGCCCTGGTTCCCTCCCACTCCTCTCCTTCCACAGACACTGGGAAGTGTTAGAGCACTGGTCTGGCTGGCACTGTTGTGGGAGAACGGCAGCCCATTCCCTCTTAAACGCTTCAGATTGCTGCACAGCTTGTTGTTCAATCAGTTTTCTATATGATCATAACCTTAATCAATCCACAACTTTGTTTCAAGCATATTTGGGTTTCATTTCCTGCTTAGTATCCTTGAGATCATTTATAAATTTTACCCCGTTTGGTGCATGGGATATTTAACCCTCAGTCAAACTAATTCTCAAGAAACAACCAACATCAAAAACTGAGATGAATTCATTCTATGTGGAAGACTTGCTAGAAAAACACAACTAAAGACTGCTTCCAAGGTTGTAAGTATATGGCTGAATAGAATATTTCATCGTAGGAAGTCTTTCTGAAGACTTAAAAATGATGCTTTTTGACCATGATTAATCCTCTATCTTGTTCTTAGAGACCAAACATTCAACAAGCCTTAAAAATTGACAAATCCTAATTCAGGTTTAGTAAACTGCTAGATCAATAAAGATTATCACTTCTTTCCCATTATCTTAACTTTATCACGTCATAACAGTAAAACTAATTCCAACAGTTTCAGTCTCTGTACAAAATGAGCAAGAGTACCCTTAGTTCATATAAGAAACCTAACAGGGATTCTTCCGTCCTTAATCAAAAAGGTGACCCTGCATACAATTTAATGGACACGTGCAAAGTCCTTACAACTTTGCAAGCAGCATACAGGCTAATTGAAAACAAACTCTAAATGAAAGAAAGAAAAGACAAAAGGGAAGAAGGGAAGGAAGAAGGAATAAAGGAGGTAGGTAGGGAAGGAAGGAAGGAAGGAAGGAAGGAAGGAAGGAAGGAAGGGAGGAAAGGAGGGAGGGAGGAAAGAAATATTCATACCATTAAAAGTCACTTTACAGAAATGTGATTCCAAAAAACTTCCTAACCTCCAAGACTAAAAACATCATATAACATATTTGAAACCTAATTCACACGATTCTTTGTTCTAGAAGTCACACGGATGTTTCTTGGTAATAGTTACAATGAGACATTTCTACAGATCTCCCATATAAAATTTTAGGGTGTGATACATATATGAATATTTTCATATATATCTATATCAATCTTTCCCCAAATAAAGCAAAATTATTATCATTGGTTTTTCTACCAAGGGGGTACCCATTTCCCAAAATTCCTACAGTTGTTCTTAAAATACACTGAATTGAAATCAATAAAATTAAACAAATTAGAGGGGGAAACAATAGAACTTTTTTTAAGTTACTGTCATCCAAATAAATATTTCCACATCTTAAATAACAATCCTCAAGTCCATTTCCTGATTTTACAAAAATCTATTTCAATAATCTTGTTTCATTAATTTCTCTCCCTTTTGTCCCCTCTGTTCAATTACTACAGTGAAACTGGAGGGACAGGTATTTCTTTCATTTATTCAACCATAGCTTCTCAAAAAGCTCCAGGTACTCAAAGTTTTCTTATATTCAGCTCTCTTATTTACACCCACATTTTTCATGCCTTACTTTGTCAGCCTTCCCCCAGGTATTGCCTTTCAATTCCTATCTGTTCAGTGACTGTGAGTCCAGGGAAAAACTCCTTGTAACTAGTCACAAAATCAACAGTTCCTTCTACAAATGGCCACTACCAGAAAGGCCAGAATGTTTCCATCCTTTAAACCTGTCAGCTATTCACTGTGTACTTACTGCTATATCAAATATCAAATTATGTGTGACCAATCTCACCTCAAAAACAAACCCAATCTAGTTAGTGATGCTATATGTACATAGTTATGGAAGAAAATAATATTCATAGAAGGAATAATATCTGTATATAATATTCGTATTTCTTCTGCACTTTGTTAAATGAAACTCAGAACACTAGTGGCAATAGCTAAAATCAAGCTATAGGCTTATCAGCCTGCCATAGCTTTAAGGAAAAAGAAAAGAACTATATTCCACCCAATGTAGGCAGCTATGGGAGTGCAGACTTAGATTTCATTAATGTTATTGCTTAATTATCTATTATGCCTGGGTCAAAAGGGAAAAATTATAATTAACTGTCAAACATAACTTTTTGTTGTGCTTGTATGTTCCAAAGGTATAAAAGAGCCCAAAGGTGAAATAAAAATAGAAAATCTGCTTTTATTAATGAATTCATTCACTTAAGTTTATATGAAACTGTATAAGCTGAAAAGAAAAAGAGCTAACTCCAGTACAATTTGTATCCAAAGAAAACTCCACCCACATAAACTCTCTAGCAACATATCATGTTTTAAGCCCTTAGGTTAGAGACCATCTTTTCTTCTCTTGTAAGCACTGTGCCAAGCCCTTAGTGCTAAACAAATAATAATAAAAATAAGCATTACATCATGTGGACACTTTTTTGACTGATTAAACATTAAGGATCGGTCTCTTTCGCCAGTCATCTATGGAAGGTGATGCTTTGGAAATTAATCTTTTTACCCTATAATTGCCTTGCATCTTTGAAAAACTCCAATAAGATATATGTAGGTGATATATATATATATATCAGAGAGAGAGAGAGAGGTTGGGGAAGGAGGGAGGGAAATAGAGGAAGGGAAAAAGAGAAAAGGAGAGAACGCAGAAAATATTTTATCTTTACTAGCAATATTTAAGTCACATTTTCATGTTTGGAGCTGGCAAAAATTTGGTGAAATGATAAGCATTTATATCCATACTCCAAGATGACCTGAAATATGTACTTCAGATAAGACTATAAGCTGACAGTGATGTGTAGAGACAAGTATACAAAAAAAAAAGAACTAGATTTTGTTGATTATTCAGTGTTTATAAACTGAACAGCTACTAAACAATTTCTTACTAAATGCTTGAGTAAATCAATGACTCTGCTGTTAACTGAAGTATATTATATTACATATATTATATATATGTTCTATATTACATACATAATTATAGATCATTATATGATAAAATAATGGTTAACTGTGCATAATTACTGCATTTATTGACATTCCCTCATGTCCCTAATTTGAGACCACCACCCACTTCAAATTATAGTTTTATTTTCCTTCTCTATATACATTTAATTCCTTTAAATACTAATGAAAGTTACGTAAGAATACTGAAAGATGATTAAGCCTATCTTCTTAGTTAAAAACAAGTTCAGAGAACAGCTTCTTGGGGAAATATTCAAATTTATTAGCTGCTCTTAGCAAACTGCCCTCAAGCCCCACATTGTTTCCAATCTCAAGTTAAGAAGAATTTTTCTCCAACGGGCACTGAATCACTTTAATGTTGACTCTTGTGCTGCTCTACTCCACCTTCAAATGTAGCCAGTAAATTCAGCTTTACTACAGTACTATAAAAATGTGAAAGAACCATAATAGCATCTAAAAAAGAGCTGTTGGCGCTATATTAGTTTAGAGAAAACCCTAAACTGAATACTAATGCAAAATTTAATGATAGTTTGCCTAGTTGCCAAAAGAGTTACAATAATTATTTTGCCATAATGTGTAAGTTATCTTGAAGGCATCTGAGAATATTACTGTATGAGATTCAGAATAAGTCTCCAAAGTGTCATTGTTCTCATGCGTTTTTCTTTTTTTCCAGCATAAATAAAGCATCAACACACTACCTTCACTGTAATGCTGTCCTCTGATTAGAGGACTGCGTTATGAGTGAAGAAACATTAAAAGAGATCACTTTGTGTCCTTAGTAAGTCAGTTTCTTTGATTGATATCCAACATGGATCTATCGCACATCAAATTCCACTTAACAGTGAATATCATGATTATAAGGTTCCGGTAAAACATTTAAACAGAATCAATAGTTTTCCTTCCCTTTTCTTTTCTAACCACGACCAAATTTTTAGAGTTGAAAAGTAAACCAAGACCAAATTTAGACATGTTGTTTGAAATTAGCAAAGATGAAACACTTCACTGCCAGACAAAAGCCCTGATTTTAAGAGTAGATTTCTGCCTTCCCTGAAATGCCTAGCTCAGGCAGTGTATTTTTATGCCTGCAGATATTGGCATGTTTCACATTTGAGATTATGACACACCAACTTATTTTGAAATTTTTTAAATCTTCCACTGCGCATGTTTCAAGTGCTTCATGACTATCACTGATAATTGAGCAATTAACTTGGAATTACCAAATGTGCTGTGATGGCACAATATGTAGTAAGCAACATGAAAGAATAAAGAACAGAGAAACTTAACACCGTGAATAAAAGTAATAAAGGGCAAAATAGGCCATCATCCTAATAATAATACTGAGTAAGTTTTAATGGTCCCAGGTCTCAGTGGTTTAATGGTGCCAGTAAAATGGTTTAATGAAACAAGTCCAGAGTATTACAAACTTTTTAGAGCAGTTTGTTCTGGTTCTACTAAAATGAAGCTTCTTTCTAACTGGTCTTGTGTAATATTCAGGGATTGGTCCAAAAAGTAAGTGTGGGAGTTTCATTAGACAACAAGCACAAAACAATTAGGTTAAAAATCCTGACACGCAAATTCTTAAGAAATACAAGCTTGCAAAAAATAAATGTAAGATCTTCCTTTTTGTAAGAGAGACAAAGCAAAAACTCTAGGGCTAAAGATGACCTCAAGAAGCCATTGAGCTATTGTGAACATATTTGCAAATCAAAAATTAAGATACATGGCTTGACATCAAGAGGGAAGGATGAAATCCAGCTATATTAGGAAAAACAGAATGCCTCTTCACTGTTCATCCCATCAAGGTCGCTAATACTGGGTTTTTCTGGCTAAAACCATAGCGTGACTGTGAAGAGTAGCTTTTTAGTGCTTAAATATAGCCAGTGAAGCAAATTCCATAAACCTAAATCCTGCCTTATTTCGGCGGCAGGCCATCTTACAGGTTTGCAAGAAAAACCAACAATTTAGAAAGAGATTCAAACTACAGCAAATAAAGGACACTATTAAAAACATTTTTTTTCCTCAAAATTCCATCAATATTGCTCCAAAACACCACTAGGAGATTAAAATAGGCCAGGCTGTCCTTTCAGGTATAAATAAATTAGAAACAGAAAGTGAAGAGAGCAGAAAGAACAAGTATCTAAGGGCACTAGTATATAAAATTTAAAAGCTTAAAATGTAATGGATATACACATTCAGATTAGTGAACTGCTTTCAATTAAAGTAGATTTCTGGCCACAGTTCACAAATGTACAGTAGCTGGTGTATTAATGTAGATACTTCAAATGTCAGTATATCTCTAATTAACATGAGCACACAACTGTAAAACTGAGAAGGCACAATTTTAAATTCCTTACATTCCCAGCATTAATGCTTTCATGGGGCAGCTCCCGTTGTCATGGAAAATGGCATTCAAACCCTATTTGTGGATTTTCACAGCTCATCTTTTTTATTTACCTGCTCTATGTCAAGATTAGCCTGGAATAATATTTTTTAAAGATAATGCACTTAGACCTACTTGTCCTGAAAATCACAGGCATTCTCACCGAGGGAGCTGTGGTCTGGGTTATGCTCAGTCTGAAACAGATTTCTTTCCATTTTAAAATACCACAAAGAGATGAATTTGTGATTTTTTGTTTGTTTCCTGAAAATCTACGCAATTCAAGAAATTTCAGCTGAAGCACGACGTGTGGCAGTTTTGGAATAGGGAGATAGGAAAATGTCAGGGAGGAGCAAATGATCCAGGAAATGAGGAAATGAATTAGCAGAAGGCACTCTACAATCTCCTGCCTGACTTACTCTACCTCAACTTTTCAAAAATATTTGTACAGCCACCAAATGGACACTGAGATAGTGATCAAAAACAACAAAAGAAAGAGAGCTAAAATTCTCTCCGTGACAGGATGGCTTGGTTTTATGGAAAGAGCACTGAATTTATACCATGAATCCCTATATTTGAGTACTGCTACTCTACAAAAATAAGGATAATTCCTACTCACCCAACAGTTTTTACAAAACTCAGCCAATTTAATGTATGTAGAAGCAAGTGTTATACCAAATTAAGATACTCTTATTATTGCCTCGAGCGTGGGGCTAAGCAATAATCACTTCTTGTGCCAGAGAATAAAATATTTTTGTATCTTTTCAGGGAAAACGTCACCATTCAAGACCATGAACAGAGACAGAATTTTATAAAAGTAAATTCATCATCAAATTATTTAAAAGGCCTGGGTAACCTGAAAAAGCAGGGTGACCTACTTCTGTTTTGTTTCATTTTTTTAACTAATAATTTATTGCCCTGGTAAAAATTGATCAGAATTATACAATTATTTTTTAAATTAGAGATAAAAAAATTAAATGTGAGATATTAACATGCAAAACAAGGTCTTCTTATACAATGCCTACTTTTGAAAAAGACAAGGGTAGTTTTATTTTTTAAAGAGGAAAAAAAATAGAATAAGATGCTTTCAGCATCTGAGAAGATAACCATTTTCCTTCACAGTGTTTTCCTCTCCTGACACAGGTAGTTGACCTAAGTAGGTAAGATCCAGTCCGTTCTCACACACCCTTGGTGTGGCCCATTCATTATGGATGTGCAAAACAATATCCCACCTTCCTTATCTCACAGACTGGCTTCTGCACACCTTACTAAGAAACCTTCCCATGGCCATGAGGTATAACTTTCTGCCTTAGATCATGTAGCAAATAAGCAGTTCCAGCATGGAAATTAAAGTTCAGGAGGGCACGTATTGCATGGTGCACTGGGTGTTATATGCAAGTAATGAATCACGGAACTTTACATCAAAAACTAGGGATGTACTGTATGGTGGCTAACATAATATAATAAAAAAATATTATTTAAAAAAATAAATAAAAATAAAGTTCCTAAAAGAAGCCATTGTCACTGATCCCATTTGCTTGTTCTTAGGCCAGACCAGATAAATATTTCCATTGCTTTCCCTGACTCATCATTCAGTGTAAGTGGTAGACAGTTTCTGCAATAATTGAAAGGGATGGGAACTCAAGCATTCTGGATGCCATGTTAACTTTATCTGACTTATCTTAGTCATAGTATCCTGCTACAATCCTTTAATAAGAAAGTTCCACAGTTAGAAGATGGCCCTAACAAAGCTTGAGACCACTGAATTTAGGAACAACAAAGTCCATGCCCTAAATGAACATGGAAATTCTCAAGATTGAAAAACAATTACTTTGGGTCCATATGATTAGTATGACTTCTGCCTATGTGATCAGACAAAAATTAACTAAAAGATTGTCTTTTTTTAAGTTGAACTCCAGAAATAACCATATAAAAACTATAGCGACAGTATCCCTTCTTCTGATTTTAGTCTCTCTCTTTGTTAGATAGCTAGAAAAATCTCAGCTAATTGGATCACCTCCAGTCAAAGCTAGCCTATGTATGTCTGGTGGAGGGGGAACACAGACAAGGAGTAAAGAAATCAGAAAAGAGAGCCTTTGGTAATGAGAAATGTAAACTGTATTTTAATATTTTAATAAAGGCCATTTTGGTTGAACTGCCAGTAATTATCTTGTATTTGTCATTTTAAAAATCTAGTCATCCTAAAAAACTTACTAAAGGAAATGACTGAATGATATGAAAGAAGAGAAAAAGAAGGTAAAAGAAAGGACAAAGCAACTAAGATAGGATTTGAACAACTCAAAATTGTTTCCTTTCACTCAGATTTCTAATAGGATAAGCTCAACTCCTTGGAATTATCCTTTTTCATGAGAGCCCTTCAAAGATACTTTACATTTCTTTCTCCATCTTCTTCGCCTCCTAATCCTCACTATGATACCTTGCACAAATTAAAAGCTTACATTTAATCCAAAGGAGACATGCAGTTTAATATTTTGTGTTTTACATAAGAATTGTCTTCAAATAATAAAATGTGAATTGATAGTTCCATAAAAATAATGTACTCATTCATAAAGCATTAAATATATGCAAAATGCATTAAACTATATTAAACATTCACATCTATGTTTTAAGTTGATTCAAAATCCTTGTCCCAATCAATGCTACTACTAAAAGAAAGATAAAGCTGGTTTTAAATAAATATTCACTGTGCTCTGCTTAGATACTGAATAACTTAAACTCGAACTTATAATATTGGCTTTTTTAAAATACTTTTCCTGGAAGTACATCCTCTAAAACTCCTTTGCAGGAGTACACTAACAGAGGACAAGTTTCCTCTGTCTTTGTTATCAAATGTTTATGAGCTCCTTAGATTCCAACAAAATACACATTTAATATATTTTAAACTCAAGTAACTTATGGTCTTATATGTATATAGCCATTTTTAATACCTGCCTCATACTCTGAACTACTTCTATACTAATAAATATATATCAATTTAAAGTACTGTAATTGATCATTCAAGTTCATTCCATTTTTTTTCTTGAAATTTACCTCTTTTCTGAGAAAAAAGTATCTTTGTTCTCCCAAATATCATTTAAAATTTAATACTGTTTTGGGGATGGCGAAGAAAGCAGGAATACCCCCATTTGGATACACATTATACATTCACTAAATAAGCCTTTGGCTCCTTAGTACATAATCTCCTCGTGCGCTGACAGCTCTTTGAATTCTATATCATCTCATGTCTTTTCTATGTGCACAGGCACATAGTACTTTTCAAGTCCAGACAACCAGAAGACTGTAAGAAGTTTAGCAGGGTAAATTATTCATGTGTATATAGACTAGCCCCTTTAAGGTAATTCATTCCTATAATTGAGACCCATCTTCAAAAAGTAAGATATTTATTCTTTCAGCTTACTGTAATGGGCCCCACCATTGTGTTATTTCACTGGAAATCACAATAAACTGGGTTTTTTTTTTCACCAGCTGGTACTATTTCTATAGTCCTCTTAAGAAAACACTTACAAAAACTTAGTAACACTTAAAGCAACAGAAAAAATAATAAAAATTCACATACAAAAGGAATTAAGCTCTTGTTTATAAACTGTAACTGTTTCATTATGCAATGAGAAAAGCAATAAATAAACCAATACTTACAAATACGGACAAAAAATCAGCCCCAGCACCCAGAAATCACTGGTAAATTGCCTTTGAATTCATGAAAGTGACCTGAAAGTTTAGACAGAAAATGAAATTTTAAAATATAAGTAAATTGCATTTATATGTTTTATTAAAGGAATATATACATTCTATCTATAAATTATACTGTTTTTAACTCAGACAGTTGTCCCCATCTACTCTAACAAATTTTTCCAAGATGATAATACCAAAAGAGACAATTATTCCATTGTTCTACCTCTAGGAATACAGCATCTCTGTTCATTATGGCTTTAAAAAAAAAAAAGTCAGTAGTAAAGTAGGTGTTTAAAGTATCAATAAGTTAAAAAAAAAAAAGGAGTAAAAATTTTTTTGAGGGAATAGAGGCTTACACATTACATTTGAAGAACATGTTTAATTTATGTCTGCAAGTTAAAATGAATGCACTTCACAGAAAATATCTTGGATGCGTCCAACAGGAATATATTACAAGTAGAATAAAAATGAAAAGATGCACTTTTTATTCTGTTAAAGGTATGGAACCCATTTAGACACTTAGGCTATATGTAATGCATTCTGTATGAGGCACAATCCAATCCAAAATTCTTTTGCATGCACACACTTTAGTTCTGGCTGAAGAGGTAACAGATGCAACTCAAACACACAGAGCTAGCCTTGTAAAAAGTTTTAACTAGCACAATGAGTCACTTTATGCCTCTAAATATCTATGGTTTCCTCTCTCCAGAACCCCCATGCATTAGAAGGTAGTTTGGTAGTTTATTTTTATTGTTTGGTCTAAATACAGCACATTTTTAGTTCCATGAAAACAAAGAAACTTTGTTGCGAAGGCCATATTCTTTCCAAAATGTGAGAATGGCTATGAGTAGTGTTCAACTTAAAATAATAATGGAGCTTGAGCTCCTAATTTAGGTCAGAAACTTTCCTAGACTTAGAGATTAGTTTTATTCAATCCATGTTTTTTAAATATAGCTGTAACATCTAGGTTATTTAACAAACCTCGTTAGTTAGCTAACTAGATTTAAATAAAATTCATTCTGGAAAAAAGTGAACCTTGATCAACATCATTGGTAGGAAACACTATTTCCAATATTTTATATATAGCACAAATGGCCATAATGAATTAGGCATCTGAAATTAAGGATATGAAATAAATATCTAACTCAGCCCTTCCCCAGCTCCTGTAGTATGCTTTTGCCTAAGTGACCCAGATAATTTATTCTATTTTCCAGTCAGGACTGATAGATAGTAAAGTTCTGGGCATTTGGACAGTTTTATGTATTGATGGTTAATACACCTATTAGCTTTCTTCACTAGCCGTCCTTCTCTTTGTAAAGAATGGTGCCTCAGGCCTTCTTCACTCCAGTTTCACCAGTTTCGAACAATTCTATGATGCCTACTTCTGTGGATGCAAGAAGTACAGAAGAGTCTGGCCAGGGAAGGTAGCTCTGAATTTATTTTTGGTATAACACCCTTTGCTTCCTCACAGCTTTCTGATGTTTTCCAGGAGAACAATTTTATCTGGGACACTACATAACACTATGTGGACACACTCTGTGTACTATTGAAAGCCAGCAAAGAATACTTGTTCTGATATAAGCTATTCTTACATTTTATCCTGCCCCGAGTTTTAAATTATAATTTGAAGTTATCCACAAAATAAACATATAGCAAAATGCTGAATACCCAAAAGCACAAACTCTGGGAGAATCCAATACTTACATATTATACAAATAATCACACCTTGTCTTTCCGGCAACTATTCCTTTAAAGGCATGAATTGGAATTATGCAAAATCAGAAGGGAGGGAGGTGGGGGATTGGGATAGGCCGGTGATGGGTATTAAGGAGGGCACATATTGCATGGTGCACTGGGTGTTATACCCAAGTAATGAATCATGGAACTTTACATCAAAAACTAGGGATGTACTGTATGGTGACTAACATAACATAATAAAAAATTATTATAAAAAAATACAGACTATATCCCATTCCTTCATTTGCATTTAAATGATGGAGATAAAATAAAATGCATCCAAAAAATATTGTGGCTGACATATATCTCATTTTTTCAATCATTGGACTCTTTAGGAGTTAAGATCTCTAACTCTGGAAATATTTTAAATTTGGAACAAATCAGATTCTAGACATTCAGGGCAAATAATATTCTACTATACATCAATATGAAATCAATAAATCTAATCTGTCATATCAGTGCAGTCTTACCACATATGTTAAAAGCAACTCTGTATCTGCTTTATACTACTGGTGAATTTTGGAGCAAACAATTTAAAAAGCATAAGCTTCTAAAATCACAGTTCATTGTTATAAAAAAAAAGACTTTAATGCATACTTCGTCCTGCAGACAATTTAGGAATAAACAAGTAATATCTTATGATGGGAAAAGATTTAAGAATTAACTCACAAGAATTAACACACAATTTGAAGTAAATTACTTCTTTAAGAACTAGAAAAGTTTGGGCCATTTCCAAAATAAAAGTGACCACTTTGGTCTTAAGGGCAGCACAAACCTAAAAAGATAGAGAAGGAATTCCCAGAGCAGATTACCATCTATTCTGGAAAATCACAATCTGTTTAGGAAAATGAATCCTCAGAACATCCAGTCACCATGGATTGTCCCATTACTCTGTGTATTCATTCGTTCATTCAGCAAATGATGACCGTGGGTGAGAGACTGTATCAGACAATATGAACATGAACAATTTTTTAAATAAGTAAAATCATATGTTGTAAACCTAAAACTAATACAGTGTTATATGTAAATTATATCTCAATTGATTGATAGATAACTTTTTTTTTTAAAGGTCATCGCCTTTCCCCTCAAGGATTCTTAAAACTATCAATAATTCAACCTGGGCCACAGACTCTCACATCTGACCATGGTGGTGGCATGGTTCATATTCTCTGACTGTCAAATCTTTTGTACATCCTTACTTTATTAAATAAAAAGTGCATTGTTGCAAGCACTTCAATATATAAAAAAAAGAATACAAAGAGGAAATATACAAATGAAGAAATACAAATGTCCAATAACACAAAAATGTGTATAATCTACCTAATAATCAAAGAAATATAAATAAAATATTTTCACTAAAATACTGGCAAAATATTTTATAAACTGGACAAAAACTATTATTAGTGAGGGTGTGGGAGAAAAAACACTTTCCTACACCATGAGATTATAAACTGGGTACAACTTTTTTGAATGGTAATTTGAGAGTAAGTGTTAAAATTTTTAATGTCAATTTCCTTTGAATTTGCAATGCTACTTCCAAAACTTATCCTAAGGAACTAATCACAAAAATGTTAAAAGATATATATATATATACACACATATATACACACACACATATATATGCATGTATATATATGTGTGTATATATAATATGTATGTTATATATGTATGCGTGTGTATATATATATATATACACATATATATATTTATATAATATGTATGTTCATTACAGCATTTTTACAACAGCCAAAAATTGGAAAGAACCTACTAACTGGATAAGTAAATTATGATACATACATATAACACTATAAATATTAAAAATTCTGATATAAATGTATATTTATTGATATGAAAAGATGACCAAATGTATTGTTGAATTTAAAAAATACATGTATAATAACCAGTTTATAGAAAATTAAGGATGTGTACCTGCACACATACATGTGCACGCAAGTTTCACAAAGTAACGTTCAATTTAGCAAAAATGTTAACACTGAGTGAGATATAGGCTTATTTTTACTTTCTCATTCTTATAAGTTGGTGTTATTTAGATTTATTTACACTTAACATGTCTAATTTGTTCACAAACAATAAAGCTATTTCTAAAATTCAGTATATTATCTCTTCAAAAGTAGTCACCCAAACCCAGACTAACTTACTATTATTCTGGCAGCCAAAGCCAAATATTAATACTAGTTACAAAAAGAAAAATCTCTGAATTACAAGGCAACTTCAAACAAGTCTTTTGACATCCAGTCAAGAAACCATAAACATTTTCACAAAAGCATGTCTCACTCTACCAAAAATAGGTAATAGATCAAAAGTAAACAGCAAATAAAAACACTGCCACCTCCCTGTATAATTACACTTTAAAAGCTTTCAAAGATTTTTTAAACCTTTCTTAAAGCTGTCTCTAAGTCACACCCATTTCTTTTTTTATCCTCATCCTTTTTAAATTATTATTATTATTATTATTATTTGATTTAGCAAGAAGTTTCAAGCATCAAAAGGATGGCTGGATTAAATGACCTTCCAACCCTGAGAGTCAATGATTCTGAGGTATTTTTTTTAAGTAGAGAAGTGCTTCCAAAAACACCTGTAACAAAATTTTGTTCACCTTTACATTAAATTATAGCTATTGCATGTTTAAAACTCAAGTCAAAGATTAAATTTTTTAAATATACGGAATCATTGATTTAATAATGTCATACGTAATGAGGCACTGAGTTAAAACAACTCCCTTTAAAGCATTTATTTTCTCAACTGACTTGAAAAGATATCAGTGCTTGGTCTTTTATACATCAAAATAAAGATTAGTGAGGGGGAGCCTGGGTGGATCAGTCAGTTAAGTGTCTGCTTTCAGCTCAGGTCATAGTCTCAGGGTCCTGGGATATAGCCCCAAGTTGGGCTCTCTGCTCAGCAGGGAGTCTGCTTCTCCTTCTCCCTCTGCCCTCCCCCTGCTCAAGGGTGCATGCTCTCTCTCTTTTTCTCTCTCTCAAATAAACAAATAAATAAATAAAATATTTTAAATAAATAAATAAATAAACAAACAAACAAATATTAGGGAGGCATTAAAAAATAATCCTATATGCCAATTCAAATAAGTTTTCCTGGAGATTTTATTTTTCATTACAACTGCTATTCTCCCCCAAACTGCATCAATTTTTTAAAAATGTAAAACCTTCTTTACTATTATTATCACTTTTGTTGTTTTTAGATACCATTTGTAGGCTAAAGCCATGTTTCTTGAACTCCATAATTCTTATCTTCCCTTTTCTTCTTAATAATTATACCAAATTATGTAGATTTTGAATTAACTATAAAAGTAAAATGTCAATTTCATCTTTCAAAGGAACTGATACCAAGCTAATGTCCAATTTTTTCAATGCAAATGCTAATAAAGAACATCACAATAGTGAATGGAAAATGAGGGTTTAGTTACTGACATTCTTTTCTTCTAAGGCAAAACTAAGAGTATTTCTGAAGTGTCAAGGAGGACAATTTAAAATGCTACCTAGTTCAACATTCTGCTTTCCTGGAACAAGAATTGATTTCCTCAAAAAAACAGGAATTTTCCCTTTTCTGAAAGATCTCCAAAGATAGTTATTATTGAAGGCTCCTTCTAATAGCTTCTTCATCTATTCCATGCTGCTCGACCTACATCTTCAATATGATTTCAGTATTGAGAGCTACAATTTAAAAGGGACATTGACAAGCATTCAGAGGAGAATGGCTAAGAAATCTTACAGGAACCATGTTACATTAGAATGGTCGCATGTTCTAAAGCTGGTTAGCTGGAATGAACTTTAGAGACCATCTATTCCAGTGGTTCTCAAACTCTTTGGTCCAAGACTCCTTTACATTTCTAAAAATTACAGAAAATCCCAAAGGGCTATGGTCACATTTATCAATATTTTTATATTAGAAACTAAATCTAGTTATCCTACGACCCAGCAATTGCACTACTGGGTATTTACCCCAAAGATACAGACATAGTGAAGAGAAGGGCCATATGCACCCCCGTGTTCATAGCAGCATTGTCCACAATAGCTAAATTGTGGAAGGAGCTAAGTTGCCCTTCAACAGACGAATGGATTAAGAAGATGTGGTCCATATATACAATGGAATATTACTCAGTCATCAGAAAGAACAATTACCCAACATTTGCAGAAACATGGACGGAACTGGAAGAGATCATGCTAAGTGAAATAACTCAAGCAGAGAAAGACAATTATCATATGGTTTCACTCATTTATGGATCATAAGAAATAGCAGGGAGATCAGTAGGAGAAGGAAGGGAGTATAAACAGAAGGGGGAATGAACCACGAGAGACTATGGACTCTGGGAAACAAACAGGGCTTCAGAGAGGAGGAGGTGTGGCACTGGGATAGGCCGGTGATGGGTATTAAGGAGGGCACATATTGCATGGAGCACTGGGTATTATACGCAAACAATGAATCATGGAACACTACATCAAAAACTAAGGATGTACTGTATGGTGACTAACATAACATGATAAAAAATTTAACAACAAAAAAAGAATTCCTACAATAAGACTTAGCTGATTATAATTGACTAGAAATCTTTTAGAATGTTTGAATTTCTGGGCCCTGTTGGAGACTTACTAAATGAGAATCTCCTTGAGTGGGCCTGGAGTTTCCACTTTTTGAAAGCTCCACAGGTGATTGTTAAAGCCAGCCTAGCTGTAGATGGTATTCAAGAACTACTATGCCAGTCCTACTCTAAAAGTCCCTACCACTCTAAGATTTAACAATTTTATATCTTATCCACATCCACTGAGAAGTATATGCTTACACTTTAATGTAACATTTCCTAAGCCAACTTTAACACATTGTACATGGTCAGATTAAGGTATTTCTCGGTCCTAAGAAGAGAAATTAATGGTGTATTTTCTAGGCACACCAGTTCACCTCTACCAACATGTGTAGCAGAATAGAAAATCAGAGGTAAAATTGCCAAAGTTTGACATGTTTTCACAACTGCCAACACTTTACTGCCCTCCTGAAATAACAATTCAAGAAGTCTATCTGTGAACAAGGATAGTCAGTATAAAAATTGTGTCTACATGAAAAATGAATGAGATTATTTAGAGGAAGGGAGCATGTCTTATACTTTACAAAAGCAGCTTACTGTTATGAACCAAGGCAAAAATTTGGGCAACAAACTTCCAAAACCTATTTACAGAATCACCATGTAACTTAATCCCAAAACTCTTGTATTTTGAGGTCTTGACTATAAAAAAAAATTCATAAACACAACATAAGGCAGCAAGGTCACTTGACCAGAATCAAACAAAAAACTAGCAGTGGGCCAAAAAGACATTCAGAATATATTTTAGAACTTTTCACACAGTAAACTTGTTCTCTTTCATGTGTTCTTTCACATACCATGCTTTTCTTAGCAAAATTTCCTTCTTGGAAATAACATGTATTATTGTTTTTTGATATTTTTTTTCTTGCAGCCTATCTAGTTTCAGACATACATGGTATTCAGTTTAATAACAGAACTCAGAGAAAGACTTGTGTAAGTAGGACTGGAGAAAAAAGTGATTATCAAACCATAATCCTCAGACTCCCTATATCAGAACCACCTGGTATGCTTATTAAAACTAATTTTTTTAAAAAGACTGTTGGGCCCCACCCAAACCCATTGATTCTGCAATTCTGAGAGTATGGCCTAGGAATCTATTTTAAAGCATAGCCCCCAGGTAATTCCTATCCACACTAAAATTCAATGACTGCTGGACTAAAGGGCAACTGTGTTAAATGTGGGTAAGCTTACAAAAGCTTTTGTGCATAAACAAAAATCTTGTAACTCTATAAAATGTCTTATCTTATGGAAAAGATTCTCAATGATTTTGGAGTTCCTGTTTTTAAAAAATAAAATATTTTCGGGGCGTCTGAGTGATTCAGTTGGTTAGGTGACTGCCTTCAGCTCAGGTCAAGATCAAGCTCCCTGCTCAGCAGGGGAGTCTGCTTCTCCCCCTCCCTGGGTCATGCTCTCTCTCTCTCTCTCACTCACTTTCTCTCTTTCATATAAATAAATAAAATATTTTTAAAAATAAAATATTTTCTTAAATGTAAGGAGAATTAGAAGCTAGACAAGGGAATTTAACTTAAAAATTAAGTCTTAGTGATTGTAGGATGTTGTATTTTTTTTTTTTAATTTGAGAATGATACAAGCAATTCTCCAGCAATTCAATTAACATTTCTGAGAGCCCACAGGATGCATAACATGAATTGGAACCTCTAGGGATAAAGAACAATAAAGCACAATTCCAGATCTCCAGCAACTGACAATTTGGATTCATTGTAAGATAAATATTATAGTTAGAATAGTCTCAACATTTGCACTGCATTATCATACCCAGAAAAAGGAAAGGATTCCATCCCTGCTGAGTTTTCTCTCCGGAGTCCTGCTCACAAAATAAAGTGTCAGAACACTTTAATCATTTAACAAAAGCTTGCAAAAAGTACTAATTTTTAAGCCCAGATATTTTTTTAAATCAGCCTACTATTTTCTGTGGAGTAAACTAATACACAAAGGAGGAAGGACTGCTCCTTGCATTTCTAGGTAGTTAAATCAAGATATATTTAAAGACATCTGAAGAGGGTCCAGTTTGATATTCATATTAAAAAAACTCTTCTTGTTACCACTCTCAGTACAACTCCCTCTTAACCACAAATAATGACTTCAGTAATGGAGCTCTATAATTTAATGTATCAGGCAAATAACACCAAGTTACTTAGATGAGTTGACACCGCCTGTTGTGCAAATATGTACTTAGGGTAAGATTATAAAAATAACAGCTGCATTATCAACTGGATTCAGACCAGAAAACAATTTATGTGAATTCAGAGTCAATATGGTCTTAACTTGCTACATAGCATGTATATAGCACTTTATACTTTTAAAGAATTGCTCAGTTCATGATAGAAATTGAAAGGGGGAGAGACGCTAAAAGAAGAGAAAAATAAAGATCTGGTGACTATGGCTAATTATCTAAGAGTCCTGATTCCTAGAATAAATCATAGCTATTCATCATTTACTGTTTGCTCTGCACCACACACTATGTTAAGTACTAAAAAAAAACAAAAATGAATAGAGTTGGTAACTTCAAGAAGTTCCAAGTCTAGTAAAGGAGACAAATTATTAATTTTGTGTGAGATTTGTTAGGTGAAGAAATCAAATTATAAAGCTATACAATCTCCTTTCCTGAAATAAAGAATACACATAGGAGGGGCACCTGGCTGGCTCAGTTGCTAGAGCATTAGATTCTTGATCTCAGAGTTGTTAGTTCAAGACCCACATTTGGTATAGAGATTACTTAAAAATAAAATCTTAAAAAAACCCTTTAAAAATATATATAAGTAAATAAAGAATATGCATAGGAAATGGAGATATTACTATCTAGCTCCCAAAGTTTTAGTAAGGTTTAGAGATATGAACATGCTAGATGGAAATGTCTTTTATAAATGTATTCTTATTTTTGCTTTTTCCTTGAAATATGCCCACGTAACAACTTACACCAATGACCTTGTAGCTAATATAACCACCCACATTTTAAAGAAGACTGTCTCAAGGATACATGACCCGAGAGTTGTGTCTTTTGCAATGCTACTCCATCATCAAACTCAGTAACAACACACTGCATACCCATGGGGAGCTCAGTCACACATTATAGACTGTCTTTCTCAGACATTATTAAGTCTTTTGTTCATTCTCAAAAACACAGAAACAAATGAAGAGAATCATGTAAAAAGACCCTTATCGTTTTGCTGCATATTCTTCATAACAACTTAAAGATTTCACTGTAAAGTCCAGACAAGATCCCACGTGGCATCTATCAGAAATTACCTCTTTTCCTAAATGAAAAATATTAGAGATACCAGAATGAGATACGCCCAAGTTTACAGACAAGGAAATAGACATATAACTCACTTAGGACCATATGACAAATTGGTGATAGAGCTTTCATTTTCAGTCAGAGTTTTCATTCGCTGGGGTTATGTTCATTCTATGAGGAACATAAATGTCTCCTGTTACTTCATCTGTAGAATGGGATAGTTGGCATTCACTTCTCTCATAATATGCCAATATTTGATATTTTGCTCTCCAACTTAACTCATTTGATAAAAAGCATTCCAAAATGGAAATGGGGTAAATAACTGGATTTTTAAATACATTTCTCCAATGCCAGCACTTTCCCATCTCCCCCAGTTCCAATTAATTACCAATTTCTATATCTTCTTGTCCTGGAATTTTCCTAATTTCCCTTTCTTTTTCTGAGATCCATAATGAGACTGTTAGAGCTGTGCGTTTGTGTGGGTGGGTGGGTGCGTGGGTGCGTGGGTGTGTGTGTGTGTGTGTGTGTGTGTGTGTGTGCACGCACGTATACATAGGGAAAATACCCTGCTACACATTACATAATTCCCATTTTCCTACATTAGTGCTCTCATGCTAGCACTGGGACAAAAACCATTGCCTTTTTTAATGTGCAGAGATGGAATAAATTCACAGAGCTCTCCAAGACTCAAATCCCAGCCCTAAATTTTACCCACATCAACCTTGTTTCTGCAGAATTCACAATAAAAAAAGAAGACCAGGCATTATGAAGCCAATTCTATAGGCCAACCATTGTTCAACTGATATTTATTTTCTCATTTAACCCTCATAATTACTTTGTGGTGGGATTACTATCCTCATTTTATAAATGAAAAAACTGAAACTCCGTGGGATTAGATATTCACAAAAGTAGTAATTTGGCAGGGTTGGCACTCAAATTCACAACCTCTGGTTTCAAAGCTAGTGCACTGTTCTTGTTTCATTTAAACAGCATTCCTTTACATTTCAGAAGCTCGGCTTTGAAAACCTATTGGTCCTGATGCTAAAAGAGCTTCTTTTAAAGGATTCTAAATCCCATCACTTCTGTACTCTGATCCTACTCCTGTGCTTCAACCACCAGAGTTCTCTAGGACAGGCACTATGCCAAATCCACATATCAGCCTACAATTCAAAGCTTCCTTGCATCTTCTACCTCAGAGCAGCTCCCCAGAACAATTTTACTAGACAGAAGAGTCTTTCTTCTAAAAAATTGAAATTTTTTATCATGTATATCATATACACCATATGAAAACTTAAAGAGAGATATTCTAAGGTCAAGGATGTTATTTTATGCATCAAATAAATAATTCATATTTGAGTTATTTCAAAAATTAAATATGGAAGCTTGATCTCTTTCCAAGAATAAGATAACCTAAATAAATTTTAGGTTTAAAAGGCTTAATGTAAATATTACACAAGTACAAAAATTAAAACAATGTATTATTGGCATAGGAATAACAGGCAGATCAATGAACAACAGAAAATCTAGAAATAAATGACAGTTTATAGAAGAGTATATTGTATGATATAAGTGATACTTCAAGTCAGTGGAGAAATAATAAACTATGCAATAAATCATAAACTATTCAATAAGTAGAGGTAGACATTTGGGTGAAAATTGCATTAAGTCCCTACCACTTTATATTAAAATAAATTCCTGATGAATTTTTTGAATGTAAAAACTAAAAACATAAATAATCTTTTAAAAATTTTAAACTATTTACATAATATAAAGATTATATTTGTATCATCTTTACCTTTTTTAATTGAGGATCATTAATTTTATTTTTCTATTTTATTTTTTTAGATTTTATTTATTTACTTGACAGAGAGCACAAAAAAGGGGAGTGGGAGAGGGAGAAGCAGGCTCCCTGCTGAGAAGGGAACCTGATATGGAACTCGATCCCAGGACCCTGGGATCATGACCTAAGCCAAAGGCATAAGCTTAACCAAGGCACCCCTGTATTTGTAAATCTTTAGATAAGAAACAGCTTTCTAAGCATAACATTAAGACAAGGAAAAGATTAATAAAATTGACTACATTAAAATTTTTTAACTTCTATATTAACAAAAGTCTATTAACAAAGTTAAAATGTAAACCACAAACTTAAGCAAGCATACTTTTGGTATGGTATACAAAAGGGAGTTTTCAAAGCTCATAAATCAATTTAAAAAAACAGAAAAATAGGCCACAAAAATAAGTGGAATATTTGCAAATGAGAAAATAGAAAGAGCAAATAAATTAAAAAATGTATTCAATATCACAATTTTTAAAATGCTACATAATACAATTAATATCTCAATACAAAATAACATTTTAGCAAAAACTTAAAATATTGTTAATATTTAATGTTTATAAGCATGAGGAATTGGGCCCTCCCATTCACTGATGAGAATGCAATATAGCACAAACTTTCCGGAGGGCAATTTGACAATTCTGCATTCACTATATCACTTGTAGAAAAAACTTAAAACAAAATGAAAAATGTAAGTAAAAAAAGTAAAAAATGCCCTATTACATCCAAATATTTAATGTACATGTCTTTTGATACAAAAATTGTATTTCTATTTTATCCTAAGTAAATTATTGGACAAATGGGTAAAGGGGATATGTACAAAAAAGTTGACTGAAGTGTTGTTTATACAAGCAAGTATCTGGAAACAACCAAAGGTTCACCAATATTAGAATAAGTAGACCCAGCAATTGCACTACTGGGTATTTATCCCAAAGATACAGATGTAGTGAAAAGAAGGGCCACATGCACCCCAACGTTCATAGCAGCAATGTCCACAATAGCCAAACCGTGGAAGGAGCCGAGATGCCCTACAACGGACTAACAGATAAAGAAGATGTGGTCCGTATATGCAATGGAATATTACTCAGCCATCAGAAAGGATGATTACCCAACATTTGCATCAACACGGATGGAACTGGAGGAGATTACGCTAAGTGAAATAAGTCAAGCAGAGAAAGACAATTGTCATATGGTTTCACTTATTTGTGGAACATAAGCAATAGCATGGAGGACATTAAGAGAAGGAAGGGAAAAATGAAGGGGGGGAAATCAGAGGGGGAGATGAACAATGAGACTATGGACTCCAGGAAACAAACTGAGGGTTTTAGAGGGAAGGGGAGTGGGGGCATGGGTTAGCCCACTGATGGGTATTAAGGAGAGCACGTATTGCATGGAGCACTGGGTGTTATACGCAAACAATGAATCATGGAACACTACATCAAAAACTAATGATGTACTGTACGGTGACTAACATAATTTTAAAAAAAGAATAAGTAGAGTACAACCACAAAATAGAGTATAATGCAGTCATTTAATTGTGGCATATATCCATATTTATCAACAAGGAAGATATCGACAGCCTATTGTCACTGGGGGGTGGTGTGGAGAGGGAAGGCTTAGGAAGCATATGTATTTTTTCCATTAGTATAAAAACAAAAGTGGAATTAGTATAAAAACTAGTATTAAAAACAAAACTGGAATTTAAATAAAAACTTTTTTAATTAAAAAAAATAAAAATTTAAAAAATTTAAAAATAGGTAAAGATTTAAATAAGATTCAAATACAACTTTTTTTAAAACAAGTTGTAACCTCAAAAAATGATGCTGATAAAGATAATCTTAATTATCGGTAAGAGTAAGAATAACAACGCTAAGTCTAAAGTGGGAAAAATTACTAGAACCACCCTGCTTAAACAAATTCAGTGTGTGTGTATATATATATACATATTATACATGCACAAATATGTGTGTAGATATGTTACACCCATACCATATATAGATATAAATGTGATATGCCATTATATATTTACTTACTTATATCATAAATGATTGGGCCTTTATAAAAAGCTTTTAAAAATTAGCATGCCAGGTTTCCATACAGTTTGTATAAGTTATAATGGTAGAATAAATTCTTATTTTGTAATATTAACATACTCTTCCTAAAATAGCAGCGTATTAAATTTGGCAAATTTAGTAAGAGCCTTCAAATTGTCCATTGCTTTGACCCAGCTCTACTTGTAAGAGTCTGTCTTAAGGAAATAGTCATAAACACAAAAATAATTTTTCCACAAATATACTTAACCCAACATTACGTGAAAGAGCAAAACCAAAGAGGCAGGTTACAAATTCTACTTATGTAAAATAAGGATAGATACAAATGTGTTTACAAAGTCATAGACAAATTCTTGAAGAATACCCAGGAAGTTCTTGATAGTGGGACAAAGATCTTTACTTTTCACTTTACATGTTTACATATTTCAATTTGGATATAAGCATGATTACATTTTTATAATTTAAAATGCAAAAGAAGAGCGCCTGGGTGGCTCAGACGGTTAAGTGTCCGACTCTTGATTTCAGTTCAGGTCATGATCTCAGGGTTGTAAGATCAAGCCCCAGGTCCAGCTCTTCACTGAATTCTCTCTCCCTCTCCTTCTACCCCTCCCCCCCAAAATAAAATAAAGTGCAAAAAAAGAGATAAAACAGCAGTAACAATAACAATTCGAAGGAACCTGTATCTAAAAACAAGGGAATTTAAATATAGTCCACTCACTCAAGCCCCAGGTCCAGCTCTTCACTGGATTCTCCCTCCCTCTCCTTCTACCTCTCCCCCCCAAAATAAGATAAAGTGCAAAAAAAGAGATAAAACAGCAGTAACAATAACAATTCGAAGCAACCTATACCTAAAAACAAGGGAATTTAAGTAAAATATAGTCCACTTACTAATAGGCATAAATATTTTATGTCTATCAAAATTCTTATGTAGAATCCTGGGTAAAAAGCATGTTGATAGAATCCTGGGTAAATGTTCATGTGATAATATGAAGCAAAAAAAGGATAAAAATTATATTCACATACTTCTTAAAAAATAAAAGCTGATGCTTAAGAAAAAAGACTGGGAGGAACTATTAAGCTGTTAACAAAGATTGTAACCAGGCATGAGAATAGAGGTAAATTCTTTTTTCTCTTTCTACTTGTTGTAATTTTCTAAATTTCCATAATGCTGAACATCTTTCATTGGAAAAAGTAAATGAGGCAGAAAAAAGTATGTAATTCTACTATTTTGTACAGAGTTCACACTCACAAATGTCATTATCTTGACCAACATTCAAAGGGTTTTTCTACCATATAATTAACATGCAAGTAAACCTCCTTAATTAGTAATGTGAGTTCTATATCCCATATTCAAAAATAAGAGAAAGTTTAAGTAAAATATAGCCCATTACAAGACCTAATATTATTATGGCAATTAAAACATTTATTTAGAATCCTAGGTAATAGCATGGGAAAATGCTCATGTGGTGTGATGTCCACTTCATTATATAATAGAGTTTTAATGTAGCCAATGGAATTACCTAACTTCCTTTGAATCAGCAACATTCCTCTGAAGGTACAGAGTAAGGTAAATCAGCTACTTTTTCCTTGATAAGTAACTTCAGTTTCCTTACATATAAAATGCATGTGATAATAGTATTCTGTTTCACAGATTTGTTGCAAAGATTAATGAGATTACTTTATATGTAATAAGTACAGTCTCCTGGCACTTACGCACTCAATAAGTGGTAGCAACTGTTACTATTGTGGGCATGGTTGACCTTAAAATGTTTACTTTCTCCTTCCTATTATGATCAACTGTATGCAAAACTAATCAGAATGAAAGAAGGATGTTTTCTAAATTGCAAATGGATATCTAAATATCAGAACCACCTTAAAATAGTTGAGTGTGAGAAAGGTACAAAATTATATCTGGGAAATTACTTATTTAAACCCTAATTCTGCAAATATACATTTTTATAAGAATGTAATATTACTATTGCTATGTTCAAGAATTGTAAGCACAAAGAACCTCAAAATAGTCAGCTGTGCTTGCATAGCTAACCTCTTAGAATAGTAATTACATTGCACAGTATGAGTTTTTAATCTTCTTTAATATTTATTCCATTATTTCACACCCCATAGAACAAAAGGAACCAGAGGCAGTCTAGTTTAGTGAGAAAGAACAAAGACTAGGAATCAGACCCAGATTCAAACCCTATCTGTCACTTACTAAATGTGTGATCATGCGCAATTATTCAATTTCTCTGCATCTTAGTTTCCTCATCTATAAAATAAAAATAATTATATTGCCTACCTCAGAAGGGAGCCCGATGTGGGACTTGATCCCAGAACCCTGGGATCATGACCTGAGCCAAAGGCAGACACTTAACCGACTGAGCCACCCAGGTGCCCAAAAGTATACTTTATTTCTATATACAACCCCAAACAAAACAGAATTTATAAATATCATTTACATAAAGCCATTACAAATATCAAATATCTAAGCAAAACTTTTAATGAAAGAAAAGCAAGACCTCATTGCAGTAAACTATAAAACATTTTTGAGAATAGGTTAAAAGACTTAATAAGTGGAGGGTTCCACTATGCTCGTGGACTGGAAAACTCAAAACTGTAATGAAGTAAATCTCCCCATATTAATCTATAAAATCATTGCAATTCCAATAAAAATTCCAACAGTTTGGTGCATGTGAATAGATAGATAGATAGATAGATAGATGATAGATAGATATAGATATATAGATATAGATATATAAATATATCTATATCTTGCTAAATTGATTCTAAAGCTTATATGAAAATCCAAATGTCCAAGAAAAGCCGAGAAAATCTTGAAGAACACAAAGGGCAGACTTGCTCTGCATATATCAAGACTTATTGTAAAGCAGTAGTAATTAAGGCAGAGAGAAATTGGCCCAAGGGGAAAAACACTCCAAAGGAACAGAATCAAGAACCCAGAAAAAGAAGGAAAAAAAAAAAAAAAAACTAAGCAGATATAGGTACTTGATTTACAACAAAATTGTAAGTTGGCACTACCAAGCAGTGGGGAATGGACGGGGTTGATTTTGTTTGCCTCTTCAACAACTGATGCTGGATCAATCACATATCCACATGGAAAAATAAAATAAAATTGGCCCCTAACTTACATCATACTAAAAAATTAGTTCCAGGTGGTATATAGGTCTACATTTGAAAGGTAAGACAACAACCAGAAATTCCTAACCTCAGATCAATGAATCTCTAAGGGTTCCAGGGAAAGGTTGTTCAGAGGTTCCATGAACACCTCGAAGTTGCATGTAATCATGTGTTATTTTCCTGGAGAAATTATCTATACCTTTTATCACCTTCTCAAAACACACTATTGAAAAAAAAGGTTATAATGTCCTCATGAACTCAAGGTAAAATGTCTTAAGAGATTAAAATATTAGCAAAATGGAAAAGGTAGATAAATCTGATTACATAAATAGTAAGCATTTCTGTTCACAAAACACTATTAAGAGAGTAAAAGTCACCTCAAATATTAAGAGAGTAAAAGTTATCTCAAATATGGGGAAATATATTTAAAAGATACAAAGGACACCACTGGTGCCCCTCCTTAAGAGTTCCCTGGCCCATTTCTGATTTTAGCCAGTTAAATAGACAGTTCCATGTGAGACCAAACTTACCTGGTTCTGGCAAGTATTTCATTTCTTAAGTGCTCACAGAGCATTCTGCCACCTTCTGCTTTAGACCTTCTCTAAAAGCTATGGGAGAACATTTTGCCCAGCGCAAGCTCAGCTTGGAAGTTGGGGAAATAAATGCTTCTAAAAGGAACTCTCAACCACATTGAGTAAGTGCTCCAGACACTCTTGCTTAAGGAAGATGTTCTATGCTCTTCTCAGAGGTCCTAGAGCAATCAAGCCCCGCCCCCCCATGCCTACAGTGGTGATCTTAATAATGGCTTTTCCTTCTTCCATGCTTCACTGTCTTCACTCCTTCTCTTCACTTCCTAGAATCACTTTCAATCACTTTCAGTCACTGAGCTGCTTGGGTGGCTCAGTTGGTTAAGCGTCTGCCTTTGGCTTGGGTCATGATCTCAGGGTCCTGGGATCAAGCCCCACAACAGGCTCCTGGCTCAGTGGGGAGTCTGCTTCTCCCTTTCCCTCTGCCACCTCCCTCCCCTCATGCTCTCTCTCAAATAAGTAAATAAAATCTTTAATTAAAAAAAAGTTATCTGTACTCTCATCCTTATCATGGGCTCTGGTTTTGCTGGAACCCAAACTAAAACAACATATAAACTGGTTTGTACCCAAAATAAATCAAGAATTTCTACAAATCAGTAAGAAAAAGACAAGAAATTGAATAGAAAACTAGACCAAAAAAATGAAAATTAAAAAGAAACCACAAAAGAGGATTTCAAATGGCCAATAAACATGAAAATGTACTAAACTTCATTTTTACAGAAATGCATATTAAAATCATAATGAGATGTTACATCATACCCACCAGCATCAAAGTAAAACTATAAAAATTGATAATCGCGATACTGGGCAAAGGCACATGATAGCAGGAACGCTTATGAATTGTTGGTGGAAGTATAAATTAGAAAGACTTGATAACAGGTTGGCATTATCTAATATAGATCAAATACCGTATCCTCTGATCCAGCAATTCCACTTATAAGTATTTATCCAACAGAAATGCAACCAAGTGTAGAAGGATGCTTATAGTAGCATTATTCATATTAGCCCCAAACTGGAAATGTCCGTCAACAATAGGATGGGTAAGCTGTGATATAGTCATACAATGCAATAATGTACAACTATGAAATGAGCAAATTACTGCTATACAAAATAACAAGGATGGATCTCACAAATGTAATAGGAAATGAAAAGATACAAATATAAAAGGATATATAATGTATGATTCCATTTATATTAAGTATAGAAAAATAAGCAAACCAAACTGTATTGCTTAGGGATATGTGCCCTGGACAAGAAACTGTAAGGAAGAAACAAAACATATGAACATGGGAGGGGGTGGGTAGAAGAGAGAGGCAAACCAGGAAACGGACTTTGAACTATAGAGAATTCACTGAGGGTTGCTAAAGGGGAAATGGACAGGAAGGCAGGTTAAATGTGTAATGGGTATTAAGGAGGATACTTTCGATGATCACCAGGTATTGTATGTAAGTGATGAATCACTAAATTCTACACCGGAAACTAATATTACACTGTATGTTAACTAATTGGAATTTAAATAAAAACTTGGGAAAAAAAGAAGTGATTGCCATAAGAAAGAGTGACAACTTTACCTTTGGAGGAGGAAAGGGAGTACTGGTTGGTAGAGGAACAAGAAGAACTTTGGGGATGCTAGAAACATTCTATTTCTTAACCTGGGTGGTGATTATACAGATATTCACTTCATGATAAAACATCTTTGTTTTGCACACCTTTCTACTTGGAGACTATATTATATAATACAAAGGTTAAAAACAATTACTTTCTTAAATCACTGACATTTAAACATAAGCAATCTAAAGAAAGTGATAAAAATGTAAAGTAAAACTATGAGATACCAGTTTTCACCTGCATGGTCCAGGGTATGGAGAGAGAAGCACTCTCAAACATTACCTTTAGGAATACAAATTGGCACAGCAGCTATGAAAGGCAATTTGATAATAACTTTAAATTTAAAATTTAATTTGCATATAACCTTTAACCCACAATTCCGTTTCTAGGAATTAGTCTTACAGATATATTTGTACATAAACACAAAGAAGACTCTACAAGGATATTCAATGCAATATTGTTTTTTGTAGTAGCAAAAGATTAGAACAAACCAAAGAGTCTATTAATGAGGAAGGGCTAAATAAATTATAATATACTCAAACACTGAATATTATGTAGTCATTTAAGAGGAATGAGAAAGCTCCTAATGTCCTAATAGGTATATCCTCAATATATAAATTGTGGAAATGAAAAAAGCAAGATACAGGCAAATATATATAATATACCATTTGTGTTAAGAATACCATTTGTGTTAAGAAAGCATTTCATAATATAGGGGCGCCTGGATGGCTCAGTCGGTTAAGCATCTGCCTTCAGCTCAGGTCATGATCCCAGGGTTCTGGGCTCCCTGCTCTGTGAGGAGCCTTCTTCTCCCTCTCCCTCTGCCTGCCGCCCCCCCTGCTTGTGTTCTCTCTCTCTTTCTCTCTCTCTCTTTCCCTGTCAAATAAATAAATAAATTTTTTTTTTAAAAAAAGAAAGCATTTCGTAGTATAGCTCTACATGGATACATAAGAAACTGGTAATAGACATGGCTTTTAGGAAAGGAATCTGCAAAACTGAGGAACTTACAAGAGGTAAGCGTTTTCTGCACTTTCTGTACCTTCATAAATTTTTACCATATATACATATGACCTATTTGAGTAAATAAATTTATTTTGGAATTGGGTTTCCTAAAAGTCGTCACAGTCCCTGACACATAACAAATATCTAATCTTATAAATAGTAATAAGATACAAAGATTACCTGTCAAGGCTGTATCTTTAAGATATGCTATCCTGTGTACTATTTAGTATATTATATACATCTTTTATATTCCTGAAGTCAGTATAACTGACTAAATCTAAGAATGAAGTTTTGGGATTTACCGTCCTGGTATGATGGTCTCAGCATAATGGAAGCACCTTTAAAATGACACGGGTTTTTCAAATATATTACAAAACAGTGTTAGACAAAACAAAGATGAGAAGTATTATCTTGTGCTAATGAATAGCAGAGTAAACAGTATAGAACCAGATCATTTAAATGACAGGAGAGCAAGTCATGATTATGCCCAGACAGATCCACTAAACATATACTCCCTCTTTCCATAATTTTTCATAATTTTTATTTTATTTTAAATAAGCATACTTGAGCAATAAACAGTTCTTTCTTCCAGCTGACTCTGCCCACCTTTTGGCATACATACTCTTTGTGGATACTGTGAGAATTTAGCCATTTACGAAAAAGTAAAATGGTTGCTGCAAAATGGGTTAAATCAAGCAGATCTTCACTTCAACTTATCCCTTTCTCTGTAAACCCAACTCGGTGAAAATGGAAATACCATAGATCATTTTAATATCCTTGAGTCTAACTTTCCCATGGCTTTTATGCATGTCTTTTTCATTTTAGTTAATCTCATGTCTGTCTTTAAGTTCATTCAACTACAGACCTCATTTTGTATACAATCATGGACACTGTAAATGATTTACCAATCTCATGTCACACCAGAATAAACAGAAATGAATGACATCTGAGAAAGAAATATGTTGCCGCTCTTAAAATCAGAAGCTGTTATTTCACAAATTAGTAGATGACAACATGGTTCTGTACCATTTGTTTACAGGCTTTAAAGACTATAAGCTCCTGAATTCACATTTAAACCTACAGGTAGTTACTTATTTACTTGTTTCTTCAAATCAACAAAAATCTATTCTGAACTAGTTGGAGTAAGGCCTTATTTCTCTTAATGCTATGTACAACTGTATTTTTTCCTTCAGCATATATTAATTAAGCACCTGACCCTGGCCTACATGAATGGAGCAACTCTTCAATTGTTTCAATATGCATTTCTTCAGACTATAAATTTCTTAAGGGTAAAAACCTGTATTTTCTCTTTCCTTTTATAAATCTACACATTGTCTTGGTACAAAGACTTCAGTAATTTTTTTTATTATACCACATTTTAAAAAGCAAAAAACAATTTAGTCTACTCGAAAAGAAATATTCTGATGTATATCAATTTACTAATCAAAGTCCATTTTAATAAGAACTCATTTTTCTATGGTAAATTATTATTATTAACACCCTGGCTCTTTTTTACACTAAGATACTCTTGTCGGGTACGTTATTCTGAATTTACATATTGTCATATTTGTTGTTATATATTGTTACATCTTGGAGACTAGTACCACCATTCCCTTGGATTTGAGATACAGCATAGAGACATTTCTGATGTAGCAATTACTTTCAATTCTCCATTTTCCAGTGTAGGTAAACTGATCAGGAGGTAGGGATAGTAAGCAATTCTTCTTGCACGCTAATTGAAGACAAAGATAACGAAACCCAGAAAAAAAAATTTAACTAAGTTAGTATTCTGATTCTGTTAAATTAAAAAAAATAATAAGGTAACAATTTGAGATGACTGTCAGGGCAAAGAGAAAAGGAGAGTAAGGGAAAAAAAATTTTTTTGTATTTTATACCAACATTTCTTCGATGATTATAATACAATAGGAGCTTCATTCTAAATGATACCTTCTTACTACATGGCAGTTTACAACCAACCTAAACTCTTTCCTCAGAATTAACTGTATTTTTTTTTACCTTAAAATGTTATGTGTCTATTCCTCTGTCACAAAAACACGTGTTGCTATGGATGATGATGATCCTGGAGCTACAAAGTTTACCACAGCTTCATTCACCAATGCTCCCACCCATACAGTGTCATCCTCAGAAACCATCTGGTACTCCTTCTGCATAATTAGCAAAATATTGAGTTAGCACTTAACACTCTAGGGAGGATTAAATCAGTTTTTTTAAGCAAGAAACATTCCGGCCAAGTCAAAACAAAATTGTAAGGTCTAAAAACTTTTGCTAAAGGAAATCTCATATGCCCAGGCTTTACCTTTTTTTTTTTTTAATTGCAATACCTGAACTATACAAATAGTATATTCAGTGAGTAGAATGCTGGCAAAGCAGATGTTACCCCTTGCATCCACCCACTAAATTTTTATTCCCAATTTGGTTGTCTGCAGTGGTGAATCAGAGCAAGGTGACTCAGTCAACTAACGACAAGAAATTTGAAGCTACACTTGCCTCGCAGTGTTTACCATGAAATAAGACTATTATGCTACTAAAACTTAAAAGCACAGGAGCTAGCCAAGTTGCAAAATAACATTCAGGATAAGACCACTGCATCATAATTTCTCTCTAATTGTTTTTCTTAGAACAGATGTCTAAGATGAGTTCCTCACATTAAAAACAAATGGGAGGAGATTAAGGTTTTGAACTATGCCTTTAACAAGCCCATATGAGTGTCTTACAATCGTCAGAATTCATTCAAGGGGAAAGCAAGAAGCATGGCAAAACATAACTCAGCAAAGTACTGTGCTTCAAAATATGTCTTGTTCCAGAACTGCAGATTGTACATATGTTCTCTTTTTGGTCCCAGCTTCTGTGAACCAACTGCTTGCCTACCAACAATGAAAACCAACCAAAATTTAACGAGTACCTATCATCTTCCAGACACTTTGATATAGACCAGAAAAGCATGCTGTCATGGTAGACAAAAAGAAAGTACCAAAGGCTACAGTTCCTAAATTTTGCACCAAGGCACCCCACTATGCCACAGAGAACTCACAGAAACACCAGAGGATATGCTAACTTTTCAAGAGGACAGTGATACACAACATCTGTTGATCACTCTGCAAACTACAAAGACGAATTTCAACGTTGTATCATACTACATTCATTTCTATGGTTTCATATCTTTGCAAAGCTGAGTTTTCAGTGATTACAGTGATAAAAAAGCAACTGTGCTAAAACTGATATGGAACAGAAAATGAGGAAGGCAATGTCCAATCTGTTTTCAGTGTTTGAAAAAGTTGTACAGTGCCCAAAAGGCACAGACATCTCATTAGCAATTATGATTATTTAAAAATGAAATTAAAGTTGTGGATTTTTTTACTTTCAATTTACCTGTATTTTTTTCAAACAGCTACTAAGATTGTAGTACATAAACACTTACGCTGTTTGATCCCAACTACGTATTGAAGTAAACTGTTATGTATTTCTCTTGTACCAAAGTCATTGTGAAAAAATTACTGACACACTAAAGACACCATGAACAAAGAAAATTTGAGAACATCTGGCTTTAAGTCTCAGAGCCTGCTTACTCACAAATACACAGGACTCAAGTAAATGAAGGCAAGTCACTGGTGATAAATAAAGGAAAATAATAAAAGTATCTGAAAATACACTTTTCCAAGTGTGCCTGAATAAACTCGGTCCAGAGGAAGAGAATGAGCCTGGGGTTACTGTGAGCAAAATCAATAGTCTCGATGTCAGTACCAAATAAGTCAGTGCCTCAAAATGCATATGCAATCTAAAAAGGAAAAATGTGAAAGAAAGCAATGAGACAACGTGAGAAAAGTAACTCAAAAGTACTCCACATAACGGAAGAAAAACCCACTGGAAACACTACATTGTTAGGTTAGATAGTCACAGAGACATAAAATAAGCATGTATGCAACTTCACACTCAGAGGTATCCTGGAAGTATCTGGTAGTATTTCTGATCCCAGACCAAAATGAAACCAGGAAATGTACAAATGCACATGCGGAAAAAGATACTAAAAAAGAAAGAAAACAAGGTCTTAGGACTGTAAAACACACAGATACAGAAAAAAAGAGGGAAATAAAGCAAAACCATGCAAGGAGAAGGATCCTCTCAACACAGAGTAAAAAGGATCACAAACCTAAAACAACCCATAAATTCTCATCTAAAGGCAGGGGAAGATAGACTTAAGATGAGGCCATGCAATGCCTAAAACTGTGATTCCAACAAGAATACTATAGCAAAACATAATGCCAATCGATATGAAGGAATGGCCCTTATTCCACAAATAAAAAAGGATGAGACTCAAATCTGATTGAAAGTTTCACATTCTTAATTAGTACACAAGATTTTTAATATAAATGCAAAATTCCATCTAAACGTAAGGCTGCAAACTATTGGTTAAAAAAATTTTAAGTTAAAAAAAATTCCATGAAGTACACTATTGATATGTTATTGTGTTGTTTAAATGAATTAGAGACAATGGAGGAGTTATCTGGGATATCTATGCACATTTATTTTACTAAAACTAGGTAAGACAAAAGGAAAACTAGTGAAAACAGAGAGATGTTGGTATATATAGTAGCTAACAGTCCAAGTTATGCATTCTCTTCCTTTCTCTGGTACTAGCTAACTGTGTGACCTTTGAAATGTCCCTTAAATCTTACTGTTTCTCAGTTGCCCCAAACTTATAAAATATATAATATATAATATTTATTGTGTGAGCATTGTTGAAAGAATGGGATATGATGAAAGAATGAAAATTTTTTGAAAATATAAAGTTCTACAATCAAGATATTATTATAACCACTCAAAACAGTACTTTTACTTTCATTCTCACATGAGCTTTAGGAAGAGACAGACATGCTAGCAGCAGTTTCAATATTCCTTATAGAAAACCTATAGATTTTACACTCCAGTGGATCATACCTGCAGTACTAGAACTTAAACTCATGGCCACATCAGATACCCAGGTATCAAAGAAGACAGAAGAAAATAATTGCTACTGTAGTTTTGTTAATACTGTGTTAAAATTATTCCTGAATAACTGATTGCCAGATCTCCTGAATTCTATCTACAAAATGTATCTTGAGTCTGGAAACCAATATGTCATTAAATTATTTCACATCCAAATGAAATATTTATCAGTATTTATGACATTTCCAAAATGATTCTCAAATTTGTTAACTCCCTCCTATTCTCTCTCACGGCCCTTGACTAAGCCCTTATTGTCTCTCACCTGAACATTTTTTTTAGCATAGTTGACACACAATGTTACTTTAGCTTCTGGTATACAACATGATGATTCAACAACTCTACACATTATGCCATGCTCATCACAAGTGTAGCTACCATCTGTCACCATACAACATTATTACAATATCATTGACTATATTCCCTATGCTCTACCTTTTATTCTCATGACTTACTCATTCCATAACTGGAAGCCTGTGTCTCCCACTCCCCTTCACCCATTTTGCCCATCTTCCCCATCCTCCTCCCCACTGGCAACCATCAGTTTGTTCTCTATATTTATAAGTCTGATTCTGCTTTCTGTTTGCTTCTTCACTTGTTTTTTAGATTTTGCATATAAATGAAATCATATGGTATTTTTCTTTCTCTGTCTGACTTATTTCACTTAGCATAATGCCCTCGGGGTCCATCCATATTGTCACAAAATAGCAAGATCTCATCCTTTTTTGTGGCTGGGTAATATTCCTCAGTGTGTGTGTGTGTGTGTGTGTGTGTGTGTGTGTGTGTGTATGTGTGTGTGTGTGCCAGCCACATCTCACCTGAACTTCTAAACAGCCTGATTAAGATCTCTAATTTCTCTAATTCCAATCTCTTCTCCTGTTTATTCATTGCTCACTCCATCCATAATCCTTCTAGTTCTCTTCCTTAAATATAGATATGATCATGCCCCTACTATACTCAAAATCTATTTGGCTCCCCTTCACCCCTCAGCATAAAGCCCAAAATGTTTACTACCTCGTTCAAGGTCTTCATAAATCTGGCCACAGTTTTCTTCACAGCTTCATCATCTTGAACACAGCTAAAACTTCAGCCAAATAGGACTGTTCCCTGCTTCCCCAAAGTGAGTTGCATTTTCCTCCTTCTGGCCTTTGTTCCTGTTCTTTCTTCAAGACAAATGGAATGCCACTCCCTTCTACCTCAACCTGTTGAATGCAAATGCTAATTCCTCCACAGGAGTTAAGTTTCCCAAATGGAGTTCACCTCTCATTCCTTAGCATGCTGATAGCATAGGTTTATGTATTTTTGCTTGGACACATAGGTTCCTATTATGATAATTTATATAACTCTTGTCTCTTTCACTAAGCTATAAGTTCACTGAGGGAAGAAGACTTGTCTTCATTTTAACTTCACCTACAAAGCCTAGAAGAGTGTTCTGAATATCAGGAATTCTATAATATGTCCTTTGAATTTAAATATGGAAACCCCTTATGTAAACAAACTTCACCCAGAAAAATCATAGCTAAGAAATAAATAGGAACACATTCCCTAATGGATGGAGGGAAATAGTTGCTATGCTGTGTGCCACATCATATCATGTATCTTGTCTCCTTCAAACATTGGCAGCTGTTTTAAAAACAAACAAAAACTTAAAAAGCTGCACTTATATCCTTTATTTTCAAACACACAACAGCAATCTTTTCAATAATCATGATTCATGGCAAAAGAAGTGTATCTGACTTTCCAAAAACTTCTCTCTATTTCTTGAACTCAATTCATGAACATAAGTCATTATCCTTCAAAAGCTGGACAGAAAAATAAATTCATCATCCAAGACAAATTTATTCATATCTGAGCAGAATTCCCCTTTATACTTCTATCACTAACAAAATTTCTGTTGCACCTTTCTTCTGAAAGCAAAGTGTTTTCAGATCTACCATATATATCCATCCCAGTAAGAGAGGGAAGGCTATTATTCTTCCCCACCTGCCAGATTTTGAGAAAATGGGAATCAAAGGAAAGAAATAACATAAATGAGTTTTCGTTTTCAGTAGCTAGGATAAAAATCCTATTTTTATTACTTATTACTAGCCATGTCTTTCAAGTTCTATTCAACAGGCTAAACCTCTCCTCCAAATTTCATGATGCAATACTAAGTTTAGAAGGTACTAATTTATCTGAATGCTAATGCATCTTCTCCTATATCAAGTTTGCTTAAAATAAGACTCAGACATTTTAAAAGTGACAAGAAAATAGAGACATAGAACAGAGAAGAGAAATTAAGGTCACAAAATCAATTTAAATGTGGCATTAAGTTCAAGTTCTCCCCAAACACCTTCTAAGATACTCCGACCCCCATAGACATATATAAATGTAGGGAAACGAAACTTTGGCAGGTAATATAATAGATGAAACACTTTTTTAATGAGCTTTCATGCCCCAGTACAGTGGATGCCAATTCAAAGAAGAAACTCCAGTGGCCAAAAGGACTTTTCACTCAGGGGCAACAACCAGACTACAAATATCACCTGTTTGTTACAAGTATCCTAACTGGCATCTCAGTTACTTTAAAGAGGCTCATAAAAATTCCCAGAGCACTGAGGAGGGGATAAAAAAATCAACATAGGCAAGTAGTCAAACAGAAAGAGGGTCCTGCCGCAGCCATTTCCTTTTAAAATCCTGGAAACCTGACAGCATAATAAAATTACATTTCAAAATGAAATTTTTTTGCCAATGCTTTCTGGGACTCATATTCAATCTGCAGGGATCCAAAACATTTCCTAATAGTTAACTATTTTATTTATTCTTTTGTGTTGCTATCGTACCCTCAGCTAGAATCTACTCTGAGAAAAGTAACTAATAATTCTACCCTAGGTGAAATTTTCCCAGATGTATTTGTCTTCTATATCTGCTTAGCAATCATGAAATGGAAACAGAAGTACTGAATGGAGCCAGAAAAGACCCCAAATAGCCAAAGAAACGTTGAAAAAGAAAACCTAAGCTGATGGAATCACAATTCCAGATTTTGACGTATATTACAAAGCTATAATCATCAAAACAGTATGATACTGGCACATAGATCAATGGAACAGAATAGAGAATCCAGAAATGGACCCTCAACTCTATGGTTCAACTAATCTTCAACAAAACAGGAAAAAAATATCCAATGGAAAAAAGACAGTGTCTTTAACAGATGGTGTTGGGAAAACTGGACAACCACATGCAGAAAAATGAAACTGGACCATTATCTTACACCACACACAAAGATAAACTCAAAATGGATGAAAGACCTAAATGTGAGACAGGAATCCATCAAAATTCTAGAGGAGAACACAGGCAGCAACCCCTTTGACCTTGGCTGCAGCAACTTCTTTCCAGACACATCTCCAAAGGCAAGGGAAACAAAAGCAAAAATGAACTATTAGGACTTCATCAAGATAAAAAGCTTTTGCACAGCAAAGGAAACAGTCAACAAAACCAAAAGAACATCCAGAATGGAAGAAGATATTTGCAAATGTCTTATTAGATAAAGGGTTCATATCGAAAATCTATAAAGAACTTATCAAACTCAACACCCAATAAATAAATAACCCAGTCAAGAAATGGGCAGAAGACATGAACAGACATTTCTCCAAAGAAGACATACAAATGGCTAACAGACACATGAAAAAATGCTCCACATCACTTGGCATCAGGAAAATACAAATCAAAACCACAATGAGATACCACCTCACACCAGTCAGAATGGCTAAAATTAACAAGTCAGGAAACAACAAATGTTGGCAAGTATGCAGAAAAAAGGGAACCCTCTTACACTGCTGGTGACAATGCAACCTGATACAGCCACTCTGGAAAATAGCATGGAGGTTCCTCAAAAAGTTGAAAACAGAGCTACCCTATGATCCAGCAATTGCACTACTAAGTATTTACCCAAAAGATACAAAGATAGTGATCAGAAGGGGCACCTGCACCCCAATGTTTAGAGGGGCAATGTCCACAATAGCCAAACTATGGAAAGAGCCCAGATGTCCATTGATGGATGAATAGATAAAGAAGAGGTGGTGTATATATATACAATGGAATATTACTCATCCATCAAAAAAATGAAATCTTACCATTTGCAACAACATGGATGGAACCAGAATGTATTATACTAAGCAAAATAAGTCAATCAGAGAAAGCCAGTTATCATATGATTTCACTCATATGTGGAATTTAAGAAACAAAACAAAGGGTCATAGGGGAAGGGGGTGAAAATAAAATAAGACAAAATCAAAGAGAACAACCATAAGAGAGTTTTTTTTAATTAAATTAATTAAAATATAATGTATTATTTGTTTCAGGGGTACAGGTTTGCCATTCATCGGTCTTATATAATACCCAGTGCTCATTAAACACATACCTTCCCCAGTGTCCATCACCCCATTACCCCATCCCCCACCCCCTTCCCCTTTTAATCTTAGGAAAAAAAGTGAAGGTTCCTGGAGGGGAGGGGGGTGTGGGATGGCGTAACTGGTTGGTGGGCATTAAGGAGGGCACATGATGTAATGAGCACTGGGTGTTATACACAACTGATGAATCACTGAACACTACCTCTAAAACTAACAATACTCTATATGTTAATTAATTGAATTTAAATAAAATAAAATACAGTTTAAAAAAAATAAAAGAAACAGAAGTACTGAAGGCAAAAGAAATCTAACGCGTGGAAAGTCTACTGTGGTCGGTTGTATTATGTTCCCAACTATCTGTTCCTATTCTTTGACATGTGACTTCCAATGCCTCCCAGTAGATGGAGTATATTTCCCTGCCCCATCGCCAGGCGTGGACAGGTGACTTGGCAAATGGAATATGAGAAGATGTGACATACACTATATCTTCATGGAAGCTTGAAATGCACTGACACAATTTGCTTCAGCCTTTTGTACTCCTGGCTTCTACTCTGAGAACAGCACGTCCCAAATAGGGGCTGCTCCTTCAACCTGATCAGAGACTGAAATGCCATATGGCCACATAAAGCCAAGCAGAGCCACAGGCAAGCTGAAGATCCATGATAGAGAAGTAAATGTTTGTTGTTTTAAGCCACTATGACTCTGGGATTCTTTGTGACTGCACCAAAACTTACAAATAACAGAAATTGGGAACAGAAATGGTGTTATACTGAATAATAACCTCAAAACCTCAGTGACTTACAACAACTATTTATTTCTCTGCTCTTATTATATGCTGGTGGAAGCAGATCAGTTTCCATGTCTCTGCTCTAGGCCTTGAGTCAGATTCAAGTCAGCTCCATCGTCTTATTCTAGAACCCAGGCTGAGTACACTGTATATTTGAAACATGCTCTTCTTATAACAAAGCACAAAGTAGTAAGAGGTATAGGGGAAACTTGCAATGCTTCTAAAAGATTCTGCTCAGAAATGACATGGCCAAAACCCAAAATCAATAAGGAGGAGGAAATATACTTCACCCATAAGAAGTGAAGGAATAAATAATTGTAATCAACAGTACAATATGCTATACTTATTATGTTTTTTAACTGAAGTATAGTTGAACACATAGTGTTACAGTAGTTTGAGGTGTAACACATAATGATCTGACAAGTCTATATGTTATGCTCACTACCATCTGTCATCATACAACACTATTACAATGGCATTGGCTATATTCCCTATACCTTTTATCCCCATGACTTATGCATATGTTTTAATCATTGTACTAGCTATACTTTATGTAAGTTGTCTTACTGTATCTCACAGTGACCCAGTAAAGAAGGCATTATCTCCATCTTTTACAAATTTGTGGCTTGGAGAAATAATTTAACTTATCCAAAGATATTCCAAAGAGGTGTGATTGGAGGCCTAGAATCCCAGTCCAGGAATACATGACTCCAAAGCACTTGGTCTTACACCCACTCCACATTCACACACGGTTTTTCTCTGTCAAGTTATAAGCATTAACTTAACAGATGGGATCTGTCCTTGTGTAAAACCAGTATTGGCTATAAAAGACTTCAATAACTAACCTATCTAAGTGAAATAGGGCAATGTAAGGGTAGTAAAAAAGAGGGGAAACATCTATGAAAATAGACTTATGGAAAGATAGATAGGAATGAGCACAACAATGAGAACCCCAAGGAACTGGAAAATAAGAAGAGAAATTGATAGCACTTCTCTGGGCAAGAGCACTTACAAAAATAGCTTGCCTCAGGGGAAAACTTTTTAGACTCTGATTTCACAGGCCATAAGAAAAGCAGTAGGGTGTTTCCCTTTTCTTTAAAAAGTATAAACACCCAGGTTTTTTTGTAGCTGTCTGAATACTACCGTGTACTCACTTCAGCACCTATTTTGAAACTGGTGGTCACTGGCCTTTGGACATCATGTGCTTTTTAAAATCCAAAAAACATGCCATCCCTGATGAACCTGAATGAGTTGCTCTCAATACAGTTAGGGAGTTATTTTTCATCTGAGTCACACTTTGGGTCTCCAGACTGTGATCCGCCCTCTCTGCCGATTTCTACTACAGTTGTAATTCCATTTGAAATGTTAACATACTATGGTAGCAACGTAACTTCTAGTTGTTATTGTTGACTTTTTTTAATTCAAGAATTTTAAACTGATTAGAGATACATACTTATGCCAGCAAAATACTTTCTAATCATCAGGTAAGTGGTAATTAGAGCAGTAGAGGCACCACAGAACATTAGTATTGCAACAGAAAGCTGGTGAATCTTTTAGCAGGTCACACCAGATAGCCAGACTGCTGGTGGAGAAAAGATAAACCATTACAAGTAATAATTTTTGTATTAGTATGCCATGCTATTTTACCTGTGTATATTTGAAGACCATGTTACTCTATAACAAAATGGGGGGGGGGGATTAAAAAGAACACAAGCATATACTTTCCCAGATATGAGAGGAAAACTGGAGTAGTCAGTTGTCCATACAACCTGGTCTGAATTAATTCTCTTCTTCAAACCCTACCTACTTCTCTTCTTCAAACCCTACCTACTTTTTCCCTAAATGTTGCTACATAGCTAACCACTCACAATCTGCTAATAAAATAACTAAGCTATATTTACCTAAGATGGCTTTGGATATTTTCCTGCAATTTAGAATGTCAAATAAATCACATGGTAGATTAAATCATAATAGGATCAATTGGTGCATGAATAATCTACCTCAGAAATATTATCTTGTTCATGCTCAGGCACCAGTGTATTAATCTACTTGGAAAGGAGTACCACTGGTCCCTTTGATAGATAACTCAAAGAGGAGAAAATTTTTACTAATACATTTTGTGTCTGTACATACGCAGACACAAACCATCAAGGTAGCCCTACAACATTAGTAGTAGTAATAGTATTTATATACATGGGTGGATAATATGTATAAACACATTTATCAACTTCAAATCAGCCAAAAGTTGGCAGTGAAAATTCTAACTATGAAGTACACATAAAATCTCTTATTCAAAACTTATACAGAGAGTAACTAGATGGGGTATAACAGAAAAAAATATAGCTTTGGAGTCCAACAGACTTGAGTTTTAATTCTAGGTCTTCTACTGGGTAACCCTGGGCAATTAATTTCTCCGAACCTAGGATTTCTGATTTTTAAATGAGAGAATATTGAAAATGTACTGGATTTTTAAGATTAAGAGAGATAATAGTTACATAAATCTCATTGAACAAGACTTAATACACAGCAGATACTCAATTAGTATTAGGAAATATTTAATTGACTTGAAAAAAGTAGGGAATGTATTTATAAATATTTTAAAGAGAAAATTCAGCATTCTGATCAAAGATAAAAGCATTTTTTTCTCAACTCTTCTCCTTTGAAAAGAACCAAAAAGAATGAAAATTGGCAGAGGGGGAGAGAGTATTGGGGAGATCTTCAATGAAGCAATAAAATACCTACAAGTCCAAACCACAAAATGAAGAATATATGCTACTGAGATCTAAACCAGAATAGAGGAGAATACTACAAGCTGACACCCACCTCCTCAGACCTCAAGAAAGAATAAATTTCTCTAAAAGTACCACAGTCCGAAAGGATATCAAACGATCCTTTGATTAAAGTGATAAGATTTAGAGGCATGAGAGATAATAGAACTCGTAAGGAATATTCCTGCGAAGACCCAGTTCCACACTGAGGAACTGCAGGTGAAGTCCAACTGAATAAGGAAGAAACATGCAGATACGCCATCTTGTCTATAACCTAATCTCCTAAAACACTACCTGAAGTGAGGGAAAGGAAGCAGAGATGACCAGATCACAACACAGATAGCATGATTTAAGGTGCTTCATTGTAAGCCACACCAAACTTCTAATGCCAGAAACTAAGGAGAGATATAGGCAGAATGTTTAAAAAAAAAAAAATGAGGTTTACAAGACAACACATGCCAATTTTAAAGCTGCTAAGACTGCCCCAATTCATTCTATACTACCCCTCTTAATATTATTTTTCAGCAAATAGCTATCACGATAAATATGCCCCTATCTAAAGATAAACAATATGAAAGAAATTAGCACAGGATCTATATATTCATACATAATGGAAAAAAAACAGGATATTAGAGACACAGATCACACAGTAAAAGAATAATGATTTTCTCTCCTGCTCAAGGAAACAAAGAGTTTAGACAAATATTTCTCCTCAGTCTCAAATAAAAATAACATGACCTGGGTGAGGGTGGAGGAGAAGAACTCAAAGAAAAGATAAGAGAACAGTAGTTGAAAAGTGAGCTGACAGAACTTAGAAAAGAAATGGAAGAAGGAAAATTAAGCCATTTTACATAGATGAAAGTCTCATTAGATGTAATAAAAAATTGTTTTAACAACTGAAACTAGGGCATAGAGGAAGGATTAAGGAAATCATTTAAAAAGAAATGTAAAAATGAACAAAAAGAAAATATTGGGGATAGAACTGATAATTAAGAAAATAATGGATTTGCAACATATATATCATTATTGATTCTGAAGAAAATAATTTTTTAAATGGATCTACACACACCAAAAAATTACTTATTAAAGAAGAAAATAGTTCATGTCCCCAGGAAACGGTAAAACATAACAATGATGCTAAAATATAACATCATAAACTTTGTACTTTAAAGACTTACAGGTAAGAAAAAACAATCACCTGCAAAACTGGAGGTAGAAGGGGTTGTTGCAAGAATAAAGTGGGTCTCAGCCTTTGCCCCAACAATATTAAATATCAGAGAAAAAGTGGAGCAAAGTCTACAGAATCCTGAAGGTAAGTGTGACCTAATAATGTTATACCCAGCCAAGTTATCTTTCAAGTATAAAAGCAACAAAGATGAAACATAAAAATATATAAACATAAAGATTACTGAAGGTTGCTCGAAGAAAATACTACCTGAAGATAAAATCCACCTAAGCAAGCAATGAATCAAAAAGAAGCTAGTGCTAAAAGTACTAAGCAACACTGTAAATTATGATACAATGTGGAAATAATAAATCAAAGCAGGGAGTGAAAGAAGAGGATAGGGAAAAAGTATAAATTAATTTAATTATCTTTCATAGCAGAGGGTACTATTTAAGTTGAATTAGGTGGTTTTCTTTTTTAATGACCTTAACCTTATCCTCTTTATTTGCTTGTTTGTTATTTCACAAAGATCTTTAGGAATTAATATGTCTTGCTATAAAGATATATCTGAAGTTAGGAAATATCCCCAATTTCATTTAAGTTCTTTTATTAAATTTTAGAAAAATTAAATTCAACAATTATGAAATGCAGGCTTCCTATCCCAAGGAAACAAGAGGTTTCCCCATATATTTTCTCTTCACATGCATAAATAAAAAGAGACTAGTTTTAGAACTAATCCCTAAGGAACCCTCAACACTACTCTATTCAGAAAGGGGTCTATTTATCCTTATTCTTTACGTTTCTTAATCCATAGTATGACCAAAAAATAAAGCAAAGCTAACTAACTGGCTCATAATTTCATGACCTTTATCTCATCAGCACTAGGCTCTAAATCCAATTTTCCAAAACCATAACAGTTTACTTGGTTCTGTAAAAATTGTTCGATCCTGGTGTCTAACATACAATTATATCTAGTAGTAATCTAGTTCATTTAATAATAAAAGGGAACTTTGGATTCCTATAGTTTCCTTAGCAAATTTCAATTACTGAATCTTACTTAGAACATGTCTACTATATCATGATTCAAAATCTTTTTAAATAACCACATGTATTCCACAGCAACTTAATAAAATTACTTTATAAAAACAGACCTAGACCTAAAACATCTTAATATGTAAGTCCAAATAAAATCCAGTCTCAATATCAATTTCTGGTTTCAATGAGACAATAGCAAGATTCAAAAATATCTACATATCTTTGAAACATGATATGCCAATGTTTTTAAGCATCAGGCACACAAAGTTGTAAGTTGTGAATTACAAAGGTCTTAGAACAAATTTGCAAAGTGAAATCACCCTTCACAGGTGAGATATTCTGTTTATTCTATGGAGAAACATTTTGGTTTAAATTAAACTTTTGCATGTTTTGGATATTGCTGCAATAAGGACACAACAAGGGAAAGAGGATAACATTTCATCATGTTCAGCATAATACAAGTATAATATGAATTTCTGATAGAAATATTTTCAAGGAAATGAAATCACTGAATAAAATTTCATTTAATATTGATGCCCTATATCATCAAAAAATACTTAGATGCAAAATCACATATTTGGCATCTGTTTAAAACATAATACTTAGCATACTGATTATATTGATTCAGCAAAAAACACATTAAAATGTTCAACACAAATGAAAAGTATATAATATCAGTACCTTGAGGTGGAAACATAATATTTAAAACTAAATTAATATATCTTTCGTATTTGGGGCATAATTTAGTCTGTGAAAATGGGTAAGATAGATATTCATGGTAACTAAAAAAAATTGTATATCCTTAAAAATTAGGTAAAACGAAGGATGAACACAAAGCTCAATGCAAGACTTAAGACCAAAAAAACTGACTCTTGAGATCTGAAAAATCATATTCTGAGATATGAATTCTGGAGAAGATAAAGGTGAAAAACATACTTGAAAGTCAACTATTAACTCCTTCCCATCACTCTTTTCCAGCAGCAGAAAATGGCTGCTACATTTTCATCCTAACATGTTAAAGTGAAAAAGATTTTAAAGATAGCATATCCTCACTGAAAACATGAAATTTCATCTTCAGCATAATATTAGTTAATCTCTAACTTTTCATTTTGTCTTATTAGGGTACATGTTTGAGCAGGAGCAAGACGTAAAAGGGAAGTTCCTATATACCATAATAAATAATATTATGTCATTTGGTAATGACAGATTTGTTCAAATGTTATTTTGAAAAATAAATATATTCTTCCTACAAACAGTTTATTGCTATCCTACAAGATATCAAGAAAAAAAATCACACAAAAATAAAAATTCACAGTCCCAAACAAGGATAATTTTGAATTATGATCAGTTTTTGAAAACAATAACATTACATTTGTTGAGCACATGTTCTTCTCTTGTCCTCCTTAACATAACACCAATCTACAGATCCAAAGCATATATTCAAATAAACATATAATTAGGAATGTTAAAATGAATCAATTCATAATTATAAATTGGCCATTTAAAGCAATAACTTGTCCATTATAACACATTTTCAACACTATATGAAATACAATTAATAAAACAATCACAGCAAAAGAGATGAGTCTAACAAAATATACAAGGTTTTATCATCTCTTAATCTACAGATTATACAATATTGGTTAGTGATGCAGAAGTCCTCATACAGAGAAACCTGGAAAATTCTCAAATGGTTAATTCTTAGGCCTGTACATCACGGAACTATGAAAATTTCTAAAACAAAGCCTTGGAACCTAAAAGAAATACACCTATAGATAAAAATTGATTTTATTAAAATATTTTAAAGGCTTAATCGCACAGAATCATATTTATTCCAGGACCTAAATTCTATAGAATTTTGTCTTATCTATAAAATGAATTTGAAATAGATGACTTCCAAGGTCTCTCCAGTTTTAAAATAATGCAGTTCTATAATTTTTGAAATATAGGAAGTCCTGTATTTTCTATAGCAAACATAGAAGCACACAAATGGATTTAGTTCTGAAAGTCTTCTTAGAACTTGGAATGTACTTTCTCATAGAAACAATGATACAAATAGAATCCTATGCCAGTCCACTCATGCATAGCTGAGCACTGGATTATGGTAGCACTCTAGTTTCTCTAAGAAAATATGTATTAAGGTCTCTCTGGAAATCCCAAGACAAACTGACTCCTGATCCTCACTCCCCACCACGCCAAGAGGAGGAAGGATCTACTGATGTCAGCAGCAGCAATTTCAAGAGCAAGGCATGAGACATTAGTAAAGTGTCATCCATTACACTTTCAATGCCGCCTTCTTTTCCTCCTTCTACAAAGGCCCTTTCAGTGGAACCCTCATCAACAAAGCTATAGCCATGACACTAATGTCCATGCAGCTGCCAAAGAGGGAGGAGAAATTCTGCAGAAGATTTAAGATGAGTATTGATAGTTAGGGATTATCTTTAACCTAATCCAGAAGCCAAGATATGTGAATGTTTTATAATCACAGTGATTTCCTCATAAAGGTGGAATTTGACCTGCCCATTGCAGAGCAGAAGTACGTTAGTTTTTTAGTTTTGAGATGCTGATGTTTGCTTACTGCACGTATAGATCTTCCTAAGAATGAATATGCTAAAGATATTTTGCAAGCTGGTGAAAAGTGTCTACCGGATGATGGCGTCCTTAAGTTTATCTGCAAAACTGATAAAATTCTTTGGCTAGTAGACTGCTCTCCAGGTAAATGCAGGCCAGACGTGGCCTAGCAGGGAAAGCTATTACTTATAGCCATGCTCCAAGAATCATATAAGCACACTGTTTATTCCTTGTCTCTCTTTTTTAGAGAGAAATCATGTTTTTAGCATGATCGATACTTTTAAAAATTGGTCTTAAATGCTAAATATAACTTTTAATTTTCCATGAATACAACAACATTGGGGATGTCTAAAATCCAGGCATTGATTATCTTTAGTTGTAAAATTTGCCAAATACTGATTTAGGAAGTCATTTATTTTATGAGGAGCCTGATAGACAAGTGTATCACCAAGGAGAAATTCCCCCAAAAAAGGCATTGTGAAGCAGGCATCTGTTAATATCTTCTTTTCTTGAAATATTTGGTTAGATAAGTTGTTTTCATTACTTTCATCTAGGACCTGATCCAAGCATGTTTCAATTTCTGCAACTGAAATTCGCAAATGTTATTTTCCATCATGCTGGCACGCTGTTATTCTCCAGATCAGCCTCACATGAGGGGACTGTTATCGATTGTGAAAGCACAACAGGTGGGTCACATCAAAGGTCACATTAGTTTTGTTCACAGGCCCAGACACAAGGTTCTCATTATCCTTAATAAAAACAGAAGCTAGTAATAAAAACATATCATTGAAATAACATCTCTCTCCATTCATATGCAATAACTTCACATACTAGAACTTACCATTTCCAAATTCTGCTGCTGGTTATAATAGCATGGTCATTTTGTGGTGATAGTTATAAAAATAATGGTATAAATTATGACCTCACAAGCAAACTTCTACAGCAATCGTTTGAACTGTTGAACTCCAGATTCACAAAAACCTCCCAGGATAAATCTGTCCTACAGAATTTAGCAAGGTAAGAAATCTTGAGCATTTTAATCAATATTGTGACTGAGAATTTTAATAACCCCAGTTATTAATGAAACAGCAAATCAAGAAGACTTCGGAATCAGTTATGTAGTTCCATTTAAATTCTGTTTAGCTAAAACAGAAATATTATCTAATCCTAATATAATATGAACAAAAATACTCATTTCTTAAGGAACTCCATGCTCTGTACCATTAGAATTCAAAAGTTTGTTCAACAAAGAGATTTTATTTTAAAGACTGTGATCAATTCAGTGGAGTACTTTTTTTCAACACCAGGGACCAGTAATTGGTAAGTGACAGTTCATATTTACATTACTCATAGTCTCCTAATTCCACTTCTGAAAAGGTATAGTATTTTATTTCCAAATCAAAAGCAGTCTACACACACACACACACACACACACACACACACTGCCATAAGAAAACTTTTAAAAAATTAATTAGGTAGAAATATAAATTGAGCACCTACTAATATGCCAGGCAATGTCTATTAACAAGGAACTCTTCACCTCAAAAGCAGGTTCTTTTTAGTAGTAATATAATCCTCCATACTAATATTGAAAGTAAATTTAACTAACCATAATTAAATGAATATGTAGCTTTGTAGGAATACATTTACTTTATAGACCAATATATATCAGCATATATTGTTGCCCAAAGTTTAACGATAATATCATTATCATTATTTAACTATAATTTTATAATTTAATAATATTGATAATTTGAGCCTCTTTTTAAAATGTGATGAGTAGGACACCTGGGTGGCTCAGTCAGACTTGATTTCAGCTCATGTCATGTTCTCAGGGTTCTGGGATCCAACCCCATCCGGCTCCCCACTCAGTGAGGAGTCTGCTTCTCTTCCTCTTTCTCTCCCTCTGCCCCTCCCCCTACTCACACCCGTGTACTCTCTCTCTCTCTCTCAAAATAAATTTTAAAAATCTTTAAAATGTGATGGCTATGATATAGATCTTTTTATTTCTAACACAGGAAAAATCTCACGTTAATTTCCTTTCAGTTCTCAATATTGATGGTTCCAGTAGTGATATCACAGATACAAGAGGGAAAAGTATGCTAGCTAACATACAAGTTTCACAGAACCAAAGCTCTTTATTAAGCTCTATATTACCAGCCCAAACTTCATGTTCTGTCTTCAAATCTTCATGCCAATGATATTCAAAATTAGTACATCCAGATATAATTTGATACGAAATTAGATAAATATATATATTTTTAGAGAGAGAGAGTGCATGCACAAGCGGGGGTGGGAGTAAAGGGGCAGAAGGAGAGGGAGAGAGAAAATCCATGCCCAGCATGGAGCCTAACTCGGGGCTTGATTTCACAACCCTGAGATCATGCCCCAGCCAAAATCAAGAGTTGATTTTAACTGAATGAGCCATCCAGGCACCGTTAGACAAATATTTTTACAGCTTTCAATCTCATGATCTAATCCCCTCCTTGTCTCTTCATATGATAATAAAAGTAATGATTATGATTAAGTTAATAATCATGGCTCACACTTATACAGCACTTAGTATATCACATTACATATATCACAATAATTATATTATTTTCTTTATTTTAAAGATAAACTGAAGCATCTCCCCTTCCCTCTACCACACACAACTTATATTTATTCCATTAGAATGCTATGCTTTTGGGGTGCCTGGGTTGTTCAGTCAGTTAAGCAGCTGCCTTTGGCTCAGGTCATGATCTGAGGCTCCTGCGATTGAGCCCCGCATCAGGTTCCCTGCTTAGTGGAGAGCCTGCTTCTCCCTCTCCTTCTGCTGCTCCCCCTGCTTGTGCTCTCTCACTCTGTCCAATAAATATATAAAATCTTTATTAAAAAAAAAAAGAATGTTATGCTTTTAAGGTTGAAGTTTAAATAAAATTCTTTTTTTGCGTTTTTTTTTATTTTTTATAATTTTTTATTATGTTATGTTAGTCACCATACAGTATAGCCTTAGTTTTTGACGTAATGTTCCATGATTCATTGTTTGTGTATAACACCCAGTGCACCATGCAATATGTGCCCTCCTTAATTCTTAAAGTGTGGGTATTTATTGTGTCATTAAACTAGAATTTACATGAAAAATTACACCAAATATACTAAATTCATCCAGGTACTAAACAAGAATGAAGATGTTCTCCTCTTTACTTTACATCAGTGAAAGCTCAGTTTGATTTTTCTTAGATAAGGTGATCCACAACTTCCACTCCTGACAATGATGAAGTAACAACAACTGGATTTACCTTAAACAACTAGAAAACAAAATGCATAAAAGGGATAAAGAAAGGGGGGGTAATCAGAAGGGGGAATGAAGCATGAGAGACTATACACTCTGAGAAACAAACTGAGGGCTTCAGAGGGGAGGGGGGTGGGGGAATGGGATAGACTGGTGATGGGTAGTAAGGAGGGCACGTATTGCATGGTGCGCTGGGTGTTATATGCAACTAATGAATCATCAAACTTTACATCAGAAACCAGGGATGTACTGTATGGTGACTAACATAATATAATAAAAAAACATTAAAATAAAAAAAATTTTTTTAAGTTTTTAAAAACTGTGATTTTCAGAAACTGAACAATAGGCAGCACAGGACTATGATTCCTGAGAAAAGGGAAATGAGTGAGCTAAATATTGCTCCTGGAGGCTTCAGGTCACAGAACAGAAAGGGGGGATCCCAAAAAAGATTAAGGATCAGAGACTCAGGCTAGAATTAACAGGGAAGATCACCACAAAAGAAGAATGCTGCATAAAGAAAGAGATTCAGAGACATACGCAGGGGTCCCATTCAGTCTTTGAATAGAGATCTGCATATAGGTTAGAGAAAATTACACTACTCTGGAAAAATACCACTGGAAAACAATAGGTTGAAAAATGTAGGGGGGCGCCTGGGTAGCACAGTCATTAGGCGTCTGCCTTCGGCTCAGGGCGTGATCCCGGTGTTCCAGGATCCAGTCCCACATCAGGCTCCTCTGCTGGGAGCCTGCTTCTTCCTCTCCCACTCCCCCTGCTTGTGTTCCCTCTCTCACTGGCTTTCTCTCTCTCTGTCAAATAAATAAATAAATAATCTTAAAAAAAAAAAAAAAGAAAAGAAAAATGTAGGAAGCCCACACAGGGCTGAGAATAGTTCATATTCCCACAGCCACATAGAAAAGACATCATAATACATGGACATCAAGAAGAATCATCAAAAACATCTCATCAGCTAGTGGTTCTAAAATTATTCCTAGTACATACTGCCTCACTAAAAAAGCTTAAAAGCCAGCCTCACTTAAGTGATTTCAAGCAACTTTATGTATCAGACATATCACAATATTATTTAAAGGAACAAAACAAAATCTAGCCTTCAATATCATAAAATTCACAATGCTCATCAATCAATCAAAAATGAAGGCCTTACAAAACATTACTGAAAGAGATTAAAGAAGACCTAAATAAAAAGAAAGACATCCCATGTTCATAGATTGTAAGACTTAATATTGTTAAGACAGAAGTATTCCCCCAAATAGATCTATAGATTCAATAAAATCCCTACTAAAACCAGTGGCCTTTTTTGCAGAAATGGAAAAGGTGATCCTAAAATTTATATGAAAGTGCCTGGAACCCTGAATATCCAAAACAATATTGAAAAAGAAGAAGTAAATTGGAGAACTCACTTTATCCAATTTCAAAATTTACTACAAAGTTACAGAAATCAAAACAGTGTGATACTGGCATAAGGAGAGAATATAGATAAATAGAAGAGAGAATGAGAGCCTAGAAATAAACTATGCATCTATGATCAATTGATTTTCAACAAGGGTGCCAAGACCATTCAATGAAGAAAGAATAGTTACTCTAACAATGCTAGGAAAACTGAATATTCACATGCAAAATGCACTTGCCTCACATCATATACAAAAAATAAATAAATAAATAACTTGAAATAGACCAAAGAACTATATGTGAGAACTAAACCTATAAAACGCTCAGAAGAAAACATAGGAGTAAATCTTCATGGCTTTGAACTTGGCAGTTTTTTGTGTGGTTTTTGTTTTTGTTTTTGTTAGATATGACACAAGTAACAAGAGAAAAACTACTTTGGACTTCATCAAAATTAAAAATTTTTGCACACCAAAGGGACACTACCAAAAAGTGAAAGCCCACAGAATGGAGAAAATATTTGCAAATCATATATCTAATATGGGCCTAGTACCCACAATATATAAAGAACTTTTACAAGTCAACAATGAAAAGACAAATCAATTTTATTTTTTTTTTAAGATTTTATTTATTTGAGAGAAAGAGAGAGAGAGAACGAGCAGGGGGAAGGGGCAGATGGCGAGGGAGAAGCAGGGATCATGACCAAGCCAAAGCCAGACACTTAACCAACTGAGCCACCCAGGCTCCCCAACACAAACCAATTTTAAAAGGTTCAAAGGCTTGAAAAGATACTTTCCCAAGAAAATATACAAATGGCCAATAAGTACATGAAAATATGTTCAACATCATTGTTCATTAGAAAAATGTAAATCAAATCACAATGAGATTCACAAATCATTTTACACCCATTAGGATTAGTTATAATTAAAAACAACAACAACAACAACAACAGAAAATAACAAACATTGATGACGATGCAGAGAAAGTGGAACTCTCATACATTGTTGGTAGGAACGTAAAATGTTGTATCCACCGTGGAAAACAGTTTGGCAGTTCCTGTTACACTAAACACAGAACTACCATATGATCTAGCAATTCCAATCCTAGGTACATTCCAAAAAATAAATCAAAACAGATGTTCAAACAAAAATTTAAACATGAATGTTCACAGGAGAACTATTCATAATAGCCAAAAGGTAGCAACAACCCAAATGTCAATCAACTGATAAACAGAAAGATAAATTAAGGTATAGCCATACAATGGAATATTATTCAGCCATAAAAATGAAGTAAGTATTGATACATGCTACAACAGAGATGAATCTAGAAAATAGGCTAAGTGAAAGAAGCTAGATACAAAGGCCACATTATATGATGCCATTTATATGAAATATTTAGAATAGGCAAATTCAAGGAGACAGAAAGATTAGTGGTTGCCAGGGTCTGGGGTAGTGGTGAGAAATGAAGAATGACTGCTTAAAAGGTATTGTTTTACTTTTGGGGTGACAAAAATGTTCTGGAACTAGAGCAGTAATGGTTGCTCAAAATAATGAATGTACCAAATTTCTGAAATTATTTATTTATGTTAGATGAATATTACCACAATAATTTTTTAAAGCTTTAAAAAAATTCTAGGCTGGCAAAGAAACAGGAAAACATGACTCATGACCAGGAGAAAAATCAATCAATAGAAATAAACCCAGTAATGACAGAGATGATAAAACTAGCAGGTAAGGATATTAAAAGAGCTTTAAAAATGTGCTCCACATGTTCAAAAATATACAGAAAAACATGAACATGTTAAAGAGAAATGGAATATGCGAAAAAGGCATATAACTTCTAAGGAGGGAAAGTATAATATCTGAAATGGAAAACACACTGGATTGGATTAACAGCTAAACTTGAACACAGAGCGATAGAACCAAATGATTCAAATTGAAGCACTCAAGGAAAAGAAAAATTTAACAGATGAATAGAGCATCATGTAGTCTACCATACACATAAGTGGAATCTCAAAAGAAAGGAATATAGCCCAAGCTTTCCAATTTTGAAGAAAACTATAAACCCATAGATCTAAGAAGTTCAACAAAGGCCACGCAGAAGAAACATAAAGAAATCATATAAAGATACAAAATACTTCATAATCAAATTATTGCATAGTGATAAAAATAACATCTTTAAAACAGCCGGGGCCGGGTGGGGGGGATGACACAATATATGTAAAGAAAAAAAGTAAGAATGAAAAATAATTAATTTTTTTAAAAAGTAAGAATGATAGCAAACTCTTCATTAGAAGTTATACAAGCTCAAAGATGATAAAGCAACACCACTAACATACTGGGGGGAGGGGGCCAAAAAGACCTGCCAACATAGAACCCTAAGAAAAATAACTTTCTAACATGAAGTAAAATAAAGACTTCCAGACAAACAAAAGTTGGGAGAGAATACACCAGCAGCAAATCTGCACTACAAGAAATGTTAAAGAAAGCTCTTCATATAGAAGTAAAATAATACTAGATGGAAATCTAGATTTACCAAAGGAATGAATAATGCCAGAAATGATAACTATACTAACAGAACTCTAACGGGAAACATTCTCCTTTTGTCATTTCTTCAAAAGATATTTGTGAACAATTAGACCTCCACAGGCAAAAAACAAAAACAAACAAACAAAAAAAAGAACCTTAACTCTTACCTCATACTATCATGCCATATATTAAAAATAAAGCTGAAATAGGCCTAATATGGGCTTAATACAGAACATAAAATTGTAAAATTTCTAGAAGAAAATCTATGAGAAAATCTTTCTGACCTTGGATTAAGTAGAGGTTATTTAAAAATATATATTATACAAGAAAAAAAACTGACATATTGGATTTCATCGAAATTTAAATCTTCTGCTTTTTGAAAGACACTGTTAGGAAAATGAAAAGATAAGCCCAGTCTGGGAGCGTTATCTGTACAAAACACATCAGACATGGAACATTTATCTAGAATATATAAAGAACTCTTCCAATTTAATTATAAAGAATAGACAAATGATTTTAAAAAATATTGCTCCAAAGATATATAGACAAGTAAGCACATAAAAAATTCTCAAAAACATCAATCATTAGGGAACTGCAAAATCAAATCTCAAATGAAATAGTACTATAAATCTACTAGAATCACTAAAACATTTTTTTAAAAGTAGAATACCAAGTGCTGGTGAAGTTACGGAGCAATAGCGCCTATAAATTGCTTATAGGAATAGAAAATTGGTGCAGCCATTTTGGAAAACTCTGGCAGTTCCTTATAAAGTTAAACATTCATTCATCACCCAACAGAGTAATTCTATTCCTAGGTATTTATCCAAAAGAAACAAAAACATATGTCCACACAAAGATCTGTTGCAAATATTTAGAGCAGCTTTACTCATAATCACCAAAAAAAAAAAAAAAAAAAAACAGGAAACAACCCAAAAGACCATCAACTGGTGATGGGAAAACAAACCGTGGCATATCCATACAATGGAATATTACTCAGCAAAAGAAAAATACATATTACTGTTACCTACAGCCACATGGAAGAATCTCAAAAGCACTGTGCTAAATGAAAGAAGCCACTCATATGACATTGTGGAAGAGGAAAGCTTATAAAGACAGGAATCTGATCAGTGGTTGATAGAGATGAAGGGTGAGTAAGGGATTGACTAAAAAGGGACATAGAGGAACTTTGGGGGATGATGAATATATCTTGAGTGTGATGCTAGCTTACATGATGCATATATTTATAAAAATGTATAGAAATGTATGCCTTAAAGGTTGAATTTCATTATATATAAATTATATCTCAACCTGACTTTTAAAAAAATTAATTGCGTAAAGGAAAAATAAGAACGGCATACTGTGGGGGTTTTGACATATATAAAAGTAAAATGTATGTCAACAATAACACAAAGGACAGGAGGGAAGAAATGGAAATACACTGTTGTCAAATATGGTTCTTACTCTATCCATGACATATAATAATATTCTTTAAAGGCAGATCATGATAAATTAAAAACATATATTAGAGGGCACCTGGGTGGCTCAGTGGGTTAAGCGTCTGCCTTTGGCTCAGGTCAGGATCCCAGGGTCCTGGGATCAAGTCCCTCATAAGGCTCCCTGTTCCACGGGGAGCCTGCTTCTCCCTCTCCTTCTGCCTCTCTCTCTCTCTCTCTCTCTCTCTCTCTCTCTGTGTCTCATGAATAATTAAATCTTTAAATATATATATGTACATATATATGAATACATACATATATATACATATATATGAAACCTTAGAGCAACGATAAACAGTAAAAAAAGGACAGCTAATTAGACAACAGTGGAGATAAAATGGAATCACTTTTAAATACTCCATAGATGGAACAAATAGGGAAAAATAACAAAATGGTAAATTAAACCAAAACCATACGGATATTATATTAAATATAAATGGTGCAACCAAGATCCAACTATGTACCATCTACAAGTAACCCACTTTAAAATAGATTCAGACCATGTGACACTCTTCTATTTGGCATATACGCAATAATATTTATAAATACAGAGTTAAAGGGGTAGCACAAAAATAATTTTAACATGAGAAATTTATCCCAAAACAAAACTGATCAAATAGAATATGTTTAATGCATTTCTTAATTAACATTTCAAGGCATTCTCTATAAATAGTCTAGACCATTTTAAATAAATCTATAATGTACATTTTTCTTACACACTTTAAGCTATACCTTCTATTTTCCCAATTTTGCATATTTCATTTATATTTGAATACTATATACAGAGAAAAATCATCTGAAATTTTCTAATACCTTAAACTTTAATATATATGACCCCAAAAATAAATTAGTACTTTTGACAAATTATAAACTAAAACAGAGTTTATGTGCTACATTTTAAAATCTCTGTTAATCATAAAAATCCTTTGAGCTAAAATAAAAGTAGGAAAATACATGTTATAAAACTGACATTTTACAAATAAAGTCCACTATAAAAACTTAAATGTGCCTTGATCATTTCAATAGATGCAGAAAAAGCATTTGACAAAGTAGAATATCCATTCATGATAAAAACCCTCAACAAAACAAAGTAGGTTTAGAGGGAACATATCTCTACATAATAAAGGCCTATATGAAATACCCACAGCTAACAACACACTCAGTGGGGAAAAAACTGAGAGCTTTTTCCCTAAGGACAGGAACAAGAAAAGGATGTCCACTCTCACCACTTTTATTCAACATAGTACTAGAAGTCCTAGCCACAGCAATCGGACAATAAAAAGAAATAAAAGACATCAAAATTGGTAAGGAAGAAGTAAAATTATTTGAAGATGACATGACACTATATATTGAAAACCCTTAAGACTCCACCAAAAGCTACTAGAACAGACGAATTCAGTAGTCAAAGAATACTACTGAATAATCAATAATCAATGTAGAGAAATCTGTTGCATTTCTAAACACTAATAATGAAGTAACAGAAAGAGAAATTTAAAAAACAAGCCCATTTACAACTGCACCAAAAACAATTAAATATCTAGGAATAAACTTAACCTAAGAGATGAAAGACCTGTACTCTAAAAACTATAAAACACTGATGAAAGAAACTGAAGACAATAAAAAGAAATGGAAAGACATTCCATCCTCATGGATTGGAAGAACAAATATTGTTCAGATGTACTGTATGACTAACATAATAAAAAAATAAAAACAGTAAATGTAAAAAAATAAAAATAAAAAATAAAATGTCTATACTACTCAAAGTAACCTACAGACTTCATGTAATCCCTATCAAAATACCAACAGCCATTTTCACAGAACTAGACCAAACAATCCTAAAATTTGTATAGAACAACAAAATACCCTCAATAGCCAAAGCAATCTTGAAAAAAAAAAGAAAAAAGAAAAGGTAGCACAATTCCAGACTTTAAGTTATATTACAAAGCTGTAGTAATCAAAATAGTATAGTACTGACACAAAAATAGACACATAGATCAATGGAACAGAATAGAAAACCCAGAAATAAACCCACAATTATATGGTCAATTAATCTTCAACAAAGCAGGAAAGAATATGCAATAGGAAAAGGACAGTCTCTTCAACAAGTGGTTGGAAAAACTGGACAGCCACATGTAGAAGAATGAAATTGGACCACTTCTTACACCACACACAAAAATAAACTCAAAATGGATTAAGGACCTAAATGTGAGACCTGAAACCATAAAAAATCCTATAAGAGAGCACAGGCAGTAATTTCTCAGACATTGGCCATAGCAACTTTTTTCTAGGTATGTTTTCTGAGGCAAGGGAAATAAAAATGAAAATAAAACTATTGGGACTACATCAAAAGAAGAAACTTCTGCACAGCAAAGGAAACAATCAACAAGACTAAAAGACAACCTACAAAATGTGAGAAGATGATAGATGATAGATAGATAGATGATAGATAGATAGATAGATAGATAGATAGATAGATAGATAGATAGAGATATAATGGAATATTATTCACCCACAAAAAAGAATGAAATCTTGCCATTTGTAACAACATGGATGGAGCTAGAGACTATTATGCTAAGCAAAATAAGTCAGTCAGAGAAAGACAAACACTATATGATTTCACTCATATGTGGAATTTAAGAAACAAAGGGAGAGAAACCAAGAAACAGACCCTTAACTATAGAGAACAAACGGATCCTTACCAGAGGAGAGGAAGGTGGAGGGATGGATAAAATAGGTAATGGGGATTAAGTGGTATACTTATCATGAAAAAAAAAAGCCACTTAAATGTGGGAAGTGAATTCTCTAGGCCAAACGTAAGATTTATGTAATTTAGAAAGATAAGCATAATTTATTACCCTCTCCCTCCAAAAACATATGCAATCAAAATATATCTCACTCTGTTAGTGTAGAAGTTATGTTTTTATCTATTCACACTTTAGAGTCTATTGGGTTTTTTTTTTTAATATTTTATTTATTTATGTGACAGAGAGACAGCCAGCGAGAGAGGGAACACAGCAGGCGAGTGAGAGAGGAAGAAGCAGGCTCCCAGCAGAGGAGCCCGATGTGGGACTCGATCCCCGAACGCCGGGATCACGCCCTGAGCCGAAGGCAGACGCTTTAACGACTGCACTACCCAGGTGCCCCTAGAGTCTATTGGTTTGGTCAAATGAATAAGGTTGAATCACATATTTATTGCACCCAACAATTAGAGCCTTCCACAAATGGAAGTATTTTTTCTAAACAATTATTGACAAGATGTTGCTATCAATGACACTTGATAAAGAAATATGTACTTTATATTTCCCCATCCTTTTGTTTGTTTGTTTGTTTGGTTTGTTTGGGTTTTTTGTGGGGTTTTTGCCTTTTTTCTTTTTTAATTGAAAACAGTGGGGGCACCTGGGTGGCTCGGTCGTTACGGTCTGCCTTCAGCTCAGGTCACGATCCCAAAGTCCTGGGACTGAGCCCCGCATTGGACTCCCTGCTTGGCGGGGAGCCCACTTCTCCCTCTCCTGCTCCCCCTGCTTGTGTTCCCTGTCTTGCTGTGTCTCTCTGTCAAATAAATAAAATCTTTAAAAAAAAAAAAAAACAGTGGTAATTCTATTATATTTTGTCCAATCCTGAAGGTTACAGAAGAATGAGGTTCAGGTCTCTCAGCATACCAGAGGATTAAAAAAAAAGTGTTATATAAAATTCCTAAAAGTTATAAATTATGATCTGCAAGGTTAAATGAGATCCTCTTTGCCATAAAAAAATTACAGAGTATTCTGGGCTGACACTCATAAGTTAGGGTGATTGGTAAATACCACAGAACTGTGACACAAATGGAGAACCAGGAAAATTAATATGGCAATTTATAATACCGGTCTAGAAGGGAATAAAAAATCCCTGATATAAAATTACTCAAAAAGTAACACTATAAAAATATGAGGATTGTTTTTATGATCATTTTATTATATTTCATAATAAAAATAACAATTATTAAATAGTGTCAACAAAAAAGATTGAAAATCTGGACTTTACACCCAGGAATTTATCATCTTCAAAAATATTTTCTTTCTTCAATTAGTAATCTTCCTTTTAGTAACTAAACTATGTGTAAAAAGAAAGACACTTGAAATGATAACACTTTAAAACAGAAGTGTGTGAATGGCAACAATCTAGCAGCCACATCTCCAAATGGAGACCATATCTTTTAAAAGGTATTCATCCTAGGACCATCTAATATAAATTGGTGCCCTAACTCCAAGCGGATACAGGATAAAACTAACAATAAGTAAAATGACAACAAATTCATAAAGACAGGCTAGATGAGTTTCATTGGTGACCTAACAACAAAATAATGAACTCTATTATTCAGGTCCTTAACTAGTCCTAATTTCTAACACCACTTCATCAGTGACCTTCTCTAAAAGATGAATAATAAAACATTTTCTGTCAATGAACTAACTAGTGGGTATCTTTGACTCTTAAATATCACATAGAAGTTACAGAGTATTTGAAGTATTTTAGTATGGTCAACAAGACTAAATAGGAAGTGGTAGCCCCTACTGGGAGATAGTACTCAGCTCATTTGAAAGGATAATTGGTCATTGGGACCTAACAGTTTTAAGAGAAAAGGCAATAAATACATTGATAATCATCATCAAAGCTTTCCTGGAAATGTTACAGGTAACCTTAGTCTCATTACTTCCCAGTATTACCCAACAAAAATGAATAGTAGGGAAAAGAATTGAATCACTGTGAACTAACAGCAAATAAAAGTGCTAAAACCCTTGCAAAGCTAGGTTTCTCAAAGCTACACGATGTTCATGCTCTGTGTAAAGATCATACTCCTGTTAGTTATTGGTCTGGGAGAGCAATGTATCAGCCAAATAAACCATAACAGGGTAACATGGAACTTACTACTTTATCCAATCAATTTAGGCTTTTTTCTCCTTCTTCCTTCCCTCCCCACCTTATCTTCCTTTCCTCTTTCAACAACAATTAAATATCTATTATGTGCCAAGCACAGTACTCTGTAGAGGCCAAAATAGTTAAAAAGATATAGTCTATGCCTTCAAATGTCGCTCACAACTGATTTTATTCCAAAAACAGTGATTCTAGCAGCTAACTGTATAATATTTGGTCCAAGCCTTTATAGTCATTTCCCCAAAATTACCCCAAACTATTCTTACTCCCAACAACTGAACTGTACCATAAATGTCAAGGATTTCTAAAAATATGAAGCAATCATAAACATATTAACTTTCCTTTATACTTCTGCTATTTCCAATAAACTGTTAAAATTCAAAGAAAATCAAGAAAGAGGTCAGCCTGAACTGTTCCAACAAATCCTACATGTGATGAAAGCAGGAAGAGGGAGGGAGAAGGAATTAAAAAACAAAAAAAAAAAACAAAAAAAAAAACAAAAACAAAAAAAACCTTTGTACCTGCCAAAATTCAGCAGTTATGTGATATCTTAAAAATCAGTTGTTCTGCACGTAGTGATATAATGATGGGGAAAAAAGTAATTATAATTAGGTGTCTATTTTGATTCCTCTCTCCATAGTATCAGTAGTGAATGTCATTTGATTTTGGCAAAAGATAAGGTCACTGACTCTTAAAAGGTGTTCAGGATTACTTCTTTGAATGTTTCACACGGAAATATCTAAAACTGGAATACATCTCAATCTCAATCACATACTGGCCAGTAAGAAAATTTGCAAAATTCACAACCAAAAATAAATACATAAACAAACAAATAGAATCTGTAGTATCAATAACATTTTAAAAATTCAACAATCTGAAAAAGAAAAGAATTTTTTTAACTTATACAATAAAAAGTTGACAATGCTATGAAAACTCATTAAATCTTTCACTGTGTACATTTATTGAGTCTAAACTACCATGAATTAGCTGATCATCTACCAAGATAACTATAATTATTTCTTTTTTTTAATTATTTTTACTCAGGTATTATGGGTAATTTAAGCATTTAGATGTTTTTCCTAAATAAAATATATTATCATTATTATTACATCTAAAGTCTTAAACACATAAAAAATTTTACCAGAAGAATTTCATACACCAGAAAGTTAAATCACTTTAATAAGTGGAGATATGATGAACATATTAATAAACTGAAGTGACTTCTCCCATGTACCTTGCTAGTTAAGTAATATTATGAACAATTCATATTTACCAATAATTCAATAATGTGTTTTGGTAATTCTATATCCAGATGGGCTTTTTAATATACGTGTTTCCTTCTCAAAACTCTGATTGTGATACCTTGATTGGAAAAACTGACATACTACTTCTAGGTTTTTGCTATATATACTTTTTATGTAAAAGAAAAAAGAATCAAAACTTTATTATGTTTGATTCAAAATGAGGACTTACTCAAAAGAATGTCATAGCTTTTAATTATATTCTATAGTATTTTCTACATCAAGCATCTAACAAAAGGTCCTTAAATGAATATATAATCATCACTGGAAACAGATAATTTAGTAATAGGTTCAAATAGCCAGAATGGCTGAGGATATTACAGTCGTAATTATCAGAGATTCATTACAGTCATAGTCTAAAAATGAGGGAAAAATCAAAAGCACTGAAATTACATGTCCCTAGATCAACAACACTCTCCAGCCATCAGTTAAACCAAAATAAATAGAACCACAGCTGAAAATATACTAAATAGTTATATTCTAAAAACTACCTGCAATGCTGACCTAATTCCTTTTTTTCTCAAAGAACACCACATTTTCATACTTCTTCCTATGAAAATAAAAGTACTCCAACTAAATCTTTTGACCCAAATATTCAAATATAACGAAAAGGTAGCTGTGCTATCCTCTTTAAAGGTATAGTTCAAATACAACCACAGAATTACATGCAAAAGTAACGATAAAAGCATTAGCTATTAATCTAGGACAAGCATCTCTAACATTTTCTATGTTGATTAAAATGTTCTAACATTTCATATTGAAGTATCTGGTATCAAGCCATGTAATACAGCTTTGTTTTCAGCATTAATATTTTATCCTGATCGTAAATCTACTTTTATTCAAATTGCTGCTATTATTTAAGCATCATTGTTCTTGTACTTTGCTTTATTGCCTTTTGCATATAATAAAAAGCATGAGAAATTCATACAATATAGAATGCTTACAATTTTTATTCTGTAGACAAACAATACAACACAATCATAGGGCTCAGCTGTGAGTGCTTCTAGGATCAAATTAAGTAACTTCATTCCAGGAATTTCTGACTTTATTCTCTAACTTGTCATTATTCTTATATGCCATAACATGATTGCCACACATAATTTCCCTTCTTCAATGTCAGTTAAATATCCTCCAAGCTTGAGAATCCCAGCACTTCTGATGATATTCTCAAAATATACTGTTTCTAGTTAGTCATATTAAATACACTGATCACAAGCACTAAATATAACTATGGTTTTTCACAAAATTTTATCTCTCCATCCTAGCTTCCCTTGAATACTAGAGAAAGTCACATAAGCATAATTAAAGTGTCTGTGTGTGTGTGTGTGTGTGTGTGTGTGTGTGTGTGCACATCTACGTGGATTGTTAAGATGGGCAAAGTAAGGTTAGGAAATTTTCCACATGGCATTTGCAATTCATTTGACAAATTTCTTAAGCCTTCACTCTTCTCCGATTTGTTCCTCAGCACCCCTTCTTCTATTCACCTTTTACCCTAAACTCCCCTCTGGAAAATTTATTCTACGCTAAATACATCCAGTTAATCCATTCCCTCATCCAAATTTCTTCTTGACTATACATTACCCCTGGAATATCCTCCCTAGCTAGTTCCAGCTTACCAACTTTCCTTTCTTTCATGAAGCTTCTTCTGATTTAACTAACAAAAAGCTGACAATCTCCACATAAAAGTTAATCTAAACATAAAATTCCATGACTCTCATTCACTATTTCACAATTACCCTTTGCTCATATATGTCTCTTATGTATCTGTTTCAAATATTCTTATTTCTTATCTGATATACCTTTATAATTATAAATGATAATATGATAATATCAGTATAAGTAAATATCAATATAAATAAATATAATATCAGTAATATTATTTTCATCATTATTAGCTCCTACAAGTCTATAGAAGTATTTCATGACTTACATAGCACAAGAATCATCTTTTTCAGGTGATAGTGTCATCTAACATTTTGGGTAATAAAGATACCCGATAAGCCCTTTTGCTATGTAGCTAAATCATAATGACTTATAAAGGCCTATATCTACTAAAGACCCTCGTTAACTTTCAGATGTTGGCTCTGTCTCTGTCCTTTAGAAGTCAAAACACAATTTCAAAAATTAGCCAAACACCTAAAATATTTTTTCTAAACAATGCCAACTATCAAGAATCTGAGTGTATCCCTAACTTGACTAGATGTTTTAACATTATGTAAGTGGCCTCTGAAACTAAAGCAGGAAGAAGAATCCTGGAAGAATATTTTCTTGAGGATTGGTCATAGTAGACTCACATAACTCTAAAAATTCTGCTGGTTGGCCAAAACTTTAAGATACCAAATAATTTATTCTCAACTTTCCAACCTCCTGCCTTCACAAGCCAACCTTCCTGGGCTTCACCTAGAAAACTTCCTTGCTACCACCTAGGAATTTTTAAATCTGCCACCAGCTAAATACTCTCCAAAAGACATAGTACCTCTTTTTGTGCCCAATCTTCAAGAAATACCATGGATTGCTCTCATACCATTCAAGTCCTAGAGACTAGGGGGAAATTATGTTTGCCTAAATGGAAAGGATAACTTACAAAGAACGAAGCTATTCACTATGAACTACAATCGTTGCTCTGCAACGGAGAATTTAGTCAGGTTTCTCATATGCCACTTTGAAAACTTTTGTCCAAAGCAGAAACCTAACTTCACTATATCTGTTCTTTCTCAAGACTTCTAACAATCTAAAGATGAAGGGGTTGCACTCTAGTAAACTGAGAAGGCAAGGTTAAGGCCCTTGTTTTTCAACTATGATTAGACCAATGCTTTAGTTCAGAGATTGAATGAACTAGTTGTGAAACACAACCCTCTGAGCAAACTAGACTATTTAGCAATACAGTAAGTGTACCCTTTCCTGATTTTCCATATGGAGCACCAATTTAAAAAAATGAGAATTCTCAGCTAAATAGCAGCTTTTCTTTCAAAGTAAAAAACAAAGGCCCTCTAACAGTGCTTACATTTGTGATACATCTGTAAAAAGTGATTTTTTAGCATCAGAAAGCATTTTAATTGTAGTAAACTGAACAATGCCGAAATTGTTTGAAGAGGAGATTAAATTTAATGAAATTCACAAACAACCCTTTTTAGAAAGTAACAACAATTTTTTGAACATTAAAGAGGAGCTCATTATATCGAGACAACTCCACTGTAAAAAGCAGTCTGACTTCAATCACCGCATATCTACATGTTAATGAACTTGCTGTATAAAGCAGAGACTGAGCAGAAAAAGTAATAGGAAGACTGTCTTAATGCATATTTGTTGGAAAAAAAATCTTCTTTAATCAATGAAACACCTTTTCACTAGTCCCTTAATAGTATCTGAAATTCCTTCCAACAACACAAAAGGAAGATGATACTTAAAGGTTTCTTTAAGACATTACACAGCTTGCACATTCCTTCAGTGTTCACATGCTGTCAACATCATGGCTCCAAAGACTTTCAAGTTTCAACAGACAGATACAGCCTAGTACAAAGCCTTTGTTATAATAATTTCATTGCTGCCCCCTGATCAAACATAGACAAATCTGAAACTGAAAAGTGAGAGCCAACCAATGACCTTTGATTAGAACCACAAGCCTCAGTTTTAATAAAATGCCTCACTCATTGCTGTTTGGTGCCAACAAGGAAGGTATGTTATAGACTGAAAAGAGCAGTCAATATATCATTTATAATCATTCGATGATTTCCATTATTCACAGTTGGAATTTGTGATTGTAACAAGTGGGACGCAGGTGTCTTAGAAGCAAAATCAAAACATAAAAATGCAGCTTTCTACCTTTAAAATAAATAAAATCACTTTACCCCCGCCTCTCAGTTACTTGCCTTTTGTGCCTTACTAATTGTATCATACTAATCTTCTTTCCTAACCTGTAATTTTCACAATATTTGTTGCTATTACTTAGAGTCTAAGCAGTGCTGGCAATATTTATTTTTGAACTCCTAATGTTCCTGGGCTATCAGTGCACCATTAAAATGCATTTCCAAAAATAAAATAAATAAAATGCATTTCCAATAAGTTTATTTTAATTGAAGTAAAAATTCGAAAATGGGGTTTATTTTATTTTGCCTTTTCCTTGTCAAGAAAAAAAAAGTTTCAGACTACAGCCATAGTTAGCATATTTTGATGCCTAATACCTGACTGCTCTTAAAAGCAATGCCTGTCCCCAAAAAAGCAATGGCCCAAGAAAATTAAAATCAAACCTAGTTTCTACAAGTTAGATGCTAAGAGTGGGAGACAGGATAAGGAAAGTTTTCAAAGCCAATCCATTCATAAATGTTGTGATGATTCACCCAAACAAACTGTTAAACCCAGTTAAAATTGGACACTAGAATGGTTAGGGACATTGCAAGCTCTATAGTAGATGCCCTAGGGTGATCTCCTTAAGCCATTATGCTAAAATATTCCAACTCTTGCTCTAAGACCAGAGGGCTTCAGAAGTAATTGCCAGCATTAATGCTAGTACCCAGCAATGTGTCTGAAACACAGCAGATGCTTGTTTTACATATATAAATATAAAATATAAAGTGTGTGTATAATATGTATATTATATATACATTATTATGTATTTTAAGTATTTACATATGTACTTATATATTATAATGTAAATATCTAATTTAATATGTATTTAATATATATAAAGCTAAATATATTTTTAAATATATTTTTAAATATTTAAAATAAAGAAGCATGAGGCTATAACTTTGCCAGGCTGAGAGGGTGATAAGATTACAGAGGTGATTGAAGAAATAATCTATCTACAAATAAAAAGTGGAAAGAAGGAATAAGTGGTGTGAATAAGGGAGAAATGGAGAAGAAGAGACGGAAGCAGGGAGGGAGAAAGGAAGGAAAGAAAAAGAAGAAATACAGGGATCTTAAAAGTAGCAAAATCAAAAATCATGTTGTTTGGGCTGCAACCAAGTATTGCTAACCACTCACTTTGGGCACCACAGTCTGCCCAGTAGTCTGACCTTCTGTCAACAACTGCAGCTGTACTGCCTCACCTGCTGTAAATAAACAGCCCCGCACATGCCCTGACAAACCCTGAGATATGAAAGTAAGGACTTAGCTTAGACAAATAGATAACTCATGACATCGTTCAGTTGCCAGATCAACTGACTAGAACTCAAAGCTTATGAGGGCAGGGACTTCATCTATCTCCTTCACTGCTATATCCCCAGCACCTAGATCAGTGCCTGATTAGAACAACAGGTATTTAATACCAATTGCTTTAAAATTGATATCGTCGACATCGATATTTCTAGGTCCCTGAATAGACTACAGTTTAGGGAAGCAGTTCTCAAAAATGGTCATGAGATCTCTGAGGGTCCCCAAGACACTTCCAGATATCTGCAAGTTCAAGATTATTTTCATGACAAGAACAATATGTTATTTGCCCTTTTCACATTATCTTGTAAGTGTACAGTAGAGTTTTCCAAAGACTGTATAATGATGTCATTCCTCCAAAAGTTAATGGAATATGTCCTTCTGCATTGCTGTGTTTTAAAATTTCTTATATGAAGACTTCTATTTCTGGGAAGATGGAGTAAAAGTATTTTTCTCTATTCCTCCCTTTAAGAACAACTAAAAACTCTGGACATTGTATATGAAGTAAACATTAGAAGACTTTAAAAGGTGAAAAGAAGAAGGCAAACTTGCTAGATCCTCAGGATCTGAGGAATGACACTGTGGTGAATTTTCTGGATTTTCTTTTGCCTCATATTCCCAGACTCAAAGCTAAAGAAGCAAGGAACCTAGAAACACCAACAAAGACCAAAATCATCATCATCATCATCATCATCATCATCATCATCCCCCCAAGAAGAGCCTGCTCACTCTAGCCAAAGAACTAGGAAGAGGACAGCTTTCAGCAAGACAGAAAGCAAAATAATAACTGCTCTAACTTCAGATAAATGCCACAGAAAAAACTGTGGCTCCACCCTGACCTATTCAAACTAAAGCCAAGTGGGAGCTTAGAATTCCACTCTTAATGGCTGTAATGAGGCACCCAACACTCACCCCCAGGGAGGTTCAAAGAATGCCAGGTAAGGATCTGAGACTTTCACTGCCACCAGCCAGTCATAAGCCCCTGTCTGCTCTCTCTCCTCTTGTGCAGTATCAGTAAGAACAGGTAAGGAACTTGGACTTCCACTTTCGCCAGGCAGGAAGAGGTGCTCTTCCCTTTCCCTCTGGGATCATATCAGAAGAAGTCTAGTAAAGAATCAAAATGCTGACCATTGTCCAGCAGTAACAAGGCCACCTTCACTGTGATGTCAATGAAGACCACATGGAGAGCTGGAACTCCTCATCCAGCAGTAACAAGGAGCCCCAAAACAGGTGGGGAACCTGGACTTCTATATCCACTTGGCAGTAACAAAGTAGCAGCCACCTTTCCCATAGTGGAACAGTGTCAAAGAAAACCAGCTAAAACAGAAGGTTTACATAAGAAACTGAGTGTCATGAGGCACCTGGGTAGTTCAGTCAGTTAAGCATCTGACTTGATTTCGGCTCAGCTCATGATCTCGGGATTGTGGGACTGAGCCCTACATCTGGCTTGCACTCAGTGCAGAGTCTTCTTGAGATTCTCTCTCTCCCTCTCTCTCTGACCCTCCCTCTGCTCCCACTTTCTATAAATAAATAAATAAATAAATAAATAAATAAATAAATAAATAAAATCTTTTTTTAAAAAAGAAAAGATAAAACAGGTTTCAAGCAAAAAAATCACTATCATGCCAGGAAGATTTCAAATTAAATGAAAAAGATCTAAATGAAAAAGACCAATCAATAAATGCCAACATCAAGATGTTAGAATTATCTGACATTTTGAAGCAGCCATAATAAATTAACAGCACTTAAATGAGCAACTGTGAACACACTGGAAACAGTTAAAAAAAAAAATAGAAATTCTCAATAAGTAAATAGAAAAAAAGAAAGAATCAAGTGGAAAATTTAGAACTGAAAACTACAATATTGCAGAATGGAAGAGACTGAATCATAGAGACAGAAGAGACTGGAAGATAGAACAATAGAAATTATCAAATCTAAATAACAGAGAAAATAGACTAAATAAATGAACAGATTGTCAAGAACCTTTGAGACTGTAACAAAAGATCTAATATTCATGTCATCAGAGTCCTGTGAGAGAGGAGAAAGAAAAGTGGGGTTAAAATTACTCAAAGAAATAATGATTTATTTTTTTTATTATAATAATATTTTTTATTATATTATGTTAGTCACCATACAGTACATCCCTGGTTTTTGATGTAAAGTTCAATGATTCATTAGTTGCGTATAACACCCAGTGCACCATGCAATACGTGCCCTCCTTACTATCCATCACCAGCCTATCCCATTCCCCCACCCTCCTCCCCTCTGAAGCCCTCAGTTTGTTTCTCAGAGTCCATAATCTCTCATGCTTCATTCCCCCTTCTGATTACCCCCCTTTCTTTATCCCTTTCTTCTAAAACATCCAAATCCTACCTAGAGATATAAACCCACAGGCTCAAGCTTTGTGAACCTCAAATAGCATAAGCCCCCCCAAAAAAATCCATATGGAGACACACCATAATTAAACTTCCAAAAGCTAAAAACAATGAAAAAAAATTGAAAGCATTCAGAGAAAAATGACACCTTACCTATGGAAGAAAAACAATTCAAATGACATTGGATTTCTCATCAGAAACACAGAAGCCAGAAGAAAGTGGCACAATATTTTTCAAGTGCTGAAAGAAAGGAATTATAGAACCAAAATCCTATACGCAGTGAAAATATCCTTCAGGAAGGGGAAACCTAAACATTCTCAAATGAAAGAAAGCTAAGAAAGCATATCACAAGCAGAATCCACCCACCCCAAGAGAATGACTAAAAGTTCTCTAAACAGAGAGGAAAAACAAAAGAAAGACTGTTGAAACATCAAGAAGGAAGAAAGAACAAGGTAAGCAAAATATGGTAACATGGGCAAATACAATACACTCTCCTTTTCATCTCAAGTTTTCTAAATTATGTTTGATGGCTGAAACACACTGCCTGATGGCTTTAAATGTATGTAGAATAAATATTTGAGACAATTATAAAAGGGAAAGAATAATTGAAAATAAAAGGAGATAAGGGTCCATATTTGACTCAAACTGGTAAAAATCTACACTAGTAGTCAGCAATTGATAGAAATTGACAGAAAAACACCAAGGATAGAGGAAAAACTCAAACAACAAGAGCAACAAAATCTAACTGCATTTATAGGACACTCCACCCAATGGCAGAATACACATTCTTTTCAGGTGCCTATAGAACATATACCAAGACAGACCATCAACTGGGCCATATAATATACCTTAACAAATTTAAAAGAACTGAAATTGTACAGAATGTATCCTCTCACCACAGTGGAATCAAACTAGAAATCAACAACAGAAAGATAACAGGACAATCTCCAAATGCTTGGATACTAAGCAACACACTTCTAAATAATCCATAGATCAAAAAGGAAATATCAACAGAAATTTAAAAATACATTAAACAAAACAAAAATTAAAACATATCAAATTTGGGGGACAGGGATAATGCAGTGTTCACAGAGAAATTTCTAGCACTAAATGCATACAAAAGAAAAAAAAGTTAAATCAATAATCTAAACTCCTAGGGCACCTGGGTGGTTCCGTCAGTTACGTGACTGACTCTGGATTTTAGCTCAGATCATGATCTCAGGATCCTGGGATAGAGCCCCGAGTGGGGCTCCTTGCTCAGTGGGGAGTCTGCTTGAGAATTCTCTTTCTCCCTCTCCCTTTGCCCTTACCCCTCCCCCGCTCATGCTCTGTCTCTGTCTCTCTCTCTCTCTCACTCACTCTCTCAAATAAATAAATAAATCTTTTTAAAAAAATAATAATCTAAACTCCTACTTCAAGAACCTATAAGAAAAGAGCAAAATAAACCCAAAGGAAGAGAGAAAGGAAACAATAAAGAATAGAAACCAATGAAATTAAAAACAGGAATACTAGGGGGAAAATCAATAAAACAGAGAATTGGCTGTTTGAAATGATTAATGTAATTAACAAACCTCTATCAAGACTGACAAAGAAACAGAAAAGACACAAATTACCAATATCAGGAATGAAATAAGGTATCACTACACACCTGCAGACTTAAAAAGAATTATAAGTGAATACTATTAATAACGTTACACACAAACTTGACAACTTAGATAAAATGGACTTCCTTGAAAAACACAAACTACTACACTTCACCCAATATGAAATAAATACTTTGAATAGCCTTATAACTATCAAGGAAACTGAATTCACAAGTACTCCCAAAAAGAAATCTCCAGGCCCAAATATCTAACAAATATTTAAAGAAGAATTAATACCAATTCTACACAATATCTTCCAGAAAATAGAAGAGGAACGAATACTATCCAATTAATTTTATAAAGCTAGTATTACCTAATACTAAAGCCAGACAAAACAAAAAAGTACCAAAATGAGAAAGTTTCAGACCAATATGCCTCATGAATATAGATGCAAAAATTCTTATCTTTTTAAGAAAAACCCATTGAAATAATATTCATGGTAATCTACTCTCTTCTTGGTGGACAAAAATAATTTTAAAGCAAACAAAATAATCAAAAAAAAATCCAATGCAGTAAAAATTAATTGAAATAGCCCATATAAACAAAAGGTCTTGGGGTCCTAAGTAATTTTTAAAGTGCAAAGAGGTCCTGAGACCAAAAAGTTTAGAAATTCCGACTTAAGGCACAAGCTCTTTAGTTTACCAATAGCTTTCTAAGTGCTACATCAGAAAACTTCAAGAGCCTTCTGAAATATGAGCAACATCTCCTTAGGGTCATCGTCAAAGTAAGCCCTGTGAGAATCCAAAAATATGGTCACCAGACTTTAAAATATTTAACTCTCACTTGTCCTGCAGGAGTTAGGATCCTGCCCTGATGAAAACAGATTCTGAAAATGAACATTATGTCATATTGAAGTTTTATCAGCCTAAAGATACCTCTGGGAATTTTAGGATAATTCCTGATAGAATGAAGAAATAGATTGAGTCAGTCAAGCCTATTGTATCTCAACCAATTGGGAGCTCAAACAATTCCATCACTTCCCTAAAATCTTCAGAAATCCTTAGTTCTGACTTCAAGAAATAGGCAACACAACAGTATCTGACATACCCAGTATAATGGCCATAATAAAAACAATAGAAAATAACAAGTGCTGGCAAGGATATAGAGAAATTGGAACCTTCATACATTGTTGGTGGGGATATAATAATACAGCTACTGTGGAAAACAGTACAGCAGTTTCTAAAAACATTAAACATCGAATTACCATATGACCCAGCAATTTCATTCCTAGGTATATATCCAAAAGAATTGAAAACAGGTACTCAAATATTTGTACACATATGCTCATAGCAGCGCTATTCAAAATAGCCAAAGGTGGAAACAAGAAATGTCCATCAATGGGTAAGTGCATAAACAAATTGTGGTATATACATGATGAAATATTATTCAGTCATAAAAAGGAATCAAGTACTGATGTTACGACATAGATGAACTTAGAAAACATTATGGTAAGTGAAAAAAAAAAGCTAGTCACAAAAGGTTGCATACTGTGTAGTTCCATTTATATGAAATAACAAGAAAAGGTAAATCCATAGAGACTTAAAGAAGATTGGTGGTTGCCAGGTGCTGGGAAGAAAGAGAAATTGGGAATAACTGTTTAATAGGCATGGGGTTTCATTCTGGGGTGACGAAAAAGTTTTGGAATTAGACATATGTGGAAGTAGCAAAACACTATAAACGTACCCAATGCCACTTAACTGTTCACTTTAAAATGGATAAGTTGTGTTATATAAATTCAACATCAATTTTAAAAATGAGAAAATAATGACATATTGACCTGACCTTAAGGCAGAGAAGTGAATAACAAAAAATTCAAATTGTGTGCATAAAAAATAGTAGCTGTGGACCCTTCACTCAAGTCAATATTAATATGCCCTCTTACGTCCTCACACAGACAACTATCCATTACTCCATTAAAAGTCATCACAGTACAGAATCTGAAAACATTTTTGACGTCTTTTACACAGCTCACCTTTACTCTTCCAATGTATCTCTTCTCTCTGCCTTCCTTCATTTTCAATGATTCCTCTGCCACCTCCCAGTTATGAGTTTACCCAGGGTAGTAGCCATTTATTTTTCATCTTTATAACCTTGGTGCCTACACATACACAGTGTGTATGCTCAATAAATTCGTTAAGTGAATGAAAGAAGAAACAAATAAGTGCAATGTAGACTTGCATGTAAAGATCATACAGGTTGAAGGACATTATCAAGTTATTTTCTGCATTTTAAGTTGGGATTTGTTCTATCAATAAACCCCAAACCCAGATCTTTGTTTTTTGACATTTTTTAACATAGCAAGCTGGCTGCAATTTTCAAACTCTTGTGAAATTCTTTTAAAAAATCTGAAACGATGAACTCTGGGAAACAAACTGAGGGCTTCAGAGGGGAGGGGGGTGGGGATTGGGATAGGTCGGTGATGGGTATTGCATGGAGCACTGGGTGTTATACGCAAAAAATGAATCATGGAACACTACATCAAAAACTAAGGATGTACTGTATGGTGACTAACATAACATAACAAATTTTTTTAAAAATCTGAAATTGAAATTAATTTCAATCATTTTAATTTTTAAACAAATATATATACATCTTAGCACTTTTTTTTGAAAGTTCGAGTATACCTCAAAATTAAACAAAACAAAACAAAATGGTAGTATAGTAAAATGGTCAGAATACACTTTATATACACTGGTTATATACACTTTATATAAATTGAAGTTTAATGTTGAGCTCTTAAATCACACCTCAGTAATTTTATTTTTTAAAATGTTTGAAGATAAACTGTTAAAACTTTTGGATAATTTGGAATTTACCAGATATATATTTTTGATGCTAGAAAAACATAAATGAGGGTACTGAATAGTAATAATCTCTAGTCCAAAAAACTGAAAATATTTGCCAAGAACTACATAATATAATTATGATTCTTTTTATGCACAGATTTGAAACAGACTTAATACAATGTATGAAATGTGTTACATTTGCCGTAGGAAGACAAAGATAATTTTTTAAAAAACAAAAATCAAAAAACAAGCCCTCTTTTCTGTCACTTTTCAGTCTTTAAAGATCATCCCTTATCTTTCACTTACCAAATAAAATTGGAAACTAGATTTTGAGGATTCACCTCAATTACATAACCTATTTACTGGTGCAACTTTCAAGTCATTTTTGCTGTTGTTCGTTAAAAGAGAAGCAAAGATATTATATTAGTTTAAAAGATATTCTATGCAGAAAATAAAGCTAGATATATTTACAGAAAAGATATTCTGTGCAGAAAAATTTCTAGATATGTTTTCTTTAATAAATTGAACTAATTAATATAAGCTCAGAAAAAGTACACAAATAATATAAATTTGCAAACACAACAAAGACAAAGGAAAACTCACCCACTCTGAGATGTTCGCCCTTCTGCAATGCCAATCTAAGTCCTGTAATGGTTTTAAGGTTTAACTCAAAAGTTTATTTATTGAAGCCCACCCTGATTTCCTGTAGCTGATTTTATTCTTTCTCATGTCTGAAGATACGGTCTTACCACACATTCTAGCAATTGATTATATATTCTCTTGTATTGCCCTAATAATTATTAAAATCTTTTAACTCAGAGATGCACACTAATTATTTTCTATCCCCATAAGTCCTGGCACATAGTCAGGACCTAATAAATTATTTTCTGATTTGAAAAATCATGTAACACATATTTAAACTTAAAACAATACAGATGAATAGGGATGTCTGATTGCTAAGGGCTTTTTTAATGGAAGAATACTTTTATTGAAAAGGCAGCTGTCTCTTGTAATATATTGTACAACAAATTCTCCAAAATGTATTTCCCAGTCGCTTTTAATTTAATGCACAAAATTTTCAGAAATAAATAAACAACCCCTTTTTTAACATTGATTTGGCAGCCCTTTATGAAGGGCTGACTGTACCTATAAGCAGCTTTCTTGGGAACACTAGTACTGATCAATTGTTTTACAGAAGGTGTGGTGAACCAGACTTCAAGTTTTTCAAAACAGTTCAGATTAATTAAAGTACTCATATTGTCCTACATCGTTATATGAAAAAGACCAAAATTCTTTGTAGTCCTTCAGTACCTCAGTTAATAAGTATACTAAAAATTTTCAGATACACCTATGTTGCTTTTAGCCAGCTGATGACATTACTAAACTAATATGCATCCTAATTGTAGAATAGCAATTCAAAGCATTTTGAATTAGGATGCTATGCTTCACAGAAGTAAAAGCATTGAAAAAACTGATAATATTTATATAAGATTATGCTTTTAAATGAATAAACATCTATCCCAATATTATTCCTTTTTTTTCTACCAAATGATGCAATTTAAAACTATAACTTTCCTTTTTAGATTTTATTTATTTATTTGAGAGAGAGAGAGCTAGAGCACAAGTGGTGGAGAGGGAGAAGCACGCTGCCCATCGAGCAGGGAGCCCAATGCAGGGCTTGATCCCAGAACTCTGGGATTGCGACCTGAGCCAAAGGCAGCCACTTAACTTACTGAGCCACCCAAGAGTCTCTGAAACTATAACTTTTTAAAAAGAAAAATATTTAATCTACTTCAACACTTCTGGAATATAAGATTTTAGGGTCCTTAGAGAAGATATCATAACATTTGTTTCTTTTTGCTACCATCGCATTTTGTTATACCAAAAATAAAAACAAAAAAACTTTTAAAAGGTAAAAGTACTTTTATATAATCAAATTCATTTCAAGTATAATGCTAAGTGAAATAAGTCAAAGAAAGACAAATACCATATGATTTCACTTGTATGTGGGATTTAAGAAACAAATAAGTGAGCAAAGGAAAAGAGAGAGAAGCAAACCAAGAAACAGACTCTTAACTATAAAGAACAAACTGATGGTCACCAGTAGGGAGATAGGTAGATGAAATAGGTGATGGGCATTAAGAAGGGCACTTGTGATGAGCACCGAGTGATGTATGCAATTGTTGAATCCCTATATGTACACCTGAAACTAATATTCCGCTATATGCTAACTATTCTGGAATAAAATAAAATAAAATAAAACAAATTCATTTCAGACCTACAGGCTCAAGTATTTCACTTTCAACAAATAGCATGAGAAAACAGTAGAGCTTTTTGGGCCTTTTTTTAGAGTAATCACTTTTAATGATTTTTAAAGGATGTAGCAATATTCCCTGTATAATTCAATCTGTATGAATAAAATTGTGAGATATGTGTCAAAGCAAAGACCTTTAAATTCAATTTTTAAAAATAACTGTTTTCATGACTATATTATAGATTACTTTGAACTAGATGGAAATTACCTTGAAACATGATCAAACAAACAGGTATCTATAAAGAAAATTTCTTTTTTGTTCCAGTTACTTCTCAACTGACAGTATTAGTATTATATTATTTAAAATAAATGTATCATAGTGTATCTTGCATATAATTGAAAAAAATGTTTTGTTTACTATTACTTTTTTTAAAAAGAATACTACAATACTGAGAACATATTAATTTCAGCATGATTTATTTACTTAATCTCAAAAAACTGTTACATTGTCTAAAATGTCCAGACATTAAATTGTACTTATAAAATTAATTGGAATTTCTCATTACCAAGATTATTTCATAAAAATGTCATAGTAATGTTATAGTAATAGCAACTCTGATTTCACTACAAAAAAAATATTTAAGAAATAGCTGAAATCACAATACTTAATTTATTTTTCTTAAATGGAAACCTTATCCAAACAAAAATGACTAATAATATTTTTCAACATTTAACAAAAGTTACTCTTTTCAAAAGACAACATTGTAATCTGCTTAATTTCAAGTTACCTATATTTATATAACTGCTATGAAAAATTAAGCCTTTTTAGTTGCAAGACTTTTCATCTCTTGCCATCTAAATTGTACTCCTGTAACTTTAATAGAGTATGTAGTTTGATCCTTTTAACTAATTAGTGGATCACCAAGAAGGAAGTCAGGCCATTGCAATTACTGTCCACATGTTCATTTATATCAAATACTCTACAGGTCAGCCTAAACCTGTTTTATTTCACAAAAGCCTATTTTTTTCACCCATTTGTTTTATTTCACAAAGACTATTTTTCCTTATTCATAATGTCTTTCTGAAAATGATCAACTATCCTAGCTTTAACATAATGGCCACTTGTGCTTGCTGTAGAAATAAAAGGTAATAAAATTTGGCTTAAACAAGCAGAGACAAAGAGGCCAGCCTATAGACTCATCATTTCTGCAACTCTCTTTTAACCATTCTAATTCTGTCTCTATCTCTTATATTAAAGTCTGATCATATATATTTAATTCCATTCTTTAAAATTTCAGTAGACAACTTCAGTGCTAACCTACCACTGCCCTGTCAGAAAATCTTTGATGTCACAGCATAATAGCTCCTGAAAGAACAGCACTAATACTTAATGTAACATGAAACCAGGGCTCTGCAGTGGGGCTGTCTGCTGTCAGGAACAAACAATTTCACTGCTGTTCCCCAGAAGTGACAAGGTTAGGACCTATCTGTACAACAACCTTCACTACCAACAGAGATTTATTTTTATTAGAAACTAAGAATGCCGCCTTATTCTTTTAAATATGCCAATCTCTATTTTGAAAATAAAAAATAAATTACATTTTAATGTCAAACCATGCACGTGGCTCAATTTTCCCCAAAGCCTAAAGAAGGCCTCTCATGTTTTCAAAGAATTAATAGGCCAAATGGAAATGGCTGAACTTACTACTAAGGAGCAACTAATGAACTATTTTATTATTTCAGAAGTCACACCAAACATTTACATTTCAAAAACTTTTATAACATACTTGGGTTGGAAATGACTATACAGACCTTTCCCTTAAGATATTTTTAGTGATACCAAAATGTCTGCTTAAGGCTAGCCACTTCAAACCAAAAGATTCCTCAACAGAAAAAGGAATCACTAAAATAGGAACTATGCCGCTAGTCAATAAAGCAACAAGTACCTTGATTTTTTTAACCTACAACAATTACAAATACAACAATTAATTTCCAGACATGTATATAACATCTATGAGGGAACCAAAATAATACTACTTAATTAATAGTTGACCAAAAATCTCTTTTAGTGTAATCTATTATGAAATACTAAGGCATATCTGTTCCTTTTCTGAATCCTTAAAGAAACATATTGTTTGTATTGTTCACTTAACAAATTAACTTTCTGCCTTCTCTGTTACTATTGTCTAGAACTGTTACTTAATTTTCTTAATGTTGTATAAGACCTGTACAAAAAATTTATAAACTCTATTGGGAAACTTTAAAAAGAGCCAAAATAAATGGGAGGATATAATACAGTCATGGGTTAGAACAGCCAATGTTATAAAGGTATCATTTCCCTAAAAATTGATTTATTGATTAAATACAAACTGAATAGAAAACCCCAACAGGTTTTATGGAACTTAACCAGCTAGTTCTAAATTTATATTTAAATGCAAAGAGCCAAGAAGTGCCAAGACACTCTTGAAAAATAAGAATAAGGTGGCAGAACTTACTCTGCAAGATAATAGGCTTTTATTATAGAGCAAATATAATTATGTCAGGGTATATGTGTGCAAAAAAGGTAAAGACATCAAGGAAACATAATATAGGACCCCAAAGTAGATGCATGCTTATATGGGCATTTGATATATAACAGAGGTACCCCTACAGGGAAGTCAGGGAAGGATGAATTTTAATAAATTATCTGATAGCTGGATACCCATAAAAGGAAGAAAAAAATATCTCAATATCTCAAAACAACTACAAGTGGATTAAAGGCCAATGTGAAAGTCATTGGAAATTACTTTCATGATCTCAGATAGGAAAGAATGTCTTAAACAACATAGGAAAAGCATTGACTGAGAAGGAAAAGATCAATAAATATTCAACTATATTAAAACTAAGAATGTCTGTTCATCAAACAATCCCATAAAGAGAGTAAAAGACAAGCCAGGAGTGGGGAACGGTATCTGCAACACATGTAAATGACAAAGAATTAATACACAGAATATACAGAACACTATAAACCATTAAAAAAAAAAAGACAATCTAATAGAAAAATGGGCAAAAGACTTGAACAGGCATTTCACAAAAGAAGAAATTTACCTGATCAATAACTTATAAAAACCTGTTTAATATCATTTGTAATCAGGAATGCAAATTAAAACCATGATGAGATATTAATGACTGCACACTATAGACTGGCAAAACTTTAAAATCTGACAACATTGACTGTTGGCAAGGATGTCAAGCAATGGTAATGTTCACAGAGTACTAGTGGGTGTATAATCCTTTAGAAAAGAGTTTAGCATTATCTAGTATAAAAGAAGATGGGCATACCCTCTGACCCAACAATTCTATTCTTGTATATACAACCTAGAGAAACGTGTACACATGTTCACCAAGAATGGATATATGTACAAAAAGTTCATAGCGGCATTGTTCATAATAATCAGCAACTGGAAACAGTCCAAATGTTCACTGACAATAGAGAAGATAAATAAATTCTGACACTCCCACAATAAAAAGCAAATTAATGAACTAGGATTTCATGATGACACATGTTAAGCAAAAACTGCAACACACATAAAAAATAGGTTCTGCATGATTTACATAATGCATTAAAACAGGCAAAATCAAACTATATTGTTCAGAGATGCATCCATAGGTAGTAAAACTATAAAGCAAAGGAAGCGACTAACGTTAAATACAGATTGATGGTTACCTCTGAAAGAAAGTGTGGGTGTATGATTGGGAAGGGACACAAATGGCTTCTGGGATAATATCAATATTCTTTTTCTTTTTTAACTTTGATGTAGGTTACATGGAATTCACTCTATAAGTATTCATTACACAAACATGCAACAGTATTTTATATAGTTTACATGTTTACATTTCAGTTTAAAAAAAAAGAACAACTCTACTTCACAAAGAGTTATTCTGAATAAAAGTGGAATAATGTATGAGAAAAAGCTCTCTGAAACAAATTACAAACAACTACAAACATACTCATTTTTTAAAGTTAGGTAAGGACTGGAACCTCCCTCATTCATAAACCAAGAAATAACCTATATGGAATAAAATTCCCTACTTCGGGCACCTGGGTGGCTCCATTGGTTAAGCGTCTGCCTTTGGCATGGGTCGCAATCCTGGGGTCTTGCGATTGAGTCCCACATAGGGCTCCCTGCTCAGTGGAGAGTCTGCTTCTCCTCTCCCTCTGCCCTGTTCGTGCTCTCTCTCTTTCTCAAATAAACAAATAAAATCTTGTAAAAATAAAATAAAATTCCCTACTTCAAAAACATATGTTGTCACCTCAAAGTAGTAAGACATGTCTTCTATAATATTATAAAAAGGTGTTTAACATTCATCTTTTAGAGATTCATTCCTTTGGATTAAAACATTATCCTTTCTTAAAATCAAAATACCTCTTGAGAAAATGAACTAAGCAGATAACTGAAACTATATGGGATTGCTGAAGAAATTCCAATAAGAAGACTTGGGATTTTCAGATTTAGAATAAATATACTCTATTTCATGTCTCTACAACATTCCTATGCCAAAGGTCTCTATCCTCAATTAATAGCTTTTCCAGGATACTACTTACCAGAAAGCTATCTTTAAAAAATTAAGGGGAAAATTTTTTAAAGTATAAATAACTAATGGAAATAATCTTTAAAAAATGAATGAAAACAAAGAAAAGAAAATAGGAGAGAGGGGGAGGGAGAAACTGAAGAAGCTAATTAATTTACTTTCACTAATTCTTAGTTTTAAAAACAGAATCTCACATTCCACTTTCAAATGTATACACACAAATGTACATTCTCTCACTTATTAAGCTGACAAGCAAAAAGGGTATGACAAGAGAATTTTAAAATATTTAACATTATTATGCTTTATAAAAACAACTTATGTATTGGCTTCTCACAATATTAATTATTATAATATACTTTCCTGATTTTCCTTCTTGCTATCAAAGTCTTTTTTATTATGTATTTACTTCGAAAAGGACCATGTCTCAGTTAGCAGAAGTGGAATTTCTGGGTCATACAGTATTTACATGCTTAACTTTTTGAGAAACTGCTAAACTGTTTTTCTAAAGTGACTGCGTCATTTTATGTTCCTAACAGCAATGTATAATGGTTCCAATATTTTCACATCCTTGCCAATATTTGTTGGTTTCAATTTTTATAATCACAGCCATTTTAGTGTGAAGGAGCAATATTTCATTGTGATTTTGATTTACACTTCCCTAATGACTGATGATCTTGAACATCTTTTTATGTGCTTATTGGCTTTTTATAAAACTTATTTGGAGAAACAGCAGTACAAATCCTTTGCCCGTTTAAAAAATTTGGTTATTGGGGCTCCTGGGTACCTCAGTCAGTTGAACATCCAACTCCTGATTTCAGCTCAGGTCATGATCTCAGCGCTGTGAGAGCAAGCCCCATGTCAGACTCTGCACTCAGGGTGGAGTCTGCTTAAGATTATCTCCCCCCTATGACCCTCCCCCTGCTTGTGTGCTCATGCTCACATTCTCTCTCTCTCTCAAATAAATAAATGAAATCTTTGAAAAAGTCAGCTATTTGTCTTTTTATTGTCAAGCTGTGAAAGTTCTTTATATATTCTGGATACAAGTCTCTTGAAAATTTATTATTTGCAAATATTTTCACCCATTCAATAGGTTGCCTTTTTACCTTCTTGACAGTTTCTTTTGAAAGACAAAAGTTTTTAATTTTGATGTAGTCCAATTTATCTTTTTTTTCCACTAATGCTTTGATGTCATGACTAAGAAATAATTGCTTAATCCAAGGTCATGAAGATTTACTCCTATGTTTTCTTCTAAGAGTTTTATAATTTTATCCCATATTTAGGCCTCTGTTTCATCTTGAATTCACTTTTGTATATGGTGTGAGGTAGGGTTCCAATTGCATTTTTTGCGTAGGGATATCCAGTTGTCCCAGCACAATTCATTGAATCTCACCACCCACCCCAGACCTATAGAATCAGAATATGTTTTTAAGAAGACCCCAGGTGATTTGTATGCTTAGCAAAATTTAAGAAGCACTTCTCTAACTAATAAAATGTATAAATTCCTAGAATGGTTAAATTATTCCTTGAAAATTTTCCAATAGAATCTTTGTTAATGAGCAAGATCTATTCTAGTAACACATCCCTTATATGAAGTTAATTACCAGGACAGGATTGTAGAATTTATAACTGACCACCTACAAGGACAAGAGGTAATCATTAAAACCAAACATGGGTTCACAAAGAACAGGTCCTGTCATATTAACATCTTTTGTTTCTTTGTCAAAAGTACTTTATTGCTTGATGAGTAATACATTAGAAATAATTTATCTGAATTTCAACAAGCCATTTGACAAATGGTCTCAAGTATCCCTGCTATACTGTAAGTTTGTTACAGTAGGACACAGTTTTAAGCACCCTTTATATCTCTAGCATCTATCTGGCATATAAAAATACTTAACTTGTTTAATTTTATTTAATTAATTAAACCCTGTGGATATATGAATAAATGTGAGCTAACTGCTAGCATGCTCAACAAAGGTTTTAATAATCAATATGTTAAGAATCAGGATCCAAAAGGATCTTAAAAATTAAAAACATAGGGGTGCCTGGGCGGCTCAGTTGGTTAAGCGACTGTCTTCGGCTCAGGTCATGATCCTGGAGTCCCAGGATCGAGTCCCACATCAGGCTCCCTGCTCAGTGGGGAGTCTGCTGCTCCCTCTGACCCTACCCCCTCTTGTGCACTCTCTCTCTCAAATAAATCTTTAAAAAAAATTAAAAACATAAATAATAAGGAAGAGAATATGACCACAGATATGGAAAAAAAGAAAATAAGAGAACATCATGTCAACATATGCCAACATATTTTTAAAATCTACAGAAAGTAGATGATTTTCTGAAAAATATAAATTTATCAAAACTGCCTCAGGAAAGTATAGAAAATATGAACAAACCAATAAAATACTGTTAAATATCTATCTCTTCTAAAGGTGTGAAGATCGGATGGAACTAGAGGGTATTTTGCTAAATGAAATAAAGTCAGTCAGAGAAAGACAATTATCATATGATCTCACTCATGTGGAAGGTAAGAAACAAAACAGAGGATCATAGGGGAAGGGAGAGAAAAATAAAACAAGATGAAATTTGTTTCATCTTAAGACAAACCATAAGAGATTCTTAATCATAGGAAACAAACTGAAGGTTGTTGGGGGCAGTCGGGGAGATGGGGTAACCAGGTGATGGGTATTAAGGAGGGCACGTGATGTAATGAGCACTGGGTGTTATATACAACTGATGAATCACTGAACTCTACCTCTGAAACTAATAATGCACTATATGTTAATTAATTGAATTTAAATTTTAAAAATAAAGGTGTGAAGATCAAATGACTTTAGAGGTAAGTGTTAACTTTTAAAAAAGGTCAATTCCTATGCTCTCCAATAGACAAAGATGGCAATACAAAACAGATAACTCCTATGCTTTCAGAACACAGACAAGGATGGAAAGCTTCCAATTCATTTTATGAAGCTGGCATGACCCTACTATCAAAACTCTATAAGGATAGCACCAAAATTAATTATACATATTACATACATGTGCATACAGGAATGCAAAGATAAGAAAACACAAGGAAATCTATCAACATGTTTAACAGAATATTAAAACTAAGAAATAAAAAAATCATTTTGTCAATAAATGCCAAAAAAATTCTTGATGAAATTTTAAAACCATACTAAACCAAAAGATCTTATTAAGGAAAGATCAAATGAATCTAACCAGAGTAAAATCTACCTGGAGTAAATGCAAACTCCTGCACTTAGCTCCAAAAACAAAATAAAACAAAACACCAGCAGCTCAAGTATAGGATGGATGAGACATGGTAACTAAAAGGCTTGGGAGTTTTAGTTGGCAGTAAGATTAATGAACCAACAGTGCGCTGTGGCTTCCATAAAAATTAGGCTCCATTAATAAAATAATATTATCTAGAACAACAGAGGTAATAATTTTACAGTATAATGTAGTGGTTATATTCATAGATTCAAATCCTGACCATCATGTTTTAATAATGTCACCTTTAGAAAATTACTTAATTCCTGAGTCTCAGTTTCTTCACCCATAAATTGGAAATAATAATATATACCTCACAAGGTTAAGGTAAGACTTAAATGAGATAACACTGTGTACACAATATTATTCATTATATAAAACAAAATTTTAAACAAGTTTCCCAGGCATTCTTTCATTCAACAATATCTACTGAGTGCTATTAGGTTCCAGGCATTGCTTCAGTCACTAAAAATTAAACAACAAAGAGACAAAATTCCTATCCACCTGGAGCTTACATTCCAGTGGAGAGGAGAAAGTAACTTCTCTATCACTGCTCCTCCTAGCATGGACAGAATGATCACATATATGATTTCACAACATAAAAAGAATGATTAAAACACCCTTTCGAGTCTGAGGTTCCATAAGGCAAAGACAGTGAGCCTATGATTTGAGCTATAAATACTATAGGAATACACAGAAATGCATTCCCAAGTTCTAATCTACCCATAAAAGGCTTATAACAACTACCATACCACTGCCATCTCCTCCAGCAAGATCACCATGGTATTGATGCCTTTAGGCAACCCCTTTGATTTCACAGCTGCCCTCTCAGATACTGTACATAATCTATCCCTTTAAATACTGAAGTCACTGATGCCTCCACTGCCTCAACTATTTTCCTTCTCTCCACTGGTACCCTCTTCACCAAGGAAACATCATGGAGTCATTAGTAGAAAGAGCTTAGCTTTTATCATCACACAGACCTGGGTTCAAATCCAGATCTAACATAGCCAATCCGCTGCCTCCACTAGAAATCTTCTGGGACCTGGAGATTAAGCCTGCAATCCTTGGCCATGTGTGGCTGAGACTCAGCCCTTCCTGGGGGATACCTCCTGGGTCGACAGGACACAGGAGCCTGCATCAAAGAAACCTTGATGGTAATAGAAGCTTACCAACTCCACACCCCAATCTCAACCAGCTGTCCTCTACTTGTAACTTTCTAGGACTTAGAGATTAGTTCTGTAATCAGTGACCAAGCCAGGCTACCCCAAGCCATTCCTCCCTAGGGAATGCCTCCTGGGTCAAGCTCCCTGTCTGTTACCTGCCACCTCTTTAAGTGCACCACTGCTTCTTTGGTTATTGTCACAAAGTTAGCCCTGAGAAAACTCACACCCAAACTCGTTCTGTACCCAAATTACCTTATCTCCACAAATTATGAAGCTCAAAAATGAAGATATTGGCTTTATAATAAAGGAATTTTCATTCCATTTGATTTGTTGATTTACAGCTGAAGAGATTCTCAAAGTACCTATTACTATAAAATAGTATTCCCTCTCAGTAGTACTCTCGAATCACTGTGTTGGGGAAACTGCAGGATGCTTTCACATCACATTCTAGTAGCATTCATTTTTACCCCTTCAATAAAGTATTTTGAAGTAAAGTATTCTTTCCTTTGGGCCAGATTCTCCTTTTAAAAACATTCACTTTAATAATAGATAATGCTTACATGGCACCCACCATGTGCCAAGCGCTGTTCTAAGCACTTGTATTTACTCACTTATTCCTAAAACAACACTAATACGTACTATTTTACAGATTAAAGTAGATTAAAGTAATAGGCCTATGTTCACACTGCTAGAAAGTGGTGGAGCATGCTCTTAGTCACAATGTTACAAGCTCACTCTACCCCAAACTAATTCTCCAGCACTGTACAGGTAAGAGGAATAAAATTAGAGTCAGCAAAGGATTTCTACTGTTCAGAATGTTTGACAAAGAGGGCGCCTGGGTAGCGCAGTCATTAAGCGTCTGCCTTCGGCTCAGGGCGTGATCCTGGCGTTCTGGGATCGAGCCCCACATCAGGCTCCTCCACTGTGAGCCTGCTTCTTCCTCTCCCACTCCCCCTGCTGTGTTCCCTCTCTCGCTGGCTGTCTCTCTGTCACATAAATAAATAAAATCTTTAAAAAACAAAATGTTTGACAAAGAAAACTAAGAACAGATTTTAAAAACATAATCTTAAATGTGGGAGAGGAGGCATGACAACAATAAATATTCGAGATGAGAATTGTTTTAAATTTTGGGGATAGGAGGAAATTCAAAGCACCAGTATTTTTCAATATTATTTGCCCTAAAATTGACATCTATGCAACCCATCTGTCTTCAGGTTGAAATCATTTAGTGCTCAAAAAGAATTTAAGCATCTGTATCTAAAAAGAAATTTAAATAGACCCAGTTCTTACCTGATGGCTTCTCACTGTCTACTGCAATATATAAAACACCAACTGAGAGATAACCGGCCTCACTGGCCTTCCTTTACATTGCTGGAACAGATAGAAAGAAACAGATCAACTCAGAAAGAAACTTAAATATGTAATGGAAAGTGGGGAAAGTTAAAACAAAAAAAGTGAAGAAAACAAGTGTTTCTAAGTCCAGAGAGAGATCTACAGCTGCACACAATAAAGGTAGTATGCCTATAAGCCAAGGCCAATCATCAGTGACCTTCAAAGACCTTACTTATGCAACACAGTGCTCTCCCTTAGCAGGAACAGAACCTTTTAAGCAAAACAACACAAAAGATAATAGGTCATCAAACGGAAATAACCCATCTAACTAGTCCAAAGGACCAGTTCAAGAAATTCTCTTGAATTTGAGAATTTCTGTATGTGAATATGAAGTTGATAGAAATATAGGAAGTCCTCACTTTGCACTATATCATGTTAGCTGAAACTAGTGCATTTTGGAGCCAGGTCTTCACTGTGCAAGGTTTTATAGTAACTGAGATCAAACCATGACATCTGAACTATGTAAAGATGAGAACTATGCGAAGAGAGGATACAGTTCTGATATAACACAAGTTTTAATTAACATCAGGCCATGCAAAGCAAAGATGGCCCTAAAACTGAACTAACTGAAATTCAACATCACATAATATGTTTAGTTCCTGATTATCCTGATTATCCAAGCTCCTGATTATCTAGTTTGTAGATTGTGAGAAATCTCATGACTTTCTTGCCTATTATAGGCAGCTGTATTATACAGTAGAAATACCATGGGACTTCCAGTCAGTACATCTGGGTTTAGATTATGTTTCTGCCACTTAATAGCTACGTGACCTTGGGCAAGTCCTTTTCTCTCTCCAAACCTTATTTTCTTTGTGTGTAAAGTAAGGATAATTACATCCACCTCCTAGAGTTATTGTGCAAATGAAATAATAAAATAATAATCACTAATATTTAATGAGAGGATACAACAAATCAGGCACTTTTCCAAGTGTGTTTTGTATATTGAAACCTCTCAAAAACTATGATATAGGTTATTATCTCTATCTTATGAAAGCATCCAAAAATATGTCTGGCATATGGCAATTGCCCAATATATGTTTGGTGATATGCATCTATTTCATTATTCAGTATTGCCTCTATCCATGGCAATGGATAGGTACTGAAAAGAAAACAGGGAAATCTGAAATCTGTTCATGTATTAGATGCTTCAAAAAACTGTTGGAAGAGGAGAATTCAGTTCTTACTGAAAATTGGGGGCGGGGGTATTCTTATTCCTAGAATTTCCTTTATCCCTCTCCTCTTGAGTGCTAGTTGTACTCTAAGATTCTGGAAGAGGTTAACTAAGAGACTTCAAAGACAGCCAACTCTGTTGGTGCCAGAAACCATACTCAAAAACCTGGCACTGGCCACTGCTGCCAGCCTCGCCAAACACATGCAATGAATTGATGGCTGTGTCCCAATGCCCTGCCTATCTCATCCAGCCCAACCTCCTTCACAGACACAACCCTTCAGATGCTAACACTTCCTTCCTAAAGTTCTCATTAGCCACTTTAGGTTAGAAAGCAAGGGCACTATCTAGGATCACACCGTGGAAATGAACTCTATCAAAATTGTCTGGAAGAGAGGAGGGAAGAAGCTAGAAATAGTACACAGTTTTTGCTTATGTATCCACCAGCATAAATTCATTTATTCAGTTAAATTCTTAGCCATTTGTCACTTTAGATGGCAGAATAGACATGGTGCCTTGAGACTGACATACAGAACAGGGAATTTCACTGACAGTTCTTTGGGAAGAAGCAGCTCAGAGCCTTATCCCAGAACAGTATAAACAGGATGTCAGAGCTGAAACCTCTTTGGAGATCATCAAACTTCCCATTCTATTCATGAAGAAACTAATTCCTAGAAAGAAGTGACTTAGCCAAAGTCACCCAAAGTTTATTGTCAGAGCTAAACCTTCCAAACTGGGTTGCTATTAAACCATGCTGCCCAACAAGTATATCAAGTGAGATAAAAGAGAAAAAGAGAAAATGAGAGAGAGCCAAAAACAATGCTAGACTATAGCCATCCCTCATGGCTGCCTTTCTCACCTTCCCCATCTTCTGCTGTAATTGTATCTAAATCCTAGGAAGGTTGAGTAAGGAAGCAACAAAGGGCCTCAAGCATTTGGGGAAATAGTGATCCTCCACTTGGTTCTCCTACAACATGATAAACACACTTGACTATGGAATGAATCTCACTGAGCCCTTTGTGCTAACAAATGACTCAAATTGTTTTGCCTTGAAGAATAAAGGATGACTTACCTCAAAATATGGAAAGAGCCCAAGTCCCTCGACAGATGAATGTATGGTATAGAATGGAATATTACTTAACCAACAAAAAGAATGAAATCTTGCCATTTGCAACAATGGGGACAGAATTAGAGGGTATTATGCTAAGTGAAATAAGTCAGTCAGAGAAAGACAAATACCATACGATTTCATTCATACATGGAATTTAAGAAACGAAATAGATGAACATAAGGAAAGAGAAGAAAAGTAAAATAAGACAAAAACAGAGAGGGAGGCAAACCATAAGAGACTCTTAATTATAGGAAACAAACTGAGGGTTGCTGGAGGGAAGGGGGGATGGTGTAACTAGGTCATGAGCATGAAGGAGGACACTTGAAGTAATGAGCACTGGGTGTTGTATGCAACTGATGAATCACTAAATTCTACCTGTGAAACTAATAATGCAGTATGTTAATTAAATTGAATTTAAATCAAAAAAATGTTAACAGACGGCTTAAGTCTGTCCCTCTCTCATATTAGAGTCTTGTGAAAATGCCACACCACTGTTTTCTGAACCTCAATGCTGATAAATCTGTAGCCCCACTCCCTGTCTTAGGTTTCCAGTGGTTGGCTACATTCTTCACAGGGATCCTGTCCCAGGAGAGTATTCTCTAGAAACCATGCTTTTCCTCTTTGACCTATCATAACCATATCCATCTCTCCCATTTACTTTTCTATTTCACTGGGGTCCAAAGTGAGCTCACACATCCTAAGAGTACACTATAAATTTACTGATGTATATGTACTGCTTTAAAAGTAAGAAAAATTAATCCTTACTTAAATTTAAATACAAATTAACACCCTGGGTCTATATGTCAAACATTAATGTGTCACATCCTGTACTGGAGGAAAGAGAGGGGAGGGATTATGGATAATAATACCTAGTTTTTAACTAAAGTAACCTTGAACAAATGTTCAAGTGGTTTAAGAAGACCCTTCTAAAGAGACTATATAGTTTGGATAATATGAATAATATAGGCCTTCATGACAATAATACTGAGACTTAACTAACACTTGTACCGTAGTTGCAGCCTTTAGTGGTCACATTACAGGATATCTAGTATCACTAACAGTGTACCTTATCCTGTTGTACTTTGACATACTAAATAATAAGAATATGAAGCCATTACAATCAGTAAGATATTTAAAAACTAAGCATAGAGATATAAATTTTTGTAATGGCTGAAATTTTTCCAATAATATTTAAAATCATACAATACTCAATCCTTTATTTTACAAAATTTCACAAAACTTATGTTAAATGTTTAGAAACCTCTTCTGAAGTTCCTTAATTAGAAAAGACAAAAGGCCACACTATTAGAAAAGCACATGTTCTTCTTGCTGCTATTAAAATGGCTAAAACAATACACAGAAAACATGACGGCAACAAATTTAAATAAACTCCCTTGCTAAAAAATCAGAGCTGTCGCAGTGCATAGCTCTGGGTAACCATTTACCTAGAATGAAATGTGAACAACGTCCTCTAGGGTTATACGGTAAGCACTGCCATAGCGTTGGAAGTTGCATAGAAAACATGGCTGAAGATTTGAAAAAGAAACCTACGTCATGAAAACTAGGGATGTACTGTATGGTGACTAACATAATATAATAAAAAAATATTATTTAAAAAAAAAAGAAAGAAACCTACATCATGTAGGATGCCTCTTTTTCAGATAAATGAATGCATATATTTTTAACATGCCTCAGTTTATGATATTTGATAGGCAACTTCTGAGTGAGCCATTACAATAAGTACCAAAGAAGACATAATCTCAACAGTGTTACTTTTCTAAATAAAAATAATTTTTAGGGAAAACTGGTTAAGTGTAACCACTGGTGAAAGGTTACCCTAGCTGGACTAAAGGGGGGAAAAATAGGCATAAGATGACAGAGATAGCACCATGGACTTCACTAACTATATCGTTCATAGCCAAGCAATTGCAACACAATGTTGAAGCCAAGTACTGCAATGATGATGCAATCACTTTTTTAAATAAGACCTGTAAAACATAGTAAAAGCTTTACAATGCTTTGAAATGAAATGGGAAGTAACCATGAGGATTGTTTGTACCACCCAGAGGTTCCACTGCTTATCTCATAGAAAAGTTTCTAAACTTAAGGATTAGGAACAAAACCAAAAACAAAACAAAACAAAAAATAAAACTAGCGTACCAAATGTGCTGACCTTTCATGTGAGGCAAGAAGCTGTGTGTGTTACCAAGTAGCTAACTAGCTAGCTAACCAGATACTTACATATATACAAACCATCAAACAAACTTAATCTGTCTCTTCAAAGTAAAGGTGACATTTTATCAAATGAGAAAGTAAATGCTTTTCAAAACAGATTTGTGCTATGAAAAAGTATTTTGAAAACATATGTTTGAAAACGATTCCATCATAGTGTGATTTTGTTACCAAAAATTCTATGTCTACCATCTACAAAAACGCTCATCTGTTTTCAATTTTAAAATTGGCAACAGAGAATATTCTAACCTGTTTAATGATGTTCCAAAGAGTTTCAATGGGTTTTGAGTCCATTTATTAAAAAATATTAAAATGCTATGTCTTCAACTTCATTGCCAGAAACGACTGATTGCCATCAAGGAAGATTTTAACACATTTTTGCATATTTTGTATATAAGATTAATAAATTAGTAACATAATTTAGTAAGTGCAAATAATGATGTACTTCTTCAATTTGGATCCATTTTTCTTTTTGAAGTATAAGTTTCAGCTATGGCAGCATTAAAATCATGTAGTAAAGTAAACTGAACTTAGAAACAAACTTATAAATCATTTCATCATGAAGTGTTAAACTGACTTTTTAAAATAACAAAGAATGTTAAATTATAGGGTTTGGGGGAACCACAGTTAGTTTTAAAATATTATTTATTTTATCTATAACTCTTTCTTTTTAATATCAATTTATGAATGTTTTATAGCACACATTAGCACACTAGCCCACATATAACATGCTCATAAACATTTTGCTTATGATCTGCTCTATCCAAAAAGTTTGAAGACTTTTCTATTCTATCCTATTACAGAATTCTATTATAGTCAGAAGTTCTCCCAAATAAGCCTTAAAATTATCTTGCCGGAGGAATTCTTCCAGGCTCACCCTTAGCAACAATACTCTCAGGTCACCCTTGGGCTATCCAAACCATCTAAGATCTCTATTTCTTTCTCTCTTTAAGCATCCTAAATTCTGCTCCTTTCACCTCAGCTACTGAAAATGCTACATTCACCGTAATCAAGCAGGGAAGATATTCAAACAAACATTATATTAATAATCAAACATATTTATTTTTAAGATGCACTAGCAATATACTTATTTAACTTATTTAATGGAGGCTTTGAAACAATTTAGGGTGATCAAATAATTTGATGCCCTCTTACTAAATTTACTAAAATTATATTTGTGTTTTTATATTACATCAGATGTAAATTTGTTAAGTAAGCAAAACTAAAGAATATATAATCACAGCCTAAATAAAATTTAAAGGACATTGATTCAAATGTCCTATTTCTTTGGCATATTAGTAATAGAAACTAGTGTACATGCACATCAAAGAGGAAGAAGAAAATAACCTAAAGATGTAAAAGTGGTGCTAAGAAAATTCAGAAGAAAAAATTAGCATACAATATAGAGGGGTATACTTTTCCTTATACTTTATTCAAATAGCTCTTGGTAACTCTAATGAGTTTTCCATGTGGACATAACAAAGAAATTAAACACAAAAATACACAACTAAGTCATGGCTAATTATGATGAGCTCTTTGGAAAAGGTCCCAAGGTGTCATAATTAAAAGCTGAGCTATTTTTCATTCTTTCCCAGCCATGGCATAAATAAGAATTAAGAGTGCCCAAGTTCACTAGTCCCACCTAATTTAGGCTGTTATAGATATTCACCTCAGAGAAAATAAGCCTCTTACAAAATGCTATACAATTTAAATTCAGTGTACATGACCCTACCTTAGCATACCCGTAAATCACACAAACCTGTACAAAAATACAAGTGGAGGCCCTCTCTGGAACTGTTGTCTGCAAAAGTTTAAGGGGTCTAACCCAAGAAAAGCTAAAAATTTCTTTTAATAATGTCTTAGAATATTACATTAAAAATAAAAATGAAATATTACAATTTTAATTGTTCCAATATTTAAATTCTTCTTTAAACTTCAGTGTATCTATTTTCAATTCGACCTTTATAATGGGAAAGAACAATTTTCCTCCAGTGTGTATTTGGATCTTCAGACTCAAGAGTAATAAACGTTCCTGAGACTCAGCTAACTAATATGCTGTGTTCCAAGTTAGTTAAGCTTTGTTCAGTTGCTTTATGATTTCAATTTTTATTTTCTTTTTTTGGGGAGGGGAGTTGCTTCTTATTAAAGAAAAGTTCTAAAGGAAAGTTCTTAAAAGCATCATAACTAATTTAATATGACTAACGGATGTTTTTAAACTGTTCTATAGAACGTTTGTATCTTTTTTTCCTCCTTAGCTTCAGAGCCTTGCTTTTTAATGGAGAGATTTCATCATATTTTTCATGTCATGGATCAACACTGCAACTGTCCAGCATGCCAAAGCAGTGGTAAGAAAAATAATAGGTTAGGCCGTTAGAAACTAGAGCCATAAGTTCTCCAGCCTATGTGACCACCAAGCCCTTTTCAGAAAGTGATTATGTCACAGTCATATAAGCGCAAAACCTCAATAGGTGCATTTAATTTGAAGAAACAAGTCATTAAACACCAGAAAACATCTAAGCCAAAAACAGCAAAGAAGGCTTGTGGACTCAGAGAAAAGGTATTCAAAAAGTCATTGGAACATAAGATCCCAGACTACAAAACTGAAGAGGGTGGATTTAGCATCCCTATTTGAGAGTGATCAAAAGTGGAGAGGGGCAGTTGTTGTTACTACTGCTTTTGCTACTGTTTCGCTATCATCATTGTGAAACAATAATTTCAATTTCATCCAAAAATTCTGACTCACTCTTCGGGCTATTTTATGTTCATATTATCCCTCAATAAAAAAGAAGTTAGGAACATGCCAACTCTATAGTTAGAAAAGCTTAATTACAAATGTGAGGCCCAAAGACCTGTAACAAATAAAGGAAATTCGGAAATAACACACAGATCTAAAAACTTCCAGGTATTGGCCTTTTTCTAAGACCATGTTTGCCAACTGAAAAAAAAAATTTTTTTTTTTTTAAAGATTTTATTTATTTATTCGACATAGAAAGACAGCCAGAGAGAGAGGGAACACAAGCAGGGGGAGTGGGAGAGGAAGAAGCAGGCTCATAGCGGAAGAGCCTGATGTGGGACTCGATCCCGTAACGCCGGGATCACGCCCTCAGCCGAAGGCAGACGATTAACCGCTGTGCCACCCAGGCGCCCCATATAGTGTAAGATATAAGATTTTATTAACTCATAGTACTGATCACCCATTCATATATTAATAAGCCACTTACTTTTAATACTTAGTTGAAGTATTCGAAGAAAAGCAGTAATCTGAAAAATTCCTCTGTACCTTAAAATGTACTCACAATGTCCTTGACCACAAAACTGAGCTAAGAGAAGTGTAGCAGTTAAGCTGCTGGCCTATGGCCACATCACATGCATGATCAGACATGGCCTTTCTAGGAGTCACGAAGACACAAATATGAGACTTTTCAATGTCATAACTATAGAATAATCAATAATGGTATCAAATATTTCCCACATGTCCAATGATCCTCAAGATGTTACGTCAAATAACCTATTCTTAATCATCCTTCAAGTCACAGCTCAAAGGCCACCTCCTACTAGAAGCTGTCCTTTACATAAGTACTTCTGCTCTTATACCTATCTCCATTATCACAACTAGCACGCTGCATAGAATCACCTATATTCATACCTCCTCACTGCATTTTCATCTTTGAAATCATGTAATCAAGTGATTCCCACCTTTTCCCAGCCAAGGATCCTTTCATTAATCTTCCCTGATGAACCCCATTTTTTGAGAGAGTTGCTTATAAAACTAGCCACACTTACCACATAAATCATTTTCTAATTTTTACTAATCAGAATATATAACTGATACCTAGTGTTTCTGATCAGCAAAATATTTTTCATTTATACATTGGTATATGGGAAATGCAGTGATGGTTTGGCTCTGGAAATAAGTATGAAGATAAAATAAATGAACATTGACATTATATAGAAGAGACTGGGGGGAAAAAAAAGGAGGGCCAAAAAAGCCAGCCCTAATTTATGACATACAAGCTTTGTTTGTAGTGAATAATACCCTGAAGCAAAACCCAATGGAAACATTTATTCATATCAGGTAGGAAGTTAGACAGTATGACTGGTAAGGTTATCTACCCTGCATGCCTTTTACTGAAAGAGGCAATGAATCAGAAAGCACTTTGAAAACTGAGTTCTATAAAATGTTAAGAGAATTAAAAATTAGCCTTTTCATGCCAAAGTTCTACTGACCACCTAATAATTGTCAAGTAACCCTAATACCATTGTCCAGTATCTTCAAATTGAATCTTCTCAACAACCCTATCATCTGGTAAATTCTATCACAATCCCATTTTAAAAATTAGGAAATCAAGACTTGAAGAGGTTGCATAACTTTTCCAAGGTCATACAATTAGTTTAGGAAATAAGACTCCAAAGGAAAGATTCAAGAAATAAAAATTCAGAGTTTAATATTGGTTTTCTCACACACAGGTCTATCATTCAAATGAAGAATATAGGTTTCCATTTTTTTCTTTAAATGAAACCAAAAGAAAGCAGATTAAGATGTGTATATTTGACACAAATAACTTCCTGATGTTAATCACTGAAGTATATAAACAAAGGAGATTATAAAATCTCATTCTTTGCAGGCTTTCAAAATAAAGAGACCTTCTTAACTGATCAGAATGGGTGATCAATACACCCTTGGGGAATGCAGGATGACAGACGAAATGATTTTGAAAGATCATTAGATCAAAATCTAATCTTAGAGTCCTTAGAATTGGAATTTTCTCAAATTTGAGAACTGGACATCCAAACTCTGCATTTATCCCAAGTCTCCAGATGACTAATGAATTCTGCTTTCTAGGAAAGAAGGGAAGGAACCCATAATCTCTGTATTTCATATAAGAGTAAAAGAAACAGACTATGTAATTCACCAAAGATTTCATAGCGAGTGCGTAGGGAAGCTGAAATGGGAAGCCCGATCTGTGTAATGATAAGCACAGTACTACTTCAACAGTAATTTCAACAGGTATTAAACATTTATTTTATACCAAGCCCTGAGCTTAGTGCTTTACATTCATTTATCTCATTTAAACCTCACAATAATCCTATGATGTAGATATTATCATTACTCCCATTTTAGAGATGAAGAAATGGAGGGTTAGGGATTACATCATGGATATATCACGGGTGGATAGGATGGCTGACTTCTAAATAGAAGAGGTTCAATGCCCATGGAGATAGCTAGAGATTATTTCTGAGAAAATAACACTGCTGGTCTTTGATATTCTTTTCCAAGAAAGAATGATGAGGGGCACCTGGATGGCACATCGGTTAAGCGTCTGCCTTCGGCTCAGGGCGTGATCCCAGCGTGGGATAGAGCCCCACATCAGGCTCCTCCGTTGGGAGCCTGCTTCTTCCTCTCCCACTCCCCCTGCTTGTGTTCCCTCTCTCGCTAGCTGTCTGTATCTCTGTCAAATAAATAAACAAAATCTTTTTTAAAAAGATTAAAAAAAAAAAGAAAGAATGATGAATTATTCTCTCCTAGTTAGGAACATTCTTCTCCAGATCTACCAATGACCTGCTTAGCACCATGACAACTGCAGCTAAGTTTCCCCACCTACCAATATCAAAAATCTTTAATAGAAAGGAAAATCCTTAAAAAATAAACTTGTGACTTCAAAAATGCCCTTCAGGGTGCCTAGAACTTAGTAAGTGCTCAATCATGTTACCCAATGATCTGTTTCTAAAGTATGAAAGGAAACATTTGCAACCATGTCTCAGAATGAGTTCCACTTGAAATCTATGCTCATTATTTAAAAAAAAAAAAAAAGAAAGAAAAGAAAAGAAAAAACCTGTTACATTTTCTTTTTTTCACATATTGTGCTTGTGTATTCGTGGAAAGTAAAGCATCTTTAATTTTCTTTGTCTACTTTTAAAGAACTACTTTTCAAAGAAGAGAAGAGATTGTGCTCAGTGAAGTCAAAATCACAAATAGCACTAAAGTCCCTTTTTGCATTTGAATGGATATATTAAAGATAGACAATTCAATTCATCTATTTAAGATGCCTAGAAACAACAAATTATTGAAGGCAGTAGGGATAATAGATCATGTAAAGGGTTATCTTGTGAGATTTTTAGAGAAGAAAGAGATCAAGGGAGAACTTGAAATGAGAGAATATAGAATATTTGCATAGATGCTAATATGCATATCACATAATGTACTTTGAATTTACCTTATATTTATCAAGCTTATTTATACAGGTCATCACCGAAAAGCATCAAATCAATATACTTAAGTAATTTTGATTCAAGATAGTTTAAAACACAAAAACTCTTAAAGAATTTCATAATATCACATTAGGCTTCTTCAAAACATGGTGCTTCAATCCAAAGAAATCTTTAAAAAGCTTTATAAACCAGGGGAGCTTAGTAAATAAAATATACCAGTGAATTCCTTGCTATATGTGCCAGAGTAGAATGTTCGTAGAGAAAAATAGGGAAATAGAAAATCTAGAAAATTACAGAGCAGCAAATTCAAGCTAGTTACCAAAGATGCAAAATGTTCTGAAATATATACAACAGTGGACTACCAATTGTTGGATTTTTCTAATTTCACTATTCAATCCCCAAATAATTACAGGTTAAGATACTAACCCAGTTCTTTATAAATAAAGCCAAACAACACCCTATAAATGCAAAAAGATAACTCTCTAGATAAAGATAAAGATTTCTATAGCTTCAAATGATTGTTTTTCAGTTGAAGTAGTACAAAAGAGAATGCCACTACACATTTTCATACCATTGAAAGGTAAAGAAGAACATTTCAGAATTCTTTAAACATTTTGAAAAGGAGTTTTCCCAATATTATATACTGGGCAGGTTAGGGAGGATTACTAAACATGTCGGTATTATAAAGTAGAAATAACTGGACATTTGATTTTTAAATGTGTTCTATTAGTTTATAATAGATGACAGCATCTACAATTAACCTCAGAAAATAATTCACATCATTCCTAAGGATGGAAGTTTTTTGAGTGAATAGTAAAATATGAGTAATACATAAGGGGTCTTAAAGGAGCAAGAAGAGATTCTGAATATAAACAAGGCATCATTCTGGTAAAAGGAAATACAAACAACTAGAATAAAAATAGTTGATGCACAAAAGCCATAATGAGGGGGTAGCTCAAAAAATAACTTCTACTTTGAATGGTTTGGATGAAATACAAATTATCTACAGAAAAGTGTGGACTGGCATAAATGTTTGTACAAAATTATAAGTGTATTTCAAGAAGTATGCAAGAGGCAACCGCCTGCATGATGCACAAGGTCCCGGCAATGCTCTGCTTAAGTGCTAGTGCACAGAGTCCAAACCACTGCATTTTAATTACCATGCAGCCTCAGATATATTGCCTTTGATATGGAAATGTTCTTGTTCTCTCATCTTCACATATGGTCTCATGCACAGAAATCTTTATCTGATTCATAAAAAATAAACTAGAATCCAATCTCAACACCTGACCTCAGTGCTTAGAAGTTTTTTACTAAGCATGGTGTCACTATAAAAAGAATGGCTAATATTGGTGTAAAGTTGGATATTTTGAGCAACGATATGAAGGATTTACAGTTAAGAACCGAATTGATACTGCTTCTCTGAGGTTTTAGGATTTCATGTTCCCTTTTTTGAGACTACCACAGATTTGAGGAAAAACAGACCAGTACCCTTTTTTGGAGGTGAGAGAGTCTGTAGTAGATTTAAATGATATTCCATCTTACAACCTCCACCCACATTCTTCAATTGATATTTTTATCCAAATTATAACAATGGATATTTAAAACTTGAGAAGCTCTATAAAAAGCAATGACACAACTTTAAAATTATTTCCAGTTTGACCAAATGTCTAAACAAAATAATAACCTAAAAAGCTTTTACCCTCTTCCACAGAACAAGGAAAATAAAAACACACTTCCTATAAATGGATAAAAAATATATAATGAGAGGATGATGAAAGTTTCTGATATAACTTATCAAAACAGTTAGTTCTCAGATCACAGTTGAAGAATATCAGGCAAAAAGGATATGCTACATATTTAAAATGCACTTACATCTAATAAAAATTGCTTTTCATAGGCTATACCGGAGTGCCAGCTTTTTTTTTTTAACTTGAGTATGCTGAGATTCATAATATAATCTAATCAGTAGAAAATGTGTAGTTAGGATGAAAACAGAATGTTCAATATATCATTTTCTTTTTTAGGAAAAAATATAATAGGAGAGAGCCATATTTCTTAAACAATAAGCAATTCAAATGCAAAGACAGTCCATTTCTTCCTCTAAAAGGCAATGAATATTTGTTTACTTATTAGCAGATTTCTGAAATAAAATTTGTTCTCACATACCCACATAACTTGATCATTCTGAAATAATCTAGATTGATTTTATAAAAAAACAGGAATATGACCCATCTAACTTCATGACAGCAGATAATACGTCCCATCTGCGAATCATCTTGCTCTATGTTATCTGTGTTTTATCATTTCTAGTACCTGTCTGTGCCTGATATGGTACTCTCAGACACATTAGCTGGATGGAATGTTTCACTTGACTTCAAAAACATCAATTGATATATATGCACCCCAAACTATATTTAAACAAATAGCTCTTAGATCAATCAAAGTTTTAGTTGTACTGTACTATTCTTTTATATAATGCTGTTTGTAAATAGTGAAAAAGTATATATGAATTGTCTCACAAGAGAATTATTTTAAACTTAGATATATAATCTAAGAAAACTGAAAAGTACAGGAAATACTGAAAGGGTTAAAGCCAATGTATATTAAACCTTGTTAAAAGGAAAATTCATTTATTCTAGTACCTATTATACTAATTGAAAGGGAATTATTTAAAACATCACTAATTTCTTCCATATAAGATGTGTAGCAATTTCATCAGGGGCCACCACCCAATAATTCCTAAAAGTCAAATAGAAACAGACATAAAGTCTCAATAATGACACCAAAATATATCATATATGTATTTAAAGTAATACACTTTAAGACCCTATAAAAGAAAGATTTGCTAAGTATGTTAACATATTTTAAATGTATGCTTTTCCCTTACTTAAAAAAAAATCTGCTGTTTTCTGCTACTAAAGAAAAAATATCCAACAGACAGTATGATATTCCTATTCAATGTTACCTCTTCAAGGTATTCAGTTAGTGAATTCATTATAGAATAGAATCAGCTGAAGGTATAGATATTGATACTGCTTTATTATTCAATATATTTTACACTTATATTTACAGTATAATGTTGAGTGTTGCAGTTACACAATATACTATTGTAGTAGTCTGTATCATGTTCCATAATAATAAACTTATAAATATTTTTGCTTTTTAAAAAATACATATACTCTAAGAGAAAGTTCCTTATCATCACTTCCCAAACAAAAACTAAGAACAACAATAAAACAGGATAAATTATAAATAAAAAACCATCTAGTTTTGCCATTATAAGTAAAGGAACACGGTGGGAGAGCAGAGAAGAAAGGAGGTGTTGGTGGTACATGAGAAAAGTGACCGGGGATGTCAGTTTGCCTAAGGAATTAATGACCTATCACTTGTCTGGATACTGGTTTCTTACTGCCTTTGGTCATAAACTAGATCTAATATGTGCGGTGCATACTTGCTTGCTTTCAGAGTCTGAAGGATTTTTTTTTTTTTTTTGGTTGTTTGTTGTTCTTGGTCTTGTTGTTCTTGTTGTCGTTTTAGAATAGGAATAATCCCTCTTTATTTATGAGGTTTTCAAAAATGTAGGAGAAAAAAATCTACATGTCATTTGGCCTACTATCCATGTGCTCACATGTGTGTATTCAGGAAGATATTCTCAAAAGTATATAGATAATTCATTTATGATCTGGTAGAGTTTTTAAAAATTCAGTCATAAGTTTTCCTCTACTAAAAGAAAATGAAATATTTCACTGGTTCAATAAAGAGCAAATGCAAATAAATTGTGTCCCCCACCTCCCACCAGACAGGTGTATTCTTGCTGCCATAGAAAAGCTAACACTATCCCACTAAACTTGTGGAAGATTTAGGACGTTTGCTTGTTTGTTTTACAATAAAGAGAATCTTCTAGTAGGTATCAGGCATAACTGAGTGGCCTAGGAACAAGGGGAGGAGGGAGACTGTTGAAAGTACCTAATGCTGAGAGTTGAATTCCATGGTTACTGCACAGGGTGAAAGAGGGAAAGTCAGGTTCATGGCTACAGAAATCTGGTCTCCACCAGAGAATGCAGGCTAAAGCTGACCTGAGGCTGGGATCTGGGAAGCTAGGTAGGAAGTTCAAGCACCATTCTGGGTACGAGAATACAAGGCACTGCTCCTAAGAACTCCAGGCTGAACAAGAGTGATACAGGAAGAGACTGCAGATCTTTCCAGGCTTGCCCCCACAGTGAACACTAGCAGCCCCAAGCGGCTAGGCCTGAAGGGGGAAAATAGAAGCTGCAATCAGGGCACAGAAACTCTCAGACCCCTAGCTTGGGGGTAGGAAGGAGCACACAGACAGGTGAACAGTCCAAACTAGAAGCCTAAAGCCCCTACCCAAGCCAAGATACAATATCAAGCCGGGGCTGGTCCTACTGGATTAGTGCAGATAGAGGGGCACTAGCAGACCTTCCCCATGGAAGGGTTATGGAAAAGACTTATACTGCCAGATTTTACTCTGCATCTCCTTTCCCCATTCAGTCTGTAGCCTGCTGCTGCTGTCCCATTTACCCCTCTAACCAGCAGTTCCCCCTCAGCCGAAAAATAGAGGAAACAGGAAGAGATGGGGGAGAAAAAGAGAAGAGAAATCAAAGACAAGACTACATTGGCACAGTCTTCCCTGGTGCCAGGGCCTTTCAGGGCTTTCCTGGTAGGTTCGGCCTTCCCTCAGGAATCCTGTAGCCCCGAACAGATTTGAGTGGACCAGGTCCGCCAAGCCCGTGCCTATGGGCCTCGGGGATGAGGTGCTGAGTGGGCAAGCTAATTATACATGTGGCATTTGGGCAGCCGACCGTCCAGTGACACCTTACCTTATGAGGAAACGTCAACCCCAGCAACTGTTCAAAACAAAATGCCATCGCGGGATCAGCTTCGCAGGCTCTTGGCCGGTTCAGGATTGCTTTTCCCACAGCCTCTCGCACTTAGTGCAAGAATGTGCCCTGGGGAGGCCAGCTGTGGGCGGGCGGACCAGCCAGGGTGGGGGGGACAGGCGGGGCGGTCCTTGCCAGGTGTCCGTCCTGTCCCCCCTCTCCACGGACCGGCTTGCAGACCCGACCACTTGACCTTTTTATTCACCAAACCCACCTCCTAGAAATAGACTGGGCGGGGCTGTATCTGTTCTCCTTGGGACCGGGGAAAAACCTGGGCATGTGACTATAAAGGGCAGAAGACAGAAGACCCTGGGGAGGCGGGGGAGAGGGGAACTTTTGCATCCCGACTCCACTGGGCTGTTGTCTGGGCCACCCCGCCAGGGCCAAAAGCCTGGCCGCCGAGTGAGCGCCCGGGTCCAGCGCCCCGGACAGGGACGTCATCCGAGCGCCCCATTGACAGTGCAGCGGGAGGTCCCGAGCCCAGCCCAGTTTGCCGCAGCCACGGCTTTGGGCCATCTCGAGACCTAAACTTCAAGCACGGCCCTCGGAGGAGGTCACACACACAGAAGTAGCCAGGGACAGCCCATCTCGCTAACAGCCCAGCCCCACCAGCACAGTCGAAGACTTATTTTTAGTCCCCAAATAGGGGCAGCATTAAATATCTGGTAATTCATACAAGCAAACCTTTTCAAACTTGGTCAGCCTAAGAGAGCTTAAATAAAACTGAAAACACGCAGGCAACAACCACCTTTTATCTGCTCGGAACACACCAATTCTCTTTTTATCTGAAAGCTCCGCGGAGCGCCGGGGAAACGGAGCTAATCTAGCCTCCGCAGCCGCGGGCCGCTCCTCCTGGAGCCGGAGCTCAAGCCCAGCAGCCTTTGCACAAGCCCCTTCCCTTCTCTGACGGGCCCTTTAAGGGAGAAGGAAGAAAGCAGCTCCCCCGGGAGCAACCAGGCTAGGGCTAGACCCCAGGCGGGTGGCAGCACCGCCCCCGGGCCTGGGCCGAGCCCCAGAGCAGCGGATCTCGGCCGGTCCGCGGGGAGGACTGCGAGCGGCAGGGCCCGGGCAGGACGCCGAGGAGGACGGAGAGCCCCGGCGTGGCTCAGGGACTCGGGGTGGGAGACCGCGGGGCGGGGAAGGTACGCGCCCGCGACCGTGCGCCGGGCCCGCGGACTCCGAGGCCAAGCCCGCACCGAGCAGGGCTGGGCTGCCCCTCACACACGCCCCCGCCGGCCCAGCACCACTGCCCTTGCGTCCCGAGCAAAGAGGACCACAGATTAGTACTTGGGTTTCGGATTGTCTTGGAGTTCGGTTTGTTTATTCCTAAAAAGATCATAAAAAGTCACGTCCAAAAATGGGGGGAGGGGGAGGAAGGGCGAGAGCGGAGAGAACTGGAGGCGACTCGCGCAGGGTCCCGAGAAAGTTGCGGCGGAGCGGTTGTGGGGTGAGGGTGGGAGAAGGGAGCGGCCGGGTTTTCTAGCGACCCGGGTTTTCTTTATGAACTCCTCGCGCTAAACTTCACCCCGTAGGAGAGCGCAGCGGAGATCCTCGACTCTCGCCCGCCCTCGGCCAGCGTCAACCCCACAAATAGCCAAAGTTTCCAAACCAAAATGGGGGTGGGGTGGGGGGAGCGTTAAGAAACCCAGAGACCCAGCTGGTCCTCCCGAACTCCCGCACCCCGACCGAGCCTGGCTAACACTGAAGCGCTCCGGAAAACTGCGGCGTCGCAGTCACACGGCGAATCAACACAACACTTTTCAAGAAAACAAAATATTCGCTGGGAAACTTACTTTGCATTTAGTCTCTATTCTTTGGGGGGATGCGGTTTAAGTCGGCTCGTAAAGGAAAGCTCGTTTTGTCCAGGTTGGATATTGTCTACTTATGGATCAGCCCTTGGGTGAGGGTTTATTTTAATTTATGGCTTATGCATTCTTTTAAGGTCGATTTACATGACCTCCGGCTACAACTAAGACAGCCGAGGAGGGCACTCCAGTCGTCAGTCGGCCAAACCCACAATTAAAACAGCCCTCCCCCTAGTCTTGGTGTGACTAGGACTCTCCCGGAGTAGGCTGGTCGCCTGCTTTTTCTTTTTTTTTCTCTCTCCCTCTTCTTTCTTTACTTCTCCCTTTTTTCCTTCCTTATTTCTTTCTTTCTTTTTTATGTTTTTCTTTTTTAATATCATGAAATAAGATGTGATATCAGTTTGAAAGTTTCGGTATAACTTTGTCTAAACCCAAGCTTGCAGCGATAACGAGAAAGAACAGCGCTCACAAAGCCCTCAGGATGCTGCCCTCTGGTGGGCATAGAGGGCATTACCACCCAGCGGTCCCATCTGCACCCTCAGAGCACACACGCATTTGCTTACACAGAAAAAGCGGGGGGGAGGGAGGGAGAGAGAACTACACACGCAGGCACATAAGCTTCCTCTATCACACAGTTGCGCAAACTTCAATGAAATACCTACCTCAAACTTCACGGAGACTTACAAATTCATTCTCTAAGCCACCTGACTTCTTTTTCATATCATTCCCAGTTACATAGATTAGAATATCTATACAGGGAGGCGGAGTAGGAGGAATAAGGTGGGCCGAGAGGGCGGACAGATTTCCGGACGAATACTTAGGATGGCGATAACAGCTTTCTGTTGTCAAAGGTTGCGTTGTCTGTCTGTCTCTCCCCTGCCCTTTTTGCCTTAGTGTCCTACGCACAGTTATCTACAGCTACAACATGTGTTTTCTCGGAGTGGATTTTGGGGGTGGGGGGGTGGCAAGAAAACCAGAAGCCCGCCACGCAGATCTGTCACCGCCTCCGGAACAAGGCACAACTCTCCGAGAGGGGGACGCATCCTGGGGATCCGCGCGTCCACCAGCGAGCGGCAGACGCTCGGGCCCCTTTCTCAGCCTCTACTCCCCCCTCTGCGTCGGCCCCGCGGAGCGCCCTCCTCCCGCTCCTCCTCCCCTCTCCCCTCCCCAGCCAAGTACGGAAACCCGCCCGGGCTGGGCAGCCACCGCTCCGGCAACCCGCGCCCTCGCAGGGCTCCGCGCGCTCAGCTCTCGTCCCTCCGCCTGCCCTACCCCAGCCCCTCAGTCCCAGCACAGGGAAACTAAACCCGAAGCGGCCCGGAAGGGCAGAAGCGGAAGGCACTGAGGGCCGGCGGCCCGGCCCGGGGTGCCTGCCCCCTGCCCTCTCCTACTCCCCAACAGGTAGCTCACAAACGGGCCGCGCGCTCACGCTCTGCCTCCCTCGCTCTCTAGATCGCTCGCTCCGTCCCGGTTACCTGGGCGGGCTCCAGGATGGTACCGCACGGGAGGGCTCCTTGTGCGCTGCGCCGCGGGAGTAAATGGCATTAAAGAAAAAGGGAAAGATACAAATAAAAAAAAAAATTAAGGAAGGGGAGTCGATGCTAGGTCAATTAGCACAGCCCGGGGAGCAAGGGAGCAGAACCCCCCAGCGCCGCGGCCGGCACAGCCCGTTAACTCAAGTCTGCGGGGGTGTCCCGCCCCGGGCGGGGGGGAGCGCTGACCCGCAGAAGTTTGCCGCCGGGGTGCCAGGAGGTGCGCGCAGAGCGGGGTGACTAGGGGCTTCCCCCTTGAAACAAGTGAAGGCGATGGTTAGTGCTGTCAATCTTGGCAATCAGTGTGAGCGGCCATGTCGTAAGTATTCAAAGCATTTCCCGTCGTGCAACATCAGAAAGTGAGTGGCCAGGGCATTGATCTGAGCGAGGGAGAGGAGGCAGGGCTCCCCTCCCAGACAACACAGGCAAGATGAGACAAGAGGCGAGGGAGGCAGCGAGCCAGGCAGGGAAGCTGGGAGGGAGGGGGAGGGCTAGAGGAAGAAGAAGGAGGGAAGAGCGGGAGGCAAAGGCAAGAGAGAACCGGAGAGAGAGGGCAGAGAACGGCGTGAGCGGAGGTCGAAATTGGAGAAAGCGCCTGGGAAGAAAGAGTGAGGCAACTACTGGGAGAGAATTGGAAGGGGACAAAGAAGAGAGTTGGGGTCAGAGGAGAATGGGGACAAGTATTAGGTGGGAGAGAGACTGGGTGAGGAGTAAAGGACCAAAGGAGCACTATTAAGGCTGGGGCTGCTGGGAGGAGGAGTCAAGAGGAAGGCGAACTGCAGTGGGGCAAAGGTAGACAACTGCATAGAAAGAAAGCAAATAGAGAAGAGGAGAAGGAAAGTGGGAGAGGAAAATGTAGGGGCGGTAATTTGTGTTTTGAAAAAGTTATGTGACAGCGGAGGAAGGGGCTGAATATTAACAAGTACTGAGCTATAGAGGTGGACCCCAGAAGTGAGTCACAGTAGATACAGAGAGAAAGGGAAGGACCAGGGCTGAAGCAGACCAGGAAGAAGGAAAGATGGGTGAATATTAGGATGAATAATAAGGATGAAAGAAAATGAAAAACAAAGAGAGTTTTAAAAAGAGATGCAGGAACCAGAAACAATGAAAACACACCAGTTAGTAGGATCTCAGTAAATGGGGGAAGAGAAATTTATTTTAAAAGGAGGAGGAGGAGGGCTTGAAAGAAAAGAAGAAAAAGCAATTGACATAAGAGATCCTTAATATATGTAGGTGGCATGGTCTGGAGACCATGTAATTATGGAGTTTATGGGTTAAAATGATTAGAAATAACAAGACATGTACAAACTACCAAAGAAAAATTATACCTTTACAGCAATAAATAAAATAACTCCACATTTATTATATAGATAAGTTTGTGTTACGTGAAATTGGGTGAGTGATACATATGTATTACCTCAACTTTGTAGAGGAAAAGATTCAGAGTTACAATTTCAAGAGCGGTGGCTTGGAAGTTGTAGAAGAGGAAAAGAGTTTCTGTCACCCTGAACAGCATGTGAAAATGCATGTCAGATGTAGGAAATTATATTAATAAAAGGCACCCCCCAAAAACCCACATAAATTAAAGATTCTCTTTGATGCATGTGATTTTCAAGGGTACAGAATGGCCTAAAGGAGCAGAGACCTGGAACTTTATCTTAGTGCACACAAGCTGAAGGACCGAGAGGGGAGGGAATAATCTTGGTGTCACGTAGTAGAGATGCAGAGTAAAAGAGATAGATGAGAAAACCAGCTCTGACAGCAGCAGACACAGAGCTCACTCGAGGCAGTATGCACCAGGTGATGTTGGCCTGCCTTAACCCAGGCCCCAAAAGTAGACTAGATTTCAGAAACTGAGGTCAGTGGCAAATCAAAATTATATCAAGATTAAAAGCTGGAAGAGAGGTTCTGACACACCTACATAACTACTGCAGACATTTGTGGAGGAAAAATCCTTACTCTGTAGAAACTGATATGAGATGGCCACTTTGGGACACTTCATAAACAGGGACTTTGTTTAAGAAAATATGGACCAGGAGAGATGGGACAGGAATTATGACTAAGAAACTTCCCACAGATTAAGTAATAAAAATGATAAAGGGGAGAAAGCCTCACCTTTGTTACATTCACTTTAAAAGAAATGGAGAGAGTAAGCAAGGACAGAAGATGGAACAAGCTGATATGACAGTCATATATTGGCTTCTTAAAGTATATTTTATGTTTGGTTTCATATGAACTCCAGACAAGAGAGGAAAAAGAAACAAGGATGGGGATGAGCATCTCGGATTAGTGGGGCAGAAGGAATAGCCAGATGTTTTTACCCCAATAGGAAAGAAGATGCTTGAGAATTGGGAGCTTGGGGACTGTAAGTTAAAAATGACTTGATGACTGTGGGCTGAGAAGACTACTAGTTCCCAAAAAGAAATCTTGTGTTCCCATAGCCCACAGCGACTTCCAGAACTAGAAAGTCTACCCCCAGGAGCCAGAGCCTAGAGGCCATTAAAGAGAATGCCTGGCACCTTGCAGCCAGTTCCTCCCACCCTGGGTTCCCAGAACTACCAGGCATGCCCCTTGACCTCCGAGGCCCAAGGGACAAACCCAAACCAGTGTTTCTAGCCTAGACATGGGCCAAATCTTTTCTGGGGTTTGTTTTTGGTTTTGGTTTTGTAAATGAGAGAAGTCAGGCCCAGCGCTGGGTTCCAGAGTCTCACAATCATCAGCCGCCTGCTCCGGAATTCAACCATAGGGGCCAAAAACAAAAAAAAAAAACAAAAAAAAAAACAAAACCTCTCCAAAGCCTAAAGAGGTCAAAATCGAATGACCTGTCCTAAATGCCTGCAGAGTTGGGGCAGAGAGATGATGGGGTAGTTTCAGTCCCAAAGCCTGAATCCTCATGGAAGAGCCACCCAGGGAGGTGAAACATCCGGGATGAAACGCTGAGATGCGACTGGGTTCCTCGGAGTTGCTGCGACAAGTCTGGCTTTTCAAGCACCAGCGCATCCATCTCTTTAAATCATACAGCATTTGGGGATCTAGGGGTAAGACTGACCCCGCCAACCTGATGCAGGCCGCTGGCGGGAGGCAAAAAGTGGGGAAAGGCGACATTTTCAAGACCTCTGGAGTCCAAGGCCCTAATACTGGGCCGCGGGGGACCTTCCGGTTAGGAGCGGCAGGAACTCTCTTTAGATTTTACCTGATAAACTGATACCAAAGTAGATTGATAAGGCGGAAACCCGAAGCTGATCACAACATTGGTCCCTAAAGTTAAAAAACTAAAGTTTGGGGTCTCTGTGCTGCACTTCGGGCTGTGCATGGGGTGACACGTGGCCCTGGGGGCGGGGGTGCACCCTAAGGGTTTCCTTTCAAGCCCTGAGCACGATTGTACAGCGCAGGGGGCGAGCGGAGAGCGCTCCAGCGGGTTGAAGTGCCGGGCTCTCCACCTGGTCCGCACTGGCCTGGGGGCTCCGAGAAGTCCCACAGACAGCGCAGGACACCCAGGCACCTTTCGACCAGATCCAGGCGCATTCGAGCTCACTTGCCCTGGGGGTCGGAGCATCGCGCGGCGCGAGAACCCTGGGCACTGAGCTAGGGGAACTAGGGAGGCAAGGAGGGGCGAACGCGTGGGGGCTAACTTACCTGCCGCAGCTGTCGCTGCCTCCGCGCAGTCCCGGTGTCCCTGCGCACAGCTACCAGCAAAGGCAACTCGGCTTTGCTAAGTATGGCCTCGCACCTCCAGAGAAGAGGCGCGAACCCGCAAAGGCAAAGCGCGCGCAGTTCCTGGAGAAAGGTCCGCCTGAACTTGGGAAGGGCAACGCAATGAATTCTGCTAAAGAAGTTAATATTTAAAACACCCACGCAAAAATCATAACGACTGTTAAAACCTCGAATTCTCGCTGTGAAAGTCTCCTTACACCAGCCGGGCGAACAATTCAGATCTACATCTTAAGGTCGCTAACTTCTTTCAGGAAGGGCTTTATAGCTACTGTATAAATAGGACAAATACAAATGTCTTTACTTCCAAAACACGGGGAATGAGAACTTTACTGAAACGAAGAATAAGTGAAAGAGTATAAAAAGCCAAAAAGGAAGAAGTTGAAAACTTTAATTACAGCACGGAGAAAAGTTTTAGCAATTGGTATCCTTAAACAGGGATAACAAACATAACAGCACTTCAGTAGCCCACTGCACTTCATTTAAGTTTGGTGTAACCAAATAACCCAAACTCCCAAATAACAGTGCCCTTGGGACTCTACCTCAAAGAGGTCGGAACTCGTGTTTCAACAACAAAAGCAAAAAACAAACTGTGAATAATGCTCTGTGTTCTTTAAGACGTCATTTTGCAAAAGGACAAGGCATTGTCCCTGGACTTTAAGTGGCTAGACAATAACATTAAATTTCATTTGAATCTGCGCATCATCCTGTTGGGAAGACCACAGCGGTGGCAACAGTAGCAGCAGCACCGTCACAAAGGAGGTGGGGAAAAGTGGTAAAAATGCATGAACTTTTTTCAAAGAAAAATAAAGATAAATCAAAAATAAGTTTTACAGACATGTCTTTCCTGGCTTAGGAAAGTTAATTTTTAAATGTGCTTCTGCTGTCTAAGGTGCAAAGCCGAGCGAGGGGAGTGCGTGGCTGGAATCTGCATGCTGATAAGAGAAGGCTGATGTACTTACAGTGACAGAGGGCAGGCTGCGGGAGAAAAGCTGTTTGTGTTAGCCTGCGAGTTACCCAGGGCTGCAGTGAGAGCAGAAGGGAGGAGTGGGAGTGCCAGTCTGCGTACACCTTCACCGCGTCTCATTACATCTGCCAGCCTCTCTCTCCCTCTCTCTTTCATTTCCACATTCCCTTTGTTCCTGAAAAAAAATCTACACGTCACATCAGAGTCCCCAGATGCAGTCTACACCAAAGAAAAAAAAATGAATAATTCAATCAAACTGTGCATAGTCTCTAAGGCAATAAATCTATTGCACTTAAAGAAACGAAGGGTAATTACCACCATGGAATTAGAATAAGGCCAAAGACCCGAGATGTCGTTGAGTCTCTGGGTAAACTCCCCGGTCAAATAAAGTTTCATTTATTTAATCCTTTTGACATCTCAAATGGAAAGTCAAAGAAAGATTTTTAACTTCTCTTAGAAAGATATTCACTTCTTTTTAAACACATTTTAAAAGGAGGGGTGGGGGAGGGAGAAAAAGCCTAGGGCATACTACCCTACTCAAAAGGCTCCAGAGGCAGCAGCAGAGACCAGGCACAGATACAAACCAAGACAATGTGTCCGTGGAGCCTGTCCAGGGTCCATTCCTCCCCCCCCCCCTCTCTCTCTCTCTCACACACACACACACACACACACACACACACACACTCCACCCTCCTCCACTCCCCACTAATCAGACGAGGATCGCCCTCCACTCTCACCCACCACCGCAGCTCAGCACGAGGGCAGCTGGAATCTGGAAACCTTACCTGAAGCACCAAGACCTAAGAGAAATCGCGCTTCCCTGCCACCAACACCCCATGCCAGCCCCACGCACCCCTCCAAAGTCCCGTAACCATCTACTTCTTCCATCTGCCTAAGAGAAACTGTAAACGGGATTTTCCCCCCCACGATTGAATGGAAGCTCTGTACTGTACCGACTTCTGGATTTGCCCTGAGTTGAGTTTAGGGAATGTCTGGAAAGAAAAAAGGGGGGGTGGGAGGAAAAAGGGAGGGGGCAGCTAAGCCTTGTCCAAGTTAGTCAGAAGGCTGTGTTAGGCAGGAAAGAGGCTACTGAAGAAACAGCTGGGATGCAGACTGGCTATGGATATCTCAGTTCTAGGAACCGTGTCCTTTCGTCCCGGAGGTAAGACTGTGTACTGTCGCACGTTTATTCTTTCGCTGTCTGTGCCTCTCTTCCCCACCCCCAAGGACCCCTCCCACTCGGGTCAACTGGCATGCGCCCCGGAGAAGGGCACAACACGACGGTCTTTATTTTCCAGATCTCTCTACTCATAAATTGTGGGTGTCACTTAAACGAAATTAGCAAATCTTCTACCGTTGGCTGCAGCGACCAAACCCTCTGTCCCTCTGCGGGTTGCGCGCTGATCGCGGCATCTCGGGCTGCAGAGCGTTCCTGCAGCCCCAGCCCGCCGGTCGCCTGGCCTGAACGCTCAGGTGATGCTGGGGAGACTCGCGGCGTCCCAAACGGGTTCCGCTGAGGGTTTCTATCAGATCACCACCTCCCGCCGCCTTCGCGCGCGCGGACGCACGCACACACCGACGCACACAGAGATACACACACATTCTGACAATCTGGCCGAACTCCTCATCTAAACTCAAGTCCCTTTAACCGTCAATTCAGCCCGCTTGAGAGCAGCGGGAAAACTAGGATGATACGTGGATGAACCGCGAGGGTGCCAACCTCCCTGTTTGGCGGAGCTCTGTTTACGTGCCTAAGTCGCCACCTTCAGGTCGAGCGGAAGACTGCGCCCGGCTCCCGGCTTGTCGAGACAAACCCGGCGGACACTGGCCCTGCCGCCTATGGCGACAGCCGGGAGCGCTTGAAAGGGAAGCTAAGGGAGGGCCCGCGAGCCGACCCGCTGAGCAAAACAAGGCCTGCTCTCCGAGACCTGGGTCGAGAAGAGTGAGGGCTGAAACTGCACGCAAGCTAAAACCAATAGCCAAGAACCGAGGAAGGCGCACTCTTCCAGCAAAGTGCAAAGCTCCGGGCCAAGGACTCTGCAGCTCCAACACAGAAGCGGCTGCCCCGAAACTTCAAGCACTAACTCCCAGGCCAGTGGCGAGGGGTGCAGGCAGCTTCGGAGGGGCGAAACATCCGCTCCAGTCCTGGCCGAGGACCGAGCTCCCTCTTGCAGTGACCTAGGCTCAACTTGGACTCCGCATTCCCTGGGGCTCCTCTCCCGCTTCTTCTGTAGCCTCGGGGCAGAAGACAAAGGGACTGGGGAGCGGCCAGACCCAAGGTCACTAGCAGCAGCCTCCCGGACAAGAACTGTACTCCTGAGAAGGACGCTCAGGCAAACCAGTCGCCTGCTTCGAGAGCTGGACACTTAGCTCTGTAGTCGCCCATTTCTCAGAAAATCAGTCCTTCTGATTGTCTAACAACAGATTCGGCAAAATAATAATGATAATTATTACATCGATTTTCAACCTTCCCACCCCTACCTCTACTGAAACCCTTTACACACACTGTTCTTCCTGTACTTACATCCTTATATTATAAGGATACCAGGCTTAGGAATTCCCTGCCTAATCCTGAAATAACTTAGTGGTTGTTCTTTGTTATGCCTGGACACTGCCTTCTGCTCTAAGTCCATCCTCCTCCGTGAACTGTGCCACAAGGGTGCCTCCGTCTTCCCTACCCCTTGGGTGCACAGACATTCTTTAAATGTAACGCTTCGTCAAAGGAGAGGAAGAATAATTTTATTTATCTCAAGAAAAAGGACCCTTAGGAACTATCTTGTGTTATATGAGGCCATAAATCACCGGTTACGGACTCCAGCCAGGGCCTTCACTATTTTGGTCAGCATAGTAATACTAATAATAATAATTAATCAATTAGTACATTAAATTTAAAAAAGAGAACCACAGCAACCCAGTGCTAATAATGGACAAGAAATGTCTTTTCAAAGAGAGAGGCAACAGGCCCCCAACCCAGACCCCCATTCCCTGGTTTCACGCCACAGCCTAGCAAATTAACATTAGGTCCTCTTCCACTCATGTAGAAAGCCGAGTGTTATTGAATACAGTAGTGAATTTTCCCAGGGAATCCCAATTATAGAAACACCTGTGCTAAGTAATGCTATTCTAATCCACTATGAAAACCTTAACTATGTAATAGCCCTCAAATCATCTCATTTCTTAGTCGCATTGGGGTGGGCCAACCTCATGGAAGAACATTAGACTCGTGCAATGCCCCCAGAGCCTTATCTCAGAGGGGCCTTGGTTTTACCATTCATAATCCTGACAGTTCATCTTCTCCTAAGTAAAAGGGATACACACATGAAGCCTAATGTAACTGCCAGAAACTAAGCGTGGGTAAAACCTCATTTAAAGAAAAACCAAATCAAAGACCAGTGACTACGAAACTGGAACACATGGCACGTGGGCAGTCAGGCACCAATTCCATGATCTTTAAATCAAAATCCTAACAACATGGAAGAAGTTGTCACTATTTGGCATATATGCTTCTTTACTATAAATAGAATATCAATGGCAAAAATAAAATGAAATAAAACCATCATAAGAAGGAATGTGGTAGAAACCAGAAAATACAAAACTCTACAAATTCCCCCTCAAAAATACATATCAGACCTAATATTTTTAAATGCCAGACCTAATGTTTTTAAAATACTATCTGAAAGAAAATTATTTATTAAAGTACTGATTGTTTTATAGCTTAAGGCTGCCAAAACTGCCACTAAAAGATCCAGATGAAAAGTGAAGTTTGTATCCAAATGTTTGTCTTACAATGAAACACGGAATTATTTTTCTAAATAAAGTGATCTAAATAATTACATAGGTAAGCATGAATATCACAAAAACCACAGAAAGGAAAAATATGATAAAGAGTTATAGGATAATTCAACCACAGAAATAACCTTTATTCACTAAAATTCAAAGTATCCATCCCAATAGCATCCTCCCGAGATATCTTATTACCTTTCCATTATTAAGTACTCTTGTGAAAGCATGTGCATTCCTTCATATGTGCTTCTCTTCCCAACACTTACCCCTTCCCAAATCTGAGGTTTACAATCACTAAGATGACTACCATTTCATTCAGTATACACTTTAGCCACACTAGAAACATTTGATAAATCCTACAGTTCCATTCCAGTGCCTAATAAAAGACAAACAAGGGACACAAAAATAATGGTGTAAAACTGCTCAGTGATAAGTATCAAACAATAAAACAATAATTTACTAAAATTACTACTCTTTAAAGGTTTGATAATTTACCTCAGCAATTGTAGGCTTTCTGTATTATGTTAGCATTGTTTTTAAAAACTGAATTTAACCGAATTCTCTTAAATTTAAAATTTGTTACTTAAAAATCTTTCCTCTAAATTCCAGATTGATATTTTTAAATTTTCTAAATAGAGAATTTCTTTTGTGTGTATGTTTTTAAATATCACAATTATGTTGAAGACTTTTGCTTGTTTTCCACATTTTTATTCACATTTAAATATTTATTGAGTGCCTAATATGTGCAAAGCAAATAATTAAAAGTGTGTTACTTAAGGATCTATCTTTTGCACTTTTATGATTTAATAAATACTAATTAAATTTGCACATCTACTGAAATTTATTTTCTATGTTGAAAGTTAATTTATACCAATTATGCCAGCAGAAGTATTCTGTTCAATATAAGTATATCTGATAATTGCATATGACGTTAATTCATTTTATTTGGCATATACTGTTTAAATTACCTCAGATATTTTTCCTAACCAACTACAGACATTTCTAAAAGTTCTTCTGACTTATCAAAATGTATATCTTAAAAAAAAAGCTTTATTTAAAACAATCTATAGTTACAATCCAATTCCAAATAACATATTTTATGTATTTTATTTTCCAAATCAGTTCTAAAAGAAACTTTAAACCATATCTTCAAATCAGTCTTTAATATAAGTGCTATGCAAAATTATTCTATAACTTGATAGTTTTAGGTCTCTAACATGTATCACAATCATATATGTAAGATAAAGATATTATCTACCTAAAGTCAAACAAACAAATGAAAGCTAAAAAAATAAGCCAGTGTTCCAAGTATCTGGATGTTTTCAATTATTTAAATAACTCATTGGATTTTATTGAATTTTTAAGTTTTCATCAGGATGTTTTGCATTAGGTTTGAATATTTTATCTTTTTAATAGGGGGAGGGGGAAAGGCAGAAACACTGAGAATCTGCAACAACGATCACCCTCATGCTAATTCAAGTCTGTTTAAGACAATAATAAATGAAAAGCTTCACTTGTTCACACTTAGAGTTCTAGAATAGCAGGGTTCTGGAGAAAATACTTAAACTCAAGAGCTCAATACGGAAACCTCTTTTAATCGTATACAATATGTTATCAACCTACTTTCCAAGTTGATGAAGTTTAGTACTAAACTGAATATTAAGCAAATAAGCGTTAACTATGTTCACTAGAATTAGCATATTTCAGATTATAGTTTATAAATTTTTAAGAGCATCAGCATCATGATATGGTTGCCATAGAAACTGCAACAATATGTCATTTCAATTAATTTTATATGCAGTGATAAGGCCTAGTTCTACATCACTTCAATACAAGTTTAAAAAGCAAAGACTGAAAAGCGATATAAATAGCGAATAGTGAGTTTCTAATTTATACCAGTTTAGAAACTAATAAAGTACAAGCCTTTTAAAAAGAAAAATGCACAATGCATTCTAATTGCATGAAAGGATAGCAATTTAATAAAGATCATAAAATGTTTTAAATAAATACATTCTGAAAAAAAAGTTTTCATTAACAATCAACTACTTTACTTCTCTTAGTATTCTATACTTTTGTTACTTAGGTTTATTTATCAGTAACAAAAATTATTGGTTATTACATATTACTTAATTATTAAATTATGGATGCTCTCTCTGTTCTCTAGAGATAGGTACATTTGCTTTTACATTATAAATTCAAAACAACTGGTGCAGAATTTTTAATATTTTTTAAGTAATTATTGAAACAGATCCTTTTCACTTAGAAGGAAGACACAATGTATTATTGCAAAAGCCTTCTTAGTATGTCACTGCCAGAAATATTCCATTGACATTAATGGCTCAATTACTGGAACAGAAAAAGCTTATGAAAATAAAGCATATATTTCCTAAAGAATAAATACGGCAAACGATCTGGAGCTCTTAATTAATCTGTTCTTTGGCTAACAAATACCTTTTCCTTATATTTTCTCTCATTGCACATTTTTATATGGACTATGCCCAAGAAAATTCTGAAAATAATTTGAAAAGGCAAATTATATTCAAGCCTATATTTATCATGCATCTCTTTTTAGATATAATGTAGCCTTTGTTGCTAATAATTTCAATTAATTACTATAAAGCAATGTCCTCAAAATAGCTATAAAAATATTATAATACTAACAGTAATTTTTAGAAAAATAAATGAATACAGTATGTGTGTATTTTTTAATGGCAAAGAAACAATCTAAAGAAGAAAAGATAAACATACACAACTTATTCTTCTTGATAGGATTAGGAGGATTCCTTCCAAAGAAGCATTTAAATCCCCAGTTTTCCTGACAATTAACAATGAAAAACAGATGTTTACAAAGCTGTTTCATATGCTGTCTTAAAAGACGATAAAAGATGGTTTGTGGATAGTAAGAAGGAAGAGCCAGATAACTGCTTGCCGAGTGTATATTTAAAAAGCATTTTCATTGGCTCAGTTATTGTTAATAGTGAAAGAAAACACTTTGTGCTGCACATACTGTATGACTGTGACTATAGAAAACTGCCATCATAAAGTCCTCAAAAACTCTTAAGATGTAATTTACAAAGATAATAATAACACAGAATTATTTCACTTCTCTGAATGCTACACATTTGCATACCAGGACTGTGTACAATATACTCATAATGCACATTCATAATAACAAGGACTTCTTAACACTATAACTACAGCATAAGATCTGTGCATTAGACAATCTATCCTACCAAGTTTTACTTACTGGTGTAAAAGTGTTAGTCTGAGTCAGCCAGGTGTCTGCTGTCTACACAACTGAAGACCAACCCATTAACTACTACATCACCATTGTGAGAAAATACAATGATAAAATTGAAAATTGTGTGACCTTGCAAGGCAATAACAATACTATCTAGTAGTATCTATCTAGCATTATATTGGAAAATGTCAAATGAATATTTTAAAAGTTGTCTGCCATAATCATGGACCTACATTACAAAAAAGCCTTAAAATACAACTAATGTTTAATTGTCTTTTATATTATTTCTTGAACCAAGCACCATGCTAGGCACCTTAAAAATGTTTAATTTTTTAAGTATTTGGGCATTTTTATTTTCTGAAAATAAATCTTAATAATGAATCTTCTTCATGAAGCATTTTTCTCTGCCTACATCGCAGTAACTGTGTATTTGGTATCCACTATGGGTAATAGATAAGTTGTAATTTTGGTTATTGTCCATGTTGTTTCTTGTTCTTATTCAGCAGAGAATAAGTATATCCTAATAAATAACAAAAATATGGTATTTCTATTGCCCAGATGGCTTACTTACTAAATTTACTCCTGACATTTTCTGTATTAGTCAAAATGGAAAAGACATTTTGAAACAAAGAGTGGAGACAGGCACAATATTGCCATATGTACAATATATAACAGCACCTGGATTGGCACAAACTGAGCAAAAACATCTAATTATGAAAAATTCCTGAATATATTAAAACATTTACATTTTTAAACTAAAATTTTGTTTAATATGAAAAATGACAGAAGATAATTACTTGTCCTTAAAATTGTATTAAATATTCAATAACCCATAAGCATTTATATATGAATATTACTATTGAAATTGAATGTATTTTACTATGAAGCTTCAATTATCCCCCAGATTATAATAAAGTATGAAATATATTCATGTATTGACTTCATTCAATTAAAAAAAGTTCTAAATGTAAGTTAATTATTTACATGAACATTACAATTATATTAGGAACATGACATCTAAACACAGGGAGCAAAGAAACTACCTTGCACCAGCAACACTTTAGTCCTGATATTATGTTAGTTAAAAGACTGTTAAAATCACCAACAGACTTCTAATTTAATATACTAAAGTACAGTAGTATATAATATAGTATAAAATGTGAACTTTCTCATTCTGCTTTTATCTGTGTGTTTATATTTGAAAAAGTGTGCAACCTAAATTTTTTTATGAACAGTAGGTCATCCTGGAAACTTAAATGTGTTCTACAATTAGCAAACTTGGTTTTGGCCTGTTTGTAATTAGTACTTCACAAAGTGATGCGTACAACAGCTAATATTCTGCTGCTCTGTAGTTACACAAGGAGTGCTCACGTACTACTTACAATTATTTTGTGGTATCTTAAGTAAACTAAAAATCCTAAAATGAGAGAACTAAGAGCAATTTATCCAAGCCAAATCCAAATGTGCAAGGCATGGGTGCTAGAAAGAATAAGAAAAGAGTAACGGTATCTGGTTTCCATAAGCATATAGTTCACAATCATCACAAGTCATTCCAACAGATGCGTTTAAAGATCCATCAGACAAACTGAAATGAATGATCATTCAAATGTCACAAAAGGCAAATACAACCTAGACATAGTGGAAGTAATATCTCAATTTTTCAGAGAGTATAGCATTGCACACAAAGATGACCAAGAGTATCGGATTGTTTTAATATTACAGTTTTGTTCTCATTGACTATATATATTTAGATACCACCCTAAACAAGAGACCAGCACAGTTGAATAAATCAGCTTCTAAAATAATTTATACATTCAACTGCAGAATTCTTTTCAGACTGCTGAGCTTGTGGTGTACTTTGACACATCTATTAATAATCGTATATTCTAAGTCATTTCTACTTCCTAAGTACTACTTCTACATTCACTAGTCATTATCTTCTTGTTTTGTCTTCTTGTTTTAGCAAGTAAATGTTTAATTCTTATATATCATCTCTCCCATCTTCCCAAATGATTATGTAACAACCCTTGGCTAAAACAAGTCAATGTTTACATTATCACACAAAGTAAATTTTGTTCATGGCCGAGCCAAGTAGTATACTATAAATACATGCCATTTCTTTTAGAATTTATTTGTTTTCCCTTATTGAAAGACTCACTTGTAATAATCTACTAACCTTTAAGGGCCTTTCATCATTACTTTTTCCACATGTTTTTGCCAATCAGTATTATTTCTCTAATTGTCAAATAAATCACCTGTCTTTCAGCTCAAATTCAAACTCACTGCCCTCCATGCCATTGCATAATGGTCACCCAGGGTATTTGCGTTTATGATTTTTGTGTTGGGGCCCACATCTTTTTTCTTGGTTTACTCACCTCACTTTATTGGAGTACATTCTCTAGTAACTTCTTTAATAAAAACAATGTATAAGAAGTTTCAGTTGTTATATATCTGAAAAGTTATCTATCTCTCATGACATTCAGTTGATAGTTTAATTAGGTACAGAATTCTAGGTTGAAACCATTTCCTCTCAAAAATTTGTGAGCATTGCTCCATTGTACTCTAAACTTCAGTGTTCCTAATCTGACATGACCTACTTTTGTTTTTCTCTCTGGAAGCTTTTGCAATCTCTACCCCTATTGTTTTAAAATTTTACAATAATGCCCGTTGGTGTGGATTTTTTTCATTCATTGTCCTGGGCACCTGAATGCTCTTTCAATCTGAAAATTCATGTCTTTCATTTCTGGACTCTTTCTTGTATTTTTCCTTTTTCTACCCTATTCCATTTTCTATCCTCCTTTTCTGGAATGCCTATTGTTGGAATGTTGGAACTTCTAAAATGATTCTCTGAAACTCTTACTTCTTCTTTACTTTCAGTCTCTTTAATTTTATATGATTTTCTGGATGCTTCTGAGAAAGTTCTCTTCCCCTGATAAAAGAATAGATGTCCCTGAAGAAAAGATCTTTTGTCACTGCACCTCCCAGCTTTCTATTTTTAAATGTGACTGTGATGTCTGGAGTGGCAAGAACTGTCTTACAATCATGAGACAATACATATCAAGATGAAAAGACAATTGAAAAATTAAAAAATAACTAGAACTCTTCCTGGCAAATAGCAAGTACTCCATAAATATTTCTAGAATGAATAAATGTTCAATGAATAATGAGAGTGGTAGGGCAAAAGTATAGAAAGAGTCTAAAACTTTAATAACATCACTACACTGCTCTGACAGCCCTAAACTTTCAAACTCTAGACTTCTTTTCACGTGAAATAAGTAACTGTTTTCATTGCTTAAGACACTGAAAGCCAAAAACATTCCTATTATGGACCTACAGTAAGTACTCAGTTAATGGTAGATTTGCTTTATTCTAAATATCATATTCTTATTCAGATATACTATTAGCCTCATTCTCTACGTCTAATAATTAAAATTTTTATAATACTTGCAGCTTTCTTCTCTGAGTTCTCCACATCCCTCTAAAGTTTTACAGCCTCAAAGTGGGTACTATTTCTAGAAAAAGATTAATCTGTGCTTTCACAAAATGTCACAATGGGAAGATCTGGCCACTGATTTTTCTCATACAATATTCTTATTTATGCTTAATCACACCTATTTGTTTTGTTTAACAACTAAGTCACTTACTTTGTTTACCGTAGTCTAATCTCTGTATTATTTTCCTTTGCTCTGGATTATTTTCCTTTGCAAGTTTATTTTATTATTTAAAAAAATAGGCATTATGATATTCATTATAACTAGTGGGATAATACTGGGATTCTTAGGAAAAAGTTAATAAAACCAAACTTCCCGTTACCACCTTCCTGAGATAAGCAAAGTTAATAGTTTCCAGCATTTTTAATATCTTTCTTCACATTTATTCAAACATATATATATTGAATTTATATACAAATATTCTACAATATTTGTTGGAAACATGAGATAATGGTATTTATAACACTTTCCAATTTGCTTTCACAATACTGCATAGACATTCCACCAAAATAGATCAAATGCATTCTGTTAATAACTGTATATATTACACATGGGTATACTATAATTACTTATAACCCTACCCCTGTTAATGGGCAAATTATCTGCAATTTTTAATATCATAAAAATGCTGCAGTAAATATCCTTTATTGTTGCTTTTGTTGTTCTAAGTTTAATTTCCAAAAGTTAATTGTTAGGTTAAAAGTGTATATTTTAATATAATAGAAACTGTTAACTTTGAAAAAAAAGTTGTAGCAATTTACTCTCCCATTGGCAACATATAAGATTTCCTGTCATCCTTTTCAGCACTGGATATTATCACTCTTTTTATTTCTGTCACTCTGATGACAAATAGATTATTACTGATGTTTAATTTCATTTCCCTGATTATCTTTTCATAAGTTTACTGGCTATTTATACTTTCTTTTCTGTAAACTGACTATTTGTATCCTATGGCAGACATCATTAACTGCCAATTCATCAACCACCCCACCTTGCATAAAGAAAAATATTTTTCAATCTTTGGAACCATGTGATTTATATGCACATCCTCAGCCCCAATTGATGAATACTCATTAGTCTAAGACAATTCATTAATTCCTTCATTCGTTTACTCACTCAGTAAATATTTACTGAGCATCTACTGCATGCCACAATGAGCAAGGTTCCTCCCTGCCTTCATAGAGTTTATATTCTAGAATGGAAAGCTACACAGACCAATAAATAAATATATAACATGTCAGGAGATGGTAAGAGCTACATAAAGAAAAAAAGCAGAGTAAGGGGAACAGGCCAGGGATAATAAGAATGAGGGTGGTTAATATTTTATAAAGTGTAGTCAAGAAAGCCCTTTCTGATGATAAATAACACTATAGAACTTCACAGGTAGTACAGGCACCTTATACCAGAATATTCCAAATTTCTCCCTGCTGTCCTATAACAATGCTGTCACCCATTTCACCTATCCATAAGCTATTATCATGCAACACACTGTTGCTATTATTATTCTAAATGAACAGTGATCTATGAGATCAACTAATTTTTTAAAAGGTAAAAAAAAGTAAAAGGTTTTATATTATTTGCTCCTTCTCAAACAGTCTTTCTTTCTTTGTGAAAGTCCCAAGTTTCCAACGATTTTCTGAACATTTTCCTTCTCTCTAAAGAAATTTTAACATATCTTGCAAGGTACGTCTACTGGCAACAAATTTCCTCAATTTTTGTTTATATGATAAATTCTTGGTTTCTTTTTCACTTTTGAAGAATAACTGCTGGATACAGAGTTCTATATTGATGAAAGGTTTTCTTTCATCACTTTAAATATTTCACTCTACTATCTTCTTGTTTGTGTGGTATTGAAAAGGAGCCCAACATTACTCTTACTCTTATTTTTCTACAGGTAACATGGTTTTTACCTCTGGATTTTTTCAAGATTTCTTCTTTGTCTTTGGTTTTCTGCTATTAACTCCCTCATTAACAGAGATACAAAAATCCTCAACAAAATATTAGCAAATCAAATCCAACAGCATGTAAAAAGGACAATCAATAATAACAAAGCAATTTCTCTCATCTATGGAACATAAGAACTAGGATGATCGGTAGGGGAAGAAAGGGATAAAGAAAGGGGGGTAATCAGAAGGGGGAATGAAACATGAGAGACTATGGACTATGAGAAACAAACTGAGGGCCTCAGAGGGGAGGGGGGTGGGGGAATGGGATAGACTGGTGATGGGTAGTAAGGAGGGCACGTATTGCATGGTGTACTGGGTGTTATACACAACTAATGAATCATCGAGCCTTACATCGGAAACCGGGGATGTACTGTATGGTGACTAACATCATATAATAAAAAATCATTAAAAAAAATAATAACAAAGCAGTTATTCAAGATTAGTTTAGCACTTAAGTATCATATTAACAGAATGAAAGAGAAAAAACAGATGTAAAAAAGCATTGGACAATATGCAAAAGAAATTCACGATTTAAGAAATTCTTAAAAACTAGATATAGAAGGAAACTTCCTCAACTTTATAAATAGCATCTCTGGGGTGGGGGGTGGGAGAGAGCTACAACTAATGTCATACTTAATAGTGAAATATGAATGAAGATTGGGAACAAGGCAGTGATGCTCAGACTCACCCTACTGTTCAACATTGCACTGAAGGTCCTAGCTTTGCAATATGATGAAAACTAAAAAATAAAAATAAAAACCATAAAGAATAGAAAATAAATGTAAAACACTCTTTGGAGATGGAGATATAATTTTACAAGCTTAAGAAATCTACCAATCATGAGAATTAATATGTAAATTTAACAAGGTCACAGGAAACAAGGTTCATATTTTAAAATAAGTGCATGCATATATGTCAGGAGCAAACAAATAGAGAATGAGGTTAATACCAACTATGTTTATTAAATTTCTTCCAGTTATAGTTTCATAATTTCTGATCCTTTTGCTATGCTTTCTTTGATCTCTTTGGACATCATAAACACACTCACTTTAAAGCCTTCATTAGACTCTTACAAACTCAATTTATATGTAACACATTTCTATTTCAATTATCAATTTTTGTTGATTTCAGATGTCTGCCATAACTTGTTTTTTCATATGTTTTAGATTTTAGCTTGTAATTTTATTTTATGTAGAAATTTTAATTTTGTGTAATTCTCTCTCTTTACTCCCGCTCTCACTTCATGTATTTATAGTTACATCCATCTAACCCCTCAGGCCCAAGTTCAAATCCAGACCATGCAACAGTGGCTTGGGGTCCTTTCCATATGAGAGGAGATATCACAGGTCAGCTAATGAAACCAATTCCAAGGAAGAAAGACTTAATTTACTTCTTGATTAAGCTATGATTTATGGCAGCAATAGGCAGTAAATTTTATAGCCTCCTGCCATTAGTAGCTCTTTGAAACGTCAGAGTTTTTACATATCCTTTATATATTTTGAATATTAATGTTTATCGGTTTCACATGTGGAAAATAATCTCCCAATTTATTTATTGAGCTTTGAGGGTTCCTTATGTGTTCTGGATACAAGTCCTCTAACGTCCCATAGTTTTGGAAATATTTCACCCAACCTGTGGCTTGCCTCTCCTTTCTCTTAACAGAGGCTTTTGAAGAGCTAACATTTTTAATTGAATGAAGTCAAATTTATTTTATGGACTGTGCAATTGTGCCATATCTAGAAAATATTTGGCTAGACAAAGCTCACAAAGATTTTCCCGTTTTCTTGTAGAAACAATAATTTTAGGTTTTACACTTAGGTCTTTCATCCATTTTGAGTTAATTTTTATATATGGAGTAAAGTATCATTCAAGGTTCTTTTTTTGTTGTTTTTTCTCTTTTCTCTCCCCCTTTCCCAATACCTGCAGCATATTCAATTGCTCCAGCATCATTTTTAAAAAATATTTTATTTATTTATTTGAGATAGAGAGAACAAGATGGGGGGGTGCAAGAGGGGGAAGGGACAGCGAGGGAGGAGGGGCAGGGGAAGAAGCAGATTTCCCACTGAGCAAGAAGCCGGACTTGGGGCTCAACCCCAGGACCCTGGGATCATGACCTGAGCGGAAGGCAGACCTTAACTGACTGAGCCACCCAGGCACCCCAGCTCCAGCACCATTTTTTAAAAGACTTTTTCCATTGAATTGCCTCTACTCCTTCAATGAAATCAATTGCCATATATGTTTAGGTCTATTTCTAGACTCTCTATTCTATTCTATTGATGTATGTGCTTATCCCACCAATATCATAATGTATAGAGTACTATATAGCTTTAGTGTAAATCCTCTAATTCTGTCCCTCTTTTCAAAAAATTTTGGCCATTGTAGTTTCTTCTCTTTTCCACATAAATGTTAGAAACAGTTTGTCGATTTTTACAAAAAATACTGCAGAATTTTGTTTGGAATTGCATACTCATAGAAGTTGCTAGCTCTAGGTTTAGCAACTTCTGCGTGATCCTGCATGTCTGTTTATTATAGCAACCTAGGAAGCTACACGTTAAATATGGCAGAGCCAAAATAACGGAAGGAGCCTGAGCACCTAAATCTGTACTTAATGGAAAGCCACCCACTAATCCAAAACACCTGTTCTGGATTACCCTCAGAAAGAAAGAAACATCTACTGTGGCAAACCACTGGCAAGTGGAGTTTATCTGTTAAACCAGCATGACTCTAACTAATACATTATTCCATAAAGTTTTGTAATATTATCCTCAAAGATTCTTGCAATCTTCTGTTAGATATATTCTTAAGTACTTACATTTTTTTTGCTATTATAATTGGTCTTTTATTGGACTTCCTAATGCTTTACTTCTAATGCTATAAATATACAACTATTTTCTAATTTAACATCCAGAAATATTGATAAATTCTTATTAATTCCAATAACATCTATAGATTAATTTTGCTTTTCAAAGAAGATAATCATATAATCCACAATGATCCTTTTACACCTTCGTTCTTTGCCTGTCTATACCACACAAACTAGACTCTACAATGTGGTATAAAAGAGGTAATAGCAACGTCTTATCCGTGATTATAAAATGAATGCTTTTACTGTTGCAAAATTAAATGTGATCTATAAAGTGGGGTTTTGGTAGTATCTTATTCTCATATTAAGGAAATCCTCTCTATTCCAAATTTGTTAAGAGAGTTCTTTTTATCATAAATGGATTTAGAAATTTATCATGCAGTTTTTGCCATTTATTGAAATGCTCATGAGGTCTTTCTTCTTCAATCTTTTTTTTGTATTGAACGACTGGAGTACAAACTGCTAATTTTCACCCTGTATTCATTCTTCCCTTTTTTCCTTTAGGTAACAGGACCACCTTCAGTTTCAGCCTGGCACTTTATTGATCAACTAGGCCAAAAAGGTGAGAAGATTTTCTTTTTAAAAAATTCAGGTCCCTTAAGCTCAGGATTCCTCTCCTATATTGCAACTTACTATATATGCAAACATCGCCTTGTCCTCCATCATGTCATCCTGTTGGGATTTGGGCTTGGGATGTCAACACGTAAAAATGGTGACACTTTAGCTTCTGCTCTTGCTGAGAGTAATAAACTGTCCTTTCTATCTGATCTAGGTGTTTCATATATCCTGCCAGTATCCATAAAACTGTGACAGGCTACCTTGTTCGCTTGTAAGCAGAGTTAAATATCAGACCCTTCATAGTTCCTGACAATCCTCTAAGAGATCTCATTATTAGACACCCATGCATTATTTAGATGTTTTTAAATTTCCAAATGTATGGGGTTTTTTTCTAGTTATGTTTTTCTTATTGATTTCTAACTTAATTAGATTGGAATCAGAAAATGAAATATTACTTTGATTTGTTAAAATTGTTTTCTGGTCTAGTATACGCTCAATTTTGAAATATATTCTATTTATACTTGAAAAGAATAAATATTATCTGATTGTTGGGTAGAACATAGGTTCATTGGATTGTACTTCTTGTGTTCAAATTTTTTCTATTTCATTACTACACTTGGTGCACTTGATAATTTACTGAAAGAGATGTTTTTAAATCTTTTGTAAATTTCTCCTTTAAGTGCTGTGTCTTCTGCATTCATACATATTGAAGCCATGCTACTAGATGGACAGAGGTTTAATACAGTGTTTTAATCTGTGTTTTATTACACAGTTACTCTCTTTATCTCTAATCACTTTTATTGCTTTATTTTATCTATTAATGTATTTCTATTACTTTTCTTTCTGATAGTATTTACCTGGTATATATTTTAAATTCTCTATTTTTCTTCAACCTGTGTCCTTGTGGGGTTCTAGGTTCATCTTATTTTATTATTTTTTATTTTAATTCCACTATAGTTAACATACAGTGTTAGATTAGTTTCAAGTGCACAATATAGTGATTCACCATTCTGTGTATTATTCAGTGCTCATCATGATAAGTATACTCTTTAAACCTCATCATTCATTTCACCCATCCCCCTACCCTTCTCCCCTCTAGTAATCATCTCTTTGTTCTCTATAGTTAAGAGAATATTTCTTAGTTTGTCTCACCCTCTTTTTTTTTCTGTTGCTCATTTGTTTTGTTTCTTGAATTCCACATATAAGTGAAATCACATGTTATTTGTCTTTTCCTGGCTGACTTATTTTGCTTAGTATTATAATCTCAAGCTCCATCCATGTTGTTACAAATGGCAAGATTTCATCCTTTTTTATGGCTGAATATTATATATATATAATATTGTACATATATAGTATATGCACACACACAGAGATAAATACAGATATAGATATCTATATATATACTACCTCTTTTTTATCCATTCATCTATTGATGGACATGGGCTGCTTCCATAATTTGGCTATTATAAATAATGCTGCAATAAAGACATATGTGCATGTATCCCTCTGAATTAGTGTTTTGTATTTTTGGGGTAAATACCCAGTAGTGTGATTACTGGATCTTAGGATAGTTCATTTTTAACTTTTGAGGAAACTTCATACTGTCTTCCACATTGTCTGCAAACAGTTTGCATTCCAACCAATAGTTGCACAAGGGTTCCTTTTTCTCCTCATCCTTACCAATGCCTATTGTTTCTTGTGCTATTGATTTTAGCCATTCTGACAGATACGAGGTGTAGTTTTGATTTGCATTTCCCTGATGATGGGTGATATTGAACATCTTTTCGTGTATCTGTTACCTATCTGGATGTCTTCTTTGGAGAAATGTCTCTTCATGTCTTCTGCCTGTTTTTAATTGGATTATTTATTTTTTGGATGTTGAGTTTTATAACTTCTTTATATATTTTGGATACTAAATCTTTTTTGGTATATCATTTGCAAATATCTTCTCCCATTTAGTAGGTTGCCTTTAGTTTTGCTGATTGTTTCCTTTGCTGAGCAGATTTTAATTTTGATGTAGTCCCAACAGTTTATTCTTGCTTTTATTTCCCTTGCCTCAAGAGACATATTTAGAAAAAAGTTGCTATGGCCAATGTCAGAGAAATTACTTCCTGTGCTCTCTTTTAGGATTTTTATGGTTTCAGGTTTCATATTTAGATCTTTAATCCATTTTGAGTTTATTTTTGCATATGGTGTGGGAAAGTGGTCCTGTTTCATTCTTTTGCATGTAGTTGTCCAGTTTTCCCAATACCATTTGTTGAAGAGACTGTCTTTTCCCCATTCTTTCCTGCTTTGTTGAAGGTTAATTGACCATATAATTGAAGATTTATTTCTGGGTTTTTCTGTCCTAGTCTATTGATCTATGTGTCTATTTTTATGCCAATACCATACTGTTTTGATTACTAGCACTTTGTAATATAACTTGAAATCTGGAATTGTGATACCTCCAAGCTTGTTTTTCTTTTTCAAGACTTGCTTTAGCTATTTGAGGTCTTTTGTGGTTCCATATAAACTTTAGAATTGTTTGTTCTAGTTCTCTGAAAATTGCTGTTGGTATTTTGATAGGGATTGCATCAAGTCTGTAGGTTACTTTGGATAGTGTAGACATAATAATATTTGTTCTTCCAGTCCATGAGCATGGAATTTCCATTTCTTTGTGTCATCTTCAATTTCTTTCATTGGTTTTTTATAGTTTTCGGAGTACAGGTCTTTCACCTCTTTGGTTAGGTTTATTCCTAGGTATCTTATTATTTTTGGTACAGTTGTAAATGAGACTGTTGTTCTTAATTTCTCCTTCTGTTGCTTCATTATTGGTGTATACAAATGCAACAGATTTCTGTACATTGATTTTGTATCCTATGACTACTGAATTTATTTATCAGTTCTAGTAGTTTTTTGGTGGAGTCTTTAGGGTTTTCTATATATATAGTATCATGTCATCTTCAAATAGTGACAGTTTTACTTCTTCCTTACCGATTTGAATGCCTTTTATTTCTTTTTGTTGTCTGATGGTGTGACTAGGACTTCCAGTACTATGTTGAATAAAAGTGGTGAGAGTGGACATGTTTCTCTCATCCCTGATGTTAGGGTAAAAAGCCACCATTAAGGATGATGTTAGCTGTGGGTTTTTTGTAAGTGGCCTTTATTATGTAGATGCATGTTCCCTCTAAACCTATTTTGTTGAGGGTTTCTTATCATGAATAGATGTTGTACTTTGTCAAATGCTTATTTTGCATCTATGCTTTTTATCTTTTCTCATATTGATGTGATGTATCACATTAGTTGATTTGTGAATATTGAACCAAACTTGCAAGCCAGAAATAAATCCCACTTGATCATGGTGAATGATTTTTTTAATGTATTGTTGGATTCGGTTTGCTAGTATTTTGTTGAGGATTTTTGCATCTATGTTCACCAGAGATACTGCCCTGTAGTTCTCTTTTACGGTGGTGTCATTATCTGGTTTTGGCATTAGAGTGATACTGTCCTCATACAATGAATTTGGAAGTTTCCCTTCCCTGTGTCTTTGTGTTTCATGAATATTTTTATAAATACAACATATACAGCTGAGATTTTCTTTTTAATCTAGGAGAATATTTCCTTTTAAGTGATGAGTTTAATATATTTATATTTAATATAATTGCTAATACATGTATTTATTTGTACAGTCATTATTGTTTGTTTTCTATTTGTCCTGCTTTTCCTGTTTTCTGCTTTTTTTCTCTCATTCTTTTCTTTCCTGTTTTAGATTCATTGAGTTACTGTCTGTTTTTTCTCATTCCATTCTCTCTTCTACCACTTTAAAAGTTTGTATTAACTAGGATCAGGACTAGATGCTGATAAGCTTTCTAATATAAAACAACAAAAATAAAAATAACAGGGGTGCCTGGGCGGCACAGCGGTTAAGCGTCTGCCTTCGGCTCAGGGCGTGATCCCGGCGTTACGGGATCGAGCCCCACATCAGGCTCCTCTGCTATGAGCCTGCTTCTTCCTCTCCCACTCCCCCTGCTTGTGTTCCCTCTCTCGCTGACTGTCTCTATCTCTGTCAAATAAATAAATAAAATCTTTAAAAAAATAAAAAATAAAAAAAAATAAAAATAACAGGGTTAAAACAAGATAGAAATTTATTTCTCTTTCATTTAAAAGATGTCCAGAGATAGTCCAAGGCTGGAATAGAGGCTCTAACATCATTAAGAACCCACATTCCTTCTATCTTTCTGCACAATCATCCCAGGCCATGCTTGCAGACTTAAAACCACCCTCCTGGTCCAAGATTGTCTAAGGTGGTTGATGAAGATGCAGCTATCACATCAATACTGCATCCAGCAGAAGAAAGAAGGAGGAGGACACAAGGCCCATCTCCCACCTAAGAAAATGCCTTTTGGGGAACTGAGGTGGCTCACTTAGTTAAGCATTTGACTCCTGATTTCAGCTCAGGTCATGACCTCAGGGTCATGAGATCAAGCTCTGCCCAGTGTGTCTGTTTAAGATTCTCTCCTGGCAACAGCAATCAGACAACAAAAAGGGATAAAAGGTATCCAAATCGGCAAAGAAGAAGTCAAACTGTCTCTCTTCGCAGATGACATGATACTCTATATGGAAAACCCAAAAGAATCCACTCCCAAACTATTAGAAGTTATAGAGCAATTCAGTAATGTGGCGGGATACAAAATCAATGCTCAGAAATCAGTTGCATTTCTATACACGAATAATGAGACTGAAGAAAGAGAAATTAGGGAATCCATCCCATTTACAATAGCACCAAAAACCATACGTTACCTTGGAATTAACTTAACCAGAGACGTAAAGGATCTATATTCTAGAAACTATAAATCACTCTTTAAAGACATTGAGGAAGACACAGAAAGATGGAAAAATATTCCATGCTCATGGATCAGAAGAATTAACATAGTTAAAATGTCCATGCTACCCAGAGCAATCTACACTTTCAGTGCTATCCCAATCAAAATACCGATGACATTTTTCAAAGAACTGGAACAAATATAGTCCTTAAATTTGTATGGAACCAGAAAAGGCCCTGAATCTCCAAGGAACTGTTGAAAAGGAAAAACAAAGCTGGGGGCATCACAATGCCGGATTTCGAACTGTACTACAAAGCTGTGATCACAAAGACAGCATGGTACTGGCACAAAAACAGACACATAGACCAATGGAACAGAATAGAGAACCCAGAAATGGACTCTCAGCTCTTTGGGCAACAGATCTTTGATAAAGCAGGAAAAAACATCCGGTGGAAAAAAGACAGTCTCTTCAATAAATGGTGCTGGGAAAATTGGACAGCCTCATGCAAAAGAATGAAACTTGACCACTCTCTCACACCATAAACAAAAATAAACTCCAAATGGATGAAAGACCTCGATGTGAGACGGGAATCCATCAAAATCCTAGAGGAGAACATAGGCAGCAACCTATATGACATTGGCCAAAGTAACCTTTTTCATGACACATCTCCAAAGGCAAGAGAAACAAAAGATAAAATGAACTTGTGGGACTTCATCAAGATAAAAAGCTTCTGCACAGCCAAAGAAACAGTCAAAAAAACTAAGAGGCAGCCCACGGAATGGGAGAATATATTTGCAAATGACGCTACAGATAAAAGACTGGTTTCCAAGATCTACAAAGAACTTCTCAAACTCAGTACATGAGAAACAAATAAACAAATCAAAAAATGGGCAGAAGATATGAACACTTTTCCAATGAAGACATACAAATGGCTAACAGACACATGAAAAAATGTTCAAAATCATTAGCCATCAGGGAAATTCAAATCAAAACCACACTAAGATACCACCTTACGCCAGTTAGAATGGCAAAAATTGACAAGGCAAGAAACAATTGCTAGAGAGGATGTGGAGAAAGGGGATCCCTCCTACATTATTGGTGGGAATGCAAGTTGGTACAGCCACTCTGGAAAACAATGTGGAGGTCCCTTAAAAAGTTAAAAATTGAGCTATCCTATGACCCAGCCATTGCACTACTGGGTATTTATCCCAAAGATACAGACGTAGTGAAGAGAAGGGCCATATGCACCCCAATGTTCATAGCAGCATTGTCCACAATAGCTAAATTGTGAAGGAACCGAGATGCCCTTCAACAGATGACTGGATTAAGAATTTGTGGTCCATATATACAATGGAATATTACTCAGCTATCAGAAAGAACGAATTCTCAACATTTGCTGCAACATGGACGGCATTGGAGGAGATAATGCTAAGTGAAATAAGTCAAGCAGAGAAAGACAATTATCATATGATTTCTCTCATCTATGGAACATAAGAACTAGGAAGATCAGTAGGGGAAGAAAGGGATAAAGAAAGGGGGGTAATCAGAAGGGGGAATGAAGCATGAGAGACTACAGACTATGAGAAACAAATTGAGGGCCTCAGAGGGGAGGGGGGGCAGGGGAATGGGATAGACCGGTGATGGGTAGTAAGGAGGGCACGTATCGCATGGTGCACTGGGTGTTATACGCAACTAATGAATCATCGAGCTTTACCTCGGAAACTGGGGATGTACTGTATGGTGACTAACATAATATAATAAAAAAAACATTAAAAAAAAAAGAATAAAAAAAAAAGATTCTCCCTCTCTCTCTCCCTCTGTCCCTCCACCTCCTGCACTCTCTCTTAAAAAAAAAAAAAATGCCTTTTGAGGAATCTTTCTGGAAATTCCACACTACACTTCTGCTTAAATATCTGAACTTAGGTCACATAACTAGACCTTACATGGGAAGCCAGAAAACATCTTCCTTCTTTTTTTTTTTTTACTTTTTTTTTTATGTTCACTTAGCCACTGTATAGTACATCATTACTTTTTGATGTAGTGTTCAATGATTCATTAGTTACATATAACATCCAGTGCTCATCACAACACATGCCCTCCTTAATACTGCAAACACTAACAACCTAAATGAAACTGAGGTTCTGTAACTAAGGCACAATGCACATTTGCCTCTCCCATATACATTCTATTCTATCCATTATGTGATTAACATATAAATGTCTAAAAAAATTAATATATTTTATTTTTTCTCCAAACAATACATGGACTTTGAACACTTTAATTCTGGCCAATACCATCAAACTTTTTTTTTTTAGTTTTTTTTTTTTTTTAATTTGTCAGAGAGAGAGAGAGCACAAGCAGGGGGAACAGGAAGCAGAGGGAGAAGCAGGCTCCCTGCTGAGCAAGGAGCCTGATGCGGGATTCAATCCCAGGACCCTGGGATCATGACCTGAGCCAAAATCAGATGCTTAGCCAATTGAGCCACCCAGGTGTCCCAATCAATACCTTCAAACTTTTAAGCTATTTGTCCAATAGTTTTTTATTCCTGTAAATATTTTTGTCATTTACACTTAGTATTTATTTAAGTTGATTCACATTTTAACCAACTTATTGCTATACAGTATTTTATATACCATATGTATTATTCACTACTCTTTCTTGCATTGCAGACCTTTCATCTTGTATCATTTCACTCTGCATGAATTCCTTAAAATTTCTTTTAGCATGGGTCTGCTAGTTACAAATTTGCTCATTTTTATTTGTCTGAAAAAAATTTCTTTTTGTCCTTTCTCTAAAGACCATTTCATTGGATGCACAAATTTACAGTTATAATCATTGTTTCACACACTATCATTTGCCTTCCTCTGTTCCTGATGATAAAACAGCTGTTAGTCTAACTGTTGTTTTTGAAAGGTAATCTTTCTCTATGTTTTCCTTAAGATTTTTTTTTTGTCTTTTGTGCTCTGAAGTTTCACTACAGTATGTCCAATTGTGGATATATTTTTATTTGTCTTCATTAAGATTTGATGGATTTTTTGTCTCTATATTGGTATCTTTCACTAATACAGGAAAATCCTCTTCAAATGTTGCCTCTGCCCAGTTTCTTCTCTTCCCATATAAATCCATAATTGGATTTACATTAGATTTTCATATGTTGTTCTCTGTCTCTTAACCTCTCTTTCATGTTTTCTAATCCTTTCTCCCTCTAGGCTATAGTGTAGAAAACTTCTTCAGCTTTACCATCCAGCTGTACCTAATTGAGTTTTAAATTTTCCATATTATAATTTTGTTTCCATAATCTCTCCTTGGTTCTTTTTCATATCAGTAGGTCATCTCTTACTGTCTCTTATTCTTTATTCATATCTTAATATATTTTTATTTTGCTAAGTATATAAAATATACCTATTTTATATTCCATGTCTAATAAGTCCAATATCTAAAATATTGTCAGGTTTGAAATTTTATATCATTTCTGCAGCATCTTGCTCATAGTAAACATAAAAAAATGCTCAACATAATTAGTCATTATGCAAATGCAAATCAAGACCACAATGAGATCCCACTTCACACATACCATGATGGCTACAACCAAAAGGATAGACAATATCAAGTGTTGGGAAAGATGTGGAGAAATTAGAACCTTCAGACATACTGGTAGAAGCTCAGTGAGACAAGTATGAGAGTTAAAGCTCAAAGGGACCTCCCAGCATGGGAGACCCCACATTTTTGTTTTATTTCCAGGAGTTTGACCAGGTTCACAGTAAATAAGAGAGAAAATTCCTCTAATGCTTCAGGCAGGGAGAGAAAAAACAGGAACATTTTATAATATGCCAGAGGAGTCTTTTCCTCTTAAAAAGTCCTTCAGTCAGGGGAAACTAGTTAACCAGAGCCTCACCTCCTGGTTTATTATCAAAGCCTAATTGACCTAGAAGAAATAAAACACCTAACTCTAGTGAGCTCAACCCTTCCATGTGTGAGAAAAGAAATACCAAAATCTAGCCTACTCTAGCCATCTTGTCCCACTTAATGGAGAAGAAAAAAACAGAAACGCTTGTGAAATTCACAGTCCAGAGGCATAGTCTCCCTAAAAAACTTAGACCTAATCATAGGACTATAGAATGCTTCCCTTCCCCCCACATCTTACTATTAGAAAAGGCCTATTTATGATAATTTTTTACCTACTGCATCATGTCTGGCTATCAAGAAAAAATTACAAAGCATAATAAAAGGAAAAAAAAAACAAACATAGTTGGAAGAGACAGAGCACGCATCAGAACCAGACATATCAGGAATATTGGAATTATAACATCTAGAATTTACAACTATCTTTAATATGCTAAGGGCTCGAATGAATTAAGTAGATAGCATGTAAGAACAGATGGGCAATGTAATCAAAGAGATAGAAATTCTAAGAAAAAACAAAAAAGAAATGCTAGAGATCAAAACACTGTAACAAAAATGAGAATGTCTTTATGAAAGACTTACTAGCAGATTGGACACATGTCAGGGAAGAATCTCTGAGCTTGAGGATATATCAATAGAAACCTCCCAAACTGGAAAACAAGAGTACAAAAACTGAAAGGAAAGAAAAAAGGACTATGGAACAACTACAAAAGGTGTAACATACACATAATGAAATACCAGAAGGAGAGGAAAAAAAGAAAAGAAACAGAAAAAATATTCGAAACAATAATGACTGAGAATTTCCCCAAATTAATGTCAGTTACTGAACCAAAAATGCAGAAAGCTCAGAGAACACCAAGCATGATAAATGAAACAACAACAACAACAACAACAACAACAACAACATCACCTGGACATATAATTTTAAAACTACAAAAAAAAAAAAAAAAAAGATAAAGATAAAGAAAAAGCTCCAGAAAGAAGCCAGAGGGGGAAAAACACCTTACCAATAGAGGAAGAAAGATATGAATTGCATCTAACTTTTCAGAAACCATGCAAGCAAGAAGAGAATGGAATGAAGTATTTGAAGTGTTGAGAGAAAAAACAACCAATCCTGAATTCTGTATTCTGAAAAATTTTCCTTCAAAGTGAAGGAAAAGTAAAGATTTTCTCAGACAAACAAAAATTGAGGAAATTTGTTGCCAATAGACCTGCCTTGAAAGATATGTTAAAAGCAATTCTTTAGAAAGAAGAAAAATAAGATAGGTCAGAAGTTTAGATTTACATAGAGAAAGAAAAAGCATCTAAGAAGAAATAAGTGAAAATACAATAAAAAATGTTATTTTTTCTTTTTCTTAATCTAATAAATAACAGTTCCTTCAAAATAATAACAGCAACAACATATTTGTTTGATTATGTATGCTTATGTATATGTCATACATATATATGCTTACATGAGCATCATATATATACAAATATAAGTGAAATGAATGACAGCAATGATACAAGGAATGGTAGGGAGAAATTATGCTATCATAAGGTACCCACACTGCCTATGAAGTGATCTAGTGTTATCAGAATGTGGACTTGGATTAGTTGTAGATGTATATTACAATATCTAGAGCAACCACTAAAAAATGTTTTTAAAAAGGAAGTATAACCGATATGCTACAAAAAGAGAGAAAATGGAATCATACAAAATGCTCAATTAAAACCATAAAAATTCAGGGCACCTGGGTGGCTCAGTCAGTTAAGCATCTGCCTTTGGCTCAGGTCATGATCCCAGGGTCCTGGGATTGAGCCCCATGGGAAGCAGGGAGCCTGCTTCTCCCTCTCCCTCTGCTCTCCCCCCACTCCTGTTCTCTCTCTCTCTCTCTCAAATAAACAAATAAAATCTTTTTAAAAAAACTGTAAGAGTTAGAAAAAGAGTGGAAAGCAAAAATAGGAACAAAGAAGAGCAACAAATAGAAAACAGTCACAAATATGGTAGATAGTAATCCCACCATATCAGTAATCACTGAACATTAATAATCTCAATGCACCAATTAAAAGACAAAGATTGTCAGAATGGATCAAAAAACAAGACCCAACTATGTGTTGTCTACAAGAAACCCACTTTAACTGTAAAGACACATATAGATTAAAGGTAACTGAATAGAGAAAAATACGCTACACTAACACTAATAAAAAGAAAGCATAAGTAGCTATATTAATTTCAAACAGTGCAACCTTTAAAACAAGGAAATTTATCAAAGATAAAAAGAACACTATATAATAATAAAGGAGTCAAATCTCCAAGAAGACATAACAATCCTTATAGTATATGCACCTAATAACAGAGCATCAAACTATGTGAAGCGAAAACTGATAGAAATGCAAAGAGAAATACATGAGTTCACCATCATAGTTGGAGACTTCAACATTCATTTGTCAGAAATTGACAGGACCAGCAGGCAGAAAATCAGTGAGGACATAACTGAACTCAAAAATACCATCAATCAAACGGATACAATTAACATCCATAGACTACTTCATCCAACAACAGCAGATTACACATTCTTCTCAAGTTCACATGGAACATTAACCAAGATAGCCCATATTCTGGACCATAAAACACATCCTAACAAATTTAAAAGAACAGAAATCATACAATATCTGCTGTTACCAAAAGGAATTAAACTAGATATCAGTAACAGAAAGATAACTGGAGAATCCTAAAATATGTGAAGATTAAACAAAACACTTCTTTTTTATATTTTTTATTTAAATTCAATTTAGTTATCATATAGCATATTATTAGTTTCAGGGGTAGAATTTAGTGATTCATCAGTTGCATATAACATACACTGATCATTACCTCAAGTGCTCTCCTTACTGACCATCACCAATTACCCATCTCCCACTAACCTCCCCTCCAGAAGCCCTCAGTTTGTTTCCTACAGTTAAGACTCTCTTACGGTTTGCCTCCCTCTCTGTTTTCATCTTATTTTATTTTTCCTTCCCTTCCCTTATGCTCATCTATTCTGTTTCTTAAATTCCACATATGAGTGAAATTATATGGTATTTGTCTTTCTCAGACTTATTTCAAAGCTTATCATAATACCCCCTAGTTCCATCCATGTCATTGCAAATGGTAAGATTTCATTCTTTTTGATGACTGAGTAATATTTTGTTGTATATATACCACCTCTCCTTTATCCATTCATCTGTTGATGGACATCTGGGCTCTTTCCATACTTTGGTTATTGTGGACATTGCTGCTATAAACATTGGGGTGAGTGTGCCCCTTTGAATCACTATTTTTGTATCTTTTGGATAAATACCTAGTAGTGGAATTTCTGGGTCAAAGGGTAGTTCTATTTTTAACTTTTGGGGAACCTCCATACTGTTTTCCATAGTGGATGCACCAGCTGGCATTCCCACCAACAGTATAAGAGGGTTCCCCTTTCTCAACATTCTCACCAACGTCTGTTGTTTCCTGAGTCGTTGAGTTTAGCCATTCTGATTGCTGTGAGGTGGAATATTATTGTGGTTTTGATTTGTATTTCCCTACTGCCAAATGATGTTGAGCATTTTTTCATGTGTCTGTTAGCCATTTGTATGTCTTTTTTGGAGAAATGTCTGTTCATGCCTTCTGCCCATTTCTTGACCGGATTTTTTGTTTTGGGGGTCTTGAGTTTGATAACTTCTTTAGAGATTTTGGATACTAACCCTATATCTGATATGTCATTTTTGAATATCTTCTCCCATTACATAGGTTGCCTTTTAGCTTTATTGACTATTTCCTTTGCTGTGCAAAAGATTTTTACCCTGATGAAGTCCCAGTGGTTCATTTTTGCTTTTGTTTCCCTTGACTTTGGAGACATGTCTAGCAAGAAGCTGCTATAGCTGAGGTCAAAGAGGTCACTGTCTGTGTTCTCCTCTAGGATTTTGGTGGATTCTTGTCTCACATATAGGTCTTTCATCCATTTTGAGTTTATTTTTGTGTATGGTGTTAGAAAGTGGTCCAGTTTCATTCTTCCGCATGTGGCTTTTTTCCCAATACTGTTTGTTGAAGAGACTTTTTTCCATTGGATATTCTTTCCTGCTTTGTTGAAGACTAGTTGATCATAGAGTTGAGGGTCCATTTTTGGGTGCTCTATTCTGTTCCATTCATCTATCTGTCACCAGTACCATACTATACTGTCTTGATGATTACAGCTTTGTAATATAGCTCGAAGTCCAGAATTATGATGCCACCACCTTTGGTCTTTTTCAACATTACTTTGGCTATTCAGGGTCTTTTCTGGTTCCATACAAATTTTAGGATTGTTTGTTCCAGCTCTGTGAAAAATGCTGATGACGTTTTGATAAGGATTGCACTGAATGCGTAGATTGCTTCGGGTAGCATAGACATTTTAATAATATTTTTTCTTCCAATCCATGAGCATGGAATGTTTTTCCATTTCTTTGTGTCTTTCTCAATTTCATTCACAAGTGTTCTAAGTTTTCAGAGTACAGATCTTTTACCTCTTTAGTTAGGTTTATTCCTAGGCATCTTATGGGTTTGGTGTAATTGTAAGTGGAAGTGATTCCTTGATTTCTCTTTCTGCTGCTTCATTGTTAGTGTATAGAAATGCAACAGACTTCTGGATGTTGATTTTATATCCTGCAACTTTGCTCAATTCCTGTATCAGTTCTAGCAATTTTTTGGTGGAGTCTTCTGGGTTTTCTAATAGAGTATCATGTCCTCTGTGAAGAGTGAAAGTTTGACTTCTTCTTCGCTAATTTGGATTTCTTCTTGTTGTCTGATTACTTAGGCTAAACAACACACTTTTAAATAACACATCAGTCAAAGAAGAAATCTCAAGAAAAAAATTAAAATATTTTAAACTAAATCGGGGCGCCTGCGTAGCTCAATCATTAAGCGTCTGCCTTCGGCTCAGGGTGTGATCCCGGAGTCCTGGGATCAAGCCCCGCATCGGACTCCTCCACTGGGAGCCTGCTTCTTCCTTTCCCACCCCCCCTGCTTGTGTTTCCTCTCTTGCTGGCTGTCTCTCTCCATCAAATAAATAAATAAAATGTTAAAAAACAAAAATGAAAAAAATATTTTAAACTAAATGAAGATGGAAACACGACTTATCAAAATGTATGTGATGGAATGAAAATAGTGCTTAAAGAAAATTTTGTAGCATTAGTTGCATATATTAGAAAGAAGAAGAAAAATCTAAAATCAATAATCTAATTTTCCACCTTAGGAAACAAGAAAAAGAGAGAAAATTAAGTCCAAACTAAGTAAAAGAAAATAAATAATAAAAATGAGAGTTGAAATAAATGAAATTGAAAACAAGAAATAGAAAAAATGGTTAACCCCAAAGCTGTTCCTTTTAAAAGATCAATAAAATTGATAAGCCTGAAGTCAGACTAACCAAGAAATAAAGAGAACACAAAGTACTAATATCAGAAATAAAAGAGGAGACATTACTACAGATCCCATAAAAATTAAAAGGATAATAAAAGAACACTATGAACAACTTTATGCCCCAAAATTTGATAACCTAGATGAAATGGACCAATTCCTTGAAACAAACAATCTGCCAAAATCCACGCAAGAAGAAAAGATCATCTGAATATATCCATATCTATTTAAGAAATTGAATTGATAATTAATAACCTTCCAAAACAGAAAGCACCAGGCCCAGACATGTTCACTGGTGAATTCTACCAGAAATTTCAGGAAGAAATTATACCAGCTCTCTATAATGCCTTTCAGAGGATAGAAGCAAAGGGAATAATTCCTAACAAATTTTATAAAGCCACGATTACCTCAATATCAAAACCAGATAAAGATAATACAAGAAAACTACTGACCAATATCTTTCATGAACACAGATGCAAAAATCCTCAACAAACACTAGCATAATGAGTTCAAAAATATATAAAGAATTATACACCATGACCAGGTAGGATTTATCCCAGGCATGTAAGGATGTTTGAACATTCAGAAATCTATTAATATAGTCCATCACATCAACAGAAAAAAGAAAAACCACATGATCAAATAAGTGGATGCAAAAAAGCATTTGATAAAATCCAACACCTATTCATGACTTAAAGAATTCTCAGTAAACTAGAAATACAACGGAACTTCCTCAACTTGATAAAGAATATCTACCAAAATTCTCTCATCTATGGAACATAAGAACTAAGAAGATCGGTAGGAGAAGAAAGGGATAAAGAAAGGGGGGGTAATCAGAAGGGGAAATGAAGCATGAGAGACTATAGACTCTGAGAAACAAACTGAAGCCTTCAGAGGGGAGGGGAGTGGGGGGATGGGATAGGCTGGTGATGGGTAGTAAGGAGGGCACGTATTGCATGGTGCACTGGGTGTTATACGCAACTAATGAATCATCGAAATTTACATAAAAAACCAGGGATGTACTGTATGGTGACTAACATGATATAATAAAAAAAACATTAAAAAAAAAAGAATATCTACCAAAAATTTAAAAAACAGACAGATAACATCATACTTCATGGTGAGAAACTAGAAGCTTTCCCAGTAAGATCAAGAACAAGACAAGGATGTTTCTTCTAATCACCTCTTTTCACCATCATGTTGGAAGTCCTAGATAATGCAGTAAGACAAGGAAAAAAAAAATCAGACTGGGAAGGAAGAAATAAAACTGTCTTCTCAGATGACATGATCATCTATATAGGAAATCTGAAAGAAATGACAAAAAAATCCTCTTGGAACTAATAAGCAATTATAGCCAGGTTTTGGGATACAAGATTAATATATATAAAATCAATCACTTCCCTATTTATTAGAAATGAACAAGAATTGAAAATTAAATACATAATACCATTTACATTAGCACCCCAAAAATGAAATACTTAGGTATAAATTAAATAAAATATCAAAAAATATAAATCAAACAAACTGATTTATAAAGTTTATAGGAGAGGCAAAAGACCCAGAATAGCTAACACAATATTAAAGGAGAAGAACAAAGTTAGAGAATTGACACTACCCAACTTCAAGATTTAATATAAAGCTATAGTAAACAAGACAGTGCAGTATCGAGGAAGGAAAAGACAAACAGATCAAGGGAACCAAACAGAGACCCCAGAAGAGAGCACATAAATATAGTCAATTGACCTTGACAAAAGAGAAAAGTCAATACAATGTAACAAAATAGACTTATCAGCAAATGATGCTGAAATAACTGGACATCCACATGCAGAAAACTGAATCTAGGCACAGACCTTACACATTCACAAAAGATGAACTCCAAACATTATATATCTAAATGTAAAATGCAAAACTATAAAAATCTTAGAAGATAATTTAGTAGAAACCCTAGATGAACTTCGGCACAGTGATGACTTTTTAGGTACAACACCAAGGGCATGATCCATAAAAGAAATAGTTGATAAGCCGGATTCATTAAAATCTAAAACATTTGCTTTGTGATAGACAATGTCAAGAAATAAGAAGATAAGGCAAAAATCAGAGAAAATATTTATAAAAGACACATCTGATAAAGGACTGTTATCCAAAATATACAAAGGATTCAAACTCCCCAGTAAAAAAACAAACCACACATGGAATATTTTCCAGGATAGATCACATGTTAGGCCACAAAACAAGTCTCAATAAATTGTGTTTTGTTTTGTTTTTTTAATTTTACAACTTTTTTGAGTTTTTTTAAAAATTTTTCAATTATGTTCAGTTAGCCAGCATATAGTACATCATTAGTTTTTGATGTAGTGTTCAAGGATTCATTAGTTGTGTATAACATCCAGTGCTCATCACAACACATGCCCTCCTTAATACCCATCACCCGGTTACCCATCTCCCCCAACCCCCCCTCACCAATAACACCGTAACCCTCACCAATATCCCTGATGAACATGGATGACAAAATACTCACCAAGATCCTAGCCAATAGGATCCAACAGTACATTAAAAGGATTATTTACCACAACCAGGTGGAATTTATTCCTAGGATGCAAGGGTGGTTCAATAAATTGTTAAGATTGAAATCATAATATGCATCTTTTCCAAACACAATGGTATGAAACCAGAAATCAATTACAAGAAAAGAAAACTGGAAAAAACACAAACACGTGGAGGCTAAACAACATGTTAATAAAAAACCAATGAGTCAATAAAGAAATCAAACAGGAAATCAAAATATACCTTGAGACATATGAAAATGGAAACACGATGGTTCAAAATCTAAGATGCAGCAAAAGAGGGAAGTGTATAGTGATATAGGCCAAACTCAACTAAAACGAAAAATCTCCAATAAATAATCTAAACTTACACTAAGGGAAACAAGAAAAAGAACAAACAAAGCCCCAAGTTAGTAGAAGGAAAGAAATAAAGAAGATCAGAGTGGAAATAAATGAAATAAAGACTACCAAAAAATAGAAAAGATCAATGAAACTAAAAGGTGGTTCTTTGAAACAAAGATAAACAAAACTGATGTCTTCATCCATACTAGTAGATCAAGAAAAAGAGAGAGAGTACTCAAATAAATAAAATCAGAAAAAAAGAGGAGAAACTAAAGCCATGACCACAGAAATATAGAGGATTATAAGAGTTGGCTATAAAAAATTATGTCAACAATTGGACAATCTAGAAGAAATGAATAAATTTCTAGAAACATACTGCTAGAAGGTGGAAGAAAGAAAAGTATCCTCCAAACTGAGAAGGCACTTTGAAACTGAAAAACAACCCAAGCCACTCGAAACCACTACACAGTTTCACTCAGGGTAAATTACTGACGGGGGGATCAGGCAGGCAATGATCCAGGCATCTACAAAGGTACCTCAACTCCATTCTCTGCCATGTCCAGACCTCTACCCACAGCTTTTATAGAGTGAGTGGCAATGTGGTGAGGTCAAAGGGTAGTTATCTAAAGTGGCACCATCTGTACACCAGAGAATCCCTGCCAGTTAGCTAAAATGAGGCCTTCTGTGCACCTGTCATCTCTACTAGTTATTTAAAGTGAGTCCTTCTGTGCACTGGTCTTCTATACTAATTCCTTAAAAAGGGGTGTTCTGTGACCAGTCATCTCTACTAGTTACCTAAAATGGCCACTTTAGGGAAGATCAGAACAAGCCGTCCTGCATTCTGATTAGGGTATACATTAACCTCCAATGAGCCTAGAACACACAGCCCCAAGGGAGGTCATTGCACAGGCACAAACAAGATGGAAGGCTGAAGATGGAGTACAGTATTGTCAGCACTCCTACACATACAATCTTCCAAAACTGAATCAAGAAGAAAAAAATATCTGAATAGAACAATTAATAGTAATAAATTGAGTTAGTAATCAAAAAACTCTCTTCAAACAAAAGTGCAGGATCAGATGGCTTTACTGGTGAATTCTACCAAACATTTAAAGAGTTAATACATATCCTTCTCAAACTATTCCAAAAAATATAACAGGAAGGAATGCTTCCAAATTCATTTTATAAGGTGAGCATTACCCTACCAAAACCAGACAAAGACAGTACAAAAAAAGACCAATCTCCCTGATGAATATAGATGCAAAAATCCTCAACAAAATATTAGCAAACCAACAATACATTAAAAAGATCATTCACCATGATCAGATGGGATTTATTTCAGGGATGCAAGAATATGCAGTTTAGTATCCACGAATAAATCAACATGACACACCATATTAACAAAATGAAGAAAAAAATCATATGCTCATCTCAATAGATGCAGAAAAAGCATGTGACAAAATTTAACATCCACTCATGACGAAAACCCTTAACAAAGTGGGTTTAGAGAAAATATACATCAACATACTAAAAGCCATATATGACAAACCCACAATTAACATCGTACTCAATGGTGAAAAGCTAAAAGCTTTTTCTCTAAGATCAAGAATAAAACAAGGATGTCCACTCTCACCACTTTTATTCAACGTAGTACTAGATGTCCTAGGCACAACAATCAGACAATAAAAAGAAAGAAAAGACATCTAAACTGGTAAGGAAGAAGTAAAACTGTCACTATTTGTAGATGATACAATACTATATATAGAAAACCCTAAAAAAACGTTTAGAATAAATGAATTCAGTAAAGTAGCAGGATACAAAATAAACTCTATAGACTAATGATAAACAAGTAGAAAAAGAAATTAATGAAAGAGGGCCCTGGGTGGCTCAGTCAGTTAAGCATCTGCCTTCAGCTCAGGTCATGATTCCAGGGTCCTGGGCTTGAGCCCCACATTAGGCTCCCTGCTCAGCAGGGAGCTTACTTCTCCCTCTGCCCCTCTCCCTGCTTGTCCTCTATCTCTCTTTTTCACATGCTTTCTCTTGCTCTCAAATAAATAAATAAGATCTGTTAAAAAAATTAATGAAATGATCCCATCTGCAATTACATCCAAAAAAAAAAAAACCCACCTTGGAGTACATTTAACTAAGGAGGTGAAAGGCATATACTCTGAAAACTATAAGACATTGGTAAAAGAAATTGAAGATGAAATAAATGAATGGAAAGATATTCCATCCTCATGGATTGGAATAATTAATATTGTTAAGATGTCCATACTACCCAAAGTAATCTACAGATTCAAAGCAATCTCTATCAAATCAATAGTTTTTTTCACAGTTAACTAGAACAAATAATTCTAAAATTTGTATGAAATCACAAAAGACCCCAAATAGCCAAAGTAATCTTGATAAAGAAGTACCGAGCTGGAAGTATCACAACCCTAGATCTCAAAGTATACTACAAAGCTATAATAATCAAAACAATAGGGTACTGGCACAAAAACAGTCACATAGATCTATGGGACAGAATAGAGCCCCAGAAATAACACCACACTTGGGGCACCTGGGTGGCTCAGTTGGTTAAGCATCTGCCTTCAGCTCAGGTCATGCTCCCAGAGTCCTGGGATTGAGCCCTGTGTCACACTCCCTGCTCAGTGGGGAGTCTGCTTCTCCTTCTCCCTCTGAACTCCTCCATCCCCCGTGCTCATGTTCTTGTACACCGTCTCTCTCTCAAATGAATAAATAAATAAATCTTTAAAAAAAAAAGAAAGAAAGAACCCCACACTCATGTGGTCAATTAGTCTGTGACTAAGGAAGCAAGAATATACAATGGATAAAAGACAATCTCTTCAATAAATGGTGTTGGGAAAATTGGACAGCGTCATGCAAGGAATGAAATGGACCACTTTCTTTCACTATACACAAAAGGAAACTCAAACCAGATTAAAGACCTAAATATAAGACCTGAAGCCATAAAACTCCTATAAGAAAACAGTCAGTAAACTCTTGGACATTAGCCTTAGCAATATTTTTCTGGGTCTCTCTTCTTAGGCAAGGAATAATAAAGCAGAAATAAACAACTGAAACTATAACAAACTAAAAAGGTTTTGCACAGTGAAGGAAACCATCAACAAAAAGACAACCTACTGGATGGGAGAATATATTTGTATATGTTATATCTGATAAGGGGTTAATAGCAAAAGTACACAAAGAATTCTTTTTTATTGTTGTTATGTTAGTCACCGTACAGTACATCATTAGTTTTTCATGTAGTGTTCCATGATTCATTGACTCAACACCAAAAACAAACAATCTGATTAAAAAACGGTCAGAGGACCTGAATAGACATTTTCCAAAGAAGACACACAGATGGCCAACAGACACATGAAAAGATGCTCAAAATCACTACGCATCAAGGACATGCAAATCAAAACCACAATGAGCTATCACCTCACACCAGTCAGAATGGCTATTATCAAAAAGACAAGAAATAACAACGGTTGATGGGGATGTGGAGAAAAGGGAGCCCTCATGCACCACTGGTAGGAATGTAAACTAATGCAGCCACTATGAAAAACAGTACGGAAGTTCCTCAAAAAATTAAAAATAAATATAGCATAAGATCTAGTAATTTCACTTCTGGGTATTTACCTGAAGAAAACAAAAATGGTAATTCAAAAATATATAACATATATTCAAAAATATATAAGCATGCGTATGTTTATTGCAGCATTAATTACAATAGCCAAGATATTGAAGCGAGTTAAGTGCCCACTGATAGACAAATGGGTAAGGAAGATGTGATATATATATAAAATGGGATATTACTCAGCCATAAAGGAAAATGAAATTTGGCCACTCACAACGATATGGATGGACATAGTATATTATGCTAAGCAAAATAAGTCAGAGAAAGACAAATACCATATGATTTCACTTACATGTGGAATCTAAAAAACAAAACAAATCAACAAACAGACACATAAAGACAAAGAACAAACTGATAGTCTCCAGAGGGGAGGGACCTGGGGGGGATGGACAAAATAGGTAAAGGGGATTAGGGTGTACAAACTACCAGCTATAAAATAAATAAGTCAGAGGGATGAAAAGTACAACTTAGGGGATATAGTCAATAATACTGTCATAACTTTGTATGGTGACAGAAGTAACTACACATTGTGGTGAGCATTTTATAATGCATATAATTGTTTGACCACTATTGTACACCTGAAACTAATATTGTAGGTCAACTATACTTCAATTAAAAATTAAAAATTTTTAGGGGCGCCTGGGTGGCACAGCGGTTAAGCGTCTGCCTTCGACTCAGGGCGTGATCCCGGCGTTATGGGATCTAGCCCCACATCAGGCTCCTCTGCTATGAGCCTGCTTCTTCCTCTCGCACTCCTCCTGCTTGTGTTCCCTCTCTCGCTGGCTGTCTCTATCTCTGTCGAATAAATAAATAAAATCTTTAAAAAAAAAAAATTAAAAATTTTTAATGTTTTAATTTTAAAAATGGCTGCTAAAAAGTTATTCATGTATCACAAAAGTATAGTACATATCAGATTTCTTTGAACAAAATAATCAAATTGTATATGAATGCATATTATGTGTACTTTCCACCATCATGGTGGAATGGGGTGAAGGGACAACCAGAGTAAGTTAAAGTGCCACAAAGTTCTCTTACCAAGATCGACGTGTGTTTTGTTGTTGTTGTTGTTGTTGTTGTTGTTGTTGTTGTCGTTGTTGTTGTTGATTAAAACCTCCCTTGGTTGCTATAAGCGCTTGATTAGTTTCCAGAGTTTTGAAAAACTTAAGTTCGACATTTTATGCCAGCATATCACTGCTTTTCTGGAAATAGAAATTTTGAGAGGTCCCTGCTCTGCCATTTTTGCTTATGTTACAGAATATTGACTGGTATTTAATATTAAACCAGGTTTGCATTCCTGGGAGGGAAACCCACTTAGTCATGATAAATTATCCTTTTTAAATGTGGTTAGATTTGATTCATTGAACTATTTAAAAATTGTGAATCTACGTTTATAAGGAGTATTGATCTGTGATTTTCTTTCCTGTGATGTTATGTTGTGGTTTTGATGTCAAAGTAATGCTGACCTCATAAAATGAGCTGGGAAATATTCCTCCCTCTTCAATTTTCTGGAAAAAATTTCATAAAATTGGTACTATTTCTACCTCAGTGCTTGATAGAATTCACCAATAAAGCAATCCAGCCCCAAAGTTTCCTTTGTGAGGTTTTGAGCTACAAAATCACTTAATTTAATAGATACACAGACACTAAGGTTATTCATTTCTTCTTAAGTAAGCTTTGGTAGTTTGCATCTTTTAAAAAAATGTTTTCCACTTTTTCTAAACTGTCCAATCTATAGGCATAAAGTTGTTTATAAAATTCTCTTATTATCCTTTTAATAGCTTTAGAGTATTTGTTGATGTCATTTGGGTCTTTTTTTTCCTTTTTTTTCCTTATCACTTTGAGTAAATCTTTATCAATTTTATTAATCTTCTCAAAGGACCAACTTTGGTTTTATTGATTTTTCCTTTTTTTTTATTTCATTGATTTTTGTTCTGATCTTTATTATTTCCCTTTTTATGCTTACTTTTGATTCATTTTATTTTTTTTTCTATTTCTTAAGGTGAAAGCTGAGGTCATATATTTTAGACCTTTTTTGTTTTCTTATTAGAAAAGCTTTTAGTCTTATAAATTTCCCAAATACTAAATGAACAGCATCCTACAAATTTTGATATGTTGCATTTTAATTTTTATTCTATTCAAAAATCATTCAAATTGCCCTTCTGGTTTCTTTTTGACCTATGTGTTTTTTAGAAGTGTGTTATTTAGCTTTCAAATATTTGAGATTTTACATATATCTCTTCTGTTACTAGTTTCTAATTTAATTCCATTGTAAGCAGGGAATATATTTGTGTGATTTGAATCATTTTAAAGTTGAGAATTATTTTCTGGCCCAGAATATGGTCTATCTTAGTAAATATCACCTGTGCACTTAAAAACAATGTGTATTCTGCTGTTGTTGGGTATAGTATTCCATAAATGTCAATTAGGTCAAGTTGGTTGATAGTTTTGTTCAATCTTTTATATACTTCCTGATTTCCTACATACTTGTTCTATCAATTATTGAGAGAACATTGTTGAAATCTCCAACTCTAATTTTATATTTTTACAGATACTTTGTTTTATCCATTTTTTTAATGTATTTTGAAGCTATTACCAGATGCATAAATAGTATTGTTAAGTCTTCTTGATGAATTGACAGTCTTTATTCCTACAATATTCTTTGCTCTGAAACCTACTTTGCCTGGTATTAAAACAGGAATTCTAGCTTTCTTTCGACTCATGTTAACGTGGTTTATTTTTCCCAACATTTTACTTTCAACCCATTAAGGTGGATTTCTGGTAGGCAATCTATAGTTGTGTCTTGCCTTTTTAGCCAATCTGACAATCTCTGCCTTTTAAATGCAATGCTTAGGCCATTTACAAAATGGTAAAATCTACCATTTTACTATTTGTTGTCTCCTTTATTATTTGTTCCTTTTTTCCTATTTCCTAATTTATTTTGAATAGAATTTTTTTATGGATCCATTTTAAGCTCCAGTGTTGGCTTATTTGTTAAAAATGCTTTATTATATTATTTTGCTAGTTATTTTAAAGTTATAGTGTACATTTTAACTTATCATGAGACTACTTCCAAGTACTATCCCATTTCATCTGTAGTATACCACTTATAACGGTTTACTTCATCCCACCTTCATGTTATTGTTTTCTTGTATTTTACTTCTACATGTTATAAATCCCACAAAACATTGTTCTAATTTTTCTCTTACCTTTTAAAGAGATTTCAATAATAAGAATAAAGGATTTTATAGTAACTCACACAGTAACTATTTCTCTTGTTATATTTAGATTTTCATCTGTTACCATTTTCCTTCTGCCTAAAGAAAATCCCTTCAACATTTTGTGTAGTACTTGCCTGCTAGTAATGAATTTTCAGCTTCTATGTGTATGAAAAAGTCTTTTACACCTTAATTTATGGAAGATATTTTTGCTGAGAATAGAATTATATGTTGACAATATTATTCTTACAGTACTTTAAAGTTGTGCTCCATCTTCTTGTCATGTGCATTATGTCCAGTGTGAAATCTGCTTTCATTTTAAACTTTGTATCTCTGTATAGAATGTCTTTTTCCCCCTGGCTTTCTTTTCTCTAATTACTGGTTTTAATAAATTTTTATTATAATGTGTTTCTTGTGCTTGGGGCATATAGTCTTCAACAAATTTGAAAACATATTGGCCATTACTCATTCAAATATTTTTCTTTCCCTTCTCCACTTCTCTTTCAGGGACTCCAATTATACATATACTAGACTACTTGAAGTTGTTCCACAGGTAACTGATTGTCCATTTTTTCCCCCATCTTTTCTTCTGTTTCATTTTGGAATGTTTTTATCACCGTCATCAAGTTCATTAATCTTTTCTTCGGCAATGACTACTATACTGTAGTCATACCCTCCGTATTTTTTCAAAATCTCAGACATAGTTTTCATCTGTAGTAGTTGGATTTGTATCTTCTTAAAAATATTTTCCATGCCTCTGTTCAATCTTTCCTCTACCTTCTTGAACATATGGAATACCATGATATTAACTCTTTAATGTTTTCTACTAATTCATTCATTGGTGTCATTTTTGAGTCTGTTTCAATTGATTGATTTTTCTCCTCTTACTGGGTCATATATTCCTGCTGTTTTGCAACCCTGTTAAATTTTTATTGAATGCCAGATACTGTAAATTTTACTTTGGCAATGACTGGATATTTCCGTATTCCTATAACTATCCCTGAGCTTTGTTCTAAGAAAAGGTTAAGTCACTTGAAAATAGTTTGATCCCTTGGTCTTGCTTTTAAGCTTCATGAGGTAGAATAAAAGCAGTAATATAGTCTAAGGCTATTTTGCCCTGCTACCGAGGCAAACCTTTTTTGAGTTTACTACCTGATGTCTTGTGAATTATGAGATTTTTCACTCTGGCTGTGGAAAACTGGAACTATTCCCATCCCTATTTGATCAGTGAATATTATTCCTTCTAACCCTTTAGAGTGGTTCTTGCCTGCATAAGTGTTTTTATCTTTTTTGTGCTTAGAAAATGCACCATTCAGTCTGTGGCTTATGGCATAAACTCAAACCTCTGCATCTCCAGGGCTCTTAGCTGGTAAGGCTGGAAATCCTGTTCTCCAGGTTTTTATCTCTTTTATCAGCTTTACAGGGTTTGTTTTGAAATTCAAAGGAAAGAATTTGGCTCTCCATTCTTGCTGGGTTCTTTTCTGGCTTCCCTTCACTGAGGCAAAAAATCTCAGCCCTGGAGTCTAGTTTTTATACTATAAGGGCTGCAAGATAAAACAGAACTGCTAAGAAGGAAATTTTTTCTATAATATTTCAAAATACTATCCCATTACATATACTTTGGTGATAATTCTTCCTCCTCCCCTTCCCCTGCCACCTCCTCCTCTTCTTCTTTCCCTTCTCTTCCTCCTCCTCTTCCACCTCCTCCACTCCTCCCCCTCCCCCTCCCCTCCCCCTCCTTTACGCCTCCTCTTTACATGGCTTAATTCCTTGGCTTTTCGTGCAATACGAGGAAACATCGTCTTTGGAAATCTAAAAGAATTGTCACTTCTGGCCACTTCCACAATCAGTTACCTGGGAAAAGTTACTTAAAACTCTCCATTACCTCATTTGTGAAGTGGGAATAACAATAATTTTCATAATCCAAAAAGGATTAAATGGGTTATTATGTACAAAGTGTCTGCTACCATATATGATATATAACAGCACCTTAATAAGTATTAGCTTTCAATAAGGAAATATTTTTATAGTGCCAAATAAATTCTTTAAATAAAAGAGATTTAAATATAGGCTGAAGGTTTTGGGGTGCTTGGATGGCTCAGCTGGTTAAGCATCTGACTCTTGATGTCAGCTGAGATCTTGATATCAGAGTCATAAGTTCAAGCCCCACACTGGGCTCCATGCTGGGCATGGAGCCTACTGGGAAAAAAAATGCATATACACACACACACACACACACACACACACACTAAAGGTTTTACTTGGCTGATGTACAGTACATCAGATAATACTGAAGATCAGGTGACTCCTTGATTGAAGCACAGTCAGAATTTTTACAGGATATGGGAAGGCATGGGTCCTTGCAGTTTTGGCTTAGGAAACAGGCTTTTTTGTTGCTGTTGTTTGCTTGTTTTTATTTTAACTGAAACTCAAGATTGGGGGCCATTCTTATTTTCATGCCCCTGCTTGGGATTAGTTGGTGCAATACTAATAGCCATCAGAATAGTATTGTCACAGAACTGGTTTTGCAAGCTATGTAATTTATTAGCTAATCAAGGTTCATAGGGCAGGGGAGGTAGGTAGCAAAAAGAAAGAAAAAGAGGGAAAGATAGAAAGCAAGGGAAAAACTGATGATGCGTGGTCATGTGTGTCTTGGGCCTTTTACAAAGGGAAACAAATTAAGGTTTGTTAGAGATATTTCCTATTGTGTTAATGAGAATTCACTTATAGTCAAGAGAAAGGCAACTAAAACAAAACATGAAGGAAATAGATCACTTTGTTCTTAATCTGAGACTTTTTAAAATAACTTTATGGTTACAAAAGTAATAAATTTAAAAAATAAAACATGTATAAATAGGTGATAGGGATTAGGAGTGCACTTGTGATGTGCACCGGGTGTGTATGGAATTGTTGAGTCACTATATGGTACACCTGAAACTAATATTACACTGCATGCTAGCTAACTGGAATTTAAGTAAAAACTTGAAAAACAAAACATAAAACAGAAGTATAAAGAAGAAAAAAAACACACACACCATCACCCAAGATGACCACTATTAATATTTTAGATTACATCTCTCTAGTCTTTCTATGCATTTGTAAAGCCAGATACATCCACTCCCTTATAGCTGGCTCTGGAGTCCTACAGAGTATTTCCCCATTTATTTCTCTTTAAATTCTTTCTCTCAAATTAAAAAAAAAGGGGGGGTCGGGGAAGGAGTAAAGAAAAAAGGCTTTAGTAAGCAATTAGACTTCACTGAAGATTTTTTAGTGGGCTCTCTCCACAGTCAACAAATTTAGAATCTGCCTTGGATATTTTTATTCTCCCAAACTCCTCCTCAATGCAGCCTGCCCCAACATTCTAGGTAGATCCCCTCTCCTGACTCTGTTACCACTCTTCCCTCCCTGTAGAGTTCTTCTCTAGCATTTACATTCAAACCTACATACATAAACTCATTATGGAGATCAGTAAAACAGAGCAGTTTACCAACTTTTGAAATTGAACATCCAGCTTGGAGTCTTAAACTTCACTCCAAGTAGTTTATTAAGGTATTCTCTCCAAATAAGTGTGAGATTCTCCCCAAAAGGCATTTGGTAAATAATATTTTCTCCATATTATTACATATATACATATTTATAACATACTTGCATTCTTTCTTTTCAAAATTAATATTATCCTATTTATAAAGTTTTGTACCCTACTTTTACAGTCTACCTGATACAGTGAGCATTTTCTGTTCTTTATAGATTCTTTATAAACTCTATTTTATAGCAACACAAAATAAACAATAATGTTAAGCATTAGGTTGTATCATATAAAATTGATGTTTTTGTATGTCAGTAACAGTCAAATATTAGCATTTTCATGTGGTTCATAACTATTCCCTTACTGTTGAGCATTTAGAATGTTTTCCACTTCTCCTATAAAAATTAATGCTATGATGAGTATTATTATACACAAATCTTTGATGGTACGTCTGGCTAAGATTTTAAGCTCTATTCCTAGAAGTGAGATCATACTGGTCAAATTGTATAAATAATAATAATAAAGTAACCCCTTTCCATAAAGGTTGTACCAATTCTGATTACCACTAATAGTTCAGGAGTACCTCCATCTTACTATACCCTGGACAGCATTACTGCTACTAAAAAACTGAGACTCAACAAATAGTATTTCATTATTGTTTATCTTTGCAATAATTTCATTGCTGATGAGAATGACCAGTTTTTCATTTTAATTCAGCATATATGGTATTAGTTGTGTGCATAATTCTTCTAATTCTTCTTTGCCCAGTTTTCCCATTACTATTATTTTCAAAATAAGGATCCCAATCCTTCATTTATCATATCTGCTACAAATACTACATGGCAATTTAACATTTATTATAAGAGCTTCAGAAAGAGACAGGAAATATGGCCACCATTATTGTCCAAAGGCAAGAGATAACCTTAGTTCTTCAAGTAGCTTATTGTTCTACTGCTCTAAGCACACTAGTGATGTCTATGTTCTATTTGGGAAACACTGTTGTCTCTGAGACAATATTTAGAAAGAAAATAGAATCTAACAACAGCTACACAGTCATTTAGTTTTACTTACTAGTTTTCTGTTTGCTGTTTTAATATTTAAGAAAGAAACATTTGGGGTGGGGGGGGCCTGGGTGGCTCAGTTGGTTGAGCATCCAACTCTTGATCTCAGCTCAGGTCTTGATCTCAGGGTGGTGAGTTTGAGCCCCGTGTTGGTTTCCATGTTAAGCGTGGAGCCTACTTTAAAAAAAGAAAGAAAGAAACATTTTAGAAGGCATCATAGATTATGGACAGAAATATATGTCAATCTACCTATTTACAATCTAAATGTAACTCCAACCACAAATACTAGACAAATAGTAATGATCAGATCTTTCCTTTCACCCTTTACTTCTGGTCTCAGTTCTGCCACTAATTAGATCATTGTAACCTTGGATGAGTCATCTAACCTGTGTAAGCTTGGATTTCCCAATATGTAAAATGAGGATATTGGACTAGATGATTTCAAATGACCTTCTAGCTATAAATGTGATAATCTTATAACTATACTCCATTCACGTGTTAAACATTCACTGAACATCAGTTATGTTCTAGGTATCAGGTTAAATGTTGACTACTAAAACCAATTCTACCATTTATTGAACATTTATATGACAGGCACTGTGGTAAATGTTTTACATATATTTTCTCATTTATTTCAATTTCCACAATAGTCTTAGGAAGTAGATGCTATTAGAGCCATTTTATAGCCAAAAACTGAGATCCAGAGGGTTTAAATAATAGCTGATTAGTATAAGAGCCAGGATTCAAACCCAGGAATTTCTGACTCCCAAGCCCATTTTTAACAAGAATATCATGCTGCCACCAAGGAGCTTATGGTCCAATATTTCTCAAAATGTAGTCCTCAAATCACCTGCATCAGAATTACTTGGGGTACTTATTTAGAATGCAGATATTCAGACTTTACTCAAGTTCTACTGAAACCAGTATCTATGGAGTGGAGTCTATATTTTCTTTTCTTTTCTTTTTTCCTTTTTAAAATTGAAGTGTAATTAACATGCAGTGTTGTATTAGTTTCAGGTGTAGAATGCAAATTGGTACAGCTACTATGGGAAACAGTACAGAGGTTCCTCAAAAAATTAAAGATATAATTACCATATGATCTAGTAATTCCACTACTGGGTATTTACCCAAGAAAACAAAAACACAAATTTGAAAAGATATATGTATCCCTATGTTTATCATAGCATTATTTACAATAGCCAAGATATAGAAGCAACCCAACAGCCCATCAGTAAATGAACAGAATCTATATTTTAAATAAATGATTCTGCTCAGATGATTCTTATGCACACTAATTCTAAGCCTACTATATCATTCGTAATTTGTCTATATTCACTAATTAAATAGTTAATGAATGACCATTATGCTCAAGTCACACCATACTAGGTGCTGTGTAAGTACATTTTTGTATGAGACATCTGTGTCAGACTCCAAGCAAGGGACATGACAATAAGACACAAATATCTCTAGTGAAGAACATTTGTGGAATCTTTGAGATCTTGCCTTAACTGCTGTAATTGCTGCTCTGTATTTGCTGTTATATTGTTTTATTCATGTCATGCATGCATTATCTTTGTCAAATAGAATGTGAATCCTTTGGAGGCTTCTATTCATCTTTTATCTTCATTTGTTCTACTGGAAAATATTATTAAGTACCTACTTAGTGCCCAATATTATGTGGGCACTGGAACTCTGCTGGTAAGCAAAATTCAGACTCAGTTCCTTCATGGAGCTTTTGGCCTAGCATGAAGAAATCCATTAATGAAATAATCAGAAAAATGTAAACACGATTAGATAAATGTAAACATAAATTGCTACTATAATGCATGCTATAAAGAAAAATTATACTCCGCTAAAAAAAGCTTACAAAAAAGAATTTGATCTGGTCAGAGAAGTCTGGCTTCCCTAAGGAAGCAACTTTTGAATTAAGATCTGAAAGATATGTAACCACTAATTAGGTGAAAGGGAGGAAAGAGAAGGAAATATCTAAGAAAAGCGTAGAGCATGAGCATATGAAAGGGCATTTGTTGAAGATGGGTACTTGGAGAGAACAAAGGACTGATATACAAGGAAAATTAGAGAGGAGAGAATGAAAAAATGCTTAAGGAGTCACCAGTATAAGGTATTATAGACCATGTGAAGAATTTTGTCTTTATCTTGAAACAATAGCAAAGCAATGAAGGGATATACTGGTTATTCTCCATTTGCTCTGCCCCACCCCCAGACTCATTCTCCACTTAGAGCCCTGAGAGGCTAAAACCTCATATTGCATCACCTGGGCTCATTGTCAGATGGCTTCAACTTGTATTAAGCCAAGGGGAAGCACCTGCAGGAGAGTGGCAGCAAGAAAGAAAATACAGAGTATTTCTTCTCCACTCATCCTACTTTGGGGTCTCAGTTCTAGTAGCAGTTGCATAGCTGAACAATGGCTCCTGCCCAGTAGGCCCTCCTCCAGGGCTGTGGGCTCCAATAGCACTGTTCCATCCTTTTGTCCCTTCAGGCATGAGAATGGTAATGGATTCCACCTGTTGGTCTCTGGGTGCCTCAGCATTTCTCTTTGGTTTTCTTAACCAGGCCCACATCTTTGAAGGTAGTCCTTTCATTAAAACCTTTTCCTCTGAGTGGAATTGTTTCCTGCTAGGACTATAACAAGTGAGGTATTCAGGGGCCTAGTAAAAAGATCCATACAAAGTGACACACAATAAATATCTAGTAACCAAAAGACCAGACTAACTGAACTTTCTCCAGTCATAGGACACCCCATGGAATTTTCTTTGCTTATTTCCACTGATTACTTTATTCTTAGTAGTTGGGTCTTCTTAATTACTAAAAGATTCTTGAAGGACTAAAACCATCACTATTCATACACACAGGTCCTAGCCATCCAAAGGAATTAGGGTGAACAAGGTCTTTGTAATGTAGACATAAAATACATGACTTGGGTCAGAGAAACACGGATTTAGTTCTTTGCTCTGCCACTTAATAGTTGTATGCCCTTAGGCATGTTTTACTCTCTGAATCCCCGTTTCCTATGTAAAATGGGAATGTTAATACTTACCTGTCAGGATTCTTATGAATATTAAATAAAGTGAAGGGTTAATAGTAAGAAGTCACTTAACAAGTGGTAGCTACTATCACTATTACATATATTTAATGTAGGATGAAAAGTAAAAGACACATTCTTAAAATTAATATATATTCATGGTTTATAAAAAGAGAAAAATATAAAATAAAAAGTAAAAGCCCCATTTCTTTCTTTCACCTCCCAATTCTACTTATGAGTGCTGCTGTTAAAAGTTGGCTATATATCTTTATAGACATTTTCTACACATATACACTGCATTTGAAGAATGAAGATGGAATCATACATGTTGGGAAGGGGAAGAATCAATACTCCTTCTCTTCTGACTAAGATATTCCAAAGTATGTGTGCATCACAACAATCCCACAAAATTCAGATACCACCCTAGTATCAGTGCCATCCACAAAAAAGTACAATTTTGAAAACAGAGTGAGCAGACTGTTATTTCTATTTCGCTGGCTGGAGAATGACTTGGGCTAATTTAGGACAGAATGGGAAACACTTCTGATTCTTGATACCAGCACTTCAGGGAACTGAAAGAAGTGGAAATAAAGCTCAATGTCCCAAAAGTACTGGGACAATAAGGAAAACACACTGTCAAGAATGTTTCTGATCATTCTACTCAGAACCTAAAGACTCAAGTATTTTTATCAGCCTATAAAAGTAAGTAATTCCCAAACATTCACTACAAAAAAAGTAAAGCATCACTTACCATGAGCCAATATATTTAAGGCAACGTTTTTCAAAGTGTAGTCTGCAGACCACCTGCATCAGAATCATTCAGCATGCTTATAAAAAACACACGCCTCTAAATCAGAATCTCTGGAAGGCCCAGGATCTCCCCCTTTAACACACACCCTAGGAGATCCTTAAGCAGTCTAAAAGACTGAAAATGAATTTTTCAAGGTAAATCAGAAATAATAAGACAACTACCACATACACATATACTCCTTTGAATGCTAATTTTTTTTCTTTGAATGTTTAGAGCAGAAACAAAATTTCTCTCCCTTCTCCCCACCATTTTAATTCCTCCCTCTTCCATAGGACCCAAACTAATAAATCATCATATTTTCTAGTAGGCTATAAATCAATGCTTTCATTTCCACTCCTATTGCCCTAGGCCAAGACCTTGTCATCTCAAACCTGGATTACCTTTTTCCTTAAAAATCTTTCTTCTTCCAATGCATTCATTGTACTGGACTAATGCTTGTAAACCCCCATTTTCACCTTCTCTTCCTTTTGTACAAAAGCTTTTTGTACAAAAGCATCCAAGTGATTACAAAACAAAGTTCATAATGCTTAGACTGTCAGTCAAAATCTCCCACAATATAACCCTATGCTAAATTTCCAGTCTTATTGCTCATTGTTCTCCCATACTGACCTTCAATATTATTAGCCAAACTGATTTGTTGGCTTCCTGTGTGTGTCTAAGGCTGCTAGATGATCACCAAATATCTTCTCCTTCCTGAGCACAATTAGACTACATTTCCTAGTCTCCTTCATTGGTTGGAACATATAACTGACCATGTAACTAAATACTAGCCAATAGAATGTAAGCAGACTAACCTACGCTCAATGCAATATCTACCATATGTTGTTGATTCCTACATATTTTCTTTGGCTCTTTTCTGCTGGAAAGTTTTTTAAAACATATTCAATCTCCGTTCAAGTCCCTTTCCTTCTTAACTTCTTCAACCACTCAAGCTCATAGAAATCTCCTTCTATAATACATATGGTACTATGCCATTTATTACACATTTAACCCAGATTATCTTGCATTTTTAAACTTTTTGTATAAAAATGTATTTTCCCCATTCCTACTACAAACTCCTTAATGGCAGGAATTGTTCTTCAAAGATCTGAATATTTCCCAGAGTTTTATATCTAGCTGGGCATTAGTGTTTAATAAATATATATTGAATAGACCTGAATGAGTCACTTTGGGGAAAATAACCGAAAAATTTTCCAAGGAGAAATTGCTCTAAATCATTGTTAGAAGGTAGAAGTATGCATAAACTTAAAAATATAATAAAATAAAATACATACATGAATATATATTACAAATATGCTTCCAAAAGAAGTCTAATTTGATGTGAATTTCTCAGTTCTAACTATTCCACAGCCTTCCTTAACCTATTAGAAAGAAAGGGATTTCCCCGAGACTAATAAATATTGGAGGTTCTCTAGACAAGCAGCATTAGCCCCAAGTCCCAAAATAATCCATTTGACCCAAGCAGCTATCACCCCACATGCCTATGATAGAATGATACCTAGTAAGAAATCTGAATTATAGGTCATACCTATAATGCCCCTGCGACTACTACAGAAATCAAGACCATTTGACTGAGCACCTAGGTCAGTGCTGTGCCACAGAACTTTCTGCCTTGATGGAAATGTTCTCTGTGAGGCCTCTAGCTACATGTGACTATTGAAAATTCAAAACATAGCTAAGTAAGACTAAAAAACTAAATTTTGATTTTCGTTTAATGTTTGTTAATTTAAATCCAAATTTAAATAGCCATATGTGGTTAGTGGCAACCATATCAGACACACATACCTAGATGTTTTCTTTCCTTGAAATACACTTGAAATATTTGATAAACTTGCTTGTGAGCTTTCTAATTCTGCATACTATGATTTACTTTCAATTACATACTTAATATGCTGTAGGCTTTAGTGTTAAAGTTTACTTCAAAAACATAGCATTCATCAAAAACAAACCAACTAAAACTGAGACCTGGTGAGTTTCTTCCCTAATGCAGATCAAGGACTAAAACCTAGGTCTCCTATTATAATTCCAATGCACTTTAAACTATGTCACACTCCGTTATCACCTCCTACATTATAGATTCTAAACAGAGAATAACCTTTTCAAATGTGATACACACTTTTTTTCCCTATTACTGACTTTTATCCTGATTTTAATAAGGATTATATGGCCTCTGAAAACCTCAGAAATCTGGCCCGGGAAAACAAAGTAATGTGTTAACATTTAATAACATGAGCATGCAGTTCTACCTGACCCAAGATCAAAAGCTCATGTTTGGAAAAAAGAAAGATACTAGCTCAAAGTTTTCTAAACACACTTCATTATCTGGTTCCTAGAGTTAGTCTAAATGTAAATATTTTTTTAAAGATGTTATTTACTTATTTGACGCAGAGAGAGAGAAAGAGCACAAGCAGGGGGAGCAGTAGGCAGAGGGAGAGGGAGAAGCAGGCTCCCCGCTGAGCAGAGAGCCTGGGAGGGGCAGATGCCCAACCGACTGAGCCACCCAGGCACCCCAATGTAAATATTTAAATAATGTTATTTAATTACTTTAAAGTATTTCTGAAACCTGAAGGAAATATTTTATTAATAATTTGGGGAAATTAAGAAATGATTTACAAACTAATAAAAGTCCAAATTGATGGATTATCTCATTGTATTTTTTATAATAAAATATCAGTTATGTACACTAACATTCATGCACTTTTGCTAGCCACTATACATACTCAAAACAAACTCCCAAATCCTTCTCATCTAAGACTTTATGGTCTAAAGGAAAGCTTCCATGTATTTTTTAAAAATGCAATGCTGGTCTTTATTGGAAGAGGTAACTTCTCTGAATTGTTTTAACCCTTCTGTGAAATAAAAGCTTGTGTCTATGTGCCAGCAAGTAATAAGGACACTGCTTGTGGAAACACAGTAACTATGTAAATCATTAAATTAGTTTACTATATGTGATTTCCTGAGTCAGACCACTGGAAGGCACTTTTACAAACATCAGAACCTTCCTCTTACAGACCTTTTTCCAGTCCAAGGACACTGGCTAGCTCTGAAGTTCAGTCACTTTTTTTCCATTAGTATCCTTTATTCCCTCTGGGCATGGAGAATTTGGAAGATTCCCCATTCCAAACCCACTGGCCAGCCTTCTTGTTTTCCTGAGTCCCCAATCTTCTAAAGGCGTTTGAAGTCCCAGACACCTTCAGAAAGCCTGTGTTGTACTGTAATATTTTATGAACAAGGAAAAAAAATCCTGAATATTGTATTTTACATCTCAACTGAAATAGTCCATGTCAAAGAAACTACCTATGCAATAAACATATATATAAAATTCTTCCCCACACACCTCTTTAAGGGATAGTTTTCCCTTGAACATTTAGCAAATAAGTAATAAAAAAAACAATTATTATAAGGTCACAAGTGACATCAAATTTGAATTTACTTTCCTGTGACATTAAAAATGTATATTGTATGTTTGAACTTTAATAAGTTATATAGTGTGTGCACAGAATGTTGTTTTACTACATGATCAAATCACACTAATCAGTGTGATACAATACATAGAAAGTATACAGTTCACAAATATGGATTAATGACCATGAGGGTATCACAAAATATTTCATATGGTAATGGTAAATGATCAAATTACACTTGTAAATTGGTTAATGTAAAATTCTCAGAACACCTGGTAATGAAAACATTTTATTATTTTTATGAATGTATAATGTCGCATGACTGCCAGAAACATTCTTTTAAATTTTCATTTGATTAAAAAATGGCTGGTGAATATTTTTTATGAAAAAGACTATTCAAGATAGAAAGAGACCTCAGTGCCAAGTTCTAGTCCAGAGGAATTTTTAATTACAAAGACTTATTTAAATTACAAAGACCTTTTTCACTTTTGAGTTTCTCAAAGTGTTTCATAATAATATAAACTAGAAATATAATCTGGAAAGTAGAGGGGAATGCTAATGGAAAGCTTGAGTGCTATAAAACAAACAATATATCTGGCTTTTATTTCCTTCCCCATCAAAAACAAACTAACTTTAAAAAATTTATTTGTGCTTATTTGTTTATTTCATCTTGTTATAACATGATACCTTGTGTTTTAAAATTTTACCCATGGAACATCACTTGTGAGTTACAAGACAGAAGAATTTGTATTTCTCTCAACAGCTATCACTCTGTATCACTCTGTAATACACCTTGCAAATCACTTTAATACATGTATAATTCTTCTATTTTTCTCTCACCAGCAGGTACTCAATAAATACTTGTCAAATGAATGAATAAAGCTCAGTGAAGTGCCTTAACTTCTCTTACCAATTATACAATTTCTAACTTGACCTCTCACCTTTGAACAGTTCCTATTGTCAGACTAACAAATCTAATCTGCTATTGAAGACACTGTCAAGTCAAGGCACAGAATCGGTTACAGAAAGATCAAATTCCTCTTAGAATTGAATGCTGGAGAAAAGTTTGTATTATTTGAGAAATAAGTATACTTCCTTTTTATTGGATAACAATACTATGATTTTCATTTATTCTGGATTGCCAGGAAGCCTGAAACCAAATGTTGTACTCAATTCGGCTAAAATTATCTCCTCCACTTCGTTACTTGAAAATAATTTGCCTTGTTTCAGGAATTACAATCAGTTCCTTTCTGGAAGTATGTGGAAACCTACTATTTGCAAAGTACTATAATAAATAAGACATGGTCCCTACTCTCCCACTTACATTTCTTTGTTAATTACAAGGCAAAAACTATAAACAATCAAACGGATAGTAGAATGATAAGCTAAGCAAACAATAGCAACCTTTTTTGTTAAACATCAGTATCAAGCACTTTGGTAGATTTTACATAACCACCATAATAACCCTGCAAAACAGGTATTATTACACTTATGTTAATGTGAAGAAACTGAGACTCTTAGCACAGGACATGGCATACAGTAGGTATTCAATAAATAATTTGTTGAATGAATAAAAGCCTAGTGAAGTTTCCTAATTACACAGCTAAGAAGAATAGAGTAGAACATTATATTTACCTAGAGTTTCCTACAAAATACCCAAATTCTCAGTTCACAGGTTAAACCTAGATTGGACTCTCCCCCAAATTTAAAAGTGAACTTCATAAAACATAGTTCAGAACTCAATTCTTTGGATAATTAAACTAGGGTGCAAAATCATACGTAATACTTGGAAAGGTAGAGAAGATTTAAAGAATTTTCCAGCAAGAATATTCAAATACTCTCTTGGAAACTTTTAAAAACATTACTTAATAGCAAAAAAAATCTATTTGACATGAAGCAACATGAAACTAGAAATCATCTAGATTTCTATCCCTTCTGCTCATATTCATAAAGAAATAGGCAGTTGCTTATATTGTATGATAAAAAACATTCCCTTCTACCTCTTTGAAGAAAAAGTCAAGATTTCTAATCAGATGTCTAAATTGCATCACTAGTATCTTTGTGTTAAATACTACATTCTCTTTATAGTCCTCTTTAAAAATAAGAGATCTTGAAAGTAGGAATAGCCTGATATGCTTACTTCTTAAGAGCAAATGAGTTGATCAGATCTCAGAGTAACTAATAGGCAAGGACTGGATATCTGAAAGGATAGGGCTGCTGAAAGAAAATAAAGAACCAGAAAAGAGACCATCAATGAGTGTCTGAACTGAAAACAAAGGAATAGGTCATTAACATCACTTTCTCTCTCTTGCCACTTACCTTTTCCATCCCTGTCATTCTCACCTAGTTAATTCTCTTATACTTATTTTCCTTTTTCCCCTCAACCTCCTGGTAAATGATCAAATTATTTGTGACACATGTATTTGTTTTTCTATTTGGGTTCTAGTTTTTGCTCTTACCCCCACTCTCTTTCATTCACCCACACAGAGGACTAACTCCAAAGTGAAATCTCTCTATACATTTTTCACTCTTCCTTTAAGCACTTGGTGTCTTCTTATTTCCAGTGCTAATAATTTATTTCCCCATTCCCAGAAATTTCCTATTTAAAACTACGAAAGGAAAATCCTGCTTAAGCATCCCTAAGTTGTCCCATTTATTTGCCACCTGAATACCCATGGTTTCTTCATTACATCTTCCCTATCCTCAAAATCTCCTAATTCCCCCTTCTTCACTCCTTCTGCCCATATCGCTTCAGAACTCTCACTGAATGCTTTGAAAACATTTATATAACAGTTTTATGGAGATATAATTCATATATCACATAATTCACCCGTTTAGAGTGCTAATGTCAGTGGAGTTTAACATATTCAGAGTTGTGCAGCCATCACCATAACCGTTTTTAAAACAGCTTTATCACGCTCTAGCCCACCAAAAGAAACCCCATACCTATTAGCAATCACTCCCTGTTTCTTCCTACCTTGCTCCATGCCCTAAGCAACCACTGATCTACTTTTAGCTTTTACAGATTTGTCTATTCTGGACAGTCATAAAAACGGAATCATACAATATGTTGTCTTTTGTGACTAGCCTGAACTCTCACCAATTTTGCTTGTACTTTTCTTTTGCTTCTCGTTTTTTTTCTTTGTTACCATGTACACGTTTTTATCCTTCTGCTAGACTTAAGCTCCTTGAAGGCAAAAGTGTATCGGGAACACCCTCAGTGCCTAACACAGTTCCTTACACAGAGTAGGTGCCTGATAAAAATGTATTCAAAATGAATGAGTGGATGGGGTTATTTTTTCACTGTAGCTTCTCTTTTATTTTTTCCTTTTTGATTTGTTGATCTTACTCCTGTCATATGACTTCTTATTGTGAATCACTTTCTACATGAAAAGTCAATAAATTTTGAATATTTGCTCTTCAATAACTAGGTCTTATTTTCTTTTCTCCATTTGGATTCTCTCTTGTCTTATGCTGATTCTTTCTTTGGCTTTCTCATTCCCCTCAAAATCTAACTCCACTTACCTCACCCACCCTGTACTCATAGTAAATAAATGTGAAAATAAACAAGTGTGCCCACTACACTGGCTCCCTTGATTCATTCATTCTATAAATACTTATTAGGCATATGCTGTCCACCAGAAACATCTATCTGGGTGGTGGGAATACATTATTAATAAGAAAAACAACACCTTGCTATATGGAGCTCTTACTGGGAATATATACAATAAACAAAATACACAATAAATCACAACAAATAAAATAATTATAGACTATAATAGTAAATGGAAGGAAATAAGCAGGTTGTAATATTAGAGAAGCAGGGGAAGAGAAGATTCCAGAATCCCAAATAACCTAATATATATATATATATATATATATATATATATCTCCTTGTATTATTCCCATTAGAAAAGAATAAGAAGCAATAAGAGATATCTTATTACTTGAGTAATAAGGAATTCATTAAAGGTCTGACTTTAATTCAACAAATATCTAAAATTTCACACTGATTGAAAAAGGGGATAACATCTAGATAACATTACATTGTTTAAAAGTACCACCCTGTGATCCAAACTGATCACATAAATAATTAAGTTAAATTCAGTCCCTTATTTCTATGATAAGATTCAGGAATAGTACGTACTTTGATTTTTCTAAAATTACAAAGGTTAAATTGTTTTAAATTAAACCAGTAAGATATAACATTTTTATTCTTATTGATAAATTATCTTGATAAATTATTTTGCTGCTTTAAAATACTTTTTATGTTTTTTCAATTTATAACATACCATTAGAAAACTTTTTTTCCACCACATCTAGATGACATTGTAAATTATTCTAGGCAAAATTTTCCTGTCTGTACATTGATTCTTTGTAAAGTTCACTGCCATTCCTTTCTCCATGTTACTGGCTTACTTTTGTTTTTGTTTTTTTTTTACTTTCAGAAAGACAAAATACACACTGGTAAACAAACGTTTCTTTCCACAATACTATTATCATTTTAAATAAGCAAAATAATTCAGTAGAAGGTAGTTCTTTAGGGCAGTGGTCTACTTCCTGCTTATATCGCAGTTCTTTACTGCTTCCCAGTACTCCAAAATAAATGCCAAATGAAATCCTTTATATGGAACTTACGTTTAAATGCCCACAAATTAAGCGAAGTCAGTGTTTTATTTAAAATAAGTCACTTTTTCCATTTTGTGCTTCAGCCCTAAGAAATGAGATATAGTTCATTTTAAATGTAAAACTTTGTACACTATGCAAATCATGTCTGTGTCTAAGAAAAATAACAAACTTAATGAGGAATGTTAAAAAAATCAGAACCCATTAGTTTAAAGATACATAGGAGCAGCCAAAGATGACAAACATGCATAAAATTCAAAACATAGTGGGAAAGGGAATAGGCACTGAAACACATAAATCAGTGTTTTGAATTCTTTTTCTCTGTGGGTATAATTGTACCTTAGTTTCTTATAATGATTTATTGAGGTAAATATTCTGTATGGTTTAACAGCTACAGCTTCAAAGTGTCAGGCACAGGCTCTCCTTTATTCATGAGGCAGCTGAGTATTGGGATGTGAATTCACTTCTGTATTCGGGGACTTGGCAAAGTTTGTTTTTAAGGTCCTTATAAAGAATTCATGTTGATGCAGTCTATTCAAATGTGAAAAACACTGTGCTGTAATGAGTGAAATAGAAAACCTTTACAGTAATTCTGGAGAAAAAAGTAAATAAATTGAAATAAGCCACACAGAGTTACTTTCAGAAAAGTAAAGAATGCCCCTGAGTTCATCTCAGCCATTTTTTCAGGTTTAGGGATGCCTACAAACCCATCACTGGATGGGCTACTAGAGTGGATACTAAATCTAGTATCAGTACAAAAAGAAAATGATCAGAGAGAAATAGAATTAAGTCTCAGTTTGTAATAATCACGCAAGGAAGTCTTTTGGGTTGATTTTCAATCTGCACATACTATTGCTCTGGGACCGAGACATGTACGACACCAACCAGTAACAAGAGTTGTACAGTATATTATTAAAACTACCATATAGCAACTTTATAGTTCAGAGGGGGAAATGAGTGACCTATCAAATATGTTTCCTTTAAAGCATCATGGCAATAAAAGTTATACACAGATACTTACGGCAAAAACCCTATGTTGGAACTCATTGATCTTATGCTTATCTATGCCAAGACCTGCAGCAGGAAATTCAGATTTTTGCCAAGAAATACACGTGCCTTAGATGTGTAAGCTCGGCATGAAATGGAAATCCAACCTGCCTGGACAGTGGTTCTTTGGTGCATCCATACTCCTACCCATCTGCCAGAGTGGCTTTATGAGTCCCCACAAGATGGTTTGCCAGTCTGGGGGTATTGGTGCCAATTTTAAAAATATGCTTTTTAAAATACATAGTTTAAAAGTGTAACTATATTTTTTATAATCAGATTCTCTCTCTTTTTTTTAAAGATTTTTATTTATTTATTTATTTGACAGAGAGACAGAGAGAGAGGGAACACAAGCAGGGGGAGTAGGAGAGAGAGAAGCAGGTTTCCCGCTGAGCAGGGAACCCGATGTGGGGCTAGATGTGAGGCTCAATCCCAGGACCCGGGGATCATGACCTGAGCCGAAGACAGACAGACCCCTAACAACTGAGCCACCCAGGCATCCCATTTAATCGGATTCTCTTATTTCCAGTTAATACAAATTAGGTTTTCATATTTTACTCAATTGAGAGATTATTTCACATTATTAGAGAGATGTCACTAATCAATGGCTTTTGCCTTTTCAATATTTTGCCTTTAAAATTAAAAATCACCTAAAAATTCTGCTTGCTAAAACCTACTCGTTAAATTATAAACATATTAGCTATCTCCACAGAGCCTAACATAGCCATGCATGGAGTAGATGATCAGTAAATAAAGACTTACATCAGATAGCAAATTATTAGTTTAAAATGGCTCTGAAAAAGTTTTATCAGTTTCAGATGACAACTTTTTTTTCCAAAATATTTTTTTCACCCCAAAACACACTAAATAAATATACTATAAGTTATGGTATTTTGATGTTACACTTTCAGGCAAAAATACTCACCAATTTATTCAACATAACACCTCCTCATCAGAGAATAGCACGTGGAAAAATTTGCATTGTATACCATATTTAGGTGACCCAAATGTTCCCATTGTCCCAATAAGGAATGAAGAGGTAGCCTCCTGTACAACTCTAAAGGTATGCTGTAATTTTACATTAGGTTCATGTGAAGGCAAGATAATCAGGAGCCCCTAAAAGGCTGAAAAATTTGATGGGAAAAATGGTGCAGAAAGAATAACATATCTTCCAAGGAATGAATACATCACACTCCTCCTCTACCAGCCGACAACCATTATCAATTCTTCTTTTCCTCCTTTGGCAAATATAGTAAGCCTTTATTACTTAATAGCTTATGTATAATCTACCCATTTACTTTCAAATGATATCATTACTTATATAAATTTGTTTTCATTGTTCCTTAAATGATACATTTTTCTATCTGTGAAAATATTTAGATATCTTGGGTTGAGATTAAATATGTCATAATTTTTACCATTAAATTAATGACAACATTTTTTATTTTATAGATTTTTCACTAAGCCACAGAATTTTCAGAAACAAATTAACATCTTTAAGCAAAGGATAGGTGTACTTTATTCAAAGTTTCAAAAGGCATCACAGACCTAGAGAAGAAAGGAATTAATATCAACTGAGCATCCCAAATTTATGAGATGCTGTTCTAGGTAGACACATGTTAGTTCATCAACACTTACAATAACCACGTGATAAAAGTATTGTTATTCCCTTTTCTGAAGATAAGAAAACTGAGACAATTATGTGAAATGAAGTGTTCAAGTTCACACAACTAGTAAGTAGCAGAGTCAGAGTCAAAATCAAATGTTACAAAACCCAATGGTCATTTCTCTGTGCTCATCTTAACTTCGTTTTTCATAAGCATTGAATAAAATCAATGCAATCAACTCCCTCCTTCTTGAAACACTGACCTCTCTTGGCTTCTAAATACTATACTCCGGGTTTATTCTCTTCTCACTACCACTACCTCTTAGCTTTCACTCTTTAATCTACCTCTTCTACCTGACTTGTAAGGTCTAGGGTTCCTCAAACTCAGGCCAGAGCCCTTTGAGATTTGTCTCTTTTCCTGGATCATTTCATCCATTCCCTTGGATTTAAATACTATCCTTATGCTCATGAATCCCAAGCATGTATCTCTAGCCCTGACTTATATGAATTTCAGGTTTAAATATCTAATTGTCTAGTTTCTTTACATCACCACCTAAACATCTCAAAGACAGTGTAAACTTAATATGTCCAAAGAAGAAATCAAAAAAGAAATCATGATACCTACCCACCCAAATCTGTCCATCTTTCCCTGGGTCCAAAAGTTGTTCAAGCCAGAAGCTTGAGAGCCATCTTTTATTCCTTCCTTCCATTATCCTCAATAACCAATCCAGCAGCAAATCCAGTTGTTTCTTCCTGTAAAATATATCTTAAATTGCTCCACATCTCTCCATCTCTACCACTTTAACCCAGCTCTTCATTATTTCTCACCTGGACTATGAAACATGTTTACTTCTAATCTTGAGCCTCCTCTAATCAAATTCCCCAGACTGTAATAAGAGGGGTCTTCTTAAAACTAAATCAATCACTCCTCTGCTAAAGACCCTACAATGGCTTACCCTTGCACTTAGGATAAAATCCAAACTTCATTATCATGATCTACAAAACTCTGCCTATCTTTCCAATCTCATCTTATGCCACTCTCCCCTCTTTTCACTATACTCTAATTTACACTAGTCTTCCTTCAGCATGCAGAACACACTAAGCTCTTTCCAGCTTCAAGCCCTTTTCATATGCTGTTCCCTTTACCTGAAACACTTCCCCATTAATTACCTAGCTAGCAATTTCTCATCCTTGAGTCACTAACTCAAAGAGATATTCCCAAACCACACTATCAAGAGTCCCTTGTTTCCTTATGGCACTTATTATATTTTGTATTTGTTTTATGTATTTGTCTTTTGTTGTCTACCAAAATAGAGCATAAGCTCCATAAAGGTAACTAATTAGGTAACTAATTACTTATTTATATTATTAATATTTTCAGTGCCTGGCACAAAATAGCTCTCAATAAGTATTTGCTGAATGAACAAAAACCAGGTGTGTCTAATTCCAAAACCAATGTTCTTTCCACTATATCATGCTACCACCTTAAAGTATCCTAGAAATCATCTAGTCCAAACCTCTCATTTGACAAACATAAAAACTGAGGCCCAGAAAGACAAGTGATTTGCCCAAGGACACACAAAGTAAGTGACACGGCCACAATGACCCCAAGCTTTCTGACTTGTGATTCAGGATTTTTCTTACGTATCACCTTGTCTTATGCTGTTAGTCCCACCCAAAAATACACCTAACAACTTTTCCACAAAATGGCCAAAAATACCAGTAAAAACTTTGGCAACCATTTACAAAACAAAGCATTTGGTTGACAAAATCTTTTACATAACTATTCCTATTAACAAATGAAACATTTGAAAATATAGACGAATAGTTCTCTATTTTACATAACATAAATCATTTACTTCACAATATAAACAAAAAAATTATTTAACATGGATAATTCATTTAGAATAAACTTTCTTAGGGAAATCAACTTTGTTCCTAAAAATTCACTATGTTTTCTCAATAGCCAAGAATTCTCTAAAATTCACATAAAATATAAAATTCATGTAATTTTGAAACTAACCAAGAAACAAGCAAAATATCCATAATTAACAACCACTGATGAAGGAAGAAACAATCAAACTCAGGAATCCTACACTGCCTACTTCCAGAATCTAATCACTGGTCAGTGAAGAATTTAGCCATGTATCTATTTACTCAGTTATGAATCAATGCATAGTGCCTCCAGCTCCTTCTATTCCTCCAGAGCACAAATCAGATAACTACAAAACCATCTTGAGCTGCTCTTGTCACCTGGTGACCGATGGAGGAAACTTTGATCCAATTTTCTTTGCTAACAACTTTTTACTTCTCTATTAAGCAAAAAGCATCCATACTCACTATTCAGTCTACTTGTGTATATATTTTTTAATTTCCATAATAAAAAGTTTAAAAGCTCTGTCATTAACCATTTAATCTTTAAAAACAACTATGTCTCCATCTACTTCATCCTCTAAAGAATTCTACATAATTTTTCAAAAGTATTAGGAATAATAATTTTTTTTTTTTTTTACTTTTAGTGTTATAACAGTAATTACTGCAAAGGACAAATATTTCAGCTATATTATCGTTCAAATAGGTTTATATAGGCTATCCTAGTGAATGAGACATTATACAGCATTATTCTATGAAAAAAAATCTACTTCTATGGAACTATTGATTTCCAACTTCAGGCTGCTATTAAGAAAAATACAATAGACTAGGTGGCTTAAACAACAAACATTTATTTCTCACAGTTTTGGAGACTAAGAAGTCCAAGATCAAGGCCCCGGCAGATTCAGTGTCTGGTGAGAAACATTGATTTCCTAGTTTATAGATGGCTATCTTTTTGCAGTATCCTCACATGGTAGAAAGGGGAAAGGGATCTCTTGAATTCTCTTTTAGAAGGACAATTAATCATTTCCCAAGGGCTCCACTTCCAAATACCATCACATTAGAGATTAAGTTTCAACATAAGAATTTCAGGGACATAAACATTCACTCTATAGCAAAGTCCTTCTCCTATGATCAGTCATGTTCGTTGTTTTGCCCTCATAAAAATTTCACAATTAACATATACACCTTTGTTATTTACCTACCAGTTGTTCTGAATGTTGTGTCACTTAATTTTCATTGGGTCTTTTTAGTCCATCAGATGTGTCTCTTGCTGCTGTCCATTAATATGCAAATTACCTCAGAATATACTGGATTTCTATGGGTTTCAAGGCTCTATTTTTTATCATTTAGAATCTAGCAAAACAGTCCTGTTGGAAAAATTTTAGAAAATGAATTTCAGTAGTAGAGTTCAGGGTTCTTTCTTACTTTATAAACTAAAAATCCTATATCTCAAAATAGACTAACAACTCACTATTAGTATGCATTACGGTGAAATACTGGTGACTAATGGAGGAAACTTTGATCCAACTTTCCTTTGTCAACAACTTTTTACTTTTTATTTCTCTATTAAGCACAAGGTATCCACACTTACTATTCCATGAGTAAATAAGCATGAGTAAATCACGTCCACTTGGTATAGCATGGAGCACTTTCCCATTCTATCATGGAAAGCACCAAACCTGTGTTGTCCCAATATGGTAGCCAATAGCAACCTTGGTTTATTGGGCACTAGAAATGTAATTAGCCCCAAATGAGATGTGCTATGGTATAAACACACACTGGATTTTTGAACACTTAGTATAAATAAATAATGTAAAATATCTCAGTAATTTTCATAGTGGTTATATGTTAAAATGATATTATTTTGATATACTGTATAAAATACATTATTAACACTAATTTCACCTGTTTCTTTTTACTTTGTTACTTTTTTAGGGTGACTACTAGAAAATCTTAAGTTACATACATGAGTTACATTTGTGGCTCACATTATATTTCTATAGGACAGCACTGGTCCCACTGTAATTAAGAGAGTTCTACTGTATCTAGACTATTTATTCTTCCTTCTCTTACAAAACTAAATTCTTCTCATGATGATAATGATGACGACAACACTGTAAATTCTGCCAAGTACTGTCAAATATATGACTTTATTTGATCTTCTTGATCTTCTACTTTGATTTAGTACCTCTCTCCACATCAACTCAAACCATCATCATCTAAGATCCTGCATTTTTATGATGCTTTGGTTAGGGAAAATCTATTTTCCAGAATTGAATTAAAGAAAGAACAAAAATATCATGACACTAGTAGATAGGACATTCAGATTTCTACAGTTAAGTTAGTTTTTGGTGTTTGTCTTTCCACAAAGAAACAGCTTTTGATTAATATGTTGTGGTGGGTGGATAGCCCACAGCAAGGTCCTTAAATGAAAATGTATACTTTCAATAAGAATTAGCACTAAAGAGAGAGAGAAGGAGGGAGAAACATTATAGGAATAGATAATAAATACTAATCTCCTCTCTGCTCAAAGCAGAAAGTACTATATTATTCAAGAATGTTATGACAGCTAAAGGAGTTTATTATTAGAACATTGCTTACTTTAGCCAAGGGAGGAAAAAAGAAAATGAAAACAACAGTTCAATGATTTTGAAGTTTTACTTTTTCCAACCACTCTCAGTTCTCTGAGGGAACAAAAATTAGCAAAAAATCAATTGTTTTTCCCTGTATCAAATAATAGGTAGTGAGAAATTCCAGAGTCCTAGTCACCAAAGAGTATGGCTATGACATTTTCAGAAATAAGCATTAATAAGCTTCATCAGTGTCCACATACCAGTTTTCTCCTGGGAAAATTCAAAGGCTTCATATTAGAGATCAATTCATTTTGATAATGAAAGAACTGTTAAAATTCTATGGCCTGAGCAAATGGAAATATAAATTTGTACATATACTTTGGAAAAGCTTTTCATGTTATTTTCTACTCCTCAGCATATACCCAACAGTAAAGCATGCACATTTATATCAAAAAACGTACACAAAATCTTACAGCAGCATTATTCATACTAGCCCCAAACTGGAAACCCATAGACCCATCAACAGGTGAATTCACACAGTAGAGTATAGATATCCTCATTTTGTAACAGTGAACTATATAATTATGCTTTGTGCACTTTTCTATATGTCCATTATATTTCAATGAAAAAATAGATGCAGGGGATTAATCTATACAAAGTTCCAGTTATAACATAAAGAAGTCACAGGGCTGAAATATACAGCATAGCATATACAGTCAATAACATTGTAACAACTATGTGGTGACAGATGGTGACCACACTGTGGTGAGCATTTTATAATATATAGGGAATTGTTGAATCACTACATTGTATACCTGAAACTAATATATGTCAAAAAATTGCTAAATGTAGAAGCAGCAGTGGCTCTTGTAATGTTAAAAAAACAAAGAAATTGGGCTCAAAAGAAAAAAATTTGGTGGTCAAAAAAAAATTTCTGTGGTATACTAAAATTTTGTTTTATATTACTAATTAAGACACCACTTGGAATTTAAGAATATTTTAAGACTTGCTTTTTAAAGAAAATTTTATCCTTGACATTACTTTCACATTTTTTTAAATTCATAGAATTACAGAGCTTTAGAGATGGAAGAAACAGAGTAAACTAGTTGGCTCTGAGAGAGGTTGGGTGACTGTACCATGACTAAATTAATAGAAGTGATGGGACTAAAATTCAGAACTTCCATATTACATTGCAGTACTTTCAAAAGCTTTTAATTTAAGTAGAGTTAGACTCCATTAGAAAGACTGGAAATCCCTTGACAATCTTGATGGTTTATAATGCTACAAGGGCAAAATCTACAAGTCACTGAATGTCTGTCATTTATATTTCCATTTCATTTATAATAAACAAATAAATCATAAAAAAGGGAAGAAAGTCATACTTAGCCTTTTGGTGAGGAACTTTATAAGGATTGGCAATCCACGTCCTTTGAACAGTTTTTAAAACTTACTCTTTATGAAGATAAATATAAAACCTTTGTGTTCAACCAAATATTGTATTAAAAACAGAACAGTCTTGGTGCATATTGCTTCCTTCTCTTTTACTTTTTCTAACATGTTTGTAAACAAGTGTAAGAGCAACAAAATCAAGAGGTGTTGATCCCTGCTAGAAATGCACCGACATTTGAGCTACTAGCAATTCACAAGGTTCAAGAATATAACAACTTATTCTCTTTGTTTCCTTCAGACTTTCAAATATGACCATTCTTTGTTCAAAAAAAATTTTTTTAAAGAAGCTATTCTTCTGGCTCAGAAATTTAAAATAGACTATGCGGCAACATCCTTTTTATCTGGTCTTTTCCTGTTTAATTTCTTTTTTTTTTTTAACTATTTTGTTTTGGAGAAGGGGGAGGAAAGAGAGTTCTAAGAAAAGCTTTCATAACAGGTTCAAAAGTATAAAAGCCATTTCAAGCTCCAGACATTTGTAGCCTTTATTTCTTTAGTCCTTGAAAAGGCTTTTTAAATGTTAACAGCTAGGATAGGACTGCTTGCCTATACTGATATTCCAAGCTTCCTTTCCTTTGTAGTCTTGGATTCTTCCCCCACCCTCAATTCCCCAATAACCTGTACGCCAACTTTTTTTTTTTTTTTAAGTATGTTCCATGCTGGGGGTGGAGCCCAACATGGGGCTTGAACTCACAACCCTGAGATCAAGACCTGAGTTGAGATGTCTCAGATGCTTAACCCACTGAACCACCCAGGTGCCCCTACCAGCTCCTTTTTTTTTTTTTTAAACAAAACAAACAAAAAAAGATTTCATCATGGTGTGTGTACAGGCAGACTTCTAAGATCCCTAACGGAGTGGATACCTCTTGTATTCAAACATTTTTGCTTTAATTTCTCCTACACTTGGTGATTTCATGTCCCTATTTAACATGTTGTCATGTTAAAAATGACATGTCACCTACTAAGTAATTAGAGTTAGTCCCCCTCCCTAGAAATGCTGAAATACAAACTTCAAAAACAAAATGTCAAAAAGGTGCTCATTTATATACTTTGAAGTTAAAACAACAAAGGTTTAAATCAATATAGGATATAGTATTCCCCTACTTTAGAAAGAAAATTACATAAATACAAAAAATAAGTCTGAAACACTGTATCCCAAGGTCTTAACAGTGATTATTTCTGGATGTTGAGACCATAAAATGTTTTTATTTTTTAATTGCTTATGAATATATTTTAGTTCATCTTACATGTACATGCATTAATTGTGATAAGGGAAAATATTACTCTTAGTTTAAAAAAATAAGTGCTATTTTATTACTTTTCAGCATATATATATGGGTAGTTCTTAAAAATTCATATATATTTATATTTAACTATATGTGCATTATGTAAGTACATAAAAATTCTGAAGTGTAATTTCCAAAATGGTAAAATCATGATTCTCATGTAAATATTAAAAGACCATGAATCAAAATGTTAAGTGTCAGACTTCCTTTCCTTATTAATCAATGAGGAAATCAGAAAGAAGTGAAAACTAATTCATAGTAATCTGACTTACAGAGATTTATATTTTCTCCTGGACAAAACCCATTTGTATTGTCAAGAACAAGAATCATCTGCAGTGTTAATGGCAGAAAGTGTTTGCAATGTTTTCAGTTTTCTACAATTTAACTTTTATCCTTACAGAGTTTTAAAATAGCCTAGTCAATCAAAGATGATCCAAAGTGCACACTCATTTAGAATCAGGGTCCCTAGACATTTGGCATTCTCTTGAAAGGAAACCCAGTAATCACTTTTGTCCACGCCCAAGTCTGACAAATTTTCCAGATATATTTTACTAATCAGTAAACTGAATTAAAACTGTTACAATTAAAATGTAAATTCCTTGAAGGCAGAAAACATAATGTCTCATGCTTTAGAAATGTTTAGTAAAGTGTTCTGAACTTAGTATGTTTATAATCAAGATATATCACAAAATATTTGAGGTAGTACAAAGTTTAGAAACTTCAGACCAGTTTAAATGATTGCACATTAGTAAATTATTAAAAAGTCATGAAATACTGATACAAAATAGGAAAAGCTGTGTAAGAAATTATGAGTAATTTATAGGTAAGGAATACAAAACCACAATCACAAACACAAATGTCCATAAAAAAAAAAGAAAAGCTATCAGAGAAAGCTTGATCAACTCTGAGTTTTTCTATCAGTAATTTCCAAAGTTGAGAAAATTTCAAGGGAGAAAATCTTAAAACAGGAAATTCTATCTACTAAACTAAACTTCCCTCTCAACTAAGAAATGATTGTCATCATCTGAATTTTATAACAGGACAACTAAATCCAAATCATAGAAGCACAGTTTGATGAAGAAACTGAAGCCCAGAGAATTTCAGGGACTCTCCAAGATCACACAATTACTTAGATATTCAACAATACTTCTTAACATAAAAATAATTCACAGTAGTCCTATGTTACCTAAAACTGAATCATAAACACAAAAGTACTTTGAGAATTACTGGACACAGTAATGAATGAATGGATTAGCAGACATAAGCACACTGAGGAAATCCTTGCCTTTTTAGATTATTGTCTTAAAAGAAAAGAATTCTTTCTTGGAACTAAGAATCCCAAATTTGCAAGAAATGGATTATTCTCAAGTTTTCACTCAATGAACATCATGTATACCATGTGAATTAACTTTATGTCTAGCAGCATCACATAGCGTGATTAAGAGCATAAATACTAGAGCCAGACCAGGTATCCGCTCAAATAATTTCAGACATCTGATCCTGAGCAACTTACTCAACCTTCATGTAATCTATTCCCTTGAGCAAGTTACTTAATCTATACATGCCTCAATTTCCTCATCTGTAAAATGATATAATAGTAGAGCATACCTGCGTGAAGATTATGTAAATGAACATATGTAAAACACTTAAGGAAGAAACTGGGCTCAAAGTAAGCATTACCATCATGTTTATTAAATCAATGGTTCCAAAAATTTGGTCTTTAGACCAACAGTAGCATCTAGAAACTTGTTACAAATGTAAATTTTCTCACTTTTCGCAATCCTACTGAATTAGAAGCTCTGCGTAGGACCCAATAATACAGACTCACAGAAAGTCTTCCACACACACAAAAACTTGAGAACCACTGGTGCAAATTAGTAAGATTTTTATCCCTTTCTCTCTGGACTTATATAAAGCCGTTAATATATATAGCCATTAGTATACTTAATGCTTTACACACTTCATCTTTTGTCACAAAACTACTTTGAAGATTTGGCTTCAAAACTGAAGGCAACTTTACATCCACTAGGATAGTTATAACCAAAAAGACAGACAATGAGTGTTGGCCAGAGTATGGAGAAATTGTCCCCTTTATACAATGCTAATGAGACTGTAAAATGATGCAGGCACTTTGGAGAACAGTCTGATGGTTCCTCAAAAAGTTAAGCATAGAGTAATACATGACCCAGCATATACCCATGAGGATCTGAAAACATGTTCACACAAAAATTTGTACACAGATGTTCATAGCAGCATTATTCATAATAGCCAAAATGTGGAAACAACCCAAATATCCATGAAGTGATGAACGCATAAACAAAATGTGGTATATCCATACAATAGAATTTTATTCAGCCATGAAAAGGAATAAAGTACTGATATGTGCTACAACATGGATGAACCTTGAAAACATTATAAGTGAAAGAAATCAGTCACAAAAGACCATGTGTTATATGATACCATTTACATGAAATGGCTAGAATAAGCAAATCTATAGAGACAGAAAGTAGATTGGTGGTTGTCTAGGGCTGGGGTCAGTGGGAGGAAAATACAGTCGCTACTGATGGATACAGGGTTTCTTTTGCAGGTAATAAAAATGATATAAAATTGATGGTAATAATGACTGCACAACTCTGAGACTGTATTAAAAAACATTTGGGGCACCTGGCTGGCTCAGTTAGAAGAGCATGTGACTCTTGATCTCATGGTCGTGAATTCAAGCCCCACGTTGGACATGGAGCCTATTTAAAAAACAAAGCAGGGGCACCTGGGTGGCACAGCGGTTAAGCGTCTGCCTTCGGCTCAGGGCGTGATCCTGGTGTTATGGGATCGAGCCCCACATCAGGCTCCTCCGCTGTGAGCCTGCTTCTTCCTCTCCCACTCCCCCTGCTTGTGTTCCCTCTCTCGCTGGCTGTCTCTATCTCTGTCAAATAAATAAATAAAATCTTTTAAAAAATAAATAAATAAAATAAAAAACAAAGCAAAACACATTTAATTGTGTAAATAGGTGAATTATGTGGTATGTGAATTATATCTCAATAAAGCTGTTATTTTTTAAAGGCTGAAGGCATATGCCCAAATATTATTGATGGAAAATATACGTGATATAAAAACTGATGCAATAACAATAATCTGCACCTAAACCATAAATGATACTATCCTGGAATTGAGGGAGGGAAGAACAGGGCAAAAGGAGAAGTGCAAAATTCTTCACACATATAGGGAGTCATGAGACAGATATTGTTTTACTCTTGACTAGAGTAAAAACTAAAATACAACCATTAATAGTATTAAAACCAAAACGTATATCCTCCAAATCACTAGAAGAAATAAATTAGAAGGAATTACACTTACAAGTTAACTGTGGTTACCTCATTACTATGACACTATGAATGATTTTTATTTCTTTATACTTTATTTTCCATATTTTTACAATGGGTTTATTTTACCATATGAGTCTGCTTATCTTTGCGACTCTGACGCTTTTTAAACCAATTTACTTACGCATTCATTTATGGTTAATTTTTAATAGGTTGATATAGTCAGACAATTTAGAATTCAAAAGATACAAAAAATATGGTGAAAAGTCTCCCTGCCATCTTTGCACCTCAGCTCCCCAGCCACCACCACTCCAAGTATGGAATCTATAAATATTATCAGCTTCTTAGGTATTTTGTGGAAATACTTCATGCATATATATTGACTCTTTTCTGTCTTTTTAATACAAATACAATATAATATATGTACTGTTCTCCATTTTGGTTTTTTTATTCAACAATAGATCTTGGAGACTGTCCCTCATCAGTACTTAAAAAGTTTCCTCTTTTTTTTACTGTTTTATTTACTTATTTCTATTTATTTTTATTTTTTCTTATTTATTTACTTATTTATTTGTGTGAGAGAGAGAGATTGAGTGGCAGGCAGACGGAGAAGCAGGCTCCCTGCTGAGCAAGGAGGCTGATGTGGGATTCCATCCCAGGACCCTGGGATTATGACCTGAGCCGAAGGCAGACACTTAACTGACTGACCCACCCAAGCATCCCCCCCACTTTTTTTACTTTATTTTTTTCAACATAAGTGTACTCTTTAATTCCCATCACCTATTTCATCCATCCTCCCACCCACCTTCCCTTTGGTAACCATCAGTTTGTTCTCTATAGTTAAGAGTCTGTTTCTTGGATTGTCTCTCTTTGTTTTTCTTTGCTCGTTTATTTTGTTTCTTAAATTCCACATACGAGTGACATCATATAGTATTTGTCTTTCTCTGGCTATTTCGCTTAGCATTATACTCTCTGGCTCTATCCATGTTGTTGCAAACAGCAAGATTTTTATGGCTGAATAATATTCCATTATACAGAGATATAAATACACACACACACACCATATATTCTTTATCCATTCATCAATCAATGGACACTTGGGTTTCTTCCATAGTTTGGCTGTTGTAAATAATGCTGCAATAAACGTAGGGTGCATGTATCCCTTTGAATTACTGATTTTGTATTTGGGGGGGGGGTAAATACCCAGTTGTGCAATTACTGGATCATAAGGTAGTTCTATTTTTAATTTTTGAGGGTTTCCTCTTTCCTTTTAATGGCTACATGCCTACTGTACATTATCTACTGTACGGATTTACCATAATTCATTTAGCCAGTCTCATATTGACAGATTACTTTTATATTTGGCAAGAACAACAAAGTAATTTTAGAGAATAAAATGCTCTCAAATTCCACCTGCCCCCCAAAAAAGGTAACACCATTGATTTAAAGTCACAAATTCTTTTTGACAACTATTAGAATATTGCTGCTTTTTGTATCTAAAGACCTTATGACCAGATGATACGTATCAACAATTTTACTGAAGCAATTTTATAAGCAAATAAATTTTCATTTCCCTTTTCATTCTGTATTCTTTTAACTTTCTAGGTATATGTAAAATAACCAACCCAATATTTATGTCACCATATTTTAAATTACAGTCGCAATGTGATAAATGTGCATGTTCCATGGACAGAATGGGAATTCTTTTTTTTTTTTTTTTAAGATTTTATTTATTTATTTGACAGAGAGAGACAGCCAGTGAGAGAGGGAACACAAGCAGGGGGAGTGGGAGAGGAAGAAGCAGGCTCCTAGCGGAGGAGCCTGATGTGGGGCTCGATCCCATAACGCCGGGATCACGCCCTGAGCCGAAGGCAGACGCTTAACGACTGCGCCACCCAGGCGCCCCAGAATGGGAATTCATCTCATCATCATCAACCATCATCAATCACAAATACTTATTTTTTTATACCTTGTCTTCGGGATTGTATGTTAGGCCCTACAGTTCTCTTTATATGATGCCTTTAAAATCAGGTTTAAGATAAGTTTCATCTTAGTCTCCCACTTAATGCATTCTTCCAATATTTTTCTTTTGGCTTTAATGATACTTACCTCTCCTTGTTCTCCATTTATCTGTTAATCTTGGGCTATTTCCACCCTTAAATGTTCTCTTCTTTTTTTTTTCCTTTTCCAAGGAACTCTCTTCTATGTGACCATTCAGTAAACTCAGTCACTCTCTTAATTTACCCATCATCTCTAGATTTGGGATTTCCAAATATATGGCTGTCTCCTAACTTTGAAGCCCATATTTCTAATTGCCTACTAGATAGTTTCACTTGGTATCCCACTAACACCTTAAATTAACGTGTCTAAAATAAAAAATTCATTATCTTACCATATAAACCTGCTTCCCTCTGACCACATCCATTCATATAATACCACAAAAATTTGGTGAGTCATGTTTTATATACAAGTCACGCTGCTAAGCTTAGATTCTACTCAAAAGATTCTTAGTCTAGAATAGCCAGCAAGACTTGTATCTTTGTTCATACCTCTATTATAGCACATTTATTTTTACTTTCACTAGCGATGACAGACTAACCAAGATAAGTAAAAGGTAGCAGTGGAAAATAAGATCGGAGTGGACAATTGAGGTCAAATGTAGACCCTCAATTGTAGGCTAATTATAGCAACTTTATCAACTTAATTCTGTACAAAATGGGAAGCTCTAGGCAGTTTTTGAGCAGGAGAGTCTCTACATTCCATTTTCAGATGATGGGTCTGGCTATGATATGTAAAATGGGTTTAACTGGGGAACTATTAGAGCATGGGAAAAGGTTACTATAAATCAGTGAAACAGAGAATTTGAATCTGAACACACAGAGTGAGAGATTCAAACTCAAGGCTTTGATCAGCCTATAGAGTTTTGTCTCAGAATATACTTCTGTGTTTTTCAGGTTTCAGTTTCACAGGACACTAACTGTTCCTGAATGCATGCCCCACCCGGCTTCCATATTTTTTCAGGATCTAGCTCAAAAACTTTCAGGGAAGAATTTCCCCATTTCCCTCAACTAAAATGAACTGCTTCCATAGCATTTTATCTGTAACTTCCTGGTGCCATTTAGTCATTCCTCCCCTACCAAGCTATAAACTCCTCGAGGTAAAGGATTATACATTATTTATTCTGGTTTTCTTCAAATTTAGCACACTGCCTGACACATACTAAGCCCCCTACATAAATGTGTGACACATACTAAGCTCCCTATATAAATGTTGCGTTATATTGGCACAGTGGAAAATGCACAGGTTTTTGGAGTTAGACAGATTTAAGGACTAAATCGCAGATTAGCCATTCACTCATTAGCTATGTGATCATGAGCAAGCATTTAACTTTTCTTAAGCTTCATCATATATAAAATAAAAATCCTTGCAAATTGTTGTGAAGCTTTGAGAAGCACCTAGCAATGTATATAGTGCATAGTGGATATTCAATAAATAGTAATTATAACTATGGCTCCAGAAATTATTTTTTTTTTAGTCTCAGATAAAACAGTAGCAAGTTTTTTTGTACAGAGCATATTCATCAGAGCTTTAATGTCTTCTTTAGGTTTGTTAACTATGTTCAGTTATGACTGCTCTTGGTTGAAGGAAAATTAATGTACACACTCAACAAAGATTTATGAATGCCTACTACATGCTAAAGCTTTGGGTCCATAAAAAATAAAGGCATGGTCAGGTAAGTATTTCGAAATGCTATTAGGAACAGGGCCTCCTCTCCTTGTCTTTACTATCCAATAAAGAAGGCTATTGCTGAGTTTCTAGGACTTTCTACGTACCACTCTGTTACATTATATAATTTCATACTTCATTAATTCAAAAAACTTATTAACTACTCTGTGGCACATTGTACTGGAAGATACAGGAACAAAAAAATTAAGACGGAACAGTTGTTGGAGTGCCTGGGTGGCTCAGTCGGTTACATGGTTAAGCATCTGACTCTTGATTTAGCTCAGGGCATGATTTCAAGGTTGTGAGATCAAGTTCTGCATGGGGCTCCACACTAGGCATGGGAGCCTACTTAAGATTCTCTTTCTCCCCCACACCCCTGCCCCCCAATGGAACAGTTGCACAGAGTACCTTCTCCTTGTTTTTACAAAACAAGGAGGAAGGATATTACTGAGTTTCTGTGCCATATATGAATTTCTATTGCACTATAATTCCATCCTTACCTATATAGCCTTCTGTAATGAAACTGAGTAAAATCTGGTAAAATGATCCAGGCTTTTTTATTTCCTATGTTACTTTTTGGCTTGTGATCTTGATTTATGATAACGTGAAGATTTAGTCATCCAGGTGCCAACAATTCTGGTAAAGAAATAAAAGGCAGGTTGCTAGCTCATTAAACTCTTCTGGACATTTACCAATTTAAGTTAGAACCATTTAGTAACTACTAACATTATTGATAGTCCTTTTTTATTTCTGAATTCTTTTAGTAGTTCAAAATTACCTATTCAGCCACCTCATTTATTTATTAATAAAGCTAAGTTCTAAATTGTATATATTTATGGTCTGTCAAACCCTTTGGATTTGAACTGTAGTTCATCCTAGAAAATTCTGTAACTTAACTGTAATTTCATTGTAATTACATTTATACAATCTTTGCAGAATCACAGTTAATATGAAAAATATTTTAATTCATAGTAAACAGCAAGTAACCACTTCCCCAAAATACTTCTCCTCATGGGCTTACTCCTCTCCTCTTCCACTTGTTTTATTCTTACCAAAGAACTAATTGATTAAGGTGCCCTTGCTTGGTTATAAAATATGACCCAATCTGAGATTTTTTTTTCATATAATCCTAATTAGCATTGTCATTCTTTTGCTTCCAAAACAAAGGAGCAGAATTTGGATATAGGACTGAATAAATTAAAGAACTATCTTCTACTACTCACAGTTCTGTAAATGGTACAAAGATCTGAAATCTAGTACAGTAATATTTTTTCTAGAGGCAGTCAAAGCTACAGTAATTGCTAAATTCAGAAGCTGACAGTTAAGCTTTGTTTCACAGGCTGCTCTCATCACCAAAATGCACACTAGATCTATATTGTCACACCATTTGCTGATTTTTTGCTTAAAAGAAATTAAAATTTTTGATCAAGGTCAAAAAGCTTCAGAATAAGTAAGGACAAGGATCCTGACAGAACGTTAGGACTGAAGGCACACAGGTTCAGGCCTGGTTAAAAAAATCAGACACCTTGATACCGCATGAATGAATCTCCAACATCTCAATAAAACCTTTAGACACGGCACTTAGTAGACAGACTAGTAGCTGCTGGGGGTGCGGTGGGGGGATTGGGGAAGGACTACTCAATGGGTACTGACCTTCTTTTTGGGGTGATGAAAATGTCTTGGAACTAGATAGAGATGATGGTCGCACAGCATTGTGAATGTACCAAATGCCACTTAATTGTACACCTTAAAGTGGTTAATTTTACATTACATGGACTTCACCTCAATTCAACAAAAAAACTTTTTCAAAGAAAATTAAGATACAGGGCCTTCTGGCAGACAGGGGCTTTACTTAGGGAACGCCCCAAAAGCACAATGCCTATATACCAGCATGGAGGTCGGTTAGGGTCACTCCCACTTCACAAAAAGCTGTGTGGACAGTTTACATAATTCCCTCAGGCGGACCGTGTTTCCGTAACAGCCAATTAACTGGCACCATCTTGAACTCATTTCGGTGAGAATGACAAAGCGGCAAAATATTCATCAGAATCTTCCAGAAAGCCGCACCGCCGGTCATCTAGATATCCCTTAGGAGCAACAGTGAACACGAGGGTGGAAACAGTAGAAGCCATATTTTTTTAAAAGGTTTTTGTCGCGGGGGGGGGGGGGGGGCGGTACCAGCGAGGATTCAATAATCTTCAAACGTTACATTTAAACGTAGGTGCTTGACTAGGACAGATGCATCTGTCAGTCGCGCAGCATCTCACAGCGAAATGCCTTTTTCTGTGGCGACGAAGACTCGAAGCCGCTTAAACGAACGCTCACTGCCATACCCATCCGCGAGAAAGCTCCCTCCACCAGCCGAAAAAGGCGGAACTTCAGAGGGCACTCCCGCCACACAGCGCGATCTGCGCCGCTGAGCTTCCTGGGAATTGTAGTTTTAGTTCTCCCCACTATGCCTTTTGTTCAGATGGGTATGGAGTGAGCCAGAAAACTACAACTGCCAGAGTGCTCCGTAGTGGCGAGTAGCCGCGGCGGTGACGACTGTGGCGGAGAAGGCCTGCAGGGGCTCTGCGTTCTGGAGTGGCGCTGCTTGGGCCGGTGGCAGGTTGCAGGCTGCTGGCGCCGCTGCTGAAGAGAACCGCGAGTGGGTTCGGCGTTTCCCGTCGGGGTCCCAGCAACGATGAGTGCTGCCAGGGAGTCCCATCCGCACGGGGTGAAGCGTTCAGCCTCCCCAGACGACGATGTAAATAACAATGGCGGAGTGGATGAGGGTTGAGGCCTACCAAAGGCTGGAGTAGGCCGGGACGGGTGGTTTAAGAAGGAGGAAGCGTCCGAGGTGGCCCGAAGGGGTAGGGCTGAGGGGGAGGAACCAGAAGAATGACTGGGAAATGTCTCCTTTCCTTACTTAGGGACGGAAGGTTTGAAGAGGTCTACATCCTAAGAGCCAGAGACCTGCGTAGGAAGGGAGTTCGAGGAAGGAAGTCCTGAGAGGGTCGGGAAGCGGATTCGGGGCCGATGAAGCCTCTTTGTCGGTCCTTTCTACTTAGGATAGGGATGGCAAGATCCCTCCTGTTTGAGGTTTAAAATGCTCCTGTGATAGTGCCAAGATGTTGGTGCATGTTTGGACAGATTTTTCCGGCCAGAATTATTTTCGCAAAGTACTGTTAAGAGTAAACCGAGAACAGTATTCAACCGAAAATTGTACCAGGGGAGTCATTTCTTACTGACGCATGGTGGTGAGGTCTAAGATGTTGAGACTAGAAGCCCATTTTGATTTCCGCTACCTTCCTCCTCTTTCCCCCACCCCAAGCTTGTCAGCTTAAATAGCAAACCATTCATTCCTTAAAGTAAGCCATTAAATATTTACTGCTGTGCCAGGTGTTGGGAATTCAAAGATGAGTAAGTACGGTGCTTATCCTAAGTCTTTTTGTATATTTGCCCTAGCTCTTAGCGCAGTGTCATGGAGACTGCAGTAAACGGAAAACTAGGTCCTTCATACAATGGATAAACGCCATGGAAACGTTGATTGAGAAATTTTGGGGAGGTGTAGGTGGGGGCATGGAGAGGTCATCTTTAAGGATGATAGAAGAGAGACATCTGACTTTCTTTAAGTTACTGTTTAAAGCAGTATTAATTTCAGAATATGTAGAGTTCTTTATGGTGCAGTTCAGTGCCTTTCATAATACCTTACTTTGTGAACCGTTAAGAGCTCACTAAAGTCTACTAGTGCATAAGATGTATAGGACCCACCCCTCTTTGGATGGGTGGTGGGGTTAGGACTGGAATACCAAGGTTCTTAAATTGAATTTAACTCTGCAGAAAGATTGGTAATCAGGAAAGATTTGGGGATGAATAATTATATAGTGAGGTGTTTGGTTGCCTTCTGGTCTTCCCTGCTACTGGCTCTTAGATCTTTTCTTGTTAATATGGTAATCCAGTACTTGTTAGGCATTTATCTAAGGCATTTGAGTAACCTGGGTGCCATTTTAAAAGCTATTACACTTTTCCTCCTGGTATTTAACTGTGACTTGATTCCTCGAATGTCAGGCATCTGTTTTGTTGACTCAGAAATATCTTTTAGCTTAACAGAAACCTCTTGATGTTAGGTAATTCAACAGAAAGTTAAAGAGATTAAGTAATTAACTCTACAGCTTCTTTTGCGATCAGTTTAAGATGACCTTTAAGACCTTTTCCAGACTTAGAAGCATTCTCTTTTGAAGGAGATGGTTATAGTTGCAATTCAAGATTAGGTCCTGCAACTTTGACACACTATCTAAAAATGATTATGTTGCTAATTTAAAGTGTAATACAGTAACTTGTCTTTTGATTGTGGTTTTTTTAAGTCAGTTTCTTTCATGTGACTATTACTGGTAATTGGGAGTTATCTTTACTTGTTTTAAAAACATTTTTAAATACTATATACAAAATTTAAAAATATAATTTTGAAATATACATCTAAATTGTAGAAAATTAATTATAATTGAAGTTGTAATTGGTCATCAATTTCTAATGAACATACACTGCATGTAAAAGATAATCAGTTTTTTTGCATACTGACCTCACATATTAAATGGAGATAACAAAATATTTTGAAAGATGTTAAAAGTAGGGGGCACCTGGGTGGCTGAGTCCTTTAAGAGTCTGCTTTCAGCTCAGGTCCTGATCCCAGGGTCCTGGGGTAGAGCCCCAGGTCAGGCTCCCTGCTCAGCAGGGAGTCTGCTTCTCCTTCTCCCTCTGCTCCTTCCCGCTGCTCGTGCGCGCTCTCTCTCTCAAATAAATAAAATCTTTTAAAAATAAAGACGTTAAAAGTAGATATTAAACATGGAATCCAGCTTCAAGAAGATGCTGATGTTATAAGTAAATTCTAAGAGTTACTAAGCTATATATTCAGGAGGAGGTAAATTGACAATAATTCTATAGTAAAAGGTATTAAGGAGAACTTTAAAACTGTCTCATTGGTTTGATTGGAGTGGAGAAATGAAAGCTATTTTTTAGAGTGTAAGAGGTGAGGGGAAGTTAATTTTAGTAACTGGAGGAGACCCTCTAAGAATGTATCCGGCACCCATGTGCTTTTGAGAATGCAGCACTTGGGCAGGGTACTTGGCTGTTGTATGCTAAGGTCTTTGAAAGGTAGAACCAGTAGGACTTGATTGGAAAAAACATTAGGACAAAAAACATAAAGACATTGGAAGGTATTTGATCTTTTAATAGAAGTAGAGAGTTTGGAAAAGTTTTGGCTTTTAGACAGTTGTTTTGTTTTTAACTTGATTCCATAACTTTTATAACTGTAGTTCATAAACTGCTTTCACATATTCTGTCTCATTTGGTCATGTACAGTATGATGTGGAAAGAGCAGAGAACTTAAGGCAAAAGGATCAGAGTAAGTCACTTAAACTTTTAAGTCACTTTGCCTCAGTGTTCTTATTTATTAATGGACTCTTGAGAGAACATATATGAGCAGTCGTTTGTAAGTTGTAAAACACTCTGCAATTCTTACGTGTTTTTATTCTTGTCTTTTAAAGAAGCTATTCCTCTGTGTAGATTAGGAATGAAAACTAAGAAGTTAAATGCCTGGTCCAGGCTCAGAGAGCAAGGGATTTAGTGAGAATCAGTACTTTTTTTTTTTTTCTTTTTTTTCTATTTCTTAACTATGTTCAGCCAGAAATAGTTAAGAACTAACTGGCATATAAAAAGATATTTAGTTGTCAGTTGGAAAGAAGTGGAGATTTGGAAGTTAGGTAGCCAAAATCATGAAAGCATATAAAGCTTCCCACCAAAAGGAATTTAAAAGAACAAGTGAGTCCAGTGTTGTACAAATACTTAATTTTTTAAAATTTATTTTTATTTAAATTCAGTGATTAACATATAGTGTATTAACAGTTTCAGAGGTAGAGTTCAGTGAGTCATCAGCTGTATATAACACCCAGTGCACATTACATCAAGTGCCCTCCTTAATGCCCGTTACCTAGTTACCCTACCTCCCCACTCTCCTCCCCTCCAACACCCCTCAGTTTGTTTCCTATAGTTAAGAGTCTCTTGTGGTTGGTCTCCCTCTCTGATTTCATCTTACTTTATTTCTCCCTCCCTTCCCCTATGATCCTGTGTGTGTTTCTTAAATGCCACATATGGAATTACACATTAAGTGAAATCATATGATAATTGTCTTTCTCTGATTGACTTATTTCACTTAGCATAATACCCTCTATTTCCATCTCTGTCATTGCAAATGGGAAGATTTAATTTTTTGATGGCTAATATTCCATGTACAAATACTTTAAAACTCATATCCCTAGAGAAATGGTCACCTTTTAAAAAATATTTTCTAAGTCTTCTACAGATAATTTCCAGAAGAATAAAAATAGTGAAAAACAGTTTAATTGAAAATTTTAATATGAATGTAACCATAGCAAACCCAAATTTCTATTACATGGCTTCCTGATTTTCGTGACATATATACCCAAAATGGTTAGCGTCCTCTGAATACAGCTAAGTGCTTGTCAGTTGTGTGTAAAACTGGAACATATAATTTCAGATTTCAAATAATTTCTAATAGATGTTAGCTTTATCATTATTGTAGCTTTAGCATTTGCATCATCAAAATATGTGAAGAATTTAAACCTTTGTGCTCATAATTTTGTGTTGGAAGGGAGATTGTCATCTTTGCTCCACAATTGCAAAATATTTTCATTTTTAGATTATAAACTCAATTAGAATGATTAATCCAATGAATGTTTTCTTTCTACATTCGTTCCAGTCACCTTTGTATATACATCTGCCTTTAGCACTTGTCCAGTTTCAAATCCTATCAACCTAATTTTGATGTACAAATATAAAAGATGAAGCAGTCACACGTTTTGTTTGTTTGGTTTTTTTTAGAAAAACAGGATGGTCCAGGCTCTTACTGTACAGTATTGCAAGATGAAGTCTCCCTGTTGAAGGACTCTCTAGATGAGAGTGTCATATTTTTCCTTGTCTTTTTTTTTTTTTTTCTTTGTCTCTTGATTCCTGGGTTGGAGAAAGGTCATGTAGTATTTAAACATCCAAAAATTCAATCTTAAGATTTTTGCATACACAATTAATTTTGCCATTACTATTAGTTTAGGGTACACTACCTATCATTTTGCATTCACCTTATTCCTCTAATAACTGTGAAATGACTTTTGTCAGTTTCCAGTTTTTACCCAGTTGCCATTATGGGTAGAAATGAATAATTCTGGACTCTCAACTGTGTCCATGAAAGCTAGAAGCATACAACGGAGGAGTGATGAGGTCTTGAAAGGTGATGCAGTATCTTGGACAATAGGATGAGAAAACTCTTCTGCCATTTTTCTGTTTCCTTATTTTAGTCATTTTTAGCATAGTTGGCAATAACTAATAAATCATAATGATATATTTCCTACATTTGTTTCAAGATATAGGGAAAAATATGATCACTAGGACTCCATAATATTTCTTAGCTTTGTAAAAGGGCTCAACTGACCATTTGATAATTACAAAGTAGAATGAGTTTTACTCTTTTTTAAAATAAGTTTTCTGTTTATTCTTTGGAAGACCTTTAAGAAAGACTAAAAGTCTTACATATCAATCCTTAGAAATAACTAGAACTGCACACACAAAAAAATTGAAAACCTAAAATTTGGTCCATTTTGTGTTCCATGGTCCTTTAGACTATCACTAAAGCCAGACTAACTTTCAAGTAACAACTCTGGCAGCCTCTGGGTTCGAAATCCTAGGTACTCAGGGCCTTGCAAGGCTCTAGGGTAGTAGGTCTCAAAGTGTGGTCCTCATATCAACATCAACAGCATCATCATCACTTAGGAATTTGTTAGAAATGAAACCCTTGAGCCCACCCCAGACTTAATGGATCTAAAACTCTTGGGGTGTAGCCTAGCAGTTTGGGTTTTAACACACCCTCCAGGTGATTCTGGTAAGTGCAGACTTCAGAATCAAAGCTCTGGCTGCAAAAGAAAGGAAGGCTTCTGCCTTGAGGCAACAGGAGTATATATTGAGTATGGTGTATATGCTTAACTACCTAAACAAAATCAGTGAGTCCTGTTTATAGTTAAAAATGACAGGGGGGAGAAACAACCTTGGGAGTATGGGTAGACTTTAAATTTTTTAATATTATGCAAAAAAACTAATTGGCTAATTTCTTTTGCAGCTTGGATCTAGCAATTGGGAAGCAGCAGACTTAGGTAATGAGGAAAGAAAACAAAAGTTCTTGAGACTTATGGGTGCAGGAAAGGTAAGCATCAAACAGTATTTTTTTTTTTTAAGTCTTTTCTGTGAAAATAATATCCTTATGTTGTCTGTTGAGTGAGCCAAACTGAATATACTGGGATCCCATTTTCCTGTTCTGGCTTGGGAAACAGAATGACCTAACCAAGCACTTAAAATTTATACTATTTCTGCACCATGTCTGGGATTCTCAGCACCACTGGGCAGTAAGGTTTAGAGACTGAATAGAGAGCAACCTTGGTTTGAGGAGACTCCTATGGAAGAAGGTTTATGATTTGCTGTTAGCTTAATGATTTAATAGAAGTTTTATTCTGGGCAGACCAATTGGTAGGCCTTTCATATTTTATAGCTCCCTCTAGCCCTTGAGGTAGTAGCCAAGCCTTTATGAAAAACCTAATTTTTAAAATGTTCAATATATTTTGAAATCCCTTTCAGTTTGATTAACGTAGTAGAAGATAGAAAATATAGGTGCCAGGAAAACATCATCTGTGGGGGAAATTCCCTTCTTGTTCCTAGCAATAATTTTTACATGCAAATACAGTTCTCTCTAGATACTTATTTTGTGTAAGCAAGTCAATTTATTTTCCTAACATTGTCCCCAAAATTTACAAACCAAATGTGGATGAAATAAGAAAACTTTTTTTCTGTTTTAAGCTCCTCAAAATTAATTCTGCCCTTTGTTTTTGTTATTCATATGGGGACTCATTCATGCATTTTACCAACAATTATTAACCGTTTACAGCATGCCAGGTACCGTGCTAGGTCCTGAGGGTCACACAGATCATGAACACCTGTTTGGAGCCATCATGTAATAGAGGAAACCAGATAATTTAGAATTACAATTGCTGTGAAAGAACTGTGCACATAGTGCTGTGGAATCAACAGACAAGGGTAGCTAACTCTGCCTTAGTGATAGAGGAAAGCATCTCAGAAATAGAATTGGTGAAACAAAGAGGAGTTAGCCAGACTAAAACAGCAGGGTTCAGGGTACAGAGAGATCGTGCAACACAATAAGACCTGTACAAGGATACATTTTTATAATATCTTACAAATCTAGATTTCCCAGTAATTTTGTGATTTATCATAGAAAGTAGTCTGAAGTTTGTCTTGATTGATGCAAATAAAATATTTGCTAAGAATATATGAGGTAAGTAATAATTTAGGGGACATGCTTAACCTAGTAGAATGAAAACTCTGAGTACTTAGGAAGAATACCCTAACATAAAGTGTATGAAATTTAGCGACCAGTTTTATATACCAGATGCAGAGTCAAATATATCATTAAAACTGTGGGGAAGAAAACAGATTGAACAATTTAAAAAAATTGACTACCAAGAAATGAGCTATTTAGCATACATTAAATTTTTTTCTAGCAAGGCTGAGATTGTAGCTTTGATCTTATATATAGGCTGTTTGGATTTATTCTGTTTTGTGACAGTGAAGTATATTCCTAACCCTAGCCAGCTGCCATGAGTATTTTATTGGTCACAGGGAGAACCAGCTAGGAGAAAGTATGAATAGACTAGGGCAGTACTATCATCATTCTCAGATAACTTAATGTATTATACATTCTCAGATCTTGATAATGGAGTGTCTTCTGCAATGTAAAGCAGCAGCATATTGAGTCATTGATTTGCTTCTGTGATAATGGCATGTAAGGCAGTGAAGTATTAATACTTGAAGCCTTTCAGTAATATCGTGGAGTACGGAAAATGTGTCTGTCATTCTTTGACAATAGGAAGATTTGTTATGTACTGTATCTTCACGGTGATTGGTTAAGATTACTTTGCAAAGTTACATTTAATCTCTCCTTCACTATGTTTTAGTGAAGAATTTCTTTACCTTATGAAACTAAATATGAACCATAAGGAGTGGATTGTAACTGATAATTGAGAGTAATTATGTAGCCTGATCAGTTAGTAACATTGAATCAGGATTTATTTGTATGTTTTAGAGTACAATTGGATTGTTTTAAATTCTGTTCTTTTTGACAGTTTAAGATTGGGTATTTATTGTAGTCAAATAATAATGAGCTGGGTATTTGTTAAAGATTTATCACTTTGTTCATTATAAGTCTCTTACTTCATTTTTATCTAGCTAAATAATTTCCTTTGCTTGCTTTCTATGAAATGTGCCTGCGGCATCAGAAAGAAGAGGTGGGAAAGTTAAAGCAACTCATTTAATTGGCCTTTTAGGAAAGAAAATGTTTAAATTGACACAATTTTTTAGTTATCTACCCCATTTAAAACTCCAGTCTGATCTCTGCGTACTCTCCACTCCCTTTCTCTGCTCTGTTTGTGTATTTGTTTTAATGGCCCTTATAACTTTCTAACATACTATAATAATTGATTTCATTTCCCCTCCTCATCTCTACCTTTGCTAGAATGTAAGTTCCATAAAGACAAGGATCTCAATTTACTTCTTTTTCTTCACTGTATCCCAGAACACATAGTAGACACTCAATAATTATTTTAAGTTAGTGGTCTCAAATTCTAATACATTTTCTACTTTCTTACAGAAAGAACACACTGGTCGTCTTGTTATAGGAGACCACAAGTCAACATCTCACTTCCGAACAGGTAAGAAAATAAAATATAATTTAAGAGGTAGTGCTAGATTTGGAATGTGAAATATTCGTATGTATTTCAGGATATTCTCTGTATAATTGTGTTAATGGTTAAAATATTAGATCTGGAAATGTATATGTAAACATGTATATGTAACAATTAGCATATACTCTAATTTTTAAAGATTTGAGAGTATATATCAATGATATTCTAACCAAGAAACTGACCTTTTTCTGTCTTCATTTTTACTGATTCATAACATATTTATGGTAGTGAGGTTTTATGCCTCATCTTGCCAACTGTTATGTAATATGTATTTCTGAATTTTTTACATAATAAATTATTTAACATACAGTGTTGTTATTGGCATATTAAACTGGTTTTGAATTTATTCACTGTTGTTTTGAAATCCTTAATAAAGAATATAAACTTGTTGCAAAGCCTGAAGAAATTAATTTTAGAGGAAAAACTTTTAAAATAAAAACTAAAAAAGAAGAGTTTGGATTTGAATTCAGGCTGCTGAAAAATGAAATTTTCTCCTATATAAAATTGACCCTAATCTTGGACATTATTAATAACAAGGCATATGACCTGGATCTTATTTAACAAATTTTTTTATTAAATTATTTAAATTAACTTTATACTGATCTAGGATATGTAGCACATTTCAGAAATTAACAGGTCTTTCATTTTTCTAAATAATTATTTCAAATTGATTTGCATTGTTAGAAAAGGGAAAAAGAATACCTGAGCTTTGTAGAATGGAAAAATATTTAACTGTTGCATTTATTCTTTTATAACTGTGGACTTTATGAATAAAAATAATGCAAGCACTGTCATTTCTGATTTAAAAAACTCTTATATTTACAAATTAAAATGGCATAGTCAACTTTTTTTTTTTTTTTAAGATTTATGTATTTATTTTAGAGAGTGCAGGAGCACTTGCAAGCAGGGGGAGGGTGAAACGGGGTGGGTGGGAGGGGAGAAAGAGAGAATCTCAAGCAGACCTCCCGCTGAGCAGGGAGTCCAGCTCTGGGCTTGATCCGGGGACCCTGAGATCATGACCTGAGCTGAAATCAAGAGTTGGATGCTCACCTGACTGAGCCACCCGGGCGCCCCCTCAGAAAGCTTTGATGGTATTAGTAATGTTCTAGTTGTAGATAAGATCGTGTTGTTTCAGTGAACTGGTATGTAAGAAAGGCATGAAGTAGAGCCATTATTTATTTAGCCATTCTCTGAACAGAAATGCCTGCCTTTTCATTATATATGTTAAAAGACAGAAACTTTTGTTTGTTGCTGGTGTTTTAAATGTGAGAGAAAACTCACTTTCAGGGAAGCAGTTATTTATTGGACTATAAATAAGCTAAAATATTAAAGGCCCAAAAGTTCTTAGTAATTAATATTTATAATATCTGAACTTCAGGCAGTTCTGAGACTTGTCTAATTTGAACTTACCACAGAAAAATATATGTTCTTCATCTTTTATAAACTTTTGTAGTTCAGAGGGTTAGTTACTAGAGAAGTAATCATAAAATACATCCTTCAATTTTTTAGTGTCTGTTAGGTAACCACCTGTTGGGTAGAGGAAACCCATCCACAAAACGCGTTGTAAAATTAGTCACAGAGAAATCAGCCCTGAATATAATAGCATTTGTAATACGGGTTTTTTTTTGTGTAATCAAATGTTTTTATTAATTTGACTGAAACATAACCAAAGTACACTGGACATGCAGGGGAAGAAGACAAGAAAATTAATGAAGAACTGGAGTCTCAATATCAGCAAAGTATGGACAGTAAATTATCAGGAAGATATCGACGACATTGTGGACTTGGCTTCAGTGAGGTAGTAATTAAAATTTTCATTAAATGGGAAGATAATTTCTAAATTGATCCTTTATTTCTATTAGATTACTCTAGCAATCAGGAATCCTATATACAAAGCTTTCTTTTTACAGTTACTTAATTTTCTGTATGCCCATATAGGTCTTCGTAGGTAATGAGAAGAGATATTTTTGAGTTTTACAAATGTTTTCTGATAGAAGCTTATTGTAAATTCTGCTTAGTCATTATGGCACATCTTTAATAAGCATGAACAACATACAAGTTAAGAGGAAATATTTCGTGTAAATACTAGTTTAGGAGCTTTCTCAGCGATCTCTTTTCATATTATAAGTGCTGGTTAACTACTCCAAAGTAATATGTAAAGCATTGGTAACTTTTCCACATTTCCATTGGTCAGTAGTTAATTTGCCTTATTTGTTTTTTAAAAAATACTGTTTCTTTCAGGAAGCTATGGTAGCTTTCAAACTAAGGGGAGGGAAGTCAGGTGAGTGGTCTAGAGAGCTGTTGCTTAAAATAAAATCCTACTTAAGTCCTAATGGGTAAAACACAGGGCGATGTCTTCCCTTGGCGGCCTCTGATCACAATACAGTCTTAAAACTTGATGTTAATGGCTAGGGAGTGGGTGTTTTGAGACTGTGACAAAAATTAGTGTCTTTCCCAGATTTTGTACTGGGTAACTGTATTTAAGAAGAGCCTGTTGGTTGATGTTCGTAGGTAGAAGATCATGATGGAGAAGGTGATGTGGCTGGAGAGGAGGAGGATGATGATGATTCTGCTGATCCTGAAAGTCCAGATGACTCTGAGAGCGATTCAGAGTCCGAGAAGGAAGAGTCTGCCGAAGAACTCCAAGCTGCTGAGCACCCTGATGATGTGGAGGATCCCAAGAACAAAAAGGATGCAAAAAGCAACTATAAAATGATGTTTGTTAAATCCAGTGGTTCATAACTCCCAAACACTTAGTCTTTGTATTAAAAGTAAGCCTTATTGTTATAATGCACAGTGGAGGACTGCTTATAGAGCACAGACCTTTGTATTATAATTTTTAAAAAGGCCCTTTTAAATAATTACAAAGAGTGTTTGCTTTCAGATGCCATGGATTACACTTTTATGGGCATGACTATAACCATTTTTGTAAAGAGTAAGAGTTGTATAAAATAAGAAATAAATACAGTACTCCATTTCCTTTCATATTAGCATCATCAAACTCTAATCTCACCTTTTTACCCCTTCAGATAGTTTTGGAGGAGACACTTTTTTGTGGTAGCTGTTTCATCTTTTTTGTTCCTTCATATTTTTTTCTTATAAGAAGTTTAATCTGATACTGTGATGTGTTCATGAAAAATACTCAGTTATTATCCTTTACTTTGCTGTAGCAGAACTATTCATCATGGATATTTCTGCTGCCAATAACTATCTAAATTGTTTGCAAAAGATTAAGTACTTAGTTTACTCTTACTGATTCAGCTCTACTCTTTTGGACCAAAGCAACATGAGAGCAAATACTTTCACCCTGTTAGGATGGAGTTGCAACTGTCATACATTTGGAATGTTATGATCCCAAGCAGTCTTTATATAATTTGAATTACATTGTATGTTAGGTTTTTGATAAAATTTGGCCAATTTTTACAGAAGAAATTATTTCTCTGATCATTTGGTCCTATCTATCTATTTAGGAATATGTAAAACTGGAATTTTTTTTTTTAAGGTAATATGTGACCAAAGTTAATTTTCTTCCTAAGGCCTAAATAAAGAAAAAGCAGTTTCCCATATTTGGTTTGTGATACCTTTATCCTCATCTAAAATGAGGAATAGCCTTACTGAAAAAGAAGCTAAAACAAATTCTCTTCATTTTATCCCAATGCTGTTATCTTGATTATTGAATTACTGGAAAGTAGTATTGCTTTCTGATTTTATTGCTGCTTCTGCGGGAGTGAGATTAGAATTCTCTGGTGTTATTTGGTTGATACGTACAGCAGATTAACAAACTGCATTATGGACTAGTCCATGATCTTTGAATATTTGGGTCCAAAATGTGTCAAAGTAACATGTTCAAAGGCTTGAGTCAAACCTGTTTGCTGAATTTTTATATATCTAGATATTTAAGTATGCGTTTGATGTGTTGGACTTAAAAAACAAATTCCTATGTCACTTTGAAATTTAAAATGTTAGTGTAGCAGCTAGAGTAGGTGATAATCTGGTTTATGCAATCCATTCGTAGATCAGACCCCCCCAACATTTGGCTTTTGATTTTTCTTATTTCTTACATCGTTTTATAATAGGTGCCACCCTGTGTAGTAAAATACCAAGTCAGTGGGTAGTAGACAGGATATATGACCTTTAATAGATACTTGGTTTGAATATGTGTGGCTTTATTCAAATTTCAGTTGGCCACAGATTTTTAGATATCTAGTTTCTAGGGTTGCTTATTACAATTAAGTTGTAAATAAAGGCTGATTTATGTTTAAGAATGGAAGTGGGAGAGATCAGTATTACATTTTAAAAAGTATTTTCATTGAGTTTATTGTTGAAACATGCTGGGTTGTTGATAAGTCTTGGTTCTTAATACGTAAGTAGAAGAGTCTTCTTCTAAAATAACTACACCAGAAGACCTTTTTCTTCATGTCCAAATAGAGATATTCCAACTAATTCATACATTATTGGACCATTGACATAATTCAGGGTTGAATAAATTCAGGTCTGTTGGTCCATGTGGTCTAGTGTCCCAGCACCACATTAAACATCATGGCTATCTTGTAAGCATGAATATCAGGGTTGTGTTTTTTTTTCTTATCAAATTTAAGGAAAAAACAGGGAGACAGATGCTTTGCCATCTTGATATCCCTATTAAAGAAGCAGGTGGGAAAAATACAAATTATTTTTGTGTAGTGAAAGACTATTCAGTCAAAAGTTTAATGCCAAATTTGCCCCTATCATAATTTCTTACCTGAAATGCACTTCTTCCAAATGTTTACCTATGCCAATGATTTAACAGTCTTTTTATTGAAAAGCTTTTTAGGAACATAGTTTCCAATTTTGTGTGTAATAATAGGTAAAAGTCCTCAAATCTGTAATTTTTTAAACCTGGGAGAAATGTAGTTACAGAAGAAAGTTCGAAATTACTGTTTTTCTGATTAAATAGCAGTTTGAGATCAGAAAGAGTTCTTCTAGTAAATTTTGCGGAGAAATTTTCAACTACCTGGTTGACTTCAGTGACCACTTCTTACAGGGCTTTGGTTCCATCACTGTCTCCGCGACAGCCACATCCTAGATACTTCCAATATCCAGAAACTACTTTACCTCTGAAATTGCTAATTTAGAAATTACCTCTGACCGTAACAGTTCTGTTCCTTTACACATGTTCGGATTAGGTCGTTGTCAGTCTGTTTTCACCTGCTTCACAAGCCCTGTCTAGATTATGAGTTGGTCTGTCAATTCAATATCACTGTTGTCAGTGTCCTAAATAATCATCTTCAGTCATACCTGCCTGGAAAATCCCATCCCTAGATGTATCCAATCCTCTACGATTATTTCTGGAGAAGATCCAGTATTACTTAAGATTAATGTTAACTGGCCTCAACACTGCATGTTATCAGTACTGTTTTGTCTGGTCAACTCTTCTCCCATTTTCTTAACAATTGTCTGAAGTCTCTATTCATAAACTTGTACCATTCCTTCATTCTTAACCTGTCCTTGCCTTCTAGCTTACTTAAGAAATAGGTTTTATCAGGCAGAAACTCCTTCAACTTCTGCCTTCTAAATTCACGACCATGCAGAAGTTCCCCTGCTTTAGGTCACAGCCCAGCTCTACCACCATAGTGAAGAAGCTAGTGACCTTGGGCATAACTAGATCTCTCTGGGTCTCCTTTCCTTGTCTGTAAAATGAGGATAGCAATAGCAACTACCTTGTATGGTTACTGTGAAAATTTGATTAAGCAGATTAAAAGCTTTTCACACTGGTAGGTATTCAGTGCTCAATAAATACTAGCTTTAGTTAATCCTTTGCATCTTGTGAACCTAGTGTTTTGATCATCTTCCTTTGAGTCTTCAATCTCTCCCTTAGTCTGTTGGCCCTTTTCTGTCAATATTTGTATCCCCGTATTTCACATCTTAAAAATAATCACTCCTAGATAATATATAGTTCAGCTCTTGTCATCCTACCTCATGCCTTCCACATCCAGTTTTAATAACTTGCTTCTGTTACTGCCTTCCTCGCTGCCATCCCCTCTCTCCTCAGTTCGTTTCAGTATGGTTTCTACCCAACCTTGACACAACTGCTTTGAAAACTACTTTCATCAAATCAGTGATTCTCGTTTTCCTAAAACATTTTTCGTTAATTCCTTGACCTGTTAGCAGTATTTGGCATTGTTAACCAGCAGTCTTCAGATGGGTATCCATTCTTGGGGTTCACGAAGGGATTCAAAAGAATCAATTTCTGTGTGTCCACATGTTCCTAAATTGGTCTCCCTGAAAACTCCTCTCCTTTCATGGTGGACTAACTCAATAACGGAAAGGCAGTACCTCGTCACCACCCCAAACCTACAGTGATTTATCTTCCCAGTGGGTGAAGTGTTCAAGGCTCAAAAAAAGGGGAAATTTGAAATGTTGATATTGAGGCCTGAAAGCAAGTCAGGTGGTTTCCAGTTCTATGCGTTTAATAAAATTGGTAGAGAAAGTGAATTGTTAGCTAATTTATTAGGGATACATTTTGGTGAAAGATCACTCTGATGTTTGGCCTAGATGCCAAGAGTTCAGAGGATTAAGTGAAGTTTCTAAAACCTATTACCAATTCTTCATACGAGCAAGGTTTCTTGGTGCTTTCACCTATAAAAATAGAAATTTTCTCCTTCAGGAATTCCAAGTTATGTGCATGTTGCATCTTCTATCTCCACGTCATTTTTCTTTATTTTCAAACCCAATTTTCTATTGCCTTTACTGTGATTTGGGCACTGTATATTGTCAGTCCAATTTTATATTCATTTTTATGAATTTTTTTTCCCTAAGTTCTGCCAGCTCACATTTCATTCTTTGTTGTTTCATCATATCCTCTTGTATTTCTCACGTCTGTTCTTATTTTATAGAGCTGAATCTTCCATTACGATATTAAGGTTATCATGAAATGTTTGACCATAATTCTCAACAACTTTGAGGCAATGTTTTCTTGGTGTTTGTTCTTCAGTAATGTCTGTTTTTCTTGATCTTTTCCTCTATTGTAATAACCTCATACAAAGCCTGTGCTAGTTCTTTTTTATCATTTTTATCAACTACAAATATTTACTGAGTACCCACTGCGTGTATGGCATAGTTCTAGCCACTGGGAGTGCAGCAGTGAACAAAAATCCTCAGTGCTTTAATGAGGCTTACATTCTGGTGGAGGGGTGACACAGATATCAGATGAGACAAATGCTAAGGAAACAGGGCAAAGGGATGCAATGTAAGTAATTGAATAAGCTAGGGGCCACAAAGAGTTGTGAGGTGAGTTCAGAGCCAGCAGTAACGCATAAGGTCATTAGAGCCATAGTATGAACTTCGGATTTTATGCTGAGCAGAAAAGATACTGGAGAGAATTTCTGATTACAGTGACATGATCTAATGTAGCTTAGGCAGCTGTGTTTGAAAAAAATACTATTGAGAGTCAAATGTCAAAATGGGGAGCCCAGTTACAAAATGACTGCAATATTCTAGGTGAGCACAGGAATGTAAATTAGGGTGTCATGGTGGAAGTAATGAGAAATTGATTCTGGATGTATTTTGAAGGTAGAGCCACCAGCATTTGCCAGAAGACTGGATGTAGCATATGAGAGAGGAGTCAAGAATGAGTTCCCATTTACATATATGAGGAAAACTGGTGACTCCTCTTTAAGCTCTTCCCAGGTATTTGCAGGATTTTCATATTGAGGAGGGGACAAGCTAACAGATTTTGTTTACCGTGATCAGAGTTATGTGTGTGAATCCTTCTAGCCCTGCCAGTGAAGTTCATATGCCCCAGTAGTAGGCTCGTCACATGCAGGGTCGTCTTTTCCCTGCCACCCTACAGACTGGTCCTGCAAGGAGCCTCACCTTAGAGAGACACCGGCTAGGTCCAGATACTGCAGAAGCGAGCGTTCTCCTGTACTCTTCATCTGATATTCACTACTTTTTCAATTCTCACCTATTTGAGAGTTACAAGTTTCAGATGTCTCCTGGGTTTGTTGAAGCTGGAGTTTGTAGTTCCATTTCTCATTTTCCTTATTGCTTTTGGGTGATTTCCAAAAGAAGAAGTGACTTCACTCTTCTGTCTCTAAACTGCAAGTAAGTACCATTAACTTACCACACCCAAATTACTATTGCTTAAACCCCACTAGTTTGATTTCTGAGCTGCAGTTCCCCAGCCCACTTCCAGAAAGCACAATTACTTCTGGCACAGGATAAACCAAAGGAACATCTGTATGCTCCCCACAGATACCAAACAGAGCCTTCCCTCTTCCCTCCATCTCCCCAAACTGCTGTTCACTCCCCTCAAAGCTGCTTCAAGGAGCCTAATTCGCTCTATTGAACACGGTGCCTCTTGTGCCTTTACCAGTACTAAGACGTTGCCTTCTCAGGCTGAATTCAAATAGAGTCATTCTGCCTGCCACTCGTCAAATCACGTGAAGCCATTTCCAAAAGGATTCTTAAATTAGAAATAAATCAGTCCTGAAAACTGAGGCTTACAGTTAATGTAATAAACATGAAACTTTGCCTTGAGCTTGCACACAGGAAGCCTTTCCTTTCAAAGCCAAAGGAGAAAACAACTCATTATAACCCATGGTCTCTAGTTAAACTAGTTATGTGCTTTCTTTCATAAAGCAGTCTACTGGTATTAAGTTCTAAGTGCAACTTACCATGTGGGTCTTTCTTGTCTGGAGTATTATCCTTAGACCAGTGGTTCTCAACCAGGAGGGATTTTCACCTCCCAAGGAACATTTGGCAATGTCTGAAGATACCCTTACTTGTTGCTGCTGGGAGGTGCTACTGGTATTTAGTGGGTAGAGACTAGGGATGCTGCTACACATCCTGTAACGAACAGACCCCTGCAACAAAGAATCATCTGGCCCCAAATGTCAGTGTCGAGACTGAGAACTGCTAGCCTTAAGCCCAGGTAAGATGGGCTCCTACTTTGGGGCCCATGCCTTAAAGGGCCCTGCATATCACAAATGAACACATTTATCAAAGAGCAAGTAGGCGCCTTTATCGCTCAGAATCTGCCACTCATGGCTGGCACAGTACAGCCTAAAACCTTAAACATTTAACCCTGTGACCAGGAAAATCTTCCACATATTTTGCCCTATGTCCCTGAAACAAAAGGTGACTATGTCCAAATTCCATGATGGTTTGTGGGTTTTGCCACTGCTCGTGTCAGAGACACACCGCTTCAGAGTATGGGAGAATCAGAGTGGCAAAAGCATTTCAGTAAGAGAAAGACTAACTGATTTGTCAAATCCTTCTCACACAGATGCAATTCTTGCATAATGCGGTATTGTTTCCTACGAGGGAAATAGAGTAAAAAGAGCTAGCATTCATACAATTATATATCCCTTAAAGAGAGAAAATAGAATATGAGGAAAATAAATTTTTCTGAGATAAAAGAGATAAAAGAATCTCCCCAAACTAACAAAAGATAGCCACTTGAAATCTCTAAATTCCAAAGTGGGTAAAGACAAACTCACATCTAGACATATTCTAGTAAAAGTGCTGTGAACCAAAGACAGAAGAAAAGTAACTGCAAACAGAGAAGAAAAGATACATTGTCTTTAAGGGTGCAAAAATAAGACAGTTGACTTTTCAACATAAACAAAAGAAGCCAGAACACAATGTAATGATAACTTCAAAACACTGGGAGAAAGGGAAAAACAAAAAAACAAAAAAACCCACCAACATAGAATCCTATCCAGTGAAAATGTGCTTCAAGAGTGAAGATTAAAAATTTGTGTTGGCCAGCCCACACAGGGCTTCTGATCATTGAGAGAAAGGAAGCACACTGATTTCTACATTCAACCCTCCTTTCTCCCTGAGGTCATTTTCCAACCACAGTAAAGGAAAGAAGTATAAACAGAAGCAGCAGATTCACTGGGTGGAAGAAACAGAGACCAGCATGCAAGGTTGTTGGGGAGACGGGATTTGGAAGGAAGAGTACTGGAGATGGGGAGCTGTCAAGCCCCAAATCTATGCAAAGGCACTCCCCTGGGTCCTTGGCTGACTGCTTTTGGAATGGGTGATGCACCTCGGGGAAAATGGTACCAAATGCTGACCTCGTACTTCTACCTTTCCTCTGAATCCTGGCTCCATACAGAGCTTTGACAACTCTCCAGTGCCTTCAAATATGGAGGTTTTTTTTTGTACTTTGGCCTCCTTTTCTATTTGTTCTCAGGAAGTTGATTCAAAGTCACCTTGTCCACCATTGCTAGAAGCAGAATTCTTTCTTTCTGTAAAATATTTTGGAAAGAAAATTTTAAAGGCCTAAATAAATGAAGGGATATATCATGTTCATGGATTAGGACACGTATTGTAGAGATGATACAATTCTCTCCAAAGTAATCTACATGTAATGCAGTCTCAATGGAAAAAAAAAAAAAAAAAAAACCATCCATTTGATGGTGGGGGGTGAAACTTGCCAAGCTGATTCTAAAATCTGTGAGGAAATGCAAAAGACCAAAAATAGGCAAAGATATTTGTGAAGAATAAAACAGACTACCTTGCTTTTCTGGGTATCAACCCTTACTACGAAGCTTCAGTCATTAAAATAGTGTGATACAATGATAGACAAATAGACAACGGATTAGGAAAAAAAGGAGCCCAGAAATAAATTCTCACACATATGAATGTTTGATTTATGACAAAGGTGGCGGAGTACAGCAGCGAGAAATGATAGATTCTTCAATAATCTGGATATCTACATAGAAAAATGAAAATTGATGTCCACTTCACACCTTACTTAAAAATCAATTTCGGATGGATTGTAGATCTGTAAAAGGCAAAACAATAAAGCTCTTAGACAACACTATAAGAAAAAATAATACTATAGAAGAACATTTTTATGACTTAAGTATAGGAAGACTCTTTACACAAGATGCGAAACAAAAAACAAAACAAAACAAAAACACCCACAAACTACAAAGGGAAAACCTTATAAACTTGATTATCTTAAAATTAGTAATGTCTATTCCTTAAAAGACACTGTAAAAATACAAGCCACAGAGTATAAGATATTAGCAATTCGTTATCACCAATACAAGGCTTTGTGTCAGATACTTCTCGTGCTCCACTGCACATCTTCTAGGGCCCCATTTTACTCTAGCTATTACTGCTGTGGGGTCTCATTTAGCCTCACCTCTCATTTGATGCCCTATGGCCTCTTGGCTGCCCCAATATGGGATTCATATGGGAGACATATGTGGGATCAGAAGATATGGGGGACACCTTATGGGGGAAACCCCTGGTCAATGGGGTCCCTGAGCTAGTAGATAAGTGGTCTTCTCTTTCATACCTCAGATAATTTTGAGGTGCATTTTACATGGCTCTTCAGAAGGCCCCAGTGAGATTGAGCCCGTTTCCCACCACAGTCACCAGGTTGAAAAGGTACGCTTCATGGGGCGCCTGGGTGGCTCAGTCGTTAAGCGTCTGCCTTTGGCTCAGGGCGTGATCCCGGTGTTCTCAGATCGAGCCCCGCATCAGGCTCCTCCACTGGGAGCCTGCTTCTTCCTCTCCCACTCCCCCTGCTTGTGTTCCTTCTCTCACTGGCTGTCTCTCTGTCAAATAAATAAATAAAAGCTTAAAAAAAAAAGAAAGAAAGAAAAGGTATCCTTCTATTGGTTTCTTCTCTTTGCTTTCCACTTCTGTTCCATAGGATCATTTCCCAAGTAAACTATCTCCCTGCAAGCCCTTGCCTTAGGTTCTGCTTTCTAGGAGTAACCCAAGCCAAAATAGGCTCATATTCAGAGACCCTACAAATCAACAAGGAAAAGATATGCAATCCCACAGAACGACAAAAGTCCTGACAATACTTTACCAAAAAAAAAAAAAAAAGAAGAAGAAGAAGAAGAAGAGGAAGAAAAAGAAAGAAAGAAAGAAAGACAGACAGAAAGAAAGAAAGAAAGAAAGAAAAGAAAAGAAAAGAAAAGAAAAGAAAAGAAAAGAAAAGAAAAGAAAAGAAAAAGAAAGAAATCCAAATGGTCAATGAACATTTGAAAACATGCTCAATATCATTAATAATCAGAGAGATACTAATAAACCTACTTCATACACATCAAAATGGCTAAAGTTAAAAAGAAAGTTCTGTTGTGTAGATTATCTATTGTTGTATAAGTTACCCCCAAACTTAATAGCTTAACACAATAAACATTTATCTCACAGTTTCCTTGAGTCAGGAATCTGATTAGCTGGCTGCCTCTGGCCCAGAGTCTCTCACAAGGCTGTAATCAAGATGGCAACTGGGGCTGCCATCATCTCCAGGTCTGCCTGGGGAAAGGACCCACTTCCCAGCTCACTTACATGGCTGCTGTAGTCCTCAGGTCCTTGCTGGCTGTTGGTCAGACATCAGTTCCTTGCCCTGCAGTCCTCTCCAGAGGTGAGCTCATGACACGGCTCCCCTCACAGTAAGCAAGTGAGAAAGCAAGGGAGGATGCTCAGGACAGAAGCTAGTCTTGTAACCTCATCTTGGAAGTGACATCCTGTTATGTCCCATCCTTTTTTCTTAGAAGGGAACTGCTAGCTCCAGCCCATACTTAGTGGGAGGGGCCGACAGGATGCGAATACCAGAAGGCAGAGATCATTGGGGCCACCTCAGAGGCTGCCACCACAGCGAGGATGTGGCACAACTCACATTCATGGTAGGACTAAAAATTAGTACCCCTACTTTGGAAAACAGTTTGCATTTTCTACCTCCACTGAAGACATGCCTATCTTATCACCTAGCAAGTCTACGCTAGGTATATACCAAAAGACAGATGAACGTACGAGCACCAAGAGACACACACAAAACGCTTATAGCAGCCTTATTCATAATAGCTCCCAACTGGAAGTGCCCCAAGGTCCTTTGACAGTAGAACGGGTAAGTACTCGTCGAATATTCCTACTATGAATACTATACAAGAGCGAACCAAGTGAAACAGTCACAAGGACAGCTATCGGAAATAGTGTTCAGTGAAACAAAGCCAGACACAAGGGAATGCCTTCTTTATTAGTCCATCCGCGCACATCTCAGAAAACAAACCTAAGCTATCGAATTTGGCGATGCCTGCTTAGACAGTAAAACTAGCTACCGCCAAAGTGATCTTTCCCAGGAGAGGGAGGGCCTGCTGAGTGGGAGGGAGCACGGGAGCGGCTCCGGGCTTCCGGGCGAACTGAATTCTTGACCGAGGCAGCACGTGCGCCGGTGCCGGTCGTCGATCTTTCACGGAGCTGCCCCTGTTACCGTGTGTACACACGTAGGTACGTCAGACCTTGCCCGCAGAACTGCACACACACATCTCCAGGACTCCCGCAGGTAGGAAACCCTGTCTGCCTCACCTCTTGACCACGGCAGGCGACAGGCGCTGGAAGGAAAGGAAGGCCTGCTGTTTGCTGCAGGGTTTGGCCTGGACGGGGGGGCTGGGGGCAGAGCTGAGGCCTGTCTTTCCCTGAGAAGGCCCAGTCTTCTCCCTTGTTGCTGGTAGGAGGCAGCGAATGGGAGGGGGAGCAGGACTGGTGGAGAGGCCCTCGGGTCAGGAGTGAGGGCTAGGGAGCCCTTTTGGAGCAGTCACTGGAGCTCAGTTCTCAGTGATAACCTGCCTGCCCCACGTGACTTCAGCGAGCAGCTGCAAAAACCCTCTCTACCCACCTCCCCTCGAAAAGGTCAAGGGAATTTTCCTCCCCTTTAAACGGAATGAATCTTTCTTGGGCCCAGAAAGAATTATTTATCAGGTGTTCATGGCACTCTGAATGCCTTTACAGGGCCCAGCCGTGCTCTGAGGCACAACAGACAACTTTCTTCCTGAAAGCTCAGTTTATAGGCCAACTTCAAAGCCCAGGTCCTCAGAGCAGGGCACGAGGCTCCAGTTTGGGAATTGACATCAAAGGGGCAGGCGCAGGTTGATCTGATGTCAGGTGGACAGCCGCAGGGCTGCAGGGGGAGGCCTTAGAGGATTCTCCTGTCCTCGGCCCCTGGAGAGTTCAGGGAGGAAGCCTGGCAGTGGCACGGCCTTGTGAACCCCAACTTCAAAAGCCCTGGGCTGTTTTCACCTGCTGCAGGCAGCTGTCTAAAATGGCAGACAGGGGCACCTGGGGGGGCTCAGGTGGTTGAGCAGCCAACTCTCAGATTCCGCTCGGGTCCTGATTTCATGGGTCGTGAGGTCGAGCCCCACGTCGGGCTCAGTGGGAGTCTGCTTGGATACTCTCCCCCTCTGCCCCTTCCCCCCACCTCTCTCTCAAAGAAATACATCTTAAAAAAAAATAATAAATGAAATGGCAGGCAGACAGTGGAGGGCAGCAAGACTAGGGATAACAGATGAACCTGTTTAACCTGCCAAAGCAGGGAAAGGAGATGGTAGAAATGTGAAGAACCATCTGGAAGCCCGCTCTTCACGGTAAAGAGCACACACTGAGGCAAATGAGCACGGTGAACCCTGGCTGAGTGCTCCCACACCAGCAACAGTGTCCAAGCATGATCCCATCCAGTCCTCACAATCGCCCAGGAAGGGAGGTACTATTATTCCCATCTGTCAGAGGAGGAAACAGCTCAGGGAGGTTCAGGAACTTGCCCAAGGTCAGAGTTAATAAGGGTAGCTTTCAATTCCACATCCCTCCTCTTACCTATTACTCGAGGAACTTATGAAGAGGGTACAGGCGATGCTCTCGAGGGGCTACAGTATAAAACACATAACGGAGCAGAGCAGAGACAGGCAAAGTCATCTGAAGAAGACAGGAGACCCCCTGGCCAACAAGCCTTGACTTCTTTCTCTCGTTCAATGTCCAACACACCATTTCTCAGTCCCTTCTTACGGCAGACATCATTCTGGGCCCTAGAGATAATTCGAACAAGACGATATACCCTTGCTCTCACGAAGCATATATTTTTGTGAGGGAGACACGCAATGAGTAAGTAAAGAAATGAAGAATAAGAGTGTGATATGTCTGAAATGATAGCTTAAATGCAGGTGAATAACGTACATTTTCTCCCAGTGCTTCCTATGGGGCTGGAAACTGTGCTTAGCATTTCCTGTGTAATAACATTTCATCCTCACAACAACTCTACTGAGGTTAGTTGCTAATATAAACCTTTATTTTACAGGCGAGAAAACTGAGGCATGAAGAGCTTAAGTAACTTGGCCAAGGTCACAGCTGGCCAAATGGAGTAAGCCAGGGTTAGATTCCAGGCAGCCTGGCTCCAAAGCCTGTGCTTGTTACCTCTGCCTCCTTCCCAGGGTGTCAACCTGCTGAAAGGAGACCAGCCCGCCACAGTCACAGAGGAAGGGAGCACCTGAGGGGTGACGCATCTTATTTTGTCCCGAGAGAGGAAGCCCTGGTCTAGAAACATGTCATCGGGCGTCAGGATGGGAGCATCCTACAGTGGAGATAGGACCTCAGCTGGTACTGCTCAGTGACCCCAGGATTGCCTTGGTCTCAAGACTGCCGGGCAACCTTCCAAGGAAGACTTGGCCTCGGGAAGGGTGTGTGTGTGTCAGTGAACACGAGTGGCCTGGCAGTTAGGTTCTCACCCAATTTTCCCCATCTGTCTTCTGAGCCCAGTGTGATCGTTGCCCTGAGAGCCCAACTCTTGATGCTGACAAATCTGGTTTCTGAGCCCCAAAGCCCAGGGCTGGAGGGCTGGGTCAAGCATGCCCCAGTAACACTCTCCATGGGATCCCCAGGAGACGCTGTCAAATTAGAGCCATGACGGCAGCTTCCCTGTACTAAGCACATACTACTCACTAGGTACCGTGTTAGGCACTCTCCCACAGGCCCCTCTGCAGGCTCTCCGTGAGCTCATCGTTCTTACCAGAGGCAATTCTATTTCAAGTGACCCAGAATCCAGGGCCATGGGACAGCTCCTCTTTCCAAGGTAACAGCAGCCAATGTAATGGTTAAAAGCCCTCTGGAGTCAGACACAAGCTCAAACTTCTACACACTTGCTTACTATTCGTGGAGCCATTGTGCCTCAGTTTTCTCGTGTGTAGCATGGGAATAATAATATCTGCCACCTGGGTAGGCTAGATTATATGATGGGATCAAAGAAAGCCTAAAATCCCAGGGGAGGGGTAACTCAATGTTTATTTCTCACTCCTGCGAAGTTAGCTGCACACCTTGGGGCCTCTCCTGGGCAGTCCCTCCCCGGCGGAGACTTCAGACCAATCAGCCTGCATCTTGTGGCTGCGCCATTCAGGCTATGCGGCTCCCACGGCCACAGCAGGGGAAGAGAAAGCTGGAGGGAGCCTCACAGGCTCTTACCTGAGTCAGTGTGGCTGTAGGAGAACGAGGAGAGGATCTTGGGGTAGAGTGTCTCCAAAGACGGCCACTGTCCCTTCCTGCTCTTCCGGTACGGGCAGGCCACTCCACCCCTCGGCAGGCGGCGTCTATCTCCCTCCCCTTAATCCGGCTAGCCCTGAGCCCTGCCTTGTTCCAGAGATGTGGAGAAAGCAACCCTATGCCAATTCCAGACCCGCCCGCTCAGATCCAGAGTCCAACGGCCCGGAGACATTCCGCTGTCAAAAAGACCAAGCGGCTACTGCAGATGCTGTGTGGAAAGATGGAGATGCCCAGCCAGCTCCCAGCTGGGGTGGCAGACATGGGAGTGAAGACCCCCCACCTTGTACAACCCGCGCCTGCAATCACTGCATGGAGGTGGTCTGCCCAGCTGAGCCCAGTCCAGACTGGAGAATCATGAGAAATAAGACATGGGCTGGGGCTGGTTTATTATACATCAAGAGAGAGAGGGGGGTGTGCCCCTGAGGCAGAGGGAGGGGACATAGAGTATGTGTCCGAGTCCCCATGGAGAGAGGACCTGAGTAGAAGCTTGAAGAAGCTTCTCCCCAGAGTGAACCAGAGCACGCACAGCCCTGCGTTGGTGCCCATAAGACACAAAATTAGGGACAAATGATCTTCCATCCTCATGTACAGATGCAGCCTGGGGCTGGGCAGGGAGAGGTCCACAGAGACAATCACCCATCTGGCACTTCAGGGCTCTGCAGCCTGGGAGGGGGCCGCAAGCTAGACATCTCTCCTGAGGCACACGGGCAGTGGCCTCAAGGCCAGAAGGCATCAAGAAGCTGTTAGTAGAAGTGCTCCAACTTGAAAGGATTACTGTGAGCTTGTGTGAGATATGCCTGGGGACTCCGTGAAATGACCAGGGAGGACCTGGGCAGAGGCCCCCCACTGTGGGCAGAAGGGGGCAGAGGCCATGAAAGCTGCTCTGTTCCTGTGACCGGGACCTCACGTGTGCCCACCTGTCTTGCGTTGTCCCAGGAAACACAGGTAACAGCAAGAAGGCCTGAAAGTGACAGCCAAGAAGATGTTGGTGTGTGTGTGAAACCCGTTCGCCGGCTCCCAGAATTAGGCAGGAGCAACTGTGGCAGAGAAGATACCCGAACACCTGCTTGTTAATATGATTCTGACCCTATTTTGACCTCCACAGGCCATAGTCTTCTAAGGCTGGGGATTTTGCAAGGACACTAAAAGGGTTTTGCTGAGATGCCCAGAGTCTACATTCTCCGCATAGGACCCAATTTTCTAGCTCCTCCCAGGGACAATTCTGCCTCTGAACCTGGATTTGAGGCCTAGGAAGGAGATGCTCTCTAGATTCAAGAGGCCTCCAGAGGCAAACAGGGATTTGGACCAACAGTGAGCCAGGGACTCAGTCAAAGGGGGCTGTGTGCCTTCAGGGGGCCAGGAGAACCCCTGCTACGTGTGGGGAAAACGAGACTTTGTGGAAGCTTCCAGGGCCCAGGGCCATGATGGCCAGAGGAACCCCTGCTACAGCCCACAGGACTAGCAAAACGCCCCAAGATGTCAAGTCAGTTAAGGATGGAGATGCGGCTCCAGGCTCTGGGAAAGCATCTGCGACTGATTAGTGATGTCAGCTCAAGGGCTGAGGACAATGGGAGCCTCATGTCTGACTCTGACCTCAGCTGAGGGACTGTGTCTCATTCCCTCTCAGTTCTAAAGCAGAGTGTGGGAGAAAGCTAGCAGCCGAGCAGTCAGGAGCCCCTATTCACGAGGCTGAAACCCTCGTTTAACAGGAGGAGCCCTTAGCAAGTGCTTTTTCTGGCTCTCCATTTAAAAGCCTTTGAGAAGCTCAGCTGGAAAGCCTCTTCTCTGACTCCTAAGCTGGACCCAGTAAGCTCAGAGAGGTCCTTTTTAGGGTCCTTTCTTAGGGGCTGCTCTAAAGCCCAGCCCTTCCCGGGCTCATCCGCACCTCCAACCATGACCTGCACCCTTCACGGTGCCGGCAGGCCCACCCCCACCTGCGCCCTGGCTCCAGCCTCATCTGCATTTAACATCCCTTGTTGGGCTGTGGCGGAGAATACTCAACAGACTCATATTAAAAATGCCCTTTAAAATTCAAAAGCTTTGAACTAAAGAAATATCTCGAGAAGTTTTCATGGAAAGTTCAGCTCCACGGGTTCAATTCACTTCACTTAGATGCACCTTTTCAAATAATAGGGAAAAAATGTAACAGGGTCGGGCCCAATCAATATGCTTGTTCAAACAGAATTGCAGGGACTGTGATGTGCACACATTTTGTACTCTGCCTTTGTACCCCGCCACTCGCTCTGAAGAAAGGTTTCTTTGCTCGGAGAGCAATGAAAGTGATAGCCTTTGGAGTGGAGGCAATGGCGTGTTTACCGGGCCTGGAGGGGCTGCCATTTTTTCACAGCCCCCCAGCCTTGTCTCTTTGTTCTTTTCATAACGGCACGAAACCCACATGGGCAAAGTCCCTCGCGCACCCCGGCGTCTGATGCTGAATCAGACGCAGGGGGCTCCCAGAATTTGCCTACCATGTCTCAGAAATGTGATTTGTGGATTAGACAAATAATTTGCTGCTTCTTTCCCACCCTTGGTGTGAACACAAAAGGACTTGCCATAGAGTACTGTAACCACTGGTGGAGGAAAATCCCAAGGCCCAAAATGAGCTCTGGTCTAGCTGAGCCAGGGTCCACATCCACCCCCATCCCTCCCATCCCCAAACTGACTTGGGGCAGACAGAGGCTCCCCTGGCCTTGGGCTGCAATCTATAATAGCCAGGAAAATTCTGGAGAACCCAGTGTAACGGAAGACCACAGTCAAGGGGGTAGAGGGAGGCAAACAGGCTAAGGGAAGTTTCTACTTTCACAGCCAGCCACGAAGGCAGGCAGAAAAGTGGATGATGGGGAGCAAACAAGTTTTTAGCGTCTACACCAGTCTGGGTACCGCTACTTCACGTGCGCTCAGAAACGCAGGCGCATCTCAGCTTTAGTCACTGAAACAACGCCCTGGACGTGTTGAGGACCTGGGCAGTCAGGCAGCTAAAGTGGGGATTATTCCCAACCCCCACTGCAGACTAGATGCTAAAGCATTCCCGTTGATTCTTGCTAAAATTAGACATCCTGGGCTCACTCGCTCCCCTCGGGAGGGGACGTCGCAAACAGATGCAGGAGCAGCCAGCTCACATTTGTCAACCACAATCCCATTGTTTAAAACTCTGCTCAGGAAAAAACATAAAAATCAATCAATCAATCTCTGCTCAGGCCCTGTGCCCCTGTTAAGAAGCAAAGCTGGAATCACTGGGCCACATGGGGTTTTCCAGAGTGGTCCCACCTGGAAGGTTGCCAGTCGGCACGTACTTTCACAGAGGACCCCATCTTACCTCAAGTAACGAATCCTCTTGAGAGGGTTGAAAAGGGGCTAGGCCCTGTTGCCTGCTTACACGTGATGTGGCTGGAGCAGGCCTTTTCCAAACCACACGTGCTCTTCATGGAGTCTGAGTGGAGGGCCTGTCATGCTCTCTGTAGACTGAAGTCTGGGTCACAGTTCTCACAGAAGAGGCTACCCCTTCTCCTGGCTGGAGCTGGAGAGAACAGAGAGCTGCCACGTTCCCTCCTACACAGGATTGTATGTGTGAAACAGAAACTGAGACCAACAGTGAGAAGAAAACCGCAGACATGTTTTCTTCTTTCTATGTCTACAGATGGCCACCCTGTGTGTAGGGGTGTAGGGGGTACTTTTTTTTTTTTTTAACTTTTGCACTCAGTTATTGAAGAATCTCCGCTCCCTCCTCCCCCGCCCAACCCCTTCCATCTGGTATGGCGATATCTCCAAGTAATGCTTAAAACCAGAGTTTTTTAATTTTAAAATTCAAAAAGAGATCAGTAGCTAAAAAGCAGCGGCATTCCCTGTTCAGAATGCCCTGAAATCTATTCTTCCCAGTTTAAATAGTTGGAAAGTCACTCTAAACCTTGGGTGCTCTTCTTGGCAATAGAAAAAAACTGCCGTAACAACAAACTTGGAACTACACACATCCCCAAGCTGAACTGGCCTCTTGGCTTCTGTTTTAAGGACTGAGCCACCCGCGCCCCTCTTGGCTTCTGTTTTAAGCCTACATCACAAGTCAGAATGAATTAAAAACAAATCTAGTTTGCAATGGTCCGTCACTAACCCGCCTCACTGGAACGAGCCGGCGGCGTGTGGGCTGGAAAGGGTCCCCTGGCATCCCTCCTGCTATCTTGGATTGCGGTCTGCCTGCCAAACCAGCCCCACGCGGGAGTCCACAGCCTGGAGGCCCCTCGACTTGGGTGGGGTGGGGGGTCACTGTGAGCAGCTGCCGAAGCCCCGCCAAGGGCCCCAAAGCACAGGCCTTCTTCCCCCAGGGCCTCCAAAGTCAATCAAGTGTCAAGGAGCTGTCAGCAGGAGAAACTTTTCATAGGTGAACACAAGCAAGATCGAGAGCTGACACTGGGGATTTTCCAAAGAAATGGAAAAAAACTAACACAGGCTACTCATGAGGATATAGCCAGCCAGAAGCAGGAAGCATATCAGGTTAATATTTTAATCTGTACATCACATTTTTCTTTCTTTTTTTTTTTTTTGCAAACCATTACACTTTTATTTAAATTAACTTTTTTTCTTGCAAAATATTCATTTTTCCAACAAAATCTTATAAAGGCAAAAATAAAATCTTATTTTGGCAAGTGTCATGAAGTTGATACTGGCAGCATATGGAGTTAGTTAAAAATAGACAGCAATTTCTAAATATAGTTAAGATTTTTTTTCCCGACCATAGTCAAAGACAAATTTTCATTTAAAGTGTGGCCCCACCCAATGGAGGTTTTCTTGTTTTTGTTTTTCCGTAAAACATCATTTTCTGTATGCAGAATATCACGAGCTCATGACTTAAATAAAGGGCCACGAACACTGCACCTGGCTTGGCAGTCCCCTCCTCACTTAAGACAGGAAGTCAAGTCCAAATCCTGCCACCATCCATCAGGGATGCTGGGGGCACACTGCCTGCCCTCTGGCCACCAGACCCATGTCCTGGGGAAGCTGACCTAGGTTCTCCAGGGCAGGCAGCGACGTCCTATCACAGCCTAGTGTGGAGTCAGGGCGTTTTAGGTAGACGCCACCCAGTGTGAAGTTTATTGCTTATGATACAATAAAAGGTGCTTCCTCTCACCTTTCCTGTATTTCAAAGTGTGTATATGTATGAATTTTTTTTTTAATTAAAGCAAACTGTTCTGTTTTTCCCAAGAAGAGCCCTTTGCTGAGATAGCCTCATGACCAGGTTGGGAGCAAAACCTTTTGAACACACTACTGCCCCTAAACCTAACCCAAGGGCCAAGGCACAGACTTGGGTTCCACATGTCAGCTTGGTGGAGTTGCCCCCCCCCCGCCCAGCTCTGCTCACCTGGCCAGGCCAGGGACCGCTGACCTCTGCAGCTAAGGGCCCCTCTTCCCCCAGAGAGCATGCCAAAGAGCCCAACGCTGGGCTCCACCGGAAGCACATATCAAATCCAACCTTCACCTGAGTTCACTGGATGTCGGACTGGCCTCTGCCCGCCCTGTGCCTCTCCCCAACCCACACCCACCACCCACACGGTACCTGAATCTGAACGTGCAGCTCCAAAATCCTGCATCCTCACCTTCCAGCCACTCAGCCCTTGAGGTGAACACTATCAGATATACTCTGATTCTAAAATACAGCGTCAGTATTTTACAGTGTGTATCAAAAGTGCCTCTGTCACATGTAAAAAGGAGTCTGAACGAAAACAAGTCGGGGGTGGGGGTTGGTAGGACTGAGCCCTATGGTGAACTCCCCACAGTTGGTGCGCTGCTCCTTCCTCCAGCCAGAACCCCTGCTGAGCTGGAAGGGGTTTCCTCGGGGGAAGGAAGATCAATCTTCTCAGACGAAACTGGTTCCACGGGGCCCCTGGCTCCAGACTTCTCCTTTGCATGTTGGGTCACGGGTCAGTCACTGCCTGGGCTGGCAAAAAGCACAGGACACAGTGAGAGGCTGGCAGGATCCCAGCCCACATCGGGGGAGCACGCAGTGGGCACGTCTGTATATGCACACGACGGGGAATGGCAGGCTGACAAGACAGAGAGCAACTGAGCAGGGGGCTGGGGCAATGCGGCCGCTGCTGGGGGACCCTCAGCTTCTAGGACTCATGGGCACTTGGCCCCACCCTTTCTTCACCCCTACCACTTCCAGAAAGTTTTGCCAGACACATGCTGGCCCCTGGTTTGGGTCTCTGCTCTGACAGGGCAAAAGGCCTGAGCAAAGAGGACTCCGGGGCCAGTTCTGGCCCTGCCCTTCATTCACTCAGTGACTCTGAGTAACGCTCTCAGCCTCCATGAGTCCCATTTCTTTTCTTAACCTAAAAACAGAATGATCATACCCACCTCCTAATGAGGATTTACCCTAACAGGAGGGCAAGCGGGATTGTGGATGAGCTCCAAAAGAAAGCGTTAAAGGCTGATCTCACAACTATGGGGGTGTCAAAAGCCGGGAGAAACAGGGCCTTTCCCTGCCTCTCCGTGGCCTGGAGCGGTGTCACCACACTCAGATCTCCAGGAGAAATTCACACACCCTACTGTGGCCCCCACAGGTCCCTGTGGCCTTTACAAAGGACGTGGCTGGAGCGTTTCCCTGTGGTTCTTCAGTCACGGGGTCTCTGGTGCACGCTTTCCGAGAGCCTGGCCCAAGCAGGCCAGCCTCTTCCTTCCACCCTCAGGCAGGCAGGGAACCAGGCTGGGGGACACCTGAGAATCACGAACCCCACCCCCAATGCACACACTCTCTGTGCCTCCCTTCTCCAACACCTAGAGCTCCCGAGGGTAGCCCCGAGGAGTCCACGGTAGTGACACAGAACAAAGGCTCTGAACTTGCACCGTAGGGGTTCAAACCCTGGCTCTGACACTTACAGCTTCAACGCCTTGGGCAAGCCCCTCAAGGTCTCTGAGCTTCATTTTCTCATCTATAAAATGGGGGTGAACATCTTCATAGGGTGGTTGTGTGGATCGAAGGAGATGCTTAGCACAATGCCTGGCACCCAGCAGGTATCGACAATGCTAACCACAAGTACATACAAAGGGAAGAGAGGGAAACCCTACAAAATGACGGCAAGATGGAATGTCAGGAAGAGCACTGCTGAGACTTCTGGTCTGACCCTCCCCTGTCCAGGTGAGGCAACTGCGCTCAGGCCTCGAACTCACCACAAGGCTGCACCAGACGCTGTGCCTCTTGGCTCCTGCTCCAGTGCTCCTTCCCTAATCCCTCCCTGCCTCTCTTCACTAAATGCTCTTAAGGGGAGGCCCCATAAAGGGTGGTACCAGAACATTCTGAATGCTGAGGGCCAACTTCACATTGCTCTGGGTGGCCTCCCCCCGAAGCTTCCCTTCCTCTCACCCTCCTAGGTGCTCAAGTGCCGGAAAGGGCAGTCCCACTCCTTGCTCCCACACCAATTCCACTTGGCCTGGAGTGACCCTCCATCTCCTCACTGGGCCTCAGCTTCCTGGATTTTTCTAGTCTTCCAGTTCGTCAAATTCTCGGACCAAAGCCCCGAGAGGCCAAGACTAACTCTTCCAACCCCAAGCTGGCAGCCTGGCCTGCACTGGTCCCTTGTAGCCCTGGGCTCCCTACAGAAAAGACAGCTGGGTAGAAGGGATACAGTTCTAGTTTCTATTTCAGGGAGGCAGGGGGCTTGGATCACCCAGCCTCTACTGCAGTGAAGCCATTGAGAACTGAGTTCCTAAAAGCCGTCCATCCCCCACCCGCCTACCAGGGACGGTCTCCCCAGCGGCCGCTTTGCCAGTGGAAGGAAGCGTCAGCAGGTGGCACTGCAATCATCTCAGCGGCGGAGGGAGAGGGGGGCATGCTCGGCACTAGGGGACGGGCAGGCCAGGCAGGGCTCTTACTTGGAAGGTGTTAGACAAAGGTGTAGTGGAGTCCGTTGCTTAAGGGGGGGTAAGGTGGCACCGTCCTGGAGGACAGGGGGGCTTTAGGCGGGAGGAGGGCCAGCTGCTGCGCTAGACGGGCACACAGGAATCAAGCGGGGCGTTAGGCTCCTCATTTGCTCCTGCAGCACTGATGCCCCACACTCGGCAGGGCTGGGGTGGCGTGGGCCGCACTGCCCACCACTAATGGCCTGGGCAGCATACCCACCGGTGGGGGCCCAGTTGGGACTGGCCTGCAGTTCCCAGCTATGCCTCTGAGCTAGAGAGAGGGAGCAAGAGTAAGGGAAAGCTGTGGCTTGCCTGCCAGCCGTGAAGAAGCTGAGGTCCACGTGGGTAGGGCAAGCACAGGCCAGACACGGAGGCACCTTGTGGTGGTGGCGGGGGGAGTATCCCTGCTGGACCCCTCAACACGGAAAGGAGTCAAATGACTGAGAGGGGCCACAAGGAGCCCGCAGGATCACTGGGAGGAGGGCCCGGGTGAGTCTCCTATGGTCTCCCCGGTTGCACCAACCACCGCTCAGCCCACTTTGCACGTCTTCAAGGGAGTGAGGAGAGCAGGAACGGCAGGGACTCTGTGCAGGGTCACAGCATTGGTGGGAGGGGGACAGAGAAGAGCCCTCCCCTTGTCCGAGGCCATTCCCCTGGCTTCTCGAAGTGATGTTCAAGCTCTGTTGCCCAGACCAGACTTCCAGGGCCAGTCCCCTCAGGGCCCAGCAGGCCCCGCCCTTCGTCACTTGCAGACCCCTTGGCCAGGGTTGGAGGGCTGGGGGGACGGAAGTGGAACAGCACTTCAGACTCTATGATCACTCCCTCCCCGGAAGGCCTAGCGCACACCTGGCCACGGGCACTGCCCAGACACACAGTGGCCCCTGCATCTGGGGGACAAAGAGCACTGGGTCAACTGGGAGAGCACACACGGGGAACGGAGATGTGGGTGGAGGGAGGAGTCACGAGTCTGTTTCCTGGCTGAGAGAGAAAGCCTTGTACACACACATACACACTCGTGTGCACGCGCACGCATACCCCTTCCCATCCCATGGTGTCTTCCCCTCTGGCCAGCGAAGTCCCACTTCCCAAGTCCTGCTACTGGCACAGACCACTCTGATAAAGTGGATAGTGGCTTTGATTTGGGGGCCAAAGCAGGGGTCCCAGGGAGGGCTAGAGAGGTCCCCTTTGCCTCGCGCCAGCCAGAAATCCAAACACCAATGCTTTCCTGTTCCCTTTCTCATGAAGCCAGAAACCTTAGCCTTGGCCCCCTGTCTCAGGGGCCTGAAAAACCTGTTCTTAACCCACATTCTCAGAGAAACTCCCAGATTTAAGAATGAGCTGCAGACGCCCTCTCCCGGACCTCCTGCCTCTGACACTCCCGAGCTTCAGTTCTCCCACCACCTGCCCTGCCCCGTCTCACCTCCCACGCCCTGGGGTGTTTGTGGGACAGGAGAACACACGCCGCCGCAACTACCAAGCCTGACAGCTGGTTTTCTGCAGACTCCCTGACAGGCCGTGCTGGGCTCCGAGCCCAAGCAGTGAGTGGGAGCCAGACTTGGAGGCTGGCATCCATGGCCTCACCTGCCACCTGCTTGCTGCGCTGGGAGGCCTCAGAGGCCAGCGCGTAGGAGATGTTGATGATGCGCTCCTGCTCCTGCAGCTGCGAGTCCAGGTCGGCCGCGCTGCTCCGGTCCTGGCCTGGTGTCGGCTGCAGGTTGCACATGCTGCAGGAGGGCCAGAAAGCAGGCTATGGGCCCTCCCCACCCCGGGCACCTGCCCCAGAGAGGAGGGTCTCCCTGGACTAGAGGCTCTCACCCTTTGAAGGGGCATCAGATAAACACAGTGTACTTTCTCTCTAGACCAAGTGGTATGTGCTTCTCCCAAACACCCAGCCACAGCTCTGTTCCTCCTCTGGGGGATCACGGCCTTAAGAAGAGAGTTCCAGCTCTGCGTTCCTACCAAATCCTGAAATGAAAAGGCTAACCTAACTCTGAAAGAGAGGCCCTCAAATACCAGGTTTATGTTCCTGAAGCTTCAGGGGCTGAGGAGATAGCAAAGCCTCCTGTCTGGCCTCCAGGGAAGCGGGCAAGTCCTCTGGCACCTCAGAACACCGCAGAACAAGGCTGAGCCCCCGGCTCTGGTCTAGGGATCTGTGTGAGGGAACACAGGCCCTCACCCCAGAGGACCAGCTTGGGGCTGGTCTCCAGCTACGTCACCTCACCGTCACACTTGGCTCCACTCCCTACATCGACAAGACGCAGGTCTGGCGGCAAGGACCCGGGCGGCCCTCTATGGCGTACTCAGGACTTGCAGATGACCTAGCAAGCCTCCTCTCAGACCCATCCGTGCCATTCTGAGAGTCAGCCTACCCTTTGCAATAAAGAGGGCTTACCTGAGTCAGAGACCTGGCAAAACATGCACCCTAGCCAGCCTGGCCCAGGGCCCAGGCAGGACAGACAGTCCCGGGGTCAGCCTGGCAGGCTGTCAACAGGTGTCATAAGAGCTGACCTGGAACGAGTGAGGATGGTGCGGATCTTCTCGGCTTTGCGATAGCGCGCCCGCAGCTCCTCCAGGCTGGGCGGCTCCTCAGGCTCCAGGTCCACGTAACGCTCAGGGATGGACACCTTCTCTGGTCTGGCCAGCTGAGGAAAGGACCGGGCGGCGGTGGCAGGGGGGCTCAGATATTGGGTTTAGAACTTGCTCCTCGCCCTGTCCCCCAGCACACAGAGCCCACACAGTTAAGTAACTTGCTGAGATCAACGGCAGTCCACTGTGGAGTCGGGATCTGAACCGTGTTCTTTCCACCACACCGGACAAACTCCTTCAGGCCAATGGAAGGGAAGGGGAAAGGCTAGCCAGCGAGGCTGGAAGCCCTCAGGACCAAATGATTCTCCTTAATGCCGCCTTCGATGTGAGCTGAGCCCTGCCCACCTCCACAGCCACACTGACCCACCGTGCGGCCCCTGCTGCTGTCCTTCCCTCTGCATGGGATGCTCTTCCGTTCGCTCCACTCCTCCTCACCCTGTGGACCTCACTTCCAGAAGTCTTCCCTGACCCTCCTCACCCCGCCCCCAGCATCCTGTCCCGTTTTCTATTTGTCTTTCTGCTGTCTAGTGCAGGGACCCGACACTCAGTAGCCCTGCAGCAAATACTCCTTGGATGGGTAGGTAGAGGGACGGGTGGGTGGGTGGGTGGATGGATGAAAGGAAGTGATAATGCTTTCTGTTCCTACAGAAGTTCCTCTGCTCTAGACGGGCAGCAGCCATGCAGTATTCACTGGTCGCAAGAGGACAATGTCCCCAGCTCCCCCCCACCAGTCTCTGACGTGAGCCCAGCAGCAACCTCAGCCCGGTGATACCCTGCTTAGACTCAGAACGCTAAAGGCAACCTCGGCACGCCCCAGGGGGTTTCTTCCTTCTGGAACTACAAAAGCACGTTAAAATAAGGTTGGTTGCAGCTTCTAAAAACAAGCTAAATCCAATCCCAGGGCAGATCTGCACTTGAATTTAAACCCAGGCAGACCTTTCAATTCTGGTGAAAGATGGGAAGAAATAAGCTCTTCTCTGTTATTTCCAATGAGGGCAGATCCAGAGGAAGGAAGTAGATTACATTGTAGCAGGAGGGATTTAGGTTAGAGATAAGAAAGAACTTTTCCCCTGGCTGGCAGGCCAATTAGGACACCACGAAGCACCTCCATTGCCAAGGCAGCAGGGAGCAGCTTCTTGCGTGAATCTGAGAAAGCACAGACCCTTGGTTGTTGCCGAGGTGCCAAAGGGAAAAGGTCTGAGGGCAGGGGACTGGCTTCCTTAACCCCTAGAGCCCCAGCTGACCCCAGAACTCAGCAACACCACAGGTGTCAATTTGCTAAATCTATCCTTCAAGTGATAAGAACATTTCCTTTCGTGGAGTTTCAGGACATGCCAAGTACCCATACAAATACTTACGGGGTATCTGTGGGCCCCCGTGTACTTCATTCAATAGAGTTGTCACTTGGGAAGTATTTACAGTGCACCTACTACGTGCCAGGCCCTGTGCTAGGCACTAGGTGCACAGAGGTGAACCAAACAGCCATAGACACTGTTCTATGGAGCTTACAGATGACACAACATAGGCTACAGGACATGTCCCCATGTCTTGAAGACCCTGAATCTGTCACCCTCTAATTCCTTGTTCTTCCCTTGGGTAAGACACATTCATGAATGATAGAAGACCCAGGGGTTACTTGCTTTCCTGGGCTTGGCCAGTCATAATGCATCTGCGCCACCAGAGGGCACTAGAAGAACTCAGACCAGAACTATGCGGGTCTCCTAGGTTCAGCCAGGGCTGAAAAATTTCACCTGTGATTTTCGAACCTGCTCGCCTCCACCCCCCCCCCCCCCCACGCCCCTGCCCTCCAGCCCCGGAACCAAGTCTAATTGCCCAAGTTGGCCTGACTGGCCAGTTGCAAGGCCAACTCCTCGTTTTCCGGGGAGCGTTTCCCCATAGCAACAGCTACCTCAGCACATGCCTACTATGTGCCAGGCCCTGTGCTCACGGTTTTCTGACCACTGCTAATCCTCCAGGCAATGTGCTGATTCACTTCATCCTGACCACAACCCACTTTACTGTCGAGGAAACCGAGGCTCAGAGAAGTTAAATGACTTGCCCTCAATTATGGAGAGAGAGAAATGGATAGACCGGGATCTGCACCAAAATGCCTTGGCTCTGGGGTGCCTGGGTGGCTCAGTCAGTTGGTTAAGTGTCTGTCTTCGGCTCAGGTCATGATCCCAGTGTCCTGGGATCAAGTCCTGCATCCAGTTCCCTGCTCAGCAGGGAGTCTGCTTCGACCTCTACTCGTCCTCTCTCTCTCTCCCCTTCTCTGTCTCAGAAAAATAAATAAAAAATCTTTTTTAAAAAATGCCTTGGCTCCTTTTATTGCCTCGAGCTGCTATTCATCCATTCTCCTGGCCACACGGAAGCTGAGCCTTGTCCCCTTTCAGGACAACACCCACCCCCCAGTGCCACTGGGAGGGTTGGTCAGGCCACAAGCTGAAGGCTGTTTCTCCTGGGGGGGACAGGAAGGAAGCCCCTGCCCTCACCTCTCTGCTGATGTCCAAGTCATAGTCTTGAGGCTCCAGGTCCAACTCAGTGACAGGCATGGCCTGCACTTTCAACCAGCCATTTTCCTCCTTGTCCTTTCTCTCCCCTTGCATGGCCCGTTCCAGCAACTGCAGGTCAAAGTCCTGCTCGCGCTTCCACTGGCAACAGAACAAGAAGGTTAAATGTAGTCACTTCCCGACTGCTGAAGGAGCCAGGCTTGTCCCCTTTCAGATGGGGCTTGCAGGCACTGTGATCCTTGGGAAGGGGGCCTGTGACCCGCTGGGGAAAAGCTGTGTGGCCATGAGGCCCTCAACCTCTTCTAAAACAAGGCAGCGGTTGGGGGACATGGACGGTCCCTGCGGGGTGCTGGAACCCCGGTGTAAAGCAGAATGAGGCCTCTGCCCCTTTTATAGGGCCTGATGCCAGGCTGCGGATTTCTCTCCCATCTGGGCCCCCAGAGGATTCACACATGCACCTCTAGGGCCCAGTTCTAAGACCCATGACTTTAGACTCACAACGGTCCCCAGAGATACAGGAAGTTTCTGGGTCCAAGAGGGTGACCCCGAAACAGAGCCTGGGACAGAGCTCCAGAGAAGCTGCCCCACAGCTTGTGGAAGGCTTTCTGGTCTAGGAGCCATACATTTCAGCTCAGAAATGATGGAAAAAACAAGCCCTTTGAGGCCCTGGTAAGCACGTACCAATAGTGAAGACTCTAACGGGTACTCCCTAGAGGATACATTTAGGGGTGGGGGATACTGCACCCACAGCAGGGTAGGGAAGGTCCAAGCAGGAAGAGTTTGGGCCTAGGGAGACAGCTAAACTGCTGCTTACCCAGGCGTCTATTTGGGGGCAGATACTTTAAGTTAGAAAAAAATGAAACTATATAAAATTGAAATGCTAAATCAAATGCAATATTTCCCAGGTTCTTCCTTAGTACCAGCTGTGTAATAAGCATGCACAGAGGGAAAAACTAAACTGGCCATTTCAAGATTCAAACGCAATCCTGCAACTCTATAGGGGCCTTTCAAGTCGTCTATGGCTTACGTCCTCACGGGCCTTCGACCCTGAGCACGTTGCAGAGGGAAGGCAACAGGCTCAAAGCCTCTCTTTTCTTGAGCAGAAACCAAACAGATGCTTCTCCATCCCAGCAGACCTCCTCCATCCCACCCCATACATCTCACAGAGCCCCAAGCGGTCATGATTATCTTTGATGCCCCCCCTCAAGACCCCCAAAGCCCCAAACCCATAGCTCTATCAACACATTTCACCCATTCATGCACAAGCTCTCAATACTGACTCCAAACCAATGTAATTGCTCTTAGGTGATGATTTCCAATTACAGTATGAAAGGATTAGGCATTTGAAGTTTTAAGGATGAAAAATTAATTTAATGATTCACAAAGAAAATGTACATTTTCTTACACGCTCACAAGTGCCCCAAATAGAGACAAGTCCTCGTTTAAACCCAGCCTGATTGTTTCCACAAACAGGAAAAGTTCGCTAGACTCTATGATGTATCCTGGGGAAGAACCACGCCAATCCATTGTCATTAAGCAACACGTTTATTGGCGTTGATGCAGAGACTTACACAAGTCTTTTTTAAGAGAAAAATTACAAGATACTCAAGTTACGATTTTTAGATCTTTCTACATTTGAGACATCAAGTTGTAAAAGGTCAGTGTTACCCCAAATGACATTTGCTTATAAAGTTTAAAAGTTATCGGCTTTGCAGCTTTTCAGGATATGAGTGTCCTGGGTCTTACCCCTTTGGTGTCTGTGCTAACAGCTGCAGAGAGGCCCTCGGAATACAGAACATAATATATCTTGGCATCCGTTCAAATTATTAAATACTAGAAACACAAAAAGTTTTCCATAAGAAACTGTGAGATAGGACTGGAGGAATTAAAACTGAACCCCTTTAGACTTGGTAGGATTTATTTAAACGTGCAATCTCTGAAGACTGTGTCTACCATCCAGGTGGAAGGCATGGACTTGGATCAACTCATAGTGCCCAGACCTCTGCCCTTGATCACGGTCCTCAGGCAGCAGGCTGGCTCAGCCTCGTGGGCGGCTTTTGGGTTAAGTGAATTATGAGTCAGTGGGCCTGCATCAAGGGGGCAGTAGAAAGGTGAGTCGCACATGGTAGTGCTAGCTAGGCTACGGAGACGACAGCTGCTATTACAAGCCTGGTAACAAAGAGCACAGGCCAGTTAGAGAACATTCAATGCAAATTAGAAGCTTCCGTAAACACAATCAGGCAGGATTAGAGAGGCAATGAGCGGTAACACTAAAAGCAAAAGAGCTTGTGCAATGAATTAGGGAAAGAGCAGTCGGGCTGGAGGGCTAGGGAAACACGTGATTTCAAACAACACGGAAAAGTGAAAATGGAATGTTTCCCGAAGGGGCAGAAGGGGACTGTGGGCAGGGTGCAGTGCCTGGAAGCACACCAGGGGGCAGCACAGATCCCCCGGCTCTCCGGAGGCGGGTGTTGCACCACAAGGCCTGCCAGCACCACAGGCTGGGGGAGACCACCAGCCCTCAGGGCTGTGCAGCCCGACCCTGTGCTCAGTTGCTCCACAGGGCATCGCTCAGAGGTCTGGGAGGCTGGCTGGCTTGCGCTCCTCCTCACCAAATCATATCACCATCTTCCTCCTCCATTCCTGAACTCCGCACTCCCAAGTCCTTGATTCAACTGAGATCCGAATCCTACAAAGTCCTCTCTCAAGTTCAGCTTGGAGAACAAACTTGGGACATTTTCTCTGGCTCCTAGGCTCCTGCCGTGACATCCTCACTCCTTCTCTGATTCCGGATCACCCTCTGGCCAGGTCACACATGTGGCCCGGGTTGTGGACACACAGCCTGTGGGGTGTTCTCTGAACCATCTCGGTCGAAGGCCTACTCTCTCCGGGTGTGATGCTCCTGTGTTTGGGGAACTCGGGGAAGCTCTGCTCCCCGTCCCAGCCCCACCTGCCTGGACCCTCCTAACATACTGAGCCGAGATCTCCGGGGAGAGGTTGGCTGAGGTAGCGGGATGAGGGCAGAGCCGTCCTCTCTCCTTGGCTCAGCGTCCTCTTGCGCTCCCGGACCAGGGCCTTCTGGTGCCGCTTCATGCGCTCCAGCTGCTCCTCCGCACTCATCCTGCCGCGCTGGCGGTCCCCTGAGTACAGGCGCTCCAAGGCACTCTGGGGTCTCTGAGAAGCAGGACGGTGAGAGACAGGACAGCTGGGCCAGGACTCAGAGCGCAGCCATCATCCCCGCTCTCTCTCTCTCTCTCTCTCACACACACACACACACACACACTAGCTCCTCGAAGCACGCTCACAGGCTCTCTGGAGAGGACCCCATTCTGCAGATGCAGACACTGAGGCCCAGGCCTGTCCAACTGGACACACATGTAGCATGTGATGGGGCCAGAACTCAGGGTACAGACTTTCTGGGTACCCTCCTGTGAGCCTGAAAGGCTGGAGAGAAAGGTGAGGGGTGGTCCTTAAGAAAGGAAGAGAGCCAGATGATGCCCTTCTAGGTGGCCAGTGGGAAAGGTGTCACTGAGCACATGGTGACAGGGACCTTGAGCTCAGGAGGGGCTGAGGTCACCTGAGAGGCCATCCCTGGGGCTCACAGAATTGCCAGGCACCATCCACCTCAAAGCCCTTCCCTCTCAAGGCCACTCACAGGGAAGGTCACCTTGCTGCTTTCGGCATTTAGACCCCTCCGGAGTGTGACGTAGGGAGCAATGGTGGATGACTGCTGGAGCTTTGACGTGGACCCCGACAGACCTTAATGAGGAAAGAGAAGTGCAAGTATATTTGTGATGCGGTGGACAGGCCACCAGCCCCTCCCGAATCACCTCCCATTCCTGAGAGGGAACCAAGAGGACCTAGTCAACAACCCATTCTTCTTCCTCCCCAGAGGCCTAGAAGAGCAAGGCCCCAGGTACAGGATGACGGTCCAGCCCAGGGGTGCTCTTTGTCCCCAGTGGGGAACAGCATCCCTGGAGATCTGTAGACCACCCTAGTCTTCCTTCACATGCAGAAGACCTGGGCTGCCTGGCAGGTAGAAAGGATGAAGGGGAAGGACTGCCCTTCATCCTTTCTTCCTGTGCACTCCTCTGCATCCTGCATGAAGGACTCATGGAGTCTTTGAGTGATACAGGAGAGCAAAAACCCCTCTGGAAGGCCGGAGATGGCCAAACTGACAGCCGTCACCCAACACCCAGCCTGCAGGGTGCAGTGGCTCTGGAGCAGAACACCGGGATTGCACTCCGTCTCCATCCCTCGTTGGCTATTTGGCAAGTTAGTTAATTTCTCTGAGTCTTAGTTTTCTTATCTCTACAATGGGGATAATAATAGTACTTCCTTCATAGCATTATTATAAACATTAACCAGGTGAATATAAAGAGCCTGAAATAGTGCTGGGCTTTAAAGTAATTGCTATTATCATTATTTCCAGGGGCAGATGTAATAAAAGAAGAAGAGAATCAGGATGTGGGTCAGAGGAAGGAAGGACAGGCCCTCCCTGCAGCCCAGAGTCTCCTTGACAGCTGCTGCCCACACTGAGGCCCAAAGCTGCAGGCGGAAGGGTATAAGGTACCAGGTGAGTGACTAGGGAACAGTGGTATGGTAGGAGCAGGGGTTCCCAGAAAGCCTCCATGGACAGGTGTGCCTTACCTCTGCCTGGCAGTGTCTGGTACCTGCTGTCAGGGCCCACTAGGCCCAGGGAGGGCTGGGCCATGTCCCCACTGAAAGTCGCCAGCTCGGGCTCACTAACGTATGACCGGAGCTCCACCTGTGGGCAGAGTCTGAGGCTATCATACCTGCCCAGTGTCATGCCACCTTCCCTCCCCTCACACACAGTGGGGCAGCCCCAGGGGTCCTCCCTGCTCACCCTTGAGTCCCCATTCACACACTGCCCCTGCTCCCGGTCTCGCTTCCTCTCATCCGACTGCCGTTTCAGACCCCGCACTGAAGTGTGCCGGATGACAGTGGCCTCCTTCGGCAGGGGCGGCACGGCCGGAGGCTGGTCCTCTGGGCTGTAGAGCTCGGGGAGTGGGGGCCTGGGAGGTGCCTCGTCTTCCTGCTCAGAAAAAGAACCAGAATCAATGCCGGGGAGAGGGAGCTGGAGAGAGGATGCCTGGTGGCATCACTATAGTGGTGGCCCAAAAGACCAGAGCGGACCCCCACAGGCCCGCGGAGGAGGACCACTTCAGCCCAGGGATGCCAGCATTTCCCCCGGGTGAGCTGTGGAGAAGGGGGATGCCTGTGCTCTAATCCTGTTCTTCCCTTCAATTCACTCACTTTCCATTTTTCAAAGTGTTACCGATACAAAATCCAGAACTCCATTCTTCTGGGTCCATGGTCTTACTCCACTTCCTTGAGGCATACCAAGGGAGAGAGGGTATAGGCTGGTAACTCTGTGTTTATTTGCATGTCTGTGACAGCACCCCACCATCACCACCGCCACCTAGAGAACAAACATCTACCCCACTCCAAAGCTCTCAGACCGAGCTGGCTCACTGTCCCCACATGGTCTCTGGATCCTTCAACAGGTCGCAGTCTGAGCAAGGACAGTCTACATCGCCTGTCCGTGCCCTATCAGAAATGTGCGTGGTTACACAATATCTCCTCCTTCCTGACTCAGGGACTGAATAAGCAGTCAGCAATGGGTGACTCACTGCCTTCCTGGCAGCCCACTCCCTGGGCGGTGATGAATATAACTATTTTCCTTGAAACTGACCCCTCACCCCCTAATAAATGCTCTCTGAGGGCTGTGGCTTCTGCAAAGACCAACAGCCTGGCCCCTGACTGCCATGAACACCCACTCTTGGAACCAGGGACCATCCTTCCTAACCGCCCCCCTCCTTAGTTTAATTTTGCTTTGTTTTTCAGGATTTTGGAGGTCAGGAAAGGGTGCTGAAGCTTGCTCTATGAAGGTTTATCAGCATTCTAGTAAAGTGACACAGTTTACTAACTGTGTGAAAGCTAAGCCTCCTGTCCCAGATACCCACGTGTTCTCTGAGCATCAGCGGTTTCCAACTCTGACAATGTCTTGGAATCACCAATTTCTAAAAAGCTCCCCAGAAAGATAAACACAAAACATTGACACAAACACAAAACTGCCTTTGATTCAAGGGAATAGAACATCTGGAGATGGAGGGTAGGAGGAGACATTTTATTATATACTTTTTTGTATCTTTGAATTTTGTGCCCTTTGAGAATATTATCTAATAGAAAAGTTAGTGACATTAAATTCAAGAAAATAAGCCAAATGAAAACGAAAGAACGATAGCTATGTGCAACAATGTGGACTTGCAACAAGTCTTAACAATGTTGAAGACAAGGTGCAAGATACAAAAGAATATAGTACCGCGTATAGGCAAAACTCAAGTGTTTAGACATAAATGGCAAAATTAAAAAAAAAAAAAAAAGCAAGGAAATTATCCAAAAAGTCAAGACAGTGATAACGGTTACTTCCTTCTCGCAGAAAAGGACTCGATGGGCCCGAGATTCTAGTTGCTGACAATGTTCTATTTCTTGGTTGGGTGTTGGTATAAACAGGTGGTTTCTTTATTATTTGTTAAATTATATATTCATATTTTATGTCAATCTCAGGATATCACTGTTTCATAAATAGAAATATAAAACAAACAACAATAACAAATGGTAAACCTTGTGAAGGAAAGGAAAGAAGACCCCCCCTCCCCGGCCAGGAACTCTGACGCTCAGCCAACTTGAAAAGCCCTGCCTGTGGGCCACAGAGGACTCAGCTGTGAAGAGCCTCTGTGACCAACTATTCCAAGTTGCTTCTTGTGCACAAGGGGAAACTGAGGAAGCCCATGTGAGAGAACCCAGGTGAGAGAACAAGGACCCAGTGAGAGAACAAGAACTGGAATCCAGGCAGTCCAGCTCCCAGGCTACCACCTTTTCCCTCTGCTCCTCATCCTGGCTAACAGGATGAGGAGCTTAAGTCAGGAGCTTAAGTCAGGAGCTATCTGCCCAAGCCATTCCTGCTGTATTTTGCTATTTCCCACCTCCTATTTTGTTGCTGATACCCCACTGCCTCTTAGATATAAAATTAGAAAGGAGATCTCAACGTGAAGAAATTCGCAATGACTCAGTCCCAGCACCTGTCTTCCAGCTCTGGACCCTGGGCGATGGCTGGAAGCAGGTGGACAGTGAGGGCCAAGGTATGGGAACTTGTGTGTTTTAGCCAGCACTGCACACCAACCTGGGCATACTCTGTGCCCAGGCAAAGCTCCTCTAAGCCTTTGTTGGCAAAACCTGAAGGTCCCCGCTCCAAGATCCCCTCTACTATGGCTTCCCTGTCACTTGGACGACATCCCTTATATTCTCCAGCCAAGGCTGGCCTGGCACTGGAGACGCGAGGCTTCACAGTACCTGACCACATCTTCTATTTTTTTAAAGTCTCCTATGCTCCCAGACTCTGTCAAAAGCTTGGCCCTTATCTCTGCCAGGCAAGCCAACGTGCTGGCTCAGGCAACCACACGGGCCACAAACCTGACCTGAGGAGCTGGGCTGAATGTCCAATTAGATGGCAGATGGCACAAAGAATAGGAGATGTGGACTGGATCCACTAACATGGCGACCTTCAGCAACTGTTAACACCTTTGGGCCTCAGTTCTCTTAGTGTGGGATGGGATACAGACCTTCCTGTCTATATTCCATGAGGTTATTGTGAAGATCAACCGTATCCTACAACCCAGCAGAGTGCTCAACTGCCAGTGGAGACAAAGATACTCTTTTGCTGAGCGGGGTCCATCACCCACAGCCTTCTGTAACCACAGGTTTGCACGGAGTCCTCTGCACGATACAGATCACAAATTCCACCCTACTTAGCACAGTCACGTCCTCTTGCTGGGCCTCAGTTTTTCCCAACTGCAAAATGCGAAGACTGGGCTAGATCCTCTCTAAGGGCGCTGCCAGTTCTGGGAGTCTAAAGCACAACCACTCCTTAATTGTTCATAGCTCAGTTCTGTCTCCCCAGGTCTCCCCAAAAGCTTCTCTTCCAACAGAAGCTGACCTGAGGACAGAGAGAGACAAACATCTCCCAGAGAGAAAACAGTGGCGCTCAGCTCCTGGTCATCGATACTTACAACTTTGGGCTTCGTCTTGGTTGGTGACTGAAGAGGGGACGTCACTTTCCTCAGTTGGGGTGGATGAGGTCGGTACGGCACATAGGTTTGCAACTGGGGGAAGAGTCGAACCTCCAGAGGGGTCCGCACAGGGCTGGTGGGAGGGCTGGGCTGTGGGGGCGGCTTGCTCTCAGAAGTCAAGAGTGAAGGCACAGGCGGGTGAGGAAACAAAGGCACCGTTTTTCTCTCTAAGGGGCATGGAGGGAAATTGGAGCACAAGGGGAGTGACTTATGCCATAAAAAGCTGACCTCCCCAAGGGCCAGCCTATATATGTGGGTGCTAGCCTCCAACCCCCCGTGCCCCCAGAAAGATGGCCCACTCACCTGGATTTTTGACCGACTCCACCAGAATTCTAAAGTTCTCTTTATTTGCACTCAGGCCTGCAATGACATCTTCAATCGTCCAGAGATCCTTCTGTATCTGCGATTTCTCCTGAAAAAGAGAAGGTGATGGTTCATTTCCTTCTTAGCACCTCACCGAAGTTTCTCACTAGGACTTACGCTGTCATTTCAGACATAGTCCCTCACCCTGGGGGGCAGCATCCCTTTTGGAAACTCCACCAGGGCTGGACTCACGCCTGCCTCAGAGCTTCATAGGGAAGCATACATATGGAAGACGCCCAAAATCCAGGGGAGAAATTCAGAGGAGACTTCACTGATTCCTGTTGCCTCCCCCTAATTTAGAAATAGACTGCCTTAAATACTGTACACTTGCACTTATGAAATATCTAGAGTAATCAGAGACAGAAGAGTGGTTACCAGAGGCTGGGGTGGAGAGGGGAACGAGGAGTGTTGTTTAACGGGTACAGAGCTCCAGTTTTGCAAGATGAAGAGAGTCTGCAGATTGGCTGCACAGGGTGAATGTACTTAATACTATTCACCTGTCCATTAAAAACGGCTAAGGTAATAAACTTTACATTATGCATATTTTATCACAATTAAAAAAAAATAGATTGCTTTAAGCAACCATGGCAGAAGGGAAGAGAAGGCATAGACTAGAGGTTACACTATCCCCAGAATATAAAGAGCATCTTTGAAAAGACAAAGCTGAATCCTGAGATTTGAGGTTCATTTAAGAGCACAATGAGCCGTGAATATTTGGCAATAAAAAGAAATGAAGTATTGATACGTGTTACAACATGGATCAACCTTGAAAATGTTTATGCCACGTGAAAGAAGCTAGACACAAAGGCCACATTTTATATGATTTCACTTACACAAAACGTCCAGAACAGATAAATCCACGGAGACACAAAGTAGAAGAGCAGTTCTCTAGAGCAGGACTGGGGAGTTGAGGGTGTGGACAAGGGGTGACTCTTAACAGAGAGAGGGTTTCTTTTCAGGGATGATGAAAATGTTATAAAACTGATTGTGGTGATAGTTGCACAACTCTGAAAATTCTAAAAACCACTGAATTGTAGACTTTAAAAAGGTGAATTTTGTGGTATGTGAATAATGTGATAAAACGGTTATTTTTTTAAAAGTACAATGGGAAAAGAGGCAGGCTACACGACCATATGCACACTCTGACAAGTCACAAACGGAAGCAGACGGGGATCGGTCCTAGAAAGACGTGAGCAGGTTTTATCGTGATTAAGGGACTCTGGGCATTTTACTGAGTATAGTTGACACAGAATGTTACATTAGTTTCAGGTGTACAACAGTGATTCAATGTCTCTATACCTTACACTGCACTCACCACAAGAGTAGCTACCATCCGTCACAATACAACGCTATTACAATATTATTATATTCCCTATGCTGTGCCTTTTATTCCCACAATTTATTCATTCCATAACTGGAAGCCTGTACCTCCCACTCCCCTTCACCTGTTTCGTGCGTCACCCCAACCCCCTTCCCTCTGGCCACCATCAGTTTGTTCTCTGTGCTTACAGGTCTGATTCTGCCTTTTTTGTTTAGTCTTTTGTTTTTTAGATTCCACATGACTGAAATAATATTTCTCTTTCTCAGTCTGACTTATTTCACTCGGCATAATACCCTCTAGGTCCATCCATGTTGCTGCAAACAGCACGAGTTCATCTTTTTTTATAACTGCATAACATTCCATTGTGTGTATGTGTATAACACATCTTCTTTAGACAGCTATCTAGCAATGGACATTTAGGCTGCTTCCATATCCTGGCTCTTGTAAATAACGCTGCAATTAACATAGGGGTGCATATATCTTTTCAAATTAGTGTTTTCATTTCCTTTGCCTAAATACTCGGTAGAGGAATTGTTGGATCATATGGTATTTGTAATTTTTTGAGAACCCTCCACGCTGTTTTCCAGAGTGGCTGCACCAATTTACACTCCCACCAACAGCACGTGAGGGTCCTCCTTCTCCACCTCCTCACCAACATTTATTCCTTGTCTGTTTTATTTTAGCCATTCTGACAGGTATGAGGTGATCTTATTGTAGTTTTGATTTGCACTGCCCTAATGGTAAGTGATGTTGACCATCTTTTCATGTGTCTGTTGGCCATCTGTATGTCTTCTTTGGAAAAATGCCTACTAGGGTCCTCTACCCATTTTTAAATGATTTTAATGATTTTTGTTTTGTTTTGGGTTTTTTTGGTGTTGACTTGTGTAAGGCCTTTACATATTTTGTATATTAACCTGGGGGCACCTTTTAATAGAGTTGTTTATACATCAAATATTCTTTTAATTTTTAAATTGCTGTGGGAGAAGGTAGCCTTGGTCACTGCCCACGGACATAAAAACAAAGGCTTCAAACCCCATCTCCTCTCAAGGCACCCAGCCACCCCTGAGTGGAAGAATTCTCGCATGTGAGATACTTAGGACTTGCCTGATTCTTCAAGTAGACTTTGTGCCCTTGGTATACCCCTGGGTATACAGGCCTGGGTACCCAGCAGGTTCTCAGCACATGGATGGTGAGTGAAAAAAGGACCAATCACATAAAATTCCCTGATCCAATGCTGTTCAACAGCTGTGACAACAGATGTCTGAAGCCTCCCTCCTAAGGAAGCTCACATTCTCATACTGGCTCCACCCTTCCAGCACCAACGCACATCCTCAGGGCTAATAAATAAGGAATGGGCTTGCTGCTCCGCTCCACACCAAAGCACGAGTGTCCTAAGACAGACATGGTATCGAACCATGAACATGGCAGAGTGTGTGAGTGTGTGTGTGTGTGTGTGTGTGTGTGTGTGTGTGTGTAAGCTAACAGGATTATCTCAGGAACGGAGGTCCCCAAGCAGAGTGCTGGGAACAAGTAAAGGAGGAGTGTCACATTAAAATCAACTCTCTCCCCTCTCCTCTGGCAGTCTACCTGGTATACTTTGACCTGTCAGTTCACAGTCCTGCCCCCATTTAGCCTTTCTGTCACCCTCACACGTAAGAGAAGAGCAAGGACAAGCAAAAGCCAAAGAACCTCTAAGGTTCTCCAAGGACGATGGAATTTCAGAACTTAATGACAAGGTGAAGGAAGCTTTTGGGGAGCAGGGGGTGGTGCTTCATCCCTGGATCCTCACACCATGCTGGGCAGAAAGGCTCCTATGTACTGCGTTCAGCGAACACCTGAACTTATTGTCCAGAAGCAGGGACACAGACAGGCAGCCTCATCTATCACTGGCTCTCACAGTAGTTACCTCGATCTTCTTTTATCCTCTGGCCTCCCTGTGCAGGTAGTCATGGGGATCTTTATAAATGCAGACAGTCATCTTTACTGAAAAGCCCGTGAATTTTCTCACAGCCAAACCTGGCTAAAGGGAGGCAAGTCTCCAAGCCCCGTTCCTGAGAATGTGTACATGGGGCTGCACGCATGTCTCCACTGACCATGATTTATTTAGGACTCTAACAGCTTGCCTGGCCTAGAATTACACCAAACAAGTTAGCACAAAGCCTGTTCAAAGAAGGGCTCTGTGAGCCTCCCAGATCATTGTGGCACTCAGGGAAAGCATGGGCAACGCCACCAGGCTAGGTGGCAGTCAAGCTGCAGGGGCTAGGCTTCAAACTAGCCTATCTCTTCGTAACTTACTTACGTGGTTAAGTTCTTCAGGGAGTCCGGGACGAGACTTGTACATGGCACCCATTTGTTTTCCAGAGCAGAAAAAGGGATTCTGGGACTGCACTATGTTAAGTCACCATGAAATAAGGCATGGTAGAAACACAAATGGCCAATGACCATATAAAAAGATGTTTAACCTACTAGTAATTAAACAAACGCAAATTGAAACAAGATGTCCTTTTTCAGCCAGCAGACTGGCAAAAACTAAGAAGACTGATTACGTCAAGTGCTGGAGAGGATGTGGCTAAACAGGTTCAGCACCCTCATTCACTGCAGAGGGGAGGGCAGATGAGTGCAGCCCTTTAGAGGGTGACTGGCCGGCATCCACCAACACTGAAGATGTACATTCATTTCTACCTAGCAAGCCCACCCTAGAAGCCCATCATAGATAAACGCTCATAAATGAGCTTGAAAGGGCAGTTAGATGTCCACTGTGGTACCATCTATAAAAGCAAAACACTGCAAATAACTTAAATGCCCACCAGAAAAGAATGGCTGAAGTATGGAATATTGAGACTACGAAATACTATGCAGCAGCTAAGAACTAATTTCTTTTACTCTACGCAGCCTTCTGAGATTATGGAAATCTTCTATAATCTGTGTTCAGTACAGCAGCCACTAGACACATGTGGCTACTGAGCACTTGAAATGATTCTAGTGTGACTGAGGAATATATTTTTAATCTTCGTTAATTTCAATTAATTTATGTTTACATTTAAATAGTTACTGTATCAGGCAACATAAACTTGGGGGTATCTTTCCTGGAAAGATTTCCACAACATGAAGTTATGACAAAAAAGTGAGTTACCAAATAATGTGTAAGTATGATTCCTCTTTAAGTAAACGCAACTCCCACCCCCAAATAAAGTATATGATTCTATGGATGGGCATATGTTTGCAAATGCACAGTAAATGGTATGGAAGGCGACACTGCACAGGGATGGCACGGATTACATACAGGGAAGGTGATGGGACTGGGTCAGAAAGGGAAGTGGGGCAGAGGAGCTTTTATTTCAGTTTTTGCTTTTGCTTCTTATTGTTTGGCCTGTTTGGAGAGATGCATTCATGTGTTATTTTTATAATTATAGAAACACAAGGAATGAAAAGCTAAAAAAGAAAATCACTGTTAAAATTAATTAAAGAAGATCCAAGAAGATAAGCATGACGGGATAGAACGGTTTAAGGAACTAGTAACTAAAAATAATCATTTGAAGGACATGGTCAACAATATTCACCTCGTATTTTCAAGCCACTATGCCAAGTGCTGGGGTACCAAATAAGAATAGGAAAATGCTAGTTTGGAGACAGGGAAATTATAGGCGGGAAAAAAAAGCAGCAGCAGGAGACAGACAACTTCTGGGGGACCTAGCAGGCCAGCCCTGAGCCACAGGCAAGAGTCTTTTCCACATGGGCTTAGACCAGGCTTTCTGGGAATCAGCTCCCAACGGTGAGTGGGGGGACAGCAGGCTTTTCGCAGGCCACACACCTGAATTCCTTCACTCTCTGGGCAGGTGACATCCATGAAATCACTTGAAGGAAGAGCCTGGGCTAGAACTAGTTCATAGATTAGCAAGCTTCGCACCAAAATTGGCCTAGCATGGTGCCTCAGGCACAAGAAGTCTCCATTAATGCTTGCTGATTTCAAACACATCGAATTTATGTCAGGACCCTGACAGAGGAGCTATGGTAGAGCTGAAGCAGGGTTCAAAAGCAGATTATTTTCCATTTTTAAAAAACTTGAGGGTGGGGAAGAAGCCTGATCGGGCACCACAATGGGGAAACACTGGGCAGCTGGAGGACCCAACTGCGGAGAACAAAAACCACACAGGGCCTTTCTTCTCTCACCTTTGGGGGCAGAAGCAGCCATCAGTGGAATGGCCTGCTTTGTAAGGGCAGAGGATCCAGGGCTCTAAGCTTAGCTGCCTTTCCTGAGTGGGGCAGTGGCCACGGTGATGGGTATCTCCCAGCCTGGCCCTAGAAATGCCAGTGACCGCCTGCAGACTGGAGGCACCGAGATGCACCTGGATTCACATTACCTCCTCAGGTGAAGGACTGATAACATCTAACTTCAGGAATCGGAGGGAGAGAGGGAAGGAAGGAAGGAGGCGGGGCTTCCTGCTGCTATCTAAGCGAGCAGCGCCAAGCTGGGGCCGAGAATCCAGGGCACATAGATCATTCTCGAGTCTCTGTAAGGTTCTCAGGTTTGGTATTTCCTTCCTCTCAGGGCTATTTCCCCAAGTGATCAGTAGTAAGACCCTTACAAAAACACCAAGAACTTGTCTTCGACAGGAGAGAGGTAGGGGGCGCTGAGGTGAGTTTTCTCCTCACAGCCTGGCAGGGGGAAGGGATGTCCGAGGGAAAGCTTGGGCGGCAGGCAAGCTGAGACCCAGCAGAAGGAGAAAAGGCCCCTGGATAGGGCTCACAGCCCCACAGGTGAAGGCTCTCAGAAGGAACAGAGCTCAGAAGGGATGAAGAGCCCTCGGGTCACCTGGAAAAAAAACGCTCTTCTGTGTTGCTCCTGCAGGGTCTGCTTCAGCTGCTCCACATCACTCTCTAGCTTCAGGTATTCGTTCCAGGCATTCTCCATCTCCTGTTGGCCAAGGAAATGCTCCTGAGTCTTAGTTATCCCCTGTCCCCCAGACGGCCCCATGAGCACCTGTGCTCTTGACCACTCCTGACCCAGCCAGTAGGGAAGGGGAGCCCAGCAGGTCTCAGGCAGGCCTGGGAGGAGAGAGACAGGGCTTGTCTTCCCATTCCTGCTCTCACCCTGGCCACCTGAACTGTCCCCTCTCCCACCATTGGAGATGCTTTGGTCCCCAGCCCTGGCAGAAAGGGCCTGCACCACATCGGATGGACAAATAAAAAAGCAGAAACTCTGATGTCTTGGAATTAACCGCACACAGATCAGGGGAAGAGCCTGCTCTGAGAAATCTGGTCCCTTGGGTGTCACTGTAGCCATACAGCAGTCGCTGACGGAAAGCACCCTGAGGTACCAGCAGAGACAGACACGTTGCCCCCAGACAAGGTGAGCTACTATCAGGAGGCAGCCTGGAGAAGTTCTGCTACTCCAAGACTCTCATCCCTGGCCACCAACTCAGCTACAGCTTGTGAGACAGGAGAAGCAGACCCCTGCCCAGCCCCCTGCCCAGCCCGTCTTGGGAGTGGGGGGTGGGGGCAGGGGAGTGTCTGCCACCCTCCACACCCTCTACACACAGTGGACTCTCTGGAGATCTCTGCCCGGATGTGGACGAGGTCCTCCTGCAGCAACTTCTGCTGCTGAGCAATCTTCTCCAGGTGCTGGGGCTGGTCCCGGTACTGCTCCATCTGTCTGTGCAACACCTCCAGCACAGACTCCAGCTGGTCCTACACCGGGCAAGGGCCAAAGAACAATGGGATAGCAGGACAGCCCCTGCAGGCCTCCCCATCCCATGCCAGGAACTAAACAAACCTGCTGGATCTAACTGAGGCTGAAGGGCCCACTGCCCAGCTGGGGCCTCTGATTCCAGCTCTAACTCTGCCCACTGGTGGCCTCCTAACATCTCTGTGCCTCAGTTTTCTCATCTATGAAGTGGGCATAAGGTCATCCACTCTTTTTTTTTTTTTTTTAAGATTTTATTTATTTATTTATTTGACAGAGAGAGACAGCTAGCGAGAGAGGGAACACAAGCAGGGGGAGTGGGAGAGGAAGAAGCAGGCTCCCAGCGGAGGAGCCCAATGTGGGACTCGATCCCAGAACTCTGGGATCACGCCCCAAGCCAAAGGCAGACGCTTAACGACTGTGCCACCCAGGCGCCCCAAGGTCATCCACTCTTTATGAGATAAACTATAAGGATACATCAAAGAGTAGATGAAAAGTTCTCTTAAGTTTTCTTGGGGAAAAGGGCATGTTATGAATCTCCAGCATCACAAATACCTTATTAAAATTCAAAAAAGAAAAAAAAATCACATTAAGTATCCAAGAAACCAAACATGGGCAGCCCCTGGCCGGTTCCTCCCCTCCCATCCGGACTTGCTTCCACCGTAGCCCAGATTCTAGGAGGAAAAGAGCTTTAAGAAATTACAGCCTCTGTCCTGTTACAGTTGTGGCCACTTTCTCCAAGGCAGCCCCCTTCCATGGAGTTCAGGGACTTGGGGTCATCACATATAAGCCAATGGAGCCCTCCTCTCCCAGGCTGACCTCACGAGGCCTCTAAGGATAGGCAGGCCAGAGCAGAACTAAGGTGGAGGAGGGGTAGGTGGCACTTGGGATAAGCAGGCAGAAGTCTCCCCATAAGATTTCCTCCAGGTTTAGGCAGAAATGCCCCTGGAAGCGGACACATTATTCTGAATCAACTAATACCTGTTCTGGATAAAGGAATACCTAGGACATGAGAGTGCAATCTATGTCTGAGGAAAGACAGCATGACTAAACCCCCTCCACTCAGCCCGAGATTATGCAAAACTGAGGCATACTTTGTTCTCCTTGAGGGCTCGGATCTTGTCTTCCAAGTCCTGGAGGATCCTGTCTTGTTCACAGAAGATGCTCAGTTTGACCTGTGAGCAAGAACAAGTTGGAGAGGGCCTGGGATGATGAGAAAAGGACACGACCTTGAAGTGTGATCAGAAAGCTTTCGGCTATGGAACCATCCAAGCCCTGCCTGAAGCTGCCCGCCTCAGGTCTGGGGGCAGCAGGCAGCCAGGGGGTCAAGCCTGTCAGCCTGCTCACTCACGTCAATGTCACTCTCCGCGATCTTCACCGGCTTCAGACTTCGGTCCTTGACAAGGTCCCGGCCCGTCATCTGGGAGATGAACAATTTAAAAGAGATTAACCACAAGGTTCAGGATTGGATCTCGAGAAGGAGAGTTAGCCCCATGATGGACGAGTGTGGAAGTCTTGGTGGGTAGGGTCATGGCATGAAATGGGCAAAAACTCAGGCGAGACCTGATTTTTATGCCCGCTTCATTATAGGGAAAAGCCAAAACCTTTTTGTAATCCAAGAAGCACTTGTAAATTTCTCAAATTTAAATAAAAAGTAGATATTCAAGTTATGGTATCATTGACTATGGAAGCTTCAATTTGCCCAGAATGAGTTCAGTAGGAATCCTGGAAGATTTAAAAGACAGAGTTTTGCTACCCAAGTTATAGAAGTCTATGACCCCCAGCCCAGGGCAGTGAGGTGGACCAGGAGGAACCAGTGAGGCCCTGGGGCATCGCCAAGCCTTAGTTTAAGGAAGCCTCTGAGCTGCTTACCTCCCCAGGAGCAAGGTCAGCCTTTCTCACCCTATACCATTTGGGAAGAGAATCAGGTCAGGGGATGAAGGAACCTGGATAATTCCTGGCTGGGGTTTTCAATTGATCCCTGAATAACTGAGGCAGGTCATATCTGTATAAGTCACAAGTTACCCTGTCCTCTCAAGAAAGGAAACCAAAAAAACAGCAGACAAAAATCACCCAAACTTATGCGTCAGCGGGCATTCACAACATTGTCCATCCTTCCCCTGACCCCATGTGGGCACCACACTGGCATCTCCCACTGATCCCTACAAAGCTAAACCGAACTCTTTAGCCCATGTTTTCTCTTCCCCTAATCTCCTACTTGCCAAAAGCTGTGTCGGGTGAGGGGTCGGGGGACTTTTCCACAGATACACCCCCACGGCCAAGCCATGGTCAGAGAGAGCAAGGTCGAGTGTGCCCCATGCAATGAAGGCCATCTTGCTGAATTCCACTTTACAGATATGACAGGGAAAGAGAGTGTGGAACCCCTCTCTTCCATGAGATAGATGGTGTGTATACTATGCTGAGGGTCCCAGTGTCGATGGACGGACAGCCACTGGAGAGATGGCTCTCACTTTCTCCCTACCCCATCTGAGAGGTCCAGTAAGTTGTGTGAATACGAAGCAGAAATATATTGGCAAACATTCCCCTCAGAACTCAAGCCATTCATGTGCCCAACTGTCCTGCACTCCTTCTCCCTATCATCATCAGCAAACGCAAAGGTCAAGGGACAATACCCTCTCCATGCCTTGGGCTGAGGACAGAGTCTAGCTGCAGACCCACCCTCAACCCATTCCCGTGCTCCCTTTGGTCACACAGCAGAGGGCAGGGACCACCGTCTTACTTATCTTGGTAAAAGTCAGCCCTGAACATAAAGCCTGGCATGCTGGAAGGCACAGGGAAAATGCTTATTGCATCGGATATAGGTCAAAGGGAAACACATGTGGGTCAGAATTCCTGGAAAAAGTAGAACTCCAGCCAAATTCTGCTCTTCAGACTGGCAGACTATGTGTACATACATGCACACACACAGTCACAGGACACACGGACTACTGCCACAATCCACAAGCAAACTGCTGGCTCCTGCAAAGACAGAGGGGTGGGAAAGGTGGGGAGAGGAAGCAGACGGAGATGGGGGGGTGGAATTAATCCTGTGAACCTCGAACAGCTGACCTCCCAGGCAGGACTTGGGCCTTTAAACTCAGGGGAACCCAGCAGGTAAAGGTAAGGAGGTCACTCTGTGTCACAGTCCTTCATCAAAGCAGAGGGCAATGAGCTTGTCTACTCTCCAAGGGGCTGACCCTTGGCTCATTTCCTCGGAAGAAATCATTTTCAAATTGAGATACGCTGTGGAGATTTTTTCCTCCCACCAAAACTCTTTCCTTGATTTCACTGGAGCTTTTAACAGATGATATCTTTTTGATACGAAAATAGCAAGGCAGAGAATCTAATTGAGCAATGCCTCATTTACCCAACACCATCAGGAAAGGAATGACGGGTTCTACACAAAAAGGGCATTTTGAGAAAGCTGAACCTTTTAAACTTTTTGACGGAAAGGTTTCTAAAAGTAAGTCCTACGCTGCCTTCATAGAACTGAATATAAATTCAACCTTTCAGGGATGAATCAGAGTCATTATAAAAATCAGTAATATGGGATTTCTTAGAAGTTAATGTTTTAGGACTATTTGCCCCTTGATTAAATGCTCTTAAATTTCTGTGCTTTCACTTCCGTTATAGATTGACACATAATGTTTCTTTTCCATCTCAGAATTTAAGTACACCTTCTTTTCTAAGAAGTAACTCTCTCTTGTTCCCGTTTAAGGTGCTACGAGTTAGGAATTCAAATGGCTGAGTCTGTTAGGACTGGAGACTCAACAGAGGTGACAGAAGCTGCTTTTCCCTAACTCCCTCCCTCCCTCCAAGGGGTCTGGTGCCCTTCAGGGGAGGTCCTCCCATACTTCGTGTCTCCCAGTCTATGGGCCTTAGTACATCAGATGATATGCTCTGCTCCCCTCCATCGACAGTAACCTGACTAGGGGTGACTGTGGGGACTGGGACACATTTTCTCTGTGTCCTTAAAGTCCAGCCAGGGCCCAGCATATTGAGGATATTTGGGAAGTGTGTGCTTAATGACCCTGTGAATGTAACAAAATAGAGAGAGGTGGCTCTACTCCTATGGAATAAAGGGACAGGCTTGAGAGCACGAGCTTCATGAAAGTGTTTACACAGCTCAGAGGCCCTTGAAACTTCTGAATTTAGCTTTGTTCCAGAGAGGCTATACAAAGTATCCACAAGGAGTTTATTACATCTAATTTTCCTTTTAAAATTGTGCTTTGTGATAGCAATGTTTAAGGTCCATTTAAAATGTCAACTATGGGTCTCCAGCATCTCTGTCCCCAGAAAAAGTGAAAGTCAGCGGGCATTCATCCCTTTGAAATCAGAGTCTGTGCACCAGAAGAGAACTGAAGGCCACCAGGCATTTTACCTCACCCTCCACACATCCCAACCACACCTTTTCTCGGGGCTTGGGATGACTGCACACAGCATCTGCTTCCCAACCTGCAGCCTCCCTGGGAAAGCTATAAAAGCCGGCCCCATTTCAGGCGCTGCTCCTGCATCATCAAAGCGGGGATCCTGGGGGGGGGGGGGTGGGGAACCACCTCGTTCTAGTCCTGCTCTAGACTGTTTTCAAATATCAATGCCCTGCCCTGAAGAAAAGCCACCCTAATCCCAGAGCCATGGTGGAATCTCAGGATACCCCAGCTCCTCCAAGGTGACCAGGAACTGCTGTTCCTTCCCAAGGAACTCACACTTGACTACACAGACCACACTGGTGTCAGGCGAGGTCAGTCCTCACCATGGAGGCAGATGAGAGAGAATGGGAACACAACACAAGCTGGTGGCAAGCCAGGCAAGGCCCCCACCCCCCACCCCCGTGGCAGCACAAAACATGGAGTCACAGAACACCGCGGATGAGAGGCTCAGCCTGGTGCACCAGCCAAAATGCTGAAGGGAGTTTCAATAGGAGAAAAAAATAAACCAAAATGACTTGCAGGAAGCCTGGGGGCGGTCAGGAGAGCCCCTGGTTAAGCAAGTGATGAGGTCGGCACTGAGCCAGAAGCAATGGAATGGCCCCGCTTGGAGACACAGATCAGATCATCTTACGCTTCTCCTGGGCCGACAGCCCCGTGCTGACTTCTTCAGCACTTTGTAAAGCACGTTGATCAAAGGTTCATTATTTTTTATCTGTTCCAGACAAAAAGGCAAATACAACAAAACGTAACAGGTGAGACATCAAAAGACACTTGAAGGAGCCAGAATTTGGGGAACTGGCCAGGGGAAACCTTAAGGGGGATGTATGTGTGCAATTCAAATGATCGCCTCTCAGCCTGGTTGTGCTGCTTCCCAGCTGCTGGCCTTTCCCTTCCTTGCCCTCAGCGATAACATGGAAGACAAGACGTTCTGCCCGAAGGATCTTCGTGCAGGCTCATTTATGTGAGAGGGCCAATGTCAGGGCCCATTTCCTTCCAGTTCATCCTGCAGAAGGCAAGAGGAAACTCGGCTTCTTCCTTTGTCCTCCTGCACCTGACGTTGTGAGATACTGAAACCCTGGAATGGCACTAGGCACTGGTCTCGTCCCTGCACCACATTTTTCACCCTCGGTCCACCAGACCCTCGCCTCCACACTTCTGTTCATCTAAATAAAGATGTCTTACCGAGCGATCCCAAATCAGCTCCTTTGAGGGAACACTGTCCCTACCTGCTAAAACAGTGCATCTCAGCCCTGGCTGAACACTGGCATCTCCCAGGTGGTTGAGGGAAAACAACTGGTGCCTGAGTCCCACTCCAAGAGACGTGGACGTAAATCAGCTTGGGGTGGAGCTGGGGCAGCCAGATCCTTAACAGCCCCCCTGGAGGATACTGATGTGCAGCCAAGACCCGGGAACCACTACTACTGTAAAAGTGATTCTCAGACTTGTGCGCACCGCAGAATCTCCTGGACGGCTTGTTAACACAGCTGACCCTTGAGAACAAGCGTTTAAATCGTGAGGGCCCACTTACATGTGATTTTTTTTTCAATACATGCAGTACAGTCCTATAAATTTTCTCTTCTCTGTGACTTTATCATTTTCTTTTCTCTAGCTTACTCTATTATAAGAATACAATCTATAATACATGTAACATACACAATATGTGTTAATTGATCGTTTAGTTATTGGTAAAGCTTCCTGTCAACAACAGGCTATTAAGAGTTAAGTTTTGGGGGATCGAGTTACACCTGGATTTGCAACTGTGCGAGAAGTTGGTGCCCTTAACCTACACACTGTTCAAGGGTCAACCGTAAACAGATTTGCTGGGCCGCACATTCACAGGTTCTCACTGAGCAGATCTGGGGTGGGACCCGCAATTTTGCATTTTTAACAAATTCCCAGGTATTGCTGATGCTGTTGGTCTGGGATCACACTTTGAGAACCACTGCTTTGAAACAATGTTTCTCAACCCTGGCCATACATTAGAAACACCTAGAGAGGTTTTTTTGTTGTTGTTGTTGTTTTTTAAGATTTACTTATTTGTTTGAGAGAGAGCATATGTGAATGGGAGTGAGGGGCAGAGGGAGAGGGAGAGGCTCTCAAGCAGATACAGTGCTGAGCACGCAGCCTAACACAGGGCTTGACCCCATGACTCGTGAGATCATGACCTATCTGAAACCAAGAGCCAGACGCTCAACCGAGTCACCCAGATACCCCTGTTGATTTGTTTTTAAAGAATAATACCTGAGTGTTACCAAGTAGATCAGAGTCTCTAAGGGGTAGGATCAAAGCACTGACACTCGTTTTACAAGCTCCCCTGGTTGTTCTAGTTATTGGCCAGGGTTAATAATCTCTGCTCCAGAACAACCGATCTCAAACTTCTTCGTGCTTGACCATGGACTCTGGGAAACAAACTGAGGGCTTCAGAGGGGAGGGGGGGTGGGGGAATGGGATAGGCTGGTGATGGGTATTAAGGAGGGCACGTATTGCATGGTGCACTGGGTGTTATACGCAAGTAATGAATCATGGAACTTTACATCAAAAACTAGGGATGTACTGTATGGTGACTAACATAATATAATAAAAAATATTATTTAAAAAAATAAATAAAAATTAAAAAACAAAAACATACACAAAAAAGCAGAATTCTGGGCACCATTTCCAGAGGTTCTAATTCAACAGAACCCCCCAAATCTGTACATTAAAAAACATCAAGCTCCCGGGTGATCTTGAAATAGGTGGTATCCCAGACTACAACTTAAGAAACTTTGCTCTGGAAGCTAACTTTGGAAACAGACCCTGAACAGAGTAGCCCTGATCTCAGGCTCAGTCAGGAAGAGGCTAGAGGCCAAGCGACCAGAGCCCCTGATGACAAAGCCCTCAATCAGGAACCACCGCCTCTGAGGGGTGGGCTGCAATCTGCTCTACCTACAAAGGCACCCCTTGAGCAGCAGCGGATACCCTCCCCTCCACATCCCCTTCCCAGCTGTGCTTCACAGATGCATAAAAGCAATCTAAGCTGTCAACAACAGCGGCCCCCACGCCTGCTTCTTCAGACCTAGCCAGCGTACACGGTTCTGAAGAGCAGAACTATGATGCCAGAAACACAATTCAGTGACTACAACTTTAGGGTGGGCAAAGGACATGGTACACGGAGGAAAGAAGGCAGGAGTAAAGTTAGACCCTGGGTTTAAATTCCAGACCTATCGCTGTGGAAGTGACCTCTCTTGATGCTTGGATTCTTGGTTAGGAAGGTGAGGATAATAATTCCTATTGCTCCAAGTGCAATAATGAACAACAAGCACCCAAACACCACCAGGGAGGAACAGATGCTTCATCAAGGAGGAGTCCTTTCCACCCTGGCACCAACAAGTAAAATGCCAGATAAGTAAACATTTTGCAAAAAGAACGTTAATACAGAGTGTCTTTTAAAAGACTGGAGTACACCTTTGTTTGAGCACTTGACACCACAACAGAAAGGCTCACTTTAGGGAGAAAAAGCTCCCACAACATGTGGGGAAGCAAACATCACCAACTGATTCTGGAAGCTGAGCATCAGCTGATGGGTGGTGGTCATGGTGAGGGGAGAGTTTGGATCCTTAAGTCTGTGGCCTTTGGAACAGGGACATGGGGGAGGAGCCTAGGCCAACCAGGTAGGGATAGGGGGCTATTTTTCTCCAGCGAGGCTTCCCTCCTTCCTCTCCCCCCAAGAACCCAGAGGAACCTCTCACAAACCACTGTCATGGCGGGGCTGTGCCACCACTATCACCACACCTAGGCTGGGCTTCAGGGCCCGTTCAACGGTGTCCACAGGGCCCTCATCTCAGGGACCCCAGCTGAGCTCTGCATCGTCTCATTTTGTTGAGCATGTCCTAATCTCAAGAGCTTACAGGCCTTAGGGTTTTCCTGACACAGTCACACGCATCCCCCCCCTTGCCCCGCAGTGCTCATCTAGCTTCACTAACCCAGAGATGGGAGGGTTCCCCAAAACCTGAGCAGGTCCTTTCAGAAACCCCTCTACTTGTAGCTGCTATCCACTTATCTTTTTTTTTTTTTTAATTGAAGTACATTTGACACATGCTATCCATTTGTCTTCATTCCCCCTTGCAGCCACAGAAGACACGTGGTAACATTTCAGAGTTTTGTAGACTGTCTCTAGGGCTCCTGAATTACCCAGAACTCTCTCCACCATTCTGCAGTGCAGCAGACTTTCCTGTTTCTGCCCAGCATGCTTTCCCATTAGGGAACCCCTCCCCCCACTCCACAGGGAGTCTGGGTTGCAAGTGTCCACCCATGGGGATGCTGGGGAGGGAGAAAGTGAACTTGGGTTTACAGGTGGCCACCTTCACTGCCATGCGGACACAGCGCACACACCAGAACAGTGATGGCATGGCCTGAGCCCCGGGGATGTAGCCCTTGGCTAAAAGAACCAGTATATTCCCTCTTCGGCTTATTAGCAGGTTGATTTGGGTTTCAGACACCTGCAAACAAAAGCACCCTACCTAATACATCCTCAGCCATGGTTCTAGAAACCCTCAACACCTCTGCTTTGCTTCCAGCCCTTTCTTCATCTGAGTCCCGAAGTGAGACACCATCTGGGAGCCCTATACCCCAGCTGGGTTTGAGCAGAGCAGGTCCTGATGTGGATACTCTCTGCACCTTGAAGAGCGACCAAGGTGGTGCCAACCTTTCTGGCAGCCATGTCAGACAGACAACTCACACACAGCACAAACCCCAGCATCTCCCTGCTACCAGTGCAGCTCATTTGGGGGAAAGTTCTCTGAGAGGAGCTAGCAACTGGAATAACAAAAATAAGACTGGGGAAACTCTGGTATCAACATAACTGCTTTCCATGACAGTGACAACTTCCAGAGCGTCACTGGTTAATGTTCTGGGTGCAGACAGCTCCTAGCTAGTGAACACCCCGGGGATGCACCTTGCCTGTATCACATTAAACACACTTCCTGGGATAATGACCACAGTTCAGCTCCATCAAAAACTGAAATGCCTTTGGGTCCACAGTAGTGGAAGAAGCATTTTAAGAGAGGCTGGGAGGCAAGGTGACTCAAGTTTCAGAGTCAGAGCTATATCTAAATACCAACTCCTCAGTAACCGCTTATGTGGCCTTGGGAAAGTCATTTACTTCTCTGAGCCTTAGTCAGTGAATAAAAGATACCAACACCTTCCTTCCAGGGATACTGTGGGAGTTACATAATTTAACAGCAGTGAAACACAGTGACTGTCACATATTATACCCTCTATTGTTATACTAAGCTTCTGTTGGTAGTCAGGACACCCAAGGACTCCTGGCTCTGCTATCCTGTGCCTCAGTTTCTCTTTAAATCCCTTTTAACTCAAATTCTACGATCTTGAAATAAAACAGACCTGAACTGAATCTTCCCTCCAGGACCAGCTGTGAGTTTCTGCTCTCCCATACAAACAGGAATCAGAAGACAGAGATTTCCCTTTACTCCAGCTCAGCCTCTCTAAGCTCTCTCTTGCACCATGCACCATGCACCAAGCACTCTGAGGACTGTTTCAAGGTACACCCATGCTGCTGGGGAACCAAACCTCTCTTATCAGCCTAGGTACATCATGAATGCTCCATAAATACTTCTGACTGACTGCATGGCCCCAGGGCAGAGGTGAGAAGAACCGAGGGGTGGCATGGTGACTGGCTTATTGGGGAGCCCAGGGAATGGAGACAAGGCGGTAACACAGGGCAGGTGAAGGTGGATGTCTCCAGGTCAGGTGGGGGTGGTGGGCATGGTGGAAGGACCATGCCCAGGATCAGGGCACAGCAGGATGGGCTGGGCTGTACATTTTGCATCCTGAGGCATGACTACCATATTTACAATACTCACTCATGCTCTGTGTGATCTGCCTCTCCCATAAGCTAGAAAACGTCCTGGTTTTGAGAGAACCCTCCTTATTTTGCTCACGTCAGAAAGCCAAGTCTGACTCTTGTTCACTGCACCCCTCCTTCCTAAAGAATCAGGAATATGCACGGTCTGCCTCCTCCAGCCCTAGCCAAACCACCCTCCCCCTGGCTTTCCTTGGCTCCCACTGTTCCCTTCCCTTTAATGTCAACCAACTCAAACCCTCTGGCTCTTCAAGGCTCCAAACATATGCCACCTCCTTCAGAAGGCTTCCCAGCATTACAGCCCACGGTGACCTTCACTATCTCAACTCTGGGCATAGGCCAGACAGATCTTTGCAAGCTCATTATAAACAAGTCTGTGTTACTTTGGGAGATTTTCTTTTTCTAACCCAGACCATTTGGGAGTTTCTCAGGGCCAGAGAGTCTCGTTTTTTCTCTTACATGTCCCTTAGGCTTCTCCAGAGCTGGTTACACAGCAAGTGCTCATCAGATACGGAAGCTAACTAGTTGCTTCCTAATCAAAGGCTCTGATCTTGTCTCAGTGTGGGGAGGCCCCCCTCATCTGCTCCTGCAGGGCCTAAGGTTCATCCTCTTGCTTCTACAAGGCTGGATGTCAATCCCCACGTTAAAAATACCTCAAGCCAGGTACCCAGGGGAGCTGGAGGAGGCATGCCCCGTGGCAGTCGCCTGGGTGTCCTCCCACAGCCCCCCCCCCCAACTCTCTCACACCCACAGTTAATTAAAGGTCACATTCCTTCAGTCAATTTCATGGTTTAGGCATCAGAAGTGCTTTTCACAGTGGGAGCTTTCAGAGAGCTGTGGTAAGGAGACAATAGCAGCTCTCTTTCACGCAGAATGCCTCTCACACTTCCCCGTCAGCTTTCTCTCGCGCTCTGTGCTCTGAAGGCTGATTTCGAACCTGAAGCTTTATTACCTACAGGGAGGCGTCCAGCGCTCCTCTCCTGAATGCGGATGGGAGACTAGCCATACGGGAGACCACAGTGGGCCTCAGAGCTGCAGAACTCCATGTGGAACATCCTTCCCCAGCAACAAAACCAAGATAGTCCACTAAAATGCTCGTGGATGAAAATGCACATCCGTGGCACCCTATGAACCAAACCCAACCCCACTGGCAGCTCTGAGGAAGGAACTACTTCCTATGTAGAAGCCTTTGCATCCTGACCAAGGATGGAAGAGATCAAGGTCTCATGCCCTCATCCCATAAGCCTGAAATCTTACAGCAGAAATCACAAAGAACTGAGCCCAGAGTTTGAGGCAGCAAGAAATAACTCTTCTGATTTACACAGGAGACGTCTTCATTTGGGATCCAGATTTGATAAGACCTGCACAGCCTTTGGCTTTGGGCTTGGCTCCAAGGAGGTTGACACGCTCAGAAAGGTGTTGTGTCCAAGGGAGGCAAGACGCCTGATGTCCCTCACCTTTAGGTCCAAGTACTCCAGGTCCTTCTTCAGCTGGAGGTAGGTATCGTCAGCCTTCAAATGAAGCACAGAGAGAAAAAAGCCAGTTACGAACACCAGGAGTTTCCAAAACTTGGGGCTTCATGTGTGAATCATGGACTTTGCACAGCTTTGGGGTAAAGGAACGACAGCAGACTGACACATCCAGGGCCAGCACAAATGTCTCAGCGCGGCTCAGAGCCTTCTCTCAGCATGCTGATCTTGCAGGTCACTGTGGGGAAAAGCCAAGCTAGTCCTGCCGTTGGCTGGGGGGACAGTTTGGTGCGGAGGAGGGAGACAGCACACATACCACCACAGGGCTAGGACAGCGGTGCAGCTGAGGCCAGTGGTGAGCTCCTGAGACAGAACTAGAGACATCTAGCTGGAAGAGGAGAGGCAACACCTGAGCTAGGGGCCCCTCAATCACCACTGCTCCAATCCCTGGCACCAAACCTTTGCACTAGCTCACCGCACATGCATGCAGCAAAATGACCCTTGGTGGCTAAATGCCCTAAAGGGACAGGGAGTTGATCTGGGGACCCAGGATGTTGATCTTGGGTCCTAGGATGATAAGCCCCAGCAGCTACTTTCAGCTCCCTTGGCTCAGCATGGGGCCATGTCTGGAGCTAGCTGAGGAAGTTTCAATGTCAGACCTATCTGCTTGCACTGTCTCTGACAATCTATTGACTTCTTCAGTGTAATTACCAGGAACAGTGAGAATAAGCAAAAGATTCTTTTCATTTTCTAGGACCCGTGTTTCCCATGTAATGGACCACAGAAGCTAACTGCTAGGCAGAGGGGCTGTAAAAGTTTAAGAAAAATGGCCCAGGTGCCACTTACTCACAACCAGCTAAGAGGTCTCCCGGCAAACCGAGGCAAGCCAGAGCTGGGGGAAAGGGCCCTGTTTACATCTCTGATGTCAAACAAGTAAACAATATGAGATGTTCGGGCTGTACTTTTAAGCATGAAAAGACCTGAAGGACCATTGACAGGGACACTGGAGACTTCCAAGATGTTATTTCTATCCCTAAACTGTCCACTTACCCATCCCTATTTCCCTAATCAGCCCAGTCCCGATACACTTTCAATAGCAGTAAGGAAGACTGAGCAGAGGAATGTTATTAAAAATCACCCCAATTCACAATTTAGGGGTTTTGCACGTGTTCCCTTACATTCATTTTTCCAAGTACATTTCCTGAGTCCCTCAGGGCTCACTAAAACAGGACAGTTAAAGAAGGTGACACTCCTGTCCACTTCCTCTCCTGTCCTCTGCCTACTTTTGTGCAGCCCAGAGGGACCAATCCTGTATGGACAGCTGGTCAAGATGCCTCAGAGAGCAATTCCCTGGCCACTCCTTGAGGAGCTTGCCTGCAGACCTCCATGTCCCAGAAGGTTTAGAACACTGCCAGATAGGACCTGAATTTTGGCTCCAGCCGGCATGCCACTGGCTGAGGGATCCCGGGCAAGTCGCTTCCCCTTCTGGATCCAGCACCTTGTCTGTGGTAATAACTCCTGTCTTGCCTAACCTCTCCCAGGTACAGGGAGGTTCTCTAAGATAAGGGATGTGCGGATGCTTTGTCCATCAGCAGGGCACTGTCCAGATGGGAGAGGGCACCCTGCCTTTCCCCTTGGGCTGACACCAATGAAACACACCTTTCTGCATCCCAAGGAGTGGCCACGGTGGCAACAAGGGTGACAGCCAGCACAGCCCTTCGGACATGACCACACACCAGCCTGGCAGTCACTACTCGCAGCCGGAGAAGCCACAGGTGAGGGCCCTCACGCCACATGCAAGCTCCTCCACAGCACCAGGGGTGTGGGCCCTGCCACCACTGCGCAGTGTCTGGCGGTAGTGACCAGAAGCAAACAGGCAGGGAGCGAGGGAACGAGCCAGACAGCAAATACAGACGAGAGCGTGGGCACAAGAAAACACGGGCCAGCACGTCACTTCACTGCCCCCCACCAGGGTGGCCCCGGCCCTGAGAGGGCCCACCAGCGCTGACCTGGCAGGCGGGAAAGGTCAGCTGGTGCTGCAGTAACTGGCCGACGGCGAGATTTCGCACGCTGGCCAACCTGGCCTGGTGCCGCCGTAAGCGGGTGAGAAGCAGCGAGAGCTCCTCCAGCTGCAGGTGTGTAGACACATCACGAGGAAATTAGCCACCGCAGGAGCACGACGCTATAATTACTCTTCACCCCGGTGCCGGGACAGCACTGATGTGACACCATTAAGTAATTATTGCATTAATTCTGTCATCAGGACAAATAAAGGCACTGGCAGAAAAGGGGCTGCAGGAAGCAGTTTGTTTTGTTTTCTTCAGGAAACGGCAGCCAACAGTGCAACCTCACCCCAACTCGGACTTTGAAGACAAAGGTAACTAACCAAAGCAAAGACCTGGACGAGAGAGGAGAGGAGCTAAGGGCAGAAAGGCACGTGGCTGGGAAAATGCTGCAGGCAAAATGCTGCCTGAAAGAGAAGAAAAGCCCCCATTCTCCTTCACGTCCCCCAAGCTCTTCCTCTGATCTGGGGAGGACCCCATGTCAGCTGGATGACACGGAGCAAGTCACTGGACTCCTCTGAGCCTCAGCTTCCCCGTCTCTAAAGTGGGGGCTGACAGCTGCCCTGCAGACTGCAGGTGACTGGCTCGGGGTGGCGGAACACCCGGCACTTTGCAGGCGGGATCACATTCATGGGGAGGGGAGATGAGGAGCGGCTTACCGATTTTCCATGGAGACTGGGAGCGCTGACCGTGTGGGTCATGTAGCCCATGGAGGGCATGGAGCGGCGGTCCACGTGAGAGGAGTTCTACAAGTGGGGAGACAGGAAGTCAGCTTGCGGGCCGGCCCTCTGCCCCTCTCTGCCGGGACGGGCTGCCACATGGCACTACCCCTCTTCATCTGTGAAATGGGGGGTCCACATCTTTCTTACCGGGTTACAACAACGGTAAACTGGGAAAGCTCCTTGGAGAGGTAAAGCTGAAGTCGGGTTATTATAAATTATTGAACCGACTGAACACAGGTATCTTTTCCTGCAGACTTCTAGTTGGATGATCCTTCATCTCTTAATGCCTCAGGGTTCCCATCTGTGCAATGGGCATGATAATAGCACCTACCTCATCGGGTTGTGGTAAGCATTAAAGCAAAGCCTTTAGCACTGCACCTGGCACCTACAAGTACCACAGGGGTGTCACCTCTCCTTATTCGAAATTGTTCTAATTTGTGTTCAAACCACATGAGGATCCTGGTGTCCTAATGCTGAACCCAGCTGCCCGGCAGCCCTCCGGAGTCTCACCTTGGTGGCGTGGCCCCGTGCCTTCCTGGGAGAGCTCCCCAGTGAGATGTCCACGCTCCTCCGCTGGTCTGGTGGCTTCACGGTGACCCTCTCTGCTGGTGTGTGTGGCCGCCGGGGTGGGAAGACCCTCGGGGGGCCCGGAGGAGGGATGTCGGAGGGAGACGGAGGCACTGAGATGGAGCGGGGCACCTCCAGCATGCTCCTGCTCCGGCCCTGGTCGGCGAACTCTGGGGAGCCGGCGCAGATGGGCGCCGTGGGGCTGCCGTGCCGGAACTGCTGGCGCTGCTGCCACTCATACAGCTGCCACACCGTGCCGTCCCGGTGCGCCCGGCGCTCCTCGCTCGACATCTTCAGGTGACTGGCTCGGTCCTGCGCGTACTTGTAGTCACTCGGCAGGTTGCGGGGAGGAGGCGAGGAGCCCCCTGAGGGATGTCGGGAGCTCTTAGGCAGAGTCTGGTAGTTTTCTGGGAAGGACAGTGACTGGCTAGGACCCTGGCGAGGAAGGGTCTGGTCCAGGGGCAGGCTGAGGAGAGAGGAGGAAGATGGGTAAGACGACCAGCACAGGGTCTGCCAGGCTTCTGGAAACACGGCTAAGTAAATCCACAGCGCCAGCCCCACAAGGGAGCCCTGGCAGAACCCCCAAAGAACAATCAAAGCAGACACCCAGGACCTCAGTCACTCCCTATGCGGAACACTCCAAAACCGTTGTTCTCCAACAACCTGGGAGTATCAACCCTACCAGGCAGCCCGACTGCCTCACTCCCATCGCTTCAAGTGCAAGGTGATGAAACCTGCCTCCTCCTCTCCCTCTCGCTGTCAGTCAGCTCTTCCAAACAGGTGTGTCTGTTTCTAGGAAATGCCCCGTAATTCCCCAGTCACTGAGACTTGCCCTCTGCTCGTATCCTCACACCAAAGGAAGTGGCTGGCACCAACTCTCTTCTTTTCCTACTACTCTAGTCCAGATACTGATTTAATCATCTTCCCCCAGATCACTCTGAGCCCTTCCTAACCAGTGTCCACACCGTACACATTCAACTGCTTGGATCCAATCACTCTCTTGCTCCAAAAATATCAATGACTCCCACTGCTTATGAAATAAAATTGACACCCTTCAGCCCAGAACACACCACTCTCTAGTGCCTGATCCCAACCCACCTTGCAGTCCTGCTGTTTTCTCACTGCTCTTCCAACAGGACTGGGCTGGGGCAAGCCAGGCATCTAGGGCCCAACAGTTAAAGAGGCACATCCGCTCAGGTGCACCCCTGCACTTGCCGGGGCCTAGGAATGAGAGCCTGACCCTAATCCCACCTAGCCTCCTCCACACCTGGGCAACTTCTCAGAGTGGGAAAATGCAGAGATAGCTTGACCTGGGTTTGAATGCTAGCTCTACCATCCACTGGCTGGATGACCCAAGGCAGCTTACGGGGCTGCGCTAAGCCTTAGCTTCCTCACCTGTAGCATAAGGACAGAATTATCTCCCTCATAAGGCTGTTCTGAACAGTAAATGAGACAAGAAAACGCAGGTCCACGCCTGATACACTGACGCAACTTCTCAATGGGTTCTCCCTTTCTGCCTCTCCCTATTCTCATAATATTGTTCTTCCCTCCCCCACCTGTATGGGCTCCCCTTGCCCTATTCACCCAAATCTCACTCATTTTCCACGACTCCTATGCTCCTTCCAGAGAGGACTTCTGCAGCCCTAAGGGCTCCCACTCTACTCTGACCTAGTTATTATGTTGTAGGAAACTTGTCCAAGGTCTTTTTATTGATGCAACCTTTTCATCCTTGCAAGACATCTCTTCCCCAGCCAAGCTGTAAATCCTCAGAGGGCAGGAACTATGTCACACTCTGCAGTACTGTCCACGGTCTGACAAAGTTCTGATGCATAGCCAGCCAGCCGTTGTTCTAAGCCAGTGCATCCACATATGGGCTTGGACGGGCAGCTTCAGCACCACCTAGGAGCTCGTTAGAAACGCAGATTACCAGGCCCCCCCCCCCAGACCTGCCAAATCGGAAACCCTGGGGGTAGAGCCGGGCCTCCTGTGTCCTAACAAGCCCTCCAGGTGGCCAAAGTTTGAGAAGTGCTAATTGTTCTTAAATTCACTTCATGTAATCACTTCCTTACTATGACCTCTGTGTCTTTTATGTCCTCACTCTCCTTACTATAACATGGGGATACGAAGAACCTAATAGATTGTTGTGGGGACTAGAAATAGTTGTCATTCAAAAACGGTAGCTTTCTTCTCTTTTTATTTTTATCTTGGCGATTATGGGAGGTAATTTTAAGATCTCTTCAGCCAGACTTGTCTATCCGGCTAGTGTGTCTGTTTGCCACTAGGTGGCAGGATTTGCTGCTGATTTCCCAAAATCAGAGTGGGAATGGGTCTCCGAGGAAGGGCAGTGGCTGAATCCTCAAACTGCAGTGTTGGCAGTGGCAGAAATCAGGCTGGGGGCCTCCCCTGGGGACTCCATATTCACCAACCATTGTCACTCTGGCTGAAGCAAAATTCAGACTATGCAAAGCATGTCCTAGCTCTGCTCCCAAACCCCTTTGGTCTGGTTCTGTAGGTGGCTCTCGGTGCCTGCCACCCTGACAGTCAGAGTCCCCCACAGAGTGGTGCCCCAAAGCCCTCAGCTCATCCTCTAGCCTGTGCCCTCTGCTTCCGCAGTGTCTGCCACACCTCCAAGCCCTCGCTGCTGGCCATTTAGGGGCAACCCCCAAAATCCCAGTGCAATGGTGAGCTCCAGAGGCCAAACCAAGACAACTAACCAATGGTGGAGTTGAGGGATGAGGCAATAAGTTTGCAAGAAGACGTAAAGGTCCCCCTGAAATAGGCAGGAGCACCCACAGCAGCTTTGCCCCTGAGAGCAGATCCATTTGCTGGCCCCCAAACCCATCCTTACCCCAAAAGAAAGATTCTGGTCTCTTGCCCTCATACCCTGCTCTGTGCCAAGGGGCCTCCCTGTTCCAAAAGGCACAAAACAGGATATTCTGATACAGCCACTACGAACTGGTCATATCAAAATGTAAAATCAATTTCTATACCCAATTACTTATGCAGTAGATATTCTTCACCCTGCCCTCCACATCAACAGTGCAAGACTTTCACTTTCTACTCTGTTCCTCATTGTAATAGCTGAGTCCTTGATTCCATCCCCACCCCTGCCTTTTTATTACAAGTATGTAAATTACTTGAAATAGCAGGGGGGAAAAACGGAAGGCTAGAATTTCAAAACAATCTCTTAGAATGTAGAATTCTAAGGGTATGTTAGTCTGTCCTCACGAAACATCATTCTAAGGAGTTTAACGATGGGAAACATAATGCCTGTCTCCAAGTACTAAAAGAACCGTTAGAAATAATTTCTTCTGTGGTCTAGATCCACGAATATGAGATCATATTACAGTGCAAATAACCCTCCTTCCAATGCCTAATGTGCCCAATCTAACGAGACTGGCACAGTCTTAATCCTACAAAGCACAGACATCCCTCTTTTGTATTTTCAAATGTTGGAGGCTCCTTCACTAAGCAGCCAGATCTACTTACTACTTGACTGTAAGAGAATACAAATACACCTTTAAGGTAAACAGCAGTTCTGAGAATGCAACATGCAGTCCTTTCCAGATGCAAGTAAATGATCAGAGACTGTGCACTTCGCTTACTCAGACAGCTTTCTTCTCAAAAGGGTGTCTTCAATTCCTCACTTTTCCCTTTCAGCCCACTGAGATCTGCTTCCATTGCTAGACTGAAGTTCCTCTCACTGTGTGCTCAGTGACCTTCAAGGCCAATGAACTGTTTTCATCTCCAGACCTCATGTCACCTTGCCCCTTAGACGAGAAAGGCTCAAACTTCCAGCTCCTATGCAAGCAAAGTCCAATGCTTTCCCCAGCCCTGTCATCTACTTGCAACTGACTTAGCATCCCTCAGCTCCCCTATGGGCCCCTGAGCCCAAGTACAGGCCCCTGTGTGTAGCAGAACAACAGGTTTGTGGGCTGCCAGAAGCACTTATGTAGAGACATTTCGACCAACAACTTATAACTGCGTTATCAGTCACACAGCTTTTGAAAGTCCTTTCTGTGCCCCCGCCACAAAGGGTTTCTTACTGGCCATGCGACCTTTTCTGATTTTTTCCTGTCCTCCTCTTTCCGTACTGTGCCTCCTGACCTAACTTGAAAATCCTAGCTTGACTAAGGACAGGTCAGGTCTGCTCATGTAAGCCCATCAAGCAGCTCAGTGGGACCAAAAGCGCCAGTGACTGAGCAGAAGACAGCAGAGATCTGAGGTTCCAGACACTCAGCGGCTCCCGGCCTCCTCGGAAGGCAGCAGCCCCAAAGAGAAGTCATTCCCAGTGCAAACTCCTTCTAAACGAAACTCCCTTCATCAACACTCCAGTTCCCCCCCACCACCACCTTCCCGCTCACCTCCTTCACAGACACTGCTCTTGTCCACCCCTTGGGCTGCAGGTCCTCAGCATTCTGCCTCTCATGCTCTGCTATGGCTCACTCTGAGCTAGGGATTCTCCAGCCTGGCTGCACATTAGAGTCACAAGGGGGGCGGGGAGGGGTGTGTTGTTAAAACTCCTGACAGCCAGGCTGTACCCCATCTACCTATTAACCGAGCCACACTGTTAAATGCCAGCTCCACCTGTGGCCCTGCTCGCCTTCCCGGCCTCAGTGAAGCGGTTTGCCAAGTCTTACACCTGCTCGACCTCAACCTCTGTGTGTCCTCCCATCCTCCTCAAAATCTTCATCATCTTCACCGCTTTGGTTTGGGTCTCACCCGCCTCCTACCCAAGCTATGACCACCTTATACTCAATCACTGCCTCTTTCCAGGCTCTTCTCCATCTAAACCATCTTCCATATTGTCGCTGGAGCAAGGAGTTAACCTGAAACAGGAGTTCCCCGTGCTGATGTGGAGGGAGACAAACAAGGACACTTCGGGTGGGGTATAAACCGAAACAGCATTTTTGGAGGGCAATTTTGTGATAACTGTCGTAATTGAAATGGCATATACCCTTTGATCCAGTCACTCCACTTCAAGTGATCTGTTAAGTACACAGGCACTTGTATGCAGAGACAACGGGGCAGGGATATTCACTGCAGCATAGTTTGTAATAGCAAATGTTCGTAACCAACCTCACTGGGCATCAATAGGGCATGGCATAAATGCCACTGCATACGCACACAGTGGAGCACTCTGCTTGTTTCAAAGTCACAATACATGTCTATGTGGGCTGATATGGAAAGACAGCCAAGATACATCCAGATATTGACATACACACTTGCATATACACTGATACTTTAAGCGAAAAAAGCAAGGCGAAGGACACGGTTTATTTTTAACACAGCGGTTGGTCTTTAGGGAGTGAAAGTAGGTTTCCAAAATAAAGGAGAAGAACCCTTATTTCTCAATATTTATCCTTTGGTATTTGGATTTTTTTTTTAACTTTGTGAGTGGATTACTGATTATTTGCGGGTACTGAGCAAAGGGAGATTTACACAAGCAGCTATGAATTTGGTGATTAAATTAGTAATTGGTACGAAGAAAACCAAGTGAACCACAAGCGTGAAAATTATCAACATCAGAAAACAAAAAACTGTTCAACAAATGAAATTTAATTATAGTACATTATGGCCCAGCTGTGAATATTTATATTGTCATAATAATATAAAAACTGACTAGTGATCTGTAAAAAAATTATGCTGTATCGTAAAGCTAAAATAAGAGTAAGTGTACGTCTATTGGAAAGGCACAGCGGGGAACAAGACACTTCAATCCTTATCTTCTAGAGTAGAATGTCTATTGATAACTAAAACTGAAAAATCGAGAAAGAGCAGTGTTAAGTATCTTATTTGGAAATACAGAAATAAATTGGGAAAACTACTGAGAGAACTGAAAGTGGCTACCTCAAATGGACAGAAATCAGGAGTAGGGATGGATGGGGGACATACTACTGAAGTCCTTAAACTATGTGCATACAATAAAAAAAAAAACTTTTAAGAGTAAGGAGTAACTAAAACTACCATTTTCATTTGGGGCAGGGCACATCAGAATCACCTGGCAGATTTCTTCACCGTATACATGGACTTGCTATATTGGAGCTGGGATGTAGGAAGGACTGTCTAGGCTGCAAAATCTCCCCAGGTGTCCCGATGCCTCCTTCCTGCCAATACCCTTCAGGCCATCGATGGCTTTGACAGGCCTCCAAGACTAAATCCAAACTCTTTAGCAAGAAATACAAGCTCATCTGAGCTAAACCCTTAGCTTTCCTATCCTCCCCTAATTCCGGTTTCTCCTGCTTTTACCTCCCCTAGCCTGTCCAAATTGACTACAGTTCCTAGGAGGTGTGACATGTAAGAGAAAATAGCTAACTTATCATGAGTAGCTTCTCTGACACACTGTCTCCTCTGCCGGACCCCCCTTCTGCTGCGAACTTCTAAGTGTTGAGGTACCATTTATGTGCTGACTGTTCCCAACCGGACCTCAGACCCCAACACCATACCCAATTGTCAACCTGACATCTCCCCTTGGATAGCTAATAAGCTTCTCAAACTTACTGTCCAAAATGGGAACCCTGATTTCCCCCCAATCTTGCTCCTAAGCCTTCCCTGTCTCAGCAACCAGCTGGTTGTTCAAGTCAAAATTCTAGGGATCATCCTTGTTCCTCCCTTTCTCTCATCCTGAGCATCCAACGCATTAACAAACTTTGCTGTTTCAACCTTCAAAATGTACCTCAAATCTTTCTCTTTCCTCCTATTTTCACTGTTACTATCCTGGACTATCGCAACAGCATCTTCCCTGGGCTCTTCTTCCCGAATTACTAATCAGATCATGTCACTTACCTGCTTAAAACTTTCCAGTGGCTTCCCCTATTGCTTTTTCAAATAAAATCCAATTGCTTTACCTTGGACTAGGAGACCTGCATGATATAATGCCTGCCAGCTTTCCAACCTCATTCAGCAGTGAGGGCACTTTGAATCACCTCCCGGGGGGGATCTACCTAGCCCAGCACCAAGAATACAGGCTTCTCTCCCCTGTGTCCCTGGGAGGTAGCTTTCTGTTTTTAAGAAGACACACAATTTGAACAAATGGAATTGACACCTGGTCAGTCCTGGCTGGGAATGGGAAGGTATCTTAGCTACAACACCAAACGCCCTCCTCTTCCTAGCCTGTCCCACAACAATGTCTACCAATTCCTTGGGGGATTTCCACTGTAATTTCTCCATCATCTCCCCTCACAACTGCCCACCTAGACCAGATTAAAGAGGTTACACAACGAGCACGCGCACAGCATCCCCACACACCTGGAAAGAGGCCGAGGCTATTCCCTTAGGAGCACTCCCCCCCCAGCCCACAGGGGGAAATGCAGTGTGGTTTTTAGAACATGTTTATCAGGCAGGTTAGTCTATGGCAGACTCAGCCTGAGCTCTGGCACATCCACTGCGGCCCCTGAGTCCCCGGGGAGCTTTCTGAAAGCCCCAGGGATTTGCTATCCCTTCGCCAGTCAGTGGCTGGTTTTAGAAGCCCGAGGATGATGAAACGATTTACTGTCTTCCTAAGGAGGACAAAACACAGCGGCTTCTGGAGAAAATGGGGAAGCTGGTGACCCTGAATTCTTCACATTCAGAAAAGCGCCCTTACTAATCTAAAACTGTAATAAAATACAAACGGTGCTTTGCAAATAGCAAAAACCGCATGCCCCCTAAATAATTAAAAACTGCTTCTTGAAGGAATAGGTATGATAAAGCCTACTGTCAACAGTGCCTAAGCACTTCTCTGTGTGCCTGGAATTGAAAACGGATCTGTATTTACTCTACTTTCTACAAACATTTCCCAGATGCGGAGAAGTAGTGGAGTAAGAGGAGAAGATCAGCTATGTCCATCGTAGCTTGCACGCTTGCTGGGGAACCAAGAAGCCACCTGATGTAATCTCATACAGGCTCGGGAGGGTCATAGACCTGGGTCTGCACTCTGGCTTTGTCACTTACTGTGCGCCCTGGGCGAGTTCCTTCACTTCTCTAAGCCCCAGTTTGTCTATAACTTGGGGATATCATCCCATCCTTGCAGGGTTGTTACAGAAATTTCCGGAGCTAATGGAGGTGGAGAGTTTAAGGCCAGTATTTCCCCTGCACATGCTGGGGAAATGATAGCTCCTATTATTGCATTATTATGCTCATGAGTAGCAGCCCTCCTGAGTGTATTACTGACCTCCTGCCGTCCCCTTTCTGGGCTTTCGCCCAGTGCTCCACCTGGGCCAGGCTGCTCTTCCTCTGGCTGTGCTTTTCAGCATTGTTCCTGGGAGGAAAGGCCCGCTGATACCCGCCGGTCCCGTTCTGCTCTCCTGGGCCATACATGGCGGGCGGCACCCCGTTCTTCTCTGCCCGCTGGGGCTGTGCTTGCTGGCCTCTCAGGCCACCAGGTAAGTCCACGAACAAGGCATCCTCCTCAGCTGGGGAGTACGGGGACCTGGCCTTGCTCCTATCTCGCTTGCCCTCCAGTGGGTCCCTCTGGGAACGGTACCGTTCTTCCTCTTGCTCCCGCCTCTCAAAGCCAAAAGAATCCTCATGGCTTCGATGAGGACAATCCCTCGCATGTCCAGGTCCCACGTGGCCACACTCTCGACAGGACTCTGTGTGGTTGGCCTGGGGGACCGCCTGCCGCTCCACCTTGTCCACGTCCCTGCAATGACAGAGGCACATTCAGCCCATTCCAGACAGCGCCGCGGGCATCCAAGACTCCCCCGAGAACACACACTGTACTCGAATTTCCTCCAGGCCTTTGCCTGGGCTGTTCCCTCCGCCTGGAATACCTTTCACACCTAGTCCCTCATGCTTCCTGCCTGACTTCTACTCCTTTGGGACCTGGCCTACATGTTGCCTCCTCCAGGAAGCCACTCCAGTCACATACTCCCAGTCTAGATTGGGACCTTAGCTGACTCACTGTCACACTAACCACACTGGACCATAACTGTGTTTACTCATCTAACGCCCAAGTAGACCATGAATTCCCTGAGGCCAGAGGCCCATCTGTCCAATTACAATATGCCCACAACTGGTGCATATGCAATGACTGGTGTACAGTAGGCGCTTTATAAATCCTACTGATCGAATAAATGAAACATGTGACAATCTCATGCCTTTCCCATCTGCTCTTTGTCCATCTGTCTGTCTGGGGCAGTCCAGCTTGGACAGAAGGCTCCCGAGCCCAGGGTCTCTCCCACTGGCATCTAGCATAGCCCAAAGGACAATTAGCACATAATGAACATTCTCCCAAGATGGTGAGTAGAGAACTGGCTCAGCAACCTCTTCAGATGACCTCTTACCTAGTGCTCAAACAGGAACCCACAAGAACACTGGCCTAACAACAATCCTCTGAAGCAGCACTAGTCAGATTTTAGAGATAAGGAAACTGAGGCACAGAGAAGATAAATGATTTGCCCACGAGCGTAGTGCTACAGAGCCCATGTGGTTCCCACTGCCTCTCCAAATGTGTGCCCATGGCCCACATACGTGCAGACCTAGAAACTGTAAAGGAGAATGGGGGGTGCCATCAGTCAGGATGTGAACTGAGGCTAGAGGAAGAACTTCTGGGGGCATCGAGAAGGACTCCTCTTTCGTGGCCTGTCTGCCACTGTAAGCTGCCTTTCTGCCCCCCTTCCTTGGGGCAGGACCCTAGTTATGTCTACGTCCCCATTACTTGGTAGCAGGGACAGAGCAGCAGCTCCATAGGCTGTGAAGAATTTAGACTGGGGAGGAAGGAGGACACACTCCAGCCCAGCCCAGAAAGACCAGAAAATTACCAAAGACCCTTGGCTGGGGCAGCCAAGTTCCTCGGTAAAAAGGTCCTGGCCTTGAGATCCATCACTCCTCAGATGGCCAAGCCAGAGGGCTCTCCATTTCAACATGAAAGCATACACTGGAAATGCGGCTGCATTTATAACTTAGTGGCCACAACCCAGGCATCCTGACAACAACCTAGGAACCCCAGCTACCAATAATCAGCACAGACTCAGGGCAGAATCAATGCGGTCTGGGAGACTGTTAAAATATCAGTGTAAAAAATATATATATATCAGTGTAAAGTAACAATGTAACCCCTAAGAAAAGCAATCACACATCTCACTGTCCATGTACTCTCCTGACTTTTCCATGAAAACCCAAAGCTTTGTTTAAAAAAAAAAAAAAATCAATTTCAGCATTTCATTTTTCATTTGGGGACCACCTCCCCCACTCCCAATCCATGTGGTTTGGGTGCTGCTGACTCTCCTACTCCCTGTCCAGCTGAGGCTCCCAGTCTCAGTGATTAGTTTGGGGGCTGACACATAACCTATTCCAAGCCAGTCAGAGTTAGTTCTGGGGTTCTGGCTGGAGCTGGTCTCGAGCTGCTATAACTATATGGGAATCAGCTGTTTGAGAATGTAACCACCAACGAAAGGAGATGGAGAGAGAGAGAGAGAGAGAGAGAGAGAGAGAGAGAGAGAGAATCCTAAATATCTGGCCTGAGCTGTGAGATTTAGCCACACCTAAACCAGATATATCCTTGGACTCTTTGGTTGTGAACCAATAAATTCTCTTTCTCACTTGAGCTAGTTTGAGTTTGGGCTCTTTACTCTTAGTGGAAGGAGTCCTATTATATCATTTTATAATGACATGTCTAGATCGTGATCTCTGAGGGCCCTTCCATTCCTAATGTTCAGTTAGTCTGTAAGCTCCAGTAGTGGGAATATATGGGAAATATTCAGGGGCTACACTTTAAGAAAAAGCAATTCTTACTGTACATTCATTAAGGAACAACTCTTTTCCACAGTATACATTATAGGTTTTAACACTGTCCTTTCTTCCTTTAACCCTCTATAACTGCACCAGTGTAACCCCCACCAGTAGCCTTCAGGTTGCCTAGGTTGGCCTCGATCTTCTTTACTCTTTCTCAAACTTGGGGAAACCCCCCCCCAGGGGAGGGGCTGTGCTAAGGCTGCTGCCTAGGGGACTAGAGCTCTGGCTGCCCTCTGGGTCACACCCCAGCCAAGTCACCGAAGCTTGATAACCTGGTTACTCCAACTGTGAACTTAAGCAACTGTCCCTCCTTGTTATTCCCACCCCAGTGATAAACAGCACTTGGTCACGAAAACCAGGCTGTGAAACAAACATGCCACCTACATAAAAAACATTAAAACTAAAAGGAAAAGGGGGTTTCCTCAACTCCAAAAACCAAGGACGGTGGGTATGATGACACAGCCCAACCAACTATAATGGGGATTTTCCCTTCTTCCAATCAACGTCCATGTATTTAATGTGCAACCATCTATCCCCACTGGGGCGGGCACTTTGAGGTATAAGAAAATAGCAGAGAAAACGGTCTCTGCCCTCAAAGCCAGACAACCCTAAAGCCCAATTTAATCATGGTAATCACATTTAATAGTGTTTTTATTAACTGACCCCAAATCGTGGGTTTCCAGTCTTTTCTCACCTTGGAGCCAATTTATAACTATAAATCCCCGTCTTTACTATGTGTGTACATACGACGTGCACATCCTCACATACGCCAGCACATCCTGCTGATAACGGTGATAGAGAATGACCAATCCTTTCTTCAGATTAACACCCCCATTTACTGCAAAATAAGACTAAAGAGAGCGGCTAAAAAAATGGTAGTCTGCTTGCCACCAAGCAGCCTTCTAGGCCCTCAAACTTGGGATTATGAACAGTTCTTGGTCTCTGACTACTGGGCCTTATATAAGATGCCTTTGGGCCCAAAAAACTCAGGCTACAGCTGTAGGTAAGAAAGATGAAGGTAATATCCTCTACTCCCCCACCTTAACTGACTTAAACAGTTAACTTGCTAAAATACATGATTTAAGGCAAAAATGTTTTCTGGTTTTCGCCCATCTCCCTGCATTCCCTACAATTTAACACACAACTTCTCAAATCAGGAGACCTGTCACAAAATAGATTTGCAATGCTCAATTTAGCACAATGGTGGAAAAGAATGAAGCATCCTTCAGCTCTCAATGACCATCATTCAGAGAAGTTGACCACGCAGGGCACACATGTTCAGCTAAGATGACACAAGCCCTCCAGTGCAGGTCACTACTATTATTGTGAGCACCTGGACTCAGTGACTGTTCAAAGTCACAGGGAATTCTTGGCATTTGGTGACCATTTTGGCTGAGTGTGTCAAACCCAGTGGGCACAGGGTTTAGCGCCAGTCAGACCTGAATTCAAGGGTTGGTTCCACCTGATACAAGCTGGGTGACCCTGAACAAGTCTCTGACTTCTCTGGTTTCAGATTTCTTATCTGCAAAATGGGGACAACAACCCCCGCTTTGTTGGACTGTGGCAAGAACTAAAGGAGACAGTGCCCAGAAAGAGCACAGCAGAGTGCCTGGCACACAGTGTGCCCTCAAATACACATGCATTGACGACCCAATATCTATTCTCTCCCTCTTCCTGGACCAAAGTTTTTCTAAGTGGCAAAGTAGCCAGTAAAAAGTCACATTTCCCAACCTCCCTCGGAGCTGAGGGTGACCATGGGACTTAGATCTGGCCAAGAAGATGTTTAGCTGGGTTAGCTAAACCTTCCCTTCTTCCTTCCTGGAATTTGGACTATGTTGGATTTCAAGGTGACAAAAACAAGGATAAAAGCTACCCGCTAAAACCTGGGTAGAAAGCGAGCAAGAGCCCAGATCCCTGACGGCATCATACCAGCCTGGACTAACTTCCTCTGGATTTGTGTCACGTGAGAAAACTAAAACCCAATTTGATGATGCTATCCTAAGTTGGGTTGTTCTGTTACTAGCAACCAGACACAATACCTAACTGCTGCAAGGGGCTAAATGTTATTAGCATGAATTGGGTCCCTCCGTTTTTAGCACATCACAACAGTGTTCTGTGTCTGCTTAGAACATATTCCTGTTTCCTCCTGCAAGTGGGAAAAGAACTCATCTCACACCGGGGATACTTCTTTCATCTTCATTTTCTTCACAAGAACTTAGAAGTTAACAGATTATACCAAGCACTGATCATTATTTTATTCTGCATCTAAACCCTTTATCTTACCAGGAAATAAGAACTATTATTTCCAAAGATTTGGGTGGGAAGAGGAATGACAGCTTGTAGGGCCTTGGTTGGACTTTGGTCCCATGGCAGATACAGCCCTTCTATCAAATTCCCACTAGAGGATTCCTCCCTACTCTCCACACTGAAATGACCAAACTAGGAACCCAAGAACAAGGCCCAGGCCACCAATATTCTTAGAGAGTTTAGTCTGAACCAGATCAGGTGGCGGAAGTCCTGCCCTGGGAAACCAGCTCAGCCTATGTTGACAGACGCTGAGTCCTGAGCACTGACCCCGGTCTCAGGAGGACAGTGGGCTCAAAAGTCACAACTGACCCTAGGCACAGTCTGCAGACTTGTACAAAAGGCTAAGGAGAAAGGGGCCCAAAGTATCTTGGGAGCCTATGGCAGGTCTGTTCACTGGAATTAGTTCCTAGCATTTGAGGAAGGAAATGGCTGGAGAGAAATAGAGACAGGAGTCTGTTTCTTCTCTCCCCCAGAGTTAAATAGGGCAGTCCCCCTGGGAGTGGAGCAGATATCTGGCTCCCTTTCACGCTCTGCTCTAAATTAACAATAGAGGGCCTGACCGCTCTGACAACACACTCCCCAGCTCGTCAGGCTGTCCTCCCCCAAAGAAGAGCGAGGCTAAAAAATAAATGAAACACTGGACTGCCAGGCTGAGGTGCCTCCTGCCTCAAAGAAGTGGCTACTGGCAAAGTCCCTTGTGAAGTTTTAAGGACTGACAAATCAGATAAAGGACGTTTGGTCACTCCAGGTCTCCTCAGTTTGTTCATTCCTACCTAAAGAATCCTTCCTTCTTTCTAGCGGGTGTAAGTCATGCTCAACCATCAAAGTTCAACCCAATCCAGTCTGGGGTTCTGGCCCACGTTGCGCACTTCTCATCTCCCTGTGGCAGTCACCATTCTGGGTCACTCATTTTTTGTGTGGCCAATGCTTGGTTGTAATTACCATATTTGGGGTCCTACTGTGTGCCGGGAACTTGACATAGACCATCTCTAATCCCTACAACAATTTTGCAAGGTCAGTACTGTCAAGCCCAGAGTGGCTGAGGGCACACAGTCAGTAAGTACCTACAATAAATTGTCTCTACCAAAGAATAGGGACAGTGGCAGCAACAGTCATCACCAAGCACTCACTAAATGCAAAACCCTGAGCTAATAAGTTAAATATATTACCTCCTCTTATCATTGTCCAATCCTCCAAGGCTAGAGATATTATTAATCTTTCATTACAGGTAATAAAAGTGAAGCTCTAAGAGGTTAACCAATTTGCCTTGAATCATGCAACCAGTGACATAAGCAGGATTCAAACCCCATCTGATCTGACTCCAAAGCCCTGCACCTGGTTGAAAACATTGCCATAAATTACTTCTGCTCAAGGTGCAAGGGGCTTGTCCAACCTCAGGTGTTCCTGCTACACTTTACTCAACATGATCTGGTTTTGGAAGGCCAAATATTTAGTTCTCTGAAGACAGTGCAGATAGTCAGGAATGTATGCGCCATTTCTGAGCAGGATGATTCCCCACAGGTCAATTCCACAACAGTGGTTGGATTGCTCTGAAACACCCCAAATCCTTATTCGAACCCCTTACAGGTAGAGGTTTCATAGCTGTTTTGCTCATCCATCCATCCACCCAGCTGCCCAGCCAGCCAAACAGCCACGCATCTATCCATGCACTGTTTGCTTACTGCGTGCAGATACCGTCCCATTTTCTAGGAGTTTATAGATGACTAGGGGTGACAATGAGAAAGCAGGCCAATGTAACTTGAGCATGAAAGTCCTGTGCAAAAGGAATGACAAGCTGGGGCATCTAACACTGAAGGGTCAGAGAAGGAGGAAATAACATCTAGGCTAAGGCCCGAAGCATGCACTGACTTTTTCCTAATAAGGGTGAGGGCTGGGGCAGCAGAAGAGCAAGGCCCAGATGGATCCTGGTGCTTCCTGAGATGGCCCTCCATCTCTCACCCAGACTCCATCACAGCCTATTCTCCCCCTTGCTCTCTTAGATGCAGCCACACTCCCTAGCTTTCTGTTTCTTGAATAAACCAAGCTCATTCCTGCCTCAGGTGTTTGTAAGGGCCATTCCTTCTGCTTAAAGCACTCTGCCTCAGCCTCATATATCAATCGGGCTTCTCCTCCATATCTTCCCTAACCACCCGAACAACAGTGGCTATTCCCTGCGCCCTTGTCCCTCTCATCCCATCACCCTATTTTACTGCCTTCATGCATGGATCATGATAGAAAATCATCTTGATGTTTACCTGCTTATGATCTGTCTCCACCATCCCTACCCAAGAATGCCTGGGACTTGCCTCTTTGTTGAACACTGCTGTATTTCTCAGCACCTTCAACCGTGTCTGATGCACAACATGCCCTCCATAAAAACTTGTAGAATGAAAGACTAAACAGATGACCACGTGCACAAATGCACCCAATTTAAGAAGTTCAGTACTACTGGGGCACAGAGAATGGGGAATAGCAAGACATGAGCCCAAGTGTCATAGGGACCAGACCCATGCAGTGCTCAAAGTCCCTGAGGAAACTGATTTTTACTCCAAAGGTGATTAGACTATAAGTTCCTTCAGTCCGAAGACAGGACTACAGTTACACAGAGACCAGAGAGGTTTGGAAACAGAAAGGAGATCAGTTGTCTTCTGACAGGCCCTCCTATCTGAGCTGCTTGCCAGTTTTGTGAGCTGTAAAAGCAAGCTAACCTCCTTGTTTAGTGTTTTAACTTGTTGCAAAGGACAAGACATCCTTAGACAAGAGACAAAAAGCAGTCCAATGCAGGGGAGCTGGGAAGACAGATTTCAAGACAGTCCAAAGTCTGACAAGTGGAAGAACATGAAAATGGGGGGAAGAAATTATGAACCGAAGGAGCTAGTGAGCAGGCTTTGGCAACACTGCGTGGTACCCCATCCAGTGTGTGGGGTGGGATCTTAAGAATACGTGAATGAATTTCTATCAAGAGACTGTGAAGCCTATGTAGGAAACAAGGGGATAAACTCAGGAGTTGCAGCAAGGGTGCTCAGCTCTGCTCCTGGGTCAGAGGAATGATGTGGGAAGAGGAGGGAGGAGGAAAGGGAGAGGGGCAGGTAGAAGGAAGGATGGGCAGAACAGAACCACACTCACACTGCTACAGGATGAGTACATCCTGATAAGGGAGAAAGTGCAATTTGTTCACAGACGACTCCTCATCAATGTGACCCAGAGGAAGAACGATGAAACTGGAAGGGTGTAAAGAAAAAAGAGCCCATGACATTGTTAAACCAAACCCTATAGAAGGTAGCATATCTGATACAAAGTATCTTAGCCATCCTACTAAGTAAGCACTTTATACATTCATTTATTTTTTTTAAAGATTTTATTTATTTGAGAGTGAGCAAGAGAGAAAGAGAGAGCGAGCACATGAGCAGGGGCAGAGGGAGAAGCAGACACCCCGCTGAGCAGGGAGCCTGATGTGGGCCTCGATCCCAGGACCTTGGGATCACGACACTAAACTGAGCCACCCAGGCACCCCTACGTTCATTTATTTAACTTAACGCTTGTAATAGCCCATGGACTGAGAAAAACTGAGGTTTAAAAGCATACCTGATCTGTACAAGTGACTCAGCTAGAAAGTAGTAGAGCTGGGATTTGAACTCACATCTATGACTTCAGATACAAAGCTCGGGGAAGAAAACTAAAGGTAAAAGAAACCAACACAGAAGAAAGTGAGGGGTGAGTCAGCTGGCCTGGACGTTCATTGTCTGGGCCTCCTTTATCCCATCCCAATGAGTCATTTCTCCTTCCTCTGCCCACAGCCCTGGCATTGACTTGGCCATTCACCCCTACCTCACCCTCAGTCCCTGTGGTCTGGTTCTCAGAAGTGAAGCACGTATCCCAGGCTTGTGCCAATCAGGATGTGCATTCCCAGGATGTACCACAGTACACGGTTTAGGGTTTAAATGGGATTGAAGCCTGTCTAATCTGAATGGCTCTGGACAAGACTCTGGCTCTTTCCTGCTGGACTTTCCCCCCCACAGATGACAGGAGTCCAGGGCTACTGCAGCTACCTTGCCACCAGATCTAAGATCTGCCAGGGACCTCCACATGGAGTTGAAGAATGAATCCAAACCAGAGGTAGCCAGAGCCCAGAGCCTTAGACAATGACTTATAATATTGTCTGAGCTTTGAGCCCACCTGTTTCTAAAGCTAGACCTATCCTGAACTTTTCAGTTAAGGGAACCAATGAATTCCTCCTTATTTAAGATAAATTTGGGGACATCTGGGTGGCTAAGTCAGTTAAGCATATGCCTTTGGGGGGCTCAGGTCATGATCCCAGAGCCCTGGGATCAAGCCTGGCATCGGACTTCCTGCTCAGTGGGGAGTCTGCTTATCCCTCTCCTTCTGCCCCTCCCCCTACTCATTCTCTCTCACTCGCTAATAAGTGAATGAAATCTTTAAAAAAAAAAAAAAAGATAAATTTGTCTGCATTTTCTGCTACCTGCAATCAGGAGTCCTACTATAAGAATAGAAGCATCTGGTGAGAAACAAGTTGGGCAGAGATGAATACATGACCACTGGGGCCCCCCACTTAACACAGATGGAGGTTTTCCAATGCAGATCACCAAACTGGAGGAGAGGGAAGATTTAGTACTGCTTGATGAATAATTCTAACTAACCAAATGTCTGAACATCTTATTCTGGGAAAACAGAACACTTAATAAGTCTGGATTTGCTTGGCTGACTATTCCATCTCTCAGAAAGCTAAGGGAAAATGCTGTTCTGCCTTTATCTAGACTCAGATGGTAAAACACATTGTTTTGTTTTGTTTTAAGGAAGGAACTTTAGGCAAGCATGATTATGGGATTTTAAGAATTTATTAAGGGCATAAAAAAAACAAATGCTAAAAGTTCAGAGAAAATCTAGGGACAATAGCCTGAGACCCTAAAAGGGAAGGAAGGCAGCCCAACAGATAAGGGGTGGAGCCTCTCCAAAACAGAATCTGATAGTTAATTACAAAATCTTAAAAAAAAAAAAAAAAAAAAAAAAAAAAAAGTAAAAAAATTGGAACATCTTCAGGCAGGAAAAAGTTTAAAAAAAAAATGGGCTAGCAAATTAATCCCTAACAGTTCAAGGCAGGCGTCACTTTTCAATCACAATACCTCTTCCTGTTAAGACTGATTTCATTCTTAGGCTACCTTTGACCCAGTGCCCTAGTCAGCCATGATGAATTGAGCAGAAACGGAACACAAGAAAGAACCCACCTGCCATTGCTGGTCTAAAGAAGCCAGTACAATAACACAGGCAGCTCCCAGAGCTCAAGCTAGAAAAGGACATGCACAAGAAATGGAAGGTAGGGGCGGAAAATCAAGCACAGACGCACAGTGGAATGGGCCCACAGGAATGATGGCAAAAGGGGCAGAGTCTAGAAGGAGCTGAGCTTGGTTTATGTAGAGCAAAGCAAAACAAAAACAAACTTTCTACTTTCTAAGAATTAAAACGAAGGAGGGGAGGGCTTTAAAAGAATATGAGACATAGGTATCTCTGCTTGGGGAAGACGATGTGCATAAATAAAGCTAAATGCTTTAACTTCTGGGTTTAGTTCCATATCTTCATCAAGAAGCATGATCTTCTCCATGGAAAGGAAAACGACCTTAGTTATGAGAGACTGAAAGTTCAAGACAGGGAGGAAGATGGGAAAGGCCCCAGGGCCTTAAGGGAACTCAGAAACGGGCTCAAGAAACCTCTCAGGTAGTGTGCCTGGGTGGCTCAGTCGGTGTCTGCCTTCAGCTCAGGTCATGATCCTGGGATCCTGGGATTGAGCCCCGCATTGGGCTCCTTGCTCAGCGGGGAGCCTGCTTGTCCCTCTGCCTGCCACTCCCCCTGCTCATGTTTTCTTTCTCTCTCTCTGTCAAATAAATAAATAAAAGATTTTATTAATTTATTTGACAGAGAGAGAGAAAGAGAGAGAGAGAATGCACGCACAAGCAGGCAGAGCAGCAGGCAGAGGGAGAGGGAGAAGCAGGCTCCCCACTGAGCAAGGAGCCTGACATGCGGCTTGATCCCAGGCAGATGCTTAACCAGGCACCATCTGTGCCACCCAGGCACCCTAAATAAATAAAATACATTTTTTTAAAAAAAGGATTTTCAAGATGTTATCACTCATGCTTTAAAAAAACACAAAAGAGGGGCGCCTGGGTGGCTCAATGGTTAAGTGTCTGCCTTCAGCTCAGGGCGTGATCCCGGAGTTCTGGGATCGAGCCCCGCATCAGGCTCCTCCACTGAGAGCCTGCTTCTTCCTCTACACTCCCCCTGCTTGTGTTCCCTCTCTCGCTGGCTGTCTCTCTCTCTCTATGTCAAATAAATAAATAAATAAATCTTAAAAAAATAAAAATAAAAAATAAAAAAACACAAAAGAAACTTAAGTATTTCTATAAGCTCAAATATGTATATAAATGAATTTAGTTAAAAAGGATGCCCATCAACCTGATAATAGAGATTACCCTGGGAAGGTGATTAAGGATATTTTTGTCTTTGGTTTTTGCATTTTTTGTAATAAAAATGTCTTCATTTATTGTATAATTAAATATATAAAAATATTATCTACACACACATACACACACACACACACACACACACACACACACATATATATATATTTTGTAAGGATGAAAAACAAAGACTAGGAAACAGTGAGCATTAGGGACCAGCATATGCATTGGGAGCAAGACGTGCCAAATGTACCCAGTTTCCTTCTCCTGGGATGATGAAGGAAATGCTGACGTCTCTACGAACTGAGTGCCCATAGGCTAATGGCAGAGGCTTTCACGTCATCATCATGAGCACAATAGAAAAATGCAGGCTGGACAACAATTCTAGGAGGTAGAGTCAGATTTGACTGAACACCTGAAGTTACTGATTCAGGGTCCACGTGGGAACTTCCAGGACTGTCAATGGTCTTGTCCTAACATATTCATTCATTCTTTCAGTCACTCACTCACCAGACATTTGACACCTTACCCTGTCAGGTGTGCAGAAGACACAAAGACAATCCCTCCCTGAAGTCTAGGACACTGAGAAGTACATAGAAGGCGGGGGAAAAAACAGCATGGGAAATGCCTGACTGAAGTATTATGGAAACTCCAAGGGGGAGAGCCAGACCCCCAGCTGGCCCCTTGAAGGTCGTCACTCTCTACCAAAGGTCTATTTGTTGCAAGAAAGCTAGCATGAAGTCGTTAAGCGTCTGCCTTCAGCTCAGGGTGTGATCCCAGGGTCCTGGGATCAAGCCCCACATCAGGCTCCCTGCTCCACTGGGAGCCTGCTTCTTCTTCTCCCACTCGCCCTGCTTGTGTTCCCTCTCTCACTGGCTGTCTCTCTCTCTCTCAAATAAATAAAACCTTTAAAAAAAAAAAGAGAGAGTCTATTTAAAAAAAAAAAAAGAAAAGAAAGCTAGCATGAGGCAAGAAAGTACCACTAATACCAAAAGTCACATTCACGTAAGCTGGAAAAGGTTGACAAGCTAAAACACACCATGTGAAATCCATTTATAGTTGCTGAAAAATCCTGCCTTTAGGTTGATGGGAGAATAACCTTTTGTTTTGAGGCCTCACTGAAAGACCACAGTCAAACAGACCTCTAAGCAGAGCAAGGCGTCCAGATAGTGAAAAATAGGCCCACGTCAGAGGAGGACTGGCTAAAGGCACACCCTGACTTTTCCAGGGCTCCCCTACCCTCTCTGAGCCTCTGACTCCAGTCACCGTCCTCCTGTGCCTTCTCTCAGGAAATTACCCACAGCCAACAAACTCAGGAATTTCAAGATCCTTGATTGTACCCTTGGTTTGCCCACTTGAGGAAGGCGTGGCTGGACAATAGCTCCCTGGCTAGCTCCAGCAACATGGTGGGCAGTCTAAGGCACATTTTCAGTTTGCAAGATCTTTCTCATCTGTTTCTCCCTCTTCCCCAGTCTGGTGCCCCCAGGCTGTCCCTCCTGCCCCCCATCAGAGAAGGATAAATGAGAAACACACACACCAGGTTCCAAGAATCCATATCCCAGGCAATCACTGTACCCTTCCAGGTCTTTGCATTTCTCTGCCCAGTGAAGAGAGGACCAGTTAACTTCTGAGGGACCTTACCGTGTATGCATTCTCCTCCCTGGGAGAATAGGACCTCAAGAACAGGACCTCAAGAAATAGGACCTCAAAGAAAGGGCAGTGCTTAATATGAGTGAATGCAAGGTGGAATTTGGGGCACCCAAGTGTTCTTATCTGGGTCCCCAACCTAATGTGGGAAGTACTCTGACAGGGACCTTCCATTGGGACTGACCTCTTCAGCGATGATCGAGACAGCACCTGTGCAGCCTGGTTCATGGCCCGGACCCATGCGTTCATGTCCTCCTGGGTGTCGGCACTGAAGTAGTAGGTCCTCATGCCTGACTGCTCGGCCTGAGAGCCCCCCGTGGAGCTATTATAGATGAGTGCTCGCATCCCCGTGTGCACAGCCTGTGAACACGAGGCGGAAACCCAGGTCAGAGGGGTCAGCGTACATTTTACTTCTGGGAGCCAAAACAAGAAGACACTCTGGCCACGTTCTCCCCTCTTCCACATTAAAAGCCCAGGCACCGCCCAGCCTGTTCCGACACCTGGAAAACATCACAGCTGGATTCCCCCTTCCTAGTGCAGTCAGCCCAGTGACAGCTGTGTCCCGTCCCCGCGCTAAAGCCCTGCAGCTGTACCTGTCCCTATTTCTCCTACTCCTGCTCAGGGAGGGGCACACAGTCAAGGCTTCTGTGAGAGACTTTTTTTCAAAACCCTCATTCTGTAGAAGCAAACTCTCCGGAATCCCTGTTTGGGTTCTTCTGAAGCACGTGATTACGGGAATTGAGCCAACAATCAGCAGTAACAGCAGGTGGCTTGGCGCAGGTATTCACCGGGCCTCCCAGCGTGGCGGTGAAATGTGATGTGTTCCCGTCAAAGCTGCTGCTCTTCTCTCTCTCCAAAGAGGCACTACAAAGTTTGACATTTGACTGAAAATCCTTGTGTACCTACTATGTGCTAGGAAGCCTCAAGGTGCTTTCACATGAATCCTTGCAAAAAGCCCGTGAAGAGGTACCAGAAATGACCACTGAAAAGCAACCAGGATGGGTGCAAACAAGAGGCAAGGCCAGTTCCTCCCTCTGTGTTCTGATAGGCAGGGGCCTGTCTTAACTCTGTAATGAAAAATCTCACCAAATCTACATAGGAAGATATACAAGAAGGAAGATCAGTAGAGCTGATCAATGCCTACTATGTGTCTCCTGGGTACTTCCATGACTTTAATCTCATCTTAGTACCAACAACCCTGAAAGGCAGGGACAGAATCTCTATTTTACAAATGTGACAAGTGAAGGTCTGAGATGTTAAGTAACTTTCCCCGATCTTCATACCCAGGAACAGATTCTTCACAGCCGTTAACATTACCTGGCATTATCTATTTTACACACTAGTTGGCTTATCAACTGTCTCTTCCCTCCAGAATAGAAACTCCATGAGAACAAGGACTTTGTCTATTTTGTTCACTACAGTATCCTCAGGAATAGTGCCTGGCACATAGTTGGTGCTCAACAAATGTTAGTTGAATAAATGAAGGGTTGGAACCAGGATTTGTTCCTAGGTCTATCTGACTCTGAGTCCGAGCTTCTCTATACAATGTTCCCAGGTACTACCCAGAAATTAGTAATGATTACACAGATCACTGGTCCAATAATCTGGATCCAGATTGAAAGACAGACCTCATGCAAGGACCAGTCAGAGAAAACAAAAGGAAAGAACCAATTAGAAGCTGGGAAACAACATGCTTCTAGAATCACTAATGGTCATGGATGAAACCTCTCAGATGAACTGTCAACATTGGTTTCTGTGGCCCACGCTAACATCTAGGTCCAAAATGCATATAAAATACGGGCCTACTACTGACACTGACATACCTGAATCTATCCAGTTAGTTCCAAGAGAGTATAGGCAAACTTAGCCTGCAGCTGAGCCCCTACAGTGACCAAAGCAAACCTGATATCCTTCCTTGCATGCAAAAGGGGTTATCCACTGTCCCAGAAAAGTGATATTTAAGCTGCCCTCTACAGAGGAAGCAGATATTTTAGTAAGAGTAGCACAGAGGGATGTGTGGGACCCCAAGGTGGACAAGAGTATGATATGCTCAAAGATGAAGCCAGCGTCCCTGGTAAGGAGAAAAGGAGAGGGCAGAGTGAAATGAAGCTACTGGAGTTGGCAGGGCCAGGTCACCAGGGTCCTGTGGTCATGTTAGGGTTTTGTCTCATTTACAAGAGCAAGGAGAAGTTATTAAAGGGTTTGAGCGGCAGAGTGGGGAGATCAGATTTTTGTCTGGAAAAACCACTCTGGCTGCAGTATGAAGAGGTTAGAGCCGGGCTGGGGCAGATGAGAGGATAGGGGCAGGAGACCGGTACAGGAATACAGGTGAGAGACAGTGGTAAGGGCTGAGAAGAAGAGGATCGCCCTGAGTCTGGACAAAAGTAGCAGGTAATATCAGCAGGACCTAGGAATGGACTGGACATGACAGCTGAGAATGACAATTGTCAAGGATAAGACTGTCAGGTTTATGACTTACAAAGACTATGGTGCCCGTTTGCTGACATTAAGAAGGAACTCCTCATGCCCAACCTGTGGGCTGACTGTGAGCAGCACAGTGAACTGAGTAGGAACTCAGGCCCTAGAGTCAGCCTGATATGCGTGGTGAGCCTGCCTCTTACCCCAGGGCAACCTTGGAGAAGCTGCTTGACCTCCCCAGGCCTCTGTTTCCTCATCTTTAAAATGGGACTGTGGGTGATGATGGTGGTTACCATTTAAGGCTATGTGAGCATTAAATGAGATAATGCATATATGGAACTTATAGCACCACCATTTTTAAGGCTCAAAAGATATGTTAGTTGAGGTTATTATAGGACCAGTCACTTGAGTAATCTAAGCTGATTGAATGAACTTTCTAGAAACTTTGGAAGATTCTTCTCTGCCCTCTCCCCATTGCTAATATACAGAGAACGAAACATGAATTACAAGAAAGCCTAAACTTGGGAAGTGTAAGTAGAGTCACTTCACTAAGACTCCTCTAACAAATGACTACCCTATGTGGTCTCTGTTTGCAGAATGGGACTAGCCCCATCTACCCAGGTAGAACTAGCTGATGGGCTAATTTTCCTGGTGAAAGCTCTGGACAGGTAAATCAAACACTTGCAGTGCAGTGATGTAAGAGCTGCGGACGTATAGAAGAAAGGCACCTAACCTATCCAAAGGGCTCAAGGAAGGCTTCCTGAAGGAGGTGACCCCCAAGCAGAGACCTGAAGGACCAGTAAGAGTTGGGGAAAGAACATTCTGGGCTGTGGCTGAAGCTCAGGAAAAGGCCTGTGGGCAAGAAACGCCCTGGGGCCCCAGGCAACTGTACATGGGTGGAGGGAAAGTCTAAGATGGGAGTGGCTAAAAATGGATAGATAAGGTGGGGCTGGTAAGCCAAGACCAGGCTTTTTCCTGCAGGCAATGGGGAGCCACTGATGGGTTTATGGTGGGAGCACAGTCTGAACAGACGTGCAATTCAGGAACAGTGTGGAGGAATGATCGGAGGCTGCAGTCTGAGGGCTGAAGCAGGAGTAACATCACCTACAGAGCACTCACCATGTGCTAGGCACTGTTCTGGCAGAAAGCTAGTTACCAACAGGAGGGATGACAACAGCCAAGACAGAATAGTGACAGGGCGGTGGAGAAGAGTAGATGGAGGACAAAACTGAAATGGGAGAGGAAAAGGGCAGCTCTTCCCTGTTCTCTTCTTACCCCCTAATGACCGCCATGCTAATGGAGACTCTAGAATATAAGCCCCATGAAGGCAAGGACCTTACCCTTCTCATTGTGGTATCCCCAGAATCTGCATCCCACCAAGAAGAACAATGGAGCACAATGAAAGTTGGCTGAATATAAATAAGTGAAAAACCACGTGTCTCGTCTGGCCTCCAACCAGAAGCTAAAGCAGGGGTCTTCCTCTTTGGGGGGGGGGGCATGAACCCTCTGGACAGTTTCCTAAATCCTAAGAACTCTTCTCAGAATGTTTCTACATATGCAAGTAAAACAAAGGAAATTTGTTATACTGAAATACAATTACCAAAATTTTCTTAAATGTGGTATAATGATATGTATGCTTCTTTAATAAATCATCACATAAGCAATGTAGTAATAATTACTGTAATTTCAAAGTGGTGATGAGCATAATGCTATTTCAAGGTATGTACAACAGTCACAATGTGGTATGAAGAGCTTTCTGGTTTCTACTGGTGACCAAGGCACAGGTGCTACAGACACCTGTTTTTCCCTGCCTTCGTAATCAAAGGAAACATTATAGGTTAAAAAAGGAAAGATGTGATTTATCCACTGACACTTGGGAAGCTGTAGAGCTCAGGTCAGGAACCCTTGGTCTTAAGAGAGGAAGAGCAGCTCAAAGGAGCCCAATAAAGGCTTTTTCCCCACTGAGGATCCTTGAACCGTTTGCTACATGGAGATGCTTTTTGCTCCAGATCCTGGATCTGAGGGGCAAGCTTGCTCAGAGCTGATCCGTGGGCCAAGAGTTTGCTGTGCATTCAAGGAGCTCTTTGGGGAGGCACCCAGATGAGCCAGCAGAGCGCAAAAAGCCTGCTGGTCAGGGCCTTGCAGAACGTCTCCTAGATGCCACCAAGGGCCCCACTTGGCCCTCCCACAGAGCCGCCTGCGTCTCAGGGTCCATCCTGCACCAGCTGGTAACGCATAGCGGCTGCCAGGCTGCGAGCACAGTCGAAAAAGAAAGACAAGGAAAGGACCATATAACCTTTCAGGCTGTGCCTATCTACCATCACAGATACTCTCAACAAACTCAGGCAAGGTGCCCTAGCAACGGTCAGAGAATTTCAGCTCTGGAAATAATGAAGAGCTGACATCAGAAGCAGGCATAAAGCTCAAGACACTAAACACTGTGCATTCCTCAGTGTGCCCAAGAACACAGATCCTGAACTGCCCCAGGGTCCCACTTCCTGGCCCTTAAAAGAACAACGCTGCAGCCCAAGGGAAAGGGAAGTCCTTCACACTTCCACAGCCCTCTGTGGAAGACCAGCTGAACACCACTAGACCTGCCTGTAGCAGCTTCCGTCTGTTCCCAGACCCTGCGGATCCCCCCACAGGGATCCCCAAACACATGCATGCCTTCTGTCTCTCAGACCAAAAATTTAGCTAAGGAACACTCTTGGCGAAGTCCTTCTAAGAAAAATTTTTTTCAAAGAGAAAAGAATCTACGACACATAAAAGATGTTTTTCTAAATCTGTTTTCACACCTCCCAGTGAAGTGTTAAGATGAAATATATATAGTTACAATCAGCTACTTTGACCATATTTCAAATGCTATCCCCAAAAATTACATACAACATTATCCCAACTGTTTGCCCAGTAGCAACACTGAACCCTAGAAAGGAAGGTTTTCTGAGGAAGACTTTAAGGCTGCAAAAGACCAGTCTGGAACCCACTGAACACAATGTTTTCAGAGCCATTAATCAGCAGGAGAGGCTTCTGAATGATTAAATAGAAGAGTATTCCTAAAATGATAACAATGAACATTAATTTGAATCACTTCCCACCTCCTGCAATGTGTGTGCAGAAGGTGACCAAAATAAGAAAAGTAGAGAGGAAGAGAAAGAAACTGTCCTCCCTCCCTGTAATGCAATTGTAAGAGGACAGAGTTCACATTCAAGTTCTGTCCACCATCATCTTCCAGCTTTATGACTTTGAGCAAGTTTCTTAAGTACCCTAACCCTTGTGTTCTTAATCTATAAAATAAAGCTAATAACACTGACCTTACAACATTGGCTCTCCACGACCTTAAAGGAGCTTACCTGGATAGAAGTACTTCTCTGATCATAAAAGGTTTTACAAATATAAGGCAATACTATGTTATGCAACAAGAAATAGGGAAGGATCCCAGAATCTTCAACCTATAGCAACACTGCAGTCATCGGGGATAGTGACAGCCAAGGGAAAGAGAGGGACGGCTCAAACCTGGCAATGAACAAAGCTAAAGCATCAGCCCAGGAAAGAAAGGTAGAAACCACCACCCCCACAATGGACTCCAGATCAAGACGCTGATGCAGACACCATGGATACCATATACCAACGCTCTCTTTAACCCTTACAGAGAACGCTGGCGTCTTATCTTGTGCTTTTCCATGATCCTTTATCTATGGTTGGCAAACTTGACTTCTGTTCAATCTCTGCTTTAGTACCTAATGTCCAGTACTCACCTTACACCCCCAACATGGGACTAGGTAAGCTACATGAGTAGTGGGGGCAGGAGCCCCTACCCCACTTGAAATGCATGTCATTGCCTTGTATCCTGAGCAGTGAGAGAGGGCGTTTCCCCGCAGCTACTGGCACCAAAGGCCACTTGCTCCAGTGCTGAGACTTCCACTCAACTTCCAGTAAAGTAGAAATTCAACCCACCCTATCCTCACCATCCCTAGGGACCCAAGAAACAGCAGCAGTGAAGGAATGTGTGGAGGTCACCAAATGAGATGGCCTCAGGATTCCCCAAGTTTCGGCCTGACCAGCACCTTCCTGGAGCCTCCATGCCCAGCTCTGAAGATGCCAGCAGGCATCAAAGGACTGCCATCAATTCTCATGGCCACACTCACTTGACATGTGACCAAGCAGAAAGTAGAAAAGGGATTTTACTATTGAAGGGAGTTCCCTGGGAATCTTTAGTGATCCAGAAAACAAATCAAATATGATTCCATTTGCTTTCTGACAAGATAAAGCAGATAAACTTGAAAATCTCTTCAACATGAGCTTCTAACCCTCAATGTAAGTTTTCATAATAGAATTGCTGTAAATCCATGGTGAGGAACCATCACTTGCAGTAGTGGCTGGACACTAGTTAGACTGGCTGATTATAGTGATAAGAAGGCATGAGGGGGACGAGTAATCACAGGACAGTAGCGATAAGAGGGGTCTGAATACTTACGCAAAGCTGGGGGACTCAGAAGCTCAGATACAAATGAAAGTACTTTTGATGTGGTATTATTCTTATTTAAAGAATTTACAATGTTGTTAACATGCACCCGAAATGCTCTAGCTTCTTAACTTCTCCCCACTCCCCACAAAAAACAACTGCCTTTATGAAGCGATTTTTGGGAACACAAAGTTTCTTAGGGTGGAACTGCGCTCTGGAGGGGAGGGGGCAGTACCTTAAAGGAATACTTGCGACTTATGCGGTCCTCAGGGGCCACAGGTGAGATCACGTAGCTGGGTAGAGGGATGCTCCCAAGGACCGCTTCTTCTCGGCTGTCTTTGAATGGAAAACACACATCAGAATAGCCTTCTGCGGCACCTTCCCTGGGTTGGTCCATCCCACTGCCCCCGTTCAGGGCTCCTTATAGCTCCCTAGGAGTACTGCAGTCACTGATCGTCCATTCAGGTGCTCCCTGGGGACCTCTGTGCTAATGCAGGAATGACACAGGCGAGCCGGGCAGAGACAGGCATGGAAACATGCTCAGCGCAACCTGTGAACTCCTGAAATATGGCAGTACCCCAAGTGTTGTGGGAGCACAGAGGCAGAAGTGACAGTCTGGGGAGGTGGAGAAGCCTTCAGAAGGTGGTATCTAGTGTTTTAAAGGATGGGGAAGGGCATTCTGGGAAGAGCAAACCTCATAAGCAAAGTTAGAGCGTGTGCAAAATATCCTACCTTCTACGTCTATTCTCTTCCTCCTCCAAACCATCTTCATTACAGAGGTAACTTCCTAATGACAGCGTTGGTCCTGTCACTCCCCTACTCAAAGGCACTTGCTGACTGCCCACTGAATGCAAAACGCAGTCCATCTTACTCCACCTGGTGGCACAGCCCTCCTGCATTTTGGCCCTTACCCACCTCCTGAGCCTTCTTTCCTACTATGTCCCTCATGCTGACCTCACTCTCGCCTCACAGGTCTGTCATTCCACTTTCTTCTGCTTCTAGAACTTTATTCAAGTTGCTTCCTCTGCTTGAAATGCCCATCTGCCCTTCATACACAGGCAAAGCTCCACGTATCTTTAAAAGCCCAACTCAAATGCCGTTTATTCTCCAATATGGAATTAATTTCTTGCTCCCCTGAATTGCTTAAGTACGTTAAACGCCTTCTAAAGCACCTAACACAGCCTAGTCTTGTCTTATACAAGTAGACTCTCTCTTCTCACTATTGCACAGCCCCTAACTCTATGTACTGGTGCTCCGTAAATGTACATGTGGCCAACTCAATTCACCAGCTGTCCATCCAGTATTATAGGGGATGGATCCAGACAGCAAGTTACAAATACAATGACTTATCTGTTCTTCCCACCTCTCCCGATTGTGTCAAAGGTATGCCTGTGTCCCAAATGGGGTAGAAGCTCAGACAACTCCAGACCTGGGAGAGTCTAAGTAGCAGATAAACTGGATTCTATTTATTTTAACTCAACAAATGTCACTCCGAGTGCAAGGATTGGTAAAAATAAAAGTCACCAACCACCCACACATGTAAAAGTGAACACTTTGGCAATCACTGCATTTGAGAACATAAGCCTCTGTATCACCTCACCACCCCCTCCAACACAAAGAGCCCTTGGTGGCCTGAGCCTCAGCTCACCTTTATAGTAAAACAAGCAATAATCAGCAAGCACAAACCACCTCCTTTTCCACAGTCTCATCCCAGAACTGTCCTGCAAAGCAAAGAAAACTAATCAGACAATATCTGAGCACACTCTTCCCCCTTTCCAATCATGCACGGCGTGATGCTAGAACCAAAACTTACCCATATCCACTCGTTCTTTCAATAAATTAATGAATTAATGAATTTTTATTGCATGGCCATTTTTTAATAGGACATTAAAATTTAGATTCAACGATGGTTTGTCCCCAGGAAGTGTTACGTGTATCCTGGAAACAGATTAATGTTAAGTATCCTTCTTTCAGAAAGGAAGATGTGAAATCAAAAAATAATTCTTCCATTAAGAAAGAAATCAGTTTTTAACAAAAAGGATGCTATTTATTTATTTATTTATTTAGGTGCTATTCTGTAAAATACCTTCACTTATGCTGAAGAGAAAATTGATTTACATAGCATGAAACAAGGATTTAAGTTAGCTAATTAATCGATGAAACAACATTCTCATTTGACTAAGTCCAGTTCTCTATCATAAGGGGCTAATTTTGCCATGGATTTTCCTTCCATTCAGTGTAAAGAGACTTGGATTGTCTTGCTATCAAACTGCCTCATAACATGAATTTGTCTTTACGCACCTAAAATATAAATCAATACATTTGTTAGAAACATTTTAGATGATTGTGAAAATTCTAAAAAAACAAGGCTAGGGTAGGAAAATAGGCGTGCTGTAGGATCATTTTTCTCCCAAACCTAGGAAAACTCCAGAGCTGCTTTTAGCTGTTAAAACTGTTTTCCTTCTGCAAAAGTTTTTGACAAGTTTAAATTTTAAAAAATAACAGTATGTCAGTCTCTAACCCTAAGCACAACATCAAGTTTGTCCATTCTCCACTTACTAAAGTGCTAAAAACCAATTTAACTCGCTGAGTTCATGCATTTCTTGGTGTTACCCTCTGCTCTGACGAGACGATCTCTAAGATCTTGGCATATTGCTTTGTTTGGAAAACTCCTCTCCATCCTTCCACACCTAGTACAAATGTCACTTCCTCTGGGAAGCCTTTTAGGAATCCCCCAAGCACAGCTACATTCTCTGTGCTGTGTGTCCACAGCACTCCACATAGGCCTCTTACAGTTGCTGGGCTGGGCAGTGGGGGCTGGGGAGAAGAACTACTTACAGCCCCTTCCCTCTCCCTCCACATATCAAAGCAGCATACTTCTGTTTAATGGGGATGGGGATGCAAATGGGAAAGTCAGAAGGTTATTCAGGTAAAAGAGATGGGCAGAGAGGCAAGGAAAGAGACAAAGCTGTGAGGGAAGAGGGTATCACTGAGAGAGGTGCCAACCCGCTGTCTGACAGAGAAGGCTGGAGAGCTACAGAAGCTGTGCTGGGGAATCTGATGGGAGAGAGATTTCAAGGGGTCTTCTAGGGATTCTGTGTGGTGCGCAATGCAATGCCTTCCTCTGTCTTCCCACAGAGCGTTTGGTAAAAATTAACATCATAGCTCTTGGAGTTTGTGGGGTTTTTTGATGCTATGATATGTGAAAGACTGTGAGGGCCACGATAGGACATGTGAGAGATATGTCTGTTTCCCCAGTAGACTGAGTTCCTCAACGGCAGGAACCACATGTTATTCACCTCTTTATACTTGCTGTGGAAGCACTTAGAATCTGGCAGGCGGGGGTGCCTGGGTGGTTCAGTCGGTTAAGAGTCTGACTCTTGGTTTCAGCTCAGGTCGTGATCTCAAGGCTGTGGGATCAAGCCCCATGTTGGGCTCTGCGTTCAGTGCAGAGTCTGCTTAACATTCTCTTCCCCCCCCCCCCGCCCGTCCCCCCTGCATACTCTTTCTCTCTCTCCTCTCTCTCTCTCTAAAGTAAATAAATCTTTGGGGAAAAAGAAAAAATCCCGGCAGGCACTTGGTAAATAATGGACAGACAGATGGACGAACAGATGGATGGATGGCAAGGAGAAAAGGAAGGAGACAAAAGGGACATGCTCTCTGACCCTGGGAGCTCACAGCCTATTTGTGGCCAGAGGACAAGAGACAGAACAATTGGTGGTGAGTTTAGAGATACAGGACAGCCTCAGGGGAGCTGACAGGGCTTCCGAAGGGAAGGGATGTGGGAGAAAGAAGAGCTGTTTCTAAGCAGGTTGCCTAGGAGAATGGTGGTACCATCACCAAGACCCAGAAAAAGTAGGTTGGGTAAAAAAGAGAGGTAAGGGGTGAGGAAGCAATGGGCTGAGTTTGGCTGATTAGGAATCTGCGGGGAGCCAGACATGTGTGCTAGACCAGAGGAGAGGAAAAGATGGGATTTTTCAACCAAATGATAACAAAGGCTCTTTAACATCAAGAGGACAAGTGCTGGCCGGGGATTGGTGGTAAGGCTGGATTCATGCTGAATCACCCACACACCAGTGCCTGGGTCCCAGGGCAGCCAATAGCACTGGGGGCCCAAAGGGTCAAGTGGGTTTGGGGAGGGAAGCTGTAGCCATTGAGCAGATGGTCCACTCATAAAAATGGACAGCACACCTGCCTCAGACAAACTCAGGAGCAGAGAGCTTATTATGAGTCTGTCCCCAGCTCCCAGGGGCCAGGGTAAGGAAGGAGATCAGCAAGAGCCATCCCCCTCTCCCACCCTCCCCTCCCAGTGTCCTCACCTGCTTGTGCAGCCACCCCCTCACCACCACTGGAACATTGGGGTTCCTCCGAATGGCCTGGTCCCTCTTCCCAAAGCTGTGGACTTTATTGCTGGACTTCATGATCTAGGAAAAAGCAGACTCGAATTCTAGCACCATTTAGGGGACTTGGGAAGTCACCTGCATGACTATCATGCACCTGCATGATAGGAGAGCTGTAGGCTCCCCTGCCTTACTCTAAGTGGCAGTGCCTGTTGATCAAAAGAATAGCAAGGAGACCAGAACCGGCGGCCACATGGCCACAGCATTTTAATGCAAAGGTGAATCCAAGACCTAGCAAGCTTCCCATCTGGGTCACAGAGGAAAAAAAGGGATTTTTCCATCAACTTTCTCCAGCAGCTGTTGGTCCTCATATGTCCTAGTCCTTCTGGAGCAAAGCTACTTTTTGGTCACAAATTTTGCCAATTTCCAGATATTTACCGTCCTATCTGGGTTCGGTCCTCTGCGCCCCTTCTCTGCAATGCTGGTTCTGTTCCCTGCTCCTCAGTCAATGGTCCCACATCTCACCTTTCCTCACAAATCTCATCAGGCAGTCTCGTAACACACCTGTGAACAGAGGTGTGGCCCTCCCAAGAAAAGCCAGGAAAATGATGATGGCATCTAAGGACTTAGTTGTCAGTCCTGGTTCTGTCAGCAATCACCTGTTTTCTTGGACAAGTGACACTACCCCAGTTGGTCTCAATTTCCTGATATGTCATTTGGGGAAGATACTTCCTACACGCCTCCCTCACAAAACTATGGTGGGGGTCGATGGGCATCTGCAAAATCTTAAAGGGTGGAAGGAAGGAGTAAGTGGCCAGGAGCTCACCTTGGGGCCAGGTTTGGCCTCCACAGTGGACGTGGTTCCAGCTGTGGACGTCTCACTGACCATGCTGGACGGTCTTTGGTTTCTCTCTTGCTTCGACATATGTGGCTGTGGCCTGTGGGAAGACACAGGAGAGTCCAGTAAGTACCACACTGCAGTAGAAGTGGAAGTTGAGGGGCGCCTGGGTGGCTCAGTCGTTGAGCGTCTGCCTTCGGCTCAGGGCATGATCCCAGCGTTCTGGGATCGAGCCCTACATCGGGCTCCTCCACTGGGAGCCTGCTTCTTCCTCTCCCACTCCCCCTGCTTGTGTTCCCTCTCTCGCTGGCTATCTCTCTCTCTGTCAAATAAATAAAAATCTTAAAAAAAAAAAAAAAAGTGGAAGCTGAGATTCATTCCAGACTAGAACTGGTTGATGTGCCATGATTGATCTTTCGGAGACCACCTGACTCAGACTGTAGCCAGAGGACTGCAATGTCCAGGTGCTTCAGGGAATCAAGACGATAGTAGATGGGCACACCTTTGCAGCTGACACCCCACAAAGGGGCCAAGGCCGTCATTCCTGCCTGCTGTCCTAAGGTCCCCACGTTTACTCTCTTACTCAGGTGTCTGTGGCAACTGCCCACTCAGATGGGCACGCACAGTTGTACCACTCTTCACAGAGAGCAACCCATACTCCTTACACACGCACACACACACACCCCTCCATTTCTCTGGCTCCCAAAAGAAGCTGTTTATAATTAGTAATAAGAAATCACTTGCGCACACATCCACACCCCCAGATACACACACAGAATCGCTTACATAAACGCCAGTGGGGCTTGCCTCCCAAAATAGATTACTCAACAAAGAGTCCTATTCTAGGAACACTCCTTTGCCCCAAAATAGAACCATCAGAGATATTAACCCCTTGTGCCATGCCTGGGAGCAGGAAGCAATGAAACATGCCTGGGCCCCCAATGAAGATCCCCTCTCTGTGTCCCCAACAGCAGCTAGAGACACCATGTTTCCCATCAAGAGGGTCTGCCTGCCCTGGGAGAGCCAAAACTCTGGGAACATCTCAGTATGACACTAAAGAGACACTACAGAGAACCCCTCTCACCTGCTTCCGCACAGCCCCAGCATTCGCCAGTCTTCCCAAGCCCGGGTGGCAGCGAGTGCCTCCAGCAAATTCAATGCCTATCCTCGAACAGCCTGATGCCTGATTCCCAGACTCTACTAACTGCAGGATCAGTAAGGCTTCCTCAAAGTCTAAGTGTCCTTGTCCTGTGGCTGGGTTCTCTGACGGGCAACACGATCCAGGCAGCTGCAGTACACTGAGGCTCCCTGCCTGAGGAGTGCAGGAAATCGGACTTGGAGGCCTGGGGCAGGAGCCTGCAGAGACGGGGGATCCAGACAAGACTCGGCGAGGAAGCAGCACTCTGGGTGTCCATTCGCCAGGCTCACTTTTACAGAGGTGCCACGACGGAAGATCCTAGTTTCCCCCTTGGAGATATGCTGCTTCCTTCAAAACCACTACTGCTCCAAGGATAAGTGATCCTTCCTGCGCCCCAAAACACAGCCCCGACACCCTGCACCATTACTTCTTCGCAGAAGTAGCCGTGACCACCGCGCTCTCTGAGCTGTGCCAGCAGCAGGCCCACTGCCGCGGGACCGGCTTTCCGAGGGGCTGAGCTCTACCGGATGCTTGGCAGCTGGAAGTGCAAGTCCCACCAGGCAGAAAGATCACTGGCTCCTTATCAGCTCAGGCACTCACTTCAGATTCCCCGCCCCCGGCCTCCATCCCAGCCAGACTTTTGTTACTGTTCCCCACTCAGAGAATGTCAGTGCGCTCAGCCCGCTCACTGCTGGCAGCAGCATGCAGCACAGAGATCACCGCCAGCCAGCGGGGGGTGAGAAGGGCCCTGAGAGGCTGCCTTGTCCAGCCCCTGCCTCCAGTTAGAACTATGCCCAAAACGTCTGTCTGGAACCTAGCCTTGCCTGACGTTCGGAGTTCCAGAGGTTGAAACAAAGATGAGTTCTCAGTTATGGCGGCTGTAGCTGTACGCCAAAATTCAGGACACAAAATCTGATGATAAAATAGATTTGTTTGGGATTTATCAAATTTAATTTGCTCCCATTTAAGACACAGAGAATTATTATAGAATATTTGGGAAATATTTTTTAAAAAGCTAAAAGGAAAGAAAAAAATTATCGTAGTCTTTCTACCCAAAGGAAAGCCACTTTTAACACTTGGTATATATACTTCCACTCTTTTTTATATGTCTGGTTTGGCGGGGGGGGGGGGGCAGGGGAAGAGTGCTTTTTCATTTTTATGTAATTGTTATATACTATGTTTATGATTTTGCATTTTAATTTTTTAAAGCTTATTGTAAGTTAAACATTTTCTCCATTATTTTAAACATATCCACATCGTTTCATTTCTTTCTTTATTTTTATTTCTTTTTAAGTAAGCTCTAGACCCAACATGGGGCTAGAACTCACAACCCTGAGATCAAAAGTCACATGCTCCACCAACTGAGCCAGCCAGGCACCCCACATCCACATCATTTTAAATGACCACATCACATTCCATCAACTGGATATACTGTTTCTCCACTGTGGGACAAAGAAAAGGCTATTTGGATGGATGTGTGACTGGCCCAGAAGATTCAGGATAGATGGCCACTTGCACCATTTCTGTACCTTACAATCTTAAGCTCCTGGTTTCTAGCCCCATGTCCCCATCCCATTTGGGGATGGTGGCCAGCCAGGGAGCTCCTCCCGACAACAGTACTGTCCTACAGCCTTAGATGGGTGAGGAAAGAAGGTACAACCACCACCTAAGGAGCCAACTCTGAAAAGATTTCAGCTGGAGAAGGACTGGTTGTGGTCCCAACACTGAACATCAGTGAGGGACAGTGGAACACAGCGGTTGAGGGGGTGGCAGAGTACAAGAGGAGGAGAAAGAAAAACATGAAGACAATTCCATCTTCATTCTACAGAGACCTCTGCTCAGCCACACCCAGAGAATGCTGGCTTATCAGGTGATATGACTAAAGCCAAAACTATATCTGTCCCAGAGAAGAGACCGTGTTGTCTCCATAAACAGTGAATGTCTTCATCAGGGCTCCCCATGGGCAGGGACAGCTCCCGACTCAAGCAACAGTTTCAACGTCTACCTGGCAGTCCCTGACCTGGCTCTTTGAAAGAACAAGGTGCACACAGCCATCCACTCAGCCAAGTGACAAGGTCTGCCTTCAGAGGATGTTTCTCTGAATCTCCGCAATAAGGGTAATGATCTCCTAGATATCCCAAGAGTAAATACGACTTTGAAAATAGCTAGTTATCTGGAATTACAAATAGTTAAAAACAAACAACAACAACAACAAAAAACAGGTGGTGGTCATGCTTGGGACACCATCTGGTACCCAAAAATAAAGATATTTAAAAAGTCCCAGGGTGCCTGGGTGGCTTAGTCAGTTAAGCGTCCGACTCTTGATTTGGACTCAGGTCATGATGTCAGGGTCCTGAGATGAAGACCTATGTCAGGTTCTGCACTGGGCATGGAGCCTGCTTAAGAATCTCCTCTCTCTCTCTCTCTCTCTCTCTCCATCTGCCCCTCCACCAATCCCCCCACCTAAAAAAAAAACCCCAAAACAGAACAAAAAAGTCCCCAAAACAATTTTCCCACTTTACTGAAAAGCTGGCTTGGATGGAAAGTTCTGGAGGTCGTTTACCACTGTTTTGAACAATGGGACTATCGATGGTGTTATGTGGATACCCTCATGAAGAAAGACAATACTGAAAGGTTCATCTTACAGGAGGGTTCCCACTTAAGAGCCTGGTGGGGCAGAGACTGACTCGTCCTCAACTCCTCAGACTGAGGTATACTCCTGACGGGTTTCACTCAAGATCCGTCCTCTCCCTCAGAGAAGAGCCTGTGCCCCTGAGCTGAGCAGCTGTGAAAGGTGGTTCAGTTAACAGCATGCCCTCAGGCACATGAGTCACACGGATCCCAGGAGAGGAGACCAAACACCTGCACACGCTATGGGAAGGCAGACTCTTGGTGTCATTAAATAAAATCTATTAACTTAAAAGCCTGTTTGCCAGGTTTCTGGATTCCCAAAGAACAGTGGGATGATTTGAACAAAGACGTCTCTTTCCTTGGCTTGGGCTACATGAATGCTGATTATTTTGCTAGAGGGGTGTGGGCTGAAGTTCAAAACAGTGAGCTGGAGTTTTAACTCAACTGCCTCCCAGCTGAGACGAACAAAAGAAGTTAGGACTAGACAAAAATCAGTCTGGGGAAGCCCAGTAGGAAAGTGATTTCATCCTAAACTTCCTGAAGGATGCGTCAAGTGAGCCTGGACAGGAAATCACTTTCTCTGTGCCTCGATTTCCCTCTCTATAAAAGGAACTGCTTCTTCTACCTACATACCCAGGAAATGCACATTAACAATGACCGTGTGGTGAGAGGGAGGTTATAAATTCAGAAGTCATTTTCTTCTGTTGGGTTTGAATTTAGGTGTGTTTGGTTAACGGGATCCCCAGCTGCCTCTCGGTCAACATCATGAAGAGGAGCAAGCTCAAGTGGGATCACAGCAACACCCTTCCCTACCCTATCACTGTCTTAATAGGTAGGTCACCAAGCCAAGAATCAGCAACCCTCAGGGTCGGTGCACAAGGTCAAGCAAGCAGAGGGCCGGGGCTGGACTTGTCCAGCACCTGCTGCATGCCAGGCACCTAGCCTGCATTATGTCACTTAATCCTGAAGAGCCAGCTTTACCATATCCATTTTGTAGATGAGAAAACTGAGGCTAAGTGAGATGAATGGCTTGTCTGAGACAGAAGCTAGACTCCAAACCCTGGGCTTTCCCACAGAGACACCACCCCATGGCAAGTCCCAAGGTGTCACAGAAGCAGGCTGTTGCTGCTCTTCCCAGCCCCAAGCCCCAACCCCAAACCAAGAGGATCCTGGGGTGGTGGGAAGACCAGGAGCCTGGAATAACTGGGTCTCAACAAAACTCTGCAGCTTAGTCCCTCCTCCACAAGTCACATCGTTCCTTTGGGCCTCAGTTTCCATTTTTGCAAAATGGTGAAAACTACTCTCACCTCACAAGGTGGTTGTGTGGATTCTAATGATCTTCTGAAAACCATGACGCATTGCGCTAAATGAAAAGCATCATTGTGGCTCTTACCAGTGGGGACCCCAGAATTTAAATCTCGGGTACACTCTATTTTTATTTCCAAGGCACTTCTCTCCAGAAAGTTCAAGGTGCCAAACAATTAACTTCTAAACAAATCATTTCCTAGAGACACCCCTATAAGCACCTTATCTAGGTGGGGGTCCTTTAAAGTATAATAAACCTGTGGCTGGGGGACTGGACTCCTGTTCGTTGCCCAGGAGGTTGGAAAGCTATGGGGAATTGGGAATCCCCCCTTGAGAAGCCATCATGAGATGTCGCTTGTATCCCATCAATTCCTGGAAAAATAGGCCCCCAAATTCATGCTCTGTCCTCAAGGATTCTACACAGAGAGCTCAGCCAGAATTAACGCTATGAGAAGAGGGTGCATGAGAAAAAGCACACTCACTAACCACCAGCAAATTTTTTAAAGTGCTCACACCCACCACCTAAGGGGTTTGGGAAAAGCAATGCACAGTGAAAAGCAGGAATAAAAGAAAGTTCTTGTCCCAAGCAGGCAGACACCTCCACACCCCCTCTTCTCAGAGAAAGAGATACACAGACAGACTGCCAACGCTCACTGTATACTCCCAACACCCGGGGGGAGGCTGTCTGACACGGGTTTTCATTCAGCAAGTGAGGCCTTGTTACTTGACTATGGCTTCCTGTGTTCCTTCCCCTCCCCCCGAACCCAAATCCTCTCGGGGAACACAGGCTCTAGTTCCTCACCCCACCCCACCCACCTCAGGAGCTGGAAACCAGCCCAAAGAGCAGCCCTCACCTGGCATGAAAACAGCCCGGTGAGCCCCATGTGCTCCCCTCTCCGCCCCCAAACCCAAGCACTGCTCTAACTCGGCCTGAGTCCTGCTCGGTTCTATGACCTTGGACCAGTCTCTTCCGCTGTCCGCTGTCCACTCCCTGTGCCTCAGTCTGTGCTGGAGAAGAACCAGACCTTGACCTCTACTGTTCGTCCCATCTCTGCTGTGCTATTTCAGACATGCTACAATGCTAACTCCAGCCATCGGCAAGCCCTCTTCTAGCCTCTCAGCTCCCCCTGGCTTACCAGGCAGCCACTCCCCTCACTAGAAAACAGCCCTTTCTAATGCAGATGGCGGGGGGCGGGGGAGCTTCCCAGGCCAGGGAGGTAAGAGAGGACCAGAGGGGAAGTCCCCGGAAGAAACAAAATGCCTGCAAGCAGCAGCTTCCCTTCCACACACGGCAGTCTCCACTGCAGCATCTTCACCCCGCACAGACAGAGCCCCAGACATGAGTGCTCCGTGGCAACGACCGCGCCCCCAGTGCCGGTGCCCTTGGAGACATCAACGCCAAAGCCAAGTCAACACCCAGGGGTTTGAATGCTGCGGACACCAGCACCACCTCTCCCCCTACCTGTGACCGTCACAAATGCCGTCTCCTGGACCAGGAAGGAGAACTGCACAGTCAAGTTCCTGCAACTGCTTGCCAGATGTTTCCATTTTTCCTCATTTTTCTGCTGCCATGGCAACCAAATGCAACAGGCAAAGCTAGCCCAAGACTGCCAGGCTGGAGAGACAAGGTGCTGGTTCTATCAGCCGCACCATCCGGGCTGTGCAGATGAACAGCAGGACAGACTCCTCCGGGCTCAGAGTTGTAGTGAACCCCACCCCCCTCCTGTGCTATTCATCTCTCACTGCAAATTTTTACCAACTTGTAACTGCGGGAGGAGCAGGAGTCAGCCTCTCGTCTCCTAGCAGTAGGAGACAGCCTACCCCCAGGCCCATAATAGGCATATGCCTGGGAGAGTCTTGCCCTGCTTCTACCAAATGAACCCCTGAAGCAGTCAAAGGTCAGGGAGGTAATTCTTACCTTCAGCAAGATATCTTTTTAAGTGGCATCCTCCAAACACCACTCATGACATTCCAGGCAATTCCAACTTACAGTTCTTTCCAAACAATCCAAGGAGAAAACGGGGGGCTGCTCAGACTCCAATGGAAGGAACAAGCTAACGTCACAAGGATGCCAGGAGAGTCAGGCCAGGAAAGGGTTCCCTTCAGGTGAAGGAATGTAGGAGATCTGGGGTGCCTTACAGCTGGCTTCTGAGCACAGCAGCAGGCTTCTGAACTTCCAGAGCACATAGTCTCTCTCAACGAGGCCCCACCTCAACATCAAATGCTTGACAGAGCCTAGGGATCAGCGTACACAGCCTGCTGTCAGTCAGCTGCCAGCGTCACAGCTCCGGAATGCTTTTCTCTCCTCTTCCCAGAGAGCTGCGGAGGCGTCTGTCAGCGGCTTCCTGGACAGCCCGCTCTGAGGAGAACATGGTCCCGCGCCTAGCCCCAGCCCCAGCCTGGAAGTCCCTCTTGCCAAGATTATCTCTTTAGGAGGGCCCCTATGTGTGGCCCCTTAAGCCACAAAGGCAAACCGCACGCTCCCAATTCAAGAAAATCACGGAGAATCAGGAAAAGAGGCTGAAAAGGAGGAGCTCAAATGACCCAATCACTGGAAATGAGGCCCTGTAGAAAAGCTGGAGAACACTTTCTGGAGAAAAGACTACCAAGGAGGCTTGGCATCTTTCACGCAAGAATGAAGTTACTAGATCAAATTTCGTTACTGCAGATAAAATAAAAATCTCTAGCCCACTCAGTCGGCACATTAACACCTAAGGACAGCCAAGGAAGAGGACTGTCTCTCGAAGACCACTCTAATGAGAGGCAGTATTGGAGTGCTTGGAGGCACAGCATCTGGGGCCACACTACCTGGATTCAAATCCTAACTGCTACTTACTAGCTATGTGACTTTTGGCAAGTCTCTTAACCTCTCTGTGCCTCAGTATCCATGACCATAATGGGTATCTTCCTCATAAGACTGTTGTGGAAATAAAACTCATAAATGTAAATCACTAGGGTGCCTGGGTAGCTCAGTAGGTTAAAAGTCTGACTTCAGCTCAGGTCATGATCCCCGGGGTCCTGGGATCAAGCCCCATGTCAGGTTCCCTGCTCAGCAGGGAGCCTGCTTCTCCCTCTCCCTCTGCCCCTCCCCTCTGCTCAAGTTCTCCCTCTCTCAAATAAATAAAATCTTTAAAAAAATAAATATATGCAAACCACTTAGAAAAGTACCTGGTAATACATACTAAGGGCTCTAAATGTTCACTGTAAAAATAATAACAAGATTATTATTAATGGAAAAAGCCAAGTCTTAGTCTAGGAGGTAGATTCCTTCATTTAATGTTAAAGATAAAATTCTAGATCCCCAAACAAGAGATGTTAGGAAATCTCTTTTCCTAGAAAATTATGAACTGAGCTAAAATTTGGCAGCCTAGAACTTTTACTCATTGACCTGATGCCTGCCTTGGCAGCCACTCAATAAACAGACCCCACTTCTGCCTGCCAGCCCCTCTTGAAGACTTACAGCACACCCTCCTTCATCTTCTCTCCTGCAGACTAACCGTGAAAGGTCACAGGACAGTGTTTCCAGACCCCTCACCATCATGGTCCCCCTCCTCTCATTTGCTCAATATTCCTCTTGAAACGTAGTCCCCAGATCAAAGTATTTGGGGCTTGGCATGTCCTTGATGCTCTATAAACTTGGAATGAATGGATGGAGTAGTCCACAAACACCATGATATACAGAACTATTCTCCTTTCTCTATGTGTTGTACTTTTATTAACGTAGCCTGAACTTACATTAACTCTTCCAAGTGGGATTTCCACAGGCCTGTTGGCTTGGGGGTACAGAAGTGTCCCCTGGGGAACAAGGCTGTAGGACCTGTTGACTGATACCCACCTGCCTTGACAGTTCTGACAAAGAACTAGTTCATGTAACAGAAAAGGTGAAATGAGAAATCAAACCCTCTAATCATGCAGCAAAAGAAGCTTGTCAGTGACAGACTCAAAAGGTCCTACTTCCCTTAATAAATCTAGACTGTGGATTATCTAGTCATTAGTGCTGGCCAACAACTACTTTGGATAGTCGTCCCAGATGCATGGTAGAAACGCACCTCCCTGGCCCCGTGAAGCGAGGTGAGGTAATGTGACTTGCTTTAGCCAATGAAGTGTGAGTAAAAGGGCAGTGCACAGTTCACCAAGTTCCCTTTTTCTCGGCTTTGGCCATCACGGAAGCACAGAGATGGAGCACCCCTCAATACAAATGACGGAACAGGATCCCTCAGATGACCTGTGATGGACATGGAGCTAAAGTGAAAAACAAGGGCGCCTGGGTGGCTCTGCTGGTTAAGCATCCAACTCTTGATTTCAGCTCAAGTCATGATCTCAGGGTAATGCGATTCGAGCCCCGTGTCGGGTTTCGCTTAGTGGAGTCTGCTTCTCTCCCCCTCCCTGACTGCACACTGTCTTTCTCTATCTCAAATAAATCTTTTTTTTTTAAAGCAAGAAATAAGCCTTAATTCTTTTCTGTCTTGAGATTTTGTATGCTGTTGTTAGCATAGCAGACCCTGGCCTATCCTGGCTGATTTTGTATTACTGACAGAAACTAAAATACTCAGAGCTCATGTCCTCTGGAGCCACTCATCATAGCTTTCACATTATTTCTTTTCTCCACGCTTCCAGTTTGTCAGGTGGGAAGTCATCTTTGGGTGGGCATACACCTGTTACACCAAGAAGCTCAGGTAAGCCCCACACCACCAGTGGGATACATGTGTTATCTGTCCACACAGCAATGTTCTCAAGGAAGCCACCATGGAGCCCAGTTTGGCTTTTCTCCCCACACAAGAAGGAGCCCAAGATTATCTGACCAAAAATCATCTAAGATTGTCACCGCAGCCCAGGGAATGATGGGTATCTGGAGCCGATTTAAGGATGAAAGGAAGAATCTAGCAGTAATTTAGGAGGTATGAAAATAGCAAGTTGTCTAAATCAGGGGTTTTTAAACTATTACCTGAATTAGAACCACCTGAAGCCTTTAAAATACTACCTCCAGAGCCTCTGACTTAGTAGGTCTGGGGAGGGGCTCTAGAATCTGCATCTCTAAGACGTTCCCAGGTGATGCTGGTGCAGAGACCACACTGAAAAGCACTGCTGTGGAAGGATTCACTTCAAGAACCTCAGCTGGAGGCTCCGGCAAGAGGAGTCCACGTGGCCTCAACAGACACTCCTTAGAGAAGAAAAAGAAAAGAGCCAGTTTTCCACCCACCACATTAATCTGAGAGCTGATGTGTAAAGGACACATGAATAGCTATCTCGGTCTTTTTTCCTCAACACGTAACACACTACACAGCAGTTAAGTTCCTCTAAGGGAAAAAACAGGAGTCTTCTCTGTTGGCAAATATTTTTTTTTAAGATTTTATTTATTTGAAACAGCAAGAGAATGAGAGAGAGGGGGAGGGAGGGAGAGAGCGCACAGAGGGAGAGTGAGAGGGAGAAGCAGACTCCCCACTGAGCAGAGAGCCCCATGTGGGGCTCCATCCCAGGACCCGGAGATCATGACCCAAGCCAAAGGCAGACGCTTAGCCAACTGAGCCGCCCAGGCACCCCTCGTTGGCACATTTTTAAAAACTGGGTTTCTATGAGGTGAAATCATGCTGCATCCAGAGCTGCACCAGGGGTAAACTGGGGTGTATTTCAGGAGGAAGCAATTTAGATAACTGGTTGCAACTCCGTCTTTAACCTCATGTCCTCACTCCCCTCGTAAACCTGGGCTATAAGCCAGTCCCTCTTGCCCTCTGACCCCACCAAGGCCGGTCACACTTCCCTCAGCTGTGAACAACCCATGCACACACGTGCACACTTATCTCCCCTTATCTAAATCCCCCTTCCTCCAATTTAGGGCCAGGCACTTCAAGAAAGTCTTCCCTCTCTTTCATCCCCATCAGAGCCAATCAATTACCAAGCCCTGTCAATTTTACCTCCCAAGTCTAGTTGTACCTCCAGAGTCCATCTGGTGTGTCTCATTTTTCATTCTAACTCAACTGGTATAGATCCACCATTCCCTACCCTCTTTCCCCTCTAGGTCATTGCCTAGGTCGGGGCACTGGGACTGGACAGGTCTCAATTGTGAAGAGGCCCCCCACAATCCCTAAGCCAGGTTAGAACCCTCTTCTATCAACTCCCATTGAACCCTATGCTTTTTTCTACCAAGAACATTTATCACATTCGTGATCTCTTGTTTATTTATCTGCCCTACTCTACTGTCAACTCTTCGCAGACAGGACTACATTTGTCTTGCTTGCTGCTGTAACTGCAGAGTCTGGCACAGCCCCTGACACAATATAGGCACTTAGTATTTAAGGAGTAAATGCAGGGACCACCACATCAGTTCATAGGAATCCTCCTTTCCTCTCAATGCCTAAAGCACATTCTGCCTGCTTCAAGGAATGTGTCTGGTCACCCAGACATTGCACCCACCACCTGAGACAAGCAAGCAGTCCTTATGACATCCAGAAAATGTGACCTAGAGGCGAAAAGTGACACTTGGAAAAAAGGAGTATCTTTTTCTTGGAAACTGGATGGAATTGCGATTACCTACAGAGATATTTTCGGAGGATAAAAGAGGCTACCTTCTCAGAAGTGGACAGGGACAAAGTCTTAATAGCGAGGAAAAGGAGGTGTGTGTAAGACAAAGGTGTTTAGTGATGGGAAGTCTGCATTTCTCTAGAAGCTTTTATTAAAGTTGGTAACTTCCCAAGCTAGGTGTTCTAATGGAGTCTCCATCCAGACCTTTAAAAATGACAGGCAGCCGTGTCTCTAGGATGGCTAAGGAAGGGGGCTGAACCCACTGACCTCCCAAGAGCTTCTGACCTTCAGGATTCTTTAAACATGCTCATTCCAAGTTGGAATGTGGAGAATCCACATTCTGGCTCTATCTTTACATAGCAGTTCTGTCTCAGAACAAGGCAATCTTTACCTCCTATCCACTTTCTAATAGTACTGATGCTTTCAAAGTCAGACCCCAACCCGTCTGGCATCATGACCCATGGGCCATGAGCATCAAAAGAATTTAGCAAGTAGCCTCTGACTAGTGGCAAGGGTTAGCCCTGACTGAAGAGATCAAGCGGGGGTGACATCCTGGCTTTTTCTACTTCCAGCCATGCAACTTTGAACAAATGACCCTACTTCTTTGAGTCCTGGTATCTTCATCTCTAAAACGGTGATGAAGGTCTACTTCTCAGGATTGTTGTGTTACATCAGATATGCATGTATAACCCTCAGCACAAAGTAAATGGGCAAGCAATGTCAGTATCATCATGACAGATTTCTAGATTTTTTTTTTAATATTTCATTTATTTATTTGAGAGGGAGAGAACATGAGAGGAGAGAGGGTCAGAGGGAGAAGCAGACTCCCCGCTGAGCAGGGAGCCCGATGCGGGACTCGATCCCAGGACTCTAGGATCATGAACTGAGCCAAGGCAGTTGCTCAACCACCTGAGCCACCCAGGCGCCCCATAGAGTTCTAGCTTTAGAAGTTTTGTAAGATAATGATTCTAAGCTGAAAATATTGTAGAACAAAATGGTGTTTGGAATTTGCTTCAAAATAATCCAGGTGGTGAGGGAGAAGCTATAGATGAAATAAAATCAGCCATGTTTTGGAAATTGTTGAAGATGGGAGATATTAGATTTATTACTTTCTCTCTTTTTGTGTAGATTTGAAACTTTCCATAATAGAAAGTTTAAAAGTGTAAGTACTGAGGGAGGGAAATGCTCTAAAACTATAAACTGATCATTTATTTTCAGACATATTTGGTCTAGATGACTGAACAGAAAAATGATATGAAAGGGAGAAAAAGTCAACATCTCTATTAATTTCTCAAACAATTATTTTCTTCAAACAAAACTGTCTCAGATGAGCAGAAGGGAAGAGAGCCACGTGCATACATTTCTCTGCCTTCATTTTTGGGAGAAGAACACATCGTGCTTGGGCTGCATATGCATTTTTAAATAGACAAGCCCTGGGCGGTAGAACCTATGTCTGAGCACCCCAGGGGCCCTGCTGAAATCGGACTGAGAAGAAAATCAGTCCCCACATTGGAAAAAACAAGCAGAAAGAACTCTAGACGTTCAGGGACAATAGGTGCCACAGCCCTCCTCCCTTCGAAGCCCTGGCCTTGGACTCTTCCAGAGGATTCCTTGGAAGGCTGGTTCAGTTTGGTGTGAGGCTGTGTTTAAAGCCATTTCGCTCCAGATGAGTGGGCCCTCTTAGAGCACGGCTAGTGTGTTAGATGGTCCTGGGGGGGAGGGGGGAGGTTGTTCAGGGGAAAAGGAGTTAGCAAGAGGCTCTGACAGTACCAATCATGGCACACACCTGTGTCATCTCCACACTTCCACATCCTCCCACTGAGAGAAGTCCAGAGATTGAAAAACAAAATTCTTGCATTCCACTTTGAATCAACCAACCCACTCCAAGCCCCTCTACCTGGGAGGGAAAATAGTCCAACAAGCTTTGTTTTGAGCCAATGCCTTTAAGCTCCCAAACTCTGCTTGGAAAAGGAGAATACAGAGAAGTACTTACTCTTCTTGAAGAATAAATTCGCTATTTTCTGGAGAAAACTGCCCACTCACAGGATGCCTGAATGCTGTGGTCTGTTGGTTATGGCTAAAGAGAAAGAAAGAGAGATAATGAATGAGAAGTCATGGGAATGGAAAGGCTTGCAGACACAACAACAGGTCAGTAACGTCTGAGGATCCGTGATCATCACAGATTCCTCCCAGGGTGAGAGAGCGAGCGGGCCTTTCTTCGAAGACGCATTCAATCTGTCAGGACCCAGTTGCATTTAAAAAACAAGAACTTCCAGCTCAGGTGCCAAAGCCCACCGACGACGCAGAGATTTTAATTCTAGGAAAGTCTCGGCTGCAAGAGAACACTGCACCGTCGAGAGACATTTCAGGAAGTACTTACTCTGACAGACCGAACTGCTCAGCAACAAGTCACTTTAAGACGGCACGAGCTAAAACAAGAATGAAGGAAAGCAGACGGCACTTTCAACAGCTTCCCAAAACCATGCACCAGGGAAAGAATTCCAAGAATTAACCACCCGCCCAAAAAAAAATCTATCTTCTTAAAATTCTTCTCCCTACTACAAAATGCCTTCACTGCAGTGACGGGATATAAATGTATGGGCATGTCTCTGCAACATGACGGCACAATTTCAACACTGAGGAGTTTCTATCGCCCTTTTGAAGTTAGGAGGGATCAGCTTCCATGCCAAGCTGACAGACACGACCGAAGTGTGTAGGTGTTTTGTGCATTCACAAAGGCTGCCTGGTTCTTTGAAAGGAAGGAGGAGAGGGCTCTCGGGGCTGCTGGTTCGCTCCATGAATAAACTAACCTAATGTCCTTCCCCCCCCCCCCAAAGAATATGATTTATATTAAAGTGTTTTCCCCAATCAAAAAATCAGTCCTTTTAGCTATTTTAGGAAATATGAAAAGAAAAAACGTCACCCATGATCTCACCACTTACAGTTACACCTGAGTATCTTCTCCTCCCCTAGTTTTTTTTCCCTTCTACTAAAAAATTAAAATTTTGCTGTATTTAGAAATCTGTCTCCTGCCTTTTTCATATCCTATTCACATAGAAATTTTCCTATGTCCTAAAGACTTCTTCATTTGAAATAGCTGGATCCATGCATCCCCTGCTTTTTGGAAGTTCACGTTATGCCACTTCGTTTTTAGCAAAGACCTACATTAGTACCTGTTTTCACTAACTGAAAGAAATCTGAAGAGAATTTTCACTTTCACACAAAAAAAGTTGAAAAGCGAAAATAGCATTCAGCATTTGTCTGGCAGGGAGTCCTCGCAGAGGCAATGCAACCCCCCCGCAGCGAGGGGCGCCACCAAGCTCCCTACCTGGGAACTACACCAGCATCTCCGCACCAAGCCGCCATAGCTTTGACCTGTGTGTGTGAGCAACTGTGTTTTGCCTCGGTTTATTTTGTGCATCTATTAACAAAACGTGTCCTAAGATATCAGAAAAGCCCAAGATGCTCAAAATTTTTCCACATAAATTATAGTAATCGCTGCTTTGCCTTACATCATTCTGTCTTACAGAAGGTTTCACAGAAATGCTCTACTTCCCGATAGCAGGTGGAACCAGTAAGAGTTTTATCCTATGGATGTAAATTTTTTTTTTGTCTATAACCATCTAAAAAACGTTCATTGGCCATCTGTGCGCCAGGCACGGCTTTAGGTGCTAGAGATACAGAATGAACAAGAGGTCCTTACTCCATGGTGCTTACATTCTAGAAAGATTTACATTCATCTAAAGCTGGATATTTTAGGTGCACTATACATCTTTTAGTGCAGACTCTTCCTGAAGTTCAAATCATTTCCTTGGGTTAAGGCCCCAGAGGTAAAATTACTTAATCAAAGGGCACGGTCATTTTCTTAAAGACTCCTAATACAGATGGTTAAAATGCTTTCACTGTCCGAGTCAATATAGCACTTCATTTTGCTAGCATTAAAGTATCAGCCCCATCTCCAAACTGAGCACAGGGCCACCCCAGAGATTAGTAGGTTTAATGAGCATAGTATAAAGGTTAAAAAAGAAAAAACTCTCCACACCTACAAAGTTTTTCTTACTCTGCCCTGGGGCCTGGCCACAGCGTCCTGCGTTCCAGTGGCCGGGGGAAGCTGGCACAGAGTTTAGAGCAGCATGACTGCTAATAAGCCAAATGTGAAGCAGTCAGAGCCATCACACCAGGCTGCTCCTTGGCCCTGTGATTGTGCACCACCCCCGCCACACTTTCACCCCTCCCAACTGCTCCAGCTTCCACATTCCCAGCTCTAGGTTTGAAGCAAGCCCATGGAATCCCAGGACTCCACCTGGCAGACAGCAGTCTGACCTCCACAAAAAAGCAGAGCTAAGGCACAGGCATCTAGATAAGGATGAAAAGCAGGCCCCCGTAACACCTGGTCCAGAAATATTTGCACCATGTTCAAGGGTTAGGCTTTATTTATACCCAGCTTCTTTTTTCTTTCTTTCTTTTTTTTTTTTTTTTTTAATAATACTCAGCTCCTTTTAGAGAGTCACTTCCATTCAGCAGGGAATTGTGAAAACACAAACTCTAAGCCTGCCTCATTTTCACCTGGAGGAAAAAAAAAATGCCCTGCTCATAATCAGAACAATAATGAAGCAACAGCACCACTATCTACTGTTACTTCTCAAGGACTCCACAGTCTTCAAAACCTTTCCTTATGTCTCTTAGCTATTACCACCACGGACCCCCATTTTATGAATGAGGAAATGGCTCAGAGAGGCTAAGTGACTTGCTCAAGATAACGTCACCAATTAAGTGATAAGACTGGGACATAAATCCTGGTCTTCTATTTCTAGATTCAATATTCTTTTTGCATGATAACCTGCTGTCCCCTTTCCTTAGGAGTCTATGGGGCTCACAGGTTCCTGGCCACAACCAGAAATCCCTAAAGACAAAGCATCAGAAAAACAGCACCAGCCATTGCTACTCCCTCTCTCTCTTCCTCTGCACCTCCCTCCTTCCTTTGTGCCCAGAACCAAAGTTCTGAATGACAACACCTGTGTGGCACTCAGGAGCCCCCAAACAACCTTTGGTCCTAATCCAAGGTCAGCTAGGAGATCTCTGATAATGTGCAAAGAGCGAATCTTCTATATGCTGGATCCAGCAACCACTTCATATATGCTGCATGACCTTGAGAGCAACTCCTGGGCTCCCCACACCCAGCTGGTACCAGCTTAAACAAGCCTAGAGTTTTGGGTAAATGAATCCTGCGCTGAAAGGTTTAGACATTAAGATGAAGTTTGCATCCTAACGTTAGAAGGTACACAGATTTTTAAGGTGGACAAAAATATAGCTGTTCTTTGATCAGATCTAGAGGGAGCTCCCCAACCTTTCTTCCCTAATATAGATGCTGCCCTTTTTGCCAAAAAAATAGTTAACTACAGTATCACCACTACCATCTCCTGAGTTTCCATGAAGCTTTAAGTATGGTCATAGTCATCACTGTATCTGACCCTCCCAAGTATCCTCTGAGATAAGCAGGGCTGATATTTTTATTCCCATGTTACATATAAGGAAACTGATGATCTAAGGTTGTATGATGTTACTGGAACACTAAATTAAGGGGGAAAGGGAGCTCTTACATTGAGAAAAGAGATAAACCAGAATAATACCTTCTGAATACCGAGGTCTTAAAATACGATCATTTCTGATCAAGCTTGCCCAGCATGCAGAGTTTCCGATTCAGCCCTTTCTGAGCAAAAGAAGTGTTAGGTACTTGGGTTATTTGATTCAGTCTTCCCAATACCCAGCACGGCAGGCTGTGCTTCATCACACCAGACCAGAGGTGAGGAAAGTGAGACCCAGGAAGGGTAGATGACTTGCCCACAATGGCAGTCGGCTTCTACATTCCTGCACACCACCACCTTTCTGGTTTCCTTCTACTAATCCAAGCTCACCCTCACCAAACAAAGGCTGCACAGTAAAAGCTGAATCCCCACACCCATTCAGAGATTGCAAAGCCCTCTGACTTTACCTGCTGTCCCCGACCTCAGCCCAAAAGCCCCCGCCCTGCTCCATTTCCTGATTTTTCTAAAATCCATGAAGAATCTCATGTCCTATCACTTTGTCTCAAGACACATTTAGCAGGCACAGACAAATCCCCTGAAATACCTGTTCTTAAACCTGAATTGCCACCTTGCTCCTTGGTAGTGATGGAGATGGCCCGGCTGGGAGCCAGGTAGCCGGTTTCAAGGGAGCACAGAAACGCTCTTTCCTCCATACAAGGGCCTCTGTCTCTCTTCAGGCTACTGAGAAAATAACTTGGCAAATGACCTAAAACACAAGGTAGGCTTTCTTTTCAGATCCTGCTCTTCCTCCTAGGAACAGCCCCTCTAAGTTCAATGGCAGCCAGTCTCACCTGGCACAGAAGGCTGCAGGGAAGGATTATCCCCCTGAAGGGGGGCCATACATAACCATCCACATAAATAAGCATGTCTTCACAAGCCCGGGGCCTGGAAGGACTTGGGTTAGGCCCTAAAGAAGTCCAACAGCAAACACGAGAGATGTGACAAGAGGACAGAGTGAGGACCAGGGAGCAGTGGAAACCGATTTGAGCTTAATATAAGGAGGAGCCCCACCTACAACCACTGACAGGACTAGTCAAGATGTAAACGAGTCCTACAGTTTCTTGCAACATTTTTGCAAGATTAATTTTCCATTCCTACAGATTTTGACCATAATGTGAGCAGTGAGACTCTGGTCAGTTAAACGTAAAGGTTCCAACTACTTAGCATAGCAATTTCTTTTGGCATAGCAAGAAGTTCTGGAGTTACAGGAATGGTGCTCACGAGTGGAGGTCAGAGCACCCTGATAAATCTGGTTTTCTCACAGTGGTGGTACTGGTATGCTGAGTGTGGGACAAATGCACGCACTCAGCATGAGCTCTTATCTGGCCCAGCTGTAGAGAGAAGAAACAGCTTAAAATGTAAGAAAAGGATCCAGCCTGAAAGCCTAAGGAGGGACTCTATCAAGGCTCTTCTCACTGGTATGCTCAGCAGCATCTGCCACTCTGGCCCCTCGGGCTCCTCAGTGCGGCTCCCCGAATAAGGCAAGAGCGTCACCTTGCAGGCCTGATGCCACGTGCAGGACTGCCTCCAGGCTTCTTAAGGCACTTACTGTCTTTGTTCAAAATCCCAGTGTCTCAAGAAAACCAAGGACTGTGGGTAACCTAATAATGCTCCTACTTAGGTCCCCAAACTGGTAACCGAAACTCCAAGAACAAAAGAAATTGCCTATCTTCTTCAGTTCCTACTTGGGCCACAGAATAAAGACGTGGCAACCAAAGGCTGAAGCAGCATCTCGACATTCCCTCAACATTTCCAAGTTCCTTTTATTTTATTTAACACTTTTATAAAATGGCTCATTTAGTACAAAGTGTCACCGCTGTTCATGTGGTGTTTCCTAAAGGGACTGAGAATCTTACTGAAATGGTCTTTAGAGCTTGCACTATTTTGGAAATGTCAAGATTTTCAACAGCTCATTGCACACGGCCATTCCTCTGACAGGCCCTTCTTCAGAAATCATGGGAATCAGGCCTTGATGAGCCAACATAGGTCCCCATCCTCTCTCCAAGTGAAAGCTATCAACACCGCACTAACTTCAGTGTTTGCCCTGAACCCTGGCATCAGAAGACCTGGGTTCAAACCACAGCAAGCCACCTCACCTTTCTGAGCCTCAGTTCTTCCATTTGCAAACAGGGAACAGAAATAATATCCTTCAAAGAGTTGTTGTGAGGATACATGAGGGACACACATGAAAGAAACTTGCACAATGCCTGGCATACTGAAGGTACTCAGTTGGTATTTGCTGAACCTGAACATGGGCCTTGACCGCCGCAATGACTACTAGGAATCCACATTTTAACAGACCAAAAACAAAATGAGCCTCCTGCCCCCCATTCCCACCAAACCCAGTATTCCTTCTCCAGGCTCCCTATTTCCATGAACAGCATCAGTATCCCGCAACCTGGGAGTCACTCTCCGTTCCGTGCTCCACCGTAACCCCCCCACACACTTAGCAAGCCCTGGGTGCCTCTACCTCCAAGACAACTCTCCAGTTCTACAGCCAGCACCCAGTCAAAGATACTGCAACAGCCTAACTGCTCTTTCTGCTTCCACCCTGGCCTCTGTACCACCCACTCTCCTCACTGGAAGCCTGATGGGTCTCTTCAAATGGAAGTTAAATCACGTCGCATTCCTCCTTGGAACCCTATGACAGCTCCACAGCACAGAGTAAAATTCCAGCTCTTTACCTTGGCTTGACTCTAGGTGACTTGACCCCCGACCAGCTGTATCACCTTCTTAATACAAGGGACGTCTTCTCCCTCCCCCGCCACGCTGGCCTCCTTTCCGCTCCTTGAACATCAGGCTCTTCCCAACTTAACAGTCTTTGTACTAGCTAGCCTTTCCACCTGGAGGCTCTTTCCCTCACACTCGCATAACTGGCTCCTTAACATTCAGACCTTGGCACAACTATCACCACCTCAGAGCCCTTCCCAACCACCCACCGAAGTAGGTTCCCAGTCACTTCATATCATGTCACCCTATTTTAACCCTGTCATTTCTCTTACTTATGTGTTTTGACTGTTGTCAGTCTCCTTAGTATGTGTATTCTGGGAGAGCGTGGACCTTGTCTGTCTCTTCACTGCCCTTAGGCTTATACCAGTGTCTGGCACTGGTTACATTTGCTGAATGAATGAATGAATGAATAAGAAACAACTAAAGAGACTTCTACCTTAAAGTGAGGCCATGTGTCCAAATAGGCTAGCTAACCCTACTGAAGTCTGGGCAAAAGTAACAGAGACAAAAGAATCTAAAGGGTCATAAAGCCATCAGAGTGCAGTGGCTTCTCTCTTAGTGACAAAGGAAAGAAGGATGAGACACCAACATGCCAAGAACGCTTCATCCTCGGCTCTCTCCCAACTGTGCTACAATATAATTTGGAGAAATTAGCCCTCCCCTGCCACCCCCCTCCCACCCCCGCAAAGAAGGTTAATACACTCAACAGAGAGAATCAAAGAATGGAATGCAAACACCCGAGAGGAAATTACTGAGTGATTAAAAACACACAGGAGGATAATACAAACATCACCTGTATCTCCCTTTTGTGAACTGGGAGAATATTTGGTACGAAACCTACAATTTGGTGACTGATTATACACTCTCTCTTATACTGCTCTCTACTTACTTCATGTGTGTTTGTTCTCCTCCCCACTCTCCCTCCCTCCAGTGAGAGCCTAAGTTCCTGGAGGGCTGGGAGCCGTCACTGACTGATTTCTCATCTATCTCCTGCAGCACAGTACAGTAATGCCCATGGAGCAGGCACCTGAACTCCTTTATCTCAATAGCCTGAGCACAAACACACGTCACTTTCAGGGACAGGCTGTGCAGAACCCACCTCATTTTCTGATCACAGTAGCCCAACCTGTCAAGGCTCCCCCAGAGAGAGTGGGGGAGAGAAGGGTCTGTAGGCCTAAAAAGGCTCCCACCTGGAGGCTGAGACACTAAGCAGCCCTGAGGAGCATGGCACAGACCAAGGAACGGCCTTCCCCACTCCCACGCTGTCCACACCTGGCTTTCACTCACACACCCAATTAAGCAGAGACTCCGAAATCCAGCCAAAGCCCAGACCTACCACCTGAACAGACAGTCAATCCCTGCTCTCCTCACCCAAAGGCGGTAAAGGGGCAGAGCCTGGCACGGACAGAGCTGGGCATAAAGGAGTCACAAAATTAATTCTGCAAACTCAAAGCTCACCTATCTTACAAAGAGAGCTGTCCTTTCCAAACTCTGGATTTAACAGACTCAAGTCTCCTAGCATGATTTGAAAAGCTCTATATTTCATTAGGGACTCCAGATGTTTTGAGATCTGCTCAGTGGCCAACTCATTTCATAAATTACCTCTTCTGACCCACTAACCCATGTGTAAGACCTGCCTTCTTCCTGAGCTCCCACATGGGGCCCCAGCACTTAGGATTCCTATGTGGTTAATAGGGAGTTTTAATTTTGACTTCACAGGACCGCAAGAACCATGAAAAGACTGAAGCCAAACTCCTGACAGAACGAGGAAATCAAGCCCAGATAGCCTCCTGCTCCAATTTTTTTAAAAAAGAAAGTTGGCAGAGAAGCAATGTTCTAGGAGCCGAGGTGCCAGCGTTGTCACTACCAGTTCCACAACCCACCCCAGCACACACTCAGCCTCTCTGGGTCTTGGTTTCCTCATCTGTCCAATGCAGAGGCCACGTGACGCCTGCCAAGCGTGAACCCCAGGCTGCTGTTCAGAGTCACGACAGACTGCAGTTCAAACCCAGCTCTGCTGCACACTTGGCAGTGCGCAACCTTGAATGAGTTACCGACCTTTCTGAGCGCTGGTTTCTTTATCTGCAAAAAGAGAAGACAATTCCAACCCTGCAAGATTGGTTTGAAGAGTACTGATAATGGGCCTGGCCTGCAGCACTCCACGTTTAGTGCCTGTTAGAGTTTTCTTTTGCTAGCTCTAAAACTCCACACTAATAGAGTTGTTTTGCCTTTTTCCGTGTTGTAAACGCCAGTATTATTAGCCTGCCATAGGACAGCGGCTCAAGAACACGTTTTCTTCCTTTTGAATAAGGCACTATACCCAACCTCCTGTTCAAACTTCTATTTAAGGAACTCGTCTCCCAGGCAAAGTACTTTAAGATCAGTAGGCACCTGCCTTCAGCCTCACTTCTGTCCCTCACTGGGTCAGGCCCCAACGTTCAGAAAGCACAGCCCAAGAAAAACAGCCTCCCCAGCGAGCTCGCTGAGTCAGGGATGCACACTGCACAGAAGTTTTAAAACTTCACAGGAAACATTTTCAACCTCAGAGAATACCCAGTTCCATGCTTCTGTTTAATACTCTTCAATTAGGTTCCAGTGTAAAATGAGAAGGATGGACCAAGTGATACCGTAGGGGTCTTCCAACGATCACCTCCTGAGACGCCGAGGTTCGCCTCTGACTACTGCCAGAGCCGCAGACTGAAATGGAACAACACTACACATAATTGAAACACAAAGGAACGAGGCAGAACACTGTCCTCCCCGATCTCACATGCCAACAGAAAACCCTTTGTAATGGTATCAGGGAGGTGTAGTTAATGATACTTTTGTCCCATTTATTCTCGATTAATTGGCTTGTTTGGTTTGGAGTTTGCTTTTTTGTTTTGTTCTGTTTTAACTGCAGGCACTCCCAAAAAAACTATCGGAAACTCCCTTCAGTCATTACTTATTAGTTGACTTTCATGAATCAGAACACATCGCAGTGAACGGAGTCCCCGTGAAACCCGTACGGGACTAACCTGCTCTCCCCATCTTGCTGGGAAAGGTGGCAGACACACTCACTCTCTCCTCGAGCTCCATGTTCAGAAGGGCTGTGTCTTCTTCCCCAGCCTCGGCCTAATGAAAACCTGGGTTCCGGTCAGACAGGGAAGGAGGGCCCAGCTGCTTGCAAGAGGGGAGGCGGAGGCTCACAGCCCGCCTACTCTCAATTTCGGTTCTCCAGCAGCTGCTTCCGAAGGTGTTACAAATCCAGCAGCCACTTGCTCCTACTCATTCATTCTCCCTCTTCCCCACCCCCCATGCAAAATCTGGCAACAGCGAAGGAACACAGCTCCAGCTCTGAGTCATCGCCCTGCTGTGGCCAAGCGGAGCACGGGCTGGGGGTAAACAGCGAGGCAGACACTACGCGTCTCCTGACTCCGCTGTTCTTCTTGGAGACTGTGGGGCTGGCTGCTCCTCTGGAAGCAGGACATAGGAAACACCTCCGGTTATGGGCTCTGGAGTCTGAATGAACTGCTCCTTTAGTTCTGCTGTGCTACCTCTGTGGCTGAAATCAGCCCTAAAACAGCCCTTGGTGGGAAGGTGATGCTCCTTTATCACTCTGTCCCACAGGCAGGGCAGGGAAGAGCCTGAGCAGTCCCAAGCCACCATCCCCGCTCCCCTGGGGAGTCGGCTATGAGTCTTTCATCACTGCTTGGGATGGCTCAGGTCCCCCTAGCATAGGTTGAACCACAGCAGGCCTGGAGAGGAAAGAGGAGAGGAGTCAGAAAGGGAAACTAAGGCATCGAAGTGCCTTTACTGCTACAGCCTCAGATCAGTACTGTGGCTCTTCATTGCAGTCTAAGTAGGTCTGCAAGTCATGATGCAGGGGACTACTTGAAACGTAAGCTCCATGGGACAAGGACTTCTGTTTTCACAGCTATGTTCCAATGCCTACATAGTACCTGGCACACAGTAGGTGCTCAAAAGATATCTGTTTAATGAAAAAAAAAAAAAACGTACAGGGGATTTTCTTCTGAGCCTACTTGGGAGGACAGCTTTACTAAAACCTGTATTCATTGCCACCATTTCTTCCCTTTTAGAAATCTCCTTATCCTTCATAACTCCTACTACTGCCGACAGTGAGTGTTCTGTGAATCTTGAAATGCAGACATGGTTTACTTGAAACTAATGAAGCTAAAGCATTAGCACCTCTCACTTCCGAAAGCCCCTTGTAAGGCCCTGGGAAGGGCTCTAGCCCTGCGTTTCCATGCCTTCTGCAATTCTACAGGATTTGAAAGACGACCTCCTAAATTGACGAACATCACGGCCCACAAACTGCAGATGGGCCCCAGTGGAATGAAATAATAAGTGACTCACAAGCCATCCTGATACATCATCCTAACAAGGGCATGTGGCTTGACAAAACTTGTTTACACTACACTGGAGATATGCCCTAGCCTATAGACACGTCCTAATCGATCACAAGTCAATTGCTACAAAGACTGGAGTAGGTTAAAGAACACAGACTCCACTCACCCAACATTTATTTAGCCCTACTATGTACTTAGCACTCTGAGTGCTTTGAGGTAAAGCAATGATCAGAACATACTATCCCCACTGAAAAGGAGCCTACAGTCCAACAGCATAGACTGATATGGTCATAAATAGATGCAGGTAAGTATGTATTTCATATATTAAACATAAATAATACAGATCTAGGACTACAGGTCAGATTGGGTACCATAATATAAAAAGTAAAGGAAGACACATCTATTTGCTAGGTATCAGTCTGCCAGGTACAACAACCCTAAAAGGTAAATCATATTATCCCCATTTTGCACAGAGGATAATGAAGCCCACAGGGGTCAAGTGCCATCCCATGACCACATAACCAGTAAGTGGCAAGGTCAGAATTCAAGCCCTGAACTACCTGACTCCAAAGCATAGGCCTGTTCTTAGCAGCTACACTTCAGTCAATGGCCAGTCACTCTACAGAACCTCTAAAATGTCTGGAGAGACATGCTGGCTTCAGAGGCACAGGAACCACAGCAGGCAGCAGCAGAGGTGGGCCAGCTTCCAAAGCCCACACTCTTGGGAGTGGAGGAACAGGAAGTGCCATGGGCGTATTCATCAGGCGTATAGGTATAAACCCCTTCGCCAGGCAACACCCTAGCAGGGATCAGTGGCAGCTACCCAGGAGCCAGAAGAGGCCACATGAATAGCTCCTACCTTAGGGCCCTGCCTACAAACTCCCTTGTCCTTGTCGCCAGACGGATCGTGCTGGAGCACGGCGAGCATTCCATTACCTCCTGCTATACAACACCCTCCTTCACTGCTAAAGCCTCCTTCTCATCACTTCCCCCTACCCACAGCTCCTGCCAAATGTAATTGTTCCCCAGTCCCCAAGACACCTGCTTCCCTACCTCCGGGCTTTGGCAGCTGCTGTCCTCTTCCCTAATGGATTCTGCACAACCATCAAGGCCCCTTCTCTTTCCAACAGTCCTTCCTGATCACTCCAGGCCACGCTGCTTCCATACTTCCTCAACACTGTCAGCACTGAAGGCTCACGCTCTTTCTGTAGCAATTATAAATCCCAACGACTCTTTTCATTTTACCTTCCAAAAATTATTGTTACAGAGGGTAAAAAGCAGACGTTCGCTTTCTTGCCTCCAATCCAGTGTCAATCTCAGAAGCAATACCTTTACCAGTTTCTTAAGTATCCTCTATATTTTGCCTGTATGAAACATGTATGCATTTTTTAAGTTTTACATATACATCTTTTTAGAAAAAAATTACATAAATAGAAAATTGTACGTATTATTCTATACCTTGCCTTTTACTTTATGTATCTTGGATTCCCCCATACCTCTATGCAAGGATGAACATGAGCATTCTCTCCACAATGATAGCTTCCTTAGGACCCTACACCAGATCAGACCAGACCAACCTATAGACAGAGATGATGACCTGGGAAGCCATCTGATAGGTCAATCTGCTCCAAACACCTATCAGAGCTTTGAAATTGATGACATGCAAATGAATTTGTCCCCAAAATGAGATCTGAGTCACACAGATGTTTTCAATTGAACCGAAGTTTAAGAACAGGAACATTTCATACAAAAATCTAGCTTGCTTTGGAAAAACCAAAACTGCAATGCTGGGCCACCATGAGAGGTGGAATGGCCTGTCTAGTTCACTGCGGTCCCCACCACTCCCTACTGATTCCCAGGGTTGAGGGCGTACACCTAGTGCTATTCATATCACACATCACACATATTTCTCATTCTCCTACAGGAGAGCAATTTCTTTATACCCATATCTCAACCAGAATGGGAAAAACCAAAGATACACAGAGTAGGCCAAGTATTCCAAAAACGAACTGGAGAGCATAAACACAGTCTGCTTTTTTGTTAACCACTAAGCCTCTACAGACATTGAGTTTGCAACCCCTACTCTGTACCACCACCACTGATTCTAGGGAAGATCTTCCTTTTAGGAAGGAGCCCTGTTTTAAAGAATGAAAATTTCTTGTGTAAAAGTAAGAATTATAAGAAGATGGCAAAAATAGGGGCACCTGGGTGGCTCAGTTGGTTGAGTGTCTGTCTGCCTTAGGCTCAGGTCATGATCTCAGGGTCCTGGGATTGAGCCCTGTGTCGGGTTCTCTGCTCAGTGGCGAGTCTGTTTCTCCCTCTCCCTCTTCCTCTGTGATCTCTCTCACTCTCACTTTCTCTCAAATAAATAAAAATTTAAAAAAAAAAGAAGATGGCAAAAATAGGCCATAAAATGTCCCTCACAAAAAAATTCTTAGAAGAATCTTCCTAACAATGATGGCAAATGAACTCATTCTTAGCCTTCCCTGAAAAGACTCCTGAAAAGGTAAGACCCCAGACAGTCACAGATTGTGTCTTCCTCAAAATGAAAAACCCAGAGAGGCACTGCCAACAGAGGTCCCTAAAGAATCCAAAGGAAGGGAGGTATCAGTGGCTGCAGCCCGTTAGGGACACCCACAGGGCCACTGAAAGCAGGTAGGGGCTCCTATAACAGAAAAGCATCTGACCAAGTGCCACCTGGAACAAGATCACAGACCTTCCCCAACAGAAAAAAAAAATGCACATTCTGCTGTGGTGTTTAGAGCACAAGCCCTGGAGTCCAGTCCTCAACAGCCATCCCAAACATGGCCACCATCTTTTTAAAGTAATAGTCAGTGGGGGGTGTCTGGCTGACTCAGTCAGTAGAACATGCGACTCGATCTCAGAGTTATGAGTTCAAGCCCCATGGTGGGTGTGGAGCCTTTACTAATAAAAACAATAATAATTTTCAGGAGGAATCTTAAAAGGCCCACACTTACTAGATGATCAGACTAGAATGATATTGCATTACTTGTTCCCAATAATGGTATGTGACATAAGTATATTCATTCATTCACGTAACAAATATTTGAAAGCCAAATAGATGCCCAGTGCCGTAGTATCTTACACTATGTGAGTAACCAAGAAGAGGGTGGGAATGTGTAATAAACAGCTTAGTCTCTGCATCCTGTCAAAGGTGAACAAAAGGGTAGAATTTTTCAGATTTTCAGATTCATGAATCATAATCTGTCTTCTTAGTCAAGAGTTGTACATTTTCAGTTCATGTAGCCAACTTGAAACCTTTTATCACAAAGGGTAACCCCTGTTTTCCAGAAATCATAGTATTAAAGAGTTTTAGAGCTGAAAATGACACAGAGCTTGCCTCATCCAATCTCTTTTACAAATGAGGAAACAGAGGTCTGAGAAGGTTAGAGAATTGCTCAAGGTCATCATGATTACTTACTGTAAATTAACACTAGCTTCCTGGAAACAAGAATTATGAAAAAACATCATACATTGTTTTAAAATTAATTTTACGCCTTAAGCAAAATCCATCTTCCAGTGCCTAATAGCCACTAACAAACATGAAAAATATATTTTAGAGCTAGGAATCCTTGAATCTGGTCAAAAGACCTTGCACAGAAATCCAGAGCCACTGGTCTGGATTCAAGTGGTATATAAAGTATGCACAGGGGAGGAGGCCATGTGCAGACAGAGGCAAAGACTGAAGTGAAGCATCTACAAGCCAAGGAACGTCAAGAATTGTCAGCAGCCACCAGAAGCCAAGAGAGAAGCATGGAACAGATTCTCCCTTAGAGCCTTCAGAAGGAAGCAATACTGCTGATGCTTTGACTTCGGGCTTCTGGCCTCCAGAACTAGAAGGATAAGCTTCTGATGTTTTAAGCCACTAAGTCTGTGTAACTTGTTAAGGCAGCCCTAGGAAATAATATAGAATCTGTATTCGTTTAATGGCTTTGATTTCCTACAGACCCAACTAGTCAACGGTATGGAAAAGCTGTCACAAAGCAACTGGGATCTTGGGACTCACAGAATAGTCCAAAATGAGGGAGGTAAATAATGTTCTCTCTTGAACTGATCAGACCCCACCCAAATGTTGTGTTCTCTTCTGGTAACCGTACCTACAGGCCAGAGTGAAAAGCTAGAGGAGGGACAAGCCAGGACTGTGAAGGGTACCAACGGGTCACAGCCACATCACTGAAGGAGCAGGAGTTTTATGGTCTGGGAAGATTCAGGGCACAGGACCAGTATCATCCTCTCTGTAAAGCTACCACATGGAAGAGTAATTCGATTTGTTCCCTGAGGGCCAACTAGGATCAGTAGGAGGAGTCACTGGGAAGCATATTTTTCAAGAAATTATGTGTCTACCAATGTCAAAGTCAGAGGAGCTTCTGAACATCTGACTGGCTGGCTGCCTCCTATTGGTGGAAGTTTTCAAGCCCAGGCCAAAAACCATGTGGCAGGATGTTGCTAAAGAAAGAACACAAACCCCAGGTCTGTAATCGGCCAAGACAGCCTCATGTCCCTTTCCAGCTCTATGAATCTATTAACCCATGAAACATACCATTTAGCAATCGTGTGAAATCTGAAGTATATGGGTAGGATGAAGAGATCTTGAGCATTAGGAGATATTTTGGTGGGAAAACAAAAAAACAAGACTCTGTACACAGATATGGCTGAGAACTTATGCCTACTCCCAGAAACCCGGCTGCAGGAGCAGGCGCTCATAGCCCAGTAGTGGAAGCTGGGTTAGGCTCCTTATGCCCCTTCTCATAGGAAGCTTATGCTGAGATTGACAGTACCTATGTCAAGCTTTCTCTTTTAGATACACAGCTTTAAGAGTCCGATCTGGCCAGCATGCATTAACAAGCCGCTGCGACTATATTAAAAGTAACAGTCACTGTTTTCTGCATAACTATCATTGTGAGTAACTGCTTAAGATGCTTGCACATATTACCCCTACTGTCACTTCAACACTGCATGGTATTATCTCAGGGAACTGAGTTTAAGAGGGGTTGAGTTATTTGTCTAAGGTCATACATTTCAGGATTTAGGATTCCCACTGGAATCCAAGTCCAGAAGCCAAACTCTTTTCCTGCATCATGATGTCTCCTTTGCATCCTACTTTGGGCATTTAATTTGCTCAAGGTAAATAACAAAAGCAGCCAACGGGGAAGCAAAGAGATGGCTTTCTCTGTCTGGTCCACAGTCCCCTCATCTGTAAAATGGGAAAAAGCTGGAGATAATTGACACCGAGCCCTAGGTACTGCTCTACCAAATTCCGTTTCTCCTTGTCACCTCCATACTGGTAGGGCTAAGCAAGGGGTGACAGGGGAAGTGGTCATTCTCTGGCACTCAACACAAGGGGGACACAGCTAGCAACTTTTCCCATGCTACCTTGAGGTCAGGGTAGTAATGGAAAGAGGAAACCAAGAACAGGCCCAAAGTTGGCCTTATGAGCTCACTCACAGGTGTGCAGCACAGAATGACCCACATAAATCTTGACATGTAGCACTTTACTCCGTAAACTGGCGGCGGCGGGGGGCGGGGGGGGGTGCTGTAAAGGATCAGCACACGGATCTGAAGTCTAGCTGTGCCCAGAGGATGTCCACGAGGAATTAAAGCACAGGGTCTTTGTTTGGAAAAGATAAAGCTGTCAGAGGGTTGTGAGAGGTAAAGCAGTCCAGCCACATTCCAGTGGGAGGAGTCTCTTGTAGCTGTCCCGGTGAGGGCACCCTTCCAGCCTCTAGGGCTGCTTTCTCAGGAGCCAGCTCACGTAGGACCTCCTCAGGCCGCCTATTTCCCACCCGCCTCTTCCAGAGTCTGCATGCAGTGGTGTCAGAGCAAAGGGCCTCCAGAGGCCCAATCACACAGCATCCCTCTGTGACCTGGAGAGGAGAGACCATTCCACCTTCAGTGCAGGGGGCAGGGGGGAGGGAGAAGGACTCCAGACATCCGGTCCGGGAGGGGTTCTCTCTGCCTACCTCACTTCTAGAAAAGGGCAAAATGGAATGATTTCGGAAACCCCCCACCCAAACCAGTTTCCTTCTTAATTTCCTAGTGATGCCCATTCAGGAAGGGAGCCTCGGGTCAAAAAACACAGCAGGAAGAAGGCGCCTGACCCACAGGACCCAGAGTACCCAGACTTTCCAGTGAGCAAACCACGGAATCCACAGAGAATATCCTGACAGACTTCTCTGGCTTTATTCTAGTATTTCTTTTTGATTTTTTAGGACAGGGGGCAAAGCAGGACTGACAGAGGACAGAACAAGGGAAACAACAGGAGGGTGTGGGTTTGGAGCCAGAACTGGGTTCCAGTTGCAACCCCACACTGCCAATGTGGGCTTTGTGGAAGACCTTCTAAATGGTGCCTAGCATCAAGGAGACAAACAGTAAGGGTAGCTGGTCTTATCAAGGTCTCTCTTCCTAAAGAAAACCTACTAGCTCTCCACATCCCTAAACAGTAGGTATGCTACACTGGAGTGCCAGATTTCTGCAGAGAGCCAAAAATGTGTGCAGGAAGGAGGAGGAGTAGATAAAGAACCACATAAAACAGATATCCCAAACTGTAACTTCCGGGAGCGTATCATAGCATATTCTAGGCACTCTGTAGGTATTATATCATTCCTGAGTATAATCCTAGGAGGTGGGTACTACTATCTCCATTTTACAGATTAGGATACCTAAGGAGTTTATGCAAGATTACACAACTAAGTAGGGACAGAGCCAGAATTCAAACCTAGGTCTTTAACTCCAGAGCTGGAGTCAAAGGTTGGACCCTTTCCCATGAAAACAAACATAGCAAAACTAGCTCTTACTTTTCCATGGCAAGAAGAAAACTTTACTATTGGATAAGGGCTTAGAAGAGGCCATTCTTATTAGAATCTCCGCACGCTGAAAGTAAACCACCAGCCTTCCACATCCCTGTCTGAAGTCCCAACACTCTAGAAAATATGGAAACTGGTGGAAAGCCTGAAGGTCGGAGCCCAGAACTTGCTGGTGCTTTTTGACCCAGAATGACTCCTACCTTTGAAGAGGGTGACGTGAAGGACGTGGGAGTGACAGCCCCACCATCCACCACTCTCGAGCACCCCGCACTTTGGCCGCAGCTGCACGCCGTCACTGACTCTGAATCACACATTTACACTGTGCTCTTCCAGGTCCAGACTCAATTCCCCAACGTCAAACTCTGTCGGTGGGGAGGGATGCAGACAGCAGAGAGAATGCTCAGTGAATCACTTTCTCTGCTAGTGATGGTATCTGATGCATGTTAAACGCCTCCCTGCAATTCCTCAAGTGTCTATTAATCAGTGAACCAAGAACACAGAGGGCACCAAGGAAAAATCCGCCATTGCAGGGAAAAAAGCAAATCTTGGGAAGTCTCCTTACTAACGCACGAAGACTTCTAAACCCAAGGTGAGGCGGTGATAAGGACAGCCCGGTCATTGAGACACTTGGGCCAACTGGCTACAAAGTAAGACATTGAAAGAACCTGAAACTGAAGGGGCGAAATCCATTTCTCCTCAGCCTCATCTTCCATTTCTCCTTAGCCTCATCTGGACACTGACTGGGCCAAAACTGATTAAAAGAGAAACTAGGAAAAGTCATCGGCTCTCCCTGAGCTTCGATCTCCTCTTCCCCGTGAGTCCGGGAATACTCTCACTCCTTCCCAGCTCACAAGATCAAACAAGATACATGATGGTAGCCAAGGTTCTGCCATCTACCTCCCCCTTCTCACGCTATCCTCCCTGGGAAAGCTCATTCACTGCCATGGGGAGGACTCCAGAAGCTGTATCGCCAGTGCTGTCCACTCTCTTGAGCCCTGGATCCCTAGAGCCAGCTGTTTACAGGACACTTCTCCCAGGATGTCCCCGGGGCACCATTACATCAACATATTTCAAAATGGAGCCCTTCCCACCATGTTTCTCTCTTTCATTCCCCATGATGGTAAACCACTATTTTGTGGTTTTCAAGCAGGGGCATTTGGAAAAATGGGTGACATTTCTGTTGTCACAACAATTAGGTGACATTAGTGGGCAGGGGGCCCAGGCTGCTAAATAACACTGTCCCACACACTGAAAATCTGTCCCTCTCCAAATGCCAACAGGAACACCATTTAGAAATGCTGGAAATTATCCCACCTCTTCCCCTCATTCCCTGTCAGAGACTAGTCAACTCTGCTTTCATATCACCAACCAGCCCATCTTCTCCATCCCCACAGCACTCTCACTGGGATGACTGCAGTAGCCTCTACGGTCATCATTCTGTCTCTGTACTCACCACCTATTCCTGATTAACTTTCAACAGTCCTCCACACAGCTACCTGTCATATCTCTGAACCTTTAAATTATGCCACTCCTTGCCTTAAAATCATCCACTGCTTCCCCTCACCTTCTGGATAAAGACAAACACCACCCTTCCGCTGTTCCCTGTCTCACGGTTTACCACTCCCTTGAGGATACCGATGTTTCAGTGGTGTCTCAGTGTTTTGGCACACACCATTCCCTTCTCTTGAAGGCTGTCTCCCTGTCTTCCTGGCTAACTTCTGTCTATCCTTCAAGGGTCAGTGCAAGGGTCACCTCCTCCCAGAATCCCTCCCTGACACCAGGCAGAGTTAAGTGCCTATTGGTGCACACTGGAATCACACATTTACCATCTTATTCTGATTGTTGTTCCTGCCCTGCCTCTTGGTTGGCTCCGATTCTCCAGCACTCAGCCTAGTATACAGTATAAGCTTTATGAATTACAGCTGACAAAGCATCACCTAATGAGATACAATGACCTGGAGAGATAGTTACTGTCATTATTACCATTTTACCTTTCACAGAGGAGACTAAGGCTCTGTGAGTTTGAGTTCTTATCCAGGTTCACATGGCTAGCTAAGAAGTGGAGCCAAGACTTGATGGCAAATTCTTTGCTCTTTGTCACAACACCATTCTACATGAAAGGTTATAGCACAGATATCCAGTTGGGAGTGGGAGGTGTCCTAAGCCTGTCTTCTTTAGACCTGCGGGTAATCTCACCTGCAGATAGAGCTCTGGAAAATCCATCTACATTATGCAGCTGCACAGCACCATTGTGGAGGGGGGGTGTCATTGTCCTGTCCTTGCAGGCCTGGGTGGGGGGTAGCCCCACGTGCAGACAGAACTGAAAAACCTATCCAGATTCTCCAGCTGTACAACATCACTCTTCCCCATTCCCCTTCTTACACCCCAATCACTCTGTGCAGAAATCCCAAAGCGAGCAAAAGAGCCTGGGTGTACTGTCAGAAACAGCTGCACTGTGGCTACATGCTGCACGACGCCTCCAGTGAGCCTGCTGGGTGCAGGGGGACAGCAGAGGACGGGTGGGAAGCAGCAGCATTTAAAGTTGCCAGGTATTAAGTGCAAGCCCCTTTAAATGGGCTGCGTACAGAGGTGTGTCAGGCAAGACTGCGGAGTGCCTGGGAGTGGGGGCAAGAGAGCTGGGACGGGAGGAAGCCTCCCTCAGGAGCTATCCCGCTGTGCCACGCAAAAGACTGATAGTTCCTAATTACTTTCTCAGAGTTTTCATGAGCACCTCACATATGCCATTTGGCTTCAGGAACACAAAGCAAATAGAAATAGGGTTTCAGACTTGATGATTCTAACCATGGCTGCACAGAGTGTATTCCCTGGCGCGCGCGCACACACACACACACACACACACACACACACATTTGGCTCAAATGCGAATTTAAAAGGCGATTAAGGAAATATGCAGTTTGGTTCTGCAGGCATCTCAGGGGGCAAGGAAAATGATAAATGCTCACTTCAGGGCTCTGGATGGCAATCACTACCCACTTCAACAGTGTCATTCAGACATCACCATGACAACCAGGGAAAGGCTTCCTTCCTCTGTGGCAAAGACAATAGAAATTTTAATTAAGGCTATTCATTTTTTTGGTCTGACCAATGGAAGAAAAACATCAACAAAATGTTATCCAGAAATACATGACCAGGAACACTTTCAGAATTCAAAAATACTTCTGAGGCCTTCCACTGAGTCACATGATCTGCATCCCCAAAGCCCTCCCTCCTGCCCCTTCAACAACTCAAATTTTATAGATCTCATCAATCCAGACACGTCTAGATCTTTTATCAAACATTATAAAACTAGGTAAACACTCCAATTTAATTTTCTGACTATGATTGAGAACAGGATTTTAGTCATTTTTATTTCAGTCATAAAATTCAAAAGGTCTGGCATAGTTCCATAAAGTACTTCCAATAAACTCTGAGAGGACCCAAGATTAGACGAGTGTTCAGCGGCCTTTGGGAAGGAGATCTAGCTTTAAACATTTGCTTTGTTCCCTTGGGTGACTTTGGGTCAGTTACTTAACCTCTCTGAGGTTTAGTTTCCTCATCTGGAGGACAAAAGGGACGCTGACTGCCTCAGAGCATCAAGAGAAGCAATGGTGATCGCAACACAGCGGCACGTGGCCCCGTACATACTGGGCTATCAGTAAAAGGCAGCAAGTATCATTATGACTCTGCCTTATTTTGCCCTGGAAGAATTAAGAAGGTCCTGTTCCCTCTTCCTAGGAAACCTCTCTGGCATGTGTTGGCTCCTCCCCCTTCTCACGGGCCTAAATCCCAACGTTTGTCTTCTCTCACCTGGACTATCGCACCAGCCTCCTCAGTGACCTCCCTGCTTCCACACACTGCTCCCTCAGGTCCACTGTCCTCATGGCCACCCAACCTATATTCGAAAATCCAGAACTGCGTTGGTCACTTGGCTCTGGGTGAACCTCTTGACAGAACTTTCATGGAGAAAACTATGGCTTTATTGAAAAATATTTTAAAAGGCCTGAATGAAAGGAGAACTAGAAAACCCCAATGTTGTAAAGATGTTGATTCTCTTCTAAATTAACCTATAAATTCAGCGAGACACCAGTCAAGGTCTCACAGGGTTTTCATGGATCGTCACAAACCCATCTTAAATCTAAGTTGAAGAGCAAAAGGACAAGAATGGCCAAGAATATTTCATTACCGTAGGAAGTTCTATGGGCAGTGTTACTCTACGGTAAACAATTTTTTGTTTCAGTGGGTTTTATTTTGGAGAAATGTGTTCAAAATAGACGAATTTAGCACAAAAAATAGGGAGGCGGGGAGAAAATATGTTAATAAAAGTACTGACAGGTGGCCTCCGACTGGAGGTGGAGAAAACTGGGTAACTTTCCCTGCCAACCTAGTGTAGGAATCAAGCCAGGGAAAGGGGAGGCAAAGAAGAAAAGCAGACTGAGAAAGAGGTAATGATCTTTATCAAAGGCTTAATGTGTCTCCAGCACTGTGCTGTTTTCCATATGATTTCCATTTCATACTCATCGTGAGCATGTAAGGTAGACAGCATTACTTCTATTAAAGATTAGGAAAACCTAAAGAAAAGTAAGTGATTTGCCCAAAGGCAAAGACCTCTTGTGAGTGGTAGAGTGAGAACCCGAATCTTGCTCTCTGGGATTTCTCTTTCTGCCATACTTGTGAGCTGTTCCAGATCTGTTCTTAGCAGTCCCAGGTATCAGCAGGGAGACAGAGAGCCCAGGTGCCCAGGTTGTACGGGAAAGTGCTGGCAGGCTCACGGGGGGAGGTAGGTGCAGGGAGAAGCACCTAGTAGACACACTCCCCCTTTTACCTGGAAGGCGCCTGGACCTTACTTACAGAAAGATACATGTGCACATAATAAATGAGGCAGCCTCGGAGCTGGAGAAATCCAGGTCACGCTCCAAGTTGCCAACTTACTGTGTAATGGGGGAAGAACTCTCCACATTTTAAGCCTCTTGGGGGTTGTAAATCCTCAGCTTTACTCTGACTGCCTGACATCATATTCTGCCCTCAAACATACAGTTGGATCTTGATAAATTTCACTCCACTGATCCTAAATCCTGTTTAAAAAACAAAACAAAACAAAACACATATGCGTGGTCCAGCTGGCCCTTAACTCGGGTGGAAAGGAAGGGGCCACGGTGAATTCCCCTTCTGTGCGGGCCTTACAACTTTCATGAGGTATGTACCGGGTTACAAGTAGACTCTGAAATGTCAGCATCAGCAGTTATACTTAGATAAATAAAGTGGAACAAATTACCTAAGGGCGCAGACACCCCACTACATTTCTTCCTTTTACTTGTATTCAATTTGACGTGACTATCCATCACCACCACCAACAACCCCCCATGTTCTTTTCCTTGTTTAAAAAAAAAAGTTATGGGGCGCCTGGGTGGCACAGCGGTTAAGCGCCTGCCTTCGGCTCAGGGCGTGATCCCGGCATTCTGGGATCGAGTCCCACATCAGGCTCCTCCGTTATGAGCCTGCTTCTTCCTCTCCCACTCCCCCTGCTTGTGTTCCCTCTCTCGCTGGCTGTCTCTATCTCTGTCAAATAAATAAATAAAATCTTTTAAAAAAAATAAAATAAATAAATTAAAAAAAAGTTATGCACAAAATTGTACACAACATTGCGATCATTAAAAACCTGGTAGTCTTTGGAGAGACTCAAAGGTAAGTACGAAATGAGAGGGTAAAAGGCAGGTAGCTTCCAGGAGTGACTGGATTCTGACACCAGCTCAAAGCAGGGATGAACACTTGTGATACCACTTTTCCCCCTAAAAATCTCTATTCTAGGACAAAAATTCTCAAACTAGTTCAAGTGGTACAACACGTGGAAGTCATAATGTTCTTTTTGCATAACCCGATGGAATACATATTTTATGACATCATTTATTCTTGGTTCCCTACTTATAAAAATACACACCCCCTTAGAGAAAAATCGAAAAACCTAGAAAAATAGACAACTGAGAAAAAAAAAATCACCTGTAAGTCCGCCAACCAGATTCTAGTGAGGACAAACTAATATAACCCAAAAGTCTCAGAGAATTAGATGGGATTTATGTACTATTCCTTAAATTCCACCATTAGCAATTTATTTGGGTAAGCATTGTCCTTTCTAGCTTTTCTTTTCTTTTTTTTTTTTTTTTGGTTTGATAACAACTTAATTGAGACATAATTCACATGTCAAACTATTCATCCATTTCAAGGGTATAATGCAATGGCTTTTATATAGTCAGAGTTGTGCAACCATAACCCCAATCAATTTTAGAACATTTTCCTCACCCTAAAAAGAAACTTCATACCCTTTAGCTGTCATTCCCCTTCCAGCTCTATCTTCTATCTCTATAAGTTTCTCTATTCTGAACATTCCATAGAAATGGAATCACACACTGTCATCTTTTGTAACGGGCTTCTTTCTTTTAGCATCATGTTTGCAAAGTTCATCCTTATAGCATGGACCTCACTTTTTTTTTATTGCCAAGTAATAAATATTCCATTATACAATGTACCCCATTTTATTTACCCAATATCAGCTGATGGACATTTGGGTTATTTCCACTTAGGAGATATGATGAATAACACCGCTTTGAACATTCACGTCTGAGTTTTTGTGTGGACATGTGTTTTCATTTCTCTTAGGTATGGACCTAGGAGTGGAATTTGTGAATCATACGGTAACTCTATGTTTGCCCTTCTGAGGACCCACAAACTGGTTTCCCACGCGGCTGCATATTCTCACCAGTAATGTATTAGTGTTCCAATTCTTCTATATTCTCGCCAGCACTTTTTTTTAAATTGATTTATTTATTTTAGAGAGAGAGAGAAAGAGAGCAGGGAGAGGGGCAGAGGGAGAGGGAGGGAGAGAATCTCGAGCAGATGCCCCCACTGAGCGGGGAGCTGGACACCGGACTCGATATCATGACCCTGAGATCATGACCTGAGCCAAAACCATCAGTCAGTCACTCAACCGACTGAGCCACCCAGGTGCCCTTCTTACCAACACTTTTTAACTACTTTTTAAATAGATGTGTGTGTGTGTGTGTGTGTGTGTGTGTGTGTGTGTTACGTAGTATCTCATGGTTTTGATTTGCATTTCCTTGATGGCTAATGATGTTGAGCATCTTTCCCCGTTTTTTTGCCATTTGTTTGTGTATCTTCTTTGGCCCAGTTTTTGTTTTAAACTGCAAGCACCCCTGGACAGGAATACTGCTTGAATTCAAGTGTTACTTATTAGCTGAGCAATTCTGGGGTAAGTCACCTAACTTTTACTAGCTCTAACTTGTACTAACCTTTACTTAGGTTCCTTACCTGTATTACTACTCAGTACCTAACAGAGGATGTGAGAATTGAGATAATGCACGTAGAGGACTTAAAACACAGCTGGGCACAGTAAAGGATCAGCAAGTGACAGCAAGTATTATGAACAACAGAGGTGATCATTAACACTTCACATTCCATTAACTCTCGGAAGCAGTTCTTCCCATAACATGAGAGTCTAACCTCTAGGACAGAGCACCTGGGAACAGGAGGTAAGAGGAGTTCAAAAGAGTGAGAGAAAAGGAAAAAGAAAACAGTTACTAGTGGACCACTTTCAGAGTCTTGTTTTAGGAGTCACTGCCAAAGGCCAGATTTGATCCTGTTCTCCCACCCTTTCAATAATGATGTAAGCACCTAATTCACAGTATTAAACCCATTTCTGTTTAGAATAGCGAGTTTCCTGTTATTGCCATTGAACCCTGATGGAAATACGCAGACAGGCTTCATCGCGGCTTATATCACTACGGCCTTGCAGAATGCATGACATAGAACATTAGGTGATCAATAACCGAAGTGAACCAAACGAAACGAGCACGTGAATAAGTGGACAGAGGATGTATTTGGGATATATGCTCAGCTAGGTGACTGAGGACTCCTTCCCCAAAAGGCCCTAGGAAAGGCTGAGAAACAGCACCTAAGACTGGGCAGTCAACCTTCTCACTGCCCGTTCATGGCCCATCACCACTGCAAAGATACCTACATTAGAATATTTTTCAGCTCTTTATTGCCAACACTCAGGAATTACAGATTCTAGAGAATGCTGCTTTCCTTTATTTATTTCTTGAAGTCATGAGGGAGAAGGTGAAAAGGCCTCTACTTCTGCTTTTGGGCGTATAAATAAGTCACGGTGTAAAGAAAAGGGGAGTCAGTGGTTCCAAATTCAAAATAAAGACAGGCTGTTCTGACAGGGTCCAAATTACAGAGTGCTCCAGGCACAAACACAGAGAGACACTCTTCAGAGAAATTCTATTTTCCTATTCAATTCCAAAAGAGAGAGTCAAGCCAAGAAAATCCTCACAGCCTTCCACAAATGGATTTGGTTTCAGCAGCCGTTTGGGGCAGCGCGCATTCAGACAACAAACCGCCCCCTAGGCTTCTGTCCTTGCCATGTTCCCTTCCTTCCGACGGGAGAAGTGCCACTGCCACTGGGTTCCCCACCATGGCGCAAAGACAGAGCAAGCCCGACATTCCTGCTGTACAGTTCTGCAAACCATCCTCTTCCCCCAGTATCCTTCATGGCCCCAACAGCAGGGCCCGCTCAAAGACCTGGACGCTCTCAGAGCACGACAGGTTTGGACATCGTGGTCCATTTTGGAAGGCCCTCTTTACAGGCCTGCATTGCCATAAAATATCCTCTATTCCTTCGTGTTATCACTTATTCAAGTCATCTGCGGAACACCCCTTCACGCATGTCTCCTGATTCACTAAGCACAAACAACTGTTGCGCGCCTGCTGTATACTCCTCCATTGGGAATACGGTTGCTCCAAACATCAGACTGTTTCAGGGTCAATACGTCTATATACTTTGTTCCCTAAGTTGTTCATTGTGGTATTATTTGAACAGGAAAAAAAAAAAAACAAAACTGGAAATTACCCAATTGTTGAACCATAAGGGAATGGTTAAACAAAATATGGTGTTTCCACTTGATAGAATCCTGCCTGGCCATTAAAAGCAAAGTCTATGAAGAATCTAAGATTAGTGAATGCTTATGTTAAATGAAAACCGAGCAGTAGCCACACACAGATATAAAATATTATCTTAACCATGTTTATGAAGTGCAAAGAATAAATACTGGATAAAAAAAGGCCAAAATGTTAATCCTAAGATTATGCACAATATCTTCTCGGCATACTTCTCTGAATATTCCTGCTCATTGTAGAAAATTTACAAAATAAATAAAAGCATAAAAAATAAAAATAAGTCACCTGTAATACGTCACCACTGTTACAAATTTGGTATTCTGCTGTCTGCTTATGTAAGACTAAAAATTCACAAATACAGTTTACATATGTTGCTTGCAAAATTTTTAAAAATCTTTAAAATGGGAAAGAATAAGAAATGGTTAGACATATGAAGATAATATATTAACTGACAGAGTCAAAATCATAGATAGAAAATGACTAAAAGCATATATATAAAGACTTGCTTTTCACTGTTTTGTATTGTCCAATTTGTGCTGTGTTAGGTATACCTATTTAAAATAAATGAAAATGATTATTCCCACCTTCCCCAAACATCCAGAAAAAAATACATTAAGATGAAATGAAATGAATGCTTTTTTCCCCTCTTCTCTATCATCCAATTTTGGAAGTAATGTAGTTACATTACCTCGATAATGAAAAATATAATTTTAAAAATTCTATGCTTTCCTCAAAGTCACCATAATCCAGCATATTAGCAACTTGCCTTTAAACAACCAAGTCCCCCCAGGCAGCCTTCTTCGTGTGCTCCTGCAGAGCCCCAGGCTATAACAGGATGGAGCCCTCAGGTGAATATCTGCAGGGAGGGCTCTGCAGGAACCCCCAGCCCCACTCCATGCCTGTGAGCACTTCCTCCAGAGGGGGCAGGGAAGTAGAAACACATCCATACATGATGTCATGGTATTGTGTGAAGGTTAAGGCTGGGCAAGAAGGCCTCTGAAATGACTGGCAAGGGAGACTAGTTTGCTTCTTTCCCCCCAGCTGTTTGTCTTTCATTCTCTTGAACATTCTTCCCTAGGCTCCCACTCCCCCTCCTCTGGAACCTACTATCTTTTGTCTCACAATCCCACCTAAATCCAGAGTTTATAAACACTTTCAAAAGGAAGTGTTTCGTTTAACACTCTCAAAAAAAAAAAAAATCGTGAGATGAGGGGCGCCTGGGTGACGCAGTCATTAAGCGTCTGCCTTCGTCTCAGGGTGTGATCCTGGCGTTCGGGGATCGAGCCCCACATCAGGCTCCCCCACTATGAGCCTGCTTCTTCCTCTCCCACTCCCCCTGCTTGTGTTCCCTCTCTCGCTGGTTGTCTCTCTCTGTCTAATAAATAAATAAATAAATAAATCTTAAAAAACAAATAAAATCGTGAGACAGGAATCACCTCCACTTTCTAGTTGAGGAAGGTGAGGCTCTGGAGGGTTAAGGGATCCGTGTAGCCAAAAGCCAGGCCTTAGTCTCTAAAGGCTGCGTCTCCCTTGACAGCAGGCCTCTAGGTTCCCAAGTCAGGGACAGTTCTTCTCATGTAGGCTTTTGGCACAGCCGGAGGACACGTCTGGGAGAGGTGGTGGCCTAGCGAGCTGGGCGCCACCCAGGGGGGACAGCCCTAGAGGTTCAAACAGGCCACGTGACAAACAGCACGTCCTTGAAGGCATCGACTTTGGCCGGAGAGGAGTATCAGTGGCTGAGTTTACAATAACCGCCCACATGGGAGTCAGGAACTACAGACCAGGAGCGAGCCTAGTCAGGACTCATACACTGGAGGGGTTCAAATCTCAGCTCCCCCTCCTACTCTGTGACCATGAATAAGTTACTTAACTGGTTTCCTCATTTACAAAACAGAGCTAGTTATAGTGCCCTCTTTGTAGAGTTTTTAGGCAGCTCAACTGTGATGTGTTCATTGTGGTAAACCCTTCACACACACAGGCATACAGTCAGCACTCAATAGACAGCAGCAAGTATGAAAAATACTAACAATTAATATTAGCAGTGACGATGATATAACAGCACATCACAGCGGGAGAAAACGCATGGCCAAGACACAGCGTTCAAGGTTACTGAAGAAACAAAAGGACCTTCAGCTTCTCAGTCTTTTTCCTCTTCAGTCTGTTCACAAAGACACCGGAGCCCCTTCACGTTCGGTGCCTTTTCCCCTCAAGATGTCCTGCTATAAAGAATCAGTGGAAATCATGTCATGTACTGTGTGAATTCTGATGAATTTCCATCCATACATTACTGAACAGAAAGAGACGATTTCGCAAGACCGACAAGGCAACATCAGTCAAACAGAAGGCAGCCGCAGCACCGTGGATACGGAGCGGGGCCTGCTCCCCCCGCACCAGCCGAGGCAGCAGCGGGAACGGGCGTGCCCACCGCACCAGGAGCCCCGGCACGTGGAAAGCGTGGGCAGGAACCAAACTCTGCCGCCACGCCACCTCCGATACGCTCCCCCTCTCGGCTCAGTTTCCTTGACTGCGGAATTAGTGCTGGACTGGCTGAGCTTTGCTGTGCCCAAGAGCTCAGAGACCCTTCATCTACAAGCTCGTCTGCATGGCCCTTCGCAGCCCGCATTCACGCCTCGCACACCGTCACCATGCACCTCTCTGGGTGCTGGCAATGAGGGAAAAAGGTGGTGGCACTGGTTTTGATTTTCACAAAATATCTGACAGTCCTTCAGAAGTCACACCATAAAAAGAAACCATCTCACCAATCACAGATAATAAACAACAAATCTTGCAGAGACAATGACCCAAAAGAGGTATCGCAATGGCCACCAAGAAAGAGGAGGTGAAATTTAAAGCGAGAGAGGGGAAGATTCATGTTAGGGGCAGAAAGATGACACGGGTAAATATACTTGGCCAAATACAAGTCTAGATTTGCTGTGCTGAGTTCTGCACTTTTGAATTTGAGAAAACCTTCAAGTGTTGGTAATTAGACTTGAATCTTATCATCTCCACTTAATATATGAGTAATGTTTTATAAACACTAACACATTCAAGGTGTCACTTAAGTCTCATTCACAACAAACATTTCTTTCTATCATCATCAGATGAGGAAAGGGGCTTAAGAAGGCGAAGCGACTCGCCCAAGATCCCACAGCAAGGAAGTGCAGGGCTGGCAGGCAGACCATGGCCTGAAGTCCAAATTCAGTGGTCTTTCCAGGTTTATTTATGCCTTCCTTCTGCAAGCCAAAACGGAGAGGAGGAGAGAGCTTATATTCAGCGTGATTTTCATTTATGTGTGTAACCCAGCACAGTAGCCAAGTTGGGGAGAAGCCAGCAATGCAAATCTTAAAAGTGAGGCCCCCAAACCTAAAAATAAATGTCTAGGATGCCATTAGGGAACGTCCCTGACACACAGCTTCTGCCGCTAAAGCAATGGTTCTCAACTGGGGTGATTCTGCCCCCAGGCAACATGTGGCACTGTCTAGAGACATTTTTGATTGTCACACCTGGGGAATGTTACCAGCATCCAGGGGGTAGAAGCAAGAGATGTTGCTGGATATCCTACGATGCACAGGACAGCCCCCCACCGCAAAGAATAATCCGGTTCAAAACAGATGATAGATGACACTATCTTAGCAAACAAGGAGAACAGAAAAAAAAACTACACTTTCAAAGAACAAAGCTCTTTACATCTATGAGGAGGTATTAACATTCTGGACTTGTCTTTGGGTTCTTCCAGGCTTGGCTCGACCCTCAATTTACTGTGTGATCCCAGGCAAGTAACTTGACCAATCTGTGTCATACTTTCCCTGTAAAACAAGGTGGGAGGTGGGGGAGGAACATTTTTTAACAAAGTGATTCTCAAACATTTCTACACCTGATAATGGCCGGGGATTCTGGCTAAAATGCAAAATTCCTAGATATCATTTCAGAGAGTCTTTGTGTTTAACAAGCACCCAGGTGAATCTCGTATGGTTAGTTAGTTAGTACAGTTTGAATAGCATGAGAACAATTTTTAAAAATGAAATGAAGTGCGTATAGCTTTTTTCTAAGCAGGATTTGTGAGTTTGAGGAATGGTGCCACCAAGCACCATGGGGGTTAATGTAGAGGCCTCCTTACCTGTGGGAAAACCATGGGGGCTCTCTCAAGGGAGCTCCAACTTCTCTAGGGCCCAGGGCCTGGGAAGCAGCCCCACCATAAGATGAGCTAAGGAGCAGCAGAAACTACAAGAACAGCCCCTCAACCTGAGAAGCTGCTCATGGAACAAAGCCCCAGCCACACACACTCCGGAGAGGGTGTGGGAAGGTGACAGGCTTTGGGACACCAAGAATAATGCATTAGCCAACAAGGAGCATGACCATTCCCAAGTCATATAGAGGAACCCGCAGGCAAATCCAAATACACTTAGAGAAGGGGCTCATTCACTCACGGCAGTAATTCAGTCCCTATTAACCCTTCTGGGAAGACATCCCTACAACATTCAAGAGGATACTGGCAGAAGTGAGGCCTTAGGAATCCCAGCCTACAAGGGGTAATGAGAGTCACGAAGGGTTGACTGTTCACTGCAAGCACCTGCTACGTTGCCCTGTTTGTCCTCTACACCCAAACTGAAAGCAATCCTCTGCCATCATTCACAGCCCTGTTCCCATCCTTCCATCCTGGGGCCCATGCTCCACAAGTCTGAGAAAAGTGAATCCGGGCCCTGGCTAATGAACCAAATATAAACAGATTCATATCCTGTTTGTACCTTTTTATCTTTAACCTTCACTAAAGCACCTGCATCCTGTCCAGGTCCCCTACTTAACTACCAGGCAGAGCGGCACAGCCAGAGCACACGCTGGTAATAGACACAGATGCTAGGTACCCTCACAGGGACTTCCCAGCCAGCCAATACCACACGGGAAAGGACTAACACAATCCTTTCATTTGTCATTTTGCCCTTTCTGCTTCCATAGTGGATCTGGAGCAAACTAACTACTATAGACATCCCCTGCTTCTAACACATGTCTTCTCATAAAGGGAAATTGCTGATAGGACACGGCAGGCGCATCTTACTCCTTATTCTGAGAAAGTCACTGGACATTAATAATTAACATAGAATAACCTGTGGGATGTTTTAAAAATGATGCTGAAGCCTCAACCCGGACCAAATACATCAGAATCTCTGGCAGTGGGTCCCAGACATCAATATTTTTTAAAAGCCCCAAAGGGATTCTAACCAGCAGCCAGGGATGGCATCCACTGGGCTAAGGCCTCACAGTGGGGACACTGGGCTTCAATTTGCCAACTCAAAGTACCAGTGGATTTGGGAAAAGAACAGGGTGCAGAAGAAAAAGCTTCCCCTCTTTAAAAGGAAGAAGAAAGATCTGACATGGAAATTTTAAATGGGGGCTGAAGGCCAAAGAAGTAGCTTCTTTACCAAGTACATAAAACCACTGGGTTTTGCCCCCTAAATATTTATTTCAATCAAGTGCTAGACCTGTACCAGGCACTGAAAAAAGAAACAGCAAAGTGTGAAACTAGGCAACTCGTCTACAAGTGTAGACCTTCAGAGGACGAAAACTGGAAGCATGAAGCAGCTCATGTTAAGGCAGGGTCTCCTGGTGCTGACTTGCAGGGGAGGGCAAGGAGCTGGAGGAGCTCAGCCAGCCTGGGCCCGGCCCCAGGGGTGCTTCAGGCTTCAGGCTCCAGCCTCCTCTGGGCTTCCAGCCACGCTCAGATACTCCCACAGGTGCGGCAGGACTCAATTCCCAGTCTGTTTCCTGGATGATCTGGTCCACCCTGCTGGCCTATTGCCAGCCAGCTCTAAAATGTCTAAGCAAGGGACACAAGGGGCCTCTTACTGCCCGTGAAGTTGCAGCTATATTCATTTCCCTTCCAAATTAACATCCTACTGCCCCGTAATAAAGCTGTCAGCTCCCAACAAAGGATGCTGGCTAAGAAAGGTGGCCCAGGCTGTTTGGGCAGAGGGCAGAGCAGTTTCTTGATGCCAAGGGTGGGAGGCCCGGGATAAGACCCTACCTCCCCACACTGACAGCCGGCTCTCCCATCACTAGAATACATTCAAATGCCCCTGCCCGCCTGGCCGTCTTTCTTCACTGCACATTTACCAGTTGGCCAACGTGCTTGGGACTGAAACATAATTAATCCCTGCTCTAGCCACATTTCTTTTTTCCCAGAGAATGAATCTGATAGACCCGCAGTGTCAATAAGGGAGCACCGCTCTGAATGCTAATTGCCCCCACAAGTCCTGCAGAGGACACGGGAGAGGCCAGGAGGCTGGCCCTCACAGCGTGGGCACTCTCAGGTTTGGAAACCCTACCTGGCGTTATCGTCCGCAACTCGATGCAGGGACCGCCCTCCCAGTCGAGACAGCAGCAGCCAGAGACCCTCGAGTTTCCTCCAGGGTAACATAAGGCTGGTGGCCAGAGCCACGGCGGTCAGGCAGTGGGGCAGAGACGAGCGGGCTGCCTGCAGATCGTGCACAGTTCAGCTCCGCTCCGCTCCACTGAGGGGAGCCAGCAGAGGGTGAGGATTTAAAATGCAGTAGTTGAGATTTAGGTTAGATTCACAGATGAACTTCCTGACAGAAAGGGAAGCACTGGAAAGGCTGACCCATTACTTAAATTTCACTGGGGAGCCACAAGAGGCTGATTGTACTGTCCGCCAGGAAGAAGTGAGCTGTGGGGAGGCAGCCTTCTGCCCACAATGATCAGAAGCAGGGACCTCACGGGGCTGACCCACAACCATCTAACATGCTATCACTTTCCTGCTTCTTAGTGTGAGATAAATAGACCAGTCTGATAATCCCCACCAATACACACTCTTAAATAGACTTATTCTTTGTTCTAGGAATTCCAGTTCTAGGAATCTAAGAAAACAGTAACAAACCTCAGTCAAATATTTTTATGTATTTTAGGGGAAATATGCATTTATGTATTTTAGTGGACACAATCTAAATGCCCAACTACTAAATAGGGAATGATTAAGTAAATTATGGCACATGTACTCCACAGACTATTATGTAGCAAATAAAAATGTTTTTAAGGAATAGGTAATAATCTGGGAAATGCACACGACATGATTTAACGTTAAGTGAATAAAGCATAAACTGTGAATTTTACACACACACACACACACACACACAAGTATACGTGCATTTCGAAAAAGAATGGTGGGAAATACACCAAAATGTTAGCAGTAATCATCTCTGAGTGTGGAAGTAAACGTTTTTATTTTCCCAATCGGTATTCTCCAGACATTATAAAATCAGCACATTAGCTTGATAATCAGAAAATGCAGACATTAAAAAAAAAAAGTCTGTTCTCTGACATACCTCAGCGCCATAAATCTACTTCATCTGCACGGCCATTATTCCCAGAAAGCAAAACGGTGACACTCAATCTTGTACTTGGCAAGACAAACATATTCTTGGTTCCAAAATGGCTCAGCATACCCACTATAGCCACCTGAAAACCACTCGTCACCATTTCCCACTGGGAAGCACAGGGTCTTCCCCCTCGAACATTCGTGGGGCTCTCATTCTGTGGCCAGACCCTCCCTTCACATCCAATTACAACATGCCTAAGTGAGTCTGAAAGGCGAGGGAGAAAGGTGGAATCCTGCAAAGAACGGGGATTTATTGGATTAACCCTGAGAAGTCTTGAACTGCCAGATTTAGAGATGGTCAGTATTTACTCAATGTCCACTATGTGCCAGGAACTGCACAGGATGCTTTCACATACTTTGCCAAGTTGGAATCATTAGCCCTGTTTTATACAGAAAGAGACTAAAGGCTCTAGAACTGCCATCAACTTACCTCAAATCACACAGACCATCAGTGGCAGGGCTGGGACTAGATGCTGCCTGCACAACTCCAAGTCAGGAATGGCTTCTTCCCCAGTCACCTCCAACATCAGCATCATCACCGGGAACAAGATGCAGAACACACTTCTTCCTTCTCGACTTACACCCCCACCCTCGGCACCTGAGAGAGGCCACTCACTGTTTCTTGCCCACTTTCCGTCTCCACCACTACCCACGGATGCAAACACTCTAACCCCATGTGGACACGTCAATGACCTACTGTGGCCAAACTCCCCAACCTGCCCCATGACCCTTAAGAATGACCCAGCACTGCAAGATGAGGCTCACTAACAAGCCCCTCTCCGGGGTGTCTCAAACCCTGGTGAGAATATTTATGAATATGCCTATATTCGTAAAGGACAATCTCCTTTACACTCACATTTCTGAAGAAGGCAGGCCTCTCGTCCCCTTTTGCAAATGTGAAAACTGAGGCTGGAGAGCAGGCTGGCTGACCTGTTCCAAGTCTAATAAACAGCATAGTAGCACTAGAACTCAGGTCCTCTGATTTCTGGCCCAGTGATCTTTCTAAGGGAGGAGAATACTAAGAACTTGGGCTCTGAGGCCTGAAGGTCTAGATTTGAATCTCAGCCCTGCTACCGACAAGCTGTGCAACCTGGGCCCATTACTTAAAACCTAAGTCTCTGGGGCGCCTGGATCGCTCAGCCAATTAAAGTCTGACCCTTGATTTCAGCTCAGGTCATGATCTCAAGGGTCGTGAGACTGAGCCTTGCGTTGGGCTCCACGCTGAGTGTGGAGCCTGCTTAGGATTCTCTCTCTCCCTCTGCACCCTCCCCCACCAACCTAAGTCTCATTTTGCTCCACTGCAACATGAAGAAATTACAGTTGCTACTTTGCATAGTTACTATGAGAATTAAATGGGATAATACATGTAAAAGAGATAGCAGGTGTTCACAAAACCCTGAAGGTAGATTTCCATCTTATCTCCCCACTCTGCAAGGCCCAAAATGATTTGTCTGAAAACAAGGTCATCAGGGCCCACACCAACTTAGATGGAACCAGCTTTCTGCTTTGCAAGGCCTGGCCAAAGGCCTGCACCTAGCTTTCAAATCTTATTGAGATGACTTTGAACACACCTTCCTCTCTCCAAAAAGGCCCTTCCCTGCCCCACTTCATGCCCTAATTCTGACCCTCCATCAGTGGCACCTGAGTTCAGCTCACCCAAGAAGTCTTCGCTTACCTGCCCAGACTGGCTTAGGTCTCATAGATTCCTGGACTTACAGCCCTAGGGGATGCTCACCACTAGTATCCAAATTGGCTGTGTACTTGCCTGTCTCCCCCACTAGACTGAGAGCCATTTGAAGGCAGAGACTATGGCTACATTCGCTCTTCAATCTTCGGTACCATCTGTACTGGTTTCCTACTGCAACTCTAATTAATTACAACAAATTTAGTAGCTTAAACAACACAAATTTATGGTCTGACAGTTCTGGAAGTCAGAAGTCCAAAATCAGTTTCACTGAGCTAAAATCAAAATGTCAGCAGGGCTGCACATCTTCTACCAAGGGAGAATCCAGTCCTTGCCTTTTTCAGTTCCTAGAGGCTGCCCACATTCCTTGGCTCACGGCCCTGCATCACTCCAATCTGTTAACTTCATCATGTTTCCTTCTTTCACTCTGATCCTCTTATAAAGACCCCTCTGATTACACTGGGCTCACCCAGATAAACCAGAATAATCTCTTATTGCAGGATCCTTCGCTTAATTATACCTGCAAACTCCCTTCCACCACATCAGTAACATATTCCCCGGTTCTGGGGATTAGAACACGGACATCTTTGGGGAGGCGGCAGGGGGATCATTTGGCCTACTCCACTATCACAGCACCCAATACACAGCAAAGGGGCAGTGATCACTTGCCTCATGCAAGAGGCCATGTTCCATGTGGTCCTAAACTACTGAGAAGTAGAATCTTCTCGGCTGGTTTAGGAAAGTCCCGAAGCCTAGACAACCACCCCTCCCCCCATTCTAGTCAAAATATCCCAAAGGGGCCCTCTCTCCATAACCTGAAACTCCAGATTTCTTCAGCTAACCTGGAAGCAAGCCACACTTACATCTCTATACCTCCACATTAGGTAAGAATCTACTAGTTAGTTCTCTGAACTCTGAAAGTCTGGCTAGATGAATCAATCTCAAAAAGCATCTGGTAATTGCCCTTTGGATAGACTGACAAGCACAGTCTATGTCTTCCTGGAGCTCACAATCCACATGGCAGCATCACAATGTGAACAGAAGCCAAAAGGCAGCAAGATAAGGGTTCTATCACTTACCAGCATGAGTCAGATTTGATAAATACCACATATTATAAATACAGCACAATCTTTGAAATTCTATCAAAATCAAGCTTTAAATTAGCAGGCTACAGTAAACAACCTAGCAAACCAACCACATGCATTTCCACTTGAGCCTGGTACCCGAACAGGAAGATGTTGGAACCCCTGAGGAGAGGAGCGGTCTGGGTCCAGGGCTCACCCACTGTACAGAATATGACAGGTGGCTAGGAGTTGGCAGTGGAAGAAGCCCACGCTGGGATCTGAATCCTGACTCTTCAATCTATCCTGTGTTACCATGGGCTTGTTAATCAACCTCTCTGAGCTTCCTCAATATACACATACTGAGCCCACGTAAAATGCTTAGCAGGTAGTATATTTCCACTAGGGGATGGAATAATAAAGCTAACAGGGCAAGTTAATGCTCTAGGAGAGTGCAAATTGGTGTATATGCACTGTTTCCCTAATGTTATCCACACATCGCCCACACACCACCTCCGTGATTTCTGCCACCTCCCGGCCCACCCTGTACTTCCACTTTTTTTCTTTAAATAGACTACATAGACAGTAATAGCTGCCAAATAATGAGTCTGATGTTCTAGCTATACTTCTCTTCAAATACACATGAGAAATTATATACTCATGTATAAAGCTACTAAAATTAAAAACATTCACCCCCTTGGGGCGCCTGAATGGCTCAGTTAAGTGTCTGCCGTCGGCTCAGGTCAGGGTGCCAGAGTCCTGGGATCGAGCCCTGTGTTGGGCTTCCTGCTCACCAGGGAGTCTGTTTCCTCCTTCTCCCTTTGTCCCCCCACCCACCCACCTGGGGCTCATGCTCGTTTGCTCACTCTCTCTCAAATAAATAAATAAAATTGTAAGAAAAAAAAAAAAACATTCACCCCTGTATTATCTCATATGCTTTCTGGGAAACTCTGGTGAAAAAACCTGGCTCAACTAAACACTATTATGTGTGTTCAGGTGATTTCCTTTCTCTGAGACTCAGTTTCTTCCAAACAAGAGAACAGGCTAGAGAGAGTGGCCTAGACCACTTTCCATTTCCTTCCAGTTCCAAGATTCTGAGATTTATTATCAAGTGGTCTGAATAAGAAAAAGAATCTGGGCATGGATCTTTCTGAAAAGGTAATGAATACCATTCAATAGAATTAGAATCAACCATCTTGGGGTGCCTGGGTGGCACAGCGGTTAAGCGTCTGCCTTCAGCTCAGGGCATGATCCCGGAGTTATGGGATCGAGCCCCACATCAGGCTCCTCTACTATGAGCCTGCTTCTTCCTCTCCCACTCCCCCTGCTTGTGTTCCCTCTCTCACTGGCTGTCTCTCTCTGTCGAATAAATAAATAAAATTAAAAAAAAAAAAAGAATCAACCATCTTAAAATCAGAGAGAAGGATGAAAGAGAGAATGACAAAGCAGCATATGCCTCTGACTTTGTGCTTTGCCGTCCTGCGACTCTACATCAGCTCCTCATGAGAGAGGGCACTTGGTTTTGTCATCTCAGCTTGGGTGGTTGTTAGTTTTATCACCTTAGGCAAGCCATTGCACCTTGTAGTCTCTACAGTTGTAAAATGGGTAAAATGGGTAATATCTCCTCCACGAGGCTGTTTGGGGTTAAGTGTGAGGAACGTTGTCTGAGCACCTGGAACGGAGCTGGAGGAGATCACCGTTTGCTGTTACTGTTAGGCCTGGACTAACTGGTTCAGTGCACATCAGCCTCTCCACTTAATTATAAGCTCTCTGAAGACAGAAACACCCTGTTCATCTTTCTCTTCCCTACAGTGCCTAGCAGTGTTTCACACAAAGGAAAAGAATTTGACTTGACTATGTAGGGAATCCCCTCTTATGACAGAGTTCCTGCTCCAAGACAGGAAACTGAATATTCCCAGAGATGTACAGATAACAAGCAAATCTTCTCTGACGGAAACAGATGTTCCCTCTTCCCCCACCAAAAAGTCGAGAAATCCACTGAAATATAAACAGCGCTGCCTTCAGTGCTGAGCCATGATTCTCCCCTTCAATCTTCCTTTGGAATATTCTAAATATTCCAAATGTACACATAATAGGAAAAAACTTTAAATTATTACAAGGATAAATGAGACTGCTTGCCTTGGAGTCAAAGAGTCAGAGACGTGGGGTCCAGTATCCCCCATTACCTACCTACGTATCTAGCTATTTGACTTTAGGCAAGCCACTCCACTTTCCAGTAAAATGACAGTAGTGATACCTCCTCTGACAACATCATCAGGCTGCTGTGGGCACCAGGACACCCAGGTCCATGCCACGAAAACCCCACCCCACTAACAAGAGCTCTAGAACCTCCTGAGCATGCCTGGAACCCTACCAGTTGCTTTTCACTTTTCATTCCTAACCAGACCTTTACTCCTTTCATTTGTGTGATACCCTCATAAATGTTATTCTTTTTTTTTTTTTAAAGATTTTATTTATTTAGTTGACATAGACAGCCAGCGAGAGAGGGAGCACAAGCAGGCAGAGTGGGAGAGGAAGAAGCAGGCTCCCAGCGGAGGAGCCTGATGTGGGGCTCGATCCCAGAACGCCGGGATCACGCCCTGAGCCGAAGGCAGATGCCCAACGACTGCGCCACTCAGGCGTCCCATAAATGTTATTCTTGTCATAAAAAGAGAAAATAACCCACAAAGCTGGAGCCTCTTCCTTATCCTGTAAATGTACTACAAAAGTAATGAGGATGGATTTGAGGCTGTGATCGTAAGTCTCTGTTAATGAGCACCACCCGTACTAGAAACACCACCAGCCGTGAGCCACTATTTTCACAGGGCGTTTCTTTCTTCCTTTTTTTCCTAATACATTTAAAACTTCAGACTTGAGTGCTCACTGGCAGATACATTCTGGAGCAGAGGGAAGGCGACAAAACAGCTAACTAGAATCAACAGAAAGGATGAGACCTTGGAAACTTGGAGCCTAACGGTTGGCTCTAAACCAAACATTTCTCTTGCCTAAAGTCAAATCAAATTAGCAACCTCTTTCCTTCTTTCTCCACAAACATTCAGTTTGTTTATATGAATTACACTCAAGTCGGGAGGAGATAAAACCGACCACCAGCATCTAAGTGTTGGCCAGCACTGAGCCGAGCCAACGTCCAATGCCCTTAACACACCTTGCAGTACCATCCTAATGTCAACTCTGCCCACCAGCAACCTCATTCTTAAAAGAGACCATTAGGTGAGTGAGCACAAGAGGACTTATAGTCCCGCACAAATGACACTTAAAAGTCACAGCCAAGAAGGTGCTGTGTCTCTAAGCCCCACAGAACCTACGGATGAGAAGCAAAGAAAGGGACACCAAAAAAACAAACTGACCCATAAGGACCTCTTTTACTCATTTTACAAACATACTGAGAATTAGCCTAGGATGTTAGAATAGGTCAATGGAAAAAAGGCAGCCCGTGAACCTTTGCAGAAACTTTGGTTTACTCCTACTGTGGGAGATAAGTCTTCAGATGCGTGATCTCCTGAGGGGGTCGGTTAGCCAATGATAATTACAATTCTTAACAGCTCAACTTCCTCACCCACTTTCTAATCGATAATTAACTGCATCATACATTATTGTGAAAATTAAATGAGATAACACACAAAAGCACTTAGAACAGTGTCTGGTACATCGTAAATTATCATTTGCACACCGCATCACAGTTTAACATACGTGATCCCATTTGATCATAAGAACTGTGTGAAGCAGGTTTGACTATTCTCCTAGGACACTGGCTCAAAGAGATAAAAGGACCCGTCTAGAGTTACACAGCTGAAAAGTGCCAAGCAGCCAGTTGCTCTTCTAACATTCCATAATCATGGCTGGACCAGAGATGGGTTAGCAAGAGTCTGAGCATGCTACCTTTCCAGTTCAACTGTGCTGTGTGCCTGTAGTCAGGGATTCAGGGTCTCCAAAGCCTCCTTGAATGATCTAAGGCTGGAAAAGGTTTGATGTGGGTTTGATGTGAAGGTCAGCAGAAACTCTTCCAGGGCAGTTCTCACATCTGACCCTATGAGCCCAGGTATGGCCTCTGGGGTTAGCAAAATATGGCATCTCTGACATTCCCATTTTCTGCATAAAACTTTCTCAGCGGCTGTTCCAAGGAGCCTCCAGTTACCTTTAATTAATAAAAAATAATAGCTGCCAATTAACAAGCACTGTATTAAATTCTTTACAAACATCTCATAATCCTTACAATTATCCTTAGGGGGCAGGGGGTACTGAATAGAGGTATCCTTATCCCTCTTTAAGAGGCAAGGAAACCAAACACCATTTGCCTCAATAACCCTCATTCTCTCTCCCCTTGCTCCTGGATACCCACGAGGCATAGCTGGAATACTGGCCTCTTTTCTCTTCAGAGACAGTATAAAACCTAGGGAGGAATTCTGTGCTTTTCCAAACCAAGAGGACAAAGCCTGTCAAGGTCTTTATTGTCTTTTTCCTCTTGATATTATCTGATTCAGAACAAACCTTCAGGGCACCTCTCTCTTAGCCTGGGTACTCTGTCCTGCTGTCCATCCCAGGAAAAGGCTCCCTGCTACAGGTGGGGTTGAGGGACACAGTCACAGCCACCAGCAACCCCAGTGCCTCCTTTAAGAAGGAAGGGAGAAGATAAGCCCAGGAGCTGGTATACATAAACAGACTGGCCCTATTCCCAGGTCACAGGGGCATTTAGGCCCCAGGACAGAGGACTTAGCTGTTGCTGGACTCACCACGGGGCGGGGGGGGGGGGGGGGGGGGAGTCTCTCCAAACCGGCCCTGCTCAGTCCTCTGACCCTACAACCCATGGTGATCCTGGCCCCCACCTGCTAACCCCACAATCCCACAGCCTTTCTGATGACTGCCTCACTTTCCCCACAATCCCTTGACCTCCTGCTTATCTCACAACACCCCAGGGACCCTACTACCCACCCACTCTTTTTTTTTTTTTTAAAGATTTTATTTATTTATTTGACAGAGATAGAGACAGCCAGCGAGAGAGGGAACACAAGCAGGGGGAGTGGGAGAGGAAGAAACAGCCTCATAGTGGAGGAGCCTGATGGGGGGCTCAATCCCATAACGCCGGGATCACGCCCTGAGCCGAAGGCAGACGCTTTAACCGCTGTGCCACCCAGGCGCCCCTACCCACCCACTCTTTACAGCATCACCTTGAGCAGTTTCTCCAGGTGGTGGCCAGGCCTTTACCAGTGAATATTCAGCCAAGACCAGCAGGCTGCAAGGTGAGCAGACATTAGATGGCAGCCACAGGCAGACTTTCCGTAACAGAAAAAACTTGCTCCTAATCAGGGCCATCTCCAAACCCTCAACTTGCAGAGTGCCCGCAGATCAGCAGAACAGGGCCCTCCTGGAGAAGGTGACAGTCTGAAAGCATGTTTGGGGGAGGGGTGCCACTGAGTATCCATACTACAAGCCTAGGTGGGAGGACAGGTGGCACAGACTCCCCAGTAACCCGAGTATCAGGATCAGCAGCCTCTCTGAAGCCAAGCCCTCTCACTCATTTCCTCCCTGGAAGGCTGGAGTGAGATAGGGACTATGTGCCCCTGGGCAGCCATCAGAACAGTCCAGCTCCTGGAGACCAGAACCAGGAGGAAGGTGAATCCGACAAGCCAAGTTGCTGAAATAGGGGGCAGGACACTGAGGGGAGAGATGTGGGGTACTATAGCAGCCTATCTCAGAACCCCTGACACAATGCACAGCCCACAAGCAGAGCTAAAATCTCCCTCCCTGCACTCCATATAAACCCACACACTTCTCACCCCCCAAAGCCCATCCCCCTCCCCACACCTAGCCTCAGAAAGCCCAGCCCCTCTTGCACGCCTCTGAGCATCAACTTCCAAGATAATGCCCATCTTCTCATCACACTCACTGCAGATCCATCAAGCCCTCGCTTTACAAGGCTTAGTACACTCAGTTGACAAGAAAAAACAGTTTCCAGGTCTTTAAAGCATAATGCTGCCAGGAGGGCTGAGTTTGGCAACTCTCCACAGGCCCCAGCTGGGGCAAAATCTCTTCAGGCAAGCTTGCCTCCAACCAGCCCCCTCCAACCTCCCCCAAAGCCAAGTCCCATCCACAGCCCTTGATTGAAGCCTGGGCTCTTCCATTCCTAATCAATAGGGGCCCACCCGAAACACACAGCACACCTTGTGAGAGTACCAGTCTTAGAATCCACCTTTTCCCATCCAAGGGGGAGGGAAACTGAAAGCCTCTGAGGGAGGAGCTGCCCTCCACCCTCAGCTCTTCCCCACCTTGACCTCCTCCTTCCACTAAGTGTTCCGGGCACTGGGAGAGACAGGTCAGGTGACTACCGGGCAGACCCTTTTGCCTCAGCCCACAGTCCTACAGATCAGGGGCCTGAAAACACACTGAGAGGCACTTGTTGAGCAAGTGTGGAGATTTTCAGGTACTGGGGCAGCCCTTTCCAGAAAGCCTCAGATGGCTAGTGGTGGACCCAGGGCTCACACACCTGGCCTGGAAGCCTCATCAGAAAGCTGCCCTGGGACCAGGGGTAGGAGTATGGTTGGGTTCAGAAAGCAAAGGAGGAAAGGGAAAGGCTGGTTCAAAAGTAGATAAAAACCGACAGCTGCTCTGTCTCTGTCCTCCCGGGGATGATGGTGCTGTCCCACAGGCTGGGAAAGGGATCCCTTCCTCGGAGTGCCAGTCACTGGGGGAACACCAGCATCCTTCTCAGGAAACTGGCTGCAATTCCTTGGGCTTAAACCTCTGTGCCAATGCCAAAAAAGGGAAAGAAAAACCTGCAACCCACCAATCTCATTTCCAGATTCCCTGTCTCCAGCCTAGACACATTAATAATTAACTTGCCTACCCGGGAGCTTGCCGGCGTTGCCATAAAAGATGAGTAATGGCACCGGAGCCCCAGCCCCATGCCCGCAAGCTTCTGGGCTCAGGGCTGGGACGGGCGCCTGGAACAAAGCCTCCGCATTCCTCTGGGAAGGTGTGTCTGAAACCAGACCTGTCAAACGAAGCTGACCCCTTACCTCCCCCTTAGTTGGCTCCCAGCAAGAAGGGGGGGGGGGGAGCGATAGAAACGGGGGGGGGGAGCGATAGAAACGGGGAGGAGAGATCGCCTCTGCCCACTTCGCCCCCCTAACCCCCGACCGATCTGTGCCCCCAACCACCGCCGATTTCTGATTTCTCGGGAAGCCGAGCTCTCTGCTGAGAGCTAATCCTGTTACCATGAACGCAGGCAGTACTTGGAGACCCAATTCTCAAAACAACAAGGCAGCTCCCTCGATGCCCTTCCCGATGAGTAACCCCCAGCCGGGCGCCCGCCCCAGAAATTCTCTCGCTGAAACTCCCGCGGCGAGCTGCAGCTCCCACGCGGATGGCCGGCCGGGGACGAAGCCCCTAGCGTCACGCCCGCGCCCAGGCACAAAAGCACCCCCAAATGCAGCCCCTGCGCCCTGCCGGCCCAACAGCCTGCAACCCCCCGAAAGTTACAGCGCGGACACACCTGCAGGCCCCCCGCGGCGGTCCCCGCCAGCCCCCCAGGGCGGCGGGGCACGCGTCCCCGGGCGGGCAGCGCCACGGTTCCATGCGCCTGCTTCTCAAGCCCGGGGTGGCCACCGGTCAGCAGCGCTGGGCGGCGGAGCGCGCTGGGGCCTCAGCGCGCCCGCGGCGCATCGCGCGCCCTCCTCGTCCTCGCCTGGGCCTTCCCTAAGAGCCCACACCCACTTGACATCAGCGCGGATCAAAACACGTGGCGCAGCGCCAGACGGCGGACCCCGGCGGTCCAGAGCGCGCCCCGAGTGCCGCCGCGCCGCCAGGACGGCGCGTCCGAGAGCAGCACATTCCTCTCCTTGCAGAGGATGCTGCAAACTGGAGTGGGTAAGGAGAAGGAGGAGGGGGAGGGAAACCGGTAGAGGGGGCAGGACCTGCCGCCTAACAGTGGCGCTGCACTGGAGCCCAGCCAGCCACCGGCAGACCTTACAGCCCTTGCTGCAAGTGCCCATTGACTGTGAAGACCAGGCTGCAGGTGACCAGGGTTGCTGTTTCCTCCCCGCGAAGGAGAGCCCTGACCTTGAATTCTCTTCCCCAGAATACCTCAAGGAGGCTTCTCTACAACCATCCCTACTAAATTGCTGGGACTGATTCTGACAAGCCAGGAATGAATGCTTGGTTGGATAGGTTGCTGACCCCATCACCCAGCAGGCCGCTATGGGGCACCAGCAAAGCAGGTCCATACCCTCTGGCTTGTCTCTATAACCAGCAGCCTAAAAAGGAGTCTTTTTCTCTCTTCTCTCAATGCCCTTGGCAGTAAGGGACAGTCCTCCTGATTCTGCAAGCAATCAGAAACAGCACCGCCCAGCAACCACACGCACTTCCAATTCACACATTAGCATCCATCCAAATAATCAAACATTCAAGTATTTATTAATGCTTAGGCCAAGAGCAACGGAAGATAACCAACATTCAACACTCACAGAACATACAGTCTGGTCAGGGAGAGAGAGAACATACGATGCAAACTAATCATAACTGCGACAAGGGTATTAAAGGTTAAGAGATGCTACAAGAACTCACACAAGGACCCTAAACTACCTTGGCAGTCAGGAAAGACTTCCCTGAGGAAGTGACATTCGAGATGCTGCGGCATGAAGAGAAGTTATTAAAGACGAAGGAAAGGTCAGGCAAAAACCCTGGTTATTATTAGTGCACGCTCACTCTATTTACAGGTGTAAGAAGTGAACTGGGGACACCTGGGTCTTTGTCCAGGAGGGGAGTGGGGTAGCTCACGGCTCTGAAGAAAGCCTGGCCATCTATCCAGAGGACCTTGTGTCTGTGTTTCGCCTCCTCCTGAACCATGATGGCCCACCTCAACAGAAGAACTCTGAAGAGGCAGTTGGGAGCCTTTACTTGTGGCTTCAATTCTATCATCGATTTGCTGTGCGGCTCTCAGAAATCCCTTCCACTCTCCGGTTTCAGTTTCTCTAAGATGAGGTGCTAGATTAAGACAGTGTTTCTCCATTTATCTTTTTAAAACCATACACCTGGGCGCCTGAGTGGCTCAGTCAGTTAAGCGTCTACCTTCGGCTCAGGTCATGATCTCAGGGTCCTGGGATCGAGCCCCAAGTGGGGCTCCCTCTCTTTCCCGCTTCGTGCTCTCTGTTGCTATCTGTTTCTCTCTCAAATAAATAAATAAAGTCTCTTAAAAAATAAAGATAAATAAAACCATACTCCCTTTTGGGTAAATATACAAATGTCATTCCTGTCCTGTCGCATCTATAATGACATCAAATCATTTTCCAAATCAAAAATTATATTAAGTATGCTTTTAAAACTACATATGCCCTTCCACAATAGCCAAAATATGGAAAGACCCCAGATGTCCATCTACAGATGAATTGATAAAGATGTGGTATATATATATATATATACAATGGAATATTACAGACATAAAAAAGAATGAAATTTGGCCATTTGCAACAACACGGATGGAGCTAGAGAATATTATGCTAAGTAAAATAAGTCAGAGAAAGACATCATATGATCTCAGTCATATGTGGAATTTAAGAAACAAAACAGAGGATCATAAGGGAAGGGAGGAGAAAATAAGATGAAATCAGAGAAACTATTAGAAACTCTTAATTATAGGAAACAAACTGAAGGTTGCTGGAGGGGAGGTGGGTGAGGGGATAGGGTAACTGGGTGATGGGCATTAAGGAAGGCACTCAATGGAATGAGCACTGGGTGTTACATGCAACTGGTGAATCACTTAACTACCTCTGAATATGTTAATTGAATTTAAATTAAAAAACTACATGTCCTTTAAATATTAATATTCTGTCTTTAGATATCTGCTGAAGACCTGGAGGCAGGAATGAAAAAATGGTCTCCAAGCTCACACTTTTCCAGTTATCTGTCCCTGTCCCTCCCACATGAACCTACCCAACAGCACTTATCATCTCTAGCTTCATTTTGTTTATTCTTTCCAGGATAAACTGACCATTTAATGAAAAGAAGCCCTGGGTCATCTAAAAAAGAAAAAAAAAAAGGCATGTTATAGAAGACTCTTTTGAATGATAATCTCCAGTGATGCTGGGATATAGACACTTTGATGGAAACATACAATGTTCCTGAGGACAACTTAGCAGTATGAATTAAGAGACTTAAAAATGTTCATATCCGGGGCGCCTGGGTGGCACAGCGGTTAAGCGTCTGCCTTCGGCTCAGGGCATGGTCCCGGGGTTCTGGGTTCGAGCCCCACATCAGGCTCCTCTGCTATGAGCCTGCTTCTTCCTCTCCCACTCCCCCTGACTGTGTTCCCTCTCTCGCTGGCTGTCTCTATCTCTGTTAAATAAATAAATAAAATCTTTTTAAAAATAAATAAATAAAATTAAAAAAAATAAAAATGTTCATATCCTTTGAACAATCAATTCCACAGCTAAGAATTTATCCTCAAGACGTAATTATGGATAAACACAAAGATTTATCCACAAGGATGTTCACGTCACCGTTTTTAGAACAGCAAATAATTGGAAATAAACTAAAGGTACAAGAGGAGATTGGTTAATAAACATCTTTACAACTGAAGATACATATGCAACTTTGAAAATGAGATATAGAATATTTACTGTTGAATTAAACAAAACAAAGGTTATAAAACAAATGATCCCAGTTGTGTGTGCATGTGCACATGTGTGTGCATTTGGGGGCGGGGTGGTACCTATGGTGGAGTTCCACTGTGTTCATTTTCCTTACTGGTTGACTCAGAACCTACCCCTGAAGCAAAACATCATGCCACTGTGGCATGCCATCCTCACAAGGAAATCTATTAACCCCTAACTTGCAAAAGCTTAATATTAAAACAGAATGAAATAAACCTTACAGGCAGGAACGTAGTTCAGTTCTCCACTACCATCCACTCACCATCAGAGATTTGATAGATAGGGGTTTTTCCCCCCCCCCAGACTTTTCATTTCATATAGATTTTTCAGTTGTCCTTGAGTCTAGTTCAGTGGTTTCCAAACTTTAGAAGCATAAAAATTACTGTCCAGGCTGGTTTAGAGTAATTTTGACTTTACGAGTTTTTTCCCCTTACACTCTGAGTTCAAAGATTTTATTTATTTACTTGAGAGAGAGAAAGAGAGAGAGAGATCATGAGCAGGGGGGAGGGGCAGAGGGAGAAGCAGGCTCCCCGCTAAGTAGGGAGCCCAAGGACTCCAGGCTTGATCCCAGGGCTCTGGGATCATGACCTCAGCAAAAGGCAGATGCTTAGCCAGCTGAGCCACCCAGGAGCCCACTTACGCTCTGAACTTATAACCTAATCACTGTATGAAAGAAAAAAGATGACCAGAAGGGTATTTACCAAAATATTAACAACGTTAGAATTACAGTTGATTTTTATTTCCTTCCTTGGGATTCTCTGTTTTCCAAGTTGTCTGACGAGAAATATTTTTAATCAGAAAATAAAATGTTACTTAAAAATAAGTGGGTTAAAAACTCTCCAAAAGATAAAAAGAAACTAGGCCTTGACTTTAAGAGGGGTGACTCTGACCATGCCCTTCATATCCCTCCCCTCTGCAAGCTCTGATTCTGCCCCAGTTGGTGCCCCAACACGCAAGGACAGACAGTACATCGTCGCTAGGATACCATGCGGGAAAACCTGGCAAGAAGATTATTTTTACATTTACCTCCTAGGCTGTGCTTATAATGATGCTTAGAAGCTTAGACTAAAGGGTCCGAAATGAACCAGCTATGCCCGTCCGCTAACGGAGCTGTCCCCTACCCCCTGAAACTCTATCAAATAAATAAGCTGAGAACATGTAAAGCACATACCCTTGGTCCTCAGGACTAAAAACTGTTCAGTCTGCTTTTCAAAGACCTGGTGGTGCCACCAGTCACGCTGGTAAGGACCAGTAAGAAAAGAACAGGCCATAAATCAGACTGCGTTCAGCCAGGACTAGCTGGGTGATCTGTGCCTCAGATTCCCTCTGTTAAACAGCCTAATAAAGGCTCTACTTTTCTTTTAAGGGGGGTGAATATAAAAGCATTAGGACAAAGTGAACAGCACTGTCCTTTTAATGGGAAAGTACATCCTGGGACTTTTGGGGGAAGAAGGGAGCTGGCTAGCTGTAGGTCCTGTGACACAAGGCTGGTACACTGCAGCCTGGCTCACCTTTCAAGCTTTCCAAGGAGCTGGATGTGGGAGCAGAGGTGGGAAAGACCACAGTGCGACTTCTCCTGGGGCACAATTCAGGAGCTCTGAAGTCAAAGACTGAGGGTGGCTGGAATAAAAACTCCGGGGGGGGGGGGGCAGGTTTCCTGAAACACAATGGGCAAAAACGACCAGGGCAGGATCTGAAGAGGAGGGACGCTTGTGTTACTGGGCCACTTAAATGCAATCATCATTTAATCCCCTACCAGGCACTGCCACTACCCGTGGTCTCTGCTCAAAATTAAACACATGACAAGCCAGAGAGAGCTGCCAATAGGTTACATTTTAAGTCCACCTAGAGTCTAATAAAGCTAACTTTACTGTTATGGTGTCTATTAAACACGGGGCCTTTGTTTAGAGAGTGGAGGGGAGGAAAGCTCAGACATCAAGGGCTAGGAATTTTGAGCATTCCAGAATTGTTTCTGGGAAGGAAGTAATACGAACAAACCTGATTTTTAAAAATAACCTGAACGGGGACACAGGTATCAGAAGGTCCACTAGTGTATAACTATCCAGCCCCCTCAAGAACAAACCCGCCCCCCACAGCCAGACAACAGCTCAGGGGCAGAAATAACGGACACTACTTCACGGAAGTGGGAAATATTGAAAATACTGACCAACGAAGCCAACTTGGATCTGGAAGTTGGAGCCTAAGGACCATTAAAATGGGAGTGGGGGGAAGCCTACTTGCTCCATGGTCAGAAACCAAAGCCACCCAAATGAGTTTTGATAAAATGAGTAACTAAATTTATAGCTTTATAGATTTTGTTAAATCAGGGAAACGAAATCACAAAACATCTAAATAGCTGGACCACATGTCCATGATCAGTGATCTTCATACACCTATTTTAATCAGAAAAACCTCCGGGTGATTGTTTAAAAACAGCAGATTCCAGAGGTCCACCCCTTTTATCTCATGATAAAAGTCTAGTATGAGCCCCGGAAACTGCATTTAGCAAGCACCCCAGGTGATCTGGCTGTCTTGTGTAGCCCACACTTTGAGATACCTGCTGCTAAAAGGCCAGGAGGGCCTAACACCTGTCTCCCCTCGACTTCTAGCAAGCATCACCCAAGCAGGCTTGAATCAATTCGAAAATTGAATCTGAATGAATCCAATTAATACTTCCTGTGAAACCTCAACAAAATTACAACAAAACTAGGGCACGATAAAGAATGCCACAGCACAGAAAATACACGGAAGCACTTACCACATAGGAAATGCTCCAAAACTGTTATCTTTTAAAAGGATGAGGATAGTATACTTTTGATACCTGTCTAGTCTCACCTTGTACTCGTAAGCCGGGTATAAACTCTCTGAATTCACTAGTGTTACCTCCTAAGAACTCCAAGGACTCAGCCAGTCTGGAGTTAAAATTACGAACTTTATTCTCCCCTCAGCCACTATTTCTCCAGCCCTAAAATGGGATTTAAAATACCCACTCCCATAGTATTGTTACGAGGATGAAATAACAGAATTGTGTAGGTGAATGGGACGTAGTAGGACTAAGTAAATAGTGGCTATCATTCATTCAATGGCAAAATGTTTATTAGGGTCTTTTACAAGTCAGACATTGTGGGCACAGAAGACAGTAGTAAGTGACAAAAGAGACAGGGGGACAAAAAAAAGATAGCAAATAAATAATTTCAGAGATTGATTTGTGCTATTAAAAAAATGGAACAGGGGTGCCTGGATGGCCCAGTCGGTTAAGCGACCAACTCTTGATTTCAGCTCGGGTCATGATCTCAGGGTCATGAGATCGAGCCCCACAGAGGCTCCATGCTCAGCCCAGAGTTGGCTTGAGATTCTCCCCCTCTGTCCCCATCCCCACTCATATGTGCACGCACGCACTCTCTCTCAAAAAATAAAATATTTTAAAAAATGAAACAGTGATATGATAGAGTGATATGGGGGTTCAAGATATGTATCAGTAAAAGGCCCAAGATGTGTCATTTAAACTAAGATCTAGGGGAAGAGCATTTGAGGCACAAGAACAGGCGGGAACAAACAAAGTACATTCCTGGGACCAAAGGACAGTGAGGCTGGAAGTCAGTGACCAGGGGGGACGACAGTAAAAGAAGCAGCTGAGGAGTCAGAAGAGGTTAAGGAGGGCCACATATTACCTGGTAGGAATTTGGATTCTCTTCCAAATGCGATAGGAAGCCATGGAAGGGGTTAAAAGCAAAGATCATACTACGGAAGAGGTATGATCTAATTTGCTTTCTAAAAAGACTTCTGTAGCCTTTATATGGAGAACAGCCCGGGGGCTGGGGACAATAAATAAAAACCTAATATTTCCTTAGTGTTTAAACTACGTGCTCTGAACCGTCCAAAGCAGTTTATACGTATGATCTTTAATCCTCATGAAAACTTGTAATGTGAGTCTCATTAGTATCATTGTTATCCCCATTTTTCAGATGACAAATGCAGCAGGCACAGGCGATCAGGTGACTTGCCTCCCAGTAAATGGAGGATCCAATATACAAACCCGGATGGTCTGACTGCAACGCCTCTCCAGCGCCTTCCAAAGAAGTGGGGAAAACCAGAGAGACAAGGTAAAAAGACCACTGCAGGAGTATGGGCGAGAGAGGGTAGTGGCTGGCAAGATGACAACAGAGTAAATGCTGAGGGGAAGTCAGCTGCACGAAACGTCTTGCTGGCAGTAGCTAATTCCACCACTGACAGGATTTACGACGGGGGTGAAGGAAAGAGACAAGCAAAGAAGACTCCCAAGTTTTTGGTTTGAGCAAGAGTAGATGCCAGTGCAATTTCCTGAGATGATTAAGCCTGGGGGGAGAACAAATCCAGGGAGGGGAGGCATTAAAGTGAATCAAGAACTCTGTTTTAGAGGCGTCTGCCTGCGTGGTTCAGGTGGTTAAGCGTCTGCCTTTGGCTCAGGTTGCGATCCCAGGATCCCGGGATCGAGTCCTGCATCTGGCTCCTCGCTCAGGAGGGAGCCTGCTTCTCCCTCTCCCTCTGCTGCTCCCCCTACTTGTGTTCTTTCTCTCTCTCTCAAATAAATAAAATCTAAAAAAAACAAAAAACAAAAAACTCTGTTGGACACATTAGGTCTGAGGAGGATGTCTAAGTGGAGAAGTCCGAAAGGCAGTGAGCTGTGGCAGTCTCCACTCTGGAATCTCATCACCACATGACTCCTTAGTATCTGCGTGTTTATGAGAGGTGGGGGAAGAGGGCTCTCCCAGCTACAGACCTTTCTGGTCGGTTGTAACAAGCAAGGGCAGAGCTGAATCTCAACATAAGCTCACAACTTGCTCTGAGGCAGAAAGCACCCTGCCCAGCCGACCTTCTGTGGTCCAGTAAAGTCTGCATCCCAGCCCCATTCTCTGAACCAGCTTCCTGGGAGCCAGACTCCAAGAGGCAACACACAGAGCCTAGAGGTCAAGGAGGAGAGGCTGGAAATAGCTGTGGAAGGAAGGTTATCGGGCATCTTGCCGGCTTGTGAGAAGGGGACTTCTGACCCCCTCCCTTCCACTTCAACACTTTTTTTCAGTCCTCCTATCACTGAAGCCCGTCCGGGTGTGAGTCCCCGGACTGCTCACAAGGGCCTGAGAGCAATGATAATGAAAGTTTCCAAAATAAGCCTCCCACATTCAGGCTTCCCAAATTCCAGCCTGGCGTCTTGGCTGTAGCAGTCCCAGAAAAGCAGCAACCTCGCTTGATAAAATACCTTCGGTATGGACACCTCCTTGGCTCGGAGGAAATGGGTGTGTGCGTTAGAGGTCAGGTAGAGGTTGGAAGAAAGAAAAAATGGCAACTTTTAAAGTTCAGCTGAAATGTCAGGAACATGAAGTAGCCCATGTTTACACAGAGCTTTCCAAAACGGAGACCCACTTCCAAGTAGCTGTAAAAAAAAAAAATGGCTACATCAACTTGTCCAATGAAACGGCTTTTTAGTTTAACAGAAACAGACCCAGGCTGTTCTCATTCTCCTTGTGTCCTTAGGCTTAATCTCCTAACATAATTTATACTCAACTGTGGCTGATGCTGATTGTTTTATTTCTTATTCATATTGTATCCCTTTCCCTCCCACAAGCAGCCTCAAATCCACTGTGGAATAGGATGAAGCAAGAGATGAACAGACAAATAGTGCACCGTCTTGACATTCCTGGATATTAAACTTACAAATCCACATAGTTCTCAAAGGCTGTTTACTGTGGATATTAATTGCAGGTAACGGGGAAGAAATACCCTAATTAATATGTAAAACACTTAAAAATTTTGATCTCCTTATGTCAAAAAAAAGTCTGGTAATAATGAACACCTGCATTTTTCATATTTTTCTGTCTCTAATTTTCTACACAATAACTTATGGGGAAAGAGGGGGTGAAATCTTCTGTCTTACGTAGGTATGGATGATTTTGTGGCTCTTAACATTCAAACTGGGAACAACAGGATGCCAGTACAATAATTGTGATGCTTCATCTTCCAAATAAGAAACTGTCAAAGCCACTGAAAGAGATCAGAATAAGACTCCATCTAAATCTATCCACAGAGCTGGAATCTCCATCCTTTCCTGGCATGGGGAGGTAAAGGCATATTCTCTGGTGTCCTCCTAAATGCAGGAACAAGCTTAAGAATATGAAGTAACCGGCAGCCTGGGAATGCAACTTTGGAGACATAAAAATTATTAGGTTTTCTAAATCACTGACATGAGCCCAAAATCCTTCCCGAGACGAGTGGGCCAAAGATAGAACCAAAAGCCTCCTCGCATTTACAAACATCCCCTTAAGTGCCTTCTTCTGGAATACTCTCTCTACCATAACCCTGAATGTAGCAATTATTCAGATCCCCATGTGCAGGCAGCAAATGTTTTTGAGGAGGCTTATCCTCAAGGGAGCAAAGGAAATGTGGTGTTTTAGACTAAAATTTTTTATCACCAGAAGTCACTGGAACCAGTGTCTTGGCACTCTAGAGCACACAGTGATGACAGATGCTTATAACGTGCACCCTGAGGACTTGCAACCTTGTAGAGGAACAGACAGATCAAATTATGCCTTGTTGTAGTTTGAAATGTGTTTTATTGCCTTCTCGGTTTTTGAAGATTGACACTCCACGCAGAACACGGTAGGTGGCAACACTGAGCCATGAGACTATTCCATTTGCCAGCCTTGGTGAATAGGGAAAGTTTAATGTAATAATGAACTCCATGCTAAAAATTAGGTCTCTATCAAAATAATGACAACAGGCACAAAGTCATTAAAAATACATGCCTGACAAATCTGGAATCATGCACCATCAAATGTACTTCCTGGCATGCAGTCATTTCCCACCTGCACTCTACCAATCATTGGGCAAATCCAATTATTGCTTGAGACGACCGAACTGTGCATCTCCTCTCCCCTTCTCCCGAGTGACTTTTATGAAAATAATATTCAACGTTAACGCACCTGCACTTCAGGAGACTACGTGACAAGAGCAATAAACATATTCTCTGTGTGCAAAAACCAGGGAGAATGAGATCTGAGACCACCTTTGCCAACCCCAGGTGTGGGCCTTCCTTCCCCAAACTCAAGAGAGACTGGAACGTAACAGCTGTCAGAAAGCAGCAACGGCCTATGCCAGAAATACTCTGGCTGCGCAGCTCTAATTGCCAAGAGATAAGAACGCATAACTCACATAGACACTTGTGGCTCAGGCTCAGACACAGCAGACAGAAAGGAAAGAGCAGGCGCTCTGGAGTCAGACCAACAGCCTGACTTTTACCAGCTCTGTGACCTTGAGCTAGCTGATTCCCTCCCCGGAACCTCAGTTTCCCTCATTTGGTAGGACTGGCAGCAACGTGCACCAAGGGCCGACTACAGGATTGGACTTACAGAAGGTGCACGATACCCTGGAGCTGTTACGATGAACAGTCCCTGAAGGGCACGGTGGAGTTAAATGAACTTGGGGTGTCCTGGGCACCATGGTGGTCAAGCTCTCTGGATAAGAGATAATTGGCAACCTTGAGAGAGCCTCAATTTTCCGTGAGAGGTACAAGGATCAGTCACATAAAATCCCTGGCTGCTTTGGCCTTACTCATTTGTGCAAACAAGTATTTGCTGAGCTCTTACAGTGTGCCGAGATTACGCGAAGCACGAGGACAATATGGCCTGGCCTCTTGAGTCTGATAGTCTAAGAAGACGACAAGCTTTCAAAATAAACACAAGAGTAGATGTAAATGTATGTCTGTGGTGAGTACATATAGGAAAGGTACATGGCCATCTGTAACATGGCCACCTAAGATGAGGAAATTGGTCCGGTCTGAGGAGCTGCAGGAGGCCAAGGGCTTAGTAAAGGCAAAGAAGAAAGCTGAAGAGGACGTTGGTGCCACACCCTCAGTGCCTCTACATAAGATATTTAACTTAAAGGAACAAAGTAGGACGCTCTTGGCTTCCTCTTAATGAGTAGGATGTTTTTCCTAACAGTAAAATCCAGAAAACCTACTATTCCCTTTTTGTTTTGGCTGCCAGGAAGCTCTAAATCCAACGTAAAGCTCAACAATAATACAAACCCGTAATGCATGAGTATTTATACTCTCCCCAACCCCCTTGGTTTGTCTTCTTCCTCTTACTTATATTTTCCCTGATCCTGATTTCAAATTCCTATTTCTATTTTATCATCGTATCTAGTGTTCATGGATCTTGGGTAGAAGGAAGCAGGATGCAAACAGAGACTTATTAATACTCTTTCTAAGGCTAAGGGGCTGAACTGGAAAGAATTAACAGAGTGCCCTTTGTATCCCTGCCTGGCGTGTTACCCCAGAGGCAGAAAAAGACATGTGGCTTGGTCCGCTTTTGTACAAGCAGTGCGTTCCTTGTGACTGTGTCATCTAGCACAGTCGTGCTTTTTCCCAGAGCCACGTTATCGTGTCACATTTCTATCCTAACAAGCAGCTTTCCTTTAGCTCATTTTTCCCTGAAACGTTCACTGACCTATATTTACAGTGAACCTATATTCTGGATATTCCAAGATAGGAGCTCCCTTCCCTCCCCACCCCCACTTTTATTTTTTTTTCAACTTTCTCTGTTTAATAAAGACAGCTCATTAAGTATATAACTAGAGCATTGCCTTTACACCTCTGAAAGGCATGGTACACACATACAAATCCCTCACCGGGCCATACGTCACAAGTTTTGGATCAGAAAACAGTCATTCTTCCCCTGTGATGAATTCATGTTCACATGTTGAAAGTTGAAAAAAGATTAGAGATGAGGGGAGGTGAGACGGGCTGTTGCTGATTTTCAATGTGCCATTTATATACACCATTTAAAAAAATAGGATGTTTTATGAGTAAAAGGTCCATTTCTTATAGAAAACTCCATTCCTCTTCCTGGGAAGATAAAATCTTTGTAAATGATAATTAGACATAATTCCAAGAACTGCAGATTGAGATGCTGTTCTTCTTATTGGGTCCGTTTATATGGTGAAAACTTTAAACTATCTCAAAAATACATAAACACAACTTTGGACAGTTTGAGGGGATTCAAGGACCTCCTAAAAGTCCATTCATTAACTTCTTGGGTACTCTCCCTAAAAATGGAGCAAATACCCAAGGGCGCCTAAGGTGGCATGTGGCAAGAACGCTTGGAAAAAAATACATAAATACTATAAATAATAGTTACATGTAACATCGATAAGAGTGATGAAGGCTAATAAAAATGAATATGAAATTATTTCTTTAAATTCACTTTAGTTTTAACTGGGTCAATTTAAAGAAAAATGCTGGGGCGCCTGGGTGGCTCAGTTGGCTAAGGTCATGATCCCAGAGTCCCAGGAGTGAGCCCCGCATCGGGCTCCCTGCTCAGTGGGAAGCCTGCTTCTCCCTCTGCCCCTCACCCTGCTCCCGTGCTCTCTCCCACTCTCTCTCTCTCTCAAATAAATAAAATCTTTAAAAATAAATAATAAACAAATAAATAAAACCCTGCAGATACAGTGTAAAAGTCACGACAAGTGTCCAATCCCGCAGAATATACACCAAGAGTGAACCCTCATGTAAACTATGGACTTGGGGTCATAATGACATGTCAGTGTAGGCTTATCAATTGTAACAAATGTGCCCTCAGGTGGGGGGTGCTGTGATGGGGTGGCTGTGCGTATGTGGGGGAAAGGGGTATGTATGGGAGGGTAAATTCTGCTCAATTTTGCTAAGAACCTAAAACCGCTCAAAAAATAAAGTCTATTTTTTTAAGTCCCTCTCATAAAGCAGTTCATTTGAGGCCATTCCCCGCCCCCCTTTTCTCTTCTCGTGTTCCTCCAGACCAGCTAGCTTGGCAACACACATCCCCATGTCACTCTTATCCCTCCGGGCCTTCCTTCTATTACGAGCCAGAGGATTCCTGGTTTGTTGCAGATTATGAAGGATGAAAGGCTGCCCAGGCATAGCAAACGTGTGCGGGGCGCAGGGGATTTCCCTGAGCTGCCTGGACAGAGGTATCTGACCAGAGTGAAGTGACAAAGACCAGTCACATTTCACTGACACCCAGGATTTTGTGACACCCAGACATCGCCACAGGAAGTGAGTCAGAAACCCAGGAAAGCAGACAATGGTCCCAGGTTTGCCAAACCAAAGGCAGGGACATGGAGACCTGAGCAAGACAGCTAGGGAAGAGCCACCATTCGGACTGTCTGTGTGGGTCTGTTCCCCCTCACAGACAACCAGGGCCTTAAAATTACTGACTCAGCGCATGTCTCCCCTGCTGGGTTACAGCTTCTACGAGAAGGACCGCTTGTGTCTTCTCAGCCCTGTATCGCCAGGCCCTAGCACGGTGCCCGGCACATCACAGGCACTTTGAGGGAATAGAAGAACCGAGCTACTTCTGGGAATGAAAAACAGAAGATCCCAACTTTTCTCTTCTGCCCTCTGGTGGCTAGCAGGTGCTCTGTATCAGCAGATGCTCAGGAAATGGTTCTTGTAAAACCAAATAAACTGCCTGATAGAACAGCATTTTGCTTTGTTTTTTAAAGATAATTATCATTTTTTTTAAAGATTTTATTTATTTATTTGACAGAGATAGAGACAGCCAGCGAGAGAGGGAACACAAGCAGGGGGAGTGGGAGAGGAAGAAGCAGGCTCATAGCGGAGGAGCCTGACGTGGGGCTCGATCCCGTAACGCCGGGGTAACGCCGGGATCACGCCCTGAGCCGGAGGCAGACGCTTAACCGCTGTGCCACCCAGGCGCCCCGATAATTATCATTTTAAAAAAAAAAGAAAAAGAGCAAATGAATCCAGCGAACAAGTGCCTTTGTTTTTCACTCCCTGTAGGCAAGTCCAGGGTAGCCAACAGCTGAAGGAGTGATTGAGACCAAACGTAAAAGCAGGCTGCGTCTGCCCAGGGCTGGCTGAACGCTCCAGACACTCCTCCACTCGCCACCTGGCTTTGAAGTTACCTCCATCTACCCCAACTCCAGAGAAGGGCAGGTGTGGCACCAAGCTCAGGTGCCCTCTACTTTCTGGATGAAGAGTGTGGTGACGAAGGATCTGCCCCTCTCCAACTCAACCCTAATGCCTGCCTGCGAGAAATTACTCCACGCAGGAGAAGAAAAGCACGAGAGGAAAGTCTGCCACAGCAAATGCCCCCACCTGGCTGGATGGGGCAGAGTGCCTCCAAGGTCACCAGTTGCCCTTTAGAAATGAGTGCCCCAAGGTGCTAGGGTGATCAAGTGCCCCTCCCTCGGGCTTCCTTACACAGTTGGATCCTATGTTGACGATTAAACAAAGCCTCCATAACCCCAGAGCTCACAACCGCAAGGCCCATCCCTTGCCTGCTGGTGGCCTGCCTTAGATATCACCAATGATGAATGACTCACTACCTCTCAAAGAAACCCACTATATCTTTGGGCAGCTTTACTGAAATTCTGGATCTGTTGTTTTTCTCAGGAAAAGAATATGGTTTCCAAGGTAGTCCTGAACAACCTTGCTTAGAGAGTGGACACCAGAGGAGAACGTGAGTCAATTTCCCTTTCCACCAGCCTGAGGATCTTTTCATTTAGAACCACTGACGTCCAGAATCTCTACAGCTAGAGGCAATGGCAATCATAGCTAACCTTTATAGAACACTTACTAGGAGTCAAGCATATGCTAAGAGCTTTACAGGCATTATCTCACTTAATACAGTGAAAGCTCATACTCTCCTTTGAGTAAGATATTACTTGTTAACTTCTTTATAGGTGAGAAAATGAAACCTTGGGGAGTTAATATAACTTGCCCAAGGTCACACAGTACCAGGGGAGCTAGGAATGAAATCCAAGGTTTTGCATTTGCTTTATTTTGTGTTAGCAATAGAATTCTTTAAAAAAAAAAATCTTACTGTCAAATCCAATAAATAAAATAAAATGAAGCAGCAGGGTCTGTAAGGCTCCTAAGGCAGTGACATACTCTGGTAATTATAATTAATAAATACACTTTAAATTCCTCTACTAAAAATGCCTCTCTCCCAGGGACTTTTACTGCTTTTTTACTGCTCTGCCCAGTGCTTAGAACAGCACCTGGCACATAGAAGACACTCGAAAACTATTGCTGACTGAATGCATCCAATGTTCACTGAGTGTTTACTATCTTCTGGGCACTATTCTAAGACTCTTACAGGTTTTGTTAGCTCGATTAACTTCACAAGAGGTTCCAGTATCCATTTTACAGATGAGGAAAGTGAGGCTCAGAGAGATCAAGTACGTTTCCCAAGGTCACACAGCTAGTAGGCAGCAGAACGGGAATTCAGTCTGGAGTCAGACTTTTAACTACATTGAGCCTCTACTTCCTTAATGTATTGCAGGAGAAAGATCTGAGACCTACAGAAGTGAGCCTGCTTGCCCCAGAAATAGTTAACGGCAGAGAAACTAGACCTTTACTATCGTGTACCTAATATCCTGCCTTTTGATTTTTCCTTTTTATTTCTCATAATTCCACCGTGAGGCAGACACAAGAACTTTTAGCATTGCCACTTCAGAGATGAAGAAAATGCTCTGAATTCCCAGGAATACTGCCATTTAGAGAGAGAAATCAGCAACCAGTGCCCACTCCAACTTGGCCATTGCTAAATGTGTTTTTCTCAACCTCACCGCTGAGTGCCTGGCTGGGTCTCACACACGGTAATCACAAAACCACATCAGGGGAAGAGAGAGAGAAAGCAGAGGGCCAGGGAGAGGCCAAAAATGATTAGAAAAAGGGTAAGCAGTGCTTTCATTGCTGTAGCACAGCGGTTTCATCCCAAGCCTACAGTTAAAAAAATGAACGGCGGTGTCCACCACACACTGCTGTCTTCTGGGCTTTGCAGCTCTGCAATAAAAATCCGATCTGAGCAAAGCCATTTCTCCACGTAGGCTTTCTTCTTGCCCCTCCTAGAGATGTTAGAAAAGACTCTTTTAAAATAGCAGATGAGCCACAAATGCCCTTTGGACCCAATTTCATGAAATCTCCACTTCAAAAAAAAGCAAAAACAACACTTCAAATATTCAAGGTCAAGTTAAATGATTTGGAATAACTGCTCTGTATGTCCATTTCAAATGTAAAGCCCACCTTTTGAATTTGCAAACAGAGGAAACATCGTAAACTTTTTGAACTGGCCCCTAAAATTGACTAAAACCAGAAAGCAGTACTGCCTGATGAAATATAAGGCGAGCCACATAATGCAATTTTATTTTTTTTAAAGATTTTATTTTTATTTATTCGACAGAGATAGAGACAGCCAGCGAGAGAGGGAACACAAGCAGGGGGAGTGGGAGAGGAAGAAGCAGGCTCATAGCGGAGAAGCCTGATGTGGGGCTCGATCCCATAACGCCGGGATCACGCCCTGAGCCGAAGGCAGACGCTTAACCGCTGTGCCACCCAGGCACCCCACATAATGCAATTTTAAACTTCCTAGTAGCCACATTAAAAAAGGTAAAAACTAGTGAAATCAATTTTGATAATATACTTCAATGCAATATTTCCAAAATATTATCATTTCAACCTGTAACCAGTATAAAAACTATTGATATATTTTACATTTTTTTTTCATTAAGTCTTTCAGATCTGGGATGTATTTCAAATTCCGAGTGCTCAATAGCCACATGTAGCTAACAGCTACCTTTCACGACAGCACAGACCTCAAGCTTTCAAATCCTTCATCATAAACGCCTGGCATTGTCTCCCCCTCCACCTGATAAAAGAAAAGTATGCAGACAGACCCGAGCTTAGAATCAGAGGCTTTTAACAGCAAAAAAAATTGCTGTTAGGCCAAAGCACAGGCTCTTACTCCTTATTTTACAATATTAAATCCTATGAGAAGCAACCACAGGCTTAAAAGATAAATGTGTGCAGTGGTGACTCTGATTAAATTGTTAGGGGAAGAAGTGGGACTGAGAGGAAGAGACTGTCATAAGGAATGAACAGAAATGATAATTACATTTAGGGAGCCCACATACTAGTGCTCTCACTCACCATCTCGTCAGACACCCACATCTGAAAAGCCTGGGACTCAGAGGGCCTAGTAACCAACAGGTCACTCAGGTAGACAGAGGCAGTACCAGGAGAAGCTAAGCCTAGTACTTGGCCTCAGAGTGCCGGGTTCTGTCCTAGGTTCCCTGAGCTGCAAAACAGACTGTCCGAAGGCACTTATTTAAAACACAGACTTCCAGGCCCTGCGCAGATGTTCTTTCACCAAATTGCACTGTTGGTGTTATTCCTTTCACTTATGCTGAAGCATGTTGCAACAGACAGGTTTATACGACTTGGGGAATTCATGCTGAGCAAATTGTTCACGTTTTTCTCTGCATTTTCAGTGACTTCCCTCCAAGGATCCCGGAGGAAGTTTCTTCTCTGACTTTGATAATAATTACAATAGCCAATATTTATGGAACAGTAACTATGTTCCACAAATATGCATTACCTCATTTAATCCTTAACAATCCTATGAGGCTGGTGCTATTGTTACGCCTCATCCAATTTATAGATGAGGAAGCTGAAGTTCAGAAGAGTTAGTATCTTTTTTAAGATTTATTTATTTATTTTAGAGAGAGCAAGCGAGCATGTAGGAGGCAAGGGCAGAGGAAGAAAGAATCTCAAGCAGACTCTGCCCTGAGCACAGAGCCCAACATGGGGCTTGTTCTCAAACCCTGAGATCACGACCTGAGCCGAAACCAAGAGTCAGACATTTAACCAACTGTGCCACCCAGGTGCCACAATAAGAATTAATACTTTTAAACAAGCTTAATTTGAAGTAGGTCTGTTTAAAAAGCATCACTATCATTATCCCCCTTAGTACTCAAAACTGGTAGGTTTCATCCCAGCATCTAATCTGTTCTCATCTTACACGATGAATGACCATTAACAAATCCAGCCCAGGTGCCCCTCCTCTGTCATCCCACAGCCCACCAAACTTGCTCCTGTACTTGACTGTTGTCTGCCTTCTCCAGCGGCCTGGGGTTCTTTAATATTTGTACCTCTTTCTGTCACATGTGTCTCTGTACCCAGAAACGTCACAAAATCCTGTAGTACCGGGTAAGCGTTAGTTGGATGGATACAAGCCTGATAGGTCGCTGGACTTTATCAGCTAAATAAATGGAAGCTCCATAAGGTTACTAAGCAAGGAACAGAATAAAATCTTTGGTCAGGAATATCTGGTGCTCTTTGGAGGTGAGGGGCTGCAAGGGGACATGGGGGGAGGGGAGTTGGGGGTCCTACAGATAACAGATCTGAAAAGAAGAAGGCACAGTACCAGAATAAGAAGGCTGTATTAAAAGGCAGTTTCAAAGGAATCGGGGATCCGGGTGTAGGAAAAGTCTGGACCATGAGCCCAGTAAGGACCTGACTGGAACAAAGTGCTACGAAATCTCCTACTTTCACTCTCTGGCCTTAAAGCACACCACTGCTTTGCTCTCTCATTTTGATGACTGGTACTTTTGGTTTTGTTTTTAAGCAAAAAAAGCATTCCCTGATAGGCAATCTGCGTCAGCTCACCCATGGAGCCACAGACAGCAGCCAGCCAGATTCCCTCCACTGTGGTTTCCTCAGCCTCTTCATATAGGGGGAGCCAGACCTCCACTGTGGGGGAAGTTCCTCACTTTCCCAGTCGTCCTCACGGGGGCAGCAGGAACCGTCTGTGGCGCCACCCTCGCTCTCCACACGGGGTGCTTCCGCTGTTGGTTCAGCCCTCATGCTGCTAGATGAGGAAAGGTGGGCAAAGCTGACCAGGGAAGCTGGCACTCATGCGAGCAGGAACCCAGTCACCCTGGGACTGAGGCTTCCAGGCTTCCTCCCAGTGCCTTCTCCCAAAGTCTAGTCACTGAATTACCAGCCCTGAAGAGGACTGGACACCCCCACCTGCAGAGCCCTCAATCCTGAGACTCCCCCTCTTAAAGTGTGAAACCCTCTTTCCTCATTTAGTATCACAAAGCAGGATTACACCAACCTTAAAGTGAAGGGGGGATAGGAACTTCAAAATTGGACACCCAAAATTTTTAGGGTTTGGGAATCACCGGGATTTTTGTTTATGTTGACTTTTTTGATGTGTTCAAAGAATTTCACTTCAAGTGTCTCCCAAGAGGTTCACAAAATCGGGATGCACAAAGGGTGCCACAAGCCTGCCCACAAAGCCCGACTCCAGTGCCTAATTAGAATGGCAAATCAGGGCATTTGAAGGCAAATCAGGTTTTGAAGTGAAATTTCTGTAGAAAACAGCAAAGAGTACTCATTACTGACAGGCCCCAACTTGCTGTGGGTCTTAATGAGATTCTGTTCGACTCCAGCTCCGGCAACACACACCCACCGCACACTGCAGACCTAGGGGAACATCCCGCAGCTGCCTCTCTCCTCTGTAAGGCAGTTTCCTCTCTGCTGATCAACGTGGAGGAGGAAGGAGTCATTCTCAAGTTCAAAAACCCATTCCAGCGGAGGAATTCACGGCCCCTAATCCCTGGGTGAAAGATAAAGTGATTGGGTTATCTGGGCTGATGGTTCCAAAATGCAGCTCCATCAGCATCAGCAAGTGCCCCTGGTAGCTTGTGGAGAATACAGACGCCCGGGCCCCACCCGACCTGGGGAGCTGTAGTGTTATTAAGCCCCTTTGGTGACACAGAATAGGCTACTGTTTTCTCAACTAAAAGCACATCCGAATGTATCAGCGTATCCTGCATTCCCTCCCCCTCCATTTCCCTCACACACAGCAAGTTGCTACCAGTGGTAGCAATGAGGAAGAAAGGACAGGTAAGGGCCGCCTGGGTGGCGCAGTCGTTAAGCGTCTGCCTTCCGCTCAGGGCGTGATCCTGGTGTTATGGGATCGAGCCCCACATCAGGCTCCTCCGCTATGAGCCTGCTTCTTCCTCTCCCACTCCCCCTGCTTGTGTTCCCTCTCTCGCTGGCTGTCTCTGTCAAATAAGTAAATAAAATCTTAAAAAAAAAAAAAAAAAAAGGAAAGGCTAGGTAAAACAGTATCTGCACAACTACCCGCGTACGTGTACACACACACACACACACACACACACACACACACACGGATGGGGAAACTGTGAGGCAGGATAAAGGGGACACACACACACACCCTTCTAGGTTCTCCAGCAAATTCACAGAAGCTGAAGATGACTTTTAAAAGCACCGAAATTTGAAACAAGGAAGATACATTCTCACATCAAACATGGATGAAGCGTTTTAGAACTTGATCGTGAGCACCAGGGTTCCCACTGCCCTCTCCAGGAAGCCCCTCCCCATCTCCCCCACTCCTGAAGGACATCCTCAACACAGAGAGGGAACAGCAGGCCCTGCAGGTAACAGGTGCACACAGAGGCCTACACTCCAGTCTCCTCCGCAGCATCTTTAAGGCAGGAAGTCACCACTCCTCAGCATGGCTCTCAAGCCCTCATGACCTGAGTCTGTTTTCTGCTCCCCCTCATGTATTCCCATCCACCAACCCAGACTCCTTGTCATCCCCACACTCCAGATTTCTCACCTCCACGCCTTGCTCATGTCGGTGCCCCCTCCCAGAAAGCCTCCCAACTGCCCCTCTCTTTATGCTCTGTCCACCTCTACTTAGCAAGCCTTATCTGTCCACCCATTTCAGTGTGACCTCCCCCACCTCCTCTGTGCTCCCCTCCCATTCTCCACTTTACAAAAGCCATGACTTCCACCCAAGTCCCATCTGCCCTGAAGGTGAGAAGGGATTGAGAGCAATCCAGCTCACCTCTCAGATCTCATCTAGAAGACACCTGGTGCTCAGCAACTGAAATGCATTTATAAGCTTGACCCTTAAACAAGAAGTTCAGATTCCAGTAAGAATAAGATCCCCGGGCGGGGGGGGGGGGGGTTGCTTGTTTAAAATGCAGACTCCAGAGGTGCCTGGGTGACTCAGTGGGTTAAGCGTCCAACTCTTGGTTTCAGCTCAGGTCATGATCTGGAGGTTGTTGGATCAAGCCCTGGTTTGGGCTCCGCACTAGGTATGGAGTCTGCTCCAGATTCTTTCTCCCTCTCCCTCTGCCCCTCCTCTCTCTCTCTCAAATGAATAAAAACTTAATCAATCAATCACAGACTCCAGAGTCATACTCCCAGAGATTCTGCTCCAGTAAATCCGGAAAGGGCCCTGAAACCTGTGTTTTTAACAAGTAAGGCATTGGCCACCTGGGTGGTTCAGTCGGTTAAGCATCTACTTTTGGCTCAGGTCATGATCCCAGGGTCCTGAGATCGAGCCCTGCATCAGGCTCCCTGCTCAGTGGGGAGTCTGCTTCCCGCTCTTCCTCTCCCTCTGCTCCTCCTCCCTACTCATGTTCCATCCGAAATAAATAAAATTTAAAATCTTGGGGGGGAAAAAAAAGTCATCATGCATACCTGGATCTGATGCTGACAGTTTATGGGAAACATTTTGAGAAACTCCACTAAGTGGTTAACTTACAGCAAATCCCAAAAAAGTGTTAGCTCATTCCTGTATTCCAATGTCCCACTATATGCCTGTACTAGGCCCCCGGGGAAATATAGAGAATTAAGAACTGGATCTTGCCTAAGAGTCTAGCACTGGACTTAAAAGACATGAATATAAATCACCACAGAAAACCAAAGTACAAGAAAGACAGTAACGTGGGGCACCGGACTGGCTTACTCAGTAAAGCATGTGACTCTTAACCTCAGGGTCGTGAGTTTGAGCCCCAAGTTGGGTGTGGAGCCTACTTAAAATGAAAAAAATTTTTAAAAAGAGAAACAAATGCCATTAGAGATATCATAAGCCACAGAAATTCAGAGAGAGAGAAATCAAACTGGAGACAGGAGAGGGGAACAGAGGGGAGAGACCCAAACAGCAGCCAAAATGAGGCTTTGAGAAAGAGAGACTGGTTAATAAAGTCAAAGAGTGAGGGAAGTGGCCTTTGGGCTTGGTAAGCAGGAAGCCAAGCAGATCTCAGAGAGGAGTGGGGAGTGCAAACCAGTGAAGATGGAGTGACTGAGTGTGTGGAGGCAGAAGAGGGCCACAGAGAAAGGAGAAGTCAGAGTCGGGCAGCAGAGAGCTGAGAAGGGTTTCCTCCTCACTACAGACCATGGCCCTAGAATCTGTGAGGTGAGACCATGGAGAACCAATGGGCATGGCCGTGACTACCATTACAGGTGAAGTCTCAGGTGAAGGCAGAGGAGCCCTTGAAGGAATGGAAGAAGAGCTCCCACACCAGTGCTGGGAAGAGATGCCCACTGTGGAGAAGTTTCCAGGGAACCAGTGCTTCCTGGCACAAAGCTGTCCCTAATGTTCCAGGGAGCTGGACAGAAAGGGATGTGAGGAGCAACTCCTTCAGGCCATCAGGGGATCAAAAAAGACATGCACACCCAGAAAGGAGCGATTTCCCTATTTCCCTGACCTTTGAGAAAATCAGATCGATTTTTCTTTTTCATGAAAGAAAACCTCTACTGGATACAGAATGAAGTCCCAACTCCTAAGCACAGTCTGCATGACCCAGTCTACTGCGCAAGTGCCCGGTTGGCCTACCTGCCACTTTGCCTCCACAGGTAGTTTAGCCCCACCCACCTTGGCCACACACACCATCTAACTGTCCCCTCAACCTGAGCCTTTCACACCTCCAAGCCGATGCACACAGGGCTACGCTGCATGAAGCCCCTTCTTCCAAACATCTTTTCCTGACTCAGGTACCCTTACCTAACTCCCAGGCCTTTAAGCCCCATATCTACTGTCTCCTACCCACCCCTCACCCCACCTCCCTGTTCACATTTCCCCAACTACTCCCTCCTCTGAGTTCCCACAACATTCAGAGAATCCTTCCATTTTGGCACTCATTACACTGGGTATAAATCATCTGTGAGCTCCCTGAGGGCAGGGAACCAGTCTTACCTACATCCCCAGCATCCTTTGATCACTATTTCAAGGAACATTCACTGAGTGCCCAAGGTTGGAGAACCACTACCCTGAAAGACACAGGAAGGTCAGGGAAAGCTTCATGAAGGCTTGAGCTAGGTCTTAAAGGCTAAGGATTAAGGTGCCAGATGCACGAGAGGGATAAAGAAAGAGCACTCCAGGCATATGTAAAGGCATGGAAATGATACATCCAGATTCCACTGGATTATATATTCTCATAGACAAGCCTTAAACCTTGCTCTTCACGGTAATCAGCTAATCAGCTAATATTAGTTTATTGACTAAATGAAAAAGTGAAGGAACCAGAAAAAGTTATAAGAAAGTTCTCTTGTGAGTGCTGAGACTGTAATCTACAAGAAGTCTTAGAGTTCTAAGAGTTTGTGCCAAAAATATATATATTTGTATATTTATATATTATATTTATATATATTTATATATTTTTTATATTTATATTATATTTATATATTATATACAAATATATTTATATTATATATATTTATATATTATATATATATGAACAATTATGTGCACCATCGCAATTTAAAAATTAAATAAGCTAGACCAAATGATAAGGACTAGGGATTTTCAGAATGGTAATACACCACGTAGACCCTTGATCACATGTTTAAAATGTAAGATTTCATTTTATGCTCTATGTATTTTTATACTGAAATAGAAGAACTTCTACTGACAAAGTTTACATCCAAGCTCTTTACTAATTAGCTTTTTTTTTCTTTTTTTTTTTTTTTTAGGGAGAGAAGGTGGGAGGGGGAGGGACAGAGAGAGAGGAAGAGAGAGAATCTTAAGCAGGATCCACGCCCAGCACAGAGCCAACTCAGGGCCCAATCTCATGACACCGAGATCATGACCTGAGCTGAAATCAAGAGTTGGACACTTAACCGAATGAGCCACCCAGGTGCCCCTACTAATTAGCTTTTAATGTTTGAATAAATAGTACTGCATTTATAAACACAATTTAAGCTATCTGCTAAAGGAAAATTAACCTGGTTGAATTGACAATGTTTTTCTAGTTTGTGTTTATTTTTGTGGTTCAAATAAATGAAAAGTCTACTATTTACTCTGCAGGAAAATGCAAAACAGATTTAGAGGGTGCTTATGTTTTTCTTTCCCTTCCCCCTCAAGAAACTGGTAAGACAGGAATGTGCCAAATTGCACCAGGTCTCTAAAAGAATAATTTGGCCTTTATCATGATTAGAAAGTTGACTCACCAAACAGAAACTTATAGAAAGTTCAGAAACTGACCCCTCAGGCCCACAGGAAGCTAACCTGAATCAAGGCGTGAGAATGGAAGTTCAGGGTTTCACTGGGTAAGCAGCAGACTTCACACAAAGGAAACCCCACAAGGTAAGAGAGATTTGTAGGGTTTCTGCCCCTCTATACTGTGTTACTCAATAACAACCAATCACGAAATAAAATAAAAACATCACCATCAATGTTCTCTTACCCAGTACTATCAAAGCACAGAATAAAAAAATATATAAGATGTTGTAATTATCTGAAAGAGCAAAAAAAAAAAAAAATCCTCCAAATAAATCCCTCTAGAAAACAAAACAAAACAGTTAACAAGAGGGTTAAATATAAAATGCATACCTTAAAGTTGCCTAATGCTTTATTTTCATACACATTCATTTGAAAGTCGGTTTCTACAAATGTCAGAATTTTTACTTCCCTTACGTATTAGATGAAATTTTTTATTTACTCACGTGTTTCCAAACAACTGGTATATACAAAGCACTATGCAAAGCACCGTAGAGAATACAAAGAAGAAAATCTAAACTTTTTTATAATAATATTTTTATTATATTATGATTATATATATATATTTTATTTTTTATATATTTATGATTATATTTTATATATATTTATGATTACATATATTATATATATACATATATAATTATATATAATATATATTATATTATTTTATTATATTATGTTAGTCACCAATCCCTGGTTTTTGATGTAAAGTTCGATGATTCATTAGTTGCGTATAACACCCAGTGCACCATGCGATACGTGCCCTCACTACCCATCACCAGCCTATCCCATTCCCCTACCCCCCTCCCCTCTGAAGCCCTCAGTTTGAAAACTCCTAACAAACCATGGGCCTAGGCTGCAGCGGGTAAACACGAGACTTGCTGAATGAATGAATGAATGAATGAATGATGAATGAGAATGAGTATTGCCAGAATACTCTTCCCGTACCCGTCAATAAGGCAACTTCTTACCCATCCATCCTTCAAGGCCTGGTTCAAACGTTACTTCCAACTGAGCCTGTCCCATGGAATGGATCCAAGCCCCACACCCCCACTGGGTTCCTGCTGCATTCTATACACATCCTCCTGAGGACACTTGTTACATTACAGTTGTTTGTGTATCTGTTTGTCCCTACTGAACTATGGCATCTTGAGAAGCCATGATTTGCTCCTCTCTGATTCCCCAGCGTTAACTGAATTAATTCAGTTGTTTACAGACTAAAAGAGAAGATAGTATATACACACTTAAGCTCAGAATCAATGAAGCTTAAAGAAAATTACTGATCTAGATAGAATTCTAAGTTGTTTTTTTTTTCTTCTCCAGGCCATGTCAAACATGAGCCAGCAATTCATAATGTCCATAAAGAACAGTAAAGACAACCCCCAAAAAACTCTACAATGGCAGAAGGGAAGGATGGTATTTTAAGGGCTACTCCCAGTTACCTAAAAGGAAGGCAGGGTTAATGAGCCCACACAATGGATTTAAAATGACTGGGGCATGGTTAGAGACCCACCCACCTAGAAAAGGGGAGATTTGAGAGACCATACACAGCAACTGGAAACCAATGTGGGTGGAACCACACCCAGTGATCTAGTTTGTAGGAGTATGTTCTTTTTGTGTATATCCTACAGGGACCAGGCAAATAGGGATAGCCTACAGTCATAATAATAGAGCAGCTCAGAGGAGTGTGCATGTGTGTGCGTGCTCACACAAGTGCATGCTGAGTGCTCACTCTGGACCAGGCACTGTGTTAGGCTTGGAGAAAATAGTCATCACTGATGGCCCAGCAAGTGCAATTCTGAAGGGGGGCACAAATGCCCAGGGCAACTCAACACTCACTTAAGTACAGATGACCTGTTTCCTAGAGAGGAGCAGTGCCTTGCCTAAAGTCACACAGCTAATTAATGGCACAGCAAAGATAAGACTTCCCTTCAGCGTTCCTTCCATCAGCATCCCCGGCTCACAAGGCCACAGGAGTCAAAGGTAGCTCATGTTTTAATAACACCTACCCCAGGTCTATGACAAGGATAAAGGAAATCATGCCAGTCTTGAATTCTGCAGGAAGTCTGAAGCCCCTCCAGGAAGCCTGTTCCTGGCTGTGCCCTCACCACAATGTCTACAGGGACATCTCACAGCCAGCCTTACTCTGGCACTTCCCGCACCCGGATGAGAGACAAGCAGCAGCAAATTACCTTTACCTGAGGTCTCTGGCAGTTTCAAGTTCTGCAAGCACTGGCCAGCCCTGTCAACTCCATCTAAAGCAGTTTAACCAGTCTCTGCGAAAGTTATGCTGCCCTTGAAGAACAGAAAGATTCTGCAAAAACAGCCTAGATGATTCCAAGGGAAGAGGCAGGTTGAAGTGCTGAGGCACTATCACCTTGCAGGGTCTAAGGCAGCAGGAGTCACCCTTGCTAAGGAACTGCTTTGATGGGAGAGAGAAGACTTTCAAAAAAGCAACAGGGAGCCCAAAGGTTAGAGGCAAGAGTATTTCATTCAAGGAGACCTCCCCCCAAAAAAAAGAAAAAAGAAAAAGAATGATTTTACTTCAAATGACTCCAAATTAAATTGCATGGATATATTCAAGAACACGTGTCCTTGCCAATCTGAAATACAAAGAGAAATTTACGCACAAAGACGTTCGACACATTATTACCTGTAGGCATTAAAAACTGCAAACCCCCTCAGTGTCCAGAAGCAAGGGATTAGATAAATTATGGTATATCCCTATGACAGAATCCCAGTTCGTGGATGGTGGACCTCACATTGAAGACCTGGGACCTCCTCAAGTAGATAAAAACCACACCATGCAGCCATTAAAAACCATGTCTCAAAAAAAAAAAAAAAAAAAAAAAAAAAACACAACCAAAACCCCACAAAAACAAAACACACAGAAAAAAATCATGTCTCACGTAGGATTCCATTTACATGAAATATCCAGGAGAGATAAATCTATAAAGATGGGTTGGTTGCCAGAGGCTGGGGGAAATAGAACTCCCTAATGGGTAGGGAGTTTTACTCTGCAGTGAGGGAGATGTTTTGGACCGAGACAGACGTGGTGGTTGCACAACACTCTGCATATACTAAATGCCACTGAACCATTCACTTTAAAATGGTTCATTTCACATTACATAAATTTCACCTAAATAAATTATTTTTTTAAAAATCATGTCTCAGGAAAACTGTATGTCATGACACACACTTATGGGATATTTTTAAGTAAAAAGAGAAAAGAAAAAGGATGTCTTTCTATGCATGATACCAATTCATGGTGAGAGATAACGTGTGTACATCCTGGCAGTGAATGCAAACAGTCACAGCAAATGGCTGGCTCTGGATGAATAATCCGAGTCATTTTTACTTTTCATTCTGTGCTTTCCTTCTGTATTTTCCAAGTTTTCCACAATCAAATGTGCACTGTGTCTGTCATAAGAAATAACCATTCTGTAAGTGCAAGATATAGACAGATATGGAGAGTGTCAAGACCTCAATAATATTCTTAAAGGCCCCCAAAAGTCTATAAGGAAATACGGTAAGACCTTGACTATCATTATCTATTATCCTGCGGTGGAAGGATTACGGGTGACTTATTTTCCTCTTTGCTAATTCCTTAGTGACACAGCAGCTGTAACCAGAGAAAGAATATTGAAAAGGAAAAGCGTGAGGTCTCTCAGGAGCACAAGCAGTCCCCACTGCAAGAATGGAAGTTGTCAAGGCTGCGGGTGGGTGAGTGTCCAGACCCTGCCCAAGCCAGAAACTCTCCGTCTTCACACTCGGGGACCGGCCACCAACTGGCCCAGCCTTTCCTACTTCCCTCCTGGACTCCTTACCACCACTGCCTGAGCCATTTCCAGTCTCCTCCATAGAGTGGGAACTGATGGAATTATAAATGAACATGACAACTGGAAAGAACATTCAAAGCCCATCTTGTTTGTGCCAGATTACCTCGGGAAACTGAAGAAAACACGTTTGTAAATGTTTAATAAAACTCACAGAGCCAAGAAAACGTCTCTACATGCTCGGGTTATCTTTTTCCAGGCTCAGCACCCTATGAGAGTGATGTCTCAGGGAGACGCCAGGCCAGGAGTTAAACCGAGTTGGAAAAAGCAAACCCACCGGGCCCTAAGTAATAACATCAGGGCTGAATACCCCAGGTGGTAACAGACCAAAGTAATGAACCTGAATTGGCTCACTGAAACCGCCCGAGTAGTGAAACCACCTTGGTTAGAAAGGGTCCTGCAACAAAAGGCCCACTCAGTAGAAATCTAATCTGTGGTGATTAACGTCCCTGAGAATGAGAACACTTCTTTATCAGCCATGCTCCTGGCTGGAGCTCTCCCATAAAATGTGGCTCTGCGGTGGAGGGGGCTGAGGGTTCCCTCAAAGGCCCGCACCTCCAAATGGCTCACCCCAGGTCAAACCCAGGGGAAAGAGCCCAGATACCACCAATGGATTTTCAGAGCTGGAACCGACTGCCCCCAAGGGACCCACTGAAGACCTAAGGATGCGTGCCAACTGTGTGCACTCCACGTCGCAGCCCTCCACACTGCCACTAAGACTGTATGCACACGCGCACACACACACACCTTCACACCTTCATATCCGCCCACGGCTCACCATACCCCTTGCTGTTAACTGGCTTTTCTGTCCACCTTGGGCCACGTTTCCTTTCAGTTCCCATGACCTCTTCTTCCTGGATGCTGACTCCTTTTTTGTCCCAAATGCCCAAGCACTCCTGCTTTTAAAATGGTTAATTTTAAAATTAACCGCCCTGGGAGAGGTCAGCACAGCCTCCAAGTGTCTGGCACTCTGAGCAGGAGGTATGGCACCCAGGGCCTGAGCTGGGCCAGGAAACAGGAATGAGATGAGAAGCCACCGAAGATGTGGATTCCACGCTCCCCGCTGGATTTACTAAATGGTTGCTGAGACCTGTGTGCCAGGCACCATGAGAGTAAGCAACACTCCCTGGAGGCAGGGGAGAAGGGTGGGACAGGGTGCGGAGAGAGGGACATGCATACCGTACCAGCAGACACAGGCACTGCAGGAGCCCAAACAGGAGGGAAGAGCCTCTCTGGAAATTCCAGAACGGCTCCTTGGCCTCCACGACTAAGCCATGTGGAACACCTGTGCACACCCTAGGCAAGCAGTTGGTGCTAACTACAAACAGGTGATCCCAGGGTCCAGCCGAGAAAGGGGACCCGCAACTTAAGGTGACACTCCACCCACAGGCCCCTGCTCAGCCACAAGAGAGGTGCTTAAATAATAAATAATGACAACAACAGAGTAACGGCTACACTCCACAGCTGCGGCCTGCAAAGCCGCACGGCAGCAATGCTACCAGCAGAGAATTTCACCCCGACATACAGGTGGAGGCACTGAGGCACACAGGGGGCCGGCCCAGGTGGGGAAGAAGCTCTCACTCTAGTTACCAGCCAGCTCCTTGAACCCAAACTTGTCCTCAAACTTCGGGCTTCCTCTCATCACCTCTGTCCCCACCCTCCACATCTCCAGTCCATGCTCCCCAAGAACAGACCCAGCCAGCAACTCCCCCTTGCATCCCTCCCGGAAGCCCACGGCCGTCTGTGCCCGTGGGGGTCTCTGACTGAAAAGCCTAATTCTCTGAAACATATTCCTCCTCATTTTCTGGCTACAGCTTTCTCCAAACCCAAAACACAAAGCCCTCAGGTTTTAGGAAAATCAGATCATTGAGCAAAGTTTCCTCACTGAGTCTCCCAAACCACCCCTGACCCAAGCTTACTCCTCAGCCACTCACCAGGAAAACCAAGGCTCCTGAAGAAATGACAGAGTCTCGGCAACTCAGCCAGGAAGGGCTGCAGAAAGGCTCCCAGCCCGAATGATCCTGCTGCCAGCTCCCATGTGGCTCATCAGAGGACAAGCCTCAGAAAGGGAAGAGCACCTGCTTCTCACACCTGCCTCGGCCCCTTAAAGGCACTGATCCTCCCTCTGCTGCCCTTGGCTGAGAACTCCAGAGAGTTTACAGTTACGGGCCACAGGCAACCGGAGAAGTGGCCCAGAAAAGAGGCCCTTGGTCCTGCACACCCCCCCGGCCACACCCAAATGGGGGCACCCTAGCTGTTACTCTCCCAGAACAGCACCTGCGGGACACCTGGGGGAGGTCATGAGGACCCTCCTCACCTGTCTCTGCCCCAGCATCTTTCCTGGAAAGGGCACTGTTGTTTCAACCTTGGCCCTCAGACCTACCCTGGCATTATCAAAGCCAGAGATAGGATTTCGGCAGAGCCAAGAGTGAGGGAGGTCAGAGCAGGCCCACTGCGCTGCATGGGGAAGAGGGTGAAAAGGCCACGGACTTTTGAGTCAGATGGTCCTGAAATCACATTAAGGTTCTGCTTATTAGCTATTTAATGTGGGCAAGCTGCTCACCTCTCTGAGCCTCAGTTTTCTCACCTGTAAATTGGGAGCAGTAATACCTACCTCCCTGGCCATTGAGATAATATGGGTGAACACCTATCAAAGGGTCTGCATACAGTAGGTGGTCATGGTGGGCCCCACCAAAATGCACCAGATGGAAAGCAGGAGACTGCATGCTGAAGTCAGGCTGTCACAACCACCACTCCAGGAGAGGAATAAGTGGGGGAATGCAGCAGGGCAACCTTCATTATGTCCTTTTTCCCAATTCAGGAGGTCAGGGGAAGAGCACCAGGGCCCTGAGTCTCAACTCTGTGCCTCAGGGGAGGAGGAGGCCTGTGGATTTGGCAGAAACAGCTAGGTGGACAGGCCCTGGAGACAGACTGCCTGGGTTCGGATCCCGTCTTTACCTCTTGCCGTCTGGGTGGCCCTGGGCCGGATACTTAAGAGTTTTCCCACTCAAACTGGGCACGATCACAATGTGCACTTCTCAGGGTTATCGTGAGGCCAGTCTGCACAAAGACCCTCGGAGACAGGCCCATATGCAGTAAGTGCCCATCCTTCACTACAGTTACTATCTTCTCCATGCAACACTCACTTCCTAAAACAACCCCAAGTCCTTGTTCCTGCAGTCTCGGCTTGGGCCTGTGCACACCAGCCCTTGGATATGCCCCTTGAACCTGTGTTTCTAAGATTCTCTCATGCACCCCAGTCTGCCAGCACCCAGGAGCAACAAGAAAAGTCACCGTGCCCGAGATGTGGGGCTTGGCCACTGGAGCCTTGGGAACTAGGTGTTACAAAGGGGCTTCTGAGTTAAGGGCACCTGTCCCCAGGAGAATCAAGGGCTCACCGACATTTTGGGAAAGGCAATAATGAGAAGCAGGGGCGGCCACGGTGACCCATGGGGACAGTCGTCATGGCACTTCTTGGCTTCAGCCTCCTCATCTGTAGAACAGGAAGCCTCCACTCCCCCCACCAGCAACATGCATCGTGAAAGACAGGGCCTTATTTTCTGGGAGGAGGGTGATGCTGTCCCTGTACCGCTCCAGCACTGGGACGGGGCAGGGGTGGCAAAAATAGAAAAGCAGAGAAGCAAGCACCTGACCAAGCAGCCATACATGGTATTTTCCAGATTTCAGCATCTTTTATTTTTAGAGGGATGTGTTCTAATTTGGTTGAGGTATCTTCAGGTTCCCTGTACCATGTTTAATTTAGGACATTTTTTTTTCTTTTTTGGTGGTGGGGTAACAGTTAAATACAGCTTCTCTCAGCCACCCCTGGATTCTAAGCCCTAAATTTAACTCCAAAGAAACCTGTCTGCCCTACTTCATGATTCCAACCCTCCCAGGAAAACCATTACCTGCTTCTGAAAATCAGAGAGCTCTGACAACCGAGCAGCCAGAGAGGTGTGTCCTCGATCACAGGGTGCTGGGCTGCAGTACCAGAGCGGGCAACAGCTGACTGGGAGAGGGGACAAGACGGGGGACAAATGGACCTACTTCATGGCCTCAATCCTGATGACCATTCCCCTGAGGGGAGGCTGGAGAGCTAGTTGTACAGCCAGTCAGAATGGCCAGGGTGTGGCCACAGGTGTCCCATTCTAGCAGCCCTAATGCCCGGCACCGGTGCCCACAGGGATGGGGACAGTCTGCCATCTGACCCACAGTGGCACCACATTTGGACAAAGGAAGTAATCAACCGCCTGTCCTCCCACCCCAACCCCCAGCCTCTTCTCCTTGCTTCCTCCTCCTTTTTAAAAGTTTTTTCTTATTTTATTATATTCACAATGTTGTGTAACCATCACCACTATTTATTTCTAAAACTTTTTCATTAGCCCAAACAGAAACACTATAACCATTAGTAGCAATAACACCCCTCCTCCCCCCTGCCCCCCAGCCCCTGGTAACTTCTAATCTTTATGTTTTTTATGTATTTGACTAGTCTAGCTACCTCATACAGGTGGAATAATAGAATATTTGTCCTTTCCTGTCTGGCTTATTTCACTTAGCAGAATGTCTTTGAGCTTCATCCACGTTGTAGCACGTGTAAGAATGTCCTTCCTTTTTATGGCCAAACAATATTCCATCCCACATGTATACTCTATTTTGTTTCTCTGTTCATCTGTTGATGGATACTTCTACCTTTCGGCTATTGTAAAGTCCCTATTTCAAACCCTTTCAGTATATACCTGAAAGCTGAACTGCTAGATCATGTGGTTAATTCTATTTGGATTTTTGAGAAATCACCAGTGTTTTCCATAGTGGCTGCACCATTTACATTCCCACCAGCAACGCACAAGAGTCCCAATTTCTCCACACCCTCACCGATCTTTGGGCTGTACCCAAGCCCCAGGGGACAGCCTTTCCCTCATCATCCCTAGGATGACTTGCAAGGTGTTGGGACTGACTGCCGAGCTCAGGAATAACAACAGAGGCCTGCAGCCAGAGCAGCAGCTAGGAGAGCTTCCCCCTTGGTTCCAGTCCACTTGGTAAAACTCTAACCAAAAATCATGAGGCTGCAAGGCCAGGACCTGCCCGCCTCTGCAAATTAGAGCACCTACAAATGGAGGGTTCTGTCACATGTGCCTTCTCACAGGGCACCACAATCACAGAGCATTGATCCGATAACTGGGGGGACAGCAGGGGTCTCCAAAGTGGGGCATACTCAACCTTGAGGTGCTCAAGATGACCTACTGCAGTTCAGGAAGAAAATATTAGAACATCTATTCATGTTTATTTCTACATCATCTTTTTTTTTTTTAAACATACTCCCCGCTGAGCAGGGAGCGCAACAACGCAGGCCAATCCCAGGATCCTGAGATCATGATCCGTACATCATCCTTTTAAGTGTGTGCGTGTGTGTGTGCACGTGTCTTCTACGTACATTAGCACAGCAGTTTGTGTATATAATTTATAAATGCGTCTACATATATTTGGGTACATGCTAATTTATTAATGGGATATACATGATCAAAAAAGTCTGGGGGCGCCTGGGTAGCGCAGCGGTTAAGCGTCTGCCTTCGGCTCAGGGCGTGATCCCGGCGATCCGCGATCGAGCCCCACATCAGGCTCCTCCGGTGTGAGCCTGCTTCTTCCTCTCCCACTCCCCCTGCTTGTGTTCCCTCTCTCGCTGGCTGTCTCTCTCTCTGGCAAATAAATAAATAAAATCTTTAAAAAAAAAAAAAAAAAAAGTCTGAAGACTCCTACCTTAGACCGACCCCTCCTTTGTTGCCATTTTTCCCTTCTGATTTTTATATATTATACCGACGGCCATGATAATGATAACAGGGGGAAATAAACTCACAAAACCCACCACGGCAAACCTCTCAGAGCCTGACACTTCTCTACTGCCAACTCACCTTTATGGGGCTCCTATGCCAGGGAGGTGAGAGACAGCTGTCTGTAAACAGTGGAATGCTGGGGAGGGGAGAATGGAAGCATTTTTTTTTCTCCCCCAGGTACCTACTCTATTCCAGCTCAAAGCCTAGAAAATGGGAGGTTTGTAGCCTAGAAGTTAAGAACTCAGCTTTTGAATCAGAGATATTTGTGGGTAAGCCGTGGAATCACCATTAACTTCTGTGGCAAATAAATGAATCCCTCTTGACCTTGATTTTCTCATCTGTAAGATGGCAACATTATAATACTAGCACCTACTTCCCAGGGTGGCTGTGGGGAGTCAGTCGACATAAAACACTAGTGCAACGCCTGCTCGGTGTGGACTAGGTCTTCTATTAACACAGGTGGGGTGAGGACACACACGAGGGAAGAGGAGAACTCTGGATGAGGCTGGGGAGATAGGACAGACTTGGGGGCAGGAGTGGAGGCATGGAGAGTGTGTGTGTGTGTGTGTGTGTGTGTGCACGCGCATGTTGCACACAACTGTAAGTTACCACCCCATGTGTTCCCCAAACATCCCCTGAGCAACCACTAGTGTCAGACACTTTTAGGGACACATTTACAAACCAGACAAAGTCCACTGTCTGAGCTCATGTCCGGGGCCACACTGTGAACCACAAGCCCACCGGGGCACCAGCAAGAGCCAGCAAGGTACAAGGACATCTGGAGTCAGTAGCCACAGCGTGAAAGTGAAGTCGGAAGCTTAAGCTTCGAGAGGGCCTGACTGAGATCCAGGGACTCCAACAAAAGGTACCAATCTCCTGCTGTAACACACACCGCTCAGAATCCAAGAAGAGTCTTTGTTTCAATTTCCCTAAATTTTCCATTCAGAGATTTCGGTGGGTTTTTTTGTTTTTTTTTTTAACTTCTTCTCTCTTCCAAAGCAAACTCTGCAGAAGGACTTTGTCATCTCAGATACCAGAGCAGAACTCCACTCCCTGCTTTATTCCTTCAGCCAGCCCCACCCTTGCGGGGCCCTGAGGGTTTTACCGTTCTTGCGCCCGGAGCATCAGTCTGCTGCAGGATGTGGAGAGCTCACGGCTCTGCGGCAGCCTCTCTGACGGGGCTTCCCACCCTGGGAAAAGCTGCCCCGGAGTTATGGCTTCACAAAGTGGGGGAAATGGCTTTCTGGTTCATCTGCGAATGGGCTGCACAGTAAATGACTTTTCAGGGACAGGGAGCCCAACATCAGCACCTCCTGGAAAGGCCACCAACAAGAACAGGGCCACTGAAACCCTCCCAGTCAGCACAAAACCGCTTATTCCAACAGAAACACAGAAATCATTCCAGGACACGCGTGCTCTGGATGTCCTATTTTTTAAATTCCCTACCTTGTTTTTTAAATTGGCTGTGAAAGTTCAGCTCAACAGCTTACCAGGTACATTATTAACAGGAAAACACTTCTTTGGTTTGCCAGTTAAAGTTTAGAAAAGAACATTCCCATTAACATATAATTTCTCCAACTCTGAGAACAGGCCAGAGAGCATGTCATCAGGGCAGGCCTCAACTAGCAGCTTCGTCCTCTCCCCCACTCAGATTTTCCCAATCTGGCTTCTTTTCTCCTGCAGCAGAGATAAGGACAATTCAAAGAGACCCTCAGCTGGTATCCCAAGTCTGGGCTGTGCCGATCAAGGACAAATGTTAAACAGACACTCAACAGAAAGCTCTCCACCAGGCTAGGGAACGGGAAGGCAGAAAACAGCTTTGCTTGATGCCACAAGACCCTCTTCCATTCCTGAGGTCTACCCACAAGTCATCTCCTGCCAGGGAGCTCAGGGTCCCACTGGAGCCTGGACCCAGAAAAGAACAGCCCACCAGCTGTCTCACCTCCCTCCACTTGCTCCCCTTCTCCAGTGCAAAAGTGTTCTGCAAACCAGTCTCCTCTGGTGTGACAGCCCAGGAGCCCAAAACGAGCCCCAGACAAGCAAGCATTTGTCTTGCATCCTCCAGGTACCAGAGTGATTTAGGCACCCCCATTAGACACACAGACTTGCCAGCTCACCGCCTCAAACCCCTCCTCAGCCGCCAACCTCAGCCTTGGACTCTAGACCCTTCCTGAACCCTGCTGCCCTGCAAGAGGGGCTCATCTAAATATGCGGAAGCTGCTCCTGGTCTAACCAACCCCCAACCTCCCATAGGGTGGAATGGGGGCTCAAGGCATGTAGTGAAGGAAAAAAAAAGTGCCCCAAACAACGAAGGAGAGGGAGGAAGGGAGGCAGAGAGACGGAGACAGAGTGAAAGAGCGAGGATGAGCAGACAGACCCCATTCAGCACAAAGCAAAACCAAAAGTCCAACCGGGATCTGGTGCAGCCAGGGGGACAGAGAGCTACTAGGGAGTCACGGGAAGTCACCTAGATGCCAACAGGACAGACTGCCAAAGTACTGAGTGGCCTGGCAGACCCACCTTGAGGTGAGGAGACCCCAGGCGCCCCTAATGCTCATGCTCAGAGGGAACCGCCTCCCTCTCCTCCCAGGCAACCGACAGGAACTGCTCGAAGACTCAGATCCAGACACAAAGACACACAGCACACCAGGCTCCCCCAGACCCACGGGGCCACAGAGAAAAGGCCATTCTCTGGTGTCATTCCTGCTTGACTCACCGGCAAGCCAGTGCCTAGATTAGACCTCCTGCCTGTCACTGTCTGTGGACTCAGGACCTTCTAGGGCAAGGCTCCCCCACTGTCCCCTGTTCTCCAGGGGTCCCTCCGGACGCTGCTGTCCAAGTCTGCTTCTGCCAGGCCATCTGATGCTGCATCAGATTAGCACCACATACCGCCGGAACGGCTGCCCGTCCAGCTGTCCTCTCTGAAGGGCCGCTTTGTGTTTCTTGCTCGCAAAGGAAGAAAACTGTTTTTATAGCTGAACAACACGGTTTGGAGCCTTCAGCAGAGCAACACCAATGCCACCCGCTCACCACCAAGAATGCCTGCATGCAGGAGGCTGGCACAATCAACCTATTACCCAACGAAGCCCCCAGGGACTTCCAATCCAGGGCTCGCCACCCTGTACCACTGAAGACTTCTAGGGAACCTGCAGTGCCTGGTAGCCTCTGGAAATGGACCTCTGCTTTCTCCAGCATACCTCCCATACCCACCCATGCCAAGTTCTTAATATCTCATCTGGATCCTCCCTACTTCAGCTAAGTCCGTGTGGGGCCTCAGTAAGAAAGCAGACTGCCTGATGCCCTTCCTGGCAAGCTCTGAACTTGAACCAGAAGGCTGACCTCATGGGCCACAAAAAATAAAACAACAACAACAACAACAAAAACTGTAGAGGTTTTCAGGGGAGGGGGAGGGGGAGGTCGGAGAAGATTCCGGCTCTTTTAATGAGGCCTTCATTCCCTCATCCCCCCCATCCCTCCTCCCCTCACTGAATGTCAATCACACCTATCACCTGACTACAGAGTGCACTGAGCTGGAGGGAGCCCATATGCCACATGACAGAATCAGGGCTAAAGGGTCTCAACAGGCTGATTCTCTGGACCCAACACAGCCATATGAAATCTAACAGGGATAAGCGTAAAAACCTAAATTTCAGTCCAAAATATCCCAGCAAAAATAGTACAAGAGAGGAGAAAGAGAGCAGCAGCACTTGGTGTGATATGACTACACATTAATAGGGAACCTATTTTGATTTTAGGTTGCATTAATAGAAGTATAATGTCGAGAAAAAGAGAGATGGTGATTCCATTCTCTTCTGAGCTGGCCAGAGACCACCGGGCACACAATGGTCAATCCTACATATCACAGTATAGGCATGCACTACTTACACACTTTTCTTCAATGAAGACTACCTCCCCTACCTTGCACCTGTCAGCTACCCAAAGGGTACTCATCCAAGGGGTGAGCCTAGGATCCAAACAGGGCCGATCAAAATCTTCTCCAAGAAGTGATACACAGATCCTAGGAGAGTGAGCACTTGGGGTCCAACAGTGCCAAGGCCAGGTCAGATCTACCCCTGGAGTTCCCAGTTACTGGAACTGATAACACTTGCTTTTCTGTTAAAGCTAGTTTGAGTTGGGTTTCTGTCACTTCCAACCTGAAGTCCTGATTAATACACACATTAAGAGGATTACTGATAAATTACTATACGTCCACGGTAGTACCAAAGACAGTAAATAAATGAAAAACCATACTTCATGAGCAAGAAAGGATGAACTAACTCAGAAAAGGGCATGCTATGGCCACATGGGAGTCTCTGTTAATATTTAACGAACAAACTTGTTCTATGTGGGGCCAGAGAGCAGATCCATGACATGGGTGGAAGCTATAGAAAGTGGAATTTCTGGAAAGTCTGTATAGTATGACAAAACTGATAAACCTGAACCCACCTCCTACTCTATTCTAACTCACTGGATTAAAGTGATTCTTTTTATCATTCCAAAGTAGTTTCGTATCTTGAGAAACTGCAACTTCTATAAACTTCAGCTTCCAATCTGTACAATGGAGATACTAATCCCTCCCAAACCAGCTTCAAAGGTTATTTTAGGGATCAGAAGAGAAAATGTAAATGGAGAGTGAATTATCAGAGGCTGATGTCATAGGACCCAACAATGATTCTGCCAGATTTTATCCTAAGGAAACGACCAGTGACGTTCATAAAGGGAATGGTGTTTATAACAGCATCATTCATAATAATGAAAAAATTGGATGCAACCTAATGTCCTAGATTTGAGGATCACTCATAAAAACTAGACACTGCAGAAGAACAATTAATGATGGGCAGAAATGTCTACAACAGATCAGTGAAAGAAACAAGAATCAAAACCATATGTACAACACAATCCCAAGTTTATAAATTTTACAATACATTTGCAAAGAAAAAGGAAGAAAAATGTTAACAAGGATTATCCTTGAGAGATTATAAATAGTTTTTCCTTCTTTGGACTTTTCTCTATTTTCCTAATTATACAATGAACATGTATTCTTTTTAAAATTAGGAATACATTATATATACTATAAATCCTAAAAAGTGTTTTGCCAATTTTAAGAGCTATGGAAACAAAGCAATGCAGTTCTTAAACAGGTACCCCTGCTTCATTTGTCTTTTTTGCTCTGAACACAGCAATTAATTCTTGATTACAGAATGTCTATTTTATTTAATAGAAACAGATGAAGGCAGTAAGGACAACACTGGATTCTTACAAAAGCCCCAAACCCAAAATCCTATGTAACCTTTAAGCAAGTCAATTTCCTTCCAATAAAATGAGGAAGGCGATAGCATTGCTTTGTATGAATGTGGGTTTAAACATTCACTGAGAACCTCCAAATGCCAGCCTGTTTCATAATTTTCTTTTATCTACCAAGGTACAGGGAACATTTTCCATATCATTAGTTAATATTTTACAGCACCATTTTAAATGCATGCATAGTAATTCACTGTATGACTATTATCACCAGTGAATGGAAGCAGTTTTTTGCTTGGTTTGATTTCTGATATGGAAATAGTTAATCTCCTCAGCAACCCTTTGAGCTTAGGTGTTCCAAGTGCAGAACTCTAGAATATACTCAGTAAATGTAAGCTATTATTACTGCCATATTAGCCACCATTACTATCATGACGCAGGCTGCGGTGAGATATCCAAGTTCAATCTAGTATTTTAGGCTTTTGAAAATGTTTCTCTGGTATACGGATATTTTAGAATCTGGCCTCCTTGTTTTTTGTTTTGTTTGTTTGGGGGGTTTTTTGTTGTTGTTGTTGTTTTAAGATTTTATTTATTTATTTGACAGAGAGAGAGACAGCCAGTGAGAGAGGGAACACAAGCAGGGGGAGTGGGAGAGGAAGAAGTCGGCTCCCAGCAGAGCAGGGAGCCCAATGTGGGGCTCAATCCCAGGACCCTGGGATCACGCCCTGAGCCAAAGGCAGACGCTTAACGACTGAGCCACTCAGGCGCCCCTGTTTTGTTTAATATTTTTTCTTAATTTGTTTGTTTGCTTGATTGTTTGTTTGTTTGAAAAAGAGAGTGTACAAATGGGGAGGGACAGAAGGAGCTGGAAAGAGAGAATCCCAAGCAGGCTCCATGTTCAGCACAGAGCCCAAGTCAGGGCTCAATCTCACAACCCTGAGATCATGACCTGATCTGAAACCAAGAGTCAGACGCTCAACTGACTGAGCCACCCAGGCACCTCTGGCCTCCTTATTTTCTAAACACCTCCAAATATTATGATGAATGGACATCAACATACCAAGACACATGCAGTGTCACCAAGCAGCTAATTTTCAAAAATGCCTGAAAAATTAGACACCTTCTGGCCAGTAACCATACCGCCTGCTACAATAAAACAAAGGGTTTCCCAAAGAGGCATAGATCCCACGACCCCTAACAAACCCATGGACCCAGGTGGGTTCGTGGGGAAAAAGTGGACTAGTGGTGAAAAGGGAGAGGTTCCACTCTGACTGGAAGTATACCAGAAGGTTCTCACATACAGCCTAATGGGCACATCCAACCTGCAACTTAGACTGAGCAGCTGCCTCTTAGCCAGGCCCTGTGCCTTCTGCTTTGAGCACACCCACGTTTCCTCCTCCCAATGATCCGGTGGCATTAACATTCCCTAGTGCCATCTCACAGGTACAGGGCTTGAGGTTCAGCGAACTAAGTGACTTCTTGGGAGTCTCACAGCCAGTAACGGGTGCGGCTGGGGCTGCAGCCCACTCTGTATGCCGCAGAAGTCCAAGCCCTCCCATGCTGGTGCTCTTCCCTCTAGTTACTCAATCCGGGTCTTCCTCCCCAAAAACTGCGAGTGTCACACAAGCAAGGCCTTGTTCATCTGGGTGAGCCCCCACAAGGGCTGGGACACTCAGGCCCCGGGAGGCAGGAAGAGGAGCTCTGCCTGAGGTAGGGTGGGCTGGCCCACAAGCACACAGAGTGAGCTCCTTTACTGACTGAGACAGACTCTAAGAAGTTACTTACCCTCACGGAGCCAGACAGAAGTCCTGCCCCTCTGAGACAGGGCCTTGCCCTCAGGTACTTATGGAGACCAGAGCTACAGCCATACCAGGGGCTATTTGGCCAGAGCCCCAAGGCTCAAAGGAAAGCCACTGAGTTTCTCAGGGTATGTGGTCTTCTGAAGTGAGTGACATGGTCGCCACCACCTGGGCCTTCAGAAACAAGCCCTGGGAATGAGCTATCAAACCTTGGGCAACTGATGAGGATGTGAGCCCAGCCAAAGCCTCTTTGAACTTCTGATCTGGGGCCTCAATGACCCACAGAGGAAGGGAGGCTGCTCCTGTTTGAAACATTTTCCCTCTTCCATTTCTATGTAAATTTATTTTATTTTATTTTATTTTATTTTATTTTATTGAGAGAGAAAAAGAGAACAAAAGTGGGAAGGGGCAAAGGGAGAAAGAGAGAGAATCCCACGCAGGCTCCACGCCCAGTGCAGAGCCCAATTTCACCACCCTGAGATCATGACTTGAGTCAAAATCAAAAGTCAGATGCTTAACCAACTGAGCCACCCAGACGCCCCTCACCATTCCATTTTTAGTTATTTTTTTAAAGATTTTATTTATTTATTTGTGTGGGTGAGAGAGAGAGAGCACAAGCAGGGGGAGCGGCAGGCAGAGGGAGAAGCAGGCTCCCTGCTGAGCAGGGAGCCCAACACAGGGCTTGATCACAGAACCCTGGGATCACGACCTGAGCCACCAAGGCGCCCCTCACCTTTCCATTTTTAATGTCTACCCTATTCCCCATTTCTCCTCTAGCCCCTTCTCCCACCCAAGGGCAGAAACCAGGCTGGAAACACTGGCTCATCCAGGGAGAAGAACCAGTATGGTATGGGGCAGGACTACTAAGAAGCACAGAGATTTACAGGAACTTGCTGTACAGCTCATAGGAATTCCCGCAACCTCTAGAAGGCCCCATTGTTTGACTCACCTCTAAGTTAAGGGGGTTGGACTAGATGCTGTCTAAAACCCGACACCTCCAGTAAAGCTCTGTCCCAGAGTTTCCTCCATAAGATCTTACCTATAGTGAGAAGCAATGTTTTCACTCTAGTGGAACCACCAGGCTATGGAGCAAATTGTTTTCTTAAAGCAGTTCAGATGTTTTTTCTGTCCCTTTTTTTTTTTCCCCTCACATGACATTTACTTTCAAAGCCAGACCCAAGGAGGGGATTGTGTCTGTTTTGCTCCCTACCATATACTCTAGCTTAAGTGCAATGGTAGACACTCCATGAATAATTGTTGAATGAACGCATGCTGCCAACCATTCTTTAATCTAACCCTTCTGTAAGTGTGACCACACACCCCCTGGACTAGCACACACAGCTATCTGTTCTGTTTACTGTCAGGACTATCACATATCCAAGTCAAAGTAGATCTGACACACCCAGTCCCCCTCAGCCAGGACATCTCTACCCCTCCCACCATTATTCTCAGGGTGGATGGGTAAACACTCCAGAGAGGTGAGGCAGCTCTCCCTCTCTCCCTTCATCACTCCACATTTTATACCATGGCTGGATGAACAACCCTAGGACTGCTCCCCTCCCCCATATCAGCTCTCCGTTCAAAACCCTTCAATGACATCCCGATGGCCAACAGACACATGAAAAGGTGCTCAGCACCACTCATCATCAGGGAAATGCAAATCCAAACCACAATGAGATCACCTCACTCCTGTCAGAATGGCTAATATCAAAAAGACAAAAAATAACAAGTGTTGGTGAGGATGTGGCAAAAAGGAAGTCTTTGAGCACTTGGTAGAAATTGTAAATTGGTAAAACTATTACAGAAAACAATATGGAGATCGCTCAAAAAATTAAAAACAGAACTACCAGATGATCCAGCAATTTCACTTCTGGGTACTCATCCAAAGAAAGCAAAAACACTAACTCAGAAGGATATCTGCACCCCTATGTTCACTGCAGCACCATTTACACTAACCAAAATCTAGAAACAACCGAAGTGTCCACTGATGAATAAACTGGTATGTGTATGCACACACGTACAGTGGAATATCATTCAGCCATAAAAAGAAATGAAATTTTCCCATTTGCAACACCATGGATGGACCCCGAGGACATTATGCTAACCGAAGTAAGTCAAATAGAGAAAGACAAACACTCTATGATCTCACCTATCTGTAGAATCTAAAAACAACAACCAAGCTCCCAGGTACAGAGAACAGACCGGTGGTTGCCGGAGGTGGGGGGGTGGGGAGGAGGGTAGACGAAATAGGTAATGGAGTCAAAAGCTACAAACTTCTAGTTATAAAATAAATAAGTCCTGAGGATATAATGTACAGCATGGCAACCATATTAGTAATACTGCATTACATATCTGAAAGTTGCTCAGAGAATGGATCGTAAAAGTTCTCATCAGCGAAAAAAAATCTGGATGTATGGGTGACGGATGTTAACTAGACTTACTGTGGTGATCATTTCACAATATATACAAATATTGAATCGTTATCTTGTACACCTGAAACTAATATAATGTATGTCAATTATATCTCCATTTAAAAAAAAAAAGCAAAGCCTCCCAACCAAGCTTGCACTCCTCACCTCCAAGAAACCCCCACTTCAGCCCAGACCCGCCATCCCTACACAGTTGCTCACGGCGTCCTCTTGCAGCCCACCAGCCCACATCTGTTCCACTGGCTGCTGTCTTCAGCCTCCGTCCACCTCTTGTTTTCTGCCATCCCTCTTTACCCCTCACCACCTCCAGCTTTATCTCCCCAGATAAGAATGAGTGACCTCAACCAGATGGCTAACTAGACAAGGACAGTGTCATCCTGGCCTCTTCTCTGTGTCCTCCAGTACCCAGCATCATGTTGCATACACAGCAGATATGAATTAAATACCTGACAGGTGAACTCTCATCCTGCCCCAATTCAGACGCTCCCAACCCCTTGCCCACCACCAGTGCTAAACCACACAGCAACCGGGCCTACCAACCTGGAGCCAGCCCCTGCTCTAGAATCATTAGCAGTGAGCAGAAAGCAAAGTCTGAGGGCAGACAGAGCTGGGACCAAATCCTGGCTCTACCGATTCCCAGCTGGGCAAGCTGAGCAAGTTTTTCAACCTCTGAGCCTTGGTATCCTTGTCTACAAAATGAGACAGAGTTGTTCCTTCACCTTCAGGCTGCCGTAAGGATGAAACAAGGTAACATAAGGTGCTAGCACCGAATAGATGTAAGGCAAAGCTTCCCCCGCCCCTTTGCCACCCCAACAAAAACCCATCAGCTCAGATGTGCATGAAACCGGTTGGACAGCAAGCACACCTCATCTCCCCTCACCTCCAGCTGGCTCCCTAAGACAGAGGAAACAAAGCCTGAATGTCCTCCGGCTCCCCCCAAGCAGGGAGGTCTCTGGAAGAGGTCTTTGTTAACACAACTTTAGTTTAAAAGCTTCCTTATGAGCCAGACACACTGTTTCTCTTTATAAGAGGGAGAATCAGCCTACAGCTTAATATCACTTAATGGTGATAACAAGGCCTTTTGTTCACATCCCTCAATTAAATTCTGCAATAATTAGCGGCCACCTACTCCTGTTGCTTGAGGGAAGCAAGGCAGCAAGAACAAGCCATGGTTCTTATTCATAGAGACCCAGACACAAAACAGTTATCAAGTAACATTAAGACAGAAAGTCATACACAGGGAAAAAGAGCAAGTCTGACCTCAATGGGTTTTTGAATCATGGAAAATGATGGCAAAGGGGTAGCAGGCTAGGTGCTGTACATATGTTATTCTACTCTTTCATGTGATACATGTATGTTATCTTGCTATGTTCAGAAAAATAGGCCAGCAGCAACATTTCATGGTAGCGTGTCTCCATAATTTAGTTAACTGACTCCTAACTGATGGACAATTAGGTTGTTTTCAGCTTCTTAGTATTATAAACAAGGCTGCAGATGACCACCCTGTACGTAAACCTCTGCCAATCGTCTACTTCCCACCCTGGAAGGATGGAGCCATAGCAAGGGAAATGCTAGGTGTCTGTACTTCTGACGATCTCAATCAGCAAGGAAACTATCCAATGTGCACATAGAAGGTTTGACCCTTTCCCAGAGCACATACATACAAATACACACACACACATACAATACACAAATGTGCCTCGTGTTCTCCTCCGTGCCCACAGCCCTGCCTCAGTTCAGGCCTGGATCATCTCTCACGGAGATCGTCATGGGCGATCACGGTCAGGGCAGCTAGCAGGTCTCCCTGCACAGGGCCACCAGAATGAGATCTGCAAAATACCAACCTGATCCTGCACTCCAGTGCCTCAAGCCATTCTGCCCCTACCCCTGACAAAGACTCAACCCTTAGCCCATCTCCAGCCCGATCCGCAGGTGGCCTCTTCCCCACATGCCCACAACCCCACCTTCACCCTGGGCATATTTCTATAGCACGAAGCCATGTTTGCCTCCAGCTTGTGCCCCCTTCCCTTCTTATCTCTACCCCACTCAAGTGTCACCTCTTCTGGAAAGTATCCCCTGACCTCTCAGAGTTAAGAACCAACATACCTTCTATATGCTTCTGGCAAAGCACTTGCCAGTCATGTTCATGATGGCTATTCACTCACCTGCATCTGCCTACCTTCACCTCCATCTCTAGGCTCCAGGATGGAGGAGATCATATTCTGTCCATACTTAGATGCCTGGCTCTGGGACTCAGTAGGTCTAGCAAAAATTAATTGAAGGAGTGAACAAATGCGAATACACAAGAACACAAGACCTTGAAAACTACCCTGGGAGGCAGGCAAAGCTAGATGGTTATTCCCACTTTACAGATAGGAAATCTGAGGCTCAACTTGCTCAAGGTCATATAGTCAGTGACAGAACCAGGATAAGGCCGCAGCTCTCCTGACTGCTGAGCCCCGTAATCAGAGAACCAAGGGGACATGAACTGCACATCAGCATGGCTTCCCAAAGTTAAATCCCCCCCCCCTTTGTTTCCCTTGCTCTTTCTAAGGCATTTCACCAGTTTAATTGTTTCAGTGAGAGGTACCTGCAAGATAACTCAGTCTCTGAGAACCTGGCCCTGTGAAGTCTGCAAGATGAAAAAACACATACTCCAGCCTTCTTCAGCAGAAATGGGTTATCTGGCTAATCTCAAGTCAGAGCAATTCACTTTGGTCCACAAAGACTTCTCATTTGGTTACCAAGTGGCCCATCCACGGACAGGTAAACCCATCCATAAGCAAGCAGGTCTGTGTACACAGAGTCTCCACACCTTGGGAGTCAACCCTGTGTCTGTTACCTAGCTGTCACCACAAGGAGTGGCCACATCCAGGAGCACAGTCACTGCCTGAGAAGGAAGGGGTCCTGCCATGGACAGACTGGAGTGAGGCAAACCGTCCCTGGCCCACATAATGGCCAAAGGCCACAGGAAGTGCTAGGTAAGATAGGGAACCCCTGCTTAGACCTCCCTGAGCCACTGAACTTCTCCAATTCCTCTTTTCCCCAAAGAACACCGGTCTAGTGTTGAGCCTGGAAAGAGAAATACTCCAAACAGAAAAAATGTTACATCAAAGCTTTGGAGAGATTGCAAAAGCAAGAACAGCTAACATCTGCTGACACTCAAAATAGGTCAGGCGTTATTCTGAAAACTTGATATGTATTAACTCTCACAACAAACCTATGAGGCAGCTATTAGTAGGGCGTATCTAGGGCCACACAGGGAGTGCTGGAGCAGGATTCAACCAGAGCCAGCCCCCTGCAGACTGGCCAGTGGGCTCTCAGCCTGCATCCACCATCCCCTGTGGGAACCCCCAAACTTCCCCAGGCCAGTCTACTTCTCCAGATCCACAGCCACCACCCACAGGGCATCCTTGGCAGAAGGCAGAACACGCACAAAGACATAGAGGACAAAGGCCAATAAAACACCAGAGAAGAACAAGCCATCCTTTGAGGCAGAGTTATATTTTTTTTGGTTTGGGGTTTTTTTTTTTGGTTTGGTTTGGCAGAGTAGGGGAGAAAAGATTAGCAAGATAAGGGCCAATTAAAAGGAACAATCTTCCATTAATAAAATATTACACAGGGATGTAATGTATAGCATAGGGAATATAATTAATAATACTGTAACTAGACCATTTCATAATGTACATAGATATCAAATCAGTATGTTACACACCTGAAACTAACACAATACTGTATGTCAACTATTCTTCAATAAATAAATTACTAAAATAAAAATAGGGCCAATGGATGAAAGCTATACTTTGGACTTACTCTAAACATGTACACCAAGTGCCCAGTACTTAGCACACAGTAGGCCTTCAATAAGCAGAAATTCCTTCCTCCGTATGCAGAGGCATCAATGGGGACTCACTGAGGCTTTCTAAGGAGTGACAAGAACAAACTTGCATTTTAGAAAGAATATTGCTCTGTCCTTCTTGCAGTCTCAGAGGAAACCCTTGCAGGGTAAAATGTAATATTAATGATGATCAAGACATAATATTAAAATGATGTAATATGGGGCACCTGGTGGTTCAGTTGGTTAAGCGTCTGCCTTTGGCTCAGGTTATGATCTCAAGGTCCTGGGATCGAGCGCCATGTCAGGGTCCCTGCTCAGCGGGGAGTCTGCTTTTCCCTCTCTCTGCCTCCTACTCGTGCTCTCTCTCAATCTCTCTAATAAATAAAATCTTTAAAAAATAAACTGACATAATATAATGATGCATGTACTTACTGAGTAAAGTAAAAAACTTACTAGTAAATCTAGGTTCCAGGTATTATCCATAACACTCGATACTGCTAAATTCACTTAATTCTCACAACTGTCCTAGGAGTCAGACGCTATTCCTATCCCCATTTTGCAGATGAGAGAACTGAGGTCCAGAGAGGTTAAGCTGGGAAGTGTACCTTGGAACTGCAACCCAGTCAGCCTGACTTCAGGCCCAGTGCTCCCAAGCACCAGCCAGTCCAGTCCCAGGGGAGGAGAGCTTCCCGGAGCACCTGCTGTTCCCTGCCCCACGCTGACACCCAGACCCAGTTACAGGTATGTCTCCCAGCCACCTGCAGCCCTCACCCCCAGCCCTCCTCTCTCTTCCCAGTGCCAAGTCAGCCCAGGGCAAGCCACCCCCAGGCTGGAAACCATTCTGCCCCCACAAGAGGCTGCTAATATTAGAGCGGGAAGGCGCTGCAGTAACAACCTGGCTCTTGAGCTGCAAAGAGAAAAGGAGCATACGAGGAGGAGTGGGCCACCAGATCCCCGCAGACTTCAGGGTGTAAAGTGTTCAATTAAAATGCATTCTGCTGGAGCTCAGCAGCGTTTCAACAGAGCCACCATTGTCTCCGTCTAAACTGCTGCTGCCCACAGCCCAGCAAGCAGCAACGAAACAGGCTGTCGTCATGGAACCGGAATGTGGGGTCCCAGCCCTCCCAACAGCACCAGAAACGCTGCTCTGTTTACCCACGTTGCCCCTATTTAAAAACAAAACAAAAAGCCCCACTCCACCATCAGCCCTTCAGCATCCAAGACACCAAGGAAGGACAGACAGTGGTGGGAGGACACTCCATATGCCAGCAGTGTGAGGCGGGTCTGCCAGAAGATTCCCGAGGAGGCGGCCAGGCTGGGAGAGACAGCGCCCCTGCCCCAGGAGGCTGGAAATGTACTTTGGGGAATATACAAAAATCAGATACAAAAAGCTATCTGTGTGGGGCATAAACAGAAACTGCCAGGCCCTGGAAGGGTCCCAGGCCCCTTTAGAAAATGTTTATGGCCAAAGAATCTGGAATGTTTGGCCAAGGGCTTGGAGTCCAGACACTGTTCGTGCCGAGTCCCCGCATAAATGAGACACCCTACAGGGCAGAGACAGGCCTGTGTGTCCAGCCCACTATGGGACAGAGACAAACTGAGGCTGACCAGCCATGGCTACAGCATCCTGGCCTCCTTCTCAACCCATGAAAGGGGTTATCAAGATGCAGGAGCCGAGAACCAGGTGCACCCGTACACTGAACACAGAAACAGGATGTCCAAGGCTCATTCAGGGTCCTGACTTGTCCCCAGCTCCACTCTGCAGAAGTCCGAAGGACAGGTTTAATCGGCAACCCCAGGCCACAGCAGAAAGGAGAGTTAGAGGTACTCAAAAACCCATGTATCAGTTCTAGGAGAATGTGAGACCCGTGGGTCCCCAAAAACCCATTCCCCTAGGCAGTCCTCTGACCTCAGGTCCACACCCCTGGCAGGTCACAGGTGGCCCTTCATGCTCTGACTCTGGTGTGCTCTGACTTGACCTTTCAGGCTTCACCTTCCCCACAGTACCCTGTATCCTACACACACACACACAGACACACACATTCTCTCTCCCTCTCCCTCCCTCCCTCTCCCTCCTTTTCTTTCCCTCCCTCCCTCCCTATCTCTCTCCCTCCTTCCCTCCCTTTCTTTCCCACTGTCTCCCTCTTCCCCCACCCCCTACTATTCCAGTGATACCAAATTACCTAGAATCTAGAATTCCTGAACTCTACACACTACTTAAAGACACCATCTTACCTTCTGCCGCAAAGGCTTTTCTTCCCTTCCCGATCTGGCTAACCCCTCCCCCTGCAGGACCCCACTCAAGCACCCTGTACTCTACAAAGCTCTCCTTGACCTCTCCAACCAGGTGATCCCTGAGTTAACAGAGCCAGAACGGCACAAAGCCTCTTGAGAAACTAGTAAACTTCTACCTAATAGAGGGTGGGTAAGAGATAGAGAGGGGGGGGCAGTAAGAGGAACCATCACTCACTCCCTGTATTTCAGAACTAAAAGCAAAGGAGGAAGTCAGAGCAGAAGAGATTTCAACTTCAGAATGGAGCCTCCAAACAACTCCAGGAGGAGCCTCCAAACACCACTCCAGGAGGGGCCGCCCTGTCAGGCTGTGCACCCCTTCTGCTATCCAAAGTAATCCATCAGAGGCAGTCTGATCAGATGCCAGAGGCCTTTCTATATGGGGTGAGCAGGTAAACTGCCTCAGAGACATCAGGGACCAGATCTTTCCATAAAGGCCTGAGATCCTGAGATTCTGGGGGTGGAGGCAGGAGGAGATGATCATGGTGAAGCCCTGGGAGGAGGGGCTGGAGCACTGCATGCAGAGCTCCAGCCGCTCCTGAGAATCCTAGACCACCAGGGGAAGGAAGGAGCAGAGATGGAGAAGACACACATTCCGGGGACAGCTGGCTTGGCATGACCTGGAGTGAGCCATGCGACTGACGGGAAGCTCCCGAGGGCCAGGTCAGGCTTTCTAGTCCAGGTTTACAGCGGCCAGGACTTTTCTCCTGCCTCCTCTCCTGCACCACTGCCAACATCACCACTGCCACCACCCCCTCACCAAGACTACTAAACAGAAGATCAAGAAAAAACACAGCCTAAGATTCAGACACCTTCTCCCTCCTTATTCCTGAGCCCAGAACCCATCTCTCTGCTCAGGGAGAAAGAAAGCATCGTGGATGCTGCAGCTCCTGGGAGGGCAGGGGGTAGGTAGGAGGGGGGCCCAGGCCAGGACCAGCAGGCATCCAGGTCAATCTTTAATAACATTATCATCAAGACCGACACTACCACCACTTAAGGAAGGCTTCCATGCCAGGCCCTGTGCTAAGCACACCACTTACACTGTCTCTGAGCTGTCTGTTCTCTGCACAACCAGAATTATCCTTCTCCTAAACTAAGAGGTGCACCATATCACTCCTTTGTTCAAAGCCCTCCAAACCAGGACTACCACCTAACTTACGGTGAAAGCCAAAGTCCCATGAAAGGTCTGCAAACACTCTACACACACACACACACACACACACACACACACACACACACACACACCCCCTCTCTAACCTCAGCTCCTATTCCCTTCATCCTGGCCACAATGGCTCTTTGCTATTCTATCAACAAGCCAAGCATACTGTGGCCTCAGGGCTTCTGCATTTGCTGTTACCTCTTCATGGGATGTCTTGCCCCCAGATGTCTACCTGCCTGATCACATCTCTACTCAAATTTTATCTCTGCAGAGAGGCCTCCTCTGACCATTCTACTTCCCCACCAAGTCTGCTCTCCCAGTGCTCCTCACCTCTTTCCTGGCTTCTTTTCCTTCATTGAGGTTACCATCCTGATCCTATATATTTTAACCATTTTGTTTCCCGTCTTTCTCCCACTGAGATGTAAACTGCATGAGGGCAGAGACTTTTATTGACTTTGTTCACAATCCCTTCACCAGCATCTAGACCAATGCCTGGCACAGATTACGAACTCAATGGATGGATGGATGGATGGATGGATGGATGGATGGATGGAGGGATGGACGGACGGATGGATGGATGGAGGGAGGGATGAATGGCTCTACAAAGGAGACCTTTTTACTAGTCCCTTATTATAAATGAGAAGACTGAAGTTCAAGAAAAATTGACTCAATTGTCCAAGGTCAGCTAGATACCAAGGGACAGAGATGGGATTGAACTCCAGGCCTGTCTGACACCCCCTTTAACTCTGTGTTGCCACCAAGGGGAAGGATCCAGCATCCTACACCCCACCGTCCTCATGTTCCTCCATCTGGGCTCAAGGCAGATGCCTCTGCTTCCTTCATCAAAAATGCCCAGCACCTAGCTCAGGGCCGGTACACAGCAGGTGCCCACCAGAGTTTCTAAATACATCGACCCACCTCTAGGCACTTGGTCTCTCCTTACATTTTTCTTTCTTTCTGCAGCACTTCAGATATTGCTCTTCATTTTACTGACTACGAGGAAGGGCAGAAACTCCAAGTACACAAAATGGAACCAGAAATGGACACTGCCCTGAAGAAACTGACAACCAGGGGAGGGAGAAAGAGAGGATGTAGACACAAAAGGTGTAATATGAAGCAGGCCGGTCATGTGAGCAGCACGCACGGTGCCGGGAGTGCCCGGGGGAAGACGGGGTGCTGCACGCAAGCCTCAGGTGGATTAGGGGGGTCTCTCATTCATCCAACACTAACTTTTAAGGTTTTCTTTGCCAGACCCTGTGCCGAGTGCTGGAGATACATGAATGAATAAGGCATGAGAACTCACAGGCTACTGTGGGAGAGAGAGAAACACTGCATAAACTAAGGAGATATGTGACAAGAGAGGATGCTAGGCTGTAAGCTCCAGGAGCACAGGCGCCTTGTTTCATTCACGGGCTGTAATCCCCAGCACTTGTAACACTGTGGGCACCGCTGCGCATGACATGGTTGCTGAGCAAGAGAAGAAAGCCGCCGTGAAGGGATATCACAAAGCCTTGGTGGAGGGTGGTCAGGGAAGCCCTCCCGAGGTAAGGTCTGAGCCTTAAGCACGCACAGGAGCTATCTGGATGGTATGGAGTATTCCTGGGAATGGAAACTGCAAAAGCAAAGGCTTAGAAGCAGGAGAGTGCTGGACACAATATGAGGGTGTTGGGCTGAGTTCAGGCCAAGGTGAACAGGGGGCTCTGCCGGAACGCAGACCACACAAAGAGAAGCCCCAGGGTAGGAACACCTGGGAAGGCCCTAATCAGGAGGTACGTGAGGAGATGGTCTTTGGGTCCCTGGAGAGAAGACAGGGCTGAGGCTTGACAAATGTCAGGACCAACTGCACCAGCCCAAGTGTGAGCTGGTGAGGGCAGGGCCTCCAGGAGGCACCAGAGAAAGGCAATGTGCAGGAACCCCTTACCAGTTACAGGTGCTGGACCTCACTGGCAAGGGACACACTGAGATGAGCCATTGCAGGCTTGTGGGCACACAGAAGTACATGCTGCAAAACTGCTTGGCGGAGATGGGAGTAGAACCATGTCACACCCTGTACACAATCACCAAGGCAGTGACTGGCTGGGGGCAAGGAGGAAGTCAGGGGAGAGAACCAGAAAAAGTGCTATTTATTAGAAGTGAGATTTCTGGGGGCACCTGGGTGGCACAGCGGTTAAGCGTCTGCCTTCGGCTCAGGGCGTGATCCCGGCGTTCTGGGATCGAGTCCCACATCAGGCTCCTCCTCTATGAGCCTGCTTCTTCCTCTCCCACTCCCCCTGCTTGTGTTCCCTCTCTTGCAGGCTGTCTCTGTCAAATAAATAAATAAAATCTTTTAAAAAAAAAAGTGCTATTTATTTCACTTTCACTTTGAGCACACCAGAACTGGGAGAACACACCCTGGCGTAGGAGAGGAGAAATCTGGCTAGTGTCCCAGCTATCACCAATGATCTGAGTGACCTTGGGCAGGTTACGTCACCCCCTGGGGCTCAGCTTCCCCATCTATAAACCAGAGCTGCCACCACGAGCCCCATCCCAACCCACCCTTAACAACACCCTGGAAAAGCTCCAATCAGATAGGTACCAGCTCTGCATGGCTCTATAAAGCACCTACTGTGTGCTCTTCCTCGTACCAGAGAGGAGGACATGCCCAGGCCCTGCCCCCAGTGAACATTTTAACGAGGGGCCCTGGAAGGTAGTGCAGAACTCTGGGAAGAGCATTCTGGGACATTCTCTGGCCAGTCTAACTGCCCAGCCAAGGGAGGGGGAGAGGAAGTGGTGAGCTGTTTTACAATCCATCAAATTAATTACCCCAAATGGGAAATTTACAGGCCTCCTACAGCCTCCTGCATATCCCATAATCTCCCATGGCCCTAATCTGAGAAAGAATGCATGAGCTGTAATCTTTCCAGCCCACTGCGCTCAGGGGCAATACCCTGGACAAACCTCAGTTCCTATCATTAGTCACCCCCAACCAAAAGCCTCCAGTTTATAGCCCTGCAGGGCCTGACCCCACCCACCTCCACCCTCCAGGAGCCAGCCCAGCTGACCTTGGCCTAGACTCCAGCCTCAGCAAGACCTGCCCAACCAGCCCCTTTGGTAAATACAACTTTGTTCTCTCCTCCTTTTCTCTCTTAAGGGTAACAGCCTGCCAGGAGGCAGAACCAGCAAAAATGGAGTCTGGGCAAAGTCATCCACGGGGCACAGTGAAAACAACCCCCAGATGACGTATGGGGCACCGAGTTCTAGCCTCAGCTCACCCTATGCTGGCTAGGAAACCCTCTCCCATCTCTGGCTTCACCTTCCTCTGAGAAACAAAGAGAATATAAAGTCTCCCAGGAACTTCTCTTCCCACCTCTTCATGACCCAAGTGTCACCAGCAAACTGAAGTAAATCTGAATCTCTTTAATCTACCAGAGAGCTTCAAGCTCTACTGTCAGGAAGGGAAGAGTCTTCCAGCTGGCAGGAAACACCCACCCCAGCATCTGGTTCTCCCTCTCCATGTCATTTGTATCCATTTGCCTGTGCCTCCTCTAGGCCTTTGCCCCTCTCTCCACATAATGAAGTATTTGTCTAGGCCCTACTCAAATGTCACTTCTTCCATGAAGGCCTCCTGGATCTCTCCCTTCTTAACACCTGTTCCATTCTCTCCTGCCTCCTCCACTCAACAGGTCTCAAGGGCAGGGGACTCTTACTCATCGCTAGCAACGGGGAACTTTATCACAAAATATTTCGGAGGGCTCTGCACAAACCTGGAGCCAGTTTTTTTTTTTTTTTTAAGATTTTATTTATTAATCTGACAGAGAGAGAGACAGCCAGCGAGAGAGGGAACACAAGCAGGGGGAGTGGGAGAGGAAGAAGCAGGCTCCCAGCGGAGGAGCCTGACGTGGGGCTCGATCCCAGAACACCAGGATCACGCCCTGAGCCGAAGGCAGATGCTTAACCGCTGCGCCACCCAGGCACCCCGATGGAGCCAGTTCTTTAAAGCATTTGCACCTAACAAGTCCTCAATACCACTGAGTGAAGTTTTCCAGACACTGTTTGGAAGGCCAAGCTCCTTGAAGTTGATTATGCTCCTGGTGGCCAGAGCAGCACCTGTTAATGACCCATGTTTGACCCCTTTCTCCTTGACAGAGAGCTTTCTCACTCACTACCTTACAAAAGTCCAGCAGGGGAGGAACTGGTATGATCCCCTTCTACAGAGAGAGCAAATGTGCTGCCCAAGGTTATACGGCTACAAGGGGCTGAGCTAGGATTTAAACCCAGGTCTTCCCATTCTGATTCTAACCCTGTGTTCTCCCAACCACGCCTGGCGGCCTGCCTGGCGGTGCATGCAGTCCTGGAGCCTGCTGAGATCTGGGCTTGGGCAGAAGTCACCTAAGTCCTCCCATTCTGTACCCACTCCTGGGAGCGACACCAACAGCAGCAGAGACAGAGCCACAGTCAGGGACTCCAGGCCAAAGGATGGAAGAGAACATTTACTCCGTACTCTCCACAGAGTCTCCATCTGTGCGTGATTACCTCTGGTGACAGTTCGCTCACTATAGACTGAGATATTTTAGAAGGTTCTGTAAACCCAGAGCCAAACCCTTTCTCCCTATAGATTTTCCAGATAATAAGGCTCTTCTATGTGACAGCCCTTCAGAGATTTGCAACCAGCCCTTATTTCCTTGCGGGTCTCCTCCTCCCCACATGAAATCCCCACCAGTTCCCTCAGCTGTTCCTCAGAAGACAAGGTTTCCAGTGCCCATTATAGTCATTTCCTCAGAAGGGCTTCGAGGAGTCACATACCTCTTAAAAAGGTAATCCCAAAATGGACCCCAATACTCTATCTCCAAGAGGAGAGAAGCACCATCATCTCCCCTGTGGTGAGCACCATACTTTCATTAATGCAGCCTAAAACAAAACCAGCATTCTGGAGGGTCACAGCATCCTGTCAACTCCTATGGAGTTCATGGTCAGTAAACTCCTTTTCCCCCCGAGCTGCGTCTCCCAGGGGGCATCAGCCATGCAGGAGCATGAACAAAGCTCATTCTCCTCAGCCGGATAGAGCAGAAAGTACAGGAACTTTGGAGTCAGACCTGGATTGGAATCCTAGTCCTGCTACTTATTTACTGAGCGACTCAGACAAATTACTCATTCTCTCCAAGTTTTAAAATCCTCAAGTACAAAATGAGGAAAAATTTTTCCTCCCTAGGCTGAGTCCAGGAATAAATGAGACAAAGTATGTGAGCACCTAGCCCAGACCAAGAACATGCCAAGACCAAAGATGATAAGTGGTTAAGAGTCAAACCCAAGTTGCCAACACAAAGCTTTGTGGCCTTTGGCACCATGCTACAGCCCCAGGCTGTCTTCTTGTCCCACAGCCCTTACCCCCTGAAGATCATCTTTGGTTTGTCTCTCCCTATGCTGGACTATGAATTCCTTGAAGACATCCTTGTCTTTGTAGCCCCAGAATCTGGCATGGTGCCATCTGGTACAGAGCAGGAGCTAATAAACTGTGATGAGCAAATGACTGTGTGAACAAGTTGATTAAACTGATACCAAGATAGAAACCCCTTCTGCCCTCTTAGCAGCTCCAACCTCACCAGCACTAGCTGGGGGGCAAGAAGCATTTACTTCATAAGGGCTTGCATACCGAATCAGGCCAGCACTACCTCCCACGCCCAGACAGGGAAGCCAAGGTCACAGTCCCCAGTTCTTTCTCTGGGCTCTTCCCCCACCCAGGACATGGCCACGTTCTGCCTTCCCCAACCACAAGACCTCCAACACTGGTGAGGTTTGCCCTCACCTGCTTCTGGAGCCAGGCTGAGCTGCATGGAGTCAGATGAGCATTGTCTGGGATGGCCCCTGGTGACCCCAAGATGCATACGTCCTATGTTGCGGAGGGGTGATGCCAGGGTTTCGCCAGCCCCAGCTCTCGAGGGCTTCATTACAGACATCCCCTCCCAGTTCCCAGGTAATTAATAATAGGAAAAAGAAGGACACACCTGTTCATATTCAGCAGGCTGTCTCAAAATCATCTAAGCCACACCTAATAGAGCACTCTTGTCTCATGATCTGTGCCGCCGCTCGATGCCACCTGTCCCCATGACCCAAATACTAATGGTCCTTCACAGCCAGGTTGTGATTTCCCCTTTAAAGCCTTTCCCAGTTACTCCCTAAGGCTCTGAAGTCAGTGAGAGTCTTGGTCCCATCACTTCTGAGCCTTAATTTCCTCATCCCATCAAATGGGCACACAATCATGAACCTCAAGGTTCGGTGTGAGACGATTACGTAAACATCGTGCCTGTGTACGACACACAATAGGGGTTCACTCGACCTCGATTTCTTTCCTTCTAGCCTAGTACACCCTCAGCTCTGAATCATTTTGTTGTCCTGGGCACAGCTCAAATCCAGCTCCGCAGGGAGAACCTCGAGGTACGGGATGGCATCTCCTCCGGCCGCCACAAGGATCTGTACAGCTTTGGGAACTCAACGGGCATCCAAATACTCCCAGTGGTTAGCTGGTAAGCCAGCACATTTTCATTTGCTGTGGTCACTGTGGATAAGCATGACAGAACACATTGATTTTTCAGAAAATGCCCCAGAAGGAGTGACTGGAAGCCAGAATGGAGATAAATAAGAATGCCATGTGATCCCCAGACTGGAGAGGAGTCTTTGGGGACACCCCAGCCAGCAGACCCAAGGCCCATCCCTCTGCTTTCAGGCTACAGTTCCCTTGGGTACAGGGAGGCACCACTCAGTGGCTGACTAGCTTCTCAGAAAGAGTCCCAAGAGAGAATAGCACAGGTTCAATGTACCATTTAATAAATTCATTCAACAATTACCTTCTCTCACCACACACCAAGATAGTAACCATAAGAAGTTACGCATGTGTTAACTATCTCAGTTGTGATCATTCCACAATATGCGTGTGTGTATGTATATATACATATATACGTGTAATCTCAAAACATCAGGGGTACATCTTAATTACATACAATTTTTTTTGTCAATCGTATCTCAATAAATCTAAAAAAAAATATTTTCTAAACACCTACTTGTTCCAACCACTGTTTCAGGCACTAGAGGTACAGTCTTAAAACAGACACTCTCTGTGTCTTCAAAGACGTTAAATTCTAGTGGAAAAGACAAATTAAAATATAATGTATTTGGGTTGACTGAGAACTCTAAAGAAAAAGAGAGAGTTAAGGGAATAGAGTGTGCTGGGGGAGGGGAGTCCAGAAAGGCCACCCTGAAAAGGTGATATCTGAGCAGAGACCTGAAGGAAGTGAGGGAGCAGTGGCCAGTGGAATATCTTTAGGAAAACATTCCAGGTAAAGAGCACAGTGCGTGCAAAGGCCCGAAGGCTGGTTGCCTCACATGCTGGAGGAACAGCAAGGAGGCCAACATGGCTAGAGCAGAGCAGCAGGAGAGCGGGAAGAAATGAGGTCAGAGGGGTAGCAGGGGTGGGAGCAGATGATGCAGAGCCTCGAGGACCTAGGATTCTGCTGTGTGGGAGATGGGAGCCTTTAGGTGGTTTGAGAGGGGTGACATAATCCAAATTCCACTGGAGAACAATCTCTAGCTGCTGTACTGGGGGAGGGGGAGAGAAGCACAGGGACTAGTAAGGAAGGTATTGCAACAGTCCAGGCAACAGATGACAAGAGCGTGGACTTAGGTGGTAACAGGTCATGGGTACAATCTGACTCTAGATGTATTTCAAAGTAGAGATGGCAGGATTTTAAAAGTTCCCTGGAAATGTGCCTGATGCCAAGTAGTCCTGGGCATTACCAGCTGCTTGTACTGAGTACACCAAAAGACAAACTGAATTTGGTCTCCAGAGCCCCAGCCTAGACATACGAATATGGAAAGTGCATGACAGCAGAGTGGCAGGCAGGAAGCCATGTGACTCTGGGTTTGGGTGTGAAGAGAGGTGCAGAAGCCCTCACCTGGCCAGGAGGGGTCTCTCCCTGCAGCACTCACCATCCCTTTCCCCCTGCCTCTAAAGGGCTGGGTGGCTCATGGGCAAACTGCTCCTGTTTTCTAAAGGTGGAAAAACTCCTTCACAAGGACACCAGTGAGGCAGCTTGGTGATCTGAGTCCCAGTCCCAGCTCCACTACCTCCCACTGTGTGACCCTGGGTAAGTCTTTTGAGTCTGGGTCTCAGAGCCACAGGTGCAAATGAGAATTGTAACATACGACCTAAGGTTCTTACAAAGTTTAAATGTGTGCTGTGCAAAAGCTGGCCAACAGGTGAATCAGAATACACTACCCACTCCTAGTTGTGTGACCCTGGACGTATCGTCTCCCTGGGCCCCTGCATCCTCATCCATAAAGTGGGGGGAATAACACCTTTTAGGGCTACCGTGAGGGTTAAAACAAATGTGTGAAAAATGTTGGTGATATTTATAAGTGAGATTTGATCTGATCCTATTGAATCTCTTCTATGCCATCACCTCGCCCCTGCCAACCCTGTCCACCCTTCCCACCTGCCCACCATGAGAAGAAGCTGAGGCATTAGGAAGACCCTCAGCTCACACTCCTCCCTCCTTTCAGGCTCAGTACCAGGAGCCCACTCCCACATGCTCAGCAAAATGTCCTGCCCATTTTATTTTTTTTTTTAAGATTTTTATTTATTTATTTGACAGAGAGAGAGGCAGCAGAGAGGGAACACAAGCAGGGGGAGTGGGTGGGAGAGGGAGAACAAGGCTTCCTGCTGAGCAGGGAGTCCGATGCGGGGCTCGATCTCAGAACACTGGGATCATGACCTGAGCCAAAGGCATCTAAGGCAGATGCTTAACGACTGAGCCACCCAGGCGCCCCTGTCCCACCCATTTTAAGCATTGCCTCAGGCTCTAGCTCCCTAGAAACAACCAGCACTATGGGTGCTCGGTGGCAGCTTCTGCTCTCAGCTCCAGGGGCTCTCCCTGCTGGCGGCACCAGCCTCACAGGGCCCTCGAGAAGGACCAGTAAGCACACAGTAGGTGCTGAATACATGGTGGTTACGTGATTACAGAAACAAATGCGGGGCACCGCCCCCAACACCAGATTGCAGACCAGAAAAACACCACTGCCACAATGGTTAGAGGAACCCACTCCACACGCCTTCACCGGCCATCTTCACAGTGTGTCAGACTCACAACCCCAGGTCAAGTTTAAAACGTCCTGCTCAAGAACCTTCAGCAGATCCTGCATGGGAATTATCAGCTCTCTAAGTCAGTCCTGAAGGCCTCAGAGAAGTCAGACCAAAGGAAAATGAGGCAGTGGGCCTAAGAAAGTGACAGCCTCCACGTTTACTCTTCCCCACTATCTCTGGGTGGCATTTAAGGAAGTCAGGAGCCAGGGTGGGGAGACAAGGGAGGGGAAGAGTGTTACTATCTGTCAATCATGAAGTCTGTGAGGAATTATGATACTCTGTGGGGGAACTAAAGCCTAAATATAAAGAGTTTTTCCTCAAAGTCTTCTTCAATCGACTCCAGCTCCTTCCCCTTCCTTTCCCTTACTCACAGCACCCCCACCCCTACCCCTTTCCCCTAGAAGCACTGAGTACACAGCCTGGGAACCAGACTTCCTGCAATCAGGTGGGGCCAAGGTCACCCGCCACAGGATTTATGCACATCGCCCAGAGCTGAGGAGGGACCAGGTAAGCAGGGCGAGGTTGAGGGTGGCTCTCGCCCTTCCAGGGGGTCAGGTTTTATTTTTTTATTTTTTTTTTTTTTTAAAGATTTTTATTTATTTATTCAACAGAGATAGAGACAGCCAGCGAGAGAGGGAACACAAGCAGGGGGAGTGGGAGAGGAAGAAGCAGGCTCATAGTGGAGGAGCCTGACGTGGGGCTCGATCCCATAACGCCGGGATCACGCCCTGAGCCGAAGGCAGACGCTTAACCGCTGTGCCACCCAGGCGCCCCTCCAGGGGGTCAGGTTTTAACTAGGTCACCGCTAGGACACTCACACCACCCAGTCTTTATCTCCATCTCTTTCTATTTTAAGGCAGCAGTGCTGCCAGGCAGCGGTATGGGTTACCCAGCTTCTCCTCCTTTGGAGGCCAACGCGTCACCTGTTGGGGGGATCCCTCACAGGCTCCAACCCACTTTCTCCAGCCCCCCTCTGCGGATGCCCAGCACCCCAGTATATCCCCTTCTCCTCCCGCACAACCATGGTGGGGCCCCAGTCATGGCCCTGCTCGTGCCCTGGATGCACACTGCCCTCAGGACGGAGCCGCAGCTCCTCGGAGCAGCCCTTTTCTGCGCCTCCTTTCTCTCCCTCTTCCAACGTCTTGAACGAGTCGTATTCTCTTACTGCTCTGCCCATGCTGCTTCCTCTCCCAGCCGAACTCCCTCTTGTCATCCAACAAATCCCTGCTTTCCAAGGTCCAGCTCAGGCTCCCCTTCCCCACCAGAAAGCCTTTCCTGGCCAGCCCTCCTCTGTGCCCCTCCAGTCCCCATGCTCTCCTTATCAAGTCATTTGCACAGTATCGTCTAGCTGTCCACATGTCTGTGTCCCCACCACAGGTGAGGCTTCCAGGTTCCTGGACGACAGCAATGGCACTTTGATTCATTAACTGAAGGCTTACTATGTACCAGAGAGCATCTGAGAGCCAGCAACATAGCAGTGAACCCGAGAGAGAGAATTCCTGCCCTCGTGGAGGTCACGTTCTAGGATAATAAACAGCCAACACACAGGACTACTTTCCACGTTTAAGACTATTCTGAGTACTTTATATGAACTCATTTAATCTCCAGCACAATCATGATTATTCCCATTTTACAGATGAAGAAACTGATGTTCCACGTTATCTAACTTGCTCAGGATCCATAAGCTAGTACGTGGCAGGGCAGGGATTCAAACCCAGGCAATCCCGCACCACACTATGCTCCCAAGGGCCACTGTGCCTCTCAATACTATGTTCTCCAGCCTGCCTTACTCATTTTGGTATCCAGTGCCCAGACAGCGGCGCTCAGTAAAAGTCTGCTAAATGAAGGGACCCTGATGTTGAATGCTGTCCCCCTGAAGCACCCACTCCCTCTCTTGTCCCCACCCAATCCCAACTCATAACCCCCCCCCCCAAGTTTTCCATGACTCCTCCAACCCCTGAACTGTTTCCTCCTGGACATTCCTCTCCATGCCTCACCCACACTACTTACCTGACACTTAGTCACACACCACTTGACCGTCCTATCACCTGAAGCTGTGCAGGTATCTTGCTTCACCAGCTCCCTGGGCTCCCTGAACTTCCCCTGAGTGCAACAAATATGGTGCCAGTACACAGCAAAGGCTAAACTGAATCCAGCCTCCCCTCTTCATTTTTCCATTATTACCAGAGCTATGTCTCCCCATGCCCAGGGGAAGCAAGCCAGAGCTTGGGTCGGATACGATCTTTGCTGCAACTATATCCAAACTGCCTAATAAGCTCCTCAGCTGTAACAGTCAACGTCATAATTAGGATACAGCAGTCGTTACAAACAGCAAGCACAGCTGGACATTTTTAACCCTCAGCGAAACGCATCAGGATGTTCTGTGTCCTCTATTAGAAAATGCCTGTAACTGAAAGTCTGAACTGGAACAGTATACACAAGTACCCTCGGTGTATATCAGAAGATAAGAGTTGCTGTGAGATACAAGCCAAGGAATTACCCAAATATGCTTGGACCAATCAGCCATTACAGAGAAAAGCATTCATGGAAATACTTATTAAATTTGCTAAACTATACTGTGCTCTGAGAATTGAGTATTTCACATGTCCATACTTCCTCAACCTACAGTGGGGTTATATCCTGATAAACTTGTTGTAAATCAAAAATATCAAAGTTAGGGGCGCCTGGGTGGCACAGCGGTTAAGCGTCTGCCTTCAGCTCAGGGCGTGATCCCGGCATTCTGGGATCGAGCCCCACATCAGGCTCCTCCACTATGAGCCTGCTTCTTCCTCTCCCACTCCCCCTGCTTGTGTTCCCTCTCTCTCTGGCTGTCTCTATCCTGTCGAATAAATAAATAAATAAAATCTTTAAAAAAAAAAAGAAAATATCAAAGTTAAAAATGCATTCAATACGCCTAACCTATCCAACGCCATAACTTAGGCTAGCCTACCTCAAATGTACTCAGAACACTTAGGCTAGCCTACGGTTGGGCAAAATCATCTGACACCAAGCCCATAATAAAGTGCTGAAAATCTCGTGTAAGGTATTGAATCCTGTACTGAAAGTAAAAACAAAACAAAACAAAAAACAAAAAACAATGGTTGTAAGTCCATTGGTTGTTTACCCTCATGATCTCACAGCTGACTGCGGGCTGTGCTCACTGCCACTGCCCGGCATCACCAGACAATGTCGCAACACCTATCGCTAACCCAGGAGAAGATCAAAACTCAAAATTCAAAGTATCGTGTCTAGGGAATGAGCATCACTTTACCACCACCGTCCTGTCAAAAAATCATAAGGTGAACCATTATAAGTGGGGGCCTGTCTGTATTACTCTCATTTAACCACAACAAAGGACCCATGGGAGAGATACCGGCCTCCGCCCCGGTTTGTTCAGAGGTCAAATGACTCACCTGAGCTCCACGGCCACAAAGCTGGGCCGCCAAGCCTGCAAGCCCAATCGCAGCCCTACAGCTCCCCTATGCACTGCAGCACGGTGGAAGCAGCCACGCAGGCAAAGGGCGCGTGGAGACCACCAGTTAGGGGCAGCTGGGGATGATCCCCGCCCTGCCCCCTCTCACCAGTGCTGCAAGTTCTCTAACCTGCCTGGGCCTCACAGTCCTCATGTAAAATGAGGATAAGTACCTACCTCATAGGGTCGGTAGTGGGATTAAATGAGCCCATGTCTGTTAAGCCCTTAAAACAATGCCCGTGTTGAGCACTAGATAAACATTTGTAAAACAACCAAATAAGGACTCAACAAAAGCAACTGGCTTCTCGGTGTGACGGGCCCTCTGTCCTAGCACTCACTGAACCCCAAAACCAAGTCAAATCCAACACAGACCTTAAAGAAAAAAACAAATTCTCAAACCTTTCCACGGACTCAAGAAGACAATCAGCACCAACCAGTCGCGCGGCCCCAAGGAGCAGCCTCAAAAGGCCCAGGGACATCGTCCACAACACAGTCATTACATCTAGAATCGCTGGGCTCCTCAGACACATGGAGCTTTTGAAATAAAAAGAGTGTGCTTTGGATTCTAATTTAAATATCTACCTATTCACAGAGTAGGAAGCCAATTACTTTCCTCCACCCCAAAGAATTAATATCCCCACTGAGTTTTATAAACCATCTGGTGCCAAACACACAAACACATCTATGCATTTTCAGGTGCGGAGGGCTGAGAGAAGCCGACGGAGCAGCTCTCCAGCTCCCGCCCACACACCAGGGCTCAAAAAATGTAATTATTCAAAGCCTCGGTAAATGGACGTAATTTCGGGTACCACCAATTCCATTTAGAAATGCATTAATGGGCATGGTGATTAGAGATCTTCAGCTTCACAGCATTCTTCCATTTCTTTAAATCCCCAGGTCACAATGTGCTGAGAAAAAAATCTCTCCCAACAATTTCGTAGGCAAGGAAAGAAACCTTTTTCCCTCCCAGGGATCCTGACCATGGACTTTGTGGTCAGCCTACAGTCGCGATTTACTCCCAATTCCAATCAACTCTCTCTCCTTGTATGTCTGCCAATGTCAAGGAGGTCATGCCAAATGTCAGATCAACCAACCCACACCAATTTGGTTGAGGATTGGCTCTGTGCCTGACACTGTTCCCAAGGAGCTGGTGAGCTATTCGTGGCCCCGAGTCACAGTCCTGCCCCTGCTCCATCTCCCCCAGGACCAGCTCAGGGGCGACAGCAACACCAGACACCTCTACAACTCCCTCATCATCACCACTGCTCACCAGGACACATCTCTTCTCCCACGCAGAGTAGCATTCCCATTTCTCAACTTAATTGCAGTGTGCTTGCCGGCTCTGGCTTTCAACGTCCATCACTCAGAATAACACACCCCTACTCCAGGCCTTCCTCTGCCCTCAGAAGGATCGCTAAGTAGTCCTGGAGTTCTGAGATGCGGATGTGCCAACCCACCCCCGTAGGCAGATGTAGTCCCCACTCAGTGCTTACCCACATGACCAGCCCTACTGTCTACCTCTAGGACCGCCAGCATTGTCTGGGCAGAGGGAATGGCAGCACATGCCCAACCTCCATGGGGGAAACCGGAGGCCCACCAGGGGCCAGCGATCTACTCTGGGTAACAGGGTGGGCATTAACAGAGAGCTGTGCCTACTGACACTTTCTCAGGGCCTTCCCAGAGCCTCATCCAATCAGTTCCAACAGAGGGCTTTCTGTAAATGAAAAGGCTCGCAACGCGTGAACACCTACCAAGTGCCTAACGGAGCTGCAGACAGGCCATCACATCAGAGTCTCAGTAAATTCTCAATAACACCAGAAAGGAAAGCAGCATTATCATTATTGCACAATATCATTATTGTGGGGAAGCTGAAGCTCTGAGACGTTTCCACTTTTGGCATCCACAGAACCACTCATGGAACTTGTAATAATGCTGATTCCCAGGTCCACCCTCTAGAAGTTCTGACTCAGCATTCTAGAACAGTTTCTACTTCACGTCCACCCTTACTACTCCTTCATGAAGTGCTCTGGCATAGACACCAGGGTCACTACCTCCAAAAAAAGAGCTAGATGCCCTGCTGGGCAATGCAAACACTAATACTAACACCAGGGAACCCTCTCCCCAGGGGGTGGGGGTGGAGGATGAAAGGGGAGGAGATCAAAACCGCCCATTTGGAAAATGTCTTGATCATAAGTACAAGAAACTTATTCAACTTCTCTCTGGTTGGATACAGCCACACAGGGCTTCAAAGATGGAGAATCGTTTCTTTGGTATTTAGGCACCAATGACTTAGTGCCCAGCTTCCTTTTAAGGACAAGTCTCGACAAGAAAACACACTTCTCCCTCCTGCTAGCCTGATCTCGGGAGATTTCCCCAAAGACAATGAACCACAGCTCTCTGCTGACTGTGCCACACTTCACTTCATCACAGGAAGGGGCTTCCTTTCTAGAAGTAGTAATGATAATGGTTAATTCTTACATAGCCTGTGAGATTTGTGAGGTACTATTCTAAGCCGACAGTACAGTCGTTGTCCCTATTCTACAGATGAAGAAACATCTGAAGACACAGAGAGGTTTAAGTGACCTGTCCACGCTGGCAGCAGAGCCAAGATTTCAACCCCGGTACTCAGACTCCAGAATTCATGTTTTATAAGCCCCACGCAGCAGCACCCCTCAGACACAGGAGTTGGGGACCCCCTACGGCAATATCCCCAATTATACCACTCTCCTGAAGCCCAGCTACTACTGGTGAAGGGTGTTATCCAGGACCAGTCCCTATGCCTCAACTCAGCACCAGCCTCTTCAAGACGCAGACAAGCACACACATACTCTACCTTCGCCCCCACCCCCAACTCCTTCCAGTTTCCTCCACTGGCCTCTCTTGCCTCGGGCTGCGCACTGCTCTGCTCCACAGATGCCTGGCCTTCCTCATACTCACCCTCTGAAGCTCCCTAGGGCCCCGTCCTCAGGGCCCCCAGCCCCTGTCACCTATACTGAAGTTGTCCAGTGTCCCTCTCCCCTCCTGGACTGGCACTGCTGGAAGGCAGAGATGATGATGTGCATTCCTCTCCACAGCACCCAGTGTGGAGACTGGCATATAGCAGATGGTTCATCAGAGTCTGGTGTCTCAACAGGTGAATCCTGGACCAAAAGCCCATCCAGCCTCTCATTAAACTGCCCCTCCAATAAGATGTTCACCACTCTTCAAGGTGGCCTACTGGTTCCATCTGTGAACATACACAGACAACTCAGTTTGCAAGTGAAGAAGGTAAGATTACTGCAAAGGTGACTGCACTAATCTAACCTTCCTGGCTCCACTCCTCCCGGGAAGGAGACTGTCTCACCTCCCACTTCACCCAGGGGGCAAGAACGCTGGAGGCTATGCAGCCAGGGGCCTGGGTAGAGGGCCTCAATGGGCCCTCTGCCCCTTGCATCCCCGAGCACACCGCACCCCACCTGCAGTGCAGACTGTTCCAGGGAAGTACAAGAGGTAGCCAGCAGCCCCTGGAAGAGACTGCATGCTAACTCCAAGCTGTCAGACCTCGAGAGGGTGAGGGCTCTGCCTTGGCAGAAAACGTCCCTGAGAAACCCTGAGAACACTGGCTGTGATGCTGGAAACACTCTCCTGGCAGAACCTGAAAGAGACAGCCTGGCTGTAAGCAGGATTAAGAGGCTCATCAGCCCCTAAGCTGTGGTCAGCTGACATGGGGAGGTGGGGCGCGGGCCACTCTCCCAAAGCACCAGGGACCTGCCCACTGCCCTGCCTAGGGACCATCCAACCCACGCATCACTTTCTGAAGGAGGCCCAAACGGTCATCAGGGAAGGTACAGAGGACCAATTTGGGGGGGATAACCCTACAGGAGGATTCAGTACAGAGGGAGTGGCTATGCGAGTCAGAAGACACCATGGTAGAGACAATGCACAGATTTGGAGCCAAGACGACTCAGGTTCTAAGTCCCAGCTCGCCTACTGTTGCTCTGGCATCAGGAAGATCTTTTAACCCCTGTCCCTCCCCCAGCCTCCACTGCTTGATCTGTAAAATGAGGCTAATAAAAATACCTGCCTCTAAAAGGAATGTATGTGTTTTTCAACTACAGAGTACCATGAAGATTATTACTGTTGACATCTGGGGCTCAGGCAGCACCAGACAGTAAGTCTGTCTTCAGCAGTCAGAGCCGATAACCAGGTGGCCACCCAGATTAAGGGGCGGACATCTGTGCAGCCTTCTGAATGCCCAGGAAACAGCCAACCCAGGAGTATTTTCACACCTCATTACCCTGGGCTCTTGGTCCCCAGGTCCCTGCAGCCTGGACAAGGTACCTGTGGCCCTGGGGCAGCATAGCCCTGATGGTCAAGGTAGTGTTGTTTTTTTTAACTTTTAATTTGAAAATCATTTTAAACTTAGAGAAGAGATACAAGAATAGCACCCCTGACCCAGCATCATCCATTGTTAACATGTTGCTCCATCCGCTCTAACATCTGCTCCCCGACACACAGACACACCATTTTTCTCAACCATTGGAGAGCAAATGCGTCAGTACTTCCCAAGAATGAGGACATCTTTTTAATAACCATAATGGTTACACAGTTTTTACTGGTCCAAATTCTGAGTTGAGTCCTACAGTTTGCATGCTCCTGACCCAGGCAACCCCAGTTCAAGGGCACCAGATTTCTCCACCAGCAGCTGAATGTAATAGACTCAGAATTCACATTTCCACCCCATCTCATAGCTGTATGGATGTACAAAGAGCTCACATTTATTGGGTATTTACTAGGTGTCAGGCACCTGCGAGGCACCCTTTCCACCAATTAATTCATGTAATCCCCACATTTATCCCCATTTCATTGGTGAGGACGTGAGGCTTAAAGGGAGTAGGTAACCTACCAGGATAAGGAGCTGTAACTGGTGGAACTGGAATTAGAATCTGGGAATCCAGAGCCCATGCGCCTACCCAGCAACCACCTCCTTACACACACTACCACCACATACACAACGCCTGTGCATTTTTCTGCACGACGAAGTTGCCTGGCTGGCTTTGGCTTCCAGAAAAACCCAGGCAGCATCCAGGTGACCGGGAGACAGAGGGGTGGTCTGGCACAACTCAAAAGATGCCCCGAGGTCTCAACAGCTGCTGACGTCTTCCTCAGAGGCTGTACATCTTGGAGACACAGCCCAGAGAGGCTGGAAAGCCAATGAGCCATCTCCCCACATTCCCCTGGTCCCTTAGACTGAACAGGGGAATTGGGTGTCCCGGGAGCACGTGTTTCTGTCTAGGAAAACCAAAGCCATACGACAAACATGATACGTCCCACCAAAGCACTGATCTTGATGGAAGATATGGGAAGGGATTTTATAATAAGTTAAATTGAGGGTCAAGACTACATGAATTTTTGGATAGTACCCACATTTTGACGACGTTTTCTACCATCCAATCTCCCAGGGGAGTTCATCCTCTTCTGTCATTCAGCTGTGGCTGAGAAGTCTGAGAAGCCCTTGTCTGAGACAACAACATGTCCATGTCTTCTCTGAACTCTGAAAAGACTGAACTAACACAGCATGAGGCTTTCGGAAGTCCCTTTATCCCTCTGAGCCCACTTTTCTGCACTGAAAAATGCAGTAACTGTGAGCCTCCAACCAGATATGTTCATGAAGCGCTCTGTAAACAATAAAACATTAACCCAAAACACTTGTCATTTCAGAAAATCAGAAACAAATGTTTTGACAGCCATTTAAAGGCAACAGGCAAACAAAACCATATTCCTCCATGTTTCTCCCTCTGCCAGTATTGACGTAAGACCCATGCCAGTTTACTGAGCAGAGATTCAAACCCATGCTCTCTTCTGAAGAGATGGGAAAAGTGGAGCAAGCACCTCATTAAATCACTAGAGTCCACATTCTGATGTGCTTTTTCAAAGAGACTCCTTTTTCTGAAGCCCTAATTTAAGAAGCCCAAAGTTTACTCCCACAAATACCAAGAGAATGGACAATGAATGCACATGAAAACTCCACCACCCCCCTCCATACACACAGCACTGGAAATCGGGGATAGCACCCCTCCTCACCACCCACCCCTGTCCTTTCTCTGAAGCACATCTCTCACAGGGGTGAAGAGCCTTAAGAGCAACTCACAACCGTTTTTCTTAAAGAGGTTTTCCCAGATCTTTTCTGGGATGGTTTTGAGAGCGTGGTACAAATCACGGCTCCTAATCCTTCCTTCTGCTTCCTGCACAACACCGCTGTTGTTCCCTTTGTACGGGACCTAACACTCCAATCCCTGAGCCAGTTTTCACTCTTGATAAAACAACCAGGAAATGAAACGTAAAGTGTGGGATTATGCCAAAACTGGCCAAGCTGGGAGAAGCTTTTCTTAACCTTCAACAAGAGGTTTCAGAATTTCCATTTTAAATAGATGTGAGCTGCCGTTTCCCAGAAATTCTTTGCAGAACTGTTGCTTTCTGGTTTGAAATAAAGTTTCTGGGACTGCTGTTCCCAGCAATGAGAAAGATGACAAATGAGAAAGAGGGCAAATGAATGAACAAACAGTTTGGCACTCTACAAGACAAATTTCACTAACATGAAGTTCAATATTTATCTGGGGAGAAAAATGTGGCAGACAGGAAATGTAGGGGGGCCTGGAAGACTGTCCCTTGGGTGATGGCATAATTAAATCTCAAGAGGGCACATTCCCGGGCCTTCCAGTATTGACAGACTTTTCCAAAGGACCTTCCATACTTGGTGCCTACAGCCCACTGGGAACCCGCATGGACATTCTGTCGTCCCTGGTTCAGCCTTCATTCCCCAATTCCGCTTTCCCTTTAATTTCAGAGAAAATGGGTTTCCTGAATACAAAAACATGCTCCAGATACTTAGCATTATCTCTAGCACAGTAACCGTTCTGAAGAAGGTTTAAAGTCTTGGCTCGTGCCTTGTCCCCACTCCCTGCCTCCACGGGACATGTTCTTAACTGCCTCTTCCCAGCCACCTAGAGCCCCAAGCTCCATCCAGCCTCCCTGCTCTTCATTCCTGTCCAGGAGAGCCTGAGCACCAGTACTCTTGCTTGTGGTGCTTGGAGTGGGCATGGTGGCGGCGGCTCAGCGCACAAGGTCATCGCCCTGATGTTTGCATTCAGAATACTGCATTCTGAATTCAGAAAAAAATATTTCACAATACAGACATGAACCTGAGAGTCATGCTAGTAATTTGATTTTTTTTATTTAGAATAACTTTGAATAGCAAATAAAAAACACCATGAGAAGTTGAAGAAAAAACTACAGAAGAAAAGAAAAAGTTTTTAATACTTAAATACCTTGAGTGGCACTTCTTTCGGCTTTGTGAGCAAGTACCCCCACACTTTATTTTGCACTGAGTCCTGCAAATGATGTAGCCAGGCAGGACCTGCTGCGGTCCGAAGGGCTAGAGAGGGGAAAGTCAGTCTTGCTCCAAGCCTCAGAACTGTCTTTCCCAAGAGCCTCACTGGCCTCACTTGGGGCTGCACACCCACAAGGAGAATGGCACCTACACAGGATGGCCTGCAAGTCTCCAAAGCTAAAACTGAGGAACTTAAAGGAACCTTGCATAATCAGCTGCTTCCCACCAGGACCCTGGAGCCAAGTCACAGAAAACACCAGGACCTGGCAACCAGGGAGGCAAAGAACCAACAGATGACCCATTCCCCAGATGCAGAGCATGAGGTTATGGGGTGAAGGAGCCAGAGGAGGCTGGGTTCCTACCTCAAGTGCTGTTCTTGACAGCAAGCAACTATATCCAAGAAGGCTGAGATTCAAGCACCAGCCTTGACAGGCATGGTTCCTGGTTGCTTTGCTTCTTTCACCTTGCCCAGTCTTCCCCAACCCTGATCTCCTCCCCAACAAGTTTTCCAAAACCTGGAATACCTACTAAACTCACTGAGTCCCTTAAGACACTACTGCTTCAATAAATACCAAGTGCCTACTCACAGCCCAACGCTGGGCTGGGTACCGATGTCTCTGAAATGCAGAACAGGGTACCAGGCTTCAAGGAGCCGCCTCGGCACAGGCAGGGTGGCTAAGACCCCTCCTCTCTCCATGCATCCTCTTTAATGACTCAGGACCTATTCAAAGCCTGCTGCAGGGAGAACCCAACCCACGGGGTGCCACAGACCCCCCAAAAACCAGCCCAGTGTAAGACTCTTGCTCCTAAGGCCTGCTCTAGAACTTTACCCTCATGGGTCTCACATTCGAAAAGGCTGTGTCTGCCACACTGCTTTTACTAATTAATAATTAATGTCTTCCATTTCTTATGAACCAAAGACTGATACCACCACCAATCAGCTCAGGAGACCAAGGGCTGCTGCCTTTCTGGGGCGCCTCAATCCCCAGCAAATGCAAAGAAGGACTCTGGCCCTGTGAGCCTTGGTCAGCCTGACTCGGAGCAATGGCACCTGGTACAAGGCTCCTTCAAATACCAATGCTGCCTCACATCTGTGACCTGGGGCAGAAGCCACCCCACTACCATGGGTACCATATTAGAGACTGAAGACCTACTTTCTGGTCCCAGCTCTAAGCACTCCAGACAAATCACTGAACCTCCATAGACCAGAGTTTGATCATCTGAAGAATACGATAATCTCTGCTCTTCTGCTGTTACAAAAACCCAGTAAGAAAAGGTACCAGAAAAAGCCAACTGCCCTTTGCTGTTGGAATGCCCAGGATTCTTGTGAGTTTCCACATCAGTAAAATGAAACTAGTAACTGTTCCTACCTCATCAAATTGTGAGAATTAAATCACATAATAGTTACAAAACAGTTCCTGGCATTTTTCAAAGACTGGAAAAGATGAGGCTATTACATAATTGCTACTACTGTTATTGCTGCTGCTGTTAATGACACTATTATCTCCATTAGTATTATATCTTGCTACCTGGCTAAGAGACTCATGAGAAAGTGGGAAAGTTTTAGAGTATAAGTCTTCCTTTTTTTTTTTAACATTTTATTTATTTGAGAGAGAGAGAAAGCAAAAGAGAAAGAGAGCATGAGCAGAGGGAGGGGCAGAGGGAGAAGCAAACTCGCAGCTGAGCAGGGAGGGGACAGGAGAGGGAAAGAGAATCCCAAGCAGACCACGCTGAGTGCGGACACTGCAGAGCCTGACGCAGGGCTCAGTCTCACGACCCTAAGATCACGACGTGAGCCAAAACCAAGAGCCGGACACTCAACCAACTACACCACCCAGGCCCCCCACTTTAAGGATATTCTTTTTTTTTTTTTTTAAGATTTTATTTATTTATTTGACAGAGAGAGAGAAAAAGCACAAGCAGGGGGAGTGCCAGGCAATAGCGGGGAGCCCAATATGGGACTCGATCCCAGGACCCTGGGATCATGACCTGAGCCAAAGGCAGATGCTTAACCAACTGTGCCATCCAGGCGCCCCTAGAGTATGTAAGTCTTCTTAAAGAGGATATCAGCATCACCCAGTCTAGAATTAGGAGATCCAGGAGTAGATTCCTTTATGTATTTCCCCTAATCCAAAACTGAACCCAAGTGCAGAAATCAAAATCAAAATTCACCAGCCCTAGCTCGAGTTTTTCTGCTTTAAGACATGTACTCGGTGGCGGGGGGGGGAGGGGGGGTGTGCCTGGCTGGCTCAGTTGGTAAAGCATAAGGCTCTTGATCTCAGGGTCATGAGTTCAAGCCCCATTTGGGGGCTTTTTTAAAAAAAAAAAAAACTCTGGGTTTTCTTATGTACAGCAAGGTTAAAGAACCCTGTATGAAAAGAAAGAAAGAAAGAAAGAAAGAAAGAAAGAAAGAAAGAAAGAAAGAAAGAAAGAAAGAAAAGAAAAGAAAAGAAAAGAAAAGAAAAGAAAAGAGAAGGAAGAAAGGTAGGCAGGTGCTCTGGAGAGATCAAACATCTGCTAAATACCAGGAGCACCTGATGCACCCTAAAAACCTCACACAACCTTCCAGACCATCGGGGAAAATAAACCCAGCTACGCCGATGCTTTGTCCTTCTAACTGAGGCATATTAGAGGAGGATTCCTCCCCCCAAAAAAAAGAACATTCAGAAATGATCAGAACAAATCTCAGAAAGCTGACCGACTAAAGCAAAGCATTTTTTATGTGAGCAAAAGGAGAACAATTACTCCCAAACCCTTCAGTCTCTCAAGAAGTTGTCTCAGAAGGCGACTGCTTTCCCCTAGGCCTAGGAGGACCCTGGGGGTGGGGAGCCAGAGCTTGCTATAGGATAATCACTAGGGACTTCATAGAGTCACCACAGAAGAGTCAACAAAAGAGAGGATGGTCGGGAGGCTGTGGCAATGGCTGACAGAGGCCTACCCAGCCCTCAAGTCCCCCAAGTCAAGACTTAGCCTAGTATTTCATGGTAAAGACAGATACCGTCAGACAGGAACACCCATGTCTCCCCTCATCGAACCTACTGGCCTCTAGCACGGGCTCTGGCATGGGCAGCCCTCCCTCCCATCAAATGAATGAAAGGCCCTGTTCCCAGCTAGGACCCCTGAGACCTAAGCCCGGGATCCCCAGATCCCCGCCCTCTCACCTTGTCACTAACACTGCTCCAGGAACTGTCCCATCTCTTTCCTGCATCATCCATTTCTCCTTCTGTACTGGATCATTCCCAGCAGAACAAAACATGCTCTACCCTCTCCCACTAAAAAACAGATACCTCCACCCCCACCTCAAACCCACAACCTCCCCAATTCTCAGCTAATGTCTCAAACCTGCTTCATAACAAAACTGCCTGAAAGATTCACCTATGCTTATTGACCCCAATTCCACGCCCCATATTTTCCCCTCCACCTACTCCAGTCAGGTTCTGTCCTTTAAGCTTTCGTGAACCTCTCATTCTACTGGGTTTCCTCCTATCTCCTCAGTCTCCTTTGCTGGATCCACCTCTTTTCCCAACCTCTAAATGCTGCTATGTCCCAAGGCTTAGGTCATTTTACTGTCTACACTCTCTTCCAAGGTGAATTCAACTAATGCTGTGGCCTTGAACACCACCTACAATACCCAAATAGACCTCTGCAGTCCTCTCTCTCTCCTGAGCTTCAGGATCCATCCATCTGACTAGTGGACATACTCATATCTCAAATGTCAGAACAGGCTCTCGTGCTCTCCCCCACTCCAAGCCTGTTCCTCCTCCCAACCCTCCCATCTGATGATATGAGTTCCATCCATTCAGGTGCTTAAGCCTCTGGGAGTTATCTTTGACTCCTCTCTCTCTCACAGACTGCGTCCAAATCATCAAGCCTGATCTGACCACTTCAGATGAAAGCATCTCCAGTGTTACACGCTCAGTCAACAGCAACAGCCTGCTACTGCTATCCTGCCCACTACAGCTGCCCACCTACATACAGCCCACTCTACAACAGGGAGAATGATCTTTCTAAAAATGCACATCAAACCACATTGGTCCCCCACTTAAAACCCTCCAGTGATTTCTCACTGGGCTTAGAATAAAGTTTAAAAATCCCTTACCCTGCTCATAAAGTCCTACACCATCTGCTTTCTCCTATCTGTAACCTCTTCTCTTGTGACCTTCTCCCTTGCTCACCATATTCCAGCCACAATGGCCTCTCCACTCTGAACCTGAAGCTTTTTCTGCCTTAAAGCCCTTGCACTGGCTGGTCTCTTCTGGAAATGCTTGGCCATCTCATCAACACAAGGATGGCTCTTTCCTCTCATTCAAATTTTACCTTAAATGTCACCTATTCAGAAACACCACCAATGACCACCCAGTCACTTGATATCACATTATTTTAATTTTCTGCATGGTAGTTACCGCTGACACTATTCTTGATTTTTAAATTTATTTTTTGCTCCCTCTCCCCACCAGACTGCAAACTCCATGAGCATCCAGATATTATCTGCCTCATTCATTTCTGAGGTTCCAATGCCTAGAACAATGCGTGGCACACAAGGAGAAATCTAATAAATATCAATGAATGCAGTTATGCCCAGACAGGCCCACTGACTGACAAGTTCTGAGGTCTTAGCTCTCCAACTTCTCTCTCACACACAGACGTGAGGGAGGACCCCAGCCACAGTCCTAGTGTCCACTTGTATAAATCTCATCCACCAGAATTTCAAACATCCTACAAGAGCCCAAACTAGGGAGGAAGGATCCAGGACTTTCTGTGACCATCGAGCTTCGATGAGGCTGCCCCAGTACGGACTAGTAGTGTTTCCAGGTGGTGAAGAAAGGAATTCTGACTCACGGCCCCCAAAAGTAATAGCACTTGTCAGACCGCCGTCCAGACCTTGGCAAGTTCATTCATTCCGTAAACAAAGATTTACCGAGTGCCTACTTCGTGCCAGGCACTGGGCACAGGACCAAAAGCAGCTTCTGACCTCAGCGAGCTGACTGCCGAGCACGCAGAGCGTTACACAGAAACGCAGCAACACAGGTACCCGCCCGCTACCCGCCGGAGCGGGAAAGTAACGGCCATACTAATGCTCGCGGCTGGGCGGCGCCCTAGCGCACTGCCCCGCGATTTCAGGTCCCTAGCGCCAGGTCTGGGGTAACCTGGCTAGCGGCGCAACGCTCGCGGGCCTTTTCTGAACAACTACCGCTTGACTAGCGGAGGCAGAAGTGACTGCCCCGCGGAGCACCGGCTTTCCCAGACGCGCGGTGTTCGAGGAATATTATTGGCTGATGGGTTCCCTCCCCACCCCCCACCTCTCCCCCGCAGGCCCGCGCTCTGGATGGCCAGGGAGGTGCGGCTCCGACTCTCCACCACCATCCCAGAGAAAGACATCGGAAACCAAAGTCCTCCCCACACGAGATTCCCTCCGTCTCTACTCCCCACTTCCCAGCCCCCAGTTCCCAGACCCCGGACGCAACTCGTAGTTCCACTCTCCCCACCCCCGCCCACCCCGGTGGGGCACAGCCGGGGTCGGAGCTGCCCGGGACCCCGGCGGGGAGGCGTGTCCGGCCCCTCACACCAGCGCCCGAATCCCGCCCAACTGCAGGACCCGGGGGTAGGTTGCGGCCCCCGCCCCCTCTGTGGCCCGGACTGCGGGCCCCCAGCGGAGATGCGGACCCCGCCGCCCCTCTCCCGGAGCCCGCCGCACAACTCCGGCACACAAAACCCCACAGGGGTGCGGCCGCCGCGCTGTGCGCGCCAACTCGCCCGGGACCCGCGCGGGAGGCGGAGGGCGGGGGCGCGCGGCGGGAACCGGTCGGAGCCCGCCGCACAGGTGCGAGCGCGGCGCCCGGGTCACTCACTCGATGAAGTAGCTGGCTCCCTCTTCCGTGAAGCCCTCCTCCCAGCCGCGGGGCAGGTCTGCGGAAACGCCAAAAAAGTCGGGTCAAACTTGAGCCGCCCAGGCGCGCACCCCCCCGAGCGCTGCCCCCCGCCCCGCCGGCCCGGCTCCCACCTGAGCGGATCATGTGGCCCGAGTTCACTGGCTCTCCGGTGCGCGGGTGCAGCCAGGTCGTGCAGCGGAGCTCGTCACTGCGGGAAAGAGGCGCACCTGTTAGCGCCGCGGCCGCTCCGGGGGGCGCCCGCCCGGCCCCGCACCCCGCCCGGCCCCGCGCCCACGCCCGCGTGCCCGCTTGCCCGCGCCGCACTTGATGAGGAAGACGCGGCCGTCCCGGCACACGCCGTAGGACCAATGCTCAGGTAAAGTGTCCCGCCCGACCGCCGCCGCCGCCATGTTCGCCGAGCGCCGAGCCGCCGCGGCCGCCGCGGGGCGGGGGAGAGGGGGCGGAGGCGGGGGAGGGGGAGGAGGGGGCGGCGGGACGGCGGGCTCGGCCTGCGCGGGCCCCGGCGGCGGCCGGCGGCGCTCCATCGCGGCCGGCGGCGACGTCCCTGGAGTCCCGGGTCCCGGCACGGCCGCCGGAGTTCGCCGCCGCACGGGCCGACCCGAGCGCGGTGGCCGCGGCCTTTGTCCCCGCGCCTTCCCCGCCCCCAGCCCGCCGGCCCCGGCGCGCCCGCCGCGCGCCCCTTGGCCCCTGAGGCCCGGAGCCCCAGGCGGGGCCGAGGGCCGTGTTCGGGGCGCCGCGAGCAAACTCCGGAAACAAGGTGTGCCCCGAATGCTCCAGGGAACCCCACCCGACCCCCATGACAAACCTTCTGCCTCCGGGAACTGTACTTCTTTCTGAACCACGCAAACCTAAACAGGTGGCATCCATATTTCGAGCCTCGGTTTGTACCTTCCTCTGCAAAATAAAGTTACCAGTAAGTGCCACAAGGGATTGTTGTGCAGATTATATGAAGTTACAGTGGTGTAAAGTGCTTAACTGGACCCTGGCCTGGAGCAGGTGCTCTATTATTAATGGCAGGTCAAGCATGATTTCATTTTCCCAGGTTTGCAGCTCGCATATGAAGCAGCAGGGTGCAGGTTCTCCCCACATACACCATACACAGCCCCGAAGTTACTCGGATTGTAGGCTTCTGCCTTCGATTCCTGTCAAGTGACAGAGAGATGCTGTAGACCGGCTGTATCTCAGTCATCTTTAGAAGAGCAGACCCTCCAGACCGGGCCTCTAGTGAGGCCTCTAGAAAGTTCTTTACATGGCTGGAGCTTTCTGATAGTCAGGCCTGTGCTCGAATCTCAGCTCCTGGGGGGGTCTCTCCCCTGACCCCTTTGTCCAAAGGAGACCCTTTCCCTTCTCCCTTCACTCTCTGTTCCGTTACTTGTGTACACTCCATTGACATTCTTGTGCACGTGTGTGTGTTTATTGCCTTGTATGTTGTATATTAGCCACCTGCACACACACTAAAATTTCAGGGGGATGAGAGGAGGGAGGGACCTTGTTCTGTCTCATATACTGCCATATTCCCAATGCTTAGAGCAGGGCCTGACTGGTGTACACATTCAATAAATGCTGGAAAAGTGCATAATACACACTCCACACTGATATCCTGTATGCTGAGCATGGACATAGTAAACTGGACTCTGGGAGATGTCAAGCCCAACCTTCCAGCAGCATAGGCTGTAATTGGTGGAAAGGCTCACAGGAGACTCTAGGTAGTGTGGGCACTGTTATTCAGAAAGGCACCCCAGACAGTTGGACCCAGAAGGAGTGGTCAGGTTTGACTCAGAAGAGAGCATCCCAGAGGGGAAGGATGGGAGAACAAACACAGGCTCCTGGGAAGGGTATGGTATGTTGAGGCCATAAAGATGCCCTTCCTTGAGACAGTGTTGTTGGGGAAGGTGGCTGATAGGAGTTAAAAAGAGGGAGTTGGTGTGATTGTGGAGACCACTGAACATCTGTTTGAGAGGGTCTCCAGCCTTCGAGGAGGTTCTTGAGCAAATGACAATGAGAAAGTTGTGTTTTTATTCTTAAATATTAATTCAAAATCATAATGAAATGGGCAAAGGATATGGACACAGTTCATAGAAAAGTAATACAAGTGGCTTCTAAACAAACAAAAAGAAGGATGCCTGGGTGGCTCAGTCAGTTAAGCATATGCCTTCAGCTCAGGTCATGATCCCAGAGTCCTGGGATCGAGTCCCACATTGGGCTCCTTGCTCAGCAGGGAGCCTGCTTCTCCCTCTTGACTGCCGCTCCCCCCGCTTGTTCTCTCTCTCTCTGACAAATAAATAAAATCTTAAAAAAAAAAAAGATACTCAACCACCTCATAATAACAGATTAAAATTAAGGTGAGATACTATTTTTTAGATATCAGGTTGGCAAAAATGTGCATTGTAGAGAAAGACATTCATTGTTGGTGGGACTATAAAATGGTTGTCTCTTTGAAGGCAATTTGGCAACAGCTATTACAATTTAAATGCAATACCTTTTGACCTAGTAATTCCACTACTAGAAATTTATCTTACATTGGTGCTCAGAGACACAAAGACCTGTGTACCAGAGTATTCACTGCAACATTGTCAATAGTTACAAAGACTGGATACAACCTAAATGTCTGTCAAAAAAGAACAGGTTTGTATGGTGATGTTAACTAGATTTAGTATGGTGATATTTTGCAATATATAGAAATATTGAACCATTATGTTGCACACCTGAAACTAATATAATGTCATGTGTCAATCATGCCTCAACTTAAATAGAAAAGAACAGGTTAATTAAATTAAGTCATACTGCTACAATGGGATGCTATTCAGCTGCTAAAAAGAATGAGCTAGCAGTGAAAAAAAAAAAAAAAAAAAACAAACAGTACCATATGTCAAGGGACCTGAGAAGAGTCTCACCCACATGTTGCGTTGGGCAATGGGCATACATACCTTGGTCCCACTGTGGACCTTCAGTGGCCCATGAATCAACCCCAGCTTCTCCCAGCCAGCAGCCCCTGGAGAGCACTGTCTTAGACAATCACTTACAGATGAGAGAGTCTTTGTAGAAGTACAGGTTTCCAGTGAAGAAGTTCCAGCACACAGCTGGAGGAAAAACACAAGTTTAGATGCATTGAAGAAGGTAGTTACCAAAAACTAGAGGAGGTGACTGCTCTTTCAAATATGGAGACAGCAATACAAAACTTCAAGGAATGTGAAACATAGACCACGATAATCTTTCAGTAACCAGTCTCAGTATGGAGACCTGCAATTTACCCAATAGATAATTTGAAATACCTGTTTTAAGGAAACTCAATGAACTAAAGGAAAACACAGAAGAGAATCCAATGAAATCAGGAAAACAATACATGAACAAAATGAGAAGTTTAACAAAGAGAATTCATAAAAAAAAGAACCAAACAAAAATTCTGAAGCTAAAGATAAAATGAATGAAGTGAAAACTGCAATAGAAACCATCAACAGGGGGCGCCTGGGTAGTGCAGTCGGTTAAGCCCCTGACTCCTGGTTTCTGCTCAGGTCCTGATCTCAGGGTCATGAGATGGAGCCCTGTGTCTCGCTCTGTGCTCGGCTCAGAGTCTGCTTGGGACTCTCCCTCTCCCTCTGCCCTTCCCCATCCCCTCAAATAAATAAATAAATCTAAAAAAAAAAAAAAAAAAACTCAAAAACCCAACATCAGGATGGATCAAGAAGAAAGAATTTGTGAGTTAGAAAGATAGGAACTTTGAAATGATCCAGTCAGAGGAGAACAAAGAAAAAAGAAAGAAAAAGAGTGAAGACAGCCTACATGAATTATGGCATACCATCCAAAGAAATAATTTAGGGGCGCCTAGGTGGCTCAGTCGGTTAGGCGGCTGCCTTTGGCTCAGGTCACGATGCTGGGGTCCTGGGATGGAGCCCCACATCGGGCTCCCTGCTCAGTGGGGATCCTGCTTCTCCCTCTCCCTATGCCTGCTGCTCCCCGTGCTTGTGCTCTCTCTCTCTGTCAAATAAATACATAAAATATTAAAAAATAATAATAATTTATGAATTACAGAGTTCTAGAGGGAGAAGGGGGAAGAAAGCTTATTTAAAGAAATAATGGCTGAGAACTGCCCAAATCTGGCGAGAGGTTTGGATATCCAAGTTCAAGAAGCTCAAAGAGACCCTCTCTAAGACACATTATAATAAAAGTGCCAAAAATGAAAGACAAAGAAGGAATCTTAAAAGTAGGAAGAAAAAGAAGCATGTAACTTACAAGGAACCCCCATAAGGCTATCAGCAGATTTCTTAACAGAAGCCTCAGAGGCTAGGAGAGAATGGGATGATACATTCAAACTGCTAAAAGAAAAACAAAATAAAACAAAAACTACCAACCAAGAATACTCTACCTGGCAAAGTTATCCTTCAGAAATGAAGGAGAAATAATTTCCCAGAAAAACAAAAGCTAAGGGAGTCCATTACTGCTAGACCTGACTTAAAAGAAATGCTGAAAGGAGTTCTTTAACTTGAAATGAAAGGATACTAATTAGCAACAAGAAAACATACCAAAATATAGAACATGCCGGTAAAGACAAGTATATAGACAAATTCAGAACACTCGTGATACTGTGAGGCAGTGGTATGTTAACCATTTAACTCTAGGATAAAGGATGCAGGACAAGAATATTAAAAATAACTACAATATTTCTTAGTGAATATACAATATAAAAAGAGGTAAATTGTGACATCAAAAACAAAAAAGGAGGAGAGCAAAAGGGTAAAGATTTTCTGTGCAACCAAAGTTAAGTTGTTATTAGCATAAAATGGACTGTTCTGTCTATATGATGTTTGATGTAAGCCTCATGATAACCACAAAGCAAAAACCTACAGTAGATTCACAAAAGATAAAGAGAAGGGTATCAAAACATACCACTAAGGAAAAGCATCATTTCACAAAGGAAGGCAGCAAGAGAGGAAGAAAGGAACAAATGAACTATAAAATAGCCAGAAAACCATTACTAAAATGCATTAGTAAGTCCTTACCTATCAATAATTACTCTGAAGGTAAATGGTTAAATTCTCCAACCAAAAGGCATGGAGTGGCTGGATAGATTTAAAAAAAAAAAACAAAAACAAGACCTGGTACACCTGGCTGGCTCAGTTGGAAGAGCATGCAACTCTTGATGTCAGGGTCATGAGTTGAAGCCCCACCTTGGTGTAGATATTACTTAAAAGTATACAGAGGTGCCTGGGTGGCTCAGTGGGTTGAACATCTGACTCTTGGTTTCGGCTCAGGTCATGATCTCATGGGTTGTGAGATCAAGCCCCAAGTCCAGCTCCCTGCTCAGCAGGGAGTCTGCTTGAAGAATCTCTCCCTCTGCCCCTCCCCCTACTTGCTTTCATTCTCTCTCTCTAAAATAAATAAATATTTTTTAAAAATAAATTAAATAAACTTTTTTAAAATTTTTAAAAATTAAAAAAAAAAAGACCCAACTATATGGTGCCTATACGAAACTCATTTCAGCTGTAAGGACACACATAGGCTCAAAGGGAAGGGTTGGAGAAAGATATTCCATGTAGATGGAAACCTAAAGAGAGCAGGGTAGCTATTCTTATATTAGAGAAAAATAGACTTTAAACCCAAAACAGTGACAAGAGACAAAGAAGAGCATTATATAATGATAAGGGGATAATTCATCAAGAAGATAAGCTTAAAAATATATGCACCCAACATTAGAGCACCCAACTATATTAAGCAGATACTAACAGATCCAAAGGTAGAAACAGAAAATATAATAATGGTAGGGGACTTCAATATCACACTTTCAACAATGGATAGGTCATCCGGACAGGAAATCAATAAGGAAACAATGGACTTGAATGACACTTTAGACCAAATGGACCTAACAGACATTCGCAGAACATTGCATCCAGCAGCAGCAGAGCACACATTCCTGTCAAGTGCACACAGAACATTCTCCAGGAGAGATCATGTGATAAGTCACAGAACAGGTCTTAGCAAATTTAAGAAGATTGAAATCATACCAAGTATCTTTTCTGACCCCAATGATGTGAAACTAGAAATCAATAACAGGAAGAAAACTGAAAAATTAGCAAATACGTGGAAATTAAATAAAATACTCCTGGGGCGCCTGGGTGGCTCCGTCAGTTAAGTGTCCAACTCTTGATTTGGTCTCCAGTCATGATCTCAAGGTCATGAGATAGAGCCCCATGTCAGTGGGGAGTCTACTTGAGATTCTCTCTCTCCATCTGCCCTTCCCCCTGCGCGCTCTCTCTCTCTTCCTCTCTCTCTCTCCCTCTCCCTCTCTCAAATAAATAAATAAATCTTTTAAAAAAATACTCCTGGGGCACCTGGCTGGCTCAGTCAGTAGAGCATGCAACTCTTGATCTCCAGGTCATGAGTTTGAGCTCCATGTTGGGGGTCCAGTTTACTCAATTAAAAAAAAAAAAATTAAATAAATAAATAAATAATATACTCCTGAATGAGTATGAGTCAAAAAAGAAATGGGCCAAAAAAGAAATCAAAATAGCAAACTAAGAGGTGCCTGGATGGCTAAGTTGATTAGAAATGCTTTCCACTCAGGATCCTGGAGTCCCAGGATCGAGCCCTATGTCAGGCTCTGCACTCGGCTGGGAGCCTGCTTCTCCCTTTGCTCCTCCCAACTCGTGCTCTCTCTTGCTCTCTCTCTCACTCTCTCTCAAATAAATAAATAAATAAATAAAATCTTTTAAAAAGCTAGCAAACTAAGCCCAAATTTAGCAGAAGGAAGGACATAACAAAGATCAAAGCAGAAATAAATGAAATAAAGACCAGAAAAACAATAAAAAAGATCAATGAAAACTAAGAGCTACTTTTTTGAAAGGATAAACAAAATTGACAAATATTTACCTAGACTAAGAAAAAAAGAGAAAAGACTCAAAATCAGAAATGAAAAAGAGGGCACTACAACTGTACAAATAGAAGGAATCATAAAGATTACTACGAACAGAGGCCCACAAATTGGATAACCCAGAAGAAAGGATAAATTCATTGAAACATACAACCTACCAAGACTTAATCATGAAGAAACAGAAAATCTGAACAGACCAATAGCAAGCAAGAAGATTGAATCAGTAATCAAAATCTCCCAACAATGAAAATCCCAGGACCAGATGGTTCCCATGGTGAATTCTACTAAATTTAAAAAGTTAACACCAGTCCTTCTCCAACTCTTCAAAAAAATTGAGCAGAAGAGACCACTCCCAAATTCATTTTAAGATGCCAGCATTACCCTGATACCAGTGCCAGATAAGAACACTACAAGAAGGGTGCCTGGGTGGCTCAGTCCATTAAGTGTCTGCCTTCAGCTCAGGTCATCCTGGAGTCCTGGGATCGAGCCCCGCATCAGGCTACTTGCTCAGCCAGGAGCCTGCTTCTCCCTCTCCCTTTGCCCTTCCCCTCCATTTGTGTTTGCTCTCCATCTCTCTCTCTCTCAAATTTAAAAAAAAAAAAAAAAAAAAGAACACTACAAAAAAGCTACAGGCCAATAGCCCAATGAATATAAATGCCAAATTTCTCAACAAAACATTAGCAAACCTAATTCAGCAGCACATTAAAAGGATGTTCTATGTACTATGATCAAGTGGGATTTATCTCTGGGATGAAAAGATGGCTCAACATATGCAAATCAATAAATGTGATATACCACATATTAGAATGAAAGATAAACATTGGGGAGATTACACACACACAGAGTGGAATATTACACAGCCATAAAAAGGATGAAATCATGCCATTTGCAACAACATGGATGGACCTAGAGGGTATTGTAAGTGAAATAAGTCAGACTGAGAAAGACGGGTAGTATATAATTTCACTCATTTGTGGCATCTAAAAAACTAAACAAATAAAAAGCAGAATCAGAACTATAAATACAGAGAACAAACTGATGTTTGCCAGAGGGGTGGGTGATGGGAGGATGGGCAAAATAGGTTAAAGGGAGTGGGAGATATAGGCTTCCAGGTATGGAATGAAGAAGTCATGGGGATAGAAGTCACAGCATAGGGAATACAGTCAAAGATATTTTTTTAAAGATTGACTGATGATTGATTGATTGATTTGAGAGAGAGAGTGGGGGGAGGGGTAAGGGAAGAGGGAAAGAGAGTCTCAAGGAGACTCTGCAGAGCCCAACATGGGGCTCAATCCCACAAATCACCACCTGAGCTGAAACCAAGAGTCGGACGCTTCACCCACTATGCCACCCTGGTGCCCCGAAGATATTTTAATAGCATTGTCTGGTGACAGTTGGTAGTCACACTTGTGGTGAGCATAGCATCATGTATACACTTATTGAATCACTATGTTATACATCTGAAACTCATCAAGATTGTGTATCAACTACACTCAAATAAAAAATCTTTTTTTTTTAATGATTTTTTTATTATATTATGTTAGTCACCATACAGTACATCCCTGGTTTCCGATGTAAGGCTTGATGATTCATTAGTTGCGTATAACACCCAGTGCACCATGCAATACGTGCCCTCCTTACTACCCATCACCAGTCTATCCCATTCCCCCACCCCCCTGCCCTCTGAAGCCCTCAGTTTGTTTCTCATAGTCCATAGTCTCTCATGCTTCATTCCCCCTTCTGATTACCCCCCCTTTCTTTATCCCTTTCTTCCCCTACTGATCATCCTAGTTCTTATGTTCCATAGATGAGAGAGATCATATGATAGTTGTCTTTCTCTGCTTGACTTATTTCACTTAGCATTATCTCCTCCAGTGCCGTCCATGTTGCAGCAAATGTTGAGAATTCGTTCTTTCTGATAGCTGAGTAATATTCCATTGTATATATGGACCACAACTTCTTAATCCAGTCATCTGTTGAAGGGCATCTCGGCTCCTTCCACGATTTAGCTGTTGTGGACATTGCTGCTATGAACATTGGGGTGCATATGGCCCTTCTCTTCACTACGTCTGTATCTTTGGGGTAAATACCCAGTAGTGCAATTGCTGGATCAAAGGGTAGCCCAATTTTTAACTTTTTAAGGGACCTCCACAGTTTTCCAGAGTGGCTGTACCAACTTGCATTCCCACCAACAATGTAGGAGGGATCCCCTTTCTCCACATCCTCTCCAACAATTGTTGTTTCTTGCCTTGTCTATTTTTGCCATTCTAACTGGCGTAAGGTGGTATCTCAGTGTGGTTTTGATTTGAATTTCCCTGATGGCTAATGATTTTGAACATTTTTTCATGTGTCTGTTAGCCATTTGTATGTCTTCATTGGAAAAGTGTCTGTTCATATCTTCTGCCCATTATTAAAAAATCTTTTTAAAAATTAAAAGGGTCACCTAGCTCGCTAAGTCAGTGGAGCATGTGACTCTTGATCTTGGGGTTGTGAGTTCAAGCCCTATGTTGGGTGTAGAGATTACTTAAATAAAATCTTTTAAAAAATAAAAAGACGTAGGTAGTAAGCAAACAGAAGGAATGCTAGCCATAGTCCTAAAGTAAGGCTCTGGATACCTTAGTCATTGGATCCTAGGTGAGGTCTGGAAATATTGGGGGGAAAGATGGAAAGTCCTACACCAAAATCTTGACAAAGCAATTATCTTTGGGTGGCATGAATATTTTTATTTTCTTTGTGTGTGTGTGTGTGCATACTTTCACTTTCCGTCAATTATAAAATGGACATTATAAAAAAGTAAACATCATATCTCAAAAGATAAAAGTTATTTGACAAAGTACAACATCTTTTCGTGATTGAAGACTCTCAACAACTTGGGTACAGCAGGAACACACCTCCACATAAGAGAGGTCATATATAAGAAACTGATGGCTGACATCATCCTTAACTGTGAAAGGCTGAAAGCTTTTCCTCTAATCTAAGATCAGAAACAAGACCATGGTGCCCACTTTCACCGTTCCCATTCAACATAACACTGGAAGTCCTAGCCAGAGCAACTTGGCAAGAAAAAGAAATAAAAGGCATCCAAATTGGGAAAGAAGAAGTAAAATTGTCTTGTTTACAGATGACATGATCTTGTACATAGAAAATCCTAAAAATTGCACCAAAAAAAAAAAAAACCTGTTATAACTAATTAACAAATTCAGTACAGTTGCAGGATACAAAACCAACATACAAAACTCAGTTGCATTTCTATAGAATAACAACAAAATATGTGCAGAAGAAATAAAGAAAACATTCACAATAGCATCAAAAGCAATGAAATTCTTAGGAATAAATTTAACCAAGGAGAAGAAAGATCTTTGCAATGAAAATTATAAGGCTTCAATGAAAGAAATTAAAAAGGACACAAATAAATGGAAAGATACCCCATGTTTGTGGATCAGAAGAATTAATATCATTAAAATGTCCATACAACCCTAAGCCATTTAGAGATTCAATACAATCCCTACTGAAGTTCCAGTGGCATTTTTAACAGAAATTGTAAAAACAATCCTAAAATGCATATGAAACCACAAAAGACTCTGAATAGCTAAAGCAATCTTGAGAAAAAAGAACAAAGCTGGCAGAACCCCAGATTTCAAGCTATACTACAAAGCTATAATAATCAAAACAGTATGGTATTTGCATAAAAATAGACCAGTGTAACAGAATAGAGTGCCCAAAAATAAACCCTCACATATATGGTCAACTAATATTTGACAAAATAAGCCAAAAATACCCAATGGGGAAAGGATAGTCTCTTCAATGAATGGGGTTGAGAAAACCAGATAATCACATCCAGAAAAAATGAAATTGGATCCCTATTTTACACTATCCACAAAAATTAACTTAAAGTGGATTAAAGACTTAAGACCCCAAACCATTAAACTCCTATAAAAGAGCATAGAGATGGGGCACCTGGGTGGCTCAGCTCGTTAAGTGGCTGCCTTCGGCTCAGGTCATGATCCCAGGGTCCTAGGATTGAGCCCCACACTGGGCTCTCTGCTCAGCGGGGAGCCTGCTTCTCCTTCTGCCTGCCACTCCCCCTACTTGTGCTCACTCTCCTCTGTCAAATAAATAAATAAAATCTCTAAAAAAAAAAAAAAGAACATAGAGAAAAAGCTCCTTGACATTGGTCTTGGCAATGATATTTCAGATATGCTACCAAATGCATAAGCATCAAAAGCAAAAAAAATAAAAATAAAAAATAAGCGGGACTACATCGAACTAACAGCTTCTGCGAAGCAAGAGAAGCGATCAACAAAATGAAAAGGCGACCTACAGAATGGAAGAAAAAACATTTTAAAAGCCTATATCTGATAAAGGGTTAATATCCAAACTAAGGAACTCATACAAGTCAATAGCCAAAAACAATCCAACTAAAAGTGGGCAGAAGATCTGAATATTTTTCCACAAATGGCCAACAGATACGTGAAAAGATGCTCAGCATCGCTAATCACGAGGAAAATGCAAATCAAACTCCCCATGAAATATCACCTCACACCTGTTAGAACGACTCTCATCAAAGAGACGAGAAATAATCCGTGTTGACAAGGATGTGGAGAAAAGAGAGACCTTGTGCACTATGGGGGAGTGTAAATTTGTACAGCTACTATGGAAAATAGTATAGTGTTTCCACAAAAAATTAAAAATAGGGGCACCTAGATGGTGCAGTCAGTTAAGGATCCTACTCTTGATTTTAACTCAGGTCCTGATCTCGGGATCCTCTCTCTCTGCCCCCCACCGCTGGTGCTCTCACTCTCTCGCAAATAACTTTAAAAAATTAAAAATAGAACTGCCATATCATCCAGCAATCCCACTTCTGGGTTTACATCCAAAGGAAATGAAAACAAAGGAAAGAGGGGCGCCTCGGTGGCACAGCGGTTAAGCGTCTGCCTTCAGCTCAGGGCGTGATCCCGGCGATCTGGGATCGAGCCCCACATCAGGCTCTTCCGCTATGAGCCTGCTTCTTCCTCTCCCACTCCCCCTGCTTGTGTTCCCTCTCTCGCTGGGTGTCTCTCTCTCTGTCGAATAAATAAATAAAATCTTTAAAAAAAAAACAAAAACAAAGGAAAGAGCTATCTGCACTCCCACGTTCACTGCATGAAATGTATTTACTGTAGCCAAGATATGGAAACAACCTAGATGTCTGTCAACAGATGACTGGATAAAGAAGTTGTGAGATGTATATAGATACAGGTATCTATATCTAAATGAGGATATAGATATATAGAGAGAGAATACATTCTATAGAATATTCTATATTCTAGGTGAACTCCTAGAAACCATAGGAGTTCACTCCATAGGTGAACTCCTATAGAATATTCTATATTCTATAGAATATATAGAATCTATATATAGAATCTATATATAGAATCTATAGAATATTCTAGAATATAGAATATTCTATATAGAGAATATAGAGAATAGAGATATCTATCTATATTCTCATATATATATGAGAATATTATTCAGTCATGAACATGCTACTTGTGACAACATGGATAGACCTTGAGAGCATTACGCTAAGTGAAAAAAGTCAGAGAAAAATAAATACTGTGATAGCACTTCCACGCAGAATCTAAATTCATAGGTGAACTCCTAGAAACCGAGAGTAGAGTGGTGGATGCCAGAGGGTAGGGGATACGGGGAGACGTAGTCATAGTGTCCAAACATCTGGTTTTAAGTTCTGGGGATCTAATATACAGCATGGTGATTATAGTTAACAGCACTGTATTATATACTTGAAAGTTGCCGAGAGACTAGATCTTAAACGTTCTCACCACAAAAAAGAAATGGTAATTACGTGAGGTGATGGAGCTGTTAGCTAATGCTACTGTGGTAATCACTTCACAATCTGTAAGCATCAAATCAACACGTCTTACTTGTTAAAACTAATACATAAATAACCATAAATACAAATATATATAGTAGATGAAAACACAAGAAACAGGTTAAGTGATTGTTCCAGTGGTAGTGATGGGAAGAGACTTACTTTTCCTTGTGTTCCTTTTTGTACTGTTTGATATTTTTATCGTTTAAAACGTATATGTGGAATTGGCAGCGAGCGCAGCCTGAGGTGGCTGAGGCCGGCTGTTGGGGCCTTGGAGATGGACGGCTAGATTCTTTATGATGACTACCTGGCAGTTTTCCTCCTTGCCTGTGAGCACCGCCGCCCCCCTCCCTGCCCCTACACGGATTCCTCCTCTGGAGGGGGTATGCCACGAAGGCTACAACAATGAGTTGACCCAGTTTCTGCCCCCAGTCATCACACTGAAGAAGCCGCCTGGAGCTCAATTGGGATTTCACATCCAAGAAGGAGAGGCCTCCCAGCTAGGTGTCTTCATTTCCAAGGTGATTCCCTACTCTGACACACATTGGGCAGGACTTCAGGAAAGAGACCAGACCCTAGCTGTGAATGATGTGGATTTCCAAGAGATTGAGCACTGAAGACAGCCAGCAAAGTCAGCACGCGTGTCTGCGTCTCCCTGTATAAGCGTCATCACCAGGAGAGGACTGTGCACTGGAGAGTTACAACCCACGGCCCTATGCTTGGAATCTGCTGGGAAAAGCTGGCTAGGCCCCAGGGCCGCCATTGGGGAAACCATCCCTGGCGGAGTGGAGTGGGGAGGACAGGGAGACAGTGAGACCCTGCACTGAGCCAGCTAACCAAACACATCATCCAAACTACTGTACTGTCAGTGCCCTAGTTTCGCAGGTTGAGTCTCATTCCTGGAAAGGAAAAGGACGATGATGTCTAGGTAAAACCTAGCCTATGGAGAACCCTGCTAGGAAAGGCAACTGACATTTACCGAATACCGTGTTTTAGGCACTTACATATGTCATATCGTTTTCATTAGAGTATAGAAATCAGAAAAAAAAGAATCTTGGAGGCCTTCCATCCAATCTGCCTAGCCATCTCCTCCCATCTTTGTACTACCAGTCTCATACTTTGGAGATTCCAGTGGGACCTGTTTCCCCCTCTTCTTCCTTCTCCTATTCTCCCCCCCGCCAAAAAAAGTAAAATGTAACATTGGAGGAAAAACAAAGTATATGTATACTTAAGGATAAAATAATGCAATTCAGGGATGCCTGGGTGGCTCAGTTGATTAAGGATCTGCCATCAGCTCAGGTCATGATCTCAAGGTCCTGGGATTGAGTCCGGGAAAGGGGTCCTTCCCCGGCGAGGAGCCTGCTTCTCCCTCTGCCTGCCGCTCCCCCTGCTTGTGCTCTGTCTCTCTCTCTCTCTCTGACAAATAAATAAATAAATAAAATCTTTTAAAAAATGTAATTCATCAAAAGAGCCAATAAGAGATACCATGAAATTATCTCAGTAAATGTCAAAAGATTTATTTGATAAAAACCATCGCTAATTTTTAAAATTACGCTAGAATCTAAAATTAAAAATAGTGACGGTATCAAATGCTGGTGAATATGCAGAGAAACTGTATCTCTCACACTTTGCTAGTGGGAATGTGAAATCTCATAGCCATCCTGGAAAGTAGTTTTGGCAGTTTCTTTAAAAAATAAATATTCACTTACCGTATGACCCAATAATCCTACTCCTGGACATTTATCTCAGAGAAATGAAGCACATGTTCACATAAAAACTTGTGCATGGTTGGTCACAGCAGCTTTTTGTAATGGACAAAAACTGGAAACAAACAGAATGTTCTACAATAGGTGAATGGTTAAAAAAAACCTGTGGTACAGTGCTTGCTTCAGCAGCAAATTTACTAAAATTGGAACAGTACAGAGGTAAGCATGGTCCCTGCACAAGAATGACATGCAAATTCCTGAAGTGTTTCATATTAAGAAACAAAATAAAACTGTGGTACTTCACATGGATACTACTTGGTAATAAAAAGGAACAAACTATTGATACAACAACTTGAATGGATGGCCAGGCATTATGCTGAAAAAGCCAATTTGAAAAGGTTACATATTATACGATGCCATACATTCTCAAAATAAGAAAAATTATAAAGACAGAGAACTGATTAATGGTTGCCAGGGACTAGGGATGGTGGTGGGGCGAGGGAAAGATGTGGCCGTAAAGGAATGGCATGCGGGAGGTCTTTGTAGTGATGAAACCATTCTCTATCTTGACTGCCATGGCGGCTACACAGGTGGATAAGATGACTGTAGCAGTACACATTGTACCAATGTCAATGTTCTGCTTTTGCTATTGTCCTGCAGTTACATACGATATAACCATTGGGGAACTGGGTGGAGAGTAAACCGAGACGTCTCTACTGTCTTGCAAAATTCTGTGAATCTATAATTATCTCGAAAGTTTTTAAAAAGTATTAGAAAATTACAAATAACCAAATGTTTCTTTTGAGAGTCTCTCTCTCAGACCCATAGAAACATTCTCTAACAGGGGCACCTGGGTACCTGTTAAGCAGTCCGTTAAGCATCTGCCTGCAGCTCAGGTCATGATCTCAGGGTCCTAGGATCAAGCCCTGACTCGAGCTTTGCTTCTCCCTCTTCCTCTGCCCTGCTCATGCTCTCTCTCTCTTTCTCTTTCTCTCAGTCTCTCTCTCTCAAATAAATAAATAAAATCTTAAAAAAAAAGAAAAAAGAAACATTCTTTAACAATGAAACATTTAAAGACATTCTCATTACAATAAGAAAACATTAAAAAGAAAACAAGCATACCTATAGTGATGCTAGTATTTAATGTTGTTTTTTAAGTTTTTGCCAATATAATAAGACCTGAAACAGAAATAAGAGATTTAAGTATGGGGAAGGAAATAAAATTATCTTTATTTGCAGAGAATATGGCATGATGCTTTATGTGGAAAACAACCCCAAACTCTTAGAATTATAAGGGAGCCCAGGACCAAGATAGTATCACAAAATCAATAGCTCAATAACCAGCTACTGAACAACTCTCCCTTATGATAGCAGCAAATATACGAGCGACCTAGGAATAATCCTAATGAAAAAATATATGCAAGACATATATGTATAAAACCTGTATGATGAAAACTGAAAAGCTTTACTGAGAGATAGTGAATGTTATAACAACTTTATTTCAAATTTAAGCATGTAAGTGTAAAAAAAAAAAACAAAAAAGAAAGCAGTGCATGCATTCTAAGGGTCTTGGTAAGATTTAGAAATTCTTGCAACTCCATCATCCAATGAATTATAAGCAGAAAACATTTATGTTATATATTCTAGCTCAGCATTACTCCAAAGAGTAGCCATTGGCCCCAGGAACTATGACTAGTCTGCATCTTCTGAATTGATATGTGTTCTAAGTATAAAATATACAAAAGATTTTGAAGATTTACTATAAACATGTAAAATATCTCATTCATAATTGTGTTGATGACATGTTGAAATAATATTTTGGATGTATTGGCTTATGTAAAATTTATTATTAAAATAGTGGTTACTGCAACATTTTAAGTCACGTGTATTTGCTCACCTTTGTGGCTCACATCATATTTCAATTCACTGTTACAGCTTTTTCATTTCACACTTTCATGTCCCTATAGACCTTACTGCCCATTAAAATTACCTAGTTGCTTTTTATTTTTTTTTATTTTTTATTTTTTAAAGATTTTATTTATTTATTCGACAGAGATAGAGACAGCCAGCGAGAGAGGGAACACAAGCAGGGGGAGTGGGAGAGGAAGAAGCAGGCTCATAGCGGAAGAGCCTGATGTGGGGCTCGATCCCATAACGCCGGGATCACTCCCTGAGCCGAAGGCAGACGCTTAACCGCTGTGCCACCCAGGCGCCCCCTTAGCTGCTTTTTTTTTAAAAAGATTTTTATTTATTTATTTACTTATTTGGGAGAGAGAGAGAGAACAAGCTGAGAGAGGAGCAGAGGGAGAGGGAGAAGCAGGCTCCTGGCTGAGCAGGGAGCCCACACGGGGCTGGATCCCAGGACCTCGGGATCGTGACCTGAGCCGAAGGCAGACACTTAACTGACTGAGCCACCCAGGCACCCCTACCTAGTTGCATTAAAAAGAAAAAAGCCCAGGGGTGCCTGGGCGGCACAGTCAGTTAAGCATGGGACTCTTAGTTTCGACTCAGGCTATGATCTCAGGGTCATGGGACTGAGCCCTGTGTTGGGTTCTGTGCTCAGTGCAGAGTCTGCTTGAGATTCCCTCTCCCTCTGCCCTTCCCATTCATGCTCTCTCTCTCTCAAATAAATAAATAAATCTAGAAAAGGAGGGGGGGGGAGGAGAGGAGGAGAGAGGAGGGGAGGGGAGAGGAGCGGAAAGGAGAAGAGAGGAGGGGAGAGGAGAGGAGAGGAAGAGGAAGAGGAGAGGAAAGGAACAGAAAAAAGCCTGGGCCCTACCCCAAGAAATACAATTGGTGTTGGTAGCATCGGTACGATCTTCAATCTCCCTTAGGTGATTCTAATGTATTCCCGAGGTTAATAACCACCATGACCGACCTCAAGCTATCAAGCCCTACAGAATTCTTTTTCACATTTATCATTTCCTACAATTAAGGAAAGGTACTCACGAGGCTAAGAAGTAACATTTAAATCTGAGACGTGGTGCCAGTTCCATTCCGGATAGATAGATTCCTCCTGTGATTGATCAAAACAAGATGTGAATTTTTCCCAGCTTATGACCTGATCATGGCAAGATTTTCGGTTAATAAAAATGAAGTAATTCTTTTTTTTTTTCAAGTTTTACATGATTCTCAGAGCACAGTTACTAATATTTGAGCTGGTTCTGAGCGGATGGAGTAGATGATGGATTTAAAACACAAAGGTTTGGGGCGTCTGGGTAGCGCAGTCGTTAAGTGTCTGCCTTCGGCTCAGGGCGTGATCCCAGTGATCTGGGATCGAGCCCCACATCAGGCTCTTCCGCTGGGAGCCTGCTTCTTCCTCTCCCACTCCCCCTGCTAGTGTTCCCTCTCTCGCTGGCTGTCTCTCTGTCAAATAAATTTTTTAAAAAATCTTTAAAAAATAAAAATAAATAAAACACAAAGGTTTGGGGGCACCTGGGTGGCTCAGTCGTTAAGTGTCTGCCTTCGGCTCAGGGCCTGATCCCAGATCCCAGTGTTCTGGGATCTAGCCCCACATCAGGCTCCTCCGATGGAAGCCTGCTTCTTCCTCTCCCACTCCCCCTGCTTGTGTTCCCTCTCTCGCTGGCTGTCTCTCCCTGTCAAATAAATAAATAAAATCTTAAAAAAAAAACAACAACACAAAGGTTTGTGTGCTTTCTCCCCTTTCTGGTCACAGCATCTCCAGGATGTGGGCAAGGCAAGAGTTTTTATCCCCATTTCTAGATGAAGACATTGGGACCCACAGAGGGCAAGTGGGTTCCCAAAGATTGTGTGACTAGTTACATAACATAGCCTAGATTGGAACACACCTTTCGTGACACCCGTCCAAGGCCCTCCCTTTCCAACCAGTTTGTCTCAGGACAAATCGCTACCACCTCTGATAAAAGCAGCTTTTGTCCAGAGCTCTTTCGCTTCCCCACCGTAGTGGAGCAGTTCAGTTTATGCCAGATAGTCCTGCTGGTGTGCATGGTGCTAAGCCAGCAACTTAAACGCAAAATAGTTCCTGCTCCAAGATGAATCAATGCGATTCTGTCAACCAAACACGTGCCTCCAAGTTTTCAGCTTCCAGGTCACCAATAACGCATTATTCTCCTGTAAAAAGTCTGCTTTGCTATCAAGGAGACGGTATGGCCTGATGGAAGAGCGTGGACTTTGGGGTCTGTCGGGCCTGCATGAGACTCTGGCTGCTGGCCCTCACGAGGCTGTGCGGCCTTGGGCATGCCCCTTCTCCTCTTTATTGAACACCTACTGGCAGTAGACACTACCAAATCCCAGAGCTTCGGGGGAACACACACCATGGTCCCTCCCCTGAAGAATTCTTAGTATGTGGAAGAAATATGTCCTTTAAATGACGGAAGACCAGAGTTGCTGTGGAGCAGCTGGGGGAGCGTTGCAGGAGCCTGGAGACAATGGTTCAGGAGAAAAAAAGGAGATACATGGGGAAAGATAAAGGAAATGTGGCAAAAGGTTAACAATTGATGAATCCAGGAATATGGATATTCATTTTATATCTTGTAACTGTTTTATAGATTAGAATGTTTACCAAATAAAAATTGGGGGGTGGCAAAGTTAAAAAATATTAAATATTAAAATATTTAGCAATAAACTTATTAGAAATGTGAAAATTCAATGTGGAGAAAAAAATTTATATATATATATATATAAAATAGCAGTTACTACAAAGTTTATAGAACTTGAGTAAATGGGAGAGACTTGCTGTGAGGAGGAAGACACCAAATTGGGGGGAGGACAGGAATAAGAGATATTATGGTCTGAATTAGTAACCCCCCAAATTTGTATCTTGAAACCCTAATCCCTCATGTGACTATTTAGAGATAGGGTCTTTAAAGAAGTAATTAAGATTAAATGAGGTGATAAGGGTGGGGCCCTAATCCAGTAGGACTGGTGTCCTTATAAGAAAAGGAAGAGAGGGTCACCTGGGTGGCTCAGTGGGTTAAACATCAGCCTTCGGCTCAGGTCATGATCCCGGGGTCCTGGGATTGAGCCCCACATCAGGCTCCTTGCTCAGCAGGGAGTCTGCTTCTCCCTCTCTCTCTGCCTGCAGCTCCCCCTGCTTGTGCTCTCTCTCTCTCAAATAAATAAATAAAATCAAAAAAAAAAAAAAAAAAAGAAGAAGAAGAGGAGGAAGAGTGACCAGAGCGCTGACTCCCTCCCGGTTCTCCCCCCACCCCATCTCCCTCTCCCATCTTTTACAGGCACAGAGGAAAGACTGTGAGCACTCATGGAAAAGACAGCCATCTGCAAACCAGGAAGAGAGGCCTTACCCTGCTGGCCCCTGGATCTTGGACTTCTAGCCTCCGGACCGTAAGGGAATAAATGTCCATTATTTAAGCTGCCCAGCCGGGTGTACTTTGTTACGGTAGCCTAAGCGGACTGAGACAAGTAAAGTGCTGTCCCCCAAGGCCAAGGTCATAAGATGAGGGCCTAGGGGATCCTCGATTTGTACCCAAAACTATTTTTTTTAAAGATTTTATTTATTTATTTATTTGAGAGGGAGTGGGAGAGAGAGCACAAGCGGGGAGAGCCGCAGAGGCAGAGGGAGAAGCACACTCCCTGCTGAGCAGGGAGCCCGATGGTGGCCTCAGTCCCAGGACTCTGGGATCATGACCCCAGCCGGAGGCAGACGCTTAACCTAACCGACTGAGCCACCCAGGCGCCCCTGTACCCAGAGCTGTTTTGGACCCCACCCCCATGTAGTGATCCTGTGAGATGGGTCAGTGCTTCTCAAACTTTAGTGGGTATCAGAAATGCCCAGGAGGGGGCGCCTGGCTGGCTCAGTTGGAAGAACACGCCATTCATGGTCTCGGGGTCGAGAGTTGGACCCCATGTTGGGTGTAGAGATTACTAAAATAAATAAATAAAAAGATTGGGGCGCCTGGGTAGCTCAGTCATTAAGCATCTGCCTTGGGCCTGGGGCGTGATCCCAGGGTCCAGGGATCAAGCCCCGCATCGGGCTCCCTGCTCCACTGGGAAGCCTGCTTCTTCCTCTCCCACTCCCCCTGCTTGTGTTCCCTCTCTCGCTGGCTGTCTCTCTGTCAAATAAATAAATAAATAATCTTAAAAAAAAAAAAAGAAAAGAAAAGAAAGAAAGAAAAAAGAAAAAGAAAAAAAATGCCCAGGGTAGTTTGTTAAAATCAGGGATTCCCTTATCCTGATTATGGTGGTGTACGGGAAGCCTCAAATTCTGCATTAATTTTTTTTTTAAAGATTTTATTTATTTATTTGACACAGAGAGAGCGAGACAGCCAGCGAGAGAGGGAACACAGGCAGGGGGAGTGGGAGAGGAAGAAGCAGGCTTCCAGCAGAGGAGCCTGATGCGGGGCTGGATCCCAGAACACCGGGATCACGCCCTGAGCGGAAGGCAGACGCTTAACGACTGAGCCACCCAGGCACCCCTCAAATTCTGCATTAAATAAGTGATATCCCCACCAGGTGATTCTGTTGAAGGTGGTCCCAGACCACACTTTGAAAAATGCCACTCTGATCTCAACCTGGAGGTTGAGAGAGATATATAAAAGTTCTACAAAGATACGCAAAACACATTGTCAGCCTCTGAGGGTGCTTGAGGGTCTGGGAGGGAGGTTTATTTTTAAATTTTTGTTTCGTTTTGTGTTTTTTATTTTAAGATTTTATTTATTTATGTGAGAGAGAGAGAAAGCACTAGCAGTGGGGCGGGAGGCAGAGGGAGAGGGAGAAGCAGACTCCCCACTGAGCAGGGAGTCCCACGTGGGCTCTATCTCGGGACCTCCCCCCACAGCATGACCTGAGCCAAAGGCAGACGCTTAACCGACTAAGCCACCCAAGTGCCCCTGTTTCATATTTTTTACCCTTAAGAATGTACTATTTTTCAATTAAAAAACTAACTTGAGGGGCACCTGGGTGGCTCAGTCAGATAAGTGTCTGCCTTTGGCTCAGGTCATGGTCCCAGGATCCTGGGATCAAGCCCTGCGTTGGGCTCCCTGCTCAGTGGGGAGCCTGCTTCTCCCTCTGCCTCTGCCTGCTTGTGCGCTCTCTCTCTCTCTCTCTCTGTGTCAAATAGATAAATAAAATCTTGAAAAAAAAACTAACTTGCAAAAAAAGAGATATCATGAACTTAAAGAGCTTATTATCGGCATGTTACCCACAAACAGGTGCTCAACAAGTAAAAATTCCTTTGTTTTTTGTCTTCCACTCAAACATTTGCCATCCCTTTCCTTCCCTCCCTCACCCCCACCCCACGGTATCTCCATTTGTGCATTTAATTAACAAATACTACTTTATATTGTATTCCAGGCACTGTTTTAACAGTATAGCTGCTCGCATGAAACAGACACAGTTCCACCCAGCCTGCATAGAACTTTCAGTCCCCATCCTCACCTCTGGCAGTTTTGCCTTCTTAATTCCTGTCTCCCCAAACTTACACAGGCCATCTCCATACACAAACCTAAACTAGCTTTTCCACTCCCCTCCCTCTGACCCAAATTCTCCTCCATGGAGCCTCCAGACCCCCAGTGATATTCTTAGCAGGGGGACTCCTAAGAGTCTTTGGGCCAGCTTCCTGCTGCCCTCTGCTGGGGCTCCTTAGGGCTCACGTCCTTCTTCAGGACCTACCTCTCTCCGCTTGGCGTCTACTTGGGTGGGTATGTGCCCCCAGAATATACTGGATTTTCCTGGCCCCGGTGGCTCAAAGCTGGGACCTGTGTGATCATGTGTCTGAGCCAGAATGTCCATAAAGGCCACTGTCTTGAAAGAGGCAATGCTGTATGGGCGGGCGGTAAACTACTCTCTCTCTCTCTCTCTGTGCGTGTGTGTGTGTGTGTGTGTGTGTGTGTGTGTGTGTGTGGTGGAGGGATGGAGGGGGGTGTGGGTCCTTCAGGTGAAATGCCTTTAATAGGATTTTTTTATTCTTTCACTCTTTGTTTTTTATCTTTTGCCAAAGGCAATTGATATTCCTTTAGAAACATCAGAAAATAGACATGAAGATTTAATATCATCTGGAGACCATTTCTGCTCCTATCTGGAGCAGGAACAGAGGGGAGAGAGTAGTAGGCCAGGAGCCAGGACACTGGGTTCTAGTCCTCACTGTCCCCTCACTCTGTGACCCTGAGCCTCAACTTACCATACACGAAAAAATGAGCACCCCAATAAAGTGCCTGTCTGGCTTTCCTCCTCTGAGATCTAAGTCAGTGGTCCTGGGCAGTCCCTTCCTCAACTAGACCCTTAGGCTCTTCCAACTTTCAGTCACTGCAAGTATTGAAAAGCAGTAAAATAGGCTAAAACAAATTTCAAATACGGGGAAAACTCTGAAAAGTTCTGAAAATGGACAAAAATGCTTAAAAATTTTTAGAGGATTGAAAATTGCCTTATGGAGCATGAAAACAGCTGACACAATAGGGAAAAAAAACCCAGCAACTGGGGAATTTTTATTTTCAATCAAATCATTGTTTCAATCAAAATGTTGTGTTCATGAGAATGCTTTCAGAAAGACTGCTTTCAGTCCAGTCCTAGATCTGTGTGAGGCAGCCAGCAAGCAAGAGCTTCCGTGCAGCTCCCCTGTGAACTCGGAAGAAGTCTGAGATCCCCACCCTTGGCGAAATAAACATCAGACCAACCGCAGGCAGGCATGTACCCAGCGAGCATTTACCGATTCTCTTCTTGTCGGGCTCTGTGCCGGGTGCCTGGGATACGTGGCAACCAGGACAGCCCAGCCATCCTCTTCCCACGGGGGCTCCCAGCCAGCCTGACAGGGCAGACAGACGCGTCCATGTGTCATTCCAATCAGGGTGAGATGAGGCGAGAACTGGAAGTCACAGCAAATGGAGAGAGGCAGGGAAGCCACCGCCCTGTCCCTCCAGCCACCATGAAGCTATAGAAACTCCCCTTCCCCTCCTCAGTAAGATGTTCCCGTCATTTTTGCTGTGAAACACATTATCCCAATATTCAGTGTCTCAAAACAATCATCTTCTTTTGCTCAGAATTCTATAGGTCAAGAAATCAGAGGGCACAGCAGGAATGGCTTGTCTCTGCTCTGAAATGTCTCGGGCCTCCGCTGGGATGATCGGTGGCTGGGGGTGACTCCAGGGCTGGGGGCAGGAGTCACACGGAGGTATGTTCACCCGCGTGCCCCAAGGTTAGTACTATTTCCTGGGCCATAACTGTGGCAGTTTTCCAGAGCGCCTATGCAGGGCGTCGGCTCACACAGATGGAGGCATCAGGGTCCCAGCTGCCCTACGTGGCGGCTCAGGACCCCACACAGGAGTGTCCCAGGCAACAGGGCCTCTCCTGCCGTCACTACGGAAGTCCTGAAGTGTCACTTCTCAGAATCCTGTTGGTTACAAGCGAGCCACAGGCCTGCCAGATGGACCAGGAAAATGATTAGACACCATGTCTGAACTGGAGAAGAGTAAGGTTCCAAGAAGACCAGTGGGACGGGAGGTCTCGTTGTGGCCGTCTTTGACACCATTTACCACACCTGGTGACCCAGGCCCCCCATTGGCTGCCCAGCATGGCAGGGCGGGCCTGAGTGGGGCCCAGCTGGAGGTGGGGTGGCGGGAAAGAAGCTGGACTCCTCTCCAGGGGCAATACCATTTGACTGTGGCTTCAGTTTCTACTCCTGTCTATGTGTTCTTGTGAACAATGGAGGCACTGCTACTCTCCCCCTCCAGCCTAACGCATGTAAGCGGCCAGTAAGTGGCTGTTATTATTTGGCATCTCTGTGTGGTTATCCTAAAGACAATTCAAACCCAACGTCCCCAACACTGAACTCATAATGTGCTGCCCGTGCCTGCCCCTTCCTCGGTGTCCCCTCCCTACAGGAACTGACCACCTTCCCTCCTCTTGCCCATGTCAGAGGCCTGGCGGTCATCTTTTATACCTCGTACTCTCTCTCTCACTCCCCATAGCCCACCCGAACCCCAGTCTTAACAAATTTACTTTCTAGATGTTTCTCTAATTTTTCTACTCTTCTCCATCTCTACCCTAACACCTAGTCCAAACTTACAGTCATCTCTCCTTTGGACTCTGGCCTCCTTACTGGTCTTGCAAAGTCACTAGGCCCTTCTATCTGCCCACATCCCTTCTTCACAGAGAAGCTGACAGAATATTTTCAAAATGTAAAGCTGATCATGGCACTCCCCCCTGATGAATGCCCTCTATCCCTATTGCCCTAAAGCAAAGGCAGATCTTTTAAAAGGTCCACAAAGTCCTGCCTCCCTCCCTCCCTCCTGTCAGTTCCACTCTCCCTCCCGCACACTCACTGCTCCCTTCTGCCACAAGGTCTTCGTATCCCTGTGCCAGCAATGCCCATGCCCCTTCCCACTTTGCTCCCCCTTCCTGCAGATGAACAGCTCAAGGGTCACCTCCTCCAAGAAGCCTTTTCCGCCTACCTGTGAGATTCACCCTCCCAACCTTGGTAGGCTCTTGTAGCACCAGGCAATCTCTGTACTTGTTACAGCTGGCATCTACATTTGTGTGGTGATTATTTGAATATCTTTCTCCTCCAAAACCCTGCAGGCTCCATGAGGGTAGGGACCGTGTCTGGTTTTGCTCACTCTTATATCCCAAACCCTAAAACAGCACCTGACACATAGTTCAATAAACATTTGGCGATTGGATGGATGGACGGATGGATGGATAGATGAGAGAGGGGAGGAGAGGGGCCAGGGCCATTGGAAGCATTTAGAGAACATTGCTGAATGAAGAAATGGGCAGGTTGGACGGAGCCCAGAAGACGACTCACAATACACCTGATTTTCCAACCTTCAGGCAGAGGTGAGGCCAGAAGGGAATCTGTTAGTAAGCTGGAGGAAAAAGTGATTCCGTTAGGACTGGAAACACTCATCGTCCCTGCCCCAGGGCTATCTTCTGGAGTTGGATAGTTTCATCTTCTTCCAGAACTCAGCATGCCTACCTGGTCCAAGCTCCTTTTCCAGATGAGGGTCAGCCCGCAGTGAGACTTGGCCACCACCGCGAGGCGGTGCGGGAATGGAGAAAACTGGGCGGAGGCACTCACAGACCAGGGGCCATCCCGACTGTGCTATGCCAGGTGGTTATTCTCCCGCCCTTACTAACAGCAGATAGCCCTAGGTCTCCTCCAGAATAGTCTAGCAGCTTGGCCTGGACGTGGGCCCTCTGGGAGTTGACCTAACTCCTTTCCCAGACTTTACTACTAAGTTCACCGAACAGATAACTCACTGGACCCTCACACTGCACGCTTTCCACCTCCATACTTTGCTCACGCTGTTCCTCTGCTTCGAAGCCTCTTTGCCTGCAGTGCACCCCCTCCCTGCTTGCCCAGTGTGTCCTTCCCGATCCAGCTTAACTGCCATCTCCTCTCCTGAAGCCCTCCAAATTTTGTGATTTTTCCTTAACACTTTATCTTCATCTCTCTTCTGAAGCTAATTTCGGCCTCGTGAGGTTTGCATGCCTCACGGATAATGTGCCCCAATCTGGAGGTCTTTTCACGTGCAGGACCAGGCAGTGCAGGGCCAGGCAGTGAGTGCAGGACCAGGCAGTGCAGGGCCAGGCACGGGTCATCTTATCAGCATCTGGCATAGCATGGTGCCCACAGCAGAAACTGTGCACTCAGTGTGCGATGGGAATGGATTAGCGATGAATGCAGACCCCAGGTCGACTGCTGCTCACCGCTGTATAGAAGAATCTTTGTCGCAGAAGTGTTCAGTAAATATCTGCTGAGGGAACAAACTGCTTTTATAATGGTAGACCTCACAGAGACTTTTTATGTTGGACATACAAAAAGACACAGAGACTATAACAAAAACCCCTTGCACCTAAACCTATGCTAGAAAAGAAGGCATTACAGGGGCGCCTGGGCGGCTCAGTCGGCTAAGCGTCTGCCTTCGGCTCGGGTCATGATCTCAGGGTCCTGGGATCGAGCCCTGCGTCGGGCTCCCTGCTCAGTGGGAGCCTGCTTCTCCCTCTCCCTCTGCCTGCTTGTGCTCTCTCTCTAATAAATAAAATCTAAAAAAACTTGAAAAAAAGGATTGCAGGAGGCATCAAGGTATAGTGATAGGAACACTAGACCTCCTAATGGTCTTGGTTTGAATTACCTTTTCTGAACCTCAATTTCTCCATCTTCTTTTTTTTTTTTTTTTTAAGTAGGCTCCACGCCCAGTGCAGAGCCCAATGTGGGGCTTGAACTCACAACCCTAAGATCAAGACCTGAGCTGAGATTAAGAGTCAGATGCCCAACTCACTGAACCACCTAGGTATCCCTCCCCATCTTTAAAATGGAATATATATTTTTTTGAGTTTATGCCAGCCTCCTTCCAAGAATATCTGGAGTTAACTTTTGGAAAGGTGTGAAAATCAAAGAAATAATAAATGTGAACGTACATTGCAGGTTATATGGTCGTTGTTAGCAGCAGCAACGACACTACGCCACCTAGTAGCGAAAAGGAGTAACTGCATCTGGGTATGCCTGCTTGTGCTCTCTCACGTGCTCTCTCTCACAAATATTTTTTAAATGTGCAACTATAAGCATTTTATCTTGTCTTTAAAGATTTTTATTTATCTGAGAGAGACAGAGATAGTGACAGCACGAGCAGGAAAAAGGGGAGAAGCAGGCTCCCCACTGAGCAGAGAGCCTGACTCAGGGTCGATCCTAGGAAGCTGAGATCACGACCTGAGCCTAAGGCAGACACATAACCCACTGACCCACTCAAGCATTCCTCAAATAAATAAAATCTTTTTTTTAAAGATTTTATTTATTTATTTATTTATTTGACACAGAGAGTGAGCACAAGCAGGGGAGCAGCAGGCAGGGGGAGAGGGAGAAGCTGCTCCATGGAAGAGGGAGCCCAATGTGGGGCTTGATCCCAGGACCCTGGGATCATGACCCGAGCCAAAGGCACATGCTCAACCGACTAAGCCACCCAGGTGCCCCTAAATAAAGTCTTAAAAAAAAAAAATTAAAGGAACAAAAATGAGCTCTGAGCCAACTGTTAAATTTTCGGGAATTCTGCAAGCCAGTTAAACACAGGCATTATTTAAAAATAAAATTATGAACTCAAAGGTAAATAAATTATATTCAAAACAAACGTAATCAATACTTAACCCATCATTTCCCGTTTTATAGTTTTACCATTACTTATGGTCTTGCAGCCACTTACATTTGTTTCTGTCTGGGGACTCCTATACGATGGTCCACCGCCGAGCATCTCTTCCCAACTCCGCACGACGACATCCCTCTGGTAGCTCGCAGTAGGCCACAGTGGGAGTTCTTACACCACCGAAATAGGCAAACACTACAAATCAGTGTTGTCATCTCCTCCACAAGAGCTAAACTTTCACCAACATAAAACATACATGCATGTGTACAACATAAACGTGTGTATACCCACAACATATATGTATACACACATATGTGTATACACATGCAACAACATACATGTAACACCGACATACCACTGACTCTGGGAAATTTAAAATATGTAGGAAAAGAGATGGACAATAGTTGGTAAAAGAAGAAAAAAATAAAAAGATCAGTCCAAAACGTCTGAGCAAATAATGCGTTCCAGAAAGAGAACACAGAAAATAGTGTGAAAGAAACATTAAAGGAATAATTCAAGAAAATCTCCCAGAACTGCAAGACAATTTTAAGACCGAACTAGCTCACTGCGGGGGCGCTTGTGTGGCTGTCGGTTAAGTGTCTGTCTTCCACTCAGGTCATGATCCCAGGGTCCTGGGATCAAGTCCAGCATCAAGCCCCCCATCAGGTTCCCTGCTCAATGGGGAGTCTACATCTCCCTCTGCCCCTCACCCCACTCGTGCTCTCTCTCTCTCTCAAATAAATAAATGAAATCTTCAAAAAAAAAAAAAAGGTAAGAAAAAAAGAAATAGCTCACTGAGTACCTCATGGAACGAGTGAAAAAAAAAGGGGGTGCCTGGGTGGCTCAGTCGGTTAAGCGTCTGCCTTCAGCTCAAGTCATGATCCCAGGGTCCTGGGATCAAGCCCCACATTGGGTTCCTTGCTCAGCAGGAGGCCTGCTTCTCCCTCTCCCTCTGCTCTGCCTACTTGTGTTCTCTGTCAAATAAATAAAATCTTTTTTAAAAATGAAAAAAAAATGAAACCAAGGTATTATTGCAAAACTGAGAAAACTAAGCTATAAAGAGACGATCCTAAAAGCAAGTCCACAAAAAAAAAAAAAGACAAGACACAGGTTACAAAGGAGTGGGAGACAGAATGACACCTGACTTCTCAAACAGCAGTTTTTTAATCTAGAAACAATAAGCACTAAACACTTTTAGGAAAAATTATTTCCCACCTAGATTCTATTCCAAGTCAAGTTCTCTATCAACCATTAATGAGGGTTGGAAAAAGCCTTTTTCCAAGATCTCCAAAACTTTTTTCTACTCTTGTGTACATTCATCTAACATTTATGTGCATTAATATTGAAAACGTACTATGTACCAGACATTATTCTAAATACTAGGGATATAGCAGTGAACAAACAAGGTCTTTGCTCTAATGGATCCTATAATCTGAAAATATCAACATAATATGCCAGGTAGTAACTGGTACTCTGAAGAACGGCAGGAATTGAGGGGAAGGAGGGCTGGGAGTGTGCCCTCTTTTAGATTGAGCCTATGTTATAGTTGAACACACCTACGGAAGGAACAAGTCACATGGGTAGCTGGGGTAAGAGCCTTCTAGGCAGAGGAATTAACAAGGGCAATGGCTCTGGGAAGTATCTATGAAATCAGGCCACCAGGACTGGAAAGGGTATTAGATGAACAGAGGTGGCCGGAGGAGGCCAGGACACAGGGGCCCTTTGTACTGGATACTTTCCTCTTGTCCCTCCAGACCCACTCACCACCCTTCTCTGCTGCCTGGGAACCTGATGTTCACGGACCACATCAACAGGCTCCCTTGACCTCTGGCTTCCTGAGATTTGGCCAATGGGAAGCCCCTGCAATAAATCAGAAGGCCAGAGTCCTTACTGAGGATCACAGCTTCCGTCAGGTGACCCTCCCCAGCTCTGAGTTCCCTTGCACTCTGCAGGCTAGGGGTGAGAATGCCCAGTGTCTCCCCAAGGTTTCTAGCTTGAGGGAATCATACACACTATGCCCTGTGGCTTCCCTAAACCCCACTCACATCTTTGTAAAATGTTCCTTTAGTAGATTCTTTCCAAATTCCTCAATGTGAGTAGGACATGTTTTCCACCAGGAGCCTGACACTCCTTTATAGGGCAAGAGGATTTTCAATTTTATTCTGAATGAGATGGGAAACCACTGGAGGTTTTTGAACCTATGAGCTATCATACAACTTACATTTTATTTTTTATAAAATGCGTGTGAATGGGGGGGTGGAGGGTGGGGGAAGAGGGAGAGGGCAAGAATCTTAAGTGGACTCCAACTCGGCACGGAGCCCGTTGTGGGCTCAGATCTCACGACCGAGCCAAAATCAAGAGTTGGGACGCTTTAAAAAAGAAAAAAAAAAGAGTTGGACGCTTAACGAACTGAGCCACCCGGGCGCCCTAACAACTTACATTTTGAAAGCTCACTCTAGATGCTGGATGTAGAAAATGCTCAGTGGGGCTCACAGGTGGAAAGAGAACAGTTAGGCAGCTTTCACTGTAGTAGGAGTAGAAAGTGACTTGGGCTAGGACGGTTGTAGTAAAGGTGGTTAAGTGCTTAAATGTATAGTTTACTTAAAAAAAACCGAACACCTGTCACTTAAAGGACGTGATTTTTAAGTTGCTTTTATTTATTTATTTTTTTTTAAGATTTTATTTATTTGACACAAAGAGAGACAGCCAGCGAGAGAGAGAACACAAGCAGGGGGAGCGGGAGAGGAAGAAGCAGGCTCCCAGCAGAGGAGCCTGATGTGGGGCTCGATCCCAGAATGCCGGGATCACGCCCTGAGCTGAAGGCAGATGCTTAATGACTGCGCGCGCCACCCAGGCGCCCCTTTTAAGTTGCTTTTAAAAAGTAAACTCTATGCTCAACATGGGGCTCAAACTCACAAGGACTCCAAAGTCAAGAATTGCATGCTCCTTCAGCTGAGCCAGCCAAGCATCCCAAAGAAAAGATGATTTTTTTTTTAAAGATTTTATTTATTTGACAGAGATAGAGACAGCGAGAGAGGGAACACAAGCAGGGGGAGTGGGAGAGGAAGAAGCAGGCTCATAGCGGAGGAGCCTGATGTGGGGCTCGATCCCATAACGCCGGGATCACGCCCCGAGCCGAAGGCAGACGCTTAACCGCTGCGCCACCCAGGCACCCCCAAAAAGATGATTTTTAAATGAAGAGAACAGTTGTTGAAGGAAACCTTCAAACCCTAGCTGCTCACACATGGGTAGATTTGGACAAACAGTATGCATATGCTGATTCCAACTGTGTCAGAAAAGATGTTATGAAGAAAAAACACACGGAAACTTTTGTTTAAAAAGGAAGAATAAATGTCTAAGTCTGAAAGACAGATGAAGACCCTATTAAACAGAAGGGGAAGCAGGAAAAAAACGATTTAATTAGACTGATCCATTTTTTAAAAACAGATCATAAGAAAAATCATCAGGGACAGTATCAATAAAATTCTTAAACTTCTAAACAAGATGAAAAGACAGAAAATTGGGGAAAATATTTGTAGCACACGATAAAGTGTTAAGAATTACCATGTTCCAAAAGACACAAAGTGGAATAACATGCATAGGCAGCTCACAAGAAGGAACCGTAAGATATTTGTTAACCAAATAAGTACAACAGAATAAAACAAAAACAGTATCATTCTCATTCTCTTTCAAAACCAATTCTGAAAGGATGTGAAGAAATGACATTCTCATGCACTTGAGAACTTTATCAGTAGAATCTTGAAATGCAGTTTTGCAAAATACACAAAATGTATATAAAAGATCCATGCCAAAGTTCCCATTCCTGAGTTTTACCTTGAGACAACTACAAGGCAAATTACAGTAGGTGACACCTATGGAATTCCAAAACCAGGACAAAAGCAGTACAAAATGACGATGGAATGATGCCCACGTACCACAAATGCCTTTGTGACTATCCGAACAGGCAGCTCTCTGGGGGAGTGTTCACCGAATAAACTGCTACGTCTCTCTGAATGATTTAACTACCACCACGTATTAAGTACCTCCTGTAGTCCTTACAGTAATTTAGATTCTTGAGATTTTACCCCCACAGCCTTTCAGTGGCAGGGCTGTTGCCGAAAACCAACTTTGACCCCCTCTATCCACTCCTTAAAAGGACTGCAGGTGTTTTTACATTTTATTATTTACTATCGAGTATACTAATTTTTTAAAGCATTAAAAACCTCCCACACGTAGTCATATTTGATATTTGCAGTACTTCTGTTGGCTTGATGGCAAGACACAAATACACAAAATGCTTTTTTAAGTAGGCTCCATGCCTAGTGTGGAGCCCAATGCAGAGCCCAGCACGGGGCTTGACCTCCTGACCCCGAGATCAAGACCTGCGCTAAGGTCAAGATGGGACACTTAACCGACTGAATCACCCAGGCGCCCCGCAAATACTTAATTAAAAAGAAACCTAGATATGCTTTGAAACATCAAACGCCCCACCAACTATTGACTAGTTTTTGGTCCAGAAGCACCAATATCCAACATTTGCACAGCTACCTAGGGATTGCAAAGGACCGTGTTGAGTTACCTTGTTTTATTTGTTCATCACTCTTGGAGACGTTTGTCTTATTAGTCAGTTTAATTCCTGGTTAATGATGGTTAGCCACTTTTAAGACATGAACGCAAACACAAGGGATTAAGAAATCTAACACGAGGTTAAGAATTGAGTAAAACGGGCGCCTGGGTGGCTCAGTCGTTAAGTGTCTGCCTTCGGCTCAGGTCACGGTCCCAGGGTCCTGGGATTGAGCCCCGCATCAGGCTCTCTGCTCGGCAGGAAGCCTGCTTCTCCCTCTCCCACTCCCCCTGCTTGTGTTCCTACTCTTGCTGTGTCTCTGTCAAATAAATAAAATCTTAAAAAAAAAAAAAAAGGTAGGAATTATGAAGAAAAAAAAAAAGAATTGAGTAAAATACTGAAAACAGACTTCTTCCTATTATTTGTGAACCCATTAGGAAGCGGGGGCTGAATCAGCTTGTATACACAGCATAGAGCACACAGTGTCCGGTAGGTGAATATAGCAAGTGCCCTAAGGAGCAAGTCACTTGGTGTTTGTACCCCCAGAGCACAGCACTCCAAAGGCCATCAGTGCTAGCTGATACTGGTCTCTTGAAAACAAGGGACTTTGCCTAATAGTGGGATTTCAAACTAATTGCTTAGAATAAAGCTTAAGTAAAAAGCTTATTAGTTTACTGTCTTACAATCTTCAACAACTCATTGTGCCAACTTGCCTCTTTTACACAGGGATACCCACACATCACTCATAAGGTTGTTTGAAGAATTAAATATTCTGCAAACACCCAGGTGAGTCCCTTTTATTTTAACCCATCCAAAAGTTGCAAGGCTCAGTCACCTGTTCTGGTTCCCTCTGCTCCAGATGGAACTGTGCTTGCTATTATCTGAATTCCTTCTTCCTCATCTTTAAGTCTTACCAGCAAGACTGGGATCAAACACCAGTTCTTCCTGCGGTCCGTCCATAGTAAAGATGCCCCCCCGCAGAAGAGCTTTCTTACACGTTTCTGACTAGACTAGACTAGACTACTACATATGCTGGATGACATTGATCACAGGTCCACCTTAGTATTAACAGCAAACGTAGCAAGAATACTTAGAAATGGGGCGCCTGGGTCGCTCAGTCAGTTAGTTGTCTGACTTTGGCTCCGGTCATGATCTCAGGGTCCCAGGATGGAGCCCCACATGAGGCCCTGCACTCAGCGGGGAGTCTGCTGCTCCCCCTCCCCCTGCCCTTCCCCCAGCTCATGCTCTCAGTAAATAAAATCTTAAAAAAAAAAATACTTAGAAACATCTTTGTCATGACATCAAAATAATTAAGTCACTACACCTCCTAGTCTCTTCCAGTCCTGCCACCCTCCCTCCCCATTTAACAACCACCCATGAAGTTATAAACTGCTCAACTAGTTGATGGGTGCTATCTGGTTGCTCCCTGCGGAATCACACGCTTATTGTGCCAACACACTTCCACATCAAAAAAGATCAACATACGTGAATGAATGATACGTATGTTTTAGGGAAAGAAATACAAAATATCCTTCTAGTTAGACAATGATTTTATTGCTTGAGTACATAGTCAAATTTATGCGACCAGGGCAGAGGCTGTGGATGACTCGCTGAAAAGGAAAAAAGGGGGAAGAACTGAATTAAAACAGGTCCTCCATATTCATTCACAGACTCTCACACCTAACACAGCTACTTCGAAACAGCTAAAATAAACCACAGATACATAAAATGCACTGAAATGCCAGGTTCCTGAATTAGCTCATTGTGTCCAGCATAAGGGATGAAGATGGTCACTCATCTAAGGGAGAACTGGCTAAAATAAGGAAAAACCCTGCTGGTAGCAACTGTGAATGTTTGGAAATTACTGTAGTGAGCAATTTATGCAAAACTGGAGACAACATAGACACGGAGATCAGTGCTATGAACTGCAACTTTACCCACCATTTAGAAGTGATTCAAAGGGCTTATTCATGTTTTAAACCAGGGATCTGCAAACCATGGCCCTTAGCTTGTCTCTGGAAATAAAGTTTCAGCGGAACACAGCCATGCCTGTTTATGTACTGTCTATGGCTGTATTCCTCCTAATAATGGCAAAGCTGAAAGAGTAGCTGACCAAGTAGCCATGGCCGAAAACGTGTAACTAACTAGCCTTTTACTACATTGCTACTATATTTACTATATGGCTAACGTCTGTTCTTAAAAAAGATTAATACTTACTATTTCCAATTGGGGGGGAGGACTCGTTTGGTCTTGTAATATCGAGCCAACCGATGAATACGGCTCTCGATCAGAATCAGTCGGAATTTAGCATCCTTATCCTAAAAGTAAAAATTGATGGAATTAAAAAAAAAAAAACTCAAAACAACATTATCAAATATTATTTTAACAAAAGAACGTATAGCTACCACACACTCTAATGAAGTTACCCAATGGCCTGTAACAGAATCATAAACTAGGGTTCACGTAGCTAGAGTAAGTCCTTAAGGTAATTTAAGGCTTCCAGAAATCTTAACATGAATGATTGGCAAAACTCTGCAAATAAAAAAAAATAAAGCAACCACAAAACTCTGCAAATAAACACCTCAACATTTCCAACCAACTGAATATACCGTATCTTGCAGAGCCAAAGCCACTCTCCCACCCCAGCTTCTTCTGGTACAATTTATTTCAAAGCAACTGGAGTGTGACAAGTTTGTGCTTTAAGCCTCTTTACGTAATTCACATCAGATGCATTATACTTTACTGAAATATGTTCGTACAAGCAATTCTATTCTCTTACCTTTCTGTTCCTCTCAAGATGCTTTCGAACAGCAACAGCTTTCTTAATCAAATGGTAGAGATCCTCAGGAAGATCAGGAGCAAGTCCTTTGGACTTAAGAATTCGCAAGATTTTATTGCCTGTCACAAAACGTACTTGCGCTACACCATGGGAGTCTCTCAGGATCACACCTGAAAAAGGAGTAATACAAATTCCCTCACCACACACACAGCTGAAGCATGTGATATCAAAGCTCTATGATCAAGTCATTTTCCAAGTTCTCCTCTGTAAAATGGGGTTACTTATATATCACAGAAACCACCATGAGAATGCACACAAAGCTCAGTCATCCCAGGCTGGTTTACCCCATGCTAAGAAAAACCTTTCTAGAAGAAACTGCAAATGTTGGAAGACCATCATCAGAGCGAACCTGCTGGAAATCAATGAGATTTCTGCTATGTATATTTGCTCAATAATTAAAACCCACCAACATTTATTAAGAAATTGTATCAGACATTCTGCTAAAAACTTTACATATATTATTTAAACCTCAAAATAGCACCATCTGAATACTTGACAGTCTATCACCTATTTCCTACAGCGTATAATACCTCTGCTAGATTATATAAGCTCCAAGAAGGCACATATTTTGCCCTTTTCTGGCCTACTGTATTCTCACGGTCCAGAACCACACAGCAGGCAAACATTGGATGAATCAAACGACTTGCACGAAGTTACACACAACTGAGGTTCACACCACAACGTAAGAGTGTAACAAGTACTCTGAGTTGCCAATCCCAGCTACTCCATTTAATAGGTGAGTGATCTGGAGCTAGTTGTATAGCTGCCCCGTGCCTCAGTTTCCTCAACTGTAAGATGGAGAAAACTTCGCATTTCAAAGTAACAGCGGTCAGAACTAAATGCAGTCAGTATATTTTACATATGTTTAGAACCATTCAGCTGGACAGCACCGAGCCCATCAGAGAGCATTTTAATAATGTTCTCCTCTTCCAAATAAGAGCTTGAGAGTCCAACAAATGAACACCAGGCGCCGGTCATCAGTAGAAAAGCCAGGAAAACGAGCAAAAAGTTTTCAAAGCACGTATGCGGCACATTTACCCCCAGCGACTTTTCCAGCACATTACACACGAGGGCAGGCGGAAGGGGCTACGTTACACAGAAACACCCACCGATTTGTGAGGGAGTCAGGCCCTTCTTGGCCAGTTTGTAGATCTGCTCCTTCACGTCGTCAGACGTCAACTTCAGCCACTGTTTATGGAAAAGAAACTGGCCTTACGACGAGAAACCAGAGATGGTTCCGAAACTGCCGTCCTCACCACCCTCAGCGGCGCTCCTCGTGCACACATGGCCCCCGACCCGGCACCGAGTCTCCCGAGAAACGGATGGCAGCCCCCCCTCCCCGACTTCTCCGGCGTCCCCCCACGCTACTTACGGTGGGGACGCTGCGGCGGTAAGGCAGAGCAGACTGGGACAGGCCCTTCCTGGGGAAAGAAACAGTCTCCGGATGAGATGGTGCTCAGTGCCACAACGGCCTAGAAGATCATCCTCTCGACTCGCTGCCCACACTCTCTCCATTCCACTCCACCCCGCGGCCCAGCCCTGCAACCCGCTCAGAAACCCGAGCTCACCCGGGAGCGTGCATGCGACCCATGATGGCGGCGGTCAAGCTGCGAAAAAGAGAGCGAGGATAGGAACGCCGCAGGAAGCCACCCAGCACACAGGAAGTGACCTCACACACGGCAGCGCCTCTCGCGTGCAGGCGGCGAGCTACGCTGCGTGGCCCCGGCGTCCGCAGGCTGCATATCCCGAAATGCACTTCAGCGTGGTACTGCAAGATTCCTCAATCGACAGGACTACACATCCCAGCATGCGTCGGTCTTTGAGGAGGCTCGTGGCCCGAGCGGGAAATTAAGACTGCGGCCGGCCGACTTCATGGAGGAGCTGCCTGCGCTACCATTGTGCAGGTTCGAATCCCGGCCTGGGAGTGAGCGTGGCGCAGCTGCGGCAGGGGTTGATGGATTTGGTCCTTGCCCTAGAAGGGCCGTTCATGTGCGACACCGCCGCTCAGCGAATTTGGGTGCCTGAAGTTCAGCCATACACAACGGTTCATTCATTCAGCAGCGCCAGGTCTTGTCTTGGGCTAGCTACTTCAAAGTCTGTCCCTGCCCGTAATAAATTCACTGGTAAAATACCATGTCGGTAAGTGCTACAGTGGAAGGCCTGGTAGTTACCGCCCAGCCACCGCTACCATTTCTTTTTTTTTTTTTTTTTTTAAGATTGTATTTATTTATTTGAGAGAGAGAGCGCGCGCAGGAGCAGGGGAGAGCGACAGTGGGGGAGGGATGAGCAGACTCCCCGCGCAGCAGGGAGCAGGATCCGGGGCTCCATCCCAGGACCCGGGGCTCCATCCCAGGACCCCGGGAACACGACCTGAGCAGACACAACCCACTGAGCCACCCAGGCGCCCTCCCATTTCTTATTTCTATCCTACTTTAATGTCTTGTGGAGAATTTACTGACCACAGAGAAGAACCCAGAGATTTGAACCAGGCCGGGTTGGACCCCCTACCCACTACCTACCCCTCCACCTGGTAAACTTCCACGTTTCCCCTACACAGGGTTGTGGGGCTCTTGGCTGAGCAGGGAGGCGTGTTGGGCGGATCCTCATAGAGTTGCGTGCCCCTGTGAGAGAGATTGGCCAACAGGGAAACGATTGCAAAGGCAGGTGCTGGGTGTAGAGATGAGAGGAGGTGTGGAGGATGAGAAATAGAAACAGGTATTGAACTTCCTGGCAAAAGGGAACTGTCACTGTAACTCTTTAAGACTCAGTGCTGGTACATAGGAATGAGTCGAAAGAATGGGCAAATGAAGGGGCTTGTTTAAAAAGCCGCATGGGTCTGGGAAGGGGGGAAGTCAAATCAGGAAACGGCTGTCGTCAATGTTTAAAGTAAGTGGTAAGACTTAGAAAGAAATTACTAAAACATCCACCACCAATCTTTCAACCTGTCACTGCCTGATGAGGAATTTTCTTCTAAAGCATTAGGAATTCCATTCAAATTGAGTAATCTATTGTCCCGTAGCAAAGATGCATTCTTACCACTAGCCAAATTTACGTCTTTAGTGCAGATACGGAATAGATAACTCAAAATTAACAAGGCTCCAATTCCTAAGCCCCATACCTATCCACCTACTCCAAACCCCTTAATTTCAGTTAAACACTACCCATTTGCTCAAACCACAAACCTTGGAATCTCGTTTTGTCCTTTTTGTCTTGTTCCCATTAGGAGTCATCTCAGCGGGGCGCCTGGGTGGCACAGCGGTTAAGCGTCTGCCTTCGGCTCAGGGCGTGATCCCGGCGTTCTGGGATCGAGCCCCACATCAGGCTCCTCCGCTAGGAGCCTGCTTCTTCCTCTCCCACTCCCCCTGCTTGTGTTCCCTCTCTCGCTGGCTGTCTCTATCTCTGTCGAATAAATAAATAAAATCTTAAAAAAAAAAAAAGAGTCATCTCAGCTTTACCACAAAAATATATCATGAATACATTCGCACTTCTCCATTCCTGCTGCTACTCCAAGCCTCTATCATCATTCATTTGGGCAACTCAGTGGTATCCCAGCTATTTGTGCTTTCCACTCATGTGCCCACCACAAACACTTGCAACACATTTTCCACCCAGCAGTGATCTTTAAAAAAAAAATTTTTTTTTTAATGTATGTATTTGAGAGAGGAAGAGAGAGCGAGCACTAGCGGGTGGAGGGGTTGCTGAGGGAGAGGGAGAAGCAGGCTTTCCACTGAGCAGGGAGCCCAGGGCAAGGCTCCATCCCAGGACCCCCCTACCTGAGCCAAAGGTAGATGACCCTTAACCGACTGAGCCACCCAGGCACCCCTAGCAGAGTGATCTTTTAAAAACAGAAATCGAGGTTCGCCTGGGTGGCTCAGTTGGTTAAGCGTCTGCCTTCCCTTCAGGTCCTGATCCCACATGGGGATCCTTGCTCAGCAGGGAGTCTGTTTCTTCCCTCTGCAGCTCCCCCTGCTTGTGCTCAGGCGCTCTGTCTCTGTCAAATAAATAATCTTTAAAAAATAAAATAAAAACATAAATCGGATAATCTACTCTTCTGAGTAAATCCCTGCCTCCTGTGTTCTCAGCGCATTTAGAATAAAATCCAAACCCTTGATCTTGCCACACCCCTTGGTTCTAAATATGCCAGCCACACTTAGACCCCTTTCTGACCCTCTGAGGTAACAGGGGTGTTCCTTTACTCTCAGTTGCTACTACCTGAACTGCTCTCCCCCAAGATTTTCTCAGGTCTGCCTTTCAGATCCTGACCTTAGGTCATCTCAAAAGAAGCCTCCCCTGAGGAAGACCACCTAAAGTCGTCTTCCCTTCCAACATAACATCCTGCTATCTTCATAGTGCACAAATCTCTGACATTTTCCTTTATAGCTGCTTTTTTGGTTGTCTGCCTCCAACACAACACAACACAACACCCAACTCTGAGAATAGACTGTTCATTGCTTTTTCATTGCCTCCAGCAATCAAAACAGTGCCTGGCAGGCAGGAAGTTAGGCACTCAATAATTATTTGAATGACACTGGCTAATTTTTTCCCCATTTGAAGATGTCTAGACTACTAACTTTTTTCAGGAGGCAGAAGATAGAAGAATAAGATTGGCAAACTAGACCAGATCACAATACATCTGTATGTAATTTGGGTCAGGCATTGCTGGAATGATTTGCTTTGAGCCCCCTGACCTGTCATCACAGTTATGTTTGTTTGTTTGTTTGTTTTAGATTTTATTTGACAGAGAGAGAGACAGCCAGTGAGAGACGGAACACAAGCAGGGGAGTGGGAGAGGAAGAAGCAGGCTCTCAGAGAAGGAGCCTGATGTGGGGCTCCATCCCAGGACTCTGGGATCACGCCCTGAGCCGAAGGCAGACGCTTAACGACCAAGCCACCCAGGTGCCCCCACAGTTATGTCTTACGGTGGAATTGACTGAGGGATTATGATATAACCAACAGTAACACTAGATTGTTTTTTGAGATTGTCACTCTGGTTTAAAAAAAAGATCATTAGAATCAGTTGGTAAAAAGACCATATAATATTTCTAATAAGGAATGTTGACTTAAATATTCATGGAATAGGAATTATAACTATTATTTCAGGTGGCTTTTTTTTGTTTTAGTCATGTTTAAGCCTTCCACTAGTTGTTTTTTTAATCAGAGAGAGTGCACAAGCAGGGGGAGTGGCAGGCAAAAGCAGAAGCAGGCTCCCCGCTGAGCAAGGAGCCCCGGGCAGGACTTGATCCCAGGACCTTAGGATCATGACCTGAGCCGAAGGCAGACATTTAACCAACCCAGGTGTCCCGTTCCCCTAGTTTTTAATTCACCTTATCTGGCTGTTTGTATATTTAGTAATATCAAAGGTAAAATACGTGTGTGCTGAATGTTAATCAAATGGTGTTTACCTTCTCTTACGGCATGTCGTATTGCCTTTATGTGTGGCATATTTTGAACCTTTTGTGAATCAAAACCTGATTTTTTTATAAGACAGGAATTCTATCTAAAAAGGTTACTGTTAACACAATTAATAAAAATAGAGATTCAGTGATCAAATGGTTTGGAGCCCAAGGTGGGCTTGGACCCAGGGATCACGACCTGAGCTGATGTCAGACACAACCAACTGAGCCATCCAGGCACCCTTAGGGATTGAACTGTTTTAAAAAAAGATTTTATTATGAGAGAGAGTGCGCATGTGCTCCAGCAAGGGGGGTGCAGAGGGAGAGGGAGAGAGAATCTCAAGCAGACTCCTTGCTGCTGAGCCCGGGACCCGACACAGGGCTCGATCCCACGGCCCTGAGCCAAAATCAAGAGCCAGAAGTTCAACCAACTGAGCAACCCAGACCCCCCAGGATTGAACTTTTAGATATCTTTTTTGAGTTAAAATTCACATACCATACAATTTGCTATTTTAACCATTTAAAAGTGTACAATTCAGTGCCTTTTAGTATTTTCACAGTACAATCACCACTAATTCCAGGAATTTTCATCACCCTGAAAGAAGACTTGTACTCTTTAAGCAATTAACTCTCCAGTCTCTCCTCCCCCAACAGGCCCTGGCAACCACTAATCCGCTTTGTGTCTATGGATTTGCCTGTTCTGGACATTTCATATAAATGGAATCATACAGTATGTGGCCTTTTGTATGTGGTTTCTTCATTATCAATGTTTTTAAGGTTCACCCATGTTGTAGCATCTGTCAGTGCTCCATTACTTTTCCTTTTTTTTTTTTAAAGTAGGCTCCATGTCCAATGTGGGGCTTGGACTCAGGACCCTGAGATCCAGAGTCACATGCTCCAGTGACTGAGCCAACCAGGTGCCCCAGTGCTTCATTACTTTTTATGGCCAAATAGTATTCCACCGCAAGGATATACCACAGTTTACTTACCCATTCCTCAGCTGATGGACATTTAGCCTACTTTTACTATTTGGCCATCATTAATAATGCTATGAACATTCGTGTACAAGTATTTGAGTACATGTTTTCAATTCTCTTGGAAATTATATACAATTACATTATGAATTGCCACGTCATAGGGTAACTGTTTAACTTTTCTGACAACTGCCAAATGTTGTGTAGATCAGCTGCACCACTTCTTTCCCACCAGAAATGAGGGCTCCAGTTTCTCCACAATTTTTTTTAATTCTAGCTATCCTAGTGGGTATGAATTGGTATCTCATGTAGTTTTTCTTTTTTTTTTTAAGATTTTATTTGTCAGAGAGAGAGAACGAGCATGCACACGAGCAGGGGGAGGGGCAGAGAGAGAAGCAGGCTCCAAGCTGAGCAGAGCCTGATATGGGACTCGGTCCCAGGGCCCTGGGATCATGACCTGAGCCAAAGGCAGATGCTTAACCAACTGAGCCACCCAGGTGTCCCTCACAGTATTTTTGATTTGTATTTCCCCATTGACTAATAAAGTTGAGCATTTTTTCATGTGATTGTTGGCCATTTTGGGGAAATGTCTGAAGTTCTTTGCCCATTTTTAAATTAGGGTAGCTTTCTGTTGTTGAGTTTTAGAGTTCTTTAAATACTCTGGATACAAGCGCCTTATCAGATACATGATTTGCAAGTATTCTTTCTCATTTGAGAACTGTCTTTTTACCTTCTAGTGTCCTTTGATGCACAGAAGTTTTTAATTTTGATGAGCCCATTTATCTATTTTTCTTTTGTTGGTTGGGCTTCTTGTGTCATCCTTACAAAACTCTGGTCTAATCCAAGGTTACAAAGATGTACACCTATGTTTTCTTCTAAGAGTTTGATAATTTTAGCTAATTTAGGTCTCTGATGTATTCTGAATCTTTGTATATGCTGTTCATAGTCCTACACTTCCTTCTTTTGCATGTAGTTAGCTAACTGTCCCAGCACCATTTGTTGAAAAACCTCTTTCCCCATTGATCGTGGCAGTCTTGTGTCTTTCCTGGATCATGATGCAAACAAAAATAACCAAATAGTTGCTCTAGAAAATAAAAATACAACAACCAGGGGTGCCTGGGTGGCACAGCGGTTAAGCGTCTGCCTTCGGCTCAGGGCGTGATCCCAGCGTTCTGGGATCGAGCCCCACATCGGGCTCCTCCACTGGGAGCCTGCTTCTTCCTCTCCCACTCCCCCTGCTTGTGTTCCCTCTCTCGCTGGCTGTCTCTATCTCTGTCGAATAAATAAAATCTTTAAAAAAATAAATACAACAACCAAAATTAAAAACTAAATGGATGAGTTAAACAGTTGAAGAAAGAAGTAGTTAATTGGAAAGGAAGTCAAAATAAAATATTCAGAACTGAAGAAAAATTTAAGAATAGCGAATCCTAAAAAAATAAAACAAGATTTTTATACCTAGGCCCATCCTAGCTAATATGGATAAAACAAGATTAGCCCTAGGGTAATAACTATTGAAAGTATGTGATGGAATCATTCATGGAATTCATTACACTGTTGTCTAAAGTATTTTAAAAAAAAAAAAAGGTGAAATAAAAGGTTGGTTTTTTTACTTTTTTTTTTTTTTTTTTTACAGAAACCCAGTTTCTGATGGGGGTGATAAGCCCCCAAGAAACTAGCTCTGTTTAAGTTATTACTCTTTCATGGTCTTGGGCCCTTTCACATGTTCTCTCTAGGGTCAGAGAACCATAGCCTCACACTGGTATCATTCTGGAATGATGGAGGTAAGATATTGGAAGAATCTACCTTTCAGGATGCCTGGGTGGCTCAGTTGGTTAAGCATCTGCCTTTAGCTTAGATCACGATCCCAGGATTCTGGGATCGAGTCCTGCGTCAGGCTCCCTGCTCAGCGGAGAGCCTGCTTCTCCCTCTATCTGCTGCTCCCCCTGCTTGTACTCTTGCTCTCTCTCATTCTCTGACAAATAAATAAAATCTTAGGGGAAAAAAAAGGACGAATCTACATTTCTCTGTTCTGTAGATAGGTACAGAACATGTTCTTACTGTACTATGTAATATTTAAGTAAACCACCAAAGGTAACCATACTTACAGAAGTCTGTAAATATTGCATATTTCATCATTCCAATTATATGAAATGGTGATGGGGCAAAGTAGCAATCCAGAACCATGGTTTGGTTTTAAAGAACCATAGGCAGAAGTCAAATTTGTCATTTTTAGGGGCAACTCACAGGTCAGGTTGGAAATTCAGGATTTTTGAACCTACGAAACTCCTGGGTGAGATACAAAGAACACAACAGTGAGCTCATATCAAAGTTTATTTTTTAAATATTTTAAGTAAACTCTATACCCAAAGAAGGGCTTGAACTTAACAACCCCAAGACCAAGAGTTGCATGCTCTACCAACTGAGCCAGCCAGGCTCCCTGAGCTCATATCAAAGTTTAGAACCAAAAATGTTAATATGTTGATGAGAAAAGAAATGATAGCACAGTTCCTTTATTCCAGAAATAGTTTAATACAATCGTAGTACAGTTATGAAGTCACATTCAATGCACTGAATATATTCAAGGTATTAATAAAAATATTATACATCTTTACTACCTTAATATAATTAAAGTATTTGGTTCTTATGGATGAGACTACTTGCCATATTCATTCATATTTGCACTGCTAATCAAACAGCATATAAGTAAATCCATGGATTATGGTAGTGGGGCTTTTAGTCCTTTCTGATCTGAAATCTAAGTATCAAAATTGAGTATATTTTTTTAAAATGCCACAATACTTGAATCCTAGAAAGAACAGTCAACCAATTTAAGGCAAGATATTGGAACTTTTATACATCTTTAATTTGAAAAGATAAAAGAATACTTTATCAAAGATCATACATGCCTTACAGTCAGCTACCTACAGATTTTTATAAAGGCAGTAACGAAAATGTCAGTGCAAGTTCTACATTGGGCTCCTCAGTAGAGAAAATGACAGGTTCTTGGAGTAGACCATTATTTTCGAATCCCAAAACACTGCAAGAGGAAAGGATTCTGGTGCAGGACTTACATGTAGATAATTATTTTTACTCGGTAAAGACAGGTATAAAACATTGTGATTATACATAAAAATTAGTGTCTTGGCCAGTTTGTTTCAACTTTTGCTTCAGATTTACTTTAATGCAAGCTTTAAAAAAATGTTTAAAAAAAACTGATTTAAAATCTACTTAAAGTAGTAGTGCAAAGAGGCGCCTCTGTCCCTTTTTTTTTTTTTTTTTTTTTGGTAAGGGCTGAAGATTAGCGTTTTACAAAGAAATAACTTATATTAAAATATATGTAAAATATGTGTATTTTTTTTAATGACCAAAGAAGGCACAAAATGAGTTAAATTAAGAAAAACATTACCACTTGTCCTGAACTCTGGTTAACTGTACAGTATTAATCATAATATACATTTTTAGGTAAGAAATCCAGATTTCTTGTAATTGAAAAGTGACATCACATTTTCTAGCTCTATTATTTGTGCTAAAAGACACCGCTGTAACAGACTGCAAACAGGCAGTACATACTGCGTCCCATTAACAATGACCTTTTACCAAGACAGACTTGGGTTTTGTTTGTTTGTTGTTGTTGTTTTACAGTGGCTAAGTGACAATTCATGGAATGGAATTAGGTCCTAAAAGCTTAAGTGAAAATATCTAACACTTCTTTATATCTGCAAAAGTACTTACACTCTTTAAGGAAATGTTAACTGGACGTGGAAAAGGTAAATTAACGGTGGTGCTTTGATTTGCATTTTAATTAAGTTATTAAATAGACAACATATTTTAACACTAAAAAAAAAAAAAAAAAGAAAAAAGACATTCATATATCATCCTAACGGGGTTTCCTACAAATGGACCATTAGTGTTAGGCACCAAAAATTTCAAGTGTTTTTATTTTGTAACCTTATCTCACTGATACATCCTCAGCTGTTCTATTTCTGCTCTCTAGGTTTTACCATTTACTTTAAACATCTGCACAGTTCATAACAATTATGGGCAACTGAATAGGAGATTGTCCTTTCTCTGTTGGTATTCTTCATTGCATATTTTGTCAGTTATCTCACAGCAACTAGATTACTACAATCCCTATTACCATTTAAAAAGTGTCTGAAATTCCATTCTAGCCATGAGAATTAATATATCAACATATTTATTCAAACGAAACACAAAATTATGTGTGCAGCTGAATGAATAATAAAAATGAATTTTATCCTTAATGGTTACTGTAGAATAATTTCAATTATGTCCCTTACGATTCTGAATCCCACTGTATTAAGGAAAATAATTCATGTGAATGTATAATGTTTACAAATATAAGACAGCTTACAAGACAAAATGTGATATAAAAGTCTACATTAAAATTCAGTCTGGACCCTAGAATTCTTGTCCTGGGCCTCCTGTGAAGAGTCCGCCCTATTCATGGAGTTTTACTAAACAGGAATGGGTATGTAAGTGAACAATTTTCACTTGCTTAATGAGCAAGTGGAGTACAGATACATGGAGGTGGATTACCGAAGTTCAAGTCACACTCCTGGGAGTAAATGTAGGATTATAATGGAATGATGGCATTTAGCATACAGTTACATCAATGAATCTCATTCAGTTACAGGGCAACAAAAACATAAATGTCTGTTTAAGTCACATGAGAAGTAGAAAAAAATCATCTTTCTGTGGGAAAAACATTAGTAAATGTACATAATTCTTTAGTAAGTTGAAAGTGAGTGAGAACTACTTACTAATTATTTATCAAGTCAGGAAAAAATCAGAATGAAGTGCCAGGGAAGCGGATGAAGTTAAGGCACCATTATTTACAACTTCAGTGATTGGCACTTATTCTGAAAAGATTTTAAAGACATGGGTGATAAAAAGCAGTATTATATTCCACTACTTCTATAAACTACGTAGTAGTTCTGAACATCACTATTATTTGTGCTTTGCTTTCGGCCCTGTGAATAGCAGCTGCATTTTCTGGTAACATCCTGCACCTTTCCTTTCCTTTGGTGTTTGTGAACACACGCAGTGGTAAAGGTTGTAAAAGGTGCAAAACAGGAAAACATGCTGAGTCTGTGTAATAAGAAACAATGCAAAACAGAGGGCTGAACTGACATCGTACTATCTGACCAAACTAAAGCTATTACTCTGAATTACTCAAGGAAGGATTAAATCCTTCACCCACTCAGAGTCTTTCTCAGGACTTATTATATATTAAGTTTAGGGTTTATAGCATTCTGTATTATGACTTTAAAACAGCAACAGCTTCAACAAGTTCATAAAAGTTAATTATGTGACTGTTGGTCCAACAGATGCATTGAAATGCAGTAAGTACATTTACTTTATAATTTCTGTCCAAGTATAAAAATATTATGCAAAATTCCCAATTGTGTGTGTATACGTGTTTATGACTGTTCTTGCTTCTAAAACTCAGAAATTCACTAGCTTACAAATAGGTTGCTGCAGTCAGCTGATACCACTTAACCGTCTCTTTGCTCAAGTTGAAATCTTTCAAAGGCAGGGTCACTCCACCCAGGAAAAAATTCTCCCGCAGAGACTCTGCACTGAGAACACTGAGTTGAAGTTCTCTCTGTCTTAGGGTTTCTTTGCTGTATCCACTGTACACAAGCTACAGCAAAGGCAAAAAGAAAACAGTAAGTTATAAATTTTTTGTTTGGTTGGTTTCTTGGATTATTTTAAGTAAAAACAGAAGTGAGATTAGTAGTTAAAGAGACAACAGTTAATGACATTGATCATGACACATCTAGTAGAATTTGCCTCATACTTTAGATGCACATTTTCTATTTTAGGAGTCTTGGATTTTATTATCATTCCTCCGTGTCTGATATAGAAATGCACAGAGTAGAAAATTATTACGGGTAACAACTGAAAACATGGATTTTTGGAGATGGAGGTATGGGGAAGGGAAAAGCAATTACAAGGCGGCATGCCTTGAGATGATCCGATACCTGGGAAAGAGACTGGAAGGAAGCAAGTGGGGATAATGTAACTATTTTACAAAAAAATGAGGGATTAGAATTTCTTTTTGATGTCTTTTTTTTTTCTGTTAGATTTTATATACCATGAAATAATTTCTGATTATCCATACTTCAATGCAAATTCACCAACTACCGATACAGTTTACAGCAAATCTGGAATGCTAAAAAGCTCTGACCACCACATTCAACATTTGGAATTTTTTTCAACAACGCCTCATCATAACTTATGAGAAACATCTCTGTAATCTAGTCCTTCTCACTGTTTAACTAATAAAAACTGAAAACTGACCACATTTCATTTCTTGAAAGTACAACACTACTAACGAGGGAAAAAGCCAATACTACTTTTTGAGAATAACACCAATCTGTCTTCACCAAACATTGTATATGCTTTTCAAGAGCTAAAAGCCATTCTGTGGTTTTAACAAACTGATGAAAATCCACATTTATTTCCTTCCAAATCTCTACCCAGACATTTTTGTGTGGATGTAATGTTAATGTACATAAATAATGTGGTGTTTATCCTAAAAAAGTAGTTGACTAAGAGCAGGTTTTAATAGTTGAGTAAGTTTCTATGTTGACCGTGAGTAGCTTAGCAGAGTCACAGTTCTGCTCCATCCTGTTCGGCCGATGCTTTGCTTACTGCTTTTAGTTTAGAGCACTCTGTCTGAAGTGGGTTGCTGACAGATTAAAATGAATTAGGAGGAGGAGGAGGATTTTGAAACTACATCCTATCAAAGGTAAAGGTAGTGAAGATGTTTTAAAAGGATAAACGCAGTTAGTTCTGTGTAGTTCCAAGTGGGCCAAGTGAGACCCACAGGTGCAAACTACAGGCAATGAAGATTTCAGCCCAGTATTGAAAAAAAAAAAAAAATCGATGAGCTGGAACTGCCCAAAACAAAGTGGATGGACTGGAAGTATTTCAGCACAGACTGGACAACCACTTTTTGAAAATGTTGTAGAGGAGGTTCAAACACTGGAAAGGTGGTTGAAGATAATCACTAAGACCTTTTTAAAACATAAGGGTCAATGATGGCAGGTTCAATTCTGCAACATTTTGATAAATATCACTACACTGCTATTGATTGGCTTTACTAGTACATAAATACCTCTGCAACTGGTACCTAAAACTTTTAAATTTAAAGTGTTTAAAACTTAAAATCTCGAAAGAACAAATCTAGGACATTTTTAGATGATTTTAACTTACCATCTCATTGAATGTTGGATTCCTAGTTTTTCGTGAAATTTTGGTTTTACGTTTGGATGTTTTGTGGGTATCTGGGAGTAGGTATGTTTTGACGTATGGATTTGGGTCTGCTCCATCCTCAGTAACCTATAAAGAAAAGTTTTTCTTTAATAGTAACACTTCCTACCAAGGTATAGGTTTTCCTCCACAATCATCATTATTTATAATCACTCACAAGGTCTTTGATGTGCATCACCATGATGAAAAGAGTACCATTTCGGTAAGAGATAGATAATTTCACTGCTCCTCCAATTTGGCCTGGAGTAGGACTGAAGGGACCTGCATCTGAAAATATAAATACGTTCATCTTTATTTTTTCTTGCTTACAGTAGTACAAACTATGACAAAAAAATTTCTGCTTTAATTCCGGGATCATCATATGTGGGGAAAGGAAAGGTAAATAACCTAGTAGGCCACTGCTTTATACTTCTTTAATAATCACATTCTGTTAGGAAAGTTATGTTTATCCAGAAACTGACAGGCTTAGAAGGAATACCCTCCTCTCATTCTCACTACATTCACGGAGAAATTATAACTTGCAAGTCATAGGGAAGCCATGAATTATCAATAAAGAGAAAAAATAATCTTACCAGCAGACCTAGCTATTCCTTCAGCTTTTTCATCACGAAGTAACGGGTGGAAAAAAGTACAAACAAGATCACACTAAGAAAGAAGAGGAAAAAAAATTATTAATTTAAATGTCATGCAGCACAAAAAATAGTATGTTCTTTTTCAATTAGGACAGTCACCTCTGCTACATCCGTTGAAGCACTCATCAAACTCTGTAAGTAACTGTTCAACTCAATTTTCCTTTTGGCTGCTACATCTTTTATGTGTGTTCTTCCTAGAACCATCCTATTAGGAAAGCTACAAAAGAAAACACAGGGGGGATTTAAACTATTTCACTTGGAGGTATTTACAGAACTAAGCACAATATTTATTTAGAAATATATATATATTTAAAAAAAATACTTAAATACAAAGTGGAATCTTAATCTTCTAGAAAGTAAATTTTTGTAATTTCAAAGTACTGGAGATAAAATAGTTCAAGTACCTGTTAGCCTTTTCTAAACCTTGGCACAAAAGAGACACTATTTTGCTATTTATTACTTATTTTCTACTATTTTTTCTAAAGATTAATCCATTCGCAAATATTTTATGCATATCTTATCCTCCAAAACAATCATTACTCAATCAGCCACAGTTACTGTTGATATCAGTCCCATACCCTGTCAACATTGGGTCCACAAGTGACATAGGGTCCAAATCAAGAATAATCTTAACTCTGCATATTTTGTTGGCAATGAAAAATGAGACTGCATGTGGAAATAAACTCTGATACCCACTTTGCTGACTCTTTACTTCTGAAATCTAGTCTGAGAAGAATATGAGCAACATGACACAAGAAATCTATTAGTCATTAGCTACGTTAAAAATGAGGGTTTTGAAAGGGTAACAGATACAAAACTAAGTACTAAGATTTTGACCAACAGTCTCAATGCCTCAGCTTATATTTTTTAGAGGAGCTCAATATGGCCATAATTATTTCTGCAGTGATTTAAAATCTGACTTTTCGAAAACCAAGATCCCAAATTATTATCTTATGTTGCAGACTATGGTAGAGACAACAAATTAAAAGATTCAACTAAGTTCCTTGACCTCACTGTAAAGGTAGCTGAAGTAACGATTTACCTAATCAAATATGATTTAAAAAAAAAAAAAAGCTTCAACTGTAATTAGAAAGCTAGAAAATCCCCAATTTTAAGTTTAGGATCTTGATCATTTATTCACTGTTTATTCATTCAAGAAAACCTTATAGTTCCTTGTCTATGTATAGTACTTTTATCAGGCCCTTGTGATACAAAAGAAAGTCAGTCACACATGGTCCACTGTATCTTACTAAATGTTTACAGAAAGCTTTTGACCGACACTTGGTAATTGTTTCCTATTAAAAAAAGGATTAATGTACAAAAATGGGAACATACCCTGGTAACTTCCAAAGTGGAAAAATAATACTGAGCTTATTGTGAAGTTCCTGAAATTCATCAAAAGTCCGGAACACAAATGATGGCTCTAGCTGTCCTTCCCTCAAAATTCGGACTACATAAATCTGAAAAGAAACCACACCCCAAACACATTAGATTAAGAAAACAAAACAAAAAGCCTCTCCTGACAGAAAGTTTACGACTTGACCATTCTATATAGTCGCAGTGCTAGTAATACATATGTCACCAAGAGGAAACAGCAAACATAAAAGTCATTGTATTTATAGACGTCTAACTATATCAAAGAGTGATATTAACCACTGTAAGATATATAAACAAGAACTGGAAAGTGAAAGTCATTTATTTCCAGGATTAAATATAATAAATGTACTTCCTGAAATTTATAAATTTAGTACATTTCCGATGAACACATTAATAAGTTCATTTAAGAGAGTAAATGAGAAAGGCAAAATTTATGGTGGCAGGAGGATGAGGGAAAACTTGTCTTACTGGATATTTAAAGTATTATAAAGTCACAGTACTTTGCAGAGTAAAATACTGGCGTAGAAAAAAGTAATATTTATCTACAGAAGACCAGATATAAATTCAGGGATATACATTTAAAATATGCTAACATTATAATATCTATATTATAAACAATTGGGGAAAAAAATGGAATATTCAATAAAATGGTGTTAGGATAAAATGCTAAATAAACTTACAAAAATTTACTAACAATAAAATAGGTGAAAATTAAAATAATAAAGTTGCTTTCTAAGATACCAGGTTGTCAAAAACTTAAAGACAATGCTGTAAAGTATTTCCCAATAAAAATATTAGCACAAGGGTGAAAAACAGCAATAAAACAGTTGATAATGCTATCCATGGGGAGGTGGGAAGCATACTAAAGATCTTGATTTTGTTTAAGGATGAATTTTATATGTGTGTATGTTTAATAATATTTCATCCCTAGAAAGTAGAATGAGAACTGAAGACTTTATGTGCTTTTACATAGGTTCAGTTTGTTACAATGAGCAAGCTTTACCTTAAATTAAGAACAAATTGAAGAGAGGAAAAAAAGCAAAAGAGCACCACCTTTTAAATCTTGTCTCCAGAAGGAAGAATATCATTTGTCCCCCATGGTTTGGGAGCAAATTTACCAAGAAATAAATACCAAAAAACAATTAGGGATTCCTCAAATATTTATTTATTTTTGGGCCATCCATGGGAGAAAAAAGTATGAAAAGAACAACAATGCATGCATGAGTCTCTACAAATACCAAAACCAAACTTACATAATGTTTATCTGGGTTGTATTTCTTATGATAAGTGAAAACAGAGACTTCCTTGATTCGACCATCTTGTCTAAACGAGTATGTTTTGGGTGAAAATGAAAGGATGGGCTCATCATTGGAAGGAAGACCAGAAAAACGCAACTGAGCAAGATTGTGAATGAAGAAGTTAAACTTTGTGGCAATGCTTCCCAAACTTGATTCAATAAGCCTACAAAATAATTGGAAAATATGTTAATAGTAAATGTTCACAAGAAAACATGTTCAGTTCTTTGAAAATAATAAAGGATGAAAAAACATTTTCATTCCTTTTTAAAAAATTTTTTTAAGATTTTATTTTTAATCTCTGCACCCAATGTGGGGCTCAAACTTATAACCCTGAGATCAAGAGTCACACAATCCATCCAGCCAGGAGCCCCTCAAATTCTTTTTTTTTTTTTAATCTACCTATCTATCAATCAAGAGATACAAATGTTCTTTTATTAAAGTAAGCTCTAGAACCTTGGGGCGCCTGGGTGGCTCAGTCAGTTAATCATCCAACTCTTGATTTCTGCTCAGGTTATGATCGCAGGGTTGTGAGATCGAGCCCTCTGTTGGGCTCCTTAAGATTCTCTCTCCAACCCCCCCAAAGTGAGCTCTAGGCCCAACATGGAGCTTGAACTCATGATCCTGAGACCAAGAGTCACATGCTCTACTGCCTGAGCCAGTCGGCACCCCCATTGTCATTCCTTTTAAAATATTAAGCAGATTCTCACTTTGCCAAGGATTTCCTTTGTTCTTTAAGCCAAAAACCCATTAAAAGATATTGCATCCCAACAAAACATTTTAGTACAAGAAAATCTCTATTCCATCCCATCCCACTGCCTCCCAAGGAATGATGCTGTATTTCTTGAGCTCTGTGGGATCTAACACTAACTAAAAAACTATGAGGGATAGAAGATGACTGGTATAATGCCAAAAAAGATGATCATTATTTAATTCCCTTTTAATAAACAGGGAAGTTGACAACTAAACAGGTATAGAAGGAAGCATCGAAAGTAATCCAAATTTAATAAAATCTTTCTATCAAACAGTTGGAGAATCTGGTATCAGATTCCTTCAGACAATCATAATTTCCCTCAGTTGGAGAAAGAAGTTTTGACAGGATAGGGAGTTTGACGGGGATATATCTGGAAAGCAGGCTTGGATAAAACATTTTAGGCATGCAAAAGAAACAAGAAGTCTCAGAAGCAGGATAAAGAAATCCAGAAAGAGGAAAAAGATTCAAAAAGAATAGTCTAGAACCTCACACAAAGGTTCCCGCTTTGCTATGGACCGAATATTTGTATCCTCCAAAATTCCTATGTTGAGACCCAACCCCATAGGGCCTTTATGGAGTCAGTAATTAAGATTTGATGAGGTCTTAAGGATAAAGTTCTGATCCAATAAGATTAGTGTTCTTATAAGAAGAGACAAGAAAGTTTATGCTTTCTTGCTCTTTATCTCCTTCCTTTCTGTGAGGAAACAACGAGAAGGCAGTTGTCTGTAAGCTAGAGCCCTCACCAGGAAGTGAATGAGCTGGCACCTTGATCTTGGACTTCCCAGCCTTTAGAAGTAAGAGAAAGTAAGTGTTTATCGTTTAAGCCATGTTGTCTATGGTATTTTGTTATGGCCGCTCAAGCGAACTAATACATGCCTGCTTTATAGTTTTGCCCACAGGCACCAATGAATCTCTTTTGAAAAACAGAACAAAACCCATCAATACCTAAATTATCAGGATTAGTTTGGAAGGCTATACAAAAGCCAGCTTCCTTCAATTCAATTCAGCCCAGACTCTTGAGACTAGGGAAGTCCAGTCCAGTTTTCTATCTTTTCCACTGAGAGGAAGAAAGCAAGAGAAAAAAGAAAAAAGAACATGAGCTCATAGGTCCCTCCCTGCTGTGGCATAATAATGAGGTGGTACCACTAGATAGTGGCCAACCTGGTCACCAGACTTTTAGAACACATTTGCCAGGAAGATCTGCCTTTAAAGCAAAAATGACAAGTTCAAATGCCAATAATCAGTATATGTGTTTTAATACTACATCATAGAGTAAAAATTTACTAGAGCAGTGTCCCAGAGTTTGCAGTTTTAAGTATTTATGGTATCCATGAAAATTGTTTAGGCAAAATCTTGAAAAACAGATTAGTACAGATATTATTTTAGAAAAAAAAAGAACAAAAACTTTGTACTTGGCACTACAGGAAATATGCTTTCCAGAAAGTTCATAAATAGGATGTTTATAATTCAAGTCATATACTAAATAAAACTTGAGTCATTTTAAAATAAATTTAAAGTGTTATTGCAAATCCTTTACATTTACTCAGTAAATAAACTTCTGACATAAAATATACTTTTGATAAGCCTACTTGCCAATACTGTGAATCACAATTATTTCCTAAAAATCAGATTTTTGATATACAGCATTTGTTTAAACTAAGGAAAACCAATCAAAGCTCTGTGCCTTCTCTAATTTATTTAAATATGCCTTACCTAGTAAAGAAAATTGTAGCTTCTGCATCTGTAGTTTGCGGTTGAAGTGCATCTCTAACATACTTCAAGTCTTGAATACTTGTAAGTTCTGGTAACCCTGAAGGAATCATCTATAGAAAGGGAAAAAGAGTTTGTGAGTTAAACTTTTTAAAAGTCTGTGTCCCCCCCGCCCCAACCCTTAAAAGCTGGCCAAGTAATTAGAACTACAGCAAACAATCATAGTTTTGAGGAGTTTATATTAGTCTTATAGGGACCTAAGTGATTCAGTTATAAATGAGAAAAATTGAGGTCAAGTAAGTCAATTGTTGGAAGTCACAAAGCCAGTTTATGGAATAAAACCTGTGAAATCCAGACCTTTTATCTAGTCCTCTGTTTTATCAAGTTCAGTCAAAATAATCATAGCGGAGGTTTACTTTTAACTTAAGACACATCCAGAAAAGTATAGAAATCTGAACACACCCAAATTAAGATACAAAATATGTTCCAGCATCCCAGATGACTCTCTTGGGGTCCCTTGCAGTTACTTTTACTCCTCACCCCCAGGGCAGATGTGACTTCGGTTTTGTATTTTATATAAATGGTGTCTGGCATATTTTACATAGCAGCAATTTTTGAATATTTTGATAGTATTTCTGACATTTGAAACTACAGTAAATTTTATTCCAAAATACCCTTCTTTAGATATTGAAACACAGAGCATTAATGTAAATTAAAGTCTTGTAAAAGAATAGTTACCAGTGAAAGGAGGTTAAGAAAGAGGTTTGTCTGTTTTCTTATTAAGTTGTAGGCCTGACAACAGAGGTCCACAAACAACTGGAAACGAATGGTAGGCTTTTCACCCCCATTAATGACATACGCCATATCAGAGGTCAGCACAAAAGGAGCCCGATCCCTATTTAAAAAGAAAGTATACAACAAAAAGTATTATTTACAGAAGATATTCAAATAGTGCTTTTGTTACCACATGGTTATTGAACTAATCTATCTGAGCCATAGCAATTTCCAATTGGGAAATTTAGAATCAGGCAGGTTTGAATCTGCATTAAAACTTCTAAATTTGCATTTTCATGAAAGCCATCATATAATCAATCTCATTATTTAGATAGAACACATATATAATTTTTTCCAAGATGATATTTATAAACCCTCACACTCAAATAGAGATCAAACAGTAGTTACAAATATACAGAGAGAAAAATTTGGCACTCATTACCATTATACAAATGGGAACATTTCTAATAGGTACCTCTAACTAGTTAAATATACCTTAATTCATTTCAACAAAGGTTACTACACACACACACGCACACACACACACACACACATATTCTTATCTACTACATGGTCAAGTCATCTCTTAGGGGGCGCCTGGGTGGCTCAATCGTTAAGCGTCTGCCTTCGGCTTAGGGCGTGATCCCGGCGTTATGGGATCAAGCCCCACATTGGGCTCCTCCGCTATGAGCCTGCTTCTTCCTCTCCCACTCCCCCTGCTTGTGTTCCCTCTCTCGCTGGCTGTCTTTCTGTGTCAAATAAATAAAATCTTTAAAAAAAAAAAAAAAAGTCATCTCTTAGGGTCTTTTTTAATCCCTAGTCAGGCTCAATGGGAGCTAAAAGCCAAAAAACAACAAGAAAGGAGGCAAGTTTGGGGACATTAATTTGTGAAAATGTGCCTTTCTTTTAAAGTAAGTTGTGTCCAGGGGCACCTGGGTATCTCAGTGTCAGTTAAGCGTCTGCCTTTGGCTCAGGTCATGATCCTGGGGTCCTGGGATTGAGCCCTACATTGGGGTCCCTGCTTGGCAGAGAGTCTGCTTCTCCCTCTCCCTGCCACTCCTCCTCTCCCCACTGCTTGTGCTCTCTGTCAAATAAAAAAATAAAATCTTAAAATAAAATAAAATAAAATAAAATAGTTGTGTCCACTAATTAAAATCAATGTTATGGCTAAATGTGTCAAAAGAAAGGTTCCTCAAAATACACAAAGACATCAATCTTAAATAAAATTCTGATCCTATCAAAATGAAAACACCTTTAGCATTACTTGAAATGACTGAACTTGAAATCAATGACCTCTTGAATTAATCTGAGAAAAAAAACCAACAACTTCAGTTTTTTTAGGAAGAAAAAAGTGGACAGGAAAAGTGGAGAAGGAATAGATTGTAGAGAGGCTGACATTAAAACCACCAAAGCCTTAACCATCGTGTGGTAAAAGAAGTCGATTTCTTTTTCCTTCAAGTAAAATTATGGAAACTCTTCCAGATATATATACACGTGATGGATGGATATAGATAATTTTATTAATACCTTTTGAAAAGTGATCCACAATGTGGAAACCTGCTTCAGGATTACCTGGAGTACTTGTTTTTCTTGTTTTTGTTTTTTTAAGGTAGGCTCCACACCAAAAGTGGGGCTTGAACTCACAACCCTGAGATCAGGAGTTGGATGCCCTACTGATTGAGCCACCCAGGCGCCCCCGGGGGTACTTGTTTAAAAAAAAAAAAAGTGCCCTTCTTTTCTTTAGCAACAACAATAACAATACTAAATTAGTACCTTTTGAAGCTGCCAAACATTTGTGCATGGCCCAAAAACTTTCCAAAGTCAATATGAAACATGTGCCCTGTGCTTCGAAGCATTATATTATCATTGTGTCGATCACAGATGCCTAGAACATAGGTGGCTACACAGCATCCAGCACAAGAATAGATAAAATTTTCAGAAGCCTATAATAAAGATATAAAATTATTTTAGAAAAAAAATATTTTTAAAGGAGGCAGGTTATAAAGATTAAAGTAGTTCATCACCCTTTGAAAACACTACCGTAATTCATTTTTCAACAGCTTATAGACTAGGTTATGGTAACAAAAGCCAGCCTTGTCTTATTTCGAAAACAAAAACACCCTTCTAAATGTGGTTACTGCCCTTTCTCTCTAGCTACTGTCTTTTAACAGGCAGAGATACTGCCAGTCCCTACTTAGGATATGTGCTGCCTTTGAACATCTTTTAAGAATCACTCTGTGGAACTCTGCTCTCACAGGCTCTGTTGTTTCGTACAAGTAGTGTTAACACTGTGACAAAGATTAATCTGAATAAAAGAATATTTTTCCCTTTTTTGGCTTATAGGGAGGGCATGTATGAAGAAAGTCAGCTTGTATCTTTAAACATACAGTAATATAATTAATGTGTTTTGTTGACTCCTTATGTGTCACACCTGCAAGTTTTTCAAAGATGGAGCTCTTCTTTCACTTCAGTCTTGCCTGCCCTGGGGATTAAATTACTAACATCGTATCATACAGAAGGATGCAGCAAGATGTACACAATGAGTATTTTTACCTAAAGCATGTGCATTTAATTTATTCTCAAGCTGCTACATTTCTGAACTGAGCAGTCATATGGCTCTACATGTCCATGTGGTTATTTCATAACTCCCCAGAAATCATTACTGATGACGGTAAGAGCAAATGTTTACACAGCACTTACCACAAACCAGGCACTACTCTTTCTACACACCTACACACATGCATGTACATGCACACTCTATGACATGGGCATGATTATGACTGTCATTTTATGTATGAGGGAAACTGAAACACAGAAGTTCTTTGCCCAAGATCACATAATTTTTAAGTGGCAGACCCAAGATTCACCCCAAGCAAAATGACTCCTGTATGTTATATTCTCTCTTAGTAAAGGACATTGAGAGTTAAATGCATAAAAGGCACTCAACGTATGTTATCTGACAATTATTTAGCGTCAAACCACTTTCTCAGAACCACAAAAGAGCCAACATTACTATATACAAGTATAGGCTTCTGTTGCACTGCCTTCCCCACACCAAACGTAAGAAAAGGGAGTGATCTTAAACAGTTTAAAATACTAACAAAGGGCAAAATTCCTCTATCTTCTTAGGTCAACAGATAGACTTTGTATGTATTGGTAAATGTGATACATTAATGACTTGACATAAAGTAGGTGGGCAAATGATATTAAAACTGAGATCTCCTTACATTGCCTTTGAAAGTGTTCTTGAAAAAAAAAAAGTATTCTTAAGTCTTTCTTAGGCCAATTTAGGATCATTAGAGGCCTTATGTCCTAAGAGATTTCCCTTTCCCTTTTTCCCCCATTTTTTTTTCCTTAAGTAAACTCTACTCCCCCCTCCACCGACATGGGGCTTGAACTCACAACCCTAAGGTCATGCATGGGGCACCTAGCTGGCTCAGTCGGTTAAATGTCTAACTCTTGGTTTTAGCTTAAGTCATGTTCTCATGGGTGGTGGGATTGAGCCCAGCATTTGGCTCCTGCAGCAGGGAGTCTGCTTGAAGATTCTCTCTCCCCTTTCTCCCTCTGCCCCTCCCCCCACTGGTGCGCTCACATGCACTCTCTCTAAAATAAATAAATCTTAAAAAAAAAAGTCACACACTACCGACTGAGCCACCCTGAGATTTCCCTTTCCTATTACAGAATTCAAAAGTATGCTGAAACAAAAAATTGACACCTCTAATAATAACAGCTATCAACTACAGAATTTAACTCTGTGTAGGGCTTTCTATATAAATTCATCTAAATCTTACAATAGCCTTATAGTGCTATTATTTTTTACAGCCATAATACATACTATAATACCAAAAAAAAAAAAAAAAGTACTATAATACCATAACGTATACTATTTTATATCCCAGGTCACTGAGGCATAAAAGAGGTTAATACTTTGACCAAGGCTCAATACTTGGTGACTTGGAACCTAAGTTCAAGCTCAGAGAGTCTGGCCCATAATTTTCCTCTCAACTCCATACGATACAGCAGTCTTACTCATTTCCAAAACTTTTCCCAAGATCTTTGTTAAATATAACATTCTGGGTCATGAAAATACCTCTGTTTTGCTGGCTTCTAAATGCATGCTTGGAATGTTTTGGGGGTTATTAGGCATTGGTTTCACTCAGATTCTTGCCATTAAATGCACTGTTTATACACAAACATATATATATATAAATTTTTTTTTTAACTTAGAGAAAGACACTGTTTTCACAACTTAGACTACATGGCTGGAAGATGAAAGCATTTATGACCTATGTAATACATTTTTGACAAAGTTATCTGGAATAAGAAGACTTGCCAATCACCTTTTCATATTCCTCTTCAGAAGGATTGTATTTTCTCAACCACTCTGCAAGGGGTTTATCTTTAAAGGATCCGGTCACACCATATTCCACTTGGATTTTCCTGAGGGTATCTGAAGCAGGAACTAGCTCCACCATACCTTTAACAACAAAACATCAAGCTACGTAAAAATATCTCCCCAAAAGTAAGCCTTTAAAAAATTTATAGCTTTCAATCTTTGACATAAGACATCAGTTAGGAATTATTTTTAAAAAATCAAGTCTGGCAGCCCATGCTAGAAAATTTGAGAAATCAAAATAATTTTTTATTTTCAGAAGCACCCAAAATTTAACAGTTGAACTTGACTTTGAGGCTCCATAATCTGTACAACCATGTACTACGCACCACCCCCCTGCAAGAATAACAATTTTAATTACAAATTAGATGATACTGACTTAGTAAAGTTACTTAGTTAATAAACTTACTCTGATCATGTATTTGGGCAATGATGGAGTGTTTCAGAGTACACTAAGCCCTTTCAAAGGGAAGAATAGATTAAGATTGTCCTTGTGACATATTTAAGTATTAAGTATGTGTTTCGCTTTCCTACATGAAATGTAAATGCCTGGCTAGGCAAATCATTTTTTTTTCCTCTACTTTTAAAACAAGTATCAAATTAATATATTATGGGACATCTACATAAGGGAATACAATGAAGTAGATCTTTATGTGCTTATGCTCTAAAATAAGCTTTAAATACAAAATCCAGATAGAGGACTGTCCTTTTGTGCTTAAAAGAAAGACTGGGATGCCTGGGTGGCTCAGTTGGTTAAGTGTCTGCCTTCAGCTCAGGTCATGAACTCAGAGTCCTAAAACTGAGCAGGGAGCCTGCTTCTCCCTCTCCCCCTGCCCCTTGTCCCCCTGCCATCTCCCACTCACACTCTCTTTCAAATAAATAAGTTCTATTACATGCTACATTTACTATGTGCATGTATTATTTCTATAGTTAAAAAATTAGTTTTACATATTTTCAAAATCAAGGAGATGCACTGGTGCCAAAATAAAAGATATGGACAGAGAGACCTGCTTCAGACAAAATTACTGGAAGAAACCAAGTTGGCCAAGGCCTTCAGACCACCCCAAAAGAAAGTATGCAGGGCCAGTTTGTAATCCTAGCAGTCTGGTCACACAATGAATAATGAATTCATTGGGATCTTTTATGTTGTTTTGGTTGCATCATCTAGTTTATAGTTCACAGTGCCATCCTTTTTCAATGAGTACCTGCACCTTGATTCTATGACTATGTTTAATCAAATTTTTAATATACATACAAATTTCTAATTTCATAATCAAATATACATACATATAAATTACTATGTGCTAAAACAGTGGACTAAAGTTTATAAAATATTCAATGCACTACTAGCCTTGTAAGGTATGGTCCCTACCTTGAGAGAACTTAAAATCAATCCGGGGAGGAGGAAAGATACACCAGTAAATATCTGGTGAATATTTAGACAACTGTTGAGTCTGAGAAAGTGAGGGATTACTAGAAACACTGAAATACTAGTTAAAACTTCACAGAGGATATGGATGTGATTTCATCTGAAAAATAAGGATACTTGTGAGGTTAACACAAATGAAAAAGCTTAGGCCAGAGCAAGACACAAAGTAAGCACTTAACCATTAGTTAGAAACAACATAAAAAACAAGAGGAATCTGAATGCCTCCAAAGTTACAAGGCATTCCATAAGAAGAAAGAAGAAGTGCAACTATATGAAATAAGTGTGGTGACAGAAAAGGCAACCTAATGAAATGGTAGGCTCTCACTGAGGAATCTTATTTAATAAAACAACTTACACTTACAAAACCAACCAGCAAGAATTCTTTTTTTTTTTTAACCAGCAAGAATGCTTGAGATTTTATTTATTTTAGAAAGACAGAACAAGAGAGTGCATGCATATGAGTGGGGGAAGGGGCAGAGGGAGAGAATGTTCAAACAGACTCCCTGCTGAGTGCAGAGCCTGATGTGGGGCTCCATCCCACAACCCTTGAGATCATGACCTGAGCTGAGACCAAGAGTCAGAGGCCCAACCGATTGAGCCACCCAGGCGCCCCCAACCAGCAAGAATTCTTTTTTTTTCCCGGCAAGAATTCTTAAATTGACCTGATCTCCTTTTTGACAAGATAAAGCCTGTACATCCTAAATTGAGAAAGGAAAGTGATAAGGATAAAATGGAGAAATGTGGAGTAGTTGAGAACACAATGAAGTAGATGAGTCCCAAGTAAAATACAAGTACCTAAAGATTTAGCAATCACCTGAAAGGAAATCTCATGTCTCTAGTGACGTGACACAAGGGCTGGTCCTTGGTCCTCTCTTAGTAAACATTTTCTTCAATAACTTAGCAGAAGCTACAGAATATATGTGCTTCAAATCAGTTCATGACACAAACTAGGAGGTTCAATGACAGATAACAAAACTCAGATTTTAAAAAGAATCCAAGAGGGTGAAAAGTAATGGATCAAATACAACAAGAAAGTTAAAGGTCCTCTACTTGGGTGTAAGATACAAAATGTACAAGTACAGAATGGCCACAACATGATGTAGCAGGAACTAGTATGATGGTTTTATTTGTAAGTTCTGCACGTGCAATACTTTGCCTACTTTGCATTCTACAAAATCCAGGTGCCATTCTCAGAGACTGAATCACTTGAGCCCTGTTTTACAGTGGGAACAATCAGATAATAAGGTAATCTAAAGCTATATGTGACAAATGGCTGAAAAATGTGGAACTCAGGATCTGAGGCCATAATATTCATCATCACAAAGAAGGATTTGACTTAATTACATGAAAGTCTATAAACAGAACTGGAACTGATGAATAGAAGACACTAGGAGTCAGTTCCCATTCACCAGAATACAAGAAAAACTCTACAGCCATCAGAGTTATCCAGGATAGGACTACATTGAAATGCAGTAAATTTCCTTCACTATAGGCATTTAAGCATAGTGAATGGCAAATATTATAAGGATGACTAGATAATTCTTCAGGTGACTTTCTGGTGCCTGTGATTAGAATCTGAGAAGCATTTCTCATTTCCATCAACTATAAATGTTCTTTCCCTCCTTAAAAACCCCACAGCACTGCCTTTGTTAATTCTCTTAGAGTTTTTAGGGACTCCTGGATGGCTCAGTCAGCTAAGCATATGTCTTAGGCTCAGGTCATGATCCCAGGGTCCTGGGATAGAGTCGCTCATCGGCCTTCTCGTTCAGTGAGGAGCCTGCTTCTCCCTCTGCTTTTGCTCTCTCTCTTTCTCTGATAGATAAATAATATCTTTTAAAAATTCTCTTATAGCTTTTAGCTTATTAAAGCATTTTCTTTCTTTCTTTTTTTTTGAAAGATTTTATTTGACAGAGAGAGAGAAAATGAGAGAGGGAACACAAGCAGGGGGAGTGGGAGAGGGAGAAGCAGGCTTCCCACTGAGCAGGGAGCCCGATGCGGGGCTCGATCCCAGGACCCTGGGATCATGACCTGAGACGAAGGCAGACGCTTAACGACTGAGCCACCCAGGCGCCCCTTATTAAAGCATTTTCAAATTACTTTATATGTCTTTAATTGCTTCCCTCTAAATATAAACACTACATGGTATTAGCATTTTGTAGATGGTAGATCAACAACAAACATTCGTTGAATAAGAGTAACGATAATGGTTACAATTTATTTAGCACCTAATATATATCAGATACTGGGGTGTTTTACATTCATTATCTTTTAATTATCACAATATTTCTGGGTGTAGTGCTTTTATTATTCACACTAAACACATGTGGTAAGGAAGAAAACTTATTCAATAAGATAATAAGATGAAGCCTGTGCTAAAGTAGAAAAAATTTTTGACACCATTATATTATTTTGCAGAAATGAAATCAGAATTGGTTTAACTTAGACATCTTAATTTTAAATTAAAAGCTAAAGACCATAAAGTCCTCATTCAGTCAATCAATGGGACCCTCTGGTTACTGCAAAGCATTTATTAGGGCTATTCAATGAGTTATTTCATTGTGAACAAATAAATCAGTAAAGTAACACTAAATTAAAGTAAGAAACAACTGCAATCATAGTGTACCAGCATCAGGACTCCCTCAGGACAGGTATACTCTGAGCTAAGTTCATAAAAAGAAATAATAAGACACCAAAACAGAGCTGACAGACATACCTCGATCTCTGCCAGTTGAGAGGCATTTGAAAATTACCATCCTCAGATCTAGTCCTTCTTTAAGCCAGATCTTGTCCATAATCTTTATCATCTGTAAAGCTAACATATCTTGCCGAAGATCTTCACCAACCTTGAAATCAAGGAAACAAAATGAAACCTGTACCTTTCCAAAAGACTTACTATGTTATATACTGTAAAAGGCAGGGGTAGGGGGAAATGGTGGAAAGAGTGATGAAACAGAACTGCCTTTTATTTTTCTACAGCATTCCAGAGGAAATTACTTGACTTCTTCATGTCTCGGTTTCTTGAACAATACACTTTTTAAAAGGTTAGATTTTATGGTATGTGAATCATATTCAATTTTTTAAAAGGGCAAAATGGAGGATCTCTGTCACGATCAAAATATTCCTTACCTTGACTGTATCAATGCCAATATCCTGATTGTGATATTGTATGATAGTTTTGCAAGATGTTACATTGAGGGAAACTGGGTAAAGGATACTTAGGATCTCTGTATAATTTCTTACAACAGACTGAATCTACAATTATCTCAAACTAAAGGTTTACTTAAAAAAAATAAAAATTAAAAAAGTTAACCTTCCCCAAACGAATTAATTCTAGCTGGAATCACATCAATTTTTCATTTTCTTTTTTAAACTGGACAAAATAACTTTAAAACACATAATGATGAATACATTTTTTGAGACCAGTCAAGGAAATTACAAAAAAATAAAATAAATTAGGGGAGATTAGCCCTAACAAATATTAAAACTTAACATACAAAATTTCTGTATTCAAACAGATGGTACTGTTTTAGGAAAAGGCAAATACATCAGTAAAATATAGTCCTAAATCAGATTTGAGTTATGAGAACCTGCTATATATATATACACACACACACACACATATATACAGATTATACATACATACACATATACACATCTGTACGTATTCATAAAGATAGCTTCTCTTGAGCCATCTTTTATATACATATGAACCTGCACTGACTGAACTCATTGAATTAACTAAAACTCTCCATTCTTTCTTAAAAATATACAAATTATGATCACAACACCAGAACTTTGGTCATAGATTACTCTGTAGTATTCCACTCCTGCTGTTTCCCGCAAGTTATATGTTTTATGTTTCGAAAAGCCAGTGCCATTGCTCATGGTTGTACAGTTTCACGCTATACAACTCTATGGGGTACCATTCACATCATAATCTGTGTGAAAGGCACTGCCTGCTAAAGTAATGATGTGCTCAACCAGCACAGCCGTATGTAGCAGCTCTGGCCCAGAGTTGTATTTGTTCCCAAATCTGTTCAGAAACAGTTTATGTCAGCAATAATTTTTCACAGAACTACTCAATTTAATTAAATATTAAATAAAATTACATTTGCAATTTGGAAAAGGAATTTGAGAAAAGAATTTTTAAAGTACCATATAAAAACAAAGTAACCTTGGGGTGCTTGGGTGGCTCAGTCGGTTAAGTGTCTGCCTTTAGCTCAGGTCATGATTCTGGGGTCCTAAGATGAACCTGCACTGGGCTCCCTGATCAGCAGGGAGTCTGCCTCTCCCTCTGCCCCTCCCTCCCGCCTGTGCTCTCTCTCAAATAAATAAAATCTTAAAAAAATAAAACAAAATAAAAACAAAGCAACCTTATTTATTTCGCTCACCTTAAACATGACATTAATTTCTTCCCCCATTGGATCAGCATTCACCATTGTCACTTTTAGGGGCACAGCATTAGAACTGAAGAAGGAACATGACTACAAATACAACATGTTATGCATTAGAAAGGTAACACTGGAATAAAAATGGGTTTAAGATTTTTTGTCCTGGGGCACCTGGGTGGCTTAGTCATTAAGCGTCTGCCTTCTGCTCAGGTCATGATTCCAGCGTCCTGGGATGGAGCCCCACATTGGGCTCCCTGCTCAGCGGGAAGCCTGCTTCTCCCTCTCCCACTCCCCCGGCATGTGTTCCCTCTCTATCAAGTAAATAAATAAAATCTTAAAAAAAAAAAAAAAGATTTTTTTGTCCTAAGCATTTCTCCTTTCACTTGTTCCTCTGAACTATGGCAAATGAAATAACACATGTGAAGTGCTTTTCAGATCATCCAGCAGACAAGAGGTATTTAAAAATACTTTTTGAAACTTAAACATAGCATGAGTAAAACATCATCTACTACTCTCCAGACGAGAAGCAAAACTTTAAAAACTTGAGACATAAATTACTAACAGTGTAAGCTTTAAAAGCATCATAATTCCTCAAAAGAGGACAAAATTTTGTATATTCTTATCTTTCCTCTAAAGTACTATGATCTGGGATAAGATCTCTACTTCTCCTATTTATGGTACTCTTATAATTAATAATTAGCCATGCAATCAAATAGTGACACTAAATTTAAAAATTTCATTATCAAAGATCAAATCTTATTTTAAAATCAAACTGGTTAAAAAAAACTAATTTAAGATAGACCAATTAAGGGAAACAAACAAAACCCAAGGAGAAAATGTGACCCCCCGGCCCCACCAATGACATACAACTCACGCACCCACTGTTAAATTTCAGTAAAGAGCAGCCATATATCAACTTAAAAAGAAATCAAATCTGAGACCCCTTTATGGATACTTGTAACGCTAGCCTTTCAAAACCACAGACACTAATGGATTAATTAATTGGTTGCTTTTGCTGAATTCATTAAGAGAAAATCCACTATTTGCATAACGACTGGCCCATTTTGAAATAAAATTACTCAATGCTGATGATTCAACTACTTTTTGATGGCTCTAAAAAGTGTTATAAACCTGGGAAGAGTCTTTCTGACCATTCACATGGGAGGAAAAGAAAACGCTATCGGTGACTGGAATTATAACATATGCCTACAAGGTAGCTATTATACCATAGTAAAAAATAATTTATTTTGAGACAGCAAATAATTTTATATTGCTTTTTCTTTCAGGAACAATGATTAAGTAAAAATATACTGAGGTAAATAAGGATCTTACACAGACATCCATAAATATTTATAACCAACCTATGCAGATGTTATCCTCATTTGCCTTAAGTATATCAGCCCATTTGCTTTCTTTCTATACATTTTTTCCCCACAAATTATTTTCAAGTGTAATACGAACTTATTAGTATTTTATATGTCACCTTAATATTTAATTCTTTTGCAACAAGACTTGGATTGAGAGGAAGACGGCATTTATTTCTTAGAAAAAAGGACTGTACTCGTTCCATACTCCTCTGAAGGACAACCTAGGAAAAGAGAGTGATACTGTAAGTACATAATGAAAATGAAGACCTACTTTTAAGACAAAAAAATTATGGTATGGACCAACTCAAATTTTAAAATACCCAACTGTCAAATGGTCAAAAACAAGTTGTTGCTAAAGAGTTAATTTTTACTATAAAAATAGAATGGGCAAAGGCATGGGGGGGGAGTACATATGGTCTATTTAATATATTAATTAAAACTCTCTAGCAGTCAAATGAATAGAAATTAAGCAGAAATGAGATGCAATTTTTCATCTAACAGATTAAAAATTTAAGGTAACACCCAGTTCCAGCAACAGGGCAGGAAAAGACACTTTTGTAATCTATTGGTGGAGAAAAAGATATAACTAAAAATATACACATTCTTGACTCAGCTATTTCGCCTATAGGAATAGCCTATAAGGAAATAGCAGCAAAGGGGCAAAAACTTATACACTATAGTTCATTGTAGGACTGGAAAAATAAAAATGTGTAAACACTTACAGAAGTAATGGTTCACAATTTACGCTACGATACCTTGTAATATTATGTACCCATTAAGAAACATGAAGTTTAACTATAGGTCTTCACACAAATTCAATAAGTAAAAAAAAAAAAAAGCAATTATAAAAAAGAAAACCACAAAAAAACCACATAATTGCTGAAAGAAATTAAAGATCTAGATGAATGAAAAGACATCCTGTGTTCATGAAATGGAAGACTTAATATTATTAAGATTGCAGTATTTTCCAAATTAACCTACAGACTCAACACAATGCTTTTTATTTATTTGAGAGAGAGAGAAAGAGAGAGGGAGGAAGGAAAGTACAAGGAGAGGGAGCAGCAGAGGGAGAGGCAGAGGCAGGCTCTAATGCAGAGCTTGATGCCAGGACCCCGAGATCAAGACCTGAGACGAAGGCAGATACTGTACTGACTGAGCCACCCAGGCGCCCCACAGACTCAACACAATTCTTATCAAAATTCCAACTTCCTTTTTGCAGAAATGTATAAGATGGCCCTCAAATTCAGACAAAACTGCAAGGGACTTCTGAATAGACAAAAACAAAACAAACAAACAAAACCCTTAAAAAAGAACAAAGTTAGAGGACTGATACTTCCTGATTTGAAAACTTACTACAAAGCTACAATAAATGAAAACAGTATGGCATAAGAATAATCTTATAGATCAATGGAATAGAACTCAGAGTCCAGAAATAAACCTATGTCTATGGTCAACTGATTTTCATCAAAGGTGCCAAGATCATTCATGGGAAAGAAGTCTCTTCAGCAAATGGTACTGTGAAGTTTCGAAGATGCTGCCCAAGGGAAAAAGCAGTTCTGCAAAAAGCGTGGGGGTGGGGAGTAGGGAGCAGCCTCCAGGAGTGACAGTTCAGGGTTCCAAAGGTGTAGCAAACACATTAAGTGTGAAAAACATGGGAAAATAATGGAAGCTATGGAAAAGTTAAAATCTGGAATGAGATTAAATAAAGTGGCTGCTCTTTATAGGGAAGATAAAGTGATGTGGGTTGGATGACCAGAGGTTTCATGGTGGGACCATTTCAAAAAGCAGCACCTTTAAGTGGGCTGAATAAGCCTGTGTTTACAGACCCTCCAGTTAAGACAAACTTTGGCTATCGTATCATTACGAAGGGAGAAAATAAAAAAGTACAAAAAACTGGAGCAACAAAAAACAAAAAACAAATGGTGCTAGGACAACTGGATAATCACATGTTAAAGAATAAAGTTGAATCCTTACCTCAAAGCATATAAAAAAATACTCAAAATGATCAAAGACTTACATAAGAGCAAAACTATAAAACTCCTAAAACAGGTGTATATCTTTGTGACCTTGGATTTGACCACAGATTCTTAGATATCAAATGCACAAGCAACAAAAGGAAAAATAAACTTCATAAAATTAGTAACTTTTGCTCATTAAAGGATACTACTGAAGAAATGAAAAGATAATTCAAAGAATGGGAGAAAATATTTACAAACAGTATCTCTGATAAGGGTCTAATATCCCAAACACCTGAAGAACAATTCAATAACAAAAGGACAAACCAATTAAAAAAAAAAAAACTTAGAAATTTCTCCAAAGAAGATATACAAATGGCCAAGAAACACATAAAAATGTGCTCAAAATCACTGATCATCAGGGAAAAGCAAATCAAAACCACAAGGAGATACTACTTCATACCTATAAAGATGACTATAATTTTTTTAAAAAGGCAGAAAATAACAAATGTTGGTGAGGATGTGGGGAAGTTGGAATCCTCATGCATTGCTAGTAGGAATATAAAATGATGAAGCTACTTTGGATAACGGTTTGGTGATTCCTCAAAAAGTTAAAACATAAAATTGCTTTATGACCCAGTAATTCCACTCCTAGGTAAAGTGAAAAGAGGTATCCAAGCAAAAACTTACACACAAATGTTCACAGCAGCATTATTCATTGTAGCCAAATATTGAAAGAAGCCAAGTGTCCATCAACTGATGAATGGATAAACAAAATGTGGTATATCCACACAACGGAACATTATTCAGCCATAAAAAGGAGTGAAATACTCATACATGTTAGAATATGGATGAACCTTGAAAATATTAGGCAAAGTGAAAGAAACAAGACACAAAGGCCACATACTGTGTAATTCCACTTAAATGAAATGTCCAGAATAGGTACATCCATAGAACAGATCTATGCTTACCAAGGCCTGGGAAGAGGAGGGAATGAGGAGTGAGAAGTTAGTGGGTACAGGCTTTCTTTTTGGTGTGATGAAAATGTTCTGGAATTAGTGGTAGTGGCTGCATAACATTGTGAATGTACTAAAAGACAATGAATTAAATAGGTGAATTTAATCTCAACAACAATATGTATGTATGTATCTATGTGTGTGTACATGTATTTCTTTAAAAATTTTTTTAAAAATCCAAACATTAGTATATGTATAAGTCATATAAAAGACCAAAAAGGACATAAAGCAACCATGAACAGATACCTAACAGGGAGAAAATGAACTGGAAAATTTTTAATTTTAAAATTAATTAAAAATTTTAATTAAAAAAATTTTATTCTATAAATTATTTGGATTTTTTAAACATTAGCATCAACTCATACTTGCATTACTTTTACAGTCACAAAAAAGTAAAAAAAAAAAAAAAAACAATGAAAAAGAAACTCAAGACAACAATTGTCACCAGGAAGGAATTCCTAAGTGTGGGAATTAAAATATTCATAAAATGGGAATTAAAAAAACCTGATTTTCTGCATTAGGTTGTAAAATCTTTTCCTATGGTTTTAAACAACCTTTGAATTCATCTGCTCAAAATAGCATAGGCATAGTTAGAGTCTACTGGATGTCTACTGGTAAAGAATAACAACTCAACAACATTATAGAGATCCTTTAACATCAAAATATTTATGTTCCCTCTTTTGAGTACATACCTGTCTGGCTGATCCACTAGCCTGCCTGACTTTTTCTGCTACTCCTCCTAAAAGTTGTACAAGTTTTGTCTGCTTCAAAAGTTCTTCTCTGAGTCCTTTTCCTCCTACTGAGAGGAGAGCACCCAAAACATGTTCATATCGGGCACCAAACTGTGCATCATGCAGGGCATCCTTGAGGAGCCTAATACAGCAAAATATTTATGTCAGCCACTTTGGAATCCAGAAATTTATTTTAAGCTACATAAGCAAGTAAAAACTCATTATTATGGGGCTCTAACATGCCAAGTATCTTTGCAATTAAGAGTTTTGTTATTTTGGGTTTTATTTCTGAGGACATAAAAATCTGACTTCTTTGTACTAATGCCCTTAATAAAACATCTGGTATTGACAATAAGCAGTCTGAGCATACCGTCTGGACTTTCAGAGTACATCATCTCCATAAATACTAGGAATGGAAATAAATTACTTTAAAAAAGTTTAAATCTTACCAATATAAATTGTGTGCTATGTGTATATTTCCCAATGCCCTGGACAGAAGGAAGCGCACTAATGAACTGTTCAAGTAAATCTCGTATTTCAAAGCCTACACATAAAGGAAAATAAGAATTACTAGTGGTTAAGCCCAAACTCCATTATTAGGATAAAATGATCAAAAGAGAAACTATATAAAACAAGATGTAAGATAACACTGATAAAAATGAAACAGATGAATTAACTTAGGCCAAATTAATGAAATCAAGCAGAAAACTGTAGATTTGGGAATACTATTTATTAAGTTTAAATGGCTAGTAAAGAAAAACCAAAGAAAAACTCAAGTCTGGTTTGTTCTGAGAATCTAAAAATGTGAAAATTAAAAATCCAGGTACATATATTTAATATTCAAGGGGACAGCTAACAATAGTGGAAAAAAATTCATACTACATCCAAATGTAAGGTACCTCAACATTCCACAAAAGTACTTTTAATCAAAACAGAACGGGGATCCTTTAGCAAGTTCCCTACTCATAAAAAATGGGTGGGAGAGTAAGGTGGACAGGTAACCTAGTAAAGACTCACCTGTACAAACTGTGGAAGAAGATCAGTTAGTTCATCATCACTTATAGCCTCAATCCACGTCACAGCTACGGACCTCACTTCCTGATCAGCAAATCTAGGGAAGTACACGAAAATCAAGATTTGATGGTGATTTCTTTCTAGTAAAGCTATATTTCCTAAAAACACAATCTTAATCTATACCTGACAAAGAATATTCAAATAGCTCTTTATTCAAAAGCAATGTGTCTCTTTCTTTCTTTCTTTGGAAGAAAAATCTTACTGTACTATGCAAATTCAACTTTAGGACTGTTCAGAAACCTTAAGCTTATGAAAATTTTGATCCACATCATAAAAATACAACAAATGACTCAAAATTTAGAACTTAAATCCCTCTTTAGGTTAGTTTTATTTTTTAATTTTTTAAAGATTTTATTAATTTGAGAGAGCGAGAGCCAGAGAGTGCAAGCAGGGTGAAGGGCAGGAGGAGAAGCAAGACTCCCCCCTGAGCAGGGAGTCTGATGTGGGGCTCCACCCAGGGACTCCAGGATCATGACCTGAGCCAAAGGCCTAACCTACTGGGCCATTCAAGTGCCCCTTTAGGTTAGTTTTAAATGATATGACATCTCTATTCTTTTTCTAATTTGTTTTTAAAAGTAAACTGTACACCCAACATGGGGCTTGAACTCATGACCGCACTCCCCACCCCAGATCAAGAGTCTCGTGTTCTACTGAATGAGCCAGCCAGGCACCCCATGACATCTCCTTTTAATAACCCCAGCACAAAAGGTATGTTTGTAAAAATACACATTTACACATTTATATTGCACTGAACTGCTTTCATGTTAAAACAAAGGGAAGTACTCCTGCAACATAATATACTCTACTGGAAAAACTGACAACAATAAAAGTACAAAAATCAAAGGAGCATACCCAAGTACATTCAGTCATGGTTAACTTACTTTGAATCAAGTAGTTCCAACGCAGTCAGTGGGTGCAATGGAGACCACTGCTGAAGCAGTGAGTAAGTTTTGGCGAGATTAGCCCATTTCCAGTTTGGGGCACTTGCTAGTACTTTAGGAAGACAATTTGGGTGTTTGAGGCAATAATAGCGTTTCTCCCACAAAAAGGCTTTATCTTCTTTAGAAAGTCTGCATATATAACAGAATTAAATTACTTCTCAATAATATCATAATGACAGTTATAATCTCAATGATTAAAAATACAAAGAAGAAATTTATTCATTTTAGGACAGCCACTTCTTGGTGGAATCATTAATACTAATTTGGAATAGAAAAATGCATGTACAGCAAACACTACTAATTTCCTCTAATTTGGGGGATAGAAAGAAATCATTCTGCCTTGATAAAAGTCTTAGTTATGAAAATGAAGGATAATTCAGTATAATAAAAATTTATTGAGCTCCAACCAGATGTCAAGCACTAGAAATCAGAGTTGAATAAGCAGAACCCACCCTAAGAGATAGCAAGGATTTCACCCATTTTATACAAGTAAAATCGAATGTCATGCAAAAAAAAAAAAAAAAAAAATACGCTATTACATTTTAGAGGATGATTTTAGAAGATGAGTATATAGCTCAAATGAGGAACATTCAAAATAAGAAGTACTTGTTTGGGAGGCTCTAATTTAGTCTTAATGACAAATGTTTATGTGAATGAAATATTCACTATTTTACTACCCATCCATTTTTGTGTACATGACTGATGCATTCATGTCATGTGGAGCACTGAAAAAAATTCAAATATTGCAAAAAGGTGCAGAGTGAAGTCTCTCCTTCCAGTTCCCCTCCCAGTGACAACTGCCTAATAAGCTTACATACCCTCCAGAGACAGTCTACTTGTATAGAAGCATATACGTAGGTATGTGTAGTTTCTTTTTTCTTTATGTAAAAGTAACACACCACATAAAATATTCGCCTTGCTTTCTTCATTTAACATCTTACTAATATTAGTACATATAGCTATAAGTTCATTCTTAATAGTTACATAATGCTCCATTGGATAAACGTACCATAATTTAACCTTTACTGATGGATACTCCCTGTCACTTTTACAATAATCCAAATACTGCAATGAATATTCTTTCCTCCGTAAGCAAATATAAAAGGTTTTCTCTAAGATATATAATTAAACAGAAATATAATCCTAGGTTACAGACTATGTACATTATGACCTTTACTGATTTTGGAAAATTGCTCCCCGAAAGCTCCTTAGCTAACAGTTTAATTCCTATTTTTCTGTATCCTCATCAACACTTTATGAGATGAAACATTTTAATTTTCAACGAAGTCATGTGTGTAAAATGTTATCTTGTAGTAATTTTCCTTTTCTTGATTACTGAGGGGTCAAACATCTTTTCAGATATTTAAAAGGCACTGTATTTCTTTTCCAAAAAATTATCTAGTCATATTCTTTGTCTATTACTAAGTTGTTGGTTTTTCTATTGATATGAAAAAGTTCTTTATATATTTTTTTTAAATTTACTGATATTTACTATAAATTTAGTTCTCAATGTTGTTTGCCTTTTGATCATGTAAAAGTTTGACTTGTACAAATTTTGAAAGTTTTATGTAGTCATATGGTTTTTTAATAGAACTAAAAACAAATAGAAAACTTTCCATACCAAGAAGATTACTATATCATGAACTAAATCAGGGCATTTAATAAACTATTAACTTGAGATTTACAATGTAAGAAATACCCAGGCAAAACAAAAATCAAAGGAGCATACCCAAGTGATGAGTCTCTATGAAGAATATCAAGAAGTTTCCCTTTAGTATCATTCTCCAATGTTTCTAAGTTGTGTTGCTGTATAATGCTTCTGTCAACTTGAGGAGTAGTATAAATGACATCAAATGTAGGAGAAGGAAAATCAACCTTAAAAATTTAAGAGTTTGATCAGATTGCAGCTAAACAGCCCACATATCTGCCACAATAACTTATCTTTAAGAAAGCTGATTCTTAGCCATCAGGGTGACTATTAGATTGAATACTGAATTAATGCTTCTTGTCCTTTCACTGAAAGTGATTACCATCATTGGTAATTCTCAAAAGCACATATATTGCTTAGGATGGATACAAGTTCATTGTTTTTGCTGTTTCTCAGAAATAGGAAATGGTTTATTAACATTTAAATCGAAGGTCCTAAGATCAAACAAAATCAATTAGGCTTTAGTTAACAATCCAAATCATGGAATACATATACATCTTAATAAGAAATTTCAACCTCCCCATGTATCAAGAAGTACCATTACCTGTAACACTATTCTTTCCATCACATACCCTTTTCTGGGTACTGTTCCAGGAACAGGATTTGTATGTGACGAAGTCCAAAGATACAGAAGCTTAGTTCCACGTGTTAAAAACCTTCATGAATGTAGACAAAAGAATACTGTAGCTTTCATTTATTTTTGTAGTTTTCATTTTAAAAATTGCTTCAAAACTCACACCACACACACACAGACACACACACACACCAAAAACTCACTTCACATGGTAATTTGAAATGGTTATCCAAACATTTATTCTCCATTAGATAAAAAGATTATCACCTTTAAGAACATACCAGAGTCACTAACCATAGTATATTAATACTTCAGATAAATGTACTGAAGAGTGGGGATTGGGACAAAGGGAGGGGAGAATGAAATAATGTATCTTGGGAGGAATGGGGTTGAGGATAGAATATAAAAGGGTAAAGACTTGGAGTCACTTATCCCCAAAGCAACTTTTAAAAGAGATCAAGAGTTGAATGCTCGTCTGACGGAGCTAGAGGGCATCCCCCACCCCCCACCCCGCCAAGCAAATTTTATAAATAGAAAGGTGAAGAACAGTCTTTAAAGATCATCTACAATGGAATACATCTCAAGGTAACAGTTTGGATTATATAACTGTTCACTGACTTTCACCTTAAGAACAAACCACATGCCAAGGAAACCAATACCTACTTTGTAGCAAAACACTAATCGTTTCAGATGAGAAGTTGTATCTTTGCTCTAAACCAGAGGTCAGCAAGCCTTTTCTGTAAAAAGGGTCAGATGGCAAATATTTTGGGCTTTTTGGGTCAGACAATCTCTGTTGCAGACTCAACTCTGCTGTTATACTGCAAAAGTCGCCATGAACAATACATAAATAAATGTGTGCTGTGTTCTAACAAAACTGTTATTTACAAAAAACAGGCAGTGTGCTGGAGTATGCTGACCCTTACCCTAGACCACCAATTTATGGTCTACTTAAAAACACTTATCAATAACACATTGATATATCTTTACACAGAATAAATTTCTGAAAAATAACGTGTGATATAAAAGCAGGAAACTGTAAACTTCATCAAATTTTATTCAAACAGCAAATATCCTTTCCAAAACTAGACTCTAGTCTTAATGTTGTCTCTTGAAGGTTAACAGCCTTTAAATCTTCGACACATTGTACTCTTTTTCAGATCCACCCTCACCCCCAACTAGATTTTAAGGCAAATTCTGATATTTCATCTGTAAATAATTTTATATCTCTCTAAACAAGAAACACTGTTTTATTTTAAAACAAGTACAACACCATTATCACTCCTAAAATAATTAACAATAATTACTTAAAATCATCAGCTATCTAGTTAGTCCTCCAATTTCCCTGATTGTCTCACAAGTTTATTTACAGTTGGTTGTTCAGATAAAGATCCAAGCAACTTCCAACATTGCTTTTGGCTGATGTTGTTCTAAGTATATTTTAATTTAAGGGCCTAACTGCAGGCCCACCACCTGGTTTTGTAAATAAACTTTTATCAGAACAAAGCCACACTCATTTACATATTGACTATTGTTGCTTTTTGCCTTTGCTTTTGCATTTGTGACAGAGATTACAGTTAACCCTTGAATAACACCCTTGAACTGTGCAGGTCCATTTATATAAGGATTTTTTTGATACAATACTATAAATGTATTTTCTCCTATGACTTTAATAACATCTTCTTTTCTTACCCCACTGTATTATAAGCATACACTATATAATACATATTAATAAACAAAATATGTGTTAATCGACCACGTGTTATCAATAAGGCTTCTGGTCAACACCAGGCTATTAGTTGAGTTTTTGGGGAATCAAAGTTATATTCAGGTTTTTGATCGCACTAGGGGAGGGAAGGCACTGCTAACCCCCAAGTTGTTCAAGAGTCAATTTTTTTTTTTTTTAAGATTTTTATTTATTTATTCGACAGAGATAGAGACAGCCAGCGAGAGAGGGAACACAAGCAGGGGGAGTGGAAGAAGCAGGCTCATAGCAGAGGAGCCTGATGTGGGGCTCGATCCCATAATGCCGGGATCAGGCCCTGAGCTGAAGGCAGACGCTTAACCGCTGTGCCACCCAGGCGCACCTCAAGAGTCAACTGTATTATGACCTGCAAAGCCTAAACTATTTCTATCTGGTCCTCTTTACAGAAAAATTTGCCGACTCTTATTTTTATCTATGCATTCTTCCTTTTTTTTTTTTTTTAATCTCCGCCATTTGTTGAAGAAACCAGGTCTTTTGTTTTAAGAATTTTCTATACCCTGGATTTTACTGATTGCATTCCTCTAGTGTCATTTAGGATGTCCCTTTATCTCCTACATTTTCGTAAAGTAGTTAAATCTAGAGGCTTGATCTGATTCAGTTCTAGTTATCTCGCAAGAATATTTAATAAAGGTAGAACTGCATACTACTTCCTATTATATCAAATAAAGAGGCACACTGTTTGGTTTCTCTCTGTGTGAAGATAATCAGTTTGTTTGGGCCCAGTCTATACTACCCATTATAATGTTCCAGAAAAGTTAATCACTTAATGGTTTTAAGCAAGCATTGATAATCACTGCTTAAATCAATGGTTTTCAACCAAGAGTGATTTTGCCCCCATTGGACGTTTGACAAGGTCTGGAGGCATTGTTGGTTAGTAACTAGGGGTACTATTGGCAAATAGTGGGCAGAAGACAGGGATGCTGCCAAACATTCTACAATGCACAGGACAGTCTCCTACAGCAAAGAATGATCTGGCCCAAAATATCAGTAGTGCCATGACTGAGGAACGCTGGTCTTAATCTATTATTTCAGTAGGGGTTACAAAATTGTGATATTCTATCATTTCTTAAGCATTTATTAGCTGGAATTTTTCTATTAACTTTCTCACATCAATTATTTGGTAACCCTGAAATACAACTGTAAAGGATAGGCAGGTTAAATGCTCGATTCTGTTCAAAAATGAGTTAAGAACTCATTTGTTATTGAGGCTGACTGAAATGCCTGTAAGTTTTTTAGCTTCCCTCTGAAAATGACTTCATCAGGTTGTATGCAGGTTGCACCTTAAACATACATTATTTTTAAGATTTTATTTATTTGAGAGACAGAATGAGTGAGTGAGTGAGAGAGAGCACACGAGCAGGGGGAGAAGCAGGCTCCCCTGCTGAACAGGGAGCCCAATGCAGGGCTCCATCTCAGTACCCTGGGATCATGACCTGAGCCACAGACACTTAATGGACTGAGCCAGCCAGGCACCCCGACATAAGTTATTTTTAAAAAGATTTTCAAGACCAGGGTTTCTGATCACTATACTACAGTAAGTTAACTGAATTAAATCATTAACACTTTGTATTAATGTTTAAGCATCTTCCCTTTGAATATTTCTTGAATAGTAAGACCTAACATTACCTATCTAGATCAATTGCCCTACTCGGCAAAGTCTCAAGCTAAATGCCATCTGCTCACTGTTTTAACAGAAGAGTGCTGGATATAAACTATTTGTCTAACAAAAGTCAACTGCCCTTCACCTTATGCTTTTGAATTTTTAGTGTTATATCATTTATCTAAAAAAACAAAACGAAACAAAAACCCATTTATTACATTTACTAGACAATAAAAGTGGCAAAAAGTGATGGTACTTCTCTAATGAAGCAGAGATCCCTGGTGCTTTCAAGAGCAAGGTTTTCAGAACTGATTTATTTATTTAAAAGATTTTATTTATTTAAGAGAGTGAGCGAGAGAGCGGGAGAGAGAGAGAGAAGGAGCAGGGGGAGGGGCAGAGGGAGAAGGAGAAGCAGACTCCCTGCTGAGCAGGGAGCCCAGGTAGGGCTTGATCCCAGAGCTCCGGGTTCATGACCTCAGATGAAGGCAGACACTTTACCGACTAAGCCACCCAAGTGCCCCAGAACTGACTTATTGATAAAAATTAATGTTAATGATGCAATTACATTTAATTTTCTCCCATAACTGTTCCCTGACACTAATTTATCACAATTGAGGACACAATTTCCCTCCTTCACGTGGCCAATATTCTGTTTTAGAGTAATTACAGATTATATTTGCAAAAGATTCTAAATACTCATCTAATAACTTCAACTGCTTTTCTCTTGCCTTTGGTGGTTCAGAATTATTTCAGACATCAAATAAAATTTGAGCCTACCTAAAGGTAGTGAATAAAAAAATCTTATACTGCCTCCTCGAATGTGAGGAAAGTAACTAAAAGAGAAAAAATAAAGGAACAGATGCTATGTTTAAGTACATGGGAAAAGAACATTTCAAGAACAAAATTTGTGAAGTCACTGTATGATTTTAATAAATGATTACTAGAAAACCAAAGTGCATTTGCCATTTAAGAGGAAAAAGAAGAACTAGATTAGCAGAATTTTTCATTAATTTTTGTTTTATTGTAGGATAAATAGGTGAGTTATTAAATCACTTCTCAAAATGTCCCACAGAATACAATGTATCAAAACATATATTACAGAACAGAAAAAAAAAAAGTACCATGGTATCAAATAAATTTGAGAATGGCAATTTAGGGTAATAAGAACACAGACCCTAAGGCCAGACTGCCTAGATTCAAATCCCAATTCTACTACTCATTAGCTAAGTGCCCTAGGACAAGTCAGTTCAGCTCACTGTACTTTGATTTCCCTCTCTGTATAAAGGAATAGTAACACCTGCCTTCATAGGGTTGGTGTAATATGTATACAGCACTCAGACTAATACCTAGTATAGTAAATACTATGTGTTTGTCATTACAGTAATACTGTTATTAAACACAATAGGCTTCTTGACTGCAGAACTTCAGAGATACTTTAATATGCTAATGTGCTATCACTCAGCAAAACGTTACCATGTACTGTATGAAACATATCTGGGGCTTATTCAATTGATAGATTTTTTTTTTCCATTTAGACAGACACTTGATAGTCTCATGGAACATACTACTTAAAACATTACTAAAATAGTCAACTGAAAGGCCAGATAGATTACACTACCCCAGTGGCTATTAGACACAAGATTCAAAAGGAATTCTTTTACCCCTAAGGATCAGTAAGTTTTTGTACATATGTGAGACTTTTGGAGACTAAGGCCAGGGGCCCATAGCAATAAAGGTAGATCACTCAGGTAAAGAGAAGGAAATAATGTGCAACTGAAACTGGAGAAGAATGGGAAAAGTATCAGAAGAAGAAAAATGGGAATTGTTTCATTGGTATCAAGGAAATTTATAAGACCATGACTATTATGTCAATAACACAGTACTTTGCATAAATGACAGAGAGTGAACTGGCTGCTGCTTTTCTCCTGGAATAGTGAGTGGCAAACAATCCTCTAAATACCCAGACAGCTATGTTCAAACTATAGCAGAATCACTTTGCAGTTTCTTCTGATCTGTGTCTCTGAAATAACCTCCTTTTATCACACTGGAAAAATTGAGGTAGCTCATTATCTCATATACGTCATTGTCCCCACCCTATTCTCTAGCCAATTTTGATGTTGAAGATGTGTCCACAGTAACTCACCATCACAACTCAGTAACGCTTACCGTTTAAAGTCAAAAAGAGGTAAAGAAACTTTGCCCAAAGCTTCTGGCCCCTTTCTCTGCTTATTAGAATCAGGGGAACTTCCACTGCTCTGATTTAAAATTCCAAAAAGAGTAAGGTGAAGAAGTGATTCTAATGGCAATTGTGATATCTGGATGGGAAAAATGATTCTAAGGGGGGGAAAATATATTAATAGAAAAAACAAATTAGATCAAATATGAAATTTAACCGTTTAATGAGACTGACAATTTTAGGTATTTTATTTGACTTATCAAAAAATCTTTAATCCCGAGTAACTTTTACTTAAGTAGCAAGGTTGGACAATATGTACTATAAAAAAAAATCTTAAATAAATTTCATTAAAATTTCAAATATGTAATATTTCTTAAAAATTTCTTAGTGGCTTTACTCAAGACCTGATAATGTCAATTTCTAGGCAAAATAACAGTAGTCACTTTTATTTCCTTTAGGAAAAACTAGGTGACTGTTCATGAGTATTTCTGATTCAGATATATATGTACATACACACAAGGAGACACATGTTTACCATTTCAAAAATTTTTTTTAAGTCTGAAAGGATACATTGGGTCAAAAGTGGTCACTCTGAGGAGTCGTAAGATGGTAAGTGTTCAAAATAAATGACACCTTTTTACCCATACATATTTTTTGTACTATTGTTTTCAACGCAGCATTATTTTTGTAATTTTAAAAAAGAAAAGAAAAATAGGGAAACAATAAATGCAGAATAAAAAGTTCTGTAATTACACACCTGCCTAAATAGTGAAAGCATTCCCTTACTTTAAAAATGGTATTTTAAAAATATTAACAGTGAAAGTATCTTGTACATGGATTTAGCTTTCTAATGTTAACCAAGAGCTAGGCTTCATATATACAGTATTGCAGAATAAATACTAAAGTAAGCAATGTTATAAAAACCATATTTCTATGGTCTGTATGTACAATTATATGTAAATTTATAGTTTTAACTTGACAAAAGCCTAAGAACAATTAATGGCATGTTTCTGAATTTAGCAATATGTAGATTTTTCAGAACAGTATTTCATATTTTTAAAGGAGAATTTGTCTCTTTTATAGAATATCTAGAAGAGACCTTAAGATGTAAGAATTTAATGGATTTTAACGGAAATTGTGACAAAAATGAAAACTAGGATGCATACATGGAAAAAAGTAACGAGGGCATACTGAAAAAATAAAAAACCAAAACTTTCACTTACAGTTCATCCCACTTAATAAGATAGAAGAAATTCTTATAAGTGCCAACCTTCTTTGATTGAATAGGTTTAAAAAGATCCTTTCCATTGTGAGACAGGGAACATATCAAGTAGTATTTTTCATAACTGAGAAAAGAAAGATTTTTTAATTTGATAATATAAATTTGTTAACTAAATTATTTGGTTACCATTCATTTGTATTTTTGGAAAACATCTGAAATTGAACTACTGCAAATTCTACAAAAATAAAGAAAATAAAGAAAAGTATAGTAGAGGGAGTACAGAAGGAAACGTATATCCCCAAGTGCCAGACTAAGGGGGCCATGCTAGAAACCTTATCACAATTTTGTGCTGGTCAGTTAGCTACTAGCTTTAGATTTTAGTTGAATGGCACTGAAGAATTATTTCTAGGTAAATTCTTAGGAGAAAAAGTACAAACATTATCTTCCGTAGGTTCTATTTTCCTTTGCTAAGTAACTGAAATAGAGTCCATTAAGCATATTAATGGAGCATGGGCCTGACTTGCACTGAGCCAGTCTTTCTCATCTATTAGGATGCTTCCATCCGTTGAATACATGCTGTTGTATTCTCATTAGACAGCAATGATTTAGCCCCTAATAGCCGCAAGTACAGAGCTGGTTAGATACCATCAGGCAGTCTTGGCTAGGAGCCTCAGGTTCAATAAAACTGTATTCTCCTAGATTCTAACTTACTGGTAGGCTTACCCATTAACCATTTTGTTCATATATACAATCCATTAATCATTTGAAATATATTTTAAATCTGATCTCAATGGTTCACAAAACACCTCTAGCTAACTACTTGACTACTTTTCTCAACCTCATTCTATTTATCCCTCTTTTCTTCAGCATTTTACTTTCTTTCCATCTTAATTATCACTGCAGTTTTCTGTATTGTCTTCTACTGAGTATTTGCTTTCCTCATTAGTATCCCCAAATTTGTGTGTGTATATGAATCTGTATGGAGGACGTGGAAGGTATTATCCAGTAACATTTAAAAGAATCAAATACCTTCACATAGCAGTAGTACCCACTTAAGGCAAGTTCCACGAGGGCAGAGATTTTTTTGTTGCCTTGTTTACTGCTGAATCCCTAATACGAAGAACACTACCCAAAGATGGTATTCGGTAAATATTTACTGAATGAGTTAATATATTACTTTCAAGTAATTATGTATTATATTAATCTAAAGCTCAATTTAAGCAGAATTTATGTTCGGTATCTCTTCACTAGTCTTTATTTTACCTTATAGAATTAAGTTATTATGGAACTATTTCATTAAAAATATTCAATTCAGACTTTTCAGTTTATATTAGTCATTTCATAAGCTGAAATTGGCAAACTTTGTGGCATTTTCAAAAAAAACAAAAAGGAAAAACCCATATTAAAAATTCAATAGAAATATGCTCTTGCAGACTTCAAAGCCTAGCAATCAGTAAATTGTAAACTACTAAAGAGGGGGAAAAATGTGCTAAAGCCTAGTGCCATAACACTGTTTCAAATGACCCTTGTTCTAAAGGAAAGGCTGAAAAACAGTAGTCATAAATTGACTAATTTAATTAGTATTTGCCTTTATAAGTTTAAACATATATTTTCCCGCCTTTTTTTGCATGTAGTGTGAGTGATATTTTTTTTTATTGCAACAGCTTCAAACATCTCTGCAATTTTTATGAAAACCACAAAGGTATCTGGTGATTGCTGTATCATACATTTAAATATTACGAGAACAGTGGATGGTTGACATTTTATGGAATTAGAACAGCTTCTGGGTAAAGCTGTACATATTCTGTTTTAAACAGCTACTTACTTTGATACCCAATTACTTGAAATTCCATGTGCAGCAAAAATTGTAAACTGAAGCTGTTCTGTTGTTGTCCATGCTTCCTTGATGTTCCTATTACTTTGGGCACAGTTTGCAGGACTCCTACCACAATTTGCATGGAGTCTGAGAAGATCATAAATTGCTGCAGTTAATTGGTCCATGCTTATTTGAACAGGATTTTCAGGATTCAGTGATCCTAGATTTAAAGAAATTGTTAATATAATTCCCTGAAAAATCAATAATTATTGCTATAATTTAAAGAACTTAAAGACATACCGCTAGACGAACTCTTGCTAGTATCTCCTTCTCCAGAGAGTGAAGTCACCTGCATACACACGTACAAATTAGTTAGAAAATTGCCTATGATGTATTGAATTAAAGGTAAAAATTAAATTAAATGCTATATCAGGAAACCTCCCAGAAGTTTCTGCAGAATAAAACAAAATAAAAATGCAAAAAGAAAGTGAAAAACCCAAACCAAATACAGATGATTTTTAGTTATCAAGAAAATCAGAATAACTGAAAATTAGTGCACAATACAGAAACTCAACAAAACCTGCCTCATTAAATCAGTCTAGTAATTAAGATTTGAAAACCAAAAATGATAAATACACTAATATGATACTTTATATTCAATTAGTTGCTTTACTATTAGTATAATAAGAATATCTTTGGGGAGCCTGGGTGGCTCAGTTGGGTAAGCATCTGCCTTCAGCTCAGGTCATGATCCCAGTGTCTTGGGACTGAGCCCCACATTGGGCTCTCTGCTCAGCAAGGAGCCTGCTTCTCCCTCTCCCTCTGCCTGCTGCTTCCCCTGCTTGTGCTCTCTCTCTGTCAAATAAATAAAAAAATCTTAAAATGGGGCACCTGGAGGGGGCAGTTGGTTGAGTGTCTGACTTGGCTCTGGCTCAGGTCGTGATCTTAGGGTCGTTGAGACTGAGCCCTGCATCGGGCTCTGCACTCAGTGTGGAGTTGGCTTGGAATTCTCTCTCCCTCTCCTGCCTCTCCCCTGCCTCTCTCTCCCTCTCCAAAAAAAAAGAGAGAGACCCAAATTTCTAACACCATATAGATAGGCTCTCTGTGAGAATGAATGGATAAAGCTATCTCTTAGATATCTGTTGAAAGGCATACCATCAATATAACGTTTCCTTCCTTTTAATTTATTGTGTCTTGTAATCCACCTTCTCTCACCCTTTCATCAGAGCTATGAACAACCCTACGAACAGAGGTAATTAAATCCCCATGGAAATACCATAGGGAGAGCTTTTACTAAAAGCAACAGTATGATATCAAGAAAGGACTCCCAACCTGGTTGTTTCTGAGGTAATAAGTCACTATTAGTGAGGCTTCTGGGTATTTTCAAGAGGAAGAGATATTGCCAAAAAAGAACTTCTCCCATGGGCAGTCATGGACATTTCCATCCAGAAGGACAAATGGTAACTATTACCACACAGGTTTTGAAGCTCAGTATCCACCTTGAACCCTCCAGCCAACTTGTTTATGCCACAATTCCTCCTCCACACATAAAATGTTCACAGCTTGACAATATCAACCCTCACAAAGCTCTTCCAAAGCAGTCTTAGGAATTCCCAACTTTGCCAAATTAGTGACCAAATCAACTCAAAAGTGAAAGCCAAGGTTAAAATGGTAACACTTTGTCTGGAAGAAGCAAAAATCTCCTAGTTTAAGTGATATTCACTGAAATACATATTTGCATTTAACAAAATGCTAATTACCAAAAGAATACTCACATCAGCACTTTTACTCCTCGGAAGATTAACTGCTCTCTTTAGCTTCTTTACTGATTCTGTAATGGCAAGAGTCTCTACACCATCTAAAGCGCTACAGATTTTTCTTACAGCTTTAATTACTTGATCTACTGCTCGGTGCTGGTTCTTTAAAAATAAAAAGTAAAATAAACATAAGTGTGTAGAATTTAAAGGATCTGTTTCAGAGATAAAGTCAGAAACTAGACATTTTAGATGTGCTTAAGAACAGATATCCTTTGCTCTTTTGTGATGAAAAAGAAACAAGATAACCTTTTCAATTATCTACATTATTTCGAATAGGAAAAATTGATTTTTCACTTTGCCTGAGACAATTATTCATACGCAAATGCCATTAATTTCATATTAGAATAATAAATTAACAAATTACTAGGTCATTAAAAAAACTGGGGTTATTTTTTGCTCTCATTTGGGATTAAGTTCCACATTAAAAACACCAATCCTGCCTGCCAAAAATCTGGTATCAAAAACGAAGTTCTTCAGAGGTTGGTCACATACTAATGGGCAACAGTTATGAGACATAAGTCAACTTTTAAGCATTGTTTATATCTGTACAACCATCACTTTTTAAGTTTTGTCTGATGAAAAACCTTCCTTGAGGACAATCCCTCCACAGTATTTAACCATAGTTAATTTCACCATGATTCAAAAGTACACATGTACAAATATATTATAAAATCATTTACCAGATGAGAATATTTAAAAAGTATATATCTCATTAAGAAACATTCTTACATAATGAATTCATTAAACACTTATGCCAAACTTATATGCCAAGTACTGTTAGAACTTAGTACTGTACCATCCCTTAAAAATTTAAACTTTTCCACCCCTGAGGCTTGGCAACCATAAACTAAATTCTCCCTGTACTTCATGCTTAAGTAAAACCACCTCATTTTCTCAAATACCCAATTACCCTCCAGTCCTCAGGACCTGACAATCTGTTTTCTCGCTCCCCATTTTTGCTTACATAACATATTTCTGCTTACTTTTACTTCTACACCTTCATGCAAAAACCTTTCCAGTTCCCCATCATTTTTTATGTGCCAGTTGTCAATTTATTGTCTACCAATTCCAAATCCACCCTTCCTTGCTCTACTTTGTGATACTGAAGCTAGACCTATAAGCATTTCTCCTTCGCCAGCTGACCCAATGTTAGATTTTGTCAGTAGAGGGCACTGAAGGGACACTCATGCAACAGCAGCATGAAGCCACTTCTCGTCAGGGTTCTAGTCCTCCATTTTTTACTTGAGCACTGGATCCCGAAATCCTCAAAGACCAGCTCCAGCTGCAACGCCCCCCGCCCCTCCGCCACGGTGTCCCAATCTAACAACTCTATCAAGTTTCTTTGCTATAGGCAACCTATGTGGTCCTGTGACAGCCAAACCCTCTTAGAAGAGGCTGGATTTCAGCCTGAGGTTAGGTTCTATTTTAAGTCCTTAGAATTCCTTCACTATTCATTGTTCCTCAACCTAGAGTTGATAGTTACTTTTTCATACCTATTACTTCTGGACCCCTCAGAGCATGACTGGCAAACTTTTTAAAGGCCAGAGAATAAATGTTTTAGGATTTGTGGGCCACGCAGTCTCTGTCACAATTCAATTCTGCTATTATGGTATAAAACAGATACAGATAATAAATGAACCAATAAACACAGCTGTGTTCTAATAAAACTTTATTTAAAAAAATAGGCAATAGGCCAGATTTAGCATTCAAGCAACAATATGCCAAACCCTGCTTTAGAATCCTCTTTTACCCTTTATAGTAATTAACTACCTTTTACTAACTAATGACTCTTTAAATTTCCCTGTTATACTACTGTATTTTGTGTCTTCTAAGTTGGCCTCTAATGGCCTGATCTGCCTTATAAATGACATGTGGTCATTTCCCCCACAGTACGATCTATTTTTGGTCTGGATATTCACCTGACTTTCTACCCTATATCCTATAATAAGCCTCAGTTATATAAATATCCATGTAAAAAATTCATAGCATCTTCAACCCTAAAACTATACCCTATCAGAATCTTAACTACAATATCATACTCTGATCACAATCTCCTTTGTTCCCACACATTCATTCTGACTAAACGAAGTCCTTGAGCTCAGATTCTATTCTCTGCTTCTTCTACCAGGTAGCTGAATACTTTCAAAGAAAATCTTAGAGCTATACAGATTCAACATTCCTTAATTTCAGCAGGAATCTGCAGGCCACTTAATATCCCTTTTACTTGGGGCACCTGCGTGGCTCAGCTGTTAAGCGTCTGCCTTCGGCTCAGGTCATGATCCCAGTGTCCTGGGATCGAGCCCCACACCGGGCTCCCTGTTAAGCGTGAAGCCTGCTTCTCCCTCTCGCACTCCCCTTGCTTGTGTTCCCTTTCGCACTCTCTCTGTCAAATAAATAAATAAAATCTTAAAAAAAAAAAATTCCTTTACTTGTTCTTGGTCAGTTTTCTTTCCCATTCTTCTCAGAATATGAAGCAAAACCATTATTCCTTGGCTCAAAACCTTTGCTGCTACCCTAACTTCATTTTAGTAAAATAAATTAACACCTTATCTCTAGAAAATTAAGGCCAGCAGGAATCAAAACTTCTGCAACTTCCTGACCTCCCCTAAAACCTAAATTAAAATGTACATTGACATAAAGACTTATTTGTGAATGTTTATAGCAGCATTACTCATAATAACTAAAAACTAAACTGTCAAAATGTCCATTATTTGGTGATAAACAAAACATGGTATATCCATACAATGGAAGTATTTAGCAATAAAAAAAGTAACAAACTGTGGATACACACTACAACTTATATACAACATGGACAGAGCTTAAAAACAGTATGGTATATGAAAAAAAAATCAGATGTAAAAGATTCCACAGGGTATGATTCCATTTACATGAAATCTCCATTAAAGGCAAATCTATCAAGACAGGAACCAGATCAGGTGTTATCTGGGGGTGGGTCTGGGAATGGGGAATGACTGCAAAGTAGCAAATGGAAACTTCTGGAAGTGATGGAAACTTTCTAAAGAACTACACTGTGGGATAATTATACAACTCTATGCATTTACTAAAAGAAATCATTGAATTATATACATCCAATGGATACATTTTATGGTATATAAATTATATCACAATAAAGTTGTAAAAAGATGTGGGTAATAAATGATAGTCACTATTTTAATAATTTTATTTTTTAGTCACTATTTTAGTTAAGACGGCCATGAAGACATCTGTGATAAGACATTTGAGTGCAGACCTTAATAAAGTGAAGGGTAAGCCATGCAAACATCTGGGGGAAGAGCATTAAAAGTAAAGAGAACAAAGGGGCACCTGGGTGGCTCAGTGGGTTAAACGTCCAATTCTTGACTTTGTCTGACTATTGACTTTGGCTCAGGTCATGATCTCAGGGTTGTGAGATCAAGCCCTGCATCCGGCTCTGCCTATTTAACATTGCTATTAAGGTGAATAAAAGTCAGGGCGCCTGGGTGGCTCAGTCGTTAAGTGTCTGCCTTCAGCTCAGTTCATGATCCCAGCATTCTGGGATTGAGCTCCACATCGGGCTCCCTGCTCAGCGGGAAAGCCTGCTTCTCCCTCTCCCACTCCCCCTGCTTGTGTTCCCTCTCTTGCTGCCTCTGTCAAATAAATAAATAAAATCTTTAAAAAAAAAAAAGGTGAATAAAAGTCATCACAAACATAAAGTCCAAAATTAAGTTCCATATCTTCCACCCAAATCTGTTCCTCTCCTGGTTTCTCCTTCTCCAACCCCTCTCTCCCCGTACCCACCCTCTGCAGCTAGCAAACATCTTCCTAACTGATTTGTTTCCATTCTCTCCCCCCTTCCTCACTCTATCCTAGCTAGAAAGACAGACCTTACATATACTAGGCACCCTCCTGCTCCCCTGATAACCAGATAACTTCTTTTTCTCCTCCAGTTCTTTGATCAAATTTATCTTCTTGATGAGGCCTTCTCTGAATACAAATGTTGAAACTGCAACATTACCCTCCTTTATTTTTCTCTGTAGTGCTTACCACCTGATGTAGCATATGTTTTGCTAGTTTTATTGTCTGTCTCATCCAACTAGAGTGTAAACTAAGAGCTGGGATTATAGTTTCATTTGTTCGCTACCATATCCTCAGCACCTACAACAGTCCTCACAATGAGGAGATATTCAGCAAATATTCATTGAATAAATGAATATGTTTATATGCTGACAAGAATGTATTTGAAAAACTGAGAGTCATTCTAGAAATTTGAGAGTCATCCTACACTATTTCTTCTCTTACATCTCATTACTTACCAAAATCTTAACAATTTTATCTCCTAAATGTTCCCCTCCTTCTTGACTTGGCACACTCATTATCTTTCACTTGGACTACTATAAAAAACCTTCCTAAGTAGTCTCCCTAAAACCAATCCTGATAGAACTAAATCTAACTTCCACAGTATGGCCAGAGTGATTTCAAAGCTCAGGACTAAACAAATCACCCACCCCATCCCACCCACTACCCTCAACTAAAAATGCCTTAAATGGCTAGCGCAGGGGTCAGCAAATAGCAAATATAAATAGTTTAGGCTTTGCAGAACATACAGTATCTGTCCCAACTACTCAACTCTAGCGTTAGAGCACAAATGCAGTCACAGAAAATACGTAAACTAATGGGTGTGGCTGTGTTCCAAAAATTATTTACAAAGATAGAAAGTGGACTGGATATGGCCCTCTAATCTAGAGAACAGAGTAAAAGTTAACATGGACTGTAAAGTGGTAACTTATATCTGGTTATCTGCAGTGTCCTCTCCTAATCCTCCTGTCACACTCTGTACTCTATTACAGAAGCGCATATATTTCCACATATGTATCACACCTGTGCTTTTGTTCACATGCCCTTCCCAACTATCTTCTAGCTAACCCATACAGTTGATTTGGCTCAGGCAAACTCCCTTCTTAGAGGCTTTCCATGAACTCTCAAGTTGGAAGAAGTGCCCTTCTTTGATCTCCCAAAGAATGCAATGCATACCTCTATACTACGTTTACTACACTATGTTGAAATTTTGTTTAAATCCATCACTAGTTTTAAGTTCTTGGTAAGTGGGGACTAGGTCTTTCATTTTCATAACTCCGGCACCTAGCATATAGTAAACATTCAGTTAATGCTTTCTGAATTAAACTGAAGTGTCCTCTTAGTAATAAAGCTGAAATGAGGTGAAGTGCTGACTCACGCAACACTGAGAATTTTGGTTAACAAGATGGGTCACAAGTCACCAAACATCAACAGCAAGAATAGTTTAAATCATCCTTCTAGAATATTTCCTCCAACACCACACTAATATTTAAGATAGAACAAAGACAAGAATCCTTAAGTCATCATGCCAAAATGTGAATTAAGACTTACTTCAATTTGAAGAGCCAGTTCCACTTGGTTGTGGTAAGAATCTAAAAGTTCTTCAACAGGGTATCTGAAATAAAGAACAGTTACTGTGACTGAAGGATACCATACACAAATGACAGTTTTATTCACCAAAATAAAGGTTATTCACATCCAAAAGCAAAGTCTGAAAATCTGGAATTAATGCTTTAGATGCCACACCTTGTCATGACTTCTTTATAAGGTTTTTCCATTTGATGCAGGTATTTGTTTAAATCCACAGGTGTTTTATCATCTTCTGCCTAAAAAAACATACGTATACACACATTTTTAGCAAAAAAATAAAATCCATTCTTTGGTCTTTCTATTGCCAAATTAAATATGGTTAAGTGTATGATAAATTCTTGAAACTAAAGTGATTTTTCAGAACAGAGGCTAAAATATTATCAGAATTAAATGCTATTTATAACTGAGACAGGAAAAAAAGCAAATCAATATTCTGAAAAATTTGTTTTAATGCTTTTAAGTTCAGAAATAATATAAGTAGCTGCTAAAGTAATAACTACTTCTGTTTTATAAGGAATAGAGAGCTTTAAAAAACAAAACTTTTATTTTTTTAATTTTTATTATTTTTTCAAGATTTTATTTATTTATTTGAGAGAGAGAGAGAGGGAGTGCACGAGCTGGGGGAGAGGCAGAGGGAGAGTGAGAGAGAGAAGCACACTCCCCGCTGAGCAGGGAGCCTGATGTAGGGCTTGATCCCGGGACCCTGGGATCATGACCTGAGCTGAAGGCAGACGCTTAACCGACTGACCCACCCAGGAGTCCCAAAACAAAATACTTTTAAAGATGGCTAACAGCTAAATGAAAATAGGTGGGGTTGGATCAGATGGGGAAGAAAGCATCTGAATGTCTGCATTATTTTTCTAATGATAATCAGATTTCCTCCAGCCTTACCCCCCATAAACAAGATACCAGTCTCTTCTACCGTAAGTCTTTACTATGCAAATATACTCAAAAACATCATTCCTTAAGAAACTGAAGAGAAGTCACTAAAGATTGCTAAAATGTACTCAATTTCATGAAATAGTTTTCACCAAAATGAAACAAAAACTATGAAACACAGGAGCAAAACCTAAGAAAATAAAGTAGAAATGACTGCTATTTTTCCATCCAAAGTTCTATCAAATGAAGAATAATTCTCTTTAAAGATTAAAATTTATCAAGTGTTCATATGGTAATAAAACAGCCTAATTTCCTGCATTTTAATTTGCTTTAACATCAAAAGAAAGTACTGTATTTTAAAAAGAGAAGTTTTCCTTTGGTGCAGAATAATGTATTTTTCTCAGTATGATGCAAAAATCAATGTGGATCTTTTCTTCCCCCAAATTATATTTAGTATTCAAAATCTTTCCTCCTTCCTCCTTTCTCTTTGACCCCAATGTTTTCATTCTTGTGTAAAACCATTACAAATCAAACTTCTATTTCCTCCACTTTGATTTTCAAATATGCCTCCAGTTCAGACTAGTATGCTACCTAAGACTCCATGATTGAAAAGTTCCCCCCATCTGCTGAAAACCCTTGTTGTGGATAGAATTAGTTCATCATTCCAATCCATTCACCAGTCCAACCCAGAAATCTTGGAGAATGTACAAATTCCAAATTGGCTAATTACAGAATTACACAGATTCAACCAAATGCAATTCAGTTATAAGGCACATACTTACTGTTCGGGCCAGATTTTGGCACATTGCGTTGAAGGTCAAAAGTTGTAGTTTAATCTCTGTGTCCCATTTTCGGCAGTTTTGAATATATTCATGACTTCCAAGGCAATGATTACTATTAAAATACATTAATTATTCATCAATGTTATTTTCTTTTTCTTTTTTTTTTTTAAGATTTTATTTATTTATTTGACAGAGATAGAGACAGCCAGCGAGAGAGGGAGCACAAGCAAGGGGAGTGGGAGAGGAAGAAGCAGGCTCCCAGCAGAGGAGCCTGATGTGGGACTCGATCCCATAACGCCGGGATCACGCCCTGAGCCGAAGGCAGACGCTTAACCGCTGTGCCACCCAGGCGCCCCTCATCAATGTTATTTTCAAACTAGAAATTATAATAGAGGTAAGAGTAAAGTATAACTTGTATCGGCATCAGAAATTGAAGAAAATGGTAAAATGTAGAGATAGTTTTTTAACCAAGTGTGGGCACTTATATAAAAGAATAATTCTACATGAGAAGAGTCACAGCACAGAAGAAAGAAGATGAAGATGAAAAAATAAGAAATATAAGGGCAGGGCATTTCAGGTAACTTAAAATAATGAAATTCATAAAATAAATGGACTAAAATTCAGAAAAAAATTATAATGATATTTCAGGCAACTAAAAGGAAGTCACAACTGACCACTGTGTGAAAAGTAATATTACATGCTACAAAAGGAAAATGGGGTCTAATATGATGTGACTATCGCCTCTTAGCAGAAAGAAAAAAGCCATTAAATTCACTTATCAACCAATTACCCACCGTTCTTCCCATTTAGGACTATAAGCTTAAGGGCAATACTACGTCTTAATTATGTCTGATAATGTCCACTGTCTTAAACACGTCTTAAAACAAAGTATTATCTCCATATAAGCTTATTGATCCAATGAATCAATTAAACAGGACCCAACGTATTCTTGGATTACAAATTTAACTTGAAATTTTTCTAATTTAACCCCTTAAAATTAAATTTCTGAAGATGTTGCTCAGTTGTTAAATGAATACTTACTTTTGCAGTACTTCCTCTTGACCACAAACTTTCAGAACATAGCTGCCAACATCTACTTGATTCAAGTCATCATGTACCCAGCAAAGGGCTTGCATTATAATGATTTCTACAGTAGAACTCACTGTAAAAGAGGCATCATTTTCATTTTGCTCACTTAATTCTATACGCTTGCTGAGAATGTAATTCTTATCATTTAAGAGAGCACTATACAATAGAAATATAATGTAAGTCACATACAGAATTTAAGATTTTCCACTAGCCAGATTGAAAAAAGTAGAAACAGGTCAAGCTAATTTCAACATGTTTTATTTAACCGAATAAATCCAAAATGTCATTGCAACACATAACCAGCATTTTAAAATTACCAATGACACATCTTATTTCTTTTCAAATTGGGTCTTTGAAATCCACTGTGTATTTTACACGTATGGCACATCTCACTCTGTATTAGCCACATTTCCAGTACTCAATAGCCACATGGGGCTAGTGGTTACTGTATTAGATAGGGCAGATCTAAGCTAAGAAAGCCAACTCCCTATTACAGACTCCTCCAAAAAGGTTGACATTTAGCAGTATCTAGCAAAAAATGATTTAAACCAAATCATAAAGGGGGAAAAAAATCACCTTTTTAAATGTTTGACATGTTCCTGATAAATTTTCTAATGAAGAATAAAAACGTAGCAAGTAGGAAGTATTGTTCAATTATCATTCTTGACAATAGCTGGATACTAAGATTACAACAAATTAAAAATTAAAGTAACCTTTTAAAGTAATCTATTTCTATACTTAGAGTTCCTATGTTCAATTTAGAAGACAAGTATTAAGTTCAGACTTCACGAAAATCAACAGCCTGGCAAAAAAGGCCATAAAATATCTAATGCAGTGGGGTACATTCCTGAATAGTCAATTGTATGGTAACATTTACCATTTGGACACACTTCTACCATAATATGGTTAAGTTTCTTAACAGAGATGGACATTGTAAATGTGCACATTTATGAAGAACCAAACTACACGTATTTGAGATACTTTCTCGAAAAATAATCATTATCTTGATACATCAAGTCAAGCTTTGATACAAATTAAAACATTTGTCATCAACGCTTACTATTTCTATTAAGGGGCCTATTGACCTTTCTTTACTTCAATTGTAGTAGTAATTCTTACAACATATGGGTTTTAAATAATTCCCCAATCAAAATTTAAAGTACGTTTTATAAGAATAGTTCTTCCTTTAGAAACTAAAAGAATGACTGTTATAGTTGGCTAACATTTTTGTTTCAGATTCATATTTTTTTCAAAGAGCCTTGAAAAGTGCAAAGCTACGAAAAAGTATCCAAATATTGGACATATTCCTAGTCGTAACCACTACAGAAAAAAATGGCGTCATTTTTAGGCCAAAGTACTGTAGAAATATAGGCTCTTATTCTACTGTTGGAATCCCATTAAAACAATATACATCATGAAAATCAATAAACTATGACAAAAAATTTCCTACAGACTTTAGGATACATTTCTAGAAAGGATATCCATCCCAAATTTGGAAGAGAGAGTTAGAACCAAAGGAGAATGATCTTCTCCTCAGAGGAGCTTAGCAAGATACCTGGAATTTCAATTTCACTGACAGTTCTTTATAAATAAGCATTCTTCTTGCCATAAAATGAAAAAAAGAAAAAAAAAAGAATTGGACTATAATTAGCCTTTCAATCTCATGCTTTGGGACCTTGGGCAAGAGCCACCAATTAACCAAAATTACTCAGCATTTTTTAGAGAAATATGCAGTAATAAAGGTAAACTAATTTCCCACTAGTCCTAACCTGAAAATTATCCAAATGAATGTCAACTTTTTGCAAAGGGTAACTAATGAATGTTAAGTATTTTACCACACACACACACACACACACAAACACACACACACACACACCCTACAAATTTTTTTAAAAGGATACCTAATGATAACAGGGTCAAGATTGATTAAAATTAACACTTTAAACATTTCTCCCTAATCAGAGCAAAACAAGATAGCTGGGGAACTACAAACCTACCATCACATGTAAAAGTAACTGGCAGTTGAAATCCTTCAATTTCAATGGAGACCTTCACGCTAGCATTTTCTCCACATATGTTTCTTTGTACTGTAACTGGACTTAACAAATAGCCTGGATTTGTCCAGTGGTTGGTATATGGAAAGTTGGTCTTCAATCTGTTCACAAGAAGAAATTAATTTTTTTTAAAGCTGCATTTGAGAGCCCTAAACAAAACTCTGCATGCTTACAGCCATTCAATTCTGTGTCTTTGTTCAATTCTAGAACAGCTCATGAGAACTGTAATGAATGGACCCCAGTCAAGCTCCAAATACCAGCATTTGCCTTTTAGATAAAAGGAATCCAAGAAAAGAGATTAAGTACTGCCAGGATATCTGTGGTAACATTATCAACATTAACCAGACACACACTAGATACAAGGCATTAAATGAGGTTTTCTGCTTCAGATTTTTTAGCTATACAGTATAATTATACAAAATGTACACTTTTAATGAATCCACTGAGAATATAGGCAAAGTAACCCTCAACTGCAATTGCGAGAGGGATAAAAAGTTCGTTGTCTTTTAAAAATCTTTTTCTTAGGGCCCTTTCCCCACATTTTGGGGGAAGGGGGTTGTGATAAAAAATCGAAGCGTAGTGATAAAAAGTCATTATCAGTTTTTACACTGCTATAGGCCTTTATTCTCTCAAAGTGATTTCTAAAACTTAGGGAATGGCAAGAATTGCCTGTGAAGGTATTCACAGAAACAACATAGTTTAAATTGAAATACATGAGTATGGTACATATGGCTCTACTCCAGACAGCACTTCTGTTATCAGAAAACAAAGGAAAATTCGATGCCTTATTTAAACTCGTAGCCTTCCTTTAACTGACTTTTTTCTGGAGGTTAGAAGACAAGATCCAATTCTCCTGTCTGCTTTTCATAGGAATATAACTGGAATGAAGGCTTGAAGTATTGTGTATTTGCTTCTGTAGAAATTAAAATAATCAAGTCATAGGAATAGAATAAAACAGTTTGAGTTGACAAAAAGAAAAGGTTCAGGAGAGGGGCACCTGGGAGGGTCAGCTGGTTAAATGTCTGACTTTTGGTTTCGGCTCAGGTCATGATCTCAGAGTCCTGAGACTGAGCCCCTAGACCGGCTATGTGCTGAGCATGGAGTATGCTTGAGATTCTTTCCCTCTCCCTCTCCCTTCCCCTCTATTCTTCCCCCTGCTTGAGCACTCTCACTCTCTTAAATAAAATCTCGGGACACCTGGGTGGCTCAGTCAGTTAAGTATCTGCCTTCAACTCAGGTCATGATCCCAGGGTACTGGGATTGAGCCCCGCATCAGGCTTGCTCTCTCCCCTGCTCATGCTCTATCTCTCGCTCGCTCTCTCTCTCAAATAAATAAATAAAATCTTTAAAAAACAAAAATAAACTGCTGGGACCCCTGGGTGGCTCAGTCGGTGAAGCATCTGCCTTTGGCTCAGGTCATAATCTCAGGGTCCTGGGATGGAGTCCCGCATTGGGCTCCCTGCTCAGCAGACAGTCTGCTTCTCCCTCTCTCTCTGCTTGTGCTCTTTCTCTCTGACAAATAAATAAATAAATAAAATCTTAAAAAAAAAAAAAAAAGGTTAGGAGAGGCAGCAAGTATAACTGTGCACAGTCTCTAGAGCCAGACAACCTGATGTTACTACTTACTAGCCATGTGACCACAGGCAAGTTACTGAATCTGCTTCCAGCTTCCTCTTTCACAAACTGAGGATACTACCAAACTACTAACTTCATAAGGTTGTTGTGAGAATTATGTGAACTAAGTTTATAAAACACTCAGAGCAGCACCTCGTAATAGAGGCGCTATAAGCATCTTGTCAAATAAATGAATTTAAAAATCTTTGAGTTCTGCACTGTGGTCTTAAGCACCACAAAAGATCCAATATTAAAAAGAAGAAAAGTAAGTTTAAAAAACTAACATATGTTGGGGTGTCTGGGTGGCTCCGCTGGTTAAGCGTCTGCCTTTGGCTCAGGTCATGATCTCAGGGTCCTGGGATCAAGCCCCATATCGGGGCTCCCTGCTCAGCCGGGAGTCTGCTTCCCCTCTCCTTCTGGCCCTCCCCATCACTTGTGTTCTCTCTCTTTCGCTCTCTCAAATAAATAAAATCTTAAGAAAAAAAACTAATACAAGTAATAAGCTTACATTGCTATTGGAAATACACCTTTATACATGGACACAATATCTTCAGATATTTGATTGTCAAACTTACGCCTCCACAACGTAATGCCAAAACCCTCATTGGACCTTGCCTAAGATTCTTTTTTCTTATTTACTAGGTAATCTCTTGTTTTCTACAGTATAAAATACATGCTTACAGCAAATCATATAATTAACTAATACATGATCTATTAAAGAATTTCGTCTATATCCAAGCAAGGCTTCAAGTTTCAGAAATCCTTAAAGATGATGAAAAGACAATCAGAAATTCCTGATAATAGCTCAGAAAAATAGCTCAGGAATTTATTAGACAAAATTTCCAGTGATAAGAGCTGCATTCAATGAACTTAATTTGGTAGGGGGGAACCCTTCATTTCCTTTCCTTAAAGTGAGTCCTTTTTTGAATACATGAACCCCAATGTTTATAGCAGCATTATCTATAATAGCCAAATTATGGAAACAGCTCAAGTGTCCACTAAGTGATGAATGGATAAAGAAGAGATGGTATGTGTGTGTATACACACACACACACACACACACACACACAGACAAATTGAAATATTACTCAGCCACAACAAAGAATGAAAGCTTGCCATTTGTAATGACATGGATGGAGCTAGAGAGTATTATGCTAAGAGAAAAAAGTCAGAAAAAGACAAATACCATACGATTTCACTCATATGTGGAATTTAAGAAACAAACAAATGCCAAGGGCAGAGGGGAAGAGAGAAAGGCAAACCAAGAAACATACATTTTTTCTTTATGTAGGTTCCATGCCCAGCATGAAGCCCAGAGTGGAGTTTGAACTCACGACCCTGAGATCCAGTCCTGAGCTGAGATCAAGAGTCAGATCCTTAACTGACTGAGCCACCCAGGTGCCCGCAAGAAACAGACTCTTAACTATAGAGAACAAAGTGAGGGGATGGGTTAAATACGTGATGGGGATTAAGGAGTGCATTTATTGTGATGAGCACGGGTGATACATGGAAGTGCTGAATCACTATATCGTACACCTGAAACTAATATTGTACCATATGTTAACTGGAATTTAAATAAAACCTTCAAAAAAATGAGTCCCTTTTTTACACATCAATGTGAATGTACTTAATACCAAACATTTGTACATGTAAAACTGGTTAATACAGTAAATTTCACATTATATTTTATCACAATAAAAAAAAATTTTTTTCTAAAGATTCTATTTATTTATTTGACAGAGAGAGAGACAGCCAGCGAGAGAGGGAACACAGGCAGGGGGAGTGGGAGAGGAAGAAGCAGGCTCCCAGGGGAGGAGCGTGATGTGGGGTTCGATCCCAGGACTCTGGGATCAGGCCCTGAGCCGAAGGCAGACGCTTAACGACTGAGCCACCCAGACGCCCCACACACAAAAAAAATTTTAAGTAAGGAGCACCTGGGTGGCACAGTCGGCTGAGCGCCCCATTCTTGGTTTTGGCTCAGTTCATGATCTCAGCGTCGTGAGGTCGCGCCCCATGTCGGGCTCCTTGCTCTGCACTTGCAGGAGTCAGCTTGAGATTCTCTCTCTCCTCCTCTCTCCCGCTCTCCCTCTGCCTCACCTCTCATCCTCCCCGCCACAACGCTCTTTCTTTCCCTCTCTCAAATAAATAAATCTTAAAAAATTTTTTTAAAGATTTTATTATTTCAGAGAGAGAGAGAGACAATGAGAGAGGGAACACAAGCGGGGGAGTGGGAGAGAGAGAAGCAGGCTTTCCACTGAGCAGGGAGCCCAATGCGGGGCGCAAACCCAGGACCCAGGATCATGACCTGAGCCGAAGGCAGACGCTTAATGACTGAGCCACCCAGGCGCCCCCCCAAAGAATTTTTTTTTAAATGAGTTCTATCTCGGCTTGACAGCTTGGAAGATAATCCAGAAAAAAACAGTAATTTTGTTTCTATAAAACTGAATTTTTTTTTTATTCTTATGGTTTGCTTTGCTTCATCAAAATTGGGGGGAAATTAAGATGGTAACAGATTCCTTAAAGTTGGGTTATTTTTTTTTATTATTTTGTTTGTAACTGAACTTTTAAACATACAAAAGCAAATTAATAAACTGATAATTGCTGAATTATTTATTTTAAATATAATAAACCGTATTTTTATGGACACTCTAAGTCATACATTGTAGCTTGATGTTAAGTAATTACCTATAAAGATTACTTTTTTAAACTCTAATTTTCATTTTCTCTAAAATTTCCACTTCCTTGTCACCACCAAAGAAACGGCTTTATTTTATTTTCTTAAAGATTTGCTTATTTATTTTAGAGAGAACAAGAGAGCAAGAGAGAGTACATGAGCAGGGGAGGGGCAAAGGAGAGAATCCCAAGCAGATCCCTGCTGAGCACAGAGCCCTCGGTGGGGCTCAATCCCCAAACCCAAGAGATCACAACCTGAGCTGAAACCAAGAGTCAGATGCTCAACTGACTGAGCCACCCAGGTGCCCCTTTGTTTGCTTGTTTAATGTGGCTCTACAGTTCAGGAAATTTAAATCCTTTACAGTTTATTTTCCTACTGTCTGCTCAATCGAGCTGAAGTTAGGTACAGACAGAGCCAAATCATGCAAAATCAGGACAGGAAAAGAGATAAAAATGAGGGCTTTAAAAGGTAAAAAATAAAAATTAGGGAAGTAAAGTCAGTATTGTTTAGAATAAAATTACCTAAATGCAAAGGTGAAGTCCTTGAAAACATACAGGGAATCCTAGGGATCAAGACACTATTGCAGGATATAAATACTAGATTTGAACTATATAGGAAAAAACAAAACTAGAAGGCTATTTAAAATGATAAATGTAAAGTGTTGTTTCTCATTCTAACTCCTAAGAAACCATCAAAAACTCTGGTACCTAATGTTCCTCTAAGAACTTTCTCTGAAACTATATAACTAGCAGATATAGCAAGCTTTGTCAATTATGATAAATGGGAAAGGAAAGAAAACAAGAAATAAAAACCAGAAAGATGCAGTAATGATGAAATGTCCTGAATCACAGCATTATAGTCCTTTAAACTAAGAGACTCTTGAGATCACTAGTCCAACTCCCTAATTTCACACAAGAAAAAAAAAAGGCTTAGAGCCAGCAATGTATCGGTCTATTATACAAGTAATCTAAATTGTAAACAAATATCCTGACAAATCTTTCATAGCTGAGTTAAAATGATTAAATGAGTCATTTCAGATTTCAAAAAGTAAAGAGTTTAAGGAGTAAGAGTATAAATACTTGTTTAAAAACTCCAGTGCAGAAATGACCATACTGAGCAAGTAGAGCCATTAATTTCTTCAAGGGACATCTCCTGACCCCAATCTCCAAAGTCACAGGGGAAGAAGAGAGGAGCCTAGAACATGGCTTCAAAATACCTCTGCTTCTTACTTCTCTGAAATATTTGTTGCAATCACTCTCTAGTAATGGAGATAAAATTACAAAAAGAAGTCATTATCTCCTTAGTTCATCTGGAATTTCAGATTACATAAGTTATTGTGCATGTGTATAAATAAAAATAATCATTTTAGCTTAGTGGCAGAGCCTGTGTAAATAACTCTATGATTCAAATGGGGAGAAAAGGTAGCTCTCAGCCTAATTTCTCAACCTGCGACGCTTAAATGCAATAGTCACTCAACACAGTCTAACAGAAAGCATACAGGGCTTATTTAGGGAGAAAACTGAAGGAACTAGATAAACACATAACAAATTACTTCCAAACAATTAAGGCAAAAGAGTATTTCCAAATTATTAACCATACACACATATGGTATAATGACATGAAGGCACAGGTAATTTATAATGCATGTAATTTGAATACTAAGTCACCTAAATGTCTCTTCTATATTAAATGCCTGCTGAAAACAGGATTTTAAAAATCCAGTTAAAAGTAACCTGTGCAGGGAAGAAAAAGTGGCTCTACTGATATTTTTTCTTCTTTTTTCTCCCCTAAGGTATTCTGAAGAAAAGAAATGCTAGTTAAGAGGTAACAAAGACAGAATTTTAATAAAATATTACCAATAGTCTAGAAAATCTAGTTAATAAGCCCCTGAAACATTAAAATGATGTATATATTCAAAAATGATTTGGGAACCCCAAACTGCTTTGCTTAAAGCAGACCACACTGAGTAAAATACTGAATTCAGAATAAATCCCTCAGTGGTGATACACTTTCTTTTGGTAACAGATTTCAACCCCTTGGCCACAATGTTTGTTGTTCCACTCTTTCCTTCCGTGGGATTTTTCTATTTGGTGCTGGCTGAAAGGACTCCCTTTCCTCTCTGACAGCAAGACCATTAGAATACGAAGTCTAAGCTATTAGTGGCTATATTCCCTGCCTTCAATACCGCATATGCAGTAGTAGAAAATGAAGCCAACATGCAGGGAGGAAGGGCAGGAAGAAGGAAAGGATGAACTGGGAAAGGGGAACCCAAAGGGAGGAGGGATCAACTCAAGCCTGTGAATTACTAGATCTTGCTGTCACTGAATTCTGCTCCATCCTTCCTCTTTCTGCTGTAGGGATTTATGAACCAATACATACTGTTCTTGATTTAAGCTAGTTTAAGATGGCTTTCTAGCACCCACAACAGAAGTCCTGATATAATGGAAAGAAAACACACTGAAATTAGAAGCAAAGGAGACCTGGCTCTCTCTGCTGCTGGCTAGCTGAGTAAATTTTAGTAGGCAACTTCTCTGAGTCTCAGTTTCCACATCTATAAGAAGTATTAGACATATTTAAGATAAAAAGAATATTTTAGAAATACATTATTCTAATCTTCAGAAAATATATTTGCTCCTATAATCTCCTGTTGTAAAAGCTATCTCTTAACGAAAAAGGACTGTATTCTGAATGTCAAAAAGTTTACAGCAAATTAAGTCTCTAAAAATAAAACAGGCATTTTCTAAGTGTACCAAAACTTACATATGTTTAAGCCATGTTTTCAATGGTTAATAGTGAAATTAACTGTCTGACCTCAATTTTTTCTTCTAAATACTCACAAACTAAACAGGTAAGGATACAGTTTCAACTGCAGTTAGTGTTAATGTGTTAATTAATGGTCTCAAAATTTTAGGCACAGGGAGAACATAATTAAAGTTTTTAAAATTTTAGAATTATTAGTACTAAGCTTGTTTTCAAGTGAACTTTTTAAAAGCAAGTATTTAATAAAAAATAACCTTTAATTTATAAAGAAAAATTCCTTACTTTGTAATGGACTGACAAAAAGCTGCCACTTCCTCATTCTGTACTTCAATTTCTTGTAGAAGAGAACTTCCAGTTGACAAACTACTGGTCCCATTTGGGTCTTTCTGTAACCAAAAAAATGTTTTCATTTTAGAAGTCAAAGATCCCCAAATGCTAAATAGCAGCATAGCACAAACACATTTTTTCAAAAGTATGTACAAAGATATGGAGGGAAAATAAATCCTACCAGTTACAAAGTTTTATATTATAGATTTTTATCTTTGTAAAAGTAATACCAGCTAAGCTTTGAAGTTCATTGGTTTTACTTGCTCAAAAGTAGAAGTAGGCTGTACTTTGTACTGGTCAACAAGAATGGAATGCTAAAGATATTTCCATTCAAAATCTTCCTGAAATAAATGCTTCAGAAACTTAACAGCTGAATAAAATTAAAGGACTACACTGTTTTAAGAAAGTGAAAACATCAAACCCATTTGGGACTCCTCTAGTAATCAGGAATTCTATTTTTTCAACTTTGGCCCCGAATTCCAAGAAAGCAGCTTGTTCTTTGCGTAAGAGAATGAGTTTTAGGAGTTAGCAGGCATTTTCCATGTTAATAAACTTATGCAAAAAAGTTTATTGTCTGATCAAACTGTGTGCAATGCTTTAATGAGATAAATTCACTACCCAAGCATAGACAAACAGCAGAGTTCATTTGGAAGTGTCTTTTTAAAAAGAGATTTTATTTATTTGAGAGCGAGCGTGAGCACAAGTGCCTGAGCGGGGAGGTGGGGGGTTGGGAGGGGTGGCCGAGGGAGCAGAGGAGGAGGGAGAGCGAGGGGGAAAGAATGTTAGACTCCATGCTGAATGCTGAGCACAGAGCCCAACACGGGGCTTGATATCAGGACCCTGAGACCATAACCTGAGCTGAAACCAAGAGATGTTTAACGGACTGGGCCACCAAGGCACCCCCATTTAGAGGTGTTTTGACTTATTACATAAAAATACTTAGTCTGACACAAATTTCAAATGTAAATTTCCTTTGAAATTAACCTGAAATTAATTAAATTAAAATTGGAATATTCTCAATTCAAAATTAAGTGAATGAGAATACAGTACATACATTTCAAGAATTGTAATGGAATTCATTGACCATGGCACACAAAAATACCTTGTCAGAAAAATTACTGAAAATTTAGGGCAACAATTCCTTTATGAATTTCCTTCTTTTAAAATGTGTCAGAGCCCTTTCTCCTAGAATGTGATATGCACATTTAAGAGGGGGAAAAAACAAAACAAAACAAAACACAAAACAAGCCTTGAGTTCTAGAAAATCACAACTAAAAATAACACAGCTCATGGGAAAAACAGAGTTAAAGCAAACAATTCAAAATCAGTGTAACTTTGTAATCAAGGCCTCAACCAAAATAACAAGTCCTTATAAAAATACACACACAGTTAAATCTCCACTTGACTTTGCACCTAGCATTATGGTCTTAGATCCTTTGAAGCCTTAAACCCTGGAACTCCTGCTTCCTCCTTTGTGATATGGATTTTTGAGGGCATTTGCTTCTAGTCAAGACCAATATCAGCGAGGTTAAAAATACAATCTAGGATGTAGACAACTTCACGAAAGTTCTTAAAGCAGAGACAGGTCTTCACAGCTTCTTTGTCTGCACTTACTGCTCTACCAGAGAGTTTAATATGGAATATTAAATTAATATGGAATATTAATATGTGGAATATGGAATCATTCTTGAAGCGACTCAATCAATCACCATCTTCACTAGAAGACAACACTTCTGCAGGATTTCCAATGTTTTTCTTAATATTTTCTCACACTACTAAGGCTTTCTCTTTAATTGTAAGAAAGTTTGTTCTTGATTGTTTTAAAATGTTACATGCTGGAAAGATTATGTCTGAATTAATGCCACTTCTCCACTTTACTGACATCAAGTTGATATTAACCAATTATACAAGTTAATTTGTGTTACAGAAACAAGTGCTGTAGCAAATAAACCATATAACCCTGAAAATGAGATTTGATATTTCTACAAATTCTCTGGTCTGACATATCAAGTTTGCCATAATCTAATCCAATCGCACTTCCCAGAACTTCCTAAATGATTTCTATGTTTCCATTAGCTTGAATCATATCCTGTTCCTAACACAAACTGAACTATCCTATGAATCTTTGTTTTAGTGTTCAATGCCTTCCTCCTAACCTGCCCTCACAACCCAAGTCAAAAACTGTTACTTCATCTGCAGTGTTCTTTATGATTACTCAGCATGAAACAATTCTCCCCTCCTACCACTTCTAAGTACTTAGTCTGAACCAAACACCATATCATCACATCCTGTTTTATATTTGTCATAATGTGAAAGCCCTTTGAAGATAAAAATCTAATTTTATTGAATGTTATATTCTTGTAGAACTTTATATCCAGTTCAGAAGACACCCAATCATTGGTTCAATTTGGGAAAGGGAGAACAGAGAGTTATTAATAAGTATAGTTTGTTTTATAAGATGAAAAGTTATGGGAATGGATGGTGGTGATGGTTGTACAACAATGTAAATGTATTTAATACCACTGAACTGTACACTTAAAAATGGTAAAGATGGTAAATTTGGTTATGTGTATTTTACCACCACCACCCCAAAAAATCTAGCAGTTACTGAGCATTTATTACATGCCAAGCCCTGCTATAAGAAATTTACAAGTATATATTTTTCATTTATTTCTCACAAAGCTCTAGCAGGTGGGTAATGTTATAATCCCCATTTTACAATTAAAAAGTGGTGCACAGAGAAGTTAATTAACAAACACAAGGTCACATAGCTAATATAATCAGTGAGGATTTCAAACCAGGCAGCCTAGCTTCAGAATCACATGCTTAATGACTCTGCCATTCTAACCTCTCAAAAAAGTCTCCCTAAAAAACTTAAAAACACAATGAGAAAAACAACATTATGACCTTTTCAGAAGCAATGCTATAGAAAACTTGTATTTTTGCTTGACCCAATAATCATCTTTCCTCCTTTAATTCTTTTTCATATTTTACTTATTAACATATTTTGAATCTCCTTAGTGGCATTTATAGATTTTTTAAAATTTTTTTATAGATTTTTTTAACCAAAAAAAATTGTATTATTCAGAGTGCCTTTCATGAATTAAGTCTTTCCTTTCAAGAAGGTTATAAATTTCAATTGACAGTGACAGAAATAGACTACAACTAATTCTCTAGTCATACATCAAGACAAAAACAACACCTGAAAAGTTAACTCAAAAATGTTTTTATTTTGTTTTTACAAAGTAAAAAACAGTTGAGCTGCCAAGGTGTCATCTCATACATTAACATTAGATTTTTTGTTTTTCTCCTTTCTGGGACAAAAAAAAAAAAAAAAATTTTTTTTTAAAGATATCTCAGTGAGGAGGCCATCTCACATGCCTTTATTTTTTATTTTTATTTTTTTTAAATATTTATTTGACAGAGACACAGCAAGAGAGGGAACACAAGCAGGGGGAGTGGGAGAAGGAGAAGCAGGCTTCCCCCTTAGCGGGGAGCCCGATGTGGGGCTCAATCCCAGGACCTAGGATCATGACCTGAGCCAAAGGCAGATGCTTAACAACTGAGCCACCCAGGTGTCCCCCAATTTTTTTTTTAACATTTTACACTTTACACCTATTCCCTCAACTCTTGCCCCCAAAACCTCCCTTAAAATTCCACTCAAACAACCTAGGCATCAAATCATCTCTTTCCTCCATTGATGTTGCATGAACCTTTATGCAGCATTCAAGGCTTTCTATGTTGTACTGCAGTTATACGCACACACGGTGTCTCTTCCTTCTAACCCAAGTTCTTTAAGGATTCGGTCTGTGAGTGGTTAATCTGTAACCCATACGTTGTATCCTCAAATATTTTTCAACGAATCAAAGAGACAAATAAGAAAAAATTGCTAGGGGTGCCTGGGTGGCTCCGTCATTAGGCGTCTGCCTTTGGCTCAGGGAGTGATCCCAGCGTTCTGGGATTGAGTCCCACATCAGGCTCCTCCGCTGGGAGCCTGCTTCTTCCTCTCCCGCTCCCCCTGCTTGTGTTCCCTCTCTTGCTGCCTGTCTCTCTCTGTCAAATAAATAAATAAAATCTTAAAAAAAAAAGTGTGTATTCACATTTAAAAAAAAAAGAAAAAGAAAAAATTGCTAATACTATTATCTAATATACAGACGAAAGAAAGAAGAGGTCTATATGGAGAAGATAGTGAGTTCTCCAGTAAACATTTTAGGTTTGTAAATTCATGTAGTTGTTTGGTTACCATCTACAAGTATTCTATTCCAGGGCTAAAGGCATAGATTTGAGGATCATTTAATTTCTGCAATTTTCTACTGAGAAATTTCTCTCTGCTAATGGCTGTAGGCATCCATCAAGATCAATGAGAGTGCAATATCCCATATATACACATATGTAAAGAGATTTACTATATGACATTGGCTCCTGTGATTATAGAGGCTGCCAGGTCTCAAGATTTGTCAGTTGGCAAGCTGGAAACCCCGGAGACAATGGTATAGTTCCCAACTTCGTACAGCAGGGTCAAGACCCAGGAAGAGCTGATGTTTTTAGTTGGGAGTCCAAAGACAGGAAAAAACCCATGTCCAGCTCAAAGGCGGTCAGACTGGAGGAATTTCCCCCCATTAGAAGTAGGGTCAGCTGCTTTGTTCCATTCAGGCATTCAACTGGTTGGATGAGGTCCACCCACATTAGGGAGGGCAATCTGCCTTTACTCAGTCTACTGATTCAAATATTAATCTCATCCAGAAACACCCTTACAGATAAACCCAGGTTAATGTTTGATCAAATGTCTGAGCACCCCAGGGTACAATCAAATGGACACATAAAATTAACCATCAGAGCATCTCAACCAGAGAACCAAGGAGTCGTATCATTGCAAGAGTGTAGACCAGTAGCTTTCAACTATCTTGGAGCCTCAAAATTAAGCACTGACCAAGAGAGTACAGGTAAGAGATATTAAAGACAACTAGAGCAAATCCTTGGAGAAATGCCTATGTTTAGAAGCTAGACAAAGGAAAAGAAATCAAAGATTACAGGAGGAAAACTAGGAAGTAGATTTAACTAGGGCCACAGAAGAGAAGTTTCAAGGGAAAGATGTAGTCAACTGTTGCAAATGAAGTAAAAGAGTGAATATGGTCACCAGATTGGCAATTAGTATTCATATTACCAGAAACAAGCTTCTGCAATATGATAAAAACAGGGGAGGATGGTGAGAGATTGGAAAGGCAGTAACTACAAATTCTTCTTTAAAGAGTAATGGTAGAAAATACCCTGGGGAGACAAGTACAAGAAAAGAGCTGAAAGAGTGAAGTTTCAAAAAAGTGAATGAATAGCTCTCTCTTTTCATCCAAACCAGAAAGAAGAGGCAAATCTGAGGTGGGTAAGTGCATGCAGAAAATGGTCTTAACCTCGGTAATTTAAAAAAAAAAAAGTAGTAAGGTCATGCACCAGAGGAGGCAGAAAGGGTAGATTAGGAAAGTGATGAAGGCTTGAAATAATTCGCAAAACTCTACCAGTGTATGTTTTGTAAAGCAGTTTTAAGAATATGGGAAAGCTTTACACCTACTCAGATGCAAGATTCAGGCCATACTGTCCCAGAAATTAGACTGCATAACAAATTTTCAATAAATGTACTTTAAGCATTACGTATGTGTGTGTGAGTGTGTGTGTATTATATGTATTTATCAGTTACTATTTGGAACAAAGTTAATCACTTCCTTATTTGAATTTTTAAACAGTTTTACAAAGAGACGTCACTAAGCTATTCAAATAGTTTACTACATCCAGCTAGACAACGAAAATCATTTTGTTCTGTGTTCCCTCTTGTTTAGGGGCGCCTGGGTGGCTCAGTCAGTTGAGCATCTGACTCTTGATTTTGGCTCAGGTCATGATCTCAGGGTAATGGATCAAGCCCCAAGACATGGTCCAAATTCAGCATGGAGTGTGCCTGGGATTTTCTTCTCCCTCTGCCCCTCCCCCACAAAATAAATACAATCTTAAAAAAAAAAAAAAAGATTCCCTCTTGTTTAAAATTAATGATAGACATTCTGCCAATGGGGGATATAAATGTTTATAATGTTAATATAGTTAACTTTTAGGAAGAATACCCACAGAACTTTGCAAAGCCAGTACTATGAAAATAATTTGATTCACTACTAAAATCTTTGCAATCTGCTCCAAGTAGCTAAATTTATAGCTACTAACTGAAACCTAAGTTGCCATACGACAATTCTAAATTCTATGCTGCCTTTTCCTGGTATTGGTCACAAAAATCTGAACCAAAGCATTTAGATTATTATTAACAAAAGACACTAGAAGGAAACAGGAAGTAAGCTTGCTGAGTGAGAAGAAAAATACTCTTTCACCACAAAGCATAAAATTCTTACAGGAAATGAATACTTGAGCATGTAAATTAATTATAAAGAATAGGCATTACAATCTTATTTCCCAACAAAAAATATGAATCTCAGGGAAAAGTTTTTAAATAAGGATGAATGGTGTCTGAAAAATTAAAAGATCCATGCCTGTTTGTACCACAGACTTCGAAAGTCAGCCTATTATTAGTGCTCTCTTTACCTGCCCCTTTTGGCCTAAATCAAACCAAACTTTATCTTCATGTACACAAACAAAATGATGAAATCTTAGTGTTAATAAGTGTGGGCTTAGAATTTTTCTTTTTTTTTTTTAAGATTTTATTTATTTATTTGACAGAGAGAGAGAGAGAGACGGCCAGGGAGAGAGGGAACACAAGCAGGGGGAGTGGGAGAGGAAGCAGCAGCCTCCCAGTGGAGCAGGGAGCCTGATGCGGGGCTCGATCCCAGGACCCTGGGATCAGGCCCTGAGCCGAAGGCAGACGCTTAACAACTGAGCCACCCAGGCGCCCCAGAACTTTCTTTTGATAATAAAAATCATTTTACAGCATTTGTAACAAGTACACACCAAACCTCTGATTGAAGACTTCAGATAATAGTGCACTGAACTGAGAACCTGACAGGAACCATCATAATTAAATGACTATTTCTAGGTTCCACTGTTAATATTTAACAATAATACCTGCCTCCTTGAATTTTCTTCCTCATTGGTCCTTGTTCTATTTTCTGGAACAATGGACTTTAAAATTAAGTTACTAACCTGAATTTCTCAATTCACATCGAAAAATATAAACAGGATTTGCTTAATTTTAACCTTTCTGTAAAACTTTCAGCACCTGCTACCACTTGTCTGTTATAATCTAGCACAAAATGCTACTATACTGTAGCACAAAGGTAACATACTTAATATACTGTGAAATTTAGTACATCACTATTTCGTCTTTTTTACAAGAAAACCATGATTTTCAGTTATTCTACTTCCTGAATAGGTTTGAGAAACTATGTCCAAAATACAAAACTTTATTATTTTTTTTAAAGATTTTATTTATTTGAGAGAGAGTGAGATAGAGAGAGAGAGAGAGGGAGGGAGAGATCAGCAGCAGGGGGAAGGGTAGAGGGAGAGGCAGACTTCCTGCTGAGCAGGGAGTCCAATGCAGGACTTGACCCCAGGACCCTGGGATCATGACCTGAGCTGAAGGCAGACGCTTAACCAACTGAGCCACCCAGGCACCCCCAAAATACAAAACTTTAGAAGAAAGAAAAAAAGTCCATTTCCTCTTACATGGGAACTTTCCAAACTTTAAATATTATTCCTGAAAGGGATCCCAGAACTCATCCAGTCTGATGGAGGGACAGAAGCAGAAAAATATTCACCTTTAGTCCAGAAGGCTGACCTATAGCCTGCATAGTTTCGATAAGGTTGCTAAGTTCTTAAAGGGTCTCATGACTGCCTATAAATCTCACTGATAATTAATATCAAACTGAATAAGCACCAGAGAAATATTATGTAGTTTTACGAGTAGAAATTCAAAGACATCTATGATTTAATACTCCCTGCACATCCCCTCCCCCTTGAGCACTAAGCATATAACCACCAGCTTCATACAACAAGTTAAGCTCTTTTTGCCCATGGGTCCTGTCCCTGTTCTAATTAAATAAACTAAGTTGCACTGTGAAACATCTCAAGAATTCTGTCTTGATTATCACACTCAATGATCCGGCAACATAACCATCTTTATTTCATAGATGATGAAACTCAGATCCAGGGAGTGACTTATCTTCAATTAATATTCTCTTCAAAAAAAAAACCAAGGGGCGCCTGAGTGGCGCAGTCGTTAAGCGTCTGCCTTCGGCTCAGGGCGTGATCCCGGCGTTCTGGGATCGAGTCCCACATCGGGCTCCTCCGCTGGGAGCCTGCTTCTTCCTCTCCCACTCCCCTGCTCTGTTCCCTCTCTCGCTGGCTGTCTCTCTGTCACATAAATAAAATCTTAAAAAAAAAAAATACAAAAAAAAAAAAAAAAAAACCCAAAAACCAAAAAACTCTTCTTCAGGCAAAACATTTCCAATCTTTTCAACAGTTCCTTAAAGGACACAGCTTCTAGATCCTGAAAACTGTAGTCATTTCTTTTCAAGACACACTCTAGTTTGCCAGTGGCTCCTCTTAGAATATGGAGCTCACACAAAATTATTAGGTAGGATTTTAATAGAGCAGAGTATAATGGAATGATTAACAACTGCATTCCTCAGCCAGGCTGCACTTAGACTCCTTTAAGACTGGGCAGGTAGCCTAAGCCACCTCAATTCAGAAATTGTGCCATTTAGTAAAGCTGTTGATACACACATTCTAGTAATCAAGCTCCAATCTGACTGCTCAGCTGATCAAATCATGCTATTTTTGCTTACCTGGCTTTGCATACTCATGTTTCTCATAAACAGTTTGCTCACTGCTTGATCCTTACCTCCCCCATACTTGAACTTTTTAATTTTTTTTTAAAGTAGGCTCCACACCCAGCATGGAGCCGAAGGTGGGCCTCAAACTCATGACTCTAAGATCAAGACAGGAGCTAAGATCAACAGACACTCAACTGACTGAGCCACCCAGGTGCCCTGCCCCATACTTAAAGCAAAATCTACAGGCTTCTGTTAAAACTGATGCTCAGAAGCCTAGTTAATTCTTGGAGTCTGAGCAACTAGCAGTTCTCTGCAACTTGCATGTGATCTGATTTCCCAGATCTTCCTAGGGAAACTACCTACCCTCAGTAGTCCTGCAAGATATTCTCTGAAAGCACCACAAATATGGAAAATATCAAGATGGTAATATGACAAATATTAAAAATAAGGAGGAAAAGATGTATGTAGGGAGGCAATGAAAGGTACATGGGTACCACAGTCCTGTCCCCACCAAAAGAAAGGGTGGAGAAAACAGGAGTTGAACTATAAGAGACCAGTCTAAACTAAAGAGAGGAAAAGGGAAAGGAAGCAGGGTTTTGCAGCAAAAGTATTAACAACCTAAGTTGCAAAGAAACTATTTCCAGGGTACTTTATTTTTATGTTTTGCTATTTGTCTTGTCATCCTCCCAATTTCATAGGCTCCTGAGGTATGAAGAAACTAAATTTAAAGTTATCTAATCAAGAGGTTCCAAATGCCAGTCCAAGGGATCACGTTAGCTGCATAAGAATCACTTATGGAAGGAAATTTTTGATAAAAGTTATCTTTCCCCTCAAATTCCAAAATCTCCCTCTTCCTCCCACCCCCAAACACACAAAATGAGGACTGAATAAACCCAAACTCCTCTGCAGGGCACTGTGACATGCATGTCTGGGAAGCTGATTATTTCACCCATGTTTGACTATCTCCTATAACAGGAAACTTACTACTTCCAAAACAGCATGTTCTATTCACTAAAAGGGGGAGGGAAGAGCGATTTTAGAGTCACATGGGTCTGAATACCAGCTTTACGAATAATTCTATGGCATTTTTCTTAAGCTCTAATGTAATATTATGGAAATTTTCAGACATAACAAAAGTAGAGAGAATATAATAAACACCCACATATCCACCACCAGCTTCAATAATTATAGATGCAACAAGATTGGCTATATGTGATAAGCACCCCATTCCCAGCTCCTCATTCTATTAAAACTATAAAGCAATTTATTACATTTCATTTGCAAATTCTTCAGTATACATCTCTAAAATATAAGAGCTCATTTAACTTCAATACCATTATTACATGAAAAAATTAATAGTTCCTTAACTTCTTTACATTTCCTCAACTGTAAAATAGGTATGGGTTGCTCTGTCCTCATAGGATTCTTAGGAACTCTCTATTGTCTCTGGGACTATTAAAAAAAAAAAAAAAAGTGCAGTTTGAACATTTACACACAAAAAGAATATAGCTCTTAGATTCTGAGTTCTGATCTTGGATCACTGGACAGTAAATAATTCCAGTGATCCAGAAACCTTAAGATGATAACCACAATTCATCTAGAATGGTAATCTCAGCTCACCTGGAATAATGTTTCCCTTAGTGGATAAATGACTTTCCAATCCCGAGCAAGTTAGAATTTGAGACAGATAATGAAATAAACCAGTCATTTAGAAATATTTTATTAAATTCAAGATAATCTACATATTGTGGTCACAATGCATATATTGTAGAGATGGGAATACATACATACAAAGGTGTGATTCAAGGAGCAGGATTATTTGAAAGTGACCTGGATGCTCATTCTGAATTGCATGGACAATCAGGGGCTCTCTGTCTTCTACCACTGGGAGGACTGAGCCTACACTTAGCTCCCTACAGGACTAGGAGCTTCCTTTTCTCTGATAGCAGAACTTTCCATAGTTCCTAAGATCTCCAAGTTCTAGGCAGTTGCCCTTCCCAAACAACTCCTGAGAACAGCTGAAATCCCTAATCCAGACTACATGGTGTCAGGCACCATGCTGTCAGGCTTCACCCATAAAAAGGAGACACACACTTGGGGAGGGATCTCTTCATTGGAACACTGACCAAAATGTGAATCCAGCCATTTAAAAATGTACAATTCACTGGCTTTCAGTACATTCACAATGTTGTGTGGTCATCACCACTATAGTAAGAACACTGAAATGGTCTAATTCTAGAACATTTTCATCCCCCCCCCCCCAAAAAAAAAAACCTCTGTACCCATTAAGCAAACATCCTCATTCCCACCTTCCCCCACCCCTGGAAAATACTGGTGTGCTTTCTTTCTCTATGAATTTGCCTTTTCTGGACATATGATATAAAATGAATCATACAATACATGGTCTTTTGTATCTGGCTTCTTTCATTTATAATGTTTTTAAGGTTCATCCATGTTATAATATATATCAGGACTTCACTGTTTTTTTGTAGGTAATATTCCACTGTATGAACATAACACTTTGGTTTACCCATTCATCAGCTGATGGGACAGTTGGGTTGTTTCCATTTGGGGGCTATTATGAATAAAGTTACTATGGACTATCTAATTTTTAGAACGAGTAAATGACTTAAATAGACATTTCTCTAAAAAAGATATACAAATAACCAATTAAGAACATGAAAAGATACTCAACATTATTAATCATCAGGAAACGTAAATCAAAACCACAATGATCCATCAGGATGGCTATAATCCAAAAAAAGGAAATTCACAAGTGCTGGCAAGAATGTGGAGAAACTGCATCTCTCATACATTGCTGATGGGATATAAAATGGTGCAGCCACTATGCAGAGCAGTTTGGTAATGCCTCAAAAAGCTAAACATAGAATTACCAGCAACTCCTCTTCTAGGTATATTCCCCCAGCCCCCGTTTGTTTTTGTTTTTTTATGACTCACGGCTTAAAGTTTCCCCTTCTCCTTTTAAATACTTTAGAAAATGATTGTTATTTTGTAAAAACAAAAACCACAAGATGACAGAGATATTAAGAGAAAATAATTTTACATTATATTTAGGATTCCAATTTAAAATGTATAATTAACTTGCAATTTTTGAAAAGTATTAAGAGATTATGTGACTAAATCTGTAAATACTGAAAAGCTTAAAAGAACTTAACACGCTCTTAGTGTGAGCTGTAGTCAAAATACACTTAAAAAACATTGTATTAGTTAAGATTTTCCTCTTTTCTGATAATGTCATCCAAAAACATCCTCATCTTTTTTTCTAAGCCTCCTTACTACCTGCTTCTTTCTCCAAAATGGCTTTTTGAAGTCACAATTCAAGATACACCTATCCAAAATCATGCAAAATCTGATTCTTTGTGGGTGGGAGGATGGGGTAACTGGGTAATGGGCATTAAGGAGGGCATGTGATGTGATGAGCACTGGGTGTTATATGCAACCGATGAATTGCTGAACACTACATCTGAAACTAATGGTGTACTATGTGTTGGCTAATTGAATTTAAATTTAAAAAAAATTTTGCTTCTCCTTCCCTAAAGGTTAGTTGATTCCCAGTGCCTACAGAGTGGTTAAGTGCTGACCTAATTAGCTGAATGCTATAATTCACATTAAGGGGAGAATGAGGCTTAAACATTCCCAAGATCCACAGATATCATAAGAGCAAAATAGAAATCTGCAAAGATATACTGTATTTCAAAAGGAAAAGTCTAAACCGTGCTGCCTCTCTTCTGAAGGAAGAGATCCTTTCCCAGCCACCCTTAACTAATTTTTACACATAGTAAGACGATGTGAACTCAGCCAACTACACCACATAGACTATAGTTCCATTCCTGACTTTTATCAAAATAGGTGTTTAAATAGAGTCCTTTAATGGCTTTTATTTCCCTCCCTCCCTTTCTTCCACTCATTGATTCATGGTTAAAATCAACAAAATAATACATGGGGAAATTTCCATAATGGGGTTAAAAACCAAAATTCCTTGTTTACCCTGAAAAATTAAACAGATAATGAAGAGAAAGTAGGACCATATATAATAAGAAGACATGGAAAGATGGATAAAAATTATCTTAAAAGCCTATCAGTGACAGCCAGATCCTTGTAGAGGATTTTTAAATTTATAATTCTATAAAAAATATTAATAGCAACTAATTGCTCAATTGACCTAAACACATTTAATCCTTTCCCACACAATCTAAGATTCGCAGTACATTTAAGAATAAAGAAAACAAGATTCAAAATGAAAAATAGTTTTTACCTAATAGATTATATACTTAAACATGAATTCTGTGTTATACTACTAAATTTGAGAAGTTAGTAAGAAAAGACTATACCTGAGATATTTGGCCCTGGACTTTTGTAAACTGAGTTGTTCGAATATTTAAAGACTGGCTTCTTGTTACCGTTGCCCCAGAAGGAGATTTTCCATTCACCTTTCTTTCAAGGTGGCAACTTGCTGGTGATCGCTCTTCAAGAAGAACAGCATCCCAAGGATCCTCTGCTAGTAAACCTGGAATATTTTTCTCTTCTTCATGGTCTAATACCTCCACACTGTCCACCTTAGGTTTACTTAGGGGATCCAAGTCTAACCAGTCGAATTTACTTATATCTTCAGACTTTGGAGATACCTGTAGATTGTTGACTGTTGCTTTTGAATTTGTGATCTCCAAATCAGTTCTTGCTTTTCCATTTTTTAAAAATTCTGATGTACTAGCTATTTTGTCAAACAGCTTTGCCATGTCAGGACTGACTACTGGACGATAGACAGGTAAGCTTCCTTGTGGATGAAAGGGCGTGGCAGGTGTCAAAGGGTATGAAAAATATGGAGACTGTCCTGGAAAAGTTAAATATATAGGTTCTGTTGATGGAAAAGTAGGCATTCTTGGATTGAAGCCATTTTGGAATGCAGTCTGTTTACTGCTATAAGTTGACTGATAAATAGAAGGTAAAGTGTAAGTGGAAGGCCCAGATAATCCAGGTGGCCACTGTCCTCTCTGAATAGTAGGTCTAAGATAGACCTGTGTTGAAAATGAAGGGCTCAGAACAGGAGTAACTGGCAAGACAGGTGTTTTCCTAGTCTCGAAACTGTCATCCAGCAATAGTTTCTCAAGTTCGGCTTGGGTGAGCTTTTCTACATCAATATCTACTGCTCTTTTTTGGCTGTCAGATTCAGGAAACACCATGAGATCATAATCTTGTTTGTTATAAACTTGTGCTTTTTGTCTGGTGTTGCTTGACAACTCAAAGCCTCTCTGATTTTCAGTCACTCGTCTGTCCTTTTGCAGTTTTGCTAAAGCCTCTGCTTCCATCTGTAATGCTTCTTCTTTGTCCACTTCTTTTGTTCTTGTTGCTTCCAGATGTGATGAACATTGCTTAAATCCATTATTGCTAGATATCTGAGCCATGTCCACTTAAAAGACCAAACCTTCCCTAATCGATTTTTTCTTGTAGCTTCCAAAATAGCAAGACCTACACATAAAAATAAACATAAAACTCAATTAGATTTTTTAAACACAAATTTATTGTTTGTAACCTACCTCATATGGTTTAGGATTTAAAGCCACTTACAAATAAATGACCAAATCAAATATAATAAAATGAACAGTTCTGGGAAATCTGGGTGAAAGGAACATTTTAAAAATATACACTGCTGGGTTAAGGGATATGTTTAGACATACACGACTTTACTTCATTCCCTGACCTCACAGGAAAGCTAGCACTGTAAATGAACTCAAGAACCTTTCATTTCAGGTATCACAATGGCTACTGTTAACCAACGGCACTTTTGGCAGGACTCTTGGCACAAAATGGCTTAAGTGCTAGTCACATTTTCAAGAGTTTGAACAGGGTTTACTGTTATGCAAATAGCAAGTCAAAATGGGTTCAATCTTTTCCTGTTAAATTACTCATAAGCCAATTAGCAATAAAAGTATTCAATACCTACTCAACGAAATCAAGGAACTATTATCAAAACACCATATGAAAAACTGATTAACAGCTTATAATATTCTACAATTATTAATGTATAACATAACATAGATTAGAAAAATAAGAGTGTTAAAGCTACAAGAAGCTGCGCTACTCCATTCAAAGGTAAAATTACGGCTGAATTTGTCACAGTTTTGACCACACTTCTGCTAGATCACCTGTAGTTAAATCATTCGTTATAATACTGGGGCACCTTGCTGGCTCAGTCGGTGAAGCATGCGACTCTTGATCTCAGGGGTTTGAGTTTGAGCCCCACATTGGGCACAGAGTTTAAGAAAATAGTTATAATACTAAAACTTCTCCTTTTTAAATTGCTAAAATATTTATTCATAAACTAGAAGAAATAGTTTATTAAACTTTCTCATCGATCAGTTCATAAAAATTTGTAGTCTTCTATTTAAGATAAACACAATTCAGATAGAAATTACCCTAAGAAGCAAGATGACCAATTAAAGGGTTAGTTAGCTACTGTGTAACAGAAGGCGCATTTCTTGCTTCTAATCAATATGAATCAGGGGTTAATTTTGGGTTCTGGAGTCACATCACCTTGATTTATGAAGCTGTAAGAGTTTGGGTAAGTAAACACTTTTCCACATGCCTTAGTTTCCTAACTTTTAAAATGAAAAAGTAAGGGTGCCTGGGTGGCTCTGTCATTAAGCGTCTGCCTTCGGCTCAGGTCATGATCCCAGCCCCGCATGGGGCTCCCTGCTCAGCGGGAAGCCTGCTGCTCCCTCTCCCACTTATGCTGCTGGTGTTCCCTCTCTCGCTGTGTCTCTCTCTGTCCAATAAACAAATAAAATCCTTTAAAAAAATAAATAAATGAAATGAAATGAAAAAGTATCTATCTCCTATACTGTAAGGACTAAATGAAACAATGCAACTAAAAAGTGCTTATCGTTGGCCTCGAGCATAAGCATTAAATAAATCACATCTATTATTAATCTGCATTAATTTGAGATTCACCTAGCTTGAACGCCCAGAAATCAATGGAGCTCCTCCTTACATCTTTTTTCTAGCACAGTGCTTGTCTGTAGTATATACAAAATAAAAGTTTAATGACAGGAGGTAGGGAAACACTCAAAGTGAATTCACATTAATGTAACACAAATGAAAATCCTAAGTGTTGAGGTAATACTAAATGAAAAAGTTATTAGTGATGAGGACACAGAGATATTCAAGGAAGATATCCTTTGCAATTCTTTTATACAACTATAGTTGAACTTCTGAGGCATTTCACTGAAAAGCTTTTCCAAATTTTTCCCTTCTGTGGTAGACTGCAAAACTACACACAATGCACACTTAAAATTTGTATACTTCATTGTATGTAAACATTTCATCTCAAGAAAAAACTGTAAACAAATATTGACTTTCACTAAATATACACAAACTACTTAAAGTACTGATGTCTATTATTTACTCTGAAATTCATCAAAAATAATATAAGTATCTGATAGAGGGATAGATGGATAAACGTGTGATAAAGCAAGTACAGGAAAATATTAACAGAACAATCTAGTTGGTAAGCATATGGGTGTTCACTTTGAAATCCTTTCAACGTGGGTGCATGACTGAAAATTTTCACAAAATGTTGGATGAGGAAGAGGAGGCACAAACTCCTCTCATTCCAGTACACACTTCCCCTTTATAAAGGTACTTTGCTTCTCCTCCCATAAAGGGGGGTAGGGTGGGGTCTATTTCTCTACTTGATCTAAGCTGGCTCTGTGACTTGCTTTGACCAATACAATATGAAAGAAGTGACACTATGGGAGTTCTAAGTTCAGAAGAGCCTGACTGCTTCAGCTCTTCCTTTTCTGAGGGCAGCCACTGCCATGTGAATACTTATAGAGGATAAGAGCGCACTAGTAGAAAAAGGTCCAGCCGACAGTCATCACCAACCACCAAATACGAGTGAAGCCACCACCTCGGACCATTCATCCACAGTCCAAATGACCACATCCACATCAGTCACCCAAGGCAAGATCAGAAGATACCACCTAGCCTGAGTTCAAGCCAAACTGCTAACCCAGAAAATCATTTTGAAATGGTTTGTTACATAGCAATAAATAAGTGCTCAACCTTTTCTTCTTACTTTTAGAAAGCAAAACTGAAGCCACTAACCAATTTAACAGCAAATTTCTGTTTTAACTTCCACAGCCACCACTACCACCTTCAAGTGTCCTCAGAGAATGAACAGTTCCCTTTTCCTTCCTAAATCTGCCCCCTTCTACTTATATCCTTAATCCCACTGAATTCCCTTACTTCTTTATCAGTGATTGCCTCCTCTGCATTATTTTCTCTCTTACTCGCTTCTGCTCCTCTGCCATAAAAATGCTCAACTTTTCTACATACTGAGGTGGAAAAAAATCTTAATATTCCTCTTTAGACTCCTGTAGCTTCCATTTTAATATTCTCCTTTCACTGCCAAACTTCTCAAATGAGTGACCCAGAAAGTCCTTTCTTTACTCATTCTGTCTTGGAAAAATTATAATTTTCCTTCAGGGCCCAATTCAAATACAGCCACCTGTCTGAAGCTTTTCTTAAGCAGCTCCTATTAGAAACTATCTTTTTAGCTCAAATAAAACTTTTATTTTTCATAGACTCTATGCTGTTTTTGCCCCATCAGTATCCCTTCTTCTGGTAGAATATGTAACTTCCTTTTTGGAACCTCGTCACCTCCCTTTTGTTCCATCTAGTTTAAATAGGGCTGAAACATCCTTACTCCCTACCCTCCCACCCCCAACCACACCAGGGGATCCAAGTCTGGGCAATTAGAGTTAATCCGAAGACTTCTGAAACTATTTGGAAAGGAAGCCTATCATTAAAGCTGTTAAACTTATGGGATATAAGCCTGGCATTGCTGTGGCATCTTTGCCACCACTCACTGAAGGAGATGCTGCCCAAGAACGGATTCAAGCCAGAGAGAGCAGAGCTATGATAAAAAAAAAAATGAAATAGATTCTGGATATTACATTAAGTGTCTGGATCCAACCCATGTCCAAGGCCAGTCTTTTCATTTACGTATGCCAATAAATTCCTCTTTGCTTAAGCTGGTTTAAAATTACCTTCTCCCATAATAACTAAAAACCACTTTTTTTTTTAAGATTTTATTTATTTGACAGAGAGACAGCAAGTGAGGAAACACAAGCAAGGGGAATGTGAGAGGGAGAAGCAGGCTTCCTGCTGAGCAGGGAGCCCAATGTGGGGCTCGATCCCAGGACCCTGGGATCATGACCTGAGCCGAAGGCAGACGTTTAATGGCTGAGCGACCCAGGCACCCCTAAAAACCTCTTAACACAGAATCTGTAACCTGTATGTCTACCCAATAGACTAGTATAAGCTTCTTAAGTGCAGAAACCTACTGTTTCTTTCCTCCCTACGTTTCGAAGCAACCACCTTAATAAATATGGAGCTTAATTTAATGAATGTGTTTTAAAGAAGGGAATAAGAACTATCAGACTGCTTGGAAGAAGAGATTTCAGATAGTACATGACTGGAATATATGATGGGAGAAATTAAGCTTAACTGCCTATTACTGAACACCACAACATGGTCTATTTTTCACAAAATCAGATGGATTAGAACAAAACATTTTGCAAAGGGAAGAAGGTACTGAACTGCAATTCATCTTCCATAAGCATACTGCCAATTTATTTAACCATTTTCCTGGCTACTATATTTGGTAATGATACGACATTGTTCTGAAGGAGGGAAGCTGGATTTTTTTTTTAAGATTGTATTTATTTGTCAGAGAGAGAGAAAGAAAGAGCACAACAGGGGGAGTGGCAGGCAGGGCAGGCAGAGGGAGAAGCAGGCTGCCTGCTCAGCAAGGAGCCCAATGTGGGACTCTATCCCAGGACCCAGGGATCATGACATGAGCCAAAGGCAGCCACTTAACCGACTAAGCCACCCAGGAATCCCTAGGGAATCTGGATTTTTTAAGTGAGTTTGAGATACAGTTTATTCAATAGAGAACACACTTATTCTGAATATTTCAAATTACTGTTACCTCTTATTTACTGACACGGTATAAAATAGTTTGAAAAATATTTTAACAGTGAATGTGACATTTTTTCAGATCATCAGTTCATATGCTTGCTCCATCCCCAGTATCAACCCAAAGCAGTATATGCTAAAGTAAATTCAGCTCGAAGGTAGTAAGAGTGAAATCTCTGTTAACAGTTGAAATACCGTATTTTAGCTTTCCAAAAGATTATCATGCATGTATACTCAAATGGTAATAAAGGACCTAAAAAGTTGTCCAAAAGTAACCTAGTGCTTCAGCTATTTTTCTGAGGCTGCTACACTGACATGCTCCATTAATTTTTTAAAATAAAACATTTGATGACAAACATTTAGCAGGAAACAATTTTGCACATGCTAATTCAAAATGCCAACTTCAATGCTAATGTTCTCCTAATTCTAGCTGGAAAAGACAATATAACCGGTTTCTGAATGACGATTGTATGCCATCTGCCAAAATTCCCCAACATAGAGTAACCCAGTGATGATTACAATGCTGTAGCTACTTTAAATTCTTCAAAAGAGGGCAATTAAACTATTCAAACTTTGGGATACCATTTGCAGACCCAAAAGAATTAATTTAGAAGCTCTTGGCTTCTTCTGTGGTAGACATTCATTTACAATTTAAATTTAAATCTCAGGGGAGGGAAAAAAAAGCCAGTCCTGCTACCCATCTAAATACTTTCTGATATTAAAATTCAAGATAAAAAAAAAATAGAGAAATAATGATTTGAGTTCAACAATGCAAATATTTCTCATCTAAAATGAAAATGAATCTCAAAGAAAATTAAATAATGGCACCCCTATGGAACTGAACACTATGCCACCATTAAAAATTAAATTATTAACACTACAGTAACCGTGGAAAATATTAAATTGTAGTAACTACATATCTCTATCTATACATACATCTATAGGCATACACCTATCTACATTGTATGCTAGAGATATGTAGACACCAAATGCCAAACACTGCTTAAAGCAATGTATTAACTAATTTAATCCTCATAAATTATATTAAGTAGCTGCTATTATCTCTAGTATACAAATGAAAAAACTTCATACAAATTATATAATCTGCCCAAGTTCACAGTAGCTAACAAGTGGTGAGAGAACTCAAATACAGGCACTGCTAATTCACTATATTTTTATGTTAACAGTTATCTGAAATAAGTGTCTAAACATACCTTATCCTTTATAAATACCAACTTTCTTCCTCAAAGTTAGTTACCTCGTTCTGCATTAATAAATTTTATTGTTTTAATTCTATCATAGAGCAATTAATGCTATTTAGTTATAACATGTGCCAATTTATTAGTTTATTACCACCACAAGACTTGCAAATTTACCATTTCATCGAGGGCAAGAATTCTTATTTTATTCATCCTCCTCTTCTACTCTACTGTAGTTGTTAAATGAATGCCTCAATGACTAGGGAAGTTAAGACACTATTCTTTTTTATCAAAGAGAAGCTCAAATTCTGCAACAAACAAAACAGACTAAAAGAGATTACTTATTAATAAGTCAACTAAAACTGAAAAATCACGTGGCTGAATTTAGGATAAACAAGTGGTGGCAGAAAAAACTATCTTGGAAACTAGGAGAGAGATGGCAACAGAAAACTAAAAATAGGAGAGGAGGGGGTGCCTGGCTGGCTTAGTCAGTGGAGCGTGCGACTCTTGATCTCAGGGTTTTGTGACTTTGAGCCCCATGGTGGATGTAGAGATTACTTAAATAAAATTCTTAAATAAAATAAAAATAGGAGAGGAGGTTCATCTGTTCTAAAAGGAAAAACTCTAGTAGACAAGATAACATTCTCCTATCTCTATGATTCACATAGGGAAAAAATTACTCTGACAAAAGTAACCAAGTACTTTGGTATTAGGCACTATGCAACTTTGTCAAAAAGATAAAATGGAAGAATGTCCAGGTGTTTGTTGAAGTGACATTAGGTTAGCACTATTCAATAGGAACGGAATGCAAGCCATACTGAATTTAAAAATTTTTACAACTACATTAATGGGAAGAAATAGATGAAATTATTACTTTATGTAATCTAATATATTCAAAATACTCTCACTTCAATAAGTAATCAATAATATCAAAATACAGATGGGACATTTTACCTTCTTTTTCTGTATTAAGTCTTCAAAACACGGTGTATATTTTACAGTTACACATTTCAACTTAGACTCACCATATTTCAAGTGCTTCAAAAGCCAAAGGTAGCTAGTGGACAACTTACGGTTAGAATTTATAAGGAAAGGAACAAAAGGCATGGTGAACAAGCATCATTAATTTCTGGATGATAAGGAAAAACTTTTCTTCCCAAAGGGAAGTCATCCCTTCCCTCAAGTCGATAAAATACCTCCAATATCTATTAATTTTTCAGGGGAAGAAAAATTTTAAGTCCCCTAGATTACATATAGCCTTTTAACTAAGGTCTGTCTCACCATTCTTGATAAATTTTGTATTTTTAAAGTATACAATTTCTAATTGTCCTACAATTAGCAAACTGTTAGCATTTCACAGATAAATGTGTTTACAATCAACCAAACAGGATTACAAATTAGAAAAAGATTAACTATTTAAGTGTAGGGAGAAAAAAAAAAGAATCATAAAGCCAAAATAACCTGTGGAATTCTTAGTTGAATATGATTCAAAGCCAGGAGAGTGTATTCAAATGCGTATGTTTTTTAAAAAAACTTCTTTTTGGTAAACAAGCACCACATAATTTATTCATATCTTCAATAAATGTTTATTATTGGGTGTATACTAGATGCTGAAAAGCAAAATAAAAATAACTTAACCATTAGGGGTGCCTGGCTGGCTAAGTCAGAAGAGCGTGTAGCTCTTCATCTCATGGTCCTGAAACGGAGAAACAGACTGGGTGTAGAGATCACTTAAATAAATAAAAAAAAATTAACCATTAAAAGTATCAATTAAAAAAATAAACTTTGGCCGCCTGGGTGGCTCATTAGGTTAAGCGTCTGCCTTCAGCTGGCTCAGGTCATGATCCCTGGTTCCTAGGATGGAGCCCAGATCACAGCATGGAGGCATTAGGCTCCCTTCTTAGCGGGGGATCTGCTTCTGCCACTGCCCACCCCCACGCATGATCTCTTTCCCTCAAATGAATTAAAAAAAAAAAAAAGTTATACTAAACCTAATTGTATACCAGATAGATAACACACACACAAAGAGAAAAAATACTCATCATACCAAAACTTGTTGGATACATAGAACAGTAAGTAGATAAGCAAAAATTTAGTTTTAAATGATGCTAGAAAAGTGGAAAGGTTGAAAAATGAAATAAGCAACCATCTCATGAAATCAAAAAAATTACAGCAAAATAAAAGCAGAACAAAGGGAATAAAGACTAGAGAGAAACTAGTGGCACAGGAAACATACAACAGAGAAGACTTAAAAAGCCGAAATTTGGTCCTTTACCACCAGTAAGATATCTGGTGATGCTGATCAAGAAAAAATAAGACAGGAATAAAGAATATTGAGAATAAAAAAGGGACATCCAACAGATGTAGCAGGCATTAGAAAGATAATTAGGATATTAACAAGTTTAAGGAAATAAATTTTAAAATGTACACCAATTCCTAGAAGACAGTGACTTACTAAAAATGACTGAAGTTGAATAATCTTATAACCACTAAAGAAATTGAATTAGCAGTCAAAAATATTTTCAAGAAAACTGTAGGGTCAGATGGCTTCACTGCTTTATATAAGGAAGAAACAATAACCTTTCACAAACTCTTCCAGAGAACTGACAAGAAGGTATGCTCCCCAAACTTTTTATGAGACTGCTATAACTGATAACAAAACCAGGCAAGGATGACAAAACTGCAAACCAATCTTACTCTGAAATACAAAATACAAAAAGTCCTAAACAAAATAGCAAACCAAACTTAGCTGTAAATACAAAATGCAATTTACCACATTAATAAAGAATTAAAATAGAAAAAGCATATGTTCATCTCAATAGATATTCTTAAGCAACTACAAACAGAAGGGAAGTTCCTTATTTGACCATGAGTAGCAACAAAAATCATACCTAATGATAAAACCTTGAAAGCTTCCCCCTTTGATCATGAACAAAAACCAGGATGCCCACAATCACTTCTATTCAACACTTTATAGGCTCCTAGGCAGCACAGAAAAGGAAAATTTAGGATCAAATAGAAAGAAACAAAATATTATTTGCAGATAAAGTAAAAATTCCAAAGAATATGTAGATAATAGCAATGCTAGATTTTAGAAAGATTATTGGAAATAATACTAATATACTAAAAATCAATTGTATTTCTATACCCACAACAAATGGTTAGAAAGGGCAGTTTTCAAAACGATACTATTTACAGTAACACACACAAAACCCACTAACTAGCAATACATGTAACAAGAAGTTGTGGGGGAAATTATAAAACTTTACTGACAAATTCTAGCAATATCTGAATGTAAGGGATATTTTTCCATGTTTACAAACTTGAAAACTTAATTTTATGAAGATGCCACTTCTCCTGAAATAGATCTACAGGCTTGACGAAATCCCAATCAAAATAGATCTACAGGCTTGGGGTGCCTGGGTGGCTCAGATGGTTAAGCATCTGCCTTTGGTTCAGGTCCCTGGGATCAAGCCCCACATGGGGATCCCTATTGGGCAGCAAGCCTGCTTCTCCCTCTCCTTCTCTACTGCTCCCCCTGCTTGTGCTCTCTCGCTCTGTCAAATAAATAGATAAAATCTAAAAAAGGAAAAAAAAAAAAAAGAAATTGATCTATAGGCTTGATCAAATCCCAATCAAAATCCCAGCTTTTAAAATAAAATTTGACAAGGTGATTCTAAAATTTATTCAGGAAACAAAAGGGCCAAAATAGCCAAAACCCTCCTGGAAAAGAACAAGGTGGGAAGATGTGCTCTACCCAACAAACACTTATTATAAAACTAATTTTTTTTTTTTTAAAGATTTTATTTATTCATTCGACAGAGATAGAGACAGCCAGCGAGAGAGGGAACACAAGCAGGGGGAGTGGGAGAGGAAGAAGCAGGCTCATAGCGGAGGAGGAGCCTGATGTGGGGCTCGATCCCGGATCGCCGGGATCACGCCCTGAGCCGAAGGCAGACGCTTAACCGCTGTGCCACCCAGGCGCCCCTATAAAACTAATTTTATTTAAGATAATATGGTATTTATGCAAGAAGAGGTAAATCTAATAAAGAACAGGCTAAGACTTCAAAAACAAACACACACACAGACACCTATTGAAGACAAGTGGCATATCAGAGCACAGGGAAAGAATTGTCTTTTCAATTAATAAAGCTAGAACAAATGAAAGGAATATGAAATAGATTCCTACTTCACTCCTTAAGCAAAAATCAACTCAAGGCAAACCAAATGTCTAACTGTGAAACGAAACACTAGAATCAGAGAAGGGAAAAATTTCTTAAACAAGACAGAAAGCACTAACCATAAGAGAAAAATAAATTAGACTATAATCCACAACCTTTATTTATCAAAAGACACCAAAGAGGATTAAAAACAAGCCACAGAAAGGAAGACGTCCTTAACAATAACCAAAGGACTCAAATCCCAGATAAGTAACTTCTACAAATTAAAAAGAAAGATAATCATAAGAACCTTCAAGTAACATTGCCCACAATAGCCCTGAGTAAGAACTAACCTGGAAGTGGTCATTAGCTCACAATTTCCAGTTCCTCTCTCATCTCCAAAGGCCAGGGGGGTGAAACTGAAAGTTCCAATCCTCTAAACATGCCTCAGTCTTTCTGGCGACCAGCCCCATCCTGAAACTATCTACGGACCTCTGACACTATTAATCTCATTAGCATACAAAAAGAAACTCTAGAAATTCCAAGGGCTTTAGGAGTTGCATGACAGGAACCAGACACAAAGACCAAATATTTATTTTTTATTACATCATGGTTCATTCAGTGGAATTCTATACAGTAATGCCAATGAACAAACTAGAACTATAAGAAAAAATGAGTAAAACGCAGAAACATGACAAGCACATGGACACGCAAAAATACATACAATGATTCCATTCACATAAAGTTCAAAAACATGAAAAACTATACTGTTTAAGAATGCTTACATAATGGTAAAACTGTGAAGAAAAGGAAAAGATTCTCAGAAGTTAGGATGGTGGTTACTCACCGAGGGAGGCAGAGATACATGACCAATGATTAGTACACTGGGGACTTCTGGAATACAAGCAATGTTCTAGTTCATGACCTACTGACCGGTTACACAAGCGTTTATTTCACAATTACTTGTTAAAGAATCATATATGCTTTATGTACTTTTCTGTGGGTTATTTCATAATAAAAAAAAGAATCCACTCCCCACATATTTTAAATTTAAATAGTTTAAATATTTTCATATCATATTATACATGGTATGTGAAAATTACCACCACCTGTAATTAAGAGTATATTGGGTTATTTAAAATTCACATGTGGCAAATTTGAACACAAGAAGCTCAACTTTTTAATAATGTCATAAAAAATACAAATAAGAGCAATATTATCCCTTTTCATTTGCCAAACTTTAGGCTAAATTAAGGACACTACTCTTATTCATTAAGGGATATGGAGAAAGGGTAATGAAGACTGCAAAAGAAAACAACAAAACAAATTATGGTTTCCCAAATTTTCACCATCTGTGAATCACTTAATGGACATTGCACATAACATGATTTATGTTTAAAAAAAAAAGTTCATTGTATTTTAAAATAAAAGTACAACATTTAAAAATAGACACTCCCATCAGCGAGAGAGATGACTGCACACTCACCACTGTATGTTATATCCAACAAATTTACTTTATTTGAATTGAATTAGAAAAATCCTAATTCAATTATAGCTTGTCAGGAACGCAGCAGTGTTTGATGGTAGATAATTATTGATATGTACATAAAATCTTAGAGGCTCCACCTTCAAATATTTCTTGAATCTGAGCATTTTTTCTTTATATTCCCGCTACCATCCTAGACCAACCATCATCTCTTGCCTGGATTATTGGACTAGCTCCCCAATATGTTTCTGCCAACCCTCCACCCTCTACCTTCAGACTACTCTCAATACAGAGGCCAGATCTTAGATCTTCTTACCCCTCCACTCAGAACTCTCAACAGTTCCTATCTCAGAAAAAAAGGTAAAATCCTTACAACAGTCCACCAGGCACTCTAATATCTGGTCCCCCAGATATTACTTCTCTCCTATAACTCTCCTCTCCGCTACTGTCCAACTAGCCTCTCTGTTGTCCCTCAAACACATTATACTTCTCACTCAGAGCCTTTGCTCTTCTGTTCCCTCTGGACTGCTCTTCCCCTGGATAGCTGAATGGCACACTCTCTCACCTTCCAAGTATTCACTGAGAAGGTGACATTTGAGTAAAGTCCTTCCTAATAATCAAGCTAAAACTGCAACTTTCTCTAACTCCACTCTGTCTATGCACTTTACTTACTTTTTCCTTAGCATTTAGTACCACCCAGTGTACTACAGATTTTACTTATGTATTTTATTGTCTAGCTTTCCCCCTCTAGACTATAAATTTCACGAAGCTGGGATTTATGTTAGGCTCACTCCTATACCCCCAGCACCTACAACAATCCTAGAACAAGCCAGCTTTCATTCAAATGTTTGTTAACAAATAAATGAAATTTAATCTAATATGGACCAGATTAGGAAGCAATTCTTTATTGTAGAGTGCCTCTGGTATTCTGTAAGATACTTAAAATTACATAAAAGTATCTTACACAAAATGAGTATTTTAAACTAAGAGATACCATAGATTTTTTTTTAAGATTTTATTTATTTATTTATTTGACAGAGAGAGAGGCAGCGAGAGAGGGAACATAAGCAGGGGGAGTGGGAGAGGGAGAACAGGTTTCCCGCTGAGCAGGGAGCCCGATGAGTGGCTCGAACCTAGAACGCTGGGATCATGACCTGAGTGGAAGGCAGCTGCTTAACGACTGAGCCACCCAGGTGCCCTGATACCACAGATTTTTAATCTACTCTTGTTGCATTCATTTTCATTTAAAGTATCTAGAAGTCATCTTAAATGTGCCAAATTAAAACCATTAACTTCTTTCTCTAAGTGAATAAAATTACACGTATTACTCTCAGAATTGTTCTTCAGAGCCAACATGGTCCTTTCTAGTCAGACCAAAACACATGACTACTTTGAAGTACTTGTGGAAAATATAGTTCATGTCTGCTTGTTGGTAGAGATATGGGCCTTGGGCTCAACAGAGCAATTTTGCTAGAGATGAATCTTGAGGTGTTACCCATATAAAACTGAAGACCTGAAGTCATGAAAGTAGTTTCAATTGCCCTGGGAGAAAGGGTAAAGTGAAATGAAAAAAAAGAGACAAGAAGGAAATCATAAGGGGCACTAATACCTAAGCAGGAAACAAAAGGTCAGAGGAAAATAACATGTGAAGACTGGTATCAGAGAAATAAGGGAATTCAGTGTCCTAAGAAGGACACAGTTAGTAGTGCCAGAAACTACAGAGAGGTGACACAGGATAAAGGTTGAAAAAGAAAAAAAACCTTGAAATCTACGAGCTTCTTTGTGATTATTTTAATAATAGTTACATCAACATATAATTAACATAAAATTCACCCATTTAAAGCATACAATTCAGTTGTTTTCATATATTCAGAATTGTGCAACAATCACCACTACCGACATGCTCATCACCCCAAAAGAAACCCTTTACCATTAGCAGTCCCTCCTCATTTCCCCATCCCACAGACCCTCAGTAGTGATTTTTCAAAGAGAACAATTTGGAGAAGTGCAGAAAACTGAAAAAGTAAGGAATTACAAGTAGCAAAGGCATATTATTCTTTCAATTCATTGACAGTAAAGAGAACTAAGAGGTGTCAGGAATGGCTGTTTAAAATGGTTTAAAAAGGCCTTCAACATAGAGTAGATTGAAGACAGTAATTCAGGGTACAAAGACTGAAAGATACATAAGACTGGAGATTCACACTAGCTTAGATATTGAGTACAGTTGGATATGAATCAGAAGCATAGATGAAGGGTCTGTCTTGAAAAGGAGAAAACATCTTACTTTAAAAAACACAGATGATAAAGGTAAGGAACTACTAGGTCAATAACTAAAAATGGAGGACTGGGGGGAGCCAATGGTGGAAAGCAGATTTTCACTAACTAAAGTTTGGTAGAGTTTTAAATACTTCATCATTTGTAAGCTTTACTATTTTAAAACAAAGGTAATAAATACATAACAAAGGGATTTTCCTGTTATTAGGATATACAAAGTGGCAAGAGACTGTCTTACTTCAATAATGAAAAGCAAGCTAAATAAGCTTAAAAAAATACTTTTAAGAGACATCAGAAAACAGAGGACACACATTAAAAGCCCTAACCAAGGGACGCCTGGGTGGCTCAGTCGGTTAAGCATCTGCCTTGGGCTCAGGTCATGATCTCAGAGTCCTAAGTTTGAGCCCTGTGTCGGGCTCCCTGCTCAGTGAGGGTCCTGCTTCTCCCTCTCCCTCTGCCCCTCTCCCCTACTTGTGCTCTCGCTCTCTCAAATAGATAAAATCGTAAAAAAAAAAACAAAAACAAACCCTAATGAGTTAAATTCCCAAAAGTGATAAACTTCTCATAGGAGAGGCAGGTCCATTGTTATTCTCATCCCTGGTACAGAAAAGCAGAAGAATGCACTGTGACAGGAAAGAGGAAACACACATTAGACTTTTGATAAACACTTTTAACAGCCACGCGTAGGCTACCATGACAGATCAGAATTCTGAGGCGTGGTGGAGGTAAATCTGAGGGGTCTAAAGCCCTGGATTAAGAATTATAAAGAGTCCCAGGCATGGAACAAGTCTGTACCCATCCACCAACTCTTTCCCTCAGGTCTTCACTAACTGCAGAGGTAGCACACTGAAAGCTGGAAACAGGGCAGAAGAGCTGAAAGAGATCTCCCTTGAAGTATGTGGGCCTCCCTGAAGTATAAGGTAGTCACCCTCCAGAGGGCTGGGCAAGTGAGCGGGGAGAAATCCACCTGAGGCACTCCAAGCTTTTAGCTACCAGGGGCTGGAGATGGGTGAGGAGAGCTGAGAAAAAAGCCCTCCAAAGCATTCTAGGCCTTTATGAAAGACAGGTGCCCGCCAGAGGCTGGGCTAAGGGCAGCAAGGCAAAGATCTCCCAGGAGACACAGAAACCCAAGAACAAAGAAAGTAGAGAACAAAGGGACTTCCCAGCAACCCAAAAAAAGAAAAACAAGCAAACAAACAAAAAAAGCTAGCAGCTAGGCTGCAAAACAAATCTCTAGAATCAAGTCAGTGTTCAGATCCCAAATCCCTCTAAAGAAAAGTCATCACAGCCACCCAAAGTACTTCAACCCACTAGTGAACTGAATCAAATTAAAGTTGCAACAAAGCACAGACCCATTTTACTTATACATCAGACTTTCTCAGTTTAGTGGCCTGACAGAATAAGGTACACTTAAGTGCTAATATATAATTGAAGATTATGAGACAAAGAAAACGTGACCCAGGGCGCCTGGGTGGCTCAGTGGGTTAAGTGTCTGCCTTCGGCTCAAGTCATGAGCCCCACGTAGGGCTCTCTGCTCAGGGGGGAGCCTGCTCCTCCCTCTCCCTCGGCCTGAGGCTCCCCCTGCTTGTGCTCTGTCAAATAAATCAAATAAATAAATAAAATCTTAAAAAGAAAGAAAATGTGACCCCTGGTCAAAGAAATAAGCAGATACAGCAATGGCCCAAATGTTGGAATTATCAAACAGGAACTTAGAATGAAATTACTAATTAGGATGAAAGCACTAAATGATTTAAGCAGAAAAAATGAAGGAGGGGGGTGGCAGTTTCAGCTGAATGCAACAAACCAGAAAAAAGAATCAAACAGAAATACTAGAAAAATAAATCAGAAACGAAGAATTAGATGGACTGAACAGCATTAGAAAAGACTGGTAAACTTGAAGACAAATCAATAGGAAACATACAAACTATGACAGAAAAAAAGGAGAAAGATAAATTGGCATGCCTGTGGGACAATTTCAAATGGTCTAACATGCTGGCTAATGAACAAAATTTTTAAAAATTAAGCCTAATTTTACTCTGGATTTTTAGTGAAACTTTTTTCTTTTTTTTGGTTGGAATGTTTTCTGATAAAAATTAATAATAAGTGGGGTACTTGGGTGGCTCAGTTGGTTAAGCAGTCTGCCTTCAGCTCAGGTCATGATCTCGGGGTCCTCTGATCGAGCCCCACATTGGGCTCCCCACTCAGCAGGGAGTCTGCTTCTCCTTCGCCCCCTCTCGCCCTCCCCCTCTCATGCTCACTCTTTCTCTCAAATAAATCAATTAAAAAACCTTCAAAAAATTAATAAGCGAAATCACCAAACTCAATTAGCAAAAATAAAAAATATTCTCAAAAAAATTCTAAAATCTACATCTATCAACAAGAACTTTCTATAATTAAACAATAGATTTCCAAGGAGAAAAACACTAGTATATTCAATTACTATGTGTGATAGGAAAAAAAAAAAAGGCAGTGACGTGATAAACAGTGACGTGATAAAAATGATTTAGTTGTGGGGAGGGGATACTATTTTTAATGGTATAGTCAGGAAAAAGATGAAATTGGAGTAATAACCTGGACATAAGAGGTGAGTCACAGGAAAAGCCAAGAGCCTTCCTAAACTTCACAAGTTTAAAGATGGATAAGCCTAGCCAGCTCCCACATTCTTTAACCTCCATACCACACTTTATAATTATGCTTTGCCCAAGTACTACAAGCAATTAATAAAGGGCTTGATTCTCCCTGATAGTCATTATACTACCTTCAGCTCTTAGGAGCAACATTCTAAACATAAAGATTCACAACAGGGCATTCACCAAGAATGCATTCTATATCTGCACATATGTATCACTGTTTGGGAGGGGGACAAGGAAGGGGGAATACAGTTACATCAAGAGATTGCTGTTGAAAAGACATTTTACTGACAAAGCAGTTTTCAATCTAACTCGAAATCCCAACAGTAGTACTGCTTTGTGAAGATAATTACTGAACTCTGAACTACTTTATTGTCCATTCATCTCACGTGAATCATTAAATATACTCTGACATTACCCCAATTCCTACATGACAAATAAGAGTAAGCTTTTGTGCTAAATGTTATGTATATGCCTCCATTTCCAACATAGCTTAAGATAGAAAAACATAAAACTGAGTTACAACTGAGAACCCCCAAAAAGGGAATAATGAAAAACTGACATGAATTATTTCTGGAATTTTCCCCCAAAGCTCCATAATTTCTATGGCTAACAAAATCTTGTTTTTAAATGACACCAACTGCATTAAATTGGTAGTTTTACAGAACAGTGATAACAAAGAAGAGAAAATGATGTAGTAGCAAGACTTGAGGCTCAAATATCAGACCTCTTAGTAACTGCATAATCTCAAGCAAGCTACTTAATCTCCCTTTGTCTCAGTTTCTTCCTCTGTAAAAGATCATATCTGTGTTGTCAGGCTTAAATAAAATAATATATATAATAACTAGTTTACAACAGACATCTAATAATACATACATGTATTACATCTTTCCAATTATGGTAACAACCATCAGTATATTCATACCACTAAAAAAAGGCAGCTTATCGGGGAGCCTGAGTGGTGCAGTCAGTTGAGTGTCTGACTGGTTTCAGCTCAAGTTGTGATCTCAGGGTCATGAGATTGAGCACGCCTGCCCCCCACCCCCCACCCCTCCCTACACTAGGCTCCCTGCTCACCATGGAGTCCACTCGAGATTCTCTCTCCCTCTGCCCCTCCCACTTATGCTCACTCGCTCTCTAGAATAAATAAATCAATCTTGGGGCACCTGGATAGCTCAGTCAATTAAGCATCTGCCTTCGGCTCAGGTCATGATCCTGGGGTCCTGAGCTGGAGCCCTACATCGTGCTCCCTGCTCAGTGGGGAGTGTGCTTCTCCCTCCTCCTCTACCCCTCCTCACTGCTTGTGCTCTCTTTCACACTGTCTCTCTCAAATAAATAAATCTTAAAAAAAAAAAAAAAAAGGCAGCTTATCACCAATAATCACATGGGAAGATATTCAATATCATTCTTTAAGGAAATGCAAACCAAAACCACAATGAGATACCACTTCATATCTACTCGAATGACTAAAATTTTAAAAATGGAAAGTAAGTGTTGATAAGGATGTGGAAAAATTGAAACCCTCATACTTTGTTGATGGCAATGTAAGATGGTGCAGCCACTTTGGAAAACACTTTGGTGTCTCCTCAATAAATTAAACATAGAATTTCCATATGACCCAGCAATTCCACTCCTAGATATATACACCCAAAAGAATTAAAACAGAGTAACTGTACACTAATGCTCACAGCAGTACTCACAATAGCTAAAAGGTAGCAGCAGCCCAACTGTCCATCAAAAAACGGATATACAAAATGTGGTGTTTTACTGACTCTCAAAAGCATTATGCCAAGTGAAAGAAGTCAGACTCAAAGGTTGGAGCGCCTGGTTGGCTCAATCAGAAGAGCATGTGATTCTTGATCTTGGGGGTGTGTGTTCAAGCCCCACGTTGAGTGTATATTACTAACAAAACAAAACAAAACAAAACCACCTTAAAAAAAAAACTGGGGGAGGAATGACTTCCTGAGTTGCAGATGAACATTTGTTTAAAAAAAAAAAGGATGAATATAACATATGATGCCAATTTACAGGACATTCTGGGAAGGCAAAACTACAGGAATAAAAAAAAAATCAGTTGTCTGCTAATGAATTATCGAGCCCTACATCGGAAACCGGGGATGTACTGTATGGTGACTAACATAATATAATAAAAACTCATTAAAAAAAAATCAGTTGTCTGGAGAGTAAGTGAAAGAGACTGATTACAAAGGAGAATAAGGATACTTTTTGGAGTGACAGAAATATTTTGTATCATAATTGTGGTGGTGGCAATAAAAGCTGTCACAATCTTCAACTTCTACAGCTGATACCTAAAACAAATGAATTTTACTATAAGTAAATTGTATCTCAATAAATCTGATTTTTTAAAAAAACTCTAAATAGTTACAGGGTCATGTCATACATTTCAATACAGGCAGAATTCCAGTCTGACAGATGTCATTATGAGATCCAGGCTATTACATTCCCTGGAGCCAAAGACCACCTTTTCCAAACTCAGCACTGTAGTCTAAAAGATATATACTAAACTAAACTAAAAAGAGAGGTCAGAACAGTAATAAATTATGTTATGAACACATATAAAGGGATTTAATAAATCAACTTGGTTATGGATACTCACAGCACTATGGTTTTGTTTATAAATATAACTGGGTCTCTTTCAGAGCTTATCTTGGGTAAAATACATGCTTCGCATAATTCCCTAACCTGCAAATAAAACATCTGAAAAAATGTTTTCCGGTTTCCTAATTAGACAGGTGTTTTTTCTGTGTATATCACTCCAACATCCACATTCTTTTCCCACCTCACCAGAAGGCAAAGTACCTGCATTGATTTCCCTCTATTGTCTCCTCTCATTTTCCCTACCCTTTTATCTTGAAAGAGGCTTTTGTCTTTGTTTTTCCCTTTCATTCCACAGAACTTAGTTTTTTTTTTTTTTTAAGTAGGCTCCACACCCAAAATGGGGCTCAAACTCACAACCCCAAAATCAAGAGTCACATGCTCTGACAACTTAGCCAGACCCCATAACAGAACTTTAATACTTGATGTCTCCCTGCCTCCACTGATACTTTCTTGAAGATAAACTACCAATTTCTGTTTTTATAGGAAAATATTTTTTAAATAGCCTATTTCAATTATGATTTCCCATACTGCAAATTTTTTTAACCAATATTCTTAACACTGCCTATTCCTTTTTCTTCTCACAGTCAAATTACTTACCAAACCCCTACTCATTTCACAACAGGAACTCACAATTACTTGGCTGCTTGTTTAGAGTCACCAACTTCTCCTTCAGTTCTCTTAACCATGTTTTCCATGCTACTCAAGCCACAAGTTCACAGCCTATGCTAAGATTTCCTGAATCACCAATGTAAAAGTTCTGACCACTGGCCTCTAAGTTCTTTATTGCAGAGGTCTGATTCTTACCTTACTTCACCTCTGCCCTGTCCTTATTTTTTTCAAACAGAATTCACAAATCCTTCCTTAAACCTGTATTTTATTTTCTCTTATCTAAGTTTTTCCCCAAGTTGTTCCCTGTGCATTGAAATAACTCTGTCCCTGAAACCTCATCACCTTCTTCCTACAGTAACAGTTTAAGATCTAAACTCTTTGCGGCGCCTGGGTGGCTCAGTCGTTAAGTGTATGCCTTCGGCTCAGGTCATGATCCCAGCATTATGTCAAGCCCCACATTGGGCTCCCTGTTCAGTGGGGAGTCTGCTTCTCCCTCTGAGCAGGGAGCTCAGTTCTCCCTCTGCCTGCTACTCCCCCTACTTGTGCTCTCCTTCTCTCTGTCAAATAAATACAATCTTTAAAATGAATGAATGAATGAATGAATGAATGAATAAATAAATAAATAAATAAATAAATAAAATAATAAACTCTTTACTCAAGGGTTGTCTGGCTGGCACAGTGGGTACAGCATGCAGTTCTTGATCTCGCCATGTTGAGTGTAAAGATTAAAAAAAAAGAGAGAGACATAGCTGCTAAACCAATAATAATTGCTTTCAAATCTATTAAAATCAAGAGTGTTTAAAAATCCCATACACAGTCAGCCAGCGTGGCACAGGGAAGCAAAACAAGGGGCTTGACCCCAACATACTGGGGTTCAAAACCTAGTTCTGCCGTTCACTAACTGTAATCATGATTCAGCTGCTTAATCTTCCTGAGCCTAAAATTCATCATCTTTAAGTGAGGACAGTAAGCTTATTTTTTTTTAAATCCCACTCTCAGGATACCTGGGTGGCTCACTGGGTAAGCGTCTGCCTTCAGCTCAGGTCATGATCCTAGGGTCCTGGGATGTTGTCCTGCATGGGGAGCCTGCTTCTCCCTCTGTCTGCCACTCCCCCTGCTTGTGCTCACGCGCTGGCACACGTGTGCTCTATCTGACAAATAAATAAAATCTTTAAAGAAATAAAATAAAAATGAAAAATCCTACTCACTTTTGTACCCAAATAGCTAAATTAAAAATCTTAAGAAACCCATAAAATAGTTTAAAATTGCACAAATCTTTTCAGCTGCCTAAAACGTCAATGTGCACTCTCCCATTGTGTTTTGAATCCATCAGTTGTAAATAATGGACTGCAGACAAAAAGATGGATACGACATATACATAAATGCACAAAACATCAAAACTCTGACTCCAGCAGGGAACAGGGAAAACAAATTTTCTTCTAGTCTCACTTTAAGCCTGTGAACAACCTGAAAGATATCCTATAGCAATATCATTCCCAAGTATAACCATAATCCCAATAAAAAAAGATTCATGTATGAATACCATCAAAATGATAAATTATAAATTACTGGTAATACATTTCTTATAGGAGTTGCTTTTGTTTTTCAAGCAGGAATCCAAGATAGAAAAGCAGAGTTTTCATACTGTGTATCTGCATTGTTCAATATGGTAGCTACTAACTACAAGCAGCTATTGAGTGCTTGAAACGTGCCCAGTCCAAAGTGAGATGTGTAAGATAGACACCAGATTTCAAAGATGTACCAAAAACAAAAACAAAAAAAAAGGTAAAATATCTTACATAAGTGGCTCTCATTTAGTATTTCTACTGGACAGCATTAACTTAGATATAAACTCCTAAATTAAAAAATGGGTACCAGAGTAAGCAGCTTGCTTAATATATCTCACTGCTTGGTAGTATCACAGCAAGGTCTGGAAACTGATCACTTTTTTTTTTTTTTAATTTTATTTATTCATTTGAGAGAGAGACAGCACAAGTGGAGGGGAGGGGCAGAGGGAGAGGAAGCAGCAGCTTTCCTGCTGAGCAGGGAGCCCATAGGGTTTGATCCTGGGATCATGACCTGAGCGAAAGGCAGACACTTAACCTTAACCAACTGAGCCACCCAGGCACCCCAGAACCTGATCACCCTATCCCACCCTCATTAACAGAAGAAATTCATCCTTTAAGACTCAATTTGAGCATCATCTTCCTTATATGCACTCATTCCCCTTCTCTAGCCCATGTGATCACATTCTTTTTAGTACTATGAATTTACTGCTGCCCTTATAACCATACTGTCATAATCTGTGTGTATCATTTTTTCTATCCCTCAAACCACTGCAGTGCCAGGCATCCTTGCAGGCCCTCTGAAAACAAAATCTTTCAGAGAGTTAATTTTTAGCCGTACTCAGATACAACAAATCAAATCATGTACTATGTAAATGCAGAGTACTAAAACTAATTCACCTTTATCATGTACCTGCCTTAATTTATTCTTGAAACATGGGAAATATAATAAAATGGATAATTTTTATTATCAAAGTAAGTAACAAAAGCATTAAAAAAAAGTGCTTTGCACTGCTGCTCTGAAAAGTTTGGTCTGATGCTCTGATAACTCTGAACTCTTGGGAAATTCAACACCCTCTTTAGGTGTTAAGTTCACTTATTGAATGTGCTTACAAGTGCAAAAACATTCTGCTAGATTAAAGAAAGATTCCTGGACATGGAACTGATGCAACAATCTTCAACAGAAAATTTTAGAACCATTCATGACAGAAGGGAGAAACAAAGAATCAGATGCTTAATACACAGCTAATTACTTAAAGTTAGTTTCTAACTCCTAAATACAAGCACATCAACTTTCATGTTCCATGAAACAGAAAAAGTTGTGAAACCTATGGATGAAAACATTAAAATACATTGCTTGCCAAGAAAAACTGCAAGCAACATGCACGCAAAACAGATTTTCATAAGAAAAGAAATGCTTCAGAATATTCAGGTTAAATTACTTGTAGAAATATCTCAATATATATATATATATGCTTGGTAGCTATCTAAAGTCACTTTTGAATTAAGTTTAACAGTAATATCTATTCTCAGTCATAATGCTTTTCAGTACTCAAAAATGGTCTTACTATTAAACTAGCGATTATCTTCAACTGAATAGACCTCAACTAGGTCTAATTTGCCACGGTGAACAAGAGCACTAACACCAAGTATGGCACAATGCTAAAAGGAATCTCCTGTGGGGACTTAATCACAAGCCAAGGAGGCAAAGGTACAAAGTCTCTTCTGGAATCAGTGTTCCCGGACCTCCAGACTTCCCCTTTATGTCTTCACAGCTCTTCTAACAGCTTTCCTTTTTCTACATCTCTTCTAAGCTGTGGCTTTGATACTCCAATATATTAAACAATTTTCCCAGCTCAGCTTTTCCGACACCCACCGGAAAAGATTTTAGGGTACCTCTTTAATAGGTAATCTTGTTCAAAGACGAAGACCTCCTTCCTTACTCTCAATTCAACACCCACTGTTCAAAATAAAACTATAATTACAACCCCAACTTCTATCAGGCTAATTAACAGAAGGGAAGAAGGCTCTCTCTTCTACGTTCTTTATCCCCAGACTTTCCTCCTCAGTTTTTTTTTTCCCCATTTCCCTCCTCAATCCCTGCTCCCCCCGAAAAAATTTCCACAGCTAGAGAATCTCCTTTTTAAAGCCAAACCATTTAGTGAGGAAAATAAGTATGTGATTTTTTTCTTCAATTATGTATTGTTCCTCCGTCACTCAGGAAGAGTTAAGCAAATATTTTTAATCTGACCGCACTCCCGGAAAGATGATGCGCTAAACACACACTTAAATAATACTGTTTTCCCGAGGCAAGTGGATTCGCGGCAAAAAGGCAAACGGGGAGAAGTGAGAAGAAAAAAATCATTATCCCAAAAGCTGGAGATGGGACAAGGAGGTGAAGCGGGGGGCACAGCTGAGAAGTGCAACACACTTCGCCAGAATCTAACAACTCAACAAGAGAATAGGACCGGTCACAGTGACTCCGGCCCCGTACTGAAGGACAGGGGTGGGGGTGGGGGTCTCCCCTCCTCCTTGGGACAAAACTAACTCCCAGGCACACCACCTCCCAGCCCCCGCCAAGAGGGGCCTAAAGGGGGCCCCGGCCCCTCGCACCTTAGGCGGGGCTGTCAAAAACGGTCTGGGTGGAAGCAAGGCCCGGGGGAGGTGAGCCGGACTGGGGCAACGCCAAGAGTACTAGATGGGGGGTCAAAGGCGGGCACCCGCGGACTGGGGGCCGCGGCAAGGGACCCTCCCGTCCTGGGCTCCCCAGGGTCCCTTGCTGCCCTTGGACAGCAGGGTCCCAGGTATCTGCCCCCGCCACACCGACCACTCCTCACCTCACGCTGCCCGAGCCTCTGCCTCCACCACAACCCAAGCCGCCGCAGCAGCCACGGTCCGAGCCATTTCCCTCCCGGCCGCCTCAGCCGCCGCCAAGAGTCTCGGCGGACTCCGCGGCCAGCCAAGCACCGGACGTCACTTCCGACCAGGGAAGCACCGCCTTCCGAGCCCAGGCTTCTAGCGGATTGGCTGGTACAGACGGCCTACCTGAGTAGTGGGCGGGGCTTGGGCGCGTCCCGCGAGGCTAGAGCTCGGGTAGTGGGGGGCCTGGTTGCCGCTTCCTCTGGGAAATGCCGAGTTGGCTCAAGACGTTTCTGTAGCACCAGACCAGGGGTTGGGGGTGAACCTTCGGGGACCCCAGCCGGTCTCTTCGGCCCGGCGTCCGCCAACCGCCGAAGTACTCTATTGTTCCCGTGCCCTCTCCAGGGACTCGGCAGTCTCCTCCAGCCTGGCTGTGTTTCCCAAATTCGTGGTTTTGGCCCCAGGCCGCGGCGAGGTTAGTTTGTGACTGGAAAACTGAAAGGAACAGGCAAGATATAAAATCATGCACTCCAAGCAGCATTTACCGACTGCTCACGGTGGATCAGGTGCTGTGGGGAGTGTAATTAGCAGCCCATCACGTGGATTGCGTAAAGCTCTTTCACATCGATGTCTCATTTAATCCTCCTCAGCCAGGTAAGGAAGATAGCTCAATGATAACTCACAGCCAGACGGCTCTTCTCCACATTACCAAGTATCTTTGCATACAATCTCCAAATAATGCCTGCCTCATGAGAATTGAATGAGATTATGCTTGTAAAGTTTAGGCCTTACATGTCCGATTTTAAAATTACATAACCATGTCAAGCAGATAGGAAAATTATCCCCATTTATAGATAATGAAGCTGGGAGCAGGATTCAAATTCAGTTCTGACTACAGTTGGTAGCATTTTACAACAGATTGTCCCTTAAACAGTAAGAGAAGGGGATACCCTCCTTCCACAGGCTTACAATCTAATGTGGTAGACTGATTTGGGCTGCGATTCTCAGTAAAAAACGACCACAACAAAAATACATTTTTTTTTAATTGTGAGAAGGCTGTAAGTAGAAACTTCCCTCCAACAAATAATGGGAAAAATCTTTTCTCTCTCTCTCTCTCTTTCTCTCTCTCCCTCTCTCTCTCTCTCTCTTTTTTTTTTTTTTGTAGGGTGGATGTGAAATGGATGAAACCCTCTCATCACTCTAATAAACATGCCTACACCTCCCAGGAAATGAGACTGGACAGAGTTGCTACTCTATGGAGAAGCCTAGAAGCAACTGTATTCCTTGAGGCTGAGGCTACCAGCTCTTGTTCACCCACCCTTCCTACTCCTGGGTTTCCATCTCTTCCTCCCCTCCCCCCCCACTTCCAGGCAGACTTTACACACCCTAGAAGAATGTCCCTTAGGAATCTGTTTAGTTCCACAACATTGTTCTGCTTTATCTTCTCATCAAAGGAGGAATTTCTAGAATTGGCAGCTCTTTCACAAGATTAAAAGGGGAGGGGAAAACGATTTATCTCAGCTGGTTTCCTAGCTTCTGCTCCAGAACTGAGTGTGCCTTCAGAAAAGAAGGAAGAGGCTTTGAGAGAACACTGTGTCTTTTGGGAAGATGAACTGTTTGACTTTTTTTTTTTTTTTATCTTTCTTATGTTTTTTTCTTATGAGAAATATTTTCTCTGGGTCCCAGCAGCACAAGGCCCTTGATGAGTGACTTTATTATGCCTCTCAAATGGCCAATACTTAGTAGCCTCTGATTGATGAGAAAGGTCCCAATAAGAAGAGAAAGGGAGTTTGATGTTTCTCCAGATTCCAAAAAACCAGCATTCACAAATTGCCAGGTGTCAAGAGTCTGACCTAGTAGTCATCCCTTAGCAGCTCATCTCTCTGGCAACGGGTGTATGAAGATGGATGTGTCAGCAGTAGAAACACAAATTTTTAGGACAGACTGGTGCTGCTGTCATTTGGAACCGAAGAGAACATAGCTGGCAGCCATTTCTCTCTCTCCTACTAGCTTCAACATTAAGATTTGAAAGTAGAGAAAAGAATTGAGGAGGAGGCATTATATTTTTAAGTGTTCCAATCCCAACCTCCCACAGAGAATTTAACAGCACCACAAATATTCCCAAACTTCTTCTAGAACCAAATGAGAAATGGGCAACCTTGTCTTACTACAGGTATTAAAAAAAAAAAAAAAAAAAAAAAAAAGAGTGGCTGATATTTACTGAGCATTTGCTAAGGTCAGGCCCTCTTCTTAGTTACAAGTCACTGAGCTCCTCTAACAACTTTAAATAGTGGTGCCATTATTATAGCCTCATTTCGTAGCTGAGAAATTTGAAGAACAGAGAGGATAAGGAATTTGCCTATAGTCGCACAAATACTAAATGGTACCACTGGATTCCAAACGCAGGTCTAACTGTAAGGCCCATGCTCTTTTATCTTCACTCTGCCCCCAAAAGGCCATGGAGATTTTAACAGCAATAAAATAGCAACTAAAGGCCATTTATCGGTAAACCAGTTCTTCACTTTCCTTTCCCAGTGTTGAATCCCCAACCCTGCTGGGTCCTATACCACACAACTTAAAACCTGTGGTTTCTACTTCTTAGAGATCACCTAAGGCAGATAACAGAGTCATAGAGAAATGACATTAAGAACATTAAATGTGTAATAGCCGAACTATAGAAAGCGCCCAGATGTCCATCAACTAATGAATGGATAAAGAAGATGTGGTATATAAATATACAATGGAATACTACTCAGCCAACAGAAAGACAAATCTTGCCATTTACAATGACGTGGATGGAGCTAGAGTGTATAATGCTAAGTGAGATAAGTCAGAGAAAGAAAAATACCATATGATTTCTCTCATAGGTGGAATTTAAAAAACAGAACAGATGAACATACAGGATGGGGGAAAAGAGAGAGAGAAACAAATCATGAGAGACTCTTAATGATAGAGAACCAACAGCGTTGATGGAAGGAGGTGGGTGAGGGATGGGCTAGATGAGGGATGGGTATTAAGGAGGGCACTTGTTATGATGAACACTGGGTGTTCTATGTAAGTGATGAACCACTGAACTCTACACCTGAAACCAATATTGAACTGTATTGTCAACTAACTAGAATTTAGACACCACACACACACACATTAAATGTGTAGATAAAGAAAGGATATGAAGTTTGTAGAGGAATAGGAAATGTTTGCCTTGTCATTCATTCAGCAAAATAAAAGTATTGAGCCCCTGTTTTCAATATATCAGGCACTATTGTCTGTGCTGGGGATACAGTAGTGAGCAAGACGAGTGTCCCTGCTCTCATAGAGCTTAGAGTCCAAGTTCAACAGGGGAGACAAACATTAAACACCTAATTAGTCATCTATCTAAATTGTGGTAAGTGGTATGAAGGAAAACTACAGGGCTCTTTGTTTTAGAATGGAAGGCAGAAAGGCCTTCCCTGAGGAAGTGGCGTTGAGCTGAGATCTAAGGGATGAGTAGAAATTGAGTGAGGATGAAGTAGAAAGCATCCCAGGCAGAGGGACAGTGTGTGCAAAGACATTGAGGGAGGAAGGAGCGTAGTTCAACTGAGGAACTGGGAAGCTAGTGTTGCTGTTGTACTGGGAACAAGAGGGAAGTGGCTTTAGATTTGGTGGTGAGGCAAGCAGATCATGCTGGGCCTGGGAGGTTATATTAAGAATTTAGGTCTTTATCCTAAGAATGAGGAGAAGGAGTTTCAACTCTCAAATGATCCAAGTTGCATTTTCAAAAAGATTTCTTACGGCTGGATAGAGCATAGAGCATGTATCGGAGTGAGGCTACAGAGGATTTAGGCAGCCCAGTTTGGGGGTTATTGCAACAATCTAGGGAAGTGATGATGGTGGCTTGAACTTTGCGTAAGGCACAGTAAATATAAAGCTGAGCCAGGGCTTTTGTCCTTGGAGAGAGTCAAGTAGAGGAGAGAGATTTAGAAAAAAGTATGATGTAGTGAGCATTACTAGAGATATGTTTAAGTAACTGGAAGCTTGGGGAAAAAGAGGGGAGGGTGGAAGGTAATTAGTTATCTATTGCTGTGTATTAAATTACCCCAAAACTCAGTAGCTTAAAGCAACAAAAATTAAATATCTCACAGTTCCTTTGGTCAGGAATCCAGGTGTGGCTTAGATGAACAATTCTGCTTTAAAGTTTCCTTTTTTTTTTAAAGATTTTATTTGTTTATTTGACAGAGAGAGCCAGCGAGAGAGGGAACACAAGCAGGGGGAGGGGGAGTGGGAGAGGAAGAAGCAGGCTGTTAGTGGAGGAGCCTGATGTGGGGCTCAAACCCAGAACGCTGGGATCACGCCCTGAGCCGAAGGCAGATGCTTAACCACTGTGCTACCCAGGTGCCCCTGCTTTAAAGTTTCTCATGAGGTTACAGTCAAGCTATCTGTTGCTGGTCTCACCTAAAAACTTGAATGAAGAGAGATCCACTTTCATTTTCACCCATGGGGTTGTTAGAAGGTCTTGATCTCTTGAAACATGGGTCTCTCCACAGGGCTGCCCCACAACATGGCAGCTGGTTTCCCCCAACATAAATGACCAGGAGAGAGCAACAGTGTGTGAGAGAAAGCATCCCTGAACAGAAGCTACAGTCTCTGTAACCTAATCTCAGAAGTGAGGTCCCATCACTTCTGCCGTACTCTATTCATTAGCAGAGTCAGTAAGTCCAAGTCCATGTTCAAGAGGAGGGGAATGCACAAAGGTGAGGCATACATGAAGACTTGCATACTAGGAGGTGGGGGATCACTGGGAGCCATCCTAGAAGCTGGCCACCATAGCAGGTTTCACAGAAGAGGTAGCACTTGAAGTGGTTATATTGGAGTTTTTCAGGAGCATCTCAGGAGGAAGGGCATTCTAGGCAAAGAAAAGGCTGTGTGAAAGATACAGACGTATCTTTCTATAAATTTACTTCTATGACTTCTACCAGTATACTTGCATCTTTGTGAAAAGAAAGATATATACAAGGATATTCACTGAAGCATTATCATATTAGTTTGCTAGGGCTGCCATAACAAAGTACCACAAACTGAGCGGCTTAAACATTTATTGTCTCACAGTCCTGGAGGCTAGAAGTCTGAAATCAATGTGTTGGCAAGGTTGGTTCATTCTGACAGCCATAAGGAAAGTATCTGTTCTGGGCCTCTTTCCTTGGCTTACAGATGGCTATTGTCTCCCTGTGTCTTCTTATCATCTTCCCTCTTAAATGTCTCTGTCCAACCTTACCCTTCTTATAAGGATACCGGTCAGACTGTATTAGGGCCCACCCTAAATGACCTCATTTTAACTTGATTATAAGGAACCTATCTCCAAATAAGGTCACATTCTAAGATATTAAGGGTTAGGACTTCAACATTTGAATTTTGGGGGTAACACAATTCAACCCATAATAATTATAGAGTAGGAAAAGAGTAAAAGCAACCTAAATTTCCAACAATAGGGAATGGGTTAAATAGGTTATGCTATGTCATAAAATGGGAAATGGAATGCTATGTAGCTGTTGAAAAGATGGACTGATAAGAAAAAAAATTCCGATGTGGAATAATCTTCAATATTTTGTTAAAGGAAAAAGCCAAGTTGCCACATAGTTTATGAAATGCTAGTATTTATGTAGAAAAACTAGAGTGTGCTGTAACAAAATAGGATACCTTGGGAAGGACGCCCAAGAAATTGATAGTGTGTCTGTGTCTGTGAAGAACTCCTGAGAGGCTGGAAGTCAGCATATAGGAGGGAGCCTTTTTACTGTAGACTCCTTTTGTACAGGTTGATTTTGTTACCATGAGCATGTATTACTTTCAAATTAAAAAAGAGGAAAATGTAAGAGCTTAGTAATTTTGGCATGAAAATGGATGCTAATAATTTTTATTAGAAACTGAGTGACAAAAGAAAAGGTGGTTGATTTGGAAGTATGTGGAGTTGTGCAGATTCAGAGGGTATGATGAAGGATGGGGTTGTGATTAGTTCTTACATTATAAACCTGTTTTAAGGTTGTGGTGGGGTGTTTTATGTTATCAGTCCTTCAAGGATTTTCTAGTCCAGGATTTTCTAGCATAATCCTAATATTAGATTCAGTTGGGTTCAATAAATGTTAATTGTGATCAGCCAGAAGCCAGGCTGGGTACAAGGGAAACAAAGATGAATACAGTATGATCCTGCCCTTGAAAAGCCTATGGTCTAGTAAACCCAAAAGCAGAAAAGAAAAAACACAAAAGGTACACAAATAGAAAACGTCAATACACTGTGGTAAAAGTTATGGTGAAATTGCACACTGGTGCCAACAGAGGAGCACCCGGCCCTACTGGAGAAGAGGAAGTAGCTCTGAAGACTGAGTAAGGCATTAATTAGGTAAGGGTAGGAAATAATGCTTCAGACAGAGATGAAAGCATGAGGACTGCTACAAAGGACTCAAAATAGCTCAGGATATTTGGGACTACATGGAATTTAAATATTTCCAATAACGGCAACCATGTAAGTCGGTGGCTGAAAGATTTTTAAAATCTGTTGAGCTTTGTAAATTTTTTCACATGGATATATTAACAGATTTTTTTAACCCATTGTCCCATATGATGGGTCCTGATTTTTAATTATGGTCACTGAGCTGACAGTAATCTCCTTGTCGTCTGAAATCCTAACATCTAATTACTTACTCAATTTAGCCCTCAATTACCTCCTATCTCAGAGTGTTTTCAAATTGTTTTATAATTATAGCTTCCTTCTATCTATTGAGGTCTTACTGTTAGGCATTGTGTTCAGCATTACAGATACTGTTTTATTTAGTCCAAAGCCTAAGCTTTTTACCACTACCATCCTCAACTTCTCCCAGACAAGATCATAAACTCCCTGAGGGCAGAAATCAAAGTTTAAGTGTTTTCCCTTTTCATAGTTTCCCTACCCAGTCTCTCTCCCACTTAACTCCCTGCGTGTATAACTTCCCTTGACCTTATACCCCCTCCAGCTTCTGCCTCATTTCTTTGTTTCCGACTATAACAAAACTCAGAAGAACTGTCTATACTTGCTGGCTTTCTTATCCCACTGGGCTTTCATCCCCTCCATATTCTGAAATGTCTGCTACCAAGTCACTGTTGACGCACATCTTTCCGAAGTCAGATCAACTCTGTCTTCGTCCTTCTGGACCACTCAGCAGTTTTTGACATTAGCGATCACTCCCTCCTAGAAACACTTTTTGCTCTTTAGGCTTTCATGATGCCAAGTCCACTTTGTTTTCCTTCAGCCTTTCCTGCCTGCATCTCAGTCTCTTATTAGCTCCTTCCTTTTGATCAGACTTCCAAAAGTTGGAGTGCACCAAGACTTAATCTTCAACTCTTTTTTCTTTGTTTATACTAACTATGTGATCTCATCAGGTCTCATGGTTTTAAATACCATTCCTAGGCCAATGCTTCTCAAATTTATATCTCCAGTCCCTGACTTCTCCCCTGAAGCCTAGACTTGTGTAACCATGTACTTGGTATCTCCATTTGGATGTTGGATGGACAACTCAAAATTAAGCACAGATTAAAAACTCAATTATGGAACACCAGGGCGGTTCAGTGGGTTGAGCGTGGGCCTTCAGCTCATGTCATGATCCCACCGTCCTGGGATCGAGTCCCAGGATGGGCTCCTTGCTCGGCGGGGAGCCTGCTTCTCCCTCTGCCTGCTGCTCCCTGTGCTTGTACTCTCTCTCTGGAAATAAATAAATAAAATCTTTAAAAAAAAAACACAACTCTTAATTATTACACCACATCTGTTTCCCACTTCCCCATCCCCTCAGCCCCCCATCCATCTCCATAATTGGCACCATCAGCCTAGTTAACATAGGCCAAATGGTTAGGAGTTATCCTTGATTCCTCTCATTTCCTCACATTTCGTTCAGTAAATTCTACTCGCTCTACCTCTAAAATATACCCTATTGTCTAAACTGACCCTCTTTGCCATCTCACTGCTGTAATCTGGTGCAAGCTACCATCTTAATGGGCCTTCCTTTATCTAGTCTTGCTCCATTAAGTTTGTCCTCCAAGCGGTAATTGGAGTGATTTTAAGTGGTAAATCAGATCACCTTACTCCTGACTAAAACTGTAGTAGCTTCCCACTGCACTGAGAATAAACCTAGTCTTTACTTACAAAGCCTTGCACTATCTGATCTTGTTTACCTCTCTTCAGTGGCTCTGTAACTTGCTTACTATGTTTCAGCGGCTGCGGCCTTCTTTCCATTCCTAAATAGATAAGAACACGTAAGCTCAATCCTGCTCTAATGACTTTACACTAGCTCTTTCCTTTGCCTGGAATGCTGTCCTTTGGGTTTGGCTGGCTCCTTTTCGTCATTCAGATCTCTGCTTAAATGTCACCTGCTTAAGGGTACCTGGGTGGCTCAGTTGGTTAAGTGTTCGGCTCAGGTCACCATCTCAGGGTCAGAATCTCAGGGCTGTCAGATCAAGCCCTGCCTAGCGTTCTGCCCCCAGTGTGGAGTCTGCTTGAGATTCTCTCCCTGTCCCTCTGCCCGTCCCCCTGCTCACGCACATGCTCTCTCTCGCGCGCCCTTTAAAATAAAATAAATAGGGGCGCCTGGGTGGCACAGCGGTTAAGCGTCTGCCATTGACTCAGGGCGTGATCCCGGCATTATGGGATCGAGCCCCACATCAGGCTCCTCCGCCATGAACCTGCTTCTTCCTCTCCCACTCTCCCTGCTTGTGTTCCCTCTTTCGCTGGCTGTCTCTCTCTCTGTCAAATAAATAAAATCTTTAAAAAATAATAATAATAAAATAAATAAATAAAAATCTTAAAAAAAAAAATGTCACCTGCTTAGAACTTACCTGACTACCCAATCTAAAATAGCCATCTGGTCCTCGTGTACATAACGTCACTTTATTTTAATGCTCTGTGAAGCATCAATCACCTCCTGATACTTTAAAAAATTTATTTTAGTTGGGGCACCTGGGTGGCTCAGGCCATGATCCCAGCGTCCTGGGATTGAATCCTGCGTCGGGCTCCCTGCTCCTCAGGGAGCCTGCCTCTCCCTCTCCCTCTGTCTGCTGCTCCCCATGCTTATGCTCACTCTCTCTCTCTGTCAAATAAATAAATAAAATCTTTTAAAAAAAATCATGTTTGTCTTCTACACTAGAAGGTAAACTCAATGACAGTGGGGGCTTTGTCCTATTCACCACAAATTCCTATACATTTAGAGCAGTGCCTGGCACAGAGCAGGAATTTAATAATTATTGGCTGAATGAGTGAATTTACTTCTATTTATATTTAATATCTTCCTCCTTCCAGTTAAAATGACTGTTAAGACCTATGTCTTAAAGGACTTAGAAGTGAATGTGAATTATGAAAGAAAATATTATTTAAATGAAAGTCCTGCTTTGTAAACCAAGGGTGGAGAGCATTTATACTGCCACTGAAACAGTAAAAAAGATTCAGTTGAGAGTTACTATATAAAACATAAAATTAAGTGGGAAACTTTTCAAGGAAGAACTATCAACTGTTTCCTTCATGTGCTTCAAAAAGGATATCAATTTTGTGCATCATAAAAGTTATATGTGTAGGCAATGACTCACAAGAGGAGTAGCCAACCTACTCTTTTCTCTCCTCCTCTCCCCTCCCTATAAATATCATAAAGAAACAGCTATGACAGGCACTTGAAAGAGCAGCTAACATTTTCTGAGAGCTCACTGTGTGGTAGACTCTCAAAGTCTAACGGATTAGTGGATTAACTCGTTTATTCTTCACAACAACCCGATGAGGAAGGAATTATTATAATTCCCATTTTCAGATATGAGGCACAGAGAGGTTAAGTAACTTGCGTGGGTCATACAAGGAGTGGTAGAGCAGGGCAAGCGGACCCCAGTGCCCAAGCTCGTAATCATCTACCATGCTCTCCTAGGGGATGGCATTTCAATGTGCATGAATGTTTGTCACCACTGTAGTCCTCTTTGAGACTACGGAGGAGGGTTAAGGAAAAATACATGGCGGTGTGGAGGGAAGTGTCAAACCAGATAACCCACAGGTTTTCCTTTTTTGAACCATGGACCTTTCACTAGTCAGGTGAAGTCTATAGACTCTTTTTTGAACTAATGTTTTTATGGCAAAACTAAAATACAATTGGAAACCAATTACATTGAAATATAGTTCTCAAAATATTAAGTCAGCATTTGCTGTAATAACATACATGCTTCCTTATTCAGGTACTAACTAAGATCTAATACCAGGTCTAGTGACTACCATTATTTCATAGTCGTATGAGCATAAATGATATTTCAAGATATTTTTAAGTGCTATAATGTGACGTAGAAATATTTCTTGGGATATCTATGGTGACAAAGTCACAGGTACTTCTAATACTATTGTGACTTTTTGCCTACATTAGTAATGGAAGAAATTGATAAATTTCTGCTAAAGGTTGATAAAAATAAAGATGTTATTTTTTCTTAAGTTTTTATTTAAATTTTAGTTAACATACATTAGTTTCAGGTGTACAATATAGTGATTCCACACTTCCATACAACACCAGGGGGCTTATCACAAGTGCACACCTTAGTCCCCATCACCTATTTAACCCATCCTCCCCACCTCGCCCTGTACCCCACCCCTCACCCCCTACCCTTGGAACCATCAGTTTGTTCTCTATAGTTAAGAGTCTGTTCCTTGTTTTTCCTCTCTTGTTTTTCCTTTTGCTCATTTGTTTTGTTTCTTGAATTCCACATATGATATTCCACAGTGATATTATATGGTATATGTCTTTCTCTGACTGATTTATTTTGCTTAGCATAATACTCTCTAGCTCCAAAGTTTATAGCAGCATTATCTACAATAGCAAAATTATAAAAACAGCCCAAGTGTCCACTGACTGATAAAGGGATAATTATACACACACACACACACACACACACACACACACACACACACACTGGAATATTACTTAGCCATAAAAAAAGAATGAAATCTTGCCATTTGCAATGATGTGGATGGAGCTGGAGAGTATTATGCTAAGATATCATAGTTTTTATTTCATTTTTAAATTTTTTGAAAGATTTTTTTTATTTTAGAGAGAGAGTGTGCATGAGTGGGGGGAGGGGCAGAGGGAGAAGAAGAGGAAGAATCTCCAGCATACTCTGCTCTGAGCACAGGCCCCAGTGAGGGGCTCAATCCCAGGACCCTGAGATCCTGACTTGAGCTGAAATCAAGAGTCTGATGCTCTTGGGTGACTGAGCCACCCAAGTGCTCCAAGGATCATAGTTTTTAAACATAAAACTAGCCAGAGTCTCAATTGGGAAGTAGATGCCACCCTTAATGCATTTTGATAACTAAGGCTCCAGTTCCTAGAGGTTTTTCTCTAGAGCAAAGAGAAAAATTCCAAAACAGCACGGTTTCAACAAAAACAGCACGGATCCAGAAGGAACCAGACCAAAGGCGAGTACCGTTTCAGTAGTAACAGCCTGGTTATGAAGGAACCAGACCAAAGGGTAGCATAGTTTAAATAGGAAGGGTCGGTTCCAAACAAGAAGTGAAGAAGGCCAGCACCGTTCCAACAGCAACAGTCAGATTGGGTAAAGGAGTCAGAACAAAGGCCAAATGAGTACTTTCAGGAAAAAAAAAGAAGTCTTAAAACAGATCCCAAATAAAACCCAGAGAGCTCAAACACAAAAAGAGTGGTTCTTGAAAGCCAGAAGAGTTACCTTCAAACTCTGAGGTTGGTGAGGAAGGAGTGAGCCTAGTTGCCTTTGTGGGTACTGGCACGTGTTTGCTCACCAGCTTCAGAGTTGTTGGGAGTCTTCTCTGAATCCCTTTTGATCCCCAAGTAATGTCAACCTTAAAAATAAAACTTTGTTGTTTTATAAGTAATAAAAAGTTTTTTGGTTTTTTTTTTTTTTTTTTTTCAGGAACAACAGAGATTTGAAATCTAGATAAGCAAGCTACAGCAAAACCATAGGCATGTCTGGAGAGCAAAGGAGAGGACTGCTCTTTTATAGAGGAAAGGGGGGAGCTGGGAGGGCTGTCATAAACAATAGGTCTGCCACTGTAAAGTGGGAGTTCTAAATATAGTGGCTTTTCATTGTCTAAGTTGTGACCATCTCTCATTGGCTGGGCTGTTCTGCTCAGCTGTTTTCTTCCTTCTGCTGGGGTGTTAAAGTAATATCCATGTACAAGGTGAGTTTTCCTGGTAAGTCTGAAACCACAGGCAGGTTGCCTTGGATTGATCCCAAGGTTTGGACTCTTCAGGGCTCACTGGGGCCTCAGGTGGGGACTAGAAGTGGTAGAAAGACAAGGCAGGAGGCATGGTGATAAACAAAGTGCACATGAGCCAGCCTTTCCCAACACACAGGCAGGTTCTCTAGGATTGGTCCTGTATATGAACACTCAATGCTCTTCAGCGCCAACGGTGGGGACAGAGGGCTGGTGGAGAGTGGGCGGGTGCTGCTGCCATGGGCCATGTGGGGCAGGCTACTGGAATGGTAGCCTTGGTGAGGGCTGGGCTCCCGTGGGTGCAAGGGCCACGACCACCCCATGCCACCTATGAGCCCCCATGGGCCAGGTGCAGGAGGGTCTTTGCTAGCCACTGCAGGCTGTAATGGCACTCCACCAACCCCAAGATGTAATTTTTTTCTCCCTAATCCAAGGCCATCATAGGCTTTCTGAGTTCTGTCCATGGATTTCTTGGGGGTTACTTAAGGGGAGGGGAGGTCTATGGACCTCAGGTTAAGAATCACTGTCAGCCAAAGCTAGGAGCAGTTTCTGGTAACCCAGTGTATGGACAAGAAGTGGATATAGAAGAGGCCAGGCAACTGACCAGGAATTTCTGGATTCAGCATTGTGGATTGATTATTACCTCCCATAAGCCTGTTGATTGACAATGCAAAAATTAAATGAATTAAAACTTGTTCTGTGATATCTGAGAATAATTTTTTAAAGATTTTATTTATTTATTTGACAGAGAGAGAGTGTGTGTGCCTGTAGTCAGAGAGGGGGAGGGGCAGGCAGAAGGAGAGAGAGAGAACAGGCTCCCCACTGAGCAGAGAACCTGGAATGATGACCCAAGCCAAAGGCAGACACTTAACTGAGACACCCAGGCACCCCTGAGAATAGTTTCTTAAATGTGCTTCTAACATTTCCTGAAATATAGTTATTACCTGAATTTTAAAAATTAAAGCAAATTTGGGGAAAAATAAAATAAAAATGGATAGGAGTCTATTTTTGGCATCTTGAGGATCTATAGCTTTGGTACAAATGAGTGCTTTGGCGTGATCAGTGCACTCTGATGGCAAGCCTTCCTCATTCTGCGACTCCCTACTCCCCAGTAGGGTTGTTTGTGGTTAGCAAACAACAATATGGAGACCAGAGAACAATTTCAGAGTATGTGTGGGACAACCCAAGGTGACCAGAAGTATACTGAAGCCCTACGGTGATGGGGGCACAGATCAGCACAATGTGGATAGGAACATAAATGTGACATCATTCACCACTAGAATTCGAAAAGTCAGAAGAAATTTGAACTGTATTGAAACTGTATCTTCCTATTACTAGGAAGCTTTGTAATAACAACTTCTAACATGAATGTTTACTATGTGTCAGGCACAGTTTGAAACACTTCATATGCACTAACATGTTTAATTCTTAGAGCAAACTTAAGAGCTAGGTGCTATTATCTTCATTTTACAATTGAGGAGATGGAGATACAGAGAGGTAGAAGTATATTCTTGACTCTGCTTAAATGCTCTATTGACTATATACTAGCTGCTCTAACATAAACTTTGAAATCTTAGTGGCTTTACACAATGGACAGTTATTTCTCTCCCACATAAGCCCCATGAGAGCGAGGTGTTGAGGGACCTAGACTGATGGAAAGATCTACTGTGTTCAATACATCACATCCAAGGTCACTCTGAGGTTTCTCACACCACACTAAAGGTGAAATACATCCAATCCCACTGGCTGCAACTCACATGCCCACCCCTAACTGCAAGGGATGCTGGGAAATGTAGTTGAACTGTGGGGCTAGAGGGAAAGGAAACTGGTTTAGTAACCAGCTAGACAGTCTCTGTCATGCCAACAATCAGATAACTCTTTTGGTTCAAGCAGAAAACTTCCCCTTTATTTTCAAAATATGCTCCTTAATGAACTAAAACCACTTTTAGATGAGCTTAGTGCATGGCTTTTTCTTAAGGGAAAGATAATTATCTGCCTCTATACTGAGGTGTTAATACCACTCAGAAGGCTCTGAATCTTTCTGTATCATTAGGCTTGAGATCAACTCCTCTTACATCCAAATATTGTTTTTGGTAGCTGCTCTCCAACATTTAACTGATTTAATGCCAAAAAAAATTGTACAGCACATAAACTATGCAGTTATCTGGAAAGTTAATTTCTTAACTAAGGTATTCTCTTAACTAATAGAGCTAGAATGATCGTTTTTTGTTGTTGTTGTTGTTGTTAAAGATTTTATTTATTTATTTGACAGAGAGAGAGGAAGCAAGAGAGGAAACACAAGCAGGGGGAGTGGGAGAGGGAGAAGCAGGCTTCCCGCTGAGCAGGGAGCCCAATGAGCAGGGAGCCCAATGCAGGGCTTGAACCCAGGACCCTGGGATCATGACCTGAGCCAAAGGCAGATGCCTAATGACTGAGTCACCCAGGCACCCCAAGTCTAGAATGATCTTGACTACACACGTGTGAAAGAACTTTAGGTCCTGAGTCATTATCTGATTGTGTTTAAGTGGGTCCAGATCTATTTTTTGAGGACAGTCTTAGACCCACTTCAAAATGGCAGTAGGATAGCTTTCCTTTCACGCTATCACACTGTTAGACTTCTTACTTCTCTGGAAGAATGTCAGTCCCACCTTCAGTCTATTGATTGTTGATACAACTATTAATTAGCAGCAGGGGTGCCTGGGTGGCTCAGTCGTTAAGCATCTGCCTTTGGCTCAGGTCATGATCCCAGGGTCCTGGAATGGAGTCCGGGAAAGGGGTCCTTGCTCGGCGGGGAGACTTCTTCTCCCTCTGCCTGCCGCTCCCCTTGCTTGTGCTCGGTTTTTCTCTGTCTCTGACAAATAAATAAATAAAATCTTTAAAAAAAAAATCGGCAGCAAAGATCATTTCCATTCTAGTTCCTGGCCAGAGAACTAACTTCAAACTCTACTGCACATTATTCATCAAAAGCTTATGTGAAAGGAGTAATATTCAATGAGGATTACTTGCTGGATAAGTAATCCATCCATTTCTCTAGACATTCTAAATGTTATCCCTGATTTATAGCTGCTAGGATAAGCTGTGTAGCTGGACTGCCTCTGGTCCCTTGTAGAATTGCTTTTACTGGATTGCACTTTGGCTTTATACACTGAAGTTAGTTATAGGCAATGACCCTAGAAATCTTGCTGTTGTATTTATTGTTGAGGACTTTGACCATTATGTCATAAGGTGACTCATAATGAGGGAACATTTTTCTCAGAGCTTATTACAAGGAAGCTACATATTTTCTTAAAAGAACTACTTCATCTTTTATTATAGTGACATTGAATTTCATAATAGTTCACATTTTCCTATTGCTTTGTTCCTGGAAGCTCAGAATCAAAAGATTCAGCCCAGATCTAGGTATTGTTTAGAATTGTATAACAATGCATTTTTGTATACCAATCCTAATGGTTGACTTTAGTATATTTTCCTTCTGTTTGCCTTTAACTTCTCACCTCCACCCCAATTATTTAACTCATTTATTTCCTGTTATGTTTCTGTAAGTTTCTTTGAATCCTGTTGAGATATAAACTATTTACATGTTTGAGAATGTATTTGCATGTGTATGTCTATATATAAAGTAATGCTGAAGTATTTGGAATAGCACACAAAAGATGTTGAGCCAGATGTTTGCCTAAATACTATTACTGAATATTTTTCATAAAAACAAGTTTTTATTGGAATTTGTTTCTTTCCCCACACTCCACTGTTTCTAATATTTGTCCTCCAAGCCATGCCACAAACACCTCCCACCCTTGCTTTTTCTTAAGCTCTTCCCCACCTCTTCTACTCCTCACTGCCCAATCTTCCTTCAAGGTCTCAGAACTTGCTGCTCTCTCAGCCTGGAATGTTTTTCTGTGATGGGCTCCTTCTTCATGTCTCCTCAGAGAGGTTTCCTAACCCCCATCCACTCTAAAGCTAATGTTTGTCCCCTACCTACTCCACCTCATTATTCTCCTACATAGAGCTCTGTGTTTTTCTTCATAGCATCACCTTGTGTTCGTTTTATTAATTCACTTGCTAGTTATCTGTCTCCTCCACTACAGCGTGAACTCATGAGGGAAAGTACTGTGTTGTTTGCGTCATCTAGGTCTTAAGATGAATGAATGAATAAATGGTTTAGCCCAAGAACTGCAGAAAATCTCTTCTGACTCTTCTGTACCCTAAAGATAGTTCCCTTTTATGAACTCCTGAATTTACTCCTGTCTGACCACAATCACTCACCGCATTCAAAGGCTTTGATTCCTCTTTGTTTCCTGTTTCACGATGAATTTCCTCAATCATATTGTGAATTTTTAATAATTTGGCTAATGGATTAGACAAACACTGAAGGTATAGCCAGTAATAAATGGATTTCAGTAAGGGATTTAAATAGTCTCTTGTGATATTCCTGAGGGCAATGGTGGCAGAAAGGCAAGAAGGGGAGGTAGAAAGGGAGCTTGCATTTATTGAGAACTGCTTAGATCAGACAAGACAAAAACCAGTGAATGCAAGTGATAGGAAGGCAGATTTCAGCTCACTTCTTTAATAATACAGGTAAGTCAAGAATAGAATGAGTTACCTTGGAAGGGTCATTCACTCAACAAAATGTTTTGAGCACAATTTCACATGCTAGGCATGATCTTGTGCACCAGAGATGGAGTGTGAATAAGACCTGGTCCCTCTTCTCACAATATTGACAGTCTAGTGGAGGCTGGGAGGAATCTATTTCAGAAAATATTCTATTAGGCCTGGAGTCAGGGATTCTAGCCCTGGGCAGAAGCCAGATTCAGGGGGTGGGAAAAGGAAATGCGTGAACATTTGTTGAGGGCTTACTGTTTGTCACGCACCATCTGAAGCACCATACACAGCCTCTACATTCCCTTAAGACCTGTAGATCCTTGAGGGGAGGAACACTGCAGTGCTCTTGGGTTCCCTGGGGGAACATAGGAGACATTGGGTACTTGATTGATTACGATATCATTCAAGTGCTTCAATGGTAATGAAATGCTAGTAACATTCTTATGCTCATTACACAGATGGTAAAATAAAAATTAAGAATAACATAAAAAGGGGCGCCTGGGTGGCACAGTGGTTAAGCGTCTGCCTTCGGCTCAGGGCGTGATCCCGGCGTTATGGGATCGAGCCCCACATCAGGGTCTTCCGCTATGAGCCTGCTTCTTCCTCTCCCACTCCCCCTGCTTGTGTTCCCTCTCTTGCTGGCTGTCTCTATCTCTGTTGAATAAATAAATAAAGTCTTTAAAAAAAAAAAGAATAACATAAAAAATGGGACACCTGCTGGCTCAGTTGGTAGAGCATGTGACTCTTGATCTTGGAGTTGTAAGTTTGAGCCCCATGTTGGCTGTAGAGATTATTTAAAAATAAAATCTTAAAAAAAAAAAAGAATGACACAAATAAATAAGCTAAATTATTTGCCAGAGGCCATTTTTTTACAGTTGTCATCAAAGCTGCATTTATACTTAGGACTTCTTAGCCTGTAGTCTTGGGCTTAGATTTCAAAGCCACACCTCTCCTTCCAAATACGTGAGGTAACTGTAATTGCTACATAGCCAGTCATTATAGGAATGCTGAAAAGTTAGAGCTACAACTATGCCACCTGTAATAAGAACCTTGATGAAAACTCTAGACGCTATTTTAAATATGCCACGAGTTTTATTTCCTCTACCTTTACATAAATGAGTTGATTTTTTTAAGAAACAGGGAGATATTATATTATATTTGATAATATTACCATAAGCCTTAGAAGTGCTCAACTCCTGTAAGCACACACCCAAGCAACAGTGGCAAATAGGAATTCAAAGTAAATCTGGGTGTTATTATGATGTCCAACCCCCTGTTGTGAATCTGCACAGTTGGGTTAGAGGGTGTCAGTGCTCACTCCACGCCTGTTCTCTGACATGAACTTCCCACTTGTTGGATGATTCGTGCTTGTATGGACACCACTGGCTCAATGGACACACACATATTGCATAGGAAGGGTAGATTGGAAGGAAAATACCCTATGATTGATAGTGGCTATTTTTACATGGCAGGATGTCAGTATTCTCAAATCTTCTATATTTGATTTTCTTTAAGACAAATGATTAGTGAATAATTACAATAGGGTACTTTGCCTGAGATAGAATATGTACCCCTAATAAGGTTTGCTTTAAATAACATGCAAAGCCTTATGAAAGACATGATAAACACAACAGCAGCATATGTGGATCCCGGGGGAAGAAATGGTCTTGACAGAAGTCAAGAAAATGCTGTCACTTTACCTGAACTTCAAATGGGCAGGAAGGCTCATGGGACACTGATTACAACATAACTTGCATTTGTAGTGTTTGCCCTTTTTTAGATTGACTGTTTCACATTGATTAGTTTCTTCTTAGCTGGAAAGCCAAAGGCTCTGTGTCTCATTCCTTTCCTGCTCCTCTCCTTTGCCTTGCCAGGGAGGATGGTGCCGCAACAACTCAGTCCATACGTATTAACACCCACATCCATACACTTGTGCCCACACCTGCAAAACAAGCTCCCTGAGTAATGCCTGAGTAGCACCACCACTGTCCTGACAGTTACTCTGCATCTCCTTAGATCTCTGCTAAGAACTTTCCAGTTCCAAGGCAGAGGAAGATGCCCCAATTCTCCCTAACGTCAACTCACTTTTCTTTGTGTAAGATAGAAACCTTACGTCATTTCTATTTTAATAGAATTAAGATATGAAAATCTGAGCTTATACATCCCAGAGGATATATACATTTTACTTGGTGCAGAGATTTTTGAGTAGAGCCTATTACCAACTGATACCTTATTCGAAGGGCATTAAAGAAATGGTACCAGCAGTTATAAACCATATGGTAGCTAGCATATTCCTCCCCAGAAACTTTTCTCTGTGAAAAAGAATTTTCTATTTGCTGATCAAAATGGATTTGAGAGATCTTCCATGAAAAGCTCAAGCCTTTTTCTATAGGTGTTTTCTTCCTTCCTTCCTTCCTTCCTCCCTTCCTTCCTTCCTTCATTCCTTCCTTCCTTTCTTCCTATTATTTTTTATTAAAGTATAATTAACATACAGTGTTATATTAGTTTCAGGTGCAGAATAGAATGGTCCAACAATTCTGTATATGACTCAGCGCTCATCAAGATAAGTGTATTCTTAATCCCCTTTATCTATTTCACTCATCCCCCACCCACCTCCCCTTTGGCAACCACCAGTTTGTTTTTGCATTTAAGAGCCTGTTTTTTTGTTCTTTTTTTCTTTGTTCATTTGTTTTGTTTCTTAAATTGCACATATGAGTAAAATCATATGATATTTGTCTTTCTCTGACTGACTTATTTCACTTAGCATTATACCGTCTAGGTCTATTCATGTCGTCGCAAATGGTGAGATTTCATTCTTTTTTATAGCTGAGTAAATTTTATGATATATATACTGCATCTCTCTCTCTATACCACATCTTCTTTACCCATTTATCTATCGATGGATTCTCGGGTTGCTTCCATATCTTGACTATTACAAATAATGCTGCAGTAAACATAAGGCTACATATATCTTTTTGAATTTGTGTTTTCATTTACTTTGGGTAAATACCTGGTAGGGGAATTACTGGATCATATGTTATTTCTATTTTTAATTTTTTGAGGAAACTTCCATACTGTTTTCCATGGTGGCTGCACCCGCTTGCGTTCCTACCAGTGGTCCATCACGGTTCCTTTTTCTCCACATCCTCACCAACACTTACTATTTCTCATGTCTTGATTTTAGCCATTATGTGAAACAATATCTTACTGGTTTTAATTTGCATGTCCTTGATAATGAGTGATGTTAAGCATGTTTTCATTTGTCTGTTGACCATCTGTCTTCTTTGGAAAAATGACTATTCAGGTCCTCTGCCCATTTTTATTTACATATTTTTTTTATTTTTTAGATTTTATTTATTTGTTTATTTGAGAGACAGAGAGCTCAAGCAGGTGAAAGGGCAGAGGCAGAGGGAGAAACAGACTTCCTGCTGAGCAGGGGTGATCCTGAGACCCTGAGATCACGACCTGAGCCAAAGGCAGATGCTTAATGGACTAAGCCACCCAGGCACCCCCCTGCCCATTTTTAAATCAAATTATTTGTTTTTAGTGGGTTTGTGCGTGAGTGTGTGTGTGTGTGTGTGTGTGTGTGTTGTGTTCTCTTAGTTCTTTATATATTTCGGATATTTACCCCTTATCAGATATAACATTTGCAAGTACTTTCTCCCATTCAGTAGGTTACCTTTTTGTTTTCTTGATGGTTTCCTTTGCTGTACAAAAGCTTTTTATTTTGGTGTAGTCCCAGTAGTTTAATTTTGCTTTTGTTTTCCTTACCTGAGGAGACATATCTAGAAAAATTTTCTGTGGCCAATGTCAAAGAAATTACTGCCTATATTTTCTTCTAGGAGTCTTATGGTTTCAGGTATCATATTTAGGTCTTTAATCCATCTCGAGTTTAGTTTTGTGTCTGGTGAAAGTGGTCCAGTTTCATTCATTTGCATATAGCTCTCTAGTTTCCCAGCTCCATATGTTGAAGATACCGTCTATTCCCCATTGTAAATATTCTTGTCTCTTTTGTTTTAGATATATGTCCACCATATAAGTGTGGGTTTATTTCTGGACTCTCCTTTCTGTTCCACTGATGGGTGTATCTATTTTTGTTCCAGTATCCCATTGTTTTGATTACATAAAGGAAATGATTTTTAAAGCAGCATTTTACCTTAGATCCAGCAGGGGGAGCCAGATCCATGTAGATTAAAACAAAACCCCCACCCCCCCACCCAAAAAAAAAATCCCCTAAAAAATGCCTTCTAATTTTCGAAGTATTCTATTTCCACCTTTCTTTAGTGTCCCTGAACAGTTCTTTCTTTCCTCTCTGAGACCTCAGGGCATAAAAATAAAGTTGACACATGTCACAAGAGAAAACTTTCACTTTTTTGAGTTCTTTTGAAGGCACAAAATGTCAGTATTCTTTTACCCATTTATCTAGTGTTGCTTACCCTGCCTGGTGGTCTGGGGCAGGAGAGGAGACAGCCAGAGCAGGAAAGAGTCAGACTAGTGATTGGTGATGGGGCAGCAACTAGGAAGCAGCTACCTTCAGGAAGAGATCTTTGAATCGGATCTTAAAGGACAGTTAGCGTTCCTCAGCCAATCATGGCTGGAATTGGCCCTCCAGACTCTGGGAATGATATCAGCAAATAACAGATGGCAGTGTATTTGTGGAATTATGTATGGTTGAGGGTAGGTAAGATAATTCTGGAAAAGCAATCTAAGTGGGGTTTATTTCAATGCTGTTGGATAATAGCTAAAAATAATAATATTCATGTTAAACAGATACCTAATATTCCACAAACACTTATATAGCACTTCCTGTTTCAAATGCAGTTGTAAGCACTTTACAAATATTAATTAATTCAATCCCCACACAATCTGATTATTGTCACCATTTCCAAATGAAGAACCTGAGGAAAAATGAGGTTGAATAACTTGTCCAAGGTCATACAACTTGAGAGGGGTAGAGCCAGTGTTTGAGCCCTGGCAGCCTGGCCAGAATCTGCACCTGATCTAAATAATGGATCTGCATTCTCTCTTTTAATTCTCAACAGCCACTCTCTGAAGTCACTGTGCTATCATTATGCCCATTTGCTATTTGATATCATTTTGCCCTTCTATACACAAAAAAATATGTTATTTCCCCTGTCCTATCACACAAGCTGTGTGTACCATACATTGTTCTGCATTTGCTTTTAAAGCCTAATGATAGGGGCACCTGGGTGGCTCAGTCCGTTAAGCGTCCAACTCTTGATTTCAGCTCAGATCATGATCTCAGGGTCAGGGGCTCTGTGCTCAGTGGGGAGTCTGCTTCTCTCGCTCTCCCTCACCCTCTGCCCCTCCCTCTGTTCTCTTTCTCTAAAAGAAATAAATGAATCTTTAAAACCTAATGATATATCTTTGGAAAGGCTGCACAGTATTTCTGTGTATGGTATACTGTGTTTTGTTTAACCAGTCCCTTACTGTTAGGTTAACGGTCTTTTGCTGTTAAAAACAATGAATGGCAATGAATAAAGGCTCTTGTGTATATGGCATTTCCCACAGGTCTGAGCCTATCTGCAGGATAGATTCCAAGAATGTATTTGATGGTCAAAAATACCTGAATCTATAATTTTGATAGAAGTTTTCAATCTGCTCTGTGTAGAGGCAGTACCTATATAAACACCCTCTTTGCAATATGAGTGTCTGTGTTTTCCCATTTCTTCACCAACAGGGGGTGTTCAGTGAAAAGTTGTCATCTCAGTGCAGATTTAATTTGCACTTCCCTCGTTATGAGTCAAGAATCATTGAACATTTCTTTCTTTGTGAACTGTTTGATTACAACCTTAGTCTATTTTTCTGTTGGGTTGTTGAGCTTTGTATATACATATCTTCCAGCTCCTGGCCGAAAACCTATGTGTGATTTTCCAGCCCCAGTGTAGGCCATTGCAAGGCTTTAACTGGGCGGGCCTCGCAGGCGATGGCTGCGCCCACTAGACCCGAGGCACAGGCAGTGTACGGCAGTCTCTGAAGGAGTTTACGCTCAGGCCTTCCCGGCCAGCCACGGTCATAAGCGGATCTACCTACCTAGACCAGGAGCATTCATTTGGAAGTCTCTTTATCTAGGACTTTCCTCAGGGGTCTCTGTTGAGGCCTCATTGGTGGGAGAGAAGGGAGGCAGAAACCGGGAAGACATTTTTCTCCTCTGTGAATCAGTATTCAGTACTTTTCCACTCTGACTCAGTCCTTTTCCACTCCTAGCCCTTCTTTAAACCCATTCAGCTCGTGCTCATCAACCTGAGCTCCATGGGAGAAAATGCAACAGGAGGGAGTCACAACTTTCCCTGCTTTCAGCCTCTTGCTTATACTCTCCCAGTAAGTGATTAAGTGCTTAAATGGTAGTCATTCTTGCCTTGTCATTTTAATCAAGTAGTCTGACCATCTGGCAGCTGGGCTTTCTCAGTCAGCTGAGCCCTTGACTATATAAAAATGTATCAACACATACACACAAGGTCAAGATAAACAATGAGAAGAGAAAGCTGAGTTAGGATGAACAACCTCACCATTAAGGGGGTTCCCAGGACATGGGACTTACACTGCTAATACTGAGCTTGTGGAGTCCTTTTTGGTTTTATTATTTATTTAATTAATTTAATTTATTTATTTGAGAGAGAGAGCACAAGCAGGGGGAGCAGCAGGCAGAGGGAGAGGGAGAAGCAGGCTCTCTGCTGAGCAGGGAGCCAATGTGGGGCTTGATCCCAGGACCCTGGGATCATGACCTGAGCTGAAGGCAGGCGTTTAACCCAACTGAGTCACCCAGGCACCCTGATTTTCTTGGTTTTAAAACTGAATCACAACCAGAGAACACCTTCAGTGCTGGGCAAATGGAAACAGTCAGTCACTCTATGTGACTTACAGTGAACATATCAACCTCTAACCTCTGCAATCCAGTGGGAATATGAAAAGGAGACTCAGAAAACTATAAAGCAGAAAAGGGTAATAAAAAACCGTGAGAACAATGGGTCATGGGGGCTCCAGAGGAGCTGGGAGTGGGGATTGCAAAGAAAAGTTATCAAAGCAAAATATGTCAACTAGAAGGGTAAGAGTAAGTGTGGTTTGAAAAGATGGGGCATAGGGATGCCTGGGTGGCTCAGTTGGTTACCAGCCTGCCTACGGCTCAGGTCATGATCCCTGGGTCCTGGGATCCAGCCCCACATTGGGCTCCTTGCTCAGGAGGGAGCCTGCTTCTCCCTCTACCTGCCGCTCCCCCTGCTTGTGCGTGCTCTCGCTCTCTCAAATAAATACATAAAATCTTTTTTAAAAAGAGATTTTATGTATTTATTTGTCAGAGAGCGAGAGCACTGGAGAGAAAGCAAGCACTAGTGGGGACAGAGGGAGAGGGAGAAGCAGGCTCCCCGCCGAGCAAGGAACCCAACGCGGGGCTGGATCCCAGGATCCCGGGACCATGACCTGGGCTGAAGGCAGATGCTCAACCGACTGAGCAACCCAGGTGCCCCTAAATAAATAAAATCTTTTTAAAAATAGTTAAAAAAAAAAAAAAGCTGGACGCCTGGGTGGCTCAGTTAAGCATCTGCCTTCAGCTCAGGTCATGATCCCAGGGACCTGGGATTGAGTCCCACACTGGGCTCCCTGCTCAGCAGGAAGCCTGCATTTCCCTCTGCCTTTCGCTCCCCCTGCTTGTGCTCACTCTCTCTCTGACAAATAAGTAAATAAAATCTGAAAGATGGGGCATACTTAGCTATGTATTCTTCAATATTAGACAAACCCATTCTATGTTGACATAGGAATTCGGGATGGTTACTTTATAAGGTAATTGGCTTACAGCTTAACATCTAATGAAAAACACATCATGGTGGGCGGCTTAGTGGAGGTAATGCGTATTCAGCTGGCATGGTGCTTGGTACCCCAGGGGCACTCAGTGCCTGCTCTTCCTGACTTAATTCCTTGCTTTTCCTGAGATTGGCTCTTGAATTAAAAAGTAGTTTCATTGTCCAGCACAGTGCCTGGCACATAGTCAGTGTTCAGTTACCATTTGTTGAATGAATATTGAATATACACATCAATTAATTTGGCATTGATTGGCTTGATGCCAAGCCAGTTTTAGGGATTTCTGTCACTGCTCCAATTTACACTTCAGGATGCCCCGAACTTCCTCCCTTTAGATTCTGAATTTGTTCAGATGTTGTAAGCTGTATTCATCACTTAATTTTTTTAAAAAGATTTTATTTATTTATTTGAGAGAGAGAGAGAGAGACAGAGATAGCAACAAAGATAGTGACAGAGGTAGCGAGAGAGAGAGAGAGAGAGAGAGAGAGAGAGAGAGAGAGCGCGAGAGCGAGCATGAGCAAGCGGGGAGGAGAGGGAGAAGCAAGCTCCCTGCTGAGCAGGGAGCCAGACTCAGGGCTCAATTCCAGGACCCTGGGATTATGACCTGAGCCGAATCAGACACTTAACCGACTGAGCCACCCAGGTGACCCTATTCATCAATTAATCTTCAAAGGAAAAATATATTAAATTCCCTTGAGCCATGTGATTTTATCATTTCCTGATACCATAATATGCCCAGTTACATTGCAGAGCTCAGCCAAGGACAGCAGGTTTCCTTTTGCTATCCTAAAGTGGAGCATTTCCCTTGAACCTTTCATGGGTTAAAACAGCACAAAGGAAAGAAGCAATTACCATTAATTTATATGGAAATATTTTTGAGAATTCTCAGACCCCCCACATAACTTCTCTTAGGCTTTTCTGATACATTAGGACACATCTTGCTAATGGATGCACAAAATAAACCGAGATAGAGCACAGACACTCACGCAGTTCAAAGCTATGGCAGCTTGATGCTGAGATGCTGAGTGTAATTCCCAGAGAAGGAGCTTGGTGATGCCATTCTCACGATTAGGGGACATGTTGCCTCTATAAGGACTCACTGCAAAACAAATGCTCAACACTATTTTTGCTTTTCACCTTTTTTTCATAAAAGTGAAAATCCTCTTTGGATTTCTTTCAGTCAGCGAAACAGGTGCTAATGTAGATCTTTATTAAAAGCAAAGTGTCCTAAGGAGAATTTTTGAAAAGCAGGGACACCTGTATTAAACTCCACAAGAGAGTAACAGCAGAGCATGTATTACAATCCTATCAGAGACTCTTAACTACAGGAAACAAACTGAAGGTTGCTGGAGGGGAGGTGATGGGGGGATGGGGTAATTGGGTGATGGGCATTAAGGAGAGCACGTGATGTGATGAGCACTGGGTATTATATGCAACTGATAAACTATTGAACACTACATCGGAAACTAATGATGTACTATAAGTTGGCAAATTGAATTTAAATTAAAAAAAATCATATGCAATTTGAATTCCAACTATTTTGGTTAACTTTGGTTAAGAAAAATTTCTAATTGTGGTAAAAGACACTTAACATGAAGCTTACCATCTTAATCATTTTAAGTATACAGTTCAGTAGCAGTAAGTCCATTTACATTACTTACATTAAGTAAGCCAACATTGTTGTGCAAATAATCTCCAGAGCTCTTTTCACCTGGCAAAGCTGAAATTCTATACCCATTCAACAACAGCTCCCCAATCTTTCATCCCCCCCATTCCCTGGCAACCATCCTTCTACTTCCTGTCTCCAGAAATTTGATTACTCTAGTACTCTCTTAGAAGTGGAATTATACAGTATTTGTCTTTTTGTGACTGGTTTATTTCACTTAGTATAGTGTCCTTAAGATTCATCCATGTTTAGCATATGTTAGAATTTCTTTCCTTTTTAAGCAAAGTCTCCTATTGATGGACACTTGGGTTGCTTCCGCCATTGGCTGTTGTGAATAATGCTACTACGAACAGGAGTATACAAATGTCTTTGATATCCTGTTTTCAGTTCTTTAGGGTATGTATCCAGAAGTGGAATCACTGGATCATAAGGTAATTCCACTTTAAATTTTTTTGAGGCACCACAATACTGTTTTCCTTGGAGGTTGAGCCACTTTACATTCCTACCAATAGTGCACAAAGTTTCCAATTTCTCCTCATCAACACTTGTTATTTTCTGGTTTTGTTTTTATTTTATAGTAGCCATCGTATCTCATTGTGATTTTGTGGTTGATTTTTTTAAAAATCAAAGTAAAACCTTTTTAAAAAATGTCTGCATGAGGTTAATAAGTCATATAATGCAGTTCTAAAAGGGTTATAAGGTCCTCATCCCAATCCCATTCCTCATTGTCCCCCAATCCTGCTCTCCAGAGGCAGATTTTTTTCAACTCTTTTTAGTTGTTTTTCTGGTCCTCGAGAGCATAGTCCTAATTAATATGCTAATATTGTGTTTTTTTAAATTGTTTCAGTCGTTACAATTTTGTAATCATGGCAGACACAGATTTAGCATTGTTAAACCATTCTCTTCTTCCATTTTTCCCATTCTCCCAATGTAATTATGTAGATATTTAGTTACTTCAATATGACTAAGTATAATTTACTACTGAGTATGTATTGTACATAGATCGTGTTTCTATATATACATATATATACACACATATATATATAAATATATTTGAAGATTTTATTTATTTATTTGATAGGGAGAGAGAGTGCACAAGCAGGGGGAGCTGCAGAGGGAGAGGGAGAAGCAGACTCCCCACTGAGCAGGGAGCCTGACACAGGACTCTATCCCAGGACCCTGAGATCATGACCCGAACCGAAGTCAGACGCTTAACCAACTGAGCCACCCAGGCACCCCTCCTTCTATATTTTTTTGCTATTTCCAGATTTAATAATTGCCCATTATTAAATTTCCTCAATTTTCTGTATATCTATTGCTAATTCTCCCCATATACCCCAACAGCTTCTTTTTACAAGCCTTTATAGAATCCGGGATATCACAGGATTCATGATCTCCATGTCTTCCTAGAGATGCTCCCCCTGTAGACCTCTGCCTTCACTTCCCTCCAATCTAGACGTGTTGTTTTCTAAGCCTGTTATATAGTTGTTGTCTAAGGACTTCCTCTCCAATACCCTCTGGGAGTTGGAACTCCAGACTTAAAAAAATTCCAAGCAAATTAAAATTTCACGTGAAAGACATGGTCTGACGGTAATTAGCTTTGGGTGCATCCTACTTGAGCTCTTCGGATGGCGACTCCTGGCCTCCATTTCTTTAGTGTGACGCTCATTCCTTCACAGCACAGCTCCTTGAGGGTGCTACTGCCCAGGGCTCTAACAGTTACATAAGGGTAATGAGAACGGATGGAGAAACAGCTAGAGGAAAATGTGCAGTGTGCTTATTACCAAAAGGTTGGAAAAATAACAAAATGTGGAAACAATGTGGGACAATAATCCCAACACTTTCACATTCTCACAATAAAGACAACCCCTGTTAACATCTGTGTCTATTTCCTTCTCCTCTTTTTCTTCTGCCTGGATTTTTTTTGTTGTTGTGACCATATTGTATATCCAATTTTATCTCCTGCATTTTTAATAACAGGGTCATATAAGTGCTTTTCTAGGGGCTTATCAATTATTCAGAAATATCATTTTAAAAAATGGCTACATTATAGCCCATCTAGTTGAAGTACTATAATTAACAGATCTTCTATTGTTGCATCTTCAGGTTGTTACCAATTTTCAATCATTATAAGTAATGTTTTGGTACATATTTTGTCAGTAAATCTTGCGTATTGGGGATTCTTTCCTTTAGATAGATTTTTACTAAGTCAAAGGATATAAACATCTTTAAAGCTAAAAGATTTTTTAAAATTATTTTTCTTTGAGGATGTATATTCAGAGACTGAAACTCTTATACCTAAATGATCATGATCCATTTCATTGTCTTTACTGGCTACATTTGAATGCAGCTAGGACTAGGGGATTCGGTTAGCCAACTAGATTTAGTCATGTACAGTTCCGGACAGAAAGAGAAAGATCAAAAGTCTTAGACGATCCCCAGACAAAATGGTTCAGAAATGCTACAGTTTATCACTCCTCGCAGTTCAGAAGTGCTCTGTCCTCTGGCACGTCACAAAGAAAACAGCCTATCTCTGTGATTGTCTTTATTGTTTCCCTCCCTCCTTCTCTTTTCCTTCTCTTCCCTTTCCTCCTTTCCCTCCTTCCTTCCACAACACACTATTACAACAGCACATCGTGGAAATTCTAATAGCTATAGGACCTGGAGGATATGCTAAAATGTTATTAAACAGAACATTGTTCATGTTGTACACTTAAAACTAATACAATGTTACATGTCAATTATATCTTAATAAAACTGGAAGAAAAAAAAGAATCCTGATTCCATCATTTCCCTGAATCTTAGACTTTGCACCTGAAAGACTACATTGCCGGCTCCAAAAAAGGGCTGCACCCCTCCTTGTGTTATAAAATTCTCTCCCAATTAAACCCCACAAGGCAAATAGTGCATCTTTTTAAAAGTAAGCTTTCTGAAGGTGGTGACTACTGTTTATTCATCTTTGTTATTCCAACAGGGAGCATCTTTATTTTCCCAACAGTGTAGGCACGCAGTGATTGCAGAATCATACAATGGGATGAAATCTAACAGACTCTTTAAAAACAGGATTTGTTTTTATATCCTAGACGAGGAGAAACAACTCATCTGATCTAGGAAATCTATCTCTTTATGGAGATAGATCATCTACTGAGCACTTTATCTAAGCACCATGTTAGACTCTCTATAAACATTATCTCACTTAATTTTTATAATAGCCCTATGATAGTGGTATTACTAGTATCCCCAGTTTATACCTGAGGTAACTGAGGTATAAGAAGTGGAACTACTGGGGCACCTGGGTGGCTCAGCCGTTAAGTGTCTGCCTTCGGCTCAGGTCATGATCCCCGGGTCCTGGGATTGAGCCCCACATCGGGCGCCCTGCTTGGCGGGAAGCCTGCTTCTCCCTCTCCCACTTATGTTGCTTGTGTTCCATCTCTTGCTGTCTCTCTCTGTCAAATAAATAAATAAAATCTTAAAAAAAGAAAAAAAGAAATATCTTAAAAAAAAAGAAGTGGAACTACTTGCATGAAAACACACAGTAAAGAGGCACAGATGGAATTCAAGAAAGTAAGTCTGGGCACACAGGTGGCTCAGTCGGTTAAGCATCTGCCTTCGGCTCAGGTCATGATCTCCGGGTCCTGGGATCCAGCCCTGGAACCTGGCTCCCTGCTCACCGGGAGTCTGCTTCTCCCTTTGCCTCTCCCCACCACTTGTGCTCTCTCTCTGTCTCTCAAATAAATAAATAAATATCTTAATAAAAAGAAAAAAAGTAGAAGTCTACCATGCCATTCGCTAAGGCGGATTGGGTGGGGAGTGTGGTGACAGACAGATAAAGCTAGTGGCAAAGACGGCAAGAACTATTATTTCTTCCAAGGACACACTGTAGCTCTACAGTGTCATAATGATCCCCTTCATTGAGTGACTATTGCTATCTTACTCACTGAAAAACCTTGTTTTCTAAAATCCAAGGGTATCAGAAACTTTTGTTGGAAATTATAGCAGTAAAAGGGAAGCACCCTACTTTTGCCTACAGGCTGTAAGTCACTTTGAGACACAGAGGCTCTCTTGATTTCCAGTCTAGGTGAGAGTTGTGGGTAAGTTCTTCACACAATATTCCTTATTTATCTTAACTTTGTAATATCCAAGGAAGCAGGACCGTTGGTCCACTAGTAGTTCAAATCTGACATTTACCCGTTTACAAATACCCCTGTTTCACTTTGGGATTTTTATAATCAAAACACTGGTTCCCTCAATTACACTTAAAATTCTGCCCTTTCCCCTAAATCCTATAATAGTTCTCTGCTTTTCTTTGGTGAAATGCCTGATGGCTCCTCTAGTGTGCAGTCTCTCTTGTAGTAAGCAGTCAATTAACTTGATTTTGTCACCTGTATGCTTGTTCCTGTGGTCTTAGGCTGACTGGGCTAGGCCAGGTTTGAATCAGGTTCGCCTATAGCAGAGTCTAACGTTTAAATGCCAGGCCAAACTGGAAATTATCTAGTTCTTTTTCTGTAAAGATTGGCAATGCCCTTCAGCCGAAGACCAAACACTCCTATGGTTAAATAAATTTGGTTCCATAAAATAGAAACCATTGCAGCAGGAGAGGACATATACCATCAGGGTCTGCAGAGCATCTCAGTAAGAGGGTGGTAGAAAGGATTCATTTAGAACTGAGCTTTGGTTGAGTGAGTTTGAGGAGGCTACAAAGAAGAGGGAGTTCACTCTAGACTGAGTGCTCGTGGAAAGTAGAGACAATTCTATCACTGTATATCTGAATAAATTTTATCTATAGGACGGACAGACTAGAGTGAGGCTAAAGCTGTAATTAGTAAAGCAGCACCGCCACTCACCCCAGGCAGCACAGGGAGATATTTGGTATTTCATGGCTTGGACAATGTTCTTGTTTTGTTTGTGTTCAGACGTGATCATTGGAGTGGGCTTGTTTTTGTCTTAATCCATCATGTTCACAGAGTGGTCTTGTCTGATGTTGATGTTCTGTGAAATAGCTCATGTTCAACACGAGAACACCAAGACCTACCTGTGCGTGCCAGGCCAGTTTATAGCAACTCCAAGGCCCAGCAACTGGTAGTACCAGGCCAGTTCTTGGATGTCAAAGGGTGCAATTTTTCTTTCTCAATACCTACATATATATGGAGGTATGTGTGCACATGTCTGCATGCCATAGATGCATAACTCTATTAAAGTCATTTAAAATTTCAAGTCTAAAATTCAAACAAAAGGTGCTCCTGGGTGGCTTAGTCGTTTAAACGATCGGCTCAGTCATGATCGGGGGTCCAGCCTTACTAATGGGGTGGGCTTCCTTCACAGCAGGGAGTCTGGTTCTCCCTCTCCCTCTACTCCACCCCTCTGCTCATGCTCTCTCTCTCAAATAAATAAATAAATAAATAAATAAATAAATAAATAAAACCTTTAAAAAAGTAAAATCCAAGCAAAAGCGAACTGATACTTGGATGTTTTCCATTTAACTAGGAGTGGCATATATACTTATGGCTTGGGCATGGACTATATTTTGTTTTGTTGTGGGTATGTGCTTATATATTTATTGAATATGTAATCCTGGGGTGCCTGGGTGGCTCAGTGGGTTAAGGGTCTACCTTCAGCTCAGGTCATGATCCCAGGGTCCTGGAATCAAGCCCCACATCCCTGCTCAGCATGGGAACTCCCCATGCTCTCTCTCTCTTAAATAACTAACTAACTAAATAAATCTTAAAAAAAAAAAAAAGAATATGTAATCCATTCACACGGCTAAAAAAATTTTTTTTAAGTAACCAAGAAAAGTCTCCCTTCTGTCCCTCCTGTCTGTTCAATTCCCACACTCTCCTGATAGGTAACTAGTATTATTAGTTTTTATGTATCTTTCCAGAGATATTCTTTGTATACAAAGTACATAGGAAAGTGAAAATACTCTTGTGTTTCATTTTTAATCTTAAGGGGAACAGATAAACATGAAGATTTGCATCTTGCTTTTCCACTAATACATCTGGGAGATCCTTCTGTGTGGGTGGCTCAGTCAGTTAAATGTCTGACTTTGGCTCACTTCGTGGCTCCCTGCTCAGCAGGAAGTCTGCTTCTCCCTCTCCCACTGTCCCTCTGCCCACGGGTGCTCTCTCTCTCTCCCTCAAATAAATACAATCTTTAAAAAAAGAGCGTCCTTATTCTCAGGGCAGCTTTGTTGGAACTATATTTAACGATGTACGTTTTATCTGTTTTCAATCTTTTGTGACAACAAAAATCATCAAACAAATACCTTTGTATGTGTGTCATTTCACATATCACACATCATTTCACACATTTCTCCCCCTTAGAATAAGTTTCTCAAGATGAAGCGGTTGTATCAAGAGGTGCATTCATTTGTAATTTTGAAAGATAATGCCAAACTGTCCTCCGCTGGGGTTACAGAAATTGCCAGTCTTGTCAGTGGAGTTGAGAAAGTACCTGTTGGCCCACAGTCTTACCAACAGTGTTTCCAAACTCCGTTTTTTGCTAATCAAATGATGGAAGATAACATTCAGTGGGTGTAATTTGTGTGTCTATTATTATGAACCAGGAAGAATTTTTTAAAATGATTTATTTATTTGACAGAGAGAGCATAAGCAGACAGAGAGAGAGAGGGAGAAGCAGGCTCCCCACTGAGCAGAGAGCCTTAAATGGGGCTCGATCCCAGTACTCCAGGATCATGACAGGAGCTGAAGGCAGACACTTAACTGACTGAGCCACCCAGGCGCCCCAGGAATTTTTTTTAAATAGGCCTATTTTTTTAGAGCAGTTTTAGGTTCACAGCAAAATGGAGAAGATACAGAGAGTTCCCATATACTCCCTGACCCCATACATGCACAGTCTACTATACTATCCAAATGTTGCACCAGATAGATACATTTATTACAATTGATGGAGCTTCACTGGTACATCATTATCACCCAAAGTTCATAGTTCACATCAGAGTTCACTTCTGGGGTTGTACGTTCTTTGGGTTTGGACAAACTAACAATGACACATATCTACCATTATATATCATGTAGACTGGTTTCACTGCCCTACAAATTCTCTGAGCTCTCTCTGCCAATTCATCCCTCCTAATCCCCTATTCCCTAACAACCACTGATCTTTTTACTCTTTCTATCGTTTTGCCTTTTCCAGAATGTCATACGATTGGAGTCATACTGTATGCAGCCTTTTCAGACTGGCTTCTTTTACTTAGTAATACGCATTTAAGGTTTCTCCATGCCTTTTCATGGCTTGATAGTTCATTTCTTTTCAGTGCTGAATAATATTCCATTATCTGGATGTATACATTTATTTATCCACTCATCTTACTGAGGACATCTTGATTCTTTCCAAGTTTTGACAAATATCAATAAAGTTGCTATAAACACCTGTGTGCAGGTTTTTGTACAAACATAAATGTTCAACTCATTTTGACAAATACCAAAGAGTGCAATTGTTAGATAGTATGGTAAGAGTATGTTTAGTTTTGTAAGAAATTGCCAAGCTGTCTTCCCAAAAGTAGCTTAACGTTTTGCATTCCCACCACAATAAATGAGAGTTCCTGTTTATCGACATCCTTGTCAGCATTTGGTGTTATCTCTTTTAGATCCTGGCTGTTCTAATGAGTAGTAGAATTTCACTGATGGAATTTGCAACTCCCTAATGACATATGATGTTGAGAATCTTTTCATATGTTTATTTGCCATCTGTGTATCTTCTTCAGTGAGGTGTCTATCAGATCTTTTGCTCATTTTTTAATTGTGTTGTTTGTTTTCTTCTTGTTGAGTTTTAGGAGTTCTTTATATATTGTAGATAACAGTCCTATATCAGATATGTCTTTTGCAAATATATTCTCCCAGTCTGTGGCTTGTCTTTTCATTCTCCTGAAAGATGAGTCTCTTTTTTTATATGATGAAGAGCCATTATAATATCATAGTTTTTATGGTTCTTTTTTATGAATTGTCTGTTCAAATCTTTGATGGGCTGAATTTTAGAGTCATTTGGTTGTTAGATTTGAGCAGAAATTACCTCTTTCTAGAGTCATCCATGTCTCTACTCACAAATCCCTCCAAACTGACATCTCAGATCAACCCATCATCCTTTTGTATTTATGGCACTTGGGAAGCTAACTCTGAATGAAATGAAATTTAGTGGTAAAACTCACATCCGCAAATTTCTAATTTTTAAGCCAATAATGTTTGCTGGCAATAACTTCTTAGTTTTCACTATCACTTAACTAAGAGAGTACGAACTTCTGATCTTTAGTGTTATGCTGGAGCTGGTTGATACCAGCTCAGGGTTAACTGTTCAACTTTCAGGCATTTTGTAAGCCAGTTATTAATGCCATTATTAAGAATTAACTTACATAAACTTATAATTAAATAAATTACATTAAGAACAAAGGCAAAAAACTGATCACTTATCACTTCCTTATTTTACTACATTTTACTATTATGTTCTTGAGGTCATTTATGTTTACCGTGTATATACGATGTCAATCCTATATAATGGTGTGTGGTAACCACACTTCTTTCCTGCTCTGCACTCAGTGACACTGCAAAATTGGCCGTGTTAGAAGCATTTATCCCTACAAATGCTACTCTTCAGAACTTTTCTCTAGAAAGCCAGTTGTTAACCATGAACTAGCACTCCTTTCATTGCTGATGTGTTGGCTAGGGAGTATGTCACTTTTTTCAAAAGTCATCAAAGTGTTCAGTCAGCCTGGCTCCAAATTTGCCTCAGTTTGTAAATTTAGAGAAAATATAACTGAAACTGAAGCAAATTTTTTTTCTTCTTTCTTTCTTTTCTTTCTTTCCTTCCTTCCTTCCTTCCTTCCTTCCTTCCTTCCTTCCCTCCTTCCTTCTTCCAAATTTATTTGACAGAGAGAGACAGAGAGAACACAAGGAGGGGGAGAGAGAGAGGGAGAGAGAAGTAGACTCCCCACTGAGCAGGAAGTCCAATGATGGGGGACTTAATCCCAGGACCCTGGGATCATGACCTGAGCTGAAGGCAGACATCCAACCAACTAAGCCACCCAGGCACCCACAAATTTCTTTCTTCAAAACTGACTTTGGAGTGTGTTGACTGTATTTCAACTAAGCCACCCAGGCACCCATAAATTTCTTTCTTCAAAACTGACTTTGGAGTGTGTTGACTGTATTTCAATTATACAACAACTGACTTGGGAATATACAAATATTAAATATTAAATCATTATGTTATACACCTGAAACTAATATAATATTGTATGTTAATGGTCTTATTGATGTCCTCCACTCTTTTTTCAAGTCCAGTGAGTACCCTTATGCTTTAAATTCTCCATCAGGCATGTTGCTTATATTTGTTCTGCTATATCTCTGGCCATGGCCTTGTCCTGTTCTTTCATTTGGGACAAACTCCTCTGTCTTCTCATTTTGTGTCTCTGTGCCCAGTTCTGTGTGTTAGGAAAGTCAGCTGTGCCTCCTGTTCTTGAGGGTAATGGCTTTATGAAGAAGAGGTCCTGTAGTGCCCTGCAGTGCAGTGTCCCCGGCTCCCCACGGCCTTCCTGGAGTGTCTCCAGGGTGCCCTGCATGCACTCTGCTGTTATGTCCTGGCTACTTTATCCTTCAGGCCAGTTGTCCACAGGGGCTCTCTGCCTGTTGTGGGCAGTGTTTGGTCCCTGGCCTGATGGTAGTTTTAACTAGATATGCTTTGATCTGCTTGTGAAATGAGACCTGTCCTGGAACGAAGGCTCGCCAAACTTCCAGGTTGGGAGATGTGGTGTGGGCAGGGGTTTGGGGGGGTCTTCTGGGGGAGAGGGCCCTTGACACTGGGACTGAGGCTAGCAAGACAGGGAGGGGCTTGGTTTAAGCAAGTGAAGTAGTGAGTGTCAGGCTGCGCTGGTTCCCACAGGTGGCCCTGCACTTACGCTGAGGAGGGAAATGGCGCCCGTCAGTTCCTTTGTTCCTGGAGGGGTCTCTCCATGAAGGCTGTCACTCGCTCCAGGATGAGCAAAGAACCTCCCCACTGAGTGCCCCAGGCACTTTTCAGATTGCTGTTTCCACGCTGTATGTCTGCGGGCTGTTTGCCTGCCTTCTCTTTAAGAGCAACCCCAATGTCCTCCAAGTTCTCTCAGTGCCAAGCACGCTGATCTTTAAAACTCCAGACTTGAAGCCCTGGCAGTTGCAAGAACTCATGAAATTCAGTCCCCCTTTTGCTTTGGGGATTCATCTTCCCCCTGCATGCCCCTCTGTGTCAGTCTGTCTCTTGCCCTTCAAGAGACCAAGGCTCCCTCCCCACCTCAGCGGCCACGATGCACTTCTCTCTCAAACCGAGCCTCTGCTCTACCTTCTTTGATGTGGTCTCTTCCCTACGTTAAGTTGTGGAATTGTTCTGTCAGTCTTCCGGTGAATTGTGGGGTATTTAGGTTGACTTGATAGTTATCTAGTTGTAGTCTTGGGATAAGGTGAGCCTAGGGTCCTCCTGCTCTGCCGCCATCTTCGCATCCTGCCACTCGGATTTCTTTGGCAGCTTTGGTGGGACAATGTGTCAGAGGCTCCCTGGGGCGCTGGGGCGGACAGCTTCAGCATTCTGAGTCAGAGAATCTCCCGCTTCTTAACTAATCCAGTCTGCCTCTAGTTCTGACTAAAGTGAGATTGCTAAGGAAGAGTCCTACAATACAGCAGACTTTCTCTGTCTTCACATTCAAATCTCAAGTGACTACCCTTTGATGGCTTTCCTGAAATACGAAATTTCTTTTTTTACACACTTTAAAAACTCTTTCATCCTTATTAGCTTCCATTTGATTAAGTTAGGACTTCATATTTTGTATCCCAGTAAGTTCAAGCCCTCTTTTTTCTTTTTTGTTGAAAAAACACAAGATAATATTTGAGATGATTTTAGAGTAAAAAAAGAATGGATGAATGAAAAGGAACCACCCCAGATTTTAAACTCCATCCTTATTTAGCTATTATACTCTCAGACATTTTTTTTTCTTTTCCTCCCTGCCAGTATTTGTCCACATGCATATTATTTATATATTTGAAATAATGGTATATATTCATTTTACAGTCTGCTCTTTTTATGTAGTTTAATATCATAAATATTTTCTTTGTGTTAAATGTAATTTTCAACGACTTAAAAGCAGGCATGGCATTTGTGCAAATGTGTCATGGTGCAGCCTCCAAGAGGGCCCCAAGGATTCCTGCCTCCTACTAGCCATGCCCTTGTGCAATCTCCTCCCCTTGAGCAGGGCTGCTCTTATTGATTTCTTCTTCTTCTTCTTTTTAAAGATTTTATTTATTGGAGAGAGAGAGACAGTTATAGTGAGAGAGAGCAAGAGCAGGGAGGAGAAGGAGAACCACGGCTCGATCCCAGGACCCTGGGATCATGACCTGAGCCGAAGGCAGATGCTTAACCGACTGAGCCACCCAGGCGGCCCTCTTAGTGACTGACTTCTAAGTGTAGGAGGGGAAAATTTTTCCTCCACTCTTAGGTTTAGTAATTGGGAGCCTGTGAATTAAACTGACAAAAGAGAGATTAACAGGAGAAAAGACATATTTTAAATTCACATCATATTCAGGAGCACAGAGAAACATGCGACTGAAAGGGTCAGTTAGAATTTGGGGCCTATATACCATTTTAATAGGGAAAGGGGAGATGGAGAGAGGGCACTTATGGGGAAACAAATGATTTTTTAGGAAAGATAAATGGGTCCTCAGGAAAATAGATGGGACATAAGAAAGTTTTGTGACAATGTCTGTTTAGGTGATCTCTTGTCCTGGTGCTGACATCTGTCTCTGGTGTTAAGGGTCAAACTTTAAGAAACTCCCTGGAAGATGATTTATGACAGTTGAATTATTTGAGGAGGCTCTGCTTTTAGGCAGATAATAGGAGTTTGGGAGTTGGGGATGAGGAGCCTCTTTATCTGTTCATTTTTACACTTTCAACTCAAAGTAATGTTTATGGGTCGACCCCTTCATATGGAAGAATGTGGCAGAAATGATGATGTCATGTCTGGTGTTAGGTTATAAAAAGACTGTGGTTTTCACATGGTGTGTTCTTTCTTTCTCCTCTCTTGGCTTGTTCACTTCTGGGAGAAGGCAGCTGCCATGTAACGAAACAGCCTTGTGAAGAGGCGCCCGTGAGTCAGTGTAGAGGCAGATCTTCTGTGGCCTGTCAACAGCTACACGAGCGAGCCTGGAAGTAGATCTCGCTTCAGCCAAGCTTTGAGAAGACTGCAGCCTCATGGAAGACCCTGACCCGGAACGACCCAGCTGAGCTACTTACAGGTGCCTGGCTCACGGAACCTGTAACATAATAAATATCTGCAGTTTTAATCCCTAAGTTTTGGGATTATTTGTTATGAAGCCATGGATTACTAATACAGGTGCCAAGGATTTTATTCAACTAGTTAATTAATAAGGGAATTGGTAGGACATTAAGACCAATTCAAATGAGATGGTTGAGAACAGATAAAGAGAGAGAGGCAATTAAAAACAGTGAAATAGATTTGCTAAGAGATGCAAATCTGACTAATATCTTACAGGACAATAAAATGTAATGTTTTGGGTCAAACAGAAATTAGTTATATTTCTATCAGACAAAATTCCTGTGTATTTCTGTGGACAAGAATCTTTTTTATTACCATCAGTTTTCTACAATTTAACTTCCCAAAGAACTATAAAGTAGCCTAGTTAGAAGAAAGTCCAAGGGGCACATCCCTGTAGAATCAAATTATCCCCAGTTGGTCTACTAGACAATGGCATTCCACTGAAAGGACGCCAGTAATCTTTTTGGCCTGCTTTCAAATCTTGGCCAATTTTTCTAGACACTTATTTATGCTAAGGCTTTATAATTACAACGTTTAATGGCTGTATCCTATTCTAGCAATTTGAAACACCCTAATTTTTAGTATTTTTTTTATTTTTTAAATTTTTATTTATTTTTTTAGAGAGAATTTTTTTTTTAATTTATTCATTTGAGAGACAGAGTGCAAGCATGAGCAGGAGGATGGACAGAGGGAGAGGGAGAAGCAGACTCCCCACTGAGTAGGGAGCCTGATGCGGGGCTCAATCCCAGGACACTGGGATCATGACCCCAGAGACGGAAGGCAGATGCTTAACTGACTGAGCCACCCAGGTGCCCCCAATTATTTTATTATTGAAGTTTAGGTTGTTTCCATTTTTTTCTTATTTATCATATTAGATGGCATTTTAGTATTATTTTATGTAAATATTTTAGTGTTGTAAATAATGATAATATGAATTTTTCTTTAAGGTAAATCCTCAGGGGTGAGATTAAAGTATAAGAACAAGTGTGCTCTTCAGTGCCCTCAGGAGACTGATTCCCACTCTGCCTTCCCCTGTTTCTTTACATTCATTAGGCCATCCAGCAGATTGTTCCCCTCACCTTTCTGCTGTTAATAGTCCTGTGATCTCTACCTGGAATTTTCTCCCTCCTCTTACCTAGGCCAGAGTTTCATAGATGGCTTTCAGGACAGTCACAAGCCTCTGAAATAGAAATGCAAAATTTTGTATATATATATATGTAGATATATGCTTTGTGAGAGAAAGCCAGAAATTTAATCAACTTCTGAGTGGAGGTATGTGGGATGCTGAATCTTTAGGTCTAAAAGGGTTTTTCTTACCTCTTCAAGTCTTACTGATCTTTCCGTCTCTGGAAAATATCCATATTCTTTTTTTTTTTTTAAGATTTTATTTATTTGACAGAGAGATAGCCAGAGAGAGAGAGCATGAACGGGGGAGAAGGACAGGGGGAGATGGGCAGAGGGAGAAGCAACCCCCCCCCCCACTGAGTGGGGAGCCCCACAGGGGGCTCCATCCCATGACCTGGGCTGAAGGCAGACACTTAACCAACTGAGCCACCCAGGTGCCCTGAAAATACACATATTCCATATTCTTGATCTAGCTTTGTACTAATACTCCTAAATTGTTAACTAATAGCTTCAAGGAGATTATTTTGTTTCTTCAACTTTTAGGACAGATACTTTTAAGCGGTGGGGAAAAAGAATAAAAGGAAAAAAATGAACACATTAGAGATAATGTAGAGGAGACATTTAGGATGATGTCTCGTAGGTTCGGAACACAAAAAATGGTAGCTACTATCAGTTCTTGCTAAAATGCTTATCAGGTGAGAGGCAATGTAACATGGGCTCTGGATGCCAACTGAGGTGTGAATCCTGGCTTTGGTACTGAGCTGTGTGACCTCGGGAATGTTGCTAATATTCTCTGTGCCTCATTTTCCTTATCTCTGAAATGAGGCTACTACTCCCTAATTCATGCGACTATTGTGATAATTATGTGAGATAATGTATGTAAAATGTTCTGAATGGCATCTGGCACATAATAAATCCTTGAAAAAGGTCACTATTATTCGAGATTGAAGCACTTTCATATATGTTTTCTAACATTCTCAAAGATCTATGAGGTGTTTTTTTTTATTCTTTTAATTGAAAATTTCCAAACATATACAAAAGTAGACAGAACAGTATAATGAATCCCTGCATACCCAGGACCCAGGTTCAATAATTATCAGCACATGGCCAGTCTTGTTTCAATACTCATCCACTTTCCCCCACACTTAGATTATTTTGAAGCAAATCCCAGCCATAATATCATTTCATTCAGTATGTATCTCTAAAGATAAGAACTCTTTTAAGAGCTTATTAATCCCTTTTAATAGGCAGACTAATTGAGGCTCAGTGAAGTTAAGTAACATTCCCGAAGTGACCCAGCTAGTATTAACCAAAATTCAAATATAAGATTGACTTCTTTTACATTGCCATTTGCTGACTGATCTATGATCTGAAGGTTAGGCATCAAAACTCTAAATTTAAATAATCTTAGCATTTTAAAATTTAGAAGGAAAAATCAGCACAGAATAAAACATAGGTATTCAACATTGAGAAGGAATAGAGCAGAGATTAAGTTCCTTTAGATTTATTTTTTCTCCTGTTGAAAGGATTTATCTTGATCTTTGAAGTCACCAAGCATGAAGTGTGAAAGTAGGGCATCAATTGTTCAGACTTTGTGCATGGTGAATAACTGAGCTAATGTTTTTCCTCCAGCTTCCAGCACTACAACAAATGCCCCTGCACCTGTTTGCAGTTCATCACACTTTCAAAAGGAAATACTATATTCCTAGCAATGTGATTATTTAAAAGGAAGAGTATGCAGCCAGAGGCAGCATGTAGGGAACTAAAATTATAGCGCCCAGCACTGTGACAGCTTTCAACAAATATTAATAGATGACGATGGAAATGACAGTAGTTATAATGATGTGGTGGACATATGACATATAAACCACACGAAGGAGCAGGTAAACAAGTCAGTTATGTATCTGTAAATAGCAGCTTGCAAAGCAGCTCTGGAGTTTGCCTGAGGAAAAGGCCAAAGAGATGGTGTATACATTGCGGCACTTAAATTCACAGGCTTTGGAGCCAGCGAGAATTCTGATCCCCTACTACTGGGTGCGTGACCTTGAATACATTACTTGACATCTCTGAGCCTCAGTTTCTGCATTTGTAAAATGGGGATAATGGTACCTATTGCATAGTGTTGTTATGAGGTTTAAGTGAGATCATGTGACTGAGTTACAATGATTACAATTATTTGGGATGGGGGCGCCTGGGTAGCGCAGTCGTTAAGTGTCTGCCTTCAGCTCAGGGCGTGATCCCGGCGTTGCGGGGTCGAGTCCCACATCGGGCTCCTCGGCTGGGAGCCTGCTTCTTCCTCTCCCTCTCCCCTGCTGTGTTCCCTCTCTCGCTGGCTGTCTCTCTGTCACATAAATAAATAAAATCTATAAAAAAAAATAAAATAAAATAAAATTATTTGGGAGTTACCAGGAATGTCCCCCAAGCTTGAGCAAATGAGGAAAGTAAAGCTGCCTTTCAGAAGGAGAGAAGGAAACTAAGTGTTCTCAGCCTGGCAGTAATGTATCTAGAGAAATCCTGGATCGTTTATGAGAGAGAATAAATATCCCAGGTTCACCTGGTAGCCTAGAGAGGCTCTCGCTGCCTGGGTTAAGCTTGCTAACAGGGAGAAATGAACAGGCACGCATGTAAGTCCAGTGTTGGTGATGTCTGACGTGGATAACTGAATTAACATTTGGCTCCCGTGTGTTTTGGGTAGCCCAAGTCTGTCTTGCAGGCCCTGGGCACTCTGAGGTCTTTCATAGGAAAGGACAGATCAAGCCAGACTGACCTTAGACAGTATGCACACAAATCACTTAGAAGTCTTATTAAAATGCAGATTTGGACTTGTTAGGTCTAAGGTAGGGCCTGAGATGCTCCCAGGTGATGCTGATCCTGCCGGCTCCCAGACCACACTGAGCAACAAAGCTATAGACAACACACCACCACTTCCAGTTACACCTCCACTTTCAACGGGGATTCATCAGCAATGTTTATCATTCTCTCCTTCTTTGGGGGGTCACAAGTTTCTAACTCAGAACCTAATGCTTGCTATCCAAGAACTCTGCATCTAAGGGCTGGAGCAAGTCTCGGGCTTGCTTCCTTTGTTTTGTTCTTTGTATCTAGACTGAGGGCAGGATGGGACAATAATGGGTCCCAGGTGGGGATGGGGCAGGAGACGAGAAAAATCTCTCTAGTCCAGGTATCCTGCTTGAGGCAGACTGAGGCTTCTTGGTCACAGGTCCTAGGGAAGCCCAAGGCAAAGGAGGGAAAGTTGAAGCAAAACATGTTGGCTAAGTGGGAAGAGATGGCATGAGGGTGGTGAAGAGATGGTGACAGGTGACTGCTTGGGAGCCAGGAGATCTCAGCATATCTGGTAGAGCGTGAACTGGTGGCCAGCATGATAGTATCATCACTCCTGTGACAGGTAAGGCTAAATTTGAACCAAAGGCCACTGACAAGCCATATTCAGACTTGAGTTTGCTGAAATAAGGGACTGGCAATGTGGAGTTTTTAAGAGTATCTTATTTCTAAAAATGTTGATTTGTTCATCTGAAAACAGAAATAAAATTAATGGGGGCGCCTGGGTGGCTCAGTCGTTAAGCGTCTGCCTTTGGCCCAGGGCGTGATCCCGGAGTCCTGGGATCGAGCCCCACGTCAGGCTCCTCCGCTGGGAGCCTGCTTCTTCCTCTCCCACTCCCCCTGCTTGTGTTCCCTCTCTCGCTGGCTGTCTCTATCTCTGTCAAATAAATAAATAAAATCTTTAAAAAAAAAAGAAATAAAATTAATGGATTATGTAAAACTTAATTAGAAGCAAGATTAAACTCATCAATAGGGGCACCTGGGTGGCTCAGTCGTTAAGCATCTGCCTTCAGCTCAGGGTGTGATCCCGGGGTCCTGGGATCAAACCCCTCATCGGGCTCCCTGCTCCGCTGGGAAGCCTGCTTCTTCCTCTCCCACTCCCCCTGCTTGCGTTCCCTCTCTCGCTGGCTGTCTCTCTCTCTCTGTCAAATAAATAAATAAAATGTTAAAAAAAAAACCCTCATCTATAATCTTTATATGAATGGTATTATAGAAAAATAAAGTGCAACATGTCAGAGAAAAATTAAGTACTGCTATGTTAATTATCAAAAAACCTTCAAGTCTTGAAACCTTGTCCCTGTGGTTTTTCTCTGACAAGGAAAATCCTGTTATAATCCTGTTATAATTTTGAAGTCTAAATGAAGGCATTTTAATATTCCTTTTTTCCTGCATGTTAAATGTCTTATTGAATTATAAAATTGGAAAATTTTTGTCTTTCAGAAAGTTTTACTTAACTTTTTCATATTACACACTATTTAAAGCTCTTCAAAATTTAATTGTGACCAACAACATAAGATAAAAGCTTGTAATCCCTCAAAGTAAATCACAATAAATGGAAGGACTTTATTTCCTTCAAAGGGAACTATATAAATAAAGGAAGAAAACTGTGTATTAAGCTAAGTGTAACATTGTTCGCTGCTACAGAAGAAACCAATAGGCACACAATGGCTTGGGGTCTAGCAAAGAACAGAGCCCGCAATTCTTAATCACGTAGTCTTGACTTTGATCTCAGCTAGATGTCTGACCTCGGGAAACCACTTGATCACTCTTAGCCTCATTTCTCCTCTGTAAAATGAAGAATTAGACTAGTTGGTATTCAGTCCCAGTGTTCCCCTGATTTAGTAGAAGCCCACTTTTGACTGTTAGAGCATCAAAAAATATTTGCCATTTCCCATAGCACTGAATGTCTTAGTAAGTGGGGGCCCAGAGAGGTGAAGAAGTGTTATAGGGGCAGAGCTCAGTTAAATTCCAAGATGTGTGACTTCTAGCTAGAGACCCTTTCTACAATATTATGCCACTTGATATTCTTTCCACAGCTGAACATTCCTGCTATCAACAAGAAAATGCACCAGAATAAACCACAGAAGACATTGGTTTAACATAATTTCCTCTGTGGGAAGGGTTAGTTTTCTGGGTGGCTTAATACAAATTACAACTGACTAACTATGAATGTAAATTATGTTAGATAACCACATGAATGAAGACCATGTTCTCATATATAGCCAGAATGGCTAGTTTCAAGATTACACAGTACTGGTTCTCTTGGTTCATGGGGAGGGCAGAGGCCATGCCTGGTCCATCTGTGCGGGGAGCAAGGCAGGCACTCTGCAGCTAGATTCTCCCACTAGTGCAGGGCTCTGGGGCAAAGGAGTGGCTCTGCAGCGTTAGGGAGAGGGGATCTGAAAGGGAGGATACTCTCGGGAAAACTAAGCAAGCTATGGAAAGAGATTTTACAATGGAATCCAAATAAGAGTCTGTTCTCTGCACAGGCATGTGAGAAGGGATATCAGATGTCCTTATCAACACACACTAGGGGATGGGGAAGGGGTTGATGGTGAAGAAAAGTAAAACACATCCATTTTTTTGTAGGTATACTTTGTCCCTCCCCACTCTTCTTCCTTTGAGAGAGTTTTAACATTATTATATACTTAGTGTACCTGGACATCTTACTTGAAATTGGAAAACTAGATGGTGAATTATTCACATATCTTTATGTAATATACACTGAAAATGTGTCAGACACTGTTAAAAGTACTTTCCAAATAAATATCAAGTCATTTAATCCACACAACAACGCCATGAGGGGGGTACAATTTTACATCTTACAAAGGAGGAAACTGAGGCACAGAGAGGACAAGTAACTTGCCCAAGGTCATTCAGCTAGGAAGTGGCAAAGCCCAAGTGGTCATCTCCTGAACCCACACTTTGCTTTCTCCTCAGGAAAGGACCACAAAACAAGTGGTGGGAGGGTCATTTGTCCTTTTGGCTGCTTGGCTTTCGAAACCACTTCTTATGTTAAGGGAATCCGGTCAAGACCCCAGAGAGGTGGTCACCTCCCACTCTAAAAACTGGAAATGGCAGACACTCGTTTTGCAGCACACGCTTGCCTCAGGCATTGAGATACTTGAACCAGTTTGGTGCTGGAGCTAATGATAAAGGAGCCACAGAAAACCCTCTCTGGAGGCAGAGGTCATTGCAGTGGGCACAGTGCTGGAATTGGTTTAGGCACCAGGGAGAGAGTAGGGTGTTAGTGATGACTGGGCCTTCAAGACTTCCTGGCTTTGAATCCTGCATCTAACCTCTGAGCAAGATGCCTAGCCTCTTTGTGCTTCAAGTTTCTCATGTGTAGGGTGAGAATAATAACAGGACCGTCTCTCAGATTGTTGTAAGAATTATGCAGGACAACAGAGGGTAAACCATAGCACTGGAAACTCTCAGTAACAGAGGAGGAAATTGGTGCCAGAGAGGGTAAGCTGTACAAGAACATACCACTATAAAGTGAGAGAGTTTAAGTAGACATAGAATTCAATTCACTACAACAACCATCTAATGAACTGTCAATCAGGAATTTGAAGTGTCTCGACTTCAGCAAACCAGCTCACAAAGTCTGTCATGGTCTAACTGGGCCAGTGAGACTTCATACTGGTTGATTTAGCCTGGTCTCTGCATGTCACTTTATAAGAAACAAATCTATCAATCAAAATGTAATTAGAAGTGAAAAGAATACAGAGAAAAAAATGTTTAGATTTTCCTTTCCCTATCTCTGTCACCGGCAGCCCCCTCATGGCAGCTACTCCCTGACTTTCCCCCTGCCCTCGACTTCGAAATCCAAACAACCGAGACCTGGTTTGCGGAGCGGCAGACCCTAGCCTTTCCTTCACTCTGTCACCAGCATTCTCGCCAGTGAGAAAATCTCAGTCTTGGAAGCACAGTCCTCATCCTCCATCTGATTCTCTACTCTTTGCAATGAAAAACCCTGGAAATCAAACTGGAAAAAGAAAACTTTCTGTAAAGGGCAAGAGAAAGGGGAAGGTTTTGAACTAACACACTAATAATTTTTGTAGTCACCACTCAAGCAGGATATATGTAGCACTAAGGGAAAGGGAATTTCACAGAAACCTCAGAGCAGCCATCTTTCAGAATGCAAGGCTAGCCCAGGGTTCAGGTTATTTTATTATCCCTTGTTATTTATCATCTGATTGTTAATGGGACTCTTTGTCTAATTTCTGTTTCTCTTTGTGCCCTTCTCATATCTCCCCCTGCTGCCAGTGAATCTCTTCAATATTTCCTCGAATTTCGAATTTCAGAAGCAGAAAGCCAAATTGACTTAAATAATTTTATCATGTCCATTGGTCAGAGCTTTGACCATGGAGCAACGTCATAGGTCACAGGCCGGTCCGTGGGTTTGTATCTCTTGAATCAGGTCCTGTGGCTGCTCCAACCGGTAGCCATTTCTGTTTTCACGAGAGCTTGGTTCCCACATCTTCCCTCAGTAGAGGGCTGGGCGAGGCAGCTTCCTCAGGAAAAGATAGTGGGTATGAAGCTAGAGATGTAAAGAAGCAGCGGCTGTGTAGAATCTCTTCTAGAAAACTGGCTGCAGTGATCACAGCTCCATCTGGTTCCCAGGGGTAGCAGTGGCAGGGGTCCAGTGTCAGACTGGGGGAATCTATGAGACAAGCTATAGTGTTTGGGCCTAGTGAAAGCTGCAGTATCCGCCAGATTAGCTCTAGGGTGTGTTTTGGGCTTGGTCCTGGCTGCAGACCCTCCAATCCTGGTTTCCCAGAATTTCTAGAGATTCTGTGAACCACCAATATCCCTTTAATGAAGTTCTTTTTCTACTTGGCCCAGTTGATTTCTGCTGCTCATGAGATCCTAATTCAGAGACTGTTACAGAAGAAACCCAAGGGTCAAAAGGCAGCTTTGCTGACCTTGTCTGTGGTCTCCCCACACCCCTCCTCAGTCCATGAATCTAAGTAACTTGCCCAAATTCATACAGCTGGTAGCATGACCATTACTAAAATCTCTAAAACCCCTTCAGCAGACCTCTTGATTCTTAGCCCAATTGATTTTCTTGTGAAAATTCTTGGGGACCTCTACCCCTGCCTTATACTTGGAAGTCAACTCATAGTTTCCTTAATTTGTAGTATGTGCTTTATTATAATTCTCAGTTTTTAGAGTTTACTGGATCTCAAATTCTATTTAATGAATCTGAAATCCAACCAGTTAGGTAAGAGGATGTGACAGCCATCACACAAATGGAAGAGTTGGCCTTAGATGGGAGCTTGGATAAAGTATCCGTAGTTAGTGGGGAAGATAAACATTCAAGGAGATCAAGAGGTAGGTCAGCTAGTAGATTTAATTGGTGAGAGGATGTGGCAATTCTCTTTGGTTCCTTCAGTTTTCTCAGTGAAATAAAAAGCAAGTCATCATCTGAGAGTGGGAATGGAAAAGGGTAGCAGAGGCCTGAGAAGGAGGAGGGGTTAAGTGGCATGTTAGGGGATTGGGAATGTGAATTGTCTAGGGAAATTATCAGGGTTGCTGGGTACCACTGTGGACCCACTTGAGGATTGTGGTCAAAAATTTTAAAATCAGATCAATTAGCATAATTGAGTATTTTTTTCTAGCCATGTTCATACAAGAGAATTATAATTCAAAGAATTAAGAAACTGAGAAACTAAGGTGTTGGATAGATCATCTGTGTGTGAGTGTGTATGTGTTCACAAATAGGAACATAGAGTATATAGTTTTGTGCTTTTGTCTTTTTATTTTTTAAGATTTATTTGTGAGAGAGAGAGAGCGAGAGTATGCTGAGTGGGAGGAGGGGCAGAGGAAGAAGAGGGAGAGAATCTCCAGCAGACTCCCCGCTGAGCACAGAGCCCAGCACAGGGCTCCAGGCAGGGCTCCATCCCACGACCCTGAGATCATGACCTGAACCAAAACCAAGAGTCAGACGCTCAACTGACTGAGCCACCAGGCTCCCCTGCTTCTTTCTTTTTTCATTGAATAATACATGTTGAAGATTATTACACATCTGACTGCTTTATACTTTCTATTATCTGCACAGTATATGGGTGTGCTCATCCCTAAGAGGAAATGAAGTCCCACTGGTGAATAAAATTCACTGGTAATGTCTCAGCGTACTTTTCTCTCACACATACTCAAGTGTCTAGTATAGGGTCTAACACATAGTATGTGCTCATATCTTTTTAAGATCTTTGACACACATATTTACCTAACCCATCTGGAGATCACGTAATGCCTTTGAAGTCCAAGACAGACGCTCTGACTGAAAGCCAATGCTTGATGTCCTTTCAGATTAAGGGCTTTGCCAGGAACTCCAAAGACCCCTCACCCTTGCAAATGAGAGTTTTCTCACGCTTACAAATGGAGCTTTGTCTTTTCTTCCAAAGATAAAGGAGTGTTCTGGGGACGTAGGCCTATACACTAGCTGTTGCCTTCCTTGATCACAGTATCTCATATAAACCAAAAGTCTATAGATTCTCTTACTAACAGAAGGAAAAGGCAAAATCAGATACTATAGAACTTCCACAATTTTAAGGAGCTAAGTTATCTAGGCTGACACAGGCCTGCTGCCCTCCAACTTACCTGACTCCAGGGATAGCTCCCAAGTCTGAGTGTCAGGAGTTGCATAGACCACATCTGGCTGAGTGACTACCAGAGTTGTTGGAGGTCTGAGTTTTTGGAATTCTGGGAAGTTGCGCCAACATGCAAGTGGTCCACCGAAGGTGATAGGGCTCTGGACACGTTACCTCGAGATACGGTAACTTGCCATATTGAATATTTTAAGCTGAAGAAGTTTTGAGAAAATGGCAGAAGGAAGGTCACTCTGACCTTCCCCTTGCCCTTCTCAGCTGAAATGTCATAAAACCCTCATGTGAGAGATGCTCTCCTTGTACCCAGAGAAGAGGAGCACCCTCATTCTGAAGACAAAAAGATGTCAAGAAAAATCCCAATAGGCCTTGCTAAGTTTCCCCCACTTTACTACACTTACCTCATACTGCTTAACCTACCATATTCCTCCACACTGTCTACTCTTCATCAAACCCAGCCAAAAATACTCATTAAGTCTTCATGTCCTTATGAAGGCGCCCGTGTCACATAAAAACTTACATTAAACAAATTAGTATGTTTTTCTCTTATTAATATGCCTTTGTTGGTTTAACTTTCTGACCCAGGCAGGGATCCTGCCTCCCTCAGAGACGCTGTGCTTTCCTCACTGGTCAATGTACACCACCCTGCAGCCCTGACCAGAGCCCCATATGGCGTCTTTCAGGGCAGGCCTCAACAGCTGTGTGCCTCAGAGCCCATGTGGAAGTCCATGTTTATCCTTACTCTGCCTATTTCTTTGCCAGATAAGTGTGCCAATACTGCAAGGGAGGTGAGGCAGGTGCCAGGCACTGTAGACAAATAAGTCTGCTCAACCCAAAGAGATCATTGGAGAATCCCTATGTTTAGGTGACAGGAGGCAGGTTAGGAGACAGGAGAAAAGGTCAGGGAAGAGGACGAAGTTCAGAAGAATACCCTGTTAAGGAAGCCAAGGACGAGAGAATGTCAAGAGGAGTCTGCCCAACAGCATCAAATGCTGCCAAGAGGCCAAGAAGGGTAACAACTGCACAAAGGCTGGATTTGACAAAGTGAGAGGTTACCAAAAGCAGTACAGAGGAGGGTTTTGGGATAAGTCATTCAAGGGAGACTTCCTGCAAAAGACTAACTTTTAATTTAGCCTTGACAAATGTAAAGAGTATGAATTAAGAGAATAGTAGAGAGAACTTAGGCAAAAAGGTACATTTTAGGAAACAGAAGGAAGAATAAGCGAGATTGGCATTTTTAAATAAAAATTCAACTGAGTAAACTTGAAGATCTAATTGGCTTTATTCAATAATTCATGAATTGGGCAGCATCCCATCTAGCAAGTAGAAAGGAGCTCCAAAATGGAAGGCTTCCATAGGCAGGAGTAAGGGATAAGGAAAGAGATTACCTCACCTTCCTTTGGGGGATGGAAAGGGGTCTATGTGGCAGATTTTGTCACTGGTGCTGACCAGAAAATTCCAGCCTGACTAGTTAAGACTATATTCCTGGAGGGGTGCTTGGGTGGCTCAGTGGGTTAAGCGTGTGCCTCCCGCTCAGGTCATGATCCTGGAGTCCCCAGGAGTCCCGGGACCTGCCTCTCCTTCTCCCTCCGCCCCTTCCCCTCCCCCTCCACCCCTCTCTCTCCTCTTACTTATGCTCTATTTCTCTTGCTCACTCTCTCTCTCTCTCAAATAAGTAAATAAAATCTTTAAAAAAAAAAAGACTATATTCCTGGAGAAGGTTGAAAGTGTAATTAGGTTAGGTATTAAGCCTTGGTTTAGCTTAGCACAAGTGACTCCTTTCTGGGACCTGTTTTTGTTTTGTTCTGTTTTGTTTTAACAGCACAAAAATACAAGATTTTACAGCACAGGAAGGTGCTTGAAACAATAGGAAAAGCAATGGAGCTGGTAAGATTGAGAAGGGAGGTGGCAGCTATTAGAAAACCTTTAAGGCTCTCAAAAAGAGTTTGCTTTGGTGTATAGTTATTTTGAAGTCACTATAGAACCATTTTGGTTTTCTAATTCCAGAGATGAGATAACTACTGACATAGCAAAATTGAGACCTGTAGGCATGAGAATCAAACCATGTACACCAATCAGCGTGGTAGAATCAGTGTGGTATAATCCTGAAGTAGGATCCATGTGTAGCATATAAGGAAAAATTATGAGACTGAAACAGACCAAAAAGATTACTGCGTCTTCAATGGAAAATAGGTCTTGTCCAGCACACACGTCCAGGTTTTCTGATTCTATGGGGCCTCTGAGCCTTTTGTTCTTGAGTTATTTGTAACACTGTAAATTGTAGATAACTGATACCAGTACAATGAGTCTTGTCTGAAGACGTGCAAATGAATTTTGTTTGGCAGATATTCGATTGACTTCCCTCCCCCACTGTGGAAGAAATCAGTTTTGCATTTATTAAGCAAACTCTTTTCAGTATTCCTGATGGCTTTTATACTCCTTGGATTCTCTCTGAACCAGTCCCATTATCACCAACACAATCTGTTATAAGATGAAGCAGAGTTTATTGCTTACCATGGTAAGGAAGAACACCACTTCACAAAGCTTTGGAGTATTCTGGAGGGAGAAGGCAAAGACAGAATTTACAGAGAATTGGAAGTTTATTTAGAGTGACTTTCAAAATAAGGACTTAATTATGATCAGGTCAGGATCATGAGACAATAGTTCAGGCTCGGTGGAAACAGCCAAGAAGTGATATGAGGGAAGGGATTCAAAGAATCCTAAAGGGCAAACTATTGCTGTTCTCCATCAAAGTACTGATGCTTCTTTCAGGAAGTTCCTGTAATAAATAATCAAACCAGTTGTCCAGACGGGAGACTCCAGGAAAAATTAAGTGATGCTAAGAGAAGACAGGAGAATAACAAACTCATTCTAATGAAGACAGGACTAGCATCCTGTCATAGCAAAGTAAGGTATGGTTCCCTTTCTCAGGGTCCAGCTGAGTATGAGGGTTGCCAGGTAGCTAGTTTAGGTTTCACGGTTGTAACATCTTATTGGTTCTCTTATTAATAAGTGAATTAAATAGAGTTTTTGGTATGTGTTCATTTTACATTTCTATGACAGTCGTGATTTTTAAAAACTCATCTCCTAATAGGTAATAGAATCCAAGTGATTTGAACTATGAAGAGTTAAATAGAACTGGGGAGCTTTATTCTTGCTACAGCTAGGTAATGCTGCATTAGGTGATGGATAGGTGAAGCTGTGCTGAGTAGATAAATCTGTTCGCTGTGAACAAGTGAGTGATGTTTGGTAAAAATAAGTTTCTCACTATAATCAGCATGTAAGATCTAGATTTCAGTTTTATTTTTATGGTGTATTTTAGTAGCACTTGTCAGGAAAGGAAATTGCTTCAGCTTCACTACCAGGCTGGCTTAAATAAAGGGAACTCACTGCTATTTTTATGAGACAGGCTGGGTGTGGGTAGTGGGGGTGGGCCAAAGGCTCTTAGTTTTGGGGGACTGGACCCTGACATATCGAAGAAGGTATTTCCAGAGTCTGGCCATCTCAGTCCTTCCCTATTGCAAGAGATATTTCAGCTGTGTCTGAATCAGCAGCTCCGTGGGTTTGTTCTACGGCCAGTCGGATCATTCCCAAATAATGTCTCTGCTCAGGATAGCACTGGCATTCTCTAGGGAAGGTTTTTGAAGAGGTTTCTCAGGGTATTTGACCATAATCTTCCTCACTTGGGTAGACTGGTTTCCTGTAGCCAAATGCACTCAGTTCTCTGGCCCAGTAAATGAGTATTGAATTTAAATGTATCTGATTTCCAGAATCAGAAACTGGTATCGCTCTTTGCCCTAGGGAAGAGACCACAGGGAGAGGGAAGAGTTTGGGAGGGGTTCAGTTTCTGAACCAAGAAGCCAGATAAAGTCAGACTTAATATACACTGGAAACATTTAAGAGAGGATCGTTGACAACTAAGAACAAGAAGCAAAGGCCAGACCAGGCTAGCCTGGCTAACTGAAAATCACATCCCAGTTCCTGGAAGAGTTGGTATCTGAGACTTTCTTTTTCTTTTTAAATTTTATTTGGGGAAAAAAAAAATGACTACAGAAAGGTTCTGAAAAAAATGTAACAAACATGTGTTACCACCTAGAACAAAAAACTGGAATGTATAAATATGGTAATATATGCAATGATTTTTTTAAAAGATGTTATTTTTCAGTACACAGAGCATGGGGTTCAAATTCACAATCCTGAGTTCAAGAGTTGCATACTCCACCGATTGAGCTAGCCAGGAGCCCCTCATGCAATGATTATTTATTTATTTATATATTTATCTTATTATTTGAGAGAGAGAGAGAGAGCACATGCACGCAGATATGCACAAGAGAGCACAAGTGGGGTGGGGGTAGAGGGGGAAGCAGGCTCCCTGCTGAGCAGGGAGCCCAATGTTGGGCTCCATACTGGGACTCCAGAATCATGACATGAGCCGAAGGCAGACACTTAACTGACTGAGCCACCCAGGTGCCCTGCAATTATTTTTCACAACACAGTTTTTTCTTCCTTTTTCTCGACTCCTCCTTTATTTATCTTCCCTTTCCTACCTCTACTCATATTAACCCCCCAAGCCATATTAACAAGCTAGTCTTTTAAAATATTTTATTACTTGTATAATCCTACAAAAATCTAATTTTTAAAAGATTTTCTTCATTTATTTGAGAGAGAGAGTGAGAGTGAGAGAGAGAGAGAGAGAGAGAAGCAGACTCCCTGCTGAGCAGAGAGCCCAACGTGGGGCTAGATCCCAGGACCCGGAGATCATGACCTGAGCTGAAGGCAGACGCTTCAACCGACTGAGCCACCCAGGCGCCCCTCTACAAAAATCTATTTAGTTATATCTATCCATACATGTATATACATGTTTTTAAAAAAGGGATCTGTCAGGAAAAATTGTGAAAAAGTTTTAAATGGACTAACAGAAAGATTACTAATGCCTGTCTAATGTACCCTTCCCAGTTACCCCAACCTTCACTGTCTTTGAACTAGTTTTTAACTCTTTAAATTGTAGAAAACAGAGGATAATGCAGATATTGTTGTCCAGAGAAATGGAAATGAATTATGTCTGGTGGAATGCAATTGATTATTGCCCAGTTGATAGACCAATTTTGTATCTAATTGTAGAATTTATTTCAGCATTGTTTATTCTTCTTTGAAGCCCACTATAACATCTTACTGGTTCCCTTATTAATTAATGAGTCCAATAAAATTTTGATACATATTTGTATCAGTCATGATTTTACCTTTTCAAAAAATGCATACTTTTAACTATTTTGGAGGTTATCCACCAGGATGTCCAATGGATTCACATGAAAGGGCCAGGTAAATTACGCTGCTAGAGAAGTATATCTCCTGGGTGGCCTAAGCCCAGATACTTATTTTTTGGCTTGTAGAGGCGAATGTTAGTTGGCAATAGAACTTTAACTTGGCTGACTTTCTGTTTCTCTACTTTCTCCTTTACTATGATTGTGCTTTGTTTTTCATTTCTGTATTGCTTACGGCTGATAAGTTATTCTCCAAGCTTGACAGCAATGATTGGGCATGTGGCTTTAAGGTCTGACTATTTGGTGAAATATGCAGATGGACGATACCTATCTATCTCTGTTGGGTAAGAGAAAAACAGAGAACTGGTTTGTTAGTCTTACTTGTTTGTCTGTCTACTCTAAGACCATGCATACCACAAAGGAGAACAGTTTCTCACCAGGAAGGGTAACAACTCTTTGATATCTAAAGTAGTGGGTTTTTGCGTTTCTGTGTTTACTCTCGACATGTAGTTGAAATGATAGATTTAGAGCTATAAATCTAGATCTCTGTCTATCCATCCGTATGTAATTTAGAAAGCCCTTTACTTCTCTTTGTAGAAGTGTGAAACGTCTTCCTATCTCTGGATGATATTAATAAATTTGATTATAAAGTCTTCTAAATTAAAAAGAGCTCTGTTCTGGTTGGCTTATAGAGATAAATAAGCACTCATATAAATCAACTATTCCTAAAATTCCCTTAAATAAGGAAATCAAACATCTATTACTTTAAATGTGCCAGATTTAAAAAAAAATTCTAAAAGAAACTAACTCAGAAACATTTTAAGAATCCAAGTTCACATAATTAAGGTAAATCTTTGATAAATGAGACTGTAGATGAGGCAAAACTTTTCCTCTACCCTCTTAGGGTTTCTGGCTGGCTTGAGGCTTAGGTTGACATAGACTGAGTAAGAAAAGAAAAGCAGGGGCACCTGGGTGGTTCAGTGGGTTGAGCGTCCGCCTTCAACTCAGGTCATGATCCGGCTCAGGTCATGATCCTGGGGTCCTGGGACCAGTCTCGTATCAGGCTCCCTGCTCAGCAGGGAGTCTGCTTCTCCCTCTCCCTCTGCCATTCCCCCTGCTTGTGCTCACTCGCCGCCCCCCCCCCCCCGCCTCTGTCAAATAAATAAATAAATAAAATCTTAAAAAAAAAAAAAAAAGAAAACCACACAAATTTTATTCTTACATGTACACAAGAACCTTCACAGGAAAATAAAGACCCCAAAAGTGGTTAGAACTAAGTGCTTTTATGGTGGGTTGAACAAAGAGTAGCAGTTGTGAAAAAGTAACTAAAAATATTTGGGTAGGCTCAAGGAGTGTAGGGTTATTTTAATAAGGTTTGTTTGTACAGATTTTTTGTGACCTCAACTTCCTATCTCTGGTGATAGGAATGTTCTTTTCTTTCAGATACAGAGAGGACATCTTTCACATGGAAGTTTTATCTCCTGCTTGCAGGAAGAAAAGGGGAAGTCAGAGTGCCCTTCTTGTATCTACTGTATTTCAAGTGCCTTTAGTTCAAAATAGTCAGTAGTCCAAATCAGCATATTTTGAGGTAGCATCTTCCGAATCCCTTCAAGATTATTTTAACAATTTTGGTTTAAAAAAATAGATTTCTCTTGGGGCGCCTGGGTGGCACAGCGGTTAAGCGTCTGCCTTCGGCTCAGGGCGTGATCCCGGCGTTGTGGGATCGAGCCCCACATCAGGCTCCTCTGCTATGAGCCTGCTTCTTCCTCTCCCACTCCCCCTTCTTGTGTTCCCTCTCTCGCTGGCTGTCTCTATCTCTGTCAAATAAATAAATAAAATCTTTTAAAAAAATAGATTTCTCTTTTCTCTGGTTTATCAGTGTTAAATAAAATATAAATGTACATTTTGTTCTACTTGGATTTGTTTTTCCTAAACATAAGGCGGTTTACTGAAGAAATAAGCTAACACTACTTCTATATCACGTTAATAAAGAAAAAAAAAGCAGCCCCTGACATCCAAGAACTGGCCTGATTTATCAGCTGCTGGGTGCTGTGTACTAAGAGCTGGCTTGGCACTCACAGGGACGGCTCGATGGTCTTCTGTGGAACATGAGCTATTTCACAGAACATCAACATTACATAAGGCCACTCTGTGACCATGATGGATTAAGACAAAAACAAGTCCATTCCAATGATCACGTCTGAACACAGACAAAACAAGAACATTGTCCAAGCCATGAAATACCAAATATCTTCTTATACCAGTGACTATGAGGGACTGACGCTGCTTTACCAGTTATAGCTCTAGGCTTGCTTTACTTTGTCCTCCTTATGAATAAGATTTATTGAGATACTCATGGGATTTTCCCCACTTTCTGACAACACCCAACCTAGAGTTAACCCTTTTTTGCTGTACCTTCTTCCAAATAACCCAACCGAATCTCAAGTCCTATCAGTCCTTTCTAATACCCTTTTACTAAGCCACCCCATGGTGGCCTAGCATATATGCTCTTTCCTGCTGCAATGAGTTATAAACCGACCTTGTTCAACCACAGGAGTGTTCCTGGTGGTCTCTGGCTAGTGGGCATTAATAATGTTTAAGATTATGAAATACGAAATCACGTTCAACTAAATTGAGTCATAAAGTGACAAATGTTTCATTTCAATAGTAATTATATTTTGCCGTATGCATGATTTGTAGTAACCTAATTAATTTCCAAGCTTTTTTAAAAAAGATTTTATTTATTTATTTGACAGAGAGAGAAAGAGAGAGAGCACAAGCAGGAGGAGTGGCAGGCAGAGGGAGTGGGAGAAGCAGGCTCTCTGCTGAGCAAGGAGCCAATGTGGGGCTCGATTCCAGGACCCTGGGATCATGACCTGAGCCGAAGGCAGATGCTTAACTCACTGAGCCACCCAGGTGCCCCAATTTCCAAATTTTTAAAAATATGAGACTGATACTAAGTTAATAAATGGACAATCATCGAATACCTAGGTAAGTTCTAAATAATGTCGATACTGCATCATTGGTTATTACTAAGCATAGTTTAAGGTGTACATAGTTTTTTTTTTTTTAAGATTTTATTTATTTATTCGACAGAGGGCCAGAGAGTACAAGCAGGGGAGCAGCAGAAGGAGAGGGAGAAGCAGACCCCCACCGAGCAGGGAGCCCCATGTGGGGCTCGATCCCAGGACCCCGGGATGATGACCTAAGCCGAAGGCAGACGCCCAACCATCTGAGCCACCCAGGTGCCCCCTAAGGTGTACATAGTTTTGCTTCTTATTTTTATATGCCATGGAGAAGCTATAATAAGCATGTTAATAAACATGTTTGCTTTTGCTATTCTAAGAAGTTGAAAAGATACATATGTTATATTACATGTATTCATGAGCTTTGCTAGTCTGCTAGAAAACTCCTGTACAACAGGCAGTTCTCATTTATCCATCCTCCCAGTTTTCTTTGTGCAATAGAATTTAGTTACTTTGGTTAAATGTTAGCCAATATAAGTGGTTCAGACTATTCTAGGAGCAATACTGACAGAGAAAGATAACCATGTATGTCTTTCTGTTTCTTTAAGAGAAAAGAATATGTTGTGTTCTAAAGAAGAAATTTTCAAATTTTTTAGTCTCCAGATTCCTTTTCACTCATACTTATCATATTGGAAATCAAAACAAGAAAATTTTAAAGACTTTTTTCGTGATTAAAGTTAGCAATGATGATTTCATTGCATGTTAACATACAATAAATAACATCTTAGTATTATTATGAAATAGCTTTGACTTTTGGATCTGAAAGGGAAATAATGACCTAAATTATAGAATGTCAGTTTATTTCAGAAAATTAAAGAGCATAGTGAAGGAGAAAACTTAAAAAGTCAATTTTATTTGCCTTGTGTCCATTTGGGCTACACAGCAAAAGAAACTATCAATAAAAAGAAAAGGCAAACTACGGACTCTCACAAATATTAAAATGGCTATTATTTAAAAAAAAGAGAAGATAACAAGTGTTCATGAGGGTGTGGGAAAAGGGGAACCCTGGTATAATGTTGATGGGAATGTAATGGTACAGCCATTATGGACAATAGTATGGAAGTTCCTCAAAAAATTAAAAATAGAGCTATCATATGATCCAGCAATCCCAGTTTTGGATATTTATCCAAAGGAATTGAAATCAGGATCTTGAAGAGATAACTACACTCTCATATTAACTGGAGCAGTATTTACAATTGCCAAGACACAGAAACAATAAAAAATTTTATCAATAGATGAATGGATAAAGAAAATGTGGTACATACAAACAATGGAATATTATTCAGCTTTAAACAGAAAAAGAATCCTGCCATTTGCAACAACATGGGATGGACCCGGAGGACATTACACTAAGTGAAATAAGCCAGACGTAAAAGCACAAATACTGAATGATCTTACTTATATGGGGATAGTCCAGCTCATAGAAGCAGAGAGTAGAGTGATGGTTACCAGGGGCTGGAGAGAGGGGAAATTGGGGAGGTGATAGTCAAATGGTCAAATTCCAGATAAATAAGTACTGGAGATCTACTATACAGCATAGCGCCTATAGCTAACAATCCTACATTATACATTTAAAATTTGCTAACAGGGGCGCCTGGGTGGCTCAGTCAGTTAAGCGTCTGCCTTCAGCTCAGGTCATGATCCCAGAGTCCTGGGATTGAGCCCCACATTGGGCTCCCTGCTCAGTGGGAAGTCTGCTTCTCCCTTTCCCTCTGCCACTCTGCCAGCTTGTGCTCTCTCTCTCTCTCTCTCACTCTCTCTCTCAAATAAATAAATAAAATATTTTTTAAAAATTTGCTAACAGAGTAGATCTTACATTAAGTGGTGTTACAACACACACACTAACAACAACAGTAAAGAGAGTGGGAGGAAACTTTGGGAAGTGATACATATGTGTGGCCTTTCTGGTGGTGATGATTTCACAGGTGTATACTTATCTCCAAACTCATCGAGTTGTATACATTAAATAGGTATAGCTTTTTACATGCCAATCATTGCTCAATAAAGTAGCACAAAAAAGTAAAAAAAAAAAAAAATTTGCTTATAGTTCTTTTGGTCTTTAGCCTAAGTGTATATATGCCAAAATATTGTGCTCAAAAGTTACTCGAGTTATTAATTGCCTTTATCTTTGAATTTTGACCACATTCTGGTTTGACCTAGTTCCTGATTTGAGTTATGGGCTAATTGCATAGCCAAGGAAAATCCTGAACCAATCTATAGCCCAAACTGGAACCCCTATCTAAGATCAAACCTGCTGACCAGTCCAAGTGTATCAGCTCAGAAATCAGGTTACAGTTCAGTCAGAATCCCAGCCAGTGCCACTTCAAGACACTGTGGCACCCAGGCTGGTACTGACATAGATAAACAACCACGTTGTCCTCAGCTAAGAGATCAGCCCAACTCAGAACATAGTCATGTGCCAGCGCAGCTTGACACAGAAACCAAATCACTCCTGACTAAGCCAGATGAGAACCAAAGCCCGGTTTACGATGGCCCAGAGCCCGGTATAGGCTGGCTCATTCCCAGACTCATTCCCTCGTTAATTTATTCAACACGTGTTTATTATAGGCTTACTAGGTTCCAGGCACTGTGGTAGGTATTAATGCTTATCTGGGCATGGGAGGACTCCTGAGAGGCCTGCATCACCCTAGTCACCTAAATGCACAGTCGAGCTCTTCTATTGCAGTCAACACTTCCTGACTAGTGTCATCAGATAAGTTCTCGCAGAATTTTCTCATGACGTCATATACTGCTTCATCCCCTTATGGCAATTTTTTATTATGCAATAGCAAAGTCCATCATGACCTGACCCCATAACCTTTTGACCTAGTAGATTTCTATATCCGCTTAGGACCATTTATTCAACAAATATTTATTAAATGTTTTTAGATTACTAAGTCCTGGAGACACAAAAATACTGCCTTTAAGTAACTCACTGTCTTTATTTCTACCAAAGGAGATTAATACATTTAAAAAAAAGCCTACTGCAGTTCTATAACAAAGGTATAACTTCTTTAATAATGGTATCTTCAAAACTCTATGAGAGCCTAATAGGGGAGTTATTTCTTCGTGCTAGGAGATCATGGTTAGGGGAAGTGATTTCTCCACTGTTCCTTGAAGAATGACTAGAGGTTTTGTGAGAGAGAGAGACAGTTCAAGAAAAGCCGCAGTCTGAGCCGTGGGCAGTAAGGAGACTAGGATGCTCCGAGCACAAATAATTGGCGATGTTATGGAACACCTTCTTCAAAGGAATACCTTTGAAGATATAATGGTTAATACCACTTCAGGGTAATGGGATTTGTTCTAAACCTGACCCAAGGATGTTTGACACCAAGGATATCTGACAACAAACATGTAATAAGAATTATGCCAATACTAGTGAATTTTTTTGGAAAGTATCTTATGAATTAAATTCCACTGATCCAGTTTGATTTCTTGAATAATGAATAGGCTGCAAAGCTCTCAAATACATAATGGGGGCAAAATGCTCTGAGGTGAGAGGGGCAGATCAGAAAGAGTTTTCTTGGGATTAAAAGGGCAGGATATAAATATTCTGCTGCTTCTATCCTTGTCACGATGAATTTTCCAAGGTCTGTATACCTTCTTATGTCATAGATTACCTTTACCTCTTATGACATATTTCCTCAACATCGACTCACCTTTTTGTTCTATGGAGTTCCCCAAACCAGTGTCATGAATGGAAATGCCCACAGGTGCTAGGTGGATGATATGAGTAAAGCTAGCTAAGTGGGGACTGGTAAACGAAGAGTATCTGCCTCATCCAAAGAAGGAAGCCATAATTTTGCTCCAGCCAGCCACTGCCATGTAGGAATGCAGACTAAGGCTTGTCAGAACTCCAACATTTTCAAGAGAAGCCAGAAATTCTGATTTTTATTATGGAAACTCTCAACTTGGCAACTAATTGGAAAAAAAAAAAAAAAAGCAACCCTCTAAGCAGGCCAACAGAACATGTCTGTGGGCCTGATTCTACTCCTGGGCACAAGTTTGTGAGACTTTGTCTGAAACTTTCCTCGTTTTCTGTGATATCATACTTGAAGGAATGAAGGACTGTTCCATCTTTTTCTGACATTACTGATTTCCCAAATATGGACTCACCTTCTTCTTCTTGTGAAGTACCATTTGGCACCACCCTCTAGCGATTTCAGAGTTTGCTCACCCCTCTAAACATCAATTTTTACCCCCTCCTTGTGATATCACGAACTATGCCAATAATCTTCCCCTTCTTTCTTGCCTGGTCACGCCCTTTACGACACCTGAATGGCCTTACCACCTTGGAATGACAACTCATTTCTTCATACCTTTACAGTCCTTTGCGTATTTCTTTTCATCATCCCCCTGTGTCATGATGAGTAACCTCATCCCAGGACTGCAGCTTGGGATGGGAAGTGGGAAGATACAGTCTGTATGGCATCACAAAACGATGAGGTTGTTTGGAAAAGTTCATGGTGTCATAAGACATGTCTGCATTAACAGAGATTTTTAAAAGAATCATAAAAGTTAGGGAAGGACGCTTAAAAACTGTGATTTAGATCTCTTTAGAGTGAATAAAAAGTATAAAATTAGTTTTCCAAGTATTTCAGGTTAACTTTTATCATATCATATTGTAAGATATCATTATATCTTTACAGAGACTTTGCTCTCTGGATATACTGTCTGTTTTTTAGGTGGAGTGAGAGGTTATCTTTTTTTAACTTCATGGAATGAAAATTCAGAGATTAGGAATAAGATTTCTATAACTGCAGTCATTGCACATTTTAAGGTTTTTTGCTGGAAGGAAAAAAATTATGAATGTAGCCCATAGCATTTATTTGATCCTGATCCTTATTGCAGCATGACTGAATTTTATTCTCACTAAATTTTTATAATCCATGAAATATATAACTCAAGATTCCTCATACTACTTTGTATGAAATAGTTTATCCTTTCTTTTTTTTTTAAGATGGCTAAGTGGGAGTAGGATTATTATTTTAAGGATCTTATAAAACTTTTTGGGTAGGGATAGACTAGTTGTTAAAGTAAGAGGCTCTTGAAATTATGGTCATTGTAACATGGATCTAGATATTATGATTTATGGTTATTAGTATTTATCTCCTATGTGTTAGTCACTATAATATCGGTGGGCAGAAGATAAAATTTCCATTCCATTTCTAAAGAAGAAAAGAAAAAAAAGAAAAATCAAATCCTTTTGCCAAAACACTGAGAAAAAAGAATTCCTAACAACATAATGGCCTAACATAATTAGGTGATTTTCCTTTCTTTCATTCAACAAATATGTATTGATTGCCTACTATATGCATCAGACACTGTTTTAGCTTTGGATAAACAGTAATAAACCAGGGGCGCCTGGGTGGCACAGCGGTTGGGCGTCTGCCTTCGGCTCAGGGCGTGATCCCGGCGTTCTGGGATCGAGCTCCCACATCAGGCTCCTCCGCTATGAGCCTGCTTCTTCCTCTCCCACTCCCCCTGCTTGTGTTCCCTCTCTCGCTGGCTGTCTCTATCTCTGTCAAATAAATAAAATCCATAAAAAAAAAAAACAGTAATAAACCAAGTATTGTCTATCCTCTCATGAATCTTATGGTCTAGTGAAAGAGACAAAGAAAAATTATTAAGGAAAGAAGTATATAGATGTGAATATCTGTATATGTAAATGAATTTGTGCATTTATGTGCGCACACACACACACACACACACACACACACACCATCAGGGAGAATAACGGAAAGGAAGAGAGGGAAGCTATTTTACATTGAGTGGTTAGAGTAGACCTTTCTGAGGCAGTGGCCCTAGAATTCTAATAAATACGAAAGATCCAGTCATGCAAAATGTAGGGGAAATAGTGGTCTGCTGAAGTGGGTACAGCTTGGGTGAAAGCCTTAGCTGGGAATGGTTTCTAAGAACAAAGAAACCAACATGGCTAGAGCATAGTGACTGAGAAGAAGGTGGTGAGAAACGAGGCTGAACAGAAAGACAGGAGGTATCAGGAAGATCCTTGAAAGAGAATGAAGAGTTTGGATGAGAAGCCATTGTTTTCAAGTAGAGTAGTGCTAAGTTTTATTTTTTATTTTACTTTTTAAAAAGATTGATTGATTGATTGATTGATTGATTGATTTTAAACAGCGTGAGAGCAGTGGGGGTGGAGGGAGAAAGAGTCCCAAGCAGACTCTGTGCTGACCGCAGAGCCAGACGTGGGGCCCAGCCTCATGACCTGAGCAGAAACCAAGAATCAGAGACAAGGACACTTAACCGACTGTGCCCCGAGCAGTGCTACGTTTTAAAGATCGTCCCCAACTGCTGTGTGGAGAATGGATTGTAGGGGATCAGAGTGGGAGCAGGAACTAGTTTGAAGCTAGTTGCGGTATTCCAGTGAGAAATGATGATGACTTGGCCGAGGCTGGTAGCAGGAGAAAGTGGTCGTGTATCTGAGAGGTAGAATCAACAGAACGTGTTGATGGATTAGGTAGGTGGTGCGAAGGGAAACTAAGAATCAGGTATGACTCACAGGGTTTTGGCTTGAGCAACTGGCATACCTCTGGGAAGCAGATGTCCAGACAGGGCTAGGTATGCGAAAGGTTTATCAGAGGATAACACTTCTGAAAGGAAGAGAGGCAGAAGCAGAAATGTAAAGGGGGAGGTCGCCAGCAGTGACGCAAACCTGACAGTCTCTGCAGCTCAGTGGGGAGCTCTTGGGCAAAGATGGCGAGTTAGTGGAGCTCTACACTGGCCTAGGCCCTTGTCCTACCACCTTGCTCATTCATGGCTGGGAGCCTCCCCAAGAAGAATATGGTCTCAGTTATACCAGAAGAAGAGTGTTACTTTGGCTCTAAAAGCTGAAGTGGACCCTGAAGCAAATAAGAGCTAGAGGCTGTCAGCTAACCACACTCCTCACGGCTGGGCAGCCAGTCCTTTCTTGAAGGGGAATATCAGCAGCATATCCCCGTATCTCCCACAGGGAGCAACAGGTAGGAAAAGATCAAGAATTTAGTTTTATTTTATTTTATTTTACTTTTTAAGATTTATTTATTTATTTGACACAGAGAGAGACAGCCAGTGAGAGACAGAACACAAGCAGGGGGAGTGGGAGAGGAAGAATTTAGTTTTAAACAAGAGGGAGATGAAGTTAGTTAATTATGTCATTGATTCCTCAAATACTTATTGAGCTTCTGTAATAGGCCATTCAGATAGAAATACTATGCACAGGGGCGCCTGGGAGGCTCAGTTGGTTAAGCATTTATTTGCCTTTGGCTGATGTCAGGACACCAGGACTCTGGGATTGAGACCCAAGTAAGTCTCCCCCTCAGCAGGGAGTCTGCTTTTTCTCTGTCCCTCTTCCCCACTCATGCTCTTTCTTCTCTCTTTCTCAAATAAATAAATAAAATCTAAAAAAAAAAAAAAAAGAAAAAAGAAAAGAAGTACTATGCACATAGTTGCAGGCAGTCTAGATTTCAAAAGAGATGTATGGGCTGGAGATACTTACTTGAGAATTAGCATATGTATGATATTTAAGGTCATGGACTGGCTGGGATCATCCAGTAAAAGATAAAATCGTTTTTAACCTTGAGAGATTTTTTTTTTTTTTCTGGGGACTGCTTGGAGGCAATTTGGGTTGTCACATTGACGAGAGAGACAAGGAGGTAGGGTCCAGGGATGTAAAACATCCTGAAATATGGGAAACATGGGAAATCCTGCCCAATGAAGAAGTGTCCAACACAAACACCAATAGTGCCCTTGTGGAAAAATTGGATGTAGACAGAGAAATGGTTCCAGAATCAACCCCTGGGACATTTCAACTTTTAGAAGCTGTGTAATGGAGAAAAATGTCTCAGTCTCAGGAGAATGAAAAGGAGTATCTAGAAAGGTGGAAAGAAAACTAGGAGAGAATGGTATGGTATCAGATGCCAAGAGTGCAAAGTGTTTCAAGGAGAGAGAAGTTAGCAGCAGAGAATTCTCCAAATAGTTGAATAAGATGAGGACAGAAAATTGTCCATTCACAAGTGAGCTTGATAAGAGCAATCTCAGAGGAGAGGAGGAGATAGGAAACAGACTGGCATAAGCTGAGAGTAAAAGGGAGGGGAGCAAGTAGAGAAAGGGATAGTTAAAGAAATTTGCACAAATAATAACCAGAGGAACAAGTTATAGGGTGGAATCAACGTAAGGATTTTATTTCTCATATTTCATTATGAAAGTTTTAAACATACAGAAAAATTGAACGAATTTCACGGTAAATATCACTAAATTCTATAATAAAAGCGTTACTCTATTGGTTTTATCACATCCTTTTATCTACCAATAAGGAAGGGATTTTTAAAGATGGAAAACACTCCTAGAGCGTGTTTGTATGCCCAGAGTGTGATTCAATAGCTAGCGGAGATTAATGACACAGGGAAGACAGGGGATGGCCAAGTGAGAAAAATGAAGTCCTTGAGAACTGAGGGGAATGGATTCAGGTAAAGGGACTGCCTTTTATTGTTACAGAAGGAAAGAAAGAGGAAATAGTTACAGAATCATGTAGGTTTGTGGATCTGATAGTAGGAAAACGTGGCAGATGCTACACTATTGCCTAACAGCTTAGACCCTCTTCTCTTGCTAATAGAACCCAAAATTTGGCACCACTGGCCCAGACCCAGGGAGTTAATAGTGACTGGTCTCAGCCAGTCATGACTACTGCATTCCCCTTTGCCAGACACTAACTTTCCCATCATATCTTGTAGCTAAGAGAATGGCCATAGAACCTATTTCTGCTCAATGGAACTTAAGGGTTGTTTGCTAAAGGGGCTTCAGTGAAAGCTTTTCCTTTCCTGAGAAAAGGGGAGGGAACTTCTCACATAAAAGGTCCTTTTGCTATCTTCGTCCAGCTCCTGTGTTTTTCTTATTTTTGCATGTGGTCAAGTTCATAATGCAGGAAGTATGATAGCCATCTTTCAACCTTCAATAAACTTGAAGATGAAAAGCCAAAGCTGAGAGAAGGCAAGAGGTGGGCAATATGATGATATTGTTTAGCAGCTGAACCAATCAACGCCAACAACGATCTCCTCCAGACGTACTTGTATCACAGAAAAATAAACTCCAATTCGTTGAAGCCCTTGTGGTCAGGTTTTACGTCACTTTAGCTGAATACAGATACACAATATGAGGGAGGTATGGTGGCTATCCCTTTTTTCTCCTGAACACCTCTTCCTACCTTGATCCTGATTACAGACTCTATTCCCATGCCACAGGAATAAATACCTGATCTAAACAGAGCTTGGATTCCTTCTGCTGAAAATTTTTAACTCGATTAGGAATACCCAAAGGCAGAAGGAGATAATCTATTATCCCTTCTAGAAAGAAGGCCCAAAATCTCTTGCCCCTGTGATTGTTTCCCTGCTTAGTCTGTCTAGAGTTACTCAATTATCCTCTCAATGAATCCCCTTTTCTTAAAGTTAGCTAGAATTGGTTTCTGTTGCTTTAAACCAATGGTTCTCAACTAGGGGGATTTTGCCTCTTAATGACTATCTGGCAAAGTCTGGAGATATTTTTGGTTGACACAACTGAGGGTAGGTATTTTTGGCATCTAGAGTATAGATATCAGGGATGCTGGTAACATCTATAATACACGGGACAATGCCTGACAACAAAACATATTTGACCCAAAGTGTCAATGGTGCTGCTGTTGAGAAACCCTGCTTTAAAACAAGATTTCCTTAACTTGTACAAGGTGGTTCTCAACAAAGGTGACTTAGGGTTAGGTGAAAATGAGTGGGAAGGAAGAATGGAAGGTCTAAGGAGCAAGAAGTGTGGAATGACCTTCGAAGGTATGCAAGAGAGAATATGCTAGAGAAATATTGGAGAATTGCTGGGCAGTGGTTAGGGTCTGTCTGAGGTTGGTGACCATGAATTTAGAGACATGGGCCTAGAGATCAGGTCCTGAGTGGAACTCAAGATGCTTAACTGACTGAGCCACCCAGCTGCCCTGCTAAGAGAGTAAATCTTAAAAAGTCTCATCATAAGAAAAAATTTGTTACTATGTCTGGTGATGGATGTCAACTAGACTTATTGTGGTGATCATTTCACAATATATATATTTGAATATATAATTTTGAAACATTATGTTGTATATGTGAAACTAATATAATGTTATTTGTCAATTATACTTCAATAAAGAGAAAAAAAGAAGAAAAAACACTGATGAAATCAAGTTGATCTTGAGATAACTGGTATCCCCTAGAGCTTGTTAGAAATGCAGAATCTCAGCCCTCATTGTAGTTCTACTGAACCAGAATCTGCATTTTAACAAAATCCCCAGGTGATTTGTATGCACATTAGGGTCTGAAAAGCAAAGGGTCAGAGGATTTGATGAAGGTGAAAATTTTTGTGCTGAGGATGCTGAAAAGAAGCTTCTGGCAGAATTTTCTAAATCGGAGGTTAGCAAAAAAAATTTTTTTTTCTGTAAAGACCTATGTAGTAAATATTTTTAGCTTTGAAGGCCAGTCTCTGCTACAACCACTCCATGCTGCCATTGTAGCATGACAGCCACCAGGGACGATTCATAAACAACTGAGTGTGACTGTTGAGTATGCCTGTGTTCCAATACAACTATTTGCAAAAACAGGCAGTCGGTTCATTTGGTCCAATAGCCATAATTTGCTGACCTCTGATCTAGACCTTAGTAAAATGAGAAAGTCTTGGCTCCCATGTAGAGTGTACTGTTGAGTGTTCTTGTTTCTGATTACTTACTGTCTCTTGTCAGTAAATACTCCTGCCTTCCTCTCCCCTCTTCTGAAGACAATGAAGAATTTGGCCAGCTGGTGTTCTGTGGGATCCTAGAAGTGAGAAGGGGGAGAACTGAAGTATTAGGAAGCCAGAATCTCCTTGACGTCCTTTTTTTCTGCCTGAAGTGCGAAGGGATGTACTACGGGGCAGGCTTCTTTATTGCCTCCGTGTTAGAGATGGGGAAGCGATGTTATGGAGAGAGGTTAAGTAACTTGCCAGAGGAAATTCAGTTAATAAAGGTAGAGCTGGATTTTTAATCCAGATAGGATGGGGACCCAGTTCTGACTCCAAAACCTTGTTTTTTCCCTTGTAAAATGCAATAATAGTATGTTCTCCATCCTCCTCCCCATCAGATTTTCCATCAGTGTTAACCCCCCACGTTTTGGGTTACCTATTAAGTAAAGTAACATTTCCTTATTAGTCCTTCAGATCATAGCATGTTTCCAGGGCTCATTATCAACATTTCTATTTTTCTCTACCACAAAACAATCTTTATTAGTATAAGAGATGATGTTGCCTGCTTTATATGAACATGACATTCTGAAATATTTTCCTCGGCAATTTCTCCTAATCTTGGATCTTGCTCTTTAATCTTTGTTTGCCCCATCTTCCTTGTCTTCCCTTTTTTGTTCATGCCCGAATATTGCTGAGAATAATGCTGACATCTCAGTCACCAAGCTAGTGTACATTATCCTTTTCCTGTCATCTTATTGTTGGACTAATCCAATTTTCTTATTTTCCATTCTTAATCTCCACTGGATCACTATAAATAACCTGATACATTATTATCAGATCTTTCAGGGTGTCCCCTTAAAGGGTCTATCCCAAATCTTAGTGCCTGGATCAGGCACTATGTGTTTGGCTCTCTGGTAGATAATGGGTAATAAAAATGTGCAAGATGTATTTACAGTTTAGTGTTTTCCACAATGTTGGGATGTGGTATTGTCTCCTGATCTGACACTAACATTGATTACTAATGATATATAACCAATACACAACAATATTTCCCATGTTTTTCATGTTGAAATTCAGTGCTCCTACACCATCACCTCTTGAATATTCTTTCTTACTCCAGTGCTTTTACCTCTTCAATCTATCCATCAGAACAGAACATGATTATTTTCCTTACCTTTGCCTCTGCTATTAAACCTTCATTAGAGGCAGAATCACAACATCCTAAGACTTTGATGATGATAAGGGAGATAGTTTAAGATTTTGATTTAAAGAAAATGGACAAGTGTTTCTAACTGAACCTTAAAAACGTTTGAGGCACTGTTCTAAGCATGTCGATGAGAAGTAAGAGGAAAGTTTGCTGGTCTTGCAATCCAAAGACTTGAATTACAGTCCTAGCTCAGCCACTAGGGTAAGAATGGCTAACATTTATTGAGCACTTAGTATGTACTAGTCACTTTTCTACTGTTATGCTGTATGGAGGGGGGTACAATTATATTCCCCATTTTACAGACAAGAAAACCGAGGCACAAAGTGCTTAAGTAACTTGGAGTTGGTATGGTAAGCTGAATCCGGTTTTGCAACATAAGCAGTCTGGCTCCAAACTGGTGCAGTTTGTTACTACCCGCCTTTATTTCCTGGTAAAAAGAAGCAAGCAGGATTAACATACACGCAGCAGGTTCTGTACCGGTTTTCTGCAATGTTCTACTCATTTAATCTTCACTAAGAACTCTGAGGTAGGTACCATTTTTTACAAGCTAGAAGACCAAGGCTCAGAGCGGTACAATTATTTGGCACACATGCTTTGAAATCAGCCTCGAGGCTCCAAAAGCTTCTCTAACCCTCAAACCACGTATATCTTTGAGCCTCAGTTTTCCCACCTTTAAAGTGAGGGGGAGTGCCGTAATGCCTCAGTTCTCCGAGGGGAGGCTATAGAGAAAAGAGGTCTGTGCGCGGAACGGTGTGACAGAAGGGGTAGTTAAGAAGCAATCAACCTCAGTGGCCGAGGGCCCTGCATAACCGGGGTTGGTGAGGATGCGGTTACGAGAAAGATTCCCGCCGTGGAGGAGACTGGGGGGGGGGGGTGTCACCCCGAGCGAGGCCTATAGGCGAAAATGGGCCTGATAGCCTATCTCTGATCCGTCTGAGCGCTGCGGGCGCAGGCCAGCGGCCAAGGGGGAGGCGATCCCTGGGGCTTTGTCCCGATCCCGGGACAGCACCTCACCCGCCCAAATCCTGCTTCGCAGGTTTCTCCATGAGAGCTTAAGAAGGAAGGGGCGCGGCTTGCCTGCCCGCGTCGCAGAGCGCCACGTCCCTCTTGGCTTAGGCTCCCCCAGGCTCCTTCGCTTTCCTGGTCCACGCCGCCCGCCTCTCAGCCCCCGGGCGCTGCCTCGTCTCCGACCCCGCCAATCCGCAACTTCCGCCATCCTAGTCGGACCAATCAGAGGCTGTAGGAGGGGTGGGGACTGTCGCCAAGGCAGCGAAGAGGCGGGAGCGCGCGGTCAGCAGCGGTACAGAGCAAAACCGCGGGCGGGGGGCTGGAGAGACAGGTTTATGTACTGCGTGCATTCAGCAGGCGGAGCCTCGAGCGCCGAGACCCGGCTTGGTAAGGCCGGGGGCCAGAGGTGGGTGCGGATCATCGCGGCGGGAGGCTGGAGCGGGTCCGGAGATAGGGCTCAGGGCTTCGCCTGCCCTACCCTGCAGTGAGAATGGCGGGGTGAACCGCACAGTCGGCGGGCGCCAGTGGAGGGGCGCTTCCAGTTGCAGCCTGAGGCGTGGGGTCCCTTTTTCCACTCCACTCGCAGCAGTGCACCCAAGCTTTCTTTGGGGTAGATGAAGGCGATAGGCTCTTGGCGGGGAGCAGGCGTGGGTGAGTGCAGGACCGAGACCCCGACAGGGTCCAGCCTCGCCTTGGCAGGTCGATGGGCGAGGGAGGTGCCCACTGAGAAGGGGGGTGTACCCACCAGTGCCCTGCTGATGCACATCACTCCCGGGGCGGTCAAGCAAAACTAGGCCGGCGAATCCAGCTCTTCTGCCTGTCTGTTAACCCCGCAACCCCTGACACTTGGAGAAAGTTCGTGTCAGCTGTGGTTATTGTTTTCCCTTAAGTGAGAAGTCACTGCTGTGAGATGAGCTCTTTCTGTTTCTGAAATAGTACTTCCACTTCCTTGCTGCACTTCCTAAATGGTAATTCAGCGAATGAATGTAGTTGTTTTTGTGGTCGGTGCTGGCAAGTGGTCTTGCTAGGCAATCATTTTACAATATCCAGATACATTTTTTAAAGATTTTATGTATTTGTCAGAGAGAGTGAGCACAAGCAGAGGGAGCGGCAGGCAGAAGGAAAAGCAGGCACCCCGCTGAGCAGAGAGCCGGGCATGGGGCTCGATCGCCCAACCCTGGGATCATGACCTGAACCAAAGGCAGTCGCTCAACGGACTGAGCCACCTAGGGGGCCCGCAATATCCCGATATTGTATAATATCGAGACAGAAACAGGGAGAGAGGGAGAGAAAGAAAGAGGGAGGGAGAAAATGTGAACATGACCCTTGAACCATTATTCTGATTTCTGGGAGACAGAACCTCTTGAGATTCTCAGTGTCCACTAAACTCCTAAATTGGATAATGTATACTTACACAATTGATTAAGTAAGTGCTCCCATCTAAGCCTTTTATTAAGGCTATTAAATCCATGGGTGAATATGAACATCAAACCACCTACTATTCTCTTGGCTAAAAAAGGGAGAAGGGGGAGGAGGGAGGGTAAATGCAAATATTTCTGATAGTCAATTCTGTCTGAAGGAGATTCTGGACTTTCTCTAAAGAATCGGGAAAAAATGTGGAGACAGTTGCTTTAAAGAATTTATTAAAAGTAGTATATGGTTAATAGATTTGGATCTAATATGCAAATATTTCTGATAGTTTTCTTTGAAGGAGATTCTGGACTTCCCCTGTAAGAATTGAAAGAATCGAGGAGACATTTGCTTTAAAGAATTTGTTAAAAGCAGTATGACTAGAGGTATAATAGATTTGGATCCTATAACCTGTAGCTTCTTTTATGATTTATTTAAATTTTTGTTTCTTAGGGCCTTCCCTGGTGAATTCTGTTGAATAGTCAGGCAATACCCAGATTTTTGCATCTTGTCCCTCATAGAAATTACCTCAGGATTCATCTTGATTGAAGCTGAATGTGAGTTCTTGTTTCGTAAAACTTGATCAGCAAGTTCAACAAATGCCGAACAAATGTCTCAACAAATGTTCGTCAGTTAATAGGGCCCAAAATTTTTTAAAAAATGGAGATTTAGAATGAGAAATCTCAAATACTATTACTCTTGTGATTGGGGTGAACGTGGAAACTCCTGTTTCTCATCTCGTTCTCTAAACTCTCCATGATCTGGTCTAACTTTCTAGTGAAAAATTCATTTCCGCCTCCTTGTGGTTACTCGTGTTGTTCTCTTGCAGCAGTCTTTTTTTTTTTTTTAAAGATTATATTTATTTATTCGACAGAGATAGAGACAGCCAGCGAGAGAGGGAACACAAGCAGGGGGAGTGGGAGAGGAAGAAGCAGGCTCATAGCAGAGGAGCCTGATGTGGGGCTCGATCCCACAACGCCGGGATCACGCCCTGAGCCGAAGGCAGACGCTTAACCACTGTGCCACCCAGGCACCTCCTTGCAGCAGTCTTAATATACCCGTCTTGCCATGGCCAAAGTCCTGGTTGTGTTCACCTTAATCTGCGGATTGGTACTTACTGTTCAACTTTTGCCAAGTTGGTCTGTGCCCTGTAAATACCAGTTAAAACGAAATGCACAGAGAAAACAATGAGGGTACTTTTCAAAACACTAGTTATTGATCATGGTTGCTAAAATAGACTCTCGGTAGCATGATCAATACCAGTGTCTTTTCCTTTGGGGACATGTTGTATATCTCTATAGATATATCCAATTAATTTTGTTGTTTAGAATAATGTTTAAGTTGCTTTCCACTTTCTCAGGGCCCTTTTGATGACTGAGGAAAATACCCTTTTAAGTATTGCGTAGCCTGAGGAATCAAGTGTTAATACGTTTTTAAAATGTATTGAAAGTAATCCTTGAAATGGATAATCTTTTAAGTATTGTGAGTAATTGAGTTGACTGTATTTGGTATGATAGATGATTAACTTTTTCTGAATATCTGAAGGTCTAGAAGGGGGAAATTTGTTATTTTTATGTTGGATATGTGCAATTAGTTCATAGGCCTTAAAAACATGCTCCTCACAATTTCAAATAATTTATTTAAGGAAAAAAATCTCAATCACATATTGATTTTCAATCCAAAGTTAAAAAAAAACAAACATGAAATGGTGAAAATTATTCTTGATTAGAATTTGATGGCCAGATTCCAATCCTGGCTCTGTCAAATAGTTTTGGCCAGGTCACTTAGCTTCCTTATGCTTTGTAAACTTTTATAAAAGTTGGGTCTGAACCAAAGCACCTCTGAGATCATTTCTGGTCCCAGAATTCTGTTTTAAAAATTGTAAAGAAACCTAATGGAAATTGAGATAACAGTTGCATGCTTTTATTTTTGGCAGAGCTTTTTAAAATTTTTTAATTTTTTTTTTAATTTGGCAGAGCTTTTTGGCATATTGTATTGTAGTTATCCAGAGTACAGTATATATGAATAATGGAGACATTGTAATTTTGATAAATTTTTTTATTGAGTGGTACAGATGAGAAATAGTTTCTGGTTTCATTAAGTAAGCCTATTATCAAGGATACTCTAACCAACTAAGATTGAAAAAAAAAAGGCAATACGATGGTCGTTTTCTACAGATATGAGCATTAAGCACATTAATATCTATACTATTATCTTGATACATGGAAGGGATGGAGTCCAGCTCAGCTGGTCATACATTTAATGCTTTATTTTGAATCTCACTTTTCTGTGGACTCTCATTAAAAAAAATTTTTTTTCTTTTTAGTTAAGTAAACTCTATTCCCTAGGTGGGGTTGGAATTCACAACCCGAGATAAAGAGTAGCATGCTCTACTGACTGAGCCAGCCAGGCCCTCCAGTATCTATACTAATATCTTGATTCACGGAAGGTTGGAGTTCAGCTCAGCTGGTCATACATCTGATACTTTCTTTCGAATCTCGCTTTCCTGTGGACTCTCATTTTTAAAGGGAAAATTGGAGTTGAGTACCAGGGTACTGGTCTCCCTCATCACTGCTGCCATCGAGAAAGTCAGAAGCCGTTTATTTTTCTCCACCCTGCTCCTTTTCACTGTTAAATTATGACATTGACAGCAAGAAGGAGCAACCAATGTTTCCTGGCCAAGGGCAGTGCCTTGGAGAAAGAAACCTGGGACTCTTGTTTTAATCCCAGGGAGGAAGAGATGGTACTCCTCTTTTGTTGGATGTATTCCTTTCAGTGGCCTACAGCTGCATCAGGACTTTGGCGGTGGCAGTGCTCAGAGGAGAGTTCTAATGCAGCCTTTCCAAAAATGACATTAAAATGTGGTATGTCAAACTGGTATATTGCCTTTTAGGTTCTATAACTTTGCGTGTTTACAGAACAGATTTTTATTACTTTATATAGCTGTTTCGTTTTCAAGACACGAAGGGCATTAATATTTACCGAGCAGTTACTATTGCCATGCATTGTGCTCGTTGCCATGTGTTCATTCTTATTTTCAGCCAATCAAAAGCTTATGAAGAAGTATGAGCTCAGTTTATCGGTAGGAAAATTGAGAATCAGAGAGGCAAATAGCTTGCCAGTAAATGGGAGTGATAAGGATTCAATCTGTTGTTTATTTTTGACCATCCTGTGTTAATAAAAGTCATATGCCTTTTCTTCGTATAACATGTGTATGATCACTCCCCCGCTTAGACGATTTTATGTTAATATACCATAAAAAGAAAGAAATATATAGACTGCTTAGAAATAATTCCTTTTGTTCACCAGTGAGTTTGCACATGAGCCAACTGCCTTGTATTTCACAGGTAGTGGGGTTTTAAAAAAGAAAATTTGAGCTCTTCTGCTTTATTACTGATCTCTGTGACTGAGACTGGGGCCAAGGTTAAATTTTTTAAAGTGGTGGTAAGAGTAAAGAAAGATTCTAGTTAAGGATTTTAAGAAAAATTTCAGTTAAGGATTTAATGAGAAAACTTACCCTATATCTTGAAATCTCATTGCTGAGGAAAGTAAGCTTTTAGTCTGAATTCTTATTTACAAGAGGAGTGATACGGTAAAGCTTTGGCATAATAAACCAATATCTTTGTTTATTGTGGCCTTTGATTCTGTTTATTTAATATTTCTCTCTCCCCTTTCTGCTGGATTTTGATATAATTTAGTCTCCTTCCACATCATAAAAATTTGGTACTTTTTCTATTTATAGGATGTGACAAATATATGTACTACCATGTGCCATTACTACTGTAATAAGGCTACATTTATGGTTGTATTTAATCTGTTTTTATTTCTTCTTCTTCTTCTTCTTCTTCTTCCTCTTCCTCTTCCTCTTCTTCTTCTTCTTTTTTACATCTAGAACTTGTTGAGTCTGTTTTTAGTGAAAAAGCATTGACCTAGGAGCCAAGACCCACCTCTTCATTAATTTGATATTGTGCAACTCATCTTACCTCTCCGGATCTCAGTTGCCCGATCTGTAAAAAGAAGATAAAAATTCTTTACTTATCTGAAGGTAAGTGATCAGTTAAGAAAGCAAAAAATAGAACAGATTTAACGGTGGCTTAAACACACAATATTTATTTTCTCATGTAAAATAATTCTTTTTTTTTTTAAGGATTATATTTATTTATTTAAGAGTGTGAGAGAGAGAGGGTGAGGGGCAGAGGGAGAAGCAGCCTCCCTACTGAAAGGGAGCCCAATGCATGGCTCCATGTGGGGCTCGATCCTGGGACTCTAGGATCATGACCCCAACTGAAGGCAGATGCTTAACTGACCGAGCCAGCCAGGCGCCCCTCATGTAAAATAATTCTTGAAGTAGGTTGTCTAGGATAGGTGTAGTAGCTTCATAAAGTTATCAGGGACCTAAGCTTTTCCCAGTTCTTTGATCTGCCATCCCTAAGGCGTGGCCCTGGTCCTTGGAGTCCAAGATAGCTGCCAGAGTTCTAATCATCACAGCCAAGTTCCAGGCGGCAAGGCAAAGGCAAAGATGGATCCTCTTCCTTTAAGGAGACTTCCCAAACCAAAGCTCAAGTTACCAGGGAAGCAGGGAAATGTAGCTGGATGCATAGCCACCCTGAATAAAATTGGGCTTTTGTGACTGAGAAGGAAGGGAAGATTTGGATATTGACAGGCAAATAGGACTCTCTGCCATACTATGGGTCTTTTTTTTCTCTTTCATCTCTGAGATCTGTAAGCAATGATGACCACTCTTAGAAGCTTCGGTAATTACCACAGAAGAGCTTTGTCTGATCATTGTCTTCAGAATGAAATAACTTTAATAAATTGTGTTTCTTTTTTTACTTTTATCCTGTGATTCATTATTGAAGCTATCCTGTCTTACTATTTGTTCTGGTTATTACTGTTACTTTTATTATTAAGATATAACTGACAATGTTATTAGTTGCAGGTATACAGCATAGCGATTCATCAGTTCTATACATTACCCAGTGCTTACTCCAGTAAGTGTACTTACCATCTATTACCATACAAAGTTACTACACTATTATTGACTATATTTCCTGTCCCGCACTTTTCATCCCCATGATTATTTATTTTATAACCAGAAGTTTGTATCTCTTAATTCCATTCACCTATTTTACCCATCCTTCTACTTCCCTTCCGTTTGGCAACCACCAGTTCTCTGGATTTATGAATCTCTTTTGTCTGTTCATTCGTTTTGTTTTTTAGATTCCACATATAAGTGAAATCATATGGAATATGACTTTCATCTGATTTATTTCACTTAGCGTAACACCCTCTAGGTATATCCATATTGTCGCAAACGACAAGATTTTGTTCTTTTTTATGGCCGAGTAACATTCCAGGATACGTACCACATTTTCTTTATCTGCTCTTCTATCAATGGACACTGAGGTTGCTTCCATCTCTTCACTGTTGTAAATATACGGATGCATATATCTTTTCAAATTAATGTTTTCATTTTCTTTGAGTAAATACCCAGCAATGGGATTATGGTATTTCATTTTTAATTTTTTGAGAGACCTTCATGCTGTTTTCCTAGTGATTGTATCAATTTACATTCCCACCAACAGTGCACAAGGGATCCCTTTTTTCTACATTTTGGTCAACACTTGTTATTTCTTATCTCACTGATACTAGCTATTCTGATTGGTGTGAGGTGATATCTCAATGTGGTTTTGATTTGTATTTGCCTGATAATGGGTGAGGTTGAGCATCTTTTTAGGAGTCTGTTGGCCATCTGTCTGTCTTCTTTGGGAAAATGTCTGTTTAGGTCCTGAGCCCTTTTTTAAATTGGATTTGGGTTTTTTTGCTATCAAGTTGTATGAGTTCTTTATATATTTCAGATATTAACTCCTTATTGGATATATCATTTGCAAATATCTTCTCCCATTCAGTAGATTGCCTTTTTATTTTGTTGATGGATTCCTTTACTGTGCAAAAGCTTTTAATTTTATGTAGTCCAAATAGTTTATTTTTGCTTTTGTTTCCCTTGCCAAAGGAGACATATCTAGAAAAATATTGCTAAGACTGATGTCAAAGAGAAGAGTGCCTGTTTTTTTTTTTTCTAGGAATTTTATGGCTTTAGGTCTCTCATATAGGTCTTTGAATCCATTTTGAGTTTATTTTTATGTATGGTATAGGAAAGTGGTCTAGTTTCATTCATTTGCATGTAGCTGCCTAGTTTTGCCAAAGCCATTTATTGAAGACTATCTTTCCCCCATTGTATGTTCTTGTCTCCTTTGTCACAGATTAATTTTTTTTTTTTTTAGAGGGAAAGAGAGAGTGTGCAAGTGGCAGGCAGGGGCAGAGAGGGGGGAGAGAGAGAATCTTTTTAAAAAAATATTTAAGAGAGAGAGCGAGAACACATGCATACAAGTAGGGGAGCAGAAGAGGGAGAGGGAGACAGAGAGAGAGAGAGAGGGAGATCTCAAGCAGACTCCCCACTAAGCAGGGAGCCCGACATGGTGCTTCATGCAGGGATTGATCTTACAACCCTGAGATCATGACCTGAGCCAAATCAAGAGTGAGATGCTTAACTGACTGAGCCACCCAGCTACCTCTGTTGTAGATTAATTGACTATATAAGCATAGATTTATTTCTGGGCTCTGTATTCTTTTTTTTTCTTTTCTTTAAAGATTTTATTTATTTGAGGGAGAGAGAACAAATGAGTGGGGGAAGGGGCAGAAGGAGAGGGAGAAGCAGACTCCCTGAGGAGCAGTGAGCCCAATGAGGGGCTTGATCCCAAGACCCTGAGATCATGACCTGAGCTGAACGCAGATGCTTAACCAACTGAGCCACCCAGGCATACCTGGGCTCTGTATTCTGTTCTATTGACCTATGTGTCTATTTTTGTGCCAGTACCATACTGTTTTGATTACTATAGCTTTGTACTATAGCATAAAAATCTGGGATTATGGTACTTTCAGTTTTGTTCTTCTTTCTCAAGATTGCTTTGGCGAGTGCCTGGGTGGCTCAGTTGGTTAAGCATCCAACTCTTGATTTTGACTCAGGTCATGATCTCAGGGTCCTGGGATCAGCCCTGCATGGGGCTCTGTGCTCAGTGCAGAGTCTGCTTGGGATTCTCCCTCTCCTTCTGCCCCTCCTCTTGCTTATGCTCTCTCTCTCTCTCAAATTAAAAAAAAAAAAAAGATTGCTTTGGCTATTCAGGGTCTTTCGTGGGTTTATACAAATTTAAGGATTATGTTCCAGTTTTGTGAAAAGTACAGTTGGTATTTTGATAGGGATTGCACTGAATCTATAGATTGTTTTGGGTAGTATGGACATTTTAACAGTATTAATTCTTCCAATCGATAAGCATGGTATATCTTTCCATTTGTGTTGTCTTCAGTTTCTTTCATCAATGTCTTCTTATAGTTTTCAGAGTATGGTTCTTTTACCTCCTTGGTTAAATTTATTCTACATATTTTATTCTTTTTTAATGCAACTGTAATTGGGTTTTTTTTTAATTTCTCTTTCTGCTACTTTATTCTTAGTATATAGAAATAACAGATTCCTGTATATTAATTTTGTATCCTGCAGCTTTATTGAATTCATTAATTAGTTCTAATAATTTTTTGGTGGAGTCTTTGGGGTTTTCTATATGTAGTGTCATGTTATCTGCAAATAGTTACAGTTTTACTTCCTCCTTACCAATTAGGATGCCCTTTTTTCTCTTTTCTTTTCTTTTCTTTTTTTGTCTGATTGCTATGCCTAGGACTTCCATTATTATGTTGACTAAAAGTAGCAAGAGTGGACATCTTTGTCTTGTTCCTGATCTTAGAGGAAACGCTTTCAGTTTTTTACCATTGAGTATGATGTTAGCTGTGGGTTTGTTATATATGGCCTTTATTATATTGAGGTACGTTCCCCCTAAACCCATTTGGTTGAGAATTTTTATGAAGGGATGTTGAATTTTGTCAAGTGCTTTTTTTTTTTTTTTTTTACATCTATTGAGATGATTGTATGGTTTTTATCCTTCATTTTGTTAATATGATATAGCATGTTGATTGATTTGCAGATATTAAACCATCCTTGCATCCCTGGAATAAACCCCACTTGGTAGTGGTGAATGATCCTTTTAATGTATGGTTGAATTTGATTTGCTAATATTTTGTTGAGGATTTTTGCATCTATGTTCATTAGGGATATTGGTCTGTAGTTTTCTTTTTTTGGAGTGTCTTTGTCTGGTTTTGGTATCAGGGTAATGCTGGTCTAATAGAATGAATTTCAAAGTTTTCCTTTCTCTTCTATTTTTTAAATTTGTTCTTTTTTTAAGATTTGTTTACTTTTTCTATAGATTTTTAAGAGAAAGAGAGAGAGAGAGAATGAGCAGTGGGGAGGACTAAAGAGAGAGAGAGAGAGAGAGAGCAGGAGAAACAGACACCCTACTAAGCAGGAAGCCCGACACAGGGCTCAATCCTAGGACCTGGAGATCATGATGTAAGCTGAAGGCAGACGCTCAACCAACTAATCCACCCAGGCATCCCTATTTATTTACTTGAGAGAGAGAGAAAGAAAAAGAATGGGGGGAGAGGCAGAGGGAGAGGGATAGAGAGATTCTCAAGCAGACTCCCCACTGAGCGTGGAGTCCAATGTGGGGCTCAGATCTCACAACACTGAGATCATGACCCTGAAATCAAGAGTCGGATGCTTAACTAATGAGCCACCCAGGCACCCCCTTCCACTTCTGTTTTTTAGGAAAGGTATTACCTCTTTAAATGTTTGGTAGAATTTATGAAATCATATGGTCCTGGACTTTTGTTTTTTGGGAGTTCTTTGATTCAACTTCTAGTTCTAGTTACTAATGATTGGTCTGTTCAGAGTTTTAAAAAAGATTTATTATTTATTTAAGAGAGAGCGTGCATGAGTTTTGGGGAGGGGTAGAGGGAAAGGGAGAGAATCCCCCTGCTGAGCATGGAGCCCAATGTGGGGCTTGATTCCAGGCCCCTGAGCTCATGACCTGAGCCAAAATCAAGAGTTGGATGCTTAATTGACTGAGCCATCCAGGCACCCTGGTCTGTCAGATTTTTTATTTCTTCCTGATTCAGTCTTGGAAGATTGTATGGTTTCTAGGACTTTATCCATTTCTTCTAGGTTGTCCAGTTTGTTGGCATATAATTTTTCATCTAGTCTCAGTACCTCTCTTCCTTCATTTTTTATCTCATTTATTTGAGTCCTCCCTCTTTTTTTCTTGATGAGTCTGGCTATCAATTTGTTAATCTTATCAAAGAACTAGTTCTTGGTTTTGTTGATCTCTCTCTCTCCCCCCACCCCCTTTTGTTGTCTATTTCATTTATTTCTGCTCTGATCTTTATTATTTCCTTCCTTCTACTAACTGTGGGCTTTGCTTTTCTTTTTCTAATTCCTTTAGAAGTCTGGTTAGTTTTTTAAATTACTCATAAATGCTCAATAGATGTTTCTTGTACAATTTATGGATGTGTTCAAAAGAGCTAACATTTATTGAGCCGTTTGCCTTATACAAGGTACTAAAAGACAGAGATAAGTTATCCTAATGGTATCATCAGGAAGTAAATATATGTTGAAAGCATAATCTATCTCAAGGTACATTTAAGTTCAATATTGTCACATAAGGCACACTTTTGTCTTCCTTATGTGTCTGTTTTTTTTTAACCACTTGTTACCTGTCTTGAAATTTCCACTCAACTACTAGCCCTTCCTTAATTTACTTAGATATATCACTAATTTATTCCCTTCCAGAATTTACCTTGTAAATATTATATAAATATACCTTATACTTGTCATGTGAAATGGTTCAGTTGCCACTGTATCTGTAAAGAAAGTGAACTGGGGGCACCTGGGTGGCTCAGTCATTAAGCGTCTGCCTTCGGCTCAGGGTGTGATCCCAGAGTCCTGGGATTGAGCCCCACATCAGGCTCACCCACTGCGAGCCTGCTTCTTCTCTCCCACTCCCCCTGCTTGTGTTCCCTCTCTCGCTGGCTGTCTCTCTCTCTGTCAAATAAATAAATAAAATCTTTAAAAAAAAAAAAAAAGGAAAGTGAACTGACCTCAAGTTTCAAGGAAGAGATGGAAATTCAGGAAATGGAAACTGGGGGGAGAAGAATCTAAAGATTGATTGAATCTATCAATCTTTTAGTCATATTACAACCAAAATAAGGAACAATTTAGGATTTTATTTCTACAAAGTATATTTGTGTTTTTGCAAGGTTTGGAATTTTTCCTTGTATTACTTGGGCACAAAGTTCAGTAATTCTTTGACTAGTGCTTCAATTTCCCTTTTTTTCTGCTCTAGAACCTTTGACCCCAAATAAGATAATCAAGGGACTTACATGTATAAAAACTATTTTTTCCTTTTTACATTTTTAATTTTTTTAACTTAAGTACAATTAATATACAGTGTTATATTAGTTTCAGATGTATGATATTATGATTCAACAATTCTATGTATTAGTCAGTGTTCATCAGTGTTCATCAATGTAAGTGTACTCTTAATCCCCTTCACCTATTTTATCTATCCCCCCCCCCACTTCCCCTCTGGCAACTACCAGTTGATTCTCTACAGTGAAGGGTCTTTTTTTGTTTGTCTCTTTTTTCTTTGTTTATATGCTTTGTTTCTTAAATTGCACACATGTGTGAAATCATATGGTATTTGTCTTTCTCTGACTGACTTATTTCACTTAGTATTATACCCTCTAGGTCTATCCATGTTGTTGCAAATGGCAAGATTTCATTCTTTTTATGGCTGAGTAATATTTCATGGTGTGTATATCCCATGGTGTGTATATATCTCATATCTTTATCCATTCACCAAAGGATGGACAGTTGGGTGGCTTCCATACCTTAGCTGTTATAAATAATATTGCAGTATACATAAGGGTGCATATATCTTTTTGAATTAGTGTTTTCATATTCTTTGGGTAAATACCCAGCAGGGGGATTACAGGATCATATGGTAATTCTATTTTTAATTTTTTTGAGGAACCACCATACTGTTTTCCACAGTGCCTGCACCAGCTTGCATTCCCACCAACAGTGCGTGAGGGTGCCTTTTTCTACACATCCTCGCCAACACTTGTTATTTCTTGTGCTTTTTGTTTTAGCCATTCTGACAGATGTGAGGTAATATCTCATTGTTTGGATTTGCATTTCCCTGATGATCAGTGATATTAAGCATCTTTTCATGTGTCTGTTGGCCATTTCTGTGTCGTCTTTGGAAAAATATCTGTTGAGGTCCTCTGCCCATTTATTAATTGGATTATTATCGTTATTATGTTGGTGTTGAGTTGTGTAAGTTTTTATATGTTTTGGATATTAACTCCTTATTGGATATGTCATTTGCAAATATCTTCTCCCAATCAGTAGATTGTCCTTTTATTTTGTTGATGGTTTCCTTCCCTCTGTGAGAGCTTTTTATGTTGGTATAGTCCCAATAGTTTACTTTGCTTTTGTTTCCTTTGCCAAAGGAGACATATGTAGAAAGATGTTTCTATAACTGATGTCAAAGAGATTACCGCTTTTGTTTTCTCCTAGAAGTTTTATGGTTTCAGGTCTCACATGTAGGTCTTCAATCCAAAGGTTCCCCTTTCTCTGCATCCTCACCCACACCTGCTGTTTCTTGTGTTGTTAATTTTAGCCATCCTGACAATGAGATGGTATTGATTTGTGTTTCCCTGATGCTGAATGATGTTGAGCATCTTTTCATGTGTCTGTTGGCCACCTGGATGTCCTTTTTGGAAAAGTGTCTATTCATGTCTTCTGCCCATTTCTTAACTGGGTTATTTGTTTCTGGGGTGTTGAGTTTGATAAGTTCTTTGTAGATCTTGGATACTAAACCTTTATCAGATATGTTGTTTGCAAATATCTTCTCCCATTTCATAGGATGCCTTTTAGTTTTGTTGATTGTTTCCTTTGATGTGCTTTCCCCCCTTTTTTTTCCTTTGCTTTTTATCTTGATGAAGTCCTAGTAGTTCATTTTTGCTTTTGTTTCCCTTGCCTGTGGTGATGTGTCTTGTAAGAAGTTACTATGGCTGAGGTCAAAGAGATTTCTGCCTGTGTTCTCCTCTAGGATTTTGATGTTTCCTGTCTCACACTTAGGTCTTTTATTCATTTTGAATTTATTTTTGTGTATAGTCTAAGAAAGGGTCCAGTTTGATTCTTCTGCATGCTGCTGCCCAGTTTTCCCAACACCGTTTGTTAAAGAGACTGTCTTTTTTCCATTGGGTAGTCTTTCCTACTTTGTTGAAAATTAGTTGACCATATAGTTGTGGGTCCATTTCTGGGTTCTCTATTCCATTGATCTATGTGTCTGTTTTTGTGCCAGTACCATACTCTCTTGATGACAACAGTTTTGTAATACAGCTTGACATCTGAAATCTTGATGCTTCCAGTTTTGTTTTTCTTTTTCAGAATTGCGTTGGCTATTCGGGATCTTTTGTGGTTCCATGCACATTTTAAGATTGTTTGTTCTAGCTCCGTGAAAAATGTTAGTGGTCTTTTGATGAGGATTGAATGAAATGTGTCGGTTGCTTTGAGTAGTATCAAATTGCAGCTGTGTATTTGGTAGGCTCTCTTCTGCAGTAGATTGGAAGGCCTACAAGTGTAGGGACCATGTCTTTCTTGTTTTACCTTTGTATCCAACATATCTGGTACATAGAGGATACTTAATAAATAGTTGTTAAATTAATAAATATGTACAATAGATTAAAGAAAATACACTTCGATTTAAAACAAAGAAGAATAAAAGAGGGTTGAAAGAGGGAGAAAAAGGTAGATGAAGGAGGAATAGAGAAACAAGAAAAGAAGAAACAAGCTACTCTCAGTTTTCTGTACTCTTCACCCCTCTTACGCATGACCATTCTTTTTAACCATTTCCAGCATATCTCTCCCTACAATCAAAACAGGAAACTATCTAATATGTGTACGCCAGTGCGCACGTGCACGCGCACACACACACACACACACACACACACACACACACACTCACACACAACCCCCGCACCCAAGTAAGTTTAATTTGGGTAGCTACTGGTATGAATCAATAGTTAAAAAAATCCACCTCTGTGTGTGAATGGGAATTTTGGTTTGTTGGAGACAGGAGAAGAGAGATAAATTTCCTTTTAGGACTTAGAAATTTAGGGAAACTATTTTGTATCTACTGAATGGTATAAAAAGTTTCAGAACTCTGCTTGCTTTGTATTTTTGCTCAAGGCTCTGATGCCTTTGGGCGCAATGCTTTCGGCGCAGTCTTGAGATCACCAGCTGATTTAGAATTTCAGATTATTTGACTTTAGAGCATAAATTATCTGCCTCTCCTGGTTGGATCACTCTACTGTTTCAGCACAGTTCCACCCACGATCTTCTTTGGATCTCTTTTCTTCTTATGGAAGAAGAGGACGGTAAAGGAAAGGAGGCCATTCTTACTGACCAGATATTGGAAGAAAAGTAGGTTAGTTTCCCCATCTTCCCATTGCCTCTCCTTATACGTGTCTCTCCTTATTTTGTATGGATGTTTGCATATCATTGGATTTATAAAAATCTGTAAACATATACCTGACACATTTGACTCTGTCTCGGTATTTAAAGAAATTTTTGTCTCATTACTTTTCTACCTAATGTGCTAATTTTCCACTCCTTTTGTTTTGTTATAACAGTTAATATTCTTGAGCCCTTATAAAGAAGTAAACATTTTAACAGAAAAAAAAACCCCCAAAAAACAAAAAAACAGGCTCTTAAACAGAGAGAACAAACTGGTGGTTACCAGAGGGAAGGTAGGTGGGGATTTGAGTGAAATAGGTAAAGAGGATTGAAAGTACAGTTACCATGATGAGCACTGAGTAATACATAGAATTGTTGAATCACTGTATTGTATTCTTGAAACTAATATAACATGGTATGTTAATTATACTGGATTAAAAAAAATTTTTTTAAAGATATGTTTTAGTTAGTTTTCCTAATTACTTCTGGAATAAATACTAAAAGATTAGAAACTATTATAGGGAGAAAAGTTTTTTTTAAATCCTCCACTAATAAAAAAACAAACAGACAAAAAAGTCAAGAAAGGAGAGGAACTAAATATTAAACAGGCAGATTAAATAGAAAATCTGAAAGAAGATGGTTGATTTAAAACCCAAGATAGGCCATCTCATTGACTCTAAGACTTCACTGATATTAAGACACATCAACACATATCATATAGAAAAAAATACTGGCAAGTAAACTATGACACTATGTCACTTACAACTTCATTTTATGTTTACTGAAAGTGCATTTTTAGATTCACGTAGACACAGATTTTTCTCACATCACTTTGGGCATACATAATGAAATTAATGAAAGTATTCCTAGGACTTTTGGACATTCCTAGTCTGATTCTTTTGAAACACTTTCTTGATTCAGACTTGTCAACATCTGTGTTTTTCTGCACATTGTTCTTTCTGCTAAGGAGACTGAGGGTGATTTTCTTCTGGGAAATTCTTCAAGCCCCTTTGCCTGGAATTTCTTTTAAGCCTCCGACACTCATTTGGCAAGCTTTAATACCAGTGCTTCTTTGAAGGTGACAATGGAAAGTTTTCAGATGTATCTTCTTTCCTTGACCCCTTCGTCAGTGGTTTGTTGACTGCAACACTGAGGATTGCAGTGGTCTAGACATGGCATCAGGAATAATAGGCTGTGTTACTTTTCAGGCATCCTGTTCTTTAAGTATTCAGATACTGGCCTCACAATGTATCAAGAACTAGACTAATACCCTTAGCAGGTTATGGAGGGCTCTTGGACATTCAAACCAGATTTAGCCAGCCTTCCTTTAGCTCAGCCATCACCCCTCTTCTACCCTTTTATGCATACAATGACATTTTTGGGGAAATTATTTTGTAGTTTAAAATTTAAATAAAATTTAAAATTTATGGCAGCAACTTTCGGCCAAAGTCATCTATGCATAGTGTTACAGTGATATGCTACTCTCTAACCTGTTCTTAGGATATCAGTCTTGTTAGCACCTTTAGCATTGGTGTACCATTTTCGGGTATATAAAAGAGCACCAGGATTTTGTCAGCACTTCCTACTGGCTGACTCAGCATTGTTTTTTCCTTAAATTTCATGGAAGTTATGCAGCTTCTGTTCAGTGTTAGTAGCAAGTTTCTGACAAACTGACATTTGCCTTAACCATACATGAATCCATAAACCAGCCTCCTATCCCATACAATTAAAAAAAATTCTTGGAGACCTTGTTAGTTTCTACTATCTTCATTTGCTTTGTTTGACTACTCAAGGGTAAACTTGTTTCATCTCAGTAACAAAGTATAACAGAGTTTTGTCTACTTGTGGTGTCTTCCTGTCTAAAGTCAGGTAAAGCCCTTTGTTGTTCCTTTACAAGAAAGAGTGAAGTTGCTGTTATTCCTTTAGGATCAAGTATTTGCTTCCCTAATATCAGCTGCTTCATTTCTCTGTTTACACAATAACTCTATTTCCATGTCAAATCATAATGTAATCCTTTTTGAAGACATTAAAAACGGCGATTAGACTCAGTTTGTGAAGTAACAACAATGCAAAAACTCAATCCGAAGAAATGGGTGTAAGAATATCTATGGTAACTTTCAGGCACAGACAGTAAAGATTATATTGCTATTGCCACTTGGCGAATCATAATTTTAAAGTTCCATTAAATGAAAAGCACTCTTTGATCTCTGAGATGTTAAACTCAGGAAATTGTGCATTTTGGAATTGTAAATACATTATCAGTAATTTGATTAAATATAAACAGAGAAAATAGTCCAAAGACAGAGATTATTAGGCTAGATTAAAAAGTGTGCGTATCTCCACACACTAATCAAAAGAAAATGTGATATAATGAGCACTGGGTATTCTATAAGATTGATGAATCACTGAATTCTACCTCTGAAACTAATACATTATAGGTTAATTCATTGAATTTAAATAAAAAAAAACAAAAAACAAAAAATTGTTGACCTGAAAAAAAATAGCTTAATTTGAAATTGAAAAAACAAAGAAAGAAAAGAAAACAAATTTAGCTATATTACTGTCGAATAGAGTAGACCTTAAGGCAAAGGGTATAAATTGACTCAAATGTATAAAAGATTAAATCTACCAAAAAGCTAGAAAATCTTAAATTTGTGTGCATTTAATAACATAGCCTCAACATATTTAAATAAAATTGACTGAATTATAAGGAAAACAGATAAATCCAAAATCATATGGCAAGATTTTTACTTACTTTCTAGTAATCATAGTTTAAGCAGACAAAAATCGTTAAAAATATAAATATTGGAGGGGTGCCTGGGTGGCTCAGTTGGTTAAGTGTCTGACTCTTGATCTCAGCTCAGGTCTTGATCTAGGGGTCATGAGTTAAGCCCCGCATTGGGCTCCTACCCACTTAAAAAAAAAGAAAAGAATATAAAAATTGGATAATTAGGAAAAGCGAATGGCTAGTTTATACTTCCATACTTTTATTGGTTAATGATGGTTTATAAACTATATTTGTTCTTTTTTTCTGTTCACATTTTTTATAGGCTCTGATTTTTTGCTGTTTTTCCTTACTGTTTAAAAATTGAAATTTGATTCATATATCATAAAATTCACACTTTTAAGTGTACAATTTCTCATATATTGACAAAGTTGTACAATCATCACTATTGTCTAATTTTAGAACATTTTTATTACCCCAAATAGGAAACCCATGCCCATTACCAGTCATTTCTCACTCCCGCCTCTGCCCACCAGTAGTCCTAAGCAACCATTAATCTACTTTCTTTCTCTATGGATTCGCTTTTTTCTGGACATTAGATAGAAATAGAATCATCTACTATGTGTCTTTTTGCATTTGGTTGTATTTGTTTTTAACCAGTTCTGTTATATTTAATTTGAAAACAAACAAGTTTCTCCTTGAACTCTCAATCTTTTGTCCTCTAAAGTTATCAAAAATTGAAACTGCTTTTGGATTTGAAATGGCAGTCCACAATTCATTATCTCCTTCCTACAAAAGTAAAAATAAATCCAGCTTGAATGAAATGCAAGTCTGGAAATCTCTGAACCTGAAATCAAGAAGGAACTTTCTCCTCCAGTAGCAAGCGTGTTAAGTTTTGATCAGAGGGCAACTGGGAGTGAAGATGTGAAATCTTTCTGGCTTTGCCTCATTTTATTGTATGTAGATAGCAAGTTTCTTTGGTGGTTAATTTTTGTATCTTTGTATCCTGGCACCCAGATCTTCTACTTCCTCTACTGATATAATTTTAAACTGGCTGAATAAGCAATAAATCATATAACAATCATTTCATACAATTGGTGTGAGCTCAAGCAATTTTATTAGCATTTCTTATTTTTAAGATTTTTTTTTTTTTGAGAGAGAGAGAGAGCACGAGGCTGTGGGGCTGGGGGTGGAAGGGGCAGAGGGAGAGGGACAAGCAGACTCCCTGCCGAGCAGGGGCCTGACTCAGGGCTCCATCCCAGGGCCCCGAGATCATGACCTGAGCCCAAGGCAGACACTTGACTGAGCCACCCAGGTGCCCCATTATTTCCGATGATATAACAGGAAAAGATCTTTAACAAAAAGAAAAAACTGGTAATAGAATTTAAGAGCTTAGAGAGTACTGAGGTTTAAATTCCCCTTAAAAAAATCCATTATTTTTAAAAATAAGAAGTGGGGAAAGTTAATTGACTGCCCTCTGATCTCATAGCAAGTGAGTGGTGCAGCTGGAATTAGAATATAGACCTAAATTTAGTTTTGCCTTACTCTTCTTAGATGTAACACCCATTTCTCTGTTCCTTGAGGATCTAAATTTACTCTTCAGATAAGCATTCTTTGTCTCTCTTTGCAGAGGAGGTTCGTGAATAACAAAGCAAAGGGAGGCAGTATGTTTTCAAATGTTAGCATGCGTCAGAATTACCTGTAGGGCTTGTTAAAACAGATTATGCCTCGGGGCGCCTGGGTGGCGCAGCGGTTAGCGTCTGCCTTCGGCTCGGGGCGTGATCCCGGCGTTACGGGATCGAGTCCCACATCGGGCTCCTCCGCTGTGAGCCTGCTTCTCCCTCTCCCACTCCCCCTGCTTGTGTTCCCTCTCTCGCTGGCTGTCTCTCTCTGTCGAATAAATAAATAAAATCTTTAAAAAAAAAAAAAAAAACAGATTATGCCCCTCCCTCCCCGGTTCTCCAATTTAGAAGTCTGGAGAAAGCCTTGATAATTTGCATTTCTGACAAACTCCCAGGTGATGCTGCTGCTGCTGCCCCAGGGATCACACTTTGAGAACCGCTGCTTGAAAACAATTGTAGGCTTTGGAGTCAGTCATTCCCAGACCCAAACAATGGCAAAATGACTTACTCCTGACTGACCTGGATCAGGTTTTTTTTTTAACTGATATGTCTCAGTTTCCTGTACTTCAAAATGGGGATAATAATATTTATTTCACAGAATCATCGTAAGAATTAATTTCTTAATATAAAAAATATTTAGCATACTGTTGGTACATAGTAAACACTCAATTGATGGTTTCTATAGTTATTTATAAGTCTGGGTCCCAGTTAAAAGTTAATGAACCATAAATTCAGTTAAAGTTTTAGAGTAGATACCCAGAGATTTCTTGTTACTTAGTCATTTTGAGATGCTGAGATGTGTGTGCACGCACACACACACACACACACACACACATTCATATGTACAAACATGATCCTCGCTTGACTTGCCTTCTCATTTATGGGAAACCTAGCAGAACAACAGGAGAAGAAGAGACAAATTGCAGAAGGGATTCCACTTCCAAGATTCGATTTAACTGTAATTTATTAATCTCAGGCTTCTATTGTATATTGAAGTAAAGGTGGACACTATTTTTGAAAAAGAGCATATTTCAAAATATGGGACAGCTGCCAATTGCTGAGACAGAACTTCTTATTAATTGCCCTGTGTGTATGTGTGATACGTGGTAGAAGGAGAGAATAAGACATTGGAGGTACCGTGGGTGGAGGGGAGGAGTCTATGTGAAAGATGCTTCCAAACTCTGGGTTGCCCAAATCTAGGGCTAGTCACAGTTCCTGAGGAGGTCTGCAAAATGCAGTTACAGAGGTGTATCACTGGCTTTCTGCGGGCACATTTATAGAAAGACCATTCAAATAATGTTAGCACTTCTTCATTTTCCAACTATATGTGTACCATGTTAGGGGCCATGGAGACTCAATTAAACTTTAGAAATTGTGTAGAAGACATCAAAGTTGACTTGAGCTGTTAAGTCATAATTTGGACTTTGGGGCCATGATTACCCTTTTTAATGGTCATTTGGTCAGCCTATTTGCAGGGACCCACAGGACTCGAAAAGGTAACAAAAGTTTCCATTCAGGGTTTTTAAAAAACAACTAGCTCAATGATACTTAATTTTCTTTAAAAAGGTAAAGATAAAGCTAATAAATACATGCAAAGATGCCTCACATTATTAGCCAATGAAATGCAAATCAAAATCAAAGTGAGACACCACTTTACATCTAGTAGGTTGGCTGTAATAAAAAGACCATAACACATGGTGGTGAGGATGTGGAGAGATTGGAAGCCGCATATATTGCTGGTGGGGGTGTAAAATGGTGCTATGGAAAAGCTATACAAAAAAATGAAATACTGATTCATGGCACAACATGACTGGACCTTGAAAATACAATGCTAAATGAAAAAGGCCAGATACAAAAGCCACATGTTATATGTTTCCATATATATGAAATGTCCACAATAGACAAATCTATACCGACTGAAAGCGGATTAATGGTTGCTAGGGGTTGTGAGAATGAGGGAATGGGAAGTGACTGTTAATGGGTACAGGGTTCTTTTTGGAGTGATGAAAATGTTCTAAAAAATTAGATAGTGGTGATAATTGCACAACCTTGTGCATATACTATTATCCTCTGAATTGTACAATTTCAAAGAGTAAGTTTTGAGGCATGTAAATTACCTCTCAAAAATGAAAACCAAAAATAAAATATACACCTGTAATGGACATGAAGCATGAATGAGAAACTTTGGTTGTCATAAAAAATAATTGTGAGAAGAGGAGGTGATTCATGGTAGATATACTTTCTGTGGAGAAACAAATCATCCTTCTGTTAAAGATTGAGAATGCATAGTAGCCCATCACAAGCTCCGAAAGTCTTGCAATGCTGAAAACTTTATTTAAGCTTCATTGAGCCATCATCTCCCAAACACTTCATCCTGAAAAACATTTACTCACAAGGATCATGTTGAAGAACTAGTGTTCTAGAGGAGAAAGAATCTTGGGGTTGAGCATATGTATGTAGGAATTACCTGGAAAGTTTCTTTTTTTCTTTCTTTCAATTCTTTAAAATTAAATTTTAGTTAATTAACATGTAATGTATTATTGGTTTCAGAGGTTGTGATTCCTCAGTCTTATATAATATCCAGTGCTCATTACACGTGTCCTCCTTAATGTCCAGCACCCAGTTACCCCATCCGTCCACACCCCACCCCTCCAGCAACCCTCAGTGTGTTTATCTGGAAAGTTTTTTAAAACAGATTCTGGACCTCACCCCAGAGATTCTGATTCCAGAGGTCTTGGGAGCAGCCTGAGAATCAAGCTCCCAGGTGATTCGATCCTTCAGGTTTGAGAACTAAACTTTGAGTAGCATCTTTACCGAATAGACATATCCTGTACCTTAAACGGGTGAATTTTATGGCATGTGAGTTATATCTCAATAGAGATGCTAAAAAATTTGGTGTATTAGAAATAGCACTAAAACGTGAGTTCTAGTGATTTTGTAATGCAAGACTATGGTCTGTGAGTGAATTGTTTTCATCCAAGTTTTCTTTATCTGTAAACGAATCACTGCCCTGTTTAGGGCAACTGTCTAGGGTTGTGGTGAAAATGAGGCAGTATACTCTTCTCCAAATTGTGTTCTATGGCTAAAAATGTGACTTAAAAAATCTATGGTCAGCTAAGTTTGGGAGATTCTGAGTTAAATAATGCATATTCCACACAGCTGGTCAGACCAATATTCTTGACTTGCACCCTAACATGAGTCTGTATGTATAAAATCAATTAAATATGAGATTTTTATTCATTCTAGTCCTCCAGAGCTACTAAAGATCCATATGGCGTGGAAACTGTTTGAATAAACATAATCTGAATAATATTGTGGGAACAGCCATACTTGCTTCTCTCTTGTTTCAAGCTTGATATTTTATTGAACTATTTATCTGAAAAATTATTGAGCAAAAAGAATTTTAGCAAATGACTACTGTGATGAAATAATATTTGTAAGGCTAAGAGAATATTTTACCTAGTTGTCTCTTTAAATCAACTTATATTTATAGAGCAACTTATTTTCAAAATTAGGTTGAAGCTAAATTAAATATATCTAGAAACAATTTTGGTTCCCTAGTATTTTAATTGAAAAAAAAAAAGTTTTTCCTTACTTCTCCTTTTCTTAAATTTGGTCTATTAATTTTTTAAGATTTTTGAGACCCTTATTATCATTTTTATTTGAAGCTTTTATAATTAACTAAATGTTTTCTTATACTATAAGCTGTTTAAACTTTAAAGTTTTGTTTCCTGGGGCTCCTGGGTGGCCCAGTTGGTTGGGCGTCTACCTTTGATCCAAGTCATGATCCCGGGGTCCTGGGATCGAGCCCCACATCAGGCTCCCTGCTTGGTGGGGAGTCTGCTTTTCCCTCTCCCTCTGCTGCTTCCTCTGCTTGTGGTCTCTCTCTGTCAAATAAATAAATAAAATCTTAGAAAATAAATAAATGAAATTTTGTTTCCTTTTCTTTTTAATTTTAGTTGAAAAGCATTTCTCTCCTGACTTTCTTTAGTGATCTGTATTAAGCATTATTTTGATAAGCTATAATCTATTTTTAACCTCTTTCTAGAACTATTTTGCATTAAATTTCTTGAAGTTGGTTATATTATTAACATGGCATTGGGAACACATGTAATTATAGTTTGAAGACATCTTTTCAGGACCTTACTATAATTATACCTTTATTTCAGATGAGGTGGAGGACCATCTTACTACAATATTGCTTTCTCTTGGTTTCCTGTCTACTTACTGCTCTTGAAGCTGTGCCTATAGACATAGACAAGACAAAAGTAAAAAATCCTCAACCTGTGGACAGCGCAAAGATAGAACCACCAGTAAGTAAAATGATAAAGATAACCTTGTGGGAAGAATTTTAACCAAATGTTGCTAATATTTATTACTTTAAAAATTGTACATTTAGGAACTGTTTCTGAAAGAGCAGTAAAAGAATGTTGGATAAGCATATGTTTAATATTAGACAATTTATTTAATGTAGTTCGCATATTAAATAATGCACAGGAGAATTAATCATAATGTATTTCCAATGGAGAGCTCACTAGCCAAGAAAACGTGGTATTACATTCAAAGGAGATACAGCGATGAGGAGAGACAGGTGACAGTGGAGTAAAATCAACCCACTAGTATTATTGGTTAAATTCTAATTGTCTAAGCCATACAGAAAACGTACCTTTATGTAACAATAAAACATTGCATTGGTTCTGATACAAAATTCTTCATTTGAGAAATACAGCTTTTTAACTTTGTCCCAGCTATCAGAGTAGATACGTCTCAATGACATTTTGCTAGTCTTTTTTTTTTTTTTTTAGGATTGAGATCTTTAGATGCAGGGAAGGAAAAACTTTCAGAAACATTATTGTTTGTTTCTTAATTTGAAGGATACTGGACTTTATTATGACGAATATCTTAAGCAAGTGATTGATGTGCTGGAAACAGATAATCATTTCAGAGAAAAGCTCCAGAAAGCAGACATAGAGGAAATAAAGGTAAATGTAATAAATAATTATTTAACAGACATTAGAACATCCCAGACACTGAGTTAAGTACTGGGAATACAAAGATGAGACTCTTTCCAGACTCTTGTTTATTCTGAATAAATAATATTTAGAAAAAGTTTATTAAAATGAATATATGATGGGGGTATAATATATTTTGGAGATGCAGAGCATGGACACATAATTCAGCAGTGGGGAAAGGTGGGAAGTCATTTTTCCTGATAGAGGTAATAGCATCATGCCAATAATTTCCCTCAATTATTTTGAGAGTAATCTACGTTTCCTTTGAGGAATTAATTCGATCTACGGAACTGATTTCCTGGAGTGAATAACATTTAATGTAGAACTTTCAGTGTCTCTTATCTACTTAAGTTAGGATTAAGAACATTATTTGTGGAGGATGCCTGGGTGACTCAGTGGGTTAAATGTCCAACTTTTGGTTTTGGCTCAGGTTATGATCTCAGGGTCATGAGATTGAGCCACGCGTTGGGCTCCACAGTCAGTGTGGAGTCTGCCTGAGATTCTCTCTCTCCCTTTCCCTCTGCCCCTCTGCTGCTCTCTCTCTCTCTCTCAGATGAATAAATAAATCTTTTTTAAAAAGAACATTATTATTGTGTACGTAACAGAAAAGGTGGATAATAGGAAGTACGATAGAGAGATAATCCTGGTTTGGTATGGGAATACTTTTATAACTGCTTTTCACAGTCAATTCCTATTCCCTATTGGGGCAGGGGGAGACAAAATGTAGTAAGTTAAACAGTTATTCAATGAAAAAGATATAAGAATTAAAATAGAAAATAAAACTTAAGCCAACAGAAACATTATAAATAGCTCAGCAAAGACTCTTAGGAAAAACTGGGAGAAAAATGTTAGAATTTGTCCTTTTCAGCCAAGTATTTTGATCAGTCTTTTTAAGATTTTATTTATTTATTTTGACAGAGAGAGAGAGAGGAAGAGAGCACAAGCAGGGGGAGCGGCAGGCAGAAGGAGAGGGAGAAGCAGACTCCCTGCTGAGCAGGAAGCCCGATGCGGGGCTCGATCCCAGGACCCTGAGATCATGACCTGAGCCAAAGGCAGACGCTTAATGGACTGAGCCACCCAGGCACCCCTCAGCCAAGTATTTTGAAAGGGGAATCCTACTACATTTCTTCACTTTCCAAATATTGCTGACTGGAAAGATTACGGCGTTGCCCATATGACTCCACTGAATATACTTTGATGAAGGATGTCAGTGACTTCTTAATTGCCAAATCCAGGGAATACTTTTTATTCCTCTTCTTACTGGACTCCTTTCTATTATCTCTGTGGTTCTCAGATTTTAGGGCTTGTTGAAACACGGATTCCTGGGCCCCACCTATAGACTTCGTGATTCAGTTAGGCTAGATCTTGCATTTCTAAAGTTCCCAGGTGGTGCTAATGCTTCTACTTGGGGACCACACTTTGAGAACCATTTTTCTCTGTAATAATGATGTCCACTCTGTCCTTGAGTATATTGCTCTTTTTGCTCTGTAACAGTGTATTGTCCTAGTTCTCCTTCTTACCTCTGAACATTCTTTCTTGGTCTCCCTTGTAGGGGGTTTCTTTTCTTTACCTTCCTCAGTGGGCCCCGTTGACTTAGTCCTAAAAGGTTTGTCTGCCTGATTGCTAGTTAGACTTTGTGCAGTTTGTGATTGCAAATGCATTTATAAACAAGAGAAAGTAAGGTACTAGCTATTTTGTTTCTTAAATTTTGGAACATGTATCTAAGTACTCATCTATGAGAAAAGTAATCAAAGGAGACAACCTTAAAAAGATGAATTTTGAAAAGTTATTTATATATGTAATTACTAAAGCTTAAGGTGGCCAAGATATTTTTTAAACTTACTTTATTTATTTTTTTTAAAGATTTTATTTATTTATTTGACAGAGATAGAGACAGCCAGCGAGAGAGGGAACACAAGCAGGGGGAGTGGGAGAGGAAGAGCAGGCTCCCAGCAGAGGAGCCTGATGTGGGCTCGATCCCATAATGCCGGGATCACGCCCTGAGCCGAAGGCAGGCGCTTAACCGCTGTGCCACCCAGGCGCCCCTAAACTTACTTTATTGAAATGTAATTCACATACCTTAAAACTTGCCCCTTTAAAGATTTTATTTATTTATTTGACAGAGAGAGACAGTGAGACAGGGAACACAAGCAAGGGGAGTGTGAGAGGGAGAAGCAGGCTTCCTGCCGAGCAGGGAGCCCGATGTGGGGCTTGATCCCAGGACCCGGGGATCATGACCTGAGCCTAAGGCAGACACTTAATGGCTGAGCCACCCAGACGCCCCAATACTTGCCTCCTTAAAGCATGTAATTCAGTAGTATATCTACCCATGACCATCACTATCTACTTTTAAACAGTTTCATTTCCCCCCAAAAGAAACCCTGTACCCATTAAGCCATCACTCTCCTTTTTCCCCCTCTTAGCCCTTGGCAACCATTGATCTACTTTCTATCTCTGATTTGCCTATTTTGGACATTCCACATAAATGGAGTCATGCAATATGTAGCCTTTTGTGTCTGGTTTCTTTAAGCATAATGTTTTCAAGGTTCATTGTATTGTAGCTTATATTGGTACATTCATTTCTTTTTATGTCTGAACAATATCCCACTTTATGGATATTCCATATTTTGGTTATCAGCTCACCAGTTGATAGACATTTGGTTATTTCAACTTTTATGCCAGTATGAATAATGCTGCTATGAACATTCGGGTACAAGTTTTTATGTGAACATGTGTTTCAATTCTTTAGGTATATAGCTAAGAATGGAATTGCTGGGTCATATGCTAATTCTGTGTTTAACTTTTTGAGGAATTGCCAAATTGTTTTTCAAAGTGGCTGCACCATTTAACAATTCAAGTTACATTACAAGTTCCTCCTTTGTGCTTTAATTATGCTTTCAATTATATGGTTTTTTTTTCTTTCTCCAAGTTTTTATTTAAATTCCAGTAAACGTGCAGTGTACTATTAGTTTCAGGTGTTGAATTTTGTGATACATCACTTACATACAACACCCAGTGCTCATCACAGGAAGTGCCCTCCTTAATACCCATCACCTGTTTAACCCATCCCCCCTGCCTACCCCTTTCCAGTAACCCTCAGTGTGTTTTCTATAGTTAAGAGTCTGGTTTATAGTTTGCCTCTCTTTTCCCCCCCATATTCATCTGTTTTGTTTCTTAAATTCCACATAGGAGTGAAATCATGTGGTATTTTTCTTTCTCTGACTTATTTCGCTTAGCATAATACTCTCTAGCTCCACCCATGTCATTGCAAATGGCAAGATTTCATTCTCTTTTACGGCTAATATTCGATTTTGTGTGTGTATGTGTGTGTGTATATATATATACACACACATCTTCTCTATCCATTGATCACTTGATGGACATTTGGGCTCTTTCCATAATATATGGTTTTTACATATCTTGATTTCAGAGTTATAAACTGAGTATCTTCTGAAAGGACTGCTTTTTGTAATATCAAATTTATCTAAATTAGTCAAAAGTATTTATCACTACTTTATCATAACCCTAATTTTAATATATTGTGTCTGGTCTCAAAATGGAACGTAATAAAGCAAACGAACTTGTTAATTTTGACAGAGTGGGAGGCTAAGCAAAGAACTGGATTTAGTAAGTCACCATGTGAGGACAAAACTTGATGAGCTGAAAAGGCAAGAAGTGGCAAGGTTGAGAATGCTAATTAAAGCTAAATTGGATTCCCTTCAAGGTAAGTGCTAAAGGAAAAGTAGAGAAGTTTCAGTATTTGGTTGTTGAGGTCAGCTTATATTGTCACATACTATGTTCTTCCAGTTAAAATTTAATGTTAGTATTGATTTGGCTTCTCTTAATTTTTAAAATTTAATTTTTTAAAATAGGTAATATATTCACATCATTCAAAAATCAAAACGATTAGCCTTAAATTATTATATCAATGAAAAGTAATGAATTAAGCCACTGATTTAAAGGAGAAAGAATAACATCAAAGGAACCAAAAGAGAGAAAATCTAATTATAACAATTTCCATAGATGAAATAGAAAAATTGTTAGAGAACTAGTTCTAAAAAAACCACACCAGGCCCAGAGAGTGTCAAAAGGAATTTTGTTAAACTACTGAAGAACAGATTGTCGGGGCACCTGGGTGGCTCAGTTGGTTAAGTGTCCAGCTCTTGGTTTCTTTCTTTTTTTTTTTTTTATTAAAAGATTTTATTTATTTATTTGACAGAGATAGAGACACCAGCGAGAGAGGGAACACAAGCAGGGGGAGTGGGAGAGGAAGAAGCAGGCTCATAGCGGAGGAGCCTGATGTGGGGCTCGATCCCATAACGCCGGGATCACGCCCTGAGCCGAAGGCAGGCACTTAACCTCTGTGCCACCCAGGCGCCCCCAGCTCTTGGTTTCTGCTCAGGTCATGATCTCAGGGTCGTGAGAGTGAGCCCCAGGTTGGGCTCCACACTCAGTGAGGAGTCTGCTTGAGATTCTCTTCCTTCCCTCTCCGCCTGCCCTCTCTCTTTCTCAAGCAAAAATAAATAAATCTTTTTTTTTAAAGGACAGATTGTCGATGTTATTTAAACTATTCCAGAGGATAGAAAAAGAAGGAAAGCTTTCCTACTCTTAATATGTATTGATGCCAAGACCAAACTTATTGTATGTCAAAAGTATACCATATAATAGCAAGTGGATTTATTTTAGGAATGCAAGATTGACTTAATATTAGGAAATGTAATACTATAAATCATCATATAAATAGAATTAAAGAGAAAAAATTTTTGGTGTGACAAAAGAAATCAAGAAGTCAAAGGAAAAAGGATAAGTTAGAATAAATCTTTGAAACTTCTGTCTTTTAAAATTAAGATTTGGGATGCCTGGGTGTGGCACAGTTGGTTAAGTGTCCAGCTCTTGGTTTTGACCCAAGTTGTGATCTCGGGGTTGTAAGATAGAGCCCTGTCTCATATGGGGCTCCAAGCTCAGTGCAGAGTCTGCTTAAGATTGTTTCTCCCTCTCCTTTGCCTCTCCCCACTCCCCCACTCATGCACACGCTCTCTCTCTAACATAAATAAATAAATAGATAAAATTAAGATTTGATTTTTTTTAGAGCAGTATGAGGTATACAGCAAAAGTGAAGGGAAGGTGCAGAGATTTCCCATATACCCCAGCCCCCCAAACATGCATAACCTCCTTCATTACTGGCATCACCCACCAGAGTGGTAAATTTGTTACAATTGATGAACCTACGTTGACACATCATATTCTCCCAAAGTCCATAGTTTACACTAGAGTTCACTTTTGGTGTTTTACATTCTATGGGTTTGGACAAATCTATAATGATATGTATCTACCATTATCGTATCACACAGTGTAGTTTCACTGCCCTAAAAATCCTCTGTACTCTGCCTATTCGTGCTCCTATATTCTTTTAATTTTAGACTATGAGAAGATTAAATAGCTATGAAGTAGGATTTTTAAAATGTGAAGAAATCCGCAGATAAGGAAGTAATCTCATATATAGCCATCTCTTTATCTACAGAAAAGGAGCAATTGACAAAATTCAACACCCCTTCTTAATTTTAAAAAAGTAATGAAATAGTAATCAATAGATACTTCTGTAACATGGTCAGGTACGTCTAACTCAGCCACATCATACTTAGTGGGGAAATACAAGTATGTGTTCTAACTAAAATCAGGCACAAGACAGTGATGTCCACACTCACCACTACTAATTAGCATGGCATTGGAGGTACGAGCCAAAACAATTACATAAATGAAAAAAAATTGGAGGTAAAGTAATTGAAAAGGAGTTGATAAAACCATTTCTGTATGCAGGTGATACGATTATTACTTGGAAAAATCAAAATAATTGAGTAAAAAATAGCATAACAAGAAAATTCAGCAAAGTAAACTTTATATGCAGAAATCAGTATTTTTCATATGCAACAGCCAGTTACAAGATATAATGAAAGAAAAGACTCCATTAACAAATACCAACAAAGATAAAATACCCAGAATAAACCTATTAAGAAATTGGACTTATAGACTAAAAGTTTTAAAATACTCCTGAAGGATGCAAAAGTAGACTTGAAAAAAATGAGAAGACATAACATCTTTTTGATACAAAGACTCAACATTATAAACATGTCAACTTTCCTTAGGTTAATTTATAAATTTGACATGATCAAAATAAAAATATGTACTTTTTTTTCCTGCTACTAGGCAAGTTAATTTTAAAGTTCCTATGACAAAGGAAATAAACAAAAAAAGCTATATACTTTGGAAAAAGAACAATGAAGGACTAGATAGATATGTTAGCTATTAAAATATATCACCAAGCCTCAGTCATTAGAACTGTTATGTTTTTGGCATATAAGTAGAAAGACCAGTGGAACTGAATAGAAATACCAGAAGTAAAAGTAAATACATTTAGAATTTAGTTTGAATTAAAGGTGGTATCCTTATTAGTGGGATCAAGATAGATTTTTGAAAAGAATAATGTTGATACAATTGGGTAGCCAGTTGGAAAAAGGTACAGTTAGATCTCTACCTCATTTACATTAGAATAACTACAAATGAATCAAAGATATCAGTGTAGAAAATAATACCATAAAAGCACTAGATGACAACATAGGTGAATTTCTTTATTATCTTGAAATTGCCTTTCTAATTATGAAGCAAAATCAAGAGGCTAGATTTGACGAGTGGGAGACCCTTCCAGCTGACTTTGTGACATGTCCCCATAGGCTGCTTATCTGGGTGGTTCATTGGCATTAATAAACATCTGAACATTTACTCCTGGTAAATAGTAGTCCTTAAACTTTTCATAAGAACCACCTGGGTTAAAAATGCAGTTTACTGGATCTTACCTCTAGAGATTTTGATTCTGGGGGTGAGTAATATGCATTTTAAACATGTGCCTGTCATCAGTGGGTCATATTGGAGAAAAGCTTGTGTAGAGCATTAAACTCCCTGCTGCTGAATAGACACAGAAAACAAGTACCAAATACTCCTCATCCTGAGATTAAGGATATCAATGAGAGGTAAACTGAGTCATACCCTACCACTTCAGGTGGTCAGGCATAGAAGGAGCTTCCATCCTTAAAGCTGGGCTGAAGGTATTTTGAGGTTACTTTCCTCTTAGACAACCTCCATCCCTTCAATCTTGGCAATATTTTCTCTATTCCAAATAGGGGCTGAATTTCATAATCTAAAGAAAACTGTCTGATGCTTAGAAAACTTATGAATGTTTTCTCATTGATTCAGAATTAATGAATTGAAATTTCTGATAATTTGAAGAAAGACTTAAAGGGTCCTTTTTTTTTTTTTTGGTGTAATTTTAAAGTAAGTAATACGTTCACATGGCTGAAAACCAGAAACTATAGAAGGCATATAGCAAAAGTGCTCTGATATTTTTGTACCCTATCAATTCCCACTGCTCCAAACATGATCCTTCTATTTCTTCATTCTTATATAAGCAAATACAAATAGAAGTCCTTATTTTTCCTCTCTTTTTATGCAAAAGGTAGCATGTAATATACATTTTGTGCTTTGTATTTTTCTTATAACAACATATTTGGAGATCTTTCTGTATTAGTCTATAGAGACCATTTCATTAAAAAAAGTTTTTTTTTACAGCTGCATAGATTTCCATTATATGGATATGCCATAATTTATTTAACTAGGCCACTGGTGATGGATATTTGGGTTATTTCTAGCAAACACTCTTGTACATATCTCACTATCTGTGTAAAATTATCTGTAGGGATGAGTTCCCTACAGAGAAACTATGTATGTGTATTTATAGTTTTGATAGATGTTGCCACCTCCACAGAGATTGTATCAGTACACACTCTTCTGTTATAATTTCTCACATCCTGCTAATAGTATGTATCTTCAAACTTTAAGAGTTTTACCATTCTGCTAGATAGTATAATAGTGTAGTTTTAATATGCATTTCTCCTATTTTGAGTGAGGTTAAATATCTTTTCATGTATTTCACTGTCTGGTCACATCTTTTAGGCCTGGGTCTTAGGACAAATCTTTTCTTCATAAGTAAAATTCGTGCAGTGCCCTACAAAGAATTCAGCGACATCTTAATTTAACTAAATTCAGCAGTTTCTTACTTTCTCATATAACAAAATGTTCCGGGCTCATCTTGTACCTATCCTGCCCCAGGTCTGGAATGAACCATTTCTCTGAGGATTCCTGGTTCTTTTCAGTGGGAAGTAACATCACAGACCAAAGACTGGCACTAAGTGTGCTCATTGCTTCTGGAATATATTTTCTTTATTTTTTTAAAGATTTTATTTATTCATTTGAGAGAGAGAGAAGCACAAGCAGGGGGAGGGGCAGAGGCAGAGAGAGCAGCAGATTCCCCGCTGAGCGGGGAGCCCGACACTCCGGGCTCAATCCCAGGACTCTGGGATCATGAGCTGAGCCGAAGGCATATGCTAAACCAGCTGAGCCACCCAGGCGCCCCTGGAATATATTTTCTTATTGACATTTTCATCAGACAGAGGTAGGAGATTTATGTAGGTCCATATACATTGACATATACAAGCACACACATTTTTAGATGTATAAATGTATGTGTGTGTGTACCTGTAAAACATACATGCATACATGTGTACATATTCATATTTTGGAAATAAGCTCATGCAGTGCTAATTCTCATCTATGTCCAGAGATTTCTTTCTTTTTTTAAATTTAAATTTGATTAATTAACATATAATGTATTATTAGTTTCAGAGGTAGAGGTCAGTGATTCATCAGTCTTATAGAAGACCCAGTGCTCATTACATCATGTGCCCTCCTTAATGTCCATCACCCAGTTACCCCATCTTCCCACTCCCACCCCCTTCAGTAACCTCAGTTTCTTTCCTATGATTAAGAGTCTCTTGTGGTTTGTCTCCCTCTCTGATTTTGTCCTGTTTTATTTTTTCCCCTCTTCCCCTCTGATCCTCTGTTTTGTTTCTTAAATTCCACATATGAGTGAGATCATATGATAATTGCCTTTCTCTGATCGACTTATTTTGCTTACCATAATACCCTCTAGTTCCATCTACATTGTTGCAAGTGGCAGGATTTCATTTTTTTTTTGATGGCTGAGTAGTATTCCATTATGTATATATATATAGCACATCATCTTTATCCATTCATCTGTTGATGGTCATCTGGGCTCTTTCCATAGTTTGGCTATTGTGGACATTGCTGTTATAAACATTGGGGTGCAGGTGCCCCTTTGAATCACTATATTTGTATCTTTGGGTTAAATACCTGGTAGTGCAATTGCTGGGTCCTAGAGTAGCTCTATTTCCTACTTTTTGAGGAACCTCCATACTGTTTTCCAGAGTGGCTGTTCCAGCTTACATTCCCACCAACAGTGTAAGAGGGTTCCCCTTTCTCCATATCCTCGCCAATATCTGTCATTTCCTGACTTGTTCATTTTAGCCATTCTGACTGGTGTGAGGAGGTATCTCATTGTGGTTTTGATTTGTATTTCCCTGATGCCAAGTCAGAGATTTCTTTCTTGCCTTCCATGATTCCATATTTGTACATTCCTTTCTCCTGAGAACCCTGACTTTTAACAAATCAACGCATGTACCTATTTTGTTCATTTCTATAATCCAACTGAAATAGTCCATATTCACTTTACCCATTCAACTATAATAAGCTGTTGCTTGTTTGTTTGTTTGTTTTTAAGTAGGCTCCATGCCCAGTGTGGAGCCCAAAGTGGGGTTTGAACTCACAACCCTGAGATCAAGACCTGAGCTGAGATCAAGAGTCAGATGCTAGGGGTGCCTGGGTGGCTCAGTAGGTTAAGTGGCTGCCTTAGGCTTGGGACTGTGCCCCGTATCATTAGGCTCCCTGGTCAGTGAGGAGTCTGCTTCTCCCTGTCTCTCTGTCCCTGCCCCTATCCATGCTCTCTCTCTTTCTCTCAAATAAATACATAAAATCTTAAAAAAAAAAAAAAAAAAGTCAGATGCTTAACCAGCTGAGCCAGCTAGATGCCCCAAACAGTAGCTTGTTTTATTTTATTTTATTTTAATTTAATTTAATTTATTTTATTTTTTTCTTAAAGATTTTATTTATTTACTTGTCAGAGAGAGAGAGAGCACGCACAAGTGGGGAGAGCAGCAGGCAGAGGCAGAGAGAGAAGCAGACTCCCCGGCTGAGCGGGGAGTCCAACGCGGGGCTCGATCCCAGGACCCTGGGATCATGACCTGAGCCAAAGGCAGACACTTAACCTACTGAGCCACCCAGGTGTCCCAGTAGCTTGTTTTAAAAAATTATTCACAAAGAGAAACAATTGATAGTTCTTTAAAAATAAGTATCCAAATGAATTTACCTGAATTAGATTTTTATGTTTCCATGAAGGATTCACTGGCATAGCATACAAAAATTCCTTCATATAAATTTTAGAACAATTTTTTTAATAAATTCTATTTAGCAGGGGTGCCTGGGTGGCTCAGTCGTTAAGCGTCTGCCTTTGGCTCAGGGCGTGATCCCAGAGTCCTGGGATCGAGCCCCACATCAGGCTCCTCCGCTGGGGGCCTGCTTCTTCCTCTCCCACTCCCCCTGCTTGTGTTCCCTCTCTTGCTGGCTGTCTCTATCTCTGTCGAATAAATAAATAAAATCTTTAAAAAAAAAATTCTACTTAGGAGCCACCTGGCTGGCTCAGTTGGAAGAGGATGCGACTCTTGATCTCGGGGTTGTGAGTCTGAGCCCCACTTTGGGTGTAGAGATTGCTCAAAAATAAAATACTAAAAAAAAAGAGAAATTCTGCTTAGGTCTTTTTTTTTTTTAAGATTTATTTATTTAAGAGGGCACGAGAGCTCTGAGGGCAGTATTTTAGAGTTTATCTAATTAAAATTAGGAAATATGGTAGTTTTACAATAACAAAAAAGTTTTTACCCTTGATTATACTGATAGCCAACTAGCCTTTCTAGAAGTAATATAAAAGTGTACATATGTTGTCTTCCTTTCTAGATTCAAGGACATTACTTTTGCCTAGAATAACAATATGTACAATATTCTAAAAGAAAATATGGATGCTTAATCTGAAATTTTCTTATAAATGAATGAATATTCTTATAAAATCCTACAGGAATAAATATGAATACTTATTCTTATATATCATTTATATTAACGTTTCTAGCTTTTAGTACTTTATCATTTATAGTTTTCTCATTTTCTTTCAGATACAGGCATAGACCACCATGCTCTTCTAAAACAATTTGATCACCTAAACCACCTAAATCCTGACAAGTTTGAATCTACAGATTTAGATATGCTCATCAAAGCGGTGAGAATAATTCCAAAAAATGTCATTGTTGTGCCTTTGAGGTTTTGTCATTTGATAAGTAAATTCAATGAAGTGATAATATAACATTTAGATACTCTCAAGAATATTTTTATTTTATTTTATTTTTTAAAGATTTTTTTTATTTATTCGACAGAGAGAGAGACTGCGAGAGAGGGAACACAAGCAGGGGGAGTGGGAGAGGAAGAAGCAGGCTCATAGCAGAGGAGCCTGATGTGGGGCTCGATCCCAGAACACCGGGATCACGCCCAGAGCCTAAGGCAGACGCTTAACCGCTGTGCCACCCAGGCGCCCCTCAAGAATATTTTTAAAGGGAGATAGCTTACCCTTTATTACTACAGATAATAATATGGACATAATGATCTATAACCCCTTGCCCACAATTCCAAAATCCAAAGCACTATGAAGGCTGACATCTGGTTTCAACTATAATAAGGCTATTTATAGTTTTTATTTAGTCTACATGATGTGACTATTCATAGACTTTGCTGAGGAAGTATTAATCTGTTTGGTTATAGACTCTGCAAGGATATTATACAATATGGCATATATGCCATATACTCTTTCTGAAATCTAGAACATTCCGAAACATGGGCTCTGGGATTTTAGATAAGAGTTTGTAGACCTCTCGTGTTGTACTGTATGGAGTTACCAAAATGGATATTGTAGCTTGGATGTGAGTTTAGTTAAGTGCTTAGAAACCGTTCTAGTTTTCTATACCGTACAGATTTGATACAGTCCCTTCTTTTAAAATCAATTTATATATTACTTACTTATGAGGAACTTTCTAAAGTTGAGGCTTGCTTTGAACTATGAATTTCTTTTAATGCCTACGTTCTGGTAATAATGACTAAAATGGCAGAATTTAAAAGAGGAGTCTAGTGTTTTCTGGACCTTCTATACTACCTTCTGTTAGAGTATGCTGTATGCAAGAAAACCCTTATTTATATTTTCAAATACTCCTTGTTATTTAGTTGAAATGTTACATTATAGGCCACAAGTGATCTGGAACACTACGATAAGACTCGACATGAAGAATTTAAAAAATATGAAATGATGAAGGAACATGAAAGGAGAGAATATTTAAAAACACTGAATGAAGAAAAGAGAAAAGAAGAAGAATCTAAATTTGAAGAAATGAGGAAAAAGCATGAAAATCATCCCAAAGTTAATCATCCAGTAAGAATTATGACTATAAGAAACCATAATTAGATGACGATACTTCTTTGAGTATCAGATAGTAGAATTTCATGATAAGTTATTAGTACTTTAGATTCTTATTTCTGCATAGTTTCTCAAATTTGTATTTATTTTCAGTCTGTATACATAGATTATATTTTGTTTTGAGCATTTTTTAAAAATTGATTCACAGGGAAGCAAAGATCAACTAAAAGAGGTATGGGAAGAGACTGATGGATTGGATCCTAATGACTTTGACCCCAAGACATTTTTCAAATTACATGGTAACAGATTTGATACAAATATTAATATTTATGTCTGCTGTTGGAAAGATTATAGTTGCTTTATTCTTAACTGATTTTTGCCAAGGTCTGCTTATGAGTCCTATTGACAGTAAATGTTTAGAATTTTTCTCTAGGGTAAAGGAATAATCTCTATTGCTGACCTGTAGCATAAACTACTTTAAGACAGTAGCTGTGTCTTTTACCTGCTTTAACTGTTGACTCATTATGACTTAATGTAAGGTTCTCTGTAAACTGAAGGTATTTCTGTGACTAGCTAGGTTATATCTAGCACACTTCATGCTATAATATTAAAATTTACTTTTTTTCCTATAGCATATTGTTTCACTTTATATTTTTGAAAAAACTGGTTAAGACGTATTTTTCTAAACAAAACTCGTATGAATTATAAATTAGTAGTAAATTGTTATCAGTTGGACTGATCTGAGGCTTCATAAAAAAGGAAGAAACATCTTTCTGTAGCATATGGATGCTTGTGGTAGTACCAATTTTGCAAGCCAGCTGTGAAGAGTTGTATTTTCATTATTGATTTTTGAAGGCATTAAAATCAGTTTTTGCATTTGTGACTTTTAAACTTCAGATGTCAATAATGATGGCTTCCTGGATGAACAAGAATTAGAAGCCCTCTTTACCAAAGAGGTAAATGAGTTAATTTAAGTGTTCGGTGTTTTTGCTCTCTTTCTTGCTTCCATTATTTTCCTTACTTTTATGTTGGTTTTAAACTTTTCTTCTTAGTTGGAGAAAGTATATGACCCCAAAAATGAGGAGGATGATATGGTGGAAATGGAGGAAGAACGGCTTAGAATGAGGGAACACGTAATGAATGAGGTATGTTTTAAAATTTTGAGATTATATGTTATTTCAATGGATTATTCAAGTTCTTGCAATAAGTCTTACCATGAAGTGGAAAATAAATACACAGAATAGTTATTTGATTGAGTTTTGCATTTTTGATCCAGAATATTCGGTAGACTCCCTTGGTGTAGATAAAATTATTTTATAACTAATTTAAAATATTTTAAAATTTAAAAGGTTTTTATTTAAGAGATTAAGATGCTGTTGCATGTCTTCTAGAAGTAAAAGATAATGTAGTCCAATATTTGATATTTTAAAAGGCTGTGTTTTTATTAAGAAAATCCAAAAATCCAATACCATAATGGTTTATAACAAGGTGTTTATTTCTTGTTCACATTATTAAGCTGATAACTTTGGTCATGGACATCAGAGGCTAGTAACTAAAGGCCACTGTTTTGTGTCAGTGATTTTCACCTGATATTTGAGCTATTGGTGATGATTGGGATTTCTGTTGACTGCTGGCAACCCAAGTGTCAAATGAATTTCTTTGGCCATTATCTAGTTCACTTTTGTAACTGAATGGCTATAAGAGCCACTGAAGAGGATTGGGAGCGATTGTCAACTTTAGTTTTGATTTAGTTAGTTGTTTTTAAGAAAAAAAAAATGTTGAGAGCATTTTAACGTAAACTCCTTAACTCTTGGCTAAAACAGTCCTCTTTCTGGAAAGGTTATTTTTCTTGGGATTATACACGGTTTGGTGAGGGAGGAAGACCGTAATAGCCTGAACAGTCAGATAAGCAGACTCAAGTGTGGTGATCTTTGAGTATTAGGAGTATAGATATCTCACTGTATTTTCAAATCTGAAGAATACAGAAGATAGCAATACCTATTTTCTGATTCTAATGTAATGTTGATGTGCTTGTTTTCGCACCCCCTCCCCCCGTTTCTGTGGACCCTAGGCTAGCCTTAATTGCTGTATGTTTGTGTAATAGCATCTATTAGAAGACAATTTCTAGTAATATGAGAGCTATTTTATTTTACATATACTTTTTTTTTTTTTTTAAATCAGGTTGATGCTAACAAAGACCGATTAGTGACTCTAGATGAGTTTTTGAAAGCTACAGAAAAAAAGGAATTCTTGGAGCCAGACAGCTGGGAGGTAATAAAACCTGCTTGAAATGTGATGTATGGTTAAAGAAATTCTACGTCAATTCATTCTACTTTTAACTTTTATTTCCCATTAGGTTTGCATGTAGAGCCTTACTGTCTGGGCTTTTCAATAAAATGTCACTGTAAAATAGTGAACTTGATTTTTTGGAAAGCTCGTGGCGATTGACCTCTTATTTGTAATCGTGTTATATATAATTAGAAGTCTTTTTAAAAATTTTACTTTTTCTAAGTGTAAAATAGTGTTCCTTCTTGAAAATTAGATATATAGATACATTTAAAGAATAAACTAGAAGTTACCTATAATTCTACCATCCAGAGTTAGACAATTTATGCATTGCATTATACTGATTTGGAAATGGTTTGTATTTTTAATATGTGCATATATAGCATGCAATATATAGTGAACTGTCCCATTTTTATTTTTTTAAATTTTATTTATTTATTTAAATTTATTTTTGAGAGAGAGAGAGAAAGAGAGAGAGCAAATGAGGGGGAGGAGCAGAAGAAGAGGGAGAGAGAGACTCTTAAGCAGGCTCCATGCCCAGTGCGGAGTCTGAGGTGGGGCTGAATCTCACCACCCTGAGATCATGACCTGAGCTGAAATCAAGAGCCAGATGCTCAACTGACTGAGTCACCCAGTCCCATTTTAAATTTACATATACACATAAACTCCTATCTATCTATGTATATTTTTTTAAGATTTTATGTATTTATTTGAGAGAGAGCAAGAGTGGGAGAGCATGAGCCGTGGGAGGGGCCGAGGGAGAGGGACAAGCAAACTCCCTACTGAGCTCGGAGCCCATGCAACTCAAACTCGCCTCTCAATCCCAGGATCCTGAGACCATGACCCGAGCCCAAGTCAGAGGCTTAACCGGCTGAGCCACCCGGGTGCCTCATCCTGTCTATATATTCTTAAAATGGCTTCATACTGTATAAATGTCTTTGTATGTTTGGGAAATCCTGTGTTTTTAATGTTAACAATATTTCATGATGCCATGCCTCAAAAAACAGTTTAGAAATGACTCCTTAGCATGCAATTGTGTGATTATAGCATTTAATTTATATAGCCATTGGAACAGATTTAGCTGTTTGGGTCAATTCCAATTTTTTTTTTTACTGTAATAACACTATGATGACTGTCTACTTGTTCATACATTTTTGGGCATCTGTAATAATTTCCCTGGGATTAATTCCTAGGGATAGAACTATTCTCAAGGTTTATTACCATTTTTAGTTTCTAAATATGTCTTGTCAAATTGCTCCAGAAAGGCATACCAATTTATTCCATAGCTTACTGTGCATACACATTTTAAAAAGAATAGTTGAGAGGTAAAACCAGAAGAGACTGAAAAAAAAATTGTCATTTCCTATACAAAATATAAAAGATTATCATTTCGGCTAGATTTTTAATTGTCCAGAAAATAGTTTGAGATAGAGTGACCAACTGTCCTGGTGTAGCCTTTACTGAGGATTTTCCTGGGATATGGAAGTTTTTGGTGCTGAAACGAGGACAGTCCCAGGATGACAGTTTATTGTCTTCAAGATTAAAGAAATCAGCTTTTTTTGTCATGTTTTTGTCTAATATTTGTAATATTTCTGGACTTTGGTGAAGAAGAAAAAGAATGCTAAGATATTTGAACATGCATTCCCTTTATTGCTTCTGGAAAACTAGATCAATAGATAATTACATACTTTTTTTTTCATTTTAACATAATTTTAGATTTGCAAAAGAGTTATAAGAATAGACAAGGATTTCCTGAATACCCTTCCCCCAGATTTCCCATTTTACTACAGTTATTCTCTCTCTTTATCTCTCTTTCTCTATTTTTAATCTGTGTGTATGTGTATTTATATATAATGTAATATTTTTTGAGAGTAAGTTGTACATGGTGCTGCTTTAACCTTAAATACTTGAGTGTGTATTTTTTTGCAAACAAGGATTTATCTTGCATAATCACAGTAAAATTATCTATGGCTACACACATAAAACTCTTTTCCAGTCTCTAGACTTTATTGAGATTTTTGTTAATTTTACTAATACTGTCCTTTATAGCAAAAGAAAATCCATATACTGAATTTAGTTGTAATGTCTTCCTAATCTCCTTTAATCTGAAACAGTTCCCGAGTCTTTGTATCTCATGGCATTCATATTTCTAAAGAGTGCAGACCAGTGATTTTGTACACCATCCCTCAGTTTGAGTCAGTCTGGTGTTTCCTGACGATTCCTAGTTTTGGTAGGAATACCACCAAAGTGATGCTGAGTGTGTCATATGAAGCATATGCTGCTGGTTATTTTCATAACTGGCAATGTTAATTTTGATTATTTGGTTAAGATGGTGTCTACCAGGTTTTCTATTTTCTCTTTTGTAATTTAAATAGTATTTTGTCTAGCCCACCATACTGCCAGAATCACAAGTCAGCATTTTATAAAAAAGTCACTTGACATCATATCAAAAGTATTTCCAAATATGAATTGTAAGCATTACTTTAATAGTTATGGAAGTGCTTAACTGTATTCGGGGGGCCGGACATCCATTCTGTATTTTTTTTTTAAGATTTTATTTATTCATTCGACAGAGATAGAGACAGCCAGGGGGGGAGGGAACACAAGCAAGGGGAGTGGGAGAGGAAGAAGCAGGCTCATAGCGGAGGAGCCTGATGTGGGGCTCGATCCCATAACGCCGGGATCACGCCCTGAGCCGAAGGCAGATGCTTAACCGCTGTGCCACCCAGGCGCCCCCATTCTTTTACTGTTTATTTAAAAAAGATAATGCTGCTATAAACACATTTTTATATAAAGTTTTTATGTGTTGAGGGCTATTTTATAGGATGGATTCTCAATGTAACCCAACCAAGACCAAGGGACACTTTTTAGGGCAGTTGATATGTTTGTAAAAGTATTTTTCAGAAGAATTGTACCAATTTTCATCACCACCACTGTTTCAAAAAAAAGTCCTCGAGTGTATACTTTGAGATTCATTATGTACTAATTTTAGCCTCCTTGGATGATTCTAGCCAGAATCAGTTATTACAATGGCTATCGACAAATGGTGATTTTCTAATCGTCATTCGTTCTACATTTATTATTAGTTGGCTTTCTACAGTAAGGAAAAGCTATCGCTTCCCCACCTCTGTTTGAGTGTAGATCCATGGCTTCTTATTTTATTCAATAAGGTTGAATCCTTACTATCATTCTTTATTTTGATGCTCAAATTGCCCCAGATTCGGCTAGTGGGAGTTACTTCAAACTGACTTTTGTATCCTTTTGGCATGTTACCTATCATTCTTTGAGGACTTCCTTACTTTTTAGCATAATAAGATGTTCACGGCTCATCTTGTTCTTTTTCCATCCCACCTCTGGAATCAGCCATTTTTCTGAGGAACACTGGTCCCATTTAGTGGCGATCGCTATCACAGACTGGGATCTGGACACTGGATGTGTTCCTTGCTACCAGAGTGTCTTTGCTTCTAGGCTTTGTCAGATAGCAGAGTTGGGTAGTTTAAAAAAAACATATAAATGTGTGTGCGGGTGTGTATATTTATATTTATATATATATATATATATATATATAGTTATATTTGTATTTTATGTATCTGTATATGCACGTATTACACACATATGCAGATGCACTTACATTCATATTCATCTTGATATATTTAGGTATCAATATACATTAAAACTCAATCAGCTCATTGGGGCTCCTGGGTGGCTCAGTCAGTTAGGCATCTGCCTTCGGCTCAGGTCATGATCCCAGGGTCCTGGGACAGAGCCCCATGTGGGGTTGCTGCTCAGTGGGGAGTCTGTTTCTCCCTCTCCCTCTGCTCCTCCCCCGTTCAAGCTCTCTCTCTCTCTCAAATAAATAAATAAAATCTTAAAAAAAACCCCACAAACTTAATGAGTTCACACTGAAAGCTCCTTATATTTCAATCCAGTGCCTCCAATTCCAGCACAACATCCTATCTCTTCCTCTTTCCATATTTCATATGAAACCTGGCTTCCATTTTCCACAATATTATTCCACTTATTTCCTCAGTCCTAGGATGTACAAAGTGTTTCAATTTGCTAAACTCTGCAAAACAAGAATTTATGATTTGTTTAGATTTTTGTTGTTGTTTTTAACCTGAGCATATAGTCTAGATAACTGTGATTAAGTTTTTGGGTTAGTTCTTTTTTCCCCTTCCCCTTCTGTTTTATTCACTTAAAATCAAAGTATAATTTATTTTCTTCTGTTTATAGTCAATTTGGGTTTCCCTGTCCTTGTGGATTTTCTTTCTTCTCTTTTCTTGAGTATATGAAACACTGACAAGTTTCTAAAAATCAAACCTGTACTAAAAAAGGTGTTTTCGGAGAAGCGTGATTTCTTTTCCCTCATTCTCTCTGTCCTTTCTACCCAGTTCTCTTCTTTGTTCTGTAGGTAACCAGTTTCATTAGCCTTGGATTTTTCGTTTTGCTCAAATACATAGATATATATTTTCTTACTTCCCCTTTCTTACCGAAAAGGTATATTACTATATATACTCTTGTACTTTGCTAATCATAGAATTTTAAAGCTGAATCAAACCTTGTTGTATATCCAGGATTATTCTTTCCTCATGTTTTTTTTCTTTTTAGACATTGGATCAGCAACAGCTCTTCACAGAGGAAGAACTGAAGGAATATGAAAATCTTATCTCTTTACAAGAAAGCGAACTTAAGAAAAAGGCAGATGAACTTCAGAAACAAAAGGAAGAGCTACAGCGTCAGCATGACCAACTGGAGGCTCAGAAGCTGGAATATCATCAGGTGGTATTTATAAAATGATCATGGCATTAAAAAGAACTTTAGGTGCTTTGCTAAAGACATGTGTTTTTTGTAATATAATCTTTCAAAGTCCTATTAGCTACAGTATTTTGAATTTTAGTATTTTTAGAAAGTGCTTTGTTGAATATTAATCTAAAATTTAGAGTTTGAATATCTCATTTTGGAAAACACTTTTCAGTTAGTTTGTTGTGGTTTGTCAAAGGTCATGAGAAAATAAAAGAATACTTACTTTTAAGACGTTCTTTTTCCATGCACTAGGTTGTACAGCAGATGGAGCAAAAAAAATTACAGCAAGAAATTCCTCCATCAGGGCCTGGTGGAGAATTGAAGCTCCAGCCACGTATGTAACTTAATTTTTTTTGTTTGAGGAAATAAAAAAAAATTGAATAAACTGAAATTTACATTTATTACAAATGTAATTTCAAATCATTAATATCTATGGTATTTACTATATATTTGTGGAAATAGTGCAACTTGTACTGCAGAAAAATGAAAAGCCTTCTAAAATGTCTATCATCAGCACATTTCAAAAGCTATATAATTTGATAGCTATATTTATGGTGAAATGATTTATTTCAACATTATTCACAATTCTTTCTAATCAGTTATCATTATTGTCAGAGAACATGTTTTTTTAATTGTAATCTGTGATTAAGCATATTTTAAAAATGCTTATTTATATTTACATATATACATATATAAGATATATATATCTTTATATATAATTTACATATATTACATATATAATTTATTTAATAATATATATTATAGTAAATATAATTTACATATATTATATATATACATATATATGAGAAGATTCAGAATAAAAGGAGATATCTTTAAAATGAGAGCATTTTTTTTTCAAACAGACATTTAAAGTCCGAAGTCCATCAGAACGTGGAAGAAAACTGTTAAGTCAACATCTGTGTCGTCTTTTTACCACCCTTCCTTTTTTTCTGCTCAATAAATATTTTAAAGCATATATGGAATAAAGGAAGATACTTTTTAAATGAGAACGCATCTTTTCAGGACACAGATATTTAAGGATTGAAGTCCACCACAACCAGGAAGAATACAAACTCAGTATCTGCTCTCACTTTCATACCTCTCTTCTTTTTAATTTGTTCTCCTTTAATGATTTAATTAAATGGCCATAATTATGCCATAAGTTAATGAAACTAGCAGTAACTGTTTAAGTGAGAACATTCTGTATTGCTTTTAAAGTAAATTTATATTGTTGTCACTCATAAAGATAGTCTTTTATAGGTGCTTATCATCCCCTCTCTTGATAAAAGTCTCTGTGATGTTCATAATTTTTCTTCTGAGAAGACCACACTTTCCCCCAGTGTTTCCTCTTAACTTCTCCTACTTCCAAACCTTAACTGCTAGAAATTCTTCTACTGAATAGCTTTTGCTACCACTTCAGGTCATGTTTTGGTTCATATTTTTGCTTTCTACTCTATTACTTAAGATCAGGTTCTGCTACAAAAAAAAAAAAAAAAACAAAAAAAACAAAAAAAACAAACCCAGAAAAACCAAAGATAACAGTGTTTTAAACTAAATAGGAATTCTTCCCTCTTCCATAAAGGAAATCTGGAGGTAGGTGGTGTCCAGGTTCCTACCTCTCTGCTCTGTTATCCTCAGTGCATGGTTTTTATCCTCAAGTTACCTCATTCTCACTGTCCAAGATTGCTTTTGAAGGCAGTGGGCAAGAGGAGGAAAAGGAACTCCGCCCCCCCCCCCCCCCCCCCCCGCCCCAAGTTGCATCAGCTTCCTGGAGTCGATGTTCCTAGATTTGAACTTATGTCTCATTGGTCATGTAGCTACTAGGGAAGCTGAGAAAGCCATGTGGCATTGGGACCAGCTAAAAGTTAGGATCTTTAACTAAAGAAGCGGGTCATGTTTGGTAGGCAACTTTCAGTGTTAGCCCGGACAGCTTTATTGGCTACTTATGTATCTGTATACGCTCTTCTGAAACATAGAAAACATTACTTGCCCAGCCCCAAAAGGAAATGCCCCACATCCAATCCATTATTGCATAGAGCTCGAAGACCATGATACCCTTGTATAGTCCCCTCTGGCGGGTTAGGATGTGGCACCTCATGTTCCGGCCATCCACAAACTAAAAAACAAGGTGTCTGCCTCCTGAGTACCAAATGCATAGTGGTGGGATAGGGACAGGACAACTGCAATAAAATGGACTTTTCAGAAGAGGGGACAATAGCCACTGATCCATAACACTTAAAAGGTACTGCTTGGCCAAAAATAAGGTCTCTCTGCTCTGTCTATAAATACATTCCTTGGTTTTTGCATCAGGAAACCCCTGATTCACTTTTGTGGGAGGAATTCCCTTGTCGAATGTCCTCAAGGGCCCTTGGTGCTGCCTTCTAGGAAGTTTTTATTGTCCATTAATTTTCAAGGACACATTTGAGCAGGCATTGGAAAGTGTGCTGGTCTTGGGGGCTGGACAGCTTTAGTTCTTCACTTCCTGTTATGGTGGGTTAGGGGCTTGGGAATTGTTCTAGATAGTTACAGGCTGTTGCTGGCCAGGTTTGGGGTTTGTGTTCGTTTTGGTTTTGGTTTTTGGCAAAAAAAAAAAAGTTCCCTAAAAACTTAGTATGTTTCTGGTCTGTCTTTTGCAATTATTACCATGAGTCACCACAAAGATCTTGCCAAGACACAGTTTTTAACAAAGAACATCATCTTTTACTTGCTGGCTTCTGTGCTCTCTCTCTCTCTCTCCCCTTGGGTCTTAAATGAATGGTACCTCCTTGGGACCATTTTAAACTGTAGGCTTGGGTGGGATGGCAACAATCGGAGTCTGATCTCTTTCCTTACGATGGCTCCCATTACTTGGCAGAAGATTCTTAAGAAAGGTTGAGGCAGAAAAAGGAAAGGCAGAAAAAGGTTGAGGAAGCTTTAGCAGCTTCCTCAGAACCTTAACTTTGTAACTATTTCAGTTTGGAGTGTGGTAGTAGCTAACTTTTTCAATTTTTCAGGGCTCCAGATTGGGGACTCTTGTCAATTTATTTTGTGGAGAGCCATTCCCTCGGCAAAACTCTGTTCCTTTCCATCTCTGCAGTCTTTTAACCCTAGCCTGAGTCACATGTCTCCTGTAAGACTTTGCTGAAAGAGGCTAGAAGCAGCCCACACATGCTAGCATTCCGAAGTTCTACCACTACTTCCTCTAATACCTTAACCTTAGTGGCACGAGGTCTCACTGCCCAAAACCCTACCTCCTCAGCTAAGCTAACTCCATATTTGAGATCCTTTTACTGGCTGTACCTTACTTCTAGCTACCAAATTCTGTATAGGTCAGGATCCCTGGTTGTAGATAAAGGAACCTTCTTTGGCTATTAAACAGAAGGGGCTTGATTAAGGGGTGCTTGATTAAGGGTAGCTCACAGAATCTTTGGGAAGGCGGATGAAACAGAACCGAGGCTGAGCCTCAAAGGAACTACATCACAAGAGTGGGCTGCCAAAGAAGCTGCTGCTTTTGGAACGATCGAGAAGCTGCCTGTCAGTTCAAGAAGCCTCCTGGGGGATTAAGGACGCCATGTATGGTTGGCAGCTCTAGAGCTGTAGCCCCTCTGCAGTGCTTTGTGTTGGCAAACGTGGACGCCTCCTGTGCTGCCTCTCTCCCCATGTAACTTGGTTCTGAGCAGAAGTCTCAAGTGAGTGCATCTGACTGATTGGACTAATCATATCTGGAACCCTAGCTGCAGGGGATGTTGGGAAATCATAGTATTTAACTTCACTACCTCGGTAGTGCAGGAAGGCATGTGTAAAGCCGTTGAATGAGCCAATCTGTTGTAACATCTCATAATTTTACATTGTGTCTCTTCACATTAATAATTTTTAAAACTCTTAGTCCTCAGTCTACGGAATTTTTAAATAATCGGTGCATGCTCCAAAGATACCTTAGGTTTTTTTTTTTTTTAAATCACAGATCCCACGATTAAATGTAGCAATCTGGAAAAGTTTTGCTTATATACAGCTTTAAAAAAACACACACACAAAAATCACTCAGTAGAGTAATGCTGTGTTTCTTTAGAGATGGAGAAGGATTCCTCTCTGTATTGTTTAAATTGTAGGAAACATTACAACATGATCTGGCATATCCTTTTGTTGATGACTCTATCTGTGACAAGAAACTGATGAGACAGGGATTCACCCAGGGTGAACACTTTTAGATAATGGACTGCGGTTCAATCAGAAAGGAGTTGGAGACGACAATATCGTACTATGATTACATAATATGATAAATATGGATACAGGGTAATCATATGAGAATATATAAATGTATCAAAGTAACATGTTGTACATCTTACATTTACATGATGTTATATGTCAAATATAGTAAATTAAAAATATAATTGGAGGAGAATTTAGAGACGTTTCTTAAAATGATATTTTGGTATGAGTAATAATAGGTGGATATTACATAGTCATACCTCACAGTTTCTAGCAAATTATCATAATTTATATTATTAAAAAAAGAATGTGGGGCACCTGGGTGGCTCAGATGGTTAAGTGTCTGCCTTGGGCTCAAGTCCCGACCTCAGGTTCCCGCTTCAGCAGGTGAGTATGTTTCTCCACTCACCCTGCCCCTCCCCCTACTCGTGTGCTCTCTCTCTCTCTCTCAAATGAACAAATAAAAATCTTTAAAATAAAAAAGAAAAGAATTGTTAGCCCAAGATTGTCTATGGACTTAAGGAGTTCCAGTTGTTATGAATATTGGGCATTTATGAGCCAATATTTTTTCCTACAGAGTTGCTAATAGTATTCTTTACAGCTCTGTTAGAAAATATTGGTCTTATGTTTAATTTATACCATTCTTTTTTTTAATTTTTAAAAATTTTATTTATTTGAGAGAGAGAGCAAGCACATGAGTGTGGGGAGGGGCAGAGGGAGAGAGAGAGAATCTCAAGCAGACTCCCCACTGTGCATGGAGCCCATCATGGGGCTCCATCCCAGGACCCTGAGATCATGACCTGAGCCGAAATCAAGAGTCTGACACTTAACCAACTGAGCCACCCAGGTGCCCCTATACCATTCTTCTTAATAATTTTTAGGTATTCAGTAGTCCTGTTTAGGTGACTTGGTGGTATGTATTAGTAATTTGGGGTTTTGTTTCACATATGAATTTTCATGAAGCATATACATTTTAGTATACTTAGGTATATATAATCCAAATTCGATTTTAAAAGATGTTAGTCCTCTGGAATAGTTGACTCTTGCTAAAAGAAACTGCAGTTTAGAAGTAGTGGTAAAAATTCTTTGAGATATGGCTCTACATTTTTTTTAACCAAAATGTGTTTACAACAGCATTGTTTTCCATGCTAATTGACCAGATTTGTATTACAGGAGCCGAAATGCACATCTGTTTTTCACAGAAAGAAAAATATAAAGAAAATTTTACAGTTTCGTGAGAATGTGTTTTTTAAAGTAGCCTAGTTACTAAAAGAGGGGGTAAGAAATCTATTTTCTTTAGGAATAAATTTTGACAAGACTAGTTCTGGTTAGTGCCTAAAATTTAATCTTTGTTTTACAGCTGTGCAGTACAATGACGAAGCTGAAAAAGAGCCAAAGTTAGATGACGAGCTTCACGGTTCTCACGTGAGATTTTTATCGCTTGAAGACCCTGCTAACGAGGTCCACTTTCACCCTTAACCACTGGTGCCTCAACTTAATACTTTCGTTTGGTTTTTTTTTTTTTTTTTAATTGAGAGACTAAGGTGTATTGAGTAAAGTGCAAAGTGTACTTTTTTGTTTCCTGTGGGTGAAAGAATGAAAGACTGTACTGACAGCTTGCTTTCAAGGGGTGGGATTTGGAGGGAAATCTGGCATTTTCCTTGCTTTTTTTTTTTTTTTTTTACACAGTATCATTATCCAGATTCCAATTTTTCCTTACTCACATTTAATTTACTTTTTAAATGCGTACTTAGCTATGGATTAATACCCATTTCTTAGACAATCCAAGAACTGAGGCAGAACAAGCAGCAACAGCAAGTGGTAAAGACACCAAATTGAAAAATTTGAATTTATGATTCCTAGTACTGCCGATCTCTTTCTTGAGACAAAAGCAAAGCAAAACCAATAGAACCTTTTACTTAATTTTAGGTATTTAGATTCCCCCTCCCCAATATTGCCTATAGAATTATGTAGGAAAAAAACCCGCATTTCATGTTTATAGACATCCACAGTTTTCCCTGCAGAGCATTTAGTTTACTTTTTTTTTTTTTTAAGATTTTATTTATTTATTTGACAGAGACAGCCAGCGAGAGAGGGAACACAACCAGGGGGAGTAGGAGAGGAAGAAGCAGTCTCTCAGTGGAGGAGCCGGATGCGGGGCTCAATCCCAGGACCCTGGGATCACGCCCTGAGCCGAAGGCAGACGCTTAATGACTGAGCCACCCAGGTGCCCCTAGTTTACATTTTAAATGGCATCAGTCGTAATCTTGATGAGTACCTTGTACCAGCTTGGTTGTTAGCCAGCCCTCGACAGTGTGTTTTTCCCTATATGCTTACCTTCCATTTACCTTCAGAGCTGTGCATGCCTGTAAACAAATTTCGTTTGGTTTATAATTTATTGCAAGCAACAGACTTGACTTTTGCTGTGCGAATTTCCTCATCTCTTTTTGTTTTAGCCTTAGTAAGAAGTATATTTTCCAAGATTTCCAGGATTATGAATATAGATCTTGTCGTTAAAATGTTAAGATATTTCATTTTACAATTCTTATAATTTTGCTGCTCTGTGGAATTTAAAAAATGGGTACTGATTTAGCTCCACATGATTTTAAAGTTATGACTTGTCTGCTTTAAAAGTGAGAGAGAAGAGATAAGAGTCCATCTAGTTCTCTTTGCCTTCTCCCATGAATCATTGTATTAATGTTGCGTTCAATTTTAGTCCCCCCTAACTGTAGATTTTTAGTGATATGAGAGTACGTGTCATTTAACTACATTCCTGCCCTCATTATGAAACCCATGTACAGCCCGAGCCAAATTCTGTATTTGTGTTGTACAATGTTCTTTTACCCACTTTACTGTTCACTATTACCCTTCAATGGTTAAAGTGATTTGAGTTTGCTTTACTTTTGAATCTTACCCTTTCTGCTCTTGGTATTGCTTCTTTGTAAATATTTCCCTATTCATGTAGTGATGTCTTATAGATTTTTTTTCCTTTTTTTTTTTTAAAGATTTTATTTATTTATTCGACAGAGATAGAGACAGCCAGCGAGAGAGGGAACACAAGCAGGGGGAGTGGGAGAGGAAGAAGCAGGCTCATAGCGGAGGAGCCTGATGTGGGGCTCGATCCCACAACGCCGGGATCACGCCCTGAGCCGAACGAAGGCAGATGCTTAACCGCTGTGCCACCCAGGCGCCCCTTGTTTTTCCTTTTTTAAAACATTTGCCATGCATCTTAGTGTTTAAACATTTTCGTGGTACTATTGAAGCATTTTTGTCAAACACAACAATTTAAAACTCCTACCATCTTCTTGTTCTATAGCGTTGAGCAATGGATGTTACAGATTATATCTTAATTTTTTTTCTGATGAACTCTCAGTTCTAATCCCATATACATTTCTTGTTTCCTTTGATGTGTATGTTTTTTCACTCTCTTCGATAGTTACAGCATGTTTCATTAAGATTCACGATTGATATTGGGGAGAAGAAAAACCACACTTGCAGAAAGTCAGAGCTATTTAGACAAGCAGGCAGGCATTTCTAGAGGGGTTTTCTAGAGCTATTTAGGCAAGCTGCAGTCATTCCCAGAGGGGTTCCTGAGCACTGTGGAGAGGAACTCTAACCCTCAACAAAGTTTCTAACTCGTGAGTAGAGTTCCTGACTCCTCTGCCACAGAATGAACCAGCTTATGGAGCAAATGCGGAGCATTCAGACTCTGATGAATGTCCTTTGTCCAATTCTTTAGCTTTTTTGTACCCTTCTTAAGTAATAATAGTTAAAAAAAATATTTTGTGCATTCCAGCAGACATTTTCTGTCTTACAGTTGTTAATAAAAGGGGAAAAGAGTATTTTTTGTAATAGAAAGACCAGGACATGAATTTTGCATTCTCTGGTTAGAAGAAAAGTAGCATAGTTTTTTGTATTTGTTGTTTTTCCCCGGGTGATCTGAGTTGTTTTTTTTTTTAAGATTTATTTATTTATTTTGGGGGGAAAGGGGCATAGGGAGAGAATCCCCAGGCAGATTCCCTGCTGAGCAGCGAGCTGAGGCAGGCTCCATCCCACAATCCTGAGACCACGACCCAGTAGACCAGGTCTGGAAACCCAGAGTCGGGTTCTCCACAGACCGAGCCACTTAGGTGCCCTGATTTGAGCTTTAAGTTCTTTTCTCTCTATGAACTCTCCCATTTTCTACTTTTGTATTGACTTTCCCACTGCTGTGTTTCTAACGCACCTCCTGAGTCAATGAAGAAAGTTTTGACTGATATAGAAAGTGGGTAGCACCGCTGTCAGCTCTCTTCAAGTTTCACTGCCGCCAGCTTTTGGGGTTTATTATCAGGCCTTTCAGATGAATTCTGCCCTTCCCTCACAATCCCAAACTATTCATCTTTTCTCCAAGGAAGTCTGTTGTATTACTAAAGAAGATGTAGAGTTGACTTTATTAAAACAGGATTACTTTACAAGAGATTTATGTGAAATATAATAGAGGCTAAGGATTTTATTTTAAGGATAATTTGAAGCTAGTTAATGCCCAGAGCGCCTGTTTCATTCTTTTGTGATGGCTCTGGTGATTTCCAGATAGCTCTATTTGCACCTTTCCATCTAGTTTCAGGGCCTAAGAATGGAAGAGCCCTGGAGACTCATACTGTAGCAGAGGTGGAGGAAGGAGCCCCTTTTCAGTGAAGGTGTTTCTTTCTTGGAAGCTGTTAGTCCGGGATCTATGAGCACACATGAAGTTTATAATAAGCCCTTGCAATTTTCAACGTGTCTATGTACCAATTTTTATAGCCGCTAATTGAAAGATCATAGTTCAGAAGCAATATGTGTACATGTATATGTAAGCTTGTGCCTAAAATAGGTGTGGAAGGAAGACCGTTATTCTGTGTCTTCTGAGAAAAATTGTGTCCTGGAATTAAAAAGTGAAAAAATTTTGCCTTTCCTTTTCATGAAGGAAACCAGTGCTGCATAATCTGTATTTTATCAGTATTTATTATGTTTTAAAAAAACTTTTAATAATGATGGTATATACATCCTATTTCAGAGGCCATTTATTTTACTTGTTATTGCTAAATTTAGGGGATTGTGGAATTTTTTTCAATTTAAATGTTGAATTAAAAACATAACCTTTTATAAATATATGGCCAAAAGTGTTCTGTTAATTTTAGAGTTTAGACAGAAATTTTATTAATCTGAAGTGTATTTAGATTTAATTCTTTTTGTCTTCTTTAGAAAATTGGATCATTTAAAAAAGCTATGAATAAGCTGGATTTTAATTTGATAATCAGGAAGACCCAGAGACCTTATACAAGTTTGTTATATTTATATTTGTTTTTTGATGTTATATTGTAAAAATTCTCCCAGTGCAATATTTGTCAGAAAATATTATTCTAGTCATTATTTGTATAGCTTTGTTTTTAATTATATTAAATGTAAAATCAGAAAAAATATGTAATATTTGTCGTAATTTTCTGGGGAAAAAGACAAACTTGGCAATGTTGAAAGAATGGGTTGTTTGCAAAACACAATTACAGAGTCATAAGGTCTGAGGGCCTTAGAGATCATGTATCAAAGAAGGAATTCCTTTTCCAGCATTTTTTAGTATCCAGCCCCTGTTTCCAGTTATAGCATAGAAGTGGAAATTCCAGTGGTTTGCAGAGTGACTTACTGGGCAAATAGGGGAATTCACCAAGTAACTTCCTTTGGGGGAAGTTACTTAAGGATGTCAGTAATACCAGAAGAGGACTTCTTCTCAGGTTAAGACTCCCTGGAAGAGGTAGCAGTTGAGAAGAGGTGTAGTTTAGGATTTTAGAATTCTATAGCTGGACCTAACCTTGCAGATCCCTTGTTAAAACTGTGGGTCAGAAACCGTGACCTTCTGAAGGTCCCTCAGCTAGTTGGTGTCAGTGTGGGCACCCCGCCCACCTCCCAGTTCTATGCTCTTTCCCCTCTGCATGCTGTTCTGCAGGTAAGTGTGCACGTAAACATTTGCTTAGTTACTGACAGTACCACGAAGTCTTCATTCACACCCAGCCTGATCCTGTAATTCTTAAACAGCCCTGCAGGGAAGATTTTAGCATCTTAGTTGTAGAGAAGTGAAAACTGAGGTAACTTGCCTACTGTCCCACGGTCAGTGATGATATAGCTGAAACTTGGGTCTTGAGTCCAGATCTGCCTGTGATTTTCTATAATGATGTGAGGAAAAAATTCAGTAGGATCAGCGAGACTACTGGAATGCAAGATGCTGGGGCAAGAGGTGTGTGCATTTATTATAATGGAACTGCTATTTGTGTTCTGAACTTTGTAGTTAAAACTGATTTAAAAACTGGTCTGGAGGTGGTAAAACGTAATGATCACTGAATGAACATTTTAGGGTTTTTTTGTTTGGTTTTGTTTTTAAGAGAGAGCTAGGCGTTTGGTCAGGATGGGGGGAGAGGCAGAGGGAGCGGGAGAGAATCTCAGACTCCCCGCTCAGCAGGGAGCTTTGAGGGGAGTGCTAATCTCACCACCCTGAGATCGTGGCCTAACCCCAAATCAAGAATGGGAAGTTAGGGGCACCTGGGTGGCTCAGTCTTAAGCGTCTGCCTTCAGCTCAGGGCGTGATCCCAGGAGACCCGGGATCGAGCATCGGGCTCCCTGCTCCGCTGGGAGCCTGCTTCTTCCTCTCCCACTCCCCCTGTTTGTGTTCCCTCTCTCGCTGGCTGTCTGTCAAATAAATAAAATCTTAAAAAAGAAAAGAATGGGAAGTTAACTGACAGAGCTACGTGCTCTACAGTAAGAGCAGTGACCACGCTCCGCCCCGCCCCCTGACATTGCATTCACTAGCAAAGCCACCACCCTCCGTGGCCACCAGGGTCCGCGGCGCCTTGCGGGAGGGGCACCTGCGGTAAACCGGCTGCCGGCTCCGGCCTCAGTTTACAAAATGACCTGGGCCCAAGGCGCCTCCCCACTTCTGGAAGGCAGGCTCGATGCTCCACCTTTGCCAGCCTCCCGCACCCCTCCGCGCAGGCTCCGGCCTGTCCTCCCGGTAGGGGTGTGGCCGGGCGCAAGGCTCTTACGCCCGGGCAGAGTGGAGTGAATGAACTCCTTCCAACTCACTTCGCCGACTACCAGAGGGGACCCAAAGGCCTGGAAGTCCGCTCTGACCCTTAGATTAGTTCCCTCCATCGCCACCCGGGCTCAGCGCATCGCGCCGCAGTTCCGCCCGTGTCACAGCCACAGCAAGTTGCATGACTTCGTACGCGCCGCTGCCGGCGGCTTCGCGGAGTGTCCCGGGCCCCGGCCGGCCAGACCAGCGGACCGAACGCATGGCGCACTGGCGGCTGCTCCGGCTCGGGTTTGTGCCTCTGCTTCTGGCCCTGTGGTGCTGGCCACCCAGCACAGGTAGGCCCGCGGCGCGGGAGGAGCGGGTGGTGGCGGGGAAGAGAGGCCGGGGAGGCCGGAGGGGTGCTGGCTGCGCCACAGGTGCTCAAGGGCCGCTGCCGCGGGAGTCCCAGCTGAGGTCCGCAGCCGCCCGGGGCTCCCGCCTATGACCCGCGGCTCCGTTTACTTATTCTAATTTTTAGTGACGGCTACTCTGCACCGAGTTGGTACTTGTAGGAGCCCGAGACCGGGTGCCTCCTTTGATTCGGCGCCCGGAATGCTCTGTAAATTTCAGAGCCGCTTTTGCATCACTTTGGATGCAGGAGCTGAGAAGAAAAACTAGGTATGGGGGATGGGGAGGAGTGGGAGTAAGGAAAATACTCCCGGGCGTGCTGGTGAAGGGGAATATTTCACTTTACTGAAGCCTTTGCCAAAAGTGTGAGGGGAGTGTTTTACCTTTGTGGTGACATTCAAACGTTCTCTTTTACTTTTTTGGGCGGGGGGGGGGGCACGGATGGATGTTTCTAATTATCAAACAGGAAACCAAAGGCAGAAAGGCATATGAAGAGATGTTTAAACTCACTACTAATCATAGAATAGAAGTTAAAACAGTAAGATATCACTTGACACTTTATAGACTGGCCAGAATAGGCCGGGCTGTGCCAAGTGGTGGTGGCTGGATGGGTGGGGATGTGGGAATTTAGGGGACCCTGGGGGTGTCCCATCCCTGGGGCTGTGGATGAGCCAAATGTAGATTTGCATATGAAGACCTCATCATTAGCTCCAACCAATGGACTATCTGTACACGTATCAATGAGAGAGGATTTGAAACAATGCCGGGAGCAGAAACAGTAACATGTAACTCCATACCATTTTCATAAGTTTGAGAAACAAAATAAGGCAGTTTTTTTTTTTTTAAGAAATACCCTATTGAAGGAATCACCTTTTTAAAAAGATTTTATTTATTTGTCAGAGAGAGAGAGAGAGCACATAAGCAGGGGGAGTGGCAGGCAGAGGGAGAAGCAGGCTTCCCGCTGAGCAAGGAGCCTGAGTGGGAACTCATCCCAGGACCCTGGGATCACAACCTGAGCCACCCAGACGTCCCACAAAGCAAGGCAGTTTTAAAGAGAGCAAAAATGGAAGCATTCAACATCTTAGAATGATTGCCTGTTGGGTGTGGGAGATGGAAATAAAAAAGAATAAATAGTATTTCTATGCACTTGTAGTGAGCAATCCAGAAATAAAATTAAGAAAACAGTTCTATTTATGAAACCATCAGAAAGAATAAAATACTTAGGAGTAAGTTTAACAAAAGAAGCATAACATTTTTACTCTGAAAACTATAAAGCTTTTTTTAAAATTAAGTTTTATAGTTCATTTAGTGGCTAATGGTAATCATCAAATTAGCAATGGTTATCTCCAAAAGTTATTACACTAGCTTTGCCGTCATTTCTCAAAGATGATCAGATACCTAGAGTCACGGGCATTTCCCACATAAGATGCATCGTATAAATCAGACTTGGTCTGTCACCAGCATTGATAAAAGCAGACCTAAGGAAAGAACCAAATCCGGGGACACATGGATGGCCTTAATATAGCAAATGTTTAGCTTGCTCTGATTATTACATCAGAACAGTGAGACTATTTAAGGTTGAAAAAAATTTAAGTGAATCTAAATAAGTGAAATGGAAAAGCATCCTGTCTTAAGTCTTTTTAGGCCACCCTAACAAATACCTTAGACCTGAGGCTTAAACAACAGAGATTTATTTCTCACAGCTCTGGAGGCTGGGAAGTCCAAGATCAGGTGCTGACTGATTTGGTTCCTGGAGACGGGCCTCTTCCTGGCTTGTGGAGGAAACCTTCTTGCTGTATCCTCTGGTGCTGAGAAAGAGGTCTTTCCCTCACGTCTTTTGTAAGGACACTAATCCCATTCATGAGGGCTCCACCCTCATGACCTAATGACCTCCCAAAGGCCCTACCTCCAAATACCATCACACTGAGCAGTAGGCCTCAACATATGAATTTTGGAGGGACACAAACATTCAGTCCATTGCATATCCCAAAAACAGAGTCATGGATTAGAAGACAACATTGTTAAGATGACAGTACTCCCCAAATTGATTTTCAGATTCAGTGTGATTCCTATTAGAAGCTCAGTGAACTTTTTTGTAGAAATTGATAAACTGATTTTAAAATTCCTATGAAATTGGAAGGGACACAGAATATTGAACACAGTCTTGAAAAAAGAAGAATAAAGTTGAAGGATCTTATTTGGATTAATGTGGGGCCGTGAACTAAGGAGCCTCTGTACCTGAGACTCCCCCTCCCCCACAATAAAAGGAATTTGTTTTCAATTACGTGGCAGCGTTTGAGAGCACCACGCCTGTGTTTTTTCCAAGGGTCTCCCATAACTGAGTTCTCTTATTGCCACAGGTTCTCTGCAAGTGGAGATGGCAGGGGAGACTCAGACGGTGCTCCTGAATGACAATGCCACTATTGTCTGCAAAGTCCAGGGTCCCCGCCACCTGGACATCACAATTATGGGTGTCACCTGGTTTTGGAAGCATCAGATGTCTGCAACAGAAGTTATACTGTTTCAGTTTTTTGGAGCCCACCGAAAGATAGTCCGACCTGGAGCCTCCGTGCCTCTATCGAGGCTGGAAAGGGGGGATGCCTCGCTGCAGCTCCCAGGGGTCCAGCTGTGGGAAGCAGGAGAGTACCGATGCGAGGTGGTGATCACCCCTCACAAAGCAGTGGGAAGAGTCCGGCTGGAGGTTATGGGTGAGTGCCTGGGGCAGGGCCCTGTGGTTGCTGTGGTGCTGAGGTTTGAGGTGGAGCTGTGGGCCAACCAGAGCAGAAACTTGGAGCGTGGGCTGCTGAGTCAGACAGACGTGGGTTTGAGTCCTGGGCTTCCATGGGCAATTGGACAACTTTGGGCAAGTTCTTAATCACGTAGACCCTCCTTCTGAACAAATGTAATAACACCTACCTAGGAGGCCTGTTGTGGGGAAGAGTCTGAAAAATGCAGGTAACACAGCATAGTGCTTGGCCCATTGTAAGTGCTCAGTGAAAGATAGCTATATTAGTTAGGATATAATTCGCTTAGGGTGTGGACGGTGCGTGTTCACTGAAGAGGTGTCTCTGAAAGGCAGCTGGGAGGGGAGAGAGATGCTGGGCTCTGGTTCCATAGACCTGAATCCTCTTTTAGCTTTGCTGCTTCCAAACTGGGTGATTGGGCCAGCCATTTCACATTTTTGGGTCTGAATTTTCCCATGTACAAAATGGGTTGATAAATCGTACCTGTCTTGTAATATTCTGAGGATTACATAAAATAATGTATGAAAATGCCCAGCTGGGTACTGTTGTGAGGTCCGTGCCCAGTGAAGACTTGGAACAGCAGCAACACTATACTCCAAACACCTCTTTGAGCTTGACTTTTCTTTTTTTTTTTTTTTTAAAGATTTTATTTATTTATTCGACAGAGATAGAGACAGCCAGCGAGAGAGGGAACACAAGCAGGGGGAGTGGGAGAGGAAGAAGCAGGCTCCCAGCGGAGGAGCCTGATGTGGGGCTCGATCCCAGAACGCCGGGATCACGCCCTGAGCCAAAGGCAGACGCTCAACCGCTGTGCCACGCAGGCGCCCCTGACTTTTCTTGATTCTGATTGGTCTGATACTATGTAGGTGGGCTTTGGGGGTGTATTCGTTTGCTAGAGTTGCCGGAACAAAATACCACCGGGTGGGTTAAATAACAGAAAGTTATTTTCTCATAATTCTGCCGTCCAGCAGTCTGAGATCAAGGTATCAGGAGGGTTGTTTTCTTCCGAGGCCTTTTTGCTTGGCTTGTGGGTAGCCGTCTTCTCCCTTTGTCTTCACATAGTCTTCCCTCTGTGCACGTGTCCTCCTCTTTTCTTCCTGCAAGGGCATCAGGCCTGTTAGATTAGGGCCCAAACTAATGTCCTCATTTTAACTGAATTACCTCAGTAAAGACCCTGTTTCCAAATACAGTCACAGTCTGAGGGACAGCGGTTGGGACTTCAGCCCAGTACAAATTTTAAGAGGCCTCAATTCAGCCTATAAAAGAGGTACAGTGTCTATGAGCCCCCCAAATTGTACTGAGGACTTTTAATATTTTGTACATATGAACTTGGGGGATGGGGATGTTAAGTTAGGATTAATTTCCTCTGCAACCGACAGAAAGCTTAAGATAAAAGTATTTTATTTTATTAGATTTATTTATTTATTTATTTGAGAGAGAGAATATGCGTGCGTGTGGGGTGGGGGGGAGCAGAGGGAGAGGGAGAAAGAGAATCTCAGGCAGACTCCCTGCCCAGCCTGACATGGGGCTCAAACTCAGGAGTCTGAGATCATGACCTGAGCTGAAGCAAGAGTTGGATGCTTAACCAACTGAGCCACCCAGGTGCCCCCAAATAAAAATATCTAAAAAAAATTAATAGGCTTTATTTTTTTAGAATAGTTTATTTTTCTTTTTAAGATTTTATTTATTCATTTGTCAGAGAGAGAGAGCACAAGCAGGGAGAGCAGTAGGCAGAGGGAGAAGCAGGCTCCCCACCGAGCAAGGAGCCCAACGCGGGACTTGATTCCAGGACACTGGGATCGTGACCTGAGCCGAAGGCAGATGCTTAACCAATTGAGCCACCCAGGTGTCCCAGAATAGTTTTAGATTTACAGAAAAATTGCAAAGACAGTACAGAGTTTTCATATCACTCCCATCTCTGCATACCACTTCCCCTGTTATTAACATCTTGCATTAATATGGCATATTTGTTACAAATAATGAACCAGTATTGGTAATTATTATTAATTAAAATTGATAACTTATTCAGATTTCCTTAGTTTTTAATCTAATATCCTTTTTCTGTTCCAAGATCCCGTCCAGAATACCACATTGCATTTAGTTGTCATGTGTCCTTGGGCTCCTCTTGACTCTGACAATTTCTCAGACTTTCCTTGTTTTTGACAACCTTGACCTTCTGAGGAGTAGTGGTCAGGTATATCATGGGGTGCCATTTTATTGGCATTTCTCTGTTGTTATTCCCATAATTCACTGGAGTTATGGTTTTGGGAGAGGACAATCACAGAGGTAAAGTGCCATTTTTGTCCCATCCCATCTAATTGAACGATTTATGACTATTAATCGTTTAGCTTAAGTAGTATTTGCCTGGTTTCTCCACCATAAAGTCACTCTCCTCCCCCTCCTTGTCTTGCTACACTCTTTGAAAGGAAGTCACTCTGTGCAGCCCACATTTATCAGACTTGTTAACCTGTACCCCCGTGAGAAACACTTTGTCAACTAGAGTACAGTATTCAATTGCAATTCATTTTGCCTTTGTTCTTTTTTTTTTTTTTAAGATTTTATATATTTATTTATTTGTCAGAGACAGAGAGAGAGCAAAAGCAGGGGGAGTAGCAGGCAGAGCGAGAGGCAGGCTCTCTGCTGAGCAAGGAGCCCAATTCAGGACTCGATCCTAGGACCCTGGGATCATGATCTGAGCTGAAGGCAGATGCTTAACCAGCTGAGCCACTCAGGCGCCTTTCATTTTGCCTTTGTTCTTATAGACTCCATTTATTTCAAAAGTTTCTTAGGTCAGCACCTTTCCTCTGTCCCTTGCAGTGAGGTTGTTTCATACATTTGTAGTACACTTAGATTTGCTTATTATAGTTTACCTTCTCTCTTCCTTGGGATTCCTTGAACTCCTACATTTTTTTTTTAATTTTGCATACGTTAAGAATCACTCTTTGTTTTTACAGTTCTGTGAGTTTGACGTATGTGTGATATCATGCACGTACCATTACGGTATTACAGAATAATTTCACTGCCTTTGCTTCACCTATGCGCTCCTCCTCCTGACCCCTTGCACCACTATTCTTTTTGCTATCTCCATAGTTTTGCCTTTTCTAGAATGTGAAATAATTGGAATTGGAATCATCCAATATGTAACCTTTCCATACTGGCTTCCTGCACTTAGTAATATACATTTAGGGTTCCTTTGTGTCTCTGGAGTGCCTGGGTGGCTCAGTTGGTTAAGCGTCTGCCTCTTGATTTTGGCTCAGGTCATGATCTCAGGATCTAGAGACTGAGCCCTGCGTCAGGCTCCACATTCAGCAAGGCGTCTGCTTGAGATTCTCTCTCCCTCTCCCTCTCCCTCTGTCCCTACCCTCCACTTGCATGTGTTCTCTCTCTCTTTCTCAAAATAAATAGATAAACCTTAAAAGAAAAGATTCCTCTGTGTCTCTTTTTTTTGGTGGCTTGATAGCTCATTTCTTTTTATCACGGAGTAACATTCTATCGTACAGATGTACCTCGTTTGTTTATCCATTCACCTACAGAGAAACACCTTGATTGCTCCCAGTTTTCGGCAATTAGGAACAAAGCTGCCATAAACATTCAGGTGTAGATTTTGTGTAGACATTATTTTTCATCTCAATTGGGTAAATACCTAGGAGTGTGATTGCTGGATCATATGTGTTTTTTTTTTTAAAGATTTTATTTATTTATTTGACAGAGAGAGACAGCTAGTGAGAGAGGAAACACAAGCAGGGGGAGTGGGAGAGGAAGAAGCAGGCTCCTAGCGGAGGAGCCTGATGTGGGGCTCGATCCCAGAATGCCGGGATCACGCCCTGAGCCGAAGGCAGACGCTTAACAACTGCGCCACCCAGGCGCCCCCTGGATCATATGTTAAGACTGTGTTTAACTTGTAAGAAACTGCCAGTTCTTGCAGAGTGACTGTATCATTTTGCATTCCTACCGGCAATGAATGGGAGTTCCTTTTGTTCTGTACCCTTGTCAACATTTGGTATTGTTAGTTTCTTATATTTTAGCCATTCTAATGGGTGCGTAGTCTCAGCTGTTTTAATTTGCAATTCCCTAATGATATATGATGTTGAGGATCTTTCCATTTGCCTTTTTTTTTTTTTTTTTTTTTTTTTGGTCACCTGTTTGTCCTGTTTTGAAAGATAATTGTTTAGATCATTTGTCCATTTTTCAGTTGGGTTCTTTGTTTTCCTATTGTTGAGTTTTAAGAGTTTTATATGTATTTTATCATTTTTTTTTTTTTAGTACTCTGTGTATTTTAGTTACACAGAGTTCTGTATCAGATATGAGTTTTGCAAATATGTTTTTCCAGTCTGTGGGTTGTTTTTTCATTTTCTTCATTGTGTTTTGCAGAGCAGAACTTCTAAATTTCAATCAAGTCCGATTCACCAGTTTTTTCTTTCATGGATCACGCTTTTGGCAGTGTATCCAAAAGCTCATCATGGGGGCGCCTGGGTGGCTCAGTTGGTTTACTGTCTGACTCTTGATCTCCACTCAGGTCTTGATCTCAGGGTCATGAATTCAAGCCCCGTGTTGGGCTCCATGCTGGGCATAGAGCCTATTTAAAATTTAAAAAATTTAAAAATATAAAAAATAAAAGCTCATCACCAAACTCAAGGCCACCTAGATTTTCTCTTATGTTATCTTTCTAGAAGTTTTATAGTTTTATGTTTAGGTCTGTGATCTATTTTGAGTTAATTTTTGTGAAAAGTGTAAGTTGTATGTCTGGATTCCTTGTGCAGACTTTATGCATACGGATGTCTAATTGTTCCAGCATATTTGCTGAAGATTACCTTTTCTGCATCAAATCGCCTTTGCTCCTTTGTCAAAGATCAGTTGAATACATTTGTGTGGGTCAATTTCTAGGCTCTCCATTCTGTTCTACTGGTCTATTTGTCTTTTCTTTGACCAATACCATGTGGTCTTGATTGTTGTAGCTTTATAGTAAGTCTTTAAGTCAGGTTGTGTCAGTCCTCCCAAATTGTTGTTCTTCACTATTGTGTTAGCTATTCTAGACTTTTTGCCTGTCCATATAAACTTGAGAGTTAGTTCATCAATATCCACAAAGTACTTTCTGGGCTTCGGATCGCATTGAATCTATAGATCAAGGCGGGAAGAACCGACATCTTAACAATATTGATTCTTCTTATCGATGAGCAGAGACTATCTCGTCATGTATTTAGATCTTTGATTTCATTCATCAGAGTTTTGTAATTTTCTTCATATAGATTCTGTGCCTATTTTGTAAGATTTAAACCTAAGTATTTCTTTTTTGTGGGGGAGAGAGGGCACTAATGTAAATGGTACTGGGTTTTTAATTTGAAATTCCAATTGTTTATTACTGGTATTTTAGAAAGCAATCGACTTTTGTCTGTTAACCTTGTGTCCTGTAGCCTGTTGTAATCACTTGTTAGTTCTAGGGTTCAAATATTTTTTGGTCAAGTCTTTGGGATTTTTCTATATAAATCATGTGTCCGAGAGCAAAGACAATTTCATTTTTCCTTCTTAACCTGTGTATCTTTTATTTCCTTTTCTTGTTCTCTTTTACTGGCTAGGACTTCCATTTAAATATTGAATAGGCTTGGTTTGAGGAGATACCCTTGCTTTGTTCCTGTCCTTAGTTTTTCACCATTAAGTACAATGTTAGCTGTAGGTTTTTTGTAGATGTTCTTTTTCAAGTTGAGAAATTTCCCCTTATTCCTGGTTTGCTGAGAGTTTTTAACATGAATGGGTGTTGGATTTTGCCAAATGCTTTTTCCACATAATTGATATGTGGAAAATATCCACATTATACAATTTTTCTTCTGTAGTCTGTTGATGTCATGGATTGTATTCATTGACTTTTGAATGATGAACCAGTCTTGAATACCTGGAATAAGTCTCATTTAGTTGTAGTGTATAATTATTTTTATACATTGTTGGATTCAATTTGCTAATATTTTGTTGAGGATTTTTGCATTCAGTGTAATGAGAGATATTGGTCTGTAGTTTTCCTTTTTTGTAATGCCTTTATCTGATTCTGGCATTAGTTTATTACTGGGGTCATAGAATGAGTTAGGATGTGTTCCTCTGCTTCTAGTTGCTAGATGAAATTGTAAAGAATTGGTATCATAATTAACTTAAATATTTGGTAGAATTCACCATTGAAACCATCTGGACCTGGTGCTTTCTCTTTTTGAAGGTTATTAATTATTGATTCAATTTCTGTAATAGATGTAGGCCTATTCAAATTATATTTTTTTTCTTGTATGAGTCTCGGTAGTGTGTCTTTCAAGGACTTCATGCATTTTATTTAAGTTATCAAATATGTGGGCATAATGTTGCTCATAATATTCCTTTGTTATTCTTTTGTTCATAGAATCAATAGTGATCCCTCTTTCATTTATGAGATTAGTAATTTATGTCTTCTCTCTTTTTTCCTTAATTTACCTAGAAGCTTAGCAATTTTAGTAATTGTTGCAAAGCACCAGTTTTTGCTTTCATTGGTTCTCTCCATTGATTTCAACTTCATTGATTTCTGCTCTAATTTTTGTTATTTCTTTTTTCTGCTTGTTTTAAGCTTAAATTGCTCTTCTTCCTCTAGCTTCTGAAGGTGGAAGCTTATTTATTAAGATAGTTGATTTTATATCTTTATTCTTTTCTTAAATATGTATTCAATCTCTACATTCCCCTCTAACCATTTCTTTTGTTGCACTTGCCAATTTTCGTAAGTGGTATTTTCATTTTAATTTCATTTAGTTCAAAATATTTTAAAATTTCTTTTGAGACTTTTTCTTTGACCCCTATATTATTTAGAATAGAAGTGATTTAAACAGAAGGGGGAATGAACCACAAGAGACTATGGACTCTGGGAAACAAACTGAGGGCTTCAGAGGGGAGGGGGCGTGGGGAATTGGGATTAGGCCGGTGATGGGTATTAAGGAGGGTACATATTGCATGGAGTGCTGGGTGTTATACGCAAACATGGAACACTACATCAAAAACTAAGGATGTGCTGTATGGTGACTAACATAACATAATAAAAAATTTTTTAAGAAAGAAAGAAAGAACCCCCCCCCCCGCAAAAAAAAAAAAAAAAAAGAACAGAAGTGATTTATTCTCCAAGAAATTTGGAATTTTTCCAGCCATCCTTCTGCTTATTGATATCTAGTTTAACTCTATCGTGGTCTGAGAACATATTCTGCCTGATTTCTATTCTTTAAAAATGTTAAAGATATATTCTATGAGCTAGAAGGCAATTTATCTTAGTGAATATTCCATATGAGCTTGGGAAGAATGTATACTCTGCTGTTGGATCCTATTGATTGATTTGATCCAGTCGATTGGTGGTGATGTTCCTTTCGACTATTTTCTTACTGCTTTTCTGTCCGCTGGTCTATCAGTTAATGAAAGACGAGTGTCAAAATCTCCGACTGTAATTGTCAGATTTGTCTTTTTCTCCTTGTAGTTCTTTCAGGTTCTGCCTCAAGTATTTTGATGTTCTTCTCCTTCTTTTTTTTTTTTTGAAGATTTTATTTATTTATTTGAGAGAGAGAGTACAAGTGGAGGGGAGGGGAGAGAGGGAGAAGCAGGCTCCCTGCTGAGCAGGGCCCCCGATACGGGGCTCCATCCCAGGACCCTGGGATCATGACCTGATCCGAAGGCAGACGCGTAACCGACTGAGCACCCCGGGCGCCCTGGTCTCTGTTATGTAATTTTTGTGTTTAGACCATTGATTTAAAGTGATTATATATATAATTGGATTAGTATGTACCATTCTATGCGGTGCACTTGTTTTTTGCTTCTTTTCTTTTTCTCTCCCCCCCTTTTTATTGTAAAATATGTTTATTGATGATAAAACATATAATTTACTCCTGATACTTGATGTTACAAACTTTAGGGTCTTTGAGAGATGCAGGATCCTTGTACCTGGCATAAACCCCATTATCTGAGCTCTCTTAATCGCTTTTGTGATTTCTTTCTGTTTCTTCCCACAAAGACTTGCTATGTGCCTTCCATAAGTGCTTCCAGCAAATGCAGAAAGAAACTGGGACAATAACCGTACATTCTTATAATGTACTTACACGATTTCCACACAAGGTACATTTTCTAAGAGGCTCCTTGTAAGGATTTTTCATCAGAACAGGCAGGTCCTCATTGCCGGCTGCCTGTTTTCCTTGTTTCCCTCTTTCTTAAGCAGAGTTGGTGCCTTGCAGATCTCTCAGTTTTCATCTGCTGTTACCACCCTGAGCCCTGTTGCTGTGGTGATAAAGGGTTGCAGAGGGGAAGCAGTCAGTCTTACCATTAAATCTCATTCTTGAAGTCCTCCGAGCCCCCAGGCTGTAACCTTCGGAAGCCTTTGTAGGTGAGGCCAGAAGGCTAGAGGGGGCTGAATTTAGCTAAGCATCCTTTACCCAGGTCGGAAAAGGCTCTGGCAAAGTCTTTTCTCTTGAGCATCCTTTGTTGCCGCTCATGCGCGAGGTTTATTCTTAGTTACTTTTCCTCTCCCCTGAAAATAGGAGGGGATTTTTCTTGCACCTTCACTGTGAGAATCCGTGTGAGTTTCCCGTGAGCCTGGGCCCCCTGGAGTTTCTTCCTGTCAAGCTAGTCCATGCTCGGCCTTTAGCAATTTGTAAGTCACTGCTGAAGTGCTCCTACTGGTTTATGGCTCTGGCATCTGCTTAAGGTGACATGATCTTGGCTGTGATTCTTTCAATCTGCCTGTCTCTCTAGTTTTTGGGGTGCTGGTTTGTCCTGTCACCTTAATTCTCTCATGGATCTAAGAAAACTTGTTGACTTGTAGTTTGTTCAGCTCAGCTTTTTTCTTGTTACGACTTCCAGGGTCTTTACGTGTCAGAAGGGAAACCAGAAGTCAACAATGGCTTTTTAAAAAGTAGTTTATTGTCTTTTACACAAATGTAGCCAACCCAAAGCAGCTATGACAGTTCTGTGACCATAGGGGACCTAGGATCCTTTTATCTTATCACTTTGCCATTCTCACCTTATGTTTGGAAATGGCTTCTCCATCTCTAGCCAGCAAGCTGCTCCAGCTATTCTGCAGGAAAGAGGAAGGGGGAGAGGAGAGTAGGGTACGGTCCTTTTCTTTATGACACCCTTGTTGTTTAAGGGTACTCCCTGGAAGTTGCTCTCATCATTTCTGATTACATCTAAACGGGACCCTAAGTTCACATGGCTACATGGAGGTTGAGAGAAGCAGCTTTAACTTGGAAATGTCATTGAAGAATGGAAATTGGCCATTAGTAGTCTCTACAACAGTGTTCTAAAGCTTTCCTCAGATTCTCACAGGTGCCTATGTATGATACAAAGTAGCTTAAGAAACCCTGCCCTATAAAACTGCTGTGAGAGTAGGGGGCCAGATCAACTGACACCGAAACCAACATACCCAAAATATTTAGCCTAAGCAGGATCCCATTCAGAATGCTCAGCTCTCCTGAAGGCTTGCTGTGGGTCAGGCATTGGGCTGATAAGAAATAGTCCCTACGTACCCTCAAAGCATGACTTCTCTCTCTTGGCAGCTTACCCAGTCAGCAGCTTGTTTCCGGAGCAAGCCATGGTGAAAGAAAATGAAGAACAACTTATTTCGTGTATGGCTAGTGGGTTCTACCCCACGAACATTAGCATTACATGGAAAAAGTGGACCCAGAAGGATCCCCGGTATGCGGAAGTTTCTGAGGATGTCTTCACTAATAGTATCACCGAAAATGAAGATGGCATGTTTAATGTCACAAGCTTCTTGAGGCTGAAGCCCTCTCTGGAAGACAATATGACCATCTACCAGTGTGTGGTATGGCACAAATCCTTGCCTACCTGCCAGAGGCTCAACTTCACCCTGACTGTAATAGGTAAGCAGCCTCCTGAATATTTCCCCTACTCTTCACCTTGAGGTCGGGTAACGTAAAACTTTGGTTTCCAGGCAGTCTTAGGGAAGACAGGAGATGGTGGGGAAGATGGAAGCTTGGTCTGGTATAGCTCAGCCCCAGAGTCAGCAGTCCGGACTAGGTCTCTAAGCCAGGGCAGGTGGTCTAGTTGGTAGAGAATGGTGACAATAGTCCTCCGATGGAAATAGGGCTACCTTTAGCTCATGGTGACTTAAGTGATCTGGGTGGTCTATAAGGCTTGGAGTGTGAAGCTTGCTAGCTACAAGGAGAGAGGGGACAGGATCCTGTCCATGTCCTCTGAAGATAAGAGTCTCTTAGGGGCCAGGGACCCAGCCCTGCCAGCAACTCTTCTGCTCAGGCCCCAGCTGCACCACACACTGTTGGCTGGTAGAGGCTGAATCAGTAGTTCTGTCTTATGGATGGTACCCAAGATGGGGAGGCCATAGTAGGGTGAGCCTGCAGACGCCCAGGACTTTCCCCAGGGACATGGGGTCCTTAGATCCTTAGATCCTCAAGGTCTACAGGTCAGTACAGAATCCCTCCTGCCGGTGGGATGAGGTCCATGAAGCTCACATCGTGGCTCCCATGGTCCTGGCTATGGTCCTGGGTGGGTATGATGCTGCTGGTCAGATGCATCTGCCTGGAGCTAAGAGGGGTAAAGAAGGCAGCATCTGACCAGGGCCCCTGGGGGATGTGGTCTGGGTATCCAGGATGGCCCTGGAAGGAGAGAGGAATTTTCCTGGAAATAAGGGCTAGGAATGTGTGTGGGTGGTGTGTGAAGAGATGTGTGCAGAGTATGTGTGGGGCATGGGGAGTGTGAAATTGAAATATGCTTTGTGTGTGGTATGAGGGGTTTGTCTGGGTTACATGTGTGTTTTAGTCCATTCAGGTTGCTGTAACAATTTGCCACAGATTGGGCGGCTTAAAAACAACAGAACTTTATCTTTCATGGTTCCAGAGGCTGAAAGTTTGCGATCATTGTGCCAGCATGGTTGGGTGAGGACTGTCTTCTGGGTTGTAGACTTCTTATTGTATCCTCACATGGTGGAAGGGATGAGGGGTCGCTCTAGGGCCTCTGTTATAAGGGCACTAAATCCATTCACGAGGGCTCCACCCTCCTGACCTCATCACCTCCCCCAGCCCTACCTCCTAATACCATCATGTTGGGCACTAGGATTTCAGTATATGAATTTTGAGGGGCACACGCATTCACTCTATGGCAGTAAGACGGTGTCATGGTTGGGAAGCTCTACACGTTGCATGGCGTGTGTGTGTGTGGCACGTGGCGTTTGATATTGTGGCATATTCTGGCCAGCGCCAAACATGCTGTTGCATGGGTCAGGTGCATGTGATAGGAATGGAGGGGGCCAAGACGTGTGGCAGAGGGTCACAGGGACAGGGAGAATGACCTACAACCACAGATCCTAGCGGTGGTTGTAGGGTCTCTGGCTCTGGCCACGAGGTTTCTTAATGTCCTTTTCCTCTTTCTCTCTGCAGAACCTGAGAAGACAACTTATACTTGGGTGTACGTTTTTGTCTCTGCTGGAATCTTAATATTTGTACTGATTTTATGTATTTCTTGGAAACAGGTAAGTGGTTCCAAAGCAAAGGGTAGCCCTGTGTTTTGGTGTTGGCTTTGGGAGTCCAGGGATTATTGCCAGGGGACGCTGTCGAGGAGTTCTTAGGACTGATATTGGGGTATTCTAAGTGTGGCGTGTGTTTGTAGTGGGTGGCTTTTTCTTTCTTTCTTTTTTTTTAAACATTTTATTTATTTATTTGACACAGAGAGATAGAGAAAGCGAGAGATAGCACAAGCAGGGGGAGTGGAGAGGGACAGACTCCCCGCTGGGCAGGGAGCTCGACGCGGGGCTCGATCCCAGGACCCTGGGATCATGACCTGAGCCAAAGGCAGATACCTAACCAACCGAGCCACGCAGGTGCCGGGGGGTGTGGCTTTTTCTGAGGTTCTGTTGATGAACTTTCTTTTCTGCTCTCCATGTGGTGCTTTATGACTCTGGGGAGACGTAGCATAAAGCCCCTCGCGTCTTCATAGTACACCAGTTTCACTCTATCAAACCTGACCTTATTGGTTCAGACCAGGTTTTTGAGCCATATGGGGGCTGCACTGTTGTTCTCACACATAGAAACGGTGGCTCAGAGGTAAGAAATCCTGCCCCCGGGTACTCCTATTTTGTTCATAGCTCAATGGGACAGCTTACCCCCAGATTTCATTGGTTTAACCAGGGATTTCTAACCCTCCCTAAGTGTTTCCAAACTAAAACATGTTTTCAAACATGTTTATCCCTGACTATGCCCCACATCGCAAATAAAACAACTCACACCGTAGAGGCCCAAGAGACCGGTGTAAACATGTCGGTTACGTGGTTCTGCATAATAAAATTGCCCTCACTTAGTTTGGACCTGCCAAGCAGACTCCGTGCGACAGCTAATACGTCTCATTATAAATGCCTCGTGATACTTAGGAATGTTCTGGTTCTTGCCTTCGTCTGGTTTCTGATAATCCGGGGGCTATCATGATAACCTCACATTTGGCAGTGATATTTATTGAAAAAGAGCCTCGAGCCTTTGTGATTAGCCTGGATTCTGTGGTGGTTTGCAGTTCGGGCTCCAAGCCTCCGCCCTTCCTCCCATCCTGTCCTTTGCCATGTAATTTGGAGCGTCTTCCGTTGATGCGCGGCCCCTTAACATTGGGCTCAACCTTGTGACCTGCTCTGGCCAGTAGAATGAGCCCAATGAAAGAGTGCCGGCTCTAAGTCTAGGCCTCAAGGGACCATTTGCGATCTTTGGTGCTTCTGATAATAGTAAGAGGAGGGTGCGTCCAAGGGTGTCTGTTGGGGGCCGAGTGACGCCGGACGTTAGAGCTGGCTGTGCTAGGAGAGGCCAGTCTAGATCAGACGATGGCCCACAACTCCCACTCAACAGAGCCAACTCTCAAATGCATGAGAAATACATACTTTTTTTTTTTTTTCTCCAAAGCCACTGTGTTTTAGGCTGGGTTTTACATAGCAAAAGCTAACCAATACAGCTCCTTAGGAAGTTGAGTTTTGACTAGAAAGTGTGGTTGCTATGGAGATGTGCTGCTGAGACACCTTAGAGAGCGAGCCTGCTGTGGAGTGTACTCAGCCAGCATGCTCCAGCTGTGGCCTGTCAGGGACCTGCTGCAGTATCCGAGCGTTCGAGGGAAAGCCTGGCATTTCCCTGGGCAGCCCCAGAAAGAGCTGAGAAATGCAGGAATCCTTGTAGCTCCCCTGAGACTCAGGCTTGCAGTGTAGTCTGGGGCTCTTGCTACCCAATCCTCCCTTCTTCCCCCCTTTAAAGATCTTACACCTGGGGGCGCCTGGGTGGCACAGCGGTTAAGCGTCTGCCTTCGGCTCAGGGCGTGATCCCGGCGTTATGGGATCGAGCCCCACATCAGGCTCCTATGCTATGGGCCTGCTTCTTCCTCTCCCACTGTCCCTGCTTGTGTTCCCTCTCTCGCTGGCTGTCTCTATCTCTGTCAAATAAATAAATAAATAAATAAATAAAATCTTTAAAAAAAAAAAAAAAAGATCTTACACCTGCATCATGGTCTAAAGGCTTTGCCGACATACTCATGTGCCCTCTCTCCTTCATCTTTTATAGGTGCCGTGTCGAACAAATCCCTTATTCCCCGTCTTGAAAGCTTATTCTCAGGACACCCAAATTGACACAAGTACTGAAGAACTATAACGAGGTGCTTTCATTATGATGCGTTCATGGTTTATTCAGATGGGGGAACCACTGGAAGAACACTGGAAGTTCTTGCACAGAAACCACAGAGACAACAACGTTTCTCAGTGAATGCGTATGTAACTGACATTACTTTCCCTGCCTTTCTTGATAACCTCCTGCCAATCAGCTTATCTAAGAAAAAGAAAGCAAGACTTTCCAAAGAAGACATACAGATGGCCAAAAGACACATGAAAAGGTGCTCAACATCGCTTATCATCAGGGAAATCAAAACCACAATGAGATATTACCTTACACCTCTCAGAATGGCTCATTCTGAGTATCGAAAAGACAGGAAACAACAGGTGTTGGCAAGGATGTGGAGAAAAGGGAGCCCTAGCGCACTGTATTGATGGGAATGTAAATTGCTAGTAGCCCCTATGGAAAACAGAAGTTCCTCAAAAAATTAAAAATAGAACTACCATGTGATCCAGCAATTCGACTTCTGGGTATTTACCTGAAGAAAATGAAAACGCTAACTCTAGAAGATACATACACCCCGATGTTCACTGAAGCATTATTTATAACAAGGAAGGTATGGAAACAGGTATCCATTGATGAATGGATAAAGAAAATGTGAGATTGTGTGATAAAGAAAATATATAATGAAGTATATGTATATAAAATGAAATGTATATATAAATATATATTTATAAATAATGGAATTTTGTTTATCCATTAAAAGAAGAATGAAACTTTGTCATTTGCACCAACATGGATAGACCTTGAGGGTATAGTGCTAAATGAAATCAGACAGAGAAAGACAAATACCGTATGATCTCACATGTAGAATCTAAAAACGAAATCAAAACCCAAGCCTGTAGATAACAGCACAATGGTGGGTGCCCGGGGCGGAGTGGGGTGGATGAAATGGGTGAAGGTGGTCAAAAGGTACAAACTTCTGGTTTTAAAATAAATTATGAGGATGTAACGTACACCATGGTGCCTATAGCTAAAAATACTGTAATGCATATTTGAAAGTTCCTAAGAGTAAATCTCAAAAAAGTTTAGAAAAACTTTTAAGAAAAAAATATTTTTATAACTATGTATAGTGACAGATGTTAACTAGACTTATTGTGGTGATATTTTGCAATATATATAATTATTAGATCACGTTGTACACCTGAAACTGACATAATACTGTATGTCAATTATACCCCTCCCCCAAAGTAAGACTTACTGTTTCTAGACTGTGACCCGTCTCCATTTCAAATTCTACTTCTTATGGGGCGCTTGGGTGGCTCAGTCGCTGGGCGTCTGCCTTCGGCTCAGGGCGTGATCCCGGCATTCTGGGATCGAGCCCCGGATCAGGCTCTTCCACTGGGAGGCTGCTTCTTCCTCTCCCACTCCCCCTGCTTGTGTTCCCTCTCTCGCTGGCTGTCTCTGTCAAGTAAATATATAAAATCTTAAAGAAAACCAAAACAAATTCTACCTCTTTAATTCCTTGTGTTCCACCTCTACCTGCTAATAGAAGAATAAACGTACGCAGCTGCACTTTTAACTTAATGTCTGAGTTATTCTTGAGAGATGAGTGACTTGTCTAGGATCTCATGGCTAGTAAAGAGTAGAGCTTGCATTGTTAATCAATATGCCGTACTACCAGCAAAGATCCAGGGTGGGGTTGGAGTGTGAAGGATGAGCTGGATCCTTAGGTCTAGAGGAGAGGCTCACTCTGCTCTTCTTGTCTGTTTTTAGGGGAGGACCTGTGGGTTGGCATGTTTGACATTGCCTCATTTTCTGTAACTGAACCAAGGTGGCTGATGCTATTCCTACCTGGACCTGTGTGCAGGCATCTCATTCAGGACAGAGGGTGACAGGGCTGTGGGGAGTTTCATGCCAGGTGTTAGGCATGGGTAAAGGTACAGTGTGGTTCTGAATGCAGTTATCAGGGGATGTGCCGTTGTATTACAGGATCTTTGTGGGGTAGACAAGCCCTGTTCACATCTCTACTGAAAGTTGAAGTAATGACCCTGAAAACAGTTTGGGGGCACGGTGGTGGAGAGGGGCACAGTGAACTCATTCATGGCCATAACTGACATGGAAGACTCTCGCTTGGAGAGAGAGAGAGAGGACAGCCAGTAGCTGAGCTCCCACCTGAGGGTGATTTAGAGTGGCCTCTAGTGGCGGCACTGGGGATTGCGAAATCGGTTCAGTTGGTGCCTTTATCAAGAATATATCCTATCATTAGAGGAGACAATGAATCTCATAAAGTGGAGATCTGGAAGGAAGAACAGGGCAACAGTTAGAACTGTGAAACAAATGAGGTAGTCGAAAGCCACCTACAATCATTGAAAGAGTGATTCAAAAAGAATGACACCCTTTGGAAAAAGAAGTAAGGCAGTTGAGATTTTAAAAGAAATAATGATTTTGTAGAGATTACAATAGAGTAATAAAGTAATATAAGGAAAAAATAAAATTGGGAAAATGACAAAAGGGATCTTTTTATCGGAAGATAAAACATTAGATGTAAAATGTGGGGGATTGTAGGATGGACATTATTGATTGGAAGGGAATCTATGATGCAGAAAAAAGAAAGTGCATTAAGGAGTTACTAAGCTCAGAAATGAGTATGCTGGTCAGACCTTCAGAGACGTGAAGAGGCACACAAGAGGCAGAATTATAGGATGATTTTCATTCTACTTCCAAGCTGGATGGGAGATCAAGGACACAGTAGGAATTTGATGACAAATGAAAGTCTCAGAACTGTATTGCATTTATTTCTCTCGGGAGTAACTCCCCTTCCCCAACAATGATGGCATCATGAGAAAAACTGGAATTGATCAAATGAAGCAGAGAGTACACAGAGGCAGGGCTACCTGGTCTGTGTTGCTTCACCTTGAGTGCCGACGGTCTGGGGAGGAGGAGCGTGGGACAGACCGTGCTGCAAAGAAGGATACTTTCATGAAGTACAGGCGTGTGACTCATGAAAGCTGAAGAGGGTTTTGTGTGCTGTTGCCCCATACTCTTGTACATCATTGCTTCTCCCAATGAAGGAAATAAATTGCATAGTTGCACAGTACTTCGAATCACCCATTCCACTCATTGGTATCAGTGCCCGGAAGGACACAAGATCGGGGAAAGGTGGAAGTTTGCACTCCTTGTACCCAAGCTGGCCAGTCTAGGTAGCCTACCTTTCATGTCAGTCCAGAGTGGGGCCTTCCCAGAGTGGGAGGGTGTAGGTAGCACCTTCTTCCCTTTCCGTGAAGGTGTACGCGATGCCCCAGGCAGGTGGACATGGCAGAGGGGATGCCAATAATCTAGGTTCTAGTGCAACAAATCCACTCCCTGGAACCCAGTTCTGACTTTAACCCCATCACTCTGCCTTTTCCCAGCCGCTCTCAAGCTGGAACAGATCTGTTGTGCTTTAGACCTGCCCCGATCTGGGGTCAACATGACTTTGACATGCAGAATTCATGTCTTAGGGTGTCTGATACTTAAAACTGGGGAGACCTCAGAGGTGAGCCCAGAGAGCTGGGGGGAGCCAGGGGCTACTCTACTCCTCACCACAAGCTCCTTAGGGAAGGATGTTGGGGAGGATCTCACGTTTAGGCTGGAGCTGGAAGGATGCCACATGGGGAGAGAAGGTGGGTCCTGTGGAAGCTGGGTGTGTCCTCTCCAGCAGAAAGGCCAGAGGGCCACCTTCATGGGTAACATGTGGGCCTTGCAGTAACTGGCAGGAGATACCAAATCCATAGGCGTCAGGCCTGGCAGTTTTCCAGTATGGCTAGTGGGCTAGTTTTTCCAGACTAGCAACTGAGTTTCACTACAGTTAGACGGTGGCTTGGATTCCCTTCCCTGTTGAGCTCAGCAGCTCCCTCCATACCTGGAACTTTCCAGCTGCTCCCTGAGCTAAGCCTTAAGGCTAGGAGGTCTCTCTTAGGAGTGGAAAGACTGGGACCAGTGGCCCTGGTTTTCTCTCAAGTAGGTCTTCTTTGTGGCCAGCAGGTGGCGCTGAGCCCCCAGTTCTGTCGGTTCGCTGTCACCAGCCATTTAAGGTGGAGGGAATGGAGGACGGTTACTTTGGATGGGGTCCCAAGAATGGTGCTGCTGAGCAGCTTCTCATTAATGAGTCTGGCCCCTCTCCTGGTCTTAAGGACAGCCAAGCTGAGTCCCAGGAGCCAGGCACTGTCCCCCAAACTCCGGGCTGACTCTGAGTAGCTTCTCATCCCTCTGCTCCTGTATCACAAACTGGTCAATGTTGGGGGGCTGTGTGGGTGCAGGAAGGGGGAGCTTAGAGCCTGGACCAGCAGCAGCAGCTTCCTGGCTCTTCAGCCCTACCTCCGGAGTAGCCCAGGACAAGCTCTCACTGATCCAGCTAAAGCCCACTGCAGGCCTCCAACAGCACCAGTGATGCTGGCTTGTTGTCCTATGTACTATGCATCGTTCATTCATTCTTTCAGCACGTACTTAGTGTCAGACACAGTGCTGAATCAGATACAGTTTCTGACCTCAAGGAGCCACAGACTTGGGGATGTCACAATCTCTTTCATTCGTGTAAGGAAGAGGCAATTGATGTGGTAAACTTCACTGATGTCTAATTTTTTAAAAATTGCCACAGCCCCCCCAACCTCCAGCAGCCACCACCCCAATCAGTCAGCAGCCCTCAACATTGAGGCAAGACCCTCCAGCAAAAAGATTACCACTCACTGAAAGCTCAGATGATGGTTAGCACTTTTTAGCAATAAAGTATTTTTTAATTAAGGTATGTACATTGTTTTTTTAGACGTAATGCTATTGCACACCGAACAGACTACAGTATAGTGTAAACATAACTTTTATATGCGGTGGGAAACCAAAAAATATTCATTTGACTCTCTTTATCGCACTATTTGTTTTGTTGCGGTGGTCTGGAACCAAACTTGCAGTATCCTGTACACTAATGCATCTGATGGCCCCACCCCTTCCCTGACCACCCCAGCCTTCCACCAGATCCCCAGAGTGGAGGCCAGGCCCAGGGCTATAAGCCTGGTAGGTGCCCCAAAACTGAGATGGTCAGACGGGCTGGCAGGGCTGGGCTGCCTGAGGCAGAAAGGTGAAAGTCTCCTGAACCGGGTGATCAGGGTCGGCCCCAGGTCCTTTTCCTGGCCGCCTGGCTAGGATCTGTGGCACCTTTGGAATGTGGGCCGGCCCCTGCCCTCCCTGTCCGCCAGTGTGCCCCCTCCCTCCCCCGCAAGAACTGCCCAGCGTTTAGGGAGGTTTTAGGGACAACAGAGAAGGCAGCATCCCGGGCAGGTATGCGCAGCACGGCTCCAGGAGCCCCGCCTGCAGTCAAGCCCGTGGGGACTAAGGGCCTTGCTCACCCCCACCATCATGAGCTTTCCAACACCTCCTTTTCTAGCGACCCAAAGACCCTCCACGGACACCCTCTGGCCAGCCACTGGTGGGGAGCCAGAGCCAGAGTTCAATCTGTATGGTAGGCCCAGGCCCCCCTCTCCTCAGCCTCTTTCTGCTTGGCACACCGATGTCTGCCCGAGCCCGTCCCAGCCTCCCGGGGCAGGGACGGAATGGGAGCAGGCAGGCACAGCAGCCCCTCCCCAGAGAAGCCTTGGTGTAAGGGCACGGGGCGGGGGCCCAGGGGCCCAGCTCCTCTTTCCTGTGCCTGACCAGGGCTCAGCATAGCTGCGTGTCCTCACACCACTTCCTCCGTGCCTGAGTCTGCCCTAGGGAGGAGAGTCCTAGCAGACTCAGCCTGCCCCTGTCTGTGTCGGTTCCACTACCTCTAATCCTCCAGCTGGAATACGCTCCTTCATTGACTGCCCTCCCCAGCTGGCAGGGCCCACCCAGTAGGCCATCACTTCTTCAGGGACCAAGAGTGGCCGGTCATCTGTTGGGGCCACCGAAACAGAGTAGCAGGTTGCCCACCTGGGACTGTTCCCCAGCCACCTGCCCAGCTTGTGGTCAATTGATCACGGGGATGCAGAGCTGGCAGGAGACCCAACTTTAGGGTCCAACACTTCCCACAGCTTCCCCAGCCTGGGGGTGGGTGGGTAGGGAGGTGAGCCAGTCCTGAGCTGGGGCTGGGAGGGGCAGAGACAAAAATAACCCAGTACAGGCTCCTGCTGAGGCCAGAAATAGAGTAGTGACAAGTGCCCTGTAGCACCATGGGCTAACAGCAGGAGGGGAGGCTGAGCTGAAGAGGGCCCAGCGTCACACCAGGTCCCGGCCCGGCCAAGGGGCCCACACCATGTCCACTCTACATACCATACCACACTGCCCCCGTGCACACAAGCAGCGTGGGGGCCCAAGGGACCATGGCTCAGGACAGGGAATCCGGAGTGATGCTAAACTTGGGTTTGGCCTTGGCCACAGCCACACTGCGCTTGCGCAGGGGGCCACGGGCCGAGGCGAGGGTCAGGGCGTCCAGCAGGCTGCGGTCCTCATCAAGCTGGCGGGCCGTGCAGAGCGGCGTGGGCACTTTGATGGTGTTGCCAAATTTGGAGTAGTCCACGGAGTAGCGGCCATCCTCCTCGGCCACAATGGGTACAAAGCGCTGGCCCCAGAGGATCTCGTCGGCCAAGTAGGAGGTGCGGGCCTGGGTGGTGATGCCCGTGGTTTCCACCACGCCTTCCAGAATGACGATGATCTCGAGGTCTTGGTGGTGATGCAGGTCACTGGGCGCCAGGTCGTAGAGGGGACTGTTGGCATCGATGACGTGGTAGATGATGAGAGGGGCCACCAGGAAGATGCTGTTGCCCCCCACGCCGTTCTCCATGGGGATGTCCACCTGGTGGAGCGGCACCACCTCGCCCTCGGGGCTGGTGGTCTTGCGCACCACCTGCATGTGGATGGTGGCGCTGATGATCATGCTTTTGCGGAGGTCACCCACGCGCAGCATGAAGCACAGGCGGCCGTGGCGCACCGCGATGACAGCGTGCTTGCTGAAGATGAGGGTCTCGGCCCGCCGGTGGGCCTGGGCGGTCTTCATGAAGATGCAGCCCAGCATGATGGCGTTGATCATGAGCCCCACGATGTTCTGCACAATGAGGACCAAAACGGCCAGCGGGCACTCCTCGGTCACCATGCGCCCGCCAAAGCCGATGGTCACCTGGACCTCAATGGAGAAAAGGAAGGCAGATGAAAAAGAGTGGATGCTGGTGACACAGGGCACAGCAGTGCCCTCGCCAGGGGCCAGGTCACCGTGAGCGAAGGCGATGAGCCACCAGACCATGGCAAAGAGCAGCCAGCTGCACAGGAAGGACATGGTAAAGATAAGCAGCGTGTGTGGCCACTTGAGGTCCACCAGCGTGGTGAATACGTCCTGCAGGAATCGGCCCTGCTCCCGGATGTTCTTGTGCGCTACGTTGCAATTGCCATTCTTGGACACGAAGCGGGCCCTCCGCTCTCGGGCTCGGTATCGGGGCTCCGCGGGGTCCTCTGCTAGCCGTGTCAGCACATACTCCTCAGGGATGATGCCTTTTCGGGACAGCATGGCTCCAGCAACCACCAGGGAGAGGCTTCCCCCATGGGGGGCGCCCCCCTGACCAAGCCTTGGGCCTCACTGTGGAGTTTCCTCCCCGGGGAACCCTTCCACTCTGGGACCGTCCTCAGTCTGTGCTGGCCTCACTTCAGAGATGCCTCCCCAACCAGACTCATCCTCACCTCCAACTGGCCCCTGCTTTTTTAAACCAGCCTCACACCTCAGCCCACCTGCCCGTCGCCTAATGAGCCTCCTACCCCGCCTGTTCCCCAGCTTGCTTTCGATCTCAGCTCCACTCCTCCACCGTTGACTTCCCCTGGGCCTCCCGCTAAGACTCCTTCTCAACCCACCTCCTCTACCTTGGAACTTAACACTTCTGGATCTTACAAAACTCACCAGACCTCACACAACCCCCGCCATTTCTCCTGCCTCACTCACTTCTGCTCCCGGCCCCCCTTCCAAGCTCCAGCTTCATATTCTGATGACCCCCCCGTCTCGCCTCCAGGTATGCCCCCTTTTCTACCCTACCCTCTGTAGCGCCCCCGCGGCTGATAGGATCCTCCTCCAGCTCTCGTCCTTTCTGTCTCCTTGGGATCCGTGCGCCCTCCAGAGTCACCACCCGACCCGACTCCACTCCAGGTCCCCTCGCCCCCAGCGCAACCTGGCCGGGCTCACTCACAGTCGCGGCCTCTCGGCTCCCAGCCGGCCCACGCAAGCCGGCGCCGCGCCCCCGCCCGGCGCTCCGCTCCGTCCTGCCCCGCCCGCTCGTCGCCGCGGCACCTGCTTCTGCTCCTCAAGCTGCAGCCGTCGCCTCCCCGCCCCTCCTGCTGCCGGGGCGTCCCAGCGGGTCGTCCTCTCGTCCGTCCGTCCGTCCGTCTGTCCGTTGGTCCGCTGAGACCGACCTGCGCTGGGTGGGGGCAGAAGATTGAGGGCGAGGGCGCCAGAGGAATGGAGTGGGGACCCGGAGCCGCCAGGGGGAGCCCGACCTATTCCTGAGCCGGAGGGGGGGCGGGCACGCGCTCAAGCCCCGCCCCTCGCCATTCACACCCGCCCCACGCCCCGCCTTCCTGTTCCAGATTCAGTCTGGCCTTGGGGGTTTGCCCAATCGGATGGACCAAAAGAGGTTCCTCCTGCCCACTCGGGGACAGTGAGGGGAGTCGCCACCCGCCCTTTCAGTCAGGACTGCAGCCCCTGTTGCCTTGACTTTCCTCCTCCAATTTTCCCCTTCTCAGCTGGGCCAGTATCCACCTCTCCTGCAGCCTTGGGCTTTGCGGGTTCCCAGCGAGGGGAGGCTCTGAGGAGATGCGTCACCAAACTGGTGACTGCAAGAGGTTAGGTGGCCTGAGGATTCCTCAAGTGACTGCTTCTTCTCTTTGGGGATGCCCTTAATCTTTTCTGAGTCGTGGATTCTCCCAGAATTTGACGAAAGCCACGGACTCCCTCCCCAGAAAATAATGGACCTTACTAGCAGGTGTGGGAGCACGGTTTCACACCAGCCCAGAAGCCTGGGTGGTTCCTTCTTAATCATCCCACAACGACACCCTTGTATTTTAAAGAGAGTTGGAACTACGGACGCTTGCTGTACACCTCCTTACACCCGCAGCCTGGGCTCTTATACCTTAGGTAATAAATGGAATGGACGCGGGTCCGAGGGGCTGTATTAGGGTTGGCTTGGGAACTGGGGGACTTAAGCTCTTGACCTGAACATGAGTGGTGCTTCTACTGCAGGCATCAGTCTGCAGCCCATGCCCTGTGGCTTGGGCCTCTAATGGGGCCCTCCAGTTCTCAGCTGGGAGAGGAAGCCTGCTAGGTCTCTGTTGTTGGGACAGTAGCGGCCCCACCCCCTCTCTGGGGCTCAGATCTTTATGTAGCCCTGACCCGTGTGTGTGCATTTGTTGGAGTGTGGGCCTGAGGCAGAGCCCCAAGATGGGGGCAGTGGGGATATGGGTCACAGTGGGGCAGACTGTGATTTTCATATTGAGCTTTCCTTTCTGTCTCATACTCACCTGCAGGCAGAGTCTACACTGTTACTCAGGGTAAGTGTGAGCTTGGGCTATATTAACAGAGATGCAGTGCCTAGAGTGGGGAGGGGAGAACATGATGATCACAGTGGGGGAGCTCAAGGAGACAGGGTTACACAGGAAACCTTTGAGTCAACTACATCTGTTCAGTCACCAGAAAAAGAGCCTCAGAGAGCCCCCTAGGGAGTTTGGGCACTATTGCAGAAACCCCAGGAGTCCAGGGGGGATGGACTAATAGTTTTATGTGGCCCAAAGTATAGAACCAGTACAGACACTGAGTGGAAGAGATTTCACGTATGGAAGAGTCAGTTCTAATAACCAGAGATGACCCATGTCTTTGGAGTATCCAAGCCAGAGTCGGCAGGCCATCAGGGATACTCTAGCGGGGTTTGGGCCAGAATGGCCTTGGGCATCCCTGCAAGACTTCAGTATGAACCCTGCTACCTCCCTTCAATCCCTTGGGGTGTGGTGGGCACGAGGTGGCAGTGGGGTTGGGAATCTTCTCCCTTCCCAGGCTCTACTCTTGGGAGGCCCCTCAGTGGAGAGGGCTGCTAGGCCCCCAGAGGCATCTTAGAGCTGGAAAGGCAAGGCCCTGCCTCACAGTGTGGCCCTGAGGCCTCAGCCATTACCTGCTCCACCCTTTCTAGGAGGGGGAGCCCCTTACCCAAAGAGCTCAGCCTCCTGCCCTGCTCCATTCTTACCTCCTCATGCTCATCTCCCCCCAAAACCGCATTTGTCAGGTTCCTTTCTCACTTGGAAGCCTTCTCCACTTCCCTTTTGTTCATAGGCTTATCCTAGATTCCTTGTCCTGGCATTTAAGGCTCTATGATCTTATGCCCCTACCCCCTGCCCCATGGGCCATTTTCTCTAAGTCTGCCTGTCCAATTTCCACCCATCTCATGCCCAACTCCCATCTTGCCTCCCCCAGGCAGCCTGCCAGGCCTTACAGAGCTCTCACTTCCTGATCCAAAAGGTCTGTGTTAGGCCTCTCTCCAGGGACCGGTGGGTTTTCCTTACATTGCTCTGACCCCATTGCAACCAAAAGGGACACAGGCCCAAGACTCCTGGGTCTGCACCCCAGAGCTGGGATAGACAGTACTGAAGTCAACATGTAAATGATAATAACGTGATATGGAAATGAGCACCTGCCATTTCTGGGCTGGGGGAGGTGTGCACTCCTGTTGCACGATGCTGATAGACTCTGAGGACATCCGTTGTTTTGGTCTCCCCAGAGTGTGGCCTCAGCATCTCCAGCCACCACCTGGCTGACTTGTGGTATATGCACTGTGCTTCCCTCTGAAGGACCACCTTCTCCCATTCTGAATGCCTCTCCATGGGGGACACAGATGGGAACATGTGATCCGGGCCTAGCCAGTCAGTGTGTTCCAGTCCTCTGACCCAATGATTGGCTAGAGGTACGGGTATGATCTAACTTGGTCCATTGAGATTTGCTCCCAAGACTTTTGCTGGGACTATTGGGAAAAATCATCTCTTTTTCAGAGGGGTAGGGTACAAGCTGGAGGTGCTAGTGACTACTTGTCATCAGAGAGGGAGAGGAAGATGGAACCCAGAAATGGAAACACATCCCTGCAGTCAGACGCCTGGGTCCAGCCATGCTTGAAGCAGTATACCTCCTGGCCTTCTCCATCACAAAGGGCAATAAATTCCAGTTTTTGTTTAAGCCCCTTTGAGTTGGTGTCCTGTCATTTGTCATGGAAATGGTACTAATCCCAGGTACACCACAATTTTAATCCAAGAAATAAAGTGAGAAGGAAAGGGACTACTTTGTCTAATGAGATAATCACAAAAATGCGATAACCCTTGTTATGGACCCAATTGTGTCGTCCCCCCCGCCCCCCCCCCCCCCCCCCCCCGCCGCGCCAGTCCATTTGTTAAAACCCTAAACGCCCATGTGGAAGCCATGCAGTGTGACGGTATTTGGAGATAAGGCCTGTGAAGAGGTAATTAGGTCCTTAGGAGAAACCAAAGCTCTGACACTTTGATCTTGGACTTCCAGGCTCCAGAACTGTCAGAAAACATTTCTGTTTAAGTCTCCTAGTCCGCTATTTTGTTACGGCCACCCAAGCAGACTAATACAAACCTCACTTCACAGATAAGGAGACACGCTTCTGGCCACACTCACACAGCCTCAGCTCTGCCTGATGCCACACAGCCTGGCTCCGTCGGACCCACAGGCCACCCCAGGCCCTGCCCACCAGACCTGAGAGGCCTCCAGTAGGAAACAACCAATCTCTTTATTTACAAGTGATTTACAGTTAGAAAGCCCAGGCGGGAGGCGGGGGCAGGGGAGGGTGTGGGGTGGCACTTGGGCTCCGGCGGTCACTTGTCCGCACGGACAAAGGAGGCGAAGACGCTGTCCTTCCGGCTGAGCAGCTTCTCTGGCTTGTCGAACTCAAGGATGGCGCCACGTTTCAGGACAATCACCAGGTCTGCACTCAGGATGGTGTGCACGCGGTGCTGGGGGGCAGGAGAGGGCTGTCAGGGTGGTGGGGGGAGGGAGGGGCAGCTGAGGGGGTCCCTCCTGCAGTTCGGAGGAGGAGGCCTGTGAATGGAATGTCCCATCTCTGGGGTGGCTGTGACCCCAAGCCACTAATGACGCCCTCTCCCCTCACCAAGTCTCAGCTCTGCCCTCACCTCTGGGCTCCAAGACTCAGAGATCACCTCACAGCCCAACCCCCACTATGGAGACAGTACTCTAGCCTAGCTCCTGGGGCCTTAGGACAGGGGCGGGCCCTGGAATCTGCAGATGGAGAGGGGGATCTGAGGGAAGTGCGGGTGTAAGTCCTTCCACACCCCACGTCCTGCGGTCCAGGTTCCCTGCAAGCCCTCCAGTCTCTGCATCGTGGCTCCAGGCGCCTCTCCTGATTACCAGGCCCAGGTGAGCGCAGTGGCTGCCCTCTGAGGGCAGCTTCAGGAGGCCAGCCCTCTCTCCGGCTGTCCCCCGCACTCCAACAAGGGGCCCCTTACCGCGATGGTGACCACAGTGCGGTCAGCGAAGGCCGTCATCACCACCTTCTGGAGGATGTTTTCCTGCCAGGTGGGAGGAGCAGCGGTTGGCTCATCGGCCTAGTGGGTGGGGTCTGGCCTGGCTTTGGAGACGTGGGCCCAGGTCTGCGGTCCGGCTCCCATGTGACCCCAACACTAGCCCACCCCTCCTTCTGTCTGCCTGGTCCTTGTCCCCACAGGACCAACCAAGTTCTAGCATTCAGGGGCTGGGCTCAGCCTGTTGGGCGCTCGGGTCTGTGCAATGTGTGTGCGCTGTGAGTGTGTCTGGCTGTGCTGTGTGGCGGGTGATGAGTGTGAAGTCTCTGTGGGTCTGTGTGCAGCTTGTGTGTGTGTGTGCTATAAAAGTTGGTTAAGCGTCTGCCTTCAGCTCAGGTCATGATCCCGGGGTCCTGGGATCGAGTCCCACATCAGTCTCCCTGCCCAGCGGGGAGCCTGCTTCTCCCTCTCCCACTCCCCCTGCTTGGGTTCCCTCTCTGGCTGTGCTTCTGTCAAATAAATAAATAAAATCTTAAAAAAAACATGCCCTGAGGCTAGCTGTAGTCAGGGTCCCCCCAGCCCTTTGCTTTTTCTGCCACAAATGGCCCTTGTGTTAAAGACAACTTGAGCTTCGGGACCACTTTGTGCAAATTTCACCCTAATACCCCATGACAACCCTCTTCAAGACCCCCCGCCCCCACGGCTATGCTCTGGACCGACCGTGGCCATGTCGATGGAGGCCGTGGCTTCGTCCATGATGAAGATGCTGGTCTTCCTCACGAAGGCCCGAGCCAGGCAGAACAGTTGCCTCTGGCCCTGGCTGAAATTCTCCCCACCTTCCGTGATGATGGCATCTGAAAACAGCCCCGGGGACGAGGAGCAGGGCTGAGTCAGGCTGGCAGTGGGAGTTCAGGGGATAGCATGGCTTCGGGGGTGTTAGGAAATGCATGCACAGGGGCAGATACGCAGGGGTGTGTCATGAGGCGCGGGTGTGCAGGGCCGCTGCACCGTACCCGACCACACACGTGCCATCGCATGAGTTACCCCGCAGGGGTGCGCTGCCGCGGCCCCGGGCCGTGCCGGGAGGGGGAGCGTGCACGAGTGTGCATGTGCTGGATGTGCGGGGGCACTGGCGGGGCCAGTCTCTGAAGCCAAGTCTTGGCCGGCCCCCATGCCCTGGGGGCAGTAGCCAATACCACCAAGGCTCCCTGCCCTCTGGGGTGGGGGGCAGTGTCTTCCCTGCACCCTGGAGGGGTGACCCGTGCCTGTGATTTTCCCCTCTGTCCTCTCCTTCCTCGGGGCAGAGCTGGGCAGGCTGGTGGCCGGGGTGGGCAGGGCCGAATACACTGCGTGGGATGACGGACTTGTAAGCCAAGTCTCACGGTGACTCCTGCTGGCCCCCCCGGATCCCTCGGGAGGAGCTAGCCCCGGAATTGACCAGTCGTGAGGCCTGGGACAACTCACTTGACCTCTCTGAGCTCCCGTAAGGTAAACGGGTACACGGAATGGTCTCTGGGGTCCTGCCAGACCCTGGACCAAACCCCGGGCAAACGTCGGACACGGGTGGGCGTGTTCCCTCAAGCCCCCGCGGACGGCCTTGAGCGCCACCGGCCCCGCTGCTCCCGCGGGAGCGGTTACCCAGGCCTCCGGGCAGCGCCTTCACCACCAGCTTCAGCTGGGCTATCTCCAGGGCCTCCCACAGCGTGCTGTCAGAGCACTTCTTCTCCGGGTCCAGGTTAAATCTGCGGGGTGCCACAGAAAGCCCCCTTAGGGAGGGAAGCAGGGTCCCGGCTCATGCCCGGGGACTGGCAGAGGCTGAGGCTGGGGAAGGGAGCAGTGAGTGAGAACTGCTGCCTCAGGGGGCCTGGCTGGAAGGGGGCAGCAGGCCGGTGAGCGGGTGGAGGAAAGCAGCCCCAGCACTGGGGGGCTACCTCTACCAGCGCCTGCCCGGGCCTCCCAGGAGAGAGAATGGCACGAGGGGGAAGTGTGAGGGACCGGGCCAGCCCATAGTGCCGGGAGCCGGAACAGGGCTGCCTGCCTGGGGAGGGGTACCCAGCTGAGCACTCCGGGCCTCGCCCACCCCTCCCCTCCTCACGCTCCAGCCCCAGGGCGCGGGCCTGGGACTGGTTGGGGGGCCTGCGGGAGTGGTGGGGCTCACCGGATGGTGCCGCTGAAGAGGACAGGGTCCTGCAGGATGATGGAGAGGCGCGAGCGCAGGGTGTGCAGCGGCAGTTTGGCGATGTCAATGCCGTCGATGATGATGCGCCCTGCGTGGAGACAACGTCACGGGGGGGGGGGGGGCACGAAGGAGTGGGGGGAGCTGGTGGTGCCGGGGACAGGTTCAGCCTGGGAACGTGGGTCCCACGAGGATGCAGGGGGAGGCAGTGATTGCTGGGCCTCCTATGACATCTGACCAGACACTGGGACTGAGGTCCCCTCTGGTGGCTGTGGGTACACGTGGGGCGCCTGTCACCACTCACCTTCGAACATGTCCACCATGCGGAAGAAGGCGAGAGAGAAGGAGGACTTCCCACTGCCTGTGCGGCCACAGATCCCAATCTGGAGAGAGGAGCACGTACACCGTGAGTCCCTGGGGGAGCTTCTGGGCTGTGCAGGCATTGGAGGTCACAGCAGCTCTTTTGTCCTGGCTTCCTGACCAGCTTCTATTTGGGCTTGCTTCCTGCAGTGGGTCTGGAGGGACCTCCCACAGGGACCCACAGGCAAGTGCAGGGTGTAGATGTCCATTTCTTGGGCCTGGGTGTAGGCCTTGCTGTGCCTGGGACGGGGCTGTGGGGGAGCTGGGGGCACCGGTGCATAGTCCGTGCGCGTGGGCACGGTAGGAGGGCCTGGGGTGGCTCAGTGAGGTTTGCAGGGATGAATATGTGTGCCCACCGTAAACTGGATCATCTCTGACCCCACTGCTTCCCGACCATGGGTACCAATCGAAAGGACAATAAGGGACCCGTACAAAGACCGAGATGGTGACACAGAAGGACAAGAGAGGTAGGGACAGATGGGAGGAGCCAGAGGCAGGGACAGAGAGTGAGACAGACAGCCACAAAGACAGAGAGACAGAGACAAAGAGACAGAAGGAGGGGGGCAGTGTCAGAGCAGAGGGGGCGTGAGGAGGGAATCAATCAGAGAGTTGGGTCAGAGTGCCAGGCAGGGGCTCCCTCCCCAGGACAAACGTGGCCTCGCTCTCTGTCCCGAGGACCTGCTCTGAAGCTAAGGGGGCAGTGCCGTGGGGGAGCCCTTGACCATTTGCAGAGGGGCCCTGACAAAAGCCCTCTCAGCCAGGGAGTCTGGGGGGTCCATCTCCTGGTGGGTGAGTGAGGGCAGCAGAAGGAGCAGGGAAGACAGAGTGGGGGAGAGGTGGGCTGAGCCTTGTCCGTGTGAGGGGCCCAAGGCCAGCGACTGGGGGTCTGATTAGGCGGAAGCCCTGGGAGGCCCGGGGGCCGCGAGCTGACTGTGTGAGGCTGTCCGGCCCACTGACCTTCTGTCCTGGGGAGATGAGGGCGTTGACGTGCTTCAGCACCGGCTTCAGGGAGCTGTCGTAGCGGACACTTAGGTTCTGGATCTGGATCTTCCCTTGGTCGGGCCAGTTCTTCGGGATGAGCGAGGGGGCTGGGGGCCAGACCGGGGCTCAGCCAGCAGATACAGGCTGCAGCCGGTATCCGGGAGGGCCCCCCCACCCATGCGCCCTCGTCCGGGCCTCTCACCCAGCAGCCCCTCGTAGCTCTCCGCTTCGGTTTTCAGGAGCCCGTGGATGCGCTTCACAGCCCCCAGCTGGATCTCCATGTCCGCCAGGTTCCTCACCATCCAGTTGAGGTAGTTGGAGACCTGCGGGGAGTCGGAGCACTTGGTGCCACCCCGGCCACCGGGACGGCTCTTCTTACCGCTGAGGGGCCAGGGGCCCTCCATGTCTTCTGCTGGCTATTCAGGGGGTGCCCCCCTGGAGGCAGGGGAGGGTTACGATGAATGCGGATCCTTACCCACCACCTGTCCGGGACCCCGGCCCTGGGTGAGCCCTCCTCCCTCATGGTCCCTCCTGCCTCAGACTCAGGTAGCTTGGGGTAGGGCCTGGAGGGTGTCTCAGGTGGGGAAGGCGCCTGAGATTCCCCGCGTGCTGATATCTGAGCCCTCCGCTGCCCCAGTCTGCGGCCACTCACCATTAGGGCGTAGGTGAGGCCCAGGCCCACCAGGCCGGCAGAGAGCTCCCTGTGCAGGGAGTTGGAGATGGAGGTCACGGCGGCGATGAGGACCACGCAGGCACCGATGTACTCCTGCGGAGGGAGGCGAGCCGTGGGGGCCCTCGGGGGTCAAAGCCACAGTGCCCCTCCCACCCACCTCACTCCCTTTAGGGCAGGGAGCAGCTCCGCAGAGACTCTACTCCAGCAACACGCCCACACGTCATCAGACACGCGGGAGGCCTTGAAGGCCGGAGCCCCAGGAGACAACGTGTGCACAGAGCTTCTGCTGCTCCCCCACCCCCAGCCATCTGTGCAGGCCTGAACGTGCCTGCCTCACCAGACGGCCCACTTCAGACACACCCTCGTCGCAGTGAAGCACACCTCAGGTGCACGAGCCCCCCGGTGGAGATGGGGAAGAGGAGGCTCAGGTCAGACACCAGGAGGGCCGCCTGGGCTGGGGCAGTAGGAGGGCTCGGCGCCCGCCCTGTGTGCACACACAAGCTGCTATTCCATCCCCTCTCCCTACCCTCCGGTCCGCGTTTGACCCTTGCTCTGGCTCCACACCCCTATCAGAAGCCCTTGTCTCGGGGTCCGGGGGGCGGGTGGGTGCACTTGCCATGCGGACTTCTAGCCATCTGTTGGCGGCCGTGAGGAAGAGGGAGGCAATGTTGTTGGAGTCCGTGTATTCGAGGAGCTTCTGCTGGAACCTAGCCTCATACCTGCAGGGAGGGTGGGGAGGGTCTGAGGGTCCACATGGCCCCCAGGCCCTCCTTACTTACGGAGAAGCAGCCAGTAAACATGCCGTGTCTGACGTTGTGTACGCCATTCCTCTCTGACTGCTCTCCCAGCTCCTTGCTGTTTATTCAAACTTGTCCAGACTCTCACCTCCTTCAAACTCCTGCTTTCACCGCAGGACCTGTTCTTCTCTCCAGGGCCCCCTGTTACAGTGACGTGCACTTCTGCCCTACTAGATGCTCAGGCCAGAAACCGAGGAATCACCTGGATTCACACACACTCCCTCTACAAGACCTCCTATTTCCACTTGTAAAATAGCTCTTGCTTCTGCCTGCCTCTCTCCTGCTTGCTGCCCACCACAAACTCACCGGGGCCACTGTGCCAGCTGCCCCACAGGTCTACCTGCTCTCTCCCCACAGCCTGCTCTGCTCACAGCGGCCGGCATAATTTTTGTAAATCACAAATTACATCCCATCTCTCTCCTGCTTAGACTATCAACGGTTTTGAGGCTGAAGAAGCCCCTCCTTGCCAGGAGCCTGCGTGAGCTGGCTCCTGCCATCCTAGCCTCCTTCCATGCCACAAATTCCCTTGCTCACTGCCTCGCAGCCACAGAAATTACAATAATTTATTACTTGCCCTTTCTCAGTTTTGTGACAATACCAAGGTCTTTCCCACCCCAGGGCCTTTGTACATGCCTGGAATGCCTTCTCCTCTGCTCTTCACCAGGCTGACTCATCTCAGCCTTCAGGCTTCACCTCAAATGACACCTCTTCAGGGTGGCCTTTCCCGGCCTATTGTTCCCCATCTCTGCAGCCTGTATGCTTCATAACCTCTGCTCATATGTTCATTTCTCTAGCTGCTTATCTCCCTCACGAGACTGTAAACTCTATGAGAATGGAACCCATGGCTTTTTGTTCACCAGGGCATCCCTGGCACCTGGCACTGTCAATAAATACTTGCTGAATGAACAAATGGAACCTTCCCTGACCCTCTAAGGTGGATGGGATCTCTCTGTACAAGGAAGGAACTCTGGACGCTTCTTTCCTTCTCTTGTGTCCTCATCATGTTCTCCTTGCGCTACTTTGAATGGACCTGCTTTTTCTCTCTGAGCAGCCTGGGCTCCTGGCATCTCTCACCCTAGCCACCTCCCCACACCAGGCTGGCTTGGCCAGGCCCAGAGGAGGGGGCGGAGCGCTTGTTTCATGATGAGCAAAGGAACAAATGGAAGCCGAAGCCGTCTTAGCATTGGTCTCAGGGAAACAACTGGGGACTCAGAGGACTCAGAACAAGTCTTACTGGGCATTTGCTTTTCACTCTTGGAAGGTGTTTGTTCTGTTTTATTTCCGGGTGGAGGGGCTGTGCCTGACCCACGTGTCTGAGGAGAGCAGAGTGAGTCTCTGAGGTGTGAGAGAGCGTACGATCGCACAGCCACGGTGGCGGTGTGTCGGTGGATGGTGTGGCTGAGGCGAGTGTGTGTTCCGAAGTCTGAAGGGTGTGACCAACTGTGGGCTGAAGGTGTCTACCTGCTTGTGCTCGTGTGTGTGAGAGGAGAGCCTGAGAGGTGGGTGTGCATGAGGGTGTGTGGGGGCTGCGGCTTCTGGGATAGGCGTGGGTCAGCGTGAGGGATGTGGAGAGCCCCAGCGTGGGGCCACGCAGACCCACGTTCTTACTTCCTGGCTGTGTGTCAGGACTGAGACTCAGTTTCCGCGTTAGTAAAATGGGCCAGTAATAGTTCCCACCTGGGCTGAGACCGCCTCTGAGCCCACCACTGAGTCTGGGGCTGGGGTACGCCTGAAACTTTTCTGGGAAAAGGCAGGGCCTCCTAGAGAAACCAGAAGGTCCCACAGGCCTGGGTTCCAAGCCCAGCCCTGGCTCTGCCCACACCACGTGTGTGACCTCCGGTTGGTGACTCAGCCTTATCTGTTGAAAGGGGCTGCTCGGATCTACGTCACGGGGCTCTCATGAGCATTAAATGAATAATAAACACACAGCACTTAGCACAGTGCCTGGCACGTGTTAGGGGCGCGATCAGGAAATGCTAGTTAGCTCTCAACAGGGCCGGCTGCTGCACAAGAGCCAAGGAATTAAACACATCCAGGGAGGACAAGTCCCTCATCCACATGTAAAGATGCCCCACTGTGTCCGTGTGGGGCGTGCGAGGCCTCACTGGGCAGCAGTCCCGCCGACTGACCGCAGGCTGGGTCTGAGGCTGCCTGCAGGATGCTGCGTCCACTCAGATCCTACTGAGAGGGTCGAGGCCTGTGGAGGAAAGTCACAATCTCTCCGCCCAGGCCCAGCCCGAAGGCCGCCAGGCCAGCACGTGTAAGAGGAACGGTACTAACACGGAGGAGAGGCCAGGCCCAGGAGTGGGGAGGGCACTGGCAGTCAAAGGACCTGCGGAAGTGCAGGCCTGAGACAGGAAGGAGGCTCAGAGGAGACCTTAGTGTCATGCCAGGTTCCAAGGGGTTTCTGTGCGGAAGACAGCACAGGCTTGTCCAGGGGGCAGAGCCAAGGCCAGGGCACAGCTCTGAGTTGCTTTACTTTACTCAGATAAGACCCCTATGAGGACCTTTCGCTGGTGCAGATGTCCAGGGAGTGAACGGGGCCTCAGTGCTGCACGAGGGGCCTAGAGCCTTGGGGCTTGGAGGGAGGAGACGCAAGCCTCCCTGAATCCTTTTGGCTGGTCCTTGAGCCCTAGGGTTACTGCTGGACACGGGACTTGGTGTCGCATGCTTACTGTCACACCCTGCACAGCTGTGCCATCCTAAAAATAACCTGGAATCACTCTCTGGGTAAGGCTTAGAGACCAGAGTCCAGCTATCCGAGGCAGGAGTCTCTGGCCTGTTTGGCTGGAGGAGAGATGTTCTGATACATCAGACAGAGGCTGGGGCAGGGAGCAATGGCCCCTCTACTCCCCAGGCAGCCTCAGATGCTCCTGTCCAGCCCAACGTCATGACTGAGGGTGGAAAGCGGGGGCACTGAAGTTTGGGGGGAGTTCCTCCAGCTCGGTGAACTTTTATTTACCCTTTGATGCTGGCTCCGACAGCATCTCCTGTGTGAAGCCTCGGTGACTGCCTCCCTTCTAGATCCCACAGCCTGCATTCCCCTTTCTTTCAGAGTCCCTGCCGCGTGGGCCCCTCCTGGCCTGCTCAAAGCCTGGACTGTAAGCGCCTCCAGGCCGGGGGCTCATCTGACTCATCTGTGTCTTTTCAGTGCCTGGCTTGAGCTTTGGCTCTGTACATATTTACCGAATGAATGGGCAGATGCAAGCCTAGGCTTTAGAGGACCTTACACAGAGCGGTTATATAGTCTCTCTGAGCCTCAATTTCTTTGTTTGGGAAATGGGAATAACACATGTACTGCCTTGGATTGCAGTGCGCCATGAATGAGATTGGCATGTAAATTGCTTAGCGTAGTGTTCAAGTCACCGGAGAGTCTCCATAAAAGATGGCCTTAGGGCTGGCCCACATGATGGAAAAGCCTTCCCAGCATTGATAATGTGAGGAAATACTTCCCGGCTTTGTTTCTTGTCCTGCCTTAGCTCACAGAGGCTCTGGCCTTGGCTGCGGGGCTGAGATTTTCCTCTCTGGATCATACAATAGAGCCCACCGGACCTGACCCCTCTGGGGGACATCACCGAGGCTTCTGGGCCTGAGGAGGGGTTGGGAGACACGAGTCCTGGGTCTTCCTAAGCCAAGCCCTGACAACCGAATCACATGACCTGTGCCCCTGGCCCCAGTCCCACCCACCCCCGCCTCGGGGTAAATCTGGTACCTGAAGGCTCGGATGGTGGTGAGACCTTCCACAGTTTCAGCAAAGTGGGAGAGCAGGGGGAGCTGGGTGGTGTCATCCAGCTGCTGCAGGTCCCTGTGCAGGGGAGCAGAGCAGAATGGTCAAGACAGCGGGTGCAGGGCTCAGCCCAGGTCTGAACCCCAGCTCCACCCCCAACCACTGTGTGCACCGATGGCTTCACCTGTCTGGGTCTCAGTGTCTCCCCTGTAGAGAGGGAAGCCAGTGGTGCCCCCAGCAAAATGCTTAAACAGCACACCGGGGCAGGCACTGTGACCCCGGGCACTGTCTACCTCCCACGGGAGTCTGTCCCTCACTCTCCAGTAAGGCGGGGCAGGCACGGTCGCTTCGCTCTCCCAGGGAACAGCTAGCGAAAGGAGCAGGAAGACCTGACACAAAGCTTTCAGTCCCCTCCCCAGTAACCACATAGGTTTTGGCACATCACGGGTCAGGATCTACAGAGCTCCTCGAGGGGGAAAGGCCAGAGGTTTCCACGGCAACAGGATTGCCCCTGCTCCCCACAGCTGCACCTTGACAAGCACATCAGAGCCAGGGAGGTCAGGCTGGGATGCAGGAGGCAGCTTTCCTGGACAGACTGTCCCCAGGGCAGAGTGGATGCCAGGGGAACAGGGTGGTTTCTCTGGCAGAAGACACGAACTTTGTAAAACAGCTTGTACAGCGTTTAAAAAGCCCCAGTGATCTGTGAACACTAACGTGCTCCTCCTGGGTGCCGGGCGGTTCTACACCACCCGGTATGCGAATCTCGATCCTTGTGGGCAAGGTGACCGTGGTCGAAATGGATCTAAATTTAATTGTTCTTATTGGTAATCTGCATTTTGACTCCCGTTACTGATCAACTATGTGCACTTGGGAAAGGTACTTAACATTTGATTGTAACCTGCGGTAAGAAATGCATTTTATACTACAATCATTGCACACACACACACACACACACACACGCACACTCCTACACGACCCAAACAAAGGTTTCATGAAGCAAAACTTACTATATGCATACAGTCCGATATGATCTGTTCAATTTCATTTGATAAAGACGCTGGCTGTGATCTATGATATTGACTTCATGACCCACTGATAAGTTGCAATTGGCAGTTTGATAAACACTGGTCTAGAGATTCTTTTAAATTTTCCCGACAATTATTTGAACCTATGAGTTTAACAGAAGCGCTCCCAGAAAGAACTTCTATTCTAGAGAATGTTCTTAGAAACTTTGGAGTAGGAAAGAAACCTGTGTGACTCGAACACTCTCAAGGGCGAATGTGATCATTGTGAAAGTCTCCTTCAAGTCAAGGCTCCCAGGCACGCACTGGCCTCCGTGAGCTGGGGGGTACAGTTGCTATACACCCCTGCCATCAGGTGCCCTCAATTTCTTGCATCAGCAATCAGCCTGGTCACTGCACTCCTACAACCCTCCTGAGAAGCATTTTGGCAAAATGAAGGAAGGGCATAAAGGGGTGTATACACCCTGACCTAGCAATTCCACTCCTGATCGTATCTCCTAAGGAAATAGTTCCGATACTAATGGCAGAGTGTGTGTGTGTGTGTGTGTGTGTGCGCGCGCACGTGCGCGCCGACAGGTGGTTACATCAGGGCGGTGGAAGATGAGTATCTCTCTTTCCTTCATTTCTCTCTTCCTTTTCAGGAGGGAAGACAACTCTACTACTTTTTGATGATTACTCTAGTAGGAATACCCAACTGCCCATAGCAAAGCACCTCCCATCCTTCCTCCCCCTGAGGCTGGCAAAGGCTGCCATCACCTGGACGCCACCCGGAAGTACTTCTGGATGAAGTAGCACACCACGGCCAGGGGCAAGAGGGCCACGAGGAACACAGGCGTGACGTAGGAGATGACAGCCAGGGCTGAGACACAGAGCAGGGTGGAGCGGCTCAGGCACTCCAGCGTGGACGGGATGTGCTGACGGAAGAGAGGGTGAGAGAGGGAGGTGAGCTTTGGTGTTTACCTTCAGTGTGTTACCTGCCGCCATGTTTTGCTCTCTCCCATTACTACAGCCCCACGTCTTCTCTCTCCAGCTACACTGTAGGCTTCCTGAGAGCAGGCGTCAGGACTTTGTTTCCTCACCATCTAGTACGATGGTAAATCAAGAACACAAGCTGAGTCGAAATGAATCTTCTCCACAAAACCAGTCACCTTGGTTCAGACAATGCTGGAACCTCACTGAAGTGAGCCAGCGGGTACTGGATGGAAGCCAAAGGGATGTGGTTTCCCTCCGCCTTATCATGACGGTGTCACAGGGGCAACCCCAGGCCCTGAGGCAGCACTATAATCAGATTGGGACCCACTGGGTTCCTCCCACGGGGCTCTGAGCACCAGATCTGGGGAAGCTGGCACCAGAGAGGAAAATTGTGGGCGCCTGGCCTCTCTCTGAACTGGGGAAATGGGTCACAGGCCTGTGTACCTGGTCGATGGTGTTACAGTCAGCTGAAAATCTATTCAGGATGCTTCCAAGGGGCGTGGTCTCAAAAAACCTAAGAGGCAACCAGAAGAACAGTTACTCATCCGTTTATTGATTTCCTTCCTGTTTATTGAATGAGGGTAGTTATTTCTTTCATTTTAGTGTCTCTGGGGTCATCTCTGGGTCTGGCGTCCTAGGGGTGGTTGCCTCTGCAAGTCTGTAGATATCTGGCCTGTGTTCCCGAGAATTCCTGCAGCTGCCCAGAGGGGTGCTGGGCCCTCACTGACCTCTCTGGCTCTTAAGCCCACTGCCACCTTCCTCAGTTGCTTGCTTAGCCTGACTCACTCAGCAGCTGTCCTGGGGACGTGGAGTCTTCTCCAGAGGGACGATCTGCCAGGGCGAACAGGGCCCTGGGGACAGCCTGTCAGCTGGCTGACCCTGCAAGGCTACTCAGGCTGTCATCACTCTGGCTCTGACCCAGAGCCGGCCCAACCCTAACGAGAGGATTTCAGAAGCTCAGATCTGGGACAAATAGAGGGTAAGTAAACATTGAAGTCATGTCTGTGGGCCACAGAGAGCTCATGAGTCTGAAAAGTAAAAAGTGTAGTCAGATGGTGAGGCCTTGGCATTGACAAGGGCCAGATAACCCGTTTGCCTGTCGTGCTTTAACGCTGAGTCAGCCGGTCGATTGGGCAGTGACCACCTTAAACCTGTTTCACACCAAGTGGCCTTTGGGATTTGTACACACCCCATTCCAGTAGATTAAAACATGTCCCCATGTCCCCAGTGTCAGAACCTGCACGCTGGCTGGGGGAGGAGGGGGAGAGCCGAATCTGTGGGTGGAGATGGGCAGATGGTACCTGCCTGGGGAAGGGAAACGTGCAAGAACGCAGAGCCTGCGGACGTTCACTCTGAAGGGCTGCTGTGACAGCTAGATGAAAAAACCGTATAAAATGCCGAGCACCGTGTGTGGTTTTCCTCTGCTTTCTGCCCCGAGGAGGGCACTTTACACACACTGTCTCCTTGAGCCACCCCTCCCCACTGCAGCCTGTGACAGAGGTTGCATATCCCCATTTTACAGATGGGAGAACTGAGGCCCAGAGAACAGTGACTTGCCCACAGCCCCGCATGGCCGGGGGAAAGCAGTACCTCATGGGAGCCAGGATGATCCGGTTCAGCAGGCTGCGGTGCAACCTCTTGGCCACCTTCAGCCCCGTCCACTCTACCGTGACGGACGTGACAAGGCACAACACGATACCCAGGCTGCAGAGCACCGTGAACACCATGGCATAGACAGTCTGGTCGAGGGCGCACTCCTGGGCCGGGCGGAGAATGAGATGGGGTCCTGGGGGGTCCGTGGGGCAGCCCTCTCCCCTCCCTGGCGCCCCCCGACCCCTGCCCTGGGGCTGCCAGCCACACCTGGCTGAGCGAGCAGTTCCCGGCTGCGGGGCTCAGGGTCAGGGCGCTGTCGGTCCACTTGGCCAGCCAGTAGTCAATGGCCACCAAGACCATGTGCTTGAGCAGCTGGGAGAAGACGAGCAGCGACAGCAGCAGGATGCCGGCCGACGACAAATACTTGGCGCAGGCTCGCCACGGGATCTTGGCCCGCTGGTGCAGCACTGAAGACAGGTTGTCCTCCTCCTCGCTCTCAGCTGCTTCCTCTGCAGGCCGTAAGAACCCCCCCTGTGGCTTCCCATTTCGCATCCCTCAGGCTGAGCCAGGGGCCTGTTATCCCCACTTACGGATGGGAAAACCGAGGCACACAGAGCGGAAGGGATTTAATAGCAGTCACAGTATCTCACCACCCCCAGAACCCCGAGCCTTCATCTCCCCATGGTCCATCAGACCTCAGGCCATGATTTCACTGCCAGTCCCACTGTCTGTACCTTCCTCCTCTTCCTCATCCTGCAGAAGGCCATCTCTTGAGGACATGGCCCGGGGCAGGCCCTGAGATGGCTCTGTGGCTTTTCTCTCCATGACGGTCTCCTGGAAGACAGATGGAACCTGGCCACTGTCCTCAGAGTGTGCAGAGGGAAGAAGGGAGGATGGAGGACAGCCATCCCTGGCAATGAGCAGAGTCAGGTTTCCAGAGTGCCCCCACCTGGGGGAGGGTCCAGATGGATGCGAGTTTGTCTTGCCAGAATTTACTCCTCCCCATTTATCGGCTCACGATACCCCAAATATTCCTGTGGGAGACCCTCTCTCCCCTATTCCTAGTCTCTGTGACTCGGGTGGGCTGATCATTCTCCCTGGCTCCCTGGGTGGACACGAGACTCAGGGCTGGCCAATCTCACATTCCACATCCCTGGCCACAGTGATTTATCCAGGGGGGGCACAGGACCAAAGCGGACAAAGGAGCCTGGGGACTTGTGCTGAACCGTTGTGACAGAGGCATTCTCTTGCTGGCAGAGGTGTTGAGCCGGGAGAACGTAAGCCCGCGGCTGCTGATAGCTCTCTCCGCCACCACGAGAATGAGGCCGGTCTGAGGGGAGCAGAGCCAAGGAGGGAGATAAACAGGTTCCTGACGGCAGTGTTTAACTACCTGGATCCAGCTCCACCTGAAGCTGGTCCTTTTTACTTTCATGAGCCAAAAAATCCTCAACTCTCCCCTTTCCTGCTTCGCCAGTTTGAGCTGATTCTCTGAAGCTTTATAACTAAATGGTTTCTGGCTATTTCAGGGGACGGGGAAGGCGTCCACCTGAGTCTGCGCTGAGTAGACGGCACAGGTACCGGCCCTCCTCTGGCAGTTGGAAGTGCTCGCTCAGCCCCCACATCTGTCCTTGGGGGAGTTTCCTAGGGCAGTGAGGGCAGGAAGGCCTTTGTGTGTTCACGTTTCCACCTTCTCCTCCGAGGTTGTCTGCCTGGCCCCTAGGACATACTCACCTTCTCCAGCTCTTGGTCCTGCCGGTTCATGAGGGTCTTCCAGTGCTCAAAGAGCTGGCACTCAGACCTCTGGAAGTCCTTGAGCGTGCCCTCCCTCTGGATGGTGCCATCCTTCATGGCGATGATCTGGAAAAGCAGAAACAGACCCGGCCCGGGGCTGAACGGGAAGGGGGAGTGGCGGTCACACCCCTGCCTCAGCAAGGAGTCTGCGGTGGACCGGCACACATTCTTTCCCCCACCACAACTGGCCGCTGGCTTCCCCACGGCAGTCCTCACCGACCTACTCCCAGGATTTAGAGGTCTGTACTTCTCGGGGGGTACTTCTCAGAGGTTGCCCCAGGGTTGCTAAGAGGGTTTGCAGAGCAAATTGATGTATCCTCGTCAAGCGGTCTGATTCCTCGCTAGGATCCCATCAGGGGCAGCTGTTTTCACACACTCAACAGCTAATCGCACGTCTGGTAGGTTCCACCAGTGGTTGACGACGCACCTATTGGTCTAAGTGTGTGTGGCCATGCCTCTTTGAAATCAATAAAACTGATTTTATTTGAAATGCTCAGTGTTTCCCACTCATGGACACTCGTCATTAATTCAGAGACCCTCCCCTGCTCCTTTACCCCCTGGGGTGCAAGGAGGGATGCCTGGGAGACTTGCTCACTGACATTTCAAGGAACCAGTCATGGCTTTGTCTGCCTTCTTTGGACTAAAGATTGTCCTGAACTGCCTTGCCAAGGTCACCATGGAAACTCAATCACAGACCTTCTGCACCTGTTACAACAGTTTTTTTAAAAATATGGATTTTTTTTCCTCCCTTTTTCATAGTAGAGGGAGGATTTTACCACATGCAGAAGGAAGACTTAGGTCCATTTAGCATAGGTCTGAAGCTCAAGGAGGCCCTCAATTTTCAGGGGCAAATTTATATAGGAGTCTGGCAAGGCCCCGATTGTAAAAGTCACGTGATTGCCACCTTAAAGGTTAAATGCTTTCCAATTAATTGAGAAGTAACTGTTATCTACGTATTGAGGAGTGCAGAAATTTGGATAATGTGAGGTTTCACAAAATTGCATCCCATTGATAATACTGATGTTTCTACTAATACTTGTATTGTTTGTTTCCGTATTTTCCAGTTGATCTTGACTTAGATACATCCAACCCGTGGTGGGTCAGAGGGCAGGAAGCTGGCTCTCCCATCCGAATCGGCAGTCCCAAGGCCAGGGGGATGAGCCATCAAACTGGGCCATAAACAGAAGGTAGGAATTGAGTGTCTGCTCCTTTCTGAGACTTCTCGGTGCCAGCCTTGCAGGTACCCAGAGGGGCCCCAGGTGAGGGTGGGAACATCTGAAGCTCTAGGTGACACTGAGCCCTTGGCCTGCAGGATCTGCCGAAGCTACGAAGCCATTCAGTGTGCATCTCTTCTGCCCTCAGCAATTGCTACTGAGACACCGACTCCTTGGGAGATGTCCTACTGCCTCTCCCACCTCAGCCCTCTATAGCGTGACCTCCTTGTGGCCCCTCACCCAGTCCGCATGTGGCAGGTACTGGAGCTTGTGGGTCACTAGGACCACTGTCCTCTTGTCATCCTGGAGCAGCTCAAGGATCCCGGCTTGCATCAGGTGGTCACTCAGATGGACATCCAGAGCTGAGAAGGGGTCATCCTGGGCGGAGGGAAGAAGGTCGGGGCAAGTGTGTGGGGAGAGGGTAACAGCGAGAATAAAAACCATCAGAGTTATACCAGCTGTGGTCCAGGGACTGGCACTAGTTCGCTAGTTCGCTGTACAGCCTCGGACAATGTACCTAACCTCTCTGGGCTTTACATGCCTCATCTTAAAATGCGGCTGTTATCAGTTATTGCTTTCAAACAGATTTAATCACAGGCACTTCCTGACTGCCGAACCTTCAGTAGCTCCCCATTGCCTCTCAAGTCCAAATTCCTTAGCGTGGTGATCTAGGCCCTCTATTACCCGCTCAGTCTTTCTGGTCTCACTTATTTGTCCTGTCCAAGTTCCCTGTATTCCAGGTTTCCAGAGAACTTGCCATTCCAGGTTTTTTTTTTTTACCTATGCTCTTTCCTCTGCCCCAAGTGCCATTTTGCCTTTTGTCTGCCTGGTGAACTCCTACTCACCCTTCAGTGCTCTATCCTAGCTCTTCCTGTGTCCTTTCTTCACTTCCATGCCTAGCTTTCCCTCCTCTCAATTCCAGTTTTAATAGTTATTCGTCCATTCCTGTGAGGCCCCCAGGAACCGACACCCCTTGTGCCTGGTAGAGTAGGAGCTTAATACAACTTTGCTGAAATAAACAAAAATACCCTCTTTATTTCTAACAATGCTGTTTAAAGCTCATATAAAACCATGAATAAGCTAGTACTTTGTAAAGTGCTATGTCAGATGGTAACAAAGACTATGAACCTCTACATTTTGAAGTGTGTTTAGTGGGGAGCATTTATGTGTGTTGGGGGCAGAAGGGGGAAAGAATAAAACCAGGTTCAGAGACCTGAGGTTCCTTCTTCTGACTCCCCACCCAAACGTCTTTCCTCTTTCCTTCTGTTTAACCGACTCACTCTTCAAGGTCTTCCTCCAGGAAGCTCTCCCTGATTATTCTAGCCCTCACAGTTGTCTCCTTGGACAAGCCTCCTCATAGACTGTGCCCCACAGTTTGCCTTTCAGCTGGGCTGTGGCTCTTGGGTGTGGTGACCTCCATCTCCCTAGTTAGACATCTCTGAGGCCGAGGACTGGCTCTCAGAATTCTCCCGGGTCAACCAAAGCACCTAACGCAGAACTTGGCATGAAATAGGGTAGGGATCGCTAATAAGCTGACCTCACGTTTGACCGCTAGTGGGTATCTGGAGTGCTGTGTGGAGAAGGATTCTGAGGCCAAGTGAAGTTTCCCACAGAAACTAATGTGGGGTTTCACAGAATTGCTTTCATTGATAATGCTGAATTTTCTGTGACTACTGCTGTGATCAGTTAGCAATGTCTGCTCTGGGCATGGGGATGGGAAGTGCCAGCAAACATTCCACAAATCATAGTGGGGCTAAATAAGTGTTGATAGTTGGGGCCGTCCTACAGGGAGGCGGCCTGTAACTACTCCACATCTCCCGTATGGCTACTGCAGAGTTCAGTGTGAAGTCCTCAGTGGGTCATTTGCACTATCCTTGCCTCAGTTTCCCCGTCAGTGATTAGGTAATATCTCTGGCAGGAGAGGCTTACTCCTGGAGAGGGAGGTTGTTGGGTGTTGTGTGTGTGTGTGTGTGTGTGTGTGTGTGTGTGTGAACGGGCCGTGAGTCAGGGAGGACCCCGAGGGAGATGCCAGCTAATACACTTACCAAGAAGACAACGTTGGTGTGCTGGTACAGGGCTCGGGCCACACTGATTCGCTGGCGTTGGCCACCAGATAGATTGATGCCCTGCGACCAAAGGAGAGGAAAGGTCATGCTCTCAGAGCCCCTCAGGAAAGACTGTCCTGCCCCTTACTTGACTGCAAGCTCCTTCAGGTGGAGGCCTGGCTCTAGCCACCTCTTTCCTGCCCCTCACTGTGAAGAGAGGAGGATCTTACACGTGTTTACTAAATTCATTCAGAAGTGGGGAGCACGATCCCCCCGTCTTTGAAGACTCATGATGTAGGTGCTAGGCACTATCTGACCGGGGACGACTAAGACAGAGGAAGTAGGGATTTAAATCATACATAAGGAGGGCAGTTGTGGGAGAACCCGATTTGCCTAAGCTTACGGCAGAGGAGCCCCACCTTGTGAGTATACGTGAAGGATAGAACCCCGGGCCTACCGCACCATCGTGTGGGCCCTTCGGACATACGTGGGGCATGAATGAAGGAGATGCCAAGTCACCTCCAGCCCAGGAGGGCGCGAGTGGCAAATGTGTCGAGGACAGCCAGCAGCCCGGGGCTCAAGACCGTTTTGAGCTCACTGCAGGCAGCTCTTCCGCCCTTACCCTCTCTTATTTTCCAGTTCCCTGCTCTCCCTGAGAACGATCTCAGGGCATGCTGGTGGCGATGGGTGGGGATCAGGGGAGCCTGAGGGCCCCTGCCTTGAAAAAACCCCATAGAGGCTGCTACTAACCCGTTCCCCAATCTGAGTCTGGTCTCCATGGGGCAGGATGTCGATGTCCGGCTGTAGGGAGCAGGCTTCGATGACCATTTTGTACCTGGAGTGGTTGGGACAGGGGGCGGGGGGAAGGACAGAGCCGATCAGCCTGGCCAGAGTCGGGCCTGACCACATGCAGGGGGTCATTAGCTTCCGGGCAGCTGTGCTGGGCAGGGGGGGGAGCAATGGCTTTAATGGCCTTCTGCCTGGCTGCAGGCAAACACCACGGGAGCTTGAAAAGAGCTGAGGGCAGCACCTCCCAGAGTCTTGGGGCCAGTTAAATATTTGAAGGATGAAATTGGATAGTAGCAAATATGCCATGTAAGTGACAAGAGGGGGCCCGAGGCCCCTGTGCAGTGGGGGAAGCTACTGCCAGAGCCCACACTGGGGGCACCACCAGGGAAAATCACTGCTGGTTGGCTTAGGCAGTAATGATGATGGCTGATCAAATATTTGCCCAGCCTGTTCCTTTCATACTTCCCCTGGCCAGCTCTTAGCTTGGGCAGGTGCCAACCAGGGTGCATGGAGGCGACAAGAGTGTCTTGGTGACATGGAATTGGGTGTCAGGCAGCCTTGGATTTGAGACCCATTTCTCTCACTTATTGGCTGGGTGGCCTTGGGCAAGTTACCTAACCCTTCTGAGCCTTGGTTTCCTCCTTTGTAAAATGGGGGTAATAATAGTAGCTGCCTCCTGGGCGGCTGTGAGCATTAGAGGAAACCACGCATGTAAAGAGTAGGACACGGCACTTGGCACCCAGGAGCTCAATCAATGGTAGCAATTATTATCATTGGAGGGAAAATCGTGCACAAACTACAGAGCTGGGTGTAGGGAATAATGGGAAGCTGGGTCAGCCTTCCCCTCAGCCTCAAGAGAAGGCATCAGGGCTTTCACCTAACTCCCCCTCTTTCCTACCCTCATACCCACAGGAGCTGGACTGCCCCGATACCCAGGCCCATCTGGATCATTTCCAGATGCACCATATGGAACAGGCTGGAATCCAGATAAGCATCCTGGAGAGCAGAATGGCTGGGTGTGGGTGATCAATGGAGGGGCAGGGCAGCCAGCTGGGGCTCGGGCACCGGGGAGGGTTGGCTAATGCTGCCCTTGACCAGTTTCTCCCCTCCCCCAGCCTGTCTTCCTCTGAGAGGCGTTTACCGTTGTTTGTTGAAGGGACTCTCAAAGGTGATGTTCTCCTCCACAGTGGCATTGAGCAGCCATGGTTTCTGAGAAGCATAGGCCACGGGGCCTCTCTTCCTGGAATACAGCAGGTGGGAGTAGGGGAGGCATTCTCAGGGGCTCGTTCTCAGAGGCAGTTGTCAAGCAGATGGTTTAGACCAGGGAGGTGCACTTAGCAGAAATCTGCTTTGTGTGGTCTCCAGTGGCCTGGGACGGGTTTGGGTGCCCGGGTCTTAGCAGACTAGGGGGAACACGATTGCACCCCTGCCCTGCCCTGCATCAAACCTGTCTCCTCCCTGTCATCTGTTCTTCCTGAATCTTTACCCAGAACTGGGAGGAGCCCAAAGTGTAACCAAACCCTCAACCCCTAATTTCCTGCTTTCCTGAGGGGCCTTCAAACCACCTGATTTTGATATTAACAGGTAATTCTCCAAGTGGAACTTAAAAAATAGCAGAGCTAAGGGAACCACATTTAGTGTGATAAGGTTTTTGAAGACCAAAAACAAGGGGGTGGGGGGGAGATAAAAATGGTCTGATGTGAAGGGAGCAGCTTAAGGCACAGAAGCAGTGGGGCCTCAGAACCATCTGATGAGCACAGAGCCCCCTTGGGTCTCTTCCCTGCAGCTAGGCTGGGCCCTGCGGGGAGGGGCTGCCTTCAAGGGTTCTGAGGCTCCCTTGGGCTGAGAGCCCTTCTGAGGAAGTCTGCCCAGCGGGCAGGTGCTCCCAGTCACAGTACCTGACGTCCGAGTCGGCCACTGGCTCCCGCTCTGGGCTGCAGCAGGAAGAAAAGACACAACTTCAGGGCTCCCATGCACGCACCAACTTCTCCCTAGACATCTGTGCTCCTTCAAACCTGGCATGAGGGTGCCTTTATGGTCCCTGGGACGCAGGATGCAGCCACCCGTGTCACATGGAGGGGTGTGGAGAGGGGCTCGGCCATCCTGGGGGTGCCTCCACTGCCCGACCCTGTGTAGCACCCCCAGTATGTGTGGGGTGCGTGAGGAGGGCCCCAGGGCCCAGCCGAGAGGGAGAACGGGGGAAAGGCACCAATGGTGTAAGCTTGTGTGTGTGTGTGGTGGGGAGAATCCCGTGTCAGAGGAGTATCAAGGCCAACACATGGCTCCTCTAGACTCCAGTGTCTGCATCGGGGCTCAAATGCACAGACGCGTCTCAGACAGACGTGGCTGCCCAAACAGCTGGGGCAGGGAGGGTTGTCTGGAAGGAGCCAGGCCAGGCCCGCAGCTCGTGTGTGGGAACGTTGAGCCCATGGCACTCTCGCGGTGGCAGCCAGAGGGCCGAGAAGGGCTCGGGCGTGACTGGAAGCCTGGTGTGGCCCTGTCAGCAGGCGGCGGTGGAATCTGGGGGATCTGAGGGGAGGGGGGCATGGTCAGCTGCCGTGTCCACGTGCCCCGGGCTGCCTGCAAGGGCTCCAGCGCCAGCTCCGCTGTCCCGCTGCTCTCATCACAGGCCATACTCGTCACGTACCATGAGCTCGGCCGTTCGGCTCAAGGACCGTGGTTACTGTGGCTAGAGAGTACGGGGCCTGTCATCACGCCCCGGCACTTGGGGACAAGGTGGGAGAAAGGGCAGAGGAAACACGGGCAAGCGAAACACTCCGGCGTCAGAGTGAAGGCCAGGAGCTTGAGCTGAGTTACGACGTTGAGTCAACGTTCCCAGTCCTGACTTCAAGCCACCGCCAGGGTGTTTCGCATGTTCTGGGGAGATGTGAGGCTGGGGAGGGGCGAGAGGGTCTCAGAGCCTCATTAATCGATCTCACGTGGACTTTTTCAGACCTGTACACTAAACATAAAGCAGCACGGCCGCATTTTCTCTCTGGTCTGGGGGATAACCACCTCCTCTTTCCCAGCTGTGTTTCTCAACTTTTTTTTTCCCCAGGAGCATTCCCTAGGGCCTTTTTAGACACTTTTTTTCCCCTAATTGTCTTTTCCCTGCCACATTTGTTTTCCAATTCTAAAAACCATTGAATGGTCACAAGGTTGTCACAAGGTTGTGCAAGTATCACCACTAATCCCACATTTGTATCACCTCCCCAAAATAAACCCTGTACCCAATAGCAGTTACTCCCTTTCTCCCTTCCCGCCAGCCCGTGGCAAGCAGGAAGCTACTTTCTGACCGTCTACCATGACATTTTAATTAATTAATTAATCAAACATTTTTTTATTTTAAGTAGGCTCCACACCCACCATGGGGCTTGAACTCACGACCCTGAAATCAAGAGTCTCATGCTCCACACGGACTGAGCCAGCCAGGTGCCCCGTTCACCACGAAATTTTTAAACCACAGATATATTGTATATCTGTTTATATATTACATAGCCCTTTGAAGGGCCGCAGACCGGCATGTCTAAGTTTTTTCTCTCCAGGAACCAGAGAAAGCATGCCTTATGTGTCCAGTGCCTCTGACACAAAGTTAGCTGCGCTCCCTGCAATCCAGACTCAGTAACCCCCCAAGCCCTCCCAGCGCCCTCCCCCCAGCTTCTTCCCTTTGTTGGGACCCCCTTCTAACCCAGTTCCGAGGCTGTACCTGGGGTCCTCTCCCGTCTCATCAGGAAGGCTGCTGGGGCACAAATGGGAAAAACCAACACAGTTACTTCTCACTCCACTGCATTTCTCTCCATCACAAGGGTCTTCGGAGAGAAGCCATCCCGCCATCCCCACCCCTCCCCAGTGTCCCCAAGTGGCTTCCTTGGGGCACAAACCACTCTTCTCAATCTCTGTCCTCCCACAGCACCTAGACAAGCACCCTCCAAATAGCAAGGGCTAAATCCGTGCTCCTGGCACGGGCTCAGAGCAGCCGTGAGGCTGGCCGGGCATCACCATGGTTTTCCAGGTGGGAAAATGAAAGCTCAGAGAGGGACCTTGACTTTGCCAAGGTCAGAATCAATGTATGCAGTGCTTTTGAACTGTAGATTGGGACCCGATAATCGGGTGTGAATTAAGTGAAGTGCAAATGCACTAAAAAAAAAGTGTGCACGGCACGTGGTTAAGATGTGCCTGACATAACATAATAAAAAATTATTTAAAAAAAATAAAATTGTAAAAAAAAAAAGATGTGGTGAATTTTTTCTCTTATCTGTCAACGCAGAAACGTAGTGGCCTGTGACATAAATGCATTTCCCACTGTGGATTATAGTAAAAAAAAAAAAAAAGGAAAACACTGAGTGAGGCAACCTGAATTTTGGTGCCAACTCTGCCAGTGCTCTTCCTCCTCCCCCAGACCACCTCTCAACCTTCCAGAAGTAGCCCTCTGCTGATAAAATGGGTGCTTCCGACATGCACATTTGGGGAAAAACAATTGGCTCTGTTTTCGTACAGATCTTACTTTAATCATACTGAAACCAGAGAACATTTATGTTGAACTTTTGTAAGCACGGTGCTAAGCACCGTAATAGTATCATCTTCTTTAAAGCTTTAAATAATCACATGAAGGTTGATTTGGACAGTCTCCACTTTACAGACAAAGAAAGTGAGGGTCAGAGAGGCTAAGTAACTTGCCCAAAGCCACCCAGCCAGCACGTAACAGAGGAAACAGATCTATCTGACTCCAAAGCTTCAGGATCTTAATGACCAAGCTTCATTACTGCCCTGTGATTTGTCAGGAACCCTGGGATGGACAAAAGCAGGCATGGAAAGGAGCCTGAGGAATTCCTTTCTGTCGCTTGCTGAGGAGCAGAGCTGAGAGGTGATCCTGATGGATATGCAGTCCCACGTCCCCTCAGATTCTGTTCTCTGATCTTTGGGGTCTCCTTTCATTCTCTCAACCCCACCTAACCTTGTGTTCCCCGACCATCCAGATTGCTGTCATTTCTGGGCAGCTGGTAATGTGAGAGATGAAAAACCAGAGCTTATAAATTCCAACTGTGGCCATGGCCCAGATAAGCTCGTCTCTGGAATCTCCCTGCCTTGCCTGCTTCCAGAGCTCCAAAGAGCTGTCTCCAGAGTTGTTACTTATCGGGAGGAAAGAGCATTTGCGGCCTCCCTGAGGACCCCAGCACACAGCGAGCGCTCTCGGCCCTAACTCAGTTTGCATCGTTGTCTGCACTGCTCAATGAGACCTTATAATGGACTATCTTACTCTCTAATCATCTTCTGGTTAAGTCTTTTATCCCCAGTGGGATTTTAAGGCAGGAACAGCATCTTTTTCCAGCCCCCACCTCGCATAGCACATGACAGACCTGTAATAAAGGGAGGTTATTAACTGACATCTTAGTCATTTGGGAAGAAGAGAGGGAGGGAGACTAGCACTCAGTGAGGGCCATCCTTATGCCAGGCACAGTGTGAAGCTGCTGGTTTGCACCATGTCATCCACAGGACAACACTATAAAGAGGCGTTAGTATCCCCATTTTACGGATGGGAAAACTGAGGCTTGGAGTTTGCATGACATGCCCAATGTTACAGTTAGGACGAAGGGAAGCTGGGGTATGAATCCAGGTACATCTTCACCTTTTTCCAGTGTAGCCCCAGCCTCCCTAGAATGAGCCTCTCCAAGGCTTCGTGTGTAGCTGTTTCCATCTGAAAAGTACAAAAGGGTACATGTGGCACGTACTTTCTCTCATTGATTACTGGGGTCTTAAATGTGTGGGGACCATTCCATCCCTCCTCTGCCTGTACCTTTGGGACCAAGCACTGAGTTGAAGGACAATTCCCCCCAGTTCTCCAACCCCACGTCCTTCCCTCCAACCAGCTAGGAGCTAGGCATGCGTGTGCGTACCAAGAGGAATCGAGGCCCACGGCCCACCCTCACGGGGCTCGCCGTCTGGTAGAGCGAATCAGACAGGTACAGAGGTCAGAAAGTTATGAAGGCCAAAACAAAGTAGGAGTAAGAAAGTATTATAGACATTTCAGGTGAAAGGGCCCACAAACACTTTGCAAATGCATAGAGAAAAGACTGGAAACTTCTAGGTGATGGGATATTAGGTGGTTTTTACCTTCTTTATACTTGTGTGTCTTTTCTAACTTAATGAATGTTCTTCTAGAATCACGGAACAATGTAAATTTAAAAAATAGTTTGGGGGAGAAGAAATCTGAGAGAGTGAGGAAAGGCTCCATGTAGTCAGAGCTGAGATGAACTCTGTAGGAGGGGAGGACCGAGTGCAGACAGAGGGAGAGAATTCTAGGTCGGAGCAAGAGGCAGCTCGGGAAGGCAGGCAGCTCGGAGAACTGGAAAGAATATGGGCTCTGAAGTGCGTCTCTGAGGAGTTTCTCTACTCGCTGGTTGTGAAATCTTCAGCAAGACCCTTCCCTTAGGGGAGGCTCTGTTTCTTTCTGTAAAAAATTGGGGTCATGGCACAAATCTCAGTGACACTGGGAGAATATATTATAAAAACAGCTCATAGCTGGTTGGAGGCAAGGCGTGGGGTTGTAGAACTGGGGGATCACCTTCTCAGCTCCGTGCTTGGTCCCAAAGATTCACACAGAGGAGGAATGGAATGGGCCCACCACTGGTTTAAGACCCCAGCAATCAATAATAAGGGAAGAGGTAGAAATAGGTTGAAAGAGGAAGTTAGAACTTTTGGGTCTCCGTGGTCCCTTTACCCTGCCCCTGACAGGCCTGTAGCTGCCGTGAAATGTCACCTTTTACCCACAGAGCCCTTTCCAATTAATGTCATTGGGTCCTAACACCAAGTCTCTGAGAAAGGAAAGCATTTTTCTCATTGTCCTCATGAGGACACTAAAACTCAGAGAGGTCAAATAACCTGCCCACGGTCACACAGCAAACTAGGGACAGACTCAGGACTACAACCAGAGACCATCGGGTTCCAAGCCTGGCTCGTCAACTCCATGCAGTGCCCCTTGTCTTGTCTGCTTACTACCTCACTGCACCTGCCTCTCCAGGAAACCTGGGGTCACCTGAGTCCTTTACCCCTACTCCCCAAAGGCTCCAGGGGAGACTGGACCACAGGGCAGTCATGAAAGGAGGTGGTTTCTCACCTCCTGGGACATCAGGGGTCTCGGGAGGCACCCTTCACACCAACCCCCACCAGGCAACAGCATTCTGAGGCCGCCCCGGGCAAGCAGGGCCCAGGCCGCCTGTGGGGCGCAGACAGAAGTAACGAATGGCTCCTACAGGGACGCCTCGGCAGGTGGTGGGAGCAGGGGCAGCAGGGAGCTCCAGGGAGGCTGATTTATAGTTCCTCATCAGGAAATGGAACATTCCTCTCCACCCCAGCGCTTTCCTCAGGGCCCCGCTTCCTGCTGGCTCCCTGGGGACATTTACAATCATTCTACTGTGGCCATTAATGGCCCTATTCCTTATTTCTAGGGAAAGAATTTCACTGGTGTATATCTGCTCGTATTAACTTTTCATCCAAGTGTTTTCTTCTTAGATATTAAGGAGACGGTTTGCAAATTCCAGGGCTGACCGTGCGCTGAAGCGGAGAGCCCGGCACCGGCAGTTAGTAAAGCAGATGTTCAGCGGCCACGCGGTTCTCCCTGAGACCCCGGGGGGCGGCCCAGGTGCTGCATCCGCCCGGGGCCGCTGCGGTCAACCTCCAGCCCAGAATGCAGACCCTCACCCGACGGACCTCCGTGCCCACCCTGGGCTCCGTCTGCATGCCTCCATCCACCCAGGGCTCGTGAGCTCCCCAGGCAGGTCTTCTCCTTTGTCGCCTGCACGGAGGAGTTCACAAGACACACCTCCTGTGCTGGGCACTCGGGGTACAACGTGGACTAACCCTTCAGTCCTGCCCTCGAGGAGCGCCGCGTCGTGGGGGAGACGACACGTCAGCAGATAACTACAACAGCAGAGGCACGCACGAGGAGGAGTCCCACTTTCCAAACGGTGGCGGGGAATTGGGTGGTGGAATTCTGGGTTAGGGGAGCAGCCTGGGCAAAGGCACGCGGGAGGAGAGAGACGCAGAGACACATTTACGACGGCAGTCTCGTGAAGGTCAGAAATTGCTCCCGGTTTGTTCAGTTAGCAAATGAATTCATTTAGCCAAGGCTCTGTGGATACAGAGAGACAAATAAGATATGGTCTCTGTGCCCAGGGAACTGACTACCATCTCTCCTGGGAGACAGGCCGGGGCACATTCCAGAGCCACAGGGAAGTCTGTACCTGCCACAGAAGCCCACTGTCAAAGAATATTTATGATATTTATGGGGCACTCACTACATGCCAGGTTAAGCCTCACATCAACCCCATGGGAATAAGAGAAGCCGGGTACAGAAAGGTCACAGCATTTCCCAAAGCACAGAGCTCAGACCTGAACCCAGGCATCCTGTCTCCGGAGCGTTTGCTCCTATCTGCTCGGCCACGCTCGTCATTGTTCTGTGAAAGAATAAATGAGCGGCTGTACAAACCAACCCACCTCTCCAGAGCATTGCTCTTCTGGGCGTCCTGATCCCCCAGCTGCCTGCCTTCTGCCTCCTGGAACTCTTTCTGGCTGCCTGGTCACCAGGCCTTGGCGGTGGCGTGGATGAAAACGCCGGGGCAGCCTGGCATCGCCCCTGCCTCTGGCCGCAGAGAGGCAGACGTGCCGGAGAGGCTGCCAGGTTAAATGCTGTTTTGCTCTTGGCTCACTTTGCAAGTGCATCCTACCCCTGCCGACCCAGCCCCAGTGTCTGAGGCACGGAGCTTGCCTGCAAGGGAGGAAGCCCTCAACACGCAGCCCCCACGCTTAAGTCACTCGTTGTCCACGACAGGTGGGCCGGACAGAGCTTGTACATGTCCAGGATTTTGAGAGGCAAACAGCAGATGAGGGCAACTGAGTCATGTCTGTCCAGACTCCTTCTCCCAGCCACTGGACGCTGTAACGAGCTCCTAACTGGTCTCCCTTTCTGCAGTCCACCCTTTTGCCCCCCCCTTCCATTATCACCAGCATGATTCCTCAACAGCCTTCCGGCTCAATCTTATTTCCTGGGCCTACTATATAGGGGTATCTGAGCTGAGCCCAGCCACCCTCCTGCTGTCCGCCACTGCACCCCACACCTCCAGTGCTCCAGGTTCCAGAATCATGTTCTTTCACATCAGTGTGCCTTTGCCCATGCCGATACCCCTGCCTGGAACACCTTCCTCTCCTACCCTTGCCTTTTTCATCTGCTAAAACACCGCTCATCCTTCAAGGCTCAAATACCACATCCACATGAGCCTTCTCTCCTTGGCCACAGAGACCCTTGTTCCTCTATGCTCGACCATGGCACTGATCTCCTCTCCCCTCCCATAAAAGCAGGGGCTGCGTCTTAATCATCTTTGCACTGCTGTCGCCATGCCCAGGGTCTGGCCCACAGTAGGTGCTCAATAAACAGGGCATGAGTGAATACATCAAGGTAGAGAGCCTGGACTCTGAGTTGCATGGCGAACGAAGTCTCATAACTTCCTAGGGTTGGCTGTGGGCTCCCCGGGTGTGCCTCGCTATGCTGGGGAGGGAAGCTGCATCGTGGAGGAGGGCAAAATGGATCCTGAAGGAGCGAGAACCTCTTCATCACCACCCGCTCCCCCAGACTCAAACTGAGCCGGGAGCTAGGGCCCAGCTCCCTGTTGAGAGTGAGCATCGTGAGGACGGAGCTGTGAGCACCTGGGCGGTGGCTCTGTTGACCGGACAGGGAGGTGCCCTGGCCACGGGGGCTGCTGGCCTTGGGACCGTCAGGCTAATGATTTCTTCACACTGCTCTTGAGCTCCTTCTCCCTCAGGACTCAGTGGAAAGCCCAGGCGCTTGAGCACCCAGGTGTGAATCCCACTTCTGCCATTTGAGAGCCGGGTGGCCTCGGGTCACTTGCTTCACCTCAGTTTCCTTATCTGTTAAGTGGGGTTAATGACGTCTACCTCACAGAATTTGGTGAAGACTGCCTGAGACAATGAAGTAAATAAAGTGCCTTGTACAGGGCCTGGCACATAAGAGCTGCTCAGTGTTAGCTGCCCTAGAGAGGCCCTTCGTGTCCCCCCGGGCTGGGGCAGAGGTTTCCAAAGAGAAAGGTGGCAGTAGTCAGACCCTGAGGGCTGGCAAAGCTTGGAGAAGAGGCGGGGGCCGGGACAGGGCTGAACCCCTGCCAAGCATGCCTGCTGCCTCTGAGGAGGACAGACAGGGCCTGATGCTGGTGTGAGGGCACCCGAGGCTGGGGGTTGGGAGAGGGGATGGAGAAAGTGGGGTAAAGGGGTACAGACCCAAGAATCCAGGGGCAGCCCCAATCTCTGGGCTGCGTAATCCCATCTTCCCTTCACAGATACACACTGTCAGCCAGTGGACAAGACAGAGCCCTCCCTTCACAGCCCTAAGGGGCAGTTGGTACAAAGGACCTCCCCAGTCAGGCCTTGTTGAAAAATCCCCCAAATAAGATGGGGAATGGAGGCAGAGACCCTTCTGTCCCTGATAGAATTTAGACTCCAGAGATTGAGGTCATAGGAAACCCAAAGGGCTTGTCTGTCAGCCCACAGCCCACTGAGGAGGGGCACTTGCCATCTGATGGATGTCCCCACCATTCAGGGACATTTTGGAAAAGCAGGGAATGGAGGTGCCTACAGATATTCAGACACTGGGCCCAAGGTCTTTCTCTCCGCGCAGTTCTGTACTCAGGCTTTTGAAAAACCTGGCCTCTTGAATGATAATCTCCCCCTAGAAATGATTGTCGGGTAAGCTTGTCCTCTGCTGGAGTGGCTGCAAACTTTATTCCTGAATGCACTCTACAAACCTGTCAGGTCCCCCTTGCCCTCGGCTGCGGGTGCGGGGTGGGGGGCCCGAGCTAGGCCCCACCCAGGCTTCGGTACACCTTTCCCACTCTCTTCACTCTCAGCTCCTCTTTGCTTTTTAAAAAGCTCCCAGTTTATATGTACCTTTATCAACGAGTTTCAAGTGTTTTTTTGGAAGTAGGTGGGTATAAATAATAGATTCACGATTGACTCAACCTGGGCTTCTGGCTCTTTCATTAAGAGAGTGAACTTGGTCCAGAAACCCACGTCTGTCTGGGTTATCTCTGGCTCCGCAAAACACCCACTGGGCAGTCTGTGTGGCTTTGCTGATGACCAAGCCGGAAACCAACGTTTGTGCCGCTGTCCCCCCCCACAGGGACGCAGCGCAGCTGAGCGAGCATGAGATTTGGAGTCAAACAGAACTGAGTTCGAGTTCCAGCTCAGCCACCTATTAGCTGAGTGAATTTGGGCAAAGAGTTTAACCCTCATGGATAAAACAAGAACTGTCGACAATCTGAACCTTGCTGGTTGTCATAGGATTAAGTGAAATCACGCATGCAGAGGACTTGGCCAAGTACGTGGCACATAGTAAGGGTTTAATAAGAACTAATGACGATGATGAGAATAACAATGAGCAGCGCTGGTTGAGTCCCTGATAAGTGCCTGGTGCACCCTCCCCTGAGGATAGTTGAAAGAAAGGCTGCCCACCTGCCCACCGTCTGCTCTCCCCACTAACTGAGCCCCGAGGTGCATTTAGTACCTGTTCCAGAAGACGGCCCCTGAGATCTTCTGCATCTCCCCTAGGGTGGCTAGGAGGAGCGAGGACTTGCCACAGCCCACCTGCCCCACGATCATGGTCAGCTGGCCTGCAGGGAGGGGGGCAGCAGGTGGGACTGGGGCAGGAGGGAGTCCGAACGACTACCACCCAGAAAGACAGACAGATACACCCAACGCTGGGACCCCCATTTGCTTTCCTCCTACTTAGAATCCCCCTTTGAGCCTTTCTTTCTGGAACCATTCCTAGGTCCTTCTTTCTCCAGTGATTCCCTGCTCCTTCCTAAGCACTCGCTTCTCCTTTCTCGTGCTCCCCAGGGTGAGCCCAGCTCCTCCTGGTCCCAACAAAGGCCACTGTGGCTCTCATCTCCATCCCACCTGCATGCTTCGCTCATGCTGCTGCCTCTGCCAGGATGCCCGCCGTGCCTCATGGCCTGAGGGATGCTGCTCTTTCTCAGAAACCCCGCCTCCTCCACAGCGCCTTCCCTGGTGACTCAGGACTGCTCTTCCTGTGAAGCACCGTACGACTGCCACAGAGGGCTGGACACCAAGGTCCTGCTGTCTTGTGCTGTCCTTGCTGCTGCGCTCCCACCAGCACGTGGACTCCTAGAGGCCGTGCCCCCCCCCCCCCCAGTGTTCAGACCCCAGAGTACCCACCAAGAGCGAGCACTGAGCAGGTACTAGTACTCAGTACCTGCTGGTTTTTCTTTTTCTCTCCACGTCATTCAGTGGACATGGGGAGGGGGCACTCAGCTCCGACTCTGAGGGGGCACCCCCACACCATGCTGGAGAGGTGAGCCAGGCCGTACCTCGGGGGATGCGGATGGTGATGTTGGACAGTGTGGGGATTCCATCAGGGGTCCACGTGAAGAAGCCTCCAATGATCTTTATTGGTGGTACCCCACCGCCCGGAAGAGAACAGAAAGGCAGCTGGGTTCTCAGTGTGAATGGTCTCTTGCCTCCCCTCCCCCACGAAAGCCAAAACAACTGATTTCAGGCCCTGAATCACTTCTAGGGCAGAGGAAAGGGGGAAGGGGCCTTCTCACGCTGACCCCTGCCCAAGGTACCCTCTCCAAGAGGACAATCATGCGTTCCCCCATTTAATGGAGAAGGAAGATGTGTCCCTGGTTTCGGGACTACTATGAACCCCCCAGGCAGGCAGGGTGACCTGCACGGCAGAGGACCCAGGACATAGGTCTCTGATGCTGAGCTCCCTCCTGGAGGTGGTGCTAGGGAGCCAGGCATTGGGTGCAGGGTCTAGGACTCACCTGGACACAGCAGTTGTCAGCATCCCCATCTGCACTGGGGGCCAGCCTCTGCAGCGGGGCCGTGAAGCCCCGACAGTCCTCCCGGGCTGGGTGCTTGCGGTTCACAACCTTAAGGGGCTGGGAATGGTCAGGAGGAGATAAGGGCCCATAGGGCTGGGAGCTGTGCAGGAAAGGCGGAAGCAGGACATGGCAGGGCACAAGCTACAGGCACTAGAGAAAAACACTGAGAGGGGCAGTGGGGGGATGGGAAGCCAGGCACTCACCACTGCCTGGTACTTGCTGGCTTGGCCCTGGGGCGCAGGCTCGCGGGGAGCACACTGCTCCTTGCGGATCTCTGCACTGGACAGAAACTCGCTCAGCTTTTGCACGCTGCAGAGGAAGCACAGAGACACCCCTCACCCTTGCCAGGGGCAGAGGGGAGGGGAGAGGGAGGAGGGCACAGCCTGAGAGAGCAGCTCTGAGAATGTTCCGGGTCCTGTGGTGCTGTCCCCGCAAAGCCCACACTGGAGGGGGCCAGACCAGTAGGCATGTGTCGTGGGCAGTCGGTGTTACCTGGATTTGTTAGGGCTGACCAGTCAGCAGGACTAGGTTAGGGTCTGGGTTGGGGGAGATTGGTTAGTTTTAGGCTTAGTTAAATGTTAGAGCTGGTTCACTGATGTCGGGCTTTATCAGTTACTGGTGGAATTAAGGTTGGTCAGTGTTAAGGTTAGTTAGGATTGGGATTGGTTATTAACAATAGCTAGTATTTATTGAGCACATACTAGATGCCAGACACTGTGTTAAATGCTTTATAAGCATATAATTAAATCCCGCTGGGGAAGGTGTCGTTTTTCCCAACTCAAGGAGGAGAAGGCCTCAGATAGCCTGGTGACCGTGAGATTAGGAGTGTCTGCATATGGAAGTGCTTCTGGGTCTGCACAAGGGATTTCCAACAGGGACAGCATCCTTGAACCCTTGGTTTCGATGCAGAATCACAGAGCTGGGCTGGGGTGGGGGTGGGGTGGAGGGGTGATCAAAGTCACAACGCTGAGGCCGACTAAACCGAATCAGGACAGCCAAGCCTGGAAATGGGAGCTAATCTTTTCCCAGCCCTGGTTTAACTACTCCCTAGTTTTAAATTCCTTTGACCACGATTCTGCCTGACTTATGTCCCCTTCTATCCTTGAACCCAGCCAGAGCCTCCTCGTGTGAGTTGCTCTTTCCATCAGTGACTTTGCTCCAACAGCTGTTTCTCCTTGCCAGCTTGCAAGGACCTGCTAGGGTGTCCTGCGTCAGGGGATGTCACTCTCCTCAAGGTTGACGGGGCTCGGGTACGCAGCACATTTGTTACTGTCTCGTCCCACTGGCCGTGGGAGATGACGTAGCCGGCTCTCCCCAGACTCACGCCAAGCCCTAGCCTTCAAGGAGCTCTTTCAGAAGTTTCGGGAGATCTTCACACTCCAGGTATGGAATCCCCCAGCCAAAACCTCAGCCCTCTACCCTCAGGCTTTCATTCCCAAGAGGGTGATGCCTCTGGGACAGTGGCCGCAGGGCTCTAGAGCCCAGCAGCAGGGCTTCCCGGAGTGGCAGGCTAACGGGGGACGGGACATGCAGGCACTTAGGGGAAAGCTGCTTTACTGACCAGGGTCGGGAAGGCTCTGGGACCCGTGGAAAGAAGAGGGGTTGTTCAGCCTAAGGAAGACAAAGATTCAGCGGATACCTTCTGGAATCCGAGGGGCTGCCATGCGGGGGGCACACTGCTCGTTCTGGGTGGCTCTCGAGGGTGGAACCACTACTGATGGGTGAAATTTATGATGAGATACCAATTTTCGCTCAACATTGCATTTTTTTCTTTTCTTTTCTTTCTTTCTTTTTTTTTTTTATAGAATTGTCTTGCAGGTGCCATTGAGTTCCCTCTCCTCAGAGGTACATAAGCCAGTTGCCTAATTCCTTCTCGGGGATGGCATGGAAGGGACCACACATGGCTAAGTCCCTCAGGCCAACTATGACCACCTTCAGCGAGGCCCAGGTCAAGAGGGAAGCATGTCTTGGACCAAACAGCTGTAGTTGTCGTGGTCACTGGTGCAAACCCTGGGGCCACCACATGAGCTCCCTGTCCAGTGTCCTTGCTGGACCCTCCTCTCACCTGACGAGAGCTTTGACGGTAGACCGGACCACGCTGGACAGCAGGAACAGTGGCGTGACCAGGATGTGGAACAGCGAGAGGGAGGCAAAGGCCACCGAGGGTGAGAAGTCAGCCCCCTTGAAGAAGCTGACGTGGCCCACGAAGGTCTGTGGACAGAGGCACATGTCAGCTGTGTGACTCAGAGTCTGGGCCTCTCCCACACTGGCAGCACCCAGCCCTTGGACTGGAACAGGGGACCCAAGGAGAACTTCCAGTTCGAGACCCCTTCATCATCTTCAGTCATCTCCTGGAAACATCTCCAACAAGCTTAGGATTTCAAGCTGGAGGGGCTGCTGTCCCCTGTCCTGCTCCCTCCTTGCCAGGAATGACTGGAGAGGAGCTCTTGGGTTAGGTCAGCTCTGCCCCCTCAGACAGGAGTCCTCAGTCAGGGAAAACGTGCACACGATCATTCCCGAACCATTCCTATCTGTGTCCACGCCCGGCTACCTGGCTGGCTCAGCAGCCTCCGTTACCCAGAGTTCCCCAAGGAGCCAGGCCAGAACCAGCCCAATAAATCATGTCAAAAGTGAATTCCCAAGTGTGCCTGACAGGCTGTGAACTCGCCACAGCTCAGAGACACCGGCCCCGGGGGGAAACAAATGCATCTTTTTAAAGAACTGTGACCGTCACAGAAGCCGGATGGGAGCCCTGGGCTGGTGGGGGCCTGGGTCTTTCTGGAGGGGCATACCTTGGGCCCCCATTGCTCGGCTCCCACACAGCTTGGGCCAAAATCGCTTTAGAAAACCTCCATTGTAATATTCAATGACACGGAGACTTGTTCGCACCATGTTCTTAAATTTCAAAAAAGCAGGTTACAAAACGGCATGTGCGGCACAATCCTATTTTTGTAAAAATGTCATATTATGTGCCTTAAAAAGAGACTGGAAAGAAACACATTAAAGATGTTGCCAGTGGGATTATGGGTGATTTAAATTCTTTTCATCCTTTCCTTTCTGAATTTCCCAATGTTTTTGAATAAATACGTCTTTCTTTTACAATTTAAGAGTTTGATAGCTCTTTTTAAAAGACAGAGAGCTCTCTTTAAAGCTTAAGCTGCTGGTCTTCTGGGCCCAGAGGCGCAGGCCCCTGTCTGCCCGTCGGGGAGGGACCTGCTCCGCATACAGACTTTCAATGTATTGTCCTATTTTCAGTCCCACTGCTGAGCGCATCCTCCGAAGGCCAAACCCTGGGTGGCCCCTAAATACAACCATGCTCTGCCACCCACCCCAGCCGAGAGGGAGCAGGGATCCACTTACGATGAGGACAGCTGCGATGGGGATGGCCGTGTTCATGAAAACTGTGGAGGAAGCACAAGAGATTAGTGGGAGGGAGGAGATCGCTAAAAATGAAGCTGCCCAGGGGGTCCCAGAAGTCGTGTGGCCCAGGGGGTCCTTTCTCCAGCCGGTGGGGCGGAGCTGGGCAGGGGAGGGGCAGAACTCCAGCCCAGCGGTCCCTCCAGCTCGTTACCCTGCTTCCCTCAGGACTCTTGCCCCCTGTGTCTGAGACCCCACCTTTAGACAAAAGCTTAAACACTTCTATTCTGCTCCGGGTGGCCAGGGTGAAGGATGACCTGTGCGAAGTGGTGAGAGAAGGGACTGGCGAGTCGATTGTCTCTGGGCAACTGTGACGTCCGCAGCATGTGTTTCTGGGGGCACTAGGTTGCTACCCCTTCCTCTGCCTTTGGTCCCTGTATCCCCTCAAGCCAGGTTCTCTCTGAGGCTTAGAGGATTCCTAACCTCTCAAGGCTCCTGGGAAGGACTTCAAACTCACTCACACTGAGTAACTAAGGACTGCTTAAAAGAGGGTCTCCCTTGGCTCTAAGGCTTAGTGTCCCTGAGCAGATGGGGAGTTGGTTTGCTGCCACAGGGGTCCCCTCCTTATTCTGTTTCAAGTGTGGCCCCTGGACCCTTCATAGGGATCCCAGAGAGCAAAGAGCTGGACTTCAAGTCAGAGAAGGGTGGAGTCCCTGACCTCGGGCCGGTCATTTACCTTTCCCGTGCCTCGGTTTCTTCCCTTGATTTTTGTTGACTTGTACTTCCTTGTTCACACACTCTCGCTTCTTCCAAGGTAAGACGGGATAATGTAGGGAACAGGCTCTGTGAGCCCGGGATGCTGCCTGAGTATCACACCTGACAGGCTACTAGCTTGGCTCTGCTCCACAGGTCCCTCTCTTCTGGCCCAAGGTGGGAGATGCTAGAGACACCCCGACCCCAGGCCTAAACTTCCAGAGAGCAGCCCTCCTGGAGTAAGAGATGGCTATCCTAGCTGCCATCTTCCCATCACCTCCTCCTTCCTGCCAGGAGCCTCTTCCAGACCAGACTAGAAAGGAGTCTGGTTGTATAATTAGCCAAATTAAAGCAGAAGGAGCCAGGAGCCAGGAGCCAGACGCCAAGGGATCAGCCTGTGCACATGGCCCCTATCTAATGACGATGAAGTCTGTGGAGCTCCTGAAGAATTACAGGTGGTCAACACCATTCCAAGAAGCTGACTGTCCGCTTATTCCAAGAATCCCGTACCAGCTGGTACCTACGCAGTGCGTTCTGGAGATGTGCAAGCCCAAGTGAGTGCAAGGACATGGTCTCTGCCTGTGGGGGGGGGGGGGGTCCTTGTCTGAGGAAGGGGACAGAACTATGCTCTCAGGAAGCCCTGTTATGATGGGGAGACAGGGAACATGCCTCTGGGGGGGTTCCCCAGCAGACAGGAAAGACATTGGGCCCATTTTGGGGGGAATGCCTAGTCTGATGAGGGAAACAGACCCAGCCATTGGAGAGTTCCCAGTTTCAAGGAGGGGATCCAGCTGGAGCTGCTGGGGGCACTGCTCGTCTCTCTGACCACAAGGCTTTTTATTGATACCAATATCATACCCGACCTTTAACTGCCCTTCCCGAAGAAGGCACTATGGTCTCCAGGTACCCTCCAAAATGCTACAGCACTCCCTCAGAGTCTCTGGCAGGGGGCAGTACAAATATTATCGGGTTTCCTACAGTGTAAGGGACCCAGATCAGGGATGTAGGACAAAGCACAGCCATCACGGGCTAAGGAGAGGGAGGGAGAAGAGGACACCAGCAGGCCTGGGCCCTTGACCATCACCAACCATACGGCTCTAAACACTGGGGTAGCCATGCTCATCCCCTCCAGGGCCAGTTATTCCAGAAAGTTCTTTCCAGGCAGGAGCCTCCGTCTGTTTCTCTCCTGCTCGTCCCCATCGATGAGCAGATAGGAGAAGACACCTGAGCACCACCCTGAGGCCCTCTGCCCCAGGCCGAGACCCCCTCCCACACACCTGGGGCTCAACTCCCAGCTCAAGAATAGGCTTGAAGTTAGGTTGCAAATTGGTACAACTCTGCTTAGAAAGCAATCGGGTGCTGTGTTAGCTGGAGCCATGCAGACGTTCAGACCTTGTGATCCTATAATCTCTCTCCTGGGAGTTTACCTTGAATAATCGCTCAGGAGAAGCACAAAGCCCTCAGCAAGATGGTGTTAGCTGCCGCTCTCTGTCACAGCAGGACAAAACCACAACCACAGCAAGAAACCACCCGAAACGAAATACACTGGCAGCACCCAGGGCCAAGCGGCTGTTTCAGGACATGTGGTACATCAACGCTAGGGGAGATTTTGCAGTCAGAAATGTGTGATAATTGATACTTTGTTCTGCTGCGTGTTTTCTCTGGTCGTGATTTTTTTTTAATGTATTTTTTTCCTATTTTATTCCTTATTCTTGTAGCGGCCTGAACTCCTTTGAGGAATGAGACAAGCTATAAATAAATTTGAAAATGAGTTTTCCAAGGCTGAGGCAGCAGTGTGGAGAATGTATATGATATAATTAATTTCTGCCTGGCTCTGTTGTCGTATGGAGACATTAGCGAATGAAAATGTAATTTTCCATTTCCCTCACCCTTCGCTGGAAGGACAGCGTTTGTGCAGGGAGCTCAGGGTCCCATTCAGGGCAGGGGTTGGGGCTGGAGAATCACCAGGCCTCTTTTAAGACCACCTCATGGGTCCTCGGGTGGCCATGGCGGGACCGGGGGTGGGGGGCACTGCAGGCTCTGGTGGGTCTCTGAGCTCAGCAGACACTCCGCTACCCTAGTGAGGGTGGGGGGAAGGGAGTGGGGCGTCCCACCTGTCATGAGTTGAAGACCTAAGTCTTGCCTCCGTTTTCCTGAACCCCATAAAACCCCGTAAGACATTAAAGGTGGTGAATGTGTGGGAAATATGACCAAGAATTGATTTTTCTCCAACTTTGGCGTGGCTGGGCTGACTTATTTGGATTTCATCTGGGTGGGGGGTGGGGTGGTACCGGGGGTGGGGAGGGGGAGAAGAACATGGTAGTGCTCAAATCGTAAATGCTAGGGAGCAAGAAGTACTGTGAAACGGCTCTAAGTGAAAGCAGAAGATGAGAAAATCCTGAGTGAGTGTGGTACCGGCTTGGAAAAGTGTAACCGCATGTAGGCAGGCCTGCCATGCCACCTTTGAAAGTGAAAGTCTTTCTGTAATGGTGTAGTCATATGGGTCCGTGCTGTTTTAACAGCCTCCTCTCCAAATATCCTGTAAGAAGTATTCTTCCGAAAATGACTTGTTGAGGATCTTCTCTGTCCCAGGTGTTGTGCTGGGTCCCGGGGGCATAGTAGTGAACAGTGGTGTCAGCGTTTCATACCTCACCCCTCCAAAAACAAAGCAAAAAACAAATCAGCCCAAGCCAAAGCAGGGCTCTGATCAGCCGCTCCCCCGGCTTTGCTCAAGGAATGCCGCCTGGCCTTGTGGGTGCCCTAGCCTGCACCCCAGTACCACCAGGAGAGTTTCATTTCCACCGCATTGATAAACATTTCAGAGGCCATGTGTCTGGGAGGCACACCCAGCCATTCGTGCCTCCGGTTAGCCTCATCTTTGTCTCCACGCAGGGCGATGGGCGGGGGCGGGGGGGGGGGTGGCTGCAGGCTGCAGGCGGGCCTACCTGCAGGCGCACCGGCCAGAGGGGGAAATGTATTTGAATGCACGTGGTTATTTCCCATCCAGTTGGAGAGCTGGTCCGCAGTCTACAGAGGGGAGGGAAGGGGGTCCGCTGCTGGCCGTGGACGACGTGTGGCAGGAGGGCCCACAGACACACTGATTCTGCCCCTTCACGGATGCCCCTGCCTGGCTCTCCCTCGGCCACCTCTCCGCCCAAGCAGGCCGGGATCTGCACCGGCCGCGCAGTGCGGCTGCGCCAGCCAGCGGCGGGAACGGCGGACTTTGAAGAAGAAATTCACAGAAGCTGGAGGAAGAAGGGGGACCAGGTCTGGAGGTCACTTGTCCTGCAACACTGCCTGCTCTGAGTCAGGGCCTCCACGGAGGAGGACAGGGCAGGACTCGCCAAGAACAGCCAGGCCCTGGTGGGTGCTGGGTGGCCTGAGAATGGGGTTCACCAGCACCATCCTGCCACTCCACGCCCCCATCTGTGGCACAGTTGGGCTTGGGGGTTTGTTTTTGTTTTTCAGGACATGGTGTGAGGCCAGTCATATCCCTCCAAGGAGGGCCCACCTGACTGTGGTTCAGACCAGCTGGGAAGACCGAAGACCCCTGATCCCACAACAAAGAGATGGAAACATGCCTGTTAAACTCTTGCAGTGGCTCTACAGCCTCAGGAGAGGCCAGGGGTCTGAACACAGCACACGGTCTGGTCTTGTTACCATCTCCCCACCGAATTATGTTCCAGTCTTACACATGCCATCATCCCTCTCACCTCTAGGCCTTTGTGCCTGGCACATTCTTCCCCTCATCTGGCTAACCTGTAGTCATCCTTCGGGCGCCTCTGACAGGGTTTCCTTGACACCTACGTCCCGTAGAGAGTAGGTTGGGTCGAACTCTACGGGCACCTAGAATACCCCTTCTGTTCCTGTCACTCACAACACAGTTGCTCGTCTGTCCTCCCTACAAGGCTTGAGGAATCTTCAGGCAGGACCACAATTTCTTCTCAGCACCACATCCCCTGTGCCTGACACAGGTCCTGGCCTGTCATGGGCGCTGAGTAAATACTTATCAGATGAGTGATGAGAGAAACAAAGAGGCCAGGGTCAGGTAAGTACCACAAAAGAGAAAAGCCAGGGTCAGGTAAGTACCATCTGGAACTGAGCCCCAGGCTCTGGCCTCATTCACAGCCACTGTTCATGGCACGGTCTCTCTCGAAACTGTGCGGGAGAGATCGTGCTTGCCCCCTCTTCAATGCCCAAAGCCCCGGTAGAGTCTGGCACAGGCAGAAGGCTCTGGATGGGTGCTGAAGGAAGGACCATGAACTGGCACGTGTTTTTTGTTCCACTGGCAGGGCCCAGGACCCCTTTGTCACTCCTGCAAAGCTCGTCCTCCTATACGTGGCTGGGCTGGACACCTCGAGTCACCTGCTTCTGCAGGGAAATAAGGAACCGACTTCTCAGGGGAGTGGCCCCAGCATTGCCTCCAGCTCTCCCCACTTTATTTTCTACTCACTGAAATCCTGCCCACTCTACGAGGGCAGCTCAAGCCACCTCCTGCATGAAGCTCTAATGACCTCCCAGCCCATAGGGGCTTCCTTCTGCTCTGTTCTCTGCCATTCACTGGCTGAGGACCTGGGCCAGTCATTTCACCTCCCTGAGCCTCAGCACACGGGGACAGTAGAGTCACACAGCCCACAAGGCTGCAGTGAGGACTGAGTGCCATTAGGCTCTCTAGGCAGCCAGCGCAGGGCAGGTCCAGGCCGCTCAGCGCTCCCTGCCACACTCTCTCATGTACGGCAGCTCTGACTTCTCAGCAGAGCAGAAACTCCTGGAAAACGGGGAGCACCACTTATTGTCTCTTGCACCCCTCCCCGGGCTTAGCACAGGGCTGGGCACCTGGGGCTGGGCTCACTCAAGCCCCGCTGAGGGACCTGCATCTCTTTTCCTTCAATTCTGGATTTTGATGGTAGGGAAACTGTACCCATCTCCTTTTCAACCCCCTGCCCTGCCCTTCCCTGCACCAGCTCAGGGCTCTGACGGGGACACCATGTGATAGAGTGTCAGAGGTACTCTAATCCGCCCAGCAGTCTGACCGCCGGGCAGACGAGGAGCGTGCCCAGAGCCCAGCGGGCGGCACCAGGATGGACCCCATCAGGATGAGTGGCTCTGGGGCGCTTCTGCGGCGCCAGGACCCCACGGCTGGCGCCAGGGAAGAGAATGAAAGATGCCCCATTACCTCAAGCCTAATGACCTGTGTCCTGATCCCTGGTGACAGGGAGCAGAAGGCAGGAAGTCCAGGAGGAGGTAAACGAAAACACACTCAAAGCATATACCTGAAACCAGGAGGCACCCCTCCCGCCCTGGCTCCCCCCTCCCACTGCTGACTAACAGACCCATCCCAGGAAGGGCCAACACTGAGTAAACAGCACTTAGCGTTCAATGCCCTCCCGGAGGGCACTTGCCTTTCCCTCCCACTGCCCTCTTCCAGGGACCAGCCTGGGATGTTCTGTTTATCCTTCTAGGTCGCTGAGCCCTGGACAGACCCCTGCTTGGCTCTAGAGCCCCTCACTCCTAACACAGTCATCTCAGCCCCTGGCAATATGGCATCTTCTTGCCCCACGTCCTGCTGGCCCCAGGACCTTTACAAAGTCATGGCTTGTCTTCTGAGGGCCCCATGGGACAAAGAACACCTACTAGATAGGCTTCAGTGGGCTAGCCTGGGAACCTAGGCATCACACAATATTGTTTATATACAATACATCCCAGGTCGTAGTTTGCAATGCAGGCAACAACCATACCTCTCCTAGAAGCAGAGTAGCTGTGAGCTGCCCCCATCTGTATGACCTGTGGCTGCCCCTACTTTGCTGCCAGGAATCTTGGGGGCCTAGTGCCCCCAGTTTCCTTGCTGCTTCCCTTCCCTATCTCCTACTGCAGCAATGGGAAGCCTGCCTACCCCTCCCTGTTATGCTGTTGCTGGGAGAGGAAGTCACCTGGCTGTGGGGGGATCCCTCTCCGCCTCGGCAGCTGTTCCCATTGATGAGATGTCTGGAAGCCAGGTGTCCTCACCTGGGTTATACACAGTGTGGGGTTACTGTTACCACAACCAGGCCCAGGGGCAGGCAGAGCCGGCAGGGAGGAGGGTGAAGAGGACCTGGGGTGCAGACACTGGTTTCTGTGGGCTCCCCACATGTTCCTTTCCAATTCCTCCTATCTGTCCTGTGAAGTGCTCAGCCTGAGGGTGCTCAGAGGCCCTGAACACCGCATGGTCAGGGCTAAGGGTCAAGGTGAGACACCAGTAACCTGGAGTGTCTTGGTGAGGAGTCCAGGAAGCCACGGCTGCCTGCCATGTTCACAACTCCCTTCTGAGAAAAGCAGGCCCTGGCAGGACTCTCTCCAGAAAGATGCCATGACTGGTGTCATGGATGGCGGATGGTCTGGCCACACCAGACACCATGGTCTGGATGGACACAGGGAGGTGGGAGACTTGGGGTGCTCTGTGGAAGCCCTGCCCTGTGAGAAACTTCAGGTGGGATGCTGGCCACCTGGCCCCACCGGACCCTCTCTTTAGGCAATAGGAACACCAGGAACACACAGATGACCAGAGTGGCCGTCTCATTCTCCATGGCCCTATCTGGGAGGCACGCCCGGTGCTCCCTCCTCTACCGCCCCCTACCCGGCGACCCCCACAGTGGTGTTTCTTCTTGGCACACCAAAAGAACCCACTTCAGCTGAGGGAGTTTGGTCAGCGTGTGTGTCTCTTCTAATTTTCTCCCTCGTTTCCCACTCCCATTAGAGACCATTCTTAGTTGTTTGTCTCCTATTCAGAGAAAATCGCTTGAAAATGGTGCCCCATTGTGTCCTAAATTTTCCTCACCCCACGTAGGTGCCCAGCTGTTTTCTGTCTGAGCCATGCCTTTAACCTCAGGAGTGACCTCAGGAAGACACCCTACTCCAGGCCCCCATTTCACATCTGTAAAATAGTTCTCTCAGCTGGCAGAAAACACTTTCTTCATGTCTCCTTGCCACATTCTATGTAACTTCCACAGATCTAGCTTTTAACTCACAAACGTTCTCTTTAGCTGTGTTAATTCATTTAAGCTTTACACTCGAGTCATTTGTTTTTTGTTTTTTTTCTCTCTGGGGGCTTCTCCTTGGCCCTTCCTACCATACTGGCTCTTCAACTGGACAGGCCAGGGAACCAGTGTGAGGTCTGCCAGCTGCTAACGACCTCCATCCCAGCCATGCAGCTGGGCAGTAAGCACAACAGGGTGGGTCCTTGGAAGCCACCTGACCAACTGTAAGATCAACGTGGACAAGGATTCCATCGGTCACCTGACCTCCATAAGCCCTGGCCTGACCTGGGGACTCCTGTCCTCCAAATTAGTTTTGATAACTACATTTTTAATTTCTAGAAGTCCTTTTGACTCTTTTCCCCCCAATACTTTTCTGTTTTACCTTATGGGTTTTACACCCTCCTTTAGCTCTTTAATTATTTTGAACAGGCTTATTTTATGCTGTCCTTCAGACCATCCTATCGTTTCCAGGTATCGAGGGAATAATTCTCTTCTTGTCTTGCATGCGATGGCTCTTACTCGGGTGATACATTTTTCGCTGGTGGAGCCCCATGTTCTCTGGAAAGTAGTTGTAATATGTGTGTCTGCTGGGACCGTAGGAGTTTTACCAGTTTGGGTCTTTTTTTCCTGTGTGTATATTCTGGGCTTGGGGTTTCCTAACTATTTGGATTCAGTCCCTACATCTGTGAGTACCTCATGTTGGAACTTCTGTTCTTTAAGAAGAATGTTTCTCCTTCTCAGACCCCAGGTAGAGGGGAGCTTCCTTGGAGCTGCCCCAGGGCAATGAGTCCTCACACCCCGGAGAAGGCAAAACGTCTGCTGCTGATTCATTTAAGGCTGCCTCCCCATAAGAGATCAGTTCGCTGGAGTATAGGAGACCTCCCTCGTCTTTGTCATCACTGTGTCATCGCTGTGTGATCTACATCGCTGGCGATCTACATTTGCTGGGTAAGTGACTGAGGACACCGTGACTTCTGGGGGCTCCGCTCCAAGAGACAGTGTGAGGCTCCCCTGGATTGGGTGATGCCAAGGTCTCTTGTCTCCGCCACTTCTGCTCCCCCGCCCAAGCCTGGACCACCCTCTCCCAGCATAGAAGTAGCAGCGCGAGTGGGGCTGGCTGGTCGGGGGGACTCACTGGAAATGGACGTGTACACAGCGAAGGCCCTGAGGCTGGTCATCTCCTTCCGGCGGGTCATCTCCACGCGGGCGCAGAAGATGTTCTCCCAGGCGTACAACTTCAGCAGCTTGATGCCACGGAGCATCTCGTTGGTCTGCTTCAGCCTCTCGTTGGAATACTCCTGCCGGCCGTCCCCAGGTCAGAAAAGAGTCTCCTTTGCCCCCATCCCGCCCGCGAGGAAGGAGCCGAGTCGATGCCCACTTCGCAGACAATGCCCAGCTCCTGTGCCCACAGGGATGCCCCCTGCCTTCTCCATTCATCCCCGTTCACAGACAGAGAAACTGAGGCCTGGCCAGTGACGTGATCTGCTTAAGGTCCGTGATAGCGCATGCGTGTGTGTGTGTGCGTGTGTGTGTGTGCGCGCACGTGCCCCTGTGCATGGCTGTGTGGCGGCATCTGGGGGAAGAGGGAGAAGCCCCGCTGATGTACAGGGAGAAGGAGCAAGCAGCCGCATGGGGAAAGGATGGGGAAAGGGGCCATGAGCACACCCGGGACACCCACTCACCAGTGTGCTCCGCTGGGCCTGGGAGAGCTTGGTGGCCACGAAGTACTGCACAGGGGCCAGTAGGATGATGACCGCTGCCCCGATCAAGGCGCTGACGCCGAGGATGTAATAGAGCAGAATCACCCCCACGACGATCTGAGGGAGGGTCGTGGGCTGAGTTTCCTCTGACCTGGTGGCTGCCCCGGGGGAGGGGGTGCTGTCCCCTAGGGAGGGGCATGCCTTGGCGCCCAGGGGTTCCGGCTGTCCCCAGGGGGCCAGAGGGGGAGGTGTGACAAAGCAGTTTCTGAAAGAGTGACTAACATGATGGGGTCTCGCACAAGCCGTGGCTTTCTGGGCTGATCTCCAACTGCATTTGTCTGCCAGCCTGCTGAAGCGTGAACTCTCTCCAAATCTACCTTCCAGATGGGCGTCTCAGAGCTGAGGTTGCACAATGAGTGTAACAGCACCTTTTGTTCTGTTTGCTGGCTGGTGAGGCTGACAGGTCCCTCCCGTGGGGAGAAAAGTGACATATGAGCACAGGGGCGCTGCTGTGTCTGAGCCGGACAAAACCGGTCCAGGGGCTCCGAGCTCAAGGTGCATTCTTAGGCTTCTGGCACCTTTTTAAAGATAAAATACGAACTGTCTTCTATTAAGCTAAGACATACATAAGAAAATGAAAATGATCTCTTAAATTTGTGCCATACCGTAGAGTGGCCTTTGGATTAAAATAGAAGTTTTTATAATTCTTAGAGGCAGATACACTTTATAATCTATAATACATATATACATTATATACACGAAGGCTGGTGTCTTCACTTTTTTAGTGAATCTGGCAAGTATTCTCTGGAAAGAGAATTATTCTGTTTCTAGCTTTATGCAAACGCCCGCCTGCTTCTGAATATTTATGAGAAGTGTAAATTACCCTTGCCAGCCTCTGAAGCATCAAGATGACAATTTCTCAGGTTGCCTTCAAAGGCAGATGACTCTAAATTCAGGGCTTATTCTAAAGGAACAGATGTGCTGTCTTCCTTAATTGGAAAAAAAAAAAAAAAGTCTGCCTGGGTTGGCCCTGTACTCCCCGAGCCCTACATGAAATTGGCAGTAAGCTCCTCACACTACCTCAAGGACAGAGGAGCGGGTGGGCGGCTCTGTAATTTCTATGAATCACAGAATACCTCTTGTGTTAGCGGGATCTTAGAGGCTGGCAAGTGACCCCTTCACCACCTGCCTCCCAGGGTCTCACCGATGTTAAATGCTGACACAGGGGTGCAGAGGAGCGTGTTGGGAAATTAAGAACCTCCTACTCCTGCCCAGCTCTGCTCACATCACTCCAACCCCAAAATTATCCCTGGCATCCGGTCGTTTCATTAGGTGTCCTCATATGGAGGCAGTCAGGGCCTCGCTCAGTAGCTTGTAGAGCCAGACAACAAGGGAACTTCCAGAGCACTCCCAGAGTCACCACCATGGCACCTGCTGGGGGTCAGTGCCCGAATCCCCAGCACCTCCAAGCGCTGGCAGCTGCTGGACCAGGACCTGGAGACATAGCTGCTGCTTCTGCCGGGCTCCTTCTCACCTTCCGCCCACCCCTTGTCACGCTCCCCAAATTCTTCTGTCCAGTCCTCTAATCTGCAGGGGTCTGAGGAGACCCCCGCCTCCCCCAGGAAGAATAGACCAGAAATCAGGGATTCTGAGTATGCAAAGCAAGTGTGGGGAATCCAAGGGCTATTGTAGCCCCTATTTGCAAGTTAGGAAAGTGATCTAATATAGTAGTGGGGAGATCGTAGTCCCTGGGGTCTGCAGGCCTGAGTTTGAATGCAGTCCCAGCACTTAGCTGTGCAATATTAGGCAAGTCACTCAACCTCTTTGAGTTTCAGCTTCTTCATCCTTAAAATGGTGATTTTTTTTTTTTTTTTTAGAGAGAGAGAGCACACATGAGTGGGGGGGAGGAGCAGAAGGAGAAGCAGACTGCCCACCGAGTGGGGAGCCCGACACGGGACTCGATCCCAGGACCCTGGGACCATGACCCGAGCCAAAGGCAGAGGCTCAAGCGACTGAGCCACCCAGGCGCCCCTATAATGGGGATTTTAATGCCCACTGAGCAGGACTGCTATGAAAATTAAATGAATATATATGATAAGCATATATATTAGAATAACACCTGGCACATAATTAGAAATCAAGACCAGGTTGGTAACCCTCTTTTTACAAACAAACAAACAAACAAACAAATAGGCCTTGTGGGAACTCTGTCACTAGGGAACCACAGAAAGGAGATATCTTCGAATAGGGCTGCTACCAGCTCACTGTGCGGCCCACCCTCTCCAGGCCTCCAGTGCCTGCGGGATGAGGAATCAAAGAAGTCCCCACTCTTGCCAAGTTCCTTCACACGGCGTTCATAAGCTTCAGGGGGCCAGCAAAGCCCCTGAAATGGTAGGCAAATGTGTGCATGCACATTGGTTTTCTGAGAAGGTTTCATTAGATTTTCAAAAGTATGTGTAAATCAGAGGTTGCCTAGGGCTGCAGGAGGGGATGGGGAGTGACTGCCAATGGCACAGGTTTCCTTTTGGGGTGATTCAAGCGTCCTAAAATTGTGATGATGGTCACACAGCTCCGAATATGCTAAAACCCACTGAATTGCACACTTTAAATGGGTGAATTGTATCTTAATGAAGCTGTTATTTTAAAAAGTATATGTGACCAAAAAAAGAGAGAGATTAGACATGAAGGAGCACCTTGGGGCTAAAGCAGTGGAGCTCCTGAGCTGGTTTCAGTATTCTCGAAAGCCGCATGGCCTGTGGCCGGCCGGGCTGCACAGAGCATCTTGACTAGGTCGAAGGCACTGGGTCAGCTCTGGGTGGTAAGGTTGGGTCTTGAGGGTTGCTGAAAGCTCTTCTCAGTGGCAAGGGTACAGTGTTTCAGGAATTAAAAATGGAAAGCCAAATGATACTTCATGATAAATAAGCAAAGGTAAGTGATTCGTGGAGACAAAACCACCACACCCCGGTGTTGGGAGGGCTAACTGCACAAGCGAGAGAGGCTGGGGCAAGGGTTCTTAGTTTTTATTAGTCAGTATTGTTAGCAATGATGTGTGTGCCATAAACATTATAAGTAATAGTAATGATGACAATACGGTAGGTTTGGTGGACAAACTCTTTCAAAGGAGGTGGTTTAAGGGGACACAACAGAAACTGTTCTTGTGGATAAAAGGCTGGTAACTGTATTAGATGAACTCTCTAGGCCCTTCTATAGCTTCTATAGTCACTGATCCATTTTGGCAGAGAAGAGGGGTGGACAGGGGTCTAGGCGTGGGTAAGTGGTAATAGGGACGGGCATATAGGGCTGTCCCCATAAAAAGGACCATCAGATTCCCTGCCCTACCTCCCCATCAAGATGCCTAGCTGACTCCCTGTGCAAGCCTCTCCTTCTATTTTCCTTTAATATCTTTCAAATATAAGCTTTATGGATAAGAAGGACCAATAGAAATCAGTTGAGGTTAAGGGACTTATGGAATTTGCAACCCAAGGAACAATGGATTCTGGAATGATAAAGTCCTCACTCACCCCAAAGTGTGCAGTTTCGAGGGATCTGATATTTACTTAGTCACTACTCTGTGCCAGGCACTCTGCTTGGTGCTTTACTTACGTCATCTAATTGAATCATCATAGCAACTCCAGAGGGTAGGAATCATGTCCATTTCATAGATGAGGAAACTGAGGCCAGACCAAGGGTCAGGTAAGCCATGCTGAGGATTCTACTATCGTTGGGGGAGAATGCACCTCCTTCAGAGCCAGCCCCAAAGGTTGTCTGGCTTTAGAAAAAATCATGGTTTTGATTTTCAAAAATAATACACACTTATTGGAGAACTTAGAAATGCATAAAGAAATTAAAAACTACTGTAATCCCACCATGTGGCCTTCTAGTTCTTTTTTCTGTGTGTATCTGTGCAAATATGTATATACACATACTTTACAATTCAGTGCGAAGCTCACTGCATATACTATTTTGTAACTTTTTTGGCTTAAATATACATCATGAAGTTTTTCAATGTAATTAAGTACTTTGCTGCAACATAACTTTTAAGGTCTGCAAAAGTGTTCCACATATGATTATTCTATAATTTTTAAAAGTTGACTGCTTTTTAAAAACCTTAATGACAAGAGAGATGGCTAGACCACTTGCCGAGCATGAGACCGTACAGGGAGCCAGGGGTACACCTTATGGAGACCCCAAAAGGGTGGAAGGTGCAGGCAAACATGGAATGGAAGATGGTGAGCTCCTAGTCACTGGGCATGTACCAGAAGATTCCGACGTCGTGCCCTCCACCCCCACCGCAGACACGCATCCCTTACCTGGACTGGCATAGCCCAGAGGTTTGGGCACAGGAAGAAAAACCACATGAGCTGGTTGGTGTCGATGGCAACCAGATTGCAGATCTGCGCGGCTGTCATTTCCCCCATGGATAGGTTGGAGGTGGACAGGTGCATAATTTTGTTGTAAATCTTGGTCTGGAAATGAGAGTAGAGTGTTCCACATTTGTCATCATCATCATCCTAATCCCTCTCCCAGATGCCATGTGTCCACAGTGTACCAGTACGTTCTCACACGTTTCTCCACGGAGCCCCAGAGCAGCTCTGTAAGGGGGCCAATTGGAAAATTAGTGTTCCAATTTCACACGTGAGGTAACTAAGGCTCAGAGAAGTAAAGGGCTTTGATTATAGATCAAGTAAATCAGAAAGGCAGCATTCAAATGAGGAATCCACGCCAGCATGGCAAGCTACTTCCCCAGCAGAGCAAGACCTCTCCCCTGGGGACAGGACTTAATTAGCTCTTAAATCTTAAAAGCAGATCTTCATGTCCAGTTGTATTCTTGACTAGCCAGAGGCCAGTGGAGAACATGCTTCCGAGCCATAAAAATGATAAAGTGGGGCAGCTGTCTGTATACATGTGGCTGTCTTCAGCCGGGGGGGGGGGGGGGGGCGGATATGCTTCGAGGCCAAGTCCTGACTTAACGGAGCCTTGAAACAGAACAGGCGGTCAGCCTGGGGAAGGTCTTACGTGACAGGACATACAAGTGTCTATCAGCCCCACCACCACTGGGAGGCCAGGTACCTGGAGCACCTTGCTCTGTCTCTCCAGGGCAGAAGGGGAGCAGCCGTGGTAATGGGAGAGCTCTGAGCCTAAAAGCTCTTTGTGCAGAGTGAGCATGCCTCCTAGAAAGATGGCAGTTTTCAGGCTGTGTGCTCTTAAACAAGGAAAAATGCATTCCCATCTTCGATGCCCTAGGGACGCCTGTTCTTAAATGAAATTCTATTGTGCATTCGTTGTAAGGTGGATGCCCAGCTCTCTTAATTCATCTTTTGTGAAACCCAGGCTTTTTTGTGGGTCAGGTTTGCTTAAAGCATGAATCTATTCTATGTCTTGTTGTGAGTTTGTATACACCACGGGTAAAATTTAAAATAATGGCAATGACATTTTTTGACAGATCTACGTACAACTAGGTTATGTGAAATCAGTCTAGAAAGAATAATAATAAATCTAGTTTTAGTGAGGTAGCAACATAATCTATCAAAGAAAGCATTATTCAGTAAAGACCAGAATATACAGAAATATGTAACTAATAGCTGGTGTATCGAAAAATTATACAACTAATATAAGAATTTTGCTTAATAACTTCTTATGCAAGAACTGTGGTTATTCTCAAACTCATGAAGACATGGACCTATATCTATAATTTTACGTAAATCTCTGAAAAAAAGAAGTTTTATTTTTCTAATTTGTTTCCATAATTAATGCCAGCATTTTCTTTTTTTTTTTTTTTTAAAGATTTTATTTATTTATTTGACAGAGAGAGACAGGCAGTGAGAGAGGGAACACGAGCAGGGGGAGTGGGAGAGGAAGAAGCAGGCTCCCAGCGGAGGAGCCTGATGTGGGGCTCGATCCCACAACGCCGGGATCACGCCCTGAGCCGAAGGCAGACGCCCAACGACTGCGCCACCCAGGTGCCCCTAATGCCAGCATTTTCTTTTCATAGCATATGAATTTAGCTCTCCTGGATTCAGACAGTTTGATAAAAACAATTACACGCTAATACATTTAAAACCCATTTTTGGCTCTTTTAGTGTAATTAGAAAATACTGGGCCAGTGTGTAATTTATGACATACAAACAGAAAGATTTAATTACAAAACTGTTTGACTACAAAACTCGCTGTCGTCTATGGCGGTATGGGCCTGCCAGTCAATGGAAGGGTCTGTGCAGAGGCTGGAATTTTCAGAGAGGTTTTCTGAACTGAGGAATAGCTTGGTTCCTCCTAGCTCTGAGCCCCTATGAAACTCAGAGGGTCTCAGATTTCCTGGGCTCTTTCCCCCATTCTCATATGATGACATGCCTGAGGAAATGACTCTGTTTTCTCAGTGAAAAACCACTGGGGATGGGCAGCGTTGTCATGTACAGAAGCACAGGTTGTGCACTACACAACTCCAGGGGGCACCATTCGCAAGGACTGTATTAAGATAACCAGAGTTTGGACCCTGGCACGGTCCCCAGGCCAGGCCATCCCCTTCTTCTCTCAGGCCCTTTTCTGTAAAGCCTCTGATCCTGGCTCCCAAAGGACTGGTTGGTGTTAATAATTCTGAGGAACATTTCTGTCCTGAAGTATGAGGTGGCTTTGGGTTTAGTCACAACTGCCAAGTGTTCTACTGACTTCATGGGAATTTCTGGGTATGGTAGAATCAACTAGTTGTCCCCCAGGATCCATTCTCTCCTTTCCACAAGAAGAATTTCTAGCAGGACTTATATGGCTGTCAAGAATAAAGACCACACTTTCTAGCCTCTCTAGGTATGGCCTGGTGGCCAAGTTCTCATCGATGGGGTGAGAGAGAATGTGTGCAACTTCCGCATTATGATTTTAAAAGAAGGCAGCATTCCCTGCTGTTGCCCCACCTTTCTGCTCTTGCTGGTTTAAGTGTAAGCCCAATAGTGACAATGCCAATAGCCACCTTCAACCATAAGACAAAAGTCACGTGAGAGCAGCATTCCAGAAGGAGCCAAGGTCTCTGATGAGCACGCCGCTGCCATACCAGCCCTGACTCAGTGTGAAAAACAAACTTTTATCCTGTTTAAACCACTATCACACCAGGTCTCCTCATCCCAACAGCGGAACCAAAATTCTAAAGAAAACACTAGGGCTTAGACAGCTCTCATCACTGCCTTGCTTAAAACTGCCCTGAATCCTTCCTGATTTTGATCATCCTTTCAACCCACACTGAGAAGGAAGCCACCGGGGGAAGAAGCAAGAACCTAGACCTAAGGGACTTAGTGGGCCAGATAAATCTTGTTAGGACCCAAGATTTAAGAATTCAAATTGATATTCGAGGCTATTGAGATCTGCCAAACTCAGTTTTTTTTTTTGTTGTTGTTGTTTTTTTTTTTTTTTTGGACTCAAAGAAGACTGGTGGCAGAACCCTGGAACAGAATCTGGAGGATTCTGTCTGCATGTGCATTCAGCAGGAAAGAGTGAGGTGAGCCCTTCGTGATGCCTGTCCCACTCAAGGCCAAGCAGGTGACATCACAGAGCCAGTGCCAGGCAGAACCAGGGCTGGACCTCCCACACTCCCCGAGTCCAGCCCAAGGCACTTTCCACTCTCCTACACTCTGCTTTGTCAACAGTTATTATTCCAAAGCACTGCTGAAGGGCAACAAAAAAAATAAACTCACCGCAGAATCATTCTTGAGTGCCCGTGAGGACGAATAATGTGGATTTTACTGCGAAGTGAAAACATCATTAGCCAAGTACCTGTATTGCTCCTCTCAAGTTAATTCCAGTTTCAATGGCGACATAGTAGGATGCTTGCAGAAATGTTCTTTGGAGTAGGAGGGCGAGGAACAGAAGCACGGCTAGGACGTAGGCATTAGCAAGGAACTCTTGGGATGAGACAAAGTAAACCCCGAGAAACTGCGTCTGTTGGAAAGAGAACGGTCAGAAAGATGACCGCCATTAATACCTGTTACTGTGTCACGGTGGCCACTATTATAGGACCCTCCATGCTTGTAAAGCCTGTGCAGCTGTGTATAAGGGCAAAATTAGACTGCTAAATCCAACTAAACATCCTTCTAGCCACAGGGAGGGGGTTGCCTATACCCTCTTCATCCTCCTACCTAGCAGAACAGAGTGTGGCCCAGTTCTAACCTCGTGCCCATAAATATGACTTTCAGCTGTGTGGCCACCAGGCCCAGGGGAGCTCACTCTGAATGGAGCAAGAATAAACAGAGCAAATCACAGAGCAGCCCAAACCAGAACTGCTTGAACAAATCCCACAATGTGTGTTCCCTGCTACAAAAAAACCTGGAATGAGCTGGGTTTTGTCTGACACTCACCAACAGCCTGCCCTGTAGAAATTTCTGGGGAGAAAAGGCCAGTGGGAAAACTGTAGTGCTCCCAGGCGAGGTGGAAACTCATCACCTATGATGGACTGAGAAGATTTCAGAAGCCCCCCGGTCTCGTGGGCTGCCGGGACCTCCTTTTAAATTGTCCCCTTGCTACACTTCCAGCAAGATCCTAGATGATAAGCACTGGGAAAAAAACCCAAACGTTTTGATTCTGTTGCTAAAGATACCAGGAAACAACAGCATGTCTGTTTCCAAATTCAGCATCAACAGCTCCCAGGAAAACTTTGATCCTGATTAAGTCCTTTGCTCCCCAGCAGAACCACATCAATGTTTCCATGAAGACAGCACTGTCCCCTTCCTGAGACTCTGCCCTGAACTCTGAAAGCTATTTGCAGGGTGTGGGAGCTGCAGGGTGAAGGGTGGTGGGAACAAAGTGATGAGAAGGAGTCTGAGGGCACGTATCTGGCCAGGATCAGGCCCACGTGGTCAGAACGCCAAGAGGAGTCTTTTTCCTAGAGTCAGAAATTCCTAGATCATGGATACAAGGCTTTCTGATAGTAGAAAGATCTTGCTTCTTAGTTCAACTGGGCCTTCTCAACCAGCCCTCACTGCTTCGTGGAACTTACAACTATCTCGCCCTGGCTCTGTGGGACAGGAGTCTTTTCCTTTTGGGGGCAGCAGGAAGCAGACACAGAGAGACCATTCAAGTCTCGTAGAGGAAGACCCTACCGAGGCCTGAAGTCCCCAACTCTGTCTCATTTGTCAAAGTACCAGAGGAAAAGGCAGAGAGAGAAGGTAGGAAGTGTGGCGGGGGAGGGTGGGTTGGAAGCAGCAAAATGGACCTTAAAATTAGGCTGCCGGGGTTGTGACCTGACTTGGCAGGGAAGCAAGGTGCAGGACACAGTATTTCTCAGGGGCAGAACTCCATCCTCACAATACACCAGTGCGAATACCATTATAACCCTAATTGCATGTACACGGAAATGGAGTGTCAGCATGACTACATGGCTGGCTCGAGGTCGCATGCTGATGAGGCAGAACACGGGAACATGAACCTGTGGGATGCCAAAACACTACCCTAGATCACCGTGCCCAAAACACTCACCCGGCCTCTTGACCTTGAGACCCCTATTGTCAGCTACACGTTTGTAGGGGACAGACCCAAGGCCACGTGGCTGGTTCCAGGTCAAAGATGAAGGCTTGGGAAGACCTCGTCCTATTTAACATACTTTGGAACTCTTTGGTTCTACCATCTTCGACAGAGACCCAGCTCTGGAGAATGGAGTCCATTATGTTAAAGCAACAACGCACATTCTGGGAATTTACCCCACAAGAAATCCTTAAACATGAGGAAATGAAGGTGTTCTATCTCTGGGTTACAGCAGGGCGAGAGGTGAAAAGCCATGTCCACGCGCACCCACAGGGAATGACTGGGAATATTCTGATGCTCGTGGGAACGCTGACCACCACGAAAGCTCTCGAGCAGTGTGGAATGCCACACGTGTGCTGTCTCACAATGATCAGAAAACACATGGGCTGGAGAATGAGGACTTGAAGAATCACCTGATCACGTTATGTTGGTTAGAGTATGGGTGGCATTTATTAAATAGGCTCATTACTTGTACATTTTTAGCAAAGCAACTAATTCCTTTTTGACAACTTTAAAGGCAAAACCTGGGCCCCTTCCCCCAACAACACACACGCTATTGGGTCAGAAACTATATTTCTTTGGATCAAGAACTTTGTGGACTCTTAAAATGAAAATCTCCCTGCAGGTCTAAGTCATTGGGACGTTATTGGATCTCTCTTCAAAGAGACAGCTTAAAAGAGATGGAGACCAGAAGAGCTAAGTTTTTATTAAGAAGTGGGTCCTAGACTAGCCAAAGAGACCCGGGGTCCTGCCCAAGGAAGGCAGGCCCTGGGAAGCTCTAAATAGGTGTGAGGGCACAGACCCTGCCCAGCACCTTGAAGGCTGGAGAGAAAAGACCAAGGACCTACAACTGGACATGAGAGTTAAACGCTTCAGAAGATCAGACGCCATAGTCTAACACTTTCACAAGCTCTCAGGGAAGAAACTGTTGGTTTCCAGGGGTTTCCCCACTAGAAACTAGGACTCTTGACTCTACTGTTTTGACTCCCATTGCCCCTGCCTGGCCAGAGGTATGACTGGAAAGGCCCCCTTCCCTTGTTCTCTAGAGCTTAATGGACAGGGATCACGTGGGCTTTTGCTTCTTATTTGGGCAGGAGCCAGAAGGCCAATTGCTCATAGGTCCTAGCCCTGGAAGGCTCTGGGAAAAAACGATGACAACCATCTTTGATCACTCATGGACCAACGTACCCACCCATCCTTCTCTAACCATTTAACATGGTGGTTTAGAGCCTGGACTTAGAGGTTAGCCATATCTGAGTTTGAGTCCTGACTTGTTATATACGAGCCACTGTGTCCTTTGTAAGTACCTCAATCTCCCTGAGCCTCAGTTTCCTCACTGTAAAATGAGGCCAGGAAGGGTTTCTACCCAGAGAATTGTTGCGAGAATTCCGTGCAATAATGCAGGTAAAAATATCTAGTAAGCATAAGCATTCAGCAGGTGGTAACTTCTGTATGATTCCCTGAAGTATCATGTCTCCTGTGTCTCCTGGGTGTCAGGCATGGAGCTGGGTGCTGGGCACAAGGAGGGCAAATAATGCAGTTCCTGTCTTAGGGGACTCAGGGTCGACCTGGGAAAGAGACCAAGGGTGTTGGATGGTGCAAGTCCAGGATATTATGGGAGCACAGAGGAGGGGCATCTCATCCAACCAGAGGGAGTCTTCCTAGAGGAGGCGACATCTGAGCTGAGTCTTGGGGGTGGAGAGGCGCTAGTGAGATTAAGGGAGGCATGCCAGGCCAGAGCAGCTGCGTGGGCATTGTCATGAAGAGACCAACCCACACACTGACATCACAAAGTCACAGAAATGCATATCAATTTCCGCAGTCACCCACAGTGATAGCTACAAATACGCGTACCCAAATGAAGACATAGACACACATGGAGAAAGATAAACCAAGAGACACAGGACAAACAGAAGGACATACATACAGAATTAGAAACAGTTCCCAGGAGAACTCATTCAGAAACAAACACATACACACTCACGAACCCACACCCGTTTCCCCTCTGAAGTTAGTGGCTGTTGGGAGCTTTGGCCCTCAGACCAAACCCATACTGTTCTTTCTCTGCTCAGCTGACAGCCTAGAGCAGAGCTTGGCAGTTTTTTATGAATCCAGGTCCCTGGCCCTGCAGCCAGATCAGTGGCGTCTATGGCAGGTGACAGATTGTGGGTGGGGGTTAGGTGGGAGAGGGGGCTGGAGAGAGAAAGGTCATGGGCTGCACCCAGCCTGGGTCCCAGCTTTCCCTGGGGAGTGACAGAGGAGACAGGAGCGTGGAATTAAAGAAGAAATAATGTTTGTCCTCGCGGATGCCAAGGGCAGTGTGATTCTTGCCAACTGCTAGTGTCCTGGAGAGGGAAGAGAGGACAGGAAGGGCCTGACAATGAAGTAAACAATGGCGCCCCGCTGTGCAGCCTGCAGCCGCAGGGATGGAGCCTGAGCCCAAAGAAGGGCTTTCTCACAGAGGGTTGTTCACGGAGAACTTCCTCTTCCGTTCATAAAGACCAGAACACCACCCGTCTCTCTGGGTGAGAGCTGCTGGGAGGCAGGGGGATGAACCAAAGGACCTCAGTAAATGACCCCTTTCCCCCATTTTCTGCAGCCAGAAGCCCAAATGAGAAGTAAGTCATATCCCAGGCAACCACACGATTGAGGATTCTTTGTTGCTGACACTGGAGACTTATATTTACTTTCACCTCTCGTTTCAGTGTCTGTAATTTGCTGATTGCATTTGGGCTGCAGGAAACAAATATTAAATCTGATAAGGCCTGCTGCCACTGAGGCAGAGCCATCTGCCTCGGGGATTTATGGACTGACAAAGAACCAGGACAAGAGCATTCCAATGAGAGGGCAGTAAATCCCTGCGTTGGTAGATAAATAAAGAGAAAAGAGACGTTCAGATGAACTACAACTCCAAGTGTTGTCCTCCCTACCTCTTCGGCACATCCTGCCTCAGAGTTCTCTCTCTAGGAGAATCCCACCAGAGTTCTGGGAGACACAGGAAGAAGACAACGGTGAGCACAAGCTGAGAAGGGCTCCGGCCAGTGTCGCTTCCCTCCTGATAGTAGCACCGGGCTCTTGCTGCCGTGGGATTATCAATGTAGAATATTCTGGAATCCTCTAAGGTCAGACTAGAACTGAAGGTGGCACTGTTGTAGACAAGAGAAGCCGCCCTTTCCTCTCTTGAGGCCAAGTACAGTTCAGAGGCTCAAAAGCCAGAGAAGGCCGCAAAAGCCATCAGGGTCTAAATAGGCAAGAAGAGTCCTCACGTCCTTGTTGAACTAGAAGTCTGCCCATGTGAGCCTGGCTAGCTCCTACTCCTATGTCAAGGCCCCAATCAAATACTTGTTCCTTTATGAAGCTGTCCATGACCACTGGCTGAGTTAGTCACTTCCTCTTCCCACAGTTCTCCGTATATACCCCCTAATAGCAGTGTTGAACACACAGTAGAAAAATCTTTTATTTAGATTTCTCTCCTCCAGTGGATTTCACAATCGTTGCAGCCAGAGGTGCTGACTTGATGATAGTAAGTCAATTTAGCATGACAGTCCTAAGCACCCACACTCGGGAGTGAAAGAGACTTGCATTCAGATCCCGACTCTGTCGCAAAGGAGCTGAGAAACCCTAGGGAAAGTTACGTAACCTCTCTGTGCCTGAAGTCCCTCATCTGTAAAATGGGGATAAAATATCTACCTCGGGAGTTGTATGGTATGTGAATTATAGCCCAACAGAGCTATTACCAAAAAAAAAGTACTTACCCTAAAAGGTTGTGTTAGGCAAGAAATGAGACGGCACATGGGTAACTCCCACAAGCAGCCAGGCACGCGTTAGGTGGTCGGTGCGTGGTTGTTATTATAGTTAATAGGCCCCATCATAACCACTGCCTCTCGATTCCCATAGCCAACCTGGGCCTGGCACACAGTAGGGTTCAATAAGTGTTTGCTGAATAAATCAGACAGACTTGGAATGTCTCGTATTCCTGACCAGAAGTGCTCAGCGGATTAATTCTACCCCTGGGAAAAATTAATATAAACCACCGGAGGATTAAATGCTCTCGGCGATCTTAGAGCCAATGAGATGAGTAGTGTGACACAAGGGAGTGTCATAAATCATTAAGATCCCTAATTAGCAATTCTCAGCATCATTTTCGGACTGTTTCTGGTTAAAAGTTTATAATGATATTCCTGCTGGGAAAATAAAACTCTGAGTCTTGTTAGAGGTGAAAAGTTTTCCATTTTGTGACCATCTGAACCTAAGTGGCGGCAAAGAAACAGATGAAGGAATTCAGTACCCCACCCCCAACCCCAGAGTGGATGCTACTGCCCAAAGCAGGGAAAATAAACCCCCAGAAAGATGTCCTGCCTCTTTGGTCCAACAGATTTCGGTCTGTAGCACCTTGAAAGCTGCGAAGGCCATTAGATATCATCCAGTCCCATGAGTTTCAAGTACTTAAGACATGGAGTCCTTTTGCCAAAAATTTTTAATGGGAGAGTCTAACATACTGATAAAACAGGGGAGTCTTTGAGTGAAATCTGGAATTGGGGGGAGAAACCCATGGAGGTTTCCCTCCCCCTCACCCCCAATAGCAGCCTCCAAGACTCACCTGTGGAACCTTGGATGCCACAATATACAGACAGAAGAAGACAGCCGTGAGAGGTTATTGACGTAAACGAAAGCCAACATACCCAACACGTCAGAGAGGCCGTAGACGCTGGGCAAACAAGTGCACTTCCTACAACTTTCTGAATGACTAACACCTGGGAGAGGTATTATGGCAGTGACGGCATGGTGAGGCGAGCACGGCACCATAAATCTTCCTGGGGCACCAGCTTGCCTCCTGGCATTTCTGCTAACCGGATGCAGAGGGTTCTAGAGGGAGATACTGCCAAGGGCTTTGTGCCAGTGTGGGGAGCTGACCCCGTGCAGCCAAAGTGCACACATGTTGGCCTCTCGCACATTCTCATGTCCAAGGGACAATCTCCCAAAGGGTGCTCTGCTCTCCCCTTGGGGCGGCCTACCTTGGGCTGGGAGACGCGGTTCTCCTTCCCAAGGTGATCCACAATGCCGAAGATGCACAGTGGCCCGGCGAAGCCCAGCAGGTCGGCCAAGATGCGGAAAGTGCTGCTGAGGACCAGGCGTCTCCCGAAGGCGTGGCAGAGCGCCTGCCAGATGGCCCGGGCCCCCTGCGTGCTCTGCAAGTCCTTCTGCTGCCCAGAGAGAGCCCACGGCCAGGTCAGAAAGGGCCGAGGGCCCGTTCGCGGCAGGGCCCGGCCTCCCAGGGAGTCCCTGGCTCCTGCTGCCTGGGGAAACCCAGTGGCCACATTTGCTGCAAACAGGTGAACTCCAGGAAGAAATCACGGGGTCGCCAAGTGCACAGTTAGGTGGGCCCTATCAACACCAACATGGTCCAGACGGGAAAACCGAGGCCAGTGCTCGATCAAGGTCACATAGCCGGTCAAGGACGATGTGATGAGCACAGCACTGCAATGAGGAAGTGGCATGGGGCACCCTCATTCGTCACCACCTGCGGCTGCATCTGCCTCAGTGTCTCCCCACTGTGCTAGCGCAGAGGCAGTGGAGGAACACGGGGCTGGGAGCTGGGAGACTGGTTCTCCACCTACCGCTGTGGCCCGGCTCTGGGCAGGGGCCTCCATTTCCATGGCAGTGCGGTAGGGAGACCCCTGCCCGGCTCAGCTTGTAGAGTTCTTGGAAGTATCAGGCCACTAAATGCCCCCCTTTAAAATGGGTGAAAATTCCCACCTTTCTAGTCACTGAGCTCTAGAAGGAAGAACATGGGACATGAGGGACTTCGGTGGGGTCACTTCCTTTCTCAGGGCCTCAGTTTCCCCCTCCGGACAATGAGGGTGTTAGCTCAGATGACCTAAATTGTAAGGGCTGTTCTAGCTGTGACTGCCCTATGAATCTTTACTACTGGACTTGTCCCCGGTTCACTGTGTGACTTAGGGCATCCCTACCAGGGGTTTGACCTGATGCCTTCTGAGGTCCCCGTCTGTGACTCTGACCTGGAGGGAGGGGAATGGACGGTGTGGCAGGGCCCCCACTGACCGCTTGGGTGTCGAAGGCCTCACAGAGCCGCTGGTAGTTGGTGAGGGCCCTCATGGCAATAGGCAGCTTCCCAATGGCTCGGAGATCAATGGGCTTCTTGTGGGCAGTCTTGATGAAAGCATTCATCCACCAGTAGGTGCCTTTGGACAGCAGGTTCACGAAGGGCTGCAGGAAGCGCACCCCCAAGTCCTGTAGGTCCTCAGGGGGCTTCACCTCCCTTGGTGACTTGAAGAAGATATATCTCTGCGGGACACACAGGTCACTGGGGACAGGTAAACGCAACTTCTCACCCCTCTCCACTTTGCCCCAAGAAAGATCTGGGGTTGTGACATCCCATCCTTGACCCTGTCCTTTAACATACGGGGCCATCTCTTGCCTATTCCCAGGAGAAGGATCACTTTGCACCTGTTGGCTACCAGTGCCAGGGCCTCCTGACTTATAACTCTTCCTTGAAGTCTACAGTGAATCCCCTTGGCTGGGTTGGATTGGGTTGAAGTTGGATTGGGGAAGAGCAGAATCTCCCGTATACCATCCCATGTATCACAGACCTAACGACATGACCATGTTTCATGTTGGGTTTGCAGAACATGGAGTCATGCAAACCTTGGCTCAAATCCTGCCTCTTCCACTTACTAGCAAGGTGTCTTTGGACAACTCTCATCTAAAAAGTTCCCCTGTCTAAAAAGTGGGTGGTAGTCGCATCCCAGGGGTGCTGTGAGGGTCAGTGGAGGCAGGGAATGTAGTTGGCCTTTGTACCCTGTACATCACCAACTAAAACAGGGGTGTCAGCGAAATGCAAATTCAAGTAACGAGCACTTCACACTCATCACCCCAATGGGGCTGGCCCCATTGCTCGTTGGGGGCAGGAAGAGGATTTTCTGATGCCTTACTGGTAGATTATAGTCTTTCTGGAAGGCAATCTGCAATACTGATTGAAATTTAAAATACACAGACCCTTTGAACTAGCAGCTCCACTCCTTGGACTCTCTCCCACAGAAATAAAAGCAGCGATACATAAAGATATAAGTCTGTTTAATACACCATTATTTGGGAAGGCAGAAACTTGGCAATGAAGTGAAGGGCCATCGATTGGGTAATGGCTGAAGAAATTACTGCTCATCTACATGACGGAATATTATGCAGCCATTGAGAAAACTAAATTAGCCATACCAGACTTGGAGGGGGTCCCAAGAGAGATCTGGTGGGTGAGAAAAACAAGATGCAGAAAACTGTGTATAATATGATCCTATTTTTATAAAATGAATATTGAGAAGAAAAAGCTTTACTCTTATACGTGTTGAGAAAAAAGAACCTCAAATAGATACAAATATATGGTATTCTATTAATAAAACCAAGAGTGGAAGGGCACACGAGTTTGCTAATCCGGGTTACCTGCGGAAGGAAAGGTCCGGGAAGCGTCGCGTAGGGAGAGGGGAGAGAGGGAAAGGGGGCAAGCAAAAATGGTAATGAAACAAGACAAAAGACACGTGTGCAGCCACATTTACTCATTCAGGTATGTGAGTAACTATATGAATCCATTAAAATAACTCCCCTCCCCCAAAACAACAACAACAACAACAACAACTACAACAACAGAGCTCAGAGAAGCCAGTACTTGAAGCTCTTTTCCCTCTCTGATCTTTCAACCTTGGCTAACACTTCCTATCACTTCCATTCCCTCTGGGAGCTTGGGGGAGAGGGCAGCTGGACCAGATGGAACGTTCCTCTTGAACCTCTCCCACTGGTCTCCATTCCCCTTTGGGGGCAGCAGAGAGAGTCTGACTCCTTCTAGGGCTCGGCTGAGTAGTGGGGTGGGGCCCACACCCAGGGGCAGGACACTGATCGGAAGCCCCACCCTGGCCCAGGTGTGTCCAGAGGTGGGTGCTGGGGTGGCCCAGGAGTGGCCTGCTTACCCTCACCCTGATGACATTGACCTCCACGAGCAGCAGCAGTCCGTAGAGGATCACCAGCAGCCCCGTGAGGCAGAAGCGCAGCTGTGAGAAGCCGATGGAGTGGTCATAGAACTTGACGAACTTGATGGTCTTGGTGATGAAGGCCAGGGTCCAGTAGACTAGCAGGGCTGCAGGCGAGAGCACGTGTGTGTGGGTTCGCACGCGTATGCACTCATGTGTGTGCAAGGGTGTGGGAGAGAAGGGGAGAAAAGAAGTGTGTCAGGGAGGAGGCGTGTGTGTGAGTGAACGAGCCAACGTGATGGGTGTGAGTGCACATTGCTGAGTAAAGGACTGTGTGTGAATCTGTAGGTGTGTAATTTTGAGATGGTGTACGTACATTGAAACGTTCATGATGGGTATGTGCGAAACATTCATAATCTTGTAAGTCAAGCTGGTCAGCCAAATTTCCCCTTACAGTAATTAACAAATTATTTTTTCAGTTGAACTAAGTTGTGGGCGCTGTGCCAAGTATGCACTTTAAGTATTATCTCACTTATTCCTTACAATCACCTTGTGAGGGGAGAACTGCCACCACCTGACTGAAGAGACGAAGGAAGCCAGGCTTGGGTAACGGATCGGTAAAGTGGCGGAACTGGGCCAGCCTGACGGGAGCCCATGTCCAGAGGCTCCATCCCATAACGGTTTGATTGTGGGATTTCCAAGCTGGGAAGATCTTAAAGGTTCTTCAATCTGCTCTTTCATTTTATAGATGAGACAACCGGGGCCCCAAAGAGGATGTGACCTGCCCAAGCTCACTGCAAGCTTGGGTGCGCCCAGTCGAGCCCACGACAGCACAATGATGCTCCTCGTGGAGCCTGGGGGGCTGGGGGATACAGACAGGTAAGGCACAGTTTGGTGAGGCAGTGAGTACAGCGGTTAGGGCAGGGCCCTGCGGCCGGATATATCTGGGCTCAGACCCTGTGCTTTTACAGCTATGTGACTGCTGGTAGTCATTTAACCCATCTGGGCCTCAGTCTCTTCACCCATAAAATGGAGATAAAAACAGCACTTCCTCCAAGGTTGTTGTGAGCAATGTAGGGAAAGCATTTGGCACAGTAGGTCTGGCACACAGTAGGTGCTCTTTACACATTAGCTGTTAATACTGCTATCATCTCCAGATTTCAGACCCGGGACCATAAATGTCAGAAGCTAATCTCTAAATTCTCACCACCACCACCTGCTAATAACCACTGCTAGCTGGCAGCAAGAGAAAGCAGCAATAACTAGTCCCCCTTTAGGAGACGTTTTAGCGAGGGGGGCTCCTTCCCCCTGGCTCCCTAGAGCCATATGCAGACAAGGTCAGCCTAAATTCCCTAGAGCTCCTCTTTAGTGGGACCATAGAGAAGGAGACACCTTCACCCTGTCCTCCATCCCCAGGTGGGCCTGGTCACATGAATGCCAGGGCATCTCTTGGAGACCAAAGCTGGGGTCTGCCCCAGGCTCGGTCTGGGCTAGGAACTAGGCCAAGATGGTGCACTTGCCCAGGGAGGGACGAATGCCCTCTCTCAGGTCCCTGGGTGAGGGCATTAGGATAGAGGGCAGAAGGGTCTGCCTGCCTCTGGCTCAGGACTGGGACGATAATCTCCTCAAGCTTGGTCTGGTCCCCAGGTCACAAGGATCACACAGCTGGAGGCCAGCACGCTGTCTCCATGCCTACACTGCCCGACAGAACCCAAGCGTCCACCTCTTTGGCCCTTCATGAGGGTCACCTACGGGGGCCCAGACTTGATAATATACCTTACAAGAGTCCTAACAGATGTGGCTTGATTTGCTCTTTATAACAACCTTGTGACATAGGCAGGGACTTACTATTCCTGTCCAGATAGAGAAACTGAGGCACACAGAGGCCGAGTGTCATGTCCAAGGTCACGCAGGGAGTTAGTGGTAGACCCAAGACTGAGCCCCAGGGTCATTTCCCCACTGCCAGACATAGCAGCCCTCAACCAAAGCTTAGCGCTTGACTGAGAGAAAGGCAGAAACGCATGGTGGTATGACACAGGGGCTGCTGGTGAGGTTCAGGCTCTGAATTCCTCTTACCCCTGTGTCGTGCTTTCCCTTCCCCACAACCCACCTATTACTGAGTTCTGTCTCCTTTACCTCCTAAACACCTGGGCCGGCTGGGTCACCATCCTATCTCTTGGGGGGCCGCCATCTTATCTCCCCTTGAGAGGCTTCCCATGGTTTCCCCACTTTCCCTCTTGCCCGCCTCCAGTCTAGCCTCTACAAAGCAATAAATCTGATCAAATATATTCTCATGCACCCATGTTCTTACAGCATTATTCACAAGAGCCAAAAGGCAGAAGAAACCCACGGGACCACTGATGGATGAATGGATAAGCGAAATGCAGTAGAGCCATACAATGGAATAGTACTCAGCCTTAAAAAGAGAGGATGTTCTCACACATGCTACAACACGGGGGACCCTCAAGGGCACTAGATTAAGTGAAATAAGCCAGTGACAAAAGGACAAAATAGTGTATGATTTTGTTTATATAAGGCACCTAGAGTGTCACGCTCATAGAGACAGGAAGTAGAATGGTAGTTTTTAGGGGTTGAGGGGAGAGAGGAGAACAAGGAGTTATTGTTTGGTGGACACAGAGTTTCAGTCTGGGAAGATGACAAGTTTTGGAGATGGGTAGTTTGGAAGGATGGTGGTTATGGTTGCACAAAAATGTGAATGTATTTAATGGCACTGAACTGTGCATTTAAAAGTGGTTAAAATGGTACATTTTATGTTATGTATAAGTCACACACACACACACACACACACACACACACACACACACACACACACAACACCCTAATCCTCAAAGCCCATGGGATAAAAATCAGTGCTTATGGTGTGGCCGTTGGGGCTCTGACTGGTACGGTCCCCGTCTGCCACTCCAGGTTTCAAAGTTCAGCCCTCTTCTGCTCTCTGCATTCCAGCCCCTGGTTTTCTTCCAGATTTCCTAACATGCTTCTCCTGCCTGAGGGCCTTTGTGCATGCTGTTCCTTCTACCTGCAACATTCTCTTCTCCCTTCTCTCAGTAGTTCCTCTTACCTATCCTTCAGTTCCCAGCTCAAATGTGACTTCTTCACAGAACATTTCCTTGATCTCTTCTGGGGCCTCGGGACCAAGGTTATTTTGTGGGACAATGTAAGCCACATCAGGGTTCACCTTTCTCCAGGACTCTGGCCCTGTGACCAGACAGGAGTCTTCTCAGAGGGCCAGCAGTCCCCCAATACCCACGGCCCTCAATCCCTTCAGTTCATAGGGTGCATCGTCTCTGCTTTTACCTGTTCCAGAATTTCTGGCTCTGCAGAGCAAAGCTCTAACAAAGGGGAATGGAGGGAGTTAGTCCTTATTCTTTGGAGAAAGAATGGTCCATCTGTGGGTGGTAATTTGTGCTTTAAAGAAAGAACATTACGTGCTTTCCGGAGAATGAGAAAATGAACGTGCCAGATGCCCAGACAGGATGTTTCTAGGGGCACTGGTCAGCCAGGTCCTGGGGTTCATAGGGGTTCTCTGTACAGGAGGAGCTGCTGCAGAAATTTCAGGAGAGGGAGGCTCTCTGATGTCTGCACCAATCCTTTCTCTCTCTCAACTTGCTGCTCCCTAGTTCCACAGCCACACTCTCATCGCTTCACCCAAATCCCTTCCGCCTGCTCACGACACCGAGCTGTCTCTGGCTTAGCACAGTATTCCAGACTCCAGACGTCAATTAGATGTTGTGACTCCTAAAAATCATAGCCTGACTTAATGATACACAGTCTGACCACAGCCCGACAGCCAGAAGTACAGCCCTGACCTTAGACACGCAGACGGAGCCAAACACAGAGGCAGACCTCCAGATTTAGACCTTTGGCCCAAGCAGTCTGAAGACCCTTAGACGCACAGTCTCAGAAGCGGTTAAGAGCCTGCTTGGGTGCCAGACTCCTGGGATCTAAACCTGGCTCTGCCCCTTGACTAGTTGGGGAGACTAGTGTAAAACACTTACCCTCTGGGTCTTAGTTTCCTATTGTGTAAAGGACATAGGTGTGATATCGAACTCATAATGTTGTTGTAAGGATTAAAGGAGTTAATATGTGTAAAATGCTTAGGGGCATGCCTGACACATAGCAAGTGTTAAACGGATGCTTGCTGTTGTTCTTTATGACCTCTCTGAGTTCAGTGTCCACATCTGTAGGATGGGGATAGCAATGGTCCCAATGTGGAGATTGTGGAGATCCAGGGAGATAGTGCACGCGAGGAGCTTAGCACCACGCCTGGCACACACTACGTGCTCAGTAAACATCAACGTTCATTGCTGTTGTTTCTGCCTGGACCCCAGCCACACAGGGTCAGGAGGTCTAAGTAGCCACTCCTTTTTGAATCTTTCTAAATGCTCACAAATTACAGGCTCTAGTCCTGGGGTCTTTCTCTTCTCTCTCCAGGCGACCTCAGCCAGGCTCAAGCTTTCGATGCCACCTATAAGCCCCTGACCTCTGAATGTCTGTCTCCAGTCCTGACCTCCCCCATGTGCCTGACTCATTTCTCTAACTGCCCACTTGACACTTGAGTTGGTTGTCTCAAATTCCACATGTCCCAACCCACCTCCCCACCGCCAACTCCCCAAATCCCGACCCATGCTCCTTTGCCATGTCCATTATTACTACCACTCTCTGCCCAGGCACTCACACCCAAAGCCTAGGCATCTTCCCTGTTCCTCTGCTGGCTCCTGACTTCATCTCCTACCATCCTTCCCCTTTCTTGGCTTTGCCCACACTGGCCTATTTGCCAAATTCGTTCCTACCAGAAGGCCTTTGCACTTGCTGTTCCAAAGCATGGAAAATTCTTCACTGAAATAAACGCACGCTCACTCTGAGATCTTCCTGACCACCCTCTATAGATAGCGACTTTGCCATCACTCTCAAAGCCTTGACCGGCTTTATTTTCTTTATAACATCTTTTCTACCTATTTGTTTATTCACTGTCTTTGCTTGCTGGTGTTCTCCCACCAGAAGGCAGGGATTTTTTTCTTCCCCACTTCTGAACCTCTAGCTACCTAGAACAGTGTCTGGAACACAGTAAATGCTCAGTAAACCTTATCCGGAGGAATGAATGAGGGTAACTATCCCTCTCCTACCCCTCCCACGCCCCTACCTATCAGCAGCTTGGGGAAGTTGGAGGTCTCGATGTTGTGATAGTAGACCACGGAGGTGACAGCGGCCATGAACGCCATCCCAGCTGGCATGTACAGGTGGAGATGGCGGGATTCGGTCACCCTGAGATGGGGGAGAGGGAGAGAGAAAGAGAGAGAGATTGGAGGTAGATGTGCCAAGTCCCCTAACAGAACAGCCCAGGCCCCGTGCGTAGGGCTCAGCACACAGTAGGGCCTCTGGATCACATGCACAACATACCGCAAGCATGCCCACTAGTTAGGGGTCCAGGAGTCCACACGATGATGTGATGTGGGCTCAGTGTCCAGACTTTGGAACTCACGGCCTTCTCTTCTGGGTTCGTGCTTACAGAACCCGACATGGGGAAGCCGGCCTTGGCAGTCTCAGCTGCAGAGCCTCCACCCTGGGACCACCTCTCTGGGAGTGAACACCGCTGGGTTTCTGTCCCTGGGGTCCCTTGAGCAGTACAGGGGCCTGCCCACCACAACTCTCTCAGTGACAGCCTCACTTCCCATGAGCAGTGTAAGTCAGCCCTGGCACCTGGCCCCAGGTGGTGTAATGACAGCACTGGTAATCAATATTTATTGAGCATTTACCCTGTGCCAGGCACTGTTCTAAGCATGTGATATATAGGAACTCACTTAATCTTCATGAAATCCCATGAAGTTGGTACTCTTAGTCTCCTCATTTATAGTTTCCTACAGAAAACAAAACTCACATTGCTCGGACTGGGACCAAAGGTCCAGGTGATATGGCCTCAAACCACTTTTTCAGCACTGCCCAGCCTTCTCTTCCTGCTGAAGCCATTTTGGGACCCCCTCCATTCGCAGAAGGCCCCCCTCCAATCTCCCGCCTCAGGGATGTCCTTGCTTGCATCGCTCCTTCTATCCAGCATGCCAAGCATCCCTGCCCTGGGGCGTCCCTCAAGGAGCTGGCAGTAAGGAGGGGCAGCCATGCTTGAGCTAACTGTCTAACTAGGCTTCAAAGGAGGTGATATTGCAGATGGACCGAAGGCTGGGGGCACAAGGAGCAGGTAGGCAACTAAGGAAAACTGCACAGGGGAGGTGGCACCAGGCCGGACTTTGAAGGGTGAACAAAAGTTCAACAGAGAAGGAGGGAGGACATGGGGAGAGCCATGTGGGGGCCCTAGCATATAGGTGTAGAGGCATTACGGGCTGTTTATCAGATAACATGTTCCCCTTCTGATTTGCTAAGAGAATAAGTTTGTTCTAGCAGCAATGTGCCCAGCCCTAGGGAATGATGGTGATTGGTTCAAGCAGCCGTGCAATTCCACACCCCTTTGCCAGTGACTGATCTAAGGGTGCCCATATAATTCAATTCTGGCCAATGAGATGCAAAGGAAAGCCTGCAGAGGATGATATCCTGCATAAAGAAGAGGCATGTGGGAGCATGTCTTCTTTGCCCTTGCCTTCCTTCCTAAGTGATACCTGGAGCTAGGCAGCCATCTTGCAACCATGGGGAAAGATACGGCAGACACACAGAAAGATGGGAAGAGGCTGGGTCCCTGATGACATCACTAAGTCCCCAAACCAACTAGAGAGGCAACCTCTAAATTTCTTGTTAAATGAGACCGTAAATGATGATATTCTTTGAACCTTAATTGGTGGATATTCTCAGCAAAAGACTTATACAGGAGGTGCAAGGCAATCAGTCACTAGTGGGGGTCACTGGGAGCAGCCAACACCCTGTGTGGGGGTCTTCAAAACTCCTGTCTTTGTAATCCTTGAAGTAAGTTTTTTAAAAACTCTATACTCCCTCACACATTTTTAAGTGACATCTTAAATATTATATCATAAGTCTGAATAAATTCATGTTTTGCAATAGGAGGTAGAAATGATAAACATTTGATATAATTAAATAAGATGAAGAATAACCAGAATTGAAATAAATATTTCATGACATGACTTAACAAAATAGACCTCAGATGTTTTACGGAATAATATGCACTAAATTAGGTTAGATATTAGGTAAAAGTTTTAGGTACGGGCTTTTTCCAGTGTATGGTGATCTAGGAAAACATTCTAGTTACATTGCTAAAAACAGTGTTTCCTCTCTAACTTGTACTGCTTTGGTTGTTCTAAATTCAGAGCATCACACAAAAATAATACCCAAAGGAAGAGAGGAAACCTATAAATTTTAAGATGCCTTAATCACTAAATGAGGCTTATCCTAAACCAGGCTAGAGTTTGAAGACCACTGCTTTAACTAGCCCCCACTGCCTCCTGCCCTTACACTTCCAAGTAGGTCTGCGCACCCAGGCCAGGGAGGGCTGGGGGTGCCAAAGGGCAGGTGCCTTCTCTTCCTGTCTGCTCCCTTCCTATGCCCTTTCTTCATTCTTGCCTGCCCAGGGGTGTGTCCCTGCAGATGGAGGCCAACAAAGACCAGGTGACAAGTGTCCAGTTCAAGAGCCAACCTCCCTGCTGGGGAGGAAATTGCAGTCGGCACTGAGCTGGGGGAGATATGGGATACAGTTGCAGCCCCCTCCCCAGGAGGGAGTCCCTGACCTGATTCATTCCAGTCTCCCACGTTCTGGGAATGTTCTATCTGCCCAGGGCTCTGCCATTCTTTTTCTGCACCCCGTCTGTGCTCTAATTTCATCCTCCATGGCCCTGTGAAGCGGGCAAGGCACGGATGATGATGAGATCACTTCACAGGTAGAGAAAGTAAGGCCCAGAAAGCCTGAGTGGCTGGTCCAAAGTCCTAGAGCTGGTAGGCAGCAGAAGCCCAGCAGATGAGCCAGCTCTACCTTCTCCACGGCAGGGTGTTTTCCTCTCTGCCACCCCACTAATTCTAACTCAGGGAGAATTTCTGGCCTAAGGACTCCTAGACACCCTTTCCCTTTTGAGCGTTTGTGCTGCTTTAGGGAAGGGGTGTCCAGATGGGGGTGGGAGGTGGACTTGTCACCTGCTGTTATGTGGCGGCATGCACTCTGGTTTTCTTGCTGGTCTGGGGGACTTGGATAAGCAGCAGGAGCCCCAAGCAAGCAGTTGTTGCAGAGATTACTGCTGGAGCAGCAAGCAGGGACACTGGCGGTGGGAGGCTGAGGTAGTGTGTGTGGGCGGGGGGGATCCCATCCCCCTCTGGCCAGCTGGCGGGAGTGGAATCTGGGCATAGTCTGATTCCTGCTCAGAGTGGCTGGATCTCGGATATGTTAGCCAAATGCCCTCCACCCTCCCCACCCCCTCACCCAGGCAGTCACTGAGCCTTCCTCCGTGAGATGGCGGCTTTGTCTCCTCGTCCTCCGCACCTCCACTGCTGACACGTCGTTTCCGGCTGCAGTTATCTCTCACCTAGACTACTGCAATCAGCTCCTAAGTGCTGTTTCTACCTCCTGCCTCTGCCTGCCTCCAGCCTGCCCTGGACACCCCGTCATGCTGCACAGACCATGGGTCTCTTCTGTTCCAAACTGCGGACAAAATCCAACCCAGACACAGTCTGGCATTCGAAGCCCTTCTAGAGATGCCCCCAACCCCATCTACAGGTCCCCCATCACTCCCCTGCATGTGTTTCATGCTCTAGCCCCCAGGAACCGTCCCCACTCCAACCTGCTTTCCTTCCCGTGCCTTTATTCCTCCTCCCTCCTGCCTTCCTGGCCCTCCCTCTCTGGACACCTCCTCTGCTGTCAGAACCCTTGTCATCCATCCAGACTCAGCTCAGAAGCCCCCTCAACCATGAAGCTTGGCCAGCCCTGCCTTCCTATCTCCCCCCACCAGAGTTCTTGCTTGGACCATTATTTCACGTATGCTCTTACAGAGCCAATAAATGTCTATGGAGCTTTGTTGTGTGCCTTGTGCTATAAAGACAAAGATGAATAAAACCCAACTCTGAGGCCTTTCTCACTCAGGGGGAGAGAGTTTTGTAAATAAACGTAAACTTTAAATACGGTATGATGTGTGCGGTGGCAGGGGTGTGAAAAGTGTGCTGTGAGGCCCAGAGGAAAGATGGGTGAGGGGAGGCCTTGGCAATGAGGCTAGAGACGGTGGGGGGGGGGGGGGGCTGACTGTGAGGACCCCAGATGCCAGGCTGAGTACCTGGGACCCTGAAAACAACTGGGAACCAAGGAAAGGTCTTAAGCAAGAGTGGTTTTTATTCTTTCCAAGAAGGTAACTCCCGGAGCTGGGGCACCCTAAGAAGTTCTAGGATTGTTTCACTGGGTCTTGGCATGAGATCCGTATTCCCTCTGCCCTGCTGCACTGAGGCCAGGGCCCGGGTCTCACCTGCGTCCAGCACCGAGCACAGACAGCCTGGCACACGGGACATGCTGGGTCAACAGTTGCTGGATTTACGAGCAAACATTACTGCTTCGTGGAACGCAGGTGAGCTGGGGTCTCCCCTGGCCTTCCAGGAAGCACCCTGGGGTCGACCGACCCTCCTGAGGCACTCACCCATCAGACAGGATGCCCTCGGCGATTTCACACACCAGGACAAAGAGCAGCATGAAGGTCAGGATCCAGCGCAGGTTGTGCCCAGGGAAGTGGAGCCACGTGCTGTGGTGAATGTGCACCTTGGAGCTTTGGCTGCCCCATCCTGCAACGAGACACAGGAAGAGGGGGATGCTTGGCTCTCCAGGAAGGGGTGCATGAACCCCAGGAGGGTGCTTAGGTATAGGGTCCACCGTGGGGAGTGTAGCCATTTGTACGCCTGTGCATGAGAACTCCTGGGTCTGGTGCCTGCGACCCAAGTGTCCAAGCTTGAAGCCTGGAACCATCCAGGCCCACCTACGCAAGTACTCACTTTCTACGCAGACCTCTCGTGCAACAAATTATCGTGTGAGTAAACCATTTGTTTGAGAACAGAAGTGGAAATATTGGTACAATTTTTGATACACATATAAGCATAAGTTACACAGGCTTCCTCCCAATTTCTAATTGTTTATCCTTGCCAGTAACTACTAGCATCTCTGCCTGGGCAGCGTCCTTCCCCTTTTAATTTTGTGACAATCTTTCCTTTCTTCCCAAAAGCTGAATAAGAATTTTAAAATCTGTTGTTGTTTTTTTTCTTAATTAGAGTGAATTAACAAGTTTTGCAGAGCCAGGGACCACCCTATGAGTTGACAGAGCTCTAGCCAGCTTGGAAGACGCAAGGTCTGAAAGACAGATGAGGGGACCCCAGGGAAGAGGCATGTCGGATGGTCCTGACAGGGGTGCCCAACTTTGCAGACGGCTTTCAGGCGGGGACGCTGACCCAGGTGGGGTAGCAGAGGAAGGGGACCAAGGCCCTAGTTCCCGCCTCTCCTCGCCCAGGGCGCGCGGGACGTGAGGAGCTACTGACCATTGTCTGGCTCAGCCCCGGGAAACACAGGGGTGCACGGGGCCTCCGTCCCGGCTTCTGAGGCCAGGCTGCGCTCCTCCTGGGCCCAGCTTCTGCTGACAGGAAGGGTGCCTTGGGGGAAGGGTGTCCTGGCTCCCTACACAGCACTCCTGGGGGTACAGCCCGAGACCCTCCCGACCTTTCCAGCGCCTGCAGAAACCTGCCCTTTTCCGGTTCTCCATTTCAGCTTTGGCTCTGCGGTAGAAAACTTGCGGGTTCCCTGGGTCCGGAGCGTCCGCTGTGTTTGGTGTGGGTTCGGGGGCACCTCGGGGTGAGGGGATGGGCGGGGGTGCGAGTGCGGGGACCGCGGGGTAGAACACAGAGCAGGGGACCCCGGGAGGGAGGCGAGCGGCGGTCGCGGGGCCGGAGGGGGACAGCGAGCAGGGCGGCGCGCGGCGCCTCCTCTTCCTCCTCCCTCCCCGCCTGTGCCCTCCCCTCCTCCCCCGCTCCCGGCGCGCTCACCGATGAAGAGGATGGGGAAAGTGATGAAGAGCAGGAAGACGTGCGGCACCACGTTGAGCGCGTCCACGAAGCAACCGTTGTTGAGGACGCCCTGGTCCACCCGGTAGGCGGCCGAGTGGTTCTCGCTGCCGCAGAAGGCCAAGGGCATGGCGGCGCGGGCGCGGGCGCGGGCTCGGGCTGCGGCTGCGGCTGCGGCTGCGGCTGGCTCCACGCGCCTCCCGCGCCTCTGTCCCTCGCCGCTCGGCGCCAGGCCCGGCAGTCAGGCCCCCGCCCCACCCCCGCGGCCCCGCCCCGCCCCGCCGGCGCTCCCGCTCCCCCCACACCCCGCCCTCGCTCCACTACCTGCCCGGACCGGGGGGGGGGGGGGGCGGCCGGGAGCCGGAGGGGCAGGGCCGCGCCGGGCCCCCTCGTTCCAGCTGTGGCGGCCCGCGCGCCCAGCTGTGCTTGGGGGTGCTTTGAGTGCCCCGCTGAGCGCGTGTGCTGGAGGAGAGACGGAAGGCAGACTGGGTGGGTGGGCATGCTCGAGTCTGCGTGGGAGGCGGTGGACAGAAGACAGGAGGGTCCGAGTGGGTCCCGATCTGGAGGGCGAGCTCACTGCCTCGGGGCGGAGAAGTGGGCTCCCCTTGGCTTGGCGAGGGTGGGTGTCGTTAGATCAGAGGGTCCTAGTGCGGGCAGAGTGGAGCAAGCCCTCACCCCACATGGATAAGAAAAGCAGTGAAGATCATTCCCTTGGGGAACACTTGGCATATTTTTCAAAAGTGGTCCCACGCGCGGAGCGCTCATAGGTGCTTTGCGGTGTATCCAGCGCTTTCACAAAGGGGATCTCTCAACACTCCCGCTAAGTACAGGTTTTAATTTCTCCCGTATTTCTGATGAGGCAGTCGAGGCTCAGGGAGGTTACCTGACTGATTCAAGGTCTCACCGCCAACAAGTGGGGAAGCATAACTGAACACAACTCCTCAGATCCCCTCTTTCACCCCCCACCCAATTCCCTCAGGCATGCCTCTAATACATTCGAACATTCCAGCGACCCATTCCAGCTGAATGGGTAGAATGGGTCCCTTCCCAAGGCTGAAAAAGAGGCACTTAGGGAATTAAATCCAGGAAAAGCAATGGGAGGCAGCCAGGAGGGGTGGAAAAAGAGAACACCACCCTCAGCTGTATTCTTAATCTGATACCAACAGGATTGAGGAGTGGAAGGACCTGATGGAATTATAAAGATAATGTAATGAACTCTTACACCTTTGGAGACATTCTCACAGGTCCCTGGCCAAGAAAAAAAAGTTTACATCCGAAGAAAGAAGGGAAAACGGGATTTTAGAAGAATGCCTTGAGTTAGGGATATAGAGAATAAATACACATGTTCTCAGGAGGGATAGGGGGACACCAAGGGAAGCTCTTTTCTGCCCATTTCCCTAGGAGCTTCTCAGAGCCTGTTCTGAGGCTGCTTTGAGGCTCCTAGCCTTTACAGGATGCTGTCAGGCAAGGTCTCAGCTCTGCCTCAGGTTCTGGGAGAGGGGAGAGCAGAACCAGGCACTCTGGCAAAGGACAGGTGGGGTTGGGTGAACAGCCTGGGGAGAGCGGAGCTCAGGGTCCGAAGGCCTCTTTTAGTCTCTGACTCCGGAATGTCTTTGAAGCCGCAAGATGTTTCCTCCAGTATCCGCCAAAATAGTGAAAACGTGGCGGCAGTGAATTGTCCAGCACCAGCGGCGGGAGTTAATCCATCTGGGTGATACAGCCTCTGCAAAGGTGATTGCTGAATCCGTGTAGACAAGTGGGAAAAAGTTATGAGATAATGTCAGGTGAAAAACGAGGAAACAAAATTGTGTGTTTGCTGTGATTATAGCCCCATGAAATATGTATGTTCGAAGGCAAGTCTGCAGGGGGCGCTCAGAAACGGAACCGGCTGCGGCCGCGGAGCAGAGCGCGGGGTGCGAGAGCCACCGCCGCCGAGTAGGTACCACTGTTCTTACCATCCATCCTCTTTCTGTAAGAACGAGACGACCGCGGCTCAGAGAGATGAGAGGATGTGCCCACGGTCCCCTAATACGATTTTTCTTTTTAAGTTTTGTTGTTGTTCCAAGTTTTTTCTTCAGACTTTCCGCGAGGCTGCCATTTTATTTTTGTAGCAGCAATTTCAGTTTTCACACTTTCAGGAATGCTATTTTTCCTCCTAGTGGTGATAATCTATGTATTTTAAAAGAAAAGTCCCCAATCCTGGCTCTACCACTACGAGTTTGTGTGATGTGGGACAAGTTATTATTCTGGGCATCAAGTTCCTCCTTCCTAAATGAGGAAGATAATCATACACACCCCAGAGGAGTGAAATGAAATCCGAGGTATCAATATGCCTTGTAAACCAGGAAGATAGTCCAGGCACTTCATTCTCTGGGGGCCCACACCTGGGACACCCTTAGTCACTGCAGCTCATCTAATGGTGTCTCCTTTCCTTGACATTCAGCTTGGCCCAACCCACGCACTTTGCTCTTCCAGGACATTTGACATAAACAAAAGGCCAGGTTCAGCCCAAGCTGGACCCACGTGTAAAGGACTTAAGGGACCATCAGCTGGGACTAAGAGTGTGAGGTCTGGAGACTGGAGGGAGCACCATGTTTGCTATCTCTAGTGCAAACCTGCCATGTGACTGTGACCAAATTCCAACATTCCTATACCTAGCTTTATAGAGAGGATACTCATTACACTGCCCACCATGTGGGTGCTAGAGTTATTTTGGAAAGTGTGGAGTCAGGTGCACAAGGAGGCATGGAAGGACTTCTGCTGTAGCACGTATTATAATCTTGGAAACAATTCAAATGTTCATCAGTAGTGGGCTGGTTAAAACAAACCCAACAAAAAACACGGTAATATCCATACTGTGGAATAATGAGATAGGACGGAGAATAAAGTAGGGTTATATATCCTGACATGGAAAGATGTCCAAGGCATAGATACGGAGCAGCCTGTGTAGCATGAAACCATTTATTTCTACAACAGGAGACACAGAGCTACACGTGTCTCTGTGGGGAGGCGCTGGGTCTCATGCTTTCCCACTTTGGACAAGCCAGCATGCTTCTGATGCAGGGGACCAGAAGAGGGGCAGGCACCAAAAGCTAGCTCCAAGCAAAGGTATTCCCCCTTTGAGAATTCTCAGCCTTCCTCCGGCAACATGGAAAACCTGGGATGGCTCTCAGAGACCTGGATTCTTGCGCCCACGAGTCTACTGGGTGGGTGTGGCCGCAGGCAGGGCTCCTCCCTTCCTTTGTGCAGGGAAAGGGTTGGAGCAAACCTTCAGAAAAACTCCCTTCTGGCCCCATGTTGTTCAGGCTTTAGTGCTCTGCCTTTTTTTTTTTTTTTTTTTTTAGATTTATTTATTTATTTGAGAGAGAGAGAGCAGGGGGAGGGGCAGAAGGAGAGGGAGACAACAGATTCCAGGCTGAGATTGGAGCCTGAGGTGGGGCTTGATCCCAGGACCCTGAAATCCTGACCTGAGCGGAAATCAAAAGTTGGGGGCTTAACTGACTGAGCCACCCAGGTGCTCCTGTGCTCTGTCTTTATCTGGCTAGCCAGGTGTGTCAGTGACCATGGCAGAGGGGGTCATCAGGATGATAACGGTGACATAATAGAGTGGGGTGGTAGTTCAAGAAATTAACCCTTTTAATAACCCCAATCAACAGTGAGCTGATTAAAAACAAACAAAAACAAAAATTATGGTATCATCCATACTATGCAACAAGTATGGAGAATAAAGTCGGCGTATCTGTATAGACCCGAGAAGATGCCTTCTCCACTAGCCGCCCCCCCCCCCACTTCAGGCAGGTGACTGTGAAACTGGGGCCAAGTGGAAAGCAGACGATTGCTGTGTCAAAGCCTGTGTCCAGGGGGAGCTTAGAAGACTGTAAAATCACTAAAAAGAAAGAATTGAATTATAGACAAACTGTGATGGCTGGAACCTGGAAGGGAAAGTTCATGTTCCCTTTTCGGTCTACACCCTGCTCTATTGTCAAGAGGAGGGAAGGGGAGGGAGTTCTCGAGAACAAACCTGTGCCCACTCTCCCTGCCTGCCTGCTGTGCCTGTGTGTACTGGGCAGGGCAGGAGGTGGGGAAGGTACCCAGCAAGGGAAAGGCTGTGTGTAGGTTGTGCCAGAAAATCCACACCAGGACTATTTTGAAGAGAAGTTCCCTTGCCCCAGGGCCGGGCCACCTGAGTGACAGAGGCCTTGGAACCTCAGCTGTACTGGCATGGGTGTTTGCTGCAGAAACTGGATGGAGCCTCCCCAAGTCTCTTGGCACCACATAACTGGGGAGGTGTGGAAGAAACTTCAAGAAAGCCCCATGTTAACATTTTCTGCCCGCCTGGTGGAGCGGGGGCTTGAAATAGAAATTCAATCAAGTTCTTGTTCTTGCCCACTGAAGGTTTGGTCCAGGATCACGCTCAGTATAGTAGCTTAACCCAGAAGGGTGAGTCCACGCATGGCCTGGTTACTCTATATCCTTGAGGCCACTTGGAGTCAAACTTACTCTCTCATTGCAACCCCGAAAAGGCCCAGCTCCCCAACGCACGAGTAGAAGTGGAGGCTTTACTGGACTCTCCATGGGGAGAGGGAAAGACATGATTCTCATGCCTCACAGAAGGAACTTAGTGAAATTCCATCATTTCTTTACCCTCAAAGGTCTGGTCGCTTTTGTACATCTTATGTCTCCTCTTCCTTTCTTTCACACAGCCTTTCCGAAAAAACATGCTCCTCATTTCTTCCAGAACAATTCAGCATTTGCCTGCAGCTTGCATACACACTCAGCGTTTCTCAGGCATGCCTCATTTCCCTTCCTAAACTGCTGACCATCCTCAAACCTGCTGTCTTTCCGGACAGATGGCGTCGGGGGCAGGGGGAATAGGGAAAGAGAATAAGATTGTCTCCCTTTTGTTTCACCAACATTTGTTGAGAATGCGTAGTAATTGCCACACACTTCACCTGTTTTAAATCACAGAGTAACTGCCAGCAGTTACCATTAGCAGAGAAAACGGAGGCTCGGAAGATTTTCCCCCAAGATCACATAGCTGGGAATTGGTAGAGAAAGGATTCAAATCCAGTTATGCTCGGCTCCAAAGAGTGTGCTGTTAACCACTTCCCAAAGGGATGCTGGGGCTCCTGAGGATTCTTCTGTCCCTGAGAATTTATCTCCTGAGGAGGGAGTGCAGACCCCAAAGGACTGACCTTTGGGGAGTCCTCCCTGCCCATCTGCACATTCTGCCTTTTCTCTGTGTTAGAGACCAGAGGAACGGCCCCGTCATAGCATCAGTCACTGGCATCGAATGGGAGGACTTGAGAGCCCGGGGCCCTGTGGACTGGGGCCTCTTCCTGTGGGTGAAGGGGGCACACAAATGACCCTGCAGAGATTTGCTTTGGTCAACTTCCATTAACGACAAACGGGAATGACTGCATGTGAGCCGCACAGGGACCCCATAAGGTGTGCTGGCCTGCTCCTGTCCCCACCCGAGGCCACCCTGCGCACAACCTTCGTCTGGGTTCAAACAAAATGGAGGCCTCTTTCTGGCACAGGCTGGCCCTCTGACAGGTGCCCCTGGCAGGCACAGCAGGCTTCAGCTGCCTGGGCCTGAGGGCCCTGCCAGAGCTGGGGCTGAGGCCAGGTGAGGTGGGTGCCGCTGGACAAACTGTTGTAGCTTCCTCCCCTCCCCCCAGAAAGATCTCAGCTCCTGTCCCCTGAGCAGCGGCTCCTGGACCCGGACTCCGTGCTGGGGAAGTTCAGGTCCCAGCTTACCCCTGACCAGGCCTGAGCAGAGGCAAGCCATCCTCCCTGACCCTCAACTGTAAGGAGGAAGAATAATCCCCCCTCGTGGATCACATGTGTGAGAAAGCCTAGCACACTACCCCCCATGGCAGGCTCTTCCATTTTCAGATCAGCAGATCCCAAGACACTGATTTCTTCCCCCCTTCCCCCCATCCCAGTTTTATTGCGGTTTAATTGACATATAACATCATATACATTAAAGATACAACATAATGATTATATATATATATACATATATATATAAATGATTACTATATAGGTTCAGTTAACACCCATTACCTCACATATTTATAATTTTTTTCCTTGTGATGAGAATTTTTAGGACCTACTCTCCCAGCAACTTTCAGATATGTAATAGAGTATTGTCACCTACAGTCATTATGCTATACGTTACATCTCCCAAACTAATTTTTCTTAGAACTGGCAGTTTGTACCTTTTGACCCCCTTCACCCACTTCCCCCACCCCCCACCCCATCCCCTACCTCTGGGGACCCCCCATGTGTTCTCTGTTTCTGAATTCAGCTTTTTAAGATACCACGTGTAAGTGAGGTCATACAGTACTTGCCTTTCTTTGACTTATTTAATTTAGTTTGATGTCTTCAAGTTTCATCCAGGTTGTCACAAGGGGCAGGATTTCCTTCTTTTTATATTCCATTGTGTGTATAGACCACATTTTCTTTATCTATTCATATGCTGATGGGCACTTAGGTTGTTTCCATGTCTTGGCTATTGTAAATAATTCTTTTTTTTTTTTTTAAAGATTTTATTTATTTATTTGACAGAGACAGCCAGCGAGAGAGGGAACACAAGCAGGGGGAGTGGGAGAGGAAGAAGCAGGCTCCCAGCAGAAGAGCCTGATGTGGGGCTCGATCCCATAACGCTGGGATCACGCCCTGAGCCAAAGGCAGACGCTTAACCGCTGTGCCACCCAGGCGCCCCTATTGTAAATAATTCTGCAACACTTACTGATTTTTAATAATTGATTGAGTTCCTACCTAGAACTTAAGTGGGCCAGAACAAAGTGCCAAGCCCTTTATTGCATTAACTGGCTTGATCGTCATCTCCCCTTAAGGCAGGTGGTATATTTGTCATTACACAGGTGAGAATAAGGCAAAGAGGAAAACCCACTTGCACAAGGACCTCCAGCAAATTAGGTAGCGAACCCGGTTCCTACTTGGGGCATCCTGCTGAGAAATGAGTGAGTCGGGGGCAGGGGTGGGGTAAACGAGCAAGACGGAAAATGGTTTTGAAAGTGATCTAATTGGAAGGGGCTGTGAGTCAGCACATGGGGACTTGTCTGGCAGTGGTGTCTGCACAGCCAGTCCACGGGCCTTATTTAGACTTGGCTGCTTGAGCCTGTGCCTGCATTTAACATGTATGGGTGACTTCCTTGTGCGCAGGAGAAACTCAGCTCATCACTGGAAGTAAGTGTGGGGCATGCCTGTGACCGCGATTCCGTCAGAGAGGAGGGAAGAAGACCCTTCTCTCTGGTGCTTGGGCAGTGCAAGACCTCTCCATTCAAACAAGCGGAGACCTGGAGAGGAAGCCGGGTAGGGGGGACAGAGAGTTGGGGACAAGAGAGACAGACTCACAGCCGCTACCTAACATTTACGTGCTCTAGGGAAACATTGCTGAAGTACTCCCCTCAGCTCCACATAGTCAAAATCTATTTTTAGCTAAAATGAGTACATTAAAAATTCAAATTGGTAAATATGTTTCATTTTAAGCTTTTTGGATAATCAAGTGTGCCCTTGAGAAGGTAATCATTGAATGATGTGGGTGATCTGGGGCTTGGGCAAAGGAGAGAGTCTGGAGAAGTTTTGTTTAAGGAAAGTGAGCCCCGCGGCTTGGAGAGAAGCATCACCTTTTCCATCAGAGCTGGAGAATTCAAATCAAATTCTTCTGCTGGTCAGGCCCTTGGCGGGAGAGGGTTGGGGAGAGAGTGTTGAGGTGTTGCTTGCTCCCCTAATTAGGAGAAATAACCTGGCTCAAGAATGGATGCTCAGGTCTGTAACTGAGGCAACTAGCCAGTAAATTAGCAGACATTTATTAGATATCCATTGGCTGCCAGCTGGGTTCCCTTGTAACCCTGCAAAGTATTATTGAGTCCTTGGGAAACTGAGGCCCAGAGAGGCTAAGGGACTTGCCCCAGCTCACACAGCCAGTGCGATGCATAGCCTAGATTGAAATTTGGGTTCAGTTGGGTCTGGAACCCGTGTGCTTCCCGTACCAGAGGTTCTCAAAGTGTGGTCCCTGGACCAGTAGCATCACCTGGGAATTTGTTAGAAATCTACTAAATCTGAAATTCTGGAAGTAGAGTTTAGACGTCTATTTTGGCAAGTCTTATGTGATTCTGATGCACGCAACATTTGAGAACCATTGCTCTCTACCACCTTGTCTTCTGATAAAGAATAATAACAGATTGTCCCTCTCTTCAGGGGCCTACAATCTGGTTGGAAAACACAAGATGAACGCATGTATTAAAAAAAAGAAAGGTGACTGACCTTGGAGAGGTAGACTCCTGGAAGCTTTGGGGGAAAGGTGGTCTTGAGGGGTGGCCCAGCTTGTACAGGTGAAGAAGAGGGGAGACTGGCTGGGGAGGGATATCCGTGTGTAAAGTGGGGAGGCTGGAATACGACTTTACAGACGCCATGAGTGATCCAGGGGATAGGGCACATTGAGAAGCGTCATGGAAAACAAGGAGGACTGGATTGCTAGCGCTCTGGGATTTTCAGCTAAGGAGCTCCCCACATAGATTAAGCCCCTACAGAGAGCCACTCTTCATTTGACAACCCACAGTGAGGGAGCACCTGTTGTGTGTGCCCAGCACTGGGCAAAGGAAGCTAAACACAGGTTCTCTCACCCTCTGACTACCTGCTTCCCAGCTTTCAGCACTGGGCTCAAGTGTTACGTCCTTGCTAAAGACTTCCCTGAGCCTCCTCCAAGCTGGGCCACTTCAATGTCCCTCCCTTGGGTCTTTTGTACAGTCCCTGTCGCTGCCTTTACCACCCAGTGCTGTGAGGGTTCATTCAAGGTCTGTCTGCCCCACAGGCCTGGGGGCTGCTTGAGAGCTGAGACCGAGTCTTATGTAGCTTTGGTTCTAGCACAGAGCAGCTGTTCAGTCTCAATAAATATCTGATAAATGAATGAATGAGTGGACAAATGAGCGAACGAATCAATCGGTGGTAATGTTTACCCATGGACATAACAGCTGTGTGCTTGCTCGGCTAAGTGAAAAATTGATGTCTATAAATTGGACTCAACTTTCCCATTGACTTACGTTACATCATTGAAGTGCATTTTCTTTGTTTTTGACAGATTTTTCATTAATTTGTTGGTATATCTTTACTGAGCACATACTGTGTGCTAGGTGCCCTCCTCATTGCTGGAGATAACAGTAGTGAGTACAGGGCTGACACCAAACGAGCTCACTGTTCAATCTCTGGAGAGTTCCTAACAGCTTGCTAGTAAGTTTTTTGTTTTTTGTTTTCACCGTCACCCTTTTATGAGAGTGCGTTTAATCTCTTTTGGGCCGGAGATACATTTGAAAACCTGATAAAAGCTTTGGATCATTTCTTCAAAAGGAGATTCAAATGCCGGGGTTTATAACCTCTCCCTAAATCCATCCGTGCACCCTGAGTTAGCAACTGCAGGCCTGAGGTGGCTGCTGGAGGGGGTGTCTGTTGGACTGTGCTGAGGGTTTAGGGCCACATCAGGCAGAATTTTGCTCCATGGTATCTGTCAAGTGAATGATGAGGCCCGAACAGTGGAGTCTGCACTGACTCTCTGGTCTCGGGATCGTCCTTTGCCGAAGAAGATCCTGTGGGCAGAGTGACCAGCTCTGCAGCTCACAGGCAGAGAGGTGAAACTCGGCTTCCTCTGAGGTGACTGCCTTCCTTGCTTGTCCGTGACGCCAGCTGAGAACCTCTGTTGGTTGCCCACCTGTGACCAGCATGTGGACTGGGGGGAAACACAATTCCTTCAATTTCTCAGTGCTCTTATGAAATGCCCTGCCCTCCTGATACTTGCGAATGTATAAGAGATCAAGATGGAGAGCTCTTGTTTTCACTTTCCCCGGAAGTGCATTGCCTTTCACACACCCCGAGAATTAGGTCTGTAGCCATTTTTCCAGATAATCGCTCTCATCCAAAAGGATAATAAGATGTACCCAGCAATTCCACTTGTGGGCGTATGTCCAAAGTAATTGCAAGCGGAGTCTCAGACAGACATATGGACACCAATGTTCATAGCAGCGTTATTCACAGGAGCCAAACGTGGAAGCGACTCAAGTGTCCATCACGATGAACAGGTGAGCACAGCAGTATACCCACACAATGGAGCATTGTGTCCTTAAAAAGGAAGGACATGCTGACACATGCTACAGCATGGGTAAACCTTGAGAAAATTATTCTAAGTGAAATCAAAGACTAATACTGTAGGATTCCACTTATACAAGGCACCTAGGGTAGTGAAATTCACAGAGACGGAAAGTAGAATTGTGGTTGCCAAGGGCTGAAGGGAGGAGAGAGTGGGGTGTTGTTTAATGGGCCCAGAGATTCAGCCCTGCCAGACAGAAAGAGTTCTGGAAGTGGATAGTGGTAATGATTGCCCCATAATGTGTATGTGCTGAATCATTGAACCGTGCACTTTATTTTTTTTTTAAGATTTTATTTATTTATTCAACAGAGATAGAGACAGCCAGCGAGAGAGGGAACACAAGCAGGGGGAGTGGGAGAGGAAGAAGCAGGCTCCTAGCGGAGGAGCCTGATGTGGGGCTCGATCCCAGAACGCAGGGATCGCGCCCTGAGCTGAAGGCAGACGCTTAACCGCTGTGCCACCCAGGCGCCCCTGAACCGTGCACTTTAAACGACTAAGATGGTAAATTGTATGTTAAGTGTATTTTACCACAACTTTTAAAAAGGATAATGAAACTTCTCTGATCTCCCCAAGAGGCCCAAAAGGTTATAACCAGGACCGGGTTCCTAGGTTAAACCCCTAAGATGCCAGAAGACTAGAGCTCTATCTCCCTAGGTGTGTACATTCCAAAAGGGGAGGGTGAGAATCTACGATCCTTTCCATCGCTTCTCAAAGAAGTAAAGTTTTTCTCGCCTCCCTTTTCTGGAGGGCAAGGGGATGGTTGCCTCTCCTGTATATAAGTGGAAAAAATCCCTTGCTTTCCATCCCTTGCCTATAGAGTGACCCACCACCCATGTAGGAGATTTTTCCATCTGGTTTTCATCACGTGACCCTGGGGTAAGGTCTGGGACCAAGGGGAAGGGGGAAGGGACACAAACAGACTTTTCATTTACTGAAAGGTAATTGATAGGAAATCGGTCTCTGTTATAGAGTACCTCATGTGCACACTCAGGATAGAATGAATAAAGATGGCTATTGAAAACCCAACCTGTACGCACGCGCACACACACACACACACACACACACACACACTCAGCTGGGGGCCTGCTGGGGAGATCAGTGCTGCTTCGCTAGAGAGGGAAGTTGCATGGAGCACTGTCTGCATGTACATGCCTGGGGGGGCAGTTCTTCCCAGCTGCTGTGGTTGTAAGTGTGGGGGGCGCAGAAGCAGAGTAAGGAACAAAGAACCCACCTTTGGGGAGCCCCCACCTTTGGGGTGCCGCGGGCCCCAAGCTGCTCTTCTACAGCGTCTATGCCAGATTTTTAAAACGTTACGTTCATTTGGGATCTAAAAACTGTTTCTAAGCATCTTATCTATGTTCCTTTTGATTCTTATCACTTTTTGGAGTAGGTACTATTTATATCCCTTTTATCGTTGAAGAAAGGGAGGTAAGGCTGAAATAACACAGCTCTCACTTCTCCGGACGTTTGGGAAGCAAGGGTTGGAACTCCTGCTTCTTGGCCCTCAGGAGTTCTGTGGTCACAGCACTCTCTTCTTTTCCCCATTTCTTGTCCCCAGGTGGTGGCCAAGGAGCCAGGCCTGACAGCTGGGAGCTGGTGAGGGTTCCTCACATCACGGGAGGGTCCTGGCCTCTTGAATCACATGCTTCTCCTGGAGTAGATCACAGGGAGAGAGGGAGCTGGTGGAGGCCTTAGGGGCTACTGCTCTGTGCCTTCCCAGAGCTATTTCCCCTTCCTCTGTAACAGCAGCCCAATATTCCTTTCGGAATTCACTCTGCTTCACTCAGCGCCTGGGGTGCTGGTGGGACTCCATGGGTGGACATGGGACCCAGGCCTGGCCAGTCAGGGAAGACCTTACCACCAAGTCAAGCTGACCAGAGTGAAAGCTCAAGATTTAGCTGAGACTATTAGAATAAGCATACGCTTTTCTTACTGATGTATGAGCTGAAGAATATGTTTTGAATGCTGGAGGCCATCTTGGCATCACACGGGAAGAGCTCATCTGAGAATGTAGCCAACTAGAGGAGAGGAGAGACAAGAGGTGGCGTGATGGGTCATTTTATGAGTCAATTTGGTTAGGTCACAGCACCCAGTTATTTGGTCAAATATGCCTGGATGTTGCTGTATGGGAATTTTTTAGATGAAATTAACATTTAAATTAGTAGATTTTGTGTAAAGAAGATTATCCTCCATAATGTGGGTAGGCCTTGTCCAATCAGTTGAAGACCTTAATAGAGAAAGACTAATATCCATGAGGAAGAGGGAATTCTGCCTTCAGACTGCCTAGGGACTTGAGCTGCACCATCAACCCTTTCCTGGGTCTCCAGCCTGCTGGTCTACCCTGCAGATTTTGGACTTGCCAAGCCCCACAATCGTGTGCACCAATTCCTTCAAAAATCTCCCTCCTTATATCTCTCTTTCTACCTCCCACCTCCCCCTCTTTCTCTGGAGACCCCTGACAATTACAGATGGCCCAAGAGATTCCTGATGTCACTGCTTTAAACATTCGGTCCAGCCAGACATGACAGCAAGTACTCCTGGATTTTTCATTTAAGTGGTCCTCTTGAATTAGATTTCCATCACTTATAACCCAAAGGGTCCATCTCAAGAGGAGGCAGGAGCACACACTGACTGAGCTCTCCTTCCATGCCAGACCCAAAGTTCCTTTTATAGTCAACCTGGGCCTTGAAGGATGCATAGAAGTTCGTGGGCACGAGGAGGCCAGGGTGGAGTGAACACGTGCAAAGACATGGAGCAGTGATAGAGCGTGGAAGCCCGGGAATCCGGAGTTCAGTGTGGCTGCAGTGAAAGAAGTGATGGGCAAAAGGCTGGAGTGGAAACACTGTCAGGTAACATAGGACGTGAATGCCAGGCAGAGGAGTTTGGACTTTGTCCGGAGGACAGCGTGGAGAGCAGCGCAGAGTCTGAAGGAGAGCCAGGTTTTGGCTGGGTCACTCTGTGGTGTGAGGGACACAGTGAAACAGGGAGAAGATAGAGGCAGAGAGGAATGATTTTCTGGCTGGAGTTTTGCCTAATGCTCCTGAAATCGTCTTCTGTATGTCCTTTTTTTCTCATCGGGTGGGACAGCACGGTGGTTAGTGGTCCAGGCTTCTGCAGACAAGTCCGTAAGCTCCGCCATTTATGGTCTAAGTCTTGCTGCCTCAATGTCTTCAGTGAAGATTGTCTACCTTTTAGTAATGTCTTTTTTTTTTTTAAGATTTTATTTATTTATTTATCTGAGAGAGAGAGTGAGCGAGTGTAAGCAGGGGGAGGGGCAGAAAGAGAATTTTTAGCAGACTGCTTAGCCCGGAGCCCGACACGGGGCTCGATCTCACAACCCTGAGATCATGACCTCGTGACCTGAGCCAAAATCAAGAGCTAGACGCTTAACTGACTGAGCCACGCAGGCGCCCCAGTAATGTCTTATAATGATTAAATGTCACTACACACTTAGGGCTCAGCACAGTGCTTGACACATAGCAAACATCTAGAAGTTAGTAGCTATCTTACTCCTCCCAAGGCCAGTGTGTAGGCCCCTAGGCTACAAACCCTAGGTCCTAGGAGGGCAGCTATGTCAGGCTCTCTGGCCCTCTGCCCTCTCCCTATGCCAGCCCCACCTGCCTTTCCCAGGGGTCACTCCTGCTCCCTCCAGTTCTCACAGAGGCATGGCCAGCCGGGGCCCCAGGGAGCGGGGAAGGGTCATACCAGGGACAGGAGAAGAAAAGGGTTTTAGCTCTGGAAACAGATTCTTATCCAAATCTCAGCCTGGGGAATTCGGCTGGAATGGGTGAAAACCCGCTTTCCAGCCCTGCACAGGCCCAAAGGGGGGTGTCTTGGAAGCACAGAGGCTGTAAACTTGGCCCTTTTACTCTGACTTCCAGATGCAGAGGTGAGAGGCTCAAAGCCGCTCAGCATCCCCAGGGACTCGCTGTGGGAAGCAGCTTCAATAAGATGGATAAAATGCCAGAAGTCCAGAGTCAGAAGGCATCCTTGAATTCCCAGCCTTTTCAGTTTTTTTCCCACTGCATGGTGCGGTAGAAATGGCAGCTCTGCCACCAACTTAGGGGGACCCTGGATAAGTCACTGCTCCCTTGGCCTCAATTTCCCCAAATACCCAACGATAGGGGTTAGATTCCAAGGTGGCAAATGGGGTTCACCTTGTGGACCGGATCCGATCAGTCGTTAGTGGCTGCCTGGCTGGCTGGCCAGAGCCCCGGGATTGAAGTAGTAACGAAGGCCGTGCGCGTGGAAGGGAATGGGCGGTGCTTGGAATGGATGGGTTTTTTAGTCTCAGCACTGACGTCGATTCTCATGCCTGGCCCAGTCCCCTCGGTGGACTCTGGCTTCAGCAGTGCTCCTCATGGCCCCCACAGATGGTCAGGAGCTGCTTGAGGCCCCCACCTCTGTGCACATTCTCTGGACCGTCCCACTTCTTACCTCGTTAATGCCAGTGTCTGCTGGGGAGAGCTCTGGACTTTGGATTCAACATGGAACAAACTTTTCAATACATGAGAACTGATTTCCTTGATGATAGATGAGAGGGAGTCAGGCCTCAGAGAAAAGGAAGCTGGAACCCATTGCAGCCCCCACTCCCCGCCAGCTCTAGACAAACGGATGCCTCAGGACTTCTGTCATCCAAGTCCCCAGCTTCCCTTGGTTCTCTCTTCCTGCCCCGCCCAGGGGCACACCTTCCTGGCCTTCTTCTCTAGCCAGGGGCTCTGAGCCTTCTTGATCGTGTCACTCACCAAGTCTTGATAAGCACTGATAAACGCATTCACTGTGAGGTGCCAATAACTAAAAATAGCGGAGATGAATCGGACCTGGTGAGGTTCCAGGCACCCACAAGCCCACAGCTTCAGCAGCGGTATTTGCAGGTCACAAGAGGAGGGAACCATCACTGAACAGCAGAACACTATTTGTTCTTCAACTGTGGGGAGAGTTGTTCTGCCAACGGTCTAGAACTTGAGACGTTCCAGTGAGGGGGGCCCTGCCCACACGGGCTCCCATGGAGAAGGGTGTGGTCCCTGGAGCCAGAGTGCCTGGGCTTTAAATGCTGGTTCCACTGCTTCCTCACACGTGACCTAGCAAAAGTCACTTCACCTCTTTCTACTTCAGGCTTCTCGTAATAAAATGGAGTTGGTGATAGCAGTGGTACCTTCCTCATAGAGTGAAGGGGAGTAGATGAGCTTAGTGCTTAGAACAGTAGCTGGCATGCGGTCAGTGCTGTCTCAGTGTTGGCTCTTACCACCAGGCTCTTGGGGCGCCATGCACCAATTCCAGTCATCGCGGTTTGAGATGGCAGGCACCAGGGTCCAGCCCAGTCCCTGTATGTGGCAGGTGTCAGTGAATATGAGCTCCCTCCTTTCACCTACATTTTAGAATCATCTCCGGAACCAGGTTAGGAGCTATGTAAGAAAACACAGAGAATTTCTCGGTGTGGTTGCTGTCTCTGAGAGCCGGCTACTAGAAGGTCATTGTGGCTTTGTCTCCACTGAGATCAAAGAGTCCAGCAGTTTCTCTCTTTCTCTTTCTCTCTCTGCCCCTCCCATTGAGCACGACTCGATGCCCACAGTCCTGGCTGCCTAAGCAGCCATGTTGGGTGGGACATGACCCGCCACCTGCCCAGCCTCAGCTGATTGGACCTAGGACTGGTCCGTGGCCAGGACCGCCCACTCAGATTTTGCCTGGGGAATTTGGAGTTGGGAAATGGACACTGAGCCAGCTCAGGCTGAGCTCTGAGGACACAGGAAGGGGTGGCAGAGACAGGAGGCCTCAGCTGAGAGACCCATTCTTCTAAGACACCTTGAATCAGAACCACCTTCCACTTCCAAGTCTTAGGAGACCCAGGATGCCATGTCTCTTAGTCTTGGAGTTCCACGAGGCCCCTCCTCTGATGACCCCTCTTCCCGGGAGACAGCCTGAGAGCATCCCTGGGCCCTGTAACCGGGAGGGCCTTGACTTACCTCATGCCAGCCCCTTGGAGTTATACCCTCCTGCCTCAGGCCCTAGCTTCTTTCCATGAGGTCCCACCAGACGGAATTTCATGCACCTCCCTCCCTCCCATCCTGTCTTGGTGACCTCAGGAGAAGCAGCTGTGGTCATGCTGCCCCTGAGTGAATCTGGGGTATCCTGTGCTTAGAGGTAATCCTCTGGGGCTCCTGCCTTCAACTGTGCTTTCTGGAATTGAGCAAAGTCCCTATCGCATGGCTTCATTTCCTGCCATCTTTCTCTGAGAAGACACAAAGCCCAGCCCAGGCCATCTCCTGTGGCCCCAGCCCCCTGCCCCAAGCCAGCCATGGCCATTTCATCGTGTCTTTCATGTTGCACCCAGATGCTAGCACTGGGTCCTGTTTCCCACTTGATAAGGGCCAAGACTGCATGTTTTTAATTTGAGAGTCTTGCATCTGCTGCCCTAATCCACACGCACTCCCGGAAGCTGGAAATGAAAGCAGTTTATTTTGTTAATGGTTCGGAGGCAAGTTTGTGGCAGCAATTAGCAGGAGCGAGAGGAGAGGGAGGGGGAGAGAGTCCCAGGAATCAGGTCCTGTTAGAAATCAAGGGAGACTCTTGATTTCTTGAGAATTCCCTTGACTTCTTGAGAATTCCCTTGACTTCTTGAGATCTAGGGCTGGGAGAGACCAAATTCACAGAACTGGAAGAAAGAAATGAGAGTCTGGATCCCAGGGGCCCTCTTCAAAACTGCTGCTTCCTCCCTCCGTGGTGACCTTCAGAGGAGTGGCCTGTGGTGTTCCTCACGCAGCCCTACTTCAGGGCCAATGGGAGTCGAAATCCGGGGGTGTAGGCTGTAGGCTTTCAGGGTGCCTGCACGCTGGCCTCTCTCAAGGCTGGTTCCAGGCTTTGTGTTCAGGAGGGTGGGTCCAGGGCTCAGTGGCTTCTCAGGGCGAATCTGGTTTCTCCCTCTGGACTTTAGAAGAAGGTCCTGTGGGGAAGAGGAAACAGAGCAGGGGGGGTGCAGGCCTTGTGGGTACACACTCGCCCCAGGGAGCACCTTCCCTGGAGGCACCAGGTGGGTGCCAAGCAGCCACACAACACACAGGAGGCCAGGGCGAGCAGGAGAGATACGTGGGATAAGCTAGGAGGGGACCAGAAGGCAGGGGGGCTGGGGTCCCTCATGAAGAACACATGACAAGTAGCAGAAAACACAGGGCCATTGAGGCCATCCCAGGAGCCATGGCATAGCAGGCCAACTGTCTTGGGAGCGTGAGGCCCTAATGTTTTGAGAAACTTGTAACAGAAAAGTCAACAAGTCCAGGCTTGGGTTGGCCCCAGATACTGCCAGCTGTGGGCCTCAGGCCACACCAAACACCAGTCCATGGCTACCTGCCAGCTCTGTCCATGAGCACAGCTCTGTCACAGAGCGGGAAACACAGCTCCAAACTGGGCTCCACAGTGTCCCCCAGAGGACACCGTTAAGGGAGCTGGAGCCGAGGGAGAGAGAAGGCACAGAGGACAGTTTGGTCCAAGCCGGGCTCAAGCCATGACAAGTCACAACAGGACATGAACAGCTCTGAGAGGCCAACCCTGGTTCTTTGGACCAGCCTGAATTGCCCTGGCTCTGCCCAAGCATCGGGGCCCGGTGGTGCAGGGGCTCCCAGGGGGTGGTGTTCCCAGGGAAGGGAGGCACATTTTGCTGAGGATACCTCTGGGGGGGAATCCAGGCTGTACTCCCTTGGGCTCACCCAGGCCATCATGCCTGGTTTGAGGCACTGTCTGTGCCCAGCAGAGAGTGGGGCTCACTGTTCCCATCCTGCTCCTGTGGGTGCCGCAGGGGACCCCTGGCAGGTCTCAAGGGCCATTAGGATACCCGGGTCCCGAGCATGCTACAGACTGGGCTCTGCTTGCCTTCTCTGAGCAAGACAGTCTTTGAGTTGGACAAAATTCCAGGTTGGCTCATAGCAGGCCTGGATGGCACTTCAGGGATGGTGCCTTGTACAGCCCTCCAGACGCCAGTCCAAAGAACCCGCCAGCATGGGCAGCAGACGGCCACTGCACGCAGTGTGGACAGACAGGGCCCTGCAGCCTGCCTGCCTATTCACCGTGGGGGGCTGCCGGGCTCCAGCTGCAGGAGGAGCCTGTGTCTGGGCACGGGAGCACGGTCTTCAAGGACCTTTCGGACCGGCTGGGGGCTTTCGGCTGCAGTGGAGGGAAGAGAAGAGCTACATACGCAGAGCAGAGCGGGAAACACAAAACAGGGCTTGGTTATTTCCAGGCAGAGCTCCATCAGACCTTTCCCTGCACTTGCCTCCTGCTCCGGGTCCTGCCTAGGCCCTGGGTCCAGAATTAGTTCCTATAAGACCTTGATTTCTCCTAGATGTGCACAGAACTCAGCCCGTGCTGGGCAGAGGAAGGAAAGCCAGCTCAGCCACGACACGCAAGCAGGGGCTGAGGAATACATGGGCGGGTGGTAGGAAGGTGAAGAGGATGGAGACTAGACACCAGAGAGGCACACAGAGAGAGAGAGAGAGGAGAGAAATGGACACACAGTAACAAAGACTAGCACGGACTCAGGCCAGGTATCAAGGAAGCAAGAAAAGGAGAGGTTAAGAGAGAAGGGGGAGAGCAGGAAGGAGAGAGGGGAAGATAGGAGAGAGAGATTGATGCAAAAGATGCAGGAGAGGGAGAGAGAGAAAGGAGAGACAGAGATGGAGAGAAGAAAGACACAATGAGATAGACCCATATAGACACAGAGACAGGAACGAATCAGATACATGGATAGACAGACATACAGGGCATCGTAGAGCAAGATGGAGATTGGCCCAAGCTCCCTGGAGATCCTGCGGGATGGGGCCAAATCCTGTGGTCCTGGCTGCTCAGGGACACAGCGCGAGGGAATGCGGTCATGTATCGGGAAGAACCACTAGACAGTAAAAGACATGGAAATCTTTAAACTAGCTGATGATGGTGTGGGGGATGAAGTCCTGAGTGGAAAATCAGAAATCCTGAGTCTGTCCCAACTTCACAGTTTTCTAGGTCTGGGACCTTGACTATCTCTGGGCCTGTTTTTCATATGTAAAGAAGAATCTGCACAAGACAGCCTTGGAGGCAGCTCTGACGATGCTGACACTGTGACACAGTGACTTAGTTCTAGGCTCTCTCTAGCCTGGGAGCTTTTTAGGATCGATGACTATTAGAAGATGTGTGCTCAGACCAGTCCTTCAGGCTGGATGAAGGCTGAGGGTGGACTGGGAGAAGGTGGCCAAGATTCTGGAGGAGGAGAAAGAGGAAGCAGAGGGCCAGGTGCTGAAACACTTACAGCTCATCGTCGTACTCCTTCGGGGGGCAGACGGCAACAACAAGGTCGATCCAGTCCTGTGGGAAGAAGCCCTGTGACTCTGGGGCACGCTAAGGGATTGGTGGTATGTCTTCCCTTGACATTCCATTCCTATTCCTGGGCACCATGGCTCAGGATCAGCTGGCTGGGGCCTTCTTCCCATGGTGGGGGTGGGCCCTGGAGGGGCTGGAGGTCCTTCTGATGGGGATGGGCCTCATTGTGCAGACCCATGGTCTGGGGAAGCTTTCAGTCTCTGGGGCTTCACACCATAGAGGCCAAGATTTACAGACCCTCGAAGGACACTAAGTTCCCAAATGTTGATCTGTGGACGGGCCAGGCAGCAACCTCAGAATCACCTGGGGGATTTCTTAAAACTCTAGACTCATAGACTTGGCCCCTGGAGATTTCGGGTAGGTCCTGGGAAACAGTACTTTTAACAAGATCCCGAGGTCACTCTGATGCACATCCAATCAGGGAACTTTAGGCTTAGCTTTCTGACCCTAACACTTAAATCCCCTCACTGGCATCATTGCCATCTTTGGCTTATCCATCATTGTCCACCCTTGGCTTGGGTGTATCCAATAAAAAGTATGTGATATATCACTGGGTCCCTCTACCATGCAGTAACTCCTAACATTGCACTGAAATCTCTCCGCAGGGCTCCTTCCATCCAATCTAGTTCTGCCCTCAAGAAACACAGAGAACACTCCTGCTCCCTCTACCCTAATGCAGCCCTTCAGATAATCAAAGACAGTTATCATGTTTGTTACCCGTGAGTCTTCTCTTCTCCACATCCCTTCATGTGGGTCCCAGGCCCATCTGGTCGGCTTGCTCGGCTCTGAACTTAATACCTCAGGCTCGGCTGCCTGCATACAGTTGCACAGGTTGTGCACTGCACAACACAAGAGGGCACCATCCACACCGTAATCTGTAGGAGGGCATCCCTTCGGATTGCACAGTGCACAGCCTGGAAGATTATGTGTGGTGGCCTTGACTTGATTATGTGTTGTGGCTAATGAGTACAGATCAGACTACCACCAGACCCTCCTCCATTTTGGGCACTCTACTTCTGTTAATGCTTTCCAGTAGCCCCAAGCATTTTTGATTCTTGATCAGTGTGCACTTAGAGAAGACCTGAAGTCTTTTATTTGCATGGGCTGCCATACCTGGTCTTCTGGAGTCTGTATTTGTGCCACTTGCTCTTTGGACTCAAGGTGGGAACTGACATTTATTTTTCTGAATCCCATCATGTCATATTGAGACCATTGGCTGGATGGGTTATGTGGATGTCACCCAAGAATGTCCTGGCCCCTGGATACCCACCCTGGGATGGGGCATCCTGACTGTAAGCTCTGGCTACAGAGGCCAGGGTTTAAGGCAGGCAGGAAGGGGAGGAAGGCAGGGAGGGGGTTTCCTCTTACCCCCTGACTCCAGGCCTTCTGCAGTGTGGCCTCAGCCTCAGCCAGCGTGTAGTCCGTCACGATCTTGCCATTGATCGCCATGACCTCATCCCCTTTCACAATGCCACCTACAAGATGAGGAGGACTGGTCAGCTGGGCCGTATGTGGCGTGTGCCTGGCCCAGGACTTGGCAAAGGCGGGGGACAGGAGGTCACTGTAGGGCTGCAGAAGGAGCCTGACTCCCAGCTTCTGATGGGCTCAGAAGGCACAAGGGGATACAATCCACCAATTTACTCAAAGAGCGCTTCCTACGCAGCCTGCCCACACTCCCTCACCCCCGCTCAGTAGAATGTGGACACCACTGAGGAACCATTGTTACCCTAGCCTTTGCTATTACAGAGGGAGGCAGGCCTGCATTACCCACGAGGTTATCAGAAACACGAGCTAGTTCTGTGAGCTGTCCCTGTCTGTGCTCCAGCCCTGCCAGTGTGCGTCAGGCCCCTGACCAGGCCAAGCTCTTTGCTACCCCAGAGTCTTCTCATGTTGTTCCACCTGGGACACTTGCTCCCCCTCTGTCTTCTCTGCTTCTAGGGCTGAGGTGAAACATCTCCTCTTCAGGGAGGACTGCTCTGACCTGCACGCAGTCCCGAGCAGGTCTTTCCTATTGTTCTCTCAAAGCATCCCAGTCTCTTCCTGCAGAGCGTTGTCACAATTTGTGGTTATATATCTATTTGTTGACTGATGGTCCCTCCCACCAGACTGTCAGCTCCGTGAGGTCAGGGGCTGTCTCTTTGGTTGACCACTATATCCACAGCACTTGACGTAATACCTAGCACAGAATAGGAACTCTATATATTTCTCGAATAAGTGAATGATGTTAAAGGTCTTCCTGGATAAGATGACCTGTAGTTTAATAAATTTGGGAAAAGCTGAGTTATAAGCTAAGCAGTTACTCACTGCAGAACTTGTCAGAGCCTTGAATATGCTAATTATGTATTATGGCTCTCCAAGAAGTGGGTAGATTGTGCATAGTTTCTCATACATCTTCAACTTCACAATCTTTAAAGAAATGTTTTTTAAGGACTTTTTTTTAGTTCTGGTGTCCACAGCACATTCTCTGGATTGTGTTGAAATAGATCACCCAGAAGTCTCGCAGGCAAGAAGGCTGTAGGAATATAGCGTATGATACTGAGGATGGTGTGGCACATGTGCTCCTGGGGAAAATGTCGCCAGCTGCTGGTGTGTCCAAAGCAGCGTGGGGCCAGCCTGTAGACAGCAGCTTCCTCTGGCAAGTGGGCCTGGGGTGAGGTGACTTTCACTCTTTCCTGTTGTACAAATTCCAGATGGAGCCTCAGAAGCAATATGGCAGTGGTTGGGCTGGGGCTTTGTAAGGAGAGGAGGGTCCCGGAAAAGTCACCCATTTATTCCGGTCCTCTTTCCCTGCCAGATACAGCAGACAGCTGTCTTTCTCTCAATTGGCCCCGAAGTGAGGACAGAGGCAGAGGACGGTGTGGGCCGGGAGGGCAGCCTTGGGCCATGGCAGCTGCCTAGCTGAGTGGGGCCCCCTCCACAGCTGAAATGACAGCTCAAGGTGTGGCTGTGAGAGGCAGGCCTGAGCTCACCAAGGCCATGGTGTCCGAGCTGGACTCGCCTTTGTAACCCACAGAACCAGGTGACTTTCCTGTCACTCCGCCTCCTGCCTCAGGTGCTCACCCACCTGCCATTCTCCCGACCGCAGCCTAGCGCTGCCCAGGAAGGACCTGACCATGGGATTCCCGCTCGGGCCTGGAAGGGTGAGGGGCCCAAGGCTCCTCCTTCGAGGCCACTGACTCCTTCACGAAAGACCCAAAGCTACTGAAAAGGTTCCTGACTTTGGAAGAAGAAATTGGTAATGGTGAGTCTTGGACACTCTCGGGCAGGTGAGCGGGCTTAAGGCAAGAGTAGAGCAAAATGACCAAACTGCTTGGGGGCCAGTCCTGCTTCCACCACTTAGCAGCTGGTCCTTGAACAAGCATTTTACCTTTCTGTGCCTCAGTTTCCTAAGCTGTAAGATGAGAGGTATAACAGCACTACTTTTGGTGCTGTCGTAAGGATTAAGTGAGTTAATAATACACGTGAACACTTTAGACACAGAGAGGTGCACGTACTTAGAATCACATCCGGCACATGGTCAGTTCTTGACAGATGTTGACCCTTATTAAGAGGACAGGGAAGGCTTGGATGCTTTCTCTCCTGCCTTTACATGTGCTGTGCCCTCTTCCTGGAAAGTTCTTTCCCACCATCATGAGGCTAATATTGACTTATCTTTTAAGGCTCAGCTCAGGTATGGTGCTTGTAAGGAGCCTTCCCGGGGGCCCCCTTTCCCTTGGTGGGTTGGGGCCCCTGAGGGTCCCACAGTTTTCCTCCATACCCCCAGTCCTCTTGTCAGCTCTTAGCAGACTGCGCTGTTCTGGCCTGAATCTGGCAATTCTGAGCATGTTTTCTCCACTAAATGGGGAGCCCCGGAAGGCAGGGTGGGGTCTGGTTGGCTGTATGCCCATAGTCCTGGCACCATCATATGCCCACGGGCAATGTGTGGGACTCAATAGATGGAAGGGTGGATCCAGATGGGGGAATTCTTGGGCAACAGTCGGTGCACTCCGAGTGGGCAGCCGTGTGCTTTCCTGGGACCCTGTACAATCACCGCACCATCCCCAAACTGGGGCATGGCTTGTCCCCACTCACCATGCCGCTCAGCAGCTCCCCCCTCGTACACAGCTGAGACGACCACCTTCCCGATCGGGGAGTCCACACCGCCTTCCAGGGCCAGATCTAAGGATCCCTCCTGTTTGGAGAAAAACAGGTCTTCGAGAGCCAAACTGTGGACACCTGGGTAACCAGGAGCCTCTTGACAGGGCTACAAAGATGGCTGGAGAATTCATGGGGCCAATGACAGTGCCATCAGGATGTGTGGTCCCACCACAGAAGGGGACATCCCTGAGGGAGAAAGGAAAGGGTGGGGATCTGAGGAGTCACCCAGGAGTCCTCTCCAGAGTCGGAGGAGCAGGGCACCAAGATGGGAGAGGGCTGGGGCAGAGAACGGTGGCGGCCCACCTCGCCTCCACGTGCCCACGTACCTTCTTAACGCGCAGGAGCCGGACATCCTTCCCTATGATCTGCTCTGGGGTGAACTAGAGGGAACAGACAGTGGGGAGCTCTGAGTCTGACCGGAGGATGAGGCTGGGGGGTCTGACAGAGTACATGGACAAGGGATCCTTCCCTGCCCCACACCCATCGGTCTTCACCTGGGGGTCCCAGGCCTCATGGAGGCCACATGGACACACACGGAGCTGCCCACAGAAATCCCAGATCCATTCTTCCCGAGACTATTGTGAGGGCGGGGCGAGGACATGCCCTATAAGCACCCAGCAAACCACAGAGCACGTGATACATAGTCAGTGCTGAGCAAGTGTAACTGCTCCCATAATCCCACAGGGCCCCAACACACACGCCAGGCCTGTGGGTCACACTAGAATGCTGTTTGCAAGGAGCCTTCACAGGAAAGAGCAGATGGGGTTCCCTGGGGCTCCTCATGTGCCCCACCTCATCCCTGGGACCCCCAGGGCCCAGAATGCATCACAACGGAGCACACTGTAACGTCCCCCCCCCCCCAATTCCTGGGATTACTCCCTGGGGGAGGAGAGTTCTCTCTCACCATGGAGTAGGGGTCAAAGCCTTCCTCATATTTCCGGAAATCCTGCAAGCGAAGGGAGGGTGTTAGGGCCACAGAGTAGAGTTCCCTGAGGGTCACCGCGGGAAGCAAGCTTAGGGCAGAGGAAGAAGTTGTGAATGGGTCAGATGTAAGGGAGAGAGTGGGGGGCCAGATGTGGCCTGGATGGGGATGTAGGGAGGAGGCTGGAAGCCCCAGTAGCCCGAGCAGCCCTGCCCGGGGAGAAGCAGGAAGCTATGCAAGCATTTGAAGGAGCCCAGCCCTGGACCCTGCATTGTTGCTGCGGGGTGGGCGTCTGTGGCTTGGTGGGGCGCCCGCTGATGTCCAGGTGGTCTGAGCGGCCCGTGTCAGCCTTGCCGAAGCTGTCATCTACCCAAAGCCTCAGGTCCTTTAGGTCCTACCTGAGTTCCTCCAAGTGCTTACGTGAGGCCAGGTTCAGGTTCTGGGGGTGAAGGCCCACTTTTCTTCACCCCGTGCTCTGACCCCAAAGAAGGACACCACTACTCAAGAGACAGCTCTCCCTGGGGAATCCGGCCACAAGATGACTGGGGTGCAGGGCAGTGGGCAGTCCCAGAGGAGCAGGGGCGTCTGTGCTTGCCCAGTGCCTAGCACTGTCGTTAATGCTTTCTAGAATGTAAGAGGCCTCCCAGACCCTTAGCCAGGAGAGGATGAGGGAGAAGACTTATCTCAGGGAATCTGGCTTGGCAAGGGCTGTGGAAACAATGTCCCCGAGATGTAGAAACAAAGTGGTAAGACGGAAGATGGGGGCATCCTGCCTTCCTAGGCATCCCCCACAGAGAGCGGGAGCCGGGTGTCCACAGACTCAGGGGCCAGGCATGCCAAGTCCTAGGCAGCAAAGCCTAGTCCCCATGGACAGGTGGGAGCAGAGGAGAGGCCCTGTGACAGGGGCACAGGTAGGCCCTGCTGGACTGAGTGGAACCATCCCCAGCACACAGTTCCCTGGGCCACACCAAGTGTCCCCACTGTCAGCATCAGGGGGAGGCCACTGCTTTCTCTATGCCCAGCATGCAGCAACCAAGCTCTGGGCACGAGATGGCAACCAGACCTCAGCAGGTGGCTCCCTGGGCATCAGTCTGCCCTCCCTCCTCATCCAGGCTTTGTCACCCAGGCTCAGCCCCACAGAGCCTGGGAGTTTGGAGGCTGGCCCCGCTCAGAGGCCACTCCCAGGTCAGTCTATGGGCATCAGGGCAGCAGACAGAGGAAGGGATGCAGCAAATCCATGGGCAGGAGAGGTCACTAGGCAGGATATGGAGTCAATGCTCTTTCACTGAGGGCCCTGACTACTTCTGGCTATTTCTTCTAGAAAACTGGACAGTGCTGGCTATGGGCTTCCCCTTCTCTCTCCCTGTGAGAATCTGCTCTCAGAATGGGCATGATGGCAAGGGTTTGTGTCTTGTGTGAATTTAGTTCGTAGACTTAAGCCACTACAGCTGGTCAGCCCTTGAAGAGGGAGCCTAACCCTTCATCCAACGGATGGAGAAACTGAGGCCCAGAAAGGTGACATTCATGCCCCTAAGGTCACCCAGCCAGTGGGTAGTGGAGCGAGAGTCTGACTTCCAGTCTGGGTCCTTGGGCTCCTCCCTTCCAGCCTCTCTCCCTTGGAGGGCTGTCTGTGCCCTAAACAAAAGGCCTTTAATGTCTATCTCATGATAGACAGTGGGGATGGTGGAGCAGGGAGGAGCCCGACCGTGGAGCCTGACCTCTTGAATGCAAATCCCGGGCCTGACAGGAGCTGTGACATCATGGGCACCTTTCCTAACCTCTCTGCTTCAGTTTCTCATCTACTTACCTCCTAGGGTTGCTAAAAAGATTAAACGAGTTTATATACATAAAGTATTTAGACACGGTGCTTGGCCCAGTGTTAGCTGTCGCCTGTCAGTCCCCAGTCCTGGGCTGGGAGCAGCCTCCTTTGCAAACTCCCATGTATCCCTGTGAAGCTGACACCTCCCCGGCACTCTGCCTGTAGTCAAATCAGCCTGCGGTGTGATAGTGGGTTAGCAGTGGGGTTGGCGGCAAGATCTTTCTCTATCTGGGGGTCTCTTTCACCGGTGGTGAGACTGCCAGCCCAGTGGCTGGCTCTGTGAACGTAAGCCCCCAGGAGGTGCGAAAGTAAGGGGCTGCTTGCCTGATACCACTCATGGACCAGGAAGGACATCCATATCCTTGCATGCAGGAGTACCCCGGGCAGGTGGAGGACCTGGACCACCACTCCTCCCTGACTGGCTCAGGTTCAGGCAAAGCTGTGATCTGCCTCGAAGGGACAAGACAGGGGAAGAGGCAGGGAGACACCTTCTCTCCTAGGGCTGGAGGGAGGACCCATCTTGGCCTCTGCGACCGTCTGCGGCTTCCCTCTGTCCTCTCCTCTTTGGACAAACAGTGGCAAAAGAGCAGAGCCCCCAGGGATCCTGCTGCTTTCTCAGCTGGGGCATGGGGTCTAATAAAGCCAGGGTGCCCTCCTGCTATGAGACCCTTCCCCACTCCTGGCGGCAGGCAACAGGGTCACAGCTCTGGCCTGCGGCTCTGGCAGAGGGCCCTTGGGCCGCCTCGGGGCCAACTGGCACTCCCAGAGAGAAGTCGGAGCAGGAGGGACGGGGGTGGCGGGAAGGACTACAGACACACGCGGGTATCGCTTTACTTGTCTGAACGCTGTCTGATAAACCACCATCCTCTTCAACATCTCCTGCGGCTGCCAGAAACAAAAAAAAAAGTTCCATGCTGGACGTTACCAATAGGCCTCGTCTGCCCTCTGGTGCCAGACTCTGGGCCTGCCAGCCTGGGGCTGCCAACATCCCGCTCCAGGCAGACACAGCGCCGGCCCGGCGCCCCCAGACACGGCAGCTACCCGGCTCTAGTCAGGCAGACACCACCCTCTGTCACGGGCCAGGGAACGTCCCTCGGATGCATCGGCAGGTGATCCCAGGGGCATGAACTTTGCTCTTTGGGGAGCTGACAGGACAGCAAAAGCTCAAAATAAGTCTCTGAGCTGTCCTGCCCTGACATTTGGATAGGGTTTCCTTGAAAGGGGAAGAAAAATTCTGGCCTGACTCTCTTCCCACCGTGGGTGCGAGGCCAGTCCGTGCCTGGCACCCCCCGGGGCATGGGGTTCCACGTGAGTCCCAGCTCCCACAGCCTTAGGCGACTGGGGATGGGCAGACCCTACTGCTCCCCCAGGACCACGCCTCACACTCCCAGTCCAGTGAGGAGTGAGGGGCGAGACGGAGAGAGTGAGTGGCTCCGCTCTGGACGGTACCCCATCTGAGGGTGTTTCGCGTCGTGCCTCGCCAGGCCTTAGGGGCCGAGGCCAGGGCCAGTGGAATCACTGGACGTTTGGCAAGATGGCAATGTAGGTAAGGGCTTGAGCTCTCGGGTCTGACTCTGGAGTAAGTGGTAAGATCTGGCTCTGCCTTGGGTAACCGACTCAGCCCCTCTAAGCCTCAGTCTCCTGACACACGGTGGGCTCGAAAGCAGCCTGAGCTGTTACCATTCTTACTTCTAGAGGGATCTCCAGCCTGTTTGGGACCCACATGGATTCATCTTTTGGTCAACGAGAAGTCAAGAGCTAGCTCTTAATGTCAGGTGGTGTCCCACCTCACTCCCTCCAGAGGCAGCAGAAGCCAGAGGAGACAGACAGCCCTCGTCTGCTCCGCTGGAGATGCCCTGGAGGGGACCCGAGGGGCTTACCAGGACCTCAGATTTCACAGCTGGCCTGTAGATGAAGTTGGACTCCTGATGGACCATGACAGGTTTGGAGATAGTAGACACGCCAGGGCCTCGTGGAGGCTGTGGGCTTGGGCAAAATGTCTACAAGGGTTAGCGTAAGAGAAGCCCACATGAGGGCGTGGCGGGAGTGGCCCAGGCCAACTACGACACACATGCAAATCCACGCCATGCACAGGCTAACTCCCTGGTTCAGTCGCCCTGTTGGAGGTGCCAGGGGTGTGATCTTCAGCAGAGAGACAAGAAGTCCATGGCCACGGTGTGTTTTGAGGCCACAGAAACTACTGGGTGGTTCTACGAAATCAGGAACTTGAGCCAGAGCTGAGTTCGGGGGACGCCCGCAGCCACTGCCACTCAGGGGACACACTTTCCAGGCTCTCTCTCTGTGGCCGTGGGGGCCATCTAGCCTCCTCTCTCCCTGCAGGCTATTCCTTCCGGCCACGGTTCCATTCCCCAGACTGCACACAAAGCATCTGCTGTCCCTGGTGGGAGGGCACCGAGGTGGGGGGGGGACCCGTAAGAGCAGCATCCAGGAGAGCTGACACAACCTGTCTGCATTGCTCTAACACACTCCATCATTGTCGGCCACACAAATCGAATTGGATCACAACCCTGTCCAAATTCTTCTTGGGTCCCCACTGACTGCTGAGCTCTTTGGCTTGACCCGCAAGCCCCTTCATTAATTTCTTCACCTTCCCTTGAGACCCCATCCCTCACTCCTCACCTTCCTCACACTACCTAACGTCAGCCCCCAAGATGCCAGTCTTTCTGGCCTTGATTTCTGCACGTGCTCTTTCCTCCCACTACTTTACCTGCTCAGGTCTTAACTTGGGTGTCACTGCCTTCCAAAAGCCCTCTCTGAGCTTTTTCTCTCCACCCCAATTCATCACAGCACCTCTGTGCCCCCATGTTCCCCCAGAGAGTGTGGCAGTCTCCTGCTTATGTATCTCCTGTCCCCACTAGGCGGTTTGGGCAGGGACTAGGCTGCCCATTTTGTGGTGCTTCTCCGGTGCCAGGCATAGTGGCTAGCATCTAGCAGGTGCTCACTGAACGTGTTGAATGAATGAAGGACTTAGTACTATGGTGGGCACACAGGACGGTGCCTGGGGGTAGATACGGCCCTGAAAACCTTCTGGCGGGTCTGGTGTGGCAGGCATACAAGCCAAGCCAACACGAGTGTTTCCAGACCTGAGGCCTTCAGCTCAGGTCATGATCCCAGGGTCCTGGGATGGAGCCCGATGTTGGGTTCCCTGTTCAGAGGGGAGCCTGCTTCTCCCTCTGCCTCTGCCTCTCATCCTGACTTGTGTGCTCTCGCTCTGTCAAAAAAAAAAAAAAAAAATCTTAAAAAAAATAAGTCTATAGAGTTTACCTCCAATCTCGTGTTTGCAGCTTCACCCACATTTTCTTGTATCCTGAGCTGTCACTCATCATGGTTAATGCCTACTGAGCACCTGCCCGCCATTCTCCTACGGATTACTTTTGAACGAATTCATGGATTAACTCACGTGATCCTCACTACAGGCAGGTGCCATTAGCATTCCCATTTTACGAACGAGAAGCCCCAGGCTCAGACAGGTGAAGTCATGCAGACCCAAGTCGTCCAGCCAGCGGTAGAGCCAGGGTTCAAACCCCGGCGGTTCCTCCTCGCCACCTTTGTTCCCTGTACCTTCCATGCCCTTCCTCCCAGCCTCCATGTATTGTCATCCTTCTAAGCCCCAGCTCATCAGCCCTTTACTCTGCAGAGGCGCCTTCAACCTCCCGTTAGAATGAATCCTCCCCAGAGCACCTGGCCTGTGCCATTTTATAGCTGAATCGTGTCTGCTCAGCCTTCAGATGGCGAAGTCCAGGAAAGCACGGGAGCGCCAATTTCCTCGCTGTCCCCTGCAGCACTGCTCCACTGCTCCCCTACACAAGGCAAGGCTCAATCAATGCTTATTGAGTCAAACTTGTCAAGGAAAAGCTGCTGCCCACCTTGATAGGAGGGACTCACTCAAAGGATATGACCTCTGTGCCAGGCTAACTCAGCTCCCTGTAAACCCGCTCCTGGCTGCGCTCTGGGACAGACGACATCTCTCTGTCAGAGCTGCAAGGCTCGGGACCCATCAGAGGTCTAGAAGGAGTCCCCCGAGAGTCCCCTCCCAGACGCTGCAGCCTTGTAGGCACCCGGGACTTTCTTTATTCCACCTTCCCCCAAGCTCTCCTGAATGCTCTGAAATGCTTACTCTGCTCTTCATGCTGGGCCCTGAATCCATGCAGGGAAGGTTAACGAGAACGACTGATCAGTACCACTGACTGCCCTCTCTCAAAGCTCCTACCCTTGGCTGGCATGAGCTCATTTAGCTCGGACTCAAGCCTGGCCCCGGGGCTACTGCAGCACAGGAATATTTGGTTGGTCCCCCCCGGGATCAAAGCTCCAGATCTTCCTTGGGGATTGCCTCTTCCAAAATAGTCTTTGGATGAAGAACAATTAATAAGAAATATGCCTTTTTGAGAAAGATCACTGTTCAGCCTCCTGACATCCAAGAGAAAAAAAAAAACCTACTCTTTTTATAGTAAATTTGAAGATTTCTAGGAACTCTCTGTCTTCATTTTTTTCTGTAGCTGGAAGTTGGCCGGAAAGTTCTGGGTATTATACTTCAAGCCAATGTAATTGGCAAACTCCATAGAAAATGGCACTGTAATGTCCTAACAGCACCGGACCGTGTTATCCCTGCATTTACAGAGCCTAATACCGCTCCACTGCTTCGCCTCCCCTCCTTCTCCCATTAACTTGGGGATTCGTTTCTCATATTCACCGTTTTCTGAGCTTGTATCAGAAAGTGACTGGCTGTGACACAGAGCTCTGGCTACTGAGTAACACAGCCTTGCAAGTACTATATAGAATGTTACCAGCCCGTACGAGCCAAGAGGAGCAAAGAGAAACCAACAGACATGGAGACAGAGCTGCTCACCGCAAGCATCACGGGCAGGTCACCATACAGGACAGCACTTCAAAACCAGTAGAAAGCAGGCACATGCAGGGTGACCACAACACGCGGATGGGGAGCTCATTTCCCGAAAATGGGTTGGAGTGATGTTTCTTCCAGGCCCCACTCGTGAGAGCAGTGGAGGATGGGGGAAACAGCAGCAGGCCTGCCCACGCTTTCTGCTTCCCAGCTCAGCATGCGGACCCGGGGCAGTACCTTTGGGGTGGGTGGGAAGCTCCGTTCAGGAACAGGGGAGTTAGTGGGCTTCCCACTGTGGTTCTTTGCCTCCCAGTCCTCTGCTGGATTTCCTGTGTCCCCAGCACGGAAGGGGTGGTTGCCCAGTGCCTCTTCCAGTGCCGAGGGTAGCGGGCGGGTAGGAGTCAGGTCTTGGGTGGGAATAGACGGTGGGGGAGGGATGGGAATGGGGGGTGGAGTGCGTTGCACCCAGGGTGAAGACGAGGCACACACGTGGCCTGATGACGGAAGGACAGGGGGTGCAGGGGCCTTGGGGGATGGGTTGGAGGGTGGAGGGTGGGGCATCACGGGTAAGGCGGAGGGAGCCTTGGGTGGGTAGTAGAACATGTCCAAGGGGATGTCATCCAGGTCAGTGGTGTGGAGGTGCAGCCCGCCTGCGAAGCGTCTCAGGGGTGGGACCAGGGGAGACACAGAAGGCGGGGGAAGCGGGGGCCCCCTGGTCATCTGGGGGGTTGCAAGGAGGTTCTGTAATTATCTGACTAGGGCTCCACTTCACAATACATCAAGTATAATGCTTTTCTGTTTCTTTTGCAGCTGGAGACCCACCACCCACAAACTAGAATCATGGGAGGTATCACTTCTCTGTCACCTGGGTGCTCAGGTCAGCCCACGCCAAGTGGCTAGGAGGGAGTGCCCAAATGCGGGATAGTCCCAAGTTATGCCACATGTGGGTGATAAGTAAGGTGACCATACAGGTTATCATCCAAACTGGAACAGACTTGATAGTGAGAGAGGTACTCTTAGCAATGATTCCAGGACAACACGCGTAACGGAGACCATCTCAGATGAGCTAGGACTTAGTGGTCACTCTGGAGATAAGCCCAGAAATACAGATCTGTCCCCCTCCCCAAGAGACAAAGGCAGAGTGGGCTGGTAGGGGCGGCCCTGGACACTGAGGCTTGCCGGTGGCCATCTTGCCTCCCGCTGTCCCCAGAGTGGGTCATTCTGAAGGCAGCAGGAGGGCCTCTGTGGAAAGAAGGGCTCTGTTACCTCTGAAATCTCATTATCAGCAGAGGAAATCTGCTCAAGGCGCGTCTGACAGAGCCTTTCCACCCAATACTGAATCTTTTCCGATTCCTCAAGGTCTTCCCGCTCTGTCTCGGACACCTAGGACCCAAGGACAGTGCAATAAGGAGAGGACAGAGGGCACACCGAGTCACACGTGGTGGCACACTCAAATCAGTAGCCGAGCAGCACTTCTGTAGCACGTGCTGCTGGGTGTGTCCACTCTCCGCGCGAAAACCCTGGCTTGTTCCGCCTTGGCCCCAGGAGAGGTGCAAATCAGGAGGGAGAGGGTGCTGGGGAGTCAGGTGGGCTAACAGCACTTGTAGGCCAGATCAGAGGAGGGGCTCGTGCTTTGTGCAGAACCAGCTGGGATGCGGCTCCCAGAGTCCCCGGGAACTCTTAGGCTCTTGTGATTCTCCAAGAATGGTCCTTTTTTAAGCTCCAAGCACGTTCCAAAAGTTTGACTTTACTCTTTCTCCCCTCTCCAGGCTGCCTTGTCCTCAGAAGTACAAGTTGGATTTTATTTTTAATTTTGTAGCTTATTCGTTCCTAATGCCAGACCTAATGCACTTCACATTTTCCAGGATTACTCTGGTTTTGTAATCTAATCAGCTTGGCATTCTGATTCATGGAAGCATTAAAGAGAAGCAGAATGAATAACGGCTCCAATAGCTAGGGAGTTCAGGTCACCCAGCTCACCTAGGAAATAGGAATTACTCATGCTGGAGGATTGCTTTCTTCATGTCCTGAAGAGGACAGCCTTAGATACATTTCCAGGTTGAAGAGGTCTAGCCTCGGATACGTCCTATGTTTTTGTTTTTTTAAAATTTTATTTACTTGAGAGAAAGAGTAAGAGAGAGAGTGTGAGCGAGCACGCACGAAGGGTGGCGAGGGGCAGAGGAAGAAGGAGACTCCCCACTGAGCAGGAGCCCAATGTGGGGCTCAATCCCAGGGCCCCAAGATCATGACCTGAGCCGAAGGCAGACGCTTAATCAACTGAGCCACCCGGGAGCCCCTGGATATATCCTATGCTGATGGAAGCAGCCTCAGACACCACATCTGCACAAAGGGGTTTTAGCCTCAGACCCATACTCTCAGAGCCAAGGCACGATGGGGAAATCTGGTCTTGCACTTATAACCTGGGTAGAGGGGCCAAACTGACTCGGACCTGATGATAGGTGGATGGAAAGCTAACTTCAGTTCTACAATCTAGGCAGAAGGGTTAGTTTTGGGGTTATACCCTAAGTAAGGAGAGAGACCTCATAGCCACACATAGGCTGGACAGGCCTAGCCATGGACTCATACTCTGGCGGGGCTTGGATGGAGGGGACAGACTCAAACCTCTAGCCTGGTGTGTGAAGGGCTAACCTAAGTGTGACAATCTGGGCAGAGAGGCTAGCCTCAGACCCATACCTGAGCAAGGAGTCTAGTCTCCGTTCCAAACATACACCGAAGCCAGAGGCTAGTTCTCCATGATCCTGGGCAGGTGGGATGATCCCACGTTCCAGAATGAGCAGAAGGGCAGGGCCCACTCCATCCTTGGACTCCACTTGGGGAAAACAACTCCAGCTGGTTCCCTGGGAGCTTGGTGGGGAACCACCAAACTGTGCCCGGGGTGACTCACCCGGCCTGCGAGTAGGACGCGTACCTCCTGGGCCAGCCGGTTGATCTTCAGTTGCTTTTCCTTCTCCAGCATTTCCTCTTTCTCTTTGTAAAGCTTTTGCTCAAACTCTAGTTCCTTCTTATTCTTTCTCAACTCCTGCAGGCTGTCATACTTGGCTTTCTTCTTATCCTTTCCTTTCTGAGCAGATGTGGCAGTGTTTACACGACAAGGATTACAAGGTCGTGTTGACGCTGGCACAGCACGGCAAACAGGGCATTCAGTCCACAACAAGGCCAGAAACCCACCCTGTGCCAAGCTCCTCCCCCAGCTCTGCCCCTCTGCACTGGGCACGGGACCTCGGGTTTAGGGCAGGCGAACTGCTGCTCCCCATTGTGGAGTGGGAGACACATGCCCCGTGTCAGCCAGAAGAACTGGCTTACTTCACTAGCTATGTGACCTTGGGTAAGTGCTTTAACCTCTCTGGGCCTGATTCACCTCATCTCCAAAACAGAAGAAAATACCTGCCCTACGGGCTTGCCATCACAGCCAATAAAATAACATCTATAAAAGAGCTTTATAAACATGAAAGCACTGTATGAATAAAATACGTTGTATTTATGTCCTAGTATCTGGGCACATGCCTTCTCCATCATCTGGAAAGAAAGGTGTCTCATACTTAGGCAACAGAGATACATCCTGGGAGATTCTATGGAAAATCTGGGAGAGCTGGCGAGCCTTATTTGCAGAGATCCTCTGTCCTAAGCTGCAAGAGGTGGGAGCCAGCCTCAGACCCAGGAGCCCAGAGCCAGGGACATGAGAGTTTGCTCTGATGCTTAAGCTGCAGACCATTTAATCCTGTAGAGGCCCTCTGAACCAGGCCCCTGAACTGAGAATTAGCCGGAAACTACGGGACTAGGAGATGAGGGCAGGGGACGAGGATGGCCTAACTGCTTTATACTGACTGCCAGGGTTCAAGAGGATTTGGGATAGGAGACGCAAAGCCACCAGACTCCTTATTTTTCCTGGTGGAACTGGACCCATAAAACCTGCTTTCCTGGCTGCTTCTCCCATGAGATTGCAAGGAAGCCAAGGAGAAAGGAAGGACTGCCTGTGTGCTTAGGGATTTATGCTGATCATCTCGTATGTAGGTGTTATCCCCACTCTCTTGATGAAGGAGCCAGGGCTCAGAGAGGTGAAGGTCCTTGCCCAGCGTGAAACATCCAGTAAGTGGTGGTGCCAGGATCTGGACCTGAGTCTTCCAGGTCCTACCTGTTTGCTCCTGCGCCCAGGTGAGCTGGCAGCACCGGGGGGTGTGGCAGGAGGGAGCGTCAGCCCCATCACACACAGCACAGAGGACAGAGTTAGCACGCAGGAGAGGGGACAGCAGAGAGCGTCAGCATTCTGGAGTATTTCTGTGGGGAGGGGGAAATCTGCCTGTGCACTGAGCTCACCCCCACCCCCAACAAGCCTTCCTGGGGTCTTCTCTCGGAATTCCTGAATCATCCCAGAGCCTAAGGGCAGGAATGAGGAACTGAGTTTCTCAGCACTGGACATACAACTTTGTCCACAGCTGGAGAGGCTTGGGGGTGGCGTTATGGTCCTATGATTGAGTCATCCTGGCTCCCCTCCTACAGACAACACCTACTTCCATGCGCAGGTAATATGCTTTGGAGATGGTCTCCCATCTTGGGGATAGAGGCCCACCCCCAGAGCAGTCTATGAACTACTTGAGAAAATGATTCTCATTGTTGCAGAGTCCTCCTTGGTTCCTCGCCTACCATGTTCATTAGACTCTTGGCTCAGTTGATAGGTGAACCCTGCCATCATATTATAGATCAGACAATTCCCCCAAGAGGAGCTGAGAACATTCTGCCCAATGGCAGCTTGCTAGAATAAGGGCATGACTTCTCACAGGGACCACCATGATAGGAATGGTCATTCTGTTGGTTAAAAAAACAAACAAACAAACAAACAAACACCCCCTCCACCCCAAAAAACTATCAGTGCTAAGATTTTAGGGCCAGGGCTCCTGGATGGGGCAGGCAGATGTGACAGTTTCTGCTCCATTTCCAAGAAAGCAACACCTGTTTACTGATGCAGGAGGTTCTTGTCCACTGACCTCATACTAGTGCCCAGTACACCGGTTATTCAGTTGCGTGGGACCCCCCTCCCCCCCCACGGGACAGGGGGCTCCTGCACGTAGTGCTGGTTTGCGCGATCTAGCAGTCCTAGTGGAAGGCTTAGAACCATGTGCCCTTCAGGCACTGACGCAGACTTGATGGGGCCACAGGCCTGGGAACCCTGAGTGCCAGCGGGACTTACTGCCAATTTAGCAATAAAAGACATTGACTCTTTATCTTAAAAATATCTATAAAATAAGGGCAACTTTGTGCATGGACGATCATGGCTGTAGATAGTCACATGTATTACTTGGGGACTTGGTGTTCTAGATGCTGGGACACAAGGGGTGTCACATGCTCTAGAGAAAGTGATAATGGATTTCCAGAGCCAGCATGAGGGATGTGATTCTGTGGTCCTTTCGGCTGTCAGTTAAATTCATGGCAAATAATCCTTCCGGTCTGGGCCGAGAAGAAAGGCAGATGGGGTATGTGCTCTTGCTTCTACCTGGATGCAATCGTTCTCTCTTTTGGAAATGAAATGAAAACAAAAATACCAGCTATTCAGTGATACTGAGCTAATGAATAGAGGAAAATGGGTCTCCTTTACCAACAGCAATTTCCAAGTGACGTGATTTCCTGTGGGAGGTGTGTGTGGGGAGGAGATGCTCATTCTCTTACATTTGGCTGGTTATTAGTACCTGGAAAAGATTTTACCTCTCCATCTTCTTTTAATTATTTTTTCTAGTAAAATCCTGTGTGTGTGTGCGTGTGTGTGCGTGTGTGTGTGCGCGCGCGTGTGTGTGTGTGCACGCATGCAATGTCCTCTCTAGGTGAGTTCTAATAGAGACAGTGCATAGAGAAGAATTAGAAATCTAACGTAATGAGACATCCTAAGTCACAGAGTCAGACTGTAGGATGAAAAAGACAGTCTCCTGAGACCGGGTCCTTTCTGAGACCATGGCAGTGTGGAAAGGAATCCCCCGTGGTGCTCTGTCCTAAGTTGATTCAATGTCATATAAACCATGATTTGTGTTCCTAGGTAAAGACGTCAACTTCTGTCAGCAATAATATTGCCGTCTATTATTTTAAAAGTATTGTGTTGGAGGAAGGGGGTAGATGTTTCTGGAACATCCGGTATCCCCATTTTACAGGCAAGGAAAAGCTACGTATCATCAAGGTCACCCAGGTGCCACTGCTTTGGTTTCCAGGGGAACTGACATCCCTTGAGAAAGACCCGGTCGAGTGATAACACCTAAATGAGTTCACCCAGATTTATGCTGATGCCTGATTTCCAAATGCCAAGTCATCTCAAATATCTAATCTACAGATATTAACAGCGGCGGTTTCATAATCAAATGCCAAAGTGATTTGGAAAGAAAAAGAACGAGAGTCTTATGGGGCCTGGAGATGCAGTAATAAGATTTAGAGAGAAAGCTCAAGGCCCCAGAGACCAGAAGAACGCATTATCCTGGCACGTGTAGATATTTCCAGGAGAGAGTTAGGACTGGTGTGGCTCTTCGTCTCAACCCGATGCAGCAAATCCCTGCCTGGCAGCCAGTCTCTGTCTGGCACGGCTGGTCTCGCAACCCGTGCTGTGTCTACCCAGCCTGCTATGCCACTGTCTGCCCGTGGCTTCTGTCTTGGCCTCTGGTTCTCACTGACTGAGGAACAAGGTAGAAGTTTCCTGCCATGGCCCTGCCCCTGCCCTGTGCCTCCTGGGGCTGATGCTGATCCAGGCGGTGCCAGATGGTACCCGGGCGGGTCTCGCCCCCTGAATCCTTACCCCCCACAACGCTTCTGTGACAGCGCCCTGGCGTTTGACGTCAGCCTGACAGGGAGGCGCGGACAGGGTCAGCCCTCCAAGTGAGCAGGTCGGGTCACACCAGTTAGAGTTCACAGGAAAAGAAACGAGGCTTGGAAAGGCCCAAACCCACAGCAAACTCAGTGGCAAATGGCACAGCACTCAGCCTCAGTCCTACCTTGCGGATGGTCGGGAATTTGCCATCGTAACGATAAAACCACCCAAAGGCTATAAGAACACAGAGAACAAAGAGATGAGCCACAGTTCCGCTCAGCCAGGTTCCACAGGCGGCAGCCCAGAGTCGGGATCGCAGGGAGCACGTGGCTCTGGGAGATGAACAGCAGCACTGGCAGCCCCAACAGCCAAACTGCACCCTCAGTCCCACTCTCCACTCACCTGCGCCCCCTCCCGGGCTACATAGCAGGAGAAAGGCCCCGATTTCCTAGGGCCCTGCCAACCCGCTTCTCCCGGGGACACTGGCTTCAGAAGTCAGTGCCAGAAAACCAGAGATGGCCCTTGTGGGAGGATGAGGTTTTCCAAATCACAGCTGCCGTCTGTGAACACAGAGCTCTGCTGAAAGAGAACGGGGCCGCTCCTGACAGCTCGTCCCTCCGGCCAAGAAGTGGCTCGAGACAAAAGCAAGCCTGGGGCTCTGCCTAGAACGGCTCTCACACAGAACAACACGGCCTTGTCTCATGGCGCAGCCCACGTGCTCCCCTGTCGATGTTGAGAGAGAAGGCCATGCCCGGGGTCGGCTCTGGGAAAGGCAGCTCAGGCAGCAGTGGTCAGATCACCAGGGCACCAGCCCCTTGCTTTCCCCAGGCGACAGCATGACAGGGAAACACCTCGAACCTCAAGCTCCCTGGGCCAGCAGCGACCCCTTAAATCATCACCCACCCTGCCCCGCTTGAGTTCTAGAACAGGATCTTGACAGCCTTCTGCTGCACCAAGCACTACCCACTTGCTTGCTGGATCTTAGGGGATATCTAGGGAGTCCTGACGGAGGGGCCAGAGCAGCAAAGGAAGGAGCTGGGCTTGGGCAGGGCTTAAACATGTGAACCACTGGTCCAGCTGTTTTGGCGTGCATCTGTGGGCCTTCCAGCCCGGTCACCGGTCCTGTCCTCTGGTTTTGGACTAAGTTCTTGGCTGGGCTTGCAGGAGCTTTGCACCCTCCCGTGGTCCCCACCACGTGCTGGCCCCTTAGAGCTGGGTGTCTGCAGGGCTAGCAGTAGGCGGTGGGCAGGGCAAGCAGAGCAGCAAGGCCAGGGAGCGAAGCGGGGGCTGCAAACCTGCTCTCCCTGCTCCTCCGTGCCTCCATCCGGGTCATCTGCTGGCTCAAGCTCGGGCTCCACTCCCTCATCAGCTACCCGGGAAAAGAGGAGGAAGCTGGTGAACCAAGAGGCACTCGGGAGACCACAAGGCCAGAGGTGCTTCCCAGGAGCCTAATGCCCTACGGCCAGCTTCCTCTACAGGAACTGTGAGGTCAGGGGCAGGAACAGGGCCCAGACGCCCAGACCAAACTGCTGTGCTCTGGGATGGTGCATGCAGTGCTTTCAACCTCGGAAGCTTTAGTTTTCCTACCTGTAAAACGGGGTAACAACAGGGGCCTCTGACCTGACAGTCAAGTGAGAAATTTTTGCAGGGCATTCCGTTGATACTTGGGAAGTGAGGGACAGAGGATGGGAGTATCTGAGTATTACACACGCTCAGTGCCAAGGGCTTACGATGCAAGAACAGGTCCTCCTGGCTGCTTCTTAACTGCCGTGGGAACTCTGGGTCCTTGGGGGATGTCAGAGCTATGTGGGCAGGGTCGGGGATCCAGAGGGGGTGAGGAGATTCCAAAGAGGAAAGGGGAGACATGTGGTTAGGAAGACATGAATTCTGACATCACGTGGAGAATAGCAAATCATCCCTTCCAGTGCCTTCCGACCTGGACTTTGGCCTCCCTATGACTGTGGAAGGTAGTGTATGAGTCTGCTGTGAGCTGCTTATTAATATTTCAAATATTAATTAGAAGAGCTTGCCCATTCATTTATGAAAAGGCTGTAAATTCAGTTCCTTTGCTTTTGGCTCAGTTTAGGTTTACTCAACAGTGGAACATTGACACTTTCTTGCAAACAAGAATGACTACTTAATAAAACAATAGGAAAACAAATGATTAATTAATGGTATGATAGGAAAAACCTCCACTTCTAAACCATGGGGTCTCTTGGGGGTGGAGGTTAATTGATGGGGTCCTTGATGGAGAGAAAAGCCTAGAAATATCTTATTTAAAACCTCATCTCCCAAGGCTCCTTCCAGCTCTAGGATCCTTAACAACCCCCTCCCTCATTGCTGGGGTTAAAGAAAGCTCTTCTGGGGGCCTCTTGACAATCTATCCTGCCTCAGCAGAATGTTGGGGTTCTGTTGGGTCAGCCATGGGGAGGCAGGCAGTGCCCCTGGGACAGGGGTTGGTGAGAGAAGCAGCCAGTCTGACCGACATTGTTAGAATGAGGGGCTCCCTTTTCCAGGCAAGAGATGCTCCACACTCTTTCCTGTCTGTTCAAAAATGTGTGGTCCCTCCCTCACAGGCACAAACCCCCGAGTCAGGTATAACCTACCGGCTAACTGGGCCCCAGAGCTGAAGAGTGGCCAGGGAGGAGCCGGCGGTGGGCTGGTCCCTGCGGGCCCAGCACAACAGGGACTGGTCCAGCCTCCCAGGGATGGGGAGAGAGGCAGGAACTGAGCTGGCTCGGTGGAGACCTTCCTGCATTTCCTGACTTATTTCCAAACGAGCTGAAGTGGCCAGTGCATCTGGAGATGCAGATGGATGGAAGCAGCAGCTGCCCTAGGTCAGGCAGCCAGGCTTGGGGCATCAATCCCATGCTTTGCTCATTCCCTTCGAAAACACTTGTATCTTCAAGCAAAGGGAAAGTTCTTGCTCCTTTTATTCAAGAAGATTGATTTGGTTTAAGAGCACTAAATAAATAGCTAGCTAGAGAAAGGGCTTTTATTTTTTATAGCTCCTGAGAGGGTGTGTTTGCTCTGAAGCCAAGACCCAGTTTCTAGAAAGGTACTAAATTGACTGGGATTACTTTCACGAGAAGCAATTAAAATCGATTTCTCTCCTTCTGAAGCTCCTGTTTCACTCATAAGAGCAAATTAGCTCCCTGTCTAAAACAGATTATTCACCAGGAATTTAGCTCTGGCCACATCCTCAACTAATACCAAATGTCAGGGGGGAGGCTGATGAGAGCTTGCTTTGTCCTTCAGAGAGGACTCGGAGATGACACCATGCCCTGCTGCCAGGAAGGAATGTGCTAGCAGATGTTTGCCCTGCACCCAGGGAGGAAGCCCAGAAGCCCAGCCCAACCTCTTCGTTGACCCAAGTGGCCTGTGTTGGCAAGATGATGATGTCCCTCTAGGGCTCGGGTATGCTCTAAAGTCGGGGCCAGAATTGTCCAGACCCCATCATAAGATCCCGAATGGCTGCGACACAGCAGAGACGGGGAACCCCAAATCTAGAGGTTCTCAGGTCAGCTGAGCACAATCGGCTGCAGTAGAACTGGCCCTTTGTCACGTAAAGTGAGTTAGGCTCAATCTGGAAACCTGGACTCGTGGTTGCTACGGCCCCCAAGCTACCTTGCTTGGCTTCCTGCCACCAGCCCACCAGGCAGCACAGAGATTGAGCTCCCACTTTGCCTGGTGGTGTGAGCTGCCCTGTGAAGAGACATCCTGGCAGTTGGGGTTGAGAGGTGGACTGGGGAGCAGGTGGTGGAGGCCTGCCCTGAAACTGGTTGTAAGAACATAGGACAGACGAAGAAAGGAGGTACGAAGGGCAGAGGGAGCTGAGGCCCCAGGATGGCTGCAGTGTGGGCCTAGGAGGGGTCAGTCCTCTCCCTGCCTCCATCCTGGAAGGGGTGTGACCACAGCCCACACACAGGGATGCAGGTGGCAGGGGCGCTCAGGTAAGCTCTCCCCACAGTTACCGCTCAGCCTTGGACCACCGGTCCTCTCCAACATGAGCACTTCCCCTCTTCCTGGCTGCTGTTGCCCCCAGCTCTGACTCACGGCCAGGTGGGACGTGGACACAACACCCAGCAAGCCAGGATGACGGTCCCATGCTCGCTTTTGCCACAGCTTTCCATTCCCTGGTCAGCAGCCCAAGGGCAGGAGGAGAGATCCATCTGCCTGAGTCTGTGTTGTGGGGGAGAGCCTGGCAGCAGGCCCCTGAGGACAAGGGGGCAGACAGATCCCGCCCACCCCAGGGCCCTGGCACACGGCTGCCCCTCCATGAAGAAAATGCATCCCAGGGAGTCATGACCTCTTCACCCGGGGAGGTGGTGGTGAGTGGAGGAAGACCGGCACCTCTGTCTAGACACTCCCCAAACCCCCAGCCCCAGAAGGAAGCCCCCTCCCCCGGCACACGATACGTACACTTAGGCTTGCGAAGGGGTATTGGGTGCACTTCGGCGGTGATGGTTTTAGGTGAGAGCAGCTGTTGCTTTGAGCCCCAGTCTTCTTCCCACTGCTTCTTAAACTTCTCCTCCTCTTCTATAATCCTGAAATAAGATCCCCATGCCTGTGACTGGGGTCAGAACTTTCGCAGGCCCACCGTCTGCCTACTGGGAGACCCCACACAGCCTGGGGAGAGGCCGCGCAGCGTTAGCCGCAGTGAACAAGACACAGACCCTGGTACTTGTATTCTGCGTCGAGTGGGAACGCCAGCCTGGGGATTACAAGACCGTGTTCTAGTTACCCCAACATGAGGACTTTCCTAGGGCTACTGAATGGCTACAGATAAAGGAGGACCCACAAGGGGACTAGAGGGCCAGGCAAAGTGGGCCTGGAGGTAGCCTCTGTCCAGCCACGATCCTGACACAGACAGGTGTGTGCAGACATGTGGACCCGGGCACTCACTGTTCCATCTCCTGCCGGTATCTTTCGTTCTCCTCTGCTGCCTTCTGGGCAATTTCCTTTTTCCTTCTGAAACACAAATTCAGATTGGCCTGTTGGAGTCCATGTGAGAGAAGCGAACTCTTCTTGTAGCTAATTCCTGATTTGAAAAAGGTTTAAAATCTTTCTTCCAGGCTCCCTTCCAAGGATGCCGGGACCAGATTTGGATGCCAGGGAAGCGGGTCCAACAAAATCTGGGCCCTGGGCTCTGGTGTGGTTTCGTCTGGCACTGCTGAGCAGAGATTCTGTGCTGCCAGGGATGGGAGGCAGATCGACGCAGGCCACACTCTGTGCGTCGACCTGCAAATATTTAGATAAAGTGGCTGAGGATAGGCAGGGCCTGGCTGGCGTGAGGTCCTTCAGGAGGAGGGCCCCAGACCCCAGGTAGTCAGGGCTGCTGGCCAAGGCCAGGCCAATGGGGCGAGGTACCACCGGGGCTGGTTCTGCAGGCTGATTCTGTGATGGGGAAGAGGCGAAGATCCTGTCCATCTTCCTGTCCCAAATTCTTTTTACACTCCTAGGATGTACCTGGATTTGGATTTTGACAGTATGGCTTTTTTCCTGTGTGTGACTTGCTCACCACATTTATTTTCTCAGTCCATCATCTCAACCAACCCCAGGAAGAGCAGGCCTTATTACCACAGGCAGGAGTGAATCCCAGCTTGGCCATATATGACTTTGTTCGCAAGTGGCTTAACCTCTCTGAGTTAAGACCTCTCAGTCTCCTCACCTCTAAAATGGCTTAATACCACCTATCTTCCAGAGCTCTGCTGGGAATTAAGTAAAACATAAACAAGAGGCTGATACCAAGCCAGCCACATGACTGATACTCAACAAATGTTAGCTACTGCTAGTAGCATCCATTTTCCACGCTCCTGGGTTTTAGAAGTCAGGGGCTCTCCTCAGCTACAAGGGAAGATGCTGGTGGTCTGGAGGCTAGGGATGGATGCACGAGCCCCCCTGAACCCATGTGATCTGAGGACAGGCCTCAGGGGGGCAGGCGACGCTGGCCCAGGACAGCGGGCGGGGGAGGGGCACGGGAGGCCGGCGGGCCGCTGCACTCACTGTCGCTCCATCTCCTGCTGCTCCCGGAGGATCTTGTTGGACTCCATGGCCAGCCGCTTCTGCATGAGAAGCTCCTGCCGCTGCAGCTCGCGCTGCCGCGCCTCCTCCAGCCGCTCCCGGTCTGTCAGGAACAGCTCCCGGCCCTCAGGGAGTGAAAAGAGGCCCCTTGCTCAGTGTCCCGGGGAACCTGGGCACCCACGGCCACAGCCCTGGGGACCGAGACGCAGGCTGTCTTCTTATGGCCGTGGCCCCCGTGTCAGCCACCGTGGCTCCCGTTGTCTCTGGACAAGCTTCTCCTGGCTGGGCAGAGATCTCTCCCTCCGCTCGGTCAGAGTTTCCGTAATGGAGACCCTCCGGCCTTTTCTAGGAGTGTGTGGCAGAGATCAGGGGTCTGAATGGCTGGGGCTGGAGGTCAGGGGTCACGGGGCCCCCTACCAGGGCATTCTGGACTTACGGCTCCAGCTACGATGGAGATGGTCAGGCTGCGGCTACTCTTCAGCACGTTCACGGCCTGGGGGGACAAGGGGACAGACCAGAGCAGCTCGAGGCCTCCAGAGAGCACAGACGGTCTCAGACCCCGTGGCCGGTGGAGGGGCGTGAGACGTGAAGGGCAGACGAGATAACGGCCAGCAGCTGAAGACCCCGCATCTCACCTCCTTGTGGTCCAGGTTCGAGAAGTCGATGCCATTGACTTCGACAATCTGGTCCCCTGTCTGGTGGAGAAATGGAGAGGGATCAGCGTGTTTGCACTCTCTGTAAACCCACTCATCTGCAGGAAGGGCTTCCCCTGGCGGCCAGGGTCAGAGGTTGAGTCTTCAAGTGGCTGCACCTCAACTGTGTTCCTGATGAACACAGCAGTTAGAAAGCTCTGATGGGATCTTCCCAGGGCACCTCCACTTCATATCTCTTTTATCAGCTCTCAAATATTATACCATTAGAGGTTCATTCCTTTGGCTGAATTTATGACATTTGCTTTTAAAACTCAATTTGTAGACATAGGAGCCTTTGGGTTTCTCATATAGCAGAGGCTGTGTTGAGCCATAATAATAATTTGTATAATAGCTAACATTCGTCAATCCCTTACTATGTGCCACACACAGTTGGAAGCATATGGTATTAATTCATTTAATCCACACAATGACCCTAGAAGGAAGGCTAGTGCCCCCATTTCATAGGAGAGGAAACTGAAGCACAGAAACAGGAGTAACTTGTCCAAAGTAGAGAGTAAGAGTTCTGGGTCTTGCACCAGACCACGTAGGTTTGAATTCCAGCTCAATCACACTAGGTATATGATTTTGGAAAAATCACACACTTTCTGCAGGTCTCCGTTTCTCCATCTGTAAAATGAGGATAATGACAGTACCTAATTCTCAGCGTTCTTATAAATTTTAAAGGGCTCAGAACAAAGACCTTCCCAGTAAACACGCAGTGCATGTCAGTTCTTATTATCACTACATTGCTAAGCTCGGGACCAAAGGCTCTCGGAGCTGGGAGACGACTGTAGAAAGATCAAGTGTGAAGCCTTCCCTCGGGGGTGGGTAGGACTCAGCAGCCAGTGGCCGCCGACAGAGGGCTATGTGGGAAGGCCTGTGCCTCTGTCGCTGTGTGATCATCGTCTGACCCATGCCCCCACTGGGGTCGTCTCAGGGCGGCTCACCTCCAACCCCACCTCTGCAGACAGGGAGCCAGGCTTGACATGGCTGATAAAGATGCCGGGCTTCTGGACAGGCCCGCTGGAGATGCTGCGGAAGAGATGGGAGATGCTGGTGAGGCTCTGCTCATCCCTGCAGCATTGTTCACTCTCAGTGTCCTGTCCCCTCTGCTTGCATGTCCGGTGCTCTGGCCCCTCAGATCCGGGTCACCCATGAGTCTCAGTTACCCATGGTGCTCCACCATTTACCTGTCCAGCCTCATTTCCCCATGGCAAAAGCTGCCCCATCCCTCACCCAATATACGGCACAGGCTGTTTCTTCTCTCTTTCTAGCGCTTTCTTATTCATTCCTTAAGACTCAAATGCTATCTCTTTTACAAGGTTCTCACCAAACTCCTTATTCTATCCCCAAGATTCAGCTAGTTGCTCCCTCCTCAGTGCTCCCAAGATACCTACACCAAGGATGGCATTTGTATTGTCATTTTCCCCTCCCACATCTGTGCCAGACATCACTAATTGATCACAGCACTCTTTTCCACCAAACCTAGATACAGCCTTAGAGTTCTTTTCAAAGCACAGTCGACCCTTGAACAACCCGGGTTACAACTGCATGGGTCCACTTATATGTGGATTTCTTACAGTACATGCTGTAAACGTATGTTCTCTTCCTTATGATTTTCTTTTTCTTTCTCTTTCTTTCTTTCTTTTTTTTTTAAAGATTTTATTCATTTATTTGACACAGAGAGAGAGAGAGACAGCCAGCGAGAGAGGGAACACAAGCAGGGGGAGTGGGAGAGGAAGAAGCAGGCTCCCAGCACAGCAAGGAGCCCGATGTGGGGCTCGATCCCAGGACTCCGGGATCACGCCCTGAGCTGAAAGCAGACACTTAACGACTGAGCCACCCAGGCGCCTCTCTTCCTTATGATTTTCTTAACAACGGTTTCTTTTCCCTAGCTTACTTTACCGTAAGCATATAATATATAATATGTAAAACACAAAATATGTGTTAAGCAACCGTTGATGTTATTGGCAAGGCTTCTGGTCAACAGTAGTCAAATTTGGGAGGCGTCAAAAGTTATGCATGAATTTTGGACTGGGCAGGGGGTCAGCAACCCGACCCTCGCATTATTCAAGGGTCAACTGCATGGTGGACTGGTCAGGCAGCCACCACTAACTGATTAGAAATAGCACGGGATGGGAGACCTGTCTGCCGTCTCTGACGCAGAACACAATTCCATCAGAGTCCTTGCCACTTACTGCTGTAACTATTCAGTGGCTTCCATGTTCCCGATATTCTATAGTCTAATCTCTTAGGAAGGAGGGACTTTTTTATCACTTACACTTGGCCGAGAAGTGTTGAATAAAAGTGTACGGATGGAAATAATACAAAAAACTTACATAGTAACAGCTACTGTTTGACAGCCGCTTACTGCCTGCTGGGCACTAAGCTGGTACTTACCTCTGTCACCTCATCCCTCCTCCCAACAACTGGCTTTGTGGGTATTCTTATCCCCAATTTATAGGGGGGAAACTCGGCTCAGCGTGGCTAAGTGACTAGTCCGAGGTTCGAGAGCTCGTAGATGGCGAGCAGGGTTGGAACCTAGCCCTATAACGGTAGCGCCTGTGTGCTTAATAAGAACACCCCACGTGGCCCGTCTGCAATTCCCTGGCTGCGACCTAAGGAAGCCCACAAGGTAATAAATGAAAAGGGAACTGTAACAGAGATGACCAGCTGGACAGGTTCCTTTTGCAGTGACTTGAGGGCCCACCCAAGGAACATGGCTCTGCCTTTGGGCCTCAGTTTCCTCATCTGTACAATGGGCCTGTTAGAGCTGTCCCTCTGGCCATATAGGGCTGTTGTGAAGCGCAGGGAAGAAATCAGGCCCCGAGGAAGTGTCATCCCCTCAGAAGCAGAAGTGAGAAAGGGGAGCGGTGTTAGGGGTCTACTGGGGTCACTGGCCATGAGTGAACCTCAGGGCATGCCTGCCCCCCCACCTGCAGCCAAGGCCCCGGGATCCCACCAGGCTGATGAAGACCTTCTTCTCCTTGCTGTCCCGAGTGCCAGGGAAGCTCAGGCTACTCCGTCCACCCTGGAGGAAGGATGGGATAAGGGTCACTGGGCGTCCACATCTGTGCAAGTGGCCTCTTAACTTCATAAAGCCCTTTAGAGCAAGCACTGTCCCCACATAAGACCGCTCGCTGTTCTGTCCCTGGGGGTTATGTCTGCACCCGCTGGGCCTGGCTGAGGGCCCACCACCCTCAGGGACATTCTGGATGCCCTGGGGGCCTGCCCGAAACCCCTGAACTCACATTTCTGGGGCAAGCCCTCCCTTTGGGACCGGCTGCCCCTCCTTGAAGACAACCCCATCCAGGCCGCATTACAGGTGTCCCTGGCCCTTACCCCGGATTCTGACACAAACTGATCCACATACTGCCATTTGAGGGGCTCATCAGGAGAGCTGGGGGGAAGGGAAAGGAGAAGAGCAGTCATTAGAGAGAGATGTCTGAGGAGCCAGGCTCCAAATCCAGATCAGCCCGTCTGGAGCCTCCAGCCACCGCTGGCCTGGGAGCAGTGCTGGCCTGGCTGAAGCCAGACCCCGCGGCCAATCCCAGGACCCTGAGCCCACAGCAAAGAGTCTGTCTGCAGAGGAATGTCCTGCTTACCTCTTCACAGGAATCAGGCCAATGTCTGTGGGAGAAAGGCATGGGGGTTAGGACGGCTCCTCCGCCCTCCCCTCCTCCCCCAGGAGCTGGGGACCCCGCTGCCTCCCCCAGCCTAGCCCGCCCCTCTAACAGTGCCCGCTGCCCTCTGGCCTCACTCACGTCTCACTTTGATGGACACAGTCTTCTTGGTGCGGATGAGGTCGATGACCTCCTCGTGGGTACAGGCGGAGATGGAATAGCCATTGATGCGGACGATCTCATCCCCCACCTTGGCCACAGACAGAGGGAATGAGCACCGGGTTGAGGGGGCATCTGGCAGCTGGGCAGGCGTGCCCCCAGATGCCCTGGGCCTGCTCTCCAGGAAAAGGGATGATGACCATGCCTTCCCTCAGAAGAAACCTTGGTATGTACCCTAGTTCCTTGTTATGACCAACCTACCCTCCATCAGCCTGAGGGGTCCCACGGTGGTGCCACGTCCAAGCAGCCCTTCTGGCCCATTTTGCAGATGGGAGAACCCACACGGGAGGTGAGAGGCACCGAGAGTGGGTAGCAGAGCTGGAGCTAGAACTCAGGACTCTATCCCCTCACTCCAGTGCCCCCTTTGCCCTACTGGGTCACCGTCAGGTTCTGGAACCCATGCAAAGGGCGATCCTTCACCGAGATTCAAGCAGCTCTTCTTTGACCTTTGTCCCACCCCGCCCCAAGGAGCAGGCTCTCCTGTCCTTGGTCATCACTGTAACACCGCACCTGAGTCAGGGTGGGGAACCTCCATGATTCCTGACTCAAGTTCACGTCACTGACACACACACGAGTTCTTTCTTTCCCCTCCATGGATGCTCAGGGGACAGTTTAACTCTGCCCCAGCCCTGACCTCCGAATTCCCAGGCTGGGCGTTAGCAAAGATCCGGGAACAAACCCAAGGCTTTGGCATCGGATGACCTGGATTCAAACCCCTGCTTCTATTCTTATTCAGTGAAGTACCCTGGGTAATTCTCTTTTTAAAATTTTTATTACTCAAAAAAAATCATTTTTTAGTTCGCTTTCTGACTCTGTGCTTGGGCTTTCAACACTTTCACACTGCTGCTCTGCTCCCACTAAGGAAAGCACGCTTGAGCCCGTCACAAACACACCTAGCACACCTGGAACACCACCGGCCCTGCTGGCGTGTTTTTTCATTTTAGACAACCTCCCAAGAACTGTAGGTGCTGGGGCGCCTGGGTGGCGCAGTCAGTTAAGCATCCGACTCTTGGTTTTGGCTCCGGTGTTGCTCTCAGGGCCCTGAGATCGAGCCCCACGTTGGGCTCTGCGCTCCGTACAGAACCTGCTTGTCCCTCTCCCTCAGCTCCTACCCCCACGCTCTCTCGCTCTCCTCTCTCTCTCATAAATAAATCATCTTAAAAAAAAGAACTATAGGTGTCACAGCACAAACTCCTCGGAGGTGGCCTGGGCACACGCCACATGCGGAGTCTGGTGCCTTCCCAACCGTCTTGGTCTAAAGGTCAACGATTCTGTTAGCAGGGACTCAGGACAACCTCATTTTGTTCGAGGCTGCTCTGTAGAAAAGCCTGTGGAGATATGCCAAACGCTGGAGCATTCGGAATGCCTATGGATGCTGTCCCCAGAAGAGGGAAAAAGGACCTGGGCAAGTCTCTTGAACTTTCTGAACCTCAGTTCCTCTCATCTGTAAACAGGAAATGCTCTGGCCGCTGTGAGAATTACGTAAGCATGTCCGTGTAAAGCCGGCCAGCACCTGGCACACGGTCAGTCATCAATACATGGTCACTACTGTTCTCATTCGTCGGGCCCGGGCCCTACATACTCTCACCCTCCTCGCAGGACTTCAGGCGTCATTAGACTGGGACAGACAGGGGCTCACAGGCCTGCAGGGCCAGCCCTGGACACAGATCTGCGGTGAGCTCAGCCCCTGCGGGATGCTGCCGCGGACCCCTCCGAGCGCCTTGGCTCTGGGCATCAGTCCAGAAGCTCCTCACCTCATAGCTGTGGGGCTAGAAGGACCCTCAGACATCGGATGAAACTGGGGCCCAGGGAGGTGATGTTTTGTGTAAGGTCACCGGCCATTAGCTGCCAAACAGGGACTGGATCCTGGAGGCCCCTCTCCAGTCTGAGGACGGCCTAAGCCAGCTGGCGGCTTCACTCACACCACATGTACCGTCCTTTGGGGACTTGTTGGTACATGTGGGGGACGCAACTTGACTCTGTGGGGTCCGGGAGCTGGGTGGGCACACAGCCTTGTGAGGGGTTTGGCTAGGCCAACTCCCATGGTCTACAACACCCCTACAGTGTAACCTTCTCAATACTGCCATCTGAATGCTTCCGTTCCACACCCCAACACAGACCCCAATCTTCTCAGGGGCCTGATGAGAGTGGCAAGGGGCTCAAAAAGGTGCCAGAGGGAGGTTTCACTAAAGAACTCTCTAGGTTTCTGGGGACACCTCATGTGAGGAGAGCAGTTGGGCTAGTTCCTTGCACCCACTTTTCACAGCAACTCTGTTTCTGTTAATCAGATGGGGAAACTGAAGCTCAGAGAACCAAAGTGATTTGCTCAAGGTCACCTGGTTAATAAACAGTGTTGCTGGGATTTGCAGTCAGGTCTCCTCTACTGACAACGAGTGTTGTCTCTTGGGCATCAGGAAGCAGAGAGGAAGGGCACCTGGCCAAGCCTGGCTGCAGTTCCCCGCATCCTGTCCTCTCTGGATTCTTGCCACCTGTCACGGGTGACCTCAAGTCCCATAGGAAAGGCAGAGATTACTCTGTCCATTTTACAGCTGGGACAACCCAGGCACACAGAACCATCCTCTAGCCCCGGATGACAGAGCATGTTGTGCAGAGCAGAGGGCCTAGCTTCAGAGAGGACACACCTGAAAAAAAAAACCTAATATATATCCAGGGGGTAGACCAAACTGGTCAAATCAGCAGGGCCTTCAGTCCAGCCAGGCTGGGTCTGAACAGTCTCTCCCCTGCCTTCCAGAATCTTCTCCTGTCTTCAGATCTCAGGCATGAGAGCTTCCCAGAAACATGAGCCCCAGACAGGTGAATGGAGGCAGACGTTTCCCCAAGCTCCTCTGAGTGAGGTTCCCTGTCTTGTTCCTAAAGGGAACCCGTTTGGGACCCCAGTCAGAATGATTCCCACACAACTCCTGGCTCAGGCGACACTATCAGCTTTCCTCTAGCTCTCGCTCCAGCGTGGAGCTCTGCAAAAGGCCCTTTGTGCAAAGGCCACAATGAGATGACGATCTGAGGGACAGGGGCACAAAGGACAGATGAGCCCGTCAGCCCAAGAAAGAGAAGATAATTTATAAGCCTGAGAAACAGGTGGGAAGGTAAAACTCTTAAGTTTCATTAAAATCCCTGATGTCCCCAATCATGGAGGCATCACTGAGAAATGCTTGTCCTAGGAGGTGAGTTCGCCCTGGAAAAAAAAGAGGGCCTCAGTCGATGCCAAGAGAGGAGCTCATTATGTTTTTTCTCCGGCTGTGTTTCTGGGCTGGAAAATGTGCCCCACAGGAGAGGGGTAATGAAGTGGCTGAAATTTCAGCCGCCACCGGCGAGCCGTGAGACAGGGATTTAGAACAAAGCAATGTCTGTCAGCTCCCACTTCCCACCTCCCGCTCCACGGGGTCTGAACCGTAAGTCCTGGGCCCCCCAAAAGCCCCTGTCTTGGCAGCCTGATAACAAACAAAGGAGGCAGCTTTGGGAGGGGCTGGGAGGGCCTCTTCTATCTGGGCACACAAAAACACAGCTCTGGCCTCCAGCAGCAGCGAGATCTGGAGGTCGGCCGATCTCTGCTCAGACACGGAGGTGTGGGACCCCAAGGGAGAGGCAGCTGGGGTGCTGAGGAGAGATCCCTGGGCTTGGCAGTCAGGAGACCTGGGTTCAGATCCCGACTCTGCCACTTACTGGCTGTGACTCTAGTCAAGTCTCTGAGCCTCTATAACCCCGTCAGATGGGGAAGATATAGTGAGAACCAGTTGTGAGCACATTGCCTGGCACAATATAGGTGTTTATTAAATCTCCCTCTCTGCTTACTTAACAAACACATAGCACTCTGTGTGGGGCACTTTTAATAAGTACTTTATAATATAAATCCACTTACTCCTCATGACAACCCGATGAGGTAGGGAGTGTTATCATTATCCCCACTTTATAGATGAGAAAACTGAGGCATGGGGTTAAGTAATTTCACCACAGTCTCATAACTCATGAGTAGCAAAGCCAGGACAGTCTGGCTCTGGGGTCTATGCTCTTAAACACCACACCACACTGGGATTTCCTTTTCTCTTCCAGTAAAAGGCCGCACGTCCAAAGCTTCAATTGCCGGGACATCACTACACTCCTCCTTCGGGAAGCAGGGAAAGGGGGTGTGAAATGCAGCAGCCAGCTTCCCAGGTGGACTGAAGAGAACAGGCAATTGCCTGAGCCTGATTTCTATGGGCCCGAGGAAAATCTGTCAGGATGTGTCAGCTTCTTTCTTGCCCGAAGTCTCAGAAAGTGAGGCGACCACGTTCTGTGGGGAGGCAGGAAGCCTGAGGCCCTGACTCCCCATTCCGCTGGACTCTGCTCGCTCACCTGGAGCCCGACGCTGTCTGCCTGACCGCCTTTGATGAGGTGGGAGATGAAGAGCCCGCAGCCGAACTCGAGGCCCCCACGAACGCTGAGGCCGAGGCCTTCGGGGTGCAGACGGTCCAGACGCACCTCCTTCAGCTTCCTGCCATAGGAGAGGTCAGGGATGGCCCATTCGCTAGTGAGTGACCCTGTCCATCCCAGGTGACCTCTGCCACCCCTGCCTCTGGCCTGGTGGTGCCCCCTGTACCTGGAGCGCCGGGGCGTCAGCTGGTCGTACTCCACCTGGTGCTTCAGCGGGATCAGGGGCCTGATGGCGTCAAACAGTGGCAGGCGGCTAGGCTCATTGATGACCAGCTTCAGGTCTCCCACTAGCACGGCCACATCCATGGTTCTGCAGAGACACGGGAAATACCAGGAGCCTCACCCATGCCCGTGGCCTCTGACACCCAAGGATTCCCAGAGGAAGCAGTCCCAGGCTGAGTCCCCACCCCCTGGGTCCAGGCCCTGGAAATGGAGAGAACGCTCCTGAAAAGCCCGGAGACCCTAACTTTGGGCCAGGTGCCTCATAAGAGCTTCATTCTGTTCCATTAAATGTCACAAGGAAACTGGCAAGGTGGGGATTGCTAACCCATTCTACAGATGAACTCAAGCTGGGATTCAAACTCAGCTCTGCCTAATTCTGAAGCCCGGGATCTCTCCAGCCAGAAGACTTCATGGGAGACACTGGTGACCCCAATCGTATCCTGGACCCCCACTTCTGCTCCGCGGCTAAGCTCTGTCAAGTCTGCCCTCATCGTATCTCACATGACTCCTCCTCACCCCGTTCAGACCCTCAGCATCTCCAGCCTGCACTTCTCCAGCTGTCACCGACCTGCTCATGCTCGTCTAATATTTTCTAAACCTAAGTCACTCCCCTTCTCAAAACCCTTCAAGGGCTCCCCACTGCCTAGAGGCCACACTCCATGCTCCTCGGGAGGCTCAGGGCCTCCATGACCTGCCTCTTCGGAGCTGCTCCAGGCTCATGGCTGTTTACGGTCTCTGTGTGCCCCAAGTTCTACTCCCCCAGATTACTTGTCACTTCCCCTTTGCATCCTGTGCTTTCATGTCTCTGCACCTGTGCTCATACTGACCCCTCAGCCTGGAATGTCCTTCTCTGATATTTCCACCTATCACGCCTTCTTGGTCCTCCCCCCACGATTAGAAGCAAAACTCCTTTCTTCACATCTGGCTTTTAGTTCACCTTAGCAGTTATCTTACTGCAACTTCTATCAGAGTTCTTGGTGTTTGTAGAGTCTGGCTACTCCCCCACTCGACCACAAGTTACTTGCAGAAAGAAAGGAGATCTTATTCATTTCCAGACTCTGCATGGTGCCCAGCAAGTGGCAGGAGCTTATAAACATATGCTGACCCAATACAGAGGCAGGAGAACGACAAGAGGCCCATTGGACGTGCGGCTGGGGCAGCTGGCATTTCTTGTTCCATCTCACCAATCACATTCTAGGGAACCTATCCGGATGCTTGACAGCCTCCCCCATCGGAATACGAGCAGCCTGAGGGCAGCGACCAGGCCGACTTGTTCACTCGTGTACCCTCAGCTCCAAGCACACAGCGCACACAGAGTGTTAGAGTCGGTATTTGCTAAGTCAAGAGAACAGCGTGTCCGTTTCAATCCAGGAGCACTGAGCATCTGCCCCCTCCCAGAGCTCCCCAGGATGGGCCGGGGGGTTCCCCTGTCTCAGCACAACCCATCCCTCCCTAGAGATGGAGGTACCCAGGGGTCCCGCACACTTACTGGTGATACATCCGCAGCACGTCGTACAGATAGTCCTTCTCTGCATCGTTTTCAATCAGAAAGTCCACCTAGAAAACCCGAGGGCAGAATTCTAGCCCCAGGCCCAGCACGCCCATAGCAGACCCCAGGGAGGGGGAGGCCACCGCCACTCTCCCCGCAGTGTCTCCACAGGGCTGGGGCTGGGGCTGTGAGAGGAGGGCAGCCAGGGGCCAGGCTGGTCCTCGGACCCCAGCAGCCACATGCAGATCACCCCGACGTGGCCACAGGAGTACCTGTGCCCATCCAGACGTGGCCAAGCTGACCCTCACCCCCAGGTAGCCGTACATTCATACGCACACACGTGCCCCTCCCCATGACAGTGATGCAGCCCCGTGACAGCAGTGCTGCCGCTCACCCCCGTGGCCATGTCACCAGCGTCTACAGTGGCCGTGCCAGGGTCAGCTCCCCGGTCTGGAAGAAGCCCGTTGTCTTACCTGATGGTGGCTATAGTGCCGGATAACTGCTTTCAGAAAGGATTTGGGCCACTCGATCAGATAGCACATCCCACCTGCCAGAAGCCCCCTACCGTCCTCTGTGTCACCAATGCGGGGGGCAACTCCGCCCTGGCCTAGGCTGGGTTGGCCCCGACTTCTGCCCACTAGTCAGCCTCCTGGCCACTCCTTCACCTCTCCAGGCTCCTTCAGTCCCCCTCCCCCCCAGGGGAAGAGTCAAGTTACATCATTTCAAGTTTGCTGACGTCAATGGCTGGGACTCCAAGGTCAGGGTCAGGAGCTGTTTCATTAGCACCTCAATCCCAGGGGAACGGGATGGGTGGAAGCCCCGAATTCCACTCCCTGGGACGTGCAGTGTGAATCTCTACACGCCATATGCTTGGCTGTCTCTTTAACTCAAGACTGAGTAAGAGGGCAAGAAGAGCCTCAGGCTGGGAGGCGGGTAAGGAGGCTCTGAGCTGCACATGGTCAGGAAAGACTACGAGACAGGGCTCGGACTCCCCTTAAATGAAGTTCAGGTGCGAGGAGGCAGGGCGGTCTTGCATGAGTCTGTGACCCACTCTTTTATGATCAGCCAGAACCAACTAAGAGGGACAGATCCAGGGGGCTGTGGCAGACGTGTGCTGAGGAGTGTGGGGAAGGTGGTGACCCAGGGCTGAGCCAAGAGGACAGAGGAAGGCTGCAGACAGAGCAGCTGGAGTGCGTCCATCATTCGGCAGACACCGCTGGGCACTGTGCGCCTCTGCGCGGCACGGTGATGTTGAAGACCTACTGTGTGCCAGGTGCTTCACACTGAGCGCCAGGAATCAGGGGAACGGCACAAAGCACCCTAGCGCAGGCGCTCCCTGCAGCCAGTCCTTGGACAGCTCCTTGTTCGCTCATTCAGGCCATACTCTCCCTTACTGACTGCCAGCTGTGTCTGAGGAACTCGACGTGAATTATCTTGAGCCTTCCGACAAAGCTCTGACGTGCAAGGGCATTATCGTCCCCAGCGACAGATGAGGAAAGACGGGCCCAAAGAAGCAGCAGAGCTGAGACTCTAACTCCTGCCCACTGGCTCCAAAACCCCTGCCTTTTTTCTAACCACCACGTAGTATCCACTTACCAGATATAACTTTTTGTATGCGTTTGTCTAATACACATTTATGGAGCACCTACTGTGTGCAAGACACTGTATCTTCTTTTTCTAATTTAAAAAGCTTTTCCTTTCCAGGGTGGCTGGGGGGCTCAGTTGGTTAGGCATCTGCCTTTGGCTCAGGTCATGATCCTGGGATGGAGCCCCCACTCATCCTGCCCCCCACTCCCGCTTGTGCTCTCTCTCTCGCACGCTATCTCTCAAATATATAAATAAAATCTTAAAAAAAAAAAAAAAGCTTTTCCTTTCCTTGGATGTCTCTTGATATGCGCACAGAAATCCTAAAGGAGCCCACCACCTACGAAGACTTTATCATCTCAATGCCTCCTTCCCCGCCCACCCTGTGTCTGTCTCCTCCGTCCCACAGCTGCATTCTCTGGCTGATGGTCAACCGGCTCTCTGCCATCAGTCTGTATGGTGGGGGGTAGGGGGGTGCAGGCCCCTTGTCTGGGGTACTTAAGGTAAATTCTGGGTTTAGCAACTTGGGCCCTTTCCAGCCTCATTTCCCAGCATTCCTCCATATGGACTGGCCCTTCAGGACAGCTGTGCAGGGGAAGCAAACAGCATTCAGCTCGAGCAAATACAAGTCCACGTGTGCACCCAGCCAACGAGTGAGAAAGGGAGCAAGAACGAATTGAATAATGCATGTTGTTCCGCTCAAGGAACATCTGCCCTCCTCAGGCTGTTGTGGGGATTAAACAAGTGAATATATACGAAGCACTTCCACAGTGCCCAGGGCTCCAAGACGTCAAGGGCTGGGAAATACGTGCCGCATCTCTTCCTTTGGGCCCCCAGGACCCACTCTGCAGCCTGCTCCGTGCTGCCCTGTGTCCCGGGAGGCTTGGCCTGGGCTCCCTGCCCTGACACCCGGCTGGTGGTGACAGGGCCTGAGGAGAAAGGAAATGGGGCTCCAATTCCCCAGCTCGCTCTCTGCTGGCTCACCTTACATGCAGGTCGGAGCTCCTCTCTGCAGCCGTGGCTCTCCCCTGTTCTGGGGGCCCCCCTTCCTTTGCCCCTTCAGGAGCACCCGGCCCCCTTCTGCTGCCCCCAGGCCCTGTTAGCACACCTTGCTGGCTCACGTGTCCCTGCCCTTCATAAAACTCTCTTCAGTTTCCCATTTGGATGAGCCGCATGCTGCTTCGAGCCTGGCTGCTGTGAAACACGGGCTCTCAGCGGTGGTGGAGCCAGCAGCATCTTCTCTCTGTGAGCTCTTCCTTCACCATCAAGACACCTCAAACATCAGCTCTCCTTGGCCAACCTTCGCTCACACTCCCCCAAAAACCTGTCCTGTCATTCTCTGTGCACGAGACACCACTTTCTTCTCACCTCTGCCATGGCACTGGCCGAGCTGTGTTGTACATTCTCTTTCCTCTCCCGTCTGCCCAGACCCAGGCCTGGGAGGAGTGCGCAGGGGGAGGGCAACAAGCCCCTTCCCCGTCTGGAAGTCCCTGTACCTCTCTGTGCTTCATTTTCCTCGTCTGTAAAATGGGGAGGAAAGTCCCTGTTTCATAGGATTTCATCCTTCTATGAGGGATTAATCATTGTTTTTTTTTTATTATTCATTGAGTTAATAATCATTAAATGCTTGGCACAGTGCCTGGCAAATAGTAAGTTCTCAGTGTTTGTTTAGTTTTATTTAACTAAATGAGTGAGTGAGAATAAATGACTACAGATCCTATATTCTCAGCAGCTGGCGGACCCTGGGCCCTCTGTAAATGTTGGTGGGATGAATGGATCCAGCCACACTTCTTCCCAGGCCTTCACAGCATGCATCCTGGGTAGTACTAGTTATACCTGACTCTTGTTTTATTATTCTTCATCTTTTCAAGACACTTGTGTCCTGCTAGCTAGTTGGTGGCATTTGACCCAGTGCTTGGCACAGCTGATCGTGCCCTCCTTGCCCTGCTTCTCCTACCTCACTTGTGGTTCCTTCTCCTCGTTCTCTCCCCTAAAGGTTGGGGTGCTCTGGCCCTGTTCTGGGCCTTCTCTTCCTCTGCACCATGTCCCTAAGTGGCCTCATCCATCTCGAGGTTGAACTACCACTTATTCCTCAGGGACTCAGTGAGGCTCCAGCCCAGGCCTCTCCCTACCATCTTCAGACTCCCACAGCTACTGGCTTCTTACTCACCTCTCTACTTAATGGTTGAACAGGCATTTCAAACTTAAAACATTCAAAATGGAGCTCTTGGTTTCCGCCAGCTCTCCTCCCCACCAACCTGCTCCTCCCAAAATGGAGACTCCCTCTTGATGCCTCTCTCTCCACACCCACAGATACCCATCAGCAGAGCCCGTCAGATCTACCTTTTCTTGTGTTCTGTAACTGCCCCTCATGTTGCTCCAAGCCCCCACCTCTGGCCTGGGCTGCTGCAGGAGCCTCCTGTCTGGGGTCTGCCTTCTGCTCCTGGTCCCCTCAGTCTGCTCTCTACCAGCACTCAGAACCATCACTTTTAAACGTAAAGCAGTCATGTCACTCCCCTGCTGGCTTCCCATCACTCTGAGAACCCAAAGTCCTGACCAATGCCTTCGAGGCCCCGGCCCCACTCTCATCCATCCCCCATTACTCTTCAATCCGTAATTCCTCTCAGAAACACCATCCTATCTGCTGTTCCTAAAGCAGGGCCTTTCTACTTATTGTTCTCTCTTCTTGGAATGTTCCTCCATATATATCCCCATGGCTCCTTCCCTCACTTCTTTCTCGATGTCTGTTCAAATAACAGCTCTCCAGCGAGACCTTCCTGACCACCATCTGGTTGCCCTCTATCTTCTCATCCCAGTTTATTTTTTCAGAGCATTTGTCACTACTTTGCATTATATGATACTTGTGTTGGTTTACTTGTTAACTGTCTGTCTTCCCCACTCAGGAGCCAGGGACTTTGTTCTACTATTCAATGGTTACAATACTGTCCCGGCGGATCTTAGGAGCTCAGTCAATGTTTATTACAAGCATGCAGGATTAGCAAAAACACTGGGAGGCAGGGGCTCTTTCTGATCTCCTTATTTATCTCCTCTTCCCACCCCCAAGTGCCTGGCCTCGGGCATGGTACACTACAGAGATCCATAAATGCATGATTGCTGACCAGGCAATACGAGCTTTTTTAAGCAAACGTGTAACCAAGTTCCTGCCGCGTGCAGGTGAAGTGAGCACAGGGGGAGCCTTCTTTTGAAAATCTGGTTCTTCAGGGAAGAGGCTTAGTCTCTGCTGCTCCCCTCCCTGCTCCTCGGTATCCATCCAAGGCTGTTGCTGGGAAGGGCTTGCAAGTGCTGCTGATGTCCTTGGGAAACTGCATAAGCGCAGAAGGACAGACTCTGCTCACCGGCCTGGAGCCTGCTGGCTCATCCGACAAGATGCTCTGCAGGTGTCCACTGGTGGCTGTGGACCAAATGGTTACTACAGGTCCAGAGTAGCCAGTCCTTGAATTCCTATTTAGTCCTAACAGCCCAGTGAGGGAAGCACTCTGAACCTCATCTCACAGCGGAGGAAATGAGAGCTCAGAGAGATTAAATGACTTGCCCAAGGTCTCACTGGCAGTGAATGGCAGGGCTGAGATTTGACCCCAGTTCTGCCTAGCTCCAGGTAACAGACAACAGCAATGGACATTTGTTGAGGACTCCCTAAACACCAGGGTCCACTTAAACTCCCTACGCGCATCTAGACCTCATCCAAGCCTCACAAGAACCTTACTAGCTAAATATTATTGTTATCATTTAACGAATCAAAGAACAGAGGCTAATAACTTGCTCAAGGCCACACAGCATGTTCCATGACAATATGCCATTTGTCATGCTACCTCCAACAATGAAAGATTTAGGTTACAAACCATTCCCCCAGAGTATATGTGCCCTGTAATGCTAAACAAGGGACAGCTAGAAAGCAATCAACAGGAGCTGTATATTTCACCCAGTATGGCTGTGTGCCCCCATCTGTATCCTCTGCTGCTTTGTCCTCTCTCCCCAGTCCTAGATGATCTCCAACCCGGGAGGGCAAGGCTGCTGCTGTCTCGGAAGCAGCAGGGCACAAAGTCCAACCCCGGGGCCTTGCCCAGCCTGATGTCTGCCCCGCCTGCACACACAGGGACATAAATAGGTAATGACTCTTGTCATGAGGAAGAGCGTGGCAGTAGAAATACAGAGGCCTGAGGCCCATTGGAGCCTGCAGGGCCCGGAGAAGAGAAACAGAGGCTAACTCCAGGGCCCCCGGACACCAGGGACCAGGGACCCCAGAGGTAATTCTCGAAAAAGAGGCAAAGACTAGTACCCACAGGGAAAAGGCAAAAGAGGACCTGATGTTACTTTCTGCCCAGGGGCAGGAAACTGAAATTCAAGCCTGAATCTTGGGGGAGGGGATGGGGAGGTCGTGTTCCTTCAAAGTGGGTTGCCTGAAATCTACACTCACCAAATGCCCTCAGCAGCTGAAATTTCTCAGCTCATGTCCCCGCACCGGTGGACACTATCTCTTGATTCCCTTGCTATTCACCCCAAACTCCTGTGGAACTTCTGGCTACCTCTCACTCTTAGACTACCCAAGGCCTCTTTTTTAGGACACTTCTGCAGGTATGAGCTTCCCCCTTTGTACCCTACGAAACCTTGACCCCCAACACTCAGCACCCAGCCATGGATAATTATTAGTGTAAGGTCTGCCGCCCACCTGCCCAGTAATCAATTTGAGGACACAGACGATTTCTAGCACAAGAGCAGGTACTCAAAATACATTTATTAGACGAATGATTGCCCTGTGACCCTAAGCTTTTGTGGCCCCCACATTGGCTGGCTACTCTGGCTCCCCTGGGTTCCCTCTCTGGGGAGAGAGGGGTTAAGCACCCTGACCTTGCCTACCTGAACTCTACCCCCTCAGGCTTCAGAAGAGGTTTGGCTTGTCTAAACGCCAAAGACACTGCTAAAAAAAAGTCTAAAGACACTGCTCCTCTGGGCAATGTGAGGGTGTCAGGGCACCCAGTCACCTATCCCTCAGGCAGCCTGTGGGTAGCTCTAGAAACCCCTGGCTTCACCCTTGGGCTCTGAAGCATCATGAGTCCTGGTGGGGAGGTCCACTGGGTTACCTCCAATGGTCCTCTCTGGCCTCAGGGCCTCAGCAGCTCCTGCACAGCTCTGGAAAGAGTTCTGGAAACATCCTGGGTGAAATCCAGTAGCTTTCAATGAGGGCCTCTGAGAATCCTGGACCATCCCTAAGGTCCCTTATTGGGACACACCAGGGGTGATGTGGCTCTGTCTGAAGACTCTGTCTGACTCTCCCTACTTCCTCCCTTCCTCCCACTGCCCTCTGGTCAGCACCAGTTCCTCAGCTGCTTCTCAGGCCCTAAGAAATGCCCTGAAGCAGGGAGGGGGCTCCCGGAATTGCTTCTAACTCGTTTTTTTGAAGTCAAAGTACAGAGGGAGGCAACCAGTTTCCCTTCCCACCAATCCCCACCTCTCAGACACTGTCCCATACCCTCTCCATATGCTCCAATGGCCCTGAGCTTGGGGCATGTCAGAGAAGCGTCCTGTCTCAGGCCAAGGCCGAAAGGCATTCCAACCCCAGGGAAGTCCCAGCCTGGAAGGCGGAAGGAGAAAGGACACTTTATGAAGATCGGTTTATGGGTTCCTACACCTGGAGTCGTAGTGTCCCCTCCCTTATTTTACTGGGTACCCCTGCTGGAAACCAAACCACCCTCAGAGATCCTAGTCCATCCACAGCCCTAAGCCTCCCCCCTCCCCCCGCAAAAGGGAGGGTCGGCGCGGGGTATGTCCATCCCCGACCACCCTGCCAGGACTCCAGGGTCCTGAACGCTTTAGGGGTCCCTAGCAGCTCTGACCTTGTGCCGGAATTCTCGAGCCACCTTCCGGTCCATGGCTGGGTCAGATCGAGCCGCGTCGCTACACAACTCGCTACTTTGGATACCCGGCCGCCCCAAGCCGGCAGCAGCCGCAACAGAGATCCGCCGGCCCGGGGAGCAGTGGGGCGGGGCCTGAGCGCGGTGGGGGCGGGGCCTGGGCGGGGCTGGCGGGAGGTCCGAGACACCTGTCCTGCAACTTGTCACCTCCCACCGACAACCCCGGCGCAAAGGTCCTGGAGTGTGTGTATATGGTGGTGGCGGCGGTGGCGGTGATTGGACTCGAGTCCGGCGCTCTCCTTGGAATGATCCCCAAACACAAACAGTTGAGGGAGAGGATCTTGGGAGGCGTGGGCAGGAGGTTTGGGACTTTCTTATGGAGGTCGGAATACTTTTTTGAGGAGGTCCTGAGATTCTCACAAAGGTGGGTAGGGATAACCTATGGACACGCAAATAGAAGCGCATTTGCGCGCTCCTGCGGTTTTCACCCCTGCCAGGCATCTCACCTCCGCGTCCATCCTACAACGGCCTCCTCCGCGGGCCTGTTCCCAGTCGGAAGAAGTCTTTGATCTGGGGCTGGGTCTTATGCAGCTCACAGAGGCCTGAACCAGTGGGTGGTAGGCACTGCCCCTTCTGAACCGACTTCCCCTCCCACCTCCCTAGATCAGCCCCACTTCAAACACACACACACACACACACACACACACACACGAATGAATGCACGCACGCGTGCGCACACACACACACACACTCACTGAGGCGTGGAAGGGCCTGGCAGGGACATCCTGATTTACTGCTGACCTTTACCCAGGGCCCAGACCCCATGTGATTCATTTGATTCAATTCAACTGAAGTTTGTTCAACTCCTAGGTCTAGCGCTGGTGTGTGCAGACAATGAGGAACCAAGCCTGGGACAGACTGAGAAGGAAGAGGGGGTCAGGAGAGGGGTGATAAAAACAGGCGTGAATAGGAGAGAGTGGGGACCTTTAATCATGGAGCTGGTGCCTGGATTCAATCCAGGGTGGAGGCCTGACCTGTTTGCAACATGTCAGGGGGCAGGGGACAGGGAGGTGGACAGCAACCCAAAATAGTGAACCACTTACAACTGTAACTTCAGGGACACCTAAAGACCCCCGTCCTTTTCATCTTATCCCTAATAGCTGCAGTTTTGCCAACAGACTTATTCTTATTAGTACTAAATTATTGCTTAGTTTAGGATATAAATCCTTCCTGCAGAAGAACCTTGAAATATTACCCATGTTCTCACCTTAATATTAACTAGTTAAGTCAGAGATAAAAGGGGGAAGACTTGTGGGATTTTCAAAGGTCCGGGAAAGACACTCAAAATATATTCCCCTCCAGCTTACTTTGTTGATTCTCTACATCTCTTAACTAAGTCATATCTGTTATTTCATAGTTACGGTCCAGGCAGAGGGGCAAATGGCCTTACAAGGGAAATGCAGTTTACTAGCCACCTCAATCCTTTTCCATGACCAGCAACCCCACAGACTCTCTCCTTCTTTAAATGCTTCTCCTCCCGGGGCGCCTGGGTGGCTCAGTCGGTTAAGCGTCTACCTTCGGCTCAGGTCATAATCTCGGGGTCCTGGGAGTGTGACACACTTCTGTCATTCAGTAAACACTTTCTGAGCTGGGGCCTGAGCTAGTGCTGGTCATACAGAGGACTAAGTCACAATCCACTCCCTAGAGGTGCTCAAAACTGGATGTAACGTAGGGCCTTGGCGCCTTGGAAGCTGTAGTGGTGAGGGGTGGGAGCACAGGCCAGGATTCTGCAGGCTTGAGCCTTGGTTCTGCCACTGACAACTGGCCACCGAGTGGCATGTCCCAGGGCCCCTGTGAAAGGAGAGTGGAAGACCAGACTCACACAGCATCTTGCGTGTCTGGTGAAAGGGCCTTCCAAGCAAGACCCAGGCTTCTAAGCTGGGGATCTTTGAGGAGTAAGGGATGTTGGGGGCTGCATGGCCACCTCCTTGCTCCCCCAGGGTACTTAGGGTCCAGTGATCTGAATCCAGCCCCCTCTAGGTAGGGGCGGCCAGGGGTCTAGCAGGACAAAGGCTGGGCCACTGTCTGGCGCCTAAGTTATGGTAATGAGTTGGGCAGTCCTGTCCCTCTAGCTCGGGGAGGAGCCAAGCACCTAGGAGGAGGAACTGAAGGAGCCCTGGGGCCAGAGAGCGAAAGGGACCACGGCCACTGAGTGGAGGTGTGACCCTGCCTTCTCAGGGACAGGCACTAGGGCCCAGCCCTGCGCTCAGGCTTCCCAGTTTCTGTGCGCCCCATGGGGTCCCTGGCCCCGTGCACCCCCATGCCGGCGCTCTGCCTGCTACTGGCCTGCATCTGGCTGCCCCGGGGTGAGCCTGCGGACCAGTCCCTGCGGGCGCAGTCTCTCGGTGAGAAGGATGTGGACTAGGGGAGACTGGGGGCTGGGGGGATGTTTAGGGGAACGGGTGGGGCAGGTTCTAGAGAGGGAGGAAAAAGAAGTTTAAGGGAGGGCACGGCGACGGCCAAGGAGAGGGTCAGAGGAGGGCGCCGAAGGAAAAAGAGTCCAGCGACAGCGGCGGGAATGGGTAACAAGCTAGGCAGGATGGAAGAGACCCGAGGTGGGGAGTTAGAGAGAACTGGGGACAAAGAGTAGGAGAAAAGAGGGAGACCGCTGTTGGAGAGGTCGCCAGAGAGGGGGAGAACAGACTGAAGTCTGTAGGGAGAGAGAACGGTGGGGTGGGGGGCAGGGGTTTGAAGAAGAGGCTTCCTAGCAGGTGGGGGCAGGTGGTGGGCGAGCCAACAAAGGGAGGCCTGGCTTGAGCGGAGAGCAATCCTCCCTAGGCGCAGCACCCACAGCCCAGGGCCATGGAGAGCAGCCTGAGCCAGCCCAGGAGCCCAGGTGAGCAAGGGCAAGCTTGTGGCTGCCCCGCCCGCACCTCCCATCTTTATTTCTGGTGTGGATGACCCCAGGGTTTTAGCACAGAGGGTGGGGTGCACTTGGGGTGGTGGGGAGGCATGGCCCATTCCTATCCCCTCCCCCACGTTAGGTTTGTTTCTCATTTAGCCACAGACATCAGGAGGTGCCCCTCACCATAGAGGATGCTACGACAGTGATGGGAAGCCAGGTAAGAGGACGCCTGGAAGGCGGGCGTCACTGGGCAGGGGCTTATTTCTGTCTGGGACTGGGGCTGGCTGGGAGCTCGGCAGGTTGCAGGAAGGTTGTCTCTGCAGTTATTTGAAAGGGAATAGTGTTCCCAGTATATGTCTGAAGTATGCAAATTCACGGGGCACTTGTATTCCCACTTAACTAATCTCTTGAGACCTTGTAGTTGGTTCAGTTTGTTTTTGTTTTGTTTTATTTGGAGAGGAGGGCACTGAGAAGCCATCAGGACACAGCTGAACTCTCCCGTGCCCTGGGGTTAAGCATAAAGGTGAGGCTTTAGGCAAGTGAAGTTCTCTCTTACCTGCCTGGTCTAGGAAGGTACAAAACCCCGTAAGAGGCCCCACTCCAGCAAGGATGCCTTGAGAAGAGAGACGAAAATTGGGCCACTTGGTGGGGTTTGGGAGGAAGAGCTGGTTGGGAAGGAGAGCCTCAAACTATTATCCTCTGAGTCCGCACCACCCCTTGTTGCCCACACTCCTGGGGTCCTCCCTGCTGTCAGGAGAGGGGGTAGTTTGTTTTCTCCCTTTGCCAAATTTCTCTGGTCTTTGGATCGGGTGACTTGAGCTCTCTTTCCAGTCGTGTCCTGCATTTCCCTTGTCTGCAACCGCAGACACGTTACAAATCTGGCCTACCCACAGCCAGATCCCCCAGAACATCTCGAACCTCAACTCATGCACCCTGGCCCTAAGGATCAGCTCTGGGCAGCTCCTTGTGCCAGCAGGTTAGGGAGTATCATTTATAATAGGAAACAATGTGCCCCAAATACCTGCCGTTTGGAAATAGGTATGAAGACCCCAAGACAGGAGGAGAAAATGCTGATTCTGGAAGGGGTGGATTACCTAGGCTTCTTATTTCTTGTTTGTCCACTTTTTCAGGCAGGCCTGAAGTTTTAGAATCATAGTCAGATACAGTTTGAGTTGAAAGATAATGTTATTTTTTTTAAGATTTATGTATTTATTCGAGAGAGAAGGTGGGGGAGGGCAGAGGGAGAGGGAGAGAAGCAGACAGCCTGCCATGCGGCTCCGTCATCACAACCGTGAGATCATGACCTGAGCCGAAATCAAGAGTCAGACGCCTAACTGACCGAACCACCCAGGTGCCCCGTTACTCTTTATATATGATGAAATCAAGGCAGGTGGGTGACCTGCAGGGGCCCCCAGGAAGCAGGTGAAATAAGCCACCCTGTTGCCCCACCACATAAATGCCCCATAGAACTCCAGGAATCTGTGTGTTTTAGTGGAAAATAACCCTTAGCCAAGCACCTCATTCCCCTTGTAGGTTTCCTTCCTTGCTGGATTCCAGGGTAGGCCTCCCTCCCTTTTCCTTGGGGAAGCGTCTGGACCAGACGACCCCAGTAGGTTTCTCACATTACTCCTTAGAGCAAATAAGGGGTTGGAATGGCCTTCCTTTAAAGCCACTGGAGCGTGGAGGAATGAGGTCATTAGCTAGAAAGTGAACCTGGGGATCCTTCCAGGGCTTCTCCCCAGAATAACCTCACGGGTAAGGGTGGGGGTCCCAGACCAGCCGCTAACCAACCTACATTTCGGTGCTGCCACATTCCTGTAGAGCACAGCCATTCCCAGAGAATTGATGCTATAGACCAGGATGGGGGACAAATGCAGTGTTATCTAATTTCACTGAAATTTAGCATTTCCTTTAATTACGCCGGCAGGCTACAAACCACAATACAGCAGTAGCAGTGTCTGTGACTGTCACCAGGAGAAGTCACAGACATTGTCCTATCACCTTATACTTGGTGGTATTTCCAGATCTCATTTATACTCACTACCTCAAAACTCTGGCAGTGATAAGACCTGCTGCTAGATCTTACTATTTAATGTAGTGATAGACAAGCACAAATATTACTAAATCACACATTTTTATAAAATATTTTCATAACTATATTGCAATATAACTGATGTCTTTTGTCATCTTACGTTTTATTTTAAGTATTTATACATAACATTCTGACAATGGGGCCATAGGCTTCGCTTGATTATCCGAGGTTCTTGGCATTGAAATGGCTAAAAACTTCTGATCTAAACTGAAGATGAATCATTTGGGCAGGATTTAAAAACTTCTGCAGAGAACGGCCTCGATTCCGCAGCACCATCTTGCCCTCATTAACACCGATCTCAGAAGCCACATTTGAGGTGGGGGCGAGGAGTGGAGAGACACAAGACTAGGTTTCATTAAGAGCTCTTTGGGGCCTGTGGGATGTGAGGTGGTAGTTTTCCCGTGGTCTCTGAGGCCCCGAGAGATCGATTACGACCAGGGTGGGAAGCCTGACTCCTGGGGCTCAGGCTGGGTATGCAAGTTAAGGGGAACCAGGGAGGACCCAGGAACCAGAGGCCAAAGTGGGACAAGGTCCAGGAGGGGCTAGTGACCTCTCAGGGGTCAGCAGGACAGTGAAAAGGGAGGCAGTGAGTGCCCAGGGATGAGGCAGAGAGATTGGGCCCGCCAAGGAGGGGCAAAGATCTGAGGCTGGGCTCCAGGGACCAAGGGTTCTGAATCCTCTCCGTGTTCCAAGTCCTTGGCTGGAGGCTGGAGATTCTGCCCGAGGATGCAGTGATGATAGGGAGGGAGGAAGACACGCGAGACAGATACCCACAGTGTGGTTGGTGCCTTGTTGGCCCTGTGAACAAGAACATAAGCTCCCTGAGGGCTGGGACTTTGTCCTGTTCACACTGGGAAGCTGTATAAATGGGGAGGCCAGGGCTCTGAGTGGGGAGGAGTTTGCCGTGACCGATGACATGAGCCACCTCAGACTAGGGTCCTGAGAGGTCGGGTATCCAAGTCAGCTAACTGTGCGGTGACTGGGCACACCTGATGTTCAGGACAGTTCTAACTTCAGATGGTTTATATGAAGACACCACTTGTTGGGATTTCTGGTCTGGAAGATAGGATTTCTCAGCTCACTTTGCCTATGTCCTCCTCAGATTTGTGGTATCAGGGAGAGTCCTGGCTTGGAGCTGAGTTCTGAGGACCATGGGTGGTGACCTGTGAGGAAGGTTGGGGTGGAAGATTGGGTGAGATGTTCCCCTGCCTTGGGGCAAGGGCCTGCCTTTGTTTCCTAGGCCTGCCTCGTGTGGTTTCTGTGGTGAGGAGGAAACATATTTATTCTCCAGATAAGGGGGTTTTGTGTTGGGCTGTGGAGGACTCAAAAGTGTACTAGGGAAGGAAGGAGAGAGGGGAGGCTAGGGTGAGCATGGGGAGCATGGAGGGGAGGGAATGTGTTCAGGCCACCAAGATGCCACTTTGGAGGGTAGAAACCAGCCTTCACTCCTTTAGGGCAGGCCTGAAAATTCTCCCAGACCTCTCAGAGGTGGGCCTGGGGAGGTGGAGTGGCTGGGGGCCTCCCTCCTCCAGGTGATAGACAGGAAGGGCCATGACCTTTAGGAAGTCCCTCCCTGACTGTGTTCTCTCCCTTCTGTCTTTAAAAGGAGGCTGAAGTCCTGGACTCCGTGGCTATGTCTTCATGGGAAAGGCGGCTCCATCGGGCCAAATGTGCACCATCTTGTAAGTAGCCCCCTCCCTGTGGCCTATGGAAGACCCCTGGCCCACAGAGAAGACTGTGAGGACAGGCCAGGCTTCCCTTCGGGCCTCCTGTGACCTCTTTGCCCTGCAAGGGGTCTCTTTCCACCTTCCCCAGCCCTGGCCTCCAACTCTATTTTGCTTTCTCCTTCCTGGCTGAGGAGAGCTTCCTCTCCAGTGTCCTGTTCTTATGACCATGGCCCCATGGCTTTTCCCTCTCACACTGTCTGATGCCAGTGAGATTGGGCTTCCTTGTTTAGTGGTTGTTTTCCCCCTCTACTTCCTCCTGTTCCTGCGGCCTCTCCCCTCACCCTGTCCTGTGTCTGCAGCCTCTCCCCTCACCCTGTTCTGTCTGCGGCCTCTCCCCTCACCCTGTTCTGTCTGCGGCCTCTCCCCTCACCCTGTTCTGTCTGTGGCCTCTCCCCTCACCCTGTCCTCTGTCTGCAGCCTCTCCCCTCACCCTGTTCTGTCTGCAGCCTCTCTCCTCACCCTGTCCTCTGTCTGTGGCCTCTCCCCTCACCCTGTCCTCTGTCTGCGGCCTCTCCCCTCACCCTGTCCTCTGTCTGCAGCCTCTCCCCTCACCCTGTTCTGTCTGCGGCCTCTCCCCTCACCCTGTTCTGTCTGCGGCCTCTCCCCTCACCCTGTTCTGTCTGCGGCCTCTCCCCTCACCCTGTCCTGTGTCTGCGGCCTCTCCCCTCACCCTGTTCTGTCTGCGGCCTCTCCCCTCACCCTGTCCTGTGTCTGCAGCCTCTCCCCTCACCCTGTTCTGTCTGTGGCCTCTCCCCTCACCCTGTCCTGTGTCCGTGGCCCCTTCTCTTGCATCCAGGTTCCTTCCCTTACCACACTCCACTTTGTCTTCTTGTGCTCTGTGCTCTGTGGCCTTTCTGTCTACTGTACTCTAAATGTGAGGCGTCTCCCCTTCCCTGGGTCATGCTTGAGCCTCTTCCCCTGAGCTTAAGGAGCAGTGAGGAAGAATGGTACTTGAAGATCTCTGGGCAGTCTCCCTACTCACCCCACATGCTCCTTATTCTCAGTCTGCCTTGTCTGGCAGCCAGGAACTTTCAGCAGAGGGAGCTGAAGGCCCAGGTGGGGATGGCCTGGGGGCCATTTGATGCACACTGAGGACAGGTACTCTGAGACCCCACGCCACCTGCCTGTCAGGGAAGGAGCCAGGTAGCCAGGTTTGAGGTACCCTTCTCGTGCCCCCATTAAGGCTAGCTACTGAGGAATGTTGGGGCCACCTGTGGGGGGATCTGACTTCCACGGAGCTCTGGGAAAGCTGAGTCCGGTGCCCTGGTGGGAGGGAGGTGCTGTATCACGGGGTTCTGCCCGTCTTGGCTCAAGGGGGAGGTGCCTTCTGTCTCTCCCCTGCAGACTTGTTCTCCTGCTTCAACGGGGGCGAGTGCGTGTACCCAGCCTTCTGTGACTGCAGACGCTTCAATGCCACCGGGCCACGCTGCCAGATGGGTGCGTCTGAGCTCTCTCCCACCCCTGGGATGGGCCACGGGTACAGGGAGAGCTTGTGGGCCTGAGGCTGGGGGGGCGGGGGGGGGCCCTGCTAACCTCTGGCTTGAGGCCCACTGCAGCTGCACAGACAGGCTCTCTTTTCTCTGGCACAGTGTACAATGCCGGCCCTGAGCGGGACAGCATCTGCCGGGCATGGGGACAGCACCACGTGGAGACTTTTGACGGTCTCTACTACTACCACTCTGGGAAGGGCAGCTACACCTTGGTGGGGCGCCATGAGCCTGAGGGGCAGACCTTCTCCATCCAGGTGAGGCTTTCCTTACCCTGCCAATCTAGGAAGGTTCCAGAGCCTATGGAGGTTGTGCTGGCCAGGGCTCTCCTTGTCCGTTGTGGAGCTGGGCCTCCCACAGTTCTCTCTCACCCACTCACTCCTGGTTGCCCCTGGCCAGTCATTCGTTTAGTCACTCATCATTAAGTATTAGGTACCTACCTGTACTCTTCCTGGCACAAGGCTTGGTGGTGGCCTTGTGGACAATAACACAAGTGTGGTCTCTGTCCTCGTGGAGCTTACATCTAATGGGGAAAACAGACATCAAATCGAATGAATCATTTCAAGGGCAACTGAGTGCTTCCAAGGAGAGGTGCCAAATGTTAGAAGAGCATGTGATGGAAACCTAACCTTGTTTATTGGGATGGATGATGATCAGGGAAGACTTCCTGGAGGAAGTGAGATTGAAGTTGAGATTTGAAGAATGAATTGGAGTTAACCAAGTGAAGGGTCACAGGGGTGAGGGGTGGGCATGAGAATATTCTAGGTAAAGGGAATTTGGGTGCTAAGGACCTGAGATAACAAAGAGCATTGTGCCTCTGAGAAAATGGTAGAGATCCTGGGTGACTCAGTTCAGGGTTACCTCTTCCAAGAAGCCCTCCCGGATACACTGACCTCTTAAGCTGGCTCAGGGGCTCCTCTCTGTGTAACCAAATCAATGCAAGTTACTGCATTGTTCTATTGTGCATTTCTCTTACAAAGTCTGTTTCCAGGTTGGTCTTCTCTACGGGATAGAAGTTTTCTAGGCAGGGACCATGTCTTTCCATTTGGTGTTCCCAGGACCCAGATTAGTGCTCAGTAAAAGTTTGTCCTAACTACGAACACATGTGTGGGACTCACTGTCAGGTAGATCTGATTTCCGTGCTTACCCCGGGTGTTGAGTGGGGGTCAGTACACCTCTGTCTGGAGAAAAGTCTGCTTGGGGAGCCAGCTCTGCTGAGGGGCATCTTGGTTAGGACTGAGTTAGGGCCAGGGGCTTGGGAGTTTGGGGAGATCCTAATGTTCACTGTCACCCCACTGCCAGCAGGCATGCCCCTCTGTCTCAGGCATAGACCTGCCAAGGGGCCGCCTGGGGGTCATGGCCTGGATGGGCTGACCAACTCTGCCCTCTCTACCTCAGCATATCACACATCAGGGGTTTTCATGACTGTCATTTCATGATGGATATGTTCTGATTGCTTAGACTGATGGGGTGCCACACATTCATGGATTATGAAATAAACCTAATGAGTTATAACTAGTATCCCCCCCGAAAGAAAGAAAGAAAGAGAGGAAGAAAGGAAGAAAGAAATAAACTAAAAATGGAAAATATAATGTGGATTCATTACACATTCATGGGGTAAATACTATTTTGTAAAATTTTTGTTTTATTTATATATTTATATATTTGTATTTCTTACTGTGGGTCATGATCTAAGGTTTGAAAAATTCAATTAGACTGTGGGGTGGCTTTCACGGGCCCCACTTTCCGCTGACGTGACTCCAGCCCGCTTAAACACGTTTAACGGTGATCTAGTGGAAGGGTTTCTACACTGGGAAGAGAAGCGTTGCAGACTTTTCCCTAAGCCCTGGGAGCCTCAATTCTCCTCCCTCTCTTGGGTCTTCTGGCTTTGAGGTGTGGGTTCTGTCTGAGGAGAGGGCAGGGGAGGTGTGCACGTGACAGTCAGCACAGGTGTGACACGTGTGCCTGGGTGGGCAGGGAAGGACAAGACTGTGCCTGCCAGGGTCACGGTAGGAGGGTGCGGATAGTGTGTGCACTGAGAGTGCCCAGTGAATCTGTGGGGGGGGGGGTGTTCTATGTGTCAGAAGGTGTGAGTGTATACCTTGGCTTTGAATCTGATGGGATAACCTGGATTGCAAAAAACGAAAAATGCAGATATAGGGAGACAGCACGACGTCCTGGAAAGAGCCCTGAAATTTAGCCTTCAGTCTGCATGTGTGTGCGACCTGCATCACTTCAGCTCTCTGAGTATCAGTTGCTTCCTCCGGGAATTACAGATCGTCATTGCTCTGTCCTCCCGTGGGGCTGTGGGGACTGGGGGACATCAAGCATCACAGAGGAAAGGTGCTTGGCATGCAGAGGGCAGGCGATCAGCATTAAGCAGAAGCTCCACGGGGTGTCACGGAGCTCAGAATGGAAGCTCAGGGCCAGCTCTGTGGCAGGAACCCTGCACAGTGGCCTCTGAACCCCCAATCAGGTGCACAACGACCCGCAGTGTGGCTCCTCCCCCTACACCTGCCCCAGGTCTGTCAGCCTCTTCTTTGCGGGGGAGCAGGAGATCCGTCTGGCCAAGGAGGTGACCCACGGAGGCATGAGGTAACTATAGCCCCTGCCCTGAGCTCTCCAGCTCCCTGGCACTGGTGGGGGATGTGAGCACCTTCCTTCTCAAGCCTGAAAAAAACTGTTTTCTGGGGGCGAGCAGCAGAGTTTCCACCATCAGGGCAGGAACATACTGGCAGGCCAGCCGGGTTTCTTGTCATCTGGGTTTGCAGAAAGATGAGTCCCTCAAGATTTTCTGAGACTTTCAGGCCCTGTGGGTTTCTAGAGAGTGGGTATTTGTGCTAATAGCAGAATTTTCCAGATAGTTGAGAGTATACCACTACAAGCATGCTTACTTTTTTTCTTTCACAATTTCGAGGGAAACTTCCTCAATGGATCATACACAGTTCAAGCCTCCCCAGAGTAGATATTGAGCACACTGTCACCTTTTCTGATGACAAAGAGTTATTTGAATGTCACTTATCTTGCTGGGATATCAGGGGCGCCTGGGACCAGAGGAATGAGGACTCTTTGCCCCCACAGCAGATGGCCCAGACGGTGGTTCTTCTGAAATCTTTCTTGTATCGTGTCTTCACTGTCCTTTCCTTCCCTTGCTGTCTGCTGTCGCTTCACGTTGCTGCTGGGTTGGGGAAAGGAGTTGTCCCACGAGGACCCTTCTCCCGTTCTCATTTCCTGCTTCAGATCTGGAAACTAAGTAACCAAGTTTTCTGGGGCTGAGTGTAAAATTGAAAGCCCAAGGGTTTCTCCTGTGAAGAAAAGATTGGCGTATGGATCTTTGGCTACCAGTTTTGGCGGGTTAGACCCTTTTTTCTTTCCTGATTTTCAGGTGGATTGAAAGTTGCCAAATTCCGGACAGGCTAGGAGACCCTGTCCCAGTAAAACTGGGAATGCGATCGGGACGGCTATGGCCCTGCATCTTTTCTTCCACTCCCAGCTTCCCTGACCCCTCAGCTCTTTTCTCGTCCTACCGCTTTCTTGCTCCCCACCCAAAAAAACAAACCGAGGTAGTGTCTGCTTGTACCATTTCCCCCAACTAGGAGAAAGGATCTGGCAACCTCAGACACTCTAAGGTTTTTTTTTTTTTAAAGATTTTATTTATTTATTCGACAGAGATAGAGACAGCCAGTGAGAGAGGGAACACAAGCAGGGGGAGTGGGAGAGGAAGAAGCAGGCTCCCAGCAGAGGAGCCCGATGTGGGGCTCGATCCCATAACGCCAGGATCACGCCCTGAGCCGAAGGCAGACGCTTAACGACTGCGCCACCCAGGCGCCCCCAGACACTCTAAGATTTATCCCTGCCAGGGAAATGGCAATTTTAAGAGCCAGTTTTAAACTCTGCAGACAAAAGAATCCCGCTCTAATGGTGACTTCAGATATGGGGAAGTCGGGGGAGGGCCCCCCCCCCCCCCCCCGATCCCGTGGTACCAGGGGCATGTGGATGGGGAGGTGCCGGGTACATGATGGGTCCTGCGGGCAGGGGACGGCGGGTCCTTTGGTGAAGGGACGGGATGAGTGAGGGTGGTGTGAATGACCTGAAGCTCCGGGCTGTGCCCTGCAGGGTCCAGCTGCCACAGGCGGTGGGGAGCGTGCGTCTGCAGCGGCTTGCTGGCTACGTCCTGGTGTGGCGGCAGTCAGCCTTCACGCTGGCCTGGGACGGCGCCTCGGCCGTCTACATCAAGATGAGCCCGGAGTTCCTGGGCTGGACTCGTGGGCTGTGTGGAAACAACAACGCCGACCCCCAGGACGATCTGGTGACCAGCTCTGGTGAGATGCGGGGCAAGCGGCCTCCGAAGGGTTTGGCCGGAGGTGGGGGATGGGTCAGGCTGGGAGGGGTGGGAGAGGCCTTGGGGCAGAACCCTGGGGTCATGGTACTGAAGACCCAGCGGGAGGCCAGGGGCCCCTCCCTAGCCAGTGTGTGGCCTCAGGCATGTTCTTAACCCCTCAACGTCAGTTTCGTCTGTGAAACAGTCATCAGGAGAACTCCTACTAGGTTTGTGTAAGGATCCAAAAGGGCACTTTGAGTGGGATTGACCCTGCAACAGGTGTACGTGCCAGGGGCAGGGAGCAGAAGGCCAGAGAGAGAGCCAGGAAGAGAAAGCGCCCCATGGGAGCTGAAGATCCCTATGAAGCCGTGGTAAGAAGTAAGAGTGCAGCATACAGGGCCAAGTCCTGGCGACTCTGGCCAGAAGAAGGGAAGTGACCCCTTTGAGCCCCACAGCATACTGAGCCCTTAACATACAGTCTTTGCGATTCTTTGCGATGATCTCATGGGGGGCTATTTGCCCTATTTCACATGTGGGAGAACTGAGGCTCGGGGAGGGGCAGGAGCTTGTCCAGGCTCACAGACTAGTTGTCTTTTGATTGCATGGTGTTGCCCCCCCCCCCCCCCCCCCCCCGCCGAGTTTGGGGCAGTAGGGAGCTACTACAGGTTCTGGAACATTCTTGCCTATTATCGCCAGCTTTTTCAGGAGAGTGGCTCTGTTGGGAAATGCAGACTGGGATGGGAGCCGGGAGGCTGAATTCTTCAACTCCTTGCCCACCTTTTGGCATCGCTTTGGCTCCATCTACCCTCCCTCAGAGCCCTCTGTAGCCCCTTCCCCACAACCCACCGGTGGTCATGCTAGTTCTCCCCCCCCACCCCCAGGGAAGCTGACCGACGATGTGGCTGAGTTTGTGCACAGCTGGCAGGAGCAGGCCCCCAACCAGCCTCCAAGGCCTACAACTTCCTCCCTGTCTCGCCCACCGTGTCTGCAGCAGAGCCCAGGAACCATGCAGGTCTGGACCCTGGGGAGAATGCCTCCCCCTCCCATCCTAGTGTCTGACCTTGGTTCATTTCCTGTCCACCTCTTAGAAAGTCACTGGCTGCAGGGGCCCAGGCTTGTCTGTGTCTATGGCCCCACCCCTTTTTTCTCCACCATTCTCTCTGTCTTGAGCTCAACTTGGGGTTAGGTGTGGGGATGGTGACGTCAGAGGGCTGTCAGTGGCTTTGCCAGCCCCCAGCTCTGACTCCTGGCCCTTTCCCCAGGGTGTGTACGACCGGTGTGAGGCACTGCTGAGGCCCCCCTTCGATGCCTGCCATGCCTACGTCAGCCCTCTGCCCTTCACGGCCAGTTGTACCAGTGATCTCTGCCAGTGAGTAGGCAGCCAGGCGTGGAGCTGGTATTGGGTGGTGGGGAGACCTGTCCCGGTACTGTGGGGATGGGGGAAGGGGGCTCAGCATGTGGGCCCCTGAGCCTGATAATCCCAGGCCCTGACAGATAGGCTTCCCAAAGCTGGGAAATTCTCATCTGCGTAGGTGGGACAGAGCTTCCCTATTCTCTGAAGTCCAGAAATGGGGACGGGCGCCCTCAGGGTCACGCGAGTCAATGGCAATGTTGGGACTAGAACCCAGGTGTCCTGCCTCCATCTGGGTACCTCCGCAGTCTCCCTTTCCTAGCTGCATGACAAGGAGGGGTGCTCTGAGCCCTGGAAGTCTCTAGGGGGTGCTGGAGGGCGGACGGCAGCTAGGGCTCTGGCGTGACGCTGGGTTTCCCCGGCACAGATCGGTGGGCGACGAAGCCACCTGGTGCCGGGCGCTGGCGGAGTACGCCCGAGCGTGTGCGCAGGCGGGGCGGGCCCTGCAAGACTGGAGGACCCAGCTCCGGCAATGTGGTAGGCGCACCCTGCTGGCGGCCAGGGAGGGTTCACACGAGCTCTGTCCTGGGGCTCCGGGTGGGCTCCGGGTGGGCTCCGGGTGGCCTCCTCGGGCCTCAGCTCAATGTCCTGCCCTGCTTAGAGCCACAGTTGTCAGAGCTGTAAGGCCTGAGGCCCATCTTCATGTGACCGAGGAGCAGACAGGCTCAGAGCGGAGGGACGGGGGTCTAGGGTCCCAGAGCCAGCTAAGGGTGGGCCTCAGAGCCTCCCAGGCTCTCGCCAGCTTTCTGGCCACCCAGTGTTCCCACCGGGACTAAGGAAACAGGAAAATCACAGCCCCCTGCCGCCCTCTACCCCAAGGCCTGGCGTGGGGGTTGGGTCTGTCCTGGCAGAGCTGGGGCCGGACTGCTCCCTTCCCCCGCAGCCGTGCACTGCAAGGAGAAGGCCTTTACCTACAACGAGTGCATCGCCTGCTGCCCCGCCTCCTGCCAGTCCCGGGCATCCTGCGTGGACAGTGAAATTGCCTGTGTGGACGGCTGCTACTGCCCCGACGGTATGCCGGGGCGGGGGTGGGGGAGTGGGGGCCTGGCAGCGTCTTCCTGGGCTGGCGCGGATGAGCCTGAGGCAGGGGCGCAGAGGCTGCCTGCTTGTGGAATGAAGGAAGGAAGGAACACACAACTAGTAAGGGAATAAATGAATGACTGGCTTCAGGGAGGTGAGGATGGGGGTGGCACTGTGGCTCTCGAGAAGTCCATCGGAGTATTTCATTTGATCGGGACTGAGCCTTTTAAGGTGTGTAGACCAGGACAAGTCATTCATTCATTCATTTGTTCATTTATCACACATGCATTTGCTTGAACACTCATCCACGTTTTTAGGGGGTATAAATTTGCAGCACATCTGTAATGTGCAGCTCACTTGGCTAGGCAGAGGTGGAGATAAAAATACATGGAGATACGGCCATTGACTTTGGGGGTCAGAATCTGGTTGCAGTGATAAGATACATATACCTACGACTCCAGTCTAAGGCATAATGTAGTGAGGACGGGCTCAGGGGTTCAGACAAGAAGAGATATAGGAGTTCAGTGGGGGGAGAGATTGTCAGGGAGGGCTTCCTGGAAGAGGTGGTACCTAAGCTGGTTCTAGATGCAGTGACAGGCTTTTGAGAAGCTAGTCAGTATGCGGGTTGCTTGGGGTGGTGAGGTGAGATTATGCAAAGGTCTGGAGGTGAGATGATTGCCCAGAGGGGATTCAGATCTGGCCTGCTGCCAGGATTTATGCAGGAAAAAGCTTGACGGTGGGCTCAGTGGTGAAAGCTTGGATGAGGGGATCTTTGTCACAGACCCCGGGCAGCCACGAACTATCTGTGAACAGGGGTGGAAGTGAGTTAAGTGGGCCTCTGCTGTCACCCTAGGGCTAATCTTTGAGGACGGGGACTGCGTGGCTCCAGCTGAGTGCCCCTGTGAGTTCCATGGGACCCTGTACCCGACTGGCTCTGTGGTGAAAGAAGACTGCAATGCCTGGTCTGTGTCCACAGCTGGGGGGTGGGACAGTGAGGATTTCCAGGGTTTTCCATCAGGGCTACCCATCTGTCTGGGAGCCCTGGGGACATGGGGGCACTCACTCAGCATCTCTAAGTCCCTGGAGATCTCATTCGAGCTAACCCTCGGAGATGGAGGAAATCTCTACAACCCATTGTAGAGACGGGAAGACTGAGGGCTGGGGACAGGAACTCTGTGGACCCTGCCATCCTCCAGCATCTATCCTAGGCCTGGAGAAGTGAGCCCTGCCTCCCCGGTCTCTGTGTTTCAGCACATGCGCTGCAGGCCAGTGGGTGTGCAGCACGGCTGTCTGCCCAGGTATGTCTGACTCCTGCCTCGGACTCTACCCCCTTCATCTAGTCTCACAGCTTTTTGGGGCAGGAAAATTCTGGAGGCCAGGCCTGCAGTTCCCAGCTGGACCCACTTTGTTTCCTCAGAGCTGCTTTGCCTGGTTACGAGGGCTTTTATGGGGGGGGTGGGGTCTATCTAAGGACCTTCCTAAGCTTGGAGGGCTTGGACGGAGACCAGTCTCCAAGCTCAGGCCCTGGTCTCCTGGTAGGGGGAGATGCCCAGGGCAGGGCTGTATCTCCCTTCCGATGGGCTGGTGGGGGACAGGGCTGCTTCTCCCCAGTGAACAGAGTGTCAAAAGAAGGACCAGGGCTCCAGACACTGCCGGAACTCCTGAGGACAGGATGCTGTCTCTTCCTCACGCTCAGAGCCTGCAGGGCAGAGGCCATGCCCATGGGATGGCTCCCATGTGTCAGCCACCTTTCTCTGCCCCTCAGCTGAGTGTTCAGTGACCGGCGACATCCATTTCACGACCTTTGACGGCCGCCGCTACACGTTCCCCGCCACGTGTCAGTACATCCTGGCCAAGAGCCGCTCCTCGGGCACCTTCACAGTGACGCTGCAGAATGCCCCATGTGGCCTGGTAAGGGCTGGGGACCTCAGGCCCAATCCAACCAGCCGCCCCTGCTCTCCGCCTCCTAGGGCAGGGCCCTAGGGTTGCCATAGCCCTCTCACCCTGATGTCTATTCTTTCTGGGCAGAGCCGGGGAACAGGAGACTAGGTTCTGTGTCTAGAACATCTGCTAGCTGAGGGGCACTTCCCTTTTCCGGGCCTCAGTGTTGTTTTTTTTTAAATCTCTAAAATGGGTCTAATTCAACTTAATCTTTTCTGTTTCCTTGGAGTGTACCTTCAACATCTCTGTATCCATTCGTCCATTCATTTATTCATTCAGCAAATCCTGCACATCTATTTGTGCCAGAAGCTATGTTGGGTCTTAGAGGCTGGGATGAATTGGATCTGGCTCTGCCCTCCGGGCCATGCAGTTTGGTAGGTGAGGCAGATAACTGACCCCACCATCCACTGTGTTATCGGAGCTGGGACAATGTGGACATTACAGGGTGGGTGTTCACAGAGAAGCTTTTCCTTATTGTTGTTTTGCCTGGATGTCCAGTGGGAGGAGGGGTGGGTCCAGAGGGACTTCCCAGAGGAGGTGAGCCCGAGCTGTGTCAACCACTTGTGAATGTAACTGAGAAAATGGCCAATATGCAGGAATGGGTGTAGTTGTGAGTTTCTCTCTCAGTGACTGCCTTTTCCCTGAGCTGACCATACTGAGCTGACCCCATAAGCCCTGGTCTGGGCTACACTCAAGCTCCTTCCTGCACATAAAGCAGGGGTTCACACCCGTAGCCAGGACAGCCACCCCAAATCCCACCTCCCTGCCTGCCTTCTTCTCCCCCAGTGATGTCAGTGGGTGAGCAGACATCACTTAGAGGCGCCTCTCCCTGGCCCTGGGGACCCAGGCTCGGGCTGTGGACAAGAGAGAGGACTGTGCTTTCTTCCTTTTGAGGCCCGAGTGACCCCCTCCCCTCTCTCTGCCAGAGAATGGCCTGGATCTGCCCTTGGCTGCTCTCTGAATCAGAAGAATACTTGTCCTCAAAAGCAGGGTTGCTCTCATCCTGAGGGCGGCAAAAGAAAAGGCAAAGCGGGCAGACACCGCCCAGTGGGACTCCTTCCTATTTACAAAGTTCTAGAGTCTTAGAATACCTGGGGCTATGAGACCTCGGAGGTCCCTTACCAGCCCCCTCTCCACCGTGTTCTGAATGGTGGTTGGCCGGCCTCGGCCTGAAGTAACCTGCTTCATTGCTGAACAGTGCCTCTTGGTAGCACTTTCCTTTTACCATGAGCCAGGTCTCCTCCTCGTGACTTCATCCACGTGAATGAACCGGTAGAAGGCCAGCCCTCTGCCGGCTCTGCGCAGGGCACAGTGAGGGTTACACAGATGAGTCAGACCCTGGTCCTAGCCACCGGGAGCTCACAGCCCGAGGAGGGAGTCAGTTACGTCCTCAGGGCAGGTGCTTTACTATAGAGATACAAGAGCAGTGCTGTCCGAGGGGAGCTGTGTGGGGGAAGAAATAGTCCCATAGGTCAGAAGAAAGGATCAGGGAAAGAGTCAAGGCAGAGGTGGCATTTGAGCTGAATGACCTAAAAAGTGGGCCTAAAAAATAAATAGAAATAAGATACGTATATTTGAGGATGGGGAGGAAGGGCAATCTGGGAGGATTAGGTCATATGAAAGAAAGCAACGAGGTTGGAATGTTCTAGAATACATTAAGGCAGATGCAGAAGGACCGGGCAACTGGCTGACTGGCTGGTAAAGTGCAGGGTGTGTGAGAGAGAAGCAGAAGGAGCCAAAGATGAAGTTGTGACTTCAGTCCTGGGTAAACACAAGGGGGTAAGGTGAGGATGATGACGATAAAGTGTTTGCACGGTACTTTGAACTTTGGCTAATCACATTTGCATAGAACATCTAGTTTAAGGCTCGAAATGCCCCCATGTAGTAGTCATTATTATTCTCCCCAGTTAAAATATGATAAGACAGGCCTACAGAGGCTTGGGTGTTCCCCAGCAGGAGGGGGAGCTGAGCCAGACCCAAGGCTGGAAGTCCAGAAAGCCTGTCAGGGCCTCTTAATACACCCACCCCCAAATCAGGGTAGTGGTTAAGCCCTTTGAAGTATTTTTTCAAGTAAACCTATTTTTCAGAGTAGCATTAGATTTTACAGAAAAATGCAAAGATACGTGGAGCTCCCATATACCCCATACCTAATTTCTCCTATTATTAACATCATACATTAATATGGTACATTGCTTACAAATAATGAACCAATGTTTGTACGTTAACTAAAGCCTGTACTTCACTCCTATTTTCTTACTTATTTTTTTTATCCTAATATCATTTTTCTGTGTTCCAATACATCGCATTTCATTTAGTCTTCATGTCTCCTAGGCTCTTCCTTGCTGTTGCACTTTCTTTCTTTTTTGTGTGTGTGTGTGTGTTTTGTTTTTGTTTTTGTTTTTTGAGAGAGAGGGAGGAAGAGAGTGTGCACACATAAGCCTGGGGCAGAGAGAGAGAGAAAATCTTAAGCCGGCTCCATGCCCAGCGTGGAGCCCCATATGGGGCTTGATCTCACCAGCCTGAGATCACGATGTGAGCTGAAATCAAGAGTCAGATGCCTAACCAGCTGAGCCACCCAGGCTGTTACAGTTTCTAAGACTTTATTTCTGATGATCTTGAAAGTTCTGAGGAGTACTGGTCAGATATTCTGTAGAATGCCCCTCTACTGGAACTTGCATGATGTTTTTCTCATGGTTATAGGGGTGTTATGGATTTTGGGAGAAAGAGGTAAATTGCTATTTTCATCACATCTTATCAAGGGTACATATATCAGCGTGGTTTATCACTGTCGAGGTCGACCTCGGTCATCTGGCTGAGGTAGCGTTTGTCACATTCTCCACTGTAACGTTACCCCTCTTTCCCCCCCTTACCATACTGTTCTTTTTGGAAAGAAGTCACTATGTTCAGCCCACACTTAAAAAGTGGCAAGTTATGTTCCCTCTGCTTGAAGACAGAAAGTCTACATACACTATTTGGAATTTTTCTGCACAGGAGGTTTGTCCTTTTTCCTTCACATATTTTCTTTCAGTCATTTGTATATGTCAGCATGGACCCAGGGATATTTATTTTATACTTTGGGTAGAATCCAAAATTTGTAATTCAAATTTTTCTGACTTGACCATTGAGCAGTCTTTCAGTTGGCTCTTGGGTCCCTTTGACACAGCCCCATCAGTGTGTGTGTGTGTGTGTGTGTGTGTGTGTGTGTGTGGGCGCTGCCTTACTTTATGGTCCTACAAGATGCACTAGGCTCATCTTGCATATTTCCTGCTCTATTCCTAGAATCAGCCATTTCTGAAAAAATATTATCAGATGCTCTGGGCTCTTTTGATTGGAGAGTGGTGTTAGAAACCAAGATCTGGGGTACTGGGTGGGCTCAGTTGCTACTGGGGTATCATTTCTTTTAGAGCCTCTCAGCTGACAGAAAAAGGAAATACTAGGTATGACCTATGACTATCTTTGTATGACTAACGTAGATACGTGTATCTCTAGATAATCTATCAATAGCTCTCTATATCTGTGTGTGCTAAACAGAGTTCATATTGATGTTCCCACTCTAACCCATTATCACACGGGTCATTCTAGCCTCTCCCCTTGCTTATCCGGAACCGTCCACCCTGACCGTGAGAAATCCGGTTTCCACCATCCATCATCCGTGTATCTCATTGTTCAATTCCAGTATACAGGTATTAGAATAATTAACCCATTCCCATGGGAAAGGACTTTATCAACCAGAGTACAGTGCTTATGCACAGTTCCTTTTTCTTTTAGTCTTTCAAACTCCGCTTATATCCAAAGTCACTTAGGTCAACACTTTCCCTGACCCCCCTTTCAGTGAGGTTGTTTTATATATTTGTAATACAGTTCGATTCTTTTGTCACAATCTGCATTGCATCCTGGGACCCCCTGACCTCCTACATGATATTTTATTAATTGTACACATTAGGGTTCACTCTTTGTGCTGTAAAGTTCTCTGGGCTTCCACAAATGCAACCTCCCAAGTATTCCATGCACCTTTCTTATCTGTATCAAACCAGTCAGGACCAACTAACTATTGTAGCTCTACTCCTAAAGGAGACAGCTGAGGTGTAGATAAGTTAACTGAGCTCTTTAAGGTCTCAGCTTTCAGTGACATCAAGACTTGAACCTAAGACTCTGACTAAAGGACGCAGACTTTCTTCCTGCACCAATGGCGTGTCCAGAGGGGACCAGAGGATGAGTGGGTTTGACAAAGGCGATGCTTTAGACACAGTGCTTTTGAGCTGTTTTAGGGAATTTACATCTCCTTGGGAAGGAGCTTGGAAGGTCATAGTTTGTTGTACAATGTCTTTCTGAAAAGTTTCAAGCTCTAATCCTTTCCTCATTTCACCGTTTGATTATATCACTTTCAGGTTATACTTTCTCTGGCTGTCTTTGGATTTAGAATAAAGTCCAAAAATTTTACAAAACTCTGCCTGAGCTCCTCCTGCCTACTCTTGAACCTTTTCTTAAACCACTTCGCTCAGTGGGCTCTGGGCCTCTGGTCTTCTTTTATGTGCTTGGATGCATTAAATGCCTTCGTGTGTCAGGGGATTTTGGGCAGACTGTTCACTATACCTGGATGTCCATCTCCGTGCTTGCTTTCTTTGCCCAGCTACCTTCTATGGACCCTTCAGAACTCAGCTCACCTGTCACATTTTCCCGTGCCTCAGTCTTCTGATCTGCACAATGGGGTTGTTAGTAATACTTACTAAATTAGATTGCTCTGAGAATTAAGGGAGTAAATACATGTCAAAAGATTAGTACCTGTGGGGCGCCTGGGTGGCACAGCGGTTAAGCGTCTGCCTTTGGCTCAGGGCGTGATCCCGGCGATCTGGGATCGAGCCCCACATCAGGCTCTTCTGCTATGAGCCTGCTTCTTCCTCTCCCACTCCCCCTGCTTGTGTTTCCTCTCTCGCTGGCTGTCTCTATCTCTGTCGAATAAATAAATAAAATCTTTAAAAAAAAAAAAAAGATTAGTACCTGAACATAGTAATTCTATATTAAAGTTAGCAGTTATTATAATAAATATAGCAGTAGTAAAAGCTTTATGATGTTTACATTATCATTATCTTTCCTTAGGATGGCTTTTCCTACCTCTGCAGACTACGTCTTGTTCCTTCACTATACGCTTTCCTAGCACCCTACACCTATTTGCATCGCTGATCCCAATAATAATTTAAAAGCCAACTTTGTAATTACTTGTTTAATGTTTGCGTCCCACACAAATATGTACTCTCCCCAAATATGCCCATCATGTCCGTCGTTGTATGGTTGTGTGGACGTCTTCTTGTGGAAGGGAAGTATGAATGGGCCTGATGTGTACTACCCATTTCAGAGATGAGAACCTGAGGCCCAGATAGTATTAGCTCATTGGCTGCCTGCCTGTGAGTGGGGCTTGGTACTCTGCAGGATGTGACCCATGGAAAGAACTATACAAATACCTATGAAAGGATGAAATTAAATCCTATATTGTACTTGAGTGGGGAGGTCAGCGTTTCTGAGGCTAGACTCTGGGCCATCCAGGGGGTCTATCTCTGCTCTGTGTCGTAGACGGTCTAAGAGTTGACTATCTTTTTATTTGCATTTTCCCAGCTCTGCCACTAACCTTCTCCAGTCGGAGCCTCTGCCTTCCCATTCCCAGATGAGGGCATTTGGTTAGAGGACTCCTAATATCCTTTGGGGGCTGCGTCTCCTCCTGCTCCTGACCTCAAACTGCACTAGAATCCCTGCTCCTGTGGGCTCTGTTGGGACCAGCAGGAGAGACAGACTAACTCTGCCTCATTTGTCTTCCTCTTTCTCCAGAACCAGGATGGAGTCTGTGTCCAGTCAGTATCAGTGATTCTGCATCAGGACCCTCGGAGGCAGGTGACCCTGACCCAAGCGGGAGACGTCCTTCTGTTTGACCAGTACAAGGTTACCCCACCCTACACAGATGGTACGGCTTTGGTGGGCGAGGGCTAGCTGGGAGCTGGCTGTCCAGGCCTCTTCTTCCAGGCACTGCCTCTGGCCAAAGGCACTGCCACATGGGCAAGAGCTCACATTCTCTGATACTGGGTGAATCAGGCCCGAGGGGCACCTTGGTCCCAGGAACGTGGACTCTGGACTTGTAAGGTGGTCTTTGTCCCCATCCCAACATGACAATAGACTTTACAGCAGCATGATGGTTTCTCCTAACATGAGGATATGAATGGGGCTGTTTTCTATCCCTATTCTATTTTTTAGAATATTTTATTTGAGAGACGAGAATGAGAGAGAGAGCGAGCACACAGGTGGGGGGGGAGAAGGAGAGGGAGGGGCAGAGGGAGAGGGGGAAGCAGACTTCCTACTGAGCAGGGAGCCCTACACAGGGCTCGATCCGAGGACCCCAAGATCATGACCTGAGCTGAAGGCAGACGCTTAACCGACTGAGCCACTCGGGTGCCCCCATTTGTTTTTTAATTACTTATTATCCTGTCTGATTCCACAAGGGATCTGCGGTAGCTTGTAGGAAGCACATCTAACAAAAACTGCAAAACAGTTAAGCAATACAATAGTGCCAGAGAAAATTGTAAAGAAAAAAAAAGAGTAAGTGTTCAAGACTGAGAGGAGTGGGGATGCAGGGGGTGTAAAGAGACCAAAGAAATATAAGTCACAAAAGGTGAAAAATCCACTACAATTGAATCTAAAAATGTAAAATTGTTGCAATTGAATCTAAAATCATATTGTGAGCTTCCTGGTGGGTCATTGTGGAAAAATGGGTAGTTACAGAATTCTCCCTTGCTGCAGGAGGGAATACTATCAGTTCCTTATGGAGGAAAAACTTTAATTGGTACTTGATGCTTAAAAAAAATAAATTCTTAGCCGGGCCTGCCATGGTGTTATCCCTGGGTCCTGATTTCATCCCTGAGCAGGATTTTCTCAAGGCTTCCAAAGCCAACCCCTTGGCAGCGCTTCACCTGGTGTGAAGGCTGGGCTGGTTGGGCATGAGGGTCGATGAGGGCCATGCAGGTGGTGGCGGTGGGCAGGGTGCGTGTTGGCAGAACTTCCCTCATCCCTATTGTGGTTCTGTGCCCAGACGCCTTTGAGATCCGGAGGCTGTCCTCCACGTTCCTGCGGGTGAGGACCAACGTGGGCGTGCGGGTGCTCTACGACCGCCAAGGACTGCGGCTCTACCTACAGGTGGACCAGCGATGGGCGGAGGACACCGTGGGCCTCTGCGGCACCTTCAACGGCAACATGCAGGATGACTTCCTGTACGTGCCCCTGCCCCGGAAGCAGAAGGGAGGGGGGTCCCTGAAGGCTGAGTACCTGGAGGCTCTTATTGAAAACATCTCTTGCAAACTCTTGGTCTCCCACTGGGCCACACATGCACCATTAATTATTGATTCCTCTCCATTTAAATCGAAGCATATTTCTTTAAGGCCATGGCTCACAGTCTTCTCTGTGCAGAAGACTCACCTGGGGAGCTTGTTAAAATGCTGACTCCTGGGTTCTACTTCTCGTGTATCTGGTTTGTGTTGGGGCCCAAGAATCCTGTTTTTAATAAGTAACCGCCGCAATTCTAGGATAAAAGATCTATGGACATACCTTGAGAAATACCGTTTTCTAGTGAGGTCTTAAAACTGGTAGACTTCAGGCTGGGCTTGATTTGGTTCATGGTTTTCCTTGTCTTAATTGACCGTGAGCACCTTTAGATGACTGCAAGCCCCCAGTGAGCCAATGATGCCCAGACTCCTGCTTTCAATCCCCCAGGCCAGTCTAAGCCATGTATGTTTCCTGCCTGATACTCGAGGGTTGCACTCTCCCTGACAGAGAATTGACAGAAAGACTGTCTGGGCATGGATACTGTTTAGGAACTTGGGAGAGGACAAGTCAGACTTTCCAGAAAGGAGAATAAAGGGTTGATCTTGAAGGTTAGAGGTTCTGGCCAGTTTTTCAAGTTACCCGCATTAGGCGATATAGAAGTAAATGAGAGGCTTTCTTCAGCCAGAAGAGAGAATTCAGATTCTTTCAGAAAAACAAGAATCAGAAGAAACTGAGAGCTTTTAAATGCATGCACATGAGAAAATGTAGCATTCTACTCTGTCTTGCCTGATGGGGCTGATGTTAGGGCAGCTGGCCAAGGGTCGTGGGGACAGACCGTGGTTTAGTGTGTGGGCTGCTTGCCTCCCTCCTAAATGTGAACTCTGGGCAGAAAAGTTGCTGTGCATAGCTTGAGTGCTCTCACTGCTCAGGAGCAGTAATGTGGGCGTGGTGAGTGTCAGGCAGAACCCGTCTCCCCCCCGCACATCATGATGTCTCCAATCTACCATCTTCTTGGGTTTGGTGACTCTTGGAGATCGGCGAGACTTAGAAAACATGCGTTTCCCCCTTTCTTCCTTTATTGCCCCTCGTATGACTATTTCCTACCTAGAGCGAAAGGGAGGGCAAAGGAGCTTTCAGGAACTGCTCATGGAGAAAGGAGGAGAAGTCTTAATCCGGTGAAGTTTGGTTCACATGGTGTCCTTGTTTCTCTCTTTCTGACACGAAGAGCTGGGGTGGGGGGTGAAGATCGTGTAATGGGTGGCCCCAAGCCAGTTTTGGGTCCCTTTGGAGGCTGTTAAACATGATGTGTGTGTGTGCGTGCACATGTGCACATCCATAATTGTATGTGTTTGTATGTGACTGTGTGGACCCCCTTGGCTGTTTGCACCTCTGGCGTATATTTGTGCTCTGGGTGTATGCTGTACGTACCTGGGCCTGAGTCCACGTGGGCGAGGGTGTGAATGTGGCTATGCCATGACTGCAGGTCCCCAGTGGGTGTGCCTGAGAGCACCCCACAACTCTTTGGCAACTCTTGGAAAACGCTGTCTGCCTGCTCTCCACTGATCTCTGGCTCCTCGCTGGACCCCTGCGATGTGCACTTGCAAGCAGGTGAGATGGGGGGAGAAGGGGAGATGGAGGGGCTGCGGCGGGCCGGGTTTGAGAGGGATGAGATGGGAACTCTGGGCCTGAGGGGGCTGGTCAGGTTGGGCAGATGTGACGAGAAAAGGCGGAGCTGCGGAGAGTGGACCGTGGTTCCCTTCTGGTAAGGGTCAGGCCGACACGCTTCAGGCGCTACCACTGACTTGTAGACACACATCAGTACTGGCTCCCCTGTCTCAAGGCAGAAGTCTAAGCCCTCACAGTGGCCCCTCCAGGCCCCACACTCTCTGCCCATCCCCCTTGCCCCTCCCCCCAACTCTCTGCAGCCATGCAGGCCTCTTCGCTGTTCTTCTTACACACCGAGGTGTACTCTCTGCTCCGGCCTTTAGACTTGCCATTCCCTCCACCTGGATGCTCTTCCCTCACGCCACACAGGCCTTACTCCCTCACCTCTTTCAACTTTTTGTTCAGACCTCATCCTCCCACAGAGGCCTACCCGACCGCCTGGTTTAAAATTGCAGTTGACCCTCCCACCCCACCTCCAATGCCCATCCTCCTTCCTCCTCTCTCTCGGAGGTCTTCACCTACTTTGCTGGAGAAGTTGTTTCCTGGCAATCTCCTTCGACCACAGTGTAAGCTCCACGAGGGCAAGGGTTTTGTCTGCTTTGTTCACTCCTGTGTCTCCTTGCAGCATGTGGGTTCATGCCCTGTGCAAGGTGGACTGTATTGCATGAGGGCACTACACACACACACACACACACACACACACACACACGCTCACTCTCCTTAGTCATTTGCAGCCATGCCCGGAGCCAACCACATAGTGACACCCAGACTTAGCCAACCCTACCCACACATTCCCAACTAGCAGTGCGCCCGGTACCTGCCCACATCCCTCCTGTACACACGCACTCCCACCCACCTTCTTACGCCAACAACCCCCTGAACTGTGGGGAGGGGGCCAGGAAGAGGCTGGGGCCCGGGCACCAGGCAAACCAGATCTCTGCCCCCTGCCCCTGTCCCTCCTGTGTCCAGCCTCCTACGCAGGGCAGTCCTGCAGCGTGCTCACCGGGGAGCTGTTCGCGCCCTGCTCCGTGTACCTGAGCCCCGTGCCCTACTTTGAGCAGTGCCGCCAGGACGCCTGCCGCTGCGGGCAGCCCTGCCTGTGTGCCACGCTGGCCCACTACGCCCACCTGTGCCGGCGCCATGGGCTCCCCGTTGACTTCCGCGCCCACCTGCCAGCGTGTGGTGAGTGCCCCACGCACGTGCGCCCCCATGAGGGCGGCTGGAGGAGCCTGGGCTTCAGACCGCAGTGTCCCCCTGCCCCCCTGCTGCCTAACACCCCCTCCTCACCCCTCTTCTGTGCTCTCCATCCCCTTGGCCACCCGGGCCTGACACTCAGGACGTGTGACACATGACCGCTTCTCTGTGACCCTCACCTCCAGCCCATCTCCAAGTCCTATCAAGGCTGTCAATTGGAGATGGAAATTCACCCACTTATCACCACCTCCAAGGCCACCACCCCTGTCAGAGCTTCCCAGTAGGCCCCCCCACAGCCTCTTCACCCTGGCTCCCATCACCCTTGGTGCACATGTGGCTCAGTGGGCATGAGCTGGCCATTGCTCAACTGCCCCCCTGCACACCTGGGCCACACTCCTCGAGTGGGGCCTCTGGGCCCCCAGCCCTAGCACAGGACCCCACTCACAGTAAGCTCTTAGCAAATGTTTGTTGAAGAAATGGAAAGACTGTCCTGGGAGTCAGGAGACCTGTATTCTGTGCCAGCCCTGCAGGTAATTGCTGTGTGTCCCTGACAAGGCGAGTGGTGACCTCTACCCTCCCCCACCATCACTACCTAAGAGGAATGTCCTGCAGAGAAAAAGAAACACCAATGGCAGGGTCCAGACTGGGCTTGGAAAGGGGGGCCCACCCCTGCCACTCTGCCCTTGTAGTGTAGTGGGAGGAAGCGGGACTCTGAAGTCAGACCTATTTTCAAATCCCAAGGCTGACCTTGCCCCACTGTGTGACCTTGAGCAGACATCTTCTCTGGTTCTCGGTTCTCCTCACCAAGATGATGACCCCACCCCCACACAGTTGTGGGGATGAGGGAGACGAAGGCCACGGTTTCATCTCCCACTACAGCACTGTCCTGTGAGGCCACCAAGGAGTACAGCCCCTGTGTGGCCCTGTGTGGCCAAACCTGCCAGGACCTGGCCAGCCCTGTGGCCTGTGGGGCTGGTGGCAGCAGCGACCTCAGTGGGGACGAGTGTGTAGAAGGCTGCACCTGCCCACCAGACACCTATCTGGATACCCAGGCTGACCTCTGTGTCCCTAGGTGAGTGGACTAACTTGACCTCTGCTGGGGAGGTGGGGAGGGGGAGGGGGCTGAGGGTCTCCAGGGCATCTGAGGCTGGGAGGCTGACTGCACCTCTCATGGGGCAGGGCTTGATGGGTGGCTGGGTGGGTGAGCTTCCTCCCCTGGACCCACCTCTCAGGGCTTTTTCCTCAGCTCCAGCTCCTTAGGCCTAGAACTCCCGCCTGGCTTCCCCATGAGACAGAATAACAGCCCCACAGAGACAGCCTCTCTCCCTTCATCTCCCCTTTCCTTCCACAAATATTTATTGACCTCCTAGTGTGTTCTGGACAATTCTAGGCCCTGGAAATTCAGCAACAAACCAAACAGAATCCTGCCCTCATGGAGCTCACATTCTTGTGCCAAGACAGATTAATAAATAAACAGACGCTTAAAGGGTCTGCTGGTCACAAGCTATGAACAGGCAGGGAGGGGTTACTGTTAGGTTACATGAGGTGAGCACGGAAGGAAGGCTTTTCTGCTGAGATGACATGTGAGCAGAGATGGGGGCAAGTGAGGGAAGAGTGCTCCAGGCCGAGGGGACAGGGACAGCCCCGAGGCTGACTGTAGCGTGTTCTCAGTGTGGCTGGAGGCGGAGGTGGGAGGTGGTGACCTCATAGGATCCCAGAGCTGACTGGCAAAGCTTTTGGTCCCCTCTTGACCTGTTTCTCCCCTAAAATGGTATCACATTCCACTGAGGGGTGGGGGCTGGAGAGAGGCTCCTGTCGGGGGTATACTGGAATCATTCAGGGCCTTTTCAAACTCTAGGGTCCTCCTTTGAGATCCCCCCCTTGTGGTTGAGTATTGCCTCCGAAGGGTCCTCTGAGGTTTATATGGGGGGAGGGGTTGGAGAGGGAGAAGGTGACTGAGAAACACAGGGGCCGGATGAGTTCAGACATCCCTTCCAGCCCTCAACTGGTGCAAGGCCTGCACTTCCGGCACTGGCAGGGGCTGTGGGAGGTGCGTGAGGAGGAAACAGTCTTTGCCCCCAGAGGACCTACAGAGAGGAGCCGAAAGACAGCGTAAGGGACTCTGTGAGGAATAGAGGAGATGACGTATTTGGAGGGCCTAGCCTGGTGTTCAAAATATTTGACAACCGTTATGGTGTGGGCACTGATGCTGGGTGTGAATGAGCAGTATGAGAATTTCCATCCTGCGTCCGTCCCTGACACAGCGCGGGCTCGGGAAGCGTGGCCCTGTTCTTACCACCTCTCTTTTCCCTGGCCCAAGGGAGGCTGGCTTTGGGTGGACAGAGACCAGTGAAACTGGATGGCCCCAACCTCTGTCCTTGGTGCCAGTCTGGCTTCCCCACTCCTGGGAGGTGTGTCACCTGTCACAGCAGGCGCCATTACTTCTCTCTGTGTCCTTACGCCCCTGGCTGCTGACGGGTGGGGTCCTCGGCCTCGGCAGTCGCTGCCCCAGCTCCTGAGTCGGCTCATTTTTCTCCGTTCCTGGGTTTTACAGGAACCAGTGCTCCTGCCACTTTCAAGGAATGGACTATCCCCCTGGAGACAGCGACATCCCATCTCTGGGCCACTGGTGAGCTCCCTAGATAGCAGCGTTAGTGTCCTCTCTTTAAATGGAAGTTGCTGACTGAAGAAAATACAGCCGAGCAGATCTTTCCACGAGGCAATGCTCACCTTCTGCCTCTGCACAGGGGGCCAGGGGCAGAGTGGGGCTGCTCCCTGAACCCTGCAGGGGTCTGAGCAGAGCGGCTTGCGGTCTCTGGCTCTGCAGTGACTGAGTCAGCTAATCCCAGTCACCCCTCTCCCCCCTCTCTGCAGCCACTGCAAAGATGGAGTCATGAGCTGTGATAGCAGAGCCCCAGGTAAGGTGGAAGGTGAAGGATTCTTCTGGGGGCTCCTCCATGGTAGTGGGGTTATGGAGAAGACAGTGGGGAGCTTGAGGATAGATCAGGAGCGGGGAAAACCCAGCCACATCTTGCCCCACACTGAGCCTCCTGTATTCCTTGCCTTCTTGGGAAAGGTTCCAGTTTAGAGGGTGGCATCCAGAAACCCCGGCCCATCCTCAGCCCCACCCTAGCGGCTGTCCCTCCTGCTTTTCAAGAAGGAGAGGCTGAGACTGTCTCCCTCGGGGGCAGCCAGCAGGGTGTTTGGACAGTCCCTCGACCTCCCCTGGGTCCTGAGTTTCCTTGGTCGGAGCTATTGGTCGTCTACTAAGGCTGACTCTCTGCCCAGTCATGTGCTAGACTTGGGGGTCACAGAGATGGGGAGGACAGTCGGTCTCTGAGGCTGTCCCAAGCCATAGAAATGGGGGTAGGGTGGCATGGCAGTGGGTCAGCCTGTGAGCGATGCGGAGGTGGTAGGGAGGGCATGGGAGCAGGAGGGCAAGGTGGGCCTCCAGAGGAGGCCAGTACGGATGGGGATTGGCACAGGGGGGTCAGAGAGCAATCATACAGCAAGTGGCACAGAGTAGGGCCTCCAGAGTCTGGCGGCCCTGGGTTCAAATGTTGCCCCATGCTTGTAAGCTGTGCAGTCCCGGGTAACTCACTTCACCTCTCTGAGCCTTCGCTTCCTCTTTTGTATACAACCTAGAATTCTATGATTTTCTTTTTGTTGCTCCTGTCTTCAGATTGCTTCTTCTTTGGGACTTTTATCTCATCTCCTGTGGCTATGTTTTTTCTCTCTGCTCCATCCTAAGCTGGGTATGGAACTCACCTCCCCTTTATTGATTTTCCTAAAAAAGATCAGTCACACAAGGTATAAGTGTGCACAGGCGACTTGAGCGAAGGCTCAGGGAGAGAGAGGGAGTTTATGTCACGGAAGTATAGGCAATGGGAAGTTGGTTGTTTAAAGTCCTCTGGCCACCCTGCCACACAGCATCACTACCCTCCTGGCTCTTCTCCTGGTCTCTTTGGGGCACTACCTCTCACCTTATCGTGCCTTGGAAAGCAGAAGGGACTTCCTTCCATTATATGGGAAATGGGAGATGATAATACCTCCCAGAGTTGTTGCAGGACTCAGTGAGAAAATGCATGTGAAGTGCCCGGAACAGTCTCTGGTGGAGAGAACATGGTACTCTCGGTGCTGGTAGAGGCGGGGGTTGTCTTGTGTGACAGCCCACAGCCCCCCCTCCCTCTATGATGTGCATCTGGGAACCCAAGCAAGGCCCTGAAAGCAGCACAGCCCCCTCTCTCCCTGCGTCCTCCAGTTGTCGGGTCCCCAGGTCTCCCTGGCCACCCCTGGCACCCAGGATCCCACCCCAAGGACCGTGTTTCAAGCATCCTGCTGGGCATCAAGCCCCTGCCAGCAGCCCCCTCTTCTCCTCCAGCCACCGCCTGCCCACTGGGCCAGGTCTTCGTGAACTGCAGTGACATGCACACAGCCCCCGAGCTGAGCAGAGAGAGGACGTGTGAGCAGCAGCTGCTGAACCTGAGCGTGCCTGCCCGTGGCCCCTGCCTCTCGGGCTGTGCCTGTCCCCAAGGGTAAGTAGGCATGTGGCATGGTCCCCCTCTCCTGAAGGCTGGCAGAGCCAGGGACCACAAGGCAGAGGGAGGGGCAGGGAATTCCTCCCACGGCCACGCAGGGCGACAGCAGCCCAGGGCTGGCCTGTGATCGTGGAACGGCCAGCACAGAGTCTGAGAAAGAACGGTGGTGTGGGGATCCAACCCGGAGTGGATCCTACCCGGCCCTGCGTCTTACCATTGTGTGACCTGGGACAAGGAAAAGGCCTAACGTCTCTGAGGCTCAGTTTTTCATCTGTAAAATGGGAGTAATAACAGTAATGCTCACCACCTCACCAGGCTGTGACGAGGACTACATGAGCTCCTGGAGTGGAAGCGCTGAATGGGGTGTGTAGCCTGCTCCAGAGTCAGTGGGGTGAAGCCCGGGAGAGAAACACCATGCTTCACCTCTCAGCCCCTTTCCCTGCAGAGGTCTGACTGGAGCCCTCAGGTGGAGGGCTGGTGCCCCTGTAATACTCCAAAAAGCAAGGCCCCACCCAGTGGAAAGAGTCTTCCTCCCAGGTGCCTGAGATGCCACATGAGCTGAGTTTTGTGGCTGTGCATCGTGGGTGCCAGGGCCCGGCAGCCTGCTTTGCCAGTTCTCCTTCCTGACTCTGGTCTTACTTCAGATCTGGGCTGAAAAGAACTTGGGAGCCTGATCCCATGACCTGGCAGCCCAGCGCTGTGTCCTTCAGCCTGGCCAGAGATCAGTGGTCCGCTGGCAGTTCTGGCCCTGGCCTGGCAGTCAAGGGCAGGGAGGGGGGTCAGGGTGGGAAGGGGAGGGAATAGTCCGTGAGAGCTTTACTGTTTATAAAACAACTTGATGCGATCACCTCCTTCGATCTCAGAGCTTCCCTGGGAGGAAGGAGGGAAGGATCATTACTCGCCTTTTGCAGATGAAGAAACCGAGGCCAAGGACAGGGTGGAGGGAAGTGGGCGGCCTGGGAGCCGTGATTCAAACCCAACGCAGCTTACTGCAGATCCTGCCCTTAGGCCAGAGCCTGCCAGCTCCGGGAGGCCAGGGGTCTGGTTCCCTCGACAGAGGTCGTCATGTGGGTGAGGAGCTTCCCCTTCCCAGGCCAGGGCATCCGCAAGAGACCACCGCTGTGTGGTCTCCGGAGGCTGCGCGGGGTCCTAGGCCCAGCCGGCAGGGGGCGGGCAGGATTTGCTGCCACATAGGCCCAGAGGAGCTTGTGAGGAGTGTCTGCCATCGAAGGCCTCTGGTGGCACTGGCCTTGTGCGTACAAGCCTGCCTCTCCGAGGACAGGGAGAGCCATGGCCTCTGCGGTCAGGAACTGAGGGTCGCCCGCTGCCCGCCACAGTGGCAGGGCCACAGAGGCCAGGTGGAACTAGGAGAGCTAGGCTCAGTTGTACCAGTGACCCACCCTGTGACTTTGTGGCCTCATCTGTACAACGAGAGCTGATGACTCCCTGCAAGAGGGGCTTGGGAATGAAGGATTCAGTACATCCCTCTCAGGACGTGCTTTGTGGTCTCCAGCTATGCGCCTCAAACAGGAGTGTGCACATGAATCATCAGGGACCTGTCCCTGATTCAGGAGATCTGGGGGGCGGGGGGGGGGCCCGAAACTCAGCATTTCTAGCAAGCTCCCAGGAGATCCCGATGCTGCTGGTCTGGTGACCACAATTTGAACAGCAGGGTTCTAAAACATTATCCAACAGTAGGGATTAGTTTAACTCAGGTCGAAAAGCCGGAGTGCGGTTCCCTTTTCAATCCCCAGGTTCCAAAGGGATGGATAGAATGTGAAGATTTCTACTGGGCTGGGTGACCTATGACAAGTTATGTGGCCACTTGGGCATCAGTTTTCTTGTCCATAAGGTGCTGCTGGTTGGTTGCTGGCCAAGTCTGGGCAGGGCAGCACCTGAACCCGCTTCCTCTGTTCTAGGCCTTTTAAAGTTCAGTTCGGGTCCTGGAGCTGTGCTAAGAACATCCACAGTCCAGAGGGCTGGGGGGAGGGGGCAGGCCCCGCCCAGACACCGGAACGTTTGTCACCGGCTACGGCCCATCAGACAAATCACTTCCTTTCTCTGAGCCTGGGTTTCCCCGACTGTGAATTGAGGAGAGCGATACCACCTTGCAGGGCTCTTACGAGATTCGAAGGAGGCAGCGGCTGCGAGGAGCCAGGCACTGTGTAGTACGCGCTCCGTAAAGACTTGTTCCCTTCCCTTCCTTAACACTGAATGCCATCACCTCTCGGGGTATTTGCCACAGTGGCTCGTATGCCGTATCACATGCCCTGTGAGAAGCTCACACACATTCCACAGGAGCTTGTCAAAGGGAAATTATTAGAGCCTCAACTTGCAAAGAAAGGACAGACATTTCCTGCCATTCTGGAATGTCCTCTTGGGAGCTGGGATAGGGCTTCCAAAGACGCCCAAGTACTATCCTAACAACCTCTGCCTGGGGCCCTCTGGGCCCCTGGGCCCCATACCCCACTCCGTGGCATTGATAAGACTCTCTGGGTGCCATGTATTGCTCCAAAGGACCCTGAGCCACTGCGGGAGCCACTAAGGCTGTTTGCCACACTCTAAATTTCTTTGCCTCTGGCTGCTGAGCCAAGGGCCCTGGGTCCAGTAAGCGGTATAGTACAGTGGTTGTCAGCACAGACTCTGGAGTCAGGCTTGAATCTTGATTCCAGCACTTACTAGGGGAGTTAATTAACTTCCTGGAGTCTCAGTTTCCTTATTTGTAAAGTAGCGCAGAGTAAGCGCTGTGTGTGAGCAGACAAGCATCGTCATCCTCACTTGGGTGCCACGTGTTTGCAGATGTCCTCTGAGGGGACCGTGAAGTGAGAGGGTCCCTTAGCAGGTCAGGAGAGGATGCCCCACAGACTGAGAGCACCTTGAAGACAGAGGCCAAAGCTTCTCTCTGTGCTGGGCACACAGCAGGTGCTCGGTGACGCAGACAGGTCTGCATGGGGCCCGGAGGGAGCAGTGAATGGTGGGCAGCAGGGAAGACCCCTCAGGAGATGGCAAGAGACAAGGCCTGGGCTGAAGGTGGAAGGCGTGAGTCAGCCCACTGTTGGTGTCTGATGCAATTATGGGTAGAGAAGGGACAAGAAACCAATATTTATTGTGTATCTACTAGGCGCTAGGCAGTGTGCCCAGGTCTGTAATGAAATTCTCGTAATGACCTTGAGGAAGGCATCATTACCCCTGTTTTACAGATGAAAAAACAGGGGCTTAGAAAGGTTAAGTGGCTTCAGGGAAAACAGTGGATTAAACACATGCTTTTTTCCCCTGCTTCCTGCCACAATGAAATGCTGGTAATGGAGTAAAGAAAAACAAACAAACAACCTGTGAGTCCCCAGGGACAAAGAGAACGGGCATGGGAATGACAGTGGCACAAGATGGGTCAGTAGTTTTTGAAGAACGAACAAGGGTGGATGTGTGGAAATGGACCCTGCAGAGCAGCACTTGACAACTGATGCTTGCAGAGGAGGAGGCCCGGGAGAAACAGCCTCTGTTGTGTTGACAGCTTCAGGGACAGGAGGCTCCAGGCATCTCAGAAGGTGGGGTGGCGGGAGGGAGATAGGAAGACGTCTCATGCAAGTCTGTGTAAGGAGCAGTCAACCCCCAGCCTCCTCTCCCATGCTCTGGGGTCCAACAAAAACTGCCCTAACCCCAACCAGCAGAGAAAGGTGGTAAAACTGTCTGCAGAAGCCACATCAGAGACTTTGATTTAAGGAGCACCAGGAGGGATGAGATGCAGCGTGAAAACAGGCAGATTAAATGAAAGCCTAGTGAGACCCTAGCCCTCTTCCCCAGCTTGGTTCCCACAATAGTGGCATCAAACAAAGCTTCTGCCTCCCAGGCTGGAGATGAAGAGGATTCTTCTCTTGAAAATGGGCTGGGCCAAGAGAAAAAAAAAAAAATCTACAGAGATTGACATTTTAGGGGTTCCCCCCCACAGAATGGCGGCTCCCCTTAATTATGCAGCTTCTAGTCAAATTTTGGTGCCTCACTGCTTTTCTCCCTTTTATTTTTTTTCAAGTGAGGCATAATTTATAAATAGTGAAATGTATAGATTCTAAGCACACAGTTTGCTAAGCTTTGACAAATTTAAATGCTCACGTATAGGTACCCATGAAAGGTACTCATTGTTTGTTGTATCTCATTATTATTTTAATTTGTAATTTTAACTTGTAATTTTAACTTGTAATTTTCTCTAATGACAATGAGTACTTTTTCATGTGTTTTTTGGCCATTTGTATAACTTCCTTTGTGAAGTGTCCATTCAAGTCTTTTGCCCATGTCTTATTTGGTTGACTATTTTCTTTAAATTGAGTTACAGTTCTTTCCTTATCAAATATATACATTGCAAATATTTTCTCCCTGCCTGTGGCTTGCCTATTTATTTACTTAATATATCTTAGTAAGCTTAAAAGCTTCTGATGAGCAGAAGTTTTGAATTTTGATTATATCTAATCTATCATTTTTTTCCTTTAAGATCAGTGTTCTCCATGTCCTCAGTAGTTGCAACTCCAAGGCTGCAAAGACATTCTCTGATGTTTTCCTTTGATAGCTTTACAATTTTGGCTTTTACATTGGGTCTATAATCTATCTGAAATGATTCTATATTGTAGAATGGAGTCAAATTTCATTTTATTTTTTTCTGATGGATATCCTGTGGTTTTAGCCCCATTTTAATAAAAGACTTTTCTCTCCCTATTGAATTGCTTTGTTAAAAAAATCAATTGACTGTATAAATGTGGGTCTATTTCAGGACTCTCTATTCTCTATTCTCTCTATTTGTCTATCTTTAGGCCAGTATCACACAGTCTTGATTTCTGAAGCTTTACAGTAAGTCTTGAAATCAGAAAGTGATAGTGCTCCAGCTTTGTTCTCTTTCAGGGTTTTTTGGGGGCACTTCTAGTCTTTGCATTTCCATGTAAATGTGGGGAATGTCTACAGAAAAGCCCGTGGGATTTTAATTGGTTTTGTGTTGAATCTAGAAGTCAGTTTGGCGAGAGCTGACATCTTCACAGTAGTGAGTTCTCCAATGCACAACAACGGCATCACTCCATTTATTGGGTCTTCTTTAATTTCTCTCAGCAGGGTTTCATACTTTTCATGGGAAGGGTTTGCATATATGTCATTGAATTTCTTCGTAGGTATTTGATATCTTTGCTGTCCATTCCATCTAAGTTGTCAAATTTATTGGCTTTACATCATGAAAGTATTTCTTTATTTTCCTTTTAATATCTGTAGGATCTGCAATGATGTTTTTTCTTTTCTCCTGGTATTGGTAATTTGAATCTTTTCTCTTTTTCTTACTATCCAGTCTAGGTAGGTGGGTGTAAATTTTATTGATGTTTTCAAGACCCTCCTCTGGTTCCACAGATTTTTTTTTTCTATTGTTTCCTGTTTTCTATTTCACTGATTTCTGCTCTTATCTTTATTATTTTCTTCTTACTACTTACTTTGGATTTAACTTGCTCTTGTATTTCTAGTTCAGATATTTTATCGTAATCCTTTGTTATTTCCAATACAAGCATTTAAAACCATAAATTTCTCTGTGACCACTGCTTTTACTCATTCTACAAAGTGTGGTATTTCCTTTGTGATTTCTTCTTTGACCCATGAGTTATTTAGAAATGTTACTCTAAATTTGGAAATATTTGGAGATTTTTCCTATACTTGTTTGTTCCTGATTTTTTAAAAAGATTTGTTTATTTTAGAGAGAGAGTGAGAGCACAAGCAGGAAGGGCAGAGGGAGAGAGGATCTCAAGCAGACTGTGCTGAGCAAGGAGCCCAATGTGGGCTCGATCTCATGACGCTGAGATCACGACCTGAACCGAAACCAAGAGTTGGATGCTTAACCAGCTGCACCATCCAGGCACCCCTGTTTCTGATTTCTAATTTAATTTCACCATGATCAGAGAATATACTTTATATGATTTCAAAACTTTAAAATTTATTGAGATTTTATGGTCCAGAATTAGTTGCCTGGGTGAATCTCCCAGGAATGCTTGAAAATAATACGCACTTTGCTGTTACTGGATAGTGTTGTGAGCACGCCACGAAGGTGCACACACGGATTGTGTCTTTCCACAGTGTCAGCTTTCTTCAGTCGTAAAGCAAGGTTAACATAATTATAAAGCAGGTTCAGGATTCCAAACTCAATGATATTTCACCACACGATTAACTTGGCTTCCTGCATGTCGCACCAAGCAAAGCAAATGCGATAGAACAGGGGGTAGGATCTTAACAAACGAAACGTGAAGTCAGCCTGGGGGTGCACAGTTGAGATAAGGCCTTGGTCCGGTCCAGGTCAGCTCTCAGCCTTTCTTGCTTATCATGTTCAAGCAGTGAGTGAAGGATCTCTGTTCTGTTCAGAGATCAATCAGACAGAACCTTCGGTGGCAGCTGCTTTTTGAAGTGGTCAGACATAGAGGAGTCCATATCTGAGGAGTCCGACAGTTTGTGGCAAAAATCCTATCTTTTAAAAAAAGAGATTTAATCAGTGTTGGACCTTTGTAGATGGACCTCCTCTGTTTCTGCTGGTCATCAGTTCTGACTGTGTCATCAGCTGGTGCTGGTCTCAGCCATGTCTGGTCTTAGCTGCAATGCTCTTAGCTGCTTGGGTCACTGTTAGACACAGGCCACTGCTTGACATGAGTGACTCCATTTTGTTCTCTACAGAGAGTTTTTAAATTGTCAGTGAAGTCAAGAACGTTGTCAGAGTTGCTCACATCTGCATCTTTGAGAATATTTTGTTCTTTCATTAATGGAGCGGAGAGTTGAAATCTCTAACTGTAATTGTGGATGTTTCTTTCTCCTTTAATTTCCGTGTGTTTTTGTTTCTGCTTGTCAGCTCTGTTACTTGGTGCATGCCCACTTAAGATTGTTATGTTCTCTTCATAAATGGACTCTTGCTGTCATGAAACATCCCTCCTATTTCTGCAAAGGCTGCTTGGCCTGCAGCCTGCTTTGTCTCATGTTAATAAAGCTGCTCCATCCTTCTTACAACTGGTGTTTGCATGGTATTTTTCCTATAGTTGTACTTTTAATTTATCTGTGCCTTTATATTTCAATTGTGTCTTGTAAACAGAATGCAGTTGGGTCTTGCTTTTTTAGCCAATGTTACAATTTTTGCCTTTTTAATTGAAGAGTTTATGCATTTGGGTTTCATGTAATTGGATTGAATTTAATACTACCATCTTGTTATTTGTTATCTGTCCTATTGGGTTTTGTTCTTTGTTTTTTTTTTTTTTTTTTTTTTGGTCTTTTCTGCCTTTTGGATGTTATTTTTTAATATTCTATTTTATTTCCTTTATTTCATTTTAACTGTATATCTTGGCATTTTGTGGTTTTTCTCGAGATTACAATATATATCTTTCATTTATCAGTCTACCGTGAATTAATATTTTACGACTCTCTGTGGAGAATTTATACCAGTATACTTTCATTTAATTACTTCTTGTCCTTTGTGCTATTATTCTCATACGTTTTACTTCTACATATTTTATAAACCTCACAATTCATTGACATTAACCTTGCTCTAAATGCTCAGTTACCTCTTAGAGGAATTAAGAAACAATTTCTAGAATTATTTATCAACATATTTCCCATTTTTAGAACTTTTCATTCCTTCCTGTGAATCTGAGTTTCCATCTTCCTGAAAAACTTCCTTTAACATCTCTTTCTTTTTTTTGAGAGAGAGAGAGAGGGCATGCATATGAGCAGGGTGGGGGAAGGGCAGAGGGGGAAAGAGAGAGAGAGAGAGAGAGACTCTTAAGCAGTCTCCACATCCAGTGCAGAGCCCCATGAGGGGCTCAATCTCAGGACCCTGAGGTCATGATCTGAGTTGAAATCAAGAGTCGGACCCCTGGGGCGCCTGGGTGGCACAGCGGTTAAGCGTCTGCCTTCGGCTCAGGGCATGATCCCGGCGTTATGGGATCGAGCCCCACATCAGGCTCCTCTGCTATGAGCCTGCTTCTTCCTCTCCCACTCCCCCTGCTTGTGTTCCCTCTCTCGCTGGCTGTCTCTATCTCTGTCCAATAAATAAATAAAATCTTAAAAAAAAAAAAAGAGTCGGACCCCTAACCAACTGAGTCACCCAGGCATCCCTAGCATTTCTTTTTAGTGCCAGTCTACTGGTTGCTCATGGAGGGCCAATGCCCATATTCATCATCTGTTTATCAATATACAGCTAGCCCCAGCCTGGTTGGGGGTGGGGGCTGTGGCTGGTATAGTTGAGTCTTGCTTTCTGGATGGATGGCAGAGGCTTCCGAGGTGGGCTGAGTCTGCCTTTGGTTTATCCAGTTACCAGGTACCTCTGAGCAGCAGGACGGTAGGTGGGTACATGGTCAATTTCTTCTGGAGCAAATGCTGAGAGCCGCCCTACAGCATGGTATCCATGTGAATGCAGGGTCCTCCATAGATGGTAGAAACGGGAAGCATGCTTTCCTGACCACCTGCTTGCCGTGTCCCTGCAGCTTACTCAGACACGGGGACGCATGTTTCCTGCCAGAGGATTGCCCGTGCACTTGGAAGGGGAAGGAGTATTTCCCCGGGGACCAGGTCACGTCTCCCTGCCATACCTGGTAAGTGAGGGTACCGTTCAGGCTCTGCTTTCTGCTGGGGGTGAGGATGGATCCGAGAAGCATGATGGTGAGCGCCGTCTAGAATTCACCCTTCCCGCATGTTCACACCCATGCTGTGTTTGTGGGCCATACAGCGTTGTGTGTCTATATACAAGGTATGCGTAGACAGAAATTTGGGGGATGCTTTTGTAAATGTGTACATGAATGTGATTTTGTGACCTCCAGGCTTCCGTTGGAGGTTGATGGTGTTTGTGACCCCCTAGGCCAGGGGCACACAGAGGGCCCTCTGTAGGCAGTGGCTCTGTGTGGCGTGGGCCCTGTGAGCTGGTCTGAGCCCGTGTGTTTCAGTGTGTGCCGGCGGGGCTCGTTCCAGTGCGCGCTCCACCCCTGCGCCTCCACCTGCACGGCCTATGGTGACCGGCACTACCGCACATTCGATGGGCTCCCGTTTGACTTCGTGGGGGCGTGCAAAGTGCACCTGGTCAAGGTGAGCTCCCGAATGTGTCTGCCCAGCTGGCTGTACGGGGACCCGGGGCAGCTGAAGCCAAGGACCTGTCTGGTGCGGTGACGTTCTAGACTCCAGTCTGATGCATAATTGGTCAGGTAGAGGGATCTAAGCCTGGGGGGTGGGGCTTTCTAGAGACTGAAAGAAGGGCTGAGGAGTAGGCTCAGGGCCAGACAGAGCTCACCAGTCATAGAATATACCCCACTGCTTGGCCACTCACCATTATAGCCTTGCCCTGTTGGGTCCCAAGGTTTTTCTGTCTGGAGTAAGCACTCATGTTTTTTGAGCTTTTATTGTAAGTCTGGTGGTCTCCTGAGCCAATTTCATGGATTACTTTACTTTTCTCACAGCAGCCCGATGAAGTAGAGTTTACTGACCCCGTGTTATAGATGCCACAGCTTAGGCTTAGGCCAGTTAGGTGTCTTGCCAGAGGTCACACCGCTGGGCGGTGGCAGAGCTGGTGTCAGGTTTGAACCAAGAAATCTGCTGGTGAAAGTGTCAGCTCCTGCGAAGGAAAAAGGATGGTGATGTGGAGTTGGGGGCACAAGTAGAGACAGGATCCTCCCGGAAGGAGAAAAGGGGTACCGAGAAGGCGGGTGGGAGAGTGCCAGAGACACACCCAAGGGACCTTGATTTTGCTAGGGGCCTGTCTCATTATATAATAGAGCAATAACAATGACAAACCTTTTATGAAATGAGTCCTAGCTATGGGGCAGGCATGGTAGGGAGCTCTTTCATGTAATTTCTGTAATTCCAAGAGACAGATAATTGACCTTATTTTAATTTTTAAATTTCAAAGGTAACGCATGCTCTTCACTGACATTTAGAACGATACAGAGCATATGTTAAAAACAAATATTTCCCTTCACAGCTCTTCTGTTCCCATTCCCTGCTCCTAACAGTTAGGTGTGAATCCTGCAAGATCATCTTCCATGAGACAGACAGATACACACATATGCACACATGTGCTTTGTTTATATGAATAGGATTCTGCAATTTGCTTTATTCACATAATGCTACATCCCTTAGTCATTATACAATCAGTACACACTTCTTTCTTCTTTCTGTAAAATTCTACAGAGAGGACATGCTCTAGTTTGTTTTGTTATGTCCCCATTGATAGACGTTTAAGTTTTTGCTGATATTTAAACGCTCAATGAATACTTTTGTAGATGTTTCTCTAGAGTCTTAGACATGGAATTGCCATAAAAAGTTAGATACACATAAAATGTTATTCAGTGCTTGTGATTTGCCCCCCAAAAAGGCCTACAGTACTGCCATCATGTATATAAGACAGTACCCCTGCCCTATACCCCTAATATATAGCCATCTCTCCATCCATCCATGCATCCATGCATCCATGCATCCATCCATCCATCCATGCATCCATGCATCCATCCATGCATCCATGCATCCATCCATCCATGCATCCATGTATCCATGCATCCATCCATGCATCCATGCATCCATCCATCCATGCATCCATCCATCCATCCATCCATCCATCCATCCATCCATTGATCCATGCATCCATCCATGCATCCATGCATCCATGCATCCATCCATCCATCCATCCATGCATCCATCCATCCATCCATCCATGCATCCATCCATCCATGCATCCATCCATCCATCCATGCATCCATGCATCCATCCATCCATGCATCCATCCATCCATCCATGCATCCATGCATCCATCCATCCATCCATCCATCCATCCATCCATCCATCGATCCATGCATCCATCCATGCATCCATGCATCCATCCATCCATCCATCCATCCATCCATCCATCCATCCATCGATCCATGCATCCATCCATGCATCCATGCATCCATGCATCCATGCATCCATCCATCCATGCATCCATGCATCCATGCATCCATCCATGCATCCATCCATCCATCCATCCATGCATCCATCCATCCATCCATCCATGCATCCATCCATGCATCCATCCATCCATGCATCCATGCATCCATCCATCCATGCATCCATGCATCCATCCATCCATCCATCCATGCATCCATGCATCCATCCATCCATCCATCCATGCATGCATCCATCCATCCATCCATCCATCCATGCATCCATCCATCCATCCATCCATGCATCCATCCATCCATCCATCCATCCATCCATGCATCCATCCATCCATCCATGCATCCATGCATCCATGCATCCATCCATCCATCCATCCATCGATCCATGCATCCATCCATGCATCCATGCATCCATGCATCCATGCATCCATCCATGCATCCATCCATCCATGCATCCATGCATCCATCCATCCATCCATCCATCCATCCATGCATCCATCCATCCATCCATCCATCCATCCATGCATCCATCCATCCATCCATCCATCCATGCATCCATGCATCCATGCATCCATGCATCCATGCATCCATCCATCCATCCATCCATCCATCCATCCATCCATGCATCCATCCATCCATGCATCCATCCATCCATCGATCCATGCATCCATCCATGCATCTATGCATCCGATACTTTCTGGAGCTTGGCTACATGCTAAACACTGCACTAGACACCCAACTGTGAACCTGGGCTTCAGAGAACTGAAGTAAGTTGCCCAAGGTCACACAGCTAATAAGTATAAGTGGATTGCAGACCACCTCAGAGGCCATGTCCCACTACCTCTGTGCCTGTCCACAGGCTCTTTCCTCTCCCTGGCTTTACTGAATGAACTTCCTTTCTCCTCAGAGCACGTCGGACCTCAGCTTCTCTGTGATCGTGGAGAATGTAGACTGCTACAGCTCTGGTATCATCTGTAGGAAGTTTATTTCCATCAACGTCGGGAACTCACTCCTTATCTTTGATGACGACTCGGGAAGTCCTGTAAGGCCCGGTGTGGGTTCAGGGTGTGCAGACAGTTCGTGTGTTAACAGGCTCTGGGGCAGAAGAGGGCTGGGGCCTCGGTTTCTTGGAGCTGTTGAGTCAGCAGCCCAGACGGAACTCCTTGGTCAGAGTCAGGAACACAGAGGTCAATGTCAGAGCGTGAGGGAGGCGTGAGTTCCTGGGGCTGGGCAGCTGACTGACCCAGGTGTTGGGGGACACTCGGGCCTCAGGAAGGACCATCTCTGTCCCTCTAGAGTCCTGAGAGCTTCCTGGATGAGAAGCAGGAGGTCCACACGTGGCAAGCAGGGTTTTTCACACTGGTGCATTTCCCAGGGGAGCACATCACCCTCTTATGGGACCAGAGAACCACAGTGCACATCCAGGCTGGGCCCCAGTGGCAGGTACTTGCATGAGCATTGACCCTCACAGGGCCCTCTGCTCCTGCCTGGAGCTGACCCAGGGGCCACTGGGCATCCTTGCATGGGCTCGCCAAGGAGCCTGGAGTACCATGACTCCTGTCCTGTCTGCCCCCACCCCATTCCATGCCCTTCTTCTCTGACTCTTCTCCTATCCCTCTTTACATCGTGACCCCAGAAGTTGCTTCAGGTCCATGACAGACTTCTGGGCTTATGGCAGCTGCCCTGCTAATGGTTCGTCCCTGGCATTCCTGCAGGTGACCACAGTGTCCTCTCTCCTTTCAGGGCCAGCTTGCGGGACTCTGTGGGAACTTTGACTTAAAAACCATCAATGAGATGAGGACTCCGGAGAATTTAGAGTTAACTAACCCCCAGGAGTTTGGTAGCAGTTGGGCTGCAGTTGAGGTAAAGCCTTCCCAGGTTGGCTCCCTCCCTCACTCAGATGGGCCCTGGCCAGCGCTGAGGGGACCTGGCCCCAGGTCAGGGACATTGGTGTGACTGCTCATGCAACTGCTCTCTTGGCCTCTGACCCAGCATCCCCAGCCTTGACTCTGTCCTGTGGCCTGAGGGCAGGTACCACCCATCTCACAAATCGGGCTGCACCTGTGCCCTGGATCAAGCCCTCACGGGAGGCTGGGGGCTGAGAAGGAGACGAAGTCTTTGTCCTAGGAAAGATGACCACCTACCTACTGGGGGAAGATGAGGCTTGTTGAAACATGACCATCTTAAACATCTCTGTGCCTCCAGTGCCTGGCACTAGGTCTGGTCCAGAGGAGAGTCCAAGAGAGACCCATGTGGACTGAGGCAATCAGAGAAGGCTTCCTGAAGGAAGTGGGAGTAGACTGGTACTTGAAGGCTGTATTTGGAAAGATGAATGTATCAGAGAGGCCTCTGAGAGGGAAGACAACTTTAGCAGAGGCAGAAATGAGGAGGGTATCCCTAGGGCTTGGGAGGTGGCTGAGGCTCCCAAGCTGTGAGCTATGGGGGAAAACAGCACTGAACTGACAGCAAGAGACCTAGGTTCTTGTCTTGGGTCATCGGGTGATTTGCTGGGTGAACCTGAGTAAGTTCTGTCTTCTCCGTGGTCTTCTGAGGGAGCTGTGCCAGGAGAGGGATAGAGACTGGATTTAACCTCATGACAACTCTGATCAGTGACAAGAGGTGGCCTGGAAAGCTGTGTTGAGAAATATCTAAGACTTGCGTCAGGCTCAGCTAGAAGGAGCACTGTGATTGATTAGTTATGTCTGCCGCGGGTGCAGCAGCAGACAGTGGTGATATGAGTGTTACATATTTGCCTTTCCCGGACTGAGTCATCTTAGGTCCTTAATTCTCTGTTGGAAAGTAGACAAAGTTGAACTTAGGTAGACTGAGGTCAGGGGACAGTCATGGCTTAGAGCCCAGTGTAATACTGAGGTGAGACAAGACTGTCCCTGCTGCCTCAGAAGAGTATGCTCTGGCCCACGCCCATTTTAGAGAAGCAGAGAAGATGACTAACTTTTATTGCTCCCCTCCTCTGACCTCCTGCTGTTCCTCTCTTGATAACCCCCTTGGGCATATCCTGGGGGCTCCGGTGAGAATGTAGGACTGATGGAGGAGGTTCAGCAGACATTGGGGCCGTCTGTGTTAGTTATTAGTTATCTCTAGCTGTGCAATGACATTACTACAGACTTGGCAGCATTTAACCGCTCACGTGATTTCTGTGGGTCAGGAGTCGGGGTGGGGCTTGACTGGTTCTCTACTTGGGGTATCACAGGCTCAACCAAGGTGTCAGCCAGGGCTGGGCTCTCATCTGGAGGTTCGGCCAGGGAGGTATCTCCTTCCCCACTTGCTTGGGTGGTTGTCGGCAGCATTCAGTTCCTTGCAGCCATAGAACCGAGAGCTTCAGTGTTTTTGCTAGCTGTTGGCCAGAGGGGACCCTCAGCTCCTAGAGACCACTCACCATTCCTACACGTGAGATTCCCCCGCATGGCTGCTTGCTTCCTCACAGCCACCAAGGGAGAGACTCCAGTGAGATGGGCTCTATCATCTTATGTAACATAAAAATGCAGTCGCAGACACATAACCTTGTCCATCCTATCACCTTTGCCTTCTTTTGTGAGTTTGAAGCAAGGCATAGGCCCTTCCCACACTCCAGGGAGGGAATTATACACGGGCTTGAACCTCAGGAGTTGGGGGATCAAGGGGGCCACTCTAAGATTCTGTCCACCACACCAGGCAACAGGCATTATGGGGGTAGGGAGATCCACAGTCCTGCCTTTGCTTCTCAGTGCCCAGACACCCCTGACCCCTGGGACACATGTGTCCTGAATCCTCTTCGAGAACCATTTGCCAGAAAGGAGTGCAGCATTCTGCTCAGCGAGGCGTTTGAGACCTGCCACCCTGTGGTGAGTGGACCCCAGCCTCAGCCCCCCTGAGCCCCTTCCCACCTTCCCGAAATCCCTTCTGCTCTCAGACCGACCCCCCATGCCTGGGGAGGTCTAGAAAGGAGAGCCACCTCCGCCAGTCCCCTGCCTCCGGCCTGCTCAGATGAGCCTGTCCTGTTTCCCCAGATGACCCAGGACAGCCAGACAGCCAAACAGCTTCCATGTCTTGTTCAAACCTATCTCAATCTGGCTTTTCCTCCTGGTGAGGAAGTTATTCTGCACAGTGGACACAAACCCCTCATGCCGTGGCATCGGCCTGAGGCCTGTTCTGCCCTCCGTGGAGACGGATGGGAGCTGGGGCTTAGCTCTGCGCGGCACCGCCCAGGGCCTCGGAGGCTGCCGTCGGCCTGGCCTGGGCTGTCTCTGGCCCTGGCTGAGAGTTCATGCCCCATGTCTGTTTCTCAGCCTCACTCTTAGCCTCTGGGTCCAACAGCACAGGCCTGGGGAAGGCGAGAGCCTAGTTCTCAAAAGTGGGGTCTGCCTGGGCCGTGGAGCTGTTTCCCTCTGAGCTGGCCACCTGTCTGTCCTCACCCCTCTCGGGCAGCTCACCCCAGCCCGCAGTCCCTTCATGTTGATGCTGCTCCCTGACGCTAGGAGGCATCAGCTGAGAAGCTGGAGGGCTAACCTTCGGGAGCTGTCCTCTGACCTCTGACTTCTGACCTCCCCCAGGTCGATGTCACTTGGTTTTACTCAAACTGCTTGACAGACACCTGTGGGTGCAGCCGGGGCGGTGACTGTGAGTGTTTCTGTGCCAGCGTGTCCGCCTATGCCCACCAGTGCTGCCAGCACGGGGTGGCTGTGGACTGGCGGACCCCGCGCCTCTGCCGTGAGTATACAGACCCATTGCCCAACGTGGGGGGTGCGGGGCCCTCTGTGGGCAGGCCTGGGGCTGCCATCACCCTGGCTGGCATCTATGGATGACTTGGTACGTGCCAGGCACTGACTGGTTTGCCTGTATCTTTCACTGAATTCTTAAAATAGCCTATCAGGTAGGAGTTCCACCCTGTTCCACACTTGGGAACAGGTTAGACAGAGAGAGAGATGGAGTAACAGGCTCAAGGTCACACAGCTGAGTGGCGGAGCCCGGGCTCGACTTCAGATGGTCTGGCTGCGAATCTGGGCTCTTAACCACTTTACCAGGGGCGTCGGGAGCCCCGGGTTTCAGACCCACAGCTGCCCTTTGCAAGCTGTGTGGCCTCAAACAAGTCACCCCGCCTCTCTGGGGCAGTTTTCTCAACTGAAAAGTAGGAATAGACCTGTCCCACCAGGTTTGGTGTGAGGATCACATGGAAGAGTGAATTAAAAGCCTTTTGTCAGCTCAAATACACAGGCCCCATCAGAGGCAGCATGAGACACCAGTTTATTTAGAGCACTGGTGGCTGCAAAAGCTTTGGGCTGCACGCTCCATCCAGGAAAAAATACTTCAAGCATGCATTCATACACATACATAGATAGGTGTGTGTGTGTATATATATGTATTAGTAGTATATATATATATATACATATATATATATGTATTAGTAGTATAAATGTGTATCATAAAACAGATACAAGAGTAAATATTTTAAAAATGAAATAAACTATATAGAAAGTTAAATTATTCATTCCCTTCTTATTCGATCCCGCACACCGATGATCTTCCTGCACCAGCACGCCTCACTTCGGGGTGCAGTGGTTATCACACAGGCTCTCGGGCCAGACTGTCTGGGTTCAGGCCCAAGCCCCACCCAGCGGGGTGACCTGGGGCGCGTTCTTCACACTCTGCCTCGTACGCGAGGGTTAAGGGACCCGTCCCTCCCTTGCGGGGTGCTGTGAGATCCCTGAGCTAGCGCACGCGAGGCACTGGGCACGCGCTCTGTGCTCTTGCTGAAGTTGCTGTCATTTCTCACGGGGACGCGGGTGCTGGACTGTCCTGAGCCCTGAGAGCTCCAGGCACGATGACTCTGGGAAGAAGATGGAGCAAATTCTCTCTCTGGCCTCCCTTTGCTTGGTGTCCTCTGAGACCCTTCCACTACGGAGGTTCTGTGGCCATGCTCTGTGTCTCAGATAGAAATCCTTCATGAAAGAGAAGGGAGCATAGACTCACCGAGGATCTGCTCTGTGCCCGGCCCGCGCCCGTGCCTTCTGTGCATTAGCTCGTTCGTATTTAGGGCTAGGGACACCTCACCTAGGACACAAGATGTAAGGGGGCACCAAAAACTCAGTAACGGAGATAAATCACATTTTAAGGTAATATTTTAAAAAAATCAAACAATGAAAAAATATCTGTGGCTTTGATGAACAAAATATCAAAGTTTTAAGTAATGACAGGGTCGATAGTATTGATTTTCCCTTCTGCCTCAGGATCCAGTGTGGCTTGGCAAGGCGCTATCATCGATCCTGTTCTTATTTTAAATTTTTGATATTTTGTTCATCATGGATATTTTGCATTAATTTAAAAAATTTTGAAACAGGGTATTAAAATAGTATGTATCTTCATTACTGAGGGTTTTGCACGCAAGGTGAGCACTTGCCTTGCTCTAGGCCGGGACTTGCAAGTCTGTGGGCAGATACACCGGGTGGTCCCATATTATAGAGCAGGACACTAAATTTCAGAGAGGCTGAGTAACTTGTCCCAGGTTGCACAGCTGAAGAGTGAGAGAGATGGAATTGGAACTCAGGTCTGACTCTTCCCACTGACCTGGTACACGCTTGAAAGCACAGACTCCGAGATCTAAATTTCTCGTTCCGTCTTCTGAGTCAGCACATGAGGAGAAGTGAGTCCTTTCCCATAGCCGCATGCCGGGTCAATCTCACTGCTAGTGCTCTTTCTGGAGGCCAGTGCCAAATGCCAAGAGACAGTGTTGATCACAGCGTTTGGGGTATGGGGTGGAGTTGGTGGCGCTCTTTGGACCATGCCTAAGAGTGACGGAGGGTCCTCCTCAGCCTTCATCCCCGCTCTACCCAACTGGCTTCTCATGGCCCTGCTTCTGGCGTTCAGTGCCCCTGCAAGGTCCCCAGCTCGCCCCAGTGGACTCAGGAATCCATGGCTGAGGCGCCCGCCCAACACGCTGTGGTGCCGGGCTGGGCCACTAGAGGGTGCGCGGAGCACACACTTGGAGGAGCTTCTGGAAACCTGATGGAAACTACACCCTAGGGCCTGAAAGAGCCTTTGATCCTGGAAGCCCCTGGTTCCCTTCCACCCAATGTTCTTGAAATACCAACTTCCACCTTGTGCTTGCATTCCTCCAGGACCTGCTAAAACATTTGTGATTGGAGTTTCCACTCCTTGATTCTAACCTTGCCCTTTGGGGCCACACAAAATGCCCCATTCTGTCCAACACTCATTCACTCATTCGCCCATTCACTCATCCATTCTGTTCAGTACATGCTGAGTGTCTGCTCTAGGCCAGGCTTTGAGCGTTGTGCCGGGGACACAGACAGGATCCGTGGTATTTCCTGCACTCTAAGATATCTGAGTCCAATGACCATGCCTAGATCTTGGAGTTTGGGAGGCAGGCCAAATCTGGGACAGCTGGGATGCCAGGGGCCGTGGCACTGCCCATCTGTTCCAGGCGTCTCAAGAAGTCTTGTTCTCTCTCTTGCAGCGTATGACTGTGACTTCTTTAACAAAGGTAAGCCCATCTTCCCCAAGCGGAGCCTGGGGGGCTGAGGTACTGCCTGCCCCGCCCTGCTGCCATGACAGCATCAGCTGGCCCTGGAAGAGCTGTGACATGGTGCGAGGAGGGACCCCACTGTGCGGAGAGAACTCAGTGCAGAGGCCGGGGGCGCCCCGGAGCTCTGTCTCCAGAAGCTCCTGCAGCCCCTCTCTCAAGTCCAGGCCACGCCAGCTTCCCGGAAGTTGTTCTCACCCAGGGCAGCTTCACCAGGAAGTAAAAACCCCATTCCCACCCATATGCCATCCTAGGGCCTTCGCAATCGCTCTCATCAGGCTCATGGAATATTGTCTTGGGTCTCCTGAAGTTTTGAGTGGGGAAGGCAATTGCAAACTGCTCTTTCTGAGGACGGCTGGGGCAAAACCTACAGCTTGGCTCTCAGCCTGTCAGATTCATCTTCAGATTTAGCCAGGTCACAGGGTTCCAGGCTAGGCTCCAACTTCTGCCTTAGCTAGGGCGAAAGCACGGGTCGCATCTAAAGACCGAAAGGCTAATGTCCAATGTTAGAGCTCATTATTCAGTTTAATCACTAGGGTCATGGCCAACAGGGTGGGAAGTCGGATCTTGGCAGAGTTAGACGCTCATCAGGTCCTTGGTACCATTCACCTTTGACTTCTGAGCACCGCTCCATCCCCTTCCAGGCACCATGCCAGGAACAGGCCTATGTGGGTCTAGGCCCAAGGCTCTGTCCTCAGTTACCTGCATTATCAGATTTGGGGTTGAGACGTGTCCTACTGGCAGAGTACAGCAGATGAAACGGAGGGGGACAGACTAGAGACCAGGATACCGGTTAGGGGGTCTGCGAGCTGAGAGCTGGACCAGGGTGAAGCATGATAATTCAGGGACAACAGATCCTCCAGAATGGGAGCTCCTAGGGACTCCGGATGGCCAAGGGCTTCCTCCTGGCTGTGAGAAAGCTTTCCCTTTAGGGATGAATCTGTAACAGGAGAATCACAGTCCCCGGGACAGGCAAGGTCTGTCTGACATCAGGCAAGACATTTCAGCAAGACAGCTCTGAGAAGAGTCTTCTCCCTTCTGTGGCATTTTCGGTGGCAGTAACTGGCAAAGGACAGGCTGTTTCTAGCACCCTCCACCTACTCATAACCTACCCATCCATTCGTTTCTCTGCTCTTCTACCAACACTTTCTCTGGTTCAGGCCCTTTGCTGGGTGCTGGGGAATCAATGGTCAGAGGCCTGTCCCGGTGGTGGGCTGGAGCCGGCTCACACTCCCCCCTAAAGTCGCAGTGTGTTCCTAACTCCACATCCAGCTGGTAGTTTGAAACCGACCACCGCCACGAGCATTCAGTCCCTGGAAATCAGCAACCGCTACAAAGCGGGGTTTTGTTTGTTTGTTGTCACGCATGTATTAGCACAGCGCTGCCTGCTTCCCATCTGGTCCAGGAGACAGGTGTGGACCCACCATAAAGGTCCTCATCACAGGAGCTGTGCTCGGGGCCCGCCGGGCTCCAGGGGCTGGTGGAGCGCAGAGGAGGAGGGATGACGTTCGTGTGTGGCAGGAGAGGGTGCAGGGAGAGCTTCGCCGAGGAGGTGACATTTGAGCTGGGCCCCAAAGGTTGAGTAGGCGTTTGCCAGGCGCAAAACACGGAGGACTACTCTGAGTGGGCGGACGGCATGAGGACAGGCGTGAGATAGAGCGCAGCACAGCTCTTTCAAGGAAGAGCTAGAGAAGTTCAATGTGCAGGGCAAGGGTGTGGGGAGGCTGCTGGGGTTTGGGGTGTGAGGGGTCCCTGAATTCAAGCTAGGCTCTTGGATTCCATCCTGAGGGCAATGGGGAGCCATTGATGAGTCCCAGCAGGGAGTGTGGCTAGAAAAGGGAGTCGGGTACCTGTGGGGAGGAAGCACTGATGTTGGGGGGCACACTGGAGGCACGGAGGTTGGGTTTAAGGCAATTGTCTAGGAAACTCATGGCCCTCCCCAACCTATACCAACAACAGTAGGAACCCAAGAGACACAAAAATGACACATTTGAGACAAGTAGGTAAACAGTGATGTTGAGCCTGGGACTTGCCAGCCTTCATCCCTCAGGCAGAGACAGAGGTCTCCTGTGGGTGGCCCTGTTCCCAGGTTTCCTGTGAAATTATTCGGGCACTGTACGGAGGGTCACTTCCCATCAGGGACTGACAGCCTGGAGTTCTTGCCCCTTCCTTCTGATGGAATCAAGCTCCCTGGGCCCTGGGGTGAGGGAAGCGACTGAGAGTAGCTCTCGTACCCTCTTTTCCCCACCTCTGGCAGGATGGGAGGTGGGCTAAGGCCCAGGGAGGCAGGCTTCACGCCTGGGCCCCTTCTCTCCAGCACTAGGTAAGGGTCCCTACCAACTGTCCAGCTTGGCTGCTGGCAGTGCCCTGGTGGCCAGCAAGGCGGCAGGCGGTGCCATGGTCCTCGTGCGCGCAGACGACGTGGCTCCAGGGGACATTGTGAACTTCCTGCTGACGGCTGCACTATACAAGGCCAAGGCTCACGGTAAGGCTTACCTCCAGCCCCACAGCAGCCCTTGGCAGAGGGAGGCAGTTACTAGAGGAGGGCAGGATGCCGAGGCCCTAAGCAATCTGCAGTCGCTGGAGAAACGTGGGGCTCCAACAGGTGCCCCCTTCCCAGCTGAGACAGGCCTCTGGGTCAACTTGTTAGTCTCCTCAAAGAGACACCTTCCATTTTCTCCCTGGAAAAAGCAGGGAGGCCAAGGTCCAGATGTAGCTTTGTATCTTGCTTTATACCGTTGCTGTGTTCCGATCAAGCCTGGTGGCGACATCTGCTCCTTCCCCTCCCTCCCCTCCTCCCCTCCTTCCTGCCCCCAGTCCTCTTTCCCCTCTCCCCCCCTCTCTGCCTCCCTTCCACCCTCTTTCATCTCTTCTTCTTCTTCTTCTCTTCTGCCTCCTCCCCTCCCCGCCCCTCCATTTTTGAGACTGGATAGACTCTTAAGTGCCAGAGAGGAGCTGGCTGATACACTGACTGCTGCAGGGCTCGCTTCTGGGATTGGAGGAGCAGCTCTTGACCGGCTCAGGTTATGATCCTGAATTCTGGCACACGCCTGGAACCAGCCACAGCCTCCTGGGCCGCACATAGTCCGCAGACCTGACTGGCATCGCTTTAGTGGGCACTGTCCTCCCTTCAGAGTTCGGTAGTGATGAAGCGGGGGGCAGGAACCTTACCCAGGGCAGAGGGACCCCTGGATGGCATTTTTGCTGGGCCTTGGACCAGCCAAGGCCTCAGTTCAGCCAGTGCTGCTAGTCTTTCCCGGGGCCGTTTGTGTGTGTCGCAGTGTGCGTGACCACTGTAATCAGCATTTCTGCCTCCGCATGCTGCTGGCCCCATCTTATCAGTGTCTCCCTAACCACAAGGATGCGGCCCATCCCAGCATCAGCTGGAACCAGGACCCAGACACTTCTCATGGAGTTCACCCCAGTCTCAGAAAGTCAGTTCTCAATTTCTCAGGGTCTGCAGTTCACCTGGTTATGAGGACCTCTCCCCACCCCATCATCCCTCCTTCCCTGCCTTTCCCCCTTCCTCCATTTCAATGAGCCCCACTCCCAGGCCAGGCACAGAGCTGAACACTAGGGCCTCAGGGATGGAAGAGACCCATCCCTGTCCATCGGAAGTCTGCAATCCCATCCAGGGGACAGACACAAGATATGAGCTTGATATGACCGTGCCTGCTCCTGGAGCCCATCCCTGGGGAAGACTGTGCGGAGGCTAAGACCCTGGGCTCTGGCCTTAGCCTACCTGCTCTCCTAATCCCACCTCCCTCTTCCACCAGCGGTGTGACTCTGGGCCTCACTTCCCTGGTCTGTAAGATGGGCGTAACAAGATCACCCCCGCTAACCTGTTATAGATTTACTTGTTTATGATGTTTCTCCTCCTCCCACTTGTAACTTCCATCAGGGCAGGCATTTTGGTCGTTTTGTTTCCTAGTATGCCTGCAACAGCGCCTGGCACGTGATAGGCCCTCAGAAAGCACTAGCTGCTGAATGAATGAATTTGCCATCTCCCAGGGCCCTCTTGGAATGTAATAACCCGGCAGATAGAGGGCTTGCTTAGCATCTTGCCTGGCACATAGTAAGTCCTTGATAAATGGCACTTACTGTTATTACCGTCAACAACGAATCCTTCCTCCGGTTGCTTCCTGTCTCCTCACAGCTTCTCAGGGAGGTGGGACAGGGCCACACGGGCGGGGAGGAAAGACACATCCAGCCCCATGCTGGGCCTTTCACCTGCACCATATCGTTTGCCCCTCATAACAGCCCAGGCACGTGAAGTCACTGGCCCGCCTCACAGCCAGCCGTGGCAGGCCGGGACTCCTGGACACCTGCTTGTGTGGATCCGGAGTTATCCACCCAGCAACAAGCCCCACTTTCTAGAACTGGGCCTTTGTGGACACAGGAGAGAGGATAGCGGAGACCAGCTGTGGGGCTCAAGGCTAGCCCCTTCATCTCTCGTTTTCCTATCTGTGGGTTGGACTCCACATCCCCTCAGCCTGTCAGCTCTGACCCTCTGGGATTCGGTGTGGAGCAGGACCAAGCTGGGGTCACTGAAACCTGTCAAATCAGCACCCCCCAGCCTGTCCAGTGTGTCCAATAGAACGTGACTCTTCCACGGCAGCCGTTTCTGTCAGTCTATTCACTGCCGTATCCCTAGCATCTAGAATCCCTCCTGACATGCAGAGGGTCCTCCAAAGGTTTACAGGGGGGGGGGAAGGAGGGAGGGAGGGCGAGAGGGAGGGGGGGTGGGGAGAAAGGAGAGAAAGGAAGGACAGAGGGAGGAGGGAAGGAAGGTGGGAGGAAGACACCTCCCCGAGGTTTGGCAGCTGGCAGCTTCTCTAACCTTCCACTTCCCTCAGGGAGAGGTGGGGTGTGCAGAGGGGCCTCCAGCAGGCAGAAGTAGGTGGGCAGGCACGGAGGAGCAGGGCCCAGCTAAGCCGCAGGGCGGGTTACTTAGTCACTGAGTGCAGACGCATGCCAGGCTCTGGCCCTCATCTGGACCCCTCTCTGCGCTCACCTCACCCCCCTGACTCTTTACAGACCCGGATGTGGTGTCCCTGGAGGCAGCGGACAGACCCAACTTTTTCCTGCATGTCACAGCCAATGGGTCTCTGGAGCTGGCCAAGTGGCAGGGCAGCGCTGCCTTCCACCACCATGCCTCCTTCTCACTGCACCGGGGGACATGGCAGGCAGGCCTCGTGGCCCTGGAGTCACTGGCAGAGCCGGGCTCCTTTCTTTATGTGTCGGGCCCCACGCTGGTCCTGCGGCTGTATGAGCACACGGAGGTGTTCCGCCAGGGCACGTTCTTCCGCCTTCTGGGTAGGTGTCCACCCTGCCATCACCCTCAGCCCCTCCCCAAACTGCCCTTCCTGCCCCCTCCCACCACACCCTCCCAGCAGCCCTCAAGATGCAGAGTTCTTACTCTCCTGGCATGGGGAGACCACCCCTGGGTACTGCCCCTCAGATGGGAGGTGGCCCGACCTCCATGGTGGCGGCCTAGGGAGCCGTGGGCTGTGGGGCTTGGGGCCCAGCCAGCTTCCTGGGTCCTGCCTACACCCATAGGCCAATTACATGGTCTAAAAATAGGGCAGCCTTTGTGGACGCGAGGTAAGAAGTGCTCCTGGCCGCAGCTTGCAGGGCCCACTGGCTCAGGTTTCTTGCTGATGGGGACACATGCCTACCCTGTGAGCTCAAAGACCGCCCCCCGGGCACCAGGCTGAGGAGCCAGCAGTCTCCCTCTGTCCCCCATGGGAGGCCCAGCACCCTGGGCAGTGATGGGCCAGCTCCACCCCCTTTCCAGCTAAGGCCCGTGGGTTCTAGGGCTCTGCCATACCCCCGCCAAGTGGGTCTGCCCCCAAGTGCTTGTACTCTGCTCATACCCTGGAGGAAGTGTTCGCAATTCCTCTGTCACTCCGGGCAGGCCTCTCTGTCCTGCACGGGCACGTGTATGTTTGTGCCTGTGAGGGAGCCTTGTGCTGCATGAATGGGTCTGTTTCCACACGTGCACAAATGTATCTCCAACCCCTTCATTTATCACCTCCCCCACAAGCCAGGCCTGGGCCAGCTCATTCTTCCATTCCGTGGCCATCTAGAGAGTCCACCGATGAGCCCCGCCCACGATGGATTCATCACTGGCTATAATGGCAGGACTTGTGTCCCTTTCTGGAAGACACTGAAGTAGAGTAGAATAAAGCCAGACTTTGAAGCCCGACAGACTTGGTTTCAAATTCTGACCCTAGTCCTTGGCACTTGGAGGAGAGCTCCCCACCATCCAATTCCGTACAGTGGGGCTATTTGCCTCGTAAGATTGTTGTGAGGATTGATGGCATCTCACGGGCTTTGCTCCGGGCTGGGTTCATAGTAGGTGTTTCGCAAATATAAGTTCTCAGGTCTGGTCTCAAGGATATAGAAAAGCAGGTTTCTTCACAGTCGTCAGTGCAGGGGGATAGAAGACTCAGGAAGGGGCTGCCAGGTGGGGCTGCTCCCTCCGGCCTGTTGCAGAGCCCACCCAAGCCTCCCTGCTCAGATCATGCTTTCAGAGACTGGTTTCGCGTGCTAAGATGGTCTGGGGTCTTGTCTGCCTCCACGTCCCCCACTGCCAGCTTTCCCTGAGGATTCCTCGTCCGTCAGGGCACTGGCCACAGGACCTTTTTTTTTGAGGGCATCTCTCCTGGGAGAGTTTAATTTTCCCAGCATCTTCTGTGCCTCAGTTTCCTCATCCATCCATGGGGAATAATGATAGTGCTACATCATAGGATTCTGGTGAGCATTAATAAGGAAATACTTGTGAGATGCTGAAAGTCGTAGTTGGTGCCGTTTAAGAGTTGGCTGTTGTGTTTGTTGCTGTTACTATTATTCTCAGCCACCAAGGCTGCAGGGCAAGCCTGGCCATCAGGGTCCCAGGGGAGCAGGGTGACAGGGCAACCTTATGGAGAGGATCGGGGGGTCCCAACCTTCTCTGGCTAACCCTCAAAGCCCAATGGCCTCTGCCTGCTCTGTAGCCCCCCACCCTGGGTTCTTAGCCCCCACTCCACGTTCCCACAGCCCCAGCCCAAGCATCCCCCCAGACACTGACTCCCACTCCCAGAAATAGTTTCCCCTTAAGTTGGCTTTTATTTTATTTTATATTTTATTTTATTTTTCTTTACTTTCCCTGCACGTGTCCATTTGTCTCTTCCGTGGAGCAGGGTGGGGATGGGCCGTGCTGGGATTACCTGTGTGTTCGGTCACCTGACCCTGAGCTGGTACCCAGTCTCACTCAGTCTCAGGGCTCTGGGGCGGGTCACCTTTCCAGATGCCAAGCCCTCAGGGGCTGCCTACCCCATCTGTGAGTGGCGTTACGATGCTTGCGCCAGCCCCTGCTTCCAGACCTGTCGGGACCCACAGGCGGCTAGCTGCCGGGACGTGCCAAGGTGAGGGGCGTGGAGTCAAGGTGTGCACATGAGTGCATCTGGGCATACGCGTGTGTGAATGGGTGTGTAGTCTGTGGGCAGAGGCATGGGCATGTGCTGAGGGTGTGAGTGTGTGCTCACGTGTACTTGTGAATGCATGTTTTGTGGGTGTGCGTGGGTGTGTGTACCAGAGGGAAGCTGACTTCCGTGTGCGTGTGTGAGTATTGATTTGTGTACGATGTGCCTGCAGCTGGGCGCTGTGCGTGTTCGTGTGGGTAGACCAGTGTCCGTGGGCTGCACACAGCTGTGCATACGTGTGTGTGAGCCACATGCCTCTGGGTGTTGGTGCAGCTGTGTGTGCACGAAGGTGGATACGCTCGTGTGTGACAGTCCGTGTGGATGTATGTGTATCTGCATGAATGTTTTCGAGTCTTGCAGGTGTGACAACGTGCCTCAGTGCAGACTCATGGGAGCGTGTGTGCGTGTGTGCACAAGTGTGTGCATAACTAGACCTTGTTCATGTTTCTTTCTGGGTCTGAGGCGCAGGAGTGTGCAACAGCGTGCAACATGAATGTTTGGGTATATGTGGCCCTGTACACAGTGTCTCTGGGGATTCATGGGACATGTGTCATAAAGAGGGATGAAACTGTGCTCCCTCCAGGTCAAAGAGATGACGCCCCCGTATTTCAGACTGCTAACTGGCTTCCTGCTCTGTCCTCAGGGTGGAAGGCTGTGTGCCTGCATGCCCCACTTCCAAGGTCCTAGATGAAGTCACACAGAGATGTGTCTACTTGGAGGACTGTGAGTGGCCTAGATTTCTCATTTGTCCCTCAGATTTCCTCTAAATCTCCGGCGTCTTCTTTGTCCAATCATGCCCAGAGTCCCCAGGTCCCTGGAGAAGCAGGGTCAGCATTGGAGCCTCTGGAAGAGACCTTTAGAGCAGGCAGGGACCTCATCCAGTCCCGTCTTCCCATTAAACAGAGAAAAAAATGAGGTCCAGAGTGGAGAGGGGACTGGCTTGGGGTCAGTACAGTTATAGGTAGACCTGAGTCCATTGGCTCTGAGCTTAGGCTTTGAGGAATGGGGCCGAGTCCAGACCTGTGGAGTCATCCAGTACCACACGACAGAGGCCCCTGGCTTGGTTAGGCAGCCTGACTGGCCATTGGAAGCTCACCTAGGATGCTTGCTCAGGATCCCTACCTCACAGCCCTGCCCAGCGAGGACCCCCTGGGGCAGGCAGCAGGCACCCCATTGTCTGAGCTTCTCCTCTCTCCACCCCAGGTGTGGAGCCCGTGGTTTTGGTTCCCACAGAGTCTCCTGGCAACGAGACCCTGCCTTCCAGTCAAGAGCTGCCCACTCTCAGTGGCAAGGAGCTACAGTTCCCACAGGAAGCTCCCGGGGCCCCCTCCCACAGGCCAACGCACACTCCAGCTGCCCCGCTCACCACAGCCCTGAACCCACCCATGGCAGCTACCGAGGGGCCCATGCTGACTCCAGGCCCCACACAGGCCACTCTGCAGCAGCTGTCGGGGGTCACTACATCTAATCTCCCTGCCCGCCCCACAGAGGCCCCAGCCAGCATGGGAGTGACTGCCAGCCACCTGGCCACCCCCCTCACCCCAGAATCCTCTTCCCTCTCCCTTTCACAGCAGACACCCACACCTAGCATGGGGTCAGGGGCTGTGAAGACGACGAGGGTGACTGTGACCTTCGTGGGGAGCCCCAACATCACAGTCTCCTCCCGGTTACCCCCTGCACCTCGCTTCCCACTCATGACCAAAGCTGTGACAGTCCCAGGCCCCGGCGCCTTGCCTATTAAGACCACCCCCCTCCAGCCCTTCCCAAGCCTGGAGCTGCCTGCAAGCTCCTCCTCCAGGCCTGTAGCTTCGCCTGCGGTGACCTCTAGGCCTCCCACTTCCTTGGGATCCCACAAGGCTTTGCTGACACCTGCAATCACAAAGGTCATGAACAGGACAGGGATGCCCCAGCCCATACTGGCCCAGAGCGTTTCCAGTCCCAGCGGCCCGCTCGCGGAGGCTAGAACAACATCACAGCAGGTTCCTGTCAGTGCTCCGGCTACCAAGAGAGCGGAGACGGGGCCTCCCACAGAGAAGCAGCCTGGGCCCGGCCAGCTCACGGGCACACCAGCACCCTCACTTCCCAGACCCGCCCCCACGGCCCCGATGCACCCCACCCGGCAAACCGCCATAGCCGCCAGGCCTCCGGCTCTGCCCCCGGGGACCCCAGCTGCCACCAGCCAGTCCACACTTGCTCACGGGCTGGGGGTCACACCCTTCATGCCTGTGGACTCAACTCGGCCACCCCAGCTCCTCTCCGGCCTGCCTCTCGATACCAGCCTGCCCTTAGCCAAGGTGGGCACATCTGCCCCAGTGACCACGCCCGGGTCCAAGGGTTCTGTCGTCACCCTTCCACTCCAGCAACAGGCCACATCCCCCACTACGGCTACAACTCTGCCTACTCACACCCTCAGCTCAGCACCGCCTCTCACCGCTGCTGTCGTGGCCCAGGTAGACCTACCCAGTCACACAGCCCCTCAGGCAGCAGGCACGGCGCCAGGCCGGCTTCTGGGCGCCACATTGCCGGCCTCCGGAGCTGCGGCCATGGCTGAGGGGGCAGCCTCCACGCTCTCTGCTGCCCCACGAGAGAGCACCGCAGAGAAGATGGCCATCCTGTCCAAGCAAGTGTCTCTGCCCACCTGGATATATGGCCCTGCCCAAAGGGTGCCCACAGAACTCACGCCTGCTGTGGCCCACACTCTTGCTACCTTGGCGCCGGAGGCCGATGGCCTCTGGGCCGTCCCAGCGCCACTGGTGCCCACATCCTATCCCCTGAGTCTCGTCTCGGCCAGGACCGCCTCCCGAGAGAGCTCACTTGTTCTGCTCCCTCAGCTGGCCGAGGCCCATGGAACCTCGGCGGGACCTCAGCTCCCAGCAGAGCCGGGGACAGAGGCCACCACCATGCAGTCTGGGCGCTCAGCCCTGGCCCAGAGCATCGCGGCGACTTCAGCCGAGACCTTGACGACCATCACTGAGGACGGTGCCCCTGCCACCTGTGTCGTGAGTGACTTGTCAGGCCACCCCTCTGTGGTCCCTCCACGCCCCTCTCTCCTGGGCGTCTTGGCTGGGACACCAACATGGCGTCACATCCCTCATGGCCTGCGGCAGCTTCTCCCTCACCAGCCACCAGGCTGCAAGATGGGGGTTCAGTCACCACCCTCACCCTTGCCCCATACTCTGGAGCCTGAGAAATTCTCCAGGCTCCTCTGGGCCCCTGATGTCATAGCAGAGTCTCACCATTCCCCTAGGGCTGATTGGATGACTCAGTGTGACACCAGAGTGTGACAACACGAGTGTGCTGGTGTGCGTATGTTCGTGTCTATAGAGCCACGTGGGAGTGTGTGTGCATAGCTTACATGTGTGAGACTCAGGGTGAGCAATCACGTATCTGTGTGTGTGCTGTGTAGTGTCACAAAACTGTATGTGCATTTGTAAGAAAGAGATACAGAGATTGTGCGTGCGTGTCTCTGTGTGTGTGCTCACATGCATGCGTGGTATGCTCAGGTTTCTCTGAGTCTGAGCTAGCATGTCTGCACATCTGTGTACCTGGAGCTCTCCACAAGGGCTGGGTAGATACGCGGAAGTCCCTGGGAGTCAGTCCCCTGACCCCCAATCTCATGCTCAGCCCATCCCCAGGCCCCCAGGGGCATGCTGGGTGGGTGGAGGGTGTGGACACCATCCCTAGTAGTCTTACTTCTGGGTCCCCCTGCCCTGCTACACTGACGTTGGAAAGGGGCTTATACCCTTAGGCTTGGGGTGGGGGGTCCCGAGTGGTTGCAGCACTAGGCTGGGCACTCACGCCGTGTCTCCACCCTGTGCCCCAGCCAATTGCCGAGCAGGACTGCGTCCGCCACATCTGCCTGGAGGGCCAGCTCATCCGAGTGAACCAGTCCCAGCACTGTCCCCAGAGTGCCACTCCACCTCGCTGCGGGGTCCTGGGCCTCGCAGTAAGGGTGGGCGGGGACCGCTGCTGCCCCCTGTGGGAATGCGCCTGTGAGTCCTGTGGTCCACCAGATCCTCCCCAAGCGTGACCTCGGCCCCTTACCTGTATCTTCCCTGGCTTTAGGGTAACTCTGACCTGAATGCATTCTCCTGTGGGACCTCTTGTCTCAACGCGACCCCTGACCTGGCAGATCCCCTAGTCTTTTTTTTTTTAATTAGTATATTATGTTAGTCACCATACAGTACATCCCTGGTTTACGATGTAAAGTTCGATGATTCATTAGTTGCGCATAACACCCAGTGCACCATGCAATACATGCCCTCCTTACTACCCATCACCAGTCTATCCCATTCCCCCACCCCCTCCCCTCTGAGGCCCTCAGTTTGTTTCTCATAGTCCGTAGTCTCTCATGCTTCATTCCCCCTTCTGATTACCCCCCCTTTCTTTATCCCATTCTTCCCCTACCGATCTTCCTAGTTCTTATGTTCCATAGATGAGAGAAATCATATGATAATTGTCTTTCTCTGCTTGACTTATTTCACTTAGCATTATCTCATCCAGTGCCGTCCATGTTGCAGCAAATGTTGAGAAATCGCTCTTTTTCATAGCTGAATAATATTCCATTGTATATATGGACCACAACTTCTTAATCCAGTCATCTGTTGAAGGGCATCTCGGCTCCTTCCACGATTTAGCTATTGTGGACAGAGCTGCTATGAACATTGGGGTGCATATGGCCCTTCTCTTCACTACGTCTGTATCTTTGGGGTAAATACCCAGTAGTGCAATGGCTGGATCATAGGGTAGCTCAATTTTTAACTTTCTAAGGGACCTCCACACTGTTTTCCAGAGTGGCTGTGCCAACTTGCATTCCCACCAAAAATGTAGGAGGGACCCCCTTTCTCCACATCCTCTCCAACAGTTGTTGTTTCTTGCCTTGTCTATTTTTGCCATTCTAACTCAGATCCCCTAGTCTTGCAACCTCATCTCTGTGATGCCTGCTCTCCAGCCCCCAGGGCCTCTGAGTCCCCCAGGAAAAGGCGAAGGTGCCTGCCCTTTGTTCCTGGGAGACCTTGGCCCCAGAAGCATCTGTTAATCTTCTCATGCCTCCCCCAGGCCGATGCTCAATCTTCCCTGATCTAAGCTTCGTGACCTTCGATGGGAGCCACGTAGCCCTGTTCAAGGAGGCCATCTACATCCTCACCCAGAGTCCCAAAGAAATGGTCACCGTCCACGTCCTTGACTGCAAAAGTGCCAATCTGGTGACTGGCCCCTGCTCCCTTTCCTGCTGGGGCCTCGGGACTTGACTAGGTTTGAAGAGGGGAGATTGAGCAGTGAATTGGGTATTAAGGGGTGCCAGAGGCGAGGACAGATGTAGAAACCTCTACAGTCGCTCCCTCTGACGGGGTCTCCGGGAATGGCCGTGTGGAGAAAGGGTTCGTGGAGTGCACCACCTTGTGGCCCTTCCTGGGTGGAAGCAGGCAGGTTTTTTGTTTGTTTTTGCTTTTTTTTTTTTTTTTTGGCCGGACTTACAGGGGGTCAGGTAGAACCAGAAATGTTCCATGGGATTCTGTGCTCCATCTGCACAGCCCCGACGAGTGCCCCCAGCATATTGAGAGGGGGTGGTAGGGAAAGTGTGCTCACAGTGGCTCCCCAGGAGGAGGAGACAACAAGGACTGGGCTCCAAGTTGATGAGGATTGGGCTCTCTCTGCAGGGGCACCTGAACTGGCCCCCGTTCTGTCTGGTGATGCTGAATGTGACTCACGGGACCCGTCAGGTCACCATTGACCGTTTCAACCGTAAGGTGAGTGCATCGAAGAGCCAGTCTTCCTAGGGCTGCAACGAGGCAAGGAGCAAGGCATCCAAGGGTGGAGGGGTCTTGAGGCTTACTCATGACTGGGGGCAAGGGTGGGGAGGGACCCTTCCAAAGAAAAAAAATGCAAAAGTTGATATGTTTGTAAGGGATTTTAATTGAACTATTTGTGGCCACTCTAATGTCAGAGGAGGACGTGTACCGGAAGCAATATTGTGAACAAGAGGAAGTTAGAATGGCAAGAGACACTGACCTTAAATGATGTGGTTAAAGTATCTGCTTCTGCAGTTTTTATAAAAATATGTGGCCATGTGAACACATTTCTAGAGCCCCTTCCAGGAAGGAGACTGTATATGAGAGGACCCCCGATTTTAAACTTCATTAGTTTCACATGAAGCTCACCTCTGCCAAGGAGGTTGGTGTCCAACTGCAGCAACCCTCCCCCCCCCCGGTGGTACCCAACCAAGGATCTGCTTTGCACCTCCCAGCAGGTGCGTGCAAGGGGCTGATTTGTCCCCTCCTCTGGTCTGAAAGTCCCGACTCTCCCCACCCGTTCCTGAGCCAAGACCTGCAGCTGCTGTTGGAATATGCCCTTGAACACCGAACAAAGGGCCAGCACACCCTGTGGAGCCCTCGGGAACGGGGCTTAGGGGAGTGGACTGTCCATCAGATAGAGGCTGACACAAAAAACTCCCTGGGTTTCCTCCCTTAAGTTTTTACATTTTTCCATTAAAAAATATGTAAGGTACAACTTACCTACGGTAAAATTCACCCTTGTTAGTGTACAATTCTCCAGGTTTTAACAAACACCCACGGTCCCGTATCCACCACCAGGATCATGATCTAAAACAGCTCCATCAGCCAATCGTCACCCTGAGCCACTTTGTTGTCAAGCCCTCTCCCACCTACTGACAGCCACTGTTTCTGTCCATATAGTTTTGCCTCTTCCGGAATGTCATATACACGGAATCAGGGTACATAGCGCGATTCGTCCGCGCTGGGTGTACCAGGAGCTCGTGGACTGTTACTGCTGAGTAGTATCCCGCTATACGGATGTTCACATGTCTGTTCGTTTATCCATTCACCGGTTGAAACACATTTGGGTTGTTTCCAGTTTGGGGTGATAACAAATAAAGCTGCAATAAGCATTTACATAAAGGCTTTTTTAAAAGTTGAAGTATAGTTAACATACAGTGTTATATTAATCGCAGGTGTACAACAGAGTGATTCAGCATTTCCGTACATTACTCAGAGCTCATCACTATAAATGTAGACGCCATTTATCACCATATGTTATTGCAATATTATTGACTGTATTCCTTATGCCGTACTTCTCATTTTCATGACTTACTTTATAACTGGAAGTTTGTACCCCTTAATTCCCTTTATCTATTTCACCATTCCCCCACCCCCCACCTTCCCCCTGGCAACTACCAGTTTGTTCTCTGTATTTAAGTCTGTTTTTTAGTTGGTTGCTTGGCTTCGTTTCTTCCTCCCTCTCTCTCTCCCTCCTTCCCTCCCTCCCTTCCTTCCTTCCCTCCTTCCTTTCTTCTTTCCTCTCTCCCTCCCTCTCTCTCTCCCTTTCTTTCTTTTCTTTCTTTCTTTTTCTTTCTTTCTTTCTTTCTTTCTTTCTTTCTTTCTTTCTTTCTTCTTTCTTTCTTTCTTTTGTTTTTTAGATTCCACATGTAAGTAAAATCATGCACCATTTGCCTTTCTCTGTCTGACTTATTTCACATAGCACAGTACCTTCTAGGGTCCATCCATGTTGCCACAAATGGCAAAATCTCATTCTTCTTTATGGTCGAGTAATATTCCAGTGTGTGGGGGGGGGTGTGTCTGTGTGTCTGTGTGTGTCTCTGTGTGTATGTCCTTTATCCATTCCTCTATGGATGGACACTTGGGTTGTTTCCATGTCTTGGCTATCATAAACAATGCTGCTATAAACATACGGGAGCCTATAGTCCTTTGAATTAGTGTTTTTGTATTCTTTGGGTGAATACCCAGTAGTGGAATTACTAGATCATACAGTATTTCTAGTTTTACTTTTTAAAGGAACCTCTATACCGTTTCCCACAGTAGCTGTACCAATTTACATTCCCAACAGTGCACAAGTGTTCCTTTTTCTCCACATCTTTACCAACACTTGTTATTTCTTGCCTTTTTGATTCTAGCCATTCTGACTGGTGTCAGGTAATAGCTTGTGGTTTTCTTTTTTTTTTTCTTTTTTTTTTTTTAAAGATTTTATTTATTTATTCAACAGAGATAGAGACAGCCAGCGAGAGAGGGAACACAAGCAGGGGGAGTGGGGAGGAAGAAGCAGGCTCACAGTGGAAGAGCCTGATGTGGGGCTCGATCCCATAACGCCGGGATCACGCCCTGAGCCGAAGGCAGATGCTTAACCGCTGTGCCACCCAGGCGCCCCTAGCTTGTGGTTTTCATTTGCATTTCCCTGATGATTAGTGATTTTGAGCACCGTTTCATGTGTTTGTTGGCCACCTGTACGTTGTATTTGGAAAAATATCTATTCAGATCCTCTGCCCATTTTTAAGTTGTTTTTGTTTGTTTGTTTGTTGGGTTTTTTTTTTTTTTTGCTTTGAGTTTTAAGTCACTCTAACAGATTACTCTGTAATAAGATCTCATAGTGATTTTAATTTGCACTTCCCTAATTCCTGATATGATTGAACATATTTTCATGGGTTTGTTTTCCATGGTATATCCTCTTTGGTGAAGTGTCTGTTCAAATCTTTTGCACACTTTAAATATTAAGTTATCTGTTTTATTGCATTTTGAGAAATTTATATATTTTGGATACAGGCCCTTTATCAGATGTAAGTATTATCTTCCAGTCTGTGGCATGTTTTTTTCATTCACCTACAAGTGTCTTTCAAAGGGCAGAAGGTTTTGATTTTGATGGAGTCCAATTTATCAGTTCGTTCTTTTATGGACCACGATTGGTGTTCTATCTAACAAACCTTTGCCTAATGCAAGGTCTCAAAGATTTTATCTTATGTTTTCTTCTAGACGTTTTATAGTTTTAGATATTACTTTTAAGTATATGTTGCATTTCAAGTTAATTTTTATAAATAGTGTGAGATATGGGAGATATTTTTTCTTTTTCTTTTTCTTTTCTTTCTTTCTTTCTTTTCTTTCTTTCTCTTTCTTTCTTTCTTTCTTTCTTTCTTTCTTTCTTTCTTTCTTTCTTTCTTTTTTTGTGCATATGGACACCCGTATGTTCCAGCACCATTTGTTAAAAAGACTATCCTGCCTCTATTGACTCGTCTTTGCTCCTTTGTTGAAAATCAGCTAACCATTAATGTTTGGGTTTATTTCTGGACTTTTAATATCATTCCATTAATCTATATATTTATCTTTTCACCAGTGCCACACTGTCTTGATAACTGTTGCTTTTGTATAAAATTTTTATTAAAATCAGTTATATGTCTTTTAACTTTCTTCCTTTTCAAAATTATGCTGGTAATTTTAATTCTTTTATCTTCCCATATACATTTAGAATCAGCTTATTGATTTCTATAAAACACCTTGCTGGGATTTTGGTTAGAATTACATTACATATGTAATTATTTAGGGGGAGAATTACAACCTGAACATGAGTGAGTTTCCCAATCCATGAACATGATACATCTTTTTGTTTAGATCCTCTTTGATTTTTTTCCATTGGTGTTTTGTAGTTTTCAGTGAATAATCTTGCCCATATTTTGTTAGCTTTATCTCTAAAAATATCATGTTTCTGATCCTATTGTAAATGATTCTGTTCTTTTTATTTCACTTTCCAATCGCACGTTGCTGATATATACAATACAATTGATTTTTGCGTTTTCTAAAAGGAATTGCCATTGGGTTTTCAGTTAGCCGAGTGTGTGTACACATGAGTTTTGCATATTTATCTCATATCTTACAACCTTGCTAAACTCACTTATTAGTTCTTGTAAATTCTTCCAGTTTTTCTACATAGGTGTTTATGTATTTTCTAAATAGAGACAATTTTATTTCTTCCTTTTCAATAGATGCTCTTTTCACTTATTTTTCTTGCCTATTGCACTGGTTAGGACCTCGAATGTGATGTTCAGGGAGTAAGCCCTTCCATCCTCGTCTTACCTCTGATCTTAAGGAGATGGCATTCAGTCTTTCATTATAAAGTATGAAGTTAGTTCTAGGCTTTTTATAGATAGCCTTTATCAGGGATGAAAGTTTTCTTCTATTTGTAATTTGCTGAGAGTTTTTATTACCATGAACAGATGTTAAATTTTGTCAAAGCTTTTTTTCTGCATCTATTGGAATAATATTGTTCTTTTTCTTTAGACATTTCCCTTTCAAAATCACAGTATTGGTGTTTACTTTAAAAAGGAAAGATTTTCACATTTGTTTTAAATAAATAGCTTACAAAGAGTAGTAGTTCTATTTAGAGATCATTTTTTAAAGATTTATTTATTTGAGAGAGAGAGACGTGGGGGAGGGCAGAGAAAGAGAGAGATTTAGAGAGAAAATCCTCAAGCAGATTCCCTGCTGAGCGTGGAGCCTGACTCAGGGCTTGACATGGGGCTCCATCCCAGGACCCTGAGATCATGACCAGAGCCGAAATCACGAGTCAGACGCTTAACTGACTGAGCTACCCAGGCGCCCCGTTAAGCTCATCATATACTCTTGCTATCCTTTTAATGTCTGTAGGATCTGTATCCATGTACCCTATCTCATTCCTGATATTAGTACTTTGTGTCTTTTTCCTTTTCCTGACCAGTCTGGCTAGAGGTTTGTCAAATATATTGTTTTTCTCAAAGAATGTTTTTATTGGTTTTCTCTGTTGTTTTTCTCTTTTCTATTTCATTGATTTTTCTCTTATCTTTATTATTTTATTCCTTCTGATTCCTTTGGGTTTAATTTACTCTTCTTTTTCTAGTTTATTAAGGCGATAGCTTAGGTCACTGATTTGAGACCTTTCTGCTTTTTCTACTATAAGTGTCTCATGCTATAAATTTCCCTTTAGATATTGATTTAGCAACGATCTTAAAAATTTTAATATATTGTGTTTTCATTTTCATTCAGTTTAAGATACTTTAAAATTTCCCTTTTCGTTTTTATTTGACCCATGGGTTATTTACAAGTGTTTTTCTTTAGTCTCCAAATATTTGGTGATTTTCCAGCTATCATTCTGTTGTTGATTTCTAATTGAATTTCATTGTGTTCAAAGAACATGTTTTATCTAACTTTGATCCTTTTAAATTTAATGAGACTTGTGTAATGTATCAGAATATACTCTAGCTTATAAATGTGTATTCTCTTGTTGAGTGGAGTGTTCTGTGAATGTCAGTTAGGTCAAGTTCACTGAGAGTGTTGTTCAAGCCTTCTAAATCCTTATTCATTTTCTACTTGTTCTGTCAATTACTGAGAGAGAAGTTGTTGACATTTCTGATTATAATTGTTGACCATTTTTCCTTGGAGTTTTATCAATTTTTTATTTACATATTTTGAAATTCTGTTATTTGGTGCCCAAGAGGATGTTGTGCCCTCTTGTTGAATTAACTCCTTAATCAGTATGAAATGGCCTTTTTATCCTGGTAAAAGTCTTTGTTCTGAATTCTGCTTTGTCTCATTCATCTGTAATAATGACTCCAGTTTTCTTTTGATTAGTGTTGACATGTATATGTAATGTATGTATCTAAGAGAAATCTTTTTCCATTCTTTTTCCTTTAACCTATTTGTGTCTTTTTATTTAAAGTAAGATTTTGTAAGGAGGGAATAGTTGGGTCTTCCTTTTCTCTTATCCAGTCTGCTAATCTCTGCCTTTTAATTGGGAGATGTTTAGACCATTTACATTTAATTGGTCATCAATATGATTAGATTTGTATATAGCATAATGTTGGAATTTGTTTTCTATTCGTTCCTTCTGCTCTTCATTCCCCTCCTTTTCCTCCTTTTCTGTCTTCTTCTGGGTTATTTTTAATGATTCCATTTCATTTCCTCTGTTGGATTATTATCTATACCTTTAACTTCTACATTTGTTATAACCTCCACGGTACATCATTATGATTTTTCCTTAAGCGGTCAATTATCTTTTAACGTGGTTTTTAAAATAAGAAAAGCTTATAGTATCCACATATTTATCATTCCTGGTGTCCTTTATTCCTTTGTGTAGATCTGGATTTCCATCTGATATCACTTTTCTTCTGTCTGAAGGACTTCCATTAATATTCTTATAGTACAGATCTGACAGTCTAAGGTGTTTTTTTTTATTTTAATGTTTTTTTATGATATTATGTTAGTCACCATACAGTACATCCCCGGTTTCCGATGTAAAGTTCGATGATTCATTAGTTGCGTGTTACACCCAGTGCACCATGCAATACATGCCGTCTTTACTACCCATCACCAGTCTATCCCATTCCCACACCCCCCTCCCTTCTGAGGCCCTCAGTTTGTTTCTCATAGTCCATAGTCTCTCATGCTTCATTCCCCCTTCTGATTACCCCCCCTTTCTTTATCCCATTCTTCCCCTACCGATCTGCCTAGTTCTTATGTTCCATAGATGAGAAAAATCATATAATTGTCTTTCTCTGCTTGACTTATTTCACTTAGCATTATCTCATCCAGTCCCGTCCATGTTGCAGCAAATGTTGAGAAATCGTTCTTTCTGATAGCTGAGTAATATTCCATTGTATATATGGACCACAACTTCTTAATCCAGTCATCTGTTGAAGGGCATCTCGTTTCCTTCCACGATTTGGCTATTGCGGACAGAGCTGCTATGAACATTGGGGTGCATATGGCCCTTCTCTTCACTACGTCTGTATCTTTGGGGTAAATACCCAGTAGTGCAATGGCTGGATCATAGGGTAGCTCAATTTTTAACTTTTTAAGGGACCTCCACACTGTTTTCCAAAGTGGCTGTGCCAACTTGCATTCCCACCAACAATGTAGGAGGGATCCCCTTTCTCCACATCCTCTCCAGCAATTGTTTCTTGCCTTGTCAATTTTTGCCATTCTAACTGGTGTAAGGTGGTATCTTAGTGTGGTTTTGATTTGAATTTCCCTGATGGCTAATGATTTTGAACATTTTTTCATGTGTCTGTTAGCCATTTGTATGTCATCATTGGAAAAGTGTCTGTTCGTATCTTCTGCCCATTTTATGATTTGTTTGTTTCTCGTGTATTGAGTTTGAGAAGTTCTTTGTAGATCTTGGATACCAGTCTTTTATCTGTAGCATCATTTGCAAATATATTCTCCCATTCCGTAGGCTGCCTCTTAGTTTTTTTGACTGTTTCCTTGGCTGTGCAGAAGCTTTTTAACTTGATGAAGTCCCACAAGTTCATTTTATCTTTTGTTTCTCTTGCCTTTGGAGATGCGTCATGAAAAAGGTTGCTTTGGCCGATGTCGTATAGGTTGCTACCTATGTTCTCCTCTAGGATTTTGATGGATTCCTGTCTCACATCGAGGTCTTTCATCCATTTGGAGTTTATCTTTGTGCATGGTGTAAGAGAGTGGTCAAGTTTCATTCTTTTGCATGTAGCTGTCCAATTTTCCCAGCACCGTTTATTGAAGAGACTGTCTTTTTTCCACTGGATGTTTTTTCCTGCTTTATCAAAGATTAGTTGCCCAAAGAGCCGAGGGTCCATTTCTGGGTTCTCTATTCTGTTCCATTGGTCTATGTGTCTGTTTTTGTGCCAGTACTATGCTGTCTTTGTGATCACAGCTTTGTAGTACAGCTCAAAATCCGGCATTGTGGTGCCCCCAGCTTTGTTTTTCCTTTTCAATAGTCCCTTGGAGATTCGGGGCTTTTTCTGTTTCCATACAAATTTAAGGACTATTTGTTCCAGTTCTTTGAAAAATGTCCTCGGTATTTTGATCGGGATAGCATTGAAAGTGTAGATTGCTCTGGGTAGCATGGACATTTTAACTATGTTAATTCTTCCGATCCATGAGCATGGAATATTTTTCCATCCTTTTATGTCTTCATCAATGTATTTCAAGAGTGATTTATAATTTCTAGAATATAGATCCTTTACGTCTCTGGTTAAGTTAATTCCAAGGTAACGTATGATTTTTGGTGCTATTGTAAATGGGATGGATTCCCTAATTTCTCTTTCTTCAGTCTCATTATTTGTATATAGAAATGCAACTGATTTCGGAGCATTGATTTTGTATCCCACCACATTACTGAATTGCTCTATAACTTCTAATAGTTTGGGAGTGGATTCTTTTGGGTTTTCCATATAGAGTATCATGTCATCTGTGAAGAGAGACATTTTGACTTCTTCTTTGCCAATTTGGATACCATTTATACCTTCTTGTTGTCTGATTGCTGTTGCAAGGACTTCTAGTACTATGTTGAATAATAGTGGTGAGAGTGGGCATCCTTGTCGTGTTCCTGGTCTTAAGGGAAAGGCTTCCATCTTTTCCCCATTGAGAATAATATTTGCTGTAGGCTTTTCATAGATGGCTTTTATGAGATTGAGAAATGTACCCTCTATTCCTACACTCTGAAGGGTTTTAATCAGGAAAGGATGCTGTATTTTGTCAAATGCTTTTTCTGCATCAATTGAGAGGATCATATGGTTCCTGAGTCTTTTCTTGTTGATATGATGTATCACGCTGATTGATTTGCGAATGTTGAACCACGCTTGCATCCCAGGGATGAATCACACTTGGTCATGATGGATAATCCTTTTAATGTACTGTTGGATTCTATTAGCCAGGATCTTGTTGAGGATTTTGGCGTCCATATTCATTAGGAAAATCGGTCTGTAATTCTCCTTTTTGATGGGGTCTTTGCCTGGTTTGGGGATCAAAGTAATATTGGCCTCATAGAATGAGTTTGGTAGCTTTCCTTCTGTTTCTATTTTTTGAAATAGCTTTAGGAGAATAGGTTGTTTCTTCTTTGAATGTTTGGTAGAATTCCCCAGGAAAACCGTCCGGGCCTGGAGTTTTGTTTTTTGGAAGGTTGTTTATCACTGACTCAATCTCTTCGTAATTAATTGGCCTGTTTAAAAAATCAATTTCTTCCTGTTTCAGTCTTGGTAGTTTATAGGTTTCCAGGAAGGCCTCCATCTCTTCCAGATTGCTTAATTTATTGGCATAAAGCTGTTGATAAAAGTTTCTAATAATCCTTCCAATTTCATTGGTGTCGGTTGTGACCTCTCCTTTTTCAGTCATAATTTTATTAATTTGGGTCCTTTCTCTATTCTTTTGGATAAGTCTTGCCAGTGGTCTGTCAATTTTATTGATTCTCTCGAAGAACCAGCTTCTAGTTCTGTTGATCTGCTCTACTGTACTCCTGGTTTCTAATTCATTGATTTCTGCTCTAATCTTGGTCAGCTGCTTCCTCGTGCGTGGATTAGGCCTGTCCCTCTGTTGCTGTTCCAGCTCCTTGAGGTGAGAATATAAAAACTGCATTTTAGATTTTTCTATTCTTTTGAGTGAGGCTTGGATGGCTATGTATTTCCCCCTTAGGACTGCCTTTGCAGTATCCCATAGGTTTTGGACCATTGTGTTTTCATTCTCGTTGATCTCCATAAATTGTTTAAATTGATTTTTGATTTCCTGATTTATCGAGTCATTCCTGAGCAGGATGGTTCTTAGTCTCCAAGTGTTTGAGTTTCTTCCAAATTTTTCCTTGTGGTTGAGTTCCAATTTCAGAGCGTTGTGGTCTGAGAATATGCAGGGGAAAATTTCAGTCTTTTGGTATCGGTTGAGACCTGTTTTGTGTCCCAGAACATGGTCTATTCTTGAGAATGTTCCATGGGCATTAGAATAGAATGAGTATTCTTTGGTTCTGGGGTGTAGTGTTCTATATATATCTATGAGGTCCAACTCATCGAGTATGGCATTCAAAGCTCTTGTTTCTATGTTGGTTTTCTTCTCCAGTGCTCTGTCTATAGCTGATAGTGGAGTGTTGAGTTCCCCTACTATTAACGTATTTTTATCTATATGTCTCTTTATTCTGGTTAAGAGTTGGCTTGTGTATCTTGCTGCTCCCCTGGTGGGGGCATATATATTTATAATTGTCATATCCACTTGTTGGATGCATCCTTTAAGAATAATATAGTGCCCTTCTGTGTCTCTAACTATAGTCTTTAGTTTAAAATCCCATCTGTCTGATATGAGAATTGATACCCCAGCTTTCTTTTGAGGTCCATTGGTGTGAAAGATGGTATTCCATCCCTTTACTTTCAGTCTGGATGTATCTTTAGGTTCAAAATGAGTCTCTTGTAGACAGCAAATGGATGGGTCATGTCTTTTTATCCAATCTGCAACCCTGTGGCATTATGGGAGCATTTAGGCCATTTACACTGAGACTGATTATTGAGAGATATGATTTTAATGATGCCATGTTGCCAGTAATGTCTTTGTTTCTATAGATTGTGACTTTCTGTTCTGTATCATTCTTGGGGCCGTTTTACTTTTATAGAACCCCCCTTAATATCTCCTGTAGGGCTGGTTTCGTGGTTACGAAATTGGTCAATGACTGGCGATTCTGGAAGGTCTTTATTTCTCCATCAATTCTGAATGACAGCCTTGCTGGATAAAGGATCCTTGGCTGCATGTTTTTCTCTGAAAGAGCTTTAAAAATGCCCCCTGCCAACCCTTTCTCTCATTCCAGGTCTGTGTAGACAGGTCTGACGTAATTCTGATACCTTTGCCTTGGTACATGAGAAATTTCTTTGCCCTGGCCACTTTCAATACTGTATCCTTGGATCTAATATTTGTGAAATGCATTATGACGTGACGTGGTGTAGGTTTGTCGTGGTTGAGCTTGGGAGGGGTCCTCTCTGCCTCTTGGACATGAATGCTTGTTTCCCTTGCTAGATTAGGGAAGTTTTCAGCTACAATTTGTTCAAATATCTCTTCTAGACCTCTGTTTTTCTCCACCCACTCGGGGATGCCGATGATTCTGACATTGGGACGTTTCATTGAGTCAGTAATCTCCCGTAACCTACATTCCTGAGTGTGGATTTTTTTGAGTCCAGATTCTATTTTAGTTTTTTCTTCTACTAACCCATCCTCCAATTCACTGATACGTTCTTCTGCCTCATTCACCCTGGCCGTCAGAGCCTCTGGTTTTGACTGCATTTGGCTCATAGAATTTTTAATTTCTGCCAATTCGCTCTCATTTCCGCCCTTAGAGATTCTATATTCTCATTAACATTTTTGTTAATACTTTTTTCAAGTCTACACATCATCTTGACCATTGTTACTATGAATTCCATTTCTGATAATTTAGTTATATCCATATCCATTAGTTCTGTGGCAGAGGCCACAGACTCATCGTCTTTTCTTTGCTTGGGGGGGATGTCTCCTTCTCGTCATTCTGATGAGGAGAGGTTGCGGGGTTGTCCAGAGCCCAAATTATTGACCGGGACCCAGGCCGTGCGCCCTTGTTTTATAGGGATCTTAGGGATGTGGACTTCTTGATTTTTCAGCCTGCCTTCTGGGGGAGGGGCCTGCCACGCCGATACTCAGGCAACCCTGTTTGGGTAGAGTCTCCGTGTCCCCTGCGAGGGGGGATGGGGATGGGCACACTGTGAGCCGGTATTTCCAGGCTTTTGTTCTCCGGTGGCTTTCCCTGGCGGTTTGCTGTGCCTCTTCTGAGAGTCAGAGCAGCAGTGGCCGAATCTCAGCCTCTGTCTCAGAACAGAGGGATCACGGACAGTTCTCCACTGATGTTCTGGCCACTTTAACTCCGTTACTGTTGGTGCTACTCAACCCTGCAGCATCCGGGATGTGCGCCCCACACCCGGTGTCCCAGCCCTCACTTCCCGGGCCGGTGCGTCTCTGTCCTTTGTGTTTTTAACACTGCCAGCCGCCAGCCGCCAGTCGCCTCCATGCACTCCCAGAGCTCCCGGTCTCAGTCTGGTTCCAGTGAACGCACCGGAGCTCCATGAGAAGCCTGGTGGCGTGCGCTCCCGGCTCACGGTCCCAGTCTGCTCTCTCGCGGGTGACGGTCCTCGAGTCCGCCCGCTCCCCCGTGCAGGTGGCTACCGCTTCCCGGCGCCCGAACGCGGCGGCTCCCTCCCCCTTCCGTTTACCTTCCGATATCTGTGCGCGGTTTCACGGCTCCCCGCTTAGTACCTCAATACTCAGCGCTGGAGATGTTCATTTGTAGAGATCCAGATGTATCTTCCTGTGTCTCAGGCTGATTCTGTGGGTGTTCAGGCTGGTCCAGTACCTATCCAGCTCGACTCGGGGGACCGGTTGAAAAAGGGGTGCCCTACTCCTCCGCCATCTTAACTCCCTCTAAGGTTTGTTTTTTTTTTTTAAAGATTTTATTTATTTTAAAGAAAGAGAACGATAGTGGGGGGAGAAGCAGAGAGGGAGGGAGAGGAAGAGGGAGAGAATTTCACACAGACTCTGTGCTGAGTGCCAAGCCTGATACAAGGGCTCAATCCCACGAACCTGAGATCATGACCTGAGCTGAAACCGAGTCGACTGCTTAATGGACTGAGCCACCCAGGTGCTCCCTAAAAAACTTTTCATCTCACCTTCATTTTTTAAAGATATTCTGAGTTTAGTATTGTATGTTGGCTTTAATTTTACTTTCAGTATATCAAAGATTTTGCTCCACTGTCTTTTCTTTTTAAATTGAGGTAAAATTGACATAACATAAAATTAATCATTAATCTCCCTAACTCCTGGCCACCAACAATATACATTCTGTCTATAGATTTGCTTATTCTGGATATTTCGTATAAATGGAGTCTGCAATATGTGATTCTTTGTGTCTGGCTTCTTTCACTTAGTATAATGTTTCTGATGTTCATTCATGTTGTAACATCTACCAGTACTTCCTTCATTTTTATGGCTGAATAATATTCCATTGTGTGTATATACCACAGTTGTTTATCCATTCATTCATCACTGGCCATTTGGGCTGTTTCCACCTGTTGCCTATTGTGAATTGTGCTGCTATAAATTTCTACTGTCTTTCACCTTGCTTATTTCCAGTAGGAAATCTTCTGTCATTCTGATCTTTCTGTCACTGTGATTCTTTCCCTACATAGTGTGTCTTTTTTTTTAAGTGCTTTTACAATTTTCCTTCTATCACTGCTTTTTTTTTTTTTTAAGATTTTATTCATTTATTTGACAGAGAGAGAAACAGCCAGAGAGAGAGGGAACACAAGCAGGGGGAGTGGGAGAGGGAGAAGCAGGCTCATAGCGGAGGAGCCTGATGTGGGGCTTGATCCCATAATGCCAGGATCACACCCTGAGCCAAAGGCAGACGCCCAACGACTGAGCCACCCAGGCGCCCCTCTATCACTGCTTTTAAGCAATTTGGTTAAGACATGCCTGGTAATTCATTTCTCTTTCAGAGACTCCAATTACACATATATTAGGCCAGTTAAAGTTGTCCCACAGATCACTTATGTTCTGTTCATCTTTTTTTCAGTCTTTTTTTCTTTCGTGTTCCATTTTAGATAATAGCTATTGCCCTATATTTAAGTTCATTAATATATTCATCTATGGTGTCTAATCATCTATTAATCCCATCCAGTATAGTTTTCATCTCTGACATTTATTGTATTTTCCATCTCTAGAAGTTTGATTTTGGTCTCTTTGTATCTTCCACATCTTGCTCAAAAAATTTTGTTTTCCTTTATTTTTTTGAAATTATGGAATAGAGTTTTAATGATTGTTTTTATGCCCCTGACTACTAATTCTATTATATTTATCATTTCTGGGTCAATCTAACTGATTTATCCCACTTTATTATGGGCTGTACTTTCCTGCTGCGTTATGTGACTGACGATTTTTTTTATTGGATTACAGACATTGTGGGTTTTGCCTTGTTGAATGCTGGATATTCTTTTCTTTTTTAAAAAATATCCTTCAGTTTTGTACTAGTTATACAACTTGGAAACAATTCAATCCATTGGAGGCTTGCTTTGTTGAGGGGAGCCCATGTAGTTTTATCCTAAGAGGATTTTAGTCTATATTTTTCATTCTAAGTAGTGATTCCTCGCTCTTGAAGCAGTAACCTCCTCATCCTCTACCCTCCACCCTAAGTATACTTGCTCTGTAACTGGTGGTGTCTCTAACTCTTCCCAGCCCAGTGGGACACCTGGGAATTTTTCTGTCAGCTCCTTTCAGGTGATGGCTTTCCTAGTCTCAAGTGGCTTTCCCACGTGCATACACTGGTTAGTATTCACACACAGGCTCAGGACAGGGTCAGAGAGGGAATGTCTGCAGAACTTCTGATCATGTGCACACGCTCTCTCTCTTTCCCTTTCTCTCTCTCCCCACTTTTTCTCTTTCTCTCCCCAGCTCTCTTCTCTTCAGCATTTTGTTCTGCAAACTAGCTATCTTGGCCTCCATGAACTCCCAACTCTTGTCTCATAAACTCAGGGAGCCCACCAGTCTGCACCTGGGTTCCTTCTCTCTTTCTGCATCATGGGCTGGAGACTACTTCTTTTTTTTTTTTTTTTTTAAGATTTTATTTATTTATTCGACAGAGATACAGACAGCCAGCGAGAGAGGGAACACAAGCAGGGGGAGTGGGAGAGGAAGAAGCAGGCTCATAGAGGAGGAGCCTGATGTGGGGCTCGATCCCATAACGCCGGGATCACGCCCCAAGCCGAAGGCAGACGCTTAACCGCTGTGCCACCCAGGCGCCCCTGGAGACTACTTCTAAGCAATAACTGGGCAATCAAAAGGCTCACTTCATTTGTTTCCCCTTTCTCAAGGATCATTCTCTGTGATGCCAACTGTTCAATGTCTGAAAACTATTGTTTCATATACTTCGTCAGGTTTTTTGGTTGTTTAAGGAAGGAGGATATATCCAGTCCTTATTATTCCATCTTGGTCAGAAGCTAAAGTCCAAGTCCTTAGTTTTGAAAATTTGTCCTTTGTCTTTACTTGAACTCAGGGATCTATGAACACAAGTGAGGATCCCTGAGCTTCAGATATGAGTGTTCATTCCCAGAACTAGGAGACCACTCCAGGTTCATGGAGCCCCGTCCCCTCTCTGCACGGCTAGGAAGGCTCAGGTTGAGAGCACCAGGGATTTCCCAAGGTCAAAGTTTTCCAACACAGAAGTTTCTGTCCTGGATAATTTGCAAAGTGGTTAATAAAACAGTGATTCTTGTAGGGGAGGGAGATACAAAGTCATTATAAATATTTTAAGGTTCTAATCTTTTCATCTCCCATTTCTACAAAGTAAAACTAATAATCCAGAGTACATACAAATTTCACCTTGTCAGTGTGTAGCGGAAGTTGTAGCTTTGAATGTAAAGTGTTTGAGAGAATTAGGGTGTGTTGCATATTTAACAAACATTGATTGAGAACCCAATTTATGTCGGATCCAAAGGCAGGTGCTGGGGATTCAAAGTTGGATCAGCCAGAGCGTCTGCCCTTAAGAAACTCAGAGTCCATGAAGGAACAAACAGATTCTATCTTAATGGCCAGCGTAGAGATGAGGAGGCCCCAGAGAAGGGGTGCCCAAGCTAGAGGCTGGAGAATTAGGGAAAATCTCCCGGAAGAAATGATCTGAGCAGAAACAGGAAAGAAGAGGGTGATTAGAAGGCCTCAAAGTGTGTGTTTGTTTGGGCTCAGGGATGCAGCCTGCCTCCCATTGTTGTATTTTTTTTTTATTATTTTGTGCTCATAAAAATGGCTTTAGAATTCTTGGGTGCCACTTGGACAGTATCTTGGCCACATGTACCTGAAACAGAGCCTGTCACATAGCTTGATACTGTTTGTTGGATAAATGCACGGATGGACGGATGGACGGATGGATGGACAGATAAGCTGTGCTCACATTGAACACTCTCCCCCGACAAGGTGACTGTGGACTCACAGCCTGTCTGGCCCCCTGTGAGCAGACACGGATTCAGAATCGAGGACACAGGCCACATGTATATGATCCGGACGCCGTCACACGTCCAGATCCAGTGGCTCCACAGCTCAGGACTCATGATCCTGGAGACCAGCAAAGCCAGTGAGGCCCATGGCCGTGGCCTATGCGGTGAGGTGGGACCCAGCTGGGGGAGGGGGGATGCTTCTTGGGTCCACCTCTGCCCCCGACACAGGTTCCCCTGAGGGGACCCAGGGAAAGCCGGGACAGAAGGCCAGGCCAGAGGAGGTACCAGCATGGCTGCCAGGGCAGAGGGACCTAGTGTCTAGCGTTCTGGGGCTGCCAGCAGGGAGATGGCGCAGGGCTCTGGCCTCGGCCACTTGTCACTTTAACTGGGATTGTCTGTCAGCTTCCCCGATAGCTTCCTAATGCCGGATAATCCTTCCTGTCTGCATTGGCCTGGGCACTTCACAAAGCACTTCCAGCCCCTGATCTCACTTATTGCACATCATCCACACAACACTCCAAAGAGATGACCATTGAACTAAATAAGACACGGGGCTCAGAGAGGTTAAGTGGCTTGCCTCAGCTCACACAGCAGAGCTGCTGCACACATAGAACCAGGGCTCTTCAGACCACAGCATGACTGCAGGAGCATGCCCTAAGGGACTGGATGTATTTTGATAAGGAAAAGGGGTGCAGGGGAAGCCTGAGTGTGGACTGCTGCTCCCCACAGGGCACTCCGTGACAGACGGCCATGATTATGATGATGGAAGACAGAGGAACACTTCTGTGTTCCATAAACGCATAAATCTGCCCCGTTTCGATCATTGACGCTCGCACCCCTGTACTCAAATTGCCCTCTACACGTGAACGGACACATGTAAGTCTGTTCCCTGCTCACTCTTTTATTTACTTACCATGTACCAGTCACAGGACAGATAGTAGGCAAAACAGACGAAATCACTGTTTTATGAGACTTCTGTTCTTACTGACTTACTGATACAAGCATCTCTCTTTACACACACACACACACACACACACACACACACACACACTCACCCGCAGCACCGCCACCACTCCACCATCTTTTTCTCACCATTTCTTGCTTCTGCTGTTTATGCCCGGCAAGGAGTGCTGTGCGCAGTAGTAATCCCCTCCCTAAGAGACCTTCCTGACACCCGCCGGTGACTCAATGCCAAGACCAAAAATGCAACCACTGGGACCATTGATAAAATCTGAAGGTTTTGTAGTAAATCATGCTTTAGGTTCATGAAACCAGTGGCTGGAGGTGTCAGAGCAGAAGTCAGCTAATTTATCTCTGTTTTATTCAAACTAACAATTAGCCTCCCAGGCGCCCTGCTGGGCAGCTGGGGTGGGGGGGACACACTACTGAGAGAGTGAGAAAACCGAGTCTTTGCACTCAGAGCAAGACAGCCCAGCAAACCACAATCTGTTCTACAGAACTGGGAAGGTCATGGACGGGTGCATCTGAAGGGCTCTTGAAAGAAGGACTTCTGAGAGAGCGTTTCAGGCAGAGGGAGCAGCATAAGAAGGTCAAGGGCAGGGAAGTGTGTGTTTGGAGCCTAGAGCGTGAGAGATGAAGCTGGAAGTTAAGGTCATGTTAGAAGCTGTGACAGAGAAACTTCAGCCCCACCCCCATTTCAGTGCCTTCCAACACGGCCGAAGTTTATTTCTGGCACACACAAATTCCCAGGTGGGGACTCCTTCCACCTTGTGGCTCTGCCGCTCTCAACACAAGCTTCCAACTCCACTGCAGGAAAAGGAGTCAAGGAATGTTGATGGACCGGGCGGGCCGTGGTGCCCTTCACCCTCACTTTCCTGCTGTCGGCTGGCACTCAGCATGGGCTCCCCCAGCCCCAGGAGAGCCTGCGACAAGCAGGCTAGTGAACTGCCTGGGGAAGAAGAGGAAACGGTGTTACACTCAGCTAGTAATCTCTGCTAAAGCAGATTTTTTTTTGGAGTAACTTTTAATTTTCATATAATGTCAGAAATAGTATAAAGAACTCCCATGTACTTTTTACTCAGATTTACCAAGTGTTCATATTTTTGCCCCATTTACTTTTCCTGCCTCTGTGTGTGTATAAAATACACACATATGTACACATACATGTATATGTATGTATGTATATATACATATATGATTTTTGTATATGCACTTTTCTATATTATAACATATATATATATATATATATATATATATATATATATATATGCATTTTTCTGAGGGATTTGAAAGTATGTTTGAGACACCATATCCCTCTATCTCTAAATACTCTGGTGTGTCTCTGAGGAACGATGACGTCTTCCTACATAGCAGGTTTCTTAGGTTCTCTGTGCCTCATTTTTCTCATCTATAGAAGGGGGATAATAGTGATATCAGCCTCAAATAATTGCCGTAAGGAATATGCAAAGCGACACCTGGGGACCTGGGAGTGGTGGTGATAATTTTAGCTATTGGGATAATCTGCCCCTTTCCAGGTATCTGTGATGGGGATGCAGCCAACGACCTCACCCTGGAGGACGGTTCTGTGGTGGGTGAGGCTGAGGACCCCGCTCCCTTTCTGGACAGCTGGCAGGTGCCCAGCTCCCTGACCTCAGTGGGCCAGACCCGCTTCCGGCTGGACAGCTGTGCCACAGCTGACTGCTCGCCCTGCCTTCGCATGGTGTCCAACCGCACCTTCAGCGCCTGCCACCGCTTCGTATGTACCCGCTGGGCCCAGCGTGGGGGACCTCCCAGGCTCGGGGTGGCGGCACCTGCCTGCAGAGGGCAGCTCCCAGAGGCGTTGAACTTGGGACCAGATCAGGAGTCTTCAGAAGCTGGTCGTTGCCCCTGGGCAGGGCTGGGAGGAGCCAGCCCCGGGATGTGGGCCATCAGGGTAACCAGCGCTGTTGCATGCCCGTGCCCAGGTGTCCCCCGAGTCGTTCTGTGAGCTGTGGATCCGGGACACCAAGTACGTGCAGCAGCCCTGCGTGGCACTGACGGTGTACGTGGCCATGTGCCACAAATTCCACGTGTGCATCGAGTGGCGGCGCTCTGACTACTGCCGTGAGTCGGGGGTCTGAGCGGGGGTGGGGAGGATGGGCGACTCCTCCATTGCTTCTGATGCTCCCACCCCCTGTTAATCATTCATTCATTCATTCATTCACTGATATTAATTAATAATTCGAGAAATATTTTGTAAATGCCTCTCTAAGCAAATGAATAAATCAACACATTTATTTTTATTGTAATTTAGATTAATAAATCAAATGAATATCATCTGCTTATTATTTAATTTATCTGAATCTCTTTGCCTCATGTGTAAAATGAGGAACGTAATCATAGCTCCCCCCAGGGTCATCTTGAAGGTGACAGGAGGTAACGTGTGCAGAGGGCCTCACACAGGCCCACCACGTGGTCACCATCCAGGAAGTATTCGTTCCTTTCTCTTAATTCTCGGTCATCTTTCTCTTCTTTCGCGCTCTCCCCTCCTTGCCTGAGAAGGGACGTGAGATCCACCCCCTCCCCACCCCATTAAGTTTGCATTAGTGGGATAGACAGGGGTGGACCGGCCTAGGGCAGCCTGATTTATAAATGTGGACACATCCAGATAGGCAGGAAGCAGCTCACAGGAAGAACACGCCTAGAATATGACAGATAAAAGATGAAAGGACAAAGTCATTGAGAGCAGTGTTTTTCAAACTGTGCATATGAAATCAACTCTGGGGGTCAACATCATATTAAAAATATGCAACAGAATAGAAAACGCAAGTGTGTACTATACCTAGAAAGAGTAAACATTGTTTTGTGAAAAAGTTTGTTTCAATATATAAGTAACGCTCTAAAAAAAGATAAAACATATATGTGTGTGTATATATACATAGATATAGTTATAGATATCAGTAATTCTCAATCCCAGATATCTTTTAAAATCACCAGGGAACTTCGAGAAGTATGAATGCTGGGCCCTACCATAAGAGGTTCCAATTCAGTTGCTCTGGGGTGGGATCCTGGCCAGGGTATTTCAGAAGCTCCCAAATGTCCTCTGTGAGGACCACTGTTTGAGGTTCGAAGACCACTGTTCTGCATGCCCGTGTGTATTGGACCACAATGTAAAAATCTACTTTTTACCATCAAGAAAATTTGAAAACACCGATCTAGAGCAAGGATTTGGCAAACGTTTCCTATAAAGGGCGAGACAGTAAATAATTGAGGCTTCTCAGGCTTTATGGTGTCTGTCACAATTACTCAGCTCTGCCCTTGGAGCGCAAAAGCAGCCAGATATAACAGGCATGTGCCTGGGCGTGGCTGTGTTTCAATAAAACTTTGTTTGCAAAAACAGGTGGGAGGCTGGATTTGGCCAGGGGCTGCACTTTGCTGTCCCCCCCCACGTAGATAAGGGAGGCAGCGACACCAAACCCCTTCGCACTCTCTGCTGGGGCTCAGGTGCTGCTCTGAGGCCCCTCCTCGCTCTGCCTGGGGTCTGAGCCAGGCCTGGTGCCCACGGTGCCTCTGCAGCCTTCCTGTGCTCCAGCGACTCCATATACCAGGCATGTGTGGCAGCCTGTGAGCCCCCTGAGACGTGCCAGGATGGGCTGCTGGGCCCGCTGGACCCAGAGCAGTGCCAGGTGCTGGGCGAGGGCTGCGTCTGCTCTGAAGGCACCATCTTGCACCGGCGCCACTCGGCACTCTGCATCCCCGAGGCGAAGTGTGGTAGGTTCCTTCCCTACCAGGGTGGGGCCCTCCAAAGCTGACCTCACCCTAGGGTCTCCTCATCCCACCTGCCACCCAGGGCCGAGGCCCACCTGTCTCCTTCCAGGTCTGCTTTGGGGGTGGTCAATGTCCCAGGGAGGGTCAAGCCTGGGACTGACTGGGTCTCCCCACCCGCCTCAGTCCCCCGTGCCCCGCCGTGTCCCCCACTGCAGCCTGCACCGACAGCACGGGGGTGCCTCGGGCCCTGGGGGAGACCTGGAACAGCTCCCTCAGTGGGTGCTGCCAGCACCAGTGCCAGGCTCCCAACACCATCGTCCCAGTGGACTCGGGCTGCCCGGGGCCCCGCCCTGAGACCTGCCCACGTTTTGGGGAGGTGGCCTTGCTCCTGCCCACCGAGGATCCCTGCTGCCTGGGAACGGTTTGTGGTAAGTCCCACCCTTCACTTCCCTCCGCCTCCACCTCCACCGTAAGATGGTTAAAAGGCTCCGGCTCTGCCTGCCGACCTTGATGGGCAGGACAAGGCCTGAGAAAATGAAAGGGTCTTGTGGGGGGTGTGTTGTGAAGAGTGGAGAATACCACCTGGGGTACAGGAGCCTCCCCCTCCCCCGCCCCACGAAGCAGTGTGGGAGCCGGCAGCCTGGACCACTCTTTCTCCACCACTGCCCAGCACCTTAGTTGATTCCGCTGTAGCACGAGGCTCATCATCGTCCCCACTTTCTGGGTTGTTGGGAGAATCTAGAAGTTAATACTGATCTAGGACGGCAGCTGGCACATGGCCCATCTCGATGAATATTAGCTATTAATGCTCTTCTGTCGAGCCCTGGACCTTCCGTGTGACCCTCAGAGGCCGCTTCCAGGAACGTGGGTCCTGGGGGGATGGAGGAGAAAATGAGGACAAGCTGTCTAGGTGCTGGGCAGTACTGGAGGCTGGGGGGTAGTCCCAGCCTCCAGGTGACAGGCCCTGTGGCCCCTGGCCCAGTGTGTAACCAGACTCTGTGCGAGGGCCTCGCCCCTACCTGCCGCCCAGGCCACCGACTCCTCACCCACTTCCAGGAGGACTCCTGCTGCCCCAGCTACAGCTGTGGTGAGTGGTCCAAGGCAGGGAGAGCAGGGGGAGGGGGAGCCCTGCGGCTGGGGTAGGGGAGCTCTGGGGGACGGGTTCTGGCTGGGGATTGGGGCAGAGCCGGGGTGGGGGCCTAGGCATGGCCAGACAGGGTCTGCTCCCAGCACTTAAGTTCGGTCTTTTCTGCAGAGTGTGACCCAGACCTGTGTGAGGCAGAGCTGGTCCCCAGCTGCCGCCAGGACCAGATCCTGATCGCCGGCCGCCTGGGGGATTCGTGCTGTCCCTCTTACTTGTGCGGTGAGCGGACATGCCATCAGCTTGCTCAGCTGGATCCCAGCCATCCCCTTCCTCACCTGTTTCCTGGGTCAGCTGGGAGGAAAGGGTGGGGGTCTCAGGTGGACTGGGCCCAGGAGAGGGGTGAGATTCCCGTTCATGATGAAGGGAAGGAAGAAGAGGAAACCAACCCGGGCTTCACCCCATCCATTACTAGAAGGAGGATGTTGGTGTGTGTTCAGCGTAAGACTTTAGGTAGACAGGAAGGATCTAGATTCTTGCTCCAGGACAGGCCTCATGAAGCCACGAAAGACTGCTTGAGTCCAGGGGCGCCTGGGTGACTCAGTCGTTAAGTGTCTGCCTTAGGCTCAGGGCGTGATCCCAGAATCCTGGGATCAAGCCCCTCATCGGGCTCCCTGCTCCCTGGGGACCTGCTTCTTCTTCTCCCACTCCCCCTGCTTGTGTTTCCTCTCTCGCTGGCTGTCTCTCTCTGTCAAAAAAAAAAAAAAAGACTACTTGAGTCCAGCTCCTGTCACAGCCGAGTTTACATACCCTCCCCCCACCAACCCAGCAATCTGCTCTGTACCAGGACCCCAGGAGGGGGACTGCCCGTGACGGCCGTGGCCCCTCTCCCCTCCCCAGCCTGTGGCGACTGTCCAGATCCGATCCCCGAGTGTCAGGAAGGAGAGGCGCTCACCGTGGACAGGAACACCACAGAGCTCTGCTGCCCTCTGTACGAGTGTGGTGAGTCCCAGCTGGACACGGGGACCTAACCATAAGGGGCTCCAGGGACATTTATGTGCCACCTGGGCCCCTTCACAATGTCCTTCCTTGGGACCGATGGGAGTTCAACAGGGAGCCACAGGGAGCCCCCAGGGAGTGAGCTCCAAAGCACGGAGCCGCCAAACCGGTGATGGATGAGGAGGCCCCACCGGGGCCACTGGGCCACGCCGTGGGAGCCGGATGGTGCAGGTCCAGGCTGGGACACGGATGGCACTGAGGCTCCAGGAGGAGGTTCCCTGTCCCTTCCCTCGGGGCCCCCAGGGCCAGGGGAGGCCTAGGTTGAGGCCACCCCAACCCTCCCAGCACTGACTCACACACGGCTTCAGGGCCCCTCTTGCCCTGTGTTACCCTGGCATCTGCACATGGAGCCTCCATCCCAGAAGACCCTGCATCTCGAAGCCTCTGAAACCCCTTCTGATATCTTTACAGGACATTGTACCTTAATCTAGTGTGTACTGTGTACCTGGTGCCTTAATAGTGCCCATTAAACAGGGGATAGCCAGCGTCAGGGACTTAGGAAAACCTGATGGGTGAGAATTAACACACTGGTTGAATTTAAAGATGACTCCGTTTACCAAAACTGCACACTGATTATAGGAAAAATGGGCGTGAACCTCGCCTGCACAGAGCAGTGCCGGTGAGGACTGTCTGCCAGGAGACTCCAGGGGCAACCCTGATGGCTTCAATGTCAGAAACCACCTTTGAACAGTGTAGACTACCATGGAGCGTGCCCCGGATGACCTGGCCACACTGCGCCAACTGGCTCCACCTGGGGTCTCCGAGGCCACTTGTCCCCAAGTGTTCACAAGGCTGCTGTGAGCGGAGGCTCAGCGTCCTTCCTCTTGTCTTTTCTCTCCTCTTCCTGCATGTCTCTTCCTCTGTCCTCCTCAGCCTCCCTCTTATTCACGTGGCTCTCCGTGGTTCTCAGGAGGAAGTCTGGTCATGTGGAGTGAGGACAGGCACGGCCACTCAGTCATGGTTTTGCGCCTCAGTTCTGCCATTTACGAGTGTGGCCCGGGGCAAGTCACTGACTCTGAGCCAAGGTTCCTCAAGTGTAGAATGGTGCTAATAATACCTTGAGGGGCTTTCGCGAAGACTGGAGATAATGCATGCGAAGTACCCAGTGGTCCTTGGCATACAGTAGGTGCTCAGGAAAGGAAGGCTAGCGCTACTACCACTTCTCGCAACCCTCACTGTACTTTTATTATAGAAGCCCTGCGTGTGCCTCATGGAGGGAAGAAAGTGAAAGTACTTTCTTCCAGCGTCCTACGTATTCCACTGTCAACACGTTAGAATATATCCTTCCACGTATTCTCTGTCTTTGCGTGTGCGTAACCGAAACGAGATCGTACTGTCCATGCTTTTTTTGATGTTTTATTGTTTTTATTAGAGTATAATTACTATACGTGTTGTATTACTTTCAAGTGTACGACACAGTGACTCAACAAATGTGCACAGTACTTAGTGCTCATCGCGATGAACGAGGTCACCATCTGTCACCGTACAATGTCGTTACAATATTGTGGACAATATTCCCTGTGCTGTACTTTTCATCTCCGTGACTTCTTTATTTTAAACCTGGAAGTTTGTATCTTAATCCCCTTTACCTCTTTCACCCAACGCCCCTGCACCCCCACCCCCGACGACTGCCAGTTTGTTCTCTGTATTTAAGAGCCTGTTTTTTGTTTGTTTGCTCATTGGTTCTGTTTGTCAGACTCCACGTGTAAGTGAAATCAGGTGGTGTTTGTTTTTCTCTGTCTCACTTAGCATCATGCCCTCTGGGTCCCTCCACATTGTCACAAACGTGTATCTGCTCCCTTTAACCCGCTGTTTTTGGTTCATGTTAATACATTTTCAGGTTAAATCTAGACCCCAACCAGGACCGCACATTCCTGTTTTGTCTCTTACGTGTCTTTGAACATAGCATAGGCTCCTTTTTCTGCGTGACATAAAATTACAGAGTTTGGGCTGGGGTCCCGCAGAAAATCCCACCTTCTGGGGATATCCGTTGCTTCCTCTTGGGACTGTTTACCTTGTTCCCCCGTCCTCTGTACTTCCTGTAAACCAGAAGTTAGATCTAAGACTCTGGATGCGAGTTGCAAGTGTGGATCTCGACAGACGCGAGCTTCACAGTACGCGTCACATCACGAGACACAGACTATCTGGTCGAGACACGGTAACTGAGGCTAACGTGGGCGCTGCACAAGGGTGGTGACTGTCCCATGCCGCCATCTTGCATTTACATTTTCTTCCTTCATCCAGAAAGGAACCCATTACTTTGACACTATACAAAGGTCCTTCTCCCCCTCCACCTCGTAATTTTTTGAGACATCTGTCGATAATCCTTACCCATGCCAATTTTTTTTAAAGGAAATCAGATAAATCTTACAGTTTTCAAAACCTCCCCTTCAGCGCTGCCCTCACACCTCCCCTCCCCACCACAAAGTTGTGCCCGGAAGTCCCTCACTCCTTGCCTTGTCCTCTCAATAAATGAGAAGATCTGAGGAACCCCAAACTAAGAGGGGAAGCCTGAAGACTAGGATAAAGGGAAGTGTGCACCCTGGAGTGTGGTATCCCTGAAGCAGAGAGGGCTCAGGGTGGGCTACAAGGGTATGGTTTCCACAGGGTGGGCAGAAAAGTGTTCTCTCGAGGGAACCGTTCCCAGCTGTGGAGCTTGTGCTGGTCCCTGGCTCCCATCTGACCCCTCCTCTCAGGGTGACACAGAATCCAGGGGAGACAAGGCCCCGTTGAGTGACTTTAGGTTTTGGCATTGTCATATTGCTAATGCCTCCTCAGAGCGGAACTAAGGAATTAGTTCTATGGGGAGACTCCAGGAGCACGGACTTCTTCCCTGGACTCCAGCCCTGGAGGGTGTCTAAGGACATTGGGGGGGGGACCCCAAGGAGGAGCCAATGTTGCCTTTCTGGGGGCTTCTGCTCCAAGGTGTCTGCCGCTGATGTGCCCCCTGCCTCCCGTCCCTCACAGTGTGCGAGAGCTTCCGCTGTCCCCAAGTGCGGTGTGGCATGGGCACCGCTCTGGTGGAGGTGTGGAGCCCGGACCGCTGCTGCCCCTACAAGTCCTGTGGTGAGTCCCTGGACGGGGATGCCCTACCCAAAGGCCGAGATCCGGGGCCCCTGCCGAGAGGGGGGCAGGGGAGGAATCCCCCCCCCCAGCCGCTGTCAACCTGCTCGGACTCTAGCCCTCTCGGATCACCAGAACCTCCTTCCTAGCCCTGGCATCCCATCTCTGGGGGCTTAGCATTCCTACACCTTTTTCTCCCCAGGTTGAAAGAAGGAAAAAAAATCCAGCTCCCTGGTCCCAAAATGTTTTTCCATCTCAACAAAAGTCTTTATTGCAGCTGTTAGTAAACATGATCTTTGTTAAAATTTCCCTCAACCCCTTTGGGAGCCTCCGTGATCAATAACGGACAGCAGTGAGCTTCGTGTAAACACGGTATATTTAAAAAGAGCTGAGAAGCGATTTCGCATTTTATTTCACTTGCCTTTTTTCCGGGCCTCCAATGTCAACTTCGCCCGGACAGAGACTCTCGTCTGTTTTAGTCATTGCTTTGTCCCCAGAGCGCGGGAAAGCTCCAGCATAGAGTAGGGGCTTACAACCATTTGCTGCAAGAGGGAGGGGCCAGGAGAGGGTTCCCAGCCAGTCTGACCCTGCACTCTCCTCGGTGAAGCCGGGGCGGGTGTGTCTGTTGGCTTCCCTGCCGCTGGCTCCCCCGCAGCTCCCAACAGGACCAGCCTGAAGTGGAAGGCTTGGAGCAGGAAAGCTAAACTGGCTGGGATATATATTTGGGAAAGATAGTTGGTCAGAAGCTCCACTCCTGCCTCCTGGAGAGGCCCCACATCTACTCCAGAAAGGGCTCTCAGGAGGATGGGGCAGGAGGAAGCCCAGATGACAAAGGGAACCTATGATTGCTCTGTCTGCCTGCTTAGCCTCATGGAGTGGAGCTTAGAACTAGGACCCATCCCTGCCCCCCACCTGCCCTATGGGGGAGCCACAGCACCCATGCTGGGCAAGGCTGAGATTTTGGCTTCCTCCCCCCAACCCCCACCCTGACGGGGCCTGAGGCTGTGCCCAGGAGGGGCTACGAGGGAGGGAGCGGTGTGGGGGCCCAGGGAGACTTCTGCCTGGACATCTCCTGGTGGTGAGAGGTGAGATGGGTCCTGGCCCCCTCCTGTTTTTCAGAGTGTGACTGTGACACAATCCCGGTGCCCCGGTGCCACCTGGTATGGAGACCCTGCTTCTCCCCACTCTCTGCGATCTGCTTCCCCCTTTCCTTTCCACTCTGTCCCATCCCCTGGAGACCCTATTCCTTGCACGTAGTGCAAAGAGCCTTGGATTGCAAGTCAGCATCCTTGTCCTAAGCTCTGCTTTCGGAACACAGTGTCTGCATTTATAAAGCGGGCGGGCTCATGGTTCAGCATTGTGGTGAGCAAGTACAACAGTGATGATGTGGCGGTGGTGGGGACGATGGCGATGGTGGGGTCGATGGCGGTGGTGGGGACGATGGCGATGGTGGGGTCGATGGCGATGGTGGGGTCGATGGCGGTGGTGGGGACGATGGCGATGGTGGGGTCGATGGCGGTGGTGGGGACGATGGCGATGGTGGGGTCAATGATGGTGGTGGGGATGATGGCGGTGGTGCAGATGATGGCGGTGGTGCGGACGATGGCGGTGGTGGGGACGATGGTGGTGGTGCGGATGATGGCGGTGGTGGGGTCAATGATGGTGGTGGGGATGATGGCGGTGGTGGGGCTGGTGAAGAAGACGATAATGGCAATGATACTCTTAGCGGCAGTTAACGTTTACTGAGAGCTAACTATATGTCAGGAACATTCCTAGGCCTTTTATGCATAGTGTCAGATTAATTCTCATGACAGCCCAATGAGGTTGATTCCATGATGAACTCAGTTATACAAACAAGGAAACTAAGGTTAAGGTCATGAAGCTAGTAAATCACAGTCAGGATTAGAACCCAGGAAATCTGACTCCAGAGGCCATGCCCTTCGCCACCAGGCCGCATGGCCCCTGAGGGAAGGGAAAATACTTTTAAGAAATGTGAAGTTATGTTTAAAGGGTTTTTTTCACCATTTTCTGGATTATATATATTCTCACCCCCTTTCCCCCAGCACACATTTCCTCTCATTTTCTCCCCCTCCCATTGCTCCTCTTCTCCCTTCAACTGGTGAAGGAGGAGGGTAAATAGTGTGAGCCATGCAGGGTTCTTGGCTGGCAGCCATGCAGTGGTCCCTCGTTGAGGTGGCCTGTGGGTGCTTGGGATGAAAGGAGAGCCCTTAGGCCCTGGGAGAGGACACTGGGGGGTGATTCTCAGTGGGGAAGCCACACTGGGAATTTTTCCCTTGGCTGGGGAGTGACTGAGCTACCTGGGAGCCAAAGGCCCCCAACCTTGCCAGCCCCCTCCCCATCCACCCCAAGGAGGCGGCTGACAAAGACAAGGGCCCGGGAGGCAGACTGCTCCCAAGGGTGGGGCTGGGCTTCCGCACCCCGGGTGCTGACTGCCTCTGCCCCACCCAGTGGGAGAAGTCCCAGCTGGACGAGGAGTTCCTGCACAGCGTGGAGAATGTGTGTGGCTGCGCCAGATACGAGTGTGGTGAGTGGGGAAGGGAAGGCCGTGGGTAGAGCCAGGGTGGGCCAGCCGGGCTCTCTCGGTGACTGTGGCCATCCTGCGTGCCCTTCCAGTGAAAGCCCCCGTGTGCCTGAGCCGCGAGCTGGGGGTGATGCTGCCAGGCCAGACCGTGGTGGAGCTCTCGGCAGACGGCGTGTGCCATACCTCCCGCTGCATTGACGTGCTCGACCCTCTTACCAGCTTCTATCAAATCAACACCACCTCCGTGCTGTGTGACGTCCGCTGTGAGGCGGTAGGTGGGGGGGGGGGGGCGGTCAGGGGCTGACCTGGGCGACCCTGGGTGCTCCAGGGTCAGAGGAGCCTCAAGCTTTCTAGGCACGTCTGAAGAGTAGGCCTGGGGGGAGGGGCCCTTCAGAGACCCCTGGGGAAGTGAAGCGCAGGCTGGGTTGGGAGAGGTGGGGAGGTGGACAGCTAGAGGGCAGGTGGGGCCAGGGCGGGTACTGACGGAGAGAAGGCCTCCTGGGAGACACCTACTTACGACTGGCACTCTCCTTGTTGCTCCGGTGTGCGCGTGTGTGTTGCTACGGTTGTTGGGCACTTCTGATGCCCGCTATCTAGGCTAGTGACTGGCTTTAGGAAAAGCTAACGAGGGTGGGGGGTGGAAATACTCCCATTTGTCAAACGAGAAAACGGAGGTTTAGGGAGGTCCAGTCACTTGTCCAAATTCCCACAGGGACTGGGACTCAAACTGAGGTCATGTGCAGCCAGAACGAGCACGCTTGATCACCAGCCATGCTGTCTCTGAAAGGGCTGGAAATGCTCTTCGACCCCGGGGGCTGGGTCTAGGAACAGCGGTGAGGGAGGCTTAAGGAAGATGTAGGATGACCTTCCTGTCTGAGATGAGAGCCTGGGCGCTCCCTTTCTGCGGGGGGCCTTCTCTGGGCTTTGGGCTCAGAGACCTCAGACAGTAGGGAAGGCAGGCGGGTGGAGGTGGGCACATGGCTGAGGCCTCTCTCGTCCTGCCCTGTCCTGCAGAACCAGGAGTACGAGCACCCGCGGGACCTGGCGGCCTGCTGCGGCTCCTGCAGGAATGTGTCCTGCCTCTTCACTTTTCCCAACGGCACCACCTCCCTGTTCTTGGTAGGCAGCCCCGTAGCTACCCCCCTGGGAAGGCGTGCCAGGGCCCGGGGGGCGGCCAGGGCTCAGGGCGAGGCTGTGTCGGGTCGTGGGCTGCATCTGGCCACGAGTCCCCGTCGGCCCCGTCTGTGCCCTCCAGCCTGGGGCGTCCTGGATCGCAGACTGCACCCGCCATCACTGCAGCAGCACTCCCCTGGGCGCCGTGCTTGTCCGCTCACCCATCAGCTGCCCCCCGCTCAACGAGACCGAGTGTGCCAAGGTCAGTGCCGGCCTCCCCCCCACCAACATGCATGGCCTGAAGCCAGCGATATCAGCCGTCTTACTGGCGGGGGCGCGGGGGGCTCGGGGGGTCCTGTGTGCAGAGGTGAGGAGGGGTTCCCTGGACCCCTGCCCCCCCAGCTCCACATCTCTCCCTGTAGTCCTACTCTGACCACATCACACCCCACATCCCCCGACCTCACACCGCTGTGCACAGAGGAATGCAAACGTGCACCCTCACACACACACGACACGGGCAGTCGGTCCCTCACAGACGCCACACACCGCTCGGGGCCCGTAACACCGCAGCCTGCCGGAGCGCACACCGGCACGGTTGCACGCCAGGGCACACACAGCTCACACAGCACGCGGATCCCCAGTCAGTCCTGGGATGGTCTCATGGCCCTGCCGCTGACCAAGCCAGCACCCAGCAGGGACAGCCGTCACTACGCGCAGACCTTGAGGGAAAGGATTTCCGGAGCGTTGGGTCATTGTTGCATTTTTGAAGCTCCTGAGATTACTATCGGACAGTGAAAGATTTCCGATCTTACCTAGAAAACAAATACACATACTCCCAGTCACACCCACTCACAATACAACATCACACGTGTACACAGCACATATATGCTCATAAATTCACACCCATATACACACACTTATTCACAAAGAATTGTCACATCATTGTTTTATCCATTTCATAATAAAGGAGGAGGGCTGTAAGGGATAATTGCCCCCGTTTTCAAGGTGGGGAAACTAAGTCCGGAAGAAAGGGGTGACTTATTCAGGACTGAGATAGAGCCCAGGTCACTGACCCAAGTGGGTCAGCCCCTGCACCCCTCCCCTCTCTGACCCTCTGTGCAGGAAGCACTAATGAGAGAACAGGGTGGGGCCTGAGGGAAGCTGCCACTGGAAAGATGGGGGGCCCACACCATATTAGCCAGTCTCCAGTCTTACTGGGCCCACAGGCCACCTTAGTGCCAGTGTCCCGACCAGTCATGTTAGCCCCTGTGGCTCTCCCATGGCCAGCCCAGGGGCCCCTTCTCCCTCTGGCCAGGGCCTGATGGACAGCAGGGCCTGGCACTCCTCTCCTGGGGCATCATGGGAGAAAAGGAGTCACTCTTGCGCTCTTGCTGCCTCTTGCTGGGATCTTGGCTCTTGGCCTGGGACGGGCTCTCCCACTCACCTCCCCTCCTCTCCCTCCAGGTTGGGGGCTCAGTGGTACCTTCCTTAGAAGGATGCTGCAGGACATGTGAGTGAGCACAGTGGAGGCCCGGGGGTGAAGGGGGACACTGTTCTGGTCGGGGGCCAGGGTATCATGTCAAGGCTCAGAGGGGCGGGTTGCTGGCCTGGCACTTCCTGTAGTGGCTCTTCAGGGATTATTAGACGAAGGGATAACAGCCCTACCACGGGGCTCATGACACCTGTGGAGATACGCAGATGGGTGGAGAGCACGCTCATGTCCCTATTCCAGCAAAAGGCCTCTGCTTCTTGGTGGAGACAGGGGACATCCAGGAGGTCAGTAATTCACCAGCTGCTCTCCCTCCTCCTGCCCCTGCCCCTGCCAAGACCCCCAGCAGAGGCCCCCCCAGTGAATTCTCCCTGTGGTCGGGAGCCCCCTGGGTGGGATTCAGGCCCATGGGGTCCCTGACTCAGTCTGAGTGAGAGCTCTGTGCATCTGTCCTCACACCTGGCGCTTGGAACCTGCAGCCCCAACCACATACGCATGCTGTTCCAGTCAGCTTTAGGACCTTAGCCTACATGCCGTCCCTCCCCCAAGGGTCCTCGGACTGTCCTTTGGAGGGACGTAGAATTTGGGACCCTTTCATATCCACCTCACATACTGCAGGAAAGCTGGGCTCAGGGCCTCATTGGCTGATCTCCGACCCACAACTCCTGTTGAATATTCCATGTGCTCCCGTGTGACCTGTGACCCATGTCCCTCTCCCCAGGTTCCCCGGGGACCCTGTTTCCTGTGGTCCCCGTTAGCCCCGCCTCTCCTCCCCGGGTTAGTGTCCACTGCCGCCCAGGTACTCCTCTCGGAAGCCCACAGAACTGCAGGCGCGCAGTCGCGGTGCTGTTCGCAACAATGTCCCTTCGACTAGGTGGCCCCAGCTCTGGGGGTGGGGGAGGGGCAGGCAGGGCCCCTGCTCCCCTCCTCTTGCAAAGGCCTTTGGACCAACAGTGCATGCTGGATAGCGAGCCTCATCCCCTGGGCTTGCATGGGAATGCTTCAGCCGTGCCTGCTCTCCTGGAACCCATCAATGCCCAGTGCTGCCACCGCTTTCCTCCCACTGGTCACTCGGCTGGTCTCGGTCCAGGACCCCAAGGACCACGGCCGGGACTGCCCTTGGGCCTCTTGCCGCCTAGAAGCAGAGGGGGAGGGAAAGGTGAACTTAGCGCTGGCCAGGAGCCCTCCAGCTGGTGTGGTGGGAAACCCGCTGTGGTGAGGCCCAGAGGCCAGAATCCCATCCCATTTCTGACGGGCACCGTGGGGTGACGGAGGGAATCCACGCATCAGGCAAATATTTATTGAACATCAATACGCCAGGCCCTGTTTTAGGTCCTGTAGACTCAGCGTAAGTAAGGCTTCATGGAGCTGACATTTTAGTGGGGCAGACAGAGTAATAAGTAAAATATGTAATAAGATGGATGCATCAGTTTTATGGGGATTGAAACTTAGACAGTTTGGGGGCCTCATTAAGAAAAAGCATACAAACTTACAGGTCCCATATCAGGGTGTGAAATTGAGTCTTTATTTAGAATGAGAAAAGAGCTCACAACAAGTTGTGGGAGGGGCTGTTTAAAAGAAGGCCCAAAGCTTCCATTTCCCCAGCAAAACTACAGGTGTGTCTCTGACCCAAGGGTGATGGTGCCCTGATAGAAATAAGGCAACGGAGGGGTCAGGGAGGGAACGTAGGGTGGAGGGAGGGAGTTGTAGTGCCGGCGGGTGCAGGAAAGGCCTGGGGAGGAGGTATGTGTGTGAGGGCATGAATGGCCCTGGGATGGCTTGTCTGCGGGAGGGGCGGTCCAGGCAGAGGAAGCTGCCTGCTAATCATTTTCCTTCCCTGTGACGACTGTGTGGGGTGGGCGAATCCGTGGCCCTGTCTGATGGATACGGAAACCCAGTGAGCCTGCTGCGCGAGCATCTGCTAGGGACTGGGGTTTCCATACATTCAGGAAATTGCTGGTTCTTTATCCTAGAAACTGTCTCAGAGTGGGAATGCTGAAGCTGGGAGAGAGGCGGGGCCAGGGCCAGGGTCACCAACAGGGGTTAGAGACAGGCATTGGGGCTGGGGCGGGGAGGCAGCCTGCCTGGTCTCCAAATCCTCCTCCTCCCTAGCCCAGAGCCCCCGAGGCCATCCAGACCTCATTCCCTGTCTCCCCTGCCTTCAGCACCTCCCCATCTTTCCAGGGCACTGAGTGAAAGGCTTTCTCTTTGCTGGGGAGGTGCTCTAACGCATGGGCACTAACACCAGTAGAGACACCCTCGAGCATGACACTAACTGCCCCAGTCTGGCCCATCGTGCTGCCCACATCGTGCTGCCCGCTGCAAGCACTTCTCAGCCACAGCTGTCCCCCAACCCTGTCCCCCCAGGTAAAGAGGATGGGCGTTCCTGCAAGAAGGTGACCATCCGTATGACCATCCGAAAGAATGAATGCAGGAGCAACACCCCTGTGAGTGGCGGCCACCTGGCGGTGGGAGAGGGGGCTTCGCGGGGTGGGCTGCACGGTCTGCCCCATGCACCTGCCGCCTCCAGGTGAACCTAGTGTCCTGCGATGGGAGGTGCCCGTCCGCCAGCATCTACAACTACAACATCAACACCTACGCCCGCTTCTGCAAGTGCTGCCGGGAGGTGGGCCTGCAGCGGCGCTCCGTGCAGCTCTTCTGTGCCACCAACGCCACCTGGGTGCCCTACATCGTGCAGGAGCCCACCGACTGTGCCTGCCAGTGGTCCTGAGACCCGGGGGCTGGGGCTAGCTGGACCGCCTCTGTCACCCCCACGCTCTGCTTCCAGCTGGCCCAGTGTGCCGGGGGACGGGCCTGGGGCGGGGGGGCGCTACAGGGTGGAGAGCTGGTGCGTGCCGAGCATGGAGTGACTGGCAGAGGCACAGGGAGTGACTAGAAAGGGCCACATCTGCCCATCGTGGCTTCTTCTCTGGCCTCCCGCTCCCACATACACGGGAAAGTGCCGCACCTTGAGGGCTCAGGGAACTCGACTCTGTCCTTGGCCGAGGTCTGGAATGGGCCCTAGGCCTGACTCTGGCTGCAGGGGGAGGGGTGAGAGCTTTCCTGAGAAGCCAGGACCAGAGCTAGACCCAAGACCACATGCAGAGCCAGGATGTGGTGGCCCATTCTTTTTTGTCCCTTTCTACCCTGGGAGAACCACAGACACAGTAAAAGGAAAGGAGGCTTTAATTGCAACACACAGGCCTGGGTGGAGCAGCGCAGGAGGACTTCCCAGAGGCAAAGAGCGTGGGTTCCCAGGCCCGGGTCCTCTCACTAATGTCTGGGAGGTCAGGCCCGAGACGGGGGGAGTGGGCTCAGCAACCTTCGAGTCCGCTGGAGACCCAAGAGGGATGCCCTGGTATTCTGTCATTGACCTTGCAGTTCAGGAACGGATTTACAAGAACAGACCCATGCCTACTCCCTACGCGCCCCCCACTCCAGGCTTCCTGGCAGGTGAGCTGGCTCTTGTGAAGTGGTGGCGGGAGCCCTCAAGGGCCCATGATACCTTCAGCCTGGAAGGGCAGTGCCTGGCTTTGCAGTGTGCCTCTTCTCCAAGGACATAATAGAAATTGGTCTCTGGAGGGGCCTGAGTGTGAGTTTCGTGCGTGGCTCAGCGAATTCCTAGCTCTCTGCCTCGTGGGACAGTTTAGCAGGACAGCATCTGTCAGTGGAAAATGCAGGCCCTCTACATACAACTGGTCTCCCAGCTTTTGTCAGGGCCTTGTCCCTGAACCAGAGTGTCCTTCTTAAAGCCAGGGCTAAGGTCCCCTTCACACCAGGCTCTGTAAGTCACCTCCCCATACCACTTTGTGCTGCTGGTCCAAAGGGCATGGCCGTGAGGTTCACGCCCCAACACTACCCTATGTCTGGGGAGGTGTGGCTGCCCTAGTGTCCCTAGGGTTGGGGTGAGAGGCCTGTGCCAGGACGGCCCCCAGCTGTTCCTGCAGCCTCTTTGTTCTTGTATCTATATTCTGGTTCTGTATCTAATAAACCATGGAAAGACACCAGGCTTCTGAGCATCTCTGAGGATGTCAGGTCTGCTTTGAATCTGAAGGAATTTCAGCTGTGAAGAGAAGACCTTATTTTATGGCCCCTGAAGGTCACTCCAACTTCTGCCCCACCTGTGCCCAGCACTGTGCCCCCACTGCCAGCGCCTGCCCCCACCTTGTTGGAACTGAGCTGACAGGAGACTGGCTCCCAAGGGAAGGGGTGGGAGGAAGGACGAGGACAAGGGGAGCTGGGGAGCTAGTGCCCCAGTGGGGGGGCCTCAGTTTGGACCAGTGGCCAGATGACTGTTCTTCTCCTACCTGTCACTGATGACCCAGCTTTGCTGACTTGGCCTTCCTGGGCTCCAGCTGGCAACAGCAGCTCCCCCGCGCCCGCCCCAGCCCCACCATGTACTCCTGGGGGGCCTCGCTTCTGGTGATCACACCCATCACTAAAATCGCGTATTCCTGCCTTTTCATCCGTCCTCACCTGCCCTTCCAGCCAGGCATCCCCTCCTGCCTGTTCCTCCTGGAAGCAACCTCCCACCCCAACCCTTTGGCCAAACATCCCAGTCCTGTTCCCCCAGCTTCCTCCTGGGAAACCAACTCCTTTAGACTCAGACACTGCAGTGAAAGATTAACAAGAAGCAAATCGTCGCTCAGCGTGATACCCTGCTCTGCACTGGGGAGAAGACAGGAGACAGAGAGGAATTTAAACCTTGATCAATGTTGCCCCATTGCCCTCAAAAAGCCAGTACCAGCAGTGTGGATATCAGTGTTCATTAAAACAATTTGGACATGGTGATTCACATCAAAAATACCTCTACCCTTTAATGAAACTCTCAGATTTCTGGGCAGCTGTGATAGGCTGAAGGATGGTCTTCCACATATTTGTGCCGGGAGCCTCAGGATATGCGACTTGACATAGTAAAAAGGACTCTGCAGGTGTAAATAGACTCTTGATGTGGGAGGTGAGCCTGGATTATCCAGGTGGGCCCAGGGTAATCCCAAGAGTCCTCGTAAGATGTAGGCAGGAGGGTCAAAGTCAGAGGACCTGGGATGACAGATGCTGAGGTTGAAACAATGCACTTTGAGGTTGGAGGAAGGGGCCACTGGCCAAAGAATGCGGGTGACCTCTAGAAGCTGGGAGAGGCAAGGAACGGATTCTCCCCTGGAGCTTCCAGTAAGAACACAGGACTGCCCACGCCTTGATTTTTACCCAGTGAAACTGATTTAAGACTTCTGACCTCTGGAAGTCTGAAAGAATACATTTGTGTTACTTTAAGCCATTAAGTTTGTGGCCATTTGTTACAGCAGCCATAGAAAACTAATACAGCATCTAAAGAAGTAATTCATACAAGGAGGCAGGTGCCCGACTGTTTATTATAGCATTGTCTGAGGTTTTTTTTAAAAAAAAATAATAACAACTCTACGTGCCTACCAATAGGGAACGATTAGATCACCCGGTACAGCCACGCCATTGAAGATTATAGAGCTGTTTCATATACTGACACAGTGGGCTCTCCAGATGTCAAACAAAGAAAGATAATTGTGTGTCAATTTCCACAGAATGACCCACTTCATTTATGCACCTATGCAGGAACACACACACACACACACACACACACACACACACACACACCAGTCCCATTCCCTTGGAGGGTTTTCAGGACTGAGGAAGGACCTTCCTGGCTATTTGGGCCAGTTGGTTCCATGGCAACATTGGTCCCAGAGCATCCTGTTTTGTTCTGAGGGTCCCAAAGACTGTCACTGTGCATGGGAGGATGAAACGATCACCTCAGAATAGACTCAAGGCTCAAGGGGTATCCATGGCATCTCCCCCATCCCCACTCTCTTCCTATAATTTACAGCTTGAGGGAACGCCCCCAGATCACACACCAGACAGGTAAGGAAACAGAAACCCAGGACCCAGCCCCTCTGAGAGCTGGTAGCTGAACTCGGCGCTGCCCAGCCTGCGGCCCCCTGTGACATCTTTGCAAACACGAGGGGTTTTGAGCCCCAGAACCATCCCATTTTCCGTGCTTCGGGCTCAAGTTCCCACCCCGATTTTCTGGGCTTAATCTTCTTCCTGTGGAAATCAATAAGGACATTGTGATGGAATGATTCACGTTCAAGGTCAGGCCAGAGCAAATTGGAGGCGACATGCTGATTTTACCGCCCTCATGGAGTAGAGAGCCAATCCAGCTCACAGACCCCTTAACCCTTTCCTCACCACTCCCAACACTGGGTCAGCACCGGCCCAGCGCCAGCCTCCTCCCCCAGGCCTAGGACCCCAGCGCCCCTGCGCCCTGGCCTGGCCCCGCCTTTTACATCTCCCCAAAGCTCTGACCACACAGCCTTGGAGCCTCACACGGCACCTGGTAATTTGGGGAAGGCAGATGGCAATCACAGCCCTGAACCAAACAGGAGCAACCTCAAGTTCAAGGTCAGATGCTACTTGTATAAGTTCATAGGCCAGATTCTGCCCCAGGAAATCCCCCTCCCTGAAGCAAAGCTTTCCCCAATTCCAACCCTCTTTTCAGAGCTCTAGGTCCCCTCCTCCCTGCTGTCCTGGGCTGTCCCACCTGGTGGAGGAGAAGGAGGACTAAGTTTCTTATTTTTTTAATGCACAGCAAGTCAGATCCTTTCTGTGGCTCAAACATGGTAGAGGTTTATGTTCCTTCTATAAAAAAAAAACAAAACCAAGCACAGGTGTTTCTGAGTAGCTGGAACCTTGCATCCAAAATGATTCAGAGACCGTGGCTCCTGTTTTGAGGGACTACCGTCTTCGGCCCAAGCCTTGCAAAGGCGCCATGCTCACCTGCACCAAGCCAGCCCCAGGGGTGCCCAGAGCACGCACTGGAGGTCGGGGAAGCAGGAAGGCAAGGGGCTTGCTCTCGTCCACTCACATCCCTGTGGCCAGAACCTGTGTATGTGGCCACAACTAACTGCAAGGGAGTCTGGGAGATGTAGTCCAGCTGTGTGCCCAGGAAGAAGAGGACCTGGGTCTGGAGGATGTCTTCTCAGTGAGGAGGTGGAGATAGTGTGGACACCTCTGAGAGGTCTGGCTGAGTAGGACGGAAGAGAAATTGGGCATGCGGTCAAGGGAAGATTTGTTTGATGGTTTGAGGAAGGCAGTGACTTGACCATACATCCTGGAAGGAGCCAGTGGAGAGAGAAGGGTTTTGCTGGGGGGAGAGATCAGGGTCTCGGAGGGCCCTTGGCTGACACGAGGAGGAACAGGGACACATAAAGCACCTCTGGCTGGGTGGACCCTGCCTTAGATCTTTATTCAGCCTGGGTCCCCAGTGTCAAACCAGGGCACTGAAAACTGAGTATGAACATGCCTTTAAGCATAAAAGTGAGGAGCCCAGGCAGCAAGAAGTTAAAGAGGAGAAGGGTGGGCAGATCCGGGGAGCCAGGTGCCCCCAACATACTGTGGCAGTGCCAGTTAATCCCTTGCGGCAGGCAGGAGGCCTGCACAGCTGTCTCTCCCAAGCTGGAACTGCACACCCACCCGGCCCTTTGCCCAGAGGCCCTGGCAGCCCAGGGTGGAAGGAAGGGGATGAGATAGGTGGGTAGCATGGTGGGTAATGGTCCAGCCCCTGCACGCTTGGAGAACTCGGTCCCCAGAGCAGAGCCATTCTGCAGGCTTGCAACTCAGCGCCCACTCGCTGTGAGAACTGACCTCCCTCTGGGCCAGCGTCCTTTCCAGCCTGCGAAAGCCAGAGTGTGTCCCTGTCCACTCCCTCCCCCACCCCCATCCATTTCTGCGTCTGCGCCTTTGCCTGGGGCTTTTGTCTCATCTGGAACGCCCTTTTCCTCCCTCTCTTTGCGCAACTAATCTACAGACCAGTCTCGAGCTACAAAACCCACGCTCACAGGCTCCTTGTCTCTGGTCACTAGCCCCCATGGCTCTGGGTTCTTCCTGTCTGGGGTGTCACATGCCAGCACAGCTCGATGCTCTGCTCAGGGCAGGGGGATGCAGGCCCAGCTTTCGCACTCATCCGTTCTTCACCCACGTTTCATTCACAACAGAGGGGAAAGCTGAGGCTCAGAGAGGTTGAGCAGCTGCACAGCTGGAGAGTGGGGGTCTCAGGACGTGAGCCCATACTTGTCTCATTCCAGAGTCCACACTCCTACTTTCCTTCTCACTGGGAAAAGCATGAAGTGGACAGCTGGGTGCCCAATAGCTACCATTCCAGGCCCCTTCCTCCCAGAAGCCAGAGAGGAGGGTGGAAAGAATATTCTAGCCTCTCTTTGGCCAGTTACCGGTTATAGGATGTTGGCAAATGTCAAGCCTCCGTCCCCCATCGTGAGGAGGGACGACAGGTTCTACGTGCTAGGGTTGGCATGAGTGTCACGTGAGATAATGGATGGGAACAGGCCAGACAACTGCAGGGTTTGCCACCCTGTGAGAAGCTGCCTGGCTGAGCCAGGAGCTCCCAGCCCGAACACAGCACGGAGCAGGAGAAAGGCTGGAGCACAGGGGCCCACCAGACCCCCAGCCCACCCTTCCTGCAGGAGCTCTCGGGCTCATGATTGAGCCTTTGACCGAGCTGAACCCCGCCAGCTGCACACCTGCCCTGTCCCGCCTGAGCTAAGGCACTGTTTGCAGGTGGTTGGGGCTGAGGGAGCAGCATGCTCTGGGGGAAGAGCCTGGATGACGGGGTCCGGCTCTGCCTCTGAGCAGCTATGTGATTGATCCTCGCCACATCTCAGCTTCCTCATCCCTAAACTGGAAACAAGAGTCTGGCAAAGTGATGGTGAGAATGTTTACAGACAAGCCCCTGGCCTATCATAGGCATTTAATGAAAGAAGCTGTTGTTGCTACTACGGATAGAACCTTAAAGGTCATCTTCTTCAAACTCCACATCTCCAGGAGCAGACACTGACCTGAGAGAGAGACAGTGACTTACCCAAGGTCTCACTGCAAAGTGAGCAATGGAAGAGCCAACACCAGACTCCAAACCCAGTGCTCCTTCCATTGCATCCTCCAGGGAGCTTCCTCCGACTTCCAACCCGTGCAGGGTCTCCTTGCTCTGACCTCACAGCCACCACTGCCTGAGTCACCCACTGGGCCTTCCAAGAGTTCTGTCTCATTCTAAGACAGGAGCCTCTTGCTCCTGCCCTAGCCTCCCCAACAGTAGCTATTACAAGGTTGGGTCCTCTGCAAGGTGTTCAGACCCAGCCAGGGATGTTCCTGGGGTTCCGGGAATGTTCCATGGATGGATTCCCAGGATGGAGGGGAGACAGAAGTAAGAGAGGGAAGGGTTAAAGTGAAGCAGCTGGAGAGGGCAGCCTGCAGGCGGCCCAGCCCGGCACTGGGAGGCCTGCACCACTCCATTCCTCTGCGGATCAGTTACACCCAGCTGTCTCCCTCCCGCCGCCAGTGCCCCTCGGATTAGGCGGGAAAGGATCCCCGGCCTGCAGCCTGCACACGGCCCGTGGGGAGCAGCGCCTGCAGCCCACGCCTCCACGACAGCTGCTGAGTGTCAGGCGAGAACATAGATCAGCAGCGTCCTGGTAGAGGTGCCCCGGCCCAGGCCCTGCCCCCAGCATGTGCAGGAGGGGCCGCCCGATGAGAAAGGGGTCCGTAAGGGATTTGGGAGGTACAGGGAAGGGACTGCTCCCAAAAATACCCTCTCTGTCCATATGTCACTGGGCCTCAAATTCTACCATTAGACATCTTGGAAACGTCAGGTCTTTCAAAGACACCAATTAAAAACCACACTTCCCAGAACAGCCGGCATTCTTATGTACTGCCTGATGAGACTGTCCTGGTAAAATCTACCCAAATTTTATTTCACCTTTACAAAGTATATATGAAGTCCCTCAAAAATGTCTATCCCTTAGGGTGCCCGGCTGGCTCAGTCGCTGGAGCATCGATCTCTTGGTCTCATGTCTGGATCTCAGGGTTGTGAGTTCAAGCCCCACATTAGGCACAGAGCCTACTTTTAAAAAATGTCTCTTCCTTTGTCTCAGTCGTTCCACTGAGAACTTTAACTTAAGATGAATTTAACGTAGTTAGTTGATAATATGGAAAAAAATGTTGTGGCCTATAGAGGCTCCTGGGTGGCTCAGTTGGTTAAGCATCTGCCTGCAGCTCAGGTCATGATCCTAGGGTCCTGGGATTGAGCTCCGCATCGAGCCCCACATCAAGCCCCACATCGGGCTCCCTGCTCAGTGGGAAGTACGCTTCTCCCCCTTCCTCTGCTCCTCCTCTTGTGCGCTCTCTCTCTCTCTCAAATAAATAAATAAATAAATAAAATCTTTTTAAAAATGTTGTGGGCTATAGTTTCAAGATAAAAAGACAATTACCGTAAAAACTCTCAAAATACTCAGAAAAGCCATATGATATGACAAAGAAAATTTAAAACTAGAAAATATCTGTACCTATAATGAAAAACATGAAATAGTTCCATCAGTTGGCCAGATATATGAAATTTCTAGAAAGTATGAAGCAAATGGGAGATAGCACAGTATATAGGTTGGACAGACCTTCTGGGTCCTAATCCTGGTTACTTGACTCAGCAGTTCTGTGACCTTGGCAAGTTACTGAACATCTCTGAATTTCAGTTTCCTCACCTGTGAAATTAGAATAATAATTATAATAGTGGTGAGAATCATGTAAAGGTTAGAAGAGGTGATGTGTGGGAACATCCTTGTGACCCCACCATCAGAGGAACCAGCATCACCCAGTGAATGAATGGCTGTGGTGTGTCTCCCCCAGTCACCCACCTACACAGCTGCTGAGAAACCCCACACAATACCAATTCAGATCAATGTAGACCTTTATTATAAATATTATCAGTCAATTAAAACTCCCTAGCTATTTGAAAATGAGGGACTACCCCAAAATGATATCCAAGCTGAGATGGTGGGGGAAATTTCCATCAATGAAATACCATCAATTCAAGAAACAGGAAGGACATGAGCAGTATTCTTTTTTTTTTTTTAAAGATTTTATTTATTTATTTGACAGAGAGACAGCCAGCGAGAGAGGGAACACAGCAGGGGAGTGGGAGAGGAAGAAGCAGGCTCCTAGTGGAGGAGCCCGATGTGGGACTCGATCCCGAACGCCGAGATCACGCCCTGAGCCGAAGGCAGACGCTTAACGACTGTGCTACCCAGGCACCCCCATGAACAGTATTCTAATTAACATTACCAGGATGATTTGTGAGGATTTTTAAGTATCTATAAAATAGGAGGCTAATATATAAAAACACAATTAGAAAACAAGAGTTTTTTTGACCTTACAACATGATCTTACAACAGAGTACCCTGCAATTACACACTACAATGCAATTATAAACAATTAGAAAATTGGACAAAATACATGAAATCTGTGTTTTCATACATTGAACAATGGGCAATGCAGGGCTAGGATCCCTAAGAGGAAAGAAAATAAATGCAATGAGTCTTGCTAGAAAGCTCCAACTCTCTGCCTACAGGCATTTTCTGGAACAAGGTACAGAGATGGGGAAGCCCCAGCAGAGCATGGTGGTCTCAATGAGTCGAAGACACAGCGATCACAGCAGGAAGTCTGAGGTAACTGGAATTTGTGTGGCAGAGTATCAGAGTAGAGGGAGTTATGTAGGGAAAGAGCTCCAGAAATCTGCATAGATTGTCTGTTGCTGAATACTAAGGTACACATGTGTAGGGCAGAAATCTATAAGGCTAGGCAAAGAACTATTGACCAATTGTAAACTGAGCAATTCCCGGAGCTTATGCAAGGATAGGAGACATTCAAGTTCTTACCAGCCAGAGTGGCGAGACCTCACTGAATGTGCAGGGCATTTAATTGAGCCTCCAGAAAGGGTCATGCCTTATAAATAGGACTAAACTAGCCCAGATTAAATCCTACACCAAACCTACTCTAATTAAGTTTTGAAACAAGTTTGAAATTGACCATGTTGATATGCAAATAACTTAACTGCAAGATCTAACTCTAAATATTCTCTAGAAGAAAAAAAATCCAGATGCTCAACAATGTAATAATAATGTCCAGAGCCGATTAAAAAAAATTACTAGACGTGCAAGGAACCTGGCGACTGTGACTTAAAAGAAGGAGAAAAATCAGCCAATAGAAACAGACATAGAAATGACAAAGATGATATTAGCAGACAAGGGCTTCAAAATAGCTATTACAAATATGCCCAAGAATGTAGAGAAAAATATCAACATAATGAGAAAAGAAATGGGAGATATTTTAAAGAAGAAAATGGAATCTCTAGAGATGAAAACATGAAATTTTAAGTGAAAATAGAATGAACAGATCAGAGACTACAGAAGAAAACATCAATGTACTTGAAGACATAAGCAAAACTATCCAAAAGGAATTAGAGAGTGAAAAAGAGGCTGAAAAAATAAATAGAGCCTCAGGGTCCTATAAAACAATATGAAGAGATGTAAAATCCATGTAATTTAAGGACCAGAAGGAGAGAAGGAAAAGAAAGAAGTATCTTAAGAAATAATGGCTGAATCCAGAATATATAGAGAATTCAACTCAACAACAAAGAAATAAACAACATACTTTTTAAAAGGGCAAGTAACCCAGGCATTTCTCCAAAGAACATACACGAGTGGCCAATAACCACAAGAAAAAAAATGCATGAATCACTAATTATTAGGGGGAAAAAATCAAAAGTACAATGAGACGTACCTCACACTCACTAGGATGGCTATTATTTAAAAAAAAAAAAAAAGGAAAAAGTGTTGGTGAAGATGTAGAGAAGCCTGAACCTTTGGACACTGCTGGTGGGCATGTAAAATGATACAAACACTATGGGAAAAAATATGACAGTTTCTAAAAAAATTAAAAATAGAATTACCATATGATTTAGAAATTCTATTTCTGGATATATATTCCAAAGATTTGAAAGCAGGGACATAAACAGATATTTGTACACCCATGTTTATACGAGCATTATTTACAATAACCAAAATGCAGGAGCAACCCAAGTGTCCACTGATGGATGAATGGATAAATGATGTTTTGCACACAATGGAATATTATTCAGCCTTAAAAAGGAGGAAAATTCTAACACATGCTGCCATGTGAATGAACCTTAAAGACATAATGCTAAGTGAAATAATCCAATCACAAAAAGGATAAAAAAATACTGTATGATTCCACTTAAATGAGATACTTGGAGTAGCTTAGCCTCATGGTCAGTCAATGAATTGCACAGAAGTTATGCTTAAACATGTCAAAACGTACAGGGCTCCATACTGCCTATCAATCTGTAAGTGGGTTGATGAGTGCACTCAAATTTGCAGTCATGGTACTGACATAAGGATAACATAGAAATCAGTGGAATAAAATTGAAATCTCAGAAATAAATCCATACATTTATGGTCAATTAATTTTTGGCAAGGATGCCAAGACAGTTCAATGGGAATAGAATAGTTTTAAACAAATGGTGCTGGGATAAGTCGATATCTATATGCAAAACAATGAAGCTGGACCTATGCTTACACCATACACAAAAATTAACTCCAAATGGATTACAGACCTAAATGTAAGAGGTAAAACAAGAAAACTCTCAGAAGAAAACACAGGGGGGCACCTGGGTGGCTCAGTCAGTTAAGCATCTGCCTTTGGCTCAGGTTATGATTCCAGGGTCCTGGGATCAAGGCCTGCATTGGGCTCCCTGCTCCACAGGGGAGCCTGCTTCTCCTTCTCCCTCTGCCTGCTGCTCCCAGTGCTTGTGCTCTCTCTCTGTGTTAAATAAATAAATAAAATCTTTAAAAAGAAGAAGAAGAAGAAGAAGAAGAAGAAGAAGAAGAAGACGACGATGACAACACAGGAGTAAATTTCCATGACCTTGGGTTAAATAAAGCCTTCTCTGATATGATATCAAGAGCTCAAGTGATGAAAAAAAATAGATACTTTGAACTTCATCAAAATGAAAACTTTTATGTTTCAAAGGGTAACATGCAAAAAGTAAAAAGACAACTCACAGATCGGAAAAAAAAATATTTGCAAGTCTAATGTCTAATAAGAGACTTGTATCCATAATATATAAAGAACTCTTACAAATCAATAGTAAACAACAACAACAACAAATAAACCCAAACATTCCAGGTTTTTAAATGGACAAAGGATCTGAATAGATATTTCCCCAAAGAAGATGTACAAATGTTCAACAAGCACATTTAAAACATGATCAAAATCATTAGTCATTAGGGAAATGCAAATAAAATATTCAATGAGATAATACTTTTACATCCACTGGAACGGCTATAATCAAAAAGCCAGATAATAACAAGTGTTGGAGAGAATGTGGACAAATTGAAACCCTCATACATTGCTGATGGGAATATAAAACAATACAACTCTTTTGGAAAACAGCCTAATAGTTTCTCAAAATATTAATCATAGGGTTTCCATATAACTCAGTAATTCCACTCCTAGGTATAAACACAAGGGAACTAAAAATATGTTTCATTCGAAAAATGTACACCAGAAAGTCAGCAATGATATAGATCATTTGAACAACACTGTCAACCAATTTGACCTAAATTATATATATATATTACATTTTATATAATATTAAAATATATATTATAATATATAATATAATAAATATAATATTATAAATTATATATATATATATAATCACTCCACTTAGTAACAAAATGAACATTTTCAAGCTCAAATGGGCCAGTCCCCAGAATAGTTTATATGTTATGTTATTAAATGAGTCTCAATAAATTTAAAAGGAATGTAATCATAGAAGATGTGTTCCCCAATCACCATGGAATTAAGTCAGAAATCAACCAAAGAAAGAAATCTAGGAAATCTCCAAATATTTGGAAATTAAACAACATACTTCTACATAAACTATAGAAAAATCTCAGGTGAAATTGGAAATACCTTGAACTGAATGAAAATGAAAACAAAACATATTAAAAATTATGAGATGCAGATGAAGTCCTTAAAAGAAAATGTATAGTTTTTTTTTAAAGATTTTATTTATTTATTTGACAGAGATAGAGACAGCCAGCGAGAGAGGGAACACAGCAGGGGGAGTGGGAGAGGAAGAAGCAGGCTCATAGCGGAGGAGCCTGACGTGGGGCTCGATCCCATAACACCAGGATCACGCCCTGAGCCGAAGGCAGACGCTTAACGACTGAGCCACCCAGGAGCCCCAGAAAATGTATAGTTTTAAATGCATATTCAAAAGGAAGAAAGTTTCAAAATCAATAAACTTTTCACCTCAGGATGCCATAAAATAAAGGCTGAATCAAACTCTAAGTAAGCAGAAGGATGTTAATAATAAAAATCAGAGCAGAAACCAATAAAAAAGAAAAAACAGTAGCAAAGATAAATAAAACCAGACAATAATTCTTTGAAGAGATCAAAAAAATTGATAAACTTTTAGCCAGATTGACCAAGAATAGGAGAAAAAACACAAATTACAAAATCAGGAATGAATGAAAGCAAGGACATCACAAAGATCCCACAGAATTATAAGGGAGTACTATGAATAACTTCATGCCAACAACTTAGGCAAATGAAGTGAAAAAATTCTGAGGAAGTATAAAATACCAAAACTGACTTAAGAATAGAAAATATGTAAAGACATATATCAAGTAAAAACTGAACTCATCATTAAAATTCATCCCACAAAGGAAGCCCTAGGGCCCAGATGCCTTCACTCGTGACTTCTACCAAACATTTAAGGAATAAACCCTACACAAACTCCAGAAAAGAGAGAAATATGGAACATTCTCAATTTATTTTATAAAGCAGGTATCACCCTGATACCACAGCCAGACAAAGACAACAAGAGAGACCAAATCAACATTCTAGCAACATGTAAAAAGGAATGGATACTCTGACCAAGTGGGCTTTATCCCAGGAATGCAAGGTTGGTTTAACAACAAAAATCAAATAAATCAAGTAATATAATGCACCATATTAATAAAATGAAGAGCAAGTTCCACATGATCATCTCAATAGGCACAGAAAAAGGATTTGACAAAATCCAACACCCAGGCATGATTTTTAAAAACTCTAAAAAGTAGGAATACAGAGAACCTCCCTCAACCAGATAATGGTATTTATTAAAAATTTACAACTAATATAGACTTAATGACCAAAGACTTAATGTTTTCCCACTAAGATTGTAAACGTTGTAGGATTTCTGGCCTTACCTTTTCTATGAAATCATGTTTCAGAGATTCTACCAGTGCAATAAAGTAAAAGAAATTAAAGTCATACAGAGTGGAAAGGCACAAGTAAAACTGTCTTCATTCACATATTCATGATTGTCTATGTATAAAATCCTAAGGAAACTACAAGAAAGCTACTATAACTACTAAGCAAGGCAATACGATACAGATTAAATATGCACAAATCAAATGCATTTCTGTATTATAGAATCTGAAAAGGAAACTATGAAAAGAATGCTCACAATAATAGGATAAAAAAGAATCAAATGAAATACATTGGAATACATTTAAGAAACATGCAAAACCTATATACTGGAAACTACAAAATCTTGCAGTAAGAATTTAAAAATGTGAATTAATAAAGAGATATGCCTTCTTCATGGATTGGAAGACTCAAAATTGTTAAGATGGCAATTTCCCCTTAATTAATCCAAATATTCATTGAAATCCTCATCAAAATCTCAGCAAGCTTGTTTTGTAGAAAGTAACAAACTGGTCCTAAAATGTATACAGAAATGTAAAGGACCTAGAATAGAGAAAACAATCTGGAAAAACACAAAGCTGGAGAACTTACACTACCTTTATTCCTAACTTACTGTAAAGCTATAGTAATCAAGACAATGTGGTATGGTCCTAAGGATACATATATATAGATTACAATAGGGAGTCCAGAAATATACCCACACAATAGTAAGAAGAAAAAAAACAATAAGAACATAAGCAAAATTTGAGCTGACGCTTCACCAAATAAGATATATGATGGAAAATAAGTATATAAAAAGATTCCCAACATCATTAGGTATTAGGAAAATCTAAATTAAAACCATAATAAGATAACACTGTTACACCCTCTAGAATGCCTACATACTAAACGGCTGACCCATCAAGTTTTGAGAATGTAGATAAATGGGATCCTTATGCATTGCTGGTAAGAATGTAGAACAGTACAGTCACTATAGAAATCAGTGTGAGTTACTTAAAAAGTTAAATATACACTTCCAATAGGACCCAGAAAGTCTACCCTTAGGTAGACACACAAGGGAAATGAAAATTTGTGTCCCCTAAAGACTGTATACAAAAGCGCATAATAGCATTATGCGTAATGGCTCCAAACTTGAAATAACACAAATGTTCATCAACAGATGAATTAATAAACTAAATATGGTATGCACATAGAATGAACTGCTGCCCAAGAATAAGAAAAGAAGTGAACTGTTGGTACATACAAAAATATGGATGAACCTCAAAAAAATGTGCAAAGTATGAAATGCCAAATCCATAAAATTATATATTGTATGATTGCATTTATATGAAATTTCTAGAAAAGCCAAAAATGTAGGGATAGAAATCAGATCAGTGGTTAACCATGCTTGGAATGGAAGTGGGGTTGACTGTAAATACACAGGAGGGATCTTTTAAGGTAGTGAAATTATTTTAAAACTGATTGTACGAATGATTGCATAACTGTGTAAGCTTAATAAAATTCATGGAAACTTACAATGGGTTAGTTTTATATTATGTAAATTATACCTTAGTGAAGATTTCCTTTTTAAACTCACTGTCTAAAACAAAAAATAACAATGTTTTTAATGGTAAATTATACAAATAAAAGTATAATATATGATAAATAACACAATAGATAGAATGGAAGTTAACTGTTGTAAGGCTGCATAATATACTGTTGTCCATTACATAAAATGGTATAACATTATTTGAAGGTAGAATGTCATGTGATAGAGATAAATTAAGTATGCTTATTCTAAATCATTTAAAAATAACTAAAACAAAAGCTGTAGCTAACATAACAATGGTGGAGGTAAACAAAAATTAAAAATATGATTATTCAAAAAAAGGACAGGAGACAAGAAAAATAAGAAAAAAGGGACAGAGTAATAGAATAAATAAGAAACAAATAAGCAGATAATAGATTAAAACTCATATTATATTATTACATCAAATTATTACATAATATTAAAAATGGTCTCAGCGATCTAATAAAAGAAATTGAAGAGACTTTTTTAATGGCCCAATTATAATGCTTACAAGAAACAGTTATTTTTTTTAAAAAGATTTTATCTATCTGAGAGCGAGCTCAAGAGCATGAGGGGACGGAGGGGCAGAGGGAGAGGGAGAAGCAGACTCCCCACTAAGCAGGGAGCCCAACATGGGGCTTGATCCCAGGACCCTGGGATCATGACCTGAGCCGAAGACAGACACTTAACTGACTAGGCACCCCAGAAACATTTTAAATATAAAGAGACGTGTAGGTTAAAAATGAAAGAACAGAAAAAGAAACTTTATGCAAACATAAGTCATAAGAGAGCTATAACAAATATATTAATTTCAGACAGAGTGGACTTTGGAGCAAGAAATATCATTAGAAGTTATTTTTTATTTTTAAGATTTTGTTTATTTATTTGAGACAGAGAGTAAGAGAGCACGAGTAGGGAGGAGAAGCAGAGGGAGTGGGAGAAGCAGACTCCCTGATGATCAGGGAGCCTGATGTGGGGGCTTGATCCCAGCACCCTGAGATCATGACCTGAGCCAAAGACAGACACTTAATTGACTGAGCCACCCAGGTGCCGCTCATTAAATGTTCTTTTAAAAAACTTCTAATGATATTCCTGGGGTGCCTGGGGTGCTCAGGGTCCTGGGATTGAGTTCTGCATCAGGCTCCCTGCTCAGCAGGGAGTCTGCTTCTCCCTCTGCCTCTTACTGCCACCTGACCCCTCGCTCATGCTCATTCTCTCTCTCTCAAATAAATAAAATCTTTTTTTAAAAAAAAGAACATTTAATGATGAGTCAATTCATCAAGAAAACACATCAATCAATAATTTGTATGTACCTAATAATAGAGCTCCAAAATATATAAGGCAAAAAAATTATTATTATAGTTGAAGACTTCAACACCTTCTACTAATGATTCAAAGAACAAGTGGACAGAAAATCAGTAAGGTTTTATATAGATTTGAACAATATTATGAACAACTGGACCTAATTTACATTCGTAGAGCACTCTACCCAACAAGAGCTGAATACTCATTCTTCTCAAGTGGACATGATATATTTGCCAAGACAGACCATATTCTGAGCCATAAACCAAGACTAAATAAATTTAAAAGAATACTATCATAAAAAGTATTTTCTCTTACCACAATGGAATTGTTAGAAATCATTAACAGAAAGATTTTTTTTGAAAAATCTCCAAATATCCAGAAATAAAACACTTCTAAATTATCCATAGGTCAAAGAAAACATTTTTTTTTAACTAGTGGTGATTGGAAGTTAAAACATAATACATTGAAATTTATGGGACATATCTAAAGCACTATTTAGAGGGAAAATTGTAACACTACTTGCCTATATTAAGAAAGAAGAACTGTCTCAAATCAATGATCTTAATCCTCACTCTAAGAAACTAGAAAAAGAAAAGAAAAATTTAATTCAAAGTAAATGTTAAGGGAAAAAACCCCAAAGGTTGTACCATCCTTATTAGGAGCCTTTGGGAGGGAAAAAACAGAGTTAATGTAAGAATGGAAAAATAATAATTAAAGTTGGATGGATAAAATAGAAAACAATAGAGAATAAATAATAGAGGAAAATCATTAAAACCAAAGTCTTGTTTTTTAGAGAAGCTTGATAAAATTGATATACTCTAGCCTAATTAATCCAGAAAAGGCAGAGGAATAAATTACCAATATTAGTATTTAATAAAGGGTGTCAATACAGATCCTATGGACACTAGAAGATAATGAAATATCATTATGAACAATTTAATTCTCATAAATTTAACAATGCACATGGAATATAAAAATGAAACTAAAAAGAAAAATAGACAAACTCACAATTATAGTTGGAGACATCAGAACTCTTCTCTCAGTAATAGATACAATAAGTAGACAGCAAATCAGTAAAAAGTTATAGAATCTGAATAACACTACTAATCAAATTGACCAACTGGCATTTAAAGAAAATTTCACCCATCAACAGCAAGATACTCATTCTTCTCAAGTGTACATAAAGCATTCACCAAGAGAGAATATATTCTGGGTCATTAAACAAACCTCAAGAAATTGTTTTAAAAATTGAAGTTATATGAAGTATGTTCCCTTGCCAAACAGAATTAAACTAGAAATTAGTAACAAAGACTTCTGGGAAATCCACAAATATTTGTAATTTAAACAATGTATTTATTAATAACTCATGGGCCAAAGAGGGAATTGCAAGAGAAATTAGAAAACATTTTGAATTGAATAAAAATAAAAACACAACATATTACAACTAGTGGGGTGCAGATAAGTACTATGCAAACATATGCTTATGTTTGAATAGAAGGAAGACTCCAAATCAATAATCTAAGTTTTGACCTAAAAAAAAAAAAAGAAGGAAAAGGAAGAGTAAATTAAATCCAAACCAAGTAGAGGAGGAAAATAATAAAGATAAGGGCAAAAATGAATGGAATTTAAAAGAAAAATGTTACAGAGAAAGATCAATAAATCTAAAGTGGTTCTTTGGCACGACCAACAAAATTGATAAACTTCTAGCCAGTCAGATTTAGAAAAAGGAGAGATGATACAAATTATCAATATCAGGAATGAATGAAGCAAGATTACTACAGATTTTACAGACAAAACAGAATAAGATGTTATTGTGAAAATATAATTCTGATAAATTTTAATAACTCAAAAAATGGAAAAATTTTTGAATACATAAACTACCAAATATTAAGAAGAATTAGACAATCTGAAAAGCATGATACTATCAAAGAAATTTAATTAGTAATTAAAAACTTTCTAACAGGGGCGCCTGGGTGGCTCAGTCGTTAAGTGTCTGCCTTCGGCTCAGGGCGTGATCCCAGCGTCCTGGAATCAAGCCCCACATCAGGCTCCTCCGCTGGGAGGCTACTTCTTCCTCTCCCACTCCCCCTGCTTGTGTTCCCTCTCTCGCTGGCTGTCTCTCTGTCAAATCAAGAAATAAAATCTTAAAAAAAAAAAACCTTTCCAACAAAGAAAACTCCAGGATCAGATGGCTTCACTGGAAAATTCCACCAAATATTAAGGAAGAAATATAACCAAATATCTGCAAACTCTTCCACATAATTAAAGAGGAGGGAATACTTCCCAATTCATTTCATATGGCCAGCATTACCCTGATACTGAAACCAGAAAAAGACATTATGAGAAATAACAAACTACAGACCAGCATCTCTAAAGAATATAGATGCAAAATCCTTAAGAAAATATTAGAAAATCCAAATCTAGCAATGTAGAAGAAGAAATAGTATATTATGACCAAGTGGGGCTTATACCAGGTATGCAAGGTTAGTTCAACATCTGAAAATCAATGTAACAGAGAAAATCACTATCAACAAAGGAATAGGAACAGACATAATATCATCTCAATAAATGCAGAAAAAGCATTATACAAAATTCAACATTTATTCATGAGAAAAACTTTCAGAAAACTAAGATTAGAAGGAAACTTCCACATCCAATAAAGTGCATCTAAGAAAAATTCTCTAGGTAGCATCCTACTTAATGATGAAAAGCTAGGGGTGCCCGGGTGGCTCAGATGGTTAAGCGTCTGCCTTCTGCTCAGGTCATAATCTAGAGGTCCTGGGATCGAGCCCCATGTATGGGCTCCCAGCTCAACAGGGAGTCTGCTTCTTCCTGTCTCTCTGCCTCTCCCCCTGTTTGTGCTCTTTCTGTCTCTCTCTCGCTCAGATGAATAAATAAAATCTTTTCAAAAAATTATGAAAGACTAAATACTGTCCCCCTAAATCTGAAAACAAAGATAGGATATCTTTTCTCACCACTTCCATTCAACATTGTTCTGCAAGTTCTATCCAAAGCAGTAAGGCAAGAAAACGAAACGAAAGGTATACAGATTGGAAAGGAAAAATAAAACTATCTCTATTCCCAGATGACAATTGTAAAAAAAATCCCAAAGAATCAACAAAGAATCAATACACAAATAAGGGAATTTAGCAAGTTTGTAGGATACAACATCAACGAAAAACTTGAAATTACAATTTAAAATAAGTACTGTTTCAATTGGGCTACTATAATAAAAATACAATACAGTGGGTGGCTGAGATAACAGAAATTCATTTTCTCATAGTTCTGGATGTTGGGAAGTCCAAGATCAAAGTGCAGGCTGATTGGTTCTCCATTCTCCTGCACTGTCACTGACCTTTGTCAAGAGAAGAGAAAGGTTGATAGAGAAGAGCCTGCAAGTATAAACCACCCTTTTGTTCACAGGTCCCAGAATGTCTATAGTTTCACATTAGCTCACATTTGGCCTGTAGCAGTTTGTTTTAAAAATTTATCTCATGAAATAAGTCAGACAGAGAATGATAAATACCACAAGGATCTCACTTATATGTGGAATCTAAAACAAAAGCAAAAACAAAAACCAAGCTCAGAGATACAGAAAATAGATTGGTGGTTGCCAGGGGTAGGGAGCAGAGTGTAGGGAAAATGGGTGAAAGGAGTCAAAAGGTACAAATTTCCAGTTATAAAATAAATAAGTCATGGGGATGTAATGTTCAGTGTAGTGAGCATAGTTAATACTATATCGCAAATCTCAAAGTGACTAAGAGAGGAGATCTTAAAAGTTCTTATCACAAGAAAAAAAATCCTATAACTATGTTAACTAGACTTATTGTAGTGATCACTTCGTAATACACACAAATATTAAATCATTATGTTGTACACCTGACACTAATGTAATGTTACATGTCAATCGTACCTTAATAGAAAACATAAAATCATTCATTGTAACAAAAATAAATAAAAATTTGTCTCTATTCTTTTGACCTCCTTCTATGGACCTGGATCCCTTCTCACACTCTGCTGTACGAAAGCAAATGCTCACATCCTGTCTCTGTTTGCAGGGCCCTGTATTTCCTCAGATTTCAGACTGCTTGCTTACCCTGACACCTCCACTCTCTGATGGGTTATTAGTTATCTACTGCTTCCTAACAAAGTATCCCCCAAACATAGCAGCTTAAAGCAATACACAATTATATCTCACAGCTGTCATGTCTCAGGAATATGGGAGTGGCTTAATGGGGTGGTTCTGGTTCAGGTGTCTTACGAGGTTGCAGTCAAACTGCCATCCAAGGCTATAGACACCTCAAGACGTGAGTAAGCCTGAAGAAGCTTTCCAAGCTCATGCCTCTGGTTTTCAGCAGGCCTCCATTCATTGCTGGCTGTTGGTCAGAGACTTCAGTTCCTTGGGCCCTTCCATAGGGGTGCTCACAAGCTGACATCTTGGTGGCCCCAGAGCAAGTGATGAGAGAGAGAAAGCCCAAAACAGAAAACCATATTCTTTTATAACCTAATCTTCGATGTGGCAAATCATCACTTCTGCTGTGTTCTATGGCTTATGCAGATTGACCTGGTACGATATAGTAGGAAATTACACACAGGTGTAAATACCAGGAAGTAGGGATCACGGGGAGCCATCTTGGAAGCTGGCTACTGCAGACCAGTTCAAGAAATGTTACGGTTTTGTAATTTATCCAGCTCTCTCTTTTTGTTACTGTAGGAACAACGAGTAAAGCTCTTTCCAACTTTCTATATCCCAGACATGTTCGAAGTCTTAAGTCTCCCTATACTTGCGTCTTACACTCTTCACCTCTTTGTCTTATTGCATTGTATTTTGGGAGAATTCCTTGGCACTATTTTTTAGTTCATTGATTCTGTCTTCAGTATGTTCATCAAGCCTTCCATTATTTTTTCCCCAACCATACAGTTTTTATTTCTGAGAAAAATTGAGAAGTTTAAAAAAAATCCATTTTAATGCAGTATATAGAATGCATGCTCTTGGTAACTGCTTTTGGTCCAGGGATGGGCATATGACCCAAGGTTGCCTGATCAGCCTCAAGAAAAAGGCTTACATTCCATGGCTGGAGAGAGAATATTTTCCTCTTTCCCATTAAACTGAATAAAGGGGGGAAATCTCCCTTTTCTACTGGCAGTTATCTTACAACTAAGGCAGCCATCTTAAGATGCAAAGTAAGGCAAAGCTGAGAAACAGAAAGAACCTGATCCTTGACGACTTGCTGAGTCAACCAGTCCTGAGACCCCCTTTATCTCTGAACCTCTTGTTATGTGAGTTAATAAATGCTCTTATTGTTGGATCCAGTTTGAGCTGGGTTTTCTGTTACATGTCGCCAAATCCATCCTGTACCCATATAATGTCTTCCTTATTAAATGAATCCCTCCTTCATTCAAACGGAGAGACTGACACAGGCAAGTATCCAATAGGAATGGGCTCTCGTTAACCTTATCTTTTATCCTTAGCCATTGATCGTCCCCTCTCACCCCTCTTACAAATTGGTCCTTGACTTTGTCGCCTAGCCACTCCTCATCTCCAATCTGTGGAGCCTGGATCTGTCACAAAACACTTTCAGGACAACCCTGGCCCCCTATGAATCCAAGTTAGCCCCTGACATATGACCAGTAAAGCATCTTTTAGGCCTGTTGCAGGATCCCATACTAGGCAGACTCATAAGTGAGAGCCTCACTGCCGGGTTCTCGTCCCGGTCCTGTGTGACCACTCTCCTCTCTCTGGGCCCTATGCATCCATCCACACACAACAACTGAGCGGGACTATATGTCTCAAGATCTCTCCTAGCTCTGACATTCCAGGATTTCTGGACTCTGAGATACATGAAACTCTATCTATCCTGGTTAGCCTGATGTCCTATTTTGCATTTGGCACACATCCATTCTGCACTGGTCTCCTGCACTATACGGCAAACATGGAGGAAAGAAGATAGAAAACCGAGTTCCCAAAAGTCCGGGCTCATGGCCCTGGAAGTCTGTTTTCAGGCAGTTGATAACAGGCCAGCCTTTGTTGGGACTCATTTCCTGTTAACCTAAGAGAGTTGTCCCTCACCTATAGAGACACACAGGGGAGGACTAGAAGTGCCAGGAGATGGTCCTTGTCCCAGGGATGAAGGACAAGAAGAGGAAGGACTGGGGGAAATGACAGCTACTTGGTGGGAAATGGGAGGGAAAGGAGTGGAGACCCGAAGGAGCCAAAGTTGGTCATCCAAGAGATCTCTGTTCTCTCCCCCTCTCTTGGGAACTCAGTTGGCCATTTCCCCCTCCAGCCTCTTCCCACCAGCTACACCAGCATCCCCACCCTCCCCGTCCCAAGCCTTGCTCCAATTTCAAAGCTTTCTGTGGCTCCAGCTGGGTTGGGAAACCAAGGAAGGGAGAAGGCATGATTTTTAGTCCTGTTTTGAGGAGGGGGTGTAAAGAAGGGGCTGGTGGAAGACAGAAAAGAAGTAGAGCCTTTTGAAATGAAAGCCGGGCCAAGCTCATCAGAGATTAATGTAGGAAAAGCCCTACTTGTGTGATGGGACCCAGATGGTGGGCAGACTTGCAGAGGCTGCTGACAGATCCTGATGGTCCACAGCCTGCCTCCCACTTCTCATCCTCATCTTGGAGAAAAAGATGCAGGCCCAGCCCGTCAGGAAACTTGGGGCTGCCCCAGGCTGCCTCCTGACCAGGTGGGAAGCCAGGGCTCTAACCCAGTGGCTTCTTACTCCAGCTTCCCAAACACAAGCATGCACATGCCAGCGGACCCAGATGCACAGAAAGGGAGAGAGAACAGACCACCGACCCCTGGCCCTTTCTTACATGAGAAGCCTGGCTGGACAAGAAAGGTCCCAGAGCAGACTATAACCTTTTTCAGTAGGTGGAAGTTGGTGGAAAGAGTGCTGTGACCACCATCACCGCTTCAAACCCTCTCTCAACCTCCCTACATGCCCAGTCACTGTCTTATTTCTTTCCTTCTCTTTCTAGCCACGCTCCTCAAAAGAGTTGACTCCCTTCATTGTCCTCTGTTTCCCCATTTACTCCCCAACTCCTTACAGGGTAGAGCCCAGTCTCCCCACCCCAGAGAAATATCCTGTTCCTACCACTTCCGTGCTAAATTTAGTAGACACATCATATCTCAGTCCTCGCCTGTCCAGACCTCCCAGCATTAGAAGACAGACCAGCAGCTGCCTCCTTCTAGAGCCTCTTGTTCCTTCCAGAGGAGCCCTCCTGGTCTCCTCTGACTGCTCTTTGTCTCCCTCATTCATGGGCTTTCCTTCTTTTGCCTTCCCAGGCCTTCCTGTCCCTTCCTTAAAGGGAAGCTCCTCAGCCCCCTCTCTCAGCAATTGCTCCTGATATATGTCTTCTCCTCCCGAGTCTTGAAACAGCAACTCCAGGCTGGTGAGGCCCAAAGCAATGTCGCCAGCCGCACTCTCTTTCTGAGCCCCCGATTTATCCCCCGTCTGTCTCCTGACAAACCATCCTAGGTAGCTAAAACCCAGCACAGCCTTCTTCTTCCCCTCCTGGGTTTCCCATCTCGGGAGAAGTACCACCATCCACACGGTTGCCAGTCAGGACCCTGAGACTCATCACACCCCCCGCATCCACTCCGCCCCAAGGACATTGATTCTGCCTCCTGAAGAGCACCTGGACTCCGCTTCTCCGCAGCATCCGTAACCTCAGGCTTCCATGCCTCTTACTGTCTCTCCCAGAAAATTGCACACATCTCCCATCTGATCATCAACAATGACTCCCTTCTCTGGGCTCTCCTGGCACCCTTCTCGTGCCTCTAATGCAGCACGTATATCAGCTTCTACTTCACTCCTTACGTGCCTTCTCCCTTGGTCAAACTGTGAGCTCCTTGGGGGCAGAGACAGTGTCTGAATCACCTTCATAAAGCCATTCCTTAGTCCAGGACGTAACGTGCAATCCAACTATTTAACGTTTGACTAAATGATTCTATGTCCAGTATTGTGGCTGCTTCCCAAGACCAAATCAACACTAGATTTCTCTGTGTGGAGTCTAGGATGCTGAGGACCAGTGTGGCTGTCCCCAGATGCAGCATACAGCAGAGCAATTATTTCCAAGCTGGGTGTTTCCACTGGCAGAGGCAATACTGTGGCAAACATCTTTGTGCATAAAGCTATTTCTGCATTTTGGAGCCTGTCCTTGGGACAAATAAGAAAGAACAGCGATCACACTCCCTGGCTCTCTGGGAAAGGATAAGCCCTGAGAGTGTGGCGAGCCTTTTCTGCAACATCTCTGGGACCCTACCGTGGAACTTACCACAAACTGCGGTAAGAAGTTAAGAAGTTACAGAATACAAGAGCCAAGGAGACTTGGAGACACTGTTGGTCAGACTCCAAGGCTCGGACAAGGGGAGCAGATCATCTAAGATTGTCCACGTAGATGAACTGCTGAGTCAAGCCCTGGAAGGAGGGCGGCCTGACTGCCACGCCTTTCTGCCCGCATCCCATGCCTGTTTGGAACTGCATGCACTTATCAAGTTCCCCACGGGGGAGACTGGAGCTGCTCTCAGGAGAGAGCAGAGGGTCTGACAAAAGCAGAAGCCTTGAGGCTGAGAAGCCACTGGTTCCCCCTAGAAGGGAGACCTTCCAAACCTTCTGCGGTCCCCTGTCCTCAGAAGGACATTAGCTTAGGAGCTTCCCCAGGGAGACGGGAGATGCAGAGAGGGGTAAGAACTAAGGCACTCGAAGGACGCAGTGGAATCGCCCTGTCCTCCTCTTCGTGATTCTTGAGAGAACAGAGCGTAACAACAACAACAACAACAATGCTATACATTTAATTATCTAAGTCTCTCAAGTTCCAAGTCACCATGGTATTATTATCGGCATCCTACTTGTTTGGAAACAGGCTCAGAGAAGTCAGTCAACTCATTCAAAGCCACACAGCAAAGACTCAAATGCCAATCTGCCAGACTACAAAGCCCACAGGCTTAGCTCCAATGCCAGAAGTTTCCCACCTTTGAGCCAGTCTCGGGCCAGGTCTCTGTTGAGCAACTCTGGTCTTGAGTTGAGCAAGTCCTGAGTCCAGAGCTCCAACTCTTACAAAGAGTGGTGGTGAAGAATAAAATAGATCTGTGTGGACAGACACATGTACCTCCGGACACATGGTTTGGGACAAAGATGCCATGGCAGGGCAACAGAGAAATAACAATCCTTCCAATAAATGGTGCTGGGTCAAGGGCATATCCATGGGGAAAAAATAACTATGTTGACCCCCATCTCACTCTATACATAAAAATCAATTCCATTTGGATGACAAATCTAAATGTGAAAGATAAGACACCAAAGCTTTTAAAGCAAAATATAGAACATTTTTGTGACTTCGAAATAGGTAAAGTTTTTTAGACAGAACATAAAAAGCACTAATAAAAAAAGGGAATTTTTTCATAAATTAGATCATATTAGGATTAAGAATGTCTGCCCATCAGAAGTGCAATTAAGAGACTAGAAAAGCAACACATCGAAACAATGAGAAGGCAAGCCACAGACTGGGAAGAAATATTTGCAAAAAAACATATTTGATAAAGGACTGTTGCCAAAATATACAAAGAACTCTTAAAACTCAACAATATGAAAATGAACAACTCAAATGTAAAAACAGACAAAAGATCTGAACAGACACCTCACCAAAGAAGATATACAGAGAGCAAGAACGCATATGAAAAGATGCTCAATATTCATTAGGAGATTAAAATTAAAACAAGAATAAGATACCACTACACACCACAGAATGCTCAAAATTCAAAACACTGACAACACCGAATGCTGGCAAGGATGTGGTACAACAGGAACTCTCAGTCATTGCTAATAGGAATGCAAGATGGTACAGCCACTTTGGAAGACAGTTGGGCAGTTTCTTATAAAACTAAACATATTTTGGGGGCGCCTGGGTGGCCCAGTCTGTTAACCGTCTGGCTTCGGCTCAGGTCATGATCCTGGGGTCCTGGAGTCCTTGGATTGAGCCCCATGTCAGGCTCCCTGCTGCTCTCTCTCCCCTTGCCCCTTCCCCCCTTGTGCTCTCTTCCTCTCTTTCTCTCAAATAAATAAATAAAAATCCTAAAAAAATAAAACAAAAACTAAACTAAACATATTCTTTTTTAAGGTTTTACGTATTTATTTATTTAGAGAGAGAGAGTGTGCATGCACATACTCAAGCAGAGGGAGGGGCAGAGGGAGAGAGAGAATTTCAGACTCCCCTTTGAGCACAGAGCCTGACACGGGGCTTGATCTCAGGACCTGAGCTGAAATTAGGAGTTAGACGCTTAACCAACTGAGGCACCCAGGTGCCCCAGAACTAAACATATTCTTTTTTAAAGGTGTTTTTTTTTTAAGATTTTATTTTTATTTATTTGACAGAGATAGAGACAGCCAGCGAGAGAGGGAACACAAGCAGGGGGAGTGGGAGAGGAAGAAGCAGGCTCCTAGCAGAGGAGCCTGATGTGGGGCTCGATCCCACAACGCCGGGATCACGCCCTGAGCCGAAGGCAGACGCTTAACCAACTGAGCCATCCAGGCGCCCCAGAACTAAACACATTCTTACTCTACAATCCAGCAATCACACTTCTTGGTATTTACCCAAATGAGCTGAAAACTTATGTCCACACCAAAAAATACTATACTGGTGGACATGTCATTATCCATTTTTCCAAACCCACAGAAAGTATATCAGGAGTGAACCCTAATGTAAACTATGGGCTTTGGACGATAATGATGTGTCAGTGTAGGTTCATTGATTGTAACAAATGTAGCACTCTGCTGCCGGATGTTTGATAGTGGGGAGACTAGGTGGGAGTGGAGGAAAGAGGTATATAGCAACTCTCTGTACTTTCCACTCATTTGCTAAGAACTTAAACTGCTCTAACAAATTAAGTTTTTATTTAAAAAAAAAAAGGCAACAGATGGAGTGAGTGAAGAGAATGCAATGCATATATCAAACAAAGCACTCATATCCAAACTCTTACAAATCAACAAAAGGGAAAAAAACACCATGCAATTTTTAAAAAGGGCAAAAGACTTGAATAGGCACTTCTCAAAAAATAACACCCAAGCGGCAAATAAATGTATGAAACGGTGCTTACCTTCGCTCATCATAGGGAAATGCAAAGTAAAGTCACCACACAGTTACCACATGCCTACCATCGCATGGCTAAAGGAAGAAGACAGAAAATACTGAGATTTGGAAAGGATATGGAAGCCAGGATTCCGAACTGCTAATGGGACAGTAAATTGGTAGAACTGCTTGAGAAAATTGAATTGTTTTACCTACCAGAGATAAGTATCCACATAACATAAGACCCAGCAATCCGCTCCTCGGTATATATCCTGCAGAAACGCTTATATATATTCACCAGAATGTTCCTAACAGCACCACTCATAACAGACAAACATTGAAACTACCAAAGTGTCCACCAATGGTAGAAGAGATAAATAGTTGTAGGAGATACACACAGTGGAATACGACAATGAGAATAAACAAATTACAGCGACACACAGCACAAATGATAACTCTTGCAAACAACGCTCAATGAAAGAAGCCAGGAATAAAGTATATTGTAGGGTACTGTTTAGATCAAGTTCAAAACCAGGTAAAACTCTTTGTGGTGATAGAACGTTTCTGTATCCTGATTGTGGTGGTGATTACATGAATCTATGTGTGGGATTAAATTTCATAGAACTATACTCCAAAAAATAAAAATAAAATAAGAGAGTGTAAAAACTGGCAGGAGCTGAATAACACCTGTAACTAAGTTACTATTATTGGACCTACGTCAATTTCCTGGTTTCCTGTGGTTCTGTAATATATCCCTGGGGGAAGTTGGGTAAAAGGTCTGTGGGAACTCTCTGTACAACTCTCGCAACTTGTTGTGAGTCTAAGATTATTTCAAAATAAAAACCTTTTTAAAAGCAGACTAAATTTATGTTGCTGGACGTCAGGATTGTAGTTCTCCTGGGGAGGGTCAGAAGGGATTAGGAGAGGACATTAGGAGGCTTCTGGGGTGCTGTCACGGTCTGTTTCTCAATTTGGGGGCTAAATACACAGGTATGCTTATCTTATAATATTTTATGAGAATCAAGTTGTACACTTATGTGCATTTGTCTCTATGTCCATAATACTTCAACAAAAGAAAAAAAAATTTTTTTTAAGGCAACAATTTGCTCATGAGGGCTTGGCCCAGTGCCCAGCACATTGTAAGGGCTCAGGAAAAGCATTTCTTTGCCTGTGGCTCTCTCCTCCCCTACCCTCCTGTGAGGTTCCCTCTCATGCTGTCTTCACTGCCCAGGCGAGCACATTTCCTAAAGGAGGTGCGTTAGGGGCGCCTGGGTGGCTCAGTCATTAAGCATCTGCCTTCGGCTCAGGGCGTGATCCCGGAGTCCTGGGATCGAGCCCCACGTCAGGCTCCTCTGCTGGGAGCCTGCTTCTTCCTCTCCCACTCCCCCTGCTTGTGTTCCCTCTCTCGCTGGCTGTCTCTCTGTCAAACAAAAAAATAAAAAATAAAAAAAAATAAAGGAGGTGCCTTAGCCCGCAGACTACAAGGGTAGGTGTTCCAGGCAGCTGTTTTGGGAATAACAAGACCTTCTGGCAGGAAGAATAGTCCCCAGTGTGAACCCTAACATGCCTCCTCCCAGCACTGAGCATAATAAAAAAGGCTTCATATAATTCCTAGGCACTTAACTTTACTAATAATTAATAATTTTATTGGTTTATTGGTTAAAACAAAAGTACACTCCATTGAAAAAAACCCTGAAAATCTTAAACAATTCTTGACAATATAACGATCAAAAATACTCTGTTCTTATGAAGAACTTCATACAACTTACAAAAGGCATGCTGAGCTTGCAATGCCTGGGCAGGGTTCCAGCTCTTTGATAAGCTTATTGATAAGCCACGTTACACTTAGTTACTTAAAGGGTCTTGAGTTAATTTTAATTTGGAGAAAGAACATTTTGCCAAAGTCAAAAGTGACAGAAATTGCTCAAACTGTAGCACAAATTACAGAAAAGCAGGCACTTCGGTTGTAGTATTTACAGTAACCATTCCAGCAAATTCAGTCTTAATTTTTCGCCAGGTCGGCATTTAATGATTTTACATAAAGCACCATTGGTAATGCTTCCGAAGGGTCACTTGAGAACTGCTTTTACACCTTTGGTGTGTCTGCCACACGGTATTTTTCACCCATTTTTATTGTTTTCGGAGTAAGATATGCAGACAAAGCCAGTAGCTGTACTTTGCCTCTGAAATCTGGGTCTCGATAGGCAGTTAGTGTATCAATTACAGGATGAAAAATGATGAACTATAATCCTTTCCCGTAAAGAATCTGCAGATCAGAGAACCATCATACGCTCTGGAACAGATGACACAAACATGTTTAAACTGTTATCCTTTCAACTGAGAGAGTTTTACAATGCAGGAAATGTGAGTTAAGGCAGCGGCTTTCGCGTTGCCTTTTAGGACAATGCCACTGGCCACTGTATACTTTTGTAAGTGGATTACATTGTACGCACTACAATTCAGACGTGCAAGGAAATATGCTTTTCTTCATTGTTCCCTAAATATTTTTTTAGCTTGTTTCAAAGTCTCCAAATGAAAGGCGAGGGGAAATTATACTCCAGCTCTTCTGGTTAAAATCCCCTCTTACTCTCTGAGTGAACTCACTCTGCGGTAGCTTCTCAGCCCTTCCAGGGGCTCTCTGCCCACCCCTCCCTCTCTGCTCCCCGAGTACTGCAGGGGCATCAAGGGGGAGAGGGGCCTCGGGTCTGAGCCATATGGCTTCTGCTTCTCTGGGGGAAAGGAGAGCTCAACCCTTTTGGATAGGACACTCCATCCTCCCTCATCCTGTTGAGGGATCTGTGGCTAGATATCTTGCAGTGTTCTCGGGACAGGCAAACCGCGTGGTGATTGCTCTCTGGGAGATGGCCCTCTCACCTCTCACCCTGCTGCTGGGCTCTTCCTCCAGCTGCTGCTGCTGGAGACTCAGATACAACTCCCACCTGGACCCTCAGCTTTGAGCTGCCTCCCTGCACCCCGTCGTCACGAGAATCCTCCCACCTCTGTACAATGGGGTGAGGTCCCTGTACCTCCACTGCAGGGCAACCTTTGGTCAAGCCTGCCAATTCTCAATTCTCGGCCACCATCTGTGTTTACCATAGTGGAGCAGATGCTTCTGGATCTCTTCCAAAGCCCCCAAAGACTGCTTCAGGCTATCAGCCTAGACACCTCCTGGGAGAAAACGCAACAGTAGTTTGCCCACTTGCAGCATTTTCCTAAACCTGTTGGGGTAAGTGTTTCTATTGGGGTATCTTTCATCTTACCTGGCCCCCTGTATCCCTGGGCTAGGGCAGCACCCTGATCCTGTCTCATCCGTTCCTGGCAACTGAAGAGCTCTCTCTCCCCTTCCTGTCTGATTGGGCTTCTCTTACACCCTCTCCTCCCCCTTTTCCACCTCAGCCAAAGGTTGGTGGCAAAAATGCTGTAGGGACAAGCCTAAACCACTTAGAACAGAAAAATACATCAGCACGTATAAAAAAAAATTGTTTTTGATCCCTGCCACACGATTCTGACAAAGATTTCTATATACTTTCTGCTAACAAGCAGCCAAGTCTCAGAGTCATCAAGCACTGACACAGCTGTTTACCCTTGCCAGTGTTAACACAAACTTCCAGATTCTTCCGGCATAGGGCAGGCAATGACCAGTTTTCAGAGGGCTTTCCAACATACTGACCAGATATACGTATATTATTTTTGCATAGGAAAATAATCCAGGCATAGTGAGCTTAATCCTAAGATTTTAGAGTAATAAATGCAGCTGAAACGTTCTTTGACAACATCTGAATTCCAAAAGCTGAATTTGACCAATACAGCAATTTCTTGTGCCCTTTGTTTAACCCAGTGATGTTTTAATTTTTACCAGTACAATGGATTTTGTTCTTGCAACTGTGTAATCAAGTCAAGACGAGAAGAATGGCTGCTGAGTGTCACTGGGCAACCACAGGAAGTGTAGTGACACGGAAGCAGGAAGACACAGGGTAATACACCAGACTGCTTCCTTCTTCGGTCATAAAGGTCGCACTTCGTGATACTGTACTCATGTGTTTGAGTCCCGATCCTTTATCCCATATTTGAATCCTGTAAGTATGCACGTCTTTCTCTGCTAATACTTTAATGCTCATTTTTAACCACTTTAGCATATGTAATAGCCACAAGCAGGACTCTTGCCACTCCCTTCTGACATAAGTCTCTCAGAGCCTCTGGTCTTAATGCAACACTCTTCATCCTCCACCTGGCCCTCCTGGGTCTGGAACTCACACCAGAAACCTCTGAGGGACATCTCTTGAGGGACAGGCCCAGGTAGGACCGGACCCTGGGGTTGCCCTCACTCAGAAGGTAAGAACTGCATCCATAATATCACTGACCAGTTCGTGGGTCTGCACACTGGGTGATCTTTGGACTGAATCCTTCACCACGGGAAGACAAGGCTGGGCGTTTATTGTTCTGCAAGTTCCCTTCCCTCTAAACGCACAACAGAAATAGCTAACATTGAGAATTTATGGGCCACGTACTTTACATTCATGATCTCATTTAATCCTCTCCAGAAGTCTTTGAGGTATTACTACCCCTGTTTTATAGCTGAAGAAAAGCAGGCTCAGAGAAGTTAAGTAATCCATTTGAAATCACACAGCTAGCAAACAATAAGCCGTCTAACTCCCGTGCTCTTAGTTATTAAAATTGGAGTATACAGAAGTTAAACAGCTTGTCTGCAGTGAGAAGGCTAAGGAGTGACTGGCCTGGGATTCAAATCTCGAGCTCACCCACCTCCAAGCCTTTTCTTCGCCCTACACGACAGGGAAGAGGCTTGAAGCACGCATGTTTAAGGGAGGCCCGTGAGAAGAGCATACATTCAGCCGACCAGAGCCAGAACTAGCCTTTAAATAGAAATTGGACGTAAGGTGTGTGAGAGCAGGCTCGTTTCAGCGGACTGGCTGGTGGCGTTTGCCAATTAGAGAACAAGATCTTTGCAGCGTGTAGTGGACTTGACCAATGAGAGCTGCATATTGTGAGGCGTGGGTCGTGGAACAGGCCAATCAAGTAACCGTGAAAAGGGGATTATCCCGTGAAAGTGGCCAGTCAAGGAGTCGCAGCTAGACCTGAGCCTCTGAGCTGGGAACTTGCTGCTCAGAGAGGTAGTCTGACTCCCTAATGTCACCCGGCTGCTCTGGCCTCTGCCTGGCGCCGGGGTTCCAGGAAACAGGTCGGAGGCCTTCCCCGCGCCAGCAGGCACTGCCAGCGCGCCTTCGCTCATAGATGAGCCATGAGGTCAACCGTTTTAGTGACTCACCTCCTGAAAATGAGGCGGCAGTGACAGGCCTTACTGTTTCTCTTTAAGCATTTAAATTGATTTTTCCAGCTGGGTAAGTTCTCCCCCTTTGTTTTTATACAGAGGCTTAGGATGTGGCTGGATATCAGCTCCAAAGATATTAACCAGGTAAAACGCCCCCCCCCATGCAGGACCCGCCCTCTGTGACTAATAAAACTGGCTCTCTGAAACCGTGGTCAGGTAGTGACCCATCTGAGACAGCCCCACACTGGTGACTGCCTAGGAAAGCCACCACCGAGGGCTGAGGGATAGCCCTAACTAGAGACAGGGACAGCCCCATCCAGAAACACCCCATTGAGTGATGACCCCACCCATGGCCACAAATTCAAGAGGTCACATGTCTTTGCCGGTCCTCTAAGCCATGTGATGCCTCCCTTTTGGGCACAGACTTCGGGAGCTCCAGGGATTTTGTTATTGTTTTTAAAAGATTTTATGTATTTATTAGCGAGGGAAAGAGAGAGAGAGAGCACTACTAGCAGGGAGGAGGGGGAGAGGGAGAGGGAGAAGCAGGCTCCCCGCTGAGCTCCAGCCCAGGACCCTGGGATCATGACCTGAGCCGAAGGCAGACGCTTAACCCACTGAGGCACCCACTTTCCCCTGGGAATTTTATACGTAGAGAATCTCCAGAGAAGGAAAGGAGGTCCTGGTGGCTGCATTCCTTGGAGTTTACTCTCTGTTCAGAGTTGTTTGCTATTCTGCCACGCTGTGTCAACCCCCCACCCCCCACAGTGCTATTTCCAATTCATGGGGCCTTCCGGGCACAGGCACGCCCTGAAAGCAGAGCCTCGGGCAAGAATTTAATGGAAGCGTGGCCCTAGGTTGCAGACCTGTGGGGGTAGGAAGAGTGAACCAGGGGAAAAGGAAAAGCCAAGATGAGGGCATGCTTCCTTGAGGTTCACAGGCAGAGGGGGCTTGATTCTGCTGGAACCTCTGAGAAGCGTTCGGAGGCCTCCCAGAAATAGCCACCTGACAGATGATAGCAGGACTCGTCCTTCATTGTCTCCCTCCGTCACTGGTCGAAAATTGCTTCTGGGGAAGCTGACTTTCCTGAGCTTCCAGACAGCATTTGCAAGCTCAGGTCAAGCTCCTGCGGCACAGCGGGGGACCCTGAATCCAGATTCGGAGACTGGCTCTGCTTGAGGCAGGACGGGGAGAATGCGTCTGAGCTCACCTAGGACTGTCCACCCGGGCTGCGGCTAAAATCTGAGGGGGGCCAGGGGCTTGTGGCGCAGACACCACGGGCTACACATGCTACCTTCCTAAACAATGTTATGAACTCTGAGGGAGAGCAACAAGGAAGCAGACCCAAAAGGAGCAAGAAATGTGAACCAGTGTACCTCACCCAACTCGAAGGATGCAGTGTTCCACACTTCTACCCAAAAGGCAGCGGAGAAAAATGTCCTGGCTTCTGAATCCTACAAGTTTGGGTTCAAATCCTGGCTCGGTCACTCTGTAAGTTAATAACCTCAGGTATGCCATCTGGCTGCTCTTAGCCTCAGTTTTCTCGAGTATCTAATAGGGATAAAAATACTTCCTTTATAAAGCAGTGGTGTGCCAGGCCCTTGGGACATAATGAGCCCTTTTTTAGCATATGGCAACTCTTACTAAAGGGCTGGCACATTTTTCCTCAGCTCCAGGCTCTGAGCTCCAAACTCTCTCTGAGAGAAGGTGGCCATTTGACCTTCTCTAGACAAGAGCTGCTTGACCTCCTGACATTTTGAAGGCCAAGACCAGATAGCCATCTGGCCTCTTCTGTCTTCACCCTCAGACCCTTAACAGAACCACTTCTTGTCCTAAGTATTTGGTTCAAACCTTTTAGGAAGTACAGGAGAAGCAGGTCTGAGTAAGATAGGTAAAATCTGGGTATTTTTTTAAAAATGGGATAGTGTGAGAAAGATTCGTCTTTGAAGAACCATCTTGACCTTTCCTTCAATCACTGAAGACACAAATGCAAGCTTTCCTCTACAAATTTTCCATTTCATAGTCTGGGTGTCCATACCTTTGGGCGAAGCAATACCTTTAGGTGGACATTATAATGAGCAAACAGATTCCAGAGGTGAGTGTTCCGTCGTGTCAAATCCAACCACCTGTATTCCTCAACTGTGCTAACAAGTGGTGTTATGTCTATAAAAGATATTTTTAAAACTGATTTATTGCCCTTATTTCCATTATTCCCAAACTTCCTTTCCTGCTATTCCTCAAATTTCCAACTTCAAATGACTTAAAATGTGTCTTATTTTATCTGAGTTAAAAAGATCATGGGCTTTAGTTCAAGAACTTCCTTCCCCTGGTATCCTCTGCCTTGGGAGTCTGGGATTGGACAGGAGCCCCCGTATCAGACCCCATCACCCAGACTATAGGTTTACAGAACTTCTCCAGAAGGAGCTGGGGAAAGAGCTAGGAGTGGAGAAATCAGAGTTCTGATGTAGGCTCTGCAGTGAACGGCTGTGTGACCTAGGGCAGGAACCTCACCTCTCTGCGCCCCAGTTTCCTGTTAAGGTGAGGGGCTGAGACCAGAGGTACTCTGAGAATCGGTGGTTGTGATCCTTAGGGGCTTAGGCAGAGGTCCCTGGATAGCTGGGATTTTCTGAGCCCCGCCATGGCGTCCCTGGCCTGGCTAGGAGCTCCCGCAGGGCAGGATCACATTGCCCCAGATTCCACGACTGGCTGCGGCACAGACCCAGGATCGGGTGACAGATCCATCCAGCCTGGACTGGCTCAGCCTCTCAGCTACAGTCGCAGCCATGGGGGCTGGAAAACCAGAGCTAATGCAAGCCAGCTGGAGGCTAGGACAAGATTGATGAAGGACAGGGAGAGGATTTGGCCAGGGGGCTGGGCAAGGGGGTAGAGCATAATTAGTCCGGCCTGCTTCCCAGAGGCCCCCAAGCTGGCTAAACCTCATTAACTGGGAACCCCCAGTGGGGAATTCCTGCTCATGACCCAGAGAAGGAAGGGCTAGTTAGGAGTTAATTAGTAGTGAAAGTGCCAATCGGGGAGTGTTTAAACTGTTAAATGGCTGAGCACCTGTTTACCTACAAACAACTGATATGTCAATTATCTGGCCATCAAAGCAGGTCCCCGACCATAGTGATTACCAACCTCGGGTGATCCTCCAGGTCACCTAGGAACCTTGTTAAGCATTAGTCCCCAATGCAGTGATCCTGATTGATCGGTCAGGGACGAGAACTGCTGCTCTAACCATTCCGTTAGCACAAGATCTCTTGGCCCAATCTCAGAGACTACATGTATCAGCAAGCAAGAAGTAATACCCAACAGGTATTACTATCATTGGTCTTTCTATAATTTATTTAGCATTTACTATGCACCAAGAACAATGCTTCGCCTTTAGAATGCATTGCCTCTTTTAATCCTTGTTACAGCTCTTTTTGGTAGGTGTTATTGTCCCTTGTCAATAGAAGATGAGGTAGTTGAATTCAAAGAGGGGAAAAACTTACTAGAAATAATAGTAAGTGGCAGAGATTATATTCGATCCCAGATATTTTGACTCCTGAGCTCAAATATTCACTCCAACTTTTTTAATGATCCTGAAAGCCTTTCCTGTCCATTCACTGACTAAGATGATACTGTCAGGCCTTTAGGGATAGTCATAGTGCTCTGCAAGACACTGCCCATTATATAGATGGGAAAACCGAGTCTCCAGAAGGAGACATTAACTGATTCAAAGAGTCCAGGTTTATGGTTCCCATGCCTGGGCTATTTTCCATTAGCCAGTTATGGACTAGAAGGAAGGAGAGAGGTCGACCTCCAGTGCTAAATGTCAACATGTGTCCTGGTATTCAAGGGCCAGAGCGATTCAGTTACAAGCACTAAGCTCTAAGCACAGCCACACCACTGACCCCAAGTGTGATCTGGGACAAGGCATGAACTTCTGTGGGTCTCAGTTTCCCCATCTGCTAAATGGGGCTGCAGCTATTTGGTTTGCCTCTGCTTTAGAAGGAACAAGGGAACACATGAGTGAGAGAAGAGAGTGTTGTAATGATATAAAGGATTGCTCCAACTGATGTGGGGCAGCCTTGACTTTAGGGAGCAACTTGTACAACTATGTGGCTACTTCAGGCTTGATAAGATGGTCTGTTAGGCCCCAGGCTCAGAGCTGGTCTTCCCCTCCCTGGGTTACAGGAAGCTAAAGAAAACACCTTCTAGTTTTCTCTAGGAAACGGGCAAGATGGTTGACCAGATGACTCCCAGACTTTCTATGTGACTCCTGTATTTGACTTTATTGGTTGGCCAAGCCTTGCAGTCCTACCCCCAGACCAAGGGCAGTTTCCCTCAGAGCCAACCTCACCTAGGGGCCACATCCAGATGCTCGCCTCGTTCCCTTCCGGCCTTGGTGGAGGCATGAGCCTCCCCCACCTCCTGTTCACTCCTCGCTCCTCGGCCGCCAGCCCAGCAGCTGTTGCCTCAGATCAGTGTGGACCATCTAATCCTCTCTCCAGAGCCCTGGCCCCCTCCTCAGGCAGTAAATTAAGGAGGATGTAAGAACAGAGGGCACCAGCGTCAGCAGAGCGGCATCCAAAACATCCCCCCCGCCCGCGCCTGAGTCATAGGGCCCTGAATTGGCCCCTCTCTGCTTGGGGAGAGGAAAGAGGAGGCAGGGAGAGCCAGGCCTGAGGGAGGAAGGAAGTGAGACTCTAGAGGAGGGGACACCAGCATCATGCAGGGCTTGGAGCCCAGGCATCAGCTTCTTTATCATGCCCTGACCCCTTAACCCCATCCCTTTCACATGCCATACCCACTCCCACCATTGTGCGTCCATCCCGAAGATGGGCAGAAAACAGTTAGCTGACAAGACCTCAAGGGAACACCTCACTCCAGGACACAGACCAAATCCTTGTGCTGAGGAGCTATAGGACATCTTTGGAAATGATATCTTTGGCAGCTGTCCTCGCCTCCTGTCCCCGAGAGCATAATCTACAGCACTGACCTTAAAAATTCTATTCCTCTCTGACTTACAAACACCATCCAGTACTCCCTATGCATATAATGTCTTGAGGTCTACTCCAAGAGCTTCCAGATCCGACCAATCTACCAACAAACTAAGAGGAAGAAAAAGGGAGAACAATGGCCAGATAAAAGTGGAATGGCGTCTACTGGTATGATGCAGGAAGAAGGGCAATGTAGGGCTCCTGCTCTGCTTTTCACAGGTGCCCCCGGGAGGAGGGGCTGGTGAATAACACAGTGGCTTCTGACGCAGAGATCAGAGTGGGTGATAAACCCCACGAGCTTGAGATTTTAAGTCAGCGAAGTCAACACTACCTTTTAGACATCACGGGGACATAGCAGGATGAGACCCATCCCTCAGAAACAGGGTGGAAACGATTCATGTGCATGAGGAAAATGGGTCTGTTCAGAGGGAAGGACAAGCAATCCTGTATGTCAAAAACATCAATGTTTGTATTTCAGTCTTGCTTTAAATACCATTATATGCAGATGACTACCGACTTTCTATCTTCCGCCCAAATCTCGCAGATAAACTCCAAAGTCTTCATCTAGCAGCCTGCTTGATGTCATCGCTTGGGTACCCTACTGAGCTCCCAAATGTAACCTTTCCAAACCTGAGCTCCTGATTTCCTCCCACAAACTTGCTCTACATACAGCCTTTCCCACCTCAGCTTATGGCAATTCCATCATTCACATGGCTCAGGGCGAAACCTGGACACAGTCTTTGAATCTTCTCTTTGTTTCCCCTCTCCATTCCCATATCCAATCTGTCAAGAGATTCCACTGGCTCTACTTTCAAATACTATAGCAAAAGCTGACTATTCCTGCGTCCTTCCCCTGTTAGCGCTGTGAACCCAACTACAGTTGGCTTCCACCCAATTCCTGCCAAAGCCTTTGTACAAGTCCCTTTGCCTCTACCCTTGCCTCATCACACCCTCCCACCCCATCTGTTCTTAGCACAGCCACTAGAGGAATCCTTTTAAAATTGCAAGTTAGGGGGTGTCTGGTCGGCTCAGTTGGTTAAGCATCTGAATCTTGATTTCAGCTCAGGTCTGATCTCAGGGTCATGAGATCGAGCCCCGCGAGGGGCTCCACACTCAGTGTAGAGTCTGCTTGAGTTTCTCCCTCTCCTTCTGCCCACCCCACACCCCTGCTCATGCATGTGCACTCTCTCTCTAAAATAGATAAATAAACAAAATCTTTTTTAAAAATGCAAGTTAGTTCTCATAACTCTTCTCAAAACTCTGCAAAGTTCCCATTTCAGTCAGACTAAAAGCCAAAGCCCTGGCAATGCCCACAAGGCTCTATGTGATCTTGTTCCATCAACCCTTGGCCCTCAGCTCCCACTACTCTTGCCTTTGCTCTGCTCCAGGTACACCGACCTCCTTGCCGTTTCTCAAATCTGATGGATGTGCTTCTGTTTAGAACCTTTGTTGTAACTGTTCCTTCTGTTTAGAATGTTCTCCTGCCAGATATTTACTCTTCTCATCCTACACTGTCTTCGAGTCTTTGCTCAGATCTCATCTGTTTAACAAGGTCTGCCCTGGCCATCTGACGGCAATTGAAGCTTCTCTCCTCTAGCATCCTGACCACCCTTGTTCAAACCTATGTTTTAATTTTTTATTAGTAACACTAATAGTCTCGGAGTACATAATTCACTTTCTTATTATCTTTATGCTTGTTGACCATCTCTCCCAGCTAAAAGGTAAGCCCCATGAGATCTGTATTTCGTTCACTACTATATCCCAAGTGCCTGAAGTGGAATGTGGCCCACTCATAAGTGAATGAGAGTCCTAAAGAGAGTCCTAAAGCTCTCTGGCTATATTAGGGAAGTGGAGGTTGGTCTATTGAAACATATCCCAGTACTGGCCCAGAGGTCCATTTAGGCAATGATGGGGTCCCCATTCCTCAGATGTCCTGCTACAAGGGATTTGTGGCTAAAATTCTAACATGGTGCATATACTGAGGTGCCAAACTTATGGCTGATCCCATCAACACGGGCAAAACCTGGAAGCAATTTACTCCCGATATTCTTAGAGTTCACTTCATGCCTGCTATTCTGTTCTTGCCTTCATAACTGGGTAACTGGCCTGGTTCTTAATTTAGACTAACCCCTTACATTTAGATATCTGTTCTCCCACCCATGGCAGCCAGGCCCACCTTATACAAGTGCCATTTAGAGACTTCTTCGGCTACTTAGCTCAAATGGCTTATTTTGTCACCAACTTCTGCCCCATTTCCGTTTTGCCACCCGGGCATGAGAAAGTACTGTATTAGTTTTCTATTGCTATGTAACAAATTACCCAAACTTAGTGGCTTAAGACAATACCACTCAACATCAATTGCCATCAGAGAAATGCAAATGAAATCCACAATGAGATACTCACCATGATGGTTTTAATGAAAACATTTAAAAGAGAGATATAATAATTGTTGGCATGGATGTGGAGAAATGGGAATCATCATACAGGGCTGGGGGGAGTGTAAGTGGGTACATTCACTTTGGGGAAGTCTGGCCGTTCCTCAAAAAGTTAAACATACAGTTACCATGTGACCCAGAAATTCTAATCCTAGGTATTTACCCAAGAGAACTTAAAACATACGTCCACACAGGGGTACCTGGGTGGCTCAGTAGGTTAAGTGTCCGACTCTTGGTTCCAGTTCAGGTCATGATCTCAGGGTCATGGGATCGAACCCGAAGTTGGGCTCCATGCTTACTGCGGAGTCTGCTTGAGATTCTCTCTCTTCCTCTCCTTCTGCCCCTCCCCTCACTTGCGCATGCTCTCTCTCTCTCTCTCCCCAATTAATTAATTAATTAATCTTTTAAAAAAACCCAACATATGTCCACGCAAAAGCCTGCTCACAAATATTCATAGCCACTCTACTCATAATAGCCAAAAAAGAAGAAACAACTCAAATGTCCATCAATTGATGGAGAGATACACATAATGCGTCAGATCCATAGAATGGGATATTATTTAGCCATAAAAAGGAATGAAGTATGACTATATCTTATAATTTGGATGAACCTTGTAAACATGCTCAGCAAAAAAAAAAAAAAAAAAAAAAAAAGCCAGACACAAAAGACCACAATTGTATGATCCCATTTATATGAAATGTCCAGAGGCGGCAAATCCATACATATAAAAAAGGAGTTTAATGATGGCCAGGGGCAGGAAGAAGCGGGGAATGGGGAGTGACTACCTACTGAATATAAGCTTTTGCTGTTGGGGGAGTGGTTGAGGAAAATACCCTGGAATTAGACAGTGATGATGGCTGCACAACCTTGTGAATATAATAAAACACACTGAATTGTACGCTTTAAAATACTCACTAATTAGTTCGCAGTTCTGTAGATCAGAAGTCTTTGTAGGGTTGGCTGGGTTCTAATCTCAAGGTCTCGTAAGACCAAAATCAAGCTGTCAACAGGAGGGCAGCATGAGACATAGGCCAAGAATCTGCTTCTAAACTCAACAGTTCTTTGTTGGCAGGATCCAGTCCTTGGGGTTATGGGGCTGAGGTCCCTGTTCCTTGCCGGCTGGAGCTGTCAGCACCTTAAAGCTACCTGCATTTCTTCTCATATGATCCTCCATCTTTAAGCCAGCAAATGAGTTCAATGCGTTGAGTCCTTCTTATGCTTCAAATCTCTCTGGCTTCCTTTTCTGCCCCCAGCACGAGAGAGTTCTCTGCTGCTAATGACCCATGGGATTACATCAGACCCCCTCAGAGAATTGCTCTTTAGGGTCAACTGTCCCACATAACGTAATATAATCAGGGGAGTGGTGTCTTACCACATTCACAGGCTCCATGGATTTAGGCGTAGAATCTTGGGAGCCATTCCTAGATATTCGGCCCCTACAGCACCTGATAATTATTTTTGGGTGTACTGACTGATGATTTTATCTTCCAGAAGGAGCAAGCATTCCTGAGCATCTGTTCCATTCAATGCTAGGGAATTCCATGAGTTACCCCCTTGTCTCCCTGGTCCTTAGCCCAGTCATGCCACTCAGTGAATACTCGAGCGTCTGCTTCCTGTCCCTACCTGAGGTAGCTTCCTGCTCAGTTGAGAAGACAGGGAAGTGCTGGGTGCTATCGCTGTGGGAGGTAAATACAAGTGCCAGGAGCACATGGAGGTTGTAACGTAGGGAATGGTTTCTTTGAAACCACTCCTGACCTGTTTAATGAAGAGAGAAGTAACCAAGTCACTTTAGAGCTTGACATAGCCATAGAGGTTATCCATATGAGATAAAGGCCAAGCCTCGCCCTGTTTTTGGAAGGCAAATTTCAAAAAAGTAGAAGGGAAGATAGGCTCCCATGAGCAGATGTGTTATTCAAAGGTAATATATTTTTTAATTTAATTGCCAATGATTCCTATGAAGAAAAGTTAAAGAGTGAAGCAGGGGGAGGGTAGTATCCAAGGAGAACAATTTGGAATAATAGGACCTCTGCAGAGTTTCTTCTGATAAGTGCTTTCATTCTTCCAACAAATACCTACCGAGGGCACTTTTCTGGGTGCTAGAGCCCGGGGAGAAACCCCGTGGAAAATGCCGTATGGGGCCTCAACGATGGCTCCCACTGATCCCTGCCTCCCGGTATAATGTAATCCCTTCCCTTTGAGTGTGATATCAGCAGAAGTCATGGGATGTCACTTCCAAGATTAGGTTTTTTAAAGACGTGCCTTTGTTTGGGATACATTCTCTCTCTCTCTCTCTCTCTCTCTCTCTCTCTCTCTCGTGCTCTCTCCCTTAGCTCACTTGCTCCGAGAGAAGCCAGCTGCCATGTTGTGGGCTGCCCCATGGGGAGGCCCACATGGCAAGGAACTAACACCTCCAGCCAACAGCCAGTGAGGATCTGAGGCCTGCCAACAGCCACATAAGTGAGCTGGACCTGGATCGTCCCCTAGTCACGCCTCGAGATCACTGCAGCCCCAGCCAACACCTTGATGACCGCCTATAAGAGACCCTGAGCCAGAGTCACAGCGAAGCTGCTCCTGGATTCCTGACTCACAGAAACAGTGGGATCATAAAACTCTGTTGTTTGAAGCTGCTAAGTTTTGGGGTAATGTGTTACGCAGGAATAAATAATACAGAAAGGTTTATAAGAGCGATGACAATGTTTTATAATAGTTATAATAAGGAATATACCCAAATATTCTTTATTGGAGGATGAACCACAGAGAGGCTTTGAGAGAAGGGAGGGTTTGAGAGAGGGGAGTCAGAAAGGGAGGGGACCCACGTGGAGTGAGACTTGGGAAACGCTAAAGGCAGAAAACAGGGTTTCTTGAGTTTTGTTTAGGGCAAGAAGCAGAACAAAGAAGGCTCCTTGTCTGTCGGGGCTGAGGTGGCCCAGGAGCGGAACTCCCCCATTCCACTTTTCATCTACTGTCTCCAGTGGGGAGCACTGAGCCGCAGGCTGCTTCGCTCATTTCTCAGATGTTGTCAAGAGCGTCGTCAGAATCAAGTCTGGTCGGGGCAGACTGAAGGGCATGCCGAAGAAGACTGTCCCAAAGCTCAGAGCTCTGCTTCTGCATTCTTCTCCTTAGGCCCCAAGAAATCGCACACTGCAGGCCCAAGAGCATGTGAGGTAAGATTGTTGAAGTGCTATCAGTGGCCCTTGGAGGGGTCTGGGGAATAGCAGAGGTCAAGCTGTTGTAGGGAGCAGACACTGGCCTTACTTCCAGAAAGAAGGAGGGGGATCCTGAGACTCTGAGCGCTCCTGATCTGGGGAGGGGGCCTAGAACAGACTGAATCTGACGTGTGACTCCAAGCCCAGCCCAGAGTTCACTAAACAGCTCAGGCCTAGGCTCATGTGCCTTCTTGGTTTTTAAATAGCAGAGAATGAGCAGTCATAGCCAGGACCCAAGTAACGCTGTGGAAATGGCGTATCCTGATTCCATCTCCTAATTGACAGCCTTAATTCCTGCAGAAAGTGGAATAAAAATACCACTAGGATGATGTATGACCATTTGAACAATATGGCCAGAAATTACTGATTAAAGGAACATTATCAACTGCAGTGGTCCCGGGAGCCTCTCAGCCCCCACTGGATAATAATATTATCGGTTAACTTGTATTGTGGACTTAACCTATTCTAAGCACTTTCTGTGGATTGTTTCATTTGATTCTTCAAACAGTCCTACGAGATAGATACTTACTTTCCACTCCATTTCACAGAGGAGGAAACTGAGGTGCAGGGAGCTTGACAGAATCACGCAGTTAGGGTATCACAAAGCCAGGACCGGTGTCAGGTTGGCCTAGACTTAATGCTTTTGTCTTCGCCATGTGGCCTTATTGCCACAGAGACGGCAATTCCACGTCCTTCTACCTGGGAAGAAGCAACTTGGCTCAGTTTGTAGCTCTGGTGTGGGGCATGCGTACCGGCAGCCCTGTATTAGTGTGTGTGTCTGTGTGAGCAGTGTGAGTGTGCACATGTGTGGTATTTGTTTGCCTGTGTGCTCTGAGCCAGTAAGTTGTTGGGAAAGTGAAGGGGGCAGGGCACTGCAGCCCTGCTCATACAGGGGAGCAGCAGGAAGTTGGTCAGTGGGTCAGGCAGCCAGTCACCCGAGCAGGAGGGTGACAGGTGGGCAGGGCTGTCGGGGGTGACTAGCCGGCTCCCACCTGCTGGGGCTGTCCACCAGCACCAATGCTGGCAGTGCCTGAGGCCAGGACCCCCAGCAGGCTAGTCCCAGAGGCACACTCCTCCAGGGGACATCCCAAGGTGGTGGAGAACACCCCCCCCACAGCCAACCCCAAGTTCTGACCCAGACCTAAACACCCAGATTCCACTCTGTCCTCTCTTACCCACCCCCACACCAGAGGCTAAAAAGCTTCCCTGATGCTCAGACCTTGAGAGCTAAGTGATGGGATGAGATGGAGTAGGGACACGTGGCCAGCGGGTGCCCTCCCACACTCATCTGTCTTCGGCATACAGATGACTGGAAGAACACGACCTTGCTAATGTTGTGGGATAAGAAAAGGCAAAGGAGCGCTCAGAGGTCATCTAAATCACACCTCTTTATTTTTTAGACAAGTAAAACAGGTTCAAAGAGGCCCCAGGATGCCCCCCACCAAAGACCCTAGGATCCATCAGGGGGTCTAGCAAAAGTAAGAGGATGAGAACTGAAGTTTGGCTACTCTGGAGGGAGTTGAGTTCTGCCTGGGAACAGCATGAGAAGGTGAAGGCCGTAAATATGTGTGCTGGAAGACAGGACCCCAGGAACTTTACAAATCCAGGTGGGGAGGAAGCCAAGGACTGGCCAGCGGAGGGGGGCAGAGCAGATAAATGAGAGGGTCGCACACAGAGTGAGGAGGTTGGGGCCCAAGCCTTGATCCCGTGATCCCTCGGCGGGGGATGGGCAGGGAGCTGGCAGGTGGGTGGCTCTGGGGCAGGTCCGGGCAGCGCAAGGTCCTGCGAGGGAGACGGGGCGGGGGTGCGGCTCTAGCCGGCCTGAGGACCCAGAGGGAGGCTGAAGGACATACGCGGCGGCGGCGGCGGCGGCGGCGGCGGCGGCGGGGGGGGGGGGGCCGTCTGGGGGCGGAGCGGGAGGCTGCTAAGGGATGGGGTGGATGGGAGCGCCAGGTCGCCGGCGGTGCCTGGGAGGCTGCGCAGGGCTCCCGGGGAGGTGGAGGCGGCGGGGCGTGGGGAGGGGCCCCTGGGCGCGTGGCCGGGCGGGCGGTGGGCTGGGGCTGCGGTGATGGGCGGCGCGTGGCCGGCCGCCCCCAGCTGTGGCGTCGCTCAGGCCCGGCTTAGCGGGCCAGGCCCGGGGATTAGGGGCAGTGGCCGCACCTGGTGGGGCGGCCGCAGGGCTAATGCTGTGTGACCGCGCGGCCCCGCCCGACAACTGGCTCCCTCCCGCCGAGAAGGGCTGTGGGCTCGTTAGCCCGCGCCGGCGTGTGCGCGGGGGTGTGCGGCCCGCGGCGTGCGCACGCGGCGGCCGTCTGCCCCGGCCCCCCGCGGCGTGGCCCGGGGACGGTCCCTGGTCTCCGGGACTCCAGAGCGGGGCTGCCAGGGGCGGGGCCCGAAGGTGTTCTGTCCCGTGCCAGGGGGTCCTCGGGGTCAAGTGGGGGCCACTTGATTGTGTGCCGCTGTGAGCAGGTGTCACCTTGTGATGGTGTCGCTTCGGGTCTGAGTCCCCGGGGGTCTGACTGGGGATACCTCCAACGTGATAGTCCCCATTATCACCGGATGTTGACTCCGTGTGGCCGGCCAGGACCTTACCCCATATTTGTGAGACTCAATGTCTCTGGACAAGACTCTATGGGGCACCTGCATACTTGGAGTATGTGCTTAGCGGGTTTCAGGGGTGTATCCCTCTGCAGGTGTAGCCTTGGGGGCCCAGGCCACCCAGCAAGCTGCCTACTTCCCAGCGACAGTGTCTATTCAGTCATGTACCCTGCAGGACCCCAAATCTCTGGTGCTGAGTGGAGACAGTAGGAGGGGAGTTCCCCTGCATTCCTCCCCTCCCTAAACTTGGGCCTGCCCGCTCAAGAACTTCCCCAGCCCAGGCCTAGCTCAGGGCCCCCAGACCTGCTTTAAAAGGCACATTTTTCTACCAAAATAATGGGATCTGGACAAAGCTTGTGTTGGAATTGGGAGTTCTTATCCAATGCCACAGGTAAGCCTCTGGGCCTCTGTACTTGCTGTTCCCTCTGCCTGCAAAGAGGCTTCTCCCTTTCCTAGAGCACAGGAGCACCTCCACCAGCCTTCCGGCCGCACTCCCACCCTGCCCAGCTCTCCCCTCTCCTTGCAGAAACTTCGCTCATACCTGGCTTGGGCTATTCCAATGTCATTTGCATCTCCTGGAGCTAGGAACTCCCTGAGAACAGAGGCAGGTCTGGACACGTGATAGGTGGCAGGGAATGCTCACTGAGTTGAGGCACTGGGTAGCAGAGCCATGGACTCTGCCCTTGCCCACCACCAACTAGCAAAAGCCAAATAGGGGCTTCAATTCTAAGAGGCAGGAGGGTCTGACCAGCCCTGCCTCCACTCACTCCTCTATGTTCACACACGTCCTATCTCCTCCAGGGAGGCACCAAGCTGCCGTAAGCAGCCCTGCGCCACCCCCTCCCCCAGCAGTCTCCCTAGCAGTGAGGAGCTGGGCTGAGCTGTCCTTACCCGCCCTCCTGGCCTCACCCTGGCCTTGCCTGGAGATGCCAGGACACACAGCAGGTGCCTGGACAGACTTGGGCCTGGAGAGAAGGGCTGGGCACAGCAGGCCAGCCTCTGGCCAAGAATAGGACTCACAGAGAGACCAAGTTCCAAAATCTTCCTCTTCCTCCTTCTCCTCCCCCACTACTTCGTATTGTTAATAACAGCTGCTATTTACTGACCACTTACTCTCTGCCTTACACGGTGTTTAAGGATGTGTGTGCATTATCTACTTAATCCTAAATCAATCCCGAAACGCGGGTGTTATTCTCCCTATCTCTCTGATGCGGCAGGAAATATCAGAGAGGTGTATTTCTCGTCCAAGGTCACCTCGCAGAGCCAGGTTGGAGGCAGAGCCAGGATTCTTTCCATGGCCTTGTCACCCAGTGCCACCCCAGATGTTGCTCTGCTCACCCTGGGCGGCAACTATGTTATACGCCTGCCTCCCACATTAGAGCTGTGGGACACAGGACTGTCCTGTCTTCCCAACTGTCCCACAGACGGCATCGAGGAATGCCAACGGAATGATAGTATCTTGGCTGTTAGCGGAGCAAGTGCTAGGGTTCCAATCCCAGCTCTATCTTAATTATGCTATGACTTTGGAACACTAATCTTTCTGTCTCTGTTTCATCATGTATAAAATGGGAAGGATAATCATATGGTGGTTTGAGAAGACTGAGTCAACTTGGGAAAGTTCTTGTCCTATAATAGGACAAGTATATATAGTATATAAGCATTTGCTAATACCCTTATTATCCATTAGTAGCTCTCACTGGACTAGACTGGGCCCCACCCCACTCTGCTGTATCCCCAGCACTTAGCCCAGGCGTGGCCTCTAGTGGGTCCTTGCATTTCCTCATCTGTAAAATGGGGCTAATACTATCCGACCTCCAGGATTAAGGGGTCGTATGTAACATGCCTGGCATGGGGCAGAGGCGGGCATTGGTAGCGGCACTAGTGGGGTTTGGGTATGTGGAGGGGGGCAGAGCCGGAGCAGGCTTTCCTGGATTCCCCATCTTCAGATCTAGGGCAGAGGCTGCAGGAGCACATCCTCTTGCCTGCATACCCTTCAGGCCAGGCTGTGCCCCCTCCAGCATGTGGAGAAACCCCCGTGCCAGTAGCTACCTTGGAACCAAGGTGCCTTCTCCTCACCCCTTCCTGGGTCTCCCCCGAGGGACTGGCAGCTTAGGGCTTTGGAAATAGAAGTCAGGTGGGCAGGAAGTACCCGGGAGATCCTCCCGAGGCAAACCTCTTCAGGAGCGGAACCCTATTCAGATAAGTTCTTGTGTGAGCCCTGATATATAAAGCAGAAGGAGACGCCATTTTGCTATTACAAATTGATTTTATTGGTTTGGGGCACCTGGGTGGCTCAGTCGCTTAAGCGTCTGCCTTCGGCTCAGGTCGTGATCTCAGGGCTCTGGGATCAAGCCCCATGTCAGGCTCCCTGCTCAGCGGGGAGTCAGCTTCTCCCTCTCCCTCTGCCCGTCCCCTCCTGCTCGTGCTCGCACACACACACACACACACACACACACTCTCTCTCTCTCTCAAATAACATATAAAATCTTTTTAAAAATTTTACTAGTTTAAATATGTAACTCTTCTTTCTTATAAAGGATGCTACTGTTCTCCACCACTACAACAGAGCCTGGCACATAGTACACACTCAATAAATGATTATTGACTGAGTGGATAGTCAATCCGTGGAAAAAAAGTGTTATTTTGGTGAATACAAATAGGTGAAAGGGGGGGAAAGGGGGTCATGTATGATAGCTGGAGAACCCTACTAGCCTGAAATTCTCACCCCGCGTTTGTGGAATCCCTGTAGCATTTCTGAATGGCCCAGGACTCCACAGAACACCATTTGAAAACAACTGGTCTACACAAATCCTTTTAACGAATGAGGACCCTAGGGCCAGAGGGTCAGTGGGAAAAGCAGGCTAGAACCCAGGCCTCCTGACTCCCCATCCCAGGGCTCCCTCTCAGCCTTGCCACGTGATGCCTTCCAGGGACCCGAGGGTGGACTCTTCCTGCCATTTCACCCTGCCCGGGACAGCCTGTGTGCCAGCAGCCCACCGCCCTGCTCCAGGCACTTCCCGCCAGCCTCTGCCCTGGGCCTGAGCCAGGCAGGAGCCAGGCCCTTCCCACTGACTCCGGGCCAGGCTCTGTTCCTAATGTGTGTCATCCGGGGAAGGAAGGACCATTGCCCAAGACCCCTCTTGGAACCTACTGGGCCCCAAATGGCGGGCATTCCCGAGGGGTGCCAGATTCGCAGAACCTGCTGGGTAGGTGAGACGTGGGGGGGATGAGTATAGCCATCGAGGACCTGGTCAGGGGAAACATCCAGGAGCGCCCCAGATCACGGGCCCCACAGCAGTTGGGGGCATTTATGGGCCTTCCTATAAACTTCTGAGAGGGTAACTTTATCCTGCTTCTTTCGGCCAAGTATCCTCCTCCAGCAGCTGGTCACAAAGCTGGTTAATCTCCCAGAGTGCTCAGCTTAAAACCCGTGACTCACAGCACAGCCAGTGTGGGGGAGGGGGCAGCTGCCTCCAAAACGTGGCGCCCAGAGTCAGCTGTTCCGGGGGACTTCTCGGGTTTCTCCAAACTCAGGCCTGAGGTTCGGGGCCCTCTCTTCCCTCCTGGAGTCCTGCTCCTCACTGACCCCTCGACATGAGCCGTGAGAGGTCGAGGTCCTAGGAGGAGGGCCAGTTCCAGGGCCTTGGCTTTGGCCAAGATCTCAGGATGTCCCCAGGAATGACCAGCTGGCTTGGGCCCTCAAGGGAAGGGAGAGGTTTCAAGTGTAACTCTGGGACTAGGGAGAGGACAGCCCTGCAATTCGGGGTCCAGCGCCCGGATAGATCTGAAAAATGTTTCTTTGGATCATGACACCCTCGCTGAAACTGCCGTTGCTCAAAGCCAGCGAATGCCATGAAGCACAAGGAGAATGACTGAAGAGCGCCAGCAGAAAGCGACGCAAATGTCAAGTGGCCTCCCACTTGAGATAAGCAGAACAGACACACGAACTCAAAGGGAGGAAAAGGGGAGTAATGAAGAGTATTGTCCTTGGAGTTGGAGAGACGGGGGTTCAAGTCCCAGTTCTGGCACTTGCTGGCTGAGTGGCTTCTCTGAGCCTCAGCAACCTCATCTGTCAAATGGGGACAGTGATAGCACTGACCTGGGTGAGTTAAGGTGAGAAGCAGATGAGATTCTGTTTTGCCTCCTGAGCAGGTGGGAGCTATTATTATTATGACCGTTATCATCATCCTCATGATCACTCAAAAGACAGAAGAATCCATTTTCATTTTTCTAAATTGAAGTAAAGTTGATACACAACAGTACATTGGTTTCAGGTGGACAACATAGCGATTCAACGACTCTACACGTTAGGTGACCCTCACACGAGTGTAGCTACCATCTGTCACCGTACAGCGCCACTGCGATATCATCGACTACATTCCTCGTGCTGCGCCCTTTCTTCCTGTGACTCACTCATTCCCTCACCGGAAGTCTGGATCTCCCACTCCCCTTCATCCATTTTGCCCCTCCCCCCCCTCCCCCGGCAGCCGCCTGTTTGCTCTCCGTATTTTTGGGCCTGTGTTTTGTTTGTTCATTTGTTTTGCTTTTTCTGGATGAGTCCATTGTGTATGTGCGACGTCTTCCTTGTCCATTCATCAGTCAGTGGCCACATGGACGGCTTCCATATCTTGGCTCTTATAACTAACGCTGCGATGAACATAGGTTAGCGTACATCTCTTCACATTAGTGTTTTCATTTTCTTTGGTTAAATACCTGGTAGTGGAATGACTGGATTGTATGATTTTTTTAAAGATTTTATGTATTTATGTGACAGAGAGACAGCCAGCGAGAGAGGGAACACAGCAGGGGGAGAGGGAGAGGAAGAAGCAGGCTCACAGCAGAGGAGCCTGATGTGGGGCTCGATCCTGTAATGCCAGGATCACGCCCTGAGCCGAAGGCAGACGCCTAACGACTGCGCTACCCAGGTGCCCGGATTGTATGATATTTTTATTCTGAATTTCTTGAGGAATCTCCATCCCGTTTTCCCCAGTGGTTGCCCCAATTTACATTCCCACCGACAGTGCACGAGGATTCCCTGAGGAGAATCCGTTTACATTTGTCAGGGACTGTGTCCTATGTAGGAGGAGGGAAGCGAACCATTTGAAAGGCTTCCAGAGACTCCTCTCATTTGGTAGGAATCTATTCAGATGTGTGTAACTCTCTAAATGATAAGCAAGTATCTGCCAACCAGTCGCATTGTGCTTGCTGTGGCTGAAAACAAAACCCAAAAAACAGCGCGAGCCGGTGCGTGATGGAGGGTCCCACTGGTAGCTCCGCGCAGCAAAGCATAAATCATGCGTTAGCCTTTGCCCTTGTATCTCCGGCGACTCTTACTATCTTCTATCCTATCTGAAAAGTCCCAGAAACAGCCTAAGATTCCTGTGTGAGGAGGAACTGACCGCTTTATAAGTTCCTATTAAGGGCCTATATAAAACACATGCATTTGACCGCATCTAATCTCTGCAACAAGCCTATGGGGTAAATGCACTATTATCCCTTTGGGGAAGACTAATTACACTGATGGACCCAATTCTTCACGCCTCCTTGTGTCCATGTCTTTGGCCACATGACGTGGCAGCCCTTCACATCAAGTGGCATATTTCTCTACCCCTCAGTTCTGAATTCAGTCATGTAACTCGTTGTGGCGCAAGGGGTGACATCCAGGACTCACGCTGAGGTTTGAAAAAGTGCTGCTTGCATTTTGAAAAATGCAGTTGAGAAAGTGTGCTTGAAAAAGGGTGTTTCTGCTTGCGTTTTGGTCCCGCTGCCATCACCGTGAAAACATGCCCCAGCTAGCCTGCTGGACAGTGAGAGGCCCGTGGAGCAGAGCGGAGGTGTCCCAGTTGCCCCAGTCAAAGCCAGCCCGGAGCAGCCAAGAAACAGTCAGCCACAATATGTGAGTGAGTCCAGCTGAGCCCAGAACAGCTGCCCACATGAGCCCCGGAGAACAGCCCAATCTGAACAGCCAACCTCATATCGTGGAGTCACAAACTAAATAAATGCTTATTGTTTGGGGGCCCCTGAGGGTGGGGGTGGATCATTGTAGAGCATTATCACAGTGGGATAGATAATACACACACCTTTTTGAAAGAAATAGACTTTATTTATTTATGTATTTATGTATTTATGTATGTATGTATGTATGTATTTATTTATTTATTTATTTATTTATTTGAGAGTGCGAACCTGAGTGGGGCAGGAGGGGCAGAGGGAGACAGAAAAAAATCTTGAGCAAACTCCCCACTGAGTGAGAACCCTGACCTGGGGACTCAAACTCACGATCCTGAGCTCATGACCTGAGCCGAAATCAAGAGGTGGATGCTTAACTGACTGAGCCACCCAGGCACCCCTCAAATAGACTACTTTTAAGAACAGTTTTAGGTTCACAGCAAAATTGAGCAGAATATATAAAGGTTTGCTGCATGTCGCCTGTTCCCATATACACGCAATCTCCCCCACTATCGACATCCTGCCATGGAGTGGGACATTTGTTACAATCAGTGAACCCACACCGACATATCACAGTCACCCAAAGCCCATAGTTTACACTAGGGCTCACTCTTGGTGTTGCACATTCTGTGGGTTTAGACACATGTATAATGAAATGGATCCACCATTAAAGTTTCACATAGAATAGTTTCAGTGCTTTAAAAAATCCTGTGTTTTGCCAATTGATCCCTCCTCTCCCCATAACTCCTGGTAACCACTCATCTTTTTACTGTCTCCGTAGTTTTGCCTTCTCCACAATGTCTTATAGTTGGAATCAAGCAGGATGTGTCTTTTTCAGATTGTCTTCTTTCCCTAAGTAATATGCATTTAAGGTCTTCTCATAGCTTGATAGTCCCTTTAATAATATCCCATTGCCTGGCTGTACCACAGTTCACTTATGCACGTACTGACTAAAGGACATCTTGGTTGCTTCCCAGTTGTGGTAAACCACTTTTTAGATGAGGAAGCTAAAGTGCAGAGTTGTTAAGTAGTCTGTCTAAAATCACACAGGCCTGAGTGGCAGGTCTGGGGACTCAAACCTAGGTCTTATTCCAGAAGTCATGAGCTTTCTTTTCTTCTGTAGGAGGATCCCAACTAAACTCTGCTCTTTTAGAGCTCACGGCTTTGGCCTGCGCTGGTCCCTAGACTTAGACGCTCTTCCTTCCCTCTCTGTTCCTCTGTGTTTAACTCCAAGTCTGTCTCTGTGAGACCTTCCCCACTCCTCTCCTCCCCACGCCAGTCCTTTCTCTGTGTCTCTACTTTGAGTTCCTTGCATTGAAGATCTTAAGGAAATTCTCACTGAGGAACATTCCAAAGTAAGATCCCAAACTAAGATGCAAGCATTTCTAACCAGGTGGCTAAGAACTAATTATCTTAAGGCACTAAGGGTGTGAGGGAGGGTGTTCTTTGCAGGGATCTATTGGGGCCATGAAGACTCCCCCTTGGGGTGGCACATGCTTTCACCTTTACCTCAAGCCAAGAGAGAGAGGCTTTAAGGACATCCCATAAGAATCTGAACACATCTCTCCTACAGTTTGGGGGACGTAGCAGGCTGACATCTGAGGAATACAAAACCTGAAGAGTGAGAAGATGACCCAAAAGGCCTGGAGTTGCAGAGTAGAAGGCTGCTTGCCATAGATATCTGGGCAAGGATTCATGTGTACTTTCTGTGGATTATATGTGGGCCATATAGGAAAGAGCCAATACGGGGTGACTTAGAGATTGCCCTAGAGACCATCTAGAGAGCAGTGGGGCCTCAGCAGGAGAAAACTGGAGGTATACCACTGAACACCTGCAGTTGCAAGAGATCAGTGGAACAGAGTTGCAGGTGAGGGGTCCCCAGCAATGAGGGCAGGAAGAAACACCAAAGAAAGCACCAAGATGGGAAGAGTGAGGTTTAAAATGCTTTTCAAGCCTGGAAAGCACTGCTAACTAGAATATTGTAACAGTACCAGCCAAACAAGTACATCCCCGCCCTGCCCACCCCTCTCCTCTGCCTGCTTTCCCTGCAACGTGTAGCAAGCCTCATTGACTACAGATGTCCTATCCACAGCAGACGCAAGCTGGCAAGCAAGGGAGAGAAGCCTCCACTCCAGTCACATTTCAGAACAAGAGTTTTGACCATTGTAATCTCTGAATGGAGATTGTATTTGCGTTAGTTTTCTGTTGCCCCATGACATAATGATCGCAAACACCCATAAAGTAGCTCTCCATTCGTTCTACAGGTCAGAAGTCTGGAATGGCATGCCTGGATTCTCTGCTCAGGGCCTCACGAGGCTGAAGTTAAGAAGTCAATGGGCTGAGTTTTCATCTGGAGGCTCTGGGGGGAAAATCAACATTCAAACTCATTCAAATTGTTGGAAGAATCCAGCTCCTTATGGTCTTATGACTCAGGTCTGAATTTTCTTGGTGGCTTCTGCCCGGAGGTTCCCCTCAGCTCCTAGACTTCTCTCTCAGGTCCTGTCTGTGTGGCCAACTTATCCTCCAGGCAACGATGGCATGTCAAATCCTTCTCATGCTTTGAATCTCTGACTTCCTTCTTTGTGACAACCTGTAGAAAATGGTCCACTTTTAAAGGGCTCCTGTGATTGGGTTAGGACCACCCAAATAATCTCCAAATCTCGAGGTCAACTCTGTCATGTAACGTAACCTATTCATTGGGGTAAAATCATCAAATCCACAGTCCTGGTGATTATCAGAATGTAATACATGGCAGGCAGGAGGGAGGAGGGGAGAAATCTTGGGGGAGATCTTAGATTCTTCCCCAGTATTGCAACCCAAAATATAATCATTTTTATTATCTTAGAGAGACCAGAGAAGTCATGAGACTGCCTAACATTTCACCTAGGATTAGGAATAGAACTATTATGCTAAAGAGCAGTTTTAAAGGGATTGTGAGAGACCCTGTCCCAACAGCAACAAAAAATTGTTCATGATGACCTCCCACTGCTCATTCTTGCTCAGTGCAAGGATTGTTACGGCACCACCCCTCCCAAGTTAGTACTAGTTTCATCTGCCCTCTGGGATCAGAAAATGTTTCACCATCTGCCCTCCCCTCTAGAACTTTAGGGATTTGAAGGAAAAGACCAAGGCTTGCTCATTTTTACAGCTTCCAGAACTGGGCACAGAGCAAAGCTCATGGTTTGTTGAAAGAATGCGTGAATGAGCTAAGAAATGGGAACCACTTGCAACAAGTAGTAAAACTGTGATTCCCTTCTGGCCCCTCCTCCTGAGAGCCATAAACTCATTAAAGAGCTGCCCTTGGGAACCATTTTTAACAGAATTATGCCTGCATAGTAGACATTTGCTGATAGCTGCTCCCAATTAGGCCAAGCTCAGTCTCCATCTTTAGGTAGAACAAGAGAGAGGAGGATGGAAGGAGGGGCAGGCAGGACAGACCCTTTCACTTCTCCCTCCCTGACTTGGGCTGGGCCTGTTAGATGACAACTGTAACTAATCTAGAAGTCTGTGTGTAAAAGAGACAGGCTTAAATGTTGGCGATTCAGAGACTAAGGGATGTTGGACCTCTCTAACATTCGATAGGGGGCCTGACCATTGAGGTGTGGACAGGTGAGACCTTAAAAGAGGGCTGTTTATTGAGTCCTTCCTGTGTTTCCAGCTCTGTGCGTTGGCTCCACTTTTCATGCAGTCTCTTATTCACACCCAGCACTTCAACAAATGTCGTTCACATCTTCACTTATGAGATGTGGAAAGTGAGGCTCAGAGAGATTGAGGAACTTGCCAAAGTCATACAGTTAGTGGCAAAGTCAGGCGTACAACAGAGAAAATGGGACTCCCAGAGTCCACAGGCTTAACCACATCACTCATGCTGCTTCCTTGCCTGTAGCTCTTCCGCCTCGTCTTCCCTAAAGGTTATCCCACAACCTCTGCTTCCATCTCAGGGGCCCCATCTGTTAGCCTGAGGGAGAATCACCAACCTCTTGGCCCTATCTGCAAAATGAGAACAATCCTTTCTTAGCTGCCAGCAGTCAGCTGAGTCCAACAAATACTTTGCGTCCTTTACGTTCACATAATTTCCTGGGCATAGCTCAGCCACCACACTTAACCACGTGCATGATACATGTTATTTCCCAGGGCCTATGTCATCACCGGACACATGATAGTATGCATATTAATTAAGACACATGTTAGGCTGCTGTAACAACAAAGACACCTAAAAATGCAGTTCATTCCTTTCTTATGTGACATCCCAGGAGCAGGAGATGGTCAAAGAATTGTATGGCGGCTTAACAGTACTGGGACCCAGGTTCTTTCTGTCTTATTGCTCTGCGATCTTGATTGATTGTACATCAGTAAGCAATCACCATCACATGATCTAAGATGAGATATTAGTTTCCTATTGCTGCCGAAACCAATTACCAAAGCTCAGTGGTTTAAAACAACCCACACTAATCTTGAGCACCGAGTAATGAATGGATTTGTTGAATCATTATATTTCACACCTGAAACCAATGTAACACTGTATGTTTTATGAATTTTAAAAAAGGGATGAATAAACAAATAAAGGAAGAAAACACATACTTATTATCTTACCATTATGGTGATTAGAAGTCTGAAGTAGGTCTTACAAAGCTAAGATCAAGGTACTAGCAGACCAGTGTTCCTTCTGAAGGCTCTGGAGGACAATCCTTTCCTTACCTTTTCCGGAGTCTAAAGATTTGATTTATTTATTTGTCAGAGAGAGAAAGAGAGAAAGAGATTGAGACTGAGAAAACAGGGGGAACAGCAGGCGGAGGGAGAAGCAGCCTCTCAGCTGAGCAGGGAAGCCCGATGTGGGACTCGATCCAAGGACCCTGGAATCACAACCTGAGCCAAAGGCAGACACTTAACTGACTGAGCCACCCAGGTGTCCCCCTTTACCATATTCTAGAAGCTACCTCATTCCTTGGCTCATGGCCCCATCGCTCTGACCTCTGTTTCGGTAATACATTTTCTTCTCTAACTCTGACTCTCCTGCCTCCCTCTTTTCCTTTAAGGACTCTTTTGATCACATTGGGCTCACCTAGATAATCCAGAATAATCTACCCATCAAGATCCTTAACTTAATCACATCTGCAAAGTCCTTTATGCCATATAGGATAACAGAGCCCAGGGTTCTGGAGATTAGGACAAGGGCATCTTTGGTGGCCCATCATTCTACCACTGATGGCTACTCCAGCCCCTGCCATTCACCCACATTCCAACCAATGAGGAGGAAGAAAGAAGAAGAAAAATTACAACCAAAAAGTTACAAGCAAATCATTTCCACTTAAACTACATTGGCTAGAACTTACTCATATGGCTACAGCTAGCTGCAAGGGAATCTGGAAAATGTAGTCTTCTGCTGGGTGATCTTACTGCCAGCTAAAAATTATATCAGTACGTTTTTTAAAAAGTGAAAAAACCCAAAATGACACCACTGGGATGCAATTAAAAAACAAACAAGACAAACAAACAAAACCAACATCTCCAGAGCGTAAGAACTCTGCAGAACACACAACTCAGTTTTTTTTTTCAATAAATAAATTGCAAAGGAGAAAGATATGGAAGAGGAACTTTTACACTTAAAGGGACTTAAAAGACAGATTAATAGGGACGCCTGGGCGGCTCAGTCATTAAGCGTCTGCCTTCAGCTCAGGGCGTGATCCCGGAGTGCTGGGATGGAGCCCCACATCAGGCTCCTCCGCTATGAGCCTGCTTCTTCCTCTCCCACTCCCCCTGCTTGTGTTCCCTCTCTCACTGGCTGTCTCTCTCTCTCTCTCTCTCTGTCAAATAAATAAATAAAATCTTAAAAAAAAAAGACAGATTAATAACACAATGTGTAGGCCCCATTTGAATCTTTATTCAAAAAAATAAGAATATGAGATAATTGGAAATGTGATTACTAATTGAATATTTGATTGTATGAGGAATCGCATACTGTTAATTTTATTAGTACTCTAATGGTATTGTACTTATGTAAAAAAAAGGTTCTTATCTTTTAGAAGTACTAATCAAATATACACAAGTGAAATGATATAATGTCTGAAATTTGTTTGAGAATAACAGGAGGGGAGGAAGTGGGCAGTACGTCAACAGGTCAGGTCAGGGTTAGACACCGGTTAGTGGCCATCAGAGCTGGTAATGGGCTTCTTATACTATTGTGTCCGTTCCTATGTTTGGAATTCTTTACAATAAAGAGTGAAAAAGGAGTTTTGGCCGGGAAGGGAAAAAGAGGTAGGGGAGGGGCTGAATGGACAAGAACAAATTTGATGAGCCCAGCAAGGCCCCCACTCGCTTTCTCCCCACTTCCCCATCCTTTCCCTAGTTCCTGGACAAGCCCACTCTGAGTCCCATCCCAAAACAGCTAAGGAGGGACTGTGAGCCCCAAAACCCTTAAGGCAGACGAGTCAGAGGTCTCACGTCAAGGCAGAGGTAGCTACCTCCTAACCCTAGATAAACCAAATCAGCCCCCGCCCCTGGCGACCCTCCATTCGCCTTCATCTGCCACAGGTGGGGATGCCCTTGCTTCAAGGGCATGAGGTGGGGCAAGTTCATCCTGGACATCAAGCGACCTCAAGAAGCCATCAAGTCCATTCCCTTGTCACCAAAGCTGGGCTTTCTAGAATTGGCTCGGCCAGGAGACCAACATTCCTATCGCAGAGCCCCCGCAGCTAAGCTCAGGTGAGTCCTGGACAAGCTGCTTAGAAGCCTGGGCCTCCTATGTCTACACTATACAGAGAAGAGAAATGTTGTCCCTGATGTCGGAGCAGGGAGGAGATTCTGGCCACAGAGATGTGGGCTCCGCTGGGCCCCAGCCCTCTCTGGGGATGCCTTGCACGATGCTGCCTTCTCTGCCTCTCCCATCCCCCGTTCCCAGTCCTGCCCTCGCCAGCCTCTCTGCATCTATCATCAGCCAGCTCTGCTCCCCGTGGGCCGACTTTGTTTGGGGGCAACTGGCAGGCGACGCATGTGCACAGTGGAAGCAGTGACACCTGGGACTGCTGTCAGATACTTCGCAGGCTTTGAGGTCACCCACACTTCCAGCCACCTCACTGTTCCCCCCACTTCCAAGAGTTCCAGAGCCCAAAAGAGTCAGGCCAGGCCCCCCACGGTCCCAGCCCCACCCCACCCCCAGCTTGCTCCTAGCTTCTGTCCAAAAGAAGAGGCAAGGCAAGAATAATCTCCAGGCTCCTACTGCGCCCCACGGGACAGGCTCCTCTCGAGGACGCCACATGCCTTGGCATATAGAATCCTTACAGTCCTACAGAATGGGTACAGGGACTGGTCACATTTTACAACTGAGAGAAGCGACTCTCAGGGAGGGAAGTAACTTACCCAAGCTGAGTAAGGGGCAGGGCCAGCGTATGAGTCCAGGCTGCTCTGACCCCTAAGTCCAGTAGAGACCCCTGGAAACACAGCCTGAGGAACTGGTGACCCAGTGTCTGTGTCAGGCAAGATCAGCTCCATGTTCTCCAAGGGCAAGTTCAGGGTCCAAGAGAGATTATGCTGCATCTTCAGGAAAGGACAAAGACGATGGCGTTCACGAGTCCCCAGTGCTCCTTGGGGCGGGGCCCCTTGTGTTCACTCCCTTTCCAGTCTGAGCAGTAGGCGTCTGCATCTCATGCTGAGTCTTCGTCACACTCAGGCTACAGGTTCACCTACCCCTGCTTCTGTGCTGGGCCAGCTGGCCAGGTGACAGGACAGAATCTCCCTCCATGCCCAGAAGGCAGACCCAAGAGAGAGGCTGGGGGGTCAGGGAGAAGCAGGGACCTCAGCCAGCCCCCTGCCTGAATGGGAGTGGAGCCGGGAGTCCAACATCTCCATCCTACACATGGAGAAGATGAGACCCAGGCAGGGCACCGAAGGGCTCGCGGAGATCACAGACCAGCACGCAGCCGGGGCGGTGAGAACTCTGGGCTTTGGGCTCAGTCCAGGCTCTCTCCACCACCGTATAAGGCTGCCGCTCTCCCCTGCAATCCCTCCTCACACCACCCTCCACCCTTGGCTTAACTTGTCTTGACCGGAAAGCTGGTGAGCTTCACTGCAGACAGAGCCCATTTACCCCTCTGGGGGTATGAGCAGATCCCTAATGACAAAGGAACCCCAGATACAGTGTCAGCCACACAGGACTATCGTTCAGCTTGTTGCTGCACCTTCTGGCCTTTCCTCCTGTTCTCCCACTGGGCACTCCTACTCCTCTTCAGATGATTCGTTCATGGTCTCGCTCTCCCCACTAGGTGGAGCTCCCAGAAGCTAAGGGTCTTGTCCACAGCGCCTAGCTTGAAACCTGAGAACAGAGTGGGTACTAAGGAACACTTGAGGAATGGTGAGAGGGTAGAGCTGTTGAGGCACATGGGCCATAAATCACTTTCCCAAACCAGAGGGGAAGCAGCAATCCAGGAGGGCTTCATGGAGGTGGCAGGACAGGATGCAGGACAGAGGCAGATGACGGGTGTCCCAGCAGCCTGGGTATTAGTCATGAGGCCCTTGCCTTCTATCTCTCTGCCAGGAAGCTCCCATCCTGGCTGCCACTGGCCAGGGATGGGCAGATTTGGGGGAGAGAATCAGGCCTCCCCAAGGCTCCCAACCTCCACTCAGAGGCGTGTGGCTGGGGCAGCTGCTGGGGGCAGCAGCTGGTGTCTGTCCCTGGAGCCCAACGGCTGTGTGTGCCTTAATCCCAGCTCCTTGGAGCCCCCCAGGCTGGCAGGTGGGCTGATTAGACAGAAAGGAGGCAATGGGAAAGGGGTGGGGAGCTGAGGCCCCTCCCCAGACCCCCACAGCTGCCCACTGGATCCTGCCACATGTGCCACGCCATCCCCATCCCCCGGCCCCCCATTGCCAGTTCTTCCCTCAGCCCAGAGCTGCTCCTCCCTCAGCCATTACATGGAGGCCTGACTTCTCGAAGCAGGAAGATGCAGCTTAGAAAGTTCCAACTAGCAACCGCGAAGGTGTGGATGTCCCAGCCAATAGGCCCCTCATAGCGTCTTCCTTCTGGATGGAGTGGCGAACGTGCAGGCACACAGGTGGAGGCACGTGGTCACACTGGGACAAGGTGTGGATACCCCTGCCATAGACTCTGAGCCACCGGTGTGGGCCACACGTGTGGTGTGGACGTGGAGCGTGGCGCATGCCCTGCAGGAAGCATACCCATGTGTGAGGTGTGCACGGAGTGCGAGGGGTCCCTCATCTCGTATGTGTAACGTGTGTGAGGTGGACGTGGTGTGGGAGGCACAAACAGAGGGCGAGGTGTATGCGGAGCGTGGTGAGCACGTGGTGGGTGTGAGGTGTGTGTAGAGGACGGGTAGACACAGGGGGAAGCCGACGTGAGGCGGACGCGGAGTGCGGGGTGGACACGGAGCATGACGTGTGCGCGGACCGTGAGGTGGACACGGTGTGAGAAGTGGCCGCAGTTTGCGAGGTGCGCGTGCCTGTGACGCACTACGGAGCGTGGAGATGCGGGAGTGACGGCAAGCAGTCCTTCCGAGGACACGTACTTGTCCGCTCTGTCGTGGGCCGGCTGCTAGAACCTTGGCATGGCCTCCCGTGGAGTGTCACAGCCAGAGGAGACAGGGGAACACCTGCGGCTTTTCACAAATCCTTCTGTGGCTAAAGTACGAGGAGCCTCTAAGAGGCCTTCCCATCTTCCTTCGTCCTACACCCCATCTGAGCTTAAAGACCAAGTGCTCTTTGAGGACACAATGCACTTCGACAATAGTATTTCTCAACGCCTTACTTAAATTCCTCACACTGCAAGTTAAATTCACATTTAAAAAATGGTTTTCGGTGTTTGTTCAACGGAGGTGGTGAACTCTCCATTAGCTAGCTCTCCTCACCCCAAGAGCCTGATGCCCTCAGGCTGGAAGAAGAATTAGGACCTCCATGAACCCCGCCTCCCTTAACACTTCTAGTCATTAAGCTATTGTCACCTCCTCTGTGCTGTTAGTAAACCACAGTAAGTTTGTATTTCAGACCCCGGGAAGCTGGGCCCTCCAAGACCAGAGAAAGGCTCTACTTCTGTGAAGAATATGTTTGAGGGAGAGACTCTGGATGAATGAACGCTTCAGTTCTTTCCAGAAGTCAAGCATCAGATGACTCTTAATTTGGGGCTCAGCTTCCTGCTTCTGCCAAGCAGTCAGAGCTCCTGACAATTCCCCTCCCCTGGCTTCTCAGTCCCTGGGGAAGGTGGTCAGAGGTGGACATGGAGAGAGAGGTGTGCGGAGAGGGGGGTGCACGTGGTATGAGCGGCCCCGCAGGGGGAAATCTATGTGGGCCGCCCGGGTGGTGGTGGTTCTCCCACAAGGCCAAGCTCCCGTCAGGCCCATCCCCTGCCCTGGCCTGCCCCACCTCGGTGTGCACGAGGCATCTCACCCTCACCTCACCCACCCAAGCCGTCCTCAAACCCCATCTCCTGCACTGCCCATGTTCTCACCCAGACATTCCAGGCCATGGGTTCCTAGAACAGGAGCCAAACCCGTCTTGTTCCCTGTACAATCCCCTGCTTCTGACAGAGGCAACTGTCCCATACAAGGTGCTCAATAATGATTTGTTCTCTCTGCCTGGAACCTTCTGTCCCAAACAGGCACATGCCTCACTCCCACACGTCCTTTACCTCTTTACTCAAATATCACCTTGTCAACCTGACCGCTCTAATTCTGCAACCGGGCCTGTCCTGGCACCTGAGTCCTGCTCACCCCGCTCTGCTTTTAATACTTTTCCTCTGCACGTCTCAACTTCTAACGTACCCCGTAGTTTACTTCTTGGTGGGTCTCTTGCCGACTACAGGTCTTGCCTGTACAATGTCTGCTCCACGAGGGCAGGGGACTTTGTCTGTTTTGTTCTCTGCTATGTTCCCAGCACCTAGCATAGAACAGGAACAGCGTGAGCATCTGTAAGAAGTGAATGAGTCAGAGCTGACAGTGACTGTGGGCGTGCGCCCCCCTCCCAGCCGGCGCACATAGACACCCCCGACCTCCGGGTCTAGGGCTGCTATACGGGCCGTCTGTTGTCTCCCTGTCCCACCCGTCCGTGGGGGCTCCTTTTCTCCAGCTCCACTTTATCTTCTGGGCTCCCAAGCCCTACTGGTAAGTGCAAGGCTGGGGAGTCCCCTAGAGTGGGAAGTGTGGCCATCTGTAAAGAATCTCTGGGACCCTGGCCCTGAATCTGGGGCCACATCTGACCAACCAGACTGGCCCCGGGGCAGGATTCATACTCAAGTGGTAGGCAGATTCAGGCTTTGCCAGGAGGAAGGTTGGCAGGGGACAGTGTGGGGGCGCTGAAGGTGGATCCAGGGACAGGAAGGGAAAGACTGGGGACAGAGGGGGGACCTAAACCTGGCCCTGCCCCACCTGGCCAGCTCATGTTTTCACCTGGGGTCCAGTGGCACCCCCAACTCCCAGCCAGCTATGCTGCCTATGCCAGTGAGAGGGAGAGGCCACGGGTCCAGCCTGGGCAGGGGCAGGGTGCCTGAAGACCAGGGCAGGTGCAGGCTGGATTGGGTTTCCAGAGGCTATATATATAGAGAGAGAGGCTGCCGGGAGCCCTGGGGCCGGCCGCTCCCTGAGGGTGCAGCGCTGAGGGGCCCCCACCAGGCCTGCATTCCTGCCCAGGGCCAGCTCTCCATTTATAGCTCCAGGCAGGCAGGCAGGCAGGCAAGGGAGCTGGGGGGGGGGGGGTGGAATGGAAAGAGTAGAGGGAGAAAAGCCTAGGGATCCTTCCCGTCTCACCTGCTGCCAAAATAGCTCCTCGTTGTGTAGACCAGAGAACCAAGGGCCAGGGTGAGGCGTCCACTTGCCCACCAGTCTGATGAGCCCTGAGTTGGAGGGAATGGTGCTGGGGGGTGCCCCCTTCTGTAGGTCCCTTGGCCCATCGCCACTGGCTTCTCCCAGAACAAGTCTGGCATGTGTGTCCCCAAGGGGCACCCTTGACTCGATTCTATACCTATAAGAGTTTGGACTCTTTCCGCTTCCAATTTTGTCCTTTTCCCCCTCCCTGGCGCCAACCCAGCACTAGGACTGAAAAGGGCAGCAGCTCCCAGGGCAGACACACTTCTCCCTGCTCTTTCAGCAACAGGGATGGAATGGTGGTGTTGGCAAACTTGTCCCCGAAGATGTGGTGTCCCCACAAGGAGAGTGACCCCAGTCAGGCATGGGCCCCAGCCTGGAAGGTCTGTAACACTGAGTCCAGTGATTCCCAAACTCTTCAGGCAGCAGGAGCGTTGTGACAAACTAAATCCGACTCGGAAGTCTAATAGAAAAGTGCAGCGCGCCACCGGGCTGTGTGTGCTCCCTAATTACTGAAGAAGATGAAGCTACAAATTAAGTTTAAAACTGTCCAAGAAGCCTAGACGTCTAAGCCACAAGTGGTAATATAGTAAATGTTCGGTAAGTCTGAACATACAACATTTACTTATCCTAAAGGCACCTTGACGGTGTCCCCAAGGTGGGTTTGGTGAATGCAAAACACAAAACGCAAAGTTGTCGTCTTTTAGGGGTGAGCGTTAAGTCTTGCTTGCTCAGGCTTGAGAAAAATTTAGATTTGCATGGACGAGTGATTTGAGGAGCTCACCTGGAAATCTCAGGGTACTCTACAATCAAACTGTTCGATTCATTCATTGATTCATCCAACGAATATTTATTGGGACCCTACTGTGTGCCAGGCATTCTGCTGCTGATGCTGGAACAAGTCGGAAGAAATATGTGTTTCGTCTGAATCACTAATATAACAATTATTTGCATTTCTCATCGTGAGTGTATAAGACGAAGGAAAAGTCGCAAGCTTCTAGTGAGTGTCAAATCTATAGTACGCTATCAAGATATTGTAGCAGCCATGCGTAATTGCTCAACAGACAGGCCCTGAGTCTTTCCTGGGCAGAGCAGATGTGAGCCAGCATGTATGTTTAATCATGTACGTGACTGTGTATCATAGAAGAGGTGCGACCATCCACCTTCATGACATATTTCATGATATTCAAATGTATGCATAGAGATTCAAAGGGCAGGAGGCCACCCATTCGTTCACTCCACTTTTATCAAGTTCCTACTATGTGACCGCCGCTGTCATGGTTTCTGGAGATGCCATGGTGAAGGAAATGTTTTCGCCTTCCTGGGGCCGGCTATGGCCATCAACGCGCGAATTAAGAAGATAATTACAGAGTGGCCGCGCGAAGAAGGAAATGAGCAGAGTGATGTGACCCAGCTACCTTAGAGAAGATGATCAGAGACATCCCCAGGAAGTGACGTTTGAGCTGAGACCTGATATAGGAAAAGCAGCGATCGACTGTGGGAGGGCTGGGGCCAGGGCTGTAGGCAGCAAGTACAAGGCTCTGAGGCCAGATCGCGCTCTCAGTGTTGAAAGACAGGAAAGAAGCTCAGGCTAGAACGGAGTGATCAAAAGGGATGGTGGCTCCAGGTGAAATCGGAGAGATGGGCTGACGCCAACTCATGTAGGACCTTACAGGCTAGTGTAAGGAGATGAGTTTCTTCTAAATGCAACCACGCAGCTCTTAGGGAGTTTAAAGCAGGAAAGGGATATCATCTCATTGACATGTTTAAAGGATTGCTCAGGCTGCTGTCTAGTGGACAGATCATGCTGGGGTAAGAGTGGAGGAAGGAAGGAGAGCAGCCAAGAAGCCATGACGATCATCCGGGCTGGCGGAGGGGCAGCTTAGTCCAGGATGGCAGCACTGGGGATGGGGAGACTCCAGTGTCTCAGTGGACAGGGCTTCCCCCTGCCCAGACCTCCCAGCTGGAACTCCATGTCATAAAGCCCCTGCCTACCTGATCTCTCCACCCGGATGTTAAACACCCATCTCAAATTTTGCCCCGCCTTGGACTCTTGATCTGCCACCTGCAAACCTGCTGTTCCCCAACTCCATTCTTCCCCGAGTCATCCTCAACTCTCTCTTGTCTCCCTGCCTACATCCAATCATGAATAAATCTTGCTGACTCCATCTTCAAAATATATTTGAAGTTTAACTAATTTTCACCATCTCCACTGCTGGTACCCAGATCTAAACCACCATCACCACTTACTTGGATCATTACAATAGTCTCCTACTGGTCTCCTTGCTTCTACCTTTGTTTTCCATAACGCTTATGCTCCTTAAAATGTAGTCAAACGGTAACATTCTTCTCTTAAACTCAAGCCCTCCAGCAGCTTTCCATCTCAGAATTCAAATGCTTTGTCCGTCTCTGACCCCATCTCCTACCACTCTTCCACTTGCTCATTCTGCAGCAGACATACCAGCCTCCTTACTGTACTTCAAATATGACAAACACAGTCCTGCCTCAGGACCTTTGCACATGCTCTTCCTTCTATCTAACTCCAGATATCTGCTTCTGCCCTCCCTTTGTTCTGGTCTCTGCTCAAATGTAATCAGCTCAGGGAGGCCTTCCCAGACCAGTCCATATAATAAAATAATCTTCATCACCTTTCCCCCCTTGCCTTGCTTTGTTTTTCTTCACAGAACTTAAAACTTCTGACATCACATATTTCTGGCTTATTTGTTTATTATCTGTCTCCCTACCCTACAGTGTAAACACCCCAAGAGTCTCAGTTTTATTCATTATTGTATCCCCCAACACGTAGACCAATACCTGGCCCATAATGGATGCTCCATAATGTGTGTTGAATGAATACATGAAGGTGGTGGTATAGAGTGAAGGGAGGTGAGCACTTCAGGTAGAGTCCAGGAAGCCAGTTAGGACAGCTTCCTGAAGTTAGTGGCAAGGCACAATGATTACTCTTGCTTATTATCTGTAGGCGCTGGCGGGGGCGGGGGGAGGAGACCCCTGTAGGGGTATCTGGTCCAAGAGAGAGCTCTAGCCAGAGTGCTGATAGGAAGATGTGGACTAGAGATTCAAGAAGAGGCTAAGAGGCACTCTGGGGGTGTGGATAACCCAGGGCTTTTGAAGGAGCCAGAGATCCCATGAGGTGGTTTCCTCCTCCTTCTATGCCCAGTGTTTCCGGTGGGCTTGCTGGGGAGAAATGCAGCTAAGACCTCCGCAGAAACTGAGCTCTGACATTACATGGGCCCCTGTCAAGGCTCAGTGTCCCAGCCAACAGCTAGGAAGCCGGCAGGGAGCACACAGTCCAGTCCGTGCCAACAACAGAAGAAAGCCCTCTCAGTAATATAGCCTTGCATCTCGGAATGAGGGCCTCCACATCTTTGGTCTCTTTAGATTCTCACCAGCACCACAATCACTCCAAGAAATCGCTATTATTATCCCCAAACTTACAAAGTGGGGGAACTGAGGCTTGGAAGGTGATATGACTTCAGCAAAATCACACAGGAAGCTGTGGGATCAGGAGACTCGAACTTACATCACTGGTCTACACACTCTACTCTCAAAGATTCCACTCGGAAGTGGGGTTCTCCGGCTGAGTCTGGGCGTTCAAGGCGTTTGCGCAATGAACTTCCCGGGTGCAGCGCTGTGCACAAGGATGGAAAACCAGAGCAGTTTTCTTCCCAGCAGAAGACACATTTCCACCCAGACCCGCACAGGACACTCCGCTGCAGACACACGCAGGTCGAGTTAGACAGGAGTTCGCTTCCCTCCCTCCAGGCCGGGGCAGAACGTGGGCTTGGAGAGATGGGCGAGAAGCTTTAGCAGCCATCCTCCTCTTCTGCATAGATGCGGCTGCGTTTCTAAACGTCCAGGGAAGGTGGGCTGGGCCCTCGCCCTCTGAGCGACTCCCGGGTAGGAACTGGCCAGGTGACCCGGCCGCCACGTCCAGTTTGCTTCAGGTTCGCCCACTTAGACTGTAATTCTTGTTGCAGATTTCTCTGCCTCTGATTCTAGCTTTCTGCTCTCTTGTCTCTTGGCTGTATCTCTCACTGTTTCACCATCTCAGCTCTTAGTATATCTCTGTCCTATTGCCATGGGTCTCTCTCTAAATCTCTCGAGATCTGTTTTCTACTCCTACCCTGCAGCTAGGTCCCCCACAAATCAGAGGACAGAGGGAGACCCAAAGTCAGCTTGGAGTTGAGCTCGCGAGGCCAACATTTCCCGAGGGCACAGGACGAGTACGGTGCTGGAGAGGTTTGGAGCGAGTGTGCCCCGGAGCCAAGTGCAGCCGCGTTGGGCTGCCAGCCTCTGCCTCCCTCCCAGCCTAGGGAGGGGCCGGAGCGCGCGCGCGCGGGTGTCGAGGGGTAGGGGGCTGGCCAGTCTCTTGCCCCAGCGGCCACGCTGGGGATCCCAAGCTCCTCCCCACCTTGTTTCTATTGGCCTCGGGCGCCCCCGCCCCCAGCCGCCCGCTCCCGCTCTGGGGCCCTTAAGCTACTACCGGATAAATAGCCCCGGGCGCCTCGCGTGAAGATAGGGGTGGGAAAGCCCCGGGGCGCTGCCGCCGCTTTCCTCAGCGCCCATCAGGCCGGCCAGGACCGGGCGGACGGGGGAGAAAGTGGGGTGTACATTCAGATCCCTGGTACTTTACTATCGCACGACCAGGACTGCGGAGAGGCAGAAAGTTTCGGGCAACCCCGGCCGAAGCCAGGACTGCGCCACCTCCTGCCGGGATATGGAGCTGCTGTCGCCGCCGCTCCGAGACGTAGACTTGACTGGCCCCGACGGCTCCCTCTGCAACTTTGCCTCCGCGGACGATTTCTATGATGACCCGTGTTTCGACTCCTCCGACCTGCGATTCTTCGAGGACCTGGACCCGCGCCTTGTGCACGTGGGCGCGCTCCTGAAGCCCGAGGAACACTCGCACTTCCCTGCGGCCGTGCACCCAGCGCCAGGCGCGCGCGAGGACGAGCATGTGCGCGCTCCCAGCGGGCACCACCAGGCTGGCCGCTGTCTGCTGTGGGCCTGCAAAGCGTGCAAGCGCAAGACCACTAACGCCGACCGCCGCAAGGCCGCCACCATGCGCGAGCGGCGCCGCCTGAGCAAAGTCAACGAAGCTTTCGAGACGCTCAAGCGCTGCACGTCCAGCAACCCGAACCAGCGGCTGCCCAAGGTGGAGATCCTGCGCAATGCGATTCGCTACATCGAAGGCCTGCAGGCGCTGCTGCGCGACCAGGACGCCGCGCCCCCTGGTGCCGCCGCTGCCTTCTACGCGCCTGGCCCGCTGCCCCCAGGCCGAGGCGGCGAACACTACAGCGGCGACTCAGACGCGTCCAGCCCGCGCTCCAACTGCTCCGACGGCATGGTAAGGCCGGGACCCCCAGCTAGAGAAGTGAGGGCAGCTTTTGGTATATCTGGGATGTGTTTCCGAGGGCGGGGAGCTGGCCCTCCAGAGGGAGGTTTGGGCTGGGAACCTTCCCGCGAGTGGACCCCGGTGTCCTAAGCAGCTGTCACTGGGGTGGCCTGGTGCCTTGGGGGCTCACGGGACAAATGTGAGCCACCCTTTTGGGGGCGCTTCTAGGGCTCTGCTGCAGCGACATGAAGATCTGCTTTTCTCCACTTATCCCTATTTACAAAATGCAGACTTACGCTCCTAGGCGACCGTCCACCCTCTAGTGGGCCCGGGAGGCTGCAGACAGCTCCTGTTCGCCTCTACCCCCCAACCAGGGCCCAGAACTCGTGGCTGAGACTTGGGGAGTTGGAGGGGGTGGCTACAGGGAGTGATGCTCTGGCCCCACGCGGTCCCCGAGCCTGACTCGGTCGCCTTTGCCGTTCGCAGATGGACTACAGCGGCCCCCCGAGCGGTTCCCGGCGGCGGAACTGCTACGATGGCACCTACTACAGCGAGGCGCCCAGCGGTGCGTATTCGCGCCTCCTTCCCACGTTACCCACTTTAAGCTGCCCTGGCTTCCCTCTATCTAGGAACGCCCCCCACTCCCGCCCCAGATCCTGGGAGACCGTACAGGGAATGAAATGCTAAGCGTGCAGCTCCCTCCCTTTTTGGTCCGTACTCTCTGGGTCCTCTTGGACTCCAGCAGGCCTTCAGTTTCCTGTCTGCCCCAAAGCACTGAGCCCGTAGGTGGGAGACTACACCGTTCAACTGCATACTAACCTAACCCTCCCCGCGCAGAACCCAGGGCCGGGAAGAGTTCTGCGGTGTCGAGCCTCGACTGCCTGTCCAGCATCGTGGAGCGCATCTCCACCGAGAGCCCCACCGCGCCCGCGCTTCTCCTGGCGGATGCGCCGCCGGAGTCGTCTCCCGGCCCACAAGAGGAGGCCGCCCAGAGCGAGGTCGAGCGCGGCGCCCCGACCCTTTCCCCAGACGCCGCCCCGCAGTGCCCAGCGGGCGCAAACCCCAACCCGATCTACCAGGTGCTCTGAGGGGGTGGGCAGCCGCATGGGAGGGCTCCGCTGCCCGCGCGCCCGAGGGATGGTGCCCCTAGAGTCCCTCGCGCCCAAAAGAATGCGCTTAAATGCCAACCCCCACTCCCAACCGCGCTTTAAAAGCGACCCCTCCCGAGTTGGGAGAGGAGGGAGAACTGATGTGTGTTTCCACTCCCGCACTCCACAGTAAGGACACAGTCCTTTTCCACGCAACACCCTTCCCTGAGACTCGTTGCGATGGCCTTTAGGTGTTCCTCCTTGGGCCAGAGCTGATCCGTGAGGGGCCAGACCCTTCTTTCTTTCCGCCCTTCCCTAGGCGGGGTGGGACCCGCGCAGATCTAAGCCCCGCCTCCGGACACCAGTGCTGCTGAAGGGGGCGTGGCCTCTCCCTCCCAGCGCCCTGGCGACTTTGCTCTTCCCCAGCGCCTGCGGGGCGCGCTCGCGTTCCGCGTGTCGCAAGTGTTAACAGTAACCACCCCACCCCCTCCCCCAGTTCAGGACCACTTTTTGTAATACTTTTGTAATCTATTCCTGTAAATAAGAGTTGCTTTGCCAGAGCAGGAGCCCCTAGGGCTGTATTTATCTCTGAGGCATGGTGTGCGGTGCGACAGGGACTTTGTACGTTTATACGGCAGGTGGGCGAGCCGCAGGCGCTCGCTCGGGTGTTCGAAATAAAGACGCTAATTTATACCACGGTGGCTCCGACTGTCCCTGGGAATGGGGCTAGGAAGGGAGGAAAACCCAAAAACTTGGGCCAGCTGTACCGCAGCGACCCCTGTAGGCGGAAGACGGATTGCAAGAAAGGAGCCTGGGGCGGGGCTAGAAAGGGAGGGGTGCGTTTGTCTCCTGTACTTGGGGGAGGTCCCCTGACCCAGCACCACATGTAGGTCAGTGGTTCTTATGTCAGGATGAGTAGTGGAAAAAAAGATCCATGCCTGCCCCACTCGCCAGAGATTCTGATTTAATATATCTGCCCCTGATATCCGGGGCCAGGTATTGGCATTTTTCAAGAGCTCCCCAAGTGATTCTAAAGTGAGTGCAAAGTTGAGAATCACGCCCCACCATACACACTGAGTGAACCTAGGTGTGGTGTCCAGAAGGATCACTGGAAACTCGTAGCTCTAGGTGCCACTTGGAAGCCTCATGGGAACAGAGAATGTGATATGGTGCTCATAGCATTATAAGGAAAAACTAAATGAGTGTGAAGGGGCGAAGTAAGCTATATGGCCCTTACAGGCTCTCAGTGATAGGAGCGATCTTAAGGGGACCGCATAGAAGGCCAGACAGGCACAGACGTCTCTACCAGCCAGGAAGCCAGCACTTAGAGCATCTTGGCCCTGTCAGGGCAGTGCAAACCTGCATCATCTCAGGTTTGGCTATAAACGCTCTGAGAGCAGAGGAGGGGACATTGATTTAGTCAGGGTGCTGGAGAGGGCTTCCCAGAAGAGGTGCCATTTGAACTGTGTCTTGAGAAACAAGAAAAGACAACACAATGCCCACAGACCCACGCACGTGTGCACGTACACGCACAGCTGGGAAGGCACCCCTGGAAGGATGGTCTGGCACAAGTTCCTCCCCGTTCCCACCCCAAGCCCAACCCCGTACATACATACGTTTGTCACCAGGACCTCAACGTCTCCTACATCTCACCCTTGCAGACACTTTTTTCCTGAAAACCTTACAGGCCCACTCTCAAAGGCGCTGCTCGCCAGGTGGGATGACCCTGAGGACGGCAGGCAAGACATGTTGCCAGCAAGAAGGACCTCCGCTCTCTGCTCTGAGGAGAGCCTCTGCTGTCCCCAACACAGGGTCCCTGAAGAGCTACTTAGAGCTACTCCATTACTAAGAATCCTCAGCTTTTCTTCTGGCTGCTTCCCCAGATGCACCTTGGGGTTCTTTACACTCCTTTGAGATCCTTTGAGGGCTCATTTATGAATTCATTCATTCAATAGTTGCCAGGTCCTATGCTGGGTGAAAACAGAGACCAGTGGACAGTTCCTGACCATGGGAAACACCGAGACATTTGGGGATATTGGCTCTCTTAGCAGCTGGTTACATCACAATGAATTAAGTGTTAAATGAGGGTGGATGTGGTAGAGGAACAGAGTAGGAACAGAAAGTAGAGACAAGCAGGTAGCCTCTAGTAAGAATCTTGAAGGAGTTGGTCACGAAAGGGGAGTCAAAGAAGGATACTCCAAGCTGAGGAAACAGCAGATATGAAGACCCCAAAGTGACAGAAAGTAAACTTGTGCCTTCATGGAACCGAAAGTGCTCACAGGGAGAGGCCAGAGTTGAGACAGGGAAAAGGCAGAGGCAGGTCTCCAAGGGACCTCATTTGGAATTTATCCTGAGGGCAGTAGGGAGCCATTGAGGAATCTAACTGGTGGAAGGGTACAAAGACATCTGTATTTAGAAAAGCCAGTCTGGGCCGGCAAAATGGATAGGAGGGAACAAGACTTGAGACAGGAAGACTTGTCAGGAGGCCATGAGGGCTGCTCAGAGGAGACATGACATGGCCTGAACTGAGGCTGGGACTGGGATGTGAGAGAAAGCACAGGAGTGGAGACAGTTGTGCCAGATAAAGTGTAGGTGCTGACAGTACAGTGGAGAACCTCAAGGGCACAGTTCTTACCCTCACACAGCTTAAAATCCACTGGGGAAATGGCCATTAGACAAAGAAACAAGTGAATAAATGGTGAGAAATATTGTAGGAAAGGTAAAGGGTGCAATGAGAGATGATAATGGGGTATAAGAAGATGCAGAAAGGAGGATGCAGAGTTTCTGCACTGAGGAAACCAACTACACATATGAAGAGGGCTCAGGAGCTAGTGTGCAATTGGAAAAAGGTGTCCCTTCTTTCCTGAGGACGCTGCTCTACACCAGGGTTCATAGCTAGGCAAGCAGAGAGCAGGCTGGACTTCAGCCCCCACTGACTTTCTTAGCCAGGTGCATTTGTTCAGTGAACAACAGGCACAACTGTTCACAGAGCCTTATGTATGGATGCCCTAAGGACATGAGGGGAAAGGGGGAGCCAAGGCTGACTCAGGCTCTGGTTTGGTTCAGAGTGGACGGTAATGCCATCACAGAGATGGAGACATCAGAAGAATAAGAAGCAGGTATGGGGAGAGATTTAGTCTAGGACACTTCCGGTTATAAGTGATAGAAACCCAGTTCAAAATAACTTCACCCCCTGAGGGTGTGTTAGAAGAACAGGTGACAGTCCTTATATGGAAGCAGCACTACAGGCACCACAACATCCATGAGCTTTGACAGCTGGGACTGGAGCCTGGAGCCCCTCTTATCCTCCCACCTTTCCCTTGCTTGCCTCTATTTAGTTTACTCTCTCTGAGTCCGTATTGGTTTTCTCCAGCAATTCAGGGATAACCTTGGAGCTCACCATTAAACTCCAGTTTGAAAATTCCCAGAGAAGAACCCTCATTGGACTAGCTTAAGTCCTGAGTCAGGATTTGAACCCAGGCAGAGAGGCTTTAGGGACGGCACTCTTAGCTACCTTACCTTGTACCGCCACACGGGAAAAAAGAAGACTGAGAGAAAGTCAGGAGGGAGGGGAGCAGCTGGAGATTGCATCATTCCATGGATGGCGGGGTTTGAGGTCCCCTCCTGGCCCACCTCTCACCTCAGTCCCCTGGATTTTGGGGGTGAGAGGAGCAGCTAGCTGAGGCCAACTCCATTTGCAACGTAGCTGAAATGACCCTTTTTCTTGGAGCCATTTTCACCTGGGCTGGATCTAAGGAAACACGGCCCATGTCTACACACGCGTGCTCATACAACGGCGCACGTGAACCCACAGCGTAAGACCAAGGGCTGATGCATCTTGAAGGCAACAAAGTTTAAGCTTAGGTCCCTTGCATGAGCCCCTTCTAAGGCCCTGGTCCAGTCTCCTTCTTAATTTGCCAGGGTAAACTATTTTAGCCAATTAGTTATGACCATTGTCCCTTTCTACTCTGATTTCCCCCTTCTGGAAGGTAGCGTTTATGGGCGTGTCCAATCTAAAGGTATACATTTTGTTTCGGTTTGGTGGAATATGTTTTAAATAAATAGAATAGAAAACAGAAGCAATAATAATGAACAATGAAATAAATTAAAATGATCTGAATTGAAAAGACAGTTGTACCCAAAATATCTTTAGATCATACCATAAAGCGACTTATCAGAAGAAAGAGGTAACTTTTGAATGGAATTATTAAAAAGACTCCTGCATTGTTGGATAATCCAGTCAATGAAGAGTAAATTATATGAACACATTGGAAAGAGACTTTACCTCTTTTGCTTAACGAAATACTGACATCGACGGAGTAAAATCACAAGACCTCGACATCAACCAATCTTTGAATGAACACTGTCAACTTAAAAAAATTTAAAAATAATCACCACAGAAGAAAACTCAAAAAACCTTGAACTCTTACAGCCCACAAATGAAACAGACTTGATAGAGTTTCCCCCAAATTTGACACCAATCCTAAAATTGTACAGGACGTTTCCAAGACAGTGCTGAGCCCGAAAAAAAGCTTCCCTAAATTATGAGTGATACAAAACAAGTCTTGATCACCACACTGAAGGAAAGACTAAACTCTCCGAATGACCTCTCAATTCTCCGTATAGAAAATGATATTATAAAACCACGGTCACGTGAAGAAGCAATTAAAGAATACGCGGCCTGCTACGGTAGAAAAGAGTGGGCAAGACTGAACAAAGGCCAGAAGAAAAGAGGGAGGCAGAAGGCTGAGGAGACGAGGAGGTGCCAATGTTGAAGGGCTAGCTGATTCTAGCTCGGTGTTTTCTAATCTATGAAACACTTAAAACATCTGCACACAACTCACTATGATCAAAGGAAACACATGAAAATGTGAGGTTGTGTAATATTAGTGTTTATATTATACAGGGTTGCTTTCATATAGTTAATTTTTTTTTTAGACATTTAACAGCAAGTTTTAATTCAGGCAGAGCCTTCCCAGGAGCAGGGGTAAGTGAGTCCTAGAGGATGTCAATACGTAATTCCTGCCCTCTCAGCCTGGCTATGCCACTAGCAGCCAGGCTCTGGCATTTGGGAATGTGACTTAACCCGTCTGGATCACTGGATTAGTGAATTTAAAAGGTATGTACCAATTCTGAAATTCTTTAGTAATCTGCTTAAAGCATTTCAGAGAAAGACAAAGATAATGAAGTCGGTCTTTTACAGATAAGAGAACGGGGCCCATGACAAACTGAGATTTTTCTCAGCATAAGCAAATCATTTGTAACCTGGTTTACAGATCCTTCTTTACTTTTCCCAAATTTTATTGAGATATATTTCACATACCATAAAATTCAGCCTTTTAAAGTGTCGAATTCAGTGGTTTCTGCTATAATCACTATGCTGTGCAACGTCACCACTACTGTCTAATCCAGAACAGTTGCCCAAAAGAAACTCTTACCCATTTGCAGTCACCCCCTGTTCTCCCTCCTCCCCCAATCCCCTGGCAACCATGAATTATTTTCTGTCTCTATGGATGTGACTATTCTGGACATTTCATGAGTGGAATCACACACTGTGTGGCTTTTTGTGTATGACTCCTTTCCCTTGGCATAGTGTTTTCAAGCTTCATCCATGCTGTAGCATGGATCGGGACGTCATTCCTCTAGCTGGAGAATAGCGCGTTGTATGGATACATTGCATTTTGTTTATCCATTCATCAGTTGATAGGTATGTGGTTGTTTCCATTTTTAGCTATTATGAATAATACTGTTATGAACATTCAAGTACACGTTTTTGTGTAAACATATGCTTTTAATTCTCTTGGGTATATACCTAAAAATGAAATTGCTGGGTATATCATAACTCTATGTTTAAATTTTTGAGGAACTGCCAACGTCTTCCCCAAAGCAGCTGCACCATTTTGCATTCCCATCAGCAATGTATCAGGGTTCCAATTTCTCTGCATCATCGACAACACTATTACTGTTTGTCTTTTTATTCTAGCCCTCCTAGTGGGTGTAAAGTGGTATCTCATTGTAGTTTTGATTTGCATTTCCCTAATGACTAATGATGTTGAGTATCTTTTCTTGTGCTTATTGGCCATTTGTATTTCTTCTTTGGGGAAATGTCTATTCAAATCCTCTGCCCATCTTAAACTTAGGTTATTTATTTATCTTTTTACTGTTGAGTTTTGAGAGCTCTCTATATATTCTAGATACTAGACTCTTACCAGATATGTGACTTGCAGATGTTTTTTTCTCATTCTACAGTTTGTCTTTTCACATTCCTGATATTGTCCTTTGAAGCACAACTTTTTTTTTTATTTTCATGGAGTCCAATTTATCTATATTTTTTGTTGCTGTCGCTCGTGTTTTGGGCATTATGTCTAAAAAACCATAACCTAAGCCAAGTAAGAGTATTATAGCTTTAGCTCCTACATTTAGATATTTCATCTAATTTTAGTTGATTTTTCTATATGGTGTAAAGAAGGGATCCAACTTCTTTTTTTTTTTTTTTTTTTTGCATGTAGATATCCAGTTGTCCCAGCACCTTTTGTTGAAAGGGCTATTCTTTCCCCCATTCCCCTTTGAACTTTCTCGGCACTCTTGTTAACTGCATGGGTTTATTTCTGGGCTCTCAGTTCTATTCCACTGATCTACGTGTCTATCCTCATGCCAGTACCACACAGTGTTGACTACTGTAGCTTTGTAGTAAGTTTTGAAATGAGGAAGTGTGAGTCCTCCAGCTTTGTTCTTCTTCAAGATCGTTGTGGCTATTCTGGGTCCCCTGCATTTCATGAATGTATCTTTAAGTAGCCCTGTCTTGGCGGTATTCTAAGGAGCCACAATATGGGAGCTGTAAGTTGGCACGGAAATTTAAGGCAGGTTCTTGAGTGTTGGTGCACAGAAAAAAACACTTATATGGGAGGATGGTGATATTTTCATTTCCAGTCATCTTTGATGCAGTCTTAATAAACTGAACATCCTTCTGTAATTGCAAAAAAAAAAAAAAGTTGCAACTGTTTTTGTTGGCTTCCAAGTAAATATAACCTATTCAAAAGGCTTATGTTGCTGTGTCAGGCAGTTAGTAAAATACTAAGCCATTTTTTTCTGGATTTTTAAAGGTTTGTAGTATTTGTCAGCTTTCTAAAATTTACATTTGTTCCTGATGTTTAAGTCTACATACATATTCACATTTGTGCCTAACTTTCCTTTCTTTTTTAAAGAAGTTTAACCCCCCAAATATCTAAAGTCAGGCCTCACACAACCTGGACCCGCCACTATACACTGGCAACCGGGCTTACCTGCAGCCTGCCTCACACACAGGTGTTTGCCAGGAGAACCCACAAGACTCCGAGCAAAGGCATTGCAGCCCTTGGAGTAGCCACACATCTTCAAGGTGCTTCCAGACAGAGAATTCAGTGGCCTCTGCCCAGTCCTTCTGGGAACACTCTTACAGAAGTGCCTGCTCCCACCCGCCCTCCCTACACGTCAGCGTCTCTGCGCATCCACATGCATCCTTCACGGCAGCCTTCATCATTTCCTACCTCCCCACTTCACTCAACCGGCACGAGAGGTGTCGAAGCCTCATCTTCCCCAGAGCCAAGCCTAGGGAGGACTGACACTCTGCCCCCTGGGGCCACACTGACACTGAGGGGACTGATGGACGTTGCTGAGGACTGGCAGGAGCCCATGAGAGAGACGTGGGGTCAGAGCAGGTCACAGAGGGTTCGGAATGGTTGGGAAGGGGGAAAAGGGAAGGAGAGGAAGTTAAATGAGAGACACTATCTCATTCAATCCTCACAAAATGCTATTTTCTTTATACAGATGAAAAAACAGAAGCCTAGAGAGGAAAAGTGAATAGCTTACAGTCGTTAATAAGCAGCAAATGAGATTTGTAACCAAATCTGTCTGGATGTGTGGTTCTCTCAACCAGGGGAAATCTTACCCCCCAAAGGACTGTTGGCAGTGTCTGTAGACCTTCTTGATTGTTATGACTGGGGAAGGGGCTCTAGTGACATCCGATTGGTAGAGGCCAGGGGTGCTGCTAAACATTCCGCAATGCACAGGACAGCCCCCACAACAAAGGATTATCTGGTCCAAAAGGTCAATGGTGCCAAGGTTGAGAAACCTGGTCTAGCACTTCCCCTGGGGGCATTCTTGACCATGGCTCCTTTCAAGACTTCTCCTGGCCTAAGAGATCTGGGCTCCACTCACCGGGGAGGGGGGCGTTGGTTCACAGGAAGAAAGAGCTGTACACCCTACCCCATTCCCAGGTTTGGTACCAGGGTCAGTGGTCAAGCCACAGACCCAACAGCAATGGTCACCAAGTTCCCACAGTCTCCCCTGTCCACTGGAGGGAGGGGTTTTGGTCAGGGCAGGAGGTTCCAGGTGGTTTCATTGCTTATGGTGTGTCACCCCCAAAGCCTGCTCGGTTTGTGCCCAGTGTAGGTTAGTTTCCAGATGTGGCCACAAGATGGCACCCCAACCCACTGGGAATGCTAAGGCTCTGGGCCTTGGAGAGCAGCATAGAGGATGTGCCAAGCTGGACAAAGGCCCAGCGGCTGGACTTGGGCCAGTTCCAGAGCCTAGCAGGACCAGATCTTAGGCTTACAAGTGCCAAGTGTGAGAACATAGGCCAAACTTGGCTTCAGGACTCCCTTCACCTTTTTCTAGTCTGCTCTCAGCCCCAGCTCCTCCTGGAGACATTCACCACACAGCTTGTGGAAACCCTGCACACCCTCCCTTCCACTCAGAAAAGAGAAATCCCAAAGCTGAGGTGTTAAAGGATAGAGGGCTTATTATTATTCCTATCCAACAATAAAGAAGCCGAGGCAGAGAAGTTGAATAACTTGCCCAAGGTCATAGCTAATTCAATGATGGAGCTGGGATTTGAATACAGGCAGCCAGGCCCTAGAGTCTATGTTCTTGACCACTGAACAGCACCAGCCCACTGGTAGTTCATTGCCCCCTCTTCTCACCAGCCACTGATCCCAATGACCTCCTGGCATGGGACCACAAGCCTTCCTCTGCAAGGGAGGGGACAGATGGCTATGAATAAGGGGGGTACTGCTCAAGTGGAAAGGGGTGAGGGTCTTGGCTGGCCTGAGGGGCTATGGTTAATGGTTGTGGGCAAGAAGCCAAGGCTCAGGCAGCAATCCTCCCCCCGCCCCCATTTCTCTGGGGGCTTTTTTTCTCTCTTTCTGTGTTGCCCTCAGTTTTTCTGGGCTTCTGCAAATGCCAGCCTTTCACAGTGTGAAAAGGAAGTGAGAGAAGGGACTTTTATGTCCCTGCTTAGGATGGGGGGGGGCATTCTTTGGGGCCTGGGCTGGGAATTGCCATCAAGGATCAAGGTGAGAATCCTAAAGTGGGACAGTGTGGGGCACCTCAGGGACAGCTCCCCTGTCCCCTGGGAAGCTCTTCTCTCCAAGCCTTCTCCGCTTGCCATGTAGGGGATTTTAGGGTGTAGCAGACCTTTTCACATTTCCCCTCACTCCAACCCTCACCTGCCTCTCTTTTTCTGGTACATCCTCCAGGGCCAGGCCTGACCAGGGCTCCTAATCATTAACCTTCCCCCTACTAGCAGCCTCTCTCCTTCTCTCCATCTCTCCACCTGTCCACCACATGGGGTACTCTTTAGCTTCCTTTTGTGGCTCACCACGGGGTAGTGGCCTGAGTGGGCTCTTCACTGACTCCCTGAGAGATCCTGGGTATGACCTTCCCCCTGACACAGCCTTGGTTCAGGGCTCCAGACTCTCCTGGCCTCTGACACTGGGATGCTAGGATCCTAGGTCCTCTCTTGGCCTTTCTCAAATCATCTAGCCCTGAACGAGGAGGTGCTGTGTTCTGGGCACTGTGGAGGAAAGCAGATGAGCAGCAGCCCTGGAGGAGCTGATAGTCCATTTAGGGGAAAGAGATGAGCTATAGTGGAGGCTGGGGAGCGATACTCTGATCCAATGTGGTCCTTCCTGCAGGAGAGGGAAGAGGGGGAATCCTGGGCCTCTATGGCTGGCAGAAACACCGAAGGCTTTCTGAGAGAGAAGAGGGGTTGGACATCTGGCTGGAAGGAAGAGAAGGTTTGGAAAGGTCTCTTTATGGTCTCTCCCCATCTTGATATCTCCCAGACAAATGTGTGCCTGTGTGTGCCTGTGTGTACATGCGTGTGTGTCTCTGTGTGTGTCTGTGTGCGTGTGTGTTCATTTCTCTGTGTCCACCTTTTCCTCTTCTTCCTGGGGTTTCCCCATTTCTCTGTTTTATCCCTCCTTGGATTGGGACAGAGCTTCTGAGAGCCTGTGTCCTGGGGAATCTGAATTTGGGTGAGGCTGAGCTGCACCAGGTCAGGCCTCCTCCTGGTTAGGGGATGGGAATCACACCGGTCCTGGTGAGAGAGACATTCAAAAGCACTCTCATGCCTGCATTACTCTGAGATTGAAGGGGAAACAATTCCTGTTTAAATCAATCTCTGGAGGGAGAAGGTGCCATCCTAGCCCCAGACTACGGCCCTCTCTTTGCCTCTATCTCTGCCCCTGTTTCTGTCCTAACTCTGCCTCTCTCTGTTTCCGCCCTTGTCCTTTTCTCATCACTCATGTCATGCTCTGCCCCTTGCCCTTTCCAGCCTTCTCCACTCCTCCAAACCTTTCCCTACCACACACAGATTTCCCTGGGCTGGGATTTCCCTGGCCAAGTGAGGAGAGAGAGGTCTAAGGCACGGCTTTGTCCCCAGGCTCACAGCCGTGTCTGCAGGTCAATGTAGAGGGACAGCTGTCTGCACAGTTAGCAAGTGCCAACAGGTAAATAAGAGCCTCCTGTCTTCTTAATTAAATCGCCCTTTGCCCAGGCAGCCTTGTGTTCGATTGGGCTGGGCTGGGATCAATAAGCCTCTTTTCTGGTGCAGCCAACCCTGGAGCTTCGCCTGACCTCCCCAGCCCTGCTCAGGCCCACCTGCCCTCTTCCCCAAAAGCCTGGGAGCCCCTGGAGGGCAAGATGTGTTGTGCCCTTGTGCCTGGGACAGTGTATGGAACAAGGAAGGAGTAAAAGAGTGATTGAGTAAACTGAGGCACTGACAGCAAACATAGGCCAGAAAGGCTTGGAGGCCCAAACTGTAACCCCCATCCCCAAGATCAACTGTGAAGCTGTGAGAGTCACAGCCAGAGCTGCTCCCATCCAGCTCCCCCAGCACAACACCAGCTTACTGCCCAGGGAGGCTGAAGCCCAACGCGGAGAGGGGGGATGCCAATGTTCAGGACCACTAGGAGCAGTTGCTCCTTCTGACCTCTAAGGGCAGAATACCTTTTTCATAAGGGATCCCCACCTAGGGATCCAGAGCTAGTGTGGGAGGGTCAGTGAGCCGGCATCAGTGTAGCAGAGCCCGTGGCCCTCAATGGAAGACTAGGGTCAGCCTGGTGTTAGGAAGGGCCCAAGGAGAGCAAGGGGTCAGAAGGCAATCATACGGTTCCAGGATTATTGGGATGTTAGGAGGGCTTAGAGGGCAGCGTTGGGCGTTGTGTGTTTGGAGGATGTTATTTTGGAGTCCATTCAAGAGGGACCTATGACAGGATCACGGGGGTTCCAGGTTCCGCAGAAAAGGTCGGTATTAAAGGTTGCTTGGGGCCGCCAATACTGGTCCAGGTCAAGGTGTCTCTGATAGCGGTGGGGCGTCGCATTTCACTAGGGGATCAGATAGTCTGTCGTTTGGAAGGAGAGGAACGGATGCCGACGCCCTTCTAACCTCAGTCTGACCCGGGGGGCGCAGGCCTAGACGTCTCCCGGAGCCCCCGCCCATCGAGTGGCGCTCCCCCAGGGTGGAGCGTCGGCGGGTCCCCCAGTAGCAGCAGGAGCCTAGCGGGGCGGGCGCCCCCAGCGCCGGGGTTGAGGGAGGCCGGCTCCGCGCCTGGCTGGGAGGGGGGCGCGGAATCGGGGCTTTTTAGGACCCAGCGCGGCGCCTCCCTCCGGGGGCGAGTGCGGCTGCGCGCGCCGTGTGCTTGTGTCCGGAGAGCGGCGGGCTGGACGCGGACCGCGCGAGCGAGCAAGCGAGCCTAGCAGCAGCCCGGGCGGCAGCAGCGTCGCGGCGGCGGCGGCCGCTCCGCGCCTCGCCTCCCCGGCCTCGCCGGCTTCGCCGGCCTCGCCTCGCCGCGCCTTGACCCGCCACCCCCGCCTCCCGGTCGCGACCGCCGCAGCCCCCTCGCCTTGACCCGCACCTTCAACCGCCTGCCCGAAGCTGGGCGCGAAGCACGGGGCGCAGAGGCACCGGAGCCAGTGCCCACCGGCCTCGCAGACCGAACCCAGCCCGGAGAACCCGTGCCCGGCCCCGCGCAGCTCCGCCACAGCCCGGGAGCTGTCCCTTCAGCACCGCCGCCGGAGCCGGAGCGTAGCCCCACGGAAGCCTAGCTCAAGGCGGAGCGCGCACCGAGCGCAGCGCTCCGCGGCCGCCGCACCGAGCAGCGCCCCGGGTGCCCCTGCCCAGGGGGCCCGCCATCTCCTCCAAGAGGCGGGGAGAAGGAGCGAGGAGGGCGGGCGGGCAGGCAGGCGCGCCCGCCGCCGGGGGGAGCAGGCAGCCAGGCAAGGAGAGAGGGAGGGGGCCGGAGCCCGCCCTGCGCCCCAAGCTGCAGCCGGGCCACGCAGGGAGGAAGGCAACGGTCATCCATCTCCCCAGCGCCGAGAGCGCGCTGCGGCGACCACCGCACAGCAGAGCGCGAATTTCCCGGCCCCCTCTCCTCCCCTCCCCCTTCCGGGGGCTGATCTATCTGTCCGGCCTTTGGAGCAGCTGACCTTCCCCCAAAAAAGCTTTGTGTCAATTTCTTCATTTTCCCGCTGAGATGGGGACGGGAGCCCGGCCCCCCAACCCTCTCTTCCCTCCTCCCGGGGCTCGCCGCTGAGCGCCGTCCCTCTCCCTCCCTTCCTCCCTCCCTTTCTTCCTCCCTTCTTTCCTCCTCTGCCTCCTCCGCAGCCGGACCAGCTCCCTCCCCACATCTGGCGCCTAGAGACCCCTGGGATCCCGCGCACACTCCCCTGGACCCGCACCCTGCAGAAAGCGCCCCGAGGGGCTTGGGTCGCTCTTGGGGTGGCCAGAGCCACCATCCTCTGTACCCCCCGACGGCTGGGGGGAGGGGGGAGGAGGCCCCGCGCCCCCCTCCCCGGCGCCAACTCCCCCTGGCGGCCGCTCCCATGGGTGTCGCTGGGCCGCGCCATGCCTAAGGGGGCGCCGCGATGGGCCAAGGGGACGAGAGCGAGCGCATCGTGATCAACGTGGGCGGCACGCGCCACCAGACGTACCGCTCGACACTGCGCACGCTGCCCGGCACGCGGCTCGCCTGGCTGGCGGAGCCCGACGCCCACAGCCATTTCGACTATGACCCGCGCGCCGACGAGTTCTTTTTCGATCGCCACCCAGGCGTCTTCGCGCACATCCTGAACTACTACCGCACTGGCAAGCTGCACTGCCCCGCCGACGTGTGCGGGCCACTCTATGAGGAGGAGCTGGCCTTCTGGGGCATCGACGAGACCGACGTGGAGCCCTGCTGCTGGATGACTTACCGCCAGCATCGCGACGCAGAGGAGGCGCTCGATAGCTTTGGCGGAGCACCTCTTGACAACAGCGCCGACGACGCGGACGCCGACGGCCCCGGCGACTCAGGCGACGGTGAGGACGAGCTGGAGATGACCAAGCGCCTGGCGCTTAGCGACTCCCCGGACGGCCGGCCAGGCGGCTTCTGGCGCCGCTGGCAGCCGCGCATCTGGGCGCTCTTCGAGGACCCCTACTCCTCCCGCTACGCGCGGGTAAGTGGCAACCTATCCGCCAGAAGAGCCGGCTGCGGAAGGCAGGGTCCTCGGCCTCCCTGGGGCGGGGGTGGATTCTAGAACTGGCGCCTAGAGAGTTAGGACTGAAAGGAGTGTGTGTGTGTGTGTGTGTGTGTGTGTGTGTGTGTGTGTACATAGAAGAACGTGTATAAGAGGGAGGATAAGAGAGGTTGCTCTTCTAGGGTGACTAGTTTTGTAGGTGTGTAAGGTCTGTGTCTGTATTCACAAATTTAACACATGAGTGAGTACAAATGGGTGTTTGTGTGTATGAGTAGATTGTGTGTGCATATTTATGTAAGTATGGTGGTGTCTATTTGGGTGGGTAAATTATTAGTGGGAATGAGTGGACATGTGTGTATGTTTGAGTGCGCGGGAGTGCCTGTGTATTTGTGTCTTTGCAGATGTGCACTGGGAAGGTGTGAACTGCCCTTTAGATGTTGGTGTGGGGAGGGAAGCTGGGAGCCCTTCCTTCCTCCCAGGTAAAAGGCATCGGGGGCCAGTCAGGGCCTATAGAGGAGGGCTTGGCCTGGTCTGTTGCTTGAGACAGACCACCCCTCCCCAGGGGGCAACCACAGGCTGCTGTGAAGAGCCGGTAAAGGGGGAATCTTTATGGCTAATTAATAGCTTGGTAGTTGGTATGGGCCTGGGCTGTGGGGAGGGCGATGTGGCCCCTCTGAGACCTGCTCCTGGGAACACAGCCTGTCCTTCTTTGTCAAAAAGGGAGGGTTTTGGAGGGGGCCACTAGACTTATGCCTAGGCTTCCTCTGGGACCTGTCAGGGGCAGAGTAGGGGGTTCGGAGCGGGAACCTGCAAGAAGGTGTGTGAGAGGTGGGCGTGTCTTCATCGGCCACTCCCCTTTAGTGATAGCGGCTTGTTGAGGGAGAGAAAGGGCAACCTGGGGCTGACCTTGGCCTCTCAGAGACTTCTCTGGATTAGTTTCTTCATGTGTAAGATGGGAGAGGGTGTCTGGTGAAACCTAAGGGTCTTTACTGCTTCACTGAGCCCAAAAGGGAAACCCTGGTGGCAGGCACCTACCCTGGAGGAGACACCCCTCACGTTCACGGGGCTCTGCAAGGTCTGAATGGAGTTGAAAGCATGAGGGGGAGGGTCGGAGTTGGGAATTTAAAGCAGAGCCACCCTCCAACCCCCTACCAGCCAAACCACTGCTCTTTTCTTTACTGCTCCACATCGCTTCCCTCCTGCCCCTGAGCCAAGGTGGGGAGGATGGGGCAGGGGAGGAGGCAGGATCAGTGCTGAGGATCAGTGGGGGAAGGGGACTTGGGGGGCACTGAGGTGTCCATGGGGAGAAAAGGGCTGTGTTTAGGCACAGGCCTGGTAGATTTGTGACTTAGATAAAACACTCAGTGTTTTAGTGGGTGAGGGAGGGGGCAGGAGGTCAGAGTCTTATACATTAATTAAATCCTAGAACAGACGTGTGCGACGCGGGGCAGTGGTGGTGGGTAGGGGATAGAATCAAGCTCCTCATTTTGCCACTGAAGGCCCTACACAAGGTCACTCAGGGAGCGAGAGGCGAAACAGGACTAGAACCCAGGTCTCCGGGGACCCCATCCTCCCCTGAACTGGCTGCCAGCTCCCTGCCATTTGCAGAATGCACTGGGACCCTCAGAGGTCTACCCTCCCCTCTCCTCTCCTGACAGAGGCCACCATAGCCAGGGGATTATGTAACTGGAAGCTGTGGCTGAGCTGTGGGGAAGGGCAAGAGGAGGGGGCCTGGGAGGTTGAACCAGTGCATGCTGGGGCTGGGGGCATGCTGGGCAAAGGCCTGAGTTAGAGCAGCTGCCCACTCAGCCTGCATTTGACCTTGGACAGCATCTCACCACCACCACCACCCTCCTCTGCCCAGGAAGGAAGGAGAAGACCCAACTTCCTCATTGTCCTTGCACCCACCTGGCTGCCTAGTAAGAGGCCGGATACCCCCACCCCGGCACTGGGACTCACCTTTAGCGTTCCGAGCTGTGTTCCTGACTTTCAGGATAGTCAGGGGACATGTGGGGCATGTTCTACCCCCATCGCTGCCCATCTCCTTTTATTTGCTGCTCCTAGGCCTTGGGGTGGCCTTCACCCAATGCAGATAAATGGGCTGGTTAGTGTGTTAGGGGTCCTGCTGGCGTTTGAAACCTTACAGAAAAGTCCTGATTGTCTCAAGTGTTCATTGAAGGGCAGACTCTAAGGGAAGAGCTGGGGCGTCGTGGGGAGGTGCAGGTGGGTTAGAAGCCCCCCCATCTGTACCACCACCTTCTTTTCCAGTAGCCTCATCGAGTCATTCCAACTCCTTTGGGTGACATATGAGGACACTGAGGCCCACAGAGGAGGGACCTGCCCAAGGGCACTCAAGAGCTGAGGGCAGAGGCTGGATTAGAACCCAGGCTTCCTGCCGCACGCCGGGCTGGCCTAGCTGCATTGCGCTGCCTCTCTGCGGCTCATCTCCGCGGGGACCAGCCGGCTGCCGGCCTGCCCTTCCTCCCCCTCCATCTTTGCTCTGCTGCTGCTGTCACCTTTGTTTCCCCCTCCCCCTCCTCAAACTGGTGGGTCAGGATTTACATTTTTATTCTAGATTCTAGACCAGAATCCTGGGTGTGTGTGTGACGTTGTATGTATGTGTGAAAGAAAAGCTGTCTGTGTGTGAGAGAGAATCTGTGTAAGAGGGATTCTGTGTGGGTGTGAGAGACTCTTCATGTGTGTGAGAAAGGCTGGATACGAATAAAAATATGTGTGAGTGAGACTCCGGGAGTAGGGTGTGCATGTGTGTGCACGTGTGTGTGTGTGTGTGAGGTGAGGCTATGTGAGAGAGATTCTGTGAGTCTCTGTGTCAGAAATTCTGTGTGAATGTGAGAGAGACAGATTCTGTGTGTTTTGAGATGGACTTTGTGTGTGAGAACGAGACAGCGTGGGAGAGAGCGCGTACATAAGAAAGAGAGGGAGACCGTATGCGTAAGAGAAATGGTGTGCGTGTGTGAGAAACTTGAGCGGAGTGTGTCCCTGTGTGAGTGGATGGCTGTGTGTGGCGAGTGTGATATCGGACTTGTGAAGCTCCGCACGTGAGGCTGCGCGTGTGTAAGGCTGTGTACACAAGACCGTCTGCGCCTGAGGCCGGACCCTGCGTGCGTCTCGGACTGTGTGTGTGTGAGGCTGTGTGTGTCAGTGTGGCTGTGGGTGTTTGTTTGTGACAGAGGCCCTGTGTTGGCCAGGTGCGGCTGTACCTTGAGGAGGGTGACTCCAGCCCAGCGTCCTGCTTGCCCCCCTGCTCTCCTGGTCCTCCTGAGCTGCCCTAGTGAGCCATGGTGCTCCTCGGTCCTGTCCTCAGTTGAAACACTGCTCTCGCCCAGGCCCGTTGTGGATGCGTGGATCAGACAGACAGTGAGGCCACCCTACCCTAGGCCTTCTTGCTGGCCCTGGAAGGTAAGGGCTATTTGGCTGGAGCGGAAGGTCCCATCTGACCCCTTGAGGGGTGACGGTATGAGCTAGAGCAGCCAGTCCCCTGGGCCCTCTCTCCTGTGCTTGCCTGGGCCCCCAGGCTGAGGGGGTGAGGGCTGGGGAGGTGAGCTGGGATGGTCGTGACACTCTGTGGTAAGGGCCATGAGGGGGCTTCCCAGGGCTATGAGAGGTGGCAATGCTAGGGTGAGCTTTGGGGGGGCAGGTAGGAATTAGCCAGGCAGATGGCAGGGGACGGCAGTCCTGGCAGGCAAAGCCAGGAGGGTGGGGAGCAGGCAGGGCTGTTGGCAAAGCCTGGGGCGGCCCTGCCTTGAAATCTGCCCTTCTCTCTGCCTTGGGGGCCAGTGCAGGCCTTGGCTTTTATCTGTGATTTGCACGTTTTCATCAGGAACACTGTTCTGTGTCAGGTCAGGGCTAATGGTGGTCCTTGTTCTGTAGGCCAGAGAGTATCCTTGGTATGTGGTGTGCGTGTATGTGTGTGTGTGTGAGGACATCTGTCCCCCTTTCAAATGACCGTCACTTGACCTTCTAAATGACAAGGAAGTACCTGTGGTTCCCAAGCCGGGGAAAGACCCACCAGCCCACTGCCCCCCTCTCCTCTGATGCTGGCTCTCTGTCTCTCTGCCATGTCCCCTGCTTTTTGGGACCCGATGTAGCCCCAATTCCTCCTCAGCTCCCTGGGAAGGAAATGCACTTGGTGGCCGGAGTGAAGAGTCCAGCAAGAGACTTCTCTTCCCCCCTTGGGTCTTAGCTGACACAGGGCTCTTGGAGTCTTGGTAAGATGCAGAGGGAGAGAGCCACTATCGGGGACTTTCTAGACAGCCCCCCACCTCAGAGCCCGCCAGGGCCCCACCTCTAGTCACTGTAACATGTGAAGGAGACCTGTGAGCGGTGGAGAAGGGGCTGCTGGGTCACCCTCCCTGCCGCCACCCCAGATGCCCCCCACTACAGTGTGTCCCCCACTTGGTGTTTTTCTCCTTCCTGTGTTGCTTTTACAGGTGTCCTTGTGTCTCTGGATGGTACTTGCCCTGAACCCCCCGCCCCAGCTCCTTGTCAGTAGTGAAAAATCACAAACGAGTGTCTCCCCATCCCAGTCTCTCAGCTCCTTCACCTCTAAAATGGGCCTAATGCTAGAGTCAATGACAGATTCACTGAGGTGATGTGTGGAGAGCCCCCAGTCACAGGGCCTGGTTTGCAGTAAGTGCTCGATAAATGTTGGTTGCTATTATCACTCCGATTGGTTGTCTTATCCTTCTACTTCATGGCTCCCTAGATTCCGTCCTTTGTCTCCACGTCCACCATCTTGGTGCAAACCACCATCGTTCCCTCAGACCCACCCCTCCAGCGGCTCCTAGCTGCTCTCCTGCCTTCAGCCCCCCGCCCCTTCAGTTCATTCTCTACTTGGCAACCTCAGAGAGAGGTCTCTTCAACTCACAAATCTGTCAGTCTATGCCCTTGCCTGTTTAAAACCCTTCGGTGCTTCCCTGGACCGTCTGTGGCCCCTTCGGCCCTGCCCGCCTCCGCCGTCTCCTCTGGCCTGGCTCCCCCACACGGTTCACTGAGCTGCAGCTACCCTGGCCTCATTTCAGTTTCTTGCCTGTGCCAGGCACCCCTGCTTCAGGGCCTTTGCACATGCTGCTCCCCAGGGAGCACCCTTTCCTCCTGGTCTGCACCTCTTCGTCCTTCACACCCTGCTTAAAACATTGTTCCTAGGCGATGCCTTCCCGGACCCCGCACCCTGGGTCAGGGCTGAGAGTCCCTCCCTTCAGAGAAGCTATCTGGTATGTAATAGAGTGTTCATTAGCAGCCTTGTTTGATTCAGCTTTGTCTCTTGCTCCAGACTCCAAGCTTCTTACAAACTCAGCATAACAGGAGCTACGGTTACGGCCGATGAGGAAGTTGAGGCCCCGAGAGCAGTGCTTTCCCAAGGCCAAATGTGAGCAGGTGGGGGGTAGGTTCAGATCTCTTGCTCCCAGCTCAGTGGCCCAAGAGCCCTCCTGCACCTTCCCCATGCCCCAGGCAGTGTTTAGAGTCTTGAGCCCTGGAGGCAGGCATCTGTGTTCCTTGACTCTGGGCAGGAGGCCTGCCATCTGCCAGAAGCTTTGGGAAGATTGGCTTGAGCTTCCCAGAGAGGCGGGCGGGTTGTCTTAGAGGTGGGGGAGGGAGTCTGGAGGGGGCTCATTTCAGGGCCCACTGCCTAGGCCAGGGATCTTGGGGCCTCCCAAGACAGCTGAATATAGTGCTATGGCTATTCTGAGCGGTCCCATGACCAGTGTGCTCACTCTGGACCGAAAGGTCAGGGCCTCGAGCTGCTGCCTCCCGTCAGCCCCTAAGGCGAGCCGCTGGCCTGAGCTTCCCTTTCCTGGGAGCAGGGTCAGGGGAAAAGGGGGTCTAAGAGGCTCCTGGGACTGTTGGCTGCCCAGGCCTTATTCATGGGGACCACTTGGGTGGGTGGTGGCGGCTTTATTCATGGCGACCACCTTCCACATGCATGGGGCTGTTGGAGAAGATCGGTGTTCCTGGGCCACCTCTAGCCACTACCCTCGTCGGTGGAGGAGAAGCAGGCTCAGAGAGGGGAAGACACTTGCCCAAGACCACACAGGGAATCAGTGAAACTCAAACTCTCACCCCAGGCTTCTCGGCCCAGGGCCTGGCCATGTGCATTTCTTTTGGCTCTCAGTTTTAACAGGACACCAAGTACCACCTGGGTATGCTGTTCTCTTACATACCCCCCCCCATTATTTCCCCCACTGAGGGAGGGAGCTAAAGCAATCAGCTGCCCTCCCACCTCCTTTCTCCAAGCCTCCCCCCTCCCCGCCAAGGCCCAGCACAGCTGGTCGGGATGTCTGCAGGTCATTCAACCCAGAGTTGGCCCAAATTCTGTTCTTACCATCCTCCTAGCAGGATTTTTCTAGAATCCCTTTCTCTTCTTGAATCATAATACTAACGGCTGCTATTTACGAAACCATTTACTATGTATCCTTCTTAAGGGCTTCATTTACATATTCTCATTTAATTCTCACAAAACTGCATGGAACTGTATCATTATCATCACGCCAGTGTCACAGATGAGACTGCTGAGCTCAAAGAGGTTAGGAACTTACCCAAGCTCACTTAGCTCCCAAGCGGGAGAGCCAGCGCTCAGACCTGAGCTGCCGGACACTGGAACTGTCTGTACCCACTGCTCAGGACTGCTGTTCCAGGAGAGTGGGGTCTCTGGCCCAGGCTTGGGTTTCCATCTGGTTCCCTCCCTCCCCCAGCAAACACTCTTTCCCCATAAGCTGTCCAGGAATCCTGCTCATTCGAGTTCTGGCCCCTGAACTTGGGCAGGTGAGGGTCCAGCCTCGTGGGCTAGGAGGTGTTCTGCAGCCCCCAGGAAGAGGTACTTCTGAGGTACCCCATTGCCCCCCACTAGCCGTGCAGGCCCTGGGGCTCCATATGCCTACGGGGAAATGACAGGGGGCTCAGGGAGGATCTGAGCTATCCTGCATGAGGTGGTAGATACATGGGGGAAGGAGGGGTCACACTGGGTCCTCCTCAGCACGGCATGCGAGGCCTTCTGCTCTGGAACCTGGCCATGAGCTGCTCCCTTCCGCCAGGCTCCTCCCTGGCCTCCTCATCTTCAGCCCTCATTCCAGCCTCTGGGTTTTTGCTCACCTAGTTCCCTCTCTCAGTGTCCCTTCTAGATTTGCTGAATGTGACTACCTTGGCCGCTCCTGCCCTAGCTGACCACTTTGGGGAGGGAGGGTTGGGCATGGGGTCGCCAGGCTTGCAGGATTTGAGCTGGAGGTTGGTGGGGCATTTCTGGGGCCTGTGGCTGGGGACAGGCAGGCCCTCAGGATCAAGGACCAGCCCCGGTGCTTGGAGAGATGAGGCCACAGACAATTCCTCACTTGTGGGCATCAGGCAACTGACCAGAGCGAGATCTGTAGCCAGGCCATTAAACCCACCCAGGCTCCCTCGGGCAAGTCCGCCTGCTCCGGCTGCAGGCTTGCCTCTGTGAAATACACAGGTCGTTCCAAATGACCAAGTCCCTTCCCAGTTCTGACATTCCAGGAGTCTAAGAATTCTGGGCTTCGGCTTCCCAGAGTCGCTGTGGGAGCCTCGTTAGTCCTTCACTATCTCTCCTTCCACATCTTCAGGCCCGCTCCTCTCTAGGACGCGTCTGAGCTCTCCTGCCAAGGGCCCCGACACCAAACAGGCAGGAGCCCCGGGGAAGGGCTCTGAGGAGTTTCCTCCTTTCCTCCTACATCCGTTCAGGCTCTCTCAACCTGCTCTCATTTATTCCTTCAAGGCATAGTAATCACAACCTGCCTGGGCTGCCACAGTGACCACTGTGACCCATCCCTGGCTCACCAGCCGCTCTTGGGCCCAAACCTGCAGGCCCCACCTTCCCCAGGGTGTGCCCTGCTCAGGCCCAGCAGGCGGCACCAGCTTGCCCTCTTCTCCGACCGTTCTCTTGGTCGTCTGCCCTCTGGGAGCTGCAGAGTGGTGCGCTCAGAGAGGAGATGCCATGCCGGCCTGTAGGGCCTGGGGCAGGGCTGGGTGGTTTGCTTTGGTCAAGGGGCGCTGTGGAGACGGTGGCAGGGAGCTCCTTCTGTGCTGCTTGGGGCTGGGCCAGGGCAGGGCTCTTGGCAGTTGTTGGTCTGGGGGTTGCAGGGGTGGTTGCTGGAGGAGTCCCACCCGTGGCTGACTCTCAGATTACCTGGGCTGCTTCCAAAAGGTCAGGCTCCTGGGCTCTGTCCCTCGAGAATCTGATTCCTCGATCTGGGGACAGGGGAGCTCGGGCTATTCGCTCCACTCTTGGGGGATGCTCGGGAGGGAGACCCCACTGGGGGCTGGGACACTGGGGCTCTTGCTGCTTGGTGCGGTCCTCTGACCACCAGCATCAATATCACCTGGGCACTGGGTAGAAATGAAGAGTGTCAGGCCTCACCGGGGACCTACTGATTCAGAACCTTCATTTGAACAAGATCGCAGATGAATCATACGCACGCTCGATCCTGAGAAGTGCTGAGGCGGGCAGCCATTGCCAGTTGAGGGGAAGTGTCAGGACGCAGAGAAGCCTGAATGGGTGTGTGCAGCCTGGCAGAGCTTCAGGGGGGTGATCTGTCCTTGTGCCCAAGACGTTGGCATCGGGGGGACGGGCCTGGGGGTGGGGGCCCAGGGCAGTAAGTGGCAACTGCATCTGTAAGTCCTCAGACCAAACCCGTTGGCTCCATCCTTGATTCCTTCCTTTCTCTCACACATCAGCAAATCCTGTTGCCTCCATGTTGAAAGCATCCCAGAACCCAGCTGCGTCACATCACCCTCCACCGCTAGGTCCCTAGTTGAAGCCACCATCTTCCCTCCCCTGGATTACTCTGAACTGTCCCCGCTCCGGCTCCTTCTCCGCACGCAGCCAGGGCCATCCTGGGTAAAATGCTAGGCAGACCAAGGCACCTCTATGCTCTGCTAACTCTGGCTTCCGCTCTCACTCAGGGAGGAGCCCAAGTCCTTCTGAGTGTTATAGGGCTCCGCATGAGAGCCTGGGGTCTCCCGTCTCCCATCTCCCGTCTGCTCTCCGGCCTCTCTCCTACTCCCCATTCTGGCCTCCTTGGTTTTCCACCAGCTCAGTGCTTGTGCTTCTGCCTTAGGAACCTTACTCTTGCTGTTCCCTCCACCTGGAGCACCCCCCCCCGCCCCGCACTCACTCCCTCACCTGCTTCAGCTCTGGACTTGGATTCATCATCTCAGATCAGTGCCTGGCTTTCCCTCTCCCCATTTCATGCTCTCCTGTTTCCTCCATTTGCATTAACACCATCTAACTGTATTTTACTTATTTACCTTGTCTCTTGTCTGTTTCTTTCACTAGAAGAACCTTGAACAGGACATAGTAGGTGCCAAATAAATATTGAGAGGATGGAGAAGGAGGCCAGGGTTCAAGACCTAGGTCAGACATTGGCAGCACACCTTTGAGCCTGTTACTGGCTGACCCCCTTCAGCCTCCATCCCTGAGCCCGGAGCAGTGTTGGAAAGGCAGAGGCTGAGGGAGTGGTGGGAGGGCCGGAGGGTTCTGGTCAGGGCAGGTGCCACCTGCGCCTGTCACCACCCAGGGCCACATGAAGTTCTTCCCATCCTGGCCCCTCCACCTCCACCAACTCCTCCTTCACTCCGCTGCAGCCCCGTGAGCCCCCGGCCCGCGCCCCACAGCCGGAGCTCGGACGCTAAAAAACTATTTTCCCAAACCAGGACGCGTGAGCACTCACACAAGGACACAGGTGTCGCAGGGACAGTTTCGCAGGCCCAGGTGGTCCGGCCAAATGCCCAGGTGTCACTTCTCTTGTGACTCCTCCTGGAGGCCAGCCAGGCTCTTTCTCTCTCCCTCCCTCTCTTGTTCCCTATCCTCCTCCTTCTCTTCCCTGCCTCTTCCGTCATCCCCTTCCCTCTGTGAGTTACTGGCTGTCAACACAGACTCTTCCCCTTGAAAGCCTAGGATGCTCTTTGTCCCAAGTTCCCCTGCTCGGAGTCCCAGTCACATGTTCCGCTGAAAGTGGGTGGGCCTCGAGTGTGACCTGGAGTCCAGCCTCTTGAGCCAGAAGGCCTGCATTCAAGTCCTGGCCCCACCACTTCCCAGCTGTGTGACCTTGGACAAGTTCCCTAACCTGTCTGTACCTCGAGAGGGATATTAATAGCAGCTGACTCATAGGGAAGTCGAGAGGCTTGAATGTGTTAAGCACTTAGCCCAGAACCCGAAACATAATAAGTGCTTAATTATCGTAGTTTCCATTATTGTCTTTTTGTCGGCACTTGGCTCTGGAAGACCCAAACCCGTCAGCTGTTCACTGTCTGCTTCCTTCTTTCAGCAACAGACTCTCCTTTCAAATAACTCTCTAGGGGTCACCTCGCCTACCTTGGCCCTGGGGACCCCTGCTTCCAGAGTCTGTCTCCCAGAGGCCAGAATCAGGGGTGTCCTCCTGGAGGGCCTGGATTCTGTCTTGCTTTCTGCCACAGACCTGCTGGGGGCCACGGGCAGGGCATGGCCTCCTCTGATCCTCAGTCTCCCCATTGGTTGGCATGGGCTCCTGGTCCCTGTTCGGTCCCCCGGTCCCAGTGTCGTGGGCGATGAGGGAAATGGAAGATGAAAGTTGTGCCTGCAGAGTAGAGAGGCAAGGAGGGCCGGTGACCTCTGTGGTGGGGAGCCAAGCAGAGGCACCCGAGAGGCTGACAAGAGTACCGTTGTGGAGGGGGTCGGTGGGCAGGGGCCAGGTATCCCAGCTGCGGGCCTTGAAATGCCTTACTTTATAGGGGACATGCAGGCACGGCGAGCATTGGCCGCAAGGGCCGGGCAGACCCTAGACGCGGCTGGGGGCCCAGGGCTCTTGTTGGTGCCAGGGGGCAGTGCCTACTCGGGCCGGCCTGCCCCGCCAGGCCGACGCCAGGCTGGGTGGGGACGAGCTAATATTAGCTGGGGCAGCCCCAGACAGCTGAGCTCAGGGGGCCCCAGGAGCTGCACTGGGCCCAGGCTTAGATGTGGCTTCGGCCTGGGCCACAGCAGCCAAAGGAAGCTTCCTCAAGCCTGTGCACGGCCCTGGATGCCCCTTCGACCCTGGCCCGGTCCATACCTTCCCCAGACCTAGCCTGGCGGCCCTGCTCCTGATCCACTCTGGCTCCGGGCCTGCCCACAAGCCCCTGGCCCCTGCCCATGACGTGCCCCCACCTTACCTCTTTGCTTCGCCACCCGTAGTGCAGGAAGGGACTTCTCTCCCTACAACTCTACTCTACCCATACAGACGCTCTGTGTGGTTTCCTGCCAGGGGCTGCTGTTAGTATTCATTGGTTCCTTTGTTCATGCAACGTATGTATTGAGTGCCTACTTACTGGGTAGCAGGCACTGTTCTAGAAGCTGGGAATAGGGCAAAGAACAAAACAGTCAAAACATTCCTGCCCTCAAGAAGCTTCCATTCTAGTGCAGGGAGAATACAAAGAAATAAATGGATTCATGAATATGAAGTGCGTCCAAGGGTGAGGCGTGCCATGGAGATCTATCATGGAGGGTGGGGCCCAGGAAGTGCCGGCAGGGGGTTGACTTTAACTAGGGTGGCAGGAAGGGCCTCCCTGTGCAGGTGGTGTTTCAGCAAAGACTTGAAGGCGGTGAGGGAGGGAGACATGTGACATCTGGGGAACAGAGGCCATGAGCGGGTGCCTGTGCCTGGGGGTCAAGACCCAGAGAGAGGCCAGTGTCCAGGGCTGGGCTTAGAGAGCCGAAAGACAGTGGTAGGTCAGAAAGAGGAACAGAGCTCCCCACAGCCCCACTGGGCTCTTGGCCGCAGGGTCTTGTCCCATGGGCTCTCTGGGTGTGCTAGCCTGGCACTTGGCTATGTTTATGTCTCCACCGCTGTCCTCTTCCCTCCCTTTCCTCCCTCCCCTCCCATGGCCTCAGGGGCTGCAGGGTCCTCATCTCCACGAAGCTGGGCCTCAGGGAGGGGCTCTTGCCTCACCACAGTGGGGGACCTCTGTCTTTTCCCTGAAGGCCAACTGTGCCCGGGGATGGTGGGGCCACACAGGGCTGCCACAGGCTGCGGGGGACGCTGTCCTCTCAGGGGCTATGGGACTGGAGAGATTTGGTGTGGGAGCCAGAGGTGAAGGGCCCTTCCAGACAAGGATTCTGTCAGCAATTTCCATTCACAGAGCCCTGCACGGCTGCTTACCTGCTTCTCTCTCCAGCCGGGCTGAGAGAAGGTGGTTAGTGTGGTGTTGACGGGCCAGACTGGAGCAGACGGCCTGGGTCCAAACTTGTCTCTACTATTGGCTGTGCGACCTCTGTAAGCCTCAGCCACCTCAGCTATAAAAGGGGGGAGACAAAGAGTTCCCCACTTCAAGGGGCTGCCATGAGAACCCAAAGAGATAAGGGGACACCATTTAGCACGGTATATGGCACGACACAGGTGTTCAAGTCATGCCTTACTATTCTCACCATTTGGCGCACGAGGCATCTTTCTGGGATGCCCTGCAGATGCTGGCCTCTCCCATCTGGGGGATCCTGAGAACGTGAAGCCAATGTCTAGAAGGAGTTGCTGTAACCAGGAGGCTTCGGTGGTTCCCCAGGGATCTTCTTTGCCCATGAGGGTGGTAGGGCGGGGAAGTGTGACTCCCTTGGGTCTTGTCACCAGGGCAGGACTGTGAAGATATTTTAGACCACAGCTTCCCGCCAGGGCCAACATCTTACCACTTAGAGATTAATGTTTTATGCTCAGCCTCAGGGGCTCTCTTAGCAGCTGTGAGGAACACGGTCACCCACTGGGCCACCTGGAGCCACCCTCAGAGCCCTGGGATGAGGGCTGGGCTCCTGGTAGCGCGTGTGGCTGGCGCCTGCTAGGGGCCAGGCGGTGGGCTTCTCCCGGTGTTGCCATGGGAGCTCCCACCTTGGTGCCTGAGAAGCCCACACACCTGGAGCATGGCCCTCGTCTTTGGGGCCTTAGTTTCCTGATCTATAAATTGTGCGTAATGGTCTCACTTACCTCTCAGGGCAGCTGGGAGAATCCACTAAGACAGAGGCAGAAAGATGATTCGCGAGGGAGAAAATATGGTTCGAAGCAGGGCCATGTGTGCCAGAGACCGCTGTCTCAAGGGCAGGGCAAGTGTGAGGAGGGGACAGGTAGAGGCGAGAGCACAGGCCTTGGACCTGGCCGGGCCTCAGTGTGGGCTTGGGCAAGTGACATCTGGCCAAGCCTGTTTTGCTCCCGTGTGACATGGGGACGAGCCTCAGGGCGAAGCCTGAAGCATCGTGCCTAGCGCACGAGACATGCTTGCCTACCTGGGACGCCTCTGAGCCTGTTCCTGGGTTCTGATGCCCCAGGGAAGCTGGCACAGTGAGGCCCTGGCTGAGCGCAGAAACAAGGAAGCGAGCTGGGGAAGTTTGTCCGGTGGCCCTGCAGCCTCAGGGGCATGAACCACTGTCACCAATGATATACTTAGCAGCACAAAGGTCAGAAATACCAGGCACCGGCTTCTCTTCTAGGCGGCAGGAACCGTGTCTCCCGAGGCCTGGCTGTCACCAAGCAGATATTTTTTTCCGTCTGGCAGTCTGGGGACCTGAGTAAAAGCCTCGGAGTAAGGAGTCACCGTGGGTTGTACCGGCTGGCCAAGTCTTTCCATGTCTGCGCTCTTTCCCAAACCTTGTTGGGCTACCCTTGGAAAATCCCACCCAACCTGTCTTTCCAGACCACCCACCCTTGGCCTCCAGGCACATCAGCCTTTCCCCTAGCCTATTCTGTTCCTTCTCGAACAGTCTGCTCTCCCAGAGAACTTTTCTTGCCCTTGATGCAGCTGCCCTATTGAGGTTGCATGTCTCCCCAGATCAGCTGCAGCCTCTTTGAGGATGAGGGCCGGGTCAAGGCATGGTAGTTCCTGTTACATAATATGGACTCGATAAACCTTTGCTAAAGTGACATACTTCACCACGGCCCTGTGAGGTCAAAGGATGAGATAGCACCCCCATTTTATTGATGAAGGAACAACTGGCCGGAAGAGATTAATTCATTTACAAGGACCATCCAGTTAGTGAGTGGTGGAAGAAGGACTAGATCCCCAGGTCTTATTTGGGCAATGGAGAAGGCCAACCACAGCACTGCCATGTTCCTTCCCGCTCTATTATGCTAAGGTTCTGTGGTCAAGAATAAGGTGGTTGGATGGACAGATGGGTGATAGACAAGTGGATGAAAGAATGGGTAAAAGGATGGGTCCATGGATGGATATGGACGAATGGGTGGAGGATGTATGAATGGACACCCCGCTGTGTGAGTACCTTGGCAGATGGGTGAGCAAATGGATGGTTGTAAGGATGGATGGATGGATACATTACTAGTCGCTTGGCTTCAAGGCACGAAAGGAAGTCTCACCTCTCATTAACTGAAAACATCCTAAAGGAGAGGACTGGGAAGCCGAAAACTTCAGGGTAGAAGGCAGGGTGGAGGAACCTAGCCCCTGAGTGGAGAAAGTCTGGGGTGGTTTGTGGAGCGAGGAAGGTTGGAGCTGGGGGCAGGGTCTGGCCTGGGAGACCGGTCCACTCTCAAAGGTGAGAAGCTCTGATCGAGCAGCCCCAAGACAGGCTGGAAAGAAGCTGAAGTCAGGGCCATATGACCAGGGAAGCCTTGGGGTCCAAGGTTTTCCAGGCGCCCTGCAGCCACTGGAGGGCAGACAGTGAGGGGGGCTTGGCCTCGGAATCCCAGGCTGCACGGAGCATACCTGTGATTTCTGTCTGTCCTGGGGTAGGGAGGCCACTCTTCTTCCCTAGGTCCCCAACCTCCAATGGCAAGCCCCTCTGATAGCCCCGGCCGGATGTGTGCAAGCGGACAGTGCCGCTCTCCCGGCTGAGGAGTGGGCCCTCCTGAGTCGCCTAACTCAGCTGCACCAAGATGCACCATCTTCCTGCTGCTTCTTGTCATCAGTTCCCAGGCTCTAGACATGAGCTCCGAGGCTTTCATTTTAATTACCTGGCAAGGGCCAGTAGAGGGACCGCAGCCGTGGGTGCGCGGTGGTCGAGCTTGGCAGGGCCTGGAAGCTTAGAGGGTGCTAGCCTAGAGCGCATTCTTCCAGCCAGAGCTGAGGATCTCCATTTGCACAAGGCACTGAGCTGTGGGCTCCAGGCTCCCTCCCAAAGCCCAGAGCATTCCCCAGCACCAGGCTGCACCCCCCACACTTACACTGGCCCCAGCGATCTCCCTGGGAAACCAGGTCCCAATGAGAGAGCCTGGTGCGCCGCTAACCACTCATTACAGTCACGGCTGCAGCTAAGTATAGCTCCAGCACACACAAGACCAAGACAACAAGGGAAAGGCTTTCCATAAAAGAGCTCCACATGCAAACACACAAACATCTGCCCGCACATGCTCCCCACGCTCGTGCATGCCGATGGCCCCTGGACCTGCACCAACACCAAGTTTCCCTCACTCACTCGGGCTTTCATTGCAGAAATGTGTGTCGAGGGGCGGGGAGAGTGCTGGAGAGCGTGTGTTCTGCAGTCGGACAAAGCTGGGCTTCCATCACCTCCATCACCTTCCAGTTTCCTGATCCTGGGCAACCTAGCCTCTCCATGCCTCAGTTTCCCTCTCTATAAAATTGGGTTGGTAATCACAGTGCAGACCTCCGAGTTGGGGTTGGGGTCGGTGAGATGGGGCATGTATGCGTGCTCAGGTTGGGCCTGGCTCAGAGTAAGTGTCAGGACGCGGTAGATGTCTGTATCCTCACTACTGAGTACCTAGTCCGTGCCTAGGTCCGTGCTGGGAGCTTTATTTCAAGCTGTTGTTTCTGGAGGTGGTTGGGAAAAGCGGTGCCTGGTGTATAAGAGGCACTCAGTAAATATTTGATGATTGAATGAATGAACCAACCATGAAAGCTGCATCAATGGATGGTCGGATGTCCTTGGAGCTTTCTCCTCGGAGGAGGCATCCGCCCTCCCTTGTCTCTCGGCCAGGCTGTGTCTCCAGTAGGATCTAGAGATTCTTGAGGGTAACATAGGGATCCCAGGGGTAGAGGAGGGGCTTCAAGGGGTCCGGGTGCACCCTTGCCCCATTTTGCAGCTGGGGAAACGGCCAGCGGGCGGTGCCGGTCCCCCGTGGACGGGCAGAGTAACCGTGCAGCAGCAGGCAGGACCCTGGCCGGGCAGTCAGGCAGCTGGGGGCCCCTGGGCGGGCACGAGGCAGGGCTCTGCTTGCCGAGAAGGGGCTGGAATTCTGTCCAGCCAGGGTAAGAGTAGGAGACTAGCTTTGGGATTTAAAGGTACTGTCACCGTTCCCAGCCTTTGAATAGGCCGGCAGCTAAACTGCCTGGGCCATCTCCTCCCGTCTCACCTCCTCAAAAAGAAAGTGACATTTCCTGGTGCTTTTTTTAAGCCCTGGCTGGCTGGGCCTGGCCCCGGGCGTGGGGCGGGGAGGGGGTGGGTGGCACAGGGAGTCACACAGCCCCAGTCTCTCCTCACCTTGCGTGATCTCAAGGCGCTGGGAATAGACAAGGTCTCATCTCCTTGCCATGTGCCCCGGATGCCAGCTGCCACATTCCGGGCCAGCATGTGGGTTTTGAATTCCTCGTCCCCATGCCAGTGATGCCCCCGAGGCAGGCCTCGGGCTGTTGCAGTCCACAGGCCGGCCTGCTGGGGGTGGGGCATAGGCCCATCCCCCCTCTCTGAACAGGAACCTTCGCGCCTTCGTGTCCACTGGCCTTACTCATTCCTGGTCATGGCCGGGGGGCAGCCAGGTCTTTACTGCCTTTGCCCGTTGTCCAGAGATGAACATGGTTGTGCCTGCTGCCAGGGTAGCCACGCGTCTGCTGTCAATGAGTGTATGCATTGCCAGTGTAGACACGGATCTGCTCTCAGTCACTGTGCGCATTGCCAGTGTAAGTGTCTGTGGAGCTGAAGCTGATGAGGACGGAGCTGGGTGGTTAGTGACCAGATGAACCACAGATGCATAGACAACGGTGATCCTTTTACCCGTGTCCACAGAGATCTACTCTAAGTGCGGTCAGTGCCGGCGTAAACACGAGTCTGAAATCAGTCTGAATACCTCGCCAGTGTAGACGCAGGTGCTGTGTCAGGGAATCAGTGACGGGGTACGCTACCTGTGCAGATGGGGGGACATGGGCACCAGAGGAGGGAGGGGTTCACTTCCTAAGGAGGCCGAAAGGGGTAAACGTCGCTGTGCCCATTGCATGGGTAGAAGGACTGAGACAACCACACGAAGAACATATACCCGTGACCTTCCCACAGAAGGGAGGCTGTGCTGGTGCATAGCTGTGCTCTTGGTCCCCGAGAAGGGGGCCCCCTTTCCCTACTAGTGTGAGGCATGTGGCTGGGCCTGACCGCAGGGCCAACCCCAATCCCCAGATGCAGCCACTTCATGAAACTTACGTTCTGAGGTGGAAGAGAGATCAACAGTAAATATCAGAAGTAAGTAAATCAGACGGTGTGAAGTACCGACAGTCATCCGACTGGCCACTCAGACGGGCTCAATGTGCCCGGCTGCAAATTACACATCAGTGAGGCTGGGGCGCCAGTGCTCCAGGATGGCCGGTGCTGTGAGGGGACGGAGAGGGAGGATGCTCAGATCAGCGGGGGGGGGGGGTTGGGGGGGAGCTGGTTGAGAGTAAGGCTCAGGAGGTGCCGAGGAAATGAGCTGTGAGGATACCTGGGGAAGGGCGTCTGGATGGGGGGAACAGCCAGTGCGGGGGCCCTACGGCAGGCGTATGTCTGGCATGTTTAAAGAACATGTTTGAGGAGGCGGGTGTGGCTGAAACAAGCGAAGGGGACAGCGGCGGGAGAGGAGCTTGGAGGGACAGTGTGGGACCAGAGAAACGGGGAGCCTGTGCAAGGGTTTCGAGCAGAGAAATGACACCAGCGGATTTATATGTTAAAAGGATTATCTCGCTGCTCTGTTGAAAACAGTTCTCCAGCACCAGGAATAGTGGCAGCTGGGAGAGCATAGTCGAGGGGGAGGTGATTGCTCCTGCCAGGGACAGAGGTAGAAACGGGGGTGCTGGGCAGGTGGTCAAACTCTGGATTCGTTTCAAGCTTAGCCAGTGGGCTTTCCTTACAGATTAAATGCGAGGTACGGCAGAAAATGAGGTGTGAAGGTCTGGGGTGAGAACGTCCAGGAGGATGGAGTTGCTGCCTCATGCAGGGGAGAGGCCGTGGGCAGTGGGGGTGGTACGGGAGCTCAGGTGGCACATCGAGTTGGGGAGAGCGCTATCAGACCTCCACCTGGAGTTGCTAAGGACTTGGACGCCCAAGTCCTGAGTTCAGGAGAAGGGCTGAGCGGCAGGTAGACATTTGGGAGTGTTCAGTGATATTTGAATGGGTGATGGTTTTTAAGCCTGGAAAGTAGGTGAATCGTTAAGGGAATGCATGTAGATGGGGAAGAAGACCAAGGTTCTGGGGCATCCCGATAGTTCGAGGCAAGGAGAAGAGGTTGGCAAAGGACATCGAGAAGGAGCAGCCAGTGAGGTAGGAAGAAAATCAAGAGGCGGTGGGAGCCTGGGAGTGTGACAAAAAGGAGGGGGCGATCAGCCATCTCAGATGTTGCTGATGGTCAAGGGATGTGAGGACTGGGAATTGTTCCCGTTCTTTCTGCCTAAATTGCTCTTCCTTGCAACCTGTATTCCCCCTCGTTGATTCGTACGCAGCCTTTCAACCCCTGCACAATTGTCACTTCCTCCTGGAAACCACCCTAACCCCAAGCGTTGTTGTTAAAGCCCATCGAATGCCTCGTGCTTCCCCCTCAAAGCCCTCATCACCTCACATAGGTACATATTTGCTTGTATGGTTATTTGATAAATGTCAGCCTCCCCTGCCGGAGGTTATGGCTGGTTTTGCTCGCTCTGTGCTCAGTGCCCTGCACAGCCCTGGGATAAGGAATAAATATTCATTGGCGAGAGAGCAGGTGGACAGTCCACTGTGGTCCCCCCTGCACTGAATCTACTACCCTCCCTGAGCTGTCCCTCTTGGGGCCATCTTTTTACTCCCCTCCTCCCAACACATAAATATGTACACACATGCATACCCCGTTGGGAATCGAGACCACTAACTTGATGTAAAAACACAAGTGGGCCCTGGGAGCAATTGCCCATTAGATTCCTAGTGGGTATACGATAGAGTTGGGGACCTCAGTTTTCTCATCTGTCTAATGGGGGCAATCAAGACTGTCCTGCGGATGGCCCAGCTGTTGGGGTGTGTGTGTGTGTGACATTCATATGTGATTCAGAATGTGAAGATGTGTTGTAAAGTGTCGACAGCTATACCCAGTGCCATCATAATGGGAAGACTAATGTCCTCCTCCCAGGCTACCTGGATGGACGTGGAAGAGATTTATAAATGGAAGCCCTGGGACATGGTGGTTTTAGAGTCAGAGAGACCTGGGTTCCAATTCTGCCTATCCCTTTCAAGCTCTGTGGGTTTTGGTTTTTTGGCACATGTCTTAACTACTCTGAATCTCAGTTTTTTTATCTGCAAAATGGAGGTAATGACATCTTCAGAGAAGTTTTTGAAGATAAATGAGATCATGTTTGTAATGGTGACCATTATTACTTTATAGCGGGGCACAGTGGGGCTCAAGAAAGCTAAATACTCCCACCGCCGAGGTCGTTGTAGGAATCAAAAAGGGTAAAGCGTGTGACATATTTAGCCACATGCAGTGAGTGCTTAACCAAATCAGGCTCTGAAACAGGGGAGTGGCCCAGGAGAGGGAATGTGCCGGAGGCCAGGGAAAACCTGGCCTACAGGAGGGATGGCTCAGAGGTGGGTCCTGAGGCCCATCTGCAAGTGTGGGCAGGGCTGTCCCAGGTAAGAGGAGCAGGTGACCCCGGAGGGCAGAACTGGGGTCGCTGGGAGAAAGGCAGGGAGATTGACTTAAACACAACATAAATGCATATCTCTAGAGCTGTCCAAAGACAGGATGAGTGGCCTTGGGAAGTCCCCATCATGGGTGGTCACCAACAGAGACATCTGGCTCAGGGTTCCTGCAGAGGGGTTACTGAATTGTCTGCATGGGAGGCCTTTATCTCCTAGATGGGGCGCCTTCCTACTCTTTCCATATCCGGGAACCTCAGTCACATAGTTCTTTTCCCAATCTGTGGCACAAAAAGGTTTGAGGCACATGGGACACTCCTACAACAGAATCCATAGAAATAAAGAAGAAAGGAAAACATGGGAGTAGTATAATAAAGAGAAGAAATAGCAATACCCCGCACCCAGGTGAAAGATGAATTCAGACTTGAGTACCAAATGTCGTTGAGCTCCCTGGCAGCCAGAGCAAAAGAGGAACTATGAAGGCTTCCATAATTTATCATTTATGAACAGAAAAGTCGGCAAGTGCAGCAGAGACACACAGCGAAACACAGTGTTAAGCCCTGAAATAGAACAATTTCCTGCATGGAATACTGGTATTTCTTTGAGTTTAACATGCCAGTGGGTGAGGATATGTGCTGTCCGGTCTCCCGGAGGGCTTCTCAGGTCACAAGAGTGGGTGGGATGTGGGCTCCTGGTGGGACCTTCTGGGGCCCTGACAGCCAGCCCTCCTGGCGTGGGGGAGTCGAGGGGCACTCGGGGACAGCATGGCCCCACTCCCCTAAGGCACATAGGCCTGTGTACCTCCCTGGGGCTGACTAAGGTCCACACCGAGCCGAAGCAGGCAGGTCTGGCTCTCGGGGCACAGCTAGGCTAACCTGCACCGTGGATATCCTGCCTGGCTGTTTAGGGGGGCCCACGGAGGCCTAAAGTACGGGGCTAGGGCAGGACTGAGGGCCCTGCTGAGGACCTCCGAATGCTTGGGCAAGATTCTCCGCCTCTGTAAACCTTAGACTCCTTGTCTGGAAAGTGATACCAATAGAACTTACTCCTAGACTGGCGTGAGGTTTAAATGCCCCGGTGCGTGGAGAGTGCAGGCAGCAGGGCCTCCTCAACAGCCAGAAGCCGCCGTCCTCAGCCTCCATGTTATCACCAGAGTGAGGCCGGAATGCCAGGAGCTCTGGCTCCCACCCTGCTCACTGTGTGATCTTGGGTGTCCTTTCCCTCCAAGCCTCCTTTGCTCCCTGCCCCATGGCAGGGGCTCACGCGGATAACCACGTGGAAGTGGGCATGGGAAGTCACCATTACCCTGCGGAGAGGGCCTCACCGGCGGGAGGCCAGAGCGCTGGCTCTTGGACATGGCTTTGCCTTGGTCTGTGACCCCAGGAACAGGCTCTGGAGGCCACGCCATGGGCTCTCGTGAGGCTCTCATTTGCTCCCGGTCTGTTAGCAGGCAAGTGGTAGCAGGAGCAGAGAACATTAGAGAGCATTAGGGAAAGAAACCTGAAATTAAACACATTTCTCTCGCTAGCAGTTGCTGCTGCTCCTTGCAACGACCATCCCCCCCAATAATTCAGGGGGAAAAAGGCTGTGTTTAGATTTTTGTGGAAGGAAGCCTTGGCCCAACTCCTAGAATCCCAATGTGCAAGGGAACTGGCAGTCTTGAGGTGTCTCCCTATCCCTGAATTCTGCCTTGGATTTGGGGAAACCCGAAACACCTGGCCTTTTCCTCCAGGACCCCCAGTAGCATCTGACTTCCCGGGCTGTGTTACTATTATTGTCGTAGTCCCCGCTTGAAAAATGATGGGACTGAGTTTCCCAGAGGTCACTTGCCTACTGCAGTCAGACAGCCAATGGCAGAGCTGGGACTCCAGCTCAGGTCTCTGAAGCCAAGCACGGGGCTCTTCGCCTTCTGCCACGCTCCCTGCTTCCCAGTTCCCAAGGTGTTCCGGGGTCATGAGCTTCATTCCGTTTTGAGCCTCCTGGCACTTGGGTCTCAGCCAGCCTCACGCATCCCCGCCGCGAGGATGGGGCTGGGAGGCATCACAACCACGGAGGGCCCAAGTTGAAGGTCCGTTTCCGGTCCCACCCACAACTGCTGAATCCGTCGCTGAACACGGGGCCAGGGACTCTGCATTTGTGTCTCCCCCAGGTCATTCTCCCCCAGCACATCCCACCACCATCCTCTCCCTCACTCAGGCCTCAGTCCACTCCTGCCCCCTCTGTGCCTCCCCGAGGGTCTCCAGGGAGGGCTTCTTACTTCCCGCTTCCCCATCCACCCTTCCAAGGGGTCTGGCTTTGGCCACCACCAAGTAAGCTCTCCTTGGTGCTACATCCAGAGACTTCTCCTCAGGAGACACCCCTCCCCGTGTCCTCCAGGACCAGGGCTGGCCCTGGTTGGGCAGACGGGTCCCCATGCTGCTCAGCCGGGCCTTCACAGGTGCGTGGACCCAGCCTCACTCATGCTGCATGATGGCTCTCTGTAGGGCAGTGGTGCTGTGTTGAGATGGGGGGGCATGTCCACCTCAGTCCCCCAGGTGCCTCCCAACTCCGTGCATCTTGTATCATGACTGTAAGATTCTTCACTTTTCTACGTCTGAGATGCTCTGATCCTAAGCACTTTGTTGTGATGGGACCAGGGCAGGAGGGCCCACAAGGGCCAGAGGTGAAGTGTTGGTGTGGGGTCCAAAACGATGTGTTTGAACCCCTCCTTCTTGCTTTCTGTATGATTTCATTTCTTTATCACAGCCCCACCCCGGGATGCGGGGTGCAGGGAAATGCTCCCCCAGGCCCTCCTATCCAAGAATGAAGGCTCAGAAAAGGGCAGTGTCTTATCCAAGGTCACCAGCCAAGCCAGGCCTCAAACCAGGGTTGATCCTGAATTCAAGATCCTGTCATTTCTGCTCCGGCCACTTCCTCCTTTTGAGCTGGGGTCTGGAAGGCAGGCGGGGCCTGGAGAGCAGAGAGGCCTGGGAGGGCGTTTCAAGCAAAGGCTCCGAGGCCGAGGCCATGAACACGAAAGGTCCAGGCTTCAGCCCAGCACTGACCCTCTCCTCTCCACTCTACCTTGAGAGCTCTGCGACCTTGGGCAGATCCTTTTCCTTGTGGTGCCTCCATTTCTCCATTCCTGCCACAAGGGGCAGCTTTTAGGCCAGAAACTTCTGAGGGCTTCCTCTTCCCTGGTGTTCTGGGTTTCTAATGACCATGTTTTCACAAGTCCAAGGTACCATCGATCTAAGACAGGACATGAGTTAAATGATAGCACTCTGGGGACCTGGTAAGACATACTATTTTAAGGATGTGTACATTTTATGACATATTTTCGTTTCCAAAAGTGAAAAAAATATGTGCATCCTGGAACGCAAGCAACACAGGAACGTCTGCCATCTCCAACGTAGCCAGCCTAGAGGTCGGGGCAGCCCTTTCTGGATATGGCCTAGGCCGAGAGTCATGAGTGAATTCAAGGAAGCATCTCTCTGGAAGGCTGGAGGCCTGGGCACGGCCCTTTCTGGCCTTGGTTTCCCCCACTGCCCAGGCTGGGTCCCAGGAATGGGAAGGCCAGTGCGGCGGGGTGAGGGGCTTCTGATCTGAACACAGCCCTGCCTCCCTGTGGCCTTTTCCCTACTCCCGCCCTTTCTCTCCTCTCTCTCAGTCAGAGACAGTTCCAGAGAAAGGAACACACCCCCAGGCTAGTGTGTGAATGACCATCTCTGGCATGGAAAAGGGTCATGGCCCTGGGCTGGGTCTTAGCTCAGATAACAGGTGTACAGAGTGCTTAGCCAGACCCTGGTTCCCCTAGGAGCTGGCTCATACATGCCCCACCCCCATACTATCCCAGACCTGTCCTTACACACACAAGCACACACACCACACCTCCTATGTGTCCTAATACACACACACGCTAGTGCACACACACACTTCTACCACCTGTAGGAACCACGTACACTACACACGGCGACCATTTACACAAGCCTTTCACACATGCCTGAAGTCAGGTCGCATAAACAGGTGACACATTCTCACCATGCAAACACCCACTCCGGATTTACGGTCTCTCCCCCTCCCCCAGTATTCTCCCCCAAACACGGACTTGCCCAAACAGGTGCCCACTCGGCCTTGTTATGTTCTCTGCACAAACTCTGACACACCTCCACTCACACCCTCCGTGTAGCATCATGGAGGGCTCCCCCACCCCCTGCTCCCTGAGCTGGGTGCCAAGGGGGGAGGACTAGTGAAAAGGAACAGGGGCAGGGCAGACCCGGATGCCAGGATGGACTGCCCAGGGCCCCCCATTTACTGATGGACCAAAAAGGGACTGGATCCCCAAGAGCCCCCTCCCTAGTCGCCCCCTTGCAGCCCTCAGCCAGCCCAGCAGGCTGCGGGCCTGCCCAGCCCGAGGAAGTCCAGACAAGTGTAATTCAGTTTCCAAATTCAACTCGACTGACAATTTATTTAGGCCAATTGGCCATCCCGCCTGCTCCGTATCACTGACTCCGCGTGGATTAACTCAAACGCCGTAAACCCCCGCTGGGCAGATTCAATTAGGCGAAAACACTGACCTGAAGCCTCAGGGGGCTCGGGGCCTGGACAGCAGCCAGGGCTCCCTGATTAGCCCCACTGCCTGCAGCCGCACCTGGTCTCAGAAGGGACCAAGTCCTACCCTCAGTATACCAGTGCTGAATCTGAGGCCCAGAGGAGGGAAGTGACTTGCCAAGGTCACACAGCACGTGAGCGCCAGCCCCGAATGGCGGTCCCTGCACCACATTACACCACCGCCTTGTTCCTGGAACGCCAGACTGCAAGAACGCGGATGCCACCGTGAACCCCTGAACGATTCTGAAAGGCAAGCACAATTTTCTACAGATGACTGTGGCATACATAATTTATAAGTGAAAGTCATAGCACATATTGGTCATTTTAATAGATAGTAAATTGCTTCTCTGATTTATGGTTTCAGGGGTGGGGTTACCATAAAAATAACTTGGTGATTTATAAAACATCTTCTTAAGTCAACAGATCTTTAGTAGGTTTGTCTGACTTTACAGCCAACAGCCTCACCACCCTGGTTACCATAGAAATGGGATGCCTCGTTCTGTTGCCATGGCTACCACTTTCTAGAACACAATTGGTGGGTCTTTCACAGTTTGTGATTTGGTTCTGGGGGAAAAAAAAGAAGCTAGGACTGCCAGCTTGGGTTTATGCTGCATTATCAGGCGATCTTGCCTGTGTTGTCTTGAAATTTCACTGGGTGGCCTCTGAAGTGGCCAGGCTGGTGACAACTGTCCCTGTCCCTGGGTTGCCAAGCACAAATACCCCCCCCCCCCCCAGCAAACGAGCACCTCAGGAGACACCGTCCTTACTGTGGCCTGGATCCTGGGTGTGGGGGGCAAGGCTGCCGCTGAGGTGGGCTAGGGAAAGGAGACAAGGCCTGGAGGGGAGAGGGGAGGAAATCAGGAAGCTGGGGGCTGAAGGGCAGATGTAGGGGCTGGAAATCCAGGCGCTGGCACCATCACCGTGGGGAGGCAGGCTGATGGCGTCGGGGAAGGCCGAGGAGGAAGAGGCGAGGTGGGCTGGAGTTGCTGTCCTGTGGGAGAGACAGACGCTGAGTCAGCCACACCTGCAGGGGTGAGGTGGGCAGAAGAGGGGCTAACCGGGTGGCCGTGCCTGGGTTCTGTTGTACCCATAGTGAGTACGCTGTGCGGTGATGGCTGCTGTGTCATCCGCGTGCTCCACGTGTGCGTGCATAAGTGCTGCGAGGGGCTGCAGGGTGTGCACCTGCGTGTGTATGTTTCCGTAGAATCCGTGGGTCTCTGTGTCATCCCTGGATGTGTGGTCAGGACCCTGGGCTGTAGTTTGTGTGGCTGCACCGACAGCATATGCGCTTAGGTAAGGGGTGAGGTGTGTGCCCTGGGTGGTTGTGTGTGTCCGTGGTCTCCGGGTGACTGGAGATTGGGAGGCAGACGGCTCACGCGGGGTGCAGCCCCTGCGCTTGCCTATAGCCCCTACGGTCCTGGAGCGTCAGCCCAGGATTGCTGCCGACGTGGCTCCCAATGTCGTGCTCCTCCCCAGGGCTCAGCCAACCCCAGGAACGCCCCATCCCCGTGCACGTCCCCAGTCCCTCTGGCTGAGCTCCTTGAACAAATTGGGGTCATTCGTCTCCCAGCCTGCCCTTCTCTGGGTCTGTGAGGAGGTGGCCAGGTGGTGACACAGGCGAGCCCATCCAAGGCTGCTGTTGGCAGTGATGAGTAAGGTGGGGGCAGCCTCCCTGCGCCTGGGGCTGCTCTTGCCCCGGGAGCTAGCAAGTCCCGGGCAGCTGGGCCGGCCCAAGAACAATTCAGGTGTGGCTTGGCTCCAGCCTGTGGGGCCAGGCACCCCAGTTCTCTCCCTCACTGGGAGTGGGCATAACCTGCCCTCTGGGAGTCTGAGCTGTGGGTGCCAAGCTCCAAGACGGAGGCATCCAGACACAGGGCCAACTACCCAGTTGCTTTGGCAACTCTGTGGCACAAAGAATTTAGGTCCTAGAGCTAGATGAGCTTGGGTCCAAGCCTCAGCTTCATCACTAGCTCTGACCCTTGGTTTAGTCTCTGACCTCTCTGTACCTGGGTTTCCTTTCTGGCGCAATGGGGTAGGACCACCTGTCTCACTATGTCGGTGGGAGGACTAAAGGCGCAGAGTGGGTCCTTTGCTTTGGCAGCTTCCTGCTCTCTCCTTCCTGTGCTCAGCTCCCCGAGGATGGCCAGAGGGAGCGGGGACTCAGCTGGAGGGGAGCTCTTGCTGTGGCTGCGCCATGGCAGGCCTGCTGGCCTCTGGGCATACGAGAATGCAGCAGTCTGAGTAGGCCAGGGCCCCTGCCTCCACAGCCCTCCTAAGGGCCCACTTGGGCCTGGGTGTTGCTGGGGCTCGGCCTGTTCCCGGGGACCAGGCCGACCAGCCGCAGAGCCCAGGCAGGGCAGCAGGCCTGGCTTCCACTTCCCTTGCTTCCTCCCAGGAAAGGATTCCTAGTGCCTGGCTCTGGGCTGGGCTGAGGCTGCCACCCCACCCCCACCAACTCCCTGGGCCCTGGGGCCCAGAGAGGAAAGAATCTAGACAGGATGTTCCGTTGATTGCTGAGAACCGGTACTTTCTCCTACCCGAATTGTATGAGACCTCTCAGGGCCTCAGTTTTCCCATCAGGACTGGGCTGTGAGAGGGGCAAGAGGGCGTGAGAGCTCTGCGGGCCTGTGGGAGCACCTGCAACGTCAGTGCCCTGTTGGGGCTGTTCCCATGAGCCTCCCCAAGTGCTAATGAGCCAGCATTGGAGACAGGCTTGCTGCCTCCTTGGGGGTGAATTTAGAGACTCCTTGCGGGGGAGGTCCCTTCATTTGCTGCCTCGTTAGGGCCTCAGCTCCAAGAGGAGCCTCACCTGGAGAAGGGGTCCCAGGAGCAGGGCTACTTAGAGGGGCGCTGAGGGATGAATGGGTTTTTTCAGAGGTACAAAGACATGGAGATGGGGGAGACACAGAGAAGGAGGTCAGAAATGGCTGAGAGTTGCATTTGGCAACAATTTTGGGTGTGGGTAGGGAGAGAGTCCTCGGAAGTCAGGGAGGCCAGGCACAGAGCGTCTCCTGTGTCAGGGCCTTTCTCTGTGGGCAGCACGGTCAGGTGGCCTGGGCAGAGAGCTGGGGTGCCAAGGGGTTGCTCCCTCTGGTAGCTGTATGGAGACTAGACTGGCGACTGAGACGCTAAGCCTAACGCCTGCTAGCTTTGATGGCAGTGGTCCTATTGAGAGAGGGTCATGTGTGAGCAGACAGGGACAGAGGAGGATAGAAGCCGGAGGGTGTAAGGGGGGGAAGCCATGGCTGATGGGGCAGTGAAGAGGGGAGGTGCCTCATGCCTCCCGCCCTTGGCCAGGATGCGGAGCCCAGGGATGCGATGGGCCCCGCCTCTCCGCAGTCCTCAGACACTCACAATGTGTGTGTCCTTCGCCTCTCTCACAAAGTCCTGCCCTTGGGGATCTGGTGAATGCCAAGCCCTAAGACTGGGCCCTCCAGAGGAACCCTGGAGGCAAATACCTAGCATTTCGGAATGTGTTTTTAGCTCAGAAGCTCTGGCCACGCTGGTGACAGAAGGCGCTCTGGAGCTACACGAACGTGGGTCAGAGTGGTTGCACTTGCTTCCACTTTGCTTTCCTGGTCCGCTTCTGGGGTGACCCAGGTCTGCACCGTCTGGACCCTTAGAGAGCTGTTTCTGGAGTTGAAGACCTGGCTTTGTCCCTACCCTGCCCCACCTTGTCCAAACCCCAGCTGCTTCACAGGGCTGAGGGAGCTTCTCTTTTCAGTCCACTGCATTGGACTTGACTTTGCGTGCGTCCTTTACCCTCAGCTGGGCAGGGAGCTCCCCAAGGCCGAGGCTTTATTCCACTCTGCCTGGTAAAGAGTAGAAGGAAGAAAGGTTGGATGGATGGATGGATGGATGGATGGGCAGGCAGGCGGAAGGAAGGAAGGAAGAAAGGGAAGAAGGAAAGGAGGGAGGAAGGAGGGAGTGAAGGAAGAAGGAGGGAAAGAAAAAAGAAGAGGGAAAGGAAGAATGAATGCATGCATGATGGATGGGAAGGGGGAGGGAGGGAGGAGAGAGGAACAACCAAAGGAAGGAGTGGAGGAAGGGAGGAGGGAAGAAGGAGGAATGGACGTGAGGATGAAAGGGAGGATGGGAGGGAGGGAGGAGGGTAGGGAGGAAGGATGAGGGGTGGAAGAGAGGGGGAAAGGGAAGAAGGAAGGATAGATGGGTGACAGGAGGGCTCGATCAGTGGGTGGAAGGAAGGATGCACAGGGATCGTACTTGATAGCCGTCCGGGATAAAATGCTGGAAAAGCGTACAGTGCTCTAAAGCCAACAGGACTATGAGCATACCGTAACGCAGAGACGTCTTCCCGTCCGGGCCTCAGGCTTCCCATCTGTAGCATAATTTCTAAAGGCTTCTCTTACTCTCTAAAATGCTGTCTTTGTCCCTTCCCCTTTTCTCTCCCCTTCCTCCAACCCAGAATGTTCCTTGAAAGGTCCACATAGTTCTTGGTTTCTAGATCCATGCCAGGTTAGGTGCCAGATCCCATGGCTATGGTCAACCCAGACAGGGCTGTTCTTGGACATCCAACGCTGCCCCCCACACCGACTACCACCACAAGGTGGAGGGGTGCACCCGTGCAGTTGCTAGAAGCAGCACGGCTGCCTCTTGTTGTGGAGACAGGGTGGGGCCTTGGCATTCCTTGAGGTTATCCGCGAGGGCAGCTCTGGAGAACACAGGGGCCTCCCAGTCCAGACTATAGCCCGGGGCTGCTTCCAGAAGATGGCCTTGCTCAGGACACTGTCTGTCTTGCACAGGCTGGCAGAAGGGGCCCCAGAGGGGAGGGGTACTGTGGGAACATGCGAGCAGGGATGACCAGCTGGACTCCTGGAGGAGAACCGACTGGCTGGGGTTCTTCTAGAGCTCTGGGGGACCCAACTAGAGGCTGTAAGAAGAGGCCTTGCCTGGAATTCAGTCTGAACAGGAGAGATAGCGGCTCGACTCTCTTTCCTCAGGTACCCATGTCTGCTGGGGGCTAGAGAAGCCCAGGGTCATCAGATGGGGCCACCAAACCAACCAGAAGAGCTCCTGAAGCTTTCTCCAGGGGCTCAGGGCCAGAGCAGGTGGCCCCAGACAGGCTGGGTCTCCCCGGCCGTTTCCTTCTCACTGGTGGAGTCTGAGAGGAGGAGACACCCACATGTGTTTGGAAAGCCCCAGCCCTCCAGTAACTCCTTCCTCCCTTCCACCCACTCCCCTACCCAGCAGGAGAGAAGCAGACCCTGTGGTTTTGGTGCCTTTGAGGACCGCCGGTCCAATTCTCCTTCTGAGGCCTGAACGTGCAGCACAGTATTGCTGACAAATGAGCATTTAGCCTTGATTTCAGGACCTCCAAGAATGGGGAGCTCCCCTCTAAGCTGGCGGCGGGAGCTCCTAGGAGGACAGATAGAGGGGGTGTAAAAGGCATCCTAAGGCCTTGAGGCAGATATCTATCTTTTGCAGTTCTAGACTTGAGAGAACCCGAAAGAGACCACATCAACGAGGTCCTCATTCCTGAAAAAGATTGAGAATGGACTGTGGTAGGAAGAGGAGGGCTGGACCATGTGGCCACTGAGGGGCCAGATTCCATCACAGCTGCCCCTGCTCTTTCCTTTGCCACCTTCGGCCTCAGCAAGCTAGGCCACTTTTAATACTCAGACTGGGCTAAGTGCTTTACTAAGTCACCCCCAAATCACAGCGGCTGAACACATCAGTAGTTGATTTCCCACTCAGGTATTTAGTGGATATCTTTCTTTTCAGGGACTGAGACTACGTCCTTGCGGTGACCCTACTGGCCCCTAGGGCGTCAGCATGTAACTGGCAGCTGGGGGAGGAAAGAGGGCCTGGAGGATTGAGTAGAAAGGTTCTAAGTGCCAGGCCTGTCATGAGCGCACACCCCTTGCGTGCACCGTCCACTGGCCCCGGACCCAGTCACGTGACCCCAGCTGCCCCGAGGAAGCCCGGCAAATGGCGTCGAGCTGTGCATCCACGAGGAAAGGAAAGGCATTTGTGAAAATAAAGCAATCTCTGCCACAACTTCTTACCTCCCTGAGCCTCCTCACTCGGTGCTCTGAGGCGGGAAAGGTGGCCCGTCAGTTTGGCCCATGTTGGAGGGGGCGCTGGGCAAGCGTCTTCTCCTGGCCTGGCTTCTGACTGGACCCCACGCCCAGGCACCCCAGGTTTCTTTGCTCTGGGTGGGAGGGCCTCCCGCTGACACTGTGTTTCTCCTCCACAGTATGTGGCCTTTGCCTCCCTCTTCTTCATCCTGGTCTCCATCACCACCTTCTGCCTGGAGACCCACGAGCGCTTCAACCCCATCGTGAACAAGACCGAGATCGAGAATGTTCGGAACGGCACGCAAGTGCGCTACTACCGGGAAGCGGAGACGGAGGCCTTCCTCACCTACATCGAGGGCGTCTGTGTGGTCTGGTTCACCTTCGAGTTCCTCATGCGTGTCGTCTTCTGCCCCAACAAGGTGGAGTTCATCAAGAACTCGCTCAACATCATCGACTTCGTGGCCATCCTCCCCTTCTACCTGGAGGTGGGCCTCAGCGGCCTGTCCTCGAAGGCCGCCAAGGACGTGCTGGGCTTCCTGCGCGTCGTCCGCTTCGTGCGGATCCTGCGCATCTTCAAGCTGACCCGCCACTTCGTGGGGCTGCGCGTGCTGGGCCACACGCTGCGCGCCAGCACCAACGAGTTCCTGCTGCTCATCATCTTCCTGGCGCTCGGCGTGCTCATCTTCGCCACCATGATCTACTATGCCGAGCGGATAGGGGCCCAGCCCAACGACCCCAGCGCCAGCGAGCACACCCACTTTAAGAACATCCCCATCGGCTTCTGGTGGGCCGTGGTCACCATGACGACGCTGGGCTACGGAGACATGTACCCGCAGACGTGGTCCGGCATGCTCGTGGGAGCACTGTGTGCGCTGGCGGGCGTGCTGACCATCGCCATGCCCGTGCCCGTCATCGTGAACAATTTTGGGATGTATTACTCCTTAGCCATGGCTAAGCAGAAACTACCAAAGAAAAAAAAGAAGCATATTCCACGGCCGCCGCAGCTGGGATCTCCCAATTATTGTAAATCTGTCGTAAACTCTCCACATCACAGTACTCAGAGTGACACATGCCCGCTGGCCCAGGAAGAAATTTTAGAAATTAACAGAGCAGGTAGGAAACCTCTTAGAGGCATGTCAATCTGACCTTTCACCTCCGCCCCCCGTAGCGATGATTCCAGATTCAGTCAGACTGCTTCCTTAGTTCCGTGGGCAACCCGGGACCGCGCACTCAGTCTCGAGGTGTGGAGCCCGGGGGCCCAGGGAGATGCTGGGCAGCCACATTCACAAGGCGAGAGCCTGCTGGAGGAACCTCACTGGTGGCCCTGGGTAAGGAGGTTGGCGCGCTGGTCTCGTGAGGTTCGGAAGAGACGACGTGGCCCGCGAGGTTGCATAGGACTCTCTTAGCAGGAGCCCAGGGGGCTGCTGCTCGGCGGGCAGGAGGCAAGCGTGAGTCTCTGACTCAGGCCACTGTCCCGGTGCCGGGGCAGGGCAGGGGTGGGTGTGATTCGGAAATGCCAGACAGCTTCCGATTTGGTCTTGACTCGGCTCCCTTCAGGCTGTGCAGACAGCACAGTTGGTGCATGGGATCGGGCAGGAGGGTCCTGCAAAGGCAGCAGCAAGGATTCTCACCACCCCACCCCCCCCAGAGCCTGTGCCCATAGCTGAGTAGAACTCCTGCTCTGATTCCGGCTGCCTAGCTCCGGGTGCGTCCTCGGAGACGCCTGTAGCCCTCCGTAACAAGCTTACTTACCCCATAGCATGCCGAACCAACTCATCTTCCACCACCACTCTAGAGTTTAGCATTTATCTTTAGGAACCTGTTGGAGCGACTCTAGCTTTCACGTTGTCTGTTTGGGTCGATGGTCGAGAGGGAGCTTCCGGTGGCCTTCTGATGGAAGCAGCTGGTGAGCGAAAGACTAGAGGGGGCCACCACCCCGGGCAGCTTAGATGAAAGCACTTACAGACCAGCAGCCACCTCCCACCGAGGGGTCTCCCCATGTCCGGCAGTAGGGACAGCAGCAGCAATACGTGACATCCAGACCCGTGTACAGCCACGTTCCCGTGAATTGGGGGGGGCAGGGGGAGGGGGGCCACGAAACAATACTAGTCACCGTGGGATATATTCTCATATTCCATGGCTAGTGGTTCGTTCTGGGACTATCTCAGTTTTATGAGAATCTGCACTCGCACATAAAGTTGATCACGGGGCTCCGGTCCGAAGATACAAGCCCATAGTCTACCTCCACCCAGGGAACACCATCGACTTATTCTGTGGACACAGGGATTTCAAGGGAATGAATGACCCAGAGAAGAATGGCAACACTGAGCTGAGACGTGCCAGGGTGAGGGAGGCCGAATGAGTGACAGGTAGCATTTAGTCTATGGAGGACGTCCCCGTGCCTGGGTCTGGCGGGCTGGCTCAGACCTGGAGGAGCAAGGTTCCCCCCGGTTTGGGTGGCCTCACCCAGCGGATGAGTGATTCTTCCCTGCTGACACGCCCACCACCCCATCCTGCTCCCGATCCGGCTTCATTGCACACCTGTGCGGCCTAGCGCAGAACCCCCAAGGCCCGCTTCTCTGCCCGTGGGGGCTCTCCTGCCCCTTCGTCTGGTCCCGTACCCCTCCCTGCTTCCTGGATTCCTGGAGGCACTCAAGAAGAATGTGGTTAGTGTCCCGGGCTGGGCCAGGGGGTGGGCGAGGGTCTCCGAGGCTGGAATAGGGGGCCTGAGGTAGGGCTGGGCCCCCTGGCCAAGGTATGGCCCCTGCTCAGCGGGGGAGGCACAGGCTAGTGGAAAGCTCCGCCCCACCTCTCTGCTTTGGATTAGGTGGACGTTTGACCTCAGGAGCCACCGTCCTGGCAAGGAAAGTTCTGGGGCTCTGGGGAGGGTCTGGGCTGGCCTAGCCCCCACCTTCACTGCAGGCCCCAGCAGGAAGAGCTCAAAGCTGGGTGACATCACCATGGCGCTACTTGGGCCTTCTGTCACATCCTCTCCAACACTGGATATATCAGGTTCAGTGCCCCAAGCTGGGGTGCCCAGGCCAGCCTACCAAGGATCCCCATTTCACTCCAGTCAGGCACAGATTCCTCTGCACTCCTAGAAAATGCCAGTATTCTCCATGCGGTGAGAGCACACACACACACACACACACACACACACACACACACACACACGCACACACACGAGTGCACGTATGCCAAGTGCAGACGTGTGTGTCCTGACGTGCACACCAGCTAGTCCCAGAGACACAGCCCTCTTCCCGTGCTGCAGCAGACCTGTGAAGCCCTTTCACTTCTGTGGATCCCCTGGGCCCCCCAGCCATGGCAGCCCTGCTCCCGGGAGCCTCCTGGCCCCTGGCCCCAGATCTCAGGGACCCAGAGAGCTCTGGCTCGGGCAGTCTCTGGCTGAGGAGGGATTTGGGGGCCTCCCAAGCTTGCCCCCAGGAGCCCAGATGCCCAGACCTTCCTCCCTTTCTCTCCCCAGCCCCACACTCTTCCCTCCTTCCCTTCCCAAACACTCACTCGCCCTGGAGGTGCTGTCCTGCTGTCCAGACCTGTCCACCATGGCTCCCAGACCCCTGAGCCTCCTCCCTCACCAGAACACTCCTCCTTCCAAAAGCTGGTGTGTGAGACCCAGGTGATCTATCACCAAGGTGTGGTCCTTAAGGGACCTCCACCCCTGCATCACAAGGCCCTTCCCATTTTCTTCCTTCTCTCCTTGCAGCCACATGCCTAGATGGCTGTGGGGGTGTCTGTGAGTGAGTGGGGGGAGACCAGAGGTGAGGAAAGCAAATGTGGGTGGAGACCTGACCCTACAAGAATCGAGAGAGGTAAGACATAGCCCCCAAGGCCTTTCCAGCCTCACTCCACTCCCAAGGACAGTCAGGTGGCCTCAGCGAAATCTGGGTTTTCTAATTCCACTTTTAGAATCTGGTTTAAGGCTAAATGCAGTCTGCTAGGCTCTGGGGCATCCGCTACCCCTCACCCCCCAGGGCCAGACCCCCAGGACTCAAGCAAGGCCTCCCCATAGCGTCAGCAGCACCTTCTCTCACATCCACCTCTTGGTCTGTCCTGAAGCCTCAGGTCTGTCTGTGAGGGATGATCCGGTCTCCTCCTCTGTACCATGGCTGGCATGGCCTCCGCGTTTGGGGGATTTGTCCTGTGGGGGTCGTAGAGCCTCATGGAGAGATGCCAGGAGGGCACCCCACATAGTCAGGGGCTGTCTGGGGCTGATGGCCCAGGAGAGGCTGCTCGTCTCCCAGAAAGGGTCGCCCCCATCTAGAGTCGGGGTCCTAGACCACCTGCTCTGGACAGCTCGGAGTGCTCCCTCTGTCCTGCCATGTCCATCCACGTGTGTGTCTTGTCCATCTCTGCTCCCGTGATATGGGCGGTCCTCTGTGGTGCTGCGTCTGGGGCTGCGGGGTCCCACCATTGGTGAGCAGGGTGCTGGCACGGGGGGAGGGTTGGTGGCCAGACCCACTATTTGCCCACTGGCATGGAGGGCAGCCGCGAAGTCCCAGAGAAAGTGCTCCCCGGGCTCCCGAGGAGCCGCCGCTGCAGCCTCTGGCTCATCTCTGAAGGGGCATTGTCCCCCGAGCAGCTGAGTCCGCAGCGCCCCCGGCCCTCACCTCCACCTTCCCCTGCCGGGCCGCAGTGGGTGCTGCGAGTGGCGGTCATCCGCGGGGCAGGGAGGGTGACAGGAGTGGGCAGAGGTGACCAGACAGGGTGTGGGCAGGGGCCCTCCACACGGGCTGGCCGAGGTGTTGCTCGGGGTAGAGGGCCAGGGTGGGCAGCGGGGGCCCGGAGTGGGGTCCTTGAGGCCCCCAGGCGGGCCGAGGCGGGAGTAGAGGAGAAACGAACCCACTCTGAGGGCCAGGCATGGGTGTTCTTTTCTGTGGTGTTCACATTTCCTCTCTTTCTCTCTCTCTCTACTAATCATGTCTCTCTCTTTCTCTCTCTCTCCTCGTTTTGTTGCATGACTTGTGCCAGTTCTCGTGATTATACTCTGCTCGTGTCTCTCACAGACCGTCCCCACTTAGCCTGGGACTTTTCCCCTGAGCCCCCTGCTGGGCAGACCCCTGGGGCTGAACCCAAGGCCATGCCCAGCCAGCCCCACCCCGCCCCAGCCCCGCGTGCGCCCCCCGGCGCCCGCTGCGGGTGTGAACAGTAAGTAGTCCCGGAGAGCAGGGCCCAGACACTGGGTTCTCCTTGCTCCAAAGTTTAAAAAAAAATGACCCTTTGCAGGTGCTCATCTGTCTCAGCCCATTTCAAAGCCTGGAAACCATCTCCGTGAGACCCTGCCCATGCTGTCATTTCATCACTGCAGGCCGGCGGGGGCGAGCGGGGGCCGAAGGTCCTGGGGCCTGGGGAGGCAGGGCTCACAGCCTTCTGGGGAGCAGGTGGGAACCAAGGCTCCCGGTGGCCATCTCCTCCAAAGGACAGGGTGGGGGCAGGAGGGCGGGGAGGCTTGGGTTAGCTGGCGCCTCTGGCCTCTTTCATGGGTTCCCCAGGTTGAGAGAGTTGGCCCCTCCTTGGTTTCTCTCTCTTCCAGCCACCCCACTGGAGTTGGGGAGGGAGAATGCTCCCAGTTTCTGAGAGCACCCCAAACCACAGATACACCAACTGGCTAGGGAGGTCAGCTCTTTCACAGAGCAAGACCTAAACACACCCACCCAGTCATAGGTTCCCCTCAAAGGTCACCGTGGTTGAGAGAAGCAGCAGGCCTCAGGGGTGTCCCGGAGTCTTTCCAGGGAGAGAAAGGTGCCCAGCACATACCTACCTGGGATGCCTGATGGCTGCCCCTGCCGCCAGCCCCCGTAGGGAAAACCAGCGGAGCTTGGGTCCCCTTAAAGGCCCAGGGGCAGGCACTGAGGGGCAGAGCCGCTGGGCGGGGGCCCAGCACTCAGAGCCAGAGGAGGGGTGTCAGGCTCTACCACCCACCTTTGCCCCACCCCTGGGCCAGAACTACTGGCTATAGATGCCTCCACCGACAGACAGACGATGGCCAACAGAGAGACAGCAAACCCTGGCTCCCCTCCCAGATGGAGAGGCTGCCGGGTGGGACTCACTGTGTTCCCCTTGAGGACAATCTGTGCAGGGTACTATGGGCCCCAACTCCGCATCCTCATCCCCTCTCACCTCCCTGATACGTCTTCCCTTCTCTCTCCCCACTGCCTTCCTCCCTCAGCCCCTTGCCCGGGAGGGAAGACGGGGGCCAGCCAGAATGGGAGGCAGGCCGGGGCGTGTCTGTGCGCACACGTGTGTGCCCGCAGACACGCCCCAAGTGCTAGGCAGCTCCCAGACCCCAGAGAGGCCCCAGTCACGTGGTGTCAGAGTTACCTTGGTAACTGGCCTTTCTGGTTCAGAATAAATCGGGGAGCGAAGCCCCTGGGATTTGTCGAGAAACGCACTGTACGTGAAACGCTTTGCCATCTTGTACGACAGACTTTTTTTTTAAGTTCCAAAATTATGATGGGATTTTTTTTGGATTTGCTTTACGAATAAACCTGATTGGTCCATTTCTCTTTTGACTGACTGCCTCTTTGTAGTGACATGATGTGTACACGGGCCGTGATCCCACCCACGGGCGCGCTGAGTGTGCACGTGGGGAAGGATCACCTGGGCGTGTAGTTACATGATGTGAGCAGGGTCATGGAGGAGGGTCCCCTCTTTAGGCTTTCAGAGAGCCCCTCCCTCGTGTTCACACCTGTGTTGGTGTCGCCTTCCCCTGAGGCTCTCCCCCCAGATGAAGGCTTTGAGGAAGCCCCGGTGCCCACCGTGGGGACTGAGTTGCTCCACCCTGGCCTGGAAGATTCTGCTTTGAGGGCAGAGAGCAGGGGGCAGGCTCAGTCCCCAAGTGTGATGGGCGGGAGCTGAGGCCAGACAGAGCGACCTCTGCCAGCTCCAGAGGCTTCCACGGCTCTGCTCCTGGACTTGGGAGAGGGCGAGCTCCTCGCTCTGGCCACGCTTTGCCCCCACCACATGTTTCCTCACACCTCTTCCCAGGTTCCTTCGCAGGCTGTCACAGAGGCCAAGACTCCTCTCTCCCCACCCGAGTCCATCTGCCACTGTTGTCTTCACACGTCCATTTGCTCTGCTTTGCCGGGACACCGCTGTGAGGAGGCAGAGGAACGGGAGGCCCTCCCAAATCATGGCCCGCTCTCACTGCCTCATGCATACATCCTGTTGTGCCTTTGCAAGCTGACCAGGCCCGCTGCGGGCAGAGCGGGACGCAGACACTGGCGTGATCGGTGGGGGGATTAGAGCAGACCGAGTGACTAGCTGAAATCTGCGTGGGGGGTGGAGCAGATTGAATGGTTAACTTGGGTCTGTGTGGGGATAGAGGAGGCTGCATGGCCAGACCTAGTCTGTGTGGGGGTGGGGCATACAGAGTGACCAGGGTGAGTCTGTGTGGGGCAGGAGACTGTGGGACCAGGCCTGGTCTGCATATGGGGGGTAGGGCATACAGAGTGACCAGGGTGAGTCTGTGTGGGGACAGAGGACACTGTGTGACCAGGCCTAAAGTCTGCATGGGGGGGGGGCATACAGAGTGACCAGGATGAGTCTGTGTGGGGCAGAGGAGACTGTGGGACCAGGCCTGGTCTGCATATGGGGGGTAGGGCATACAGAGTGACCAGGGTGAGTGTGTGGGGACAGAGGAGGCTGCATGGCCAGGCCTAGTCTGTGGGGAGGGGGGCATACAGAGTGACCAGGGTGAGTCTGTGTGGGGACAGAGGACACTGTGTGACCAGGCCTAAAGTCTGCATGGCGGGGGGGCATACAGAGTGACCAGGATGAGTCTGTGTGGGGCAGAGGAGACTGTGAGACCAGGCCTGGTCTGCATGTGGGGGAGGGGGGGATACAGAGTGACCAGGGTGAGTCTGTGTGGGGACAGAGGAGACTGTGGGACCAGGCCTGGTCTGCATGTGGGGGGGGGGGATACAGAGTGACCAGGGTGAGTCTGTGTGGGGACAGAGGACACTGTGTAACCAGGCCTAAAGTCTGCATGTGGGGGGTAGGGCATACAGAGTGACCAGGGTGAGTGTGTGGGGACAGAGGAGGCTGCATGGCCAGGCCTAGTCTGTGGGGAGGGGGGCGTACAGAGTGACCAGGGTGAGTCTGTGTGGGGACAGAGGAGACTGTGGGACCAGGCCTGGTGTGTATGGGGGGTAAGGCATGCAGAGTGACCAGGTTGAATCCAAATGGGTGGGGGGCAGGATGAGTGACGAGGTAGGGTATGTGTGGAGGACAGTGTGAAGTGTGTGGTAGGGGGGATCCTGGTGGGGGATATAGTTGATAGATGGGGTCTAGATGGGGCTAGGGAAGCCTTGAGGACCTAGCTGGGTGTGGATAGGCGGCAGCCAGGCTCTGGTCAGCAAGAGAGAGAGGTCTGAAAAGGCCACCTCTCTGGACTGGAGTTTTTCTGCGTGTCTGTCTGTCTTCTCCCTGAGCTCTATGTCTGGCCCCCTACCCATGACTGCATCCACACCATCCTGTCTCATCGGCCCTGCCTTGGGCCCTGGGTCCAGCCCCCAGCACCGCGCTTGCTGGACCCATCACCAACTCATCTTTTTGCAAACTTTGAGCAAACCCAGGAGCCCCTCCTTCCCTGCACTGTGGGCAGCCCACAGGCTGCCCAAATGAGCCGGGGACCCGTAGCCTCGTGCCTCCCTCCACGGCCCACTTGCTTTTCTGTCCTCAGGGACAGGCTGCCCTTTGCCAATGCCCCACCTCTGGCCTGTCCCCCTCCCCCACTAAACAGTTTTCAGTGTCTCAATAGCTTCTGCTTATATGTTTGAAGATTCCAAACTGAATGGGGAGGTGGCGAAGGCCGCGCTGGCGAACGAAGACTGCCCCCACATAGACCAGGCCCTCACTCCTGATGAGGGCCTGCCCTTTACTCGCTCGGGCACCCGCGAGAGATACGGACCCTGCTTCCTCTTATCAACCGGGGAGTACACGTGCCCACCTGGTGGAGGAATGAGAAAGGGTATGTAGGGGAGGCGGGGGCACTCTGCATCGGCTGGGCCGCCTCGCGCTCCTGCAGGTGGGCGGGTGGGGCGGCGGGGGAGGGGTGCTGAGGGGCAGGCAGGCACGCTGAGGGGGGGCAAGGAGCAGGAGCCCCCCCAGGGTTGGCCTCTGGAGGTCTGAGTCCCTTTCTCCCAAGGGGGATGTCAGGTAGCAGAGAGAACCTGAGGTCCCAGCAGCTGGGGGTTGGAACCGAGCTGAGGGGTAGGAAGGGGCTCTGGGACAGGCTGGATGACTACAGGGCTGCGACCCTCAGGCAGGGGGTCACCTGGGGATGTGAGAGGAGCCTTGACTCCTCCAGGCTGCTGCAGCAGATGGCGGGTGAGAGCAAGAAGGCAAGGTCATCTCCCCGGTCCCTTGGTTGCAGAGAGCCACAGGGTGGGCCTGGCCTGGCCAGGACCCTGTAGGCTTAGCCACCCAAGATCCATGTTCTGGAAGACCACCCTTTAAAGAGAATCTGTAGGTCAGTGGGAAGGGAGGCATGAAGACAGAGGTGGTCTCAGGACTTGGGGGCGAGGCCAGTGTCATTGCAGAGGTAAGGTGTGTGCTAGTCAGAATATTGCCAGTGGCAGTTCGAGAACTCGAGGAGAGAGGGTTAAGCAGGACTCTGCGCAGCACCTTGCATCCCTGGTCACTGCCCCGGGTGTGGTTAGCGCCCCCTTGTGGTTGGTGAAGGCTGAGCCCCACGGTGGCCTCTCTGTTCAAGGTCTCCTTGTACCAGACGCTTACCTGAGGCTGACCCCCTGGGGAAAAGACTTCTCCTAGAGCTTGAGCATGGGCTGGAGAGAAGCTTGAGGCGGGGCCCCAGAGCACCCTAGCTCCAGGCTTCAGGCATTGGCCTGGAAGGGAGAGGAAGCCCTCCTTGGCCTATCGGACTGGCTGGGCTTCTCATGCATGTCTGGGAGTGCCTCACATGCTCACACGGGATGCATGCGGACCCGTGTGAGCAGGTTGGGCCGGAGCGATAGTTGGTTTTTTAGAGCAGTAGTTCGTGTAGCCTGTGGCCATTCACAACTGCTCCAGTATTTGAAGTTGTTCAACAAGGCACAAGGAGAAAACACAGAATTCAAAATGAAGGGCAAACCCAAACCCAGGAGAGGACAGGCAGCCTACGCTGAGATGGGAAAGTCCTTCTGGTCATTGGTGTTTCCTGTGCCCACCTGACCCAGGCTGGCCCCGCTTCCTTGCCCTGCCTGGAGGTCCCTCGGACCCCAGTGCGGCATAGACTGCTGTCCGCATGGTGCTGCATGGTGGAGGGCTGCGGGCCTGAGGCGGGCCCATCCTTGGCACCTTCCACGGATAGGCCGATGCTCCCCTTCGCAACTGGCTTTCTCCCTGGAAGTTCTAGAATCCGAGGAGCAGGGGCGGCCCAGGGGAGAGAGGGGGGAAGCAGGGAGGCTTTGTGGCTGTGCTCTGCCCGGTAAGGTCTCATGGGCTGCCTGTCTCCTTCATCTCGAATGTTGGATCAATCTGGGTGGCCTAAAAGAACAGACAGGAGAGGCTCTTTACTGTGCTTCCAGAAGCCGAGGGAGAGTGGGCCAGAAGAAGCCCCATCTCCTTGTAGTGGCCAAGAAGCCTAGTGGCAGCCACTGTCCACAGGTGGGACCCGTTCCCCAGTCCCACAGAGGCGTGGGTGCCAGAGTCTTTGGGGGGCACCAAGGGTGACTTGCCCCCACCCACATCCACCCGTTCTCACGGAGTCATGACAGCGCTGAGGACTTGCTTTTCTCAGGAGAATTGCAGTGCATAAGCCACGTGCAGAGTAGGAAAGTTAGGGACTCAACCCGGTCCCCAGGAGGGAGAAAGAGAGGCGTGCTGGGCCGGCTCACTGCATGGGAACACCAAGCCAGCTGGAGAAGAATCTGCCTGCCTCTGCATGCGGCTGTTCTGTCTTTCCTCCTCCTTCCTTAAAAACTAAGTACCAAGCGGGATGGGAAAGCCAAGAAGAGAAGCTCAAGTGTTAATTGTATTCTTTACATACAGATCTTTGCAAAGAAAGCCCTGTCATTGCTAAGTATATGCCGACAGAGGCTGTGAGAGTGACTTGACCAGGCGGCTTGGCCGAGGACACTGGTGGCTATTAAGCATCTGGGTGGACCAGCAGCCCCTCCTCACCCTCGGACAGAGTAAATTCACGCCATGCAGGTTTGCCGGACGAGTCCGAGTGGCCCAGGTCTTGTACTAAGACGGACGTAGCTTTTTCTACGGCCAAATGGTAACTGACCGTAGAGGATTTCTTTTCCTTCTTTTCTTTTTCTTTCTTTTTTTTTCTTTCTTTTCTTTTCTCTTCTTTTCTTTTTTTTTTTTTTTTTTTTTACATTTTATTTTATTTGGGGAGGGGGGTGGAGGGGTTCCTTAGCATGACTTGCATGAAGTTAAACAGAAAACCCAGTAAACCAAACCCACCAACCCCCTGCAACTGTAATGATCACCCCAAACACCACCAACAAGAAAAAAGCAAAAGTCTTCTATTTTCTTTCAAAGCTCTTTACTTTTACACACGTTGCTGGAGCCAGACTGTAACGGCGCTCGGTAGAAACCTGTACCTTTCTGGGGGTGGGGGGAGGGGTGGGCACGGGGAATGGATGGCTTCCCTTTTTGTACACGAGCTCGAGAGTCAAGGTTCCGAAAAGGGCAGTCGGTCAGTCATCGGTCATATTGACCTCACCTTCATAGTTCATCTCTCACGCGGAAACTGAGAACTTTGCTCCAAATAGAATCGTGGAAACACGCACTGCTGCTTTCTTCCTTCTCTGTCTGGCATGCTTGTGACCCAGCGGACGTCTTCCCAAGACCCCTGACAGCGGCTAGTCTAGGTTGATTCTGTCGTCTTGGCGTGTAGATTCACTGTGACCAGCTCTCATAACAAATTGTTCATAGTAAATAATCAACACCGTACGGATCTTCCGAGGGTTACTTTAGATCACCAAAAGATCAGGACCACGGGAGGGGCGGCCCTCCTCCACCTTTATTAAGGCACAACCTGGCATTGTATGCAATTTAGTACTTCAGAGTAAAAAACTGCATGCCCAATGTTATGCAAAGCGATTCTAGCATGAAATAAATTTTGTATCATGGGTTCTGTAGAGTCTAAAGCAGATTTGTTTTCCTGAAGCCATCGGAGGTTTGCAGAGACTCACTTCTGCATCTTGAATAAATATAGTATTTTCCCAACAGAAACAGAGGACAGTAGCTTGGCTTGGATCTGATTCTAAAATTAGTGGTGGGGTGGGGGTGGGGAAGGATGATATTTTTGAAAAACACATGCTTGAATTGAAAAAAAAATGCAACATCTCGAGCTTTCACTGCAGCTCGCAACATTTCCTGGAAAGAGAGCAATGCTGCTTTAGCCCAACACCCTCCCCCCCTCCTTGGGCCCTGGCCCTCCATAATAAAAAGCTGACTTTTGAGATGAAGCACGGATTTGGGTTTTTATTGCCGTGGGCAGTGTCGCAATTCGGTTCCGCCTGTGATCAGGCCTGCTGAGCTGGGCTGGGCTGGGGTAAACCTGAACCCTCGCTCCTCTGGTCTTGAGGACCTAGCCAAGGTGCTGGCTGTCCTCCTGCTGGGAAAAGACAGGTTCTTCCTCTTTGGTCTGGGGAGGGAGACAGTTCTCTGAAGGGATGGGGCCTACAAGGACTTGACCCTAAAAGGAGCACATCCTCTAGGCGTTCACTGACACGGAAACTTCTCTGCGAGTCATGCCATATTGATGACTCCTTGAGTCTGGCCATGTCAGACTCCCAGCTCCCGTGCAGACCTTAGTCACCTCCCTCGTAGGGCCGTTCGTGAATCTGATGGTGGCAGAGGCAGGGGGCTGGCTGACAGGTCCGGGTGCCCTACCCCGCTGCACGCTGCTGGGTCCGGTCTGGCTGACCCCCTTATTGCACACATCTCACTCAGCCTGGAGGCTCTTGAAGGGGGGGAGCCCTCTCTCGGGGATCTCGATTTGCGTGGGTTGTTCACTTGGTTTCTCGTGGGGGAATAGAGTGGGCACTGGGGTTCCAATTCTTTCCTTATCCATTCGAGAATCCAGGAATGTTCAGGTGGAAAGTCCCTCACGGTCATGGCAGTCAGCCTTTGAGCATTTTATAGATGTTAAGTGAGGTCCGCAGGGGAGAACGGTCTTCCCAGGGCCACAAACAAGTGGGTGTCAGTCTCTCCGGATTTCAGCTCCCTTGAGGCCCCCAGCAGGGCCTGAGTCAGCCGTCAGATGGGTGGGTGGGGGCTGAAGGAGGGTGTGAATTCTCATCAAGCAGTGCCTTGTGCCCTCGGAGCCTTTGCCTGAACTTCCACCCTGTGTGGCCCGGGAGTCAAGGCCTGGGGGTCGGTGGGGCAATGGGTACAGGCAAGCCCAAGGGGTCATGCAGCTAAAGAGCCGCCGGGTCACACTATGTGTGTCATGGCCGTTCACAAGTATCGGGATGTGGAAGCCAAGCAGCCTCAGCCACCGCAGGGAACGTCATATTCACTCCACCTGGGACCCAGCCTGGAGGCAGGACGTCTGGTGGACCCAAGGGGACTTAACACAAAGCCATTTGCAGCGTAGGTGTTCCGGGACATAGTAGCTAATGTGGAAAAGAGATGAACGTACACGGAGCGCCTGCGTGTGGGGGGCACGTGGGAAACATGGCCTAACGACAGCCCTCAGTAATTCCACCTGCCCATTTTAGAGGCTAGCGGACAGGTGCAGAGAGGTCAATAACTGGCCCAAAGCCACACAGCCAATGAAAGATGAAGGAAGATTTTAACCCAGGCGGGCTGACGCCAGGGCTCAGGGGAAGCTGTCTCTAGATAATTGGGGCCTTCCTGGGGCTAAAGCCCGGAACTGATAGGAACACTAGCATGGCTGGTCCCGAATCCCAGACCCTCAGGACCTGGCCTCCTGTCCTCCTTCACGAAGCGCCACGGGTATGATGGAAGCAGCCGCTTTCCGTGCTGCTCAGAGCCTTCCACACACGCACCTGGCTACCTCACTCTCCTGCTTGAACATCTGTTGCCCTAAGGAGGAAACTGAAGCTGCTTCAATTGTCCAGCACGCCCCCCGCCCCCGGTCCTCTTCCGACTCTCATGTCTGTGCCCCAGTGGCTCGGTGAGTCAGCAGTTACACGTGTGCACCCAAGGACCTGGAACTCCCTCCCTCTGACCGTCCCACCATGTCCCGCCTAACGGGCTAACTCCCAATTCCCATCTATTACTGAGTCTCCGTCTTTGAAGTGGCAGGTGCCTGGGTGTGGGGGTGGGGAGCGCTTTCCTCCGAGCCCCAGGTTCGGATTCACCTTTGCAAGCACAGCCTCATCTAGTTTGGATCTGACAGCCTACTGGGATCAAAGGTGGTGAGGGTATCAAAGGAAGAGGGGTGCCTGTGACCTGGAGGGGAGAGTGTGTGGCAGACAGGTGAGGATGTGAACAGCCCACTAACACCTGGAACGTGGTGACCATACACAGTCACTGCAGACGCCAGGCCCAAGACCCGTGAGCACAGCAGGGGCCTCACGCCCCTCTTCTGTTCCCTTCGTCCTCCTCATGTGGGAGGAGTACCAAGGCCAATCTACTTGGCCTATCAGTACAAGAGTAATTTTTAAAAATGAGTGGGTATTTACTCAAGTTGGCTCCTATGGTGCATTAGCTAACCGGGTGGAGGATACTGACCTTGACTACCAACTGGTTATAACCTGCACAGCATAGTTCTTGCACACGTCTAAGAGATAAACAGAGGATAGGCGCGGGTGAAGGGATCGTGACCCCCTCATTTAACCTCCCTACCCCACGGTGGCCCTAAGAGTGCACTCATCAGTTCATTCATTAACATTTATCGGGAACTTCTTCTGTATCAGGACCCGTCCTTGGTGAAGGGGTTCCAGAATCCACCAAGATCGGTCCCTCGCTCTCGAAGAGCCCAGGGTCTATTTGGGAACGAGGGGCTTGCACATCGACAAGTCTGAGAATGACCACAGGAATCAAAGGGTCCAGAAAACATGCGGGTGACACTGTCGACAGCCCCCGGAGTTTCCGGGCACTCATCAGGCCCAGTGGACGGACTGGGACCAAGGCGGTGGCTGTGGTAGGGAAGACAGAACAGAGGAACCCGAGGAGACAGGGCTGTCTGCGCTGTTGTCTAGTGCCGGGAGCCATTCACTCCTCCATGTGAGGACAGTCTGGCCCCCACAGGCTTGCAAGAAGGGTCTGAGTCAGTTTCCGAACCAGAGTCTGGGTCCCAGTCTTTCAGGCTGGGAAGGAGCCCTGAGACGCTCCTTTCTTATGCCAAAGGGCCTCGGGAGAAGCACCAGGGCTCAGCGGAAGACTTGGAACTGGGGCTTCTTCTAGCAGGCACTGAAGGAGGCGGGAGGGACCCCTGTGCTGCCGTGCTGTGGGAGAGTGTCTTGGCTCCTTGTGAGCAGTGAGCCTGTTTAGGAAGTATGGGCCTGAGGACTATTGGGTGTGGGCCTGTTTTCTGGCCTGTGTGTCTGATGCTGACCATTTCACCTGTAGGACCATGGCAGGGCAGGGTGGGGGCACGCGGCAGCCAGTAACTGCAGGCTTGCTCCAGTATGGGTCATCTCTGGGCCATCCCACTGTTCCATCTCTGAGGGTGTGGGACCTGGCAAGATCAGCTCAGAGTGCACAGAGATGTCCTTCCCACTGCAGAAGTACTTAGAGGCTGTTCTAGCCTCTACTGGTTCTGGGAGGCCGGCACCCAAGGGCTTTGCTGGCCAGCGCAGTGCTATTCCTAGGATCCAACATCGGGAGCACTGCACACCATGCACTGGTGTCAAGGGCAGCCAATGGCTGTGGGTGGTCTCTAGGTTCCGGCCTGGGGAGCTCAAGATTGTCCTCACCCCCTCCACTGGGCTGAATCCACTCCTGGTCCCAGGGTTGCCCCTCGTCGGCCCCCCTGGTCTGCCTCAAGGCTCTGGATGGGTCCCCTCCCAATCAGGACCCTGGGCCGGGAGTGAGGTGTGTGGCCCCTTCCCCTTTATAGGCCTCTCTTTTCCCAAACGAATAATGAAAATGTTGGATAAGACCAGTGGTTTCAAAGCTTTCTCAAGTTTTTCTCACCTTGTCAAGTGAAATCTTGTGTGAAGCCCAGTAGATAATACAGATGAAAATAAAGCTGCTGTGAATAAGCTGGAGGGAGGGGACCTGGACCTCTGTCCACATGGCTTTCCTTCACTCACAGCCCACCAGGCGGCCACTGAATTCTCTGGAGACTTCTAGGGCTCTAACAAATGCACCTGGAAGGCCGCTAGGCTAGGAGGTCGTCTCTCCAGTCCTCTGCTCCGATGTCCTGGGGTTTTGTAACTTCCTAAAGCCTAGCCCTCACAGACCCAGCCCTCTCCTGAGTCACAGAGGGGAGGTGGTGTGGAACGGGCCACAGATGGGGCTAGCTAGCTGGTGACACTGCCACACAGTCCTCCGGGGAAAGCCATTCTCTGAAGCCCTCTGGCCAAAGGCCTGCTGCCAGTCATAGCAGAGACACAGGCACTATGTCCCCCAGAGCCACAGCTGCCACCTGGGGAAGCCTGGTGCCCATTTTACCTGAAGGCCCTCCTCCTGCAGAGGCAAGGAGGGCCTAGGGGCAGATGTCAGGGGTTAGGGTCAGACTCCCCTTCCCATGCTGTGGACCATCCCTCCTCTGAAACTACCCAGCATGGCTACTAGTTACACAGACCAGATCCAGGGTCCTGCCTGGCTCGGATGAAGACACTGATCTTCTGAGAGCTCACTGGTTCTAGATTCCCTTGTCTGCCCCAGGCGTCTCCTCTGCTAGGTCTTCCCAGAAGTCTCTTCTCTTCTCTGTCTCTTCCTCCACTCACTCATCTCCACTTCCTTCCAGCCCCGTGTCCAGAGCCTTCTCCCCTTTCCCTTCACCCAGTCACCAAGACAAGAATTCCTTTCCGTCCGAGTACCCACCTGCCTGACCAGGGTACCCCAACGTCCTTGAGCCAGCAAACTAATGCTCCAGGCACTGAGAATCCCGAAGGCTGCTGGCCCATAATGATCACAAGGGACGGGGCTGGGTTTTCTGTCCCCACTAGGTAAAGACAGGCTGGAGCCTGCTGTTTTCCATGTCCTTTGGCGATTTCAATTTAAATGTTGCTTAGAGACCAGATTCCCCAGCCTTGCAACCAACTTGGGTTCTTGTTATTGCCCTCATGGGGGTCCCTGTTCCCATCCGTCTGTGTCCTTGAACCCCAGACACTGGCCATGCCGCCTCCCATCGTTCTGGCCTGTGGTCAGCCCAATCGTAGTGCCTCTGGAGCCCTTCTCAGGCCAGCCCCACAACCTGACCAAGCAATCCTCTGGGAACACATTGGGTGGGAAAGGCTGTTTTTATTAAAGGGCCCCTGTCACAAGCCCCTCATTTCTGGACCTGCCAGATGGGCTTCGGGTAGAAGTTTCTGGTTGCCTTTCCTTCCAATTTCTCTCTTCGTTCATGGCTTCCCGAGATTCAGCGTCCTCAGTGGCATCTGGGGAAGAGCCAGTGACCTTGGGGCACCGGCCCAACTCAGGGAGGGCTGGCAGCTGGCAGAGGGCCAGGGAATGGCCAGCCCCACAGCCCACAAGGAGTCCCAGTGACGAGCGCAGAGCCTGCACGGGCTTCGGGGCCCAGATGTCAGCTTCGGAGCCATCCCCGCACATGCCGTGCTCGTTCCAGCCCCAAGAGTAACACGTCCCTCCTGTGAAAGAGAGAGAAGACTGCTCTAGAAGAGGTTTTGAGCACAGGGCTGAAACACTCACCCTGGGGGCACAGGGAGCACCACGAAGAAACCAAAGCTCGACCCTACGTGGTGGCATGCTCACTACCCTGGCTTCCACTCTGCCCCCCAGAGCCTTTGCAGCGTCTCCCACTCCCCTAGTCCACAACTGTCCTGTCCCAAACACGGCCTTCCTCCTTGGCCCTCCCTGACTATAACCTCCTCTACCACCGGCCCCCACCCACCATGATCCAAAACCTGCCAACTCTGCCTCCAGAAAGACCCCAAATCTTTCCGCGTCTCTCCATCTCCACCGCCGTCCCTGATGCTGACACCACTCTCCCACACGCGGAGCCATGCCAACAGCCAACAGACTAACCGGGCCGCGCACCACCCAGCCCAGCCCTCAAAGAGCATCTAGGTGATCTCTGACACCTGCAGGTCTGCAGGTCCCCAGCAGTGACTGCAGCGACTTCCCTCGCCCTTAAAGTCCTTTCCTTGGCCTGCAAGGCCCTGAGTGATCTGGCTCCTGCCTACCTTGCTGGCCTCCCCTTGAGCAACTCCTCCCCCATCCCACTGCATTCCAGAACCCCTGCCTTCTTTCGCTTCCTTGCATAGGCCTCACCAGCCTTCCTTTCTCTAGAGGCCCTCTCTTTACTGGGCTCCAGACCTCCTCGTCCTTTAGATTCCAGTTACATGTCGCTCTGCAGTCCGATTCCCTGGCCACCCAATCCAACTTAGATTCTTGCTATCGCCCTTGGACTCTCCCCTCATGGGGGCCCTCGCACTTTGCGGTGGACCGATGACTTGTGTGGTGATGTGCGTACTGTCCCCTCTCCCTGGACTATCTGCTCTACAGGGAGGGAAGGACTGTGTTCCGTTCCCTGCTGTATCCCTAGCCTGGCACACAGCTGGTGCTCAATAAGGGCTCACTGATGGGGTTAAAGATTGAACGAACTGAGGCACAGAGCCAGAGAGTCTGCAGGCCAGTATTCGAGCACAGATTTCTCCTATAGCCTGTGACGCCCACACCCCATCACACACCCTCTTCCTAGCCTTTAGACCCTTTCCTAGAGCCAAAATCACTTATGTTTTCCTGTAGTCATTAAAAAAAATTTTGTCCAGTTTATTAAACTAATACATCTTCATGACAAAAAATGGAAAATATGGATGAGTGTAAAGAAAAAGCAGACTTTGAGTCTCGCCACTAGTATGAATATTGTAGTCTCTCTCAAGACCTTTAATTTGTGAAATTTGTAAATATTTGTGTACATTTTGTCCTGCTTTCATTCTTCACTACTATAGCACAAGTACTTCTCCACAGAACTGCAAATTATTCAAAAACTAAATTAAAAATAATTTGTTTGAAATTTTGAAATAGTTCACTATGCAGAAAGATACAAAAAATGATTTAACAGAAAAGACACATGCCCCATCCAGACTTAGAACATTAGTCAACATTTTGCTGTATCTGCTCAACCCTTCCCTTAAAAAAAAATAAAAAATCATAAAGAAAGAAACAGTCTAAGCCCCGCCTCCCATTCTTGCCCTCCAGCCACTTCTCCAGGAGACAGCCGCTGTTTCGAAGCTGGTGTTCATTACTGGTGTGCTGGTTTTATACTTTCTACCTACATGCCCTTAAATACTCTGTAATGCTTTTAGTTTGTTTTAAAGATTTACATAAATAGTATCATTGAGATATCTTTTTATACTTGCTCTTTTTTTTTTTTAAGATTTTATTTATTTATTTGATAGAGACAGCCAGCGAGAGAGGGAACACACGCAGGGGGAGTGGGAGAGGAAGAAGCAGGCTCATAGCAGAGGAGCCTGATGTGGGGCTCGATCCCAGAACGCCGGGATCATGCCCTGAGCCGAAGGCAGCCGCTTAACCGCTGCGCCACCCAGGCGCCCCTATACTTGCTCTTTATTCTCAGTATTGTTTTTTGAAATTTATCTGTGCTGATAGTTAGGGATCGAGTTCGTTTATTTCAGCTGTGCATAGTATCCCATCAGGTAGAAGTCAGATTTTACTTACCTATTTCCCTTCTGATGGACAGTTCTTTAATGATAACTGTTGCTATTTTATTATACAATATAATGTATAATATACAATAATATACAATAACAGTAATATTGCTGCTATTAAAAGAAGCACTACCATGAACGTTCTTGAGCGTGTCCCCTTGTACAAAGTGGTGTTTGTGCAGGGTTGGTCCCTAGAAGTGTGAGGGTGGTGGAGTCACGTGTTTGGACTTAGGTATGGCCCAACAGCCGTCCACAGTGGCTGCAGTCGCGTCCAGCCCCATCAGCGATGGACCTGAGTGCTTCCCTCCATCTTTGCCTTTAGACTCTTGCTATTCTGCTAAGTACAATGAATGAATCTGCATTTGCCTGACTACTAGTGAGACGGATTGTCACTTCATGTATCGCCCTGAGTTGCCTCTTCTTATGAATGGCCTCTGTACGTTCCTTACCTGTTTTTCTGTTTGCCTTTTTCTTACCGATTTGTAAGCTTTTTGTGCGTGTTCCTTTATTTACATAATTCCTCGCTGTGCTATGCATTCTAAGTGTCTTCTCCCACAAGTCCATGGTATGTCTCTTCACTTCGCTTATGGTATCTTTTGTTAACAAAGTCCTTTAAAATGACCGTCTAATTGTCCATTGCACAGATTCAACAGTTTCCTTAACCTGTATCCTATTATCAGATACATAGGTTGTTTCTAATCTTTCATTATTTGGAACAATATTCCTATGAACATCTTTGCACGCGTGAATCGTTGTCTATCTAATTGCTTTCTCAAATTAGATTCTTCGAATGGGAATTCCTCATCAACTGGCATGGACATTTCTGAGATTCCTGAGTGCTGTTCTGAGTGCTTCCACAGTATTTTCTCAAAAAGGCCACCTGAATATAATTACAGCAACCTGCGAAGTCTCCATTTCACTCCAGCACTGCCAGTATTTATTGTTTATTATAACATTTAAAAATCTCTAATTTGAAGACAGAAAAAGTATGTCATTGCTTTTATTGGTACTTTACTGCCATCGAAACTGAAAAATAATTCTTATGTTTCTCAGATATTTGTATTTCCTCTTTTGTGTACTGTCTGCTTTGTATCTTTTTCCTGTTTAGTACAGAAGGCTTTACGTGTCAGACCCAAGGGCCAGATGGTCTGGGTTCAAATCCCAGCTCCTCCATTTATTAGCTGAGTGACCTTGGTCAAGTTACTTAGCATCTCTGTGTCTCAATTCCTTCATCTGTTAAATGGGGACAATAGTACTGTTACCATAAAGTTGTTTACAAGAATTAAATCGGTAAGTAAGTATAAAGTACTTAGAATGGTGCCCAGCACGTAGTACTATATAAATATTTGTTACTGTTCTCAGTCAAGAACCTCCTTGTTTTAAAGATTTTTGTTTTAAGAATATTAATTCTTTCTCTGCCATATCCGGCATACATATTTTTTCTCAGACTTAAAATTTTGTTTTGGGTCTTTTGATATAAAATCAGCTTTGTGGTTCTTTGTACTAAAATTCATTGATCCTCTATAATTTCTTCTACTTCTTCTAAGAACTGAAAGCCCATCCCTATCTTATCAGGAAATATTCTTTTTTGATTTTTCAATGATTTGATTTTCTTTTTTTTTTTTTAATCTTTACATTTCACTCTTTATCCACTGAAAATCTGTTGCACAGACCACTTTTTCACAGGGGGAGGCTGGCTGGCCCGGGATTACCCTTCCTTTTCCTTTCCCCTAGTAGGAAGGGAATCACTGGCCAAGAGCTCCGGTTTGGGGAAACACAGATGTCCCCCTGTTTGGCCCACGGGCGAGGAAATGCACGCAGAGAGGACGGGCCCCGGGCTGCGGCTCCGACAGCTATACAGCACTCTCAGCCAGGTCAGTGCGAGGCCCGAGGTGGGAAAGTGGAAGGGGCCTGGTACCTCTGGGCCTCGCTCGGCACCTGGCGTGGGCCTGGTGCCCGGCCCCGGTGAGTGGCAGCAGCTGACGGTCAGCAGGAATGGGGGCGGGAGGAAGGCAGAGCTGACCCACCGGCAGGATGCCGCACAACGGGCGGCCGGCAGGTCCCTCTCCTCCTGCCAAAGGAAACTCGCTCCGAGGGGCCGGGGCAGCCAGAGGCCTTGAGCCAGGGCTTTCATGCCCACTGGGTCGAGAAGCCTGGCCAAGGGCCAGAAATTTCCTCCCCCACTACTTCCAAAGAAGCCTACTCGAAGTGAGGTGTTTTACAGTCTTTATCTCATTTAGCTCCGACAACCCTGTGAGGCAGCCATGTTTTCTAGATCATCCTCGTTTCGTAGAGGAGGCCGCGGAGGCGCCAGGAACCAGGCGCGGTGGCTGCGGCATCCGAGCCGACGCTGCACATGATACACCGGGCCTTGCCAAATTCGTTCTCAAAAGGCGGATAGTAAATATTTTAGGTTGGAGAGCCTCATTTGGTTTCTGTTGCATGTTCTTCTTCTTTATTACAACCCTTTCCAAACCATTCTTAGCCCACAGGGCCACACAAAACAGGCCACAGGTCAGAGGTGGCCCATGGGCCACCCTTCGCCGGCCCGTGGCATACATGTAGAATTGCACTATTTGCTGTGGACTGTGCTATGCCATCCTGGGTCCCACGCTCCCAGACATCTGCATGCTCGTGGTCGCTCTGTCCCCATCTCTGTCACAGGGTTGCTAGGGGGAGGACTGCACGAGGGACATACATAATGCCCTGGCACAGTGCCCGACCCTCCGTGACAGCGCATGCCCACGTATGAAGCAGACCACGGGGAGGGGAGGGAAAGGCAAGAGAGGCCTCGCCCATGTCCCACATGGGGGGGGCACCAGCAGATGGGAAGGGCTGGGGTGCAAGATTAGCTAGCCCCTGAACAGAAGACACCTTTAAGTACTGAGCCCCTCCAGCACTTTAGAATCGGTTTCCTATATCCCCCTCCAGCCTCAGCGAGAAGCTACTGGGCCGGCTGTTCTCATGAAGACGTGAGAGGAAGGAGAACGCGGCCTACGGTAGGCCTCTCCCTAAGCTACCCGGAATACAGAACACCCAGTTTTCAAGGCCACAGGTAGGTCACAGGATGACTCCTGGCTTTATAGAGGGCTCTCTGCCGCATGCCTGGCACTTACCAGGGCCCCGAGGCACTGAAACCCACCCAACTGATCCAGGTCTGCTTCGCTGGCCCCGAGGCTCATTGCTGGGCCTTGGGTGGAAAGACCACAGTTACTGGGGGATTCCCTAGCCTCTTAAGAGTACAGACCCCTGCTCATGGGGCTCAATGGAGTTGGCCTGATCCAGGCTGTGACAAGTGATGGGCTTGTGGCCCACCACATTTGCGTCAGCCTAAGAGCCCTGCAGGCAGCGGAACCTAGGGACTGGCAGGGTCCTGGCACAGGCTGGACACAATACTCAAATCTGTTCAGGCCTTGTGGCACCTGCCTGAGCTTCTTGGCAACCTGGGTCCTTCTAGGGCCTTATGGTGCTGGGATTACAGCCCAGTGCGAGGGAGGAGGCCGCATTTCCACTGGAGGGCCTTGCTGAAGAGGGGCGAACACCTGAGCATGCGCAACAGCGCACGTGTGGTAAAGCGTCCTTCTGAACCACACAATGAGGACTACATTTCCCAACCTCTCTTGCAGCTGGGTATGGCCAATGAGATGTATGCCAGAAGGTTCTGTAACAGCTTATGGCACCCTGCCTTCAAAGATGGATGGCATGCACCCTTTGCTCCTTCTTCTATCTTGTCACTGGGAATGTGGATGTGGTGGCTGGAGCTCTAGCTGCCATCTCCAACCACGAGAATGAGGGCTGCGATCTCCCCAATTTCACACAGATGGCACTTAATCACCACAGCAACCTCTGAGGTGTTACGATCTCCATCTTACAGATGAGGTAACTAGGCTCAGAGGGGTGAAATAACTTGTTCGTGGTCACACATTCTGAGCTAGGACTAGAATCCATGACTCCCAAGTCTCAGGTTCATTCACCAGTGCCAAATCATGTGAAATGTAATAAAAGTCACGGAATGCTTACTGTATGCCAGGCCCTGTAGTAAACACTTAGTTCACTGAATCCCCCCAACCAGACTGTGAGGTAAAGCTAACATTATCCCCATTTTCCAGAGGGAAGGCATGAACCACGCAAGGTAATTTAGCTGGTGAGCAGCAGAGCTGGGTTCAAACCTGGCCAGTGTGACCCCGGGGCTGCTTCTGCTAATACACTGTCCTCTCTAGCAAAAACCCTGCTTCCCAGGGAATTAGGGAAAGGTACAGAGTAACAGCCCACCTGTGTGGGGACAAGGGCCACGGTGGAAGGCAAGAGCTGCAGTTGGCGGGAGAAGCTCTCTGCAGAAGAGCACAAAGCACAGAGCCTGAGGAGGCCACGCAGGCCCTGCCCCTCCCACCTCTGCTGGTGGGGACGGGAGAGAGGAATGCGGGCAAAAAGTCAGGCAACTAAAGGCTCACCTTGTCTCCCGTCAAAGACCTCCCTAGACCTAGAGCACCAGGAGGGGCTGCTCTTCTGTCACTCCAGGCAGAGCGAGACAGGACGGGTGAGGTCTGAGTACCCTCACGGAGCAGGCCCTGGATTCAGGAAGCTGGTAAATGTCAGTGTGGCCACAGCCGGCCTGGGAGCTGAGTAAATTTGGGAAAGACTTCTGGGTGTCCAGCCACAAAGCTCATGCAGATCCCACCCCTTTGGAGGTAATTGCTGGGGTGCTCCCTAGGGTCCTGCTGTGTGAGCAAGGCATGTGAAGAACCCAGAATTCAGGCCTCCTGAAGTGTTTTAGGTCTAGGTGGTGACTTGAGGGTGGAAAGAAGTTCAGGTCCTCACCCTGTCTTGCCTGGACGACCGTAACAGCGACTCTACCCTTTACGCAGAGGCGGCTGGCCCGGGTGGGGGGCTCGGGCAGCAGCACAGCCTGGAGTAGCTCCTCCTGGGGACAACCTCCCGTCTCCTGCCACCAAGGAGCCCAAGGCCAGCACTCTTAGCTGGCTCTCCAGGCCCTCTGTGGTCTTGGCGGTGTCACTCCTCCTCCCATGGCTTGCTGCTGCTCCCCAAATTCCCCCGGGCCGTTCGCACTGTCATGATTTGGCTCAGACGAGTCCGTTTATTGCATCACGTGGGCATCTCTTCTGCTTAGGCCCCGTGCTGGACACAAGACCCAGAAGAGGAAAATTCAGTTTCTGCCGTGGAGCTCCCAGTCCACTGGGGAAGACGGCCATGAGAAAAGAGGATGATGGGGACCGGTAGCCTGTGTTCGCACAGAACAACACACAACTGCGTTAACTGCAGCACTGTCTGAAGTTGCAAAGGACTGGGTGGGGGCGGGGGTGGGGGCAAAATATTCATCAATACAGGAGGGTTTAAAGAAACTGTGATTCAACCCTACTAACTGGATGCTATGCAGCTATTAAAAATAATGAGGTAGCTTTCTCTGGCCTGACATGAAAGATAACTAAGACATTTTAAAGAGAAAATCAGTTGCAGAACAATACAGAGAATATGGTCAATTTATGTAGATCCCCTACCTATTTCTAAACGCACAGATCTTGAAGAATACATCCCCAACTAAGAACAATCTCGGAGAAAGAGAGGGAGAAATGGGAGGGAAAGAGTGACCAAGATTTTGTCATTTGTTTAAATATTTTACAAAGTAGTAACAAAGGATGATGATTTAAAAAAAAAAACTCAACAGTATTTCTAAGGGACAGAGGTAGCATAGAGGACAGGATGACATGCTCTGCTGGGGAGAGGAGATGGGTGTCACTGAAAGTTAATTCTTAGCTGGGTTTTGAAGGATAAATAGGAGTTCATCAGTCTTAAATAGAGGGTACCCACTGAAATTTGCCCAATCTGAGCTGCTTTCATTGATCCCAATGGCATCCTGTTTTGGTGTGGAAGTGAACAGTGGCTGGGTGTAGGGCTGGGTCCCACTGGCTTGTGGGAAGGCTGTTAATTTCACTTCCTCTGAGCTCCTAAAGCACCCAGAACCCTCTAAGCATATGTACCACATCCCTCCTAGTTCTATAGGTATTTATATTTGCACTTGGCTCACCAGTCTGTGAGCCGGGTGGGATTGGGGTGCTGAAAACAGGGCACACTCATCAAGCAGTCCTCAGGCACGTGGGACAGGCAATCGGGATCCAGCTACTAAGGGAAAGTGAGTACATGTGGCCCTTTCCCCGCCTGCAGTCTGTCTGGAAGGCAGCAGGGAGGGGCATACTCATAATGCTGAAATCGGGTGCCATCAACCCCAGTCCTGTGTCTGCTTGCTTGCCTTTATTCCCTGGTCCATGGCCAGAGCGGCCGCCTGGTCACAGGCATCAAGAACAGAGAGCTGCAAGTCTCTGTCCCCAGTCACACTGCCCAGAAGAGGGGCAGATCCTACAGACAGTAGTCATGGGAACGGCCGGGAGGACAATGGCCCCAGTAGGCCCGGCTGAGGGACGAGGCATGGGCAGTGCAGGACCCTTCCAATAACTAGTCCATCCCTCACTCTCTAGGGCCAAGGATGCCTGAGGCAGGAGCTGAGGCAGCAGGAAGAAGCCATTCCAGAATCAGAAAGTGGGGCTATTCGCCCACAGAATCACTCTGGAGATGTTCTGGGATTGTGGCCCAAATTGCCTCAGGGAAGGCTGTCAGTGGAAGCGGTCTGGCCTCGGGGCCCTTGCAGACCAGGATCCACGGCAGCACTGAGAATGCACTGAGAAGATGGGGGTGAAGGCTGAAGGCAAGGCAGAGGAGGGTGGAGTGTTCGCGTGTAAGAAAAGATGAGGGCCTGTGGAAGAAGGGATTCAGGGAGGTAACGTTCAGAACACGGCCAGAACCTGGCCACTTCTCGCCAGCCCCATCACCTCACACTGGAACTCTGTGAGGGTTTCATACTGTTCTCTCTGCTGCCTCTCTTGCCTCTCACGGTCTGTCCTCCACACAGAGCCTGAGTGATCCTGTTAAAACCTAAGTCAGACACAGCACTGCTCACTCAGAATCCTCCAGTGGCTTCTCTGCTTACTCCGATAAACAACAGCATCCTCTCTGACCTCAAGTCCCATGTGTTCTACCCTGCTGACATCTCAACAGCTACGCTGACTTCTTGCTCCTCAAACAGTACTCACCTCAGGACCTTTGCACTTGTTGTTCCTGCTGGCTGGAATGCCCTTGCCGCTGATATCCACAGGTTCACTCCCTCATGCTGCTCAGGTATGTGTTCAAATGTCACCTTATCTGAAAGGTCTTCCCTGACAACTCTATGTGAAATAGCTATTTATGACCCTCTCCACCTCTGTCTCCTCACCTGCTTTTTCTTTATATTTTTACTGTCGGTTTATTATCTATCTCTCCTGACCAGAACACAGCTCTTTGAAAGCAGGGACTCAGTTTTGTATGCTGCAGTATCCCAGCACCTAACAGTGCTTAGCATATATTAGTACTTAATAAATAAATACCTGTTACGGGAATGAACCAACAAACAAATGAACAAATGAATGAATGAATGGCTAGTGAGAGAAGGGAGCTGCCTTGTTCTCTCCTGGAGGGCCAAAAGACAGCCTACAGATGTGGGGAGGGAGGAGATGCCATGGGCAAACCGATTTCAGCTCACTCTCAGGAAGAAGGCTGGAATGGCTGGGAGGCTGCCCAGGAGAGCAGCAGGCGGCCTGCCGCTGGAGGTTCCAAGCCCCTGGCTGGCGTGGGCCCTCCTATGGTGACAAATCAGAAGTCCCTCTGACCGTGGAGAGCTTGTGCGGTGGTGCAGGTGGGTGTGGACGTGCATGAGAGAGGGAGGAAGGGAGAGGCCGAAGAGCAGAGTGGGGGCATACCCACCCAGGCCCCAGGCCTTCAGGTTGGCTCCCTCACACCAGACAGACGAATGGCCTTGGTTCAGATGATAAATAGAAATGCACTGAATTTCTGGGTTTGCCCTCATAGGTCTCACTTTGAGGCTGCAAGGCTGGGACTGCTTGAGAACCTCTTTTAAAACCCCCTATCTCCAAAAGTTGCCCAGTTCTTTGTCAATTTCTGTCCCGTTACCTAAGAGGAAAGTGAGGCCCAGAGTGGGGGTCCTCGCCTCCACGAACTTTCCCGCTGCTCTCCGCCCCCCCTTTGCACTGCTCCGGGCACTGCATGTGGCGGTCAGGGCGGCCCAGTGAGGAAGGCGTTGGATCCACACCGCATGGGAGAGAAAACTGAGTCTGGGAGAGGTTCTGAAGCAGCAAAGCTGGGAGAGGCAGGGGCCAGCCTTCCCACCCCCCCAGAGTAGGAGGTGCTGGGGCTGCTGTGGCTACATTTCCCCAGTCACCTGCGCAGAGAGCGTGCTGCGGCACGCGGCACGTTGGCTCCGCTGGGGGACTATTCTTAGATCTAGGGAGCTAGGAATGATGGATTTAGAACTTACGAGGTGGAAACGTGTTGGCCTGTTTTATAAACAACTGAAATCCTCCCCACAGATTGTCTTTCTGAATTCTGTGTTCTCTGCGGAACTGCTGGCTCTCTGGGCTTCCTGGCTGTGCCGGGAGAGGGAACAGAGAAGGCAACTAAGCCTGTCGAGGGCCTACTGTGACCATGTATGGTACCAAGGCTTTTGCATGACCCACCCCATTTAACAGGGCAGCCCTGGGAAGATGGCATTGTGGTCACACTCTGTGGAGGAAGAAACGGGCTGGGAGAGATGCTGGAATGAGTAGGCCTGCTATGCAGCCTGGTCCTGCCAGCAGGGGTCTGGCCCTGGTGGGTGGAGCGTTAAGGGCACAGGGTGGCATCTCTGGAGTTCCGTTCCTTCACATGTTGCAAGGAGCTCTCCTGTCCTCTAAGATTTCTTCACTGGAGGTGACATATCATCCCCTGTACAACCTGGTGACCTGTCCTCACTGCCAGCCAGGGACCCTGCTCTCCGTAGGTTCCAGGTTGCCATCACCCCTCTCTGAGTGTGCTCCCAGACCTGGCCAAGGGCTCTGGGGCCCATGCGCCCCACTGCCGGTATACCTGGTCCCAGAGGCTGTCTCTATCAGTGTAGCCTGAGGTCACATTAGCTGCACTGGAGTCCAAGCCTGCTGACGCCTGCTGAGCCCACAGCCCACACGTATACTCCTAAACTGAGCACGAGAAGTTGTGCTGTCTCCCCTGGCCTCTCCTGCGGGCTGCTGTTCTGGACCTGGCCAGAACTTTCAAGCTGTCTCCATTAATTATCATCTTATTAAATGAACAGCCATCCCTGAGGGGCACCTGAGAGGGGCGGGGGCACAGATGCAGCTCTGGGACCAGGGGCAGTGGGACTCCTGCCATTTCTGGAACCTGGTCATCAACAGAGCGTCTCTACGCTTTGCTCCCTGCGCCTCTTTGGGAATCACCAGTGTGCAGGAGAGGAGGCTGGGAGTTAGAGCAACAGCGGGGGTGGGGGTGAGAAGGTCTGTTCTGGAGCCCAGAGCCAGGGCCAGAGCAATCCACATGCAGATCAGAAGATTAGAGAGAAACCGCTGGATAGCACACACCTGAGAAGGAACTCTCCCTCACTCTCCAGTCACTTACTACACGCCTACTGAGCGTCCGCCCTGTGTTTGGTGCCGCACCTGATTCAGTTCACTGCTCTTGGCACAGCGAGCAGCCCTCAGACAGCGCGGGTGCTGGGTCTGGGGCACCCGGAAGAGCAGCGGCCCGTTCCTCCGGGGGATCAAACCCTTTTGGGAAGAGAGTCTGGTTCTTCCTTACTTTTCTCTTTTCAGATAGTAAATTTTTATTGAACTTCATGACAGAAAGGAAAAGAAAAAAGAAAAGAAAAGAGAAAAGAAAAGGAAAGAAAAGAAAAGAAAAGAGGAAAGGAAAGGAAAGGAACATAGTAGTAGAAAATAGGAAAAAAACTAAGGGATTAATCCTTTTAATTTACATGAATGTATTGTTTTCCTTCTAAGAAAACTCTATTTTAGAGCAGTTTCAGGTTCATGGAAAACTGAGCACAAAGTACAGAAAGCTCCCCGCCCCCACACACTCACAGCTTCCCCACTGTCAACATCCCTCCCCTGAGCGGTACATTTGCTACAGTCGATGAACCTACCCGGACACATCGTTACGGCCCAAAGCCCACGGCTGACGTTAGGGGCCACTCCTGGCGTTGTAGTACATTCTGTGGGTTTAGACAAATACCCAATGACATGTATCCACCATTACAGCATCAGACAGAATAGCTCCACTGCCCTAAGTCCTCTGTGCTCCACCTACTTATGGTTTTATCCATCAGAGTGAACACATGAGTGGAGGAATGGTTCTAGAGTGCCCGAAGGTTCACGCATGGCTCTAGCGGGAGAAGTAGGGCAGTAATAAGACACAGGCCCCTGTCCTCCAGGGGCGTACATTCTAACGGGGGAGCAACAAGCAGGGATCCACAGATGCAACTGGCGAGCAGAGCTATAATGAAACAGAATGGAATGATGCGATGAGAAGGACAGGTGGTCAGGAAGTCCTCTCCAGGGAGGTGGCCTCTGAGCTGTGCCCTGGAGGACGAGAAGGAGCCAGCCACACAAACACCTGGAGGAAGAGCTCTCCAGGCCGAGGCCACGATAAATAGAGTCCCGAAGGGGGACGTCCTGCCAGGTCCAGGAACAGCGGCGAGGAGGCCGTGCCTGTGTGGACCCCCGGGAGCTGGGGTGGGGTGGGCCTTGGGAGGGAGGGGAGGCCTGCTGAGGAGCTAGGAGTTTATTTTGAGAATGCTGAGAAGCCACTGGAGGGTTTTAAGCAGGGACTGAGAAGACCTGACTTCCGTCTGAAAAGGCTGCTCTGTGAAAGGCGAAACAGGGAGACATTCCGAGGACGGCACGAGGGGGCGAGGCTGAGCGGCTGGGGGCAGTGGGCATGGACAGAGTCACTCTACTTTGATAGTAGGGTGTCTAGGACCTGCTGATGTGCTGACACAGGGAGTGAATGAATGGGGGGGTTCACTCCAGTAGCACTATTGATGGGCCGAGGAGCCTGGGGGAGGGCCAGGCTTGGCGAGAAAACCCGAGAGTTTGGTTCTGGACATTTTAAGGTAGAAGTGCCTATTAGACATGAATGAATGAATGAATGAATGAATGAATGAATACTTGCCCCAAAAGACAGACTTCTGATGAGCCTAAGAGATTATGAACCTGAGAGAGAACTGGGAAAGCGCAGGAATGACAAACGTAGGCGCTCCCAGGTGAGCAGCGGGCAGCTCTAGGTAACTGCTTCTCACTCCATGGGGCCTGATTTGGTGCCTTCATCACTCTGAGGTCCAGTCTCTGTTCCTGTATTTTCTTGAATGAAGTGCATGATGGGGATGCATGCATACTAGTCAGGCTAATAAATATAAATTCCCTTTGTGCACATCCCTACTTCATAAAAAAATGCATAATGCTTGAATGCAAAACTGCCCTTTGGGTAATTATAACCCAAGTTCTCCTGCTGGTCAGACAGGAAGCAGGAGCCTGCCAGTAGCCTGGTGAGTGGCCAGGGCTGCCGGCGGGGACCCACATCAGCACAGCACTCCACCCCCGCCCCCGGGGGGGAGGGGGCGTCAGCGGGAGGAGTGGCAATGGTAATCCGAGAGCCTGCGGGGTCTGCGCTGCTGGGGAAACGCTGCAGCTCCTGCTGCCAGGCCATCGAACGTGTTCCTGGGGAGTGTGAAGCCGCACAAAATGAGGGCCCGCGAGAGGGGCAGCTCAGGCCCTGGCCCTGAGAAGAACACACACCTCAGGAGCTGGGGAGGCCTAAGGGCAAGGCCGGGCATGTGCCCCCAGAGTGCAAATCTTCCAGTGGTGCCTTAGCTCAGAAGGAAATCCAAAGTCTGGGCCTTGGTCTACAGGGTTCCACACCATCTGGGCCCCAGCTACCTCTCTGATGTCTATGCTGCTGCTCCTGTCCCCACACAGTGGCCTTCTTGCCGTTCCTCCAATTGGCCAGTCAGGCTTCCAGCTGCAGCCTTCACCCTGGCTGCTCCCTCTGCCTGGGACTCTCCTCTCTGGGTATCCACATGGTGCCCACCCTCCCTCCATTCATTCAGGTCTGTTTCAATGTCACTTCCTCAGAGAACTTTCCCTGACCACTCAACCCCATCCTGCTACCCCCTCACACTGCTTTATTTTCCTTGCTGGCACATAACACCCCATTATATATTTACTTGTCTCTCTACTAGAAGGAAAAACTTCATGAGAGCAAAAATTTCATTTTGTTCAACCGCTGTGTCCCCAGCACTGAGAATAGTTACGGGTATATAAAAGGTGCTCACTATTTGTTTTAGGAATGAATAGGTCACCTGCCCCAGGAGGAGCTCCCTCCCTTGAAAGGAAAGTCCAGTCTAAGAGCTGGGCAGGCCACCCCCAGGGTCACCAATCCAGAGGACCGCTGTGGGGGCGTCTGGAGGGGACAGTCAGGGCAGCCTGTGTTGAAGGGACGTGCAGTTTGCAGAGTGCCCGCAGCCTCGGTTGTGGGGAAGAGACATTACAGCTAACGACTGGTCGGACTCGACCTTTGGCTCTCGGCCTGGCCTGGCCAAGTCTGTCCTGGCTCTTGGAATAAGTACCCACCCAGTCCCCCGCAGGCAGACGCCCCACTGCCCCGGACCAGGAAGAGCCCGCTGGACAGCATGTATCTCAGGCTCTCCCTGGATGGGCCAGAGAATGTGGAAACCATTGCCGCTCCTCACTAGCTGTGGAGCCAAACAGGCCTGGATACGATCCTGCCTGTCACCCGCCGTGTGGGTCTGAGCTCTGGTTTCTTCACCTGTAAATAAGGACAATCACCCTCCCTTCACCATTTTCCCCCGAATGAATGTGTAGCGTGCCCAGCACAGAGTCCATCCTGTGATACCTGCTCCGTTGACACTTGTTCCCTCCCCCATCTCCCCAGCTGCCGCTGGGGTGGCCTCGTGCCTCCTGCCCAGGATCCAGTTCCCTGCCCTCCTTGGTCTGGTCTATCTTGCTGCCAGCTGCTAGTACATTTGGGAGAACCCCATGATCAAAGCGTGCCATCCCTCCTCTCCTCCCATCCGCCAAGACCCCTCGTGTGGAACAGGGAGGTAACACTTCACACGAGTTCTAGCTGAGAGCTCAGATCAGTGATTGAGGTGTCCCGACAGGCACAAGCCACTGAGCATTGCTATGGAAACCAGTCTGTTATTCTCCACGGTGTCACTCGTTTCCTGGCTCGGCTGCCTTTGCGGCTCAGGGGGAAGGGCGTGGAAGAGGTGGGGGAGGATGAGACTCCTAGCGGGGCCTCTGCGCCTATGGGCTGCCTGACCGAGCCTAACTCTCTGCTTCTTCCTGGGTCTTACCTTCCCCAGCACTAGGCTGTAGGCCCCTGTTTCTCAAACCATGGCCTAATGACTATCTGCACCCATTAACAGCCGGAGTTCTCATGTCTGGTCGCACCGGCCATCAGAGTCTCCCTTGGAAGGTTATGATGAACACCAGAGTTTGAGAACCAGGGTTAGACGAGCTAAATTGTTTTCCACCTCCCTGGGGTAGAACAGGTAACACGGAAGCTCCTCTCACTGGAACAGGGGTGATGGGCTCAGAGGCCCACGTGCTCAGCACCCCCCACAACCCCATCTGGCTCCATAGGATCCTAGAGCTTCCACCTAGACTCAGTGATTTCTAGCATCTTCTTTAGAAGGGAAGTCAGATGTTCATTCATAGATACGTAGTAGGTGCCTTCTGCTTTCTTTACGCAAGCATTTGTCGGAAGTCAGTAGCTCTACTACTTACATAGATGTGTAAACTTGGGCCAGTTAATGTCTCTGGGGCTCAAATCTCTCATTTCTAAAATGGGAAAAGAATACCTTTTTCCCTACCTTACAGGATTCTTATAATGGCCAAATAATCAAATGAGAACACCTATGAAGAAGTGATGAGGGGCTTCTGGGGGGCTCAGTTGGTTGGGCATCCGACTCTTGGTTTTGGCTCAGGTCATGATCTCAGGGTCGTGGGTTCGAGCCCCACGTGGAGGGTGTCTGCTTCCCCTTTCCCTGTGCCCCTCCTCCCACTTGCATGCGGTCTTTCTCTCTCTCAAATAAAGAGTATTAAAAAAAAAAAAAAAAAAGAAGGTGCCTGGGTGGCTCAGTCGGTTAAGTGTCTGCCTTCGGCTCAGGTCCTGGGATCCAGCCCCATGTCAGGCTCTCTGCTAAGTGGGAAGTCTGCTTCTGCTTAATCTCTTTCTCTCTCTCACATAAATAAATAAAATCTTTATATTAAAAAAAAGAGAGAACTGGTATGTTACCCGGAGGAGACTCTCCAGACACTAACCACCACTGCTCCTGCTATTAGCAGTAGTATATATAACTTTCTCAAGTCGCTGAATGAATGGTCCTCAGAGGCGTCTGGAAATGTTAATCTCCTACTTTAGCTAAACTTCCAGAGGGTGTTACAGGGCTGGGGGAGCCACTGGTCTGAAAGCTTCATCTGAAAGACAGCAAGCCACCCAACAGGGGTGTTCCTGAGGTTTAAGATCATTACTCAGTTTGTTATCTTCTAAGTGGATTATTTCTCTACTATCCAAACTTTCTTCATTGATCATGTATTACTTTTATAATAAAAGACTTTTTTAAAAACTGTTGAAAATACTGTCTGATATACAAAGTTCTTAAAAACTGTTGTGCCTTTATCTGATGCTTTAAAATGAGTTCAAATAAGAGCAAAGGCAAACGTCAGGCTCTGCTGGGTGTGGGCCGCATGGCCCTATCAGAGGACTGCGGGGCCAGCTCTGCCACTGACTCAGCGCATGGACGTGGGCGAGCCACTGCCCCTCCCAGGTCCTCTGCTTCCACTTCTATAAACTGAAGGCACCAGCTTTACTGATCTCCAGCTGTGACGGTTAGTGTTTCAGGATAATGCTCCCAACACACCCAGGCTGTCTGTCATTTCAGAGCACGTCCAGATGTGCTAAAAGGCTGCAGACTTGCTGGGCTCGAGGTGGCACATGGAGAGGCCGTTGCTGAAAACAATGTCCCTCTCCCTAGTCACCCAACTGGAGTTTCAGACTTTCCAAAGCACCCTCAGCCCCACTATAAACCCAGAGCAGAAAGATCAGGGGACGAGCGTGTCTAGAAGAGAGGTGCTCACTTAGGAACTGCACCCTTGGAAGTGACGGGGTCATGACCAAAATCATGGCATCTTGACTCCAAGCTCAGAGCTCCTCACCTCACTGGGATCGCATCCCAGGGCTCTCAGTCCCATGGAAGAAACATGGACCCAAAGAGCTTTCATCTGGTGGGTCACCAGAGCTGAAGTCGGAAGATGGGGCCATGCCCCTGCTCCAGCTCTTCCTGCCGTGTGTCTCCGGACCATCCGCTCCCTGGTACTAAGCCTTGGGCACGTCCTCCTGAACTCGGGGAGAGTACTCCTGACAATCCCATGCTACAGTGAGGTTCGTGTGAGGGAATGCAAACCTTTTGTGTACTCTAAAGCTATTCATTACCATTTACACCATATATCGTGCCCAAAGGTTGACAGAATCTATTTGTGTCCTTCAAGAAACCAACAATCCTGGGAAGTACAAGTCCTGGGCCACAGGGCAGCTGCATCTGGGACCCGAACGGGCAAGTCACTTCCCTCTGTGGGCTGAGCAGCACAGGACCCTGGGCCTGCCTGACTCCAGGCGTGGGGAGCCCAAACAGCACCAAAGCCGAACACACCTGACGGGAGTGGAGAGCCCGCCAACATGGGCAGTTCTTCACTCTGAGCGGTCATCCAATCCACAAACACCCTTCTATCAACTCAGACGCAGGCTACCGAGGTGCTCACGTGTACGAGGAAAGAGAAGGAGGAAGGAGCGAAGATGAGGAAGAGTCCCCATTTCTTAAGGAATTCCCAATCTCTTACTAACCAACATTTCCTGAGCACTCAACGACATTCCGGGAATCCCGTAGAACTATTTCCACTCTCTCAGTTCACACCTGTCATACCGCGGTGGGCAGCCATGTTCAGGATCCCTATTTCACCCCTGAAGAAGCTGAGGCTCAGGCTCCCCTGGAAACTGAATGGTGGAACCAGGACTCAAACCAGGTCAGTCTGTCTCCAAATTTGAAGTTCTTAACTCCTGTATTCCATGGCCTCTGTATCTCGGATACCTCAGGCAAGCATCTTCCTCTCTGGATCTCAGTATGCCTATGAAACGCAGAGGTTCAATGATGCTAGCAGGTACAAGAGATAAGGCGAACACTTGTGAGCCAAGACAGTGAAGAAGAAATGGCCCCCTGAAGTAAGGTGTGAGGGGCAGAGACCAGTCCCCACGCCTCAGGAAAGGAAGGCAGAGTGTCCTCCCCCCATTGTCTGGGTGGAGTGAGGCCACCGTCAGGCCTTTGCCTAGGGCTCAGAGCAGCAAGTTTTGGAGAGACAAGGCTGACACCTGTCCACCTCTACCAGTATCTTTTCTCCCACCAAACCTAACTGCCCACCCCATCTACTCTCTCCATCTGCCTTCCCGGCCCGGCCTTTGTTCATACTACTCCCCCTACTCTTCCCCATTTCCTCTCACTTCTTTCCTCTGGGAGGTCTCTCCTGATCCTGCGGCTCTCCCGGACAGACTAGAACAGACAGAATGGATAGCTTTAACTACTTAAATACCATTTCACCAGAAGCCCCCATACCAATGGAACAGCATTTTCCTTTAAGATCTGGTCCTCAGTGCATGGCTCCCTGTCTTCACAATTTGCTCTGTCTCTACTGGAGAAAGAGCAGTGGCCCTTCTCCATCTGAATCGTTCACAGCAGCAGATGCCAGGAAGGTTGCCTGGAGAGTCTGGAATGCCACGTTGCCATGGTAACAGCACACTAAGGTTCGGGATGCTTTATCCCCCATGAGCTGCCCTGGCAGTGCCATGCCAGGCTGCTGGTGGAATCTTCCTTGATGAGCCAAAAAGAATCCCATTAATGGACAAGAAACTGCTCCACTGGTGTTGAGGTTCAGCTCTTGCGAGCACACTTGTGGGCCACTCAAGTGGCTGTTGGCTGATAAGGACGCCAGAGTCCGGCTCTCTGCACTACGGCTCACTCGGGGTGATACGGTTTTTAACTGGCTCAGCCAACAAAGCAGGCCCTCCCCCACTCCAGCCCCCAAATTACCACTTCTCTTGTTTGATGCTGCCAGCCAGGGATCTGCCTGCATGGACCCTGGCAATTAGCACAGCACTTGCATTTGTTGGGGAATTAAGAGTCACTGATTAGCCTAATTCCACGCCATTTACAGGCAGTGAGTATCAGCCTGAGACTGACTTTTCCCAACAGTGGCCCAGAGGTGGCTAGATCATGGCCTGAGTCTGAAATGGAGGCAAGGGCCTGGTAAGCCAGACTGCGAACCAGGAGGAGAGACAGAACTCACCTCCAGGCCTGGCAAAATGTCAGCCATTGCCTCCCCCTGTTCTGCCTGCCTCAGGGAACCGAAGACCAGAGGAAGGTGTCTCCAAATTGAGGTCATGCCTGTTTCCAAGCCAATCCTGACCAGAAAGGGAGCCCATTTCCCTTTGACAGCCTCCCTGCTGACCGCCCCAGGGAATGCCCAGCCAAAGGCCTAGTGACCCCTAAACTGAGGACTGCTGAGGCTAGAGGGTCTGAGCTCACTGTAGCTGGATGGGCAGGACTCTGACACTCTGCCTACCTCTGTTGCCATCTCACCACCTCAGGACCTGAACCTTGTATCTGTCCCCCAAGTTGATATCTAGCTGGATCCCCTTGGAATCTGAATGCCCCGCAATAATTACTTTAAGATTCCTGCTCTCAGACCCCTTACCTTCCTGCTGAAGGACCCCAAACAACCCCTCCAGGATACATTCCCAGGATCATACAGCCCCTACACCTCGGATGGTTGATCCCTATCCTGACCTAGCAAGAGCCAAGTCCATAGCTAGTATGGTTCTCCTGGGTTTCTACCCTCTTCTGCCAATTTGCTTGTATGCAGCAGAGAGGCGGCACGAGCATGTGGAGCTTGCTGGCTGAGTATGTGCCCACAGACACTGGGTAACTTCCAGATCCCCTCAAGGAATTGCATAGGATCGAGGCCCTTCTGGACAGGCCTTGATGACTGAGCTTCCCCTAATTTCAAGCTTGCTCAAAAACAGGGGGCTAAACTAGGTCTTTCTAGTCACTCACCCTCCCCCCAAAACCATGTGAGTTTACTTTGGTAGATGCTATAACGGATACAGAATGAACCATCAACGAGTATGTAGTCTAGGTGGTCAGAGGAGACATCCCGACGAAAAAAGAAAAGTTAAGAGAGGGGGAGGAAGGGCCTTCCAAGCAGGAGTAGAGTGAGCTTGTAGAGCTAGTGGTGGTAGCTCGGTCTGGTGGAAGGAGAGGCAGTGCAAAAGGCAGTAGAAGGAAATAAATTTGGAAGGATAGGTAGGGGGCATATCACTGCAGATGGCTCAGGAAATATAATCCTCAAAATGCCTGACTACAGATTTTGGACTTTATCCAGCAGCCATTGGAAGCCACTAAGACTTTTGAGCAAGGGAGTAGCAGAATCAGAGCTGTGCTTCAGAAAGAAAATCTGGATAATAACTGTCATCATCATTGTCGTTGTCGTCACGGTGGATAACACTGAGGGAGCACTTGGACTGAACGCGGAGGAGGGGCTGCAGGAAGATCTGCTTGGAGGCAGAGGCAAAGTTCAGGGGGAAGAGCATGAGCGAAGCCCATACTGTCTCTCAGAAGCAGTGGGATGAAGAAGACAGCCGGCGGGAGAGAAAGCAAGGAGGCGGGACCAAGAGGGCCTGGCATCGTGAAGCTGCGGGTTCGGAAGGGTGACAGGAGTCAGCCTGAACCAGAGGACTGGGAGGATGGAGGTCACAGCGAGGTCTAGGATGTGACACTCTTTGATTCGTAAGCCTCATAGATGGATCTAGAATCCACTCCCAAGGACACAGTCAAAATACCCCTCCCGTCACCCTGACTTCAAGAAAGCATTCGGGGAAGAACAAAGCATGACAGCAGGGCAGCTCTCTGGGGCAGACTTACTCTTCTACACTCTGCCCTGATCCTACCAACCAAGAACCTGCTGGCTGAAGCGAGAAGGAAGGGACCTGGGGGGGTGTCCTCTCCTAGCTTTGACCCATGTCCCTTCTTGGTTGGAGGTCTTTCTGTCACAAGAAGCATCAGACTGGGGTCCCCCGTTAGGGAGGGGCCTGGTTTTAACCCGCGTTGTTTGCTTCTCTGTCCGCAGGGACCGCGGCTGCCCCACGGCCCTGGGGGTGAGGGCTCTCAGAGGGACGGCAAGAGCTACCTCCTCCGGGACTGCTCTCACCCCTCGCGAGCCACATGAACCGTCTGCCTTGATCAGGAGGGCTTTCCACCCTGCTGCACCCTCCCCCACGCTCTACAGTCTCTGACTGTGCTCACACACGCTCCTTCCACTTCCTCCAGTCAGGAAGGCCTTATCCATCTCTCCTGGGCCAGTCCAAATCCTCGTCTAGCCTTCAAGGCTTGGCTCCAGTCCTCCTTCCCCTAGAAAGTCTACAACGAGCATTCCTTCCCTGAGCCGAGCTACAGCACTTCGAAAAGAAGTTCCAGAGCAGGAAAGGAACTTTGAGATCACTGGCCCAACCCTCTCAACGCGACTGAGGAGGACACTGGGCACTGGAGAAGGGAAGAACTTGCCCAAGGCAGAGGACTAGGACTAGGTGAACTCCCTGGACAAGCCTCTCATGAACTTTATGGCTCTGCTCTGTTTCACCTATCCATAACACAGATTGGGGTCCATGTATGACATTGTGGGGGAAATGCCTCCTGTATCTCTTCTGCACTGGCGCAGAGCCCTGGCTTGCAGGCAGCTCAAGAAATACAATCCTCACTAGCCAAAGGCTCAGGAAGGCAACAGGTCCTGAAGAAAAGCAAGACACAGGTGAAGAAGGAAAAAACTCCTCCTTCCAGCAATTCTTCACTGTTCTGGGATACAAGCCAAGCCTAGTCTCTAGATTGGGGTGGGACAGAGACGATGCATTCAAAAGGACTATGACATCCTAAAGAAAGTTCTGCAACCAACACAGAGTTCCAGCCCAGAGCTTCCTGGGAGAGTAGCTTGAGAGGCTGGCAGAAGGGGCCATGCTGAGGCCAACCTCCGACCTGGGGGCTCTGGCGGTGATGGTCATACCAGCTGTGGGAAGATTTTCCTTTTAAAGCTGAATCTTCAGGTTTTTAGAGTGAAAAGAACTCCTCAAGATCACCTAATCCAATTCCTGAATTTTTCAAACGGGAAAACTGAGGTCTTGGAAAGAAAAGAGAATTGATCATGTCATACCACACCTCAGGGTCACAGCCAGAACGCAGCTCCAAACCTTTTCTCAACTGGGTCCCACATGGGTGTGGAAGGACAGGGCCCAGTAGGGGTAAATGGCCACCAGTACTTCCTACTCTGATTTTTTTTTTTTTTTAAAGATTTTTTATTTATTTATTCGACAGAGATAGAGACAGCCAGCGAGAGAGGGAACACAAGCAGGGGGAGTGGGAGAGGAGGAAGCAGGCTCATAGCAGAGGAGCCTGATGTGGGGCTCGATCCCACAACGCCGGGATCACGCCCTGAGCCGAAGGCAGACGCTTAACCGCTGTGCCACCCAGGCGCCCCCCTACTCTGATTTTTAAAACGTCCAAACTCAATTACTGACTGACAGACGATTTGGGTTTAAAGAAAAGTACTAGGTTTGACTAAGGCTCCAAGGGAAGAAGCCACTTGCTTGAGATCATACAGCTAGAAAAAGGTGGTGCCAAAACTCAAGCGCAGACTGACCTGGTTCCAAAGTCCTTCCTTTTTCCACTGGTTCATGCTGCCAGCCACGCTGCCTCTAGGCCCAGAAGAGAGGAAGAAAGACAGGACAGACAGACACCCTGAGAGTCTGAGAATGGATTCCATTGGACAGATACCTTCTGGAGGAGCCCCTCTTTTGTCTGAGATCCCGAGCCTGGTGCTGGAGACACAGAGAGGAAATGAGATCCAGAAGCGCGGAGACTGGTAGGGAACTCCCAGGGAGATTCTAAATGAGCAGTGATAAAGGTTGGAGGAAAAGCACACACAGTCCTTTAAATTCTAAGAAAGAATGAGGTTGAGGAACAGACAAGAAAGGGATGGTGAGAAAGAACTGGCCGGCAGGGTCCTGCCTGACGATGTGTGTGCCCCCCGGGCCACAGTCATCTTGGTGCTCGCGGAGCACAGCGCCATGCCTGGCCCACAGAGGCAGGCACGACAGAGCTGCTGAGTCAGTACACAGATGAATGAAACTCCTACCCCACAGGGAATCGAGATGCAGCCCCAGTCCCTGCAGAGAAAGGGCCTGCCCACCCAGTGGGGTCCTGCGCCCCCTCCATCTGTAGAGGGACACGAGGCAGCTGGCGGGTCCAAAAATGCTGACACAGAGAGGGACAAGAGCTTCCAGCCCCAACCGACTTCTCCATGGCAACAAGCTGACAGAAAACTGCACAGGAGACTGAGAAGCCAGTTTTAAAATAAAGACACAAAACACTCTGAGTCTAACATTGCACACGCAAAGTAATAGCTCAGCCTCCCAGGCCCCTAGGAGGGGTAGGCACAATCACGAAAAAAGGTACCTCCTTCCAGGCCGCCCATTCCCCTGCCAAGGGCCCCCATGCCTCCTCTCCTCCTGGGTACTCTTCCAAGAGCTGCCCGGCACGGGCTCCCTTGCTTTGCACTATATGCTTTAGGCACTGCGTCAAATCTGACAAGCAAGGGTAGAGGCTCCTCCGGGGCTGGGGCCGGCCAGCTCCTACAGCAAACGGGCAGTGGCAGCCGGCTTCCGGTCGCACGGCAGCAGCGGGGGCTGCCGCAGGGGGCCGAGGAGGAAGAGCAGGGCAGAGACCCCTTTCCTCCTTCTGTCTCCTGATGGTCAAATCCTGCTTCATCCTTCAGGGCTCAGCTGTATTTGCCTTCATCTCCCCAGGATGACTCAATCGCACGCACCTTCCAGTGTAAATCCAAAGCCTGGTGTTTACCTTTCAAATATAAAACTTTTCATTATACTTCTGCTTGCAGAAGTCGACAAGACAGTCTACTTTGCATTCTACTTCTGCTGCCTTATTCTGGCCCCCTCCCCCCAGTAGAGAGCCTGGTCTGTGATAAAGCCTCAATAAATGTTTTCTGAATTGAATCAACAGCACGAGAAAACATTTTAATTTGAGGAGCTGGAGACTAACCCTCCTTCTAGTGTCCACTGAGACGAGCTTGATCGTCCAAAGCCTCGGGTGCTTTGGGAGCATGACGGCGGTACCACCCCCTCTCTGATGCTGCTGTCCTTCCCGCTGGGTCCCCCCACTGGCTTTCTGTCTCCTCACCGTGTGCTCTCCTTTACAGTTCTGTAGACATTACCGTATTTGAAAGGATACCCCGAACAAGCTGGGTTCAATGCTAGCTATATCGCCTCCTGTCTGTGCGAATTTAGGCAAGTCATTTAATCTCTTTGACCCTCATCTACAGAATGGGAACAGTCCATTTCTGTACCTATATCCTGCCTACCTCCTAAGATTGGCGTGAGGAGCAGAGATGACAAATTGTGAAGATGACTCTAAAAGCTACAAGGCAGGTGGGTTCAGTGTCCGACTCTTGGTTTTGGCTCAGGTTATGATCTCAGGGTCCTAAGACTGAGCCCTGCATCCGGCTCTGCACGCAGCACAGAATCTGCTTGAGATTCTCTCCCTCTCCCTCTGCCTCTGCCCACCCCCCTACACACATACTCTCTTAGTAAATAAAATCTTAAATAAAATAAAGCGGTAAGATGGTAACTAAGCAAAGCTAAGGTGGAGTGGATTTTGCTAAGTGCAGATTAAGCTAAGAGCTTTTTCCAAGATTTGGTAAAAAAAGAAGCTGAGGCCTCAATTCAGGAAGTGACTTGTCCACGATCACACAGGGAGGAAGTGGCAAAGCAGGGTCCAGGTCTAATTCCTGGTCCGGAGCTTTTCCCCTAACCCTATGCTGCCTTAGAAGTCCCATCCCGGCATTCTTTGGCAAAAGCAATTCCACATTCCATTACACTGAGAAGCACTTTGGATCACCTGAGGAGTATAAATCTCGAGATGGAATGGAGTCCAGCTCTCTACTTCCAGGCAGAATGCCACCTGAAACGTTCTAGGCAGGGAGTTAACTCTCACTCGCCCAGTAAGCCTTTCCTCGCAGTCTCTCCGCCCGTGCTAACTTGCCCCGCACCAGAAAGGCCGTCCTGGCAGGTCAAACAGTCTTGCCCAGGTCTCCCAATCCAACCCAAGAACAAACATAAGGAATGCTACACTGCAGGTTCCGGAGAAGCGGATTGGGAAGAGCCTGGACAGCACACAGAGGAAAACTGGTATGGCTCCGACTGCAGACTTTAATGGAAAACCGTGAAGGCTGCTCCAGCACTTGACTCAGGAAGCAGGGACACCAATTCCCTAGGGTGTGAAGTCAGCAGAAACAGATCTCAGAGAGACAGGAGGGACACACGGGTCTCACTGCCCAGATTCTAACAGCTTCCAGGCCCACATGCCAGAGATGTCACCAAGTGAAGCCTCTTCAGACCTCAGCAATGACTTTGAAAAGGAGGGAGAAAGAGAGTGAAGGGAATGTTTTTGTTGAGAACCCTAGCCCTTTCATGGTGTAATGGTTAACTCTGTGCCACCCTGGCTAGCTTACGGTGACCAGTTGTTTGGTTAAACACCAGTCTAGATATTGCTGTAAAGGTATTTTTTTGGAGACATGATTAACATTTACAATCAATTGTGGTGGGCCTTATCCAACAAGACTGATGTTTCCTGAAGAAGGAATCCTGCCTCAAGGCTGCAACACAGAAACCCTGTCTGAGTTTCCGGCCTTTGGATTCAGGACTGCGACATCTACTCTAACCTAAATCTCCAGCAGGGCTTGCCCCAAAGATTTCAGACTTAGCAGCTTCCATGATCATGTGAGACAATTCTTTAAAATAAGTCTAGATAAATAGATAGCTAGAGATCGATCGGTCCTATTGGTTCTGTTTTTCTTGGAGAACCCCAATCAATACATGAACACGTGTGAGACTGGGTGTTTTCATCTAGCTTACTTCATGTAATCCTCCTAACGACCTGAGAGGAGGTTTTGCTGTTCTGATGTTTGCTTACAGGTAAGGAACCCGAGGTCCAGAGAGTTGAGTCACTTGGTAAGAGAGACCCCAAAGCCCATGCTTTACCAATTTCATCACAGGGCCTGAGGGAGTAGAATTTCTCTGAAGAAAGCCAGGACAAGAATTCCTCCCAAATACTATTGCTGATTCCTGAGTTCTTCTCCATGGCGACGCAGTTAATGCCAACCAGAACTGGGGGTATGAATAGGTTTGCTCATTCAAGCAGCACAACCTGCTTTTGTAAAACATGGTCTCTAGGCTCTCCATTATGCCCTGGGATTTGTATCTGATTTGGAATTTGGGTCTGCATCAGTACTCCAGGGTCTCATTGCCTTTAAAGCTGAGCTCTGAGTGTCCGGGGAAGACACGGATTTTGTTAACCTATGAGTGGTCTTCTTCCTGAAGGCAAATCCAGCCTGGAGACCATTTCCATCTGACTCCTGGTGGGAAGCAGGTGGGCTGTGTTCTCTGCTTGAACAACAGGCCCTAAGGGACTGTATTCCCTGGGGTGGTGACGGAGCAAGCAGCTTCTCCTGGGCGTCCTCGGGCTGCCCCTTCCCCACCACAGGCCACTCACCACTGTCTCCGGGGAAGCACGGGAATTCTTCCCCTGAACGACGTTAGCCCAAGGATGGACGAACCTCTTTCCTCAGTTCCCATTAGCACAGCAGAGGCAGCACAGGGTTTGCAGAAGTTTACTAAATGCTAGCGGCACTGAAAAGAAAGAATCCCAGCAATTTAAAACACATCTACAGACAGGCAGGGCTGCCAAGATGAGGTTTCTGACCCTTTGATATCGCCTCTCTCCCTCCAAGGGGTTGGGACATACATCTGCAGCAGTCTTTGCTTCCTGTCATTTGAACTTCCCGCAGTTCCCACTTGGTCACTGTCTTGCTTACTGTCTCAAAGGCACAGCCTCCCAGAGCAGTACTTCCTGACATGTTAAGGCACACAGAAGAAATGATTGTGTTTGACACACTGGCTGAAGGGAGAGGTGACTGTGTGGTCCCAACACTGGCTCCTGCCAGCCCAAGCTTGGCCAGCCCCTACCCCCCACCCCGTCCCAGGGGATCTTGGTCTTCACACCCTGGTTGGGTAATCTGTCCTACAGAGCCTTGCTGCCCTTGTGACCCAAGTCAGGAGATCCAGAATCAACTCTGCCTTCTGCCTAGGCCAATCCTTTCACTTCGGAGCTCCGGTCTAGGGGTCCTACTTCCTCCTCCGATGATGGCCTGGAATGTGGTGACAAGCATATTCACCTCTCAGATGAAATCTGAAATAGAGAAGTGCCCTTACCCATTATAGACCAAAGGGTCCTCCTTCGAGGACCAGGAAAAGTATTACTTTCCCTTAGGAAGCCTGCCAAGCTTTGTTTTGTGCATTGTTTTCTGTGTCTTTTCAAAGACCAGGGATCCCACCCTTCCTCTGTGGCTGGTGTTACTACTGTGCACCCCTTCCTCCCCCCAGAAAATAGTCACATGCATGTTTACAGTAGCCGCTAGAGCTTATGGTCACCATCAGCCAGAACTCCAGGGAAAGGCAAAAGCTAGTGTAATAACAACTAGCATGTACGATGGACTAAGCACTACTTTGAGCACCTCACATGCATTAACTCACTAATCGATCTTCACCATAACCCTTTCATTATACCCATTTTACAGACAAGAAAATCAAGGTGCAGAGAGAGTAAATGACTTATATAACTAGTACGTGGCAGAGCTGGGATTCAAAACCAGGTACTCTGGCTCTATAGCCTTTAATCCAAACAACTCTGCCAGGTTAGTTTTATTAATTGAGGAAATTGAGGTTTGCGCACTCGACTAAGATCTCACAGCTAATAAGAGACAAATCGAGTATTCAACCCAGAGGTTGCATCCCTTCTCAAACTCTCCCTGGTAAGGATTGTGTTGCAATTACTCCAGGTTGAATTCAGGGAGGCCAGCTGACTTCATTTATCCTCTGGGTTGAAAGGCCACAGAACCAGGAATGGCTGTCCACTGCTAGCAGGAAGGTTCTTTCAGCAGCTGACTTTGAATGAGGAGGTTTCCAAGGCACTTTATATATAAAGATTATATATATAAAATTCTCTCCTTCCCTTAGATGGAAAGAAGGCCTAGGAGAGCCTCATTCCTGTGACCAGGCACACACTTAACTGTTATTGTTCTGAACAACACATGGTTATAGCTTTCTGGATGTCCACTCTACCCAGGTGCTGCTCTAGGAGTAGTCTCATACATGAACCTACTTGTTTCCGAGACTGAGTGAGACACAGGAAGCAGAGTCTCCAGTGGAAGGGCAAAGGCTTAGAGGGACCCAGAGCTACTACCGACTTCCTGTGCGGATTTAGGCCAAGTTTCGTAATCTCTAAGAGTTTCAATTTTCTTACCTATAAAACAAAAAAAGCAAACAAAGAAATTCTTCCTTTCAGGGTGGTTATGAGAAAAAAAAGAAGTATGAAATTTTACAGCAGAGAAAGAAAACGCTCTATATGTATGTATCACATTCTGCTACCTCCCCTTTATCATTAAGGAAACTGAGGCTCAGAGAGGTTAATGCTTGTTCACTGTCACATAATTAGTTAGTGGCATGGCTGAGTCGTGAACCTACACCCTCTGGCTTGAGCCTGGAAGCTTTACTGCCACACCATCTGCCTCCCTACAAAGGCCCAACAGGCTCCCCAGATTGGTGGGGCACCTCAGGCCTTTCCTTGTCAGCTCAGCCCTCTCCTACGGGGCTGAGGCGGCATGGACCTCCCCGGCTTTGGTTTCTGTAAGGTTTCCATAAAACGTAGGAATGGAAATTCCATGCTTGAACTTGAATGATCAAAGGGAAGGAGGAGAGGCCATCGTGGTAAGATCGCTGGGTTTCAATTTTGAGGGACTGAGGCTAATTCCTTTGCAGAGCCTTGAGCACCCATGCCTGGGATGTGGCAGCTGCTGTTGTCTGGGAGATGGGTACAGAGATGGGCCTTTGGCGGCACCAGACCCAGTGGGTGACTCAGCACCAGCTGGCTCTGGCCCTCTGCCCCTGCAGGACAAACCGCAGAAATTCATGGGTCCTCAGAGCGGCTCTGCTGGGGGTGTGTGGCCTGGCTCTGTGGAGTCCTAGTAGCTGTTGTGGTTCTGTCTGATCCCCGTAGCTCCCGGTCACCCAGCCCTATGGGATCTGCCTAAAAAGATCGAGATGCTGTTTCCTCTTCTCCATCCTCATTTTTGCTGTCCTAATGTCGGCCCTCATCATCACTTACCTAGCACAATAATATTAGCTCACATGCGCTTGAAGTGCATTTCTTTCTTATTCTTTTTTGGAAAACTGTGCTAAAACATACCTGACATAAAGTTTGCCCTTTCATCCATGTGTCAGTGCACACAGCTCAGCGGGATGAAGTACACTCACCCTGTGCCACCGTCACCACGCCTTTGTGTCTTCCCGCAATGAAACTCTGTACTCGTTAAATAATAACTTCCCACTTCTCCCCCTCCTCAGCGCCTGCCACCCACCACCCTAGTTTCTGTCTGAGTGTGCCTGCTCTCAGTACCTGCTAGGAGCGGAGTCACACAGCATTTGCCCTTTGTGACTGGCTCGTGTCACTGTGCATGACGCCCTCGAGGTACGTCCGTGTTGTAGCGTGCGTCAGAATAGCCTTCCTTTTTAAGACTGAGTGTCCCGTGAAGTGCATTTGCTTATTCAATCCTCCCAAGAGTCCTCTGAGGCAGATACGTTATTATGGCCACTATACAGAAAGGAGATGGAGGGACAGAGAGACGGGGTACTTGGATCACTCAGCTGGCAGGGAGCAGAGGTGCGACTGAGACCCAGGCTGTGGTGCTCCGAACCCTCGTGCTTCCCCGCTCTGCTGTGAGCTCCGCGCCTTCTCCCCGACATCCCTCCTACTCACAGGCCTCCTGAGCTCCACTCCCCATCAAGGCGGTAATCGTTCTAAAAGGCCAATCTAACATTGTTACGGCTCTCCTTCAAACCCTTCCTTGGTTCCTCTGCCTATGGTGATCTTAAACCCACTAGCACGGCCTTCAGGCCCGGCCCTGAACCAGCTCCCACCTCCTTTTCTGGCCTTTCCCCTCTGCTCCCCCAAACCTTAGTCCTCAGCACCCAGACTCTGTGGCTTTTAACCTGCTGTTCTCTCTACCTGCAACACCCGCTCCCCAAATGAGACAAATTCCAAGTCATCTTTGAAGGCCTAGTCTAAGTATCCCCTCTTCCTCCTCCCCGGATCTCTCCAGGCAGCTTGTCCAGCTTTCCTCTCTGCTTCTGTAGAACCCAAACATCGCTCTGTAAGAGCACGGCTCACATGCCATCTGATTGGTCAGTTTAGAGCTCCATGTCCCAAGCTACTGCTGTGCTGGCCAACATATTTGAGTATGAGGACCCCTCTTCAGTATCAGAGAACTTCAGGATCTTTCCAGACACACAGATCAAAGCAACACGTAAAATAAGAAGTCACTACGAGTTCAGTAAAGCTTTTAAATGTAACTGCATCCGAGTCAATATGATACCATCTCTATATATTTAAAAGCAATGCTGCTTATAGGTCTATATAGTGATCTGGGGACCTTTTCTATACACTGGATTCTAAGTGCCAGAGCTTACAGTTTATGAACCACTGCTCTGGCCCAGAAAGTGAGCTTTCTGATGCAATGGAAGTAACACTGATGGCCTCTATTATATTCTGGGCTGTGCTAGTCCCGTCTCATTTTTATCTGCTTTGTATCTCAAAAAAAAAAAAAATCCATATTTTTTCCAGACAAGAAAACAGGCTTGGAAAGGTAAAGTACACCTGGTCCGCGGTCACACGGTGAAAGAGAGGCAGCGCGGGATTTCACCCTCCACATTTTTCTCCTTTGCCACGCTACCTCCAGGGTAAGGACAACATAGTATCCATCTCTGAGTTCCCAGGACCTCCCTCACAGCAGTGCTCAGGAAATGCAGGGGGCTTGGCTGACATAACCAGAGAGCCCCCTCCAGCCCCCTGCCCCCAGCCTGTACCAGAGTCTCTGGCCAGGTTTCCCCAGCCACAGGCGAGCACAGAGAAGGCATGGTGTAAACCTCGGAGATGGCAAAGCATGCACTTCTCCTCTAGGTGCTATTTCCCTCATTTAGTAGTTACCCCCGCCCCAAGCCTGGCTCGAGGCACCCCTTCTTCATTAGAGCCCTCAGCCCCACCTTCCCGTCCCTCCCCCAAACTTCCTGTCCATCCCCCAAACTTCCTGTCCATCTCCACTGCAGCCTGCTCTCAGCAGTGGTCTCCCAGCTAAGACTAGTTCCCACCAGATCTTAATGCTGGTAGAGCTGGATATGGGCTTCCCATGGCCACTTGTGTTTTAAACCAAAGGACAGAAGCCTCAAAATCTGGCTGGTCAGGAGCCACGGGATGAAAAGAATGGGTTTCAAAGTCAGACATCTCCTGGTATCCATCCCTGATTCTGATACTTCCTTTTTGAATGCCTTCGGGTAAAGCACTTACTTTCTCTGAACCTTAATGTCCTCAGGTGCAAAATGGGAACACAACCAATCTCACGGGGAGAATATCCAGAGGCTGTATAGCCTTGCACTGTGTGCTGGGTTAAACAGTGGCCCTCCAAAAGATATGCCCACATCTTAACCCGCCAGGACCTGTGAATGTGTCCTTATTTGGAAAAAGAGTCTTAATAGATGTGATTAAGTTAAGATCTTGAGACAAGAAAACTGTCCTGGATTATTTGCGGGGACCCTAAGCACCACAAGTGTCCTCTTAAGAGAAAGGCAGAGGGGCCTCTGACACACAGAGAACAGAGGAGGAGGCAATGTGACCTTGGAGGCGAAGACTGGGGTGATAGGGCCACAAGTCAAGGAATGCCAGCAGCCATGGGAAGCTGGAAGAAGCAAAGAACGTGCTTTCCCCTAGAGTCTTTGCTGATGTAACTGTGTGACTACATGAAGGGCCTTGAGAGGAAATCGTCTGGGATCATCGTGGTGGGCCCTAAATCCAATGACAAGTGTCCTTATAAGAGTCACACTGGAGACACAGACACAGGGGAAGGCAATGTGAAGAGGAAGCAGAGAAGGGAGTTCTGCAGCCACAAGCCCAAGAGCGCCTGGAGCCACCAGAAGACAGAAAAGGCAAGGACGGGTGCTCTCCCAGAGCCTCTGGAGGGAGCACAGCCCTGCTGACACCTTGTTTTCAGACCCAACGGTGAGAGAATGAATTTCTGTTGCAAGCCCCTCAGGCTGTGGTACTTCTTACTGCAGTCCTGGGAAATGAACACCACCTATCTTCCGAACTTATCACATACCACCCCTTCTCTCCTGCTTTCTGTCGGAGCCATACAGACCACATGTACAAGAACACAGGCTTCTGGGGGAGTGGACTTTTGTCTGATGAGGGCACTACTCTACCCTAATGATTAGCATGGTATCAGGAACATGGTAAAGGCTCAATCCGTTTGTTCGAATAAGTGAATGAGCTGTAGTTCTCAGAGGGCAGGGGCTATATGTGATTTACTTCTACATCCTCAGCGCCCAAAGGAGATACTTCCTCCTTTCATATATTCTAGCACTGAAGGGGCGGCTCTCGGAAAAAGGGGCAAATTTTATCATGTCGGTACCCAGAAATAAGCCTACAGGCTCCAAAGAGTCCTTCAGTCCTTTCTAGACCTTGTTTCCAAGTTCCTTCTAAACAGAAGCCTTGGAGAGAACCCATGACTGCAGAATCCTGGGGATGATACTGTTTAATTAAACAGAGACTCAAGTCACCAGCCTCTGGCTCGGGCTGGGCTTCTGGGACCTGAGCAGGCAACATTTCATCATTAGGAGGAAAGGAGATGACAAACTCTTTCCTGAAAGAACCCAGCAGGCAGTCAGAATTACTGGATGTAGATAAATAAAACCATTATTTCCAAATACATATCCCAGGCAGCACTAAATGCATTCTCCGTATCACAGGCAATACTAAATTTAGAACTGGCAGTTTGAATCATATGCTGATTCCTGAAGAGAAACACCAAATTCAAGGGGGAAAAATCAAGTGAAATATGAAAATAAAAATTCAGTCTTGGTCCCTCCGAGCAAGCTGTCAGGAGAGGTGAGGGAGAAGTTTCCTGCATAGAAATCTGGCTAGAAAGGCTCTTGGGCGGGGCGGGGCGGGGGCAGTGCCATGCTGGGTGCCACAGGGACAGCAGCCTCTGGGGAAGCCTCTGGAGCGCCTCTCTGCGAGGAACTGCAGGGGCAGGCGGGGAACCTGCGTGCGGAGCAATAATGTGGGCGCACCGCTTCCGAAGCCTGCCACACACTGTCGCACTGAAGCCTTTTCTCAATCCTGCAGTGAGGGTGCCATCACCCCCATTCTGCAGCTGAACCGAACCCAGAGGGGTGTGGGGACTCGCCCAACTCATATAGTCAGGGAGCAGGAGAACAGGGACTTATTTTAATCAAGTTCTAATTTTAGAATAGTGTTAGATTTACAGAGAAATTGAAAAGATAGTACAGCTCCCAAATGCCTCTCCCCAAATAGGGGGGCCTTCTTAGTAACATCTTATGGGACCGTGTGGCATCTCTGTCACAACGAAGGGACCACTATTATTCACTAAATGCCACATTCTGTTAGATTCCCTGAGTTTTTCCCCTACCGTCCTTCTACTCCAGGATGCCCTCTGGGACACCACGGAAGACTTAGAGGTCATGCCTCCTTAGGCTCCTCGGGTCCATTACAGTTCTTCTGACTTTCCCTGTGCTTGCTGGCCTTGACCGTTTTAGAATTACTAGCCAGGTATTTTGTAGGATGTCCCTTAGTTTGTTTTTTCCTGACCTTTTACTCATGGTTAGGCTGGGATTCACAGAGGTGAAGTGCCCTCCTCATTGCGTCATATCCAAGGTACATAATATCAACACAATTTATCCCTCATACTGTTAACTGCGATCACCTGGCCTCAGTAACGTTCGCTGGGTTTCTTCACTGTAAAGTTCTGCTTCCTTCTACCAGCCGTCCCCTGTCTACTCTTTGGAAGAAATCACTGAGCAGAGCCCACACTTAGGGAATGGAAAGTTAAGTTCCAACTCCTTCACAGAGGAGTATCTACATAAATTATGTGGAATTATTCTGTATAGGAGAGCAAGGATTAAAATCTGGTCTATGTGACATACCACCTACAACATGCCCCCCCCCCCCCCCCCGTTTATCTCTCATTGCATCCTGTTTTTTCCTTGACACTATTTCTCACAATTTGCAATTACATATTTATCAATGTTTTATGTATTTATCAATTTGTTGACAACTGCTACTCCCTGTGTCCCCACGGTTAGCAGGCATCATGAGGTCAGGGACAGTTTTGCCCATTGCTATAACCCTAGGGTCAAGCAGAATGCCTGACATTTAGTAGATGCCCAATAATGCTTGTAAAATTCTGGTAGTATGGCAACAAGATGATGCCATCCCTGCCCTTGGGGCAGGCACACATGAAAAGCTTATTACACAAACTTCCAAACATACGCAAAAGTAGATAATATCCTGCATAATTCTTAATAGCAAGTAGCTCATGATGAATATTAAAATATACACATAGGCAAAGTGCACAGGAATATAGGATAGGGAACATTCTGCATGTGCTTCCAGTAGGAAATGTTTGGGTGGGCCTGAAAGGATGGATAAGATATTAGGGTGTCAAAGGGCAGAGGGCATAGTTCAGGTAAAGGGAACTGAAAGGCAGGTGAGTGCAGGTATATTCGGGGAATGGGGCTAGGGACACGGTGTCGGTGGGTGGGGAAGAAAAGGTTGGGAAGACAGCTGAGAGCAAACTGAGCCATTCCCTCCAGCCAAGCAGAGGCACGGGCTACCCTGTGGACAGCAAGACCCATCTCCTCTTGTATCTTGCTCAGGGTACCGGTGGTGGCTCACAGGCTCTGAGAAGTGGGACGGTTCTCGTGACTGAGAAGCTCATTTCCACACTGCTCTTTCCCCAAAGTGCTCATGCTTCCTGAGGCAGAGACTACTGGTTATCGACCCAAGATCCATCTCCCCAGATTTCATCCAGGGAAGCTATGTGTCCAGCTAAAAGACTAATTTCCCAGCCTTCATTACGACCAGGTGTGGCTATGTAACTAGGTTCTGGCCAAGAAGGTGTAGGTGGGCCCTGCTGGGTACCACCTGAGGGAAAGTGCCTTAACAGGGCTACCTTTCGTCCTCTTTCCATCTACCTGCCTCCTGCCTGAATATGCATGTGACAGCCAGAACTCTAGCAGCTATATTAGACCACGAGAAACCTTGAAGAAGAAAGCCTGCACTAAGGAAAGTGAAATAGAGAGATCGCTATTTATTCAGCTGCTACACCAGCCCTGGACTGAATATCACCAGGACTTCTCATATAGGAGTCTCTCAATCTCCTCAGGCTGCCATGACAAATACTACAGACTGGGCGGCTTCAAGAACAGAAATGTACTTTCTCACATTTCTGGAAGCTAGGAATCCAAAATCAACATGCCGCTATGGCTGGTTTCTGGTGACACCTCTTCCCTGGCTTACAGACGGCCTTTCCATTGTGCCCACACGAAGGGAGAGTGATCTCTAGTGTCTCTTCTTCTGGAAGCAGCATGGTTTCAGTGTTTTTTTCTAGAGCAGAGAGCTTATTAAGACTGTGAGTGATCACTTTGAAATGGTGCAGAGACTGGGGACTGGTAAATCCAGAATGCTCTGAAGCTTGGGCATTAGGCACATGACTTTATGAAGAAATAGCAAGAAGACAGGAGTCCGGAGAAAGGCCAGGGTAGGTGGAAAGATGAACTATCGAGAATGAAGTCAATATGACTCACCCACAGAGCTCCTTTCTTGGTATGCCACGACGGGTGGCATCTTATGAGAGAAAGGGTATAGGTTTGAATCCCCACTCTGCTACTCACTACTGATAAGCTCGGTAATTTGGGGGGTGTTAACAGCTCAGAGCCTTAGCTGCTTCATGTAAAATGAAGATGATATCCATCTATTGTGGGGATTAAATACCAAAACATTATACATAATAGCTCCGCCAGAGTGCAGTAACAGTAACAAGAGCCCGCCCAGACAGGTCTTATCTGTGCCAGGCGCTGTACTATACACATGACATGAGTTCTTTCATTTAATCTTCACCAGGAGGTAGATGCTATTGAAGAATTTAAAAACTGTTGGTTTCTCCCCAAAGCGACGCCAAGCCACATCCTTGGGTATTTTTAGAAGAAATGTACCAGTCCTTGGAAGGCTCTTCGCAGATCCATCCCATGCAAAGCAGCTGTATTGACATCTATTTTGTAACCGTTTGCAATCCCCAAAGTTTGCAGCAAATGGCACAGACCTTTAACTCCCAGGCTCCCCCGCGGGAGTTTGGAGAACTCAGGGAAAACCCTACCAAGAGCCCCTTTCCAACTCCCATGAAATGGGAAGAAAGACAGTGAAGAATTTGGAGCATGCTATTGAAAAAGAGAGTGACCAGAGCAGAAACGGGGGATGGGGAGTCATTGTTCAATGGGTAGAATTTCAGTATGGGAAGATGACAAAGGTCTGGAGATGGATAATGGTGACAGGTGCACAACGATGTCAATGTACTTAATGCCACTGAAGTGTACACTGAAAATGATTAAAATGGTAAGTTTTGTTCTGTGCAGTTTTTACCACAATAAAAGTTCTAACAGTAATAGTAATAATAATAATAAATAGAGTAACCATGGTGGTGAGTGGTCCAAAATCCATATATGATAGACAGCACATGAAAGAACTCAGGTATTCTTCAGGCAAAAGTTTGGAAACCTCTGGTTTTCAGAATCATGATATTGCCTGCTTATTATCAAGCACATCATGTATGTAGCCACTTTATCTGCATTATCTTTATCTTTCAGTAGGGCTCTTCGAGGCATTTCTTGCTTAGAGAGATCAGGTGACCAGCCCAGGATCATACAACTAGAAAGCAGTGGAGATGGGATATAAAACAAACCAGTTCAAAATACCATGTCCTTTTATACCATGCTGCCTCTCACTCAAATACTGAATAGACACCTGGATTTTAAAATGCTAATGATTTCTTTTAATCTTATTGTTCTGAATCGGGGTGTGGGGTATAGGAAGGTCAGATGTCCATCTTCTTGAAGGCTCCCTGCACTGCCAGGGCATGCAGGTGAACCCAACCCTATTGCATAGGTGTCCTGCACTCCAGGGGTAACCATTCTAGTAAGAGGAACCTGGAAGACCTTTGAGATTAGAAGCAGCAGAAATACCAGGTTGACGCTACCAGGGGACTGTATCAGGACCCATGGACCACAGCTAGCTCCCATGGCTGTGGAGGAGGCCATCAGCCAACAGAGAACACAAAGCAATCTCCAGATATAGCAAGAGCTACTGAAAGCATTTCCCTCCAGCTCTCTCAAGTGTAGCCTTCACATCCCAGAAGAGAAATTTGGAAGAGGAAGAGGAAGGAAGAAGATGAAGCAGAGGAAGGAATTAGAGACAGGTGAGAGGTTCTGAAGGCGATGGCTTCTCTTCAAATCCCAGTCCACTGTTCTGTTGGTAAAAGCAAAGTCGTTATCAGTCTAAAGCCAGCACATAATCTCATGACTGCCTTGGGTGTCCTCAGAAGTCCCCTGGCATCACCTTCTGTTTTTCAGTGACCTCCTTCCGGCCACCAAATCTTGCCCTCTATGGACAAATGGGTTTGGGAAAAGGTCCTCAGGTCTAAGTCAGTATCACAAGCACCCAGACAAAGGCATTATGGCAGAGTCAAGGGATGAGTGACAGGAAAATGGGTTTTCCATAATGCTGGCTGTTGATCAGAGACTCCTAGACACTGACTCTGTTTCTTCCATACTGGCCAAAATGTAGACTTGCTGACCCCGAGTTTGCTTCCAAAAGCAGGAGAGCGTTTTGTAAGAGAGGTGTTTGTATACATTCTCTTAAAAGAAAACAGAGAAATTATTAAGTTCTTCAGGAACGATGAGCCAGGCCTTGAGTAAAAAAGATCGGAGCTAGAAGTGGCTGTTTCTTGGATGCAGTTGGGCCTCCTCTGCATGGACAGCATCACCGGCAGCCACACGCGCCATGGTGGAACCAGGGGCCAGCGAAGGCAATGCTGAGATACTCCGCATCTGCTCCAGTCCTGCCCGGCCTCCTGACTCCCAGTACATACCTGTATCCTGGCGTTATTAAATCAGGAACTCAATATAATCTTATAAATGGTCTGTGTGTGTGGGGGGGTGTTCATTCCCACCAATCCAGAGACTCTCACTGCCTTTCTCCCATTCTCTTTCAAGAATCTCATTTAGCTGATCTGTGGTACTCATTTGTAATGGGGACCCGTTCACAGGAGCTACACGGCCACCGTGTATCGGCAGCAGGAGCAAGGAGCCCTGAATTACTGAGCAGAGCCAGGGCTGACCAGCCCTGCCACGTGGCTCGAGCGGGAGTCGGCTGGGCTCCACTCCACAACGGCGCTTGGCTGTCGCCTGCTCACTTTGAGTGGAAGATCCGGCACTTATTTTAGGCCCTTATAAATAATACATTTTGTCATCTTGATTCTTCAAGGCCTTCTTTTAAGCTATTTTTTCCTCTTTGGGAAAACCTCTTTTACTCTATGAGACAGAGTTGTTCATAAATCAAGAGGAGTTCCAAGTGACCGAAGCCTGAATTCCTGACTTTGGAAAGAGTGGGAAGACACCAAACCTGACTAAGTCAAGGAAGAGGCTGGCCTCACACAGGAAGAGGATCTTTAAGGATGAAAACAAATGCTCACAACATCTCTGAGGCCTTGACCTCTGCCCCAGGAAGTCCTCGTATCAGACCTTTAAATATCACCTCCAACTCCTGCCTTGTTAAGAGTCCCTACAGGTGGGGTACACGCAGGAAAATGTGAAGGGTTCTTGCTATCTGTAAAAGGGAGACAAGGCTACCTGTCATGCAGACTTGTCCAAGTGCCTGGCATAAAGTCAAAACTCAGTATGTGAGCTCCCCTTGGACTCTCCTTGTCCCCTGCAGCTCTCAAGAAGATACATTTGTACCTTGAGAAAGTGTCATTGTCCCCACTCTTCAGTGACCAGTAACCACTGAAGAAGAGCTCTTTAATTAATATGGCGCAAAGAAGCTCACCTGTACAGGAGACAGAGCACTAAACTTGGAACTGGACAGAACAGGGCTTGAGTCCTGATTCTGCTGCTTGTTATGTGAACTTGGGTAAGTTCCTCAGTCTCTCCAGACATTAGTGTCTTAATCAATGGGGATAAATCACTAGGTTCATAGTCTCTTTTAAACTCGAATGGGCAGATGAATTGCCAAGGAATCTTACTAAAATATAGATTCTGACCTAGCAGATCTCAGCTAGGGCCTGAGGTTCTGCATTTCTAATGACCAAGGCCAAGGCTGCTGGTTTGTGGATCAGTGTTTGAATAGAAAGGACATCCACGGTCTGGGCACTGGGTGAAGGGCTATGTCAGTTTAAGCTCTGATTCCTTCTCTGGTGTTCTACCTTAAAATGCAAAGAAGGTCATTCTACAACTCAACTTAGACTATGTATTAATCCTTGATTCTTTACAGGTAAGCCAAATACCGATTATTTAGTAAAATAACAAGGGTTGGGGAAAATCACTTGTCACCAATCCTCTTCCCCGCAAAAAAAAAAAAACCAAAAAAACAAAAACAAACAAACAAAAAAACTAACCAACAAAGCACAATACATCAGCTGGCTGATGTAAAAGGCGAATTTACAAACAAATCTCCAAAAGAACTTAAAATCACTTCAGATGAAAACTTGTGGGGTAACAATGTAAACAGCACCTCTCCACACACAAAAAGGCATTGTTTAAAACCCCAAACCAAAGCTTTGGCTTACACTGAAGGCAGGATTTGGGAGGGTGAAGGAGGAAGCAGCCAAGACCACTGAGTCCCTGAGACTGGTTTGATGGGGGAGGTGGGGAGGAAACTGATGAGAGAGTTTGATGGAACGGAATAAGGAAGCCAGTGGAAAGGACTATGAAAGAGGCTTTTCTTCTTGGAACAATCACACTTGTGTTCAAGACACCGCTCCAGGGTCACCTCCTTGGTGACACTTCCTTGGTGACAGCTTCCCTGACAGCTGGTTCCTGCTCTTGTTCCCAAAGTACTAATGACCACCTCTCTACCCCACCCACCCCATCCCCAGAGCCGGTCTTGAACTGTAACTGAATGCTCATTCCCATATCGATCTCCAACTCTTTGAGGTCAGGGACCACTTCTTACTTATCTCCATATTCTCAGCCTGGCACAGCGCACTGACACATATTAGGCATGGATTAGGCACCCAGTGAATGATGATTTGAATGCATGAGGTGGAGGATATTAAAGAGAAAGCTTAATGACTTTGCTTCAAGGTTTATCTTTCCTGGAGGTATTCACTCATATATTCATTCTCTCGGTAAACATATATGCTCCAAGTGTGAGTACTCAGACCTTTTACCAGTTTTCAGTGTATTTTTGAGAAATGTCTCAAACTTTCTTGATCCTAAGATTGTCAGCTTAGTAATATATATGGTAATTATATGTTATAATTTTTATAAAAGCTTTTAGCATTTTTCCAAAGTGCTTTTCTATTTTCATAATAATTGAATACATAATTTCTCCATTTTCAAACAAGGAAACTGAAGCCCAGAAAAAAAAATTAAGTGATCTAAGGCAGAGTCTCAAACTTTAGGTTGATAAGAATCACTTGGGGACACTTGTCAAAAATAAAGTCCTGAAGGAAAAAAAAAAAAAGAGTCCTGGCCTCCTGCCCCCAGAGATTCTGATTCAGTAGGTATAAGATAGAGCCCAGGAATCTGCATTTTAATGTTCTCCAGGTTCTGCGGCAAGGGGTCTACAGACCTGGGGCCAGGCCCCCAGATGACTAGAGCTCACCCTAGGGCCTTCCTCAGGCCAGGTACCTGGCATATTCTAGAGCTCAGTCTCCGCTGAAGGTTGTTTCGCTTTGGTTCCAAACCTAGAGTCATGGGATAGGACGCAAGTCACACAAGATTGCATCTTCACAGGGCCTGGCAGGAAACCTAAAACCAGAGACGCTCAGATGATGATGGCAGTTCCCATATCCCACCTGTAAAACCATGAAGCCAGAGTGGTAGCTGGGAAATGGATCATATTCCTGAAGATGTAAGACCTAGAAGGCCAGGTTCTGGAAAACAACCAGACCCTCTAGGCAACAGGGACCAAAAAAAAAAAAAAAAAAAAGGAAAGGAAAGAAAGGAAGAGAAGAGAAGAGAAAAAAATTACAAAAAGGCTCAACTTAGGAAATACTGAATTTGTTGGATATATTTATTTTGGATTTGTACCCCTTCTTTCTCACTTCAAGGTAGCTTACCAAAAGGAACCCAATGGTACAATCCGGTAAAGAACAGAAACCAAAGGAGGACAAGCAGAAGTCTCCCTCTTGTTTGCCTTCCACACGCACACCCTGCTGACTGGACCTCTGCCTTGTCTCTCCCATCAGCCCCTTCTCATCACCCACTGCCATGACCCTGATTAAAGACCCCGGGTGCTTCCGTTCCTCGGAACTTTATATAAAAGCCTCCCCAGGCTTTCCCTGTCGCCCTTCCCTTTCCCTCAATCTACCTCCACCAGAACGACTCATGAATCTCCCGAGCACAGATCTCATCTTGGAGTGGAAAAGACCACTGTATCTGAATCCAGAAGATCTGATTCTGGCCCTACCTCCAGCTCCAGCTCCGTCATCAACTAGCTGCCTGACCTTGGGTTGCTAACTTCCGTTTTTGGGATTTGGTCTTTACGTGTGAGGCAAAGGGCTGCACTGGCTCATCTCCAAAGTCCTTTTCAACCCTAGGATTTTATGCATATTCCTGCTTAAAAACCATTAGTGACACCTTATTGCCTGTAGAATTAAATATACAATTGCCTCACCCTGGAACACTTAAGGGAGCCCTCCGTGATCTGGCCCTACCATGCCCTGCGTGTTTGTGTCCCCCCAGAATTCATACGTTGAAACTCTAATCCCCAGCGTGACGGTGTTTGCAGGTGGGCCTGTGGGAGGTGACTAGGTCATGAGAGCGGAGCCCTTGTGATGGGCTTAGTGCCCGTATAAGAAGAGACACAAAAGAAAGCTTGCTTCCTCGCTCTCTGCTCTCCACCATGTGAGGACACGGCAGGAAGATGGCCATCTGTGAACCAGAAGGAGGGCTCTCACCAAGAACCTGACCATACTGGCACCCTGATCCTGAACTTCAAGTCTCCAAAACCATGACAAATAAAGGTTTGTTTAAGCCACCCAGTCTATAGTATCTTGTTAGAGCAGCCTGAACTGACTCAGAGAGGCCCCAACTTCTTAAAAAGCATTATTCCCTTTTATGTTCCCTTTGTTAGAGTCAAAGTGAAGTATTTCCATTTCTTAAACATGCCTGGAGTTTTCTGCTTCCTCAGTGCTTTTGTCATTATTTTGGAAAACCTACCACACCGATTTCAATGTGGACGATCCCTACATTTTTCAAGGTCCAAATCACATATCACATGGATCTCTTTTAGGTTTTCCCTCCATGCCCCAGCCTAAAAGCAAACTCTCTCCTCTGACTGCTGGTACTTCAGCTGGCCCTCTCTCACAGCTGGTATTACAGCCCTTCCTGGGCTTGGCTCACACGTGAGGGCGGGGCCTGTGTGAGTCTCCTCCCCAATTAGCACAGGGCCATGCACAGCGAAGGGTTGGACGAGTAACTGCGGGGGTAACTGTCAGAAAGCAGATGCACTCATTGTAGTTACATCCTGAATTTCAGTAGCAGCCAAGACAGAGAAGGTCACACGGGCAAACAGTTTCCAGTCTTACAAAAGAAAGAATATAAATTCCTGTTAAAGTCAACAACCTTTTCTTGAAATCAACTCCAAGGCTGTGAGCCATAAAAAGGGGCCACCTTATTTGGCCAAGCAGTGCACCCATTGCTCATAAAAGCCAAGGGCTGGGGCGCCTGGGTGGCGCAGTCGTTAAGTGTCTGACTTCGGCTCAGGGTGTGATCCCGGCGTTCTGGGATCGAGCCCCACATCAGGCTTCTCCGCTGGGAGCCTGCTTCTTCCTCTCCCACTCCCCCTGCTTGTATTTCCTCTCTCGCTGGCTGTCTCTGTCAAATAAATAAAGTCTTTAAAATAAATAAATAAATAAACAAATAAATAAAAATAAAAGCCAAGGGCTAAGTGCCTGAGGCAATTTTCCCTTGCCAACAACAGCTTGGGCTGAGGTGCTTGGTTTGGTGGTGGCAGGCTGACTGGGAGCTCCATGCAGCCACAGAGCACGTCCTCATGGCCATGATGGCTCCGGGAATTTTAAGCCCTACACGGTGTGGTAAAAGACAGACTTCTTGCTTAAATGATGTACTTGAAGGGATTTCTTCCTCTGACCTTCCCTGGCTCTGGATCCGGCCTGTCCCAGCTTATTCTCTGCCCACCTGAGGTCACAGTCAAGTATGTATGTGTTTTATCTCGCTGTCTAGACCGTCAGTTCCTGCCTGGAAGGATCTCATTCATCTTGTATCTTGATCATCCTCCTATCTCCCACATGCCTAGCACAAAACCCTGCTCATAGCAGATGTCAATAAATGTTCTCTGGATGGATGCTCAAATTTAGATCAAATTGACTGAAATCCCAATTAAAATCCCCAGTCAGGAAGACAAGATTTAATTCATATGTTTTTCCTACAAAAGGGACAATCTTGCTGTTTAATATAACCTAATACATTTTCTTCACAACTCAGAGATAGACACAGGTTTTGTTTTTAGAAGGCATATCTGAGATGTTGTAAAGTAGTGTTTAATTTTGATATTTTATTCTGATTACATTTGAGGACTATCAGAAATACAAGCGATGACTTGGTTTGCTCTGAACCATTCTGTGCATTATCCGAGAATCCTAGGACAGAACAGTGAAGGTCTGTGGAGACCAACCAAATCATTACATGGCTGAGAGAAAAGAGGTGCAAGAGCTAGGCTTAGAACCCATGTTTGGTTGGCTGGTTCATTGGTTTTCTTTGCCCTGTTTGTTTACTCAGGTCCTGTGTTAGGTGCCAGGGATACAGAATTGGCATAGACAACCATGGCCATGACCGAGTTCCCAGACTAATGGTCACTTCCTGGTCCATTGGCCCAGGATATTTTACTCTCTTCAAAGGAGCAACATGGCCCCTTTAAGAGCGCTTCCTGGAGAAAGCACCAATGTCAGCTGGACAAGAAAGCCTTGCATTTACTGGAGCACTACACACCCTACCAGTCAAAGGCATCCATTCCAGGGCTAGTGCACTGGAACTCCTTGAAAGCCTAGTACTTTCTGCCTCAGCACCACCCCCTTGGAATTCATTACAACCATGGCCACACTCAGAAATATCTTCCTTCAGACTAGATTGTTACTTCTCCCTTCACCGTTCTCTACCACGTCTTACACAACGTAGGCAACTTATACTTGTGGCTGATGAGACAACTGTACAAGATAGTTTTGGGTCCTAAACACCTTCCCCTTTCAACTCATACACAGACTCGTCTTCTTTGGGGAATGGAGAATAGGCCTCATCCTCTGCCAGTTCTGGCTGACTGGAAGTGACCACCCGGTGTGCTGTGTTGAGAACATTTCTGAGGCTGCATCCAGATGCAGTAGGAAATGGGGATTTGACTGATTGGTGGTCTATGGGGGAGCTATTTGCTTTCTACCAACTAGACCCTGGCTTTAAAATCTCTGTTGGTCCCCTGGTACCTAAACCATTAAGTCCAACACTGTCAACACGGCACACAAGACCCTTCACAGGGCAGTCACCAACCTTCAACACCAGCCTGTGCCTACGCCCCACACACCCTATACCCTAGCCATGCTGAGGTGTTTTCTGTTTCTTGAATATACCCCACTCCTTCAGGATTCTGGGCCTTTGCAAATGCTATTCCTTTTTTTCTGAAATGCTCTCTCTTCTTACCACCCCTGCCCCCTTTTTAAAAGTAGAGAACAAATAGATATTAATGGTCATAAACTGTTGTTCCTGGCTATTAGTTGTATTATTTTTAACTACAATTTTTTTTATTGATATATAAAGGATAGTTGTCTCCTTAACCCCTTTTAATGCCTAGTTTCTTTGTGAAGGCTTCCCTGACTTACCATATGAAAAGTTAGTCCTCTCCTTCGTGGTCCTATACCCTCTTGTTTGTCCTCTTGCCATGATACAGACTGAGATTTATCTATTTATATTTCTATCTCCCCCAAGAGGGGAGGCCCTCAAGAGCAGAGCCTTATCTTGTTTGCCAAAAGTAGAACACCAGCCACAGATAAGGCACTTGTTACAGGACTCAAGAATGAATGAATTCTTTGAAAACGTCTCCCTTTTTCACTTCTCCAAGATGTCTTTCTGAGATGCAAGCACTGGCCCCTACCTACAGTCTTGCAAACTCGCAGACGTGCATCCTGGCAGTGAGGTCTGTCACCTGTCAACATGTCCTCCCGGTTTAGGAACTGAAACTAGGTATCACTTGATATACACGAATTGGGTACTGAGCAGATTCAGCGGAATGGATTACTTCATCTAACCCTTCGTCAAATCCTGTTGCCCTAACTTCAACATAATCACAAATGTATCTGACAGTCTCCACTGTCCTAACCCCGTCCAGGCCATTGTCACTCTCCTGGACTATTATAACAGCCTCTTAACCCGTATTTCTGCTTCCCTGTTCACATTTTACAATCCGCTCTCCACTTAGCCACCTCAGTTTTCTTTAAGATCACACCTCTCCCTTGCTTAAAGCCCTTCAGTGGCTTCCCACTAATTCTAGGGGGAAAAAAATCCAAACTCTTCTGTGGCCTCCGAGGCCCAACACAATCCAGCTCATGCTTTCTGATCTTATGGCTCCTCCCTCCGGCACAGTGTGCCCCAGACATCCTGACCTCCATTCTACTCCTCGAATGGCCAAGCTCTTTCCAACACCGGGTCTTTGCTCCCATGGCTCTCTCAGCCTTGAATGCCTTGCCCCGGTTTTCATTTGCCATCTCGGCTCAAAATATCACCTTCTCCAAGAGTCCTTCCCTGACCATTCTATACAAAATGCACAAAATATCTTCCAGTTACTCTCCATCCCAGAGCTCTATTTATTTCATTTATGGTACTTAAAATCTAAAATCATCTTACTGACTTATTTTTTGGTCATTGACCTCTCACAATACAATATGAGTTCCGTGAAAGACAGACCTGACTCCTTCAAGACCACAGCTACTAACACCGGGTCTGGCCGAAGCAGGTGCTGAGGGGCTGGGGCCTGGGGTGGCTCAGTCAGTTAAGACTCTTGTTTTTGGCTCAGGTCATGATCTCAGGGTCGTGAGATCAAGCACCATGTCAGGCTCTGTGCTCAGCGAGGAGTCTGCTTGTCCCTCTCCCTCTGCTACTCGCCTCACTCTCACTCTCTCTAATAAATAAATAAAGTCTTAAAAAAAAAAGCAGGTGCTGCATAAATAAATTTTTACTGAAAGCCAAATGAATCCATTTCTGAGAATCCCCAAAGACAGGGCTCCTATTTTTTCCCCTGACCTACGGCATACTCCTCTTAAACATTAAATTATCATAAGCTGGAGAACATGATGCCGGGAGTCAGGAGACCTGGATTCTAGGTCACTTCCATGTGTGGCCCCTCGTGAAACTCAACACAACAACCTGAAAGATCCAGGCAGGATGCCAAAATAAGGAAAACAAGCTGTATTTGCCTTAGAGAAAGTCAGGAAAGGGGAGAGCCCTGCAGCTGGAGAGGCCAGAATAGGCTTTAGCGTTCCAGAACACGGCCCTGGAGCAAATGTCAGGGGTGTGGTGCAGCATGCCAGGGAAGGATGGTGTTTCCTGAACTGGCAAAAGACTAAACAGGCAGCATCTGACAGGGAACTCAGATCAGAGGCTGCAAGTGGCCTCTGGGGGGTTGGCGGGGTGTGATGAAGAAAACTAGGGAGAAGACTTCAGCATGACCTCAGCCTCTAAATGTATTAAATGGGATGCAGTGGAAAGACCACTGCCTTAGGACGCAGAGGGGGAACTAGAGAGGGCAGAGGAGCACTGACGGAGCACCCCCTCTGCGGCAGGCTCTGTGCTCGGCAGTGCACCCACCTGACCTCATCCAGTCCTCGTGATCACCCTCCCAGGGAGGGAGCAATATTCTCATTTTATAGAGAAACCGAGGTGCAGACAAGTTACTTTAGCTCTCTGAATTTCAGGACGCTTCTCAGTAAAACGGGTCATAATAAAACCCATCTCACAGGTCTAGTGTGAGAAAGCAGGGAGACGTGGTGGGAGAACACCTATACCGCGCCAGGTGCTTTGCCAATTTTACTGTTACTATTAATATTAATCACTACTTGTAATATCAATCACTAGCTTGTGCAAGGTCACACGGCTCATGAACATCAGAGGTGAGATGTGAATGCTGGATGGGGTTTTTACTGTCAGGCTGCCCTGTAGAAGACCAGGAACTGAAACACAGCTTTGCCAATAATTAGCTGTGTGACCTCAGACAGACTATTGCACCTTGCAAGAGCCATGCTCCCTTCATCTGAATAAAGGGGCCAAGAACTCCACCTGCAAGTTGGTACAGCCACTCTGGAAAACAGTGTGGAGGTCCCTTAAAAAGTTAAAAATTGAGCTACCCTATGATCCAGCCATTGCACTACTGGGTATTTACCCCAAAGATACAGACGTAGTGAAGAGAAGGGCCATATGCACTCCAATGTTCATAGCAGCATTGTCCACAAAAGCTAAATTGTGGAAGGAGCCGAGATGCCCTTCAACAGATGACTGGATTAAGAAGTTGTGGTCCATATATACAATGGAATATTACTCAGCTATCAAAAATCTTTCTCAACATTTGCTGCAACATGGACGGCACTGGAGGAGATAATGCTAAGGGAAATAAGTCAAGCAGAGAAAGACAAATATCATATGGTTTCTCTCATCTATGGAACATAAGAACTAGGAAGATCGGTAGGGGAAGAAAGGGATAAAGAAGGGGGGTAATCAGAAGGGGGAATGAAGCATGAGAGACTACGGACTATGAGAAACAAACTGAGGGCCTCAGAGGGGAGGGGGTGGGGGAATGGGATAGACCGGTGATGGGTAGTAAGGAGGGCACGTATTGCATGGTGCACTGGGTGTTATGCGCAACTAATGAATCATCGAACTTTACATTGGAAACCGGGGATGTACTGTATGGTGACCAACATAATAAAAAAATATTATTATAAAAAAACTGTATAATAGCACTTGATACTATGATAATGTATATGTTTAATAAAACCTTCACAGATTAAAAAAAAAAAAAAAAAAGAACTCCACCTGCAGAGCCTGCAGGGAGGCCGGAGGAGTAAATAACCAGTGAGCGTAACTCTGCCTTGGGTGTGCAGTTGGGAACCACGATATCTGTGGTAAGTACCCCAAACGGGGACAAGCGTCTTCAGGTTGGCATGATTCAAGTGTGTTACATGGTGACACATAAAGGCAGAGCCATGCCTGGGGTGCCAAGGATTTGCAGGCAGCAAATGGCCTTGAGTTTACAGCGACTGTGCTGGCTCCATTCAAAGGCTAGTCTATAGCTTGTTAATGTTCCCCTGGAAAATAAAAACAGTGTGCACTTCCTAAGGCAGCATCAGAAACATGCTACTGGATTTTATCCAATACATTAGGAAAATAACTCCTCATGAAATCGGCTTTAGGACAGAGCTGGCATGAAAAAGGGACACCGCCAGAATTCTTAAGGGGGTTGAATTGCAAGCCATGTGCCACCTTGGGCACATGAAAGGATCTTCTGTAATGAAGACGGAGTGAGTTCTTTGGAGAAACTTAAGCCAGGTGGGCTGCTTGCTGAGCGGGTGTCTTCTCAGGCAGAAACAGGACAGTGTGTCCCTGCCCACTCCAGGCCGCCAGGGAGCTGACACACGGCCTGCATATGTGCTCTGGGGAGCAATAAATGTTCTGAGCACAGCATGCAGATCCAGGCCACGCGCACACACCAAAGAGCTCACAGCTGATGGGAGGCACCGCAGGCTTCGCCCATTCTTACATCCTGGGGTGCTGGCTGCGAAGCTTAACTCAGCTGGCCCTGGTACACACACAGCTCTGCAAGGCATCATGAAGCTGGTTTGGCAGACCGGGAGAAGGAGGTGCAGAGAGCAACTCGCCCAAATCACAGTTAGAAGAGGTGGAACTGGGATTTAGCCGAGGTGCTTCTGACTTCAAGGACCCTTCAAGTCCTTGACAGACTTACTCGTCAAGATGAAAGGCAAAGCCAGGAATCAGAGAATCTTCAGAGATGCAATTCTCAGCCCACCATCCCACCCTGGGAAGCAGTCTCTCTGTCCCACCTGACACATGGTCAGCTCTCTGCAGGGACATCTCCCCTAACAGGGGCTCACCATCTGCTCCCGTTGTAAGAGGTTCTATGTTCCACTGACACAGAGAAGGTCAGCTTTCCTTGAGTACCTGACTTGGCATAGCTTTTCCCCTCCCTCACTGCACGTTAAATATACTAGAGGATTTTTAAAAGGACGCCTATGCTCCCTTTGATGATGGTAATCGCTCACGTAGCTCATGGGTTTACATTTTCACCAGGCAGACATGTTCTTGGAGCACGTATCTATTCCACTTGGGTATTCATAAACCGTATCACGCGCTGCCAAGGCTGGATGTGTCACTCTGCTGCTCCCCTCCCCCCACACCCGCCCCACTGGCTGGTTGAACTTCCTCGACCATTCCACGGGAGGACACGAAGCCTGCTCTGCCACTTCTCTCCCCTCACAGGGACACAAAGAGACGCTCTCAGACAACAAGCCAGAGCACATGGCACAGGCGTAGGGTGGGCAGTGGGGCTCAGACTGCCCAGCTGAGCCCCATTCAAAGTGAAAAACTGGCATTGATGTAGTTACTGTCTAGGGAGACTCTGCAAAAGACAGGAGGCCCAGATACAGACCTGGGAGTCGCAGCTGCAGAGGGAGCCCCTGACAAACCAACTCTCTGAACTCAAGGACATGCCCCCTCGATAAAAGTCAGCAGCTCAGCATCCCGGAGATTTAGTATTCGGAGAAAGGGCAGCATCCTGCTGGCACCCTTGTGATCACAGGAACAGCAATGCCAAATGGGTTCTGGGGATGTCACTTCCCAAAGAACCAGGGGTCCTTTCTGACTTGGCATTGTGCCTGCCCCATTGTAGATATATATTAAGAGCAAATATTTTAATAATAAATGAATAAAGAAATGAATAAAAGAACACCCATCAAACACAAGTATCTCACACACAGATATGGGGAAAAAAGCACCTCAAACGACATGCATCAATATCTGAACTGTTTCTCCTGAAGGAGCAGACTCTCCCCAGACCGTTCATGGGTCAGACTTCACAAGCTGAATTCTCTCGTGTGTCCCTTTTCAGGATATTCTGGTAAGGAAACAGAACCATGAGGACCCGCCATGGGTCAGACATCATAGGCTGAATTTGCTCATGTGTTCCTTTTCAGGATATTCTGGTAAGGAAACAGAACCACGAGGGGAAGCAAACTAGGAGTCCTCAGACTAACTGGACTAAAACAAGCCTGACCCCCACAGAGGCTGGATCTGGGTCAGACTACCCAAAGGCATTCCAAGGCCATTGTGTCCTACCATGGAACATGCATGGAATACGCTTGGATGTCTAAGAGGCACCTCGAGCACAGTGTGTTCAGATTCTCAGATCAAGATATTTCTACCCAAACCAGGTTTTCTTCCACCCTTTTTGTTTTTTTAAACTTAGAATGGCAGGAAACCTAGTGGTTGGGTTTTTAAAAATTTTTTATTTAAATTCAATTTAGTTAACATATAGTGTATTATTTGTTTCAGGGGTAGAATTTAGTGATTCACCCGTTGGATAACACCCAGTGCTCATTACATCATGTGCCCTCCTTAATGCCCATCACCCAGTTATCCCGTTCCCCTCCCACCTCCCCTCCAGCAACCCTCAGTTTGTTCCCTATAGTTAAGAGTCTTTTATGGTTTGTCTTCCTCTCAGTTTTTATCTTATGTTATTTTTCCTTCCCTTCTCCTATGTTCATCTTTTTGATTCTTAAATTCCACACATGAATGAAATCATGTGGTATTTGACTTCCTCTGACTTACTTCACTTAGCATAATACCCTATAGCTCCATCCACACCATTGTAAATGCCAAGATTTCATTCTTTCTGATGGCTGAGTAATATTCCATTGTATATATATATACCACATCTTCTTTATCCATTCATCTATCAATGGATATCTGGGCTCTTTCCATATTTTGGCTATTGTAGACATTGCTGCCATAAACATTGGGGTGCACGTGCCCCTTTGAATCACTATGTTTGTATCCTTTGGATAAATACCGAGTAGTGCAATTGCTGGGTCGTAGGGTAGCTCTATTTTTAACTTTTTGAAGAACCTTCATTCTGTTTTCCAGAGTGCCCACACCAGCTTGCATTCCCGCCAGCATTGTAAGACAGTTCCTCTTTCTCCACATCCTCATTAACATCTGTCTTTTCCTGGCTTGTTAATTTTAGCCATCTGACAGGTGTGAGATGGTGTCTCATTGTGGTTTTGATTTGTATTTCCCTGATGCCGAGTGATGTGGAACATTTTTTCATGTGTCTGTTGGCCATTTGTAGATCTTCTTTGTGTAGAAAGTCTGTTCATGTCTTCTGCCCATTTCTTGACTGGATTTTTTGTTTTTTGAGTGTTGCGTTTGATAAGTTGTTCTTTAAACTCTTTCCTCATAGCTGTATCTAAGCCATCATCCAGGCCTGCAATTCTACCTCCTAAATATCTCAACCCCCCTCATCCCTCATCTCTGCCATCACTACTCCAGCTTTGCCCAATATTATTTCCCACTGGGACAAATGCAAAGCCTCCTCTGACCTGGTTTCCCACAACCACTCTTGCACCCTCCAACCCATTCTCAAGACCCCTGTAAAAAGATCTCTTGTAAATATCAAATTGGTCATATCTCTCTCCACATGTGCACACACACATATTTTGCTCCAAAGCTTTCAATGGCCCCAATGCTCTTAGAATAAAGAAAAAAAATCCTTAACAAGGCCCCGATTTCCCTTTCCAGTCTCTTCTCTTCTCCTCTTCCTCTCTCTCTACACTCAAGTCATACTGAGCCTCTCAGTTCTCTAAAAGCACTAAGCTGCCTCTCACCTTCGGGGCCATATTGGTACATATGCCTATAAAGCTTTCTGCCCAACCCCACCCACTCCCTTCACCTAATAAACTGCTAATGACCCTTCAGATCTCAGCTCAGATGTCACTTCCTCAGGAAATAGGTCAGGATCCCTATTATATGCTCTCATGGCAGCTTGTCCCTTTCTCTCGTAGCATTTATCCTAGTTTGTGATTTTAAATGACTGGCGCAACTAGTTCAATAGTACCATGCATGTGGTATTCATGCAGTCCTCCTCATACTATGGGGTGTACATTATTAATCTTATTTTGCTGATGAAGAAACTGAGACTCAGAGGGGGCTGGATAAAACATGATGGGGGATTTGCACCCGTTTGACTCTAAAGTCTATAGTCTTAATTACCACCCGCTGCCCAGTAAAATGGAGCTAATCATACCTACTCATAGTGATGTCATGAAAATTCCAGCATAGCAGGCACTGGGTAAGGGGTGGCTGTTATGATTATTGTGGTACTGGAGGCATTGTGGAGTGATCATTTACCATTTTGCCCAGGAGAGAGCTAATCTGATTGCCTTTCTGGGGCTGAAACAGTTGGACTTGGTTTGAAAAAGAGACTTTTATGAAAAGCAGCATGCTGTGGCAGTTCCAACACCGAGTATGTGGAGAGGGGAGCTGATGTGCTAACAAAACCAACCCTAAGATCTCTGGCCCCGGGAACTAACCATTCTGAATGAACTCGGGTTTCTCACGGTAAGCCCAGACATTGGGCCTGCATGGGGAATCCAAACCTACAATAGTTCCTTGAATTTCTTTTGCTACTTCTTTTTCTACGTCCCTGTAGCAGAGTAAGAGAGAGAACACACTGCGTCTGCAGTCGGATTCTAAGTCTGAATTCTGATGCGCCCAGGGCTAGGCAAGCAGGGATGCACCAAGGTGCCTGCGCCTCAGTCAGAGCCTCAGGGTCCCAGGGAGCCAGGAGACAACAAGGGACCACATGTCATTCTCTTGGCCTGCCTGGGGATGATCCACTCTTCTGAGTCTCCCCTTTTCCTATCACTCACCAGTGGCCATATAAAGGAAGAAAGCAGCCAAAGGAAATGAGTTCCTACTCTACTATGTCAAGAACTTTTACATGCGTATTCTCATGCAGGAAGTTAATCCTCACAAATACCGTGAGCAAGAAGAGCTATTATTCACATTTTATAACGAAGGAAACTGCATTTTAAAGACATCAAATGACCTGGGACAAACTACTACACAGTAAGAGGTGAGATTCAAATCCAGTTTTGTTAGGTTCTGAAATCTGTATTTCTATTTACCATATCAAAAGACTTACAACGACTGAGTCTACAGGAAGAGTTCTGGAAATTACTCAGATGTGCAGAGTGGTAGTGAAGCCCATCTGTTCCCTCCTTTTGTTTACTAAGTACCTCCTCTGTGCCCGATATTGTGCTGGATGCCAGAGAAACAGAGGTGGGCAAGATATGGCCCTGCTCCTGAGAGGGAGCAGTACAGCAAGGGAAAAAAGGCGAAGACAAAATCAGGAAACTGAGCAAGAGAAAGAAGGCAGAGGATTCCGAACATCAGAACCAGATGGGGTTCTTGGAAGACAACTGCTCAAAACCTGGCTGCATCACCTGGAATCACCTGGCTGAATCACCTGGGAGATTATTAGGACTAAAAATTTTCAAGTATTCAAGTACCAATTCCACAAATGTGCAAGTGGGCCCAGGAATCAGTACATTTCACCATTATCCCAAGTGGTTCGGTAGAACTGGCTCCCAGTCCAGGTGAATTAAACCACAGATCCATCTCCTTCACTTGGCAGGTCCGAGAGCAGACGGGCAAAAAGTGAACATTAACCCAAGGACACACAAGAGTCCATGCTTCAGACTCAGGTTTCCAGCTCCCAGCCACATGACTTGAAGTCATTTTTCAAAAAACTCAGAATGATTTACTTTTAAGCATTACATATGCATTTATAAATGCACACAGGACATATTTTATGCACATGGACTGGGTAGTTCTTTCAGGACAATGTGATGTGCCTACTGGAAAAATATTTTTTACAAAAGTGCGGTGTGGAAAATAGCACAGATCAATTTAGAAGACTAAACCGGATATACTGAATGGATATAGGTTTTCATAATCAAAAACAGTATTCTTCGCCCTCTCCTACCTCTGACCACCTCCATCCTAGGGGAGCACTACAGGGCAATAAACTTTAATTAATCAAGGACAGCGCTTCAAGGTACAGGCTCCCAGACTGCGGTGAAGGGCAAGAGAAAGCAGCAAACAAGCACTTCACGTTGGCTAAAGCCTTGCTGTACCTACAGCATCTTCTTCCACCCAGGAGGGGACATTCTGGTCACTGAAGAAGCGCTGAGCCTCCTGCCCCTGACTTCTCCACGGGCAGCTCAATTCCCCTGCCTCACTAGAGTATCGGAAAGATCCTCTGTCCGTCCAGCCTTAGATTCCTTCCACTGGGTAATGCAGGTGACATGCAAAGGTCAGAGGAATAGAGGTTCTGAGGCTTGAGCGGAGGTAGGCCTTTCTGCAGGTGCTCTGAGCTACTTACCAGCCATCTCCACTGCGTCTCCTTCTTTTTCAGTTCACTGAGGTTTGGCCAGACTGCTTGTTGGAGCCCTCTGACAGCAAACTACATGCTCTGCCTCAATTTCCTCGCGTCCTGCTTTTTGGTAGTCTTGCCGAATTCCAATCCCGTTTACCAATAAGGGTGTCGTCCTTGTCCAAGGCCCTGCTAACCTTCTCTGTATCATTCCAATTTTAGTCTATGTGCTGCCAAAGCAAGCACCCAATTCCATTTACCTTCTGAGGCCCAGCTACCAGAGCTACTCCTTCCTCTTCCACTCGCAGGCCCCCGGCTCTGAGGCTGGTAAGGGAGCCCAGAAGCAGTGTTTAGAGAGGTAGGCAGGAGAGACTCAGCAGAGCTCAGTGTTAGAGAAGCTAAATACAGAAAGGGTTCCAAGGAGGGGTGCAACAGCAGGGTTGGGTGGGGAAGGGGCCTCGGGAGGACTGGAGGAGAGACAGGCTCAGCTCACTGGCCTCCCCACCCTGGCTCTGTCACTGATATGCCAGGCAAGTCACACCCTTCTTTTAGCCTCATTTTTCTCATCTGTAAGTGAGGAAATTGAATTAGCTTGTGTCCATGGTTCCCATCCAGATTCTGAAATTCTATTTTTTTCTTTTTGGCATTGGATACAAATGACTAAGATTGACACTATGACTCAATAATAAATGTTTATAATCCAGAACTACAGATTCTGAAATCTTAGAGCTAGAAGATATTGACCGATCCAGTTTTTTTCTTTCCTACCCATTTGATGATAAGGAAATTAAGGCCCAGAGAGGGACTATAAATTCTCTGAGGGCTGGGGCTATCCATCTCATTCCCCACTGCATGCCTGGCACATTTTCAGAATGTTTGTTGAATGAATGAATGAACAAATAACCTCCCTCCAAGGTCATGCAGCCTGGGGGCAGGGGAAATATCCTCACTCCTTGCCAGGAGGGAGGGAGCAGGATAAGATAGCAGCCTCAGGCTGCTTCTGGCCCTTGAAGGTATGGTGCTCTCCAGCTGGAGAGCCAGAACAGAGCCAGGAACAAATTCTCAAGGCTGGTGGTGCCAGCGGCGGTTGGCCACAAAGTGGGCTTCTGCTAGAGTCCTCCGTGCTGTGCATAATGAATCACGATATGTCAATTACTACATTCTGTTAACAAGCTCGTGTCTGCCTGTGCATCGCCAATGAGTGCCCTGCAATTTGCCACGGATCTGTGGCAGAGCAAGTGGGGCAGAGGATTTCGAGACACTCCAGGCCCAGGGAAATCAGGTGGTTGGGTTTTTTTTGGCAACTACTGGCCTCAGAGATTGGGCAGCAGTATGTAGGGATGTGCGTTGTTCTTTCTAGGGAGCAGCTCTGTGTCCTGGGTACCCTTCCGTGTTCTGGAGGGAAAAGGATGTCAGACTCAGGTAAGTCCAGCTAGAGGAAGCCATCTCTGCACGATTTTGTCTGAAGTACCAAACAGTCTGGGGCAGAGGTAGAGTGGGAATTTAAAATCACCCCCAGCATGGTTTGATGGCCTGGTCATCTATCACCAGCTCTGGAATCACAAACAGGACTCAAAATCTGGCTCTACTGCATATGAGCTCTGTGACCTCGGGTAAGTATCTTAATTTCTCTGTGACTCAGTTTCCACATCTGCAAATTGGGGATAATAATACCTACTTTGCAGGGGTATTTGTAAGGACTAAATGAGATAATGCATATCAAACCCAGAATAGCAGCTGGCACGTAGCGGGCGTGCAATTCATCAGCCTCCTACCATGTTCGAGATGTTTTCTGAAGGGATTCTGATCTCTGGAGGAAGACTGGGGCCAGGACCCTAGGCAATCCCAGACAAGCGCGTTTCAGATGTGCATGCGTGCCTCCCTGTCCTCCACCAAGTGGCCCCACGGTGACGATTACAACTGCAGTCCTGTGAGGATGTCAGATGTGCCTTCCTCACCTCTACACTGGCTGCGTGAGAAGTGAAGAAGCCTCCCGGTGAGAGGGGAGGCTGCTCATTGCTCAGGCAGCACCGCTGCAGCCCCTGACCTACTTTCTTACTAAAAATAGCCCCTCTTAGGTCACTGCTGCAAATTGAATTCCACTGCTTCACTGCACCCTGGAAGCAGGTGGGTGGGCGTCAGAGCACATTTGGTGAGCCCAGCCTCCGCCTCTGTGGCACATGGCTGCCCACTACGCATGCTAATCCCACACATCTGCACACAGGCCAAGGGCTCCAGCGTCCACCCCGCCCCCCCGCCCGTCTGCACACAGCAGGGCTGCACCTGGCCCGCAGAGGGTGCTTTGTGGGGGGCAGAGAGGAAGAGAAGGGGCGGTAACAGAGGTTGCAGTTCCTGGGCTTATTAAGTCTGATAGAACGACATTCAACTATGAGCTCCACTGTGTTCTTATTGCTTCAACTTGAGTAAGACACTTAACTTTTCTTTGCCTCAGTCTCCTCATCTGTAAAATGGAGATAATAACACTGACCTCAAGGTATTATACAGATAAGAAATGCTGTACGTAAAGCAGTCGCTGGCAAAGAATAGGTGCTTGATAATGAAGTGATGACAGTTATTCTCCGCTGTCTGGTCTGCTGCTCCACAAGGCCCTCATGCTGAAGCCTCTGAAGGCAGCAGGGGCAGGGCCAGCAGACTCCCAGAACCAGACAGAGTTTAGGCTGAAAGCACCTTAGAGGTAGTTAGGTCAAGGGTTCCCACACATGGCTAAGCATCACAGTACCAAAGTAGCTTGTAAATAATACTGATTCCCAGGGCACCTGGGTGGCTCAGTCAAACATCTGACTCTTGATTTCCGCTCAGGTCATGATCTCAGTACCGTGAGATCCAGCCCCACATCGGGCTCCATGCTCAGCTTGGAGTCTGCTTGGGATTCTCTCTCTCTCCCTCTGCCCCTCCCCACCACTCTCTCTCTCTCTCTCTCAAATAAATAAATAAATCTTTAAGAAAACCAACCAACCAATACTGACTTCAGGTCTTTGCCCTGGATTTTGGGATTTGGGACACCTGTCCGGGACATGGGAATCTGAATTTTAATAAGCTTTCCAGGTATCTGTGATGCATTGCCAGGTTTGAGAACCTTTGAGTTAAGTCAGTCACCTCCTTAAAAATAAATGGGTAAATGAATTACTGTTATCTGTCCTCCATTATAAGGATAATGAATGGTCATTACAAAATATGCATAGAACATGGAAAAGCAGAAAGTAAAAGTAAAAAGTGAAAAACAATTCTACCAACATGTATTGAGTACCCATTAAATGCCAGGCCCTCTGCTAAGCAGTGGGCATTTGGCAATAACACAGTTCTGACCAGGACACCTGGGTGGCTCAGTCAGTTAAGCGTCTGCCTTTGGCTCAGGTCATAATCCCAGGGTCCTGGGATCGAGTCCCACATCGGGCTCCTTGCTCAGCAGGAAGCCTGCTTCTCCCTCTGCCTGCCGCTCCCCCCCACTTGTGCTCTCTCTCTGACAAATAAATAAAATCTTAAAAAAAACACACACAGTTCTGACCCTCAAGGGGCATCCAGTCTATGTGCAGAGACAAAAACAAACACGGAAAACTAACATGATTACAGACATGTTAGAGCCTTCTTACAAAATGTACAAAAACGGAGATGAAGGCGCAATTCACTTTTTCTAGGAAGTCAGGGAAATCTACAGCTGGCCTGGAACGAGAGTAAGTATTCACCTGCTGGCCAAGGGAGGAAAGGGCATTTCAGAAGGAATTAACAGGACATACAAAAGCACACATGGTGTTTGTTGGGAAAATGTCCTAAGGTCACCATCTTTGGCAAATGGTGGCACAGGGGTAGCTGGTGTGAGTGACTGGCTAGATCATGAAGGATCCTGGACGATATCAACAATGTTGCCTACACTGGGAAGTATGATTTTTCCCACTATATATATATTTTTTATAGATGCGTTTTTGGTTTCATTTTTACATGGCCAACGCTGGTACTCTTGGTAAATACTGCAAATTAGTCAAGGAGATGAACCATAATTTATCCAATCCCAATTATCAGACATTTAGGCAGTGTCTAGTTTTACTAAATTATGCAAACACTATGATAAGCTCCTTTAACCATAAAGCTGTTTCCATATTTAAGGTCTTTTCTTAGGAGACAAATCCAGGATATAAATTAATAAATGAAATTGGATGGGCATCTTCAAAGCTCTTGATTAATAGTTCCAAAGGATTTGCCAAAAGTGGTCTGTTTTTGTAAATGAGTTAAGGCCTAAAGAAGTTATACGTCTTGTCCAAGTCACACTGCTCAATGGGGGTGGAACCAAGAGCAATATCTGAGTCTCCTAACTCCTGGTCCAGCATTCCTTCTTCTACATCACATTGCCTTCCTACAGAGGAGGGCTGAAAGCATTAAGATCTATTCAGCCAATGCCTGTGATCACTTCTAACTAAGGATTTTAGGTTAGCAATGTACATGGGTAGGATATTAGAGTAATATGTGTATGTTTACACACAAATACACATGTGAAGCTCTATATGAAAGTCTGTTTTTCTACCCCTATCATGTATTCGCCCCCCGCAATTACAGTTTCTGTTCTAACCAAGCCAAGCATATCTTACACTGTCTTACCTCTGTACCTTTGATCCTCCATGAAATGTCGCCTGTCCGCCTATTCAAATTCTATGCGTATTTTAAAAAGACAGAACTACATGATCCAAAAAGCATTTCCAGACTGTGGGCATTTACCATCATAACACCCATATATGATCCTTAATTTATTGCTTTGCAGCACCTCTGGTATTGATATAAATTATGTAAGTTTATCTACAAAAGAAAAGTCTGTCTCAGGCCTCCGTTATTAGAGGTAAAGCAAAAACCCCTGCACCCTTCTAAAGTTAATGAGAATAGATTTACTTCAAAAAGGCACTTCTAGAGTTTGATGGGCTCAAGACAGATCAGTCCCATACCCTGTATCTTCCGTATCGCTACAGCAGACAGACATCCTGGTAGATTGGCAAGGATCGGGAGAATAATAGTGTCCATGTGCTGAGGACCTACCCTGACCAGGCACAATGCCAGCTGCTTCACACACATTACTTAGAACGACCTTAAAATAATCCCAGCAAGGAAAATAATTATTCTTGCCATTTTACAGATGAGGAACAGTGGGGCCTGTGAGACTGAGTAACTTGCTCAAAGGTCAACACCATTAGAAAGTGTCAAAACTGGGATTTAAACCCAAGTATGTCTGACTCAAAGAACCTGTTTTTTTGTTTGTTTGTTTGTTTGTTTGTTTGTTTTCCTGCTTTACTACACTGTCTCAGCAAATGTCATCTCAATTCTGGCTCTGCTGTGATCAAGCTCTATGGTCCCCAGGGAGGATTCATGCTGAGTCCTCACTTTCTCACCTGTAAGATGGAGATAATTATCTCCCCATCCTGCCCTCACTTCCAACACACACACACACACACACACACACACACACACACACACACACACACACAGCTGTTGCCATGACTGAATGATATGAGGGTCAGAGATCCAGACAGACATACGATTAGAGTCGTGAACATTACAACGGGTCATTATGACAATGACTGGAGACCCTTCCAAGATCCTCTGTCATTTAAGAAGGATTTACTGACGCTCACTAGTCAGCTTCTCCTAGCACCAGAAAGTGACTGGCTGCAATGTATTTCATAATGATCCACAACAAGCTCTGAAACCAAGAAATTAATACTCAGAAAATCCATTAGCCAAAATACTGCGTTCATGGAGCACTCTAGAGAATCATGGTTTCCCAGGACATTTTGCTGCTCCGTCATTTGCATATATGTATTTGTACATGAACCCCTGTGAGCACTCATACACGTCTGTTACCAGCAGCCCATTTCCAGAAAACAGGATTCAGCAGAAGGAAGGCTGGGCTCGGACTCCACCACCAGGGGGCCAGTTTTAAATGGGTTTGGGGCATTCATTCCAGTTTTGCAGAGGCTTCTGGTACAATGTCAGGAGACCGGTTGAGGTGTCAGGAGAGCTGGCTTATAATTCAGATTCTGCAGCTTACTAGTTGTATAATCTTGGGCAAGATCTGTGACCTCCCAGCCTCCATTTTCTTTCACAGAAAATAGGGATAATGTCTTATCCTACACCAATGAGTTAACCTCCCCAGACTGCTGTCCGCTGTGCTCTAAGACCAATGCCCCAGTTATGATGTGTCATGGGCTCACTGTGTGCCTGGCCCTGTGCTGAGGCTTTGCAAGCAGTCTTTCACTCATCTTCATCTTCTGAGGATATGGGGACTATTATCTCCATTCAGTAGACGCGGAATCCTACACTCAGAGGAGCTCAGCAATTTGCCCCAGGTCGCCCAGTGTTCGGCTGCAGAGTCAGGATTCAAACCCTCATCTCTTGCATTTGAAGCCCTGTGGTCTTCACCACCAAACCAAATTCCTGCCCACCAGAGAGCTGTTGCAGGTGACACGAAATAACATTTATTACTGTAATGTGTGCATCCTGAGAATGGAAGGGAGGGATAGAAACTGCCAGAAAAAGATTTACCGCTGTGCTCCCCAAATTCATGAAGTCAGCCGCACAGTGAACATGGGCAGGGTGATGGATGAAATCCTCACAAGCTGGAACAGCCAGAGAGCTGAAGGCTGGTTTGGCAGGGAGAGCCCTGCTGAAGACCAGGACAAAGTGCTCATGTCCACACATCAGCATAGCTCCTCGAAGCTCATGATGTCCAAGGTGACCACGCTGGACACGGAGGAGGAGGAAGGTGCTGCCTGTGAAAGTGGGACAGTCCCGTCCCCACTCTCACCCCGACCCCCCACTCTTACACTGAAAGGAGAAGGGACACTTGAGGCAGACACCACATTTTTAAACCTTAGGCAGCATCGAGCTAAAAATAGAGTTGTGAGTCAAGTGTCTATTACTGAGTCCTCTGCCTCTGCACTCTGGAAACCAGACCATGTCCTTCCTCATCAACCCCACCATCCCAAAGGCACTCATTGCCACAACTTGGAGACGCGGGGAAGTAAGTGTTACTGGGAGTCTAATGAGCACTGCAATCATGCTTTGCCATCTCCTCTGAGCTGCGCGACAACACTGTGAGGCCGGTCTTATCACTCCCATTCTACAGATGAGGACACTGAGGCCCGGGTTGGCACGAGGACTTGCCCAGGGTCACTCAGCTTGTAAGAGGTGATGCTGGGAACAGAACCCAGGTGAATCTGGGTCTGGAACTCATGCTCTTTCGAATACACATGCCTGCTACACTTTAAAGAAAGAAGGTGAGCTTCACTTAAGAATAGTGACTGGTGAGGGGTCCCTGGGTGGCACAGCGGTTAAGCGTCTGCCTTCGGCTTAGGGCGTGATCCCGGTGTTATGGGATCGAGCCCCACATCAGGCTCTTCCGCTATGAGCCTGCTTCTTCCTCTCCCACTCCCCCTGCTTGTGTTCCCTCTCTTGCTGGCTGTCTCTCTCTCTGTCAAATAAATAAAATCTTTTAAAAAAAAAAAAGAATAGTGACTGGTGAAAGCAACAGTGCTATCCAATTTACCTTCTGGCTCTGGGAAGGACACAGAAAGCAGCCATTCGAATGATTCACTCCTGTGATTGACAAGAAGATTCCTCTCGGTTATAGCTTTGGCAGCTGCTGAATCTATGTGGCCACCCCACGCCCTCCAGCCGGCTCGGGGAGATGGAATTATTTATATGAGAATTTTGGTGGCCTCCTATCTCAAGGCATGATCATCAGAGACTTTTAAGTGTTAATGCCATAAATCAAAATAAAGGACATGAGGAGTCAGGGTCGGAGGAAGATAACAGGAGAGGATTTTCTGAAAAGCAGGGCAGTTGGTACCAATGGAAGAGAACAACCCCCAAAGTTTATGAAAACACTTTCCTAGCAATTTCTTCATCTGATGTTCATAACACCCTGGGAGGTAAGTGTCAGAATTTCCATTTTATAGGTGATGAAAACATGGTTCCAAAAGATTAAGGTCTAAGGTCCCAGGTCAGACAGAGGCTGGGACAAGAACCTATGACTCCTAATTCCCATCCGGGGCTTCCCCCAACCCACTCACTCCTTAAAGCTGTGAAGACAGAAATCTGTGAGCCGTGTAATAGAAAAACCCTGTAGTCTCGCTCCCCTGAACGACAGGACCAGTGAGGCTCGGGGCCAGAGAGAAGGAACATAATGTCCAAAAGTCTAGGCTTGGGAATCAGAACCTTTTTTTCAAATCTCACCTTCGATATCTACTAATTGTGTGTCCCTGGGCAAGTTACTTGATCTCTCTGCCTTGACTTCCTCACTTGTTGTAGTGGTTTTCAAGATTTATTTATTTGAGAGAAAGAGAGAGAGTGTGTGTGAGTGGGGGGAGAGGCAGAGGGAGAAAATCTTCAAGCAGACTCCCAGCTGAGCGCAGAGCCCTATGTGGGGCTCAATCTCACGACCCGGAGATCATGACCTGAGCTGAAACCAAGAGCCGGATGCTCAAACGACTAAGCTACCCAGGCGCCCCTTGACTTCCTCACTTGTAAAATGTGGCTAATAATAGTATCTATCTCACACAGTTGTGGTATCAATTAAATGGAAAAGAAAAACAATATATGCCCAGTGCCTGGCACCAAGGCAAACGGAAAAGAAAAACAATATATGCCCAGTGCCTGGCACCAAGGCAAACGCCTGGTAAGAGTTAATTGTCACTGTTTTCATCATTATCGTCATGAAGGAAGGTGCCCGGCACACTGCTTGGCCCACAGGAGGTGCTCAGTGAATACTGTCCCCTCTCCTTGCCCATGCTCCCACACCTCCCAGGGCAGAAACTCCCCATCCATTATCTGCAGACCTGGTGAGAGGAGGTCTAGGGTTGGAAGTTGGGAGAACAGGGGGTGTTTCTTCCCAGGCAGCCTGATTGGGCCAGCCTCGCTTTCTGGGGCAGTGAGTGGCTACATGATGTCATTAATCATCCTCCGTGCTACGTGCTTTCAGGTCATTCCCCAGACATTAGTGATTCCATCCTGGATTTTCCTCAAGGAGACACAGCCCTCACGTGTATGGGCTCCTACTGAGAACCAAACCCTCACAATGGCTTCTTGACATGTAGGGAGAAAGTCTTGCAAGCTGGGCAGATACCTGCAAAACATGGCGAGGAAAGCCATCTCTACCTGGGGCCAAACTACTACAGTGGCAGGACTAATCACAGGACAATACAGGATGGCTACATCGATGTAACAGTATCAAAGGCCTGACAACAGCATACCCTAGAGCAGGGCCACTTAGCAAAAACACTACCCACATAGACATGAAGAAAGAACTACTTAGGTAGTCCTGCTTCACTAACCCTTCTCTAGAGCAACTATCTGACCTCTCTAAAGAATTAAAAGTCTTCATCCCAATCTCCTACCAGGTAGTTCTAGATGGATGTTTCACAGGCATCGCACACTCAGGTATGTTCAAAAATAAGCTAATCACCTTGTCTCTAGCCTGCTCTTTCCTCTTTCCATGTATTTCCCTTCTCAGTCAATGATGGCGCATCCACCCAGTCTACCAAGCGATCACCGGATCCATCCACAGTCCTTCCCGTTGTTCTCCTTCCCTTCTCAAGCCTGTTCTGTGTCACTGAATCCCAATAAGCTGAGCTCGGTCTTTCCAATCTCTTCTTACTTTCTATCTCAGTTTCTCAGTTTGCCACTACTCATTTCAGGTCCTCATCACCCCTCCTTTAAGGTAATGCTCTGGCTTCTCTACTCATCTCTCTGCTTCCAGACCCTCTCCCCTTCAATTCAGCCACCCTCTTGTCCCTAGAACAATTTAAAATACAAGTTGGACCATGTGACGGTCAGTTTTATGTGGCATGTGTACCCAGTTATTCAATCAAACACTAATCTAGGTGTTGCTGTGAAGATATTCTGTAGATGTGATTAACAACTATAATAAATTGGCTTTATGGAGAAATTATTCTGGATGATCTGAGCGGGGCTGATCCAATCAGTTGAAAGGTCTTAAGAAGACACCCCTTTTGCAGTTTGTCTTCAGACGGCTCCACTGCTTATCCCACTGACAGCTTAAAGGCAACATAGCCATCAAGTTCATCTTCTCCCCTCTGCCCACATCTCCACTGCCATGGCTGGCTTCCTTGGTCTTGACCTCACTGCAAGCTGACCAGGAATCGGCTACACAGCTAACACCCAAGACTCAGAATTTCTACCATTAGGCCCACTCTTACATTTATACCCAGTTAAACATTACTTTGTTGGCCTTAGCTCACATTTCCACCCTTGTTTTGTTCCTGATTTTGTCATTCTTTGCATATATAAACCCTCCCAATTTTCTGATATCTCAGAAAATGGAACATTAATTCTTCTCTGCCGTCATGGGGACAGTCTGAGGCTGGAAACTTTGGCAGCCATAAGAGATCCCTTTGTAGCTCTTATCAAGCTACTACTGAATAATTTGGGAGAATATCACCCACTAATTATGAATCCACCACGTTGGATAGCTAGCGCCTTACAGTGTAGAGTACCCAGGACAATGCTCTTCTCCTTGAGCAAGTTACTTATCCTCTCTGTGCCTTAGTTGCTTCCCCATCTGTGAAACAAACATAATAACAGTACCTACCTTATGTTTAATGTAAAGAATCAATCAATAATGCATATAAAATGTATAAAACCATACATGGTCCATGGTGAGGACCAATAATGTCAGTTTTTACGTTACTATGGTCAATAAATATTCGAGAATTGGGAATTTACTGTGTAGGCTTATTTTCCCTTACCTTCCCCCAAACCTGAGTTATTGAAGTCTTTACCTTTTTTTTTTTTTTAACTGCAGTTGAGTTCATATAGCAACCCCTGAGAGAGCCTCAAACCTTGGGGAACGAAAGGAAACAGGTCTACTTTCTGTATTGTACTGGGCCGCATGTGCTACCCCGTGAGCTGCTGCAGAGGAGGGAAATGGAGGACACGGTATGTCTAGTGGGGACAAGCAGCAGAAATCACCCAGAAGTGAACCGAGTCAAGGGCCCCGCATGCCATGGCTGCCAGGTGACAGTGACAAGGGTGGGGCCTTTGGAGCTCACCTTCAATGTTGCTGATGCTCTGACTCCAAAGAGGTGTGATGATGCCAGTTGGAGTCAAGAGTTGGGGGCGTCATCCTGGGCTTAACCTCTGACTTGCTGTGTGACTTTGGGCAAATCATTTCCTCACTTAAGCTTTCATTTCCTCTTTTGTGGGGATCAGGCCATCTCTAAAGTCTCCTCTACCTTTAAAGGTTGCGGTTCTATGACCCCAGGCTTCTTCTTAGATTAGAGCAGCTAAAATTCTGCTCCCCTCCCTCAGGAAGGCAGGCCCCTCCCACAGTAGAAGCCCATAAACATTTGGCCATCCATTTGGCAAAGTTAAGTTTTTAAAATGCATTTGTCTAGGAGTCCCTATCATTTAATTGGGGTTTTTGTTATTGTTGTTTGCCTTCTGTTATGTATTGCCATTTGTTGAATTTTTTACAAGTCAGTTCCCAACTGATTGAAATAAATTCTCTTCATATGCAGAATTTTTCTAAGAGGTGCTGCCTGAATAAAATGAACAGACTCACAGAACTCACAAAACCCACCATCGCAAAGGCCCTGGTGTGGAGGCTTCCGCTCTGGGTAGCTGACCTCCCATCGACCTGTGGCCTGCCTTGCAGTCTCTGGGCCACTCTGGGGCCACCTTCTCTGCCTTTTGCAGCTGTGGGCTACAAAAGCAAGCTAGGAACTTCCCACTAATCAGGGCAGACTGAGCCCAGCCTTTTATCCCTACTCCCTTCCAAAGCCCCATTTAACTGACTAGAAAGAACTAAAGAAACTATAAATCCACCAAGGGAAGGAAACTAGAAGGAGAAACAACAGCAGACAAGATAGCACAACACATTTCAGAGGAAACAGAGATGGAGGAGATAACTAACTTCTCAGAGTGGAGCCGGCTGCAGCCCGGTGTGGGCTGAAGGGGGGGCGGTAAACATGGAACCCGCTTTTCTTACAAAACTCGGGGAAGCCTCGGGACTGAGAGGCACCAAGTGCCTTTGAAAGTGGGGTAAAGACAGAGCTGAAATCAGAGGGACTGGCTGAAATCATATGTATGGGACAGTTAGGTTCTCAGATTCTTCCCAACACACACAACCAAGCAACCTACTTCCTGAGGGAACACTGGATATTTGTTCTCTGGAGAAACTGACCCAGGGAGGCCCTGGACTCAGGAAAAAAACAGATGCACTAGTTGGTGGGAGTGACAATAAGGATGAAATAAACAGTTTCGGTAACAATCTGTGTACGAGTGATGGGATCCCAAGCCTCCTTCCTCCATCCTGTTTCAGAAAGTCAACAGCCAGGCATATATATGCCAAGGCAAGAGATTAGAAAAGCCCATAAATACTGATCTCTGGAGGTCCATGAATGAAAAAGCTTCCCTCGCTCTTCTGCCCCTCATCTTACAAGAAAGTCTACCAGTCAGTCAGCCCTCTCCATGCACACAGGGCCTCGCTTAGTGTCTCATTTTCCAATATGAACAGACAGCTAAGGATCACCACGTTTCTAGAGAGGAAAACTTCTGCAACAGTCCAGGCCTCAGCACAAGACAGACTGCACCTCTAAGGAGCAGCAGGGAAGAGTTTTATAAAGGAACCTTTCACAGAGGCAGGGACAATGTTTAGGGAAACCAAGAGGGACAGTTTTGTACCTCAGGACCACTCGGTAAAGACCTTTACCACCTCTAAACCAGTAGAGCAAGGGAAGGTTGTGGCTAGGAGAACCAGAGAGGGTGGAGTTATGGAGAGGGATGTGAAGCAGCAGGAGCTGTGGCAAAGGAGCAAGGATCCAAGCTGGGGGAATAAATACCCTGACCTCACCTTTTTCCAGTCCTCAGATCTCCTGCTGTGCCTCTCTCTCATTAGCCAAATGCCACCAGAAGTCAGAGGGCAAGGGAGCCTGCTGGTGCAGGCCACAGAGATCGGACCCCGGGAGGCACATAGCAAGGTGTAAAGGGCACATCTGGGGGCAACAAACAACATTCAGCAAGTCTCCATAGGTAAGACAGAACCCCAAATAAAGGAAAAAGTGGAAGAAGCAGAGACAAGGCAGAGGGCAAAAGAACACATTTTTAAGACGTTACGATAATATCCACTGAGAAATGATAGATGGCAAGGCTATAATAGGATCAAGAATAGAAATTAAAAAAAAAAGGATTGAAGAAGAAGAAAAAGTGCTTGAAAATTTAAAAAGAGAGCCAAAATAAAAATTCCATTTCAAGTTTGGAAGATCAAGTCAACAAAATTTCCAGAAAGTGATCCAAAAAGTAAAAAGATATCCAAGAGGAAAGAAAAACTAAGAAAATTAGAGGGTAAGTCCGGGAGATTCAATATACATCTAAGAAGTCCCAGAAAGTGAGAATTGAGACAAATAAGGAAAAAATTATGAAAAACTATTTCAAGAAAAATCTCCCAGAACTGAAGGGCATAAGCCTCCAATGGAGGGTTCAGTGAGTACCAGGACAAGGAATAAAAGAACACCCACACCAAGGCACGTCATCATAAAGTTCAAAACAATGAAGAGAAAGAGAAACTCCAAAAAATTTCAAAGAGGAAAAAAAACCTGATCTCATACAAAGGAACAGAAATTAGGAAAAAAAACCAGACTTCTCACTAACACTAGAAGCTAGAGGACAATGGAAAAACCTCCAAAAATCAGAAGGAAAAGGATTTTCAACCTTGAATCCTACGCACAGCTAAATTGTCAATCAAGTGTGAAAACAGAGTACATGTATTCTCAGAAATCGAAGGAATCAAAAAATTTATCTCCAACTACTCTTTCTTAGGGAGCTACTGGAACACAGCCCCACCAAAGTAAGGGACCAATCTCAAGAAGGAGGAAGACAGTGAGCAGATGAAACAGGGTTTAACACAGGAGAGCAGTAAAGAGAAATCACACCGTAACAGCTGTGTGGGCCTGAGGTAAGCACTTCAGACGGAACCGGGAGGGGAAGGGCTCTGGGGTGGGAGTGGGGACGCTGTTAACAGACTTAACGTATTTGACCATATGAAAAGAGTATCAAGAGGTGCAGAGCGGGGCACCCGGTGGCTCAGTTGGTTAAGCGTCTGGCTCTTGATTTTTGGCTCAGGTCATGATCTCAGGGTCATGAGCTCAAGACCCATGTCGGACTCTGCACTCAGCACGGAGTCTGCTTGAGTTTCCCATCCTCTGCTCCTCCCCCTGTTCACACATACTCTCATACCCTCTCTCTCTCTCTCTCTCTCAAATAAATAAATCTTAAAAAAAAAAAAGAGGTGAAGAGGTGTTTTACAGACATTTTGGGGGCACTTGGGAAGAATCAGTGGTTAGTATATCGAAAATCAAACAAAGGAAGAGGGGGAAAAAAAACCAACCAGGCAATACCCCAGGAAAAGAGAAAGTACAGCACGAGAGCTATATCATGATACATTACTTGGCTCAGCAGTGAGAACAGTATTTACACTGATCTTAATAACAGACTAATGATTTCAGTACAGCCGGAGGATGGAGGGAGAGGAAATGGGGGTGGTGGTATAAGATAATTAATTTTTATTTTTATTAAGAAATCAATAGATATAATTTGCTTTGTTTGTTGGTTGGTTTATTTATTTATTTATTTAAGAGAGGGAGTTATTTATTTATTTATTTATTTATTTATTTATTTAAGAGAGGGAGAGAGAGAGTTATTTATTTATTTATTTATTTATTTATTTAAGAGAGGGAGAGAGAGAGATAACGAGAGAGCAGCGGGGACGGTCAAAGGGAGAGCTAGAAAGAGAACCTTAGGCGGACTCCACACCGGTGCCGAACCTGATGTGGGGCTCAATCTCACAACCCTGAGATCATGACCTAAGCTGAAATCAAGAGTTGGACGCTCACCAGGTTCCCCTAAATTGTAATTTATATTAAGAAATCAATAGATATAATTTGTTTCATTTAAAACTGGCATCTTAAATGAGCATCTGATTTTCAAACACAGAGGTAAATACCTGAAAAGAGTTCAAAATGGCTGGCTCTGGGAATGGGTCTTGGGATGGGAAAAGGTGAGGCAGAAATTGCCATTATTGAGGCTTTTAGTATTTTTTTTTTTACTTTTTAACTATATATATGTGTGTGTATATATATGTACACACACACACACACACTCACATATATACACACTATTCTGTAATAAACAAAAAGTTATCCAATAAAAATAAAAAAGTGCACGCTCCAGAGTCAGATAATCTGGTTCAAATAGTACCGCCCAGTATGAGTTGTAGATCTTAAGACAAGAATGCTTACCTTTCCTAAGCCTCATTTTTCTCATGTGTAAAACAGGCTTGCGTGTTACAGTGTAAGCTACAGGCACACGTGAGTATGTAGGAGTGTATGCCGGAGCTTAGTGAGACAGTATGCGTAAGAGCTTAGTCTGGCGCGTGCCACACGGTAAGTTTACGGAGGAGGAAGGAGATCAGTGGCACGCGTGACGGTCACAACACCTTGGCTCCATGTCAAGAGCGAAGGCTAGACCCTCTCTGCTCCCACACACACCCCAGCAGGCGATAAGCAAAGTGACGGCATGGGCCATTCCCTGTGTCCTGGCAGCCCAGCCGCAGGGCCTAGCTTCACACTGGGCACCCAGGAAGACTATTTCCACTAGTGTCTGCCTGTGGCATCGACTTAAGAACAGAGGAGCAAGATGACAAAGAGGGCCATATGGGAAGCAAGGCGAGACACCAGAAAGAGCCCCCAAGTGAGTCAGAATCAGACATGCTGAGCACCTACTCTGTGCCAAGAGCTTTTCCAGAAACCACACAATTCCCTCTAGTGACAGGCATTTATAGAAGCGGTTATTACCTCAATCTTCGAAGAAGTGGAACCCACAGTTCAGAGAAGGTGGCAACGTGCACACGGTCACACAGATATGAGGCAGCAGAACTAGAATTGGAATCCATGGCTTCCTAACTCCAAGGCCTCGGGCTCCTTACACTATCTTATGCTGCCTGGGGCAAATCAGGCAACCTTTCAGAAGACTCCCTGTCCTCCCCTGTGTGATAGGGACTGAACCTCCCCTGAGAACCTCCGAGCAGCGATAACAGTGAAAAAGGACAGGTGAGCTGGAGAGCCTTGGGCATTGTGAGCCGTGAGCACACGTCAGAAGCACCCACATCCACACGTATGCCACACGAGGACTACACCGTGAGCTTCCTGTCCCTGTTAGCCTCGTGGCTGCCTTGGGAAGAGGAAAGGATTAGCCCTGAGCTGGGCCTGGAGTTGCACCTAGGGTAGGGTAGAGTCCGGGCCAAGGAATCTGATGGGGATTTTGGAGCCACGACGCCTGGTCGGAGCCATCAGACATCCAGTGTGCTGAGGGCCAGAAGGTCAGCAGCATCTTTCTTGTCTCAAACAGAAAAGCACAAGCTTACTGAGTTAATATCTTACAAAGCCACAAAATCGAACCCACTGCCATTCCTTTGTGATTCCTCTGTTGAAGTATATAGAAAATCAATCAAAGGAAGAGGGGGGAAAAACGGGCAATTTTAACCCCAGGAAAAGAGAAAGTATAACACAGGAGCTATATCATGATGCATTACTGTTACCCTGCAAGATGAAGTCCCAGCTGCTTCGCCTGTCATTCAAGGCCTTTGTGACCTGGCTGCAGACATCCTGCAGCCTTGTCTCCCACTGCTCTGTTCCCCTCCTGATCCCTTCTTTCCCCCCCGTTTGCCATGCCTTCTCCATGCTCTTGTTCATACTGATCCCATTTGCTGGAATGCCTTTCTCCTTCTCCTCCTCCTCCTCCTTTAAGACCCACCTTAAACATGAACTCTTCTGAGAAGCATTCCCTTAATGCCATGTTAGGGGCAAGGCATGACGATATGGAAGAACAAAACCCAGAACGGGTCAGAGCTGGAAGACACCTTGAAGATTATCTTATACAATTCTCTTCTTTTATCCATAAAGAAAAGGAGGCCCAGAGAAGGAAAGTGGCCAGCCCAAGATGACAGCAGCCGGTCTTGCACTCAGGTCCCTTGGCCCAGGGCTCTTTCTACCACATGGTACAGTCTCTAAATGAATCAATAAATCCATGAATGGCAGACGGGCAAACAGAGCATTGCTGAAGCCCTGCCCAGAGAGCACACTCTGGAGTGAATAGTCACAGCTGTTCTGTGTTAAGGGCTTTTGGTGCACCCAGGAGGAAGAGGGACTCCAGAGAGACAAGAGGCAGTAGGGACAGCAGCTACAGGGTAGGTGGTATTCAGGGCTCTAGTGTAAGCCAAGGCCTTTGGGTGCTAAGAGGCACTGTGAGTCTAGGCGTTCATGGTGCCACCCAGGCTCAGGAAGCTTGCTCAAAGGAAGGACAGAGTGGGCCCACAAGCCTGACTTCTTGGTCATTGTCAAAGCTGTCCCATGCTGTCCATAGTCCCCTGGGGCTATGCTCTGAGGACAGACAATGAGGCAGAGGCTGACCTCTGCCCCTGCAGACAAGTGCTATCAGTACTAGCTCTGCTATTGCTTCTTCCTGGCTTCCAAAGTCACCTGCATGCTGTAAGATTAGTTGGTGCTGCCTGATATGCTAATTAAGCTAAAGCATGCCCCCCCCCTTCAGGGATGGGGCAGGATGAGGGGGGAAAGTGCGGACCTTGGAGTCAATAGAGTTAGTCTGAATCCTGGGCTCCACCTCTTTGAGTCTTCAATTTCCTATCTGAAAAAACAGCGACATTTCTCATCTACTTTCTATCCTACATGGTGACGATGAAATGAGATGATATACACAAAATGCTCAGAATGGTGCCAGCGCGTAGTAGGCGCCCAGCTGCTGTCCGTTCTCTTTTCTCTGCAAAAAGGCATTATCCATTTTTTTAAAGCCTTTTATCTTCTGCTGTAATTGTCAACTTCTGAAGTGTCTTCCCAAATGACCCATATGGCTCCACACTGTCTCTACAATAAAGTCAATGCCCTTCAGCATGCCATTGGAGACCTGGCCCGAGCTGACCCTCAGTTGTCCTGATGGTTGGCTACTGTCCCTCAACCATGATTCACTCTCTAAAGCCTTCCTTCTCTTTGCTCATGTTGGTCCCTCAGCACACAAGGCTCTTTACCCTTCCTCTGCTCAGAAGTTACCTTTTCCGTGAGGATTTCCAAAATTAATCATTCCTCCTTTGCAACCCTTTCCTCTAATTCTTATCATTCGCTGCTCGGGACCCATTCAGTGTTTATTAAGTACATATTATGCGCCAGAATTAATTCATAGGTCTCTTTCCCGCTCAATGTGGGAATGCTACATGGCAAGCTGTCAGCCACTAGTAAGGGTGACGGGAAGGAATGAGGACAATACTGCATGTGACAGTCAGTCAGTACTTAACAAACAGGTACGGCACTCCTACATGCAAGGCAGGGGGAGACAATTCAGTCTATTAAGAAAAAGCACTCTGGCTACCATAGACCCATGCCACAGGACTTCCATTTACACCAGCGGTAGGGAAGAAAAGGGAACGCTGGTATAGTTAGGGTTATAGAAACAGTCCCAAGGAGAGACTTTGGTGGCCTGGACTAAGCAGTTGTAGTAGAAACGGAGCAAAGTGGACGTTCTTGGGATACATTTAGAGGTAAAGTCAGCAGGACTTACTAAGGGATTAGATGTGAGGATAAATGGAGAGAGGAGAGGAGTCAATGTGGAATCCTAGATTTTTGGATTCAGCAGTTGGGTCGATGGTGATGCCATATACTAAGAAAAAGACCTGGTAGATATGGTCTTGAAAAAGACAAATAAAAGTTCTATTCTGGGCACAGTACATTGGAGATACCTATTTAAAATTAATGTGGAGATGTCAAATGGGGACCTTGATATATAATTTGGTGCTCAGAGGAGAGGTCAGAGCTGGACATAAAAACTGGGAAATCATCAGCATACGAAAAGTTTTTAAAGTCATGGGACTGAACGAGTTGACTGGAAAACCTGCAGAGAGAGAAAAGACGGGAGACCAACACAGAGCCCCAGAGTGCTCAGACCTTCAGCATTTAGGCAGAGGAGAGGCAGAGCCCATGGAGGAGACTAAGGAGAAGCAGCCAATGAAACAGAAGGAACCAGGAGAGCAGGGTGTCATGGACACCAAGAAAAGTAACTGTTTCAAGAAGGAAGATGAGTAAGTTCTAGAGGTCCCTGGTACAACAGGGTGCCTACAACTAACAATACCATATCGTACACTTAAAAATCTGTTATGAGAGTAGATCTCATTAAGGGACAACACAATAAAAAAATTTTTTAATAATTTTTAAATTTAAAATTTAAAAAAAATTTTTTTTTTTTTTTTAAATGTGCAACACAGTTTGTAGACACGAAGCCAGACTTGAGTGGTGCAGCAGACTTTAGAAACATTTCTCACATGGGATCCTCAGGCCCAGAGCGGGAAATGACTGCCCGGGATCACATAGAGAGCTAGTGGCAGACAACACTGGGGACCAGCCCTCAGCCCCTCCACTGCGGAAGGCTGCCTCTAGCTCACTCTACCTCTCTGTGGCTTTTCCCTTGAGTTCACCTTTGTCAGATTTACCTTTGCAAGGCCCTAAGCCTTGTATTTGTAAACAAGTACAGTGGGTCATGATTGTGGTTTCCGCTCCTGGAAGAAACCTTAAAAGGACCAGAGCGCTAAATGTGGTAAAAAATCTTGTGCCCAAAAAGGCTGGCATGAGAAGGTAATTAGCAAGTATGTGAGCCTCCTTGACAGCCTGGAACCCTCATCTGTGGTCTAATATAGAACGACTCCTACGGAGTGATACTACCCTTGCTTCCCAAAGGAATAATAGTGGAAAAAAATCCACCTTTACTGAAAGCTAAAAAAGCACACCTTGTGATGTGAGGCCATGTCTTGAAAACAAATGACTCAACAGAAATGTGATTTAAACAATAACCAGTGGTCTGTAAAAACATCTCTGCATTAATTGTGAAACACCTCTCCTGAATGCCAAAGATCTTATCACATTTCTGGCCTGATAGAGAAGAAAACGCAGTACCCCGAGCAGCCAGGTGTGACAGTGGCAACGAATATATCTCACTCTGGAGATGAGCACAGCATGACCTGTGACAGCGCACTGAGAGCCCACGGAACCAACGGGCTGCTCTGCCTCAGCAAACAGCCCAGGAGCCACAGCCACCCGGGAAAGCTCCTTGAGAACCAGCCATCAGCTTCAGACTGAGCAGCATGAGCCGGACCTGAGGTCTAGCCCCAGCTCTGCCACTGACTAGCTGGCCGTCTTGGGTCAGTCACTGCCTCTCTTGATGCCTTAGGGTTGCTCTGGGAGAGCAGTGGGATCCAGGAGGGCAGCCAAAGAAAGGGAATTCAATAGCGTTGGGGCAGTATTAGGTAGCCATCTGGAAAAATAATGAAGTTGAATCCACACTTGACATTGTGTATCAGAATAAGTTCCAAATGGATCAAAGACTTACATGTTAACAAACAAACAAACAAACAAACATAAAAAGTACTAGAGTAAAATAGAGGACAGTCTAGAATAGGGAAGGCTTCTCTAACTCAAAATCCAGAAGCCACACGGGAAAAGACTGATAAATTTTGCCTATAGAGAAAGAAAAGTTTGCATGGCAAAAACAGGACAAAACAAAACAAAAAAACACACCAAAAGGAGAAACAAAAAAGCTAAGAAAATATATTTGCTGTCTGAACCACAAAGGCCTAACATCCCTCATACATAAAAAGCTCCTGGAAAATTTTTTTGAAGACTTTATTTATTTATTTGAGAGAGAGAGAGAGCACCGGGCCGGGGGAGGGGGTGGCAGAGAGCCAGGCAGGGCTCGATCCCAGGACTCCAAGATCATGACCTGAGCCAAAGGCAGATGCTTAACCAACTGAGCCACCTAGGCGCCCGGCTCTTAGAAATTAATTAGTAAAAGACCAATAATCTAACTGGAAAAAAGGGCAAAGGATATTGAGGCAGACCATACGACACCATCTCAAAGACCTAATTCCTGGAGGCTGTGAGTGTTACATTACATGGCAAAGGAGAACTGAGGTAGCAGATGAAATTAAACTTGCTAATTAGCTGACCTTCAAATAGGGAGATGATGCTGGATTATCCAGAGTGGGAGACGCGGCCTAAAGGAATCACGAGGATTCTGAAATGTGGACTAGGATGGCAGAAAAGTCAGTGTCAGAATGATGTGATGAAAGAAAGATTCCAGCAGCTACTTCGGGCTTTGAAGATGGCAGGAGCCATAGTCAAGAAGTGCAGGTAACCTCCAGAAGCTGGAAGAGGCTAGAAAACACTCTCCTTAGAGGCTCCAGAGAAAAATGCAGCCTGCTCACAGCCTGATTTTGGCCCGGTGAGACCCACCTCAGACTTCTGACCTCAAATTCTAAGAATAACTCATTTGTGTTGTTTTAAGCCACTAATTTTCTGGTAATCTGTTATAGTAGCAATGAAAAACAAATACAGGTATGGAGAAACCCTTCATAAAGAAGAAAATACAGGGGTGACTGGGTGGCTCAGTCAGTTAAGTGTCCCAACTCTTGGTTTTGCCTCAGGTCCTGATCTCAGGGTCTTGAGATCAAGCCCCACATCAGGCTCCACACTCAGCGGGGGGTCTGCTTGAGATTCTCTCCCTCTCTCCCCCCTTCTGTCCCTCCCCTACTCGCACACACACACTCTCTCTCTAAAATAAATGAATAAAAGCTTTTTAAAAAGACAAAAATACAAAGAGCTCCTGAATATACAAAAAGATGCTCAATTTTCATTCATAACTACAAGTAGAGTGATTAGAAAGGCCACAATCATCTTCTTTTTAAAAAAAAGATTTTATTTATCTGACAGAGAGAGAGAGAGACAGCCCGTGAGAGAGGGAACACAAGCAGGGGGAGTGGGAGAGGGGGGAATGGGAGAGGAAGAAGCAGGCTCCCGGCGGAGCAGGGAGCCCGACGTGGGGCTCGATCCCAGGACCCTGGGATCACTCCCTGAGCTGAATGCAGACGCTTAACAGCTGAGCCACCCAGGCGCCCCAAGGCCACAATCATCTTAAAGAAGAATAGAGTTGGAAAACTTAATACCAGATATCGGAATTTATTATAAAGCTGCAATCAAGGTAGCATGGTACTAGCATGAACATAGAAAAATAAACTACGAAAGAAGAGAGGGTCCAAAACCAAATTTACACATATATACAGTCTCTTGATTTACAACAAAGGAGCCTCTAAAATTCAATGGGGAAAGGACGAACTTTCCAATAGATGGTTTTAGGGCAATGTGTTGTTATTGTTGTTGTTGTTGTTTAATACTGATTCAAAATGGATTCTAACCCTAATTGTAAAAGGCAAAATTAATAAAGTTTCAAGATGAACACAAAGGAGAATATTTTCATTTCATGACCTTGGAGCAGACCAAAATGTTTTAAAGAGGCACAAATACCTCAAACCATTAAATAAAAGATTGATAAACTGGACTTCGCTAGAATTAGGGATATCTGTATATCAAAAGACACCATTAAGAGAGCAAAAGAGCAAGCCACTGACTGGGGAAGAAAAGATGTTCGCTATATATATAAATCAAAGGTCTTGAATCCGTAAGATAAAGGATGCCCGCAAACCATCAAGAAAAACATAGACAAAACCCACTTGACGGTGTTGCACATAAGTCCTTGCACTAGACAGAAGAAGCTGCCCGAGTGGCCTCTAAGTATATGAAAAGATGCTCCGCATCTTCGGTTATCAGAGAACCGTAAATTAAAATGACAGTGAGGTTCCACGCGACTTACTCCACAGGATGGCCTCAATCAGCAAGACTGAAAATACCCGGCAAGGACACAGCACAGCTGGAACTCCCATATATTGCTGATGGGCAATATATAACTGGCACTACTACTTTGGAAAACTGTTTATCTACTAATGCTAAGGATATGATCCAGAAATCCTACTCTCAGTTACACACTCAAGAGAAACCAATGTGTGTGTTCACCAGACGGCATGGGTAAGAATGTTGACAGCAGCCTTGCTCACAGGCTTCAAGCTGGAAGCAACCCAAATCTTCAACGACGAAATGGACATCTAAGTTATGGTATGTTCATCCAGTGGACTATTACTGACCAGTAAAAAAGAACTTCCACTACACACAGAATAGATGATTCTTAGAGACACAATGTGTTGAACAGAAAAAGCCGAACACAAAAGAGTACACAGTGCATAACACCATTTACATGAAGTTCAACCACAGACAAAACTCATTTCTGGAGACAGAAGTTGGAGTAGCAGTTAACTCTAGGGCTGGGGTATTGCCTGGGAAAAGATATCTTCTGGGGTGCTTGAAACGTCCTGTCCCTTGTACTGGGTGGTGGTATCCTAGGTACGTGCGTATATAAACACTCATCAAACTAAACCTTTAAGACCTGTACACTTTACAGTATATATACTCTATGTCAATTTAACAAGTTAAAAAAAACCATCCTTTTAGTTTTTCACCTATCAGATTGGCAAAAATCTAGAAGTTTCTTAACACACTCTTAGGGAGGCTGCAGAAACAGGCACTCATATATTGTTAGTGGGAGTGAAAATGGTATAATTTCTATGAAGGCAAAATTGCCTATGAAGGCAATTCCTCTCTTGCAAAATTGATACACTTACTCTTTGACAATAATTTCACTTCTAGGGATTTATTCTTCAACATCCCACAAATGAAATGACATATATACACAAGGTTATTCACTACATCATACCTATAACAGCAAAATACCAGAGATGATCTGCATGTCCATCAACAGGGCATGGGTTAAATAAATCATGGTACGTGGGTATCCTGGAATATTATATACCTGTAATAATTATCTAGGAAGGCTTTTATACTGATATGTAAAGATCTCCCAGATGAATTGTTGAAAGAAAAAATAAGACACGACAAAGTATGTACAATATAGTACCACTTATGTGAAAGGAGGGATAAAAATATATCTTAGCATTTACTTAATATATGCAAAAAGAAACTAGAAAAACACAGATTAACAGACATTAGTCGCACATGTGGTAGAAGGGTTTCTGGGCGTTGGACAAATGGGGGGACAGGGAAGGAGGGAAGTTTTTCATTTTAAATCTTTTTATGCCTTTTAAGTTCAAATCATATGCATGTGTTAATTTTTCAAAAATTAAATACGCAAATTAATTTTGTAAGAGGTAAGGGACAGTGAGAGAGGGAAGAAGAATCCTAAAAGGGGTGGTTTTCCACAACAATGTCACCAACTTCACAATTCTATCTGGCGATTATACAGAGAACCGCTGAATCTGAAGGAGAAGACATTTAGGCTGCAGGACAGGAGAAGCTGCTAACGTGAAGGGACACTAAGTACTGAAATGAAGAGATGAGATCATCTTATCTGGTGGCCTTAACACCAGGCCGGACTGTCAGTGGTCCGCAGGAAGGCAGCATGGGGTAGTGGACCACAGGCTCTGAAGTTAGAGGCTGGGGTGAAAGACCTGACACACTGATTCCCCATCAAACAGCTTCCCTCCTCTAGAAAACGGAGTTAACAACAGCACCAACTCAGCAATTTGCTCTGGGGATTAAATGAGATAATATAAAGCATTTATGCGTTGCCAATCACACTGTGCACAGGACCATACAGTTTACACTTGCCTCTAAGCTCTCTGCAAGGCCCTGGGGCTTGGAGGTATGGCCTCTCAGAGGAACAGCCGGTGTCAAAAAAGATTTAGTTCTCACTATTAAATTCCTGTATGACTCTGTTTGATGGGTTTCAAGCCAAGGTCAGATGCTGTGCCCCACATATGACAAAGGTACAAAGGTTTGATGATTGAAAATCATCACTGAAATGAAGGGGAAAAGATCCTTACACAGATTATAGCTCAATTTGGTAAGAGAGCTGGCTTTGCTTGGAGGAGGAGGAGGAGGAGGCATGACACTTTCTTGCCAAATATCTAACTCTTTAACAATGCCTGTCTGGCAAGCCTGAATGCTCCAGGAAAAGGCCACCAATAAAATCCTTTCCAAAGGTCTGCGTGGAGCGGGGAGAGAGGAAATGCAGTCAGCTCTTTTTTCTCTGCAGGAAGGGAAGGCTGAACAACTGCACATCAGGAGAGAAGGCAAACAAATTGCCCATTCAAGCCAAAATAAGCTGCTCCTAGGGGAAGCAAAACAGCTGGAGCCAATTCAGCCAGACACGGAGGTGAGGGCCCCGAAGACCGAGCTGGGCCTGGGAGCCGGGCTCTGGTAGGCAGGGATCTTCTGAGCGAGTGGTGGTCACATGCCCTCATGTCACCTCTGCTGACCTCAGTCTCTGCCCACGAGTGGGAGCCAGGCAGCCAGCTCTGTGAGATGTGGAGGGAAATCCTAGGTGGGAAGGCAGAAAGAAAGAAAGGGCCCAGCGAACCTGCCAAGTGAGCGAGCACCTGCTGAGCACCTGTTATGCGGCAGGCACTGAGCAGGCGCCTGGCTCACCTATGCCACTTGCAGGAACAACTTTCAGGGGTAGGTTGATTGTACACATGAGGAATCAGGCTCCCTGAGGTGGACTGACTGTGCACGGCACACAGTTCGAAGTGGCCAGGCGAGCTGTGGCCTCTGGCCTCAACCCTCTCCTTCCTGACTGTCACTTGTGTTCTAGTTCTGTGTGTCTAGCTCCAGCAGTTCCTCCTTTGTCCGAAGCAGGAACTCGCCTGCCTCACCATCCTGTCTAGCCACAGCCATGCCTGGTGGCAGACACTGAATAATATGTCAAGAGAGGCCTCATGGGAAAACTAAGGAAAGAACCAAATCAAATTGCAAAAGAAGGGGAAGAAAGAAACCTGGAAGCAAATGAAGGAGCAGAGTAGAATTAGTTTGCTCCCGAAAGAAACCTGAAGTGTGGCTGCTGTGGGGTTTGCTTCAGGCTAGAACATGAAGGGTCTGAATCCCTGTCTGGGAAGGTGGATAGCAGAAGCCTGATCTGGAGCAAATCCGGGCTTGCACTGTGTCCAGGGCTATTGGGATGTCCAGATCCCCCAGACTGGGGTGCCCAGGCTCCACGTTTTACAAATCCCTTCCGCAGCTATGCTGAGATCCCGCACTGGTCCCCAGCATTCTGGGTGGGGAAGACACTTCCCTCTCTAGCTCCTGAGCTTCCCACCTTGAGTGTCAAGGCTTCTTATACTCATCTTACAACTACTTCTTTCCTTGAAGTCTTAATATAGGATGACGACGATGATGATGATAATAATACTAGCTAACATTTGTTGAGCCTCTACTTTTGTGCCAAGCACTGTCAGTACTCTATATAACAACCTTATGAAGGCAATAATGTGATATTTCAGATGAGGCAATCAAGACACAGCGGGGTTAAGCCACTTATACAAGGGTACACGGCTCCTAAGTGTAGGAGCCAGGACTGGAATCAAGCAATCTGACCCTAGGGTCTATGCTCTTCTTGACCACCTCCCACGCTGCCTCAGGCCCTAGGATAGGATAGGGCCGAAACAGCAGTCTTGTAAGTCAGGCAGGCAGCTCTACTATTTATTGCTACTTACCCCTGGATAACCTGGATAACCTCTGAGTCTCAGGTTTCTTCTCTATAAAATGGGTACAGCAAACATAGTTTGTGGAGTGCCCATTCTCAGACAGAGCAGGTCCTGAGTTACGTCCTTCTACCCGTCTCTATTCCACCTCCCTTTCTGGTTTGTCTGTTGCACATTCATTAGACACTAAAGCTGCTTCTACACTTGAGGAAAGTTTGGCTCCCTTATATTCTGTTCTAGTCTATTCTGCAACCGTTTTGCGCCTACCACATGGGACACCCAGCACCAGACACAGAGGGCCCAGATCTCAGGGAATGAAACTGAAGGCAGAGAAATCCATCTAAAGCAGGCAATGGTAGAAGGGCTGAGGCGAGGAGCTGGCTGTGAGAACCAGGCTTTAAGCTGGTAGGAACTCTCCTCCTTCAGCTTGTCTCCCTCTTCTGGCCTTCTGCCAGAGCCAACAGGAGCTTCTTGTCACTTCCTGTAGCACAGCTTGCACCCTGCAGGGTACCCATGAAGGGCCCCATCCCTCCAGTGGTGGGGAGCCTCTGCTCCCAGCTCACAAGCAGGCAGGGACACATGCCCGAACCGTGTGACTGGGCCCACCTTCCCTGACTCTGCAACCAAGCACTCGACAGAGTGTGAGCCAAGACGAGGGCACTGAGGACAAAACAGAAAAGAACAGGTCCACCCTCCAGGAGCTCACCGGCACACCTTGCTCTCCGTGGGCTCTGATGTTCTCCTCACTTGGGTAATGCTGGACGCCTTTCCAGAATGTTATCGTTTCTCTCTCCCAAGTAACAACAACTTCACTAGCACAGTTACCCTAACAAGCCGTTCTCCCCTCTCCCCACCTGACCAAGAGAAATGAGAAGCAAACAGAATTATACACACACACACACACACACACACACACACACACACACACGTTTCTCTCACACCCCCTACATACCAGGTATCTCACATACATTAATCCTCCCAGCAATCCTGCAAAGTGGAATTCTCTCTGTGACGGACATGAGGGGGGACATGGAAGCTCAAACAGAGATGGAGCTAGTGTGAACCAAGATTGTCTGCCTGCAGTCTTTGCTCTTTCTGCAGCCCTAGGCTGCCTCCGTCAGCTCATCCCGCCACCCTGCTAGCTCTGGCCCCTCCTTCATCTGGATTGTGTTCTTTCATGTATTTAGATACCCTGCAATCTTCCTGTTTGTCCTGGGCGCAGAGGGAGCCAACCTCTCTCCTAGACCAGGGAAAGCAGCGGCGGCAGCATCCTAGGCACCACCTCGGATTCTCTGATTAGCTTGTCTGAATTACACCCAGGCTGGAGCAGTTCCGGTATAAAGGATCTGGTGCGGCTGCAAAGCATGCAGCTTTGCCGTTACATTTTCTCGCTCCTTCTCTGACTCCAGCCCAGTTTACTCCCCACCCCCTCTGCTGGCTGGCAGCCTACCTCCTCAGCTGTCCTTGGTTCTGCCTCATTGCACATCACGTTCGGGCCTACAAAGTAGTGCTTCAAACTGCTGCCATGGCAGGCGGCTGAGCCAGTCTCAGCTCAATTCAGAAAACAGTGCTCGAGTCTCTGCCGAGTACCAGTCACTGCTCTGTGTGCTGCAAATAGGCAGGAAACAAAAGGAAAACGCAGGGGTCTTGCCCTTCAGGAGCTGAGTCAGAGGCTGGGAGAGAAGTAGCCAGGAACAGAAATCACCAGCAGAAGGCAGGCAGGGATGGGTTTGTGATCGGACCCTAAAACATCAGAGCAGGAGGAAACTTTGATTTTCTCTTTTAACCCCTCCATTTGACAGATGGGGAGCTAAAGCCCAGAGGAGGACAATTAGAACAAATATCACATAATAACAGTGAACACTTTTAAAACCCTCACTAGGAGCTAAGCACTGTTCTAAGTGCTTTAAATATATTAACTCCTGGAACCCTCACAACAACCCTAGAGGGTAGGCGCTACTGCCCTCCCATGGAGGGCCTCAGTACCTTGTCCAAGTTCACACAACTAGAAAGTGGAAGCCTGTATTGAACCCAGGCAGTCGGGCCCTATACTCGTGTCTCTTGATTGTGTTGTGATACGGAGATTAGTCTACCTGGAGAAGTAACGAGGAAGCTTCTTGAAGGAATTACTCATAGGCCTAATTATAAAAACAGTGAACCCTTGGTTATCCAGAATCAATTAAGAGGAAACCTCAATCAATCAGAAGGTTGGCTTCATCTGGGAGCTCCTGAGTGACACAGAATACAAGGCAGTGGGGGGCAGTGAGCAGAGCCCCATATTTCCAAAGAAAGAGGAAAGAACTTGGAGTAAGGGATTTATTCAGAGAAACAAGAGCAGCCCAATCCTCTTCCCCCTTTATATCTGGATTTCTACACATGATGTGCCTGGTCTGTAAAATCTTTAACATCTTCAAATGCCACTGCCGGGGGCAGGGAAGCCAGCTTAGGTACCTTAAAAAGACACTCAATGATGTGGATAGAAATTTTTAGAAAAGGGGCTTCTAGTAAAGCCTTGGGCAATCAAAGACTTCCATTTTCTAGAATCTCCCCCAACATGTACACACGCATACACAGGCACCCCGGCCTTTGGTTAACCAAAAGTCTTCTCTAACTCTGCCACAGGAGTTTCAGAACACACACAGTTATCAGTATACTAATTACTTACCAATCACTGCCAGATTATGCTCTGAGCCACAAGAGACCTATAAAAGAAAAAAAAATAAGTTATATTAGAGAAAGAAAACTCCTTGTCCAAGGAAAAGTGCTTGATTTTTTCTCATCTGCTCAATGTCCCTTTCACCCTCCAGCCTCACAAAGAACACGACATGTACTCTCATACCTCTGGGCCTTTGCACATGTGGCTCCTCTGTTTGGAATGCCCTCTCCTCAACTGCCTAGAAAACTTCCACTCATCTTTTAAAGGCTCAATGTGTCCACTGAGACTCTTTTGCTTCTAGGCAGACTCAAGCACTCCCATCATTATGCAACTTATCTGTACCCCTTCATTATGTGACTTATCTGTACCCCATCATAGCAATTCTCTTGGTGCCTTTTACACCTGCCCCTGTCTCTCACTAGACTGTGTGTGTCCTGAGAACGAGCCTGAGTCTCATTCACTTCTGGATTGTACAAGGGCTGGGACTCAGTTAACACCTGCTAAGTGAGAGAATGAATGAAAAAACCAAGTTCATAAAAGAAAAACTACCTACTACATAAGAGACAAAGAATCATTTGGGGTTCTGAATCTAGTGTTTTCACCCAGCGAGCAGCACTTCCTGCCTTTTAGTCTCTACTCGTCCCAGCCCCTACCAGGAGGAAGTGGGAATATAAAAGCTGAAGTGCTTCCCCAGGTACTAATTAAAAGAAATTCTGTACCCTGGAGAAGCATCCTGTGACCTTTATCAGGATGCTCACTTCAGCTCCTGGCAAGAGGAAGGCTTCAGGTCCCCACGGAACATCAGTGCTGGAGGGGCCCTGGAGATCATCTAGTCCGATCTTTCTACATTGTAAGGAGACAACAGAGGCTTGGTAAGAGGAAATAACTTGCCTCAGGTGCCGGAGCAAGTGTGCATCAAAACAAGGACTAGAGCACCCCCGATTCTCCTGAGGCTCATGCTAGTTCCTTTCTTGAGGCTGTAGCTTCTCACCCCTTGCCAGTGAAAACCACTCGGAAGTGATATTCAGAGGTCATTAGCACGGGCCCCTGACAGTCAAGGTAACAGGCTCAAAGGCATTTGAATATCAGAGGCCTAATAACACACTGGTAGGTGAGAAGGGTCAGCAAAGCTTCTGAGACTTTTATCTTTGTGAAAGCTGTGTGCTCCAGATCCCAGTTTCTAGAGGAAACGGAGATACCCGCACTTAGGTGAACTCCCTGACAGTATCAGGCAAAGAAGCACCTGCATATTTTGCCCCAGTCCATCTTTCCAGGTGTCTAGTCTCTGAACGCTCTTGAGGCAGGCTCAGTGCCTGATTTATCTGAGAGGCCCCCCACCCCCGCCCAGGACTATACACACAGCACAAGTTCACTATATGCCTCCTGGTGACACTTGGGCCGGGTCCCAAGGTTCTGTCAAAGGAAGCTGCTTAGATTGAGGAACTGGAAAATACTTAGATGTCTAGAGTAGGGGAATGCTTATGTAAATTATGGTGGAACCATCTGATGGACTACTATGTAGCCTTGAAAAGTAATGTTTACAATAAAGAAAAATGCTCATGATATCTTATGAACTGAAAAATCTCAGGAAAAACTGTATATGTAATACGATCTCGGCTCTATAATAAAACACAAACAAAAGACTGGAAGAAGATACATCAAAAGTTCATAGTGATAGCCTCGGGGCTAGGAATGAGGTATAAGTACGGTTTTCCCTTTTGCTTTTTCTATACTTCTCTCTAAATCTTATATAGTAACCTTATCATCAGAGAAAAATTTATTAAAAATAAATATAATGTACCTACTACAAAGGCAAAATAACAAATGGCTATAAAATAAATATGCTATAAAATCTGATATGTTCTGAAGTTGTGGGGGAAAAGATTTGAAGGAACTATAACTAATAATGGATGGTAGTTGCATCGTGATGGTAGGATTGTAAGATACTCTTTCTTCTAGTCTCTGTTTTTCAGTCTTTATGACGTGTAGCAGTCGTGGTGGGGGCAGCAATAACAGCGGGAATCAGAGTCACCATATATTGAGGATGTACAAAAGCCAAGCAGCACGCCAAGGCACTCTGTCAACACAATCTCATCTTAATCGTCCCAACAATCTTTTCAGGGACATTTGTGCTCATTTTAGAGATAAGAAAACTGAGGCCCTCAGTGCATTAAATAACTTTCACAGCTAGCTATGTGGCAGCAGCAGACCTAAAACCAGGTCTGCCTGATCTCCAAGCTGATGTTCCATACCACTAGATGTTACCTTTGTTTTTAAAAAATAAAGTTATTTCATTTTAAACTGCAGACAGAGAAAGGGCCCGCCTCGGCCCGCCGGGGTTCATCCTGGGGCTGCAGACTACAGAGCTGTCCAACCTGGAGGACCAGGGCTTGCAGAAACAACCCAGTGACCAATGCCACTATCAGGCGCAGATGCTGCCCTGAATTAATGAGCGAGGCGCTGATGAATGGAGTTTGTCAAGGCAATGCAGAGCTCGAAGCTCAAAGCTCCCTGCTGCTTCTTGCTGTCTGTGTACTGGCACACAGATCAGGAGACTGAACACCACAGGCCACAGAATCGCAGGGTTACACTCCTTCAACAAGATCGCATCAATGACCATTTGCTTCATATAGCTCTTGTCAGCATCTACCCACTGCCCAGCTGCAGGCAGCTTTCTAGAAGACTCTGTTAATAATGGAAGCATGCCCAGGAGAAAAAGATTCAGAGCCAGGAAGCCAGGTGAGTCCTAGGTCCTCTGCTCTCTGGCTCTGAGACCTTTGGCAAGATATTTAACTGCTAGGGCCTCGGTGTTCTCAGGTGTAACAAGCAGATAATAGTGTCAACCCATCTACCTCACAGAATTGCTACAGGACAAACGAGACAATCCATCCCCTCACGGCCATTTGTCTTACCTTCCTTACATATAAATCTGAATGTCACGCCCCTATATGAAGCCCTTCACGGGCTCCCCGCGGTGGCTTTCAAGGCCTGCATGAGTAGGTCCCTATTTAGCTCTCTGGCCTCACTTCTTCTCTCTGCTACTCATGAACCCTCAACCCAAATAACATAGTCTTTTTTTTTTTCCATTCACACTACATTATATTTTCTCTAAGAACATAAGGCAATTTCGGGCTTTTACGAATGCTATTTTCCTTGACTTGAATTCCCTTTCTCCCATTGTCTACCTAGCTAAATCCTTTAAGATATTGCCCAAACATCACCTCCTGGTAAAGACTTCCCTGACTCTGGAAGCAGAGCCAGCTGCTCCACCCTACCTACTCCCAGCACTACGCATCACGGCCTCATCACACAGGAGATGTCTATTTATGAAGTGTGCCTGTGTGAAGCCCCTCTGTCCCTCAGACGCACAGCAGAGCGCCTCCCCAGGCAAGTCTCTGTCACACAGCCCAAGGACACAGGGCATGAAGTTGGGAGGGAGGATCCAGAAGAGCGAGATGATCCCAAAACAAGAGTGAGTAGTGGTGCGGCCACTCCAGCCCGACAGGAGCCAGGCACTGAGATGCACAGTGAGGGCAGGAAGGGAACGGGGCTACAAGACCACGGTGTTGAAGTGACGGGAGCCTGAGCAGCGACAGTAGGACTGTTTCAGGAACTCCAGCATGGCAAAGCACAGCAGACCAGCAAGGGAGATCAGTCCTGGGAGACGGGAGTCCCACTACAGAGGAAGTAGGTTCCAGCTTGCTGATTGGGACCTTCAAGAAAAGAGGGCACACCTCCCCACAGGTGAGGGGAACAAAAGTGGCTGTGGCAACCTGTCTGACTCGGTGCTGCTCAAACACTACCAGGGTCTGCTCTGTTCAGGCCCCTTGGCCACAGGAGGCAGAGCTACAGAAAACAAGATCTCCCAGTGAGCCTCCCGCCAGGCTAGACTCCATCAGTTCTTATGAAGAGAGTCACAACTCCCGTGGGGGCTGGATTCCACTAAGTACAGTTGGGCAGGGATGAACTGGCTCGTAGCAGATGCCCAGAGAACATGGGCTCGCTTCAGCAGCACAAAGACTAAAATCAGAACAATACAAGAGCAGACGCCCAGAGAATATATGCTGAATGCATTAATGGGTTAAATGAATGAATAACTAAATGAACAAGCAAAAATTAGATGAATGTGAAAACACCTGCCGAATGCTACATGTGAGTACTCCAGCTCTGGGCAGTACTGTCGCACTATTTCTAAAAACAGGTGACTGTCCCTTCCTGAGTCTTATGGCCAGCCACCTGACTGCTTTGCCTGCATTATTTACTTACAGCAGCATTAGCAGGTAGATTCTTGTGTTACAACTGTTCTTACAAATGGGGTGATTGGGGTTCAAAAAGTACAGTAACTTGCCCAGTCTCTTACAGCTGGTGGGGGCACAGGAGTCTAAGATCTTTCAGATTCAACTTTTCTGTCCTCCCAATCGTTTTAACCTTCCTATTGGCAAACAGGAGGGAAATAAACCGACCACCCAGTTCCAGTTCCCTATACCTGGAAACCATGTGCCTAGTAGCAAGGGGTCTTAAGCTGGGGCAGCCCTAGACTTACAAGGCCCAAACATCCTCCTGGGGCTAGGAGCGCCCACCTGCGGACCAATCCAGGAGCTGCTCCGTCCGGAGCTTTCTCTTGGGGGAAATGGCTGTAAAGTGGCAACAGGCTTCACCCCTGCCCTCCCTAGTGGGTAACTCCAGCAGATTGTTCAACTCTGAAGGGCGGGGTGGGGGGCAAGCAGGGAAGGTGTTTGAAACGGGGACTCAGGGTAGTAGCACTGAGACCACCAGGAAAGGATGCAGGGCCTGGCCCAGTCATCTTCCTGAGAGCAGCCCCCTGCAGCCCTGGGACCACCCGGGAGCACAGTGGCCTGCGGGGCCTTCTGATTGGTTCCCGCCCTGTGCCAATGGGCCCGTGTGCCCCGCCGATGCTATGGCAACCCGGCGCCTGGCGGAGGCGGGCCATTCCCGGGGACTCGGAGGAGAGATTGAAGCCTGGGCTCTGCGCCGCCGAGAGTCTTTGGCAGGCACCATCGCCTGGAGGAGAAGCGTGTTGGGAGCAGCTCCAGAAAGGCCGCCTCCCGGCGGCGGGGGTTCATAGGGAAGGGAATGGGCGCCTCAGTGCAGCCTTTGCTAGAACTCCGCCCAAACCCCCCGTTGCCGTGTGTGTAGAACTCAGAGTAGACAACTGCAATTTTCAATTAGAAAAGCAGGCTGGGAAGCTGGGCGTGCTTTACAGGCACACTGCAGTCCGGTCAGCCAATGGAGTTTTACCTTTCGGCTCAGAAATAGCCCCAAATGGGGGTCATGGAGCAGCAGAGAGGCACAAGGTTGCTTGCTTTTGGAAGTACCTAGCCTTGCAAAGATACTTCTAACTCCTTTGTGAGGCTTCAACTTTTCACTACAGCCTCGATGTCAAAGGAGGCCAAAAAATAAGCCGCTCCATCTGTCCTCCAACTCAAAGTCCCATTGACTGGGTTCCCAAAGAACCCGTTTTCCCTGTAAAGCCAATTCCTTTTTTTTTTTTTAACTACATTTTATACATAAGAAGATAAGGCTTAAAGTAGGTTCTATTACCTCCCCAGAGAGATTGGGATGGGGAGGAAGGGAGCTCAAATTTAGTAAATGCCTGGATGCCAGCATGTGGCATAGAATTTCACTCTACCTGCACAGCCCAACATCCTCACACCTACTCTGGGAAGTGGGAATCTGCGTCCCTACTCAGCAGGTCAGCAAACTCAGAGGAGCTAAATCACTGGTACCAGGTCACAAGGGCTATACACCCGAGTCAACTTCGATCCAGAGCCTGTGAGCACCACTACTACACACACTTCTGGTTCTAGTACCAGATCACCCCCATCACTAAGGCTCAAACGCTCAAGTGGCAACTCTATCTCCTCCTACTCTGTCTCCATCCTGTTAGTTCTGCCTTCTCAAAGACTCTCAAATCTATCTCTTGATCTCCAGCTGCTCCATCTTCAGTCCTTTTCACTCCAGCCTGGATTCTTTTTTTTTTTTTTTTTAAGATTTATTCTATTTATTTTAGAGAGAGAGAGAGACAGTGCTGGAGCAGGGGCAGAAGAGGGAGAGAATTCTCAAGCAGACTCCCTACTGAGCATGGAGCTCAGGGGCTTCGTCCCAGGACCCTGAGATCATGACCTGAGCCAAAACCAAGAGTCAGATGCTCAACCAACTGAGCCACCCAGGCGCCCCCACCCTGGGCTTTTTTAAGAGCCAACTAAATGACTTTAAGCTTTCTTTTGTCATGTCAGAATCTGATTTTTTTTTTTTTTAATTTGGAAGTTCTCAGTCTCAAAGCCTCCTAACTTCCTACCACACCTGATCTCTCTCTTTTCTTTGCTACATAGAAATCTACTAACCCATCAACACAAGTAGCTTCTTTGTCCCTGGGAAATCTGTTTCCCCACTTTTGTACCTTTATTTGCACCTCTCTCCCTTCTCATATCATTATGAACCCAACCAACCCAACATGACTCAGTTCCAAACCCACTGCCTTGAGGCAGCCTCCCAGATCTTCTCTCAAATCCTACCATTTGCCTTGGCTAAAGTTTACTTTTGTCAACTTTCCTTTGTACTATTAATAATTTGGGCACTAGGGGCGCCTGGGTGGCACAGCGGTTAAGCGTCTGCCTTCGGCTCAGGGCGTGATCCCGGAGTTCTGGGATCGAGCCCCACATCAGGACTCCTCTGCTGAGAGCCTGCTTCTTCCTCTCCCACTCCCCCTGCTTGTGTTCCCTCTCTCGCTGGCTGTCTCTATCTCTGTCGAATAAATAAATAAAAATCTTTAAAAAAAATAATAATAATTTGGGCACTAGGGTAGGGCATGTCTCCCCAGTCAGTGTGGGGTAGGAGTTATGGAACCAGAAGACCTGGATGTGAGTCCTGGCCCTGCCACTTCCTGGTCATGTAGCCTTGGGCAAATCTCTTTGCCTCTCTGGACTTCAGTTCCCTCATCTTTAAAACGGAATAGTAACAACCAAACAGATCTCATACATACTAAAACCTGTTCATGCCCCGCCCCCAAACTATAGAATAAAATTTACTTTGAGCTTGACACTGCTCTGCACATACATGTCCACAATATATAAAAATATATAATTTAGGAACATATAAAAGGAACTGGCATAGCTTCATTTCCCTTTCCAACAGAGTTTCTCTATTGGCAAAAAAGGAGAGCGCTTAAGAAATGTCTGCTGAATTGGAATATAATATACACAATTAAGCTAGCAGACACTCAGAATGCTTGCTATCCCCACTTTAAGGGAATTCCTTTCTCTTAAGTTGCCATGTTGATACCAGGAACTCCTGTTTCCTGTGGTCAACCTAACTGGTGTGGATGGACTATGGATGGACACCTGTCTCAGAGCACGTTAACATATAGATTGGCTATAGCCTGTGAAGTGGCCTAATGGGAAACTTCTCCCTGCAAGGGGTTAGCGGGAGTGAGTCCTCTAGTTGGTAGCTGGAGCAGTGGCTGGAAGAAACAGACACAAGGTCAATGTAAGAAGCAGTTACAGGCAGAAGAGCCAGGACAGCAGGAACAATCAAAGTAGAGAAGAGTAGGTAAGTCGCTAGAATGTGAGATTTCTTGATTCTATTGCTGAGGGCATAAGAAGGTCTAGGTTTGGGGGGTGGCTTGTGTTCTAAATGACATTCTAGTTGTTCTTTTACGGGATATTCGCTTTACCTATTTTCCCTACTTAAACTCATTCTTACAATACTTAAAGTAACCTGAGACTACCTCTGATCTTTACTAAAAGCACCTAATGCAGTAATGCATCTAGACTTCAGGAAAGGCCCACCATTAAGTTACCCTTGAGAACCACCATTAAGTCTACCCTTGAGAACAGCATGCAACCATGTGAGCCGAACAACCAACCTAAAATACAGGTAATTAACAGAATCAGGCCAGTTAAACATCCTACAGCATCTTTCTCAAAAACAATTGAACTCTTGCCCAATAATAGCCAAGACAAGCTGAAATTTAAAAAGACTGCCAATACCAAGTGCCGGTGAGGATGTGGAATAACTGGAAAACTCTTACATTGCCATAAACTCAACAACTGCTTTGAAAAACTATTTGGCATTATCTACCAAAGCTAAACACAGAGATAGATACATAGATGCCAGGAGACCCAGGTACCCAAAATGAATGATTACTTCACTCCATCCAAACACATGTATAAGAATCTTCATAGCAGTTTTATTCATAATAAAATAAAAACATAAAATTAGCCAAATATTCATTATCAGAATGGATAAGGTGTGGTATTCAGAATACTTTATAACAATGGGGGAAAAAACTGCTATGCACAACATGGATAAATCTTCAAGAATCTTGGTGAACAAAAGAAACCAGACACAGAAGGGTAAACAGTGTGTGACTCTACTTACATGAAGCTGAAAAATAGGCAAACCGTACTTCAAATAAATGATATAACTGTTCTGAAAGGGGGGGGAAGTAACCAATCCTAGTAACTTTTTTAAAAAGATTTATTGATTTTGAGAGAGAGAAAGAGAGCATGTGCCTGTGTGTGCATGTGAGTGAGCAGGAGGGGGGGGCAGAGGGAGAGGGAGAGAATCCCAAGCAGACTCCCCACTGAGCTGGGAGTCCCACAGGGTGTGAGTAGCCTCGATTCCAGGACCCTGAGATCACGACCTCAGCTGAAATCAAGAGACGGACACTTAACTGACTCAGCCACCCAGGCGCACCCCCTAGTAACTTTTTTTTTTCTTTTTTAAGATTTTATTTTTATTTATTTGAAGAGAAAGAGACAGCCTTCGAGAGAGGGAACACAAGCAGGGGGAGTGGGAGAGGAAGAAGCAGGCTCCCAGCGGAGGAGCCTGATGTGGGGCTCGATCCCAGAACGCCGGGATCACGCCCTGAGCCGAAGGCAGACGTTTAACGACTGCACCACCCAGGCGCCCCGCACCCCCTAGTAACTTTTAAACAAAGTTCTTTGACTAAATAACTTCCATGTAAAAATAAAACAAAACAAAACTGTAAAAAAATCTTTAACTTTACCTAGTGGATTCTTTTTTTTTTTCCATAGTAGTACACATGTATCAATTCTGAAAGTATTTTGTATGTATTGTAGGACTGTGCAACTGAGGAAATATGCTAATGGCTCTGGGAGCCAGAGGTTTCACTGTAGACAAAGGAAACACTAATATGGAATAAAGGATGGCAAAGAGGAACACTGTGGACATTGGATTTGAATGAGAGGTATCAGTGTGAACTCATAGTTTCACACACACACACACACACACATACACACACACACACACACAGGCGGAGTTCAACCAATATGAAATTTCCTAGAAGCAAGGACACCTTAGCAGCAATGTGTTCACTTGGTGACCAATTTTGTCTTTTAAAAATATTTGACTAAGAGGAATCAGAGCTCCTTGGAGAAATGGCTGATTCCAGGATTGGGACAGGAAAAGAACTATTTGAGCCTGGAACATCTATTTGTGCCAGGAAGTAAGGAAGTGATCAAAAGATGACAGGGAAATGTCAAAAGGATACCAGGTTTTCCTGAAGGGTTTTCCACTGGCTAAATCAGGGGGAATTTGAATATCAGAATGAATAATGACAGTAGTAGATTATGACTCATTGAATAAAATAAAAATTCATAAGTACTTCCTGAATAATAAATAAATAGGGGAACAGGGGAAGCTCTTCCTTAGAGTACAATGTGGAAAGTAATAAATGTAAAAGGAATAATTGAGAAAATAATTTTGCAATAATAATAGTTAATTCAAGCAAGAATCACGAATGCATGTTGAAATTACTGGGCAAAAGCCTGAAGAGGAACAGAATGCTTACACGGTTTCAGAGTATCTCTTCACAGATCATTTCTTAATTACAAAGGAGAAATGGTAACTCTGTAGCAGAGAAAGGAGGCAGACACCACCTTACCCAAGCCATCTAAGTCAGCATCACTGACAATGGGATAAACTGACATCGGTTCCCTCTCCGTGCAATGCATTAAAGACACAATATCACTTATTTAGCATTCCTGCCCAAAGTGCCTCTGTGAAATGCAATCACGAGGGAAAATCACATAAAACCAAATTGAGGGCCATTATACAAAACAACTGTCCTGTACTCTTAAGAAATATCAATGTCATAAATGATAAAGACAAGCTATTCCAGATTAAAGGAAGCAAAAAGACATGACAACTAAATGCAGTATATGATGCTGGGCTGGGTCCTGGACCAACGTGAGAAACTGCCATCAAAGATATCATTGAGACAACTGGAGAAACATGAAGATGCTCTGTGCATTAGATAACACTATTCTATCAATGTTAAATCTTCAGAAAAGAAAGAGACAGAGGAGACAAATGCACACATGGGGTAAACCGTGACTCGAACCAATGTTCCTTCAGCAAGAAACCCACAGGCACATGGAAAGAGAACTAAATCTCATCCTCAGCCTCTGTCACACTGAGGGAGGCAGAGAAACGGTCTGGGTGCTAGCTCTGGTCTTAGCTCTGGCCTGGAACGCTGCAGCAGCTTCCCTGGTACTCCTCCCCTCTCCTCTCTCTCCCTGTTCTTCCTAAAGTACCTTAGGACTATTTTGCTCCCCATTGCCCAAGCCCAAACTCCTCTGTCTAGGACTGAAGATCCTCCGTGGTCTGGACCTACTGTGGTCCTCCAGCCTCTCTCCCCAGTAGAATCAGCCACAAATACTTGTATGTCTGCACCTCTTCAACCCCCCAGCACAGCATCCTACCCCCCCCCCCCATGCCCGGACTCCTCATCATGCCCAGCTCATGCTGCCCAGTTGGGGCAGGGAACCTTCACCACTCATCCTTGGGAAGGAGGGAGAGAGGGGGAAAGGAGAACGAAAGGGACTGCTAACATTTATTTATTTTTTTAAAGATTTTATTTATTTATTCGACAGAGATAGAGACAGCCAGTGAGAGAGGGAACACAAGCAGGGGGAGTGGGAGAGGAAGAAGCAGGCTCATAGCGGAGGAGCCTGATGTGGGGCTCGATCCCACAACGCCGGGATCACGCCCTGAGCCGAAGGCAGACGCTTAACCGCTGTGCCACCCAGGCGCCCCGGGACTGCTAACATTTAGTAACTACTAAATCCCATTCTAGGCACTTTATGTGAATTAACTCGTTATGCCTTCATTTGATTGATTAACTGAGGAACAGATTGGTTAAACACTTTGACTAAAAACATACAGCTAGTAAGTGGCCAGGCCACATCAGAAGTAACTGCTTCCTCCTCTGGACTCTGCTACAGAAATAGCACTTATTCCTCCTATTATTAAGTGGTTCACATGTTTGTCCCTTCCCAGATTACACGGATTATAACTTTCTTAGGACTGTGTCTCATTAATTTCTTTGCTCAGTGGCTCACACAGTGCCCTGCACATAGTCAGTCCTAATCATATGATTGTAGAAGTCACTCATCCATGTACCTCCCTCCCACAGCTCTTGGCTCTGAGTCCAGTACAGAGTAGGTACTCAGGAAATGCTAGATGAATGACACTGGATTTATCCTTGAATTTCCTCAGCTCCTTAGCAGAGTCCCCTAAATGCCTGGAGCTCTGTAAGTAACAGTTGAATTCAGAAACTAGATTATTCTTCAGATGCTCAGAATTTGAGTCAGTGGATAAACAGAACTGCCTCCCAGGACAAGGCAGGTAGATGCCACCAGGCCTGAGGGAAAGCCCTGGGTTATCCCCCAGGGTGGGAACAGTAAGTAAGTGAACCCCCTGGTATGTGAGGGGAGATAGCACAGACCCTCCTATCCTTATTCTATCCCCAATAATAGTAACAGTAAAAAAACAAGCCACCAGGCTGACCCTGACCCATTTGTATACAAGGCCCAAGAATGTTCCCCTTTGCCGTAGCTACACAGCAGAGCCTGCTGGGCCATCGCCCGGCATGGGGCAGGAGCACCTGAACGTGGCCCCGGACCAAGAGGCCAGGTGGGGCTCCTCACAGAATGGATCCCTTTTGCTTTTTTGATTAGAAAAAAACAAAATAAAACCTAGAGGCCCATATTCTAAAGCATTATTCTTTCTGGGACTAAAAAGTCAAGAATGCAGATAAGATGTGACAGAGAGATCAAAGCTTATCGTAACAAGCGTGTGCACCGTAACAATGAGCACAGCATGGCCAATGACGATTGAATCTGCTGCAACTGGGGCCATGTGACCCAGCCAGCCAGACTTCCTCCCCAAGCGCAGCCCCACGAGTCAGCAGTCTGATGAGTGCTGCTGGCCTGTCCCCAGGGCAGCCTGCTAGAGTCTCACTGCCTTCCCTCCAGTTCCCATCCGAGTGACCGTCAGAGGTGCCGTCTTGATCTACGATGTGAATGCAACTCTCATGGTTCAAGACAAAGTTGAGGGTTTTCAGGTTCTGTGCAGGGCTACACCCCCAAATAATTTTTAAATAAAGTGTGTTCATATATTTTCAGATTATAAACGTAATAATATACAGTTATGGCAAAAAATATATATAATGAGGAAAACTTTAAAACACCTATAACCTCACCACCTACTATTAACACATGGTGTGTTTCCTTCCAATCTTTTCCCTACCAATATTTGTGCATTAATAAAATATATGTAATCTCAGAAACACAGTTGGGGTCATGCTATATATTCAGTTTTCTATCATGACTTTTGTACTTAACATAATGTTGTTTCCTATGTCATTACTTTTAATGAAATTGTCATTTTACAGCTTTAAAGCATCACAGAAATGTACCCTAAACCCTAATTTCATTATTTCCCTACTGTTGGATACTCAGATTGCTTTTAATATTTTGCCATTATAAATTATGTTGTGATGAACATTCTGGAACAAAAATCTTAGCCTACATCTCTGATTATTTCCTTGGCATAAATTTTCTAAAGTAGAATTATTGAATAAAGGACTGTAAACCTCTGTAAGGCACTTATACGATTCAGGCAGTACATTTTATTAGGGCCATGGACAAAATAGATCGCATGCAGCAGAAAAAGAACAAAATGAGGAAAGGGTAACAATATGGGAGTAATAATACTGGCTAACATATATTGGGTGTCTTTGTGACAGGGAAGGTGCTTAAGAGCTTTGCATGCATTAGCTCATGTAATCTGTGGATTAATCCTATAAAGTATGCGTAGATAAGGAAACCAAGGTTCAGAGACGTTACCTGGTCCAACATCACAGTTAGTAGGTGGCATAGCTGAATTTCAATCCAATTACGTGTGCGATTCCAGAAGAGTATACTTACTGTTCCACTGCAACATGTCATGTAAAAAGTAAAGTGGGGAAATGAGTGTTTTCAATCTGGAGAAGAGAAAATTTGGAGGGTACAAGGGCCACAGCACAGGGAGAAGGGGAATCAGATTGCAGAATGAGATGGCAGAATGAGGATCAACGGATAGAAATGTTTAAACTGTCAAAATACACCTTAATATCGGAAAGGCCATTCTAAAAATGAAAATCTACCAAAAATGGAAGGGCCTCCAGGAATTTGGCCTCCAGGTGGGCCAAATTTAGTCATTCAGACCGTTTAGAAACAGAGTTTCGCCAGCTGATGGCAGAAGAATCCATCAAGATTTGAAGTACAACAAGAATCAGAGGCACTGTAGCTGGTTCTGAAGGTAGAGGGGCTGTATGCAAGGACTCTAGCAGCACTAACTGCTGAGAACAGCCTCCGGCCAACAACCGGCAAGGAAACGGCCCTCAGTCCTACAGCCAATGAGCTGAATGAGTTTACAAGCAGATCCTTCTCAGAGTCTCCAGATTAAGAATCCAGCTCAGCTGATGTGTTGATTTTGGCTTTGTGAGATCCCAAGCAGAAAGCCTGACTTAGCCCGCCCAGACTTCTGACCTATAGAACTATGAGGTAATAAAGAGATGCTATTTTAAGCTGCTGAGTTTGTGATAATGGGTTATGCAGCAGAAAACTAATACAACAGGTAAATGGATAGACTGCAGTCTATCATATAATGGGATACTACTCAATAAAAAGGGACCATCTACTGATCCACATAACACGGATGAATCTCAAACACCGTGTGCTGAATGAAAGAAACCAGATACAAAACAGTACATACTATATGATTCCATTAATATGAAACTCTAGGAAAAACAAATCTGATTTATAGTGATAGAAAGCAGATAGACAAATCGAATTTATAGTATACGAAGGCTGGGGGTGGGGTCGGTGGGCGGGCTGGTCCCATCTCCTTCCCATCTGACTTTTCGGCCTCACCTGCACCCTCAGTCCAGTATTGGAGTGAAGGAGGCCCGTTCACTTCTTTCCCTGCCACTCTAACAAGACAGAAGACCCCATTAGCCCCTAATGTGGGTAAAATGTTCTATCGAAAGCACAATCTGAAACTTTAAAACACACATTCCAAAGGGGAGTAATCAAGTTTTCAAAAAGCTATGCCACAGGGGTTCCTGGGTGGCTCAGTTGGTTAAGCATCTGCCTTTGGCTCAGGTCATGATCCCAGGGTCCTGGGATCGAGCCCCGCATTGGGCTCCCTGCTCAGGTGGAGCCCATTTCTGCCGTTCCCCCTCCGCCTGCTTGTTCTCTCTCTCAAACACACAAATAAATAAGCTCTGCTATAGATTTCTCTTGTCAAGTCCCTTTTAACAATGTGTCCCATTTATAGAGGGGCCATACTGAGAGAGTTGAGTATTCCCAATAATTTAACACTTATAAAAACCATTTTAAATAAGTAGCAGACAGCAATGGTGACGGAGGAACTCGGGAATCTGGCCCTGACTTCGAGCAAAACGGAGGGCAAGTATTTCTGAATGAGCTACTTGTTCCAGCAGCTCTAGTGTGAAGCTGTAAACACAGCCGCCGCCCTCGGCCACCAGCAGCAGCAGGCTCTCCATCACAGACTGTCAGGAGGCTGCTGCAGAAGCCCAGGTCAAGGCAGGCTTCACCTCTGCTCCTATTGCCTATTCGGTCTGTGAACTTGGCCAAATTACTAAGACTGCGTAAGCCTCAATTTCCTCATCTGCATAGCTGGAATTAAAGCAATAATCTCACACGGCTATCATGAGGATTGAATTCAATGGCCTATATTTAGTACCTTGGACAAAGTAGACACTTCTATGCTAACTCACTTGCCCCTTTGTCCTCCTGGAGATCCGATGGCCCAGAGAAACAAGAGGGGAAGTGGGAAATTGTTGAAGCAAGGAAGCAATCTTTTTTCCCAGACCTCTTTTATCCTCCATCAAAGAAAAAAAAATTAGAAGAGGAAACCAACTCTTCCAAAATTTTCTGAACTTGATTCTCTCTAAATGTGTGAGCTATGATAACTTATGAGCAAACACACATTTTTATATTCATCAACCAGCAACAATTTTAGACATCTATGGGGCACTTTAAAAGCACTGCATTTATTTCCATATTAATCAAAAACAGTCCTAAACAATGGCTTTTTTCCCTTTTACAATTTCAAATTTTCCATCAGTAATAATATAATTCAACATTGATTGTGTGCTATGTGCCAAGTACAATGCTAAGAGTCTTTATTCTTAATACCAGAAAACATCCATCTTAGTATTGGTATCATTTGGAATACATTTGAAAACTTGACCATTCTTTCTAACAGAGGCTACCTCTTTAGAGCAGCTACAAATCACTCTAACTTTCCCATCTGGTATGTGCTACTGTCTTTAAACTGCATTTATTAGTAAAGTAAAATCTACCACTTATTCCCTAATAACTTTTCAGCTTATTGAATCAGTGGTTCAGTGACCCTACCTGGGGCAGCCTGGCAGGGAAATGCAACATGCTTCTGACCATTCCAAGTGCTGTACCAACCATAAACATTCCCGCAAACATGAACGACTGTTGCGATTATGTCAGTTGTAACCACCAGGTGTTCATCCCACATATTCCAGGTATCGTTATGTGTACGCGGCACATGCTGGGGAATTATTGAGTGGCAGGGATGGTGCATCGGAAATTCAAAGATAAACAAGATCCCTTTGAGGGCTTCATTCAACTGGACCATAAAAGGCACCCAAGAGTTCTCTTAACAAAGAGGAAGGACAGAGGGGATCAGGAATGGTGGCAGTAGTGGTGAAGAGCGCTGAGCACAGAAGTGAAATAAGCAATTTACGGGCACCTGAACAAAACAGAATGAACTACCTCCCATCCCCAGCCCCTCCCACCCCCAAATCTGATTTCCCTCCCGGCCTTCCTCTTTCTATTAGGTGCTGCCACTGCCATCTTCATGGTCACCTCGGAAGCACCCAGGAATCCCCCTCTCACTCATCAGTCCTGCCAAGCACCAAGTTCTATAATTCTGTCTCCCTGGTCCTGCTTTCATGCTGCCCCTTTTCTCCATCCCCATTGTCACTGTGCTATTTCAGACCCTCAGAACATCTGTGCTGGACAATTGCAATAGCTTCTAATTATTTCCTTTCTCTGTTGTTTCCCTTCTCTCCAATTCACTGGGTGCCCAAGGTAACCTTTCTAAATCTCAGCTTTCACTAGCAACTCCCCAGCTCAAAACCTGCCAATGGCTCCCCTGTGCCTAGATAGCAAACCATGAGTCTTTTCATCAGACATTTAAGTCCATCTGTGAACCAAATAACAGCTCTCCTTTGTAGCCTAATAGCCTGCTACATCTCCCCCAACAAGAACTCTGTGTTCCGACCAAAGTGGCCCATTCACTGACGATCTCTTGCACTACCAAAGGCATTTCCCTCTCTGTGCCTTTGTCTATGCTAGTCTCCCCTTTCCTATCCTGGTCTCCAAGCTCCTTTGGTCAAATTACTGCCCATCCTTCACACTCAGTGAAGACCTTCTCCATGAAGTCTTCCCTATCTCCTAGCTGGAAGAAATTTCCACATCCTCAGAATTTCTAGAGCACTGTATCTACAGTTCTTAGGACAACGGCATTTCCATCCATGACAGCTGCGTATGTGCTTGCTCTATCTGTCCTGCCAGCCTAGAAACTTCTAGCTCCTATCTCCCACTCTACCTCTAGTACCAGGTCCACAGCATCACAGAAGAGCACATGATTTTTCTCGGGGCCCCCGTTCCCATATCTGTAATATGAACACAACTCAACCTAACTCACAGGAAAATCAAGGGATTAAAGAAGATAACATATGCAAATTATCAGCACACTGTAGGTAGTCGCCAAATCCCAAACCCCTTTCTTTCTTTTCACATAGCAGAGTACTTCTTGAACAAATAAAAGCTTGCATGCTTTATAGTTTGCAAAGAAAGGTTATTATATTTTTTTCACTGAAGGAAGGAGAGGAGGAAGGAAGGAAGGAACAAATGAGCAAAGAGTCACCAAATATGTAGGAGATGTGAATAGCCCAGTCTGACTGGTATAAACAACTCACACTGGGGCTGCAAGGGTAGAGTTTGAAGGAGCTGGAGTGTTTTGGCCTGGTGGTTTCAGGGCGTTTTAAACTCAAAAGGGGTCAGTGCTTAGACTCTACCAGTCTGCATGACGGATGAAGAACTAAGGACCAGGAGATCACTAAGAGGCCACTACGGTAGTCAGAGGAACAGGGCACGAGCGCCTGGCTGTGGCTGGTGGCAGCCACAAGGGAGCAGACAGGAATGGTCGGATTTGCAAGGCAGGCCAGGTTAAAAAACGACAGGGTTGGTGAGTGCTGACAGACTGCATGACTGGAGAACTCTGATCAAGCTGCGTCTCAGAGCGCTCCGAGCCTCGGTGACCAGGAGGACAGAACACCTGGGGGAGCGCCTGGGTGGTGCAGTCGTTAGGCGTCTGCCCTCGGCTCAGGGCGTGATCCCGGCGTTCCGGGATCGAGCCCCACATCGGGCTCCTCCGCTAGGAGCCTGCTTCTTCCTCTCCCACTCCCCCTGCTTGTGTTCCCTCTCTCGCTGGCTGTCTGTCTCTGTCAAATAAATAAATTAAAAATCTTTAAAAAAAAAGAAGAAGAAGAAGAACACCTGGGGAACCGAGGGCTCGCTGGGAGGTGGGGAAGATATGTGGGGAGCGGCACATGCAGGAAGAACACAAGTTACTTTTTGTAGTTTGGGGTGGAACGCAGGCAGAGATGAGGAGTTAGTGCGTGGTAGTCCTGAGGGACTGAGAAACCACTTCAGAAACAAACCCAAACCTGCTTTTGTACATGAGGGCCTATAAGGATTCACTGAACAAGAATCACGTAGGACCAAGTGTCCCACACAGTGACTCCAGGAGCCCTCTGAGGAGCAAGATACGCAGGGATGTTCGCCTACCCATCAGACATCACCCACCTGGGAGGAGGTCACTTCTTCTAGGCTGCCCTTCCTTACACTGACAAGGCACAGTGCTGAAAAAACAGGTCCCAAGTTGTATTATGTGCAAACAGAAATTCTCCGAATAAAGGCTTATGTGGACAAGATAAAGTACATTCACAGCCTAAAATCTAGTCTGGCATTAGGATCCAAAATTTATGAGCCGGGTAACCTTGGGTTAGCCACTTAAACTCTCTGGGTCTTGGGTGTTTTATTTCTTAAGTGCAATAACAATATCTCACACGCCAGAAAGAACCAGAAGATTTCAGGAGGTCTCACAGTTCTGAGATCTTTGATTCAGTACTTAGGCTAAATCCTGCAGGTCAAACTCCAATCTCTCCGAAGCCCTGGACAGTGACTCACTGCAGAAGCCTCCATGGTGTGGCGATGTGGAGAAACCTGGCAAAAGCACAGATCAGGGGCAGAGATTCCAACTGCCAGGTCCCTGTCACAAGAAGATACAGCTAGAATATTAAAGCTGGCCCAGGGACAGAAGATAATTAATCTTCAAAGCAATAAAAATATTTAATTCATTCATCTGAGAGAAATGACAAGAGAGAAGATAGATATTTGCTTTTTCGCTCTCTGTTCTGACAAGGTTGCTCTGGATGGATTGTAGAATGTTTAATGAACATTTAATAGAAGAGCCTGAGACGCAAACAAGTAAATGACGATGGGGCCTGGGTGGCAAGCAGTGGAAGCTACAACCGGGGCAGACATTTCCAGAGCAGAGCTTTGGGAAGAGCAGCTCATCTGCAGTAGTTCAGGTGACAACAGAAGTGAGTAGATGGGGATGGATATGCGGGAAATTGCACAGGTGGAACTACCTGAGCTTCCTAACCAGCATCAGAACCCGGAAGTCACCAAAGTAAGCAAGAGGACAGCCAGGGAGAGAGAAGGAAAGGGGAGTCCTTCGGTCTTGTGGCCAGTCTTAAAGGACCAGACAACAGTCATCAGCAGTGAGCACTACAATCCGTCCGTCACCTCAGCCTTACGGCCTTTGCAGGAATGACCACAAAGTACCAGGGCAGTCAGCCCGCATCTGCTCTCTGGCCAAAGCAGGGGGGCGGGGTCTAGCGTCAGGGAAGTGCACTCAGGGAAGTGTTCAGGGGCTGAGAGTAGCAAAGCAAAGCAGGCGAAGAGGAAAAAATGTAGGAACCCCACTGCTTTAGACCCTTTACTGGTTTTGTGTCTCAAAACCAGTAGGGCCAGTGAGGGAGGGCCAGTGAGGACTCCAAGAAACAGAGAAGCATTTCCAATGCTGGAAATGGGATCCTGGGCCACAGGCTGAACCAGTGGAGCAGGGAAGAGGGTGGTCCTCAGGGAAAGGAGCCTGGGTTCTCCAAGCTGCCCTTGGCAACAGCCAACATGAATGGTTGAAGACTAAGGACCACTCTTAAGCATCCTTGACCAAGGAGGCTATGGGCAGGGGTGGACAAGTTCAGGCGAAGACTATCCAGACAGCCTCCATCATGGCCGGGCAGCCACTGTAATTGTAGCCTTGCCTTTTGCCCCCCTCTATGTAACCCTGTAAGGAAGACAGGAGACTTGACAAACTTCAAATTATAATCTCTCTCCAGCTTTTCTCTGTCTATTCCAACCACTTTTATGAACTGTTCAGGTGATGCTCACTCTGGTGACAAGTCCTAGTATGACCCCAAAATGAGAATATATGGAAATTTCTATGAATGTGTCAGCCTCTGGGTAGAAACCTGCCTAAGCATCAAGAAGGATTTCATCTCTCCTTCCCTCCCTTCCCTTCACTCCTTTCTTTCTTTCTGCAAATGCCAACTAGAGGCAAGGCCTACTAATTTACAAATGAATATACTTCCAAGACCAGGGAAATTATTTAAAGGCATTTAAAACCGCATACTCTGACCCAAAATAAAATAAGATAAAGTAAAATAAAATAAGGGAACCTCACTTTGAAGAGGTCTGGATCTGATCTGGCCACCTGACTTCCAGCGCCATCAAAGCTTGATTTCACAGCCAGAATGCCTCATGTCTGCTGCACATGTTCTGCTCACTCCTCTTAGCTCAAGCCACAGACTACTTGACATTTGAATTGTCAGCTGTCTTCCAAAGCATCTTGGCTCTTAAGTTGGCTTTGAAAGACCCTGCGCAAATGGTTCGCTTGATTAGCAAGCTTTGGTATGTCTATCAGAAAACGGGGATACATTTCTGCATTTCAATTGTAACATCAGTACTTGGTCTGAAGACAGAATTCCTCACACTGAATTGAGACCATCCAAAAGATTCAGGGAAAATTACTAGGGAGACTGTTTTATTCCCACCCTCTGATTTCTCCTCAAAAAGGAAAGAGATGGTGCACAGAATTTAAATGGTCTAGCAGAAGTTGTCTTTAAAGCAAATTTCAGTAAATTTAAGTATACTTCATTGAAAACAATTTTCAGTCAAAATAAGCCCAATTTTCTCACAAAATAACATAAAAGTACAATGGCCTGGATTTCTGCTACACTCAGCTTTTCTGTCTGTGAGAATCTGAGCCCTCGCTCTGAGGCAAGACCCATTCCTACCAAACGTTCTTGGGGAGGCACCAGCCCTACTGAAAAACCAGTTCTGGCCTGATCTGGCTTGGCCTAGGAAGGAAGGGATATGACTGTCCAGCAGGGATCTGAGTGACTAGGAATCTGATGCCAGCAGGACCCAGGTTCTCTCCTTAACGGTAATTGACAGGTAGAGACCATTGGGCATCTCTGCGTTCACATGAGACGAGTCAGAAAGGAGATGACAGGAGTCGAATCCCGAAGGAGGACGTGGATGTTCTGAGAGCCCCATCTGAAACGAGGACAAGTGCGTAACTGGGCATAGTGTGGTTAGAATAGCATTGGGCTGGCCTCTGTTCCAGTCTCTTCCTCTCTGTGCCTTCATTTGCCCATCTATAAAACAAAGAGCTTACGTGAAAAGGTCTGTGGGGCCCAATCAGCTCCAATGTGAGGAGATAGATTCTAGCCCCAGGTGACGGGAGAGGTCTCCAGCCTCCACGAAGCAGTCCTGAGACCAGTGTGGGTAGGCCACCAGTGTCTTCCCCTCATTTATTACTATCTTGACCCAATTCATCACTCAAAGCCTAGCTCGAATGCCACTGCCTTTAAGAAGCTCCCCCTGACCCTTCTGACAAATCGTTCACTCCTCCTCCTAGAAGCCCCTGATTTGTCTTGGTGTTCAGCGCTGAGACTTTCGGAGATTAATGCCATATAATTGGGTGGCGGTGGGAGGGGGGACTGGAGAGAAACAAATGGAAACACTGCAACCACTTTCCTCTTCACTGTGTAGAACTCTCAAACCCAGTTCCAGCTTCCTGACAAACCCAGCTCTGGAGAGCCAAGAGCCTCGCTCCATGATTTGGAATACCAATGGCTAAAGATTCCATCTGAACCAGTCTTTGGCTTTTTAATTGAGAAAAATGCCATTCCTGAGCTTTGCAGGTATAAAACCTTTGCAGTTTGGAGAGAAATAGAAGGCAAAATGGCCACAGGAACAATCACCTGCAAAAGTTGGGGGCGGGGTGGGGGGGCTGCAGTGCAGGGCTGGGGGGGCGGGGCGCTCAGTGGCTCAGGCTCTGGGAGACAGTGCCATGCTGTGGCCACCTGCCGCCTGTGCGCCGCCTTCCGCAGCCGCTGCAGGTACAGGAGGCTGTTTCCTGACCCAGTTTTCTTCCCAATCTCTATTTAGCTGTTCGCTAGTGATGCTCCCGGCATGCCAATCAGATACTGCAGCCTGCAGTGCAGTTTGCTACAACAAATTCACAGTTCCTAGTAAATTCAGTGGAAAAGTACTGTGTCAAGCAGCCTAATTAAACTGACGTAATTTCCACAGCCATACACTTTTATCAAATAAGAAAAAAAACACTCAGGGGAAAAAGAAAAAGGAAAGAAATTGTGTCTTTCAGAACTTAAGAAATTGGCTGTGGTTGTGATGCATTTGAAGAATGCTGCTACTCAGTGTCACTGGAACCCAGCTGTCCAAGCCTTGGGCCCCGGTGAGACCTGAGATGATGCTGGCAAGAGCAGGAGACTACAAGTCTGGTGGTCCTTCTACCCTTCACTCACACTGTGACCTTGGACAAGCTACTTCCATTCTCCTGGGAAAAGGGAGACTATCAAACTATACTGTCATTAAAACTGACTGTCAAACTGTCAAACTTATGACCAAGAAAAAAAAAAAAAGTGCTTTCATGGGACTAGTGAAACAAGAGCTGAACTAGAGGGCCTTGATTTGGTCCCAGTTCTGCCACTAGCTAATTGTGACCTTGGGTAAACCATACCACCCCTAGAGACTTCAAAGTCCTCGCCTGCAAAATGAGGAGGATGAACTGGATGAACTCTAAGGTCCCTTCCGATGCTAGTGCTCTATTCTATTCCATAAAAGATTAAGTTGGTCAGCACTAACCACAGAGAGGACAGTTCCAAATGTCACCAACCTGGAGCATTTCAATCTACCCACACCAGGCTTCCTCTTCTCTTGATGGGAATCAGTTACATGTTCTTTCCTGCTGTATTTAAAGATTTTCTGTTCTAAAAATGCAAGAGAGTTACTTGCCTCTTCCTCCTTTAGAGGTAACTCAACAAATAAGATCACCTTTTATCTCATTCCTCCCCAGGAACCACTCTGAAAAGAGGATGGCACCACCCAGGCAGAGGGAGAAGTTCCCTAGGTGGAAACTTGAGTGACACCTCTAGGTTGACCTGTGGTGCCACTCGGGTTTCCAAATGCAAACTGAAAGAATGCCCTGGACATTGATCAGGCAATGATAAGGGGAGGGTTAGCCAAAAGGAGAAGAACCTTGCAGGGAGAAGGGGGTATGGAAAGAGGGATGGGTAAACACAGCCAACCAGGAATCAAACATCAGATTTCTCTTCTGACAGTAGAAAGGGGCTGCATGTAGGAGCAGGCAAGGCAGACAAATGTAAGGGTTAGACAAACAGCATGCATCTTCTTAAGTCTGTGCACAGCTGATCAGCCCCCAGCCCTAGAAATCCCACGTTCCTTATATCCTGCAACCATTTACTTCTCTCCTTTATCACACTGCCATACCTTACTCAAGTTCTCAGCTCGAGCCTCAATCACTGCCCCAGTCTTCTGACTCACCTCTTATCTGTCTCTCTCCAAGCCACCCTTCACCCTGGCATCATAATGATCTTTCTAAAACACTATTCTAAACAAGTCACTCCTCTACTTAAGATCTTTCCATGACCTCTCATCACCTTCAGAACAAAATAAGAGCCCTGAACAGTCTGGTTCCAGATTACCTCTCCTTCCTCATCCCTCATCATCCCTATAATCTCTGTTCCAGTCAGGCTAAAATGCTTGCAGGCCCCTAAACGTACAGCTTCATATAGCTCTTTCTGCCTGCTGTGCCCTCCTCCCTACAGATCACCACCACGACCACTCACTCTAAGCCAACTCGAACTTATCCCTTAGGACTCAGCTCAGACATAATCTCTTCTAAGATTTACACCCCCAAATTTGGATGACACGTCCCTTCTCCTATGTTCCCACAATCATCTTTTGTTCATGCCTTCATAACCATGACCATAGTGGATTGTAAAGGGCTCCTGATTCTGTAGTCTCCTGAACCACGCTTGAACATCTGGGAAACACGCCCCTCCCCCCACCCTCTGCTTGGACCTAAATACAGTGCTTGACATGGGTACTCCAAAAGTAGCTGATGAATAATTCATGAATGAGTAAATAAATATAGGAAACTGAGCCTACCTCATAGAGGGGGAGCCTTAGCTTATCAAAGAAGCAAGACTCACAGGAAGAACCATAAGAACTATGGGAAAGATCAAGAGAAAAAAGACAAGGGACAAAGCAGGGTCTAAGGTTCCGACCAAAGATAAACCTGACAGTGGGAAAAATAAAGGCACAGACCAGTGGGAGCTCTAGCTAGGGGAGATAGATGGAGTTCCATAGTCAGCATGGGAAGTCACAAAAGAATCTCAGGGTGTGAGAGGAATAAATTTCCTGCTGGAATCTATGGAACTCTCCCAAAACTAAAAAGGTATAGAAGCAGCAGAGAAAGTAATAAATAGTTTAGCCTGGAATCACAGAAAAACCTGGGGTTAAAGCCAGAACAAGCCTAGGCAGATCAAAGAGAAGATACTGGTAGGAGAGGCCAGGAGGTACAATGGAAAGAGAACAGGGTTTGGAGCCAGGCGCTCCAGCACTTACCGCTCCATGACCTTGGACGAGCCAAGCCTTTTCTCTAGGAACCTTAGGTCTTTCGTTGGTAAAAATTGGAACACAACACCCATTTCATAGAACTGTTTAAAGAAACACATGAGCATGCTATACTTTGTAAATGAAAAGAATAATGTAATGGGAGCCTGTTATTATGAGTGTTGACCAGAAACTGTGCCTCTTCTGTCCCAAGGCATCTAGTGCTTATAAGTTGTTCCAGATTTCTTGTGAAAGGGAGGAATGCCACGTTGATAAATGAACATACTCCAAGATATGAGGGACCTGATATGTCACCATTCCCAGTGGGAGATGCTGCTGGAAAAAGCAACGCTTAATCCAAAGAAATGGCACGAGTAATGATCAACTTTTATGCTAGATCAGGGCCCAGCAGGGGCACAGAATAATGTGTTGTGTGAGTAACTGCCACAGTACGATGTCTAATTGATGATATGGCGAAGGTATCATTATATTATTAGATTTGCACAGAGGACAAGCCAGAACGACGTCTGTAAGAAATGGAGCGTGGAGAGTGTCGCCTAAATAGTGATCATCCTGAGCGTGTCCCTCAAATTGGAAAAACAGAAACCAGGTCCTCTGGTCCACGACACAAAAATATCAAGGTGTCCAAGAAGGAGCTTCTAACAAATTAGTTTTCAGATTGGACCCTCCACAGAAGCAAGCGGCTGCAGCCAGAAAACAGAGGATCAGGTCAGAGTCAGGGGAACCGTACCCAGCCCCTGGGCCAGGAGACGCAGCGTCTTGGCCTGAGTGAGCCGGTCTGCTTCAGCTGCTCCTCCCCTTTGCCGAGTTCCCTTTGGCTCCCTCACTGTGGTTCAGACAAGTCTTTGGAACAGTGCCAGCGGCCTGCCTCAGCTGTCCTCAGGGGACTCTGAGGAAGGTCTGGATAAGCTTGGGCCAAGGTGTTAAAGGAGGTCTACAGCTCCCCCAAGACCCAAAAGGGAAAGTGAGATCAGAGGGTCAGAAGTAGGACCGCTTGCCATGTGTGTACGCTTGGAAATTTTCCCTTCAGGGATAAATTTTATAAGTTTTGTGTTTGTTTTAATAAACTGATGGGAGTTTGTCTCACTGCACGAAGCCTTCCTAATACCTTACAAATCATATACCATTCATTCATTCATAAAGCACCTACTGTATGCCCAGCATAGGCAAAGGGGAAATAGAGAAAAACAATGAGAAAGGACACATGCCCTCAGAAGACACTGCGGTGGGTGCAAAGATAAGATACGTACACATGAGGCTGCTTGAACACGCACACAAAGAAACCTGGCTGCGAGTCAGTGCCAAAAACACTAACACAAAACATCGGGGAGGAGAGAGAGGAGGGAGGCCAGCAGAACCTTGTGGACTCAGGGGAGGGGAGAAAAGTGCAGAACTAGAGCTGAATCTTAACAAAGCAGAAATATTTGGATGAAAGCTGGGGAAGAAAAACAGCACTTCAAGATCACGGCAGCATTCATTCATCCATTCATTCATTCACAAATACGTAACGCACGCCTCCTCTGTGCCCGGCGCCGTGAGCCTGAGATGAGTAACGGGCAACAACATCAAACGCTTGGAGAGCTTCACCTGCGGCAGGTGAGGTTCTAAGCACTTTACCTGAATTAACTCATTTAATCCTCCCCAAATTCCTATATAGTAAGTTACTGTTATTATCCTCCTTTTACAGATGAGGAAAATGAGGCACAGAGACGTTGAGTGACTTGTCCGAGTGGCAGAGCCGGGACTCAGACCTAGGCTGTCTGGCTCTGAACCGCCCTCTTTTTTTTTTAACTTTTGAAAAACGTTTTATTGAGGTATAATTGATATATATGCATGTAACACGTACAATCTGATACATTTTGACATATGTATAAAGCCAACAAAACCCTCACTACAATCAAAACAGCATATCCACCACCCAAAAGTTTCCTCCTAAGCTCTGGGCAGTGGTAATACGAACTCACCAACAGAAACAGGGAAGTCCAGCAGAGAGGCAGGAGCGCATTCGTTTGGGGTTTAAATAATGACAAGTTTTATTTTGGTTAGGATGAATTAGAGCTTACATTCAGCAAACAGCCAGAAACAGGGAACTGGAGAGAGGCTTGGCACTTGGAGGTGGGAATATTGACTTCAGAATCCTCCAGTAAAGATGGAAGCAAGATTCCACCTAAGGAATAACCCCGGAAGGGAAGAGCAGGGGCTGAGACCTGAATCTGAGGAGACATACAGACAGGACAGGAAAACAGTGAAGACAACCGAGAAGATGTGAGGAGGTCATGAGAGAGGCATAGTGCTATAAAAACCAAGGGAGGAGAAAGTTTCTAGAAAGTCAGATGCCACAGAAAAGTCAAAGACAATGAAGACACTGTATACAGCATTTTGGAGCTAGAAAAGAAAAACTCAGAAGCAATATAATTTTTATCTGAATAGATGAATGGAATCTGAATAAAGTGTCTAGTATACTTAACCATAGGTGTTGTACCCATGTCAATTTCCTAGCTTTTTTAAGATTTCATTTATTTATTTATTTGTTTGTTTATTTAACTTATCGAGAGAGAGACAGCACGCGTGCGCACGAGCAGGAGGTGGGGCAGAGGGAGAGGGAGAGAAAGAATCTCAAGCAGACTCCGAGCTGAGTGTGAAGCCCGACACAGGGCTCGATCTAACAACCCTGAGATCATGACCCGAGCCGAAATCAAGAGCCGGCCACTCAGCTGACTCAACCACCCAGGCACCTTGATTTCCTAGTTTTGCTACTGTTCTATAACTACTTAAGATTCTACCACTAGAGGAAGCTGGGTGAGGATATCCAGGATTCCCTGTACTATTCTTATAACTTCCTGTAAGTCTGTAATTACTTCAAGAAAAAAAATTTTTTGTTTTGTTTTTAAAGGAACTAACTGAACTAATTGAACATCTATTTTATGCTCGGCACTGTACTGGACACTTTTCTTAATAAATGATCATTTAACCCTCAAATAGTCCTATTCAGTAAGTATAACTATTCTCATTTTATAGCTGAAAAAGTGAGACACACAAGAAAGGACTTGCCAAAGTCACCACCCAGTTAATGAAGAAGCTAAACTGTTAACTTCTCCTACTGCAACAGGCATAAATGCCATCAAAAGCAGCCCTGACAAGTCACCTCTTGGATCCTGCGTAAACAAGTCACAGCCCTTGTGCTTTGTATCCGCATGACTTTAGAATAAGCTACCTAACCCCACCCTAGCCCCAGTTTTCTCATCAGTAAAATGGATCAACAACTCCCGTCCTCATTAGTTCACGAGATTTTTGTGAGATTCCGGAGGCAGAGTGTGAAAGCTCCTTGCAAACTGTTCAAGTCTGTGCATGTCTGAGGGACTGACATTCTGAAACGGACTGTGAATAAGGTCAGTCCTGGCAAAACAGACAGAGGGAAGGAAAAGCATCTACACTCGCAACTCCTGCTGGCCTGTCCTGTGGGGTAGTATATGACCCTGGGGATGCACCGGCTACCAGCAGCATCTGGCCAAGGGCAGGCAGGCCTCTGCACGAGCCTGTGTCAGCAAACTGGACCCAATCACCATCCTCCCTCCACCAACCCCGCTTTCCCCCAGCCCCACACACATATGGTGCCCTTGTCTATGCAGATGTCCTGTGCCCCCAGAAGCTTCAGCTCTTTGTAGAGGAACATTCTGCTGTGAGGCTACTGGAAATACACCCTCTGGCCCATGGCCCACGGCCCATGGCCCCCAGCCCTTGTTCAAAGCTGTCTAGCCATGCTGAAGGCAGAATGTCCTCAGTACACCCAGAAATTAAGAAATTAGCAGCTCCAGATCCTGATAGAGCTGACCTCTACCAGTCCTACCCCATAGTGTCTTTGGTGCTGGAATTAGCCAGAGATGAAGCAAAGACACACATCGCTGTATTAAAACAACAGAAACCTCTGTTTCAAAAGTAGGTTGCATGGTACCGAATTTCACCTGTAGAAATGCTTCTGTGGATGAAATGGCCTCTTGTTTCACGAGAGAGGCCTGGCTGTACTACTGGTTCATCAGTCACGCATAGGAAAAAATTGGGCTAGGGATACCAGTGCAGCCTGATGCCCTGGCTTGAGCCAAAGGCACCACTCGCTGCAGTGTCAGTGACTCCACCAGAAGCTCTCAAAGGAGGATCAGGACTGGAGGCTGGGCAGGCCTTGCAGCCCGGCTCCACCTCAGCCCTCCTCTCCAACGGCAATGATGCAGCCCAAAGCTGAGCCCAGGCTATGTGGCCTCCTAAACTGGTCTCCTTGTCTGCTTCCGAGCCATCCTCCAGAGAGCCAGGGAGAGCTCTGATTACATCGCTGCTGTTAAAAATCAGTCACAATTCCCACTGATTGCAAAACCAAATGAAGCCCAAGTCCCCTAGCCTAGCATCCAAACACCTTCTCAAACTGGCCCCAGCCAACCTTTATATTCCCTTTTGTGTCCTGTAGGCTCTAGCAGAAATGAACTTCATCTTATCCCTGAGCTCAGCTTGTGACTCCTGTCTCTGTACTTTGTTTACGCTGTGTGCTCCATCTGGAATGCTTCCTTCTTAGCCAAATGCTACCTGATTTTGAAGACAGCTCAAATCCCACCTCTTCCATGAAGCTTTCCCTGATTATTCTGGTTCACATCATTTTAACTACCCACTATCATTACCTGGAGAGCTCTTCCAAAATACTGACATCCACTTACCACCCAGAGATCCTGATTTAACCAGCATGGAATAGTACATTATTAAGTTCCCAAAGTGTTTCTAATATGCAACCAGATTTAAAAACCATTATCCTTACTTAGAAGTGATCTCTCTCCACTGAGCTCTCACAGCACTCGATCTAAACATGTTTTATGACACATAACTCCTAGCTTCTTATATGGATATTTTATTGTTAAAAGATTGTTGAGTGTTTGGCAGGCACTGTTCTAGGTACTGGAATATAGCAGCAATCAACACAAAGCCCCTGCCCTCATGGAGCTTACATTCTGATAAGGAGACAGACACCAAACAAATAATATACAGTAAGGTCAGGTGGTAAGCACTTCTAAAAGTAGGGGAAGGGGATGGAGAATAAAAAGAGAGGTCCTCTTTCAGAAAGAGTGGTCAGGAACCCCTTCAAGACATTGCCTGACAACAAAACCTGTGTCTAATTCACCTTTGTATCTCTCACAGCTTTTTTGCATAGTGCTTGGCACAAAAATAAATGCTTGTCGTATGAATGAATGAAAGCACGAGTGAGTGAATGGATCGGCGTGCCTTATCTGTGGATATGCCCCCCCACCCCGAGTGCCCAGGGAAGTACTTGAAATACACTAGAGTTCAATAGATACTGATTGAATGGGTGAATGGCACATGTTCCTAGGAACAGATCATCACAGGATCACAGAATAGCAAGCTGATCCTGAGATTGCTGAGCCTGATCTTCTCATTTTAAAGATAAAACTGACATCCAGAGAGGGGATTACTGGGCCAAGATCATAGAAGAAATCAGACGAAGAGCTGACCTGAGTCCCCAGCTCTTCTGACTCCTGGTATAGTGCTCATTCCATCAAACTGAAACACTTTTCCCATTAGCAACGGAAAATTATTCTGAGGGCTATTAACTGGCCCAAGAAGGAACTCAGATTAGCATCAATAGAACTTAAAAAAAAAAAAACCCAAAACTCAATTTTCTTTCGTTTCAGAACTGTCTCTCCTGATGGCTAAAATATGGTGCATTTAACAGACAACCTCACCCTCGCTATACCTCACTGCCCCATTACACCACCTCCATCAAAACAGGCAAGGGGTTGGTGAATTTCCAACTGTATCCACAACTCTGAATGTTTCCCCTTTTCCAACGTCAGCCAGAGTTCCAACAATATGTGGACTACACCACCATAGGCTAAATGGGAAAGCCTATGTAAAGAAGCCAGTGGCTGGGAAACCAGGGAGGTGCTGAAGACCCTGGTCAGGTAAGGGAGACCAGTAGGTACTGGGATTGCTGGTGTAGTGATGGGGTAGGCTCCAAACAAGTGGTTGGCCAGCTGGCCTTAGATGTGGGCAAACAAGCTCTGGCCTGACAAGAAGCAAGTACAACATTTTCTTTTCATTTTTCTTAAAACCCTGTGGAAACATAGAATCCATCTGGATGCAATGAAGACCAATTTCCTAGAATAACATTCCAAACAAAATGCTCTTCCTCAAGAGAGCCAAGTATTATACTGTTGGCATGGGCTTCCTTGGCCTTCTAGTAAATAAAATGCCCTATCACCTGGCCTTGCTGCACCTCTACAGTCTCGAGATGGTCAAATGAGAACCCTAAAGCGTCTAGAGATTACAAAGTGTTTTCTGAATTCTCAAAGAAAAATGTAAATTAGCGCAACTTTTAATGTCAAATATATTGTGTTAACATTGACAATGGTACTTCTTCGAAACTGGCAATTTTCTACTGGGCATAGGTGAAGAAGCAGAGAGCTGATTAACTACAACAAAGATTCCCAGCTTCACCTAATCGTAAGTATCTCCTATGGGGCACTGGACCTCAGCAAATTAGAATCACCCAAGTAGAGACCTAGAAATCTGTATTTTTAGCAAGCACGCCAGGTGATTCTTATGAATTGGTTAGTGTGGGAAACATTAAGCTAGAAAAACCACAGTATCCACTCCCTAGGATTATTATCAGAATTAAGTGGAACTATATAAAGCTCTTGGCACACTGCCTGGCACATAATAAGTGCTCAGTAAGTGTTGGGTGTTGCTGTTATTTAATTATTAATAAGACATTCCAGAGCCTGATCAGATAATCGTTACTATATGGCCATCCAGAGTTAAAAGAGCAGAGCAGAGAGCACAAGTATGCTACAGTGGAAGAACTATCATTATTTACCTCTTTTTTCTTATTAATTTCATCCCTGTTAGCACAGTAGTTTTCAAAGTGTGGGCCCTGAACCAGCAACATGAGCACAACCTGGGAAATTACTAGAAATGAAAATTCTCAGGCCCTACCCCTGACCTACTGAATTAGTACATCATTGGAGGTGGGGCCCAAGAATCTGTTTTAACAAGATTTCCAGATGAATGAGAGGCAGGCTATAGTTTGAGAACCATCGACCTAACATCCTCCCACTCCAAGTATGGTCAGCAACACGGCATATTAGAAATGCAGAATCTGGGGCGCCTGGGTGGCTCAGTTGGTTAAGCGTCTGCCTTCGGCTCAGGTCATGATCCCAGGGTCCTGGGATCAAGCCCTGTGTCAGGCTCCCTGCTCAGTGGGGAGTCTGCTTCTCCCTCTGCCCCTCTCCCAACTGGTACTCTCTCTCTCTCTCAAATAAATAAATAAAATCTTAAAAAAAAAAAAAAGTAGAAATGCAGAATCTCAGGTCCCCATCCCAGGCCTACTAAATCAGATTCTACTAAATCAGGTTCCACATTTTAATGAAGGCCCCGGGTGACTCACATGCACAAGACCGTCTGAGCAACACAGTCCTAGGCCACAGGAATTTCACAGACGCACAAGAAAATAGGGAGTGGACTGTGGCGTTCTGATTGTTGTTAAATGGCATTCTAAGGACTTACCAGGCACTATCATTTACCCAGGTGACCTCGTTCATTCTCACTATGCCTAGTGGTAGGTATTTTTATTCTTGTTTTACAGATTAGAAAGTTGAGACTCAAATCAGTAAACAATTTGCTGACGGTCACACGACTTGAGTAGTAGTAGAGCTGGTCATCTCTGTGTGACCTAAGTCTGTGTGTCTTTCTCTGCCCCATGGTGCCTGTGGTCGGTGACTGACAGTATGGCTAAGCAGATATCACCTGCCTGCCGGTGCAAATGGAGCAACTTCAAAAAGGAAGCAGTCCCCAACCTATGAAGGAGCAAGCCTCCAAAAGTGTGTGCTTCTGAGTCCGCTATTTGGAACTCCTGATGGAAGTACTTGCAGAAACTATTTACATCATGACTTCTATGAGAAAATGCATTCTGAGTTATAGCACCAGATGGTAGCAGCTCCCTGCAAGGTCATTACCTCTGGGCTCCAGAAACTTGTTAGTGCTTCATTCATATCACCATAAGAGAAGAACGCACCTCCAAAGCAAATCCGTCCCAGAAGTTATGGCTCAGGAAACATCCATTCGTTCCCTCACTAAAGGATTTATTGATTGTCTCCTATAGAAAAGGTGCTATGCCAGGTGCTGTGGGTGATAAAAGATGAAAATGATCTGTGCCTCAAGGAATTCATGGTCCAGTAAGGGGAAAAAAGCAGAAACATACACACCACTACCTAACACCCAAGGTAGAATGTGGTGAGTGACAAAAGAGAGTGCTGTGGAAGTTGAGAGAACGAAGAGATCACTTAGCATCTAGCAGAGCAGACTTCCCAAGGAGGTGCCATCTAAAGCTGAGCGTGCACAGCCAGCCAGAACACACGTTAGCCAAAACTGGCACTCCCAGCAGAGGGAAGAGCCTGAACCAAGGCTTGGAGGTGTGAAAGGGAAGGTCATACTGTAGAACTGCAAGGTGTCTCCTTGTTTGAAACAAAAGGTTCACTTAACTCAGATGTGGGAGATGAAACTCGAAAAGCAGGTCTGCGCCTAAGCAGGGGGACTTAAATGGTAGGCTGAGAGACTGGAACTTTGCTTTGTACGTATAGAGCTGCTTCACATTACTCATCATATTATATAATAAATCTATTGAACTCCAAATCCTTTTTGAAACAAGCTAGGGTAAAAACAAACATTTCTGAATTGGTATTGTAATTATTTTCAAGTCTGCTTCCTCCATTAGACTCAATTTGAATGAGTTTGAGCGTTGGTAAATGCTCAAACAATGCTGATGGGTGAACGAAGGAGTGAATACACGAGTACACCAAGGAGCAGGAGAGGGTGGCTCCACAGTGCACCATGGCACAGAAAGGAAGGAGGAGTGGAGGGGTGGCAATGGAGAGACTGGAGACAGTGGGTCTAATGGTTAGGAGGCTACTGTGACTTGACAGGTGAGAGGCCAATGGGGTAAGGTCAAAAGGAACGAGGAGAAAGGGACAGAAGAGAGAGAGAAACACCTAGCTACAGGGCCTAGCAAGTGATTGGCAATGGGCCAAAGAGAAGGGAGCCAGCAGGGTCTTGCTGAAGTCAGCAGCCTAGGTGGCTGGGCGAGAACAGCGCCATTGGAAAATCGGGCCATCGGGTGGAAGAGCAAGGTCCTTACAGATGCCACTGCACTGAGTCCTCATCACCCTGTGGATACCTCTCTGACCTCAGCTTCTCTTATCCTCGCCCATGTTCCTTCTGTTTGAGCCATGCCAGCTTCCTTACAGGTTCTTGAGCATGCCAGGCCTGCTCCCGCTTTCAAGCCTCTGTGCTGGGACACTCTTTGTTGGATACCTGCAGAGCCAAGTCCCTTGCCAACTCCATATCTTTGCTCCAATGTTACCCCTCAATGAGGCCCATCAAAAACTGTAATCCACGCATTCCAGCTCCTCTCCAGAGCTCCCAAAGTCCCATACCCTGCTCCTTTTTTCTTCTTTTTTATTGTACTTACTACCTTCTAACATATAACTTTTTTATTTATTATGTCTACGGTTTAACATCGGTCCCCTCCCACTGAAACGTAAATTCCACAAGAACAAGGATTTCTATTTTGCAAATACCTTGAACACTGGCTAGCACATACCAGGCTTTCAATAAATAATTGATCAATGTATTATCTCCATTTTACAGATATGGAAATGGAGGCTCAGAAAGGCAACACAACTTTCCCCAAATAACACAGTTTGTCAGTCAGTAGTGGGAGCCTGAATTCAAACACAGATCTGCCCAACTCTAACTTCCTCTCAGCCAGGCTGAGTCTTGCTTTGGACAGGCCACCTCTGAGGGGGCAGTGATCCATCTGGGAGGACATAATGAGCAAGCAGTGAGAAATGTGAGATTCAAGCCAATGGCAACCACACTCACAACACAGGAGACCCAGCCTGGCTGGGGGCAGGTCCACGAGTGCAGGTCCTGAACTGCCTACAGCCTGAAACACAGGCACTCTGACCAGAGAACCACCAAGAGAACCGATGGCTTCATTTCCTAAGTGTGAGTCTGAAGAATCAGGCCAGATTCTCCAGCGAACCAGCTCCTAATCTTTCCAGCTGTCTAAACTGTCAAATCACAAACTTCTCTTCAGGGGAATGTACTTAACAAAGGGACATGTCCAATTTCCCTTTATACCACCCATCCAGCGGGTCTGCACTCGGTTTCACTGCCACTCAGATCCACGCCCCCCTTCCCCCCACCGAATAATCCGTATATCACAGGCTCAATTTACAGCGCAGCACATTAACCACACTGGAGCTGCTCAAAATAAACAGGGTTGGCAGAGTGTAATTATTTCCAGCAAAAGAGTTGGTTCTGCATTTTGACAGTCATCTGATATATTATTGTACTCAATACTAAACTGTGAAACTGCAAAATTAAAAGAAAGCATTTTTTTAAGTTTTGAAAGTACTCATTATTAAATTATAAAGCAGGTCATTTATGGTGAGTCAGTCCAAAACCAAGGATAACAATGAAAGACTGCAGGAATCTTGAATTCTTTCTGTAACCTCTAATGTCCGTGATCCAAGGCCATTGTGAAAGTTGAATGAGATAGCACATCTAGCCCAGTGCCTGGGTCATAACAGGTCCTCAATTAATGTCATTGTCTTACTTAATTATTATTGCTATTTTCCCAGCAGCAGAATTTACGAACTACCTCAATTTGTTCATTTAGTCATGATTCCATCATCCCCAAAGAGCTCTGGGTCCACTGGTGAAAGACAACCAAACAGGTAACTCTCGCACAGGAAGAGGGGAAGACACACAGGGCTGAAGGGTGTGCAGAGAAAGAGCCCTTTCCCAGGGAGAGCAAGGCCAGAGCTGAGCCAGAAAGGGGAAGAGAAGTCAGCAGAGTGCAAGGAAAGGTGAGGAGGGCAGGGAGGCTAAAAGCAAGAAAAGAGCACATGACTGGGAGACACTGCAATTGGAACCAGCCTAGAGTGACCAATGCAAGGCTAACGTTGCAGGTATTTAGACCTGCAATGGTCCTTCTTTCATGTTGAAGCAACAAAATGCACCAATTCCTCAGCACAATGGAAAGTGGCTGAGCCTGTCTCCTGGAGACCACCCACAGGAGCCCACATTCCCAGGAAAGTGACGGCAGGCCCCGGCTATCCAGCCTCCCATGCTTGCTCTCCAAGATGAGACAGGAGAGATCTCTCTTGCAAAGAGGATGTGATGAAATCCAAGCTATGCAATGGCAGCATCTGAACATGCTGAATCAGCTGCAGTTCAGGAAACAGAGCGTCCTTCGGGGACAAGGCATATCACTGATGCACAGAGAACCACTCCTATCCATGAAGGACACACCGTGAAACGTTTCACGCTGGCCTTCAATTATTAAACGAGCCCAAATGAGCTCTGGCAGTAAGATGGATCACACGCACTCACAGAGAGGGCTCTGGCTGGCCAGCCTAAATTGTCTTGGGTTATTCATCAAGGCACCAACAGACAGGGCGAGACACAGAGCTCTCTCTGAGGTCGCAGGGTCGTATGGTTACCAGAGCTTTTGGAGACCCCTAGAAAGCGGCGGTCATGGCCAGAGCAGGGAAGAGAAAGTATAAAGAACCTGACTCTGTGGAAAGCATGGGTTTTTTCAAGGCATAACAGCCCATGCTGGCAAAGAGCTCATTAACAACTTGTTGCACCTTGGTTGACATTTTCACATTGGCCGGTTTGGGGCTTCCCGTGTGGTACTTCAGATTTGACCCAGTTGTCTCCCGGGGTCTACCTGTCCTCCCGTGGGAAGAGGCAGCACACTGAGGTGAAGCTCTGGAGCCTCGCCTGGCCGCGAAGACCGCTCTCCCGTTTACTAGCTGCATGGCTCTCAGTCCCAGCTTCCTCATCTGTCAATGGGGTGACTGGGAAAATTAAATAACACACACGTGATTTAATAACCTGGCACAATGCACATGGGAGGGGCTTCTTACCTTTTGCTTCCCATTCCCTTTACTCCTTTCCTTTGTGCCTCTGAAAAATTAGAATGTTTTCCTGGCTGGGCGCTGGGTTCACCTCTTTTGATTTCAGATCAAAACAGTACCCTTTGGGGCCTCGGCCTGGTTCAACACCGACTTCTGTTTGGGAGTTACCCTAACGGGAAGACACGCAGGTAAGGACCCCAGCCCTTTCACACCTCTCCTCACTCGGACCTCAGGCAGTCTCCCCCACCTGGTCACACCTCTGCCTGCGCTCCTCCCTAGCTGACTCATCCGTGCAGCTGGCCTGTTGTCCTGCCCAGGAAACCCACCTCTCCCTTCACAGCTCATTCCTGTCTACGGGTCCAGGCCTGTCGTAGGCCCGGGGTCCCCCATAAGGCTAGACAGCCCTCTGCCCTCACCTGGTTCCGCTACTAGATCCTGAGCCCCTGGAAAGCAGGGGCCACATCTCTGCGAGTGGCACAGAATCCAGCATATACAGCAGAGGCTGGCCAGGGCTGGTGGGGTGAGAAGGACACGGTGCCAGAGGGCCCAATCCTGGGACATGTTCTTAGAAGTTCTGTCTTGAGGCCAAAAAAAAATTTCCTAGGATGGAAACACTCCAGGAAGCCTAGGCAATGACAAATGAGCTGAGCGCAGGCAACCTCCAGAGACCTTCACGCTCCCACGCACATTCCTCCCACACTGGGGCACTTCGTGTGGACGGGGTGGCCCAGGATGTAGGCAGAACCGACTCCAAGTCCATGTAAAGGAAGGTGCTGTGGCAGAACAGACAAGAGTGTGGAGCATGGGACAAAGGGTGATGGAGATATGGAGTCCTGATCACAGGAGAAAATAATTTGACACAGTGCTGGGTGCTGGGGATGGCAAAGTGGGTATACACACAGCCCCAGCAACCCCCCCCCCCAAAGTCCCCTGATCCTCCTCAGCACCGGATCGGCACCCTGGATTGGCACTCTGACTCACCTGCCTCACCTGCCAGACCACAAGCTCCTTGAGGGCACAGGTGACGTCCTAGTGAACATTATATCTACAGCGTCTACCATAGTGTCCAGCACAAGCCCCAGGTCTACCAAGTCCTAACTCTGTGGTCTTGCCAAGTCACATAAGCTCTCTCAGCCTCAATTTCTAGTCTGTAGAGTAGAGATAATGGTAATCTCCACACCCAAGGAGGAGGAAATGAGTGATGTAGTAAAGCCCTTACTTAGCCGCGGCCTGGTTTAGTACGTGACAATGGTTAGGTGGTAGCGGTATTACGGAGCAGATTGCAAGCAAACGCTAGATGAACTAGGGGTAAAAGAGAGGGATGCACATTCACACAAACTGCTACAAAAGTATGTGGCAACACAGCAGGAATATATTTGAATTACTCTAAGAGCCGAAAGGAGAGAGCGCGCCTACTTTTTGCCTGGCTGTATACAGAGAATTCCACAGAGGAGGTAGATACCATTTGACTTAAAATCTGAAGAACTAAACTCCAGTCCAAGGCACAGCATTTGCCACGGCACACAAGCAGGACAGAGTCTGGTGTGTTCAGGAACTGCAAGTCTGGGCGCAAGCAGGTCTGTACACAGGAGCAGCGGTAACACGGCCTGAAGAGATCAGGAAGAGCCAACAGTTCCCAGCATGCTCTGCCAAGGAGATGGCCTTCTCCTGCGACACCCCAGAGAGCCACTGCAGGGCTCTGAGCAGGGAGGGAAAGGCACAGGCACGCTGGTGGCTGTGTGGAAGGTGGGCAAAGGGGGCGAGCCGGGGGGAACACAGGGCAAAGAAGGGAGCTGATGTGGGCTGGGGTACGGGAGGGAATGGAGATGGGGGTGGGGAGGGGGAAATGAAGCAAGCCAGCTCAAGGAGTCGGGTAGAAACTGAGTCTCAGAGAAACTGCACCTGGCCCTTGGTGCTCCCCAAATCTCCTTCATATAAAGTATGGCTCTATGAGTTAGATAAATCCCCTTCTCTCTATATTGCCTGCCTCACAATTTGTGTACAACTGAGGAGCACAAATATGGAAAATTCCAGCCGAAAGCTGTGACTGGGGTGAGCAGGCCCAGAGGTCACAGTCACCACTGGACAAAACCACCTACAACAGGCCTGGGATCAGGGCCAGCATTTTCCCACTCACATGCAAACTTGGGGCCCAAATTTTAGCAACAAAACCTTTCAGGTGTACTTTTTTTTTTAAGCTATTTACAGGAACCCAAGGTCTTTCAAGTACTTAGAGAAATGGCTTATAACTAGTTTGTTGTTAAAGAAAAAACAATAGCCTCTTTGCCCTACATGCCTGGGTGCCAACAAAAAGATGCAATGACTCACCAAGTCTCTAGGGTCCCAGAAATCAGTCTGTCTGTCTGTATGTCACACACATTCACACACACACACACACACACACACACACACAAACACACACACTCCCTCTGCCTGTGCCCTCCTCCTCCCTCCCCCCTCTTCCTCCTCCCTCTCTCTCTTCCTCCAGTCTTTCCCCCTTTCCCCCTCACTTCTCCCCCCTCCTCTCTCTCTATCTCATTCCACCCCCTCCTGCTTCCCCCCACTCTGTCTCTCTCTCTTTCTCCGCAATAGAAATCTACTACTGTCCTATGAAAGGAGCTGCATTCTAACGGTCTCCTGGAGAGGGGAGAAAGGGAGGGAGGGTTCAAGGCCATACATGACCATTCCTGCTAAACACAAAATGGTCGCCTTTGCTGCTTCCTTCCTCGGTTTCAATCTAATTAGACAGAGCTAATGAGTAGGCAGCAATGGTGCTTGGTTCAGCTGTTCCAGACCCAAGTGTTTCTTCCTTATTAAAAATAAAGACACCCAAGGGCTCAATTTGGTAAAAATGCACACAGAGAGGCACATTTCCTTTAAAAAAAATGTTTTGCATTAAAAAACGATATCTGTTTAATAAGTACCAAAAATCAAATATACAACAGCAAGATCCCTGGTAGCACCTGTGTGTGTTTTCAGACAGTGTCTTCAAGGAGAGAACATTAGAAAGAGACTCAGAAGACCTGAAGGCTAGTGTCAGCTCTGCCACTGAGCAGCGGTGTGACCACCCTGAGCCTTGGCTTCCTCAGTATCAGATGCATGAAACGCTCCACCTATCTCACAGAATGTATTTGGAAGTGTTTTGCAAACTATAAAGCGCTTTGTTAACACCTATTCAGTCAACAAATATTTACTGAGGGCCGACCAGGTGCCAGGCATGTGTTTACCCTTGTTACCATCACGAAGAACACTGCACCTCTTCAGCTCGGTCCCTGGGTATCACTTTCAAATGCAGCCTGGTCTCTGGGCTCAAGCCATGCACCCATTCACCCAGTATTTTCCCCATTGAAGCATTAGTCACTCGCCCCCATCAGCAGATACTTAATGACATCTCAGCCCTGAGAGACCCTGGGGCATGTTAGTACAAATGATGGTGGGAGCGGGGCCTCTTGCCACCTTGCTGCTCCAGGGGGCCTGATTCTGTGAAGCTTCCAGAACCTTACTCCCCATAACTACAGAATAAGATGATTCTTACAACCAGGGCTAAGGCAGGTGAACAGATGGGGAGCCTGCATGGCTATGTCCTTCTGGTATCAGAGTGCCTGGTGCCGTGTCCTCACCAGATGACCTTTACCTACAGGCTCAGCCCCAGTCCAGCCCTGACCAGTCAGTACTGTTCTCAGTTCAGAAAGGTTTAAAGTCTCTGAGGTTAGCAACTCAGAAGCAAATTCCATGTGCTGCCATTCCTGTTCTGACCTTGTTCCTTGGTTTTTCATCACTAAGCATCATACCTGATTCTGGGAACCAGGCCCTGCTTTGTGCCAGAGGTCCAGTAACTATGACCCTGAATTGTTTCCTCTGTCTGACTCCGCACCTAGTGACCAGTTCCACCGAGCCCAGAGTACTGCTTTACTATTACTCCACGAGATTGTCTTGATGCAGAATCTACCCAGGAACCTCTGGAGGCCAGAGGTCCCAGGAATGCATCTCCATATTTCCTAGTGTACAGCCCAGCCTCCGGCATGTGGCAGACACACTAAATATTTATGCAATGAGAAGTTTGCCCACTTGCCTAGATGACTGCGAACTATCTGCTCCTATGCCCCTCCCCACACACAGGACCTCCTTGATGGACAAAAGTACTGTTGCTTATTGCTATATCTCTGGCTGTTGTGCTGTTCCCAGCAGAGTCTCTGGGTCAAACCCAGTACGTCCCCTTCGTCGATGAGTGTATGCTAAGAGCAGAAGGGCTAAGCCTGTTCTGTACTCTGCTGCCTGGCTCAGCATCCCAGCCCCATCTTTTGTTCCTGGAGTCTAAGAGTTAGTTCCGTCTAAAGATTCATTTGAGGCCATCTGGCACCTTCTGGCACCAGCATGGAAGGGACTCAGCTCCATCCAACAAGCACTGCTGAACACCAAGCGTGGTATAAGGGAAGCTCTGTTTAAGACCCAGAGGTTGACACAGAAAATGTCTCCCTGAACCCTAAGAAAGAAGGGCCCCAGTCAGGCCTAGAGCACAGCACACCGAGTTCTGGCTCTGGGAGGTTGCTCTACAGTGGAGAATGCAAATAGGAAAACTGATTTCTGCCTCTTTACTTCTGTATTGCGACTTCCTTCCAGATCAGCAGAGGAAAAGCACATCTGGCACAAAGGGAGAAAGTGGGGACTAAGATTTAGTCCTGCTCTCTTCCACCAATTTGTTCTGTGACCCCCAGTGGATCCCTCTCCTTGCCTGGGTCTCTAATATTCTCCTTCATGCAGTCACAGGCTTTCATCTGGTGATCCATTTCTTTGGCCCCATCTATGCCTGACATGCAGCAATTTCCTTGCTACTCAAAATGTGTTCTCAGACCACAGCGTTGGCATCACCCAGGAGCTTGTTGGAAACACAGAGACCTACTGATTGGACCTACGGAATCAGAATCTGCATTTTAACAAGATCCCGAAGTGATTTTGCACACACACTGAAGGTTGAGAAACACTATTCTGCAGCTCCTCAGAAAGACCAGGCCAACCTAGAGAGTGACCTCTTCTGCAAGAAGCTGGAAGAAGAATGCGCTGGTCACAGGACTTCACTGAAGTGATTAGAAGCAGCTGGCCAGTAGCAAGGGCTGGGGAGAGATGCTGCAGGATCCTTTTAGACTCAGCTGTGATCCATAAAAGATCTCTCAAGTACTTAGAGTCTCTAAATTTGAAGTCTTTAGATAAAATGACTTTAAAAATACTAATTATGTGCGGAAGTCTAACCATGAACCAAGCATTAGTGAATCCAGAGCTCCTTCTGTCCTGGCACCCTGCCAGCCCGCACTGAACAGAGCTCTAAAATCAGCAAAGAGGTCACCTCTGAAACCACAGCACTTCTCCCTACCCCACCTGTCTCCTGACTGGTCCACACCTACCAGAACTTCGGTCTCAACTGGAATCCCATGGACAAGACCACACTCACAGGAACACTGCCCAGGGCCAAAGCAGCAGGGCAGCGGGGGAGGCGGGGGAAGGGCGACAACCTCTGGGGTCACACACCCACATAGTCAGTCCCATGGGACAGAAAGAGAGGGGGAGAAGCACGGACTGGAAGTTTATCAGAGATAAACATACCTTGCCCTTGCTTCCAACATCCAGGGAGAAGACCAGCTTCTGGCTTGGTGACCATCCAGCTGAGAAAGTCTCATTCAGCCAGTGAGGCTTTGAAGACAAGCAGAGAAAACATCCTAAGCCCTCGGTTCCAGTCCTGAGGCTATGCTAATGTGCTATGTGACCCTGGGAGGCAGCCTCCCTGCCTTGTCCCATTCCCGCAGGAGGAGAGGCACCACTTGCTCCGCTGAGAGGGCACTCTACTGCACGCTGCAGAATTATTTATCTGTGTTTGCACGGCCACATCGTCCACTATGCAAGCGCTCTGTCTCCATTGCCTGTCTCCCTAGCAATGAAGACGGCAGGAGGAAGGAAGAAGGGAGGAAGGACGGGAGGGAAATGGAGGCCAGACTTGGACCTGATGACTGCGCAGGTCACTAGCAGTTCAGAAAGGGGTCCCTTTCTTGAGGCACTCTCCATGTCACAGTGTCCATTTTACATCCTAAGCACACTGTGAAGAAATAACTTATAACCCTCAGAGCCCACCTCCAAAGCTCCTCACTGAGCCTGCCCAAAGCCCCTCTTCCCCCTTAGGATCGCAGGATCACACAATAACTACATCCGGCATCTGGGAGGATTTCTGACCACCTGATCGCCCCAAACAACTCTGCCAGAAATCTCGAGTGGAGATGTGACTATCAAATTCTCTATAAGCACTGGATATAGCTATATTCAGCCTGCAAAAACCAATCTTCAAGACCTCTGAACCTTAGAACCCAGAGGAAAAAACAACACGCCTCCTCATTATCCTTCACAAACAGCCCTACTCTTACTGCAGTGGGGACACAGGCAGGATTACTCTGAGTACTTAACTGAATGGATGGTGGCCTGCCCCAGTCCTCACTTGGGGGGGGATGGTGGCTCATCTTTGCAAGTCATCACTGAGAGCTGACTCCTGGCGGACCTCTAAGATTCACCTCCTCTGCGACACCCTCTCTGACCATAGTGTCATACTAGCCCCCCGCAACACTCCCCACCTCATCTCCTATCACATGCTCTTATCTGTCTCAGCCATGCACTGTGAGATTTTTGAGGACAGTACTGTAAAACTAGTCTCTATACCTATGGCAGCCTGCACGTAGAAGTCATTCAACAAAGGTTTCATGAGTGAGTGAATGAATGAACCAAACAATGAAAACCAAACAAGGACCAAAGATTATTTACTGTTTCATCAGTGTCTGTCAAGACTGACGTTCAGACTCCTTGTGAGCCAGGCCTCCTCCTCCTCAGTCGGGAAGCTAGAACAGAAAGAGAAGACCTCAGAGGTCTGGGAGAGTTAACTCTGGAAAAACTGGGATTCAAATTGACCTGGAATTTTTTCTGGACCCATGTCTACTAACAAGTACACTGTTCTCACCCTCCTTCAGGCTCTGCAGTGTTCTGTGCTCCTCTTACCAGAATCGTTGGGTCAGAAATGTATTCTTTAGAAATGGGATACTGTTTATATTTTAGCTATTAAATGCAGTGTGAAAGTACCTAGCACATGGTCATTGTTTAAATTAGCATTTGTTAAACCCCAATCTATAGAATGCTATTTCTCTGAGTCAGGAATTAGGAATTTGCAAATAGTGGAGTTACAGAACGACTCTGGGCCACCCACTTTTGTGAATATAAAAGCATTTAAGTAAGGCAAGCTGACTTTGGTGGAATAGCCTCTATTTTTCATCTACTTATATAACTCTGCATTGTCAAAGAGCACCAATAACTGGTGCTGTCATCTCTCATGCCCCCAAGAAAAACCTCCTTTGGGGCTCTTTCTACATTTATTTTCAATTGCCAGATCCCCAGAGGAAAAAATCAAATCACTGACGCTATTTCAAACTTCATGCTCAAGGCAGCCACTAAGAGGATAATAGGGCAGCTCAGCTTTTGCTCTCTTTGAGGCAGGAAGACACCCCATGGCTGTGAAGGAAAGGCAGGACACGTGTGAGGACATTCAAAATAGAGCAAGGAAACCCAAAACAACAGAAAGATAAGAGAAGCTGGAGGAAAAAGCTGTTTGGAACCATGAATCATTCCAAGGTAACTTATGTGATTATGTAAGAAACAAAATGAGCTCTCAGCATTGCCGGTCATTTACTGTTTCATCCATTCATGCATTCGGTCAACAAACATCCGCTGGACACCCATCACATGCCAGGGAATGCGTGAGGCAGGTGGGTAGCACAAGGAGGATTTCTAGTAGCAGAACATCAGCCCACAACTGCTCACTATGTTCCTGCCACACTAGCCTTCCTTCAGGTCCAAGGTGCAAGGCCCTTTCATGCTTCGATGTCTTCAGCTTAAATTTCTCTTCCTCCAGGAGGTCTCACCTGATGCGCAACAAATATTACTCCATTACCCCCAACAACTCTTCTCTAGTGAAGAAATAATGGATAACAAGGCAAGGCTCCAACCCTAAAGAACTTAGCGGTTATCCAGGCAGAATCAGGCTCAGGGTAACAGGACAGGAACTGGGGCAGATCGGGACAGGAATAGCAGCCCAGATGACATCTTACTGACTCCCAGGCTCTGAACATGAACTTCTTCAGTCTCTCCAATGGAAGTAAAATGCTGGGCCCTAGACAGAGCCTGCAGGTGGAGATCAAATGGCTGCAGCTATGGGAGAAAATGGTAGGAACCGAGCCTGTTCCTCACGCCAGAAAATGGCCTTTGAAGCATTCAGACAGAAGCATAAATGACTCTCCTCCCCAACTATGCTGTCCTTAGGAAACTAAAGGGAACCCAAAGGTTTACAAGTGGGCCACAATCTCTGAGTAAGACCGTAAGACCAGCGAGGGGAAAGGCAGTACAGTGGAAAGGGAGGAGGGCTTGGCCTAGGCCCGGGAGGACAGGGCTCAAGTCCAAAGTCTGCCACCTATTAGATTCATGCTGTGGGGCAAGTCTTTCCCTTATCAAGGCTTCACTTCACCATTTGTAAATGGAAGGGGTTGGACTAGGATGATGTCTAAGTGCCCTCATAGCACTAAAGATCTGAGATTCTAGATGCATGCCAACCAGCCATAATCAGTGAGCAGGAGAACTCATTAATCGTGCCCACCTCTGATCTGACGTTCGGTTGCACTCTCAGTTACACAGTGGATAAAATGCTCAGAAGGAAGAGCTAATACAGTATTTCCTGAGCCTATTTAGTCTCCTGATTCAGCACTGCACCTGCTTCTTCCGCATTTGCAATTTACCAGATAATACCATCACAGCACTCCCTGAAACAGCTATCATTTGTCACTTGCTTGGATATTTAAGCCTGTCTTCTAATTTTTTTTAAGACAACTAGATCATTATAAAGACTAGTCATTAAAATTGCCAAATAAAATTTACTCAGAAAACAAGTGTCTCCTCTCTTTGTTTCCATTGTAACAGCAATACCTATAATGAATTGCTGACCTACACTGAGAAAAAAAAACCTATCAGAAGGAACATGGGGGTAAATATATATGTCTACTTTGTGAATAAATAATGCCACACAGAGCAATGCAGCCCATTCATTACCCAGAGCCTTTTTCTTATGGAAACAATACTATAAATGATACTTGATATCCCAGACTTGCTGCCTTGCAACTATACCCACCCTCACCCCCAAACATATCCCCAACATTCACTAAGTACCTTTTAATATATCCCAGCCTTCTTTTCAGGGCTGGAGAAACTGATAAAATGCACTTTCTGTCCCTAAACAAAGTGTAAGGCTACGGGTCAAGTGGTCCCAGCTGTGGAAGAAAAAGTGGCAGACTGGAACCCAGCAAGCACTGAGGCCAAAGAGTAGATTGCAAAGCATCGCCCAATACCCGTACCATAAGGGTCACATAATCCCGGGGCAGCAGTTTTCAAAGTGTGGCCCCAGACCATCAGCATAAACACCACCCGGGAACTTGATAGAACTTAAATTCTCAGCTCCACCCCAGACCCCCTGAATCGGAAACTCTCAGCCCTCTGTTTTAACAAGTCCACCAGGGGATTCTGAAGCAGGTTTAAGTTTGAGAACCACAACCTTGGAGCATCCAAACTGCTGCATATGTGCAGTAAAAATGGCAGAGAACTAAGCTGCCCATTAAACTGACAGAAAAACAAGAACATTGGGTAAGAAATTGGTTTTTAAAAATATTTTAGATGGTATTTGGGAAAAGCAGATTTACTAGAGAAGGAAGAAAGAGACAGAAGTGCTGGTCTTGATCCAGAAGGGACTGTCTGTGCATATTCAGAAGCCTCTGAGGCAAGGGCCCCAGGCCTTTTCCTGTGCGGTACTTCATTTCCGAATATAGGCCTGTTCAGTCCCTTCAGCTGACAGCCCATCATTTCAAATGGCGTTCCCACACATTCACCACCAGGGCTCTCAGACCTAGCAACCACCATTAAGGTCACTTGGTTTTGAACTCATAAATAGGAGAATGGAAAGTAAACAAACAAGGAGCAATAAATGTTGTAAGGTCGCTAAATTTAAAAATGTAGGGACAATTAAAAGAGGGAGAAAGAAATATGTGAGTATATATGAGAAAGAGATTGCTCAAAGTAGGATTTGCTCAGCTCTGAAAACAAAAGAGAGAAGACAGTTGGATCATTCCAAGGAAAGAAGAGGAAATGAAGGAATACTGAGTCATTTCTCGGCCTCTGCCACCAGGTGGCGAAACTAACCCAGAACAGCTTAGTTGCTGTCCAAAAGCTTTTGTTTTGATTTGTCTTTTCCTGTTTACTTATTGCTTTAGGGTGGAGATGGTGGTGGAGAGCAACTTCCAGCTGGGTGGCTGGAGGCAGAGAGAGCATATTGTGCAGTGGATTGTTTTTACGCATGTTAATTCAGTCAGTGACCTTAATTAGGAGTATTGTTATATTTTAACATGTTGAAACAACCATGTAATAAAAAGTACCCATGATGACAAAGGCTATGCTGAGTTACACATTAATATTCTACTGCAACTAAATTTTAAGACAACGCATTTGATTTTAAAATATCTGTTTTCCTGGAATGAAACTCAATGTCAAGTTTGGTTTAATTTTATGGTCCAAATGCAATTTTTCCTCTAGCAGACCACAAAATGTTAAATACCGCGGAACACAATAATGATGAAAAGGCGGCTTTACTGTAACGGCAAATTTCCTGTAGAGATGACCTGAGGTTCTACAGATCAGAAAGGAAAAGACACTCGTGGTTAATCATAAACCCATCTAAAGATAGTTCATTTCTAATATCTTTCATTTTAAACAATGTAAACAACTCTCTGGGCTTGGAAGGTTGTAAATTTAATAATGTTGTTTCAATTCACTACTAGCTCCCATTGACTTTCTCTCATTTTAATCTTTATTGATTGATTAATGTCATATTGAAACATCCAAATGACAAACTGAAGGAGAAAAAATGATAAGCCTTGAGTTGGACCTCTATTGGAAAGAGCACTAATCTGAGAATCAAGAGACCTGGGTTCTAGTATTTGCTCAACCCTACCAGCTATCAACCCTGGGGAAGTCACTCCAGCTCTCCAGGCTTCAGCTTCCTCATATATAAAATGACACAATAATCTTTGCCATAATTCACTAAATTGTTGTGATTAACAGATGAAAAAATAAGGAGTTGTTACTATGAGACAGTACTGAGATTCCCATAAATTCAAATCAAACAAGCAAACAAAACTTCTACTGAAAAACAAACTACTTTAAAAAGCTTTTAAAATTAGACAAAAATACACTACTTTAAGGATCACAAATATCAAGGTGGGCAGGTAGAAACAGTGAAAAATTGTTCTCAGTGTGGCTGTATCCTCAAATTTTGGATCATCAAAATAAGCGTCTTTGGAAAAATCGAGTTTGAATAATTCCAAATGATGCTAGAGTTACCATAGCAACAAATGGGACCATTAGGTTGGGGCAATCAATAAAAGCCATCAACAAGTGGCTCTCCCTTACTTATGAAAAAAACCACAAGAAAGTTTCTACTAAAGGTGGTACCTCTATGCTTATAACTTCTTTGAAATATACAGTTGCAAAATGCTCATGAAATTAACAAAATTCAAGTGACTTTCAGAAAAAATTGAATAATAAAAAAGACTAAGAAAAATACCTTTTTTAAGTGTTGAGATCCTTGAATGAAAGGTATTTGTCTGGATACATATATCACTGCTCTTTATCCAGGGAGGAATACCAATCAAATGAGTCTATAGACAATCTACTCTGAATGTTTCTTTAGCTGCTATATTAATAAAAGGTAATATAATACATGGTAAATATGTACTCGACAAAACAAGAGCTTTCGATCTCTCCTGATTATTAGTGGATACTCAAATTCAAACAAGCCAAACCATCCTTCAAACAATTCAGATCACAGAGCTAGACAAATATTAGCTTAGCTTGCTTCCCAGCTGGTAGGCCAGACAGAGTTCAATCTAGTTACAAATTCAGGGGAAAAGAAATGGCCTATGTCATTTAATTCACTGTCCTATTGAACCCACATATCTGACAGCTCTTCTCCAAGTAAGATCCAGGGCTTAAAAATTAGTTCTACTATTAACTACAATGGTCCACTTCAATGTAATGGGACTAATGGTGGGGCCATGACTGGGAATCTTAATGTAAAAACTTTACAAAGACCCTTAATCCTCTGGCAATTACAAAACAAACAGATCTCTAGGCCTCAGGCTACATGATATTTGAAGCCCTGTAAGATAAAGGAACTAAAGACCAATATGTATTAAGTAACCTCAATCACATGAGTTTCTAATAAAAACACATAACTACAAAATTTTATCCTGGTTTTATTCTTGTATAATAATAAAGGAAATTATTTGTACAAAGAAAACTCCATCTACAAGTCCACCATCTAACACTTTTTCCCATTATTCAACATTCTCTTTCAAATCCACATCTGAGCACAAACAAAATTTTACTCAGAGATATGACCCAGTTCCCATTTCTCACTTAATCTAGAGAAAGGGTTTTCAAACTGTCCTGTGTTCCCTGGATGCCCCCCAGGGGCTACCATGAAGAGCAGACCTACCAGCATGCAGCCAAGTGGTAAGGCTTTATTCTCCCTTCCCCCACCTTCCTTTCCCTGTTCCCAATTCAATCAGAACAGTTCCATTTCTGTTTTACATTTTCAGATTCTACATAAAATTTTATTGGAAAATAAAACAAAAAAATAGTTCTATTACTACTAAGCATTTTAAAACTAAGAATGCACAGAACTATGAAATTTTTGAGCTAGGAAGAAACTAAAGAGAGCCAATGCTCTATTATTATCTATTTTACAGGTAATAAAAGAAGACCCAAAGAGAAGACAGACTTGCCCAAGCTCATACAGCAGTTAGGAACTGGAATTAGATCTCAGGTCTCCATCCCCAACTCAAAGATCCTATTCCTAATTCAGGAACTGTTCATTCACTTCTTCAATAAATATTTATCAAATGCTACTATGAGCCAAGCACTGATTTAAGTGCTGGGAAATTAAAAGGGACAAAAAATCCTGCCCTCATGGCACTTATAATTTAGTAGAGAAACACAGATAATAAATATAAAAAATGAGTATATAGCATATTACAAGGCAATAAAGAAGAAAGATTGGGGCACCAGGAGAGAAAGAGCTGACGTTACAACTGGGGAATTTCCTCAAAGACCACTGTCATTAGTTCTTTATGTACCTAATAAAAATATGTAAGAAGATCCTGAACTCACCTTCTCTCACAGACACAATGAATCTATAGCTATATATGGAACAATGTTCTCTGAAGAAAACCTAAAACCTGGCAGAGGTACCTCCTCACATTGAGCAAAGGAGAAGGAAACCACATCAAAGGAGGTAGGAAAAGCTGAGACACAATGAATAAAACCTAGGAGTACAGGGACTTACCATCAGGAGGGAACTCAAAACCCAGAGCAAAGGGTCTGTAACCCCAACTTTTAAGACTGGCAACTGAGAGGCAAGCCCCCAAAACATCTGGCTTTGATGACCAGCAGGGCTGTAGTGAATGGAGGATGGTCTCATAAAGGGCCTGCACACAGACTGACCTGATCCAGGGCCCAGTGTGGAAGCAGCACTTTGAAAAGTGTCCAGACTTTATGTGAATGACAGTCATTCCCTAATCTTCAAGTGCTGGACTGAGGGACAGGTGCCTGCTGGGATACTCTCCAGGGACAAAAGCTGGAGAGCACCATCTTCCTGCTCTCTTTCTGCCTTCGTAAAGCAACCAAACGCCATCTGGGTTTTTTCCTCCTTTTTTTCCCTTTCCTGTAGGTGCCATCTTTATGCTCCAGCTGGCAGGTGCCATCTTCCATGGTCTCCCTCTGCCTTGCTGAAGCCAGCAGGTGCCATCTTTTTTTCTCCTTTGTAGTTCCCTTTTTTCCTTCTTTTTTCTCTTTTCTTTTCCTCCCCCCACCCTTTTTTCACCAAGTGCCATCTTTGCACTCCCCCTCCACCTCCCTCCAGCCAGTGGGCATGATCTTCACACTCTCCCTCTGACACACTCCAGAGCACCAGTATTTCCCAGAAGGGAGCTTCTACATATCTGGTACCCTGCTTTTTATGTCCAGGAACCCAGTTTTTGTATCTATGACCTGGGGAACATCCCCTTGATCACCTGGCTCTGAAGGTGAGGGGTTTGCGTTTCTGGGTCCCACAGGACTGTAACAATCAGAGAAACAGTTCTTGGCAGGCTACCAATCCTAGGGCACTGCACAGACAGCACACCAAAACACACCCTGAGTCTTTCTGAGAAAGAGGTCTATTTCCTTGTCCAGGAGCTTTGGCCTGAAGGGCAGGCCTCTGGTTTGGCACACCTACAGGGGCCTACAGAGGGACTATTAGGGAACAGAGCCTGGTGTTCAATCTCTGTGCTCTCCCCCTGCATCCCTCCAGCTCACCAGTATCTTATAGAAAGGAGCCTATCCCCTTCTCTGGGGCCCTGATTTTTGTGGCTGCTGCCAGAGGACACCTCTAGATTGCCTGGCTCTGGTAGCTAGTGGGGCTTTTGCTCATGGGTCCCACAGGACTATAACCAATGGAGAAACAGTTCTTAAACAGCTACTACCATGGAGCAGAGCAAGAAGCAACAGACCCAGGAGCTCTATCTTTCTGGAAAGAGGCCTATTAGCTTATCATCATAACTGCAGCCTGAAGGGCAGGTTTCTAATTAAACACACATCTAAGCACTGACTGCAAACCTTTCCTGAGACCTCAAAGGACAGGCATTATCTTTGTGCTCTCCCTCTGCCATGCTCCAGAGCACCAGCATCTCTTGGAGGGAAGCGCTTATACATGTCTGATACCCCAGTTTTTATATCTGGTGCCCTAGTTTTCGTGGCTCCCACCCCGGAGATACCTCTTGATGGCCTTGCTCTGGTCACTAGGAATATTTGTGTTCCTGGGTCCCATGGGACTGTAACAATCAGACAGATGGTTCTTGGCAGGGTACCATCCCAGGGCACTGCAACCACCAACCTTTCTGTAAAAGAGGCCTACTTGCTAGTCCTGCAAGTTCAACCGTAGGAGTAGGCTTCAGGTTTGGCACATATTGAGAGGCCTTAGAGGTGTAATCAGGGAACATAGGCCAGGAGATGCCATCTTTATGCTGTCTTTCTGCCTCACTACAGTCACTTGTATCTCCCAGAAAGGAGCCCTGATTTTGTAACTGCTGCCTAGGGGACACCTCCAGATTGACTGACCATTGGGGCCAGCAGGATATACACCTGCAGTCCCACAGCACTGTATGTATTTGCATTATTTGAAAGCTGTTGCCTGAGGTTCTGGCTTCCAATAAGCTTGAAACTAGGTGCTGGCTGAGATCATCCCCTTTAGGACACCAACTGGTCTCGGCACACTCTCAACTACTAGGAGCTATTAAAAATAAAAGAGGCTGCTTGGACAATCGCAAAGATTTCAGAGACAACTAAGACTTAGGGCAGGGTTGAACAATGAGGTTCATCTCCTACATAAGGCCAACCTTTTAAGGCTGGAAGAAGTGGCTGTTTCATCTAATGGACAGAAACCAATACAGAAAGTCAAGCAAAATGAGGGAACAAAAGAATATGTTCCAAATGAAGAAAAAAAATAGATTAAATATCAGAAAAAAACCCTTAATGAAACAGAAATAAGTATTTTATCTGATAAAGTGTCCAAAATAATGGTCATAAAGATGCTCACCAAACTTGGGAGAAGAATGGATAAGCAGTGAGAGCTTCAACAAAGAGAAAAAATATAAAAAAGTTTCAAATAGAAGTCAAAGAACTGAAGAATACAATAATTGAACTGAAGAATACACTAGATGGATTCAACATCAAAATATATGAAAGAGAGGAAAGAATAAGTGAACTTGAAGACCAGGCAGAGAAACTCACCCAATCAGAGCAGCAAAAAGAAAAAAGAAAGAAAAAAAGTACAGATAGCTTTAGGGGTTTATGGAATGCCACCAAGCTGACTAAGATTGGAATCATAGGAGTCTCAGAAGGAGAAGAAAGAAAGAGGCAGAAAACTTATTTGAAGAAACAGTGGCTGAAAACTTCCCTATCTGGGAAAAGATATATACATCCAGATTCAGGAAGCCGAGAGTGCTTCAAAAAAGATAAACCCAAGGAGACTCACAATAAGACATTATGATTAAAATGTCAAAAGTTAAAGACAAGGATAGAATCTTAAAAACAGCATGAGAATAACAACCTGTTATGTATAAGGGAACCCTCAGAAGAAAATTAGCAGATTTTCTAGCAGAAACTTTGCAGGCCAAAAGAGAGGGATGCAATATATTTGAAATTCCAGAAGAAAAAATTTTTCCAACCAAGAATATTCTACCCAACAAAATTATCATTTGGAATTGAAGGAGATAAAGAGTTTTCTAAACAAGCATAGCTAAAGGAGTTCTTCACCACTAAACCAGCCTTACAAAAAATGCTAAAGGGATATCTTTAAACTGAAAATAAAGGGTACTAATTAGTAAGAAGAAAACATATGAAAGTATAAATCTCACTGGTAAAGGTAAATATATATTAAAATATGGTGAATAAATCACCTATAAAGCTATATGAAGGTTAACAAACAAAAGTAGTAAAAATTGGGCGCCTGGGTGGCTTAGTCAGTTAAGCATCTGCCTTCAGCTCAGGTCATGATCCCAGGGTCCTGGGATCAAGTCCCACATTGGGTTCCTTGCTCAGTGGGGAGCCTGCTTCTCCCTCTCCCTCTGCCTGCCGCTCCCCCTGCTTGTGTGCTCCCTCTCTCTCTCTCTGTCAAATAAATAAATATTTTTTTAAAAGTAGTAAAAATAACTAACTACAATAATTAGGTAGGTATACACAAGATAAAAAGATGTACAATGTGACATCAAAAACATGAAACATGGGCACAGGGGACAGTAAAAATGTAAAGCGTTAGAAGGCATTCAAACTTAAGTTGTTATCAACTTAAAACAGACTCTTATAAACCTAAGTTATTATATGTAAGCCTCATAGTAACCACCAAGCAAAAATGTACAGTAGTTATACAAAAGATAATGAGAAAGAAATCTAGACATTCCTCTAAAGAAAGTTACCAAACCACAAAGGAATGGAGTAAAAAGAAAGGATCTAAGGAACTACAAAACAGCCAAAATACAATTAACAAAATGGCACTAGGTACATACTTATCAATAATTACTTTAAATGTAAACAGCCTAAATTCTCCAATCAAAAGACACAGAGTTGCTGAATAGATGAAACAAACAAACAAAAAACAAGATCCAACTACATGCTGCCTGCAAGAGTCACTTCAGATATAAGAAAGATACATATACATACAAAGACTGAAAGATATATATACATACAAAGACTGAAAGACAGTCCATGCAAATGAAAACCAAAAGAAAGCTGGGGTAGCTATACTTATATTAGACAAAATAGACTTCAACAAAGATTGTAACAAGACACAAAGGAGGGTATTACATATTGATAAAGGGGTCAATCTAACAAAAATAACATTTTAAAATATTTGTGGATGCAACATAGGAGCACCTAAATACATAAAGCAAATATTAACAGATCTAAGGGGAAAACAGAAATACACCAAAAGTAGGGGACTTTTAATACCCTATTTACATCAATAGATACATCATGCAGACATAAAATTAATAAAGAAACATCAGCTTTAATCAACATATTAGACCAGATGGACTTACGAGATATAAACAGAACATTCATCCAGAAGCAACAAAACACACATCTTCTCAAGTGCACATGTTTCTCCAAAACAGATCATATACTAGGCCACAAAACAACTTAGCAAATTTAAGAATCTTGAAATCACATCAAGCATCTTTTTCAATCAAAATGATATGAAACTAGAAATCAATTACAAGAAGAAATCCGGAAAATTCACAAATATGTACAGACTAAGCAACATGCTACTGAAAAACCAAAGGGTCAATAAAGAAATCAAAGGAAAAATCATAAAACACCTTGAGACAAATGAAAATACAACATACCAAAACTTATTGGATGCAGCAAAAGCAGTTCTAAGAGGGAAGGTCATAATGATAAATGCCTACCTAAAGAAGCAAGAAAAATCTCAAATAAACAACCTAGCTTTATACCACAAGGAGCTAGAAAAAGAACAAATGAAGCCCAAAGTTAGTAGAAGGAATGAAATAACAAAGATTAGAGCAGAAATCAATGACATAGAGACTAAAAAGATAATAGAAAAGATCAATAAAACCAAGAGCTGGTTCTTTGAAAATATAAACAAAATTGACAAAACTTGAGCTAAACTCTCCAAGAAAACAAGGGCTCAAGTAAATAAAATCAGAAAGGAAAGAGGAGATGGTACAACTGATATTAAAGATATACAAAAGATCAGAAGACACTACTATGAACAATTACATACCAACAAATTGACAACCTAGAAGAAATGGATAAATTCCTAGAAACATATAACCCTTCCAAGACTGAATCATGAAGAAATAGAAAATCTAAAGTAACAAATTACTAGTAAGGAGATGAAATCAGTAATTTTAAAACTCCCTACATAAAAAAGTATGGGATTAGACAGCTTCACTAGCAAATTCTGCCAAACATTCAAAGACAAATTAATACCAATCCTTCTTAAGCACTTCCAAAAAGTAAAAGAGGAAGGAACACTTCCAAACTCATTTTACGAGGCCAGCATTACCTTCACACAAAAACCAGTCAAGGATACCACAAAAGAAGAAAATACAGGCCATTATCCCTGATGAACATAGATGCAAAAATCCTCAACAAAACATTAACAAACTGACTTCAACAATATATTAAAAAGACCACACACCATGATCAAGTGGGATTTATTCCAGGGATGTAAGGATGGTTCAACATCTGAAAATCAATTGACATGATATGCCACATTGACAAAATGAAAAGTAAAAATCATATAATCATTTCAATAGATGCAAAAAAAAAAGCTTTTGACAAAATTCAACATCCATTTATGATGTTGGATACAGAGGGAACATATCTCAACATAATAAAAGTCATATTCTGGGGCGCCTGGGCGGCACAGCGGTTAAGCGTCTGCGTTCGGCTCAGGGCGTGATCCCGGCGTTATGGGATCGAGCCCCACATCGGGCTCCTCCGCTACGAGCCTGCTTCTTCCTCTCCCACTCCCCCTGCTTGTGTTCCCTCTCTCACTGGCTGTCTCTATCTCTGTCAAATAAATAAATAAAATCTTTTAAAAAAATAAAAAAATAAAATAAAATAAAAGTCATATTCTGACAAGCCCACAACTAAAATCATATGTAATGAAAAACTAAAACCTTTTCCTAGAAGATCAGGAACAAGACAAGGATGACCTTTCTCATTACTTTTATTCAACATTATCTTCGACATCCTAGCTAGAGCAATTAGGCAAGGATAAGAAATAAAATGCATCCAAATTGGTAAGGAAGAAGTAAAACTGTAACTATTTGCAGATGACATGATACTATATATAGAAAATCCTAAAGATTCCACCAAAAAATCGTTAGAGCTAATAAATGGATGCTGTAAAGTTGCAGGATACAAAATCAATATATAGAAATCTGTTGCATTTCTATATACTAATAATGAACTATCATACAGAGACATTAAGAAAACAATTCCATTTACAACTGCATCAAAAAGAATAAAATACCTAGGAATAAATTTGAGAAAAGAGGTGCCCACTAAAAACTATAAAATACTGGTGAAAGAAATTGATGAAGATACAAATGAATGGAAAGATATTCTATGCTCATGGATTGGATTAATAATATTGTTAAAATGTCTGTGCTACCCAAAGCAATCTACAGATTCAATGCAATTCTTATCAAAATTCCAAAGACATTTTTCACAGAAATCGAACAAACAATTCTAAAATTTATATGGAACCACAAAAGACCCCAAATAGCCAAAGCAATCTTTTTTTTTTTTAAAGACTTTATTTATTTGAGGGAGAGACAGAGAGAGTATGAACAGGGGGAGAGGCAAAGGTAAAATGACAAGCAGACTTCCCACGGAGTGCAGAGAGCAACATGAGGCTCTATCCCAGGACCCTGAGATCATGACCTGAGCCGAAGTCAGATGCTTAACCAACTGAGCCACCCAGGCACCCCCCAAATAGCCAAAGCAATCTTAAGAAAGAACAAGGCTGGAGGTATCACACTCCCTGACTTTAAACTACATTACAAAGCTATAGTAATTAAGACAATATGGTATTGGCATAAAAACAGACAGATCAATGGAACATGATAGACAGCCCAGAAACAAACCTATACATATGTGGTCAATTAATTTCTGAGAAAGAAATCAAGAATATACAATGAGGAAAGGACAGTCTCTTCAATAAATGATGTTTGAAAACTGCAGCCACATGCAAAAGAATGAAACTGGACCATTATCTTACACCACACACAAAACTTAACTCAAAATGGATTAAAGACTTGCATATAAGACCTGAAAACATAAAACTCCTAGAAGAAAACATAAGCAGTAAGCTCCTTGATGTCAACCTTGGTGATGTTTTGGGGTTTTTTTGGTTTTGTTTTGTTTTTCTTTTTTATTTGACTCCAAAAGCAAAAGCAACAAAAGCAAAAATTAAAAAGTGGATTGACAACAAAGTGAAAAGCTTCAGCACAGCAAAGGAAATCATCAACAAAATAAAAAGTCAACCTACCAAATGGGAGAAAATATTTGCAAACCATATATTTGATAAAGGGTTAATATCCAAAATATATTAAAACCATACAATTTAATAATCAAACAAACCATCCAATTTAAAAGTTGGCAGAGGGGGAGCCTGGCTGGCTCAGTTGGTTAAAGTGTCTGACTCTTGGTTTCAGCTCAGGTTATGATCTCATGGGTCATGACATCAAGCCCCATGGGGGGAGCTGGCTCTCAGTAGGGAGCTGCTTGGGATTCTCTCCTTCAGTCGTGTGTACTCGCTCTTGACAATTAATGAATCTTTTAAAAAAATAAAAGTTGGCAGACCATCTGAATAGACATGTTTCTAAAGAAGGCATACAAATGGCCAACCAGTACATGAAAAGATGCTCAGCATCACTAACCATAAGAGAAATGCAAATCAAACCCGCAATGAGCTATCACCTCACACCAGTCAGAATGGCTAGTATCAAAAAGTCAAGAAATAACAAGTATTGGTGAGAATGTGGAGAAAAGGGAGCCCTTGTGCACTGTTGATGGAAATGCAAACTGGAGAAGCTAGTATGGAAAACAGTATGGCAGTTCCTCAAAAAAATAAAAATAGAATTATCCTCTGATCTGATAATTCCACTTCTGGGTATCTATCTGAAGTAAATAAACACACTAACTCAAAAAGATAAATCTGTCCCCATGTTCATTGCAGCATTATTTACAATAGTCAAGATATGGAAACAACCTAAGTGTCCATCAATGGATGAATAAAGATGTGATATAAACACACACACACACACACACAGACACACACACACACACTGTATACAAATATATGTGCATATTATACATACATAAGCACAATGGAATATTATTCAGACATGAAAAAGAAAGAAATCTTGCCATTTTCAACAATATAGATGGACCTTGAGAGCATTACGCTAGGTGAAATAAGTAAGACAAAGGCAAATACTGTATGATCTCACTTATATGTTTAAAAAAACAAACAAAACAAAACAAAACAAGCTTATAGCTACAGAGATCAGACTGGTGGTCACCAGAGGCAGGGAGTGGGGGTGGGCAAAACCAGTGAAGGGAATCAAAAGGTACAAACTTCCAGTTATAAAATAAATAAGTCACAGGGATGTAACGTACAGCATGGTGACTATAGTTAATAATACTATATTGCATATTTGAAAGTTGCTAAGAGAGTAAATCTTAAAAGTTCTCATCACAAGAAAAAGAATTCTGTAACCATGTATGGTGACAGATGTTAACTAGACTTACTATAGTGATCATTTCACAACACACACAAATTCAAATCATTATGTTGTACACCTGAAACTAATATAATGCATGTCAATTACAACTCAATTTTTAAAAAGTGTTAAACAGTACCCTAGAAGCACACATGAGCAAGATATTCATTGTTGTACGTGGCTCTAGAAGTCCACAAATGTGACAAAAAAAAAAAAAAAGAGAGAGAGAGAGAGAGAGAAGTGAAGAGACCTGGCTGCCAGGCTTATTCTGCAATGTGACACTGGATAGGATAATTAAGTTCTCTGAGCCTCAGTTTCCTTATCTGTAAAATAAGGGGGCCAGGGTAAATATTCTCCGAAATTCCATGCCATCATTCAAATATCAACACCCTCTAATGTGCCAAAAGCATTATATAATATCTTAGTAGTCATATCAGCATTATTATTCCAATCCAAAGTAACCCTAATAATAACATTACATTTATAGTTCTTCACAGTTGTCAATGTGTTTTCACATGCATTTCTCATCTGACAAGTAACAGGACAGCATTTTTTTCCAAGTTATAATAAAGAAGAATGGCCCCTTAGTCAATGCAAGGTAATAGGAAGCCTCCTGACCTCCAGAGCCTACATTCTGGTCCTGGTGTGGCTGTGGCCAAGGAAACCAACAAGACCCCTCACACAAGACAGACCCCCAGATTTAGGGATGCCATTTAATAGGGTTGAGGATGACAAGAGCATTTCATATTTTTTTAAGATTTTATTTATTTATTTGAGAGAGAGAGAGAGAGCACAAGTAGGAGGAGGGACAGAGGGAGAAGCAGGCTCCCCATGGAGCAGGGAGCCCGACGCAGGGCTCAATCCCAGGACCCCAGGATCATGACCTGAGCCAAAGGCAGACGCTTAACGAACTGAGTCACCCAGGTGCCCCCAACAAGAGCATTTTAAAGATTCTATCTATCTATCTATCTATCTATCTATCTATCTATCTATCTATCTATCTATATCTACCTACCTACCTACCTACCTATCTGTAGGCTCCACACTCAGCATGGAGCCCAACATGGGGCTTGAACTCACGACCCTGAGATCAAGACCTGAGCTGAGATCAAGAGTCAGACGCTTAACTGACTGAGCCACCCAAGTGCCCCTAAAGATTTTTTTTTTAAGATTTTATTTATTTATTTGACAGAGAGAGACAGAGAGCACAAGTAGGCAGAGTGGCAGGCAGAGGGAGAGGGAGAAGCAGGCTCCCCACTAAGCAGAGAGTCCGATGCAGGACTCGATCCCAGGACCTGAGCCGAAGGCAGGTCACAACCGAATGAGCCACCCAGGTGCTCCGCCCCTAAAGATTTTTATTTTTATTTTTATTTTTTTATTTAGTAATCTCTACACCCAACATGGGGCTCGAAATCATAACCCCAATATCAAGAGTCACACGTTCCTCCAACTTAGCCAGCCAGGTACCCCAAAAATCCCTTCTCCATTTGAGGGGTATAGGCAATTTTCAAATGAGACACTTCAGACACTTAGGCGTCTGTCACTATAGCTCAGCATAGGGATTAAGGACTAAAATGCAAACTTTAATAATTCTTGCCATACTGAATATGTGTCAAGAGCTATTAAAAAGTCTATATCCCTTGATCCAGGAATCTTATTTCTAGAAATCCTTCCTGAGAAAATAATCAGAGATGTGACCAAAAATTCAGGTACAGCTATACCTCGTTTTCTCATGCTTCTCTTTATTGCATTTTGCAGATACTGCATGTTTTACAAATTGAAGGTTTGTGGCAATCCTGCTTTGAGCCAATCTATTAACGCAACCCTTCCAACAGCATTTGCTCACTTTGTGTCTCTGTGTCACATTTTGGTAATTCTCACAACATTTCAAACTTTTTCATTATTATTATATTTGTTATGATGATCTGTGATCAGCCATCTTTAATGTTACTATTGTAATTGTTTGGGGATGCTACAAACTGCACCTATATAATAAAGTGAACTTAATAAATGTGTATTCTGACTGTTTCATGAACCAGCTGTTCCCCCATCTCTCTTCCTCTCCTTGGGTCTCCCTATTCCTTGAGACACAAAAATATTGAAATGAGGCCAATGAAGAACCCTAAAACGGCCTCTAACTGTTCCAGTGAAAGGAAGAGTCACATACCTCTCACTTTAAATCAGAAACTAGAAATGATTAAGCTTAGTGAGGAAGGCATGTCGAAAGCCGAGATGGGCTGAAAGCTAAGCCTCCTGCGCCAGTTAGCCAAGTTGTGAATGCAGAGGAAAAGTTCTTGAAGGAAATTCTGAGTGCTACTCCAGTGAACACAAACTGTAAGAAAGTGAAATGGCCTTACTGCAGATAGGGAGAAAGTTTTAGTGGTCTGGACAGAAAATTAAACCCAAGGCCCCAAGGCAACACTCCCTTAAGCCAAAGGCTAATCCAGAGCAAGGTCCTAACTCTCTTCAATTCTATGAAGGCTGAGAGAGGTGAAGAAGCTGCCGAAGAAGTCTGAAAGCAGCAGAGGCTGGTTCATGAGGTTTGAGGAAGGAAGCCATCTCCGTAACATCAAAGTGCAAGCGAGTGCTGATGTAGAAGCCACGGCAAGTTATCCAGAAGATCGAGCTAGGATAACCCTAATGGAGCTGCTGCACTCAACAACAGATCTTCAGTGTAGGTGAAACAGGCTTCTATTGGGAGAAGATGTCATCTAGGACTTTCATAGTTAGAGAGAAGTCAAGGCCAGGCTTCAAAGCTTTAAAAGGACAGGCTGACTCTCTTGTTCGGGGAAAATACAGCTGGCGACTTTCAGTTGAAGCCAATGCTCATTTACCATCCCCCAAATCCTGTGACCTTTAAGAATTATGCTAAATCTACTCTGCCTATGCTTCGTAAATAGAACAACAAAGCTTACATGACAGCACATCTGTTTACAAACTGGTTTACTGAATATCGCAAGCCCACTCTTGAGACCTACTGCTCACAAAAAAAAAAAAAAAAAAAAAAAAAGATTCCTTTGAAAACGTTACTCCTCATTGACAATGCACCTGGTCACCCAAGAGCTCCGATGGAGATGAATGCTGTTTTCATGCCTGCTGACAACATCCATTCTGCAGCCCATGGATCAAGGAGTAATTTTGACTTTCAAGTCTTATCGCTTGAGAAATATAATTCCTAACGCTAGAGCTGCCATAGGCAGTGATTCCTCCAATGAATCTGGGTAAAGTATATTGAAAACCTACTGGAAAGGATTCACCATTCTACATGCCATTAAGAACATTTGTGATTCATGGGAAGAAGTCAAAATATCAACATGAACAGGAGATGGGAAGGAGTTGATTCCAACCCCCATGGATTTTGAGGGGTTCAAGATTTCAGTGGAGGAAGTAACAGCAGGGTGGCGGAAAAAGCAAGGGAACTAGAATTAGAAGTGGAGCCTGAAGATAGGACTCAATGGCTGCCATCTCATAATAAAACCTGAATAGATGAGGAGTTTTTCTCAGGGATGAGAGAAGAAAGTGGTTTCTTGAGATGGAATCTAGTCTTGGTGAAGATGCTGTGAAGATCGCTGAAATGACAACAAAGGATTTAGAATGTTACATAAACTTAGTTGACAAAACAGCAGCAGGGCTGGAGAGGAGTGACTCCAATTTTGAAAGAAGTTCTACTATGGGTGAAATGCTATCACACAGCATCACATGCCACAGAGAAATCGTTTGTAAAGGGAAGAGCCAATCAATGTGGCAAACTTCGTTGTTCTTGTATCTTAACAAATCGCCACAGCCTCCCTAACCTCCAGCAGCCACCACCCTGATCAGTCAGCAGCCGCCAACATTGAGGCAAGACCCTCCAGCAAAAACATTAGAACTCACTGAAAGCTCAGATGATGGTTAGCACTTTTTAGCAAAAAAGTGTTTTTTAATTAAGATACATACATCAGGTTTTTTTAGACATAATGCTATTGCACACTTAACAGACTACAGTGTAGTGTAAGCATGACTTTTATATGCAGTGGGAAACCAAAAATTCATTTGACTCACTTTATTGGTCTGGAACCAAAACTTCAATATCTCTGAGGTCATTATGTTGATCATGGCACAATTTTTAGGAGCAAAAATTTGGACCTAAATTTCCATAAATAAGCACATGAACTGTGCCACATCCAAATAATGGAATATTACTTTTTAATGTTAAGTAATTATTCTAAAGAATATTTAATAGCATAGAGGAACTGTTCCCAATATAACTGCAGGTGGAAAATCTGGATATAAAGCAAACATAAAATACACATATCTTGCTTTTTTAAAAAAAATACGTGTTATACACAAGTAATGAATCATGGAACTTTATATCAAAAACTAGGGATGTACTGTATGGTGACTAACATAATATAATAAAAAAATATTATTATTTTACAAAATACGTGTAGAAGACGGAAAATGCCTTAGAATGTCATAAGTGGTTTTCTCTAGGTTGTAAAACTATGGATGATTTTGATGTTCTCTAATTCTACAATGAGCATGCACCGTTTTTATAACCAGAAATTTAAAATTTAAAAATCTTTGTCCTACCTACCTCCCAGAGTAGTGATAAAAACAAATATGAAGGATGAGCTTTCTAACAGTAAGGGTGACCCTAAAATGGAATCTGTGGGGCGAGGACTCATTGTGCGACCACATGACCCCTGATCAGGTCAGGCTTTAGCAACCTGGGATTCTAGAGCCCTCTGTGAAATCCTTCCATTCACAAAATGTGTCCTGCATTGTTAGCAGGGCAGGGCTGGGCTGGGCTGGTCCCACCCTTTCTGCCTAGTGCCCTAATGCTCAGGGATAAAGCAAGCAATCAGTGGCCAAGAAAGACCCTGTAGAAGACCAACCCTAGCAGCCAATGGCAACTGTGCCCTTACCAGCTAACTCCCCAAGCGGTAAAGGCCGTTCTGGTCAGCAAACACGTTGCTGGGACCTCTACTACTGGCTCCAGGATATAGTGCTCATGATAACGTCCCTGGGGATCCAGTCCCAAGGCTTCACTCTGCAACTATAGTCCCAGGCATGCCATGGGAGAGGAAAGACCAAGTGAGTGTATCAAATACAACCCTCAGATATTTTTTGTTTGGCCCACCAAGCATTTTAAAAGACAATATACCTGAGTAGGGGTTTGGCTTGGTCACAATACAGTATAAGCAGTTTAACTTATACCCACACCCCTACAAAGCACCAAAGCGTAGGGAAAACCTGGACTCAAAGGACAGTGATTTATTCAAAGCCATGCAGCAAGTTATTGACAAACTGGGTCTAGAACCTGGGTCTCCTGACTTCCAGTTCAATGTGTTACATTACAGAATCGCTGGCTCTCCAGAGACTCTAGACCCCTTATATCAGGGGGTATCCCCGACAATGCCACCTCTTCTAGGTCTCTTTGCTGAGGATCACAGGAGATTTTAGTTATTATTTTAGGTTGTCATTGACCAAAACATGGGGGAAGAAGAAGTTCATATTTGACTCAGAAATAATTGACAGTGGACAAGCAGGAAAAGACAGGATGTGCTAGTAATGAGGGGTTGAGGAGACAGAAGAGCCCCTGCGTCTTTAGGCCAGGTGACAGCGAACCACGTAAAAGAAAGTGCACACAGCACACTCATAATAAGTAGCTGCTTGAGCAAAGCTTCAATCATCCATACTGCTCATAAGAGAAGACAGGAAGGAGTGCTCAGAGAATTAGAGGAAGCTAAATTGATGAAACGAAGGAGTTAGGGAAAGGTAGTAATCCACTTCTGCCTTGATTTCTTGGTCCTCCCTGGCTTGGCTGTAGCCTTGCTCTCATCACCGTGAAATGTGTGGGACAGCGCAAAATGTGATAAACTCTGAAAGAGCAAATATTACATTCCGGACTTCCTGCTAAGACGGTGACTCTGTTACCTGGGGAAAGGGCAGGAGGAGCTTGATGATGTGCTGTATTTTCCCTACCTTTCCTTATTTTTCCTAGTGTCAGAAAACAAATGATAAAAGAGTGGACGATGGGGTGGGGGTGGGAGGAATAGAGGGGTGAAGCAAGAGAGAGAGAAAGGAAGATTAGGGTAGAGGAAAAAAGAAAGAGTAGAAAAGCAGATAAACAAGTTAGATGACAAGGCAGGAAACAGAAGAGTTTTTCTTTCTAACTTAAAAAGGAAGATGGACTTTATTATTCTGATTTCTATCCACCCACCGACCTGTCTCCGCCTCCCTCCCCAGCCTGTGGGCTTCCAAGGTCATGAACCATCAAGGTGCATCAGGCAAGAGCATCTGTATGTGGAGAGAAAAATCTGCCTCTCTTCAGCACCCCGTCTTGCACCAGAACACTGTGAACTGCCATGAGTCTTCTCAGCTGGGAGGACTGCAAACAACAGTGAATTAATTTGGCCGTTTCACTGCACAGAAGCTGACGTGCCCCCTCACTGCATGAATACAGTGTGCTGCTGGCTTCCTCTGGATCACCAGGTGTGCAGGCATCACAGGCAGCATGACTCCTGAGGGACTCCTGAGGGACTAGGCAGCCTGAAGTGGGGGGAGGGGGGAGGGCAGGGAAGGCCGCCAATGAGCCAGCAGGAAGCGAAGACCCAATGGGTATTCCCAAAGTGCAAACACACAGAAAAGGCCAGCCTCCAGGTCAAATTCATAGTCAGTGGAGCCCTATCCATCTGGCAGCAGATGGCTGTTCTATTCTAGACTTGGTCATTCCCCTTGAGAAAACCTCTTCGATAACGTGTTGTCAGTCCGTTTCTCAATTTGCACGTAATGCTCAGACATCACCAGGACATGCAACCAAGAACAACACCGCAAAGACTCTCAGCAATATTTGGAAAGGAGGAGGAACACAGTTATTTGCTTGTTTTATTTTTAATTAAAGGTGTTAACTGCAGAGGAAAGAGACCCAGAAAAATCCTTTCTAATAACCCAGTCAGTGCACTCTCCTTAAAATCCTTTCTAATAATAGCACACTCTCCAGCCTGGCTGCTCCTTCCCTCTTCCAGTCTAGCAAAGAAGGGAAGAGCGCAAGGGGTCTATCAGATCAATGGAGGCCATGACAGAAGGCTCAACAGGGTGGTTGGAAGAGCACTTTCCAGACCAAAGAAAGCAGTCAGAGGAAACCCAAGCCACCCTGCACCCCCAGCACTCCTCTCAATGTGTTAATGTGCTAATATCCCAGAATGCTAACAAGACCGCCTCAGGTAGTGAAAAACATAGAGCACTGGGAGTCAGGACATCTGGGTGGCAGATCCAGCTCTGCCACTGACCTGCTGTGCAGCCTTAGACCAGGTGCTTAGCTTCTCTGAGTGCCAGTGTCCCCATGTATGAAACAGATGACGTGTACCTAATATTATTGCCTGTTAGAATTTCATATATATGGAATCATGCACTGTGTACTCTTTTGTGTAAGGGTTCTTTCACTCAATAATGTTTTTGAGATTTCATCCATGTTGTTGGCTGTATCATTTCTCTCCTTTTGAACTGTAGATTATACTACATTTCTTTATCCATTCTCCAGTTGATGGATGCTTGAACTGTTCCCAGTTTGGGACCACTATGAACAAAGATGCTCCTTTCTGTCTTTATGATTTTGACTAGTCTAGGTACCTTGAATAAGCGAAATCATCCAGTATTTGCCTCTTATGATTGGCTTATATCACCTAGCATAATCTCCTCAAGGTTTCCATGTTGTAGCATGTATCAGAATTTCCTTCCTTCTTAAGGCTCAATCATATTCCATTGAATGTCTATTCTTCCGTTCATCCGTTGATGGACACTTGGTTGCTTCCACCTTTTGGCTCTTGTGAAATGCTATTACGAATACTCTTTAAGATCCTGCTTTCAATTCTTTGGAATACATACCCAGAAGAAAAATTGCTGGATTTACTATTTTGAGGAACCACCAGATTGTTTTCCACAGCAGTTGTACCATTTTACACTTCCACAAACAGTGCACGAGGGTTCCAAATTCTCTACACCCTGAACAACACTTGTTACTTTCTGTTTTTTGGGTTTTTTGTTATAGCAGCCATCCTAATGAGTGTAAGATGGTATCTCATTGTGGGTTTTTTTTTTAAAGTATGGTTGACATATAATGTTATATTAGTTTCAGATGTATGATATAGTCATTTGAGAATTCTAATAATTACACAATGCTCACTAAAATAAATGTAGTTAGCATCTGTCACCATGTAATTGTGGTTTTGATTTGCATTTCCATACTGCTTCATGATGTTGAGTATTCATATGCTACATGGCCATTTGTATATCATCTTTATTATTTTTAAGATTTATTTATTTATTTTAGAGAGAGAGAGAAAGAGAGAGCGTGATGGGGGGCGAGGGAGAGAATGGGGAGATGTGGAGAATCTCAAGCAGACTCCCCGCTGACTCGGGGCTCAGTCTCATGACCCTGAGGCCATGACCCAAGCCTAAACCAAGAGTTGGACACTTAATGACTGAGCCACCCAGGATCCCTGTACATCATCTTTAAAGAAATATCTATTCAAGTCCTTTGCTTATTTTTTAATCAAGTTATTTGTATTTTTGTTGCTGACATATTATAGTTTTACAGCAAATCTTCAAGTCAGGCAATGTGAATCCTTCAACTTTATTCCTTTTCAAGATTGCTTTGGCTATTCAAGATCCTTTACATTTCCATATACATCTTAGAGTCAGGTTGTCGATCTCTATCCCTAAAAATGCCGTCTGGGATTTTGAATGGGATTGCTTTAAATCTACAAATCTACTTGGGGAAAACTGACAATAACATTGAGTCTTTTAATCCAGGAACGTGATATATCTCTCCATCCATTTATGTCTTCTTTAACTTCTCACAGCAATGTTTTGTAATTTTTATGTACAGATCTTCCACATTTTTTGGTTAAATTTATTATCTAAATATTTTATGCTTTGTAATATAATTTTAAAAGAAATTATTTTTAATTTTTATTCATTTTTTAAAAGTAGGCTCTGCACCCAGTGTAGAGCCCAATGCAGGGCTTGAACTCATGACCCCAAGATCAAGACCTGAGCGGACATCAAGAATCGGACGCTTAACTGACTGAGCCATCCAGGCACCCCAAAAACTGCTTTTTAAAGACCTTCCAATTATTTGCTACTGCTATATAAAAAATATAATCAATTTCTTAATGTTGACTTTGTACTGTTAAATCACTTCTTGGTTCTAATAGTTACTTTATTGATTGCTTAAGATTTTCTATGTCAATGATCATGCCATTTGTGAATAAAAACAATTTGCTTATTCTTTTCTTTTTTTAAGATTTTATTTATTTATTTGAGAGAGTGAGAGAGTATGAGCGGGGGAGAGGGTGGTGAGAAGGATAAGCAGGCTCCCCGCTGAGCAGGGAGCCCAACATGAGGCCCCATCCAGGCCTCCAGGCCCCATGGCCTGAGCCGAAGGCAGATGCTTAACTGACTGAGCCACGCAGGTGCCCCTGCTTATTTTCTTCTGATGGCTAAGACTTTTATTGCTTTTTCTTACTTTATGGCACTCATCAGAACCCCCATCCAGTATAATGTTGAACAAAAAAGGTAAGAGAAAACACACTTGCCTTATTCTGATCTTAGGAGAAATACCTTCCATTTTTCACCATTAATTATGATATTTGCATTTTATAAATATTCTTTATTAGATTGTGGAAGTTTCCATCCACTTTTTTTTTCTTTAAGTAGGCTCCAAACCCAGTGTAGAGCCCAACACGCCTTTGAACTATGACCCCGAGATCAAAACCTGAGCTGAGGTCAAGAGTTGGATACTTAACCAACTGAGCCACCCAGGTGCCCTAGTTCCCTTCTATTTCTAATTTGCCAAGAGTTTTTATCACAAATGGATGTCAAATTTTTTTCCAGCCTTACTGAGGTAGAATTGATGAATATTAAAGATATACAATGATGAATATTAAAGATGAATATTAAATTAATTAAATTTAATTAAATATTAATTATAAATTAAATAATTATATAATATAATTAAAATATGATATAAATATATTTTATAATAAAATAATATATTATATATTATATATAGTACAAATATAATATAAATAATTATATTATATTTATATAAATTAATTAAAATTAAATATTAAGATGAATATTAAAGATATACAAAGTTATTTGATATAGACATATATTGTGAAATGATTACCACAATCAAACCAAGTAACAGATCCATCACTTCACCTCACATAGTTACTATTTTTGTATGTGGAAAGAATACTTGAGATCACATTTAGCAAATTTTAAACATATAATACAGTATTATTAACTACAGTCACCATACTATACATTAATCTCTAGAACTCATTCATCCCACATAACTGAACCTTTTATACCCTTTGACCAACAACTCCCTATTTCCCCACATGACAACCACCATTCTACTCTGCTTTTAGAAGTTCATCTTTTCTAGATTCCACATTTAAGTTAGATCAAGCAGTATGTGCCTTTTGTGTTTGGCTTATTTCACTTAGCATAATGTCCTCCAGGTTCATCCATATTGTCACAAATGGCAGGGGTTCCTCTTTTTTTAAGAATGGATAATATTCCTCTGTGTGTGTGTGTGTGTGTGTGTGTGTGTGTGTGTGTGAAAGAGAGACATTTTCTTTATCCATTCATCCATCATATCTTAGCTATTATGAATAATGCTGCAATAAACATGGAGGTGTTAATATCTCTTCAAGATACTAATTTCATTTCCTTTGGCTATACACCCAGAAGTGGGATTGCTGGATCATACAGTAGTTCTATTTTTAATTTTAATTTTTAAGTTTTTGAGGAAACTTCATACTGTTTTCCATAATATATGTACCAATTTACATTCCCACTAATTATGTGCAAGTGTTCCCTTTTCTCCACACCCTTGTCAACATTTGTTATCTCTTGTCTTATTGTCTTGTCTTATACATAAGAGGTATACAGTGATATCACATTATAATTTTGTCACTGCTTTTCCTGCATCTATTAAAATGATTATATGGTTTTGCTCCTTTATTTAGTTAGTATGGAGAATTATATTCTTTTTTTTTTTTCCCAAATGTGAAAGCAAGTTTTCATTCCTGGGATAACACAGCTTGGCCATGGATGAATTATCCTTTTTATATATTGCCAGATTTGATTTGCTAATATTTTGTTAATGATTCTGTGTCTATGTTTATGAGAGATTCTAGTTTATAATTTTTTTGTAATATCTTTGTTGGGTTGTGGTATCAGAACTATGCTGACTTCACAAAATGAGTTGGGAAGTGTTCACTCCTCTTCCTCTATTTTGTGAACGAGTTTGTGTAAAAATTGTGTTTTTCCCTTAAATATCTGATAAAAATTACCAGCTAAGCCATCTAGGCCTAGAAGGTTCTTTGTGGGAAAGTTTTTGATAATGAATTGATTTCTTTAACAGATACATAATTGTTCAGCTTTTCTATTTCATCTTGTGTCAGTTTTGGTAAGTGTTTTTTTTTTTTCCAGAAAATTCATCCATTTTATCTGATTTGCCAAATTTATTGGCACAATATAATTCAGAATATTCCTTTAGTATCCTTTAATGTCTGTAGAAGCTGTAGTGACTTATATGCTTTCATTACTGGATACTGGTATTTTGTGATCTCTTTCTCTTTTTTCTCATTGGTCCAGCTAGGTCTTCATCAATTTTGTTGATATTTTCAAAGAATTGCTTTCAGTTTTGTTATTTTTCTCTAATTTTGTCTGTTTTCTATTTCATTCATTTCCGCCCTTACCTTTATTATTTCCTTCTTTCTACTATTTTGCATTTACTTTTCCTTTTCAGTTCTAAAGATGGAACATTAAGTCACTGAATCTTGTCCTTTCTTCTTTTCTAATATACGCATTTAAAGACATAAACTTCCCTCAAACCACTGCTTTAGCTACAACCCACAAATGTTAATGTGTTCTATTTTTATTATCATTCACTATGAAGTTTTTAAAAATCTTTTCATTTTCAAATAAATTCAGAGAAAAGTTAAAAGAACTATATGAAGAACTTCTTTTTACCCTTTACTCGTATTACTAAATATTACCATTTACCATCTTTGCTCTATATTACCTTCCCTCTCTTTCTCCATTTTTTTCTGAACTACCTCTGAGGAATTTGGCAAACTGATGCCCTACCACTCCAAAATACATTAGTGTATTTGTCAACCAAACCGTCAACACTCTCTACAGAGCGACAATTCAGCCACAAAACTAAAAAGTTAAAACTGGTATGTAACCACCAACAAAACTTCAGACTGCATTTAGGTCTCACCAATTGTTGCTGTAATGTCCTTTACAACAAATGGATCCATACATTGCATTTAGTTGCCCTGTCTCTTTAGAGTCCTTTCAATCTGGAACTCTTTCTCAATCTTTCCTTGGCCTTCAGGCCCTTGATATTTGTGAAGAGTGGGCGGGCTTTTGGTCACCTTCCAGTTCCTTCAGCTAGTTCTTTTTTATATTTTGTCTGAGTTTACAGTTGTTTTCTGTGGGAGGGTTGGTTCAAAAGAACTACTCCACCATTACCAGAAACGGAATCAAGATGGAGTTTAATCCTCTTCTGAACACAGATCCCACGTGAAAAACATGCCTGTCTTTGTTTGACTAGCATGACAGCTCTCATATCTACAAAACAGGCACAGTTCCATAATGCAGCTTCATAGCATTTCATATAATTTTCCCAAATATTTATTTTATTTTTATAATTTATTTTATTATTATAATTAAGTGATGCCTATAGTTAAAAAAATCAAATAGTACAGAAAGGTATCAAATGAAAAGAAAAAGTCCCCCTCCTATCATTAAAAGAATTGCCTTAATGGGCAGAGTCTCTCTAACACCATGCTTGGCACACCAGTGATAGGAAAAATAAAGGAAACTCTAGCCAGGAATCAAAAGACCTAAGTTTCCAGTCCTGGGCTCCAATTCCAAAAATGGCTTTAGGTATATCACTTATGCATGCAGAAAGTATTTACTCAGTTCCTAGTAGCAATATTTAACTGCTCTATGCCTCAGTTTTCTACTCTGAGAAATGCACATAGCACTATCCATCTTTTCTATTTGTCTCATGGGCAGGAGAAAAATGATACAATATTATATGTTTGAATTGCTAAAAGTTGAAAGCATAATACAAATGTAAAATATATCAGGTATTAAACCTCTAGAAAAATTAACCATGGAAATCAAAAGCCTTAGTTGGAATACAGGAGATGGCAATGGAAGAATCTATATACTCTATTTGGTTTTATACCATTATACTATCTATACCTGTACTGTCCAATACAGTAGCTATTATACATGTGGCCACTTAAGTTTGAGTTAAAATAAAATAAAACGCAAATTCAGTTCCTCTGTCACATTAGCCGCATTTCAAGTGCTCAGTAGCCACATGTGGTTATCAGCTATTGTACTGGACCTATAAAGACCATTTTCCTTATAACAGAAAGTTTTAGTGGACAGTACTGACCCCATACCATTTTACACTATGTATACTCTTAACTGCCTGGTATTACTGTTGTTGCTGAGGAATGACTGCATAGTAGCTAGCCTTCCACTATACAACAAAACAAAAATCCTAAAAGCTAAAAGAAATCCAGATAGGTAAGAGTTCTAACCAAATCAGAATGGTACTGGGCTTAGTGCTTTGGAAGACCCTTGGAACTGGTTCTCATCAGACAGATTAGGAAACCGAAGCCCAGGGAAGCAGAGTCTCTGGCCCCAGGTGCCACAGTGAATTCACATTAGAGTTCAACATGGAATCCTGGTATTTCATAGCATAGGCTTTGCAGTAGGATCTGTCAGTTATTAGCCATGTAGCCTTGGACAAGTAACCACCCCCGAGCCTCACTCTCATCATCTGCAAACTGAGGAATAATAATCCCAACTTTGCTGGGTTGTCATGAAGATTAAAGAGATGATGTCTAGAAAGCGCTTGGCAGAAACCCTGGCACCCCACCGGGACTTGGTGAATGCCACCTGCTGTCATCATTAGCTAATACACTGCTCTTTCCACTATACCACGAGCTCATCAGGAGGCTTTGGCCACCAGATGCATCATCGTCATGGAGCTGGCGAGTGTAGGAAGGAACGGGGAAATTATGCAGCTTGGCAAAATGTGCCAGGGGGCAGAATGATAAATGCATTGTACAGCAGCACCTACAGAACTGCTCCTGCGGGTCCCCATGCAGTAGCAGAAATTTCACCTTGAGGGGTGCAAAGGGAAATGTACCATTCGCATGCCTCTGTGTTCTTACCTTTAAAAAGGCATCTGAGGGATGGAGCACTACAGACGGAAGGAGATGTTTATGTTTCTATAACCCTCATGCTGAGACAACTGGAGGAGTCAGCATTCTGTTTTTGTTCTTCTCCCTCCAGAAGTAATATATCACAACTCTGTTAGCTACCAACACAGCGACCCCACCACAGGCCTCCCCAAGCTGCCTTCGGGGTGGGTGGAGCTCTCCCCAAGGCTTCTCCAGGTCCCTCCTGTGTGCCCTAGCCCCTTGCCCCCTGCCCGGCATGGTGTGAGGTCCAAAACAATCCTAAAATACCGGGCCCACTCTGCAGCACCATATGCTCTCCTCTGGAAGACCACCACACATGAGGTGATCAGATATTAGAGTAAAATCAAATAGCAACAAGTGACTCAGACTCTAAGTGAGAAGAGGTTTCCATTCAATTCCATAACAAATCCTAGCCATGTGCTTTCTGACAGGCACTATGCCCTGCACGAATGATACGGCTGCAACCAAGACAGAGTATCTGTCCTCCAGGAGATGCTATTTGAAATGGTGACTGGAATTGTCCACCAAAAATGCAACTGTTTAAACTCTAATCTGAGCCTTGTGAAGTGGTACAATTTGGATTTGCAGGTAAGGAGGGAGCTGGGGTTGGGATACTCTGAAGCTCATCCTTGCTGCCACTCTGAATGAAAACAGAAGCCCAAGAAGGGACCACAAGGACTTCAAAGGCACACTTCACTGTCCCAGCTTTAAAGTGGCAGTTTCTGAGGAAGGAAAGCCACTTAGTGGTTCTGCGCACCTCTCCTAGCCTGTGCCTCGGCCCCAAAGAGATCAGAATAAGCTGTCACAGGCTCTACGTCTTCTGGCACGAGAGGGGTGAACACCATTCACAGTCACCTCTTTGTCCTCCGGCCTAGTAAACCACCATCCAGGCACCTGTATGTCTTCTAACCACAACACAGCCACCATGTTAGCTTTATTTCCTAGCTGTGTCCTTAGACAAACTTCGCCAAGTTTCAGTTTCCTCATCTACAAAATGGGAATAAAACAGTATATGCTTCACCAGCATGTGGTAAAAATTCAAAGTGATATTTATACAGTGCTAAGCACCATACATGGTACACGGTCAACGATCAGCATACAGGAGCTATCATTATTATTTCTAAAAAATCCTACTGTTCCCAATCAAGTCTTTCTTAACTGGGCATTCAAGCCTATCAATACCATCCTCAGGGTTAGCACCTCAGAAAGAACCAGCCTCTTCCCAGAGACCCTTCAGGAACCTAAAAAGAATCTTCTCAACCACCAAATTCAGTCTGACCCAGCCTTCAAAGGTCATCTGCTCGAAGAAGATCCCCCAAAGACTCAAGAGACTCAGCCATCAACTCTTCCCTGATACTGCCTCTAGATCTCTCTGGTCACAGGTCCTCAGCTCTGACCTGTAGGAGATTCATACTATCAATCACATCCCATTTAGAAAGTTTTAGGACTCTGTGTCCTCCCTATTGTCATAGTCCAAGTTCACAGCTTGAATGCACCCTGGGTACTCAGCAAGTACTGATGGCTTAAGAGGAACACAAGAATCATGGAAATGATTCACATCAAATGCCAGCCCTACAATAACAGTTAACAATTTCCAATGAGCTATAAGAAATTGAAGTTTCCTGAAAACCCAGAGAAGGGTGGATATGACAAAGAAATCTCCTAACATAACTTACATTTATTGCTTCATAGTTTATAAAATGCTTTTACATTCACAACATCATTTTGACAACAACTTGGAGAGGTAGGCCAAATAAGTATTAATACACAGACGTCAAATCTGAGGCTCAGAGAAGTGAAGCAGATTGTCCAAGAACGAAACCACAACATTAAGCCTCTTGATTCTTCCAAGTTCCTCTTCTGTTTGTTGTTCCTTGATACATACTCTGTCTTCAAATGATATGCATGCTCCAGGCTATTAATAAAAAAAAATCGCACTCAAAAGGAACCACGTGGAAATAAAACCACAAAGAAGATCCTCTGGAATGACTCAATTACCTTTTTAGAGTGAGGAACTTTCCTCACACAATCCTGGGGGTGCTGGCTACAACGACCTACATTTTGTTCAGCAGCTGGGAGCCACCGTGCCCAGCCAGCTGGATCTCCTGAGGCGGCACATGGCAAGGTCCTCACGGGAGCTACAAACAGCCTGCCAGTGCCCGCAAGCAGGCTCCCACTCTGCCTCCTGCTTCCCTTTCCCCTTCCACTTCTGGCCTCTCTGAAAAGCCAAAAGCTTCACAATTGATTGTCATAGCAGCTGCTCCTTTTGCAAAGATATCTGATTTCTTCTATTTCTGCTACCCACAGCCAGTCTCCCCCAGTGTTGGATGATACCACGCATTCAGGGAAAAGAGCTCCCTTCCAAACAGTCATCTGAAGGTGCAGAAGGTCCCCACCACCGCTGACAGTGCCCCCACAGAGAGAGCCACTGCATCACAAAAGGGAGTTACGTAATCACACCAAGACTAACTCTCCCCTTCTCGTCATAATTCAGTGGTCCCTCCACCAATGGGGGTCCTGGGTTCTGAGGGTCACATCCCAACAGAATGGCCTCGTTTTGCTTCCTTGGAAATGACAAGAGTAATGTTTTCTCTTTATCTACCTCAAATAAAGGGTTCCTACCAGGCAAGGCCTCGGTGGCAGCGGCTCAAGACATTACATGCCAAGAAGAGGCTGGAAACTCAATGGCAATAGCCTTTGGAAAGAGGGATGACTACAGGACTGGCTCCTAAAACAGCCTTCCAATATAAAGTACCCAAAGGGGCCTGGCAGAGAGACAGCTCATTGGACCAGTGCCAATACCAAAAAGGGCTTCCAAGCAGGAAGCTCCGAGCAGCAGCAACCCTCCGAATCGAGCACATGGCATTTCAGTGAGGAATCAGCCATTCAGAACAAGGTCCCGGACAGTGATCAGGGTCCAGGACACAGAGTCTAGTCCCTGGGTAATGAGACTGGCAAAATCCATGCCCTGCTCTTAGTATGAAGTCTGTGTACACGCGGAACTGGCAGAGAGGTCCAGCTATCTGGACAGGGCTGGTGTGAGAGGGAGAAGATGTTGAAGAAAGACAAAAGGAAGGCCAGGGTTCATCAGCCAGCACCCAACAAACTCTAGATCTGGAATCTGAAGAGGGCTCAGAGACAAGGAAGGTAGACGGAAGGTGGAAAAGAGCTTCAGGGACAGCAGCCTGACAGAGCCAAGGAAAGTGGGTAATGACACCAAGCAAAGAAAAACTCAATCTAGAAAGAAAAAAGGAGCAGATTTTCAGGCCGGATGGCAGGAATACTAAGATGAACGTAAGATATCACCCTTGTTATCCACTGGGGGATGAGTAGCAATTGTCCAAGCAGCCAAGGGCAAACGGATGCAGAAGAACCAGCCTGTGCAAGGACTCAGACATATCAAACAGCATGATAATTCCGTTGGTTCAGTATAGATGAAGTGCAGAAAACCATGGGAGAGGCTGCTAGAAGGTGAGGCTGGGTATTCTGATGGGCAGGATCAAGAAGAGCTTCCTATGTCAAGGTGGAGATTTTGGACTTCATCCCGATGGGAAGCCATTGAAAAGTAAGGGCACACTTTCATCCCTGTCAGTTATTTGCTGAGCACCTACTATGTGCCAGCCGCTAATCATGATGATGGGGATAGAGTGGTGAACAAGGCCAACAGCAACCCTGGAACATACGCTCTAATAATCCCATTCTTTGCACACTGGCTGTGGGGATTACAGACTGTTTCTCCTTCCCCTTGAGGGCAGAGGCTGCTGGGCCTTATCCTCCTCTATATCCTAAAGGCTTGGGTAACTTTCTTCTACATAGCAGGTTTCCAATAAATGTTTATTGTGGGAATGAATTTTTTTTTCTGTATTTTCTAAGAGTCAAAATGTAAGGGCATCACAAAATCGGATTTAGATTTTAGTAGTACATCGTGCCGGCAGCTGGGTGGGGGCAGCTGCGATGAAGCCAAACTAGAGACGAGAGGTTCTCACTTGAGAGACGGCCACTGAAATGAGGTGGCAGATAATAGGGCCCAAGCTAGAGGGATGGCGGCAGAGATGGGGGCAGTTTTAGTCCCCCGGCCAACCGGCCTTCACAGAGCTCACACCTCTCTCAAACCGCCACAGCCTCCTTGAAACCCTCACTAGCTTCTGTTTTCACTCGAAACCTCTGCGTGGTTTACTTCCACCCTGGGACAGCCCAGTTTTCAAGGTCAAATGCAACAAAAGACAGCTGGTCAGCTCCAGGGTGACCGTGGGTGCAGCCTGGGGCAGTTGTCATGCTGCAGAGCACGGTGGTGACACGTGAGGTCACTGGGACTTTAAATCAGTGCTGATGAATTTCCTCTGCAGCTGGGAGAAAGCAAGCCAGAAGCATCCTTGCTGTCAACACTGATGGCTAACCTCGACAGGAATCCACGCTCTGTGGCCCTGCATGGAGGCTGGCCGTGGATTACCAAGCATCTGGCCTCTGCTATGTTCACTGGTTCTGATTCTAAGAAGTGTTTATCACAAGGTCCAGCACGGTTCTGTGTCGCTCCTAAGATCTCGAGTGATTAAGAGAGAAGAGCAGCTCCGACCCATACTTAGAACAAAACCCGTATCCGAAGCACAGAGCACCTCATATGCCGTGAACCCAATAACATTTGGACAGCACTTTAGAGTCTACAAAAACCCTTCTCTATCTTATTTGCATACTTCAATAATCTTGTGGGCAAGATAAAGCAGGTATTATTACTCCCACTTTGGAGAGGTCTGACTGACCCAATGTCACAAGGATTGTGGGTGATAGAGCAGAAATTCCAACCCAGGTCTCACTCCACATTCAGGACTGCCCCTCAGACCTCCCCCCTCCAGCAAGCACTATGGCTTCCCACAGTCGTGGGTTAACTTCACTGTACTGGTCCTTGCTGAGGCTATCCTCTTCCTCCTGCTGTTCTCAGAAGACACTGACCCGGGCTGCAAGTCTGGAGAGAGCCACCGGGTCTCCATCAGACCCAACTATCACCTAGTGAGAGCCAGAGCCAAAGCCAGAGCCCAGGGCCACACTGGCGTCAGAACTGTCCTGAGAGGAAGCTGCTGGGGTACAGACAGGGCTGGCAGTGAGAACGAGGGCTCCGAGCGCGGGGTTCCAGCCCCGGCACTGTGTCACCATGTGCTGCGTGACCTGGAGCTCATGACAGCTTTCTCTTGGAACACCTGCTCCCTCGCCCCTGGAATGAGGGCAGCCACCACTGCCCTGCCCACCACTCAGGGGTCAGAGCCAATAATGGTGTCTTTCTTGGGCCATTTCCAGGCATTTGCTAGACTGTGCCGGATGGAATCGCTACAGAGTAAAGCCAACGCGTCCCTGCCTGGAGCCCTCCCCACATTAACCTCATCGCGGCAGCAGACAATCTGGCTTTCAGTCCAACCAGGACGACTGAAACCACCCAGCAGGGGATCTCGCCCTTTCCTCAGCACATTCGCACCAATCCCTTGCTGTGGACTAAGCTGGGCCCTCATCACACACAGATAAATAAGATAGTGTCTGTGCTCAAAGAACTCAGTGTGTGATTTAGAGATGGACATATGAATAATTACTGAGGCACTAATAAATACCATGTGACAGCTACCGGGCAGCAACTTTGTCTTTGCTCTGTGAATTCCTGGCACCCGCGCTGTGCACGTCCCACACTCGGGTGCAGTAAACATTTACCGAATAAATAAATAAAACTACCATGTAACACGATGACAAAAGATATACACACTTCAATGAAAGCATTTCTGTTCTCCACCTCAAAAATTCCATCTTCACACGTCCCCTTTTTTCTTGACTCCTGTGCTATGAGGAGGTGTCCTTGCGTCTTGTTAGAACTCTCCCCTTCACAGAGATTCCAAGCCCCTCTCATCTCCCTGGGGCGCCTTGCTCCAGCTAGGCCCCCTGCCTCCTGCATCGTTGCTCACAGCTCATGCTCGCTCGCTCGCTCACTCACTCTCTCTCTCATCCTTTCCTTCGGCCTTCTCACACACTCCAGTTTCCCCAAGTTCACAAAACTAACTTGAACCAAGCTCCGTCCCAGTTGCTGAACTTGTTCTCTCATCCTCCTTTGGCCACTGAATCCGGGCAGGGTTGTTCACACCGGCAGCCTGCATTTCTCACCATCCCCTCACTCCCCGTGTCCCAGCTCGAGCCTCTCAGAGGTGTCACCACAACCTCGCAGCCGTCTTTTCTCAGCCTCGACCTCCCTGACCTCCTTGTTGAGACTTCCTGAGTTTCTGAGAACACCGCGGTTCCTGGCTTGCTTTCTCCCTCTCCTGTCAATACACAGTCTCTAGCCGGCTGCTCTTCCTCTGCTTTCCTCCTAATGCAAGGTCTTGCCAAGATTCCCCTGTTATTTTGCATTAGCTCCCTTGAGAAATAATTTAATGTCAAAGCTTCCAATTTAGGAAGCCTTTCCAGTCACCACTTCCCACCCCAACCACCCCCCACCCCAGCCCTGCAGGATCCAACAGAACCAGAGGGGCTGAAAATGCAAGACAGAAAAGGTCCCCAAGGACATGGGTAGGGATGGGATCATTGTCAGACTCTCTCTTCCAGTCTTTGTCACGCTCAGCTCGTCCTGTAATGAACTGATGTTAGCCCTGCCACTAGCTCACGAGCTCCTAAGACAGGAACTCTTCCAGCCTTCCCTGCTCCCCCCATCCGCCTATGCCTGGACAGACAGGCACACATAAGCATCTGCTAGGTGAAAGACGGACAACCGAAGACACACATGTGTGGCAGTGCTTGGTAAACTGTGAAGCCCTAAAGGACGATAAGCCTCATCCTCAACAGATTCTGTAAGAAACTTCTGGGTTGTTCGAGCATATTACAGGGTCAGACGCTCTGTTCTCTGGCTCCGCAGGACATGTGATGCCCAAACGCCTGGAAACATGCAAATGCCTATTCCTGCACTGGCCCGGGTCTAGGAAGCGCAGACCGCAGGGGGAGAGTGCAGGTGACCTGAAGAAGGTCATGTATCTCTGAAACCCTTTCTTTCGTCCTGTTTTCATTTATTCAGTCAGCAAACATCCACTGAGCACCCACGAGGTGCTGGGAGCTACTCGAGGCCCTGGGAACACAGCTTTGAAGGAGGCAGACAAGGCCCTTGCACTCCCAGATCCGGTATTTTCATGTGAAGGGATGATAAATACAAATAAATAAGAAAACAGCAGAGAGTAGAGACGTGCTTGCTGTGTCATAGCCTTTACCATCCCTTCAAACAAAACAGCCCTGGCTGGTGGCTCGCTCTCTCTCCTGAGTGTTTCAGGGACAAACCCAGTCCGTGGCTCTGACGTTTGTTTGTGCAATGATGCCTCCTGTCGGGTCGGCCGCTGCACACAGATGTGCTGGCTGTTCTCACCTCCCAACAAAACCAGCTTTGGGTGAACACTGCTCCCCCATCTGGGGAGGCCTCTAAAGCCTGCTGCACCTGGAAGGTCTGGGCCGCAGGGCTGCACAGTCTCAGAGACCTCCTGCTCCTCTAAGAACAGCAATGATGCTGGAGATGACTTACGGGAGAGCTACCTGGGGATGCTTTTTCGGGTTGTGTTCAATTCTGTCAGAGCCCTCCGGACTCAGCTGATTGCTGGTGGTAGATTTCTGTGTTATTTAGGGCACCAAAGTCCCACAGTCTTGACACAAACTTAAAATTAGAAATGCATTAAATATAGGAAAGGAGGAAGGTCATTCAGGAAGGGCAGCCTTCCGAGGGAGCTGCAGGACAAAGCCGCCCTGGAAACTTCCAGGTTCGTTAATGGGTTTTACACAGCATTCGAGTGGTATTTCTCCTTCTGAAATAACCCTGTGGAAAGCGTAGGGGACTGGCTCAAACCTCAGTTAGCACAGCCGAGTGAGTGACTCTGCAGACTAAAAATAGCTTCTTTCCCACTCGTTCTGACAGATCTCACCCAGACCCAGTGCACAGGTAGGTCCTCCAACAAACACTTTCAGTCCTGCAGTAAAGTCAGGGTTGATGGCTTTTGGGCTGAACAATACCCAATCCTTGGTTCAACTCTTGTTTATTTCCACGTTTCCTGCTCCTGCTCTGAGGGCTCCGTGTGTGTGTGTGTGTGTGTGTGTGTGTGTGCACGCGTGCATATGTGCGCTGAGCTCCCGGACTGGGATTCAGTGCTCCTCAACCAAACGTGGGCAGAATTTAAACCAGGAACATGACTCAGGCCCATGGCTGCAGACTGAGCCCAGAGCAAGGCCCTCTGAAACCCTGGGAATCAGGCTGTTTGTCTTGGGCCCTCTCCTAATTCCTAGCTAGCCTCTCTGGGCCTCAGTTTCCTCAACTGTAAAAGGAGGATAATCGTTCCCAGTCTGGCCTATTTCACAGCATCATGCTGGGAGCAAATGAGATAAGGGACATGGAGGTTATTTTCCTTCAGACAGTAATCCTATCAGAAAGATGGATGGCAGGGATGGGACAGGCCAGACAGACAGCGAGACCACAAAACGAGGCTGGCCCCCTGGAACGGGCAGGCATCCCGAGCAGCCGAGGAGCTAGCGCAGATCTAGACTCACAGCTTCCGTTCATGTTGTCCCCTCTGCTGGAATGTCCTTCTCCCTTTGCCAAACTCCTCCTCATTTTTAAGAACCCAGTTCAAACAACATTTCTGTTCATGGGTGTCTTCAGTGTAAATCTCTCCATCTTCCCTGTTCTCTTGGCTTTCCGTACACACCTCTCATAGCACATCCACTCTGTACAGTAAGGGTTTATTTACAAACCCGGAAGTTCTTTGAGGGCACAGGCATGGATTCTTTATCCTTGTATCCACCCCCGCCCCCGCCACCACCACTGTGTGGCCACTGCAGGCACGTGGCAGGTGTCAACCAATGTTTACTGGGTTGACTATGCAATAGGCGAGATCCCAAAGCCAAGAAGGAGGTAAACGAAGGAAAGCAGGAAGGTGGGACAACACACGCAGAGCCAGCAGAGGGGGCGGCAAGTGGGGACCCAGGAAGTACTGTCACAGAGGTCTGCCTGCCCCTGGCAATAAGGTCACAGCCACAGGGACAGCAATCAAAGCTGAACGGCAAGTCCTGGGGGGACCAGGCAGCAACATCACACTAAATCCCAATGACCTAAACTGGAGCAGGAGGCCCTGGGGATAAGGAACAAGGGCAGAGAACAGAGCCAAGGCAAAGAGGCAGAGCCAGGCTCAAGTGCTACTGAAGCCTGGAACATCTGGTTTAGTTAAAACGCCCAGGTCTGCCAAAGTTGAGCCAGCAGCTAGGGGTCAAGTGATCTTGACTATGACCCTGAGGGACTCCAGGGGCAGGAGTCATTATAACTTTAAGTAGTGATCATTTCCATAAAATAAGAATCAGATATGGAAGGGACTCTAAGATCTGTAAGAATCATCAGGAATCACCTGGCCTAATATCCCCCACCTATATCTGAGGGGAACTAAGGGTACAGGAGGAAAGGGGGCTTGCCCAAATTCACTCAATTTGGGCAGAAGCAAAACTAGAAGCCAGGTCTTTTGACTCTCAATCTGGACCTCATCCCCTCACAGGCTGTCTGCCTTCGGTCAAGCAGGTCTTCTGATGGTCCCACGCACACATTAGGTGCCCAGCTCTAGCTGCTTCTGAATCCTGGGGAGCCCCAACATACCCACTAAGTGAGCACAAGCACCTCTGCCCCACTGTGAAACACAGGCTTCCACCTTTGGGCAGAGTTTAGAGCCAAGGTTCCATGGGAAATGTGTAGGCGACAGCCCACCTGGGGCTGGGGAAGCTGTTGTGATTCACACACACACTCTGCCCTGATATGTACATGGGGGGATTAATCCCGATTATTCTGCTACACCTGAAATTTTCCAAGAGTGGCTAGAGGGGCCGAGTATCCAAGGCCAAGCTGATAGAGCATGAAACACACAGTCTTCACCACTGTAAGAATATTAAAGAAAGGCCTGCCAGGGCTACAATCTCAAAGTCTTTCTCAGGCTGGAGATGAGACATGGCTCAGAAGAAAGAACTGAGACTCTCAGGGGACCAGAGACTGCCTCCCAGACTCCCGGAACTGTTATCCAAGTGAGGATACATATGCAAAAGGACAGATGCAACTTCATCTATACAGAAAATATGTGAGCTTCAAATACTCAAGTTCAAGTCCCAGCCCCACTGTTTATCTACTGTGTGATCTGGGGCCAGTGACCTACCCATCCTGAGCCTAAGTCTCCTTACTCATAAAGCAGCGATTATAACACTCGCACCCAAATTTATTGTGAGGATGAAATAATACATGTAAAGTTTTTAGTATGCTGCCTGGTCCACAATAACCACCAAGTTACATTGTGTTTATTTGCTTTCCTTTGTTCACAAAAAGTGATGCTTATACCACCTGTGTTTCTCCCTTCTGTGTGGCTGTCACTCTGGATCCCAGACACCTCGCTCCTCACTCTGTTTATCCCTTGCACATGGAAGAAGGCAACTGGTCAGCCATGGGCCACACTCGATTCCTTGAAGGTCACGAATTATTAGCTTAGTTCAAGGCTGTTCCTGCTCCCCAGGTGTCCCTGGACCTCCCTGGTCAAGCCCCTGCCAGGGCAACACCTAATTTATTAGAGCTTTTTATCTTTTCCAAGATGAATCCACTCCTAGCAGCTTAGAGCTGCCCCCTGGCCCAGCTCTGGGCCTCAGGCAAATAAATGCCTGACAGGTCTGACCTGAACATCGACAGCAGGGATAATTCCCAGACCAAATTTACCAAAAGGAGACAGCCCGGGGTTTGAACCTGCAGTGAGACTGGCAAGTATACACACCAGCACCCCAGAGACTGGAGCAGACATGGAGTGAGCACTAAAACGAAGCTGCCTCAAGGCTCAGGGCTCAAGCCAACTCCTCGGCCCCGCCAAGAAGCTAACCAAAGTCACTTCGATGTCAGCCTCTTAGGCTATAGATGTGCACTGGCCATATCTGTCACAGTGCTACACACAACGGCCACCACACGGTATTAAAGGGCAAAGAGGAGAAAGGGCCCAACAGTTACCGAGTGCCAGCCGCATGCCAAGAACCCTGTGTGTAGTCCTCATTGATGACATTTTGTGGTAGGCATTATGGTCCTCGTCTTGCCAATGAAACCAGAGACTCAGAAAAATCCATGAAGCCTCTGGGCCTCTGCTATGCTAACCCGACCACAAAGTCTTAAATGTTCTGAGAAAGACAGAGAAGAGGAAAGGGTCTAAAGCACTCGGTACCAAGCCCTCGGCACCTTCACTGGCTAAGCAGACAATACTAGCGAAAATAGTGCATTCCCTCACTCGCAGCTGGGAGAGTCAACTTCTTTCAAACAGAATCTAGAGAAATACAGCAAAAGTCATAAAGATGTTCATGGCCTTTGCCCCTGCAATTTCATCCCCAAGACTGTATCTTAAAGAAACAGTTCAAAAGGGTGTTCACTGCAGAGTCCACCACGGTGACAAAAAAGAGGAAATGAGATAAATGTCCAACATTCAAAGAATAGTTTGGAAAATCCCAGAACCTCTGACTCATATAATGTTCCATGGCCCATTTTAAATGACCTTAGAAATCAGGAAGAAAAAAGCAAAGCATTTGTGAGCAAATAAATGAAGACTGAATTCAAACGTCATCAGCGCCAGCGCTCTAAATTTATAAAGGGGGTCCGTGTGCGTGCAGAAAGGAATGCAGCTGTGAGGGCAGTTAAGGTTAGGGAGGGATTTTCTATTGTTATTATTAATATTATCATTACCATTATCATTATTATTACCATGTCTAAATTGCCTTTGTGGTTTTGTTAAATGAGTGCCTTTTCAATTAAAGAAAGAAAGAGTGAGAAAGACAGACAGACTTAACCCCAGCACTAAGGAAAGGCCCAGGAGGAGCAGGTCTGGGATGTGAAGCAAAAACTGAGAACCGTCCTACATACCCGGAAGGAGGAGGCCAGGCGGGCCCCGGGGGAAGGGAAGCCCTCTAGGTATGAAGAGGGTTGTAATTAGTCTGATGCTAATTACAGAAGTCTCGCTAGCTTATTAATTTTTTTGACAGACTCTGAATGAAGACTGAATTCCTTCATTAAGCCAACTTGGGTTCAGAGGCACATTTCCTACGTGGCCTTCCTCATTCTTCTCAGAAAACCTAGGCTTTTCTTTTTTTTAAGGACAGCAGTAAAGTAAAATTTAGTAACAGAAACACACACCCTGGAGAAATTAAGACTCCTGCCTTAAATGTAGAAATTCAAGACATTTCAGGGAATTAAAAGGGCTTGAATAAGGAACTGAACTACAATATCTTCCACACTGGGAAATATAAACAGAAGTGCAGAATACTCAGCTCAGTATAAAGGCCCTCTTCGTCAGGTTCCAACCCTCTTTCTGATACTACCTCATATTCACCTCCACAGACACCCCATGCTCTAGCCAAACTGTACCACCATGGTCCACCGAACACTTTCTTCGCTTCACCCTGTTCCTGCTATTGTACCTACCTGAAAGTCCTCCTCTTTCTTACAGCTGCTTGCTGGAGTCTGACCCATCCTCCCAGGCACAGCTCAAAGCCATGTCCTCTGTGATACTGGCCTAACCCAATCCCCAGAACCTGAATTCATCTCTCACTCTTTGCAGCAGACCCAGAGTACTTGGAATCTCTCTAAAGGAGCTACATACAGTCTTCCTTGCAGTACAGTTATCCAGATTTTCTACCTTTTCTACCATATTGGACCCTAAGGAACTTGAGGCGAGGACCCCTTCAGAGTCCTGCATGGAACCCACCACAATGTCTCCACTGGAAACACATAGTAGGCCCACAGTAAACGCTTCAATGCAAGACAAGGAAAAGAGATGCATCACTTCTAATGGAAAGTCACTTCCTACCTCAGCTGCTCCTGTTAAGCAATGCAGAGAGGAAGGCATGCTCTTCTGAGGTCCTGAGCAGGGGTGCGACGGATCCTGATTTTGTAGTTTCCAATCTTCATGAGACTCCAACTTCCTCCCTAGTTGACCATAGTCCGCTCGGCCCCAGGTAAACACCTTCCCAGTTTCTAAAAACAAACATTAGTTGAATTAAGGTTACATTCCACAGCTATGCTCTCATGGGCAGGCAATGAATTACAAGAGGAAGTGTGAACATTTAGTTTAGTACCAGCTGCCAGGAGCCATCCTCTCTTCCTGTAGGGAGAGCACAACTATTCACACTTTCACAGACGTGGGGACTGAGGTTCGGAGGGGTGAAATGGCATGACCAAGATCAAACAAGCCGTGGACACCAGAGCTGGATTCCAGTGGAGGCAGATTTCAAAGCCCGTGTGCCTGTGTTTTGACAGGCACAGGGTGACAGGGAACTCTTTGACCACACCTTATGGCCTCTCCAACCCTCCTTGCGCTTCACCCAGATGTCTGCTCCCAGGCCGTCAGCCACCTTGAAGTTCTCGAGGCTTCTGCCTTGCCCCATGCCACAATCTCTTAGCACCTTCCTCCTAGCGCAATTAATGTCCAGTTTTGTGTGTTTTTTCTCCATATAACAACAAGAGGACCTTCAGAGTCTATGCTCTTACCCAAACGAGCAATTCTCATAGTCCCAAGGCAAGTGTCTATGTGTGCTGGAAGGGAGGGAGTGAGAGAAGGGAAAAAAGACAAAATCACTTACAGCCAGGAAAGCCTCAGTCCCCCAGGCGCACCACCTGGGAAGCTGGCCAGCGCAGAAGATGATTGAAGAAAATGGAGTTTGGAAAAAGAGAAATGCCTTTCTTCTCCCAGATAAGAAAAAATTCACCAAACTCATTCAGTTGTACCAAGTGCCACATTTGTTATTTCAACAGAAATGCAAAATCTGATGAGGCATAGATTATTAACAGATTCTCTGCAATAAATATGCATAACCATGTGCGCTGTATAAATTCTTTATACATGTTTATTTTAACAAAGAAAAACTTTGCTTAAGAGACAAAACACCAAGCAATGCATATTAAATTCTAGACAAATCTACTACTATGATACTACTGTGTTTAGTATCAAAGCTTCATCTGGCCCCATATCCAACATACGGTTTATAGTGTCAGCTACAATAAACCACAGACTCATGGGGGAAATGTCAGAATACTGAAGGGATGCAGTTCAGAAGATTAGTCTGCTCACGGACACCACCTAGATACCAAGGAGTTCATAAGAAGTTCTGAGCTTCCTCACAGAGGGAACAAAGTCTGTGCAGCCCATGGGGTAGCAGGTATACGACAGGAACCGGGAGTGGGTCCACTCAGATGTGCTATTTCATGGCCTCACACGTGTTGTTCCTTTCGCCGCGGATGCCCTGTCCTTACATTATTCAATTAATCAACTACGGCTCTACCTGCACAGTGCAGCTCACGTACCACCTGTTCCCTGAAACCTTTTCTGACCCCTCAATCCCTCACAGAAAGGATGAAACCCACCCTCCTGTGGGCCACCTTTATTACTGTACTCATCAACTACTACGTCCCCATTTACCAGGTGAGAAGTTAAGGTTCAGAGAAGTGACCAGCCCACAGTGACACAGCTAAGCCACATCTCCTTCTACTAGCCCATGGCACCATTCTGTATTGTTTATTCACACAAGGTCTGTATCAATGGATAACCAATACCAGCACTCAACACTCTTCTCTCACTTCTGTAGGACCCACAAAAAAGCCCATGTGCCCAGGACCCACAAAGCAACCAAAACTAGCAAACTGTCACTCTACTTGAGCTGGGTAGGACATATAACCAGACTGCCCTAGAAAGGAGAGTCCCGAGAAGCTAGAGGATGAGACTGTTACTTCTTAACTGACCCTACATTCTTCTGCTGGAAAGAACTGGCAAGTTGCTATCTGCAAGACAATCAAAGAACTACGTTATCACAAATCCCACAATGAATCCTCTCTTATCAAGTAAAACATCTTAGAATCTTCTCTCCTATTGATTATTGATGTCCAAGGCAGGCAAGACTGCCAGGATATGGTGCCGCCATTATTCCATCTCCAATAGCAATTCAACCATTCTACTTACATAGCACTTTTCACCTTCAAAGCACTTTACAAAGATTAACTAATTAATTCTCATGTTCCCTGAGGAGGCCACAGACATTCTATTAGAGACAAGCCCAAAAATCAGGCTGACTGGATGTCCGGCCTTCACTCTCCTGCCTAAGTTTGCTCAGTCAGGAAGGTACATTCTCTGAAGCTGTCTGTTTCTCCCCAAAACATACCCTGCATCAGAAGGCTCACAGAAGACACAGAAGATTCTTATTTTTCCTTGTCTTTTAAACAGACACTTATTGACCACTTCCTAGGTGCCCGGCACATTCAGAGCCACTATCTCAATTAATCCTCAAAATAGCTCTACAAAATAAGGTCTACTAAACTTATTTCACAGATGACATTAAATGACTTGGTCAAGACCAAACAACCAGCAGGTGGTAGAATCAAGATTAAAACCTGTGTTTTCTGACTCCAAGACCACTGGTAGCTCCAATGACTGCTCAGTTGCTGTCAAGTCCTAACAGTATTTGAGGAGGGGGAAAGTCCAGATCGAACGGGTATGTTCTGTGTACCCCACTCACTTCCCAGGACACCTTGCAGAACTCAGGACTCTAAGTGCTGAAATAAAGGCATTTAACACAAGAATGATGACTTTAGGTCATCTGGACTAAAAAGAAAACAATGAATCCACATACAAAAAATGTTCACTAAGGCGCTGTCGACAAAAACGTCTCAAGCAGAAGCATGCTGTCAAATCCAAGGAGATTCAGAATGTAACAAATGAATTTTTCCTTATAGTCAAGAATTATGTATTACTGTGATAAAAGATACATACATTAATGTCATCCAAAAAGTATAGGTGTATGTCTTCAGATAAATGAGAAAAAGGACCAACAGCAGAAAATAAAGTCAGCAAATAAAATATCATTTCAAGGCAGGTCCATGTGCGAATTAACATAAGATCACTATGGAGCCAAGACGTTAGGTATAGGCGGCAAAAGATCCCAACACAACACAGAACACAACAGGAGCCAAGTACCATTGACAAAGAATGCCTAAGGACCTTGGAGGATTTCAGGCTGGAATCGTCCTGGCAGGCTTGACAGAACAAGTGACACTGAAGGTGAACTTCTAGATAGGAAAAGAAAATGGGAGAATGAGGTAGAATATTCTAGGAGTGGGGAGAAGGCACGAGCGATGACAGAACCAAAAGGCACAAGGTGGGGCAGGGGGAGAGGGAGGGCCACGAGGAAGAGGGACTGCAAGGTGAGTCAGGACTGCAGGCTGGGTTCACCACAGGGAAATGCCAGGCTTGGAGTCTGGATCTCACCTTCTAGACCAGTCCAAACTTGCTGGCTTGCACCCCCTTATGAGTAAAATATTTGTTGACATACCATATATATGTATACACACATATACACCGGCATACACATACACAGTCATCTATTTATTGAAATATACACTTGTATTATATACATACACCAATTACATATATACCCTTATTTAAATATATACAGTGTAAAATATACTCACAAAGTAGAAAATTTAAAAGAATGAGATTAAAAATACATAAAAGAAATCATAATTTGTTCATCCCACACCCCGGCAATTGTTCTCACATGCTCACTTTAGGAACTGCTGCTAACTAGACCATGGTGAGACTGCAGACTGGGCGCAGGGGTGGGGCCTGGTCAGAGAAATATTTGGGGATGGCGCATCTGATAAAGGGGGAGGGCCAGTAATAAGAATATTCATAGCTAACACTTGTGTCACACCTACTGTGTGCTATGTACTGGTCTAAGCATTCTCTCTCTGGTATCCTGTGTATCACTCTTCCCAGCTCCATTAATGCACAAGGAACTAGGCACTTACCCAAAGGCACAGCAGTAGTAAGCGAAAGGGAAGGAAGAAAGTCACTACAATTACACAAGCTGAGACAGATCAGGGTGAACCTAAGGCTGAAGTCACAGGGGAACAAGGTAAGAATCTGCAAGGCTTGGCACCACATCGATGTCAGAGAAAGGGAACAGGAGGAGATGAACACCACTCTGAAATCTCGGGATTTCAACGTTGGTGGGAAGGTGGTGGTGCCATTAAAAGAACTAGACAAAAGGGCAAAGACGCCAGATCTGCAGTCCCATCAATGGGAATCATGAAATATTATTTCATTACTAAATGATTTAACTCTTTGGAGGCCTTTTGCAAACATCTTATCAAAGAGTCAAATATAAATAAAGAGGAAGTGGGGCACCTGGGTGGCTCAGATGGTTAAGCCTCTGCCTTAGGCTCAGGTCATGATCCCAGGGTCCTGGGAGCAAGCCCCATGCCCTCCCTGCTCAGCAAGGAGTCTGCTTCCACCTCTCCTTCTGGCCCTCACCTCCCCCCACCTGCCCACAAGCTCTCTCTCACTCTCTCTCTCTCTCTCTCAAATAAATAAATACAATCTTTAAAAAAAAAAAAAAAAAAGAAACAATGAGGAAGTAAGTGAGGATAAAGACAATTCTTTGCAAAGCCCTGGCAGGGGCAGAGGGGGTCAGGAGGCTGGGGGGCTAGTGAATATTCAAGGGGGCAGCTTCCTTCAGCATCCATCAGAGGGCTGTTTGGAATGGTGGTAAAGGCAGGTAAGAAGCCACTCCAGCTCTTCAGGGAAGGGGAATTTCTACCCCATTCCAGGGAAAGGGGTCCTGAAGGTGAGAGGAAGATGGATTACAGTGTAATAGAAGGAACATTTACACTTCTTAAGAGACTGTCCCAAAAGGGAACAGAGTGTCATTGAAGGTATCAGAGGGAGTCAGCAGAGGTAGATGTTATAAAAAGCACACCCCTGGGTCAAGGCAGAGAAAAGGCCATATAGCCCCTTAGTCCCTCCCGTAGCATATTCCAGGGTGATAGGAACCCTTGTAGAGCACACACAAAGGTAAGAAGTGAGCCGCTCTCTAGCTAGGAGTTTGTGACATTTATAATTCATCTGCTGACAAACATCAGTTACTCTCAGGTTATTAATTCTAAGTCTGTGAAGTCTAAGAACCTGATTTCTGTAACTCATTCTTCGTTCTGCCACGTGGACAGAGATTTTATAAAAAGGTGCAGATGACAACAACCAAGGATTGGTCACACGCAGATCAAACTGGCGTCTGCCAGCTTAATCTTCCCACGGGAGGAGGAGAGTGGAAAGGGAGAGCGCTCAGGGCACAGGTGGCAGAAGCGGTCACACCAGGCTATGAGTGTGCATGAATGTGCCCTGCCACTCTTCCACTGGGCGGCTATGCCACTCCCCTCTGTCCCTGGCTGTCTCTACCACCCCAATCCCCTTCACCTAGTCAACTCCTACTGCCTCTTCAACTCTGTGAGCCCTCCATCCAGACCAGGTTCCTCTGTGCAACAATCTGGGAGAACCACGTTCCTCATCTTGGGGCGCTTCTCTCAGTTTATAAATGTACACTCATTAGGAAGACTTTTGATTAACGTCTGCCTCCCCTCCAGAGAGTGAGCTCTGTGGCTTCGGGGATTGTCTGGTTTCGCTCACCCCTGCATCCTAGAACAATGCCCAGCACAAAGCAGATACTTGATGAATATTTGTTGCCAGAATAAACAAATGAAATTAACTACTGGATTTTATCATTCATTGCTTCCATAATCTTGAGCAAATTACTCAACATTTATAAAACAGAAATAATAACATCTACTTCTAGGGTTGTTGTAAGGATATTTTTGCAAAAAGTATGCAACGAAGTAATGTTAGCCACTAGTTCTCTCATTCTCCAGGCTCACCGCCATAGCCCTATCAAGAATTTCCAGTATCCACTCACAATGTCTACCAATTTGTCAGATCTTCTCAGCCAACGCCCACCTACCAATGTCTTAGGGTCAATGTCTCTATGGACAACCAAAGAAGCAAAAGAGCATTGAAGGTTCCATCTTGGAATTTTGGATTTTTGTAAGATTCGAGCATAGTATCCGGCACATCAGAGGCCTCTGAAGTACAGTGTGATACCAATAAATGGAAGCTACGGAAAGAGAAGAGAGAAGTGGGGAAGGAGAGGAAGCTTTAACCTGGAAGAAGACCTGGATCCTACTCCTGGCTTCTTTTAGGCTATGTGATCTTGAGCAGGTCCCTTCTCCTCCAGGGGTCTACTCTTCCCAACCATAAAATAAGAGGACTGGGTTAGATGGTCTCTGAGACGTTCCTGAGCTACACTTCAATGACGATGTCTAAAAATCTTCACTGTCAAAATGAGTGGCGTACAGTCCAATTTTATTGGCATCCTTAGAATATTTAGTCTGACCAGTGTCCTAAAATAAAGCATCAGCTTTAATATAAAAGACCACTCCTGGGGCGCCTGGGCAGCTCAGTCAATTAAGCGTCTGCCTTTGGCTCGGGTCGTGATCCCAGGGTCCTGGGATCAAGCCCCATGTTGGGCTCCTTGCTCAGGTGGGAGCCTGCTTCTCCCTCTCCCTCTGCCAGTTGCTCCCCCTGCTTGTGCTCACTTGCTCTCTCTCAAATAAATAAATAAAATCTTTAAAAAAAAAAAAAAAAGGACCACTCATATAGCTAACAATTTAACTGAAGACTGGGATTGACTATATATCCTGTTATTCCTTAGCAAAATTTCCTTAGTTTCCAAAGTTGTATCATGGATGACATCTCCAATAAAAGGTTTAAAATTTTTGAAGTTAATGCAGGAATAAAGTTTCCAAACATGGGCTGCCCAACTGAAATGGAGAGAGAATGAACAAAAGGTAGGGTACTGGGGAGACTTCTACAGAGAACTGACTCTGGGTAAAACTCGACTTTAGGCACTGCCATTAAGTCATCTACTTTAATCAGCCCTGAATGGTTGGTGTGAACCCCCTCTTACAGATAAAGAAACAGATCACAGAAGTTGAATGACTTGCTCAAGATCACACAGCTCGTATGCTGCAAAGGTATGATGATAATAATAATAGTAGCTAATATTCTGAGGACTCTTCTTTTATGCTAAACTCTCCCATTTAGTCCACAGAAACACCTCATGAGTAGGCATTATAATCCTCAAATTACAGGCGGAGAACTTAAAGCACAGGAGAGCTGAGGTCTCAAGCTCGGGCTCCTGCTGCTGTCAGTGGGACAGCTTGGTGGCACCAGCGATGGGGCCCCCAGTCACTGCCCTGCAGAGAACATACTGCTTTTCCCTGGGTCACACGGTCTCTTCAAAAGGGAACATTCCCAAGGACTTCTGGAGGTTGTTCAGGGTCACAGGGACACAAAGAGCCTGACTGCTGAGTGACTGAGCGAGCTTCCTCCTTGGCCTACATGGCAAAGATCAGAAGCCCACAACACGCCAGGCATTCCACGCAGCTGCTCCATTTTTTTCATCACTGACTCTATTAGCTATCAAATCGGGAGCACTGGTAATAGAAGTCAAGACAGACGCACCCTGAGGAGGCCCCAGACCAGCTACAGGACTATCTATACCACGCAGGGCTGGGGCTTCCCAGACAAAAGCAGGGAAGGAATGGTTTCTTCTCCCAAACTGGGTCCTAGTTTGTTTAAGAGGTTCCTTGGCCTTCCACACCATCCCTCTGTTCTCTCCATGCTGGACGCCTGCCCCTCTGTCAAGGGCATACCTCACTTCCTCCCTCCCAGGCTTTAGGGTCATGCTGGGCTCCAGCCTGCAATGCTGGTCAACGCATAAGGCCTGTGGGCTTTGCTCGTTCTACCTCCAGAAATCCTTCTCACCCTTCAGGGCCTGGCTCGAACGCCACTGCCTCCCTAAAGCCCCCGTCATCCTCTTGTTCCAACATCCCTTCCTTTAGGAGCCACTGGCATGATGCTCGTACCTTGTTCCAACAACTATTCTATGCCACCAAATGCAAGATTCTTTGATGACAGGTCTTATGTCGCCCTCTGTATTAGTCAAGGTTCTCCAGGAAACAGAACTAAGAGGATAGAGAGAGAGAGATGTATAAGGAACTGGCTTACATGATTATGGAAGCTGGCAAGTCCAAAATCTGCAGAGCCAATGTCTCAGCTCAAAGGCTGTCAAGCAGGAAGAGCTAATGTCCCAGAAGGACAGCAGCAAGAGAAGTCCCTCTCACTCGGGGAAAAAAGGACTTACTTGTTCTATTCAGGCCTTCAGTTGATTGGAAGAGGCCCACTCATATTAGGGAGGGCCAACTGTACTCAGTCCATGATGTAAATGTTAATCTCGCCCAAAAACACCCTCACAGACATACTCAAAATAATGTTAACCAAATATCTGGACACCTCATGGCCCAGTCAAGGTGACACATTAAATTAACCATCACACCCACTAAGGGGTGAAGAGCAGTGATCCTTTTTTATTTTTTCTATATTCCTCCCAGCACCCAGCACAAGGCCTGACCCAGAGCGGGTGCTCAATGTTCATTGAAAAAAAAGAGGTCTAGGCATCGCGCTTACCGTGGACTTTTGTATGCCACCAAGGACATCAGAGACCATCCCATCCAACTCCCCCAAAGAGAAGACAAAACTGAAGAAAATAACTTTTCCAAGTCACAATGACTACTTAGAAGCAGAGCCAGGTATTCACAATTCTCAACACAACATTATTGCCCACTTTCTATATGCTGGGTGCTGTCCCAGGTACTAGGGGCTACAGAACTCTCTTCCCTCATGGAGCTAATATTCAAACGGGGTTGGGGGCAGGAGGGTAAGACAGGCAATTGACCGAAAACCGTATAAAACATATGCCCTGGCAAATGACTCTAAGTGCTCTAGAGAACACACAGTAGGGAAAGGGGACAGGCAGAGCTAGGGAGGGCGGTGGAGGCCCAGGACCAGCACCCAGCTCCCAACTTCCCATCTGGGGCTTTTCCTCTGTGACACACCGCCTTGCTTAAAGGAAGAATCTTTAAGAGAACTCAGCCAACTGAGGGGGCAATGAAACTTGCTCTAACTACCTCTCAGGACTGTGATGAAAAGTAAGGGAGACAAACAGGAAAATACTTTGTAAACTACAACAGAGGCATTATTAATACCATGACCATCACTCTTTGTCTAAAGCCAGATTGCAAAGAACCATCAGGAGAGGCTGGGCCATGAGCCCCTGCTCTCAGGGGGCTGCTTTGGCTGGATGCCTGGGTTCCCTGCTCCTCCAGGAATCTGGGCATACAAGAGGCTAATGGTCACACCCAGCACTAGCTTAGCGCCTGGAGAAAATTCTCTGGGGAAGGCTGGAGGCTCTGCAGATGTTTCCCAGCTCATGTCACATTCAAACTCCAGAGTTTCTTAACACACTTTTAGACTCTTATTAATAACATTTTAAAATGCAGATTGCTGCCTAATCTTAGCTGCGTAATTAAAAAAATAATCTTGCTTCTCTCCCTCCCAGCTAGAAAGGAAACTATACCCCAGGGCTTCTGCAGCTAAGAATCACGCCCTGCAGAAGAGCTGGTAGGAGGCTCAAGTGGAGGTGGGGGCAGGGGAACGGGGTGGGGGGAGGTGAAGCCAAGAAGCGAATCTAATCCCTTGACTTTACAGAAAATGAAAAGGAGGCTGAAGGAGAGGAGTGATTTGCCCAAGGACACACGATGTGTTTTGGCAGAGCCAGAACCAGAATCCCACTTCCCTGCTTCCCAGCAGACTCTGTACTGCCTCGTGGGCCGAGGAAAGAAGAAGACAGCCTGTAAGTTCTCAGAGGGTAGGAGTCATGCCTATGTCCTCATGCCATGAGCGCTGGGGAAGTAGCTACAAGTTTCCGATGTTCAAGATGGTCATGGGATCAAGGCTCAAAATTCTTTACATTGGTGACAAACTCACTTGCAGCAGGAAGGAACGACCTCAGAGCACTCTAACTCAACCATCCATCCGCTTCTGGCTGGGAAAAGGGAGGCCCAGTAAGGAACGTGACTTGCTTACCCAATGGTAAATAGTGAGTTAGAGGCAAAGCAAGACTAGAACCCAGGCCACCCTGACTTCTACTCCATCCTGTCCAAGGTTTCTGAAAGAAGTCTCTTTCTTTCAGTCAACCTCTCACAGCTCCCACTGCTACCTGCATCAGCGAAAGCTTTCTGGGCTTCTTGGCAGAGAAGAGAGACAGGTGAGGCCCGCACAGCCCCTCACTGCCTTTCTCCCTGGGATGACTTCCTGGGAGGCCCAAGGGCTGGGGGGCAAAAAGACACATATTCCTACCCCATCTCCTCGGGGTTCCTCCTCTCCCTACCTAGAGCTGCCGCCCCAGCCCTGGACTCCACCTTCAGTCACTGTCCATTACAAAAGGTCAGCAGCAGCTTCCGTCTCTATGAAGTTACCAAAAAAGAAGGGAAAAAAAGGCCAGGCGCTGCACCCAGCTGTTGGTGAGGCCGCGTTTTCTGCTGCTGCTGATGACTCACAATGCCCAAGCTGGAGGCTGGAGCTGGAAATGAGACCTGAGAGGCTGGTTTGCCGAGGAAAGCCGCAGTTCCCAAGCACGCCAGCCTGCAGAGAGGAACGCTCCAGGCCGGTGAAATCCCAGCCCCTGGCTGCGGGAACGCAGCTCCCCCTGCAGCCCACCCCGAGGCCCTGCAGGAGCAGGACCAGAGACAAACCATAAACTGGGATGGGAAGCCAGCAAACCTCACCTGGGTGTTAAAGCTGTTAAGGAAGAAGCCAGGGCTCCAGCTCGGAAATCCCAAGAGATCCCAGAACCCCCCAGAAACACTGCTTGCACTCCAAAGAGAAACTGGCTTTCTGTTCATGAGAGGCCCAGTTTAACATCTTCAAACAGGGGAGACAAAGGTCGCCCCCACTCTTTCAAGGGGCATATAATTCAGCAGGGGCAGGAGCAAGGAGGGGAGGGAGCCTATCCTGGGATGCCAGTCAGCGCATGCTCCACCAGCGAGAATGTCTTAGGACATGACTTAGCCTGGTGCCTCTCAATTTTCCTTCAACCCCACCCCCGGGGAAACTCTTCCAGGCTCTTCATGACAGGTGTCCTAACAAAGCTGCACTCTCGAATAGGGAAGCACTCTCCCAACCCCTCGTGTGAGGACCCTTTAAGGGCAAGAACTGAGCAGCAGGACAAGGTCAGGAGAGGCCCTTGGAAGTGACGTCCACTTCACAGACAATGGCTTGGGGATTTCCCACTTGCATCAAGTGGTGTCGCTAATGAGCATGACCAGAGGAGGCCACTGAGGAGAATCCATTCTGATCAAGCACTCACCAGGAAAGACAAGAGAATCAGGAGACCTGGAGGCCCAATAATTTCAATGCAAGGGGTTGGGGGAGGCCTGAGATCCAAGTCCATGGTCAAGGCTGACGTGTGTGACGAACGTGGCAGTTAAATTCAAGCCACTCATCTGGAAGTGCATGGCCTCCTAAGTGTGAAGGTCCACCAGGCCAGATACATGGTGGGACAGCCTGTCCTTCCTTCCCTTCCACATCTGCTCATCTCCCTCCCACTCTGCTCCCCGCTCCCATCTGTCCCTCCAGCACCAGAAGAAACACCCTTTACCAGCACCCCACCTGCCAAGAAACTCTAAGTCACCAGTGTGACCTCCTGTGAAAAGCTGACACGGTTTAAGTCTCCCACCGGTGGTATTCACCTCTAATCACACCAGAGACGGGAAGTAACCAAAGCTACAGTGCCTTCCCTGGAGAGGCTGACTTTTCCATGGCCAGGGACTGGGAAAGGCATCTGCTACACAGGATTTTTCATTTCATAGGATCAGCTCCAACCAAATCAGCAAAGCACTGTTACTATGGACCATCTGCCAGGACCCGGAAACAGCCCTGTTACATAAAGGGGCTGGTGTAATGAAATTTATTAAGCTGGATTCTTCCTCCAGAAAGGCGATGAAGCACTTGAAGTCTCCCTTAAGAGGGGCGATGTGGGGCACTAAAGAGGCCCCGGGCCAGGGTCCCACTGGGTTCCAGTCCTAGCTCTGCCCCCATTAGCTGTGTAACTGCCTTCCCAGGTTCCCAACTAAGAAGACGGCCCCCTCCAGCATTAAAATTCTGTGACTTATTACTGCTTTCACCAAAATGGCAAAAAAAAAAAAAAAAAAAAAAAAAGGTAAGCTCACTTTGATGTTACTGTTGTACTACAGGGTTAATTTTCTTTAAAAAAAAAAAAAAAAAGAACAGTCCTTCAGATTTGTGGGCTTAAAAGGGAGAAGGGGTAAGTGGAGCCACTGACTCTGGGACTGGCTGGAAGAAAGTGCAAGGAGAGGAGAAACCAAAGGCTGGAACCTTCTATCAGCCCAAGCAGGAAGGACCCAAGCAAATCTCAAATAACTTCACTGGGAGGCGGTACTACCGTGACTCCCTGCCCGTGCACACAACAATTCCTAGCCCACAAAGTGCTTTCACACCCTGGGTCTTATCTGACCCTCACCACAGCCTCGAGCTGACCAGGAGGTGCTGCTGAGCCCCCACTGCACGCGGAGCAGAGTATGGCTCAGTCACTAGGGAGGGGGAGCCCACATCTCTTAGTCTCCCTTTAGGTTCCTGCCATGTGAAACGGGAGTGAGCCTTCCTCAGCAAACTCTGTGCAAACAGATGATTCTGTCAAGCCTGGCAAACGCCTGGCATACCAGTGTGTCTTTGGTAAAGGTGAGCAGCCCTTCCCCACACACCTCCATTGCCTCAGGCAGGTGTGGGAGAAGCCCCCAAGCTGCTCATTTTTAGGCCTATTGAAGGCAACATGATGGCTTCCTCCTAAGCGACCTTCATGTGGCCTGGGACAGCTCCCCAGAAGACAGACCAATGAGCCAGATAACTCCATCCCTACCAATCTTGTGCATTCCGCTGGTCACCTAGCTCATGGGGGATAGGGCCAAAGGACCTAAAAATCAGCCACGGACATGAGGCCTGAGGCAGGCCAGCGTGAGGCTGTAGCCCAGGAGCCTGCGAGAGCCACCCTGAGGCCTGGCCTTTCTTTCATCGTTCCTATTTGTCACCACCACCCCCTACCCCCACAGAAACCTTCAGCTGCTCCTTCCATGGCTCACACGTGAGGCCTGAATAAGGACCCATGTCTAGTACACTTGAATGATTCCAGTCCCTTCGGCTTCTCTGGCCCCTAGCCAAGCAAACTACGCCAAGGGGCACCTCCCACTTCTACACCTTTGTTTCCAGTATTCCTTCTGCCTAGAGTGCCCTCCCCTCACCTGTGCCTCTTCAACGAATATTTATTGAATAATCGAGTAAAGGAGTGAAAAAGGAATGTGTGAATGAGCGAATGACATAATATATCCCTGTGAGGCAGACAAATTAGAGATCATGATGTTCATTTAACAGATGCGGAAATTCAGGCCTAGAGAGGTTATGTGACTTGCCTAAGATCACACAGCCAAAAAGCAGCCAAACAGAGCTTCAACCTGGTTCTTCAGGCTCTTTTGGCCACATGAGGCTTCCTCGTAAAGTAAAAAGTCACTCTCGGATTAGGAAAAAGCTGACCCAAGATTCCTCAAAATGGGCCACTTTCATCTTGGCACACATCCGAGAGCACTTTAAGGCACTGGCTGTCACTATGATTACTGAGAGCTCCCATGAGACAGGCAAGGTCCCCTGAGAAAGGGCACGCGCAGTGCCATCTGTCAAGAACCTAAAAATGATGGCGAAATTACAGGCCAGTCACTTAATGCTCACTTTGAGAGAGCTCCTGGAATAAATCAATCCCCACCAGGAAAGAGGAGAAGGATTCCTTGAATGGAAATCGAGCCCTCTGCCTGGGACCTCTGAGCCCTTCCCAGAACCATCTGGTGAGCTCACACAGTGGCTGGTGTTCCCACCCACCGTGGACAAGTGCAGAAACCAAGGACCCAAGGCAAGGCCTCACAGAAGTGCAGGGGCAAAGCTGGCCCAAACACCATGCAGCAGCAGGCATCACTGTCAGCCCCGGGGAGCGGAGGCTCTCCGCCCTGGGCTCCTCCGAGGCGGCGGGAAGAGAGCAGGGCCACCGGCCGGGTCTCCTGAGCACAGGCCCCTGAAATGGCACAGCTTCCACGTCCAAAAGCTGCAGCCATTCCGTGCAATTCCCACTCACTGAGCCTCGCCTCTGTGCCCGGCGAGATGCAGAGGTGAATAACGCAGCACAAACCCTGCCCCTGGCAGGGCTCACATTTGCTGAGGAGACGGTGACAAGTAAGTGAACAGAGATACCAGGGTTCCGCGCAGTGAGAACTGCTATCGTGACAAATAAAGCCAGGCAGGGAGAGGAGCGTGCTGAGAGGGTGGTGGTGGATAAGGAGCGCCTCTGTGTGAGATGACCGTGGGCAGAAGGAGCCCAAGTGTGGCAACAGCTTCGCGGGGACACAGACGCGCACTCCTGGCACAGGGAAGCACTGGAGCACAGGCACAGAGAGCAAAGGTATTCCACATCCCCTCAGCCACCCCCCGAACCTGCCCCGTGACTGCCCCCCTTCACTGCTCCTAAGGCCTCCTTCCCAGCGGCCCCCCCACCGTAACTCCCCTACTCCCGGAAAGAGAGAACAGTATGAGTTCCTCCCTGTTCTGCAGCCTGACAGTCGCCTGCCACATTTCCAGCACAGTCTCCGTGGGGGAATAGCATGATGAAATAAAATGAGGTCACCTGTGACATCAAACAGAGCTTGGTTCAAGGGACTGCTTTGCTTAACTGGCTATGTTACTTTGGACAAACCACTCAGCCTCTCTGAGCCTTCATTTCCTCACTTGGAATGCAAGGGTTAGGAGGAATACAGAGTTAGGAGGAGTATGTAAATGGCAGCATGTAAGTGGCAGAGCACCTAGTACATGGAACGTGCTTGGCAAAGACTGGTTCCCTGCCCTACGTGGACACCCTTGGAAATTAAAACAATATTTTTTTTGTTCAACCAACTATGTTAACTAGTGTCTTATTATAGCATAAAGCCCTGGGCCTACCCATCTGTTGGGTGTGGTGGGGGCTGTGAGATGACGCTTGAGGGAGATCCCATCATGGCCCAGCCTGACAAGAGGGCTCTGGTCCAGAGGAGAGCTGGGCACACAGGCAGGAACAGAAAAGATACCAGGCATGGCCCTTACTGCAGGTGCAAGGATGAAAATGATTAGGACCAGACGCTCAAAGAAACCAGGATCAAGGCAGGACACTTAACTGCTGTCCTCTTCCCTTCCCACCTCTGGCTCACTGGCCCAGGGCCCAGACCCTTGTCTCCTGGCTCTCCTGGGGGGCAGCCAGCTAGAGGCCAAAACAATCTCAGTTCTTCTCACGGGCAAGGAGACAATCAGGTATTAACTCACAGCAAGACCTTAGGTAACCTCTTCCTTCTTTGGGTCTGAGTTCTCCCATCCATGAAAAGAGGGCCTGGATGACCTCTAGGGGTCCTTCCAGCTCTGACCTTGCTAATTCTGACTCTGGATGCTGGCCCTTACCCATCTCACCCCAAGGCTGTCTGCCTGCCCACTGCTGCCATCTGGTGGCCCTCTGGGCCCAGCCGCCCTTGGCTTTGGCCAGGCCCCCCAGAAAGCCCCTTATTCAAATGATCCCGCTTCAAAGCATGAATCTTGCTTCTGCTTCAGCTGGACACCACATTTCCATGACCACAGATCAATGGGTATTCACTGCCAAACACAAAAACCAAAAATAATGCCAGAACTTCATCTCTCTAGCAGAGATGACACTATGGCAGTTGAGAGCCTGACCTCCCTGCTCAAAGACAGGAAGGAACTGCCCAAGGTCGCACAGCTGCCTGGCTCCCAGACCAGCCCACAGTTCCACTTTACCACAATGCTTAGGGCTGGGGGGCACCCTGCAAACCAAAAATAAAGTCAGCCCAGGACCAAGGAAACAAAGCCTTTCAAAGGTGGGAAATAAACTGTCAGGATTCCTTGCAAACTTCAAGAAAGGGTAAGACAGGACATGGGAACATGTGAGCACTGCTTGAAGAAATGCACTGGAAATAACAAACTGTAGGTGCCCGGGGTATCTATCTCCTAACCTTGGAGGGCATCAGTCACGAGGACACCTGCTAGGCCTTCCATAAGCCAGCCTCCAAGTTACCACCCAGAGCAGATCCCATGCTGGGCACACCACCAGAAGATGAGGAAGACACACTGGGGTAGCAACATGTGTCTGCATGTGCTTCCCCCACCAGACACAGGCTCCTCGGGGTAGAGTCATGTCTCTTCTTCTCTATCTCCAGACCTCTCAGCACCTGGCCAGAGCAGCTCCGTAAAGGTGCATCCAGGCAGATCTCTCAGATTCCTGCACAATCGCGGGAACTGTCCACATTTTGTGGACTCAACTGACCACATTTTTCGCTCTGTCTGCAGCCTTCTCCTAAACCCTTTAGTTCAGACCCTAAGAAAACATTCTGTGTGGCTTTAAATAGGTCACTTGCCTTTTCTGGCCTCTATTATCTCACATTTGCAGCATAATGGGGGTTCTACTAGATGATCCTCAAAGTCCTTATAGTTCTAAGATTCTAGAATTTGAAACCCAATCAGGGCAAATCAAGGCTATTCTTCACCGGCAGAGCAGATAGGGACAGTGGAAAAGGGGAAGCAATCAAACAATGCTTCCCTCTAGTGGTGTAATGCGGTCACTACACCCTCTCAGCTCCAAGCCCTATCAACAAACTCCATTCAATCCCACCCTGAACTCTGAACAGGAAAAGTCGGCTTGCACCCAGTGCAAAGGAGCAGGAAAAAAAGCAAGGACACCAGGAACTAATGCGGCCTTGAGCCAGTGCCACGACAGTGGAGAAATTCTATCTTGAGGAGCAAGTATATCTTGGAGCTCAAAGAATCTTTTGTGACCTCCAACTCCCATCTTCCGATGAGGAAACCAAGGCTCAGGGATGTTCAGAAGGGACTTGTCTGAGGTCACAAAGCTGACTCATGACTAAGCCAAAAATAGATCTCCGCGTTCCTGCCTCCTTCTACAGTCTCTTGCCTCTCTTCCATGCGACCTCCCAAGTGAAGCCGTGAAGGCGATTTGTCAAGGACACATACCCCAGAAGTGATGAAGGGGCTACTTCCCTGCACGAAGGGGCAAGAAATTTTATTCATTAACCTTAATGCTTATGCAGGATATAATCAGACTACAAACTATTCAGCATAAAAATATAAAAGAAAATAAAAGCCTCACATAATTCCACCAATCGGAGATAAAATTCTGCTACATTTCCTTCTAGTCTTTCCTATTCAAACATTCTTTTAAAGGAAAAGTTGGAAGTTATAGTGTAGTAATTTATTATAATCCACTCTTTTCACTTACTATATCATCAGCATATTCCTGTCATTAAATATCCTTCTTTTTTTTATTAAATATCCTCCTAAAACATCCTATTTAATGACTATATATTCTAACATATGGTTGTATCATAATTTAACTGGTCCCCCTACAACCCCTTTTGTATCCACGCATTTGTTGTCATAAATTAGGCTGCAATGAATGGCGTTATAGTTAATCTTCCAATACTTCCATAATTATTTCCTTAGGCCAGTTTTATTTTAATATAGGACAGAATTTCAGAGTCGGAATGGTCCCTAGAGATACAACCTCCTATTGCCCAGAGGGGAAGAAAGGGACCAGGGAGTTTTGTGTCTTGCCAGAGGACAAAAAGAAATCAAGAGAACCAAGTCCCGAACTCTCCATCCATTAAAATGTGACCTTCCTGGGACGCCTGGTGGCTCAGTTGGTTAAATGTTTGCCTTTGGCTCAGGTCATGATCCCAGGGTCCTGGGACTGAGTCCAGAGTCAGTCTCCTTACTCAGCGGGGAGCCTGCTTTTCCCTCCGCCTGCCACTCCCCCTGCTTGTGCACTCTCCCTCTCTCTCTGACAAATAAGTAAATAAAATCTTTTTTTTTTAATTTTTAAAAATAAATAAAATAAAACGTGACCTTCCCTGACCACCCTCACCCACATGGACCTCTCCTTCCCCTGAAACCCTAGAGCCTTCAGTGTCTGGGCCACTCTTCTCACTCTTCGCCACATCATTCTTTTTTATTCTTCTACTAAGTATTTCACCTGTTCATCCAAGTAGTTCTGGATTTTACATTCCCCTGTATTCTGTAGCACAGTGTTAAAGACATATAGGTAAGCATTCCACAAATACCTGCCAAAGGATCAAGGATAACTAAGAATTTCCTTCCCTATTGCTTGGAAGAATCACTGGCAGAAATTGGAGAAAGACGCTTCTCTGAAGAGCAAAAGGAGTTCAGTTAATGAGCTAGAGCCTTCTGAGATACGTACTTGGAATGAAAGTAGCAGGCTTGGGGACAAAAGACCGGGTGCAAGTTTTAGTTCTGCCAGTCTAGTAAACCAGGGCGATGCAGCTAACCAATTAGATACTTGTCTGTGACACAAGGATAACACCCATCTTGCCAGCTTCACCTGAGGAAATGGATACAAAAGCACTTTATAGCAATAAAAGTGATCCATAGAGCTATGATTGCTACTGTATTATCACAAACAGAAATGCAGCTGCTTCTGTGAACCCTGGCATGGCGTCCTGACCCTTGCTCCTGGGCACCATCTCCTACTTTCTACTGCACACACAAACCCATTAAGGGAATCTATGGCTACACACCTGAGGTGAGAATCAGTGTTTTCTTGAAGCAGAACTTCATGTACGGAAGAAACTACTCTTCCTGGCTCGGGTCCCTGGGTTGGTTAGTGAGGTCCTCCACATCTCCTCATCATCTCTGGAGAGGATGAGACAAGGTGGAGAGAGCACTGCATGGAGAGCCTTGAGACCTGAGTTCTGCTCTACCTCTTCCACTCACGCCCCGTCAGTCCTCAGTTTCCCCATCTCTAAACTGACAGAGACAGGCCAGATGAGCTCGAAGTTCTCATCCATTCCTGACATTCTAAGGATTCTCAGATAAAAACGAATGACTTTAATAATAAGCAAAGTTATTCATTTCAAAATAGTCCTTTGGGCTCGCTTTGACTTTCAACCATTGGGTTTTCAGAGTTCTAAAGCACAACCATCATGAATTCCAAAACTCTGCTTTAAATAGAGCCCATGAGGTCAGAATCTCCCTGAGCTCAGTTGAGGTTTCACGATATTTGGTCCCAAAGAAGATGGAGTAATATACACTGTCACCCTATTCTAAAAAGGATCTTGGCCCCAAAACAAAAAAATCAGCATGAGATATATTTATAAATTTAAAAAAAATAGTGTGAATCAATGGCTGGGCTTGGATTTCACTAATGCTTAGACATCAAATACAATAAAATGTCTCTTGGCCGGTGACACTTGAAGCAAGAAAGGACAGTGGCTAAGAGTTGGTCCCTTCCACATGTGTCCTGCAATTCCCCACTTTAAAGAAACAAAAGAATAAAACATATCTCAACTGTAAAAGGCTATAACCAAGAACCAAGAGGACTATGATGGGAGGGGGAAAATTTTACTGAAAAGTAGAATTGGATTTCCAGCTTAACTGCTGCCATAAATCACTCTCTCTCCTCTTTCAGTTTTCTCATCTGCAACGTGAGGAAGTGTCTTCTTCCATCTCTGATTCTTTAAACTTCCAAGTCTCTAGGACTTTCTTAGGGAACACTGAAGAAAGTGAAGAATGTCAAGAACTCTGTCTTTGGGCTCACTTTCTCAGTCCACAGCTATTGGGGGACCACAAGACTACTTTGGGATACTGCGTGGCTCAGGGAAAGCTTCCAGCATTCCAAAAGCAACCTGATTCTAGACACTCTGACCAACCCTATACTAAGGTCGGGATCTTGTGTAACTCATTCCCCTTGAGATTCTAATAAATTACCAGCCACCAGCCCTTAGCATTTGTAAGCATCGATCTTTCTGCACTCGCCAGGAGAGTTCTGAATCAACCTGTTACCTGTCCGGAGACATCCAAATCAGCCCCATGGAGACTTCTCCCGGAAGAAGATATGGGGCATGTGACCTCCAGAGAGCTCCAGAGTTCCCAAGAGCAGAGGACGCTAATGTGCACTAAATCGGGACATGAGCCCAGTCCTCATGGATGCTGGAAGCTTTAAGACCTCATCTCATTTAGTCCTCACGCAAGGTCAGCAATATTTCCCCATTTACCTAATGAGAAGATAAGCTCATTTATTCATTGGTCCAACATGTATTGAGCACCAACCTCATACGTGCCACGTACTTTGCCAAGCACCAGGGATATACTGCTGAGAGAAAGCAATGTATCTCCTGCCCTTATAAGGCTCCCTGTCTAGTGGGAGGAGGAGCTAGTCAAAGAATCTACAGAAAACAGCACAAAGGAGAAGTTGTAGTGCTATGAGACAGATGAAAGGGAAAAGTGATTAGTCAGGGAAGTCAAGGGAAGGCCTCCCTAGGGAGGCAATGACTAAGCTGAAAGAAAGAAAAAAAAAAGGATATAACTAAGTCAAAGTGAAGAAGGAGCTCAGGGATAAGTGTGCTGAATTGAGGGAACATGAGGGGCAAAGGGTGGAAATACACGACGCAAAGCGCAGATTGGCTGGACAGGCAAGAGCTGGCACGGTACGAAACAGGGCTGGCACAGCAGCAGAGGGCAGACCACACCGGGCCTCGCAGGACCACGAAGGAGTACACTTTCATCATAAGAACACTGGGAAGCCACTGGAGTGTGACATGATGGGTTTGTAAAGACCTTCCAGTGGAGGTATGAAGAACAGATTGGGGGGGGTGCAGGGAGTGAGTGTGGGAAGACGAGGAGGTCAGGGGCCACAGAAGGAGCCAGAGAAGAGGTTTCAGGGGCCTGACCCACGGTGGTTGCAACAAGGGTGGAGAGAGCTGGGGCTGCCCACAGCCATACAATCAGGATGCCACAAGAGCTGAGATGCAGAAAACTAGGCCTGACTTCAAAGCCCATGCTGCTCCTTACCTTGTCATTTATTCACTCATTCAACAATTCCGTTACTGATCGTCTACTATGTGCCGGGCCTGTGCCAGGTGCTGGGGACACAGCCACGAGCGAAACTGACAGTGTTCTCACAGGGCTGACAGTCTAGGCATTAAACGAGAATACACACGGATATATACAATTATAAACTGGGATGTGTGTCATGAAGGACCAATAGTGTGATCAGAAATCTTCACAGGAGGGGCGCCTGGGTGGCGCAGTCGTTAAGCGTCTGCCTTCGGCTCAGGGCGTATTCCCAGCGTTCTGGGATCGAGCCCCATATCGGGATCCTCCGCTGGGAGCCTGCTTCTTCCTCTCCCACTCCTCCTGCTTGTGTTCCCTCTCTCACTGGCTGTCTCTCTGTCAAATGAATAAATAAAATCTTTAAAAAAAAAAAAAAAGAAATCTTCACAGGAAAACTATCTGTAAGGCCATGAAGATCTTCCTAGCTGCTGATGAAAAGAAAAAAAGCCACTTGCCAGCCTAAATGTAAGTGAAGGACTTTAGGAAACTTCCCCCCTCAGAGCTGGACACTGAGCAGCTCTGGCCAGCTCATAAGCCCTCAGGGGAAAGCTGGTATGTCTCAAGCTCTGCACAGACCCTGTGGACACAGAAGGCTTTCTAAAAGTCTCACACACTGCTTAATACACTCACATATCCCAACCGCAGGCACCCCTCACCTAGGTGTGGACTGCATCTCACAGTTGGGATCTTTCACACAGATCTACTCATTTGACCCTCACGGCAGCCCCAGGTAGAATGCAGGCAGGTTGGAATATCCTGCTTGGGAGAGGAGCAAGTTGAGGCCTAGACAGGTAAAGTGACTTGACCAAGGTTGCCAAGCTAGGAAGGCACCCAGATCTGCACCCAGACCTCACCAGAAGCATCTCGGGCCAGGAAATCAGGACTCTGGGATGAGACGGCTACCAGTCACTGAGCCTAGATAAAGTCACCCAGGAGTCCCGCTAAGTTCCTGAGAACAGTGATCAGGGACATTAGGCAGCTTGGGAAAGGTTTCTAGAATGCAGCTCCTCCAGCCTGAGACACAGGTATCCTTGCCAACTTTCCCAGATTAGAACAGGTTCCCTTGGACTCTTTCCAAGTGCCTCTGACTAACAGAGAAAAGTATTTTTCCATCGCAAACACTGCAGGCAGGCACCAGACTCCTGAAGGGGGAGGGCAGAGACTGCATCCCAGATTCCCATACAGACAAGCTGTGAAGTTATCCTGACACCGTGTGAACCAGCTAAGCACCTTCCATGGAGATGCGGGGCAGCCTCGGGCCGCGTGTCCCAGTGCTGGCCAGACCCGCACCGGGGGCTAGGTAGCTCCTTGCTGTGGGGGCTATCCTGTGCATTGCACATCTTTAGCAGCGTCCCTGGCGTCCGCCAACTAGATGTCAGTAGCACCCCCTAGTCTGAGAATCAAGTATGTCTGCAGACACTGCAAACAATCCCTGGGGCACAAAATCGCCTGGGGCTGCGAAGCACTAGTCGAGGGACTGTGCAGAGGGGAAAAGCAGAGTCCACTCCTCTTTCTCTTCTCCTAACCCACCCATCCCATCTAACTGGACAGACAGATGGCCAGTGTACAGAAATCCTTCTTTTAATCAATATCACACAATGAATGCCTTCCAGAATGAGCCCAAGAGCAGCCTCTGTGCTGATGTGGCCTGCAGGTAAGTCCCAGGAGCAGTTCGCCACTGGGGCTTGTAAAAACAACTAGAACCAAATAACTCCTTGTTCCACTAATGAGCTGCTTCTGACCCCGTGAGCAAATCTCCTTCCCCTCAATATGAGCAGCTGAGTCTGACTGAACGGGAAGCCCTGGGTGTTTCTTCTCAGTGACGCTGGGCCGGGGCAAAAGCTTCCACTGCTGCTAGAAGGAGCACAAAATCGGTGAATCGAGTAGCAGGAGACTCCCATGTACCCAAATTCAGTACAACAGGCAGGACACTCTGACACCCCAGCTCACAACTGTTCTGGACTAAGGAGAAAGGGGAAAGTGACAGAGCACATAAACAAGAGATCTGCATTAACAAGTTAATTAAACAGCTGAAATATTCCCGAAAACTCTCGCTGTCAAGTGGAGGTGGTGATGGGAAGCTGAGCTCTAGAGCAGCTGGGGTGACTCAGACAGTGTCAGGGCCGTGGGCTGCGACCTCCCACCCCGAGGGCCGGCCTGGGCTTTGGCCCAGCTGTGGAGATCGGTGTCAGTTACAGCGCTACAAAGCTAGCGCCCAAGCAGCAGCATCTCTGCTACCTAACTAGTTAGCGGGTTTACTGACACTCAACCAAACGCACTGCCATTTGGTAGTAAGTGTATCTGACTACACGGGAGTTCTTTGAAGACTAACCACGAAACACCCACCTGTTAACACCCAATTACTCACACTCCCGCTCCCTCCTATGCCCCTTCTGCACGCTGTACTCAGCTCTATCACTGCGTATCTCCTACTGCAGCGTGCCGAGATTGGATAACAGGTCGGTCTCCCCCAGTGCACAGGGGGCTCCCTGAGGGCAGGATTTATATCTAGCATAAGGCGTGGTACATAAATAGATGTTCACCATTTGCATGAAGGACGGACGGACAGACGGATGGATAGTAAAGTCTTCCATGTCTATCTTCATAGACTCAGGCCTATCTACACATTCTAGGGAGGACACAGGCCAGGTCTTTTCTCCAACGCTCACCACATTGCTCAATAGGTTCCCAATAAACAATAACTGATTTGGGGGCGTCTGGATGGCTCAGTCGTTAAGCCTTCAGCTTAGGTCATGATCCCAGGGTCCTGGGATCGAGCCTCACATCGGCTCCCTGCTCGGCAGGAAGCCTGCTTCTCCCTCTCCCACTCCCCTTGCTTGTGTTCCCTCTCTCGCTGTCTCTGTCAAATAAATAAATAAAATCTTTTAAAAAAAAATAAATAACTGATTTGGCAAACTGAAGCTTTTTGTTCATGAACCAGTGAGACCAAGGAAAGAGGTCAGAAATCCTAGCTGTCTACCTTGACTCGTATGTATTTGAAGATATTTACGCTCTTCTAACTAGAAAGTGAAGATACAGAAGTGAACAAGACTAACACGGTGCTATCTCTCACAGAGCTCACTGTCTGGGGCAAAAGGCAAATATTGACAGTTGTGCAAATACACAACTACTGTGCTCAATGAACCTCCTTAAGAACAGTTTTTGTAGACAGTCCCAATCCTCCAGCAGTCTGAACCTCTTTGAGGAAAGTCATGATTTTCCCCTTTAGAGCATCCTCTGAAGTTGTCAATATGGAAAGTCTATTTTACACCTTTGTGAGACAGGCCTCTGTTCCAAAACAGTCATAAAGTTTTTTAAAAGACCAATGAAAAGCCTCATAGATATAAAGACTCATAAGTGTATGTCTGTGCGTTCCAGTGTGTAGTAGGTGGGACTTGCCAGGAATAACTGAGGCAGACCTGAAACCCTATAAAAACCGGAAGGCACTGGAGTAACTAACAGTCACTAGGTCGGTATCTGGGAGTCTGGAGATCCGTGTGTAGCAACAAGCAGGCCAAGGGCAGGCAAGGGGACTCCTGAGAACCCCTGAAGTTCAGAAGGCCCTGACATGATCATAGATCTTAAGAATTACATGTCTGGGAAACTCCACGTAAGTCAGCGGAAGCTCTAGGAAGGCAGGGAAGAAGAGAGGCCATAAAAAAACAAGCCCAGAGAACAAAATCAGCAATATGAAGACCACAAAAGGAGACGTGCCCTAAGGGAAAGATGAGAAATAAATAAAGACTCAAGAAAAGATGACGATCCCAGAAGCTGGATGGCATGGCATAAGGTGACATCTGAGGGGACGTATGAGATGTCCGAATCAATGTATGTGGTTAGGGTTAATGGAAACGTAAATCAAAATATCCTGCCAGCCATGATGCCAAGTAATGCTCCTGCCTCAGTCTTGAAATATTAATCTTTAAGTTTCGGAAGCCTTTAATTTAGACTCAGGTGCAAATCCAAGTAGAGTCATGTCTTCAGCGAGGACAAGGCAAAAACTCCCCAACAACCCGGACAGACTTCTGGGTGATGCTACAATGGGTTCCTTCTCAAAACCTCACAGATTCGTAGGGCCAGAAAGAGTTCATCTAACCTAGCCTTGCCTCTTTGGGTGTAAACCTTTGCCCTAGAGAGGAAAAGCTCCGTATCTGGCTGACTGCAGAACTCGACCCCAGATCCTCCCCGTCCCAATCCGTAGAGCTTTTCATAGTAAAAACCTACCTACTTAGTCCTGAGCATTCATAGCTGTTTAGACAGCTGTCCTCCCATACCCAACACCCGCCCCCCCGGCCCCAGCCCACTGTTCTTACCAACCACAAATTCTCTGCTGCTCTCTCACCTGTCTGAGCAACCAGGTGTGTCCACCCACTCCAGACAGAAGTGACCTTTTCATTCTGAAAACAATGTGCTTCTATTTTCTGGGGCATAGGAAGAAAAGCAGCCAAGGAAGCCAGTTGCCCATGCTTGTTGCTTCCCCAAACATACAGCTCTCCTGCATCTTAAACAAACAGAAGGGAAACAAAAGAGGTGAAGGAACATTAGTTCAAAATGATGGGAAATAACACAAATCTGAAAACAAAAAAAGTGGTTAAGAGAAGTTGTATTATTCTTATGCTATGACACTGAGTAGAGCAAAGCAGGATACAAAATTCATGTATAGCATTTTAACATGTAAGATTGTTTTTAATTCTATAAATAGGAAACAAGGCCAAATGTTCTTAGTAGTTTGTCAAGGAATAGGAATATGTAAGTTTACTTTTTCATTAATTCATTCAACAAAATATTTACTGAACATCTACCATGAGAAAAACATGTTTCTCCATTTTCTCCATTTTTTAAAAAATATATGCTTGCATTGCCTTTGATTAGGAAAAATATATATTAACTTTTTAAAATAACAGGTTAAAAGATATATTATTTAAGCTTAAATTTTTCAGACCTAAGATTATCTCACGACATGCCCTGTCCATCAGGAAACACAACACTGCTACCTCCCATCCGCACAGCACTGCAGTTCATTTGAACCTCACAGTAGTTCTGTGGTATAAGCAGGAACACCACTGACTGACATTGTGAATTAACAGAAAGAAAGCAAATTCAGAGTCAAGTGACTCTGGCTTCTATTCCTGGACCTGCTAACCAGCTACTGACCTTGGACAAATCACTTTCTAAGCCTTAGTTTCACCAGCTGAAAACCAGAGGGGAGGGCGGATGGCCTAGAAGGGCCTAGAAGGGCAGACCGTGTAACTGATGACACAGGCCACAAGAGAGACTGGTGGGCCACGGCACCAAGCCACAGGGAACATGCATCTCTAAAAGGTATTCAAGTTCAAAACCATTTTTAACTGGAAGCCAGACCAAATGGAGCCGTGAGCTACACAATTTGGTCCGTGAACCTACGGTCTGTGACTCCTTGAATGATCTCTAAGAGCTTTTCCAACCACCCCTAACATTCCACGTTTCTACACTGTAGCATATAGCACAGAGCACACACGTGGCTCCCGAACGCTTGAAATGTGGCCAGTCCAAATTGAGATGTGTTGTCAAACAAAAAAAGCACAACAGATTGCAGATGGAGCACAAAAACACCACAAAGAGCGCAGTTCCTTAATAATTTTCATACTGATTACTGGTTGAGATAATATTGTGGGTACATTGGGTTAAATAAAATATATTATTAAAATTAATTTACCTGCTTTTTACTTTTTGAAATGTGGCTCACATCATATTTCTATTAGACAGCAGTCTTCTCAAAGCTAAAGAAATCAAGGCTTGGAAATGTTAAATGACTCTCAAGATTACATGGCTAAGAGAAAGCCAAGTCCTCTGCTTCCAACTGCATTTTGTGACTGCCCAAAAAAGCTTTCCAGCACTGCTTGCCACAGGGCAGTGTGGCAGAAAGCCAAACAGTATCATTAAAGGACATCAGACCAAGATTCGGGGTTCCAGTCCAAGAGCTGCCACTCCATCGCCCTTTGACACCGGCTGCATCACTTCACATTCTGGGCCTGTTTCATCAGGTCTAAGATGAGGGAGGGTAAGTCAGTGGAGCCATTCTGTCACTCAGGTGACCTTGCAGTGCTGACATTCTGCAGTTCGATGATGTGAAATTTGGTGTACTTCATGCCCTGAGGGAGGGCAACCTCCATGGACTTCACCAGAGGGTACAAAGTAGGAAGATCCCTTAAAGAGGGCAGAGAAGCCCCTCGGCAAAGTCTCAGCCCATTGAATGGACCGGTTAGCTACCAGGTGCCGCTGACGGGGAGCTGGGTCTGTAACAAGCCTTCATTTATCTTAGAAAGTCTAAACCATCTTTTTGCAAAGACAAACAGCCTTCCACATGCGGATCATCACACTGTTGCATCAGCAGGCAAAACCACATTCTGCTGCAGTGCCAAGTAGTTATATAATCTCCCACAACCCCAGAGAGAAGGTCCAAAGAGCAACGAACAAAATCCAGTGTGTAACAGCTTGAACTAGACCAGGAAGGAGGGAGATTCATCTTGACAATTTTCAACTCACTTTCAAAATATCAAAAACCAATTTCCTTTGTGAATATACTTTAAACAAATCACTAAATTAGACACCTTAAAGGGGTGAATTTTATATGTGAATGCTATCATAATAAAACAAAAATTCAACATCTATGTTTTTAAAACATCATAGAAGTGTCCCACATATGAAATAATAAATAACTTCACTAATTACAAGATTCTTGAAGAAATTGTTAGCAAGCAATTAGAGAATCTCTACGTTTACATAATGCTGGCTATTCAAATTGATTGGGACAGAGTAGAAACATCTCATACTATACTCTTATTCTCAGAAAAGAATGCCTTCCTCAACCCTCACTGACTGTGGGGCACAAACTAGTCACTCCTCACCCTGGGGCCTCCAGTCCTTCCTCTACGAAAGGAGAGATGGGGTCAGATACCCAGGGGGCTCCCTTACAGTTGGCATTCACTTCAACTCAACCCTTGTAACATTTGTGTAAGTCTACCTAATATGAGACATAGGCTAAAAGTACGTATTTCTTTTGTTAGTTGGTTGTTTGAATTTGTTAAATAACAATTATCGGTAGTTTAGAATTCGTTAAGTATTTCAACTCTCACATTATGGCTCTTGTACTCTGGAAACAGTAGCAGCTTCTCGGTTGGGCTGCATTACACATTTGAAGTTGAGAATGCATGTTACCGTTAATTACCCAGACTGTGTACCTATGTACACATACACCTTAATTTCCACATAAAACACTAAAAACACTATGTATGAAAGTCATTCACCTTTGCTCAAAAAAGGTCCTGCCTTCAGCTCTGGTCTTACCAAAATAAATCTCTCAGAGCTCTTGTCTCAGTCTACTGGTAGGGATCAGAGCAGTCTTGGCTTTGAAAGAGAACCTTTGGAAGAGACAACCTTCACTTCCAAGAAGATGCTGCTTTGTCACTGCAAAGTTTGTACTGTATTGGCGGGGTGTGTCGAATGGATGGAAGGATGCGTCACCAAAAAGAGAGATATAGTGTGAGAGAGAAAAACAGTTTAGACAGAGAGATGGAGGGATCAGAGATGAAACAGATTGCAGAAATGCATAAAAATACAAAATAGATTAGAGAAATATGTGCATAATTTGATTTAGAAAGATATGTAGACACAGATTAGATGGAAGATACAAAGACGAAAGGTAAATAAAAATGGAGATAAATAGATAAATAAAGAGTCGATGAACACAGACAGAGCAGAGAGGTAGATAAAAGCACTGGAAGACAGGTGGATAGAACAGCCTAGTCAGAGAGCAAAGAGCTAGAGGGAATAGACAGCTGTATTAGACACCAAACGGATCGGGTGGATAAGATAACGGTGTGCTATACCAACTAGCTGCTAGCTGTGTGATCTGGCGATCACAACTACCCTGAGGGAGTATTCTTGTCCCTACTGTACAGCGGAGAGGAAAGGAAGCGAGCCTGTGTTTCCTTCATATGGACGCGTTACACGTATTGTCATCTTTACTTCTCAAAACTACCCACAGAGTACTCAACGGAGAAGGCAACGGTCTCGGAAGGTAAAGTGACTTCCTAAGATCAGACCAGGGGAGGCAGCAGAATTCTGACTCCAAGTCTCCGCTCTTCCCTCTGTGTCCCAACATCCACCATGTGAGGCAGAAACATGCAGAACCCCGAACAGCGTGTTAGACTCTTTTGAAGAGCTGGTTCTTACCTGTCAATGAAGCTGAGTGATCTGAGCCAGCAAGAACACAGGTTGCTTTTGAATTCTCCAGGCCTATTAAAAAAAAAAAGAAAAAATCTTCTGAAAGCACATGTATAACAGAACAAATTAGGCAAAGAAGGGGTTCAGGCAGCACCACTGGGGCCTGAAAGAAACTTGCAGCCAAAGCAGGCAGGTCTGAGTCGGTGGCGCTGGCCAAGAAGATGGGTGATGTGGCGGGGACACTGTTTACATACCAAGGGATTAAACAAATAAGTAAAATATACTGAAGATGAAGGAGCCGATTTGTCACTAGCAGACAGGAGAGGAAAGGTACAGATATGAAAAGGTGGAAGGCTAGAGTCGACCATGGAATAGTGGATCGTAATTGGAGAAATCACTGTAAACTCATGGTTTCGAGTGGAAACAGACAAATAGACATGGGTGTACATATGTGTAAAGATGTGTGTGCACACATCTATCTCCTAGCTCTGTCCATGCGTGAGCCTAGAAGCGACATCTCATACATTCAGCTGCCGTGTCATATGTGTGCAGGCAAACTCCAAACAACATACAGGCAGAACTAAGAATTTGAACCGGCCTTCCATCTCCAAACGTAGCACTTTTCCTCCCTTAATTACACACTGCCTTCACTGACAGGTTATAATCTCAACCAACTCTGCTAGAAACCGTGGTCACTGGGTCTAGCGTGCAGAGAAATGCAGTCTTATTCCGTAATTCTTTTCTGACACTTCTGTTTAATTAACTAGTACCTTAATAAAATGTGCCTCACACCTTCGAGTATCCTGTGGAATGAGAAAGGGACAAAGCAGATGTTTCCAGCACATTCCCCAGAGAGGAAGCACGGGGCCTCGTGGCCAGGCAAGGAGAGGACAGCCAGGGTTGCAGCTCCAGAACTAGCAGCAAAGAGGGAACGATGGGGAACAAAAAAGGAAAGACTTTGAGGGCAGGAAGCTTACGATCTATTCTAATGTCTCATCGGAAAACTCCACCATCAACTTGAAATCTAAGCTGTGCCCCTAAATAGACCCCAGATAGGTCATTTAAATCAAATCAAAGCATTTCTGATTTCTTCCAATTACAGGTCCTGTGCTGAAACAGAAAGTAGACACAGTTCCTGCCCTTAAGAAGCTCAGTCTGTGGCATGTGGGAAAACGTACAAACAATTCACAATACTGCAGTACCTTGCGCCACCCATGCACGTGGAGAAAATGCAATGGAGTCAGAATGGGGAAGACTCTTCACTGAGAAAGTCTGAGTTAGGCCTTGAAAAATTATCAGGATAGAATAAAGATTACCAGAAGGAACGGGAAGGAAGGCATTTCAGGCAGGGGTAAGAGCTTGCCCATAGACACAGAGGAATAAGAAAGCAGGAAATGCCCAGGGAGCAGCGAATACCTAGATGAGGCAGGAAAAACATGTTTGGGAAGTATGAGTTTATTTTATGCATGGGTTCAAGGTCATGTGCAGTGGACTGCCTGTCCAGCATCCAATGCCCCCTTCTCCTTCTCCAAGAGTCTCCCCTCCAACTCTACCTCTGGGCTTCAGGGTGACCACCCTTGCCCGCAACTGAATGGGAGCGCCTCCAGGACTTAGAAAAATCAGAACGACCCCAACACCCTGTGCATCACTCCCACTGTGGCTTTCTTTTCCCTTCTCTCCCTACTTCCTATCCCACCCACAAAAATTCCTCCTTTGTTCTCACCTAGAGGATAGCAGAGCTTTTCTGTGCGGGTTTTCCTAAGGCCAACCCTCGGGAGACTGGGCCACAAAGTAAGAGAGCAAGAGAGAAAGAAAGGAAGAGGAGGAGATGCAGACACGGTGCTATACGGAGAAAGGGAAGGGGGCCCACAGTGAGATTGTAGGCAGAGAAAGGAGCTGAAGGAGACTGAGCCCCAGAGTGAAAAGCAGAAGAGAAAGCCCTACAGGCTAAATGACCAACAAAGACAGACCAGACCCATGGGCAGAATGGTCACTACCCACTCCTCATGTGCCCATGTAAAGAGATTTCCCTACAGAACACTCCTGGCCCCTCACTCTACACCCTCACTCTACAGCCTCACTCACTCCTGCTCTCCTTTTGGGAGAAGGAACTGGGCATGCGAGGCACAGTCCCTCCAGGTTCTCCCTTTGAGATGTGCCTGCCTGCAGAGAGGGCGCCGCCTCACGCGCTCCCAGCCATGCGGCGAGCTTAGCAGGGCTGAGGCTACGCAGCTGCTACAGTGCCCGGGGAGTACATCGAACCAGGGCTTCAGAATCTGGAGGCTCACCAATGCTACACATTATTTCCAAACACCTAAGTCACGTCTCCCAACCCAACTTTCAACAGCTCTAGAGCTACCATTCTGATCTCCACTTATTTGACTTGCATCGATCCCTCAATGGGTTCCCCCTCTGGCAGCGAGGAGGGGCACTTTTACTGGGTCCACAAAATTTCTAACAAGACTAACAGATGAACCAACACAGAGACTAAAGACAGAGGAACTAAGAAAATAGCAAAAGCAGCATAAAGAGTAAACTCCATTTACCCATTTTCTGCATGCCTCTGTCACTATTTCTTGAGAAAGAATAAATATAGGACTCAAGAAGTACGGGCCTTACCTGTCACTCTGCTTGGTTCCTTTGCTGTCAAAAACGGTGGGAGAGTCTGCCCAGGGCACAACCGCCGTCCAGATGATGCCAAACCAGTCCCCCACTGGAATACAATGCCACTTGCTTCCCAATGGAGCAGAAGAGGAAAACGAGAAAATGTTTAATAGGATATTAAGACCAGACTGCTCCTGGAGCCCCATGATATGGGAGATTCTCAATGCATTCGCAGTTAACACACCTGCTATGGAGAAGCTCGGTGCTTCCACGGGCCCTGTGACTTGGTTACCACCAAGCCAATCACAAGTCCAATCTTCAGGGCAATCTAAGACCACCAAAGAAAATTCCCACATACTAACACTCCTTCCAAAAAGTTCCAGGACACTCTTCCAGAGTCAAATTACTGAAACAACACCTTATTCATGACTAACCAGGAAGGACAACTCAAAATCCAGACCCAGCAGGAAAGAACCCTGAAGATTATCAAGTCCATTCCTCACATTTAGTAAACGAGCAAACTGAGGGCTTGAAGAGACGATGTAATGTGCCCAAGGCCATACGGGGAGCTAGTAGCAGAGAAAATACTAGGACTCACCTCTCCTAATGTCTAATGCAGTATCTTTTCTAATGCACCAAGGTAAATGCAGTGATTCCTAATTACCAAATAAATACATATTTATGACTGCAAGATAGCTTAATAGCCACTCCTTCAGTGGCATGGCCTTTTACTTCCCTATCCGCTGAATCTAGTTCATGTGCCCATGTTCTGAACCTCATACAAATGTGTAGATGACATTTCATGTATTTAATCTACAGTCACTGCTCTGGAAGCATCCTGTGACCCACGGTCCTTTAGACTATAAACAGATCAGCCCGCTTTGTGAAATACAAGTGATGACGACGAGCGAAACACGGTGCCGAAATAAAACAACACTTACCATCTCTTCCACAAATAAACTGCAAGGAGGAGAAAAAGGAAGGAAGGAAAAATTTATAGATTAAAAGAATCTTGTGATATCCAATAAGGGATTAATACTCAAAATATATAGAGAACTCCTGAAACTCAACAACTCAAAAAAACCTGATTCGAAACTGAGCAAAGGACTTGAAGAGATATTTCTCTAAAGAAAACGTACAGAAGGCCAAAAAGCACATGTGAAAGAGGCTCAATATCACCACAATGAGATATCACTCCACACTCATTAGGATGACTATTAAAAAAAAAATAAAAGAGAAGAAATGTTGGCAAGGATGCGGGGTTATTTGGAACCCTTGTGCACTACTGGCAGAAACGTAAATGGTACGGCCATTGTGGAAAACAGCATGGCAGTTCCTCAAAAAATTAAAAATAGAATTACTATATGATCCAACAATTCTACTTCTGGGTATATAGCCCACAAAACCAAAAACAGGACCTGGAAGTGGTATTTGTAACCCATGTTCGTGGCAGCAGTATTCACAACACCTGACACGTGGCGGCAATCCAAGCATCTATCAACAGGTGACAGATAAGCAAAAAAGTGGTCTATCCACACAATGGAATAGTAGTCAGCCTTAAAAAGGGAGAAAATTCTGACACACTACAACATGGATAGACCTTGAGGACACTATGCTAAGTGAAATAAGCCACAAAAGGACAAACACTGTACAATTCTACTCACAGGAGGGACCTGTGTGAGTGGTTGAAATCAGAGAGTCAGAAAGTAGAATGGTAGTCACCAGGGGCTGTGGGGATGGGGGAGGGAGGTTATTGTTTGTGGTTCCACAAGATGGAAAGAGTTCTGGAAACGGACGGTGGTAATGGTCGCACAATAATGTGAAAGTGCTAGATACGCAAAAATGGTTAAGACGGTAAATTTTGTCATGCGCATTTTATCACAATAAAAAATCACAAGGAATAAATAAATAAATATTTTTGAAAGGAGAAAAACGACATTCATATCCACCACTTGCAGCCTAGACATCATTCAGATCCTGACTCAAACAAACTGTTAAAAAATATATTTTTTTAAACAGAAGGAGGAATGAACCATGAGAGACTGTGGACTCTGGGAAACAAACTGAGGGCTTCAGAGGGGAGGGGGTGGGGGATTGGGATAGACCGGTGATGGGTAGGAAGGAGGGCACGTATTGCATGGTGCACTGGGTGTTATACACAAATAATGAATCAGAGAACACTACATCAGAAACTAAGGATATACTGTATGGTGACTAACTTAACATAATTAAAAAATTATTATTTAAAAAAGGGGCGCCTGGGTGGCACAGCGGTTGAGCGTCTGCCTTCGGCTCAGGGCGTGATCCCGGTGTTATGGGATCGAGCCCCACATCAGGCTCCTCCGCTGTGAGCCTGCTTCTTCCTCTCCCACTCCCCCTGCTTGTGTTCCCTCTCTCGCTGGCTGTCTCTATCTCTGTCAAATAAATAAAATCTTTAAAAAAAAATAAAATAAAAAAATAAAAAAAAATTAAAAAGGTAAAAAAAATCAAATATATATATATATATTTTTGAGACAGTCAAGAAAATTTAAACACTGGATACTTGATCGAATTACAGCTTTATTGTTAGTTTTTCGTAAGTATGATGATGGTATTTTGGTAACGGTTTCAGAAAGAGTCCTGATCTTTTAGAAATGTCTGCAGAAATATTTACAGATTAAATGGAAGAGATGAGGACTTACAATTAAGTCCATCAAATGCATAATGGAAACTGCTGCTTTGTAACTGGACAGAAGTGTACACATAAGACTAGCAATTACAGAAAGTTGGTAAGAAAGGGGGAATTAAACCAATAATAGGCAATTCTCCAGTCCTGCTCATTTCTAAAAGGAGAAGCAGCTTATAAAAATGTAATTACTACCATACAACTCAGCAATCGCACTCCTGGGCATTTATCCCAGAGAAATGAAAATTTATGTTCGCACAAAAACTTGTCCACAAATGTTTATAGCTTTATTCTTAATAGCCAAAACCTGGAAACAATCAGATGTCCCTCAATGGGTGACTGGTTAAACAAACTGCATTGTTGTGGGCTGAATTGTGCCCCCCAAAATTCACATGTTGAGGCCCTAACCTCCAGTGTGACTGCATTTGGAGAGAGGCCTATAAGGAGCTAATAAAGGTTAAATGGGTCATAAGAGTGAGGCCGTCTGACAGAACTGGTGTCCTTATAAAAAGAAGAAGAGACACCAGATGTCTCCACCTCTCCATGAGCTCACAGAGCCAGCGCCCTGAAGGACACAGCGAGAAGGCAGCCATATACAAGTCGGGAAGAGAGGCCTCACCAGAGAGCAACCCTCCTGGCACCTTCAGCTGGGACTTCTCACCTCTGTAACTGTAAGAAAACTGTTTAAGCCACCCAGTCTGTGATATTTCGTGATGGCAGCCTGAGATGACTAATTCAGTGGTACATCTATACCGGGGAATACTACTACTCAGCAATAAAAAGGAACAAATTATTGACACACACACCTTGGATGACTCTCCAGGGAATCCTGCTGAGCAAAGACAGTCAACCCCAAAAGGCTAAATACCGTACGATACCATTATGTAATGTTCTTGAAATGACATGACTGTTGGGGAACAGAAGAACGGCTGCCAGGAGCTTAAAAGGGGTGGGGGTGGGTAGAAAGTGAATGTATAAAAGGTATATAAAAGGGGATAAAAGTGGGTGCTAGCAACGGGCCACAGGCAGGATGGTTATGGTGCTGGGACGGTTCGTATCCTGACCGTAGCAAGACCAGCCAGGCTGCTGAGCTACCGGTTCACCTGAGTGTCACCATGGGGAGAAGCTGGAAGAGAGTGCATGAGATCCATTTTATTGCTTACAACTGCACGTGAATCTGCAATTATCTCGAAACTTGTTTCCTCCGTGAGCAACATGAAGCCCCAGGCGAGCATCCGCAGCGAGCTGCACCAGACCCTTCCTGGCCTCCTCCAGCCTCCCCAGGCCGTGGCTGGACTCGTCAGCGCTTGAGCCTAAGCTGCCGCGCCACTTTAGCTTGCCCTGCGAAGACCCCACGAGAGAGGGAGCAGAAAAATGACCCAGGGAGAGAAGAAAGACTCACTGCTCTTCTGCAGGCCTGCCACTGGCACCCTCACGCAAACTGTCAGCCCAAGGTCCGTCACCACCCTCTCACTGTACAGGAGGCAAGCTCACTGGAAGCCTTTGCATTAATAAACGTTAAAATCCGCTAGGAAAGCAGCATAGTTCACAGCAAAGAATGTGGGCCTCAGAAACGAGATCATTCCAGACTCTGTTCCCAGCTCCCTCTTTGACCACCTTATTCCCTGTGCAACCTTAGACAAGCACTCGAGTCTCTCTGGACCTCAGTTTCTTCACATGTAAAAATGGAACTCGTATCACAGCGAGGTTGTGAGGATTAAATGAGGCATTGATGAAATCAAGGGAATCTAGCACCATGCCTAGAACATAATAAGGAGCTAGAAAAGTTCATTTCCTCCCTCCTCATCTGCTAAAGGTTTCCCACATGACTTTGGCTTTATGTCCCCTCTTTCAATCAGAAATGCAGCACGGGAGGACACTCTGAATTACTCCTTAAAGTTTATTTCCTCTAAAGCTCTGTTTCTCCTTATGATGAGCCTATTTTGAAAATAAAAGCCAAATGATCACCTGTAGCAGCTAAAGCATGCCTCAGTCCAGCAGCAATGCAAACAACCTTCTCGCTCAGGAGCTGTCGAAAGAAAGAACAGGACTGAGATCTTAGAATCACCCGTCTGCAAAATGTTACATACTTTATGCCCTGATACAATGCGGCATGGCCCTCATTACGTGTCTGACTGGTTTAGAGTCCCCAACCTCCAACATTTCCATCCCTAAACACCTATATATGTAACCCTAAAAGGAAAACATCCTTTAAAAATAAACATATCACAATGTGTCTCAGGGCTGCAAGGGACCTTCAAGGTCATCCTGTCCAGAGGTTGGCAAATGTCTTCTACAAAGACCAGAAAGTAACTACTTTAGACGCTGCAGGCCATATGGTTTGTGTCATAGTCTCTGCTCTGCCACCGTAACATAAAAGCAGCTACAGACAATACATGAATGAATGGGCATGGCTGTGTCCCAATAAAACTTCATTCACCAAGGGTTCTAGCTGGATGACCTCTTATCTAGTCCAAGCCCCATCCAATGCCAGAACCCCTCCATAACACCCCAGGAAACCATCATCTTACCCCTGCCAAGCAGCTGCTTCCAGTGACGTGGGCTCACTATCCCCAAGTGCCTACTCCATGTTTCCACCATTCCATTCACCTCCTTAGCTGCCTCTAGCCTCTCACAATGCTTTCCAAATATGTGAAGACAGTTGTCGTGTCCTCTCTAAGATGTCTTGTGGTGGTTTTAAAACTAAGTCCTCGAATTCTTTGAAACCCATCCCTTCAAGATGCAGAGCCTAATTCCCCTCTGGCTGAATGTGGGCTAGACTTAGTGACTTGTTTCTAGTGATCAGGATAAAGAAGGGATGAGTGGCCTAGAGACAAGGTGATAAAAGGCACTGAGGCTTCCTGCTTGGCCTCACTCTCGAATCTCTCTTGGGCGAAGCCAGATGCCATGCCTGTACCATCCCACAGATAGGCCCATGTGGCAAGGAATGGAAGCCAACTGCCAGGTGAGAGCGCATGGAAGCGGATCTGCCCACCCAGCCCAGAGCCATCAGCACACGGCATGCAGTCCTAGCTAACATCTTGACCATAACCTCATGAGACCAGCAAAGCTGTTCCCAAATGCCTGACCCTCAGAAACTGAGATAGGAAACACTTGTTTAAAGTTGGGGGTTTTTTTGGTTTTTGTTTTTGTTTTTTAGAGAGAGGGAGACCGTGCGCTCCTCACTCCACCCTCCACGCTACCCCTTCTGGCCCCTCCCTAACACAGTGTTCTGACCATCTGCCATACACGACCCCCTGGATGGTCCCCTCCCCGCTGGCACTTCTACCCCTTTCTTATATTCCAATCATACTGAACTGCTTGGTCTCCCAAGCCCTGATATTTTATGCTTCTACACCTTCGCTCACAGTTCCTCCTGCTGGAATGTTCTTTTACAGCTACTCTGTGCATCTTACCTCAAGCCACCTAAACTTCTACTCAACTGTCAAGGCTCAGCATAAGCCTGTTCTCACTCCACCGCCCTCCCTTAGAAAGAGTTAAATATTCCCTCCTTTGAGGATATACCTGCACCCACCATAGTTTTAACATGGTAATGCATTTAGGTGTTTCTGTATCTACCATGTACCTGCAAACTCTTAAGACCCTCAAATGCTAAGACTGGGTCGTACTCACCTTTGTCCCCACGGCCCAAAACACAGTGCCTACAGTTGCTATTAAATAAATGAATGCATTTCTCTTATATTTCACTTTGGCACATTCCTCCTGTTGTTTGAGAGGATACAGCCTGACAAATGTTTTCACCTCCTGATTCTGTCATCCAACATATTTTAACCATTGTTCCCTTCTGTCTTCTTTAATCACGTGACCTAAGCTAAATTAATTATAACGTATGTAGGTTCTTAAAAAGCCATCTATGTGTAATTGGCAACTGTAACACTTCCTACGACAGGGACCGCAGAGTCTAGATTTCTGTGCATACCATGTGTTACAGACTGAATGTTTGTTTTCCCCTGAAATTCATATATTGAAACCTATTGCCCAATGTGATAGTATTTGGAAATGAGGTCTTCTGCAGGTGATCAGGTCATGAGAATGGAGCCCTCATGAATGGGATTAATGCCCTTATAAAACAGGCCCCAGAGAGTTCCTTTGTCCAGCAAAATAAGTGTCTATGAACAGGAAGCAGGTCCTCTCCAGACACCAGTTCTGCCAATGCTTTGATCTTGAACCTCCCAGCCTCCAGAAATGTGAAAAATAAATGTTGTTGAAGCCATCCAGTCTATAGAATTCTTGTTACAGCAGCCTGAACACTCTAAAACTCTGTGGAGATCATGACAAGCCATCGTAATTCAGCAACATGACCGGAGCAGACAAGTTCTCTCCAATGAAAACAGATTTCCCCCTCTGAGTCAGAGTTTAAGAAAATTAGCTAGATGTGAGCAGCTGAGGTGGGGAAACTGCTTTTACAACCCAGTATATTTCTTTTAATATTCCATACTCCTGGGGTGCCTGGGTATCTCAGTCAGTTGAGCGACCGACTCTTGGTTTTGGCTCAGGTCATGATCTCAGGGTCATGGGATCAAGCCCCGTGCTGAGTGCAGAGCCTGTTTCTCTCCCTCTCCCTCTGCCCCTCCCTCCCCTACACATGCTCTCTGCCTCTCTCTGTGTGTTTCTCTCTTTCAAATAAATAAATCATTAAAAAATTTTAAATAAAATAAAATTCCACAGTCCTATTGTGAGCACTTACCATACAAACTTCATAAAAATGTGTACATTTTAAGTATGATGCAGTGGTGAGAGCTCTGAACTAGGGCCAGGAGTCCTGTCTAGCACCCGTGCTGTCCAGGAGGAAGCCACTAGCTCCATGCAGCTACCAAGCAACTGAAATGTGACTCGATGTAACTAGGCTGAACTGAGACACACTCTGAGTACAAAATGTACACCAGAGTATGAAATAGAGAACATAAAGTATCTCATTAGGAAATGTTAACATTAGTGACACATAAAATGAAATAATAGTTTGACTACATTGGGCTTAATTTAAAAGTTATTAAAATTAATCTCCCCTACACACCACAATATGAGTGAAACTTAAAAACATCATGTGACGTGAGAGAAGCCAGACACAAAAAGCCACATATTGTATGATTCCATTTATGTGAAATGCCCAGGACAGGCAGATACACAGAGACAGAGGAGTGGTGGCCAGGGGCTGGGGGAGGCGGAAGGGGAAGTAATTGCCATTGGGTACACAGTTTCTCTCCTGGTGATGAGAATGTTCTAAAGTTAGACAATGCTGATGACTACACATCTCTGTGATATACTAAAAACCATTAAATTATACATTTTTAAAGGGTAAATTCTGTGGCATGTGAATTACATCTCAATAAACCTGTTATTTTCAAAATTAATTTCATATTTTTCTCTTTACTCTTAAATGGTGCTCCTTAAAAATTCTAAATTATGTATGTGATTCAAAAATATTCACACCATATTTTTATTGGGCACTACTGGCCTACCATTTGCTGAGCTTAGTGTCTTTAGATAAGTCACTTCTATCTGGACCTGTTTCTAACCTCGTTCCCATTATTACTAATTTTAGAATTGTAAAATGTCATTAATGTCTTTGTGACATTTTTTCCTTCATTGTTTTATTTCACAAAAATTTATAATGTGTCTGAGGACTAACAGGTTTTTCACTCACGATCTCCATCCCCCCAAACAACTTTTTACCGGGAGAACCTAGGTTTTCTCAACTTACACTGTGACTAGCCCCTGGGTTTTCAGAGACCCAGACAGTCCCTGAGTCTGGGGCAAGGAAACGCTTTAACAGGACGTGGTCAGTTACACATTAGGTGCTATCCTTACCTCGATGGCCTGGGGAACCGTGCATCTTCGAGGGCCATGAGGAACTCCTAACTGGCCAAAGGAATTGGATCCACAGGACAGAACTTGCCCACTTTCTGCAAAATTCAAATATTTAAATCATAAGCTAAGAAGTAAAGTATCTGTGACCAGCGGGTAAACGCTGAAGGGTGGGAAGAGCAAAGGGAATGAGACAAGGAAGTACGGCCGTGAGTCAGCACACTCAGTCACCACAGTCCCTGCTTCTATGGCTCCTCTAGGAATAAAAACACAAGGCACAGGGCTAGTTTCCCAGATTCCCCATCACACTACCTAATTAATGGCAGCTTATCTGTGCAGAACATTAGCCCGCTGCCCGGCGCTGGGATGGGAGGATACTTACTCCCCACTTTTCTTGTTTCTATGCATCATAATTTTCATTATTTGAACACTCCAGGCCTCGCTCCCTGGCCCTTCCCCATGCTCACTGCTTTCCAGGGGAAAAGGGATAACCTAACCAACTGATGAGTTTGGGAGAAGGAACAGGACACATGTGGCTTGGCACCTCCCTCTCAGGTACTCCAGACTGATGCATAGTAACTGTCTCCCCTACAGAGATAACCTAGTGTTTGCAGAATAAGTTTGGCTCGGAGGAGTGTGGTAGAATACACTTGGCCTGGCCATTAACTAACCCTGTCCTCCAACGTAGGCTTTATCAGTGAAAAGCCAATCGTGTGATCTCCAGCTAGCTGACTGCTCTCCCTCCACCTTTCTCACGATTTGTTCCAAAAGTGAGCAGGAAACAGAGTGTTATCCCCTGACACCCTACAACCCCAACACAGTCCACGAGAAGCACTTCAGAAACGATAGCTATTATTTAGAGTTATTACTACTAAATTCAGCACACATTATAGAACCCCTCTGCAGAAGAGAAGGTGAGCCCTGAGCAGAGTTTTAAGGAAGGGATAAGAGTTCATGAATCAGACAAAATATATCGGAGAACAATGTTCCGCGTGATATTTCTAGAAGGAAAAGCATGGGGAATGTGGAGAGTGAAAGACAAGGCAACAACAGGGATAGGTAGGAAACAATAATTGAAGCCATGTGCTAAAAGCCTGGGACCTGAGCTATGCACATGAGAATTCACAAGGGTGGAGTGGGAGAAGATATGGTCAGAAGACACCCTTGCCAGAGGACTGTGTCCAAGAGGGAATCTAATCAGAAACTCTAGATGGTCTTTTCCATCCAAAATGACAAGCTAGACAGGGCAAAACTACTTCCAGGGAGAAGTCAGCGGACAAAAAGTAACTATTGCTAGCTGCTCCCAAGAGCATTATCCTATTAACCCCTTGGCCATATCCCTCTACATCCTATTCTGCTATCTGGGCTTTGCAGAGACCAAACAGTTCTGCCCAACCATATTTAATTTTTTTTTAAATCCTTCACTGGGGAAAAAGCTGCCCCCACTGTTATGTGCCCTCTGATTTCCTCAAGCTTCCCCACCACATTCCCCCATGAGTAGCCTTTAGCCAGCCTGACTGGTCAGCTAGCCCACGCACGCAGCTATCATGAATTTCTGGGACAGGAAGTAGCCACCAAATCTAGTCCATTCCCCAGTTTCTGGCAAAGAATTTTCCAGCCCAAAATTTTGCTGTTCAAACTCCTCTTGCAAAAGGCACCCACAACTTTCCTCAAAAACCAGAGAGAAATTTGTATGTGTTTACACATAAAGAGCCTTTCACTTAATCAGGATCACCACCATCAAGCTCTTCTCACCCAACGCCCTGAGCTGATAAAGATTTACCCAAGAGTGAACTCACCTGTGAGAATAATGGTAAAATCCCAGCCACAGGCTACCTGTTGGATAGGACAGTCCAGGAGGGATCTGCAGGCAGTAAAATACAGAACATCTTCTGTGTGACCAAGCCCCAATTGCCCGTCTTTGTTCAGGCCACAAACAAAAAGGCCTCCACCATCTACAAAAAGCAAAGGCTTTGGTGATAGTGTACACAGGGGAAATGACAACTGTCAAAGCGAGAAAAAGGATTTCACTAATTAGTTGCAGTCACAAACCCAGCAACTCTTTTCCCACTCACACTAATAAGCCAGGTAGGTTAATGTGCACTGGCCTAAATGGCATAGGGCCACGGCGCTCAAATCTAGTATCTACATGGGACAGTCCAAGTCCTAGAGCAGTGGCCAATCACCAAATTGAGCACCTACTATAACAAGAAAAGCCAACATTCATTTAGAACTCAGAATGTGCCAGATATTATGGTACGAGCTTTATCTGTGGGGCTGATTTATCCTTTAGGCACAGTGCCTAGGGCTCACAATACTTTTAGAGGCCCACAAAAATGTTTTAATTTTATACTCTTTTTTTAAAGATTTTATTTATTTATTTCACAGAGAGAGAGAGTGAGAGAGCACAAGCAGGGGGAGTGGCAGAAGGAGAGGGAGAAGGAGGCTGCGTGCCGAGCAGGAAGCCCAATGTGGGGCTGGATCCCAGGACCCGAGATCAAGACCTAAGTCGAAGACAGAAGCTTAACTGACTGAGCCACCCAGGAGCCCCTAATTTTTCATTCTTTTAAAATAAGAAAAAAATAAATGCAATAATAATGAATATACAATGCTAAATCTAGCCTGGATTAGACGAATCTTTATATCAATGCCGTTGTAAAGTAGAATTCTTAATATTTCTTTATGGAGGAAAGGGTCCACAAAGGCAAAAGTGCCAAGGACCCATGAAAGTCATAATGCAGCCCTCTCACTCACTGATTCTCCTCAACCAGCATTATTACCCCCATGTAGCAAAGGGGAAACTGGCACAGAGGAATTAACATGCTCAAGGCCACCCAGCTAATAGAAGAACCAGGATTTGAACCCAGAGAGTTGATTCCAGAACTCATGTTCTTAACCAAGATGCAATATGCCCTTCTTTGCAATATCATGGCACCTGTAGTACACGTTAAGTACTATCATAGGTACTGCGAAGGAAATTAAGGAAAACACAAAGTTCTTGCTCTCAAGGAATATTCAATCTAACTGCAAAGACTTGTAACTCACATGTCAAAGTTAAATAGCAACACATGATATAAAATGTTATGTGTGTTGCAACTCTGCCACTAATGTGTTTTGTAACCTTAAGCAACCGGTTTTCCTCTCTGTGGGGGCAGGGACCCTAGAAGATCCCTGAAGGCCTTTCAGCTCTTGACAATCTAGAATTCTCTAAGGGTACTTGGCTCTTTCACAAAAAAATGTTTTCCTCTGCAAAATACAAGAGGCTGAAAGATGGCAACATAACACACTAGTGGGAAATGTCTAAATAAGAAATGTCTACTCCAGAAGGATGTTACCTGTGACAACAGCAGAGTGGCCCCCTCCTCCTGTGATCCTCCTGATACACTCAGGTTTACAGAAGTCATTCAGTTGCTGGGGCAAAAGTACGTCTTCCTTATGGCCAAGGCCAAGTTGCCCGTAGCTGTTTGCACCCTAGGGATAAAATAAGGCAAGGATGAGAGTACAGGAACCATAACTGTCAATGTGCATTTATCTGTCCCTATCTTTCTCATGCTGACCTGACTCTCAGAGCCTATAACAGACGAGATTTCATAAGCTCATGACTGAGAGGTTGTTATACGCAACCCCTACTTAGATGGTGGCCACATCTCCAGAGCACCACGATTTCCCCATGAGAGGAGCCCTTAGCATCCACTACTTATCCAAAGATACTCCTTGCCTTCTCCTTCCAAAGCCCCAGCCCACATGTGTCACCTTTGGGGGGCAGCATGGGAGTTCCTTCTGATAAAAGCTAATTCTCTAGGGAGCCTAAGAAAAGAAATAACGAGGGGAAATGGGAACAAAGTGGGTGGGCAATGCACTGGACTTGTCCCTTCCCCTTATGCCCTGGCTGAGAAAACAGGCAATGACTTCTGTAATCAAAGTTAGCTGAGGGCTTTGTGCCCTCAAGCAGGGCACCTCATTGTTATTTCATTGTAAAGTGAAAGAAGTTGGCAATGATCTCGAAGGGCCATTCCAAGTACAGTGTTTTGTGACTCTGAGATTCACATGGTGAGATTCCTGTAAAGGAACAGATCTCCCCTTGGTGGGCAATATGTCTATCTTTGTTATTATGAAATAAAGGTCCAGAATCTCTAATCCAAAACCCTTGCAGCCAGATGTATTTCAGATTCAGAATTGTATCGACTTTAGAAAAGTAATACCGTATATAAATCTTACACACTGCTGCAAGGTTCAGGAGCTGCACCCATAAGCAAAATAGCATTATTTCTGCAGTAAAAGGTACAAATACAGTGAGAAGGCAAAGACTAAAAATAGCATTACATCAGGTCAGTTTTGGGTTTTTTTATTCAAAACTGAAGATAAAGAATTGTAGACCTGCAGGGAGAATCTTTAGATTTCAGAAGTCTTTATAATTCCTTCAAGTATCTACTCCTGGCTGGTTCTTCCCAGATATGAGTAGTAAAACCTTTCAAGTGTGTTTGTTTTTTAAGACACCTGAAAGAGAAAAGGTGATTTAAAATAACTACCCCCAATACATACATACATACAAACTTCTGCCCCTCCCGGTCTATTTCAGAGCTGTACTGGGCTGCAAGGACTCCAGGGTGGAAGAGCAAAGCCATGGCAGGGGCACAGGTCCCAGACGCCCTCAGGGGCAGTATTAGCTGCCAATTACTGAGTGCTTCTCCAATGGGTGGCATTCGCCTTTAATTCTCACGATAACAGAGGAGATGGACATGATCGCTCTCATTTTACAGATGAAGAAACTAAGGCTCAGAGAGGTTAAGTAACTTTCCATAGTTACATAGCTGGGAAGGCAACAAGTCAGATATGCCCCGCTCCTTTCATTATACTATATTGTGTCTCTAAGGATATACGGCGAACTTCAGCCCACAGGTTCCCTGGCAAGAGGTTAACTGTATAACTATATCTACAGTACCCCCATCACTTTATCCCCCTTTTTCTGCTTTATTTTTCTTCATGGCACTCCCTGACATGACATTTGCTTCTTGTTTATTGTCTACCTCCCCTACTAAAAAGTAAACTCATTGAGGGCAGGAACTTTGTTTTGTCCACTGCCATTTCTCCTGCATCTGAAACTGTGCTGGCCCAGGGAAGGTGTACATATATTTTATAGTGAACAGAGTAAAAGAATGTAAGATCTGATGAGGCCCTACCTAGGAAAGATGAAAGGAAAGACATGCACACTGTGGGGAACACATGCACAGGATGTCTCCGTCAGCCCTGAGATCTCTGTGGCTGCCCCATTAGCAGGACTGCAGTCTGCTGAACAGAAAGTGAGAGAGACTTGAGGCTCAAATTATGGCACTCAATTTCTATAATGCAGCAAGAGGCCCAAAATCCAGGCTAAAGCAAAACAGAGGAAAATTTAATACAGCATGTTACAGCTGTATTTGCCTCCTTTCCTTACAAACACTTCAGACATATCACACACACATACAACTCCAAGGAGGTAAATTTCCTTGTTATGGGCTGAATTGTGTTCCCCTAAAATTAATCTGTTGAAGCCCCAGCCTCCAATATCTCAGAATGTGACTATATTTGGAGATAGGGCCTTTTAAGAGATAACTAAGTTTAAACGAGGTCATAAAGGTAGGGCTCAAATCCAGTGTAAGAAGAGAAACAGGAATGCTCTCACATAGAGAAAAAAGCCACATGAGGACATGGTGAGGAGGCGGCCATCTGCAAGCCAAAGAAAGAGTCTTCAGAAGAAAGTAAACGTGCTGACACCTTGTTCTTAGACTTTTCCTCCAGAACTGCAAAGAAATAAAATTCCATTTTCTAAGACCTCCCAGTCTGTGGTATTTTTCTATGGCAGCCCTGGCAAACTAATACACCCCTCCACACATTTTATGCAGCAGGAAGGCCAGCAGCCCTCCAAGCAGCAGAAGGGGCCATATCTGACACGCCAGACCCCAGCCACCTGCCTGGGGAAAGCCAGAACCAGCACCCACCCCAGGCACACATTCAATCCCCAAATCCATCCCCAGCTCAAGTGCCACCTCAAATGTAGTACCCAGCCAGCCAGACTACCTCAGGCCACACTGCCGGCTCCCTCCTGCCAGTCTGCTGCTTTACGTTCAACAAGTGCTGCCTGGTACTAATAATTACCTTTGTTCGACTAGTCAATACATGTTCGTTTTAACAGTAATATAGGTGTTATCCCACTCCCTCAACTGGAGAGCTGGGTCTTTCACTTGTATGTTTCTCTCAAAAGACCAGGCACACAAAAGGGCCTCATTCATTCATTCGTCAACAAATATTTGCTAGGCACAATACCCACCCTTATGATGCTTACATTCTAGTCAAGGAGACTGACATTAACAAATTCTACCACTCATTACAATTGTGATATGGCCTTTAAAGAACAAGACACTACGTCTGCTTATTCCCGTGCACCTGTCTGGTCGGCCGCTTGCAACACACCCCTGTGCAAAGACCCTCCTCTCTCCCAGCCAGGACACATAAAGATGACCCCGTCTCTCAGTGCCTCCGTCAAACTGACACCGGCGCAAACTCCCACGCCAATACAGGCAAGATCCGGTCACAGAAGAATATCAGCAAACATGCAGGATCTCGCCTTGTGTACGGCCCACCATCACAGGCCTGGCATCAAAGGATGCTCCCGCCAGGCTGGGGTGGGGGTGGGGCTGGGAAGGGGCCGGCATCCTCCGGGCACCAGGAGGGTGACCGGTACAGGTGGCCCCACAAGGCTCTGGGACCGGGCGATCCCTCCACGCCGTCTCTCCCGGCGCTTTCTGGGCCCGAGGGCTCTCGCGGAACCAGACACTCTGCCCAGGAGGCAGATGCTTCCCGCTGCGCCGCAGCCCCTCGGGTCGGTACCCCACCAGCCAGCAGGCCCCTAAGTCACCCGTGGGAGCCCCTCCCTCCCAACCCTCTCCACCTCAGGCCCCAGCCCATGGTCCTCCAACCCAGAGCCTGGCCCTGACCTCTGCCGACCAACCCAGGAAAGCCCACGCCGAGGCCGCCAGCTCCCGGAACCTCCGCGCCCCCTCAGTCCCAGCGGCCCCGGCCCGGGGGCGAAGTCACGTACCCAGGCGAAGAGCGCGGCCGCCGCAGGGGCGGCCTCGGAGGCGCACGGCTCGTGCTCCATGTGGGGCCGCTCGGCCGGCGCTTCCGGGAGGGGTCGGGGGTGGGGCCCGTCAGGGGAGGGATTAGTGACTGGGGTGTGGGCCCGACGTGGGTGGGGCCTGTGATTGGGAGGGGCCGGCGCGGGGGAGGAGTCTGCAGCGAAGGCGGGGCCCTTGTTGGGGAGGGGTCTACGGTGGGGAAAGGGCAGGCACGGGGGAGGTGTCTGTAGCGGAGGCGGGGCGGACGTGGGAGAGGGGTCCAATGTGAGGGGGCCGGAGCGGGGGGAGGGGTCTGCGGTGAGGGCGGGGCCGGTTCTCGGGAGGGGGTCCGTGATGGGGCGGGGCGGGGGAGGGGTCTGCGGAGGAGGCGGGGGCAGCGTGGGGGAGGGGTCCGCAGTGGGGGCGGGGTCGGAGCCGAGGGAGGGCCCGCGGGAGCCGGACCACCGCCTCTGGAGCCTCCCACCAGTCGCCCCGCCCCGCGCGCTCCGACTGTCTGCGCCTCCGGCCACCAGCCTTGCGGTGCCGCCGAGCTTCTGCCTCCCGCCCCTCGCACTCTATTTTTAGTAATATACGAAAGCACTACGCTCCTTTACGTTTTCATCTCCTTGGAGTCCCACGACAGCCCGCAGGGGCTGGCAGGGCAATGATCGTATCACCACTTGACGGGGAAGAAATTGAGCCTGGGAGCGGGGCGGAAAGGGTCAGGCCCCAGTGTCAGCCGAGCCGTCTTCACATCTGCTTTAGGGTGCGTCTGAAAAATCTGAGAAAGCTTCTTGGTAAGCGACTTACTCCTCTGGACACTAAACCGAGGAGGCTGGGTCTCATGGATTCCTGCCAGAGCAGCCTTCTAACCCTCAGCGCTCAGAGCACGGTCCTGCCCTGATTCTGGTCAATACTGGGTAATTTTCACCCAACAGAGGTTTTCGTATAAAATGGCTTTTATCAGACACCCTCATACACTGCTGGTAGGAGCTAAATTAGTACAATTTTCCTGGAGGAAAACATCAAGATAGATAAATATGTACCCAGTAAATTCCACATATGTTAATTTATCACATGAAAATAATCAGAGCTGCGCACAAAGACTTAGACTGCAAGTTATTCATTATGGAATTGTATATAATAGAGAAGAACTTTATTACCTGAAAGTCCAAAAATAAATTGCTTAAATTGTGGCATAGCCATGCAGTGGAATACTAGGCTGCCATTCAAAAAATATGTTTTGGAAGATATTAAGGGAAGTGTTCATGATATGTCATAAAGGTAACTATTATAGCGATTTTCTACACAACACGAACGCATATACTCAGGGTGGCGGATTATGGCTGAATTTTATTTTCTTTGTTGTACTTTTTTTGTACATAACCTCCATTTCCCAAGCCACCCATAATCTTGTGGGTACAAATGGGGTCACATTAAAGATGATAATCCATATTTACCCCCTCTTGCCCCATCTACTGACAGAAGCCTCCAGGCCTCACTGACCTTTATGCCTGGGAGGCCTGGAATGTATCTCCAGCAAGCTCTGAACAGACAGACCTTTCCTGTTCTTTCACTCCAACTACTCCTTGGTGTTTCTGCCTGTAAGATCACTTGAGGGCAGCACCTCACTTCTCCCTCTCCAGCCTGGGGCATCTTGAGAACATCCATGACCTTGCTAAGAAAAATACAAACTTGTGAAAAAAAAGGTATCTAGAAACCAGTATATGACTGCCAGTCTATGAAAGAGGTTGCAGAGGCTGAAAGAAATCTGATAGGATATAGGGGGACCATTGTCAATGTGCTGTAAGTGCTGCCCATCTCATGTCTCAGGAAAGGCATGCTGTTGCAGAACCACTTAGAGAACATGGTATGTATATATCTCTCCACACTGGTGCCTGGGTAGGCTGTTGATTCATCCTGAGAAATCCAATGGCTTGTGGCCAGATAGCTGACAAAGAGAGATCGATTTGGAGAGGTCTTTCATGCCCAGAGTATCTCCCATGTATTTCCCATGCAGCAGTCTGGCTAGGGGATGGTCTTAGACCCCGACCAGGGAAATTTCGGGGGGGGGGGGGGGTGACACCCCAATGCAGTTAAACACTAGATTCCTAGAGAGTGAGGGAGATGAATTCAACAGCCCAGTCACATCAAGAGATCCTAAAGAAGAAGAAGGTGGGAAGTTCCTCCAAAACACCCCCAGAGAATGAGTCAGCACTGAATACTTACCAAATACAGAAAGCCCTGATGCCAACTCACAACAGTAGCAGACCAAACAGAACTTTCTACTCATTGCCTCTCCCCCCACCCCCATTCCCAAACCATGGAGGAGCCAGTGGTGTCCCAGTGAGTGGGCACAGAGGAACAAGAAAAGAGAGAGAGAAATTAGAAACTAGGGGCTGGGAATGAGCAGAAAATTCAAGGCCAGGACCTGAGATTTCAGCCAAAGAGGCAAGGACTACCCACAGAGTCAGGTTCAATGGAGAGAGGATCTAGAAGAATACACTTGTCTTCCAGTTTCACCCCTTGAATGTACATACATCTATACTTCAACTAACTTACAGTTATATCATTATGTTATATCTTTTAATACAATTTCTAGGAGGTGCTGTGATGTTGCCACTATTTCAACTATGTACATGCCACTGAGTAATTCTTCCCGTTAGCAGCCTGGCTGAGTTGCAGTTCTTGAATGGGGCTAAACTATTTGATGGTATCTCTTTCAGATACCTTGTTTCCACATAAGAGCAAACTATAAAGTACTTTGGGGCCATATAGACTACATCTATGTACCATACAAGTTAGGAAATGTTTATGGATGAAAAAACTGAGGCTCAAAGAAGTTAAATGATTTACTCCAAGGTCAGATTTCTGCCTTTGATAAAGACAGATTAGCTAGCTATAGACCAAGCCTCTCAAAAACAAACAGAAAAGCTGGGGGATAATATTTTAAAAATCTGTTTCAAGTCATTGGAGAACTATCAAAGCAGCCAGAACTTGAAAGGCCAAGATCTGGAAGCTGAGAGATTATATTTGGCACTACTTTTCCACTGGAAGTGTTTGCTAATTAGCAAGCAATGAGTTGGAGGCTAAGAAACTGGGCTGAAAACTGCAGCTGAGAAGCTGAACAGTACTTTCAGCAATCATATAGGGGTGGGGAAAATGACAGAAGGAGGGGACAAAGGTAGGAGTCCAGGGTCCCCAAGGAGAAGCCCCAATACACACCCATAGCTTTTCTTTGGGATTCCCTAAAGCGCTGTACCCTGAGAGGAGAGGTGAACTGGAAATGGACCAGCCCTCACAAAGACTGACACTCAACTTCAAACTGACTTAATCCCTAAGTGGACCAAGATCTTCCCATGCCATTATATACTGCCTGCTAGAATTCCCTCTGGATGAAGATAAAGTCATCCAGAAGTTATGGGGGATCCCAGATCAGGACAGAGATTATATTGATGATTCTTTACATATGGATGTTTCTTTTTACAATGTCCTTTCGCAACATAATTCCTCCAATAACCCAGTGAAGTAGATTTAGCTCCTTATACAGATGAGGAACACATGATTGAGACTTTATCAAAAATTCCAAAAGTAGTTACTAGGTTCCAGGTGTGTTTGGTTTCCCTTATATCTCATATTCACAGGCTTTTCAAGAAATGTAAGGATGTTATAGATTTCTTAAACTTATGAAATTACTAATATATATTTAAATCAGGTTTGGTTTTGTTTGGTTTGGTTTTGAGAGAGCGAGAGCCGGGGGGGGGGGGCAGGCCGAGAGAATCTTAAGCAGACTCTATGCCCCCCCCGGGGCTTGATTTCACAATCCTGAGATCATGACCTGAGCTGAAATCAAGAGTCAGATGCTTAACCAACTAAGTCACCCAGGCGCCCCATAAATCAGTTTTTAACTTATGTTTGAACAAAAAATAAAATGCTTGTTAAAAACATGAATTTTGGGGAGCTGGAGTGGCTCAGTGGGTTAAGTGGCTGCCCTCAGCTCAGGTCATGATCTAGGGTCCTGGGATCAAGGCCCATGTTGGGCTCTATCCCCACTCGGTGGGGAGTCTGCTTCTCCCTCTCCCTCTGTCCTCCACCCAACTTGTGCTCTCTCTCAAATAAATAAATAAAATCTTTAAAGAAAAGAAAAGAACATGAATTTTGTGTCCATTTATTATTATCCAGTTTAATAACAAACTTACACATCATAAATGTATATTACATAGTAAAATAAAGACTAGACTGAAATGGATCATAGCATCTTTATTCATTTCCTAGAAATTAATGTATGAACTCTATTATGTGTACCTTTAAAGAACTCCAGGATTTTTTCCTTTTTCAATTTGAAAGCCAACTTAAAAATTAAGTATAATTGTATACATTCTTGTGTGTCATTACCATTATATAACTCTGAATTATAAAATACGCAGATTAAGAAACATAGGCATTCTGACAACCAGCTTTTGGGGCTTTCTTCAAAGAGTCAGGAAAATACCACGTAAGTCTTTAAGTAAAAAGTCACTGATTAAGAATTTTAAACCAAACTTTTGGCTCAATTCTGTTCTCATATTGGATTGGATCTCATAATAAATATTAACATATTCTTAGATGCTTTGAAGATATATACTTAAAATACATGATAAGTCTCAGGACTCCTGACTTACCAAATATCACAAATCCAGAGGTTAGAAGAACGGAAATGAATCATTAAATATTTCCATTATTCTGAAGTTATAAATAATAATGATTGTGCTTTAACATTCATCTTAGTGTGCTTTAGTCAGAGTGATTTTAAATACCATAATTTTAAAAGTCAATAACTATGATTCTTTACCATGATCAAAGCTGTATGAAAATAACCAGATACAGTATGTTTAATTTACTGTTAATTGTTATCTATCATGGTTTTCTTACAATAGATTTCCTTGCAACCAAATACACCAACTATAAACCAGCTAATCCCTATTTCAAGTGATTTTAGATTAGCTGACTTAGATCAATTACTATCAAAGGCATATTAATAGTTATACTTAACTAAAATTATAAGTAATGTAAAAATCTGAAATAGCATGAATTATTCTTCCCAATTCTATTTCATTGTATCACATAAAGGTTTTTTTTTTTGTTTGTTTGTTTGCTTGTTTTAAAGATTTTATTTATTTGACAGAGATAGAGACAGCCAGCGAGAGAAGGAACACAAGCAGGGGGAGTGGGAGAGGAAGAAGCAGGCTCATAGCGGAGGAGCCTGATGTGGGGCTCGATCCCATAACACCGGGATCACGCCCTGAGCCGAAGGCAGACGCTTAACCGCTGTGCCACCCAGGCGCCCCCACATAAAGTTTTTTATAATTTATTTTGAGGTCTAAAGATTAAAAGATCTAGTGGTCTGTTGAAATAAAATCTGTTAAATGGTATGCAATTTGACTATTAATGTGGAAAAAAGTAAAGACAGTTTTTTAAGTAGCTGATTAAGAATGAAAATTTGGCAGAAAATATGACCCTTAATATGTCATCAACAGAAATGACATCACTGAGAGAGGAAGCTGATGGGGTGTAATATTCAGATGATTCTGAGGTTATTGTTTGTGGGGTTTTTTTTCAACCTTTTGAGTTTGAGATACTTGGCAGGACTACCATATTGTACAAACCCATTCCACTCTATGTGAATGGTACCACAAGAAATTGTACAACACTGGCCTGATTTATGGCACATCTAGATGGGAAATACCCAGCAGGCAGCTGGACTTAAGATGCAAAAATTCAAGAAAAATGTCAAGGTGAGAACTGCAAATATGGGAGTTATAGAAAATAAGAATTGAAGTCATGGGGGCACCTGGGTGGTACAGTCGGTTGAGTGTCTGACTCTTGGTGTTGGCTCAGGTCCTGATCTCAGGGTTGTGAGATCAAGACCCACGTCAGGCTCCACATTCAGCATGGAGTCTGCTTAGGACTCTCTCTCCCTCTGCCCCTCCCCACCTTCTAAAATAAATAAACAAATCTTAAAGAAAAAGAAAAGGAATTGAAGTCATGGATGTGGATGACATTTCCCATGAAGAGATGGCAGAGAGAGAAGACGATCAAAGAGAGAAACCTGAGGAGGGGGTGAGGAGGAGGAAAGGAGCAAATCAGACAGACACAGCACGTATTCAGAAGCCCAGCTTCACCTTCTTCCATCAGGCCCATCCCCTGTACTACACAGCCAACAGCACAGGAAAACCAGTCCTTGCAACCCTTGCATTATTGCTGGCAGACCTAAAACGGTCTTCTTGACCTTTCTTACATCCCATTTCCTCACCCATTTCCCCACCCTCTGGCCCTATGCCTTGCCTCCCTATTTATCACCTCACCTATACCTTGGAAATGAAGTGCTCAGTGTGGCTTTCCCAACTGTCACTTTGTGCTTCTCTCATCAATCTCAGTTTGAACTCTCCATTTGACAATACCATCTCCCGCTAACCTGAGGACAAATCCCATCATAATTCTCTTCATGTGGGAGTATAGGGCTTGCAAGTGGTCCCCCCCACGTTCTACTTGGTCCCATGAGTAGAACAGATCATCTAAAACAAAACCAGCATCATGCAGTGCCTTAGAAAGGAAAGGATCTCACACAAGGAGGATGGTCTCTTGGGAAGGGGCTCCCTACTTCCATACCAAAGAAAGTCCCAAATTCTTAGCCTGCTCTTGAGTATTATACCCCAATCAACCTTTCCAGATTTGGCTATTCATATTTCCCTACAAGATGCCACACTTGAAACTAGACAACTTCCTCTTTACAAGGTATGCTTCACATGCCAAGGCCTCTACACTTCTGCCCACGCTAGCAGTAGAGACAGCTGGTCTCCTATTAAATTTAGGGCTGTGAATGTGATCAAGCTTGGCACAAATCTAAGGATAGCTAAGATGCTTTAGAAATAAGAGGATCTTAGGTAACAGTATGGGTCAGCTCCGTAATACCCATACAGGAATTTTAAGCGATCATAAAGGTCATTTTATTCAAGAAGGATTAGGGAAAAGAGAATCAAGCTGGTATTAGATCTATCTATGGGGTCAAAAAAATTCTCCCCCCCAAAAAAATGAGTGGTCAGTGAATTGTATGGTTTATGAATCATATTTCACTAAAGCTGTTATAAAAAAAATAGGTAGTGGTATTGAGTATTCAGGTACAAATTTCCAAAGAACTAATTAAGGAATAGGAGTAGAGAATATTGTTTGACTGCTGTCTCTCCACAACCAGGTCTTCAAGAAAAGCAGGAGCTGGCCCACAGGCCTCTAAATTGGTGCTCAGACATTCTCAGGATCAGATGCTTGGCTCTCTGCTGACCTTTGCAAGGGCATCACTGACAACATCGAGATCATGCTGCAGCTCGTTCATGGCGCTGGTTATGCTCTTGGTGTCTTTCAAGATCTGAATACTCCGTGTGTATGGATTATACTTCACTCCAAATGGACGCTTAATTGTTTTGGTAAATTCTCTATTCAAGAAAACAAATAAGAGGCAATCAATTTCTAGGAAGCAGAGGATGAAAACTGAACGAGCAACAGCAAACCTATTTCACACACTAGGTGAAAGACAAATCTTTATTAGTTGTTCACACGACCAATCTGACCTACTTCCCTACACAGCGCATGCAGAGATCCCCTGGAATCCCACACAGCTAGGAAACCTAAAACTGTCATAGACACATCCACCCCTGCATTGCTAGGGAAAGATCCCGTGGATGACTTTACCAGTGATTTATTACTTTATACATTTCTCGGCTACAGTAAGGAGACCAACTACAGTAGCTTTATCAGGGGACAATGGCAGCACTTGGCCACCTAGTAACAGACCCCTCAGCCGTGATTTACCTAATTACACCTATATAACTACACACCTGCGCACGCGCACACACACACACACACACACGCCAAGAACAGTCCTGCCTCCTGCACATGGACATTCTTTCTGTTTAGAACATCTTCCTCTAGCCTTCTCTCAAATGACCTAACTTCTACACTTTCTTCATGCTTTCAAGTCCTGCCCTCTTCATCAAGTCAACATTTGAACCTCTCGTTTGGCACCCCCAAGAACAGTTGTGTTCAGGACCCCTAGGAACACAGCTGAGGACAACTGTACATGAGTAAGGGCTGAAATGCAGCTCACAATCCACCTGGTCTACCCAGATGAGACCCCTTCTTCGAGTCTGCGCAAAGGGGCCATAGGTGCTACTGGCATTGGTATTTGGTTCTGTGCCTGGCCTAACGCCCCCAAGTAACAGCAAATCTCTGGAAGACAAGGAACATGTCTTAAACCCCCATCTGTCCCAGAATGATCTCACGATGTGACCTCAGACCCTTACACCAAATGTTTTGTTGATTCTGCTTCTATAGTCCTTTCCTTTCCTACTACCTCTGTCTTGGCCCAGGCTCTTATTTTCACCTGAAGTATTACAAAAATCTCCTGAGTAGTTTCTCTGCCTCCAATGTCCTCCTTCCTTAATTACACACTTAGCTGATTAATAGTTAAAGCATAGTGGGGGGTCTGAGTGGCTTAGTTGAGCATCTGACTCTTGATTTCAGCTCAGGTCATGATCTCGGGGTGGTGAGATCGAGCCCCGCATCAGTCTCCATGCTCAGTGCAGAGTTTGCTTGAGATTTTCTCTCTCCTTCTTCCCCTCCCCCAACTCATGCTCTAAATAAATTAAATAAATAAATAAATAAATAATAAATAAATAAATAAATAAAATCTTTAAATAGTTGAAGCATAGCTTCATTGCATCACACTCTTATATTTTTCCACCTCTCCTACCTTTTTTATGCTGTCCCTTAGCCTAAAACTTAACATATCTAAATCCTATTTACCCTTCAAGTGCTTTCTCAGATGCCATTCAACTTTCCCTGTTCCCCCACCTGGAATAAATTGCTCCTGAATAACATGGAGAACAAAGTTTCATCTGTATCTCTCTAAGGCTTTCTATGTTGTTACATAGCAATTTGTATATATTTTATTTTTCCTAATAGATTATTAACTCTGATGAGAAGAAACCAGTTTCTCAATGTATCTGATTCACATATGCAACCACCAAACATCACCATAAACAACACACTCTAAATATTTGTTGTGAAAGGGAGATATGCCATAGGCAGAAGGTACCTCGTAGGCTTCTAATTATCCAGCTGCTTACTTCTGTGATGTGTTACCATTGCTGGACCTATCTTTTGCAGAGGAAAGTTCAAGCATGAGGCATAAGATATACTTTACCTCATCTTTTCCTTTGCATCTTCAAAGCTTTCAGATACAAAGTAGACATCCTGAAAAGTTGTGATGAGACACTCCTGTTTGCAGGTAACCTTGGGATCAAAGGGCTTTACTTTGGCATGTCCAGAAAGTGAATGCTAGATGACAAAGAGTCAGTGAATCAAAGAATACCGTGTAATTTCATGGATCACATCGTAAACACAACCACCAGAATCAGCACACCTCTGAATGTGCTAGTGCAATGGCCCCAACCTGCAATTCCAAACTTATTTCCTACAGTATTATTTAATCCACAATACACTCCAGCAAAACAAATGGCTCGCTATTCCCCAAAAATGCCCCAAGATCACCTCCATCACTTTGTTCCAACACTCTTCCCACATAAGAGGCACCTGACGATCTTTATTTATGCATATTCCTGCATTATGACTCCTACTTCCTAGCCTGTACTAGTTATCCCCTTACACGACATATACCCACCATCAGGTGGTAGACTCCTGAGAGCAAGAAGTACCACGGACAGTATTTCACACACACCCGTCACTCAGGAAACATAAGTTCATTCCTTTATTGGATAAATAATAATTCTCAAAGAATTTCATAGAATTTAGGAGAAGTTATTGCTAGCACACTAAAAATGGTGAGGGAACAGCAAAACTGTAAGTAAAGGCTTTAAAATATTTTTTATTTAAAAGATATGTCTATCAGGGGACCTAGGTGATTTAGTCGGTTAAGCCGCTGGCTCTTGGTTTTGGCTCAGGTCATGACCTCGGGGCCCTGGGATCGAGCCCCGCATGAGGCTCTGCACTCGGCGGGGAGTCTGCTTGGGGATTCTCTCTCTCCCTCTCCCTCTGCCCCTCCTCCTGCTGGTGCGCGCTCTCTCTCTCTTTCTAAAGTAAATAAATAGGGGCGCCTGGGTGGCACAGTGGTTAAGTGTCTGCCTTCGGCTCGGGGCGTGATCCCGGCGTTCCGGGATCGAGCCCCGCATCAGGCTCCTCCGCTATGAGCCTGCTTCTTCCTCTCCCACTCCCCCTGCTTGTGTTCCCTCTCTCGCTGGCTGTCTCTCTCTCTGTCGAATAAATAAATAAAATCTTTAAAAAAAAAAATAAAGTAAATAAATAAACCTTTAAATAAATAAATAATAAAAGATATGTCTGTAGTGTGTCAACTAAACTCAAAAAAGAGAGAAAGAAATTAAGTAATTAAATTCCACATATAAGTAAAAAAAAAATTAGGGTATCTCTCTAAACCTAGGAAATAGAGCAAATTGTCTTTTAAGTATTATTTACTGCCACCCCAGGTATTTTCCATAGTATGCACTTGTTCAAATCTAAAAATTCTTTCCGGTCGTATCAATTATATTAAGTGAACATGGCTATGTGGAGAGATTTACAGCTCTTACCTTAAGTTCACTGATAGAAGAAAGTAATCCAGCCCCAAAGACTCGCAACTGCCCATCTTGTTTACAGAGACCAAACTCCACAGTGAAAAAGTAGCACTGCGAAAGGACATTGATATTTCTTTCACATCCTGAATAACTCAATTTAAAACAAATTGCAACTCTTAGTCACTGACCCAAAGTGCCCTGGAATAAAGTTCAAGATCCCCAGACCGGTTCCCAGTATTTCGACAATCTGACGTCATTCTAAACTAGCAGTTTTCAAACTGTTGTTCCCAGGATTCTTATATACTCTTAAAAATTACTCAGGACCCAAAGGACCTTTTGTTTATGCGAGTTACAGCTTACTAGTGCAGTAAAAGTTAAAACTGAAAACATTTACATATTTACTAATTAATTTTGAAATGGAATAAACCATTTTATGGTAACATAATAATTTAATGCAAAGTAACTATATTGTACAACACCCAAAAAACGGGTCAGGAAAGAAACATTGTTTTACATTGTTCCCAATCTTTTTTAATGTCTGTCTAGATGTTATTTAATGTCTGGCTGGAAAAACAAGATGGATTCTCATATCTGCTTCTATATTTAACCTGTTGCAATATGTTGTTTTGGCTAAAGTATATGAAGAAAATTCAGCCTCACACAGGTAAGTAGTTAGAAGAAGGCTCAGTATTGCAATAGCCTTTTCAGATGACTGTGGATATTCTTCTTTGACACTACGTCAAAACTCAACAAGTGGTAACTAAAAGTTCAGCTGCAATGTGAAATCTGAAACCATATCACTGAACTCTAGCTCTTATATTGAAATCCACTTTGCATTCTGAGTGGATCTTTCACTCAAGGACCCTGTGCAAGGGTTTCAGAAACACCAGCGGGCCCCAAACCACTATTGGAGAAGCGCTGTTCTAATCATCTAGCCTTTTTCATACTACCTCCCCCACGCTAACACACTCTGTTCCAGCTTCTTGTCATTTCCCCCAGATACACCAAGCACCTCCTTGTCTTTCCTTGTGTGCCCTTATCCTGAGGTGCTCTTCCTTCCTCTCTTGGCAGATGAAAACATGACTCATCTTCCCTGGGCTAGTCCAGACATTCCTCTTCCATGGAACCTTCCCCAAGCTGTTCTCTGCCCTCCCAGAACACTCTGCCTGAACTTCTCTGTAGAGTTCATCCCATTCTAACATGACCGTCTCCTTAAGTTGCATATAAATTCCTTGAGGCAGGAACCAGGCCTTACTCATCTCTGTATTTTCAGCACAATGTCTTGTACCTAATGCACAAAAACATTTTTAGCATTGTTTTCAGAGGACCTATCATTTTTACTGAAAAAAGATTTACAAATAATTCACATTATTGAACTCGAGTGTTTCTCCACCTTTTTTTAAAGCCCATGTCTCCTTTTGATGAACCTTAAAATTTCACATCCTCCTTTAATGCTATTGAACTTATTTAAATTGAATATGAGCAAAGACAAATTTTCTAACAGTTGTCTTGAATATGCACTTTTAAACTGACACTCCCATCCCACCCCAATAAGAATTATTGGTCTATACAGCTATTTTCCCAATTGTACCGTTGCCAGTTTTTGAACAGCCTCCTCTGAAGCTCCAAGGGAAGCCAGGCCAATTTCTTGGGAGAATTGAGCAAAACTAGGTTCCGCCAAAAGGGGGACATGACCTAAGAGTTCATGGCAAGTATCTCTGAAAAAGAGGTACAAGTTTGTCACTCTGTGATGTTTATGTCACATATAAATGCATGATCAACAATTCAACCAAGCCAAAATCTGATCGTCCTTGTATTTATGTGGTTACTTTGCAAATGGACCATGAAGAACACTAACAATTTACTAAAGAAGCTACTTTGGTTCAAAACCTGGGCCACTCACAGGGCGCCTGGGTGGCACAGTGGTTAAGCGTCTGCCTTCGGCTCAGGGCGTGATCCCGGCGTTATGGGATTGAGCCCCACATCAGGCTCCTCCACTAGGAGCCTGCTTCTTCCTCTCCCACTCCCCCTGCTTGTGTTCCCTCTCTCGCTGGCTGTCTCTATCTCTGTCGAATAAATAAATAAAATCTTTTAAAAAATTAAAAAAAAAAACCTGGGCCACTCACAATCATATACACATAAGATACCCATAGATATGTCTGCTCCACACCCCCACCATATCAGGCCTCTGCTCTAATGTCACCTTCTCAGTGAGTCCTTGTCTGATCACTGTTTTCAAAATAGAAACACTCCACACATACACCTCTTTCCCCTTTCTCTGCTTTACTTTTCTCCATGGCACTTATCACCATTGATTGGTGATATTAAATAAATAAATATATATATAATATATATTTTATATATATATAATATATTATATATATATAATATATTATATATAATATATAATATATATATTTACTTATTTGTTTATTATCTCTATCACCCCATGGGAATATAAATTCTATGAAGGCAGAAATTTTTGTCTGTTTTTTTTTATACTCCTTATGCTTAGAATAACACCCGGCACTTAACAGGTAACAGGTTGTCAATTAATAATAGTAACGATAATGGCGAACATACATAGAGCATGGAGCATGCATTATGTGTCAGGCTATTCTAAATGCTTTACACGTGTTCGTTCATTTAATCTTCACACAAAACTCCTGAACGAAGTACCGTCATGGCAAATAACTATTTGATGAATGAATGCTAAAGGAGAAGTACTCACGGCTCTGGGGTATAGAGAGGGTCGGAACTGTGTCTCACGTACTGTGTGCAGTGGAAAACCCGGAAGGCTAAACCTGATAAGAAATCTCTTGGTGATAAGTAACCAGCCACGGGACGGATGGAAAAACCCGTGCGCTCTGCAAAGCAAAGCAGACAATGAAGAAAATCTTTACCCCAATGGACCATTTTCTGCAACATTTTAATTCTGCCGGTGGTACCCGGTAGCACTTTGAGGGAGAACATGGAAAGTAAATGTATCATGTGTGTACTATGGGGAAGTAATAATTACTATGGGTTGGGCAATGAGTTAGACCTTACTTATCACATCTCCTTTCATGTTTACATATTCTCCTCATTGTGACGACTATTAAACTGAGGCTCAGAGATTCAACAATGTGCCCAAAGTCACACCGGAGATGATAAAGGTAGAATGAGAGCCCAGGTCTCTTTATATTACACCTCGCTGTCTCCCTAAAGGGTTTAGAATATCTCCTAGACTATCTTACTTACTTTAGGAAAAAAAATCAACCAGATCTATTAATTTAGATCAGAACCACTTTTTAAGCTATGCCACTTTTAGCCAGTACTTCCTCTTGCAAAGTATATTTTATCTAAATTGGACGGTGCTCTTCTATTCCCCAGCAGCTACGACTGCACGCCTTCTGTAAAAGGGGCCTGCCAGTAAGGGCAGCAGTCACTCAGGGGACTTCTGTAAGCTCTATGCTCGCTGTTCGTTTCCAGCCCTCACCCTCTGCTCTTCCGCCCGTTGCTTTTGTACTTGCATTCCCCCACTCTGATGGGTAGACTTCATGGTCCAATAGAACTCGCCACAATAATGGAAATGTTCTATAGCTAGGCTACCCAGTAGGGGAGCCACCAACCACATGGGGCTATTAAGCACTTGAAATGTGGCTAGTGTGGCTAAGAAACTAACATTTTGATTTAGATTGATGTGAATTATTTAAACAACCACATGTGTCTAGGGGCCACCATATTTGACAGTGTAGAGAGCTCCTTCCAACCGGTGTTTTGTTTGAAGTATCATTTAGGTTTCGTTTCCCTCTTTGACAGCATCCCTTGAAACACCTTTAGTGACCTGTTCTGCACCCAGCTCACACTCCAGACCCCAAGTGAACAGCTTTCAGTTTGAATCCATAACAAAATATTTCCTCCAAATCTCAAGCAAATTTAATTTGATAACTTCTGCCCATCTTGCTAAGACCCGTGTGTGAGGTCGTGTGTATTGTTTCTCTGTCATCCTTAATCACATTGTTTTAATCTAGTTTTTATAGGAACCATTTATACGTGTTCTTCCCTTATAAAACAATAGTGCCTTTTTCTGCTTAGTTTTTCTTAGTTTTGTGCATAATGGTTGACTAGTAAGAGTTATGGAGTTGAATAGATATGTAGATTTGTATGACAGTCTGTGTAAGAAATTCAAAGATGGGAATTTCAGACCATGATGGAAATAAACTAAACTCCCTTTGAGTGAAAAACATAACTTCTATTTGCCCCTAAGGTTCTAGTCTGCTGAGATCAAAGGGGATATTTCTTTTTCTTATATATTGTAAACCCTGGAGATCACTGATCATTTTACTTCCTATACTAGCTAGAAAAAATAAAGAAGCCTGAACCAAATAAGCAGGAAGAACTAAAAGGAAAAAAAAACTGTTGGTGCTTTTTGTTGATCCTTCTACTAGCACATCTTCTTCCTTGGGAAAATGACAGAGTCTCAAGATGGAAAGCAGAAAGGCTTCGGAGACTATTTACTCCAATCTTCTCCAAGGAGCCTGAATCTCCTCTACCCCGTCCCTGACAAGTGGGTGTAGAGCTTTTCCATGAAGACCTCCAGGGATGCAGAAATAACCATCTCATCAGTCTGTTCCATTTTCAAATGGCTCATTTAACAAGGTCTTCTCCATTTTGAGCTAAAAGTTTGCAGTTTCCATCCAATTGTCATTTACTTTAGGGCCACATAGTATCCCTCTATTACATAAGATGATCAGCTAGTATTAAAATAAAGCCATAATGTCCCCTATATCTCCAGATTAAACACCCTAAGAATCCTTCATATTTTATTTATAGAATACATTTTGCAAGCCCCTTATAATTCTGCTCACTTTCCTCTACGCTTGCTCCAGATTATGATTGCCCCTCTTCAAATAGGATGCCCAATACTGGGTCCAATACTCCAGAACACAGTAAGGAAAATTCTGACCTCCCATTTACTCGAACTTTATTCCTCTATTAAAAATTCTGTCATGATCACAAGAGTTCAACATTCCCCTTACAAAAATTAAGCATATTACCTTTTAAAAAGTTTGAGACATCTTCCAATTGTGGGATATTATCTTCCCGATATCCACAATATTTAGAAAGCAAAGGTAAGTTTTTGAGGTACTCTCTGCAGGCATGGGTTGGGTAAAGTTTGTTGAGCTCTTGAAACACGGTTCCCCAGGTCTTAATCTCCTCTTCAGTGAATTCAACCTTGGGAATGGGGTCTCCACTAATGAGACAAAGAGAAGTTATTTTGAATTAGCGTTCAAAAAACAATAGCACTTCTCTTTTATTTATTAAATGAGCTTAATTTACTCTATTCATTAATTATTTCAAAATTGAATAAGTTATTTTTATAGTATACTTACTGTTTATAGTTCATAGCCAAGTCTGCAAAATACTTCCGTCTTTTACGGTAGACATTGTCTTTGAAGCCCTGATAATTAAAGAAAAGTTTTAAAATATCCATACTAAAAAATACTGATAAATGATATTTAGGGAACATTTCATTATTACTCAAGGTATGATATTAAAGGGCTACATAATTGTTATTTTGAGCAAGCACTGTTTAGAAATGTATAATCATTTTTATTTTAAAGGCAATGTTATGGGTGGGGGGATGGAGTAACTAGTTGATGGGCATTAAAGAGGGCATGTGATGAATGAGCACTGGGTGTTATATGCAACTGATGAACTACTGAACTCTGAACATCTGAAACTAATGATACACTATATGTTAACTACCTGAATTTCAATAAAATAAGTTATTAAAAAGAGGCAATGTTATATGAAAGCTTTATACTATAGTGGCTACTAAGATAAAAGATACTATAGACGCAAAGATACAAAAATCTTATAGTGGCTACAAAAATAAAATGGTTTGAGGAATAAGAAAAGCATCATCCTTGGGGTGCCTGGGTGGCACAACAGTTAAGCATCTGCCTTCAGCTCAGGGCGTGATCCCGGCGTTGTGGGATCGAGCCCCACATCAGGCTCCTCTGCTATGAGCCTGCTTCTTCCTCTCCCACTCCCCCTGCTTGTGTTCCCTCTCTCGCTGGCTGTCTCTATCCTGTCAAATAAATAAATAAATAAAATCTTAGAAAAGAAAAGAAAAGAAAAGAAAAGAAAAGAAAAGAAAAGAAAAGCATCATCCTAGTTAAATACACAACTCTTTTCCAAATGTGAGATTTTTTTCTCTTAATCGTTTGAACATCTTCAGCTATATTTTCCTATAATCATAATTAATAATAAAACAGTAATTAATAATACATGAAGTCATGACAACTAAATCTAGCCTTAGATTTTATTGCAAAATGCAAACATACTCATATTTGCAAAAGCAAACAATGCTAATAAAAAGATAAAATAGTAACATTAGTATTTATACCTAGAAAAATATTTTTTTTAAAAATAGATAAAATAAGGGGGCGCCTGGGTGACACAGCGGTTAAGCGTCTGCCTTCGGCTCAGGGCGTGGTCCCGGCGTTGTGGGATCGAGCCCCACATCAGGCTCCTCTGCTGGGAGCCTGCTTCTTCCTCTCCCACTCCCCCTGCTTGTGTTCCCTCTCTCGCTGGCTGTCTCTATCTCTATCGAATAAATAAATAAAATCTTAAAAAAAAATAGATAAAATAAGACTTCAAAAAGCAAAGCCCAGGAGAAAACAGCCAATAATACAAAACAGGAAAGAAGGGGAAGACACTTGAAAGGGGAGAATGAGACTCATCTCTTTAACCCAGATTTACAAGCCCCTACTATGCACCTGGCCTTGTGCTAAAATCCAGAGAAACAAATACGAATAAAGCACAACCTGGGTCTTCCATGAGTTTACACCAACCAGTTATTATGAAACAATATGCCTTATTAGAGATATGCCCAAAATGCCACTGGAACTCAAAAGAGAAACTCCTAACCCAGAGTATGTGAAAGAGAGTAGTGGGGGTCAGGAACGGCTTCCCAACGATGACTCGCAAGCTAAGTCTCAGAAAAGGAGTGGGGACAGCTGGCTGGGAAAGGACAGAAAGGACAGCACCGATGACCGCGCAGCAATGAAAAACAGGATGCTGTGCCCTAGGAAATGCGAGCTGGAGCTTGGAGAAGGAGGTGGAGTATGGCGTGGACTAGTCTGGGGTCTGCTAGTAAAGGTTGGAAACAGCTTGGATTTCAGTCTTTGGGTAATGGGAAGCCATTGGTGATTTAAAAAAAAAAACAGTTTTATTGAGACATAATTCGCACACCATAAAATTTTAAAAGTGTACAGTGTAGTGATTTCTAGTACGTTCACAATGTTGTGCAAACACCTCCACTGTAATTTCAGAAAATGTTTATCCCCCAAAGAAACACCATACTCATTCACAGACTCTCCCCATTTCCCTTCATCTCCAGCCCCTGGCAACCATTCATCCACTTTCTGTTTCTACGAATTCTGGATGTTTCCTATAAAAGGAATCATATTACACGTGGCCTTTTGTGACCAGCCTCTTTTACTATCCCAGTTTGCAAGGTTCATCCATGTTGTAGCATGCATGTATCAGTATCTCGTTTTTTTAATGATCAATAATATTCCATCTCACACTTTACTTATCTATTCATCAGTGGTTGTTTCCATTCTTTTGTTATTATGCATAAAGCTGTTATGAGCATACGTGTACAAGTTTTTATATGGACATATGTTTTCAATTTTCTTAGATGGGTACCTAGCTATAGTTGGTGAGCTTTAGGGAGAAAAAGGATAATGATCACACTGAAGTTTTAGATCATTCTAGTGACTATGAGGAGGATGGCTTTGAGGGGGTGAGCTGGAGGCTGGGAGATGAGTTAAAGGTGTGGTAATAGTAATAAATACGGAACAAATTTAAGCAATATTTAGGAGGTAAAAATCAATAGCACTTGGTAGTAGATCAGAAAAGAATTAGTCACCTCTCCATAAACATGCTCCAGATTTTCTTACCTCTGAAGCTTTGCTCATGTTGCAATGAACTGTCCTTCCTCCCCATCTCTTTCTTGCCAAACTCCTTTAAGGCCTCATTAAAATGTTGTGTTTCTCTGATCTCTTCAACTAGAAGTGTTTGCCTTCTTGTGCACATCTCAAAAGCAATTTGTTCGTGCCACTAGCACTTTGCAAAATGTAATCTCATGTTTATTTATAGATATGTGCTCTACCTTCCCAAATGGGCTGCAAATGCCTTGAGAGCAAGTACAATTGCAATTAATAAACTGCTCGATGAGATATTATAGAAAAAATAGGTGGACCAGCTAGCTGAGGGCTATCTAAGGCAATATGTAGTTGACACACAGAGCTACTAAGTGGCAGATCGAAGTCCTGCTGCTTACACCTCAAAATCGCACTCTTTTTTCTCCACCCTCCCAGGACCGCAGGACTCCATAAGCAACCTTCATGCTCTGGGCTTACTAATTCTCCAACGTATGCCTGGACCGTGTCCCATATAACTTCCCAAAGAAACAACTTCCTCGTTCATCTATTGCCTAAAAAGCCAGTCATGCTGGACAGTGTGGGTAGTAAGTCTTTCTCCCTCTTATCTTTAACCCCCTTTCCAATAATCCATACCCACTTTAACACAAATGTCTGCAGATACTCTCTTCATTTTAGTAGACTCCTTGGAATAGCTCTTATTAATAGGAAAGCCAGACACGGGACAGGTGTTTCAGAGCCAGTGAAGAGAGATGCTCTTCGGACAGTTAGTTGGGGTTCCGCCAATGTGGAGGACCGTGGGCACTTCCCAAAATGGAGATTAAAACCAGATCCTATTTAGTCTAGAATAAGCACGTTCTCCCCCCCCAAAAAGAAAAGAATTTCCCTTAATTTTTAGTTGGCTTTAAATTATTTTTATGAAAAGATTGATTAAAAATATTTACAGGATGATCTGCATCCAGTTCAGATCCATACATCAGAACTCTGTTGGCACAATGGTCCAGGTCAGAAATCTTCTTTGGAAACCAAGGAACAGTTTCCATACCTGCAAAATACAAAACCACTAACAGCTGAAGGGAGGATCTTAAATAGGCACTAAGGAAGAAATTAAGAAAGTCATAAATACGTTTGGATGAAATTTTTATTGTAGCTTGTACTTTGACTCAAAATTTACACAAGTAAATTGCTCTATTTTTAATAAGTAAATTTTATTCAAAATTTTTGAGTTTAAAAAATTTTTTGAGCCTTGATTTCCTAAGTGTTGGAGAAATATTATACTTTTGTAATAGACTTAAAGTACACCCCCCCCCAAAAAAAACGTTTAAGCTACAGATTTAGCTATCCTTAAAAAAGCAAGAGTAAGGATGTACAACTTTGCAGACCAAGGTGCAAATTTAATGGGAATTTTGGACATTTCTTTTTGTTGATGCAAAGTATCTTAGAGATCACTGATGTCTTTGCCACTTTGATCTCTCACCCTCCCTCAGACATACAAGCCCTCCTGTAACTCTGGGGTTTTGCACCTGCTCTTTCCTGCCTGGAAAACCTACACCCTACTCCCACTTCCTGCTCCACCCATCCTTCTATTTTCCTGAGAATATCCTTCTCTTCCGTCAAGACCGAAATTAAATGAACCTTCCCTGACCCTGTAGGTGGAGCTAATTCTCTGTCCTCCAGGCTCCTGTGACACTCTGTTTCTGATTCTCTAAAGTGTATCTGCTTATATCTGTCATACAGGAAAGAATGGGAAGGACTCTAAGGGAGGGAATATATATATATATTTGTATCCCTGTTTCTTAGTAGAAATAACTGACACAAGTTGGTATTCCCTAAATATCAACTGAACCATTTAGCTCCTAGAAAACTCTTCTTTTGATAGATGAGATAACCAAAGCTCAGAGAGGTAATTTATCCAAGGTAACTCATCTCTGTTGGAAGAGAGAGGATTAGAATTCAATCCTTCTTGTTCCAACCTAATGCTCTTTTTAACATACCCAAAAGTGATAGTCAAGAGATTTGAGCAGAGGGGCGCCTGGGTGGCATAGCGGTTAAGCGTCTGCCTTCGGCTCAGGGCGTGATCCCGGCGTATGGGATCGAGCCCCACATCAGGCTCCTCCGCTATGAGCCTGCTTCTTCCTCTCCCACTCCCCCTGCTTGTGTTCCCTCTCTCGCTGGCTGTCTCTATCTCTGTTAAATAAATAAATAAAATCTTAAAAAAAAAAAGAGAGAGATTTGAGCAGAAATACCACAGGGGCACCAATCCCTCAAAATAGACATAAGCAGAGTCCTTAGGCTTCTGCCACACCAGCTGTTAACCCTTTGGTGGTCGGCAGTGGGCCTAGGACTCCTAGGGTAGCATCTGGAGAACACGGGCTTCAGGCACGGTGGGGACACGCAAGGGACTTGGGGAAGCAGCTATCTCCCACTCAGAAATGGAAGCATATCAGTATTTTAGTAACGTACACAGCCATACACATACATAACAGATGAGTATCAGCCCTGATTATACCCCAATACCGTGCATGTTCTAAAGGGATTGTTTTAAATTGAGTACTATATTCAAAATGTGGTTGAACTATCATTTTACCATTTGTCCCAGGTAAAGGACAAGGATTTCTTTCACAACAGAAGATCTTAGCTATCTGAAACCTTAGGAGGCTTTGTTGCTTTTCACTTGTTTTGGTGGGGGCAGGGAGGAGTGTATAATGAGTGTATTCACATCATAGTTGTCAGCGACTGTCAATATTCTCAACAGATTTGAAGATTCACTTAATATCTGCCAGATGCTAAGCTCTGTGGGAATTTCTAAGTGCTCAAGGACTGTAAGTTGAAGGTTTGTGAAATTAAGAAATGCTTGATGATTTGGAAACTGAGAAACCTTAATCAATTTCTAACTATTCTGAATTCTTCCTTATACCCAAGGTTTCCCGTTCACTTCTCTCACACTTGATAAAACGTTACTTTATAATTGTTCTATAGTATTTTGAGCAATTACATTTTGTGCTTCCTTCACTACCAGACTAAGCGATTTGAAGAGACAGTGTTTTATTTTTATTTTCATGCCTTCAAGATAAATATAAGATTGGACATACATTATGTACTTAATGTTCTGAGTGGGATTTTCATTTTTCAAACTTACCATCTTCCTTCACAGTAAAATTATCTGGTGGATTCACAGAGAGAACATTAGTATGGGACTTCAACAGATGAAAAATATCATTCAGTTGTTCTCTGTTGATATCACAGTCAACAAAAATCTCAAATTCTGAGTTTCTTCTCTTTGATTTTCGGGACTCGATATGTAACAGGTTCACATGCTTCTCCTGGGTAAAGCGGAGAGTAAAGATACATATGACAGCCTCAAATGGTAATAGTCTCTGAGCTCATTACTTTCATTACCACTAAAAATCAATTCCACACTCACCATTGTAGTCAAAAGAGAAAAAGTCTGTTTTTAGCGTGCCAACAGCAAAATAATGCCTCCTAAATATTAGGTACTGTTCAAAAAAGTTTGCAAAGTCATCACACCCTCCAGAAACTAATAAAATAACACCCACTAGAAGGCCCTCAAATTGCCAGAACTGAACGGCCTCTAATCAAAATATCAAATCTCCTAGATAAAAAGAACCTTTCAAAAATTTCTCACGAATAAAAGCATTTTCAAAAAGTGATATTAATGTTAGTCCTTTAAAAGGAAAGTTTCCTTTGTGAATATGCATTTAATAAAATTAGATGAACAGCTTGAACAGTGTATTTAATACCTCAAATCTCTTAAGCTACAAACTTAGTAACCAGCTGAACCAGATCGCTTCTTCTGCTCTCCTCCCATGCCAGCCCGAGCTGGGTACCATATGTGCAAACCTGTGGGAGGAGGATATCTTCTCTTACCAATTTGGATAGCTGAGGACGAGCACCAGTGGCATAATAATGAAGCATAAGAACCAATTACCCAGCATCTAAAAAAATGAGGTTAGAACAGCTGATTTCCAACACTGACCAGTTCAATTTAAATTAACTTGGTGAACACCTATGTAGCCAGGTAAGGGCTGTGAAGCATACAAAGAAAAGCAAGGCACACAAGGAGTTTATAATCTGGTTGGCCAACACATGAGAGGCTAAGAGAAAACACAAGTGGTAAGTACTTAGGCGCAGAAGAGGTTCTGGGAAAAAGCATTATGGGCTAGAGAAAGTAGGCATTTCCAGGGAGCAGACAGCAACTGAGATGAGTCTTAAAGCACAGATAGAGTAGGAAGACAGAAGGGAAGAAGGAGGATTCCAAACAGGAGGAACTGTATATGCAAAGGTAGAGACGAAGGAAGAATTATTAGGAACGTGAACCTACAGGAAAAAAGAGTGAGTATCAGGGATGTTGGGAAATTGGAATAGGCAGGATTTATCCTGGAACATAGACTTTATCATGGAATCAATAGAAGAAAGCCAGTTACTACATAAACTGGAGTTGATCAGAAGTAAAGGAGAGTTTCTGACATCAGCCATAGCAACATTTTTCTAGCTATGTCTCCTGAGGCAAGGGAAATAAAAGCAAAAATAAACTATTGAGACTACATCAAAATAAAAAGCTTCTGCACAGCAAAGGAAACAAACAACAAAACTAAAAGGTAACCTACTGAATGGGAGAAGATACTTGCGAATGACGTATCTGATAAAGAGTTAGTATCCATAAAGAACTGATATAACTCAGGGGCGCCTGGGTGGCACAGCGGTTAAGCGTCTGCCTTCGGCTCAGGGCGTGATCCTGGCGTTATGGGATCGAGCCCCACATCAGGCTCCTCCGCTATGAGCCTGCTTCTTCCTCTCCCACTCCCCCTGCTTGTGTTCCCTCTCTCGCTGGCTGTCTCTATCTCTGTCAAATAAATAAATAAAATCTTAAAAAAAAAAAAAAAAAGAACTGATATAACTCAACACCCAAAAAACAAATAATCCAAATTTTAAAATGGGCAGAAGACATGAACAGACATTTCTCCAAAGAAGACACACGGATGGCCAACAGACACATGAAAAGATGCTCAGCATCGCTCATCACCAGGGAAATGCAAATCAAAACCACAATGAGCTATCACCTCACACCTGTCAGGATGGCTAAAATAAAAAACACAAGAAATAACAAGTGTTGGAGAGGATGTGGGGAAAAAGGAACGCTAGTGCACTGTTGGCGGAAATGCAAACTGGTGCAGCTGCTGTGGAAACCAGTATGGAGGTTGCTCAGAAATTTAAAACTAGACCTACCCTACAATCCAGTAATCGCACTACTGGGTATTTACACAAAAAATACAAAAACACTAATTCCGAGGGATCCATGCACCCCTGTGTTTATAGCAGCATTATTTACAATAACTAAATAATGGAAGCAGCTCAAGTGTCCATCCAGAGATGAATGGATAAAGAAGATGTGGTATATATGCACCGTGGAATATTACTCGCCCATAAAAAAGAATGAAATCTTGCCATTTGCAATGACATGGCTGGAGCTAGAGTATGATGCTAAGTGAGGTAAGTCAGTCAGAGAAAGACAAATACCACATGATCTCACTCTTCTGTGGAATTTAAGAACTACAACAAATGAGCAGAAGGAAAAAAGAGAGAGAGAAACAAAGCAAGAAACAGACTCTTAACTACAGAGAACAAACTGATGGTCACCAGAGGGGAGGTAGGTGGGGAGATGGGTGATGGGGTGAAATAGGTGATGGGGATTAAGGAGGACACTTGTGATGGGTACTGGGTGCTGTATGGAAGTGTTGAATCACTATATTGTACGCCTGAAACTAACATTATACTGAATGTTCACTATACTGGAATTAAAATTTAAAAAAAATTTTTTTAAGATTTTATTTATTTACTTGACAGAGAGAGACAGCCAGCGAGAGAGGGAACACAAGCAGGGGGAGTGGGAGAGGAAGAAGCAGGCTCCTAGCGGAGGAGCCTGATGTGGGGCTCGATCCCACAACGCCGGGATCACGCCCTGAGCCGAAGGCAGACGCTTAACGACTGCGCCACCCAGGCGCCCCTAAAAATGTTCTTAAAAGAAGTAAAGGAGAGTTTAATCTATTTCTTATTAATTTTTATAATAAGAGTGCATTAATAAATATTTTCTGAATGATGACTTGAATAAATATAAAGCTAAATTACGTTTTGGGAGACAAAGGTGCAAAATGTCAATTCTTCCTAAATTACTCTATAAATTGAACACTATCAAAATCAAAATCTTGATGGAATTTGGTGAGGAAATGTAACTAAATAATTTATAAGTCCATCTGGAAGTAAATTTTAGTCAGGAAGTCTCAGGGAAATTTACATAAAGTAGAAGTAATAAGTGAGACATTCTCTATCATATATTTCAATTACAGAAAAAGAACCACAGAGAAGTTAAGCACTTTGCCCAAAGACACACAGCTAATACGTATCAGAGCTGGAATTCAAACTCAAGCTGTCCTGCTCCATAGCCCATGCTTTTAAACATTAATTGTAATCCTGTTTACCAAAAAGGAAGTCAGAATAATGGATAATATGGCTCTTCTTTGAGCAAGATTTATATAATTTTAAGAATGAAAACACTAAAGACTGGCATAGCCAAAAACTGGGACATAACTACATTGGGAAAATGGAGGGAAGGGAAGTCAAGGGGGCCACTGGAAAGGGGGCTGTGTCAAAAAAGGTGTCTTTACTTCAATTGTAGGAAATTCAGTAGGTGGATATCTACAAGTGAAAAAAATCAAGAAATAGCAGAATAAGCATACTGTTTATAAACATGGAAGTAGGGCCTCCTGGCTGGCTCAGTTGGTAACGCATGGGACTCTTGATCTCTGGGCTGTAAGTTCGAGGCCCACCTTGGGTGTAGAGATTACTTAAAAATAAAATCTTAAAAAAAAAAAAAAAACATGGAAGTAAATTCTAGAACATGTAGTCAAAAGAGTTGAAAGTATTTGCCTCCTGCAGGCTGAGGGGAGATAAAATTAGATGGATACACAGCAACATGGGTAGGTCTTAAAAACAGTGCTGAGTGAAAGAAAAAGTATCTTATACAATCACAATTACATAGATTACTAACACACACACGTAAAAACTAACATATTCTAGAGTGCACATAAAAATAATTCCATGTACAGATCGAACATATCAGAGCAGCTGTCTATCAGAAGAGAGAAATGGAGACTGAATGGAGCAATGAAATGAAACAGGAGGAGGCTGTGTAAATCCGTAATGATAGTCTACGCGTGATTTAAAGTGTATGATTAACTCAACCCTGTGCTGTAAGATTAACAAAATAAATTAAACTTAAAAATGAGGAGCTATGAAGGGGCACCTGGGTAGCTCAGCTGGGTAAGCATCTGACTCAATTTCGGCTCAGGTCAGGATCTCAGGGTGTTGAGATTGAGCCCTGCATTGGGCTCCACGCTGGACGGGGAGTCTGCTTGAGATTCTCTCTCTCCCTCTGCCTCTGCCCTTCCCCCCAATAATAAAACAAACAAACAAACAAATAAGAACAGTTCATAATTAGGAGAGATGAAGCAGAAGACCGCTATTTTCTTCATAAGCCTCATAGTGTGGGTTGACTTTTTAAACCATGCACACGCATTCTTTGATTAAAAACAAAATAAAGAAGAAAGTTGATGGAAGAAGAAATATAGGTGTATTATTTAAAAACTCAAAGGTAATTAATAAGATGGCTAAAATAATCATATACTCATCAAATTCAGGGGGAAAGTAGAGGGAGAAGGGATGGAAGTATCATCCACGAGAGAGCAAATGAGTATCGTGGGAAGTCGGTAACTCGAAGAAAGGTATCAGAACAATATTTAGATATTATAAATTCATCACCAAAGGAACTCAAAACAAATAGTCGAAAGAGGTTGCCTCTAGGGAGTGGGACTGAGGATATGGTGTATTGGGTGGGAAAACATGCTTTTCATTGCAACTCTTCTAGACAACTGGTCTGTATTTAAAATTTTTAATTCTTTGAAATATTATTTTCACGTGGCTATAAGATAGCATGCATATGGATATACACTTGATTTTTAAAATAGTTAACATCGGCTCTTTACATATTTATTCTGCTAATTCTCACAATGACCCTATGAGGTAGGCAGAGTTCTCATTTTATAGATGAAAGGACTGACACACAAAGAGACTAATTAATTTTTCCACGATCACCCAGCCGATAAGTGACAGAGCAAGGATTTGAACTCAGGTGGTCTGCCTCCCGAGCCTGAGAATTTAACCGCAATGATGTTCTATTAGCATAACTTAACCTGTCCCCCTACCCTTGGAAAAGTAGTTTGTTCATAATTTTTAGTTCTTATAAGTAAGTCTCTGTGTCCCCAAGCCCATAAACTAGGTTAGGTCCCCCAGTTCAATGTTATCATAGTACTATCTGGTATTTCTTTCAGGTCACTTCACACACGAGTAATTATTTATTTACTACCGTTATTTGCTTACTGTCTGTCTTTCCCCCTGGATCGCACACACTGCGAGGGCAGGCACTGCGTCTGTGCTGTTCAGGTCCGCATCCTTAGATCCTACAGGGCACTTGGCAAAAAGTAAGTACTCAGTAAATGTTCGTGTTCTGCCTGACGGACCCCTGTTTCCTTAGGATGGATTTATGGGGGCGTCTGGGTGGCTCAGTTAGTTAAGACTCCGGCTCTTAAATTTGTCTCAGGTCATGATCTCAGGGTCATGAGCTCAAGCCCCGCATAGGGCTCCACGCTGAGCAATGAGCATGAAGCCTGCTTAAGATTCTCTCTCTCCCTCTCCCCTCACTGTAATCCCCCCCCAGCTTATGCACACGCACTCACTCTCAAAAATAAATAAAATTAAAACATGGATCTATGGAAGGGGAATTACTGGGTCAAAATGTGTGACCATTTTAAGGCTCCTGATACGTATTGTTTCCCTACACATTATGCCAATTCACCCTCACACCAAAGGCGTATTTAAGTCCCAAATGCATTGAAACTTTGACCGTAGGGAACAGTATAATTGTAGAATCTTTGCTATTTTGCTATATTAAAAAATATCATTAAATATATTACCAATGTCATTAAATATTAAAATTTTGATATTCTATTTAATTAAAACAAAATTAAAACCTCCTTCTCCGAAATCTGTGAAGTGAATCTTCCTCCTCCGTTTCTTTACTAGCTATTTGCATCTTCTCTTCTGTAAATGGTTTGTATCCCTTGCCCATTTGTTAGAATATTTCAGAAACTTAAGTGCTTAAGAAATTTCTCCCATCCAGCTCTGAAGAATTTACAATAATTTATATTTTAAATACAATTTTAGAGACTCATTTGAGGAGAGTATTATGCAAAAATATGGAGAGTGCTTACCTGGAAGATTTTTAGTGCTTTTATAAGTCCACCAACTTCATTCTTCAAGGAAAAAATGAGCGTTGCTCTTCCTCTTTCCAAGGAATGGTCTTTATTTTCCTTATTGTCTTCAATCATGCTGAATTTGGTGTAGTTCTCTAAAAGCAAAGTATGAAAATAGGTCTAAAAAAGAAGTTGTGCAATATAGACTATATTTGAGAATATTTGAAACCCAACACAATACTTGATAACAGTACCCAAATTCTAGTTTCCTCACCTGTGAAACATGGATTTGTAGATACGCTTCGCAAGACTGTAATGAGACCAACATAAGAAAAAACACTGCCTAACATAGTTCCTGGAATATAGTAGGCATACAGTTCATGTTACTAGTTTCCCTTTTCTTTTTTTCTAGTTCAATCCCTTCGGGGTTTGATTCCTGCCCACTGGCTACTTGCAGTCTTCCTACTGTCGCCTGAACAGGGCACCCTTCCTTTATGAAAGCCTACCTCCTCTCCCCCCACAATTTCAGCACTTTATTACACTGGGTTTTGAATGTTTTATTCATGCACATCTTTTTTTTTTCAACAAGGCAGCAAGCCCCTTCAGAACAGGGACAACGACTTCTATTTCTTTGTAAATTCAAGAGCCTGGGCAGCTCTGGACACATGGGGACCACAGGGATAATGGCTAGCCAAGAGAATTCTGGTTCCATACAAGTATCTTCATTCTTCTCTGACTGGGAATCCCCCAGGCTGTAGGCCCTGAAAGGCCAGTTAGCCTTTTCAATATTAGCCTACAAGAGTTTTATGATTATACATCCAAGTGTGTGTGTGTGTGTGTGTGTGTGTGTGTGTGTGTGTGTGTTGGGGGAGGTAAGGATATTGTGGGGGATAAAAGTGGGGCATAATAACTTTCAACTGAGAAATACACACTTTAGAAATAAGATCTGGATTAATACATGGAAACAGTATATTGAGGATTTATTCTTCCTAGTTTTCTTTTGGTTATTAATTCTTCCTAATTGCCCGGTTTCATGTTGGAGTTCTAGTGGAGTTAACCTTTCACAACTTAAATTGATATAACCGATTCCACTGTCTTTCACCTGCTTGCACTCATTGATCCAAGCCTGAAGCAGTACCCCACAGAACAGGTATAGTACGCTGTCTGGGCTTGCAGCCAGATAAACTGTGTCCAATTCCCCACAGCTCAAACTTCATTGCCTCATGGAAGCCTTCCCTGGCCTCCATAAGTCATTTTCCCTCCGCGTTCGAGGAAGCCGCACCATATACCTCCCATTCATAGCAATGGTCACAGGTGCAGTTGTAGCGCTGTTTCAGTGAGTATTTTACTATGTTCAGAAACACAGAAGGTAGAACAAAATTCCCGGCATCTAGTTGAAAGCTGTCATCTCAGAAGATGAACTAGATACCTACCCTGGCATCTTCTCAAGCACCTATTTACATTATTACTAAACAGTGTATGGAAGTATTTGGAATGCGAAGTCAGACAGATCTATTCGCTGGCCTGATGTTTATCAGCATATGACCTTGGTCATGTTACTTAACCTTTCTAATATAGCAAAGTTACCAAACAATTCACTGGAACTCACAACATCCAAAACTCTCTCACACATTTTTTTTTTTTTGGTCTTTTTAAGAGAGGGAGAGAGACAGACAGCAGGCTCCACACCCAGCATAGAGCCCAATGTGGGGCTCGATCCCACAACCCTGAGATCACAACCTGAGCTAAAATCAAGAGTCTGACCCTTAACCAACCGAGCCACCCAGGCATCCCTCTCTTACACCTTTTATTTTATTTTATTTTATTTTATTTTATTTTATTTTATATTTTAAGTATTTTATTTATTTGACAGAGAGAGATAGAGAGAGGGAGCATAAGCAGGGGGAGCAGCAGGCAGAGGGAGAGCGAGAAGCAGGCTCCCCTCTGAGCAAGGAGTCCCATATGGGACTCAATCCCAAGACCCTGGGATCATGACCCGTGCCAAAAGCAGACGCTTAACTGACTGAGCCACCCAGGCTCCCCTCTCTTACACATTTTAAAACACATAATGTGACGTGGTATTCTGATGTTTTCCCCACAGAAGAAACTAAGCTATTTAGGGCACCAAGAAAAGACTGGGATATATAACTCAAAGTTTACTTTTTTTGATTCATTGAGTTTAAAACAAAAACTGCTTAAATATTTTAATTGTGTCAGTTTATTCTCTATAACTAAAACAATCTCTATGCCAAATGCTTCAAAACCAAAAGACTGGTTAAACTTAGTAATAATCTGGATTTTTCTGTGACTCAACTGTTTACTAATGTAAAATAAATAAAATTTCAACCCAAGCACATTCATGTATATAAAGTATCATGGTCAGTGTTAGGGCAGTAAAGATTAAAAGAAGACAATTTGCCCCCAATGGATTCACACACTTATGTTTGAGGGAGGGGGAGAAGGAGAAACAGACTTCCCAGTAAGTATAAATAAGCAGAAGAGAATGAGACCCTGAGATCCCAGCTCTGATATCTGAGAAGCTTACCACCGTCCCCAACCCCCATTTTCCCACCCGTGATAAATATCCTAAAGATAAACGGAGATGGCTTCTGGACCATCCTTGAGTCTGATCAGAAAGGATTTACGGACGAGAAACAAGAGATCCTAAAATACACTTTCAGCTTCAAAGAAACTGCCCCTTTCGTAAACTTCAAGAAATTCTGAACTGGTAACTCTGGAGCTAAAAATTCAGCGACGCATTCTCAAAATACATTTAGAGATGTGAAAACCTTTGGAGACATTTCTTACCTAACTATCACTCAAAGGCCACAGGCTTTTTTTTTTTTTTCACACAGAGTATGGGTGATTTTGTCCTACAGTATGTAGATGCAAATAATCAGAGATATAAAATCATACGGCAAATTGCTAGTAACAAATTCATCTAGACAAGTTCTAATTTCTAGGCATAAGTTTTCTTATTTGCAAAATTGGAGGGAAGATAATTGACACCAATTTCACGGTTATAAGGAGGATATATATATATATATATATATATATATATATATATATATATGATGTATAAAACCATTAGAACAGTTGCTGACCTACACAAAATACTCAGTAAGTACTAGCTCTAATAATGGGAAGTGCATCCCAAATTTCCCCATCTTCAAAAAAATGTTAAATGTAATAAAATTGACATTCTAAATGTAATAAAATGGACTCCTCTGGCTAAGAATTTTTCTTACCCAGGGAATTAAGCATTTTACAAGATGGTAAAGGTTGTTTTATGACATGAAATGTAAGTGTTCTTTTGTCTTAAGGTGATTTCCAGTTTCATTATTTATTAAGAAACCCCTAAAATATATTAAGTTCCAAATCTCAAGTGAATAATTTAGCAATTCATTTGGAAATAGATGAAGATCCCAGTCAACCTATATTTATTAAGTCCCCATTTTCCTTGATATTGTCACCATGACATGCTGAAGGAAAAGGATTCTGCAAATATAAGCTACGTTCTAGCCCACCACCATGTTCAGACTAACATAATAAAAAAATATCATTATAAAAAAATGAAAGCAAATTTTAACAACTGGGAGCAAGGATCAGAGAACAGTAAAGAAAGATGATTTTTGCCAGTCAGTGGGAAAACTGACAGAATTTCAGATCTCCTGACAGTTCATCCTTCAGTGATCTCTCAGAGTTTAGAATGCAACTCTTGAATGAAACTATATAAAGATTTCCTTTCACATTTCAAAATTGGCCCTTAAGCTCCCCCTAGGAGCCATTGTAAGAAGGTAGGAACAGTCATGGCTGGTCTCACTCCATCCTTTTGGATTTCATAATCCTCTCTTCTTTTCCTGGTTCTGGAATGGATCTAGTTTTGCCACCAACTTCTCCTTAGTGGGTTGGGGGAGAGAAGGGGGAGGATGTATTAACTGAATATTTATTATGCACAAGGTATTTTATATTAAGATTTGGAAACATTCCTATCCCTCTTGTTTAAGTCAATATAAGAATAAAGTTTCTCGAAAGGAACTTTTGCTAAGAAACTAGAAGAAAACAATTCTCATCCACTCCCCTATGCCCACCCTCCACCCACTGTCCAACCCCCCAGAATAAGTTTATAGAACATGGGGCTTTGATCTAAGAGCCATAACTTTGCCTGGTTGAGCTTATGAGGCATCAGTTCTTTTTCCCTTTATTCAACTACCCCTCAAACCCTTTTCAGAACCTTTTCTCTTGTCACTTTGTTTCCTTTCTCCCTTCAGCATATCTAACCCCTCTACTTCCTTAGGGGCAAAACCTCAGTACAGCCTGATAAGATAAAAAGCTATACAGTGTCCAGTGGGTGACACCTGTTTAAAACCATGTCTCATCAAGAGAAGTATATATTTTATTTTTTAAAAACACATGCTCTAATGGTATTTTCCCCTTTTCTGTAAAAAGCAGGGAATCCTTCTCCTGCTGCATTTCCTGGCCTGACTGAAGATGCACTCGTGTTCAGGATATACCATGGGAAATAAGGAAGATGTAACAAGAAGGAGGTCAGAAGATCAACAGCCCCTTGAAAGGGTAGAGGTCAGGGTGTTAACATTGACTAATTATTTTGTTCCCTCAGTTTAATCAGTAGCAAGTATAATTTAAATGTATCTGATCTAAGAAGCACAAAGCACTATCAAATTAAAATATTTTGAAAGCACAGATGCTGTTTGAAGACAGAACTAAAAGCTGTGGGAAGGACTGGTGTGGAGGGAGCGAATCTTCCAGAGAATCTTGTTTTTCTTTTCTGACTCAGGGAAGGTAATGATAATGAAAGTGGAGATGAAATAAAAGAGAAAACAGTGCCCATGAAAAACAGTTTCCTAGGAAATAAAAGCACTGGCAAGGAAAATGAAAATAGAAGACAAATCCCTACCTGAAGATAACCTAATATGATAACAACATAGATACAAGTGAGCCCCAGTGCTGAAATTCATAACCATAGATATGGCTTTACAGAAACACTTCTAGCTACTTTAAGCTGTGTTCACATTTACTTTTAAAGCAAATAAATGGAATTTTATCCTTCTCTGAGAATTAATTGATGAACACAAACTTCCACTGGGTGGATTAGAACTAGAACTCCAGTTTTTCCCCCCAAGCCAACTAGAGTAGAACATCAATGGGGGAATTAATTTTAAACCACTGAAAACCAAACGGTCAGAGGCAAGGTTAAGTTTACCCACTGGATCTGAACGACTAGCACTGTTTGTCAGTTGTGACTGTACTGTGATGAAGGTGGGTGTGATGCTGAGAGGCTTTGCATCTGAAGTGCCCTTTGCTTTGGAGATGTCTAAGGGATGGTTCCCTTCATGGGAGAAGGAAGAAAGAGATGTTGCCATTTGGTCAAGAGGAAGGAAAGGAAGAAGAATGCATTTGTTTTTTGCTAACACAGAGGAGTCATACAGACTTGAGTTCAACTCTTAACTTTCCAAGAAATGTAAAAATGTAAGAAATACCCACCTCACAGTGTTTGTCGTGAAGGTGAAATCAGATGATGTGTAAAGAGCCTGTTCTTGGCACACAGCGGGCTCTCAAAAAGTGTCTTTTCTCCCCAAAGAGGGTAGGAGGAAAGAAGAGTCGCCACAGGGGTACAACTCCGACTCCCCAGATCCAGATCTCCACCGGTAGTTACTTACTTGCAGAGTGACCCTGCCTCCTCCCTGCGCTGGCCCAACGCCCCCAAATCCTCGACGGTGTTCCCCGATCTCCGGGGCAAGGAGCCAACCCACTCACCTGCGAAGCTGCAGAGGATAAAGTGGGATGGCCTGCGGACCGGCGCTGCCTACCTCTTATAGGAAGCGGGAGTCGTAGCGGACCAATGGGCGCCCGAGGCAGCCTGGCAGTGACCAATGAGAAGAGAGTTCGCCTGCCGGGCGGGGGAGCGTCCGCCCGGAGCTGACTGCGGCTTTGTGCTGACGGTCCCCCCCCCCCCAGCCTGCACCTTAGCCTCTAGATATATCCGACCCGTGTTTTAATTAAGTTAATGCCAGGCCATCCTTAACTACATAAGTCTAATATTAAACAACGCAGAGTTGGAAATTCCCTCCAAACGAAGATGACATCTATTGACATAATGACCTTCTATAGGCTTGTCTGCTTCTCCGGGTCGGCACCAAAGTAGGAATTCCTCCCACCTCCCACATGTCTCTGTGCTTCTGGGTTATTTGATAGCCCAGCCCTACTTCACCATTCTTTTGGTGCCTTCCCTCGTTCCTTGAGGAAGACCAACTGTTTAACTTCTTAGAAGGGAAGTGCTCAATACACTTCCAATTAAATAAATATTAAAGCTGAAAGCAGATGAGCATACTATATTAAAAGAAAAAATATTTGAACATGGCACAAGAGCCAAAAATTTGGACTAGGTTATTTATTGGCTGAGTGCTCAGTCCATTAGATCCTGTCCCAAAGGGCTACAGATGTAACACATTATATTGTAGGATATTTTTCTTCAATTTTTTAAAAGTCAAGTTTATTGATGTATAATTTACATACAGTAAAATTCACCCTTTGGAGATGTACAGTTCTGTGTGTTTTGACAAACACATACAGTGGTGTAACCACTAAACAATCAAAATACAGAACATTTCCATCACCTCACAAAAAGTTCCCTTGTCTCAGTCCTTCATCTATCTTCAGAGCAAACAATGTAGCATCTTTGACTCTGTCTCTGACTTGCCTGCCTTCTTCTATCACTTGTAAGGACCTTTGTGATTACTTTGTGCCTACCCAGATAATCCAGGATAATCTTCCCATCTTGAAACCCTTAATTTAATCACATCTGCAAAGTCCCTTTTGCCATGAAAAATAACATATTCATAGGTTACAAAGATGAAGACATGGACACCTCTGTACCAAAAATAGAAGCTTTGAGTGGTACCCAGATGGGAAGTGGTCTTCCTCCTTATGTTTGTACTATCTTCTAGATCTGTGAAAATCTTTTTTTTTAAGATTATTCATTTATTTATTTATTTGAGAGAGAGCATGCACACATGAGCAGGGGGGAGAAGCAGAGGGAGAGGGAGAAGCAGACTCCCTGCTGAGCAGGAAGCCCAACCTGGGGCTCGATCCCAGGACCCTGAGATCATGATCTGAGCAGAAGGCAGATGCTTAACCGACTAAACCACTCAGGCACCCCTAGATCTCTGAAAATCTTTGGCAAGGAGTTTTCTGATCCTGAGATGTGCCTTTTGAGATATTAAAAGTACTGATTCCATGGATGGTAATGAAGAACACCTCATTGCACTCCCTGGATCTTCAACAGGACATATTTGAGAAGGGGACACATCCCAACTTCCTGTTCCTCATTTGCTAAGCTGCCTTGGTGGTATCTTTGGATTGGCCCTCCTTGATCTTTGCCAGCTCCTCCTCTTCTTCCCTCCAGAAACCCAGGGTTCTTCTGAGCAAGGATCAAGGCCCTCTTCTCTCAGTCTACACCCTTTTCCTTGCCAATGTCATCCTCTCTCCTGTTTTTAAGTGTCCTTAGTATGCTAACAATTCCAAAATATATATTCCAAGACCAAACCTTCCTTCTGAACTCCAGATCTTTATATACAATAGCTCATTTTATATCTCTACTTCCATAGCACATTGGCATCTTGGCATAACCAAAAGAGGACCTGGGAAAGTAACAAGTGTTGGTGAAGATGTGGAGAGATTTGAACTGTTGCACACTGCTGGCAGAAGTATAAAATGATTTGGCCATTGTGGAAAACAGTTTGGTTGTTCTTCAAAAAGTTAAACAAAGAATTAACATATGACCTGGTAATTCCACACCTCGGTATACACTCAAAAGAACTGAAAAGATTCTAAACAAATCCTTATACACAAATGTTCACAGCAACACTAATCACAATAGTTGAAAGGTAGACACAAAAGTCCATCCAAATGTCTGTCAATGGATAAACAAACTGTGGTATATACATAAAATGAAATACTGTTCAGCCGTAGAAAACAGCAAAAAACTAATACAACCTGAATGAACCTGGAAAACGTTATGCTACCTGAAAGAAGCCAGACACAAAAGGTCACACATATCATATGATTCAATTCATAGGATATATCCAGAATAGGTAAATCCATAAACCAACACAGTATGGCGGCTGTCAAGGGCAGAGAGGGGGAGATAAGAAGCAACTGTTTAATGGGTACAGGGTTTTATTTTGGGATGACGGAAATGTTTTGGAACTAGATAAAGGCAGCGGTTACACAACATTGTCAATGTACTAAATGCACCGTTCAGTTTAAAATGGTTAATTTTACCCTCTTACACTGTTGGTGGGATGCAAGTTGGTACAGCCACTTTGGAAAACAGTGTGGAGGTCCCTTAAAAAGTTAAAAATTGAGCTACTCTATGATCCAGCAATTGCACTATTGGGTATTTACCCTAAAGATATGGACATAGGGAAGAGAAGGGCCGTATGCACCCCAATGTTCACAGCAGCATTGTCCACAATAGCCAAATTGTGGAAGGAGCCGAGATGCCCTTCAACAGATGACTGAATTAAGAAGATGTGGTCCATATATACAATGGAATATTACTCAGCCATCAGAAAGAATGATTACCCAACATTTGCAGCAACATGGACGGGACTGGAGGAGATTATGCTAAGTGAAATAAGTCAAGCAGAGAAAGACAATTATCATATGGTTTCACTCAGTTATGGAATATAAGAAATAGGAAGATCAGTAGGAGAAGGAAGGGAAGAATGAAGGGGGGGTAAACAGAAGGGGGAATGAACCATGAGATACTGTGGACTCTGGGAAACAAACTGAGGGCTTCAGAGGGGAGGGGGCTGGGGGATTGGGATAGGCCAGTGATGGGTAGTAAGGAGGGCACATATTGCATGGTGCACTAGGTATTATACGCAAATAATGAATCATGGAACATTACATCAAAAACTAAGGATATACTGTATGGTGACTAACGTAACAAAATAAAAATTATTATTAAAAAAATAAAAAATAAAATGTGGAAACAAAAAAAAATAAAAATAAAAATAAAATGGTTAATTTTATGTTCTGTGAATTTCGCCTCAATAAAAAAGGTAAATGATCTCGCGGCCTGCCTCAAGTCTCCTTCCTCCCTGCATAGGCTTCTTTTTCATCTCCTTCATCCTATAAATGACCAAATTTGGTCTCTTCTGCCTCTAATATATACTTGAATTAATCCACTTCTCTCCAACTCCTCTGCCACTATGCCAGTCCAAACCACCACCATCTTGTCTCTGAAATACCGCGATTATCTCCTTCCTGGCTTTCCTTTTTCTTTCTCCAATCTCATATTTAAAATATGCCAAGAACTACTATTGAGTCTACACAATTTTTGCCACACTTACAAATGCAAACAACAATCATGCCACTACACTGACCATAACCATAAAATGGGTCCCCAATATTCACAGGATGTTTACTTATTATTTTTTAAAGACATATTTAAATGATCAGACTATTACATTTAGCAATCAACAGCATGGGTACAAAAAAAAACCCTACATTAAACCCTTTGTTGGAATGCCTTACACTTTCCACAGAACAAAAACTAAAATAACCTGCTATACAATTAGCCACAGAGAGAGTCCTCGACTTTTTTGCCCAGACACATTGTCTAAAACATGTCTTCTTCGTAGCAGCTAGGCCCTGCCCCCACTGTGCATGGCCGAGTTCACAAATCCGTTGTAACCCATAGCTTCCCTGTCACTTCTCTGGCTCTCCTCTCCTGCTCAGCTTTGTTTCCTGGCAGCAGTGAAAACCTCCCGTCACTGCCGTCGCTACTGCTGCTGCTGGAACTGCCACAGCCACCTTGGTTTCATGGTTTGGCAAAGTATTGGCCTCCACCACCCTAGGGCCCAGAGCTTCTGCCTCCAGAATTTCCTCCTTTCATGGGTCCAAACTTTGAAGACTGATTGTCTTAGTTGCCAAAATTATTACAGTTTCTGCCAAAGCTGCTTCCATCATTACCAAATCCGTTACAGCCATCCCCACTGCCCCATATCCACCACCACCTCGACTGCCGCCAAAGCCACCTCGCCCACTGAAGTCCCCTCCACGACCCAAGTTGTCACTGCCACCCAAACCACCTCCACGACCACCACCGAAGTTTCCAGAACCACTTTGACCTCTTTGGCTGGATGAAGCACTCACCATCTCTTGCTTAGAGAGGGCTCTCCTTACTTCACAGTTACAGCCATTCACAGTATGGGACTTTTGAATGACAATCTTGTCTACAGAGTCGTGGTCATCAAACGTTACAAAAGCAAAGCCTCTCTTTCTGCCACTGCCTCGGTCAGTCATGATCTCAATTACTTCAATTTCCCCACTCTGTCAAAATAATCTTTTAGATGGTGTTCTTCACTGTCTTCTTCAATGTCGCCAACAAAAATCTTTTTCACAGTTAAGTGGGCACCAGGTCTTTGAGAATCTTCTCTTGAGACAGCCCTCTTTGGTTCCACAACTCTTCCAACCACCTGGTGTGGCCTTGCATTCGTGGCTGCACCCACCTCCTCCATGAGGGCATAGGTGACAACCCGACGCCTCTGGAGCACTTGGTGTTTGCATCTCTCATAGTCGCACAGTCTGCAAGCGTTCCCCACTGCTCAAAACGGCTCCTCAGAGGTGCACGGGTTGTTTCAAAGCTCAAACTTCTGAGGAAGAGCTTCTGCAGCTTGTCAGGCTCTTTGGGGGACTCTGCCTTAGACATGACGGCAGTGGGAGGGGAGACTTTACCAATGCTTACTCAGGAGTATCTACGGGCCGAAAGCCATGGGATGAACTTTAAAGTCTTTTCGTCATCTGCAAAGGCCTCCAGTCTGGCCCTGTGCACCTCTCTATCTTCCTTCACTGCGTGTTCTAGTCCTCTCTGCAAAGTGCCTTCCCACTTCAGGCCCTTCCCACACGCTTGCCCTGAAGATCTCCACCCTCACATGCCAAGCCCGTCTCTTCACCTGAGTAGCTTTCCCCATTCTTTATTTAGGTTTTCGCTTAAGGGTCAGTTCTTTCCCTGAAGTAAACCATCCGCCGGTCTAAGTTAGGTCCCCTTTTGCCCCTTTCTCACACCCTGCCCTTTTACTTCAGAGCACTACAGCAGCAATTATTACCCAGTTAGTTGTGTTTCATTTACTCAGATCTCCCACAAGACAAAACCTGTTTTTGTTATTGTTGTTTTTTTGTTCAATCTCCATTGGCTATGCCAGTGCCTGGCACACAGTAGTCTCTTGATATATTTTTTCGATTGATGACAACTGAACGATAGAACCTATGTTCAAATCCATGGGCATATATGCAGCCTGGCATTTCTGTAGAACTCATTCCCATTTGTGCAATAATGCCGGACTGCCTTCCAGAAAGATGATACCAACTTCAACCCCTATTCCCAAGAATATAAAGCGACATCCTCATCCCAACCAACAGTGGATGTTATTCATCTTAATTTTGATAATCCGAGTAACAAATACCTAATTTCTAATTAGCATTTTTCTAATTATTATCGAACTGAGCATCTTTTCAGACATTTGTTCAATTGTGAATTTCCTGTCACTGCTCATTCTTTAACGGGCTGTTTTTCTCTCATTGATAAGTAGGACCTCTCTAGATATTATGGATGGTAACTATTATATGCATTGCCATCACCTAAGCTTTTCATATGTCTGTAACTTCAGTTCAGACGTCTTATACGTTACAAGTGTTTTTTTTTTTTTTATAAAGTCAAATCAATCTTTTATGCTGGAGTTTAAAGGGGCCCCGGTCACCCCCTTGTCCCTCCTCCCAGTTGTTTTTTTTTTTAAAGACTTTTATTTATGTGACAGAGAGACAGCCAGCGAGAGAGGGAACACAGCAGGGGAGTGGGAGAGGAGGAAGCAGGCTCCCAGCAGAGGAGCCTGATGTGGGATTCGATCCCAGAACGGCAGGATCACGCCCTGAGCCGAAGGCAGACGCTTAACGACTGCGCTACCCAGGCACCCCCCTCCTCCCAGTTTTAAGGTGGACAGGGGGAAATTAGTTGAGGGTGTGGGACACAAGAAGTTAAGAGCGGAAGCAGGGAGACTGGCTGAAAGGCTACTGCAGGGGTCCAGCTGAGATACGATGCTGGATATGGGCAGAGTGCAGATGAAGAGAAGGAAGAACGTACAACTTGAGGATGTGTTTCAGAAGTAGAGTCGATAGGATCAGCTGATGGCAAGGGTGGGGAGACTGGTAAGGGAAAATGAGCTTCAAGGATACTTTATAGGCTTTTTACTTGGCAATTGGGTAGATTATGGTTGCACTTACTGAGATGCAGATGGGCGGAGGGGGAGCAGGTTTGGTAAGGTGGAGAAAATTAAGACTTGCTAGGCTTGATATGCCCCCCCCTTGCTATCCAAATGAAAATGTCATGTAGGCATTAAGCAATGGGAATCCAAAATTCAGAAAGAGATCACAGGCAGAAATATAAATTTAGAAGTCACTGGTATAATGATCATACATAAAGATAATCCATAAAAGCACAGAGCTAGGTGAAATTTCCTAGGGAGAAAACATATGAAGAGACAAGGCAGAGGCCCAGTACTGGGCCCTGACGCATGCCAATGTTCAGAGGTTAAGAAGAGGAGGACAAGGAGGCTGAAGGGACACCAGAGAGGAAGAAAACTCAGGTGAACATGGTACGAGAAGCCAAGAGGAGAAAGTGTTTTAAGAAGGAAAGAACTGTCCATTGCCTCTAATGCTACTTCAAGTTGAGGACGGAAATATAACTTGGATTCAGCAACAGGGAAGGCATTGGCATCCCTGACATGAGCAATTGTCAGTGGTGTGGGACAGAGGGAATCCAGTTTACATGAGCAGAGGTGAGATCAGGCCAGAGTCAACTCTTGCAGAGAAGTTTTGTTGTAGAGGAACAGAAAAAAATGTGGTTTCGGCTGGAGGGGGATGTAGGGTAAAGTGGGGGAGTTTTGGTTTTGTTAAGATAGGAAATACTAAAGGAAGAATGATCCAGCAGGGCAGAAGAAATGGATGATTTAGAAAGCGGGAGAATAATTGTAGAAGCGAAGTCCATCCTACTGATCTCATTAGTTCTAATAGGTCAGTCAGGTGAGTCTTTTGACTTCACAGGTACACAATCATATCCTCTGAAAATGCACCTGAAAAAAAAATAGCACTTTTCAAATAAGTGATCATCATAAAAGTCGGCATGGTGGTTTGTTTTGGGGGAAGGCGGGAGTGACGACTGAGAGGGGCATGTAGACCGGATTCTGGTTGACTGGCAAAGTTCTACTTCTTGAGCTGGGTGATGGATACAAGAGTACTTGCTTTTTAATAATTAAGATGCACACTGGTTTCATGCAGTTTTGTTTCTGTGTTTTATTTGATGAGAAAAAGATTAATGAAAAATAATAAACTGTGTAAAAATAATAGCATTTTTTATCCTTTCTTTTTAATATTTATACCTTATATCTGTTTTTCATCCTACTGTATTAGGTAGGGCTGTCAGAACAATGTTTAATAATTATATCCTCTTTTGTTCCAGGCTTTAATGGCAATGTTTCTCTCTCACTCTAAGTCCGAACACCCACTGGGAGACTCTGCAGGGCAGCTCCCCTCCATGTGCTTCTCTGGGTGGGCAGTGAGTCAGGGATTCAGGTAACTTCCACCTTGTGCCTCCACCACCTCAACCTATGGCTGTCACCAGAGAGGAAAGAGAGCTGTGAGGTGGCATGCCAGCTCTTAAATGCTTTGGCCCAGAAATGACCACTGTCATTTCTGCTTTCCTTTCACTGGCTACAATTAATCACAATGCCCCTCCTTACTGCAAGACAGCTGCCAAGTCAAGTCTTCCTGGATGCCCAGGAAGACGACGGGAACCAAATACAAAGAGCCCAGATATTTTTTACTGTAAGGTACGAAGGTCTATACTTGTGTGCATTTAGAGCGTAGGAGTTAAGAGCATGGGCTTTGAGGCCAAATGTAGTTCAGCCATTTACTTAGCTGGGTGACCTCAGGCAAGTTACTTCTTTCATGCCTTGGTTTCTCTATCTGCAAAATGAAGATATAATAGCATGCCTATCTCAAAGGATTGGAATCCTCATAACCAGCCTTTGAGACAGGCATGCTATTATACTGTATCGCTCAGAAGATGGCCCAAGTGTCCCTTTACATTTTTTTGCTTTGAATTCTGCTCTTAGTTTTTTGATTCTTACCCTCTATTTTATTGCTTACCTAGTTTTTCTTTTCTTTTTTTAAAAGATTTTATTTATTTGAGAGAGAGAGAGAGAGAGAGAGAGAGAGAGAGACCACAAGTAGGGGGAGCAGCAGGCAGTGGGAGAGGGAGAAGCAGGCTCCCACCCGAGCAGGGAGGCCAATGCAGGGCTCAATCCCAGGACTCTGGGACCATGACCTGAGCCTAAGGCAGCCGCTTAACTGACTGAGCCATCCAGGCAACCCTAGTTTTTCTTTATCCATTCCTTTATTGTGTGTTGTCACATTTGTCTTCTTTAAACAACATAAAACTTGATTTTGTCTCAACAGAAAAATCTTTACCTTTTAATAATGGGATTTAACACATTTGTATCATGGGTATATTTAGTCTTAAAATGCATTATTTATTTTTTTTTCGCAACCAGATTTTTGCTGAATTGACCAAATTTTCTTTGCCCCCACCTTTTGTAATCTAGTGGTTTAGAAATTCCACGTTTTTCCTTTTTCAATAGTGATGATCCTTGAATGCTTAATAAACACACCTAAATGTATATAATCTTGTCAATACCAAGATTAATCAGTATCTATAACCTCTCTCCTTAACAAGACAAGGAATTTAGAATGCTCTTGCTTCTCTTTTCCCCTGCCCACTCTATCTCAAACTTCTAACACCTCACTTATTCATTCAACAAATTTTCACTGAGCTTCAAATGTGTGTTGAAATCACCTGGAATTTTATTTGCAAGTTGTTAGTACATTAACGTTTAACGATTGCATCAAATGCTACATTATTAGTGATTATTTGATCTCAACTAACAATTTTCCTGGTTTATTGGTTCATTGCTTATAGAAGACATTACTGTCTCTAATATTCTGGATCTGTTCCCTCTTCCTCTATTAACAGAACCTGTTTCCTCCCAGGACTCCCACTCTCAGTCCACTTTCTTTGGGTGAACCTGATTCTATCCCTGCCCACCCACTCCTAGGATAGTCACATGAGTCTACACTGCCTGTCAGAGAATTGCTAGCCAGAATAATGGGGTGGGGGAGGAGGGAAGTCAATGATGGTCACATGACCAATTTGGACCAATGAGAATCAGGCCCATGAACTTGCTTACAATTTAGAAGGAGATTCTTTTACCTTTAACTTTCGAAGGATGATAGCTAATGGAAGTCACCTCGTAGAGAAGATTTCTCGAGAGTGATACCAACATGGAGAAGAGCACTACTGAAAGAGAAAAGGGAGCGCAGGACCTAATGACATTGTTTGAATATCTGGAACCAGCCATACCTGAAGCTTGATCCCTTTTCATCAAACGAAAGGGTTCTGACACATAAGTTATTGTTTCTTCTATCCCGTGAATTTTTTATTTTCTTGAAGTAAATCCTTGAAAAACAATTTTCAGAAAGACTCCATAGGTGTTATACCTTCAGAATACTCATATGACCAAAAGTGTTCCAATTCTGGAAACTCTGTCCTTTCATGTGTCTCCTTGGGAAAACAACAAGTAAAACTAACACCATTTTGTATGATGGTAGTTCAATGTTCATGTAATATAGGAAAAGCAGCATTTTTAGGTAAGAAAATAGATTTTATAGTCAAATTTCAATTCAAATTCCAACTCTTCCACTTACTATGTGATCAGACAAATTTCTTAACCTCTCTGAACCTTTCTTCATCCAGAAAACAGAGATGTTATCCCCCTCGTGAAACTGTTGTATTCAGATTATGTAAGTAGCTGGAATGGCAATGCTAGCCTCAAAATCCTTGGTCAACCGGACAAATTTCTCTCTGTAAACAGTAGGCTTTAAAGCAAAGGAAGGCTGTGGTCAGTCTGAGATTTGGGCAAATTCATTGGCAAATGAAGCACAAACGGTGGTGGAGAGAAAAGATGCTTGTCAAGTTGAGCCATCCTAATAATCAAGTAATGACGCCTAAAGGAAGGACTGCAGGAAAGAAGATGTTCAGGGTGGTGGCAGGTTACACATAATGTAACCCATAAGACAGGGAGTAGAGAATATATAAAACCTGCCAACAAGGTTTTATTGGAGATTTGGATTGGGGGATTTTAAAGGATGGTCCTAAATTTTAAATTAAGCATCTCAGTGGACAGAAATCTATTAATTAAGAGGTAAAAATAAGAGCAAAAGATTTTTAAGAGGAGGATGAATTCAGTATGAAGATGCTGATAGCGATTCTCAGTTGTACGTGGATCATTCTGTGGCGGCGTTTGGCAAGTGGTTGAGATTACCCCACAAATATTTTCGCCCCTACAGCTATGCTATATGCATGGCGGCTCAGGAGAGAGGGGAAAGTTGAAATGTGTAGTTTCAATGTTGTGCTAACGCAGCTTTGTTTAAAACGATGTTCCTGGACATCACGGCTGACCCACATGTGGGCAACTCATTTTCTCCCCAACCTATTTTAAGGTAGTGCACATGAAAATGGATGTAAAATGTTTAACCCTATATACATTTTAATTTTTATTATTCTTATGAAGAATAAAAAATTGTAACTTAGCCAGGTGCCTTTGTTTCATATATATGATTATGTATGTAAATTCCCTAGATTTGGTCCTAGCATATAAGAAGCACTCAGTAATTGCAAGTTTCCTTCCTCTTCCCTTTCCTTGTGGCTCCTTCAATAAAGAATATCACCACAGACGAGAACATTTATTTTAATATATGTTTTAACCCCAAATCCTTATACGAATACCTCATCAAAGTTTGAAAAGTCACACTAGCATTCATGATCTGCACAATTATCTTTTAAAAGTTGCAGTCCCAGGGGCGCCTGGGTGGCGCAGTCGTTAAGCGTCTGCCTTCGGCTCAGGGCGTGATCCCGGCGTTCTGGGATCGAGCCCCACATCAGGCTCCTCTGCTATGAGCCTGCTTCTTCCTCTCCCACTCCCCCTGCCTGTGTTCCCTCTCTCACTGGCTGTCTCTATCTCTGTCGAATAAATAAATAAAATCTTTTTTAAAAAAAAAAGTTGCAGTCCCGAGATGTTACACAGAATTCTAAGATGGGAAAAGACATGTTGAATTTTTAGTGTTGAGCTGTTGAGAATACATTAAATGTGGGCGTACACTGTATGGAATGTATGAAGAACTTTTCTTTTTTGTGCAGTAAGACTAAAGTGCATAGAGTATGCACCCCTCAGGGAAAAATCATTCTCTGCAAAGTTATTCTGAGGCTCATCCACAGGGATTTTATTTTAATACCATGCTATACACAAATTGGGGGTCTAAAATGCATACTTTCTAATTGCTTTGTGACTGGAGACTTAGGTAAAATGAATGTGGTTTATACATATGATTAAAAAATCCTTTCAGAGGAAAAAAGAATGTCTTTCAGGTTAAAAAAAAAATTAGGCCCAAAATAAAACTTGTGATTATTCTTTAGTGTGTGTGTGTGCATGTGGCAAACTGCTTTTTTCCCCTAAAAAATTCTTAAATTTACATAGTGTTTTCCATTTCACAAAGTACTTTTATTTATATTGTTAATTTTGGTCCTTAAAGTAATGGAGACAGAAGAGTTCAGTGACTTACCCAGAGTTACACAGCTTGTAAATGGCATAAAAAGAGCCTGAAACTAGCTGTTCTGCCAGCACTACCCCTTCTGAGATCAGATGTGATCTCAACTCCCATGAACGAGTATGTGCTTAGTTTAGATGCTGCCATTTAATTAAAGGGGGTCTCTGAGAAAAACTGCAACCATCCTCTGGAAACCACAATCACAGTGGGAATGCTCCCCAAGCTCACTCTTGTCTGTGGATTATAACTATTTGTTTCCTTGTTTCTCTCCTTTACCAGAAACTCCTTGAGAGCAAGGACTGTGCTTTTCATCGCTATAGCCCAGGATCCAACACAGCGCCTGTCACAGAGAAGGTGCGCAATAAATAATTATTCAATAGATGCTTGTTGAGAAAGAATGAATGAATACAAAAATAAGCAAGTCTATGTGAGAGAAATGAAAAATGTGATAAAATACAGTGCTCTCTGTAATCCTTAATTAGAAAGGTCAAAGCCCCATGCATGTGCTGAGTATGAATCAGAGGTATTTCTACGAGACCTCAGATGTTACAGGCCAAGTGGGATTCTACCCATGTTCAAATGGAAACTAATTTAATGAGGCAAAGGGATGAAGGAGAGAGATCAGGCCAGGACATAATCTCTCGAGTCCTCAATATCCAAATCTACTAAATCTTCCTCCAAAAAGCACCTAATCTTCACAACATGACACCTTCAGTGAGCACTCATCTCTGACAACACCCAAAGGGCTTTACGGGAAGAGCTGTGTACAAGTCTGTTTACACACAGCTTTACGCAACTTTCATTCCAAATCTACTTCAATTACGCTTTTAAAAATTACAATTGGAAACCCTATTTTTTATTTGAACAATTCTGCTTCACCATTATTACTCCAAGTAATGTTGGCTTATGGTCAAACACATGGAGCAAAACGCCCCAATTAGTATTGGTCACAACAAAGCCTTCTATTTGCTATGTATTATAGCTTACCTAAAGTCACACAGAGTGACAGAGGGGGACCAGAGTCCAAGGCCTCACTTATCCCAGGTAATTTCCACCTCAATGTACCATAAAATTTCAAACAATGGACTATGGAACCCAAAGGGTTTTTTCATTTCTTCAGGTTTTTAGCCTTTTTTGACTTTGGGTTCTAAGTCATAGAAAGCTTCCTTATCTGTTGTTAAGAGATAATTATGAAGCACCCACCACCATCCGGAGGAGCCACGGCATTCTAAGTCCAGAAGGCATGACCTTCATAAGAGACAGTGTGAATGCTGCCCCTGGGGTTGTGCAAGACAGCATTCCTGCTCACATTAATAAAGCAAACTGTGAGAAAATGCCACTAACTATGGAAATACAGAGCATTCCGAATCATTAGGAAGTGCTGGTTGTTCAGATTTTCAAGGAGGAAGGAGACATCTTACAGCATTTGAAAACTGTGCGTGGAGAAATGGGGCCTGTTGCTCAGGCACACTTGGTTTCCCCAATGTCTGCTGTCTTAATGTTTGCTTTGTACCATTCAAAAAGGCATTATCACCCTCTCATTGAGAGCAACTAGTCATCTCTCCTACAAGCCAGACAGCATTTGTTGGGGCTGCAGAAAGCAAAGCTAGTACCATTTGTCTAATTAATGATCTCTGAAGCTTTTATGAAAAGGTATCACTGAGTCTACATCAGGGAAAATGAGCGAACTTGATTAACCTCTTTCTCCTTTGTATTTCTAACTGAGCTCACAGTAGTGTGGACAAGCTTCTACAATGATCAGGAAGATTCTGAAAGAATCTAAATGTGACCATCTGGAAGAGTGAAGAAAAAAAACACCATATGGAGAAAAAAGGAATGCCACTCCTGGAGTTCCAAACAGACACAAAGGAGAGCCATCCCTTCATCTTTGGGGAAAACCTCCCCCTACCTGCATGGCATTAATACCCCAGAATCCCACACTGGAAGAGATTAGTTGGAGCCACCTTTTCTTAGGTGTCAGATATCAGAAGACTTTACAGACTTCATTGTGATAGCGATCAATTTTAAAAAGCCCCAGTCTTTCCTTACAAAGAGAAGCAGCCATGCCCTTAATCTGCCTCTAGTCATCACTGAGGACTCTGGCTCATGTATCATGTAACTTTTTCCTTGGAAGGTAACAAAGCCTAATCACATATGTAAATAATAATCACATATGTAAATAACCTGGATATGACCTGCTAAGTAGGCATTTGATACACCTAAGGGGCCAAGAAGACTCCCAACAAAACATGGCCAGGAAAAGGAAGCCTCAAAGAACCCAAGAGTAGCCTTTGTACTTTGTAGATGGTATGGGCAAATCAGCTCCCACAGGCACTTAGCAAGTTCAGAGCTATTTAATGCCCTGCACAGTGAGCTGCTCCATTCTTTCCTCTTCATGCTCATCCCATTGAGAGTCAGGGACATACACTCCCGGATGTTCACGTGGCCAAAGGCAAAGAAGCGGAAATTCCACATGTGGCCATTTTGTCTGCCAGCTGGCCCACGTGTACAGCAGAAATGGTTCTTGTTTGTCTCTATAATAAAATCACTGAATAAATTTTGTAAAGCTTTAAATCAGCCTCATAAGCGTCACCAGGCAACTCCCCCAGGAAAGACAGGAAGGATGGTGAGGTACAGAACTCCAGGGACACAGAAAAGAACCAGTGTGCCTTTTGCAAAGGACTGGTGCTAGAAATGCTATAAACCTTGTGCTAACCATGACATCCAATCATAATGCAAAATCCCAAAACCCATAGAACCCTGACACTGGTAGCAAGCAATTCTACTCCAAAATGGAGTTCCTTCTGAAAGCATAGCAAAAATCCACTGCCAAGGTCATGGACAAAAAAAAAAAAAAGGGACGAGCCCGCGAAAAGTGGCACGTGTTGCTTATAATAGTTTAGCTTTTATGTGGTGATAGTCATAAGAGGACTGGTAATCTGCATCTTACAGCCAAATTATATCTCTGAAAAGCTCATGCTGGCTAAGTAACCTGCTGACTGGACTACGAACACCTCAAGGATACAAAAGGTCAGATCCAGGTTTTGTAGCACCTGAAGCTTATTCAATCTGGGAGGCCTGTTCAAGAAAATGAATATAAAATTTCACAGCTGAAATTGTTAGACACCTCCCAGGGGCTTTGGAAGGGGCTTGAGCAAGTTAGAGGCCCTTAACGTAGTAGCTCTCAAACTCTGTTGTACATTAGAACCACATGGGGAACTTTAAAAATCCTGATGCCCAGTTTGCACCTCATACCAATTAAATCAGAATGTCGGGGGGAGGGGGGAGAGCCAAGTATTAGCATTTTTTAAAGATCTTTAGGTGATTTCTATGTGCATCAAATTTTGGAAACCACTGCTTAAAGGTTAGGCTTTATTAGCTTCAAGTAATTCTGTCTCTAATAGGGAGTATAGTTTCCATTCATTTAGGCAACTAGCATTTGTGAAACTGCCATATTCTAAGCACTGTATTCCCAGCCCTTGGCACTGTGTCTGACATGTATCTGGGAATCAGCTGATGCTTGTTGAATATATGAAGGAACACTAGTTAGACTGTTTTACACTGGAGACTGGTTGTAAACTAGATTTGAAATTCTCCAATTTCTTTTCCTTTAGATGTGCCAACTTTTAAAGGAATACTCTGGGTTTACTCCAAGATAAAGATGCTTCATGACATATATATTAGGTGGTCCCTATGGATTCTGGATACAAAGTCAGCAAAGTTCCAACCTCCTAAAATGTAATGAAAAAATATTTTTCATCTATCGTCACCCCCCCCCTTTGTTTTCTTGGAAATAAATCTACATAGAAGAATACAGAATATATCTGACTGTAGAAATACCAAAAGAAGTCTGTAAGGATTCTCACTTATCTATTAAAACTCTGGTAACTCCATTTCCTCTGACTCTTCCCCCTTGTTACAGGGTCTCAAAATTCAACTCATACTGTTTACTCAGATGTGAAAAGGTACAGCTTCCTTTAGCTCATAACAAATCTGGTATTTCTCTGGAGTCCTCATGTTAGTAGCAGGAAAATTAATAAACCAAAGATCCAATTCAGTTTAAATTTACTCTGGTTCAACAAATAAAACTGATAGACCTTTCAAGAATTGTCCAGTCTTTTAAAAAAAAAAAATTTACTGTCTTAAAGAGCTTCCTCCTAAGACGGTTTCCAGGGGGTGTAACCCCGAGATTCATGGCAGATGTGAAAAGCATTGTGTTCTTTCCAACTCAGACCTCTCAGCTTCTAGAGTGCTGCTGCTTCATCATTGCTTGAGGCTGTGTCCTACAGCTAATGTAGGTTCAGGATTTTGTCTCTTTTGCTTGGATCAGGCTCCACAATGCTCCCTATGTGATGGGGCTTCATCTCAGCTCTCAGTAGCACCAAACCCTGGAGTCTCTCATATACATATCATGCCACCAGCCTCCTGGACCAGCCTCCCTCCCCTGCCCCAGCCTCTGCTGTGGCATCATCATGCCTTGGTATGGCAGGCCTGCTGGCATGTCCACTAGCTCTCAATTCAGCAGATACTGCATGGGGAATTCAGACAGCTTGGGAAAGCAAAACCTCAGAGCCTCCCTCTGCAGGTGGGATATGGCCACCCCCTAGGCTGGAATGGAAACAGACTAAGAGGTAATATCTTTGTAAGATCCCAAAGAGGAGTGGGGCAAACATTAATTTTCTGTCCTTAATTGTCATTGAAGTTGGCCAGTGGTGGAAGGGTGCTTGCTGTTGGGCCTGCATATAAACTGCAGGGAGATATCCACCCAAAAAAGGACTGATTTATCGTTTATAATCATGTAAGAGTCAAAAACCCCCAAATCCTGGGACACCTGGGTGGCTCAGTCAGTTAAGCGGTTGCCTTTGGCTCAGGTCACAATCCCAGGGTCCTGGGATCAAGTCCCGCATTGGGCTCCCTGCTCAGCAGGAAGCCTCTTGTCCCACTGCCTGCCACTCTCCCCCTCCTTGTGCTCTCTCTCTCTGACAAATAAGTAAATCTTTAAAAAACAAAAAACAAATCTCCTACTGGCAGATAACTTGCAGGAGTGAAAGTGTAACAGCACGCCAATCAGTCTTAAGGGTTAACCTGATTCAAGCTTATGCACTCCTTGCTTGCTAACATAAGTCTCTTGATCTGTAGCAGAACTAACCTACTTTCCTTGAGATGTGCCGACCCCTGGCCTTGAGCAGTGACGGATCAAACCTTCCCAGAAGATAAAGCTTGACTACATCCAAAAACAGCTGCTGCTGATGCCAGCAAATCTGCTCAGGGTCACGTTGACATACGACTAACCACCTGGGCACCTGCTTCTCTGGCACGTAGCCCCCCTCCCCCCTTTGCCCATGCCTTCCCCTTTAAAACCTTCTGCCTTCCCCTGGATGGGGAAGATAGTCTTTGAGACCATCTTCCCAAGCTGCCGGCTTCCTGAATAAAGCAACCTTTCCTTTCCCACCATCACGTGTCTCTCGAGTAATGATTTTTGAGTGGCGAGCAGCTGAACCTCAATTTGGAACTGGTTCTCTGGTAACAAAAGCACATCACTTCAAGAGAAGTGACATGATCCTTGACTTTCAGAAACTGAAAAAAACTGATGGCATGAACACCTATTAATTAGCTTCCCTTTTCTTCCTATTTTGAATTGTCACCTTCTTAGTCCCACGAACCACACAGGGCACACGCCAAGTCCAACAAATCACAACATGCTGTGGCATCAATGAATAAATGAGACGTGCTCATCTACAAGTCAGTTTCTCTCTTACGGGTTCAATAAACTTCAACAAAACACTTATTGATCACCTGTTGGAAGTTCATCTCTGATTGGAGATACGACAAGAGTGGTTTATTCATGTCCCAAAGCTCCAAATCCTCTGCCCACTGAAATCCTCTGAGGCTCAAGAGCAACATTACAGAGCTCAGCACTGGCATAAAGGGCAAGAACTGGTCGGAGTGAGGGTGGGGGCTAAAAGAGAATTGAGCTCAAATTTCAAAGCCAGAAAAGAATAGATTTTAACCAAAGAAAATATTTCTCAAACTCCAGGATGTGACCGATAGGCTCATGGTACCTTTTGCGTAGTAGAGGTAGAGAAATCCAATTTGTCTGGTGACAATCACACGAGCTACAAAACCCCTCTTCTGTTTCCTCTGCACTTACTTCCAGCAGCGGGTGCTCACAGCTTCACAGGACGGCTCTCCATGTATACACCAGGTCCACTACCAAATGTTTCTCTTCTGTTTGGAACTATATACACAGAGCTGTGCCCCAATTCCCATGCCTACCTCCTCCCCACTGTCCAGCTGCTTTCTCCTGGATCTTTACATCAAGAACTGCAAGAGAATAAACCTCTTGGCTTCCACTGACAACACACCCTTGAATCTCTTTCTCACCCCGTCTCCAGATGAGAGGCTTCGGAGGGGAGACAAGAGAGGAACATTTTTTTTTTTTCTTTTCCAATTAACTTCCATTTCTTTCAAGTCTGAGTAAACTCTGGGCACAGAGCAACCAGGATGATATGATTATAGAAACTATTAATCTCTCCATCAAAGGAGAGCCAACTCATGGTTACGGAGCAATTGGCACGTTCCTCCAAAGGGCTTCTGCAGCACGATCCTCCTGGTTTCCTTTGGGGCTACAAGAGTTCGGGGTACAACTTCCTAAAACATCAAATAATCTTTGGGTGCTTCGTGAATTGTTGTGAAAAAATGTGTGTTTTCATCCAAGTGCTCTAAAGAGATAGCAAACCCACATTAAAACATGTCCAAACAGAATGAAAGAAAAAATAATCTTCTAAGATTTTCAGATTACTCAAGGTTCATCTGAAAATGTGAAATCTGGATCTCTGAAGACCATTTAGATATCACTTGCTTGTGGGCAACAAGCAAAGGGTGCATTTGGAGCAAGAAGTCTCCAAATCATTTTAAATATTGACTACTAAAATCACAAAAACTGAAATTACTTCTAGAACTGATTAGGACAAACAGGACATTTCTGGTTCATTCAAACCTAAAATAAACATTAAAAAATTTAGGGAATTCAATTTAGGGACTTTGTTCAGGGTCCACAACATCAGCAGATTTTTTTCACCTCATGGTGGCAGAGTATAGACTTCTCCATGATGGGGGAGTTAAAGGATTTGTTTCCTCCAGAAGTACTTGCTGATTGGCCAAGGGAATGCTTACTCCTGGGTACAGGAAGGAAAAGTCCAACACCGGTCACACTTTGAAGAAAGTACATTCATGGATTTACAAATGCCACCAGCCTTCCAAATACAGTCCCAAAGGAAGAGTGAATTTACAGAGATGCCAAATTCCACAAATGGTATGGGTCAACAGACACCACTCAAAAGAAAACTGTATGATCCTACATTGACTCAGTGACCTAGAACAAAGCCATGTACATGCATTTTCTTGAATTGTAGACTGTAACAAATATACATTCCCCATTCACCCACCCACCAGGATTTCAATGTACAATCCTTCCTGGAAGCAAGTCCATACTTCAGGAAGTCAAACTCCTCCAGGAGAATGAAGAAAGTCTCTTCATCCTCCCTTCCCACTGTGCCATTGTTGTAATCTGCACGCACAATAGGCCTGACTGAGCAGGAAACTCAGTTCTATGAAGAGACTGTTCCCAAAACGTTTCAATTCCTCATGTAACCACATAAATCCCGAATGGTAAGAGGGAAAGCCTATAAAAGTCATTATAAACAGATTCCATGATGTCAAAGGAAAACCAGCTGGAGAAAGAGTTTAATAAGCAGCCCTTTTTTTATTACAATAGGCTTGACGTCATTATTTATTATTTCCAGCACTAAAACACAAAGCCATGTGCTACACTGTAGACCAGAATGAAAAGGATATGTGGACTTTCCTGAGTATTTTAATATCCTCTTATTGACAATAGATAGAAGATTTGAACAAGGACCAGGAACAGGAAATGATTTTAGTGATTTCATTACAGTAATAGGGAAAAGCATTTCCAATGGGCAGGGTTTGGCAGATGGTCTGGGTAAGGCTTCAACTCCTAAACAGCCTTCAGGTCAACAAGCCCAATATTGATACAAGCCCAATATGTAATTAACGAGGTGTCCTGGTAAGCAGAGAAGTTTTTATAAATATATGCTGTAACCTTAGCAGTGGAACACAGGAAGCTGGTAATTCCAAGGTAAATTTAAAACCATTTCACAAGAAAAGGTATTTAGAGGCGGCAAAAAGTATACAGTAGGCTGTAGCTAAAGAGTTCTTAATGTTCTAGTACAAATCGTATCTGCAATGCAGTTTCTAGTGTATCTTCACTTAATTTATCTATAGTGAAAAATAAATGTAGTTGTAGAATTTTCAGATTCTTGAGACTTTTCAGATCTCATTCATGAAACCCTAACAAGCTTTATAACATATTTTGAAATCATGAACTACGGTGCTTCCAGCTTTGCTCCTTTAGCTCGAAATTGCTTTGGCTATTTGGAGTCTTTTACAGTCTCACCTGAATTTAGTATTTTTTTTCTATTTCTGTGGAAAAAAAAAGAAAAAAATGCCACTAGGATTTTAATAGGGATTACACTGAGTCTATAGATTACTTTGGGTAGTATGAACATTTTAACAATGTTAATTCTTCCAATTCATGATCATGGGATGTCTTTCCACTTATTTGCATCTGCCTAATTTTTTTGTGTGTTTCATAGTTTTCAGTGTACAAGTCTTTCATCTCCTTAAGTTCATTCCTAATGTTTTATTTTTTTTAATGCTACTATAAATGGGATTGTTTTAAAACAGACACATAGACCAATAGAATAGAGAGCCCAGAAACAAACCCACACACACACAGTCAACTGACCTTCAACAGTGGTGCCAAGAACACACCATGGGGAAAGGACAGTCTCTTCAATAAATGGTGTTGGGGAAAACTAGATATCCACAAAAAGGAGGCAAAGTGGACCTTTACCTTACGCCATACATAAAAATTAACTCAAAATGGATAAAAATGTAAATGTAAAACCTGAAATGGTGAAACTCCACGAAGAAAACAGGGGAAAAGCCTCTTGACATTGGTCTGAATAATCACTTCTTGAAGACACCAAGAGCACAGGCAACAGAAACCAAACTAGGTAAGTGGGACCACGGCAAACTATAAGCTTCTGCATAACAAAGGAAACAATCAACAAGATGAAAAGGCAACCTATGGAATGTTAGAAAATACTTCCAAATCATCTATCTGATAAAGAGTTAATATCCAAATATATAGGGAACTCCTTCAACTCAATAGCAAAAAACCGAAATAACTTGAATAAAAATTTAGGCAAGGAACTGAATAGACATTTCTCCAAAAACATATAAATGGCCAAAAGGTATGTGAAAAGGTGCTCAACATCACTAATCACCAGGGAAACGCAAACCAAACCAAAATGAGATATCACTTCACACCTGTTATAGGACGGCTATTATTAAAACAAAGAACAAGTATCGGCGAAGATGTGTAGAAAAGAGAACACGTGTGGACAGTTACTGTGAATGTAAACTGGAGCAACCACTATGGAAATATTATGGAGGTTCCTCAAAAAAATAAAAAATAGGGGTGCCTGGGTGGCACAGTTGGTTAAGCGTCCAACTCTTGGGTTTCAGCTGAGACCCTGACCTCAGGGTGGTGAGACTGAGCCCTGCGTCAGGATTCTCTCTCCCTCTCCCTCTGCTCCTCCTGCCCGTGCTCGCTCGCTTGCTCTAAAATAAATAAATCTTTAAAAAGAACCGTTGATACAGCAATCTTACTTCTGAGTATGTATCCAAAGGAACTGAAATCAGGATCTCAAAGAAACTGCACTCCCACGTTCATGGCAGCATTATTCACAAAGCCAAGACAGGGGTCAAACCTAAATGTCCGCTGACAAACAGATGAAGAAAATGAGGTATATACATAAAGGAATACTATTAAGCCTTAAAAAAGAATGGTACATTGAAGTACTCTGCTTATACCAGCTCCATTAACATTCTATTGGCCATTATGTAAATATATAAAGAGGGGCTAGGAATTTTAGAGAAGGTACAGAAAAGGGACTTCAGTCTTTCCTGTATTGTTAGGATTTTAAAATATCAAAATGGTGTTCATACATTACTAGTGTTAATAAAAAAAATCTGTCAGCAAAGAAATAAAATAAAAAATAAACAATTCGGAAAAAAACTTTAAAAAATAAAATAAAAAATAAAGTTCCAATCCCTATAATTCAAATTTTCTAGTAGTCACATTTAAAAAGGTAGGAAAGATAGAATTAAATTTAATAATGTATTTAACTGAGTATATCCAAAATACTACCATTTAACAGGTAATCCATATAAAACACTGATGAAAAATATATATATTTTTTTTACTTTTCCTAAAGTCCAATATGTATTTTACATTTATCTCAATTTGGAGTAGTCATATTTCAAATGTTCAGTAGCCATATGTGTCTAGAGGATACTGCACTTGATAACAGCACAGGTGTAGACCCTTAACAGAGTCCTATATCAAAACATCAGACACACACACACATGCACACTCGTGTATATTAAAGTAAAACCTTCATTAACCAAAACGAGTGAAGAATGAAAAATTCAAATTGACTGCTTTTGATTGACTTATGTTTGGGGTGGGTTTTTTCCTATATATATATATACACACACATATATATATAATATGTATTATTTATATATTTATATATTATATATATTTATATCTTTTATATACATATTTATATAAATGAAATATATTCCCATATATATCAATTATCTTCCTTTTCTTATTTAGCATAAATAATTATATATTTAATACGTAGTTAAATATATAAACAAGTGAAAAAAAACATTCTATTGGCCAAAGCAGAGAAGTTTACTCTATCCACTGAGAAGCCATGGCATGAGAATGGGTACAGAGGTAAAGACTTGGGAACAATGATCAAATCTGCTACAGGCTGCATGACTTCTTCTATCTGTCCCACGATGCAGACCAGTGGGGGAGGGATAGGAGAATGTCTTACATGTTCGGTCTTAAGTGGTTTAGAGACTTCAAAAATCAAGCTCAAATTTAATTAGAAATAGAACAACACATTTAACAAGTTCATGTTGTACATTTCCCCTCCTCTGCAATGAAGTATAAGAAAAGTTGCAATTTCATTTGTACATATAATTCCAAATTTCATATTTAGGATCCCGGAGAAAGCACCATTTCAAAATATCACTGTAATTAATGCAAGCCCTAAATTTTGGGGGTGAATTCATCAGACTGTATAGTATTAAAAAAGACTTAGCACTGCTCATGTTTTATTTCTTTAAAAAACTATTATAATTTATAGATTTAGGAAGTTTTCAAACATATCAAAATATGAAAATATATACTACCTCATAATGTTGCAAGAGCAATTAGTAACAAGTAACAGGGCATGTCCAAGGCAGAAATGGGAAACAGAAAAATAACCTGGACATCCCTAGCCTTCCCAGGTATATCCTTTTTCTCCCTTGGCAACTTACCCACTTTGAGTGGCACTCTTTCCCTCAGACACCCAGGAGCCTTCTGCTTCCCTTTTAAAATGTGCTCTTTCTAAAACAAAATGTGAAATTCATATGCACTGAAGTAAACATGACTAATAACTTGGGAGTATTACTCTTACGGGGTTATTTGTACCTTTCACCTTAAACTTCAAGAGATAAAATGGAATTCTTAGCACTGGCTAGCAGGTGTCACTGGCAGATCCACTGAGCTCACCTTACAGGAACTGGTAATTTTATCTTTTAGAAACAACAACAGGAGGAGAAATGAGCTCCAGCCAGCCTTGACCAGTTTGGGCTCAACCACCAAGCCAACACCCGTGCAGATGGGCCTAAAGTGTCCAACAGTTACCTCTGCCTCATCATAATGTTAAGCTCTCTGCTCCAGAAGGAGCACAAGCTTCCTAACATAACACCCGATGCACGTATAGGCATATTTTCTAAGTATGCATGTATGACCTTATACCCGCCTCTGCTTGCAATGATAAAGGTCTCCTTCTGAATATTCATCTCAAATCCTAAATAAAAAGAGCTCCCTTACCCCTGCTCAGGGATCACAGCTTTGGAAGTTATTCCCCATGATCTCCTCATTTGCTGCAAAGAAAGATTACTTTGTGTGACAGCTCCACCTGGTGTAGTCTCTATCTGTAACTCACCAAGAAGCCAACTCGCATCAGTTGGCTCACACAGGCAGGAGTGACTTCATCAGTGCCTTTGAGAGCTCATGTTAAATACAGTCGCATTCAGCCTAGGATAACGTCAGCACGGAAGACATGAAACATATAGCATAAACCTACTAATCAGAGTTAACAGTAAGATTTTAACTTAATAGTTCAATTCTTTTCAGCAGGAACATTTTCAACAGTAAAACTACCTCCAAACTGGAAATTGTGTATCTCTTCTCAGTAATGCTACATCCTATGTTTTATCAGCAAAAGCCATTTGAGGAAAAAATACAAAATGTGAGACAAGACCAATGCTTTAAAGCTAGAAAGATTCTGCAATAAATTGAGAAGGGGCTATATACCAGAAGAGGGGTTTAAAAAGCTGGCTTTGCTTTTTAAGCAAAGGAGGAGGCTGGGAAGACAGCAAAGTGAGAGGATCCGAAGCTCACCTCATCCCACAAGTAAAACTAGATTAATAGTCGCATCAGCGTAAATTATCCAGAAAACTACCTGAAGACTGGTAAAAAGCTAGCTTTGTTATTCATAACTGATATTTTCTTAAAACCTACTAAAAACTCTACTTTCAGCAACTAAATAATGGAAACTGAATGCTTTCCTAAGAATACCTGGCTGACTGTGCACAGATCTCATTCTGAAGTACTATACAGAATAAAAGTAAATGTGAGGGAAATCACGTATAGCACAGTTTGCATACAGTCCGAAGTTCTTAAATTCCCTCCATCTTAATTTTAAAAAATCTGAATTCACTCAAGCAAGTTATTTTCTGAAAGTCAACCACAGGAATTATCCTGAAAACAGAGATTTTTGATAATGCACTTTCATCAAAATGTTACATTCCTCTCTTCATATGTATAACATTGAAAAAAAACCTGAACTATAACAAAGCTAAACTAAAAACTGCTTTTGAGTTGCCATTGACAATCTGGCATACAATCGACACAATTAATAATCACAAAAGGCTAAGCTGTGCTTGTATACTGTGGCAAACATCACAGATCGACTATCAAAAAGCCTTTCACAACTCCCTTCTCTTCATGCCTTTCTCTCTTATAGACCCTAGAAAGAAAAAAAAAGACTTGATCTATAATAGCTGCAGTTAGGGATGGCCATCAACACGGTTCTGGGCAGGGAGGGCTGTCCCTTACAAATATGAAGGTAAAGACTTCCCAGGACAAAACCCCTTTCTTTACCTCTTTCTCCTTTTTTCTTCCTGAATGTGGATAGAAGGTTCTGAAATGTTATAGCCCCCTTAACCACAAGACAATAAATACAGACACAAAGGTCTAAACACAGACCACATGGAGAGGTAAAAGGAATCAGGATCCCTGAGTCAACCAATCAGGTCTAGACTGCCCACCTCTGGATTTCTTATTGCATTAGATACATAAAAGCTATCAGATTAAGTCTTAGAGTAGGGTTTTCTATTAGTGCAGCTGAATGTACTTGCAGTGGAGACAAATACAAAATTCTCACATAAAAATCAAAATAAGAGGTATGAAGAAAATCCTTACTAAGTCCTCAACCTAAAAAGAACATCAGTGATAAGCTTGTATTTTTGTTTTCTTTACCTAGAGGGGACAACTAATACAAAAAAGGGGGGGGGGGATTTGACAGCAGAGGAAACTCGAGATTCCAATGCCAAACGAAAGGGAGAAGGGCATGAGTGTAATACCAGACAATGAGGGTCCAATACGCTTTACCTAACATCTCCTATATTTCAATTTCAACTGTCAATGAAGAAAGTAAAGTTCATTTATTGGGCAGAGGAAACTCCAATTCAGTGTTTAAGTCTGAACCTTCAAACTTGGGAAGCTTTCCTCCAGGTCATCAGCAAGAGTTTTATCAACTTCATGTAGAATTTTGAGAAAGTCTTCTATCTGTGAGTCAAACAAAAGAACCAAATAAATAAAAGTAGAAGAAAAGGTGGTTTTAAGATACCGGTTTTTGACCACAAAAATGTTCTACCTATGGTTTCTAAACAGTCCAAAAGAAAAGAAATGTTAACAGATACCCAGATGACAATAGTAGTCATTCCCAAGTAGTCCTCGGAAACATCGACGTGACCAGCCCTTACCGTTTAGTTTTATCTTGAACTACTATTTATACTCCCACTGCTTCCCCTTTAGTGTCCATTACTGAGTTTTATTACCCTCCTCCTTGCTGACATGGCCTCTCACTCCCACATTCCATACTTATTTTCCTAAAAAAGTTCCTATTTTAAAATTGCCTGTAACGGTAGCAAATGTGATGGAATCTGAAGAACCATAAAAACCTACTGATCATTCCTACCCAAGATTCTTATCTTTGCTTAATGTATATACTATTTACTTTCTAACAGTAAGAGGTCAAATAAATTCAGTGTTGACTCCTTTGTCTTAAAATTAGAATCACTACACAGGCTAGTCCCGTGAATTACCCCTCAGTCCTCTATCTGAGGAAGGCACTAAGTCATGTGAATTGTATGCACAATCTTTTTTGACAATGGCCTCAGAGATCAAGCACTTACATAAAAACATACAGTAATCCCCTAAAACTCAGCCACCTATATATTTACTCATACTCACCACTGGACTATAAAAAGGAAGAAGGTTTTGAAATGCACAGGAACACTTCTGTTTGCTTAACTGGCCCTCCTTTAGTCCCTGAGCCACAGTCTCCTAAAACAAGCAAACAAAGATTTAATGTCAAAAAAGGAAAATTTCTGAAGCTTAATCTGATTAATAAATACAAATCAGTATAGGTAATTCCCTACTGATCCTACAGGCATTTCAAATGTCTCTAACCGAGCCCAGCACCATTCCTCCTTATGTAACCCAAACACTGTTCCACTGTAGTCCTTATTTTAGGGAAAGGCACTACCACCCACCGCACGGCTACACAAAGCAGTAACCTGAGATATGGCCAAGATTCTTCCTCCTCTGCTGCTGCTGCTGACCCCTCCTCCTAAGAGTTTAATTCTACTCTACTAAGGCTCTCTCATCCCACCTCTTCTTTCCATCCTCCATCCACCCTTCCACTGTTTGGGGTCTAATTTTTCAAATTACTCTTGAAGATTACATCCACAAGAGCCTGTTGGTTGGTCTGCAAGCCTCCAGCCTCAACGCTCTCTAATCCTCTCTCTTGCTTTTAGAGTAATCTTTCTAAACAGATCATCTCACTTGATCCTTAAAACGAAAACCGTCAGTAGCTCCCCAGTCCTCAAGATTGAATCCATACTCCATTAGGTTAAGTACATAAGAATTTTCATGATTTATTCTCAGTCCACCTTCCTTCTATATTCCTGTCACTTAAAAATAAACATCCCTCCAAAAACAAAAAGCACGCACAAAGGTGACAGCAAACAATGGGAATGAATATGCAAAAGATAATTATTGCCCAAAGAGTTCGTGTAAAAAATCAAAATAGATAAATTTATAAAGCAGGAAGCACAAATAATATACAAATATATGGGGGTGCCCAGGTGGCTCAGTGGGTTAAGCATCCGCCTTCGGTCCAGGTCATGATCCCAGGGTCCTGGGATTGAGCCCCATGTTGGGCTTCCTGCTCAGCAGGACGTCTGCTTCTCTCTCTCTCTCTCTCCCCTTCTCCCACCAAACCCGGCTCGAGCACTATCAAATAAAGAAATAAAATCTAAAAGAAAAAAAAAACACAAAAATACAAATAAAAATAAGGTACAATTTCTCACCTACTAAACTTGATTTGATATAAAAATTGTAATACCCGATAGTAAGACTCCTGTAAAGCCAACATTTTCACATTAACACATCTGGGCAATATGCAGCCATCAAGCCTCCGCCATCTTCACTTGTACAACGCCAAGCCCAGTAACCTAACTTCCAAAAATCTAAGCTCAAGTAACAACCCCTATCTAGAAAAGCAGAATAGCTGACCAAAAAAACAAATTACCAGAATAACTGAAACCTCTTTTAAGAAATCTTCTTCTTAAAAAAATGCAATCAATGTGCATATAGTCTTCATAGTTATACTTATATTTTTTTCTAAAATATATGGATAGAAAGTATGCTCAAAGAAAGAATATGCCAACAATCCTGAGCACATTCAGGGAGAACTTCCCCTAACACAAGTCTGCAGTAAATTATGAAAACTGATTTTTTTTGACAAATTGGGTGTTAAACAAACTGGCTCTCAGTGAAATGTCTTTCAGTAAATTTAGAGTCTGGAAAAGGGCTCATGACATAATGTTTAGTGAAAAGAGCAGTCTATAACATTCTATATACTGGATTTTAAGTATGTGAAAAACACATATATAAACATACAAAACCATATCAGTTGCTACGTTAAGATTACAAAGTTACAGTAATAACTTTTTTCTTTCTCTATTTCCCCAAATTTATGTAACATAGTTATATTATTTTATTTATTTATTTTAAAGATTTTATTTATTTATTTGAGAAAGAGCAAGCAAGAAAGCACAAGCAGGGGGAGCGGCAGAAGGAGAGGGAGGAGACCCCCACTGAGCAGGGAGCCCAATGTGGGGCTCGATCCCAGGACCCCAGGATCATGACCTGAGCCGAAGGCAGACACTTAACTGACTGAACCACCCAGATGCCCCATTACACTACTTTTATATTAAAATATAATAATACAGTGATAATAAATTTTGGAGCATTAAGCAATCCATACTTTCTTTTGCTGAAGAAACCATCAATAGTTCTTTCCTACCTTTGTTAAAACCTGAAAAATATTTGAAAGAAATTCACATGAAATATCCTTTAAGATTTTCAAGTGGAAATCATCTTGGGTTAAGTCAGGCTTTTTTGTTTCTTCTGCATTAGAATCTGCCGAGTTCTCTGGTTTCTTCTGACAGTGTTCCATGTTTTGTAAGACACGAATCAGGCTGTCAATTAGAGGAAGATCTAGTGTACAAACAGATTGAGAAACACAGAATTAGCCAGTTAAATTTGGTCTTTCCTCCTTTTGTTGACTGACTCATTCATTCATTCAAAAGTACTGAACAACTTACTAGTGGCTGGACAGTTTACTTTAGACACCACGGATATGACGGCAAACAAGATCACTGAGGCCTCAGCCTTCAAGAGGCTCACATTTTCAAACTCTCAAATAAACTAATGAATAAAACAGATCATCTCAGCTTTGAGTGAGTTCTATCTACGAAGGAAAGTAAAGGGGAGTATAATAAAGCAGCCGGCAGGGGAAGCTCTCTGAGATGAGAACTCCAGGAGAAGCAGCAATGCAAAGAGCCCAGGAAAATGTTTCAGGCAGAGGGAACAATAAATGCAAAAAGCCTCAAAGAGGAAACGGTCTGAGGAACAAAAAGGCCACTGAAGCAAGGGGGAAGGAGGGCACAAGACAAGTTTAGACATCTGGGCAAGAGTCCTATCACCCAGTGCCTTAGAGGCCACAGTGAGAAAGAATGTGAATTTTAAACGTTACCATCAACATCTTAAACAAGGCTTTTAAATTACGTATCTCTTTAAGTTAAATTTCAAAAACAGTATGATTTCTTAAAAGACTGAATAATCATTTTAACTAGGCTGTAATAAAAACTGAACATAAAACTAAAGCTCAGACTCAAAATATATTTTATAACCTGAACATGTTGAAGGGTGTCTCACTTTGATTCAACCACTGATTCTAACCCTACCATGTCTGCATCACAATTACAAATCCAGGAAACAAGATTTTCTATAGCACTGAATCCAGTATATTGATTTTAAACAATCTAACCTCACTTCCAGATTTAGGGCATTTGTAGTACATGAAAATGACATTTTTAAAAAATTAAGGAAATCAAAAAGTAGGGAAATCATATCCCTTATTTCTCAACTCAATGTCACCTCTTCAGAGCATTCAGCCTGCAGTACTGCTTTGCTATATTCCCCTTGGATTTATTCCCACTCTCTTCCTTGTGTTGTCACTAAGTCTTAACTCTAACACTCGGTTCTTTACTCCATGATGTCCCCGTAGGTCACATCAATCTACACTATACCGTTCTTCTCTCTTTCCCATCCCCAGCCCCTAACTCTGCAAAGCCCTTATTCAAGGCTTAGGGCAGGATGAGTGGGTGAGGGCTATTTCATGGCTTCGAGTTCAAAGACCATCTTTACGCTTTCTCCCCCAAACATAAAAATCACACATAAAGTTTCAGGGAATTGAGGGGTGGGGGAGATAAAAAAAAAACACCCAGTCCCATAACATCTAGAAAGATGTGTTCCTAATATTGCAAATAAAAACTGATGATTTTCAACAGAAAGCACATATATACAAGGAGGTTAGAAAGAGCATCGGGGCTCAAAGTCAGCATTTCCTCTTCCTTTCAGAAATCACTACCAAAAAAAAAAGAATATAAGCAACAAAAAAACAGATGCCAGTTTAGATCAAATTAGGAGAGAGCAGAAACCTCAAACACAAGGCAAGCGGAAATGGCGTCAGAGTGGTATCAGTCAAGCAGAAGGTACAGGAGGAAGTGACGAAAGGATGCCCGAGGTTGCACGTCTGAGAAAGGGTCAGAAAAGCCCGTTTCTTTAAGGTAAAGCACATACTCTGTGGTGCAAATCCAGAATCCCTTGTTTGCAAGAGCAGCAATGGAATGTGCAAGATAGCAGCTGGAACTCCCCTGGGGGTTCTAAGAAACAGAGGAAGAGGGGGTAAATGAGTAATCCCAGAGACAGGCTATATTTGCAGGAAGCAAATGGCAAGGGGAAAGGCAAGACTTCACCACAGCCATCTGTCACAAGGTAAAAAGAGCTGGAAGACTCACGGACCCAACTCCTGTTAGCCCAGAAGACAGCCTTAGCTGCTCTCCTATGTGAACTTCCTGCAAACGGCTAGTCCAGGAAAAACTCAAGTCATTCAAAGGTGAGTCAGCAAAAGGAAACTAGCATAGGAGAAACACAAAGACACTTAAAAGAAAAAAGAAAAGGAACAAGGAAAAAAAAAAGAAAGATGAAGAGTACTCACCAAAAGAAGCTGACATGAAGCTTATGTATATTAAGATCATACTTAGTCGTAAGTTTTAACAACATGTTATCAAGCACAGAGCAGACATAGAAGGGCTCAGACTAAGAAATGAATGACATCAAGCGAGGAAACCTGAGCTGGCAGAACTCAAGGAAGATGTTAAAAGAAAAATTCAAGGGGCGCCTGGGTGGCTCAGTCATTAGGCGTCTGCCTTCGGCTCAGGGCGTGATCCCAGGGTCCTGGGATCCAGCCCTGTATCAGGCTCCCTGCTCAGCAGGAAGCCTGCTTCTCCCTCTCCCACTCTGCCTGCTTGTGTTCCCTCTCTCACTGTATCTCTCTCTGTCAAATAAATAAAATGTTTAAAAAAAAAAACTCTTAATAAAATAGGAATAGATTAATTTCTCCTTAAATGGTAAAACGTAAATAGTAGTATCATGACTAATGGTGAAACACTAGAACCATTTCCAATAAAGTCAGAAACAAGTTAAATATGTTTTCTACCACCAGAGGCACAAGGTAACCCACTAAATAAGAGCAAGAAATCAGAGGCAGAAAAATGATAAAACATATCTAACTTAAATCCAAAGCAGTATCAGATAAAACCCAAGATTATCACAGCAACAACTATTAAAAATAGTAAGAGAATTCAGTAAGGTTACTACTGGATGCAAAATTAATATAGAGAAATTAATAACCTTCATACATTCCAACAGCAATAATTATGGAAAAAAAGATGTCACAGATAATAGCAACCCAAAAGATAAAATAACTATGAATAAGTCTAATAGAGATATGCAAGATCTATATGAAGAAAATCATACATTACTGAGAACATAAAATAAGACTTGAACAAATGGAAAAGTGTAACATGTTCTTGGACACTATAAATTTAATGTGATCCCAATAAAAATATCAGGAAGATTTTTGTTTTCGTAACTTGTTAATCAAATTCAGTATTAAACAAGAATAATGGTGAAAACCATTCTGAAAAATGAGGGTGAAAGGGGACTACCCTTACTCAATATTAAAACATTTAAAAACTATGGCTACTGATATATGAGTAGGGCAACAGGAAGGAATAAAATATATAGGGAAACTCAGAACGTAGTAACTGATAAAATTTCAAATCACTGTGGATAAACTGGTTATTCACTAAATGATGCTAAGACAACTGAGTAGCCATCTGGAAAAAAAGCTGAAACCATACTCACATGTAACACCTGGATAAATTCTAGATGGATCCTGGATCTAACAGCAGTCATAAAAAAAAATTATTTACATACGTAAACATTCATATTATACTTCTAAATGAGAAAAGTTGCCTAAAAGCAAGACATAAAGATATATATGCATGTGAGCATATAGTAATTATTTCTGGATGGTGGGATTACAAGTGCTATGCTTCCTTTTATAAATTTTGCCAATTTTTTGTATTAAGCATGCAACAGTTTTGTAATCAGGGGAATAAAAGCACTAAGAAAGAAACCAAGAAACCAACCAACCACAAGAACAATAATCACAAGCCTGAGCTTTAAAATCTGACGGACTAGAATAGAATTTACCTTAGTGAACTAGAATGGTACTTGCCTTCTTCCATCTTAAGATACTCCTGTTCAGCCCGTGACACATAGATGGCAGACAACACTGAATAAACAGAAGCTAGCACTGTTTTCTGTTCTTGGAGTATGATGGGTGGATCATCAGACTGGCAAAATTCATGGCAGACCAGGTCAAAAAGTAAATTCCAAGTGTCTTTTCCAGTATCAGGACACTGTACTTCATAAAAATGATAAAGCAAATAGTAATATAAAAACAGAAAACAATTCAGTGAGTAACTCCAGTGCTTCCCTATAAAACACCTTACCAATTGCTTGAATTCCATCGTCCACTGTGGTGAGCAGCTGTAAGGTATGCATGTAAACATCGAGCCCTTCTGGATTTTCGGAACTATATACAAAAAGCAAAAACAGTGAATCAACAACTCTATGGGATGGCAATCATTCACTCATTCAACAAATACTTATCACTCTGTACTAGTCACTGCCCCAGGTGCTGAGGATAAATCAGGGAACACGACAAAGCCTCGGTGGTCACCAGAGCTTACATTTTAATGGGGAAAACAGTCAAAAAACAAAGAAATAATATGGAATATAATCAATACACAAGAACAAGAAGTCAAAGTGTTTTCTTGGCCCTGTCCCACAAAAGCAACAATGCAGAAACCTTCTAGGTGATACTTCCTCATTCTGGCACACTTGAATAATCGGATGAAAAATGACTAAAACATTTATATAACGAATGAAAGGCCCACTGCCACTAGCACTGACAGTAAAAACGTTATCAAAACTTCACAACTCCCCTAGCTCCCTTAGCTGAGAATACTAAAACCACGTAAAGCCTAATTTTTGTGATCAACAGCTTGATTTCTAGAAACTCACCATCTTAGTTCTTCAAACAGTTAAGTAAAAAAAAAATAGTGAACGATAAAAAAGATGGTTCAGCAAATACTTCAGTACCTACTATTTTCAGGCACTATGTTAGTGGCTGGGAAAACAGAGATGTGTAAAACACTGTTTCTATGTTCATGAAGTTTACAATCTAAAGGAAAGAAGAGAATTAAAGGGAAATTATGATAAAGTGATATGAATGTAATACTAAAAGAAGTCCAAGGTGCTAGAGGACCACACGGCAAGCAGACTTAATGAAGTCTGGAGAGTCAGGGAAGGTATCTTAAGACAATTGATGTTTATGCACAGACCCGCAGGAAAAGTGTTTGAGGTGAAAGAGACATGAAATACAAAGGCTTGGAGGCAAAAGAGCTTGGTTTCAATGATGAAAGAAATTTCACATGGTTGAAACACATAGCATAAATAATAAGGATGGAGAAGCACTAGATCCTTGTAAGCCATGCTTTAAAAAAAATCTGGACCTCGTCCTAAGGAAGGCCATGGAAGAGACTGAAGCATGAACGTGAGATGATAGCATGTGCTTTGGAAAGAAGGCTCTACAGCCCAGGCTTGGAACGAGCAGCCTTGACGTAGGGAACTCGGGTGAGAAAGTGCCGCAGTTGTCTAGGTGAGAGAAAGTGGTGGGGTGATGGCATGGATGGAATCCCAGGAAAAGTCAGGAACGAGTTCTGGGAGGTTGACTGGCCATGGAAAAAGAGCAGGATGGGGAGGAAAAGTCAGTAATGACTTCCACATCATCCAAATGGGACAGTGACTGCATCATTCACTGAGACTCAGAACAGTGAAGAAGCAGTTTGGAGGAAGAGGAGGAGATTAATCCTCACTTGGATAAAGGACATAGAATTCACAGACCTTACAATGGGTTATTAAGCACGAAGAGTAAACAATTAATCATTAAGCAGATCAATTCACAAGTTAATTTTCTAGTGACTAGCAAGAAAGTTTCAATGATCTACAACACCTAGTAATCACTCTTGGCAAGACATCAGAGCCCAAAACTCAGTCACTTATCCAAGACTGACATATATACAAAAGAAGCAAAACAAATGATGTCTGACATTAACCGAAAAAGTTGTTAAATGTTTGATGGAAAACAAAACACAAGAAAATCTTTTCTATTTGACTTAAATTACACACACAAAATTGCAGAGAATTTTAAGATCATAACCATAATTAACGCTGGAAAATAGCCTATCACTAAGTAATATTAGAATAGGTACTTGTAACCATTATGACTTTTGAAAAGAGCAAAGGCACTGTCATCACAAATATTAGTAGTGAATCTGACTTGACAAAGATTTGATGGGATGTTATTCATCCTGTTGAAAAGAAACTAAAACCTACATCTAAGTATATTTCTAGCAATTGGATTTTCCCAGAATATTCTGCACAAAAGAGCTCACTTACCGTACTTGTTTGGCAGCTTCGAGTACACAGGGCACAATCTTAAACACTGGCTGCTCTTCAGAATCTTCCTGGGGTGGGTCCAGAGGCTGAACAGCCCCATGTCTAATCCATTCCAACATTAGCTTCTCATCCAGATCAAAAAGCTTGTCCACAACCTCCCCCACCTTGACCAGCAAGTCAACTGCAGACAATAAAACAGATATTGAAATGAGAAACATTTTAAGAGCAGTAAGGTTAATCAAAATTCCTAAAGCTATTCCAAGAAAACCAAATCTTGCCAAAGCATTACTTATTCAGAGGGCTATTTATTCACCTTCCTTGTTTAAATTTGCTTGTCTTCCTTCATTTTTAAATGAGGACTTGTAGGTATCCTGGCAGCTTAACAAGAAATTTTGTTTCTTGAATCAAAATACTTTCTTACCTTAGACTTAACGCTTTTTATTTTTATTTATTTTTTATTTTTTTAAAGATTTTATTTATTTATTTGACAGAGAGAGACACAGAGAGAGAGGGAACACCAGCAGGGGGAGAGAGAGAGGGAGAAGCAGGCTTCCCGCTGAGCAGAGAGCCTGATGCGGGGCTCGATCCCAGGACCCTGGGATCATGACCTGAGACAAAGGCAGATGCTTAACAACTGAGCCACCCAGACGCCCCTTAACGCTTTTTTAAAGCAACCTCCAGAAATAGTTACATGGTTTCCTAACAATTATATATAACCAAAATTTTTCCTAGATTATGTGGTGACTTACCATTTGTTGAACTTGACATAATGAAACAAATGCTATCATAAATAGCTGGATATTCCCGGATTCTTTCAACCCAGACACTGGCCACTTCTGTCTGGGAAAGACAAGTAAGCAATAACCTACAAGATAAACATGAGCTTAGTATCTATGTTTGAAAAACAGTAAAGGAAATTCAAGAATGAAGAATTAACTCTGTTGTCCTAGATTCCTGTATGAGTGAATATATGGAATCCATAGAAAGGAGAAAGCATACCGGCTTGTTTCCAGAAGAGTAGGAGGGTCTGAATCATACAAACAGTGCAACAATACCTGTCTGTAAAAACAAAAAAGTTAACCCAATACACGTCACTTCTCTCATTTCAAACATGTAGGTAGAGTTTTCGTTTAATTTTTTCAACATTTCATTGTGAAATATAGCATATATACAAGAAAGCCTATAGATATATATATATTTACACTTAATGAATAATTATCAAGCAAACACATATTTACAGAAAAACAGAACAGTGCTATATCTCCGTAGCCCTTGTGTGTCCCTTCCAAATCACAATTCTCTTTCCCACCTAGAAATGTCTACTACCTGGACTTCTCCAGCAATTATTTCTTTGTTTACTCTATAGTTTTATTATTCCATATATTTTGGCTTTGAATTTTATGTGTAAAAATTATACTGTATATATTCTTTTGCGTCTTAGTTCTTTTGCTCAATACCAGGTCTTAAAGATCTACCCATGTTTTCCCATGTTTGATTCATTGCTACAGAACATTCCATCATATAAACATAAAACAATTTATTTTTCCAGCCTACTCCTGGTGGATATGTGGGTTGATTCTAACTGGGGCCATTTCAAGCAATGCTCCTCTAATACTTTTTGGCTGATATACGTGTGCACGGTTTATCTTACCACATACATATGAGTGGGATCGTTTGATCACAGCATCTGCATTGCCCATCTTCCAGTTTAACAATATAATGCCTAACTTCTCTAAAGTGGCTGGACAAATTTATATCTCATCACCAATGCAAATTGTTCCATATTAATTTTAACATGACTCATTCTTAGATTTTTGATAGGGACCACTAGAGACCTAATATAATCCTGGGTCATTTACTCCATGAATGACTGTTAAATTACTGAGGAAAAAAGACCTTAAACTAGGAGCTTAAAGTCACTCCACACATAGAAGAGGTAATTACCTCTATTTTAGAGACCCAGATATTTAAATCCTGTGATAAACCCTCACAGTCCTAGCTGACAATAACCACTCAGAACACTTTTCTTAATTTATTGTGGGCACAAATTTCTTTGAAATTCTGATTAACAGCCATGAACTCTCTTGGCTAGAAAATGAATACATTCACAAAATTTAGCATGTAATTCCAGGGTGTTCTCAGATCTCTTAAAGTAACCACTAGGGTCTCCACCACTAAAAAATCCTCTGCCTAAAATTTTCCCATATGTAAAACAGAACTAGCCTCCGAGCGAAAATATGAAAGCCTTTGAATCACAGAGGCAACCCTGTACCTTCTAGTCTGTCGATCAGCCCTATCCCCTGATCTTAGGCAAGAGTTCTCAGGGTAACCCTGGTCACTAAATCTAGTTTTTCCAGACTCTAGCTCTCTGAGCCCTTGGATTCCCTGAGCCTAAATTATTTGGGACTCTGGTCAGGGGCCCCATCGCCAAGTTTTGCCCCTCTGGGTCTTTTCTTATCGGGCTTACCACCTACTAATGGTTTGTCCTTTTGCTACCAATAAAGAAACAGGCCTAAATCCTCAATCATGCCCATAAAAACTGTGAAAGCCCCTAGCTACCATCAATATACAATGAAGTTCGTAGAGACTTCATCAGGAGAAAGGGCATACTACATTTCACAAAATGTTCCTATATCTCCTACGTATTAGGATTTCCTTAGGGATATGAAATATTAATTTATTTTGTAAAAATTCTTATATAGTAAAACTTACCCAAGATTTTTATCACTGCTGATGGACACACATATCTCCTGGAAACAGGCCATATTACCTAAAATTCCCACACAGATTTCCTGCCAAATCAAATGTCACAGGTCATAGGTCACAATGTCTTGAAGATAAAAGACACATACAAAAATAACTACTTGAAAAAAAACTTTCACTGAGTTAATTATGGGGGAAGAAGAGAAGAGAGGAGGTAGCATATAGAAGTACACTGCCTGTACCCTAATCTTGACAAGTTTACAGCATTTGACATGGGATGAACAACACAAGAAAAAGAAATATCAAAGAAGAATCAAAGAAGAAATCTTATGGATGAACTCAGTCTTAAATGGTTAGTAGGATTTAGACATGCAAACAAGAAGAAAGACATTCAGACAAGTGGCAAAGTATCAGCAAAGGCAGGAAGGGAACAGTGCACATGGCTGATACACTAAACTCTAAAGAAAGCAGCCTGGCTATTGCACAACATTGGTGAAGAGCATGGGATAAATACAGCAGGTAAAAAGAATCAGGATTAAGGGACCTGAATGCCATGTTGAAGAGATTAGATTTAATCTAGGAGGTCACGTGCATCCCTAAAGATCAAGGAAGGGGGGCAGCATACTGCAATGTTATTTTAGGAAGATTATGTCGGCAGCAAAATGCATAGTGCATGATAGTGAAAAATGTTAAAGGATGTTAATAACCTTGGTAATAACAGCCGATGTTTACTTAGCATGTAGGCCCAGGCACTACTCCAAGCACTTTCCATGTATTATTATTTATATAATAATTTCTGAGGCAGATACCGTTATCATCCCCATTTTTCAGATGAGGGGGAACTAAAGCACAGAGCAGTTAAGCAACCTGCCAGGATCTCCGACTAGGCAACAGCAGAGCCACAGAGCCTGAGCATTTAACAACTACTGCATCTCAGTAATCCAGGTACACGGAGATGAGGGAGGTGACGGCAGGCATGGAAAGGGAGGAAGCTGAGAAAGACTCAAGGTGAAAGCAAAACAATCTGACGGGAGGCAAAGGGAGAAGGCAGTTGAACCTCACTCCTAGGTTTCCAGTTTCTTCATTTCTCCAGTCGGAGCTATTGGTCCCACTGACAAGAAAATTGGAAAAGAAAGTGTAGGAAAGGACACAGAGCTCAGTTAGGCAGTTAGTTTCCAAACGAGCTGGAACGTAAGACTCATTTGGGCAGGGAACATGTTAAAAATGCAGATTTCTGAGTGCCATCTCAGAGCTACTGAATCAGATCTCCAGGGCAGGGCCTGGGAGGCTACCAAACACGGTGTGTTCGTCACTGAGCCAAGACATACATGGAATTCTGGACTGGAAAAGGCAGCGTGCAAGTACAGAACGCCTGAGCCAAACTGAAGATGTGGCACCAGAAATCAAAAGGAAGGGCGCAGCTTTGATCCCACAGGCACAGACTCACAACTTGAAGGTGGAAAGAGTGGAGGAGCTAAGGAAATGAATTTAAAGAGGATGAGGGACCTCGGTCTGCAGCTTAGAAGGAGTTCACATGCCGTGTAGGAAGAAAGAAAAAAGCCAATAAAAGTGACAAAGAAGTGACTGAAGAGGTCAGAGACCGGGAGAGTGAGGTGGCCCCAAAGCTACAGAAAGAGAAAGTTTCAATAAAATGAGGGTTGTCAGATGCTGGGAAAAGATTAAAGGAGAACAGAAGCAGCAGAGAGACACATACATTTCCTTACAAATTAAAGGGAGAATATGACTGGTCTTCCAATCAAAGACGTTTCTCATTTTGGCTGCTAGCCGGAACGGCTGAGAGAACTTTAAAAGCTGTGTGGAGTCTCACACTTGGAGATTCAACTGATCTAGGTAGAGCCTAACTCAGGATTTTTAAAAGGTCCCAAGGGCAAAGCTTCTCAAAATGTGGGCCCCGGTCCAGAGCACTCGCATCACCGGGGAACTTGTCAGAAATCCTCGATGCTACCACAAATTTCATGGATCAGAAACCCGGGGGTGAGCCAAAGTCCGAGAGCCCGTGTTCCATTCTAACATGTGGCCAAGGCAGAGGATCACTGCTACAGACAGGCTGTGGCTCACAGGCATATACAATGATATGACTAATCCCTGAAAGGCGCCATTACTGACATAAGCTTATTTTCTTTAAGTACTAACCATGAGTCAATGTATTTAAGTTAGAAAAATCCAGGAGAAAATCATCTCAACTGTCAATTTTTTCTATTAACATAATGACCCCAGGAAAAAGCGGTTCATCAGTTCATCAGGCCCCAATTCAGGCAGAACACTGTCTCAAACAAAATTTGAACTCAGTATTCAATTTGTAAAAATATACTACAGAACTCTCCGTTTCATAATTTCAAAGAAAGAGAGGTAATACAGTACAGTGGTTATACTGAAGTCAGGCTGGCAAGACTCAAACCCCAGCTCTATTCTTTCCCAAGTTGTATGACCCTGGGCACATTAACCAGAGATTTAGCTCATTTATTTATAAAGTGGAGATAAATCCGTATCTTACAGAGTAGTAAAACCAAATACTCAGTACACAGCAGTTATTCGTAAGTATAACTACTTAATATTTACTAATCACCCACGATATGCATAGCACGTCCCAACCTGACACAGAAACACAGTCCACCGCACACAGCGTAGATAAAGACTAAATGAGAAGCACAGATAACTCTTCTGCGGAGTCTACGATCAGCAATGGCCACTGAGAGCTTACTTATTTGGGAAGGCTTAGAAGAAGAGTAACGCCTGGAATAACAAGTGTGACTCCTGAGAGGGATGGAGGCAGTACGAAGGGAGGCATGGAGATGGCGATCATCACAGTAAGCTACTGAGACAAGGAGTGGACAGGCCTTGCTAAATCAGAAGCACCATCTGCATGATAGATTTCATGCTGAAAAGATGAATTAGATTCAGATTATGGAAAGTCCCGAGTGTCAGGCTGAGTTTAGAATGAAGATTTTATGAATAAAAAAGAGCAATCAGCAGAAATGGGAGGTCCGGGCAATGTTCCCTGTTCCACCACATATTAGGCACATTAACTTTGGTTATGCCTGTTTCCCACAGTGGTTAAATGAAAGTATTGATCTCCCTGGTCCAACCCACTCTAATAACTTTAAACAGCACATTATCGAGTGCCAGGCAATGTTTAATAAAAACCTGCCGACTGATTTGTGGCCAGCAAGAAAATTACAGTGAGAAAAATGAAAGACTATCTAGCACTATCTGCTATTACTGCTCCAAAGAGGAAGCTTTAAAAATGTACATACTTACTCTTAATCGAGGACATTTGGATTTGGCCAATACTCCCATAAATATGTCAGGAGCGTTAAATTCTTGGAGAAATAAAGCCACATCCTGAAAATAAAAAAATGATCATTAATTTGGATGCCGAAGAGCCCTCTTTAAACCCCATAGTTCAGACAACCATAAAAAAAAAAGAAAAAACCCAAAAACATTATTCTGTATATACCTCCTTTCAGGCTCAAGGGAAAAAAAATAGCCATAGGTTAGGAATTGTATCATTACACAAAAGTAATGTTAGAAAGTCTTTGTGTATCTGGTCCCAAGGCAATGGAACAAATCCATAAACAAATTTAAGCTAACTGTGATATTCCAGGAATATCTTCCTTTTTCTGCCTTGAATGCATTGACGTTAATGATCTTTCTAGCCACCAGGAATGTTAACTCATTCAAATACATTTGCTAGTTGCCAGGTATCCTGCCAGACACCGGGGTAGGAAAAAAGCATAAAACTCATAATTCCTGTCTTCTAAGAGCTTAAAACACAATGGGGGAAACAGGTTAAAACCCCTACTGGGTCATGCCCCAAATCAGAACTTGTGCTTTCTCAACAAAAAATAATTCTAATCACAGTGTAACTGTGATAGCTTCATATCTCCTTTCTAGAGTTTCCTCAGGCCACAGTCCTTACAAAGACACACCATACAGGTGAATGAACCCAGAGTGCTCATGTGACCCAATCTCGCATGCTCTGAGACCAAATCAGTTCGCTGTGGAGATCTGTGTTGTACAATATTTAAATAAAATTAAGTTTCTGACGATCTATTCCCTTGGATTTTCACCAAACTTGAAGCGTATATTTGCGATAGCTTAACTTAAAACCAGAAGCTATGTGGCTTAAGTGAAAATGTTCTTCAAAGGGCCCTGGAGGCACCCCAAGGAAAGAGGCAATAATCCTTCATAGCCGTTGAAACCTAGGTAACCTGCATGACTGCTGACTAGAAGAGACATCCTGTAATATTAAGAGAGCACAATCAAAGAAAACAGTATTTCAAAGATACACTCCAAACTGAAAGTCACAGCAACAGATGTGCCCTACTCTAAGTGTTTAGAGTGCTGTTTGTCATGTGGGCAACTCTTGGGGCATGCAGAGACTGACTTACTTAAACCATAGTTAATAACTCCTAGGGTAGCACAGGGTTAGGTAGTCTAACAATATCGACACCAAAAATAAGAATAATGGCAATTAACAGTTATTGAGAAAGTGGTAAATAACAAACACAGTGAAGTGGTTTACATACTATCTTATTTAATTCTCAAAACATCCCTATAAAGTAGTTATTATTGTTAGCCCCATTCCACTAATAAACAGAAGTTTTAAAAGGTTAAGCAACCTCCCCAAGACTATACAATCAGTAGAACAAAGCCAGGAGAACAGAACCCAGATGAGTCTGACTCACAGCCATGCTCTTAACGAACACACCATGCTACCTCTCAGCTAATCGTTCATTTACTCATGCATTCATTCATTCACTCTTCACCAAGTATTTACTGCAAAACCCAAGTAACAGGTACTGTTTGAGGCTCTGGGGGACACAACAGTGAACAAGCTAGATAAGGTCCCAGTCTCATGGAATTTTTACTCTAGAGGGATGAACAAACAATAAACCCACAAACAACTGATCTAAGTGCTACAAAGAAAACAGACAAGATAGAATGTGCTAGAAGCCAAGACGTGGGGGGACTACTTCAGCTTTATCAGAGAAGTTACCTCTGAAGAGGTGACATTAAGCTTTTAAGAGAAGGAACTTATATCTATTCAAGGACACAAAGGCTGAATAACTAGGTAAGTGTTACACAACAGAGGGAACACGTTTTATGAGAGTGCAGAAGAGATCAATTCTGCTTGGAGTGTCTGGGGAGGCATCACAGAGAAGGTGACATTTAGGCTGGGCCGTAAAAGATGAGAAAGATTTTGCTGGCTAGAGGCCATTGCAGGCAGGGACATGAACAGAGCATGAATGTATGAAAATGCAGAAAGCATCTGAAGTCTCTGGTCCTATTCAAACACGAGTGGTTGGAGATAAGGCTGTGATACTGGAAGGACTTCACGTCAGTGACCGGTGGACAGCTCAGTTCTCTAGAGGTGCTTCAAGAGCTACCCTAAGAAGGTGAAAAGGAGACCAAGAACATGACCCTGCCTTCCACCAACAATCTTTTTCAAACAGCAAGTCTGTTTTATCTATTTTATTATTTGACAATTTCATATTAAGATTTCATTTTTTTAATAATAATTTTTCATTATGTTATGTTAGTCACCATACAGTACATCATTAGTTTTTGATGTAGTGTTCCATGATTCATTATTTGCGTATAACACCCAGCGCACCATGCAATATGTGCCCTCCTTACTACCCATCACCGGTCTATCCCATTCCCCCACGCCCCCTCCCCTCTGAAGCCCTCAGTTTGTTTCCCAGAGTCCATAGTCTCTCATGGTTCATTCCCCCTTCTGTTTACCCCCCCTTCATTCTTCCCTTCCTTCTCCTACTGATCTTCCTATTTCTTATGCTCCATAAATGAGTGAAACCATATCATAATTGTCTTTCTCTGCTTGACTTATTTCACTTAGCATAACCTCCTCCAGTCCCGTCCATGTTGCTGCAAATGTTGGGGAATCATTCTTTCTGATGGCTGAGTAATATTCCATTGTACATATGGACCACAACTTCTTAATCCAGTCATCTGTTGAAAGGCATCTCGGCTCCTTCCACAATTTAGCTACTGTGGACAATACTGCTATGAACATTGGGGTGCATATGGCCCTTCTCTTCACTACGTCCGTATCTTTGGGGTAAATACCCAGTAGTGCAATTGCTGGATCATAGGGTAGCTCAATTTTTAACTTTTTAAGGGACCTCCACACTGTTTTCCAAAGTGGCTGTACCAACTTGCATTCCCACCAACAGTGTAAGAGGGATCCCCTTTCTCCACATCCTCTCCAACATTTGTTGTTTCTTGTCTTGTCAATTTTTTCCATTCTAATTGGTGTAAGGTGGTATCTCAATGTGGTTTTGATTTGAATTTCCCTGATGGCTAATGATTTTGAACATTTTTTTATGTGTCTGTTAGCCATTTGTATGTCTTCATTGGAAAAGTGTCTGTTCGAATCTTCTGCCCATTTTTTGATTTGATTATTTGTTTCTTGTGTATTGAGTTTGAGAACCAAAAATCATACGATATTTTGGAATTAACTTAACCAGAGAGGTAAAGGATCTATATTCTAGACACTACAGATCACTCTTGAAAGACACTGAAGAAGACACAAAAAGACGGAAAAACATTCCATGCTCATGGATCGGAAGAATAAATATAGTTAAAATGTCTATGCTACCCAGAGCAATCTACACTTTCAATGCCATCCCGATCAAAATACCTATGACATTTTTCAAAGAGCTGGAACAAACAGCCCTTAAATTTGTGTGGAACCAGAAAAGGCCCCGAATCGCCAAGGAATTGTTGAAAAGGAAAAACAAAGCTGGGGGCATCACGTTGCCTGATTTCAAGCTATACTACAAAGCTGTGATCACAAAGACAGCATGGTACTGGCACAAAAACAGACACATAGACCAATGGAACAGAATAGAGACCCCAGAAATGGACCCTCGGCTCTATGAGCAACTAATCTTTGACAAAGCAGGAAAAAAACATCCAGTGGAAATATGACAGTCTCCTCAATAAATGGTGCTGGGAAAATTGGTCAGCTACATGCAAAAGAACTTGACCACTCTCTCACACCATACACAAAGATAAACTCCAAATGGATGAGAGACCTCGATGTGAGACAGGAATCCACCAAAATCCTAGAGGAGAACATAGGCTGCAGCCTCTTCAACATCAGCCACAGCAACTTCTTTCCTGACACATCTCCAAAGGCAAGAGAAACAAAAGAAAAAATGAACTTGTGGGACTTCATCAAGATAAAAAGCTTCTGCACAGCCAAAAAAATAGTCAAAAACTAAGAGGCAGCCCATGGAATGGGAGAAGATATTTGCAAATGACACTACAGATAAAAGACTGGTATCCAAGATCTAAGATTTCATTTTTAAAATGGGTTCTAGTTCTTTACAAAATATATTTTTTTAAATCATAGCTTCTCAATAATTGTAAAACAATAGAAAAAGACTTGAAAGATCAACCAACTTGATCTAATTGACATATATATATATATATATATATATATATATATATATATATGACACTCCATGCAGCAACAGCAGAATACATATTCTTTTTCAGTGAACATGGAAAATTTCCAAAATAAATCACATTCTGGGCTATAAAACAAGCCTAAATATATTTTTTAAAGGATTCAGAGTGTTCACAGACTCCAGTAACAGAAAGATAACTGAAAAACTCCCAAATATTTGAAACCTAAACAATGTACTGCTAAATAACTCATTAGCCAAAGAAGAATGAAAGGAAAATTAGAACTAAACTAAATGAGAGGACACCCAACATATCAGTCTGTGGGATACTGCCAAAGCAATAGTCAGAGGAAAATTTATAGTGTTACATGCCTATATTAAGAAAGAGCAAATTAAACCAGAGCGAATAGGAGGAGAAAAATAATAGAGACCAAAATGGAAATCAATGAAATAGAAAACAGTAAAGCAACAGAGAAAATCAACAAAATCAAAGGCTGGTTCTTCATGAAGATCAATAAATTAAACTTCTAGCCAGAATGATGAGGGGAAAAAAGACAGAAGACACAAATTATTAATATCAGGAATGAGACAGAAGCTATCACTACAGATTCTACAGGTAATTAAAGGACAGTAACATATTATGAAGAACTTTCTGCCAATAAACATGACCACTTAGAGAAAATGGATAAATTCCCTGAAGAACATAAACTACCAAAGTAACATGAATAGCCTTATACCTATTAAAGGAATTGAATTTGTAATCTTTTGCACAATATACTAAAAACCACTAAAAGGTGAATTTTATGGTAGGGAGTTATATCTCAATAAAACTATTATTTCTTAAAAGTAATAAATATACAAAACTAAAAGTAAACAAGCAAAAAGCAAACAAAAAAATCTTCCCAGAAAGAAAAGTCCAAGCTCAGATGGCTACACTGTTGAATTCCACCAGATATTTAGGGAAGAAATATTAATTCTGCATAAACTCTTCCTGAAAAATGAAGAGGGAAAAGTACCCAACAGATGAGGACAGCATTACCCTGGTACCAAACAAAACTAGACAATGACAAGAAAATGAATCTCTCTCATGAAATTAGATAAAATTTCTAAATAAGATTTTAGCACCTAGAAAACCAATCAACTTAGTTCATCATATTAACAAACTAAAAAGAAAACCACATGATCACCTCAATTGACTTAGCAAAAACATGACAAAATACAAAATCCATTCCTGATAAAGACTCTAGGCATACTAGAGACAGAAGGGAACCTTCTCAATCTGCAGCTACATCATATTAATGGTGGAAGACCAGATGTTCTGCTCCTCAATTAAGAACAAGAGGATGGGGGTGCCTGGGTGGCGCAGTCGTTAAGCGTCTGCCTTTAGCTCAGGGCGTGATCCCGGCGTTCTGGGATCGAGCCCCACATCAGGCTCCTCCACTATGAGCCTGCTTCTTCCTCTCCCACTCCCCCTGCTTGTGTTCCCTCTCTCGCTGGCTGTTTCTCTCTGTCAAATGAATAAATAAAATCTTTAAAAAAAAAAAAAAAAAGAACAAGAGGATGGCCCTCTTACCATTTTTCTAATCGACGTCATACTGGAGGCTCTGGACGGAGCAAACTTGCAAGGAAAACAAATAAAGGCAATTCAAATTGAAAAAGTAGTAAAACTTTTTCTTCGTAAATGAAATACAGCTACAGGATATAAAATACACAAAATCAACCGTACTTCTATATACGAGCAATGAACAGATATTGAAGTTTTTAAAAATGCCATTTATAATAGCATGCAAAGATATGAAATACTTAGGAATAAATCTGACAAAAGATATGCAATATCTATACACAAAAACTACAAAACTTTGCCGAAACAAATTAGAGAGGATCTAAATAAATGGAAAGATAGACCTTGTTCATTTATCAGTTCTTCCCCTAAATGATCTATACATTCAACTCAATCTCAGTTAAAATCCTAGCAGGCATTTTGAAGAAAGTGATAAATTGATTCTAAAATTAATACAGAAATACAAAGGATCCAGGACAACCAAAACAGCTCTGAGAAACAACAAAGTTGGAAGATTAACACTACCTGATTTCAAGATTTCTTATAAATGTACGGTACTTAAAACAATCATAAAAATGGGCAAATAGATCAAAACGGAACAAAACAGAGTTCAGAATAGACTCATAGATACAGATAACTAATTTTTTACAAAGGTACAAAGGCAATGTGGAGAAAGGACAGTCTTTTTGAAAAATGAGCTTGACAGCATTGTCCACAATAGCTAAATTGTGGAAGGAGCTGAGACGCCCTTCAACAGACGAATGGATTAAGAAGATGTGGTCCATATATACAATGGAATATTACTCAGCCATCAATAAGAACGATTACCTAACATTTGCAGCAACACGGACGGAACTGGAGGAGATTATGGAGGGCACATATTGCATGGAGCACTGGGTGTTATATGCAAACAATGAATCATGGAACACTACATCAAAAACTAAGGAGGTACTGTATGGTGACTAACATAACATAATAAAAATTATTATTAAAAAAAATAAATAAATAAAAAATAAATTAAAAAATAAAAAATGAGCTTGAATAACTGGACATCCAGATGCAGAAAAGTGAACTTCAACTCACACCTTGCATTGCACACAAAAATCAACTCAAAATGGATCACAGACCTACCAGTAAAACTGAAAATTATTATAAAACTTACAGAAAAAAAAAAACTAAGAAAACAACATAATTAAAGAGTGGGCAAAAGATGTGAACAGGCACCAAAAAAAAAAAATATACAGATTACAAATAAACACATAAAAATATGGGCAACATTGTTAGTAAGTAGGGAAATCCAAATTACGATTACCATGAGAATCACTACACGCTTATTAGAATGACTAAAATCAAAAGGCTGACCATACCAACTGCTGGTGAGGATGAGGAGAAACTGGACCTGCATCTCAGACACTGCTTATGGTAATTAAAATGTAAAAACCGCTTGGGAAAATACACAGTTTTTTACACAACCTGTAAGAAACACAATTTGGACTGTTTCTTAAAAAGTTAAACATACACCTACCATATGACCCATACTTCTCTAGGTATTTACCCGAAAGGAATACATAAGTCCATATATAATTATACCCAAAAACTCAGCATTAACTGTAATAAACCATGAACAACTCGAATATCCACCAACAGAGGAATGAATGAATAAATCATGATATACACATATAATGAAGTATCACTCAGCAATAAAAAAAATAATAAACTGACAGACACAACATGAGTGAATCTTAAAACAATGATGCTGAGTGAAAGAGCCGGACCCCCCCAAAAAAGAATACGATCTCATTTACATAAAACTAGAAAACGCAAACCATTCTGAAATGACAGAAGGATCTGGTGGTTGCCTGGTGAGGCTGGAGGCAGGAGGGGCAAGACGAAGGGATTAAGAAGGGGCATAAAGAAACTTCTGAAGGTGAGAGAGATGTTCTCTTTCTTGATTACAGTGATGGCTTCATGCACATACACACACGCAAAATTTTTCAAATTGGGCACTTTAACTATGTGCAGTTTCTATTCATCAATTACACCTCAAGAATACGCAGTTTTTTTGGTGCCAATCATACCTCAACAAAGCTGTATCAAAAACAGCTGAGGGGCGCCTGGGTGGCACAGCGGTTAAGCGTCTGCCTTCGGCTCAGGGCGTGATCCCGGCGTTATGGGATCGAGCCCCACATCAGGCTCCTCCGCTAGGAGCCTGCTTCTTCCTCTCCCACACCCCCTGCTTGTGTTCCCTCTCTAGCTGGCTGTCTCTATCTCTGTCGAATAAATAAATAAATAAATCTTTAAAAAAAAACAAAAAACACAGCTGAAGCCAATGACAGCCACGGACAATTTTTAAGACAGAAGAATACAATTAAATCTGTGTTTTAGGAAAAAGAGAACTTTTATGGCAATGTGGAGGGCAGAAGGGAACTGAAAGACTAAAATAAGGATTTTAATCAGGAAGCTACTGTAAAAGTCCAAGTAATTAAGTGAAAGATTATATATGTCAATCTTTTTTCATGTCTTTCCTTATCTGTAAAATAAGGGTCCTACGTATATTACAGGGTTATTGTGAAAAGCAAATGAAATAATATATTCACGAAAATGCTGTTGAGCTGCACAGTACAAAACAAATGTTAAAATATTATTTTGCAATTATATACACATGGGTCCCTCTTGTCCCCTTCTCATTTAATCGTGGTACATCAGCGGTCTCGTAACTCCTCACCTGCTCTCAAACACAAGGTCAGCATTCTCTTTAGGTAGATAAGTATCAGAACTTTCCTGAGCTAAAAGCATTCTTGCACTCATGAGAACTATATATTTAGACCAAATCTAATGACCGCTCAGATCCTCTAGCCTCAGAGACAAAAGTTTAGCATTTAAGCTCACTCCCTATATCCTTTGAGTGTTTACAGACACTAACATATTTTCCCAGAGACTTAAGGATTGAAACTTAAAAAAAAAAAAAAAAACCACTCCATTCGCCACCCCCTTCTCGGTTTCATTTCCAGCCCCATACCTCATCCATTGACATATCCCATACTCTGCAGATTTCATTCTCCATTTCTTCATCGAGCTCCATCTGCTGCTCTTCATCATCTGAGCTGGATTTGGTGTTTTCGGGGCTAACAATCTTCAATAGAAAGGAAGAAAAGTGATGATAAAAGCAGTCTGTAGTACTTATCATGTAATATTATCCCATAATCATTCACAAGTATCTTCTCTTGCAGAGACCTTGTTTAAAAAAAATTACCACCCTGGGTAGATCTCCTCATTCACATTCACGGAGTAAATACTGTTACTAGGCACTGGGGTCAAAAAACAGAGATGAATAAATTTAACCCATTGCTTTCAAGCAGTTTAGAATCTACAGGGGAAAACACACGTAAACTAATTATCACAACAGAAAAGGCTAAGTGATTCAAATGAATTGTGGACAGAGTTGTGAAAGCCAAAACAATGAACCAATGACCTGTGCCTGGAGAAGGTGGGCAAACTTCTCCTAGGAGGGAATCTTTAAGCTAAATCTTTGAGGGAGAATAGGAGTTTGTCATGTGAAGGGGAGAAGAACATACCTAAAAAGTGCAAGAGTTCAGAAAGGGCCTAGCAATGTTTGGGGAATGGTGAGTAGTTGAGCGTGTCAATGGGCAGACGAGGCTGGGAAGGTTGCAAGGAGCCCTGGATTCCAAGCTAAGAACTACATTTTTCTTCTCCAGGCAAAGAGAACCAAAATGAGTTCCCATGGTCAGCTTGCTTTTTTTGGTTTGTTTGGGGACGATTATTCCAGCAGCTATGTAGTAGATGCATGGAGAGAATAGAGACTGAAAGTAGGTTAAGTCCGCGAAACGTGGGAGAAGAAAGTTCACATTTACTGAGAGCTTCTATAACCCAAACACCATGGTAAGCATTCTATGCCCATTATAATCTTATCTAACCACACAGTAACCCTATATACAATAACATAGGTATTTTCGTCGCAGTTTATAAAAATTGAGAAAGAAACCGAGGCTCTGAGCGGTTAGGTGACTTGCCCAAGCAGGTGATGAAGCCAGGCTTCATCAGAGCTGCAGGACTCCAAAATCACCATTTATTCTACTACAACAAAAGTCCACGAAATAAATTAGGCCCCGAGCTTCAGAAACGACAGTGGGAATGGGGAGCAAAAAGCCGAGCAATGTATTTACATGGTGAGACACTTCTGGAGAATATGCAGAAGTACAATATTTTAACCGTAAGCATTCCAGCATCCCCGCCACTCTACCTCCCTTTGTGTTGAGTGGTACCGGGAAGTGGCTCTCCGCAGTTCTGGGGTCCGTGGAGGCGGCCAGGACGCTAAGCGCCATGCCCCGAGAAGGGTCGTCGGGGAGGGGGACCTGGAAGGGACTGCCAGAGGCGTGACCAGGGGGCTGGGGCAATGTGCGGGAGTCCACGCGGGGCGCGACTTTCCACACCTGGATGAGCCCGCTGAGGACGCCGAAGAGCCAGTGTTTGCTGTAGACGGTGCTTCCTATGCAGTCTCCGCCGGCCCCCTCCTCCTCATCCTGGTCCCGACTCGGTAGCGGCGGCGAAGGGTTGCGGTCCATGACTTCGCTTCCACCCGCTCATAGAAGCCGCGCCGGAAGCCGCCGGAGGAGGCGATAAGCCTTATGACGCCAGAGGGGCCGGAGTGCCCGGCGCGGCTCCCGCCACAGCGCCCCCTACTGCCCGGAGCCCTGCCGGCCTGAATACCTGCTCTGTGCGTCCACAGGCTTGGGATCCCAGCTGACTTATCTCCCCCTACCCCACCCTATCTAGGACCCAAGCATGGCCATATTCATAATTGTTATTTGTCACTCTCCCTGGACCAGATTATCCATCTCCTTAGGGGCTCTTAGCCTGATTGGAAGGGACAGGGAGTCGGGAGCAGGGTGAAGCTGTCGGACCTGTAATCTCTGGGCACCTTTGGCATCCTTAAAGACATCAGTAGGCGCTCATTCTACTCCCAAGTGTGGTTGGAATCCTCGGAAAGACATAAGTCACCAGGAAGAACGTCAATATCATCAATATTACAACTCCCTGTATTTTCAGTTCCTGCTTCTGTTTAGTTCAATGGACCCAGTGCTCCCCCCACCCTACAAGTATTTTACCACACCTACTTTACTATGATGAAAGAGATTTATAGATGATATTATCTACTTTAGTATTAATTTCAAAAATATTAATATGACTCCCTAACAGAAGAAATAGAATTAATTTAAAATAAAATATGTATTTTAATATTTTAAGTACTAGAAGACATAACAGAGGTCTCCAATGTTAGCACATATACAGCAAATCACTGCGAACTCAACAGTTACAATACAGAGTAACAGAGGTGTGATTCCATCAGGGGCTGTGCTCAAAATTATGCAGAAAGGATGGTAAAATTTCTACCAAAACAAAGTTCCGATTTACAAAACAATTGCATTTCCAAAAAACTTAAAGTTATATTAAAACTGGACAAAAAATACTCTGTTAATATGTAAAATACAGTTGGGTTCCAGGCTCAAACAATTATGAACATTTTTTCACTGTATGTGAAGGGGCAGATCCAGGTTTTCTAAGGTCTAAATTACACAATTTGGGGAGTCCCCTTTAGGAAAAACAATATGATATTACAAATATTAAATTAGTTAACAATAAGAAATATTTATTTAGAATGGGGGAAATTATCCATTTTAAATAGCCAACAAATATGTAAAACATCACAAAATACAGAAAAATATACAATTCTTTTTATTAACAAACAGCCTGACACACTTCAACAATCCTTTTCTTTTTTTAATAGAATTTATTTATTTATTTTTAGTATATTTTTAAAAATTGTATTTATTTGAGAAAGAAAGATAGAGCATTGAGCGGGGGCAGGGGAGAGGGAGAAGCAGACTCCCGTGGAGCAGGGATCCCAACGTGGGGCTCGATCCCAGGACCCCAGGATCACGACCTGAGCCAAAGACAGATGCCCAACCGACTGAGCTACGCAGGCGCCCCAATAGAATTTATTTTTAGAGCAATTCTAGGTTCACAGCAATATTGGGCAGAAGGTGCAGAATTTCCCATATAACTTATACCTGCCCCCGTGCATAGCCTCCCCCGTTATTAGCATTCCCCACCAGAGTGGAATATTCGATACCAGTGATGAACCTACTTTAGCACATCATTATCACCCAGAGGTTAGGTTGGGGTTCTCTCTTGGCGTTGTACATTCTGTGGGTTTGGGCAAATTTATGACATATATCCACCATTGTTGCATCATGCAGAGTACTTTCACTGCCCTAAACATGCTCTGTTTTAATATAGTATTTTTAATATAATTTTAATTTTTTAATAGAATTTTTTCTGAGTTCACTTTGCTCTTCCTTTTACGAAAATGATCTTGTAAGATCATTTTCTATAATGAAAAATAAATAGATAATTCTATTTCTACTCTAGCATGGTTAATTTTTTTAAAATTATTATTGGTGGTTTAGGAAAGTTTCTTTCAACTTCACAACTTGTTATTGGTAATATTCTATGAAGTTTGAAGACTGTCAAATTTGGAAAAACTCTCTCTGGGGGAGAACTTCCATTTTGACTAGGATTCTATCAAAATAAAATCTTCCACATATGATCTTACAATTCTCCATAGATTCATGCTTGACTATACATTTCAGCATTGTTTCTTCCCAACTACCCACATACTCTGTGCTGGACTGTACAGGACATGTTCCTTTTACCATATGATCTCTGCTCTCTGACCAGAAGGAACCACAGTAGATGGTGGGAGAATTCATACCTAGAGGCCATTCCTACTCTGGGATAGTGATCAATAACTTAATTTTACCTGGAAGTGACTGAAAACCACACAAATATGTCCCACTAAGTGCAAACCAATTATATCCCCAATTCGACTTCTCCTTAGTCAGATCTCCAGAATGCCTGTGCCCACCCCCATGCCACTCAACACAAGCAGAAAAGTGACGGCAGAATGTTGCCATGAACAGTCAGAGGTGCTAACAGCCTTAATTAAAGTATCTTACTTCTGCAGATTTTATAAAGACAATTGACCATGTGAATCCTTTCCCAGGGCCTCTCCAAGGACCTTGGAATGGTCCCATATAAGTGAGGAGTCCTTGAAGCTTAAGCTTCATTCATTTTTGCAGTCAATCTGATACTGCCTAACTATACGTCTGATAGGACACAGCAAAAGTCAAGCAAGATTCAGGATAACCCTTTGTTTGCTGCACTGTCTCATAAATTGTAAGCTGTCTGTACCTCTGGTCCACCCACCAAACGTCCTGCAATCACCATGTCAACCAAAAGTATCCCCAGATAGATCCAAAAGCTGGATGGAGGTGGCTGAAGCACTATCCTGTTGAGAACTAGGGTTTGGATCTCTCTCTGTCCTAGGGACTGACATGTATGGTCCATATATAGTCTATATACTATGGTCCCTATTATGGACATAACACTTTTACCCCAAATCAGTATTATTCTTTATTGGTGACTTATCGCCCTTGAAGAGAGATGATAAGGTAGTTGATCCTGACCCTGGTATTAAAAGTACCCAGGAAAGTTGTCATTTGCTGTTTCCTGATGGCAATAATAAATTGAATTCTCAAGCATTTATTAAACATTTTTATATGCTCTTCATAAAGTATTGAAAGGGAAGGATATAGAATTCAGTAACTCTAACTAGGCAACTATTCCGGCCTTCAGAGGGCTCCTGCTCTTCTCCCCAGGGCAGAGACGAGGGGAAGCTCAGTACTTGTCAGGCAGGCCAGGGGGTCGGAAGTGGTTGGGGTCTTTGCCACTGCGGCCCCATTCATTGGCAGCCTGGTCAGCCTTCGAGTCCTTCACTCCGTGGCCACTGTCTCCATACTTGAAAAGGTCTGTGACTCTCTGAGAATTCTCTCTGGCGTCGCTAGAATGGAGGAAGACAGGTAAGAGATTAATCAGGGGCTGATGAACAACACCTCCATCCTTCCTCTCTTTCCTATTTCCAAGAAACTAATGACTCTACAAGAGGCAAGTTTAGAGAGGCTAAAACACTGATCATTTCCGGGTACAGCGCAACTCAGCCAGCAGATCCCCGTGTGTGGGTAACTAGCACCCATAGGGGAAGGATGGATTCACAACGTGGCCCTCCTAGCTGTTCAAGGCAGCCATGCTCAGCTCACCCATCCCTCCATCCCCAGGGCCCATGTTACCTGATGACTTTAGCAGCCCAGGCACCCCCAGGGCCCCTTCGTGCAGCGTCATAGTTCCCCCGGGCATGGAAGTATTTGTCTGAATTTTTGTAATTGGCTTCTCTCATGTCAGAGTAGGCTCTCATCATGTCTCTAGTCCCTGGAAAGGAAAAAAAATGAAAGTGAGCATCTTTTGGCAAAATAGAGAAAAGGTTTTCTTCCCAACAATTCTAAGATTTCAGCCTTTTGACAAAGCCCTCAGAGATTATATTGGCTGAGATAACTTTTCCTGTGCTTTTCACTCCCCGGGGTTAATGTTAGAGGATCACACTTGGTGCAAGTTTTATTCTCTTTGATTCCATTCTAAGTACTGTGCTGCTCGGCCTGTGGCTGCGTGTGATGCGTGTGAACAAGAGGTGGGATGGTCTTCGGCGATGCTTCGTTGTACAATGAACCTCTACCTGGAAAGGGCAGGGAACCCTCTGACCGGGGCGTGAGGACAAAGGCAAGTCTGTTGGAGGCTGCTGACCCAGAGGGCTCCAACCGAGTCAAGGGGAGAAATTCATCCCTGTGGGCAGCGTGAAGACAACTCAATCCCGTGAACATCTGAGTGTCTGGGGCGTATGTGCCACCAGGAGACTGTCCAAACTCAATCATAAATATAATTGAGGAAGGTGAGTTCCCCCAAGAGAGCTTTACAGAAATGGGGTCACTGATGCAGAAAAAGGGCAACTGACCCACCAGCTCTAAAATTCAGGGTTCTCCCCAATAAATGGAAGCGTATTGCCTTCCACAGAGTGGGTATGCAGACGAACTGAGAAAATACACGTATAACTCCTGGAAGGTTGTAGGGCTCACTGTGCTATCACTTCTCCGGGCTTAGGAAGGCTGGGACACAAACAGTGAAGGGACTAAGCTAAGAGGAAGAGCAGAGAGTCGGACTGAAGGAATCTGATCAGGCTACAATAAGACGAAGACTAACGTAGCTTACTAGGCAAAAGACAAAACTCTACCGTCGAGTTGTAATCCTAGTTTACGTAATATCCGTGCGATGCCTTCTCTTCCTTTTTAAGTATTTATTATTTCCGGTGTTCAGAAAGATCACTTTGCTGAGCAGTACGACATTCTCACTGTACTTACTCCCTCTGAGTTACAGATCTAAATAGATGCTTGGAGGCCCCTTGCTTAGGAAGTCCTTCCAAAATGCCCGAAGGACTGGTCAATTATGGGGGCAAAATGGGAGGTAGTGGTTCCCAGCTTTGAGCGGGCACGAAAAGCCACTGGGGTGCTTGGTAGAGCCCAGATTTCAGGCTCAGCCCAGGAATGATGATTCAGCAGAGGGGGTGTGTGCACCTGGCGTCTGCATTGCACAAAGCAGCCCAAGCCCCGGGTGATTCTCCTGCACACGGTCCTAGAACAACCCTTGGAAAAACCTTGACCTAAAGATGCAACCACATTTGCCCCAGTGCCTGTGAGAATTTAGAAGGATTGACAGCAAACCTTAACACAGTCATCAGTGACTCTCACAAACACATAAAAATACATGATTGTGGGAAATACACAGATCTTGCTGCTGTCTGACTCCCGCGGTGCGTCTGTCTTGCTCTGCTGCCCAGCCAGGGCTCAGGCCCGCAGAAGCACCATCGCGTAATTCCCTGTGCCTTCTGTGGGGAGAGGAGCTCTGCAGAGTGGCCTTCTGCCTCGGCCACAGCCTGACTGTCGGCCATTTGCTCCGAGAAACAAGAGGGTTCTGTGCTCCCAAAGCCCGCAGTCGGCCACGCGCTCTCTGGTCTGGGAGGCAGGACGGTCCTGTCCTCGCAAGGTCTGGGGAGCTCCACCACTGGGGTAACCCCGGCTCTGCTTGAGGACTTGTTAGGGGCCTCATCTCTCTGCGCCTCAGGTTCTCTGTTAAGGGATGATGGTGCCCACATGGCAGGATTGCAGATTAAAACCCGAGGGTGACAACGAGTTCATTCACCCACGTAGAGCTCTTAGCACAGCGCCCAGCACGGGCCAAGCTCAGTTAGTCTCCGATGTAATGACTAAGGGCACAAGTTTGAGGCACCCCCTTCCTGGCTGCCTGACACCCAGCCATGAGCTGTCCCTCACCTCCCACTAGGCGGCACTCGCGTCCCACCTGTATGTAGGGAGCACGTGCCCAAGACCCCAGATCTCTTCCTGCTCCTGCTGCAAGTTGAGGCTGGAACCTTCTGTGACCTCCAGCCTGGGGCTCCCCATGGAAGAGTGCGATGCTGCCCAGGAAAGCCAGGGCTGGAGGGAGAGGACGCGTGTGGCTTAAGGGGAAAAGCCCCGGGTGCTAAGTGAGCCCTAGGGACCTGACGCGCAGTATAATGAGCACCAAACAAGAGTGTATTGTAATTATCAAACACGCTCTCTACTGGGACTTACTTGTGTCAACGACGAAAAGGAAAGGATAATTACGTAACACGATAGAGGTGCTAGTTATAGCTCCAGTGGCAATCAGATTAACTGTATAAACGCATCAAATTAACGTGACGTCCACCTTAAATATATACGATGTGATATGACAGAGTTCAATTAAAAAAAAAAAACAACCCTTGGAAACTGTTACCTTGAAAACCACGCTTCTTCCCTTCCCACTTGGGGCCTTTGCCCTGTGTGGATGTGGCCTCCGCGCTGGGGAATCCTGGAGGGAGGCCAGGTGCAGCCTCCCCCTGACCCCCATGCTTTGGGCCTTACCTTGACCAGCTTCCTTGAGGAAGGATAACCATCCTTGGCTGCTGACGCCCAGGACCAGGGAGCACAAGAGGACGCCCAGGAAGAGCTTCATCCTGCAGCAGAGTCACAGACACACAGAGATGACACGTGGTTTGTTTCTGTTTGGTTTGCTTTCTTCGGGGAGTAACGTTGACCTGTTCTTGTATCCCCAAACTAAGCCGACTCAATATGACCTATGTCTGTACACACACACAGACACACATCTGTATGTGCACTCACACACCGTGCGTGTACATGTGTGTGTGTATATGTAGAAAGAGTAGACAACGCGTATACATACACTAGGCAGGTGATACATAGACACATAGACAGAGATTATTCCAGAAGGTCCACTTCTCCATTTCCACTTGCCTCATTGGAATCCCTGTATGAGAGCCTGCACTGCGCTTCTCATATAAACCACTTTCCGTTTCAGTGGTCACCTATGAGCCCTGACACCCTCTGTACAGAAAGCTTCCAAGGAGGCATCTGGGCATTTTGTGACCATCCAGCAGTCTGTCAAATGAGTTGAGTGAAACAACGCACAAATATTTGTAGAATGCCTGCTCTACCCATCCCTGAACTCTCTCCGAGGAAGGACACGACTAAATCCCAGTCCCAGAAAGCGTTCACATCTGCTGAATCCGAATTGTCAGGCTAGGAGATGCAGGAAGGAAGCAGAGAGCTGGGACCCAGCACAGGGGTGTTGTGGGGAAAGAGAATCCCCAAAGAGAGGAAGTCTTGGAAAGTTCTAGTACCTCACCTTCGGCTGTCGCTTCCCACAGAGGCTCTGGTGAGGCCGAGCTGCCTGTGGCCCCTGCCTATGAGGGGAGCCCGGGCTATATATACTGACGCTTTGCTGGGGGAAGGGAGGGGGAGACAGGTTTGAAGCAAAACACTGGGATTTGGGAAATTCCCCTTGGCCAGAGCGAACACGGAATCCAGAACGTCAGGCTCCATCTAATTTCCCAGGTTGTGCAATCTGGCAGCTCCCTGGAGTGTAGCAAACTTGGTGTTTTCTGCCTGTTTTCACTCTCCTTCCTGGTGAGGAAAGGTTTCCCTCCCTAAACAATAATGTATTGAGAATGGGTGTGAAGAGTGATCAGTATTAGAAAAGAGGTTCCATTGTCTAAAGAATGAGAGCATAGAAGGCAAATGGAAGAGCAAACAGGCTCCACTGAAAAAGACATAAAGATGAAGCTGGGAGCCCAGGGAGCAGGAGGAGGACAGGAAGGACCAGCGGCCAGGAAGGTAACGCTTCCCGCAGCCAGTGGGGTGGCCTGGACGCTGGAAAAGGGAGTCCTTCAGGCTCGAGCGTAGTCATGGTCAGTAGTGTGCAGGCTCACGTCGGCAGGCTCTGACGGAGGACACCGCGGCCCGGGAACTTTGAACTGCGGTATAGAAATCCGCTACAATATCACGGAGAAATCACACATCCTAAAAATGATCAGGAAATAGCCCACTGGCTGCTAAATTATCACAATAGAAGATTCAGGAAGAATGCAGAGAAAGCTGGATGCAGCACAAGGACGCAGGAGGTTGCGGACACACACAATAGCTGTTTCAGCTGGAGAAGCAGGACTGGGCTTTCCTCTGTGAGTTTAGGAAGATGATGGTGGGAAGGCATTGCATGCAGGCTCCATCAGCGGGATGGGGCCGCGGTCCACTCACCTACCCCATCCCTGCCCGTTTGTGAAAGAGAAAGTGTAGAGGTCATGGGATTTCCCTAGAGAAGAGAGGACGGTGCATGTGTGATGTGGCAGCACTGAAGGAGGATCCAGAGGACAGACCCGGTCCTTGTCACAGTGGGGCCCGGGGATGGAAGCCTAAGGCACTGGGGCCAGGAAAGCCCAGCCCAGCGAGGGCTGGCTCAGGCGTGTTGCCTGGAGTGCGTCTGGGAGACAAGAAGTATGAGCAGGGGTTGCAGATACAAGGCAGGTGCCGCCCGGGCTGCTGCAAGCAAATCCTGGAGCCTGGCCAGCTCAGAGGTTGGAAGATGCTAAGTAGTAGCCAGGAAGGAGGTGGGACTCGTGCTCCACCAGGCACCAGAGAAGAAGCCGGAGGCAGACTTCTGATTTGTCGCGAGACTAGAGGAGTTATGGGTAGGACATTGCAAAGGGGAGGCTGACCCAGGATGAAGGCTATCAGGCAACGATTGCTCTAGTGGGAGGGAATCCTTGCCTTAGGGTGGGGCCTGCCCGCACTAGGACAGATGCCTCTTTCTGGTCTGGGTCTCCTTTGAATTCCTGTCGGTACAATGAGAAGAAGGTGTAGGGCAGACAGCTGTCAAAGTCTCCCTCTCCCTGTGGCTCTTATCCAAGGCAATGCTACGCAACATTTGGACATTCCCCACACAAATCATTCCCTGGGAATGGTGGGGTCGGTGAGGTCTTCCCAGTCCATGACCCTGAGCTGCTTTGGCTCCCTTGGTCCCAGGAGTAGACATGTGGGGAGAGGGGCGATTGTCAACCCTCCAGAGCCAGTGGTGACAGGGAGCTTGGGGGCTGCAACCCAGAGGAGGCCATGTGATGCCCATACCCCTCCTCCCAGGTTCCCCAGGCAGAAATCCTGGGCCAGTGATCCCATCCTGTGACATTCTTTTACTCCCTTGGAGAGGTTCCGGGCTGGAAATACGTCCCACTTTCAGACAGCATTCAAATCATTCCTTTCTTTGATGGAAACGTTAGAGAGAGAGCGAGTACACTTTCTAGACCTGGGAGGAGCTCCTCACAGGGACTTGGGCAAGCAAGGCAGGGTCTCTTCCTTTGTTCCGTCATGTATTCTATCTTCCTGGAAAGGACACTCAGCTCCCTGCACGGCCAAGCTTAGAACAATAGACAGTAGGGACAGGCTGCTATTGCCCTTGTGTCTCCTGCCAAAGAAAGATGCTGACATGGGGTACCAGATCTCCAGGCCTTGAAGAGCTCTCCCGAGTCTCCCATGCGTCGCTGTGTCCCGGTTTGGAGAGATTGTGTCCGTCAGGGCCTATCGTGCCAGCTTCATTAGTAGTGATAAGCCCTCTCACTCTCAGAAGTGACCTGGTTTACGGAAGACATGAGATGGTCCCCTCCTCTAAGGCCCCTTGTGACCAGCCTGTGGAGAGACCTCCCTTTTCTCTGTTACAATGGATGTAAGTGGATGAGAAGAACACCGAGCCTGTGAAGAGCCAGAAACCAAAGTTAGAAAAGAAGCCCCCCAGGGTACCGTGAGCAAGCGAGGACGGGAGGCCTAGGGCCCTGACTCAGAGGGACCGCAGAAAGAAGGAGGAGCAATTTCACGAGCTTCAAATGACAAGAACACCGATTTCTACCTGCGGATTCGCATGTTTAGGAAAGAAACATTTGGTCATTCAGGTGATGAGAATACGTCTCGTATGTATTTGGTCTTTCGCAGTGGCTGCCTCCCAAACCCTTGGAATTTCCTAAGTGTTGGCAGTGACAGAGGTGTCTTTAGTTAGTGGCCAGGTGACTTTTGGACCTCACCGAAGGAGGGGGGCTCATTGCCAGGAGACCCAACCACGTGATTAGAGGGACCTTGCATTCCCTCCTCCTGATCTCAGGGAGGCGTCAGGGGCTGGAGGGTTGACTCAATCACCAATGGCCAGTGATCTAAGTAGTCCCTTATGCAAGGAAGGCCTGGGTTCCGCGGGCTCCCAGGCTGGGAGACATATGGAGACAGGGAGAGTGGTGAGCCCGAGAGGGCCTGGTGCCTGTGACCTTTCACCTTTCCCATATCATGCCTTCTGTGTCTCTTCGTCTCGCTCTGGATTTGTATCCCCTTTCCCCCCTTTGTTAAACTGGTAAAATAAGTGTTTCCCAGAGTTCTGTGAGTGGTTCTAGCACAGCAGTGGAACCCAAGGAGGAGGTGGTTGGATCCTCCAGTCTGTCTGGGATCCGTCAGCAGCACACAGAACAGCGGGGGCTTAGCGTTGACATCTGACTGGCAGGGCTGAAGGGGAAAGACAGTCTCACGGGTCTGAATCCTTAACAAGTGGGATCGGTGCTACCTTCGCGTAGAGAGTATCCGAACTGAGTGGAAGTCTTGCACGCCCTGCTTGGTGATGCCTGTGGGGGGGCCCTGCAGACCCGGAGCTGGGCTAACTATAGGGCCCTTGTCGGGATGGGGTAACCAAGGCTGACAGGGGCTTGGGTCCGCTCTGAGCAATCGTCAAGCACTTAATACACTGAACTCTTCTGGCTTAGCCAAGACGGCTCATAATACTTGTACACTGCAGGAGACGGGAAGATCAATTAACATATTGTTACCGAGGCCAACATCATGAACACCTTACTCAGTAAGATTACCAGCAGAGAGAGATTTTGAGGATCCCGCTTCGGGGCGCCTGCGTGGCTCGGTCAGGTGGGCACCTGCCTGCCGCTCAGGTCATGGTCCGGGGTCCTGCGCTGAGCTGCTTAGCCCCTATCAGGCTCTCTGCTCTGCGGGGAGCCCGCTTCTCCCTCTCCCTCTGCCTAGAGCTCTCCTGCTTGTGCTCTTTCTGTCAAACAAATGAATAAAATCTTTAAAAAAATTTTAAAAAAAAAGATCCTGGTTTGAATTTTCAGGACATAGCAACACTCTTTCAAGTCTGGGTGTCTGCAGATCCCTTGGTCAGAAAGAACTGTTGGCAGGACAGTGTTCCTGATGCAGAAAACCAGCTGGAGTGCTTGCAGCTGTGCAAGAGAGGAGGGAACATTCTCTCCTCACCTGGGCAGCACTCCGCGCCCAGCAGGTAGGAAGGCCTGCAGTTTTCCTCAGCCTGAGCCCTGCAATTCTACCAGCCAGCCCTGGGAGAAGGAGAGAGCCTTGAGGAGCTCAAAACTTAACACAAGGAGCAGAGAGGGCCAGCGTGGGTTCATGAACAGAGAATATTGACTCTTTCATCTTTTGCATCTAAAGGCCCCTGTTTGCTTAAACAAACTTTATGTGAATTTCCATCTGCATGAGTTCCTTTCACTCTTACCCTTCACATTTCTCTTTTCAATATGAACTACTTGTTTGGTATTTAGGTGAGAACATCTGTGGGCATCCTTTGAGGCTATAATTCATGTACCATTTAAAATACTGCTGATTTTTAAAATAATGACTATATCCAGCATCATAAAAATACCTTTTTTAAAACTAAAGTCAAGAAAATCTTAACACAATATGTCAGTGTGGTAGAGAAAATAATGTCCTCCAAAGATGTTCACATCTTGCCTTTTTCTTTAAGTTTTAAATGATATCCTTTGACAAACACTAACTTTTAATTTATTAATTTAAGTACTCTCTAGACCCAACACGGGGCTCGAACTCACGATCCCGAGATCAAGAGTCCCATGCTCTACCCACTGAGCCGGCCAGGCACCCCTGATGAACACCAATTCTTCACTTTGTTATAGTTTCTTTTTCAATATCACATTGTATTTTAAAGTGATCATTACCTCATCCATTCCTCTGATGATGAATTTCCACAACCTATCTGATGTATTTGCTCCAAGTACAGAGTATGTCATTGATGGCTTAGCTATCTTCACAAACACTGTGGGATATATACTTTCGTTTTTCTCTCAAGCTGGAGAATTGTCCTTAACAGCTGCCACTTTTGTAAAGAGTGAGAAGTTTTGTTTTGCTTCCTTTTTTTCTTTCCTCCTGGGGAATCCTTGAAAGGCTCAGCTTAGACTCACAGGTCACTTGCCTGTGAATGGGGACTGTCCTGGGGCGGCGGGCCCGCAGCTGGCTCACAGGAGCTCAGGAGAGCGATTGTTGCGTCATGGCCATTGGAAATGAGCCATGGTGGACCCTTCACACCATGGAAACGGACACACACGCTGAGTCAGGGCTTTAGTTTTTCCTTCTGGAAGGCCAGCTGCTAAACATCTCGCAGCACGAGCCGGGGATGCCACCTTCTAATGCCAAGTTCCACAGATCCTTTTCCTCGTGCCTCTAGGCACAGACGAACCCGGGCTCCAGGAATGGGAAGCCGCCACACGTGCTCCCCTTCAGCACCAAAACAGCGGCGTTCCTCACCCCATCCTTCAAGTCACGCAGGGAGATGGAAAGGAACTATCGCATTCCAACAACTGAAGAAAGCATTACATTCTTGTGTCCACAGCTGATCATAAGGCCGCCTGTTCTTCCCAAGGAATCCACCAGGGCAGGGGTGGGGGCGGGTGCAGAGAGCGTCCATCAGAAAAGGACATGTTTCTACAGCTCCTTGGAGCTTCCTGACACCAGGACCTTCACCTCCACGGTTGTCCTGTGGGGAGCAGTAGCTCCCGGACTCCGGGGCAAGGCAACCTGCTCAGGCAGGGGGTGCTTCCCGCTCAGCTGCTGCCTCACTGTGCCCCCAGTCCAACACTAGTCACCATCAGACCTAGAAACAACCATTTAGGACAACAGATCTAGCACGTCTCTCCCCCCAGCGGACTGCTGGTGGCTCACAGGTAAGGCGACACCTGAATTCCTGCGTGTTCACCCTATGACCTCTGACAGAAGCCCCAAGGCAGCAGTCGGCATCACTAACTGCAACACAACACAGCCCAGCACAACACCCCGTCGTTATCTAACCTTTCAGTGACTGTAGCATTTCTCAGCTTAAGGAATCTTCAGAAGGATTGTTCTGAGCGGATTAGAGCCAGTTCACAGAGGCAGACAGACTCTCCGTACAGACCCGAAAGGTTAATCCAGGTCCCCCTTTTCTGCTTCAAATGTGGGCTTAATACAGAATCACCGTTCTCAGATCTCAAGTTAATTAACTCACAGTCACACACCATCTGTTCATTTAGATTCAATAACACCCAACAGTACTTATGTAAGTGAGATCCTGTTTTTGTTGCAAGGAGACATAGGAAGCCCAATAAATATTAGATCATTTGAAATGGTTGATAACATCTCTCCTCCCCAGGATCTACTCTGGGGCCAGATGTTCTTCAGGAGACCGATATGATCTGAGGGGACAGTTAATTCACGTTGTACCCGCTGTTGCCGGAAACAGAAAATGAGGTTGTGCGGCTCATTTCAAGAAGCTCGAGTCATCTTGATCCCAAAGCCAGAGATGGGCAATACAAGAAAATCAAACAATAGCCCCATTTTGTTTTCAAAGGCACAAAATTCAAAATGAAAATAGTGTTAACGAATTAAATCTGAGCATTAAAAAAGCCTCAGCATTGACCGTAGTTTTCTCTTGGATTGCACGGAGCTCACCGGCAGGATATCGACCAGTGTCCAAAAGGGAGTAATAGCGTGTCAACTGATGGCCTAAAAAAGATAACTACTATTATCTCAATAGATAAAAAAGTTATTTGAGGAAGCTCAAGACATATTTATGGTTCCAAAAAAATCTTTCGGGAAACTCAACATCAAAGGCACTTTCTTAAATGTATCAGATTAAGTTATAGTAAACAGATCGTTTAATGGAAAACTTGTCATCCATTTCTCTGAGAATCTAGAACGAGTGAAGATTGACAACTATCACCACTATTGTCCCTCATGGTTCTGGAAGCTGTAGAGAATACCTTGGAATATAAAAAGATGGAAGAGATATAAGGATTGGAAAGGCAGAGTTAAACTGTCTCCATTTGCAGATAGAGTATAACCAGCAACCCGCAAAACCCACAAGTCAACAAACTCCTAGAATTAATAAGGGAATTGAGTAACGTAACCCAACACTTGGTCCAAAAACCAGCTGCATTTCTCCATACCAGCAATAACCAAATAGAAAAAAATGAAAAAAATAAGAAACCAGGGGCGCCTGGGCGGCTCAGCTGGTGAAGCGTCTGCCTTCAACTCAGGTCATGATCCCAGGGTCCTGGGATGGAGCCCCAGGTCTGGCTCCCTCATGCGGAGGGCCTACTTCTCCCCCTCCTCCCCGCTAGTGCTCTCCCTTGCTATCTCTGTCTCTGTCTGTCAAATGAATAAATAAAATCTTTTAAAAAAAATTAAAAAGTAACAACAGCAACAAGCAGTCATGTCACATGTATTAGAACAGAAAACATGACATCGGCATAGTGCCTTGTGTATCAATGAATGCTTGCTGGGTGTGCAAGTACGTATGTCACTGTGATGTGTCATTCTGTCCTCTGGGATGGCTCCAGTCCCACACCCACTAGGTCCTCACCCCCCCCACCCCGCCCCATGCCCCAGCATCCCTCTACCTATGTTTCTGGTCCAAGAGCTTCCATCAAAAAAAAGCTTTTGTTTCAAACACACACTGAATGTCTAAATAGTGAATAAAAAGCTGCAGGGTTGCCCTCATGGGCCGTAGTACCAACCTCTGAAGTCCCTTTTGTCCTTGTTACTTAGAAACACTCCTTTGTCAGAAGTATCCTCGGCGAATACAGTGGTTATTGTCCTGTCCTATTCCTGGGGCTGCAGGAGAAGAGGGCAACTCCTCTTTCTGGTACTGAGGAATCTTCCCTCACAAGAGATCAGTAGGGCTTGTCCTTTTCAAGGCCAAGTTCTGGAATAATCTTGGTTTGCCCTGAAAGAAAGCGGGCCCGGGAGAAAACGGAATCACATGGGAGAGAAAAGTTCAGAAGAGGATTGGTAAGAGATGGAATGTGGAACGTGGACATCAGCGACATCCTTTTCCTTGGGACCCTGACTCATTTACCATTTTGCATCTTGTATGATCTGTATTGATTTGGGGGCACTATTGGTGTGTCTGGATGTATTTGCACTTTAGTGCTGAGGGGTGTGATGAGAAAGGAACATGCGTGTAAATCATATGATGACTGCACATTTGCTGCTTCTCCGTATCTCAGCACTGGAATCCCAATCAGGGCAGGAACTGGGTTGTTGGCTTTCTCACCTTTAACAACCAGCCCCTAGGGTAAAGCCTAGAATATAGTCAAGCTTAATGAGCCTTACTTGAATGAGCATGTTTACTGAAGAAAACGTGAAAAATATAAAACAAATATAAAAAGAAAAGAATAAGCTGTACTAATTTCATCAGCCTGGATTGGGGGAGGAGCAGGAAGAACCTCCTAGAACCTTCCTGTTTGGCTTCTGGTCTATTTGCTAAGTGTATGTACACATATGAATACAGAAGCAACGACGGGGATACAATAATTTTCATTTATTTATGCTGCTTTTTCCCTGAACAACTTATCAGGAGCATTTGTCCTTGTTTCTACTCTTACCTGCCACAAAGTCAGTGGCAAAGCTGGAATTTAAATGTGGACTGCTGGGAAGGAGCTTTCGGATTCTTTGCCATCTGCTAGGCACCTGCAGCCTGAACTTGACAGCAGGACAGCACATCAACCAGTAAATGTACGATAGAATTTAATTCAATTATAGCAAACATTCATAGCTTAATAATGGCTCTCCCGGGAGACTGCTACCTGCACAGGGGCACTGATCTCTCCTGTGCCATTGCCCGCTCTGTTCCCAGGGCCCAGGCTCGGTGCCTGCCACATTCTGGGAGCTCATTCACTAGGTGGTGCATGAGTGAGTGGATGCATAAATGAGTTTTGCAAGCATCTTTCCCGACAAGGCAAATAGTTGAAGGTTTTGAAAGGCTCTGTGTTAGACTATTTGGACATTCTGAAGTCAATGCCTACAGGGGATTAAGGGAACTTCCACAAGCAGGGCTGCTCCCTCCCAGGTCAGGTCATTCGGGAACAAGGCCCTCTGGCCAGCCTGGAGCTCTTGTCACTTTGCCCAGCTCTTTCAGCAAAGGGACAAGTGGGTCATTGACAGGAGGCTTTGCAAACATGTGTTAAACAGCATGGCTTGACAGCACTCCATAAATCATGAACTGCGTGTACACCACACACTTTCTTCTCAGAAAAGACCTGAGTTTTCTTTCCCGTAGTTAGAGATTTCAGACACCAAACTCGGGAACTCAGAGTTGTGCAAGGGCTCCCTTTGCACCTGACTTTGAAAAGCAGGCTGTAGACTGAGGATCTTCCCTGTCCCACACCTGAGGACCAAGAGGTTCCACGTACCCCACATCCAAGGGAGAGCATCCAAGAAGCAGCCAGATCTCCTGAGCCCCCAGGGCTGCTGAAGAGGGAGCAGTACAGGCCCAGGCGCTCACCACCTCCTGGTCCCATTCCCCCTCTGGATCCTATAGAAGAGGCCCGGCACGCAGAGAGGGGGCGCTCAGGCATCCGGGGTCTACTGGAGAGACCATTGAGGTTAAAGGAGAGGCAATGGCTGGGTCAGGTGGGGCGACGCCTTATCCAGAGAGGGGGCTTGCAACATGAGCCACTGTCAGGAGCAGTCATGAATACACCTGCTGTCCTCTGGGGAGTTCCTGCACACCTGGGGTGCTGGTGTGAAGCTCAGCTTCACCTCGGGAGCACTGCCGTCACACTTAGTGATGAACAACAGCTCAAAGCCTACTATTTATTCCTAGGAAATATAATGAGTGGCGACCTGTATGAGTTTATATTGTGAGAGCAGATTCTGTTATTCCCAAGATACACATTTTTTACTATGATTATCTGAAATTAGGACAGGTCTTACATTCACTAATGAACAGGCAGCATTTATAAAGTAGTTGTCACTCTTAAGGAATCTTTAAGTAAATTTAGTTTGTGTATGCTTTCCCTGGATACACAAGAGCGATATAAGATAAAAATGTATGCCTGAGTGGGTCCTAACATCTCTTTCACTAGGTGTAAACTAAAAAAGCTGAGGGATAAGGAAATACTATATTCTAACTTAATTTGCAGCACTTTAGTCTTGGTGGTAGGGAATAATAATGCGTCTTTCAGTCCATGGATGCTTGGACTCAGAGAAATGCAGTGTCACTTTGTCCCCTCCTCTGCTCTCACAGATAACTCTCTGCTAACTTGACCCTCTGACTGTTGGCACGGTTCTCTGGAACTTCACTGATTTATTGCTTCCTTCAAGGCTTCGCCTTAGAAACCATAATGACTAAGAGTTTATTTACACTTGAGGTTTCTAATTTTCATTTCCACTGGAGAGTGCAAGGAACTCCAAGAAAACATTAGATACATTCTAGGATCAAGTAAAATGTTGTCATTTCCCCCAGTATCTCAGTAGAGATTATGGTGTGGATTACATAGTCACCCCCAGTGCCTCATCACCAGGTTCTCCAGATCAAACCCTGTACCAAACATCTGTACTCTCTGTCACCCCAAGCCCGCCTCCCGGGTCTGTCCGCATTGAACAATATTTCTTCTACATCATTCATTCATCTCAACAAATATTCATTAACAACTACTACTGGCGACATGCTCTGGCAGGTACTGAGGATACAAGGCTGACACATACAATAAGAGAGACGTGATTTTTCCCTTGGGTTTCTGACCTACTCTCCCTAAAGACCAACCGCTAAGGGGCAAACACAGCAGAGTGTGACGAGTGTCGGGGTCGGGGGCACAGCAGAAGGTGCAGCTGGGTTCCTGCGGGTCCCTGTCCTGCATCTCAGTGTGCCGTCCCCACTCATTCAGCTCTCTTCCCCCAGAACACAGGTTTCTGCTCCGTGTGGGGTTCACTCTCCACCTGCTGGCTCGATCCCACGCCCTCTTGCTTCCCCTTGACCTTCGTGCAGTTGCTGTTCCCTCTACTTTACCTTCGGTGTGTGCAGGACGGCGGCGGAGTGAAATGTTTGAAGGGTTTGGAGAGAACACCCGCCATCATAAATTCTGTACCCTGTGTAATTATCCTACAAAATGAATGAGAAACAAAGACTTTCTCAGAAAAAAAGGGAGGGCCTCTGTTGGCATACACGTGCCTGGCACAAACTGTTGAAAGTTCTTTAGAGAGAAAGAAAATGATAAGGGTGGGAAGCCAGATCTACATGAAGAAAGGAAGAACATGCAGGAAGGAGAAAGTCAAGGTAAAAGAGTAGTAACGACATACTCCATTAACTCCATACGTTCACCGGAGGTCGGGTCAGAGGCTACCACACTGCACCCTAATTTCCGCCCAGTGCCCGGAGCTTGCTCTCACCAGCCAGGGGCCATCCTGTGCCCTGCACCTGTTTCTCCTGCCGCTGCCGTCCTTGGCATAGCCTCGGGGCTCTCAGACCAAGCCTCCAGCACGGCACACCCCTCACCTGTGCTGCTATCAGAGCTTTTTGATAGGAACTCTGAGTGCTCTTGGGACTAACCATTTTACAGCCACACTTTTCCTTCCTCCTTGACACACAAATGCAGTTTGTCTTTCCGCTACAGAATTGTATCATTAATCTTCTTCCCGTAGGAGTTCTCATCAATTTCTTTTTCAGAGAGGAGCCATAGGCTTAGGTTACCATTTACATATTTGAGCCCCATGTCCACCTTTCTTTGCCCCCTTTCTGGTACTGGAGCTGGACCCTGCCAGCATTTCCCTTGGGCCAGCCGAGCACGGTGTTAAGCTTTGTCAGTAGAGGGCGCTGGAGGGACAAGCAGGCAAGAAAGCCCTTTCCTCCAGGTCCTGGGAGCTTGGCCTCCTTCTGGCTCCTGAGCTGCTCTTCTCCATGCAGGACCCGCAGTGGCACTCAGCACAGGGAGATTGCTTGGTATCCTGCTGAGGTTTCTCAGCCATTTCTGTGATCCTGCACTGGATTTCCGGGTGTTCTGCCGTGCTCTGCCTGTGTTAGGTGGGTGCCTAACCTCGTACCACAGACGGAGTGACTCAAACCGCAGAAACGAATTCCTCCTATTTCTGGGAGCTGGGAAGTCCAAGGCCAAGGTGCAAACTCCTTTGGTAGCTGGTGGGAGCTCTCTTCCTGGCTTGCAGACGGACAGCTTCTCGCTGAGTCCTCGCAGGGCAGAGAGAGGGAGCAAGATCTCTGGTATCCGATATCCTAAAGAGGCCGATCCTATCAGACCAGGTTCCACACTTAGGACTTCCCTTAACCTCAGGGACGTCCTTAACCCAGTAGGCAGCCACGTGGGGAGGTGGGGCTTCAAGGGAGGAATGAGAGGCATGGACAGAGTTCGCGCAGTCCACTGCCCTGCTCACAGCTCGCCCCAGGCACCTGGCCCGCACCTTCCCCTGAGCCCCCGTGCGCTGCCTCCCGGTGAGCCTGGGGCAGCCCCAGCTACATTCCGGGTTCAACTGCCCGCCTTGCGAGTGTCCTGCCGAGTGTCCTCCGGGCACCTCAGTGGGGGAGCCCTAGTTTGTGCTGTGGCTTGGGACACCCAGCAATCTTCATGGGCCATCCCACGGGCTACAGACTTTCCGACAAGATCCACATCTCAGCTTTGTGTATCCTGTGCCCCTTCGTATTTAATCTCGTCCCAGGTAATCACTCCTTCTGTTATCATCTCCCATCTCGAACGCCTACCGGGTGTCTGTCACCTGACTGGACCCCGCCGGACAGAGGGCGCTTCTCACCCCTGCTCGCTCCTCACTACACTTCCCCAGTTTTGCCTGATTGTGGAGCAGAAGCCGCGAGGAGAGAATCACCAGTGAACTGGCATCACGTCTTCACTTAGGCTTGAAGGAAGCAGCGAAAGAAGGCGGAGAAAAACTGCGCTGTGGGCACTTCTAAGAGGGCAGGGACAGCAACTGGCTTTCATTGCATTGGAAGGCGCTGCCCAGAAACCAACAGAAGATCACGGTGAAGGTGGCCAGAGCTGGATGCCAGAGTCATGTCCTCCCACGGTGCAGTCCCCTACCCCCTCACCAAGGAACGAATACCATTGGCTGCTGACACCCAGGACCAAGGAGCAGAACATGAGGCCCGTGAAAAGCTTCATGGTGCTGAAATGAAGGAGAGGGTCAGAGGGGCGAGGCCAGGACCCGCACCCCCCTTTGGGATTTGCAGGTCACACAGAGCCTGGGGCTCATCCCCTTTGTTCTCAGTAAGTAGCCTCTTGGGGTCCGTGTAGGAAACACTGCAGTAGGTCCTCACTCAGAGCCACAGCCCTCAGTGCTGAAGCCATCAGCTCTGACCACAGGGCTGGCTGAGAGGTCCCCAAGGTGACATTGGTGGAGGGACAGGGCAGCTGGGACCAGCGTGTCTCAGCCGAGAGCAGCCTGCCATCAGCCAAAAAGGTTATAATCAGCCAGAGTCCTCATACAGGACAAGTACGCAGCAGAATAATTATTTTTCAAGGGATTTAGATCCTATTGGGAAAGAGAAAAGAGGGTCTGTTTTTTCCAACCAGTCCCTCCTTGGAGTAGCCCCTCACCTGAGTGCCGGGGGAGCACAGCTGCTGGTCCCTGCCTGCTGGGGAGAGACGGCTGGTATTTATACAGAGTCCTCCCTGCACACAGCACATGGGAGGAGAAGGAAAGCCAGACCTGGTGCCTGGAAAAGTCTCCCCAGGTCAAGGCCCCTAGAGACCTGCAAAGGAGAGCTTACTGGACACCCCTGGTTTTCTGTATCCACAGGTCAATTCCCGGTTGTGCAACGCTGAGGAAACAAGGTTGGCTGGTTCTGCTGGCAGCCGGGGCTCAGCAGGAGGCCCCGCCATCCGAGTTGGAGGGGCTGTGGAGAGCAAGGGTGTGGAGCACCAGGCGGGGGTTCTGCGGGCCCCTGGAAGGTGTGTGGTTAGAGGAGGGCTCCTCTAGCCAGGACCTTGCTTTACTGGCCACTTCCTCAGGCTGGTCCCTGTCAGATGGCAGACCTGCCAGAAATGATACCCTTTGAGTTCATGCCTAAAGCTCTTGAGCTTCCAAACAGACAGGTGAGCCCCACCAAGTGTCTTGGGGGCCCTGGAATGTCCTTCCCCCAGTCTGTGTGCACGTGCTAAGCTTTCAGCTCTGAGACCCAGAAAAGCCCTGCTCTGCCAGCTCAGCCCATGACCATGTGTATTATCTAAGCTGGGTCCCGGGTGGGAGGATCTAGTTGGAGGGATTCTGCCTCACAGCACCCAAATTTTGAGTTACCTCTTCTTGGAGTGAGAGTATTTTTCAATGAATTTGCAGCCTAGCTGGGGAAGTGCTGGGCCTCCAGTTGGGGAAAAATGGGCCGGGGGTGAGATCTCTTTGTATCTTCTTACCCTAGAGGGTCACTGTCTGCTCCCTGTCATTGGGAGACAGAAGTACCCGGAGTGTCAGCCCAGCTCTGCAGGGGCAGGGGTGCGAGCGACGGGTGAGAGAGCAGTCAGTGCCCAGCCGGGGTGAGGCCAAGTTAGAAACAGAGGCTGGAGGATGTGTCAGCTCCTGCTGATTTCTTCCTCTTCTGTCCGTCTTCCCACCTTTCCGGCTCAGCATTTACAACCACCAGAGAAAGCTCAGAAAGGGCGGGGCCGGGAAGGAGGGTAATGGTCTGCAAGCAGCAAATAAGTGGCTCCACCCTGCACAGTGGTGGTCGACGTCCTGCCCTGGAGGCCACTCCCCACCCTGCCCTCTCCCCAGATACTACCTCCCGCCATATTAAACCCACTGGACATCGTATACATTAGAATTTGGGCTACACACACACTCACATACTTTGTAGGCAGGATAGTGGACTTGCCCCAGGGAGAATGAGCTCATAGGGAAAAGTTGCCAGATATTCATGCAGCACAGTTGCTTTTATAAAAGAAAGACAACCAACTGAAAATATAATACTAGGTCTCCCAGAAGGAATGGGTTGGAGAGATGCAAAGAAAACTCATACTACACTTAATACATATCATCGAAAGGGGTAAAAGATAATATGAAGAAGGAACTATCAATTCTGAAGAAGAATCAAATGGAAAGACTGTAAATATGATATTTAATATAAACACCTTAATAAAGGGATAAATAATGGATAAATGCAACCAAATAGTGAAGTAGTTGGCTGGAAGGAACTTTCCCAAGGAAGCTCCAGGAACTTTCCCAAGAAGCAACAGGAAAAGAGATGGAGATTGTTAGGAGTCTTTTAAAGATGTAGAGTAACAATAGAATTATCAATATAAATCCCCAGGAAGAGAAAGAAAATGAATAGAAAGGTAGAAGTAGTAGAAAAATTCGTGGCTCGGAAAGAAAAGAATATATGATAATACATTTGGTAACCTAGATCCCATAAACATTTCTGGGAAAATATAAATTCGAAAGTGGGTGTGAGAAGAAATAGAGAAATGACATAGAACAATATATACGAATAAATGGACGTCATGAAGACTGTGGCCACAAATTCCCAAAATGGAGTTCAGTTTCACAGAGGCATTTTACCAAATGTATACATGTCAGTTAATAAAACAGAGAAAGAAGGACACCTGCCAACCCTAAGCCTCCTCACCCGGCTTCCCCGTTCTTCCCCTCAGAAACCGCGGGAGAGGCTCTCGCCCACATCCTAGCACGGCGCTCCCTGTGCCTGACGCCTTTCCCTGCGTGCCTCCCCGGGTGCTGCCGTCCCCACCCCGAGGGGTGGGCTGCCGCCTTCTTTTGGGATCGGTGAGCAAAAAACTATCTTGTTAAGGATAGTCATGTCCTAGATCTGTTGGTCTTGCCATACCTGAATCATAATAAAACCTATATTTTTATTTTTATTTTTATTTTTTTTTAAGATTTTATTTATTTATTTGACAGAGACAGAGACAGCCAGCGAGAGAGGGAACACAAGCAGGGGGAGTGGGAGAGGAAGAAGCAGACTCACAGCGGAGGAGCCTGATGTGGGGCTCGATCCCATAACGCCGGGATCACGCCCTGAGCCAAAGGCAGACGCTTAACCACTGTGCCACCCAGGCGCCCCAAAACCTATATTTTTAAAACACAAATCTTATTATTACAAGTATTGCATGAAGAAAAGAGATCCCAAACTGTTGAAAACAGAAACAAAACAAAAGGACAAAAGCAAAGGCCCCCCCCACATCATCCGTGGGAGGGGAAGCCTCTTGAGTGAGCCAGGCACGAATACTGGCTGAGAGGCAGGGCAAGGTGTGGACCCCGAGGCACTACAGAAAGTCAGGGTTTGGGGCTTTTACGTCTCATTGGAGATGGGACCCCCGGGGTTAAGGTGAAGGTCTGAGGAAACACAGAGGTATTTCCCAGCCTGATGACTCTCCCCCTGTTGAGGGACCCAAAGGATTGGAAACATCTTCCCACAGAGTTGGCACAGTGGGCAGTTCTGGTGGAAGTTGGGGAACAGATTTGGGTCATGCTAGAGCCAGCTGGGCCAGAGGCAGCCATAGGCTCACTTCCTCACGGGCCCTGAAACCCTTCTCATGGGTCCAAATGCCAGCGAGTCCAGGCCTTTCTCAAGTGTGCCAGGCCCCGAGGTGACGATATCTGTATGCCATGAAAGGCAGGTCTGCCAAGCAGGGGCTCAAGTCATCCTTCTGCCCAGTGATTTTGAATGGCACTTGTCGTAGCTTTCCTTCTAAGATCCAGTGGGGTCGGGTCTCTTTGCTGTGAGTTCCCCAACCCTGGGTGTGAATGTGGCGAGCCTGGAGCCCCTGAAGCAGGTCAAGGGCTTCAGAAAAGTGGGGGACTCTGCTCTGAACAGTATGTCCATCCAGCAGATACACTATTGGGATTGTGGAAAGAGAGAATGTGTCAAGAGGAATGTGAGTCTCTGTAGACAGAGAACCAGCTTAAATTAAAGGGAAGTTGGACGGCAAATCACTTGGGCCTGAGAGTTCTTTCTGTTTATTGAACCGCCACGGTGTTACCCATGTGTCTCTCACGGTAGGAGAAGCCAGGGAGTTCCGGGATGTTTAGGACACAGAGACCTGAACAAGCATTCCTTATTTTGCTCACTAAGCAGATTGAGACAAACTCTCCAGTAAATCTGAAAAACTGACTTTGCTCAATCATAAGCGGCAAATTTTCCAGGTTGCACGTTCCTGCCAATGAGTGTAGAAGAAAGAGGAGCCTCTTTCTGACATAACATTTTACGGTCCCTCCAGAATGAAAGCTTTTTCACTAAGATAGAAAAACCTGCTTCATGACCTGGAAATTTGAATAACCTAACTGGTACAAAAGGTTTAAGGACGATTCTGAAGGTGTGTTTATTATTAACACTTGAAGTTTATTTATTTTCATGTGAAGTTTTCCTTTTAATTCCAGTACAGTTCGCGTGCAGTGTAATACTGGTTTCAGGTGTGCAAGACAGTGACTCAGCACTTCCAGGCATCACCCGGCGCTCACTACAAGTTCACTCCTTAGTGCCCATCAGCCAGAGAAAGACAACTACTATATGATTTCACTCATATGTGGAATTTAAGAAACAAAACAAAGGAGCAAAGGTCATCCCTTGAAATTTAAACAAACCCCGTGAAAAATTACTAAGACTTAAAAAACTTCCCTCCCCAAATGAGTTCTTAGCTTCACCGACACTGTACAACTCCGTAAGAGATTTCGGGTTTTGAGTGGTCTCGAATTCACTGCTCCCTTTTGCAAATGTTCAAAAGGAAAAGAAACAAAATATTTTGAAACGCAGTGCAGTGCGCTTCTGATGTTGACCTCACCAGAGTCTGACTCACGGTTGCTGCTGGTGGGCTGGTGATGACTCCCAGCGCGCCCTACTGTGCGCCCTCAGCCATTGCACCAGGCGGAGGCGCGGAGGCCTCAGAAGATCAATCAGCCCCAGCTGACAGCCTTCTGGGGAAGAGACCCTGACCTAGGTACAGACAGGTTTGAATCAGGGTTTCGTGGTGCCAAGAGAACGCACATTGAAAACTCCAAGCTGTGGGGAAAGTGATTCTCTCTCCAGGAGGAGGTGGGGTTTGTAAGAAGGGACTCACCAAACAGAATCCTTAATGGAATGATTAGTCCCTTTATGTTCCTGATGATCAGCTTGTTAAGAAGAAGCAATGGAAGAGAAGTCATTTGTCTTGTCTTCCCAACTGCAGTCATGGGTGGCCTCGTGAATAACTAGGAAGGGGGCAGGCGATCTTTTGACAGCTGAGCCACTTATGATTTTATTAATGTGAAGGAGGACGTGATGGGAATGAGTAATGATGTCGGTACCCAGGGACTGTCGTTCGCTGGGGGAGACAAAAATCTTAAGAGGATTGGTGACACCTTTTCTTCCCTTTTCTTTCATTATACTTTCTGTATATACATAATCTTTCCCATTTATTTATTGGAATCTTATTGATTTTACCAGCAGATAAGTATGAAGCTTCTATGTATGGATGATCATTTTTCTCCCCAGTCAATGACTCACTTTCACGGACGCATAGCCTGGATCTGGGTATTTCTCGCCCCTGCCCGTAGCCCCCAGTGTGTGCCCAATAGCTAATCTAGTGATGGTTGCGTAGAAGACACCCTATGAATAGTTGATAAATGAATAAATGAGTGAACGTGTCATTGTGGGGAATTTTGGAAACCCGGAATAACACAAACAAGACCGACTACCTGGGCACGTGGACCCCCATCTGATGTGCAACCTCTCAGGCCGTGCTTCACTGCGTGGAAATGTCTTTGAACATTTGAAAAATGGGATCATATTCTATTGCACTCGTTTTCCCTTAAGACATTATGCTTCTCCAGGTCATCAAATGCTCTTCCACAATATGAGTATATGGTAGAAACCATACTTGGTCTGTCTGAATCTGGGGCTCGGCTCTTGACTTCAAGTCCAGGTGGCTGGATTTTAGGATCTGTGATGGGAACTCGGTGTCGCAATCTATACTGGGAAGGTATTCTGGTATTTCGTAATGGGACATTCTGTTAAAGATAAGCATGGAGTAAAGGAATGGGACAAAGTCCAGATTTCTACTAGCAGAAGCTGAGATTGCTGTGCTTGATGGCATTCTCCCAAACCAAATCATCCAACCTGGAGTTACCATAAAGCGCCTCTCATATTTTTAAGGGGTGTACAGTTTCCCAGAAAACACCACTTGCTGAGTTACGGAGGCAAGGAGCTAGAGTAGAAAGAGCACTGGCCAAGGCATCGTGTGGTTCTGGTCCGTGAGTGATCCATTCATATCCCTTACAGCTTCTCCATCAGAAAGGGGTTTGGAAGTAGATTGTTTCTTAATGAGCAAAAGAGAGTCTTTCCTAAGAGATGTGGTGTAGTGTTTAAAAGAATTAATTGGCTGTGAGTCTATAAAGGGTGAATTCATAGATAAACAAAGCACCCTTGGCCTAGGGAGAAAACGTGGATCCTCTTTTCGATAAGAAGAGATCTCAAAAAGTAGAAAGACTTGGCCTATCAGGCCTATTGCCTCCATGTTTGAATGCTGTGTGTCAGCTTGAAAAACTAATCTCCTTTTAAGATTTTTTAAAAAGATTTTATTTATTTATTTATTTATTTAAGAGAGAGAGGGAGTGGGGAGCACAAGCAGGGGGAGGAATAGAAGGGGAAGGAGAGGGAGAAGGGAAAGAATCTCAAGCAGACTCCTCGCTGAGCATGGACCCCGACATGGGGCTTGATCTCATGACCCGGAGATCATGACCTGAGCCGAAAGCAAGAGCCCAATACTTAACTGACTAAGCCACTTAGGTGTCCCAAGATGATTTATTTAGAAGTAATCTCTACACCCAGTGTGGGGCTCGAACTTACAACCCTGAGATCAAGAGTCGCATGTTCTACCGACTGAGCCAGCCAGGCATCCCGAAAAACTGATTTCTTATTTATAAATTTTTCATATTAAACATGTATTCGGAGTATACCTTGTCTATCCTCACTCACGACTTTCCCCTACCCTTCTCTTTTGTCCGCCCATTCCCTCTAGAACTCATGTCAATAGTAGACTTCAGCGTCTTCGGAAGGAGATCAGAAAAGCATCTCCATTGTTTGTCTGTACAGCCCATTTGGGCTTTGAGGGGTAGTTCTACTGGCTCAAAAGCACCAGCCCTCCACAGTCCAGCATCTCACACTCAGCCCCAAAGTAATAAATAACCCCAGCCTGCTGTCTCTAACCCTTATGCTAACCCAGGGCTTCCTTTACTCTTGTTCTTATGTCCCTGCTTTTCCTTGACCTAAAGTGATTTCTTCATGGGTCAGTCTCAACCCTCTCTGTACTCTATTGTCCTTTCACCACTGCCTTCACAGGAGCCCTGGGCGAGAAGGCTCTGTGGGGAGTGTTCCCCTTTATCTTTGCCTATTTCCTTCTCCTGTTACAAAAACCTGACACTTGCTTTTCCCATGTCGGTTCCACTTTATTGTCATCTTTTCCCATGGGATAGACCCCCTGCAACTCCTGAACAATAACATGGGAGAGAGGGGTCTACATCCTCTTTGCTCCTAACTGCCATCTCCACATTCTTTACCCCTGTTCGAGCAAGGGGTTAGGTGGGTTTTAACAGGATGCCTGGTGGCCAGCAAAGGAGGATTCATGGCCTGCTCTCAGGGGCAAGTTAAGACCTGTCCTGGCAGCACTCCAAAAACAAAACTACAAGAAGCTGGATCAAACCAGACCAGCCCAAGACAAAGAAGGCTGAAGACCCTCACCAAGTAAGGGAGAAAAGTCCAGAAACTCTGCTCCCCACAAAATCCGCCCCCATGTACTAAATATTCCTCCCCTAGTTAACAACTGTCAGTAAAAGACAGACCCAAACCCCAGCGTGTGTAGCCTGCCCTTGAGTTCACCAGCTCTCATGTCTTGAAAGTGTACTCTTGCTTTAATAAACTTTCCTTCTTGCACCACTCAACTGTCATGTCTAGTCTGTCTTTGAATTCTTTCTTGTGACAGGACCAACAGCCTCTGGCAACTTCCCAGGACTGGCTGAGCAGAGGCCTCAGGGCCCAGGGGTCTCCCCAGTCCACCCGGCAACACCCCCAGGGCTCTTTGGTGTGTCTCCTCCTAAGTCCCCATCAAATTCTTTACTACCCACTCTCCAGCTTTACCAATGTTATCTGCACAAGTGAGTTCCAATACATGGAGATTGTCAAACACAGGCATTCCTGAAGTCCACTCCAAACTTGCTGAATCAGAACCCTCGAGATTCTGGCCCAGGAATCAGCATTCATAAAATACCCACCAGATGCTCTTGATAGACACGATCTAATTAGTCCTGTTTGAAGGGCGCCTGGGTGGCACAGTCGTTAAGCGTCTGCCTTTGGCTCAGGGTGTGGTCCCAGCGTTATGGGATCGAGCCCCGCATCAGGCTCCTCTGCTATGAGCCTGCTTCTTCCTCTCCCACTCCCCCTGCTTGTGTTCCCTCTCTCGCTGGCTGTCTCTCTCTGTCAAATAAATAAATAAAATCTTAAAAAAAAATAATTAGTCCTGTTTGAGGACAAAGCATCTCTCAGTTATATTTGTTGATAGATCTCCCCACTCCTCTCCCACCTTTACGGAAAACTTCCACTTGTCACTCAGAGCCCTCCTTCTGGTTTATTTGCTACCAAAGCTCTTAGTGACATTAATAATATTGCTGAAGCTTCCAGCATCCCGAAATCTAAGATCTTGCTCTTCTTTAAGCCCCGAAATGCAAATATCTGGGCAAAGAATGTTCCAGATGAAAGGAATAATTATCCAAGCCCCCAGGGTGAGATGTTTTTGAGCATTTAAAGAACAGGGAGGAGGCTAGTGTGGCTGCAGCAAAATGAGTGAGAGGAGAGAAGTAGAAAATGAGGCGTGAGTAAGACAGGGTGGAGTCTTGTAAGCTATTGAAAGAGCTTTGGCTTCACTCTGGGTAAAACTGAGATCCTGTGGAGGGTTTTGAGCAGAGTGACACAGCTTGTCTTTGTGTTTTAACCTTCTGGTTGCTATGTTGAGAAGAGACTAGTTGGACGCAAGGGTGGAAACATGGAAGCCAATTAGGGATTTGTTACAATGATCCAAACGATGGTGCATAATAACAGAATGGACGTGGTAGAGGGGTGTTAAGTGTTTGCTTTCTGGATATATCCTTTGATAGTAAGCTCAACCATTCCAAGCTGGCTGGGATTTTACTGCATATAAACAATGTCCATGTTCATCTCTATAAGTTTTTTTTTTTTAAGATTTTATTTATTTATTCAACAGAGAGAGAGACAGCCAGCGAGAGAGGGAACACAAGCAGGGGGAGTGGGAGAGGAAGAAGCAGGCTCCTAGCAGAGGAGCCTGATGTGGGGCTCGATCCCATAACGCCGGGAGCACACCCTGAGCCGAAGGCAGACGCTGTAAAGGGCACATCATTCTTTCAAAGCTTTTCCATTCTTCTTAACCTCCAAACTCCGCCAGCACACTACTTCTATCCATCCATGCAGATTACTTCTCCTCCTTCAGTCGCTCATTGATACATTCAATCAATAAAAATTACTGAGAACCCGTCATAAGCGGGGTGCTCTGCTAGGTGAAGAGATTTAGCAGATTGTCAGGAAACCAGACAAGGTTCCTAACCCTGGGTTCTGTGCACTGTGGGACCAAACTCAGTAGTGCAAACAGGTAGAGACTGATGAATCCTGGGACAAGTAAAGGACAAGTGTTCTTGGTTTCCTTCAGCTCTCTATCCTTCACCTCAAAATATGTCTTCCTCATCCCCGCTCCTTTCTTTCCTTTGTCAGAGAAAGACCTGCTCCTATTACACTCCGGGTAACTCCAACCTCAGTGGTCCCGTGGTCCCGTGGGCCCTTGGACCCTGGAGTCTATCTATGCCCCCACTCACTCTCTCTTTGTTAATTCTCTCCCTATACCCCATAACCCTCCCTCATCTTTAAATGAATCTCCTTTACCTTCACCTGTGTTAATTCATTTGATGATTCAACAAGTATTTACTGAGCGGTGAGATCCAATTCCACGCTTACTTCTAGTCTGTACTTTGGCAACTGAGTGTGGTCAGAGAAAAGCATGATGATGAGTCTCACTTTAAACTCATGAGCACCCTCGAGCTTCCTTGCAATCCTACTACACTTCCCAAGTTTATCCACGTTGCCATTCTCGATGACCGTATTTCACTTCTCTCCTAGAACTTCCTCCATGCCTCCTCTTTCATCCTCCTCGCAGTTGATGACTTTGCTTCCTATTTCACTGAAAAACAGAAACAATTCAAAATGAGGTACCCCAAACACACTGATGTACCTGCATTTATTCCCAGAAACACTGCTGTCTCTCCTGTTATTAGGTGGTGACCTGCCACCCTTAGGTTTAAATCATGCAGACAACAGTGACACATGTTGCTACTGAGTGATCAAGACATAAACATTAATAGCCATTCAAAAATTTAGCTGCAAACAGTCTCATATTATCAGGACTTGGGTCATAGAAAGTAAAGATAACACAGCCATCCATATACAGAATTTCCAGTTCCAGTAGAAAGACCGTCTGCCATCCAGCTCCTTGAATGTGAACACGGACAAATCTTAGATGGATAATTTTTAATTTATTCTGCCACCAAAATTCTGGTGTATTTTATTATGCAAAAATTATTTGCATTGTTATCTTTTTTCTTTTCAACTTAGGGTTTGAACACACACCCCGAGATCAAGACCTGAGCTGAGATCAAGAGTTGGACATACGCTTAACTGACTGAGCCATCCAGGCGCCCCTGCATTCATTATCTTTTTTTTTTTTTTAACATTTATTTATTTATTTTAGAGAGAGAGAGAGAGAGAGCAAGAGAAAGCAAGTTGGGGGAGGGGCTAAAGCAAATTTTTTTCGGGGATGGTATTTCCTGTATTCTGAACCTCCAAAAATAAGTCCGGCTTGGTTGTCTGGACTTAGGATTTGTGGCCCTGGTAATAATGTTATAAGAGATGTAATTGACATCTCTGTTCCCAAATGATTCCTGAACATATATCTTTGCAAAGTCGAAAGAAAACTTAGCCTATGTCTCTTCTCGCATATGCTAGATTTTGTATTCGAACCAAGAGGTTGAGAATTTGAGATTCTGTATTCCATTTATATTAGCAATAACAACAGGACAACAGTTAACTGATTGTGCAGGGCATTGAGAATCCAAAAGAATAAAGAGTACTTGCTGTCTTGTACAAAACAATCAGGCAAAGGGAAGGAGTAATAATAAGCTTCATTCTGCTTCAGGCAGAGAATCAGCCTTTCTCTTCAACCAGTCTTTAGAAAGCTTGGAACAATGTCAACTGTCTAAGCCAAACTACAGTCTCCAGAATTCTCTTTTTATGTATGTATGTATGTATATATTTAAGAGAGAAAGAGAAATAGAACAAGAGAGCATGAACAGGGGGAGGAGCAGATGGAGAAAGACAAACAGACTCCCTACTGAGCAGGGAGCCTGACCCGGGACTCGATCCCAGGACCCTGGGATCATGACCTGAACTGAAGTCAGATGCTTAACCAACTGAGCCACCCAGGCACCCCCAGAATTGTCTTTCTAGAATGTTTCCAGTTAGGATGAGGTACAAGGGATATTTTCTTTGGAGAGTGGGAGGCTCTGTTCATATATACACAGGCCTCATCTTGCTGGGCAGACTCTGCTGATATTTCTGACTTACAGTGAGAAGACGGCAGACAGGGACCCCCTGCACCCCCAGAAATACAGCAAAGAGCTTTCCTCCAACAATCCCCTGACTGGGAGCCTGGCCTTTCTCTAAATGGGCTGCCATTTTCGCATAAGTTCCTATTGTAAGTTTCTTAGAGTTAACGTTTTAGTTCCTTGCATCTAACACTCTCCTTCCCCCTATGACATAACTTCAGGATTCAGTGGGGCACAATCCCTCCAACTAGATCCCCCCACCCGGGACCCAGCTTAGATAATACACATGGTCATGGGCTGAGCTGGCAGAGCAGGGCTTTTCTGGGTCTCAGAGCTGAAAGCTTAGCAGGTGCACACAGACTGGGGGAAGGACATTCCAGGGCCCTCAAGACACTTGGTGGGGCTCACCTGTCCGTTTGGAAGCTCAAGAGCTTTAGGCATGAACTCAAAGGGTGTCATTTCTGGCATGTCTGCCATCTGACAGGGACCAGCCTGAGGAAGTGGCCAGTAAAGCAAGGTCCTGGCTAGAGGAGCCCTCCTCTAACCACACACCTTCCAGGGGCCCGCAGACCCCCCGTCTGGTGCTCCACACCCTTGCTCTCCACAGCCCCTCCAACTCGGATGGCGGGGCCTCCTGCTGAGCCCCGGCTGCCAGCAGAACCAGCCAACCTTGTTTCCTCAGGGTTGCACAACCGGGAATTGACCTGTGGATACAGAAAACCCGGGGTGTCCAGTAAGCTCTCCTTTGCAGGTCTCTAGGGGCCTTGACCTAGGGAGACTTTTCCAGGCACCAGGTCTGGCTTTCCTTCTCCTCCCATGTGCCGTGTGCAGGGAGGACTCTGTATAAATACCAGCCGTCTCTCCCCAGCAGGCAGGGACCAGCAGCTGTGCTCCCCCGGCACTCAGGTGAGGGGCTACTCCAAGGAGGGACTGGTTGGAAAAAACAGACCCTCTTTTCTCTTTCCCAATAGGATCTAAATCCCTTGAAAAATAATTATTCTGCTGCGTACTTGTCCTGTATGAGGACTCTGGCTGATTATAATCTTTTTGGCTGATGGCAGGCTGCTCTCGGCTGAGACACGCTGGTCCCAGCTGCCCTGTCCCTCCACCAATGTCACCTTGGGGACCTCTCAGCCAGCCCTGTGGTCAGAGCTGATGGCTTCAGCACTGAGGGCTGTGGCTCTGAGTGAGGACCTACTGCAGTGTTTCCTACACGGACCCCAAGAGGCTACTGAGAACAAAGGGGATGAGCCCCAGGCTCTGTGTGACCTGCAAATCCCAAAGGGGGGTGCGGGTCCTGGCCTCGCCCCTCTGACCCTCTCCTTCATTTCAGCACCATGAAGCTTTTCACGGGCCTCATGTTCTGCTCCTTGGTCCTGGGTGTCAGCAGCCAATGGTATTCGTTCCTTGGTGAGGCTGCTCAAGGTAAGGTCGCTGGACGGGGGTGGCATCCACTCGCCACTAGGATTTGCCCTGAGCGCTTTCAAGGGGTGGAGCTACCGTGTTCGGTGTGTTGCCCTGTGCGGTAGAACGTGCCGGTGTTTGGGGAGCGCTTCAAAAACAGACTGAAAGGCACGGGATTTCAGTCCGTGCTTTACTAGAGAAAGAGCAGTCGTCGCACCCAGCTGGAGTGTAGCTTTGAATAGAAGACACAGAATGCACAGTGTATGATTAAAGCTGTCCATCCTTTCTTCTCCTTTCCCTCTCTCCCTTCCTACAGCCCTTCCTCCTTTTCTTTCTCCCTTCCTCCCTCTTCCCTCCACCCCTCCTGCTATTTCCTGATTGGATAATTTAGAGACATCTTCAGCTTAGCTCTCACTGATGCTTCCTTTGTCAATGATGCTGTCCCTGGGGGTCTGCTTCCTACCCTTTCCTAGCACTTAACCTGACCAAAGAAGGTGTGGGGGGGACTAGTAACATCTATGAAGCCTGCACTAGGACCTCAGCACCTTCATGCCATGTAGGGTAACCGACTATGCCGGTCTGCCCGGGTCTGAGGAGCTTTCCATGACACTGTCAGTGCTAACTGGGGGACTTCGAGGCAAACAGGGACACTTGGGCAAGCTGGGACAGCTGCTCTCCCACTATGGCTTCAGAACTCCTCGGCAGGCAGGCATCTTCCCCACGTGAAGGGGAGGAAGATGAGGCTTAGAGCAGCTGAGTCCTTGTCCAGGACTAACTGCCAGTCCGCAGGTGGCAGAGCTGAGGTCTGAACCCCGCTGTGCGTGAGCTCAGAGCTCCTCCCAGGTGGATGTGTCTGAGGGCCACTTCCTGAAGCTGGGTGGCTCTCACTCTGCGGTACGTGTTGGACTCACCTGGAGAGCTTTACAAAGCCCTGATGCCTGAGATCCACCCCCACCCCCAAGGAGTCTCAGGTCACTGGCCTGGGGTGTGACTGGCCAGCAGAACTTTCAGAGCTCCCAGGGGATTAGAAAGGGCAACCCAGGAAGGCTGATGGGCCAGGGCTCCAGCACTTGCTTCCTCAAGCTGCCACATGTCGGTCCAGTCTATTTAGACAGTCGTCGGGATGCCATTTCTGCCCCTAACACTCAGAGGGACTCGGGTCACAGTCATGAGCCTTCCCTCTGCAAGAATAGGTTTCCTAAGACTTGGGGGCAGAAGCGCCGTACTCCTGGGCCTTTCTCAGAATCTGTCTTCCCCGTCACCTCCTCCCTTACCCGAGTCCCCTGCATCTTACCATCTGTGCTTCATTCCGCAACAGTGCTGCCCGACCAAGGGCAATTTTGTGTCCTGGGGACATTTGGCAGTGTCTGGAAACCTTTCTGGTTGTGACCCTCAGGGCCTATGCTGCCCACACTAGGGGGCGGGGTCAGGAATGCAGTCTCCAGACAGGCCTGAGCAACAAAGAATGATCTGACCCCAAATTTCCATGTTGCTGAAGTTGAGAGATCCTGTCCGATAACATCTTCCTCCTCTCCTTGAATGGCTCCTGTAGAGCCGAGTGGATGGAGCACAGAGACAGCGCAGGACAGACACAGGTACCGCCCACAGCACGCGCACCAGACACCCTGGGGGACCCAGCTAGGAGGAAGGCTTGTTCTGCTCAGCCCATGGGGCCCAGGGTGCAGGGAGCACAGGCAGAAATCGTGAGTCAGTGGTAGATTTGGCGTTCCTTGATTCTACCCTATGGTGTGTCACCAGCTTTCTGTGTACCTAATATCCATTTGCCTTGTCCTTTTCTCTGCAGGGGCTTGGGACATGTTCAGAGCCTACTCTGACATGAGAGAAGCCAATTACAAAGATTCAGACAAATACTTCCATGCCCGGGGGAACTATGACGCTGCACAAAGGGGCCCTGGGGGTGCTTGGGCTGCTAAAGTCATCAGGTAACATGGGCCCTGGGGATGGAGGAATGGTGAGCTGAGCATGGCTGCCTTAGAGAGAAAAGAGGGACCAAGCCCTAGACAAGTTTCCTGTACAGACTGTGTCCCGCCCTCCTCTTGCCCACCCTCCCCTCTGTGCCCAGCATGGGGTCTCAGTGGCTGGCAGAGCCAGAGCAAGGCCAGTGGGAATGGGTGACTCCCGACCCTCCCGCTAGGGGCAAGGGGACCAGCCTGGGCTGAGGTGGGCTGTGCCTGGAGCAGGGTCAGAGTTTCAGCCCCTCTGGCCTTGGCTCCTCTCAGCCAACCCTAGGGAAGAAGAGAGACCGGTGGGGGCCGTGGGCGGTTGCTCCTCAGCCCCTGATGAATCTCTTACCTGCCTCCCTCCATTCCAGCGACGCCAGAGAGAATTCTCAGAGAGTCACAGACTTTTTCAAGTATGGAGACAGCGGCCACGGAGTGGAGGACTCGAAGGCTGACCAGGCTGCCAATGAATGGGGCCGCAGTGGCAACGACCCCAACCACTTCCGACCCCCTGGCCTGCCTGACAAGTACTGAGCTTCCCCTTGGCTCTGCCCTGGGGAGACGGGCTGTGAGCCCCCTGAGGCCAGGGACACCTAGTCATTCAGTTCTCTGTCCCCGGATGCTGGTGGAGAGCACCTAATAAGTGTCTAATAAATGCTTAAAGAGATAGACTGTTGAAAAGTGTGTGTCACTCTTGGGCATAAGGACCGCCGTTTGTTCCAGGGGTGATGGATAGACACCCCCCATGCAGGTGAAGCCTGGGCACCTGTGTTTGGTGTAGGGGGACCATCTCAGCATGACACAGAACAGACGCCCTGCAACCACCCCTCCCAGATCAGACCCACTCCTCTGCCCAGGCCCCTCGGGTTGCACTGGTGCTATTTCTAGGTCCCTCTGTGTCCAGGCCCTTCACTGGTGCCTGTGGTATCCTGTCACCTTCTGTTCTCAGGGTCTACTTCCCTTTGTCTTGCTCCTCAGTGGTCTCTGTCCCTGGGGGTAGGGGACTGCACCGTGGGAGGACATGACTCTGGCATCCAGTCCGGCCACTGCTACCGTGATCTTCTGTTGGTTTCTGGGCAGCGCCTTCCAATGCAATGAAAGCCAGTTGCTGTCCCTGCCCTCTTAGAAGTGCCCACAGCGCAGTTTTTCTCCGCCTTCTTTCGCTGCTTCCTTCAAGCCTAAGTGAAGACGTGGTGCCAGTTCACTGGTGATTCTCTCCTCGCGGCTTCTGCTCCACAATCAGGCAAAACTGGGGAAGTGTAGTGAGGAGCGCGCAGGGGTGAGAAGCGCCCTCTGTCCGGCGGGGTCCAGTCAGGTGACAGAAACCCGGTAGGCGTTCGAGATGGGAGATGATAACAGAAGGAGTGATTACCTGGGACGAGATTAAATACGAAGGGGCACAGGATACACAAAGCTGAGATGTGGATCTTGTCGGAAAGTCTGTAGCCCGTGGGATGGCCCATGAAGATTGCTGGGTGTCCCAAGCCACAGCACAAACTAGGCTCCCCCACTGAGGTGCCCGGAGGACACTCGGCAGGACACTCGCAAGGCGGGCAGTTGAACCCGGAATGTAGCTGGGGCTGCCCCAGGCTCACCGGGAGGCAGCGCACGGGGGCTCAGGGGAAGGTGCGGGCCAGGTGCCTGGGGCGAGCTGTGAGCAGGGCAGTGGACTGCGCGAACTCTGTCCATGCCTCTCATTCCTCCCTTGAAGCCCCACCTCCCCACGTGGCTGCCTACTGGGTTAAGGACGTCCCTGAGGTTAAGGGAAGTCCTAAGTGTGGAACCTGGTCTGATAGGATCGGCCTCTTTAGGATATCGGATACCAGAGATCTTGCTCCCTCTCTCTGCCCTGCGAGGACTCAGCGAGAAGCTGTCCGTCTGCAAGCCAGGAAGAGAGCTCCCACCAGCTACCAAAGGAGTTTGCACCTTGGCCTTGGACTTCCCAGCTCCCAGAAATAGGAGGAATTCGTTTCTGCGGTTTGAGTCACTCCGTCTGTGGTACGAGGTTAGGCACCACCTAACACAGGCAGAGCACTGCAGAACACCCGGAAATTCAGTGCAGGATCACAGAAATGGCTGAGAAACCTCAGCAGGATACCAAGCAATCTCCCTGTGCTGAGTGCCACTGCGGGTCCTGCATGGAGAAGAGCAGCTCAGGAGCCAGAAAGAGGCCAAGCTCCCAGGACCTGGAGGAGAGGGCTTTCTTGCCTGCTTGTCCCTCCAGCGTCCTCTACTGACAAAGCTTAGCACCGTGCTCGGCTGGCCCAAGGGAAATGCTGGCAGGGTCCAGCTCCAGTACCAGAAAGGGGGCAAAGAAAGGTGGACATGGGGCTCAAATATGTAAATGGTAACCTAAGCCTATGGCTCCTCTCTGAAAAAGAAATTGATGAGAACTCCTACGGGAAGAAGATTAATGATACAATTCTGTAGCGGAAAGACAAACTGCATTTGTGTGTCAAGGAGGAAGGAAAAGTGTGGCTGTAAAATGGTTAGTCCCAAGAGCACTCAGAGTTCCTATCAAAAAGCTCTGATAGCAGCACAGGTGAGGGGTGTGCCGTGCTGGAGGCTTGGTCTGAGAGCCCCGAGGCTATGCCAAGGACGGCAGCGGCAGGAGAAACAGGTGCAGAGCACAGGATGGCCCCTGGCTGGTGAGAGCAGGCTCCGGGCACTGGGCGGAAATTAGGGTGCAGTGTGGGTAGCCTCTGACCCGACCTCCGGTGAACGTATGGAGTTAATGGAGTATGTCGTTACTACTCTTTTACCTTGACTTTCTCCTTCCTGCATGTTCTTCCTTTCTTCATGTAGATCTGGCTTCCCACCCTTATCATTTTCTTTCTCTCTAAAGAACTTTCAACAGTTTGTGCCAGGCACGTGTATGCCAACAGAGGCCCTCCCTTTTTTTCTGAGAAAGTCTTTGTTTCTCATTCATTTTGTAGGATGATTACACAGGGTACAGAATTTATGATGGCGGGTGTTCTCTCCAAACCCTTCAAACATTTCACTCCGCCGCCGTCCTGCACACACCGAAGGTAAAGTAGAGGGAACAGCAACTGCACGAAGGTCAAGGGGAAGCAAGAGGGCGTGGGATCGAGCCAGCAGGTGGAGAGTGAACCCCACACGGAGCAGAAACCTGTGTTCTGGGGGAAGAGAGCTGAATGAGTGGGGACGGCACACTGAGATGCAGGACAGGGACCCGCAGGAACCCAGCTGCACCTTCTGCTGTGCCCCCGACCCCGACACTCGTCACACTCTGCTGTGTTTGCCCCTTAGCGGTTGGTCTTTAGGGAGAGTAGGTCAGAAACCCAAGGGAAAAATCACGTCTCTCTTATTGTATGTGTCAGCCTTGTATCCTCAGTACTTGCCAGAGCATGTCGCCAGTAGTAGTTGTTAATGAATATTTGTTGAGATGAATGAATGATGTAGAAGAAATATTGTTCAATGCGGACAGACCCGGGAGGCGGGCTTGGGGTGACAGAGAGTACAGATGTTTGGTACAGGGTTTGATCTGGAGAACCTGGTGATGAGGCACTGGGGGTGACTATGTAATCCACACCATAATCTCTACTGAGATACTGGGGAAATGACAACATTTTACTTGATCATAGTATATATTTAATGTTTTCTAGGAGTTCCTTGCACTCTTCAATAGAAACGGAAATTAGAAACCTCAAGTGTAAATAAACTCTTAGTCATTATGGTTTCTAAGGCGAAGCCTTGAAGGAAGCAATAAATCTGTGAAGTTCCAGAGAACTGTGCCAACATTCAGAGGGTCAAGGTTGCAGAGAGTTATCTGTGAGAGCAGAGGAGGGGACAAAGCGACACTGCATTTCTCTGAGTCCAAGCATCCATGGACTGAAAGACGCATTATTATTCCCTACCAGCAAGACTAAAGTGCTGCAAATTAAGTTAGGATATACTATTTTCTTATCCCTCAGCTTTTTTAGTTTACACCTAATGAAAGAGATGTTAGGACCCACTCAGGCATACATTTTTATCTTATATCGCTCTTGTGTATCCAGGGAAAGCATACACAAACTAAATTTACTTAAAGATTCCTTAAGAGTGACAACTACTTTATAAATGCTGCCTGTTCATTAGTGAATGTAAGACCTGTCCTAATTTCAGATAATCATACTAAAAAATATGTATCTTGGGAATAACGGAATCTGCTCTCACAATATAAACTCATACAGGTCGCCTCTCATTATATTTATTGGGAAGAAATAGTAGGCTTTGAGCTGTTGTTCATCACTAAGTGTGACGGCAGTGCTCCCGAGGTGAAGCTGAGCTTCACACCAGCACCCCAGGTGTGCAGGAACTCCCCAGAGGACAGCAGGTGTATCCACGACTGCTCCTGACAGTGGCCCATGTTGCAAGCCCCCTCTCTGGATAAGGCGTCGCCCCACCTGGCCCAGCCATTGCCTCTCCTTTAACCTCAGTGGTCTCTCCAGTAGACCCCCGGATTCCCGAGCACCCCCTCTCTGCGTGCCGGGCCTCTTCTATAGGGTCCAGAGGGGGAATGAGACCAGGAGGTGGTGAGCGCCTGGGCCTGTACTGCTCCCTCTTCAGCAGCCCTGGGGGCTCAGGAGATCTGGCTGCTTCTTGGATGCTCTCCCTTGGATGTGGGGTACGTGGAACCTCTTGGTCCTCAGGTGTGGGACAGGGAAGATCCTCAGTCTACAGCCTGCTTTTCAAAGTCAGGTGCAAAGGGAGCCCTTGCACAACTTTGAGTTCCCGAGTTTGGTGTCTGAAATCTCTAACTACGGGAAAGAAAACTCAGGTCTTTTCTGAGAAGAAAGTGTGTGGTGTACACGCAGTTCATGATTTATGGAGTGCTGTCAAGCCATGCTGTTTAACACATGTTTGCAAAGCCTCCTGTCAATGACCCACTTGTCCCTTTGCTGAAAGAGCTGGGCAAAGTGACAAGAGCTCCAGGCTGGCCAGAGGGCCTTGTTCCCGAATGACCTGACCTGGGAGGGAGCAGCCCTGCTTGCGGAAGTTCCCTTAATCCCCTGTAGGCATTGACTTCAGAATGTCCAAATAGTCTAACACAGAGCCTTTCAAAACTTTCAACTATTTGCCTTGTCGGGAAAGATGCTTGCAAAACTCATTTATGCATCCACTCACTCATGCACCACCTAGTGAATGAGCTCCCAGAATGTGGCAGGCACCGAGCCTGGGCCCTGGGAACAGAGCGGGCAATGGCACAGGAGAGATCAGTGCTCCTGTGCAGGTAGCAGTCTCCCGGGAGAGCCATTATTAAGCTATGAATGTTTGCTATAATTGAATTAAATTCTATCGTACATTTACTGGTTGATGTGTTGTCCTGCTGTCAAGTTCAGGCGGCAGGTGCCTAGCAGATGGCAAAGAATCCGAAAGCTCCTTCCCAGCAGACCAGATTTGAATTCCAGCTTTGCCACTGACTTTGTGGCAGGTAAGAGTAGAAACAAGGACAAATGCTCCTGATAAGTTGTTCAGGGAAAAAGCAGCATAAATAAATGAGAATTATTGTATCCCCGTCGTTGCTTCTGTATTCATATGTGTACATACACTTAGCAAATAGACCAGAAGCCAAACAGGAAGGTTCTAGGAGGTTCTTCCTGCTCCTCCCCCAATCCAGGCTGATGAAATTAGTACAGCTTATTCTTTTCTTTTTATATTTGTTTTATATTTTTCACGTTTTCTTCAGTAAACATGCTCATTCAAGTAAGGCTCATTAAGCTTGACTATATTCTAGGCGTTACCCTAGGGGCTGGTTGTTAAAGGTGAGAAAGCCAACAACCCAGTTCCTGCCCTGATTGGGATTCCAGTGCTGAGATACGGAGAAGCAGCAAATGTGCAGTCATCATATGATTTACACGCATGTTCCTTTCTCATCACACCCCTCAGCACTAAAGTGCAAATACATCCAGACACACCAATAGTGCCCCCAAATCAATACAGATCATATGAGATGCAAACTGGTAAATGAGTCAGGGTCCCGTGTAAAGGTACAGAATGGAAGATAAAGGAAAAGGTGTCGCTGATGTCCACGTTCCACATTCCATCTCTTACCAATCCTCTTCTGAACTTTTCTCTCCCATGTGATTCCGTTTTCTCCGGGCCCGCTTTCTTTCAGGGCAAACCAAGATTATTCCAGAACTTGGCCTTGAAAAGGACAAGCTCTACTGATCTCTTGTGAGGGAAGATTCCTCAGTACCAGAAAGAGGAGTTGCCCTCTTCTCCTGCAGCCCCAGGAATAGGACAAGACAATAACCACTGTATTCACCGAAGATACTTCTGACAAAGGAGTGTTTCTAAGTAACAAGGACAAAAGGGACTTCAGAGGTTGTTACTACGGCCAATGAGGGCAACCCTGTAGCTTTTTATTCACTATTTAGACATTCATGTGTGTGTTTGAAACAAAAGCTTTTTTTGATGGAAGCTCTTGGACCAGAAACATAGGTAGAGGGATGCTGGGGCATGGGGCGGGGTGGGGGGGGTGAGGACCTAGTGGGTGTGGGACTGGAGCCATCCCAGAGGACAGAATGACACATCACAGTGACATACGTACTTGCACACCCAGCAAGCATTCATTGATACACAAGGCACTATGCCGATGTCATGTTTTCTGTTCTAATACATGTGACATGACTGCTTGTTACTGTTGTTACTTTTTAATTTTTTTTTAAGATTAATTCATTTGAGAGAGAGAGACAGAGACAGCAAGAGAGAGCACTGGCGGGGAGGAGGGGGAGAAGTAGGCCCTCCACTGAGCAAGGAGCCAGACCTGGGGCTCCATCCCAGGACCCTGGGATCATGACCTGAGTTGAAGGCAGACGCTTCACCAGCTGAGCCGCCCAGGCGCCCCTGGTTTCTTATTTTTTTCATTTTTTTCTATTTGGTTATTGCTGGTATGGAGAAATGCAGCTGGTTTTTGGACCAAGTGTTGGGTTACGTTATTCGATTCCCTTATTAATTCTAGGAGTTTGTTGACTTGTGGGTTTTGCGGGTTGCTGGTTATACTCTATCTGCAAATGGAGACAGTTTAACTCTGCCTTTCCAATCCTTATATCTCTTCCTTCTTTTTATATTCCAAGGTATTCTCTACAGCTTCTAGAACCATGAGAGAAAACAGTGATGATAGCTGGCAATCTTCACTCATTCTAGATTCTCAGAGAAACGGATGACAAGTTTTCCATTAAACGATCTGTTTACTATAACTTAATCTGATACATTTAAGAAAGTGCCTTTGATGTTTAGTTTCCCGAAAGATTTTTTTGGAACCATAAATATGTCTTGAGCTTCCTCAAATAACTTTTTTATCTATTGAGATAATAGTAGTTATCTTTTTTAGGCCATCAGTTGACACGCTATTACTCCCTTTTGGACACTGGTCGATATCCTGCCGGTGAGCTCCGTGCAATCCAAGAGAAAACTACGGTCAATGCTGAGGCTTTTTTAATGCTCAGATTTAATTCGTTAACACTATTTTCATTTTGAATTTTGTGCCTTTGAAAACAAAATGGGGCTATTGTTTGATTTTCTTGTATTGCCCATCTCTGGCTTTGGGATCAAGATGACTCGAGCTTCTTGAAATGAGCCGCACAACCTCATTTTCTGTTTCCGGCAACAGCGGGTACAACGTGAATTAACTGTCCCCTCAGATCATATCGGTCTCCTGAAGAACATCTGGCCCCAGAGTAGATCCTGGGGAGGAGAGATGTTATCAACCATTTCAAATGATCTAATATTTATTGGGCTTCCTATGTCTCCTTGCAACAAAAACAGGATCTCACTTACATAAGTACTGTTGGGTGTTATTGAATCTAAATGAACAGATGGTGTGTGACTGTGAGTTAATTAACTTGAGATCTGAGAACGGTGATTCTGTATTAAGCCCACATTTGAAGCAGAAAAGGGGGACCTGGTTTAACCTTTCGGGTCTGTACGGAGAGTCTGTCTGCCTCTGTGAACTGGCTCTAATCCGCTCAGAACAATCCTTCTGAAGATTCCTTAAGCTGAGAAATGCTACAGTCACTGAAAGGTTGGATAACGACGGGGTGTTGTGCTGGCTGTGTTGTGTTGCAGTTAGTGATGCCGACTGCTGCCTTGGGGCTTCTGTCAGAGGTCATAGGGTGAACACGCAGGAATTCAGGTGTCGCCTTACCTGTGAGCCACCAGCAGTCCGCTGGGGGGAGAGACGTGCTAGATCTGTTGTCCTAAATGGTTGTTTCTAGGTCTGATGGTGACTAGTGTTGGACTGGGGGCACAGTGAGGCAGCAGCTGAGCGGGAAGCACCCCCTGCCTGAGCAGGTTGCCTTGCCCCGGAGTCCGGGAGCTACTGCTCCCCACAGGACAACCGTGGAGGTGAAGGTCCTGGTGTCAGGAAGCTCCAAGGAGCTGTAGAAACATGTCCTTTTCTGATGGACGCTCTCTGCACCCGCCCCCACCCCTGCCCTGGTGGATTCCTTGGGAAGAACAGGCGGCCCTATGATCAGCTATGGACACAAGAATGTAATGCTTTCTTCAGTTGTTGGAATGCGATAGTTCCTTTCCATCTCCCTGCGTGAATTGAAGGATGGGGTGAGGAACGCCGCTGTTTTGGTGCTGAAGGGGAGCACGTGTGGCGGCTTCCCATCCCTGGAGCCCTGGTTCGTCTGTGCCTAGAGGCACGAGGAAAAGGATCTGTGGAACTTGGCATTAGAAGGTGGCATCCCCGGCACGTGCTGCGAGATGTTTAGCAGCTGGCCTTCCAGAAGGAAAAACTAAAGCCCTGACTCAGCGTGTGTGTCCGTTTCCATGGTGTGAAGGGTCCACCATGGCTCATTTCCAATGGCCATGACGCAACAATCGCTCTCCTGAGCTCCTGTGAGCCAGCTGCGGGCCCGCCGCCCCAGGACAGTCCCCATTCACAGGCAAGTGACCTGTGAGTCTAAGCTGAGCCTTTCAAGGATTCCCCAGGAGGAAAGAAAAAAAGGAAGCAAAACAAAACTTCTCACTCTTTACAAAAGTGGCAGCTGTTAAGGACAATTCTCCAGCTTGAGAGAAAAACGAAAGTATATATCCCACAGTGTTTGTGAAGATAGCTAAGCCATCAATGACATACTCTGTACTTGGAGCAAATACATCAGATAGGTTGTGGAAATTCATCATCAGAGGAATGGATGAGATAATGATCACTTTAAAATACAATTTGATATTGAAAAAGAAACTATAACAAAGTGAAGAATTGGTGTTCATCAGGGGTGCCTGGCCGGCTCAGTGGGTAGAGCATGGGACTCTTGATCTCGGGATCGTGAGTTCGAGCCCCGTGTTGGGTCTAGAGAGTACTTAAATTAATAAATTAAAAGTTAGTGTTCATCAAAGGATATCATTTAAAACTTAAAAAAAAAGGCAAGATGTGAACATCTTTGGAGGACATTATTTTCTCTACCACACTGACATATTGTGTTAAGATTTTCTTGACTTTAGTTTTAAAAAAGGTATTTTTATGATGCTGGATATAGTCATTATTTTTAAAATCAGCAGTATTTTAAATGGTACATGAATTATAGCCTCAAAGGATGCCCACAGATGTTCTCACCTAGATACCAAACAAGTAGTTCATATTGAAAAGAGAAATGTGAAGGGTAAGAGTGAAAGGAACTCATGCAGATGGAAATTCACATAAAGTTTGTTTAAGCAAACAGGGGCCTTTAGATGCAAAAGATGAAAGAGTCAATATTCTCTGTTCATGAACCCACGCTGGCCCTCTCTGCTCCGTGTGTTAAGTTTTGAGCTCCTCAAGGCTCTCTCCTTCTCCCAGGGCTGGCTGGTAGAATTGCAGGGCTCAGGCTGAGGAAAACTGCAGGCCTTCCTACCTGCTGGGCGCGGAGTGCTGCCCAGGTGAGGAGAGAATGTTCCCTCCTGTCTTGCACAGCTGCAAGCACTCCAGCTGGTTTTCTGCATCAGGAACACTGTCCTGCCAACAGTTCTTTCTGACCAAGGGATCTGCAGACACCCAGACTTGAAAGAGTGTTGCTATGCCCTGAAAATTCAAACCAGGATCTTTTTTTAAAAAATTTTTTAAAGATTTTATTCATTTGTTTGACAGAAAGAGCACAAGCAGGAGAGCTCTAGGCAGAGGGAGAGGGAGAAGCGGGCTCCCCGCAGAGCAGAGAGCCTGATAGGGGCTAAGCAGCTCAGCGCAGGACCCCGGACCATGACCTGAGCGGCAGGCAGGTGCCCACCTGACCGAGCCACGCAGGCGCCCCGAAGCGGGATCCTCAAAATCTCTCTCTGCTGGTAATCTTACTGAGTAAGGTGTTCATGATGTTGGCCTCGGTAACAATATGTTAATTGATCTTCCCGTCTCCTGCAGTGTACAAGTATTATGAGCCGTCTTGGCTAAGCCAGAAGAGTTCAGTGTATTAAGTGCTTGACGATTGCTCAGAACGGACCCAAGCCCCTGTCAGCCTTGGTTACCCCATCCCGACAAGGGCCCTATAGTTAGCCCAGCTCCGGGTCTGCAGGGACCCCCACAGGCATCACCAAGCAGGGCGTGCAAGACTTCCACTCAGTTCGGATACTCTCTACGCGAAGGTAGCACCGATCCCACTTGTTAAGGATTCAGACCCGTGAGACTGTCTTTCCCCCTTCAGCCCTGCCAGTCAGATGTCAACGCTAAGCCCCCGCTGTTCTGTGTGCTGCTGACGGATCCCAGACAGACTGGAGGATCCAACCACCTCCTCCTTGGGTTCCACTGCTGTGCTAGAACCACTCACAGAACTCTGGGAAACACTTATTTTACCAGTTTAACAAAGGGGGGAAAGGGGATACAAATCCAGAGCGAGACGAAGAGACACAGAAGGCATGATATGGGAAAGGTGAAAGGTCACAGGCACCAGGCCCTCTCGGGCTCACCACTCCCCCTGTCTCCATATGTCTCCCAGCCTGGGAGCCCGCGGAACCCAGGCCTTCCTTGCATAAGGGACTACTTAGATCACTGGCCATTGGTGATTGAGTCAACCCTCCAGCCCCTGACGCCTCCCTGAGATCAGGAGGAGGGAATGCAAGGTCCCTCTAATCACGTGGTTGGGTCTCCTGGCAATGAGCCCCCCTCCTTCGGTGAGGTCCAAAAGTCACCTGGGCACTAACTAAAGACACCTTTGTCACTGCCAACACTTAGGAAATTCCAAGGGTTTGGGAGGCAGCCACTGCGAAAGACCAAATACATACGAGACGTATTCTCATCACCTGAATGACCAAATGTTTCTTTCCTAAACATGCGAATCCGCAGGTAGAAATCGGTGTTCTTGTCATTTGAAGCTCGTGAAATTGCTCCTCCTTCTTTCTGCGGTCCCTCTGAGTCAGGGCCCTAGGCCTCCCGTCCTCGCTTGCTCACGGTACCCTGGGGGGCTTCTTTTCTAACTTTGGTTTCTGGCTCTTCACAGGCTCGGTGTTCTTCTCATCCACTTACATCCATTGTAACAGAGAAAAGGGAGGTCTCTCCACAGGCTGGTCACAAGGGGCCTTAGAGGAGGGGACCATCTCATGTCTTCCGTAAACCAGGTCACTTCTGAGAGTGAGAGGGCTTATCACTACTAATGAAGCTGGCACGATAGGCCCTGACGGACACAATCTCTCCAAACCGGGACACAGCGACGCATGGGAGACTCGGGAGAGCTCTTCAAGGCCTGGAGATCTGGTACCCCATGTCAGCATCTTTCTTTGGCAGGAGACACAAGGGCAATAGCAGCCTGTCCCTACTGTCTATTATTCTAAGCTTGGCCGTGCAGGGAGCTGAGTGTCCTTTCCAGGAAGATAGAATACATGACGGAACAAAGGAAGAGACCCTGCCTTGCTTGCCCAAGTCCCTGTGAGGAGCTCCTCCCAGGTCTAGAAAGTGTACTCGCTCTCTCTGTAACGTTTCCATCAAAGAAAGGAATGATTTGAATGCTGTCTGAAAGTGGGACGTATTTTCAGCCCGGAACCTCTCCAAGGGAGTAAAAGAATGTCACAGGATGGGATCACTGGCCCAGGATTTCTGCCTGGGGAACCTGGGAGGAGGGGTATGGGCATCACATGGCCTCCTCTGGGTTGCAGCCCCCAAGCTCCCTGTCACCACTGGCTCTGGAGGGTTGACAATCGCCCCTCTCCTCACATGTCTACTCCTGGGACCAAGGGAGCCAAAGCAGCTCAGGGTCATGGACTGGGAAGACCTCACCGACCCCACCATTCCCAGGGAATGATTTGTGTGGGGAATGTCCAAATGTTGCGTAGCATTGCCTTGGATAAGAGCCACAGGGAGAGAGAGACTTTGACAGCTGTCTGCCCTACACCTTCTTCTCATTGTACCTACAGGAATTCAAAGGAGACCCAGACCAGAAAGAGGCATCTGTCCTAGTGCGGGCAGGCCCCACCCTAAGGCAAGGATTCCCTCCCACTAGAGTAATCATTGCCTGATAGCCTTCATCCTGGGTCAGCCTCCCCTTTGCAATGTCCTACCCATAACTCCCCTAGTCTTGCGACAAATCAGAAGTCTGCCTCCGGCTTCTTTTCTGGTGCCTGGTGGAGCACGAGTCCCACCTCCTTCCTGGCTACTACTTAGCATCTTCCAACCTCTGAGCTGGCCAGGCTCCAGGATTTGCTTGCAGCAGCCCGGGGGGCAACTGCCTTGTATCTGCAACCTCTGCTCATACTTCTTGTCTCCCAGACGCACTCCAGGCAACACGCCTGAGCCAGCCCTCACTGGGCTGGGCTTTCCTGGCCCCAGTGCCTTAGGCTTCCATCCCCGGGCCCCACTGTGACAAGGACCGGGTCTGTCCTCTGGATCCCCCTTCAGTGCTGCCACATCACACATGCACCGTCCTCTCTTCTCTAGGGAAATCCCATGACCTCTACACTTTCTCTGTCACAAACGGGCAGGGACGGGGTAGGTGAGTGGACCGCGGCCCCATCCCGCTGATGGAGCCTGCATGCAATGCCTTCCCACCATCATCTTCCTAAACTCACAGAGGAAAGCCCAGTCCTGCTTCTCCAGCTGAAACAGCTGTTCTGTGTGTCCGCAACCTCCTGCGTCCTTGTGCTGCATCCAGCTTTCTCTGCATTCTTCCTGAATCTTCTATTGTGATAATTTAGCAGCCAGTGGGCTATTTCCTGATCATTTTTAGGATGTGTGATTTCTCCGTGACATTGTAGCAGATTTCTATACCGCAGTTCAAAGTTCCCGGGCCGCGGTGTCCTCCGTCACAGCCTGCGGACGTGAGCCTGCACACTACTGACCATGATTACGCTCGAGCCCGAAGGACTCCCTTTTCCAGCGTCCAGGCCACCCCACTGGCTGCGGGAAGCATTACCTTCCTGGCCGCTGGTCCTTCCTGTCCTCCTCCTGCTCCCTGGGCTCCCAGCTTCATCTTTATGTCTTTTTCAGTGGAGCCTGTTTGCTCTTCCATTTGCCTTCTATGCTCTCATTCTTTAGACAATGGAACCTCTTTTCTAATACTGATCACTCTTCACACCCATTCTCAATACATTATTGTTTAGGGAGGGAAACCTTTCCTCACCAGGAAGGAGAGTGAAAACAGGCAGAAAACACCAAGTTTGCTACACTCCAGGGAGCTGCCAGATTGCACAACCTGGGAAATTAGATGGAGCCTGACGTTCTGGATTCCGTGTTCGCTCTGGCCAAGGGGAATTTCCCAAATCCCAGTGTTTTGCTTCAAACCTGTCTCCCCCTCCCTTCCCCTAGCAAAGCGTCAGTATATATAGCCCGGGCTCCCCTCATAGGCAGGGGCCACAGGCAGCTCGGCCTCACCAGAGCCTCTGTGGGAAGCGACAGCCGAAGGTGAGGTACTAGAACTTTCCAAGACTTCCTCTCTTTGGGGATTCTCTTTCCCCACAACACCCCTGTGCTGGGTCCCAGCTCTCTGCTTCCTTCCTGCATCTCCTAGCCTGACAATTCGGATTCAGCAGATGTGAACGCTTTCTGGGACTGGGATTTAGTCGTGTCCTTCCTCGGTGAGAGTTCAGGGATGGGTAGAGCAGGCATTCTACAAATATTTGTGCGTTGTTTCACTCAACTCATTCGACAGACTGCTGGATGGTCACAAAATGCCCAGATGCCTCCTTGGAAGCTTTCTGTACAGAGGGTGTCAGGGCTCATAGGTGACCACTGAAACGGAAAGTGGTTTATATGAGAAGCGCAGTGCAGGCTCTCATACAGGGATTCCAATGAGGCAAGTGGAAATGGAGAAGTGGACCTTCTGGAATAATGTCTATGTATCTATGTATCACCTGCCTAGTGTATGTATACGCGTTGTCTACTCTTTCTACATATACACACACACATGTACACGCATGGTGTGTGAGTGCACATACAGATGTGTGTCTGTGTGTGTGTACAGACATAGGTCATATTGAGTCGGCTTAGTTTGGGGATACAAGAACAGGTCAACGTTACTCCCCGAAGAAAGCAAACCAAACAGAAACAAACCACGTGTCATCTCTGTGTGTCTGTGACTCTGCTGCAGGATGAAGCTCTTCCTGGGTGTCCTCTTGTGCTCCCTGGTCCTGGGCGTCAGCAGCCAAGGATGGTTATCCTTCCTCAAGGAAGCTGGTCAAGGTAAGGCCCAAAGCATGGGGGTCAGGGGGAGGCTGCACCTGGCCTCCCTCCAGGATTCCCCAGCGCGGAGGCCACATCCACACAGGGCAAAGGCCCCAAGTGGGAAGGGAAGAAGCGTGGTTTTCAAGGTAACAGTTTCCAAGGGTTGTTTTTTTTTTTTAATTGAACTCTGTCATATCACATCGTATATATTTAAGGTGGACGTCACGTTAATTTGATGCGTTTATACAGTTAATCTGATTGCCACTGGAGCTATAACTAGCACCTCTATCGTGTTACGTAATTATCCTTTCCTTTTCGTCGTTGACACAAGTAAGTCCCAGTAGAGAGCGTGTTTGATAATTACAATACACTCTTGTTTGGTGCTCATTATACTGCGCGTCAGGTCCCTAGGGCTCACTTAGCACCCGGGGCTTTTCCCCTTAAGCCACACGCGTCCTCTCCCTCCAGCCCTGGCTTTCCTGGGCAGCATCGCACTCTTCCATGGGGAGCCCCAGGCTGGAGGTCACAGAAGGTTCCAGCCTCAACTTGCAGCAGGAGCAGGAAGAGATCTGGGGTCTTGGGCACGTGCTCCCTACATACAGGTGGGACGCGAGTGCCGCCTAGTGGGAGGTGAGGGACAGCTCATGGCTGGGTGTCAGGCAGCCAGGAAGGGGGTGCCTCAAACTTGTGCCCTTAGTCATTACATCGGAGACTAACTGAGCTTGGCCCGTGCTGGGCGCTGTGCTAAGAGCTCTACGTGGGTGAATGAACTCGTTGTCACCCTCGGGTTTTAATCTGCAATCCTGCCATGTGGGCACCATCATCCCTTAACAGAGAACCTGAGGCGCAGAGAGATGAGGCCCCTAACAAGTCCTCAAGCAGAGCCGGGGTTACCCCAGTGGTGGAGCTCCCCAGACCTTGCGAGGACAGGACCGTCCTGCCTCCCAGACCAGAGAGCGCGTGGCCGACTGCGGGCTTTGGGAGCACAGAACCCTCTTGTTTCTCGGAGCAAATGGCCGACAGTCAGGCTGTGGCCGAGGCAGAAGGCCACTCTGCAGAGCTCCTCTCCCCACAGAAGGCACAGGGAATTACGCGATGGTGCTTCTGCGGGCCTGAGCCCTGGCTGGGCAGCAGAGCAAGACAGACGCACTGCGGGAGTCAGACAGCAGCAAGATCTGTGTATTTCCCACAATCATGTATTTTTATGTGTTTGTGAGAGTCACTGATGACTGCGTTAAGGGTTTGCTGTCAATCCTTCTAAATTCTCACAGGCACTGCGGCAAATGTGGTTGCATCTTTAGGTCAAGGTTTTTCCAAGGGTTGTTCTAGGACCGTGTGCAGGAGAATCACCCGGGGCTTGGGCTGCTTTGTGCAATGCAGACGCCAGGTGCACACACTCCCTCTGCTGAATCATCATTCCTGGGCTGAGCCTGAAATCTGGGCTCTACCAAGCACCCCAGTGGCTTTTCGTGCCCGCTCAAGGCTGGGAACCACTACCTCCCGTTTGCCCCCATAATTGACCAGTCCTTCGGGCATTTTGGAAGGACTTCCTAAGCAAGGGGCCTCCAAGCATCTATTTAAATCTAACTCGGAGGGAGTAAGTACAGTGAGAATGTCGTACTGCTCAGCAAAGTGATCTTTCTGAACACCGGAAATAATAAATACTTAAAAGGAAGAGAAGGCATCGCACGGATATTACGTAAACTAGGATTACAACTCAACAGTAGAGTTTTGTCTTTTGCCTAGTAAGCTACGTTAGTCTTCGTCTTATTGTAGCCTGATCAGATTCCTTCAGTCCGTAACTCTCTGCTCTTCCTCTTAGCTTAGTCCCTTCACTGTTTGTGTCCCAGCCTTCCTAAGCCCGGAGAAGTGATAGCACAGTGAGCCCTACAACCTTCCAGGAGTTATACGTGTATTTTCTCAGTTTGTCTGCATACCCACTCTGTGGAAGGCAATACGCTTCCATTTATTGGGGAGAACCCTGAATTTTAGAGCTGATGGGTCAGTTGCCCTTTTTCTGCATCAGTGACCCCATTTCTGTAAAGCTCTCTTGGGGGAACTCACCTTCCTCAATTATATTTATGATTGAGTTTGGACAGTTTCCTGGTGGCACATACGCCCCAGACACTCAGATGTTCACGGGATTGAGTTGTCTTCACGCTGCCCACAGGGATGAATTTCTCCCCTTGACTCGGTTGGAGCCCTCTGGGTCAGCAGCCTCCAACAGACTTGCCTTTGTCCTCACGCCCCAGTCAGAGGGTTCCCTGCCCTTTCCAGGTAGAGGTTCATTGCTCAACGAAGCATCGCCGAAGACCATCCCACCTCTTGTTCACACGCATCACACGCAGCCACAGGCCGAGCAGCACAGTACTTAGAATGGAATCAAAGAGAATAAAACTTGCACCAAGTGTGATCCTCTAACATTAACCCCGGGGAGTGAAAAGCACAGGAAAAGTTATCTCAGCCAATATAATCTCTGAGGGCTTTGTCAAAAGGCTGAAATCTTAGAATCATTGGGAGGAAAACCTTTTCTCTATTTTGCCAAGAGATGCTCACTTCCATTTTTTTTTCCTTTCCAGGGACTAGAGACATGATGAGAGCCTACTCTGACATGAGAGAAGCCAATTACAAAAATTCAGACAAATACTTCCATGCCCGGGGGAACTATGATGCTGCACGAAGGGGCCCTGGGGGTGCCTGGGCTGCTAAAGTCATCAGGTAACATGGGCCCTGGGGATGGAGGGATGGGTGAGCTGAGCATGGCTGCCTTAGAGAGAAAAGAGGGACCAAGCCCTAGACAAGTTTCCTGTACAGACTGTGGCCCCTCCTCCTCTTGCCCACCCTCCCCTCTGTGCCCAGCATGGGGTCTCAGTGGCTGGCAGAGCCAGAGCAAGGCCAGTGGGAATGGGTGACTCCCTACCCTCCCGCTAGGGGCAACAGGACCAGCCTGGCCTGAGGTGGGCTGTGCCTGGAGCAGGGTCAGAGTTTTAGCCCCTCTGGCCTTGGCTCCTCTCAGCCAACCCTTGGGAAGAAGAGAGACCGGTGGGGGCCGTGGGCGGTTGCTCTTCAACCCCTAATGAATCTCTTACCTGCCTCCCTCCATTCCAGCGACGCCAGAGAGAGTTCTCAGAGAGTCACAGACCTTTTTAAGTATGGAAACAGTGGCCACGGAGTGGAGGACTCGAAGGCTGACCAGGCTGCCAATGAATGGGGCCGCAGTGGCAAAGACCCCAACCACTTCCGACCCCCTGGCCTGCCTGCCAAGTACTGAGCTTCCCCTTGGCTCTGCCCTGGAGAGACAGGCTCTGAGCTCCCTGAGGCCAGGGACACCCAGTCATTGACTTCTCTGTCCCCGGAAGCTGGTGGAGAGCACCTAAAAGGTGTCTAATAAATGCTTAAAGAGATTGTTGAAAAGTGTGTGTCACTCTTGGGTGTAAGGACTGCTCGTTTGTTCAGGGGATGATGGATGGACACCCCCTGTGCAGGTGGAATCTGGGCCCCTGTGTTTGGTGTAGGGGACCATCTCAGCATGACACAGAACAGACGCTCTGCAACCACCCTTCCAGGATAGATCCGCTCCCCTGCCCAGGTCCCTCGGGTTGCACTGGTGTTATTTCCAGGTCCCTCCGTGTCCAGGCCCTTCACTGCTGCCTGTCATGTCCTGTCACCTTCTCTGTTCTCAGGGTGTACTTCCCTTTGTCTTGCTCCTCAGTGGTCTCTGTCCTTGGGGGTAGGGGACTGCACCATGGAGGACATGACTCTGGCATCCAGCTTTGGCCACTGCCACCGTGATCTTCTGTTGGTTTCTGGGCAGCGCCTTCCAATGCAATGAAAGCCAGTTTCTGTCCCTGTCCTCTAAGAAGTGCCCCCAAGGCAGTTTTTCTCCGCCTAATTTCACTGACTTACACAACAGCTCCCAGGAACAAAATATACAGGATATGGTGGCATAGTGACATCATCAACACCTGGCGAGTTTTGTTGTCACCTCAGTAGGGGCCTTCCTGCTCATCAACTTTTACTCATGGCACCCAGCAAACTTTTTCTGCCACGCAAAGGACCACGGCCACATACTTTCTAACAAGACCTTAATGTCAGCCTTGTGAGGGCCCATCCTGAATTTATCCTTCATTTTTTATCCCTTAATAGCCAATCTCCTGCAACTATATAATAATTTTTTATGTTAAACCCTCTCTCTTCAAATTACTGCCTGGTTTGTGTCTCCTGATTGGCTCGACAGGTAACGGGCTCTACCTTTGACATCCACAGCACAGCCGATGAGACCCCTCACATCCCCCTCTGGCTCTTACTTTATCATGCTGAGGCCTCTCCAGGTGTTTGTTGCTCTTCCCAGACCTGTGTCCCGATCTCGTCACTGCCCAGTCACATGTGTCCTGTCCCCTTCTCTGCCTCTGCACCTTGTCCCTCAGTGGCTTTTCCATTAGGCTTTGGGAAGCCTAATCCCAGGTGTTCTGGCAACTGATGTCCTGGCCTCCCCAAGACCAGCCCCTGACCCTGATGACATTTTTCACCAGCTCCTTTTGGTCCTACCTGAGCAACAGCTCTCACATGTTTCTCTCATCTTTATTCCTACTGTCCTTGAACTCAGATCCCAGTACAAATTCTACTTCCTTGAAGAACCTTCCCAGTAGCCCGAGCACCACATTCTGGGGCAGACTTTGGGGCTCTCAGGGAGCTTCATTCACACCTGCGGGCTCATCTTTACCTCATCCCCTCTGTTCCTTTACTGTGTCAGCTCCCCTGATAGATTTTGTAAAGATTTTTATTTATTTGCGAGAGACACACAGAGATAGCGAGAGAGAGCACAAGAGCGGGGAAGGAGAGGGAGAAGCAGGCTCTCCGCTGACAGGGAGCCCGACGTGGGGCTCAATCCCGGGACCCTGAGATCACGACCTGAACTGAAGGCACACGCTTAACTGACAGCCACCCAGGCGCCCCTCCCCTGACAGACTTCAAGCCTCTCCAACATAACTCACATCCGGTAGTATGCAGTTCACAAAACACTTTCAATCTGTTTTCTACCTCACTTTTCTTTTGACAATGTCCAGTGTTCTAGAGAGGAAGCCAGGTATGCACGCAGACACTTACAGTTTAATAGGAGCCCCCACCGGAGCACACACTGGGGGCGATCCCAGCGCTGCTGGGGCGTGGGAGGCTGGTGAATGCGAAGCGAGTAGCTGCCACTTCCCTTGTTTGCAGATGCCAAACTGTGCTCTCTACTGTACGTGCCGTCTGATGTACGCCAGTCGTCGCAGTTCTCCTGGAGAACCCCAGGCGGAGAGGGACGCAATGAGGACCGTGTCCGGGGTTGGACACCGAACGGGAGCAGAGCCAGGACCACAGGCTGGAGTGTCTGTCTCCAGAACCTGGGGTGTGCTCTGCAAGGCCAAGAGCTTCCGCGGGGGGCCTCTCTCTCCTTCCGGGATCTCTAGCACTAGGGGTAAACGGCCAGGAGAGCACTTACAATCGGGAGATGCCTGTTTAAGGACGGGCACCACGCCCGGCACATCATCGGAGGCGCGACGCCTCACCCAGTCCAGGCACTTGCCCGCGGCTTCCCCGATAAATGCCCACACTGAACACCTGGACTCGGCCCACCTCACTCAACTCTTGCACCTTTTCCTCCTACCAGTCTCACTTTTTGAAAGAGCCACCCATCTACACTGATTCCTCCCTTCTGACTCACACCTGAATCTACTCCAGCCTGGCGTCTGTCCCCAGCACTCCAACAGAGCAACTCTTGTCCACCAGGGACCTCCGTGTTGCCCAAAACAAGTGACCTATCCGTCCTTGCGAGTAGGCCTCTGAGCGATGTTCAGCACACCTGCCTTCTCCCACTTTCTTGAAAGATGCTATCAATGCCTTCATGATACGACATGCTCCTTTTGTCACCCTTCCTGGCCCACTGCTCTCCAGCCGCACTGGTCTTCCCTTGGTTCCACCGGAAAGGCAAGCTCTAATTGGCCACAGTGGATTTGCCTAGAACACTCGACCCATCTGCTCTTCCCTGGCTGCTCCCTTCTTATCCTGAGTCTCACATGAAATCTGTCTTCGGAGAGGCCTTCTCTGACTGCTCTGAGTCGCCTACCACGGCTATTCTTTCCTTCCTATTATTAATACGAAGGATGATTTTTTTTCATTTCTTGCTTTACATTTTTCTGTTATATATTTTTTAATTGTTTTCTTGGTTCATCTTCCACCCTAGGTTGTAACAATTTGTCTTATTTAGCTGTAAATATCTGGCACTAAGCAAAGCATCTGGTACATAACAGAACCACGACACTTAATGAATGGTTGAACTAATTTATTTTTTAACTAATTAGTCAAAAGGAGGGGATGAGGTCAAGCTCACAGATGATGGGTTAACCTGAAAAGGAGCAAGGAGTTACTCCTGAGGAAGGGAGGTAAAGCGAATGCAGTTAGGAGATGCAGAACATTGCAGAGGGAGGACGAGGAGCCTGTGGGAGTTCAGTCGTCATTATTGTCCACAGGACCCATCACAAAGGGCAAAAAGCACGTCTATCTTGTTGTATGTCCTCCTCGTTATCCAGAGTACCTACCACAGCTCCTGTCACACAGTGGATGCTCAGTAAACATTTACTGAGTGAATGAATGAAGCAGGAAGAAAAGTATTCTGCAGAGAACGACAGACCTGGGAGCAGCGTTTGACTTGTGGAGGATATCTGGTATTTAATACGGGTTTTGGTCTGCACGACACGGTGATGTTTCCCTTACAGGTGAACATCCAAATCTACACCAAGATCTCTACTAAAGTACCATCTAAACTAACGTCATCTCACTTCATCGTAGAAAAAATCTTCTCTAGAATGCTTTGCAAGCTTTCTCATTAGAAATGAAAATTATGATCCCAGTGATGGCTTTTGGACATATCAACTTGGCTAGGCTGAACTACAGCCCTCACAGTTCCCTCTGTGAGGCCAGCTGGATGGGCCAGTAGAGGTATTTTTTGTCCAGAGTTAAAGGGTAAAGGGGAGGCAGAGCCACTTTGTATACACACAACTTTCCTCAGTTATTCAAACACTAATTTACATGCTCCTGTGAGGTTTTTTTGCAGATGTGATCAAAGTCCTTAATAAATTATCTTTAGATTAATCAAATGGGTGATTATCCTAGGTGGAACTGGCTTCGTCAGTTGGAAGGCCTTTAGAAAAAGGCTTAAATCTTCCTTGACCTGGTCTCCAAATAGTCACTGGGCCTACAATTGCTCTCCTTTCCCCTGGATCTCACGATCCTGCCTGTCCGTGGTGACTACTTAGCCAGCCCCTACAATCGTGTAAGCCAGTTCCTTGTAATACGGCCATTAATATATACATATGTCTCTTATTGGTTCCATTTCTCAGGTTGAATTCTGATTCAGAATTTGGTACTCTAAGTTGTTTTAGAGGAGCAGAATCATAAAGATCGATTTAGATTCAGATTTCTCACAAGGAATTAGCCTATGCAATGGTGGCGGCTGGCTAAGTAGGTCCAGAGTCCACAGGGAAGACCTGTTTTCCATGCAACCAAGCAGGGAGGATCCCAAGGGGGCTGGAACCCCACAGGTGTGAGCTCAAGTCGTTGTCGGTAGGTGGAATCTTCTCTCCCTTGGGTGGTTCCTCTCTTTGGAACTAAGTCTTTTAGACCACCAGAACTTCAAGTCCCAAGGATAGAAAACAAAAAATTTTGTGGATCGGCAGAGTAATAGTGAGAAAAACCACTAACACTTCTTTGCCTTTAGGCCTGGACTCGTGAACTGTGGCTATGGGAGAAACAGTACCAAATACCGACACTGATTGAAAGCACATACCCTATGGAGGGGGGCACTGCTGACCCCTGCCAGCACCCTGAACGTGCTGCTATCTAGCTAGTGCTGTAGCTGCGTTTTCAACAGGTCATTCCACCAGTCTTCCCAGCCGGCTACTTCAAGGTAATAGACAACATGATTATACCAGTGAATTCCATGAGCACAGCCCCACTGCCACGTTTTACTTGTTGCAAAATGAGTTCTTTAATCAGAAGTAATACTGTATAAAACAAATACCATGACGGTGGCATCCTGAAGTCCACAGACTTTGGCAGAAGCACTGCATGCAGGGAAGACAAATCTATATTCACCGTGTCTATTCCAATAAGAAAAAGCATTGCCCCTTCCATGACGGAAGTAGCAGCATTATTCAAAATACCCAAGAAGTGGAAGCAACCCAAGTATTTATCAATTAATGAGTGTTTAAACAAAATGTGGTATATTCCTACCATGGGATGGAATTCAGCCATAATAGGAATAAAGTACTAACACATGCTACATGGATGAACCTTGAAAACATTAGGCTAGATAAAAGAAGCCAGACACAAAAGGCTATATATTACATGATTTGATTTGTATGAAATGTCAAGTCCAGAGACAGAAAGATCAGTGGTTGCCATGGCCTGGTAGGAGGAGGAATAGGGAGTGACTGCTAAGAGTATTAAGTTTCCTTTTGGCATGATGGAAATATTCTGGAATTGCACGGAGGTGAAGACTGCACAACCTTGTGAATATACTAGAAACCTTTGAACTGAACACTAAGGGTGAATTTAATGGTATGTGAATTATATCTCAACTAAAAAACTGAACGAGGAAAAAATGTAAATAATACACTAGGGTCGGGGGGAAGGAGAGAATAGTCATCAAATAACGTGGATCAAATACTATGCAGTCATTTCAGATAATAGCCATCTTACACAGGGGAGTTTTTAAAAATTCTGTTTAGTATTATCTTGATAAGACAACAAAAGAATCTGTTGTTTACCTTATGCACAGGGAATTTTCTTTTTCTTTTTTTTAAAGATTTTATTTATTTATTTGACAGAGAGAGACAGCCAGCGAGAGAGGGAACATAAGCAGGGGGAGTGGGAGAGGAAGAAGCAGGCTCCCAGCGGAGGAGCCTGATGTGGGGCTCGATCCCAGAACGCCACGATCACACCCTGAGCCAAAGGCAGATGCTTAACAACTGTGCCACCCAGGCGCCCCGGCACAGGGAATTTTCTAAAAAATATTATTACTGGCGGAGGAGTTAAGATGGCGGAGGAGTAGGGGACCCCTTTTTCAGCCGGTCCCCCGAGTCGAGCTGGATAGGTACCAGACCATCCTGAACATCCACGGAATCAGCCTGAGACGCAGGAAGATGCATCTGGATCTCTACAAATGAACATCTCCAGTGCTGAGTATTGAGGTACGAAGCAGGGAGCCGTGAAACTGCGCACAGATATCAGAAGATAAACCGAAGGGGGAGGGAGCCGCCGCGTTCGGGCGCCGGGAAGCGGTAGCCACCTGCACGGGGGAGCGGGCGGACTCGCGGACGGCACCCGCGAGACAGCAGACTGAGACCGCGAGCCGGGAGCGCGCGCCCGACCAAACTTCTCACGGAGCTCCAGTGCGTTCACTGGATCCAGACTGAGACCGGGAGATCCCGGAGCGCGCGCGGGGCGGCTGGCGGCTGGCGGCATTAGAAACACAAAGGACAGAGACGCGCCGGGCCTGGAAGTGAGGGCTGGGACGCCGGGTGTGGGGCGCACATCCCGGGACGCTGCAGGCTTGAGCAGCACCAACAGTAACGGAGTTAAAGTGGCCAGAACATCAGTGGAGAATGGGCCGCGATCCCTCTGTTCTGAGACAGAGGCTGAGATTCGGCCCCTGCTGCTCTGACTCTCAGAAGAGGCACAGCAAACCGCCAGGGAAAGCCGCCAGAGAACAAAAGCCTGAAAATACCGGCTCACAGGGTGCACATCCCCATCCCCCCTCGCAGGGGACATGGAGACTCTAACCAAACAGGGTTGCCTGAGTATCGGCGCGGCAGGCCCCTTCCCCAGAACACAGAGGGCAGGCTGAAAAATCAAGAAGCCCACAACCCTAAGATCTCTATAAAACAAGGGCACACGGCCTGAGTCCCAGTCAATAATTTGGGCACTGGACAACCCCGCAACCTCTCCTCATCAGAATGACGAGAAGGAGAAGTCCCCCCCAGCAAAGAAAAGACAATGAGTCTGTGGCCTCTGCGGATATGGAGTCTGTGGATATGGATATAACCAAATTATCAGAAATGGAATTCAGAGTAACAATGGTCAAGATGATGTGTAGACTTGAAAAAAGTATTAACGAAAATGTTAATGAGAATATAGAATCTCTAAGGGCGGAAATGAGAGTGAATCTGGCAGAAATTAAAAATTCTATGAGCCAAATGCAGGCAAAACTAGAGGCTCTGACGGCCAGGGTGAATGAGGCAGAAGAATGTATCAGCGAACTGGAAGAATGGGTTAATAGAAGACAAAGCTAAAATAGAATCTGGGCTCAAAAAAATCCATTCTCAAGAATGTAGGCTATGGGAGATTACTGACTCAATGAAACGTTCCAATGTCAGAATCATCGGCATCCCCGAGGGGGTGGAGAAAAAGAGATGTCTAGAAGAGATATTTGAATAAATTGTAGCTGAAAACTTCCCTAATCTAGCAAAGGAAACAAGCATTCGTGTCCAAGAGGCAGAGAGGACCCATCCCAAGCTCAACCACGACAAACCTATGCCACGTCACGTCACGTCACGTCATAGTGCAATTTGCAAATATTAGAACCAAGGATACAGTATTGAAAGCAGCCAGGGCAAAGAAATTTCTCACGTACCAAGGCAAAGGTATCAGAATTATGTCAGACCTGTCTACACAGACCTGGAATGAGAGAAAGGGTTGGGGGGGCATTTTTAAAGCTCTTTCAGAGAAAAACATGCAGCCAAGGATCCTTTATCCAGCAAGGCTGTCATTCAGAATTGATGGAGAAATAAAGATCTTCCAGAATCGCCAGTCACTGACCAATTTCGTAACCACGAAACCAGCCCTACAGGAGATATTAAGGGGGGTTCTATAAAAGTAAAAAGGCCCCAAGAGTGATTCAGAACAGAAAGTCACAACCGATACAAAGACTTTACTGGTAACATGGCATCATTAAAATCATCTCTCTCAATAATCAGTCTCAATGTAAATGGCCTAAATGCTCCCATAAAACGCCACAGGGTTGCAGATTGGATAAAAAGACATGACCCATCCATTTGCTGTCTACAAGAGACTCATTTTGAACCTAAAGATACATTCAGACTGAAAGTAAAGGGATGGATACCATCTTTCACACCAATGGACCTCAAAAGAAAGCTGGGGTAGCAATTCTCATATCAGACAGATTGGATTTTAAACTAAAGACTATAGTTAGAGACACAGAAGGGCACTATATTATTCTTAAAGGATGTATCCAACAAGTGGATATAACAATTATAAATATATATGCCCCCAACGGGGGAGCAGCCAGATACACAAGCCAACTCTGAACCACAATAGAGAGACATATAGATAAAAATACATTAATAGTAGGGGACCTCAACACTCCACTATCAGCAACAGACAGATCACCTAAGCAAGAAATCAAAGAAACAAGAGCTTTGAAAGCCATACTCGACGAATTGGACCTCATAGATATATATAGAACACTACACCCCAGAACCAAAGAATACTCATTCTATTCTAATGCCCATGGAACATTCTCAAGAATAGACCATGTTCTGGGTCACAAAACAGGTCTCAATCGATATCAAAAGACTGAAATTATTCCCTGCATATTCTCAGACCACAACGCTCTGAAATTGGAACTCAACCACAAGGAAAAATTTGGAAGAAACTCAAACACTTGGAGACTAAGAACCATCCTGCTCAGGAATGATTCGATAAACCAGGAAATCAAAAATCAATTTAAACAATTTATGGAGACCAACGAGAATGAAAACACAACGGTCCAAAACCTATGGGATACTGCAAAGGCAGTCCTAAGGGGGAAATACATAGCTGTCCAAGCCTCACTCAAAAGAATAGAAAAATCTAAAATGCAGTTTTTATATTCTCACCTCAAGAAGCTGGAACAGCAACAGAGGGACAGGCCTAATCCATGCACGAGGAAGCAGCTGACCAAGATTAGAGCAGAAACCAATGAATTAGAAACCAGGAGTATAGTAGAGCAGATCAACAGGACTAGAAGCTGGTTCTTTGAGAGAATCAATAAAATTGACAGACCACTGGCAAGACTTATCCAAAAGAATAGAGAAAGGACCCAAATTAATAAAATTATGAATGAAAAAGGAGCGGTCACAACCAACACCAATGAAATTGGAAGGATTATTAGAAACTTTTATCAACAGCTTTAGGTCAATAAATTAAGCAATCTGGAAGAGATGGAGGCCTTCCTGGAAACCTATAAACTACCAAGACTGAAACAGGAAGAAATTGATTTTTTTAAACAGGCCAATTAATTATGAAGAGATTGAGTCAGTGATAAACAACCTTCCAAAAAACAAAACTCCAGGCCCGGACGGTTTTCCTGGGGAATTCTACCAAACATTCAAAGAAGAAATAATACCTATTCTCCTAAAGCTATTTCAAAAAATAGAAACAGAAGGAAAGCTACCAAACTCATTCTATGAGGCCAATATTACCTTGATCCCCAAACCAGGCAAAGACCCCTTCAAAAAGGAAAATTACAGACCGATTTCCCTAATGAATATGGACGCCAAAATCCTCAACAAGATCCTGGCTAATAGAATCCAACAGTACATTAAAAGGATTATCCATCATGATCAAGTGGGATTCATCCCTGGGATGCAAGGGTGGTTCAACATTCGCAAATCTATCAGTGTCTTAGATTTTATCCAGAAGGAAAAAGCCAAAAATCATATGATTCTCTCAATAGATGCAGAAAAAGCATTTGACAAAATACAGCATCCTTTCCTGATTAAAACCCTTCAGAGTGTAGGGATAGAGGGTACATTCCTCAATCTCATAAAAACCATCTATGAAAAGCCTACAGCAAATATCATTCTCAATGGGGAAAAGCTGGAAGCCTTTCCCTTAAGATCAGGAACACGACAAGGATGCCCACTCTCGCCACTACTATTCAACATAGTACTAGAAGTCCTTGCAACAGCAATCAGACAACAAAAAGGGATAAAAGTATCAAAATCGGCAAAGAAGAAGTCAAACTGTCTCTCCTCGCAGATGACATGATACTCTATATGGAAAACCCAAAAGAATCCACTCCCAAACTATTAGAAGTTATAGAGCAATTCAGTAATGTGGCGGGATACAAAATCAATTCTCAGAAATCAGTTGCATTTCTATACACGAATGAGACTGAAGAAAGAGAAATTAGGGAATCCATCCCATTTACAATAGCACCAAAAACCATACGTTACCTTGGAATTATTTTAACCAGAGACACAAAGGATCTATATTCTAGAAACTATAAATCACTCTTGAAAGACATTGAAGAAGACACAAAAAGATGGAAAAATATTCCATGCTCATGGATCAGAAGAATTAACATAGTTAAAATGTCCATGCTACCCAGAGCAATCTACACTTTCAATGCTATCCCGATCAAAATACCTATGACATTTTTCAAAGAACTGGAACAAACAGTCCTTAAATTTGTATGGAAACAGAAAAGGCCCGAATCGCCAAGGAACTGTTGAAAAGGAAAAACAAAGCTGGGGGCATCACACTGCCAGATTTCGGGCTGTACTACAAAGCTGTGATCACAAAGACAGCATGGTACTGGCACAAAAACAGACACATAGACCAATGGAACAGAATAGAGAACCCAGAAATGGACCCTCGGCTCTTTGGGCAACTAATCTTTGATAAAGCAGGAAAAAACATTCGGTGGAAAAAAGACAGTCTCTTCAGTAAATGGTGCTGGGAAAATTGGACAGCTACATGCAAAAGAATGAAACTTGACCACTCTCTCACACCATACACAAAGATAAACTCCAAATGGATGAAAGACCTCGATGTGAGACAGGAATCCATCAAAATACTAGAGGAGAACATAGGCAGCAACCTCTACGACATCGGCCAAAGCAACCTTTTTCATGACACATCTCCAAAGGCAAGAGAAACAAAAAGATAAAATGAACTTGTGGGACTTCATCAAGATAAAAAGCTTCTGCACAGCCAAGGAAACAGTCAAAAAAACTAAGAGGCAGCCCACAGAATGGGAGAATATATTTGCAAATGATACTACAGATAAAAGACTGATATCCAAGATCTACAAAGAACTTCTCAAACTCAATACGCGAGAAACAAATACACAAATCATAAAATGGGCAGAAGATATGAACAGACACTTTTCCAATGAGGACATACAAATGGCTAACAGACACATGAAAAAATGTTCAAAATCATTAGCCATCAGGGAAATTCAAATCAAAACCACACTAAGATACCACTTTACGCCAGTTAGAATGGCAAAAATTGACAAGAAACAACAATTGCTGGAGAGGATGTGGAGAAAGGGGATCCCTCCTACATTGTTGGTGGGAATGCAAGTTGGTACAGCCACTCTGGAAAACAGTGTGGAGGTCCCTTAAAAAGTTAAAAATTGAGCTACCCTATGACCCAGCCATTGCACTACTGGGTGTATTTACCCCAAAGATACAGACGTAGTGAAGAGAAGGGCCATATGCACCCCAATGTTCATACCAGCATTGTCCACAATAGCTAAATCGTGGAAGGAGCCGAGATGCCCTTCAACAGATGACTGGATTAAGAAGTTGTGGTCCATATATACAATGGAATATTACTCAGCTATCAGAAAGAACGAATTCTTAACATTTGCTGCAACATGGACAGCACTGGAGGAGATAATGCTAAGTGAAATAAGTCAAGCAGAGAAAGACAATTATCATACGATTTCTCTCATCTATGGAACATAAGGACTAGGAAGATCGGTAGGGGAAGAAAGGGATAAAGAAAGGGGGGGTAATCAGAAGGGGGAATGAAACATGAGAGACTATGGACTCTGAGAAACGAACTGAGGGCTTCAGAGGGGAGGGGGGTGGGGGAATGGGATAGACTGCTGATGGGTAGTAAGGAGGGCACATATTGCATGGTGCACTGGGTATTATACGCAACTAATGAATCATCGAACTTTACATCAGAAACCAGGGATGTACTGTATGGTGACTAACATAATATAATAAAAAAATATTACCATCTCTGTATGAAAAAAAAGAAAAGTAAAACTCTTGCTATGTTTAGTGTGAAATATTAACTATGTTTTGGATAAAAAATAAAAACCAGGATTACTGAGATTGGCTAGAAGAGTATTTGAATAACAATACTAGTCATAATGGCTAATATTTCTTGAGCTCATTCTCGTCCCAGTCAGCCACAACTCCATGGTGTAGATTCTTTTTCAGATGAGGACACTGGGGGGCAGAGACTGAGTCACTTGTTGAAGGTCACAGATATAATGAGTGGTAAAGCCAGGATTTGAACGCAGGCAGCCTGGCTTGAGGCTCCTCGCTTAACCTACACCACCACTTCCTTGGGCAGTATGAATAGATATAATAAGACTCCCCAGTTCTCTGATGGGGACTTACAGTTAATAGGCCAATGAGAGAAAAGCCCCCACTGCTGACAGAATTGTTTCGGGGAGAAATGGAAATGTTTCTCGTCTAGGAGAGACCTCAGCCGGTTTGTGGGCAGGTAAGCAGCAAGGGTGCACAGAAAGCCCCAGCCTGTTCACAGCTTGGACTCCACCTGGCATTTGGGGCACCAGCTGAATGGGCCCTGGGCCCTCTGTCTCTCACTATTGGGTAAGTGTGGACAGCCATTCTCCCCTGTACCCCAGGTTATAGCTGGAGGGCTGCCTGGAGGTCAGAGATTGAGGATCCTTCAGTACTTTTTAAACGAAGCTATGAGCTGAGCTGCATCTGCACGTAGGGAGGTAGGTCCAGGGGCTTAGCTGTGGGCATCTGAGGACATCAGAGTAGCGGGAAGGATACGGAAGCGGATCATGTCAGGGGAGAAACCATCTACTTTTTCTTACCTAACGGAACTTCGACTTGAATAACAGATTAAGTCTAGGTGATAAAGCCTCGGATAGAAGAATCCTCCCACCTCCCGCCCTCCTCACTCCCACTACCTCCCCTAGGTTCTCAGGTGCTTTACGGGTAAACCACCCCAGGGAGCAGCAGTGAGAGACGGGGTGTAGACCAGGGAAGGAGCATGGCTACGAGAAGGATGTATCATAGGACGGGCCACAAGTAGGGGCCTTAGAGCTGGAGCGCAATCCCCCTGGGACATTCTAAGGACTGTAGTATGAGGTACCTGAGCGCCGTCCATCAGGATTCAAAAAGGAAAAGCACTTACTGACCAGCTTCCATCTCTACTGATCCAGTGTGATCCCTCAAATACTAAGGTTCCTGCATTTCGTGGTTGTGCACATGTGAGTGCCCTGCAGGTTTCCCTAGGGCATGAAATAGAAGGCCTATGGAACAGACCCAAAGCCAGGTGCTGCCCAGTTACAGCTGCAGGAAATGGATGCAAGCCCACAGGGAATCATCACAGAAGGGGTAGCAGGAAGAGGCGGGGCCAGAGGATCGGCAGTAGTGCATAAGCCAGACCTGATGTATCACAACCTGGTACTTTTCTAAAGCTCATGGAAGAGCACAGGCATCTCCAAGGCCTGGATAGTAGATTCGCTCAAGAATGAAGGCCCTGATTGGATCTTAGGTGGAAGATAAAAGGGAGAAGAGGAAAAGGCACTGGTTAGCCAAGAGGGGCAGAGAGAGTGGGGCAACGGGGAAGGACAGAGAGATGTAAACTAATGGACTTGTGAAATGATCCAGCCACGAACCTAGTGATGCCACACAGACAGATGCCACCCCAGGGGGGACAGGAGCTGGAGGACAGTGCTCCTTGAAAGAATGGGAATGGTATGGGGTTGGTAGGGACCTGGTGACATTCTTAGCAACAGGACTGTATCTGCTGCACACCACATGGTACTCTGCTTAAGATAACTTGTTTTTGTTTTCTTACAACAAAAGTAGTTAGAAGTTGGGGTAGAATCAGGGTGCTATGATGACCATGATGGTTAGGGGATCCAAGGAATACACAAGCCACAAGGTCCCCAGTGGGGGTTAAGTTCCAAGGGCAAGAAGAAGCAAGTTTTTGTTGGCTAGGGGTTCCCTCCCAACATCGAAGCTGCACTCTGGCCAACCAACAGGTATAAATATTGCCCCCATCACTAGAGGAAAACATCAGTTTGAACATTCACATAGATTCAGAGTTGCCCATCTGGAAAAATGTATTACTTGGGCAAGATGGGAAAACCACAATCTGGGAAAACATTCTCTGTATTTAGGACACAGTAGTGCCAGTTAGTATTTTTCTGAGCCCTCTGGAAAGAATTACCAAGCAGGATTTTTCCCCGGGCTGCTTCTGTGATCTGTATTTGATCCATTAGACCAGGGCTGCCTGGAAACTCCAGACTCCACGGCAGCACTGTGTTGCAATTCTGTAGCAACTCTGTAGGAAGTTTAGTGGATGCAGATTTCTTCTAAATGAAGGGGTAGGAGAAGCTCTGACCCCGCTCTAAACTTACTGTTTCCTGGCAGAGAGATTTCAGCCCCTTGTTCTGCCACAAAATGGTTAAGATGGTGAAGTTTATGTTATCTGTATTTTATCACAATGTAAAGAAATCCAAACTTGACATGTAGACCCTGAAGACACAGAATCCTGGTGAGTTCCAGCAGGTGGGGCTGGGGCAAAGGACACGTCAGGGTTAATTCAGCAGGGGCCCAACCAGGGGACCACGTGCAGAGAGTATCCAAGAAACAGAGAACCCAGGATGAGAGACAAACTCTGGAGCTGAGAAACTGAACTGGAAACAAGGCACAGAGGGCCTTCAGTGACAAGCTCAAGGATTTGGGCTTTACTCTGAAAGCAGAGGGGAGCCGCTGAACGTTTCCGACTGGGAAGAGGCCTGATGAAGGCTGTGCCTCAAGAGGACAAGCCATCTGGCGGTGGATCTCTCATTAACTTCCCACGAGACCAAGACAGGGTTTATCTGTAAACCAGACCAGTCTCTAGCGAAATCTAGGAACAATGTGGGGGTAGGAGGCCAGCTGAGGATTAAATGAGACCCTTGATCTATAGTTCCCAGGCCTGGGGCAGGATCCCCGCCATCAGTATTTGTCACAAGCTCCTGCGGTGACATGTAGCAGGTTTGTAAATCACCTGACTTGGGTGATACCCAGATGCTTGTACTTTAAGGAGCTGAGACTGAGTGGGGGTGGGGGAGGCAGAGTTTAGAAGTGAAGAAAGAAAGGTCACTAAGACTGCTCCTACTATTCAGGCAGACAAGCAGGAGTGAGAATGCGGACCAGTGGCAAGAGAGACGGGGGGGCGGGGGGGGATGACCAGTGGAAAACACCACCGACACAGAACTGAGAGGATTTCCCTAGTGGTGGCACGTGAGGGTTGAGAAGCGGGGAGAGGCAAGGACGACCATAAGGTTCCGAGCCCTGGGCAGGTCAGGGACAAATTTAACATACGCAAGGATATTCTTAACTTCACCTTTTGGTCTTCCCACTCTCTCGGATTCATATGAACCAGCTTACCTGGGTCTGATCACTGCTGGGCGCAAGGATAACTTTCACGTTAACAGCTTTCACACAAGCCTTTCACACAACAGCTAACACGTGTTCCCCGAGCACTGTCACAAGCTCTACTGCCCTGCACTTTAGTCTCACATGTCACCAAGAGATGGCTCTCCCTGTACTCTCTGTGCCTCAGGCACCCTGCTTCATGTTTCACATTCATCACATTCACGACCTCTGTCACTTCTCAAACCACCCTAAGAGCTACTACTGTCCCCATTGTATAGATGGGAAAACTGACACTGAGAGAAACAAAGTAACTTCCCCATGGTCATTTAGGAGGAGACAGAGCAATGTTCAAAGCTAGACAGCCCGCCTTGGCACGCAAGCTCTTAGCCACTACGCTACCCAGTAGCCCTGTTGAAAGTGAGGCCACCATGAATCACTGTCTAGAATTTTTAGGCCGGTGAAAGATACAAGTTGTATGTGAAAACACTGCCTAATATCCAATTTGACTGTTGAAACTTAAATGTTTAACTGTAGGGAATTTTTACTGTTGCTTGGTTTACTTTGGAAAATAAACTCAGATGATGTGATTTTTATTATTTTTTTAATGTTAGAAATTTCTCTGTACCCTTTTGGCAAATGAGGATTGCTGTAAGATGCCTTAGAACAGTCTGTCAGGAAATGATTGCACCACTGGGCCAGTTCAGACTGTCTCCTCCTCCTGAGATTTCTTCTGGGCCCTCTTTTGGACAGTCATTATGTAATGACAGAAGCTTACGGACAGTGGAGGGAGGGGTCTTGCTCCTTACCTTAGTACAGACGCACATTCGACATAATCCAATACAGCCAAAACCCAGCTGATGCTAGTGGGAAGGTATGATACTGTGATCGATGGTAAGAAATATGTATTTGTTGGTCTTCCTCCCATTTCTGGCACAGAGCTCCGAAAACCCTTGGAATTTCCTAAGTGATGAGTGCCACAGAGGTGTCTTGTAGTATAACGAGGTGACACTTGGACTGTACCTAAGGATGGGGGCTGGTTGCCAGTAGAGCCAACCATATGATTCAGAGATTTGGAACTTTCAGTCCCACCCCCCAAACCCCACTCCTGACCTCAGGAAGGAGAGAGTGACTGGACACTGAGTTCGATCGCCGATGACCAGTGATTTAATCAACCATGCCCCTGTAACGAAGGCATAAAAAACCCCGAAGAACTTGATTCAGTGAGCTCCCGAACTGGTGAACATGCGGCGATTTGGAGAAGGTGGAGCTTGGAGCAGGCATGGAAGCTCCTCACGCTTTTCCCCAAATCTTGCCCCAGGCATCTCTTCTATCTGGCTGTTCCCGAGTCATATCCTTATATAATAAACAGGCAATCTAGTAAACAAACTGTTTATCTGAGTTTTGGGAGCTGCTATAGCAAATTTACCAAACCATCAAACCCAAGGAGAGGATTGTGAGGACCTCTGATTTACAGCCAGTTGGTCAGAAGTATAGTTAACAACCTGGACTTGCACTTAGTGTCTAAAGTGGAGGGCAGGCGGAGGGGGATGGGTAACTGGGTGATGTAATGAACACTGGGTAGTCTGTAAGACTGATGAATCACCAACCTCTGCCTCTGAACCCAATAACACATTATATGTTAATTAATTGAATTTAAAATTTAAGAAAATAAAGTGGAGGGCAGTCTTTTGGGACTGAGCCCTTTACCTGTGGGATCTGATGCTACCTCTGGTCAACAGTGTCAGAATTGGGTTGACCTGTAGGACACCCAACTGGTGTCAGAGAATTGCTTGGTAAGGGGAAACACCACACACACACACACACACACACACACACACACACACACACCGCCCCCAACTGTTGACCAGAATCGTGAGGTTTTCTACACTTCCCAAAACTCTAAGAAACTTTGTGAAGCCTCCTTTCTCGGACAATCACTTCAACCCATCTGGCCACATCATATCTGAATATCATGTGGAAGTATGACAGCCATTTCTGTCTGCAGCTCTCTGGCTGTGTTATGAATGAAAAAAAGAAGTGAATCATTCAATGTATCCAACACTTTTCTTACTCCACATTGAGTTGACCCCACACCTTCCTGCAAATTGCTCACGATAAACCTCAGATCTGTATCTATTCAAATAAAAACTTAATAGATTTTACATTTATTATTAATGTAACATGCTATGCAAATGTACCGGAGCCTGACGAAGGCATTCTAGTACATGGCTTAAATGACACAAGCACCTACTACAGTCTTTGTTAGTACTTAGCTTTCCTTTATTATGGCTTTTAAAAAATAATTTTTAAAAGTGCATGATTCCTTTGGACCACCATTTAGGAAAAATTAGAGATAAAACATTTCCAGTAATAAATTAATCATTTGCATAGAGGTTCAGATTAGAAAATGTCAAATACTGGGAAAAAATATATTTTAAATTAGCTCAATTTAAATATGGGGTCATTTCATGTAAATACCTAATGTGAATTTTCAGTGTTTCACTTGTTTGTTATGTTAATTCCATTCCGCCAGGTCTTATTTCAGTAAATTCTCAACTATTCCAGATAAAATATAAAAACAATTCAACTCCTGTCAGTTAACTTTATCTGTCTTCATGCAACCAGGATGAGAAACTTATGCTCCCTACGAGAGTCACAATAGGAAAATAATTCCCCCAATCCACTAGCAAGGAGAAAATAATACTGTAGTTCAGAATAAGGCCTGCACAGCTGTGAACTTTCCCAGAGGACTTCACTTCAGCAAACGAGGACTGATTACTTTCAAAATTCAACCCTTGTTGAGAAACACCGAAGTCACAGATAGAGCCCCAAGTGCAGAAGTTACAGACACTGACAAAAATGCCCCAGGTAAGGCGGCAAGGTTTTCAGGTGGTACCTTTCCTTCAACAGCAAATGCACTCACGAGGTTCAGGAGCATGAGTCAGTTTTTCTCAAAATGTTGTGACCATTTGCTGAATCTTCTTCCACTAGGCCTGCTGAGACCAGAGAAACCGATCACATTTTTCAAGCATGCTTTGTATCAAGGCTCTGAAATCCCAAAGAAAAGAAACAAGTGCATTTAGTTTTCATTGTTCTTTCTTGACAAAACTTTTTAAAACCCACACAGAACTAAAGGATACGAAAAACTGTTTCTGTGCATCGAAAGACACAATCAACAGAGTGAAAAGGCATCCTGCCCTATAAGAGAAAATATTTGCAAATCATGTATCTGATAAAGGGTTAATATCCAGAACACACACAAAATTCATATAACATCAAAAAAGAAAAAAAAAAACCAATGCGATTAAAAAATAGGCAAAAGGACATGAACAGACAGGTCTCCAAAGATGATATACAAACAGCCAACAAGCATATGAAAAGATGCTCAACATCACTAATCATTAGGGAAATGCAAATCAAAACCACAGTGACTTCTCACCTGGTGCCCGTTAAGATGGCTACTATCAAAAAGAAAATTACCAGGTTGCTGAGAATATGGAGAAAATGGAACCCTTGTGCACTATTGGTGGGAATGTAAAATGGTGTAACCCCTATAGAAAATAGTATGAAAGTTCCTCAAAAAATTAAAAATAGAATTCCGTATGATCTAGCAATTCCACTTGTGGGCACACACCCAAAGGAACTGAAAGCAGGGTCTCAAAGGGACATTTGTACAATCTGTGTTCATAGCAGCAACACTCATAAGAGCCACGAGGTGGAAGCATCCCAAGTGTCCATAATACAGATGAATGGATAAACAAAACGTGGTATATCCACAAAACAGAGTATTATTCAACCCTAAAAAAGAAGAAAATTCTAGCACACGCTAGAATATGAATGAACCTTGAAAACATTACGCTAGGTGAAATAAGCCAGTTGCAGAAAGACAAGCACCATATGAATCCACTTATATAAGATACTTATAATACAAGAGTCCTCCCTTACCCACAGTGTTGTTTTCTATGGTTTCAGATACCCATGGTCAACCATGGTCCAGAAGCAAATGATCCTCCTTCTGGCATATTATCAGAAGGTCAAGAATAGCCTACCACTACGTCACAATGCCCATGTCTTTCACCTCAGTTCATCTCATCATGTGGGCCTTTTATCATCTCACATCATCACAAGAAGAGGGGTGAGTATGGTACAATAAGATTATTTTGAGACACAGAGAGAGAGAAAGACCACATTCACATAATCTTTATTACAGTATGCTGTTAGAACTGTTCTATTTTTTAGTTATTATTAATCTCTTACTGTGTCTACTTTATAAGTTAAACTTTATCATAGGTATGCATGTATAGGAAACAACACAGTACCTATAGGGGTTCAGTATATCCATGGCTTCAGGAATCCACTGGGGATCTTGGGGAACATATCCCCCTTGGATAAGGGGAGACTACTGCAGTCAAAATTACAGAGACAGAAAGCAGACTGGTGGCTGCCAGAAGCTGCATGGAGGGGGTAATGAGGAGTTGTTGTTTAATAGGTAAAGTTTAAGTTTTACAAGATAATATGGATATACTTAACACTACTGAACCAAACACTTAAAAATGGTTAAGATGGTAAATTTTACGTTATCTGTGTTTTACCAAGATGGAAACAAAAACAAAAATAGCCCTGAGACAATCTGACATTTGGTACTAATACTGTCTTCGAGAACTAGTACACGTCAGCTTTGGGTATCCACACTGATCTGGACAGTGTCTTGGTCATGACTGTGAAATACAACATTACTTTAGGCTCCTCTCATCAGATGAGTCTCAGCCCCCTCAGCTGTTAGTAAGGGCCTGGGGCTGAGTCATCTCCAGAGCCCCACCCCCTTCTGAAAATCTGTGAGCTTCTACTTTCCCCAAGCACCTGTGGAAAAGGGCACAACAAGGGCATGACAAGTATTACCTCTGCCTTTTCTCAGCAATCCTTAGGATATCGCAGGTTCTGGTAAACCTCTCTGACAGCTCCAGGGTCAAACCACATTCCTGTAGCAGCGACCAGGCCCGATCTGGGCCCATGGCCTTAGCTAACAAGAGTGCCACATTTTCCACGTTGATGGGAGAAGGCCCATCACTGAAGTTCCCATTTGGTAACTTCTGCGAGGCTGGCTTTGTGCTCTTGTTCTGTACGAGATGTAGGAGAAGCTTCCATTCCTCCACGGTCTCTGGGACCCAACCTACACACACACACACAGGAACACACAAATGTTGGCTCTAACGGCTCTCAGCACTCTGCCTGCGTACAGGAGATGGTCAAACCATCTGTGAAAACATTTAATACCAAAACATAAGAACATAATCTTACCATCCTAAGTTATTTTCTGAACATTTGTTGAATAAATAATCCATGATAAGAAGTCACAAAATTATCTCCAAAATCCTTCATTCATTTGCTCACTCAGGAATTCCCCAGCTATATAGCCTACGCCAGGCACCCAAGGTGCAGTGAGGGACCAACCAGACATCATGAGCTCTGCACTCTTGCGGAGCTCACAGTCTAGTAAAGGGGGCAGAACCGAGATAAACACAGAAATAAATCTGTACTTATAAACTGGGCTAAGTGCACTAAAGATCAGGGAACCATTACAGAGAATGGCAGGTCTGGGGGAGGATCTGAGATCTGAGAAGGACTCCATGAGGATGGGCAGGTAAGCAGAGAGCTGAAAGACCAGGCAAGCTTAGAGAGCACATGCCTGTGGCTCATGTATGGGCAGCTTGAGGTCACAGGGCGTCAGGAACCGAGGGTGAAGGAACCTACATTTCTGACAAAGGGAACATGGAAGGCAACCTGACTTGAATTCAAGAACTCAAAGAAAGGTCTACAGCGCACAAAGGCCTGGGCCTTATTCTGAGTTCCACGTAAGGCGCTTCAAGGAGGAGAGCCACATCATCCAATTTTTGTAAAAGAACCCCTCTGGCTGCTATAGGGAAAATGGATTAAAGGTGGGAGAGAATGGAAACCAGATGACTGATCCTGAGGTTACCGCAGCCATCTGGGCAAGGAGCTAGGAGCAGAGCTGGTGCTGGAGCAAAAGGAGGTATACAGATGGGAGATCTACATCTGGCAGTAAAACCAACATGCCTTGAAGAGTGATTAATATGAGTTATGGGGTAACAGAAGTGCCAAGAAAAGACCCCCATTTAATACAGCAAGGGTAAGAACAGCTGCTATTATTACTTTAACAAATACTCAGAGTCCTTTTATCTGGGTAGAAAGGATTTTAAGTGATACTTATTTTTTTCTTTATGCTTCCTGAATTTTCAGTTTTTATAATAAACATCATGTTACAACTTGAAAAATATAAACAATGTCTATCTTAACTATTCTGGTTATTTTTCAGGAGCGTATCCAAGCCTACAGCTCTAGTCCTGCAGAACCACCTGGCCCTCTTCTTCATTTCTGAAACTGAGATGATCTCAGTAATTTTTGTGATAGTTGGGACATCTGAAGCTAACACCTGCCAGTCAACTGGCTTCTCTGCCCCGTTCCAACTTTCCCTCTCCTACACCAACAGGGCTGAACCAGGCTGTAGGTCACACTGCTGAATGAAGGACCCTGATGTCACGCAGTTGGCATCTTTGCACTGAGACGAATAAAGCAACACTACAGAACACCCAAGACGGACTCTCAGGCCTCAGATATCAGTGTGTCAAAGCCTGGCCTTCTGATTGTCATTTTATCTCTGTTGGATTCATGAAAATTACAAAACAAATTTTTTTCATTATCTAAATACCTGTGAAGGCTTAGGGAAAGCTGACTGGCACTCCTTTTTAAGTTCATTTTGATGGTATCTAACATCTGGCTGTGTAAGAAGCAATGCGGTGCTGAGAGAAGAATCTGAACACAAACTTTAGAGAGAGTCACACCTGGGTCTGAACACCTGCTCCACCAGCGGTATGGCTCTGGGGAAACCAACGTCCTTCCTCTAGGCCTCAGTTATAACTTCCATAAAACAGAAATAACAGTAACTATTCCAACGGCAAACGAAGAAGGACCTAGTATAGTGGGTAACACGCAGTAGGCACTCATTAATAGAACAGCTGCCTTCGTTTATTCCTAATAATGATTTCATAACATACTAAGTGGTATAGAGAAAAACTAACAAAACAAAACAAACAAACAAACAAAAACCTCCACAAATGTGACCACTAGCTAGAACTACAGAATTACAATCAGGATCATCGAAATGTTCACCAAATTTCTTTACTGGAAAGTTTGCAGTGACTTCTAAAATACTCCAACCAAGAGTAACCAGTTGGGATTTACATACCATTGTCCCCTTCCATCAGGCTCATATCATTCAGGTACACAATGTTGGTGAAGGCCTCTCTTCTTCTCTCCAGCTCCAGACAAAGAGAAAGATATCCAGGCCAGAAACTTTAAAGGCAACAAAGTTGAAGAAAGGAATCAAAATAGTGAATTTATCTGGAGCTGTGCTGTCCAATATAGTAGATGCTAGCCACATGTGGCTACTTTAAATTAAATGAAGTCAGTTCTTCCGCTGACTAATCCATCTTTCAAGTTTACAACAGCCAAAGTGGCTAGTGGCTACCATATTGGACAATGCAGTAGAATATTTCCATTATCACAGAGTGTTCTATTAGACGCCCCGATCTGGAGTGTTTAAGAAAAAAAAAGAAAAAAAGCTAGAGATAAATTCTGACATTTGAGGCCAAGCACCAATTATGAAATTGCAACCTTATATACTTTATAAACTTTCAGATTTCTTCCCCAAATATGCAAACTATGGAAGTTTTCCTTGACTCTTCCCCACCTCCTTCACTTGCTATACCCGTTTGTCTGTAAGTCCCACTGCATTTTCCTTCAGAATGTCCCATTTCCTTCAGAATGTGCGCCTTCTGCTGCCCTACTAATCACCAATTCAGTCATACCTGAATTACTGCCAACAGCTTCCTAGCTGCCCCTCCTGTCTCCAACCCTTCTCATGTATGACACCAGAAATGATCTCCAGAAAGCTCCACTTTTATCATGTCATTTTTGTACCCCAAAGTCTAAAAGGTCTCTACTGATAACTAAATTCTTCTGATGAGCTTTCAAGGTCCTACATGATTTCATCACCCACCACACCTGGCTAGTCTCATCCCTTATTGTCAATGCACAAATATGTATCCAGTACCTACCACTGTATGAATTAAGGCATTATGAGGTCCCTATCTCCAAAAGATTATAATCCAGGTGGAGCCATAAGATAACACTTCCAGGCAATAAAGAACTGATATGTGAGGGGCGCCTGGGTGGCACAGTCGTTAAGCGTCTGCCTTCGGCTCAGGGCGTGATCCCGGCGTTATGGGATCGAGCCCCATATCAGGCTCCTCCGCTGGGAGACTGCTTCTGACTCTCCCACTCCCCCTGCTTGTGTTTCCCTCTCTCGCTGGCTGTCTCTATCTCTGTCAAATAAATAAATAAAATCTTTAAAAAAAAACAAAACCTGATATGTGGTACAGACAAAAAGAATGTCAGTCTCTCATGCCCTGCTCCACCTGCCCTGTCCTCCTCTTGGGCTCCTTTATCAATACGAATCCTGTCCAGCCTTCAGGGCTTTAACCTCCAAAGTTTCGCCTCCTCCTTAAGTCCTTCACCAGCACTTCTGCTGAGCACATTCTGATCTCCCCCTTCTCGAGAACCCTGTATCAACTGTAACTCTTATCACACAGTCTGGTGCTTAAATACCAGCTGAGTGCCTGAGAACTGGGGCTAGCAGTAAGGACCAGGGGGAGAGAGGAATTAGCAAGGGCCAGTCTCTTCTACACAAAGAAAATATATGCACAAAATTTAAAAGGAAAAAGATGTTTACTCTACTATCACTTAAAACAAAAGGTACTTTTCCATAGTAAAGAGAATTCCCAAATGATAAAGCATACCAATTCAAGTGCTTCGCTACAGAGCTATTAACTGAGACGATTCAAATCTTAACTTCAGCTTCTAAAAAAATTCTCACTTACCCATGAGACCTACAGATGTCAGTCATTTTCTCTTTGGTTGTAAAATCTGCAGGTAGTTTAATGAGGTGAAGCATCAGCTGACTGTAACCCCACGAAGACAAGTGGGAATGAGGCCTGTGAAATGAAAAGCTCTCAGTAAACTGAAGAGGAAATACATTCTACAAAATGTTTATCCATCATCTAATAGAGAAAAATAGTTTAATTTTATTTGTTCCATTATTATATTTTTCAAACATTTCTACTTGACTCTCAAAAAATTAAAAATAGCTATTTTTCTTATACAAATACCTGTTTATTTGTTATATGTTTATCTGCCACTGACAGGTTTTATTTCCTGTTTGGTAACTACATTCATCTAGTTATATGTAAATCTGGTTATACTTCTTCTCTCACTGTATTCCACTCATCCAAATTGGGGCAACAATTCCTCTTTAGTTTCTTGCCATAAACCCTGGACAGGATCAGCTATATGCATAAAGCTGTAAGCAGCTCACTATATTTATATGACGTGTAAGGCACTAAATACTTTTCACAGGATAAAGGCCTTCTTTATCACTAGTCTACTGTGGTACTTAAAATTTCTCTGTGGCTCTGTAAACATTTGGTGCCTGCTTCCTTAGATGTCTCTAAAGTTTTGGGCATAGTCCGCTGATTGATTGAGGTTTTTGTTTTTTAAGTGGGAACATGTTAATATCTTTATTATATAAATAATTCCTAAAATTTTAAAACACTATGAACCCAAAAGATAAATGTACAAAGGACAAAAATAAACACTTTACAAAGTAGAAAAAAACAATTAACAAATATTCAACAACTAATAAAGATTCATCAGTCCCACTATTAGTAAAAGAAATGTCATATATTAACTGCTACTTTTTCACCTGTCAAATTAACAAAGTTTTTTGTTTTGTTTTGTAAATGGTTAATTCTGGCAAGGGTTTAGGAAAGTTGAGTATTCTTTTTTTTTTAAACCAAACTTAATAGTTAATTATCTATTTAACCAAGCCAGCAGTAGGACGTTCTACAGAAGGCTATATAGTTGTTAGTAAACTTAGCTTGAGGATATTAATAATATTCAAATATGTAATTTTAATTTATGCCAATTCTGTATCTCCAGTAAAATCAATTACCTGTTTATTTTTTTAAAATTAGACATTTTAAGTAATCAAAAGCAAAAGAAAGAAGCCTATAATTCATCACTCTCAGATAACCATTATATGTCCTTCTAGACCTTTTGTCTAGGCATATTAAGATAGGTACTTGGGGGGCTTTTAAAAAGCTTCTCCTAAAGGAAAACACAAGGAACATTTCTAATACATTACATGTATCAGTGTGTATTTTTTTATAAATACTTTTTTTTTAAGTCCCCAATGAAGCTATGTCTAAAGAAAACATGTAATTTTCTCCCTCTGATACAGGTTGATTCACTGACTACTCTTAATGTGGATCCATGAAAGAGCTTCAGGGAGTCAGTTTAACCTGAAATCATGTGCAAAATTGTGCAGGGATGTGAATTCTTCTGAGAGGAATCATCAGATTCTTGTAAAAACATTCAGAACTACTAAGACGTACACTCAGTCGCATTACTATCATGACTCTTCCATAGCTGTTCCCAAAGAAAGCCCAGAACGCTCCATGTGAATAAAGCCGTTCCATTCCAGAAGAACATGAGAGCTTAGAAAGAGAACTTTTGTACCTGGGGTTGCCTTCACTGTCCATTGTGCTTGCGTTTGGAGGGGCATCGTGGGACATGGCCAAAAGCAGCCAATCCAATCTTAAAGACTCTGGTTGTAGAAGGGACTCAAGGAAGGACGGCCTAAAAGAAAGTTGGGGACAAAAATCACCAATCTTGATGCTGAGAAAGGAGACATAATATGTGGGAATGTGAAGAAAATGTTATCAGGGGATCAAAACAGTAGATGAAAATGCTCTGCTACAAAATGTCTAGAAATGCAGGTGAAAATCTGACAGCCTTTTAAATGAACAGCTGAGCTCAAGATAATAAGGAAAATGCCAAAAGGCCAAAGAGAGAGAGAGAGGGAGGGAAATAAAAGCTAGTATGGCACATGTAAATAGATCGGAGGAAAAAAGGTAGTGGTGGGATGTTGCCAGTTTCAACAACCAAGGGCCATGTGGAAATAGGGAATGAGGCCTTGATCTAAAACAGAAACAAAGAGCTGGAACTGAGATCTACAAAAAGATGAAATCCCACAAAAAGCAGGGATATTATCAATAAAGAGGTCGCAATAAACCCACTCACCGGCAGAAACAATAAGGAAGCTTATCTTAGTGGAGGACCTGAAGCAGGGCTTTTTTTTTTTTAAAGATTTTTTTATTTATTTATTTGACAGAGAGAGACAGCCAGCGAGAGAGGGAACACAAGCAGGGGGAGTAGGAGAGGAAGAAGCAGGCTTCCCAGCGGAACAGGCAGCCAGATGCGGGGCTCGATCCCAGGACCCTGGGATCATGCCCTGGGCCGAAGGCAGCGCTTAACGACTGAGCCACCCAGGCGTCCCCTGAAGCAGGGATTTTACACTGATCACCTCAGAATCCTGGGGTGGGGGGTGGGGGGGGAGAAGCGTGCTATGCGCACATTTCCGGTGCATGCTGTGGGCTGTGACAGAAGGATAATGACTACAATCATCCTCTTCCATAGTAGGGGCCTCAGCTCTGTGACAGTTGGCAGTAAAAACATTACAACGGCTTCCACGAGGGAAACAATGCCCTATCAAAGCAAAGGGGAGTCTGCAAATGTTCTCGCCTTCTCACCGTTGATCTTCAGGCCTCGATTTCACCAGACTGTCTAAATAGGCCAAAAACTGAGCAGGATGACGGTGACAAAGTTGCATGACATCCGAAGGCAAAATAGATGGGTAAAACCTGATTAAGGACCGAAGGGCAGATTCTCCAAACTTCTCACACAATCTGCATTTAAAGACACAACAAGTTAGTTTCCAACTCCAGTGAGATGATGTAACCTGGCTACACCGTCTAAGCACTTATTAGGAACAAAAATAACAGGACACTGCCCACCAGGCAACTGAGTAAAACTTTAGAGATTAAGACACAAACAAAAAAACACATGCTTTATTCATATAAACAACATATACGACAACTTACCGGGCAGCATAAGCAATCAACAAAGGATTGTCAAAGGTGACTGAGTCATTCAGTAACTTTAATTTTGTTGGTAGGTCTCCTTCTTCCATCTCCATATATGTAGGATTGGAACTTGCCATTTCTGAAAGATAAAGCACACACTTTTCCTTTCATCTCATAGCTATAAATATTCAGTTCATGAACACATTCATTCAACAATCATTAATCATGGACCTACTGGGTGCATGGCACAATGTTTAAGCACTGAAGGACAGACAAAAAAGAACAAGATGCAAGACCTACTTTTAAAGACCTTAAAATCAAATTGGGAGGCAAAGCACACTGTAATTTTTAGACAAGAGTAAAGAACATATAACCAATATATAAGCCACTATCACCCTCAAAAAAGAATAACATATATTATTAGCATATATGTGTTACGTACTAAATCAATAAAATATGTGTGTGTATATATATATGTGTGTGCGTGTGTGTGTGACACATGCATCTATATCTACCATCAAGGCCAAATTTCTCATTTATCCTACAACCAGTGCCCCTACTCCATCATTTTGAACAAAATAAATTAACTTAAAATTTCACCTATTTTTAATACATATCAGTGATAGCCAAGTGTGAGTGATCATCTAGTTGAAACTACTTGTAATTAAAAAAATATATATATATTATACACACACACATATATGAATCTGCAGTGAGTTTTTTAAGATTTTATTTTCAAGTAATCTCTCCACCCAACGTGGGGCTCGGACTCACAACCCAGAGATCAAGAGTTGAACGCTCCACCGACTAGGCCAGCCAGGAGCCCCTAAGATGAGTTTTTTGAAGTAGTTTTCAACTGGCTCTGAAGACCAATCCCCAAGAACAGCTCCAAAAACTGTCTTCCTTACTTACCTCATTAGCAAAAGGGTGGAACCTATTCAGATCATTTCTAAAAACCCAACCTTCAATTTCTGATACACAGTTTTTTAAAACCATTTTTTCCCAGTTTCATTATTGCCTATTTGATTGCGTCAGGCAGTAAGTACTTGAACAAATTCAGAGAAGGCGGACGGCATTTAGAGCTAGAGACGTGACGGCAAGCTTTATAATCGGGTGGGGGCTAAGCCAAACGTCTCTCCCTAAATTCAAGCAAGCAGCTGCATCATTTCAAAATACCCAACCCGCTGGCTCTAGCCAGCTCTGGTAATAAGTTAACAACTACTCGGGCTGATGAGACTCTTTTCAGGGTTGGGTATGATCACATAAGAGAAAGATATTGCAAAGTTCCACTAAGTAAAAATGTGAAACATTTGAACCTACTGGAAGAGAAATAAATGTTTTTATTTCACACAAAAGTCTACCTCAACTCAGAGAAAGAAACTGAAATCATTTCTTAGGCTTTTAACTAAATGTGAACTGAAGCAGAGCATAACTACAGATCACGTTTCTAGAAAACTAGAAGATCTTTAAGTCAGACAATATAAAAATACATCTGTACCTGTGACTGTTAACTTTTGCTTCTAAATCAATTATTCAAAAACGTGGGGCTGTACAGTGGGAAGAGCATGCATGGTCTGAGGTATGAGAGCTGGTTTCCACAGGAGGAAGACACACACTTTCAGTCAAGCGTGAAATGACGACTGCTGCCTGTCCACCAAAATCCCTGAGGCAGACACGCAAGCTCTTCCCCTGTTTCCTTCCTTCTAGACCCCTGAATAGCTTCCATTTCCCAGTTTCCTTCGCAGGGAGGGAGACCATGTGACAGAATTCTCACCAATGGAACCTGAACAGGAGAGATGTCACGCACTACAAGGTCAGGCCTCTAAGAGGGCATAGCATTTCTGCCCCTTCCACGTGCATTTCCCCGGACATAGCAATCCATTCTCAATCACAAGCCCCAAGGAAGATGGAGTTCAAAAATATGGAAGAAACTTGGAACTTTGGATTACCACATGGAAGAGAGCTTCCCACTGACCTGGAACCTGTCCTGGAGTGACAGGAGCAAAAAATAAACTTCTACTGTATCTGACTGATTACGAGGTATTTACTACAGCAGTTCAGCCTACTCAACTATTACAATCTTTCTGTGCCTCAGTTTCTTCACCCATTAAATAGAATAACACCATCTACTCTGAAGAGATTTATAAGCAAAGAAATGAGATGATGCCTATGAAGTGTTTAGCATAATATCTGATGAACAATAAGCACTCAATAAACGGCATAGATTATCTCTGCATTAGTAAGTCACATAAAGGATTTACTTGTTTTTATTTATCTGCATTTATAAAATGTTTTACCCAACTTCCCAACATTGCTATATACATTTTCTAAGTATGACTGTGAGAGAAATAAAATGAATTTCTTATAATACCATTGCAAATGCAATCAATGCTTGAAGAACTATTAAAAATTAAATTGAGTGGGAAACAGAATGGAGGCTGACCAGAACAGAAGTGACTTTGTATTTAAGTCTTCCTCTTTAAATGAGAAAATGCTAAGATGTTATTGTGCTCTACACTAATTTCTATTTGAGAAGGCAATCTGATTATTACCTTTCAATCCTTCAATAAAAGTATCCCAAACACAAGGACTGTTTGCGTAACTAAGCTTGATACTCTCCTTTGCTCTTTTCAAGTCCAAGAGAAAAAAGTACTTCTTTATGAACTGGCAAGCCAGAATTTCAGGAGAGTACTGCTGCAAGGTATGGTCCACATGTCCACTTGTGCTTTTGGTCTCAGAATTCAATACATTCAATTCCAAACACAACGTTGTCAATTCAGCCAGGTCCTTCTGAAGACCGTTAGCTATGGTGCACGGAGAACATACTTGGAAAAGGTCAGCCAGGGGCTCCCTCAGACCACCTGTAGATTCACATGCTGTTGGAGCAACAAGTTCTTCATTGCCTAAAGGGTCTCTTGTTTCTTTTTCATTATCTTCATCTAACATTTCCTTTTCTGACTCGTCAAACGACAGCATATCCTGGTTTGATGTCGTGGCTGAGTTGCCAGTATCTGAAATACCTGAAAAGTCCTTCACGGCAAATGTTTTCTCTAACTGTGAAAGCCACTCCTGTAAGACCATCCTCAGAGACGTGGGTTCAAACAAAACCAGTGGGTCCTGTAGTTTGGTCCTACACAAGACAGACAAATATGAAACTGATGCTCCATGTATTTTTTTTAAAACAAACTATTTCTTGCTAAACGAACGTACTGGATAAAACATATTTATTGGGAATAAATGTTACTTTTCAACCCTCAACAATTATCTCAGCAAGATGATCATACAGAGAGTGTTAACTTTAAGGCTAACTGTTGAATTTCAATTACAAATGAGACTACCTCTGCCCCCACACTGTCTCAGGACCACTACTGATGACCTCAAAGTCATTCCCATTCACTATGAAACTCTCGTTCACAAATACTCACATTGCTTTTGCTGTTGCTACTTTGAGCTCTCGGAGCTTGTCCTCTTCTGGAGATTGACTAATTACTTCTTTTTTGCCCCTAGAAAGGTGTGAGAAGAGTTAGAGGGGATTAGAGCATCCTGAGACAAGTGTTTCTAAGTGCTTACTAAATGGCAAGTATTGTACTTAATATTATGTGACACAAACAGAGGAGTATAAAAATGGTCCAGGGCTTCAAAATGAGTAAGCTCAAGTGAAAAAGAAAGGTATGTGAACAACTAACTGTAACACAAATGAGAACACAATGAATGCTAAGGAGCAACACAAGCGTTGTGCTATTAAAGCATGGTAAAAGGAATAATTATTCTCATGAGGCAATCAAGGGATGCCTTCCCCGGAGGCAGCATGTGTGTTAGGAAAAAAGGGGAAGGGGGTGGGGAGTGCAGGTGAAACAAACAACATGAGGAAAGGCAGTGAAGCGTACCGACCCAGCGCTCTGACAGGACTGGACTTCAGAGCGCCTGGAAGGGTATGGCTGGAAATAAGGCTGGAAAGGCGGGCTAAGGTCAGATTGAGGGCTGCTTTCAATGCCACAGCAATACCTGCAGTTTTTCCTTTAAATACATGGATTCACAGACTATTCTATTTCATCTGACTGTCCACATACACTGGGCCTGTGAGGCTCTCAATCTCTGGGTAAGTGCTGAGCTTGCGTGCTTGTCATGCTCAGATGACCTGAACTGTGAGTTAAAGGAGAGCCCAGCTGGACAGACACTTCACACTGTGCCAGACCAAGGGCTCTGCTACAACTTCACCATGCAAGGCCTATGCCACCAGCATATCATATGAAGGTACATGACAAGACCTCAATGTCAATGCTGCCATCTTACAGACCAGAGAGCCTTACTGACTTACCCAACGTCACATGCTCGTCAGAGGCACAGCAAGGACAAGGCCTCGATCGTTGGTCGTCCTACTCGTAATCTAATCTTCTTCTCTAACATCCCAGAAGTTTGAAGAGATTTGGAGGGGAGGGAGGTTACGCAGGGCAAAGACGAAAGAGGTGCTAACTTAGAACTCTCTCAAAAGGTTTGCCACGGATACATATCATTTTCCAACACCTACTTTATGGTATTCACATTTTTCATGAGCTACAATCTTCACTGAACAAGTGTGCCTTCTCCAATAGCACAGAGTCTAGGGCTTTCCTCAAAATGGCAGCTACACCCTCTAGCATTTACCCAGATTTATATGCAAGAGCTTACTCAGGGTCTTCTTCCTTTGCACAGGTGACTGGACTCATCTCCTCTTCACATAACTGCTCATCACCCTTGGGTTCTGGTCTTATTTTCAGATCAGGGCTTGTATGAAGGGTGCCAATCTTCTCAGTAGTTTTACGTACAAAGCTAGAAACACTGGAAGTCAAATACCGAAAAACTACTATGAAAAAAAACCTCATTACTCCCAAGAATGAAAAATTTAGCACCTGAGTTCTCTATGTCCCTGTTAGTTCTAGAAAGGCAATTCGGACTTAATAAAAAGAAAGACTAGGGGCGCCTAGGTGGCACAGCGGTTAAGTGTCTGCCTTCAGCTCAGGGCGTGATCCCGGCGTTATGGGATTGAGCCCCACATCAGGCTCCTCCGCTATGAGCCTGCTTCTTCCTCTCCCACTCCCCCTGCTTGTGCTCCCTCTCTCGCTGGCTGTCTCTATCTCTGTCGAATAAATAAATAAAATCTTTAAAAAAAAAAAAAAAGAAAGAAAGACTATACTCACAGCAACTTCAACTACGTATTTCATATAAGGTCCACATAAAATTTACAGAATAAAGATTCACTTCATTTACTAAACTGCTTTGATTCAGTGCTAAAGAAAAAGTCTTTAACTCCAGCTATGTCTACAATGTTTCTGTCAACTTAGGCAAAGGAGGCCATGTGATCACCGCCCCATGGTGGCCAGAGAAGTAACAGAATTTCTCCAATAAACTCAGTGGCTAACTAGTCACTCTTTTACAAGCAAAACTGCATCCGGTAATTGAATCGCTATATTGTATATCTGAAACTAATATAACTGTATGTTAATTATACTGGAATTAAAATTTTAAAAAAACCAAAAAACATAAAAGTATCCAGTAAGACTCAGAAAAGCAGTTAAGTAGCTTTACAAAATCTCTTCTCTCATACTTAAATGCCAGTTCTAGGCCCATGGAGTAGTTAGGAAATCTTCCAGAGAGTCTCCAATGTTGAGCTCAAACTGAGAAAGGATCAAGAAATGACGAATAATATATATGGAAACTGTTCCTACCAGGGATGAGGAAAAAACAGACTTTTTTTTTTTTTAAAAGATTTTATTTATTTGACAGAGATAGAGACAGCCAGCGAGAGAGGGAACACAAGCAGGGGGAGTGGGAGAGGAAGAAGCAGGCCCATAGCAGAAGAGCCTGATGTGGGGCTCGATCCCAGATCGCCGGGATCACGCCCTGAGCCAAAGGCAGACGCTTAACCGCTGTGCCACCCAGGCGCCCCGGAAAAAACAGACTTTTCAAACTTTTGCTCTGTCTGGGGTGGAGGACACATTTTAACAACTCAAATATCCAATTACTCAAAGAGGGAAGCTAAAGTGCCCAAGATGGAAATGAGTAGTTAATAACCTCAGATAACAGGTTATATGAGAAATAACCTAGAGACTTTCATTTTTTCTCATTTAAAATGTCTTTCCAGGGACGCTGGGGTGGCTCAGTCTTAAGCGTCTGCCTTCGGGTTGGGTCATGATCTTGGGGTCCTGGGATCGAGCTCTGTGTTGTATCGCCATCAGGCTCCCTGCTCAGTGGGGAGTCTGCTTCTTCTCCCTCTGCCCCTCCACCCGCACCCCCCACCCACCGGCCCATGCTCTCACTCGTGTGAGTTCTCTCAAATAAATAAAAATCTTTTAAAAAATAAATTAATTAAATGTCTTTCCATTCTCGGCACAAAAGTACCTAACGTGACAGCTGAAGTGAAACCAGAAACGGGATTCAGTGACAAGACTCATTTACCTGTCCTTGACAGCCTGAAGAGACACAAGAGGAGATGGAGAATGAAATGATAGCGGAAGGCCGAAGGGGAGAAAAGTTTCATTCTTATCTGTCTCAAATGTCACAGGAGCATGAGAAACACTGTCTGATGAATGGAATTGGGGAGAAAAGAAACAAAATTTAATCACACAAGGTTTTTTTAGTCTTTAAAAAAATTCTGAAATGAATAAACCAAAGGAAATGAAGGGTTCTGTACCAAAATCACAACTGACCCAGATACAAATGAGCAGAACACAGGTTTACAAGATGCACGGGATGGTCCACATATAAACACTTAGGCAGGTACCTTCATTTTCCTACTAACCCTGCATCCCCATAAGTCAAAAAGGAAGGTTTAGAGTCTCTATTAATCTCTTCTCAACAGTTCAGTCACAGGAATACTCGAGCATCGAAAAGTGAAGGCAATGGCCCCCAAAACTGTAGTAATTTTTCATTCCTGATGGAAAATAATTTGGTTAGTCAAGATAAAATTGTTCTACTCCTTTGGTTAATGACTTCCTTTCTTAACTTTTCCAGCACTTTGATGCATGATCAAAATTAGGGACTGTATCAATGTTAGCCTGAACAGGAGGGGAAAAAACACAACTAAACATAAACCCATTCTTCCAGTGGTAAGCAGAGCTACATGGAAAGTCTATCAACACAGTAAAAATTCTTAACACCATGTAGAAAACTCAATGCACAAGTTAATCCTGGCAAACAGAAGTCACAGAAAATAACTGCTTCCTATCAGCGACCAACAAAGCACATCATCATCACCTTCATTTCCGTGTGAGCTCCAACACTGATCTGGCGGGTCCTCTTCTTGATGTGAGGCAAATTCTTTGAGTCTCTCATCTTCTGACAGAGTTTGGCTATGAAGGGAACAAGAATCTTCATCCGACTGACTGCCTCTTCTACTGCTAATGACACGATAAATACCAGAATCCAAGATGCTGAAACTTTCCTAAAAATAAAAAGAATCCCCCAAAAATCAAAGTGAAGCTTCCCTTTTTAACACAAAAATGGTTTTTTTTTTAAGAGAAAAACCAACACGAGTTAAGTAGCCAGTCAGTAACAACAATTACAGTTTAAGAGAACAAGCCGGTGAGCAAGGTTTAGGTCCCTGGCAGCTGGCTCCCTCTCGGACTGACAACAGCACGCTACCATCTCTCTCTAGCTTGCCTCCGTGAATCCTGGCAGTGAGAAGGGAGCTACAAGGACAATCCTGAGCTGCACTATGACTCCAATGAGCATAAGGCATCTGAAATCACGTATTAGGAGCAATGTACTGGAGGCTATATGAGGTTAAGTCTGGAAACAGAATACAATAAACAACGATGGAACAGAATGTGGCTCCAAGACACACCTAAATGGAGGTCTCATAAGGTCTGCCCAACAGCTGAAAGAAAGCCTCCTCTTTGCAACCTCCCCCCGCCTTGCCCCAAATCTACTATACGGAAAGTAAGATAAGCTTTGGGATCTTAAGAGATATGTGAGTACGACCTAAGGAAGAAAAACCTTACTGTGCAGATAAACCCTTTAAAAAGTAAAAATACCTACATGTGACGAAATGGAGCTTCTTCTACTGCTGCAAGCTGAATCCAAAGGTTCAAATTTTAAGATCACTTCTTCCAGTTGAGAAATTAGATCACTACAGGTTGTGACATCCAGCTGAGACTTCAAATGCTCCAATTTATCCACAGTCAAAGATTTTCTTCCCTAATGAAAGGATAAGTAGAAACCAAATAGAATAGCTTACTATTTATAACTAAATCTAAAGTCAGTGGCCAACATACTGAAAGAGGTCTAACAGAGAACATAAAACCTCAAAGGTGCTTTAAAAAGGTTTAATAAGGGGCGCCTGGGTGGCACAGCGGTTAAGCATCTGCCTTCGGCTCAGGGCGTGATCCTGGCGTTATGGGATCGAGCCCCACATCAGGCTCCTCCGCTGGGAGCCTGCTTCTTCCTCTCCCACTCCCCCTGCTTGTGTTCCCTCTCTCGCTGGCTGTCTCTATCTCTGTCGAATAAATAAATAAAATCTTTAAAAAAAATAAAAAATAAAAAGGTTTAATAAGCTAGTGAAAGACCTAACGAGAATGATCTTAGAAATTAAGAATTAAGAGTTACTGTACCCACAATCATCCCCCTTAACATAGGGCCTGAAATTCGAGTACGTTTCTGAGAAAATATAAATTTTTTTTTAAATTAAAAAAAATTTTTTTTTACCCTCCACCCACCCCTGGATTTGTCCGTCATGCTTCCTTTAGGGATGTATTGCTGCCTTATGTGTAGCTCATACAGACAGGGCTAATAAAGACCAGCAACTCTGCAGCACACTCCTGCAGGCTAGGCTGGTTCTAACGACCCAGGTGAACATGTAAGCACTCCGACTCACTCTGCTGGCAATGACAGAATTTTGGAAAAGACAGCAAGTGCGAGCAGCCAGGTTCCACAGGCCTCTCCTCAGCAGGCGTTCCACACAGCGTTCCACAGACAACAGAGAAAGATGTGAAACTTTCCCATTTAGGTGCAAACAGAAGAGCTCGTTCTTGCAGACAGCCACATCCTGAATATCTACAAAGCCCACAGGGGTGAACAGACAGAAGGTTAACCAAATACTCCTTTTCCATGTTGGTAAGGACTGCAATTATTCTAGTAAACTCAGTTTTTATATTGAGTTTGGTTTGCCTGAATTTCATCTCTATTATACTTGCAATTCAATGAAGAAATCATATTTTAGACGCTTCTAAAAAGATCAAAAATAAAAGACAGAGACAAAAACACATCTCTCTTATCTAAAATTCTATGTTTAAAATGCTACTCTCTAAGCAAAGGAAAAAAGAGAGAGACAAACCAAGAAACAGAGCAAACTGATGTCACCAGAGAGGAGGTTGGTGGGGGAATGAAGGAAATGGGTGATGAGGATTGAGGAATGCACTTGTCATGGTGAGCACAGAGTGATGTATAGAATTGTTGTATCACTATATTGTACATCTGAAACTAATATTACACTGTATGTTAACTACACTGGAATTAAAAATGATAGGCCGGTGATGGGTATTAAGGAGGGCACGTATTGCATGGTGCACTGGGTGTTATACGCAAATAATGAATCATGGAACATTACATCAAAAACTAAGGATATACTGTATGGCGACTAACATAACATAATAAAAAATTATTATTAAAAAAACAGTAATAGTAAAATAAAATAAAATGCTACTTTCTGTAAAAAGAAATTGGGGCTTTAAGAGCTCACTCCACACTAGAGACAAGATGACAATATTTCTGAGAGTTACAATCTGATGTCAACGGATGGATTTTAACACAGTATGTAAATCGACAGTTCATGAGAAAATACCTATCTTGGCAGAACATCATGAAAGGACTTAAAAAACTAGCTTTTGATTTCACTTATAAATGGAATCTTAAGAAGCCAAACAAGTAACAAGCGGAGTAGAATGGTGGAAACCAGGGACTGGAAGGGTGGGGGATATTGGTCAAGGGGTACAAACTTCCAATTAGAAGACAAGTAAGTTCTAGAGATCTAATGCACAGCACTGTGATTACAGTTAACAATTCTGTATCATATACTGCCGACTTGCTAAGGGACTAGCTTAAAAGTTCTCATCACGAAAGACAGTAATCATATTGCAATATACAGCTGACCCTTGAAAAACATGGGTTTGAACTGCACAGATCCATGGATATCAGAATTTTTTTCAATTAATACAGTATAGTAAATGTATTTTCTCTTTCTTATGATTTTCTTAATAATGTTCTCTTCTCTAGCTTACTTTATTGTAAAAATACAGCAAATAATACATGTAACATACAAAGGATGTTAATCAACTGCTGCTGTTACCAGCAAGGCCTCGGGTCAACAGCAGGCTATTAGTAGTTAAGTTTTGGGGGAGACAAAAGTTACATGCAGGTTTTCAACTGCACAGCGGTCTGTGCCCCTAAATCCCACGTTGTCCAAGGGTTAACTATATTACTGTATCAAATCAATACTTTGTACACCTTGAACTCATACAATGTATATGTCAATTTTTAAAAAACAAACTCCTTTTCATCAGACACCTTAGCAACTTAATCCACAAGAAATCAGTATTAATCAGATCAGTAAGTAATGGTTCCTCTTTCTTATATTTCTACAATGTACAAAATGACCCAAAAAGATAAAATACACTCTCCGAGTAGCAATGCTAATGATACAAGATTCCTTCCATTTTTGGTTTAAACTAAAAAAACCAGAGATTGATTTTCTCTGCCTCAGCCATGTAAAATAATGTTTCCACAAGGACTACTACTTCTTTTTTTTTTTAAGGTTTTATTTAATTATTTGACAGGGAGAGCGCACAAGCAGGGGGAGCACAGGGAGAGGGAGAGGGAGAAACAGACTCCCTGCTAAGCGGGGAGCCGGATGCAGGGCTCAATCCCAGGACCCTGGGATCAGGACCTGAGCAGAAGGCAGACGCTTAACTGACTGAACCACCTAAGTGCCCCCCAACAAGGATTTCTTGAACCTCCAACTATTAAGACACCAAACGGAAGCTAAAGCAAGACTTCTAATGGGGATAAAGATTCAGGGTAAATAGAAGGAAAAAATTAACCCATTCAATCTTTAGCAGTGGTTAGTAATATTTAAGAATAAGTGAAAATTGTCTTTAAAATTATCCACGAAGGAGTGCTGGGGGGAGTGCTCAGTCGCTTAAGCAGCTGACTCTTCAGTCCGGGTCTTGATCTCAGGGTTCTGAGTTCAAGCCTGGTGTTGGGCTCCATTGCATGGAGCCTACTTAAAAGACAAATAAATAAAAAATAAAAAATAAAATTATCCATGAAAAATTGAATAACCAAACACAAATTCACAAGTGTATGCCTGTGACACCCCTGACGTTAATCTTTAAAAGAAATGTCACCTCAGTCTATTTTTCTACTTTTCACACGGCAAAAGAATTCTCCCACGATAACTGAATCTTTCACAGCTTGAGATTAAAAATTACATAAGGAAAGGGACACCGGGGTGGCTCAGTCGGTTAAGCGTTTATGTTCGGCTCAGGTCACGATCCCGTAGTCCTAGGACCGAGCCCCACGCTGGGCTTCCTGCTCAGTGAAAAGCCTACTCACCCTGCCCCTCACCCTGCTCATGCTCTCTCTCTCTCTCAAATAAGTAAATAAAATCTTTAAAAATAAAATAAAATTACATAAGGAAGAAAAATATAATTACCTTTGACTTCACTCCACAAAAGAACTTGAACATTCTGAGGAATGAAGATATAAATTCCTCTTTCTGTCCAAGTCAGCACACAGTGTTCACTACAAAAGAAAAGGGAAGAAGTTAAGAGAATTCTAGTTTGCTTGGATACAGAAGTTTATGATCTGGGGCGCCTGGGTGGCTCAGTCGTTAAGCGTCTGCCTTAGGCTCAGGGCGTGATCCCAGGGTCCTGGGATCGAGCCCCGCATCAGGCTCCTCCACTGGGAGCCTGCTTCTTCCTCTCCCACTCCCCCTGCCTGTGTTCCCTCTCTTGCTGGCTGTCTCTCTCTCTGTCAAATACATAAATAAAATCTTTAAAAAAAAAGAAGTTTATGATCTAATTCCCTGAATTCAGACCCTCACATCAGCTATTAAATTGAGACTGTACAAAGAAAACACAACAGTGATCCAGTTAATCAAATCCTAAAACCTCTTTTATGTCTGTAACAAGATCCTTAAAAAATAGCATAATATGGTGCCAAATTGGGAAAAATCTAGATACATATACTAAAAACCTTTAAAAAAAAAGAAAAGGCTGGTATTTTACCTAATGTTTGTTAAAGCACCTAAATTTCCCATCACTGGCATGAAAAAGGCGCATTTAAAACAGGCTACACACCTCACCAGAAATCACTGCTCTGGGGAGCCACATGTAGGGATGGTAATACTTTGATGCCCTTACTTGTGTGCAGGCAATAAGAGGTTGAAAACTCCTGGTCAACTATCTGCCAGGAGCTTTATCAAAGGCTCTATCTATGTTATCTATCCTTGCGGCAACTCATCAAGATAGATGTGCTTTTCCCTATTTTATAAAAACAAAAACAAAAACTCCTGAAACTCAGAGAGATGAAATCATATGCCCAAGGATAGTCTGGCTCTAAAACCTGGACTTTTTTTCTCTACACCTCACAGAACCTACTTCTTCCCTGTTTACCCTCACTGACCCACCCACTATTACCCAGAATCCTGGCTATTCCACATAACTGCGTTTTCATAAAGTCATAGATTTCTTAAGTGCCAAACCAAATAACCCTTCCTTATTTCCTTTCTTCTTGCTGCTCAAGCAGGGGCCAACCCTGGATTGTTCCTTCCTTCCTGAATCTCACCTCCCCAGACTCTGGGACACTGCACTTTCCTGGGCCACCTTTTTCAGTCCTCTGGTACTCTCCATCTCTGCTCATCTCTTTCCATACTCCTTTGCTTATATTTACTCATATACTCTCTCGAGGCTGCTACTATTTCTCATACACCAATGGGTCATCTCTGCTTCTTCCCCTCAGTCAGGGCATCCCAGCTTATAATGCTTTCACTCTAGCCACCTCCCAAGGATCACAGAAGTGCTACTCTCCTCTGGAATCTTCTGAAAGCCCACGGCAACTGCTCTTCCTCCTGCACTCATCCTATTTCCTGTCAACCTTGTTCATACGGCACTTAGTCATGTACTGCACTGTTGGAACTCTTTTTATTATCGTTAAACTTTTTGTAGAAACACCACATCTCTCCAACAAATTATAATCTTAAGAACCAGGACATTGGGGAGCCTGGGTGGCTCAGTTGGTTCAGCATCCGACTCTTGATTTCCGCTCAGGTTGTGATCTCAGGGTCACGAGATGGAGCCTGACAGGGAGTCTGCTTGAGATTCTTTCTCCCTCTCCCTCTGCCCCTCCTCCCAACGTGTGCACATATGTGCACTCTCTCTAATAAATAAATAAATTAGAAAAAAAAAAAAAAAAGAACAGGGACCTTTTTTTTTAATTTATACCCCCAAGAGTACTAAAAATGGTACTACGTGGCTACAAAACACTAGGAGTGATGTTTAACAGGAACTGGGTCCTCACACAAATATTAAACATTTTGCCAATATAAGACCAGGTCACTGTCCCTATGGGAAAATAATCTTTGACACAAATATGGAAGAAATGGTCAGAATGCTAATCCAAAGGAAGAAAAACTGGAAGGCTACCTTCAGGAGCCAAAGAAGAAAAAAATAAGAAGCCAGAGGATCCCAGAGTAGAGATACAAGATCATGATTTTAACTAAACTTGATACTCAGCTTCGAAAGATTCCTTAGGAAATCTTAGGAGGGGGGTTTACAGAAGAGCTGATACTTTTTATTTATATATCCCTCGTCCCCTTGTCCTTTCATTGATAATAAACAGACTAGGACACAACCTAAGAGCACTGCTTTAAAAGTCAAGGAAGGGAAAGTGATACTGTTTACCAAAAAAACCCCAAAGTATATAAATTTGCTTCCTTTGGGATTTGTGCGTGTAACAGTAAAGGTTACCATAGGACACAAGTGTAAACAAACAGAAACAAAAAGCCCTCCTACTCATGTATTAAAAAAAAAAAAAAAAATCATTGAATTCTTTAACTGAGCTATTACCTGAGAGCCTTCTGTGTGCCTAACACCGAGCCCACAGCAAAGGAGCTGACAATCTGGTGCTGGGATGGGTATTCATGGTACAGCGCAATAGGGGTGGTGACGGAGGAATGAACAAGGTGTGACAGTAGTGCCTGGGAGTAGGTGTCGAACCACTAATCCTGCCGGGGGAGTCAGCACGGGCTTCCAAGTGGCACTAATTATTACTTAAGCTGCGGAGTAGGCAGGGCCACCTCATCAAGGGCTTTGTACGCTACGGCAGAAACTTAGCAGGAGCTTTAAATAACTCAACTCAAAGGACTAACTCTACCAGAACCAAGCGGACTGGGGCCTTGCCATGGGAAAACATACTCTTGGGGAAAGGGCTTCCTCACAAATCACACCACAGTCAGCAAGTGTCTATCATGTGCCAGACACTATGCCAAGCGCGGAGAATATAATGAACAAACAAACACAAAGCTCTTACAGAACTCACTGTCTAAGAGAGTAAGACAGGCATAAATGTGGTATGAATATGTAATTATGAATTAGAATAAGTGCCATAAAGGAAGAGTTTGTAATATGCTTTACCTAATTACGAGCAAATAGTCACCTTTTCTCAGTAATTTACAGGGTGAATTATGAATATGTTAAATTGTCTACAATTTAATTTTAAATGCATCAGTGTAGACAGTGTGACAGATGCATACATTAGGGGCAATTATTTAACATTTCAAGAGTTGTTCTTTTTTTTTAAATCACATTCTAAGAGCAGTTAGTTAGACTTTGATGAAAGAACCCAATCAGACTATCCTAAAACAACCTCTAAATAACATTCTCTGAATCCGCATTAGAGATCTTATGCATTAGCCTAAGGGATATTAGAAATAATATCCACTGATAAAATGAGTTTAAGATACACAGATTGGCTGGAAACCATACACTGGCAGTCCCACACTTGCAGAACAAGGTGTAAATCGTCACACCCAGCCTTTAGTGGCACTCTGTGCTGCCACCGAATAGTGGACTTTTGCACCTAATCCAACTGGAAGGCTAGCTGAACCCCGATGTTAGAATATGGCTGAATGTGGGGTGCTTGGGTGGCTCAGTCGGTTAAGATCTGCTTTCAGCTCGGGTCATGATCTCGGGGGCCCTGGGATCGAGCCCCATATCCAGCTCTCTGCTCAGCGTGGAGTCTGCTTCTCCCTCTCACTCTCCCTCTGTGCTCGCCCCCCACCTCAAACAGATAAACAGAATCTTAAAAAAAAATGTTAGAATATGGCTGAATGTGCCTCAACCAGATCTTTCATGCAAGATACTTGTCAGAGCACCTAAAGGATACAGAGCTGAAAGTTTACCAAGCTTACAAGAAAAACTTCTACAATTAGGTTTGTGCCTACCTGCTAAGAAACATACATATGTGTGGCTGACTTCAGTCTGAGACTTGCTTTCATTGTAACCCACACCAGGTAGGGGAAATTATGAAAGAAAGAGTACTGACAGTTCTTAGCTCTAATTATCAGAAGTTTCCTGGCAATTATAGACTGTCCAACTGGTTGAGGTTAATTTGAAACCAAAAAAAGCAGTATATTTCTATGCTCTTTTTATTTTTCTTAGAACACTTCATGTAACATAGGCACTTCCTAATTTTCCAAAAACAATTTAGTACAAAAACCTTTTAAAAAGCTAACTGCTGGGGCACCTGGGTGGCTCAGTCGGTTACGTGTCTGCCTTTGGCTCAGGTCATGATCCTGGGGTCCTGGGACTGAGCCCCACATCAGATTCCCTGCTCAATGAGGAGTCTGCTTCTCCCTCTGCCTCTCTCCCTAGCTTGTGCTCTTTCTCACTCACTTTCTCTCAATCTCTCAAATAAATAAATAAAATCTTAAAAAGAAAAAAAAGCTAACTGCCTGTGAACAAGAAGCAAAGAGAAAGAGTGTTTTTTTTCCGAATGATCAAAAAGAGAAACTTACCTAACACGCAAGAGTCTGGGGAAAGACAAAGACTGCGAGGATCCAACTGTATGATCATACTGAGGATCGGATCTAGGAAGTAAGCAGTCTGTTAACGATTGAATCACAACATAAAAGAATGCTGTTCTCTACACAGGAAAAGTCTTGCCGCATCTAACTCATCTGCCTTTATTCAATCTACTTTAATCATACCAAAGATAAGTGGGTAAGGACTTTTTGGTTTCTCTAAATCTTTAATAAAAATGCTACTTCACCCTTAGAAGGCATAATAAAATCTTTAACTCATCTCGAGTATCAGAGATTTCAACCCAACTCCTGCATGTAAATTCCTCAAACAGCCCCTACCAGCCATACGAATCCTTACCTTGCAGTAATCACAGGGAGGGGTGGCGACGAGAGGAGTTTCTTAAACTGATGTGTACTTATAACTTCCCCATCGAAGTTCACTTCCCACATCCTGGAGCCAGGGCGGGCACAATATATTAGGGGTTGCTGGCCCGTGGGACATCTTCCGGGGAAGAAACAAGCTCCGTATTCTCCGTCTCTTTCCTTGCTTCCAATTCTCCAAAATTTTTCTCTAATCCCCAAAAAGGAAAAAAAAAAGCATGTTTACTGATAAAAAAAAGTCGAAAACAATGGCGCTGCAAAGCCACATGGCCATGATAACCACACCCACAATGTCCTCTCTATATTCATATTAGTAGTATGCTGGAAAGAACAGCAGCTTGGAAAGTTCAAAACAGGGTTCTAGCTTTGATTTGCCAATAACTATTTCTGTAACAGGAAGCAAACCACTTCACCTTAGTACTCAGTTTACTATCCACAGAATAGGGTAGGGGCTCACAATTCGTGTGAAGGCCCCTTTAAAATCTACAAAAGGAGTGCTAGCGAACCATTTCAGACATCCTTAAATCCTACTGAAAAGTTATTTTAAAAATCCATCCCAAATCACCTTGTGAAAGGTGGACCCCCCATGGAAGCTACTAAGCTCTCTCCAACCCTGTCTTCTGGCCACTCCCCCACTACGAACACCCAGTAAACGCTCACTCTTTCCTCAATATGCCAAGCCCTTCTGAAACTCTGCAACTTTGAACATTCTGCTCCCTTATGATTACATGAACTAAATCGACAGAAGAGCTCAGTACACTGCCTGGGAACATGGAAGGTGACGACGCGAAGATGTCTCTTCCTAAAACCCGCCTTGCTTACTCCTCAGGACTTCATCATTCTTCTGCTGAGACAATTCCTTGATGCCCATAAGCTGGATTACATGCTTCCAGGGCATGTACCGCATTATACACGGCAACTGTGTCTATCAGAACAATAGATAATGACTTTCTTTAGGACAAAAGCCATTTTTTACTCCTCTTTAGCTGAATTCCCAGTCACAGCCTCTGGCCTACAGAAAGCACTAACCACACGTTGTAGTGTTCCACATACTCAAACTCTTCTATTAAAGAATGACCTAATATGCCCTCTAGTGTGAATTTACAAGGTGACCTGAGATATAATTCAATAAATATCCCTGTACTTATTTGTTACACGAGTAAAATGTAACCTCATAGTACCTTTAGTACTACAAACTGTAAGAACGGTACGTACCATGAGAACATGGAGGTGAAAGTGCCTCGAAATGCATACAGAGCAATCTAAGAAGTTACGGATTTATTACTTATGTTCCTTATTTGGGAAATAAAATCTATTTCTTGCTTACTTTATATCCTCTATGGCGCTTAATACAGTGCTAAGGGTCCAGAAAAGTGCAATAAATGTTTGCTGAGTGAACAAATACAGGGAACTCGTTCTTACTCATATGCTCATTAACCCTGCTTTCTACATTTTCAAACAATATTTAGCAGGCACAAGGCTAAGTATTTCATATATGTTATCTTAGTTAATTCTTAAAACTATCTCTACATTCTGGATGGAGAAACCAGCATTTAGCAAGGTTTAAAAAGTGGCAGAGCCAGAATTTGAAATGATATTGTCAGGCTCCATTAGTCAATGTTCTCTTCCCTATACCATAGTTCTTTGTTTCTATTTTTTCTATTCCTTTCTGAGATCCACCTTGCTCATCAACAATACTAACAGAAAGTAGCCAGTGGCCGTTGGAGAAGAAAATTCGTATCTATCACTTAAATAGTAATAAGAGCCCCCATTTAAAAAAAAAAAAAAGGCTGGGGCGCCTGGATGGCTCAGTCGGTTAAGCATCCGACTCTTGATCTCAGGGTCATGAGTTCAAGCCCTGCATTGGGCTTCATGCTGGGTGTGTAGCCTACTTAAAAAAAAAAAAAGAAAGAAAAATGCTGTTTGTTGGGAGGGAATATAGGTTGAAACAAACAAGAAATTTCAAACATAAATGTATTTTTAAACTTATTGTACTATCCATGTTCCCCCAAACTGAATCCCAGTTAAAAGGAAATGAGCATTTCTTTAACATGTTATACTAGCAGCAGAATCTATGTTATTCTCATAACCAACTCTAGCCACATCCCTGTGAATGGGAAAATGATGTTTAGCAACTCCATTGCACAGAAGGAAAAATAAACCCCTGCTTATTCAGCTGTTTATGTTAAAAAGTCCATCATATACAGCTTTATAAGTTGGGTCCCTTGGTAAACTTGAAAATCTACAGACAAAGAATAGTTAGGAACTTGGTGAAGCTAATAAATATTTTACCAAAATCTCCAATGTGGAGTTAATGGCCAAAGGTCTAACGTCAAAGGATGTTTGGGGGGGAACTGTGAGGTAAGAGCAGCGGCAGAGAATTGAGACAGAAAGGTTCTAGTCTTGCCTGCCTCTTCCCAGCAGTGTGATGTCAGGCATGCTCTATCACTCGGGATGCCCAGGCTTTCTGATCTGAGAATGAAAGGGTGACAGCAGATGATCTCCAATTCTCCAAGTCTAACTTCATCACTGACCTATAGTCTGAGACAAGTCAGAATCAAGTATATCCTCCTTCCCACTAATCCCATGTAAACTGACCATGCGCATCTCAAAGCCTTGCCTTTCTGCTGTCCACCTAGGTTCTCTTACATCAGACACCTGCCACCTGCTACATCTGGCCTCCTTTCCATGTGCCTTTCCTATCCAAGAAAATAAATACAAAGCATACCTTCTCCCCAAGCTTCCCTCTACCATCCCTGACTCCACATACATTCCTTCAAACCTTCTATAAAAATCTCCTGCTTTCTAGAATAGCAGTCTTCTAATTGAGATACATGAACTCCTGGAAATACATAAAGACTTTCCAAGCCTGGATAGCTCTAAGGAGATCAATTTTCAAACCCTGATACTCTATATGCACACTGTCTTAAAATGACCTAAGAACTCAATTAATGTGACATTTAAGGCTGTCACTCTCACTATGGTGCCCAATTTACCAACTTGATCTTCCCCAACTCCACTACTTAAGCCAGGCTGGCAGGTTTTAAAATACGCCTAATTCTGACTTTTCCCCAAGAGGCTATTCCTTCCTGCTAGAATGTCCCTTCCTCCCCCTCTTACTCCAAATTTAGCCTACCAAAAATCATCATCAAAATTATTGAAGCTGCCTGGTGGGTTCATGGGGGTTCAATATACAATTCTCTTTTACGTATGCTCAAAATGTTCCCGAATAAATATTCAAAAGGGTGGCTGGTCCCAAAGAATATTGTAGTGGGAAAAAAGAATCAGGAGTGAAAATTTCCTGCAGTGAGAATGGCTGAGGAACCTCGGCAAGTTATTTCGTATTTTGTTCTGGTGTTTCACAGCTACCTCTAATACACTCCTTCGTCAGTCACTGAACCTTTGGCTCCACCCTTGAGATTTCGGTAAAATATCTGTCAGCTTCACGAAGTTCTTAATTATTCTTCCCCCGATTTTACCCATTAGTAAAATTCTATTAAACACACAACGAATCCAAACAACAAATTCAATCAAGGAAGACTTCCTGATTCCCCATACTGAAACAGGCCTTCGTTGGGCCTTCCCTCATGGCACTTGGACCATACTTCACGGAGCTAACTGAACATCTGTCTTAGTCACCCGATGGACTGTCTCAGTCTCCTGTCTTATTCTCTAATATCAGCTTGCACACAGCTGGTTCCTCATAAACATCTGTATTACTCAACGGAGGGGTTTGGGCTAGCTGACTTCTAAGTTCTGAGAGTTCTAGAATTCTGCATAACCTGTGACTCATGGGTGGTCAGTATACCTCTCAGTGTCGCACAAGAAGGATCGAGTAAGTGAAGATATAAGTAGTCTTCCGTCCAAATAATCTAACTGCACAACGCTGGAGTCAACTGTTGTTATTGTCTGAACAGGAAACATCACAAAGGCAGCAGCTGCCTAAAAGAGACATGAATGGAGAGAAGACTCATCTTTACATACCCATATAATCTCCTTCTCTTTACCTTTTAAGTGAAAATAACTGGAGAGCAAAATAAAAATTTTAAATGGGCCAAAATTTAATTTGCCTATTAGGATATCAAAGTTTCACTCATTTAAAAGCTGGGAACTACTCTGTTACGTAACTACAGAAGACAACTCTTAAGGCTCTGTTTCTGGTTATCTAATCTTAGAAGCTGGAATGACAAAGGTAAGGCAAGTTTTCCGACACGTGCCAGAACTTTGTCACACAGAAAACAGTACCTCTCCCTTTGGAAAAGACAAATTAGGGCTACACCACCTGTAAGGTTCCAAATGTTTTTGGAATCAAAAATACGTTAGGAATCAAGCGGTAACTTTGATGGGTTACCATGGCCAAATCAGAAGAATATTCTGAGGTGTTAATTAAAATAAAATAATTTAGCCAATGGTAGTTAGTTTTCTTATTTCCTTCAAAGATCCTACATGGAAATAAGCCGAGCTCCCCACTATAACAATTTTGGAGAAGAGGGACAGTAAGAATTTGGTCTGCTCTTCCTTAATGAGAGACTGGAGCATTCTGTTAGGGTAACGTGAAACTTAACCCCTTCTACTCCAACAACTGTAGCAGGAAGCCTGGGACCCAGGCGGCTGAGCACAATCCAGGAGGTACCTTTAAGATTCAATTTACAGTAAGTTACATCCATTCTGAGAAAAAATATACCTAGACTCCTGAATTTCTTCTAAACAGGGAGCAGGAGAATAGGGACCTAGACAACTGATACCATTTCTATGTCTCCCATTTTGTTCACACAACTAATAAAGAGGCATCTTATCGGGGCGCCTGGGTGGCTCAGTCAGTTAAGCATCCAACTGTTGGTTTCAGCTCAGGTCATGATCTCATGGGTCCTGGGATCAAGCCCTGCATCCGGCTCTGTGCTCAGGGAGGAGTCTGTTTGAAAGATTCACTCCCTCTGTCCCTGCCCCCATTCTTTCACACTCTCTTTCTCTAAGAAAAAAAAAAAAAAAAAAGAAGCACCTTATCTTTATTAATAGCCTAGTATTAATGCTTAATTTAAGTGAGCCACACAGGTGAATTACAGAGTACTGTAATAGACAATGTCCAAATTATTGACGTTAGCTCACAAAAGCACCCTGCAACAGTATCAAGCTAAGCCAGGCTACTATATGTACTACACACAAATAAGTCTCCTCAAAATTAATAGACTGGGCTCTAGATCAGTCCCCCAAGAAATACAGTAGATAAAACTGTGTCCTTCAACTGAAATTCTGTAACGCAATATCTTATATCTCGCCCACATACACAAAGAACTGGACTGATTCTTACCTTTGTTTGTTTAGAAGTGTTAAGTTTGATGGCAGAAACCTTCCCCATATGATCACCTACAAAAACTCTAAGAATAGCTGTGTCCCAACAGAGAGCTGTAACTTTTCCGCCTTTGTGCTCTGAAGACACATAAATGCGTTCTGGTTTCCCACGACGCTCCTGATTTAATTCCCAAACAACTACAAGACCTTGACTGCAAGAAAATGAGTCACAGAAGCAGATTTTTGGCAATGGTGAAAAAGGCGCACATTTAGTTCTTTGTATCACAGTATCAAGTATATTAAATATACATGCAAACTCCTATTCTTCAAAAAAGAGGAAGTAGAAAGTCAAGGTACGAATTGCCTTGCTTTAGTCCACCCAATCCAGTACAAGAGAACTTAGATGCTCTAAATTATCTCTGTTACTTTTCTCTTTTAAGGCCAGTGAAATGTTGTTGCCTCATACCGACATTTTCCATAAACCACAGTGACCAACTGTCTGTCCTGGTTTGCCAGGAACTAAGAGATTTCCTTAGGACATGAGACTTCCAGTGCTAAAACTGGGACAGTCATAGGCAAACCAGGATGGTTGGCCACCCTAACAAACACACAACTACATTTGTCAATTTATTTATTTATTTTTTTTTTTTTAATGATTTTTTATTATATTATGTTAGTCACCATATAGTACATCCCCGGTTTCCGATGTAAGGCTCGATGATTCATTAGTTGTGTATAACACCCAGTGCACCATGCAATACGTGCCCTCCTTACTACCCATCACCGGTCTATCCCATTCCCCCACCCCCCTCCCCTCTGAATACATTTGTCAATTTAAACTGTATTTAGAGAGGCACCTGGGTGGCTCGGTCAGTTAAGTGTCTGACTCTTGATTTTGGCTCAGGTCATGATCTCAGGGTCATAGATGGAGCCACTGCATGGCACTGGGCTCCACGCTCAGCAGACAGCCTGCTTAGGATTCTTTCTCTCCCTCTCCCTTTGTCCCTCCCCCTGCTGGCATGAGCACTCACCCTCAAAAAAATAAAGTAAAGTAAAACGTAGTTAGGGAAGATCAGATAATTTTAAAGCAGTTTCTCACCTGGTAGCTACAGCAACATAATCGTCATCATGTAAACAACAGGCCACCTGAGAAATTGCACCTTCCTATATAACACAAAGGAAAAAATTAGGCTTCTCAAAAATGTTAATTTTCTACTTTTAAATTTCAAGATTTACATTCTTCTTTTACTCCAAATGATTATTCACAATGGAGAAACTGGAATTTATGAAAGATATTCCAAATGGTATGACAGGACTACTCTTTATCTTACCCTGTGTGAAAGAAAAAGCCTGTGCTTCCAGCCCTCCTTCTGAATGAGATTGAGTCCTCCTCCTGAACTGCCCAAAGCCAACCATTTCCGAGACACAGCTATGCTCGTGCACTACAAACGTGTAAACAGACAAGTGAGAGATCGTCATAGTCACATAACCAAATTAACTGCTGGAAATAAACACGAAGGATCTGTGTAGCAGGTTCCTCCCCCACCCTACTCCCTGCCCAGGCGGACACCACATAATTGCACTCACCCTTTCATTCTAGTATAGTGAAACACACAGAACATTTTGGTTTTAAATGTTTAATTGAATCTCAAAATGACTGAATAGGCTCAACTGTACATATGAGTAATTTTCTCTTACCAAATTCCAGTTATTAGACCATTTATCTTTTGCATAATTTGGCGACGTTATTCCAATGTTGACCACAAAAAACGAAAAATCAAATAAGTCTCCAGGGGATAAAGCAAACGCTTTAACAACATTTACTCACTTGAATCATTTCTAGTCTACATAATTAGCACACAAACTACCCACAGCTTTTAGAACAAGTAGGACTGTGGAGGACACAGATGTAGGTCAATTGTGTCTCCCCCAACCCTCAGCTTGCTGATTCCTTTCCTTATCCACCAGAGAAAACAGTGGCCCTCCTGTGCCCAATAATACCCTGTGGCAAAATTTGTTGCTTGGCTGATGAACAGATACTCCTAACCCTCTCAACCTTCTTTTCCACCACAGAAGCTGGAAAATCTAAATATTCATTTACCCAGTTTGTCTTTTCTTTTTTTAAAGATTTTATTTATTTACTTATTTATTTATTTATTTATTTGAGAGAAAGAGAGCACAAGCAGGGGGAGCAGCAGGCAGAGGGAGAGGGAGAAGCAGGCTCCCCGCTGAGCAGGGCGCCTGACGTGGGGCTCGATCCCAGGACCCTGAGAGATCACAACCCCAGCCAAAGCGAGATGCTTAACCCACTGAGCCACCCAGGTGCCCCATTACCCAATTTCTCTTGAAGCGAGGGGGATCTATGTGACAAAAATCCAACTAATAATAAGTCTGCTAGGGTTTCTTAGAAAGGTTTACCTTACTAGGTAAAAGAAGAGTCTGAGGGGTGCCTGGACGGCACAGCGGTTAAGCGTCTGCCTTCGGCTCAGGGCGTGATCCCGGCGTTATGGGATCGAGCCCCACCATCAGGCTCCTCCGCTATGAGCCTGCTTCTTCCTCTCCCACTCCCCCTGCTTGTGTTCCCTCTCTCACTGGCTGTCTCTTTCTGTGTAATAAATAAATCTTAAAAAAAAAAAAAAAAAGGAAGAAGAGTCTGAAGAAAAGAAAGACTTTGGGAAACAATAGATAATGATACAATAATAGCAGAAGACTTGAACGCCCCATTCACATCAATGGACAAATCATCCAAACAGAAAATCAACAAGAAAACAGTGGCTTTGAATGACACGCCACACCAGATGAATTTAACAGACATATTCAGAACATTCCATCCTAAAACGGCAGAATACACACTCTTTCAAGGGCACATGGAACTGTATCCAGAACAGATCACACATTAGGCCGCAAACAAGTCTCAACAAATCAAAACAAAACTGAAGTCCTACCATGCACCTTTGCTGACCACAACGCTATGAAGCTAGAAATCAACCACAAGAAAAAATTGGGGAAGAATACAAATAAGTGGAGATTAAATAATATGCTACTAAACAATGAATGGATCAACCAAGAAATCAAACAAGAAATAAAATAATCACATGGAAACAAAGGAAAATGAAAACAACGGTCCAAAATCTTTGGGTTGCAGCAATAGTTCTAAGAGGGAAGTTTATAGCAATACAGGCCTACATCAAGCAGCAAGAAAAATCTCAAACAACCTAACCTCACACCTAAAAGAGCTAGAAAAAGAAGGATAAAACCCAAACCAAGAAAAAGGAAGTATGAAATAATAAAGATTAGAGCAGAAAAAAATGATATAGAAACTAAAAAAATACAACAGATCAGGGAAATCGGGAGCTAGTTCTCTGAAAAGATCAACAAAATTGATAAACTTGTAGCCAGACTCAATTTAAATTAAAAAAAAAAAACCGAGAGAGAAAACCCAAATAAACAAAATCACTATGAATGAGGAGAAATAACAACCAATGCTACAGAAATAAAATTGTAACAGAATATTATGAAAACCTATATGCCAACAAACTGGACAACTTAAAAGAAATGGCTACGTTCCTAGAGATATAATCTCCCAAAACTAAAGCAGGAGGAAATAGAAAATTTGAACCGACCAATTACCAGCAATAAAATTGAATCAGTAATCAAAAAACTCCCAACAAACAAAAATCCAGGACCAGATGGCTTCACAGGAGAATTCTATGAATTTAAAGAAGAGTTACTACTAGGGCACCTGGGTGGTTCAGTAGTCGGTTGAGCATCCGACTCTTGGTTGGTTTTTTTTTGTTTTTTTAATTAAAGATCTTTGTTTACTTATTTATTTGTCAGAGATACAGAGAGAGAGAGGAGCACGCACACGCACAGGCAAGAGGAGCAGCAGGCAGAGGGAGCAGCAGGCTCCCCACTGAGCAAGGAGCCTGATGAGGAACTCGATCCCAGGACCCTGAGTCGAAGGCAGACACGTTTAACCAACTGAGCTACCCAGGTGTCCCTGACTCTTGGTTTTGGCTCAGGTCATGATCTTGGGGTCGTGGGATCCAGCACCCACCCCCCCAGTCGGGCTCCACACTCAGTGGGGCGTCTGCTTGGCGTTCTCTCTTCTTCTTCCTCTGCCCCTCCCCCCCCACCTGTATGTGCACACCACTTTCTCTCTCTCTCAAAAAAATAAATCTTTTAAATAAGTAAATAAAACTTACTACCTATTCTTCTCAAGCTATTCCAAAAAATACAAAAGGAAAGAAAACTTCCAAATGCATTCTAAGAGGCCAGTACCACCCTGATACCAGAACCAGATAAAAACACCACAAAAAAGAGAACTACAGGCCAATATTGAAGTGAATATCCTCGACAAAATGTTAGCAAGCTGAATCCAACAATACATTAAAAAAATCATATACCCGATCAAGTGGGATTTATTCCCAGGACACAAGGATGGTTCAACATATGCAAACAATCAACGTGATACATCACATCAATAAAAGAAAGGATAAAAGCCATATAATCATTTCAATACATGCAGAAAAAACACTTGATAAGGTACAAAATCCATTCATGACAAAAGTCCTCTGCAAAGTAGGTTTAGAGGGAACACACTTCAACATAATAAAGACCTTCTATGAAAAACCCATAGACAACATCCTACTCAATGGGGTAAAACAGAGCTGTTCCCGTAAGGTCAGGAACAAGGCAAGGATTTCCAATCTCACCACTTTTATTCAACATTCTACTGGAAGTCCTAGCCACAGACATCAGACAACATAAAGAAATAAAAGGCATCCAAATCAGTAAGGAGAAAATAACACCCCCACTATTTACAGATAACATGATACTATATATAGCAAACCCTAACTAGATCGGATAAGTGAATACAGTAAAGACACAGGATACAAAATCAATGTACAGAAATCTGTTGCAATCCTACACGCTAATAATGAAGCAGTAGAACATGAAATTTAAAAAAATAATCACATTTACAACTGCACCAAAAACAATATCCAGGAATAAATTTAGCCAAAGAGGTGAAAATCCTGTACTCTGAAAACTATAAAACACTGATGAAAGAAATTCAAGACTAGATGAAAAATAAATAAATAAATAAAAAGGAAAGACATTCCATGCTCACAGGTCAGAAGAACAAATATGGTTAAGATGTCTATACCATCCAACACAATCTACAGATTTAATGCAATCTGTATTGAAATACCAACAGCATTTTTCACAGAAGTAAAACAAACAATCCTAAAATTTGTATGGAACTACAAAAGGCCTCGAATAGCTAAAGCAATCTTGAACACTGGAGGTATCGCAAGTCTAAATTTCAAGTTATGTTACAAAGTGGTAGTAATTAAAACAGTATGGTACTGGGATAAAAATACACACATACATCAATGGAACAGAACAGAAAACCCAGAAATAAACCCACAAGTATATGGTCAATTAATCTTAAACAAAGGAGGAATAAATATATAATGGGAAAAAACAGTCTCTTCAACAAATGGTGTTGGGGAAAATGGAGAGCCACATGCAAAACAATGAAACTGGACCATTTTCTAACACCATACACAAAAATAAACTAAAAATGGATTAAAGACCTAAATGTAAGACCTGAAACCATAAAAATCCAAGAAGAGAGCATAGGCAATTATCTTGGACATTGGCCACAGCAACATTTTTCTAGATGTGTCTTCTGAGGCAAGGGAAATGAAAGCAAAAATAAACTAGTGGGACTACATCAAAATAAAAAGTTTCTATACAGCAAAGGAAACAATCAACAAAAATAAAAGGCAACCTACTGAATGGGTGAAGATATTTACAAACAACATATCCGATTAAAGGTTAGTATCAAAAATATATAAACAACTTATACAACTCAATACCTAAAAAGCCAAAATATCCAAAATAATCCAATTAAAAAGTGAGCAAATGACATGAATAGACATTCTTCCAAAGAAGACATACAGATGGCCAAGAGACACATGAAAAGATGCTCATCATCACTCATCATCAGGGAAATGCAAATCAAAACCAAAATGAGGTATCACCTCATACCTAACCAGAATGGCTAAAGTAAAAAACACAAGAAACAAGTGCTGGCGAGGATGTGGAGAAAAGGAACCCTTTTGCTCTGCTGGTGGGAATGAAAACTGGAGCAGCCACTATGGAAAACAGTATGGAGATTATTCAAAAAATTAAAAGCAGAACTACTTTAGGACCCAGTAATTGTTCTACTGGGTATTTACACAAATAAAAAAAACATGGGGCACCTGGGTGGCTCAGTGGATTAAGTATCTGCCTTCAGCTCGGGTAGTGATCTTGGGGTCCTGGGATTAAGCCCCACATCGTGCTCTCTGCTCAGCAGGGAGTCTGCTTCTCCCTCTCCCTCTGTGCGTGTTCTCTTTCTCTCTCTCAAATAAATAAATAAAATCTTTTTTGAAAAATTAAAAAAACACTAATTCAGAGGGATACACACCCCTATGTTTATCGCAGCATTATTTAAAACAGCCAAACTATGGAAGTAGCCCAAGTATCCATCAACAGATAAATGGATAAAGAAGACATGGTATATATCTACAATAGAATATTATTCAGCCATAGAAAAAGAATGAAATCTTGTCATTTGCACCTACAAGGATGGGGCTAGAGAGTATTATGCTAAGCGAAGTAAGTCAGAGATAGATAAAATACCATATGATCTCACTCATGTGGAATTTAAGAATCAAAACAAGCAAGGAAAGGAAAACAAAAAGAGCTAGAGAAACAAACCAAGAAAGAGACACTTTTTTTTTTTTAGAAGGGGAGGGAGGGATGGGGGAAAGGGAGAGAAAGCACCCCAAGCAGGCTCCACACTCAGCATGGACCCCAAGGCGAAGCTGGATCCCACAACCCTGAGATCATGACCTAAGCCAAAATTGAGAGTCGGACGCTTAACCAACTGAGCCACCCAGGTGCCCCAAGAAACAGACGATCTTAACTATACAGAACAAACTGATGGTTAGCAGAGGGAGGTGCGTAGGGGAATGGGGAAAATAGGGAATGGGGATTAAAAGTACACTTATCATGGGGCACCTGAGTGGCTCAGTCGGTTAAGAGTCTGTATTCGGCTCAGGTCATTATCTCAAGGTCCTGGGATTGAGCCCCACATTGGGCTGCCTGCTCGGTGGAGAGCCTGCTTCTCCCTCTCTGTCCCCTGCGTGTGTTCTCTCTCGCTCTCTCTCTCAAATAAATAAATAAAATCTTTGAAAAAAAATAAACTGCTTGTAAAAAGGTACACTTATCATGATAAAAATAATAATAGTAATAAAATTTAAAAATAAAAAAATAAACAATAAACCAAGGTTGGGGGGGAGGGAAGAAAGCCTTCGCTTGTGGCCCCATCTTTCCTGCTTGAGACGCTAACGGAAACATCAAGACTGGAGCCAGGACACCTATCTTGCAACTGTGATTAAAACCAATATATGGATGGTGGTCGGACAGGAGAAACGGAGAGCCTGGTACCTCAATGATATCCTTGGGCCACTACACTAAACCCAGAAACACTAACCTCCGACAAGGTTATAAACACCCTTATCGGTTAAGCCATACTATACCAGGTAGGACATCCCACAACTTGCAGTTAAAAAAATCCAACTGAAATCAACCGAGGATTGTTGCTCTTCACTTTGCCTATTATGTCCTACTGTTTTGCTTAAAGGCTAGCAAAGTATTTGGGTGGGGGAGCAGAAGTATAAAAATGAAATTATTTTGGAATTGGTTATGAGATTCTGTTCTTCACCATGTCATTCCTGAGTTTCTCAGAAGAACTCAGGGTTTGAGGGGAGCACACACTTCTTCCCACACAGCTAACAGCTTTTGCTCTGTTTCCTAAAATGGAGGGTACATCAAACTCCTTGTTTTGGAATGAGCTTAGTATAACTGTAGTGGTTCATGTTGCTTGAAATGCAACAGGGTAGGGCACCTGGGTGGCTCAGTCGGTTAAGTGTCTGCCTTCGGCTCAGGTCATGATCCCAGGACCCCATATCGGGCTCCCTGCTCAGTGGGGAGCCTGCTTCTCCCTGTCTTCCCCTCCCCCCCCACTTATGCTCTCTCTTGCTCTCTCTCTCCCTCTCAAGATAAATAAAATCTTTAAAAAAAATAAAATAAAATGCAACAGGGTATACTCATTTATACTATTTTAATTTCGATCAAATACATTATTTTCTGAGAAAAAACAGTAAGATTATTGTGAAGGAATAAAAAAATTGAGCAATCAATATCATGGTTCTCAAGGATAGGAAAGAATTCAAATGATAGCTCAAAAAGTAAATCAAGAAAGAGCTTCGGGGGCACCTGGGTGGCTCAGTGGGTTAAGTGTCTGCCTTCTGCTCAGGTTACCGAGCCTGGCATCAGGTTCCCTGCTTGGCAGGGAGCCTGCTTCTCCCTCTCCCCCCGCCTCACCCCCAGCTTGTGCTCATGCACCCGTACACACACTCTCTTACATAAATAAAATCTTAAAAAAAAAAAAAAAAGAGCTACAAACATGCTACTTGCATGTGAGGTATTACTAGCACAGGGAAGAACACCCAAGATTCCATTAAACATAAAGAACTAGAGGGCAAGGAGCATATATAACAGAGCACACAAAATATACAAGTATGAACATGAAACCGCTACAAGGATCAAGAAATTCACCTTTAGACGACTGGAGTCCAGCCTCAGGGCTGAAAGCAATGGATCCAGAGACTCAAACTCTGCAAGAACATGGCTGTAGGACTCTGGTATCACTGGCACAAAAGTCATTTAGCCGGAAAGTTGAAACTACGTTGAGTGACAGGCACAGTATTCCCGAATAAAACCTGCAAAAATATAATTTAAGAAGCTCTTCGCTCAGCATGCATTTAATGGACATATGGAAAACAAAGCGAAACGTGAGAAAGGGACAAGGATCCCTGCTCTGCAGGTACTTAGCATCTAAGTGGAAAGAAAGCACACATAGGTAATATTATATGCAACCATCAGCCTGTACTATATTATTGCCTGACTCTGAAACTCCCAGAGAATCAGTCCAGATGCTCAAGGTCCTCCATACTTCTACCCACTCTATTCATCTCACACAGTGTGAGTAGGTAGGATGGGCAATGTAGGATTCAAGAGGAAAACTGGTCAAGCTCTTCTTTGGTAAATAGCCGCCTCAGTTATACTTCTTCAAGCTATAAATCTTTTTCTGCCTTTAAGAGTCTCTTATTCAAAGGCAACACTCCCTAAAGGCTTCAAACTACAAACCCTTATCAGCAAATTCAATAGTTATCAGCCAACAGTTTAACAGTGCTTAATAGAACTAGACTTCTGGATCTCTTTCTCCAAATCATTAGGGGCTCAGTAAGTTATGTGTTGAATGAATGAATGCACCTACTAAGTGGGAAGTAAAGTGAAGGGAATTAAAGCTCAAAGAAAATAAGAGCTTCAATAAGAGAACTGATACGAATGAATAGGAGTAAGAATACAAGACAGCAAATGCTAAATACCCCATGAAGACTTTGTAAACTAACACAAGAGTTTATCTGTTCAGAAACTCTCAAGTGTACATTTTTGTCAAATTGCACCAACTTCCAAAAAAGAAATAAAATTCAAGAAAATTTTTACCATTAATTTTAACTTTTCTCAGTCTTTTGTAACATGCCAAATTAAGAAAAGCAAACACTACACAAAAATTTAGAACCATTTATACTTGTTTTTAAATTAAAGTTTTTTTATTTTTTTTCAGAACCACAAGTATTTACTCATTCATTTATTCATCAAATATGTACACAGTGTTAACAGCTAGACCCTAAGACCTGATCTTTAGTTCTCACCGGCTTGTTCCCACAGACCTTTGTCCCACATTCTTACTTAAGCTCTTCTTTCCAGCTTCTCTCTTAAGCTAGGCAAAAGGCCCCAGGGGCCTAACATCGCGTGATGGAAACCGAAACTACCCTTCAAGCGGTAACACTTGCCTGGACAGGAGCTCCGCCAGCTCAGGCAGCCCAGACCAGTTTGAGCTTAACCCCCAATCACGCCTGTGCAGATGAACCATGCAGTGACCCAGGGAGTGACCAACAGTCACCTACACCTCAACAGAATACTAAAATCTGTGCCCAAGGAGGAGCACAAGCCTGCTTTACATAACAATGTACGTATAAGCATATTCCCTTAAGGAACATGCGCAACCTTACCCTGTCTCTACATGATGACAAGGCTCCCCTATCTAGATTCATCCTAACCCTAAGTAAAAGAAACCCACTCACCCTTGCTTGGGGGCGGGGGGGGGGGGGTGTCACAGCTTTGGGAGTTATTCCCTATGATCTCCTTATTTGCTACAAATAAAGTTCCCTTTGTGCAACAACTCTACCTGGTGTAGTTTCTACCTGTGACTCACAGGAGTGAACTCAAAAGTTTGTAGGTTACAATAGTACCAACTTGTGCACTGTTCCAGGTCCAGGAGATAAAACAAGACAAAACCAAGTCCTAATACTCACGGAGCATACTTCCCAGTGGCAAAACACATATAAGCTTATGATGTCTTTTTATTGCATAGACATAATATAGTCTTACTTCTTATTTATACTGTTCTTAATACAGCCTGACCTCTGCAAGGAGAATAGTATTTCAAGAAAAACAACAAATCTTTAGTAGTTCCATACTCAAACTACTTGGGAATTCCAGGGTGCCTGGCTGGCTCAGTGGAGTGTGTGACTCTTGATCTCAGGGTTGTGAGTTCGAGCCCCACTTTGGATATAGAGATTAACTAAAAATAAATCTTTCAGAGTGCCTGGATGGCTCAGTCGGTTAAGGGTATGCTTTTGGCTCAGGTCACGATGCTGGGGTCCTGGGATGGAGCCCCATGTCGGGCTCCCTGCTCAGTGGGGAGTCTGCTTCTCCCTCTCCCTCTGCCCTCCATCCTTGCGTGCACTCCCTCTCTCTCAAATACATCAATAAAATCTGTTTAAAAATAAATACATACATAAATAAAATCTTTACCAAAAAAATTGGGAATTCCTGACCTCTGAAAAATCTCATTCTTTTCACTCACTCATTTTATTGAGTTCTTAGTAAAATATGAGGCACAATGGTGGGAACAAGACAAATAATTCCAGAAATCACTTTATACATAGGGAGAAAAAGAACACACACACCCCCACCGTAAGGGAGACATAGCAAAGTGTTACGCTGGAACTTAGACGACAGAAGAATCATACTGAGTTAAAGGGAACCACGAAAAACTTCCTAAGGGAAGTAGCATTGGCGCTGAGTAGGCCTTTATCAGAAGGAAAAGGGGGGCAGTAAGCAAAAATATAGAGGATACATTTGGAGATACATTTAGTCTTTGGTTGAAACACAGGAGATAAGGAATGCAGTAATGAAAGATAAAAGTAGAAGAGTAATTCAGCACAAGGTATGAAATACTCTGAATTTCAAACCAAGGAACCTGAAGAAATTCTAATTTGAGAGGCAACAGAAAGGCACTGAAGGATTTGGTATTAGGCAATCACATAATTTCTGTGAAGTGCTGCGGGCACACACTAGAAAACAAAGACTTGAGAAAAGTGTTGAGTGGTAAGGAAGTGAAGATAACGCTTTCCAATTACTCAAGAAATCTGGTGCAAAAGAAATCCTCTCTTGCCTTTTTAAAGACTTACTTGAAAGGGGGGAGGGGCAGAGGGTGAGACTCTTCAAGCAGACCCCCTGCTCAGTCAGGAGCTCCTGACCTGAGCTGCAATCAAGAGTCTGACACTTAACCAACTGAGCCACGCAAGCATCGCCAACCTCTCCTCACTTTCAGAGCAGGAGAGACTCAAACAGATTTGTAAGCAGTAGCTAAGAGTCTTTAGAATGAAAAGGACTAAAGATACAAGACAAAGACAAAACCATAGTATAAAATCCTAAAGAAGATAGAAAGGAATGATATCAAGACTACAGCATCTCTTACATTTGTTATCCTAAGCTCTGAAGTGGACAGGCCATCTGGCCTTGATCTCAGTGTCCTACAAGTTATAATGAGGTAAAAAACAACCTAGTAAGTTCCTGTTTTTCTAAAAAAAGATTTAATGGGAAATGAGAATGAAAAAGAAACAGTATAAGCAATGTCAGTTCTCAAGAGAAGTTTGCAGGGTGGTGGTGTTAAGCCAACTCCAAGTTTATACTTCCTAGTGCTTATTCTCTCCCTTTAATATTTGATTCTGATCATTTACAGCTTTAACTAATTATTTCTAATTGTGTCTTCTGCAGTTTAAGGGAGCAAATTTACTTCTTCCAAAACAACTCTTCAGTATTTGAAAAGTGTTATGAGGTCTTCTTAAAATTTAACATTCCCAATTCTTCAATCATTTCTGGCATGACAATGTTCAAATTCCTCTCTATTCTTGTCAACCTTCTACAAAGGTGATTTAGTTTTTCTGAAAATATGGTGCCTAGAACTGAACATAATACTCTTTAAGTAGTTGGATAACACAGAACAGAATAGAAACCCTTACTTTCTGGATCTGGACACTAAGTTTCTATATTACAACCTAAAATAGCATCTGTGTTTTTTTAAAGTGGCCATGTCACACTTTTGATTCAACTAAAACTCAAAAAAATTTTCACATGAAACGAATATAATCTTCCTACCTAGTACTTATATATAATAGAATTGAGGTCAACCTGAAATTTGCTATTAATCAAATGTGACAATATAAAAAGTACTTACATACTTAAATTCTCTGTAAAAACAACAGTAGATTGTTGACAATCGTTATACATGGGTCCTGAGTACATGGGGGTTCATTTTTATTATCCTATCTACTTTTGTCTGTTTGAAATTTTCCATAGCAAGACTTTTTAAAGTACTTTTTTTAAAATAGAGAGAGAGCAAACACGTGGGGAGGGGTAGGAGGAGGAAAGAATCTCAAGCAGACTCTGCGCCCAACCTGACTGGGGGCTCAATCCCACCACCCCAAGATCATGACCTGGGGCCAAATCAAGAGTTGGACATTCAACTGACTGAGCCACCCAGAAGCACCTTTAAGTACATACTTTTTTTTTTTAAGATTTTATTTATTTATTTGAGAGAGCAAAAGCGAGAGAGATCACAGAGGAAGAGGGAGAAGCAGACTCCCCGCAGAGTGGAGAGCCGGATGCAGCACTGGATACCAAGTCCCTAAGATCAGGACCTGAGCCAAAGGAAGACACTTAACCATCAGAGCCACCGAGGCTCCCCAAGTACATACTTTTAAAAAAATCTCTGTACAAACCTTCAAAGGCTCCCCTTCTTACATAATCTACGATCTCATCCTTCTCTTTCCAGCCACATCTTCCACTTTATACCCCTATTTTCCAACTATACAAAATTATCTTTTGTCCCTCTTTCATTGTATAAACTTTCTGTGCCTCCATGGTTTAATAGATACCGTTCTTTGAATCTTCATCCATCTAACAAAACCTTACCTTTCTGCAAAGCTGAGTTTAAATATTACTTCTGTTAAGCTTGCACACCTCTAGCCTAGCAAAAAAACCTAAGCAAAAAGGTTACCAATACTTACAAATGCTTAGAAGGTTACAAAAGCTTACCAAAGTCAGTGCAACAATTCTTAAGGATTGGCTTGCCCAAGGTTACAGAACTCTGCTGAGGCAGAGCTGAGACTAGAATTCACTTCTCCTGAGTCCAAATCTAATCATCTTTCCATTTCCACGCATAACTTGATGGTAACATAAACGAGTAGTGGGATTAAGAAAAGGTTTTTCTCATCACCCTAGTACTCACTTTACCAATGGACCAGTGTTTGCTGCTCACACATCAAAAGCAAAGAACAGCGTTCTCTTTCCCCCACTAGCTACGTGGGAGGAGGAGGAATAGAGAAGGAAGCAAGCAAAAATTAAAGATACTACGCGAAGTGTAAGAGGGAGATTCCACCATTCCATAACACGATCTTTCTACCCAAGAAGTAATCATCAGAGAACTCTACACCTTAGAGAAATGGCGACTCACTCATAAATCTATCATGCTTTCAGCTTGCTTTGTACCCACCGCTGCACACGGTCCCCGCGCACAAGCAGCTTTCTAGCGGAACCAGTAACTTTTTTGCGGCGATATCTTTAATAATGTATTCACATCTCTCCAGGAGAGAAGCCTCGGTAACCAAGTTTTTAAAAGCCAGGTTGACAAACCAGCAGCCCCGCTCAGCCCCGCTTCACCATCTCCAGGCCGGCAGTCCCCAGTTCTCTGAATCAGAAGCTCTCTCACGGCCAGCCGCCGGGACACTCACCGAGCAACTAAAAGCGGTACAGACACACTCAATAGCAACTAAGAGCGAAACCTGAGAGTCTTTCTCCCCTTCCGCACCGCCCCTCCCTTGCTTACGTCACCCAGAAGCGCCGAGGACTCGAGGACAACGCTATTAACGGTACTTCCTTGTCACGTGACGGGTTACGCCCCTGTTTGCGCGTGGTCCCTCCCCCTCCGGCCGCGGTCGCAATTACGCTCTCTGCGGCCTGCAGTCCACGGGTTGCTGCTGGCCGAAAACGCAGGAACAACGGGGGCCGGAAAACCTTTAGGCTAAAGGGGTGAGCCAGCCAGGATCCTGGGACCTTTCACAGCTTGAGACCGGCAAAAGGAAATGAAACAGGCGGGAACCGGCGGGGGTGGGAGGGAACTAGCGGAAGGTGTCATGGCGGCCGCGCTCTGGGTCACGTGCCCGGCAGGCCCGCCTTGGTACTTCCGGTCACGTGTCCTCAGAGTCCTCGCAGCCAGCGATGGAGGCGAGACCCCCCAGTAACAGAGGCGGTGGCGACGGCGGTGGCTACTGGGTTTCAGCGTCTTCGCAGCAGCGTCTCTAAGAAGCGCAGCGGAACTCGACCCGACCCAGCCCAGTTACTTACTCCCTGCCCAGGACAGTAGCTTCCACCTGGTAAGTTTAGACCGAAGAATGGGGGTGGGTGGGTGGGTGGGTGAGCAGCTGACAGGCCCCGGGACCGCAGGACGGCGCAGATTCTGCCCCATTTCCCTGTGTCCCTGTTGCCGTCGCCACAGCACCTAAGACTGCCGTCTCGGTAGCCCTTTATTGTCCTGAAGAAGGGGATAGGCGACCCCTAATCTACTGGCCTGTAGGAAGTATGCCCCATTACTAAGAGCAGGGACTCGAAGATTTACCCAAAGCCAGTATCAGACTTGACTCCGGAGAATGAAGGACGTGGAGGCCTCTGCCTGACACAGGATCTCTTCCCGTTAGGAAATGTGCTGTTAAGTCTTTCGGTTTCTGTAGAACGGCTTTCACCGTAGTGTCCGCACACCTTTTGCTTCACCTGTCAATCCTACCGCTTCTTAAAGCCTTCTCAACACGTGTGCCAATCCACACGCCCAGTTTTGGTCTGTGCCCAATTTGATTGTCTTGTAATGATGAAAAATAGACCACCAACCCATGGAAATGTGTAAATATTTTATAAATTCCCCAATGTTCTCAAGAGACAAAACTGACTAAGGGAGTATATTCAGTTGACTCTTGGACGCCCATTTTGGCGTCTGTGTAGTGGGGGAGGGGGAAGAGCTATAAAAACTTACCCTTTGGCCTATTAGAAGACCCAGTTTGAAAAACATGCAAAAACGAAGTGGTTTGAAATACACCTTGTAATAAGTATTAACTCCATGAAGGAGTGGAACAATTTCTCCCCACGAATTCTTACTGTGAACTCCAGTGTACAAAACAGCATGCCCTCATGGAATTGAATTTGGGAGGGCCAAGCCCCACCCAGTCCGCTTCCCCTCTTGAAAGAGTTTGAAAACCACTTAACTGGGCTTTAGTAAATAAGCCGAAATTGCCAACCCCAAAATAGATTTTTAAAGTCAAAACTAGAAAAAATGAGATGGAGAAGTCACAACAGAAGGGAAGATAATCTCTAGTATCAGGCCTATGGCTTACAGAAGGACTGGGCTCTGGAGAGAACTTTGTACCTTTCAGCAGACCTAAGTACTTCATTTGGGAAGGAAAGAGATAATTGGACACCATTAAACCTGTTCTTTTGCCCTCACTCAGCTGACATTTAGCAGTACCGCCGATTGAAAGTTTGAGTTCTCTTAGGTGATATTATATACACACAGTAGTGCCAGTGTAGATTAGCCATGCAAATGCAGAGAGGGTTCTTTAAAAGTACTAGGAAGATTGGTGCAGAGAGGAATCTGTTTAATAAACCAAATGATCAGCTTACTGCATGTACTGCCTCTGAGGCTTTTATCTTCTCCCTATTGGTTTATCTTTCCACCTTTTAGCCCTGCTTTTCTGTGCTGCTGGGTTTTTTTTCCCCCTACCATCAGTCTGAGCTTTCCAAGCATTTTGACCACTATTTCTACCTCACAGATACTGCTTCTAGAGATGTCTTGTGCCCTTCCTCTTTTCTCTCTTAGTCTGCCTTCATTGTGGCAGTATCAGGCGTCCAACTAATAAGTAATAAGTCTCTCCCTTCCCCACTTTGATCACCAACTGATTGCTCTCTCAATTTTAATATTGTACTCTTGTCAGCATGCAGTATTTATTAGTGAATATGAGCATACATTCATTCTGTCTTGGTCTCTGTCGCATTTTCCTCCTCCTGCCTCTCCCTGCACTGCTGTAAAATGAAAAAGTGCTTGGTCTCAAAATTGCTACATCAGTTATTCCCCTTAATAGCTTCATTGTGTGTGTAACTTTCATTAAAATGGTAAATTTTGTTCGCTTTTTACATACTTTCAAGGTCCTATTCTCTGTAATGCTGAATTGTTAAAATTTTTTTGGATTGCCTCATAGCAAGCAGCATTCCAGATCTCCATTTTGTATGCTGGCAAATACAGCAGCTCTCTCTATTAATAATCCTCCTTTTAGAGGCTGATATGGAGTTTATATTTCACCTGTTGTCCTTGTTTCTGCCTCATTTATTTCTGCACATTAGAAAGGATGTAATTTAAAGATTTCTGTTGATCAGTTTCAAATTCTTCCTATCCCTGTTTCCTTCTAAACGAGTTACTAGAATCTCTGAGGGACGATACTGTGATCTCTGAGTCGAGAACTATAATGCTTCCTGAAGTTTAGCCAAGGATAAATGTGCAAAGGTGTCTTATGTATCTTACCAACCTGGTGTTCTTTTAACAACAAGGATCTTAAATTGATGTCACAGATATTTGTTGGACTCTTCATATAGGCCAAATATGTGGCTGGGTGCTGTATTGCAGTGAATACAACACATGCATCCTCTTCCCTTTATGAAGCTTGTAGTCTGTCAGGGGAGACAAACATTAAAAGAATTACTTTAGAAATTAATTATAGTTGTGATAAGTGCTATCAAGAGAACAGAAAGTCTTGCCTAGTAATTTTGAAACTTAGTACTCTAAGTACCAAAAAAATGATTAAAAGCTAGTTGATAGGAGAGAAGGAGAATGCGCAAAGGCTCAGCAAGGCATGTACGTTTAACTTCAAGCAAATATTTAACTGCAAATGAATTAATCCCTTTACTGGAGGATCTTGCTATTTAAAGAAGTCTTGTGGCAGATAATTTCATAAAGTAAATAATCTTTTAAGTAGGGACACCTGAGTGGCTCAGTCAGTTGAGTGTCCAACTCTTGGTTTTGGCTCAGGTCATGATTTTGGGATCCTGGGATCCAGCTCCGCTCTGTGCTCTGCAAGGAGTCTGCTTGTCCCTCTCCTTCCCCCTCTACTCCTTCTCCGAGTGCTCACGCACAAGCTCACTCTCATAAATAAATGATAAAATCTTTTTAAAAATATAATCTAAAAATAATCTTTTAAGTAAAGATAGATCATCATCAACCTGATTTAAGTGGGACTAACCAATATTTTTCATAAACAAAATATTCTGTGGCTCTTATAGAGGTTTACTGGGGAGAAGTTTTTGCTACCCATGGAGCCATCTTCAAGAAAAATCCGAAAATCACATAAGGCATTGTAGAATATCCCCACTGGTTTTTTTAAACTTTCTAAAACTGGTCTTGTACAATTAACAGAGGTGCTACAAATGAACAAGGAAATTTGCCAAGCAAGTTAGCTGTGAAACAATTGACTTGTCATCCCAATGTTCAGTTACTTATCTCTGATTTATTTTTAATGTTCTCCCAAATGGATTTTAATACAAATGGTTTTACGTGTAGTGACTGACTCTAATGGTTCCCTCCATCTAATTTATTCTCCATTTTACAGTTTCTCTGTCTTCACTTATCTTTTCTTTCTTACCTTCTTATCTCAGAAAAGTTGTTCTGTTCTTTTCCAAAGCTAGCACTTTTTATTTGTGCATATAAGCCCAGTTAATTGGAGACTTGCTCTATCAGCTGTCCTTGCTCACTGCTTTTCCTCCATATATGGACATACTTAAAATCATCTTAAAATTGCTCTCCCCCTGTCCATAAAGCCTCCCCTCCTATCTTTCAGATTTTGATTCGTGTTTCCTAAAATGTGGTTTGTATAGTATACAGTGTAACTTCAGATAGTACAGACTGTTTTTTTATTCTAAGTTGTTACAATGTGTATTGTGATGAATATCAAAATTAATATTAAAGTATTAAATGGTTCCATAAATGTTATAGAATTTTCTTTATACATTAAATTTTTAAGGTAAATAAAAAACAATCGATACATATTACAGAAATTTTGAAAATAACAAAACAATTGTTTTCTTTTTTTTTTTTTTTTTTTTAAAGATTTTATTTATTTATCCGACAGGGATAGAGACAGCCAGCGAGAGAGGGAACACAAGCAGGGGGAGTGGGAGAGGAAGAAGCAGGCTCATAGAGGAAGAGCCTGATGTGGGGCTCGATCCCACAACGCCGGGATCACGCCCTGAGCTGAAGGCAGACGCTTAACCGCTGTGCCACCCAGGCGCCCCCAAAACAATTGTTTTCTTACACTAACACCCCTAACACTTTCCCATGTTACCTTACAAACCTCTGGTTTGATAGGGAGCAAACTCTTGGAAAGACTTTTTTAATAACTACTTTTCTCATTATAGAATATGTATTATAGAAAATCCAGAAAATGAACATTCAAGTTGTCTGTAATTCCCTCACCAGTAGGTAACCACTATGAAGTTGGGTGTATATCCCTCCAGTCATATATATTTGCAAAATAGCATGGTGGAACTCCAAGGTCGGGCTGACCCAGATTCAAACCTAGCTGCTTCCTTGATGCATTGGTAAAGCATCTTGATTTTTTTTAGATCCAGTTTCCTTTATCTGCAGAATAGAACTAATAATAGAACCTACCCTGGGATTGTTAACTGGGGACCGAATGAGATAATGCCTGTTAAAAACTTAGCCCAGTGCCTGCCACATATTAGTAAGCATTGAGTACTTTTTTTTTTTTTTTTAAACATAAGCTCTACACCCAACGTGGGGGGCTTGAACTCATGACCCCGAGATCAAGAGTTGCATGCTCTACCAACTGAGCCAGCCAGGCTCCCTGCATTTAGTACATTTTAGAGAAGTTTTTTAAATTTAATATGAAATAAACTACATGCTTTTTTTCCTGCTTTCTTTGATTATCTAACAGTGTATCTTTTCATATCATTAAATAGTCTTATAAAACAGTAGTTTTTCAAACATTTTAAGCAGCAAAGCTCTAATCAAAATCTAGGAGGATATTAAATAAATAAGTAAATCAGTTAAAAGATGGTATTATATATTAACAATGTTTATCTTTGTTGTGTATGTTTTATATTATAGATATCCAAACTGGAGATTGTAAAACAACATGGGGAAGTATTTTCAATGGCAAGTGAAAAACAAGTTAATTTATCTCCACCTGCATGACTCAACAGCACTTCATCACACTCTTCATGTCCGGAACTGAATTCCTTGTCTTCACTTTCAAACCTGTTCTTCCTTCTGAATTCTTTCTGTAAATGGCACTACTGTACTCATGCCAGTAGGGCTTGGAAGTGGGGTATGAGCAAGCAGTTGTGACCCCTTCAGTGCTTGCAGTGTCTCTTCATCCTGCTTCCTCAGTATTCCTCCTTGTCCCTTCCTCTCTGTTCTTGCTGCCACCAGCGTGGTTCAGACCCTTTGCTAGTCCTTCTCTTAAGTCTCTCTCGTATTGTCCACAGATTAATTTTTATAAGATACAAATTACTGCCCTATTCAAAAGTCCTTAGAGGTTTTCTGTTGTCTACCATGGTGGCATTCTCCACTGTCTCTATCTTAACCATCCAGTTCCATTATCCCATTGATCTTTGTCATGAACTTTATACTACATGCAGAGCAGACTGCTTACCCTTCCTAGCGTCTCAAACCTTTGCCCCAAACCGTTCCCTTTGCCTGTAATGCCTATTTCCTTTTCTCTGTCAAAATCCTTATTTAAGACCCAATTCATAATTAATGTAGGTATAAAAAAGAAGAAACTACTGATACATGTAGTAATGTGGTGAATTTCAAAAAACAGGTTAGGTGAAACGTTAGAGAGTACATGGTGCATGGTTCCGTTTATATGAAAACCTAGGAAAGATGGAAACTAATCTGTGGTGATAGAAATCAGAAAATAGTTGCTGGAGGGTGAGAGGAAGAGAATTGAGTAGAAAAGAACATGAGAGAATTTTTGGAGGTGGTAGAAATGTTGTCTGTCTTGTTTTGAGTAATGGTACACGGATGTATACAATTGTTGAAATACATCAAACAGATCACCTAAGATGTACACGTTTTGGTAGTTTGTTAATTACACCTGACTTTTTAAATTGCACTAAAAAACCTGTGACAAACCTTTGGTAAAACCTCCTGTGAAGAAATGGCCTCTGAGTCCTAATTCAGAACATTTTTTATCTCCCTTTAGGAACCTCACACATTCCAATTTGTATACACTGAGACATATCTTTCTCACTAACGGGTAGCTCTTTAAAAGCAGAATCATTATTGTCAGACATTCATCTTTGGATAACCCCTGGACTTGTTGGCTCAGCACAGATTTATTGAATAAATGTATTCACATTGACCCTTTTTCTTTCTATTCCTCGAGTAGAGTAACCTGTAAAGGTACCTATGAAAGGGAATATGCGGCTACTCAAAATTCAGGAAATCGGCTTCAGAGAAATTAAGATTTCACTTTTTACTTGAATTTTTCATTTCTAAATTACTGCTTGAATGAATTTTTTTATTTTAGCTACATTTGTGGTGAGCATAACTTGTCAGATCACTATATTATACATATGAAACCAATGTAATACTGTGTGTCACCTACAATTAAAATGTGTTTTAATCCAGTCATATTTTTCATTAATCCTCAGAGGTGATGGAAGAGTTGCTGATTTCCGTGATTTGTAATGCCTGCCGCTCTTCCTGATGCTTACTTTCCCACCATGTCCACATAGAAGTGTTCGTCAGTTATAACTAATGGCAGATGCCGTATTTTGTTGTTCTCAATTGTTTTAACCTCCAGGAAAAATGCTTCAATAAAGCTTCACTTGTTTGCTCATGGCAAATTTAATTCTTGTACCTAGATATGTTAATTTCTCTAAACTTGTATTTTAAGCTATCCCTGAAGAAGTAAATGTTTTAAAGGTATACTTTAAATTATTTCTTTGGGAATGAAGTCATAACCTCACCAGAAATGACATGTATGGGGCATTTGTGCTATCACTTTCCCCATCACAGCCCATGGCAGACATCGCCATCAATCATGGCTTCTTTCCTGTTAAACCCATACAGGGTTTAACAAATTCCTTTCCAGCCTCATATTCCAGACAGCCACACCCAGGCCTCTAGGATTTGGGTTGAGCATTTAAGGAGTAGAAAAGCTGTTTCCTAGGTAATGAATTAGCCACATACAAGTGAGTCTTTGGCCAAGACCTGGAGAACGGTTGAAGACATTTGATTGCTAAATGATGGGGAAAATAGCATCTGAAGTGTTAAGGGTTAAAAGTTTTCTTTTAAAGCGCACAGGAGGAAACTTAGACCAGGAATCAGGAAACGTGGGTGTGGTTTCAGCTCTGAGAGTGGTTCTGGGAAGATCACACAAACCCTGTGGCACTTAGTTGTTTCAGCTGAAAACAAAATTGAACTAAACATTCAGTAAGGTTCTAATTCTAAAGTTCTACAATTCTAGATGTAGATTAAAGACAGCATATCTGGGGGCGCCTGGGTGGCACAGCGGTTAAGTGTCTGCCTTCGGCTCAGGGCGTGATCCCGGCGTTAAGGGATCGAGCCCCACATCAGGCTCCTCCGCTATGAGCCTGCTTCTTCCTCTCCCACCTCCCCTGCTTGTGTTCCCTCTCTCACTGGCTGTCTCTATCTCTGTCAAATAAATCAATAAAATCTTTAAAAAAAAAAAAAAAGCGTATCTGTAGTCAAGTCATACATTTAAGACTTAGGAATATTACTGAGGAACTAAAAGTAAAATTGAAAATAATTCTGATTAGAATATGTAGAAATGGTTTAAAAACCGGCAAGTGTCATAAACTGTGTTGTGTAAATTCACACCTGTCACATGAGCAGATTAAATTTGATTTTAAAGGATAATGCATACAACTTTATCTTCGACTTTCAATCAGGGACTTTTTTCTTCCTCATTATTAGTTCAGGTTTAGATTTGGAAAGGACTCCAGAAGTCAACAAACCCGATCCTAATTGAGATGTGAAATCTTTTATCTTTTGTTAGCACTTTCTAGGCATCATGGCAACTTCATCTGAAGAAGTTTTGCTGATTGTGAAGAAGGTGCGTCAGAAGAAGCAGGATGGAGCTTTATACCTCATGGCAGAGAGAATCGCTTGGGCACCTGAAGGCAAAGATAGATTTACCATCAGCCATATGTATGCAGATATTAAATGTAAGTCAGCTATACTAAGGTCTGATGGGATATTTGTTAGTAATTTTATTTAAACAATTGCTCATACACTCTTTGTGGGTTTTTTATTATAGTGTCCAAAAAAGTCAACCATATTGAAGTAATTATAAAGTGGGATCCCTGAACATATGTTATTCTGTAACCTGTGATTAATAATAGAGTTTGTATAATTTTATATATGTAAATCTATATCATGTGAAGATTTCCACAACCTTTTTTTTTTATTAAATTATAATATGTTATTCACCATACAGTACATCGTTAGTTTTTGATGTAGTATTCCATGATTCATTATTTCCACAACCTTCTTTTAGGAGTTGCATAATACTCCACCAAATGGTTCGACAATCATGTACTTAATTAGTTTTCTGTTGAAAGACAGTTAGGAAGTTTCCAGAATTCTTTTAATGCAAACAATACTGGAGTATAGTTCTGTGGGCTAGTATCTTTGTGAGGTTGTATGTGTGAGGTACATCCCTGCAGTAGATTTACTGGTTCAGGTGGTTCATGCGTTTAAAATGTTATTAGATGATGGCAGATTGCCCTTTAATAAAATTGTATCATTTAATCAAGTTGTCTAATTAATCTTTGGCTACGTGGCCGCCATCTGTTGAGAAGATAGACTCACTTTTTTACTGGACATAGATAGGAGAAATACAGAGCACGGTATCCTTAAAATTGTGGTATCTGATCTGTGACCGTTAATATGAATTCACTTATTTTCCTTGACATAAAATTCTTCTCCTAGATGAAATCCTGTGTCGATTTCAAGGAACATGACACCTCAAAAAACAGACAACCTTCCACATTCAGGTGCTCAGTTTATAAATGTCCTTTGTGTGTGAACAGTGGCCCTAAGGACTTCTGCTTTGCTGCTGGAAATGACCAAGATTTTCATCTATCTCCACTATGAAATAACTTAGAATTTTAACTTTCAAAAGGAAATACTGTTTAAAATTCATCATAATTAAGTACTGACTAAGCTATCTGGTCTTTTGTCCACTTTTCTGGTAATACTACCTCCTTTTAAAATTTTGTGGAAAAGTGCCTCGCCAAGTTCCTCCTAGTATTTTTACAAATCAACATTTGTACCAGAAGAAACTCATAAATTAGGAACTACCTCTATTAACATTTTTCTTAAACAGGAAGCTGGTCCTGTAGCTCTGCAAAATACATACTCATTGTGATATCCACAACATTCAATAAAGAATATACTCTTCTCCTATTCTCTCGGCAGTTCTGTTATTGAGGAGAGCACATACCCAAATCTAGATCTGTACCAGATCAGTTTTCATTTTAAGTTGAATATTTGAAAGAATACCCATTTCTGAAAGAAGCCACTCAAAGTTGTCAATAGCAAATTGCTAAGGTGAAAATCAGCAGTTAAATAAGCTAATTCAAAAACTTCAGGGGGCGCCTGGGTGGCTCAGTCGGTTAAACTTCTGCCTTCAGCTCAGGTCGTGATCCCGGGCTTCTGGGATTGAGCCCCACGTTATGCTTCCTGCTCACCAGGAGTCTGCTTCTCCCTCTCCCTCTGTCTGCTGTTCCCCCTGCTCATGCTCTCTCTCTCTCTTTCAAATAAATAAATAAAATCTTTAAAAAAAAAAAAAAACAAAACCTCAGAAGTAGGCCTCTCAGAGGCAAAAGCTAAGATAGAGCAAGGATAAAGCAATGACTGAGAAAAGGTGCCTAGCAAGGGGTGATAGTTTTGTTTCAGAGAAATAGAATACCAGAGTAGGCTGGCTGCCAGTGTAAATTGCTCTATATTGCTATTTTTGGTAGTAAGATATTTTATTTAAACTGTGGTCTGGAAGCGGCATCTTTATTGAAAAAGTTTGTTTAGAAGCTGGGTGGTTTGGGTTTCAGGCTCTAGGCAGCTTGTTTCACACTACCAAGACTCTCCCATTTCATGGGACAAAGCCCCTCCATCTCTCTTCCCCTGAAAAAGAGAAGCGTTACTATTGCCATGAGGCCCACTACTTTAGGAGTACAAGTTCTCCATTATGTAGGTGTATTTTGATGTTCCCAGCCTCAATTTATTATGAAAAGTTTCAAAGTTATAAAAAATTTTAAGAATGGTACAGTGCATACCTTTATAACATATCCCACTTACTATTGTGTGTGTATACACTAACTGCTCTGTAGTATTTTCACACCAAGAAATTTTTAGTAATAAATATCCAGAACGTTGTTATGTTTCCCCAGTTGTCTCAATAATGTTTTACGCAGCAGTGATTTTTCTTTTTGTAACTATAATCTGGCTTCACAGGTGGAGTTGTAGTCTCTTCAGTCTTTATAGGCTTGTCACATACCACTTTCTGATTATGTTTGCTCGTCGCTTCAGGGTTTTCTCTGATTTATTTGTGTAGACCTTTATTTCTCAAAAACTGGAAGTCAGGTCTACAGGCTTGATTATACTCAGGTTAAACCCTCGCAGCAAGAACAACACATAGGTGGTGGTATTTACTTATTCCCGCCCCTCAGAAAGCCCGTAGTGTGAGGTTGCCCCACCCACTTTGGATGAAACTAAGTTTCATCCCTTGGTTGAAGTGATGAAACCAGATCTCTCAAATGTAAAATTACGTATTCTTCTTTGCAATTAGTAAGACATGGGCTGTGTTTTGGAGTTTTTTGAACTACGACAGATCATTTTTATTAATGATAATGTTTTTCGGAGTCAGCTATTCAGGACTCTGGTTGGCTATTTAGAGATCTGCCCCAGTTGAATGGAAGCAAAAGCCCTTTAGTATCTTGAGGTAGAGACAGTGGTGAGAAGTGCCACACAAAGAGGATACTGAAGGAGGAAGCAGAGTGTTAGCAGTGAATTTGTTAAACTGTGCTCTGATTATTTGGGATTATTTGAGAAGAGGGCATTTCTGCAGAAGCATTAAGATTGGAGCAGGGCAGCTAACGCCCAAAGGAATTCTGAATCTTCAGGGGAGGAAAAGTAGCCTATTGTAGGACAGTTTTCAGTGTGGGTGTCCTCATCTAATTTGCCTCATGCTTCTTTTTAGGCCAGAAAATCAGTCCAGAAGGAAAAGCTAAAATTCAACTTCAGCTGGTGTTGCATGCAGGGGACACAACTAACTTCCATTTTTCCAATGAAAGCACAGCCGTGAAAGAGCGAGATGCAGTGAAAGACCTTCTTCAGCAGCTGCTGCCCAAATTCAAGAGGAAAGCGAATAAAGAGCTGGAAGAGAAAAACAGGTGAAGGGGGAAAAGAATAAAGAGACACTGGATTCTCTCTGGTTTCTTAGTAGAGTAACAGCTTGTTATTTCTTATCCCTTGTGCTGCATTAAATTAAATTAACTGTCTTAAACCTAACATCTGATGAGGAACACAGCTGAGACTCAAAGGTGATAAGGTCCTTTCACTCCTTCTCCCGGTTCTCTGTCGCCAAGATGACACGAAACCATTAAAAGTGCTTGCGAATGAGAAACCTGAAAGAAATCATATTGTAAAAAAGTAGAGAAGGCATATAAAATAATGAGTTTCTGATAAGACAAATTATTCTGTCGCCAATATCTTCCAGGCCATCCTTGCTTAAGTCTCCAGGTGCTTATCAGTGAGAAATTGGTGGCCGGAATATCTCAGGCGTACCTCCTCTCTCCCCTTTCACCTTTATTTGTGAAAGAGAATACAGTACAGTACAAATACAGCCACAGTGACCTTTGTATCACTGGGTATAGAGATGAGTACCACCAAATCTATACCCTCAAAGAGTTTAGATTTTGCTTCTTCAGACTTCCATTTATCTTCATTTGTTTTCCAAAGATGATTTTTTGTTTGTTTTCATACTGACAAATGAACTAAATGCCAGCATCATAAAATGAAAGTCGAGGGTCTCAGGGTTTCATGTTGTTAAAATCTTTTTAAAGTGTTTCAGAAATAGTGTTTTATTCTAGAAGTTCAATATATTCAATATATTCTATCACCAGAATGCTGCAAGAAGATCCTGTTTTATTTCAGCTTTATAAAGACCTTGTTGTGAGTCAAGTGATCAGTGCTGAGGAATTCTGGGCCAATCGTTTAAATGTAAATGCAACAGAGAGTTCTACATCCAATCATAAGCAGGATGTTGGCATTTCTGCAGCATTTCTGGTATGTGACCCTTCTACATTTCTGCAGGGGGAGAAAGATAGAAAAAACCCTGGTATATGTGTTAACAGTGCCCCTTCTTGGGGTGCCTGGGTGGCTCAGTTGTTACGCATCTGCCTTCGGCTCAGGTCATGATCCTAAGGTCCTGGGATTGAGCCGTGCACCGGGCTCCCTGCTCAGCAGGAAGCCTGCTTCTCCCTCGCCTGCTCCCCCTGCTTGTGTTCCCTCTCTCACTCTCTCTCTGTCAAATAAATAAATAAAATCTTTAAAAAAAAAATGCCATTTCTTTTGTAAAACTTAGCATTTCCTTGAATTTAAATCAGTGGATACTTTGGTATCTATGGTATTCATCTAAAATATTTTAAAAATAAATGCAATATATTTTAAATAGATACTTTTTGCCAGCTATACTTTTTTGTCTTGGGTACTTGACCCTAACATGCTGGAAATTAAAGGGACTTTAATAAAATAAAGAGAATCTTTTAGCAATTGGACTAATACTTGTTTCCCCTAATTCTTTTAAATGTAGAACTTTCTAATACCTTTTTTTATGATTGCTATATTTATAATGCAGAGTTAAATGTGTAATGACCATCGTGTTAAGATTTATAAAATGTATTTTAGCGAAAAATTGGGAATACTTTACCTGTACAGTGAGAAAGTGGGATTCATTTAATCTATACTCTGGTGGAACCAAAGCAGTATTTATGCATTTAACAAAAATTTGAGTACCAATTATATGTTTAGCATCTTCCTGGGTGCTTAGTAGTGAATTGAATTAATAGGGCCTTTCCTAAAGAAACCAGTCAGATAATATTTACTTAGTAACCAAGGTTTATAGCTGTTTTGGTAACTGTACAAGTACTGTGTTAAAGCTCTACTAGCTATCTGCCTTTGGTCACACTTACATATCTATTTGACCATGTTGAATTTTCAAGGAAGCAGATTTTACACATCAGTAAGATGATGTGAAACCAAACCAGGCTTCTTTGAGCCGTATCTCAATGCCAAAAGTAAGGGTGAGGAACTTAATTTCTGTCTCTAGTTTATTCAGAAAGTCTGTTTTGCCACCTTTGTCCGGTGTCTATTATATGCTACACATCTTCCCCCAATATTCTAATGACTATATATGTGTGGTCTTTATTTTAGGCTGATGTCCGGCCCCAAACAGATGGATGTAATGGTCTGAGATACAATTTAACCTCTGATATCATTGAATCCATATTTAGGACCTATCCAGCAGGTAAGAAGAATCAGCTTTTCCACATGGTTGAAGTATTTCTTTGGATGAATTCAGTAATACATCAGTGGAAAACAGAAAGCTTACCCTTTGTTCCTGATGAAGTGCAATAAAATATGTGAAGACATATGGTAGTTACTAACGGGTCATTATATAATGTGCTGTCATCAGTTCGTAAGATGACTTTCCCATTCTTCCATCAGTGGTTCTTAAACTTTTTTACCCTTCAGCATATCTGCACAAAATGACCTGCTCCAGAGGTATCAGTAAATGAGTCTCTACAGCAGTAATTCACATCATCCTTTATGCTGCCTCAAGTGACCTTTATAACCCACAGATCCTTACCCTTGCAGAAAGCATCCTAAAAGTATAAATGACCTGACCCCAGCCTTAGTAATTTATGCTGTGCAGCCAAGGTTGAGAGCACCATTTCAGTTATTCTACTGACCATACAGTTCTCTCTCTCCACTCCCTCACTCCTGCTCCTTTAGTCCTTTGAAAACATTTCTTGAGACCCTATGGGACTCAAGTATTGTGTCACTGCCACCTCTATAAAATCCTGACTTCTTTGGGCAGGTACAAGCCTCCCCTTTGCTTCTATAGCAGCTTGTGTCTGCCTCAAAGAATTATCAAGTTGTAATGTAATTATTTTCATATTTTTCTGATAGTAATAATTATATAGTGTTTATTACATACCAGACACCATTCTAAGGCTTTTATGTATATTAACTCATTTAGTCATTACAAATAATCTTATGAAGTGGGTGCTCTTGCATACCTTCATGTAACAGATGAGGAAAAAAGATGCAGAGAGATTACATAATTTCCACAAGATCACATAGATAGTGAGTGGCAGACCTAGGATTTTAAACTCAGGCTCTCTGGCTCAGGAGACCATGCTCTTAATCTCTTTGCTTGTATGACTCTGAGCTTCAGGAATGTGCTGCACCGATAGTCTGTTGGGTATTGATTCTTGGTATTTCTGCTAAAACTTTGAAACTTGTTCCTTGTCTTGGCGCAAAATAAGGTTTTTTTGTAATTTGTTAAGATTCATAAAGGTAGTGTGTCACCTAATCTCTCAAGTTATATTTCATATTTACAGTTAGATGATTATATACGGTATGTAAAGTTGAGTAGTTTGATCTAGTTTTTGCTGTTAATCTGTATTTTGATTAATTTGAGAGATTTTAAGAAATGGAAATTGTGTATGTAAATATTATGGTTTTTTTCTACAGTAAAAATGAAATATGCAGAAAATGTTCCCCACAACATGACAGAAAAGGAATTTTGGACACGTTTCTTTCAGTCCCATTATTTTCACAGGGACCGGCTGAATACAGGGTCAAAGGACCTCTTTGCAGAATGTGCCAAAATAGATGAAAAAGGTAACTGTTTATCCCTGACATACGTTAAATTTAATTTACTGCTCTCTAGTTATAGTGCTCTTAGTGAACTTTTTATTTTTGAGGAAGGTCAGTCTTGACCAACTTTTTATTTCATTGATTTTCTAGGGTTAAAAACAATGGTTTCATTAGGAGTGAAAAACCCACTACTTGATTTGACAGCTTTGGAAGATAAACCATTAGATGAGGTAAGTGGTATTAAAAGAATTTATGAGAGGGGTGCCTCGCTGGCTCAGTTTGTAGAGCAGGTGACTGTTAATCTAGGGTTTGTGAGTTCGAGCTCCAGGCTGGGCGTAGAGCCTACTAAAAACAAAAAACTTATATTTTTTAAGGTTTTATTTATGTATTTGAGCAAGAGACAGAGAGAGCACGAGTGGGGGGAGGGGCAGAAGGAGAGGGAGAAGGATAGGCAGACTTCCGGCTGAGCACAGACCCTGATGCAGGGCTTGATCCCAGGACCCTGAGATCACCACCCAAACCAAAATCAGATGCTTAACCAACTAAGCCACCCAGGAGTCCCACAAAAAACAAATTTTAATTTAAAAGAATTTATGAGAGGGGCACCTGGTGGCACAGTCTGCCTTTGGCTCAGGGCGTGATCCCGGCGTTATGGGATCGAGCCCCACATCAGGCTCCTCCGCTATGAGCCTGTTTCTTCCTCTCCCACTCCCCCTGCTTGTGTTCCCTCTCTCGCTGGCTGTCTCTATCTCTGTCAAATAAATAAAATCTTTAAAAAAAAAAAAAAAGAATTTATGAGAGAAAACAGTCTTTCGGGGCGCCTGGCCCAGTGGCTCAGTCGTTAAGCATCTGCCTTCAGCTCAGGGCATGATCCCGGGGTCCTGGGATCGAGCCCCATATCGGGCTCCTCTGCTGGGAGCCTGCTTCTTCCTCTCCCACTCCCCCTGCTTGTGTTCCCTCTCTCCCTGGCTCTCTCTGTCTCTGTCAAATAAATAAATAAAATATAAAAAAAAAAGAAAGAAAACAGTCTTCCTAGTCTTCAACTAGTTTAAAAATTGCCTTCAATGTAGATTGTGCTTTTGAAAATATAAAGAAAATTTCATTATTTGGAGTGATTTATTAGAAGTGCTTGTCAATAGCACTGTTTGCTGTTAAAATTGCTGTGAAAAATTGAAATTCCTACATGACTTGCTAAAACTTTTTTTAAAAGACTTTTGCTCCCATTGGTACTTCTCTAGGTAATGTGAAGTCTTAGCGTATTATGAATCCAGATTTATTCTCTGATGTTATTCTGAAGAAATGTGGATCAATATCAGTAGGCCAAGAAAAGATAAACATTTTTCCATAGAGCACTGTTTGTCAGATCTAGAGCATGCCCGTGACCCTTAGCCCACACTAGTTCCAATATGTGTCAACAGCTAGCCCACCAGGTATGCGCCACCTATCTCCGAATCGTGACTACAGACTTACAGATACATCCAGTCACGGGAAAAGATGGGATCCCTTTTGATTGAGGCAAATTCCGTTCCCACCCCTATCTTCTAAGCTAGAAGCCTGCCTTCCTCAGTTATTGTCTTCACACTCAGATTTTCATTTTCTTACCTTTCTTTTGGTTCCTCTTCTGGCCACATACACGTTTTCTAAACTTTTTCCTTTATTTTAGTGTATGGTACTCACGAGGTGAGGAAACCAATGTTAAACTTTTGACCTACAGTCTTTAGCAGAAAATTATCCTTGGTGCCCACATGAGTCATTTCCTTAATGAAATTGAGTTTTCTAGGTAATTCTCCACATTCAGGCACTTTCTTTGTGAATTTCAACATATTAAAATATGGCCCTGCCCTCCTTAATCATCCTGAAAAAATGAAGCTTTGTGAAGCTTAGAGGTGTAGCTTAATGTGGGGAAAATGTGCCTTTTTTTTTTTTTAATATTTTATTTATTTATTAGAGCACAAGCAGGCAGAGACTCGCTGCTGAGCAGGAAGCCTGATGTGGGACTCGATCACCAGACCCTGGGATCATGACCTGAGCTGAAGGCAGACGCTTAACCAACTGAGGCACCCAGGCGCCCCATTAGTGCTTTTTAAAAAAAATAAAATAAAAATGATGGTATGTTGGGGTGCCTGGCTGGCTCACGTGGAAGAGCATGCTACTCTTGATCTAAGGATTGTGAATTTGAGCCCCATTTTGGGTGTAGATTACTCAAATAAAATTTTTTTAACTTTAAAAAAAAAATGATGGTATATTACACATATTCATGTGTGACTTTGTTCTTCACTTTGCCTATTATCACTGTCAGTTCAAGCTAAACCATAGTTGTTAAGCGCGTAGACTGTAAAACCAAACTACCTGGCTTAGACTCTGACATTTTTTTTTTTTTTTTAACATTTCTAAGCCCAGTTTTCTTATAAAATGAGGTTGATAGTACTGACCTTAGCGGGCGGTAGGAAAATTGAGGAGATGTTGGTTAAGGGTACCAACTTGCCACCAGCAGATGAATAAGTTCTAGAGATCTAATGCACAGCGTGTAGTCAACAATGCTGTGTTATAAACTTCAGAGTTGCTGTATCTTAGTCATCCTTACCACAGAACAGGAAATGATAATTACATGGCATGACAGAGATGTCAGCTTTAGGGTAATCATATTGCAATATATAAATACCAAGTTAACACATTTTATACGTTCAGCTTATGAAATGTTAATATGTCAATTGTATCTCAGTGGAAAAAATGCAATACAGAAAAGATGTTGACTTTATAGGATTGCTACAAGAGTAGAAGAGTGTGGTACGCAGTGAGGGCTCAACAAATAGTAGGTGTTACCATTATTTATGTTTTTTAGTGCCTGCCCAGTATTCCGTTGTATGGAAATGTAAATATTTATATAACCAATTCCCTTAATAGAAATGTTGGGTGATTCAGTTTTTCCTTTGGTGCCTCTCTTTCCTCTGTCATCCTCTAGCTGTTGTAACTGTCCCATGATGTGGCCTCGGGCCACCTTCAGGATACATCGTCTTCACTCCGTTGCTTTAAATACTAATATGTAATGATGAATCCCAGGTAGCGCTGGTCTCTTTGACCCCAGAACTCCAAAATTATACATCCACCTGCTTACTTGCTATCTTCCCTTGGATACTTCACAGACACCTCGGCATGGATGCACAAAGTGGAGCCTTTTATTCCTCTCTTAAACCTATTTCTTCCTGGGTCTTCCCTGTCTCAAAAAAAAAAAAAAAAAAAAATTACCATTGGAACGCCTCAGCGGCTCGGTCGTTTAAGCATCTGCCTTCAGCTCAGGTCATGATCTTGGGGTCCTGGGATCGAGTCCCATGTCGGGCTCCCTGCTCAGTGGGGAGTCTGCTTCTCCTTCTCCCTCTGCCTGTCTGTCCCCCCGCCCACCGCTTATGTGCATGTGCCCACACTCCCATTCTCTCTCTCTCTCTGAAATAAATAAAAACTTAAAAAAAAAAAAGAAAATTACCATGGACTTAGTTGCTCAGGCCAAAACCTGGAATTCTCCTTGCTTCCTCCCCTTCCTTCACCTCCAACACTCAGCTCATCAGCAAGTCCTCTATAACACATCTCTGATTTGTCCACATCTGTCCGTCTCCACCTTCCACCCTCTCCCTGTTACTAGGCTACTGCCGTGTTTGTCTTGGTTGTTTTCATTAGCTTCCTAATTCATACTCCTGTTTCCACTTTTGTTTCCTATAGTTACTTTCCTCTAGCAGGAAGGTATAAATCAGATCTTGATAGTTTCCTGTGCAAAACTCTTTAATGGATTCTCATTGAACTTAAAATCAAAACTGCTGCAAGGCTCTTCTTGATTTGGCCTCTGCCTGCTTCTACCTCAGTTTGGGCCACTTACACTCATTCATGCTCTAGATATCTAGATATAAATTTCCTATGCTGCATTTTTAAGAATTAATCTTTATTCCCTTCTAATGTCTTATAAAATATTTTGAAGAAAATGTATAAGTTTGCTGAAGCATCTTTTTCAGGTGTTACCACTTCATATAGGTTATTTGCAAGAAAAAAAGTACTATTCATTTGAGATAAAGACATTATTAACTCCACTTTGTTAGGGATTAGTCCTTTCCCCTTCTCCCTCTCTGCCTTACCAGTGTCATTACTGAGAAAGAATGTTCACCAGTCCATCCCCAGTGATTGTCACCTTCTCTTTTCAAAATGACTAGCTGGAGTTAGACGTGTGGTCATTCATAATGTAACAGACTGATCCTAGATTAATTATGATCTCTTCCCTGTAGAGGGCTTTTAAAATTCCTTTTATTGTTTCATTTCCGTTTTTAAAAGACCATAGTGGGGCTTCTATTGGAAGGGAGGTGTGTGATATATAGATAGTTCTGTTCTAAGACTTAGAGGAAAATGTTCTTCCTTTGAATTTGTATTGGCTACTTCCTCTCTTGTAGCACATAGAAGTCTTAACTATGTGTACTGACTTACAGCCCAGCACCCTACTAACTTGTATTCTGGGTCCTTTGGCACAGGTCTTAACAACTTTCTGTCCATAAGGCCCAGCACAAACTCAGTACATGTTTGAAAATACCTGTTTCTCCAATATCTCATTTTACAGAGCTTGGAAAAATTGACTACCCTTGCTTAGACTAATACTTAAAAAGTTATAAAGCCAGAATTTGAATCCATATTTATGTGACTCCAAAGTCCATGCTTTTTTTCACTGTATTCTGTTTCTTCATTTAATATTTTGCTAACTATATCTAAAACTGCTCTTTAAAAAAATTCACAGTTTGGGGCACCTGGCTGACTCAGTCAGTAGAGCATGCAACTCTTGATCTCAGGGTTATTAAGTTTGATTCCCCAGATTGGGTGTAGAGATGACTTGAAATCTTTTTTTAAAAAGTACGCAGTCTTAAGTTTTTCGTTGTTGTTTTTTTAAGATTTTATTTATTCGAGAGAGGAAGAAAGAGCACCAGCAGGGGGGAGGGGCAGAGGGAAAGGGAGAAGCAGACTCCTCCCTGAGCAGGGAGCCTGATGCAGAGCTCCATCCCAGGACCCTGGGATCATGACCTGAGCTGAAGGCAGACGCTTAACCGACTGACCCACCCAGGCACCCCAAAATGCACAGCGTAAGATTAAGATTATTTTTGTGATGTCAGAAGGAGCATATTGTATTTTTATGTGTATGTAACTTTTTAAATATTTATCTGTAAAAATTGAGTAATGCTTAGAATTAATATAGTCCCATCATCCAGAAAATTTTTTCAGCTAAGCATCTCTCTCGTAATGGATAAGAAAACCAGAACTTTATTTTGATTTTTAATCTTCCAAATTGTTTCTCATAGGGCTATGGCATCTCTTCCGTGCCATCTACTTCTAATTCTAAATCCATAAAGGAGAATAGTAATGCTGCCATCATCAAGAGGTTTAACCATCACAGTGCCATGGTCCTGGCAGCAGGTCTCAGGAAACAGTTAAGTATACATGCAAAAGTGCAGTAACTGGGCTTTTTAAGGTAGCCAGATGGAGTTGTGTTGTTGTTCTGCTTGTGATTTTTAACATTTTCCCCCTTTGTTTTAAGAGAAGCACAAAATGAACAAAATGGTGAGCCCAGCAGCATCGATGGAAATTCTGGAGATGCAGATTGCTTCCAGCCAGCAGTCAAAAGGGTATGGGTAAAAAGTTCAGAAGGTTTAGAGCTCAGGTTTCTCCAGATACCTTGTATAACTGCTAGAATTTTATGTTAATCCTTGACGATTTCAAATGACCCTGTTCTTCTGACCAAGACATTAAGCATTTGGCATGAATTATAGAACGTTTTAAAGAATACTTTCTCGGTTTTAACTTGCCAGCCAGCTTTCCATGCACTCTTGTCTATTAACTGTTCTTATTGGTTTTGTTCTCTTTTTTCCTTCACATGTACACATACACACATATTGACATACAGTTTGTGTTCTGGGCAAGAGTATTCAACAAAGGCAATATGACAGGAAGAAAAACTAAAGGTTTGTGTATATGATTTTAAAAGATAGGACTGGGGCCTCGTGTTAAACCTAGCATTTCAGAGTTAGAAATGTGTTCTTATTAAATATCGAAGAAATCATTTGGGGCTGTGGGGAAATATGGACAGAATTATCTACTTCCATATTTCTTTCCTTGAATCTTTGCCAAGCTACTCTACCTCTCAGTTTTTTTCAAGTTCCTCCCCAATTATAAAAACATACGATAGAATTTTCTTAGAGGGCAATCAGGCAATATGTATTAAAATTTTAAAGTCTGTGCCCTTAATTCCATTTTTGGGACAGCATTATATTTTGAACAGTTATTTAAAAAGGAAAAGATGTGCAGATGTTTAGACACAAATACTCATTACAGTGTTATGAAATAGCAGACATTCTAATAATAGTGTCTGTGGTATGTTCATACAATAGAGATTGGTGCAGCCATGAATAATTTAAAAAGGATTAATGACATACTGAATTAAAAAGAGTTCACATATACCATAACAGTAGTTTAGTTCATAAAAAATTAAATTCAAGAAACCAGGGGCACCTGGGTGCGGCACCTGGATGACTCAGTGGGTTGAGTGTCTGCCTTAGGCTCAGGTCATGATCTCCCGGGATCATGAGCCCTGCATCAGGCTCCCTGCTCAGTGGGGGAGTCTGTTTCTCCCTCTGCCCCTCACCCCACTCTCATGCTCTCTCTCACACGCTCTCTCTCAAATAAATCTTTTAAAAAATAAATTCAAGAAACCTTGAGTTGCTGAATATATTAGGGGGTAGGAAACAAAAACGAGTAAGAGTTCTTATCCTCAAAGAGTTCAGTGTCTATAGGGAAGACGAAATCAAGTTCTTCCCAAAATAAAACTTGAAGTATAGTTACTGTTATTTATAGTAGGAATCAAAGAAAATAAAAATTCATGAATTAAATAAATGAAAAAGCTCACAGAACACATACTATGTGATACAATTTCACATATTAAAAAAAGTTCATAAACTTTTTAAAAACGCCTTCAAAAGAATACACTAAATGGTTATCTTTCCGTAAAGGAATCACAGATGAGTCTTACACTCTAGTTCATGTTTCTGTAACTTAATGTTTCTACAGGCTTATCCACTTTCAAAATTAACAAAGCCGGGGTGCCTGGGTGGCTCAGTCAGTTAAGCATCTGCCTTTGGCTCAGGTTGTGATTCTGGGGTCCTGGGATTGAGCCCTGCATTGGGCTCCCCACTCAGTGGGGTGTCTGCTTCTCGCTGTCCCTCTGAACCTTCCCCTTTTCTCATGCTCTCACTTTCTCTTTCTCTCTCTCAGATGAAAAAATTAAAAAATCTTCAACAAAGCTAGTAAGATTTTTTTTTCTTTTTAAGTTTTTATTTAAATTCTAGTTAGCATATGGTTCGATATTAGTTTTCAGGTGTACAGTATTTGTTTTTAAAGATTATATTCATTTATTTGAGAGAGCATGAGCGGGGGTGGGGAAGTGGAGAAGACTTCCCTGCTGAGCAGGGAGCCCAACATAGGGCTCAATCCCAGGACCCCTAGATCACGACCTGCGCCAGAGGCAGCCACTTAACTGACTGAGCCACCCAGGCACTGCTACAACTTAGTGATTCAGTACTTATATACTGCATTACCTGGTGACCATCACAAGTGCAGTCCTTTAAAAAATATTTATGGGTTGAATAAATATTTTTTTTCTGACTAAGAAAAGTAAAACTAAAATGAAAGTTACAGAGAGGAGTTTAAGATGAAATCTAGGAAATGATGCTTTTCTTTGCAATACTGTGCACTAAGTACATTTGATTCGTGGTAATTAAAGACGTGTCAAAAATCATGGTTTGTGTGAATTTTCACAAGTTTCAATAATAAATGCTGGTTCTAGACGTTCTTTCAAATCACTAGTTTGAAATAGTCTGATGTGTGTTCTACAGAAGAGTTTTATAGAATGAGAGATTCAGAAGTAATAATAGAGTCCTTATTTTTATGGAGTTTCCAGTTAGGTATGAGAGGTCACCGAATGAGGCCTTGGCAGAAGTGTAGGATTTGGGTTATGGGAGGTTAGGTTAAGGACATGACTTAGGTAAGGAACAGCAGGGGTAGAAATGCACTTGATCTTATGTGAAAAGTAATAAAGATTAGATTTTGGTATGCCTTGAAGTTGGTAGAAAGGTGGGTGGAGAGTTGAGAAAGTAGTAAAAAAATTCGCCTCGGTAAAGTGGGAGACTGATGAATGGTGTTACTCTGGATATTGTACTATGATCAGTTCTGTTCCTATACAAGGGGACTATTCAAACTGTCCATATAGGGGCAATTTCAATACTAAGTTTTCAGGTTGATCTTTTTTGAGAGGATCTTTTTTTTTTTTTTTAAGATTTTATTTATTTATTTGACAGCGAGAGAGGGAACACAAGCAGGGGGAGTGGGAGAGGAAGAAGCAGGCTCTCAGCAGAAGAGCCTGATGTGGGGCTCGATCCCATAACGCCAGGATCACGCCCTGAGCCGAAGGCAGACGCTTAACGACTGCGCCACCCAGGCGCCCCTGAGAGGATCTTTTTTGAGAGAGATTTAATAACCAAAACGTTTTGATCCTACTCTTGGTAGCTACGGATGAGGGTTGACCAGATGAATTTCATAGCTACATAAGGGATGAAATATTGTAGAATTACTTTCACAAATGGCCATGTAGATTGCTTTCTTATGTCTTTTATAATTAACATAGGCTATAGAAATTTAGCAGTCTTCTGCTAGCACAGGAGAAAACAGGTTAGTAGAACAGAAGCAAACCCAAATACATGGAGGAATTAAATAAACATGATAAACACGGTAATTCAGAATCCATAGGAAACGACAGATTATTCTACAAATGGTGTTAGGAGGACTGATTAATAAAAAGAAACTGTGATTCCTTATTCCAAAATAAATACTAAGTGGATCAAAGATTTAAGCAAATAATTAATCGACAGAAGAATAAGCAATAAGGGAATAATTAAAACCAAACAACAACAAATGAGAAGAAAAAGTATTTGCAACACATACGATAAATTGGTCCTACTTCTTTGGGGGAAGAATAGTAAAATACACCATTTTCACCTGCCAGACTATTAAAAACTAGAAGTTCAGTAATACTTAAGATGGTCACAGTGTAGGAAAACAGGTACTCTGTAAGTGGTTGGTGAGAAAATGAGTTCAGCCAGTTGTAGAGTGGTCATGTCTAGGAATCGAAGTTCATAGTGGGAAGACTTCTTTACTCTCTGTACTTTTTCAGTCATGTTTTATTTTTGTGAGGAAAAGCTAACCATAAAAAGTGCTGTGTTGATAATTACAGGCAAAGTTACAAGAGTCCATTGAATATGAAGACTTGGGGAAAAATAATTCCATAAAAACGATTGCACTAAACCTCAAGAAGTCAGATAGGTGAGTTTGGTTAATACTAACTTAAGGCACAACAGTTATATAACACAAATCACTGCAGACTATATTCTGCAAGTATATATAGCTCTCAAGTTTTAATACCATAAGATACGGTATCCTTTTTCCCTTGAAAATTTACTTTGTGCATTTCAGAAAAGGATGCTTAAGTGAGCAGATGCAAGATAAAAATGTGATTCTCTGTGCTGTTTTCTTATTGCCCCTATAGCAATTAAGTTATTTTACTCAAATCTGTTTAAATGTATTATTTTTTTTTGCTTTGGAGATAATGTTACATAGAGACTCCTAAAATATTTGAAGGACAAATGTTGAGTGCCTTTATTCTGTGTGATGAGTAATTTCTTTCTTTTTTTGCTAATCTTCAGGTATTATCATGGTCCAACTCCAATCCAGTCACTACAGTATGCAACGAGTCAGGACATTATTAATTCTTTTCAAAGTATTAGGCAAGAAATGGAAGCTTATACACCCAGATTAACTCAGGTAGGTGACTCATACTGTTTGAAAACCAGAATTCCTGTAGTTCTTTCCTCAGTCTATGAGCACAACCATATTGAACTATATATGCTCTTTTAATTGGGTTTAAAGACCTATTTCTGCAAATAAATTGGGGAAAAAATCAAGAGATAGGGGGAAAAAGGCATTTGGATTATTCCAGAAGTTATCTGAAGTTAAGATGATAATGGAAAATAGATGAGTTTTGTGATTGCTAATTTTTTTCCTTCCACATACACTGTTATTGGGAAAATGTCCCAGATTTCCAAAAAACTTCTGGACATCACTGTCCAGATATTCTGTATGACCTCAAACTAGAATATATAAAATTGAGCTTATTATCTGGTCTTTATTTTTCCTTGCTCTTACTCATACTTATTGTTTTTTTAAAGATTTTATTTACTTAATTGTTAGAGCACAGGCAGAGGGAGAAGCAGACTCCCACTGAGCAGGGAGCCCAATGTGAGACTCGATCCCAGGACTCTGGGATCATGACTTGAGCCAAAGGCAGATGGTTAACTGACTGAGTCACCCAGGAGTCCCTCTTTTTCATACTTAAATTGATCAGGAACTTCCGTCCATTCTTCAGGATTTCTTGACTCCTTGGTTTAGGCAAACCTGATCAGTTTTCCACAATGCCACTATAAGTTATCTTTCTAGAAACAGAAATTTAATCTTATCACCCTGCAGCTTAAATCTTTTACTGCCCCCTTTCATTGTCTGAATGCCTTTGTCTGGTGCACCAGTGCCTTTACGGTTGGTCTGGCCCTAATCCCAGCCGTATCTCCTCCATTCCCTTCCACACACAACCGAGAGTCTTCTCTCCAGCCTAACACACTAAACTACCTAGAAAACGGAGAAAGCATTCTCTCTTCTTAGAGTGCCCTAAGCCTGTTTCTGCCCCTGAGGACCTAATGATTATCCAAAACTCAGCTGAAATTTCATTGTCTCTGTAAAGCAATCCTCAAATCCTCAATATTCCCAGTAACAAGTTTGGGGGGCGGGGGTCTGTTTTCATAAACCCTGAGGCAGAGTTTATACATGTCTTATAGCGCTTGTCACGTATTGGAACTTACTGATTTACTCTTTATTTTGAAATCTCAGATTTATAGAAAGTTGCAAAAAAAAAAAAATTTCTGGATCATTTTGAGAGTAGAAACTTTGAAATATTTCGGTTTGTATTTTTTGTATTTTCTAAAACGAGATTTTCTCATAAATTACACAGCATAATTACAAAATTGTAAGTTAACATTGATAAAGCATTATTATCCATCCTTTAGGTCTTAACACAAATTTTACCAGTTGTACCACCAGTGTCCCTTAACAGCAAAGAAAACTTTTTTTTGGTCCAGCATCCAGTTCAGGTTCATAAGTTGCATTTAGTTCTCATGTCTTTTTAGTCTCCTTTCAGATGGAATCATTTTTCAATCTTTGTCTTTCATGATCTTGATATTTGAGTAAAAGCCAGTTTTTTGTAAAATGCCCTCAAGTTGAGTTTCTCTAATGTTTCCTCATGATTGGATTCTTGTTACAGATTTTTGTCAGTAATACCACAGACGTGATGTGTCGTCCTCAGTGTGTCATTTCAGGAAGCACAGATTTATTTTTCCTAACTCCTGATCATTTGGGTAAAGTAGTATCTACCTGGTTTCTCCACCAGAAAGTTACTATTTTTCCCTTTGTAATGAGTTATCTTGAGAGATACTTTAAAGACTATGTAAATATTATACTTCTTATCAAACTTTTACCCATTAGTTTTTTAGAATCCATTGGTGATTCTTACCAGAAACAATTACTACCATGGTGGTGGTTAAGTGGTGATTTTTTTTTTCTTTAAGAGAGAGAGAGCAAGTGCACAAGCAGTTTGAAGGGTAGGGGGAGAGAATCTTGAGCATACAGCCTGACGGAGAGCTCGATCTCATGACCCGGAAAGCATGACCTGAGCTGAAGTTGAGAGTCTTCTCAACTTCTCGACTTCTTGACCCAACCACCCGAGCCAACCAGATGCCGCAAATGGTGATTTTCTAATTCCATCACCCCTTCTACTTCTGTCATTTGACACTGCTAAGACGAGGAGCTTCCCCTTCCTTCTTATGTATTTATTTACATCAGAATGGATTCACGGGTTTTTACGTTTTTCTGTGGGTTATCAACTGTTACTGTTTTTTTGTTAAACCAAGGTGTGATTTACATAGAGTGAAGTACCTTTTATAGTCTCCTGCAAATTTTAATAAACATAAACAGTTGTGTAGCCACTGGCACAATCAAGTAACAAAGCAGTTTTGTCACCCCCAGAAATGTACCCACTAATTTGCAATTAGACCCTTCCCAGGCCCCTCACACTGGCTCCTGTATCTTTCTGATGATGTCGTCATCAATTTTTGAGTACCTTACATTAGGGAACAGAGAGATAGATGTTCTAGCTTCATCTTATGCTTTCCCCACTCCAGCCACACAGTCTTTAGTGCTGGGTATATTTAGAAACCACGATCTGGGGGTGCCTGGGTGGCTCAGTTAGTTAGGCGTCTCACTCTTGATTTCAGCTGGGGTCATGGTATCAGGGTTGTGAGATCGAGCCCCACGTCGGGCTCTGCACTCAGCATGGAGTCTGCTTGAGATTCTCTCTCTGTGTAGAATAAATAAATCCTTAAAAAAAAGAGAAAAGAAACCAAGACATGGGTGCAGTGTACTTAGCTGTTGGAGTATCATTTGCTGCTGGTGTTATTGTCCCCTCCACAGGCAGAGCTGAGAAATATATTTATGTATATATATGCACACATAATAGATTTAGGATTATTTGACTACTTTTTTCTTTCTGGAATATAATTGTCCAACATCTGGCCCTTGGCCCCAAGTAGACCATCCTAACTTTTTTAAGCTGGAATCAATCTTAGATATATAAATTCTTGCCCACACCTACTCTGCATCCCAAAAATGATTTCATATCTGAGACACAATATAAATTGAGTCAAGAAGGCCCGAAAAGTTTTCTGTCCTCGGTGCAGCCCGTGGCTACTCAGCAAACTCAGCTTCTGGTTCTGACACATCATACTATTTCTGACAAACAGAAATAGGAATAGCATGAACTCCCATGTTCCCTTGACTCATGGTTGTCATGTCCAGTACCTTTACACCAAATTGAAAATTTGTTTTCGTCCAGTCCATATACACATGGATTTCTACTTACAAAACATCATTAAAAAGCCTCAGACTGGGGTACCTGGGTGGCTCAGGTGGTTGAACATCTGCCTTCGGCTCAGGTCTGCCAGTCTTGGGGTCCTGGGATTAAGCCCCATGTTGGGCTCCTGGCTTGGCAGGGAGTCTGTTTCTCCCTCTCCTGCCTCTCCCACTGCTTGTGCTCTCTCTCTGTCTCTTCTCTCAAATGAATAAATAGAATCTTAAAAAAAAAAAAGAAAAAAAGAAAAGCCTTAGCCATACTAACCCTGCATTTGAGTTAGTCACTGAATGATTTGTTCCTCTGTTAGGCAGTCACTGAATAGATAGGTCAATTATTTCCCTAACTGTTGATACTGATACAGTGGGGATTATGTTTTTTCCCCTTTTGGCTAGGTGTATTCGCTTCCTTAGAAAATGGCAAATGATCTATTTCTGCTCTGTTGAGGGTTCCCCCCCCCCCCCAGCTGCCAGCAGGTTCACATGTTAACATGTTGTTTTACTTGCTTTCTTAAACTCAGTTTTACCTTCAGTGGTTGGAGTTCACAAGTTGAGTTGGCGCTTAAGAAAGGGCTTTACTAGGCAAAAGTATGAGTTTTGAGGTCTAGAGACTTGCCTAGTATTGCTGGAAGACTGGTAGGTATTTTGTTTGTGTGGACACTGTGTTTCTGGCCTCATACAAAGTCATTCACTCGGGCTGCTATAAATTACATATTGTTATTCAGGAATAAAGGTGTGTTGAATATTTTGCTGTAAAACTGAAATGTAAGTGATATGATGGGAAGAGGAAAACCACCTTCTGTGTCTTCATTTCTTTTAGGTTCTCTCAAGTAGCGCTGCCAGTAGTACGATCACAACACTGTCACCTGGAGGAGCACTTATGCAGGGAGGGACCCAGCAAGCCATAAACCGTATGTGCCGGGCCACTTTGTCACTCACATGCGCTCTGAAGAGCGAGTTGGGAGAAGTGCTAAAGTACTTAGATTGGTTTTTCTTTGGAGCGTTTCCGGAACTTCTGTTTTTATGCATATAGATCCTGAGATCTATTTAGACAAGAGCTTAGGTTTCATAAGTATCATAATATTACAAACAGTGGTAGATTGCTGGTCTCCTTATATCATACTGAAAGCTTTTTTCTTTACTTTCCGACCTCTTAGAATAAAGGGAAACCTGAAACTTGCTCCAAAGTCTCAGGGAATTTAAATTCTAAGATCTGTTAGCCACAAAATCATTAACTTATCTCAGGGTAGCACATCCTGGTTTGGCATCGGCAAAGTACACATGTTCAGATTTATTCTGTGAGTGGTCGTTCTTTCAGAGACTATACGTATGTGGAAATAATTTTTATTCTGTTCTTTCTTCTGCAGAGATGGTGCCAAATGATATTCAGTCTGAATTGAAACACCTTTATGTGGCTGTTGGGGAACTTCTACGGCACTTCTGGTCCTGCTTTCCTGTTAATACGCCATTCCTAGAAGAAAAGGTGAGAATTGATTCCAAACACAGCCAGCTCTGTGGTAGTGTGACTTAGCGAAGTGTTATTTTGAAATTAGAAAATTGTATTACTTACCATGTGCTAGACGCTCGGATAGCTACTTGCATACGTTAATTTAAGCCTACAGCATCTTAATGGAGTAGGTACTGAAGCCCATTTTATAGATGAAGAAACTTGAGATCCTGACCAGTTCTATAACTTAGGATTATACATCTTAAAACTTGTGTCTAGCTGTAAGCCACTAGGAGCAATTGAAGAACAGAGACCCAAAACAAGTTACATCAGTAAAATTATTTATTTGGTATATTTTTTAGAGGTAATGAAATGCAAACTGAGATTGACAACAAATATAGCACTAGCTGTTTAACACTAAAACCCTTTTAACCAATTAAAGGACAGTTGACAAGTGGGAAAATATTTATAATACTAATAGTAATAGTTTATATAGATAGCTCTTTTAGACAACCGTTAAGAGAAAGGTTAAATAACCCATTAAAAATAATAGGCAAGAGACTTTTAACGGGCACATCACTAAAGAATGAAGCTGGCTCAGTAAACCTAAGAGGAAATTTTCATACTCACTAGTATTCAAATAAATTATCTTTAAAGATACAGTGAAAGGGGGGCACCTGGGTAGCGCAGTCGTTAAAGCTGCTGCCTTCGGCTCAGGGCGTGATCCCGGCGTTCCGGGATCGAGTCCCACATCGGGCTCCTCCATTGGGAGCCTGCTTCTTCCTCTCCCACTCCCCTGCTGTGTTCCCTCTCTCGCTGGCTGTCTCTCTGTCACATAAATAAATAAAATCTTAAAAAAAAAAAAAAAAGGTACAGTGAAAGAGCATTTTTTTAATCTATGGTTTTTAAAAGAACAAAAATTTAAAATAATCACTGATGGCCAGGTTACTAGGAGTCCCTTCTTCCATTACTCATACTACCTTTTTTAAAAATGCTTTGACCCAGAAATTCGATATTTAGGAATTTAACCTAAGGGAATAATTAAGAATATTTAGCAGTAGAGATGTTCCTCTACCACTGTCTGAAAGAAAATGTAGAAGTGACCTAACTATCTACCAGAAGGGGTTTTATTAAGAAGTGTTTGCTCTGCATACATTGAAATACAATGTATCCATTTTAAATGATGGCTTAGGTGAGTATTTAATGACTGAAAGATGTTCACATTAAATAAGTGAAGTTTTAAAACAGTATAATAAATGTGTTTATACACATACACAAAAAACATCCAGAGGGATATGCATTATTAATGAACCAAGGTGTTGATGAATCACTGAGTGGTGGTAGATATTGCTTCTCTGCCTGAGACCAATTAATCTTTTTTTTTTTTTTTAAGTAACCTTGTGTTTTTCTCTTGCTGCCTGTAGGTTCTTTGAGATTTCTCTGTAATTTATTATTTCTGTCATCTTTTGTAGGTAGTAAAAATGAAAAGTAATTTGGAACGATTTCAAGTTACGAAGCTCTGTCCATTCCAAGAAAAAATTCGGAGACAGTATTTAAGCACAAATGTAAGTCAACAATGTGATTTTGGCCTGATTCTCTTTCTCTGTGTTGCAAGATAATGAAATTAACATGTGAATAAGTAGATACATTTGGGGTTTTGGGTTTTTTTTGCTGAGAGTTATGATTTTTTTTTTTTAGGTTTTTTTTTTTTTTTTTTTTTTTAGTAATCTCTACACACAGTGTGGAGTTCTCATTCACGACCCCGAGATCAAGAGTGGCATGCTCTTCCAACTGAGCCAGCCAGGCGCCCCTCACAGCACTATTTTTTAAATGCAAAATGTATCATACGTTCAGAAGAGTGTATAAAATACCTAACACTTTTTAAAACAATAAAACAAGTATTTACCCACAAATCATCAGAAGAAATGGAACAGTACCAGTTCCCTGGCCAGTTGCCTGCCCCTCCTTGACACTCTTGCTAGGCCAGGACTAACCCCAGCATTTACAATAATCAGCTCCATGGGGTTGGTTGGTTTGTTTACTTAAAACACTCCGTGTCCGTTGTGGGGCTTGAACTCAACCCCAAATCAAGAATTGCGTGCTCTACCAACTGAGCCAGCCTGGTGCCCCAGTCATCTCCGTGCTTTGTTTTATAGATTTAGAACCTGTGTGTATGTTCCTAGAAAATTACTGTTTTGAAAACCCGAGGAGCAAGCACAAACCTAACCCTGCAGAGGCAGGCGGAACCGCTCCTCTGGAACAGTAAACCTCACAGGTGCTGCCTCCAGCCTCCCCGATGGCGCACCGCAGAGGCACGGCTGTGTGTGAGGTAGCGAGTGAACAGTGTCACTCCGTGCCCAGGATTTTTAACATTGTTTTTAATACAAGGCTAGAGCAACTGCTCGAGACCGGTTTTCCTATCTGTTCCGCAATCCTCTGGGACGACCGGGAAGGAAGAGTATATACAAGTTTAGGATTTAGTATTTCCGTAAGTAGGTTAATCAAAAGGAGGAGTTACACAAGCGAAAGCTTCAAATTCTTCGTCAGTAAGGTTTTTGGTGTTTATTCCCTAAAAGTTCTAAGTGGTTTTTCTCAAAATAACAGTAGAACTTATAATCAGAAAAGAAGCCTGAAGTACCTTCCTGCGTGAGCAAGGACAACGCAGGTTTCAGGTCAGGTGCCTTGACTGGAACCGCCCCGAGCACTGTGGTCAAAAGGATTCCGAGGCCATGTGCACGCATTACCTCAAAGATGTTGCAGGTTTGGTTCCAGACCACCACAGTGAAGTGATTCAAGTGAATTTTTCTGTTTCCCAGTGCATATAAAATTTACGTTTACACTCTCCTGTAGTCTGAAGTGTGTGATAGTTACATCTTCAAAAAATAATGTACATCCTTTTTTTTTTTTTAAGATTTTTATTTGAGAAACCGTGAGGATGAGTACAAGTGGGGAGGAGAGGGAGAAGCAGGCTCCCTGCTGAGCAGGGAGCCCCATGTGGGGCTTGATTCTGGGACCCCAAGATCACAGCCTTAGCCGAAGGCCCTCAACCAACTGAGGCACTCCCGTACATCCCTTAATTTTAAAAAAGTTTATGGCTAAAATTGCTATCCACCTGAGCTTTCAGAGAGTCATAATCTTTTTGCTGGTGGAGGGTCTTACCTCTCTGTTGGTGGCTGCTTAAGGTTGGGGTGGCTGTGGCAATTTCTTAAAATAAGACAACAGTGAAGTTTGCCCCATCAGTTGACTCTTCTTTTTGTGAACAATTTCTCTGTAGCATGCGATGTTGTGTCTTAGCATTTCACCCATATTAGAACTTCTTCAGAGTCAGCCTTCTCAAACCCTGCTGCTGCTTTATCAACTAAGTTTGTGTAATATTCTGAATCCCCTGTTGTCATTTCAACAATCTTCACAGCATCTTCACCAGGGGTAGATTCCATCTCAAGAAACTACTGTCTTTGCTCATCCTTGAGAAACGATTCCTCATCCATTCAAGTTTTATTATGAGATGGCAGTCATTCAGTCACGTGTTCAGGCTCCACTTCTAATTCTAGTTCTCTTACTGTTTCCACCACCCTGCAGTTACTTCCTCCATTGAAGTCTTGAACCATTCAAAATTAACCATGAGGGTTGGAATCAACTTCTTCCAAATTCCTGTTCATGTTGATATTTTGACCTCCTCCCATGAATCACGAATGTTCTTAATGGCATCTAGACTGGTGAATCCTTTCCAGAAGGTTTTTATTTTACTTTGCCTAGATCCCTCAGAGGAGTCCCTATCTATGGCAGCTATAGCCTTAAGAATTGTATTTCTTAAATAATAAGACTAGAAGTCAAAATTTCTCAACTCATGGGCAACAGAATGAATGTTGGGTTAGCAGGCATGGAAACAACATTCATCTCGTACCTCACCATCGGAGCTCTTGGGTGACCAGGTACATTGTCAATGAGCAGTAATATTTTGAAAGGAATCTTTTTCTGAGTAGGTCTCAACAGTGGGCTTAGTATTCACTAAACCATGTTATAAATAGGTGCGCTGTCATCCAGGCTTTGTTGTTCCAGCTAGAGAGCACAGGCAGAGGAGATTTAGCATGATTCTTAACAGCCTTAGGATAATCGAGTGGTAAGTGAGCATTGGCTAAAATTTAAAGTCACCAGCTGCATTAGCTCCTAATAAGGGAATCAGCCTGTCCGTTGACGTTTTGAAGCCTGACATTGACTTCTCTCCAGCTATGAAAGTCCTGGATGGCATCTTCCAATAGAAGGCTTTTTGTCTATATTGAAAATCTGTTGGTTAGTGTAGCTGCATTCATTCATTAACTCAGCTACAACTGGATAACTTGCCGCACCTTATACATCAGCGCTTGCTGCTTCACCTTGCACTTCTGTGTTACGGAGCCTGCTTCTTTCCCTAAACCTCATGACCCAACTTCTGCCGGCTTTGGGCTTTCTTCTGCAGCTTCTTCATTTCTCTCGGCCTTCACAGAACTGAAGGGAGTTAGGGCCTTCCTCTACACTAGGCTTTGGCTAAAGGCAATGTTGTGGCTAATTTGAGCTTCTGTCCAGACCACTAAAAATTCATACCACAGTAAGGCTGTTTTGCTTTCTTTTCTTTCTTTCTTTCTTTTTTTTTTTTAATTTTTATTATTTTTTTCAAGATTTTATTTATTTATTTGATAGAGACAGCGGGAGAGGGAACACAAGCAGGGGGAGTGGGAGAGAGAGAAGCAGGCTTCCCACTGAGCAAGGAGCCTGATGCAGGGCTTGATCCCTGATCATGAACTGAGCCAAAGGCAGATGCCCAATGACTGAGCCACCCAGGCACCCCGGCTGTTTTGCTTTCTTACCATTCCTTCGTATATTCACTGGAATAACACTTAATTTTTTTCAAGAACTTTTCCTTTGCATTCACAACTTGGCTAACAGGCACAGTGAGGCTTAGCTTTCAGCCTGTCTCAGCTTTCAACGCACCTTCCTCACTAAACTTCATCATTTCTAGCTTTTGATTTAAAGTGTGAGATATGTGACTCTTCCTTTCACTTGAATACTTAGAGGCCATTGTAGGGTTATTAATTAGCCTAGTTTCAGTATTGTGTGTCCGTGAGTAGGGAGTCCCGAGGAGAGGGAGAGAGAGGGGGGAACAGCCAGTCAGTGGAGCAGTCAGACACACATTTATCTTAGAGTCATGGTTGGTGGTGCCCCCCCAAAAATAATTGCAGAAACATCCAAGTCACACTGGTCACAGATTACCATAACAATATTATAATAATAATGAAAAAGTTTGAAATGTTCCAAGAATTACCAAAATGTGGGGTGCCTGGGTGGCTCAGTTAGTTAAGCATCTGCCTTCAGCTCAGGTCGTGATCCCAGCCAGGGTCCTGGGATCGAGTCTTCATTAGGCTCCCTGCTCAGTGGAGAGCCTGATGCCCCCCCCCGCCGTTACTCCCTCCCTCTCTCTCTCTCTCTGTCAAATAAATAAAAGTCTTCAAAAAAAAAAAAAAATTACCAAAATGTGACACAGAGACACAGAGTGAGCAAATGCTGCTGAGAAAATGGCACTGATAGACTCGATCAGTGCAGTGTTGCCACAGATCTTCAGTTGGTTTAAAAAAAAAAAAAAGTACACTGAGAAGCACGATAAAGTGCGTAATAAAACAAGGTATGGCATTCATCTCCTCATTGGCACTATGGAACGACTGGTGCCCATCAAGCAAAATAAATGATTTTTATATACTTTCCAGACAAAACTAAATAACACAAAACCTCGTCCCCCCATAATAATAATAGATGGGGTAAATAAGAGTGTTTTAAGTCATTGACATGCTAAAAGGATTTAGGACTTCCTGTCCCTGTCCACATACTGCCAGAACTGACTTGCAAACTTTGCAGGACATTACTTCCCACCACATAAACACTGTCCGTCTCCAAAGAAACATATTGTGAAGACATTCTCCTTCAGGAGTCTTTATCAACTTAGATCAGTTGTGGCCCTTTTGACTGCTAGTTATATCCATGACAAGGGTAAAATCTTTTTCTACTCAAGATACATAGTCCTGACCTAAGATATGACATAATACTTACGTGAAGCATTGACACCGTTTAGATTTTCTTTAATCTACTGAGTTATATTGAAATTCCATAACATTGGAGCTGGAAAAGACCATAAAAAACTTAGAAAAGTGCTTCAACAAGATTGGCTGTGCAGCAAAATTAGCTCCAGGAGCTTTTGAACATCAAAGATTCCAGATCTCATCCCACACCTGCTACATCAGAATCTTCAGGAGAGTAAGGCATTTTTCAAATGTTCTGTAAAATAATATTGATGCCCCTATCCTGGCCTTAGTCGACAGACTAATGTTTAAATCTAGAACTCATCAAATTCGTACACCTCCTTCATTTGACAGAAGAACCTGAGGCCTAGAGCCCAGTTTCAGCTTCCATGTTGTCCTATAGCTGGTTAATGACAGCACAGACACTACGACCCAGACAGAGCAGGTGAATTTCCAGCCTCTGTCCTACCATCTCTTACCTTTTATACAGAACGTGTCTGAAAATACCTTCACAGAGGGCTTGCAGGTTGCTCGTTGGGGTAATACAAACGAGCTTGGGACCTGCACTCGGCAGTATGTGCCAGATCTGGATCGGAAGCGTGAACTTCCCCAGCCTTTGCCCAGTTACTGCTTAAGTGTCTTGCCGTGTTTTTCAGTTGGTAAGTCACATAGAAGAGATGCTCCAGACAGCCTACAACAAGCTCCACAAGTGGCAGTCACGGCGTCTGATGAAGAAAACGTGAAGTGTCTGTGGCTCTCACAGGTTTTGTGAAATTAAGAGAACTGTGACCTGCAGTGACTCTGGAAACCTGGCCTGAGACACGCCCATGATCACACAGAAGTGACAAACATCTGCACCATGCCAACTCTCAGAGCTGATGCTGTTGTACTTGCACATTGTGAACTGACGAAAGGAACTGTGACTGAACTCAAAGCTGGGGAGGTAAATTAAGGCAGAACCAAAATGAGCTAAGTTGCAGATACATATATGTATATGTATATATACACATATATATATGTATATTTTAAAGAGACACTGTTTACTGCAGTTACTCAGGAACTGCTTTTGATCACATTAAGCTGCTTTCAGAAATTTAAAAAAAAAAAAACTTTTTAAAAGGGTGCATTGATAAAATCTGAGGTTTGTTTTTTTTTTTTCTTTGTAAATTTTTTTTCCTAAGTTTATGGCACAGGGTACACCTTAAGTATTTCTCCTCCATCCTCCACTTGGATCCTCAAGCTGTACTGAATTCTAGTTACATCAGCGAGTTAAGAGAGTACTTTAAAGTAAAGCAGAAGGAGACTGTTGCTCAACCATCAGGAAACAGTTCTAGTCAGAAGACATCGTTGGTCCTGTGTTTCCTACGGAAATAAGAAACAATAAATGTTGCACTGAATGTTTGTGGTTTGGAGTCCCTAAATGATTAAGAGGGAACATATTTGCAGAAAGTTGCGTGGGGTTTTTTTATGCAGAATTTTGTCAGAAGACAATGGCGCTGCATGTTTTTCTTTGAGTGCAAATGTACATTGCTAAGATTTTTTTTTTTAAGATGGCATGTGCTTTGAAAAGAGGAAATTGCATTTTTAAGAGTTTAAAAATCTTACGAGTGAGAAATATAAGAAATCTTACTTATTTTCACCTCTTTAGAGAAAAATAAAAGATGTTTCTCATATCTCCTTTTCTCCAGTATCTGACTGTTACTGTCCTTGGCGAATCGATAATCATTGCATAGTGACTGAAAAGCCTAAATGCAAAAAAAAAGAAAAGATACATTTTTGTTTCTGGAATCATGCCATATTTTGTTACTAGTAGGATCAACTCACTGTTTATCTAAGAGTTTAGATGTCTTATATTAAAAATTACAGAAAAAAGTAAAACTTTTAATAGATACTCTTTTAAGGTAAGACATCTCGTGGTTTCTCATATTATATTTACTGGGGTGGGCCATTTACTCTTTCTTAAAGCCATTGTACAAGCTGGTTGTCCTTCCTTTTTTTCTTGCTTTTTAAAAAAAATTTTTTTATTGAAAGTATAGTTGACATAGAATGTTATCTTCGTTTCAGGTGTGCAACATAGTGATTCAGCAACTCTACATTGTTATGCTCTGTGTTCACAAGTGTAGCTGCCATCTGTCACCATTTATTACAGTACCATTGACTATATTCCGTATCCTGTACCTTCTGTCCCAGTGACTGATTGATTCCATAATTGGAAACTCTGATTATCTTTCATATAATGGCTACAACAAGCCCAAAACCTGGACTTTGGTAAAAGAAAAGGGGTAACATCCCTTTCGGCTTCAGTCTTCCCATTTCTCCTCCAGATCGGTCTAGTAATGGTGTAATCTCTTAAACCGTACAGTTTTCCCGCGTGCTTTTCAAGTGTATTATCACTATAACTACTCAGAGCAATAGCGATGGAGCAGCAGGTAGGAGAACGTTCGAAATAGAAAAGTACGTCTGTGGGGAAAGGCAGTTGTAAACGAATGCTCTGTGGAATGCTGTGTTAAAGATTCAGTGATCGATGTACTGCAGACTGAAAAAAGAAACTATTTCGGGGAACTGGGTAGGCTTTACTAAAGAGGTATTGTTTTAGCTAAGCCTTGCAGGTTGAATAGGGAAAAGCATGATGAAGGTGTGAGGGCTTGGAAAAAGGCCCCAGTGTGTTCGATTGGAGGGTTGGGAGTGACAAGTACGTGACTGGGAAGTCAGTGTAATTCAGGTTGTGAATGGCTTTGTATGCCAAGGTAAGAAATTCAGGCCTTACCTTTAGGCATGGGTTATGTCAGTGAAAATTTTGAGTTAAGTTGTTTTTATGAGGGTTGGTTGGTTGGTTGGTTTTAGTTAGAAAGTCTGGCAGTTAGGAAGGCCAAACCCCTAAAAGGCTTTTGGAACAATCCAGACTGAAAACTAAGGTCCAAATTAAAGTGGAGTTCTGGTAAATAGGAGATGAGTAAAGACATTCTTAAGGTATGTGAGCAAGTCTCACAGGAAATGAAGGATTTAAGGGCGATTTCACCTCTGAACTAGCTTTTGATTCATGTCTAGTTTGTGTTTAAAGTATATGATCCTTGGAGTCTTTGTAAAGTGAGCTTTGGCTGCCGTTTAGGCCTGTTAGTTTCCTACCTCCCCGTTGTGGAAAACAACAGCACCTTTCCGGCTGTATCTCCCTTCATTCCCACAATAACCAGCCAAGTGGGTAGCTTCAACAGATTATTTACAGATTAGAAATGGTTTAGGTGTTTAGTGATTTACCCAGATTCACATAGCCAGTAAGTGGCAGAGCTAGGATTTACCCTGAACTGCTAAGCTCTGCAGTCCCTTAGGGATAAGATCCTTGTGAAATTGGAAGCTTTTATTCCCCAACTCATGCCTCCATTGGCTAGTTTTTCTTTTGACTGCCCTTTTATTCCTACCTCTGATTCTATTCTGTGTTGCTTTTATATCAAATCACAGCGTAGAGTTAGTCTGCCTAATGGGTCCCATTAGCTCAGAGGGCTGCAGAATGTAATAATGAAAACACATCCTGTCTTAGGAGGAGTTTCTCCTGGAAAGAAGCAGAAAGTCAGTAGTGCTAGTCTGCTTTGGACTTACACAATGCGATGCCCACTTTAGTTTTCCAGACTGAAGAATGCTTTTACATCTGTACCTAGAAAGGTAACGCATTCCTGCATTGGCGGAGTTTAATCCAGAAAGTGATTTCCGGTCGGGATATATACCATCTGGAGCTAACAGTGGCCCTGGGATGGAAAGCTGCCCGTTTTAAACTTAGATTTGCTGTCTCCAGTGTCATGACTTCCACGGGATTCCTCACTGTGTTACCTCTGCCCTTTCCCAGTTTAGCTTCTTGAAGACTCAGCTGTTCTCTCAGTCCTGAGGCCAAGGGAATCTTAAGTTATTTTCAGCTCTTAAACTGTCCAGAGTTGGAGCATGGCCTAGAACCTGGGTCAGGGGTGGTCAGCCTCAGTTTGCAGTCTGTGTTCTTGCGAGGGGGTAATAAAGTCACTGAAAAGACTAGAATTCCAGTTTTGGAACCACAGAATCCTGTTTCCATCCTCTTTCATAGAGTTCCTAATACATACGACAAACATGGAGTTGCCCCCGTTGGGGTAGAGCCTCATACCTCTTCCTCCCACTGCTCCCCCATCCCCAGCCCAACCATACACTGAGAGTACAGCTGAGAAACACTCTCTCTGGCCACCTAGCAACCTGCTCTGTTATTGGGATGGCTGATACTAGGAATAGACTGAAGTTGAAGATAAATTCTGGCTTAAATTTTACTTTTCTGTAGTCATCGAAGTAAATAGCACGATGGTACTTAAACCCAACCTATTAGCAATTACATTAAATGTAAACAGACTGAACACTTTAAAAGACAAAGGTTTTGTCAGATTGGATTAAAAAACAAGACTCAACTATACGCTAGTTATAATTACAAAAACGTCTACACTTAACTCACCAGACTTGCCCTCCCATCAAGTGTCAAATTCAGGTTCACTAGGTGTTAGAGTTCAAAGTCCTTTATTATTCAGATTTGTTTCTCTGACTCTAGTAGCTAACTGTGATGAACAGAGCTGTGAAAAGTGAATGACCTATAAGATTCTTACCCTTGGTGTCCATTTTAAAAATTATTATGAAAGTGTGATTTTTTAAGGGTCGAATAGTATTGAAGTATATAAAATAGAAGATGGGTCTGTACCCTTACCACCAAATTTCACGCGGCCGAGGTAATGCTCGGTGCATTTTCTTTTTTTCTTTTTTTTTTTTAAGATTTTATTTATTTATTTGATAGAGCATGAGCAGGGGGAGAGGCAGAGGAGAGGGAGAAGCAGACTCCCCGCTGAGCAGGGAGCCCGATGCAGGACTCATTCCCAAGACCCTGGGATCATGACCTGAGCCGAAAGCAGACACTTAACTGGCTGAGCCACCCAGGCACCCCTCTTTCTTTTCTTTTTAAAGATTTTATTTGAGAGAGAACATGGATGGGGTTGGGGGGATGGGGGGCAGAGGAACAAGAAAGACTCCAAACTGAGCAGGGAGCCTGAAACAGGGTTTGATCCCAGGACTCTGAGATCATGACCTGAGCCAAAGTCACGCTTAACCAACTGAGCCACCCAGGTGCCCCCCCTTAAAAAATTAATTTTGAGTGCATAGAAAAATGTCCATAAGAACATGCGCTGAGGGGCTCCTGGGTGGCTCGGTTGGTTAACCGTCCAACTCTTGATTTTGGCTCAGGTCATGATCTCAGGGTCATGAGATTGAGCCCCATTTGAGCTCCACGCTCAGTGCAGAGTCTGCTTGAGATTTTTCTCTCCCTCCTCCCTCTGCCCCTTCCCCTTCCGTGTGCATGTGTGTTCTTTCTCTCTCTCTCTGTCAAATCTAAAAAAATAATTATTTTTCTAATTGACAACCTGAGATTTTTCTGGCAAGAGATGTCTGTGCACGCATTCATGACCTTAAAGATAAACCTTGATAATGGGTCTCATCTCCTTAGAGAATCCACTTATGGTCCTAATTCTGTAAGACAAATTTTTGTAAATTTTGGTGCTATCCTTTAGTGTACTGTTTCTGGCACCTGGTTATCCAGAAGAACAGGCTGTGCTTAGCCTGAAGATAAAAATTGCTTGGACCTTACATGTACAATCACATCCTTCTCACCAAGAACATTTACATACACAGATACAAGGACTGGAGAAAAAGAGTGTTCTCATATGCCTAACTGGGATTGATGGCAGCCTCATGAGCAGCAGACATGTTCTAGCAGGGCTGTTTGGGTTCAAATCACGGCTGCATAGCTCACTAGCTGTGTGACCTTGAACAATTTAATCTGCGCCTCCATTTTTTCGTCCATAAAAATGGGCATTATAGTGGTACTTTATTGATAACGTTCTTGTGATAGAATATCATAACATTGTGATAAAGCCTCGAAGGCGCTTGGAGCAGAGTCCAGTGCGTGGTGAGTGCTGTGTGAGTGTTTGCTGTCCTTAGTGCTGATACGGGTTTTCACTGAGCCACACAGTGGCTTGACTTCATTGTTGAAAACCTAAAAGGAAGAAAATTCTCCCTAAGAACAGTAAAAGTGTTTTCTTCTGTACTTTTATCCCCCAAAATACTGCCTGAATCTGATTTTCATGGCTCATCTTCAAAAGTCACTTTTTGTGTGGTACCCTGCGTTCTCCAAATTAGGAACTTTTTTATATATAAAATTGCGTATGACTTATTTCACACCTCAGTTGCAGAATTTATAAAATAAATTCTTTCCACTCATTAGGAAACATGAGGAAGAGGTTTCTGTATTCTTGCCTGGGGCGTAATATGTAAATAAGGTCAAAGAACAGCTGCAAATGAAAGGATACTATAAACTAGAATCCAAAACGCATCGAAATTAATGTTTCATTCCATATTGCTTGATATTTAGGGGGAAAAAATGTGTTTGTGTGTGAGTGGAAGGGAAGCACATCCTATTATCTTAACTACTTGCTAAGACTCTTCAAAATAGCAGTTGGGGTTGAGGCCTGCGCAGGTCCCAACCTGTCCGTGGTTTGGGGTTGCTATCTGCCTCATAAAGTAGATGGTTTGTCTTCTGGGAAGCCAAAGTCGTCTTCTCCACTGAGAAAGCCTCCTACATAGTTGACTTTGGCATCTTCCAGGAGTAAGGAGGCAGGGATTGAGGCCTCGCGAGCCTGGGTTTTCAGCTGAGATGGAGAGAAGACCAGAGGTATAACCGGAAAGCCCAGAGCGGGGTGCACTTGCCTCTAGAACTCACACTAGGACCCAGCCTGGGCTTCGTGACAGTGATAGAAGTGGACCCCTTAACAATAACATACTAATAATCATTAAATGAAAATAAAAAAATAGAGGTTGGGCCCAAACTTGAGGTAAAAGAAAACATTACCAGGAGAGCAACCTCGAAACTTGGTTCAATAGGTGCAAAGAGTTTCCGAAACAAGGTCATTAACAGGCTTCAGTGAACATATCTGCAGACCTCAATATGGTGATTCGACATCTACGACTCTAGCTTAGTTTGGCAAGAAGGGATTTTTTTTTTTATTTTTTAAAAGATTTATGTATTTAATTGAGAGACAGTGAGCAAGAGAGAGAGAGCATGAACAGGGTGAGGGGCAGAGGGAGAAGCAGACTCCCCCCTGAGCAGGGAGCCCGATGTGGGGCTCTGTCCCAGGACCCTGGGATCATGACCTGAGCCGAAGGCAGATGCTTATCCGACTGAGCCACCCAGCACCCCAGCAAGAAGAAATGTCTTTAAAAACATAATAGTGGGGGCGCCTGGGTGGCACAGCGGTTAAGCGTCTGCCTTCGGCTCAGGGCATGATCCCAGCGTTCTGGGATCGAGCCCCACATCGGGCTCCTCCGTTATGAGCTTGCTTCTTCCTCTCCCACTCCCCCTGCTTGTGTTCCCTCTCTCGCTGGCTGTCTCTATCTCTGTCAAATAAATAAATCTTTAAAAAAAAAAAAAGTAAAAATAAATAAAAACATAATAGTGATCCATTTCCTGTTACACGAGTAGACTGATCAAGACTCTAACATGTGATTAAGCACTCAAGCTCCACTGTTCAGCTGCCTGGGTTCAAATTTCAGCCCTGCCACTTACTAGTGGTGTGATTCGTCTCTTCATGCCTGTTTCTTCATTGGTAAAATGGGCATACTAATAGTACTTGTAGATTTATTGTAGTTAAATGAGCTAATAAATGTAAGTGCTTAGAATAGTGCTTGGCACAAATTCAGCAATAAATGTTCTCCCTGTCATTATCATCATCATCATCCTCATCATCATCAGGCTTCAGCTCCAAGCTTATTGACTCCGGCCAGTATACAGTATCAACATTGGTAGGCAGCTGACGCAGAAAATAAAGATACTGATATCTGTTAGGTCTATTTGCCAAGTATTTGCCATGCACAAGTATATTCTTATTTAATCCTTAGGATTCATTCAACAATTATTTACCAAGCTCCTACTATGCGTCAGTCCACAGTCCCCACCTTAGAACGTCTCCAGTCGTGAAAAGGCACTGTCCTAGATGATGGGTGAAATAGACCGTGCCCTCAGCAGGCTTACTTAAGAATAAACCGAGGCTCAGGAAGGTAAAACAACTTTCCTAAAGCCCCTAACTGTGAACTTGGGAGCAGAGAGCTGATTCGAATGCAGCTCTTGAATGTAAGATCTATGCAGCTGTAAACGATTGGCTGCTGTCTCCACACCCTGCTCAAGCAGGCTGGAACTTTCTCTTCTACCTGCTATAAATAATGGAGTGAGGGAGAGCTGTTTTATTTCTGTCGGGCCATGCACTGACAAGCACAGATGGCTCTAAAGCTGAGAAACTGCTTCATTCTCCTGACGTGCAATGAAGGGGACAGATTCTTGGCTCTAAAGCTGGTAGGGAGGGACGCCTGGGTGGCTCACTTGGTTAAGTGTCTGCCTCTGGCTCGGGTCATGATCCCAGGGTTCTGGGATCGAGTCCTGCATCGGGCTCCCTCCTCGGCGGGGAGCCTGCTTCTCCCTCCCTCTGCCTGCTGCTCTCCCTACTTGTGCTCTCTCACTCTCTCTGTCAAGTAAATAAATACAATCTTTAATAAATAAATAAAGCTGGTAGAGAGAGCCACACAGGCTTGAACTCTGCTGTTGGTACCACTAAGCATCCATTATGTGCTAGGTCCTCAAAAGAATAAAAGGGCCTTCACTGTCCTGATTTCTCCTGACATTGGACCTTTTAAAAATGTGTTTTCTGGGGCGCCTGGGTGCCTCAGTCGTTAGGCATCTGCTTTCAGCTCAGGGCGTGATCCTGGGATTGAGCCCCACATCGGGCTTCTTCCTCTCCCAGTCCCCCTGCTGTGTTCCCTCTCTCGCTGGCTGTCTCTATCTCTATCAAATAAATAAATAAATCTTTTTAAAAGTGTTTTCTAGCAAAGGTATACCTGCTCATATTATTTTTTAAAGGTTTTTTTTTTAATTTACGTAATCTCGACACCCCACATGGGGCTCAAATTCATGACCCTGAGATCAAGAGTCGTGTACTCTTCCACTCAGCCAGCCAGGTGCCCCAATCTGCTTGTAATTTTAAAAAGTCAAAAGCACTACACGACACATACCAAAACATGTCCACCAACCCACTGCTCCCTGCTCCTTAGTCCCTCTTCAGAGAGTCAATCACTTTTGCTTATATACCATTCTTTCTTATCAATTTTATTATTATCTGCTGACTTTCTATTTTGGTAGTAGAGGATTTAGTGTTCTTATATCATTCCCATTTCCCTCTCTCCATCCCAATATAGTTATTTCACAATTTTTTTAAAGATTTTATTTATTTGAAAGAAAGTGAGAGAGAGAGCAGGGGGAGGGGCAAAAGGAGAGGGAGAAGCAGACTCCTCTGCTGAGCAGGGGCTCAATCCCAGGACCCCGGGATCATGACCCAAGCCAAAGGCAGATGCTTAACCGACTGAGCCAGCCAGGCGCCCCCTATTTCACAGCTTTTGGAAAATCAATAGTCAGTGTTTACATTTTGATTATGTAAATATTGTTTCTTGCCTCACTCATGGTCCTGGCAGGAAACAACCAGCACCCTCAAATTGGGGAATTTGAGGAGATTAATAAGAGGATTATTTACAAAGGAGTGGGCAGAGAATAGAGAAACTGTAGGAATAGTGCAGTACCCCAACTTACCAGGCCCAGGCCTGATGAGGTGATCGAAAGGAGTGGTTCCAGGGGAGAAAACAGGAGTTAAGGGACACAGCCCACCCATGGTCCCATGGGGAGAAGGTCTGCCTCTCCCTCTCAGTCTCCTCCAGGGAAGGCAGAGGCAGAGGGCATGGGACACCACTGCTGCGTGGTTCATTCAGGTCAGTCCCCCAGAGCCCAGAGCAAGGTTGGGGAAGAGGAGAGTGGCCCGGCAGGCAAATAGAAGTCTGGCCCTGCAGCCAGGCAGGAGACTAGAACCAAGTTCTCTTTTCTTTTCTTTTCTTTTTTAAGTTTTTAATTGCAGTTAATATTACGGTGCTATATTCGTTTCAGATGCACAATATAGTGATTCAGCAATTCTATACATCACCCTGTGCTCACCAGGACAATTCACTCCTTAATCCCCATCACCTATTTCCCCCATCCCCCCACCACGCCACACCCCATCCCCTCTGGTGACCATCAGTCTGCTCTCTATAGTGAAGAGTCTGTTTCTTGGTTTGCCTCTTTCTCTCTTTTTTTTCCCTTTGCTTGTTTGGTTTTTTTAAATTCCACATATGAGTGAAATCATATGGTATTTGTCTTTCTCTGACTTTGCTTAGCATTGACCAGCTTTTTTGTCTTTCCTGGAAAACCTCACTGCAGTCGGCAGTTTGCTTGATCTTCTAACTCCTGTGGCTGCTTCTCCTCCGAACAGCGGAAGACCTATGAAACCCCTCAGCTAGCCTTGTATTTGAGTAAGACACTTGAAAGCCGATTTGAAGCTCAGTGTGCAGAGGCAGGCCTGTCAGGTAGAGGGCTTGCTAAGGGTCACTGGGGAGGGAAGCCTGCTTTCCACCCAGGCCTCTTCAAATGTCAGTATTGGGGGACTTTTCTCTGAGGCCATTTAGTCTCTCCAGGGAAGGTGCGTCCGTGTTTCTACCTGGGAATGGAAGCCTAGATGCTCGCTGTCTGGGAATTGCCTCAGGAACCGGATTCTCTGTTCAGCATATGGACATTCTTTTCTGCTCCTGTATTTAGTACCATTCACACTCTCACTGTGCTTGGGTCCTGATTCCTCTTCCCAAGAAGAAACCTCCCATTTTCAGTGAGGGTAGACACGGGAGGCAGTTGTTCTGTTTCACTGGCTGGTGATAGGTGTCTAGGAGTCCAAGAGTCCCTGTGTCCCTTGTTCCAGCCCCACACTTCGCTCCTACCTTCCACCGTAGCCGCCCCCCTCAGGGCCTAGTTGCAGGTAAGGCGGCCTGTACCTCTTCCCTACGTCCCTCTGTGGGTGCTTGGATTTCACTCTGGTGTGAGTCAGCTGATTTGAACTTGGGAAAACTTTGTCGGCAGACATCACCTGCACTTGTGTCCTCTCCCGGTCTCCTCATCTTTGTGTGATTATACCTTTGTGTGCTCTTTCCCCATCAATTTAGTTTAGCTGAGATAAACATATGAATGCAATCCACCATGTTGAACCAAAGGTCCTCTAGTGATGAATTTTGGAGAAGTTTTATTTTAGGTCTAGATGAACGGTCATCAGTTCATGACTAGAGGCCCCATAAGGTGATTGCTCACAAATCAATATTACCCAAACCCCTATTAGCTGGCCTCGGTTCCTTGTGATACAGTAGGCCAAAGTTCCTAATGTCCTCCCTTGACATGAGCATGTCACATGATTCTCCTACTAAGTTCTTCACTAGTCCGGTGTTTTCTAAGTGTGGTTAGCACACCTCCAAGGGCTTGACCAAGTATCAGCTGAAAGAACATTTCAAAATTGTAATTGTAATAGCTATGCATTGTATTGTGTATATATATATTTATATTTATGTAAATATGTATATGTATTTATATAAAATATTTGTATAAAATAAATATATATATTTAGATATAACTAGTGTATCAGGCCCATATTTTGCTAAGGATGAATCAAAGTAAAACAGTGAATCAATTTAAAGAAAAGTGTTGGGGCACCTGGGTGGCTCAGTTGGTTAAGTGTCCGCCTTCAACTCAGGCTGTGTTCTTGGGATTCTGGGGTTGAGCCCCAGGTCAGACTCCCTGCTCAGTGGGGAGTCTGCTTCTCCCTCTTCCTCTGCCCTTCCCCCCCATGTACTCTCTCTCTTTCAAATAAATAAAATCTTTAAATAAATAAATAAATAATAAATAAATAAGATGATAGATAGATAGATAGATAGATAGATAGATAAATAAATGTGTCGAGGGGGCACCTAGGTGGCTCAGTCAGTTAAGCATGTGACTCTTGATCTCACTGCGGGTCTTGATCTCAGGGTCCTGAGTTTGAGCCCAGCATGGAGCGTACTTGAAAGAAACAAAGAAAGAAAAAAAGGAGGGAGGGGAGGAGGGGAAGGGAGGGAGGAAGAAAAGTGTTGAATAACTACAGTCTAGGTGCTGTTCAGGAATGCGAAGCATTGTGACAATGACTGCAATTTGGTAAACGCTAATCCTGCTGAGTTGCAACCAGCTAGTGCTACGTGATCCGGAAAGGAGACTTAAGCACATTTCTTTCCAAAATAGCCCTGGGATGTATGCGCGTCTCAGACTGCTGGTCTGCAATCTAGAATGGAAACTAGAATTGCCCACTGGTGGCCTTCCTCGCCGAAATCAGTTTGTTTCTGTGCAATGAATGTAGAAATGCTTCTGCCCTGGTCTGAGTTAGCTGATTCTGAATTGCAAGAGGCTGTCTGCAGAGGGTGTGAGCTGGAATATCAAAGCAGACCTCCTAGAAACTGCCTCCCTCGTAGGGTTGAATTTCTGCTGCCGGGGACCTCCCTTCCTTTGCACCTTGCTCCTGGGGCCCTGGGCAGCTAGGTGAACACATGGGAGGGGTTGGTAATTGACAGTTACCTGGTGTGCTTAGTTCTTAGCCTCAGGGAGGGCAGCTGGCTCCTTGCCTGTCTTAAAAGTGCTCCTGGTCTGTCTCCAGCCCAGACAAGGCAGTGCCAGTTGGGAAGCGTGTGGTATCAAAGGTCTCTCCTGGCTCCTAGGGGTTGTCCCCCTTATTAGATTGAGCTCTTAAGAGCTTCCCAGAAAGTGTCCCAGAAGTGCAACATTCCAGATCTCCCCAAAGGGATAGAAAAGGGAACTAATATTTATTGAGCACCATTTATTTACGTCTTTACTTATTTTAATTTTTAAAGATTTTATTTATTTATTTGTCAGAGAGAGAAAGTGAGAGCACACAAGTAGGGGGAGCTACAGGCAGAGGGAGAAGCAAGCTCCCCGCTGAGCAAGTAGCCCAATGAGGGACCCGATCCCAGAACCCCAGGATCATGACCTGAGCCAAATGCAGACGCTTAACCAACTGAGCCACTTAGGCGTCCCTTGAGCACCATTTATTATGCCCAGAGCTTTACATTTAAACATCACAACAATCTATGAAAATGGTATTATCCCCATTCTACAGAGGCTCCATGAGATCAAGTAACTTGCCCAAGTTCTCACAATAAGTGGCAGAGCCAGGAGTCAAACCCAGAGTAGTATGAGGCCAAAGCAAAGAGCCGTAGTCGGGGAAAGACACGGAGCAGAACCTGTCTCCTGGAGACGCATGCCTCCCTTGGTGGCTGTCTGGATGTTGCATGGCTATCTGTCTTTCCAACCTGTGAGAAAAAGAAAACAGAGGAAAACCAGGGCCTCGCAGGCAGAGGCTGCCTTTCTGAATCCACGCAAGAGGCAGAAACTGGCCTGTGTGTGGCAATGGCCAGGCAGCATGGCCAGCTTAGGGTGGCGAGGAACACCCATGCATTTTCTATGATAGACTAGAGACACCATAAAAAACGGAAACTTGTAGCCCCTCCCTGACCAGCCCAGCCCAGTATATATAACTGACTATAACACTAAGTAATAAGGTGTTCCTCTTTTTTTTTTTTAAAAGGTTTTATTTGTTTAAGAGAGAGAGAGAAAGTGAGCAAGGAAAGAGAGAAGGAGCAGGGGGAGGGACAGAGGGAGAAGGAGAAGCAGACTCCCTGTTGAGCAGGGACCCCCCCCCCACCCCCCGCCACCAAAGACGTGGAGCTTGATCCTAGGATCCTGGGATCATGACCTGAGCCAAAGGCAGAAGCTTAATTGAGCCACACAGGCGCCCCAAGGTGTCCCTCTTTAAAAAAAAAAGAGCCCAAACACCACCCCCCCCAAAAAAAACCCCAACCAAAACAAAGTTGGATAAGGCAGGCATTATATGCAGGTCTTAGAGCAGCCCTCACCTGAGGACGAGGTTAGCCTAGGCCTCGGTGCCGGGCCAAGAATAATTCTGTGAACCAGTTACAGTCCAAAATAAATGAGAGACAGAACAGTGACCACAAACCCAGCTCTCTCTTCAGCTCATTTCCTGAGATAAGGAAATGGCTTCTTGAGCAATTCCCCTGTGGCAAGTCCTTCTGTTTGCATTAAAGCTATTAGATGGCTTCTGTTACTTTTTTCTGGCTCACGGCTGCATAAAGCTCACAAGGGTTAAGTGACTTGCTCAGAAACATACGGGCAGTAGAAGCAGAGAACCCAGCAGAGAAGCAGCAGAACCCAAGTCTGTCTGGCTCCCAAGCCAGAGGTTCCCACTGAGACCGTCCTTCTGAGGGGTACCGGGTTTGATGCAGCCTAGAGGACCTCCGTGCAGATCGAGGCCCTGCTGTCCGTGCCTCCGTGTCGTGGAGGAGATGAGAAAACGTCTCGCTGTGTGGCAGGGGCGGGAGCGAGACGTCTGTGTTCTGTATGGCCGGGACAGAAAGATACACAGGGCCTCCTCCTCCGAGGGGGTCACTTGGGTTTTGTGCTCCCCACCCCCTCCACCCTCAGGTCTTAGCAAAATGGCACCGAAACGGGCTGGCGGGCGCTGCCCCAGATAGTCACTTTGCCCCCGGTGCACTCCTGCTGCTCTCCTGGGCGAGGGAGCAGCCTCTGGGCAGCCAGCCTCATGTAAACCTCATCCATTTTCTGCTTCGTTAGGTCCCTGAGAGTCTGCCGCTCCGAGAGAGTCCTCTTCAGGAAGGCCTAGCAATGTCCTTGGGAGCCTGCTGACAGGAGCTCTCGTCCGGGACAGTAGCTGCTCCTGGTCGCCACGCGGGAGCCTCCCGGTGCCTCTGGGCTGGCTGGTCTCTGAAGCGCAGCGACAGTCCGTCTGGCCCTGTGACCTCCCTAAGACTCAGTTCCTATTTCTAAAGCGGAGATAATGATGGGCAGTCGTGAGGACTGAATTCGAGAATGCCCTTAAAGGGTTCGGTAGGAGAGCTAGGGACATAGGAAATGTTCAGTAGACATGGGAGTGATCATTCTGGCAATTCTCACAATCTGGACCCACGAGGTTTCGCCTCCTGGCACTGAGAAGCCCCCTTCGGCAGTCACAAGGAGTTTCAAAATAGCTCAAATCCTTGGCTGGCCCTTGGGCAAAGTGGGAGTGGGGATCCCAGCGAGGACCACGGCAGCACAAAGTGAGAATCCGCCTTCCTCTGCGACCCACCTTCATCGAGCCCCAGAGTTAGGGCACATCTTTTTAAAACTCCCACCCGCTGCCTCCACAATTCCCTTAGATGTTTTCTCTGCTGCTTTATTACGTGTATCAACAGCCTGTAGACCAAAATCCGGCTCCCCTCTACCATCCTATATAGTCTTAGGCCAGCTGGGGTTCTCGATTCTGCATCACAAAAGCCCAAAGAACAAGTTGTGCAAAGACAAACTCCCCTGGGGGGGGGGCGGCGGGCAGACAGGAGTGCTCCGGGGAGCAGGGGAGGCTGTGAACACTGGCCTGGTACTGTATACCTACAGCCAGATTTCAGGCCCGCTCCCCCCCCCCCCCCACAACCCAGCAGTGCTGTCCTTGGAAGCAGAGACGTGCCTATCTCTGAGCTGAGAAGAGAAGCGTGAGGCACCAGAAGCAGTCCCACTTGGCATTCTGATTTCTTTTTCTCCTGGAAACAGAACCTCTCTGAAGACACCTCCCCAGTTCCGTCCCTGCCAGCCCCCCCTCCCCCTGCTCCATCAGGAGAGCTGACAAGGGAGCAGGTCTACCCATCCTCTCATTCTCACCAGGATAGAGCTTCCCACAGTCTCACCAGGAAAATGGAGTCTTTGCCTCCTCATCAATGACCCCCTTCCCTGGTTGAGAGCCTGCCAGCACCTCAACTGCCCCAGGAGCTGTTTTGTGGGGTGAGGGATGGCAAGGAACTGGGATCATTGCCTAATCCATTGCACTCTGTCTCCTGCACCGCCCCTAACCCCTCCGCCAGGAAGAGCAAAGTCTAAAGCCAACCAACATGTGGTGGAATTTTCAACTTTCACCCGTTGCCCTGAAGAGGGTTTAACACCAGAGTCCCACTACCTTGCCTTGGGGGATCGATTCCACATGGGGGAAAGGGGGTGGGCTTCCCAGTCTGCCCCCATTTCAGGACCTTTCTCAAAGACCTGATGGGTTTAAAGTCTTCCAGGGCAGCCCAGCCTGACTCCCTCCCTAGGCCGTTCCCAGGGATGACACTGAGGTGCGGTGGGCCTGCGGCGACAGTCAGCCTTCCTGGCGTCTACAAAGGAGCTCTGCCAAGGGTGCTGGCTCTGGATTGTTGCCCAAGGCAGGAAGCTGAGGCCCCCAGTTACCATGGAGATGCCGGCACAGCCTGTGCCCATCTGTGGCTGATGGAGAAGGAGGAGAAATGTGGTTGCTTCAGAACTGGCTGAGACTCAGGAGGGTCTGTGACATCAGAAGCCTGCTGCTAAGGGGCCTAGAGAGAAGGCTGAGGCTGCGGTGGCCTCGTGCCAGTCCTGTAGCTTTAATGGCTGGGGTGTGGCCTCCTGCACAGTGAGGCCTCACTGCCAAGCTGCCAACCTCAGTCAAAGTCTGTTGGAAGAAGCTCTGATACAGTGGAAAAACCCCAGGATTCGGAGACGAGAGTGAGAGCCCCACCCACAGTGCCAGGATAGAGCCCAGGCTGGTTGAGAAGACCGAGTGTCTGGTGCAGTGACAAAGTACTGGGCTAGTTGGGAGGTTCCAGACCCTTAGTCACCCCCCCCCCGAAACACTATGGGAGCCAAGAGCACTTCACTTCCCCTCACCGAGCCCTCGTGCCCCACAGGGAATGTTTGCCCTGTGGGCCAGAGGAGATAGCTGAGAGGCCCTGCAGTGTAAGCAACGCAGGGGCAGGCGTGAGGGGCCGGTCTCCCTCAGATTCAATGGCTAAAGAAGGGCCGAGGCTGGGAGGGCCTCCCCTAGGCTTTCATCCCTTCTGTGGCTAAAACTGGAGGATGAGCTAAGTTGAAATGTCCTCTGACAGGGCCTGACATGGCAAGTGTGTTTGTACAAAGGGCAGCGTTTGGCCCCGCACACACGCGCGCTGTGCAAGCTAATGGAGTGCCAGGGAGAGGGAGGCTGATTAGATAAGGCCCTGGAGCAGCCCTGGGACAGATGAGCTGCCTGGACCTTTCTGCAGCCCCGTCACATTTGCCCTTTGAGATCCCGGCAGCAGAGGGCTGGCTAAGTGCTTTCCAGGCTGTGGAGCAGCGAGGGAAAGACAGAGGGGCAGAGTGGGGAAGGAAAGCTAGTCTGGGAGTGTGCCATCCACCTGGCTGCTTTCCAGCTGTGTGGCCTGGGGCAATTCCATTTTTTTGAAGTTTCCACAGTCTCACCAGTAAAATGGAGGTAAAAAATTCCTGCTCTGCTTTCTTCTCCTGGTTGAAGTGAAAAGAGCACTAGAGATGACAGCCACCAGAGGCAACACACTAATGAGGGACCCAGTGAGCTTTATCTAGCTACGGGGGAGGCCTTCTTTTCTTCACCAGACCCACCACAGCCTGAGATCCTTCTTGGGGTACCTGGGAAGCTCTCCTTTGCTTCTCTCTCTTTTTTTTTTTTTTTTTTAAGATTTTATTTATTTATTTGACACAGATAGAGACAGCCAGCAAGAGAGGGAACACAAGCAGGGGGAGTGGGAGAGGAAGAAGCAGGCTCGCAGCGGAGGAGACTGATGTGGGGCTCGATCCCAGAACGCCGGGATCATGCCCTGAGCCGAAGGCAGATGCTTAATGCCTGAGCCACCCAGGTGCTCCTGTCCTTTGCTTCTCTTAACAGAATCTCTTGCTCCCTTGGGAGCCAGAACCCCTTCTAGTACCCTAAAAATATGAGGTGGGACTGCCTTTTCAGGCCAGGGTCCTCTGAACAGGCTCAAAGTACAGGCAGAACCTAAGTGGGGTACAGCTAGATGAATAGCTGTGCAGAGCAGTTTAAACAAAATCCCAGGGCCCACAGACCCAAATTTCAGTGAGGGTGCCCTGCCAGTCAGCGGCTGCCCAAATAAGACCTCCGTTCCTTGCCCACAGGAAATTACAAATAGACTTGTCTGACTTTATTCACGGTTACAATTGCTTTGATCTTCTTGGAATTTTACAGGAAATTAGCCTTCTCTTTTAAGCCAGGGCTTGGAATGTAATTCCTCATTTGGTAAGGTTTAAAGGTTTAAAGAATTCCTTAAAGAATCAAAGAGAGATGGGTTCCTGTTATCAGTAATTTAGTCTCAAAGCCCAGGGAGACTTTTCATTAATAAATTCAACACCCAACCAGTGCCTTGGGAATTCTGGACCCAGTTTTGGAACTAATATTGGGGACAAGAGAATGCTAGGCATGGGATTCTTGTTGCCGGGGGTGCAGCCAGGCCCCTTGAACGTCGGCCTCCACCCCAGGAGCAGCCCAACTCACTTCCCCAAACGGAAGGCAGTTTTGCCTCTGAGTTCTGAGCCATCGTAAAAATAAAGGTATGCATGGAGGCTTGATTCATGAACTCAGAAGGTGTTAGAACTGGCAGAGATCCTCTTATGTTTAGTCAAGGATGTTGAGGCTACAGAAGGAATGTGACTGCCACAATGTCACTCAGAGGTCCATGACCAAGCCGGGGCAAGACCCAGGTCTCCTGACCCTCAGGTCAGTGTCACCTCTCCACCAGGCTAACCACTCATTTTGGCTAAGCCATGCCTATCACTGTCCTTGCCACCCAAGATGGCAGAGGGAAAGGCTGTCACAGCTTCCCACAGTCCTCCCCTGCGGTGATTAGATAAGGGACACTTTATACGCTGGGGATTGTCTACCTTGGAGAGGCCTCAGGACTCCCTCTGTAGCACTGATTTGGGGGGCCCTCAGTTTGGAAGCCACTTATATTCTGGTGACAGAAAGCTCGAGGCCTCCCTCCCAGCTAGGATAAGATGGAGAAGAAAGGGCACAGGTCTCATTTCTTTTCCTTGGGTGGAAAGTGGCTGGAAGGTGCTTTAGTGCATTCAGGCTGCTGTAGGAAAATACCACAGATTGGGTGGCTTATAAACAACAGGAAATTATTTTTCACAGTTCTGGAGTCTAAGAAGTCCAAGACCCAGGCTCCAGCAGGTGTCTGGTGAGGGCCCACTTCCGAGTTCATAGACAGCTGTCTCTTCACTGTGTCTTCACATGATAGAAAAGGCAAGGAAGCCCCTCTTTTTTAAGGGCATTAAACCTGATCGTGATGGCTCTACCCTCATGATCTAATCATTTCCTGATGGCTCCACCTCCCAATGCTATTGCATTAGGGATTAGGTTTCAACACAGGACTGGGGGGCGTGGGGAGGGGAGGGGCCACAAACATTCAGTCTATAGAAAAAAGAACTCAGAGTTTCCAAGGTGGATTCTGTTAGATGATCCTGTAAAGAATGAACTCTGGAGGGAGTAACACTCCAAGCCAAAAAGAGAAACAGAGGCAGCTTCTAGTACCTGACAATGAGAGCAGCCTGGAAGAGGGGTAGGGAGAGGGGTGGGGAAGAGGCACCTGGGTACCAGTAGAGGGGGCACCCAGGAGAACTTGAGGAATCAGGGTGGAGTCTTTGGCTTCCAGTCCCATCAACTGAGAGGTGGATGGGGTCGGGGGCTGATGAGAAGCAGTCTTCCAGGCCTGGGCAGCTGCTCTCTTGCCAGAGAGAGGAGCCTCGGCTTTGGCCCGGACGCAGCAGGGCCTGGCCTGACGCAGACAGAGACTGATGAAACCGGCTGCATCTTGGGCTCTGCAACTCAGGAAAGCCATCAGCTTTACAAACATGGAAAAGGTGAAAGAAAGCGGGGCTGCGGGGCTTTGTGGGGTGTGTCAGGAAAGCGAGTGTTCTGTGCAGTTGTGGGTGGAGCTGTGTATGTTCTGCGTTCTTGTGTATTATTACAAAACAAGGTGTGTCGCCCCACCCTGAACCTCTTTCCATGACCTTGCAACTACCTTGTTTTCACTCTCTCTCTCCCATTCTCCCAAAACATCTATGACTTCCGCTGACCACCAAAAAACAACAAAAACACCCAAATTCATAGCCCAGTATTTAAAGCTGAAGATTCCACCAGACACAATTCGAATTTCCTGCCTCCATGCATTTGCTCACCTTGCATTCTCTGCTTTCTTAACATCTGACCTTCAGCAGTTGAAGTCTCTCTCTAGGCTAAGCTCAGATGCCTGCCTCTCCCAGGAAGCCTTCTCTGATACCCCTGACCAAAGGACCCTTCTCTCTTCTGAATGCTAGAGCAATTTTTTCCTATCTCTTTTGAGGTAGTGTTATATTCTATCTTACACTTTAACCACAGGGAGGAATGCTGTTGGTCTCCCCCCCATTGAATGGTATAGTCTTTGAAGACTTACACATTTGTCTCATTCATTGTTATATCCCCAGCACCTAGCATTGTGCCCTTTGCATAGGGGTCATCTAATCAAAATATATTTAAAAAACAGATAAACATATGTGCTGGGAGTATGGAGATAAAGGGGAAAGTTTCTTCCGTCCATGAGGAGCTCACAATCCAGTGAGAAAAAGAAAGGAGCTGCAATAGAATTAGTTTAATATAAAGCTCAGGCAACAGCATTTGCGCTATGAGTCTGGGGGTTTGGGGAAGGCAAGGATGGTGGCAAGGTGGAGAGCATGCAGGTTGAAGGAGCCGCCTGGGTGGAAGTGCATGGCATATCTGGGGAAGGCAGTAGGGAGCGTTAGGACTGGCATGTAGGAAGCATGCAGGAAAATAGGAGATAAGGCCAGAGAGGGGATGTGGGCACTGCATCACAGAGGGCCTAGAGGGCCTTTCAAGGAATTTGGAGTTTATTATTATTATTTTTAAAGATTTTATTTCTTTATTTGAGAGAGAGAGAGAGGGAGAGAAATCACGAGCAGTGGGGGGTGGGGGCGGTGGAGGAAGAAGCAGGCTCCCCCCTGTGCAGAGAGCCCTGATGTGGGGCTTGATCCTAGGACTCCAGGATCACTTGAGCAGAAGGCAGACAGTCCACCGAGTGAGCCACCCAGGCACCCCTGGATTTTATTCTTGAGGCCCTCGAATGAGGAGCCATTGAACTTTCTTGAGGAGGAGTGTAACAAATACTTAATGGAGGAAAGACTCAGCACTGTATTTTGGGTGGACACTAGTCTTTGGCCAGATCCATTTTAAGAAAATCTTATATTGGTTGCTGAGCACCACCCATTCTCTGAGGCCAGCCTGTCCCCTGGTCAAGCCACCTTTTTGTGAGATGTTCTCTTTTAAAGGGGCCATCCTTGAAGAACCGTTGGCTAGATTGGAGAAGTCTGTTCTGCCCTCTGAAACCGTGGTTTTCTGACCCATCCCACGGGTCCCACATTCTGCTTGGACTGTAGCACAGAAATTCTTCTGTTTGGACTGTATTAGGGTTCTCCAGAGAAACTGAACCAAGAGGAGATATAACGAGATTTATTATAAGGAACTGGCTCAAACAATTATGGAGGCTGAGAAGTCCCAAGATTAGCCATCTGTGAGCTGGAAACCCAGGACAGCAGGTGGCGTAAACTCCGATCCAAGTCTAAAGGCTTGCAAAGCAGGAGTGCAGATGGTTTAAGTACCAGTTTGAGGGCAGGAGAGGATTGATGTCTCAGCTCAGCAGACAGGCAGGGACACCCAGCGACATCTACTATCTGTCACTGAAAACGACACTTTCTGAGCGCAGGATTGGCTGGGCCCCCTCCATAATTTGACTTTTGTGGAGTCGGGGGTGAGGGGAGGAGATGGGGCAACGTCCTGTACAGTAAAAAACCATAGGCTTTGGAGTCAGTCCTAAAGAATCAGCTGAAATCATTTATTAGTTGTATGACCTTGGCAAAGTCATGAATCTCTCTGAGCCTTGGCTTCTTATCCGCAAAATGGGGATAATTATGCCTACTCCAAAGAGTACCGTGAAGATGAGTATAAGTATTCCCTAGCTTGCTGCCTGGCACATAGGAGGTGCTCGGTAAATTTGGTACTTGTTTAATGGTACTCTTCATATTTGTAGGGTTAAGTAGAGGTTCCTGGTCTGCAAAGAAGGAAGCTATGCTTGAAGGGAGCTGTTAGGTGCCTTAATTTAGGGGGCTGAAAACTTTCTGCCTAGAACACTTTCAGAGGTCATTCCAGAGTCCTCCTGGTGAGAGTTCTTACCGGTCTCCCCAGCCTACCTTCTATTCTCTGAGCTCTGCCCTCCTGCCAGCAGCTGTGGTCACATCTAATAAGCAGGCAGACACCCAGCCCTGAGTGAGGACATTGTTGCAAAAACCGAGTAACCACAGGCGGTACTGCAAGCGGCCCTGCCCTGAGAAACTATGGAGAATCTGTGGTTGGCCTTCAGCTGGTCCAGCTGTGTGTCTGAGGTGAGAGCCTAGGTGGCTGGGCCTCCTAGAGTGATGAGAAAACTGTTAGGACATGCTATAGAGATGCCCTGCTTTTCTGGAACTGAGGTTGGCGTGTTCCCTTCAAAACTAAGAAACCCAGAATTATGGATCTTTCTCAGAATTGGACTCTAAGTTGGTCCCAGGTGCAGAGGAAGTAGACTGATCCATGGCCTTGAGAGGTTCACTATCAGGTAGGCGAGCAGGGTGACACACATTACTAAGGGAGACACAGCTCCGCAGAGGCGAGGGAGATACCAACTGTGTGTGTGTGTGTGTGTGTGTGTGCGCGCGCGCGCGTGTGTAACCAGATGATGGGTAAGGTTTAAAGAAGATACAGAGAAGGAAGGCGGGCCAGGCAAAGGAACCAGCACCAACGAAGGCTAGAGCTGAGGCCTCGCTATGAGTTGGGGACTTGGAAGGTTTAGCAGCAGGTCGGGGAACGCAGCAAGTTTTGGAGGTCATTAGACCTGGGTAAGGTCAGAATGATGCTGTGGTAGGCATTGCTTCCTTTCCAACAAACTGTTGAGCGCCTGCGTGCCAGAAAGTGTTCTGTGCAATGGGAAACAGCGGTGAAGATTCCAAAGAAGGCTTTCCTGAGGGTCGGCTTGATTGGCCTGGGCTTTTGTGGCCGGAGGTGGCGTGGCTGTAGCAGCCGCTGACATCTCCCGACGCACGTGGCTCATTCGGCAGGTCGGCGGTCCCGCTGCGCGCGCCGCCTAAGCTGCTCCACTGCCCCGCCCGGCTCGGAGCCCGCCCCTAGCCCGACCTACACGTGGGTTCCCGCACGTCCGCCCGGCTCCCCCCTGACGTCAGCCTCGCGGTTCCATTTAAGGCCCCTCCCGCGCTCAGCTCCGAGTGTCGGAGGTGCTGCCGCCAAGTCCGGATCCAACCACGCGTGCCGCTGACGCCCGCCCGCCCGACGTGCACTCCCGGTATGGTCGGGCCCCAAGCACGCTGAGCTGGAGGGTCAGGAGAGGAGCTGCTCGCGAAGGGGGTCTCCGCTTCCGGGGCGTGGGGTTGGCGGGGTGGAGGCAGAGTCCGCAGACCTGGGTTGGGGCGCACGCCGCACTCTGCTTTTGCTCTAAGCGCGCACCGCGGCCTCTGGTCGGGCTGGGGAACCGAGGTGGCCGCAGCTGTCCTGTGGTCGAAAGCCCAGGTGGATGCATAAAGACAAGGATATGACTGATTTGAAGGGTGGGGCGTAGCTCCGGGCTTAAAATAGGCAAACTGCGCAGAACTCGAAGTCCGGTTTCCAAAACCTACGGAGCCGCAAAAGCCTCAGCAGTCGGGGATGGGGGAGACAGGGAGGAGGTCTGAAAGCCGGGGGGCGCTGCTCGGGTCGGTTTTTAACCCTGGGACTCTCGAGAGGTAGACTCCATGGAGTGGCTGCTGTCTGCTGATTATAGGGCGTTCTTTGCGCAAATTACACTTACTAAGCGGCTGCTGAGGTACCGGGTGCTACGCTAAGCACGATGCATGCAAAGATTAAGCAGGGAGAGAGTCTCAGCCCTCCTGCATCTTGGATGGTATTTTGAGAGTAGGAGATCTGGTACCATCCAATTCCTTTTGAGAAATGGGGGAACCTAAAGCTGGGAGCGGGTTAGGGCAACTCTGAGGTCACAGAGTGGGTGGCAGAGTTGGGGAGTAGACCCTCTTTCTGCAGGGCTCCTCCCTCACCCGTGTCCCCACATTGAAGGGAGCGCTGGAGCCCAGGGCTTAGGTTTTGATGAAGCCAGGTCTAGAAATAGCAGTGATTTGTAAGGAGAGATCCGATTCCAGCTTGGTGACTCTGGGCTGCCTGCCTGGAAGTCCTCTCGGATATTTTTGCTCTTTTGGAAATCAAGACTAGACGTGGCGCTTTGGGATGCAACCTGTGATAATCTTTCCAGTGAATGCAGTGCAGGGTTGGATTAGGAGAGCAAAGGCCTCCTCCCCGACTCTGGAAATGGAGGATTCCACCAAGTATCTATTAACTTTAGGGCTCCAGGCCTCTGCAGCTATTTTTTGCACTTCCTGTACTGACAAATTTCCTCCTACCGGGCCTCATGCCGTTGCAACATGAATCGCGGCAGAAGCCACACGAGGCGCCTCCCTCCCTGTTGGGTAACAGCAACCAAGTATTTGCGATTTAACGTCTGGCTGTGGCCCCGCTGGAGGCCAGGGAGGCAGCCAGCTGGGGCACTACTAGTTAGGTCTAAAGTCCGCCTCGGGGCTCGCTCAGTGCGACCCTAAGAGCCCGATAATTCCCAATCATTTCCGCTCATGGGCGGGGCTTCCGTGGCCGCCGCCGTCGGGGCCAGTGCCCAACTCTGGAAAGCCGAGGCCCGTACTTTACTCTTGTCCCCGCCCACTGCTTGGAAAAGAGCATGCTCGCAGGCCTCGCGCGGGTAGGGTGGGGGAGGGGCGGTAACCCCATGAGCTCCTGCTGAGCTGTTGGTCTGGTCTCCGCCCATTCTTCTGGGGCTGGAGGAAGGAGGGAGTGCGCATGAGCCGAGCTTTTTGCACGTCCTACGGCGACTGGGTAGTTTCAGGAGGCAGTTACAGGAGCTTTTTGCACGTTCCTCTGATCCTTACTTGAGGGTTTTGCGGGAACCCTGGTGACTGGAGTAGAGCTGGGCAGGCAGCTCATAGTGATTTTGTGTGAGGAAAGGCGGCCCCGCTTGGGGTTAATAAATCAAGATGAGTGAGTCCTCAGGAAGCTACACTTACACCCAAACGTCAATATTATTTTTCCACGCCAAGGTGAGATCCTTTACACCAAGATCCTAGACAGACCAGACCCTGGCATTAGGTTTTTGAACATTCCTTTGGCCATCTTTAGGACCCCCCCCCTTTTTAGTGGCAACTACCCCAAAAGAAGTAAAATAAGCCCTTTTGGGACAGCTTTTGGTTAATAGCGTTAATTTAAAGAAGATGCGGTGACTGTGCGTGTTTTTCCCCCTATAGATTCCTTTTGGTTCTAAGTCCAAAATGGCAACTCTCAAAGATCAGCTGATTCAGAATCTTCTTAAGGAAGAACATACCCCCCAGAATAAGATTACAGTTGTTGGGGTTGGTGCTGTTGGCATGGCTTGTGCCATCAGTATCTTAATGAAGGTAAGTGAGAGCCCATCTCTCTGGAAGCCACCCATCCCCCCACTCCTCCAAGAATATTATCACATTGTATATACAAATACACAGGTTCATGCACTCAAAGAACTATTTACGGAACAAACTTTAGAAATGTGATGCCATACCAAAAGGGTATCTGAATTAAAAAGAAAAAGTTGTTAGGCAGGTGACGCAGTTCCTTAAATTCACTGTGCCGGATTCACATGCGTGAATTGCCTACAAATGAAAAAGAAGAGTCCATGCCCTTAAACAGGCTAAAGTTATTTTGAAGTAATTTTTTTGAATTGAAAATCGTAACATACATTGGGCAAAATTAAAATCACACTAGATGTGGGAACTCTTAAGTCTTTCTCCCACAAAAATCCCCACCTTGAATAGTCATTTTCGTACCAATTATGGAGCTAAAATTTAGAGAATTTGTGAATGAACACGTTTTACAGTTGTCAAGCCTGGTTTGTATAAAAAAAAAAATTGAGGCAGCTTACGATGAAATGTTTTAAATTTAGCTACGGAATCCCTAATAAGGGAGTGAAAGGATTAATACTGGATTTTGAACAGGAAAGGATTGAAAAAAGAACTGAAGGCAGATATGAGCTATGTAGAGGTTGGGTAACGATACACGTTGCTTTAGATGTGTTCTTAGGAAGGGCCACATAGTGTAAAGGTTTCCCCCACTATCCTAAAGGAGAGCATTCCTATGAAACCTTTCTGACTCCAGAATGGTGTAAAGTGAAAAGACAATTACCATTAATTTATATGGAAAGTTTTTGAGTATTCCCAGACTCAAGGCTTTTCTGATACCTTAGGACACATCTTACTAACAGATGTACAAAACAGAGATAAAGTACAGATGCTTACACAATTCAAAGCTATTGCAGCTTGGTAATGAAATGCTGAGTAAAGTTCCCTGGGGAAGGAGCTTGGTGGTACCGAGGATGTATGCTCCTTCTCTGAGGGCTCACTGCAGAATAAACACTGAATGCTATTTTTGCTTTTTGCCTTTTTTCATAAAATCAAAAATCCTCTTTGGATTTCTTTCAGTTAGTGAAAACTGGTACTAATGTAAGGTCTTGCGTAAAAGTGAATTGGCATAATGCAGACTTCTAAAAACAAGGGCATGCCTATACCAATTCTTACTGCTTTCCCACTGGATCAGAAATTGACGCCATCTGTTTTTCTCACGCCTGTGAATGACTTGTGGTCTTTTCCTGTGCTGCTCTCTAACTCAGGTGTGAGTAAGAGTAACTGCCAGGTTATTATATTATAGATAACTGGGGGGTGGGGTAGCTCTGTACCTCAGCTAGTATAACATGGTTATGACAGTTCACATCCCATATATATTAAAGCTGTTGTTGGTGCTCCTGGTCTGAGATGCACCTGTGAACGTTCGCAGGTTAAATTGAAAGGGTATTTTTTCACCAATGTTACTTTGCAATGCACAGATCAATCTTCGTGTAACACTGTTAGTGTTGGCTAATATATGGAAAACATACAAAGAATGAGCCAGAATATCACTTTTTTAACTTCCAAGTCTTTTTCTTTTTTTTTTTAAAGATTTTATTTATTTATTTAACAGAGATAGAGACAGCCAGTGAGAGAGGGAACACAAGCAGGGGGAGTGGGAGAGGAAGAAGCAGGCTCATAGCGGAGGAGCCTGATGTGGGCCTCGATCCCATAACGCCGGGATCACGCCCTGAGCCGAAGGCAGACGCTTAACCGCTATGCCACCCAGGCGCCCCTAACTTCCAAGTCTTAATACCAGTCAGAATCACTTATGTAGTGAATAATGACCTAAAATCACTGTGTAAAACTGAATTCGAGAGTATAAATAGAGCAGTTTCATGTAATTGGATATTCTACCCATTGTCAATCCGGTGTTCTGCTTCCATACAGTGGCATGGTGGAGCTCTTGCAAAGGTTGCTCTAGTGGGGAGAGAAGATCAATACTTCTTCCTATGCAGGGGTCATCTGTGAGTCAGTTTTTAAGTGGGGGCCTGCCTCTACTTGGAGGTATGTCCCGATACTAATAAGGTAGCAGAACTTTTCTATGCTAGAAATACAGAAATTCTGCATACCTTTCTAAAACTTGAAAGTAGCAATTTTCCATTTGACTAAACATTTTGTATCTTTTAGGACTTGGCAGATGAACTTGCTCTTGTTGATGTCATGGAAGACAAACTGAAGGGAGAGATGATGGATCTCCAGCACGGCAGCCTTTTCCTTAGAACACCAAAAATTGTCTCTGGCAAAGGTTGACTTCAAGTTTATATTGTGGTCTATGCTAGACTTAATTCTTATCAGGCTCGAAATCCTGCCTCTTCAAAGATTTAGTTCTTATACAGGATCAGAGAGCCTTTGAACAATTTTGCATTGGTAACCTGTTTATATCCAAGTTTCAATTTCTAGTAAATGGTTTTAAATGGAGATCCAGTATGTCCATAACATGGAGAGCACTGAGTTAGAATGTAATTAGTAAAACTTGCTTCTACTATTTAAATTTAATATACTTACTTCCCCTACTTCCTTTCACACACTAACACAAGGTTGAGAATAGGGTAAATGAGCCTGTTCGGATATTCTTGGGCCTTTCACACTTATAAGAGCCCTAGTCAGGAACCCTGGACATGTGTACAAATGGTGTTTCTTTTGACACTTGAAAACCATTGACCTATGGGCTGGGTTAACCATCCTGTGCCATCGGTTATCTAGCAGCAAGACATGCTTGGTAAGTGTAAAGTTGCCTTTGCTTAAAAAACAGCCTGTCTCTGGGCTGTTATGATCACAATGAAGTAGTTAAGTAGAAATAGGAATATGGAAACGTGTGAGCATGAGCTCAGATATTGGGATAATATCTCATTTGATCCTTTCCATCTCTTCCCAGCTGTCATTATATACAGTCCCAGTCTAAAACCAGACTACGAGGGAGGTGTTGATGTACTCTTCCTCCATGTTAAGTGGCCAAAAACTAAAGGAGGAGTTGGGGGTGGGGTGGGGGCATATTTATCTGTACCCACCTGTGTGTGAAAGGAAGTAGGGGAGGTACCAAAACTGATAAAACTGCATAAAAAAAGTTTGGGACACATTGTTGCTGGCTAGGTAGTAGAGTTCTCGAAAGGCCTTAATCTTTTTTTTTGTTCCCTTTTGTCTAGATTATAATGTGACAGCAAACTCCAAGCTGGTTATTATCACAGCTGGGGCACGTCAGCAAGAGGGAGAAAGTCGTCTTAATTTGGTCCAACGTAATGTGAACATCTTTAAGTTCATCATTCCTAATATCGTAAAATACAGCCCAAACTGCAAGTTGCTTGTTGTTTCCAATCCAGGTGAGACCTCGAATTGCACAAGTAGATGAGCTCAAGTAAAACAGATGGTATATGTCATATTTTGTATACACATATTGTACACATTTATTTTTCATATTTTCGTTTTCCTCTTGTGAATGGATTTACTAAAATAGTTAAGTTTAAAATACTAAGGGGGATACACTGCCCCTGAATGTAGTTAGAACTTAAAAATCAGTTTGCCCAAGAAGATCTTGATTAAGGAATAAAGTTATGAATAAGGTGTTCTTGCTGCACCATTTATTTTCATTAAACTACACTTCTTGAGTACTTAACGAATTTGCTTTATTATGCATAGAGACTTAAAAATTTAACAAAAATATTGATTGGTCATAATCACTATCAAGATTCATATAGAGCCATGTATCTTGACTAGCTAAACATTATCTAATAATTGACCTAGTATCTTTGCCTAAATGTTTTCTTCCTAGTGGATATCTTGACCTATGTGGCTTGGAAGATAAGTGGCTTTCCCAAAAACCGTGTTATTGGAAGTGGTTGCAATCTGGATTCAGCCCGGTTCCGTTACCTAATGGGGGAAAGGCTGGGAGTTCACCCATTAAGCTGTCACGGGTGGGTCCTTGGGGAGCATGGAGACTCCAGTGGTAAGCATAACTTTTCTCTGTTTTCAAAAAGATGGTGTAAAATATTGAAAGAAGTTTCATTATTAAACCAGAGCTGAAATCAGATACCCATTCATTGGAGTAGGATGGGTTCTAGAAATCTGTCTTTTGCTATATGTTAAGAATTGTTAAAATTTTAACTTTTATGTAACATTTTATGGCATGGGGCTGGGGAATGAAATTTCTTTTACCCCTTACACTGGACATATTAAAATAAGAGGATAGTTCTTAGGATGACCTCAGTCATTTGATATCACAGCTGTCTATGCTTGACTTGAACTGTGTGGCTCTGAAAAGGTCAGCCAATCCAAATGAAGCAAATGGGAAAATTCTGTCACAGTTGAAAGATGTTATAATTTGTGCAGAGTTCTCAATTACTTATGCCAAGAAAATTCCCCTTAGGATCTCACACTATCTTTGTATTTCAAGTATGTATGGATTAAACATAACCAATAGATTAGGAAAACAGGTTAGAATATGGTGAAAATTCTTAGTTTAAATAAATCAATGAAAATTTAAGAGTAAGGGTGTTGGTTGTCTTGACCATCTTCCAAAAGCAGATAATCCTCCCCAGATAAGAAATTAGAAAAATGGGTCAGAATGACTAGTCTTGTTACCAAAACCCAAGTTTGGTCCCCCATTGCTCAAAAGGCCAGTGCTCAGGATGTGAGTTTTGACTGGAAAGGAGTATGTGCTTTATTCAGGAGGCTGGCAACCTGGGGGAGAAGGCAGACTCTTGTCCAGAAGCCCAACTCAGGTTTCTGCCTGGCCCAGAGATATTTGAAGGGGTTTAATCAGTTAAGGGAACGTAGTGGTCTGTGACATTTCTTGATTACATGCAGATTTGATGATGCCAGTTACAGAGTTATCTCAGTGCTCGGAGGTTGTGCAAGAAGGTCTGGTTCCTTGATGCCCTGTGGGGGTTGTGCAAGAAGGTCTGGTTCCTCGATGCCGTGTGGGGGTTGTGCAAGAAGATCTGGTTCCTTGGTACCCAGAGATGGTTCCTTGGTACCAAGGAGTTGTGCAAGAGTCCTCTGTTCTTACTGCAAAGGAGGGCAAGGTCTACAGATACTCAAAGGGAGGTCAGTAAAGTCATTTGTGTGACCTCAAAAAAGGAAAACATTTTGCTGAAAGATCGCTGGCCTAATCAGAAAGGTGAGGTGGCTTCAAACAGACTTGCTGGCCTCTGTGGCCTCGGAAAGATCTGGTTCTTTATTCCCCAAGGCCAGTGGTCTGCAAATCTCAAAGAAAGTGACTTAGTTCTGTTACAGATCAAGGGGTCTTAAGTCCGCAAGCAAGGAGTATGTTGACTTAGAGTGGGTTGACCCTTAAGACCGATTAGAGTGCTGTTATGGTCTGCTGGATGGCTTGTGGAAAGAAATGTATTCTGTACTGTTTCTTTCAGTGCCTGTATGGAGTGGAGTGAACGTTGCTGGTGTGTCTCTGAAGAATCTGCACCCCGACTTAGGCACTGATGCAGATAAGGAGCAGTGGAAACAGGTTCACAAACAGGTGGTTGACAGGTAACAGATCCCATCACTTGGCAATACAGAAGATTAAAACTTATTTTAACGTTTGAAAGTTTAATAGCATTTGAGTACTTGATGGAAGACATTTTTCTAGGGACGCCTGGCTGGCTGGCTCAGTTGTGGGAGCATGCGACTCTTGATCTCAGACTTGTGAGTTTGAGTCCCGCACTGGGTGTAGGGACTTAAAAATAAAAAAATAAGTAAAAAATAAGCTTTTTTCTGAAGTTTGTTGAAGAACATAACTATAATACAGAAGTAAAGATACTAAAAATTACTAATGCAACAGGTTTTTTTTGCTATATTTCTCTACAGGATGGTGAATCTCGTAGTGCTTATAAGTCTTATTTCAGATTCAGTCTTCAGTAGCATATATGCTTCATTCAGTTAGAAATAAGAATTTTTATTTATTTTTTTAGAGTTTTATTTATTTAAGTAATCTTTACACCCCAATGTGGACTTGAACTCACGACCCCAAGATCAAGAGTCACATTCTGTATAGACTGAGCCAGCCAGGTGCCACAGAAATAAGAATTTTTATTTATTTTTTAAGAAAAGATTTACTGAAGAGAGAGCATGTGCGTGCGTGCAGGGGAAGGGCAGAAGGAGAGAATCTCAAGCAGACTCCATGCTGAGCATGCAGCTTGACTCAGGGCCAATCCCACGACCCAGGGATCATGATCTGAGCCGAAACCCAGAGTCAGATTCTTAACCAGCTGAGCCACCCAGGCGCCCCAAGAATTTTTAAATCCAATTTCCTGTTATAGGCTTTTTGAATAGAAACAGCTAACTTGTTCATTCAGATGATTATAAAGTTTCAAGCGATGTCTAGATTTATAATTGTACTAAAAATGTAAATATTAACTGTTGGAAATTGTTTAAATTGGGAAGTTTGCAGTTGGGTAGCATTATTTACTTACTATCTTTTTTTTTTTTTTAAGATTTTATTTATTTATCAGGGGGAGCAGCAGGCAGAGGGAGAAGCAGGCTCCCCACTCAGCAAAGAGCCAGATATGGGACTTGATCCCAGGACCCTGGGATTATGACCTGAGCTGAAGGCAGACGCTTAACCGGCTGGCCACCCAGGGGTCCCATTTTACTTATTATAAACCATGTGTGGACCTCATGTCTAGAATTAATCATGATTGATTTAGGCAAGGGCCTCTTACAAAAACCTGTGAACCCACCACCCTACCCAAGAACCATTGACAATAACTGTCAACCAAGTGTAGTGATTTTGCGTTAGAATCACCAGTCTGCTGGTACTTGGATATGAATGAGTTCTGAGCTCCTTCTCCCACTCATCTTTCTGTCGTACCACCCATCCCTTGCTTGAAATAATCTTGAGTCAAACATACTATATGTAATCTTGGAGCTATTTTTTAAAATTCAGTATTACATCTTTTTTTTATTATTTTTTAATTTTTTAAAAAGATTTTATTTATTTATTTGACAGAGATAGAGACAGCCAGTGAGAGAGGGAACACAAGCAGGGGGAGTGGGAGAGGAAGAAGCAGGCTCATAGCGGAGGAGCCTGATGTGGGGCTCGATCCCATAACGCCGGGATCACGCCCTGAGCCGAAGGCAGACGCTTAACCACTGTGCCACCCAGGCGCCCCTAAAATTCAGTATTACATCTTAAAGAATCCTTTATGTTGTTGCATGTAGATATAGTTACTTGTTTTGACAGTTTTGTAATATTCCACGGTATTGAGTATGTTCACTGTATGTACCACAGTTTATCCATTCCGCTGTCGGAGAGCTTTGGGCTTATTGCCAGGGTTTTTGCTATTACTAACAGTACTGTTGTGACCATCCCTATACATAATATCTTAGTATACGTGGCAAGCAGTACTCAGATCTGTAATGTAACTTTATGGCATTATTTGCTGTAAAGCATGTGTTCAATGAAAGCTACGTTGTTCTTTGTTTTCTCTTACCCTACTTTTTCCTACCTTTCCCTGTCCTTCCCTTCCCTACAGTGCCTATGAGGTGATCAAACTGAAAGGCTACACTTCCTGGGCCATTGGACTGTCTGTGGCAGATTTGGCAGAAAGTATAATGAAGAATCTTAGGCGGGTGCATCCAATTTCCACCATGATTAAGGTAGGTCTGTGTAGTGATACACTGTATTTGAATGAATGTGGTTATTTCCTAGTTTTTAAAAAAAGATTCTTCTGTGAAAGCAGTTAGGTTAGTCCTCAGTCATTGACTTAAGTGACATAAGTTAATGCACTCCTAACTTTGTTTTTTGGAGAGAAATGGTTGAGCTTTGGGATTAATGTCTACTAGTACTATGTTCACCACATAGATACTGGATAACTTACTGATGATGACTCGAGGTGGGTGGAAGACCATAAAAGAAAATTTTTTTCTTTGGAGGAAGAAAGAAATCACTCAAGGTAGAGTTGCTGAGATGTTATCAATAAAAATTTAACAGTAGAATGGGTAATGGCAATAATTTAGATTTTCTTTTAGAATAGAAATCTTGCTGGTATTTTGATGACTTGCACTGTTCATAACATCCCAACTGAAAATGTGGAAAGGAATTCCTACTTCTCAAGTTGTAGTAAATAAGCTTCGTAACTGTAAAGAATGAACGTCTCGGGAGACCCCAGAATGCATACTCAAAACATAAAATACTTTCCATTTTTGCCTTCAGGGTCTCTATGGAATAAAAGATGATGTCTTCCTTAGCGTTCCTTGCATCTTGGGACAGAATGGAATTTCAGATGTCGTGAAGGTGACTCTGACTCCCGAGGAAGAGGCCCGTTTGAAGAAGAGTGCAGATACGCTTTGGGGGATCCAAAAGGAGCTGCAGTTTTAAAGTTTTCTAATGAACCACTTCACTGTCTAGACGACAACAGGGTTTTAGTTGGAGGTTGTGTCTATTGTCCTTATTATCTATCTGTTACACAAGTAATACTAAAATGGCCTAAGAAAAAAGCAGTTTCCTAAAGTTCTAAGTAGGAATGGTCCACCAAACCCTGCAGCTGTATCCTGATGCCGGATGGTATCTGTCTCTCTAGTCCTGAGTTGGTTAATGGACATGAGCTCCACCATTTCCGGGGCACCACTGCCAACATCGCATATGCTGCAGGGGCTCTGCAAACCAGATGTGTATTTACTCTGTGTTCTATAACTTCTGGTTCCTTCACCCAACAGCCAACATGCCTCGTCCATCTTCTTCAGTCAGTCACATTCTGGGATCCAGTGTATAAATTCAATATTGCATGTATTGTGCATAACTGTTCTAAAGGGTCTTATTTTGTGTACCATATATGTCCGAATATAGTGTACATTGCTATATAATGTAAAGAGACAATGCAACCAACTATCTCAGTGTCATACCAACTAAAATACCAAATAAATTTTGAACAGTGACTTTTTTTTTTTTTTTTTTGTGGACAATGACTCTGAATTTATTAAGTAAAGCTGCTACTTACTCATTACATTATTGGGACCCGTTGGGGTATTCTTAGGCAACACTGCAATGATTTTTTTAAGGTATACTGTTTACTAAATGATGAGACTGTAATGTGACCTAATATATTAAGGATGTGACTAGATGGATTAGGTTGTTTCGGTACCATTTCCATTATAATCAATCATTTTAGCATACCAAGCCCAAGTTACTATGAGATAACTTGATAATAGTGCTAATAATAATTGGTACCCTACAAGTTCTGTAGATGACATTCTATACATGAATGTAAACATATCATTTGCTAACAACATACGCAGTGGTACTTGGTCACTATAGCGAAACACAGATTAAAAAAAAATTCTTTTTTAAAGATTTTACTTGTCAGAGAAAGAGAGCTCAAGCAAGGGGAGTGGCAAGCAGAGGGGAGAAGCAGATTTTCTGCTGAGTAAGGAGCCTGATACAGGCCTGGATCCTGGGACTCTGGGATCGAAACCTGAGCCAAAGGCAGACGCTTAATCAACTGAGGCACCCAGGTGTCCGGGAAACACAGATTTTTAAGAACCTTTGCCCTCTGGAAGCCAGTAACATAATGGCACTTGACAATTTTAAAGCAAATAGTCCTGGTGGTTGTCCACTCGAAAGTTGTCTTTAGGTTTTCCTCAAAATACATCTACAACTATGACCCTTACCCAGGCCTGAATACTCCTAGAGGCTAACTAGAACAAATTTATTGCCATCATGTCTCCAGGTTCTTTCACCAGTTTACTTCCTGAGAGCTAGTGAAGAGAATTATGTTTTTTTTTTTCCCAAGTGTGTCTCAAATGTAAAAGGACAAGATTGAACTATGTAGTCTTTTTTAAGATTTATTTGAGAGAGGGAGGTGAGGAACAGAGGGAGAGAATCTTCAAGCGGACTCCCTGCTGAGTGCAGAGCCATAAGCACAGCTTGGTCTCAGGACCCATGAAATCATGACTTGAGTCCAAACTGGAGCTCTGTCTCCCAAGCAATCATGACCTGAGCTAAAACGAAGAGTTGAGGCTTAACTGAATGAGGCACCCCTGCAAATTATGTAGTCTGGACAAGTAGTATAATAGGATTTGCTTTTCTATAGGCTCAAAAAAAAAAAAAAAGCCTTTAAGATAAAATTTACACATAAAATTGACCTTTTAAAGTTTAATTCTGTGGATTTGCATACTTGTGCAGCCTTCACCAGTATCTAATCTTAGAACTTTTTAATTACTCCAAATAGAAACCTGTACTTAACGCCCATAGCCTCTTGTAAACTTTGAGACAACTAAAAAATTTATTTACATTTATTAATTTCATACCTGATATTAGTCAATACCAACATGAAAAATAATGCTTAAAGTTTATTAGCTTAATCTTTCATGAATTTTTTAGATTTAATCTTGTAAAGCTTCCTCATTTTCTGGCCCAAAAAGTGTTCCGGGATCAACTTGTATCTTCCTATCCCAGGCAAGGAATAGGCCAGCTCTGCAAGAAGCCCTGATTCTTTTAAATGTAATATGATCTCATTTTAGTCTTAATAACCTTGGGAAGTGGATTAAGTATGCCTTAGTCCCACTTTACACAAGTTGCCAGTTAGTGGGGGAAGCAAATGGAATGTTCAGAACATAGTTTTCCCATATATATAGATAAATATGTCCATATATATGCATGTAGGTGGGTCAACATTTGCACTAAAGCCCATGTTGCCAAGTAAAAGTGTCAGGACTTCAAAGCCATGCTCTTTCAGAAATCTTTACTGCATTCCTACTACAGTTTGGCAGTTTTTGGAATGTACAAATCCTGGCCCTCCTGTAAGTAGATTGTTGCAGTCAAGCAAAATGATTAAGTTAGCTTGGATTGTAGCCGCCCAGAGAGCCCACTCAGGCAGTGCCCTGCACCTTGGGTTGGTATGAATGAAGAGCCTTTTTCGTCACCTATATCAGGAGTTTGGTCGCTACCAAGATGATACCTCCTTTTGCCACCAGAGGCCTTTTGGTCATCCTGGCCAGCAGTGCCGACCTCTCAACTGAGTGTTAAATGAGGTACAAGTACCGGAGTTGCTGTGCAAGTGAGCACACAAAGCAAATGGTAGTACAGGACCAGCATTGGCTGCTGCTTCTGTCTTGGGTTGATAGTTTGTGAAAAGTGCCATAAGAGAAATAGGAGAGATTTTGGGAGGTGGTGGTAATTGACATTGGTCAAAGAAAGCTAGAGAAAGTGCCATTTATGCTCAAGACTGAAAATAAGGAATCAACTTTGAGAATGGTTGGAGAAGAACTTTATAGAAATAGGGAACAGCAGGGGCGCCTGGGTAGCGCAGTCGTTAGGCGTCTGCCTTCAGCTCAGGGCGTGATCCCGGCGTTCTGGGATGGAGTCCCACATCGGGCTCCTCCGCTGGGAGCCTGCTTCTTCCTCTCCCACTCCCCCTGCTTGTGTTCCCTCTCTCGCTGGCTGTCTATCTCTGTCAAGTAAATAAATAAAAAAATCTTAAAAAAAAAAAGAAAGAAAGAAAGAAAGAAATAGGGAACAGCAAAAAGTCCTGAGCCAAGGTAAAAGCTGTCCAGAACCTGGAGGGGAGTGAGGTGAGAGTGTCTTAAGATGAAGTTGGAGGGCTAGGGGGAGGCCAAATTGTGAATGTCTTTTAGGTTGTGGTAAAAATTAGTTATTTTATTGATGAATCACTAAATTCTACCTCTGAAATTAATAAAAAATTAAGTAACTTAAAAAATTGGTTATTTTAAGTGTAATGGAAAGCCATGGTGAGGTTTTAAGCAGGGTGATTGCATGGTGTGTACTACATTAAAAACAAACCATAGGCTTTGAAACAGAAAATGGAAAAGGATTCAAATGCAAATACTCAACAAAAGATGATTGAAGAAGTTGTGCCCCCTTCTGTGGTTATAAATTCTTGGTATAAGTTAAAACCACCCGTAGAAAACTAGATGTGGCCTTTCCTTTTCATTACTACTTTAATTCAATCTTTATGTCAGCACTCCATCCTGAAGTTAGCTCAATAATTTTTTTTTTAAAGATTTTATTTATTTATTTAACAGAGAGAGCCAGCGAGAGAGGGAACACAGGCAGGGGGAGTGGGAGAGGAAGAAGCAGGCTCCCAGCGGAGGAGCCTGATGTGGGGCTTGATCTCAAGACTCTGGGATCACGCCCTGAGCCGAAGGCAGACGCTTAACAACTGAGCCACCCAGGCGCCCCTCAATAATGTTTTAAATTCCTGCAAATAAATGTGTAGACAACGGTATGGTAAGTACATGGAAAAGTCCGTCCTTCAAATTCAGGTTGGTCATTCCCAAGCCCACCCTTTACTTAAATTCTTCATCTTTGGGGCTCAGGTCCCTTCAGCATGCCCTCTTAGAAAGAGGCAAGTCATCTGGAAGCAATTTGGAAGCAATCTCCTCAGACACTGTCTTAAGATGGCACCGCCCTACGAACAGGAGATGCTCCCAGAAGAGCTTTTTCCCACTGGGGTCTCAAGCCTGGCCCTCCCCACCAGCCTATAGACATGAGGGTTTCCAAAAATTCAGCACTAAAATCAGCCCCAGGCCTAGGCTGGCTGAGGGAAATGAAACTATACTTCCAATATCCCTCTTTTGCACACTTTTATTAAAACTTGCCTAAAATTCTTCGCAGGGGAAAGGAGGACGCAACTGCACACACTTGGAACCCGTCCCCCTCCCGGAACCAGAGGGCGTTAAGTGCCTGCCAATGCGCCTGCGCCTGGGCCAGCGGTGGGCGGAGCTTGCGTGCTGACGAAAGAGTCGTGCGTGAGAGCGTTCTTGCGGTGGCGGTCCAGAGAGTAACCGTTATAGGGCTTCGCACCTCGACTGCCGTTGGTGGTTTCTCTCTCTCTCTCTCTCTGTTTTTAATCTTCCTTAAAGGCAGTGCGTGGCGTGTTCCGGCTGTCTGTACTAAGCTGCGCCAAAGCATTTGTGAGTGTCTAGTACTGGGGTGAAAATGATGGCTTGAGGGTCGGGAGAAATAAAAAAGCTTATTGGTCCCCAGCCCCTAGGTAGACTGGTTCTTCTCTACCTCTCCACACCCCTTTTTTTCGCTTTCCCACCGCACTCGGCTCCAGTATTCTGCAAACTAAATAGCTAAGCCCTTAGATATTCAGTGTGGTTAGCACGTTGATACCTATGAGAGTGATCAATTTAGGGAGTTTGATTCCACTGAAATTTCATTATCCCTATCAGGTTCTCAAAATGTCAACCATCAAGGAGAAGCTTATTGAGAATCTAATTGGGGAAGATAAAATCTCCCAGAGTAAGATCACCATTGTTGGAACTGGTGCTGTAGGCATGGCTTGTGCTATTTGTATCTTATTGAAGGTAAGTAAGAAGCCTATCCTGTGGCTGAAAATCAAGTAAGAATTTTTAGGTCTTGTAGATGTTGGTGAGTTCAGGGTTGTAGGGCTAATCTTCTGACAGCAAATGTGTATTCACTTATCTGATTTTGACATAATTTAAGAAATATTTATTTGGAGTTTACCATGTGTCCCGCATTGTTAGACTATTTAAATTGATTCATAGGAGACACATTGACTGCATTATTTTGTTAATATTCTGTTTAAATGATCCCATTCCTTACCTTCCTGGAAGAGTAATGGGTGAAAGTCATACTTCCCAGAAGGTTATACTTAAAAAAAATTTTTTTAGGGGCGCCTGGCTGGCTCAGTTGGAGGAGTGTGGGACTCTTGATCTCAGGGTTGTGAGTTCAAGCCCCACGTGGGTATAGAGATTACTTAAAAATAAAAAATCTTTAATTTTTTTTTTGTTCAAGTGTAAGTATTACCTGCTCATTATAAAACTAAAAGTACCAAATTTGGTAAAATAACAATGGAAGTCCTTTAATTTTCCTTTCTGTTTCTGCAGCATCTTTTCATATGCTTGTTGGCAATTTGTATGTCTTTGGAGAAGTGTTCAAATCCTTTGCATATATATATGCAAACACATGGAGCACACATGTTGGAGTGGAGAGGACAGAAGGAGGGGGGAGAGAGATAATCTTTTTTTTCAATTTTAATTAATTTGAAAAAAATTATTTGAGGGAGAGAGGACACGAGAGATAGGAAGCACAAGTAGGGGGGAGGAGCAGAGGGAGTAGCAGATTCCCGGATGAGCTGGGAGCCCAATGTGGGGCTCAATCCCAGGGCCCTGGGATCATGACCTGAACAGAAGGCAGAGGCTTAACAGAATGAGCCACCCAGGTACCCCTTTATTTATTTTTTTAAAAAGATTTATTTTAGAGAGGGAGAGAGAGCATGTGAGCGGGGGAGGGGCAGAGGGAGAGGGAGAGGGAGAGAAATCTTCACGCTGACTCCCCGCTGTATATGGAGCCTGTAATCAATCCCAGGACCCTGAGATCATGACCTGAGCTGAAATCAAGAGTCTGTCGCTTAACCACCTGAGCCACCCAGGTGCCCCAAGAATCCTTTTTTTTTAAGATTTTATTTATTTTTAGAAAGAGGGAGTGTGTGTGTGTGGGGAGGGTGATGGAGGTGGGGAGGAGCAAAGAGAGAGTGGAAGAGAGAGAATCTCAAGCAGACTCCCTGCTGAGTGCAGAGCCCAATGCAGGGCTTGACCCCAGGACCTTGAGAGCATGCTCTGAGCTGAAATCAAGAGTCGGGCACTTAACCGACTGAACCACCCAAACACCCCTCCTTTGCCTGTTTTTAGGTTATTGGGTTATTTGTTATTGATTTGTAGGAGTTCTTTTTATATTCTAGATATTAATCTCTTACCAAATTTGTGATTTTCAAATATTTTCTCCCACTCCATGGTTTTCTTTTCTCTCTGCTGATTGTGTTCTTTGATGCACAGACATTTTTAATTTTAATGTAATTCAATTTATTTTTTTTAAGAGAGTGAGCGAGTGGGAGGGGAGTGGGAGGGGCAGAGGGAGAGAGAGAGAGAAACTTAAGCAGGCTCCATGCCCAGCATGGACCCCAACACAGGGCTCAGTCTCACGACCCTGAGATCATGACCTGAGCTGATATCAAGAGTCAGATGCTTAACCAGCTGAGCCACCCAGGCTCAATTTATTTGTTTTTATTTTTGTTGCATGTGTTTTGGTGTCATATCCAAAAATCATTGCCAAGTCCAATGTCATGAATCTTTTTCCTTATATTTTCTCCTAAGAGTTTTATATAGTTTTAGGTCTTACATTGAGATCTTTGATCCATTTTTAATTATGTACATGGTGTAAGGTATAGGTCCAATTTCCTTTTTTTTGCCTGTAAATATCCACTTACTCCTGTATGATTTGTTGAAAAGACTCTCCTTTCCCCCATTGAATGGCCTTGGCACTTCTGTCAAAAATTATTTGACCATATATGTGAGAGTTTATTTCTGGGCTCTCTATTCCATTGGTCTACATGTCTTTATGCCAACACCATGCTATTTTCATGTAGCTTTGTAATAAGTTTTGAATTCAGGAAGCATGAAACCTCCAAATTTATTCTTTTTCAAGATTGTTTTGGCCATTTGGAGTCCTTTAAGATTCTTCAGAATGGATTTTGTTCTATTTCTTTAAAAAATGTCATTGGGATTTCATAGGGGTTTGCATTGAATCTGTAGATTGTTTTGGCTGTGTTGACATCTTAACAATATCAGGTATTCCAATCCATGATCATGTGATGTCTTTCCACTTTTTTGTGTCTTCTTTAATATGTTTCAGCAATGTTTGTGTTTTTCAGTGTACAAGACTTTTGCTTCTTGGGGCACCTGGGTGGCTCAGTTAGTTAGGTGTCTGCCTTCAGCTCAGGTCATGATCTCAGGGTCCTGGGATCAAGCCCCACATCAGGCTCCCTGCTCAGTGGGGAGTCTGCTTCTCCTTCTCCAACTCCCCTCCCTGCACTTGTGCTCTCTCTCACAATCTCTGTCTCAAATAAATAAAATCTAAAACAAAAAACAAAAAAACCCAAGCCTTTTGCTTTTCTAAGTATTTTTAAGATATTATTTAATCTTTAAAACAACCTTGGGAGATAGGTACTGTTATCATCTTCATTTATAAATGAGAATACTGAAGCACAGATATTAAGTAACTTGCCCATGGTCAAGTGGCTAGTATAGGTGAAGGGGCTAGAATGCAAACCTTGGCAATCTGGACACAGATCCTGTTGTGTTCTTAAAAGCTTTACTATATTATTTAGGTAATTTTTAAAAACTGGCAGAGGAAGGTGAGAAGAAGCAAAGCCAGTTAAATTTCACAACCCCAAGAAAGGCTCAGGAATTGGAAGTACCAACTGCCTCACAAAGTGGAAGTAAGGGATGGGGCAAACATAGGAGAATTGGTTCAAAGTTTATATGATCAGAAGGAAAACCATCAGATTCTCTTCTGCACCTTAATCTACCAAGCAACCACCTCTCACATCTCAGCATGCAAGGGGAAGGAGTATATTCCTTGGAGAAATTGAATCAGTCAGGTTCTGCACTCAAGACATCAAGGACAGTAAAGACAGGCATCTTATTGAAAACAGTAGGATTAGTTGAAGGTCTACATGTTGGACAGTGAAGCAGGAACCCTTTGACTTCCACTGTGCTGCTAGAAAGCAGATTGTCAAAGATGGAATATAGAAAAGAGATGAAATTAGAGGACCAATAGGAGGTCCTATCACTCACTGACATTTCAGTAAGAAAAAATAAAGGAGGGGGGAGCACCTGGGTGATTCAGTCATTTAAGCATCTGCCTTCAGCTCAGGTCATGATCTCCAGGTCCCAGGATCGAGTGCCACGCTAGGCTCCCTGCCCAGTGGGGAGTCTGCTTCTCCCTTTCCCTCTTACCCCACCACTTGCTCTCTCTCTCTTTCTCCCCCAAATGAATAAATAAAATCTTTTAAAAAAAGAAAAAAATAAAGGGAAGAAAATTATTCAAGAGATAAAAGAAAAAGTCTAAAACTGAAGGATGTGAGTTTGCAGTTACAAAGAATTTATTGAAAAAAAAAAAAGAATTTATTGAATGGGGCACCTGCCTGGCTCAGTCAGTGGAGCATGTGACTCTTGATCTTGGGGTTGTGAGTTTGAGCCCACATTGGGTGGGGAGATTACTTAAAAGTAAAATCTTTTGAAAAAAAGAATTTATTGAGTGCTCAGCAAATGAATCAAAAAAAAGCCTCCTCCGAGACACATTATCATGACATTTCCAAACTCCAGTTGTGAGAGAAGGTCAGTTGTTGGAGCCCATGTATTTCCTACTAGAATCCATAGTATACTGGTAAATATCCAGTTCACAATGATGTGAATTGAATAAATGGAAAATGATGAAGGATATTAAAATATGCATATTTACATAGTTTATTGACTTCAAGGGACATATACCTGTCATGAGTACTGTAACACCTGCATGTATCATTGAAAGTTGGATTTTAAAGCATAACAGTACATCTACTTCCTTGTGCTGTACAGAATAAAGTGGTCCTAGGAGTTTTCCTTAGATTGATTTTAGTTCTCTTACTTTTCTCTTACTTTACTATTCTCTTACCTTACTATGGTTATTCTAGAACTCCCTGGAAAAGAGATCCTGGAATGATCATAACTATTCTTTTTTTTTTTAAGATTTATTTATTTATTTATTTGAGAGACAGAGAGACCTGGGGTGGAGGGACAGTGGGAGAGGGAGAGAGAGTTAGTTATGGTGACTGTATGTTAATCACCATACAGTACATCATTAGTTTTTGTTGTAGTGTTCCATGATTCATTGTTTGCGTATAACACCCAGTGCTCCATGCAATATGTACCCTCCTTACTATCCATCACCAGGCTAGCCCATCCCCCCACCTCCCTCCCCTCTGCAACCCTCACTTTGTTTCCCAGAGTCCATAGTAGGGAGAGAGAGTCTTAAGCAGACTCCTTGCTGAACATGGAGCCCAATGCAGGGCACGATCCCATGACCCTGAGATAATGACCTGAGGCAAAACCAAGACTCAGATGCTTAACAGACTATGCCACTTGGGCAACCAGCTCATAACTATTCTTAAAAGATTCTGACAGGCTAAACAAACCCAGACTCTCTATTTGGAATTCTATTTGAGAAATGACTCACATAGATATAGTTAATTCTTAAAAAACAAAACCTTTTAGGGATTATTTGAGTTCTGTCTTTGGCAGTCAAACAGAGCTGGGAAGATTCCCTTGAAAAGAGAATTGTCTGGTAATTTGTTTAGAAGAGATATAATTCAAGTTGGAAATACAATTTAAAAGCAGGCTGTGTTGGTTATTAAATTATTGTCACTCAACTCCAAATCCAGCTTTCTGTATTCTGTGGTGCTGGTGCTGGATCTCTGCATAAAATTTTTCTCCTTTGCCAGTTGGCATCTTGTTAGGTTCTGCCAATAGGGGGCACTAGAGGGAAGTTGGAAGTCAGGAGTGGAGAGGTGACCTCCTTCCTGTTTGCTCATTGTTTTGTTTTGTTCAGTTTCAACTCATCGGCAGACCTTTACCTCATGGTAGCAGTTGGTTCTAGCTTCCAGTTTCTTTTGGAGTTCCCAGCCTCATTTTGCTCCTTCAGTGGTATCAGTAGCAGCCAGGTTTTGCTTCTTCCAGAGGTCTGAGCCTGGCTCCATGAAGCACCTCCTTTAGTCTCTCTCTTTGTTCCCTCAGTCTTAGGAGTAGTAGCTTCATACTGTGATCTATCTCTGAGTTACCTCACATGTTCCCCCTTTGTCCTTTCAGCCCTCCAACAGCTGTCTAACCAGTTCCCTATATTAAATACCATATGTTGAAATGCTTAGAGTGGTTTTTGTTTTCCTGTTCAGACCCAGACAGATACACAGACTAATATAAAAATGGATCCAAAAACATGATCTGGTTTTCTTACCAGTTAGCTTGGAAGTGATATGTGATCCTTCTGGGTGAGACTGCTTATCTTCCTCATATTCCTGATATATAACACATGATTTAGTACATTTTAGAATCTACGGTTTTCCAGAAAGGTCAGATGGTATCTGAGCAGAGAAAAAACAGTAGCAAATAGAGATTTTGACCCCTTTGCCTTACTTCTCAGTTTTAGAATCTGGCCACTGGAATCCGAGGGAAAACACTCCTTCTATATAGTTCTGTATTCTGTCTCATTTGGTAAACTCAATTCAAATTAGGATAAGCAAAAAGGAGACTATACAGATCTTCCTAGATTTATGATGAGGTTATGTCCCAGTAAACTCATCATAAGTTGAAAATATCCTAAGTTGAAAATGTATTTAATACACCTATTCCACGTATCATAGCTTAGCCTAGCCTACCTTAAACATGCTCAGAACAATTACATTAGCTTACAGTTGGGCAAAACCATTAAACACAAAGCTTATTTTATAATCAAGTGTTGAATATCTCTTGAAATTTATTGAATATGGTGCTGAAAGTAAAAAACAGAATGGTTGTTAAATGTATCCATTGTTTACCCTCATGGTTGTGTGGCTGGCCGACGGGGAGCTATGGTCTGGTTATATGCCCATCTACCCCTAGGTTGGAGATCCGATGTTAAATGTGCTGTGCATGAAATGGGTTCCCACAGGAGGCCACCTTTCTATTTTGGCCATAAGGATGCATACTAAAAACTTCAGCCAATTCAGAAATTAGGCAGAAAGGTTAAATGTAATACAATCCTTTGAAAGAACTTAATAGCTTTTCATAATTTTAATTTTAATTTAATTTAATTTAATTTTATTTTATTTTTTAAAAGATTTTATTTATTTATTCGACAGAGATAGAGACAGCCAGCAAGAGAGGGAGCACAAGCAGGGGGATGGGAGAGGGAGAAGCAGGCTCCCAGGGGAGGAGCCTGATGTGGCGCTCGATCCCAGAACGCTGGGATCACGCCCTGAGCCGAAGGCAGACGCTTAACCGCTGTGCCACCCAGGCGCCCCATCATCATTTTTAAACTATTATCTGAAGTGGAAAAAAAGCCACTTCTAAAAATTTAGCAATTATACGAAGGCAAAGCAATTAGTAATTTTTGCTACATTCTGTTGCTTACCTTGACTTCTGGTCACTCTAGGCACATTCACAAACTATCACTTTTATATCATTTTTTCTTTTAAAATGTAACTATACTTTGATTATAAAGTAGTCACACACGAATTTTTCTCATTTTCTAAAACTGAAATAGGAACATTCTTCAGAACATGTTATTCAAAACTCTCATGTATTTTAGGATTTGGCCGATGAACTCACCCTCGTTGATGTCGCAGTGGACAAATTGAAGGGAGAAATGATGGATCTTCAGCATGGCAGTCTTTTCTTTAATACTTCAAAGATTACCTCTGGAAAAGGTTAATTTTAATTTAAAGAGTTCTTTTCAGAGCTTTAAAAAAGAGTAATGAATTTTACCAAACTGCTATCATTAAATATGAAATTAAAAATAGCACCACTCTCATTAGGACATACAGTTTAAAAGGTTAATTTTTTATTTTAAATCATTTTTTAAAAGATTTTATTTATTTATTTGAAAGAGAGCACAAGCAGGGGGATAACAGGGGCACCTGGGTGGCTCAGTCGGTTAGGCTTCTGACTTCAGCTCAGGTCATAATCTCAGGGTCCTGGGATGGAGCCCAACATTGGGCTCCCTGCTCAGTGGGGAGTCTGCTTCTCCCTCTTCCTCTGCCACTCGCCCTGCTCACGCTCTCTCTGTCTTTCTCTCAAATAAATAAATAAAATCTTAAAAAAAGAAATAGTCATTAAAAAATTAATTATGAAATACTTGACATATAAAAAGAGTTTAAGTATAACAAACGTCAGTGTATCTAACACCCAGCAAAAAAAATAAAACATTACTAATTTAGTTCATATGTTCTGTGTTACATCTATTCATGTCTCAATCCTGAATATACTGGTTATCTTTACCATGCATTTCTTTCATACTTGTATTTTAGTGACTTAACTCATATTATATACTAAATAGATACAATTGGCATAAATACATTTGGATATAAACATGACTAATTCTTGATATGCAACAACCAATGAGCAGAAGTACACAGACCTCCCATATGAAAGTCTACTAGTTGAGAGTATTCAGTTGCCTTAGATATCAGTATGTTTTATATCAGTTAATTTACTGAGTTCAGTAGAGTCAGGTTAAAAGAGCTCTTACTGTATTAAAATACTTTAAAAAGCCATTCAGCCTTTATTTTCTAGCGATGTGGCAGGATAAATACGTGGATCAATCTTTTTGCTGTAAATAACAAAACTCCATAAAATATGAAAGAAATAAATTATCAGTCCTTAAAGAATTGATATGCTCTTCATAAAGACACTTTCAGAATAGGCATTGAGTGAAGTCAGGAAACTAGAGAGTTAAGCAAAGCACTGTAGCTAGTTTCCACTAGCTAGCATTAGTCAAACTTAGTGAGGTTCAATTCTGGTTTCCACTGCCTCACAGGATTTAGGAGACTGGACACAGAGCTTAATTTGGGGAGTTCTATAGGAATTAACTGCATAAAGCTGGAACCCAAATGGACTACATCAGGGGTTAGTAAACTTTTGTAAAGGGTCAGATGGTAAATATTTTAGGTTTTGTGGGCTATACAGTCTCCGTCAAAACTACTCAACTCTGCTGTTGTAATTCTGAAGTAATGATCAACGGCATGTGAATGCGTGTGGCTATGTTCCAATGAGATATTATTTACTAAAACAGGTGATGGGCCAGATGTGGCTTGCTGGCCCTCATTTGCCAATTCCTTAATATAAAGATAACCTAGAAGTAATTCCTTTCTCCTTACCTCTGGGGACCGACAGTAAAATCAAGTGTTTCAGCTGCTTGAGTAAAGGAGGGAAATGGTGGCCAAGAATTTGTAGCCACCAGCTGGCCCTTATTTGAATTCCAAAAAAAATCTCCATCAGTGTTAAGACTTAAGATAGTCTTAGGGCTCCTGGGTAGCTTAGTTGGTTAAGTATTTGACTCTTTGGTTTCAGCTCAGGTCAGGATTTCATGTGTCAGTGAATCAAGCCTTGAGTCAGGCTCTGTGTTCAGTGGGGAGTCTGTGTGAAGGTTCGCTCCCTCTGCTCCTCCCCCCACTTTCTCTCTCTCTCTCTCAAATAAATAAATAAATACATACATCTTTAAAAAAAAAAAGACTTAAGATAGTCTCTGGAAGAAACCCACTGTATTTCAGGCCTCAAAGAAGTTCCACAAATAAAATTCCAAAAAAATGAACATCTCCCAGTAGGAATAATTAAATGTACCAAGAAGATGCATGAGCAAGAACCAGAGATAACAGAAAAGGCCATCATAGATTTCAGATGTTGAAATTATGAAACACAAATGAGAAATTAACTATAATTATTCCACTTAAAGAAATAAAGGGCAAACTTGAAAGTATCAGTATGAGACAGGAAACTATTAAAAAAAACCCCATATTTTTAAAATAGCCAAATATAGGGGTGCCTGGGTGGCTCAATCAGTTAAGCGTCCAACCCTTGATTTCTGCTCAGGTCATGGGATCAGGGTCATGGCATCGAGCCCTGTGTTGGGCTCTGTGCTCTAGTGCAGAATCTGTTTGAGATTCTCTCCCCCTGCCTCTCCCCCCTACTCTCTTCCCCCACAAATATAAATAAATAAATAAATAAATTAATTAATTAATTAAATAAAATAAAGTCTTAAAAAAGGAAAAGTAAAATAGCCAAATATAACTTCTAAATGTTAAATAGAATGAAATTTTAAAAACTCAATTAATGGATTTAATAATAGAGCAGACACCTTGAAGAAGAGAGAAACAATGAATCTAAGGCAATTACGAAGAAGATAGCAAGAAGTAAAAAATAGGACAGGCTAAGAATCATAGAGGATAAAGTGATAAAATGTCATGTACATCTAATTAGAAAAGTGAATGGGGAAGAAGAAATATTTGAAGATTTATAATTGAGCATTTTTGAGAACTAATGAAAAATAACCCACACACTCAAGCCAAATAATCTCGAGGATAAATACAAAATCCCTATCTAGACACATTCTTGTGAAATTAGAGGACACTAAAGGCAAAGACAAGAAAAAATTGTGATTAGACAAATTACAGAAAAAGAGTAACTGACTTATTATCAACAGCCCAGTGAAACCAGAATACAATGAAATGATATCTTTAATGTGCTGAGAGAGAGTAAACGTCAACCCAGAATCTCTACCCAGCAATAGTATCTTTCAAGAATAAGATTGTTGTTGTTGTTTTTTTTAAGATTTTATTTATTTATTTGACAGAGAGAGACAGCCAGCGAGAGAGGGAACACAAGCATGGGGAGTGGGAGAGGAAGAAGCAGGCTTCCAGCGGAGGAGCCTGATGTGGGGCTCGATCCCAGAATGCCGGGTCCACGCCCTGAGCTGAAGGCAGACAGGCTTAATGACTGAGCCACCCAGGCGCCCCAAGAATAAGGTTTTAATACAGACATTTTCAGACAGACCAAGTTACCATCAGACCCTCACTAATAAAAATGCAAAGCCAAAATATGTGTGTGTGTGTGTGTGTGTGTGTGTAAGGATATTACTCAGCCATCAAAAAGAATGAAATCTTGTCATTTGCAATGATGTGGATGGAACTAGAGGGTATTATGCTAAGTGAAATAAGTCAATCAGAGAAAAACAAATACCATATGATTTTACTCATATGTGGGATTTAAGAAACAAAACAGATGAACATAGGGGAAGGGAAGGAAAAATAAAATAAGACGAAAATTGAGAGGGAGGCAAACCATAAGACATTCATAACTGTGGGAAACAAACTGAGGATTGCTGGAGGGGAGGTGGGTGGAGCATGGGGTAATTGGGTGATGGGCATTAACGAGGGCACTTGAAGTAATGAGCAGTGGGTGTTGTATGCAATTGATGCACTGGATTCTACCTCTGAAACTAATCATACAGTATATGTTAATTAAATTGAGCTTAAATAAAAAATTTAAAAAAATTAAAAATTAAAAAAATTAAAAATGCAAAAATACATATGTAAGGCAAAAGAAAAGTGATCTTAGATACAAGGTCTGAGATGCAAGAAAAATATGAAGAGCACAGAAAATGGTAAAAATGAGGATAAATCTAAACAAATATAAATTGTATACAACTATATAATGTCTTATGGGATTAAAAAAATTAAAAATATAGCATATAAATCTGGGTGTGAAATCTGGTAGTGGGGAATGAAGTAATGTTCTAAGTTCTTCAGTCATTAGGGAAGATGGAAAGGTGAAGATTACCTTTGGACTTTGATAACTTAAATATGCATATTGTAACTTCTGTGATAAACTTTAAAAGAGTAGAAACAGTGTAACCTCTAAATTAGTAAAGGGGAAGAAGTAAAATTAGAAAAACATACCTAATGAATCAAAAAGAAGGTAAAGGAAAAAAAAATAAGAAAAGAGACAACTTATAGAGCTAAGAGTTTAGTGAGGATGCTGGACATAAAGTTATTAATAAAAAATTCATTGTACTTATATATGTCAAAAGCAAGCAAAAGAATTTAAAGCTATTATTTACATTATCAAAAATAGGAAGTATGTGGGAATAAATCTAACAAGATATCTATAAGAGCTTTTATTCAGAAAAGAATACAACCTTGTTGAATGATGTTAATTAAATACATAAATAGATAGACCTTGCATGTAGAAGTCTCATGTAAGTCTCTATTGTAGGATGTCCATTCTTCTCATGATTATAGATGATATACAACCATAGTCAAAAGCTCAAAAAGTTCTTTGTTGTTGTACACACTAAATTCATTCTGAAATTCATTTAGAAATTCAAAGGTCCAAGAATAGACATTTTTAAAAAGATCATTAAAAACACTTATTTTGATGCCGTCTATCATAAATAATTCAGTAGAGGTTCCACTCTGCCACAGATGCGTCTGTGTGGAAACGTATGCCACCCAACTGGTGAATGCCTGAATGACATCTCTTATCCCAGCTAGTGTGTGTGCCTTTCACGTTGTTCCTGTGGATTGATCGCTTCCAAATCCAAATAAACATAGTCCTTTATCCCCAAAGTCAGTTCAAAACAGTTGGTTCAGGCATTCCAGGATCTGCACACCTCTAAAACCCTGGTAAATCATGAGAGGACTAAAGTCTCAGTGGATGGCATATTGGCCATCCTTGAAGAGCTGCCACAGCCTCTGTTTGCTTGGCCTCTTTGCTCAGCTTCACCATGATGATGGCCTGGGCTGCCCAGTCAAAAACATATTATTTTTTTAAAAAAATTTATGTATTTATTTGAGAGAGAGAGAGCACGAGCAGGGGGAGAAGCAGAGGGAGAAGCAGGCTCCCCGCTGAGCAAGAAGCCCCATGTGGGACTTGATCCCAGGAACCCGGGATTATGACCTGAGCCAAAGGTATATCTTCACAAGATATTCTCAGGGGAAAAAAAAAAAAGAAGACAAGATGGTGAGAACTTGCTTTACGAGATATCAAGACTTTATAAAGCTACACAAATTAAGTGCAGAGACAAAAGATTGTTATATAACACTGATCAATGGGAAATGTATGGACTTAATCAAATTTTTTGTTATGGAAATGCTTGTTTTTATGGAAAGTAGTAAAATTGAACCCTTGTCTGATAACACACATACAAATTAGTTCCAGGTTGGTTAGGGGCCAAAATGTGAAAGGTGAAACTTCTGTTGAGAAGATAATAGAGAATATGTTTATGACCTCATGGTAGGGAAGAATTTCTTTTTTTTTAAAAAAATATGTATTTATTTATTTGAGAGAGAGTGAGAGAGAGAGAATGAGCAGGGGAGGGGCACAGGAAGAGAGTCTTAAGCAGATTCCACACTGAACAGGGAGCCCAACTCCGGGCTTAATCTCACAACCCTTAGATCACAATCTGAGCTGAAACCAAGAGTTGGCTGCTTAACTCACTGTGCCACCCAGGCATCCCAGACAGGGATTTCTTAAACACAAAGAAACAAAAAGCATGAACAGTAAAAGAAAGAATATAAAGTTTAGAATTTGTGTTCATGAAAAGACCCTGTAAAAGAGTGAAGAGAAAGTCATAAACTAAGAGAAGGTATTTTCAACATGAACAATTGACAAAAGAATAGTGTTTAGAATAAAAATACTTGCATAATAAATAAGCCCCTCTTGCTCATGCTCTCTCTCTCAAATTGATGAATAAATCTTTAAAAAATAAAAAAATAAGATAAATATATATAACCCAATAGAAAAATGGGGAAAGACTTGAACATTTCACAAAAGAAGAAACTCAAATGGCCTGTAAATATATGAAAAGACAATCTCATTAGTAACCAAGAAAAGGAAAATAAAAGGCGTATCAATATATCATTACACAGCCATTAGATTGGTAAAAGTGTGTGGGTAAAAGGTGGAAGGGAAAAAGGAAAAGGATGTAGAACAATAGGTACTCTCATGCATGACATGTAGGAATGCAGTAGAGTAAAACCCTTTTCTAAAAGTTTGTCAGTAGGGTGCCTGGGTGGCTCAGTCAGTTAAGTGTCTGCCTTTGGTTCAGGTCATGATCCCAGGATCATGGGATCAAGTCCTGCATCGGCTCCCCGCTCATCAGGGAGCCTGCTTCTCCCTCTGCCCCTCCCCCTGCTCATGCTCTCTCTCTTTCTCACCCCCCCCCAAAAAAAAGTCAGTTACCTGGTGAAGTTGAACATGAACATATCCCACAACCCAGAAATTGCATCCCTAGGTATTTCCCAAGAGAAATTTGTGCACACGTGCACTAGGTTCAGGTACAAGAATGATGTGTACAAGTGATGTGTACAAGATTCAGGTACTAGTGATGTGATTTGTAATAGCCCCAAACTAGAAACAATTCACTGAATACCAAGTTACATATATTATACAGTGTGATATTATGCAACAGTGAAAGTCAATGAACTACAGGGACACAGTTAATGTGGATAAATATCAGTTATATGATATTTAGCTAAAGTAATATATACCTTATGATTCAAAAACAGGTGACACTGAATATATTGTTTAAACATGCGTAGATGGTACAACTTTGTTCATGTATAATTTTAACCACTCTGAAGAATGGTTGGTAACCTCTGAGTATGAGATGTAGAGATGCAACCTATTAGAGGTACGCAGGGGCTTCCAAGATTTTGGTGATGTTCTAATTTGTGTGATTTTTATGGAGTTGTTAACTTTAATATTTTAAAAAATGAACACATTTCTTAAACATTATTCTATATGAATGATGTACTACACAATAAAGCATTTTGAAAATACATTTAGTGAGTTCTAATGATGAAGAGCAATGGAACATTATTGATTATCCAAGATATTTTTAATTGCCTCATATATACAATAGTTAACACAGAGCCCAAGTGCTGGGAACACAGAAGGTGCTAAAGTATTTGTCAAACAAGGGGAGGAATATGAAATCAAAACCTGTTATTATGGAGCTTATTATCAAGTGAAGAATGTAAGTACAACATAAACATGAAAAGTAAACACAAGGAAGCATATATAAGGACTATTTGAGAATTATAGGCAGTAAATGCTATAAAAATTCAGTCGAGAGTGGTATTAATGAATGATATGATTGGAAGATGCCTAGTGGAGAAACTGGTATTTGAAGAAGTACTTGGCTAATATAATAACAACAATAATGGCTGAAATTTATTGACTATTTAATATATACTAGGCACTGTTCTTTTTTTTTTTTTAAAGATTTTATTTATTTATTCGACAGAGATAGAGACAGCCAGCGATAGAGAGAACACAAGCAGGGGGAGTGGGAGAGGAAGAAGCAGGCTCACAGCGGAGGAGCCTGATGTGGGGCTCGATCCCATAATGCCAGGATCACGCCCTGAGCTGAAGGCAGACGCTTAACCACTGTGCCACCCAGGTGCCCCAAGGCACTGTTCTGAGTACTTTTTGTGTACTAACTCACTGAACCATTTTCTTAAGAACCATATAAAAGAAAAACTATTATTAGCTCAGTCTGGCAGATGAGGATCTAAGGGTCAGAGGAGCAGGCAAAATACTTGTCCAGGGTCACACAGCTAGGAAGTGGCAGAGTCAGGGTATAGGCAGTTGGATTTTAGAGCCTTTGCTCCAGACCATTATGGCTTGCTGTCTCTTAGAGGGTTGAGTTATATTTAGAAAGGAAAATAACAGGTGAGGGGATGATGGCATTAACAGAATCAGGGCACCTGGAAAATCTGACAAAATTAAGACACAGAGTTAATAAGATAATTTGGAGGCAGATTATGAAAAGACTTGATGTTTTACTTTGGTAGACACTTTAATTATATTTGTTGAACATCATAGTATTTCAAATAATCTGAACTATGGAGCGATGACTCTGAAGAAGTTGCAAGGATTTTTGCCCATTTATCCTCTAAAAGTTGAGGGGGTAGGAGGGAGGGAAAGAGGGAGGGGGAAAGAGAGATTAAGAGATTACTCTGGATTTCTGTGGTTAGATAAGACTTTATGGAAGGTGATCGTCAAGCAAGGTCTTTGAACAAGAATGAGTAGACTGTGTGCAGAGAAGAACTTCCTCCTATAGGTCTTTTACTTGATACAAAGGAGAGATAATTTCCTAGATAATATGAAACATGTCAGTCTAAGAAAAGCCATCTTTCTAAGTTTGTCTTTCTAGTTAAAATCTTGACTGAGGCAGGGAAAACATTAATGTGTTTATGGTTTATAAATTATCTCCTCTTTTGGTTTAGAAAGATATGAAATGACCATAAATGGAGATGCAATAATGTCTTTAAAATTAAGCAGATTTCGTTTTTTAAGAGAGCATGGGAACACCTGGCTGGCTCAGTTTGAAGAGCATGCAACGCTTGACCTCAGGGTTGTGAGTTCAAGCCGCATATGGGGTGTAGAGATTCAACAAACAAACAAACAAATAAAAGCATAAAATAAGTTTTTTTTTAAAAAAAGAGATGGGATATATAGGAGATCTTAAATGGTTTAATTTTTTTTAAAGATTTTATTTATTTATTTGACAGAGATAGAGACAGCCAGCGAGAGAGGGAACACAAGCAGGGGGAGTGGGAGAGGAAGAAGCAGGCTCATAGCGGAGGAGCCTGATGTGGGGCTCGATCCCATAACACCGGGATCACGCCCTGAGCCGAAGGCAGACGCTTAACCGCTGTGCCACCCAGGCGCCCCTCATTTTTTTTTTTTTTTAAAGATTTTATTTATTCATTCGACAGAGATAGAGACAGCCAGCGAGAGAGGGAACACAAGCAGGGGGAGTGGGAGAGGAAGAAGCAGGCTCATACCAGAGGAGCCTGATGTGGGGCTCGATCCCATAACGCCGGGATCACGCCCTGAGCCGAAGGCAGACGCTCAACCGCTGTGCCACCCAGGCGCCCCTACCACCCAGGCGCCCCCCAGGCGCCCCTAATTTTTGATATCCATATGGAAAATAACTTCCAGGTGTATAGTGCTTTTTTAAAAGTCCAGTTTGGGATATTCAGCATATTATCATTGGATTTAATAGGGAAAACAGTTTTATGACTGGTCATCAGACTTAAAAAGTAGTTAACCTTCTTGTAAGGATCAAGAACTTCTTTGTGATCTCAAATCTAGTCCCTTATAGTAGTTAGAAGTAAATACATGCTCATCCTTAGAATCTTGAAAAAGATATAAATTCTCAGAGTTCTAAGCTTCATAAGGTGTTTCTAAGATGCCAGAGAGAGTTGACTTGCATTGCCTCAGGCCTTAATAAGAAATGAGAATGTGGGCTAAAAGGGATGGTAGAATATGTTATTTGAAAAAAATGTGAAAATTGTAAGTCATAGTAACAAGGCCTCCTTCAGGTTATGCAATGTAACATTATTACATGGAAAGTCTGTTCATCTGCAAATGCCAGACGTGAAGGTAGATGTGTACGTGTACTTTATTTATTTATGATAGATGAGGACTTTATTTTTTTAAGATTTTATTTATTTGAGAGAAAGAGAGAGTACAAGTGGTGGGAGGCAGAAGGAGACAGAGAAGCAGACTGTCCTCTGAGCAGGGAGCTGATGTGGGGCTCAATCTCAGGGCCCTGGGATCATGACCTGAGCCGAAGGCAGACACTTAACCGACTGAGCCACCCAGGCACGCTGATAGATGACTTTAATACCAAGGTCATACAATAGACTTTTAAAGAAGTAAGGCACAGTAATTACAGCATTCTTGATCCAAGTATTGCCTTCTGTTTCTTTTTAGATTACATAGTATCTGCAAACTCCAAATTAGTTATTGTCACAGCAGGTGCACGCCAACAGGAGGGAGAAAGTCGCCTTGCCCTGGTGCAACGTAATGTGAACATCATGAAATCAATCATTCCTACCATAGTCCAACATAGTCCCGACTGTAAGATGCTTATTGTTTCAAATCCAGGTAAGTCTTTTATCCTCCCTTTAACTGAATAAAGATGATCTTTCCATACTGTTTTTAAAAAACAACTTCATAGAGGTAATGTTTATGTACAATAAACTGCACCCATTCAAAGTATATAATATCAAGATTTTTTTCCAGCGTTATTGAGATACAATTGACACAATGTGTAAGTTTAAGGTGTATAATACGATGATTTGATATACTTGTATATTGCAAAATGATTATCACAGTAGGGTTAATTAACACTTCCAATACCTCACATAATTACCATTTCCTTTTTATGGTAAAATATTTAAGATTTACGCTCTTAGCAGCTTTTAAGTATATAATACAGTATTGTTAACTCTATTGTGAACTATAATCACCATGCTGTACATTAGAGACTCAGAACTTATTCATTTTATAACTGTAACTATAAACATCTCTCCATTTCCCCCTCCCCCAGCCCCTGGCAACCACCTCTTTGTTTTTACGAGTTTGGCTTTTTTAGAATCCATATATAAGTGACATCATACAGTATTTGTCTTTCTCTGTCAGATTTACTTCACTTAACATAGTGCCTTCAAGATCCATCCATGTTGTCAAATGGCAGGATTTCCTCCTTTTTGTAGCTGAATATTAAATTGAATTGTGCATATATATACACAATATATTATATTGTATATATATTATATTGTGTGTATGTGTATATATATATCGCACATCTTTTTTTTCTTCTTGTGCTGTCTTTTATTCCTGAGACTTATTCATTCCATAACTAGAAGCTTGTATCTCCTTCTCCCCTTCACCCATTTTGCCCAGCCCCTCCCCTCCCCTCCCCTTTGGCAACCATGAGTTTGTTCTCTGTATTTAGGTCTGCCTCTGCTTTTTGTTTGTTTATTCATTTTTTTTTTTGGATTCTACTTATGAGTGGAATCTTATGGTATTTCTCTTTCTCAATCTGATTTATTTCAGTTAGCATAATACCATTTAGGTCCATCCATGTTTTCTCAAATGGTACAATCTCATTTTTTATAGTTGCATAATATTCCATTATATGCCACATTTTCCTTATCCATTTGTCTGTTGATGGACACTTACATTGCTTCTATATCTTGGCTATTGTAAATAATGCTGCAAAAAATATAGGGGTGCATATATCTTTTTAAATTAGTGTTTTCATTTTTAGGGGGTAAATACCCAATAGTAGAATAATTGGATCATATGGCATTTCTGTTTTTAATTTTTTGAGGAACCTTGATACTGTTTTCCACAGTGGCTGTACCAATTTATGTTCCTTCGAACAATGCATGAGGGTTCTTTTTTCTCCACATCCTCACCAACACTTGTTGTTTTTTGATTTTAGCCTTTCTGACAAAAAAGTGAGGTGATATCTTGTGTGGTTTAGATTTGTATTTCCCTGATGATGAATAATGAGCATGTTTTCATGTATCTGTTGGCCATCTGTATGTTTTCTTTGGAAAAATGTTTATTCATGTCTTTTGCCTGTTTTTTAATTGGGTTATTCATTTGGAGGATGTTGAATTTTGTAAGTTCTTTACATATTTTTTAATAATAATTTTTTATTATGTTATGTTAGTTACCATATAGCATATTCTTAGTTTTTGATGTAGTGTTCCATGATTCATTATTTGTGTATAACACCCAGTGCACCATGCAATATGTGCCCTCCTTACTACCCATCACTGGCCTATATATTTTGGATACTAACCCTTTATCAGATACATCATTTGCGAGTATCTTCTCCCATTCCATAGGTTGCCTTTTAGTTTTGTTGATTATTTCCTTTGCTTTGCAGAAGCTTTTTACTTTGATGTAGTCCCAATAATTTATTTTTGATTTGGTTTCCTTTGCCTTAGGAGACATATCTAGAAAGAAGTTGCTATGGCTTATGTCAAAGAGGTTACTGCCTGTGCTTTCTTCTTGGATTTTAATGGTTTCCTGTGTCACATATAGGTCTTTCATCCATTTTGAGTTTACTTTTGAGTATGGTGTAAGAAAGTGGTCCAGTTTCATTCTTTTGCATGTGGCTGTCCAGTTTTCACAACATCATTTATTGAAGAGACTGTCTTTTTCCCATTGGATATTCTTTCCTGCTTTGTTGAAAATTAATTGACCATATAGTTGTGGGGTTATTTCTGGGTTTTCTATTCGATTCCATTGATCTAGATGTCTCTTTTTGCCAGTATCATACATCATACTGTTTTGATCACTACAGCTTTGTAATATAACTTGAAGTCCAGAACTGTGATGTCTCCACGTTTGCTTTTATTTTTCAAGGTTGCTTTGGCTATTTGGGGTCTTCTGTGGTTCTATACAAATTAGGATTGTTTGTTCTAGCTCTGTGAAAAATGCTGTTGATATTTTGAGAGGGATTACATTAAATGTGCAAACTGCTTTGGGCAGCATGGACATTTTAACAATGTTTGTTCTTCCAATCCATGAGCATGGAATGTCTTTCCATTTCTTTGTGTCATCTTCAGTTTCTTTCATCAGTGCTTCATAGTTTTCAGAGTATAGGTCTTTCATTTCTTTGGTTAGGTTTATTCCTAGGTATGTTATTGTTTTTGTTGCAATTATAAATGGGATTGATTCCTTAATTTCTCTTTTTGCTGCTTCATTATTAGTGTATAGAAATATAACAGATTTCTGTATGTCGATTTTATATCCTGTGACTTTACTGAATTCGTTGATCAGTTCTAGCAGGTTTTTTTGTGGATTCTTTTGGGCTTTCTATATATAGAATCACGTTATGTGCAAATACTGACAGTTTCTCTTTTTCCTTGCTGATTTAGATGCCTTTTGTTCCTTTGTGTTGTGTGATTGCAGTGGCTAAGACTTCCAGTACTATGTTGGATAAAAGTGGTGAGAATGAACATCGCTGTCTTGTTCCTGACCATAGAGAAAAGCTCTCAGGTTTTCCCCATTGAGGATGATAATAGTTGTGGGTTTTTCATATATGGCTTTTATTATGTTGAGCTATGTTCCCTCTAAATTTATATTGTTGAGGATTTTTATCATGAATGGATGTCATGCTTTGTGAAATGCTTTTTCTGCATCTATTGAAATAATCATATGGTTCCTACCTTTTCTTTTATTAATGTATCACATTGATTGATTTGAGAATATTGAGCCATTCTCGCAACCCAGGAATAAATCCCACTTGATTGTGGTGAATTATTTTTTAATATATTGTTGGATTTGGTTTGCTAGTATTTTATTGAGAATTTTTGCATCTATGTTCATCAGAGATAGTGGCCTGTAGTTCTCTTTTTTAGTGGTGTCTTTATCTGGTTTTGCTATCAGTGTAATGCTGGCCTTGTAGAATGAATTTGGAAATTTTCCTTCCTTTTCTATTTTTTGGAATAATTTGAGAAGAATAGGTATTAACTCTTCTTTAAGAGTTTAGTAGGATTTGCCCGTAAAGCCATCTGGTCATGGACTTTTGTTTGCTGGGAGTTTTTTGATTACTGATTCAATTTCTTTGCTGGTAATTTATATGTTTCTAGGAATTTATCCACTTCTAGGTTGTCCAATTTGTTGGCATATAGTTTTTCATAATATTCTAATTGTTTGTATTTCTATGGTGTTGGTTGTTATTTCTCCTCTCTTATTTGTGATTTTATTTACTTGGGTCCTTTCTCTTTTCTTTTTGATGTTTGGCTAGAGGTTTATCAATTTTATTAATTTTTTCAAAGAACCAGCTCCTGGTTTCATTTATCTGTTCTATGGTTTTTTTAGTTTCTATATCTTTTATTTCTGCTCTGATCTGTATTATTTCCTTCCTTCTGCTGGCTTTATGCTTTGTTATTCTTTTTCTGGTGTGAGGTTAGGTTGTTTATTTGAGATTTTCCTTGCTTCTTGAGGTAGGCAGTTATTGCTATATAGTTCCTTCTTAGGACTGCTTTTACTACATCCCAAAGGTTTTGGACCATTGCGTTTTCATTTTCATTTGTTTCCATGTATGTTTTAAAATTTCGTCTTTGATTTCCTGGTTGACCCATTCACTGTTTAGTAGCATGTTGTTTACCCTCCATGTGTTTGTGGTCTTCCCAATTTTTTCTTGTGGTTGACTTCTAGTTTCACAGTGTCGGGGTCAGAAAACGTGCATGGTTTGACTTCAATCTTTTTGTATTTGTTGAGGCTTGTTTTGTGACCTTATATACGATCATTCTGGTGCACTTGAAAAGAATGTGTATTCTGATGTTTTAGGATGGAATATTCTGGATATATCTACTAAGTTCAACAGGTTCTTTCTTCTTGATCCCGTCAGTTGTTGATGCTATCTGTTGCAGTTTTATTTCGCTCACTGTATTCTTCGACCCTAGAATTTGGTTCTTCTTTTATGATTTTTAGCTCTTCCTTAAATTTCTCATTTTGTTTTCCTGATTTCACTGAACTATTTCTGTTTCCTTGTAGCTCATTTAGCTTCCTTAAACCAGATATTTTGAATTCTTTGCTTGCTAAATCACAGATTTCCATGTCTTTGGGGTTGGTTACTGGAAAATTATTGAGATCCTTTGGTAGTGTCATGTTTCCCTGATATTTTTATGTTCTTTGAAGTCTTGTGTTACTATCTTTGCATTTGAAGTAGCTGTAACCTCCTCTAGTCTTTACCAACTTAGTTCAGTACAGAAATGTCTTCTGTCAGCCCTGCTAAAGATTCTGAGGCTTTCTCAGACCTATGTATATGTGTGCTCCGCACATCTTACACCCTGTTGTGGCAGAATTTTTAAGCTTCTATGCCTTGTTTTGACCTTGGATATAGTAGGCCAGGTGCTGAGAGTTTCTCTTTTGCTTTCCCAACAATGTGGCTGAAGTTGAAGTTTGCAGTCTCTTTCTGACCCACAGTTTTGGATCAGCTTTCTGCCTGTGCTCACTAGCTGTTTGTTAATGCTCACTCTTGCCATTGAGAGTACATACTGGAAGCCAACCACAGTGGGGTGTGTATGGGGGTCTGTGTGTGGAATGCTGGGGTTGCCTCTGGGTTAGTTAGGGGGACCCACTGACAAGGCATCCCAGTGGCTCATGGGCATACTTCCTGATGGAGTCTACAACACATTTAGTAGTATCTGTGTCCCATAATGCCCCTTTGAGACTCCTGTCTGCCACTGTCTTAGCTTCTCCTAATTTCCCAGTCATGCAGCTCAGGACTCAATACTTTGGGTGGGGTGAGATAGAAATGGGCTTCTTTGGCAGCAGTTTGCATCGCTAGTGAAGGTAGATGCTTACTCACACACTCTGACTTTCCTTTGTGGGAGAAATCATGAGCTAAGAAGATCTCTTTTGACACTGAGCTCTTCCACCTTGGGGGAGGAATGATGCAAGTAAAGTCAAACTGTTCCTCTTACCCTCTTCAGTGCATCCAAACTCATATTATTTTGCCCCAGTAGTGTGCTGGGACTTCTGTGCTGGAAACCAGGACTTCCAGAAAGGTGTCCTATCCATGGGTGGATTGTCCAAGACGTTGTTTTCCAGGGGCTCCTGGATTGCAGTAAAGTGGGGCTGGAATTGGCTCATGGGCCATTGCAGGGTCCACAGCTGGGACTGAGGCCTCTGTTCCTATTACATGCCTGACACATGGGTGAGTGAGTCTCCTTCTGGGTTCCTTGGTGTATAGTGCTGGATCCCACTGCTCCAACAAAGGCACTTTTGTCCATGGGTGGATGGTAGATTGTTGGTTTTGAGGGGTGGGTGGTGAGAAGGTATGTCTTATTTGGCTGTGTTGCTAACATCATTCCACAATGAGTATTGATAGATGTAATCACTCATGAAACCACCACTATAATCAAGATAAGTACATTTCCATTACCTCTGAAAGTTTTCTTGTGCCTCTTTGCAGTCTGTCCCTTATCTTACCTCTGGCCCCATTTTCTGGAATCTCATATAATGGAATCATATGTAATCTTTTTTGTCTGGCTTCTTTCACCTAGCATGATTATTTTGGGATTCATCCATGTTGTTCGGTATATCAGTGATTTCTTCTTTTTTTACTGCTGAAGAGTAATTATTCTTTTAAATAATTTTAAGTCCTCTTTGTTTATCCATTCATATCCATTTATCCATTGGTAGATTTTGTTATTTCCAGTTTTTGGCTATTATGAATAAAGCTGCTGTAAACGTTTGTGAACAAGTATTTTCATGGGTGTATGTCATTTTTTCTCTTGGTAAATACCTGGGTGGCTTATATGGGATGTATATGTTTAACTCTGTTTGAAGCTGCCAAACGGTTTTTTCAAAGTGATCATTCATTTTACATTCCCATCAGCAGTCGAAGAGAGTCCTACTTGTTCCATATCCTTGTCAGCATTTGGTATTGCCAGTCTTTTCAATTTTAATCATTCTATTATGGTTTTATTTTATTTTTAGAGATTTTATTTATTCTTTTGAGAGAGAGAGAGAGAGGCAGAGAGAGCACAAGCAGGGGGAGAGGCAGAGGGAAAAGAAGAAGAAAACTCCCTGCTGAGCTAGGAGCCTGACAACATGGGGCTCGATCCCAGGACCTGGAGATCATGACCTGAGCCGAAGGCAGATGCTTAACCATCTGAGCCACCCAGGCGCCCCTCATTATGGTTTTAATTAACTATATTCCCTTCATGATCAAAGATGTTGAGCATTTTTCATGTGTTCCTTGGCTATTAGTATATTTTCTTTTGTGAATGGTCTATTCATATCTTTTGTTAATATTTAAAAATTAGATATTTTGACTTTTAATTCTTTTGACCTATAACTCAACTTTTAATTGTTGAATCATAAGAGTTCTTATATACACTATATACAAGTCCCTTTGTCAGATATAAGTATTGTATAAGTTTCTCTCAGTCTGTTGCTTGCCTTTTTGTGTTCTTAAAGATATTTTTTAAAGAGTAAAGTATGTTATTTGGTGAAGTCCAGTTATCAATTTCTTATTTATATTTTATGCTCTTTTGACTTTTATTTTATTATTATTTTTAAAAGATTTGTTTATTTGAGAGAGGGAGAGTGAGCATGAGCGGGGGAAGAGGTGCGGAGGGAGAGGATCTCAGGCTGACTCAGCACTGAGTGCAGAGCCGGACTAGGGGCTTGCCCTCATGACCTTGAGATTATGACCTGAGCCAAAATCAGGAGCTGGCCAATGGAGCCACCCAGGCACCCCTATGTTCTTTTGACTTTTAGCCAAGAAAACTTTAGCTCACTCTAAGTCTGAAGATTTTCTCCTTTATTATTTTCTGTAAGTTTGATCATTTTATCTTTTATATTTAGGACTGTAACTCATTTCATATTAATTTTAGCATTTGATGTAAGGTGTCATTCATTTTTTTCAATGATGTTATCTAGTTTTTCTAGCAACATTTGTTAAAAATACTTTTTTTCCCATTTGAATTGCTTTAACAACTTTTTTGAAAATTATCATTTATGGTAGTCTATTTCTAGATTCTCTATTTTTTCCATTGATCTCCATATATATTCATTTGTTATTATCACATTATTTTGATTACACTAAATCTTCAAATCAGTTAATGTAAATTCTCTTTGTTCTTATTTTCTTTTTTTTTCCTCTGTTCTTCTTTTCTAAAATTACTTTGGGTATTATGTGTTTTCATTTTCACATAAATTTTACAATTAGCTCATCCATTTCTATAAAACCACATGCTGGAATGTTAATTGGGATTGTGTTAGATCTATAGGTTAATTTGGAGATTGTATCTGAATGCTATTGAGTCTTCCAGTCCATGAACGTGGAATATCTCTTCATGTATGTATGTCTCATTTATTCTCTTTTAGCCGCGTTTTGTAGTTTTCAGGGTATAGGTCTTATACAAAGTTTATTAAATTATCCCTAAGCATTTCATATTTTTGATGCTATTATAAAAAAAGTTGTCTTTACGTTTCATTTTCCTGTTGCTTATTGCTAGTATATAGAAATACTGTTCTTTAAAATATTTTTTATATTGACTATGTATCTTGAAAATGTTGCTAAGTTCACTTGCTAATTCTAGTAATTTTATTCAGATTCTTAGGATATTCTGTGTATATTATCATGTCATCTGTAGACACAGTTTCATTAATTTTAATTCTTTCTTTCCAATTTGAAGACCCTTTTATTTTCTTGCCTTTTTTCACTGGTTAGGACCTCCAGTACAATGGTGAATGTGAGTAATAGTGAGATACAGAACTGCATGATTCTGGAGGCTTGCTTCCTTCCTCATTTTGGTGGCTTAACAGAGAACTGTATCAGCTGAGCTGAGCCAGCTTGTGGAGAGACAGCAAGGCCTTAAGCTGATATCAGCATTCCTGGCATGCAAGGGTCTTTCTGGGGCCCTTGGTATGTAGACCTTGGTCCTGGAAATACATACTCCTTACCATCGTTGCTGGACCCAGATATTCCTTGATACATTTCTTGTTACTTAAGGAAGCTTAAGTGTTCTTTTCCCCCTCCAAAGCTATGTAACAGTGTGGTGTTGGGGCTTGTTCTTGCTCTTGGAGGAGTTTCTAGAAAGCACCCAGCTTGCTAGCCAAAGGAGGCTCCTCTGCACTTGGCTATATTGTGTACAGAGGATCCCTGCCTAACCTATGCTGTGGAATAGAGAAAGTTCAGTGTACACAGTGTGGTTCCTTATTTCTCTGCTTCTAAGATTTTCTCCACTGAACACCATTTATATCTATATCCTCCGGTGTTAGTGGCATGTCAGCCTTGCACAAGCATTGAGAGGGCACATACTTGCCTAATTCTTTCTCTTGTGGGGAAAGCATTCAGTCTTTCATCATTGAGTATGATGTTTAATGTGTTTTTTATGAAATTCCCTTTGTTTCATAGTTTCTTTTTTTTTTAAAGATTTAATTAATTTATTTAGGGAGAGAGAAGAGCCCACTCGAGCAGGGGGGAGGGGCAAAGGGAGAGGGAGAGAGAGAATCTTAAGCAGACTTGCTCAGCAGGAAGCCCAAATTGGAGCTCAACGAAGGGCTCCATCCCAGGACCCTGAGATCATGACCTGAGCCAACATCAAGAGTCTGACGCTAAACTGGCTGAGCCACCCAGGTGCCCCCAAAAGGTTTTTTTTTTTTAATCATGACTGAATGTTGAATTCTGTCGTTCACAACTGCATATAGCCCTGATCATGGATGTGGCCTTATTCTGGGTGGGAAATGCTGATAGATTAGATGAGGCTGTGGTATGGGAGAGGCGAAATCTAGGTGTGCTTAAGAAAGTAGAATTAATTGACTGCTTATTTAATACACAGATAGATACATACATTATCTCAAAAGGGTTTTTTTTTTTTTGCTTTAAAATCCTTATCATGAGTAATTTAAACTTTTTAACACCTATGTGAGAGACAATCCTTATTTATTTGTTGACTTGCTTCCCTTTGAACTCTGTAATGAATCTGTATTTGATTTTAAGACAATTTATCTAGCAGTGCCTGGGTGGCTCAGTTGGTTAAGCATCCAACTCTTGATCTGAGCTCAGGTCTTGACTCAGGGTCATGAGTTCAAGCCCCATGTTGGGTTCCATGATGGAACCTACTTAAGAAAAATTAAAAATAAAAGTAAAAAAAGACAATTTATCTATTTAGAAAAGGAAATTGTAGAAAGAAGTTACCATTAATTTTTTCCCAACAAATTGTTCCTCCTAGTGGATATTTTGACGTATGTGGTCTGGAAGCTAAGTGGCTTACCTGCAACTCGTGTAATTGGAAGTGGTTGCAATCTAGACTCTGCTCGTTTCCGTTACCTAATTGGAGAGAAGTTGGGTGTCCATCCCACAAGCTGCCATGGTTGGATTATTGGAGAACATGGTGATTCTAGTGGTACGTATAAACCTATTATTATTATGTAATCATACTTATCTCTAATCCTGCTTATTTTCTTTAAAGTCTATTTTTTTCTGATATTAATATAGCTACATAACTTTCATTTTGTTGGTATTGCCCTGGTATATCTTTTCCTATTCCTGTACTTTGTCTTCTGTTCATGGATTTAGCTACCTCTCATAAAATAGTGCACATAACATATAGTGGTTTTAAAAGTCAATGAGTGTTTCTCTTATCTGGAGAACTTAAATTAGTGTGACTTTTTTAACAACAGCATTATTAAGATATAATTCACATACTATAAAATTCGTCTATTTAAAGTATAGAATTCACTGGATTTTAGTATATTCCAAGAGTTGTACAACCATTACTACAAGATAATTACAGAACATTTTCATCACCCCAAAAAGAAACTCCCATTCCTGTGCTCATACCCACCCAGCCCCAGGCAACCACTAATCTACTTTCTGATTTGTTTATTTCAGATTTTTTATGTAAGTAAAATTATATATAATATGTGGTTTAAACTATTACTTAGGCCACACGAGCCTTTTTCTTTTCTGAACTTAAACATTTAATATCTGTTGCACAGTTAGAACTTTCTACTTCTTAAAATGTTCTCTAATTGTGTCATATGTGCAAATCTTTCCATAATGTCAATAAACCCATTTTATAGGGAATAGGGACCATTTGTTTATTCATTCGATCATTCATTAATTCAAAACATTTAATGAGCTCTTCTATTTTCCTTATACTTCAAGGGTCATAGTATAATAAATATTTTTTTAAATCATGATAAAATTTATTGTATACTTTAAAACATTTTTTCATTTAAGTATATATAACATATGCAGAACAATTGTACAGAATATAAATTTATAGCTCAATAAATCATCAAATAGTGAACACATCTGTGTAATTACCACTCTGGTAAATGCACCAGAAGACACTTTCATGACCTCTCTCAATTACCGTCCTTCCTTTTCTCAAGCTTAACTTCTCATATCATAGTGTTTTACTTTTTAAAATAAATGCTTTTGATTTGATTTGGATAAATATTTGTTTCACCAGTGCCTTAATTTGACTCTGTTTGCTTGTGTTATTTTCTTAACTCAGTTCTTACTCCACGAAGTCATTAAAAATAATTTTTCTAGGTATGTTTTAATGTCTCACACTTAATATTCCATAATTTTATTTTTTATAAAGTAGCATATTCTGATTGGTATTGATTTGAATATATTTATTGTTCTATTTAGTGAGATTTTCTTTTGTTTCTTTTTTCTTTTCTACTTTCTACTGGATCAATTAAACTTTCTTTAATTTCCTTTATTACTTTGGATTATACACTCACTTTGTAAGTGGTTACCTATATTCATACTTGACCTCAAAATAATTAGCGTGTTTATTCTTCTTTGGAATAATACATAGACCTTAGAATGTATAAAGTTTGATTGGCCTTGTTCTCTCACATAGTAATTATGGTTGACCCTTGAACAACATGGAGGTCAGGGGTTCCAATCCCCACACAGTTGAAAATCTTTGTATAACTTTTGACTCCACCAAAACTTAATTACTAGTAGCCTACTCTTGACTGGAAACCTTAGTGATAACATAAACAGTTAATTCAATCAAAGTATGTTATATATCTTATATGATGTTTTCTTTATAATAATACCTGGTTCATCTGCAAGTTTTTTCAAATCGTTGCACATCTCCAAAACATTTTCCAATATAGTTTTTGGGAATAAACTCATGTAAAAGTGGACTCACACAGTTCAAACATGTGTTGTTCAAGGGGGAACTGTATTAACTACTTCTTGCGTTCCATTCTGTGTTCATATCCCCAAACTAGTTATTACTGTTTAAGTATAATACCTGTCTGGATTTGTGTGCATGTTTGCCAATGGTACTGCTTATCTTTATTTCCTGTATCTAACTCCTTCCCCTCGATTTAATTCTTTCTTCCTGAAGTATATCCTGTCAGTTTTGTTTATATGAAAGTGTTTTAGTTTCACTCCATTCTCGAATGACAGTTTAACTGATATGAGATTCTAGGTTGACAGTTATTCCCCGTCAGCTCTTTGTTACTGTTGGGTAGTATTTATTGCTCTTTCCCTCTGATTGTTTATGATATTTTATCTTCTCCTTTTCTTTGTGGATTCTGTAGTTGCATCTTGCTTTAAATGCCTCCTATACCACAAAATTATAAATAACTTCTGTATATTTTTCTAATAGTTTATAATTTTGGTTTTTTACATTTCTTTCTTTTGTCCATTTTAAACTTATTTTTATATATGTGTAAGGTAGTAACCTAACTTTATAATACAAACCCATTGAACTCAAAGAACTGATGCAGCACTGGAAAGAAGAGTTTATTCTGAGATATATTTCTTTTAGTGCCCTTATGGAGTGGGGTGAATGTTGCTGGTGTTGCTCTGAAGACTCTAGACCCTAAATTAGGAACCGACTCAGACAAAGACCAGTGGAAAAATATCCATAAACAAGTTGTTGAAAGGTAACAGTACTCATTCAATGTCTCAGTGCCTTAATAATCAGGTTAATAATTAGTTTCACAGACAAAAAGTATATAATTGACCTTTGCCTCTTGTGAGAGAAATAACTCTAACCTTCTGAAAATCCCCAAATTCATAGCTTTCTTTGGGGGTCATTTTTTAAAAAGGAAAATCTGCTTATGATTTCACAAGAACTCATACGTGTTTGAGGGTAATATAGCATAGTGATTATGATCATAGACTTTGCAACCAGTTTGCTGAGGCTGGAAACCTGGCTTCACCATTTATTAGTGGTATGATATTGAGAACTTATTTAAAATATTAAAAGCTCAGTTTCATCTTTTTCTTCTGTTGAAGTATAATTAGCATACAATGTTATACTAGTTTCAGGTATATAACATACTGATATTGATTGACAATTCCATACATTAATCAGTGCTCACCACAATAAGTGTAGTCACCATCTGTCATCATACAACATTATTAAATATTATTAGCTATATTCTTTATGCCATGCTTTTCATCTCCATCACTTACTTATTTCATATCTGGAAGTTTGTATTTATTAATCCCTTTTATCTATTTTGCCCATCCCTCCACTACCTCCCCTCTGGCAACTACTAGTTTCTTTTCTGTATTTAAGAGTCTGTTTTTTGTTTGTCTTTTATATTCCACATATAAGAGAAATTGTATGGTACTAGTATTTCTCTGTTTTATTTCACTTAGCATAATGCCATCTAAGTTTATCCATGTTGTTTCAAATGGTAAGATTTCATGCATGGATAAGTAATGTTCCAGCACATCATCTTTATCCATTCATCTATTGATGGGCACTTGGGTGGCTTCCATATTTTGGCTATTGTAAATAATGCTGCACATCATTTTCCTCATGTTTAAAATGGGGAGAATAATAGAGCCCATCTTAGAAGGTTATTATGAACAGTAAATGAGTTAGTACATGTAAAATGCTTAAAACAGTACCTAGAAATTATTAAGTGTTCATCAAATGATTTGATGAAAAGAAACATGAAATTGGTCAGATGATCAGAAGTTAACTAGGTTTACTTAAAAGTAAAATAAGTGTCTGACTCTCTATACATCAGCTTTAACAGCACACATAATTCTCCCTCATGCTTTAGTCAAGCATATTAGAAGTTATGGAACTTAGAAGTCACTTTTGGATATTCAAAACTGGAATGTTAAATCTATAAAAACATACATCTAGATGTATTGGGGGAGGGACAAGGGGAGAGAATCTTCAAGCAGACTCCCTGCTAAGTGCAGAGCCCTGTGCAGGTGCCAAACCTCATGACATGAGATCATGATCTGAGCTGAAACCAACAGTTCGACGCTCAACTGACTAAGCCACCCAGGCACCCTGATAGTATCTTTTGATGTTCAAAATTTTAAAATTTTCATGAAATCCAATTTGCCTTTTTATTCCTTTTGTTGCTTTTGTCGTTATATCAAAGAAAGCATTGCCAAATGCAATGTTGTGAAGCTTTTCCCCTGTTTTCATGTAGAAGTTTCATGGTCTTAGTTCTTACGTTTATATCCTATCCATCTTGAGTTAATTTTTGTGTGTGGTCTTAGGTAAGGGTCCAACTTCATTCTTCTTCATGTGGTTATCTAGTTTTCCCAGCATCATTTGTTGAAAAGACTGTCTTTTCCGCATTCAGTGGTTTTGGCACCCTTGTTGAAAATCGATTGACCACAGATATGTAAATCTATTTTTGGGGTCTCTATTCTGTTTCATTGGTCTATATGTTTATCTTGATGCCAGTACTACACTGTTTTGTTTACTGTAGCTTTGTAGTTAGTTTTGAAATTAGGAAGTGTGAGTCCTTCAGTTTCTTTCTTCCTTTTCAAGATTGTTTTGGCTATTCAGAGTCCCTTGAGAGTCCATATGAATTTTAGGATGGGTTTTTCTTGTTCTGCAAAAAATATCTTCAGGATTTTGATGGGGGTTGTATTGAATCTACAGATCTCTTTGGGTTTATGTCATCTTTAATTTCTTTCAGTAATATTTTATAGTTTTTATTGTTCATGTCTTTCACTTCCTTGGTTAAGTTAATTCCTAAGTATTTTATTCTTTTTGATGCTGTTGTAAGTGGAATTGTTTTCTTAATTTTCTTTTCATATTGTTCATTGTTATTGTATAGAAATGCAATTTTTGCGTGTTGACTTTATATCCTGTTACACTGCTGAGTTCATTTATTCTAACAATGTGTGTATGTGTGTGTGTGTGTGTGTGTGTCTGTGTGATCTTTAGAGTTATCTGCATATAAGATTATGTCATCTGTGAGCAGAAATAGTTTTACTTCTTTCCAATTTGGATGCCTTTTATTTCTCTCTCTTGTCTAGTTGCTCTGGATAGAATTTCCAGTATTGTATTGAATAGAAGTGGCAAAAGTAGGTATTTTTGCCTTGTTTCAGATCTTAAAGGAAAAACTTTCAGTCTTTGACCATTGACTATGATCACTGTAGGTTTTTCATATATGGCTTTTATTATGTTGAGGTAGTGTTGTCAGATGATTTTTTTTTTTGCATCAAATGGGATGATAATGTGTTTTTTCCTTATTGTGTAAATGTGTCAAAGTACATTGATGAATTTTGGTATATTGAACCATCCTTGCATTCCATTCCAGGAATAAACCTACTTGGTCATGGTGTATAATTCTTTGAAAATGTCCCTGAATTTGGCTTGCTAGTAATTTGTTGAGGTTTTTTTGCATCAGTGTTCATAAGGGACATTGGTCTGTAGTTTTCTTTTCTTGTAGTGACTTTACCTGGCTGTGAAATCAGGATAATGCTGGCTTCATTGAATCAGGGAGAATTCCCTTCTCTTCAATTTTTTGGAAAAGTTTGAAAAAGATTGGTCCAGGACTTTTCTTTTTGGGGAGATTTTTGATTACTGACAAACCTTATGTGATATAGGTCTTAATCAGATTTTCTGTTTATTCATGATTTAGTCTTGATAGGTTAGATCTGAGTTTTGTGTTTCTAAGAATTTGTCCATTTCATCTAGGTTATCCAATTCATTGGCATACAGTTTTTTGTAGTACTTGCAAGTAATTCTTTGTATTTCTGTAGAATCAGTAAAATTGTCTCCTTGATTTTTATTTTATTTTTATTATTATTTTTAAAGATTTTATTTATTTGACAGAGAGAGAGAGAGCATAAGCAGGGGGAGTGGCAGGCAGAGGGAGAGGGAGAAGCAGGCTTCCACTGAGGAGGGAGCCCGATGTGGGGCTCAATCCCAGGACCCTGAGATCATGACCTGAGCTGAAGGCAGACAGTTAACTGGCTGAGCCACCCAGGTACCCTGATTTTGATTTTAGTAATGTGAATCTTCTTTTTTCCTAGTTCATCTAGATAACGTTTTTGTCAATTTTGTTGATTTTTTCAAAGAACCAACTTTTGATTTCATTGATTTTCCATACGCTTTTTACATTCTTTATTTTATTCTGCTCTAATCCTTATTATTTTCTTCCATTTGCTAAATTTGGATTTAATTTGTTCTTCATTTTCTAGCTCCTTAAGTGTAAGGTTAGGTTGTTGATTTGAGATTTTTCTTGTTTTTTAATGTAAGCATGTATAGCTATAAATTTCCCCCTTAGCAGTGCTTTCACTGTGTCCAGTAACTTTTGTTATATTGTGTTTTTATTTATCTCTAAGTATTTTCAAATTTTCCTTATGATTTCTTCTTTGATCTTTGTTGTTTAAGACTGTGCTAATTTCCACAAATTTGTGATTTTTCCAATTTTACTTTTGTTATTGATTTCTGTCTTCATCTCATTTTGTCAGAGAAGATATTTAGTATATGATATCTATCTTTTTGAATTTATTGAAACTAATTTGTGACATATTATATGGTCTTTTCTGAAAAATGTCCCATGTGTAGTTGAAAAGAATGTAGATGCTGTTGTTGGGTGAGGTGTTTTGTTTGTTAGATCTAGTGTTGTTTAAGTTCTCTATTTCCTTATCTTCTATCTGGTTCTATCCATTATTGTGAGTGGGGTATTGAAGCCTCCAAGTATTATTGTAGAACTGTCTATTTGTCTCTTTAATTCTATCAGTTTTTATTTCATTTATTTTGGTGGTCTGTTATTTGGTGCATATATGTTTATAATTGTTATGTTTTCTTGCTGTTTTGAACTTTTTATTACTATATAATATCCCTCTTTGGCTATTGTAAACTTTCTTAATTTTATATTTTGTATGACATTAGTATAGCCATCTCTGCTTTCTTTTGGCTACTAATTGCATAAAATATCTTTTCCATTCTTTCACTTTCAAACTGTTTGTCTTGGATCTGAAATGAGTCTCTTATACTTGGATATGTATTTTTATCCATTCTGTCAATCTGTGTCTTTTGATTAGAAAGTTTGATCCATTTACATTTAAAGTGATTACTGGTTAGGGGGAAAGTTCTGTCATTGTGCTATTTGTTTTCTACATGCCTTAGAGCTTTTTATTCCTCATTTCCTGTATTATTGTCTTCTTTTGTGTTTAGTTGATTTTTTTGTAGTGAAATATTTAAAATTTCTTCTGTATATATTCTATAACTATTATAGTTATTTTCTTTTTGGTTACTATGGGTATTACACTTAGCATCCTAAAGTTATAACATACTTATTTGAGTTTGTACCAGCTTAACTTCAGTAACATACAAAAACTGTGCTCCTTTACAGCTCCACCCTCACCCTTTTTGATTATTGATGTCAAAAATAACATGTTTATGGGGCGCCTGGGTGGCACAGCGGTTAGGCGTCTGCCTTTGCCTCAGGGTGTGATCCCGGCGTTGTGGGATCGAGCCCCACATCAGGCTCTTCCGCTATGAGCCTGCTTCTTCTTCTCTCACTCCCCCTGCTTGTGTTCCCTCTCTTGCTGGCTGTCTCTATCTCTGTCAAATAAATAAATAAAATCTTTAAAAAAAAAAACATGTTTATACATTGTATGCCCCCCAAATAAACTAATAATTCTTTTAACTGCATTAGTCTTTTAGATTCAAAAACAGGAATTACAAACTAAAGTCACAATAATACTATCTTTTTGATTGTTTTAAAAAATGTATTGGTCTGTTAAATTATTTCAAAAACAAAAAATAGACTTGTAACCATTGTAACAATGTTACTAGCTTTTTATAATTGCCCATGCATTTTCCTTTATTGAGATCTTTATTTTTTCATATGGCTTTGAGTTACTCTTCCTTTTACCCTGCAGAACTCCATTAAGTATTTCTTGCAGGTCAGGTCTAGTGGTGATGACTCCCTCAGCTTTGGTTTCTTTGAGGATATATTAATTTCTCCCTTATTTTAGAAGGACAGTCTTGCCAAATATAAAATATAAGATCCTTTGTTGACAGTTTTTTTTTCTTTTAGTACTTTGAATGTATTTGCCCACCGTCTTCTGGACTCTAAAGTTTCTAATGAGAAACGTGCTAATAATCTTATTGTTTACTTCAATGTTTTTTCTTTCTTTTCCTCAGATTCAGTAATTTCCATTGTTCTACCTTTAAGTTTGCTGATTCTTTCTTCTGCTTGCTCAAGTCTGCCTTTGAATCACACTAGTGAATTTCTCATTTTAGTTATTATGCTTTTAAGTTCTAGAATTTGGGGGGGGTGGTTCCTCTTAGGTTTTCTTTTTTAAAAAAATATTTCCATTTTGTTCATTCACCATTTTCTTGACTTACTCCACATCTCCTTTTTTTCTTTGAGCATCTTGAAAATAGTTATTTTAAAGTCTTTGTCTAATAGATTTGCCATCAGGTCTTTCTTAGGGACAGTTTCTGTTGATTAATTTTTTTTCCTTTGAATGGGTCATGCTTTTCTATTTCTTTGAATACTTTGTGATTTTTTCATTGAAAACTGGATATTGTAATCTAATAATGTAGTAACTCTGGAAATCAGATTCTCTCCCTTCCAAGGGTTTGAGGGGTGTGTGTGTGTGTGTGTGTATTATTGTTGCAGGCTGTCTCCATGCCAAAGATCAGCCTGAGGTATAATCTTAAGGTCTTTTAGGTCTTTTCTGAGCCTGTGCCTTTTTCTGGGCATGCATGGTTACTTTCTAATTTTCCCCCATATACACAATTGATTTTTATGTTCTAGTCTTTAATATCTGGCTCCCAGGAAGAGAAAAAGAGAAAAATAAAGGGAATGGGAAGTGGATGCTCTCCTTTTAAATTCCCTGGAGGTCACTGTAAACCAGATGGGGAGGGGTTGCAATGATCAGGGGGAGGTTCAACAACAATGGCTGCCCTTCTTTTTCTACACCTCTGTCATCAGAAGCAACCCATCAGCCATTAGAGCACAGATTCCTGATATTTAGAGGACGGGGTCCTTTTTGCAGGCTGTGCACAAGCTGCTTGGGGAACATGTGAACACCTGCCTGCTGAGTGTGGGGGATGGGTAGCTGCTACTGTGCTAAGAGGTGAAATTGGCTGAAATTAACTACAAATTACCATTGGAGCCTTCCCCATGAAAGTTTCAAGCCTTCAATAGACTCCAGAGTTCCAGAATACTTGTATCAGACAGATTTTGGCAAAACAATTATTGTCTAGGTGGGGAGATAGAATCCTGGTGCTTCCTACTTCACCACCTTTCAGAACCCTCCAATGCTTAACTAATTTTTTTTAAACCTAGAAAGCTGTTTTGTGCAAAAGCATACCCAAAGTCATCTTCCTAGATAGTCCTGCCTTTTTGGAAAGGATCCATACCTACTATTAACCTTCTACCCATGATACCTCTCTGTGACGTTGGGTGATTATCTTTGTAAGATATATTCCTCAGAGTTCCTTTGACAAACATGTCTTCAGTATTTTATACATAGAAAAAGATAAGCTAGTATACCTGTAACCACCAGGATCTATACAACAGGTAACCAAAATCACTCACAGGTGTTTTGGTAATCCTTAACTAATTGTACTATCCTATTTCCCACTTTTATTTACTATCACTTGTATATTATTAAATGTATTGACAGACTCATTTAATTGTGTGTTTGATTATTTCTAAAGCAAATTTATTTCCTCTCCTGGCCAAATTATTTCCACAGGGATCACATCAATTGGAAGTTTTAGGTCAATTTCCCCAACTATCTTTTCACTTTGGTTATTATTATCAGTATGTTTCATTTTCTTTCTCTTTTCTTTTATCATTTTTTTTTTTTTAGAGAGAGAGAGCAGATGCGCAGTGGGGGGGGAGGGGTAGAGGAAGAGTGAAAGAGAGAATCTTAATCAGGCTCCACGCCCAGCATGGTGTCTGACTTGGGGCTCGATCTCACAGCCCTAAGATCATGACCTGAGCCAAAATCAAGAGTTGGATGCTTAACCAACTGAGCCACCCAGGTGCCCCTCATTTTCTTAAATTTTCTTAAGGGAACCTACCAACCTTTGTTACACCAAATAGCTTTGGAAAAGAAATTAAGTTAAGACCTAAAAAACACCTATGTTAATATTATAGTATCATTTCCTATCCTTCTCGACACAAGTGTCTTTTACCCATATACCATATATTTCCAGATATAGAGGCCATTAGAGGCCATTTCCCAGTAAATGCAGGAACGACCTGATCTGGAGGCAGAACCACAACTCAGCCACTAAGGAACATTTTTTTTTTTTTAAAGATTTTATTTATTCGACAGAGATAGAGACGGCCAGCGAGAGAGGGAACACAAGCAGGGGGAGTGGGAGAGGAAGAAGCAGGCTCATAGCGGAGGAGCCTGATGTGGGGCTCGATCCCATAACGCCGGGATCACGCCCTGAGCTGAAGGCAGACGCTTAACCGCTGTGCCACCCAGGCGCCCCAAGGAACATGTTTTAAACAATACTGGTTTCCAAATGTCATGGAGCCACCCATCTGTTTCTTGCAGGGATGTTATAATATTGGTCTTTGTCTACCCAATTCCTAATAACTGTACTACAGGGAATGTTAGTTCCTTTCTAATTTAAAAGGCTGTTGCTATACAGGAATACTGATTAAGAACACATTTTCCACTGAAGTCCTGTGTGATTTAAATATCAAATACTGTAACACATTACAGATCGGTACTCATTCCAATTAGTCCTCCCAACAATGCAGTGTCCAAATTAAATCATTCGACCCCTGGTCATTTAGCAGAGGATCTATAATTATAAAGAATCCTCAGGATACTGCTAGTCTTTATCTAAAAACAACTCAACTCTTTTACATTATAGCCTCCGATTTTCCAGTGGCTAACCAACAACTGCAGGGGAGTGACATCGTGATTTAATAGGATGTCCTTCCAGGTTTTTAACAGAGCAATCAGTTTTTGTCTTAAGATAGTAGCCTTAAGACCGCTTGTTCGGTTTTCTCCCTTTACCCTTCTCTTTATACCAGCAGTTTTATTTTCATTAGGATGGTTAATAACAACTAAAGGATTACATTTTTAGCCATTTTTTCTCTCAACCCTTTTCTCTTTGTCAGTCTGTTTTGTTAACCCCTGAGAGGGTAGATCGGTCATCCAGATTCCACTGGTAAGATTTTTCCCCCAGTTATCTACTGCAGGGCTTTCTTCAACTCATACCTCATCATTCAGTCAATCCCTAGGCAGAGTCTCCCGCTCTTTCCTTTTACTTACCCCACAGAGTCTTGGTCATATTAAATTGAGAGTCTGAAAGTTAATCCTAAATTTGACAGCAATCTGCATGCCCTCTACCCCTGGTTTTAGATTAACAGTCAAAACTTAGGATATCACAATGAGTACAGTCCAGTCTCAACTTTCCTGTGCTGAGGTGGTCCATACACACATCAGTCTTCCCTTTTGCTACCAAGTGTATTGTGTGCAGTCCTGGGGCCTTGAAACTGTGCCTCCATGGTTGTAAGACCACCTGATATGAATAATGATGCCAAACATTCCTTTTCCTGTTCTGGATCCTTTTCTCAGAACTAAATAAACTCAATGCTAAGTTGTTCTTTGCTGTTGGTGGCAATGCAGAAATATAATACGTATTTATTGTAGAAAATAAGAAAATTCAGAAAAGGGTAATGAAGATAATATCACTTGTAATATCACTTAAAAATAATCACTGTTAATAACTTTGTGGATTGATGCAATTCTGAAGTTTTTATAAACATGAATGATGTTTTTTGCTACCCTGAGATAAGAAATTGCGTAATGTTTAGGACTGTGCCTTTTTCCTTTGAAAATGTATCATGAACATTTTCCCATATTTTCATATATTGTTGATTTAATGATTTATTCTTATGAAAAATATGTACACATGGCTTAAAATTATATAAAATCACACTGGCGCCCTAGTAACAGTTTTAAGTAGCGAGCAAGCTGTATATGCTAACCTTCAAGATGATCAGGTCCTGGGTTTGGACACTTAAGCAACAAAAAAAAAAATTCAAAAAAAAGTTTCATCTTTAGTGGCACATATGCTCTAGTATTCCGCCTTAATGATAAGAGAAGGGTGGGTTAATTATTATTTAAAGTGAATAATGAAGTTTATGAAAATAGTATAGAAACTTCTATTGCCTATTCATAAATAATTTCTAGAAGAAATCTCTGGGAGTGGCATTGACATATAGGTAACTTCAGATGGATGCTTGAAAAACAATATGTTTTCTCTGAGTTGTTTTGCCATGAATTTGATTTTCTTCCTTTCTACAATCGTAGTGCCTATGAGATTATCAAGCTGAAAGGGTATACCTCTTGGGCTATTGGACTGTCTGTGACAGATCTGGCAGGGTCAATTTTGAAAAATCTTAGGAGAGTGCATCCAGTTTCTACTATGGTTAAGGTAGGCTTAGATTGATTCTTCATTTATCATCTTTTCTTTAATATTTGTTGAGTCTCTACTATGTGCCAGGCATATATACATTATATAGGCTTTGAGGATATAGTGGTGAACAAAAAAGGCCCTGACCTCATAAAGTTCAACTAAAGAAATGGACTTAATAAAATAATTATAAGAGTAAGTATATAATAACAAATTACGATAAGTGCTATGATGAAAAAACTACCAAGTACTTAAAGAGTATACAAGAAGAGAATTCAGCTACCCTGGGTAGACGCATAGGTGATGGTAAGGGAAGACTTCCTAAGGAAGTAAAATGTGACCTATTCTGAATAATGAGTAGGAGTTAATTTGGAAGGCTGGAGTGATAGTCTTAAGCAGAGGGAACACATGTACAGAGAAACAGAGGTAGATATAAGTAGAGGGCACTTGTGGGTCTGAATAAAAGGTCAGTTGTTGAAATGCAGAGAGCGAAGGGAAGTGTATGGTGAGGCTGAAGAAGTAAGCAGGGTTCGGCCACTGAAAGTCTTATAAAAGGATTTGGGTCCTTACTTACCATAAGGGCTATGGAAAGCCATCAAAAGAATTTAAGCAAGGGACTGGCAAGTTTTCATGTTAAAAATATTTCTATGGCTGTGATGGAGAGAACAGATTTGAAAGGGACAAGAGTAGACATGTGGAAACCTGTCAAGAATATGAGCAGTAGCCCAGAATAGAAAGGATAGCAGTAGAGGTGAAGAGAAGGGGATGAATTTGAGAGACATTGTATTTAGGAAGTAACATTCATAGGACTTGGTAACAGAATGAAGTGGGAAATAAGGAAATGAAAGCTCATTGTAGGTTTCTATTTTGCACCATTATATAGATAGTGATATCCATTGAGGAAGGGAATTCTCAAGGAAAACCAGATTTAAAGATCACGTTTGCAGTTATGGACAAGTTGAATTTCAGGTGCCTTTGCAATATCCGAGGGGAAATAGGCAGTTGGGTACAAGCTTCTGGAACTCAAAGCAGAGTTTTAGGTTGGACTTCTAAGTGTGGGTCAGTTTGGAGAGAGACAGTTCCTGAAAGGGAAGGAGAGGTTCTGTCAACAACAACAACAGCAGCGAGATGCTGGCCAAGCGCAGGCAACAGGTATACCTTACACTTGGTAACTGCAGCTGGGAATTTTAATGAGCTTGTCTAAGGAGAGTATAATAAAATGAGAAGACAGATTGAGATTGAGTCTTGAGGAATTCCGGTGTTAAAAGTTGAGTTTATAGTGTGAGTCCACAAAGGTGACTAAGAAGTGGTGGCCAGAGAGTTAAAAGAAAAACCAAGAGAAGAGAATGTGGATTCATGCTAACCAAGAGAGGGGAGGATGCTTTAAAGATGAAAGAATTGGTTTTCTGTTGATTGGTGTTGAGAAGTCATTTGAATTAGGATTAAAAATGCCAGGAGGATAAAGTGACAGAGGTCAAGGATAACCTTAGCAGGAGCTGTTTAACGCAGTAATAGGAATGAAAGCCTGATTGGAGTACACTAGGGTTTTCTTAACCTCGGCACTACTGACTTTGGGCCAGATAATTCCTCATTGTTGTTGGAGGGCTGTCGTGTGCATTGTGAAATGTTAGCAGTATCCCTGGCCTCTGCCTGTTAGATGCCAGTAGCCTACTCTCTTCCCCCAGTTTTGACAGTCAAAAATGTCTCCAGATATTGCCAAATGGCCCTTTGGAGGGTCCCTTGAGAACTTTTGAGGAAATTAAGACAAGTGTAAACAGCTCTTTTGAGGTATTTGGCTGTGAAGGTAAGGAAAGAGAGTAGTAATTGGAGAGGAAAATCAAGGCCAGGCAAGTTTGTGGGGTTTTTTAAAAAGATAAGATGCTGATAGTAAAAGAAGATATTGAAGATAGAAGTAATAAGCAGAGGGGGTGGGATCCAGAGCATAGATGAAGGTATTAGCCTTAGAAAGGAGGCGAGACAGGTATTTGTTGTAACAGGAGATAATAGAGGATGGGCAGTGACTCATGTAGATTTGTAAGTTTGGCATTGGATGCATGTGATGACTTCCGTCTTTTTAGTGAAAAGAGACAAAATCATCTACCGGGAATCAGGGGATGTATAGAGAAGTCAGATGTTTGAGAAAATTTGAAATCATCTTTGTAGATAGTGAGAAATAGATTTGACCCCCCCAAAAAGCAGAATTACTGTTAGGTGGTTGCTTATTTAAGGTTGGTATGCATTAATTGAAAAATTAATTGATTAATGGTACTGTAAGTTAAAGATGAACTTTATTATGCCCAGGATTCTGAGCACAGGAATGGGGAGAGAAGATAGCTGAATTCATGTGGGTGTGGGTTTTACTTGCTAGAGTGTGAAAGGGGGGGTGGGGGAGAAAGTAGAAGGGTGGGATGGGGGAGGTGTAGCTTTTGGCTTACACACATGTTAGTAATGGGTTTGACTTTCTGCTAAAGGGTCACAGACAAAATTCAAGACCTTTGAGCTTAAATATGATCTACATACAAATGAATAAATTATAAAAAAATGAATAATAAGGACTTCAAGAAATATTTATAAACTGAAAATTAAAATAGGACACAGGGTCTTAGTGTATGGTGAAAGGGTTACAGGATGAATCATGGGATCTAAGTTGGATATGGAGAGACCCTCTAACAAAGTCCACAGTAGGATACTTGGGGTGGGAAGAGAAGGTTTTATGAGCTGAAGAATCAAGAAACTGGAAAGAAAGAGACTTGGTTATGGTTAGTTTATCCACATGGACAATGAAGTCACCAAAGTTAATCGAAGAAATTGGGACAGAGAGGAAAGATTGTGAGCTAGGTGTAAGTCTTTTATGAATGAGATGGAGTAACCAAGAGGTTAGTAAATGGTCATTAGTAGATGGCTTCAAAAAATAGGGGGAATGTTAAGAGAGTAGGGGACTAATGATTTGAAAGAGACAATGAGTACACAGTGGATAGCACACAGCCCTCCTTTTTGAGGATACACAGGGGATATGGGAGAATAAGCAATTACCCCTAGGGTGCTCCTGAGGCAATGTCAGGGAGGTGTCAAATGCTCTGAGAAGAGACTGAGATTGACTAATATGGGAATTTCATGGTTTTTACTGAACAAATCAATGGACAAGTTATATTTTATAGGAAAACTTTAACATTTGACATTAAGAGCATAATCATTCATATACTTTTATATTTTTTACCCCAATTACTTCAATTTTATTACTTCACATTTTCAGCAAATAAAAAAGGGTACACAGTTTATTTCTTATTAATACATTGACTGGATTTTTTTCAAATATATAGGGGATTCTTTTTAAATAGCCATTTCCTCATTTCATGGCCAGTCCAGGAGCAAATGAGAGCCAATTTTAGTGTATTCAGGGTCATAGTGTCAACCAGGCATGAAGCTTAAAGAGAAGAGGGGGCTGGATAGCAGGTCATGGTCAGCACATAGGACCAGGCAGGGCCAGGTCCCAGGGTCCAGGACCCTTATTTCCAGCCCACCCAGCAGCCCCCAAATGGCATGATGGGATGGATATACATTCTCCAATTCTAGTCCGAGAAGCCCCTTCTAGAAGAAAGATGGAGAAAGCAGAGGGGAAACAAATTCCCAAAACACTAACAGGAAAGCAGAAGGGCTTCCTCCTCAGTCACAGTGGCCTTGTTTCTGATACCACCCAATCCCTGGCAACCATGCTGAAGCTCCAAAAGCAGCAGAATGACCGAGGGCAGGAAAGGCAAGGCAAGGTGAGTGGAGCAGGAGCTGGAGCCTGGCTGGGAATGGAATGTGGGCTGACAGTCTGGTGGGACTGTGGCCTTCCATGGCTAGGCACAGACCAGAGTGGAGGGAATGTGAGTATAGCCTGACAGGGGCCCTCAGAGGAAGACATATGGCAGAGTGTGATGGAGCTTTTGATGTTGAGTATATAGTGCCTACCAAAATGAGGGAGCTGCACTGTGGTGGAAGAGGTGGCCAGAGTCCCTCTGTGGGAGACTAGAGTGAAACAGGAGCAAAGGACACACCCTGAGATCCTGAGGAGAGTCCCAGAGATGGTGAGAAGGAAGCTTGGCTGAGTAGCACCTGTGGGCTCTGAGCTGTTGTGGGAAGCTGGGAGGCACCACTCCATAGTCAAGGAGCCTTTTCTTTCCCTCCAAGCTAGTTCCTGGTAACTGTTTAATTATAAGGAAGGACGGAGGGAGAACAAGACCTTCCCATTCCCTCCTCCAACCCTAGACTCAACCCCAAGGGGTAGATAGGAAAGAGCAATGAGTGGTGGAAGGCAGGGAGCTGTGAGGGGTCTATTGGGTCTTCTTATCTCCCGGGGGTGTAGTAGGAAGGTGGCAGAAACTGGTTTGTGGGCATGTAGGCATTGTGTTTGTTGCCCAGGTTGTAATTAGCTCTGGCAGCTGCTTCTGTGAGCTTGGATTCAGCTGCAGGAGTGGAAGGAACATCAGGGCTGCTGGCTGGAGATTCCAGGAGCCCAGAATAGGGTAGTGGGTGGCCATGGTTGCAACTATTCCATGTTCGTCATGGGAAGTCCTGGATAGAAGTCAGATGGAGTGGTGGATAGAAGTAGCCAGAAGGACGGGGTACATTCCATTGGTAACTGGCAGGGGAAAGACAAAGGTCCTGCTAGGCATGTGAGAGTACCTATAGGCTCCATTGGAGGCTTCACCTTTGGAGAATTGAGATGCCACCTGTAGCATCTATTGTCCAACTCAATGGTGTCTCTTGGTGTAAAGGCCAACTTATACAAAGCAGTCTTCCCAGCCACTTCCTGCTCGAGCCTTCACTGTTCTCTTGATGTAGTTTACACCAAACATAGTCTGCTTGATTTTGTAGTCCTTTGTCAGATAAAATGGTATCATGAAGGATTGGATGGCATCTTTTCTTTGGACAAAAAAATGGAACTGGTTAGGGGTAAAGTAGATGGTGCCTTTCTTGGTCCCTTTGAAGGCCTCTGGTATGTTCTTCATGTCCTTGAACACAAACTCTGCATAGTCATGGGATATTAGGATTGGTATTAATTACTCTGACACCCTCTGATTTTAGTGAGTTCCATGGTGTCTCTGGTATCCTCTTGTTCTGAAGCTCTCTTGCATAACTGCTTTTCCATATCAGGTTACTGAACAATCTAATTTTGCCTTTTAGGGCTTATATGGAATAACTGAAGAAATCTTTCTCAGTATCCCTTGTGTCTTGGGGCGAAATGGTGTCTCAGATATTGTGAAAGTTAACTTGAATTCGGAGGAGGAGGCCCTTTTTAAGAAGAGTGCAGACACACTCTGGAATGTCCAAAAAGAGCTGATGTTTTAAAGCCTCTTCATATTCCACTGTTTTGTAGAAACAGAAGATATCAGACTGTATATTTTACATTTTGAAAGTATTTTAATCTGATCTGTAAAGAATAAAAACAACATTGGAGACCCATGACATAACTTCAGTCCTGCAAGGCCCGGAAAAGGAAATGGTAAAGGGCTTTCTTCTCTCTGAATCTCTTATAGCTCTGTTCTAATGATACCCAACCTATACAGACGCAAGTTATACTTCTGAGGTACGTCATATGTAAGAGTTGCCTTCAAGTTAGTAGAGTATGTATAACAACCCATTATAATATAAACCATGATTTTTCTCACAAAACAACCAGCACTTTTTCTAGTGTTAAAATTTCATTCTTCTGTTAGGGCACAGGAATATTTACTTTACATTGCTTCATTAGTTTCAGGTGTCTATGTATGATCTTTACTAAGTACTTATCTTTAAGACCATGTATATCAGAAGGAAACAAATAAAACTTTTATGGTATAAAAAAATAAATGTCTTCAAACCTGAAAGTATTGTTCCAATTCATACAAACCCAAATAGTTGATTTGGTGTCTCTGCTGAAATGCCACACAGGAAGCTTAGATCACCCTCTAGGTCATTTGTTGAGCAAACTACTGCTATGCTTGCTGTGTTATGGTTATGAAGTCAGTATGACGTGATTTATGCCCTCAAGCATCTCACAGTATTTAGGGTACCTCAACTAATTGATTATTGACATGCATGTATATGAGTGCATATATGTACTTCTGATTTATATCTACATAAACATAGAACACATATATATGAAATATTTCCTTGATTTCACAATTTAAGGCAGTTATAGGAAATAGGCAATTAAACAAAAATTAAGAAATCAGGACCAAAATAATTTATAATAGACTAGGACAGGACTAGTGGGAAAAATTAGAAGACAGGTGTGCGGGTCCTAAGGACATACATGACTTTAGTGGAGGTTCACTCATTGGGTGGAGAGTCACAGTTCATACTCTTATTCTTGCAGTCTGAATAGTTTTCATTCTAGTCCTCTACTGCTGAACATGATTAGTTTCCCATCATTCTGTTCTTTTACCTTGTTTTCAGCTCTTCCGTTGAATGCACAAAACACGATTATGAGAGAGTTTAGTTAGGATAGCAGGGATAGGGGAGTCTAGTTTGGATTTTGCCCTTTTTTTTAAGCTCTTCTTTGTACACCAAATTAAAACTTCATTTTAGGAAATCCTTGCAGATATTGAAAGAGTGCAAAATATAGTTTCTACAAGGAATATTCTAGGAAGTAAAACTGCTCTACATTGTGTATTCTCAACAGGGGGCAATATCACCCCCAAGAGTGTAAAATGGTTATGGGGGGGTGGAGGGAGAATATTAGATATTACAAAGGTTTCACTCCCTGAAGTTCAACCCTACCAGACAAAATCTTGTTTATTTTTTTTTCAGATTTTATTTTTAAGTAATCTCTACACCCAGTATGGGCCCGAACTCACAATCCTGAGTTCAGGAGTCGCTTGCTCCATGGACTGAGTGAGCCAGCCGCCCCTCTTATTCTTTAATCTTTAATTTCATGTTGGGGGTGAGTGGAGCTGAAGGATTGGCGGAGAAAGTCTAAAAAGGCCCTTGAGGGAGAGATAATGAAAAAAAGTTTGAGAAACACTGCTCTATTTCTTCTAAAAGAATTTGTCAGAGGTGTATTATGTATTATGATTCACAAATGAGAAAACAATTAGGTATTGGTGTATCCCAGACAAAGGATAAGAGGGGAATTTTGGATTCTGCATTTATTTTTTTTCTAAAGATTTTATTTATTTATTTGACAGAGAGAGAGACAGCTAGAGAGAGAGGGAACATAAGCAGGGGGAGTGGGAGAGGAAGAAGCAGGCTCATAGCGGAGGAGCCTGATGTGGGGCTCGATCCCATAATGCCGGGATCACGCCCTGAGCCGAAGGCAGACACTTAACCCCTGTGCCACCCAGGCGCCCCTGGATTCTGCATTTAAATACTTCATAAATAATGAGTTGAGCTTTCCCATCCACTAGTGGAAATGGTTATCAGCCCTGCACTGATCAAATTCTAAGGGTTTCATATCTTATTTAAAAATCTCCTTTGCATAGAGGGTTTTAAAATTGTTTACTGTTTCTGCTTTAGCTCACATTTGTGAGTGGTTAAAAGTAGCACGGAGATCTCTTTCTCCAGCAGCTCTGGCCAAAAGTTCCCAATAGAGAGTCCAAAAGCCCTTATTGGATACATCCAGATAAGGTTTGGTTAGAAATAAATTTACTGGGGGGCGCCTGGGTGGCTCAGTCGGCTAAGCATCTGCCTTTGGCTCAGGTCAATGATCCCAGGGTCCTAGGATCGAGTCCCACACGGGCTCCCTTGCTCAGCAGGGAGCCGGCTTCTCCCGCTGCCTCTACCTCTGTCTCTCATGAATAAATAAAATCTTAAAAAAAAAAAAAAAAAAGATAAATTGACTCGGCCTCTCCAGTGGATGAGTTCTGGGCAAGCAGTACCCCGTTTGATAGCCCAGGCTCTCTAGTTCATTGTTCTTTTGCACCTCGTGCTCTTAGAGCCCAGGAGCCCAAGGAGCCTCCCTGAAGCCCGCCAACTACAGACACCGCAGCCCTCCGCTGGTGCAGGTGCAGAGCATCAGAGCCCACCGCCTGGCCGCTCGTCTGCTCCAGGTGTGCGAAGACCCCACGAGGCCCACATGAGCTGGGCGCGGCCTTGCGCAGCCTCAGTAGCCAATGGTTTTCCCCTTTGCAGACTTCAACAGTTCTTCTACCGTTTCCCTCCATTCTTTTCGTCTGCCTCGCGAGGGGGCGGCCATGAGCTGGGCCGCTGGAGTCCTGCGGACCAGCCGGAGCGTGGGCGCCGCGGGAGCGGATTTCTTTTGCCTGAGGATGGCTCTGTGTGCCTTGCAGACCGCACGCATCCCGGTCAGGGGTGGCTGGCCCTTCACCCGCGTGAGTGTGGCCGGAAGTACCGCGTGCCTGGCAGTCTTCCCCCGGAGCCTAGGGAGCCTGGTCTCAGTCCCGGAGCTGAGAGCTGGGCTAGGGGGTGGGGAGGGGAGGAAGGGCTGTCCTCACTGTCGTATCATTTTTGGTGGAGCAGCCCCTTTGCCTTCACTCCTTCTTAATTCCTCTTAACTGTACCACCCTTCTCCCCACCCCCACCTCTACCCTTCAACCCCCGCCCCCCCTTGGTTTGCCTCCTGGATGTTGGGCTGCTGGCCAGAAACCGCCCAGCTTCTGTGTAGCCACTTCCGTCGTTCCCTGTTGGGTCTACAGCACCTCTTTCCCCACTGGACCCAGGAGTTCTCTATAAGGCCCTTCTCACTATAGGTCAATTCCGAATCTCGAAGTGGCTTTGCAGTTTTTCCTCACTCTGTTGGGTTTCCACGATGGCGACCGTCAAGGGTGAACTAAGAATTTCACTTCGGAGGAGGCTGTTCATCGCAATAAAATCTCCATTATAGGAACTGGAGCCGTTGGTTTGGCCTAGCGATCAGCGTCTTATTAAAAGTAAGTTATGCGCTTTGTGCCATAGGGTTAACCAAGATTCCCTCCTTTGGATGTAAGGCTACTGCATATGGTTGTCAGGTTGTATCCACTTAAAGGGGTGAGTGGGGGCCCTATCCAGTCCCTGCTGGTTTAGTCCAGAGGAAAAGGTGTGCTTTTCTAATTGTTTCACCCAGAGGGCCTGGGGTGCTTTTTCTATTTTTTATGATGGTATCCTATGTGTTAGAATGTTGACATTTCACTTTCGCTCCTGTGATGACAGTATGAAGTACCCCTTCGCTTGACTAGGAAACAGCTCACACACACACACACACACACACACACACACACTGAAGAAATAGATGGCAGGAAAAAAGTGTACAACTTGTCAGTTGTGGGTGTCCTCCTAGTATCAAATACAATGGTCTTTTTCCTTTAAAAATCTCTCCCCTATTTCCTAGTCTCTGTCTTTATTTCCCTTCTTCCTTATCCATCTGAGGTTAGTTTTAAGTGTTTAATTCATAGCATTGATGTGGCAGATAAAGTTAGCTTCCAGTTAAATGACTAGACAGGGGACTAAAAAGATTCTGACCCCTTTCTAAGAACATTACCCTGGTTTGAATCCATAATGTTTTAGTAAATAATAATAAACTCTTGGAGCTATGCTTTGCTTTTATTAATGGAATATCTATAAAATTTCCTGAAGCTGCCTTTCTATAGCCTTTATTCCTGGCATGATTATTGGATTTAAAGGAGTGGCTCTGGGTTTCACCTAGATGACATAAGTGTCCTTAAGGCACTAAGAACGTCAGCCTTTGTCAACTGCTGCTCCTAGCAATCTTATGAATTCCCAATGACTCGTTTTGTCCTATCAACTATAATGCCTTTATCAGGCGTGTCATCATCGCTAATGAAGAATACACTTACATGAAAACCAATACGTTTGTTGTCAACATCAATAGTAATGAAAACAATGTGCTTTATATATGTTATCGGAAATCCCAAAAGTAATTATTAGGTCTGTTTTACAAAGGCAGGTTGCATGAATAGAAAAGCATACAGATAATATGTACAGAAAACCTTGAGGTAAAAATTTATTTACTATCTCGCTTTGAAGGTCCTTTTTGGGAAGGATTGGGCGCTCTCCATAAGAAATAGGTAATAGCCACAAGCGCCTAGAGCTTGAATTCTGTGATGCTGACAACTACAGCATTTGTATGTCTCAGAAAATGTGGTGCACCGTACCCTACAAAGTCCCAGCTTAAGGCTCACTTTAACCTCTTCCTCTCCTGGCCCCAGCCTTGGCAACTTCTTTCATTCAAGGAGGTGGTGATACCTTTGTTTTTGTTTTTAAGATTTATTTATTTATTTGAGAGAGAGAGAGAGAGAGAGCAGGGGGAGGGGTAGAGGCAGAGGGAGAGAAAGAATCCCAACGCTGAGGGTGGAGCTCTCCCTAGGGCTCCATCCCAGGACCTGAGATCATGACCAGAGCCCAAATCAGGAGTCGGGTGCTCATTCAGCTGAGCTACCCAGGCGCCCCAAGAAGGTGGTGATACCTTAAATAGCTCCTTGCTGATAAGGAAGAATTGTCAGTAGGAATTGTCTATTACTTTATCGGTGGAAATTGATGGTACAAACCTAGTAAAGAAACAACAATGTTTTCTAAAATTACTGAATTATACCACAATACATAAACTTTCACTAATATAATGTGATATCTACGAGGGCAGGAATCTTTATTCCATTGATTGCTGTATCCCAAATCTAGAACCACGCCTAGTGTAATAGATGCTTAGTAGTTGAACGAAAGAATAAAAGCCAGATGCATGTTAAGAGGGAGAAAGTATTGGATAGCAAATGCAGAGAGTGGATATTCTACCCACCTTCATTTTTATAAGTAATGAAAGTGTCCAGAGAGATTGCGTTAAAATACTTTTGTAATAGACTTTATTTTTTTAAACCTTATTTTTTAAAGAACAGTTTTAGATTTACAGAAAAATTGAAAAGATAGTACAGAGTTCTATCTTTACGTCACATCCAGTTAATAACATCATATGGTACATTTGTCATAATTAATGAGCCAACATCTGTATGTCATCATTAACTAAAAATCCATACATTACCCAGATTTCCTTAGTTTTTACCTAATGTCCTTTTTTCCGATCCAGGATCCCATCAAGGATACCACCTTACATTTAGTCATCGTGTCTCCTTAGGCTCCTCTAGGTTGACCGTTTCGTACTTCGCTTTCGATAACTGGCAATATTGAGGATTACTAGTCAGGTATTTTGTAGAATGCCCCTCGATTGGAATTTGGTATTTTTCTCATGGTTAGACTAGGGTTATGGAGTTTTGGGAGGAAGACACAGATTTAAAGTGGCATTTTCATCACATCATAACCAGAGTACGTACTGTAAACATGACTTATCATGGTTGGTGTTGACCTCAGTCACCTGGCTGAGGTCGTATCAGGTTTCTGTACTTAGAGTTACTCTTTCCCCCCCCTTTTCATACCATGCTCTTTGGAAGGAAGTCTCTATGTACAGCTCACACTCACAGAGTAGGGAGTTTTGCTCCCTCTGAGAGTGGAATGTCTACATAAATTATTTGGAGTTCTGCATGGGAGATTGGTTTCTTTCACCCTATTAATTCATTTGTAAATATTAGTATGGATTCGTGGATTTTATTTTATATTTTGGGTTATAAACCAGTATGTCTTCATTGATTTTGTTTCTCAAATTGTTCCTGCTTTGGCCACTGGAAGCTTATTCAGGCGGCTACTGTGTGCCTTTAACATACCCCATCGACAGACGGTGTGTTTTTTAATTTTATAATAATTTTTATTATGTTGTATTAGTCACCATACAGTACATCATTAGTTTTTGATGCAATGTTCCATGATTCATTATTTGCGTACAAACCCAGCGCACCATGCGATATGTGCCCTCCTTACTACCCATCACCGGCCTATCCCAATCCCACACCCTCCTCCCCTCTGTTTTGTTTTGAGCACTTCTTTATTCCCTGGCACTATGTTTCAGCTTCTTCATCTTATATATTTTCTGCTCTAGGCCCAAATCAGCCTTTTTTCCAAGGATCCCTAGTTCCTGTTATTGAAGAATGGTATTATATAAACCAAGGTCTGGGTGTTGGGTGTGCTCATTGCTACTGGGTTTGCAGTATATTTTTAAAAACAGCTTTTCATAGATAATTTTATCGATACGATATAATTCTGCTATATACTACTCCAATCACTGAATAATTCAGAGTATCCAGAAAGCATCGGCATCTCCTTAAGCAACAACATTTCCCTTGTGATAGAGTTTAGACTTCTAGGCTAATCAGCTATGATCTAGTTTAAAACTTAAAGTGCTTGCCTTTGGATTTCCATTAATTAGAATAAAGTAAAATATCCAACAATATAAGTTGGACATATGCTTAAATTGTAGATGCTTGATTATTTATTTCTAAGTACTAGAAAAGTCATTTTTTTCAGTGAAAATTTTAGTTATTTAAAATTTGTATAAATTTGTAGTTATTTAAAACATTTTTTCAAAAGATAATACACTCACAGGGTTACAAAATAAAAGTAATATAAACAGATATACCTGGCAAAGTGTATATTTCATCTAGTTTCCATCCAACTTTTCCCTCAACGTCTCTATAGGCACCGATTTAAATTAGTTTCTTGTGTATCTTCAAGTGTTTCTTTTGCAAATAAAATGCGTTATTTTCCCTCCTTTCTTACATGTAAAGTAGCATGCTAGAAATATATAGTACTGATTAGTTTTTGCGGGTAATATTGCCTAATTATAGAACTATAAAATTTTAGAGTTGGAAGGGGCCTTATATTTTAATCCATTTATTTAAAAAACTGTTCCGGAGCTCCTGTGTGCTAGGTGGGTGCTAAGCACCACAGTGGCGATGAGTGAACACTTCCTATTCTCAAGGAGTTCATAGTCTGATGAGAAATTCCTTCTGCAGAATCCCTGCTTTGTCACTGTGCAGCCTCAGCTTGAATTAAAGCGGTGTTCATACCTGCAGAGACTCTTCTACTGTTTAAACAGCTTCTGTTGTTTTCCTAATTGTGAACTGAAACTTTCTTTGTAACTTGTATCTCTTCTGGTTCGGACATTCATGCATTTGTTTATTTATTTATATTTTTATTTTTTTTACAATTTTATTTATTTATTTGACAGACAGCAAGAGAGGGAACACAAGCAGGGGGAGTGGGAGAGGGAGAAGCAGGCTTCCTGCCAAGCAGGGAGCCCGATGCGGGGCTCGATCCCAGGACCCCGGGACCATGACGCCTAAGGCAGACGCCTAACGACTGAGCCACCGAGGTGCCCCAGGTTTGGACTTTTATAGCATGAAATGTTGAACATATTATGACTCCTTTCAGTCTAATAACTCATAAGGTGCACATAGATTTTTGGTATTAGAATTTTTTTTCACCCTTCACTCAGTTAAGAGGCTTACTCCCTCCCCCTGCTTTTGACTCATTTCCTTTAGGGTTTCAGTGATGAACTTGCCTTTGTGGGTATTGATGAAGGCAGATGGACTGGTGAGACAGTGGATCTTCATGAAAATGCCAAACATTGTTTCTAGCAAAGATTACTGTCATAGTTAAGTACTATAAATATTCTAATGTGACATGAATAAATAAGAAAATCATATCTTTATCTCCCTTTATGAAGACTTCTTCAGGTTTTTTTTTTTTTTTTTAAGATTTATACGTTTGAGAGAGAGAGAGCATGCCTGCATGCAAGCATGAGCAGGAGGAGGGGGTGAGGGAGAGGAAGAGAGAGAATCTCAAGCAGTCTCCTTGCTGAGCATGGAGCCTGACGTGGGGCTTGGTCTCACAACCCTGAAAATCATGACTTGAGCCCAAACCAAGAGTCGGACACTCAACCAACTGAGCCATCCCAGGTGCCCGTTCCTCAGTTCTTATAAAGTTGGTTGCTCCCTACTCTGTATACTCCTAACATCTTGTTCAGATTTCATTAGGTTTTACTTCCGTTTATTTTCAGGGTTTCCTGCAGCACCAGAATGAGTCCCTGTGAGCAGCAGTAATAGTAGTTATCGTAACAGTTATCGTTAATCGAGGGTCTGTTTTGTGCCAGATACTTGTGCCAGAGCTGAGCACTTTATGTATATATTGAATCCTTAGCACAGCTCTGTGAGGTTTTTACAGATGATCATCTGTGAACTGGAGTTAAATAAAGTGGAGTAAGGGTTTGAACCCTGTTCTATTTGACTCAAAAGCCTAAGTTCTTTTTTTTTTTTTTTTTAAGGATTTTATTTATTTGTTTGAGACACAGAGCAAGAGCGAGCAAGCATGAGCGGGGGGAGGGGCAGAGGGAGAGGGAGAAGCAGACTCCCACCCAAGCAGGGAGCCTGATGCGGGGCTCAATATGGGGCTCGATCACAGGACTCTGGGATCATGATCTGAGCCAAAGGCAGACGATAACTGACTGAACCACCCAGGTGCCCCTGTTAGGAGGTTTTTAAAAAATGTACAAGGAAAACTTACTGAAGTTTAATAAAACTTAGTGACATTTCCTGAATTTAAAAGAGTGCTATGGGCATAGTAGATCTAAGGAAGCCCACTCTTTAGTAAATACAGTATGGTGATTGAACCTAACAGGAAAGGCGTACTTAAATGTCAGATGTTTTCTTCCATAATATATTTTCTGTTCAAGTCTTTCCCCAGATTACCTTGTCACTACAAACTCCCAACATAGTGATTATCATAGCAGGTGCATGCCAGATAAAAGGAGAAACACGCCTTGATTTAGTCCAGCGAAATGTGTCCATGTTTAAATTAATGATTCCCAGTATTATCCAGTACAGCCCATGCTGCAAACTGATTATTGTTTCCAATTCAGGTCAGCTTTGTTTTGATTGTTCAGTGAAGAATTTTTATGTGTGGGGCAGTGTGAGTGGGTTTAGTAACTTGGTAGAAAAAAGTATTTTTTTAAAAGATATATATTTATTTATTTATTGGAGAGAGGGAGAGAGCATGAGCAAGGGGAGGGGCAGAGGGAGAGAATCCTCGAGCGGATTTCCCACTGAGCACAGAGCCTGACCCATGGCTCCATTCCAGGACCCTGAGATCATGACCTGAGCTGAAATCAAGAGTCAGCTGCTTAACCGACTGAGCCACCCAGGGGCCCTGAGAAAAATATTTAAATTCTAAACTGATAAAATAACCAGAATACGTTCTGATTTTGTTAAAGTAACATGTGTTTTGCACAGTTGTAATCAATGTGTATGTACTATACTGAAGATTTCCTTAAATACTAGCATGTACGAAAGCATAATTTGCTTCATCATATGATTTTTGAAGTTTACATTCTAAAGACTTTCATATCTGAGATGTTTTCCACGTTATTGAGGGTGCAGAAGTGAACGTAGCACTCTAGTTTACTGCCTGACTTTCCAGAATTGTGCAGCTCCTCACTGGTGCATGAATAAAGTGGACAAATTCAAGATATATTTTGGAGATAAAATGTGCAGGACTGCTGATTGTATGTAGTGAGGGACAGGGAGGAATAAGAAATGACTTCTGGGTTTTTTCCTTGAGCAACTACTTGGATGGTGGCTCCATTTACCTGGGTTGGATGCTTTCCAGGGGTGGGAATCAGTGAGGGAAGTGGGAGAGGGCATTGGGTTTAGGGGAGAAAAATCAAGACTTCCAATCGAGACATGTTAAATTGGAGATATCTGAAGACATTCAGGAAGAAATATCAAACAGGTAGCCGATTGAGTCTGGAGCTCAGAAATCTAGGCTGTGATATTCAAATTATTGTATTTTAGGGGCGCCTGGGTGATGCAGTCATTAAGCGTCTGCCTTAGGCTCAGGGCGTGATCCCGGCATTCTGGGATCGAGCCCCACATTGGGCTACTCTGCTGGGAGCCTGCTTCTTCCTCTCCCACTCCCCCTGCTTGTGTTCCCTCTCTCACGGGCTGTCTCTCTCTGCCAAATGAAGAAATGAAATATTTTTAAAAAATTATTTTAAAGTCATTTGGAATAGGTTTTTGTCTGCAGGTAGATAAAACTGAGTACGTGACTACGTTTATTCATTTAATTTTGATATCGAGGAACTGCTATTTATTTATTAAAGATTTTATTTATTTGAGAGAGCGAGAGCATGAGAGAGAGCACACAGGAGCAGGGGGAGGGACAGAGGGAGAGGGAGAAGCAGACACCCCGCTGAGCATGGAGCCCAAGGGAGGGCTCAATCCCAGGACTCTGGGATCATGACCTGAACCAAAGGCAGATGCTTAACCCACTGAGCCACCAGGCACCCCAAGGAACTGCTGTTTAAATTTTGTTTGATAATTGTATTAAATATTTATATGGCTACAAGAAGTCTAGCTTCTATCTCTGTCCTCTTTTCCCTTTAGCCTCCATTAAATTTTTTTATTGTTTATAAAACGTTTTTTGTTTCTATGTATACTTTTCTCCATCCTCTTTTTTTTTTTAATTTTATTTACATACTCTCCACACCCAGTGTGAAGCTCGAACACTCGACCTCGAGATAAAGAGTTGCATGGTCCCCCAAATGAGCCAGCCAGGAGCCCTTCCATCTTCTTTAGTTTAATAACATACGAAGATTACTCCATAGTTTTAGACACGTGTCAATTACTGTGGCTTTGTGGTAAGTTTTGAAATCAGGAGGTGTTAACTCCTCCAACTTTGTTCTTTTCGGGATTGTTTTGGCTCTTCTGAGTCCTTTGCATTTCCCCATGAGTTTTAGAACCAGTTTGTCAATTTCTGCAAAAAAGCCTGCAGAGATTTCGATAGAGTACGTTGAATCTGTAGACTGATTTTGGTAGTATTTCCATCTTGACAATAGTAAGTCTTCTGACCGATGTCCATAGGATATCTTCCTATTTATTTATTTAGGACTTCTCTAATTACTTTCAGGAATGTTTTATAGTTTTCAGTCTACATATCTACTTTTTTAGATTTTTAGATTAGATTTTAGTTAAAAGATTCTTAGGATTTTCTATATACAAGATGATGTCTGTGAATATAGTTTTATTTTTCCTTTCTGATCTGAATGGTTTTTCTTTCTTTCTTGCCTAATCGCCTTGGCTAGAACCTCTAATACAGTATTGCGTAGAAGTGGTGAGAGTGGGCATCCTTATCTTAGTTCCCAGTTTAAGGATAATGTTAACTGTGTGTTTTTCATAGATGCTCTTTATTATATTAGGGACATTCTATTCCCAGTTTGTTGAGGGTTTTTACCATGAATGGGGTTAGATTTTGTCAAATGCTTTTTAAAAAAAAGATTTTATTTATTTACTTGAGAGAGAATAAGGTGGGGGTGGGGAGGGGGAGAGGGAGACGGAGATGGAGAGGGAGAAGCAGGTTCCCCACTGAGCAGGGAGCCTGATTCAGGGCTTGATCCCAGGACCCTGAGATCATGACCTGAGCCAAAGGCAGATGCTTAACTGACTGAGGCACCGAGATGCCCCTGTCAAATGTTCTTTTTGTTTGGACTTTATTATTATACCAATTGGTTTTTGGATGTTAAGCCAATTCCCAGATAAATCCCCGTTAGGCATTACGTAGAATCCGTTTTAATGCGGTTGGATTTGGTTTGCTAACACTTTGTTGAGGATGTTCATATTTATATTCTTGAGGGCAGATGTTTTTCCGGAGGGGTCTTTGTCTACCTTTGGGTAATATTGTCCTCATAGAATGAGTTGTAAAGTGCTCCTTCTTCCATTCTGGAGGAGTTTTTGAATGACTGGTACTGTTTGAATGTTTACTAGAATTCCCTAGTGAAGGCTTTGCTTTTGGGAAAATTTCCCAATTACCGATTTAATCTCTTTTTGTTGTATGTCTATTCAGATTTTCTATTTGAATAAGTTTCAGTAGTTTTTGTCTTTCTAGGAATTTACCTATTTATGTAAATTATCTCATTTGTTGGCTCATAGTTGTTCATACTATTCCCATATAATCTTATTTCTCTGAGGTTAGTAGTGATGATTCTGTCTTTCATTCTGGTTTTAGTAATTTGATTCCTTTTCTTCTTTTTCTTGGTCAGTCTAGTTTGGCCAGCCTAGATTTTTCAATTTTGTTGATCTTTTCCAAGAACCCATTTTTGATATCAGTAGTTTTCTTTATTGAATTTCATGTTGCTTCATTTTTATTTCCATCCTAATCTTCATTATCTTTTCTTCTCTTTCCTTTGGTTAGTGTGCTCTTCTTTTTCTTATTTTTAAAGATAGAAGGTTATGTTATTGATTTGATATCTTTCTTTTTTTTTTTTAAGATTTTATTTATTTATTCGACAGAGATAGAGACAGCCAGTGAGAGAGGGAACACAAGCAGGCGGAGTGGGAGAGGAAGAAGCAGGCTCCTAGTGGAGGAGCCTGATGTGGGGCTCGATCCCATAACGCCGGGATCACGCCCTGAGCCGAAGGCAGACGCCCAACCGCTGTGCCACCCAGGCGCCCCTGATTTGAAATCTTTCTTGTTCTGAAATAGGCATTTATGGGTATTGATTTCCCTTTAAGCTCTGAGAAGCTGCATCCCGTAAATTTTGGTGTATGTGTTTTTGTTTCATTTGTCTCAAGTATTTTTAAATTTCTCTTAAGACTTTTTTTTCTCTTTTGAGGAGCAAGAGCCAAGTGTTGTATTTCTTGTCTTGCACTCAGAGTACTGCTTAATGACGTCATTGGCCTGAGGTTCTGTGTCCTAGTCCTTAACCACCACACGACGGCAGCCGGTCACTTTATGGAGTTTTCCCGCTGTCAGCTTTACAGACGCCTGCTCATCCCCGTCTCTCGTTGCCAGCCTCAGTTAGGGTCATTTGGTGCTCCCCGAAGCAGCTTCACCAGCCCGACGTGAATGGCTTCATCACATTTGGATGAAACACACAAAGATGGGCTTGGTGCTTCTCCGAGGCTTTGGCAATTTCCTTACTTCCACATGCTAGGCCACTGGGGACGAGGGCAGTCTTCAGCACCTCTCGTGAAGCCGTATGAACGTCCACTACACCTCCAGCAGCAATGCCTTCCTGGGCCGCGGCGGTAGGTTACGGGGGAGGCAACCCTTACATGGCAGCTGAGCCTCTGCCTCTGAATAGCTTGGCAGGGGCAGGAAGAATCTCTTAAGATTTTGTTGTGAACCACTTGTTACTTAGGGGAACGTGGTGTTTAATATTCAAATATTTGTGAATTTTTCAGATTTCCTTATGTTGCTGATTTCAATTTTCTGTTCTGGTATGAGGATATACTTTGTATTTCAACTCTCTTAAATTTGTTGAGATTTATTTTGTGGCCTAGCATGCAAAAGATGGCAAATGCCCTTGAGAATGTATATTCTGCCGTGGTTGGGGGCTCTGTGTCACGTAGTTCTAATTGGTGGGTAGTATGTGGTTGTTCAGGTCTTCTGTGTCCTTGCTGATTACCCGAACAGTTCTCTCCATAATCAAGAGTGGGGTGTCGAAATTTTCAGTTTTTGTTATTGAATTGTTCACTTTTCCCTTCAGTTTTGTCAGTTTTGCTTTATGTATTTTAGGGGTGTATGTTTATAACTGTTATAACTTACTGATGAATTACTTTTTATTATTTTAAAATATCCCTCTGTTTCTAGTAACTTTAAAAAAATTTGACGTTAATAGAACTACTCAGGTTCACATTTGTATGGCGTATAATTTTCCATCCTTTTACTTTCAACCTATTTATATCTTTATTTTTTGTTTTATTTTTACTTTAATTTCCGTGTAGTTAACAGTGTTATATTTGCTTCAGATGCTATTTATATTTTTAAACTTACAGTGCGACTCTTCTTTTTTTTTTTTTTTTTTAAAGATTTTATTTATTTATTCGACAGAGATAGAGACAGCCAGCGAGAGAGGGAACACAAGCAGGGGGAGTGGGAGAGGAAGAAGCAGGCTCATAGCAGAGGAGCCTGATGTGGGGCTCGATCCCATAACGCCAGGATCACGCCCTGAGCCGAAGACAGACGCTTAACCGCTGTGCCACCCAGGCACCCCATAAACTTACAGTGTGACTCTTCTACAGAGCAATATAATTAGATCTTGTTTTATCCAGTTCGAAAAACTGCCTTTTTAAACAAAAGATTGTTATTTATTTAAAGAATTTATTTATTTATTTGACAGAGATCACAAGTAGGCAGAATGGCAGGCAGAGGCAGAGAGAGAAGCTGGCTCCTGCTGAGCGGAGAGCCTGATGTGGGGCTCGATCCCAGGATTCCGGGACCATGACCCGAGCAGAAGGTAGATGTTAAACCGACTGAGCTACCCAGGTGGCCCAAAACTCTGCCTTTTGAATGGATTTATTCACATTGAACGTTTTTACTGATACGTTTGGATTTATGTTGGCCATTTGGCTATTTGTTTTCTATATGTCTTATGTCTTTTGTTCCTCAGCTCCTTCTTTACTGAGTGTTTTTGCATTTAGGCGATATTTTCTGAAGTACCATTTTAGTTCCTTTATTTGTTTTTAACTATGGTTTTTGAGGGTTTTTGTTTTTTAGTGGTTGCTCTTGGGGTTACAATATACAGCTTAACATATTATGATCTACTTCACATTTTTGCACATTTAATTCCAACAAAATACAGAAACTTTGTTCCATTTTGGCATCAGTCCCTCACTGACTTCTGTGCTATTTTTTTATATATTACGTTTATATATATTACAGAATCAACAATAGTGTTATAATTATTGCTTTATATACGTAATCTTGTGTCTTTTGTAGAAGCTAAGAGGAGAAAATATACATTTATTAAGTTTTTAATGTTGACCTTATTTTTCCATTGCTGGTATTCTTTATTTCTCCATCTGGATTTGAGTTAATGCCTGGTGTCACTTCCTTGCTCTACTCCAGCTTCTTTCTCTTGTCCCTCCTCTGGGTTGTTATTGTCAAATACCTTTTATTTCTGTGTCCTGTAGGCCCAGTAATGAAATTTTACAGATAATTGCTTTATGCAGTTTTAAATAAGGGTGTGTGTGTCTATACACACATTTTAATCTATAAATTATAAGTTTTATATATAAAATATATATTACAAAATTATGTACATATAAATCATACTTTTTTTTTTTTTACAGTTGCTACATATCGCCCTTACCAGTGCTGTTTATTTCTTCATTTCAATTTGAATTGTTACGTGGTATTACTTCCTTTCAGCCTGAATAACTTCCTTTGGTATTTATTGTCAGGCAGGTCTGAATTCTCACTCTTTATTTGGGAATGTCTCTATTTTGCCTTCATTTTGAAATATGGATTTGCGAGGTCGAGAATTCTTGGTGGAGTTTCTCTTACAGCACTTTGGACGTCATTCAACTGTCTTCTGGCCTCCTTTGCTTCAGGTTAGAAGTCAGCCGGTAACTCATTTTGGCTCCCTTGTCCGGCTTCTCTAGCTATCTCCAATACTTCTCTTTGGCTTTTGATAGTTTGACTATAATGTGTCTAAGTGAGAATCTCTGTCAGTTTATCTTACTTGGAGTTCCGTAAGTTCGTGGGTGTGCAGATAAATGTTTTATCAATTTGGGAAGTTTCAGCCATTATTTCTTCAAATAACTGTTGTGCTTCTTTCTCTCCTCTTTCCGGTGTTACTGTAATGCATGTGTTGGTGTGTTTAATGGTGTCTCACGTCTCTGTTCTTTTTTCTTTCTGTTCTTTAATTTCGGTAGTTCATGGATTATCAAACATTTTCTCTTAATTTTACCCTCTCCAAATAAAGACTTGTTTATTCTTAAGACCTTTATCTTTTCCCCGTCCTATTGCATTAGCTAAGAGGATCTCCAGTACAGTGTTAACTAGAAACACTGGTAGTGGGTATCCTTGTCTTGTTCCTGACTTTTAATGAAAATGCTTTTAATTTTTCTTCATTATGTATAATGTTTGTTTTGGATTTTCACAGATATCTTTTTGAGGTTAAGTAAGTTTCCTGCTTTTCCTAGGTGATTGATTGAGTTTTATTTTTTAAACCCTACATGGGCTTGGAATTTCGTATTTTTTTTTACAATTCAAATAATCATTAATGTCTTTTCCTTTAAATCCATGTGGTATATTAATTGATTTTCTGATACTGAACTGTCTTTGCATTTCTGGGGTAAACTCTACTTGGTCATAAAGTATTTTCAAAGACCCCACTTAATTTTATTTGTTAGTATTTTATTTAGTACTTGTTGGCATCTATGTAAATAAGTGATATGGGTTTATTTTTCTTGTGGTCTTTGCTTAGTTTTGGTGTCAGGGTTTTACTGTTCCTACCAAAATCTTTTTGTTATCAAATAAAAAACAGGTTGCATGAGAGAAGAATGAGCTGTTCCTTGAAGTTTTGATAAAACTCATCTGGAAAATAATTTGAAATGGTACGGGGACAGATTTTTGATAGCTCATTAATGTTTATTTTCCATTTCTTGAGTCATTTTAGGAAGTTTTCTAGACTTGATCATTTCATCCAAGTGTTTAAATGTACCGGCATGTATTTCATATTTTATGAGAAGTTGTACCCCCCCCCAACCCTCCACCGCAATCAAGCCTCCCGGCCTTAAGGTCGTATCTTACGACTTTTTGAACTTCTCTGTGATTACTTCTGTTTCCTAATATTGTTTGTTTGGGACATTGCCCTTTCCCCTCCTAGTTTTGCTAAATATTTTTCTAATTTGGAGTTTTCCTCTCCCCAACAACTAGCCTTCTATTTTACAGATACTGTTTTTTTTTTACCCTAGTATTGTCTGTTCTTTACTTCCTTTTACTTTATGATTAATAACTCTTGTCACTGATTTTTTGTTTTAAAGATGCATTTGAGAATATAAACAAACCAGTTGGTACTTTTTGGGAGGTTTCTGTGGTATTTTGTTACTTTTAGGGTATTAATATCAGCTCTTCGGAATCTAGTAAGGCTTAGTTTGCGATCTAGTTAATTGATGGTGTTTGTAAATGTTCCTTATTATTTAAGGGAAAAAACTGTATTGGGCATGATGATTTTTCTATATTCAGTCGCACTTATTTTTTTTTTTAAAGCTTTTTAATTTATTCATTCGACAGAGATAGAGACAGCCAGCGAGAGAGGGAACACAAGCAGGGGGAGTGGGAGAGGAAGAAGCAGGCCTCCAGTGGAGGAGCCTGATGTGGGACTCGATTCCAGAACCCCGGGATCACGCCCTGAGCCGAAGGCAGACGCTTAACCGCTGTGCCACCCAGGCGCCCCCAGTCGCACTTATTAATTTTACTAAGTTATTACTAATTTCTACTGATTTTTAATTATTATTGACTTAAATATGTTGAAAGTTTCCACTGATTATGAGTCACATTCACCTTGGAATTCCCAATTTTTCTTCATATATTGAGGCCATTTTATTAGTTGCTTCTACGTTCATGATTACAATATGTTGTTGAATTGTTTCATGTACTGTGTAGTATCTCTGTCCCTATTAATGCTTTTTTGTTGAAAATTCCATTTTTGCTATTCCTGCAGCTACACTGACCTTCTTTTGGCTTATAGTTACCACTTTTTAAATTCAATAAGAAAAAATATTCTGATAAAGCTAATAGTTTAAACTAGCTCACACATCCAAACCATCAGGCTATACCAAAAATCTTTCCTTTGCCTCCTGGGACTAAGGCCTGATTATGTTTTGCTCGACAATGACATTCTAAGATCTATGCTTGTTTCTCTCTGTTCCCACCTTACCTGAGCTTTTTGCTCTAAATGGGTTATTCTCTGAGGAAAACTATCATTTAAAAGACTTGATAAGGGAGCATTCATTAACTTATGTTTATTTATTTATTTTTTTTAAGAGGGAGAGAGAAGAGAGGGGCAGAGGGAGCGGGAGAGAAAGAATCTCAAGCAGGCAACACGCCCAGTGTGGAGCCTGACCTGGGGGCTTGATCCCATGACCCTGAGATCAGGACCTGAGCTGGAATCAAGAGTCAGATGCTCGGGCACCTGGGTGGCTCGGTCGGTTAAGTGGCTGCTTCCAGCTCAGGTCAGGTCGTGAACTCAGGATCCTGGGATTGAGCTCCAAGTCGGGATCTCTGCTCAGCGGAGAGCCTGCTTCTCCCCCTCCCTCCGCCTGCAGCTCTGACTGCTTGTGCTCTCTATCAAATAAACAAAATCTTACAAAAAAAAAAAAAGGTGATTAACCGACTGAGCCACCTAGGCACCCATTTCTCAAACTTTTTTATGGAGTAAACCTACTACTGTGTTTTACACAGACTATGCAAGGTAGACACAAAAAGGGTTTTCATAATTTATTTCTATTGGGTGGATATTGTTGGAATTGTGGTATAGTTGGAGTTGATAAAGAACCATGTTTTTTTCTCCCATAAAACATCAGATTTACCAGTTTTAGATAAACCTAAAAAATGGATCATGTTAGATAAAAACATTTTCTTTTTTTTTTTTTTTTAAGATTGTATTTATTTATGTGACAGAGAGACAGCCAGCGAGAGAGGGAACACAAGCAGGGGGAGTGGGAGAGGAAGAAGCAGGCTCCCAGCGGAGGAGCCTGATGTGGGGCTCGATCCCAGAACACCGGGATCACGCCCTGAGCCGAAGGCAGACGCTTAACGACTGCGCCACCCAGGTGCCCCAGATAAAAACATTTTCTGACACGAACTCATTTTCTGACAGTTTTTTCTTCTCAGTGGGTATCTTAACCTACGTAGCCTGGAAGTTGAGTGCATTTCCCATAAACCGTGTTATTGGTAGTGGCTGTAATCGGGACACTGCCCGTCTCCATTTCTTGGGCAGGGGCTTGGTATCCATTCTGAAAGCTGTCATGTGTTGGTCCTGGGAGAGCATGGAGACTCGAGTGGTAAGCCTAAAAGCACAGCTGAGCTGTGCATTCTCTGAAATGTATTTAGACATTATTGACCATACAGGAAGTTCATCATGCGGTAAAATAGCTCCCGACTGGGGGAAAAGGACTTCTTCTCCTTTAGAGCCTTTTAATAGTGTATTTAAACACATTTTAATAACAGTCTACCAGAAAAACTCACAGATTTGAAAAAAGTGATGATGTTACTATAACCCTACATGTGGATGATTAAACAAGGACTTTCTTAATGCGGCACTAAGTAACATGATACCGTTTATATTTAACCTGGGATACTCTGGTTTAGAAATGTCAGTACCGTAATTCAAGTAACACGGCTTAGAGAGAGTGAGAGCTTGAGTGCAGGGGGAAGGGCAGAGGGAGAGGGAGAGAGAAACCCAAGCAGACTCTGTGCTGAGTGCAGGCCCGATGCGGGGCTTGATCTCAGAACCCTGCAATCACTACCTGAGCCGAAACCAAGAGTAGGACACAACCAATTGTGCCACCCAGGCGCCCCACGAATTCTTCATATTGACTGGAGAATATTATAGGGAAGAGGAGGGGTGCTGTGGAGATAGCAGTCCTTTTTTCCTTCATTTTTCGTAAGAACCCTTGAAATCCATTCATATGGAGGTTAAAATTTAACTATAGTTGAATGTTTAAAACCGTCACTTTCTTGTGTGGAGAATCTCTGCCAAGATGATAGAACTATGGGCCTTATCTCTGGAGAAATCTTAGTTTAGCATATTTGGGGGGGGGACTTAGACATCTGAATTTTTTGATAACTTCTGTCAACATTCCTATTTGAAAGCCACTCAGTGCAATTATAACAGTTTTGCTAAGGCTTAAAAAAAATGCCTGTTATATAATACCATGTAATAAAACGATTTTTTGGGGTCTTTTTCTTAGTTCTTGTGTGGAGGGGAGTGAACATTGCTGGGGTCTCTCTGAAGGACCTGAACACAGATACAGGAACTGATAAAGATCCCGAGCAGAAGGAAAAGGTCCACAGAGAAGTAGTTGCCAGGTAATATGTTCGTTTTGCACTTTCGGTCCCTGGAGGTTAGATGTGGGCCTGAACTCTGCCGGGGGATGAGATTAGCTCCCTCAAATACACATTGTTTTATGTCCCACACTTTTCATTAGCTCACCAGATTATAAATTCTTAGGCAGGGACGGAGGCTGTCCCACTCCTTGCTGAGCCTAACCCTAAACACAGCAGGTACTCACTTGCTGACTGACAATGTATTTTAAACTGTTACACAGTCTGTACTGTTACTGGTAAAATTGATTTCGTATCAATTTCCTTATCTCTCTACTTACCCTCATGACTGTTTACCTTAACCAACTGCTGTAAGAAATTTCTAGGGGAACTTGCTGATAGAAACATTTCATTTTTGTGGCGCCGTCGAGATAGGTGCCACAAAATGGATGTTCGGTGACATTTCTTCTAAAGTTAACTTCCTATGTTCACGGTTTCTCCTAACTCCACAGTGGCGATGAGATGGTTAAAAAGAAAGGATATACTTCTCGGGGTGTTTCCCTGTCTGAAGCTGATTTAATGGAAAGTATTTTGAAGAATCTCAGGAGACTACATCCAGTTTCCACCGTAAGTAAGGTAGGAGGTTCATGTTTGAAAAATCATTTAACATTAACATAAGATAGGGGTAAAAGAGAATTTGTGAGGAACAATTAAGTTTTCAGGTTGATCTTGTGCAAACATCTATCTTCCGAAAGTATCTGCTGCTGAGGAGACAGAGAAAGGGGTGGTGGTGGTGGTAGAGGGACTTATCTTTGTAGATCTTTGTCCTGGTGTTTATTACATTCAATTATATAAAAGTAAGTTTTTTTGCATGTTCAACTCTACAATGGGAACCACTGTGGATAGGTCTTGCTCCATTTTGAGTTGTTCTCTAAGATTTCCAATTATGTCCAGTGAAGAGACCTAAGGAAGAAGCACTAGTTACAAAAGTACTAGCAGTTAGGAGAAGGGGAAGTTGAGGCCTGGTAAGACTCTCCTGCTAGTCTAATGTGACAGGCTAAAGCAAAACGGAATCAAATCATTGGGAATTGTGAAGTGATTCCCTGATAGGAAGTGATTTGGGGTAAGGAGATAGGAAAAGGACAGTGGTTCCCAGCAAACATGGCCAGAGCCTGGGGCCCATGTGGAAAGATGGCTGGTGAATGTGAACAACAGATATGTCTAACCATCTGTTTTGTATTGTTCTCTGTCCTAGTGGTCTATTTTTCTGCCATAATTTATACCACAAGGCTGTTAAATACTCATTTACCCAGCAATTGTTGTTTTTGATATTGCAGACCTTTGTAGGAAGGAAGAGAAGAAAGGGAAGGGAAGGGGGGAGAAGGAGGGAAGGAAGGAAAGAAAGTATTAAGCCTTTCCTTTCAGGGCGTCTATGGAATAAAAGTAGTAGATTCCTTAGTGTTTCTTGTGTCCTGAGAGCACTGAATGGTGTTACAGATCTCATAAAGGTAAAGCTGACCCCTGAAGAGGAGGCTCGTTTGAAAAAGAGTGCAGAAACTCTTTGGGAAATTCAGAAGGAGCTCAAGCTTTAAAGTTGCTTAAAGCTTCCATTCTGAAGTTAAGGAAGGAGAGACAGTAGTTATAGAAATCTAGAGATGTCAAAATTTTGAATAAACCTAAATTCCTAAAAGTGGAAAAAGGGGGCAACAGTGACTTCTCTATTTAGCCCTCTAGATGTTTGAGCAGCCAGATGTTGGATGATACTTCGTTTTTACAGTTCCTACGTGATCGCAGCTCTTGCCCATGTGTATGTGTTTTATATATATATATATATATAAAAATTTGCCATTTGGTTCAAAAGAATGATGTGTGTATACTGCGTTTATAGAGACTGTGATTCTTTTGTTCTGGCTGGCTGATATGGTCATTGATACAATGTAAAAATGAATGTGTACACAGAAATAACTAAATGGTAGTCCCAATCCTAATACTAAATTAAACCTTGATTCGACCTTGCTAGCCTTTATTCTGATAAAATCTGATTTTTTTTCTTTTAAAGTAATCTCTACGTCCAACATGGGACTTGAACTCACAGCCCTAAGATCAAGAGTTGCATGCTCCACCGACTTAGCCTGGCGCCCCTATTCTGATAATTTTTATAGAAGATCTAAACTGTATAAACCCTTCAGTGATGACTGAGACCAAAGTGGGCATTCTTTTCTTGGAAGAAGTCTAGAGTAGGCTCTCTGGCTTCCTAAGCATCTTGAAACATCTTAAATTGTTCCTTTCTTTGTAACCTCATGAATTTTCTACTCATTTTTACAGAAAATTCTGTTCTACTTAGCTGAGCTCTGCATGAAACAGAGCTCATGGAGCTCCACAAACTTGGCTACAGAATCACTCACCAGAAGACTGACTTCGAGTGCCGATAAAAGCAGGTAGGCACTCTACCTTCCTACTTAGCTGTGGCCTGACTGAATTCTCAGGCGTACAGCTTGGCACCTGCCACTCTGTTCCTTTCGTCTTGATGAAAACAGTTATGGTCTAGTGAAGCCTAGAAAGGTAACAAATCTCAGCAAGTACTGGTAGGAGGGTGCCACCTAGGACCTGTCACAGGAAAAGGCACTCAAATCCCTCAATTTCAAATAAATATTTCAAAAGTCAGATTTCTATGTGGTATATCCCATATTAAACAGTTTATGTGTTCCAGAATAAATAATGCTAATTTTTAACTCTATGGATATTATGCTTTGTTTGCAAAATAAAGAACCGAGCTTCTTAGTAAGATTTAATTTTTCCTTAAAATGTTCAATAAAGAGAAAAATTATGCAACAAATTTTATTTAGCATAGTCAGTCCCAACATTCAGCACAAAAAGTTTACAGAGGATAGAAAGTGCATTAATAAAAGCCAGTCTTTACCAAAAGAAAACAGAAAATATATTATTGATTCAAAATATTTTACACTCGAATGATAAACTGCAATAACTTATTCTGGGCACCTACTGATAAGAGAAAGAAAGAGAAGAAAAGGATGCTTTAAGAAGGGCTCAATCTCCGGCTGATATCAGAGAAGTCAGTAGAGGTCACTGAGACCGGCAGTCTTTCTTGCTTTTTGCATTAGTGCCCTCAGCTGGAACTGTTTACGGGACAGAAGACGTACATGCTGGGAGGGGGAAAAAGTTTCAACAGTTTAGAATGGATTTGACCCAGGCATGAAGTATCAGACAGTTTGTAACCTAGTTGGGATCTAAGAACCCTAAACTCCTATCAGCCTTCCTTTGGAACCAATACTTCATTACATGTGGCTTTTTAAACTCACTAGATTGATGCTGGCAGGCTGTGTTAAGGAAAGTTACCTTCTAGACCCTACAAAGGATTATGTTACAGGGAAAGCATGACATTACAGGATCTGACTCCGGAGTTTGAAGTACACCTTGAGATAAATCAAGACACCAGGGAAGCTTGAACTGTGATCCTATCAAAAGTTACATAGAACTTCGATAACTACAACCATCCCCAGTTGTCAGAAAGCAGGGGACTGAGGAGCATAGCCAGCTTTCGTCCCATGCCTAGCAACAGCCTCTCTCTCCGGGCGCACCTTTCCCTAAGCTATGGCACGCAAGCAGGGACAGTGTACAGAAAGGGAGTCTTGGGCCTCTGACTTATACCCAGACATTCGTGTGCTTGCACCAGGTGCAAGACTGCTTTGGCCACTTAACCACAGTGAGACAAGATGCGTAAGCGCCCCGAGCAGCCTTGCATGTGGACGGAAGCACCAGCAGCAGCTGGGTCAACCAGCCAATAGTGGCCACTCTTATCCCTAAAACCACGCTCTTTGTGACCCAGCGGAGAAGAGTAACCAGAACTGGCTCACTGGATCTTCGCGTCTGTACGACAGCACTAAGCCCGCACAGCCTTCTTTCAGGAGGGCTCTGGAACAAGCAGGGCAGCCCAGTACTTTGCAGGGCTGTTTGATCTAGGAAAACGGGCCTAAAATTATGCAATTCTAAGAAAATTAATAGGAAAAAAACCAATCTCAAATGGGTGGGGCAGTCAGCAATCTTCATTTAGATGGTGTATGACCTGAAAGAACCAACGGAGATCTGATTGCCCCTCCTGACCCACCTAGACGCGTAGTAAGCTAGAAGAATTATACTCAGCCTCACGCTGCCTGGGGGTGGGGACTGCAGCCACTAGTCCACCTTCCTGCCCCTCCCAGATAGAGCCTCAGCCCTGTGGAGGGGAGAAGCCACTGCTCAGCCACAGATCTCACTCGCTCTCTTTGGGAATACAAGGAATTTTAACTCTCCCTGCAGAGACACCCTCTTGGTTTGTGGCTTTCAAGGTCAGTGCCTCTTTTACAACATGAGTTCTGAGATCCTGGAAAGCAGACCGAGGAAGACGTACCTTCAGGAAGACATCCAGGTCTATCACTCCCCGCCGCAAGGCTTCCCCCAGGTAAAAGATCGTGTCTTCAATAGCGTTCTCCTCTGCGTACAGATTTAGGATCTGTTTGTATAGTGGGGCTGTGGGGATGATAACCTCATCGATATCATTGTTTTCGGACTGATTTTCCATTTTCTCCAGAGCAGAACTGAGTTCTTCATCCTTCTTTCTCAAAAGTTCTATGTTTTTATCAACCTCAGCCTGAAAACAAAACAGTCCAAGCATGAGGACTTCATACTAAGCGTACATAACTATCTGCTGGTCAAAATGGACAACTCGACTCCACAGACACAGACCCACGAAATAAAACAGCGATACTTAACTCGTGGTTGAGATTAACGCTTCAAATAACATCCTGGCCAAAGGTAGAGGAGAAGGGGTGGCGTAAGATGCTCAGTGAGAACGGAATAAGGCTGAAAATACCCTGCGCTGAGCACTTCCGGTGGCAGTGATAACTTGTCACTTATCAGTGACAAATGCTGCTGCAAACTAGGCCAGCAGACAGGAGGTTCCTTACATGAAAATCATAAAAGCGGTCTTTCTTCCAAGCAAGTGGGCCACTGCTCCAGAGGGAGAACTTTCCCCAGTCTGTACACGTTAATCCACAGAACCCTAAACACCTGAACTTCAGTTACAAGCTAGTGGAGGGGCGGGTGCAGGCTCGGAGTTGTACTGGTGTCACTCTCCTGAACTCTTAAAAATCGCAGGCCACCACTGTGAGGCTGACCTCCCACACCAGCACCATCTGTGAGACTAGTGTGCACACGAACCGCTGTCCCTAGCACCCTCGGACACATTCCTTGGAATAAATTCTCCTTCGTGGGAATGAAAGTGGCGAGTGAAGCTGTCACTTCAGTGATGCCAGTAGGCCTCTATTTCATCATTAAAAAGTCACATGGGCACAGCAGTCTGATAAAAATGTGAGAAAGTTCAAGAGCGAAAGGCTGCCTACACTACGGATGACTGAGAAGGGCTCGCTGCAGCTGCTTTCAGTATAGTTCAAACGACATCCGGAAACAAACAAAGAACGGACTCTTAAGGCTGTGCCCACGGCCTGCAGACCTTCATCCCGGCTTACGACTCGGTCAAATTCTTATTTCCTGGTAACTGGTAACATCAAGCACTGAAACAATCCTTTGAGTCAAACCTCATCCCTCAGGGTGAAGTTGGTGCAAGGAAAATGTTCTCAGTACCTCCAACTGCTCATCGAACGCCAAACCAGTTCCATTTCCAACGAAGCTATGGGGAAGCTACATTCAAATGCTCAAAGTACAATTTTCTGAACTCTTACTAGACCCACAACGTCCAGGGTAGATAAGGTGTAGACATCTAAAATTCGCAACTATACCAATGAGTTACTTACTACTTCTTGATCTAAACGGGTAACCATCTCTTCCAGTTTCTGATGGCCTTTTTTTAGGTCTTCCTCTGTTCGTTTCAAGGCATTGAGCTCTGCCTGGGCACGATCCATTTCCTCCTTCATCCGCCATCTCAGCTTGTCACTGACCGCTGAGATAAGAGAGGCTCGGATGGTGTCCTCGCTGATGGTGCCGTCCCGACTGGGACCTGCAGGGGGTAAAGCAGAAACCACTGGCTTCATTTCCCAAGCACTTCTATTCCTTTCACAGGAACCTTCAGAAAACAGGACAAAATGAGCTGGCATTTTCAAAGTGGGAGGAAAGAGAAATTTTCTTGTAAATGTAATTTCATCAAAAATAACATTAAAATCTGAGTAGATTCAGAAATACTTTCCCTGCAAGAGATTACTATGAATCCATATTTACCCGCCTTCTCTACTGACAGCTGAAATAATCAGCTATTTTCCCAATGAGGCAGGGGCTGTGTCCATACAGATTACAATTATTACCCAATCTCCAACAAATAGGACAAATTTATACCAAAGAAAAACATTTGATTCAGGCCAAGTGCACTCTTGGGTTTCACTGCTAAGCTGAGGGAGACAGGATCCTACTGCAGAGGCCAGTAAGAGGACTGGGAATAGGCAGTTTCCTTGGCGTAAAGCTAATAAGGCCTCCCTTCTACAAGACTTTTACTCCATTACCCTTCACCCAAAGAGCGGGAATGAAAAGAGGAGCAAAAGAGAGTGATGTACAGAAAATTCAACAGTGATAAACTTATTTTCACATTCTTTACTATTCTCTTCAAAACATCCCTTCCTCATCAGTGTCTTATAGAATTTCCTTGCGTATTTCAGATCAAAAGAACTTATCCCTCCGATATTTTCTTCAAAAGGTCCTCCCAATGACAGAAGTATGGATACTCTTTATGACTATCAGTGTGCTTCAGTTAGGGTCCTAATTCAGCAAACGTACATGGTGTTCTGATTTTCAATTATGTCTGATGACAGAACCCCATGTGGGGAATTCTATTTATCTGTCATTGCCTATAATGATTAAAAAATGATTACAGACTAACAAAGTATCACTTCCACTTTGAGCTGAAAATTTTTATCCTGGTGACACTGAGTTATACTCAACAGGAGGGAAAAAACCCCAAAATAACCCTTTAGTCTGTCTGCAGAAATGTATGCAGACTCTTACATTCATGTTCCCATCCATCACAGGCCTGGTCCCTGTATCAAAAAGGTGCACCGCTTCTCGAACGAAATCGAGTTTTCCAAACCACAGGCAGCCTGGCCCACGCGGCCAGCCCCGCACCTGCTCTGCAGTGTCCCGTCTGCTCACAGTTCTGGCCAATCCAGAAGCTGGTCTTCTACTAATTAAAAGCTCCACTTTTTAGTTAGCAAAGCTGTCTTCTTGCAGAAGCTGGCTCATACAAGCTTCCCCTGAATGCTCTTCTGGCTTTTTGTCAATGACATCGGGACGCTCTGGCATTCTCTGGTTTCACAGGTTTTGAAAGGAAGAGTCTGAGCCTATATCGTTCTACTTTTTTTTTTTTCTTTTTTCTCTCTTATTTCTACCACAGAGGAACTGTTTTTGTTTATTGGTTGTTTTTTTTTTTTTTTTTTTTAACTTAGGTTTTCTTCTTGCAAGTGAAAATGAGTACAGTGTTTCCCATGGCCGGGTTTTCCTGAAAAAAGTCCTTCATCCATCTGTCCTGAGGACACTGCTTGCACTCAATGAGAGCCCAACATCAGACCCCCCCGCCGCCCCCCCCACCCCACCGGATACACTAATTTCTCTCTACGAGGCCTCCCTCTTTCCTGCTAGAAACCTCTTGACGGGGAAAGCCCACAGTATCCATCCTACAGGGTTCACAGAGAAGCAATTAATACCTCCTGTTTGATTATTAACATACAAATCCATAAAGCACGTACTTTCTAGAATTCATCTCTGATTTTACAAAATATTTCAGCTTATTTCGTATTTCTGAAAAGCAAAAGTATTAACTCTTTCAGGTAACTTGTGCTTTGGAATTCAGAATGATAAAGCCAGAGGGCAACCACATTTCCCCTATGAAAACCTAGTACTTCTTTTTCACATCCATGGCCTCTTAATACCTAACTTTTCCAAAGTGTTCTCATCAATTTACCAACTACTGTACCACCTCCGGGCTCATGCCCCTAATTTTTCTCGCTGTTTTCCTGTCTAACCGCCTCTTTATTCACGTCCCCCCCTACAGAGACCAGGATGACTCTAGCGACCTTCCCCGGTTACCAATCGTAACCTATGAAAGGCAAAAACTTCTGAAGGCCTTGTAAGTGACCTGGGTGTGCTAACTCCATGCTAGGCGATCCTGCTTTTTTCCACGGCCAGCTCTAGCTCTTCACTACCAAACTCTAAGTCGTTCTAACTAACAAAACCAGTGTCACGTTCTTAAATGTCAGATCCCGTCTTCTCCCATCAAATATGGTGAAGGCTAATCTCCACTAATAATCCTTCCTCTATTAACCCTAATTAATTCCCACTAATAGTTCTTACTATATTTATCAGTTTCAAAACATACTCTGAACTTTACAAAATACCCAGAGTACAAAAAAGACAAAGGTTTATTTTTAAAAGATTAGGATCTGCCAAAAACGTCCTGATACTGTCGTTTCCAGATAAGAAGGGCAACGTGGGTCACTGGAAAAGGAGGCCCGCACTTGGCAGGGCCACAGCTCAGGTTACAAACCAGGAATTGGGGATTCCTACACTCTTGAGTTTTTGTTTTGTTTTCCTTGCAATAGAGAACAGGTTAGAAATAACTCTGGTTTGCATATCAAAAGGGGTAGGTTGTTAGAAACAATTTAATGTTTATTCCACCCCGTATGAAGTTGTTTCAATAACATTTTTTTCAGGTTTAAATGCAATTAGCCCTTTCCCTAAGTTTTTGAATTTGTTGTGAGAAACTAAAATCATAAATTGGCAAAAATGGCAAACCAAAGCAAGTCAACGAGACTGAAATCTCAGTAACATTTCCTGGTAAAAATTTGGCTGTCCTTCCGGGGCAGGACCAGTATCTTTAAAGAATTAGTCTTTTAAGACTCCCGCAGGGCTTACCACTGAACTGTGCTGGCTGCTCAGGCAGAGTTATTCGAGTTAGTGCGAGCAGTGAGGGTTAAAATCTGCAGTGTTAAATATCTGATTCTATTTTTTGCTTTTCAACACTTTCCAACACACGTCCCTTCAAGGCGGCAGAGCTGTGTGGTTGGTTCTCAGACGCAGCAGTTACATGGCTCCGCTTATCTGGGTAGAAGTCATCTCAAGTACTAAAGGATCGAGTGTATTTTTATAACTAGTCCGGATTTTTCACACACAAACACATCAAGTTTTGTTAAAATTATTACCTTAAAATGGATCAACTTACACTGATGTGAAGTTTTCAAAAATTTTTTTTAAAACACATTTAAATTCTGGAATTTATATTCTGTTTCTCTTATGAACTACATGAAGGCAGACACTACCAGACAGCACCAAATAAGGCCTCCCAAGTAAGTCTCCAGCTAAAGCCGTTAACACTCAAAATGGGAACCAAGCTGAGGCAGCAGTTGCCTGGCTTTCAATAAAGGGCACAGTTCACCTGAGGAGGGTGGGAGTGCCAAGATTAGACGTAGTCCTTCCCTCTGCCACACACAGACCTTACTATACAGTATATTTAAACATATTAAGTCCACCTACTTTCTAAAAAGAAGAGAATTTTAATTAAGATCTGGAATATGAATGCTAAAAAAGAAAACCTCTCAAAATTCAAAACTCGGTGAACCCTGACACAGGGATTGTTTACACAAATAAGAAAAAAGATCAGTGGGAGATTCTCATCACCTTCTTGATCACTTTTCAAACAAAAAAATTTTTTGCCCTCAGATGTCTTAAGAGGAATTTTAATTTTCTTTATACCCATTATAACAAGCCTTGGATTAAGAAGAGTTTGTGGCAAACTGCCATACCTCAACTCCCCACACACTGACTTTAGCCATGCAGAATCGGGTTTCAGAAGCGCCCTTCTACAGATGAGCAGCAAGGGAAAGGTAACAAAGATTCTGAGACACAATCCTAAGCAAAACCTCATTTAAGTGTTAGGTAGAATCTAATTACTTAAGTCTTAGGAACTAAAACATAATTTAAAAAAAATTCTAATATTAGGAAACCAATATACTAACCAACAGACCTGATAATTCAACAAATAATTTAGGCCCGTATCTTCCAAGTGCACTAGTACAGACTACCTAACTGAAAACTAAACACTTAAGACAATCGGTTTTATTTATCTCCTAGTAGTATTTACTGAATGATCAGTTTCCTGTAACTCAAAAAGATCATTTATATTAGAGAATCCAGGGTAGTCCCAAAGTACAAGATAACTGAACAGTAACCTTTAAAAACATTCAATTTATTTAAACCAAAAACGAAAACATTTATCCATCTCTCTCACCCTCTAGCCCCTGCTCTCTGGCAGCCAGCACTCTGTTCTCTGTATCTGTGAGCCTGGCTTGCTTATCCATTGCTTGGCCTATTTGTTTTTTGGATTTTACACATAAGTGATCTGACTTGTCTTTTTCTTTCTCTTATTTCTGTCTAAACAGTAACCTTTCTGAACTCTCCTCTAACCAGCAAAAGTGAATCACTTGCTCAGCATTTGCACTTCTGGATGTTACTTGTTCAGACCCACGTAAGGGTCTTTGTGCCATCTGTGCTACAGATCAGACTACGGAGCCTGAGCAATCCCAGTCACTCACTACCGCTCGGAAACCCGATCAAGCCCGTATTATTTCCTTTTATAATGAAACACACACAAAATAGGCCAATCTCTGAATTAGGAGGAACATGCAAATAACTATATGAATAAAGGCATTCTGATTCATGCTATTAAGTGCAAACCTGGCAAATTCATTAAGCTGCTTAAAAAGGCTTTTATAGTCGATGAATATGTAAGCTTCCAATACTACTACCAACCTGTGTGTGGGCTGTGGAACTTTTCTTCCAAAGAAATCAGGGGACTCAAAAGAACCGTGTTCTTTATTTAAGCTCTAGAAAGTTTCTATAACCACCATCAGTAAGAAAAAGTATACTTAAAACCATCAGCAGGTTTATGCTTCTTGATTTGCACAAACCACAAGGAAAGGTTTACATTAGTTTACATAAAAATTCAAGTTTTCAGAAGCAGAGGTAAGTAGGTACGAACCTCATTAAAACAGGATACCAGGGGTGCCTGAGTGGCTCAGTTGGTTAGGTGTCTGACTCTTGGTTTTGGCTCAGGTCATGGTCTCGGGATCCTGGGATCGAGCCCCACATTTGGGCTCTGTGCTCAGCACGGAGTCTGCTTGTCCCTCTCCCTCCGCTCCTCCCCCTGCTTGTGCTTGCTCGCTCTCTCTCTCAGAGAAGTAAATAAATAAAAATTTTTTAAAAAAAGGATACCAAAGTAGAAACTACTTCAAAAAAGACAGTGCTACACAACCATTCAATTATAAAAAATGCGAGATGCTACTAGCAGGCATAAGCACAAAGGCCAGTTGATTTGAAGGACAGTAGAATTCCATCCTTAAAAAGATGGGTCAGAATCAAAGTCATTCCTTAAAATTATCTTGTGAAAGAGAACAATTTAAGAACCTACAATGTTAGAAGCATCCTATTGGAATAACCCCAGGAAGCCAAATCAATCGGCTTCTCATACTCTTCATATATTAACTAAAAAATAATTAAAATCCACTGTTAAATTACATAAAGGCCTTTTTCTTTAAGTTTTCAAAATTTATTGTTTTGGATTTCTGTGGCAGGAAAAGCTTTAAACATTTAGCACAGCAACCCTTAGGAAGCCCCCACTGACTGCCCAGATGGGAAGAAAATACTACTTCACCCTGAGGATAAGGTAGGTACTCCCAAAGGAAGTCTGTGAAAGACTGTGGAGAAGAGGTGCCAAAGCAAAACAAAAAACAAAAAACTTTTCCATTTGGAAAGTGGAAGTCAGTTTCCATCTGAATACAGGAAAAGTTAATGATACACACCCCAAGGGCACAGCTACCCCTCCGCAGATTGAGTTCAAAGAACTCTTTCTCTAAGTGTGAATTAGCTATGTGATTTCCGGATGAGAATCTTTTTTTTTTTTTTTTTTAAGATTTTATTTATTTATTTATTAGAGAGAGAGCACAAGCAGGCAGAGCGAGAGGGAGAAACAGACTCACCACTGAGCAGGGAGCTCAACGTGGGGCTCGATCCCAGGACTCTGCGATCATGACCTGGGCCCAAGGCAGACACTTAACTGAGCCACCCAGGTGCTCCTCAAGTACGAGAATCTTCACAACAGACCCAAAGTGTTCAAAGAACAGATTCCAGGTCAAGTATTAGGCCAGAAGCATCTCGTTTTGTTAATTTCTCTCCTCAAAGTTTCAAAACACTAAATCAGGGTTGAAGACATCTGTAACCACTCTGATAAAAGGACTCCATTGAGATGAATAAACCTGGAGATTCTGGCACAGAGGAAGTATGGCTGATAGTACATCCTCTGATAAACTTCATAAAGGAGCCGATTAGTTCACTTTCGTCACACACACATATTCATAACATGGGGAGGTTTCACTGAATGGCACCACACTGCTCAGCGGACCACAGTGGCCCACACTATAGTAACATTCTTGAACATTTGCATGATAGCCTTCGATCCTTTTTTTTTTTTAATAGATTTTATTTATTTATTTGACAGAGAGACAGCCAGCGAGAGAGGGAACACAAGCAGGGGGAGTGGGAGAGGAAGAAGCAGGCTCCCAGCAGAAGAGCCTGATGTGGGACTCCATCCCAGAACACTGGGATCATGCCCTGAGCCGAAGGCAGACGCTTAACGACTGAGCCACCCAGGCGTCCCAGCTTTCAACCCTTCTTAATCCAGATTATAATATCCAACAACGTCATCATCTCCAAATCAATGCCACCCAGGTGCACCACGGGCACCATCCGGCAGACAGCACCGTGTCTGAATCAAGTGGGAATCAGGATTCCACATCACACCAGTCTTCCCTATCCAGTGGTAGTCGAGTCATTTTGAACTTTTAAAATCAGAGTCCAGGTTCTCTTTTAGCTTTGGCAATGTCAACTTGGTGAAGTTACAGGTCTAGTCCTAACGAAAGTGTTCCACTCTCCAGAAACACATATTTTAATCCAAAGAAACAGAAATTTAAGTTTTTAAAAATTTAACTTTTATCCTCAGTTCTCGAAAAAAGTTTATCTTCCTTCTGATGCCTTTGTTGACAAATAATGCTTACAATGGACAGAAAATCTAAGGGACGTTGTCCAAATTCCACATCTTTTCCCAGTGATTTTCCAGTAGAAAATGTTTTTTTGATGGTTGCAAAGATGATATTCAAAAAATACACCTGGTCTTACAATGACTTCTAGGAAAAATCTGAGTTACAGATCACAGCTTTTTCTTCCCTTACATAATACAAGCATATGAAACTAGCACTGCAGTTGCCCAGACCTGATGGCAAGGCACCATCGACAGGTTTTTCACCATTCCACAGCTGTCTTCACCACTTAGTGCCCTCAGCGAGCTCCAACCTCACAAGATTGCCTTTAGGTCAGGTTAGGTGGGAAGCTATCTAATAAAAAAGCTATAAAATGAAATGACAAAACAAATTTCTGATTTGTTTACGTCTACATTGATTGGAATCAGAAAGAGCTATTTTAAGTTCCAAGAGGTGCATCGGTCTTCCTTCTTCAGTACTTTGTCAGAAGAGGTCGCTATAAAGAATGCGATCTCCAGGGGCGCCTGGGCGGCACAGCGGTTAAGCGTCTGCCTTCTGCTCAGGGCGTGATCCCGGTGTTACGGGATCGAGCCCCACGTCAGGCTCCTCTGCTGTGAGCCTGCTTCTTCCTCTCCCTCTCCCTCTCCCCCTGCTTGTGTTCCCTCTCTCGCTGGCTGTCTCTATCTCTGTCGAATAAATAAATAAAATCTTCAAAAAAGAATGCAATCTCCACTACTTCATTCTTTTTTTTTTTAAAGATTTCTTTTTTGAGAGAGAGCACGCACGTGCATGGGGGAGGCGAGGGAGAGAATCTCCAGGCGGACTCCCTGCTGAGTAAGGAGCCTACTACGGGACTCGCAAGACCCATGAGATCCTGACCTGAGCCGAAAACCAAGAGTCAGATGCTCAAGCGACTGAGCCACCCAGGTGCCCCCTAGTACTTCCTTTTTCAATGGTTCTTTTACTTCAGTGCTATTGGGGTGGTTAAATACCAACACTTGCACAAGCATCCAGGTCCGTAACAAAAAGACATATGTTACTGATGCTTTCAGTAAGGTGCTTGTTTTACATCGTAAAATCAAAACCTATGCAGTGAAACTATCAAGTTATACAAAATACAGGATAAACAAACCACATTTGTTCTCTCTCATGGCCTCGGCAGTACAGAGAATACTAGCACAAGTCCTGGTGACCACTGATACACTGAGGCAATGTTGACTAGCTGTGAGTTCTAACATTCAAATACTTTCACGTTCCTGCTTTCCTGCATTACAGTGTTGTGCGCAACGCACTACCAGAAGGATGAAAACCTCAAGCAGGCAAGCCGCAACGACGGAGTACGTATTAAAGGACAGCCAAGATGATCATAAAATGCTCCTAGCCTAAGAAAGTACTCTTGAAATAATATATACGTTTCTTTGACAACTTGTTCTAAAAACATAAACATCAGATGTGATTTTAAGTATACCATTTTCCCCACATTCCTGTTTTTTTGGATACGTGGAAATAATCTAGTCTAAGCTATAAAATGCTTCAAACTTATGGTTTAAAATGAGTTAACATACGAAAGATTGTTAGAATCTGAGGTTCTCTAGGAATCAGAGGGATTATACCATTATCTCAATGAAAAACGATGACAAATAGCACTATTCCCATAGGGCGCCTGGGCGGCTCAGGTCATGATCCCAGGGTCCTGGGATCGAGCCCCGCATCAGGCTCCCTGCTCGGTGGGAAGCCTGCTTCTCCCTCTTACACTCCCCTTGCTTGTGTTCCCAATCTCACTGTCTTTCTCTGTCAAATAAATAAATAAAATCTTTATTTTTTTTTTTAAAGATTTTATTTATTTGACAGACAGCCAGCGAGACAGAGAACACAAGCAGGGGGAGTGGGAGAGGAAGAAGCAGGCTCCTAGCGGAGGAGCCTGATGTGGGGCTCGATCCGAGAACGCTGGGATCATGCCCTGAGTCAAAGGCAGACGCTTAATGACCACACCACCCAGGCACCTCAATAAATAAAATCTTTAAAAAAAAAAATAGCACTATTTCCATTTTGTTGATGATACCTGAACCAAAATGGAGAGCTTAACAAGACTTAGTGTGCTTTGCTTATGGATGAAAGATCTCCCATCATTAGGTTTCTAACTCAAATCCTTTAAATTATATTGTAGAAAAAGAGCTACATTATAGTAATTTTGAGAACATTTTAATAAATTAAAACCATGCCACTAGAAAATCCTTTTTTGGGGGAGGGTACTTAGATCTGGTGATGGTTACAATTTATCAGGAAATACAACAGAAAGATGAACTTCATAAGCTCCTACATTCATTTAGGCACTCAGCAAAATATTTAGTGAGGAACTTCTATATATAAAGCACTGTCCTGGATGTTAGGGGTTGGGGGGGTTGTTTGTGGTAGCCAATTAGTCAGGGAGGCATGCCTGCTTCATGCAAAGGAAATAGGAAGTGGAATTCTTAAGACAGAAGAGTAGCAGGGGATGAGGTCAGAGAAGTAATGAGGGGAAGAAAGCAGGATCACGCAGGACCTTCCAGGCCTAAGAACTCTGGATTGAATTCTGAGTGAAATGGGGAAACACTGACAGGTTTTGAGCACCAAAGTGACATTATTATTTTTTTTAAGATTTTATTTATTTATTTGACAGAGAGAGAGAGCGCGTGCACAAGCAGGGGGAGCGGCAGGCAGAGGGAGAGGGAGAAGTAGGTTCCCTGCTGAGCAGGGAGCCCAATGCAGGGCTCGATCCCAGGACCCTGAGATCATGACCTGAGAAGAAGGCAGACGCTCAACTGACTGAACCACCCAGGCGCCACTATTTATGTTTTAATAGGATTACTCTGGATGCTGTGTTTAAAACAGAGTGTAGAGGCCAAGGACAGACACAGAAACCTGTTGGGAGGCTTTTGAAATAAATCAGATGAGAGACAAGGTGGTGACTTGGATTCACACTGGGTATGATCAGATTCTAGATCTATTTTGAAGATAGTAGGCTCCTGAGGAGGAATCAAGGACGATGCCAAAGTAAGAGTACTGAGTAGGTATCAGTGGAGATGGGGAAGCTGTGCAGAAAGATTCACTTTACTTCTGGTCACGCTGGGCTTGAGACGTCTACCAAATATCCACGTGGAGACAGTAAGAAGGCAGGTGCTCTAAGGATCGGAGCTCAGGAGAGAGGTGTAGGCTGGAAGCGTAAATTTGGGAACTGTGGGCATAGAAATTGTATTTAAAGCTAAGACTGGTAGAGAGCACCAGGAGAAGGAGTATAGAGAATGCTAAGGACTAAGCCAGGGGGCACGCCAACATTAAGAAAAAGACCTGTAAAGAAGACCGAGCATGAGTACTAGCGAGCTAGGAGGAAACCCGAGTGAGTGTGGGGTCCTGGGAAACAAGACAGGAAAGGGCGTCAAGGAAGACGTAACCAACTGTGTCAAATGCTACTGATAGGCCAAGTAAGTGGAGAAGACTACCTACCTGTTGGAATTAACCTTGTAAGGGTCATTAGTGACCTTGACAGAAGTAGTTTTAGTGGAATGCTCCGAGGGAAATGCCAAATGGAGGGACTTTACAAGAGAAAGGGAGAAGAGGAATTGAAGATAATGGAGTACGGATGATTGTGTCAAGGAGTTTTGCTCGCAGAGGGGAATGAAGAAATGGAATAGTGGTGAAAAAGTGGAATTGAGAGGAGGATTTTTTAAGGTTCGTTCAGGGCGTATTTTTTTGTGTTGATGAGGAGCAATCCAGAAACTGATGATGGAGGGAAGAACTTCAGAAGTGACTGGCCCCGAGCGAGGCAGGGAGGAGGAGATCTTGCGCACAGAAGCAGGTAATGGCCCGTGGGGGAAGGCAGGTCTGGAGGTGCAGGTGGCGGCAGAGAGGCGTGCAGTGCAGGGGGCGGGGGGATCTGTAGAAATTCTCGGATTGCTTCAATTTTCTCGGTTGAAGAAAATTATACTTCCGGCCCTCTCATAAGCAACACTAAACAGCAACAACTACCGGCCTGGTGAGAATCTGCAATATACCCCGTGGTGCTTTCTTCTCCTAAAGATGCTCATCTGTTTTTACACAGAACGAGGTTCGGGAAACCTGAGCGTCTGTTAATAGTTCAACACACACAAAGTTCATCAATAAGAATGTGTGAGCCAGGAAAGAGCGAAGAGTCCATCATTTCTGTGTACGCCCCGAGAGAAGGCTCATTTATACAATGACGGGTCACCTACTTCAGTCTTGGATTACAGGACATTGACCATTAAGAGTTTTTCCTCTAACAAGGAGGTATATTCTGACATCTCACATGTAAAAATGAAAGGCACCTTTCACAACAGGAGCCTCTGACTTTCCTTATGGGAGAAAGACTATTTTGAAGGGTACTTACCGACGGTGGCCACAGGAGGCTGGGAAGGGTACTGAGAACTTGTTGTGGCAGGATACTGGCCACCAGGTGGGAAAGGACAGCCTGGGTAACCACTGAAAAAAGAACAAAACCCGTTCGGTGTTAAGATGACTCAATGCTAGAGTATCTTTAAGAACCCCGTTCAGAAAGTTAAGCTTGACCTGTTGTTTTATCAGTTAATGGATTTTTAGAGCCACAGGTGTCTATTCAAGCCAAGTTCTAGAAGCAGTTCCATTAATGACACTGGAGTCACTCTTAAGTAAATGGTTAAAATACTCTTGCTTGGCTCTGTGTATTTGACGGTTGTCTTCACAGGGAGCAAAACAACTAGCGTATTTCTAAAGGCAGTTGAACAGTATCAGAACTGGAAGCAACCACAATTTGTGAGAGAACTTTCCCGTTCTGGTTAACGAGCATATCAGGAAATTATATTATTCAATTTTTACCTATGGTTCATTGATACCCTTTGAGGATATCTGATCTGAAAAATTTCCTCTTTAAATAGTTTTAAAAATTTTCTTCTCTATGGATAGTTTGTCTCACTCATGTATTCATATCAGAGTCAGGTCAGGAGGAACTCTCCTTCAAAGTCTTCTCCTCCAATCTGTTATCCAACATTGTTTTATAAACATCATTAACAATATCCCGGACAAATGGTCATCTTTATTGAACATTATCATTTTGATAGAACTTCCACCTAATGGTTCTAGATTTGCTTTCTGGAAAACCACTTGAATAGTAGAAGACTTCTAACATCAGTCATCTTTGGGTGAAATCTTTTAAATTCTCTCAACCATTCTTCACAGGACCTGATTTTCAGGTCTAATCACTTTCCTCTGAACGCTCACTAGTTTGGCAGCGTTTCCCTTACAATGGAGAAGAAAAGTAAAACAAGATGATCACTAGCTACCTGTTAGTTGGACAATAAATCTTGATTAGTTGTCAGATCTAGGACACTGGCAGTTCTGACCAATCTGCCTTCTACAAGTCCATTAAAATTATTGATGAAACCCAGCCAGTTCAGAGCCTTGGAGCAAAAGCTCTCGGTCTGGAGTCAGTAATCCGTTTCTAGTGTGGTGGCTCAGAGATCCTACTGTTTGGACTATCAGCTCACACTTTATCACTCGTCCCCAACAAAAACTTCTGTAGAGCTTGTTGAAGAGTCGATGTAATCACAATACTCTCTCATCTATCGGTACAGAAGCCAAATCAAAGAAGAGAACAGCAGGCGTTTCTGTTCCTAGAGGACACATGCCAAAGGCTACTGAACGCTGCTCTTGTCTCTGGTCTCTAATAACCCTGCTACCATGGTGCCAGGAAACACTGCCGATCTCACCGAAATTTCTGAGTCTACGGTTTTGAGAACTGGGATCAACGTGCTCTTTTTTCTGGGGTTTCTCCCACTTTGCATACCCTTTTAAAGACAATCTGAGACCATACCGCTGAATTTTTCAGTAACCTGGTATAAATCTTTTCTAGGCCTACAGACATTAACTTCCAAGAACTCCCTTGTCTCTTAGTCTGCTCAATTTCCTCTTCATAGTTATTCTCTATGTTCAGGGTTAATAATTTTTCTTGAGTAAAGAACTGAGTGATAGTATCTTCTATCTTCGTATATAATTAAACAATTTGTTCTACGTAGTGCATCCTTTTCACACTGCTAAAGAGTCCTTTTAAAACTACATATTTAAAAAGAATTTTCCAATACCCTTATGTTCTTTTTTCTTTATGTACTCCTTCAAATTTTACTCATTATTATATTGAAGGCACTGTTTCGAAGTGCTCGAAGTAGGAGCTAAGATATGAATCCATTCCTTCCTCAATATGCTATCAAAACAGGGCAAGACCCTATAAACAATCCTGAGAGGATCAAGGAAATAAGACATGCTAAGTAAAAACTCAGCAGATGTAGAATGGAAAATCACTACCAGCTAGAGGAGATCAGGGAAGGTTCTGGGAGATCTGTAATATCCATGAAGTTGCACCTTTATTTTAATTCCTTTACTCCTAACTCCATATTCTTCAACCACATTACAGTGTTTCCTTATTCTTCCTGGAACTTTCGGGGGCTTTCACACTTTGCTTACATAAAATGAGTGGGCTGGACTTGAGAACTGGAAAGTATCCCCTCCAATGTTATAACTCTTTGCTGCTCCCTCCACCTCTAAACACCGAATTTCCTTCCTCAAGGTCCTCCTCGTAAACCTGTTCTTTCATTTATAAGCTATCGCTGAGCTCTCACCTCCACAGCAGAGGTGACCTCCCCTCTGAAGTTCTATTTATCACAGCACTTACCATTGTCTGTCTTTTCTGATACCAGGAACTGCTTCCCAATATCTCACCACAGGCGTGCTAGTACACAGACCCAAACTAGAACCACCATTCTTGACATACCTTTTAGTTTCCTTGTGCACATGCTGCAGGTGCTAAATTAAACTTTCAAAAGATCTTAAGATTTGGAAGAGAACTTAGAGATCATCTAGTCCAACTTTCTAGAGCAAGAATAAAGACTCTCATATTCATTGTTTAAGATAAAGATTCTTCTTGAGTCACTGATTTATTAATTCTCCTTTAGGACAAAGGGAGAAGAGAAAGAGGTTCTGAAGCTCTTCTGCCAAAACCTTTCATACACGGAAAGATACAGATAGCGATTTGAATACAGTTACTAACCTTAACAACTCGTTGGTCTACTACTTATATTTTGACATTAAAAGTTACATTTCAAAGGAAAAAAACATCAAATTTTTGAAAAACAGCTGTCTCAAAGAGGAACTTCTTACAAATAACCTGACAAAAGACACTCTGATGGTTACCTAAGATTTAGAGTTTTGTTTTTTCAGCTTCATTTTTATGTACGAGTTTCTTTGAAATGGCTTTATTATTCCGAAGTCCATTTCCTTACTGTACTTCTAACAACTATTTCCTTAGGTCCAAAGTTCCTTCTTACTACTGACTATTAATTGTAAAGGCTTATAATTTCAGGGCTTCAGACAAGAAGATTCTTTTTTTTTTTTTTTAAAGATTTTATTTATTTATTCGACAGAGACAGAGACAGCCAGCGAGAGAGGGAACACAAGCAGGGGGAGTGGGAGAGGAAGAAGCAGGCTCCCAGCGGAGGAGCCTGATGTGGGGCTCGATCCCAGAACGCCGGGATCACGCCCTGAGCCGAAGGCAGATGCTTAACAACTGTGCCACCCAGGCGCCCCAGACAAGAAGACTCTGTTTCTAGAACTTAATCAGAAAAATAAGCACCTCAAGAAATCTAAAACTTACAGCCTGTTTATATATTACAACCATAGGAATCTTTCTTTATTGTCCCTCACAGATATTCATCTAGTCTCTGCTTATCTCTCTAATATGACAGAATGCTTACTACCTTGTCAAGCATGTCTCTGAAATTCAGAAAGATCCAGAAATAAGACCGCTAAATTTAAATTATAGGATCCTGCATATTATACATGTACTTACATCAGGTGTTCAGGAAATCTGTCTACATTTATCCGTGAGAGTTATATGAAGCTAAAAACAGTTTAAAAAATTTCTCGTTAATAGTTAAAGTAGCCAGAAATCTCATCTGGACACCGGTATGTGCCATCTTGCATTTTAAGTCAACCCAAAGACCACCCTTTGTAAAGTAGTCTTTGATTACCACTGAAACTACGCAACTGAAACATGGGTTAATCATTATTTCTCATTGATTTTCTAATGTGTCTTACTCATAGACTGATCTCACGATTAATCTAACCTACCTAGGTTATGTTATCATTAAATGGTTAAAATAAGAGGTTGGTAGTATATGTAGTCTATGAACTGAATGAATAAATAAGACAAGACTGACCCCATCATGTGAACCATTAATCCATTCCCTCAATTTACAAAAAAGTTAAGTCTTTTTTAAAACGGTATTAAAATATAGGGGCGCCTGGGTGGCTCAGTAAGTTAAGCGTCCGACTCTTGATTTTGGCTTAGGTCTCGGCCTCAGGGTTGTGAGATCGAGCCCCACATCAGGCTCCATGCTGGGCGTGAAGCCTGCTTAAGATTTTCTTTCCGTCTCCAGGAAAAAAAAAGGGTATTAAATTATTTTTTCTCCTTGGTTAAATTCATTATAGTTAGTATTCCATTAACCTTTCAGCTATCTACACTAAATATATAAAGTTCTTAAAAGGGAAGCAGAGCAAGCAAGGATTTCAAAGTCCAAAACCAACCAAGATCATTGTCATTATCTCACTCCTTCCTTCTCTGAAAACAAAATGAAGTTACATGTCTCTAGAATGGAAAAAACTCCTTTGGAATTATATACATACCATAAAATTTCACCAATAAACCAAGTCTTACCTTCCATTAAACTGCAACTACGTTTACTTTAATGCTCTGGTTAGCATCCATTATTTCCAATCTAGATCTAACAGAATTTCTTTTTTTTTTTTTTTTTAATGATTTTTTTATTATATTATGTTAGTCACCATACAGTACATCCCCGGTTTCCGATGTAAGGCTCGATGATTCATTAGTTGCGTATAACACCCAGTGCACCATGCAATACGTGCCCTCCTTACTACCCATCACCAGCCTATCCCATTCCCCCACCCCCCCTCCCCTCTGAGGCCCTCAGTTTGTTTCTCATAGTCCATAGTCTCTCATGTTTCATTCCCCCTTCTGATTACCCCCCTTTCTTTATCCCTTTCTTCCCCTACTGATCATCCTAGTTCTTATGTTCCATAGATGAGAGAAATCATATGATAGTTGTCTTTCTCTGCTTGACTTATTTCACTTAGCATTATAGATCTAACAGAATTTCTAATACAATTATTCAAAAGATTTTTCATTACCTGGGATTGGGAGGATATCCAGATGGATATGCAGAGATTCCACTTGGCATGCCTGGGATATAGGAAGCTAAAAATAATTTTTAACATTTTAAAATAATGTGCATAGTCCTGGATATACAGGCAATCAAATAAGACATAGATCATTGTCAAACCACTGCAAAATTTCATACAGGTAAAGAATCCAAATCTCAGCACCAAAACAAAACAAACACTCCACCCATATTAGTTCTTTAATGCAAGCAGTATCTTCAAATCACAAATTCTCAAAGCATTAACTATGAGGCATGACAATACACATGACAATCCCAACAGGGAATCACTGGCAAACAGGTCAACCTGGTCAGCTCTCCACGCTCTCAAAGAATCTGTAACCTGACCCAGCAGCTGGTTCCACTGGAATTTAGAGGAAGGTAATTCTGCCCTCCTCTGGCCCAAGGTCAGCTTCTAGAAAGTGCCCTCTTTGTTATATCTAAGAAACCTTTTGATATTTCTTGTTGACCAAATGTGGACCAGTTTGCACAGGTGGTTTTGTTGGCTTGATTGAGGACTTTAAAAGACTTCAAATTACTATGAGAAGTCCTTTACAAAATTTATATTCAGGTAGACAGGGTTAAAGCAAAACAAAAGCTCAGAAATACTAGGGAAAAAAGGTTCAAATCTAGCAAGCTTAAAGAGTGGTTTATATATTTTTTTAGAACACTAAAGACACAGAACTGGTCAGCGGCGCCAGGAGGCTAAGCAACGTAGAGAAAGAAAATTTTGACTTTAACTGGAAATGACTTGTCTGAGAATCAGTTTATCCTCCGTGAAATTTTTCTCACTGAATACAATGATGAATTAGCTCTTAATCCAATCAATAAATATTCTAGTGCCTTCTATGTAACCAGCACCAGGAATCTGATTAAAAAAAGAAAGAATTCCTGGCTTTGAGTTGCTCATGGTCTAGTGGAGGAGATGAGGAATAATAATACAGAGTGCGCCGTGTGATGACAGGAGAAGTGCACGGTCATACATACACACGGAACCATAAAGGAGGCAGCTAATCTAACCTAAGACGTGGGGGAAAATAAAAGTGACCTAGCAGAGGAGTGGTACAGAAAGGCCTGGAAGGCAAGAGAGGTGGAGCCGTCAAGAAATGAACTTTTAAAGCACAAATATAAGTGGTTGGGAGCAGTCTACACTGGGCTCTGACCAAGGGGCTCAGAAATCTTTCCCAGAGATGCTGAGCACACATCTCCGAGTATCAGTGTTCAGTCTTCCTGTTAGGATGAACTATAGATGTTGTAAGTAAATTTTTTCTTAAGTATAAGAAGCTAGGATGATGTTCAATGCTATTTTAGGAAGGGGAAAAAACCTCCCGAAATGTCTCAACTGCTGGATTCCAGAAGACATTTTTTTCTTCCTGGGCAAAGCACAGTTGTCTATAAGAACATCAAAACAGGGGCGCCTGGGTGGCTCAGTTGTTAAGCGTCTGCCTTCGGCTCAGGGCGTGATCCCAGCATTCTGGGATCAAGCCCCACATCAGGCTCCTCCGCTGGGAGCCTGCTTCTTCCTCTCCCACTCCCCCTGCTTGTGTTCCCTCTCTCGCTGGCTGTCTCTATCTCTGTCAAATAAATAAATAAAATCTTAAAAAAAAAAAAAAAAGAACATCAAAACACCAGGCTACTATTAAGTGTCAGCAACACACATGGTCAATTACTAACCCCCCCGTGCTAGTTTTTCTCTGTACACATAAACTACCACTTCATGGTTATGAGCAGTCATAGTCCTGCACCAAATTTTCATAATCAGAAGCAATTTTCCTTTTCTAAGGTCTGAAAAGCTACTAACTAATTCCACCAAAGCCTTCAAATTTTAATTCTTAGAAACAACAAATGCTATTTGGATCCAAGACTATCAAGGAAGAAGAAAATGAGGTAATTTTAGAGCCAGAATAAAATGGGATACAGATTACCCCTAACACATAGGATTAAATAAGAATGAACATGAAGTGCTTAGCTGTGTCTCACAGTTATAAGTCAATAAATGTTGACTATTACTGTTAGTTGTCAAAAAATGAGGTTTGGCCATTACATCTTTTAATGTGACTCTTAGCTAGCTCAATGTCATCCTAAAATAGCAGATCAAAAAGTATTCTGAATAATGATAAAAATAACAATAGAAGTATATAATTCTGAACTAGAAGATAATCCTCATATAAGTTACATCCAGATTTCTGGGCTATTCCTTGGTGTGTGTGGAAGGGAATGGAATTCAGACTTTTATCTATTTATAGTCATACCTATTAATAATCAGTATCTTTTAAATGTATAAAAAGTATTACAACTGGAACTGAAGGATAATAAATTGGCCCCTTGTAGTAATTTACTTAAATCAGCTATACATTGTTTAATGTGATATACAGTGAGTGCAAAACTGAACTGCAAAAATGATCTCTTTACTGTGGCCTCTTTCTGGAATGCTGCACTTCCAGTGTCAATATAAAACTGGAAGAAACTTAAAATGGAAAAAAAAAGTTGCTTAGGAGACTGCCCAAACTTCTGAAAAGGTTACTTCAGTGGTCACTGGCTACGTTATTGGAGCAAACATGAATGGCAAACTAGGAAATATTTGGTATTTCAAACTTAAAAGAGCAAGGTTGTCTAATCTCAAGTCCTAGGGTCAACAGAATTTATTAAGACGAAAACAAATTTCTGGTCCAAAAGAATCACTAGAACTTTTAGTAAAAGAGCTACTAATTCCTAAAACCAAACTTACTCTGTGAAGGCAGGGAAGGAAAAGGAAGTGGGTTCAGAAAGTTCTTTCTGTTAAATTCCCATTCAGCTTGTGAGTCAGTGCTCCTCAGGACAGGACAGATCAAAGAGAGGGTAACTCCCAGTGTAAGAAAAATGAAAGCTCACATAATCTAACTTAAGTTTTGCTTAATTATAATCTTGAACAAACTTGTTTAAAAAAAAACACCACAGCTCAAAACACAATGAAATCAGTACAGGTTTAGCAAAGTCAAAACAAGTAAGTACAACCAATTCTCAATTATTCAAGGTGATTTGAAAGTATTAACAGGAATTACTGGAAAAAAAAGAAAGAATAGAGATAACGTACACCAACCAGGGGAGAGCACTGACTTCATGCTCTCACCCTCTCCACACCAGGTAAAATCATGAATTGGCTGTACTCAAGAGAAGAAAGCCGAGAGCTAGATGTTCGGTTGTGTAACAGCCAGAATAGCAGAACGTCAATGAGCTAGTTGACTCTCATCGATTCTTATCTACAGCACTGATCGGGCAGTTGCAAAGAAAAGCAGGCTACCTTTCGAGTTTTGTTTCCAAACTGATGATAGAAGGCTATTCCATGGCATGTATAATTAAAAATTAAAAAAAAATTCTAGCTCTATTCCAGCATTCTCTCTCTTCCATTTTAGAATCGAGCACACCCATAGTTAGATTTCTACCCACAAAGGAAAGCCCAAATGCCAGTCTTTGGTGGGACTCTGTACATGCAGATGTGTGGCCTCAGAATACCTCCAAAAAATCCACTAACTGGGTAAGCTAAAAAGCGAAGGCATGAAAAACGATTTTTTTTCTAGGTTTTGTGTTTTGTTTATGAGTTTAAAAATCAGACTTAATTATACTTACTATTTGGTGGCCCTGTTGCCTGGTATGGTGGATAAGATGCTGAAATAGTAGGACGAGAGAAGACTGGAGGTTCATCTCCAAACACCACGATCATGACCTGAATAAGCCCCAATAAGTCAGACTGGGGCTAAAAACAGAAAACAAATTAAGTCAGCTACAGATTTTTTTTTTTTTTAAGGTTTTATTTATTTGTCCGAGAGAGAGAGAGAGAAAGAATGCACACAACAGGGACAGGGAGAAGTAGGTTCCCCACTGAGCAGGGAGCCTGATTCAGAAATCGATCCCAGGGGCGCCTGGGTGGCTCAGTCGTTAAACGTCTGCCTTCGGCTCAGGGCATGATCCCGGCGTTATGGGATCAAGCCCCACATCAGGCTCCTCTGCTATGAGCCTGCCTCTTCCTCTCCCACTCCCAGGATCGAGATCATGACCTGAGCCGAAGGCAGACGCTTAACTGCCTGAGCCACCCAGGCGCCCCAAGACCGAGAGTTTTCTATGAAAGTTCAACCTCCCCCTTCTATAACAGAGAGATGTTACTGACAATCAGCTGTTCAGGCAGGGACCACATATTCCAGCCATTCTTGCAACTAGTTTTTATCAACGGACCGTAAGCAGAAGTGACTTAACTTTCAAGCCAAGGTGGGTAAGAAGGGGGTTAACTCCTTCACCACCTCTAGATGCTTGTCTTCCGTGATGCAGACACTCCGCCAGCCTGGGAGATGGTGGCACCACAAACCGGGAAGAGCCTCGGTCCCAAGCACCAAGTAGAGGAAAGCTGCTTGCCATGAGGGACACCCCCAGGGGACATTTTTTTTTTTTTTAAACAGATTTTATTTACTTGCCCTAGAGAGAGAGAGTGTACAAGCAGGGGGAGCGGCAGGCGGAGGGAGAGAAGCAGGCTCCCCTCAGGGCAGGGAGCCCGATGCAGGGCTCAATCCCAGGACCCTGAGATTATGACCTGAGCCAAAGGCAGATGCTTCACCGACGGAGCTGCCAGGCACCCTCCCCCCCCCCGCAGTAGACTATTACATGGGCAAGAAACTTCTATAGCGTTAAGCCTCTTAGCACTTTGGAGTTTCTGTTTTGAAGCAGCTAGTGATTACTAGTCAGAGCTAACTAATGTATTCATCTAGTATACTTCAGACATTATACCAGATAATCATTGCTTTTAATACCCTAATCTTGTTCAAAAGTCTAAAATGACTCCCAACTGTCTACTGAAGGACAAAGTCCCTAGCTAACACTCAGGGTCCTTCATGGTATAGCCCCGAATACCATACTAAAGTTAGCCACCGTTGTGTCTTTTCTGTGAAATCTGTCTTACATACAGAAATGTCTGACCTATGTAACTTTAACGAGTTAAGAAATTAAGAAAACACCTGGAAGCCACTGCCCACGTTAAGAAATAGAAGACTGACAATAACTTAGAAGCTCCAGACTGCATCCCCCCGTTTCCTCATGACATAAACCACTTCTCTGATTGAGTGGATAATCATTCTTTGGCTTAACTGTAAACATACTACCTTATGATGTCCTGAGCTGTCTGTTTAATGTGGCTTTTTTGGGAACTTCATATGAATTTAATCAAACTGTACATTCTATTGAGATTTGCTGCTTTTGTTCCATGTTTGAAAGATACATTCCTGTTAAAGAGTACAGCTATATTTAACTCATTTTCATGTATGGTGTTCCACCCAATAAATATACTAACTTCTTTGTTTTCCTGTTAATAGCTAGGTTGTATCGTCTTCGGCAGTGTATGCCGCCATCGACATTCTTGCTGTATTTCCGAGCACATATGGGCAAGGGTTATTCTTGGGCAGTAGTCCTCAACTGGAGGTGATATATTTGCCTCCCAGGGGATACTGAGAAATGCCAAGAGACATTTTTGGTTGTCACAACTGGGTGTTTTGCTACTGGCATCTTGTGGGTAAAGGCCAGAGATTCTACATCCTACAATAGACAGGATAGCCCTGCCACAATAAAAAAATTACCCGATCCACAAAGTCAATAGTGCTGAGCTATATACCTAGGTGTGAACTGCCAGGTCATAGGGCATGTGCTCACAACTTTACTAACTAAGCCCAACTGGTTCCCAAAGTAGCTGGTGTCAAAGAGTTCTTTTTTTCCACCGCCTCAGTAATCCACATTGTCAACTGGTAGCACACATTTGATGGGTATTCAGTGGTATCTCACTGTGGTTTTAATTTACATTTCCCTCACTACTAGCAGGGTTAAACATCTTTCCATATGTTTATTGGCCACTAGACTTTCTCTTTTGTGAAGCCCTTACTTGCTCAAGAGTTTTATCTATTTTTCTACTTCTGTGGTTTCTTTTATGATTCCCAAGTTATTTTAATATCCTCGATATTATTCTGAGAGTATTAAGTATTACAAATATATTCTTCCAGTTTGTGGTTAGTCTTTTCATACTTTTTAATGTCTTTAATAAATAGAAGTTCTCAATTTGTACAAATTCAAGGGAAAATTTATTACTTTTCCTTTCTAGTAAATACTTTTTGTTTAAAACAAAACAAAACAAAAAAAACACCACCCAAAAAACCTAACCTATTCCAAGATCACAGAGGCAATCTTCCATATTGTTTTTTTTTTTTTCCTTTTGCCTTTTACAGTCTACCTGAAATTTTTGTGTGTTATATGAATAGGAATCCAACTGTCCCAGCTCCATTCCTGAAAAGTTCATCTTATCCCCAAATGATCTGCTATAATACCACTGGTCACATAGCAAGTGTTTATATACAGTGGATCTTTTTATGGGTTGTTTTTTTTTTTTTTAAGATTTTATTTATATGAGAGCAAGCGAGGAGTGCACAAGAGGAGGGGGAGAAGCAGACTCCCCATTAAGCCTGATGTGGGGCTTGATCCCAAGACCCTGAGATCATGACTTGAGCCAAAGTCAGACATTTACCCGACTGAACCACCCAGGCGCTCCTCTGGGTTATTATATTCCATCTATCCATTTGAATATTTCTGTGACAGTTCTGTACTATCTTAATTACTAGTTTTATAATACATTTTGACAGGTGTAGGGCAAGTCCCTTCTACCTTATTCTTCTTGGAGAGGGCCTTAGCTATGCTCAACCTTTTGCATTTCCATATAAATTTTAGATTCAGCTTATCAAATTCAGAAAGTTAAACAAATATAAAAAGAAACAAAAATTGTTAGGACAAAAATCAATTTGTAAAAAACTATGAATAAGGTTCTAAGTCTTCTTTAATGTCTTTCAATAAAATTTAGAATTTTTTCCATAATGGACTTATACATCTTTTGTAAGGTTTATTCATAAATCAATAGCACTGAAAAATATATTCATTTACCAGTTCATTATTCTCTACTCTGCTAAGTCCAATCTGCTATTAAACTGGGCTACTGAGTTCTTAATTTCTATTATTCTATTTTCCAGTTCTAAGATTTCCACTTGGTACCTTTTTTTTTTTTTTTTAAAGATTTTATTTATTTATTCGACAGAGATAGAGACAGCCAGCGAGAGAGGGAACACAAGCAGGGGGAGTGGGAGAGGAAGAAGGCAGGCTCCCAGCAGAGGAGCCTGATGTGGGGCTCGATCCCATAATGCCGGGATCACGCCCTGAGCCGAAGGCAGACGCCCAACCGCTGTGCCACCCAGGCGCCCCTCCACTTGGTTCCTTTTTAATACAATTCTCCATCTTGAACATACTAATCACAATCATTTTCAAGTCTGGGTCTGATAACTGGTTATCTGGGGGTTGTGGTGTCCTGTTTCTACTGTCTTTTTTTCCACCTTTGTCCTCTTTTTTGATGTACTTGGTAATTTTAAACTGTATGCTGGACACTGAAAAATTAGAGAGGCTCTATACACTCCAGGAAGGATTCACCCTATTCTCTGGCAGGCAGATACTGTGAGAATCACCTTAATACAATCAAGACTGAGTTGATTCAAGGCTCCTGGGGTGTGTTCCTCCAGTGGCATCATCTAAGAGTCCAGGATGTTTACTTATACCCCTCCCTCCTTGATAAGGTTCTGAGCTCCTACTATCTCCTCAACCTGGGGCCCCAGAGAACTTGGCTGGGTTTTTCAGATGCTTCTGCGTAGATTTTGGTTTGTTAAAAGATTTTATTTATTTACTTGCCAGAGAGTGAGTGAGTGAGCACAAGCAGGGGGAGCCGGCAGGCAGGGGGAGAAGGAGGCTCCCTGCTGAGCAAGGAGCCTGTTGAGGGACTCGATCCCAGGACTCTGGGATCATGACCCGAGCCTAAGGCAGGCGCTTAACTGACTAAGCCACCTAGGGATCCCTCTGCTTAGTTTTTTAACACTGTCTTTGAAGCTTAGAATTCAGCTTATCCCTTGAGGGAGAGACTCAGGTTATCTGGTTTGCTACTTGATAGGAATGCTGAATAATGAGATTTGAACAGTTTCACAAATACATGCCACCAGTACACTACTTTTTAAAATGCATTTCCCATTATGTGAATCCCATCTATTCTTAAAGGTTCAACTCAAGCAAATAAAATAGTGACTATGTGTATTCTGTAAAGTACCAAGCTCTATACAAATATATTTCTTTTGGAGAAACTTTTCCAATTATCCAGCTCAGTGATTAGGATCTTAGGTGAACTTATCTATCTTCCTGGGAATCCTCTTTGAGTATTAAATGCCAGAGAGCAAAATATATAAAATGCAATGAATTCACACAACACTCTTAATACTTACGTGTTTCCATTCATGTAGATAAGGAAGATATATCTTCCCATTTGCATCAACATGCTTTCCTGTTTTAATAGTCATTGAACTAGTAGGCTTAACGAAACAGATAGGGGGATTATACGGGTATGTGTCCAGCAGCCACAGGCATATTGGAATATTATATGTATTACCTGAAAGAGAAACTTCAGTTACTCTATTTTTATTATTTTTTAATAATGGCTTAGTAGGTAAGCAAGAGAGCTACAACTAAAAAACACTTAAAAGAAAAATAACAAATATTTTATGTTTCAAAGTTCTGTTTAAGATGTTTCTCAAATTTTCAGTTTTTAAAACTATCAGCAGCATTAAGGAGCTAATTGATCACTACTCTGCCAGTGTCTGCTTGCTGCTGTAAAAACATTCTTTACATCTTACGTCTCAATCCATTCTTTGCAACTTGACTCTTGTCATTTCGGTTCATAAGGTCACTGGGAAGGGATATAAGAGGAAGACTACAGAGCTTGGCGTCCTATCAGAACGTGATGTAAGCTGCACCTGAAACTGCCCTGCCAAAAACTATAAGACCTAATCCAGCTGCCACACAGGTGCTGACTGGTGGCCACGGCTTGACCAGTTGTATGGCATTTTCAGTGGTGGTTACGCAGAATCAACGTTATTTCTTCTTCTTTGCTTTAGGTAATAGAATCTTTCTCAGTTGAGGAATTTGACTAAATATAGTCAAACTGCACAGTGTTTCAAAGGATTCAATAGTTAACATACTGAACATAAAGCCATCTCCTTCTCTAAGCTCAAGGCCCAATGTCCCAGCAATCATCTGAATCACCTAATGTATTCAGATACATTTCCTCCCCTTAGAAACAGTTTCACTCCATACGAAGTATATACACCTAAACTGCACTTGAAGGGAATCAGCTGTGGGACTCTGGATTTACTTTTTACCCAAAATTTCATCTATAATGGAAACAAAACAAAACAAACACAACTCCAATAGTATATAACTGAACACATAAAACGTTAAGTGTATTTCCATCACACAGAATACTTTGTTTTATGAAAATAAAGAATTCTACGGAATTACTTAGGCTTAGGACCTATGCCGTGTAAGCAATGGTGAGGGAAGAGAAAAGGTTTAGTTTAGTCAACATCTATCTACAATAAATGTCTTTAATTATGAGATAGTTTCCTGCCTCCCTCTTCCCACCATATAACTGTTTCTCCCATCCAAGTTTATTTCCTGGGGCAAAGGCAAAGTCAATAATCCTGAATTTTACTCAGGCCACCCTAAATTCATCAGAGCTGCTTTATACCACTGATGCTCAAGCATTTTCACGCTCTGCCTAGAACGCCCATTCTCATGGGACTGGTTGACTCACCCTTTAATACCAAATTCAAACGTCCTTTCCTCCACGATCTTCCTACGTGGTCTTATTCTCCTCTGTAATCTCACAGCATCTTTATATTTTATCATTCTACAGCAGTGACAGGAAACCATAACTAACTATCCCCTCTGTTTTACCTATTCGTGTAAGTTCTTCCAGACAAGGTACATCCTTTATTCACCTTTTTTTTTTTTAAAGATTTTATTTATGCACTTATTTGACAGAGCACAATCAGGGAGAGTGGCAGGCAGAAGGAGAGGGAGATGCAGGCTCCCTGCCGAGCAGAGAGCCCGAAGCGGGACTCCATCTCACGACCTCAGGATCGTGACCCGAGCCAAAGGCAGACTCCCAAATGGGCCACCCAGGCACCCCCTTTAGTCACCTTTGTATCCATAGCCCCAGTCCCTATGCCTCATGCACAGCAAGTACTATACAAAATCAACGGGTGTATTACAGAGACACAGGTCTTAGGTAGTCACAAAGAATAATTAAGAAACAGAATTGTCCAAAAAGAGAACAGTCATTCATCAAGCTGAATGCTCCCTTATCACTGTAAGTATTCCAGCACAGGATGGCCGACTGGGTAAAAGAAAACATAATTATCTACCATCAGCATTATCACTGACATTACTACTATAATAAAAAAATTTTTTTTTAAAAAGTAGCTATTATTTATTTGTCAGAGAGACAGCACAAGCAGGGGGGGCGGCAGGCAAAGGGAGAAACAGACTCCCTGTTGAGCAAGGAGCCCGACGTGGGACTCGATCCCAGGACCCTGGGATCATGACCTGAGCCAAAGGCAGACACTTCAGTGACTGAGCCACCCAGGCATCCCATAATAGCTACTTTTGGTATCTGTTTATTACATACCAAGCTCTGTGCTAAGTCCTTTACGTTATCACAACGAATACTTTAAGTCAGTTCTATCATGCAATTGTTCTAGGCGTCCATTGTCACAAAACTGACAGACTACAGAGAACTGAACCCTTACTTTGCCCTGACTTTAAAGCCTCTACCTTAGCCATTATACGATACAGCTCCCCATTGCTGGAAACGTCTGGATGGGGTGGGAGGCTGAATTACAAGGCGCTGAAAATCCCTCTCTAGGGGTGCCCAGCTGGCTTGGCGGGTAGACTGTGAGACTCTTACTCTTGGGGTTGGGTTGTGAGTTCAAGCCCCACGTTGGGTGTAGAGACTACTTAAAAATAAAACATTAAAAAAAAAAAATTCCTTTCTAGTTCTAAGATTCCCTGACTCTCTGAAACGTCGAACTCTTCCAGTGCGCGAGGCACTTACTTGTTGGTATGTCTCAGTAAAGAAGGGGGAAAAAAAGCTGAAAATATTAGGTGCTGCTGCCAGATGAAGTTCAATAAGTTCAAACCTCTACCTCATCATTAAAGTCAGGAGGAAGGTTTACTTATGACTCTCTGGCAACCTACTAGGTGCATCACAATGCATCTGTATTGGAAACGTAAATTACATAAGACGTTTACCTTTATAAGGCACAGGAATTGTTCCAGTGAGGTTCATTAGTTCCCTGGAACTGCCATCATTAAAAACTGAAAAGAAAGAATAATGATTCGATCATGAGCATTTTCACAGATACTCCCATATGAATTATTCTTCCAGAAACACTGGTTAAAACTCATTAATACCCTTGAAAGGAGCTAACTTGTTAATGTCGCATCCATTTTGTCCCATAACAAAATATCCTTTGTTGATTCACTCAATGGGATCGGCTTTTAAATGAGAAAGATGCTTTGAATTACCTGGAAAAATGAATGTGAGCGCTACAGTTCCAGCAAACATACGCTCTTGGTCCCCAACTAATACGATTATAAAGTTACTTAAAAATCACTATCAGCTGATACCACACTAAATGTTAATCCAGTATCATTAAATTTTAGATTGCCCAGATTTTACTGCTACTCAACATCATTCTCAATCCCAAAGTATCAAACCACAGTATTAAAAAGTTTTCAGTCAAATACAGACATCTTTCAATACAAGTATTTCTCATATCATGTCAGTTTTTCTATCTGTAATTGATTATAACGAGGCTACATGATTTATATCAGATGGACTGCTATGATTTGTAAAAATGATATGGAATTAACACTGTATCGCATAGAAAAGCTGTCCTGTGCAAGGTAAGAACACAGAACTATACCGCTGACCTCTATTCTCTTACTTGGCATTGACAATTACCATCTCTGCTATAATTTATTCTAACTTTGTGCTTTTTAAAAAAAAATCACCTTATTTAAATTTAGGGTTTTAATTATTCTATAAGCATGGTGATAATGGTTTAGACTTGGTCCAGCCACATAAATCTTATAAAATTTATTCAGTGATGGAGTCTTTGTCAGTTTGAAGATTTCATTTATTAATTTATTTTGAGGGGGGGAGAGGGCGCGCATGCACTCGTTGAGTGAGGGGAGGGGTGAAGGGAGAGGAAGAGAGAAACTTAAGCAGACTGCACTGAGCATGGAGCCCAAACTGGGCTCGATCGCATAATCCATGAGATCACGACTGAGCTAAAACCAAAAGTCTGACACTTAACCGACTGAGCCACCCAGGCACCCCTCTTTGTCAGTTTAGATAAACATATTTATTCTTTTAGCATGCAGTAAAAACTATACACTTACAGTAAAGTTCTAGCCCCAGTCACTTTTTTTTCCCTCTCTGAAGTCATTTTTAAATTAACTCTAATTCTGGTAATATGAGATTTTCCCCAGATCTAAATACCACAGCATGTGGACAGGAAGGAGAATCGTGCCCTAGGTTTGGGAGAGAAATTCTGGTTCATGCTTGTGTTGTTCAGAAAATACAGGACTCCTTGTCCCTCTGTTAACTCTCATCTCTTGTCACCAAGCTTCTAAGGTTTTCAAAGCCCTAAGAGTGAGTGGAGTTTAGAATGACAGTCTCACCTACAAAACTTAGCTCGTAGCCCTCTGTGCCAAGAGCCTCATAATGGACAGGAGGCAGCAGGGGTTCTCCCTTGGCCCTGGCACATTAGGGGTTTACAAGGACACAGAGTTGGAAAGATGACATTAGGATTGGTGGGGACAAAAAGACCTTTAAAAAAAAAAAAAAAAGGAACAACTCTAGGGGCACCTGGGTGGCACAATTAAAGAGTCTGACTCTTGGTTTCGGCTCAGGTCGTGTCTCAGGGTCATGAGATCGAGCCCCATGTCAGGTTTTAGCGTGGAGTCTGCTTGAGTTTTTCTCTCCATCTCCCTCTGCCACCCCCCACCCTGCGCGCGCTGGCTCTCTCGCGCGCACTAAAATAAAAATATAAATCTTAAAACAAAAAGAACAAATCCAGGTACTGTCATTTCTTACTTAACTCTGTTTTATTTCATCTCAACAGAAAGTAGACACACACTATACCTACCTACTCTATAGAATTAAGGACCATACTAAAAAAAAATGAAAGAGATATTCCAGAATATTATTTTGCAAAATGTGTTCCTGAGAATATAAAGAGATGCTCTGGGGAGAAAAACAAAAAAAGTTCAGTAGTTAATTAACTTTAGGATATACTGTATAGTAGATTCTCTTCTCTCCCCTCTTGGTGAGGCATAATATACCAGCATATTAAAGGTTCTGAGAAATTTTGCTATAAAGAAACCCATTTAATTTTGTTTAATTTATAATTGTTCAAACATATCCCCTCATCCCAAGAAACATTCTTCATAACTATGGATAAAATTTGGGGAAATGATACACTAAATTATTTTTAAGATCCCCTCTAGGTCTAAATTTGCATAGTTCTTTTATTTTTCTAAAACTTAAAATAACTAAACAAATCTGTTAGTACTAGATTGTGTCATTTCCTATCCCCCCAACACTTTTATTAGGTGGAGGTTCAGTCCTACAAAGGAAAAACCAACAAACTTAGAGGAAAATGGGAAACCTACAATAATTAACAAAAAGAGTAAACTCAAAGAACAGTAATTGATATTTTTATTACATAAACTCACCATATGAATCCAATACAGGTTTGAGATCTTTGTATAAAGTAATAACATTGACAGTTTCACGTACAGTTAGGTCTCTGTATTTGTACTGAAAAGCAAAATCACACAGGAATTTAGTTTTAAAACCAATGCACATACTTTACTGCTAGGCTTATTTTCTTAAAATCTTATTTTCTTAATAGCACTCTTCTTAAAAGTATAATGGTTCTTGCTAATCATTAACATTAATTAAAGCCTGAAAGAACCTTGATAGCTTTCTCTCCCGCTACCTATTCAAATCCTTTACTCACCTCCATTTGAGCTCTTCTTTCCAACTGGAAAGACCCGTCCACCAAATCAAATCTTAGTTTTTTTTCAAAGACCTAAGCTTTCATCTCTTTCCCCCTTCTTAATGAATCCTTTTCCAGACTTCCTTTTAGCTCGTTGTGATCTCTCCCTTTCCTCCAAACTCCAGGATTTATTGCCAATACTATTTTGCAATTTATCATTTATTATATTGTATTTTCACACCCCCACCTTGCACTGCTCCACTCCAGGAAAATGAGGAACCTGGCTTACACATTCTTGGCACATGAGGCGCTCAGGAGACGGACCCCTGTCTTATCACAGTACATCAAAGCTCACCAGTTAATAAGCTCCATCCATGTACACAAAGCTTTCAATCAGCTTTTAGTGCTTCTCTCTCAAAAAGAAGCAATCGGTATTCCAAAAGACTCCAAGAAGCAGGACAGAGACCAAAAGAAACAGAAAAGAGGAATTAAGAAATTACAGAAAAAATTCAAGGAGCAGAAGAAAACTTCAAAAAGAATTAGCATTAATACCTTCAAGGAAGAAATGATGTTATACTCATGAAACAAGAACACTCAGAGAAGAAAGGACTCCTGGACATAAAAATGTGATAGCTGGGAAACAAGCATTCAACGGGGGGATTAGAATATATAGTCAAATCTCACAGAGACTAGTGCAGAAAGACAAAGTGGTAGACAAGAAAGGGAAAAATACAAGAAAAATCAGGGAATAAATTGAGAAGGTCTACTGAAAGGCCTCTCTTCAGCATTTCTTGCCTTCTTTTGACCGGAAGTACTGATTTTTCCCTGCTATGGGATGCGTACTATTAGCGCACAAACCTGTTCTCACTTCTCTCCCATCTTACTCACACACACGTATTCCTGACCTCCTTTCCCCTCCAGCTACAACCACACTTCTCACAGTTCTTCTTTATAGCAACTCTTGTAAGGAACTCCCTACATTTGCTGTCTGAGATTGCTCTTTTCCTATTCTCTCTTTTTAGAGCTTTTTACTAGGAACATTTCAAACATTTCCAAACGTAGGCAGAATAGTACAATGAGTGCCCTATATCCTATACCCAGCTTCGACGATAATCAACTCGCAGCCAATCATAATCCATAACCTCACTCACCTTTCCCTCCTCCTGCATTATTCTGCAGCAAACTGTAACATCATAGCCTATTGCCCATGAATATCTGTGTATATCTTTAAAAGATAAAAACTTAGAAAACCCCCACAATACTATTATCATACTAAACCAACCCATTTCCTTAATATTATCGAGTATGCATTGCACGTCATATTTTGTTTGAACAGAGATCCAAATAAAGTCCACACATTGCCACTTGTTTCAACATCGTTTGGGTCTCTTTCAATCCACAGATTCTCTCCCATCCCTCTTTCTCGATAATAGCTTTACTGAGATAATAATTCATATACCATATAATTCACACATTTAAAGTGAATTTAAAGTTCAATGGTTTTCAGTACTGAGCTGTGCAACCACAATTTTAGAACATTTTCGTCACCCCCAAAAGAAATTTGTACCCATTAGCAACCATTCCTTTATAAACCCCCCATTTACCTTTCTATCAATTTGCCTATTTTAGACATTTCATATAAATGGAAGCATATAACACGTGGTCATTTATGACGAACTTCTTTCACTTCGTGTGTTTCTAAGCTACATCCATGTTGCACTTCACTCCTTTCCGTTGCTGACGAATATTCCATACAGGGATATAGGACATTTTGTCTATTCATCATCAGTGGGCCCATTTCTATTTCTGCCCCTTGGAATTTGTTGAAGAAACTGGCTGATTTGTCCTACAGAGATCCTCATGCTTTGGATTTTGCTAACTGCATCCCCTTGTAGTTTAGTATACATGTTCCTATGTTCTTCACATTCCCTGTGAATTACTAACTGGATCTAAGAGTTATGATCTTTTTCATGATTTTTTCTAAATTTTACTTGTTTGCCACATCTTCTTCCCCCGACCCCAGCAAGACCATTTCACAGATGATGGTGTTTTTCTACCACGTAGCATATATTATCTGGGTTTCTCTCTGTGATGTTTGCAACCACTGAGGCTCAACGTCTACACCTATTCTCTTCAAACCCACTCCAATCAAGCTTTAGCACTTTCAACGAAATTGACTGTCAAGGTCACCAGTAACTGTCGCATGGCTATATGCAAGGGCCAATTCTCAGTCTTCATCTTTCTTAACCTATCAGCAGCATTTGATCAAGTGGAGTCCTTCTTCTTAAGACACGTTCTTCACTTGATGTTGAGGACACCACTGCTGGCTTTCCTCCTCTCTGTGTCTTTGCTGGTTCTTTCCTTTTCCCTAACCTCTAAATATTACTGAACCCTATGGCTCAGTCCTTGGTCCTCTTCTTTATCTAAACTCACTCCTTTGGTGATCTCTCATGGCTTTAAATACCATTTATGTGACGTTAACTCCCAGGTTAAAAACAATTCCAGTCTGAACCTCTTTTCTAAACTTCAGACACGTATAACCCACGGCCAGTTGGCTAATCTTCACTTGGATACCTCATGAATGTCAAATGTAACACGATCAAAACTGAACTGCTTATTTCCCCCCAAATCTACTCTTCCTACCTTCTTCCATATCTACATCCAGCTGCTCAGGATAAAAACCTTGACATTATCCTTGACGCCCCTCTTCTTCACATCTACAGTGAACCTGTGAGAAAATCGTATTAACTCTACCTATAAAAATAACAAGAATCTGATCACTTCTCACAGCTTCTGTGGCTCTAAGTCACTGTCACCTCTCACCTAGGTTACTGCAACAGCCTTACAGGGGACTCTGCCTCCACGCCGAACCTCTGCAGTCTGGTCTCAACACAGCAGCCGGAGCAATACTGTTAGAAGTTAAAACAGATGGATGGCTTCCCATCCATATTCCAAGTACCTGCCAAAATCCTTACAAAGGCCTTCAAGACCCTCCAAAATCTACTACTTTTCTTTCCACCACCCTCCCCCTTGCTCATGCTTCTCCAGCCACCTGAGCCCCCTTCGTTGTTCCTTTATCATGCATGACAAGCTTCTGTCTCAAGGCTTCTGCACTTATTTGCCTTCTTCCTGGAACGTTCTTACTCCAGATTGCTCCAATTTGCTTCCTCATTTCTTTCAGGTCTCTGCTCAAATAGACCTTCTCAGAAAGGCGTTCCTTTACTATTTCGTAAAATTGCAATCCATCCCATCTCCCTGCCCTGTGTGTTCTCTATTACCCTTTGCTGCTTTACTTTTCTCCAAAGCATTTACCACCTTTAGCATAATGTAGTTACTGAGTTTTTATGGTCTTCTATGATAATTTAAATTCCGGAAGAGTATTCTGACTGTTCACTATTGTATCCTGAGAACTTAAAACAGTGTGAGGTGCACAGCAATTGTCAATGAGTCAGTTCTCCTCTACCTCCTGAGTAGTGACTCCACCTCTAGGAATGCTGTAAGGATGCAGGTAGCTGCCTTCCTGAAAAATCAACAGCATAAAGTTCTGTGTAAAACAAGATGGACTAGCAGTAAAACTGTATCTCTGTTCATTGCTAAAATGATGACAGAGAAGAGCATTAACAAAAGTTAAACTAGGAGCCAAGATAATACTCAAAGGTAAAAATTATCTCCAATAATATATAAAAAGATCATATAATGTTGTATGTTAATTATACCTCAAAATAAACAGACACTAAGTCAAAACAGATGGCCTGGGGCGCCTGGGTGGTGCAGTCGTTAAGCGTCTGCCTTCGGCTCAGGGCGTGATCCCAGCGTTCTGGGATCGAGCCCCACATCAGGTTCCTATGCTAGGAGCCTGCTTCTTCCTCTCCTGCTCCCCCTGCCTGTGTTTCCTCTCTCGCTGGCTGTCTCTGTCAAATAAATAAATAAAATCTTTAAAAAAAAAACAAAACAGGTGGCCATAATGGGTGTGGAGTTCTCACAATCAGATAAGGAGTAAAGGACCATCACCCTCGCAATGTGGCTAGGGTCCTGGCTAACAATTCCTACATCACACCAAACTCAATTGAAAGGCTAACACCGGAAGCTAGGTCTCTACCAGAAAGAAGAAACTCCATGAGCTGCGTTTATTATCCTACTTTCTATTCCTACCTATCTGTTCATAGGCTAGATAGAAAAGATGCTGATACTCAGAACCCACATTATCACTTGCAGGAGACTCAAGTTTTTCAGATATTGGGCTGAGAACCAAAAGTTAAGTAGAATGTCCTCTCCCACCTCTTCTTTATGTCCTTTTTTTTGTTCTTAGGGGAAAAGAGGTTGCGGGGGGGGGAGGCAGTGGAGATATAAAAAAATCTTCTAAAGATGTTCTGCGTCTGTCTTTGAAGGCAGGTTCCTCCTCTTAAGTTTAGGAAACTTAATCATGGTTTTTAAAATTCAAAACCGTTATTTGAATATTCTTGTCCTTACACAGAAAGACTAAGGAATAAACCTTAATACTAATGCTATCAATTTAAACATCAAAAATGGCATGGAACAGATACTTGTCAGTTACATCATATGTAAAACAATGTACTGTTTTATAAAGTGATATATAAATGTTTCAACATGGACCTGGGCCACAATCTACTAGGGCTCCCCCAAACTTCCTCTACAATCAAGAATAACTATCAAAAGAAAGTTAAGAAGCCTAGAAGATATTAGACAATCAAGAGAAACTTTATTTTGAAAACTGTCAATTCCTCTTTAGAAGTTATTTGCCCTCCAACCAAAGACTAGAGGCACGATTTTACTGGGGGAGAGGAGAACTGCATATTTTTCAAAGAAGTAAGTTTATACACAAGTGTGTGTTTTGTTAATAATGATAATTGCTTAAACTACTGCGATTCCTACCATTCTTGCTTTGACAAAAGTATCCAAAGCTAACCCACTGAACTGGAGACGATTCAACTCTCAGCTGCTTCACATCATCTTATTCCTAATTGGTAAACTGAAAAAAGAAGAAAAATCCCCACTATCACTCCGTTCACTCTCTTATCAGGTGCCACATTTAAAGAAATGATCAAAATAATTCATGGCTTTAAAATGTAAAATGCCTATTTACTTTTTAAGAATTAAAAAAAATACACTGGTCTTCAACTGTGAAGATTAAAAATTAGGTTCAAAGCAAACAAGTTCTCGTTGTAAGAAGCACAGAATTAAAAGTGGTTATTCTTAGAAAATCAAAGTCCCTGAAATTGTCATGGAATTCTATTCATTCTATCGAGGTAGTGAGGAACTGGTATTTAGGCTTCTCTGAACGTTTTTACTTATAATTGAACCATTCAACCAACTGTTACCGACCTCCGCGGGTCGGGTACTGAGCTGTGTTGAGGAACAGAAAACTGAAAAGGACACAATCTCAGGAGGCCGGGACGGAAGGGCGAAGACGGACGGATCCTTACACTGGGACAGCAGTGGAGGACTATCTCAGATGAAGAATTAAGTCCAACCCCCTCCCTGTGTTTATAAAAACTAGGACGAAAACTACACTGCCCCACAGACTGTTTCAAACTCTAGCCGCAGAGAGGAGGGCAGGCGGCAGGTGGCAGGCGGCCTCGGCTCCGCGCCTTTGTTGACCGTCGCCGCCCCCCCATCTTCCCCGGCCGCGGAGCAGGGACTCCGGCACAAGGCGACAAGCATCTCGGGGCTGGGGCCGCAAAGGCGACTGAGGACTGCACTGGGCCTCCGGCCGGCGGAGACGCGCTGGGCTGAGTCCGGCCAGGCCCCGCCGGGCGCCAAGGGGAGTGGTGGGCGCGCGCCGGGTGGCCAGCGCGCCGAGGACTCACCTTGGACACCATTTTCTTGAGCTGGCTCTCCGACACCGCCATGGCGGCCGCCTTGCGACTCCCGTCCCCGCAGGCAGAGGGTCAGCCGCTCCGGGGCCGCCCAGGCCGCCCCACACAATCACACACCTAGTAGCCAGCCCCCCACCCCCCCGCCTCTAACAACAGGAAGTCGGCCACCAGGCCAGCGCTTCCGCTTCCTTTACGTCACTTCCGGGGTAAGCGACTGAGGCTGGGAGTGGTGTGGGTTCCGACCCACCTGGTGGGTTGTTCTCCGCGGGCCTGTCGGGTCCCAGTAATCAGGACAAGCCTGTCGCGAGGGTCGAAACCCTGCTGTGGGGTAAGATCAGCAGGTGTTTCACGGTTGCCTTCGACTAAGGGAGCAGGTGCAGGGAGGGGAAGTAGGAAGGTTTTGCGAGTGAGCTTTAACGACCGATTCCTCCTCGTGTGGGCTGGGAGTCAGGAAACTGTTATGCTGCTAACTTGCCCTTGTGATAATAGTAGGCAAGTGCACTTGTAGCTGGGGCTTGTTTTTCCCAACTCTGAGATGAGAGGCTTGCGTTAGATGATGCCTAGGGCCTCTCTGATTATCAAGTTTTGTTTTTGTTTTTTAAGCATAAAAGTTTTTCGTGCTACATCCCCAAGGGCAACGTGCAGAGCCCTGGTTTAACAGCAGTCCAGGCGGTGATTTCTTCTCTGGGAAACCATTCCGCTAAGTCAGAACTCTCTTCCTAGCCGTAGATCATAATACACGCTGCATTCTACCTTGCATTCCACCTGCATGCTAGCCTGCCCACTGTCAAAAGTCCAAATCTATGAGGGCAGGCTCATCTTCAGATCCTCATCCTTGTACAGGACAAGAGTAGGGGCTTGATCTTAATTGAATTTCTACTACCCAGAGTTCTTCATGGTCATATGAGTCATTATTGCACTCACCACCAGTTTTATAAGCACAGTGTCATTCAAGGTATTGTAAAGCTTGGGTTCGATGATATGAAGTATGTTCACTTGGATGACGTTAGCTTAGTGCTAATGAGGAACAGGTGGTGGTATTTTCTAAATTGGCATCTCAGTGAGGTCACAAACACAGGGCCTAATTGAAACCATGTGGAAGTATCTTAAATTATTGCCAACACACAGGCACAGGCTATCCCAATAGGTATCAGTTTTTTTGGATACGGACATCATACATTAGTTAAGCAGTCAAACCAAACTATAGGGCAGTCTTATCTTTTCACTGCCCCCCCCTTTTTTAAAGATTTTATTTATTTGAAAGACAGCAAGAGCAAGAGAGATCACAGAGGGAGGGGGAGAAGCAGACTCCCTGCTGAGCAGAGAGCCCCACGTGGGGCTCAATTGCAGGAGCCTGAGATCACGACCTGAGCCGAAGGCAGACGCCCAACCAGCTGAGCCACCCAGGCGTCCCTCCACTGCACCTCTTTTATGTCACTTAAAAGCAAAGTAGTTTTCAAACTGGTCTGAAAGCCACAACTTATTCAGAAATACCCTCAGAGCAACTGTGCTTTATCAATTGGGAGAGTGCAGGTAATATATTGCTTAAAAAGTTTTCTTGCTAAAAGAAATTTTTAAAAGCTTGAAAACAACAGAAGCCAGTCTTTTAATTTTGCACTTAAGCCACTTAAAATGAAATAAATATCCTGGGTACGGTGTGAATTACATGAAAGAAACTTTCTCCTCAAATCTGAATAAATTTCTTTCCACTCTCAATAAATTAGGCATCTTCTAGTGATTTTTAAAGTCAAAATTTATTTTACTCATTGTTCTTGATACTTAAGGAAAGCTAAAACATAAGTGGGAAAATCAAATATTTATCTCTGCACTACAAAATCAAAGCATTTTAATCGAAGCCCCACTAAAAATCATAACAAGGAGAGACACTGCATGATTTTGGAAAAATGAAAGAGTGAAAGTTAAAAGAAGAACCGTGAATGGCAAATACCACCAAATCATAGTGAGGTAGTGGTGGTACTGCTTCTTAACTTACATATGGAACCTACATGATAATAGTCAACACTTAAGGAAATAACTGAATTATGTCTATATGGTGGGCTTCTGCAGGGCAAGGACTGTTCCTCAACTCTGAATCTCAAATTCTCACACAGTATTTGGAGTAACAGTAGATGCTCAGTAAGTATTTGTTGTATTGCATTCATTAACCTTCATTTATAATTAATATAGTGAACTGGTAATTCATCTATTACACAGTGTCTTGCACTTAGGTTATTATTCAAGAGCATATCAGAAATTAGATAGTAGAAATATCTAATTTCTAATTAGATGACAGATATTAGAGAAGGCTAGTTTAAAAAATACAAGAAAAGGTTCGTTCAGTTTTACTTCCCTATTTCATGCAACAGGACAGTGAGGATGCATTGTTAAGAGTAACACCAAAATAATCTACCCACGTAGTGAACTTACACAGAACTAATGCTTATCCCTTCAAACGTCCAAGCTTTTTAGCCCAGGTAATTCTCATGGGGAATCTTTCCAAATGTATTAAATACTTTCTACTTTCTTAACCATGGGACACAGTATAATTTCACTTTATGATTTAAGCTCATTATAAGCATCCATTATTATACCAAATCAGCATTAGTTTCACTGTTTCTAACTAGGATGTGTCTGCCCTTAAAAACCACCTGGCCTCTATCACTCTGATCAGGTTTGGATTTGCCTGTTATGTGCTTTCAAAGCACCTGGGACTTCTTCGCAGTACTTCCTAGACTTGCAATTGTCCATTTGTTTGTGAGATTGGATTACGATGTCTCCCATACTAGATTGTACGGACCATGAGGGCTGTGCCTAGTCCCAGCTGGCCCACCACTGTATCTGCAGTGCCCAGTATAGTGCCTGGTCTACTGTAGGCTTCCAGTCAGTACCCTGTGAATGAATGAATAAAAAAAAAAACACCTATCTCAGTGCATACTCCTCTTTGCTATTTGCTGAGGGCAAGTCTGGGAAGTCAGGGTATCCATCTTTCAAAAAACTATGTTGGGATAACAAAGTGAGCCCCTACGTGAGAATAGAAGTAATCCTTCCGTAGTGTACAGAACCCCAGCCTTACGGTCTTACGCTCACTATTTTGGCTGCTAGGCTTTTTCTTCTGCTGCTTAGAAAAAGGAAGAGGCTGTGTGGTAAGTGCCCCTGGGCTGTAACACCTGGCACTAAACCTCAATCTTCTCTATAAAATGATAGAACCTACCGCAGTGGATGATTTTCAGGATTCAATAAAATAATAAAGTGCACGTCACCTGCCTGAAACAGAAGTGTCAGTGTTCGCTGTTACTACTAATTGTGTGTCACATCTGTCATAATATGCTGTCTTTCACATACGAAGATACTGTTATTGACCCATAAGGCAGACGTACTCTGAATCATTTCTTCAGGAGTGGTTAAAGGATTTGCTCACAACAGCCAGTCCATCCAAACTCTTCCCCTTAAGACCAACAGTTTTTATGAAAGCCTCATATTTTAGCTTTCAAGTAAATTGCTTGGCTTTTTTTTCATAATCTAGTTCCACTAAAAATATACCTTTCTCTATGGTACTAATAGTAGAGTGGGCTTTTGAGATGTTGGAGATCTATTATATAACCCAAGAAGGGGTTATAAAAAATTTTAGAAAGGACAGTCCCACTGGAAATTTAACTACACTTTTTCTTCAAATATTAAAAAATTTCACTTTCCCTTTTACTACTTGAAAGTGCACGTAAAATTCTTTTTTTATTTTTTTATTTTATTTTATTTTTTTTATTTTTATTTTTTATTTTTTTATTTTTTTATTTTTATTTTTTATTTTTATTTTGGTAGATAATTAACTTGAAGAGGGAAAACAAAATGCTTTCCCATTACTACCAATTACATTTTAAAGAGGAAACAATACCTTAGGCTGGGGAATCTTTTGAAAGTGCACCTAGCACAGTTTCTGTAAATTAATACTGGGCCTTCAGCTTATCGTGTTTATTATAACCGTCAAGGAGTCCTTTTCTTTTAAAAATATATTACTTTCAAAATATTCCCAAAGTGCTGAATGTGCTTTTAGTTGAAGACTCAATAAATTTAAATGATATATTATAGATGGGTGTCTACTTCTGCTGGAGGTTTAAAGAACAGTTTAGACAGCTCAAGAGCAATAAGGAAACTTAGATCTTTTCCCCCTCCTTCTCTAACTTCCTAAGGATTCAAATTACAAAGCTAACCAGAAACCGTCTACCTTAACCAAGCAGTTTGTAAGGGTAAGTAATAAGATACAGAAATTCTCAACCCTATGTATGTTGGCAAAATTACATGACCCTTCCTTTCCAGTAACTGCACTTTAAAATCAAAGTTTTAACTGTTGTTGGAGACCATGGATTGATGATGCACTGCTCTGGAGTTTCTCGGTCACTGTATCTTCCCTCACTGTACTTTGGATGACTTCAGATACGCCACTGGTTCCAATGATGCATGGCAAACTTAAAAACACTTCGCTGTTTATATCATAATATCCCTGAAATGAAAAAAAAAAGGGATTATCATAGAGCTAAATCACTGCAAAAAATTAATATAAATATGGATACTTCCTTGATTTTCTTTTTCTTTTTTTTTTTTAAAGATTTTATTTTATTCGACAGAGATAGAGACAGCCAGCGAGAGAGGGAGCACAAGCAGGGGGAGTGGGAGAGGAAGAAGCAGGCTCATAGTGGAAGAGCCTGATGTGGGGCTCGATCCCAGAACGCCGGGATCACGCCCTGAGCCGAAGGCAGACGCTTAACCGCTGTGCCACCCAGGCGCCCCGTCAGTGATTTTCTAGTTGTTATAAACAGATACGAGTTGAGCTGTTTAAAAAATTGTGTTCATTTAATTTCTAAACAAATGATTGTTTCAGAAAATGTGTGCGAGAGAGGCACACGGTCAGAGACAGCCGCCTGGTGGGGAGGTGAGCCATCCCGCTGCCACATGGGGAGCGGGCTGGGGGCTCAGAGAAGATGGTCAGAGTGCACTCCCTGGGGAGGGGCCCACTCACATACAGTAACTGTTTTACGTTTTCCTTTCCATGTTTTTTTTTTTTAAAGATTTTATTTATTTATTCGACAGAGATAGAGACAGCCAGCGAGAGAGGGAACACAAGCAGGGGGAGTGGGAGAGGAAGAAGCAGGCTCCCAGCGGAGGAGCCTGATGTGGGGCTCGATCCCGTAACGCCGGGATCACGCCCTGAGCCAAAGGCTGACTCTTAACCGCTGTGCCACCCAGGCGCCCCACCTTTCCATGTTTTATTTCCCTCCTGATAGTCCGAAGTTTTCAGGAAAATGTGGTTAAGCATTTGTGCCTCGTCTCAGCTGTGCTTTAGGGACTCTATGCTTGCGACCAAGCGGGAAAGGACAAAGTGAACTGGAGAAGCAGACGGACGACCAGCTAAGACGAGCTGGCGTGTCAGTCTGGGGTGACGTGACTGGCTGAGGTGGTAAACGACAACCAGAAGAACTTTATGGAACACACAAATATTTCTTGAGGCTTCCCAAAAATTACGTGGGGGGGGGGGGAAGGGCAACCTAGAAGAAGTCCAGACTTCCCATAACCAAGCAGGACAGGGTTTAGACCGAACTGTCCCCTCCCGTGTGTTACTCTAAAAACGAGGGTTACTGAAGACACCTGAGGCACAGTCGGAGCAGCACTTTTTCTGGATTCATATGAATAATTTAAAAGTTTAAAAACATGATGACAGTATGAAAACAGCAATTACCTTTGCTAAAATTGATACAGAATGTACTTTCTTTTTATCGTTTACAATACTGTCAACCAGGTCAGCTACTGATAGTCCAACAGACCAGGATCTTTGACCTTTGACCCGTAACAGTTCCATGGCTCTAGGTTACCAAGAAATAAAAAAAAAAATAAATCTCAGAACATTCACAAAGTATGCATATTCTGTTTTACACCGTTTTTTAAAATTCAGAAATAGGTGTTATTTAAAGCAGTTGTTAGGAAAGCCTACGGATAATCTAATGACTAAACTTTTCTTAAAATGTCAGGCAGGTAGTTCACAGAGAAAATACAAATGGCTTAATAACATAAAAAGAAGCTCACCTCTACTAATATTGAAATATGAGTTAAAACAATACACCAGTGTTGCCTATCAAAATTGGCAAATTTAAAAAGACTGATACCTACTTTTGGAGAAGCTACAGAGAAACAGGCATTCCCATATCTGCTGTGGAAAGTGGAATAATCTTTCAGGAGGAAGATTGAGCAACATCTGATCTAGAAATTCCTCCTCGGGGATTTTATTCCACTGCAATACGCTCAAGTATGCAAATATATATGTATGTTTGCCTTGTGTGAGACAGCAAAAATTCTGGAAACAGTACTACATAGCTGTATAGCTCCAGAGAGGAATGGGGTAGACTCATGTACAACATGGAGAAATGTCCAAGATTCATTATTAAGGAAACAAAGTAAGTTGTGAGGTAATATCAACAGTACACATCTATTATTATACAAATAATAAAAATAATGATAATGTTTGTACAGGCATTGGGAAAATGTTTGGACGTGTGGACACTAAGCTGTTAACAGTAGTTGTCTCCGGAGAGTTGGATTACCCCCAGCTTTTCACTTTCTACTTTATAGATCTCTTCAGTATATGAAGTTTTATAACAGCATACATTCTCTTTGTAAATAATAAAAATGATATAAATTAAATAAACATGTTTGAATTTCTTTTATAATTTCTTCCTCATAAATGCAGGATTATGTAGGGAATCAGATTAGAATGGATTATATAACACTCCACTCTTCTCAGTAAGAGAATATTCTTTCCAGTTGTTATAGGCTAACAGGCTAAAGCTGAAGGTTTAAACAGCTAAGTCTCCACCGAACTGCAGAAATGTATGGTATGTGATGGTGAGACAACAGACGACATAAAAATTCATGGTGCCCGGAGAACAAGCTGTAGGGCACGGACCTTGGAAGGTGTCTGACTAAAGGCAAAAGACATAGGACCTACGCATTACACTTTATTTTTGCCTGAACTTATAATATGGCTTATCCATTCATATTAGATTAGTTTGCAAATTTATTTATGTATGACCAATAAATACATGTTATTTTTTTAAGATGTATTTATTTTAGAGAGAGAGAGGGAGAGAGAGTACGAGTTGGGGGAGGGGGAGAGGGAGGGAGAGAATCTCAAGCAGGCTCCCTGCTGAGCACGGAGCCCAGCATGGGGCTCGATCTCAGGGCCCTAAGATCACGACCTGAGCTGGAACCATGAGTTGGACGCTCAACTGAGCCACCCAGGCACCCCTGTATTAATTTTAAGTGATATGGACAAATTCTTTCTACATTAAGAAAATTCTTAATATCCTCGTTGACCCATCGGAGCAGGAAATCCAGGACTACAAATAAGAAACCTGTCCTACCCTTTACATGTCCATTGTGTATCTGATTTAAAGTTTGCAAAGCACTCTGGGTCTTCTTTCAAGTAAGAAATCAAAGACCAGAAAGCACTGATCTCTTGTACTTTGGACCTGTCCATACTAGCTAGTTTTGTGTGCAGAAGCCTGGTAAGGGCATGCTGTGTAAACAGTTGTTCTGGTAGCATGAAAGTACATGACTTTCAACTGGGTAAATGGAAATCGACACTCAGTGTTACCTGTTGGACAACTGCACCTGAGAGTTAGGACTCATTACTTCTTCTTGGCCACCCCATGTGGGCACTAAAAATTAAAGGAAAAATTAATTATTTGTTGCCAACCACTCCCTTAGGATTAAGATGTGATAAATGATCATTTGCAGTCAAGGATATCTGTATTAAACTTTAAACACTTTTCCCCTTTCTAGAAACAGTTTTCCACTGATGGCACTGGGTATGTTGTGCCAACTGCCTGGGAGTTGCAATCCCCCCAAAAACATGATCCCCAGAGCCTACCTGCAGCCTCCTTCCCTGTGCTCTCTCACCACATGAGTTCTACCAGGGCCATTTTACTGTCCAGGGAGAAAGCTTTCTTTTCTCAGCAGCAAGCACTTGGCATTTGCTCCACTGGGAAACAGACGGAGATTACTTTCTTTCACCAGGTGAGGAATAATGTGCTCACCTATTTTGGCTAGATTTCCACAGCTGTTAGAGAGGCAGGGACCTGTTTGCTAAGAGGATTTTTGGTTGCCATTTCGTCTCATTACATCATTTACAAAAACAGTTCAAAAATTCAAAGCTGTGCACATGAACTTGATATTCACACCACATTTAATATAAATAGAAATTGCCAGAAACATTTTGAAACCCTTCTAATGTTCATCCATTTCTCATCTGTGTAAAGACATTGTTTAATACAGATCTGTATTGGGTAGGCAAAACAAAAATATATTTGGATATATAAGACTATTTATGTTTAAGATATAAGTCTTTTTAAAAAAATATTTATTTTAGAGAGAGAAGGAGTGAGTGAGAGTGCAGGGGGGCCGGCACAGAGGGAGAGGGAGAGAGAGAATCTCAAGCAGACTCCCGGCTGAGCATGGAGCCTGACATGGGGCTCCATCTCATGACCCTGAGATCATGACCTGAGCCAAAATCAAGAGTCGGACGCTTAACCAACTGAGCCACCCAGGCGCCCCAAGATAGAAGTCTTCTAAACCGCATTCAAAATTAGGCCATTTAGTGATGGGTCAGCAACAAAGGACACCATATGTATCCAGATATCTCTTCCTCAAACTGATGATAAGCTTGCAGGGGACAGGAACCATGTGTTCTTTTGTGTCCTCTCACACATATTTTTACTATGGTAAAGAATACAGGAGATAATGCAGAACTGATGTCATGCACAATCCAAAATTATTATCAACAAAGAGGAAAGCATTCTTGCAACAGTTAAATTGAAAAACATGAAAAAAATTTAAAAGCTCTTATGTTAAGGGGCATGATCTCAGGGTCATGAGCTTGAGCCCCACGTCTAGCTCCATGCTCAGTGGGAAGTCTGCTGCTCTCCTTTTTCCGCTCCCTCTGCCCCTTCCCCCACTTGCATGCACGCATGCACGCTCTCTCTCTCTTTCAAATAAATAATCTTTAAAAGCTTTTAAGTAGGAAAAAAACAAAAAACAAAACCAAAAATTGTTTTATGAACAATATAAATATATGTGGACAGATTAAGAGATTTTAAAAATGTATTTTACTTGGACAGAATGGTTATATATGAATTTTTTTCTAAAAAATTTCTGCACGTTATTGGTATATTCACAATAGATAGAAAATTGGGGGAAATGACTGCTAAACGAAATACAGCATTTACAGACCTTGGAAGAATGAATAAAAGGGGCAAGGGAGGAATGAGAAGACTCAGAAAGGGGCACAAAAATCTGGAAGTTAATTACGAGTCTGTCTGTGTGTGTCTGTGTGTGTGTGTGTGTGTGTGTGTGTGCGCGTGTGTGTATCCCATTCATTCTTTCCTGAGTCTTGACCTCCAAGTGCCATGAGGAAAGATTAGAGAGAGGGAGAAAGCTGTACTATGTTCAACTTTGCTTGTGACACGGTCAGTAGAATTTTCAATTAAGTTTAGATGGACTTATTTTTTTTTTTGTTCATTTACTGCCTAGCCCTTCAAACTTCCTAAATATATGTCCGGCCTATTTTAGGGAGCCCTTTCAAATACTGCAACTAATCAGTCCTAATCTTCCTGGCTCCACTCCTCAAAAACAGCAATCCTCTGGCCCCCAAAATTTTAATGAACGATGACCATGGGGAAACTCTTTTCCATTGTATACAACACTTACCCGTGTGTAAGACCGATGCCCAAAGCAGATGACCTAATAGTCTGTTCTGGGATCTAACCCTTGGATTTCTAAACCATCATTTGAAGGAGTTATCTGCAGTGTACATATGATGTTAATATCATAGCTGAAAACAGCAGCTCCAAAGCATATGTTCTGCTATCTAATTTGGGGGGGGGGCATAATACAAATGACCTTTGGTCACAACAGGATAGTATCAGCATCATTTCAAAACACATTTACTGAGGCCATTCCAAGGTCAAGGAGCTTGCAGTTTGGTGGGATAAACAGACAGGTAAATATGCAATCATTATGTTTTTTTCTTAGATTTTATTTATTTGTCAGAGAGAGAGAGAGAGGGAGAGCACAAGCAGGGGAGAGGCAGGGGAAGAAGAAGCAGGCTTCCTGCTGAGCAGGGAGCCCAAAGTAGGACTCAATCCGAGGACCCTGGGATCATGATCCGAGCCGAAGGCAGGAACTTAACTGACTGAGCCACCCAGGCATCCCCATAAATATGCAATTCTAACAGTGTGATAATGGTTATGATAGAGGCATGAACTTAATGAACCTGGTGAATTAGAAAAGGCTTCCTGGGAGAGGCGGCACTCAAGCCCAGTCTTGAAGGGTAAGCAGGAGTTAGCCAAGTGAATGAATGTTCAGGGAAAGGAAGAATCAGGTGCAAAAGCAAGGAGGCCTGAGAGTGAATGAATCATTCAGAAACTGCAAGCTGGCAGGATAGCGGAAGAGGAAGCTGGCTATGCAACACGTTTAATACATATAGTAGGCTTTCAATGAAAAGTAATTATAATTGATATTACTGTGGTAATGTCACATATGCAAAAATATAACCAGTTGATGTTTACACATGGAACCAGCAGAGGGAGCCCCTGTCCATTACTGGCTTCAGGGCCAAGGTAAGTTACACCTATCTTGGATGTAAGCATCTCTGAAACATAGTACAAGACAGGATAAAGAGCGATCTGGTGGTGGTGTCTAGAGGGGACACAGGGAGATGGGTTGGGGAGAACATCAGTAGCTTCAGTGGTATCGGTAATGTTCTTAATTGACTATAGATTCATGAATGTTTGTTCTATTATGCTTCAAAACATACGTTATACATTATATGTATTCTTTTATGCAGGTCAAATAGTACATATTACATTTAAGTGATCCCAATTCACATGTACCTATATCCGTCTACTTCTAGTTCCCATGTAAGAGCTCAAGACAGAATTACCATATCCTTTCCCCGTGTTTTTATTCTACTTCCCGTGGCCCTCTCTCACAGCAAGTCAATGCTGCCTTCCCATTAGAGTTATTTCCTGTGTTAGATCGAAGCTTCGTAAAGACATGGTCGGGTTCTTATACATCTATACAGCTCCAACGGCAGTCAGCACAGTGCCCGAGGCTTATTTATCAATTTCACTATCCTTTATTTTCTCTTTACAGTTTGGATATTAATATAACCATATTGTGAAATGTTTTTATTCGTTCAAAAATTGTAACTTATATAGGGGGACTGGTTAATAAATGTTGATATATCCAGTAGGTTTAAAAGGATGAGTGAGATCTATATATGTTATTATGCAATTATTTCCACATGATATCAGTAAGTAAAGGCAAGGTGCAGAATGATGTATGTACTGGCTACCTAGGAAATATTTCATATATGTGCTTATTCATGCACAGCATTGTCAGAAGATTACACAAGAGACTGGTAACTGTGACGGAATCTAGGGAGAAAAACTGGGTATCAGGCACAGAACGGAGACTTATTTTTTACTGCACATATCTTTTTGTACGATTTAATTTTTTGCAATGTGAATGTACGACTTTTTCAACTAAGAGAACAGCTTAAAAATTAACTCTTTCAATAAGGAGAAGGTATACAGGGGTGCCTGGGTGGCTCAGCCATTAACCGTCTGCCTTCGGCTAAGGTCATGATCCCAGCGTTCTGGGATCGAGCCCTGCATCGGGCTTCCTGCTCAGTGGGAAGCCTGCTTCTCCCTCTCCCACCCCCCCTGCTTGTGTTCCCTCTCTCACTGCCTCCCTGTCAAATAAATAAATAAAATCTTAAAAAAAAGGAGAAGGTATACACACAAAATATTCAAGTTGGACCAGAATAAACAGTTTAACAGAAGAATAAGCATCATGTTTACTGGTTATATGGTTAATTACCATACAGTTAGCAACAGCTTTTAGCTCAGAGGGGTGAAGGAATCACTGTGGAGTGATGTGATCAGGAAAAGCTTCACAGTGTAAGGGGTGCTTGACCTAGACCTCAAAGGATGAAATTCAAATATGCTGAGAGAGAGGGAGAAGGGCAAAGCTCCCTGTGGCTGAAGCAAAGCGGTGGGGTAGGGCTGGGAGGCACAACACCTGGGTTTTAGCCCTTCTTTGACCCAAAAAACTATAGGTTCTTGGGCAGATCGCTCTTACCATCTCCATATCATTGCTGGCTCCCTATAACAAAATGTAATTGATCCCCTGAGTCCCCTCCAGCTCTCAAATAATATTACTACCTCCTTAATTATAATGGGGAAGGAAGTTTAGGGCTGTATTTTGGGACTTCTGGAATGCCAAGCAAAGGAATTTAATAGTTTGGTCAGAGGAAGTCAGTGAAGGTTTTTGAAAAGAGGAATATGATTTAGGAAGATGGGCTTCATACAAGAAAGCACATAGTGAAGGTCTGGCTAACATCAGTATTAATTTGGTGTCATGTAGGGTAGACAAGAGGGGAAACACCAAACTAATTGGGAGAGCTGCAAGAATCAGAGAAGCAGGAGATCAGCGTGGACTAGAACTCAAATCGTACTAGTGAGTAAGATATGGGGTCTCGGGTGTGTCTGCAGCCCTCGGCATGCATCACTCTAATACACGTGCTCCACGTTCTTGTTTGCGACCCTCTTCCAGGGTCCTGTTGCCCAGCGTCTAGCATCAGGGAGCACTGTGGGCCCGAGAAGTCATCCCGCGCAATCACAAAACCAGGTTTTGTAAAGGTTTATTCTACAGCCTGGCTCCTTCTAGCACTGATTTTTTAGGTAGCCAGTACTAATTTATACAGATTTAAATACCGTTATATTTTACTAAAATTTTCTTAAAAATTATACAAATACTAAATATCCATAATGACAAAATTAGAAAATACTGACAAATACCCATTTTTAAAAGTTTCCTTTAACCCAGATACAAGCACTGTTAATACTGCCTTTGCCTGCTTCTGATTTCCCGTTCCGAGAGTATCTTGCCCACTCTGCTCTCTATTCAAACCCTATTCATTCTCCCAACGTCCAGTTCAATGATGTCCTATACAGAATGTGGTAGGAAGAGAGCAAGTGGGCTGGTGAAAGGGTCATAAGAATAAACAAAGAGGGAAAACTGTGTTTAAAAAGGTGAGAAACAGACAGGAAGTATGGCCCTAGGGAGAAAGTCTGAACTTCGGAAACGTGAGCAAGATGGACGTGTGGGAAGAGGAAGAGTTCTGTAAATGCGTTAAGGTTTATTTAAAACGTGGCTCTCTAGAGAATTAAACTTTCAAATTAATCCTGGACTCCGGAATTCAATTAACAAATATAAAAGTAAGGGCTCTTGCCTAATCTTAAACTTACGGAAAAGTAAAGAAATGAGAATGCCACACTTGCCGAGTCTCTTCACGCTACAGGGCCTGTTACGTACCAGGCACGTGAGTGTGAAACGAAAGCCGAGTAAGCTCAACTATTCCGGAATCTCCACATGTATCTGAATGGCGCGGCCACTGGTGACTCACGTGATCAATGTGACTAATAAACATGTACTTCTTACCTTTGTCTTCTCCCTGCTCACCAATAACCCACACTTGTTTTCCTGACGTCCGTGCCTTCAAGACAGTTGTAATAATATATTGTAATCTCTGTGAATCCAGATTACATCCAATGCCGATCACTCGATTTACAGGAAACGCGCTCAGTTTCCATGTCACATACGTCATGATTTCCACTAAATATCGCACACAGGGTGAACATACGAAGATTTTAAAAAATATACTTCTAGCCTTAGTTCATAAACAAAATACTTATTATCTTAATAAGTATAACAGAGTGTCTATACATTCTTCCCAGGTTCTAGATGCACCATGAGGCAAACTGTATTTTTAATGTATATTAAAAACACTAACCAGGCTTCAGCATGATTTTACAGAACTTTGGTGTTAAATATAAATTGAGAGTGGAAAATAGATATTTTCCTAGTTAAGTTAGAAAGGTACAAACTGGGAACAGAAAACCAGAAAATAATAATAGTTTTGCATTGATCAAGCTCTCTTTTATATCTTTAGATGAATTTCTATTTTTACATCAATGACCACATACCACCACTATTGCAGTACAACGTTATGAACAAAAACCACTACTTTTTTCTGCCATGCCAAAAGGATGTCTGGAATTAGAGACCAGTGTCCCTCAACCAATTATTATAGGAAGACATATAAAATGCATACCCTTAGACTAGGAACATCAAGAAACTCTGCTCACCAATTTGAGTCCGATACCACCTAATTCTTTGAAAATATTTCTTTTTTAAGTGAAACAGTTCCAAAACCAATTTGCAATATACGAAAAGTTAACAACGCACACTGCTATGCTCACTAATATTTTACGACACTCTAAAGTTAACAGAAGATCTTTCACATGAGCCACTGTATTCTTCTCTTGGGTGTTAAAGCATTTTCTCACCGAGGGAGACATGGCTAAAAACCTGGAACAGAATGATAGCGATATTACATAAAAAATTGTAAGCTGTAATCTTCTAGTTCATGCCAGTCATAAGAAGTGGCTGGTTGACAGGACATGGAAGTACTATATTGTTCAGTATAAGAGCAATTTGGTTGGCCTAGCTGTTCCTTTATAATCTAGTTTTATGACCTTTATCAGTAATGGCAATTCTATTGATACACTGAGCTGTCTGATTAATTTAAGACAAAACCTTTTACCTGGTTGAGATGCAACGAGCAGGACACCATGTTGACTATAATGTCCCAGAGCGGGGACAAGGGCTCTGAACATATCCACATTGCTTTGTACCACATCCAGGTAGGACTGAGAACTACCCAAAGAGTTGACCGTGAAGATCACCACCTTGGAATGAGCAGAGGCAGACAAATCTAATGAATAAAAAGAAACAGTCTGAGCTCGAGGTCTAGGTTTTTTTTTAATTTTTTTTTAAAGATTTTTATTTATTTATTCAACAGAGATAGAGACAGCAGTGAGAGAGGGAACACAGTCAGGGGGAGTGGGAGAGGAAGAAGCAGGCTCATAGCGGAGGATGATGTGGGGCTCGATCTCATAACGCCAGGATCACGCCCTGAGCCGAAGGCAGACGCTTAACCGCTGTGCCACCCAGGTGCCCCTCGAGGTCTAGGTTTTAATCAAGTTCTTGTTCTTGTTCTTCTTTTTGTTTTCTACAAATGGAGAGCTTTCAGGCATATTTGTCTCCAGATCAATCGTATACCCACAGAAACATACAAAAGGCTGAGGTTTGCTTCCAGAAAGATGATTAAGAGCAAGAGTGTATCTCCAGGGGGGAAAGAGAGCAGTAAAGATAAAGAAAATAAAGTACAGGACCCAGAACCAATAAACAAGGACTTCGTTTTTTCTGTAATGCACAACTTTCCTAGGAAAAATAAGTCATATGCTGTAGGCAAAATGAACCTATAATCAATTGCATCACTGATTTTTAAACTGTGAGTTTAGGAGTCCTAGAGTTCCTTGAAGGTGACTCAGGGGCCACGTGGAAGGACTGGGAATGAGTGGAAAGAAGGCATAGCTCCATGCTCTTTACTCGGACCTCTCTCAGCAGAGTAGCTCTGCTTGCATCTGTTTTACTTACTAAGGATTCTACTCCAAAGAGGAAAAAAAGTGGTTGGAAAATCTTTAAATCAAGATAAAATGTCTTGGCTCATTTTTTACAGACTTTTCCTTATACTGAAGCCCAGTATTCTCGGTTTTAGGTTCTTTTTTCCATGGGACCTACAGGGAAGCAACTGTTAGGACTTAGGAAACGCTGTTCTCTGGAGTTCACTCCTCTGATTCTGAAGCACACATGTGCTGTTTTACAGCTCCAGTACTCCCTATTACACAATGTGTTTGATAGTTCAGTGCGTGTTGAAACAGTGGCCAGACTTTATCAGCAGCACAGACAACAGAAAAACAACACAGCAGATGGCAGTAGTCCAGTCAACACTTACAAAGTAATATTAGCATCCCAAGGAGACAACGAGGAGATGGCAGGGTTTATATTCTTAATTAGGCCTCTAAGGCCATCTCTCTAAACAAGTTTCAGAAGGAAGCACCTGGGCAATGTGTCCTCTGGGAAATGCACTTTCCAAGTTTAGCTCATATTTTGACACAGTTATGGGGAGAGCAGGCCCTGGATTTTAATTATGATTTTTCATGAGTCCTCTTAAATAATTCCTGTGTTCTAGTGGTCAGAGTAGATACCTGGTCATGAGTCAAAACCTCAAGAATTGGAAGGTATATAGCTAACACTTCCAGACCACTTCTATATGCCAAGTACTATTCTGAGAGCTTTCCATATAGTTACTCATGGAATCTAATCTACAGCACACTATGGGGTCACGCCAACCCCCACTGTACAGAGGAGGAAGCTGAGGCATGGATAAGTTAGTAACCTGCTCAGTCACGGAGCTAGTAAGCAGCAGAGCCGGAATTCAAGCCCGGCTGCAGAGGGCTGTCAAGCACTATGTTATATTTAGAAACGGAGCCTAAAACCTCATGAGGATGAGGGAAGTGATGTTTAGAGAGATTAGGTGATTTGTCCACATCACCAAGTATCAGTGAAGAATCCATGACCTTACAGTGATCCAAGCTATCTTGCCAGGATCATCTCATTTCTTAGCCCCCTTCAACTTTCTCTACTTTGAATGCTACAAGTGCCCTCACCCTCAAGGTTGCCTCAGGAGTAAATAGGGTCGTAGTTGTCTGATATGATTGCAAAAGTACAAGGAAGGATTCCAACTCCATAAGATTTCCCAAGCTCCCAAGCCTTCTACTCTCTTCCTTTGAGCCTAGGAAGCTAGTATTTCTTATACTTCCCTATGTAAACCTTTGGCTTAAGTTGAAATGGTCCCTGTTCTACCCCAGCATATTTCTCTCACTTTCCTGATATGGGCTTTACTCAGATTCTTTCTATCTGGAATGTTTCTCACTGTGCTCACCATGTTAGATAGGTATCTGTTCAACTGTCTACTACATTAAGCCTGTTATGAGCTCTATGACAGTGAGGATTGTTGGTGTCTTACTCAGCTGTCCACCTCCAAGATCTGGTCACTTAGCAAGAGCTGCATTCTCCCCCACCCCCCACCGTGGCCATCCAAATCTCCCTTATCCTGGCAGATCTGGCACATTCCTCAACCCTACTTAGCTGAAGGTAGTATCTCTCTCTACTCAACTCCAACAGCAGTGCCCACTATTGATACCATTCTCTTGGCAATTAATCACATATTGCCTCATTACTCTCTTGTTGTCATGAATTGTAGTCACTATAGTCCGAAGCAGCTTGAAGTTACACGGAAAGATACACATATTACTGTTTACAGTATCTTGCATGATATCTTTACAGTATCTTACAGTATCATACCTTTCCCTCTAACTTCAAGCTGCTTCTGACTAAGCAGAGAGTCTTCCATTCCTATCAATCCCCTGCAGCAGTTCTTAAATGCTAGGCCGAGTACTCAGGAATAACTTGGAAAGTGTAACAAAATTACACATTATCCCATGTTCTGAAGATGTATTTAAATACATAAAGGGAACTACCGCTCAGGAATGCCACTCCCCAGGTGATTCTTATGCACAACTAGGTTTGGTAAATACTGTCTCAAGGCAACTAAATTCTTTGCACCAGGTAGGCACTCAGAATATTTTTCTTGGACTCTTCCTTCTCAGGTCTTCTCTTAGAAGTTGATGATTTTACAGAAGACCCCAAACAGTCAAAGCAATCTTGAAAAAGAACAAAGCGGGGAGGTATTACAATCCCAGATTTCAAGATATACTACAAAGCTGTAGTAATCAAAAAGCAGAGTATGGCACGTATACAAAAGTAGACACATAGATCAATGGAATAGAAGAGAGTCTAGAAATAAACCCGTGTTTTTATGGCCAATTAATCTATGACAAAGGGGCAAGAAAATATGATGGGAAAAAGATAGTCTCTTCAACAACGGTGTTGGGAGAACTGGACAGCTACGTGCAAAAGAATGAAACTGGACCTTTTTCTTATGCCATACACAAAAATAAACTCGAAATGGATTAAGGACCTAAATGTGAAGATACTAAACCATAAAATTCCTAGAAGAAAACATAAACAGTAATTTCTTTGACATCAGCCATGGAAACATTTTTCTAGATATGTTATCTCTGGCAAGGGAAACAAAAGCAAAATTAACTATTGAGACTACGCCAAATAAAAAGTTTCTGCACAGCTAAGAAAACCATCAACAAAGCAAAAAGGCAGCCTATTGAATGGGAGAATATATTTGTAAATGATATATCTGATAAAGGGTTAATATCCAAAATATATAAAGAACTTGTGCAACTCAACATCAAAAAACCAAACAATCCAATTAAAAATGGGCAGAGGATGAGAACAGACATTTTTCCAAAGAAGACATACAGATGGCCAACAGACACATGAACAGATGCTCAACATCATTAATCATCAGGGAAATGCAAATTAAAACCACAATGAGATATTGCTTTACACCTGTCAGAATGGCTAAAATTAAAAAGACGAGAAATAACAAGTGCTGGCAAGGATGTGGGGAAAAAGGAACCCTTGTGCACTGCTGGTGGGAATGCAAGGTGCAGCCACTGTGGAAAACAGTATGGAGTTTCCTCCAAAGAATTAACAATAAACTTACCATATGATCTAGTAATTCCACTACTAGATATTTACCCAAAGAAAAAGAACACACTAATTAAAAGATCTATTCACCCCATATTTATTGCAGCATCATTTACAAAAGTCAAGATACGGAAGCAACTCAAGTGTCCATCAATAAATAAATGGATAAGGAAGATGTGGTATCTATCTATCTATCTATCTATCTACCTACCTACCTACCTACCTACCTACAGTGGAATATTACTCAGCCATAAAAAAGAATGAAATCTTGCCATGTGGAACAACATGGATGGACCTAGAGGGTATAATGCAAATTGAAGTAAGTCAGAGAAAGACAAACACCACATGATTTCACTCATGTGGAATTTTTTTTTTTTTAAGATTTTATTTATTTATTTGACAGAGATAGAGACAGCCAGTGAGAGAGGGAACACAAGCAGGGGGAGTGGGAGAGGAAGAAGCAGGCTCATAGCGGAGGAGCCTGATGTGGGGCTCGATCCCACAATGCCAGGATAACGCCCTGAGCCGAAGACAGACGCTTAACCACTGTACCACCCAGGCGCCCCCACTCACGTGGAATTTAAGAAACAGAACAAATGAAAAGAAAAAAAAAAAAGAAGAGAGACAAACAAAAAACCAGACTCTTAACTATAGAGAATAGACAGTTGCCAGAGGAGAGGTGGGTGGGCGCACAGGTGAAACAGGCGAAGGGGGCTAACAGTAAGCTTATCCTGATGAGCACGGAGAAATGTACAGAACTGTTGAACCATTATATTGTACATCTGAAGCTAATATGACACTGTATGTTAATTATACGTGAATAAAAAATAAAATTAAGTTAAAAAAAGAAGTTGGTGATTTAACGGGGGGGGAAGATTTTACAGTTATAAAGAGAATTAGGAAGAACTTTAAGCATGATTATGTAAAGATATGACACAAATTACAAGGTTAAGGATCATAATAAAAGTTCATTCAATAATAATTAATTCAATAAGCCTACACTAAGGTTCCCTTTATGTTACAGGTAATTATACCAGGCCCTAAGAACACAAAGCGAATGACGTACTGTCCTTGCCTCAGATATAATACAGTAGGGCTCAAGGGTTAGAATGGAGGGCTTCAGAATGAGATTGCCTGATCCAAATCCTAACTTCACCACTTACTTATTAGCATAGTGATAAGTTTCCTCCTGGGTCAGGGGCCAATCACCATGTGGACTCCCAGGATACAAACCCCTTACCTCTATCCCATATGCACAGGTAGCCCAGAAAAACTACATTCTTTCTGCCAAGCCACTGGTTCCCAAACCATTGGCCTTAGACCAGTGGCTGCTTATAGTTATACTAGTGGTCATCAATCCAGTATCAAGCATGTCAAAAGACCCAGCAAATAATAATTCATGCTCTGATATACTATTGTTCTCGGATTATGAGGATGATGTTGTGATAAAGGAAATACACATTCATTTTGAATCATTGCTGAATTATTTTATTCAAAACGATTGGAAAATTAGGCAATCAAATAATAATGTCCAAATGCTGGGGAGACCTCACTGAATTATTCTAGCTAGTTTATCAGTGTGAATATACTGGAGGCAGTACAAGTATTTTCATTTCTCTGGCACAGTGCTAAAGCATTCTAACTATAATAAAAATTACATAAAAATATTTAGTTCTTTTCAAATTATTCTTCACTGTGATGCAAAATTCTAGAAATGACGATGACCCTTGATTTAGAAACTGAGTTAAGATGATAGCTATTAAAAATCTTCCTATGTTGTGGGGGGAGGGAGGGCACCACCAAAGAATGACATCCCAGTAGCTTTAGGCATTATTTCAGTCAATGACAAAAGGGATATTTTTGTCTGATGAATAGAGGTGGACTTTTTTTTTTTTTAATGTTTAACAAGAATACCCATATTAAAAGATAAGGTAGGGAATCACTGCTTAGTTCAAGTGAGTGCCTTTAACGATTAGTGCCACAGTGATCTGGGTTTTGGAGCTGTATAAACAACACTGAGGCTTTCTAAAATTTACCGTAGGTAGCAAACTAAGGCCATGAGCTGAGTATGTTATGCCATATCTCTATCTTTAGAGAGGATTGTCTTTTTAATTTATAAATTTTTATTTTTTTAAAGATTTTCTTTATTTATTTGAGAGAGTGACAGAGAGAGAGCACGAGCAGGGGGAGCGGCAGGCAGAGGGAGAGGGAGAAGCAGGCTCCCCACTGAGCAGGGAGCCCGATGTGGGGCTCGATCCCAGGACCCTGAGATCATGACCTGAGCTGAAGGCAGATGCTTAACCGACTAAGCCACCCAGGTGCCCCTGAAGCAACTACTCTTGATAATTCCTTTGTATTTCTCCAGATTTAGTCTATGCATACACAAGCGTAACTGTGGCCGTATGTGTTTGTATATTTGCACGCTCATCTGTATATATGGATATCCCTCCCCAAAATGATTTCTTTTAAAGATTTTATTTATTTTTTTGAGAGAGAGCCAGAGAGCACAAGCATGTGAGCCGCAGGCAGAGGGAGAAGCAGACTCCCCGCTGAGCAGGGAGCCCAATGTAGGGCTCCATCACAGGACCCCACGATCATGACCTGAGCTGAAGGCAGACGCTTAACCCACTAAGCCACCCAGGTGCCCCCCCCCCAAATGTTTTAATAGCTACTTTGAAAAAGTCCAAGCGGAGCCAAAGCATAACTCTAGGATGGTCAGTTGTAGTCATCAATGCCTGTCATGATGGAGTATTACTCAAATTTCCGAAACTATTGACCTTAATTTCCCCAAATTACTAATGCACTTCTCCGTATTATGGAATATATTCATGAGATGTTCGTTAACATTATATTTAATATTCTTCATGCAATGGTAATTAAATTCAGTCTTATCAGGAACATATAACCAAATTAACAAGGGGAACATGAAAGCTGCCCCAAGGTGGTGTGGACTCATTCAATATTCTCCACTTGGTGGCAAGCACCACACACTATACATCTACTCCAAGGATTCTATTCTTTTAATTATATGAAACAATAGTTATTGATGGTTAATGAGTTACATAGGAAGAAACAATTTCTTCAGGTCCTAAAAGGCCTCACGACCTCTAGGGTCCATGTAGTAAAGTCTCCTAAAGTGATTTGGAAGAGCTAAAGGGTCCCTAAAGAACTTCAGTACTTGGAAATGACAGGCACAAGAGAATATCCAGCTCCCCCAAGGATCCTCTACATGAGGCCTACTAAAGGATCATTAAAGCAAATACTGTACTCTTTCCAGACAAGGAAAATGAACTCATTGAATCCTACAGGGATCCAGAGGCTTACTTTAACTATTACACCCAATTTTTACAACCTGCAGGTATAATTTCAATTTTTCTGACCCACTGTTGTTCTTAGTAAATTTAGGCTTGTGACACCATTTTGATTTGGGGGGGGGGGGATATGGTCAAGGAATATAGAGGACCTAAGTAAGGAAAGCCAAACAATTATAACATATTACAACCTGACTTTAGCTATAACCTGGCCTTCCAATTCTTTTGATCATGCATCTCTAGTAATAAAATATTTTTAAGCCCTCATCCCCAAATATGGTATTTACCTACGAATATGTCTGTACTAATACATTATGTACATTATAAAATATATGCAAAATTTTAAATTAAAAAGATGAGATTAAAAACTACTTTCCTAACATTTAAACTTTTATTTACTAATGATAAGAAATCCTTCTGTTCTTATCAAAACTTATTTTAACAATATATTTTTAATGAAAGCGATATACATTTTTTGTAAAAATCTTAACATTCTGCCATATACCAAGAGGTAGGTATTATTCCCACTTTATAGATGATAAAACTAAGCTTTGAGAGGTTTTATAACCTCACAAATGCCAGAGCTATAATGTGGCAGAACTGGGATTCAACCCCCTATCTGACTCTAAAACCAGTGCTCTTAACCAATGTATTATGAGAATGGAAGCAATCAAAGAAAACACATTTATACTACAGTGTAAGTCAAAGAGAGAATAAATCCTTCTGACCAATCAGAATATTCTCTGCTCATTTGACCTTTGTTAATGGAATCAATTACAATCTCTGTATGACTTTGGGGAAGTCACTTTATTTATTTGAATCTTAGTTTCCCAACTTGGACTAGATGATCTTTAATGTGCTTTTTAGCATTAAAATTCCATGACTCAAGGCAGAGCACAGAGGATTTTGGGGGTAGTGAAAGATACTGTCATGGTATGTATGTCATAAGGACATGGTATGTATGTCATAAGGACATAATACACGTCCTTATGGCTTTGTCCACACCCACAGAATGTACAACACCAAGAGTGAACCATAATATAAACTATGGATTTTGGATGATAGTGATGTGTCAGGGTAGGTTCATCAACTGTGACACTCTGGTGGGGAATGTTGATAGTGGGAGAGGCTGTCCACATGCAGGGAACCTTCTGCTCAAAGTTGTTGTGAACTTAAAACTGTTCTAAAAAAAAGTGCATTAAAAAAACTCTAGGACTCAAATACAAGAACAAATGAGGCAAACGTCTTTTAAGCAGAATGGCCAGACCTTTGCTGATCTCCACATTAGGCAGGCTAAAGATGTCAAGGTCCATCACCCCTCCTTTCGTCTCTTCTGAGAGATCCAAGAGGACCAGTCTGTCTGCAATGCCCTGTACAGTACAATAAGAAAAAGAACATAGAGCGTTACGCAAACACAGCCAGTTACTCAATTTAATTTCATTTAGAAATTTAGAAGTGAAGTTAAAGGGGAATGCACAAGCCTCACGTGTTTTCTTTCTTTTTTTTTTTTTTTAAAGATTTTATTTATTTATTTGATAGAGAGAGAGGCAGCGAGAGAGGCAACACAAGCAGGGGGAGTGGGAGAGGGAGAAGCAGGCTTCCCGCTGAGCAGGGAGCCCAATGCGGGGCTCGATCCCAGATCACTGGGATCATGACTTGAGCCGAAGGCAGACTCTTAATGACTGAGCCACCCAGGCGCCCCCTCCCCCCATGTGCTGTCTTATGAAGGAAAAGTAACACCGTAGCAATAAAAGGACATGCAAGCAAGAAATTACTGTGAACCTGAGTAATGTGATCCTTTAGGCTTGACTGAAAATTGGGGTCTAGCAGGACTTAACTCAGAAGTCACAGACTGCAGATTTCCTTTGATGGGACAATCAGTAATAAGGATGAGTTGGGGTACTCAATACATTTGCTGTTGTTCTTGAGTTTACGTTTTCATTTTGATGTCATAATTTCCATTCTAAAAGTACTTAGAGTGATTTTGCTCTATTTTAGTGACTCATTTCTAGCATGGAAGTCAATACCAACGTCAAGTTTCTCTTTTAAAAAAAGGATAATAGGGGCACCTGGGTGGCTCAGTGGGTTAAGCGTCTGCCTTTGGCCCAGGTCATGCTCTCAGAGTCCTGGGAAGGAGCCTGCTTCTCCCTCTCCCTCTGCCCCTCTGCCTCCCCCTGCTTGTGCTCTCTCTCTCTCACTCCTGCTCTCTCTCTTGCTCCTGCTCTCTCTCGCTTGTGCTCTCCCTCTAATAAAATCTTTTTTATTTAAAGATTTTATTTATTAATTTGACAGAGAGAGAGACAGCGAGAGAGGGAACACAAGCAGGGGGAGTGGGAGAGGAAGAAGCAGGCTCCTAGCGGAGGAGCCTGATGTGGGGCTCGATCCCACAACGCTGGGATCATGCCCTGAGCTGAAGGCAGACGCTTGACGACTGTGCCACCCAGGCACCCCTCAAATAAAATCTTTAAAAGAAAAAAATCAAAAAGGACAACAGCCATAAATCTAAAATAAAATCCTATTATCATGTAGAACCCTCCCCAGAGATCTCATGGAAAACACTCCGCATGCCTATAGGTGGCTGCTGGGGTGCCGTGGTCGGCTAACTGTAAACGACAGCATAGAAACTCCTCGAAGTCTGGTTACCTTTGTGGAAGGTCTTTTTCTAAAGTGGTAAGCAGTGTGAGGATCTTTCCTATATTAGAGTGCAGAGGCAAGAGTACCCAGGGATCTGCCAGATCATCAGCAGAAAGTACAAAAGAAAACAACCCAGCTACACTACTTATTAGCCCTGTGACGCTGGGCAAGTCACTGAACTTGGCCTTACTTCATGGGGTTATGAGGATTAATATGTGACCCAGAGCTGGCAGAGGGAAGTCCTCTCTACATTGTACCTATTAATTTTATTATTGTCAACTACACTCAAAAGAGAAATGCAAAGAAAACTATGAGTTACCGTTTTTATTTATGAGACACACAAAGATCCAAAGGTTAAACAACAGTAGTGTGGGAAAACAGGCATTCTTACACACTGTGGGTATGAGAATAAACTGGTACAACTGATATGGGGGACAATTTGACAAGTTCTATCAAAATTTAAAAACACAGTAATTTCTTTAATCCACTTACTTCATTTATAGAAATTATCCTACAAGTTCATTAGTACATGTGTAACATGATACAATGTGTATACAGAGATTCAAAAGACTCAAAATGACCTACATGTCCATCCGTAAGGACAGCAGCAATAATCAGGCTGTGTAACACAGTGGTTTAAGGCGGAACTTCCCAAGCTTTAAGGGATCACCATTTAATAGATCAGTACAGCACACGGAACACCGGGGGTTGTGTTAAAATGCATATTTGCTTCCATAGGTCTGGGGTAGGGCCTTAGACAATGCAATTTTAGTAAGATCTCAGATATTGCTGAGCAGTAGCTCGGCCACACGCTGAGCAGTAAAGATTTAGAAGACGGGCTCTGTAAACAGACTGCCTCACTTCAAATCCTGCCTCCATTTATTAACAGTGTGACTTTGGGCAAGTTGCATAACCTCCCTCTGCCTTGATTTCTTCACCTGTAAAATGGCTGTAATGACAGTACCTAATATATAGGGTTAGGTAAAATTTAGTAAAACTTAGTCAAGTCGTTTAGCTGAGTTCCTGGCACCCAGTACGCATTCAGCAAAGGTTAGTTACTGCTGCTACCACCACCATTACTACTGACATCATATTTGATATTTTGTATCTTGTATCAACATATTAATGTTTACAAAGAAAAATGGAAAAAAATTTCCATTTAGACAGTTTACAGACAAAAGAATAGTCATAGTGAGGCTCTTGGGACTTCTTGTACTTAACCAAAACTAAACAAAATTGATAAAACTCAGTACTGGTAGGGATATCAAAAATCAGATTGATGTGCGATTAGCAGCATAAATTAATGCTGCCTTTCTGAAGCACAATCTAGCAATATGTAATACGTACCATAAAGACCATTCATGCCCTCTGATTCACCAGTACTGGTTTTTTTTAAGATTTTATTAGAGAGAGAGAGCGCGAGCGCACAAGCAGAGGGAGTGGCAGAGGGATAGGGAGAAGCAGGCTCCACCCTGAGCAGGGAGCCCAATGCAGGGCTTGATCCCAGGACCCTGAGATCATGGCCTGAGCCGAAGGCAGACGCTTCACTGACTGAGCCACCCAGGTGCCCCACACTAGTACTCTTTTTGAGATTATGTACACCTAAAAGAAAATTCAGAGGAGAAAATAAGCAACTTGTAAAGCAGTGTTTATGGAAGCATTCTGTTTAGTAACAAAGGAACTGAAAACAATTCAAATTCCCATTAAGAGCGCCTAGTGTATTCAGATGGAGGGTGGAGGAAATGAAATGAAGTCAGAAGTTAGCATATGTTGCTCTGTGCAGCCAGCTCTTAAAATTTTCTAGCTCCCTGGATACAATCTAATTATTTACTAAAGTACAACCTATCTCTAAGACACGTGAGTCTGAAATAAAAAGGGAAGAATTTAGATGACAATCAAAAAAAGATTTTTTTTAAGATTTTATTTATTTATTTGAGAGACAGCGAGAAAGAGAGAGAGAGAGAGCATGAGCAGGGTGAGTGGCAAAGGGAGAAGCGCACTCCCCGCTGAGCAGGGAGACCGATTAGGGGCTCGATGCTGGGACACCAGGATCATGACCTGAGCCTAAGGCAGACACTTAACTGAATGAGCCACCCAGGTGCCTGACAAACAATCCAATTTTCATAGAGAAGAAAAAACAAAATGCCAGCTACCAAATAAACAGAGAGGGACAGCTATTCTACTCTGGGCTACATCCCTGAAAAGACACAGACATGCTGTTACCATAATACTGGGACACTGGAAGGTCTTTTGAACCTCTCTGGAAGGGAATTTAAGCCTTTCTGAAAAATAATATATATACAAAAGATCTAGTAAAAAGGACCAATGGAAAAATAAACAAATTTCAAACAAGTGTAAAATATCAATTTAGAAACTATGATTCTAAGAGAAAGTAGAGTAATTACAAAAGAAAAGGCAATCTTTAAGAAAAAAATGTTAATTCTAGAAGGAGCTAAAATTAAGTATTATATTAAATTTAAGAGCTTAATTAAAGCGGCATGACTCAGAAAACACAAAGGAATTGGTGACTAAGTCAGATGAATGCCGCGTTGAGGTTTCCCTCGGAACAGGATGATGAGCCCATTGTTCAAATCACTTCTTTAAAGCCTAGTCCGTGACTAAGTACTAATTAAGAAGCAATATCCCTGATGAGAGCTTTCAGCTTTTTTTTTTCCTACTAAATACATTTTAAGGCAAAATGAGGTTTTCCGACATGACAAAATGAAACCATTATTTCTTGTATGTTAAACACAAAGTGCCTAAAAGTGTAGCAATATGATAGACAGATTTATAACCATGATGCTTACATACCTTTGCTGAGATTGCTAATGTGCAGGCAATACCCAGTTCCCCACCTCCAACCACAGTTATTTTATTCACTGTTTTATGCTCGTGATTTACCCAGTTCTTTGAATTTATGTCTGAGACACCTAGAAATAAAAGTGGATTATCATGAGAATTTTGAAGTAATATAAAAAATCTCTTTTAGCCTCTTAAAAAAATACACCAACCTTCAGTAACTTGGTCAGAAAACATGGTGCTAGTCCATAAGCGGCATTCAAAAATATGTGAACAAGTGAAATGCAAGACAGACAGGAATCCCAGTAAATATTCTACTAAATAGACACTACCCCTTTAAAAATAAAGTATCTTTCTAAACATTTAAAAAATATTATATGAGACTAAAAAATCGGATTTCCATAATTCTGAAAACATCCTGATTCTTACCTCTCTGGTCTATAATGCAAAAATGTTTAACGCCTTACTGAATTTTAGAAGCATGGATATTTTGCTTTATCCTCAATGAGAAACACTGAGAATCATGAATTTTCTGATCTAAAATATTGAATGAGGCAAAAACCACATAAACATATCATGAAAAAGGTTTGGGATCATCATATCAAGTAATTTTGAACAAAACATAAATTATTTTATCTGTCTGTATAAGAGTAATATTTTACATTTTAAGAAGCCACATTTATCGGAACCGCATGGTAACACTTACCCTACAATAGATGTACAGGAATTTTTGATTCAACGCAGATACGTACAGATACATGACTATATTTACTTACAGAGATCCGGTAGCAGAGAGTAAAGGATATTAGTGAGAAATTATAAATTCATAACTCCCTGATGATTAAAAATACAAACCTTCAGTGATTTTTGCAATATAGGCTAGCAAGTCCACCTGCCGTGCCTCATCAGATGATGGTAGAGAATACAAGGGAAGTTCCTCTTGAAACTTGGCGATCATCTCTTTAATTAGTCCAACAATGACAGATTTAGGCTGCAGAATACAAATGGAAAAGTTCTGCAAAAATTTTCCTAAAGAATACTACCTTGTTAACCTATACATTGTTATCAAGTTAACCAAAAGAAAGTTTTGCATTATGCTCTTAGGTTTTGAAAACTACCACACAAATTGCATTATACTTTTTTTTTTAAGATTTCATTTATTTATTTGAGAGAGAGCGTGAGCGAGAGAGGGCACGAGCGGGGCAGAGGGAGAGGGAGAAGCAGACTCCCTGCTAAGCAGGGAGCCGATGTGGGGCTTGATCCCAGGACCTTGAGATTATGACCTGAGCCAAAGGCAGACACTTAACCAACTGAACCACCCAGGCGCCCCCAAATTACATAATACTTTTAACTGAGAAATTACTTAATTCTTTTAACTGAAAATTAGAGAAATGCTAATCCACATCTCCAAAAGATGGGAAAATAACATGAATGTGCTTATAGCAAAGTACCTACGTTCAGGAACTGTGTATCTTTTTTTGATTTTTTAATTTTGAAATAGTTGCAGACTTATAGAAAAGTTGCAAAAATAAGTGCAAAGCATTTTCATATACTCTTTACCCAGCTCACTCAAATGTTAACATTTTAGCACATATATTTTCTCAGTCTCCTTCCCTCTCTATACTTTTCTGAACCAATTGAGAATAAATTGCAAATCTAATACCTTTTCACCTCTAAATACTTTAGTGTATATCTTCTAAAAGAAAAAACAAAACAGGGGCGCCTGGGTGGCTCAGTCGGTTGAGCATCTGACTCTTGGTTTCCGCTCAGGTCCTGATCTCAGGGTCATAAGATCAAGCCCTGCACTGGGCTCCACACTTGGCATAGAGTCTGCTTGAGAGTCTCTATGTCCCTCTGCCTCTGCCCCTCCTCCTGCTTCACGTGTGCATGCACTCTCTCTCTGTCTCTTTCTCAAAATAAATAAATAAAATCTGTAAAAAAACAAAAACAAAAACAAAAAAAACCCAAAACAAAAAATGGACAATCTCCTATATAAGCATTATCACATTATAAAGGTAACACTGATAAAATATTATCTAATCCAGTACTGTTTCTTTTCTTAACCGACCTTAGTGAAATCCACATAACCTCTCTGAGCTTCAGTGTTATCAGCAATATAATATGAATAATAAATCCCAAGTGGCTGTTATGAGAAACAAATGCATGCAAACTATATGCTGTGAGTATAAAATATATATTATTATTATTAAAAATATTTAGTAGTTAGCTTATTTTAAAAAGTGCTTAATTTCTCAGAGTCTGAGTTTCACTATTTATAATAATTAAGACAGTGAAGTTATTAGGATCAAAAACTCAAGCACTTTTAAAGACCAAGCAGACAATAACGTGATGTATAAAGTTGTCAAGTATGAGAAAATTTAGGGAGATGGTTATTGTGGCAAATTGGAAAGAGTATACATATAGGCATTCAAATTCATATTAAGAACAAAACAAAGCAAAAGCACTTTCCTGTTCAACAAAATTCTGTAGGTCTAACACAGCACATTGAATCTGTTGGGGTAAACGTCTGCAATCCTTGGCCTAGACAGCCTCTAGATTTCTTCCAGCTCCAAAATTCTATGTAATTCTACGACATAATTACAATTCCAACTGCATGAGCAACTTAAAGTTACTGTAGTACTTTTAAATAGGGAAAATTTAAATAATGTAATGTCTTCTTAAGACCAGTTCTAGTTTAAAATTTTAGCTTACAATAAAGAGGCTCCGAATAATAAAATGAAATCAATACTGTTTGAACTGAAATCCAGCACAACCTCAACTAGCCTATATCTATCTGAGTATTTACCATACAAACAAAATATGAAAAGAGATACCGATGAAAACCAGAAAAAGGAAACAGGAAATATGAATTCCCACAACAGGGCACAAATGTCAAAATACTGTTTGAGGATAGCTAAAAAAAAAAGGAAGGGGTAAATATGGATGGAGATAAACAGACAATTCAAAAAAGGAGCATACATGATCGATTGATATATGAAAAAGATTTCAATTTCTCAAATAGTCAAAAAACTAAACATTAAGATATCATTTTTGTCCCTCCAAATGACAAATTTTTATTATGCCCTGTTTATCACATTTAACTGGCAATCTTATTTATTAAAATCACCAAATAATGCAAATGACATACAAATTCATAAAGTAAAAGGTCAATGTCCCTCCATCTAACCTCCACTACCAACGGCCTGGTGTGCATCCCTTCTTTTTGTATTTCTTTTTTTCTTCTTTTAAAGGTTTTATATATATGAAAAATACAGAAAAACGTAAAGACAAAGTAAAACATGTCCATAATTGCACACCATTTGATGGGATGTATATAAAATAAAAAGTTGTAATCCTAACACCATCCTTCACTCCAACTTCACTTGACTCTTGACATATCCCTGTTCTCATTCAGGGGTTTCCGGTCCTCCTGTCCTACAACTTCCTGGATACACAGAAATATATTCTAAATTATCCTTTCATAAAAATCTTAATTACTTACAAAAATGAGAACATACTCTACATCCTTCTAAGTAAATATATAAAGACAAGCAAAGGTTTGTTTTGCTTTAATGATAGTACCTTCTGTTAGAACGAGGGCACTGCAGAACAGGGATTCTACACTGATTTCAAGTGATGGTAGACATACATTTTGTCTGGCTTTTGGAGGCCAATTTGGCAATATATAAAATAGCCTTCAAAGTATTTATAAACTTTGATCCAACAATTCCATTCCTAGAGATTTATCATTAGGAAATTATTAAAGATTTATAAATATGTATACATTTATGTTAACATATATTTATCTTTAAGGATGCTCTTCATTAAATTTCTAACAGACCAATTTGTAAATAAATCATGCCAATATTTTTATGCAAGATCATCAGGCAACCAATTAAAGACCACGTATTTTGAAAATATTGTTTAAAATGAGAAGTGCTCAATATAATGGCATATGAAAAATACAGAAAACAAAATTGCATGTGAGAACTTACAAAACAAATAAATTAGCTACATATATCATCATGAAGAAATTTTTAAAACTTAATGCTCAGTTAAAACAAAACATGCAATGGAAGATTTTATACAGTATGATTCAATTTACATACAGGTCAAAAACAGGCAAAACTACAAATAAATACATGTATTACATAAAAATCTTTAAGAAGGAGGGACTAGGAAATAATGTCGAACATCTTGCTACTAACTTTTCATGTGCTTTATCAACAAAGTACTGAGCAACTACCAGAAGAGAGTGCGCAAGTAAGAGTGGCCCCAGACCTGGAGAGAGCACTTCATGCACGCTGCTGTCTGTCACTGGGGTTCGGGAACTTGGGGACTCCAGGGAGCTCAATTTCAAAATACTTTTAAAGTCCATATGAGGAATACCATTGAAAGAAAATTCAGTAACTTATTTGTGCCATTAGGATAAATACTCAGAAAAATAAAAACTTTTAAAAGAAAATCCAAACTGATCTTACATGGCTCCAGTTTTGAAGATAGGGCAAGTATATTCGGCCTTGAGCATCCACATGTTTTCCCACTGAGATTCCCATATTTGCAGTTGGCTTTAAGAAGCAAATGGGGGGAGCAAAAGGGTGGGAATCCAAAATCCACAAACGAATTGGTATATTATATGTATTACCTATTTGAGACAAAATAAACACATTTTCAAACAATGACGAAGCATACACATTATATTTACCGTACAGCTCGGTGGCATTTTAAGGCGTATGGTCAAGTGTATGTATGTATATAAAGGATTTCCACAAATCAAGGCCTACTTCTCCATTTTCATGTTCCCATTAAAGCACCAGCATAACACTTGAAGAACTTTAATTAAGACAACGACCAGCTTGTCCAATTCAATAACTATTTACAGGGCCTACTGTGCCAGGAATTTGGGATACAGCAACTTCTCTATGTAACCTTCTTTGCTCCATTCAAGCAGAGCTCTTTGACCCTTTCTTGAAGGGTAGTGGACATTTCTATTTTTACACTTATTCTGCATTGAAGTTATTTGCCTACAGGTCTGTGTTTCCTTTCACAATGTCAATTTCCAGAGGATTATGTATTATTCATTTCTATATCCCCTGCACCAAGTAAAGTGCCTAACACACTGGCTGACAATAAAGGTTTCTTATATAAATAAGAGTGAGCAAATGAATAAACAAATGACAAATGAGTGAATCCACAAAGATGAATTTGATACATTTGATACTGACCCTCAAGTTGCTCATTAAGTGCAAACAAGCTGGGTTACACACACAGAACTTGGAGCTGAAAATAACCTTAACAGTTACCTCGTCCACTTAAATTTCAGTGTACTGAGAGATGGGAACTCGAGTGCATGCACTTCCAGTGTTAACCACGTACATGCATCATGCCTACCGAGAGCAAAAATCTCTGACGGCCCTGGATGCCAGGAAGCCCAAAGCTAAACCTAATGAAAGTGTAAAAACTAAACTTAAACGAGAAATCTGATCGATTACCTTAGCTGTTCTATTGTATCTCCTGATAGTCACTCCTGCTTTCATAATCTTAGTGCATGTCTTTCACTGTATTTATGAACGTGGCTGCCCAGGAGCAAGAATGCCCGGGTTCGAATCCTAGTTTCCCCCATGACTAGCTATATGATTTTAGGCAAGTTCCTTAACTTCTCTGTGCCTCAATTCCTTCCTCCATAAAATGGAAATAATAATAGCTCCTACCCCATAGGGTTGTTGTGAGGATGGAATTAGTTAAGGCATGTAAAATTCTTAGAATGACATATGACATGGTAAGCATCATGAAGGGTTGGCAATTTTTGCAATTTACCTCAAACCCATTTTGGAAATAGGCCAAGTCTAAATTTAAAAAAAAGTTTTATTTTCCCCTGCATTCCTTTTCTTACTAAGGAAATCTTCCTCCCACTGAAAGCTACTTTTCTCATCTTGCTTCCTCCTCTAGTGATACGAGGATACTCAGCCCTGTCTGCACATTAGAGGCACTTAAGGAACTTGGAAACATACCAGTATCCAGGCCACTCCCCCAAAGTTTCTGATTCAATGGGATGGGGTGTGGATAACATTTTTTAAAAGCTTCCCGTGTAATTCTAAAGTGCAGGTAGGGCTGAAAATCAGTACATTATAGAAATGTCCTAATACTTGTATTTCAGTAGTTCTCAGAACCACACTCCTCTTCTACTTTTGTCTAAGTCTTAACAACAATTTTTTAAATTGAGATATATAACATATTAGTTTCACTGTATAACGTAATGACTTGATATCTGTATATATTGCAAAATGATCACTACAGTAAGTCTAGTTAACATTCGTCACCATAGCGTCTAAGTATTTACAGTTTGTGTATAGACATAGCAACTGATCCATAGATAATTCTGTGATTATAAAGTCATGTGATCACAGCACCACAAAGTGACCAACAGGTACTGAGACACACCATCAAATTCCTCCAGAAGTAGTTAAACTCTGTCAAATGTTATATACTCTCCGGAGGAGTGTTTTTCCAATTGTGGTTATGACAGGTCACAGAATTAATTTAGTGGGCTGCAAGCAGTATCTTAAAATGGAATTGAAAAGAAAATAGAATATACGACAGGTGGTACAGTGTTTCATTTATACATGTATGTAGCATGTTAGCTATGTATATAAAAGTCTTTCTTATTGTGCGTCACAATCAAAACATTTGAAAGCCACTGTTCTAGGCCATGCAAATTTTTTTGTTTCGTAATATAGTTGGAGTCGTAGGCCAAATCCTGATGCTGCCACTTTCTGTGTTGACCACTACATATTAAAGAAAAGGAAAGAAATGTCTACTGATTGTATCTTCCTAATTGACCAAGGATCTGCTGCCTCCCTTAACGTCCTGCCCCAGCAGCGTCCATGCACATTAATAGCCCATGCTTGGCAAAGCAACTGGTGAGCCTGATTCCCGTGTCTAACTGGTAAGATTCACTACTGTTGTTCTGTTCTCTTCTTCCTTCCTTCTTTCCCATTCTTTTCTGTCAGCAAATGCCCTGCCTCCTACCCTGCCCATTTAGCTTTCAGTAATTCACCACCGAAGAGTCAGAACTCCTGGTAGAGTCCTCAGATCTGAAGTAACTGTATCATAAAAATATAATTTAAGTTAGCTGTAAATAAAGTTCAGATGGGTATCATCTTATTAAGATGAATACACATCTCTAAAGAATGAGTGGATGAAGAAAAAGAGTCATCACAACCCTGACACTATCTCAGAGATAAGAAATAATCTAGAAAATGTCTGCAGGTTTACCTAAGGAAATATCAATGGAAGATTCATCGGGGGAATAGGACTGGGTGGGAAGCTCGTTACAAGCTTAACCTCATCCTTTCTCAATTGTTTAAATTTTTTTAGCATGAGTATGTATTATTATACTAATAAAACTAGGAGGGGCGCCTGGATGGCTCAGTCAGTTAAGTGCTTTCAGCTCAGGTTATGATCTCAGGATCCTCGGATTGAGCCCCGGGTCTGCCTCTCTGCTCAGAGGGGAGTCTGCTTCTCCCTCTGTGTACCCGCTCTGTCTCAAACAAATAAAATCTTTAAAAAAACAAGAACAAAAACAAAACTAGGAACTGAAAGAAATATAGGCAGACAAATAATCATAGTCAACATTAAACATCTATTATGTGCCAGGCATTACGCCAAGAGCTTTACTTATAGTAATTCATTTAATCCTCATAGTTCTAGAGTGAGGCTCTATTATTGTACCATTTTACAAATGACAAAGATAATACATTGTGACCTTCTGATCAGCAGGAAATAACTAGTGTGCATCACACTGAGTTGATATAATTCTACTCAAAAGCAAAGAAAAAAAAGAGTGTACTGCAAAAATAAAAGTACTACAGGTACCATTACTACTTTGGAAGACTCAATGTAAGAATCAATGAATTAACTCCTTGGCTCCCAGAGATGCAGAATGCCAATGAGGGGCATCATACCAATGATATTAAAATAAGTTTTATGCCCTCTTGTTACTTCCCCACACTGTCCTTGAAACTGAAATGCTACTAAGTAGTGATTCATTTAAATTCATGAGCGCCTCTGCTAATATATTATTACCCTTGACATCACTGGGGTGGGTAAGAATTGGGAACAAAATCAATCAACCAGTCAATCATTGGGGTGGGCAATAATTCTGTCTCTCTCTCTCTTTCTAGCATTTAACCATAATAAATGCAGAACACAAGTAATGGGAAACAGGTCTGAGTAAGGTTCTCTAGGCAGCCAGAAAAGAGTCTAAGAGCTTGGCAGGAGAGGAGCAAGGAGGGGGAAAAAATCAATTCTGCAATTTCTGCAGAGCTCACTGCTATCTACTCTCATCTCCAACCACATTCCTGTGTATAAAAACCACACTGAATTCCTATGCATTTCCTGTGCCAAAGGAGGTGTCATGGTGGGACGAGAACAGAAGCAGAATAAAACATGAGTGCACCCCGGGTGATGAGCCATCGTGGAGGGGAAGAAATTAAGAAGGGTTTGTAACAGTCTAGGGACTACTGTAATGAAGCACCTACTTTGAAAAAAGTCCCCCAAAATACAGCTGCTTGGTGTCCTTTGAGCAGTGTATTCCCACAGTACAGAGCTGAATCTCTTGTAAAGGAGCAAACTCCACTGTTCTCTCCCCATTTGTTTTCAGATCCTCCTCAGCCCTTTCTTCAGGGCACCTCCTCTCTCATGTGCCCAGCAAATTCATTTATTAGTCAGTAATCAAATAAACAAACTCAACCATTCAATAAATATTTAGCAAGCATTTTCTATAAACACAGCACTGTGTATTAGTGATTTTGGATAATATCCCTCCTGGGATTATTTGCATTTTAAATGAGGAATAAATGTTTAGTTGTGGAATTTCAGGCACCCCTTCAGAGAAATATATTAGAACCAATGCTTCACTGGTGTTCTTTACATCATACTACATAAGCAATCACCTATGATACCTATCTGAAAGACTAGTCCTGTTGAACCCTGATAGAAGTAGGTCTGGACAAATAGGAAGAGTTCACTACAGGGGAGCTAGTGATTTTTTGTTTTTTTGGGCAAACACTTAATTATTTTAGCCTGTCAGGCCACCTGAAAATATGTTGCTTTCTTTGAGCTCTAATGGCCCCAAATTTCCTACTGGAGTTTCAAGTTATGGCCTGATACTGCTGTGTGGTCTTAGGTAAGTTACTTGACTAGGCCAAGATTCAGTTTCAGCCACAGAATGGGGACATCATACAGACGGAAAGGGAGAGTAACAAAACATTGATATAATGGAGAAAAAGGTGTGATCCTTGCATTTTGCTGTGGAAAGCAACGAGAACTCTCCATAAGAGCAGGCCTATGTCTGTGTAGGGGCCCAGGGCAGGCTGCCCAAGATGGGCCACTCTGGCATAAAGACTATTTTGAGTTAAAAGTAATCGAAACCCAGCAGATGCAGGAAAAGCTCTCTGCCTCCCTCTCAAATGCCTACATTTACACTGGAAAGAAGAGTCTATAGGAAGAAGAGAGCTCTTAACAGAGATTGCCCTTTACCAAGAAAACTTATCTGCCTAAGAGGGCAACCTTTGTTTTTCCAAGCATCTCCTTTCCCTTCTTGCTAAGGATCTTTCTCCCTTTTGTGTCCACAGGCCCCTCCCCTCTCCTTAGCTCATATGAGCTTCATATTGGCTCAGGGTCTTTGGAATCTCATGTCTGTGTGCATCCCTCATACGTATGTCTATTAAGTTTGAATTTCTCCTTTGTGTCGGTCTCATGTCAATTTGATTCTAAGTTCACCTCAAAGGACCACAAGGCAGAGGAAGGTCTTCCTCCCCAACATCTGTCTTACCTTCCTCTGTACACTGGCACCTAGGAGAGTAGTGGGCACGTAGTTGACACTCAGTTAGTATTTGTTGAACTGAATTGAATCTGTTGATATTAATCCAGGCCACAGCCTAGAGGGACAGCATTCTGCTATACGGAACAGCATTCTGCTATACGGAACAGCATTCTGCTATACGGAACAGCAATCTGCTATACCCAATAAGGTTCTGATTAGAAAATAAATACTTTAGAAATGTTATGGAACTACATAAATATAAGTTCTTGTTTAATTGCTCTTTTACAAAATTCCCACATTTTCTCCAGCACCACACTTACCCTGATACATCACGGGAACAGTGCCAGTGAAATTCAGCAGGTCTTTCTGGGAACTATCTTTAAACACTGCAAGAAAAAAAGCCCCAAAATATGCACTTAAAAGTAGAAAACAACAGCATTAAAGTTTGTGCTGCACATACACACGTACAGAAGCACACATAATTTCTAAGTTCATCACCTAGGAATCTATAAATATGTTGACAAGGGGGAATTACAAGGTACTGTTTTCTTAGAAAGGCAAGCGGGCAGCTGAAAACACGCAGGGCTTGATATAGAAAGGTTCTAGGCCTACTTTCCCACTCAGACACATGCAACTTTCGACTACTTCAATCTCTTTGACCCTCAGTTTCATCGTCTACAAAACAAGGAGAGTAGGACTGCATTATAAAGTTGTCATAAGGATCAAACGAGATAATGTGAAAACACATCTAAGAAGTTTAGGATTATAAAATGTGGGGACATTATCAAATAATTGTAATGTGTAACAAATCAGTTATAATCACTTTCAGATACCAGACTATAACTTTATAATCAGAAAAAAAGAATGTTAGCTTTATTTTTTAAAGTTACCCTTCCGGAAGATCACTAATTATCTTCCTCAGTTTCTCTAACTGCATTATTCTCAACCTTTTTTACACCTTCATGTCCCTGAGACTTCGACTTACCCATCAATGACTGTATACAGTGGTGGAGATACAGAGGTGGAGAATTAATGCCCTCATCTCTGAATTGAATACAGAAAACACTACCTCCAGTTTTAAATTACCCAACTGTCTAGGAAGGTAATCCTCTTAGTACCTCAGTAACTATCCTATTTAGGCAGCGGGAGGAAAAATTCTAAATAAATTTTATGACCTATATTAGAAAGGGAAAAGAGGACACCAGGCTGACAGAAGATGCAAGACCAAGAGGGTGCATAAGCACAAATGTTTACCTTGAATTATATAAGTGAAAGGTAACAGTGGGTAAAAGGATCATTCCATGGTAAAAACTAAAACGGAAAAGAGCAGTGGAAGAGGGACTGTTATTCAGGAACACAGAATAACCTAGAAACGTGGTAGAGGAGCTGCAGGTGTAAATATACATTGTCTAATCAAATGATTCAAAAATCCGAAATAGAAGTGATTATGACACATCTTCAATAACAAAATGGACATTAACAATATTAATCCTACAGCTTGAGAGTTCAATGGCATCATGGGTCATTTTCTCTGAAGAGAAGAAATGAGAATAAGAATTAACTGGTATAATGACGTTTTAAGTCTATATGATGAAGAAAGACATTGAAAAGAACAAGCCGTATGCGAACAGAGGGCAAGACAGACATATGTACAAACCCGACTCCAACCCTAACTTCCCGTGTACTTGAACAAGTTATTTAAACTCTTTGAGCCTCAGGTTCTTTCTCGGAAAAATGAAGATGATAACACTTACCTCACAGCTTTGGTTGTAAAAAATATGTAAGATAATGCAGATAAAACATTTGGAAACATATCAGGCATTCAATAAATAGTAGCTGTGATATCCCCCATCCCAGGCACTTATGCAGCACCAAATCATGGGGTGCTAATCAAGAGAGGCCAGCCACAGATGGGCTAGAATTTAATAATTTCTTCTACATGTGACAGTGGCTATTCCTAAGAAATACTTCAATTACTCCTCGAGTTTTCTAATATATAAATAAATATTAATTAGACACACTTCTTAACACAATGAATTCAAATATAAAACATACCCATGTAGAACAAAGAAGTTTTTCAAAACTGTGTGTTTTGACTAATTTGTGGGTCCTAAAATCAATTTAGTGAGTCTCAATCAGCATTTGTTTTTAAATGAAGTGGAATGGAATAGAAAATGCCAGAGTGTACACAGTATTTCAGTTGTGTGTCTATGGAGTCACGATATAAAATGTATCTCCAAGGGGCACGAAGGTGGCTCAGTGAGCTAAGCATCTGCCTTCAGCTGAGGTCATGATCCCAAGGTCTTGGGATCGAGTCCCACATCAGGCTCTGTGCTTGGCAGGGAGTTTGCTTCTCCCTCTACCCCTCCCTGCTGCTTGTGCTCTCTCTCTCTCTCATGCTCTCTTTCAAATAAATAAATAAAATCTTTTAAAAAAATGTATCTCCAAGTATGGGTTGTGCTCAGAAATTTTAGAAGATACTGAAGTAAAATTGTTCTTAGGTAACTATAAGCGAACAAGATAACTAAAGCTTTGTTATTAATAATTCAGAATCAACCATATGGTAGGCAGAATAATGGCCTCCAAAGATGCCCAATATCCTAATCCTTGGAACCTGTGAATATGTTAACTTATTTGGCAAAGAGACGTTTTAGATGCAATTAAGTTAAGGACCCTGGGATGGGGAAATTATCCTATATTATTGGAGTGAGCCTAATCTAATCACATTGGTCCTTAAAAACAAAGATTTGGCTACAGAAGAATGGTCAGAGAGGTGCAACATTGCTCACTTTGAAGATGGGGGAAAGAGATCAAGAGCTAAAGAATGTGGGTCAGCGTTAGAAACCAAGAAAGGCAAGGAGGGGCGCCAGGCTGGCTCAGTCAGCAGAGCGTGCAACTCTTGGTCTCAGTGTCATGAGTTCGAGCCCCACCTTGTATGTAGAGATTACAAAAAGAAATAAACTTAAAAAAAATAAAAATAATAAAAAAGACAAGGAAACAGATCTCTGCCGGAGTCTCCAGAAAGGAGTTGAGACCTGTCAACACTTTGATTTTAGCCCAAACATGTGCTGTACTTCTAGCCTACAGAACTCTAAGACAGTAACCTTGAGTTTTTTTAAGCTACTAAATTTGTGCTGGTTGGTTGTTGTTGTTTACTTTTTATCTTATTTACTTATTTATTTATACTCAAGTATAATTAACACACAGCGTTCTATTAGTTTCAGATGTACACTACCATGATTCAGTAATTCTATACATGTGTCAGTGCTTGTCAAGGTAAGTGTGCTCTTAATCCCCTTCCTCTCTTTCGCACACCCATCCCACCAACACCCCTCTGGCAACCAACAGTTTGTTCTCTGTATTTAAGCCCGTAAGTTTTTGCTAATTTGTTCTGGCAGTAATAGAAAACTAATACAATATGTTGTATTAACTTAAATTTCCTCCAAAACCACAGGTTGCAGAGTACTGTTCAAAATCAAGGGATAGAAAAGAGAAGTGAGAAGTTATAATTTTGTAGCTCTCTGTGAATAATTAACAATTTAATGTAGCTAAAACTAGGGTTATGGTTCTTACCATAGGTGTCCATAGAATATCTGAAATGTGGGAACAACATGTTTACATTCTTTAGTTCTTCCACAGTTAGATCTCTGAACTTGTACTGAAAAGAGAAAAATGAGAACGGAGTAAGAAGAAAGCTGTAGGCAGCAGAACAATTACAATTAACCTTTAACAGAACACTACGTGCTAGGCCCTGGGCTCTGAGTTTTATGAACATGAATAGTATGTGATTTAATCCTTTTAATAAGGACCCCATGAAGTAGATAATAGGGCTGAAAACTGCTCTACTCCACAGAGGATGAAAATGAAAGCTCGAGAATCAAAATGACTTGCTGAGTTAGGTAGCAAGTGAAGAAGTAAAGCCAGAGCTCAAACTCTGGACCTGGGCCTTTCACCACTGAATCAAACGGCCTCCCAATACATCCCGAAGGCTTAAGAAGTAGGGCAGGAGCACCCACGTCACCAGTGTTCAAGATCCAAGCCTCATTCTTGAATACCTCATTCACCTGAGACACCTTGAATTTCCCTCCCAACCCTCCTGGTACTTCATCCTGGGTTTCAAAGGAAGAACAGACAGCATTCGAGGGTTTGTCGTCAAGGTGAGTGAACTGCCTCCTCATTCATCCAGATATACTCCCAGAAATGCTACCTTGGCAACATCATTTAACTTCTTTAAACTTATTTCCTCATTTACAAAGAAAAATAATACCTACCTCCTAGACCTCTGCTGGGGATTCAATGAAGGAAAAAAATGTTAAGAATTTTTTCTTGGGGTGCCTGGGTGGCTCAGTCAGTTAAGGGTCTGCCTTTGACTCTGGGAAACAAACTGAGGGCTTCAGAGGGGAAGGGGGTGGGGGAATGGGATAGGCCGGTGATGGGTATTAAGGAGGGCACGTCTTACATCGGAAACCGGGGATGTACTGTATGGTGACTAACATAATATAATAAAAAATCATTAAAAAAAAAAAAAAAAAGGAGGGCACGTATTGCATGGTGCACTGGGTGTTATACGCAAGTAATGAATCATGGAACATTACATCAAAAACTAGGGATGTACTATATGGTGACTAACATAACATAATAAAAAATTATTATAAAAAAATAAAGTGGAGATCCAGTTTAAAAAAAAAAGGGTCTGCCTTTGGCTTAGGTCATGATCTCAGGATCCTGGGATTGAGCCTCGCATGGGGTTCCCTGCTCAGTGGGGTGTCTACTTCTCTCTCTTCCTCTGTCCCTCCCCCTGCTCATGCTCGCTCTCTAAATAAATCTTAAAAAAAAAAAAAAAGAATCTTTTCTCAATCTGAAAATGAATTTGAAAAAACAATTGCATTTGCAATAGTATCAAAAAGGAAAAAACCACTTAGGAATAAATTGAACAACAAGATGTAAAACTTAGTGTAAAAACTATAAAACTTTGTTGAAAGAAATTAACGTACATCTAAATAAAAGAAAGCCATCCCTTGTTAATAGATCAGAAGACTTACAATTAAGATGGCAATATCCCCAACAGATTCAGTAATCAACAATCCTTATCAAAATCCCAACTGGCTTTTTTTTTTATTTTCAAAAATTTACAAACTGATCTTAAAATTCATATGGAAATGGAAGAGACCTAGAACAGCCTAAAACAATCTTGTAAAAGGACACAAAAGTTGGAGGATTCATACTATAGTCAAAAGACAGGCTAGGGGCGCCTAGGTGGCTCAGCTGGTTGAGCGTCCCACTCTTGGTTTCAGCTCAGGTCGTGATCTCATGGGTCGAGGGGTCGAGCGCCACGTCAGGCTCCATGCTCAGCAGATTCTCTCCCTCTGTCCCCCCCACTCACCCTCTTTCTCTCTCTCTCGCTTTCTCAAATAGATAAACCTTAAAAAAAAAAAAGGCCATAGTAAAAAAGACAATAACAAGTATGGGAGAGGATATGGAGAAATCAGAACCCCTGTATACATAAACCACCGCTGGTGAGAAAATGGTGCACCTGCTTTGGAAAAGTCTGGCAGTTCTTCAAAAGACTAAGCATAGAGCTACTGTCTGACCCAGGAATTTCACTCTGAGGTATATAACCAAGAAAAGTGGAAACATATGTCCATACAAAATACGTGTGCACTATTGTTCAAAGCAGCATTATTCATAAAAGCCAACAAAACAAGCCAAATGTCCATTAACTGATGAATGGATAAATAAAATGTGATATATCCATAAAATGGAATATTCAGCCATAAAAAAGAATAAAGAGCTGGTACGTACTACAACATGGATGAACCTTGAAAACATTACGCTAAGTGAAAGAAACCAGACACAAAAGGCCACATATTGTATGATTTGTATAGGAAATATCCAGAATAGGCAAATCCATGAAGCAGAAAGTAAATTAGTGGGTGCCTCGGGTTACAGGAGATTGAGAGGAAATGGGGAATAACTGCAAATAGATTCTATTCCCTCTCTCTAAGCCTTAAGCTTTTCATTTGCAAACAAGATACAGCTCCACTACCTACCAACTTCAACAGGTATGTATGAGGACCTTACGATTAACACACAGAAAAGTGAGATATTAAACAAAAACATATATAATAGTAAATACAGACAAGAAATGAAGAATCCACATAAAGCATATCTAAGTTAGAGAAAGGCCTCCAGGAACAGCTGTCTACAATCAACAGTAGAATCTAGAATGGTACAGAAAATTAGAGGGAAGGGAGATCATTTTAAGATGGGAAAGAATTTGGCAGAGAAAAAGCCTATGATTATGGGGCTCCTGGATGGCTCAGTGGTTAAGCATCTGCCTTTGGCCCAGGGTCTGATCCCAGGGCCCTGGGATCAAGCCCCGCATTGGGCTCCCTGCTCTGCTGGGAGCCTGCTTCTTCCTCTCCCACTCCCCCTGCTTGTGTTCCCTCTCTCGCTGGCTGTCTCTCTCTCTGTCAAATAAATAAATTAAAAAATCTTAAAAAAAAAAAGAAGAAGAAGAAGAAGAAGAAGAAGAAAAAGCCTATGATTATTAACAACTTGAGGGCAGGAATCATCTTGTACTCATCTCTGTATCTCCCCACAGCACGTAGCACAGGATATGCCTCTGATAAATGTAGGCTGACCGGACGGGAATTAGCAAAGAGGCAGACTCATATGAGTAGAGTGGATACAGAAAGAAATTATGATTCACAGGACTCGGCATCAAAACTAAGAATTGATCAGTATTAACGACAGGGTGAAATTAGGCCCAGATTCAGTGTAAACAAAAGTGGATGAAATCATCCCACAAATATATGAAGGCTGCACTGTTGTCACCTGGAATATTTATCATGAATGAGAACAAGTTTTGTTTTGTTTTCTACTTAAAAATTATAAGTTGTTTTTTCCAACTTTAATGTCCTGTGAGAATGTGATTAATGGCTACATAGGGATATACACCAGAATTGATTTAATTGCGAAACCGCTATAAAAGTTTGTCAAAAGAGGGCAAAAGCACTCTCCCTTAGGACTGGAATACCCAAATGTCACTAGTCAAATATGTGATTTACCTTTTTGACACCTAAAAAAAAAGACCCATTTTATCCTTCCTGAAAAAAATATTCACATCATTTTCACCATATATGAAACAGAATATCTTCTTAGTATAATATTAAGGCATATATTCCCTTACTGTTCCAATACCTCCTAAGCAAAGTCTACATAACATTCTCTAAGGAAATGTGCCTCAGACTATGCCACGTACTTAAAGGCTATAGGCATGTCACGAAAGAGGAAAAGAGGCCTGTGAGATTCTAAAACTAAAGTGATTATATCTTCACAAAAGTTAGTAACACTGGGGTGCCTGGGTGGCCCAGTCTGTTAAGCCTCCGACTCTTGATCTCAGCTTAGCGCTTGATCTCAGGGTTGTGAATTCCAGCTTCACGTTGGGCTCCATGCTGGGCATGGAGCCTACTTAAAAAAAAAAAGTCAGTAACACTGAAAAATTGAGAAGTTACTAAAATTTTAACTTTATCTGCTATGTTATATTCATTTAGTAGACTTATATTTAGGAAGAGTGTGTAAGAGTACTCTTATATGTCATAAGCTTAAATGTAGGACACATTGAGGAATACTTTGTGGCATCATTTCATTAGAAAACCGTTAACTGGAAAACATCTTACAGATCAAGTCCAATCTTACCATTCTGTGAATGAGCAAATCTAGGTTAAGCTACCTGTCCAAGGTAATTCAACTAGTGATACGGGAATCACATACTTCCGAAATAGGAATGAGGGAACTAGATAAGTTTTTTAAACTTAATATTTATGTTTTTAAAATATTTACTCATTTGAGAGAGAGAGAGTGTGCACATGTGCATATGCAAGCGAGAGGGGGAGGTAGGAACAGAGGGAGAGGGAGAGAGAGAGACTCCCAAGGAGACTCCCCACTGAGCATGAAGGCTGAGTATGGAGCATGGTATGGGTCTCAATCCCACAATCCTGAGATCATGACCTGAGCTGAAATCAAGAGTTGAACGCTTAACCAAGGCATCCAGGTGCCCCTAAACTTGATATTTAATACAAACTGAAGAATATATACATATGTGTATATAAACACACACGCACACAAACATATACACTCATTCTGCAGAAGAAACACCCACGCACCAACCTGCTCACATATGATAAAGAACAGTAATATCTAACAAAACTTTCTGCCACGATGGAAAAGATCGATCTAATATGGTGGCCACAATCCACATGTAGCTATTGACAATTGAAATATGGCTGGTGTGACTGAGAAACTCAATTTTTAATTCTACCGAATTCTGACAAATACCAAAATCTGACACTTGTGGCTACTGGATACTATATTAGACAGAGCAGACCCTCCAATACCATTACATCTGTCTGAGTGCTCCTCTCACCCATTTAACTGCCTCCCTTGAACATATATTTACATTCCTCTGCTTTCATCTTCTGGTTTTATCACACATGGGTGTGTATCCCTAAACAACAATCAATTGTTTAGTTTTTGTTTAATTTTAATTTTGTTGGCTTTATCAAACTGAATTTTGCATGTAATTTCCAATTTTTTCCACTCAATATGTTTCTAAGATTCATTTGTATTGTTGCATGTCGCAGCTCATTTTCATTGCCACATAGTAATGTTTCCCATTGTGTGAATATACAACAAATTATCCTTCCTTCTGTTAATGCACATTTGGGTTGTTTCTAATTTTTAGTCCTAGAGAATTCTGCAAATGTCTGTTGCTTCATATACTATGAATTCTATGAATTCTCTATAGTATCTACCTAGATGTAGAAGGGATATAAATCACACATAATCAAATTAAAAGGCCAAATTGTTTTCCAAAATGGTTAAATAACCATTGAACCACCAGCAGTGTTTAAAATTCCCATTCATCCGCATCCTCCAAATCATTTCGAATTATCTCAATTTATGCTAATTTACTGAGGGAAAAATTATGAAGTTCTATTTCTACTCTCAACTTTAACAGTTCTTCCCACCAAACAATACGTCATGCTCCCCTCATTAAAAAACTTGCTAGAGAGGTTCTGCGGAGACACAAAGGGTGTAGTCCTAAGCATGATACTTCTCTTCCTACAAAATTTATACCTGTCGCAGTAGATAAAATCATTCAGATCAATTAAATAAACACTTTGTCATGAGGCTTCATAACCTCGCACAGATGTGCAAATTGCCCCAACTAAGGCAAATCCAAAAAAATGACATGTATGTATGGTTTCTGCATGGAGAAGTCTTAAGGAAGCATTAAGAATCATTTAACTAGAAAGCTGGTGAAACGGGGGTTGCCTCAGAGTATACACTGATGGGAAATCAGAGCCTGGACCAAGAGCCTGGACTAACCTGGAAACTGGTTCTAGTCATGCCCCAGAAATGTAGGTTAGAGTTCTGGGTCAGTCCTCCGGCTCCACCTTTCAAACATTAAGAGGATCTCTTCCGGGATCTTCAAGTCCTGTTCTCATTCCTATATCTACTCAGGTCTTTCATTCACCGCACCGTTATTTAGCACCCCCGGTGTGGTCAGGCACAGTGCTAGGGAAGGGGATATAACAGCACCGTCTCTGCGGTCAGAGCACACCGAGTGAGTAAATAAATAATTGTAAATAAATAGTTACTCCACGATGTGATAATCCAGACTTCTGAAAGCACGCAGAGCGAAGGGCGTGATTCCGTCTTGCAGGGAGTGACATCTGAGTTGAGTCTCAGAAACAAGAGATTGCAAGTCAAGAAAAAAGGGGCAGGCCATTTCAGCAGAGAGAAAGGCGTGGTTAAAGGGACAGGGGAGTGCGGGGGAGCTGTCTGAGAACCTGAGACGCTGGTGGCGTGAGAAAGTCTCCCTCCGGGTGGAGGCCACGGGCCTCGGAGTCGTGGGCGGAGCTACAGCGCCCGCCCGGGGACTGAAGGCTCGGGAGGGAGAGACCCGCAGCCTCCCGGGAGCCACTCCCCGCAACCGGCTTCAGGCTAGCCCGCCTCCGCTCCAAACCCGGGGACGAGGCGGGGAAACGCCTCGACGAGGCAGCCCGACCCCGACACCCCGGAGCCCCAGACCCGGCCCGGCGGGCTGCCCGCACCTTGCCCAGTAGCCGTCTGAGACCCTCGCAGTCGAACTCCATCTCCATCCACGTCCCGGAGCCAGGTTCTGCGGCTCCAGCCCGGGGACCTCCTTCCGTGGCCACCGCTAGACGGTGGCCGCCGAGGTCCAAGCCTCCCGAGCAGTCCAACGCCACGCCCCTTCCCAGGCTCGAAAGTTCGCCGGCGTCCAACGCCCAGGCTCCGCGGCCGCTCCGCCCGGGAGTCGGACCAGCGCCCCAGCGTGGACCCTGAGCGCGGTGGGAAAGGCGTTAGCGCCCCGGGGCCACGACCCGGCTTGCTGGAAGGAAACTTGGGGACATCTGTAAGGAGAGGAATAGGAAGGACCCGAGGAGAAGCAGTAAAGGAGGTAGAATTAACTCGCGCTGTTTTGGAAGAGAGTTTCTAGAAGGGTGTGTTAAATTCAGCAGAGTATCGAGAAAGATCAAGACCAAAAATTATAGTTAGATTTAGGAAGGAAGAGGTAACGTAACTTTAAAAGCAAATTTTCAGGGAGCTAGAAAGGGAAAATGGAGTCAGGAGGAGCATTGTCGAAAAACTGGGAGATTGTGAGGGTTGGTGCCGCATGCGGGGAGGGGTTGCCTTTTTTTTTTTTTTTTTTTCCAGAAGGGGCGCCATAACTGTTGGTGGCAGAGAGAGAAAAAGCTAGGTCAGAAAAAGAGTTTGGGAACAAGATAGGAGGTAGATTGGTGGCTAAAGTCATCCATATAGAGAAGACGAAGAGATGCAATTTGCTGCCTTTGTCTGGTCTCCTTGACTTGTGATTTACTTACTACTTGCTTTATCCCTGATTTGAGCCACTGGGCTTAAAAAGTTGCAGAAGATGGATATTTTAACTGTCAGGAGGTTGGGTAAGCAGGATGGTGATTGTATTTGCAGGGAGAGCCAGAGGCAGGAATGCTGTGACTCAATTAGGCAAAGAAAATAAAGGCTGGAAAGAGTATTCATTCAACAAACTTCTGTTGAGCGTTGACTATTTGCTGGATCTTTTTCCAGGTCTGAGGATACAGCAGTGAACAAAATAGACAAAAATATCGGTTGTCCTAAGGCGGTCATTCTTTTATTAGCAGGAGAGCAAAACAATACATATAATAAATAAGTAAATTAGATCATATGCTGAAAGGTAGTTAAGTGTTGTAGGGCATAAATTTTTAAAAGGCAAGGTAAGGTGATCAAGGTAGGTCTCCTTGAGAGGTGAGAGAGTGAGTGTTCTATATTAGAGGGCATTCAAAGCAAAATCCTAAGACAGTGTGAGCTCAGAACAACAAGACAGCCAGTGTGGCTGGAGTAGAGTAAGTAAGAGGTGAGGAAACAGAAGTAGGCTAAGTCAGAGAAATAAAAGGGAAGCCACAGATAGTTTAGGGCAATGATTCGTCCAGTGTGGCCCCCAGACTCGCAGCCTCAACATCACCTGGAACTTGTGAGAAATACAGATTCGAAGACCCCATCCCCAGACTTACAGAATTAGAAACTCTGGGGGAGGGGTGGTTCAAGCGATCATTTTTGACGAAACTGGTGATTCTAATGCATGGTGAAGTCTGAGAATCACTGCGGGGCCTTTGTAGACATTTGTGACTCTGGCTTGTCAGTGACCTCCAGCCGGAAGAGCATCAGGAACACACCCACACTTAAACAACTTGGCTTGATTACTCTTTGCAGTGAGGGAGCAGATACTGTGGAGAACTTTTGGGACTGCTCAGTATGGGAGTGTGAGAAAGACCTACTATAGGATTGGGCTTTGGGTGACTTGGGGGAGGATTTAATGAAGTGAATCTTCACTTTGGATTGGGTGCTAACAGAAAGCAGAGACAGTTCCGTGATTGCATATCTCAATAAATATCTATACAATGGGCAAACTGAAGCAAGGATAAAGCAGTAATTGGTAAAGAAGAAGCAGTCACTCATATTAAGCAGAGAGAAGAGGATGTTTGGTATTTCATGGGCGGTGCAGCGACCTTGGTTTGTCTCTGCTTAGACAAAATTATGAAGTGGACTTATTTGGTCTCATTTTATCATGGTCTGAATGACCCTGTCTGATGTTTGTGTTCTGTGAGATTGTTTTATCCAACAGGAGAATAACATAGCATAGCCTTGAGTGCCGGGTCGACTTCTAACAACACAGACACCTTACTGGCTGGGTCAGACCAGTTCCCAGATTTTGGGGGCTGCTTTTTTTTCCCCTTAGGCTCTTACTCTGAGAGAAAGAGGAAAAGCCACTGGAGGGTTTTTAACAGAGAAGTGATGTGATGAGTCTTAGAATAGATCTGACTACTGCCTTGTGAAGAGACTGTAGGTGGGGCAAGAGAGGAAGCCAGGAGAGAAGGTAGGAGGGGAGAAGATGGAAAGATAAGAGGTCTCTAAGAGCACCTCAGGCAGATGTAAAAAAACCTAGGAAACAGTGGGACTTCCGGGGCCTCTAAGGTCTAACACACCCTGTCAGAAATCCAGTAATCAAGGGAAAGATACCATGTTAGAAATGAGGCCTGAGCAAAGTTCTTCAGTCTTTGATGAAAGAATCGTTTATGAAAGACACCTTCCATCCAAACAGTTCAGTCTCTTCTGGTTTAGTCACTATGAATGACTTATAGGCACTGGGGACACTTTATGCCTCTGCATGCGTGTGTGTAGCCATCACTTCCTGTGTGGAAGGTACATTGCTAAGAGTTTTATGTGCTTTATCATAGTTAATCTTCTCAGAACCCTATGACCTAGATAGAATTACCTCAATCCTACTGGTGAGGAAACTGAGGTTTAGGGTTGTATTACCTCTTTCCTTGTTTCTGAGATCCTGTTGAGTAAGAGATGTATGTACAAAGTTGTGGGAGAGAAAAGCTTACAAAATTAAATATAAATGCCAATTTTAACACATCTATTTGAAAAGAGCTAAAATGTGAAAAAGTATGTACCTTAAAATAGAGGATATATGGTATAATTGGCTCCATTTTACAGATAGGGAAACCAAGACTCAGAAAGGTTAAATTATTGCAGAAGGTGGTGTCAGAGACCATGTTCCTTATCTGTGCATTTTGCTGCCTCCCTGTGTGCGAAGTTGTGATGAAATTTTGTGATTAATAATCTCCAGGAAGCTGGAATTCTGTGCCTATTGGTACTTAGTCGTAAGAGGAAGATCGTGTAGTACAAACACTGGCTGACTTTGGTATGACCTCCACCCCCACCCCGCACATCCAGAAATTGGCACTATTACATCCTGTAATCTAACCAGGCTGAAACATTCGCTTTTCCCCAAGCACATAGTGTCTTCCGTGCTTCGTGCCTTAATGTCCTGCCTGGGATATTTTATTATACTGAACTACTTCCATCTCTTCCCCTCTTTCTGTCCCCAAAGACCATAAGGTCCTGACAGATAGCTGTCACATCTCATTTATTTCTGTATTCCCAGTACCTAGCATGCTTGAATTTATGCATGTCTTCATTCTTCACATATTCGGTAAGTTTGCTGAATGAATGGTGTGGGGTGACCAAAGCCATAGGGAGAAAATGATCTAGTGTACTAGTTCTCAGCCTTATTAGAGTTTCAGACTTTAAAAAAAATCTGTTGGAAGATACAGACCTGTTCCAGAAGAATGTACATGCCAACATATGCAGTCCATTTTGTGTCCAATTTCAGGAATGTTCAGGGATTCCACTGAAGCCCATCCTCGCACCCTGGTTTAAGAAACTCAACTGTAGGGGCGCCTGGGTGGCGCAGTGGTTAAGCTTCTGCCTTTGGCTCAGGGCGTGATCCCAGCGTTCTGGGATCGAGCCCCACATCAGGCTCCTCCGCTGGGAGCCTGCTTCTTCCTCTCCCACTCCCGCTGCTTGTGTTCCCTCTCTCACTGGCTGTCTCTCTCTGTCAAATAAATAAATAAAATCTTAAAAAAAAAAAAAGAAACTCAACTGTAGTCAGTGCGAGCATAATCTGCTAACCTTTGGGCAAAGTAATCCTACATACCTTTGACTCTATAACCCTACTTTTGGAAATTTGTCTTACTGAAATAAAAGTGCCCAAGACACAGGTACAAAGATGTTAATTATATTAAAAGAAAAAAAGAGATCCCCAAAGTAAGAAATGGGAAAGGTGTATATTCTGCATCTTTGCTTGCAGCTTGAAAAAAGTCACAAGAATGGCTTGTTTAAAATAAGATTTTTTTTTCTTGGTGCTCTGCTTTTGATCTCTGTTTACACTCTTTGCTTTCATAATTACTGGTCCTATCAGACATATTGTTCAGGGATGAAACCCTGGTATTCCAAATATTAGACACATGTATCCTTATCGTTTACTTCTCTTTCCCCCCATTTTTTTTTATTGTGGTGAAACACACCTAACGTCCAATTTACCATCATAACCATTTTTAAGTATACAGTTCACTGGTATTCAATACATTCAAAATGTTGCCCAGTCATCCCTACCACCCATCTCCGTAATGCTTTTCATCTTCTAAAATTGAAACTTTATATACATTAAATAATATCTTCCTACTCTTCCCTCTCCCCGGCCCCTGGCAACTCACCATTCTGTTTTCTGTCTCTCTGATTTTGACGTCTCTAAGTACCTCACCAATGGAATAGAATAGATAGCCCAGAAATAAATACTTGCATACATGGTCAAATGATTTTTGACAAGAGTGCCAAGACCATTCAATGGGGGAAAGGCCAGTCTTTACAACAAATGGTGCTGGGAAAACTGGACATCCATACGCAAGAATGAATTGGACTCTTATCTAACACCATATACAAAAATTAACTCAAAATGGATCAAAGACCTAAATGTAACACCTAAAACAATACAACTTTTAGAAGAAAACATAGGAAGAAAGTTCATGACATTGGACTTGGCAGTGGATATGACACCAAGGCATAGGCAACAAGAGAAAAAAATAAGTAAATTAGACCTCATGAAAATTTTAAAAATGGGCACATCAAAAACCAGTATCCTTTACTTAGATATATGGAGCCTGTGTTGTTTGTTGACTGACTGCCTGTGCTGCGTCTCAGGCGCTCCTGCCACAGACATCCTTTGTCTTTTGAAGGACATCCTTTGTCCTTATGAAATGAAATTATAATCTTTCTTTTCTTCTACCAGTTCCTTTTTTGGAAGGGTTTTATATAGCCTCTCCATTTTCACGCTCTGTCTGAACTGGCACACCCTTTTTGTCATCTTGCGGCTTTCCTGGTTAACAAGTAAAAACCTGGCGATACTCCGTAGAAATTGTCCAAGAAATTTTAACAATCACAGCATTGTTTATGGTGGTAAAAAAAATGGAAGGAGACCTAAATGCACATTGTGCCATTTATGAAGTCATTGTCCTTTAGCTTCAAATCCACCAGTCACTGCTCGCTCTGCTGGAATAGACCTGGACCTTGTAAACCCTTTTTCCTCGCTAGTGGGCATGATGTTGAATTTTATCAATAGAGGCCTTGGGGAGAGCTACTGTAAGAGGAAGAAACTTCTCTTCCTGGTTCCAGTGTGCCTTTGTTCTCCATGTTCTGCTATGTGGCTGCCAGTGGCATGTGGGGGCTATCCGGTGGTGCTCACCCCCGTTGAGTTTCAGTGGCCTCTCTAGGGACTGTTCTCCATTGAGTTTCAATGGCGTCCCTGCCACTGAACAGTTTGCCTTGAGTTCTAGCACCAGCACCCCACGGGGTAGCTTCCTGGTATAATCTGCTGGCAGATTCCCAGCAAGGATCAGTAAACCTCCCAGAACCCCTCTGGAGACTTCCTGGCAAATTTCACCAGCATCTGGTGATTCTCTAATTGTCAGGTCTGGCCTGCAACTGATTAGATTTCTCTACCTTCCAGTCGGTGATGGCCTTGTTCTTCAACAAGTTTTGGATCTCAGCTCTGGAGGGGAGGGAGTCTTACAAGTTTGTTTCTCCCTTGGGTGCTTTGCCTCAGCCTTAGAGATGGTCGCTGCTCCCTATGCTATTTCTGTATAGGTAGAGCTTTCTACCTTTTCCCTAGTTAATCTCTTGTTCCTAGTTAATAATTCTCTTTATTAAACTTTCTCTGTTGAAATCACTGTGTGGTTTCCATCTCTTGACTGATCTATTCATCGTTAGGAGAAAGAGGAAATAAATGTGGACTGTTATGCAGAAATTAAAAAATATAAGTTAGATTCCTGCTTCTGCCTAGGAAGGATCAACTGCTACAGGAGTTGCCTTCTCTCCATAAACAAATAGAAAATGGCGCAAAATATATGAAAGAATTGTTGTCAGATCTTGCACAAGAAGCAGCACAAGCCTATGAACTTTGAGAGACAGGAAATAAAGGAGATGAGCCTTACAGTTGCCCCAGCCTACTGCCTGGAAGACGTTTTCAGACTGCAGCACAATGGGGTTACTCAAACCAAGATTAGTCTTGCTGAGTTGTAAAGAAAGCTAGCAGAGTACAAAGGAGGCCAGAGTGCCAGGAATTTGCAGGATGGGGTCCTGGAAAAGAAGGTCCCACAGAGAGAGCGCCCTGGAGATCTCCATAGGGGTCCATGTGAGTCTTTGGCTGAATTTGTCTGTGCATATGAAAACTCCATGAGGCCGAGATAAGAACCACCTACAAACAGCAGGCCAAACGCTTCTTGGAGCTCCGAAAAGGGCTAAGAGTTGCGGGAAATTCCACAGATTTGGAAGACTGAACACAGTAGGCATCAGAGAGAGTGCCCGGTGGGCATCAGAAGGGTCATAGCTCCGTAATGGGGATAATTATCCTCAGAGTAAAAGCTGCTCTTGGCCCACCTTAACAGATCTTAAAACAAGCCTTGGAAGAATCAGACTGATCCCAGACACCCTGGAAGAAAACCCACATTACTGAAAGGAATATAACCAAGTCCAGCAGACAGCCTTGTAGAATTCACCATGTGAAACATCCGACCAAAAGTTACCAGGCTTTCAAAGAAGTAGGAAAATATCGCCCATAGCAAAAAGAAAAATCAACCATCAAAACAACTCCAGAAATGACAGAGATGGTAGATTTGCAGATGGAGTCCTTAAAATGTTTTTTATCAGTCTTACAAAAATGCTCAAGGATGCAAAGGGACACAAGAACATGATGGAAAAAAATGAAATAATTTTTTCAAAGACAAATTGAGCTTGAAGAGATGAAAAATACAACATCAAATGAAAAATACCCTGGATGGGATTCACGGAAGATTAGACATTATATGGGAAAGATGAGTGAACTTGAAAAAGAAAGCAATGGAAACTATCCAAAATGAAACACAAAGAGAGACAAAGACGCAAAAATGAGCAGAGCCACCAGCAGGCTGTGGGACATGTTCACACTGGTTACTGGTCTCACACGTAATGGAGGTCACAGAGGAGGACAGGGAGGCAGAAAATATATTTGAAGAAGTATTAGCCAGATATTTTCCCAATTTGATGAAAACCATAAACCCACAGTTTGAAGAAGCTCACTGAACTCGAAAGAGAAGAAACATGCAGAAAATTACAGAGTCATAGCGAAGTAAAATTGCCGAGAACTAGTGATAAAGGTTTTTTTTTTTAAGCAGCACTTACCATATGATTCAAATACCCCTGCTGGGATTTACCCTAGAGAAACTAAAACTTAAGTTCACACAAAAAACTGTACCCAAAGATTTATGATAATCCAAACTCTACTCATCATAACCCAAGCTGGAAACAACCCAGATGTTCTTTAAGAGGTGAATTGATAAACTGCAGTATTCATGCAGTGGACCATCTGTTCATTCAATAAAACAAGACAAACTACTGTACAACGTGGGGGACTCTTACAAGCATTATGTTAAGTGCAAGAAGCTTATTCAGCCTATAACTCTTTATTTGAAGTTCTGGAAAATGCAAAAGCAGATAAATGGTTTCCAAGGCACAAGGAGTTCAAGGGAGGAGACTTATTGCAAAGGGGCACAGGGAACTTTTTGAGATGATCGAAATTTTTTCTCTCCTGATTGTGGTGGTAGTTACGAGATTGACACATTTTTCAAAACTCATCAACTGCACACTAAAAAGGAGTGAATTTTATCATATGTGACGTATACCTCAATAAAGCTTACTATTAAAAAAAAAAAAGGAATGTGTTTAGATTTTTTTTATCCATTGACCCAGGAGGATGTCCATGATGTATAGTTGTTAACAGGAGAAAAGCAAGGTGCATAAGTAGCGTAGGTAGTATGATCACCTTTAATAAAGTAACACTGAAAAGAAATCCTCTCTATCCCTCCGTATGTGTATTGATGTTCACAAGCTCATGGAGGATTCTTTGGCAGAAGGGTACACACCAGGCTTGGGTACATCATGGGGACGGGAACTGAGGGGAAAAAGAGGGGAGATTGTTTAATTTTTCTTATATGTTTTACCATGGGCATCTGTTATTTTCATCATTAAAATGTTATGAAAATAAAGGGGATATCAAAATAACACATAGGGACGTGTGTCTGTAGAAAGAATTCTGGTGGAGAGAAGCGTCCATTGTGACAATACAGGGAGGTCAAAGGGATGAGGATGAGGTCATTAGACTTGACAAAAAGGAGATCTTTGGTAACCTCTGAGAGCATCTAAGTAGTGGCGTGGGGGCCAGAAGTCAGAATGTGATATATGGAAGAAAGGTAGAGATTGGGAAGAAAGGCTTTGAGTGTGAGAAACAGGTTAGGAAGGGAGCCGCAGCGCCAGTTGGAGGTTTCTGTGAAGAAAGGACTTCCTTGTGGCTTCTTGAAGGCCAAGAGAGGAGAACCAGCAGAGAGTTACTGACCAAAGGTAGTGAAGAATGGTATAAAATGGTGGTGACAGAGCCCTGGAGATGATGAGGGAATCGCAGGGACAGAAATAAGAGGTGTCTCACTTCTGGAATTCACTTTATCCCATTCACAGCTGTTGGAGACCTAGGAACACACCCTTCCCGATCCCTGTCTATTGTCCAAGGAGCCCAGCTTCCTAACGGGTAGCTAGGCCCTGAGTCTTGGCCCTGGTCTGGAGCATCAGCTGTGTGACCCAGTGCAAGTCACTTAGGCTCTCTATGCTTCAGTCATCTCCTTAGTAAATGGGCTTGACAATAGTACCTACTTCATATTGTTGCTGTGAGAGAGTGCATACAAAAAGCTTAGTTTGCTGCTCAGCTACTGGTCTGGGGGCAGTCTCTGGTATGTTGTGATCTGGGCCATGTGACCAATGATGTCACAATGCCATACTAGACTCCCAACTTCTCCACTAGGGCATTGAGGATCCTTTGGAGCCAAGGACTGGAATTGACATGCAAGACCTCTACCAACTGAGGGTTTCATGAGCACACTCCTTTGCCAAGATCTTGGTGAATAGTCTTCACTGTGCAATTGTGTCTTTGACATTGTTTTACTTGTTATCATGATCGTGCTTGGCTGGATGCTTTTTGTTGGACTTGCATGTTACTTGGGCACGTTTCCGGAGTTCACGGTAAGTAATGACCCTGCCTGTGAATCCTTGGCAGTAGTCAGTCCTGACTCCCCCTCCCAGCTGGGATTTCTGACCAAACGGGAAGGATAGTTGAGGTCTCACCACTAATTAGAGGTCAAGATGCAATGGGAACAAAGTTAGTTTCTCAGGCTACTTCTCATCCCTTTGGGATATCTTTACGTTCCACCTGCCCCTTGGGTACATAATATCACTTATCTCAAGGCATTATGCAATTTATAAGGGATCTGCTGGAGACGGGTTCAGGCCAAGTACATGAGTGGTCGCTGGTAGGGAAGGGAATGTGGGCATTGGCAGGACCTCCCAACAGCCCTTCCAGTCACACCGAGGCAGTTACCTACCAGACCAACAAGTAGAACCACTGCTGCCTTTAAATTTCTTTCTGACTCAGCCTCCAACCCTGAAGTGGAAAGAGAAGTGGCCTGTTCAGGAAAACAAGACACGACTGAGGAGCCGGACTGTGGATGAAGACCCGCAGCTCTGAGTGAGTGGTCAGGTCTGCTGGACTCAACTCTTCCCTTTCCAGCGAATGTGGCAACACCCTGAAATCTCAGTGGAGAGTTTATTTTCCCCTGGGAAACAATTCGCTGTCAAAGGGGAAGTGGTTTGAGGTATGCTATGGGGAAAGAAGACTGCAAGCCCTGCTTTGGGCAGCAGGCCAAGGTTCCAAGATTGGTTAAGCGCATCTCCTAGGGATTCTTTGCAAAGACTGTTCCTGTCTATTAACTTCTTTTCTCACAAACTACAAGAAGTTGCATGAGTATTTTCAGTGCCCCTTTTGGCAGCTCCCAAGACTGGAGTTACCGTGAATGAGTTTAGGCCCTAACTTTGCTCCTCCCTAGCTGTGTGACCTTGGGAAAATTGAGCCTCTCTAAACCTTTCTTCATCTGCCCAGTGGAGATAGCTCAGTATCTCACTATTTTTGTGAGGATTGCATTTGGGAATTCATGGCAAACGTTTGATGCAAAGCACTTACTAAACGCTAACTTAACAACTAAGCAAAATAATGAGCTGGTCAACAAAGATTTGCCAGTGACAGCCACTTCAACGGTTTACCCGAGGCCATACAGACCAACTCGTTTGGGATGCGGGCATAGGTCTCTGGACTTAATAGCCTCTTGCACTCATTCCACCAGACCAGCCTGCCTCTAGGAAACAGGAATACAATATCCTGTTACAAGCATCTCCTGGGGTTCTCACATCCCACTCCCTTTCGTTCAGACCTGTTTTTTCAAAGATGTTCCCACTGTTAAAGAAACTTAAATTCTTTGTAATAATCCAATTACAGGAGCAGGTTTTCTGGGAAGCATCAAGTCCCAGCCCCAGGGATACTAAGAGCAGGACAATGAGGGTTCTTTTTTTTTTTTTTTCTCCACCCGCCTCAGAATGTCAGTGTGAGTATTGACCCAACTCAGACCTTTGTGGGGGTGGGGATGTGGATGGAGGCACCAGGGACTGCTTAGCTGAGCTCCCCGATCCTGACCAGACCACTGAAACTCTTCTACGCCTCGGGTTCCCCAGCTGTAAGATGAGCCTAACAGCCCATCTTCCTTCTCTTCCCTTTCCAGGAGGCACCCCCTGCATAATGGGGGTTTAACTGTGGTGTTTCACAAAATGCCAGATTTTTCTTTTTCACATAGTCTAGCAATAGTATATAAAGTAATTGCCCACAGCATGCCTAGCCAATCCTCCCAATTAATCCAGAGTAGTTTTTGTTTTGTTTTTTTTCTGCATGGCAATGCTTTTTGCATCTGATTGCATGAAACCAATAGTTAATATTTGGACAGGTGATGAGTTAATAAAGATGTGACGCCAGCTAGATCCTAACCTAGCGAGCAGGGCCCTTCTAGTAAGGGTTCTTTGGCCCCTAAACACCAGGCATCCTGGCCAACTGTCCCATAGCTACTCACTCTAACTGGTCCCCCCAAGGTCACAGGAGCTGATGTCACAATTGGTGTCTGAGCTCTGCCCCCCAAAATGGCCATGGTGAGGCATTGCCATTCAGGCTAGACCACAAAGCTCTCCAGCCAGGAGCTATCATGCTGGGCGATCCACCATCTGGCCTTGAATAAAGACGGCCCAGTTCCCAGGACTCGGGGAATAGAACACCACACCTTTCAGAACCACCCATTTTCCCCAGCACACACCACCAGCTGAGCAAGACGCCCCACGATGATTGTTGTCTTATGGTTGCTTCTCATTGCAGGAACCATGTGGAAGGGATATAAGTATCCCCCAGGAGGGGTAAGTGTGCTTTCAACTTTGTTCTCTATTCCTACTTTGAAATGTATTCCCCCAAATCAACGAGCTAAGCAGCGAAATGCAACTCTAGTAACTTTAGACACAATCGTGGTTGTGGCTTAGGTGCTTCTATTATCATTCACTGAGCGTTCCCTCTGTCTCTCATGTCTTTCTTTTATACATATTTTCCTAAGAGTCTTTAGTCTTACATTCTTCAGTTTCAAGAACCTGGAGGCGTAGAGGTAAAGATGTCTCAGGCCCAGAGTCAGAGCTGTCTGACACGGGTGACCCCGTCTTGTGCTCAGGGGGCCATTTTGTGTGCTTAGGCTTCAGTACCAGTTCTTAAATCAGTTCACACCCAAGTCTTCCTCCTCGAGCAAACGGTGGTCGATAAAGTGGTTCTGGTGCTAGAGAGCTCTCTTCCTGTTAGACCTTGGATGTTTGTCCTTTTTTGGCCTCTTGTCACCTCCCACATGGCTACTACGCCCTTCTGGCAACTGGGATCAGAGGCATTAAGAGACAGAATTGGACAAAACTACTTCTGCCTGTCCTCAGCGAGGAGGTCAGTGCCTTATCCCCACACTCTAGCAAACACGAGGTAAGGCCCACCTGACATACTTTTTTCCCCCCAGACCCCGGTGGAAATAAGCAAAGATGATCCTGGTGAAGTAATGCAGCTCTGAAGCTCACCTGACCGGCTGTACAGCTCCTTTTGTTGGTTTCGCATAAAGTAATTGCACATTATTTTGTCACGTTTTATGTAAAAAGTTACCGCACTTTTTAAGATGAAGACTTGGTATTCTGTTAGCTCGAAACAGGGAGCTATGGGGAGGTGGGGATGTAGTTGGGGTAGATGAATGGGATTGGGTCCCCTGTGTTTCAGGCTCCAAGACTGGCATTAAGACTAAGATACCTCGTTCAATTTGCCCCCTATTCTGTATCCTTAAGGCTAGAAATTCTCTAAAGCTCCTTAGACCTAGTTCCCAAGTATAGCCTTTTTCCTGCATCCAGGGTCCAGGGTCGAAAAAATGTTACAGAAAAGGTTGTTGCAGCAACTTCAAGCCTGTCCTTTGGGGATACTTCTCTGTGGCCTTTTCACAGCTATTATCAAAAACCTAAGGCTTACACTGTGTGGGGAAAGGACTGAATTTAGTATTGGGTGCTAAATCGTACATTATTTTAATCCTTACGATAGCGTTCTGGGTTAGCCACTGGCCTCATTTAACAAAATGGCAAAAAACGAAGTTGAGAGATTCAAGGATCTTACCAGCCTCACAGCTCTGGGTTGCAGAGTCAAGATTAAGATCTAGACCTTCTCCTTGGCATGTTTTTACGTGCCAAGGAAGAGCCAAACAAGAGCCTGGAATATCCAAGATCTTGGCTGTCTCTTGGCTCAAGTGTCTCCCTCACTTGGATAGCCAAGAAGGTGCCTGATGATTCTTTTAGCCGCGACTGCTGCCCATACAGGGCAGCACGCACAGAAACAAAAGCCAACTGCTCAGTCCTCAAATAGGATGCAGTGTGAGTGTGAGACCAAGGATGGAAACCTCAGTATAAGACCCATACAGTTGTTCTGGGTGTTTGAGCCCTAGGGTATTCCTCATAAGCCCTCTAGAGGTGGTTTGGAATTTTCTGACCCTGAGAGGGGATTGGGGCGGGGCGGGGGGAACCTAACAAGAGCAAGTACTTTTGAAACAAACTGTATGCAACTTTTCCCATTCTGTGGCTGCCTGGGGATGACTGATAGTTCCATTGTTCAGAAGTGCATCCTTACCACCGAAGTAATCTTTTGGTTATGCAGGTAACATTTTGTTGATGAGTATTTGGTACATGTTTGCTAAACTATTTTTAAGTGGCCCTGTGCAGTGAATGGATTGCCCTTTCTTACTTTTTATGGAAAGAAAAGTGAACTCAAAATCCATAAGCAACACTGTGTAACCCTGACTCTAGGATAGTAGCGTCTCTTACAATACTGCTTATGTGACCGAGACTCAACCCATCCCATCGAGTTAAGTGCCTACATTCTCTGGCTGCATGCCTGTGCCCACTTGCCTCCTATATATTCCAAAAGACTCATCTCAGTTATTTCAGGCTCTTTTTATTATAGGGGATCAGAACCTGCTCATTTTCTTGACAAGAAGAACTATATACCCGGTTCTTCTTCCCTCCAGTTTCCTGAGTATACCTCCAAATGATTCTCCTAACTTGGGTGTCTAGTAGCAGACCAGCTCTCTTAAGCTGGTGAGGGGTGGGGAGAGGGTCAGCTGTGGAGACTTGAGCAGACATGAATGTGTCAGAGAGAATGAACAGAGATTGTGTGTGTGTGTGTGTGTGTGTGTGTGTGTGTAAGGAGGCAAACTCCATCTCAAGTGTGATGAGTCTACTGGGGGTTCTAGCTGGGAAAATGTTCAGGGCAATGAAAGAAGGAATATCTGAGTTTTGGTAAATAAAGGCAAACCAGTGAAAATATCAATAAAATATTTTTAATGCCTACAATTTCTTTAATACATAAATTGCAAAACTTTCACCTGTATATGCAAAAGTAGATTCTCTTGCAGGTCGACAGCACCAGAAAACAAGCTAAGCTATGTAAATGTTTTCTTTTTTAAAACTTGATTTGTCCATTATGTAAAAGACATGATGGATTTAATAACTCCAAAGAAACCTATATCTCACTCTTAATCATACACTAAACACCTGAATATTTATTTTATCACATCCACTCACAAAATAAATAGTAGTCTAATATATTCAGCACATTGAAAATAAACCAACCAGTCTCTCTTCATATATTTATTCTCTTTCCAAACATGTTTTGGTCTCCTGCTATATCTCAGAAATGTACTAATAGCTGCTTTTAAGTTACAAAATACAAAACAGTAATTTCTTGGAGAAAATCTTGGGGTAACATTAAAAAAATGAAATTTCGAGTTCCCATAGACTTTCTTTTTTGTTAACAGTCTTTGAACCCTCTCATGGCACACATGTAAGGCTGTCTGTGACATGTGGTACCCTGGCCTCCAAATGGACATAATTGCATTTATAGTTTAGAGAAAATACAAAGACAAGTTCTGAAAGTAGCCTTAAAAGAAAGTGCCCCTTGCTTTGACATAGCAACATCAAAAGCAAGTGGGACTGTGCAATCAGAGCCATATGAGTTTTATGAAAACTACTTTCCTTTCACATCATCTGTTAGAGAATGCCACACCCATGATCATGTAACATTACAATCGTGAAATAACATTACTACATTCGTGAATTAACATTACCCAATAAAAGGCACATCTTCAGATATTGAATTAATAAAATCTGAAAACCAAAATGGTAGAGGATACGTTAAAAACCAAGCACTTAATTTGTAAACCTTGAAAAAATATAACAGCTTATTCCAGTTTCTTCAAAGATCTGTGGGCTTTTAGTAAGAGTGGTCAGGAACTGCAGAACAAAATGGAAGACAGGATTTGGAAACAAGGCCAAGACGAATTTAAAAGACTTTCTCAGGACTTTCTTTTTAATTGAGCCCCAGAAGTGCCCTTTTATAATGTTGATGCCGAAGAATAATAACATCTGGAGAAGAAATGCACTCAACAGTGACACACGCGTAAGGACACAACCTGACTCTTCAAGTTCTCGAACTTTTATCTAGCACATTGGTGCCTTTATGTACAAATAACTGCACATTGAGTAAAGTGCTAGTAAACTTTAAGCCACGAGAAATCTTTCGGCTATGATAAGCACTTGATTGTAATAGATTTCAGAGAGTCTGAATATTGAAAAAATATATCCAAGAAAAAAACTTTTTTGGGGGGAGCATAAAGTGACAGCAAAGGAAATAATGTTCCAAAGCTGTTTCTTTACATGGAACATCACACTACCCTTAAATCAATTTCACTAAAGGTACTGGAGATGGGGGAGAGGCAGTCGATAGGATTTTCTGCCAGTGTAACAGTTCTATGTGGACCATCGGAAAGGCATTATTCCTAGTGATGGAGACAACTTTCATAGGATTCAGCTTCAAAGTTAAATCCTTGCACTTCTGCAATTTGAAACTCAACTCAAAATGAGTCAGAGTCTTAAGGGCCTAAGTCACATGGTTGTCCCATTAAGGGAGGCTGACAACAGTAATCTATATTCCCAAACTTGAAGAATAAAGAAAGCTTTATGGATAAAAAGGAATACATGAAAGCAACTTTTGGAACCGTTTTACAAGCTTATGTCCCACTGCCCCCAACCCTCCACATTTAGAATCAAGGACAAATGTGCTCTAGCACCATCATATCTCATTTTCTGTTGCTGACTTTCCTTGAGACCTGGCTTCTCTCCAGCCACAATCTACGTCAGCCTGATTGGAATTGCCTGGATTTGAGGCTTAAGAGCTATCAAGTCTAAAAATAGGACTTGAAAAAAAGTGAGAATGAAGTAAGTTCCCCAGCCCAGTAAAACACTAGTAACTGGGAACATCCTCTTCTACCTGGGAAAAAAATCTCTTCACAGTGCATAGTTTGAAATAAAAGTGCAATATGGGCAAAAAGAGAAGGTGGTGCTCTTGATATACATGAATTTAGTTTTTGGTTTTTGCCATTAATTGCTAAAGAATTTAAGATAAAATGCAGTCAATATCAAGGGGTACAGGGGCACCTTTTTCCAAAATATTTTTATAAGGAGGGAAGAGAGGAAAGAGGGGAGTCTCACATGTCACTTCCTCAGTTTTTAAACTATTACTCTTCCAAATCTAATGTTTGAATAAAATAAGCATTCTTCCTCAATATAAAAATGAACTTTTTAGATAAAAATCAATCAGCACAGTGACCTTGTCTATTTTATACTAAAGCCAACATAACAGTAAATCTGAAAGGAAAACTTGGAAACAAATATTTTTAAATTAAATGGCATAACTTGTATTTTAACTTGAAAAAATTTTTTTGTTAATTGCCTTATCACCTAAATTAGTGAATAAGAATGCTCAGCATCCAATCCACGAATAATGCAGAATACAATATAATTTATTCTACTTTTTACTTCAAAGTCACAGAGATGACATCCATACGATAATTATAAAGCCTACTCTACATTTTCAAGTTCTCAATCCAAACATATAGATTAGGACAGGTCACTTTATTGCTGGCAACATTCATGGAAGGGCCAGGTTCCTCATTAAAAGACAAAGTAAGTGTGACTGGGAGCCGGGCCGTGCCCTACTCACACATCAGCAGAATGATGAAGTCACGAGGCAATCCTTTTTTTTTTTTTTCCTTTCCCAAGTAGCAAAGGAACAACGTAAGATTGGCTGACTGGTGAGCGGCCCCACGTTAGAGTGCATAGCTCATCAGGATCAAGGCTGGCACCTGTGAACAGTTAACTTCCTAAGAGCACTCAACTGCGCATTCTATCATCTGCATTACAGATTTAACCCTGGAAAGTATCTGAAAATACTTTATGCTCCAATGACAGCCTGCAAATGACAGTATGCATTCCTTCTCCTTGAGTACCCAAGTATAAATCTAAAATCGTAAAGGGGCTTCTTCATTCTGAAGGCAGGGCCTCCTTGCAGCAGAGTGTCTCCAGAATTTCACAAAAATAAATACAAGCAGCAGCTAACGCTTCTTCAGCTTCTTGGCCTTTCGACGCTTCATTTCTTCTTCTTCACGTCTCATTTCCTCTAAGTCCTCCTGCATACCTAGTCTTAAGCTGTCAAAAAAAAAAAAAAAAAAAAGTCAAGATACATGAAATTACCACTTTTAAAAATTAGAAGCGAAATTTAAACTGGGAGCTCTTATGGAATGTGCTGATGCATTAAAAATGCCTCAAGGCTCTACCACTGAAAACAAACTAGCAGGTGTATTTTTTAGTAGGAGCCCCTGCCACTGACTCCACTTATGGTAGAAAAAAAGACCTCACATAAAACCTCAACACTTTTAAAATACCTTAATATTCTCAGTAAAGTAGTAATATATAAATTACTTATCATAACAGCTTTTAAAAATAAAATTTATTCAATAAATAAAAAAACATTCTATTTTCATCCTTTCCCACCACTTTGATATTTTATGTAGTTACAGGAAGGGAAGGCAAGAGGGAGAAAGGCTTAATATTCTGGGTCGAGAATGAATTATTTTACCAAGTTAACACTATAAACAAAGTAATCACTTGTTAACCAACCCAAGAAATTATCATTAGTTTATTATCAGGTAGTCAAACAGGAATCAGAATTCATATCCCTCCTTAGGTCCCTAAGGCCAGTAATGGTATACGTTAGCAAGACTGAGATGTGTCTGATCTAGAAAGGGAATTAAAGATGGGGAAGCATCTGCAAGGTTAAGCATCTGCCTTCGGCTCAGGTCGTGACGCCAGGGTCCTAGCATCGAGCCTGGCATCAGGCTCCTGCTCATTGGAGAGTCTATTTCCCCCTCTGCCTCTGCTCTTGCTCTCTCTCTCTCTCAAATAAATGAAGTCTTTAAAAAAAGAAAAAGAAAAAAAAAAAGACAAGAACACACTGCAATGGGATCAGAGGAGGCTTCCAGCACTTACTGTGTGCCTATATGGGTGAGGCACTGCACTGGGCACTTGGACACATTATTGTAATACAGTACCTCGATAAGTAAAAACAGTAAATACTCATTTTACAAACAGGAAGACAGATTTAGAAAGGCTAAGGAATTTGTCTGAAGCCCCACAGCAAGTAAGTAGGATTGGAATTCAGAACTGTGTGGCCCAAAGCCCCTGCTCCCACTGGTGCATGCAACTGAAGCAGGAACAGGAATGCTCAGGACAGTTCCGCACAAATGTGCCAAGTTTTGTGCTTACCTCTTTGCTTCTTCCTTCTGCTGCTCTTTCCAACTACTCTCCATGTAACGTAAGGCATAGTCACTTTCATCTTTGTATCTGATAAGAGGAAATCAACGCTGTTAAAAAAGCCCGAATTCCGTTTTTTAAAGGAGCTGCATCCTCCTGTTTAAAAAATCAGTATCTTTATAATGAAAACAAAAACACACTTAGAATTACTCTTTCTTGCTTGGCAAGGAGTGAGGGGGGCAGAGGATGGGTAGAGGGTAGTTTCTGAGGTAAAGATAAATGAGTCCTTCCTACTCCCTGAAGGCAACTATTCCTGAATTTAATGTTGCTGAAGATACCAATCCAACAACGTTTACCTCTTTCATCTCTAGTTACAGGATGGTTTATATTAAAATCCTGAAAGTACAATATACATGAAAATCATTTTGTACACATTAATCTCATTTGAGCTTCATGAGAAAGGGAAGGACTTTAGAGCAGAGACTGAAGGGGCTCCTGGGTCGCTCAGTCAGTTAAGCAGCTGCCTTCACTCAGGTCATGATCCCAGGGTCCTGGGATTGAGCCCCACATCGGAGTCCCCGCTCAACGGAAAGCCTGTTTCTCCCTCTCCCTCTGCCTGCCGCTCCCCTATTACCCGATTGTGCTCTCTCTCTGTCAAATAAATAGAAATCTAAAAAAAAAAGGAAAGAACGAACAAACGAACAAATGGAGACTGAAGCAGGCAGATTAATGGCTTGACAAGAACATGTTAACTAGCTAATGACATTACTAATATTAGAGATTTAAATCCGATTTTTATTCCAGTTCTTTTTACTACTAAATATCTTTTTTAAAAAAACACCTTAGGGTTGCTTTCTAATTTCTTACTTTGATGGCTTTAAAGGAGACGTCAAATGCTGACGGATAGACACTGAGATAAGTCCCTTCTGTTTTGCACACATACTACCTCATTTAATCCCTCCAGACGTCATTCTGCCCCCTAAAGATTTATTTGAGAGAGAGACAGAGTGAGCAGAGGGAGGAGCAGAGAGAGCATCTCAAGCAGACTCCACACCAAGCACAGAGCCTGACGTGGGGCTGGATCTCACGACCCTGTGATCACGACCTGAGCTGAAACCAAGAGTCGGACGCTCAACTAACTTTGCCCCCCAGATGCCCCCTTCCAGATGTCATTCTAAAAATAATTTACTCAAGATTATCCAGCTAGTAAGTGGTGGAACTTCCATTCAAATCCTGATCTTTCCTCTATACCAGGGCTTCTCAAACTTTAATGTGCACATGAATCACCTGGGAGCCTTATAAAGGTGATTTAGATTTGGAAGCTATGAAGTGGGGCCTGAGAGCTGCATTTCTAATGCTGTTGTCAGGTGATGTCACTGCTGTTGGTCCCATACTGACCGCTGTCCAGCAACCACACTTTTGAGCAGCAAAGCTTTTACATCAATGAAAAGCAGATGTCAGATCAGACCAGCTTTTAACATAGCTCTGTGGATGGCTGAGTTCAAAGCCAGTCTAGTTCTCCAACACTAAACTGCTTCACTCTCATTAAATACACATCTTACAAAGACAGTTTAAAAAGGCACTTTTTGGCATGCAACTACACAAAAAATTCTGACTTAATTCTTAAATGTTAAGCGCCAAAAGAGTAAATCTAAATGATCACCCAGTGGTTCCTAATAAAGAATTGTATTCAATGCCTCTATTAATGTTTATTTTTCCCCCATAACATGAGTCATTCAAAATAAGTGTATCATTTATCTAGATCTTCTTTAGTCTTACTTTTTTCGGTCATAGCCAAAGATTTCTCGAATGTGCTTGGATATTTCTTCCTGAGGTTCTCCTTCATCTTCAATAAAATCTTCCATTTCAGAGTCATACTCATCATCCTCTTCCTCCTCTTCATAGTCTCGCTGCCTTTTGTAACCACCAGGGAAGGGAGGCCTTTGAGGAACTAAGAATAGAAAAGCCATTATTTACTCCGAGTATTAAAACTAAAAAGTTCTATATAAACTGAGATTTTGAGAACTCATTAAGACAGTACCCTCCACAACCAGAGCCAGCATGCTGGCCCATAGCATGCAGTCATTACCACAACATCCCTGCTGCTTCACGTTGTTTATAAGTGGCTTACTAGAAGCATCTGTTACATTTTCTAGCCTAGTGGTTCCCTTCTTCTGGATTTAAAAGACTGGTAAAATTTCAAAAAAAAAAAAAAAATTACAAATAGCTTACAGTACCACTAACTTTTAGTTTGGCCAAGAAAAGACATTAAAGGTAACAACTACCATCTATTATCACCATAATTTAGGTACATTTTTTAGAAGTCCAACAAAGTATGAAAGATTCCCAGATTTATGGATAAACTGTTCAAAATGAGTAAGGCTAACTTTAAAAAAACTCACTACATTATCCTTACTTTGTCATTTTGCCAAAAGACAGATTAACGCTTTGCAAGAGACAGACTCTGATCAATAGGCCAGCATCTGGGAACAACTGCTTTCTAGTCTTTGATTAGAGATCCTCCTTTTGTTGTTCTCGAGTTGTTGTTAATATGCATGGCTTGTCTCCTTAGGGCACAGTTGCTTTCTCAACTTCTGCACTGCTGCCATTTTGGGCCAGATGATTTTCTGTCGTGAGCAGACTGTCCTGCACATTGTAGGGTAACGGCAGCACCTCTGGCCTCTGTCTAACAGACACCAGTAGCATCCCCTGCCCCCGGTCGCGTCAGTCAAAAACGTCTCCGGACACTGCCAAATGTTCACTGGGCATCAGAATCATCCTTGGTTGAAAACCAACGTTCTAGCTGACTTAGGAAGTTTAAAACACGGGATCTCATGTTTTGTTTCTTTTTATGTTCTCCATGGCACCCAACAAGTACTTTAACAAATGCTTATTCCCATGAAGAAAAGCAGAAACACAAGGGCAATCAAAAACAGTTCCTGGTAGATCATGGGTACTTAACAAGTATCTGATGGATAAATAATGCACCAAAAGGCTTCAACCGTACAAATATCCTCCAACTTTTGAAGATGGGTCTCTCTAGTCCTCATGAAAAGGGAAAGATGAATTAACTCATTGAACCATATAAGGCATATACACTCACCCTGTCTTGTGAATCACATAGCCAAGTTTATTGCACTTGGAGATGTTACGGGGTGAACACAGACGGCCCTAGATAACTCTCTTTCTAAAGCCTTTTCCAAGTTATGATCACTCAAGGGACTCTCAGACACAAAGAGAGACAAAGCATCAGGATTTTACCAACACAGGGTACATTAAAGGGCACACAGAAGGGTTCACAGGGCTTCTGCTTATAAAAAACAAAGTATTCTTTCCAATTTCCTAGTAACAAATAAATATTCTTAAGGTAAGGGACAATTTTACCTTGGGCAGATCTGTAGCCGGATAAGGAAGGCTTCATTCCATTCATCTGTCCATTGCTGGATCGGCTAATTATATTCTTGGAAGAAATTGTTTCTGAGACAACAGTACACTTGGGCTTTAGGGGGAGACTGGAACTACTCACTGGTCGCCCGGGGCCCAAGCTGCTCACCGGTCTTCCGGGCCCTGAACTGACAGTCCGTCCAGCTGGAACTGAGCCACTTACTGATTGCCCAGGGCCACTAACTGGCCGCCCAGGGCCACTGATTGGCCGCCCAGGACCACTGACTGGTCGCCCAGGGCCACTGACTGGTCGCCCAGGGCCACTGACTGGCCTCCCAGGGGGGCCAGAGCCACTCACTGGTCGTCGAAGGTCATGTGGACTGCTCACAGGCCGCCCAGGGCCACCAGAGCTGCCCATAGCTCTCCCAGAACCACCTGAGCCACTGCTGGGTCGCCCAGGGCCACTTGAGCTGCTTGCAGGGTGCCCAGGGCCACCTGAACCACTGAGTGTCCGTCCGGAGAGACTGAAGTCACTGGCTGGCCTCTTGGTCCCACTGACCGATCGCTCAGGTCCTAAGCTGGAGCTGCCGTTCTGGCGCCTGGGCACTGGGCCAGAACTAACTGTAGGCCGAGCAGTCCCTGTGCTGGGCCGGCCAGGAGCTGAGCTGGAGCTGTTGCCTGGCTGCCTGACACCTGGACTCTTAGCTTTACTGGGTGGGGTAACCATAGGCCCAGGCCTGGAATGGCTAGGATGGGGAGGAGACTTTTTGGCTTTGTGCTCAGTGGCAGATTTCTGAGTCCCTTTAGCGGAAGTCTTTGGGACACTTGGTGAATAGGTGCTGGAGTGGGGCTTTCCGGCCCCATTGAAGACAGGTCTGTCATGGCCCTCACGAAGTAAGGGTTGAGAGCAATTGACAGATCCTGCTTTGGTCCTCTCTCCTGGCATGGATTTGGATGAAGACACGCCTAAGTGTTTCTCATTGGCTGTGCTGGGTCTGGATTTCTTCTCAGCATGAGGAAGGGGAGTACCCCTGGAAGAAGGATGCTTGCTAAGTTTTGTGCCCACGCTTTCCTTCTGAGACGGTGCCTTTTTGGTTGGAGGTAGTCTTGCATCTGTCTCAGGTCTCTTTTTCCTCTGCTTTCGTTCAAGGAATTCTCGCTCCCTAAGTTCTTCTGCAGTCATAGGCCGCTCTTCTGTTTTCTTCACTACCTTGATCTCCACTGGTTCATACTGCTTTTTCTCAGCCAACCTGAGTAGATCAGTGAAGTTCATGAGCGGTGGGGCACTTTTAAGGGGGACCTTTGGTTTGCTTTCAACTTTGGGAGGTTCTTGCTCTTCCTCATACTCCTGCTCTGACTCTGCTTGATTGTATTCTAAGAATTCATCTTCTTCTTCCATCTCATACTCTTGTTCTGTTCCCTGGCTAGTGTGGCTTTCCACTGCCTGCCTCTTCTTTGACTTTTCCTCAACGGGAATCCCGTTGTAACCATGGAAATTATCCTTTGTCCTTTTGGCCATAGCTCTTGCTTTCTTGTCATGTTTCAGCTCAATTCGCTTTTTCACTAGTTCTTCTTTTCTCCTTTTCTCCTCTAATGCTAAAAGGGACAAAATAAGAAAGTATTTCAAGGTCTGGAGGTCTCAAGTATTTCATCTGAAATCAGTAGGTGGCCAAAACACAAGTAACATTCAAGTTACAGTTTGAAGACATCTAGGAATGAAATGAGGAAGTCCTTTGAACAAGTATCTGTTGAGTCATCTTTACATAATGAGTGGGTCACATATGGGTCTTTCAATATGACAAAGCAAGTGAGAGACTGCACTTTTAGCTTTAAATATAGAAAATAATTCATACCCAATAAATACACCAAGTTAAAGAAACAGTAGGACCCACTTCATAGTCATTATTAATTATGAACAAATGAATACTTACATGTACTAAATCAGTTTCCTTATCATTTGCCTGAGGTAAAACTACTGCTTGAGTTACTGGTCTTCAAAAACTGTTCCTATTTTAATCTTTAAGATAGCATTCTTGATAATAATTTAAAAAATTAAAATATAAAATATGTAGAAGCAGATTCAGAATGAAGGTCAAAGAATGGAGTTCCTATTGGGACCTAGTATGGCCAAGTAGAAGATATGGTCACTATCCCCAAAAGCTCTAAAAAGGAAACAAAAGATAATCGCCAAATAATCAGCATAAGAACATATGTAATCCTCTAAACACAACTGATTCAGACACATACACAAACCCCTTAGCCTATTATGTTACTACAAGCATCCACTAGTTAAGTACAAACTAGTTCTGAAGGTGGAAGACTTTAAAATTGAGAATAAGGCCATAAATACATACCTTTTTGCCTGAGCTCCTCTTCTTTTCTTCTGAGAAAAGCCTGAACGGCTGCAGATTGGACACCCTTGACTTTCGGGTCTTTTTTGGGAGGCCCCACGGCCAAACTATACCTTTTCTAAAAAGAAGAGGAGTGAAAGTTAACAATCAATTCAACTTTAAAAATGTATTTGCTATTAGGTGTAAGGCACTGTGCCAAGCAATCGAGAGGTTTAAATATTGACTGAAAAACTGATTCTGAATAATTAAGAGATCATGTAACCCACATGAAGGCTTAGCTATAAAATTTTGGTCTAAATAGGATTACGTATGACTGTTTTTAGGTACAGAATTTCTTTGTAACATCCTAAATAATTCAGAGCAATACTATTTTCAGGTTATTTTCCCAAAAAGGTACCTGGACTGGGGGACTTTTAAAAAGAAATCACCACTTAGAACAGATTGTTTAAAAATTTTTTTTTCTTTTAAAGATTTTATTTATCTGAGAGAGAGAGAGCAAGCACAAGCGGGGGCGGGGCAGAGGGAGAGAGAGAGAAGCGAACCCCAGGCTGAGCAAGGAGCTTGGGCGGGGCGGTGATCATGACCTGAGCCTGAGCCGAAGGCAGATGCTTAACTGACTGAGCCACCCAGGGACCCCTGGATTGTCTTAAAATTCTGATAAAAAAAAAAAAATCAACCTTCTTTAGAACTAAGCATTTCAAAGTCTAACTTTTCAAACAAACAGAAAAAACTACTCATAAATGTTTTCTCTCCTGAGTACCTTATTCCAGATTATTTTCTAGTAGAGACTCACAACTACACAGGTTATTTTGCTTATAACATGAAACACTGAGATTTTACTTTGACCCTAGGCAAAGCTGGTGGCAAACCACAGCTAAAAGCATTTCAAAGAACTCCAAGCAGCAAGAAGTGCCCAATTCTCTATAACCTTTAACCATGGCTCTTATGTTCATTCAATATTAATCTGCCACACAAACCATTTAGAAAGGTTTCCGTATCACCCAAAAAGTACTGACACTGTTCTGGCACAGATGGTATTTCTCTGGGCTTTTATTTTTATGTAATGACATTGGGAAATGGCTAAAACTATGTGAATGTTAATTTGAAGTATGATAGGAAAAATATTTCCATTTTATAAGTATCTATCACTAGAGAAGTATGATAAACAGAATAACTCACGCCAGGATGATTCAGCTCTAGGACCACTGCACATTAAATATATGGGTAGGAAATAAGTTTTTAAATGCCCTCCCTTATTCATCAGATGACATTCTTACCTACTGGACCTGTTGTGCTAGTTAAAAAGGAAACACTAACCTCTGAGCACAAAATGAACTCCTTAAGAACCAAAAAACTGTTTCCCAAAATGTGCATAAAATTCCTAGAGGAAAGCCAAAGGATCCATGCTTACTATGCGGCTGACAAATAACAGGCACCCTGAAACAAGCTGGAAGTTCCAGCTAGTTATTCACCAACGCAGTAGCTGGCCGCGGAAGCAGGCCCTAATCCAACCTGAAAATCCTGCATGATAGTGATGCTGCAAGCCGACACATCCCTGACCCAAATCCCAAAAGACGGCATCCAGATTCCTTTCCCAGTCACTTTAGTTGAGTCACAGTAAGATCCAGTAGTAAGTCCCTATCTTTGTAAATTTACTAGTAGGCCCTTTCCATTGTGGACTGGGGCCCCATTTTTAAAGGAGAAAAGCAGAGGAAAAGGAACACTTAGAGAAAGAGAATACTGCTTTACCTAACTAGCTATATAAAATTGTCCTGGTTTACAAGAATCTCAAACATAGGCCTTATCTACAAGAAGTTCACCCTTTCTTAATGGAAGAGCACCATGAATATGATTCAAGTTGCAGAAGACATATATAGACTCATAAGGAGACACATATACTCACTTCACCCTACCCCATTAGGTAGATCTGTAAGAGGAAAGTTGGATTTTTGTGGCCAGGACTTAAAGTTTTCCTGTGTCTGCAACTACCTAGTCCATAGATTCACCTGCCAAATCAAAGCTTACACAAGGTTTCCCCGCACAAAATACCAATATGCATGTTAGTGTTGCCTTAAACAGCAGTGGTTCGTTACCTTGATATTACAGCGATGAGCACTTCCTAATTTGACTTCAGGACAGATATCTTTCTTCCTAATCTGGGACTTCAAGAGATAGGTAATGGGATAGGACTAGCTGAAAAGCTACTCACGACTAAATACAGGCACCCAAGTGGAAAACAACGGTGTCAATGGGGCACTGTTGACTAAGCTTCAGTCATTTGAATAACATCCTCATAATTTTTGCCCTTTTAGTATGCCACCTGTATTATTATTCACTAATTTTAAGAAAAGAGACCTAACACCATGACTTATTGTTATAGTTTTACTTCAAACAATATCCATGAAATTATTGGTTTGAAAGGCTACATTTTCCCAAATCATATTAAAATATAACCATTTATATATATATATGTATATATATATGTATATATACATACATATGTGTGTGTGTGTGTATATATATATAAAACCATGAGAACTGAAAGTATTTATGTACCATCTAAAATCACAATACAGAGCTATATGCACTGACTTTGGGAAACACCAAAAAGGAACATAAAAATACAAGAAGGCAGAACACAAAGAAGCAGCAAAGGAGGTGGTATTCAGGATCTCAGATTCACCCAGAAAAGAATTCCAAAGATTACCTTTAGCTTTTTTCAAAATATCCACCTATTTCCATCCATTCACACTGTCAATTTTAAATTCAGCTTTTTTGTTCTAATACCTCTAATCCTCAAGGGTACTTATTAAGCTGGCTTTACATTTAACCTAATAACTCTGCAGTACTTTTTGTCCTGTCCTATGATGTAGAAGGGATTCAATAAATCTATAAAAAGTCTTATTTCATAGGTCTGCTAGGAAACAAGAAGGGCAAGGTCCTAACTTGATGAGGTTTAATCTTATTCACTGACATGAGCTGAGTCATAATTAATAGTTTCTGACATCCTTTGTAGCTTGATGCACTCAAAAGCAGATACCAGGAAAATACTGAAACATTCTCTTTAAAACATTCTCTTAGGCAAAGTTTAGGTCTAAACCTAGAAATCTGGGGTTAAAAAAAGGGGGGCTGGGTCTTTACAGATGATTTTCTTAACAGTTGTACTGAGATATAATTCACATACCATAAAATCTACCCATTTAATGTGCACAATTCATTGGTTTTTAGTATATTCAGAGAGTTGTACAACCATCATCACTATTGGATTCTAGAACATTTACATGACCCCAAAAAAGAAATGTCTTACCTTTCAGCAGTCATTCCCCACTTCCTCTTGCCCCTCTGCCCCTGGCAACCACTAACCTACTTTCTGTTTCTGCAAATTTGCCAATTCTGGACATTTCATATAAATGAAATCATGTACCCAGGGTACCATTATATAGTGATATGCATCACAATATAGGTCAAATTTACAGGCCACAGACAAATGGTTATATATATGAGTGCTTATGTTGTATATGTAAGATTTTTCAGTTTTGAAAACCCTTATTGTTAATTTTCACTTGACTCTACTATTAAGTTTGAAAACAGATGCCTTCAAAGGCCAAGAAAATATCTTTGGGAGAATGCTCCGTAAGCTGGTTCCTAACATCCTTGAATTGAGAAATTATAATTATCTCTCTGGCTTAACTAAAATTAAGAAACGATTAGTTTCTATGACCATTAAATGTTTCAGCAACAGTATCATTTTAATTATTTTGGAGTAAAAACAGAATACACCCAGAACTTTATTTTTATTTTATTTTATACCTAGAACTTTAAAATGACAATTATGTAATACCTAAGTAAATTTAAATTTAAATGGTGATAATGTAATTTTACTGCTGTCAGTGTTGACTTTTCTAATAATTTTTTTTGCCCAAATAAAAACTTTGAAAGAAAAAAATGAAATCATACAATATACCGCTTCCATGGTCAATTTTATGTGTCAACTTGGCTAGGATACAGTGCCCAGTTATTTAGTCCAACACTAATCTAGGTGTTGCTATAAAGGTATTTTGCAGGGAAGGTTAACATCTACTATAAGTTAACTTTAGGTAAAGCAGTTTACCCTCCATAATGTGGGTGGTACCATCTAATCAGTTGAAGGTCTTAAGAGCAAAAACTGTGTCTCTCAGAGAAGAAGGTATTTGCCCTACAAATTTCAGACTTGCCAGCCTCCACAATTACATGAATCAATTTCCTAAAATAAATCCTACTGGTTCTGTTTCTCTGGAGAGCCCTGACTGATACAGTGGCCTTTTGTATCTTGGTACTTTCACTTAGTACAACGTTCTCAAGGTTCATGTTGTATCATGTATCAGTACTTCATTTCTTTTTATGGCCAAATATTTTACTGTGCTGATGTACCACATTTTATCCATTCACAAGTTGATGGGTATTTGTTTTTACTTCTTGGCTATTATAAATAATGCTGCCGTGAACACGTGTGTACAGGGCTTTTTGTGTGAGCCTCATTTCTCTTGGGTATATCAGTATAGATCTTTCTAACATTGAGCTAGCCAGACCTTTCAAAAAGGGAGACTCTGGTATCAAAAGATTTAAGATTCATTGTAATAGAATGTATTAGATAATCTCCTAGCCCCACAGGGGTAGCCCAGCAGAGAACCATGTTTGAAAAAGCCTCAGGCTGGGATTACATTATATTCTATTTAATAAAGCAAAACTATCTGGCACTTTCTCCTGCATCAGATGGTCACATTTAGCTCTAGCAGCAGCACATCAAGATGCACCCACCAATCCTGAATCGGATTCAAGGCACCAGGCTGCTTCATTGTTTGAGCTTCATGAAAAGCAGCTGGACAAGAGTTTCTTTTATCCTAAGTGTATCCATTTTATTATACTGCAAGCCAACTCAGTCATTCTGCTGGACCCCAATGAATGATCCACAGCAGTGAAGCTTATGCCATTTAAATACAGTATCAGAGATTTTGCCAAGATTTGTACTTCTGAAGCCAACAGACCTAAAAAACATTAACTCACTTTAAGACATATGTGTTCCTTGCATGGAAATTATACTGCCATGGTCAGATTAAGAAAATAAGGAGTTCTCTGTCTGGGAACGTGTGTTAACCAAATACATTATGTTGGAATCAACAGTCAATCCCTTCTTAAAAGCTGTTCTTTACTCAGGAGATAACATATTGTTGTAATAGTAGAAAACACTAAATTTCCCTTTTTTTTTTAAAGATTTTATTTATTTATTTGACAGAGAGAGAGAGACAGCGAGAGAGGGAACACAAGCAGGGGGAGTGGGAGAGGGAGAAGCAGGCTTCCCACAGAGCAGGAAGCCCAATGCGGGGCTCGATCCCAGGACTCTGAGATCATGACCTGAGCCGAAGGCAGCTGCTTAACGACTGAGCCACGCAGGTGCCCCCAAAACATAAATTTCATGATGGCTTCACATATACTAGAAATTTATTATTGGTTAGAATTAGGAGTTAGGAATGTTCAAAGAATACATCCTTGAGTTTAATAATCACTACACAATTTCTAAAATGTTCTCAAAACATCACAGGGAATAAATGCAGGCCTGGAAAACAAATGGTTTGCATTAGGCTTGGTTAGCTGGGTGGCAAAGAGGGTAAAAATGAAACAAAAAGCACGTTGTTCAGGATAGCTATATGATCAAATGTAAAATTTACTATTACTGTGTCCATAAAAATATACCTGATTATAGAATGTAATATCAGATCGGTACCTCAGAGTCTCTAGTCCAACCTCTATGTTAGATGTGGCCCCCAAAGCACAAACGTACATTTACTGGTTGTCACTCACAGAGTTTGTAACAGAGTGTGAATTAGAATCTAGGCCTCCTGTTTCAGGTCCAAAAGTATTCCCACTACGACATGTCTCACTTCTAACTTAACCCCAACACTTTCATCCAGCTCTAACCACACTCTTAAATGCCCTTCCCTAATTTCCATCTGCCTCTTGGATGGTGCCATGACCTCAAACAGGCCCACCACTTAATTTTCTATCTTCCCTCACCCTCAGACTATTTCCGTTAACCCTGCTGGCACTCTCCCAAACAGGCTGGAACTCTCCCTCTACCCACCAGTTTCCAAATTCTGTTGGTTTGCCCTTTAAATTTCTCTCCCATCAGACTTGAGAAGAGCCATAAAAAAACCAAGAGTTATTGTCTCAAGCTATAATTAGGCTGGAGTTGAGGGTAGGAAGCTGGATGGGTTTAGGCTTTACAGATGACAACCTTTCTCACATCATGATTAAGAGCAAGAACTCTGGAGCCAGTTGGCAAATTCTCTGCTCTGCCATTAGCAGCACTGTCACTTATTAGCTGTGTGACTTTAGGCAAGCTTCTTCATCTCTTTGGGCCTCAGTTTCCTCATCTGTAAAACAACCTTCCTTATACGGCCATTATAGTGATTAATTAATATACACAAAGTGCTTAGAATAGTGCATGGCACCGAGTAAGCATTATAAATGTTAACTGTTGTTAATATCATTAGTATTCAGAAAGAGATTCTCCTAGGTAGTGATGGGGAAGAGAAATAACAGAATCTCTCTGAGGGCAGATTTTCTAAAATATCTTCTCCCTAAAACACTGGTTAAGAAGTACTGCTCTAGGGGCGCCTGGGTGGCACAGCGGTTAAGCGTCTGCCTTCGGCTCAGGGCGTGATCCCGGCGTTATGGGATCGAGCCCCACATCAGGCTCCTCTGCTATGAGCCTGCTTCTTCCTCTCCCACTCCCCCTGCTTATGTTCCCTCTCTCGCTGGCTGTCTCTATCTCTGTCAAATAAATAAATAAAATCTTTAAAAAAAAAAAAAAAAAGAAGTACTGCTCTAGGCTAGCAATCCAAAGCTACTTCAGGCACTGCCAAAGTCATCTTCAGATGCAAGCATGGGCGCAATCCCATTGTAATTGATTATAGACCAAAAGCTGCAAAGTGAGTGCCTGCAGAAACAATTCCGTTGACCCATAATGTTCTTTAAAGGGAAATAGGGCACCTGGGTGGCTCAGTCGGATAAGTGTCTGCCTTCAGCTCAGTTCATGATCCTGGAGTCCTGGGATCAAGCCCCACATGGGGCTCCCTGCTCAGTGGAGAGATTGCTTCTCCCTCTACTCCTCCTTCTGCTCGTGCTCTCTCTCATATGCTTTCTCTCTCTCTCAAATAAATGAATAAAATCTTAAAAAAAAAAAAAGAACTATAACTACAACACATGGTAGGCTTCTTTTGAATACACAGAGCATGGCACTTATCATTTTATATCCAGACTACTTCAAGAACTTACATTACCTACCTGGCCCTGAAGACATCTGAATTTGCCACCCCAGTTAAAGTCCCCCAGCTCCTTTTTCAGTACCTATATGCTTTTTTTTTTTTTTTTTTGCGGGGTGGGGGGGAGAAAAAGAGAGAGAGACAGTGGAAGGGAGGGAGGAGGGGAGAGGGGCAGAGGGAGAGAATCTTAAGTAGGCTCCATGCCCAGCACAAAGCCTGATGTGGGGCTCAGTCCCAGGACCCTGAGATCATAACTTGAGCTGAAATCAAGAGTCAAACGCTTAACCGACTGAGCCACCCCGGTGCTCCTCAGTACCTATATCCTTATCCTCAAGGGGCTTTCGCTCCCAAATCCTTATGTTTAGTACCACATGAAGGTTTCTTCTTTACGTTTTGGTTTGAGGGTCACACCAGAACTTCAGTATCTTGTCTGGGATGATTTTCAGAATACTGCTGTGAGAAAGACCGCATCGCTTGTCTCATGCACTACAAGCCTCAACTATAGTTACTTGCAACCTACAAGAATCCATATTCCAAGCTCTACCATTCTATCAAAACAAGAAACTTTGTTTTTGCTAGAGGAACCAGGGAGAAAAAATTTAAGTTGCGGTTACCAAAAACATTTTTTCTCCTTTAAATTTAAACAGAGCTTGAGACAATAACTGGTTACATCACCTTGATCAGCTGTTTTTTAAATTCAGTTTTCCACTGGGAAATGATAGCATGCCTAATATTGCTAGGCGTGATGCAATACTTCCTTTGTTTTAACTAACACATTATAAAGATAACTATTTTTCCTGGAAAGAGCAAGCCTGCATTATAGAAATGTTCCTCGCTTCTCAAACCAGATACAACAGATATCTCTTAAAAATGACACCCTGGGAAGAGTTCATAGTGGCTGTCCAGGTGTTTTATATGTTAGCCTCCCTTGAGCTAATCAGTCCTAGTCATCATATGTCCTTTCTGTAGCAAAGGTCTGACACAGGCACTCTGAAGACTGAAATCTGAACATCAGCTGGAAGGTGGGGAAGAAGAGGACTAAAGGGAAATAAGAACCAAGCACCAGAGAGGGAAGGAGTTATAGCTGTCAATTACCGCAAAGCCTCTGTGGTTCTCAGACCATCAATCAATCAATAAAGCTTGTGTCACACATGGGTGTGTGTGTGTGTGTGTGTGTGTGTGACTTGAAATGTTGTTCCTTGACTTGGATGATGGTTTACAAGGTACTATGCAATAACCTATTATATTGTACAATATATATTTCACATTTGATGGTGTGCTTTCAGAGGCTTTACTTTGAGCTGATAAAGTAACAAAATAATTAGATGAACCAACTGAAAGCAAGATCATGGATTAAATCTAACTACTATCTTGTTCTGTTCCTCAATAGTTTCTTTTCTGATATCTTTCATCTGATGTAAAAAGATAAGGATTATAATGGTAACTAAATCAAACTTCTAGCCTTACTAGCTTTTTGTGGGCGTTGGGGGCTGGGCAGGGGAAAGCATGCTTTGATAAAATACATGCCTATATTCATCTATTAAATTTTACCAATTTACCTTTTTTGCTTCCAATCTTTGTTATTTCAATCATAGATAAGCTGATAGATAATGTACATATTCTGAAATACACAGAGAATCTCCTTTTCTACCAGCAGCTATTGGTTTTTAGAATAAGAAATGACTAACTTGGTTCTGATTCTTCTACAGAATATTACTGGACATCAAAGCTAGTATTATCTATTTTTTGACCTCCACTGAAATTCAGGAAGATCTAGAATAAAATATGGACCTAATTATGCAAAGATGAATGCTTACCAGCTCCAATATTGACTTGTCTAGGAAATTTACAGTACTTGCAGAAAGTGAATTCTGTCGTTCAACCCGCAGATCTTATGACTCATGGCTTAGGGGAATGATTATTCAGAGTACTTGGGATGGGAGATGAATATAGGAGAATTTAATAAATATTCAACTGACAGGTATCAGCTTTATTTACCAGTTATTTTACTATCTTCAGATCAATATTTTCAGAAGGGTAAAAAAATGGGCCAGGTTCAGAAGAAAAGCAAAGGAGTGGGAAAAACAAACAAAACAAAACCACTGCAAATACACAAAAATCTAAGAAATGCAGAACGCACAGTGAGAGCTCAATAAATTCCAGTTGAATTGACTTTAACAGAGAGCTGTTTGAGCTCTACACCTCACTGCTCAAACCGCAGGTATCACAATGCAATTTGTCGGTTTACAGCTGTGCTGTGGGTACCATCTGAGGATCCAGAAATGATTAGTTTATGCAAAACAGCTACAACCCCACAAACCAGGCACTCTCCACGACTTCAGCAAGTAGATGTTAAAAGTCTTACACCGTTCTGCGAATATTAGCGAATTGGCAAATATTACCGAGCAAATGGGACCTAGATTTCAAACAAAGACAAATCTGGAAGGCCACAAATGGAAGGTGAAGCTAGCTCACTCATTCTGTTGGCCAAGGACTTCGTGGAATCCGCTCAACTTCTCTTCCCAATACAAAAGGTATTATTAACCCTTTGGGAGGTTATAATTTAATCATCTCGTTGGCTGGGTGGGTGGGGCCACAAGTCAAAAAACTTATTCGAGAAATCACACAATGTTTAACCCCATCTTACGCGGGAAATCAGCCAAAAAGCTATCAGGCCAAGTCCCTAAAACCCCTGAAACTCCCCAACATACATGCTTCATTCCCAACCTCTGAGCTTAAGTTTACGCCGAAGCCAGAAAAACTACTAGCGCTAGAGTCCACCATGTACCAGGTACGGTTTCACTCACCAGCTTTCACGCAACTCTAAAAACCCGAACTGCAAAGTCCATGTTGCAGGGGTGACTAAGCCAGCGAAACTCACTCTCCGGAAGGCTTCCGCCTCGCACCCCAAGCTCCTTTTCACACTGAGTCCCCAGCAGTGCATGCCCAAGAAAAGAAAATAAGGAGTCCAGGTCTTTCCCCTCCCGGAGAGGACAGGCGCCTGCCTGGAAGTTCCACGGGCCACAAATTCCAAACTTGAAGATCAGGGTCTCCTACAGTAGCGCCCAGCTGGTACTTACCGGCACGTTGTTGACACCCTGTCCTTTGGAAGCTATCAGGAGAATTTCCCTGAAATCCATGTTGGCTGAGGCGGAGACACTGGGCCAGGCTCTCGGAAAGAAGTGAAAGTACGCCTTACCGAGGCGCCCAGCGACAGCCAAGTGAACTGCCTGGCCCACCCCTCTCCCACCCCTCCTTAGCACGACCACTTCCGGCGCCTTCCAATGCCGTCTGCCCGCCCCTTTTCCTCTTGCGGCCTATATCCTTTCAGGTCCGGCGCTCCGCTCGCGAATCCCTGGCGTAACTTCCGCTTTCAGGCTCCAGACACGTAGAAACGTGGTACGTGGCTGCTGGCGTTAGCTCGGAGGGGCGGGACTAGGCCCTTCACCGACCAAGGAGACGCGGCCTAGTAAAATGAGGGGTGTGGCTAAAGGAAAGATCGGCTGCCCTGGGGGCCGGGGCGCGCGACCTGACAGTCTCGGTGTTCCTTGTGAGCTCTGAGTAGGGTGAGCGGGTGGGGGGCGGTTACCTACCAGGCCTGGGTTAGCAGGGTGTCACGGGTGGGCGCTCAGGTCCGAAACGGCGGGGTCCCAACAGCTGAACCGACAGGTCTCGAGCAGGGGGTTTCAGTTACCGGTTTCTAGGCGCTCGTGAAGTTGCGCAGGCGCACACGGCACCGACTAGTCCTCAGTCTTGGATACACATTACTCATCACGTCCTGGCGCATGGTGTGTGCTCACCTCCTACACAGATGCATGCAAGTCATGTATAGAGGCGCAGGCTTAGTGCTTTTGCTTCATCTAGATAATAAGCTCCACGTAGTGGATGAAGGAAGGAATTCTTTACATACGGACCCAGTCTAGACATACTTGGCGCACTTACGAAACACATATATGCCCCATGTTCATATTAATTGGGAGTCCAGTCTTGGGTTCCTTTTAAGAGTATCTGGGCCCTGTAAAGTCGTCTCGTTCAGTAAAATACACTAATTAGACAGACCTGGGGTGGGAATAAGCCACGATTGGCTGCTAAGTCATTGGATCTTTTCAGTGTGATGGAAATGTTCCCAAACTGGATGGTGGTGATGACTGTGCTGTTAATTTACTAAAAGTCGTTGTACACTTAGAACAGGTGGATTTTACATCATGTAAATTATATCTAAGTAAAGTTGTTTAAAAGTATTAGGCAAAGCTGCTTGGTCTTACTGTTTACAACTGAAGTTTTAATGCTGAGCTGTGGCCCTGACTACATTTCTCCATTTAAGGTTGTACAAACAACAGACCCAGATGAAGTCTTAGTCTGATGGCAGACCTGGAATTCTCAACCTTCCTTTTCCCTCTGAGGAGCCCTGCATAGCATACAGCTCACCTATGCTATACATCCCTTTCAAAGACATGCCCACCTACTTGAAGTAGTTTTCACTTGCTGGAGACCAACTCTACAAATATGTCTCCATCATGATTGTAGATTATGTAGAAGCTTGAGTGTAATGTGCTGAAAAAGCTAGCAGATCTCAAGGGCCGCAACTGTAGAAAATTAGAACTAAGATTCTTGGATTTTCTTCAAGTGATTCCCTCTACTCAGCAGGTAGAGTCATCTTTCAGTGTTTTCTGATTGTTCGTAGGATAAAGACCAAAATCTTAATCCTAACAGTAGCTTGTGGGACTGCCGTGATTTGCCCTGGCTCACTTCTGTAGCCTCATCAGCTCTACTTTTTCATTCCCTTATTTGTGCCAAGCACTCTTCGACTCCAGGTCCTTTCCCCCTTTCTCCCCTCTGCGTGGTCTACTCCTTCTAAACTTTGCTGGGCCAGCTCTAACTCATCCTTCAACACCATAAGCCTTTGGTGAGTGGTTATCTGGGTTTAAGCCTCAGTTCTGTTGATTCCTAGCTATTGAATGACCTTAGTCAGGGCTTGACCTCTCTGTGCATCAGTTTAATCTATAAAATTAAAATAACAATGATAGGATTGCTGTAAAATAATTCAAGTAAGGACTATAGTACGGGGCTGTTATGGGCTGAGTTGTGTGCCCCCCAAATTCATATGAAGTCCTAATTCCCAGGACCTCAAAGTGTGACCATATTTGGAGAGAGGATCTTTAAAAAGATAATTAAGTTAGAATGAGGTCATTAGAGTGGACCCCAATCCAATATGATGGGTGTCCTTATTAAGAAGAGGAAATATCGGGGCGCCTGGGTGGCACAGCGGTTAAGCGTCTGCCTTCGGCTCAGGGCGTGATCCCGGCGTTATGGGATCGAGCCCCACATCAGGCTCCTCCGCTATGAGCCTGCTTCTTCCTCTCCCACTCCCCCTGCTTGTGTTCCCTCTCTCGCTGGCTGTCTCTATCTCTGTCGAATAAAATAAATAAAAATCTTTAAAAAAAAAAAAAGAAGAGGAAATATCAATGCAGACAGGTACAGAGGAAGACCTTGTGAAGACACAGGGAGAAGATGGCTATAAGTCAAGGAGAAAGGCCTCAGAAGAAACCAACCCTGCTTGTGCCTTGATCTCAGACCTCTGGCCTCCAAAATTGTTAGAAAATAGATTTCTGTTGTTTAAGCCACTCAGTCTGTGGTACTTTGTTACAGTAGCCCCAGCAATCTAATACACTGGCATATGCCGAGTATTCAATAAGTGTCAGGTATTATTTCTCAAGGAAGCACTTTCTGAACTAGTCAGGACTGCTCTTGTGAATTCTTACAGCTCCCAGTGTTTTCCTTTATGGAATCTTTCACAGTTTGTAATTACATATTTGTGTTTTTTGTTTCTAACTCCTTGGTTATCTCATGCTAGATTGTAAGGTCTATGAGAACGGGGACCGTGCCTGTATTACCCACTACTGTTCCCATCACCAGCACAGTTCCCTGCTCATGTACATAAAACATGATGCATATTTGAAAGTTAAGAGAGTAGATCTTAAAAGTTCTCATCACAAGAAAAAAATTTCGTAACTATGGTGACAGATGTTCAACTAGACTTACTGTGGTCATTTCACAATATATACCAATATTGAATCGTGATGTTGTACACCTGAAACTAATGTTATATGTGAATTACACCTCAATAAATAAAGAAGACCTACCATCAAAAAACCTCCACATTTGAGGACCAAATTAATGAATCTTCAAATGAAAAGCCTTCAATATTCAATATCATAATAGCTAACATATATTGAGCCCTTACTATATGCTAAGTGCCTGACCTGGGTATCATCTGATTTAATCACAATTGCCTATAGTAAGGCACTTCTTGTTACTATTTTGTAGATGAAAAAAACTGGACTAATATACAATTAGTTAATGGGAAGCTAAGACTATCTGTGAGACATTAGCCACCATGCTAGATCACCTCTTTATATTTCAATTAATCCATTTGAACTGGTGTAAATATATACATGTGAAATCATAATCTAAGAGAGCTTAGATGGGGTAACTATAGTTACTCAAAATCGCCAAGAACAACAGCTGCAGGTGGGTGTGAAGTAAGGAATGAGACGGAAGGCACCATTTTCCTGTACCCAAATAAAAGAAAATGTATTATCATTGAATTCAGCAAATATTTCCTGAGGAACTACTGTGTGCCCAGCCCTACATACAATACAAAGAAAGGAAAGACCCAGCCCTTGCCCAGTCAGGGCCTTCATTCTTAGATGAACACAAGGAACAATGGTGTATTAACCGCGGTAGGGTACAAAGTACTGGGGATAGGATTGACAGATTTAGCAATAAAACAAGATGCCCAGTTGAATTTGAATTTCAGGTAAACAAAAACCACTAGAAACAAGCATTGTTAATCTGAAATTCAAATTTAACTGAGTGTCCTGTGTTTTACCCAGCAACCGGAGAAGTGATGGAATTCCAGTTAGAACAGGAGCAAAGACAAGCACATAAAAAGATTCAGAGAACAAGCCGTGGATGTATTTAGAAGAAAATAAAGTCAGGAACAAAGGTAGGAAATAAGGTCAGAAAAGTAGGTGGAGCCATATTGGGAAGGTCTTGAGAGCCAGGAGGGAAGGGGGAAGAGGAGGTAATAAAAGACCAGGTAGAAAGGCAGGCAGAGAACCAAAGGAGTAGAGGGTAGTGTTCTCGGAAGCAACAGAGAAGACTTGCCAAGGAGAAGGGGACAAGCTAATAGGTCTAGGCTTCACATGTCAGATGCTGCGAGGAGGTTCAGTAGGAACAGGACCGTGAAGGTCAACTGAGTTGAATATAGGAAAATTAAAATCATGAGGAGTTACCCTCTTGACCCATCAGATTAACAAACTTCAAAAAGTTTGAAAATAAGCAATGTTGGTGAGGGTCGGGGAAATAAGACACTGTGGTGGGAATATAGGAACCTCTTTGAAGGCAATCTGACAAACTAAAGAATTAATATAATATGCTAAAGACCCATGCTATGTGTTTATTGCACACCAGGTGCTCTTCTAAGCAGTTTTTGTATATTAACTCATCCAGTTTTCACAGCAACCCTAGGACAGAGGTACTGTGACAGATGGGGAAACTGTGGCACAGAGTGGCTAAGGGACCTATCCAGGTTCACCCAATTAGTAAGTGGCAGAGCCAGCACTTGGCTCCAGGCTGTGTTCTATTACATTATACTGGCCTTCTCAGTCAAAAGTCTAAAACACAACTACTCTAACACAGAAATTCCCTTTCTAGGAATATGTTCTACCAGAATATTCACACGTGTGTGCAAAGACCATTGAACAGAGTTATTCATTGCATGGTTTGAAATACAACCCGAACGTCCATTAGTAGTAGACTAAATACATATTGGTACAACCTTAGAATGGAAAACTATGCAGCTGTTACAAAGAATGAGGCAGATCTATCTGTCTGCCTGTTTCTGAGGTATACGGTTATCAATCAATATCAATCTCTGAGATATATAGTTCGGTGAAAAAAGCAAGATGCAGAACAATGTGTGCTAGTAAGGGGGTTAGAAATGAATATAGATGTACATATACACACACCTATAATTGTACATAGAAAGATTATCTTCGAACAGATGGGTGCTGAGAGGATCTAGAAAACAGCTGTCTCTGGAAGAAAGAACTCAGACACAAGTGGGAGGGAGGGAGGCTTTTTCACCTCCTTCCCTTTGGTGCCGTTTGAATGTTTTTCCTTGTGTCTGCCCTGCCTTTTCAAAACAAACCCAAGTTTTTTAGGTTTTAAAAAAGGGATCATGGCAGCCAGTGGTTTTGTAGCACTCCGCACTTAATAAAGTGCACCCACTTGCATGTTGTTGTTTTTTCATTTTTTTAAATTTAAATTCAATTAGTCGACCTATAGTACCTCATTAGCTTCAGATGTAGCGTTGAACAATGTATCATTGCGTATAACTCCCAGTGCTCCTCACATCACGTGCCCTCCTTCATGCCCATCACCCAGTTACCCCAGGGGCACCTGCATCTCAATGTTCATAGCAGCAATGTCCACAATAGCCAAACTGCAGAAAGAGCCGAGATGCCCATCCACAGATGAATGGATAAAGATGTGGTACGTATATTCATACACACGTGCGTGCACACACACACACACACACACACACACACACGCACAGTGGAATATTACTCAGCCATCAGAAAGGATGAATACTTAACATTTACATCGACATGGCTGGGACTGGAGGGGGTTACGCTGAACGAAATAAGTCAATCAGAGAAAGACCATTATCCTATGGTTTCACTCATATGTGGAATAGAAGGAACAGCACATGTATGTTTTTTGTTGTTTTTTTAAATCCTCAAACATCTTTGAGGAAAGCCTTATTTATTCTTTTTGGAGAGTTGTTTTACAGACAGGAGATACTCCTATCAGAGACGTCCTTCTGGAATGGAGTGTGGACCAGCAGAGCTGCTGCAGTGGCGCTTTTGTGATCCTTAGTGAGAGACAGAGGCCTGGGCAGGGCAGGCCTGTGGGGTTAGCTGTCTCAGCAGGCAGAGCTCCCCCAGTAATGAAGTAACCCCAACCCGACTTTTATAAGCAGTTTCAGTAATGTGACTGGCGGGGGCGGGGCACGGGGGGGGGGGGGAGAAAAGAGCAACTAGGGGTTAATGGGGTGGAGGAAGGACAGGTGGCCATGGTCTTTAAAGGCATTTGGTGAAGAAAAGGAGAGAGACATGCATAATGAGGCTGGAGGGTAGGGGCTCTTGGGAGAAAGGCAAACTCGGAGAGATTATGTGACCAGTTAATAATGGAATGAGCTGGGTCTTTGCCAATCACAGGTCTAGGCTTTTATCTTAGCTCTGCCACGGGAAAACCATGCCTTTTAGGCAAGTTACTTTTTTTGTTATTAATGTAGGTATTGCACAGTATTTGAATACAAGTCTTGATGTAAAAAAATTGCATGCAATATGAATAGCATAAAAGCCCCCATCAGCCCTACTCAGTTTCATTTCTCTTACCAAGGAAAGTACGGTACCAGATTGCTGTGGGCTCTTCTGAGATGCTTTTTCCCCCTGCACAATTATGCGTAAGGTACAATATATATGTAATACACATACATAGGGTACAATATATATAATATCTATATAGCAATACAAATCTACCATATGTATATTTGGAAGTACAATTTGGTTTATGGAAATGAGATCATTGTATGGACGTGTATATATATGTACATATGTACATGTAATTTTTTTCAGTTTACAATATGTCTTAGAGCTCTTTGCAGATCAGTACACATTGAAGTACTTTATTTTTCATAGCTGCTGCATCATATTCCATAGTTTATATTTAGCATAGCTTATTTAACCACACTACTGTTAATGAGTTATAAGGCTGCTTATAAGTTTTTACCAACATGAACAATGCTGCAATGAATATCCTTGTACATGCTTTTATGTGCAAATATTCCTCATGTTTTTCTATGTTAGATATTTAGATACCTAGAAATTGGATTGCTGGGTGAAGGGCATGTATGCACAATTAAAATTTTGATGGCTACTACCTAATTGATCTGAAAATAGCTCTAAGACGTCAAATCCTCCAAAAGGTGCGTGCTTACTTAGATTTCCACCAACAATATATTGGAGCCCACTTTTCTCTATATATCAGCTCTGGACACTCTCAAACTTAAATTTTTGCCAATTCAATGAGTGAAAAATAACTCGTTTTATTTTTCCTATCCTCAATCACTAGCCAGGATCCTTTCATATGCTAATTGCTAATCTGTTGTTCTTTTTCTTCTGGAAATCGTTCACATCTGCAATGGATAGTTCAATTATTTCACTGGCATCTGCCCCTTTCCCTCAGCCATTGTAGAGCAAAAATTCCATCTGGGTGGGACAGACCCCATTCCCAGGTCTACTGAGTGCCGTAATCTAATCCGTATACTCTCACCCCGATTTTCCATGTGATTAGATTAAAAGCCCTGTGGATCCAGAGCTAAATCAAGCAGAAACATGTATTCCTCAAGTAGAGTAGGCACAATGCCTAAGGCCCACAATCTTTTTAAGACTTAAAAAAATGTCTTAATTTTTTCTAGAATCAAAAGAAAAAAGAACTTTTAGGTTAAAGAAGATGCTATACTATATGTTATGGACTGAATTGTGCCCCCCCCCCCAAATTTGTATGTTGAAATCCTAACCCCCAGTGTAATACAGTGTGACTGTATTTGGAGATAATTAAGGGAGGTAATTAAGGTTCAACGAGGTCATGAGAGTGAGTCCCTACTCCCATAGGTGTCCAAAGGGATACCAAAAAGTTCTCTCTCTCCACAGCCACACGGAAGAACAGCTATGCGAGTGGGGACCCAGCAAGAAGGCGGCCATCTGAGAGCTGGGAAGAGAGGTCTTACCAGATGCTAACCCTGACAGCACTTTGATCCCTAGGTGTCTTTTCATTTCGTCAATACTTCCCTTTGCTGCGCAGAAGCTTTTTATTTTGATGCAATCCCACTTATTTTTGCTAGTATTGCCTTTTGGTATCAAATACAAAAAATCATTGCCAAGACCGATGCCAAGGAACTTACCCCCTATTTTTCTTCTAGGAGTTTTAGCGTTTCAGGTTTTACGTTCAAGTCTTCAACGCATTTTGAGTGAATTATTGTGTATGGTGTAAGCTATCGCCCAGCTTCATTCTTTTACATGTGGCGGTCCAGTTTTCACAGCGCCGTTTATTGAAAAGACTGTCCTTTCTGCATTTGTATGTTGTTGGCTCCTCTGCTGAAAACGGATTGACCATACAGAATTGTGGGTTTATTTCTGGTCTGCAGTGTGTTCCACTGATCTATGAGCCTGCTTTTATGCCCGTGCCATACCACAGCTTTGTGGTATCGTTTGAACTTGGCAGGGGGGGGGGGTCTTACCTGGCACTAACCCTCACGGCGCTCTGATCTTGATCTCCAGAACTGTGAGAAAATAAATTTCTGTTGTTGAAGCCACCCAGGCTTCAGTGTTTTGTTATGGCAGCCTAAACTGACTAATACAATACAAAGTATTGTTTATTCATTTTTATCACTAGTACAGTCGTATTTAAAATAATTTTTTTTTAATGGTGGAAGGGGTCCATGAAGGCAAAAGTGTTTAGGGTCCATGAAAGTCATAATTTGCCCTGGAGTCAGGCCCTGGTGTTCTCTTGGTGCAGGCCTTTAAGGCATGACAAGGAAAGAAGATTGCTCCAGAGGGTTAGGTGTGCTCATCTGAGGCCTGGCCTGGCTGCAGCCACTTTGCTATTACAAGGGAAGCTGACACGCTGAAGAGAGGAGGATAAAGGTCACTGAAAATGCAGTCAGAGCTCTGGCCCCTCATGCCTAAAAACTTAAGAAAAAAAATTCAGAGGGGCACCTGGGTGGCTCAGAGGGTTAAGCGTCAACTCTTGGTTTCAGCTCAGGTCATGATCTCATGGGTCGTGACACTGAGCCCCGCATCAGGCTCCCCCCCACCCTCAGCTCATCGGGGAGTTGGCTTGAGATTCTCTCCTTCTGCCCCTCCTCTCCTCTCTCTCTCAAAAAATAAAAGTTAAATAAAAAACTTATTTTTAAATTTTTATTTATTTTTAAAGATTTTATTTATTAGAGAGAGAGAGAACAGACTGAGAGAGAGGGAGTACGAACTGGGGGGAGGGGCAGAGGGAGAGGGAGAAGCAGGCTTCTGGCTGAGCAAGGAGCCCGATGCGGGGCTCCATCCCAGGACCCTGGGATCATGACCTGAGTTGAAGGCAGACGCTAACCAACTGAGCCACCCAGGCACCCCAATACTTTTTTTAAAAAGATTTTATTTATCCATTTAAGATAAAGCGAGAGAGAGAGAGAGAGAGAGAGAGACAGAGAGCGAGCACGTGCACAAGCAGGGGGAGGGGCTAAGGGAGAAACAGGCGATGTGAGGCTGGGTCCTAGAACCCTGGGATCATGACCTAAGCCGAAGACAGGTGTTTAACCAACTGAGCCACCCGGGCACCCCTAAAAAACTTATTTTTAATAAAAGTAGTCTTTTATCCCACCCCTTTCCATACCTCCTGGTGGCAAACCCCTCTCAACTCTTCTGGACGCCTCCATAGCATTCAACTTTCATGTGTCTTAATATCTTTATAATTGCTGTGGGGTTTTTTTTACTCTAATAATAATAATAGGAACTGACACATGTACAGCACTTGATAAATGGTAGCTTTAATGTTGGAAATCATCAAAGCAACCCAGTGAGGAGAATACTCTTCTTATTCTCCCGATGAGGAAACAGTCGCACCAGAGAGGATGTTCATTCCACGAGATTTCACACCTTGTTAGTGGCTGGAACCAGGATTCAAAGCCAGAGCCAAGGTCTTAACCACAGAGACTTATCTAACACCTGCCACCATAATTTTGAAAACTGCTGGGTTGGAATGTAGCAGGGTAGAACTTGCTGAGAATAAAGGAGGTAGGGCGTGGTGACCATGGCGACCCAGATTCAGCAGGAGGCCTTGGAATAGGGTTGCCTGATTACCCAACACCTAGTTAAATTTGGATTTCAGATAAATCGTGCATCATTTTTTAGTATAAGTATGTACCAGCCAAAAAGTTATTTGTCGTATATATGAAATTCATATTTAACTAGAGGTCCTGCATTTTTATTTGCTAAACCAGAATCCTGGGAACCCAGGGCATGATTCCAACAGGGAGGTAAGCCCCAGGGAGGAGCCGGCAATTAGAGCATCTGTGAGGGCCTGTGGTGAATCCAACCCCTGTCACTAGGCGGCAGTAGAGGACTGGGCAGGGCAGGGGGAGGGCCTGGGGGTGGGTGGACTGCAGGCCCAGGGAAGGGCCTTGGGAATGCTGTGCACCTTAAATCAAACCACAAAAGAAGGGACAGACAGTTCACAGAAAAAGAACAGCTTACACATGACTAACAAACATGAAAAGAAGTTCAAGCCCATTCCTAATTAAATGAATAAACCTAAAATAAATTGAGATATTTTCTACTTCTCAAATTGGCAAAAATAAAAATATCAGTAAAAGGATTACGAACACTCAGTGTTGTGAAGGTGTGAGGACAGTGTGAGGAGACTGGTGCGTCATCTTTGGATTAATATCAAAACTAAAAATGCATGCGGCCTTTAACCAGTGATTTAACTCTTGGGGGTTTATCAAACAGATTTGCTCATGTGAAGATATTCATTGTTGAACTAACCAAAACCAAAACAAACAAAAGGCCCAAATGTCCACCCAAAGGGAACTGACGAACAGGCAATAACGTATCCAGGTGGTGGAGTACTGGGCCGCCATTTAATGACCGCTGTACGTCTGCTGGGGTATAAATCTGCTGGTGAAATGTGTGTACGTGTTGATGAGGAAAGAATTCCAGGATATTTTGCCAGGTGGATAAAGCAAGATGCAGACCGTTATATGTAGTTTTTTCCAATTTGTGTGTAATAGAGGAGGGATGAGACCTATTTATAAATTCATTGAACATGTTTGAGAGGATATCCGAGAAACCATCCACAGTGGTTCTCCTTGGGGAGGGAGGCAAGGGGTCCAGGATGGGAAGGAAAGTTACTGTGCACCGGGCAGGTTTACTTTATTATTATTGTTGTTGTTGTTGTTATTGTTTTAACCACAAGCAGGTATTACCTTAGAAATTTAAAATAAAAAAGAAGTTTGAAAATACAAAGAATGTCAAAGTCAGACCAAGAAGTAGAAGGAAATGTGTCCAAAAAGTAAGATGGGAAAAGAAACGGGTCCTGTCCCTGAGTTTGGAGTGAATCATCAAGGTCGTAGCAAGCTGCCTGGAAAAGCTGCCCTTGGTTTTCAGGATGCCTGGCCTGGCCTCTCTTGGTGTGAGCTGGGCAAATGCTCACTGTCTCGGGACTCAGGGAGCTGCCATGGGTGCACCCCGCCCACTGGCCCGTTCTGGGGCAGCTGGAGAGTAAGAGGACATTCATACACACTGAAGGTGAGCAAGGCCAGTCCAGGGCGGGGCCTGAAACCTCTTTTCACCTGGGTACTTTGCTTCAATTAACACAGCCTTGCACATTACTTTTTAAATTTCACGAAGAGCTTGTGGTCAGCTTAGCCACTCAGGCTAGAAGATAAACGGTAGCCAGAAGAGAAAGGCAGAGGAACCTGAAAAATGGCAGTGCTAACAGAAGCTTAAGTCCAGGAGATAGAATTTAGAATGGGAACAGTGGTTCTCAAAGTGTGTGCTCCAGACAGGGCCCTAAACATGGAAAAACATGGACTCCATCTCCGACCACATACGTGATTAAGAAATAAAAAGGTACGGGGGCGCCTGGGTGGCTCAGTCCTTAAGTGTCTGCCTTCGGCTCAGGGCGTGATCCTGGCGTTCTGGGATCGAGCCCCACGTCAGGCTCCTCCGCTATGAGCCTGCTTCTTCCTCTCCCACTCCCCCTGCTTGTGTTCCCTCTCTCGCTGGCTGTCTCTGTCTCTGTCAAATAAATAAATAAATCTTAAAAAAAAAAAAAAGAAATAAAAAGGTACGGAAGTCCAGCAAAGTTCTGAATATTCCCACTGTGATGACTTTGTGTGTGTTTTTTTTTTTAAGATTTTATTTCTTCATTTGGCAGAGAGAGACAGCCAGCGAGAGAGGGAACAGGAGCAGGGGGAGCAGGAGAGGAAGAAGCAGGCTCCCAGCGGATCACGCCCTGAGCCGAAGGCAGATTAACGACTGCGCCCCCCAGGCGCCCCCACTGTGATGACTTTGATCTTTTAAATACCAAACATAAAATTCTTTTCTCCTGTTTCTGCCTCCCTTATGTGTTGACACTCTGAACATGTGCTTAAGTCTCTCTACGGGAGAATTCATCACAGTCTGCAGACTACCAGTGTCAAAATGTTCTGGCTTTTCCATGGCTCCTTCAGTGCTACTAACAGGAAGCTGTAGAGGTAGGTCCAGGAAACGGAATTTTAGCCAGATGAAGAAATAATAGTAACAATAAATATGGTAAGGAGCCAGTGTCCACTTTGGCTCCCATGACTTTTGCCTCCTGATATTCACACCCTTTGTAGTTCCCTCCCGCATTGTCCCCGGGGGCAGCATATGGCAGAAGTGAAGCTCCCTCGCTTCTGAGATGGAGTTATAAATGATTTAGGCTTCCATCTGGGGTGTCCGCTTTCCCTCTCTTTCTTGGATCTGTCACTCTGGGGAAGCAAACTTCTATGTTGTGAGCAGCCCTATGGAGAGGCCTACGTGCCAAGGCTTGGGAAGCCCCTGTCCGGCTAAGAACTGAAGCTTGCCAGCAACTGGGTAAGAGGTTGGAAGCGGACTCTTCAGCTCCATTCAAGTCTGTGATGACTGTTGTCTCGGGCCACCAGCTGACATCTTGCCTAGAACCTCAGGAGAGACCCTGACCCGGGCTCATCTCTGCTAAAGCCACTTCTGGGTTCCTGATCCCTGGAAACTGAGATGATGAATGTGTGTTTTTTTTTAAGCTGCGAGGTTTAGGGATAATTGGTTAAGCAGAAACAAGTAACTAATATAAGTACCATTTATTGAAAGCTTACAGTGTATCATGTTCCCCTCCGAGTGTTCAACAGGCGTTATTCCACATGAATTTCTCAACTTATTGGTGAGATAGGAATTATCAACCCCATTTTGCAGGGGAAGAAACTATAAAGTTCAACACAAAAGCTGAAAACCACTATTGTGCATATAAAGCTTAGAATACCCAAAATGTTGAGTGAAAATATTACCAACCTGTTACTTTAACCATAAAATATATATATTTTTTTTACTAGGTCCGTGCTTTGGTATAATTATCAGAAAAGATAATTTTATATTTCTTTCCAAAAAATGCACTCCCAAGTGTACTCAGAGGAGCTGAATTAAGCATAATGTTTCCACTTCAATTTTGGAGAATTCCTGCCAAATCCAGCATTTTAAAAATTTTGGCACAATTAACACGAAGACAGCCTTTCTGACAATTAATTGGTTCTAAAGTAGGTTCCCTTTTTTGTGAGTTTGTTTACTTATTTGTGTCAATAAAATCATGCCATCAGCACAAACGACAAAAAGGAAAAAGAAACATTATACATTACATGTATTCTCACAGTGGTTAGTTGACTTGCTAAGCCCGGACTGGAACCTCGGCCTCTGAACGCCTAGATTGGGGCCATTCCTATCGCTGGCGGTTTTCTCTCTACTTTGTGAGATCCTGTACCCTTCCCATACATTCCAGTCATACCTGCAAGGTGGAGCTGGCTTGCAGGTCCTGAAGGCACCTGGGATGTCAGTTTAGAGTGCATCAGCTGTGCTGTGTGACTTTACCACTGGGAGGAGAGAGGGGAAGCTCTGCTTAAGGAGCCGAATATTATCTAACCCCCTTCCCCCAGCTTCCTCCTCCAACTGTGCTCGTTTCTGCTGTTCTGGGAAGCAGCAGTAGAGAGAGTATGGATTTTTAGAACCATCTAGACCTGATATCAAATCCTGGCTCTGCCAGCTACTTGCTGTGTGATCCTGAAGGCACCTGGGATGTCAGTTTAGAGTGCATCAGCTGTGCTGTGTGACTTTACCACTGGGAGGAGAGAGGGAAAGCTCTGCTTAAGGAGCTGAATATTATCTAACCCCCTTCCCCCAGCTTCCTCCTCCAACTGTGCTCTGGGAAGCAGCAGTAGAGAGAGTATGGATTTTTAGAACCATCTAGACCTGATATCAAATCCTGGCTCTGCCAGCTACTTGCTGTGTGATCTTAGCCTAGCAACTTTGCCTCTCTGTACCTGAGCTCCTTATTTTCATTCATTTGTTCATTCATTCATTCATTCATTCATTCAATCACATGTTTATTTAAAAATATTTATTGAGAGCTTACTAGGCATAGAATTACGTGGTGAACAAAACAAAGTCCCTTATCTCCAGGAGCTTTCATTCTAGCAGATGTGGAGGGTTGTTGGGGAGACAGACAATAAACAGGAAAACTAATAAATAATGTTACACGGGGCTGGTAGTAGGTGTCGTGAAGACAAGAAAAGAGCGGACAGTGATAGAGTGAAGAGGGGTGCCACTTATCTGTAAAAAGAGATGGGAATTCCTACTTCACAGGGCTCATCTAAAGATTACATAAGATGTAACTTATGAAGTGCTTGGCACTGTACCTGAGACAGAGGATTAACGATGGTTAACAATTGAGTCCTGTTATGTAATAGACACTGTTCCAAGTAGTATAGATATTTTAACTCAGGTAATCACCTCATTTCACAGATGAGCTGAGGCACAGGTAGGTCGTATTACTTGCGTAAGGTCAGTTAGTTAACAGATGGTAGAATTGGAACATGAACCCTAACATTCTGACCGCAGAGCCTATGTTTTTAGTTGATTTGCTAAATATTAGTGGCTCCCTCTGCCTTTCATAACTTGATTTATGGAAGATGGAGGGACCCAGAGTGGGGCACATTCAAATTTGTTGCAGGTGGGGGGAGGGACAGATAGAGGCCAGGTGGGACCAAGGGCAGCGTGTGAAGCAAAAGCTAGGACATCTGGAAGGTGAGTAACCATGTAACCTGGGGATGCAACTAGATGATAGGTGAGATAGGAAAGATAATTTTAGATTTAGTTTGAGGATAATGGAGTACTGAAATACTGGATGAAGAGGATGTCTTCATTTAGCTTAGGTTCCTCTAACGAAAGACCGTAGGCTGGGTCACTTAAACAATAGACATTTCTTTCCTCACAGCTCTGGAGGCTGCAAGTCTGAGATCAGGTGCCAGCACGGTTGGGTTCTGGTGAGTACCCTCCTCCTGGCTTGCAGACTGTTGTCTTCTAGGTGTGTCCTCACCATGGCAGAGAGAGAGAGAGTGAGCAAGCTCTCTGGGGTCTCTTCTTATGAGGGCACTAATCCCATCTTGAGAGCCTTACCCTCATGACCTCATCTAACCCTAATTACCCCATCTCCAAATAAAGGCCCCATCTCCAAATACCAGCACACTGGGGGTTAGGGCTTCAGTATATGAATTTGGAGAGGGACACGATTCAGCCCATAGCAGAGGGGATGGACAGGACCTACGGAACTTATTGCCAGAATCCAAATCCACAAAGCTTTCGTGGGCAGGAATCTAACAGAGATTAAACGTAATAGGAAAAATGCCAATCCCTGAATTTGATCCAAAAAGTTGTGAAGTCAAGGGATGGAAGAAAATATTTTGGATTTAGACAACTACAAGCTCAGCCCAAGCAGCTGGGACAATGTGGTCACCAAAAGAACTGACACTTCTCCTCTAGTCAGATGCAGTCATTCTTGGGACAACATTATACTTGGGCACCCCTACAATGCAGTCCTAAGGTGCCCTTTTGTATGGGGTCTCCCTACCCCACTTATCTCAAAACACACCCTTCCATCTGCAACCCTCTGCCTCTGCTGATTTCTTTCTTTCTTTTTTTTTTAATGATTTATTTATTTGAGAGAGAGAGGGTGGGGGGAGGGGCAGAGGGAGAGAGAATCCCAAGGAGACTCCACACTGAACATGGAGCCCGACATGGGGGTTGAAGATAAAGTGACCCTGAGATCATGACCTGAGCCAAAACCAAGAGTCAGATGCTCAACCGACTGAGCCACCTAGGCGCCCCTTCCCCAGGTATTTTCAAATAGACCGTCAGCTTATTATTTGTGGACTTTCTGAAGTATCGATGTATTACTTTTTAATGGACCATATGGTACATGAAATGCCACAATACACAAGGCCTTTGTATAGGTAATAGACAGCAGGAATTAAAATTTAAGAAAAATACACGAAATAACAATTGAAGATGGAGAAAACTAAAATTGAGAACAAGCATAGGTTTATTTTATTTTAGTGGTACTTTCAGGCCAGCTCACAGAACATTAAAGAACCACTGAGGTCCTGCAGGAACACTGTTTGAGAACCACGATTTTACAGTACAGTCATCTCCATTCTTGTCGACCACTGCCTCATTAACATTGGCCTTTCTCCCTCTGGCCACAATATCCAGTCCTTCCACTTCTCCCTCTTCACCATTTCTAGTTCTCCTCCCTCCACAGGGCCTCTGCAGGCTATATGGCAGGTAGACTCAGACAGTCACTCATTTATTCAGCAAGTCATTAGGAGAACCTACTACGTGCCAGACTCTGCGTTAAACACTGGTGATAAAATGACCAGAACCAGGCATGGGCTCATCTCTTATGGGGCTTCTAAGGCAATCGGGGGAAGACAATCAAATCCAATTCATTACGACCCACATCCAGGAAAGAGCAAATTGATACAGGCACCAAAGGGGCAAATATCAAATGTAGTGGTCGTGGTGCTTCCAACAAACGAGCTGGGTCACCTTTATTAGCAAAGTTATGTAAGTCAAGAAAGTCATAGGGAGATAATTTTCACAAGTGGTTGGGTGACTTCAATGTCTTATGATAAACATAGTACACAACCTTAAGTAAACAACCCGGTTTCACAACACAAACACAGTAACAAAAGTAGTTTCCTGTAAATATACTTATAGTCTCAAGGTTGTTAGCAATCCCTGAAACTATTAAAACCAACCTGTCCTATTATAAGGAAGTAGTTTGATATTCTTAATCAACAAACTTACAAACTTTATAATGAAGGATATAAACAAATACAGATTTAACACAGATTTTATGGTAACTTATACGTGAATTTTCTCTGTTTATTATTCAAGATGCAAGGCCAGTTGATACTTTATCTCCAAGCACCCGTGTCAACAGTCTTATTCAAGATTCCTCAATAATTGGGGAACAAGGCTTGTGACCTCTAGCTTCAGATATAACTTCTGGCCAAACCCAATTAAATAATTTCGGAGGGTTAATAATTACCTGCTTCCTTTTTTGTGCGGTAGCTCAAGTCCCTTAGTCTCTCTGAGCCTCAAGTTCCCCATCTGTAAAATTGAACAACAATTGAGCCTATATCATAGAGGTATCGTGAGAATTAAAAAAGAAAATACAGGTACAGCACTCGGTGCTGTGCCTGGCATACAGCCAACACAAGAAAACATTTGTTGTTATTAATCCTAAAAACAGAGCTTCCAGGAAATTCATTGATACAGAAATGTGATCTTTATGTCATGCTTCAGTAAAGAATTTACATGTTTATTTACGAGATGAACTAATGTTCTTTATAACCGTCACAAAAGCTGAAACTCTTTTTGGCAATTTATCTGGAGAACAATTTGTGAATCACAAGTACAATAATTCCCTTTGGTCTAATCATCCTACTTCTAAGATTGTTTCCTAAGAAAAGAAAGATGTAGGCAAAGATTATATGGAATATGTTCATTGCAGCATTATTTATAATAGCAAATCAATGTACATATTCAACAATATGGGAAAATTAAATGTGGTGAATTTAGATCTTAAAACCTGAAACATGCACGTAAAGCAATAGGAAGGAAATATACCAAAACATTCAACTGTAATTCTCTCCAGACTGTGGCATGCTGGGCGATTCCTATTCTATTATTCATACTTGTCCGTATTTTCCAAATTTTTCATAATGAACATGTGTTACTTTTGCAAGCAGAAAGGTTCTTTTTAATAGCCTCATAGACAATTTCTTCCCCCTAAACTTTGTAAAACACCACACTGGGATGGCAGAATCCTGAAGTGGGAAAGAACTACAGAAAACTCATCTGTCCACCCCCTACTGCCACTCCTCCAGTTTGGATCTTTCCCAGCTTCCTCCTGGATGACTGCAACAGCTTCCCAATTGTTCTCCTTGTCCCTAGTACTGACTGTGCCATCCCACTCCCATACCGGTTGCTGTCAAAATGAACTTTCTACAGTGAAAATCTGCTTGTTTGCCCCATCTGCAAAGCCTCCTGGCTCCCCATGGACTTGTTCATCAATTTTTTTAAAAAAATCTTTTCCAACTGAGTGATTATATATATTTAATTTAAATCCAATTAATTAACATATAATGTATTATTTGTTTCAGGGATACAGGTCTGTGATTCATCAGTCTTATATAATACGCAGTGCTCATTAAAACACATACCCTCCCCAATGTCCATCACCCAGTTACCCCATCCCTCTACCTCCCTCCCCTCCAGCAACCCTCAGTTTGTTTCCTATGATTAAGAGTCTCTTATGGTTTGTCTCCCTCTCTGTTTTCTTCTTGTTTCCTTTGGTCATCAGTTTGAAACTCCTTAGCCTTGCAGGCTCACCACAACCCAGTGCCCAAAGCACACCTCCTCCCGCTTCGTGTCCCACCACTAGCCCTGCTACCCTATGCTCCGGACATACCTACTCGCACTCTGCCCCACTTTCAAGTCTGTGCACACGTCCACACTGGTCTGCCTGGTAAACCTGTCCGATGCCCCCGGTCCTGAGAAGCCTCTCTCCAGACATGTGCCATTGCAGGCAGCGCTGGCTACCCTTCGGCTACCATTCCTTTGGTGCCCCTTTCATCACAAGTCCCTGTGGCTATTTATTGACTTGTACCAGTACAAAGGTTCTCAAACTTCCGTCTGCATCCGAATCCTTTGGGGGGCTTGTTAAAACACAGATGCCGGACACCCGCCCTAAAGCAATCGAGGCAGAACGCCTGGGCAAAGTTACCCAAGGGACCCGGATGCACTCCGAAGTTTGCGAAGGCTGAGAAGTTCCACTTGTCTTCAGAAGAGACCGCGCCTACGTCATTCCAGGCAGACACACGCCCACTCTGCGAGGAAGGTGAGTATCTATACGGGGCGCTCATTTCTGCGCTGGCGCATTCACGTGTGGGTGCCTTCTGCACTTTTCTCATGAAACGCCCACCAAAGACACTCTGAGGGAGCTACTGGCTTCCACAAAGGAAATTGAGACTCAGATTCAGTCGTGTACCCAAGAGAAAGTGGCTGTGCTGGGACTCCCACCAGGAGCTGTGGGCCTCTGTGAGAGCCAGGGCCTGCTCTGTGTGCCTCCTTCTCCATAGGGCCCCATGCCTGCTGCTGGCCTCGAGGAAATGGGGGAAATCAAGGTCCTACGACCCTTTACGCTAGGTTGAAGTCTACTGACAGCATTGGCCTCCATTCTGAGATTATGTTTTTTGTTTTTAGGGTTAAAATGTTTTTTCCTTTATAAAGTGATGGTGATGGCGGTTGATTGCTTTTCTCTTTTTAGTCCTTACGTAGCAAAATAAAAAATTGCTGGGGCGCCTCGGTGGCTCAGTTAGTTAAGCGACTGCCTTCAGCTCAGGTCTTGATGGGGGTGGGGGTGGGGGGGTCCCTGCTCTGCGGGAAGTCTGCTTCTCCCTCTCTGCCCCTCCCCCGCTCATGTTCTCTCTCTCTCTCTCTCTCTCTCTCTCTCTCTCCCTCTCTCAAATAAAATCTTGAAAAAAATTGGCAACCCCTGTTCACTGTCCTTTTTTCTTAAATTAGACTTGTTCTGGAAATCTTAAAACGTGGTACTGCTAATTTTAAAGCAAGTGTCTTTCTATAGTGTGAGCCTGTCTCCTTGGTCATCCTGCAGCAAGTGGAGATCACTCATAGCCCTTCTCTGCACCATGGAGTTTGGGATATTGTTGTGGAGTGTGTGTGTGTGTGTGTGTGTGTGTGTGTGTGGTGGTAACGAAGAAGAATGAGCCAATTTTTCAAGGATGGGAGAACTGCTCAACATCCCCTCTTGATTGCTGCCCTCCCTCCCCTTCTGAGCCTGGCTAAGTGGGGAGCCATTACAGACGGGGGCAGGGAGAGGGGTCTGGTCACAATTCCAGCTGTTTCTCCTTTGCAGTTTAAGCCCTGTTGTAATACTGGAGTACATCATGCTCCCAGAGCACTCTCTTCTCTGGATGGGAGGCAGGAAGCTGACCTGGAATAGGAAAGGACTTGGAGAGGACTGAGGTAACACATATAATTTTCCTGGCCCCGCGAAGGGTGCCTCACCCTCACTGTCCCATCAGGCAGGAATCTCCTGGAGAAGGTCCAGCCCTGCCTAATTTTCTGGTCTTGGGAAATCTGAGGAGAGGAGACAGGACGGAGGTGGGACGCGGAGGCCATGGTCGTTGCGTTGACCATTCCCACTACTCTGTGAGGTCCATGAGGACAGGGAAGGTGTGTTTGCTTCATATCTGTGTCCTAGATACAGCCTGGTCCATTATAAATGGTTAATAAATACCAGCTACACGAATGAATGGTTGTATCTTAGTGGGGTAACTAGAAGAAGGGTTTTGGCAGGGGCCATCACACATCTGGGAAGATTGGGTCTTCCAATCTTGTTACCCCAAGACTGGTCTTCAGGCACTGGTGTAAAGGAGATAATCACTCATGCAGGGTCCTGGGGCTTGATGAGTGGGATCATCTAGGGTTTTTTTTCCCCTCTTGCTCAAACCCCAGATAGTTCTCCTTTCTTGATTCTACTTCCTCATATTAACATCCCAACATTGAGGAAGGAACAACTCAAAAGCACAACCCAAAGGGTTTAGGGTTTGGTGGAAAGGGAAGATGGAGTGGGACTGAGGTTGGTGAGACAGCCAAACTTGAGTGACCCCCACTTGAGGATTGAGTAAAACACTTGGACTTCACAGGGCCAGGGACCCTAGAAGCTTGGGCATTAGAGGTCATCTAATCCCACACACCCCACTGAAATCAGGGAACCCTTCTGAGGCATCTCTGGTATTGAACCTTGTTAGGAGACCTCTAGTTTTGTAGCTTTACAGTCAAAGAAATCTACTTAGGTCTCAAGGCCTCACGATACCCTTGTCAATAGACAAAGGAAAAGAAAGAGGAGTAAAAACCCAGGTGTGTCCGGCTCCAAAGCCCAGAAGTCGACCAAAGAGCCCAGAATGTCCTTAGGGACGCTGACCCACATACTATCTCAAGGGAGCATTAAATTTAGCCCTGAGTATCTGGAAAGAGGAGTCCTGCTAAAATCTTTGTCTTTTTCTTAAAGGCTCCAGTAGCAGACCCTGTATCTTGGGTTACGTCAGGCGTTCCAGAGCTCACCTGCGAGGCCCACGTGGGCTCCAGCATGACAGAAGCATTCTGGAATGGATGTCTTCAGAGAATGGGTGATACTCAGATTTTGTATTCCTAGGCTGACTCCTGTAAGCAGAGAGAGACCTGTAGGAATGTGCTGGGTTGGGGTGGGGGGAGCTGAACCTCATACAAAGCATGAGCCGATGGAGTCCACAGTCAGGAATGGAGATGGGTCATTGTCTTCTGTCTTTAAACTTCTGACCTACCACAATAGGGAAGCAGAACCACCATCTGTCATCTGTTCTGGAAGGAGGCAACCAAACACAGAGACCGCAGATCATCTGTGTAAGCATATACTTCTCTGGGTGTGTCTGTCTCTTTCCTTGTGAGTGTACTCGGCCCTGGGTATATTTGGATACAGCCAGATATATCTATTCATCTGTGTGTTTGTTTCCTTTCTGGTTCTCCTTTTTTCCCCCTCCCTCTTAAATATCAGATCCCCCAGGACTTGGTCTGGCCCCTCTTCTCTATTCCCTCAAGACCTTTCCCTGGTTAATTTCATCCACATAGCCTTCAGTATGGCTATGAATTCCAAATCTATATCCCTGTCTTCACCTTGGCCCTGAGCCCCAGATTTGTATCCAGGTCCTCCCAAACACTGCAATTTGGCTGACACACATTCAGCTTGCCCCTAAGAACTCACCAACTCCCCCACATTATTATCAGAATATCTGAACTTGCCACGCCCTCTTGAACACTTGAACACGCCCTCTTCACTAATGTCTGATTTTCCTCCCTAGATTTACAGGTAGGGCAGGGGTGGGATGGGATGTGGTGGGATGGCTCTGAGAGTTGGTTAAAAGTGTTCTGGGGGCCCAGAACAAACATGGAGAAGTTAGCTGGGATCCAGCAAAGGGGTAAGGAATAAGGTAAACAATTGTCTACGGCCATACTACCCTGAACGTGCCCGATCTTGTCTGATCTCACAAGAATAAGGTAAACAATTTAGAGCTGGATTACAATGCCAAGTGGAGCAAACTAGATGAGAACAAAGCATCCTGTGGCAAAACCATGCGGGTCAGAGATGGAGGAGCTACTGGGTTAGTTGAAGCCCACAGGAGAAAGTGAGGCTAGCCCAGAATGATGGTTGATCATCATTTCTATGCCTTATCCACGTATCTGGTGCAAGAGATCTGGGAACAATCAGAGAAGCCAGGGAACAGAAGACACCGAACTTACTGTCATCTATAGATCAAGTCCAAGCTCCTTAGCCAGAACATTCAGATCCCCTCTGACCTGGATCACACTTGCTTCTACAGGTTCACTCTTTTCACCTTCCACCTTACGCCAGTACTACAGGCATTTCCCTGAATTCAGCGGGTCTCTTGTGCTCTTATGTGCAAACGCGGTTCCGTCTGCCTAGAACATTATTTCCATTGGTGTTTACTCAGTAAAGACCAACTCATCCCTTTGGAATTAGCCCCAGCTTCCTCAACTCCTCCAGGCACAATGAATGATTCTGACGTCTTTCTGATGTCAACCAAAACATACTTTTATGCCTCAGTTATTTCAATTGCTGCACTACACGGTAATTGTTTACTTGCTTGCCTGAACTGAACGGCGTGCCTCATGAGGACAGAGCCTATATCTCACTGCAGCGTTTAAACCCCCACATCTAACAGGGTAGATAGTACATAGTTGGTGCTCAGTAAACCTTTGTTGGATGAATGAATGAATGGATGGACTCAGATTCTTATGAGGGAGACAGTCCAAGGAAAGAATGAAAAGCTGTGAGGAAAAGGCCATGCTAACAGGCCATTTTGGGTACAGAGAGGAAGGAATGCCTAATTTCAGGCAGCCCTATCCCACTTTCTGCTTCCTGCAATACACAAGACAACATAAAAACACTAAACAGTAAAATAAAATTTTGTTTTTGAAACTAAAACAAGAAATCTGATCCATAGACACAAAATGACATAAGCTCCTTCTTTTTGGGAAGGGGGCAGTACCTCTGCTTTGTTGGGGACTGTATCAGGGTGCTGGAACCCTCAAGAATATAATAGAAGAGAACACCATGACTCCTGGCAGAGACGTGCGCAGGGTTAAGGAAACCAGCCAGGGCTGAAGAGGCACCTACCTAAAGACTAGCGACAGCAAGAAGAAGTTGCCCTCTGTAGGCCTGAGGTCCAGGGTGGGAGCCTGGAGCTGTGGACATGGAGGAACAGCCACTGCCAGGACTTGAGCTCAGCCCAGCAAGCTGGTGGTGGGGGTGGGGGTGGGGAATCCCTAATCATGCCCTCCTTCCACCTTCAGCTTTGCCTCTGCCTCTTGTTAGCCAAACTCCATCAGGAGCCAGAGGGCAAGTGAGCCCAGGTGATACAGGTATAGAGGTCAGCCTCCAGGGCAGGGGAGAGAAGGGCTGAGAATGGAACTGGGTAGTGAGAGGGCAGAGAATACCCAGCACTGGGGTGAGATGCCTCTGCTTTGCAGGTGACCTATGTTTACAATTATTGCCTGTTGAGGAATCAAACATTGATTCGGGCCCTGCGGATGACAATTCTACGTCTCATGCTTTCTAGATTTGTGTACCCAAGCTTATTAAAATCCGTGCCACTTAATTAGTAGGACTGGGATGGGGCAAGGGTATCTACGTGTTTAAAAAGCTTCCCAAGAAATTTTGATAGGCCTTGCTTGTTGAGAACCACTTTTATAGTCCCATCCTCTCACTTTTATCAACAGGGAAACGAACGTCCAGAGAAATGAAAAACGCCCCCACTTGACCATGTTCTGAGAACTATCCCTTGGGTGACATGAAAGGGTTTGGCTGGAAAAGGGACATGTTTGCACATGTCTTCTAGCCCCATTTCTCCATGTTCTGGGAGGAAACCCAGGCTCCAAAGATGGAGTGACATGCCTCGTTAATAGAGCTGGTAAGTCCCAGAGAAGGAGGGGCTAGCATCAAGTACAGCAGTTCTAACTCTCAAACCAGCCTTCCTTCTAGGCAGGACACTGTAGGAAGGGGTGTGTGTGTGTGTGTGTGTGTGTGTGTGTATGTGTGTGTGTGTAGATGGGTGGGTGTGTGGGTGGGTATGCGTGGCACCAAGCCCTCCAGGCAGCAACTGTAGTCTCCCATTTTGGTAAGGTAGGTCTCCCCTCAGCCCCTGCTTAGGAAGAGAGCAGACCAGGCAGAGTTCACTGCCCACTGGGGTTCTATGCAGAAAGCGCTTGGAGGGGATGGGAGAAGGCTGTGGGTGACCCCAATCCCAAGTCTTGATTCTCACCCTATTTTTTTTTTAAGATTGTATTTATTTATTTGACAGAGAGCCAGCCAGCGAGAGAGGGAACACTGGCAGGGGGAGTGGGAGAGGAAGAAGCAGGCTCCTAGTGGAGAAGCCTGATGTGGGGCTCGATCCCAGAACACGGGGATCACACCCTGAGCCGAAGGCAGATGCTTAACGACTGAGCCACCCAGGCGCCCCTGATTCTCACCCTATTGCCCCTGCCTCTGAATCTCTGGTTGTGAATTCTATCACCAATAGAGGGCTGCTCCCCACTCCAAGTGGGTGTCAGGTCAGCACGGGCTTTGGGCAAAGCTGGGCGGGTCCCAAAAGAAAAAGAAAGGCCCATTGTGGGAGGGGCTCGCAGAAGGCAAGCTGCAGGCTTCTCCTGGCCCAGCACCAGGTTGGGGAGCACCAAGAGGGCCTTAGTGTCATCCCAGGGTGTTTAAAACTCCACTCCCTGTTGGCTGCTAATTAGGGCTAATTAGGCTAGTTATCCCCTCCAAACCCAATTCCCAAAGCCTGGCACACAACTCCTTCCCTCCTACTGCAGATCAAAGACCACAGGCCATCCTTTAAGTAGTATCTGAAATCTCTGTCTCCAGGAAGACTCCGAGACTTTCCTGACACCAGCAACCTGCTCCTTCCCCGTCCTATACAACAAGCTGGCTTGGGAGGAACCTGAGAGATTAGGCACTTATCTTAAGAATGAGGAAATCAAGGCCAGAGAGGGTAAGTGGTTCATCCAGTCACACAACGTGGACCTGGCAAGATGGAACAGAGATCCCAGTCCATTTGACTGCTTACCAGTGCATCCATGTAATTCCCATGATTCTGATGAGGCCCGGTTCCAAATGTGCCTGTGTCCCTTTAGTCTTTGTAACCTCAACATTCAAGCTGCTTAAGCCGGATTTTGGCAAACTTAGTTTCCATTGGTGTGGGTCCTTAAGTATGCTCAGGTCTGCCTGTCATTCCCAATGTGTTCTTGTCGTCTCTGAGCTATGAGAGGCATGTGTAAGGGCAATTAAGTATTTGTGGTCTGTAGGCTGCTGCGTGCCTGTCTCAGTGTCTCCTTTTATGTCGAAGGATGTGTGTCGAACTGCGGCTGTGGGTTTTGTGTCTACGCACTCGTTTGATGCCTAAGGGTAATTGTGAGTCCGTGTATGTTTGTATATACGTGAGGGCGATGAGTCTGTGGGCTGCTGTGGACCTACTGATGTGTGTCTTTTCATGTTGAAGGTGGCATATACGCTGACCATTGTGTGTCCATTTGGGTGGGTGTTTGTACACAAGGTTGTGGGTCTAATCGTAACTATGTGCGTGCGAACTATGTCAACTATGTCCGTGTGGTTAAAGGCTGAAGGGAATCAGTTTTTTATCCCCGGGTTATGAGAAGATGTGTGTAGCCGTGTGCCCACGACAGGAATGTGTTTGACTCTCAGCCAAGCTCGGTCCTCACTCGGAGGTAACAGTCACGTTCTGGGATGCCCTGGCCCGGGTTCCCGGAGGGGCGGGGCCTCGAACGCCCCGCCCCCTGACTCCAGCCCCCTCATTGGCGGTGTGTGCCGTGACGTCATGGGGATCGCAGACAGAAATCACAGCGCCCGGCGAGCGGGAGGTATTGTCCGTCACCCGGGGCTTTGTTACGTCTTCGCTACTCACCTGGCCGCGGGCGCGTCCTGGCCGCTGCAGCCCGGAGCGGAGTGTCAGCCGCTGCCGCCGCCGCTGCCGCCATGGTGTCCCCGGTCACTGTGGTGAGTGAGCGAGCGAGCGAGCGAGCCAGTGTCCGGCGCGGCCGGAGCCCACCGGCCTGGGGACTGGGCTGCGGCAGGCCAGGCCGTCGGGGGCCGAGGAAGGGCAGGGATCCCGCGGCGGTCGACGTCCCCGTGCGGGAGGCGGGCGCTGTCAAGGCCCGGCACCCCGGACCCGGGGCGCCCTTCCTCCAAGCAGCCCCCGCCCGCCCGCGGGAGGGAGGAAAACAGTGGGCACGTGACTCGGAAGCGTGACTTTGTTGATGTCTGTGTGTCTGACGCGGGTCGGTGAGGTGGCTGCCGGAGAGAGAGGGACAGCAGCTGGCCGCCCGGTTCTGCGTGGGCAGACCACAGGGAGGCGTGGGAGAGAGCGGGGAAGGGCAGGAAGGAGGGTGACTGGGACCTCTTGGGAATCCTGGCCCAAACTTGTTTCTTCCCGTTCCTCATCCTATAAACAAGCCTGGGGCAGGGGAGGGGACGCCCTTGAGTCCAAGCAGCGTTGGTAATGCGCTGGAGGGAGAGGGGTCATTGTCTCTTGACATCTCTACCAATTCAGACTTTCTCAACTCGAACCTTTGTCACTTCTCCACCCTTCCTCTTCTAGTGTTGGATTCTCTATGACTGTCAAAATCTCACCAGCTACTACTACTACGGCCTGTTTCTCCTTATAGGAAGTATAGGGCTGGGGGAGGGGTATGGAGCAGATGTTGATGCTTCCAAGGACTGGCAGGTGGTTGCTGGGGAGAACTGGGGACTGTGGGGTTGTTCATCTCCTGCAGTCTCCTCCTCTACCCATGCTCCTGCCCTGATGAGCCTGGATGGGGGATATCTCCATAGGAAGGGACTGAGTCATCTTTTCTCCCTGCTCTCACCCCTGGCAGAGCAAGGGCAGGCTTGGACCCTGGACCTAACCATCTGTCTCTTCCCAACCTCCTTCATCACAGTCTGATCAGCCCTCAGGTAACTGGCAGTCTGGGAATCAGTGTGTTCCCAGAGCCTTGTGCTGGACAGCTCACCCACCCAGAGGCACAATCATTTTGGTCAGAGTGTGTGTATACAGGGAACCTCAGCAGTTCTGAATCACCCACAGAGACCCTGTACTCGAAACCCCAAAAAAAGAGCATCAGGGGATCACAGATTCGAAATATCTGCAGCAGCCCCCTCCCTCAGCTTGGAGAGTACCTGAAGTGGCCTTGGACACACCTTTCTTAAGCTGCCCTCCCCCCTTATCTGGCTGAGGCCAAGTCAGCTGCTTTAACTTCCTCCTCTCATTCCCACATCTCCTCCCAGCCAGTCTGCTGGCTTCACATCAAAAGCTGGAAAGAGAACCCCTCCCCTGCTTCCTGCCTCTCTTTTTGATGAACTCTTGAATTGCTCTTGTTCTCTGGGAAATGAGACTGACCAAGAGACGCCCCGCCCCTTCCACTCCCCAGTCCCTGAAATCCTTCTCTAGCCAGCATCCCTATCTCCTCTCCTTGCTCTTGATGGTACCATTAGGCTGGTACCTTTCGGAAAGCTGGAGTGAAGGCTGAGGAGCAGACTGGCCAAGGAGAGGGCCCGCTGAGGGCCCACCCTCACACATTCCTGGCACTCACCGGGTGTTGCCAGGGCCCTAAGCCTGTGCCTTGGCCCCACTGCAGAGGATCACGAGTTGGCTAGTTGTGGCGTTTCTGTGGTTTCCTGCTGACTCCACTCCATTCCAGATGGCTGGTGGCTGATGCTGGCAGGGAGGGGTTAACGGGGCTTTGGGGAGGGACAGGGAGGAGTCAGGAAGGGAGAAGCATTGCCTGCAGGAGGGGACTTTATCCCAAGATCTGTTTTCTGCCCAGTGAGTGACCATTCTGGTCCTGCTTTGGGCCAAGAATGCACATGGGCAGCAGGAACAGGGGAGCCCTTGCCCTTCCTAATCAGCTGAACCTCAGGGTGATGATGGGAATGTTCATACTGTGCTGGCTGGTTGGGGCAGGCCACACTGGGTTTCTGCGTGTTAATCCTCCCTACTTGGGAGGTGGGTCTGGCTCTGGGGTATATGTCTGGGTTGAGGGTGCTGGCTCGGAACACCTCTGTGGGCTTCTGAGCTCCAAGTGCTGAGTGCTGCCCTTGTCCTGTGTCCTCCAGGTGAAGAGTGAGGGACCCAAGCTGGTGCCCTTCTTCAAGGCCACCTGCGTGTATTTTGTGCTCTGGCTGCCCTCGTCCAGCCCATCGTGGGTCAGCGCCCTCATCAAGTGCCTGCCCATCTTCTGCCTCTGGCTCTTCCTTCTGGCCCATGGCCTAGGATTCCTGCTGGCCCATCCCAGTGCCACCCGCATCTTTGCGGGGCTCGTCTTCTCCGCTCTAGGTGATGCCTTCCTCATCTGGCAGGACCAGGGTTACCTTGTGCACGGTCAGTTGCCCCAGTAGCTACCTGGGAGGAATCCTGGGGCTGGGTGCTAGAGGGTCTTACGTGGCTGAGGATTTGGGAGAGGGAGCTTTGGAACAAGAATATGGAGAATCTGAGGGGTTCTGAGGCCAAAGACCGTGGGGCCCTTGTTGGAGGATTACCTTGCAGATCTGGTGATCAGTTCTAGAGTTTCTCAGGGGAAGGGAGGGTGTATCTTTACCTCTGTGGATTTCCTCCCACCCCTGATACTCCCCAGAGAAAACTCCTGGGTTATCCCAAGCACTCCCCTCCTACCCCCACCCTGTTACTTATTACTCCCTGAGCTGGCCCTCAGCATCCCCTCATCCCCTCTCACTCCCAGGTCTGCTGATGTTTGCTGTGACCCACATGCTCTACGCCTCGGCCTTTGGCATGCGGCCATTGGCTCTTCGGACAGGTCTGGTGATGGCAGTGCTGTCGGGCCTGTGTTACGTTCTTCTCTACCCATGCCTCTCAGGTGCCTTCACTTACCTGGTGGGGGTCTATGTGGCCCTCATCGGCTTCATGGGCTGGCGGGCTATGGCAGGACTACGGCTGGTCGGGGCAGCCTGGCGCTGGACCGAGCTGGCAGCAGGCAGTGGTGCACTGTTCTTTATCATCTCAGACCTGACCATCGCCCTCAACAAGTTCTGCTTCCCGGTGCCCTACTCACGGGCACTCATCATGTCCACGTACTATGCTGCCCAGATGCTCATCGCCCTGTCAGCTGTTGAGAGCCGGGAGCCAGTGGAAGACTACAGACTGAGCAAGGCCAACTGAGAGGCCAGGGTCTGGTTACCCCTCTCTCCTCCTGGGGCAAGAAATGGGTCAGGACGGCTGTAGGCCTACCCTGGGGCGGCAGTTACCACCTGGGAAATGTACAAGTTTGAGAGGGTAAGCAGGAAAGGGATCTCTCTAGCGAAGCTACTGGTCCAGAACAATTCTGAGAGCTAAAAAGACCCAGCCTAATTCTCCTTGATGGAGCCGGAATTAGACATCTCCCCACCTCCAGCCCCATCGGGACTGTCAAAACCCCTCTGGAGGGTGATGGTGCTCGGTGTCTTGACCTCCCCCCACTTCTGCTAGATGGAAGAGTCTGACTCACCCGTTCCCACTCTTTCTCATCTGCACCGAATTGAGGGAAGAGAGGAGACATCTGAGCTGAGACGACCCAAGCCAGGGCTTGAATTCCCTTTTGCAGGCCCCTAATTGGGAAGATTGGATGAGGATGGAGTCTCCCTTTCCTTCATCTATCCTTGTTACTTGAACAATCTCAATTTCTAAGTGTTGGGTGGGAAGGTGAAGGGGTGTCTGTCCACGTAGGCAAGACCGGGGACTTCATTGGCCTGGGAGCTTGGGTTACCAAGGATTCAAGTTGGTCCCATCTCTCTCAGAGGCTAGCCCAGAGTGCAGGCCCACCACCACCACCCTTAGACCCTATCCCCGGGGCTAGGGTGAACCATGCCAAAGGAAGGGGCCAACTTGTATGTGTGTCTGTGCACGTGAGTCTGTGTGTGTGTGGTCTGTCTCTCAGCCTGTCTGTGTCTTACTCTGCCATCTGTCTCTGTCCTGCTGTCTAAGTCTTACAGGGAGAGGGTCTCAGGGAGTTGCTGAGGGGGTGCTGAGCCTGGCTTAGAGAGCTGGGACCCCACCCTGCTGCCATCAGTGCTTTCCTCTCTGCCCCTTCACTGGGAGCCAGAGGAGGGGCCTGCAATGACATTCTAGGGTCATAAGACCTAAGGCACATTCAATGCAAAAGGAGCAAGGATGGGACATCTCCATCCTTTGCTGCTCATGTGAAAAAAAATAAAAACCAAGGGCCATTGGCTGTCCTGCTTGTGTGGCATGTGCCTGTCCTGGAGAGGAGGGGGTTGGGGGCATGGTGCCAGGGGCCTGGATGTCCTTACAGCCTGGGTCACAGTCCTGGCCAGTGCATCTTGGCGCCAGGCTGGCTCCCTGGCTCTGGTGACATGGTGCTGGTTGGAGTGGGTCTCACTTCCCGGTCACGTGTATGGGTGAGGATGTAGTTCAGTAGGATGGGGGATGGGTAGTATTTACCACCATCCAAGTTTCTCCTTGATGCACTCCCCTGCGCACGGGTGCCTGGCACCTTTGCTATGTCTTAGTTACCCAGCGTCCTCTACTGCTGCCCACCTCCTCCCAGACCTGCTGCCTGCTCCAGAATGATCCAGATTCCCTTCAAGGGTCTCCTCTCTCCTTGGCCTGTGGGCTCAGTTAAACAGCAGGGAGGAGGAAGATTGGATTGGTTGATTTGTGCTTTAGATGGGAAGCCCTGGCAAAACAATGGAGTGGAGTTACGCCACTCCAGGGGCATTTGCATCTTAATGGACAGTGCCCTGCCCCAGAAGCAGACAGGGAAGCCTTGGGTGGTGGTGAATAGCCCTTAGGGAAGAGGTGGTAGAGTTGTGGGAACGGATAGAGGAGGCTCAGTCCTATGTGGGTGGTGAGTGAATTAGTGATTTCCAAACGATACCTGGTGGGAGACAGTGAAAGAGTACGTAGAGGAGGGAGGCTCAGAGAGTCCCCTATCCTTGTTTGAAGTCTAGCAGTTTCTTACGATTTTTTTTAAAAGGGAGATTTCTGCTGTAAAACCCAAGTTTGAAACGTAGGGAGCTGGATGACTGATTCCTTCTAGCTTGAGAGGCGCTGATTCTCAAACAGTGGGACCCTGGACACTGAAGAGGCAAGGCCCTGATCCCCTCCTCTGACAACAGACCCACCTGGTGACGAAGTGGGGGGGGCACCTGAAGAAGGATGAAGCCGATCAAGACTTGCTCTCCCTTGCCCTGAGGGGAGGGGAGGCGCGCCAAGGCCCCACCAAGAAGGAGCTGGTCCCTCCCAATGTGAGTGGGTTTGGACTAAGTTCCTGGGGTCCATGCTCTGTGTGTCCCCATCCACTCCCAAGTCCACGTCTTTGGTCCCTGCTGCACATCACGCTCAGGAACAGGCAGGGGTGAACTTAGTCAATTTATTGTCCCAGGCCTCCACTGACTGTGTACATTGACAAGCAGCAGAGAGCAAACGGGGCCGCCCTCGCTGGGGCCACACACAGGATAGGCCCCGAAACCACACATCACAACATCCTCCTGATGCTTGGGCTGGGCCGGAGCTCACATGAGGTACTTAGACTTTTTCTGCAGACTCTCAGTGACTGATGCTAGAATGGACTTGTCATCTTTGTCTGAAAGAGCAAAACAAGTATTTGTCAGTGTTAATGTTGCCAGGGGGAAGGCAAACTCCAATGGCTAGACTTGCAGTTAAGGCCCCAGTTCTCAAGGTCAGCTGAGAGGGTGGGGCCAAGAGCCATAGTCATTCAGCATTTAATATTTGCCAAGCATTGCTCCAGGCATTTCTGCGTGCTATCTCATTTAAGCCTCCAAACAGCCTTAAGAAAGAGATGAGAGAACAGACTCGGCGTGGTTTGCCAAGGTCACACGGCTGGACGGTAGTGGAGCCAGGGCTCTGGGCCCATGTGCTTACAACCAGAATTAAGCTGTCAGGGATTTGTCTAGCTGTGGAATGAAAGTTGGATGTCTCCCACCATGCCTTCCCTGGCCTCGTTCTGTCATACAGTTCAGCCACCATTCTGGAGGCATCATATCATCTCAGAGCCAGACGTCTAGCTGAGCACTTGAGACCGAGCGACAGGGCGTGACTTTCCCCGAAGAGAGGCAGCTACAACAGGACAGCGATGGACTGCCATGGAGAGTTCAGGGAGTGGCAGAGGATGAGGCTGGAGAAGTCGATGTAAGGGGCAGGGGACAGTGTGGGGAGCCTTGCTGGTTGGGGTTTTCTCAAGAGGATCATGGAAAAGGGAGTTACAGCAAGAAGGGGCAGGGCAGGTCCGCTTTGCATTTCTTGAGTTCATGCTACTAGCTGTGTAGTTGCGAGGACAGAAGAGGGTGCAGGAAGAAAGAAGATCGCGCCCCTGCCTGTACGCGCATGAGCAAATGTGTGGCACGTCTGGGTGGAGGAAGGGTCTCCACTAGGTTCCCTTCAGTCCTTGCCCCATTTGTACTTCCATCTATCCTTATCCTGAACCAGTAGTTTTCAATCTTGGTTGCATATCAGAATCACCTGTCAAATCTTATAAACATAAAAACTCCTTCCAGAACCCTGCGACAGATTGTGACTGGTGAGTCTGGTTTCGGCCTATTCACCAGTTTCTTTTTCAAAGGCAAGTCTACGCCCACTAAGGATTGCAGACCCCCGAGTCTGCAGAGCCAGGCACAGAACAAATGACATGGAGAGGATGGGAGAGAGGAACCAAGTACGGCCAGTTGGTGAATGTTTACACCACCTGATGGCAGAGGAAATAAAAAACGGCGCCACGAAACGGCCATCCTGCCCTCTGGACCAGGTGGGCCGCAGGGGCACCTCCCCGCCCCGCCCCGCCAGGTGCCCTCACCGTAGACCGTGAGCGCGCAGCTGCTGCGGTCCTTGCCCAACTCGTTCTCCACCAGCACACTGTACTCGCCGCTGTCCTTGAGCGTGCAGGTGGGGATGACGATTGTGCAGACGCCACTGGTGGAGTTGTACCAGAACTTGGAGTTGGCCGTGATGTTGACGTCGCCCTTGTAGAGGGTCACCGTGGGCCGCGGGTTCCCCAGGAAGGCGCAGGTCATGGTGCAGTCCTGGCCGCGCAGCACCGTGTGCGGCTTGAGCGGGGTCAGGAAGCGTGGCGCGTGGCGCCAGTCCTTCTGCTGGTACGGCTTCAGCTTGGCGCTCAGGTCCTCGACTGCGCGGGGGAGGGCGGGGGGACACGGCAGGCAGTGAGAGCGCCCAGGACCCCCGGCGCCTCCCGCCCGCTGAGAGCTCTGGAGGCGCCCCGGAGACCCAGCTCCCCGGGGAAGGGCACGCGCTAGCCACTCTGGGGTCCCGACTTGACACTGGCGTGTCCGGGGGTCCCCTTCCGCCACCCTCCCGCCCCTTGTCACTCCAAGGTTCCACGATCAAAGCCAGGTGCGCGGGTTTGGGTTTTTACCCTTTTCCAGACCCGGGAGTCCTAACTTCTTGCCAGCTGCCAGCTTGCGGACCGGGCTGTTAACCGGCTGGGAACTGCCCATCCAGCCTTTCCCCAGCGTCATCTCAGCCTCCGCAGGCTCCCCTCGCCTCCATTTAGCTCCTCATTTCAAGTTTCTCCATCCTATCTTCACCCTTAATCCCTTCCCTTCCTGGACGTCACCTTCAGAGACCCTCCCCAGTCCTCACCCCCTTAGACCCCTCAGCTCCAAGGGCAGGGTCTCAGCTCCACCCCCCCAGTCATCCCCGCCCCCAAGGGCACCTCCCCACTGCCACGTTAGTCCCACCCCTCAGAGTATCCAGAAAGTATCTCTAGGCTTCGGGATCGCTACTTCTCTTCCCAGCATCCCTGACCGTGGCCTTTCCACCTCAATGGTTCTCAGATTTTACCTCCAATCTTGGGTACCCCTGGCAACGCCTATGTCATCCCTGCCATCGGACATATAACCCGAACCCCCAAGGCCACCCACACTCACTCTTGTCCTTGTTGACGAGCCAGGTGTCCTTGGAGTCCAGGGGCTCACTGTCACCGATTTCGTTCCGGGCCACGACTCGGAAGTAGTACTTCCTGCCGGGGAGTAACCCTGTCACCGTGTACTTGTTGCTGAAGACGTGGTCCGCAGCCGTGAACCAGGTGGCGGTGCTGGCATCTCGCTTCAGGATGACGTAGTGGGCCTCACTGTCCTCCTGCACGTCAGGGCTGTGGTTCCAGGTCAGAGTCACCGTGTTGGGGACCTCCTCAAACAGCCGTAGGTTTGTGGGTGGCCGCGGAAAATCTGGAACAGCCATATAAGGTCCCTCAGCCATCCTTGCGGGCCTGAAGAGTTGTGTCCCACCCCAGCCACCTGCCAAGCCCCGTGGAAGGTGGAATGGGGACTGTCTCTTCTTTGAGTCTCAGGCCGCTGGTGTTTTGGAGTCAGAAGGAACTATTTCTGAGGTGTAGACCTGCCATTTACCAGCCCTGTAAACTCTGAGACCCATTTCCTCACTTGCAAAATAGGGCTGACAATAACTCCCACCGAAATGTTGAGTAAAGTGCTTGGCACATAGTAACCATTCAATAAAAGTTTATCCCTTCATCCCTTGGGGGTTTAAGGCTTGATTATAAAGCATCTAGCCCTCACTATCGGGTCACTCCCATTTTCAATGGACTCGTCTCCATCTGCCCCTCCTGCCTCCCACTCATTTTTTGCTCTCTCTCTTCCAGTCATACTTTGCATACGCCCCAAAGCTCACCAGATACGAGTGCAGAGACTGACACAAGGGTTTGGTCCTAGTTCAATGCCTCTAGGGCTTCAGGGCATTTAGAAAAAGTGGAAACAAACCTCCCCAGGAAGGCAAGGGCCAATAATGTCTTGCTCTGTGGCACCAGAGAAGCCGTTACCACCTTCGGGTGTGACTTGACAGGGGCAGGAACTCAAGCAGCAGCGGGGAGCTCTATTTGGGAGTGTGTGCAAGGATGCCTCCCCGAGGCCTCTGTCGTACCTGCCACGCGCACGTGGATGTCATAGTACGCCTCTCCAAACTCATTCTGGAGCAAGATGCGGTACACCCCGGAGTCGGCGCGCTTGCTGCTGTTGATGAGGAACTGGGAGTGGTTCTTGCCCTTGGTGATGGTTTCCCGGCCCTTGGTAGGGATGCCATCTTTCTGCCAGATCACGTTGGGTGGTGGTGAGCCCTGCGTGGTGACGGGAGATGGCACTGGGGTCACCCAGGTGTTATCTGGGGGCAGGCCCTCTCCCACTCCACTGTCCAGGAATCTCCTGCCAGGCTCTATTGCCTGGGGTCTGGCGAGGAGCAGAGACAGAGATTATGATAGCTACAGCAGCCATCTTGGCTAAGTGGGGGGCCTGTGGGGGCCAGGGTCTGGAACGACTCACAGAGAAGGCAGCATGGATGCAGAGGGCTGTCCCAGCACGAACCACCATGTGACTCTTCAGCCGGGCGGTAAGGTCAAACTTGGGGGCAGCTGAGACGGAGGAGACAGAGGTGGGGCCATGGACCTCTCTCTCTGGAAGACTCAGCTTTAAACCTCCCCCCACAGCCTTTCCCAACCTCTCCCCCATGCTCTCACGACAGGTCATACAGACAGCTGGCAGCCCCAACACTGTGAAGCGTTTAGTTGTTCCTCCTTTGTCTTCCCCTATTAGTATGTAACACTCTAGGGCGGGTCCTGTGTCTTATTTGTTTCTATATTTCTAACACCTCCCTTGGCACACTATTTGGCATAGAGTGAGTGGGGTTTTTTGCGGGGGGGGGGCAGGTCACCCCTAGCTCTGTCCAGGCACAAGTATGGATGACTTCTTGAGCATAGCATCACCCAGTCTTTCCCTGTGGGATGAGGTCCCAGAGAGGAAAGTATGGGGCCAGGATGTTGGGCCCTAAACCCCAACTCTGTCTGCACCCTCACCTGGCGGTGGCATGGCACGGACCCCCTCATCCAGCTCCACAGGCTCCCCAACCCCAGCCTCGTTCACAGCCCGGATTCGGAAGAAGTACTTCTGCCTCTCGGTGAGGCCCCCCACCGTGTAGCAGGTGCCCGAGATGGGGATCTTGGTGCACTTGGACCACTCCTTTGTGTCTTCAGCCCGCATCTCCAGGATGTAACCGGAGGGGGGGTCTCCCTCTGCAGGCTCCCGCCAGGCCAGGGAGATGCTGGAGTTGGAGGAATCAGACACGTGCAGACCCTGCACCAGGCCTGGGGGTTCTGGGTGGCACAGACATCCAGTTGGCCTTCTGACTCATCTGTATGCAATCCCGTGTCCAGTTCCCACACTCAGTACCCCTGACACCTAACTTCCACCGCCTCTGCCTCCAGCTCCCAGTTAACACTCAACAACCTCCAAATTCAGTTCTCTCACTGGATCAATCCTGTCACACCCCTGACACCCTCCAAATTCAACATACCCTACACCCTCAATCCCCCTATATTCGAAACTCCAGCCTTTAGCCCAACCGTCTCCACCACATCCATTCGTGTGCAGTACCCCACCTCACCTCCTAAACTCAGCACCCTCCCAACCATCTACCCTACACCCCTACCCAATCCTCAAACGTGTGTCCACGACCTTATCTAACCAGAAATACTCAGAGTTTGATAACATTTTTTTCCCCACACTGCCTCCTTGTTGTCCCCTCGATCTTTACTTGCTGACTTTCTTTTGGGTGTATCCCGTCCCTCTCTTAGGCTGGCAGCCCCCAGAAAGTGGAGACTGTGCGGCGGGGTCATCCTGTGAGACCTTCCCAGAGAAGAAATCCGCTGTCTACCTTGAAGGGGTTAATCCTACTGTGTGCGGGGGCTTGGCAGCCCCGTACTCACTGACGGGGTCCTTGGCTACCACTGAGCTGGATGCCATACTGGGCTGTCCAGGGCCTGCCTTATTCACAGCTATGACTCGGAATTCATATTCTGTGTCCTCCAGGAGACCGTCCACAGTGCACTTGGTGTCTGAAATGGGAATATGAGGGGTCGTGAGGCAGGGGGTCCATGAGATGGGAGACCAGAGAGTGAGAGGACATGAAAAGGGGGTTATGGGATGCCATGAAAACCCCCAAAGGAGTTGGGGAATGGAACACGTTCAGGCCAGCAGAGATACATAGGTCTGCCCAGCAAAGCCTCCCTTGGTCCTCCTGGGCCTCTCTCCCTAGGACCTCACCTTGGATGGGGTCCTTGTTGACTGGCACCCAGAGGTTACTGCCTTTCTTCCTCCGCTCCACAATGTAGCCAAGCACTGGAGCTCCCCCATCCTGGGTAGGGGCATTCCATGTGATGGTCATGGCGTCTTTGGTCACATCAGTCACTTGAGGCTGGGAGGCAAGCCCAGGGGGCTCTGTGGAAGACAGGGCAGAGGTTAGGAGGGGGAGCGTGTAGACGGTTGCCCACCCTATGCTGATGTCTGGCTCCCTCCTTTAAAAAACCCCTGATGATTCTTAACTGTGGTTGGACATTAAGATCAAGTGGGGAGTTAAAAAAAATGCCAACACCAAAAAACAATGTTTGGGTTTTACCTGCAGATAGTTTAATTTAATTGGCCTGGGGTGGAGGCTAGTCACTGGCATGTTTTTCAAGACCTCAGGTGATTCTACTGTGTGGCCAAGACTGAGATCACCAATTCCAATCTTCCAACCTGTGTCATTCCCAGTGCTACGGTTCTTAATGTTCCTGACACATGGAGACATGGAGACCAACTGGGAGGAGTGTAGCAAGTAGTTAATTAGCACTCATAATTAAAATGCCAAGGTTGTCAAGGGTTTTCTTTGGGAAAAAGAATAGATTCAAGGTTTTCTCTAAAGTAACATCACTCCCACTTGGATTTGGGATGATTTCTGGAATGGAGAAACAAGTGGAGTCATTTCCGTGGAATTGAACGCAGTTCTGGATATACACATGGAAGTGTGTTGTGCATGAGATCTAACTGGGAAAAGTCGAGAATTTCTGCCCAAGATGACGTTCTGTTCTTACTCTGGATTCTGTCTGTCTCATAGGATAGCTACAGAGGTGACCCCAGGAAATTCCCGCACAGACTAGCATTCCCCACTGTCTGAAGACCCCCATCCTGACCCCCGAGTTTCCCACTGAGCATGGGGCTGTCTCACTGACCAATGGGATTTCCTGCAAACACTTCCTCTGTTTCCAGCGGGTCGCTCACTCCTTCTGAATTAACTGCCAGGATACGAAACTGGTAGGCTTTCCCCTCTTCTACCTTGTTGGTGGAGAACTTCGTGAATTTACTGTCCACCTCGCCTATCTTAATCCAGGCCTTCTTGCCGACCATCCTCCGTTCCACTATGAACTGTGTCACGGGCCGCCCGCCATTGTCCTTCGGGGCCTTCCACTTCATGTGCACACAGTTCCCGGAGAGTTCCAGGAACTCCACCCGGCCCTGGGGAGGCTTGGGACGGTCTGAGGACAGAAGATAGCCATCAGAATGGGAGCAAAGGATCAGATCCCACCTGCTGGAGGTCCAGCCAGACTGGAGGACAGTTAGATTCTGAGCTTTCTGGATCCCTCGCCCTTCTCTGTGTTCACTGCCCCTCCTTGTAAGACTTGCCCAGAGGGTTGGATCCTTGGCCCCTGAGACTCTCACTTGCCTAGCAACGGGGGGACTGGGGACCTGAGGGCCCCCTGCCTCAGCTGATGTCCCCCTGTCTCCTTCCAGACAAGATCTCCCCCTCCTCTCAGTTTCCAGAACTTCAATGCTTTCTGGTATTAATAGTTCATGTTATGCTGTAATTACATGTCGGCTGGTCTTCAGCCCTTCTGGGTTGAGAGACTGCTGGGATACATGCATCTCTGTCCTCAGCACTGAGAACACAGAAGAGCTCAGTCCTGCTGCTGAATTGAATTGGAACCTAAACCTTCTGACTCCACAGCTTGGTGGCGTGTGTGTGTGTGTGTGTGTGTGTGTGTGTGTGTGAATGATGAGCTCGCTAAGGCCAGCTCCTCCCCTCTCCCCTTAGCCTTATGTTCAGACTCGTCCCAAATCCCATTCCTACCCCCTCCCATTCTTCCAACCTCATTTTATCCTCAACGGTACCTCCCCTCCCCTCCCCTCATTTCACTTCAACTCCCACAACTTCCCCACCAACCTCACTTCTATCCCTAAATCCCACCTCTTTCACTTCATTTCTACCTTCCAACCACGGACTCATCTCCAAGTCGGTAACAACACTTAACACTGGAAGGTCTATTAGTGTCCTGCACTCTTTGTGTCTTAGATTCACGTGAAATAGATACAAAAAACTAACAAAAACCAAATCATCCTGTTGCAGGTCAGAAACTGAGGCTTCAGAAGGTTCATAGACTTGCCCAAGGCCACAGAATTAGGAGTTCAGAAAGCGGGCTTCTGGCTGCAAAGCTAGCACTCCATCCTTTCCGCAACCCGCCACTGCAGCTCCGTCCCCGCCCCCAGCGCCGAGCAGCAGGGTCCGCCCTCACCCAGCACGCTGAGGTGCAGAGTGGCTGTGGCCGTGCCGTGGTCGTTCTTGAGCTTGAGCAGAACGAGGCCACTGTCCTCACGCACGCAGTTTGAAATGGTGAGCAGCGCCTGGTCTTCCCCGCGCTCCAGGGACACGCGTTCCTCCTCCGTCACCTCCACGCCGTCCTTGTACCACGTGACTTTGGGCAGCGGCTTCGCCCGGAAGGGCACCTTGATGTTCGCGGTGTGGCCCACCTTCACGGTCACGGGGTGCGCGGCCAGCGCCTCCAGCACCGACGGGTCGATGGTAGGTGGATCTGTGGGGCGGCGGCAGGGCAGGCTCGCCCGGCACGAATGCGGGGCGGGGCGACGAGGGGTGGAGGAGGACCCCGGGGGTGGGGGAAGAGCTCTGAGCACGTGGGCGGGCCAGGCGTGCTCGAGCTTTGCCGCTAGCGGGCTGCCACCTTACCTGCAATGAACACCGAGGCTTCGCTCTCTGCGCCCTTGGCCCGGAACGTGTACTTGCCCTCGTGCTCCGGGCCCGTGTTGGGGAAGATGAGCTTGTGCACTGCACCCTGCTTCACGATCTGCACGCCCGGCAAGTCCGTGATCTGGGAGGCGGAGGGGGGCGGGGGCGAGGGCGAGGGGCGGGCGTGAGTGTGAATGTGTGCCCAGTCGACCCCTTCCCTCCTTGGTCCCCTTCCCTAGCCCTTGCCTCGGACCTCCTTGCCATCCTTCAGCCACACGCCCTCCACCTTCTCGTCGTTCAGTACGACGCACAGCTCAGCCGGGCTCCCAGTGGCCGCGTGCACGTCGGACAGCCCGCTCTTCACTGTGGCCAGACGCTCTGGGGAGAAAGGGAGCGGGGGCTGGGCTAGGGTGCTGGGGACAGAAGGGACTCACGGGAAAATGGCTGGTGGCCATGGCCAAGGGAAGGGCAGGGGTGCCGCGTCTATCAAAATAATTTATGATTAGCAGGAGGTTTGGAAATGGCCAATGGGTGACTGGAGAATGGTCAGTGGGGGGACTGGAGCAAGAAGATGGGAGGTTGGGGAAAAGCCAGTTGCATTGGGAAATGACCGATGGGAGGCTTATCATCAGAGGATGGTCAGTGGGGACTTGGGATGCTCAGCTGAGGAAGGGGAATAGATGGTGGGAACGCAGGTGGTTAGCAGAGTTGGTGGTTAGTTGTGGTTGTGCTAGATACGCTAGACAGTTTTTAGGGGGTGAGGGTGGTCAGGATCAGTGGGGAATGATCAGGATTAGTGAGTAGGGGCTGGCCAGGGTCAAGGAGTATAGAATGATTAGGGCTGCTGGGGATGGTCAGAGTCTGGAAGTGAAGGATGGATAAAGTCAAGGGATTTCGGAGAGCATCTGAGAGGTGGGGTATGATCAGGGTCCAGGAGGTAGAGATGTTCAGGGCCTGGGAGGTCGGAGATGGTCAGAATTTGGGAGATGGGGGTGATCAGAGTAGGGAAGTAGAAATCGATCATGGTCTGAGGAGCGTTGGAGTCTGTAGGGGGCCGATCAGTGTCATGGTAGGGAGCTGTCAGGATGGGGGGTATTGGACAGTGGGGACTGACGGGGTGGGTGTGTACCCTCCACGGTGACCATGGCAGTACTGTAGTATTCAGTGGGGTCTCCATCCTGCATGGCCACCACGGTGTACTCTCCACCATCACTGAGCTGTGCGTCGTCAATGACCAGCTCGGCCCGCTTGCCCTCGTGGCTCATGCTGTACTTGGTGCTGCGCTCCAGCGGCTGCCCGTCCTTCTTCCAGTGCAGCGTCACATCCTTGGACGTCAGCTCACACTCGAGGCATGCGCGGCTCCTCTCTTTCACACGTACGTTCTTTAGGGTTCTCACAAACTTGATGGGGATGCCTGTGGACAGGGAGACCTGGATCCGACCCAACTCCGACATCCCTTTCTGCAACTACATGCTGCTTTGCTCCTCTTTTTCATCCCAGAAACACAGGGACTTGTGACGTGGAATGTGTTTGCGTGCAACGTGCGACCCAGAGAGGTAACTGGCAGGGAGAGTCCCAGCTCTGCCCCTTATTTGCTAGCTGACTGTATGCAATGCATTCACTCCCGGAGTCTCGGTTTCCTCATATGTAAAACAGGATAACAAGTTTTACCTCCTCACAGCATGGCAGTCAATATCTCTAATGCCCCTCTGGAACTCCAGCCATAACTGCATTGTCTTTCTGGTGTCCGGGCCTTGACACATGCTGTTCTCTCTACTGAGAATTTCCTCTCTTCTTCTCCCTTTGCTGAAAGCTAAACTCCTTTTTGTTCTTCTTGGTAAGAAGAAGGTTGGCCATCACCTCATCACATCCTTTCTGACATCACCTAGTGGTGCCCCTTCTTTGGGTTCCCACAGCCTCTGTGCCTCCCTCCATCACAGCCATGATGATGCCATGTCACACGTGTCAAGGGCGGTTCACATGTGTGGCATGCTTCTGGGCGTACCCACCATCATGCGTAACTCTCCAAAAGTGCTCTCATGTAAGAAGATGCATGGTTAGGAGGGATGTGCTAGAATTATGAGATTAGAGCCAGAAGGGCTACTAATTTCTTCACCCATGACCTCCAGCTGATAATAAGACCCCAGTGTGTCTTGACTCCTTGCTTGAGAACTTATGTTCTGATTCCATTTTCACCCCTGCCTCCCCCACGACTCTAGGAGTTAGTGAAGAGAATGCTGTGTCTTTCTAGTACCCATCACCGGGCTTTGCAAGGAGACATGGATGGAGGGATGGATGGATGGATGCCCACATGGAGGTGGCTGTGGCATGAGGCCCACCCCTCAAGCTCCGGGCCCAACCACTCACGGTCAATAGTGAGCTGGGCCTTCTGTACCAGGTCCCCCACCTCAGCAGAGAACTCGCCGGTGTCACACAGTCTGGCATCCTTAATCTTAAGCGTGTGGGTCAGACCATCCTCAGACACCGTGATTTCGTACTTTTCGTCCCTCTTCAGCTCCTTCCCGTTGAACTTCCACACAAAGTTAGGCACTTTCTTGGAGAGGCGGATCTCAAACACAGCTGTCTGGCGCTCTGTCACCTTCACTGGCTTCATCTCTCCCAAGAACTTTAGTGGCTCATCTGTGGAAGAGGAGGAGGGGCGCTCGCTGGGCTGCAGCCCTGGTCTCCCCTGAGGGGTGGGACGATGAAAGGGGCACGGAGACTCAGGGGTCACTGGTCCCCTGTAGCCCAGAACTGGGGAAAGCATCCTTACTTTCATTCTGCCTGTGACCCCCTCCCATGATGTTCATATGGTCTCCCCCCCAGTGATGTTAACACAGCAATTTTACAAAGCACTTACGCACTTTTCAATATGTGCCAGGCACTGTTCTAGCCAATTTGCATATGCTAATGCATCCAATTCCCATATAGGTAGATTTTGCTATTCTTCCCCATTTTACTGATGGGGAAACCAAGGCAAATAGAAGTTAAATAACTTGTCCCAAATCGCAAGCTCATAGTGACAGAAGCTGGGGTTTGAACCCCACTAGTCTAACTCTGGAGACTGTACGTTTAACCACGATGCCACACTGCCCCATGGCACTTACTATCTCATAGTCCTCTCCCCATGTTTCCCTCCTCCATTGACGTCCATCCCCATGCAGTCCTCAACTGCATAGCCCCACAGTCCTCTTTCCCATATCCCCATGGACCCCATCCCTGGCTATTCCTCCCTTGACCCTGACTGTGTCCTCTTTGTTCCCCCTGATGCCCACATTCATACCCAGCACTGTGAGCTCTGCTCTCATCCTCTTGTCACCCACGGACAGGCTGTAGATGCCTGCGTCATTCATGTTCACGTTGGTAATAACCAGCATGTACTTGGTGCCCATCTGCTTCACATCATACTTGCCTAGGGAGTACTGGATCCTCAGTGGTTCATTACCCTGCCTCGTGAAACAGGTAGAAGAGCCGATGAAGGACTTCAGGAGGAGACTTCCAGAGGTCCCCATTCCCCAAGGCCAGCCTGAGCTGGAGGGTGCCATGTCTACCTCTCTAAGATCCTCAGACACACCAGAGACCCCTGAGACCTCTTTAGCCTCATCTTCTGGCCCAGTGGGACCCAGGATGCCTGCTTTCCCTGAGACCTGAACTCTTAATGTGACCTTCAGAGCTTCCTAACCCAGACTTTTCAGATGGGTAGATTGAGGCATAGAGAGAGGAAGGTAATGGTCTCAAATCAAAAAGCAAAATGATGGAATAGCTAAGAACAGAGCCCAGCTCCCAGCCAGTTTCAATCATACCAGGAGGCATCCTCTTGCTGGGATGGAAGAGAGGACCCGGCTGATGGATAATGAGGGGGCTCTGTGAAGGGAGGAGGTGCAGAGAGGAAATGATATTGCCAGGGCAGGCCCTGCCTAGGTGCCCCCCCCCACCTTCATCCATGTCATCTTGACATTGGGGTCCTTCAGCTCCATGATGCAGTCAAAGACCACAGTGGTGTCAATCTTGGTCTCTATGTCTTCCAGGGGCTTCAGAATCCGGATGGTCTGTGAGATTGTGATAATAAAATGGAAGGCGTCAGGGACATCTGGAGCCTGACCAGTCTGTTAACCCAATTCTGGAGGAGCCCCCTAAAGGTCTGGGGAGAAATGACTAGGCTGATTGGAGACCTGTGCTTCCCCCACTTGCTGCCACTGAAAGCCTGCAAGACTTGGGGGGAGACAGATATGATGGACGATAAGAAATGAACCAGCACTTGCAGAACGGTCACTATGTACCTGGGCCCATTACATAACTCCTCTAATTCCACACCACTAGGTGTGGATGCTTAATAATCTTGAGTTGGTTGAAACAAACGAAAGAGGAAGGTAGATTTCTCATTTTGCAAATGAGAAACTGAGGTTCGGAGAGATGCCCAAGTTCACATAGTTAATAAAGCAATAGAAATGGGCTTTGAACCCAGGGCTGTCTGACTTCAGAGTCCATGCCAACACATTAGGGGTAGTAGAGAGGGAAGTAGAAGGACAGTGAATTCCTTTCCTGCTCTTGCCTTTGAACACGTGCGTGCAGGGTGGAGGGGCCTTGCCACTGGGAGACACACAGGCACTAGCACTTTTGGAGACCCAGACCCCTGCCTGCAGACTCCCGCCCCACTATGGGCACTGACCTCCACCTCCACTTTCTTCATCTCTTTGAGTTTCTTGAGCAGCCCCCGGAAGTCAGTGAAACCGTACTCCATGCAGACCTTCTCAAAGTCCTTCTTGGGCACCTTGGACAAAATCTCCAACATCTCTTTCTCACCTATCCCCTTCTTCTGCTTCTTCTTGGGAGCAGGGGGTGCCCTGGGAGGAGGTGGGTGCCAAGCTTGGACTCAGCACCTCCCTCTGAATACTAGAGGGAGCCTCTCCTACCCTTGTGTTTCCCCTCCCTACTTCATGGGTTCTTGGACCCTGGGCCATTAACTCAGGGCCCTGCCGAAAGGCCTTCCGGAAGCTCTAGCCTGGAGAGTGGAGGGACAGCACCTAGGCAGAGGGGCCCCCCAGCCTCACCTCTTCTTCAACATCTTTTTAAAATCCATTTTCTCTTGACCTGAAGACACAGAAATGGACAGGGTCAGACAGGGGGAGTCTGGTCCCTAAGAGGAAAGGCCAGGAGGAGGGAGCTCACTCACCTTCTGTCACCAGCAAGGACACAGTGTAGATGGCATCTGCATGGTCATTGCTTGCAATGCACTTGTAGTTGTCAGAGTCATCGGAGGTCAGTGGCTCCAGCTGTATCAGAGTCCAGCCATTAGTGAGGGAAGGGGGGACCCCAGGGAGACTCTCTGTGAGAAGGCAGAGGAGGGCATGGGGGTGGGTGGGAGAGGAGCTGAGTGTTGGGCATAGGCGTGGAGGACCGAGCAGCCTCTACGATTTGGAGGTTCCAGGTAGTAGTCGTGCGAGTGTGTGTGTTCGTAGCCTGATTCTGCATGGGATTCTCCTTGGCTGTTAGCTAGAAGTCAGGGACTTCCTCTGAGTTGTAACTATGTGCATTTTCTACACTGGGATGAGTATTCCTTCCTCTAACACACACTTACTCCTCTGCACCAGGCACTGGGCTGCGTCTGAGGAAGCTGGTGAGTTAGGCTTCCTCGGTGCATGCAGCATGGCCCTTACAGCCCAGTGGGGCTTCAGAAGGTGCTTGCGGAATGAATGAATTTGTGGAAGGGGTGGCCAGGAGGTGGACCCTGGGGCAGCTTGTGTGTGCTCTGGGGGCTGAGGGTCCAGTAATGGGACCGTGGGAGGAGAAGGAACCGAGTTCTGTCTGTGGGGGAGAGGGGAGGCTCTTTGCCTTTCACCGTGGTAAGTCCTGGCAGGACCCACTGGGACAGGTCTCCACCTGACCCATCCCTCCTTTTCCTCAAGGGTCTGGAGCTAAAGGTTGCAGAAGCTAGTTACATCTAAAGATGATCAGCCCTTGGTGAGAGTCTTCCGGAAGGCTCCCTGAAGAGCCCAGGAACCCTGACCCTCACCCCTACGCTGTGCTCAGTTCCTCCCTCTGCCCCCTCCGTCTGCATTTAGCCCGGCTCCACCCACCACGGGCCCGCCCCTTCTAGCCACGCCCACACTTTTTGCCTGGCTTCTCTTCTGGCTCTCTCACCTCTGGAACAGCGAGGTCTCTTCCGGTTGGGCCAGCCCCGCCTAGGCTTTGCCCTAGCTCTGCTTCATCTAGCCCCTGATTTTGGTTCCCTGCTTACTCTAGCAACGCCTCAAGGTCCTCATTCGGCTTCTCTTATCCTGCCGCTCCTCTAGGGCAATGACAGCCTCTCTTCCCATGGCCCAGTTCTCTTGTCCACAAGGGGGGCTGCGACATGCCCTGGGGTCCCTGCCCCTGGCCTCATCCGTAACTGGATCTCAGGCTCGGGTCCCCGCACCTTCAGCACGTGCTCCTTGTTAATGCTGTCGTAGAACATCTTGGCCGTCTCCTTGATGGGGATGCCGCTCTCTCTCTTCCAGGAGATGTTGGGTTTGGGGTTCCCCCGCACCCGGGCTCGGAACACGGCTTTATCCCCTGCAGTGGGCATGGGACACAAGTTCACCTCCTAGTCTCCAGGCCAGACCTTCTGCCTGCACCCCGCCTCCTCCCAGGGATCTCATGTCCGCCCAGGGCAGGGAGGGATCCTCAGCCTGGCGCAGCCAGAGTTCGTGAACTGGGGGTCAGTGGTGGTGGTGGTGGTGGGGGGTGCTGGTTGGGGCACTGGGAGAAGAACGGGAAGCAGTTAGGGGCGTGGGAAGACACGGGGAGGGACGCACCCTCAGGCGCGGTGACCGGGTGAGGTTTCTCCGCGAACTCTGGGACGCTCTCGCCCGGCGGGATGTCAGAACTCCGAGTGACCAAGCTGAAGAACTCTACAGTGCTCGAGGACTTCCTTGTCACGACTTCCTCTGTGGCGGCAGGCGAGAGGTCAGAATGGGCTCCAGGCGGAGCTCAGCCCAGGATTGGAGGGCTGATCTTTTCTTGACGGGACAATGGAGCATTTTAGGCCAGTGCGGGGACTTTGGCCGGGGAAAGAGGACTTCGAGTCAGTGGGTCTTTGTGTTATGGCAAATTTCAAACACCAGGGGGAGCCAACTCCTCTTACCTTCATTGGACCACATTATTGGGTCCTATTTTTTTTTAAAGGAGACTTATGGGGGGGGGGGTGTTCTTGATCTCTTGGGCTTCTCTCCTGGAAGTTCTGGTCCCCCAGGAGCCTTAAGAGGGGCCGGGGCCTTCTGTTTGGGAGGCCTGGTAGCTTAGTTGAGCTCTGCTGTAGGCCTTCCCCCTGCCCTTCTGTGGTTCAGCATTCACTGCTAGGGCAGTAGTGATTTTTAAGTGAGCGAGAGGAAACATTCCCACTCCAGAGGGGCTGTATGTGGGAATATCCTTACCCGAGAGAGCAGCTTCAACGCGGTAAGGTAACTGTATATTTGGAAAATGAAAAGTTGTATTTTCAGCATAAACTGCAGAAAATCTTGTTGGCTGGTGAGCTGACAGTTAATAAATACAATCGGTGTGATTCATGGAGCACTTTCCTTGGGTCAGGAACTGTGCTAAACGCATTTCAGAGATTATTTTATCCAGTCCTCACCCTACCCCAGTGAAGGAGGTGCCTTCGTTATCCCCGCTCTTCTGAAGGACTGAGATGCGAAAAAATGTCTTTTAAATCGCAATCAGAGGCCTCAGACGAGAGTGTGCCAGCTGCCCCTGACCTGCAGTTGGGTGTTATTTGACTTCTTCGAGGCTTAAACAAAAAGTAGCCTTATGTCTAAAAATTGAGAGATGTCACATAAAAATTCAGATTTCTGCAGTCTCAGCACTGAGCTCATACTCCCCTATGGCAACGGTCAGTGGGTGGTGAATAGTGGGGGCCCCTTTAGGTGGGGCATGTCCTCTGCAGTTCACCGCAGTCTTTTTGCTGCACTGGCATTCCCTGCCTGGACCCTGTTGGCGGGGGTTTAAACGCCGGCTGCATGCTAGAATCTCTGCAGAGCTTGAAAAACAAGCAAACAAAAACACACCTGATTTGGCAGTTGGGGCAGACTTACGTGTTGCTCTTTTTGCGTTCCCCTTCTTCTGTCCCCGCTACACTAAGATAATTGTAATGTGCAGCCAGGGCTGCGAGTCACTGCTATCATCACGTAAGGATGCAACTTCTGGTCTCGAGTCCCAGTCATTGCGCTTGCCCCGCCTCCCTGACCAGGAGGAGTCCATATAGAGCGTTCATCTGGCCCTGACCTCTGTGCACGGAGGAGCTGGAGGGACTCTGTCCCTCCAGGACTTTGAGGGAGGGGCAGTGACCCGGAGGAGATATTGGATAGCCTGGCCCCTGGCCATCTTTTAATCACTTTCCACTAGAGACATGACTAAAACAATCTGTTCTGCTCTGAGACCATTTCTCAGCTTTCCCTTGGATCCGCTCTCCCCCAAGTCTGGTCCCCAAGGGTTGAGAGCCTGGAAGCTTAGGTCACTTGTTTATGCGTTCATCCTCTCTCCACTGGCGGCTCCACATCTATTTCTGAAGTGGAGCGGGGTCAGCATTACTCGGATCTAGGAAGGTAGCTGCTTCCCGAACTTCCTCTGTGGCTGCAGTTCTGCCATCGGAGATGCGCCCACCTGCCTATGGCCCTGATCTCCTCAAGCAATTAAGTTCATCAGGCACTCATACACCTTCACGTGAGTGACTTTTCCTAAGCTGTTTTCTAGAAGATCTGGTCTGTGGGTAAACATCCCACTGGCTTAAGCTTTATCAAAGCACAGGTTAGGAGAGGGTTGTTCTTTGTATCTTGGGCTCCTGAGGGGCCCTGTACTCACAAAGCCTGAGGCCACCCAGGGAGTGGATGAGGAGGAAGAAAGGCTGCCCTATCCCAATCCCCCTCCCACCCAGTCTACTTGCCTCCCACGATCTTGGTTGTCTGGGAGAAGGTCTGCATGTGGGTGGTGGAGCTGGAGAACTCCATGGACACGTGCTCCTGCCGCATCTGCTGGTGGTGAATGGTCGTCATGGTGACAGCAGGCGTGGGCACTCACCTGGGAGGACCAGGGAGGGGATGAGGCCACGAAGGACAAGGAAGGGAATAGGAGAGAGATCCAGAGAGGTTATTCTGCATGTGTGTGCGTGAGTGTGTGTGTGTGTGTGTGTGTGTGTGTGTGTGTGTGAAGGGACAGGGCAGGTGGGCACAAGGGGAGATGGCTGTGCACAGGGGAGGGTGAGGGGAAGCCTCTTCTCTCTGGCCTTTCTTTTCTTCCCTTCATATCTCACCTTCCCAGGATGGTTACAAGGACCTATGGGCCTGTCACCCACCAAGTAATCCCAAACCATTCCAAGTCTCCGGGGGGGGGGGGCGGAGAATGTAGGGCTTGGATTTACCCAGGGAACCAAGTAAAGCCCAGGGGGAGCTGAGGATACATATTGATAGCTACATGGAGCTAGGGAGGTGGTGCTGGATATTTCATCAGGAGGGAATGAAGTCAGACCTAAGAAGGAACTTCCTGACTAAGCCATACTTCACTGGGCCTTAAAAGGAAGCTGGGGATTTTTCTCATGAGCCCTGGGGACCCCTGGCATTGGTGGAATGCCAAGACAGAAGATAGCATGTCTGCTTTCATTTGTGACTGGGTAAAGATAGAGGCTGAGCTTTCATTTCTTTTTTCTTTTTTTTTTTTTAAAGATTCAGCGAGACAGGGAACACAGCAGGGGAGTGGGAGAGGAAGAAGCAGGCTCCCAGCGGAGGAGCCCGATGTGGGACTCGATCCCAGATCCCGGAACGCCGGGATCACGCCCTGAGCCGAAGGCAGACGCTTAACGACTGCGCTACCCAGGCACCCCTGAGCTTTCATTTCTTATACTTAAAAAAAAAAAAAAAGTGGTAATTCAATCCCATAGTTAATAAAACAATATAAACATCTTTATGAAGAGGCTCCCTCCAATTCCTAAGCCCCGATCTCCCAACCCTCCCCCAACATGTGACCACTTGTGGTCTCTCAGCTCCTTCCGGAGCTCCTTCATGCAAATACGAGTACGCTTTATCCTTGTCCCCTTTTTGCACTTCAGGGAGCCCACTATATACACTCTTCAGCCCTTTCTTTTTCACTTAATACATCCTGGCGACCTCTCCATACCAGTTCATAGAGCCTTTCCTCATTCTTGCGAACAGCTACACAGTATTTCGGGGGATGGCTGTCCCATTTTTATTTAACCAGCAGGGCAGTTTTTCCGTATGAGGAAACGGATGTCTGAGAGGAATCACCTGTTCAAGGTCGTTCAGACTAAAATCCTGGCCTCTTGACTCCCAGTCCACTGCCCTTCCAAGGGACCCAAGAGCCTGGTTCTGAGCCAGTTAGAGGCTAAACTTCACCTCCCCGCTGTGATAGATCTCTGCCCGGCCTGCTTCCGTCTCTGAGCTCTGAGACTGTCACCAGCTAGACCCCAAGAGCTGACCTTTACTCCTCACCTGCTTGTACCCACTGAAACTTTGTCCCACACTTCCTTTAAGTTCTTCTTTCCAGCTTATCTCTTAACTCAGGCAAAAGACCCGAGGGGCCTAACATCCCGTGATAGAAACCGAAAGAACCCGTCAAGCGGTAACGATTGCCTGGACGGGAGCTTGGGCGGCCCAGACCACCCAGACCAGTTTGAGCTTAAACCCCAACTCACGCCTGCGCAGATGGACCATGGAGTGACCGACAGCTACCTTTAGCTCATTAGAATACTAAAATCTCCACCCAAGGAGGAGCCTCAGCGTCATTTACATACAATATACGTATGAGCATTTTTCCTTAAAGCGCATGCGCGACCGAATGCCGGCCTCTACGTAGGAGGACAAGGCTCCCCTAACTAACTATTCACCCTAACCCCCAATAAAAGAAACCCACTCGCCCTTGCTCAGGGAGTCACGGCACTGGAAGTTGTTCCCCATGATCGCCTTACTTGCTGCAAATAAAGTTTCCTTTGTGTGAAATTCACCTGGTGTCGTTTCTCCCTGTGACTCACCAAGGAGCCCACTCATGTGAGTTAGGTTACTCTGGCCGTCCTGCTCTGGGCTCCGAAGCGAGCAGGCGCTGCCCCTTCTTGGGGAAAGAGGGGAGCCTTACCTTTGTGTGACCAGTTCCTCCTAACCCTTGAATGCTGTGTCCACGGCTTTGGGCGGTGCAGCTGTGCCCGGGCTATCGGCGAGCTGGTCTCCTTCTTCTTTTGCCCCAACAGTGGAGCCACCAGGAGTCACGGGTTCCTTAAATGTCTGGCCCCTTGGGGGCGATCCCTTACTGAGGCCCTACAGCTGCCCCAGCTACACTGGCACACTGCTTTGGGGGGAGGGGAGTGGGGGGAGGGAGGCTGGAGCCAGGCTGGAGGAAATGTTGGGGACCAGGCGTGTGGGCAGGAGTCTGAAGGTGGTGGTCCAGGGTCCTTCTGTTCCCTTTCGGCAGAGGTTTTGGTTCTCACTGCTGGTGGGTGGGACCTCTCTGAGCCGAGGGGCTCAGGGCAGTGTGTGTGTGTGTGTGTGCGCGCGCGCGCGCGCACGCACATACACACGCATATGTACATGTGCCCACAGCCCAGTGGGGCCGGGGTCAAGGAAGTCGGCCATTTCGCAGAAGCCCTGGGTGCACCATCTCATTGGACTCTATGTCTGGAGAGCTTGAGTGGGCTTCCAGGGCCACCCCAGGGGGAGGAGATAGAAATGTTAGCTCCCCTCCCCCTTCCCTCTCCTACAGCTCAAACCTCGTCTGGGTAGAGGGTAGAGGCCCACTGTCCATGGCTGGACAGCATGCCCCCCCTGCTCTGGGACCTGCATCCCAGCTGTTCAAGCCTCTCCCTGTTGCTTCCTCATTGTCTGTAGTATAGCTGCATGCTTGGACCCTTGACCAACCCACATTAAATTCTGGTACCTTGTAAGGACCCACTGGCTGGTCAGCAGCCCTGCCCTGGACCCTCACATGCCCTGAAATGACTCCACCTGTCAGCAACAGCATCACAGCTACTTTTGCTGCCTCCCTGAGGTCAGGGGTAAGAATAGAGCAGGAGTGTCCTGATAGCTCAGGATCTGAGCCCTGGGGCAGAGTATCCCGGCCCCTTGGGAGAGGCTACTCTCAGCCCCGGCCTTACAAGGGAAATTTCCAGGTTGCAGCTGCTGTTGGGACCTGTAGGGCTCACGGGATAAGTGGGTGGGCCAACAGGGAGGGGGCTGGGTGTGACCTGAAAGTCTCCCTGCCCTAGCTTTGGCCTCTCTGGCCCATCTGTCAGAGCTGGTGGCCTGACAGACACTTCGCCTTCTCTGGAAGTCTCCCACACCTGTCCTTGAGGCTCCCCATGGTCCAGGGCTCCTGGACGGGTTCGGGAGGGGGATGGCGCAGGAGAATCCTGCCAAAATCAAATGGATTTGGTCTATACTTCCAGTCTTCACGGAGGGGGGAGGGGCACCAGGGAGCTTGAGAGGGTGTGTGTGTGTGTGTGCGCGCAGAGGGTGCACAAAGACCACGTTATAGGGAGGCAGGGACGGGGAGAGGCAATCACACAGACCCAGGGGGCTAGTTTTGCTCAAAATGCTCCGTTTATTGCTCTATTCAATGACCACGAGCAAATTATAAAAAGACACCAAATGTCTCTGTCTGCCGTGGAATAAATATTTAAAGTCAGCAATAAAAACACGTGGCTCCGAGATAACACATGTTGCCAAGAGTCATGCACGCCCTGCTGCCGGGCTCTCAACACACGCATGGACACAGGAACACGCGGAGCGACACGCAGCGAGACTGCTGGGACGGCTTTCCCACAGGGACACAGAGCAATGTTGCACACAGATCTGGGGCCCAAACCCCACCCCACCCTCAGAGCTCCCCCTTTTCCCACACCCACCGGGGCCCAGGTCCTCTGGGTTCACAGCCCCCCTCTGTCCCCTTCCCCGCCACAATGCCTCACAGGCTGGTCACTGCCTCCTGAGGGCATCTGACACCACGAGGTCACTCTTGCTGTGACACTCCCCCCGCCACCCCAACCCAGAGACCTCTCCCCCCAGCTGAGATCTCTCCGCCAACTCCTCAGGAGCACCCCATGCGGTCCCCATAACTGGGGCAAAATGCAATCTGCCACTTGGGAAGTGGGGGTGGGGGCCCGAGGCAGCGCCTCTGCCTGGGCTGCTTTGGGGCTGGAGCTCATGACCCCTTTCCCGGGCTGAGGAGACACAGTGTCCGGTACAGACAGCAGAGATGGATGGACAGACAGACAGGCTGTGGCAGGACGCTTGGAGTGCGGCACAGAAACGTTTTGGGTCAAGTAGCAATGGAACCATCGTTAAAAACTGAGGCCCCAGGTCTGCATGGCGTGGGTCAGGCCCTGGGGCCCCAGGCCTGGCCTGGCACATCCCTCCCCACCCTGCCCCCCTCCCCAGTATGTACAGCAGGAAGAGCTATGTTGGGGGGGCAAGGGCCAGGCCAAGGCTGACAGAGGAGGGAAGGAGGGAGGGAGGGAGCAGACTGAAGAGAAGGAAGCAGGAGGGGCACGGACGGGGCGGGGGGGGGGGGGGGCAGGCCAGGACCGAGGCAGGGCTCTGCATGTGGCCAGGGTGAGGGCCCAGACTCAGGCTGGGTGGTGCCCAGAGGACCTCAGGGCAGGAGTGCAGTCACTCTGGGGACTGGCGGGACAGCTGCTTCTCGTAGAGGCTCATGACATGGTGCACGAACTGGTATTGCTCGCATGTCTGGATCATGCCGCCCCTGCGGGCAGAGACACACGGTGAACACGGGGTTGTGGACGGAGGGGCTGTGGGAGGGCGCCCCAGACCCGTGACTACCAATCATTCGTGAGGGGCCTTGTCTTTGTGTGGAGTGGAGGGCCATGCCCTCCCGTCTGCTCCTTCCTGCCCCTCCCAGCTCCGCAGGGAGAGCAGGGACAGGGATGACATCCCCCGCCCCTGTCCTTGTGCTCACCAGCTGTGTGTCTTTTCCCTCCCCGTCCAGCCCCCAGCTGTCTGGATCCAGCTCTACTCATCTGTCCTCTCCACTCCCTAGCTGCCAAGCAGTCCATATCCAGTGTGTCCGCGGGCCCTCACCCCGAGCGTGCATCAGTTTCCCCTGCTGCCCCTGGGCCTCTGGCTCCCCGTGCGCCCCTGCCCCTGGGCTGACCTGTCCTGACGGAGCTGGCACGTGGTCTTCAGGATGTCCACCACTCCCTCATGCCGCAGCTGCTGGCAGCAGATGCTGGTGGCAATGAAGCAGCCCGTCCTGCCGATCCCTGCACTGAGAGCGGAACGGACGCTGGGGTAAGGAACGGAGCAGCTTCGGGAGCAGGGAGACCGCCCTGCCCAGGGGCCTGGCGAGGACCCACCTGCAGTGGACGATGATGGGGGCACAGTGGGGCCCCTCCTGTTGGGCTGCCTCCTCCACCTCCCGCACCAGGTGCAGGAGTGGGGGCGCCCGGTCTGGGGTCTTCTGGTCGGGCCAGGACGTGAACCAGTAATGCTTCAGGCCACGCTCTTCGGTCCCACTCTGTCCAGGAGACAGAGACCCACCCCAGATACACGTGAACTCTTAGAACCCACAAACCAGCCCGAAGATGGGATGGGAATGGCAAGAACACAGCGAGGAGGACCCAGGGTGTGGGACCCATGGCCTCTGCCATCTACACTATGGCTCAGTGGCATGAGACGGAGACCCAGAGCCAACGTGGTGATGGGAGCTGCTCAGTGAGGCTGGCACTGGTCTTCGCGGTCAGCTCTGCCCCAACAACTCCAGGATTATCCAAGAGAATCAGAGAGCCCCTCTCCAATCCACTCCTGTTCTGTGGTTCTTTATCTTAACAAACTGCCAGTTACCCGTTAGTCCCATGACACAGAGCGCCGGGTCTCCCTCTCCCACCAGCGCTCTGCTCCGCCTGCCCACCCCCGGCAAGTCTTGTCAGTTTTCTCTCTTCTCTGCCAGCACCACCTCCACTCTGGCCTTTATCTTCTCTGCAGTCTCTCGCTCCTCCCTGACTGCTCCAGCTCCATGGAGGCCAAACCCATGGAGCACCCATCCGGGCCTGAGCTCTCCTGCTGAGAAACCTCCAAGGGCTCTTGCTGCTCTCCGAATAAAACCCATTCTTCTCAGTCTTCGGTCTGGCAAATAAGACATGTGGTCCAGGGTCTAGCCCTCCAGGCCCTTCTCCTACCCCTGTATACTAGTACTCAATGCTCCTGCTTTCCAAATGGTCTGCAGAGAAGACCTCTGCCCCCCTCCCCCACACTCTCATGGCTATTCTATCTTCCATGCCTTTCTTTTTTACTTTTTTCTCTGCCTGGAATGTTTTTCCCACTTGTTTGCCCCCCCCCCCAGTCAACTCTTCCTCATCCTGCAAAACCCCATTTGGCACCGCCTCTTCCAGGAAGCTCTCCCTGAACACCCTGGCTAACAGAGTGTCCATCTTCTGTTTTCTTTATCTCTAGCTTGGTACTTCCCATCTGTGGGTGCTCCTTTCGGAGAGAGTCCAGGCTTTGGGCAGCTCTGTGTTCCCAATACCCAACCCAGAACAAGGCTTAGGGCAGGCTCTTGTAAAGACTCATGGATAAAAGTAAATATCCCCAAGGCTGTCTCATGGCACTGAGATGATAAAGCACCCCTAACTTCACTTCAGCCTCTTTCTAGGGAAGCAGAAAGCTGGTTTCTTGGGCCCCTAGGTTATCTGGCTGTGACAGCTGCCCGAGCCTCTGCCCCCACCTCCTGGCCCTTTCATGCCCTCCAGCAAGGCCTAGATATCAGAGCTGCTCAGGTGACCACTGCTCCCTGGGGGTTGAGGGCTTTGACACCCTACCGTCTATAGTGGGAGAGGCAGCTCAGAGGGACAAGTCTCAGGCCTTGAGTCTGACCCTGTGGCTGCCAGTGTCAGTAGACTTCCGTTTCTGGATAGAACACCAGCTTCCTGGTGCCCGGCTCACCTCTCCCAACCTGTGCCGTGATTACACTGGGCTCTACCTTCCCCAAACATGGGTCTTATGTCTCAAAAATAGAACCCATTAATCCTCCTGATTCCAAAGGAACAATCTCCTCTATTATGCTGAGCTGGAAGAACCACAACTTCAGGGTGGGAGGACACCTCCCCCCACTCTTCTGGGCTGGTTTGTGTCGCTCATGTATTATAGGCCTTCCTTTTTGTGTAACCATCACGACGTCCCTGGGAAACCCAAATGCAGCAAGGAGTGGCTGCCCTCTGGTGGACAGATTGCATACTACAGGATGGCAATGGACCTTCCGCTTTAAGGACCGTGCTTGAGATCCCTTATCCAGGCAGTCCTGGACTTGAGTGTTTCTGAAGCAGGGTTGGAAGGCATTCAGAATGACAGTGTAGACAGAGAGAGAATCCAAGGGCATTAAATGCAACTGAGGTTTCGTCCCGCCTCTGGCCCTCAAGTCCATTCACCCCTTCCGCATCCCTGCTTTTCCGTACATCCTGAGAAAGCACAGGCCTGGATTTCAGCTACAGTCGACTCCTGGACCCATTGACTGTGACATCCCCAGTGATGGCCCTGTCCACATCCTCCCAGCCCAGCCCAGCCCCTGGCCTCACCCTGAGGGAGATGAGTCGCAGCCGGTAGTCCTCAGTGTGAATGACCTTCTGCACAATGATCTCCACGCCGTCGTACTCCACCTGCTCTTCCGGCCAGTACTCCGTGCACTTCTGTAGGGGCGCAGACCAGGCTGCACACACTCCCAGTGCCCTCCAGCCCAGTGTCCCCAGTGCCCCACCAAGGTCAGCAGGGCAAGATATAAAAGGGTAACAGGTTCGCAGTTAGAGAGCGCTGGGTTCAAATCTCAGCTTCATAACCCGAAGTTACTTCCCCTTTTTGAGCCTCAGTTTCCTCATCTGGAAAATGGAAGTAAGCCCTACTTCGAAGGACTCTTCTGGGGATCTGAGTAAATGGGCCGGCATGGGTTCCGGCGTCGCCAGCGTGAGCGCTCAGCAGAGCAGCCTGTTTCTGATCGCAGGTCCGCCCATCTCCGTGGCCCTGAGCAAGTGACCTAACCTCGCTCGGCCTCCCATTTCCCCACCTTGGCTGCAGGCTACCAACCTCCCAAGACCGTTAAAAGGACTAACATGGAAACACAAAGGGCACAAGTGGCCGACAGCGGGGAGCAGCACAGGGGAGCCTACCTCGTTCATCTCCTCGATGTTGGTGATCATAACGATGATGGGCGTGTGCTCCTGCCACACCATGCGCCAGAAGTCGCCAACCGTGCTGACGATGGGTCCCTGAGTGGCGATGTATACCTTCTCTTCCCCACCGTAGCCCTGCGGCCAGCCAAGCCCAGGCTGTCAGCGTCCGACGCAGTGCTCCTGGGCCCAGTCCCCACACTCAGGCCCTTCCCGGGGAGGGTGGGGGGTTGCTGGCGGGAGCCACGCTGGCTTAGGGACAAGCCTGGAGGATGGATACTGCGGGCTCGGGCCTCCCTTTCAGGGAGAGGTCACTGGGATGGGGCTACGTACCCGGATGTAGTTGGCATTGATGTAGGAACTCAGAGGGTCATCAGGGTCTGGTGAGGTCAGCCACACTCTGCTGTGGGGGTCTGGGGTGGGGAGAAGACAGGTGAGGCTGGTATTTGACAGGTGCGACAACCCCTCTAGGGCTGGGCCCATCTTATCTGGTCCATTGCGGGACATCCACATTTCTTCTGGGATTCCTTGAAGTTCCTCCTTCCCCCGCCCATTAGCAAAACACTGGCCCATCTCCGTGGCCCCGGCTCCCTGCCTCTGTAGCACCACTGCCTGCCCCTTGCCTGTGTCCCCTAAGCTGCCCTGGCTCCCCGTGCCTCATGTTCTGGAGAGGACAGAGCTAAGTCAAGAAAAGAATGACCTAGGGGACACATCCCAGTCAGCAGGGGCAGCAAGAGTTTGGGGCACACACGGTCACTGACGTGCTGGGTCCACTTGGAAAAGCGCACTGACCACCTAAGCCTCAATTTTCCTACCTGTAATACGGGGGCAAAGCTGCCTACTTCCAGGGTTGTTGGGAAGATAAATAAGAAAACAGCTGGGAAGGTGCGATGTAAACTGTAAAGTACTTTATAAATATAAAGGGCTGTTGAGATTTGGGGGTAGAAAACCGAGGGAGAGCACAGGGATGGAAGGCGCCAAGCCTTCCACGCCTGGGATCCAACGGCAGGGTCTCAGCAGCAGACGCACGTGGGCACAAATGGTTTTCTTTTCTTTTTCTCCAATCTATTCACATGTCCAATCCCGCGGTTACAGATTCTCACAACTTCCTGTTCCTCCTCGTGGAGTAGAATCCGTTTTGTTCCAGCTAGAGCCTCCCTGAACTGACTCTTCTGTCACTCTTACCCCTTCTCTGGGCTTCCCTTTCTCTCCCAAATAGGGGGGGGGCGAACTGAAGGCGCTTCCAGCAGCCAGTCTGGGGCTCTCCAAGGCAGGACAGGGGAGCCAGAGAGCTGGGTTCAAGTCCCATTGCTGTGACTTGCTGGCAGTGTCAAGGTGCACCATTGACTCAGTTTCTCTGTGGTGAGTCTGCGAACTGGAGACATTCCTTCCATCCTTAGACCAGTAACTTAGCCCAGCACACACTACGTAGCACAGAGCTGTTACGACTGCCATTAATGGCTTCCCTAGAAGTTACCAGGTAGAGAGGATCCCAAACTGGGGAAGAGAAACAGGTGACATGAGCCTCTGCTCTCCAGCCCTTTTATGCCCAGCCCCTTGGCCTGAAGGTCGCTGGAGCTGATCTGGGGGTGGGGCAGCAGAGGAGGAAGCGCAAGGGAAGGGGACCACTGGTGGCCTGCAGAAGAAAGGAGCAGGGAGTGCTGAGGGGTCGCTCCCTTCTTGTCAGTGCCTGCCCAGATTAGGGGCCGGAAGTGGGCCCAGCACCCTCAGACCAGACACCAGGGCCTTTGGCATTAAAGAACTGCGTGGGCACAGTGACCCCACTGAGTACTGCCTCTGTGCCTGACGCTGTGCTCGGGGGTAGGGACTCCTCGACAAGCAAGATGTGGTCCCTCCCCCAAGTACTGGGCAGGCAGGCAAGCAGTGGGTGGTCTGACAGCACCCGGGCTGGGTGTGAAGGCCCAGTAGGAGCAGGAGCGGGGAACACCATTCTGTTCGATTGCAGGGCACAGGGCAGGATGGGGGATGGAGACATGAGCCAGAGAGGAACCAATGGACAGCAGGTCTTATGAAACCATGCTTATAAGGCTGGACCGAAACCCGAGGATTACAAGGCTGACAATGACGGTGTTTAAGGAGGAGAATGACACGATTAGATTTCTGCTTTGCACCATTTCTGATAATGGTAGATGATGGACAGGAGGGGAGAGTGCGGGACTCAGGAGACCCATCAGGAGCCTGGCACAACACCAGGGGCATTATGTCAGTGCAGTCTATGCACTTGGTGCCCCTGGAACTGGGCAGTGCAGAAGCCCTGACCCCAAAAAGTCATATGGCAGTGAGGATGAACAGAGCTGATCTGAGAGACATTCATTCATTCATTCATTCATTCATTCCTTCCCTTTCTCCCTCACTCAAGAGCAGAATGTCTACTATGTACCAGGCCCTATTTTGGTACTTTGGTACGTGGCAAATGGACAGAAATTGCTCCCCCATATCCTGTCTTCAGTGTTGCCTGCTGGGTTACTGGTCACTCTGTCCTATTAACGGCCCATGGATCTGTTTCTCCCTTTAGACTGTGAACTCCCTGTGTCTCATTCATGCCTCAATTCCCAGCCCCTGGGGTGGGGGTTCAGCTAATGTGTGCCGAATGAATGAGAGAACAAGCCTCAGGGTGTCCTGGATCTGGCAGGGCTCTGCCAAGCCTGACAGGACCTCTGTACCCCTCCCCGCCCCCGCCCCCCCAAACCAGTCCCAGTCTCTGAGGCACAGGGTCAATTCCTGCCGGCCACAGAGGATGCTCTGTCGGGCTCCAGGGCCTGGGAGGCTCAGAGCATGCTTGCAGTGGCTCAAGACCTCTCAGCAATCCAGTGGGGACCAGGAAGAGTGGTGGCCTGGCTCCCACCCTCCCCAGTGGCCATTCTGAGTGAGCAACAAAACCCTGGGTTCTGGGGGATCTGAGCGCCTCCCTCCACAGGGGGCTGGTTGGTTGGAGGGTAACAAGATGAGGAAAGAGGTGAGCAGCCCTGAATAATGCATCCTGGCCTTAAATGGTGCTTTGTTTAACCGGAACTACCTAGAGACTGTGTAACCATAGCAACCACAAGTCGATATTTTAAAAGTTAAAAATAAGTCATGACATCTTACATGTTGTTGGAGATGCTGATGGCAAAACTGCTTTTTTAAAGCCTCGTTACTCCACAAACTGAGTGGAGTAGGTTGGTGGGGATCCACTTTCAACAAGTTACCCCCTCAGCTAGCCCTGGGGCCTGGGGCCAGAACCTGGCAGGGGTGACAGGCAGACAGGGGCTTGATGAAAGGTATCTGAAAATGACACCCCAGGGCTGAAAGAGGAACATTAGGTCACCTGGTCTAACTGCCCTCAAAAGGGGAAAATTCCTCTCAGATCTGCCAGTGGATTGATCATGTACCTTCACTTGAACACCTTGAGTGATGGGGAGCTCACTATCTGCCAGGCAGCTGATTCCCTTGTGGGATGGTTCTTCCTGTTAGAGGACTCACAGTCTGACCAAACTTGACTCAAGGTAGACAAAAGAGCCCAATTCCAGGGTCAAAGAGGCCCAGGTTGAAACTCAGTTCTATACTTCCTAGCTGTGTGACTGTGAATGAGCCACTTAACCTCTCTGAGCCTTATCTTCCCCTCTTTAAAATCTGCCTACTCCGAAGAGACAAAGAGGCCTTTAAACTGTCTAGGAGCTGCTATTACCCTCATTCTTTCTCTCTGGGTTTCCAGAGCTGAGCACAGCCAGGGCAAGGGTGAAGGAATGAAGCCCCCCTTCGCTGGGTACCCCAACCCTCCTTCCCTTCTCCTCGAGATCCTAGAGGCCTAGCTCTGGGCTTGAGGTCTTCCTCAGGGTGAGAGCCACCGAGGGGAGGGGGAGCCTGTCCCCATCCGCAGGGGCAGCGAGTACTCACTGGGAAGGATGGTTTTATACCGGTTCTTCCGCACCAGCCCAGGGATGTCATACTCCTTCGGATCCACAAAGTTCATGGGGATTTCCTGTAAGAGGAGGACATGGGGGGGGGTGTTACCCGCTGTGGGCTGGCTCTCACAGATATTTGAATCCGACACTGGTGGGGCCCTAACTTCTAGTCCAGGCGTTTACTTGGGTGCATACATTCATTCAGTGAGCATTTACTAATAAACGAGTCAGAGCACATAAAAGCACTTAGAATAGTGCCTGGCACGTGGTGAGTGTATAATAACTGTTATTATTACGATTGCTGATCCAGGGCCAGCCTGGCACATAGTAGATGCAAAATAAATGGTTGATGAACAGGAACAAGGGAACAAGTGACCCGGCCAGTCATTATCTTCTATCACACTCCCGGTGCTGCAGCCAGCCTGAGCGGCTTCGCTGATTTGGGTTCCCACGCTGGGCATCCCCACCTCAGGGGCCTGACTTGGGCTGCTCGCTTTGTGGGAACATCCACCCCGTCCTCCTCTTCCTCTGTCCTGTCCACCTTAAATGCCACCTCCTCCGAGAAGCCTTCCCCAATTCTCCAGCAGGAAAGAAGCCTCCTTCTGAGCCCCCAAGAATGCGTTTGTGCCTCCCATTCATGCTCTATGTCAAAAGCCCCAAGTTCAGAGTTCTCTGCCTGGCATGTGAGGTGGCCTGGGATCTGGTTTTTGTCCCCCCCCCCCAAGGGCTGCTCTCAGGGAACCTGCTCTCCAATTACACCCCAGTCTCTTCCCTGCTGTGACTATGCCCCTCGCCCTCCCACCTCCAAGTCTGAGCTCCCAGCATTCCTTCTGACCTTTTGTGGGTTGGGAGCACTGGTCCCACCCTTCTCCATCTGTCCAAACAGTTCCCGGCCTTTAAATTCCTCTCTTGCCCCCTCCCCACTGTTGTTGGGGTGACTCCCCAGGGCCTCTGGCTTCCCTGCTCCCCTTCCACCTGTCCACACTGCTCAGTGCCTGACTACAGACAGGTTCACAGTGTCCATGGTTTTGGGACATAGGAAGTATGGGCTTCAAGGATCACTGTACTCAATTTCTAGGGTTATTATGAGAATCCAAAAAAACCTCCCGAAAACTCCCCCCCAAACCAACAAGTACAAAGTGCCCGTGGAGTGAGGTTACAGGCTGTGTTCCTCTGTCCCTGGGCGAAATCACAACGATCTACTGAACAGGCAACACCAGAGAGGACGCAAGCCCTTGCTTCAAGGGGAGGTGAGGGTGGTGAGAACACACAGCAAAGCTGAGGCTGGGGTGGTTGAGGAAGGCTTTCTGGAAGCATCCAGTGAGGGGATGATGTGAGTAGAGGCATGGGAAGAGAAAGACCTGGGGGTGGGGGGGTGTGGTGGTCCAGTTTGAAGTGCCAGTCCCTGTAGGGGTGGGAGGCTGGGCCAACTCGGGGAAGACAGGTCATGCCCAGCCCTGGAGAATGTGGAGCGGTGGGTCGGAGGGTGGCAGAGGTTTTCTCAGAAGAAACGGCCATCTATCTGGTCCGGGTAGGAGGCAAGGTGGCCTGGGCAAAGGGAGTTGAGGGAGGCACATGGCTGCCCCAACCCCATGGCTTCTCCCAGGAGGGCCTCTCCCCAGATACTCAGGCCTCTTGCCCATTCCTGCCCACACTGGTAGGCGAGTGACCGGATGGATGAGTTTTAGTGAAATGCACTTTTGGGCCCAAGCCCCTTCCTTCTTCCTTCTTTGGGGACCCTCCTGCTGAGAAAGAAATACAGGGCTGCACCACCTGGGGTGGGTAGAAAATGTGTTAATTCCTAGTATTAGGAAGCTTGCTATTGCTACGCACCTAAGCCTCATTTGGAGCTTAGCTTTTATCAACAAAAATAAAGGCGATATTGTGGTCCCTATGTCTTAGCTAACGACCGGCTGAGTGCTCAGACAGGCAAAACAGAAATGTCATTTATTGGGCCCTTCAGAGTCCAACAGGAGACAGCTGGAGGCTCTTGCAGGGGTCTTGGGGGGGTGACCGGAGAGTTGTCAGAGGACGAACAGTGCTTGGAGATGCTGGGGCAGGAGGAGGGAGGGAAAACAGGGGAGTCAGAAGGAAGGCTTTCTACTATTTTCAAAGCACCGTACTGGGCAGTAAGGACTTGGGGATGCCACCAGACCCCAGTCACCGGGCTGAGTGCTCTGCACACGTTAGCCGTCTCTTTAATCCTTGCAACATTCCAGTGATTTTTATTCCCATTTTCCAGATGAGGAAACTGAGGCTCAGAGGGGAAGCAGCTTGCCCCAGATGGCGGGAGAGCTGATAAGGAAATGTCATTAGTCTAGGAGGCGCTGCGTTCTGGGCACCCCACACCACGGCCTGGCTAGATGTGTGACCGATGTGAGCGGAAAGAAAGGTCTGCCCGCTGTGGGGGGCTGGCTCAGGGGGACTCACGAAGAATTCTGCCTGCAGCAGGAAGGGGTCCAGGGCCTTCTCGTGAAGCTCGTCGGCCTGCAGGACCCGGGAGGCGCTGAGAAGGTACTCCCGGGCTGACTCCTCACGTGGGGACATGAGATAGCCGAAGCCCTCCTCACCGCAGCCGGGTGTGCACATGTCCAGGGTCAGGGAGACGTTGGAGCCCCTCCTGGAAGGACCGGGAAAGGGGGAGCGCGTCTCAGAGGCGGGGAGATGAGGCGAGAGAGATGGGAGAGACCCAGGGTGGGAGCAGGGGGGCACCCAGGAGAGCAGTGGGAGGGGGACGGCACCCCAGGTGAGAAGCACAAGGCTCAGCTCCGAGGCTCAGGGCTGACTCCCTGCCTCCTGCCTCCTGCCGCGGAGCCGCTGACTGAGGGAGGCTTGGGGCCCCAGTTCCAGCAGTTCCACCCAAGGCACTCTCGACACAGCCCTCCCCAGACTCTCTTCTGTCACTGCTGGAGGCAGTCCCAGCTCTGTGGCCCCAGGAAGTCATGAGAGGGCATCTGCCTGGAGTGGAGAAGCAGGGCTCTACCCTCTGCAGCACAGCCTTGGTCCCACCTGTCCTGGGTGAGGCTGCCAAGGAGAGACGGACGTCTCATCCAGGAGAGGCCAGAGGACGTCTCATCCAGGAGAGGCCAGGCCCCTCGGATGTGGGGGAAGAGGGAGTCCGGGGCGGCACAGCAGCAGCAAAGATGTCTGCACTAGACAAGCTCACTCCCTTCAGTGTCTAAAGGCACAGGGCAGTGAAAAGCCCTCATCATACAGGAAGGGAAAGTGAGTCCCAGAGAGAGGTCAAGACCTGCCCGGGCTCACACAGTAAGAGGGGACGGCAGAGCTGAAACAAAAAGCTAGGTTTTCTGACTCCTCATCCAGTGCTTCTTCCACGACATCGTGTGGCTGACGCAAACCTGGTGAGATCTGGCTTACCCACCTGGCTCTGAAAAGAAGGCGTTGCCACCTCCCCAAGTACACTCTGTATAAAAGTAGGGTTCTGTGGTCAACAGACTTTGAGGATTGCCACATGCTACCTACCCCCTTGTTGATTTACGATGAACACAAGCATGTTAAAGGCCCTGACAAGTCCTGTAATAAAGGAACCTACCCAAACTTACTTGAGTACAGGAGTTTTAGCGTGAGTGTGCACGAATGTATACCCGTGTACGCCTATGTGCTCTGTGCAGTAACGGCATTTACCTTGGGGCGTTCTGATCTATGTGAATCAGACCTGAGGAACACACGTCTACACTGGCTAAACCACGAGGCTGGGTCTTTCCTGGCCACTGGGAGTCAGAGTCAGGCACCTGCCCTTCTGAGGGGGAGCTGAGAGCTCAAGAGCCCACAGAACCCCTCCCTCCTCCACCCTTCCCACCTTTCCTGTAGACCCATGGACTTGACGGTCAGTGAGGCGGGGTCGGCCTCAGGCTTGATGTCCATCACACAGTCAAACACAGGAGTCTCAGGCACGGGGTCCAGGTCCAGGAAGTCATCCTCGACCTTCTCTTCCATCCACTCTGAGTAGGTGAAGGAGGGCTGGCGGCTCACGGACTGGCGCCTGTCCTCAGGGGGCAGGGCGCTGGGTGGTTCTGGAGGAGCCCTGAAGAGGCGCCATGCCTAGTTGGGAAGATGCGCGATCACAGTCCTGGGACCGTGCTGGCTAGCCCCTGAGTGACGGGGGGATCCACGAGATCGAGCCCCCGCCCTCAGCGAGTCTAAAGCAGCCCTGCTCTCCTGGGAGCTGTCTGCATGGCACTATCCTTCACCCAGATGGGAGGTTCCAGCCCCACCTTACCCCCTGCCCCCTCCCCTGCCGACCCTCAGTTTCTTGTGGATTGAGGTCTTCTTGGTGAGGTGTGGGGTCCTGCACTAGTCTACTCCAGCCTTAGTCCTCCCCTCAGCCTAGAACACTGCAAACCCATTTTCAAGAAGGTGCCCATCATCCGAGGCTGGGCATGCTGGTGGAAGGAGACAGACACCCCGTCCTTGCCCGGACCTGAAACATCTAGCTTGTAGATCATGGGAGCTGGTGGGGACTGGGCCTCGGGGTCAGAGGAGGGGAGCTCTGAGGTCGGGTCAGGAGGCACCTTACCAGGGTGGTAATGAGGATCACAGAGAGAGTAACCAGCAGCAGACTGGGGACTTCCCAGGTCCCAAGACCCAGCCAGGCCTGGGAAACATGAGACAAACAGGTCGGGGGGGGTGGGGACACAGTTCTCATCCACTCCTAAGGTGACAAAACTGAGGATCTATAAGCTGCCGACCAGGTTTGGGTGGGGGGCAGGGAGAGGGTTTCAGGGGCGTGGAAGTATCTTCTGAACTCAGAGAAACCCCGTCCACGGGTTGGTGACACTGGAGGTCCCCAGTCGCTCCCTCCTACCTGGAAGCTCCCTGGAGCTTACTCACCATGGGTCCCAGCTGTTCCAGGAGTGTGAGCAAGGAGGAGAGGAGGTCTGTGGCATTCTGTGACCAGCCGGGGCCGTAGCCGCTGAGCCAGAGCACCCCGCAGGCAAGCTGGGGCAGCCAGGGGGGAATGGACTGAGTGTGGAGCCTGGGCTCCTTGCCCCCGTATCCCCCTGCAGAGCTCACCTGCAGCCTCAACCTAGCCCCCCAAGGTCCAGACTGCACAGCTGAGGGAAGAGCCCAGGTGCCGGGTGCAGCAAGGTCTCAGGACTCGTCCTGGAGAAAAGCTGACTGGAGGGAGCCAAGATAAAGCCCTTCCCAGAGGGGACCTCCCCTCCCCCACCAGGTCCACACAAAAAAGGAAAAGCTTCCCAGAGATCTCGCCACAGACGGGAAGTCCTCAGGGAGACCCCTGCAGCTCCTGCTTCTTGGGTTAGGGAAGGCGGGCTGTGAGGGTCTTAGCTACCGAAGCTGTAGCCGAGAACTCCAGGCTCCTCTGCACACCGCCCCACGAGCTTCGAGTCACCGAGGGCCACCCCAAAGGCCCCTCATCCCGCAACCCCCAGGTGGCCCTCTTGGGAGGATGTGGCGGGCTGGCCCTCCACCTGCCCTCTCTCCAGACCCCAGTGAGGCTTGAGCCGTCCTTACCAGGAACTGGGAGGCAGCCAACAGGCACAGGCCGCTCCTGACAGGGAGGGAGTGGCTCCCTGCGCCTCGAGGTGGCGGCTTCCGAGGCTCGGAGGGCGGTGAAGGCGGTGGCGGCGGTGGCATCTCTCTGGGCGAGCCCGCGGCCCGGTCCGGCGCCTCCATCACTACCGGCGGGGGCAGACCTGTGGAAGGCGGACACGGGCCTGGTGACTCGGCCGGCGCGCACGGCGGGCCGCTCCTGGGGTTGCTGTGGCTCCCTCTCAATCTGGGATCAGGCAGCGCGGCTCCACTCCCAGCCGTCACCCTCGATTAGCAGAGCAATATTCACCTACCTTCGTCAGAAAGAGCTAAGTGTGGGTGGACAAATTATTTCTCTTTTATTTCTCCAGTAACAGAGTTAAAATGGCAGGAGGTTTTTCAGGGAGTTAACATCGCTGTGTTTACGCAGTTCCATTCTTTTCCATTTCTTAAGGAAACAGAAAACAACCACCTCAAACTCAATTAAAAGAGAGAGAGAGAGAGAGAGAGAGGGGAAAAAAAGACATGGCATAACCAGGCCGTGACCCCGAACAGCCCTCCCACGCCTGCCTTCCAGATTTTTGTCTCTTGTGGTCTATGCCCTGACGGGGGCCGGGGGCTGGACCCTGGACAAGATCCCAGCCGTGTGCCCCTTCCCCACCTCGAGGCCCCACACTGTGGGGGCGGTTAGCGTGGTGTGGAGGGAAACCTTGGTGTAGCAGACCTGGCATCTGACGTCTTGATCTAGTTCTGGGTCTGTCCCTAGTTGGGTGACCCTGGGGGAATCAGGCCCTCTCTGGGCTTCAGTTTCCATAACTGGGAAACAGAGGTTCAGCTGGACCCTTGGTTTCCTTACTGCTTTACGGAGCCCTGATGCTTTCTCAGGTGCCCCAGGTGTTACCAAGAGCTCTGAGTCCTCGGTGTGGAAGCTCTGCTTGTCCCCGTTCCATACCCTGGGTTGCTTCTCAGATTCTTTCCACACAGGTTTCCACGACTGAAAACGTGTGAACACCGCTGGCTTAGATCTGAGGCCCTGGCTGCCGCGGGGATTCTATCGGCATCCACTTTGGTGAGCCCCAGGTGTTGGAGGTCCCTATCGGAACCCGCATGGTTTACCCTCCTGCCAAGAAGAGAGGGGCTAGCAAATTGGGTAACAGCTTGACAGGGGGATGGCGCTGTCCACACAACACTGTGTAAATGGGACGCTGGACGCCTTTCCTCGTTGGGTGTCAACAGAACACCCACAGCCAAGACCACGTGAGGCCAACAGTTTTTGTCCACATGCTTGCTTGCCCACTGGACAAACGCTTACTGAGCCTCTTCCACGGCCCTGATCACCAGTGTGGTGCAGTGGCCTCGGGTCCTGGTGACAGACTGCTCTATCTGTATCCCAGCCTCCTCCTCCTAGATGCTGACCTGGCGTGGCTCCCCTGGAAGGTGATCCCACCAGGGTTCCCTCTGCCTGGAACCCTCGGACCTCCTGTTCCCCTCCCCGGCCCCCCCCCCCCCCCCGCACACTCTGCCAAGTTAACTCCTCTTCACCTTAGAGAACTCACATCAGATGTCACCTGAAGTCGGTCCTCCCTGTCACTTTCACCTAGCACCGCCTGCCTCTCCATACCACCACCACCAATACCTCTGGAATGTGGGAGGCCCTGCTTTGAGTGCTTTATGTATGTGAATGTCTTCCCTCTTCCCAGTACTCCTATGAAGTCAGTACGACAATTACCATCATTTTACAGAAGAGGAAGAAGAGGTACAGGGGTACAGGGAGGGTACAAGATTCTCCCTGGTCATTTAGCTAAGAAGTCATCGAGGCGGGTTCAAACCGAGGCAGATAGATGGGCTCTGGGCTACATGACGCTGGCTGTGGTTTGTAAAATTATCTGTTGAGTATCACTTCCCCCACTTGTCTGTAAGTTCCATGAGGGCAGGAGTGGGGTCCGTTTTGTTCATCACGACTGTCCACGGCATCTAGCAAAGTCCTGACATCTAAGTCCGCGATAAATATTTATACCAAACAAGTGCAAGATGGTAGGGCCAATGTTAATCAGTCCCTCAGTTTTCTTACCAGATGGCTGGGGATGATCATACATTCCTTGAAAAGCTGTGATGAAGACGGTAAATACTGTAAAGGAAACACTCAGCAGGATACCTGGCATCTATTGGGTGCTCAATAAATGTCAGATTATAATAATAATGTTAGCACATAATTCCTGCTTTCAAAAGGCTCCCCGTCTCATGGGGCAGACAGACCGGTGGATACAGGCCCATAATCCACTGCATTCAGTGGAAAACCCAAGTGCTGGGGGGAATCACTTTTTAAGGTTTACTCACTTTTGCCCCTGGAGGGCCCCGTTACCGACATGAGCACACAGCTCAGATCCTGGCCAGCAAGGTGAAAAAGGGAAAGCTGTCGCTAAGGATGGATGCTGCAGGAAGCCGGAAGTTTCTACGATTGAGACGCAGAGGCTTGATTACTCAAGCAGCAAGGTCTCCACCCACGCCCTCAGAAAAAGCAGTCAATGGGTGATGCCAAATTCGGAAGGGTGGGAAGGGTCCAGGGCCCAGAGGTCACCTGGCTTGGCTCTGCAACGCACACACTGTGGACCTTGGGCAATCCCTCCTTCTCCCTGGGTCTCAGTCTCCTTCCTTGGACTGGAACTTGGTGCCTCTCAGATGTTTCTGCCATCCTCAGAGGAGAAGGGACATGGGTCTGTAGGCGAAATAACGGCGAGCTCACACGATTCTGGCCCTTGCTGCTTTATTTTAAAATTCCCAGTGCTCTGGGTTCTATGTTATGGTGTATCGGTACTTGTTTTGATATTAACATAATGGGCTTTTTCCCCTCCCAAAGCTTCGAGTCAAATTTCTCCTTCAGGAAAATGTGCTACAATTTATCCTGTGGCTTTGCCCTCAGGGGTACACGCACCCCAGTCTGAGGAGCGTGGAACCCGCCTGAATGAAACAGCGCACTGCTGTTATAAAACACTCTGTAAATGAATATTTAATATCATGGAAGGAAATTTCGATGGTATGGAGACAGGCAAGGTGACGAAACAGTATAACCTCCTTGGCCTTAAACATTAAGAAAATACAGACGTGCCTATAAAAAGGTGGTAAATACCCATCGTAAGATGAGAAGTTAACGTGCGATACTGCTTGGGAAGCACGCGGCACAGCAAACTCCCAGCACACAGTAAGTGCTCAATAAATGTTGGACACAGTGAATGGGAAGAACAGAAGCCAGAACTGTGAACAGTTCTTTGGAGGAGGGGGAGATGAGAGGTGATTTTTTTTCATTGTTTGTATATTATCAATTTCCTCCAATACATATGTACTTACACTGATACGTAGACACATAAACACACGTGTATCTGTACACATACAAGCATACGCACATACATGTATTTCTTTATAGTGAAAGAAATATTTTAAAAAAAGGGGTCACTGCTCTGAGTTCAGATACCACGAGGCCTAGATTCTGGGCCCTGACTGTCCCGCCTGCCCCACCTAAATGCACAAGGTGGGACAGGAGAGAGTGATAGTGTAGGCAGCTCTGTGACCCATCCAGCAGCATAACAGCCACTCGGAAGACAGGCCCCCTGATGATGCGGGATCATCACTTTTCTGTATGAAGGATGGCAGGTCAACTGCCTGGCACCTTATGGGGGTTGAAGAAAAACTGCAGGCTGGTAGGGCCCCGTATGCCCATCTCAAAGAGAAAAAGTGAAGGCTGCTTTTTCGTTTTGCTTTGTTTTTAAATCCACAGGGCACCTGGCAGTCGTGGGGGGCAGATGAACCCAACTGATGGGTATTCACTGAGCACCTGGGAGATGGGTGTTACTGAGAAATTGCTCTGGGCAGAAAGCGGACGTTTAATTCAGGAAGATATGTTTTCAAAAACACAGTATATTCTGCAAGACATTTTGAGGGGATCCACAGACTTCAAGTTAAGCACCTCTGATCTCAGGGGTGGGGAGCAGAGGTCTGTGATAGAAAGCAGTGGAAGCACGGGAGGTGGAGAACACGCTTGGGAACTGTCTCTCTTTTAGTCTCTGTTGATTCAGGCATGAGTCCAACACACACTGATTGAGCACCACCTGTATACTTTGCTGAGCCCTGGGCCAGGCTCCGGGGACACAACAGTCCCCGCCTGCAGGCACCACCATGGTCCTGGCCCCCTGTGTCCTCCCGGCTTCCAGTCCCACTCCTAGAGATTATGTCAGCTCTCGTCCTTGCCCTGCCCGCCCTGCCACTCGCTATCTTGTGGGAGCGGCACGGCCACCTCCCTGGGCAGGCTCCGCGCGGTTCCCCGAGCGCTGTGGCGCACGCAGCTGCCTTCGCTTCCCCCGGCAGCCCCGTGAGGTAGACGAGAGCATCATCAGCCCCGTTTTGTCAGTGAGAGGCGGCTGCTTGTGTCAAAGGCTGGCTTTTCAACAGTTCACAGCGAGGTCGCTGCTCTGCCACGCATGGAGCCCTGACTCAGAGGCCGCTTGCTGACAACGACGGAGCGCGGGGCTCCTCCTGGGCTTGCCGCTTGCGCCGAGGGAAGGGGATTTTCCAGGCGCAGAAATGGAGGCTTAGAGAAGTCAAAGGGCTTGCCAGAGTTAAGTGAAGCCCTGAGATTCAAACCCAAGGCTTCCAGACACAGAGGGATCTTTCCGTTTTGCCACACTGCTTATCAGGAGGGGTCCCTGCAGCAAAGGAGGGAAGTGGTGAGAGCCTGGGAGGGAGGGAGGAAGTCCCTGCATCTGGGGGAATCCGGAACCCTAACCAGCTGCAGGGGTGGGTGGTGCGGCATTTGTGCCTGACCCCCCACCCCCGGCTGCTGGCTCCTCATAGGCTACACGGTGTGGAAGGAAGAAGCCCTGCAAAGCGGCGCTCAGTATCCCAGGCCAAAGCTCTAGGACCCTGGGTAAGGCCTGCAAGCAACAGCCTTCGGATTTTACCCGGGGCATGTGGAAGCACTGTGATCCCTCTGTCACCTAGCACCCGAATCCCACCGCTGCAGCTACTGTGTGCCCTGGGGTGGGTACCGCCTGGCTGCTCCTGTCAGTGACTCATCCTTCAAGCTCCCGGGCTGCCAACCCACCGGAACTGGGGCAGAAGGCTGGCTCAGCCTGTTCCTGTCGACATGACCAAGGAGCTTCTGTCCCATTCAGCTTTTCTTCCTTTCCCAAACATGACCAGCAGGGACCTCCCAGCCATGCCCACATACTCACGGGGGCCCTGACCCACAGAACATCAAGCTCAGTCCCGACCAGCCTTTTAGAATCAGTGACAGTCAGAGCCTGACAGGCCCCGAGGGGCATCTGGTCTAGTCTGCTAATTTTAGAGGGGGAAACTCAGGACCAGAGAGGGGAAGTGGCTTACTCAGGGTCACAGAGCCAGGAAGTAGTAGAACTGGGATTTGAACCCAGGTCTGTGGGCCTCCACTGTCCATGATCTTTCTTCTATTCTACAGAAAGTTCTGGAAACCCGCGAGGGTATAAGGCAGGGCAGGCCAATCAAGCCTATTCTGAGGTTTTGCTTGGGTAAGCCCTGAAAGTAGAACCAAGGAAAGTAGGTGCCCCCAGGGGAACTGAGAAGGAGTGGAAGAGTCTAGAAGGAAGAGGCCCAATCAGCCGTTTCTGCCACCATAATTATCACACTCCTCAGCCATACCTAGGGAAAGGGATGGCCTGGTCTCCATGGGCACAGGCACTGCCATGGACTCTGTCCTCTCTGGGAGAGGCTAGAGTGGTGGCCTCCATTTTCTGCTACCTTTTGGGATGTGTGTAGCAGGCAAACTAGGAGTCAGAGGGGATGTGGTGGGGGTGAGAAGATTCCCCAAAATAATGTTTTCATTTGACAAACATTCACTAAACACCTGTTCTGTGCTCTTGGATGTTTTGTGTCTCGATCCAAAGGCTGACCAGCAGGACTTCTAGGCGTGAGAACAGCCCTGGCACGCACGTGCATGCACACACACGCACACACACACATCTAGCCCCCCTGGGCAAAGGCAAACTGATGGTGGGTGCGGGGTTCTGGAAGTGGGCACCGGCTCCCTACGAGGCCTCCACCTCATCAGTCCTGGTGATCAGCAAGCGAGAAGGCTGACACACCCCCAGAAAGAGGCAGTGAGATGGCAAGAACCCGGCTAGCAGCAAGTGCGGCTCTCAGATGCTAAGCTGGCTGAGCGTAAGGCCCGAGTCCTGCTTACTGCTGCACTCCCCAGGCAGGACGGCTTGGGAACAGGAAGCTGACTTTGGCATAAGAAGATTCTGGACTAGGACATGGGTGCTCACCATTTATGAGCTATATGTCATAGGTAAAGCTGCTTAACCTCTGTGTAACTTGATTCCAATGGTGGGTTTCAAATGTGTCTGCGAAATCCTCCACATTCCTCCCATGTAGAGTGAATGTCCCATCCCTTTGGACTGGATGATTGCCTTAAAGATGGGAACGTGGCAGATGATGATGCCTGACCCTTAAGACTAGGTTAGGAAAGTCCATGTAGCTTCTGCTGCTTCTCTCTGGATGCTTGCTCTGGAAACCTTCAGCAGTCACGTAAAAACATCTAGCTGCCCTGAGGCTGCCTTGTGGAGAGAGAGAGCAAGAGAGAGGAGAGCGGAGAGAGCATAAGAATGAGAGAGAGTAAATGCATCAGACATAGGTGCTCGCAAAAATGTGAATATTGAAAAAAAGCCATCAACCCCGACATTCAGCACACAGGCCAATGCGGCAGGAGGGGATCTATCACATGTATGGGACTTTTGTGTTTAAAGTTGATGTTCTGGGAGCTCCCCTCAAGCAAGGTGAGAAATCTGTACCACAAAAGAGGTGTGTGGGGGGGGGCAGCTCTACTATGCTCCCTTCTGTCTGATGCAGAATTCTCTAGAACTTTCCCCGATGACTTGCTTCAAGCTAGGGACCCTGGTTCTCTCACAGCAGAGTGCAAGGATGTGGGTGGGAGGTTTGGACTACGCAAGCTCTCCTTCCTCCAAGCCACAGAATTTGCTTTTATCCTTTCCTTTAACCAGCCTACAAGACACAGTGCCAAACACCCTGTGACTGCTTTACCCATACCGACTCATTCAGGCCTCATCACCATCACAGGAGGGAGGTAAGGGGACTGTCCTCTTTCACAGATAGGAAAGCAGGAAATGAGGGAGTTAAGTGACTTGCCCAAGGCCATCATGGCTTGTGGAAGGCAGAGCCAGGCCTCAGATCCAGGCAGCTGGGCTCCAGCATCTATCTTCCTAACCAGGCCCTCTGTTGCCCACTCCTGGTGGGGTCTCCATTGCCTCTTCCTCCTGCCTATCAGGGGGAGTCAGCTTGGGAGAGAGCTTCAGCCCATTCTAGAACAGAGGGGACAGGAACCACCCCAGAATGGAGGGGACAGGCCTTCTCCCACAGCACTATCACACCCCAGCATGGGGGCAGGGTGGGGGTGGGGAGGCTGTGCTAAGGGCAGGGCGGGCAGAGAAAAGCAGGCTTGGCATGATAATGAGGAGAAGTCTGGGAACTCAGGTGTCCGATGCTGAGTCTGGAGACGGCGAGGTGGGGGTGGGGCGGGCAGGGGGTGCTGGAGGCTGTCAGACAGCTGAGAGGCTGTGCTAGGGAAGGGGGCATGACAAGAGGCAAGAATGGGACCCACGGGTGAACGCTGTCAGGAGGCCGATTTACGTAACAAGAAGTATCTCCAGGACCTGACTCCGGTGTGCCATCCTGCAGCTCTTCCTATCCCCGCAAAGCGGCTTTGTTTCCAAGGACGTAGCTTTTTGTAGCGGCTCGTGGCAAAAGTTTAATAAGAGTCACACAAACTTAGGTCTGAGGCCTGACTTTGCCATTTACTAGCGGGACCTTGGGTAAGTGACTTACTCTCTCCTCTGGACAACAGAGAGTAGGACTTATCTGTTGGATTTTGAGGCTACCATAGGGTAAGACATGTAAGGTGCTTAGTCTGGTGCCCGACACATGGTGAACGCTCCATAAACAGCACACCTGAGAGGGGAGGAGGAAGAGGAGAAGGGAGGGGAAAGTGAGGGCGAGGAGGCAGTCAGGACTCCCCTCTCATCTGCCAGGTGAGCCCCCCAGGAGGACAACGGATGCGCTGACCCCATGGGCACAGAGGCCGTAGGCTGGCAACCAGGGTCAGTGGATAGAGTGGGCATGAGTTGAGGGTGGCGGAAAGGGGGGGCAGCGTTGTCTCTGCCAGTTAATTAAATCCAGAATGCTAACAAGTGTTCAAAACAAAACACAACTCAAGTAATCTTTGGATGGGCTATAATAAAATGGTTCTATCTGAAATTGCAAACAGCTTTGTCGCTGCAAACAATGACTTAGTTCTTTGTGCCTTTCCGGAGCGGAGGCCCAGAAGTACAAGGGTAAAAAGGGTCAATGAAACTCTGAGGGTGCGGCCCCCTCTCTCCCAGCTGCCCACGCTGAGAACTGAAAGAACTGACAGAGAGGCCCTGCGGCGAGGGGATACGAGAGTCCTAAGAGCCTGAGACTTCAAACAAATGCATGGGGAGGAAGGGACAGACTTGAGAGAGCATTTGGTCCACCCATCCATTTCACAGATGAGGAAACTGAGGTTCAGAGGGTAAGAGGCAGAACTGGGATTGGCATGCGTGTCTTTAACCCTCTCATTCAGTTCTCGCTCATTACACCAGCATGGAAGCTTCAGAGGGGCTGCTAGTGGGTATCTGAAGGGCTGAGGCCAAAGGCCCCCGGGCAGCAGAAGCCTGAGTCCTGGCTTGGGGTTCTCTGGTGGGCCTTGGTCAGTGCCCTTAGAAGTATAGGCAAGGCCAGGTGGTAGGAAGGGAGCAGGAGCGACCCAAGACTTGCCAGGACAGCAGGGCCCACAGGTCCCACCACCTCCAGAGGCCGCCATCCTGGGCCGGCCTCTGCAACTGGGGAGGCTCACAATGGCAGTCCTAGCTCTGCCTCTAGCGAGCTGTGGGGCCCTGGGCCTCTCACTGCCTCCAGGGGCCTTGGGGGCCTTCTGTAAATTCACAGTGTGACCAGGGGTCTCTAAGGGCCCTTTCAGTGCTAAAAACGCACCTATCTTTAAAAAAACAAGCCTGAGCCCCTGCTTTAATTCAATGGTCTCCCTTTGTTCTTAGGATAAAGGCCAAACTCCTTGTCATGGCCAAGAATAAAGGTGAAAGGTATGTTGGCCCCTGCTTATCTCCCCAGCCTCCACACACCCCACCTTACTCCTACTTCTCTCTCTTCCAGTTTCTTCCAGATCCTCTGTGGAACTGGCCTGGGAAGCAGAAGTCTGGAAACCAGTGGTTCTCCTCCAAGAAATTCTCACACAGTCCCTAAGGGGGCATGGAAGCCTATGGCTCTCTGTGGTGGGGCTGGGAGAAGTGGGGGGATCTACACAAATTAGCAGTCCATGCACACAAAATCTCACCACCCCTTCTGCAAGAGCACACAGAGACAAACAAAAAACATACAGGAAATACCTTAGAACACGTTAACTACGGGGAGGGGCAGTGTGGCAGTGGGAGAGGAAAGAGAAGGAGTAAGTGAATAGAACAGAGAGGGGCCTCTTGTAGGCCACGGAGGATAATGGGGCCATGCACGCGGATACCTAAAACGATCATTACTCTGCCTCCCCCAAGGAAACAGGAAACAAAACCACCCAGTTGTAAGCTGGGTCAAGTCCTGATGGACGGCAGAAGAACAACGGCCAAGGGAAGGCCTGTTATCTTGTCTGCGTCCCAGACCTGGGAGAGCTGGAGAGAGGGAAATGGCTTTTCTGGCCCTAGGGCAGGCTCTGGCTGCCTGGGAATCGGCGCCCCCTTTAGGGGGAAAGGTTCATAGACTTGGCTGAAGCGAAGCCAACTTCCAAGGAGACCCCTGAGTCTCCTCTTTTCTGAGCAACTTCACCAACATGACACCTGAGTCATCGTGTTGGCTTTCTCCAGGGAGGGGGTGGGATTCCAGGGCTTGGTGACTGTCTCCACAGATGCCCCCACAGGATTAACTCACCCCCATTACGATCCCGGGGGTTGGGTCAGCCTGAGATTCTGGGCCTGCCAGGCTGAGCCACTCAACCTGGAGGAACGTGACTCACCCCAGAGGGCCCCAATACCCTCAACTACCACTCTTGCCTGGCAAGGATTAATATTTTGGGGTGGCTAGTCGTTTTTTAAATGATTTTGGAAAACATGAGGGAAAAAACCCTCATAAATGCATAAAGGAAACTCAAGTCATCCATAATCCTACCACGCTGAGAAAGACACTGGTTTCCTTTTGACATATTTTCTGGTATTTTTTCTTTCTTTGTGGGTGGATTTTTTTCCCTCATAAATCATTCTGTATATAGACGTATCCTTAGAATATGTCTCTTTGGATTTCAAGGGTTCAACTTTTCAGCAGCATGGCAGACAGCCTCCTATGCCCTAATGATCCCCCCCTTCCTGGTATCCACACTGAGGGGCCATACATGTACGAAAAGCTTTCTCGGGTCTTCTATCCCAGCCCAGCACCGGTGAATACAGCTGAGGGAGTGACCTCAGCTGAAGACACATGAACAGAAGAATCACCCAGCTGAGACCGGCAGGACCCTCCGAACCGAGAGCCAATAAGAGGTTGTTGTTTTAACTCGCTGAGTTTTAAGACCATTTGTCAGGTAGCAAGTAGATTAACAAAAGAGGAGGTTGGGACTTGAAAGAGAAGAAATGAGCTCAAATGGAAAGATGAGATTTTTTTTTTTAATGGCTGAAATATTTTTTAAAAAAATTTATTCATTTATTTATTTTGAGAGAGAGAGAGAGACGGAGCAAGAGCAGGAGAGAGGGAATAGGGACAGAGACAAAGGAGAGAGAATCTCAGGCAGATGCCACGCTGAGTGGGGAGCTCACTGTGGGGCTCGATCCCATGATCCCCATGACCTGAGCCGAAATCAAGAATCGGACACTTAATCGACTGGGCCATGCAGGCGCCCCAAGATGAGATTTTTCTGGAGGGTCCCTGGGCCAGGCAAGGTGAAAGGGGACAGCATCTGTCACTGTGTATCTAAGGGGTACCATGGATGTCCATTTGTCTGAAAGACCTTTAGCGTCAACCTGTGTGGAGACAGATAGGCTTTCTTCCCATTGTGAAGACTCTCTGGTCACATCACACATCCAGATTACTCCCTAGAACACCAGAACCATTTCCACACTGGTGACGGAAAATGGCTGCCTGTCTTCCCCTTCCCCTGCCTGACTCAGCACGTAGACAACACTCTGGCCTGTGCCTGCGCTGGTTCTGTGAGGTACCAGGCGTATGGCGGGGAGTCAACAAAGACCCACAAAGCAATACCTTCCACTCTGCTACTGAAAGACTGGCCTGCGACTTGATGCCTGGGCCCTGGGTAAGACTTGAAGGGTTTTCTGTTCACACTCCATATCCTGGAACAATCCTCACCAACACCACTAGCTAGCATTTAGGGAACTCTGTGCAAGAAGCACTTAGCATGCATCAACTCATTTAATCCTCACAAAACCTCTGTATCATGGCGCCATCTCATTCTAGAGTGAAGAGTGTGAACTCAAAGCAGTCAGATAACCTACCCGGGGTCATGCTGCTGATCAGTGGCAGAGCTGGGATTTGAACCCACATCTGTCTGCCTCCTCACAGCATCCCAAGACTCAGCTAGATGGGTTCATCCCTCCATATCTGCCGTCGTATCTGAGAAGAGTTAACCTCTACCATCACTGATCAGTGGGCACCTGGGTTGGCACTTCTCAAGACAATGCTATCATGACAGAATGCTCTCCAATCAGGGTTCTTAGGACATCCAAATGGTATTTTGTTTTCTTTAATTTCCACTCTGAAGACTCAAGACAAAGACAATTCACAGTACCGCTCGCCACAATAAACTTTTCTAAATGCATTACAAGTTTTGAATGAAACCAGTACCCCCCCCCCAATGATACAAAGAAATAAAAGCCAAGAGAACCTAAGCTGCTGCGTGTTGACAGGCACAAGGGACCCCTCAGCAGTACAACTATGTCCAGGCCCGTCTTCTCTATGTTTGTCTCTCTGGGCTCTGCACTTGATCCCAGACCAGTCTGAACCAGTACTGGGTACCAGCCCCAGACCAGAGTCTTTGTAGTAATAAGGGTTAGTAGATGGGGGACAAAGCCCATTAGGAGGTTACCCTATTCCTTACAAAGCTTGGATAGCTGGTTCCTACAGACATGAACCAGAACTTACTCATCCTTCAGGTCATCCTTCAGTTGAAAGGCCATTTCTTCCAGGAAGCCTTCCCTGATGCCCCAGATAAGGCTGCGTTAGGGGTGCACCCTTCTGTGGTGCTCTGGCCTCCCTGAGAGCAGGAACCAGGGTCTGTCCTGCTCTTCACTGTGTCACCACAGCCTGGCGCAGCCGTGGGCGCAGAGTGGATGCTCAAAAAAAGTTTGTCAAGTTGATAAAAGGGCTTTAGAGTTGGCCTTTGCTGGCTTCTGGCCCAAGACCTTGTCTGTGTCATGAAGGGACAGCTGGGAAAACTGTGATGTGACCCTCTGTCATGGCCAGGGTTAGTCACTGTGGGATTAGGCAAACAAAGATTTCCTCAAAAATGGCATCCCGTTGGGACACCTGCGTGGCTCAGTCAGCTAAGCATCTGCTTTCGGCTCAGGTCGTGATCCCACGGTCCTGGGATCAAGTCCCGTATCGGGCTCCTTGCTCAGTGGGGAGCCTGCTTCTCTTCTGCCTGCCACCCCTCCCGCTTGTACGCAAGCTCTCTCTCTCTGACAAATAAATAAATAAAACCTTTAAAAAAAATGGCATCCCCTTTACTTTATAAAAGGCCACCCAGGATGGTCAATGGCCTCATGCTGAGTCCTAGCCCTTGGCCCCTTAGGGCAAGGAGTCCACAGGGCCAGGAGGTGTGGCGTGCCCACGCTCTCCTATCCAGGCCACACTCTGGCTGCTAGGACTCCAGCGCTCCCTGCTGAAATGTCCTGAAGCCTGCAGGGGTGCAGCCGCACCCTTCTGAGGGTGGGCATGGCCTCCTGCTTGGGTACTTTTAGCTTTGAGGGGTGGCCAAGGAGCAGCAATTGGGGTGGGATGTGGAGCACATTTGGACCCACAGACTGATGGGCCCACAGGGTGCACACAAGGGTCCTCGTGGTGCAGGACTCAGCAGAGGGCCGTGCCGGCGGGGGCCTCGTTCGCAGTCTGGCCTTGGTCCCTGCAAATGTTAGGAGCAGGCCGGCCCCCTTGCCTGCCGGCTGCAGACAGTGTGAGCCACACTTGGTGATGTTGTGCCATCACTAGCACCTCCTCTGGCCTCGTCTACCTCCTCCCTCTGACCTAGACCCCAAAGGAAGCTGCCGGTTCCCGGCTGGGCCTGCCGTGGTGCTGGCTGGGGAAGGAGCGGAGGCCCCGGCATCAGCAGGGTTGCCTGGTTTCTTGCAAATATGAACACCTACACACAGAGGCGGGGGGAGTGTGAGTTTGAATGTATAAATGTGTTTGGGTGCCTGTGAGCAAGTAAATGAGCAAGCACTGGGGAGCGAAAGAGAAGAAAAGGAGAGTGACCCTGCGTAAGAGAGCGTGTGCACGAGGGAGAAGGAAGATGCATGTGTGCGTGTGCACAAGAGGGCTGCACTGCGACTGCGTGCGGTTGAGGGCCTGGGGAAAGGGTAGAGAGCGGGAGGGCGGGAGTGTGCCCACTGGCCTGTACGTGTACACGAGAAGGGGCCTGGCCGTGGAAGAGCAAGAGCCCGAAAGCAGGAATGACAGAGCAGGCAGATGGGCCCCGGTGATGGCACGGTGGAGCAAAGAGATCCCGAGGGCGCAAGGGAAGGAGGCTCGCAGGTGCACTAGCTTCAAGTGGGTGTGCACCCGTGGGGCCGCGTGAGGCAGAGAGAGACGGGGCGTGTGCCTGGGTAGCTGTGTGTGGGTCTGTGCCTGTGCATATGCGCGCACGGGGCTGGGACAAGTGAGAACGGAGACGAGCGTGTGAGCAGCGCATGCGGGTAGCGCCCCGGGGATGTGAGTGAGTGGGCCTGTCCCCGGGCAGCTGGGGGCTTCCCGGGGGTGCTGGCAATGCCGGAGGAGGGTTTCACCCGGAAATCTCAAGCTGGAGGTCTACATGACCTGCCTGGTGCTGGTTCGGGTCCAGGTGACCGTGGCCTGGCGTGCTGGCCACACCACCCCGGCTGGCGGTGCGTGTGGGAAAGCATGAGTCACTCAGGCATGGCTAGCCCTCACTCCACCTCGGCTCGCCCTGCGGGAAGACAGCTGGGAGGGGAAGAGATTCCTTGATGGCTGTATTTTTACACCATCCTTGTGCAATTGCTTGCAGTGCCCTTGGGATCATTCTAAAGGCCCCGAGCCCCGATTCTCTCCGCCTTTATACTCCCTTTTCTGTACGAGCTGCTGCTCCGATCGGTGGTTCTGGCTGATGACCGTTTATGCAAGTGTCCTCCTTACCAGCTTCCAGGACCACCCTCTCTACAATGCCGCACCGCCCCCAGTCCTTTCTCATCCCTTCTTCTTGACTTGAATTTCCTCCACAGCACGTACCACCATCTACCATCCTAAATATTTTTCTTATTTATTTTATTCCTTGTCTATCTTTCTCTACATAGCAAATGTCTATAGATCAAACTACCTACGTGCCAGGTATGGTTCTGAGCTTCCCATTAATTCACGTGCTCCTCTAACAACCCTACGTGGTCATAAGTAGTATTCGTGCTTCTCTTTTGTAAGTGGGAGGCACGGAAAGGTTAAGTCGCTTGCCATGGTCACGTCTGGGCTACATGGTGGAACCAAGCCCAGGTCCAGAGTCCCTGCTCTTTTTTTTTTTTTTTTAAAGATTTTATTTATTTATTTGACAGAGATAGAGACAGCCAGCGAGAGAGGGAACACAAGCAGGGGGATGGGAGAGGGAGAAGCAGGCTCCCAGCAGAGGAGCCTAATGTGGGGCTCGATCCCACAACGCCGGGATCACGCCCTGAGCCGAAGGCAGACGCTTAACCGCTGTGCCACCCAGGCGCCCCCAGAGTCCCTGCTCTTTATCAGCTCATAGCACGGCCCTGTGAGGCTGGACATTTTCTGTTTGGTTCACTGTTGACTCTTCAGTGCTTCCAAGTGTGCCCTGCACAGGGATTCACTCAATGAACAGTCATCCAGCGAATGAAGAAATGAGTGCATGAAGACTGGACGTGGAGGACGAAATAAGCACTTGCCTTCAAAGAACTCACAGTTCCGTGGAGGAATCAGACAAAACATGATTACAAGATCACATCACGATGGCATCGTGGGAGTCTACAGGGGCGTAGAACTTGCCTAGCCCCTGGCAGGCAGGGCTTTCCGGAGGAAGGACACAGATGGGGACAGGCATGGTGACATTGCCCATTCCTCCAGACTCCTCCCCGGGGACAGACACACCTTAGCTCTTCTTGCCTCAGTTCGCACAGTGCCAGAAACTGATGGGGGCTCCATGGTGACAATGGAGGCAGATGGGGGAAGTGACCAGGAGCACGGGCTCTGGAAAGAGACGGCATGAACTGAATCCTCACTCTACCAAACACTAGCGAAGTGACCTTGGATGGACTCCCTCACTGGGCCTGGGCCTCGGTCCTCTCATCTAGAAGATGGGGACAGGAAACGATACCAACTTCTTAGGGCAGTGGGCAGGATTCCGTGAGATGTCCATGTGAGAGTATTTAGAACAGTGCCTGGCACAAGGAAGGGAATGTGCCAGCTCCACTGGAGATGACCGATACTCCTCTTCCATTCTAAGTTGGTTGCTGGCTTTCAGGGAGAGTTGAAATTTCATACATTAGTCTTATTACTGTAGTCTCCCTCCTGTGGTTCCACCCCATTTTCCAGAAACAGCTCAAAGCAGGGCAGGGACTATGTCTGTTTTATTTACTACTAGATTCCTAGCACCTAGTATAATCCCTGACACATAGTAGGTGTTCAAAAAGTATTTGTGGGACGAATGCCTGTGTAATCATATTTATTTAATTCTTGTGCAAATATTCATATCGCTGTGAAGGTGAATACTCCTGCTGCTGCTGCTTCCATTTACAGATGAGAACGAGAGGCCCAGCAGGGCTAAGTCACCTGTCATAAACACCGAGCCTGTACGCCAGACTCAAAGGCCAAAGCCGGTGCTCTTTCCTTCACACCATGCTACTCTCTGGACTCCTATACATCATGTCCTATTTCCCGGGGGGTTTTCGAGCCGCTGGGCCATCTTCGGTCGTAGAATCATCTCTGAATTCTATGACTCATATCTGAATCACGGAACGTTTAATAGTCGAAAGGGACTTTTGATGTCATCTCGACCTCCCACCCATTGTGGAAATTTCCTCTCCATTGTCTATCCAGATAATATTTGAATGCCTCCAGTGATGGAACACTCATTTTCTTCCTTTTGATTTATCCAGTTCTATGACTGGACCACTTTCAGATTCAGAAAGAAAGTTCTGGGGGCGCCTGGGTGGCTCAGTCAGTTAAGCGTCTGCCTTCAACTCAGGTCACGATCCCGGGGTCCTGGGATAGAGCCCCGTGTCAGGCTCTCTGCTCAGCGGTGAGTCTGCCCCCCGCCCCCGCTCGTGCTCTTTCTTTCTCTCTCTCGCTCTCTATCTCAAAATAAATAAATATTTTTAAAAAAAAGAAAGAAAGAACGTTCTGCATCCCTCATGTCAACAGGCCTCTTTTTAAATTTCTGTGTATCGAGTTTGTCAGCCTCTTAAGATACACAGAACGAATCTGTTGCCCCCTCCACAGGACAGTCTTTCGTATATTCACAGACAGCTCTCACAACCCTTTGGAGAATTCTGTTCTTGAAGCTAGCTGTTTCGGGTCCCCATAAGGCACCTAAAAGGTGACAGCCATCCTGAACCAGCTCAACAGGCCTCCCAAAGTGTTTTTGAGCAATGGTACCCCCTACTGGATATGGCGTGAACTGCATCAAAGGGCTCCATCCTTCCCTGGAAGCCTGAGAAGCTTCATCAGTAGCTGGGGCACTGGCTCGTGGTGGGAGGTAAAATAACCACTTATTGTAAAGAGTCATCGCTTTAGAGTCATACCTAGTTGTTTTCAATGTCTGTCTTAAAGAGTGTCACTGAAAACGCCACTCAAAGGTTCCTTGCCAATCATGAGGTTTCTGACAAGCTACAGGTTTGGGACTTCAAACCAGCATTCAAAAGGCTGCTTTTGAACCAAAAGGATTGGAAGGAAAGATGAAAATGAATATTGTGTTATGGGACTACAATTTTCTTCACTTGTCTTGTTTTCTATCATTTCTACAGTGCATATTTGTTGTAAGAAAAAAAACTTTTATAAAAAGAAAACGAATATTAAAAATGTCTCCTATCCTCCTTTCCCTTATTCCTTCCATGAGCTGGGCACTTGGTCTATAGCTGGGACACGCTGCCACCCCACAGGCAGGAGCGCCACGGTGACGTCTCTTTGGTGATGGCCAGCCAGGCTCCCCGCGAGCACCACAATCTGACCCTCACAGCCGAGGCTCTCAACAGGGCTGTCAGGAACTTTCTCCTCATCACCCACCCACCCTTGGTTCATGCCACATCCAGGTTGTCCGTGTCCCCTCGCCTTACCTCTCGAAGTCTTGCCCAACACACTGCTGGGCAGTGGTCACCGGCCCCCCCAGCCCTGGACTCCCCAGCTCCTCCCCCTTCTCTCTGCCCTCCTGTCACACCCCCAAGCTGCCTGCTCTTCCCTCCGTGGGAGCTCAGAGCTGCTTCAAACGACAATGGGTCAGAAAGACATCAGGGATTAGGAAAACAAGTCCTCATCGAAACGAAGACCTTGTGAGCAGCCGAGTCACTCCTCTGGAGCAAGTTCACGGCTAAGCGGGCTCAACTCCAGCCCGTGCCATCCGGGGCCCTCTCCGTGCACTGGGAACTCCGGGGCCCCTGGGTGCTGGGGCAGACTCACCCGGCAGCCTCTCGCTGCAGCACATGTCCAGGGCCCCTCCCTCGGTGTCATCGGCCGCGTGCTTCTCTCTCTCGCTCCTGCAGCAGATGAAAAATGCCACATGACGCCGTGGAGCCGGGATCAAGGCAGGACCCTGAACAAGGATAAAAAGCCTTCTTGCTCGCACTGTGTCTCTTTGAATAACCCTCCCCCGTGGTGCGGGACGGGGCGAGGAGAAGGACCAACCTGCAGAAGGGTCAAGCTGCAGAGGCGGGAGCACAATTCTGCAGGCGTGTTCCCTGTGCAATAACGAGCAGCAGCACCATGGCCATCCCCCCTGGCACGGAGGGAGGGCTTCCTATGCGCAAAGCACTTACAACCTTCATCATGCTAAGTCTTCATGGTGACCCCACGGATTAGGGATCAATCAACAGGCTCAGAGGAGTTAAGTAACTTGCCTAAGGTCACACAGCTCTTTAGGATGGAGCTGGGTATGAAATTACAGTCTAGGACTCCAAGTGTGTGCGCTCACTGTTGTAATGTTCTGTCTCCTAGTTCGTGTGGGTCTGAATCAGAGGTGAGCAAGGAGAGAGGTCTGGGTCACACACAGTCTATGCCCAGCTCCTCAAGGCCTGCAAGCACCTTGTGCCTCGGGCAGTGGAAAGTGCAAAACTCTTCTCCACAAATAGTTGGAAAATGTAGGCATATATATTTTTGTATATTCTAAATGTTCCGTTTCTTTGTGAAATCAGAAAACCCTCTTTCTAGCCAATCGGGGCACTTTCCAGGACTATACTGGGATCTAGCTTTTCTCCTTTACCCCATAAGCTGGAAAAGGTTGCTGGAGATCAGCTAGACCCCATGAAGTGTCTGCAGAGTAGACACAGCTTGGGGGCAACCCTGCAGCTCACAGGGGTTCCCCTACTTTGGAAAAGGCCTGCTATGCAAACATGGGTTCCAGTGGCTCTGCCTGCCCTTCATGTTCTCACCCCTGACAGCAGCGGACTGATCAAGGGCTAGACACTGCAGCCAGGCCGAGGCTGCACTTTTCAAATGCCTTCTGGAGGGCCTGCCGTCTGCGGCTGCTGGCTCTGAATCAGGGTAGTCCCAGCGTCGTGAAGAGAAGGTCCAAAAACGTCTGCTTCTATGGGCCTTAGGGGCTGCTTCGTTCCTGCCCATCCTGAGGCTTAAGTCTATCTATCAAAACCAGGAGATGCCCCAGGATCCTTCCAATAAATTCCAGTATTTCAGCTTAAGCCAGTGGAATCTGATTTCTGAAGTTAGCAACAGAAAGAAACTTGAATACAGCCCTGCCAGCATAATACTTCCACGAAATCCAAGAGGTCAACTACCTCTCTGCCCACTATTTCTGCCATCCTGCCTCTCAGACTGGTCCTGAGGCCTGCGTTAGGCCCAGCTGCAGACCTGAAACAATTAAGGATAGACCAGCAGGGTTAAGGGTGACCCTTTTCACTCTGACATCTTTTGATCTCAACTGGCATTGCATTATTTTATCTTTTCCTCACTCCAACTGGCAGGGGCTCTGAGAATCCCAAACCTTGGAGCCTAGCTCTCCTGCAGAGAGAAGGCTGCTATCTTCAAGGCCCTTTAAATGTCTCCTGAATCCCTCCACTCTTCTCCCTCTCCGCCACCTACATCTTGGTCCACGCCAGCCTCTCTTGCCTAGATTACTTTGGCAGTCTTTTAACTGGTCTCTGGCATTCACTCAGCTTGGCCCCTAAAACATTCTCCATCTGGTTCCAACACATACGGCTTCATAGGTTGTGCAGTTTACAACCTGCACAACTGGATGGGGCAGGCCTGAGCTAGAGACAACTGTTTCAAAACTCAACATTTATCATATAACCTTCTTTAAAAAATACTTTAGTGGCATCTTGCACTGAGAACAAAGACAGAAATGCTTTAACACATTTTACTAGGTCTCGCATGATTTGACCCTGGTATATCCCTACAACCTATTTCGTAACCCTTTTCCCTTTGTCCTCGGCACTCTAGCTACACTGGACAGGCTCTTTTCTCCACAGTGCCTCTGCACATGCTTTTCTCTCTGGCTAGAGAGCTCCTCCAGCTCTACTTCCTAGTACTTTTTACTCATAGCACTTGACATAGTTGGAAATTTCATTTTCACGTATGCCATTGTTTGGTTAATATTAGACTACAAACTCATTTCTGTTTTAGTCACCATGGTATCTTCAGAGCCTTGCACAGTGCCTGGCTCATAGTAGCGTTCAACAAATAAATAAATACTCCCCATTGAATCCGTGAATGTTGCCCTGACCGTCTTGAAAGAAACATCAGGAACCTCAAACATGGCCACTCTCTGAGCTGCCTCGTGGGTAGGTCCTTGTGAAGCCACCTGGAACCCTCCTCCACAGCTGTTGTCCGGAGCAGGCAGAGAGTCACACACCCAGAAGGCCCCTCGTTTAGCTCGGAGGAAAAGGGGGCACAGAATGGAGGTCTGACCTGCTCCAGGTACTCTATCGGGGGGGCGGCCATGGGGATCGGGATGCCGAGCTTTTGCTCTCTTTATTGTAGACAGCGCCCTGGCTGGAGGGCAGCCCATGAAGGCTGGCTCCTGGCTGGGTGCAGAAAGGTAACCAAGGTATCCAGATACCTCTGGAAGGGGACCCATGTGTGACTCACAGCTGCTTTCACACCTTAAGCCTCCCAGGCCCCAAGCCGTGTTCAGAATAGCTCAGCGCTGCATGTGTGCAGCGGACGCTATAAATAAGCTTCCTAGAAAATGACTAATTTCATAATCAGAAAAGCAGAAAGAGTAGCACCTCTCATCTGGAGAGGAAAATGGAGCAAGAGCCCGCTGCTCGGCCTTGTGGTTGAAGGGCTCCAGGCAAGTCAGCCAAGCACGGCGAGGCTGTTCAGGGGAGGGGTTAATTCGATTGCCGAAGAGAAGAGATGGTCCATTCAGGCTGGCCGGAGAAGCCCCGTCTCTGGACACTGCCCTCTCTCCTCCCCGCCAAGAGCAGAAACAGCTGCTTGCAGGGGATTCCTGCCGGCTCCTTCCTTCTTGCTTTCTATGAGCTGGCCAACAGGAGCAGAAAATGCAGCAACGTGCTGGGCGGGCTCCCCGCTGCTGCTCTTAGAACCAGACAACCCCAGCGATAAAAGGACTTGGAGATGGCCCCGCCTGTCCCTCCCTCCTTGAGGGAGAATATCTGGGCGGGGACAGAACCTTCCCAAAGCCATTGCCTCATTCAACAAGCGTTTGCTGAGCATGGCCTGTGAGCCAGGCACCAGAGCCGTCCTAGGAATACAATGACGAACCAGCCAGGCCCCTCCCTGCCCAGCTCCCCGTCATCTCAGGAAGACACACACGCAAACAAGACTGCTCCCACCCCTGCTTTCATCGACGTCTTCACGCGATACCGTGGGGAGCTCAGCTCAGACTGTGGTGAGGGGGCAGGGTGGGGGGCCTCCTTCACAGTGCAGACGGCAAGAGCAACACACAGCCGTATGGCACATTGGGCACCAACTGGGGGAGCAGGCCGGGCAGCGGGATGGGGAAGCGATACGGGCAAGGCCTCCGTCTGAGGCACGTCAGCAAGGCCTCACCGCCAGGAATCCTGCCTTCCCCGTGGGGCAGCCTTCTTCCACTTGACCATGGGGCTTGCCTTGAACAGAGGGGCCACGGGCTCCCATCCGTGGCCTGGGCGGGGGAGGTTTACAACAGGAAAGGGGGCCGGTGGCATGCGTTGGAGGAATGGATGTTAGACCCGGCCAGTGGCATTTGATCTGGTCCCAAACTACTCCTTTTTCTACATTGTGGTAAAATTCACCTAAGAGAAGAATTCACTATTTTAACCATTTTGAGAGTGTACAGTCTTGTGGCATTTAACTCATTCACCGTGTCATACAACGGCCACCACTCTCAGTCCCAGAGCACTTCCACCGCCCGGAAAAGAAACCTCGTACCCATCAGGGAGGCCCTGCTCATTCTCCCCTCCCCTAGCCCCTGGCAATTATTAATCTGCTTCCTGTCCCCATGCACTAGCCTGTTCTGGATGTTTCATATGAATGGCATCACACACGACGTGGCCTTCTGTGTCTGGCTTCTTGCACTCGGCGTCCCTTGTTACGGCTGAACAGCAGTGGCCCGTGTCAATATGCTACATTTTATCTATCCATTCATCAGGCCGTGGACATCTGGGTTGCTTCCACCTTCTGGCTGTTATGAACAGTGCTGCTATGAACCAAACTTCGCCTTTAAACTCTGCTCCCAACATGCTTATGACTGGGTGATCTTCTCTCACCCTGGGCCCCTGGAGCCTCGTCTATCAGATAAGGTGGTCAGACCCCTGGCAGCCTGAATGGCATCACTCTCACTTGTTTTGTGTGTGTGTGTGAAGGTAATGTTGACCGCCCCCCCCCCCCCCCCCCGCTATTCTATCATTGCTGGCTGCTGGAGACTGGACCTGGACCAGCCCGCCTCACCTTCCGAGAGCTCACGGTGAGCGGGGGAGACACAGGTACCTGCCGTGGGCGGGGTGAACCAGCATTCTAGCAGAGGCCCATGTGGGATCGGCTGGGAGCACCTCACCTCTCCTTGGGGGGTGGAATGGGGGACAGGTGGGTGCTGTTAGGAGGTGATGCCAGCTTTGCCCAGGACTAGTGTAGAGAAATAGCTGGCAGGTTGGGGGAGGGAGGCCAAGGAGCCTGCACCCTCTTTCTGGGTAGGTGAGGGGCTAGGAGGAGTTAGGATGCTGAAGTCATTCCTGGGGGTGAGTCAGAGCCCCCAGCAATCTCCTGACCCTACCCCAGGCAGACATGCCCTCTACCTTGGGCTTCATGCTCCTGGGGCTCTGGGGCCCCCGAGACACCCTCACTGTCACGATGGAGCTGCTACCAGCCTCCCAGAGCTCTGACCCCACCAGACATCGCTATTCCCCGAGTCAAACCTGTACACTCCTGCTTCTAGGCCTTTGTTCACGTTGCTACCTCAGCCTGAAATTTCCTTTCTTCCTCCTGCCAAATCTTACTCATCCTCAACATTTCCTCTTCCGTGGAGCACTCCCTGATCTCCCGGGGAGAATGAAGCTCTCCCATCTCCGGGCCCCCCCACCCTCCTGGCTCACTACTTCTCTCTGCCTCTTACTTTGTTCTGCTGCTATAGTTAGCTGTTCATGCATCTGCCTCCCCCACCACGTTTCCAGTCGCTTGAGAGCAGCCCCACCCCCTCAGCCACCTCTGCGTCCCAGGTGTTCAGGACCTGAGCCTGCGGCTGTACACGTTAGAGGTCAAGTGGAAGGCAGCGGCGGGGTCGTAGAGATAGTGGCTCTGGGGGGCTCTGGGAGGACAGACTGTAGCTAGGAGCTTCCCAGCCTGGAGAAGATGGCCAGACCACAACCAGAAAGAGGCCCATAATGTCACCTCGATTTTCGTCAGCGTGTTCAGCATGCAGGGGCCAAGGACATGCTGGTTTCATGGAAGACAAAGGATGAGACTGACTACCTCATGCAAATGAGTCACGTGGCCCCACGCATGCACGTGAAGAGGGCTTGCCCTCCTCAGTGGGGTGAGCGCCGGGGAAGCCCCCATATACCACTCACCTGGCTTCCTCATAACTCATTCCCAAGGTGTCAGGATGGGGAAAGGCGCCATCGGGGGCCAGGGCAGGAAGGTTCTCAGCAACAAGCACACTGGAGATGTGAATGGAGAGAGGCCAGCTTTAGAACACTCAGGTGGGAACTCAGGCAAGAGAGGTCAGGTGCCTGGCCTCACGTCACACAGCACAGACAGCGGTTTTCAGGTAGTTAACAAAATCCAAATTTCCTTTGGGAGTTAACTCTCTCTTCTCTGGGTGCCCCGCTTGTTTGTTGCCGCAGGGAGGGCCCAAGATCCGAGGTCTGTTACCTGTTATTCTGTGTTAGACCTTTCTGCCTAAATGACTCAGTTTCTGTTGCTGGCTACCAGAGAACTCAGACTGATGTGTGCAGTGAAGTTGGGGAACAGACAGGCTCTGAGCCCCAAGCTCCCAATGCTTAGTTCACTGCTATTTCCATCTTGCCAAGCTGCCTACCCTCCCTGCCCAGCTGTCCACTGTCCAGCCATCTGTCCCCACGTCTGAGCAGACTGCAAACTTGGAGTGTTCTGGATCCCAAACACAGGGTCTGAGTGTTCTCTGCTTGGGATGTGCCCAGATAAATGATGACTTCTCCATCCCGCTCTGTTGGTGGGAGACTGGGGCGTGAGTGTGGCAGAGACCCAAGGGAAGGGAAGGTGGAAAGACGCTGGAGAGGCCCAGCCTGCAGAGGGGCTCGGGCAACACAGGGTTTTCCATCTTCCTTGTGAGTCAGATCCAGGGACTGGAACATTCGTTTGCTCAACTAGTGTTTACTAAATAGCTCCCATGTGCAGGCCACGGAGCGTGCAGGTCAGCAAAACGCAATGGTGACAGAGGTGGCCAGGCTGATGGAGACATGTAAGGTGCTGTGGGGCACCGGTGAGGTCCCTAACGAGGCAGAGAAGTCAGGAAAGTTTTCCAGGAAAAAATCTATGATGTGCCGTGAAGGAGGAGCCGGGGTCAGCAGCTGCGGAATGACTGGCGGGAGGGGGGGGTGGACTGTTCCAGGCAGAAGGAGGGCATGTGAATGGGCCTGGAGTTAAGAGAAAGCATAGCACGTTCAAGAGATGGGAAGAAATTTAGTCTGACAAGACGAGAGTGGAAAGGGAACGTGACTGGGGACAGGGACCCTGATGGAGATGCTCATTTATGATATTCTTCCTTCCTGTTTTCCAACCCCCTCTCCTCCCTCCCAAGGTGAGGCGGACCTTAATTCTTCAAACAGCCCTAGGAGGACATACTTTCATTTCCTATGTTTTCTAGATGAAAAGATGGAGATTCAGAGACGTGAAGTGACCTGCCCCAGGCCACACAGCTAGTAATGACAGATCTGCCCCTCACTGTCCATGTTCCTAAGCTCTCTTCTGGCTTTCCACCTTTGTTGAGAACAATGCTCTGAAGGCAGGAAGAGAGTGAACATGAATGAATCAGCACACTACACCAGCTGTGCTGTATTTGTTCTTTTAAAAAATCCTCACTGTAGGTCTATTAGGCTACATCCCATTTAACAGATGAAGAAACTAAGGCTTGGGGGCAAAGGGACTCTGCCAGGCTCACGCAGAGGGAAAGTTAGTGAAGGAGCCAGAGGTGGACTCTAGTGTGCCTGTCCTCCTGCCCAGGGCCCCAAAGGAGCTCCTTGCTGTAGGGCCTTTAGCCTTGTATGGCCCCCGCCCCAGGCATGGAAAGACTGGGAATCCTGCCCTGGACCGTGGCCTCAGGTTTCTCCACGCGAATAATCAGCCCAGAGAGTCCTCCTTGGGAGACTGGTTCGGGTGGGGGTTGTCTATGATGGGGGCAGCCGTGTTCCACGACTGGAGCAACGAATGTACTCCCCGGCCAAGGATCCAGCAGCCCTGGACTCTTGTCCAAGGCCACCTTGTGACTTCGGGCCGGTTGTTTCCTCTAACCTGAGTCTCAGCAGCGCCAACTAAAACCAAGGGAATCGAACTTCATGACTTTTAAGGGCCTTTCCTTAAGGTCAAGCCTCAAGTTCAGGGCTGTCAAGGTGGATTTAAGGGGGTGGATGGTGGCGGAGTGGCAGGGGACCGGCAGAGGGCGCTCCCAGCAGCAGGGAACCAAGGCTTTGGTCCACGGAGCCCGCCTGGCAAAGGCCGCCTAGCTTCAAAAGTGTAGGGCGGATCCCACCCCAGCCAGTTACCGACTAATCTGATTAGTACCTGCCATGGACAGTCCTATTTGTAGGGTAAGCCCCCAAAAGATCAACTGAAGAGCAGGATTTCAGCGTTCACAGGTCATCTAGTTCAACCCTGTTCTCCAACACTCTGAAAACACTCCATTCCGCACCCTCTCTCAACACCTCCCGAGACCCAGGTACAGAATTTAGTGTACAAGGAAGAAACAGACACCCGCAAACGCGAAGGCACGATCACACGTCTTGCGAGGGTGTTCTGGTATTTCCACCCAGTTAGATGTGCACTCCTACTCATAACACCTTGGAATGTACTTTTCCCTTCACTGGAAAAGCCCCCTTTCCCCTTCCCAGCTTAGAAAACTCTCCAAGACCCTTTTAAGATCCTGTTCCGATGTCACCTCTCCGGCAGCAGCGTCCCTGACTCCCTGGGGAAGAACTGGGTGCTCCCTCTTCCTTTCTCACCCCTCTGTTTAGAAATTACCTATCGATGCCCAGATCCCCGATGCCCACGGGGCATCTGTACACAAACCTGTGGTTTAGAATCCCCGCAGGCCCCTCGGATTGAGCGCTTGCTGTGCGCGGGAGACCACGCCAACTGCTGGCCATGTTCTCCATCATTCATCTCTTACTATAATCCTATCAACTAAACGCAGTGATTGTCCTCCTCCGACACATGCAGAGCCTGGGACTTGGAGGGACTGAGTCATTGTTCAAGGTCACACAGTCGGTAAGTGGCCGAACCAGGCTTCCAACTCAGTTGGCCTCTACCCCAGGCCCAGGCTTTATTTAAACCACGAAGAGTACAGCTTCTGACACGGACCTTCCTGTTTGCCATGCCTACACTCTATCTGACACCTGGCGGATAGATTCAAGACATATTTCTTGAAAAGATACATTAAAAGCAGGCTAGAGACTGAGTAGGAATAAATGGCTCATTAAAAACCACAAACCACAGGCTGAGGGATTGGGCTGTCCGAGTATGAAGGAAGGATCCCGCAGTGGTTGCCCAATCTTGCACAGGGTACTTGATTCACTATGCCTCAGTTTCCTCACCTGTGAAATGGAAATAATCATCTACACTTCAAAGGATTTTTAAGGAGATTAAGCGAAGGGCGCCTGGGTGGCTCAGTCAGTAAGCATCTGCCTTTGGCTTAGGTCATGATCCCAGGGTCCTGGGAGTCCCTGCTCAGCGGGGAGTTGTCTTCTCCTTCTCCCACTGCCCCTCCCCCTCCACTTGAGCACATCCGCGCTCTCAAATAAAATCCTAAAAAAAAAAAGAAAAACCCTAAAAATGTTAGCTGTCATTATCTTGTATGTCAGGTATTGCCTGTTTCTCAGTAAATACAGCTCTTTTCCCCCATATAGATGAGGTCCATGGAGACGCTAGAATGAGCCTTATGATGTGTTATAAATTGGTTCTCGGAAAAATAAATAAATTTAAAAGTCCTGATTAGTGGCATTTGCCGATTTCCATGGTGTAAATGGTCCTACGGTGGCTGATTTCGAGCTATGAATGTGAGGGGTCAGGCTGCGGTCTTGCAGGAGATCAGTTTTACTCCGACTCTCTGCACCTCAGTTTTCTCATCTTTAAAGCCACATTGTTGGGATGAGGAAACACCCAGCTGCTAGAGGAATGCCTGGTGCAGAGTGTGCTATGTCAGAGCGAGCTCACACGACGGTCGTGGAGAGACACGGTCTCACTGCTGCTTGCCTGGCCCGGACACTGGCCCAACCCCAGCGCCTGGCCTTTCGCCTGACGCCCTGGCAGAGTCTCTGTCTTGGTCATCTGCCTTCTAGGACTGAAGCCTTGTCCATTCTCGCAGCTCTCCCCAATCCACGTGGAACTAGAACTCTGACTTGGCCTGTGTTGGTCACACACCCAGCCCGATCACAAATGGTTTCATGCTGCTGGTGTCTACAGGCCTCTGGTTTCAGCCCTAGGCGTCCCTGATGCGACCCCTTGGCCTGGACTACCTGTGTCTCTGCCTCACTCTGGACCATCCATGATGGCCCCATTTGGCATCTGCTCTGCTCTTCACGCTTACGAAACCACTTCTCATAGGGCTTGTATGCACCCCAGCGGGGAGAGCTGGGGTTCAGAGCTACGGGTGCTCCCCCTGCAACCAGGGAAGGCTCTAGCTCCTGCCACACCCCACCAGGAGGTCTAGTTCCGGCCAGAGTCCCCAGCCTCTGCCTCTGATTTAACCCTTCTGGGCTCAGGCCTGGCCCAAGCAGTGACAGCACAGGCTGGGAAGACCCTGGCACTTGAGGTTTTGGCAAAAGATCCAGACAAACCGGGTGACAGGCAGAGCCTGAGAGGCAAGGCGGAGGCTCCCTTGCCAGGAGAGACAACAGAGTGTCAAATGGAATGGGACGGGAAAAAAGAAACACCACACAGGACCAGAGTCAAGGTTTAAAAGGGTCTGACCTCCTCTATCCAGCTGTAGTATCAGCTGCATACCTACTATGTGCCCCAGGCTTTCCAATGCTTCATCAGACCGTTGCAGCCACCTTATGAAAAAGACGTCATTAGCTCACTCTGCACAGCAGCTAACAGGCACTTGGAGGGGTTAGAGCCTGGCACGAGCGCAGGTGAGTGTCACTCTAGTCCTGCTCAGGTGGCCCATGGAGAAGAGAGGACACAGCCTGGTCCTGGGCCAAGGGTAGATAGCCCTCTCACTGCCTCGTGCTACTGGACAGCTGGAAACCTGGGGCCCAGGACGGGTTGTCAACAGAGGTCCTTAGTTATGGGCAGAATCTCTTAAAACATGACACCTGACCATTCTGAGGCCGCACACCTCAAGGCAACCACAGCACTCTGGGAAAAGGATGGCTTTAGAGGCAAGAGACCTGGTTGAAACACTGTGCTTTGCCACCTTCTCCCCATAGGGTCCCTGCCCAGTGTCTGGACCTCTCTGAACCTCAGTGTCTTTCTCTGGGCTGCAGGAGTGACAGAGCTGCCCGCGGCAGGTTTGCGGTACGCACTGTGGAAGTGACTGCAGTAAAGAAAGTACCAGGCAGCCTGAGGCAGGCGCCCTCCTCCTTATTACAGCTGACGTGGCTCACAGCTTCATTTCCCAGCTCCCTCAAAGTCCACCCCGCACCGGAGATGCTCCCGCTCTTTGGACCAAGCAGGGCCATCAGCTCCAAGGGTCTGCTTCCTTTTTCCTCGGGCTCTGTCAGGTGTTCCCGGAGCTAACGAGAACAATGCAGGGCCTCCCCAGCAGCAGAGACTCTTCTTCCCCCTGGAGAGCCCTGGGCTGTTTCCAGGCCCCCTCGTCAGACCCAGAGCCCTTGGGAAGGTGGGTCAAAGAACTGGAAACCTGACCTCCCGGGATTCCCCAAATCCTCCTGCACCATGAACACTGCCCCACCTTCCAGCCACACTCGTTTTTGATTCTCAGCCATTGTCTCTCCTGTTCCTCCTTCCTGCATAGGCCTCCCCGTCCTCCTCTTGGAGCTGTGGCCTTGGGCCCTTCTGCCCTTGGGACCTCTGCTTTGTCACCATGCCTCCTCCAGGAAGTCTCTCTAGTGAGCCCAGTGCATGCTGAGTGTGCCTCTGGCTGAATTCTTCTCCCAGCATTTGATTTGTGACCCGGAATCTGGCAACAGACTGTACCCCACCCTGGGCTGCTCCCTGGCTCTCCTGTTCATAACCTGGGCTTCTGTGAGCTGCCCAGGCTGAGAGGGGTCAAAGGACAGGCATCCTTCTATATGGCCCATGACGGGGAGCCCAGTGCGGAGGAAGAGGGATGGGAGGCAGGGCTATGTGCATCCAGCATTTTCCTGTACCCTCAGATTTGAAAAGAAGATAGGAAGGAGTGACTAAGTGGGAGAAAAAGAAGGAGCAAGTGAGTGAAAAGAAGTAAAAGGGAAGGGCAGCTGTGTGAGACTCAGGGCCAGGGTCACAAGAGGCCAGATCCAGGCTGTTTTGGATCATGCGTTAAGGCTCTCTGTGAATTACCCTCTGATTATGTAACTCCTTGCCTTAATAGACTCCTCTTTAAAAACATTTGGAACTTAACCTCCTCCAGGCAGCCTTCCCTGATTGACTCGGATCTCTCCCTTGGCTCCCTGAGCTGTACTACTCTGTACTCAGTGATGCCATTTCCCATGACGCTAAGTCCTCTGGGGAAGGGCTGGAGGTCTCTGCCTCCCTGGCACGAGTTTCACTCTACATTTACATCTGTAGTCAGAGATATCTCACACTGTGTCTTTTATCGGCTTCAGAGGGTGGGGGACATTTATTTTGCATGGTTGTTTTAAATTGTTTTGCCTCCAAGACAATCTTGACACAAGGTCTGCTATCATTTTACAACCTTATATGATTCTTTACTATCAGGCTCTGTTGGGCCCAAGACCCAGTCCCTGCCCTCAGCCAGGGTCCAGCTTCGTGCACAGAGTCAGAAATGTGCTAAATGGCCAAAACATGGAAAGAGACCAGATGTCCATCGACAGATGAGTGGATAAAGAAGAGCTGGTATATATCTACAATGGAATATTACTCAGCCATCAAAAAGAATGAAATCTTGCCATTTGCAAAGACGTGGATACTAGAGGGTATTATGTGAGGCGAAATAAGTCAGAGAAAGACAATTATCATATGCGTTCACTCATACGTGGAATTTAAGAAACAAAGCAGATGAACACAGGGGAAGGGAAGGAAAACTAAAATACGATGAAAATTGAGAGGGAGGCAAACCACAAGAGACACTGAACTCCAGGTAACAAACAGAGGGTGGCTGGGTGGGGGGGCAGGGTAACTGGGTGATGGGCATTAAGGAGGGCACGTGATGTAATGAGCACTGGGTGTAATATGTAACAGATGAATCACTAAATTCTACCTCTGAAACATAAAAAAAAAGAAAGAAAGAAAGAAAGAAAGAAAGAAAGAAAGAAAGAAAGAAAGAAAGAGGAAGGAAGGAAGGAAGGAAGGAAGGAAGGAAGGAAGGAAGAAAGAAAGATGTGCTAAATACCAGCAGAGGCTATCTTAGGGGAGCGCCTAGCGGGGCACAATGGCAGGGTCTGGGAAGTTGTACAGAGAGATGATGGGAGTCTCTGGGACAAGCAGGAGTCCAGCAGACCGCGGGGAGGGCATTCCAGGCCGAGGACAGCGCTGGGGCAAAGACCCGAAGAGATCAAGGAGCAGGAGAGTGGGGGAAAGAGGACATGTGGGTGCGGCTGGAGAGGGGGTAGGAGACGGGGCTCCGTCGGCATGGTGGCCGGCTTGGTGCCGCAGGCTAAGGCATCCTGACTTGAACTTGGAGGCCGCCTTTTCTCGGCGGCGTGAAGGCAAGGGCTGCCACTCTAGCTGGCACGTAGAAATCTGTGCCAGTGAGGCTGGGGGCGCAACACCACGGGTCCCCCGAACCGCCTTATGCCACAAATGACCCCATGCTATGATGCCATTCCTATGGAGTTCAAGAACGGTCGAAACATCCAGAATGACAGGACCAGGAGCAACGGTTACCTCGGAGGGCAGGCACCTCGTTCCTGGTGGTCACGACCAAAGGTGCTGCTGGCGATATGCAGGGGATGGGGCCGGGGAGGTTTCACAACGGAGAGCTCTCCCACTCAGAGGCCAGGAGGGTCCCTGGTGGAAAGCAGTGCTGCAGGCCACGGGCCGCACGGGGTGGGGGGGTTAAGGAGTGGAGGGGACTGGCTGCATCTGGCTTTGGGGAAGACAGGGCTTTGGCCATGACGGGAGCCCACAAGGTCCAGGCATCTCAGGGCAGCGAAGTGACGCAGATGGTGGACACGGGACCTCCGTGGCCACTTCTGGGCTTTGTATTTGGTCAATTCCCGCCTGCTGTCCCGAAGCCGCTCAGGCCCAGGAGGAGCCCCGGATGTCCCTCCGTGGTACCCCAGAAGGGGCTGGAAGGAGCTCAGCTAGGGTAGTCAGAGGGAAAAGGAAATGCTCCCCCCCCCCGCCCCCGCCTCCCTGCCTCATGATAAGCCATCACCCTCCTCTGAAACTCAGTCTCAGAGAGGTGGGGCGCCCTGGGGGCTCCGAGTCACCAGCGGCAGGGCTGGAGGCTGCTGGTACAGAGAACCATTCCCCGAAATCACGGGCAGAAGAAGAACACAGCCGACTTCCACTACAATGCTGGCCTCACCTCCTCCTTCAGGAAGCCTTCTCGGATCTCCACACTGTGCAGGTGTCTCTCCTGCGTTCCCACAACCCTTGGCCCAGCACTAGAGGACAGGGATTGCCTAGGACTGAATTCTGGCTCTGCCACTTCCTTGCTGTGTGTTCTTGGCAAGTGCCTTAAGCTCTCTGCGTCTGTAAACTGAGGACAATAAAAATCTTCTGCACAGAACTGTCACGAGGATTAGGTGAGATAATGTCATAAACACCCAGAAGAAGAGAGTGCTGGTCCTGATTATCAGAGCACACATCAGGATGGAGTACAGTTGCTGGGTTACTTGTCTGGCACCCCCAAGGGACGTAAGCTCCTTGTGGGCAGGGGCCTTGTGGCCACGTGGATTTCCTGGCACAGTAAACACTTGCACGTATGAATGAATTGCATCCACTAGGACCTCTCCGGAGAGCTGTCTTTTTCCACCCACAAGGCCTCTAAATCACAACAATTCTTCAGAAATGGTGGCTGCATTCACTTTTACTCTGTTCCCTCTTCTCTCCTACTACCTCAAGGGCACAAAGAAGCTGCGAACCTCTACTTTTTCATTTTTTTTAAGATTGTATTTTTGAGAGAGAGAACGCACGTGAGCTGGAAGGAGAGGGAGAGAGAATCTGGAGTAGACTCTGGGCTGAGTGTGGAGCCCGATGCGGGGCTCAATCTCATGACCATGAGAGCACGACCTGAGCTGAAATCAAGAGCTGGACGCTTAAGTGACTGAGCCACCCAGGCGCCCCAAGCATCTGCTTTTTTAAATTAATGGCTTCTTTCCAGACTCCAAACTCCTAAGACTTCATTCAGTGATCTTTTTCATGCTTGGCCCCCAAAAATCCTTTTTTAAAAAAATCCCCAATGGATCCTCACAAAGTTAAACACAGAATGATCTGATTGACTTGGATCTCTCCCTTGGCAGAGATCCAGCAATTTCACTTCTAGGTCCAAAAGAATTGAAAGCAGGGACTCAGATACATACACCAATATTCCTAGCAGCAACAGCTGTCCAAACAGCCCAAAGCTGGAAACAACACAAGTGCTCGTCGGTGGATGAACAGATAAACCAGATGTCATCCGGACACTGGAATATTACTCGGGCTTAAAAAGGAAGGAAATTCTGACCACATACAACATGGATGCATCATGGGGACACTGTGCTAAGTGAAATAAAGCAGACACAAAAAGGCAAATCCTTGTATGATTTCATTTATATGAGGGGCTGAGAACAGGTGAATTCATAGAGAAAGAAAGCAGAATGCAGGCTACCAGAGGCTGGGCGGGAATGAATTCATTGTTTAATGAACACAGAGTTTCAGTTTTGCATGATGAAGAGAGTTCTGTGAGTGGTGGGGGGTGATGGTGGTGCAACAGTGCGAATGTACTTAATGCCACCGAACTGACACTTAGAAATGGGTCAAACAGCAAATTTCACGTACTCCGAATTTTTAAAAAGTACCCCCAATGGAACCAACAAAATGCTGGAGGGACCCCATCTTGAATCGGACAGAGCTGAGTTCCACTCCGCACACCCTCAGCGCTCCTTTGCCTCTGGCCTCCTGATTCGTGATCTCCCCGCTCATCCTCTCCTTGGCTCTCACTCTGGTGTCCCCTGTTCTCTTTCTACCCCAGGACCTAGGGCCGCATTATTTATGTCCACGAAATCAACCTGCCTCTGTCCACAGTCACTCCTTTCCGTCCCTTGGGCCCCTCTTTAACCCCTCCATGGCCCCACCATACCCTCTTAAGGATGCTTAAAACAGATGCCTTGAGAATCGCGTGAAGATGTTCACTACTATATCCACCAACAAAGAAACGGCTAAACAAAATAGAGTAAAGCCACTGAGGCTAAAAAGAAGATCATGACGGAACACAGAAGTCATGATAAAATGTTAAGCGAAAAATGCAAGGTACTGAAACTAGAGGTGGACTGATTTCATCCATTAAAAAATACAGACCTTTAGAGGCAACCAAGAAACAGACTCTTAATACAGAGAACAAATTGATGGTCTCCTGGAGGGGAGGTGCGTGGGGGGCGAAGGGAGATAGGCGATGGGGATTAAGGAGTCCACTAGTGATGAGCTCTGGGTGATATATGGAAGTGTTGAGTCACTATACGGTATACCTGAAACTAACATTACACGATATGTTAACTGGAGTTCAAATAAAAAAATAAATAAACTGCATACATAAAAAAAGAGATTTTTAGAAGAAATAGGACAGGATGTCCAAGCTCATGGTTAATCTTACATTTGCTTCACAGCGTGGTCATGTTTTTACAATGCAATTTATTTTTTAAGGCCAGGCAACACCCTTAGGCTGATGATGAAACATACAATCTTTGGAGCTGACTCTAGACACCCACATGCTGCCCATCGCTGAAGTCCACAAATCCCTCCGAGTGACTTCCAGAGAGTTCTGGGAGAGGAGAACATTTTGACTCTTAAGATAGACATGTTGAATGACTTCAACCAACCACTTCACCATGCAAAGGACAATGTAGGGTCTTTATTTTACCATCACAGTGACCAGGAGATCTGGCCAGGAACGGTTTGCCCCCCCCATGTAGCCCAAAGTTAGACATCCTCACCAAGATCCTTGCTCTCTACCAAATCTGTGAACTGTGGACTTTTGAACCTGAATGACAACACATTCAAATCATCTGAACTTTATCATTTTGATCATTCTACACCTTACTATGCCATAATATCTTTATTTAGGGGTTGATATAATTCCAAGGTATGCAGCTTTGTACATAAATGGTCATTTCTAACATTCATTCATTCAACAACTATTTAGTGAGCTAGTGCTCAGTGTCAGGATTGGCTTGCTAGCCACTAAGAATACAAGGAGAGTATGACTCTGGTTCTCTTGGAACCCCTTAACACTATGATTTCTTATTCCTCAGGCCTATAAACACCTACACGATCCGGCCCTGCCCCTCTCTCCTACCTTTTCCCTTACCACCCTTCCTCTCCTCCTATCTCTTACAGCCACACTTGCTGTTCCCTTAAAACACCAAGGTATTCTGACCCCAGGGCCTTTGCACTGATGGTCCCCTCTTCTTAGAATGCTATTCTCCCTGGTGTCCTCACTTCATTTAGGTCTTTGGTCAACTCTTACCTCTTCAAAGGCAATTCTATTTAAAGGTAAACCTCTCCCTTCACTCCTCCCCCTCCCCACCCTGTTTTATTTTTTCTCCAGAGCACTTCTCACCCCTTGAAATGTCATATCTCTGCTTATGTTTTATTTTCTGTCTCCCTTGGTAGAGCTTGGGCAGGAAGTTCATCTTTTTCAGCAATGTATCCCCAGAGCCCAGAACAACCTGGCACATAACAGATGTTTCTACGTATCTGAAAACTGAATGAACGAATGAACAAACCGGCTCTTGACAGCTCGGGGTGCTCAGTGAGCCAGCTTTGCAGGAGTCAATACGATGCCCTGTCAGATCCATGGTCCCGACTGGCAGGCCTCCCCATCTCCCTTACTGTTGGGCTCTCTCTGTGAATGGCATCCTTAGCCATTCAGGCTCAAAACCTTGCCACCACTTCTCATTCCTCCCTCCCTCTAGCGCCCACGTCCAAACCACTGGCACTCTGGCCTCCTGCACCAACTCCTTTCTCTCTTCATTCTTACGACCACCCCCACTCCTTATCTCTCACTTAGACCACTGTCATTGTGTCTTACCTGGGCCCCCTGCCAGCAGGTCCTCCCCTCCAATCTGTTCTCCACAGGGCAGCCAGGATGAGTTTCCTATTGGCCAGGCTGGATCATATCTCACCCCTACTCAGAAACTAAAAACCAATCTCTTCGCTTGGCATTCAGTGCTCCCAGAAACTGCCTCCTCCACCTTCCTACCTAGGCCTCCTTCTCGCAACTCCTCTGTTAGCCTTTCTGCTCCAGCTGGAACGAAACACTTTCCAGTTTCTACACATGCCCAAGAATCCCCTGCTGCCTGTTCTCTGCTCATGCTGCCTCTAATACTTGAAATAATTTCCTTTCTTTCTTCTAGTGTACTAATCACGTAGCCCCAACTCAAACGCTACACAGCTTCTCCAAGAAACGGTTCCTGATTTTTCAGAAGAATAAAATTCAACTGTCTTCTCAACTCTTTCCCAAAGGGCATTTATCTCTCTTTTAGGGCCGGTGTTGGGAAAGGACAGGCAATATGACGTAGGAGAGAATTCAGAATCTGGACCCAGATGACCTGAGCTCGCACAGCTCTCTGGCTCTGAGACTTTTAAAGAATGCACCCTTAGATAAGCTCAACTCCGAGTCTTAACTTCCCCATTTACAAAATGGGAATGATAACACTGTGGCTGTCATGGGTGTGTTAGAGAATTAAATGTAAGCCACAGTGTAAGAAACCACTCTGTCAATTACTAAATTCAGTCATGATTAGCGGCAAAACAACCGATAAACAGAAGTGTTCCTTGTCCCGGGGACGTTTCATGGATGTCTTACGCCGGCTGAGCCCTAAGTCCAGTGGGGAAGGGATTTTTTTTTAAGGCAGACGGACTCCGCGGCCCTAAAATCCCATGTCTTTGGGCAATCTGAAGAGGGAAGACGTAGAGGGTATATCCACAAAACTGGGGCTCTAATGGTATTACTAGTTACCTATTCTGGAGCTCTTTCCATGCCCCAGGCACTGCGCTAAGTACCCTACGTAAATTACCTCATCTTTTATTCCTTCGCAGAGTAATAGAGGAGGAAAATCAGGCCCACAGCAGTTATATAAAGAAGAGCTCCCCTTCCCCCTACCCCTCTCCACAATTCAGACCTGAAAGATACCCTGAAAATCTCCAATCCAATGATCTTATTTTTCAGATGGAGAAACTGAGACCCAGAGAGGTTGTGAGCGTTTACTGAAACTGTCCAGCCAGTGAGGAGGAGACCGGGCCTGGAACCCAGATCTCTTCACTCTCAGCGTGGGAGCCACTACTCCGCAAAGAGCCAGGGGGCACCACGCATTCGAAGTCCATGTAAATGACGCCTCTGGAGGGCAACGCCATTTCTGGGGACTACAGTGTGAGTGGTGGTTCCTGGAGTTATGGCACCTGGTCACCTTGCCAGGCTGCTCACCCCACTCCAGAAGGAAGCTCTTGAGACAAGAGCCTCGGGCCCCTAGAGACTGAACACTGCCCTCCTCGCCAACTACTATCTCATCCAAGGGAGTCTCCTCGGAGAGTGACCGACTTCATCCATTCACCATCCATACCTCTCGGGGCACCGTGTGTGCCAGGCATCGGGCTCAGCTCCGGGGACACCCAGCTGCCCTTGAGGGAGCCTTGCCCTGAGCTGCCACCCGAGCCTGGTGAGGCTGTAACCCAAGCTTCTCCAGCAGCTTTGTCAGCAACACCAAGAGGCCGTACTCAACACACGTCAAGGAGGAAGGGGTGGCCTGACACGAAGAACTTGGGGGACCTCCCTAAAGGGATGATGCAAGGGGCCTGGGTAGATTAGAAGACCCAGGCCATTAAGGAGGAGGGGAGTGTGACTGGGAAGGCAATAGTCAGGTCAAGCTGAGGGAAGGGGTTGACTCTTGAATGCCATACCAACTGGTCCAACTGAGGACACAGGCTCAATGATTCCTGGGAGAATCCAACACCCTGGAATCTGATCTCCTGCCCAGAGTTGCTTCATTCTCGAAAATTAAATCCCTGAACCTGGAGTGCTTGCTTGCATAAGAGAGCAACTAAAGCCCCCCCCCCCCCCCCAGGATGGTAGCAAATAAATGGCACCTGCCGCTCCAAGTGGGGGCAGGGCTGAAATTACAAAGACTTCCCTGGTACACTCAGATGAATTTGGGGGTTCTGGGGCTTCAATGGCTATAGGATTGAATTATGTAGGAGGAAAATGAATATGAAAGTCAGAGACCCTAGATTCTAATGCAGGCTTTGTTACTAACTCTGGTGACCTTGGTCAAGCCACCTCACCGGACCTCAGTTTCCCCATTTGTAAAGTGAGGGGGTTAAATGAGTTCCAAGGGCTCATCTGGTCCTGACCCTCTAAGCCACGTGATCCTTGGTAAGGTAAGCCCCTCAAGGCTCTGACCGGGACAATCTCCGGGTTTTGCAGGAGCCGGGGCCTCATCTAGGAAAAAGGGGCATGCTGGGGGAGGGGAACGCGCTGGGCTCTTATTTTGGGGGTGGGTGGGTAGCGTGTTGTTTAAGCTACACGGTCGTCCGGGGGAGGCGAAGCGAAGGGAAGGCTGGGAGCCGCGTTTCACAGGCCAGCAGGCTAGCGGCGATCTCCTGCCTCCCTCCGGAGCTTCAGACCCCGGAGAGGCGATGCAGCCAAGAGCCGCGCACCGGCCTCGGTCGCGGAGGCTCGGACCCGGGACCGCCGTCTCCATCCTTCCCCTGAACCGTGCACCAGCTTCGTGGGGAGTGGCTGCTGCTCTCTCCCCGGTACCCTGCGCCGAGCCCCCTCCCCTGCGCGGGGCCCCCTCCCCCAGTCCGGGGGCGCAGGGAGCCCCATGGGGGCGTGGCGGTGGCGGGCTCCGGCTTCTCGGCCCTGGGGGTTGGCGGCCGTCTCAGTCGCTGGGCCGCCCCGGGAGGGACCCCGCGCCTTCCACCTACCGGCTCCCCACACAAAGGCGCCCACAGAGGCGCAGCACTTACCGGCCAGAGCGGGCTCCGGGCGCCGGCGAGCGGGCGGGCGGGCAGGCTGGCGGGAGGATGTGCGCGCGCGAGTGTGCGTGTGTCTGCGTGTGTTCCTGTGTGTGTCTGCGCGAGTGTGTGTGTGTGTCTGTGTGTGACGGGGGCCGCGCCGAGCTCTGTGCGTCTGCGTGTGCGGGGGCGTCCGTCCGTCGGTCCGTCCGCCCGGCGCTCCGTCCCGCGCTCCGTGCGCGCTCCCTCGCCCGGACGCTCCACCAAATGCGCCTGGGCTGCGGAGTCGCGGGCGCAGCCGCCGGGTCGGCTCGGCACCCCCGGCCCCGGCTCCGCCCCGCCCCCGGGCGGCCTGGCGCCGCTCCCCGGGAATTGCGCAGGGCCCGCGGGGCTGGCGGGCGGGGCGCGCGAGCTCCGGCAGCGCCCAGGGCCCGAGTGGGGCCGGATCGCGGACCCTTCGTCTCTGACCCTGCGCTCAGGCGCCCCCTCCCCCCTACTCTGCTCGGAGTCCCCGCGCGCGCCGCCCCCGCGCGGAGGTTGCCTGGACAGGGAGGGCGGGGGAGCGGGAGAACCGCATGCATTTCATTCATGATTTTCTCTGTACGGGAGCCCCGGGCCCGGGCTGCGCCGATACGGCGACCGCCAGAGGGACCCCAGCGGGGCCGCGCGCGCCGAACCCAGTGCCGGACGTACAGGCAGACAGATGCGGGTAGAGGAAAGAGAGACAAAGGGGTCAGTGCTGGGGGGCGGGGAGTGTGCATGGAGAGGGTGCTGTGCCGCTCCCCGATGTTGCCCGCAAGATGCCAACATCTGCACGGAGTGGTTGCATACCCAGGCGCACACAGTGCCGGGTGCCCAGGACGGGCTCCAGGACTCGGAGGCGGCACCCGCCTTCCCACTCTTCCCTCTTCAGCTTCTGGGGAGCAAGACCTCCCTCCGCTAGGTCTCTCCTGCCTGACGTTCGCCGTGGGGCGCGCACCTGTCTTGGCTTTCTCATGGGCACCAGGGGCCAGGACGCCCAAGGAGCTACCCATGCGCCCCATTATCCCACATTTCCCAGCTGGCACCCCGCTAGCTGGAGGTTCCTGATATTCCTGATGAGGGGCTTCTTGAGGCATCAGGCTGCACACAGAGCAGGGATCCTAAGCTCCATTTTTACGTGGGGAAACCGAGGCACAACACCACACAGCTACCACCCTGGTTCCAGCCACCATCCTCTTTCACCTGGATTTCTGCAATAGCCACAGACTGGACTCCCTGCTTCCAACTTGGTCCCTGCAGTCGATTCTCCACACAGCAGTCAGAGATCCTTTGAACACGTAAGTCTTCTCCTTCGCTGGAAATCCTACAATGGCTCTTCCTTTTAGACAAGTGAAAGCTAAAGCCCCATAACATCCTGCAAGGCCTCTCCTGGGCTGGCTGTCTTTGAACTCTCTAACGTCACTCCCTACCACTCTAGTCACACAGGTCTCTTTTAATGCATCACCAACATGGCAGCCACCCTGTGGCCTCAGGACCTTTGCACGCCTCTGCCTGGAAACTTCCGCAGATGGTCACATGTCTTGCTCCTTTACTTCTTAAATGTGTCACCTCAAAGAGGTCTTCTGTGACCATCCTTTTTTTAAATTGGAGGCCCACTCCCCCTATTTTCTCCATAGTAGTCAAGACCTTTATTTTGTGTTTCCTGTGGTTCTTTGGCCCTTTGCCCTTAGCTCTCACCTCAGTCCTCTGGCGTTCCAGTCCTCCAGGCTCACCAAAATTTTGTTCTTTAAACAAACTGATTTTTCCCATTTCTATCCTTCGTTCAACCTGTGCTTTCAGCCTGGAAAGCCATGCCCCTATGTTTTACCTAGTTTGAAAGGTCCAGTTCAAATACATCCTTCTCCATGGGGCCTTCACTCCTATCCTGGGGATACTCTGTACTCATTCCTTTCTGTCTGCTGTGATAGCAGTCCCCCCTTTCTTTCTTTCCTTCCTTCTTTCTTTCCTTCTTCCCTCCCTCTTCCTTCCTTCCTTCCTTCCTTCCTTCCTTCCTTCCTTCCTTCCTTTCTTCCTTTTCCAAGTGCAGTATAAACTCCTAGGATAGGGCTGGGTCTCTTATCTCCCCCCAGTTCCCAGCACAGAAGGGACCATCAGTACATGCTTGTGGGTCAAGGGCAGTGATTTGGAAGGCCTGGATCTTGTTTAGTCCTTTTTTCCCTAGGAGGGGCACAGAGCTCAGCTAGGTCTTCTTGTTATCCTCAAGTAGTTGCCTGTGGATCCAATATCAGATAACCAGGCCGTGCTGCTTGGTCTGTATGGTATGTGGGTAGACATGTCAGTTGGTGCTCAAGGACCTGCTCTCCCTCCCTGAGAGCATCATCTCTGTCCTTCAGCATAAGGCTGATTTTCCCTGGCGGCGTCAGTGTAACAACAGCAGCGACCGTAGTGAACGTTTCGTATGCTCCAGGCACCGTTTTGTGTATTTTTCATGCACAGCCCTAGTTCATCTTCATGACAGCTTGGGAGGCAGGCATTTTGATATCCCCATTTTCAGAACAGAAACCAGAAAGAATAAGTGACTTAACTTAAAGCCTTACAGTTGATATGCGAGGGGTGTGTGTTTCAAATTCAGATCTAGTTAATTCCAAAGCCCGAGTTCATAGAGCTGGGGTGCCTTACCAGTGAAAGCCCTGGAGACTGATGGAGGGGTGGGGGTGGGGGGAGGGCTCAGAGAGCCTCAGCAAGGTCAGCCTGGCCCAGATTCTTTTGGAACCCAGCTCAGGAGTCACAGAGGCTTGGCCCTCCAGCGGGTGCGGGGCCTCGCAGGTTTCTGTCAGTGATGCCTGTGACGTCCTGTGCTGGAGGCTATTTGCTGCCCTCCGTAAAGACAATGCTGGAAGGCCAGCACTGCCTCACAGACATTCCTAGCTGTGTGCTGGGTTCCAAACCCAGCCCCAGCTGTCAGATGTGGTTAACAACGTTCATCTCAAAGGGTTACAGTAAGGATCTGTGATGATATATATGGTAATATACCTGCATGATATATACCTGCTTGTCTATACCTACAAAGTAGTAAAGGGTCCAGAAATGATCTGTCTCCTTTGCTTCTTGTAGGGGATTTCTGCCCCATGGGGATATAGCTAAACTAGTCTTCTTACCCCTTTTCTGCCCTGTACATCCTCTTATTAAAGAGTTTCAGAGTCCCATTGTCCGGTAAGTGTTACCGTGGGGCGCAGTTAAGGAAGGAAAGTCTAACTTTTATGAAGGGCTTTAAAAACAAGCTATCCGTGTTGCTTCCCTGTATTCTCTCCTTTCATGTGCATGGGTACATTGGGAGGGAGGCGCTGTTATTACCAACGAGGAAACTGAGACCCAGTAGTGTGGCCGGCCATGGCTTCCGCACGGCCACAGTACTCCCTAATGAATGGCAGGAATGAGATTCTTTTTTTTTTTTTTAAGATTTTATTTATTTATTTGACAGAGACAGCCAGCGAGAGAGGGAACACAAGCATGGGGAGTGGGAGAGGAAGAAGCAGGCTCCCAGCGGAGGAGCCCGATGTGGGGCTCGATCCCAGAACGCTGGGATCACGCCCTGAGCCGAAGGCAGACGCTCAACGACTGAGCCACCCAGGTGCCCCAGGAATGAGATTCTGATCCGTATCTGACTCAGTGCCCTGAGAGCACCGGTCTCTTCGCCCCATCAGCATGCAGAGTGAGCCCCCCATTTTGTTTTCTCTTCTCTGATGGGGAAGAAGGAGAATTCTGTGAGTCCCATGGCAATGAAGTCGTTCTTGGGGGTTTGGGAGGGCTGAGGCTTACTGGGCCACTTTGTATGACTCATGTACTCTCTCTTGAGGAGGGGAGGAGGAGGGGTTTGGGGAAGAGGAGAAGCGGGGAGAGAAAGAGGGCCTGACTAACCGGAGAGCATCTTGCTGGTGGTTTTGGATGGGCTCTTAGAGATTAGAGTCAATATTTCTTGCTTTTGGTCTCAGAATTCACTCTACTGGTAATGAAATGTTTTGCTTCAGTGAAAATGCTCCCCTATCCAGATTTTATTTATTTACTTACTTATTTATAACCCACCCCAAGCCACAAAGGATTTGGGGTAGCTTACCACAGGAGCAGAAACCATAAAACAATGTTAAAATATCAATAAGGATAGAGAATCAGGACCAAGGAAGATGTAAATAAACTTTGAGACACAAGACCAAGGCTTGATAATTACAGCTGATTTTTATCGAGTTCTTCCTGAATGCAAAGGAATTCGTTATTTTATTTAACCCGTAAAAAGAGCCCTGTGAGGCAGGTGCTCTTATTATCTTCACTTTGAGGCGCAGGGAACCGAGGGCCTGCGAGATGAGCTATGATGCCCAAAGTCACGTAGCTGGTGAGCAGTAGAACCAATATTTGGTTTGGTTTTGGCACTCGTGCCCTTCACCACTGTCCTGCCCTGCGTCTCCAACGGACAAAAGACCACAGATATGCAGACCGCAGGGGCCTCCAGAGTACTGGGCTTGAGCCCCAAAGTCAGTTCTGATCTTCTTGGATGTCAGAAAGAAAGGAAACTGGCACATGGGACCAGCGCCCTCACACCGTTCGAGTCTCTGGTCAAGGTCACTTCCTCAATGAGGCGCACCGGACGTTGTCATCTGTTTGGATCACTGATATATACCAAGCGTCGCAGACAATGCCTGGTGTGTCGTAGGTGCTCAATACATTTTGGGTGCATGCTTGAATGATTAATTCAGCGAGAAAGAGACAGATCAATATGTCTAAAGTGGCAAAGTAGGTCACCTTTTTTTTTTTTGCTATCTCATATTTTCTTTCATTCCTTCCTCCTTTCTTTTCTTCTTTGTTGTTCTCCTGTTCCTTTCCATAAAGAATTTGAGGCAGCTTGAGCACTTAGCCCTCAGAGCATAGCTTTAGGAGGCTTCTGATGGTAGACTCTTAGGGTCCCTGTGACCAATGGCCTTAGTGTCATTGTTATAGCAAATGCATAAATGGGATTCATGAAGCTGATTTTGGGGAGGTCTCTCAACATAAGTTGGGCATTATCCCACACCTAAATTGGCAAAGGTAATTTGTTTAGGGGTCTAGGAATAGTGGCCAAGTACCTTTCCCAAGGACTTGGGATTTGGAGCAGATGCTGTGGGGATGGAGATGGGAAAATTAAAGCAGAGCATTTGTGTGAAATAATTGACTTAAAAGAAGAGGACATCTTTGTGTTCCTAAGAGCTCACCTCCGGAGTCAGATTTCCTGGCTGCAAGCCTGAAGAGTGAAAAGCCAAGGACATTAACAAGGTTTGTCAGAGGAGAAGCTGAGCTGAGACCAATTGCTGGGGAGGATGCGGGTTGGGGGTGTGATGTGATCTTTTTGTAGGAGCTGGCTTCAGATCCGGGCCAAGCCTCTGAGAGCCGCAGACACCAGCCTGTCAACTCAAGGTGAGGGCCAAGGGCACCTTGCTGCCAATCCCAGGGAGAAACATCTGAAACACTGTGTCAGGAGGAGTGGGAGTCAGAGCTTTGATGACTCCTCTAGGATCCTAGGAAGCAGACTCATGCAGCAGATACTCTACGGAGGGCCTCCTCTGAGCTGGCCGCTGTTCCAGAAGCTGGATACACGTTAGAGAACAAGATGGGCAGCTTCCCTGCTCTCCTGGAACATACATTCTAGGGGGACACACTGCAATGAATCAAGTTAAAATAATGAATAAAAGGATAATTTCAGACGGCGGTAATGGCAGTGAAGGAAAAGAAAGGAGAACAGGGTGATGGATAGTGGAGGCGGAGGGAGGCTGCTTCTGACTGGGTGTTTAGGGAGGGCCTCTCGGAGGAGGTAACATTTGAGCAGAAACTTGAGTTATAAGAAGAAAACGGCCATGCAGAGTAGGGAAGAGCTTTGCAGGCAGAACTTTCTCTTCTAGGCGCAGCAGGAAGGCCAGGGAGAGATGTGGGAGAGGACGCTGGGGGAGTTTGAGTTTCATTCTAGTGATGGCAAGCTACAGGATGTGTCTCTGTGGGGAGAGTGATGGGGCTTGACTTGAATGTGGCATCCTAGAGAGCAGAAGCATCAGAGAAGCACTGAGAATCCCAGCCCTCTGCTCTCAAAGGGCCCCCAGAAGATGTCCCTTCCAGTGCTTCCCAAGCTGGCTGCCTCTCAGAATCATTGGGGGGAACTATTTAAAAAATATAGATTCTCAGGCTCTCCCCACCCTCCAGAAAGTCTGACTCATAGGGTCCGAGCAAGGCTCTATCTTCAGGTGATGTTGCTGATGGACTGGGAACAACCAGCTGGTCAAGCCCCCCACTTTGGGGGGAGTATACGGAGGTGCAAGAAGGAGAAATGCCTTGCCTGAGGCCACACGGGGTGTCTCCTGACCCTGGAGCACTGACGGCCAGGGGTGTCTGGCAACAAGCCACAGGAGTGACTATTGGCTAACATAGGCAAAAGGGAATTTATTGGAAGGCCATGGGGGAGCTTGTGGTTGGAAGGGAAGGCTGAAGAACCGTGCTTGGAAAGGTGAGAGTCGGGTTTGTAGGTTTGCAGGGTTGGAACATCTCCATTGTCACAACCAGGTGTCCCCTTAGAGATGCATGGCCACCTAACTTGGTTTTCTTCCTTCCTGCCCCTCAAGACTCAAAGTTCTGGGAGAGCGAGAGACTGATTGGCTGGGTTCTGGTTGTGGACTCACCCCACTGGCTAGGGGAGGACATACCTTGATTGACAGTCCTATTCAGACTTCACTCAAGACTTCATCCAGAAGGAAACCAGGGGTCTGTTACCAAAAGAGCAGCCACAAATGTCCACTACATGTGACATCTCAGGGGATGGTAAAGATCACTCGTCACTATCATCGTTATCATCGTGGCACTTACTCATTTACAGTGTGCCGTGTACTGTTCAAAGCATGGGACATATAGGAGCTAATTTAACTCATACTTTAAGGCTGTGAGGCAGGTAGCGAGGTAGGTGCTGAGCGAGGAAACAAGCACAGAGAAGGCATGTAGCAAGTGACATCTAGATTCTCCTTTTACAGGCTCCAAAGGTCGTTTACACCTATTGCCTAATCCGGTCCTCATAGGAACCTGTAAGGACAGACATTTTTACAGGTGCAGAAAGTGAGAGTGTGCATGCTTTAGAATCTAGTCAGTAAGTGGGGGAGTCTTTGCTTCATACGTTCACTCATCCATCCATCCATCCATCCATCCATCCATCCATCCATCCACCCATCCATCCACCCATTCACTCGCTCATTCATTCACCAAGCAGCAAGCAGCTGTCAGGTTCTGGGAACTCATTGGTAAACAAGCTATGGTTTCTCCCCTCCAGGAGTTCACCAACCCCAGGTAGAGTGTTTGTGGCCGTGGCAAGAGAAGAGTCTAGAACATGAGGCTGGCCCAGAAAAAAAAACAAAAAGGGCCTCGTGTTAAGGAGTTTGGATTTTGTCTTGAGGGCAACCACAGAAGGATTTTAAGCTGGGAATGTGTGTCTTATGAAGACAGCTCTGACTGCAGTATGAAGAACGGACCGGAGGGGTAAAAACGAAGGTAGGAGACAGTTGTAGGGTAATTCGGGTGAGAAAGCATGGCTGCCTGGGTTAGGATGTTGGCACTGGAGATGGAAGGAAGTCAACAGAGTTGACAGATAAAAAGTGGCATTGACGGGACTTGCTGGTTGGCTGAGGGTGGGTTTTAGGGTGAGGGCAGGGTTTCTGACTCGGGCAGCTAGATGAGCTGTGGTGCCCTAACTGTGGGTGAAGACTAGCTGAGGAGCCGTTCGAGTGTGGGAGATGATAGCTCAGTTTTGGACAGGCGGCATTTGACGTTCCAGTACGACAGCGTCAGGGAGGGAGACGGAAGTTTGTAGACCTTTTGCCTCCAGACCTTGTGATCTTCCCAGAATGCCTTGCTAATGGAGAAACCCCGTCTGTGAAGAACACTCAGACACCCAGAGACTGTCAGATAACCCTTGGAGATGCCCTGCATCATTGCCCTCGCATTTCAGATGAGAAAACAGAGGCCAGAGAAATGTGGTTCCTGGAAGGTCACACAGTGAGCGGATGGTTGACCAGAGCACGGGGCTTCCCGGAAGGCCCCTTCCCTACCATCCCACAGGACCCTAGTCCAGAGGGCGCATACCAGACGCTTGCAGCCGAAGCCAGACTCCAGAAGGGCTCTGTCTGGCCTGCAACTAATTCAAACTAGTTGTCATCATTAAAAAAGATTAGGACATTTCAAGTACAAATCCATATTTAAAGAAAATAACAGAAGACCTGGCAACTTCAGGCTCACATGCCTCCGTGACAGTGACCAATGACGCCGAAGAGCAGCTGCTCCCTTGAAGCGGGGCGTGTTCAGTTCGCCACAGTCCCCACTCTTTTCCCCATCACCGGGGGCATGTGCTATCTGCCATTTGTCAACAGGCTCGCTCTGTTGTTTTTCTTAAAGAGCAAAGTCACATATTTTTGGTATCATAACTAAAATATCTCTTATCTGTCCCAACTTGCTTCATTTCCCTGGCCTCTGAAAGCATTTGAGTTATGACCCTACCCCTTCCCCTCTGTAAACCACACATTCCTCTTTTGGAAAGCAAGGCATTTGAATACGATGATTCTAAGGCCCTCCAAGTCTGCACTTCAGAAATGAGTTGTGCTATTGACAATGCGTAATTGTTCTGCAGGTGGTTTTTGACGGATTGCTCACCCTTGACTCTTTTGTCCTTGAATTATGATTTATCTAAGCCCTTGGAAGAAAAATGCCTTTTGTTTTGGGAGTTTATCCTTCCTCTTTTCATTTTGAAAAAAAGAGATGAGTCCTTCAAACAATGCAGCATAGCTGCGGTTGCTAGGCAGACAGCAGCAGAGGCTACCCGGAGACGGAGCCAGCAGAAAACTCTTGTCTCCCTTTCTCTTCCCTTCCCACCCCTTCCCATCCCTACCCATCCCATCTCTTCCGTACCTTTCCCTTCCTCTTTCCTTTCCCTTCCCTTCTCCTCCTCTCCCCTCCCTTCCTCTTCCCTGTCCTTCCTTTCTCTTCCTTTCCTTTCCTAGCCCTTTCCCCATCCTTCCCTCTCTTCTCTCTCTTCTCTTTTGAGCAAAGACGTTATAATCAAAAACCTCTTCTAAAAAGACCGGTCTTATCACCAATAGAGTTTAGGTTGCCCTGAATCCAAAAGGGTTATTTCTAAAGACCACCCCCCTTCCCAGCCAAACTGTCAAATACTCAGTGACATGAACTCTTGGGTTTTAATTCTGGCTCTGCCATAGATAGTCATTTCACTTTGGGCAAGTAATTTATTTTTCTCTCGGCTTTGGTTTCCCCACCTATAAAATGGAAGGTTGGAGGAAATGCTTGGACGCTCTTGAATTTCCTTATGGCCCTAACATTTTAGGAGACTGCCAGAGATTCAGAGAGTAAGGTATCACCAGCTGGGAAAGTCTCTGTGACTCTCCTTCAGGCTCAGAAAGACCCTGAGATCTCTTCACCCTGAAACCATAATACTCAGCAAAATGTCTTTGGCTTCCTCTCCTCTGGCTCTCCGACTTGTTTGTTTGTTGGTTGTTTGTTGTTTTCATTTAAGCAATCTCTACACCCAGTATGGGGGTTGAACTCACGACCCGAGATCAAGCGTCTCTTGCTGCTCTTACTGAGCCAGCCAGGTGCGCCCCCTCTGGGGATTTAGTCAGTGGTATAGGAAGGATTTCTATCCACCCTTCTCAGTAGATGTGATGTGCCCGCCAGTATCTGTCTTGCTAGGTAATCTTACTTTTAGCATTGTTCCTTTGTTGTAGGACCTAAATGTTCGTAATTATTTAATTCTTCAAGTCCAGTATCGCCCTCAACTGCAGGTCCTCGGCCACAGGGATGATGGAGACGATTTAAGCAACAAGTGCACCCCCTGGTGACCGATGTAAAAATTGCAGAAAGGCTCAGCTGTTCAACAAATACCGAATTTATAAAAACCCTGCCTCTGCCTAACCCTCAAGGTAAGATTTTTAAAGAGGGCATAAAAGTCCTGTAAAGTAACATGCAGCCTACAAATAGGAAAGTTATTGTTTCTGAAGGTTGTATGTCCTCTCCCAGAGCTAACATTTGCCCATTTGACATGTCCACCCCCAGGGCTCCTCAGTTCTTAACAGTTGGGGCAGTGGACGTGTTGAACCCCACACTGCCATCCTCCAGTTACGCCTGTTTCTCAGCGCAGCAGTGGAATTGGTTATTCCGGGACATAATCAGCTCTCAGCTGTTGGAGATGTAGACACAGATGTTGCAGGGGTCCTTCTTAGTCTGCTAGAAAAGGGTAAGGATCATGTTAGATTCACTTATTCCAATGATCAAATACTGAGTACCTACTATGTTCCAGAAACTTCCTAAGTGACAGCTGTACAAGTTGTGAACAAAACAAAGACCTTGTTTTATGAGCTTACGTTTTATCGGTGAGGCGGGACAAACCCCAATATTCTCTTCTAATGAGGCTAAGATGAATCAATGGCAAGTAATGGTAGTCTGGTTTGGCAAAAATTTGTGATGATGATTTGGTCAGAGACTTGGGGCCCTAACGAGATTTAGTGTATCAGGTTGAAAGCAATTGAGGCCTTAGGGTATCACGCTGACACACAGAAGTCCTACCCCCAAAGCTATTCTGGGTCCTGAAAGTGGAATCCGAAGGAGGCTGCTTCAAGGTCTTTATTCTCCCAGGTATGATTAGTCCAGGGTAGAGCCTGTGGATGAGAAGAGAAAGAGGAAGGTATACAGACATCAGGAGTTGCATATATTCACAAATCACCAGAGCTGGAAGACCAACGTAGAGACGATCTCTTGTAACAGGGTAACTGAGACCCGGAGAGAAGGGCCTTGCCTGAAATCACAGTGAATGATCATTAGACAGTGGGATTAAAAACTGAATGTGTATAAATTGATAAGGAGAATAAACATATTGCAAACAAGTATAAATAGCATGATTCCAATTTTGGTTAAAAATCATATGTGGGTATATTTTGGAGGCGGGATCATAAGGGTTTTAATTTTTTTTGGCACACATTGATGTACTTCCAAAATATTCCACAGTGAGAGTGCATTATTGTAAAATAAAAATAAACGTATTCAAAAGAACTTGTATTTTCAATGATTCAAGGGAAATAAACCAAAATCCGATGGCAGTGGTGGAACACACACAGGTGCGCGTGCACACACACACAGACACACGTATGTGTATATATATTTTACTTTCATGAATCTTCTGCATTTTATTTAATAACTGTTGAAGACATCACTAGTCTTCCCAATATGCCGTTCCTCCCTCGTTCTGGGCATACAGCAGGATTCCCCTTTCTTGGGGATTACTCTCCCTTGACCCTTGCCCTTATTGTATTCCTCATTCTGCCCGATAGGTTATAACCTGTGTGATCAATGGAGACTTAGGGCTACAGCATTCGATTTCCAGTGCGAGTCTCTCCAGCAGCAGTGACCCCTAAGCCTCACGTTGAGATGGAAGTGCCTTAAGCTGGAAGTTTCCTGCCCTGCCGGTGCTGGGCCTGCAGGACAGCCACTCTGAACAGATGCCCAGACATGCTGTGGACTTCGTATGCAAAGGAAATACCCTTTTCCTCTGTGATGTCACTGGGATTTTGGTGGTGCTTGTTACCACAGCATTCCGTAGTCTATAACGACCAGTACAGTGACACATTAAAATAAAAAGAATCATCATCATTTTGGAAAATGTCATCAATGAAACGTACAATATTCAGAAATGTTTATGTCAAATTTCACATTAGGTTATATTTGTAGTGAATAATCAGCCTAAGTTTGATTTAAAATCAAGATAATGTTTTTCAAGTAAGCAATATTGGTGTGTAATGACTAGTTTACCGATTTGCAGACTTGCACTGGTGGGAGGGGCCTCCAGCTTGCATCTGGCACATTCTACAAGCTCGTATAGAGGTATATAGACACCATTCAATACAAACGCATTATCTAAATGAATAGATTTCAAAACCTTAATAACCAGTAATACCAGGAGAACTTTACAAAAACAGAGACTTCTCAGTCACACCTCTAGAGTTTTGGTGAAGGAGGCCTCGTACAGGACCCAGCAAACAGCATTTTAAGAAATCTGCCAGGAGATTTCAATCCCAGGTCTGGGAATCACTGGTCAAGGCGAGGACTTCAAAGTGCATCTGTCATTCAATTTAAGTGTCATTTAAATTTTGTGTTCACTTTGAAATTGAGATCACTTCTGCAATTTCAGATCAGGTTCTCTCGAAGTAGAATCCAAGGTGAGGATTCATGTGCGTGTGATTTGTTAAGGCGTGCTCTCGGGGGAAGGCTGGAAGGGAACAAGGAAAGTCAGACAGGGAAGAAGAAGCCGCTGAGCCAGAGGATGATGTCAGCAAAGTCTAGCCTCAGCGTGATCTTGCAGGGAGCTCTGATGTGTAAATGGCTCCCCGGAGTTGTCCCACCTTGAGCCAAGGGAGCTTCTGTACCCCCCCCCCCCCCCTGTGCTGGGCGGTCACTCATCATAGGCAGCCTGGACTGCGGGTAATAGAAGCTGTGAGGTGGATCCAATCAGCCAAGGACAACTTGCCGGTGGAGTCGCACGTGTGAGCTGTTAGCAGGATTTCATCTGGCAGCTGGGGCATAAGCACAGCAGATTGGGAAAAGGGATCCCGGGGGCGCCACCAGCGTCTGCTCTGGTCCAGCTCTAGCACCACTTAGAGCCCCATGTTGAATTCACTCCACCTTGTGTCAGCTTCTCTGGGATTCTGGAGGGCCACAGTGTGCAGGGAAAGTTGGAAGAGAGGGATGTAGGATGAGTTGCAGCCCCCGGTTCTGTGGCTGGACCCAAGGCTGCAACAGATGCTTATCGTCTCCTTTCTGTACCGCCCATGACGGCTTCCCTTCACCTCTGCTAACATTTCTGCTGGTCTAGGTGGCTTGATGGTGGAGTGACCTAGACACTTAGGGGGTCGGAACCCCTTTTTATCATGTTCTTATTTGGCCATGGTTGCTATATTTTTCTCATTTACAGTTAAACTTGGCATGGGAGTAAGAAGGGACACTCCAATGGTAAACATATTCCTCCCTACCCCCAGCATGTGGTCGCAACCCTACGACCTCACGATAAGGACCAGTTACTCCCGGAAGTACGGCGGTGCCTTTCTTTGACTGGTGGTGTGCTGGCACGAAGACCAGGACATGTCGAGGAGGCAGCCAGAGTTTTAAGTTCAATGAGCTTGTTTTATTCCCTGGTGTGAGCATGCTGCTTGTGGGGACCCGGACCTCTGGATTCCCAGAGTCCCGAGGTGTAGGCATGGGAAGCACAAATTCCCTAAGTGGGTCGCTGAGAGTAAAGGTAAGTGGGGCCACTCTTACTTCACCTCTTCATTCCTGGACCCAAGCATTCCACCAATGGAGGACGTTCCACCGAGAGTGGCCATTGGTTTGAGAATGTCTGGCTTTTCTGCTGCATCTGTAAGAGGTGCGTTCACCGCTCTCAGGTTAGCAACTTTGGGATAATGTGGTACGTGATAAGAGCATTGGATTCCCATGCCCATTGCTTTTCTCTTTCGCCACGGATAGGGTTCCTTGATCCAAAGCAATATTATCTGTAATTTTACGTTGGTAAATGAGATACTGTGCAGGGAGGGGACTGGAGTGAGGCGAGTGGGGTGCCCCGGATGCAGACTCGAGGATGACACGCGCTCTTTGGTGTTCCAGGTGCCCCACCGGCCTCACCTTGGTCCCGGCCCTGACTCTATGAGCCCTCGGATTATGGCGCTGGTGGAGGCAGGAAAGGGCAAACTGCAACACCTAGAATATGTGTCAATCCTAGGCAGGATGAATTGCTGCCATTTCCAGGATGGAAGCTTCCAATTATAGCCCACATGGCAATAGGTGGCTTGTTGGCCTCCTTGGGGGTCTGAGTGTTGGGCTTTATTGCTGACGGGTTGGACATCAGGAGCAAGAGTAGCCAGATCAGTCTTGGTGAGAAGAAATGGTGCCGCAGGACCCAGGCATAACCTCCATCTCTGTCACCATAGCTGCTCCACTCGTGATCCCATTTCACCCACACTAAGGTGTCCAAGGACGGGCTGGCGGGCATCTAATGGATCCTGCCCCCTCGGTTGTTGCCATGCTGCTTCTGCAGAGGACGCCCTCTGGTGGGCATTCATGTGTGATACAAAGTGTACAGTTCAGGGGTTTTTAGAATATTCACAGCGTTGGGCAAACATCCCTACAATCCAATTTTAGGATATTTCATCACCGCAGAAAGAAACCCTGTACCCTTTAGCAGTTATTCCCCATCCCTGCTCCTCGTCCCTCGCCCCCGCCCTGACCCCTGGCAACCACTCATCTACTTTCTGTCTCGATGGATTTGTCTCTTCTGGGCATTTCACATAAATGGAGTCATATAATATGTGTGCTTGTTTGTGTCTGGTTTCTTTCACTGAGTGTAATATTTTCACGATTCACTGTGTTGTGGCATGTTTTAGTACTTCCTTATTGTTAGGCCAAATGATAGGCCATTGTAGGGGTATGCATTTTGTTTACCCGTTCATCAATTGATGCATTTTTAAGTTGTTTCCACTTGTTTGCTGTTATGAGTAAGGCTGCTATGAATGTTTGTGCACAAGTTTTCGAGTAGACATGTCTTTTCATTTCTCTCGAGTATATACCTGGGAGTGGAACTGCTGGGTCAGATGGTGACTCTATGCTTAGCGTTTGGAGGAACTGCCCGACTTTTGCATGGTGGTTGCACCATTCTACCTTCCCTCCAGCAATGCATGAATGTTCCTCTTTTCCTGCCCCAGATACCTCTAGTACCATGGGATCTGTGGGCCATGTGGCCCGAGTGGCCTGGTTACACATACTGCAGACTGAAATTGCTACAGAGTCCTTTCTGGCTTCAGCTTACCCTCAAAACTGGCATCCTTCCTCATCACTCTGGGTCTGAGCAGTATCTCCCAGTGGGAAACGTGCTGCTTCCAAAACCCAAAGAGGCTTAGCAAGACTTGCACTCCTTTCTTGATGGCAGGAAGTGTAAGTTACAATATCTTATGTTCTACTTTGAAGGGGGTGTCCCAGCATGCCTAAAAACCACCGAACCCCTAAAACTTCATAGATAAGGCAGGCAGGGCCCTGCGTTTTTAAATATTTATCTCCTAGATATCCAGAGTACTTGTCACTTCTTGATCATCAGGTCACATTGATACGATGGCGTCAATATAATGGACCAATACGGTATTTTCTGGAATGTCCAGATGGCCCATGTCTCTTTAGAATATTTTGCGACAGAGAGCATAATTGTTGTATACTCTTGTGCATCTCACCTGACCTTCCTTCCTGATGGGTATTAAAAATAATGCATCTGCCAGATCAAAAGCCGCCCCCTATACCAGAGGCCATGTTACCGTGTTCTGGTAAAGACAGGAAATACAGCCCAACAGCTGTAGCCGGTAGATGTCAGTCATCCACTGTCATCTGCCATATTCATCTTTTTACGGGGCCAGACTAGTGATGAAATGCACATATGATCAAGACAATCACTTCTGAATCATTTGAATTTTTGAAAGTAGTATCAACCTTTGCCATTTCCCCTGGAATGCAACTTTTTAAAAAAAGTTATTATTTTGGCTAGAAAGGGTACAGTTTCAGGGACTTCTGAAATGATATGATTTTTCATACTACAACAGCTTTTACTCCATAGGTTAAGGAACCAGTATGAGGCTTTTGCTAACTGTTAAGGAAGACCATTCCAGTTCCATATTTAAGAGCTGAGGAGATGACCACCAGTTGGTCTGTGAACTCTGTGGGTTCACCGTGAGACAGACCTGGCTTAGGATTCCATTTATTACTTGACTCCCATGTGCCATTTCTCTAAGAGGGGACAAGTACGGCACTTTGGTTCCATGGGTTTCTGGGTCAGATTCCTGTCATCTCATGAGTTATAATCTTGTACTATCAGCATTTATTTTGATGCTCATATTGTCCCAGATTTTTCTAGTAAGAGTCCCTTTAAGCTGGTTACTGTGTTTGTTTTTAAGATTTATTTATTTTAGAGTGAGAGAGAGAGAGAGAGCACTCATGTGCACATGTGAATGAACGGGGTGGGGGAGCGGAGGGAGAGGGAGAGAGAATCTCAAGCAGACTCCCCACTGAGTGTGGAGCCCGACACAGGGCTCGATATCATGACCCAGAGTCATGACCTGAGCCAAAATCAGGAGTTGGACGCTTACCTGACTGAGCCACCCAGGCACCCCTCTGTGTTTGTTTTACATGTCTCCATCATTCTTTGAATGTCTCCTTACTTTCTAGAATAATACAACTTTTCCAAGTTCATCTTTGGTTTTTTTCCTGCCTCAGTCCTGGGATCTGCCTTTTTTTTTTTATTCTAGTAGACTTACTTTCTTTAAATGGAGAATGGTATTTAGAACCTAAAATCAGAGTATTGCTGCTTCCAGCCCCCACCCCCACGACCAGTCGTCAGAGTTAGAATATATATATGTGTGTACATGGGCACATCTCTGTGTGTGTGTGTGTATACGCAGAGGTTAATATAGATATTTCTGTATCTACACACATATTGGAAACCATTAGCTTACACCTGCACCTCCAGTTCCGACTCAACACAGTCCAACAGGGTTGGATACAGCTTTCCCTGTATTTGCCTGTTCCAATGTGAGAAATCTGGCTCCCACTATGCTCGATATATTTATTGCTGAATCCCCCCACATAGGGCCACCTGTGACCACACTGGGCCGGCATTCTGCTGGCCGCTCTCCTCATGCAGGCCCTGATCCTGCCCTGCTGGTCTGCCTCATCCTCCTGCTCGGCTGTGCTCCCGGCAAGGGCTTGCCAGCCTCCCTTTCAATTGATGGGTGTTAGGTCTGAGGCCTGGCTCAGGCCTGAAAACTGCGTAAAGCATCATGACACTCTACTGAGATGGCCGACCTCAACCTGCGGCTCACTCATTCTTGATTTCTTTTGATGATACATATTAGGTGATATCTTTGATGCCTGCAAATATTTATTGCCCCGAGGAATACCGTGCTTCATAGATTCCTCCGGGTCAGGCCGCCTGGCTGCTCTGCTGATGTTGCAACCCATCGTGGGGATTAAGGTCATTTGTCGTTGGTGATTAATGCTGCCATCTGGCCTCTACCGCTCCAGAACGCGATCATGCCTTTTGAAACCCGAGAGCCCAGCTTCGTAACAGCATCTCCTGCTGCCAGTTTCAGCCTGCAGAGGACAGCCACCACGGAGCTTCTCCACCGCGTTGACACCCCCCCCCCCATCATTCATTCCTGTTCGCCTTGGTGGAGGGAGCGTCCTCTGGGCTGTTCTGAGGAGCAGAGCCTGAACCGGGGATTGGATAATGGAGTGTTCGCACGAGAAACCCGTGAGAGAGTGAGGGAAGCGCGATAGGGAAGGGGCAGAGCTAAGCACGGACATGGTTTCAGGTAAAGTCGAGTCTCGTCTTGACCTTGAGTAACATGGAGTCCATCCCATCTTGAGGCAAGAAGGAGGGGTTTTTGTAACTTTGATCCCCTCCGATCAGGCATCGCAGGGTGAGCTGGCTCCACTACCCCAGGACCAGCCTCTAGAGGAGGTTGTAGGTATGAGCTTCTAGCAAGGTCAAGGGGAACAATCAGAAGAGACACTCCCCGAGGTCCCAGCTCCATATCTGTGACCTCCCAGCATCGTTGACTATGTAGCTCCTCCTCCCTTCCGCTACGGTAGGTGAACCCTCCCTTCTCTCCTGTTACTACAGGTGAACTGTCACTCTTCCTGCTAAGGCCAGCCGCGTGCGGTGGGGGTAGGAGGTTGGAGGGTGAGGTCCCACCCAGATGGCACGGCTGGCCTACCAGGGGCCACTCGTATCCAAGTGTAAGGGCTGTGGCAGGGTAAGACCTACTCTAACCACTCTCTGATCTCCTGCCGGTGCCGCCCATTGGCTGAACCAAGGAAGCCCGTGTGTTGGAGTCGGTAGAAGGTAGCCTCCTGGGACTCAGAGAAAGGCGGAGAAGGGTGGAGATTTGGTGGCGGTGGGGGCACCTAGACAAGAGCCAGCACAAACGCTATCTATGCACTGCTGATTTCCAAATGTATCTCTCCACTGGAACCTCTTAATTCCAGACTCCTATAACCAGTTTCCTGTCGAATTAGTCTGTCTGTTGCTGCGTCGCAAATTACCATTCATTTAGAGGCTTCAAGCCGCACACTTACTGTCTCAGAGTTTCTGTGGGGCAGGAGTCAGGGCCTGGCTTAGCCGGGTCCTCTGCTCGGGGTGGGGGGCGTCTCACAAAGCTGCCATGGAAGCATATTTGATCTCTCACATGGGCTCATATTTGACTCCAGTGGTTTCAACTAAAGACTATAGGTCTGGGTTTATAAAATGGTAGCTGTTTGCCCTGCCAGCGTTCTGAAGGCTGTGTTGTTCCCTGGGGGGTGAATGGAGACCATGGAGAGGAGGAGTCTTGGGCGCCAGTTGCCATTTGTTGACAGATAGTATTCTTCAGTCCAGGATGACCCTGCACACATCAGTACTGTTCTGAAGACTGCTGTGCCTGTGACTTTTAGGTAGTTTCAAGTGGTCTTCCTGGGGGAGCATGACTGAAACAATCGATCCTATCTCTGTCAGGGCAATTGTGTTGGTAAACATTTACAGTGAGGACCCGAGGCTGGGCTGTTCCACCCTCTGCTTATGGAGGCCCCCAGAGAGCGGCAGGGAGAAGACGACACCTCCCTGGGCTGTCATGACTGCAGTCATGTGGTTGTGGGACAAGTACAGTCATTCTTCACACATTTGCTCTGATGCCAAATCTCAGATTTTCCAGGAAGGGGAGCAGAGAGAGTAAGTCTATGGGTGCACCAGAGGAATACAGCGGTTATGAAAACGGTCCTGACTTTTCATTTTACTTGTTAGAGATGCAGGGATCTCACACACTTGAATGGACAGGTCCCACAGTTTGCTGTCACCCAAATGAATAGGAATTTTTTAAATTTTTTTTTGGTACCTCTGGCACCTAGAGAAAGCAATGTCTTACCAGCTTTCTAGACTCTGACATTTAACGTTCTGGCTTCTACTTACCCTTCCATCCACATATATTACCACCATCCCTCTCCTATCTTCTGGCATCATCCTCCAAAACCTTGTCCATGAAAGACATAATTAATGGATCCCAGAACCTAGTCACACTAAGTGTGGCTGGAATTGGAGAATTCCCCTGAAGACAACACTCAGTAGACTCCAACAATCACGGGCATTAACCTGAGGAGGAAGCCTGCGCCTCGTTCAATGCTCCCTGTTATTTGTGTGCCTTTCCTGGAATTACCTCATGTCTTCCAGCTTTCCGTGTCACCATCTCTTCCTATCAAAAATTGTCTTGTCTTAAACTTACACACCTCCTAGGACTGCGTGAGTATCAAAAGATCAAAAAGATAGTTGTAGAAAGGCCCTTCCCTGAAGTAGCGCCATGTTGGTGACCTCACCCCCTGTGCTCCGCTAGCTCGAGATGGTGGTTCCTGGTAGCCGACATCCCCGGCCATCCTGAGAGCACAGCCTAGTGCAATATCGTGTCCGTTTCTACATCTCCCACAGGGTCAGAGCGCTTTGCTGGTGTTGATACCTGATATTTACTTATGAATCAACTGATGACTGGACAGAAATGGCCGACCGTCGGGCAGAATGTGCAACATGGCATCAGTCCAGATTCCAAGCAGGCTGTGAATACCACAGGGCAGTGCACTGTAGGTCTGAAAGAAAGCAACCTGGGTTTGACAATGGTGTGTGTGGCTGGCTGGCTCACAAACCCTTTAGTGCCCATGTTTCTACAACCTTTCCCTTTTGCTGGTGACAGATCCCACTTTTCTGAAAAGGGATGATGGTTTGTGAGTAAATGGGAGCCTTCAGAAAGCCCCACATCTTGTCTCTAGCAATTGGTCAGGTGGTCATGTGACCAGTGCTGGACCAGTGAACATAATCCACTGAGGTTTTGTTGTTGTTGTTATTTGTTTGTTTGTTTGTTTGTTTTGGGGGGTTGTTGTTGTTTTTCTAACTGGAAGTAGCAAGGGAATTTCCTTTTCATATGTAGCTCTAGAGAAGATCAGGGGAGGATAGTTCATCCCCAGAGATCAGGTGTAAATTATTCCCATCTGTTGCAAGAGTTTGAGGGACTTTAAAAAATTTTATGGTGAATGGGATTTGTGTTTCTGATGAGACTTCTATGTTCGTGTGGGCTGTGTGCATACTTAGAGGGAAAATGTGAAATAGTCCCATGGGGGGTGCAGGAATCTTGGTCTTAATTTTAAGACTATATCTGGCTTACCTTGGACCCCACCTTTGTTCTTCTCTCTTTCTGTCTCTTGTTGCACTTTTTTTTTTTTAAGTAGGCTCCACACCCAGCGTGTAGCCCAACATGGGGCTGGAACTCACGACCCCAAGATCAAGACCTGAGCTGAAGTCAAGAGTCAGACACTTAACCAACAGAACCATCCAGACACCCCCCTCTTGGTGCATTTTTAATTTCTGAGTCACAGTGGGTTTTTGTTCTCATCATCACTTTATCCCCCGAGCCCCTGCTTTCAGTTCTTTTTTCATGTGGTTTTCACACACCAAGTCACATGTATTAAAAGCTCATACACAATCTTGGTTAGTGTAATGAACTTTAATTAAGTTTTGGTGTCCATGGGAATTTGTCCCATTGTTCACCAGAAAGCAAAAACTAGAATGTAACTTGATAATAATAATTACTAACACTTATGTATCACTAGCAGTTCTAATCACTTTATATATAAATACACTTGATTCCCGAACAAACTTCTGAGCTAGTATCCACATGAGTTAAAAGTCTGTGCCATTATCTTTGTCGTTCAATAAAGTTGGATTTAAAGTCCATTTTTTATCCTTCAAGTTTATCCTCTCCATATTGTTCTTAATTTTTTTTAAAGATTTACTTATTTATTTGAGAGAGAGAGAAAGACAGAGAGTAGGAGGAGGAGCAGAGAGAGAGACTCTTCAAGCAGACTCCCCGCTGATCATGGAGCCTGATCTCATGACCCTGAGATCATGACCTGAGCCAAAATCAACAGTCAGATTCTCAATCAACTGAGCCACTCAGGTGCCCCATACCCTCTCCATATTTTTCTAATCAACTTTATTGAACTAAAATTTACGTATCACATTTTATGATATGTGCCCATTTTGTGTGCATGACGTATAGTCAAAGTGAGTTTTGACAAATAAATACTGCCTTATAACCACAACCGTTACTCAGGATGCAGAACCTTTCTTTTACCCTAAAAAGTGTCTTCATGCTTTGTTGCGATCAGTCTCCCAACCCCAGCCGTTACCTCAGACAACCCCTTGTCTGTATGCTGTTACTAAACAGTGATTTTTCCTGATTTAGAATGGACTAGTACATTATCTCATCTTTTGTGTCCTGTTTCTTTCTTTTTTATTTTTTTATTTTTTATTTTTATTTTTTAAAGATTTTATTTATTTATTCGACAGAGATAGAGACAGCCAGCGAGAGAGGGAACATAAGCAGGGGGAGTGGGAGAGGAAGAAGCAGGCTCATGGCAGAAGAGCCTGATGTGGGGCTCGATCCCAGATCGCCGGGATCATGCCCTGAGCCGAAGGCAGACGCTTAACCGCTGTGCCACCCAGGCGCCCCTGTTTCTTTCTTTTTTTAAAAAAGATTTATTTATTTGAGGGAGAGAGGGAGAGCACGAGCAGGGGGAGGAGCGGGGGCAGAGGGACAAGCAGACGCCCCGCTGAGTGCGGAGCCCGTCACGGGCCTCTATCTCTTGACCCTGAGATCATGACCTGACCCAAAATCAAGAGTCAGACACTTAACTGACTGAGCCACCCAGTCATCCCTGTCCTGTTTCTTTCTTGCATGGGCCCAGACTTCCTTCTTTTTATTGCTGAGTCTACTCCATTGCATGAATTTACCAAAATTCATTTATCTGTTCACTTGTTGAATATTTGGACTGTTTCAAGTCTTTGGATATTGTTAATAAAGCTGCTGTGAACATTCATGAACAAGTCTTTGTGTGTATATATATTTTGACATCTTTTGGATAAATACCTAGGAGTGGGATTATAGGACCATGTGGAAAAGTATATGTTTAATTTTATAAAGTCATGTGAACCCCTTTTTCCAAAGTAGTTGTACCATGTCACATCCCCACCAACAACACGTAAGTGCTCCACTTCCTCCAAATTCTTTCTAACGCTTCGTGGTTCCATTCAGTTTGGAATATTCTCTAACTTCCCTAGTTCTTTTCTTCTTCTCCTTTGAGTGTGGGTTATTCTTTTTAAAAGATTTTATTCGTTTATTTGAGAGAGATAGAGAGACAGAGACAGAGATAGTGAGAGAAAGCATGAGCAAGGAGGAGAGGGAGAAGCAGGCCCCCTGCTCAGGGAGCCTGACATGGAGCTCGATCCCAGGACCCTGAGATCATGACCTGAGCCGAAGGCAGACTTTTAACCGACTGAGCCACCCAGACACCTGAGCATGGGTTATTTAGAACCACATTACTTAATTCTCAAATATTGGGTATTTCCCAAATATCTTTTAGTTATTGGTATTTAATTTAATACTTTTCTGTTCAGAGAAAATACACTGTATGCTTCCAATCCTTTTGAATTGATTGGGACTTTATGACAAAACCGAAAGATAACCGACGGAATGGGAGAAGATTTTGCAAATGTCTTATCGGATAAAGGCCTAGTATCCAAAATCTCTAAAGAGATTATCAAACTCAACACCCAAAGAACAAATAATCCAATCAAGAAATGGGCAGAAGACATTTCTCCAAAGAGGACAGACAAATGGCCAACAGACACATGAAAAATTGCTCAACATCATTCGACATCAGGGAAATACAAATCAAATCCACAATGAGACACCACCTCACACAAGTCAAAATAGCTAAAATGAACAAGTCAGGAAATGACAGATATTGATGAGGATGTGGTGAAAGGGGAACCCTCTTAAAGTGTTGGTGGGAATGCAAGCTGGTGCGGCCACTCTGGAAAACAGTCTGGAGGTTCCTCAGAAAGTTGAAAATAGAACAATTCCTATGACCCAGGAATTGCACTATGGGTATAACCCCAAAGGTACAAATGTAGTGATCCGAAGGGGCACCTGCACCCCAATGTTTATAGCAGCAACGTCCACAATAGCCAAACTATGGAAAGAGATGTCCATCAACAGATGTCCATTGACAGATGAATGGATAAAGAAGATGTGGTATATATATACACACAGTGGAATACTACTCAGTCATGGAAAAATATGAAATCTTGCCATTTGCAATGATGTGGGTGGAACTGGAGGGTATTATGCTAAGTGAAATAAGGCACTCAGAGAAAGACAATTATCATATAATCTCACTCATATGAGGAATTTAAGAAACAAAACAGAGGATCAAACTGGAAGGGAAGGAAAAATAAAACAAGATGAAATCAGAGGGAGACAAACCATAAGAGACTCTTAATCATACGAAACAAACGGAGGGTTCCTGGAGGGGAGGGGTTGGGGGATGGGGTAACTGGGTGATGGACATTAAAGGGGGCATGTGATGTAATGAGCACTGGGTATTATATAAGACTGATGAATCACTGACCTCTGCCTCTGAAACTGACAATACACTATATGTTAATTATTTGAATTTAAATTAAAAAAACAAAATTACCTTGGGATGTTCGTGTACTTGATTGACAGGCACATAATTAATTTATGTAATCTTGAGGAATTTTAGACTGAAACTAATTTATGTTTTTGGCAACCTCATGTGTGGTTTTTCAAACGTGTTCTTGTAAAATATGTGCTTATGCTAAATCAATTTAAACATTGCAAAAGGTTATACAAAATTTAAAAAATAAAGACAAAAATAAAAACTCAACTATAAAAAAATTTAAAAAAATAAATTGATTGGGACTTTAAAAATGATCCTGGATAGGGTCTAGCTTGTCAAACTTGAACGAAATTTTCTTGAAGTTTGATATATTTAATTGTTAAGTCATTTTTAAAAAGATGACAAGTAGCTCGATTTGGCTGCAACATGAACCTCTTAAAAGGTAGACCCGGGACATAAAACTGAAAATGTTTCCTGGCACTTGACAAACTGAAAATGCATCGCTGACAAGAATCAGGAGTTGGAAGAAATATGTGCTGAATCCCTTTTCTTTTATAAGAAGTCAGTAGATCGTGCCTGGTATGGAGAGCTGTGATCTTAACCTGTAAATTTATCATTTAAAGTTATAAAGATAACTACTAAAAATTAAGACTAGAAGCTCTAAACAGTGATTTCCTTCCCCCCTCAAGGAAATGAAACAGGGGGGCTTTTATCTTTTATTTTATGCAATCCTGTGTCATTTGAAGAAAATATTTAAAATCTGTGTGCATGTTACTCCTGTGATTAAAAAGGTCTAACAAAACAAAATGAAGGATAGGGTGGGCCAGGCCATGGAGGCCTTGAATGCCAACCAAAGGTGAGTGCACTTTATTCTTTTTTTTTTAATGGTATGATTGCATTTTTTAATTAATAATAATTTTTTATTATGTTAGTCACCATACAGTACATACCTAGTTTTTGATGTAGTGTTCCATGATTCATCACTTGCGTATAACACCCAGTGCACCATGCAATACGTGCCCTCCTTACTACCCATCACCAGCCTATCCCATTCCCCCACCCCCCTCCCCTCTGAAGCCCTCAGTTTGTTTCCCAGAGTCCATAGTCTCTAATGGTTCATTCCCCCTTCTGTTTACCCCCTCTTCCTTCTTCCCCTTCTTCTCCTACTGATCTTCCTACTTCTTATGTTCCATAAATGAGTGAAACCATATGATAATTGTCTTTCTCTGCTTGACTTATTTTGCTTAACGTTATCTCCTCCAGTCCCGTCCATGTTGCTGCAAATGTTGAGAAATCATTCTTTCTTTCTTTTTTTTTTTTAAAGATTTTATTTATTTATTCGACAGAGATAGAGACAGCCAGCGAGAGAGGGAACACAAGCAGGGGGAGTGGGAGAGGAAGAAGCAGGCTCATAGCAGAGGAGCCTGATGTGGGGCTCGATCCCAGAACGCCGGGATCACGCCCTGAGCCGAAGGCAGACGCTTAACCGCTGTGCCACCCAGGCACCCCGAGAAATCATTCTTTCTGATGGCTGAGTAATATTCCATTGTATATATGGACCACATCTTCTTTATCCAGTCATCTGTTGGACATCTCGGCTCCTTCCAGAGTTTAGCTATTGTGGACAATGCCGCTATGAATATTGGGGTGCATAAGGCCCTTCTCTTCACTACGTCTGTATCTTTGGGGTAAATACCCAGTAGTGCAATGGCTGGATCATAGGGTAGCTCAATTTTAAACTTTTTAAGGGACCTCCTTTTCCAAAGTGGCTGTACCAACTTGCATTCCCACCAACAATGTAAGAGGGATCCCCTTTCTCCACATCCTCTCCAACATTTGTTGTTTCCTGCCTTGTCCATTTTTTGCCATTCTAACTGGCATAAGGTGGTATCTCAATGTGGTTTTGATTTGAATTTCCCTGATGGCTAATGATTTTGAACATTTTTTCATGCGTCTGTTAGCCATTTGTATGTCTTCATTGGGAAAGTGTTCATATCTTCTGCCCATTTTTTGATTTATTTGTTTCTCGTGTATTGAGTTTGAGAAGTTCTTTGTAGATCTGGGATACCAGTCTTTTATCTGTAGTGTCATTTGCAAATATCTTCTCCCATTCCGTGGGCTGCCTCTTAGTTTTTTTGACTGTTTCCTTGGCTGTGCAGAAGCTTTTTATTTTGATGAAGTCCCACAGGTTCATTTTTTCTTTTGTTTCTCTTGCCTTTGGAGATGTGTCATGAAAAAAGTTGCTGTGGCCGATGTCAAAGAGGTTGCTGCCTATGTTCTCCTCTAGGATTTTGATGGATTCCTGTCTCACATCGAGGTCTTTCATCCATTTGGAGTTTATCTTTGTGTATGGTGTGAGAGAGTGGTCAAGTTTCATTCTTTTGCATGTAGCTGTCCAATTTTCCCAGCACCATTTATCGAAGAGACTGTCTTTTTTCCACCAAATGTTTTTTCCTGCTTTGTCAAAGATTAGTTGCCCAAAGAGCCGAGGGTCCATTTCTAGGTTCTCCATTCTGTTCCATTGGTCTGTGTGTCTGTTTTTGTGCCAGTACCATGCTGTCTTTGTGATCGCAGCTTTGTAGTACAGCTCGAAATCCGGCATTGTGATGCCCCCAGCTTTGTTTTTCCTTTTCAACAGTTCCTTGGTGATTCGGGGCCTTTTCTGGTTCCACACATTCTTTAATTATAAAGCCTCCTGGTGTGGGCTCGTGCCGCTTGGGAGTGGCGCCCAGACTCTCCGTGGGCTGCGAAGGCTCCGGAGCAGCAATTTGCTGCAAGAAGGAGGCTGGGTGGGTGGGGGTGGGCAGAGGCTGAGGTTGGGGAGCACCTTGTGATCTTTTGTGTGTCCAATGAATCTGGGCCTCCAGCGGCCAGCAGGCCCCCGGGAAGAAAGTCACAGGGGCTGTCAGGCATCTTGATAAGCTTCCTTATGCACCAGTTTCCCCTGGAGCTCCCGCAGGCACCCTCTGACAAGGCAAAGAGCAAACAGAAAAACCCATCCTTTCCGCACGGTCCCTCCACCCTCTCTGGTGAGAAGAATGGAGGAAAGGTAAGGATTTGCTTAAGCATTTCTCTTACCTTCAAAGCCAGTGATAGTTTTTCCCATTAGTTCATGTCTTTGACTGCACCTTGGGGTAGGTGCATGTGGGGCTCCCCAGGGAGAGGCAGGAAACGTCCACCTGACAGCTTTGGATGCTGGCAAACTCAGCTGTGGGAGATCTGACGAGGGTAGCCAGAAGTTTCTCTCTTCTGGTCCACCTTGGTCTATTGCTTTGTTCCTCCAAACGTTCAAATCTGCAAAATGGGAGCAATAGTGACCACATTTCATCCAGCAGATGACCGACCATTATTTGTGCTCACGGGGACATCAGAATATTCCTGAGCTTGTGTACAACACTCTCACACCGGAGGACTGGCTTCACACCGCGGAATGTAAGAGAGCACAGGCCAACCCTCTAAGGAATGACTCTGCCTCACCAAGAAATCTCATCGCGTGCCCTCGGTGTTTCTGCCAACTTTGGCCTCTCAGACTCTGTGATGTTCTTTCCACCCCAGGCCTCCTTCCTATGATAGTCCCTTGACGATGGCCTCAGTGGCTGCTTTTCTGGAGGAGAAAAAGAATCCAGGATGCTTTTCCTTTTAGCAATGGCCTTCACCCACCTATTTCTAGTTCACGATAATGACCATTCTCCCGTGATGTTCCTGAAATTTGCCTCCTGGTAGATTCAACATCCTCCCTCCCCCACGTACATACGCGCACACACAGACACACAAACACCCACTCAACGTGAGTACAGACACACTCCCGTAACTTTTGTGTTATTGCGGACCAGAAATGGTCACTTCTTTTCTTCGCGTGCAGCCCGGTGGAAGCGCCGCTGGGGAAGCGGGAGAGCACAGCGCCTATGGCTGGAGATTGCGCAGATAGGCTGTCTGGGGATACATCCGGGCTCTGAACCTAATGCCAACTGACCTCGTGCCTCCGTGAATGCTTTGTGCCTCCAATCCTTGTCTGAAAAGAGGCCACCCTGTTAGCACTCACCTCTTAAGGTTATTTTGAACATTTAATGAAAAAAATGTACCCAGTGCCTGGCACATGTTGGGTGTTCCATCATTGTTAGCTGCTCCTACAGGTCCAAACGCCACCTGTACCCCTGCCCTCTGGCTCCTGGGCCTACCTGCCCTCACGACTTTCACGCGTACCAACCTGGTAATAGAGCTCAATGCCTTTTCTCATCCCCGTGCTCCTTTCTCAGAGTGGTTGTGAGGGTTCAACGAGGGAATGCATCTCATGATTCAGCTGAGTCAGTGGCAAGTGTTAGTATTATCTCCCCCTAAACAAAAGCGCTCCCCCCAGGACCTGCTTCGCTAGCATAAGGTTCAGCCCCGGGGGGACCAAATCCAGCCTACAGATGGTATTTGTAAATAAAATCTTATCGGAACCCAGCCACACCCATTTGTTTCTCTGGCTGTTGGCAGAAAATGTTTCTTGGCTCCTGTACTAGAGTAAGAGATGAAAGTAGATTAAATTTCATTTGAGGTAGAGATGAGAGAAGAGAATTAGATACTTCAGGTCATGGCTGAGTGAGCTGAGGTATGGGTGTGTGACTGGAACCTGGGGAGACCCAACTGTGGAGCCTTCCAGTGGCCTTCTGAGTGTGAAGCCTAATTGCAATCCAGCTTGATCTTGTGGGTAAAATCTAAAACCAGGAGAAAGCACCCAGAAGGAAAATTACTCACAGCAACCAGAAGAGTGAGTGTATGTACAAGGAGGGCACTGCTTAGAATTGAGTGGGAAGCAGGTGAGAGGAAATCTGATTCTTGGAGACCATGCAAAGGGGTAGACGGTCTAAGCAACCCAGGTATTCTAAGATCCTGCTATCTGCCCACCCTGAAAGTAAAGAACCATCCAACCCCTGAGTGGAAGGTGTGTGGAGGCCATGTCATCCCAACCCCTCCTTCTGTGGATGGGGATGCCGAAGCCAGAGAGGGCAAGGCTGAGCCTAAGTTTACACAAGGAATTGATGGACGAGGGGCCAATACTTGATCTTAGTGCACTTTGCACCAAGCTAACTTTAAGTCCTGTTCCTACTTCTCTTTCCAGATGCTGTCCTGGGGCTGGGAGAAGGCCCCTCCCCAGAATGCTGAGAGAGAGGACTTCATTTGTTCCACCATAAACAGCCAGCTACAGTTCTCAGTTAAGAGCTGAGCAGGGAGCCCGATGTGGGGCTCCATCCCAGAGTCCTGGGATCATGACCTGAGCCGAAGGCAGATGCTTCAGCGACTGAGCCACCCAGGTGTCCCTGACGCTACCATTTCTAATTTGAGGGCTGTTGTTAGCTGCAACCAATGAGAGGCAGTGTAATAAAGAATTTGGCTGCCCTTTTCCCTGGTTCTTGGAAGGTAGCATCTAGACCCTTGGAATCGCCTGAATAATAGAAGTGGTGGGACTTCCAGACCACACCTGATAGTTTATGGTATTGGGGTGACTCACGGTAGGGCCTAGACAATTAATACTAACTAGATGACTCAGAATGGGTGCTAACCATGTTAGAAAGACCAGCCATGTGGTGAGAGGGTTGGGGCTTTGAGTCCTGGGGAGGGTTGGGTCCATCAAGACCACATGGCTGGTGCGTCAATGAATCATGCCTGCCTAATAGAACTCCGATCAAAACTCTGGATGCTGAAGCTCAAAGTAAGCTTCCCTAGTCGGCAGTCCTCTGCATATTGCTGCAAACTGCCGTGCCAGGAGGGTGACACGTTCCTGAGGATGATGCATGCTGTGTCCCAGACCTTGCCCTATATGCCTCTTTGTTTGTCTGGTTCTGATTTGTATTCTTTTGCTGTAATAAAACTGTAATCATAAGTACAGTGTTTTTCTGAGTTTTGTGAGTCATTCTAGAGAATTATTGAACCTGAGGGGGTAGTGCAAACCACCGAATTAATAGCTGGCTGCTTAGCAGTGAGGTTGGCCAGAGGTCCCCCAAACTTGCAGCTGGTATCTGAGGGGAAGGCAGTCTCGTGAGGACTGTGCCCCTCACCTGTGACGTTCGGCCCTACTCCAGATAGTCGGAGTCCGAATTCATTGCAGAGGCTCACGTCTGTGTCATCACTCGGGGAGTACTTGAGAATGTTGAGTTATGAGAGAGTCCTGGGGAGCAGAGTCCATTCTGATCTTGAGACAAAGTATAATAGCGGTTCTCCTGGGAAGGTGGCCTATTTATTTATATCATGAATGTGGGACTGACAAGACTTTGGTCTTCAGGCCTGCCAGAAAACCTGGGGCCCTATGGGGTTTGTGTGATAATCACTTCAGTCTCATTCCTGACATCACTTTGTCCCCAACCCTGAGTGTCTTTCTGTTATCTTGTGCCCCATGTTTAATTCATATTGTCATGGATAACCCAGGTGTCATTGAGGGCCTTGCATTCTTCTAACACCTCTGTCTCCAGGATCTGTCTTATACCTGACCCCTTTTTTCTCTGATGTATCTTTCTGGAAGAAAGCTCATCTAACTTGATTTACACACACCCACGCACACATCCACACACACAGCTCCCCCTCCCCTCACCAACCTACCCACATTATTCATAAGTGTGATGTAGACTTCACTGAAGATCTGAGGGTCATGGGAAGAGGTCATATGTCAAGTAAACAAATAATCTATGTGTAAATATTACACATTTCTGTTTTCCCTCCTGAGAGATTTCTCACCGGCCCCTTGTCCTACCTGATACCCAGCCAGCCATCTGCCATCTTGCTAGTTCCCCTCTTCCTCTTTCTTCTCTGTTTCTTTTCTTCTTTCTCATAAGCAAAAATAAATTCTTCACATTTTCTCAGTTGCCTGATGTGTAGGAGTCAGTCAACTCCTTTCTGGATTTCTCTCACAGGGAATTGATCCTCTGTGGGAGGAGGGCGAGTCAGAAGCCTCCTATCCAGCCATCTTGCTTTTAATTGTATTTCTATATTCTAGCAATGAGCAACCAGAAAATGAGGTAAAAAATATCATGTACAACAGCATTAGAAAACATAAAATACTAATTTGACAAGAGGTATGCAAGACCTGTGTAGCGGAAACTACAAAAAGTTGCTGAGAAAAGTTAAGGAAGACCTAAGTCAATAGCAAGTAATACCATGTGTATGAATTTAAAGACTCGTTATTCTAAGAATGTCAATTATTTCCAAATAAATGAATAGATTCAACACAATCACAGAATGTTAGAGATGATCAAAGTGTGCAGAGACTGCCCCCAGTATCCATTTTCCTCCATGAGCAAGTGAGAATTCTGAGAATTTCAGAACAGAGAAAGGACCCCATCTCCACCCCCCCTTGACGTGGATGGCTCTGTGTAACCAATTCCTGGGTTAGGGCTCTAATAGAAGGAGCATGGCTTCCTCCATCCCCAGTCCCCACCCTGGGGCTGAATGGGGCTGAATGGGGCTGAATGGGGCTGAATGTTGATGTGGTCAGTAGCCATGTAGGACCATAAGGCCTCTAGGGGAGATAGGAGCAGCAAGTTGGAAGGAATGCTGGTGTCTAAAGGCCTTGGAGTATCAGGCCAGGTCTCATAAACGGGGCAGCAACATCAGGCAAAGTGTGCTTGCCTTGTGAGGCCTTATAACTAAAGAGGAAAGTATATCGTAGGGTGATTGAAAGTTCACCATGGCCTGACCCCACTTTTTTGGTGAGGTTTGTTTTCTTTATCATCGTAGTAATGCATTCATGGGTATGACTTCTTTCCAAATGGTAGAGAAATGTGTACAAAGTGACAGTATCCCTGAATCCCATTCTCCAGAGGTCACTGGTTATTACAATTTCCATTCCTATTTCTTTTCCTATAATTAGCTCAGAATAGTAAGCTTATATTTCCATTTTTAGTTTATCAGCATCAATAAGTGGATCAAGTGACTTCTCTCTTTTTTAAAAAGATTTTATTTACTTATTTGAGAGAAAGAGTGAGTGAGAGAGAGAGCATGAGCAGGGGCGGGGTGAGGGGTGGGTGGGAAGGAGAAGAGGGACAGGGAGAAGCAGTCTCCCTCCTGAGCAGGGAGCCCGATGTGGGGATCGATCCCAGGACCCTGAGATCATGACCTGAGCTGAAAGCAGATGCTTAACCGATGGAGCCACCCAGGCGCCCCTCAAGTGACTTCTCTTATAAAATGTAAAGGGTTCAGCACACGTAACATATTCTCCTTCCTCCACTCCATGAAATTTTTTATTTATTTATTTTGATTTGGTGTAGATATTAAAAAATGTAAGTCTTATCTCCTACGACTTCTTTTTATGTGCTTCATGCTACAGTCAAATTAAGCTACTTGTCTTTTTTCATTTGAATTAGAAACTATTTCAGATATTCAGAAAAATTCTTCAATGGCTTTATTCAGCAAATATTTAGTAAGGATCTTGTCACGGGCTGAGCTCTGTCCCCCACCTTGGCAGCAGTCCGTCTTGCTGCAGGCTCCTTCCTACCACAGCCTGTGAGTTCCTTGAAGATGGGTGTGCTGCCTTTGGATCTCCAGTGCCTGGCACAGGGGCTAGAACATAGAAGATGTTCAGTTATTATTTATAGAATCAACAGAAGAATGACTGAGAGACTTTGCTATGAAAAGCCCACTTAACGATAGATTCAAGCCTACAAGTGGATAGGTTAATTGCAAAGATCTGTGAAATGGCAATTATAAAAAAGGATACATATGTATAAATATTTTATTTTTTCCTAGAGTTCATTCACCAAAAATGCAGGGGAAAGAAGGACTTCCCTTTGAATATGGATTAGCAATTAGAGTTCTACTCTTCCTTGCAGAAAGCACATCCATTAAGCCGTGTCTGTGATTTGCAGTTGGACTTATTAAAGTGGAGAGCATAACGTCATATGTATAGCATTCTGCATGAGGAAATTTTTCAAGACTGCTAGATTTTCTTCAATCTAGTAGAGTTGCCAGGCTAATTCAATAATAATAGTTTTGAGACTAGCTTTCATTGACCTTTTAAACATTCCTATAGATTTTCATTGAAATGATAATTCTCCTTTCATTCTCTTGTTCCATTGATTTACATTGTATTTTGTTAAGTTGGGCAATTACATGAGCAAGTCCAGCCGGCATGAGTAGGATTGGAAACAGACCCAGCTGGCTCTCATGAAGCAGGCACATCAGGGTTCTCGTGCCCGGGGGTCCTGGAGGGGTTAGTGAACGGCCCTGAGGACTCAGTGTTTCCTGGACATCAATCAATACGTGTTTGAGGTGGAATGAACAGGGTTGGTTCAAAAGATAGAGTCTCTTCACCAGAGACTTATTGAAAAGGTGTCTACACCACACAGAAATAGCGCAGTGCTGATAAAGTAGGTTTAAATAATGTTGGTTGAATTCATACACAAATAAACAGTTGTGGATGTCTCCCAAACGTGCCATGAGGGACTTTCAAATCTTTTCTCTCTCCCTGAAGGAAACTCCTGGATGTCCCGCATGACCCACCCCAAGGTGAAGCTCTAAGGACGTTCATCATTAGCTTTGGGAAGAAGAGGCTCGTGAGCAGACACTTTCCTTTCCTTGTTCTTTGCCCCTCAGAGACAGCAAACAGACTTGCAACGAAGGGAAGAGCCTTCCTCAGACTGACTGACTCCAGAGGACACTTTCTGCTCTCTTGAGTGGGAGATGCTTGCTGGTGTTACGGTAGCGCCTGGTGAAAAAGCCAGTCTTTTCTGGAAGAAGCTGGACAACACCATGATCTCCAGATAGGACTTACTTGAAAAAATATTTGCTGAGCATCTTCAAAATGGCAGGGCAAGTCCCACGCACTAGGGATTCAAAGACATGCTATCTGTTCTCAAGGACTTCACAGTGTGGTGGAGGAGGAGTCCTTCTGGCACAATGTTGTAACTGCTGTCAAAGAGGGATGTCAGGGTCAAGCAAGTTCAGTGTGGGCGGCAGTGGCTAAGCTTAAGTCTCCAGGAACTCTATCTCCTTGCAGCCAATATGAAGAGGAACGCCACTGACATCAAAAGAACCCATTGCCTCAGTGAAGCCCAATAGTCTTTGATTCACACACTAGATGAAACTTCTCTACAGACCTCCTCATGATGGATGTATTCCACCAAAGCTGTACAGTTGAGGCTATCACAAGGCTCCCAGGGCTGACTGTCATCGGAACCCTCAGTCTGTGTCAGTGACATCACAGTGGCATCTGTCTGGCACGGAGGTTACAGCCATCTCTCCCTGCCTCCTCCCCCACCCTGCACTCAGGCTGAGTTCTCAGTGTTCATTGGTTAGCTCCTCTCTCTGCAGGTAAAGCCGAGGGCAGTCTCACAGTCTGTGAGGAGCAGACAGCCTGTTGTGTTGTTGCATCATCTCATGGTGGCCTCTCCCTGTCTGCTGAGTTCAGTGAGGAGTGAGTAACCACTTGCAGAGAATAGTCTGGAATTCTGTACTGACTCTTAGTTTTTATCAATACGACTGGTATAACTATGGAAGGATCAGATGTTTCCAATCCTGCTCCTTATGGGGACTGACCATGAAATGGACGAAAAGTCACAGCCAGAACAATTGGTACAAAATCTTGAGGCTTACAGAGTGTCCCCAAACCTAATATCTGTAAGCTAATAATAAGTGGTTTCCAAGATAATTTCTATTTTGAAATCAATACTGGTTGCAATGGCCAAATTAGAACTGGCGGGGCATATTTCTTGACTCTACGCTGGTTGAGGCCAGAGCTGAACAGCCATTTACCAATTCTCAAAGGCAAAAGCTATGGTTTTCTTTATTAGAACTTAAGGCCAGCTGTCACCATGCTGTGGACAAATGCCACCAGAGAACTTTTCATAGACTGAATTACCTGGACTATTCTTTTTTTTTTTAATAATAATTTTTATTGTTACGTTAGTCACCATACAGTATATCCTTAGTTTTTGGTGTAATGTTCCATGATTCATTATTTGCGTATAACACCCAGTGCACCATGCAATACGTGCCCTCCTTAATACCCATCACTGGCCTATCCCATCCCCCACCCCCTCCCCTCTGAAGCCCTCAGTTGGTTTCCCAGCGTCCACAGTCTCTCATTCACCTGGACTTTTCTTCTGCAGGTAGAGAGTATACCTCAAAGGACATCATTTTCCCAAACTCAGAGAACCCAATGAGATTAAAAGTAGCAGAATTCACTTATTCAAACTTTCTACCTGCAGAATACCCCCAGTCATGGGACCAAACACGAGTCTTAGGGAAACATAGTCTTAGGGGAAAATAAGGGCTCTTCTTTTCCTATACTATCAGATAGAAAACAATTATGAACAAGGGTTTTATGGTTTTTGGACAGTGATCCCTTCCACTGCAGTGAAAATTTGCAAAGAAAAAAAATGAAAGAAAAAAGAAAGGAAGAAAGCGCTTTTGATAAGGAAGATTCACAAATAAATGCTTTCTCTGAGAAAAACTGGAAGAACCAGAGTAAAAACAATCAATTTGAAGACTCCGGGGAACCACTGAGACGTTTTGGAGGCGAGGTTGAGAGAACATTGGATGATTGCCAAGGCTGATGGGGCAGCGTTGACTCTCAAAGTCATTTCTGAGACTCTTCATCACTGACCTGAATGTACTCCCAGGGACGTCCTCCATTGGTGTCCCTGGGAACGCAAACAAGACTTGATCACCTGCTGGGACCACCTTGTGACATGGAAGTTACTGTCCCCATGTTATGGAGGAGGGAAATGGAGGTTTGCAGAGATTACGATACTTACTGAAGGCCACACAGCTTTGGAGTCCTGGAATCTGAATTCAAACCCAGATCTCTCCAACTTTAAAGCCTGGGCTCTCTCTACTGCAACACAGACCTCCTACTGACATAGGAATGTTCTGTGATCCAAATATCCCCACTGACACGTCCCCTGGAGGCAGGAGGAGATAAGTCTGGATAGGCTGTGTGGAACAACAACAGGACAACAGCAGAAAGGTTAAAATTTGTTTTTCAGAGAACTGTTTCCCCCTAATCAGCTATTGTGTCTTTTCAGACCTCACTAACAAACCCACAAGCTGTCTCTGCAGACGCCTGGACTCAGGGTCAACTGATACGGTTCCAGCCTAGGAACAAGCAAGGTCCTACAGTCCTTACCTGGGATAAGGAGCCCAAAACCACATCTGGCTTATACCAGCTCTCAGAGCAGGCCCATAGCCTCTTCCTCTTGTCCTCGGAGATAACCTCCTAAGGTCAGGGACTGAATTTTGTCTCGTTCTGATGCTATCTGCACCCCAAAGTGAATGTGGGATGTATGTTGCATTGTTTGTTCAATACACATGCTCTGCCTTTCCTCATGAATAGTCATAAGTCTCTTCACTCTTTTCATCAATATGCATGTAATCTCCTACCCTGAATTTCCCCTTTAAAAACCCCACTTGACGGACACCTCGGTGGCTCAGTCAGTTGAGCGTCAGACTTGGATTTCAGCTCAGGTCGAGGTCTCTGGGTCATGGGGTTGGCCTTGCATGGGGCTCTGGGTTGGGTGTGGAGTCGGCTTGGGATTGTTTCTCTTCCTCTCCCACTGCCCCTCCCCTGCTCCCCCTACCCCACTCATGTGTGCTCTCTCTCTTTAAAAAAAAAAAATGCCCACTTGATCCTTAACCCAGAATCTCAAAGAGGTCTTCGGCCATCTGTTCTCAGCCTCTCCAGGTTGCTGGCCTCCTGAATAAAGCAACCTTTCCTTTTCAACCAACACCTGTCTCTCGAGTTTGGCTTTTGAGCGGCAGCCGCTGAAGTTGGATTTTGGTAACAAACCCAGACAGAAGTCTGTGTCAGAGCCCTCACCTTTCCCAAGCCCTGCAGCCCCACCACCGGGGGGGTGTGTCCACTGCACATGGAAGGTGGTGCCGGGAGGAAGCCAGTGACTCTCAGGGACAAATCTAGAATGGCAACCACTTGTGTGTTTTATTAAACTAGAATAGGCAAATTGTGTAAGCAGCAAGGAAGTGAAGCCCATCCAATATGGAAGAAAGAAGAGTGGGTAGAGGACAACTGAGAACCAAGCATAACACCCAGCAGCCCCTTCTTGCCTCTAGAAAGGCTCCATCAGTCCAGACTGGCCAGGGGCTCACACAGGGTAGGAGTATCAGCATGGAAGCAGGTAGACCCACTGGGCCCCAGAGTTAGCATCGCGGGCTGAATCATCCATCGCTCTTAGTTCCTGCAGTCCTGTGTGGTCTGAGCCGATGCAGAAAATCCACAGCCTCTGTGGTCCTCCCTCAGGGCACATGGCGTTTCCACTCATGGAACTGAATACGGTTTGAAGCTCTGCTTTATAAGTGTTCGTGTTTTTCTTTTCTTCATCTCCCTTATTAAACTCAAAGTTTGTAATGCCCAGATCTGTTTGGGTTTTTTGGGTTGACGTTGCTCACCATCGTGTCCCCAGCATTCAGCACATGTCCCTTAGAGACCATCTTTTATCACATCCTCATTGAACACAGGAAAAAGTTGAGGGTTAAAAGAGTCAAAGGGATTTTCCTGAGATCCCATTGTGAAGAGCAGGTCCAATACCAGCCTTGGTCTCCTGGAGTCCTGCCTGAGCCTTTCCCATTGTTCTCTGCTACCTCATTCATTATGAGAGAAGTTCCTCCCTTTCCCCCCAAATCCACATTTGAGCTTGGAATGGGAGAGAGATTCAGGGCTATAGAACCTGCTAGTTGATCCAAACATCCATTTCCCTCCTCTCTCACATAATAATTCTGTGAGTTTTAGACCAGAAAAATGATCCTAATCCCAGCCCCCCTTAACGCTGGATGGCACCATGTAACTTAGCGTTGACCAATGGGAAGTGAGCAGAAGCGATGCCACCAATTCCTGAATTGTGTCTTTCCTTCTCTTCACCTCTGGATGGAAAGCTAAAGCGTCTAGGAGCCGCGTAGAGCCGTGTAGGATGAAGTCACCTCTGGGGATGAGGAGCATCGAGTGGGAAGTACCCTGTGTCTGATGCCGTGGAGTCACCGGTTCGGCCCTTGTAACTTCTCTCTTGTTTAAGTCACGATTGTAACGGATATCTTCCCAAAGCAACAAAACTCATAAATTTAAAACACGTATAAATACCTGTGTACCCAACACTTAAAAAAAATAAACCCCACTACATTCCATTCTCAAGGCATCTATGTTGATAATGAGAGATTATTCCCAAAAAGTGACCTTAGAGAGAGGGGGGCAGGTGATCAAACTCTGAGGAGATACAATGAGAAATTGATCCAATCACACCGAGAGAGAAAGTCCCAGGAAATACTGTGAGGAGGCCATAGGAGAGATGGATTGCCTCCATTTGCCATCGAATCTCATTTCCAAGTTCTCTACCCTCCTCTGCGTCCTCATCGTCCTCATCGATGGGTTCCCCCTCTCTCGGGCTCCTGGTTGCTTTCAGTGAAAGGGAGACAGGGACAGGAGCTGGGGGTTGGCAGGAGGGAGACTGGGGGTCTGCGACTTTCTGGTTCTCTCTCTCTGCCAGGCTGTGAGTTAGCAGGGGACATGTTACTCTGCCTACGGACTCCGCTCCTGTCTAGTGGCCTTTCCTACAGCCACAGCCCTTCTGAGCTCTGGTAACTTCTTCCCCTTCTTCCCCTTGTCTTTCAAGCCTAGTGATCTTAAGACTCCTGCTATTACTTTCCTGAGGGGTGCTGGTCACCATCCCATGTAATTTTCTCTAAATCTGCCCATATTGGTAGATTGTACCTTAATTAAACTCTTCTGAAGTATCCCATTTTAGGCCATCTGTTTGCTGCTGGCATCCTGAGAGATACTGAAAGGAAAGTAAATTTCAAAAAGCAAGTCAAACAGATGACTGGGTTATTCACAGCACTTTAGCTTCGGGATGCGTGCGTGTTCCCAATCTTGCTCCCTAAATTAAGGAAAGCAACAGATTTCTCACCATGACAGCACAATTTGAATGGTTGAGATGGAGGGGTGAGTGGGACAAGGGTCTAATGGTGGGGAGCAAGGTGAGTTTACCAGTTCAGATTTCCACAGCCAAGGCTGCCAGCCAATGCAGCCGGAAGGTGCTCCATGCCTCCTGGTTTTTTCCTGCAGGAGCCCCTGAATACTGCACCCCCAGATCAAGTTACATGGATGTGCACTAGGAGGAAAAACCCAACAGTGGCTTTGGAAATAAATACTTGATGAAGGTGATTTTCTTCTAGTCTTTCTGCAGGAGGCCACACGCTGACCTGTACGGAAGAGAAAGCCTCCTGTGACTGACCGCTGCTGCAGGACACTTCTCTGCCCAGGAGCAGGGGTGAAGCCCGGTGCTGGAATGAGGCTGATCAGATGCTGATCAGCTCCCGTGATTTCCTGTACAGGCATGTGCTGGCAAGTGAGTGTGGGGTTCTCTGAGTCATGCCTCCTCATGAGATGTTTCTCGACATTTGATCTGACTCTACTCCTATCGCTTCACCTCTGCCCATCTCCCCACCCCCCCCACTCTCCCAGCCCCCGCCCCATCCAGTGTCCATGCCTGCAAAGGAGTGTTGTTTTGTACCCATTTGCTGCCAACTGGGCAGCAATGCCAGGTAACGTGAGCCTGGGCTAGGAAGCTTTATAACTAGAGTAAAGCATACTCTCTGTACTTGTCATTCAAGGCCCTCCAGAGCCTGTTGCACGCTTTTTCGTTGTCATAGTTAGTAACGCACTTGGGTTTACACTTTCTTTCCAGATGACGTCGAAGTGTGCCAAATAAATGGTACAAGACTTCCTGGATCCCATTCTCCAGAAGCAATGACTCATCAGTTTTTCTTCCAAATCATTTATTAGTTATAGCTTTGATCAGTAAACTAATATTTCTGTTTTTTAACTTACCACTATTAGCAACAAGATCAACTGACTCCCCAGATAAGATGTAAAGAATTTAGGATAGGGCTGAGAATTTGGAATTATGAGACTGGGAATTTAAATGAACTGTGATTAGTATGCTAAGGAATTTACTGGGAAAAGTGGGCAACGTGCAGGAGCAGATGAACACTATCAGTGGAAAGGTAGAGATTCTAAGAAAAGGGAAATGCTAAAAATAAAAACATGTAACATAAGTGAAGAAGGCCCTTGATGGGCTCATCAGTAGACGAGCTCTTTTCTGAAGGATCGGTAAGCCTCAAGATAAGCTACTAGAAACTTCCCAAACTGAAAGGCGAAGAGAAAGAAAGTCTGAAAAAATGGAACAGACTGTTCAAGAGCTGTGGGATGATTACAAAAGGTATAGAATACATAGCATAGGGATATTAAAAAGAGAAGAAGGAAAGGAACAGAAGATCTCCTTGAAGTAATAATGGCTAAGAGCTTTCCAAATTATTTGCAGGTACCAAACTACAGATCCAGGTAGCTCAGAGAACCTGAACCAGGATAAATAATAATAATTTTTAGAAAGCCCCTATACCTAGATACTCAATTTCTGGGGCCAGAGAAACCGCTCTATATGATACTGTCGTGGTGGGTACGTGATGTTCTGCATCGGTCAAATCCAGTGAGCGATCCAAAGAACCCTAAGTAAACTATGGACTTCACTTTATAATAACGTGTCTGTATTGGTACATCAATTTAAATAAGTGTGCCACATTAATGGAAAGTGTTAGTAATAGGAGAAACTGTGGGAGGGGTTTGGGGATGGGGAGAGGGAGTATATGGGAACCCACTGTACTTTCTGTGAAATTTTTCCATACATCTAAAAGTGCTCTAAAATACAAAATTCATTAAAAATGAACAGGCAAACCACCAACTGGATGAATATTTATAACACACATAACTAAGGAAAGATTCAGCATAAATACAAACTCCTACAAATAACAAAAAAGGGAAACACTTAATAAAAACGGGCAAAACTTAGACACTTCAAAAAAATACAAGTAGCCAATAAGCACGTGGAAAGAGGCCAATTTCCTGTCATTTCGGAAATGCAAATTAAAACACAATGAGATGCCACTTCACACTCATTAGAATGACTAAAATTCAGAAGACTGGCAATGTTTGTTAAGAAGGGTTTGGGGCAACTGGCACTTTCAGATGTTGCTGGTGGGGATACGGAATAGCACAACCACTTTAGAACTGAGGGCTTCAGAGGGGAGGGGGTGTGGGAATGGGATAGGCCGGTGATGGGTAGTAAGGAGGGCACGTATTGCATGGTGCACTGGGTGTTATACGCAACTAATGAATCATCGAACTTTACATCAAAAACCAGGGATGTACTGTATGGTGACTAACATAATATAATAAAAAAATATTATTATAAAAAAATAAAGATTCAATTCAAAGAAAAATCCAGTTCAAAGTAAAAAAAAAAAAGAAAGAAAAGAAAAGAGGTTGGAAATTTCTCAGAGGCGAGCATACATCCTTCTGTGACCTGGCACTGTCACGTCAGGTTATTTACCCGAGAGACATAAAAACATATATCAGGAAACAAAGACTCGAATAAGAATGCTCACAGTAGCTTTACTCACAATATCCCATAATGGAATACTACATAGAGATCTATCAATATGAAAACTAATGGTGGTATATCCTCAGCTTTATCACATGGACGAGCTACTGACATAGGCAGTGCCATGGCCTGGGTAAATCTTAAAAATATTATGCTGAGCGATACAAGAGAGGAACAAAAGAGTACACTGAATGATCCTAAATAGATGAAATCAAAGGTCAGGTAAAACTCATCTTTGCTGATAGAAATAGGAATGATCATTGCCTCTGGGGCAGGAGGAATGTCTGGGGGGAACCTGAGGGAACTTTTGGAGGTGATGAAAATGTGTTGTGTTTTGCTTGGGGTTTGGGTCACCTGGTGTATCCTTGCTACAACTCACTGGACCATACACTTACGATCTGTGCCGTCACTCTCTCCCACTTATACCTCAATCAAAGAACTGAAAAATTATTAGACGATGCAACGTTTAAACGTCACATATTTTTACAGAACACGTCACTTTAGAAATGCTTTCCTGTAATCGGATTAATGAAATGAATGTTGCGAGCCCTGTGGAGTGAAAGGGGAATCTGATGAAGATCCTGTCCTCGGAGAGCACAGAGTCTAGTAAGACCCACTGGGGACGTGCCGTAAGGATCAGAGAGCTGCAGAGAGGGGGAGCCAGGGCAAAGGCACGGGGGCGGGAGTGAGAAGGGACGCACGTGGGGTTCCACTGGCGGGCGCGGGACAGGAAGTCACAGCAAGATGACTCACCTCCCACCTTGAGCATGCTTTGACGTCGATTTGTCCAGTTAACAAAACTCAACTTTGTGCTTGCACAAACCGAAAATAGTGAAAGAAAGAAATGGATGGTGACTCAAATCTGGTAAATGGACATTGAACACAGGCTTGGTGTAAAAATTCATCATTAATTCATTCATGAAGTCATTTATTCAATAAACATTCATTAAGCTAGGGAGCTATGCGAGGGCCTTCCAAAATCAAAGAAGATTGATGGCTGTTTGGGGCTAGACTGCACTTTTACTTCTTTTAATTTTTTGGAGGCAGATAGCAAGAGGGTGACCACAGAAATTTGTGATGGAATGTCCTTCTAGTCCCTCCTGAGTGCAGTGACCGAAGAAACTGTCGACCTTTCCTGCACCGCGTACAGCCTCCGCTGAGGGTGGGATACTTCAGGAGGGGACCCGAGAATTGGCAAAGCTCGGGATGGTGGGAAGGCCCTGGGTGAGGCCGTCCTTGAGGCGCGGCACTTCAGTGTTTGCTTGACAGGCGCTGTCTCAGTCCTCACGAGAAAGATCATTGTCTCAACCTTAAGCTTTATCTTAAAACTTTAAGGTTTTAAGATCAGGGCACCCGGAGCCTGAGGGAAGTCAAGAAAACCTCCCAAACTGATGGGGAGAACGCTGGCTCTCAAAGCCGCATTTGTCTGAGGGAGGCTGACTCTGAATCAGGACACCAGGCTGCTTCTCGCCCTCCCCAGAGTGTCTCGAGGAAGGCTGGTTTCACTCTCCCCCCCCTCCCGATCCATCCTGCAGAGCTCTCTGGAGGACCATCTTGAGGGTCTTGTGCCGCTGGGGCCACCGCTGTCTACAGGAGCCAACGAAGAAGTAAATGATCGGGTTGACACAGCTGTTGACACAGGACAGGACAATTGCAACCAGACAGAGATGCCTGAGGACTGTATCAGAGCTCGTCTGGATCCAGTGTAAGAGGAACCAGTGAATGCCGAAGGGCAGGCCGCAGAGGAGGAAGACCAGCACTGTGAGAGCTATGGTCACATACAGCCTGGTCAGCCGCATCCGATGGGAGCCGCGCAGGAATCTGGTCACCAGGGCCAGGCTGGACCCAGAGAGAAGCACGAATAAGAACAGCAGCCAGGCGGCAGTGATGAAATCAAACGCCTGACACCAATGATCGTCAATATCCTGGAACAGGAAGCCGCAGTACTTCCCTTCCAGGGTGCTCAAAAGCAAGGACAGGGCCCAGAGCAGGGCACACATCAGAGCTGACGTGTGTCTTGGGCGGTGGCAGCGGTACCAGATGGGACACAGGACCGACAGGCAGCGCTCCGTGCTAAGGGCACTGAGAATGCTCAGGCTTGCGATGTAAGCAAAGGTCCACACGGTGGTGAAAAAGCTGGGGATGGAAAGGGGCATGGAATGGAATTTGACGAGAGCCTGCAGGGAATAGACAACCTGGGAGGAGAGGAAAAGGAAGTCGGCTCCTGCCAGGTTGAGGATATAGACGGAGAAGGCGTTCCTCTGCATGCGGAAGCCCAGGAGCCAGAGCACGATCAGGTTTCCTACCAGCCCACCGAGGGCAAAGGTGAGGCTCAGCAAGGCCAGGGTCAGCATCTCCATGGGGAAAGTTTGCAGAAAGTCCCGGTCACTTCCATTCACTGGTGTGAGTGTGCTCTCCCAGGCTGGGGCGGTGGGATCGATGCTCAGAAACCCTCCACTGGTATTCCTGGGAACACAAACAACACTGAGCACCCGCTGTATGCTCACTGATTCTCAGGGCCACTCTGCTACGTGGGGATTACTGTCTCCATGTTACAGAGGAGGGAAAAGGAGGCTTGCAGAGGTTAAGAGATGAAGATACTTGCTGGAGACTGCTGGGTGGCTCAGTGGGTTAAGCGTCTGCCTTCGGCTCGGGTCATGAGTCCGGCATCAGGGTCCTTGCTCAGCAGGGAAGCCTGCTTCTCCCTCCGCCTGCAGCTCCCTGTGCTTGTGCTCCATCTCTCTCTCTTTCTCTCTCAAATAAATAAATAAATAAGTAAAATCTTTTAAAAAAAATGATACTTGCTGAACACCACACTGCTTTGGAGTTCTGGAACCTGGATTCAGACCAGTTCTCTCTGACTCTAAAGTCTGGACTCTCTCCACTGCAACATGGACCTTCTACTGTCACGGGAACATTCTGTGGTTCAAACACCTCTTCTACCCATGTCAGGTCTGCAGGAGGCAAGAGGAGACAAGTCTGGACAGATTATGTGTGGTGACAACCAGACTCTGAGCTTGGCATTCCGTCTGCCTGGGACGGAGATTTCCTCTTAGGGGCCAGGAAGTTGGAAGACCCAGGCATGACCTGTGGACGATCTCAGGGACTGAAGGTGGTCCATCCACCAGAAAAGAGGTCATGATTTGGAGTCATGAAGAGAACGTGACCTCTTGCAATGACAGGTATAAGTATGGCCAAGCCTCTTGGCCAGAAATGGCCCAGCACATCAGTTTTATGAAGGACAGGAAATACTTTCCTCCTGGCCCCCTGCTCAGTTGCGGGGGACACGGTCTAAGTCACTCTTACAATGGATTTCTTCCCAGAGCAGTCAAAATCATAAACCTGAGATATTTATAAATACGTGTCTACCCCCACCTTTAAAAAACAAACAAAAAACCCCTCACAAAACTATGCTCCATTCTCAAAGCATTTATTTTTTTAAAGATTTTATTTATTTATTCGGGAGAGAGAGAGAGCACACAAGCAGGGGGGAGGGGCAGAGGGAGAAGAAGACTCTCGGCTGAGCGGGGAGGATGCGGGGCTCCATCCCAGGACGCTGGGATCATGACCTGAGCTGAAGGCAGACCCTTAACCACTGAACCACTCAGGCACCCCATTCTCAAGGCATTTATGATGCTAATGAGAGATTATTCTGAAGAAGTGACACCACGTAGAGAGATGCAGACAGTCAAACAAACATCTTGAGGATGAAATTGAGAAATTGAGCCAACCCCACAGAGAGAGAAAGTCCCAGGAAATACCAACTGTAAGGAGGCCATGAGAAGAGATGGGTTTTGAGGCACTTGGGTGGCTCAGTCAGTTAAGCGTCTGCCTTCGGCTCAGGCCATGATCTCACGGTCTTGGGATCAAGCCCCGTGTTGGGCTCCCTGTTCACTGGGGAGTCTGCTTCTCCCTCTGTCCTTCCTCCAACTAGTTCTCTCTGTCTCTCAAATAAATAAATCACATCTTTTTATTTATTTATTTATTTATTTATTTATTTATTTATTTATTTGAGAGAGAGAGAGCACAGAGGGAGAGTGAGAGGGAGAAGCAGGCTCCCTGATGGACAGACAGCCCAACGTGGGGCTTGATCCCAAGGCCCCGAGATCATGACCTGAGCTGAAAGTAGGCACTTAACCGACTGAGCCACCCAAGTGCCCCTAAATAACATCTTTAAAAAAAAAAAAAAGAAGGAATGGATTTTCCATTTGCCATCACATCTCATCTCCATCTTCTCTACCTTCCTCTGCGTCCTCATCATTCTCATCGATGGGCTCCCTCTCTCTCTGGCTCCTGGTTGCTTTCAATGAATAGGGAGGCAGGGACAGGAACTGGAGGCTGGGAGGAGGGCGATTGGGGGTTTGTGACTTTCTGGCTCTCTCTGTCTGCCAGGCTGTGAGTTAGCAGGGGACATGTTGCTCTGTAAGGACTCTGCCCCTGTCTGGTGGCCCTTTCCTACAGCCACAGCCCTCCTGAGTTCTGGTAACTTTGTCCCTTTCCCCTTCAGGCCTTGTCTCTGGACTCTTCAGTTATAGATTTCCCTTAGCTCTGCCCACACCTGTGTAACCGGTCCTTTCATTATTCTTCTCAGTTATCCCGTTAGTTTGTGCCCTGTATTTTCTGCTTGGACAATGTCAGATACAAGGATACGAAGGAGAAAAACCACCTTTGAATAGCAAGCAAATCTGTGAAACCTGATGTTATTAAACCAATTCAGCTTTGGAATGTCGTGCCAGGATGCCATCTTGCTCCCTGAATTAAAATTAGCAAAATACATCTCTCTATAGTAGCAGATCTGAATGTTTGGGGAGAAAGAGAGAGTGTAAGGAGATAGGAAAGAAGCCCGAAGAGTCTGGTGGATCCCGTTTGGCTCTCCCCCAGTCCGAGTTAGCGGCCCGCAAAGCCTCCGTGCGGGAGCTTCACGTGTCCTGATCTGCGGTGGGCTGCCCTGGCTTCCCGCACACCCTCCCTTAAGATGAATTCACAAGCATGCAGACTAAGAGGAAGAAAACAGAACTGCCTTTGAAAGAAGGTAGTTCTCGATCAAATTCTTACCCGAGCACCATTCTTCTTGCTGGGGGTAGGGAATAGGAAATAGGAGCTTTCTTGAGATTGAGAAAGGGCGGAGAGTGCTTCTGTACCCTCCGGATGGCAAGGGGTCTGCGGCAGCGGGCGTGAAATCTGGTGACCGCCTGAGGCTTACCAGGATGCTGAGCAGCCCCTGTGATTTCCTGCCCAAACGGCACCGGCAAATGAGGTCCTGGAGATGTGGCAGACAAGAAACTTCACGAGATGTTTCTCATTTGCCTGGAGTCCAATCACTTATCTTGGCCTCTCCCCATCCTACCCATCCGGTCCCCCTCCTTGTCAGGAATGGCTGTTCTGGAGCCTTTTTCTGCTCTCCGTGAGCCTGGGCATTAAACCATCCACCAAGCAGCAAGAGTTTCCGTGGCTAAAGAATTGCTTGCTTGGCATTCAAGGCCCTGCCTGTCCTGGCTCACTTGATCTTTTTAAATTTAGTCACAGAAACAGTATAGGCACATTAGTTTTATTTCAAATGACACTGGGGTGTAGAAAGTGAAATGTGAAGTCTCTCCTACACTCATTTCCCAACAGCAACCAGTATTTCCAGTTTCCATTCTTCATTATTCTAGATGTTACTATTATGGCTTTGTATAATAAAACTACATTTCTGCTTTTGATTTGTCAATAACAGCAGCAGGGAATATCGAGTTCCCTTATGAAAGATAAGGAATTTAGCATGCTGTGCTATTCGTCACCGTTCTCCCTCTACATCAACGGTATTTGCTAGCTGGCTTATTTTCAGATCAGCTAGAGACAGCTAATATTTTCGGCTTTATCTCCTATGACTTCCTCTCACGTGCCCCTGCTGCGGCCAAATTGAGTTTCTTGCCATTCTCTTTAAAAACGTAACTGTGAAGCATCTAAAAGAATCAGAAAAATTTATTTACTCACTTATTCACTGACCCAAAACTATAGGTTTGTTGTGAAGAATAATGGAGTAATTATGTAACAGCTTAGAATAGGGACTCATATAAGTCCTACATACTTGCTAATTCTTACCATGATTTTTATTACTAATTCTTTCCGGAGGTCTAATACGTTAAAGTTTCTTTTTCTATTTTTCCATATCACTTAAGTTCTTTCTTATTTTCTATCTCTTTGTGTCCTGGGCAGCTTTCTGGGTAATTTTCTAGGTTACAAGTCTCTTTTGCACTGTGTCTAATCTTCTGTTTAATCCATCCACTGAATTTTAAATTTATTTTTTATGGTATTAATTTCTAGAAGTTCTTTTTTTTTTTAGATGTATTTATTTGTCAGAGAAAGAGAGAGAGAGAGAGAGAGAGAGACAGAGAGAGAGCACACAAGCAGGGAGAGGGGCAGAGGCAGAGGGAGAAGCAGTCTCCCTACCAAACAAGGAGCCCAATGCGGGACTTGATCCCAGGACACTAGGGATCATGACTTGAGCTGAAGGCAGACGCTTAACTGACTGAGCCACCCAGGCATCCCTAATTTCTTGAAGTTCTACTTGAGATTTATCTCTTGATGCTGGTTCACACTGTCAATTCTCCCTTTTATGTCTTTAATCCTATCGGACGTGGCAATATTATACTTCTCTGATAATTCCAGCGCTGAAGTCTATGTGTGTCTGATTTTACTGCCCATTATGTCTTCTATCACTTTCGTATGGTGCCTCGTTTCTTTCTGTGTTTGTGATTTTTGACTATGAGGGGCTTACTTTCTTTTCCCTTTTTTCTTACGATTTTATTTATTTATTTGTCAGAGAGAGAGAGTGCACGAGTGGGGGTGGGGGGGAGCAGCAGGCAAAGGGAGAAGCAGACGCCTCGCTGAGCAGGGAGCCCCATGCAGGGCTCCATCCCAGGACCCTGGGATCATGACCTGAGCCGAAGGCAGATGCTTAACCGACTGAGCCACCCAGGGGTCCTGAACTGCTCACTTTTCTTGGGACTTTATCTGTGGGAATCCTTTGAGGCTTGAATTATAGCCAAGCTCCTCCAAAGAGGTCTTTTGTTTTCTTTTGCTAGTTGACTGGGGGACCTTCCCAACATGGCTTTCATTTTTCAGGATGTCCCCAGAAATCTCATCTGTCATTTGAAATGTTAGGACCACAATGTAATACTGACTTGTGGCTATGAATTCTCGAAAGAGAATGTTTCTTCACTCGGAGCCAAGCTCGATCAAGCAATTTCTTGGTAGTTTATTTCTCACCAATGAGAAATACACCAAAGGTTTAGTCTTTGGAGGTCCCAACTTTTCATGGGGGCACTTCTCTTAGATTTCTGACCTTTGGGTTGTCCCAAAATTCTATCTTCTAGAAGCCATAATAGGAAATATGAATCTCCTTCTGAGAGCAAAGGGGATTCCATTAAAGGAAATAACTTTATCAGCTCTGTGCTTCAGAAAAGTCCCTCAGGCTGCTGAGAGGATAATATAGAGAATATAAATGAAAATATAAATCTCTAGTTATACTTCTACAGTGGAAACAACTGAACAAATACTTTGGTATATTCACACAAAATATCCAATATGTTGTTTTGTAATGTATAGTATATTTCCAGTTTAATAATTATTAATTATGGAATCTGAATGGTCTCAGTTCCTTCTCTGTAAAATGAGATGCTTTCCAGCTGTGTTGAGTCTAAAACTAAAATCCCTGGTGCCTGTGGAGGCCTGTCTCCCTCCTGTACCCTCCTCCACCCCTCTTAGATCTGTTCTGTAGCAAAGAGAATGGAGACTACAAATAGGGCTCTCTCCCAAGGCCAAACTTGATCCCAAAGTGACTCTCAACTATCAGGTCCTTCATGGTCCCTGGAGGCTCCCCTTTCCATCCCTGTGATATACTCATCAGTCTAGGCACCCTCTATGGCCCCAATTTTGTGTTATGAATTCTTTTCATTAGAGTTGAGCATGCAGGGCAATGTCATTTAGAAAGTCCCTATAAAGAACAGTTTTGTTGTGTGGCGTGTGTGTGTGCGTGGTGTGGAAGAGTGTATGTGAGAAGGTATGTATAGCCAATTTTACTATGTGAATTTGGAGTTATATTTCGCGGGGGGGGGTGCGGCTCATCCCTGTATCTGAGGCTCTTCTCAATCCACTCCATGCGGTATCACCAGCAGCTGAAAGCCAAGCACGTACAATGAAAGCAAGATGAGGGAGGAGGGGGGTGCATCCCGCTGGCATCACCCGAACTCTGAATCCCACTATGCCTGGAGCCAGGTTGTCTCGCTGAATCTCAGTTGTTTGAACCAATAATGTCTAATTTTGCTAAAACTAATTTAATTTGGGCCTGTCTTTTGCTCGCACAGCCACAAATATGTCCATATGAAAACACCGATCACCTAGTACTTTAAGCATCGGAGGACATATCTCTCTCCTATCGCACTGTGAATGCTTTGAGAATAGGGACCATGTCTTTGAGTCCCAGTGCCGGGGACAGTGCCTGACCCAATGCTCAGCAAAAAAATTGTTTTGTGTGTGCACTTGTGTCTGCAAACATCAGTGACTTAGTGATTGAACAAATGACTTGGAAAAGTGAGGATGGGGAAGTCCTTGTAGGCAAAGAATTTTAAGGCCTAACTGTGAGAAACACCTGGCCATAGAACAAAGCAAAATGGAGACGAAGATTTGACAGGGTACAGTCCGCTTTAAAACTTGACACAATATTTAAGAAGCCCAGTCCTTGTGGGAATGGAACTCATCTGTAGTTGGCTTAGGTTCGGTTCTCAATTACTCTACAAGTCAGGGAGCAGTGTTTTGAAAGAGTGGGGAAGCAGGCCACTGTGACACAGAGAATCACAGGGGAGTCCAAGAATGTGGAAACAGAATAAGCTGGAGTTGGGAGTGGGGTCAGACAAGTCACTGGGTTACAGGATCCATTCTATAAAAACCCCACTGGAGAGTGGGCTCCACCAATCTCTTGTGACTTCATGACCTGGACTGGAAGACTGTGGGTGCGTCATCAGGACGATGGTTGACTTATGGTGGCCCAGCCAGGGGCTGTAGGAGGAAGTGGATAAGATTAACCTGAACTGGCTGGATGGAGGGAAAAAGAGTCACAAGGCTTCGGAGCAGGAAAAAGAAGCCAGTCTGGAGAGAGCAGAGAGGACTGGAAGTAGGAGACTCCCTGTGAGAGCGCTGCGCTTTTCTCATTCAGTTATGGTTGTTCACAGTCCTTGCATAGGAAATCACATGGCTTCTCAGGCTCTTGATAACAAACACCAAACCAGGCAGCCACGTCTACAGGGCTTTCCTCAGCCAGAGGACCAGGGGTTCATTTTAGAGTCAGGAGCTCCGGGAAGGGTCTCCTGCTTCAAGGCAGCTCGGAGCTGACTCTCTACTGGAAGCAGAGGAGAAGGAAAGTAAGGGCTTATTGGATTCTGTTCTTTCCATTCCTTGCCTTGTTAGGTGAAACTGCTCTTGCTCAGACAAGATCTAGCTCCTCAGAAAGTCAGGAGATCATGGAGATAGGAGTTGTAGGACTTCTAGCAGCTGCGTGATCGGGGAAGCCTGCCGCCACCTTCATCTGACTGAGGAGAGCCAGCTTCTTTCTCCGTCTGATTCTTTGTTCCTTCAGATCTGCTGTCATGACGAGAACATAAAATATGGGTCTGGAAGCTTCTAGGAATAAAACAGTTGGGATGACCAATGCTCTAGTTTTCCTAGTTGATATTTCCTTTTCCTCTAAGAATCACTTGAGTTCATTCAACAAATATTTATTGAACGTCTTCTTTGTGCCAGGCACTGTTGCAGGCACTGGGGATAAGGCGTGAACATCACAAAAATCAGATGAAGGGATAGAAATGTGACATTCCTTGTGGTGCCACTAGGTGGCAGTCAATGATTATTGTGGGGCTCATGTAACCCTTGGCTGGCCGTAGAGGGTCCAGTCAGTGAAGTTTGGGAAGAAGTCTGACTTCAAGTGGGAGAGTGAAGGGGAGCCATGTTATTTCTGGATGGCTGGTTATTCATGGGTGGCAGTGTAGGGCAGTGTCTGTGAAATCAAACTCTGGAATGGTCATTCCTGCTCTCAAATCCTGGTTCTAACAGGATTACTAATTAACTGAACCTTACTACCAGTTACATTGCTTAATCTCACTAACCCTCGGTTACCTCAGTGAAATGATGACGTCTGCCTACAGAGGAGTAGTGAGGTGCTCAAAGACACAAGTGAGTGCTTCGGCTGTGGTAGAAGCTCTATGACTGTCAAGAACGTGCTTCTCGTGGTCACACCTTAGTAGCCCGTTCCTGCCCTAGGATCCCGCGACGCCTCTGAAGCCTGGTCCTGACATCCAAGGCCCCCAGGCCAGCAGGGCCTGAAGCTACTCAGTGCCCATCAGCCACTGCGAGTCCCTGGGGTGGAGCCGTGGACTGGAACGTGGCCCTTCCTCCCGCCGTTGTGTGACTGGGTGAACCCCATTTCCACTCCGGTTGCTGCGTCTCTGTTAGACACCTGGGGTAAGCAGGCGCTGTGAACTCTACAGCCCTATAAAGAAGCAAGGGCTCTTGGTGACTACTATCGCTCTCTTCACTCTCACGGGAACATTTGTTGCGGAGCCAAAAAGGCCAGACTCCCTGCTCTTTACCTTCCAGCAGATAGCAGCTCCTCTCCACGTCTTTCTGGCTTCAGGGAATCCCAGTGACCTCCATGTCACCCTCTTCTTCCTGGGCTCCTTAAGGCCTGGCTGGCACCTGGTGAGGCCTGCCAGTCTGGTTTTCTCCAGCTTCCTCTGCCAGTGTTTGGCCAGGGCAGGGTGGGGAGAGGTGGTGGCATTTAGCCAGGGAGGAGCGGGGAGAGGTGGTGGGGCCTTGCTGCCAGGGAGTGTGGAGGGGGTGTGTAAACACTGTGGTGGGGGGTGGGCAGCCAAAGAGCAGGACAGAGGTCCAGGCCCAGACCTCCCTGAGGGCTGGGTTGGTCCCAGGCCTTGTTATAGTCACCGGATGGAGACCAACCTAGGGGCCTGGGAGCTGAGAGATCTCTGTTTTAAACCAGCTCCTTGTATGAGGCCAAACTTTAGAAACCCAGTGCCGGGGAGCTGGGCCAACTAGCAGATAACTGTACAGTTTGGAGTTCTGCTTTGGGAGAATGGAGGGAAGGGGCTAGAGCATCTTTCAGATATTAAGCAGCCCCTGCCTCTAAGCCTTATCCTTTTGGCTTAGTCAAGTTCCCCTTTTTGGAATGTACCCTAGTTCACAGGGGCTCTTTCCCGGACTGAGTCCACAAGCCCCGTGCCCTACGCTACAGGCTTGGCACAGCCCATGCTGCTCTCTACAGATACTTACGAGCGCGTCCTCCCAGGTTGGAAACTCTCTGAGAGCTGGGACCATGTTATTCATTCATTGGTTCGTTCATTCACTTGTTCAGGAATAATCATGGAGCTCACATTGCTGGCAGGCCCCAGACTGACTGCTAGAATTTGTACAGGGAGCGAGGCCTGAAATCCAGGTCCTGACTCCTGGCCCAGTGCTCTTTCCAACAGACCCCCTACTCCCCACCCACCTCACCTGGAGCCCAACCACCTGGTTGTGCTTTAGGGAAGCGGGCCTCAGGGGCTCCCCTTCCTCTCACAGCCTGACAGGTGATCCCCTGTGGCATTTGTGGGCAGGGACAGGGGGCTGGGAGGCACCTCTCTGCTACCTCCCTCTTCTTCCTGGACAGGATCAATCAATTAGCAATAGAAACATGCCCTTCCCTTTCCCACCTCTGCAGCCTCACACGGTGGCCCCAGGTACCAGGCTCAGGCTCAGGCTCAGGCTCCGTGGGTCAGGCCTGATCAGCCACGCTTGGTCGCGTGATCTTACCAACCTCTCTAAACCTTGGTTTCCTCATATCTAAAAAAGAGGTAGTAAGGGTACCTTCTCCCCGAGGTGTTGTAAGAATTCTCTGAGTCTCTGCACCTTCAATAAGTGGGATTCTTGTCCTTCCTGTCCCACTCCTCCCACCCCTGAGGCCTGAGGGCTCAAGTCAACTCCCATCCATGGCAGGTCAGGCTCCAACTTGGCAGACTCAGAGCTAAGAAGCCCAGTGTCCCTCTTCTGGCACCCAGCCCTAGACAGAGTAAGAATAATGATACTTACGATAATAGTAATGTCTATCCTTTTATGATTCTTACTTCGTGCCAGGCACTGCTATACATACTTCGCATTTATTATCTCATATAATCCTCACGGCAACCGTATGAAGTAAGTGCCATTATCATCCCCCTCTTCCAGATGATGAAACTGGGACACAGAGAGGTTAAGGGTCACAGAGCAGTAGCTGCCAGAAAGCAAGAGGTACTCTGCACAGCTGTATACAGCTGGTTGCCACAGCGATGGCTAAATTGAAAAGGTGAGCCTAGGCTATGTGAAGTGGAGTATACGGGATCTCCGACACACCTAGGAACCTTTCCAGCGACGCCCACATGCCCTGTGAGCCGGGCCTCTGCTGGCTCATCCTCCTACTGGGCCCACCACGTATGGTCATGTTTTTTGGGGGGGGGTTTGGGCGGGAGGGGCAGAGGGAGAGAGAGAATCTTTTTTTTTTTTTTTAAGATTTCTTCATTATTTACTTATTTATTTAGAGAGAAAACACCAGCAGGGGAAGGGGCAGAGAGAGAATCTCAAGCAGGCTCCACACTCAGCCCACTGAGTGGCTTGACCTCCTGACTCCAAGATCACAACCTGAGTTGAAACCAAGAGTCAGACACTCAACCAACTAAGCCACCCAGGCGTCCCAGGAGAGAGAGAATCTTAAGCAGGCTTCATGCTCAGTGTGGAGCCTGACACAGGGCACGATCTCATGACCCTGAGATCATGACCTGAGCCAAAGGCAGACATTTAACTGACTGAGACACCTTGGCACCCATGTTTTGTGGATTTTTATGTTCTTGAGAGTTAGAAATATTTCTCTCTGGGACTTGAAGATATTACCTGGAGACAGGAGGAGGGGAGATGCGTGGAGACCCTGTCTTCCCCCTCTGCTGTCCTCAGGCTGACTTGTTGGAGACAACCTGTAGTGATGTCTCTACTGACTATAAGCAGAGATGGATTATCTTCAGACGCATGGAACATAAATTAATCTTTCCTTGAGCATAAGTCTGCATTTGACAATGACCCAGAGATTTCCCAATCAACTGGGTAAGACTAAGAAGATGTCAGTTCAGTTCGAGGAAGGCTCGTAAGGGTTTACCATAATCAAGGAACAGAAAGTGCTGGTTGGTTCTTGGTCGTTGCTCTAATTGGATATAGCTGTGGACTACCGAGCCCTGGGCCACGGGCAGGGGAGTGAGTCCTGCCTGGAATTCTGCTTCTGCAGATTTCTAGCTCAATGACAGGAACTCTGAGCCTGTGTCCTCCGTCTGTGAGGATGACAGTTCTCCAGCAGACAAGAAAGGCGCTTTGTAAACCGGTATGCGGGTTGTGTGGTGGAATGGGGCATGATCATAACCGCCGTGAACACAGTCATGTCCGAGACCCCCCCCCCCACTTAGACCGAAGGTGTCATCGTGCAACAGGGACTCATGTGCAGCTGAGAAGGGAGGGTCTGGATATGTCGCCTACATAAGGAGGAGGGCCAGAAACTGGGAACTGGAGAAGAAAGCCAGAGCACCCCAGAGCTAGGAGAAGTAGCACAAGAAGATGAGTCAGGCAGAGGGATGATTCTGGAAAAATATTTTTGATAATGTTCCCTGCTGCGACACTGGGCAGGTATGGGCATGTGGCTTAATGGCCAGGGATGGTGCAGACAAATTCCAAATGTTTTTCTAATAGAAAGTGTGTTGGCTTTAATACAGGAAGCTAGGGGTACTGATTTATTATTAGTAAGTGCTTTGATTATTTTTTCAAAACTACCTGTTCATTTTTGTACAGTAGTCCCCTCCTTTATCCGAGGGGGATACGTTCCAAGACCCCCCAGTGGATGCCTGATGTGAATACTACTGAATCCTATATATATTGTGTTTTTTTCCTATACATACATACTTATGTTAGAATTCAATTATAAATTGGGCATGGTAAGGGATTAATAACAACAATAATAAAATAGAACAATCATAACACTATCCAGTAATTAAAGTTATGGGAATGTGGACTCTCTCTCTCTCAAAATATCTCATTGTACCATACTCACCCTTCTTCTTATGGTGATGTGAGATGATAAAATGCCTGCGTGATGAGAGGAAGGAGGTGAATGACGGGGTAGGCACCATGACGTGGCATTAGGCGGCTACTGACCTGACGCTGTGTCGAGAGGATTGTCTGCATAGCCACCGCGGCTGACCACGGATGACTATAACCGTGGCAACCAAAACCATGGATAAAGGGGGGACTACTGTGGTCTCTTGCTCTTTACTCACTTTTTAATTCTTTTGTTTCTTTATTTTTTTTTAAAGATTTTATTTATTTATGTGACAGAGAGACAGCCAGCGAGAGAGGGAACACAAGCTGGGGGAGTGGGAGAGGAAGAAGCAGGCTCCCAGCGGAGGAGCCTGATGCAGGACTCGATCCCGGAACGCCGGGATCACGCCCTGAGCCGAAGGCAGACGCCTAACGACTGCGCTACCCAGGCGCCCCTCTTTTGTTTCTTTAAACATATTAAATATAATTGTTCTATATTCTATATCCCAGGATCTGAAATCTTTGAGGGCCTGATTCTAAGGTTTGCTGTTTCTGCTGCCTCTCACTCACAGCAGTCTGTGTCCTTGTATGCATTGAGCTGTAGGTTGTGAATTCCTATTTCTAAAAAGCTTATGATAATTTTATATGGCCTGGTTTGAGGTACATTCCTGAGAGGAGGGTTTGGGATTGGGCATTGGGAGGTACTGATAACAGACCAGGGTCCACTTTAGATTTATTATTTTTTAAAAGATTTTATTTATTTATTTGTACAGAGAGAGAGACGGAACATAAGCAGGGGGAGTGGGAGAAGAGAGAGGGAGAAGCAGGCCCCCCGCTGAGCAGGGAGCCCGATGCAGGGCTGCATCCCAGGACCCTGGGATCATGACCTGAGCCAAAGGCGGACGCTTAACCGACTGAGCCACCCAGGCGCCCCTCCACTTTATTTTTTATTTTTTTATTTTATTTTATTTTATTTTAAGATTTTATTTATTAATTTGACAGAGAGAAACAGCCAGCGAGAGAGGAAACACAAGCAGGGGGAGTGGGATAGTAAGAAGCAGGCTCCCAGTGGAGGAGCCTGATGTGGGGCTCGATCCCAGAACGCCGGGATCACGCCCTGAGCCGAAGGCAGACGCTTAACGACTGCGCCACCCAGGCGCCCACACGTACTGCGTATTTTTTAAGCAGGCTCTATGCCCAACGTAGGGCTTGAACTCACAACCCCAAGATCAAGAGTCGCATGCTCTACTGACTGAGCCACCCAGGCGCCCGCCCCTCCACTTTAGATTTAAATGATCATCTGGGGGTTTTAAGACCATGCAACCAGTGTCATTTCAGACTCTCACATCACTCACGGACCATCTGGTTGCTCTAGAATCTCAGGGACTTTTCCCCCCAACTACTCCGAATCGGGGCTGACATAGACACTTCTCTGTTCTTGGTTTTATTTATATTGCTCACCCTTTTTCTCATGGTGTAGGTCTTCCTGAGTCCTGGCTTTATGTGGAGGGGTCTCCAATTTGACTCCCCACCCTGCACGGGTACAAGAACGAGTGCCAAGTGTCACCCTCCCCTTCCTACAACGTTCTATGCAGAACAGGTCTAGAGCACAGGACTGTGTAGAATTCCCTAGAAGATGTGACCATTTCTTTTCACACGTATCCACTTGGAATGAGGTCTGGCTTCACTCCTGGCCCCAGGCTCCCCCCTTCCTTGAAGTCTGTACCATTGACTGAAAAGCACTTTTTTTTTAAAGATTTTTTCCCCTAACATTTTGGTACATTTCCTGGGCAGAGAGTTTCGGAGCAGTCTCAGCAGCACCTGGGAACTTTCCAGACACGCAGAATTTTGGGCTCCATCGAGATCCATGGAATCAGAGTCTGCCTGTTTGCAAGACCCCCGGTGACTCAGAGAGGTGGAGAACCATGGCTTTCCTTTATCATATTGCCTAAAACAGAAGTAGGATAGGCACTTTTTTAAGAAACATTTTTTTATTGGGATGTAATTGACATAGAACGTTATAATAGTTTTAGGTGTACAACCGAATGACTCAGTGTTTGTATATATCCTCGCGTGATCACCATGGTAAGGCTAATTAACATCCATCACCACACAGAGTTGAATGTTTTGTGTGTGATGAGGAATTTTAAGATCTACTGTCTTAGCAACTTTCAAGTATGCAACACAGAATTATTCACTGTGGTCACCATGCGGAACCTTGCTAGGACGGGCACTTTGCATGGCTGTTCTTGACAGCGACAAAATCAAACCTGTTCCTTTCTCCTCCACCTGTTTCTTCCTGGGTCCAGTGTCTCAAATGCAGAGAAAGACTAGGATTAGTAGTGACATCTCCGTCAGCTGCTGCCTTTCTCAACCCCACAGAGACCCTGAAGTGGCAGACTAAGCCTGGGCAGCTCCCAAGCTAGGCATGCCCCCCCTGCCCCCAGGAGATGGCCTCAGAGGTCTCAGTGCTGTCCTCGCTTGCAGGCCCAGGGAGCCCTGGTGCTTACTGAGTTTTCTTCTCCCACCCACTCCCCTCCCTTATGTTGTCGCTGTCTACATGACTGATCTTTTGCCTTAGTTTCTCTGCTCTGATCAGAAGCTATAGTTGGCCCTGACCCCCAGCCCTGACCCCTTCTAATCGCAAAGACAGCTACAATTTGTCACCCTACTTCTCATCGCAGGTTGGGAGCCTTCTTTCTGGGAACCTTCAGGTACCAGCCCCTCATACCTTAATGTAATGAAACTTCTTAAGAGTCAGAGACACGGCTAGGATGGTGTTTGGCTGATTGGTACTGTTTTCATCCTTATGTAGAAGATTCCCATGGGTGTCCATAACACAACAAAGCTAGAGGACTTTGTCCCTGTATATTCAAGAATCTATCCCCTGGGAAAATTAATGGGAAGAGGAAGGAGCCCAGAGTTCATTGTTAGGAACCATATAGATAAGATTACTTTAAATTTCGTATTTTATTATATTATTGTCTTGTTTGAACTGAGCCTTAACTCCATTATGTATTAACTCCAACATGTATTCAGTATCCTTGACTCTTTCGATATGCTGGCCACTTACTGAGCCGTCATACTGAACCACGTGCTGGGCCCAGTCTTGGTGTGCATCATCTCATTTAATCCCCGCAACATCCCTTTGCAGAGATGGGACAGGTAAGGCTCAGGAATACCTGTGCAGGGATGAGATGGTGAGGCTCAGTCAGTCCATTGTCTAAGGTCATGGGATTGGTAAATGGTAGAGCTTGGATTAGAAGCCAGGTCTTTGACAGCAAAACCCATTCTCTTTCTGCTTCCTTTTGGGCAGTACCCAGCAAAGTCCTTGGGACGAAGTAAGCCCTCAATAAATATTTTAAATATGAATGAATCTTGCCATATAAAGACTACTGCTTATTGAATGCCTGCTATGTGCGAACACTTTCTAAATTAGTTCAAATCCTTGTAACAATGCAGAGAGGTATTGATAATTATTTGTTTTAAAGATAAGACAATAAAGTTCAGAGAGGTGAAGTAAATTTCCCAAAGTCATGAAGCCAATGAGTTATTGAACTGGGATTTGAACTCAAGGCCTTCTTTCTGATGCCCAGAGCCCTGCACTTTTGTCTGTATCACCCCATCCCTCTAACATGGGAAGGGGTGTCTTGGGAAGGGGTGTCTCAGGGCTGACACATTACCAGGGGTGTTGGAGAGGGGCATATCTCTCCCTGGGGCTCCAGAGGACAGACCCTTACACAGTGAGTGAGCATTACGTGGAGGCAGATGGTTGCCGGATAGGGAGGGACTTTTAGCAAGTGTCTGACAAAGTGAGGGAGTGTGTGCCCCATCACTGGGGTGTTAGATGACTGTCTCTCCAGAAGGCCCAAACACTGGCAGAAGGGGATCTGGGGTCCCTTTAGCTCTGGTGGTTGGAGGCACTATTGTTCTCTTGGTCAACTCTGGAAATCCCTGGAGAGGAGAGCTCTGAGTGAGAAAGAATAGTTCAGAAGAATATGGTCCTGGTTATTCTAGTTTCTAGAAGGTCTTTGGAAAAGGTTTGATGGATGAGGAAATCATGGGGAGAACAACTCAAGGTCAGCTTCTTCCCTCCTTCGCTGGCCTTACCCAGCAGCCTTTCATAGGGGCCAAGTTTCTTCTTCACACACAGAAGTAGAGAATGTGACATAGTAGGTTCTGATCTTGGGATTCAGCTGTGAAAAAACTGAAATCTCAAATGAATGGAGCTTATTATGATTTACACTTGAATCTCAAAGGACTGGTCCCCTAACATGCTCTCTTCCAACCAAATAATCTGAGCTTAGAGAGAAGAATGCTCTGAACTGTCCTTTGGAGAAAAGTGCTGAGTCAGTTCTTCTGAAGTCCACCGACCTGGGGCTTCCAGCCACCTCCTGTATCACTGCCAACGCTTTGTGAACTGTGAATAGTAATGGTAACAATTTACCCTTGTAAAGGGGGTTGCAACTGACAAAGTACATCTGTGCTCATGCCTCCAGTCTCTGAAGATTCCATGTGAGGGGTAAAGCGGGCGGTGTCACCCCATTATACAGACCAGGACCGTGAGACTCCAAAAATGGAGAAGTTAAGAAACTTGACCAAAGGCATGTGGTTTCTAAGGAGCAGACCCAAGAGCTGAGTCTAGATTTCTTTTCTTTCTTTCTTTCTCTCTTTTTTTCTTAAGATTTTATTTATTAATTTGAGAGAGAGAGAGAGAGATAGCCAGCGAGAGAGGAAACACAGCAGGGGGAGTGGGAGAGGAAGAAGCAGGCTCCCAGTGGAGGAGCCCAATGTGGGGTTCCATCCCAGGACCCTGGGATCACGCCCTGAGCCAAAGGCAGACGCTTAACAACTGAGCCACCCAGGCGCCCTTGAGTCTAGATTTCTTGATTCTAAATTCAGTTACAGTTACTATTTTTCTTGAGGGGAATCATTTGACTTCTTGAATCAATGCAGATGCCCCAAATAAAAAATTTTAGATAAGGAAACGAGTTTAATTTTCATACCCTTGACCACAAAAATGCTTCAGTGGGTCATTCTGAGTTATACCTGCTCCCCGATGTCCTCCACCACTTCTCTCCAGTATCACGGCAGAAAACCCTCTGGGGGCTCCATTGTGGTTATAACAATATTTATGCTTCTTTTCACAAAGACAGGCAGTGTTCATAGTGGCAGAGAGCATGGGTTCAAGTCCTGCTTCTCTTCAGCTGTGTGGCCTTGGATGACTCAGCTAACCTCCCTGAACCTCAATTTCACACAGCTAACCTCATGGGGATGTGGTGAGGATTCAATGAAATAAAGTACTGGAGAGCTTCGCACGGTGATTTGCACATAATAGGGGCTCATTAAATCTAGACTAAACATAGGTGTGTAAAGCAAGACCTGTAGGTCAAGACTCATTCTTGCAGTTCTCATTCAAGCAGCAGTGACTGAACACATGCTCAGTAGCAAGTGCTTCGGGGTGCATTGCTCGTTCCTCACAGCAACGCTCTGAGGCAGGTATTATTATTCCCATTTTACACACAAGGAAACTGAGGCTCCCTCGCCTCGCACTGTCTGCCATATGCGTCAGAGCTAGGGTTTGAACTCAGCTCTGTCTGACTCTTATTCCAACGCTCTACTATGCAATAGAAGGTCCCCAGTATGCACAGGTTGGATAGAGTACATTATTGATTAGGAGTGGTGATAGGAGCCCCCACCCCCACCCCAATGGGCGTGTCCAGGGACTGGCCCTCCAGAGCCGTGGTTGTGTTACACTTGCTGTGCGATTTTGAGCAGTCACATCACCTCTCTGGGCCTCGCTGTCTTCATCAACAAACCAAGGAAGTTAGATCATCTGAAAGATCTTTTCCAGCTCTGGCCTGCTGCAATGCTTCTCAGATTTCAACAACGATGCAAGTGAAGGATCCTGGAGTGGAGGAAGCATAACAGTGGCCTCTGAAATCTCAAATCAGTTTCGCCTTTTGAACCCATGTGTTTCTGCACAGATTCAGAATCTGCCAGAGGAAAACTCTCTAATTAACCTACAGGGACTAACCCAGCTAGTAATTACCCCTATTATTTTTAATTGCATTTTATAAGGTGCCTTTCATCCAAGATCTCAAAGGGTTTCTCAAACATTCATTAGCGGAGCCCCACCCCCTCCCGTATGGATATGAAAGGCAGGGACTGATTTTAATGTCGGAAAGAAGAGGTGGGGCAGAGAGTAGGGGACTGAGATCCTGGGAGCAATTTCACCTCTGAGTTCAAAGGAGAGAAGAGACAGGTGCCAGAGAAATGCTCACTTTCAACAAGGAATTCAAGGGCTATTCAGTGAAGAGCGGATGGACCAGGATCAACTTCTGTCTTGCGAGTGCCCTCAGGAGGGCCATTCAGTTTGGCTTGGTTCAATTTGATTTGCTTCATTTCACTTTAGACTTTTTCATCATTTGTCCTTTGAGCTGATCCCCAGTACACAGGCCTGTGCTCAGTGATGGAAGAATATAAGCGAAGCAAGGTTTCAGAGTGTACCCATTGCAGGTTTGGGCACACTGGTGCAAGCAAAGGGTACAGGAACCTCCCAGGAGAGCCCTGGTTGATTGCCTTAAATGAACGGCTGAAGCCAAAGCTAAGATGCCCCAGCATGTGGCCAGCTGCTGCCCCCACAGCCTCCTGGCAGTTGGTGGGGGAAGAATGAGTCTGGGTCCACATGCTAAGTCCAGGGACCTGATTGACAAATGACATAGAAGGACCATTTCAAATAGCTCACCATGAAGCCCACTCTTCTCCTTCCTTCCCCACTCCCCTGCACTATAACCAAGCCACCTGAGGTACTTGTACCAAGTTCCTTTCATGCCCAGTCCAGTGAATAGATAGAAGAGATCATTATAGATCATAAGAAGCTTCCCTCTCCCAGAGTTGGGTCTGTGAGCTCCTGGAGGACGGAACCCTGTCTGCCTATTCACCAATTTCCTTCGCACGTGTTCTGGGCAAGGTAGAGGATGCTCAGCACGTGTTTGTTGACTAACAGAGCAGATCACGCAGCTGCCACCCTGTTTCTAGCATCGCAGGATGGTCTGGTAGAAGCTAGAGAAGGATCCTTTCCCTCCTCAGCTTGCAGGTAAGTAGAGCCAAAGGAGGACAGCCAGACCCATGCAGCTCCAATGACTTTAGAAGTCAAAGACTTCCAGAAGACACTGTTTTTTTTTTTAAAGATTTTATTTATTCATTCGACAGAGAGAGACAGCCAGCGAGAGAGGGAACACAAGCAGGGGGAGTGGGAGAGGAAGAAGCAGGCTCCCAGCAGAGGAGCCTGACATGGGGCTCGATCCGGGAACACCAGGATCACGCCCTGGGCCGAAGGCAGACGCTTAACTACTGAGCCACCCAGGCGCCCCTCCAGAAGACACTGTTAAGCTGAGGGTGGGGATGCCAGTGATGTGGTGACCAAGGACCCCAGGCTGAGATGGTGTGAGGTAACAAAAACGAGGACTGACCTGGGTGTTGGGAGCACAGGGATCCTTTAGCAAGAAGGTTGGGACTTACAGGTAAAGCTTCAGATCATTCACTGATGGGAGCTCCAAGGGCCCATGACAGGTACTCCCAGGTTGATACAGCCTGGAGGGATGTGAGTGACCTGAGAGAAGGAGGAGGCATGGCCTTGCCCACGAGGAGCTGGCAGTTTTGTTTTGGAGATTAGATTTGCACACAAAGCTATTAGAGAACAATGCAGGGAGATTTATCACTGACTAACTTGGGAGTTTCCCATGGAGAGAGGGAGTCTTATTCATTGCCGTATTTCTTGTTGGGCCTGATGAAGTTGTAGGTACTTTTTACAAAGTACAAAGTGTACCAGATACACTTGATGATTAGTTCTCAAGTTGGATGGCATGAAAGGTTAAATGGCCTAGATCAGAAAAGGGAGGAACCTGGAGGCCAAGATCCTGGGGAAGACTTTAAGAGGGAGGAGGAGCCACGGTGGTTACTAATAAATGACAAGTGAAAAGAATAGCCACCGACCTTGTCAAAGGGCTTTCCCATCACATGAAGCCTGTGCAGTGAGGACAATCAGGGGAGCGTAGTTACCCAGTGAAAGGACATCTTGCTGGGTTTTGCCTGCCTAGTGTCCATTCCCTTCTCTTCTGGGAATGCCACCTTGTTTTCACTCTCAGTCTATGTGTTTCATGGGAGCTGCCATCATCTCTAGACCCAGACCCAACCAATCAGAGAGCTGCACCCTCCTGGCCACAGAATTTGCTCAGAGATGACCACATGACCCAACGTGGGCCAGTGAGGACCCTCTTGAGGACGTCTTGTAGAACTCCTGGGGGAAAGGCACTCTTTCCTTTGGGTTGTAAAGCTAGAATAATATAAGCATGGAGCTGCTGGTTGTGAAACTGGCTACCAGGTGGGAAAAGACCATCTAAAGATGAAGCTAGAACAGAAGAAAACAGAGCTACAAGATAAATGGGACTTTGGTACTCTTGATAATTTCTCACATGTGTAAGTCAACACATTTCTTTTTAAAATTTCCTCTTAAGCCACTTAGATTAAGGGTTCTGTCACATGTAACTGAAAAAAATCCTGGCTCATATGCCCATCTGAGATGGGCAGGAGTGATATCGTGAACCAGATCCTGGGTTTTCTCATCCATCATCCATCAATCTATCACCCATCCATCATTCATCATTCACCCATCCATCTTCCATCCATCCATCCATCCATCCATCCATCCATCCATCATCATCCATCCATCCCTTTAATCTTAGTGGAGATTGGTCAACAAAGTGCAAACCAAGTTTTGAACTCAGAACTTGGAATTTAGTCAGGAACTCAGTTCCCCGAGGCAGGGCTGAGTTTCATCAGTGTCATCAGCACACAGCCAGACATGACCCTTATCTTGCTAAACATGATTCCATCATGCTGGTGCCACAGCCCAAACAAGAAAGTCCAGAATGTTATTGACAAGCATGTGGGTTTTCCTGTTGGAGCTGATGGCAATACTTCGAGCTCTGTGGTGATATCATTGTGAATTGCCAAAGAGGACTTACTTGCTCTAGCCTCACTTTTGTTCCTTGTACCACAGAGGCCACATTAAACACAGAGCTGCTCAAGAATCGTGGAGACAAGCACCAACTCTTTCAGGATGACTCTGTAACCCTCAAGAGTCAGAAATACCTCAATTTCCTATCTTGAACTCCTATCTTCCAAGAAAAACGGCAACTCAGAGAGGAAGGGATGTGCCCAAAGGACAAGGGCACATAAAGACTTACAAGGAGAGACTAGATCCAAACTCCTGACTCCCAATCGTGTTCTTTTTCTACGATGTCACTCTCCTTCTTTGGGACACATTCCAAAGCAGGTAGAGTTTGTCTCAAAGGGCTCATTTCCTCTTTGATCAGTGATTGGCATTGGTAAGTCAAGAAACACTGCAGACACTGGACCACATTTCACAGATTTTTTTCACATTGTCTCCTATCATCTGCTTGTGGGCCACATGGTGCAATAAGGATGGATGGACGTGGTGGTCACACAATTGGTGGGAAGAGATATTAAAAGTTGAGTTGCCCAACCCTCTTCTGATGTTTGGACTCCCTCGATGTCCCCTGGTTATACACCTGCTATATACCTTTGTAGGTGGCACAGTTGGAGAGGAAGTTGTACTCTCAGTGCCCTCTTCTGACTATTCCAGGACATCAATCTACTGATGGCCTCCTCTACCGCTCTCTAAAATCTTTAGTCTCTTTCTTTTTCGCTCCTTACTCTTGGTTAACAAATATTTTGGGTCTCCTTTTCTTAAAGCAAAGAAACCAATAAATGAGCAATGATTTTTCTTTCAATGTTACCACATGCCTAGAGACCTTTTTATCTTCCTGTGTTCTTCCACCAAGAACACTCCAGCAAGAAGTCAGTTTCTTGACTCCTTTACGCTTTCCGTCCACACATCACGATCCACCCATTTCTTAACTTTTAGCAGCCTGACTTCTTTCAGAAGTCACCAATGACATCCTAATTATGAAATCTGGTGTATGGAATCTTATTTATTTATTTATTTATTTGAGAGAGAGAGAGAGAGAATGAGCAGCAGGGGCAGAGGTTGAGGGAGAGAGAATCCCAAGCAAGCAGACTCCATGCAGAGCACAGAGCCTGACATGGGGCTTGATCTCATGACCTAAGATCACGACCTAAGCCAAAACCAAGAGTCAGACACCGAACCAACCATGCCACCCAATTGTCCCTGGTGTCTTTTTTTTTTTAACCTAAAATTTTAAAATTTCCTTTGTATTATTTGAGATGTTGGTCACCCAGTACTCAATCTCCCTTGATACAATATTGCCCTAATTCTCTTTCTTCCCCTTGCACGTTATTCTGATTCCTCTGATTATATCTCTGTTTTCACTTCCTTGTCTCATTTGTTTTAAGTTTCTCTCCGGGCGATGTTGTCCATCCATTGATAGCTCTGTCCATTCAACACATAATTGAGTGCAAGGTGTTGTGCCAGGAAATGGAGATTCAGAGATAGATTGCAATCATTCTTGATGTCAGTGAGCCTACTTTCTATTGATGGAGACAGATAAACTCATCTCAACACCAGGTGATGACAAATGCCGGACCAGTGGTACTTCACAGATACAAGGAAATGGAGCCCTGAGAGCAGAAAAGGATCTTGGAGATCATCTTGTCAATTCTCAGTTTTTTCAGAATGGGAAACTGAGACATAAGGAGAGGAAATCAGGTGCCTGTGGTTCTACAGAGAGCTGGCAGAATAGCTGAGAGTAGACCCAAGTCTCTTAAATTATATCCTTGTCAGAGAATGGCCAAAGGTGACTTTTCTAGTGAGGTAGGAAGGTATTAGGATACAGAAAGGTATTTGGAGTTTGCTCTGAGATACAAATGCATTTTACTGAGATTTTTCTGCAACACAAGACCCATCATTGGAACCTGCATCTTCTTTCAAATACTCCAGCAAGAAGCCATATGGTAGAGATCCAACAATTGGGATTTCTTTATGGAAAGAAAGAAAAATAATATTTACTGAACACTTAATATAAGCCACAAAACTAAGGTCCAAAAGTGACTCACATCAATTTTGAAGCAAAACCAGGATTGGAACTCAGATTTCCTATCCCTTGTCTATTGTTTTCATGAAGCTAACAGCCATATGTTGACTGCCTGAGCTAGAATGTTGGACTATCACTGCCCAGAAAAAAGAGCGAAATGACTGGCTGTGGGTCTTCTGAATCTGGGAACCCCTTGCAAAACCACTCTATGCTTTTGGGTAAGAACCTGCCCTCATCTTTATCTTCAGACAGAGATGATATCATGGGCATCCAACCTGGATGTATGCACAGAATAAGGGTGTAAGGACAGGACTCTATGCTTAGAAGGGCCCCATGTTTGGTTTGATGTTGCCACTTAAAATTCTTAATAATTTGTAAGCAAAGGGGTCCCCCACATATGGGTCTCACTCATATGAATAGTTCACTGTTCTCTCTGTCCTCATCCCCCTAGGAAGGGCCATTGGAAAGATTACCCAAAGGCAAGCTAAAACTAGGCCAGCTAGGTGCTTCTCTGCATTTCCTGGACCACTTCCTAGAAGGGTTTTATCCTCCCTAGACATCATGAAGCTCTGTCTTCCTGGGTCACAGCAGAGTGTGGATTCATCTATCCAGCTTCTCCAGATCAGAAACCAAACCACCAGCCACTTCAGTCATCCCCTTGGCCATTCCCTCCCTAGAAGAGAGCCCAGCCTCTATTGCTGGCATCCCAGTATGGTTCCAACTTACTTTTGCAGCATTTTTTCTCAATGTTCACATATATAGAGTCTCTGCTTAGACCACAATATCTGCTCCCCCCCTCCACCGCCAGGTCCACCTTAGACACTTTGACCTCTGCATTTCTCCTTTCCATCCTAGTGCACTGCCTTATTTTTCTCATCAGCTGATTTTTCTCCTGTCCTTCAAGGCCTAGCTGTGGCCCCATCTCCTCTGTAAAAGGCCTTCTCTGACTGCCCATTCTATATCCTCTCTCCCAACAAAGCTGTGTGGTTCCTGAAGTCAGAGCTAGTATCCTGCATCTGTTTTCCTCACCAAGCCACACACCCAAAAGGGGTCAGTGAATTGTTGTTGGTGCCTTGATTCTCGGCAGAAGAGAAAAGGCAGGAAATCCGTTTCCACGCAGGGTTGAGTCATGTGCTCCCAGACCCAGTTTGCCTGATACTACAGGTGAGCCAGTGAGGGTCTCATTAAACCTGCTTCCCCAGCTGAGGCTCTGGGCCCAGTCCTGAGCCCAGTGCCCATGGTGACCACAGATCTCACTGGGGGATATTGACTCATTTGAGACCAAGGAAGGGAGGCCACTTTCCCAACAAGGGCAGAAGTGTGTGAGGATGCCAGGGGTAGAATGTCCAGGCTCCAGAAGGCAATGCTTACTGTTTTCTGACTGACCAGACTCTATCCAGAGTTTGGCCACCACATGATTTAATAAAAGGCAGGAGGTAGAAGGATTACCAGGAAGAGGAGGGTTGAGAACCTGTGCCAAATGGGAAGCAGTTGTAGGAACTGGACGTGAGTGGGAGAAAAGAAATCTTGAGAGAATGTGACCCACGTCTTTAAAATGGTCAAAGGACTGACCTAGGCCAGTGGAGATGGACTCATTCTGTGTGGCCCCTCAGGGCTGCAGCTGGACAAGGACAGGAAAGTGACAGGGACACAGAGATCTGCTCAGGCAGGACTGTTCACCATGGAAGGGGCTCGAGGGGGAGGGAATAATGCGTCGGCTTTCCTGACTAGGAGTGTCCACAAGAAGGTTCCTCCTCAATCCATCCTCAACTCAGCCACTTAACTTCTATTTCTCCATACAACTCTTTCCCATTTCTCAAAGGGATCTTTAAAACTTCATCTTTGGTCCTTAAGACTCAGATCCTACTCTGATGTAAATGCATTGAACATTCTCTACTGCCCCCACTGTAGTTTCATCATCTCTTGCAACAGTCCCCTAATCAACGCCCCAGCCGGCCGCCTGCCTCCATGTTGCCAGAGTAAGACTTCTAAATCACAGACGAGCATCCGTTACATGCCTGTTACACTCCGTCCAGTGGGTTCCTGGTATCCTCATGAAATGGCTGCATCCCTTACTGTGACTTTCAAGGCCCTTCATGGTCTGACATGGGCAGCTTCATCCCTCGTGCTTTCCCCTTGCACCTTACACACCAGCAATACTGGATGCTTCGGATCCATGCGCCACCACACTCACTCCCACCCCTGTGCCTTTGCATGTGCTGCTCCCCCTCACCTGGGAGACTCTTCTTCCTCGCAACCACCCCCCTCCCCACCAGTTCCATTCTACCTGCTACTCATTTATTAGGTCTCAAGTTCAGTGTCCCTTCTGCCAGGAAGCATTGTCAGGCTCTGCAAGTCCAGGTTAGATGTCCCTGCCACAGATCACCTCTGCATCCTTTCACTAGTTTTCGGCATACGGTATTGTGTACGTATATATAATTACTTACACTTCCCCCCCCCAGAGGGCAGGGACCATATCTGTTCTGTTCACTCTGCGTCTTTATTGCCTAGTTCCTCGCACATAGTAGCTGCTCCGTGTATATTTCTTGAATAAAAGATTGTCCTTCCCAAGAGGCTATAGGAGGGATTTCCTACTTTGGGCCCTTTCCACCTCGGGGACCATGTTTCTTTAAGACACGCCCTTTCCTGTCCTTACACATAGTATGTTATCAGGTGCAACAGGAATTTGCAAACAGGAATGTTGACTTCCTGCTTCAAACAGAAATATGCTCTAGGCTGTGATGCAAGGGGCAGCAGGACTCTCCTCGGGGATCCAGTATGAACGGTATTCGGTTGCACAACACGGTTTCCAAAGACTCACGGGTGGAGTGTTTGGCTTCCAGAGCATCAAGCTCGTTCTAGCCACACAGGGGAGGGTGATTAATTTCCTGCAAGGGATTGTGTTCAGACGTCCCACCTTCCTGGGTATCATCTTACTTCTGTGACTCCTGTAGAACCTGACACTGTTATCTCACTTGATAGAAACGAATAGAACACCGATAGCCAATAAAATGCACCTTGGCCCACACCTCACACCTTATACAAAATAAACTCAGAAGGGATCATAGATTTAAATGTAAAATATAACACCATATCACACTTCGAAGAGAACAGAGGAACAAAACCTCCATGAGTTAATAGGAAAAGAGCTTTGAGACACGGTACCAAAAGCACAATCCATAAAAGAAAAGAATAAACTAACTGGACTTTATTAAAATTAAAAACTTTTGCTCTGTGAAAGACTTCGTTGAGACATGAGAGGTCAAGTATCAACTGGGAGAAAATATCTGCAGATTACGTATCTGAAAAAAGACTCATTTTCAGGGTAAAGATCTTTCTAAACTCAACAGTAAGGAAGAAAGGAAGTTTGAAAAAGAAAGGAAAGGTGAATTTCCCTTTCTCCTCCCAGGAAGTTGCTCCGTGTATTCCATTCTCAGTTCTGGGCTCCTCTGACCTGGATGGTTGTGGGGAGGCTATAGCTTTTCTGTTCCAGCTTCAAGGTGTGGGGGGAAGGTAGATGGGTCCCTGAGGGAGGGGCTAGAGGCTTTGAGGGAGCAAAAGTAAGAGGAGTGTGGCCCAGCCTGAGGGAGCTGGGATGACACGATTGGGATAATGGAGGGCTGAGAGAAGCCCCTGTACCCTCTCTTCCCACCTCCCTGGAGGAAGCAGGATTTCTGACAGGGGAGGAGGGCTACGGGGCTGCCTGAGTACTAATCACAAAGCACTATGCCCTTGGAGCCACATGAAGGCCCAGTGGCCAAGTGTGCCTGAGAGGGCATGGTTGCCGCCAGCAGAGCCACCACCTGAAATGGACCACACACACACGGGCTTGGTCACCAGCATCTGCATGGCTATGTGAGAATCTAGGTGCCTCCTCAGAACTCCAGGTGCCAGGTCCAAATGCATGCCTAATCAGAAGTGACAGGGCACAACCTTCCAAACGACCAAGATTGTATCTCCTGGCTCTGCCAACCAGGCAGGTGGGAGCTTAGCAAGAGTTGAGTTGATTGAGAAAGATTTAAAAGTGATGCTTCTATTTGAGTCTTATGGGTTATATTGATTCTGTGTGTGTGAATATGAGAGAAAAGGGGGGTACCGGTCATGCATTTAACTCAGCCCTTGCTCTGCGTGTCACTTTGCAGGGACGTGTCAATTATATAAGATGACAGATATATTGACTGAATTTTAGCACAAAGTGCCCTCCAACAAAGTGCCCAACCAACATGAATTGGTTTAAAAACTCTGTGTTAAAGAACTCATATGTGGTAGAGCCAGGATGTGACTCTGGGTCTGGATGACCCCAAAGCCCATTGCTCAGCATTACAGTGAGGTTAACTCACCAAATAGTGCCTGGAATGGGGTTGCAATTGGGGCTCTAATCCCAAACTAAGAGATGCCGCCCCTCCTCCTAACAGGGGACTGGAAAGGCGGGTGATATCCAGCCTCACCCCTACTCTGCGTGTCCCTGGGCCAGTCACGGCTAGACTGCATGCACTAATGACTTCTATGCACTTTTGTATGTGACCCCTGCCTTGACCATCCATTCCACGAAGAGCCCTGAATCTTTTCTCTTTGAGCTGCTGCTAAATCCCATCTCCCCAGAATGTCCTTGCACAACTGAGAATCCTATTGCCAAGGGCAGGACGGCAAACCCGTCTGGTTTTCTTTTTGTCTGCCCCACGGTCCCAGCCAGCACTGGAGCACAAAGGCAAAGGTGTTGGAATGAGAACAAATTTTTTTTTCCCCATTTGGCTGTTGGCGTGTGTTTTTTTTAATGCAAGACTTTGAACACCTTTATTATAATTTTAAAATCAGTCATTGCTAAAAAAACAAAATTCAACGGAGTAAACTTGAAGATCTAATTGGCTTTATGAAACCGTTCATGAACTGGGAGACATCCCATCCACCAAGTAGAGGGGAGCTCCAAAGGGCTACAGAAAGGAGAAGGTTTTCTAAAGCAGGACAAGGACATCATAAACAGAAAAAGGAGTATTTCAGGTGAGGTCGCCTTCATCTGGGGACGGAAGAGTCTTCATAGGTGGGATTATCTCATCTTCCTTTTGGCAATAGAGAGGGCCCATGTGACGGATTACTGTGTTGGTGCTGGCCAGAAAATTCCTGACTGACTGGTTAAGACTACCTTTTGGGGGAAGCTTAAAAGTGCAATTAGTTTAGGTCTTAAGCCCTGGTTTGGTGACTTGGCCTAAGTAATGCCATTTTGGGGCCTGCGGTTTCCTTTTTAATATTATGATAGCCAGAAGTTTTTCTCCTTCCGCCTCTTACGCTCTCTCTCTCAAATAAATAAATAAATAAATAAATAAATAAAATCTTTAAAAGAAGTTGATTTTCAACAAATATTTCTGTAAGTCAAGAATGAAGAATCATTTAAAAGGTTCTATGGAAAGAACGTTATATTTATAAAAAAATAAAGGTTGTGATGTTGGGTTTATTTTATATATAAGGGAATTGCGCCCCTCTTTGTGCAAGGCTGCATCTGCTGGCGGTGACCTGAAGTAACTTGGTGTAACCTCTGTGGATGACAGTAACGGGGGGGTGTGCAGAACTGTTGCCCTCCATTTTGCATCCTGATTCGGATCTGGCTTATTCATGTTCCCCCCTCCCCCCTGCTTGTGTCACCCAGGGATGTCCACGTCTCCTCCCCAGACCTGCTCTGCCAGAGTCCCTGTGCCCCCTTCCCATGGTAATTAAGTATATTGAGATGTCTGAATGTTGATGTCAACCTGACCCTCAGGATAGGGTGAAACAAAGGAGTTAAACTCATGATCACTATTATGATTTATAAGAAAATAATCCTACCAGTTCCAGTCATCAGCAGAAGACAGACCGGGTCTCCCCAGGGGCACCCTGCAAGCATCAGCATGTTGTTCCCTCATCCTGAAGTTTCTCTTTCTGTTTTCCTTTCTCCGAATAGTGATGGCTTTATGGTATTTTCTGATTTTAAAACAAGAGACGATTTTATTTTTTTAAAGCATAGAAAAGCACAGAGACTAAAAATAACCATAATCTCACCATAATCTTCCAGATACGTCATTATATCCTTCCTTTTTCTAGACCTATGTAGCAGAAGCCTTTTTATCCAGCATTATTGGGACAGTGCTTAGTGGGTTAAGCAAAAAAGTTAGTTGAAATAATAAATGATAATAACCAAAAAACCAAACATACTTTAAATCTTTTATTTTTAACTTAAAATGTATCAATGTTTTTTTTTTTTTTTTTTTTTTTTTTTTTTTTTTTAAAGATTTTATTTTATTTATGTGACAGAGAGACAGCCAGAGAGAGAGGGAACACAGCAGGGGGAGTGGGAGAGGAAGAAGCAGGCTCCCAGTGGAGGAGCCCGATGTGGGACTCGATCCCGGTACGCCAGGATCTCCCGGTACGCCAGGATCACGCCCTGAGCCGAAGGCAGACGCTTTAACGACTGCGCTACCCAGGCGCCCCATAAAATGTATCAATGTTTTAATAGAGCCTTTTATGTTACTATCACTCTGCTGAAGGAAGTTCACCTTTGTCTTTCATATACTGACACCATCATAGTTTGTCTCCAAATTCCTGTTTTGGCTTCTTTGAGGAAGAAAGCATAGTGAGAGCAGAATCTTGAATTTTTCCGAACCACATCTCCCCACCTCGCCAATCCGTTTTAACTATGTTATTACAATAGCAGATGAATTCTTCAAAGCGTTCAATTTAGTTTTTTTAAAGGAGCTTTTTTTCTGTTTTCCCTCATTTTTTTTCAATTTATATAATATTTAACTACAAAACTATACTAACAAGGACATTGGAATAAAGAGGCTAGAGAACCTTAAAACTGACCATGTGAGCTGTCTGGTGGGAGCAGAAGTGGGGGATAAAAAGGCACAGCCTTCCTTCCAGAGCCTTCCATGGATCTGAGAGTCATTCCTGCGGGTTTTCAGGTGGAAGGGGCGGGTTGACTCAACTGGGGTCAGCTAAGTGGTTGGATGCCAATCAGAAGAGATCACACTGTATACACACACGAATATAATTTATTTACAAAAGATGAGATCATACTACACATACGGCCTATTTTTTTGTTTACCATGTTGCTTATTTACATAACAATAAATATGGTCCAACATCATCCTTTTGAATGATCGATAGTATTTCACTGTACGGCTATACTACCTTTGCCTAATCCCTTACTAAGACTTTTAGACGTTGTTTTGTTTTTGTTTTTTTTTCTTTTTGTACTTGTTTGTATTTTTACATATTTGTTGGATTACTTCCTCAGATTATTTCTAATAGTGGAATTGCTGCATCAAAGTGTATCTATATTATTAAGACTTTCGGTACATATTGCTACCTACTTTCCGGAAAACATGTACCAATTTATACACCTCCAGCAATGTAACCCTCAAACTGGCCCCCAAACTGCTCCCCTCCTCACGCAGCTTCCAGGTGAGCAGTAAGGACTCTCAGGAGAAAAAGGTGTGCAGGGTGAGGTGAAGGTTCCCCACAGCGATACTCCTGACCAGTGATACGAGAGCAGTCAATCCAGTAGAGACAGAAAATGCTTGGGGAGGGGAGAAAGTGGAGTGGGTGTACCCCTGTCTTTCCTGGAATCTCAGGATTGCGTCATGTAGCAGAGAGAGCCAAGGATGAGACCCCAAAAGACATGGAGATGATGGATGGCTCTGTCACTTATAGGTTATGTGACGTTTAGGCAAGTCATTTAATCTCTCTGAGTCTCAATTTCTGCATCTGTAAAATAGCATCATCTTCTGTTAGAACATTTATCTCTAGGAAACATCTAGGTAGACATGTTATAACCTGACTTTCACCAGGGGATTGCTGCCTTAGTGCGGGGAAGGGGCTGACCTTGGACTTCCATGAGTATAACTGGAGTCCTGTTCAGCTCCTAAGAACAATTCCTTGCTTACAATCACAGTGAGGTTCCTCACCTTGTACTTGATACCCACTCTGTGCATATTCTTAATTCCTATCAGGCTGGGTCCAGAAACACCTGGAGTCTTGAGTGGAAGGTAAGGGGAACGGGAAGAGAGTTGCCAATGCCTTGGACAATTCCACCATGTGTGTCGATTGTTACCATTACGATAACTTCAGCACAACCTGCCTGATCTTGAGCTTCAGACTGAAGATCCCCCTTCCTAGACCTGCCTCCTCCTGAGCTCCCTGTCTAGTCCCAGATGCCTCTGTTCTGCCTAACTGTACCTCTAGTTTGATACCATTTCTTCCAACTAAAGCGGTTTCTTTAAGATAACAACTCTTACTAACATGCACTGAGCGGTTTCTTCCAACTAAAGCGGTTTCTTTAAGATAACAACAGTTACTAACATGCACTGAGCACTTACTAGATGTCAAGTACCGTACTACGCAATTTACAGGTATTATCCTCACTGATGGTCCTAGAAGGTAGGCATTCCCATTTTATAGGCGAAAAAAACTGGCTCATTGAGGTTTAGCAACTTTTCCAAAGTCACACAGCTGGAATGTAAACGAGCTGGGATTTGAACTAGTCTGTCTGCAACAAAGCCTGGGTTCTTAGTCATGACCAACAACCCTGAGAGGCAAGGAGGGCAGTGTTCAACACCCTTCTCATTTTCTAGAAGAGCAAGCTGAGGCTCAGAGTTTGTCAAGATCACACAGCTGGTCTGTAGCAGAATGAAGCCTAGAACCAGATCCCAGGGAAAGCAGACCAGCTGGACCTAGCATCCAAAGGGGTCACCAAAACGTTTAGAGGTAATTTCCTGAATCCAAAAGTGGAAAGGAAGAAGAGACACTTTGACATCTTGGTTGGGGATTTAGGGTCTTCACTTAAAAGCTTTTTGGCAAGAGCCCATGAAACATCTATGCAGACAAGAATGAGTTGTCTCTTTCTCCATCTAGGGAAGCTTGAAATGCAAACGCAAAGTGACAGAAGTGCATATGGAGTTGGGAGAGAGCCTCTTCAGCCATATCAGGGAAGACGCCTTAGAGGGGTGCACTTTAATCGTCTCTGAAGGGTTGATATACTCTGAACAGAGTTGGTGGTACTGGACGCCCAGTGAGTGCATAGTCCTGACTTCAGGCTGACACATACCACGCGGCTATTGTGAGCCAAGCAAACACTAGTGTAAGATTTCTATGCTCAGCGATGTCATTTTAAAGCTATCCTTACTGAATGCATAGGCTGTGTTTGCTTATGTTATTTGATTGGATGAAACAGAATAATGATCCTCTATCCTCCCTACCCCTGAACCTGACCTTCATAATCTCCTTGCACTGACAGCCCTCTACCTTTCTAGGCAAGGCTGTCCTCGACAGTCTCCCCATGAGCAATTGTTGGGCACGTATCTTCTTTAGTTACCTACTTTAAGCATTTATAAGTGCTTTCCCATCCCTTATGGCATTGGATCCTTACACTGTCCTTAGAAAGTAGATGTGCAGAGAGTATTCCCATTTTACACATGAGGAAACCGAGGGTTCAAGATAGGGGTGGCAAGTAGGTTTCAATTCACTCTGACTGTCTGCAACATCGTATTGAGGGTTCTGAGAACAAATCCAGGGGTTTGGCAAAAACTAGTGCTGTGATCAATGAGCAATGTCTGCCCTGGGCACCAAAAAGGAAGGTGACGGCACCTGTGTTGGTTGAGTTAAAGAACTCAGATTTCCCGGGGTGCCTGGGTGGCTCAGCTGGTTAAGTGTCCGACTTTTGATTTCAGCTCAGTCATGATCTCAGGTGGTGAGCTCGAGCCCCACATCAGGCTTCACGCTGGGCACGGAGCCTGTTTAAGATTCTCTCTCCCGCTCTGCTCCGTCTGCCCCTCTTTCTTTCTTTCTTTTTTTTTTTAAAGATTTTATTTATTTATTTGACAGAGAGAGAGAGATAGTCAGCGAGAGAAGGAACACAGGCAGGGGGAGTGGGAGAGGAAGAAGCAGGCTCCCAGCAAAGGAGCCCGATGTGGGGCTCGATCCCAGGACTCTGGGATCACGCCCTGAGCCGAAGGCAGAAGCTTAACGACTGAGCCACCCAGGCGCCCCTCTGCCCCTCTTTCTACCCCTGTGCATGTGAGTGTGCACTCACTCTCTCTCTCTCTCCCTCACTAAAAAACAAAAATGAAACAAACAAACAAAAAGAAACCTAAAAACAAATAAAAACAAACAAACAAACTCTCTTGACTCCCAGACCCAGGTCCTTTCCCTGCAGCACGCTCCTCAGAGAGGGCTTGTGGAAGGAGATGCAGGTGTCCAGACACAGGTAGGAAATGGTACAGAGTAAATGCTCAGTTGGTGGCTGCAAACGGCCCTCCTAAAGATATCCATGCCTCATCCCTAGAATCTGTGAATGTTACCTTATATGGCAAAACAAAAATGGGGGGGGGTCTTTGTAGATGTGATTCAGTTAGGGATTTTGAGGTGGGGGATGATTCTGCATTATCCAAGTGGGCCCTAAATGCAGTCATGTGTGTACTTATAAGAGGGAGGCAGAGAGAGATTTCACACACCGAGGAGAGGGTGATGTGAAGATAGAGCTTAGAGAGATTTGGAGATGTGTCCACAAGCCAGGGAACACGGACAGCCACCAGCAGGTGGAGGCAACAAGGAATGGATTCTTCCCTAGAGGCTCTGGAGGGCGTGCACCCCTGCCAACACCTTGATTTTGGCCCAGTGACACTGGTTTAGAATCCCTGGCCTCTAGAACTGTCGGGAGAATACATTTCTGTTGTTTTAAGCCATCAAGTTTGGGTCAATTCGTTATAGCAGCCCCAGGAAACTAATATACTCAGTAAGTATTAATTTTCCCTCTCTTTGAAGTCTTTCTGGGCTCTGGAAAACACACATGCACATGTGTTATCTAATAAATAACATGTATTTCCATATATATTTCATTGCAGGGAAGAAAGACCACCATTATGAGTAAATATGGTCAAGGCAGAATCTAATGCCCATTAGGACCATGCTTAGATGTTTCCTGCGCAAGGATGTTTACTCTACATGGATACTAATTAAGAAGTAATCAGTCTGCTCCATTTCCTACCAGAACAGTTATATTTATCTGATGTTTTTTCAATACATCTTCGAGGGGCCATGGATGGGAGAATAGCATCCTGAACAAATGGGGAGCCTTTGTTCTAAGGGAAACGTGCGCCTCTACCTTTCGGCGGTGCTTCTGGTTTGTTTGTTTGGAAGGCATTAGGGGCTGCAGTTTTTCTCCCTTGGGAAGAAGCTGGTAATGAAGCAGAAGTTCAGCCTGCCATAGAATTAGTACACAGACAGAATTAGTATCCAAGGCCAGCAAACCGGAAGCAATAAATCATGTCATCCTGGCGCCTAAATTAGAAAGAAAAAAAAATTCATTGTGAGAAATGAAATTCTTAATAACGAAATCTTATTCATGGATGGATGTGCGTTGGGGAGGTTATGAAATATGACTCAGGAGAGGTTCGGAGTGTTAATATCTAAGGATTCAGAAGATGGCTGTCATAGATAATCGCAAAGCAAATATTAAAATGTGAGTCACCCACCGTGCCACTTTTTTTTTTTTTTTTAATATTCTACACACACCGCACTCAGGAGAAAACACCTGCTGCCGGAAGACACAGAAGAGCCATCAGGAAAATCATGGCCAAAAGAGCCTCAGTGAAGATTTTCACCAGCCTGGACATCCTGGTGGCTGGAAGGGAGTTCTGGGTGCTCTCCTGGGCTGAACATATTTCATCCAATCCCTCCCTACCCCGTTTCACAGATGAGGAGCCTGAGGCTTGGAGAACCCAAGTTCAGTGGTCTGTGGGGAGTTAATGTGTGGTAGAAACCGTCCTCCTAGGCCTCTGCCCCTCCCCAGTGACCGCACTACCTTCCGGGACACACACTCTGCTTGCCTTTTTAGAGCCAAGGAGGGCCTCAGCTCCAGCCTTCCTCATACGCCTATGGAATCGGGTTAATCTGCAACAGGCATTTGCTGGGTACGATGAAGAAACTGGCCACTTTATATTTGATTGGGTAAGAAAAAAATACCGTTTCGAGTGTGCTTATCGGGTTCGTTAAGGGCCTGCCCCAGTTACCCTTGGGAAACAAAGTCCAAATTGTACTGGGGCACCAGAACAGCTGGGAATGAGCAGGACTTCAGTAGCCCTTTAGTTGAACCAAAACTTCTTCTGCCTAACGTAACCTCAAATCAGTGCTGTCTTTATATACAGAAATCCTAAAGAACCCCACTTCAGCCGCCCTCCTGGAGAGATCAGGGAAGCTTCCAGAAGTGCTATCTATCTGGTAGCGGCAAACGGTAGAGATATGGAGGGTGTGAGTAGGGAAAGAGGGTTGAGTGGAGATTTTTATTGTCTTGGCTAGCTCTCTGGTACATATAAGAGGTAAAGTTCAAAGAAGACAAGCAACTTTTTTTTTTTAAAGATTTTATTTATTTGTCTGAGAGAGAGAGAGCGAGAACGAGAGAGCACAAGCGGGGAGAGGGGCAGAGGGAGAAGCAGATTCCCCACTGAGCAGGGAGCCCAATGCAGGGCTCGAAGCAGGGCTCCATCCTAGGACCCTCGGGTCACAACCCCAGCCGAAGGCGGATGCTTAACTGACTGAGCCACCCAGGCGCCCCACCTTTTTTTTTTTTTTAAGATCACACAGTGAGTTAGCCAATCTAGAATCTGAAAGCAGACCTTCTAAGTCCTTAAGCCAAGCCTTATGTCCCACAAAACCCAAAGGTAGTTTTCTAATTAAAGAAATCCCTTTCAGTGTGTCAATGGACAATGGAGAAGCAGTACAGTATTCCTCCTAAGAGTCTCTGTTACCCTCTGGAATTAAAATTCCATGACCTCAACAAATAGAGAAAAGAAATTCCCAAGAGTTGAAGTATGTGTATAACTTGCACCCACAACCTTCTCTGAAGGGTTGCCTGGGAACTGACTGACGCAGGTGTACCAAGCCCAACTCCTTTGCCTCGAGGCAGGGCAAACTCTGTGGTGCAATTTACACTGCAGAGCTCCCCATGGCATCGGGCTGAGATCGCATCCTTGCTCTGCTTCCCCTCTCCCTTGCCGTAGTAATCAGAGTTCTTCAGAGAAACAAAACCGAGAGACAGGGAGAGAGAGAAAGTTTAAGGAATTGGCTTGTGATTGTTAGGGCTGGCACTCTGAAATCTGTAGGGCAACTCAGCAGCATGGAGATTCAGGTAAGAGTTGAGGTTGCTCTCTTGTGTCTGAGGATTAGAATTTCTATGTTTCTGTCTGGAAGCAGAATTCCTTCTTCAGGAAAACTGTTTTTGCTCTTAAGGCCTTCCACTGATTAGATGAGGCCCACCCACAGTATATAAGATATCTGCTTTACTTAAAGTCAACTGATCATAAGTGTTCATCACATCTGAACATATACCTTTATAGAAATATCTGGACTAGTGTTTGATCAAACACCATGGTCTGGACAACCATAGTCTAGCCAAGGGGACACATAAAATTAAGCAATACGTCTCCTCACCTTAATAGGTGTTCCTGAGACCACGTCCTTAATACATCACTTTTATATTTATCCTCATCTCATACTCAGCTTCTAAGAAACCTGCACTAAGGTTTGTGTCCTGCGGACTCCCTCGTTTGTCTTCGGCTTGCTTTTGTATTGTCTACCCTCCCCCTGCAGAAGTAAGCTCCTGGAGAGTGGGGTGTTTTCTGTCTTGCTCACTGCTATAACCCCAGTCTCTAGAACAAGACCTAGCACGGAGCACCTTGGCTGGTGTTTTGCCTGGTTGCTCTCAGTGTCCATTTCTACTCTGCTTTGTCCTGCTGTATATTCCAGGGAGGCTTGGACCCTGTAACTGCATGTTCCAGACTTTCTCGCCAAGAAGCTTTCACATAGGCTCTATCAATGAGGCAATGGTGGGAGATTAGCAGGAGGGAGGAGACCAGGGAGGCTCTTTTCCTGCTTTGGACTTGGGTTGGCGTCTCCCCAGCGGGCACAGAGAGCAATAGGGAATTTTTGGCCCTTCCAGCCCCTGCCTGTGAAGCGTCCTCCTCAGAGTCCGAGTAGCTCTCCAGTGTGGTCCTAGCACCAGCCTGCAGTGTAGCCCCATCATGGTCTCAGTTCTGGCTACCTTTGGAAACTCTCTATGGCTCAGAGCACCAGCCCAGCCTCCCCTCCTACCAGGTTCTGGACTCTGGTAACACCACCTTACCCTGCTGTTCTCCTACTCTTTTTTTTTTTAATTTTTTTTTTTAAGATTTTATTTATTTATTCGACAGAGATAGAGACAGCCAGTGAGAGAGGGAACACAAGCAGGGGGAGTGGGAGAGGAAGAAGCAGGCTCATAGCGGAGGAGCCTGATGTGGGGCTCGATCCCATAATGCCGGGATCACGCCCTGAGCCGAAGGCAGACGCTTAACCGCTGTGCCACCCAGGCGCCCCATGCTGTTCTCCTACTCTTAGGGACGGCAGCTTCTTCCCACATCACTAAGCTCTGGGTTAGCTCGAAGTCCCCCCCCCCTTTTTTTTTTTGCCTCCTCAGCCCTTCCAACACTATATGGCCACTTTCCTATATTAAATTCCCTCTGTTTAAAATATCCGGAGAGGTCTATGTCTCATGACTGAATTCTCTCAACCCTGACTGATATTTTGGTCCACAATAGACACTTGTTGAACAAATAAATTGTATTGTCAGCTAATGCCTTAGAGCTCACAATTCTAAAGAAAGAAACATCTTTTCCAGCATCCAAAGATCAAATTACATGGAAGGACTCCGGTTGGCCCCTGTTGGGCCACATGCCCCCCCGCCCCGTGCCTTGGACCAATCTCTCTGGACAAAGGACTGGAGCACCCTGATTGGTCAGGCCTGGCTCACGGACTCAGGCCTACAGCTCACAGCAGGCAGGGTACTGACGTGGACTGCCCCATCTGAACCCCTTGGAGTGGGGGAGACGGGCTTCCCCAGGGAAAGAGGGAGCTGGGCAGAAAAAAAAAAACCCCAACATTTTCCCACTATGATAACTTCAGAATCTTCAAGAGGAAATAGCCATATTGACAAATGGTTATCATATGATGAGGTGAAGCACTGGTATTCTGGGAGCACAGGGAAGCATTTATTCTACAAAACACCTTCACATGCACTATATCGTTTGTTCCTGATGATGCCAGCCACTGTGAAATAGGCATTTTCATCTTCATGTTCCAGAATCTTCTTTGGCCTCCTGTGACTGGTCTGTTCTTTCGTTTTTGACTCAAAGCCCCGGCTGCGCAGCTCCCTTGGCCAGGTCACATCAGCTCTTGTTATCTTTCTACTTCTAAATATCTGAGTTCCATTCTTTTTTGATGTAAAATTCTCCTAAAGGAGGAGTGATTACAAGCAAGTTTTCCCTGGTCCCATGACAACCATGGCACGTACAAAGCACCCACCGTGAAGCAGACGCCATACCAGATGTTTCATACACGTTTCCGCGTTTACTCTTCTTCACAACCTTACAAAACAGCACTAGCGTCCCAGGAGGATTGTGTGACTTGGCCCAGGTTTGTAGCCACCTTGTAAGGGTCAGGATATAAAGCTACCTTGGTCTGGCTCCCCCAGCAGCAGCATTTCCCCTACATTGTCTTCACACCAACGGAGGAATAGTTGAAAGAACTGGGGATGTTTAACCAGCGGGACAGCACACACAGGGGTGTCATTATTTATCCAAATATCCAATGAGCTACGAGGTGGAAGAGAGAATTCATTGGATTTTTGTGGCCCCCAAGAGCCAGAAACAGAGCCAACTATGTAAGTTAGAGTGAGATAAGGCTCCGCTCAATGTAACCCAAATGGTAGAAGATACTGTGGGTGTTCAAGGAGATAGTGATGGGGCGGCTTTCGAGGGATGTGGAAGAGTGAGAAAATCCTGACTCAGGGAGCAGGTTAGGTGAAGGGTTTTTAAAGATCCTAGACCATGAAACCGCTCTTTGCTTTCTGCTCACCCCATTCCCTGAAGCTGCAATTCTCACAAGCCTCCCCCCAAATTCTGGGTCAACTCCAGATGGTAAATGGATTAGAAAAAAAACAAAAAACATGTAACTCAAAATGACACATTGGTTGTTTAAAACACACACACACAAAACCATGTATTGGTACTATAGACACACCACAGGGATGTTTTGCAAATTTCATGCAACTTGAAGCATTTTAGTCTGCCTGGGACTTCTCTAGACTTCTTGGTTTCATTTTATCATTTAAAAAGCACTCCATGCTTACCCAGTTAAGACTAGACAGCTTGTTTGCAAAAATTTTACTGATTTCAATACTCTCCTCAGACTCTACGTGAATTGCCGGAGAAAAGGACCCAACGAGACTGAGACGGGGTGGGGGGGTTTGCTGACAAGAGTGGGAGGTGTCTCGTCTGTGCCTTGTCTGGGAGGCATCTCGGCGCGCTTCCTTCCTGGGGCCATTACCCCGGCTCTGCACCAAAGCAATGAGGCGGTACTGTTTCTCTCTTCCCGAGGCAGGAGTCCGGCTTGCCCCTCACCACGAGGAGAATCACCCGTCAGTGTCCACAGTCCCATGTTTGGGACTGGAATCAAACTAACTTGGTCTTGGAACTGAGGACTCCCTTCTTTCTTGTCTGCGGCATGCGACGAGCTTTGCAGATATTAACATAGCACGTACTTCTAAGGGCTGCTCAGGTGTGCTATGGCCCAAGTTCCATTTGTAGGCGAGGAAACCTATGGAGGTTCGATGTCTTGCCAGAGGACACGCAGCCAATAACCGATCACTTGAAAGCTGGCCCTTCTGAATGCTGGCCTGGCTCCTTCACAGGCTGCTCAGGGGCATGGTGGAGGGACAAGGAAGCCGAGCTAGGGAAAGGCCAGGCTCTTGCTTCGGGATTTCTGTGGGTCTGTGACCCAGCTCTGATCATAGCTGGAGGCCTGGCCTCTGGTGCCCTGTATTCAAGTCACCCATCTTGATTCTCCTTTCTGATCTGTCCCCCCTCCCTAGCCTGCGTAGATTCCAGCCTTGAGAACTCTTCCTGGTCAGTGACGAGCAGATCCAGGTGCTGGGCCTGTAAGAGCTTGTAGAGTCAGGGCTGGAGTCAATGTCACATATAAGCAGAAGTTGTAGGAAAGTAGGAGTTGTGAGTACAGAGTATGCAGGGGGCCCCACTCTACAGTGAGAGCAGGACAGCTGTCCAGAGGCACATAGAGACAAGAGAGAGAAACTAGTGACCATGGAGACCTTGGTTCTTGAGGGCACCTCACTGGTCAACTGCGGTTCCGCAAGGGACTTTGCCACAGGCAATAGGGAGCCACAGAAGGTTCAAGGGAATGGCAGAATTTCATGTGATCATTTTATTCCGTGTTCTGCCTCTCCTGCCATCACACCTACTGCCCTTGCCGAGAAACCATACCTCCAGCGGTCAGATTCATCAGGAACTCAGTGGCTTTGGGAATGACCTCAGTGCCTTCAGCTTGGGAAATTCAGATTTTGTCTGGATTCACCATCTATCCAGAGCACAGTGTGGAATTCTTTCATTCAGAAACTGAGATGTCAGTTAACCAATTAGGCCTCCCCTAGTCTCTTCTATATTCTTGAACAACTTACACCACAGCAAGCCAGCTTGGCCGGTTACCATGGACACCACTGTCGCTATAATTGGAGCCCACTGGGCAGCGGCTAACAGCAGACTTAACCAGTTTCTTGTCTTCTGAGTGGTGTCTTCAGAGTGGTGATGGAAAGAGAAGCGTAATTACTTCTTTAAAATGTCACAAACTAATGTCTTTTGTCGAAACAAGGACTAAATTTTGATCAGTGGAACTGTGGTCATTATATTTCTATGAAGTCATGAATATGTCAGAGTTGGATCATAATCAGTGTTAAGACTGAGTTTTCCTAACCTCTCAGCTTTTCTCAGTTGTCTTAGTGCCTAATCATGGCCAACATTGACAGAGCACCTATTGTATATACATTCTCTCATTTAATCCAGACAACTGCTCTATGAAGTAAGTTCTCTTACAATTCCCATTTTATAGATGAGAGCACGTAGGCTCCAAGTGGTAAGGTCTCTTGCTAACAGCACACAAAAAGTGAGCCTGAAACTCAGGTCCCACCTTGATTCCTCCAGGTAGGTGGGCAGTTTGAAAACACTTTTGAAAAAATACCCATACGAAGTTTGGAAAGTTCCTGAACCTGTAGATAGTTCCTAGGCCCTGAACTTATTTCTTGTCAGGGCCTGTATTGCCAAGGTCACAGCCTTGTTCCACAGGAGACAGCCCTGCCCCTGTCACCTGAAGCTCTGGGCCTGGGCTCTTCCACAGTCTCTGGCCTGACACCCCAGGGAAATTGCTGAAGCTTCCCGAATCACAGTCTATAAAGTGGAGTGTTAATCCCCACTCTGCTCACTTCACAGGGGTGTTATGAGTCTCAATCTAAGTAAAAGCAAACATGTTTTTGCAAATTGTATAAAGCCATAGATGGGATTCTTCAACTCAACATTTTCTGAACACTTAGCCTGGGTTGGGAAACGTGCTAGGTGCCAGGGATAGAAATGAAAAGGAATTAATATAGGATGGTTTGCTATTCAACAACAGTATCGAGCTGAGTTCCCATGGGCCAGGCACCATGCTATGTGTTGGGAATGCATCTGTGTTTGAATCAGGGCCAGGTTCTATGCTCACAGAACCATTCACGGTGTGCAGAGAAGATAGTTTTTCAAAACGTGAATTCATTAATGTTCCATAGGTGCTATTAGGAGAACTATAGGTGCTATGGGAGCACTTAACATGGAGTCCTAACCTGATCTAGGAGTCCAGCCTCCCTGAGGAAGTGATATTTAAGTGTCCTCTAGGAGCACAGAGACTAAGGGTATATAAATGAATAAATGCAGAGCTATGATAGATGGATAAAGAAGGTAGAGAGGTGAGTCTTGCCACACCTGTATTAAAGTCAAGGTGAATTTATTACCCAATCCTGAGTGTTGCTGTCGCACTTTGGAAACATCCAGAAAAATTTCCATAGGAATAGATAATTAAATATATGACTGTAAGTAGGTGACTAAGACTCAAAATAGCAACCAGCAACAAAATAGTAGGAATACTTTCTGCTTTACCTCCTCTCTCTCTCTCTCACACACACAGACACACACAGACACACACGCGCACACACACACACACACACACATGCACACACACATCTGGTTAATCTGGCAAGTAAAATGTAAGATGTACACCATGGTCTCCTAATCTAGACCATATTGACTTAGAGTATCTTATTACCGGATCGCAATGATTTATATAGGTTTATGTATAAAATAAAGGTAAAAAGTCACTTTCACATTCTAACTGTGTAGCTTTCCATGCATAGAAGACAAGAGACCAAGCAAGACTTCTAAGTAATCTCTGCCCCATCCTGCAGCTCCCAGCCCTGAGAATCTGTGAGGTTGGTTACAGTTAGAAACTGAGGCTCCTTGAGGGTTGGTGAGATAGCCTTAGAGCCGGGCCAGAAGAGTTGCCTTAATCCTATCTTCTTCACTAACTTGTAGAATGGTCCTGGACAAGTCACTTCCCTCCCCAAGCCTCAGTTTCCCCATCTCTAAATAAAGGAAGTTGGCAAAGTCCTTTTGAGCTAGTTTTATGAATTTACGAAAAGGACACTTTATCTCCCCAGGCTAAAGTGGTCGTTGTGTTCTATTTCCTTGTTAGCACTTATTCTTGTCTTTACTTTTTCTCTTTAAAAAAAAATCTATTTATCTATCACTGATAGAGATAGCAAATACTGATAGAGACAGGAAATACTGGTAGAATTTGCTCTCCCCCAAAGACTTAACCTTCAGGACAGCAGAGACACTGCTGTTCGCCACTATACTCACGTGTTTTAGCCTGTACCTGGCACATAGTAGGAGCTCAATAAACATCTATTGCCCGAATGTCCCCAGGGAACCCTCATCCCACACCCCAGCCCTGCTAGTTTGATACCAGTGAGCACTGGGGTTTTCTAACTGGTGTCTGTGAAAAGCTGTGTGGAGCTTCGTGACATTCCAAAAGATCATGACGGTGCCATTGAAATCCTTACAAACGCAAGCCCCTGTTCCAAAGAACACTCCTGTACTTTCCAAGGCCATGGGAGAAATGAGACCAGAGTCAAAAGTTCAGTTAGAATGAAGTCAGCTGCCACCCATTGTGTGACAGTGGGAATTAGCAAACCCTCATGGGGAATTTTTCTTCAAAGCCAAGAGTCGTTAAACATTGTGAAATCAGCACTTCTTATAGTGATTTATGGAGCTGAACCACCTTTGATTTCCTTTTGTAAACCAAGACTTTCGCTGTATTCATTCATTTGTTCACTTGTTTGGACAGCACTTCTTTGTAGGCTCTACCCTGGGCCAGACCTTGAGCAGAGCATGTGAGGGGCATACGGAAGGATGTGTGCCAGGAGCCCCTGGCCAAGTAGAGGGGAGAGCATCCACCCAAGAAGTGCAAGGCTGATCTAAGAGGTCAGTATCTGTGAGCCCGTTGGATTAAAGACTGTCTCTTGCTACTCAAGCAACACTAAGCCCCAGGAAACCAAGGACTAAAAATTTTTTTTTGTCTTGCTCAATATTGATTGGTGCTTGGTACCTAGTAGGAACTCAGCACAGCTTAGTCTCAGCGGGGGAGGTCACCTGATCAAAACTGAGAGGGACCATTGAGGTTAGTGCTTCCTGCAGCCAGTCTCAGCCCCATTTTACAAATGAAGAAAGTGTCACAGGGAGAGAAAGTGATTTGCTCAGGGTCACACGGTTGTCCTCCCCCCTAGTCATATGTCGAAGTCTGAACACCCAGTACCTCAGAATGTGACAGTATTTGCAAGTACGATCTTTCAAGAGGCAAGTAAATTAAAATGCAGTCATATGGGTGGGCCTTAATCTATGTGACTAGTGTTCTCATAAGAAGAGGGGATTCGAACACAGATACATAGAGACGGGAGAACTTGTGAATTCACAGGGAGAAGATGCCCATCTATCAGCCAAGGACACAGGCCTCAGAAGAAACAGCCCTGGTAGTATAACACGGTGATCTTGGACTTCTGCCTTCTGGAATTGTGAGAAAATACACTTCTGTGGTTTAAGCCCCCCCCAGTGTGTGGTACTTTGGTATGGCGGGCTTAAGGAAACTGATACCCCAGTACGGGATGGCAGAGTCAGGATGAGAGGCCAGGTCTGCTGATTCTCTCTCCTAAGCCCTCTGCGCGCACCACCAGGCTGGTCCAGTCAGTGTCCCCTGCAGCTGCTCCTGAGGAGGGTGATACCGATGATGTTAACGGCTAACCCATGCATAGTGCTTATCACGTACCAGGCACTCTTCTGCGTACTGTCTATACATAGGCTCATTTAATTCACTCGACACTCTTGGGAAGTGGACACTATTATTGTCCCACTTGTACAGATGAAGAAACTGGAGCATGAAAAGATTGAACACCTGGCCCAAGAGCAGGCAGCTACTCAGTGCTGGAGCTGGGATTCAGGCCCAGGCAGGCTGCTCCACGACCTGCTCCTACCCATGTTCTACTGTGGTATGTCTACACACCAAAGACGTTTTCAAAGATGGGAGGTGATGGTAGCACTTAGGGCCTCGCTGGGTTTGCTTTCATAGAGCCATCAGTGGTGGCTACACTGGTCCCAATCTAAAGTGGTTCAGCGCAGGCATCAAACAAATGAGCAGAGGGGAGCAGGAAACTTACTAAAGAGTAGAGTGTTAGCATTTATTTGTTCCAGAATCTTCCCATGTGTTAGGCTATTCATGCAGAAGTACTGAGATAGCAGACTTCAACTATCCACAAGTTCAAAAACATCTCCAAATTCAGTCTTTGTTTTTTTTTTTTTAAAGGATTTTATTTATTTATTTGACAGAGATACAGCCAGCCAGCGAGAGAGGGAACACAGGCAGGGAGAGCGGGAGAGGAAGAAGCAGGCTCCCAGCAGAGGAGCCCGATGCGGGGCTTGATCCCAGGACTCCGGGACCACTCCCTGAGCCGAAGGCAGACGCCCAACTACTGAGCCACCCGGGCACCCCCCCCAAATTCAGTCTTTGAAAGCAAAACAACCAAACTGCTTCAGTCAAAGCACTTTGCAGTAAGAGACCTGGGTTTGACTCTTCTCTAGCGTACTTACCGGCTGTGTGACTTGGGGTTTATATACTCAATTGGAACCTCAGTTTTTTCTTCTGGGAGGTGGGGAAACTAACACTCCTCTCATGGATTGGGCATAATATATGCAAAAACACTGTCACAGGTGCCAATACATGGTAAGTGATCCAGAAACACAGCTCTTATAAGGTAAGCAAAATGACCATACCCAAAGGCTTTCTCCTCTATGAAGCCTTGCCCAATGTCTCATCCTGGTGTGTCCAAATTAATTGCTCATGGCTCTGGCTCTCACAGGAAGTTGCTTACACTTCTATTTGTCCTTCCTTGTATCATAGGAGTTGATGACATACCTATCCATCTGTCCATCCACTCAATAAAATTATGCTAACCATTGTCCATGTCCCAGTGCTATGCTGGGCACTGAGAGTTCAGAGATGGATGCCTGGGCACCCACTTTTGCCCTAACCAACCCTATCTTAGCTCTTGTTACCACATCTTTCTTACTCCTTCAAAGAATTGAAGCTTTAGTTTAGGTTGGGGAAAGGTGGATGAAAGAGAGATACATGATAGTTCTCCGCAAAATCCCAAAGGACACTATTCTGTGGAGGAGATGCTACCAGAAGAGGGATGTAGTTCCAGAGAGCAGAATGGGCTAGGGGGGCACATTGCAGGAGATAACAGGAGGACGTTCCAAGACAACAAGGTTTTTGTCTTTTTTGCTTATGGCCTCAAAGAGGTCGGGCTTTTGGGGCAACTCAGGGCTGCTATGCCCAACAGGCAGGAACAACAACAACAACAACAATAATAATAATAATAGAATTTTAAGAAATTTTACAATTCTATTGTATTATGGTATTTATTATGGGAAAACCCAGCACTTTGTTGGATTTCTAGACACTGATTTTATGATTAAGACTATTTTTATAGAATAAGGGAGTGCCATTACTTTCCAGTTAAGCTTTTAAAGGTCTTAATCTGGTTGGGTTTGGCAACAGATACATCAAGGAATAATTACAAAGGCTGTGTTAAGTGCTGGGCTAGAAAACTCCAGTGTTTTCTGAGGTCTGAGGTAGGAGAGCGCATTGCCCCACTGGAGCTACCCAAGGGCAGGAAGCCGAACAGTTTAGATGCCAGCTCCTTCAGTCCACAAAAGTGCATGGAGAATGCAAGTGGGGGGCTCTTGCCCAATCTTCCCCTAGCCCAAGCAGTGAAACTCACGTATTTTCTCTTTTGTATGAAGAAAACAGAGGCCCAGATGGTGGCAGTGGCTCACTCAAGACCACAAAAGTGGAGTGTGGCAAATGTCTTAATAGTTAACATTTATTGACTCCTTACTATATGTCAAACATTGACTGAGGAGCTTTGCGCGTTTTCTCTCATTTAATCCTCCTGACAATCTGTGAAGTACCCTTATTTTTCCCCATTTCACAGATGAGGAAATGAAGTAAAATAAGAGACTTTCACGAGGTTATCTAGCTGTCTCGTAGCCAAGTTTGCATTTGCTCTCAGGAGGTGGTGGGGTGACTTTGGAACAACAGCGTGATCCTGGACCTGTGGGGGGACCAGGACGAGGTCTGAAGGACAGGTGAACGCCCACCCGGGCGAGCACTGCGCGGTCTTGGCCTGGGGCTGGACGCACACGGCGGGGGCGGGCCAGGGGCGGGGCCTCCGACTCGCGGTTCCCCAATAACTTCAGCGGAAAAGTCCCGCCCCCAACCTACGAAAGCGCAGGGATTGGCTCTCCCGAGGGCGATTGGCGGCGCGGGACGCGACCTGGGCCGCGGCGGAGGCGGGGCCGCAAGCAGGAAGTGGGAGTAAAGACGGCTCGAGGCGAGCTGGTCAGCGGGTTGCTGCGGCCACTTCGCCGTGTCGCGGCCGCCAGTGGCGAGATGGAGGGGTCGGGGCTGGGCTCGCAGGTGAGTGCAGCCGGGCGCTGGCCGTCATGGGGCGGGGAGAGCAGCGGCGGCCGTGAGGGAGGGAGGGCGTAGGTGTGAGGCGGCTCCCTAGAGGGGCCTCCGGGGGCGGAGGGGCCTGGGCTGGGGAGGAGGAAGCGTGGAGACTCCGGGAATGATGCTGGCAATTCTCTCCGAGGCGACCGGAAAGAAAAGGCGAGGACGTACGGGTGAGTGCCCTACGGGCGCTCCGTCCTCCACGGTGGCCCAGGGCGCCCCCTGGGGCCGGTACCCCGGGACTCGGCAGGGACCGCTGAGGGGCCTGGGAAGGGAGTGTGGCCGTTCTTGGGAGAGGTGTCAGGTGACACACCTAAGTTGGACCAGCCTGTCTCGACCTTGGCCTGGAATCCGTGCGGTTCTCTTGATTTCTTTTTCGGTGGAGTTGCCTGGACACCTGCCTTCGCCCCACGCAGCCCTGTTCTGGTTCTTGTTCCCACATCCTTGCGTACTCCTTCAAAGAACTGAGGCTCTTGGTGTAGGCTGGGGAAAGGTGGGTGGAAAGAGAGGTGCGTGATGGCTCTCTGCAGAGCCCCAAAGGACGCTGTTCTGTGGAGGAGATACTACCAGAAGCCCGAGGTAGTTCCAGAGAAAGAACGGGCCGGTGGGGGACGTTACAGGAGATAACAGGAGGACGTTCCAAGAGAAAAAGATTTTTGTCCTTTTTGCTTTTGGCCCTTTTCCAGTTCCTACAGTGCTGGCAGGCATATTGTAGCTGTTCACTTAATATTTGTTGAATAAATGAAGAATATCCAGATTCTGCCAATATGTAGTGAGTGCTTAGCTTATGCCACATGCTTTTATATGCATTATTTTATTATGGAATTGAAGCATCCTTAAGAAGATAATATGATCTCCTTTTTACTGATGGGGAAACTGAAGCCGTCTCCAGTTGGAGTGAGTTATGTAGTAGATTTTCTGTCCCTAATGGGATCCAAGCAGTTTGAGATGACTGGATGAGTTGGCTTCTAAAAACAATAGTCTTTCCAGCTCTTAGGGTGTTTCTTATGCTCCCCCATTCCTGTCCTTCTTTCAACGGTGATGTAGGGTTAAGAGAAAGAATAAAACGTGGAGAATTTAAGTTGTTCTTATGGTATTAGGTGTTCTTACTCTTTGACAAAAAAAAAAATTTGTAAGCTCACTGAATTTTACAAAAGGGTGTAGAATCTTCACATGGAAACTATGTCTCATTTTTTCCTTAGAGAATCTCAAGGAAAAGTTGATAGGAGTTAACAATCATATCTTAATTACTGCCACTTATTTACAAAAGCCTTCAAGTACTTAGTGTCCACTCCCTCGTGCTGAAGGGAAGATAGCCCTGCCCCAATTTCATGACAGATGGAGGAAGAGAATGATTCAGAGGTTGAAATTAATGGGACAAAGTAGAGTAGTCATTGTTCATAATAATTGTTGTTAATAATAATAATATAATAATAATGTTTTTTAGTAATAAAGATTTCACCTGTATATGGTGCTCTACGGTTTGCAAAATATTTCCCCATTCTTGATCCCTGTGACCTTATGAGGTGGGGAGAGATTGTTATTCTAGTTTTAAAGATTAGAACTGAGGCTCAAAAAATCGGAGTCATTTGTTAAAAGTCAAATAGCTGCTAAGTGATCGAGGCAAGACTTCATTCTGCTAGGTGTTAGGCACTGTTCCAGGTGCTGGAGATGAATCAGTGAATATAACAGACAAAAACATTCCTGTTCTGGTTGAATTTGGTCCTCCTGATTCCAATTTCATTGTTGTTGGGTTTTGCTGGAATTTGCTTATGCCATCTGGCCCCCAGTTTCCTCTCTGGCCTCATTTTTTTTTTTTTTTTTTTTACTACTTTCTTGCCTGCTTAATCAACCCCAGCCACACTGGCCTCAAGACCTTTGTACTTACTCTTCACTCTGTCTAGAGTACTCTTTCCTCAAATAGCCACATGGCTTATTCCCCCACTACTTTAAGGTTTTGACGCAAATGTCACCTCAGTGCGGCAGCCCCTCCCCATCATTACCACTACCAGCAACATTCCCTAGTCTTCTTTCTTGTTTTCTATTTCTCCTCAGCAATTAATACCATTTAACATACTTCTCTGTTTTGTTTGTTGTCTCTTTCCTTCCACCGAATGTAAGTTCTGTGCGGGCGTGATTTTTTACCAGTTGTGTTGACTGCTGTGTGCCTAGCATCTAGAACAGTGCCTAGCACTGGTGGGTGCTCTGTAAACAATTGTCCAGTGAATGAACTTGGAAACGGAACTCTGGTACTTCTGTTAACGTCATGAGAAATTTTAATGGTTATCTGTTGGATCTCTCTTTGTTTTATTTGATAATCTGGCACGACAGTGACCCTCATCAGAGTCTGAGTATGATTTTTTAGATCTTGGGTTTCTCTTCAATTAATGCCCACTGTAACTTTAACAACACTTATTTACTATTTAGAAAAATAATATGATTCATGATATCCATGTGAAAAATACTGTACGATCCCTTATATCTTAAAATTGTTCTAGTTTTCTTTTCTTCTCTTTCTTCTTTTTTCGTTTTTCTTTTCTTTCTTTTCTTTCTGTCTTTCTTTGTCTTTCTTTCATCCTTCTGGTTTTCTATTGCTGTGTAAAAACTACCCCGAAACATAGTGGTGTAAAATAGCCATTGTCATGCTCATGGACTGTGTGTCAGGAATTTGGGCAGGGCGTAGCATGGATGGTTTGTTTCCGCTTCACTGTGTCTGGAGCCTTTGCTAGAAAAACTCTTAAGCTGGGACACTTAATAGCTGGGGTTGGTATCATCTGGTGATGTCTTTACTCACATATCTGGCAGGGACACCTACATGTGGCCTGGGCCTCTGCACAGCATGGTGGCTGGGGTTCCAAGTGTGAGCACCTCAAGAGACAGAAAGAGGAAGCTGTCAGTTTCTGAGGCCTGAGCCTGCAAACTGGTGGAATATCACTTTTGTGGTATTTATTAGTGAGTCACAGAACTCAGATTTGAGAGGAAGGGACACAGACCCTCTCCTCTTGATGGAGAAGTATCAAAGAATTTAGGGACTGTGTTGTAAAAATCACCACAGGTGTATTGGTATCTCTCTTACATAATTTTCATAGTATCTTGTTCTCCCCTGTGAAGGAGGGTGCGTGTTAGCTACATGTTTCTTTCTTGACATCCTTCCTATTTTTTTTTTGACTCTTGCCTGTTGTGTTCACTACCATATCCCTGTGTCTAGAGCAGTGCCAGGCACGTAGAGTGCATACAGTAAATACCTCATGAATGAAAGAAAGAATGAATGAATGAATGGATTGCAGCAGGAATTGTGTCTTATTCCCTAATTACCTCGTACAGACCTTCATCGAGTTACAAAGGGGTTACATCCAATAAACCCATCATAAGTAGAGAATGCATTTAATACTCTTAACCTCCAGAACATCATAGCTTAGCCTAGCCCACCTTAAACGTGTTCAGAACACTTACGTGAGCCTACAGTTGGGCAAAATCATCCAACACAAAGCCTGTTTTATAATAAAGGGTTGAATATCTCATGTAATTTATTGAATACAGTGTTGAAAGTGAAAGAATGGTTGCATTGGGTATACAATCCTTGGAAGTGTATTGGTTATTCACCCCTTGTGAGTGCATGGCTGAGTGTCATAGAACATATCACCAGACCTGGAAAAGGTTAAAATTCAAAGTATGGTTTTTACAGAATGCATATTATTTTTCACACCATCATCAAGTTGAAAAATCCTAAGTTGAACTATTTTAAGTTGGGTTGTATTGTGATTGGCATATAGCAGGTGTTCTTTACATTTCTCTGAATGAATGGTTGGTGAAAACTCTTAATGAGTTTGCTGGCATCATGAGAATTTGAGAATTTGCTTAGTCTCTTCTGATACTTTTTTTTTTTTTTTAAGATTTTATTTATTCCCTTGAGAGAGTCAGAGACAAGGAGATGAGTGGGGAGCGGGACAGAGAAAGAGAGAGAGGGGAAGCAGAGTTGGCTTCCCCTCCCTACTGAGTATGGAGCCTGGTATGGGGCTCGATCCCAGGACCCTGAGATCATGACCTGAGCTGAAGTCAGAGGCTTAACTGACTGAGCCACCCAGGTGCCCCTCTCTTCTGTTACCTTAACATTGAGCTTCTACCTCCATGAAGGGTGTTTGTTTATGTGAAGTCTTTGTCAGTGCACATTTTAATAATGACTGTTGTAACAGCTCCTCTTCGACCCATACAGCTTTAATGTGGAAGGAACTTTACAGTTATATTGACCTGCTCTTCCATTTTACAAATGTAAAAACTGAAGCCAAAAATAGGGTAGATGATTATCCGCCATCCTTCAGCCAGCATGAAATCTGAGACTTTGGCCTTGTTCTCAAGGGATTTGCATTTCAACATGTAAAAATGAAACTAGAGAATACTTAAAAAAAAAAAAAAATTTTTTTTTTTTTTTGTAACTGGAGATTGATTTCTAAGAAGGATTTAGCATCTTGACGTAAACTTTGCTTCAGTCTTGGCGATGGGAACGCATGGTTGTTTTCCTTAAACATCTTTATGTGACTTGTCTCCAGTTGACCTTCCCAAAGCGGGCCATTCCTTTTCTCACCTATAGGTCTTGTAAAATTTCGGGAGGGTGTGCTATCTAGAGCAAAGGAGATAGCTTAGAGCTGTGGTCTCTAAGCTGTTTTGATCACGCATTCCTATCAGGAACAGTTTTGAGCTTGCACCCCTAGAGTAAAACCCTACCACAATGTGAAAAGTGGGATCCCAAATTTTCATTTTTGTAACACATCGTGTATTGTGAGATTAACAGAATGCTAAACGAAGCCTGCGCTACAAGCTGCCCGGGAGCTTGGCTCCTGACACAGCCCCAATCACCCAGGTACTGACTGCAGTTTGTCATCACTTGTTGGCAGTTGCTCACTCTAACTTACACGCTGATTTTGTGTCATGTGGTCGGCTGGGACTGAGAAAGGTCAGCTTCCGTCTGTTTGAGGTACATGGGGCCTGAGGACAGGAGCCACTTGCCGAATTTGTGTCATCACAGGGCATGTTATTGTAAGATTTGGCAATATGTTTCTAAATTATATTCATTGACCGATAGCTCAATATATACTTGTGGTAAGGTTTTGAGTTAAAGATAATAAATAGAAACCTGTTTCAAATTAGCCTTTTTGATAATTTTAATTTTTTTTTTTGGAGGGAGGCTGGCTTTTTGTTAGATCACATTAGATTGTCTTTGTTTTTACTTCAAGTGATACTGAAGCTGCTATGCATAGAATTGTCAGCTTTGCCATTTTCTTGTTTGCTTGGACTTATTATTATTGTTCCATTTTACGACTTCTTTGTAGGAATCAGTTTAAGCCACTTGCTTATTTTGGGAGGTGTAACTTAGTTAAAATTAGAGAATTTCACTTGAAAATTAACTTACCCTCCTGTATACTGCAGTATGCTGAAGGTCCCCCTGTCAAGCCCTTTGGGTGGTAGAACTTGACTCTGCCCCCAGGTCACCTTGTAAACAGACCGTTAGGAGTGACTTGCTTGACATACAATCAAAGGAGGCTGGCAGTGCTAAAATTGGTAAAGCTTAAAGAACCGGATTTGTAAATTTTCCCGATGTTCCCTTTCTTTAGAAAAACATAAAAATCATTATAGTAGAAGCTTTAAGTTGTTCTCCCATTACCCAGTGGGTCACTGCATATATGGCCTTGAGTGGCCTTGCCTGGCTTTCGAGGCCACTGACGTCCAAAACAGGCTTTGAGTTTATATAATCATTTTTTAGGTTTTACTCTGATTTGGATTTTGGCAAAAAATGATGATGTGAACAGAAGGTACCTCCTGTTCTTTAGTCTTTACCACCCATTTCTGCCACTTAACCACATATTGCCTTCCATTATCATTTTATTCTGTTTGTCTCTGTTAGGTTCTTTTAGACTCAGACTCCTGGCGGATAGACACCCATGACTTTCCTGCCTCTAGCATAACACTTTGTATGCCGTAAATACACAATAGTTAATTGCTGAAAAAACAAACGCTCTTAATTGTGGATATTCTTTACATTGAAAGACGTAATCTTCAACTTTCAACATGAAAAATGAAGCTGATGTCCTTAATGCTTTAAGGCATTATGAGAAGCAGCAAATTGGTATCTGTGGAATGCGTCAATTTTCTGTGATGAAAAAATCTGTGTATAAACAAAGGGTTAATCTTCCTAACATAACAAATGGGAAAAGATATACCATCCAACTAGAAAACCAGTAGACTATGTAAAAGGAGTCCACGAAAGAAAAATACGAGAGCCAGTAAACACAAAAAGTATGCTCAGATTCATTAGCAGCTAGGGGCCTGCAGATGAAAACCGAGATGCCATTTTTCAGCCATTGGATTGGCAAGACTGTAACGTGATTGAGAATGTTTGGTTACAGAGAAAAAAGAATGTTTACATCCTTGCTGTTTGGTGTGTGAAATGGGGAAGGTAGTTGAAAGAACATTTACATCCTTGCTGTTCGGTGTGTGAAATGGGGAAAGTAGCTCAGTATCTATTTATGTTTATATATTTTCTGACCCAGCAGTCCTCCTTCGGGCAATCAGTGCTGTAGAACGGACAGGGTGTTCATTGTAGCATTCTTTATAGAATGAAGGCTGAAATCAGCCTGCATCTCTGAACAGCACCAGGTGTAGAGGCACTGACCCCCTACGCAGTGAAAAAATCCATGTGTAACTTTTGTTCCCTAAAAACTCAACTGCTAATAGCCTGCTTTTGACCAGAAGCCTTACTGATAATGTGAACAGTTGATGAACATATATTTTGTATGTTATATATATTCTGTATTCTTACAATAAAGTAAGTTAGAGAAAAGAAAATGTTAAGAAAATCCTAAGGAAGAGAAAATACATTTCAGTACTATATTGTATTTATCAGCAAACATCTGTGTGTGCGAGGGCCCGTGTAATTCAAACCCATGTTGTTCAAGGGTCAACTATACACACAGTGAGGTAGGATACACCAAACTCCTAATAATAGTATCTTTGTTGCTGCAAGATTAGACGGAAAATAGTCCAGATTTGCTTACCCTTTGTTCGCTTTCATACTGCTAGATCTTTAAAGTGGATGTGAATTACTTTATAATTAAAAAAATTAATGCTGATGTAAAAAGTAGACTGATCACTCTGTCAGTTTTAACTACATCTGCTATTTACTGACACTCCGATTTAAGACTACCCAGATCTTTATTAAAAAATAGGTTGTCCTTGACCCTCAAGCTAGAAATTTAATAATTAAAAAAAAAAGTTGAATTGTCACAAGATGTGGGGGGAATGACTCTAAATTGTAGTAATTCTGAGTGCAGTTCAACTCTTCCTCGACAGCTCGTCTTCTTCCAATTGGACATAATTATAATTGCTGTGATATGATGAAAAGAATCCTAAAGTAATGTTCTTATTTATGTTTTAATCTAACTACCTATATGTTTATTTTTAGCTGTGTGTGAGTGTGCTTGTGTGTAAAGAGTGTCAAGTAGGGAGGTCGAATTCTCCAGATAAAGCAGAATTTACCTATTCAAAAGAGCATTTGTGGTTCTAGTTCTGAGTAAGATGGAGTAAGTCATACACCACCCTGCCTATCCCACTGAAGACACTGAGCAGAATGTAAGTAGCAGCTATTTAAGGATTTTGGAAAGTAAATTGTAGCAGGGAGATTGGGGGGAAAGACCAGAATTCAAGAAACCACTGAACCAGGAGCTAATTTACATTTTTCCCCCCACTGGGTCCCCCTCCCTGTTCCCCGGCATGCCTGAACTTGAACTATGGAGGTGAGCATCAGTGCAGACAGAGCGCTCCAGGAGAACCCTCTAGTTCAAGTTCAAGGAACAAGGAGGTCTCCTGGCAGCACAGGTGCCTGAAACTCTGTGGAAGGAGAACTTCCTCTTTGAACAGAGGAGTTGTGGTGCCAAGACAGCTGTTCTTAGAAGTGACACCAAAAGCATGATACATAAAAGAAAAAATTGATAAATTGGACTTCATCAAAATTAAAAATTTTTGCCACATGAAAGACACTTTTAAGAAATGGGCAGATAAACTATAGCCTGGGAGAAAATATTTGCAAATCTAGACACAAAGGACTTGTGCTTGGAACGTATAATGTTAAGAACTCTCAAAACTTAACAATAAGAAGAAATCAGCCCGATTAAAAAATGGGTAAAAGACAGCTCACCAGAGAAGATACACAGATGACAAATAAGCACGTGAAAAGATACTCAACTTCAGCTCTTAGGGATATGCAAATTAAGACCATGATGATATACTGCTACCTGTCTATGTACTGACCATACCAGATGCCAGTGAGCATGGAGAGCAGTTGGAACTGTCATATGTTGCTAGTGGCAATGCAAAGTGGTACAGCCAGTCTGGAAAATAGTTTGGCGATTTCTTATAGATTCAACATATACTCAACAGATGGCCAAGCAATCTCACTCTTAGAGAAGCAAAAACATACGTTCATACAAAAGCTTTGTACATGAATGTTTATAGCAGCTCTACTTAAAATCGCCAAAAGCCGGGGCGCCTGGGTGGCTCAGTCATTGAGCGTCTGCCTTCGGCTCAGGGCGTGATCCCGGCGTTATGGGATCGAGCCCCACATCAGGCTCCTCCGCTGTGGGCCTGCTTCTTCCTCTCCCACTCCCCCTGCTTGTGCTCCCTCTCTCGCTGGCTGTCTCTCTCTCTCTCAAATAAATAAAATCTTTAAAAAAAAAAAAAAAATTAAAAAAAAAAAATCGCCAAAAGCCGGAAACAACTTACCTGGGTTGTTTGAATGGATAAACTGTGATGTATTCATACAATGGAATACTATACAGCAGGAAAGAGCTATTAGAAACACAGAACCACTTGAATGAGTCTCAGAAAGCATTATGTTAAATGGAAGAAGCCAGTCTTAGAAGATTATATGCTGTATAATTTCATTATATGACATTCTGGGAAAGATTAAACTCGTGATGAAGAACACATCAGTGATTGCCAGCAGTTGAGGTAGGGGGAGGGTGTGCCACAAAGCAGTATCCCAGCGCAGTTTCTTGAGGTGTTGGAGCTGTCCCGTATCTTGCTTTTGGTGGTCCTTACACAACTCTATACGCAATGTATTCAAATTCATAGAACTACATATCAAAAAGTCAATTTTATTGTAAGTTAACTTAAAAAAAGAAAAAGCATTTGCCCCTTCAGTAAACCATTGAGGGGTTATAGACTTCTTTCAGTAAAACTATCATTTCTTAAACCTTTTTTCGAACTCCTGGGGAATTGACTTAGGCACATGATATCAAATATCTTCAGCTTTTCTATCGCTAATGTATCCTTTGAGGATGGTGTTTTTGTTTTTGTTCTGTCTGTTTGTAAACAGTGAAAAGCTGTTCAGAGTGACAGGTCTGATGAATAAGGTGGGTGAAGGCTGGGTAACAACTTCATGGTAAAGAACAAGAGGAAATGAATTAATTAGCCAGTTTCAATTTCTAGGAATGGTGTGCTAGATATTTGATGTGAACTTCCCCCTTGAACTAAAAATGCTGGATGTGGTATTTTATTCTTTTTTTTGTTTGTTTTTTTTTAAGGATTTTATTTATTTGAGAGAGAGCACGAGTGTGCCTGCATGTGCATGAGTAGGGGGAGGGTCAGAGGGAGAGGGAGAGTGAGAATCCCAAGCAGACTCCCTGCTGAGTGTGGAGCCTTACAAAGGGCTCCATCTCAAAACCCTGAGATCCTGACCTAAGCCGAAATCAAGAGTTGGATGCTTAACAGACTGAGACACCCAGGTGCCCCAGTATTTTATATTTTATATTTTTGATGCTATTGTAAATTTTATCAAAGATTCCTTAGATCTTCTATATGTGATCATGTTGTCTACAAATAAAGATGGACTTGCTTCTTTTCTAATCCATGTGCATTTTACTTCTATTCCTTACTCTGTTATTCTGTCTAGAGAACTTCAGTGCTGTGTTGATTAGAAGTTGGGTTCCTGGCTGGCTTGGTCCGTGGAATATGGGACCCTTGATCTCAGGGCTGTGGGTTTGACCCCCACGTTGGGCATAGAGCCTACTTAGAAAAAAAAAATGTGGCGATAGTGAGCATCCTTGCCTTGTTTTCAGTCTTTAGAGTTAAAGCATGCAGTCTTTTGCCACGAAGTGTGTGGTAGCTGTAGATTTCTTACAGTGTACCTCTTTATCAGGTTGAAGAAGTTCCTTCTTTCTCTGGTGTGTCAAGAATCTTTATCCAAGAGTTTTTATAATGCTTGCGTGTTGAATTTTGTCAGCTGCTTTATTCTACTGAAATGAGTGTATGTTTTTTTCTCCCTTTATTTTGTTAATATGGGGAGTCCCTTGATTTAAAGTGTTTAAGCTTGGTCATAATATATATTATTCTTTTTTCATATTACTGGATACACTTTGTTAATATTTTGTTTAAGGATATCTGTATCTATGTTTATGAAGGATATTGAATCTATAGTTACTTTTTTGTTTTGTTTTTTTACTTGTAATGTCTGTTGATTTTAGTATCAGGATAATGCTGCCTCCTAAAATGAGCGGAGAAGCATTTCCAGTAATTTCTGAAGGAGTTGGGATCCGTTCTTCCTTAAGTATTTTATAGAGTTCGGCAGTTAAAGGTTATATGGGCTTGGGGTTATTTTGTTTTGTTTTTTTAATGGGAAGTTTTAAAATTATGAATTCAATTTCTTTAATAGCTAGAGTGCTATTCATTTCTTTTTAAGCTGGTTTTGATAACTTGTGTGTTCTGAGGTATTTGTGCATTCATTCCCTCTAGGTTGAATTTATTGACATAAAGATATTCACAGTAGTGCCTTATTACCCTTTTAATTTTCATAGGCTCTTGTAGTGATAGCCTCTTTTTAAACTTGCTATTTGTCATCGACCTCTTTCTTGATCAGTTTAACTAGAGGTTTATCAATTTTATTGACTTATTCTTTACAAAGAACAAGTTTTTGGTTTCAGTGATTTTCTACATTGTTTTTCTTATATTTCGTGTATTTCTTCTATATTTACTGCTTTCTTCATTCTGTCTACGTTGATTTTAATTTTCTTTCTCTAGAGCCTTTTTTTTTTTAAAGACTTATTTATTTTCAGAGAGAGAGAGAGTGTGTGTGAGCACACGCACAAGCAGGGGTGGGGATGCAGAGGGGGAGGGAGAGAGGGAGAGAGTATCTCCAGCGGACTCTGCACTGAGCATGGAGCCTGACGTGGGGCTTGATATTACGACCCTGAGATCATGACCTGAGCCAAAACCAAGAGTCTGATGCTTAACCAACTGACCCACCCACGTGCCTCTCTTTCTCTAGATTCTTTTTTTTATTTAATTTAATTTAATTTAATTTATTTATTTGACAGAGAGAGCACAAGCAGGGGGAGTGGCAGGTAGAGGGAGAGGGAGAAGCAGGCTCCCCGCTGAGCAAGGAGCCCTATGCAGGGCTGCATCCCAGGACCCTGGGATCATGACTTGAGCCGAAGGCAGACGCTTAACCAACTGAGCCACCCAGGCGCCCCTATGTATGCTTTTATATTTAAAGCAGCTTCCTTGTAGGCAACATATAGTTGTAGTATTTTTGTTTTGTTTTTTAAAATCCAATCTAACAATCTCTTTTTTTTTTTTTTTTGACCATTTGCATTTAATGTGATTATCAATATGGTGGTTAGGTGAAAATATATCACTTTGTATGTTTTTCTTTTTCTTCTCTGTTCTTTATTCTTGTTTCCTACTTTTCTTGCCTTTTTATTTTATTTTTGTGTTTAAAAAAGATTTTATGTATTTATTTGATAGAGAGCACAAATAAGGAGGGCGGGGGGAGAGGGAGAAGCAGACTCCCACTGAGCAGGGGGCCCAATGTGGGGCTCCCTCCCAGGACCCTGGGATCATGACCTGAGCCAAAGGCAGAGGCTTAACTGACTGAGCCACCCAGGCGCCCCTTTTCTTTTCTTTTTAAAAAATATTAATTGGGTGTCTTTAGCATATTTCGTTTGTCTCTGCTCTTGGCTTATTACTTATACCTTTTTATTTAGAGGTTGCCCTTGGGTTGACATTATACACTTTATCACTGCCTACCTGCAAATACTATTATAGTATCTCTTGTAACTATTATAGCATCTTTTACAAGTATACTTGCAAGTATACTTCCATTTCTCTACTATCATTAAGAAATTAAAAAATGAGAAAAAGTCTGTTATGTTTACCCACGTAATTATACATATTTACTCGTGTGGTCTGGTACTCTGTTCCTTTGTATTGTTTTAGATTTCCAGCTGGATTATTTTCATTTAAGCCTGAAGAACTTCTTTTATCATTTCTTTTAGTATAAGTTTGTTTGTAATTTTCTCATCTTTTGTTTGTCTGAAAAAGTGTGTATTTCACCCCCATTTTTGAAGAATAGTTTTGCTGAGGTTTCAGGTTTGCAGTTCTGTCAGCTCTTTAAAACTGTGTTTTGTATTCTGGCTTGCACTTACTGATAAGAAGTCTTAATTCATTCTTATCTTTGCTTTTTTGAACATAATTTGTCTTTTTCGTTAGGCTGCTCTTAAGATTATCTCTTTAACGTTGGCTTTTAGGGATTTGATTATAACGTGCCCTCATGTACGTTTTGAGGTTTATCCTTCTTGAGTTTGTTGAGTTTCTTAGGAGCTGTGGGTTTATAATTTTCACCAAATTTGGAAGATTTTGGCTATTATTTGGTCCAAATATATTAGAGGAAGCTTGCACGCGTGAGCCAGGGGTGGGAGGGGCAGAGGGAGAGGTTCCATGCTCAGCACGGAGCCCAATGTGGGGCTTGATCTCATGACCCTGAGATCATGACCCGAGTGCAAATCAAGAGTTGGACGCTTAACTGACTGAGACACCCAGGCACCCCAGTCAAATATTTAAAAACATTTCCTCCTCCTTTCCTGAGACTCCAGTTACACATAGTCAAAAACTTGATTTATTGGAAGGTTAGGGGTATCCTTAGGGTGTGTCTGCCACAACTCCCCAAAGCAGAGGCTTGGCGACCTTCCTACTGTGTCAGTAGCTATAACCCTCCACCTGCTACATGTAATAAGGTCCATTTGTGCCTTTGCAGATGACCTTTGTTTTATGACAAAATATATAATTTGAAATTTTCTCGTAATAAGCATCTCATCTTAGTGAATAGAATTAAGATGAAAATCTTCCCTAGGATATACCTGTAAGACTGAAAGAAATTCTAATTTGATGATATAGATACCGTTGACAGTAGCAGATGCTTCATTATGTAATTAAATGGCGACATTAATTTTCCTACTATGCTTTGTCAAATTACTCTTATTCTTCAGTGCAGGAATCACAGCCATGGCCCCCACCTTCCAGGAGTTGGTCGACATGGACTCTGTGCATCTGAAAGCAAAGAACTTGCCAAAGCGAGAGAAGCTCTTCCTCTTATAGAGGACTCTAGTAACTGTGACATTGTAAAAGCTACTCAGTAAGTCTCCCCAGTGTTTCATTTTATCCTGGGTTCTGTTGAATTATACTAACATTTGTGCGTTTCACGGCACCCCAGTGCATACCTTCCTCACTTTATGCTTTAGCTAGCATGTTTGTCCTACCAATATCAGAGCACTAAATGCAGTGCACTTTATTAGCTGTTGATTACCAGTGTCGCCCATTAAGTCACGAGCAGCTTCTTAGCAAATGCATGTAGTTTTCATCCTTGTCATCCCAGTGCTTTTGCATAGTTTTTGTCTTGTATCAGGTGCTGAATAATTCTTTGTTGAGTGAATGAATGATTATAAATGATACTAAAACTATGAGTTTGAAACACAAATCTGAGTTTTTAAAAATGTACTACTAGGTCAATGGGATGGAAAAATATCAGCTCACACATTTATGGATATTTTAAACAATTATTTATTGAGTACTTTCTATGTACCTATTGTGCTGGATGCACTGGAAGAACGTCAGTAAAGTAAAATAGGTTTTCTGACCACTTGAAACATCGAGCAAGTTATTTGCTTGCACTGAAAATGAAAGTATGTTTTGAAAGTTTCCCCTTAAGATCTCCATATGTGGGTATTTGCATTAAATCATTTCTAACATTTTCACCCTCGCGGATCTCACTGTTCATTAACATCCACCCCACCTCTTGCCACTGAACATGTTTTGAAATATTTTGTCTATCAGACTTCATTAATTGACTACTACATTTTCTTAATAATCAAATACAAATCTGCCCATCAGAGCTTCTAATCAACATGTAAGGAACTAATTGTTACCACACTAACTTGATATAATTTCTGTCAAAAGCAAAGATGTTTTGTGATTAATTAGCCTGTTAAGTCTTAACAAAGACTAATGTGTTATTTATGTTAAAAAATAATTAACGATTATTTGAGTATTCTGATTACTAATTTATATGAACTCTAGAGGCCCTTGGAACTGCTACTTGAGGTGAATATTATTTGATATTATTTATATTCTTATTTTTATATGAAAGTAAGAGTGTTCTTAAGGTAAATGTTTGCTTTAATTAGCATAGAAGCATTTAAATGTTTCTCTGCTGCCAGTAAAGCCTCTGTTATGATAAATGTAAGAAGTTAGGCTACATTCACAGGGAATCTCAGTAAAAAACTCACATTTTATGTCTTTCCTAAAATTTCCTTCAGGTCTTGGACCTTCTTCAGTGGTTGTGGGAATATCATTAGGTAGTGTTTGGAAAGGGCAGAAGAGAACTAGGATATGTACATTCTCTAAATCACTAAAATCCTTATTAGTGTGTACTCTTATATTTCTCACATAAAGGGAGTATTTCTTTTTCAGTAAAATGTTAAAGTTAACATTTAAAACTTGGAGAATGTGAATATACGTATCATCATCAACAGTTCCCTCACTTATTACTATTTTCACTTAGCATTGTCTAACAGGTATCTCTGTCTTTTAAAAAGTGCCATAAAGTCAGACTGAGAAGCACACGTTTTGGTAAGGAAGCACACGTTTTCGTAAGGCAGAAATTATTTAATCTAAAATGTGACATTGACCCTTGAGGACCTATTGAAACTTTCGGGTCCCTCTAAATAGAAATAAGTCTCAAAGAAAGTGCTAAATGGCCTGTTGGGTACTTAATAGTTGCTGTTAGAAAGAAATAAAGCTAATGAATGATTTTAAAAATTACTCTAGCATTGAAAAGAGACATTTCTCATTCTGATAGTCAGTTAAGTCACCCTCTTAAATATTCCTCAAGTCCATCCCTCCTTTTCCATCTCTTAGTTTAGGTTCTCGTTGCCTCTCACCTGTATTTCTATACAAGAGTCACCTTCTTCTAATTAGCTTCCATACCACCACTACTGTGATCTTTCTTAAAACTCAAAGTGTGTGTGCTTTCTTCTTTAAAACCTTCAGTGGCTTCCCTTTGAGCTAACAAGTCTAAACTGCATAGCATGGCCTAGAAGGCCCATACAGTCTTTGCCTATCTCTTCTAGCCTTCTCTTGCCATTTCTTTTTTTTTATGCTTTATGTTTCTGCCGTGTTAACTTGCTTAGATTTCTCTGAACATCATGGAGTTTCACATCTCTGATTTTTTGTCCATGCTACGTCCTTGGCCTCAAATACCCTTCCTTTAACCTGTAAAACAGCTCACGTATATCATGCTTCATCTCCTTCAGAAAGGGCTAATCTCTCCTTTCTTTGCTGTAACTATACCATGTCCACGTTGTATTGTTGAATTATCCCATTCCAAGTTTGCTCTTAGTCTGTCTCCCTTATTAAGGGATAGGATTGCGCTCAGGGATCAGCACTATGCATTTCCGGCATATAGTAGAGGATAAAATGAAATTTATTGAAGGTAGGGGAATTGTGAATGTTGAAGTTAAGAAAATCACGTTCAACTCCAAGTGGGTTGATCCGATGAGTTAGTAAATAAGGTTTACTTTTGTTGTTTGGCTTAGCAGTATGCCTCTGTGTGTATTTTTGTTAATTACTGTAGTTCTGTGTCAGCTGAAAGACAGATTGGATAAAGACATGGTAAAAGGAAGAAATTTTGGTATCTGAAATTATTTTAATGGTATCAATTATGCTTTTTTTCAAAAAAATTCTTATTTCAGATATGGGATTTTTGAACGTTGTAAAGAGTTGGTAGAAGCAGGATATGATGTCAGGCAACCAGACAAAGAAAATGTGTCGCTTCTTCATTGGGCTGCTATTAACAACAGGCTGGATCTTGTTAGGTAAGATGGGATATATGTGTATTAATTAAGTGCGTATTTGTTATTCTGGATCTCTCCTTATTTGTCTTTTTCTTCAAGTACAAGTATGAATGTTGTACCATCTGTCATCTTTTATCGTGAATGAATACCTGAAACTCTGTGCCGCACACATTGGTTATCATAGTGTTGAAAAGAACCTTAGTGATCATCTATTCCAGGACTCTCACTGGCCTAAAAAGAAAAATTAAAGATAAAGCCCTGGAGACCCATTGTAAAGATAAAGTTCAGGCAATGAAATTGAACATTTTTGTTTGTTTGTTTTTCTTTTCACGTGAGCTCTAGGCCCGGTGTGGGGCTTGAAGTCACAACCCCAAGATCAAGAGTTGCATGCTCTATTGACTGAACCAGCCAGGCACCCTGAACTTTTTTTTTTTTTTTTTTTAAGATTTATTTATTTTAGAGGGAGGGAGAGGGGCAGAGGGGGAAAGAGTCTCAAGCAGACTCCACACTGAGTGCAGAGCCTGATGCGCGGGGCTCAGTCTCATGACCCTGAGATCACAACCTGAGCCAAAATCAAGAGTTGGGTGGTCAACTGACTAAGCCACCAGGTGCCCCACCCCGATCATTTTTTGAAAAGGAAAAGCGTAACATAAACTGTCTCAAACTAGAACAGAAAGTTTCATCTAGTTTAGAAGAAACATTGAAATATTTTACTTTGTAATAATCCCAGTAGGAATGGATTGGTAGGGGAATGATTTAAGCGTTTTTTAAACTACATACGGAATACACTTTTTAGTCTATATGTATTGTGTGAAGTATTTCCCCTTCATAAAGCAGTGCCGCCCACCCAGGGTTTTTTTGGTTTGTTTCTTTATACCTTAGCATGTAAAATATATGTGTGCATGTGAATGTGTATATATTTTGTATTATATAATATTTAAAAACCCTGGAGTTTAAGAAAATAAAAATGTGCTAATGTTTAAAATATACTGAAATAAACAGACTTTATACTCACAGTATTTTTCTGTGGAAATAAACTAGAATATTATTTGTATAATATGATATATGAAGCACAACTTTAAAATAGTGAGACTAATTCCTATAAACCACAGAAGAAAATGTCTCTCTACCTTATAGGTATACTTGATACACTGTATCACACCTGTGACCCCGAAATAGAATGCCAAATACTTTTCTGAAAAGATTTTGAATTGATTTTTTACCACTTACTTTTAGAATTCAATCCCACCTAGCAATTCTAATTCTAAACTGTTAAAAGTGACGTAATTCCACCTTTCTTCTTGCAGGTTAAGTAGAATGCCTGTGTGATCCTAAATGTTTTGAATATAAACCATTTTAAGAGTGCTGGGTACTTAGAGTATGTGGAAAGTAGTTATCGTGCGTTTGGCAAGTCAGTTATAATGGAATGCTCCTGACAGCAGGAGTAATTACTGATATGCTGAGAATATTTCACCAGGGATCTGTTTGATGCTGTTGTGTGAATCTCAGACTTCTGTAGGTCTGAGTGCTTTTAGAGAGGGTTATTATAATTTCTGTTTTCATGTATTTATTACTAAGAAGAATTAATGTTTTCTTTCTCAGCATGAATTTTAAGTTTTAAATCTTATTTTCATTTATGTCTGCTTTTAATAGGTTTTATATTTCAAAAGGTGCTGTAGTAGATCAGTTGGGTGGAGATTTAAATTCTACTCCTCTTCACTGGGCCATCAGGTAAAGATTTCTTGAACACTGAAATTGCTATTTAGAGTCAAAGTGACTTAAGTTCATTTTCTGAATCTTGTAGACCAGCACTTATTTACAGAATTTTCTGTGATGATGGAAGTGTTCTGTTTTGTGCTATCCAATGTGGTGGCCACTAGCCACGTGTGAAACGTGGCAAATGCAACGAAGGAAATGAATTTTTAATTTTATTTAATTTTAACTAATTTAAATTTAAATAGCCACATGTGGCTAGTAACTACCACATTGGAAACTGCTGTTACAGACCATTCGAAAGGCTTTCTTTCCCTTTTTTTCCCCCTTCATTTAAAAAAAAAAAAATTATAGTTTTAAAGAGTTTCTAGAGACAGTGTTTTTTTGTGTTTAATTTAGGGTTCCATTGTGATGCTAAAACTCAAATATGTGTATTATACTTTCTTTTGATCAAAATAAGTATCTTTTATATCTGATCACATGGATAAAGTGATAGTTCATAGAACTGTAAACTCAGTCCTTTTTTTCCAAATTTTTATTTAAATTTTAGTTAGTAAATGTACAGTGCAATATTGGTTTCAGGAGTAGAATTCGTGGTTCATCTCTTACATAAAACCCCAGGTACTCATCATAACAAGTGCCCTCCTTAATACCCATCTCACTCAGTTCTTTTCTCTGGCATATACTGGCTATTTGAAGCTGAAGTTAATATGTGCCTGTCTTTATATTTAACAATTTCTTCATCTGTTATCTTAATCCCAGTCTCTGGTTGGTGGGGTTGGCATGAACCCAAAACTAAAATGAGTAATTGTTGATTTAAGAAAAGGAGTGGAATCTTTTTTCCATAGCCAAGGATTTTGAAGAATCTAGGTTAACCCATCCCTTTTAAGCTAGCCAGGTACACTGCTTTACATGGAAAAGGAGCCATATTCAAGTGTAAAAGTATGTAGTTCCTAAGAATAAATAATATTATCACCGTATATGTGTAGTCTGTGAATGTTGTACTTCAGTGTATCTGGCTCATGATTATTCCTTGTTTTTAAAATAGCAACAGTGAAGTCTAAGTGGTTTTAAAGTTTTCATTTTGGGCATTAGTCATGTAAAATGTTATTGTATGTGGTAGCAGCATAAGGTTTATAGTAGATTGGGGGGTTATTAAGTGTATTAGCAGCACTCAAGAAGGACTTTCCAGATAGCTCTGAGTTTGGAGCATTAAAGTGAAATATAATTAGAGAATCTCCAATGTTTTAAAAGTCTGTTAGGGAATACTCATTATATTGAACCCAAATCTCTCAATGTCTTAGGGATATCAGTTTCTCCCTGAAATTTTTTCTCCATGCTACAGAAAACAGTATAAGTTTTATCGTCTATTTACAGACAAGGACATTTGCCTATGGTCATATTACTACTACAGTATGGAGCAGACCCTACTCTCATTGACGGGGAGGGCTTCAGCAGCATCCACCTGGCAGTATTATTTCAGCACATGCCCATTATAGCATATCTCATCTCAAAAGGACAGGTATGTTTTGAAACCAATCTTATATTGAATCTGAAGAGATTGGGAGGATGATTAGTAATAGTCTGTCCTCATTTTTAAAGTAGAAGTTATAGATATCCAAATACTCAAATATTAGCCTCAGTAAGTCTAGCTATTGAATGCTGCTTTTCTAGCTTCATCGGAGCAAAAAGGGTAGGTCATTTAGCACAGTAGCATATAATAGATATTTTTGAAACTTGTAAGCCTATAATAGTTTTCCTTATGATCCCAGTAATTTGCAGAGTTTCTCAAAAACGCGACTTCAAAAGCCTGTATTTTTCTTCTGGTTGAATGTACAAATGGTAGTCAGATCACTAAATTAACCCATCATTTGCTTTCATTATTTGAGTCCAAATGGGAGACCAATTTGAATGTGTACTTCTTATTGTTCTCTAAAGTAATTCCATGAAAAATGACTTGCCTTAAGAGGCATCCATTTATGGCACAGGTTAAATTATAGGGTATCGGCGGTGGGAGTTTCAGTGTCAGCTGTACTTGTCTGGGATGTGCTTTCTGGTAGCGAAGTAGTTTATATATCAGCAGACTCGCCTGTAACAGGCGTGGAAACATGTTTGCACAAATGCTCTTGGAATGATTGTGTTCTTTTTAAATAAGCGCTTTCTCTCAGACTTAGCCAACTGAAGTAGAATAATTATAACCTCTTGGGTCTCATTTTGGGAAGACATATGAGGAGGAGCCCTGTCTGCTTCTCTGTGGGCTCTTTCCTGAGTTGTATTCCTTCAAGGCCCAAAAGCCTCTTCGGTAACTGAAACTCTTTCTTTGATTTGGATGGAATCATTATTGTGTGCCTCAAACCTGGGCCCCTTTTATTAAAAGGAGCATATCCTCGTGGAGATAGGGTTTCCTTTTTTTCCTTCTATATTCTAGAAAATAGGAAAGAATTTTTCACGTTTTACTCTTTGAAACGGAAGTCCAAAAATACGGTGAGTTGCCTCAGAAAAGATGGCCGTGTCACTATTGCTTGAAGTGTGTTTACATAAAGACTCGATGCCGTTGTGTAAGACACGATAGTTCGAAATATTGTGTCAGTTAAGGTGTAAACTAGATGACTCCTGAGGTCTCTGTCATCTCTTATATTTGATGGCGATTATCAGTATTCTCCCCCTTCCCTTAGCTCTCTTCCATTCACATCATACACTTGAAACCATATATTCAGATTTTCCCGTTAAGAATATTTTGTAGAGGGGCACCTGGGTGGCACAGCGGTTAAGCGTCTGTCTTCGGCTCAGGGCGTGATCCCGGCGTTATGGGATCGAGCCCCACATCAGACTCCTCCGCTATGAGCCTGCTTCTTCCTCTCCCACTTCCCCTGCTTTGTTCCCTCTCTCACTGGCTGTCTCTATCTCTGTCGAATAAATAAATAAAATCTTAAAAAAAAAAAGAATATTTTGTAGAGATCAATGGATTTTTACCCTGTGGATGTGAAGCAGAACATTGTTTTGTTCAAATGATATTTGAACCCTTCTTGTAGACACAGTGGTAATGTTGAGTGTATTAGAGAGCTACTTCCATTAGAGAAGAGAGAATTTTGACTGTGTTTACAGTAAGTCTGATTGACTCCTCTTTTTGAACAGAGTGTGAATATGACAGATTTAAATGGGCAGACACCTCTCATGTTATCAGCTCACAAAGTACTTGGGTAAGTACATTTAACTGAATTGACTGAATAAGACTGAATTGTCTTATTTTGATTCTTGCTTCTAATTTCTGTGTATATAGTTTTAAGTTTCTTAGTCTATGTTGAGATGATACTACCTTCTGAAGAAGAAAGTAAGATTTTCTACCCTGTGACTGATCGGAACTTTAATGTAGTTGTGGTTAGAAAGGCACCACTGAAATAAATTTTCTTTTTCCTGATAGCTTTGGGGAAAAGTTTGAAAGCTACAAATAAGAAAAAAGTTTCCTTTCCGAACAGGTGGAGATTCCATAGCGTATACTTATTAATGTGACTTACATTTCTCAGTTTGCGTTTTTTAAAAAATGGCTACAAGTTTAAACGTTCTCATAATTTGAAATCTAGATGGTAAAATCTTCAGAAAACAGTACATTTTGAGGTTCTCTGACATTGTTGATGGCTCTGAAAATATTAATTGTAACTGATCTTTGAATATAGTCCGTTGATATGTTTATATCAAGTATTTACATTTTAAAGTTTTTCTATGTGAACATATGTGATTAATGACCACCATACAGTCCAACTTCTGGTATTCTTTCTGTCCAAATACTTGCTACAGTTTTACTTTTATGAATTTGTTTCCATTGTTATACTTAATTTCTCATTCTGCTTTTACTTAAGACCTCTCTCCTAGGAACTGAGTTAGTTGTGATGCCATTTCTTTTTTGTTCCTGGAGGGTTGGGGCTGGGGGTTGAATTTTGTTAAAAAGCATTTCATCTTTTTTGCTGATAACTCTGAAGTCAGATAATAGTGTTTAAAGATGTTGATAGAATAAGCAGAATACTGCTTTTTTAAAAGAATCTCTTGAGTAGTCATGAAGGAAGGGAAGGTATTGATGGAAAAGTAAAAATACTGAATTCCGGCTTCTAGTTCATAGGTTTCTAAGATAAATAAGTACTTTTGGACATTATTTATACCTGCTTTATTTAATAATTGGTTAAAGGGAACATGGAAAGTCAGCTTTTGGTTTATCTCCTCAAAAATAATGTTGTACATTCAGTTTTTAATTAAGTGAATAACATAGCATTGGCCAAAGTTAAATTCACAATAAAAAAAAATGTTAACCAATAGAACAACAAGTGAAAGTAGAAGTTTAGAAAACAAGAGCAGTTATTCCACTGTATTGACGTTGAGATTATATTATCTGTATAGCAGACCGTCCCTTAAGAGATGTCTTTTTTGAGGGTGCGTCTCTCCTATTAGCCCCTGGAGCAGAACTCTGCACGAAGAAGTTTCTTGGTTTTCAGAATACTTAACTGATTGGTCAGTTTATACCTTAGATTCATTATTTTGCATTTACCCTTGAAATCATTCATCTCTCTAATACTCCTGGGTATTTTGTTTTGAGACAGGCCAGAACCAACTGGATTTCTTTTAAAGTTTAATCCTTCTCTCAATGTGGTTGATAAAATACACCAAAACACTCCACTCCACTGGGCAGTTGCAGCAGGAAATGTTAATGCAGTCGATAAACTTTTGGAAGCTGGTTCTAGCCTGGATATCCGAAATGTTAAGGTATGACCAGGTATTTATCTCCCTTAGTTTATTATGTCTTCAGTTAGAAAATTAGTATATCAACATAAACATAAGCTATACATATATTTTCAGCTAACCACAAGATAAATAACCATCCACAGTAGCTGGCTACTCAGAATGAAAGAGTCTGTGATTCTGCTGATTTCTTATAAAATGTTTAGCACCCACACTCTTTAGAAAATACAATTGAATTTTCTCTCTCTCTCCCTCTCTTTTAAGGGTGAAACACCTCTTGATATGGCTCTACAAAACAAAAATCGCCTCATTATTCACATGCTAAAAACAGAAGCCAAAATGAGAGCCAACAAGAAGTTCAGACTTTGGAGGTGGCTGCAGAAATGTGAGGTATTTGCATATGGGTCCTGTTCTGTGGGCCATAAGAACTGTTTTATTCATTTGTGTTTGTTTTTTAAAGCAAATCAGGGAGGAAACCAGGGTGAAACCAGGAAATTGGCTTAGTGCTGCATTACATCTGCTAATTGCATCTTTCCCACGCATCCCATAGTCCTTGAGTTGGAAATTTGCCACTTTCATTAGCAATTTACTATTGGTCCTCAGCTAGATGGCTCTAAAGCTACATGTTATCCTGTGAATGTCATAGCATACTTGCACGTTTATTTAATGAATGATTTGAAAACAGCTGGTTTGGATTCTTTAAAAAGCAAAAGGAAAAATACCTTGTTGCGAGGAAATTTATAGATTTTCTTAACTTGTTTTTACTGAAATTTTTTTCAAGAGGAAAATAGGGACATTCACCATGGAGGAGTTAGACTTTAAAAATAAGTGTTGCCGACTTGAAGCATGTGATGGCTCTTCACAAAATTAAAACATCTGGAATTTCAAGGGATGTACCCCAAGTTTACCCTTTAACTTGGCAATTCTTCTGAGTGATGTTCTCCTAAACTTAAAAGTGAATTGACAGAGAAAGTTAGGAAGTTCAGCTTGTTCTTGTAAATAGCCCCAAAAATCTAAGTCATATTAGTGAATATAATTCAAATTGTTAAAATGAGGTATTGGGTTGATTCTGCTATTTTTAATGTTTTCAAATATGACAGGTGGCATCATCTTATCTAATAATGATTAGTAATTATATCCTCAGAACAATTCTAAATTCATAGACACCAGGTTTCTATGCAGAGGGTCATCACAAATGCTGCACCTATTTTGCATTTAGATGTATGGAGGGAGAGAGGAGGAAGTAACTGTCATTCCTCGGTATCCTATGCCAGTTTCTCTGCTTGTCTCCTACCCCATATTGGTAGGGTGCTCCAGGATTTTGTTCTTGGACCTCTTTTTTAATCCATTCATTCCCTTGGTGATTTCATATATTTCCATGGCTTTATTCTTTTTTTAAAAAGGTTTTATTTATATATTTGAGAGAGGGAGAGAAAGAGCATGAATAGGGGGAGGGGCCAAGGGAGAGGGAGAAGCAAACTCCCCACTGAGCAGGGAGCCCGATGTGGGACTCAGTCCCAGGACCCCGGGATCATGACGTGAGCCAGAGGTAAACCCTAACCAACTGAGCCACCCAGGCACCCCAGTGCACTTCCATGGCTTTAAATGCCATGTATATGTAGACAGCTTCTAAAGTTATCTCTAGTTCAGATCTTTCCAGACTCATACATCCAATTACCTACTTGACTTACCCAGTTCAGTGTCTGATAGGCATCTCCAGCATAACATCCAAATCTGAATTCCTGATCTTTGCCCCACTCCTCCCCAACTATTCCATCCACTGCCTTTCCCTTCTCAATAGGTGGCAACTCCGGCTTCCCAGCCATTTTTGCCTTTTCTCTGTCACACCATGCATCCTGTCCATTAGGAAAACATACATGCTAATTCTGCCCTCAGTATATATCCAGAGTCTGACCCCTTCTCACTGTTCCAGCAATGACATTTTGGTCCAGCCACCATTATCTTTCATGCAGATTACTGCATTGTCTGACATCTCCTTGCCCCCACTCACCTCTAGTCCATTCTCAACAGAGCAGCCAGATGAATCTTTTGAAATGTAGGGCAGGTCCTGTCATTCATCTGCTCATTCATCCTATGATATCTCCCTCTTTGTCCCAGAATAAAAGCCAGAGTCCTTACAGTGACTTATAAGGCTCTGTGTGATCCAGCTATTTATACACTATTAAGTCACTTAGTACATTTATCTGTCATCTTCTGCTAGAATTTAAGCTCCATGAGAGAAAGACCTTAAATCACGATGTGTCCCCAGTACCTAGAACAGTGCCCAGCATACAGAATGCACTGGGATATTTATTGAGTGAATACATACTATGGCTCATCTATGAGTGTTAATGTCTGGGGTTAAAATTTGACATCCACATTTAATTCATATTCTGTCCTGAGATTATGTTGCTTGTAGATTCTAAGTATACTACCTTTAAAAATCTAAACTTGCTAATTTTATATTGCCATGCAAATTAGATTTAGGATTTTAAAGATTTGATAGCATTTGAAAGTATTCATCCTCAGAATACTTAAAGACGTAAAAATCGAAGAAAATAGGGCAGAATGTATTTTCTCCCTTTGCTGTTACAAAAGCCCTGCTGGCTTCCGAGGTCACGTATATTGCAGTTAAGGGACTGCATTGCAGCAGTGTGGTGCCCGGTGTCAGTGCAGACAGTCACACTGTTGGTTCATAGACACTTCATTCTTAATTTTGCCAGAGTAAACCTGAATGATTAGCATCCTGAGGATTTATTTCAGTCTTTGGCCTCCATGTGACATTTGACAACTGAGAACTACTCCGTTCTTGAAACTCTCTTCTCTGGCTCCACTGGGACCTTTCTCTTGGTTCTCATCCTGCCTTTCTGGTCACACCGGTCACTCTTTCTTGGTTACCTTTGACGACTTAGCTTTTTTCCCCTTAAATGTTTGTGTTGGCCGAGATTCTGCCCCTTTCCACCTGAACACAGTCTTTGGGATGTTGCTCATTCATGGCTTTCCAGCCTATCTAGTGAAGAGTACAGAATTTTCTCCTGGGTGGTAGACCTGCTTTTTCTGGCTGCTTCTTGGGTATCTCCTAGATGCTCATAGGCATCTGAAATTCCACATGCCCTAAACTGTCATCTTTTCTGCAGACTTGTCCCCTCTGACCTTCTTTATTAGGGGATGGCACCATCTGGTGTCCAGGCTGGAACTACTATACTCTCCTCATAGAGTCTTGGGTGTATTGATTTTTGTGTGATTCCTTTGTTTTGCCTTATGTTACTGTTTGAAAGTAATTATTTTTAAAAATGTCAGCTCTCATTATCCCTTTTCTAAAAGACCACCATTCCTTGGAGGGGAAGAAAGCAAAAGGAAACATGTTTAAGCAATATTTTATAAAATCTAAGGCTTTTAAAAGTTTGTTTCCAAGATTTGTGATTTCTCAGACTTCAAATTTATCAATCAGCAATTTCAAAGAAAAAACTGTATTCTGCTGTTGTATTAATTGTTATATATTTAGGAAGTAGTTCTTTTGTCGTAGTAATCATTGTTAGAAACTTAGGACGTAAAATCGATAAGGTTCTAAAATTCTCAATCTCTTAATAGCTCTTCCTGCTGCTGATGCTTTCTGTGATTACCATGTGGGCTGTTGGATACATACTGGACTTCAATTCAGATTCTTGGCTTTTAAAAGGATGTCTTCTATTAACATTGTTTTTTCTGACATCTTTGCTTCCAAGGTGTGTATATTAGTCTTTGCAAGGCTGGTAATTGCATTTCCATTTGATTGCTTATTTCTGTTGTTGATTAGCTGGAATCATAGGTTTTTATTGAGCTATGAATGTTACTTACCACATAGAAACTTCTTCAGGAGTGGAGGGAGGGAAGGGCTTTGGTAGCATATGATTTAGCTAAAAGCAAATTGGTCAACCCAGTAATTTGAATTAGCTCACTTTTTGAATTGTTGATTTTGGTAAATTAATGAGAAGATTTTTGTAACTGTGTTGCATCTTGAAGCATTTGTGCCCATTTTTCAGAAATTTTGTTTTTTCCTTAATCTAAACTCATTTTAAGCTCATTATTTTTGCTGTTAGTGCTTTATAGTTGAAACAACCTAATTAAATTGTAGGAAATTGTAAAATAGCTGTGGTATGGTTCTGTTTTTAGGAAAATATTATACATGATTATAGAGAGTCATGGTTAAGAGTCAGGTTGCCTGGGTTCAAGTCCGGCTTTACCACACAGCAGTCTGACCTTGAACAAGTGGCTTTACCTCTCTGTGCCTCACTTTGTTCATCTATAAAATGCGGATAATAACTGTGACAATGCCTGTTTCATGGTTAATGCATATACGGAGGTTAGAACCATGGCTGACACACAGTACTCACTAATCATATCACACCCCGATCTCTTCTCGCTTCCCTCTTTCAGTAAAATGGCATCCAGTTCCCTGTGTGAATAATGAGTGTCATCCTTGGATTACTTTCATCTTTGATTCTTCCCTTCCCACACCCACCTCATCACCAAGTCCTTCCTGCTCTTTGTCCGGTCATTCTGCTCTCTCCCATCTCCACAGCTGGCACCCTAGACCGGGGTTCCTAACTGGTCTCCTGACTTCAGCTCTTACCCCTTTGTAGTTCATCTCCACTTAGCAATCAGTGCGGTCTTTTAAAAACGCAAATAAACCAATTTCTGTCTTTTCTCCCTGCTTAAAGCCCTCCGGTTCTTTTTCTGTGTCTTCAAAATAAAATCCAAATTCCTTGCCTGTGAGGTGTCATGTGATTTGATCTCCCCTCTGATTTCATCTCTTTCCTCTCTTCCCTTCTCTGTTCTTCTACCTTCTTTCTGTTTCTAGAACACATTGAGCTCATGCTCCCCACCCCAGGGCCTTGGCTCTTGCTTATGTCTTTGTCTGAAGTGTTCCAATACCATGTTATTGTATGGCAGGAGACCTAACCATTCAGGCCTCAGGTCCAGTGTTACCTCCTTAGGCTGTCCCTAACTCTCTGCATCATCCTGTTTGATTTCCTTCAGAGCACTTAATCACCATTTCCTTGGGTGTTAAGGCCCATATAAGCAGGAAACTTGTTTCTCCTATTCAATATTTTCATTTATTGAATGAAAGAAAAATGTAATGATCCATAGAAAAGGACCTAGAAGGAAATACAGTTTTGCTCTCTTCAGGGTGTGACACTGAGTATTCCTATGCCCTTTTTTTGCTTGCCAGCATTTTCTGGAATAAGCATTGAGCTGCTTGAATCATAAGAAGAAAAAAAAAGTATTAGAGGAATCTTACTTGGTCACTCAAGAGTAGGACAGTTGGTTGGAAATGAATTGGAATATAAATGTAAAGCAAAAACTTACATTTCCCAAAAATAACAAAATGCCTAAAATTGCTATTCAGGAAAATTGTAACTTAGACATATTTATTCATTTTCCACTAATTAGATTGACTCAGTTGCCAAAGAAATTTTAAGCCAAATCATCAGGAATCTCAATCATCACTTCGGGGTTTTTGTTTTTGCTTTTTCAGAGAGAAAACAAGGGCTGGCAGTATCTACTCACCTAGGATAGGAGCATTTGAGATTATGTTTGTTTTAGTAGAAACCAACATTATACAAAAATTATACGAAACTTTTGTTTTTGCCGACAGGGAGTCAAGGGCTTCATGTGGTAGGCTTGGCATATGGACACAATTCAAATGGGAGACAAATGCATATGGCAGCCTTATCCATACTGCTTTTACTTCTCTCATACCCTTCTGTAGAGACCAGTTTCATGGAGCTAGGCAGCTGCAAACTTCTGTTATTTAGGCTCCAGGGGCAGTTGCTTATTGATCCAGGCTGCTGTGTGATGCGTGTTAGAAGTAGACAGGTCCTGGTAGCAGACGCTTACAAATTAGGTAGTTCACTGCACTACTTAATTAGGTCAGACACATTTGTGCTGCAAAATCTCAGACAGGTCATGCTGTGGAGGTTACCTGGGCTCCATTTCGCCTGCTCTGGCAGCATTTTTTTGTGCCTGAAGTTTGGGATCTTTAGTTTTTCTGAAATATTTTATCCTAATTATGCTTATGATCTTGATAGCTTTTAAAAAATCCTTTTCCTACCCATCAACCATGGTTTTTTCCTGGTATAAATTTTAAAACAGATCCAGGTAAACTCTATTCATGCATGAGTTTCCTATATTGAGTATTTAACATGAAAGACAGATTTTTTTTCCTCTCGAAACTCCAATAGTAACATTTGAGTAAGTGATATGTAGCCTTCCACTTTGCTTGTTATCCAAGCGAGAGGGTTCGCGTTCTGACGACTAGTGCCACTTTGAGCCTTTATAGATCTTTTTACTTCGCCTGTCTGCTTCTTGAGCTGGTTGTGGGATGAAACTGCTTAAGGTTGTGTGCATCTGTTTTGTTTTTAAAAATATGCTGCTAGCCTCCAGAAGGAAGCATGTTAAATGTGAAGGTGAATCTCCCAAGTATTTACAATTTTTGCATTTTGGAATATTTGAAAATATGGTATGCCAAAAAGAGAAATACACACGTGCTACGTCTCAACAGAAATAAAGATTCATTGCAAATAGAAAGTTATGGGGAATGAAATAACATAGAAGTTAGTTATAAGAACTGAACGTGTATCTCTGAGTGCTTTACTTTTCTCGTGTAATATGGGGCGAGGTGGTGATGAACTCTCGGTTACCATGTGCAAAGTGGCACACAGGAAGCACTCGGTACTGAAAGCCATTGCTGCTGTCATTACTTAAGGGGATTGTTATTATTACTGTTATTATTTAAGGGGATTTAGAACTAAAACTAATATGGACCGTACTTGTTTTCATTAATACCATTTGTTTATCCTTTTTTCTTTTAGGTTCTTGGTCGGGTATAGGAGCCTCGTATACTTACCAACGGTCTTCCTGCTAAGTTCCATTTTTTGGATATTTGTGACTTGGTTCATCGTGTTCTTTCCTCATATCCTTCAAGCTGAAATTTAAACGTGCATCTCATTTTGCGTTTAAACAGTAGTAATGCCAGCGTTAGAAATTTAGATATTACAAGAGATCCAGGAAATGCAACTCCTATTTGTATTCATTTTAATTACTCTGGTTGATGATGTTTAGTGTTGAAAATCTTCTCAATTCTGGAAATAATCTCAGAGCACACCATGGAAGCGGTAGGGGTCTAGTATTTATTACTCACAGGAAAGAAATAGTAGAATGAATTATTATTTTACTTGGGCCCATAAAAATGTGTTGTATTGCCTTGAGATACTCTCTTCAAGGTCACATGGTTCTTTTAACTTGGTTGGCAGTTAGAGGTGATTAATCTTCTGGGTACCGAGATGGCCTGTATGGGAGGGGTGTTCGGGGAAACATGGCCTCCTCAGCAGTGGTCAGCGCCGTGTTGGTGTCTACAGTGGTGATTCTCAATCCACAGTAAAAATACATGTACATTGCCATCCAAAACATATGTGAAACAGAAAATGATATTCCTGATGTGTGCCTTACTCTGTGGTGGTGTTGTTTTATGCTATTCTGTTTCCTTTTTTAGAAATGCTGGTCACAGACCACTTGATTCTTTCATGGCCTACTAATGGACGTCAGCCCATGGTTTCAAACAAAAAAACTCCTCTAAGAAATGGGTTTATCACTTGAGCAGTTGGGCTCAGGCCAAGGGCAGCTTAGGGGTGTGTTGTGCTTTTAGGGTCAGCCAACCTTAGTCACGTAGAAGTGGGGGTAAGGCATACTTCTTGGTTTACAGCTATTTACAGCTCCCATTAAGAGGGAGGCATTTTGTCTGATTTTTATCTTCCTGCCTCTTTCCAGGTTCCTTTCTCCCCTAGACTCTAGGAAACCATTATAACCTTGCTTTCTTTATAGCGTAGGGGAAGAAGGAATGTGGTGGATAGAAATATACCTGTAAACATACTCCTGTAACTTCTATATTATGTCTCTTTCCAGTAATGGCATTTTTGAAAAGAAAGAATGGAGTTTGTGGGAGATATATATATATATACTCAATTCAGAAATATTTTTTTTCACAGGAATCAACGTATAGTGAGAGAGGCAGATGAGTTCTCAGAGTGCATACATTTCCTTTCATCATAGCATGTTTATACTTCAATGATGCTTTTTGTTTCTGAGCATAGTTATCTCTAATATTTTTCAGATTCCTTTAATGTAAATGAAGGGTGCAGCATACCATGGAGTTCATTTAACTTTTATCAAAGATGTTATTACATATAGCCTTTATCTCATGGTTACTGATTTGGGGGCAGCTTTTTAAGCACTGGCCTTACGATCACTGCTTAATGAAGGCTTGGATGATATAATGTGATATGAAAATACTTTATAAGTAACCATGAGTGTATAAAACAACAGCACGATGTACACCCAATCACTTGGAGAAATCTCAAGACTGGTAAATTCTAGGATAATTGACATGATTCTAAGGGATGGCTGATATTTTTGTTTATCAACCCATTAAAATTGTGTTTCTTGATGAATTTTTAAAATTTGAGCAATTCATATTATTTTGCTTTTTGCGCAAAAAGTGAGGTAATTTTATATTGAATTATTTCAACTTCGCAGAAGCAATATCAACAAGAATGTAGCTCCACTGTAGTTTGAGAGCCTCAACTACAGAACTTAGTATTCAGGAGAGCTTCATTACAAGCAGTTCACCATCTGTGAAGACGCTATTACATCAGAAGAACTGATTTCCAAAGCTAGACAGATTCTTACGATGTCAGAGTTGACAGGATGGGGTGTCTTCCTTGCGCGTACCGCAGAAAGCCCTTCGATCCGGGTGCTCATACGAACCTGCTACTGCTGAGTGCACGTCAGTCAGTAGGTGGCACACTTCGCCGTCAGATCAGTGTTTTGAGAGCTGAATGTTAAATGCTGTCTGAACTGCCCTGAGTATGAACTGAGCTGCTGCCCTTTAAAGACCCATCCTGAGTATTTAGACTAATCTTGTCTCTGGTTGCCAAGTCTGGATCATGTGGGAGCTTCCCCTCTCCCAGTTCATCATGGGAAGAGTGTCTGGGGCTCTGTGGAAAGAGTACTGGAATCAGACAGAACGAGTTTGAGTTTGGTTCTTTTTCTTATTCGTCACATACCATTGGGCACATTATTTAATTTCACTGAGTCTCAGTTTTGCTATTAAAAAAAAAACAAAACACCCTGAGGGATAACAGTACCAAGTTCATGGGATGGCTGCAAAGATTACGATGCTATGATGTCTGTAAAATGCTGACCCCATTGCATAATTGGCATTTTCTAAATAATACCTGTTTCATTATTAATTACGCTTAGGAATGAAATCTGTGTGGAAGACTGAATGTTGGAATTAATTTTAAGGGAAGCTCTAGGTTGGTTCCTCAGAAAATCACTTCCTTTTGGTGCCTTTTATATGTTCAGCGTTAATGTATTTGGCTTTTATGAGGCAGGATCAAATGGAAAAGATGGGACCTTACTGATGCGTTTAGAGGTAAGATTAAGACTCAGAAATGGTGACGCACAGAATATTCTGTCTGTGGTTCTGGCTTGTTGCCATGGGAGTGACACAGCTTCAGATCAGGTGAAAGAGTTAAGAGCTTTGACTAAAAGCCTCGTGTAGGGAGCCTGCCAAGGAAGCCGCTGTATTCTCCAGTAGTAGTACAAGGATGTGGGTGTCCCTTGAAAGGACAACAGCAGTTGCACTGTCCCCAGCACTGGTCAGGACAACCCTGACGTGTATTTGCGCTGTTTTGAATTCTGTTTAAGAGAGACATGGGCAAACAGGAGCGTAAGCAGGACATGACCAGGAGACTGTGCTGTATAAGGAACAAGGCTGCTGCTTATCCCGGAGGTGTGAGCATTGCCTTCCAGTGTCAGGTGTTCCAAAGTCTGTCATTTGGAAGCCAGTGCGTTGTATGGAATGGACACTCAATAAAAATGTATTGAACAAATGAGGAATAGCTTCTGTAGATCTAAGGACAGCTATAGTGTAGATCTTTAGTGTAGAGCTACAGGATCTAAGGAATGAAAAACAGTCCAAGTTACAGAAAGGCAAACTTCAGTTCCATGTTGAGAGACTTCTTAACTACAGAGTCACAAGCTAACTGGGGAGGCTGAGGTGCGTATAAGGTCTAAGTACCACAGAACAGGCATCTTTAGGTTCAGGGAAGGGAAAGAATTCTTCTCTATAGGCAATCAAGAAAGACCTCCAAGGGGAAGGAGAATATGTAGGTCTTGAAGGCATTTAGGGCTTGGACATCCTCAGTGTTCTTCTGGAAGTAGGTAGGGGCAGTGGGGAGCATTTGAGGTTGATGGACCGCACAAAGCAAGGGCATGGAAGCAAGGAACGTTTGGCTTTTATGTGAGGGGATAGAATGCATTCATTTTACTTGGAGAGAGAGGCTTCGGTGATTCTTTTGGGATTTGTTTTGAAAGTTAGGACAGGAGGTCATTGAGTCACCTCAATGTGCAGAATCATTATTCAACTGAATGTATTTTTGAGGATGTGTCACGTGTGTTGGTCAAGATTCTATGGGAGGAAAGCAGGATGTGTTTCTTTAACTAAAGGTCTTGAGTTATATGCTCATTAACAGTGTTCTTAGTTCATTCTAAGTAATGAACTTTTTCAAATCAAAGAAGATTTTTAACAAATCTTTATTTGTTGGAATTCCATTTCACATAACTCTTCTAGATCCTCTCTTTCTTAAAGCCAGGGCCTCTGCAGACAAACTGATACATTTAACCAGCGAGGTTTGCTCCTGCCTACCTGAACTGGATGTGGTTGCTGCTGCTCTTTGTGGGTTGGAGCAGTGCTTCTCGAACTGTTACGTGCACGTAGATCCCCTAAGGATCTTGTTAAAATCCAGAGTCTCGTTCTGCAGATCGGGGTGAGGTCTGAAGTTCTGCCTTTCTAACAAGCTCTAACAAGCAAGTAAAGCCATTGCTGTGGGTCCATGGACCACACTTTAAAGAGCAAGGGTTTAGAGTTTATTTTATGGCCGTCTTTTCCACTCCAAAGTTTGGCACAAGACAGCTTGAGGGGCACCTAGGTGGCTCAGTGAGCTAAGTGTCTGCCTTCAGCTCAGGTCATGATCTCAGGGTCCTGTGGTTGAGCCCCGTGTCAGCCTCCCTGCTCAGCAGGGAGTCTGCTTCTCCCTCTCCCTCTGCCCTCCACCCCCACGCCCACCTAGGCTCACTCGCTTTTTCTCTTTCCCCTTAAATAAAAAAGTAAAATCTTAAAAAAAAAAAAAAAGACAGCTTGATAATACCTTGGAAGGCAGATACAGTTACTGTGTCAATAATGATGTAAATTGGGCAAGGAGAATTGGTATTGGCTTATTACTTAGGGCACCTTCATTTGTCTTTCCCTAGAGCAAAATTTTACTTTTTATACAAAGAATTTCTACCATTTCAAAATGGGTAATATTTATCCTTGAAATACTTTTTATCTTAATGTGTCCTTAATATGTTTCTTTCCCAAAATAGTATTTGATTTGTAATTACTTTGCAAAGAGAGCAGTTTTTTTTGTGTATTTCTTAATTAATACAGCCTAATACATGACAAGGATTCGTTATTCAACTTTCCATTAGGAAATTTTTGCAAGCGTTTATCTGATGTATAAAGAAATATTTTTAATTGGAATCTCTGAATCAAGTGGTTTGTTTCTTTGAATGATTTTGTTAAAATTATCAATAAATATTCTTTTAGATGCTTTCAAGAGAGCTCTAGTTATACCAAGAGAGATTAATTTATTTGGATCTGGAATGTTTTTCAGTCCTCAGGATGTTTCCTCATACATTGTAACTATCCTATCAATATTTCGTGAGTTTCAATTAATCGGGAGGGATTAATTATTAGCAACTATGAGCAAATTGCTGTAGGATTAGAACATAGGATGGGGCCAGGTTCAGGGGCAGGGATGTGTATACATAACGGAAAGTGAGGATAGAATGCGGAGAGATTCTCAGGTACCAATGATGAAATTTGCTTATGTCATAATTATGCTGTTCTTAGTGGAATTGATACATTCCTTAACATGGCTCTCACATCTAGCAGGCACCCCGTTCTATTTTGCTTTCCTTCTCAGCATAATAGGCTTCTTCTACTTTTTCTACAAGACTTGGGCAACTGATCCAGGCTTCACTAAAGCTTCTGAAGAAGAAAGGAAAACGGTGAGCTTTCTTTGTAATGTTACCTTTTTTTTTTTTTTAAATAAGAAGGTCATGGCAATGTTTGTATCTCTAGTGCCTGGCATGTAATAGATGCAACATAAATCAACAACGTTGAGATTTCTTCACTGTCATGCTCTTTTATTTGTTTATGTAAAAGTTAAAAAATATATATTTTTCTTTTCTAAGTCATACCCACCAAGACTTTTTCGAATATAATTTTGTTAGCAAACATAATCTCGATTTCTTTATAGTAACACTTAGATAATGATCATTTAGCTTAACTTCCCCAATTGAATACGTGGAGAGTAACCAGTCAGGGGCAAGGGGGGAGTCCTTATTGACAATAGATGCCCTTCTCTTCTCAGATGTGACACTGTCAGTTGACATGCATGGCTTCCTTTGCTTTCGAATGTGTACAAGTCAGGGAGAGTATTGTCTGTGTGACCTCTAGCCATGTTCCTGAAAGACGAGTGCATGGTGCTTAGAACCATCAGTTCTGGTGTCTACTGATGGGTTTGGTTTCTTTTTTATGAGAGAGAGAGTGTGTGTGTGTGTGTGTGTGTGTGTGTGTGTGTGTATTTTTCTCTAGCACATTATAATTGGGAGATGCTTGCCATTCGTGGAGAGAAGGGGAGGTGTAATTTTTGTGCATTCTAATTTATTGGCTGTGGTTGAAAATGCAGCCTTGAAAAGTCACATTATTTTCAGGTATAGGATGATTTGGTGATAAGTATTCCAAATTGCTTTTCTGGCTGCCTCAGTTTGGAGAGAGAGCTGTGAGAATGGCATATAACCATGCATTATACATACCCTAGTAAAACGTAACCATAAGGTCAAATTTCATGCCTTTCAGAATATCATCACCCTTGCAGAGACTGGCTGTCTGGACTTCAGAACATTTTGTACATCATGTCTTGTGAGTCTTTTTTTCCCCCGTAGTAAGAAAGCAAATTCTTGGTAACATTTCTCATGTAAGCCTTTGTTAAATCTTCATGGTGTATTTGTACACCTATGTTTTTACCAGGTTCTAATTTTGTATTACTCTCAGAATAGTTTTCTGCCTTGAGCGTATGAGGGAATGATGTTTATAGTTTCTTGAAGTTGCCTGTGGTTAAATCTCTCTGAATGATCCACAGTGTGTTTTGATTGCTTTTTCCTGCCATGAAGCATATATTAGAACTAGCTTCAAGTCAGAGGCTCACGATGACCCTAGAAACCACTTAGTGAAACCTCTCATTTTGCAATTGAGGAGTCAAGGCCTAGAGGGAGGAGGTAACAACTTCCCCCAAAGTATTGACAGAACCGGAAATGTAACTCGGGTTTCCTTTTTCTTAATCCGCCGCTCATTCTGCTGCCTGGTACTGCCTCACTTCCCCTTCGTCAGCGTGAATAGGCTCTGGAAGTCAAATCCCTTTTAGTGATGGCCTAATCAAAACAGATATTTGGAGGTAGATATTAATAAGGCATTCCAGAGCCTCTATGTGAACTGATGATCTGTTTAGGATTATTTGTGCCCATGTCTTTATGACTTAGGAGTAAGATTTTCCTTGTCATTTGTTACCATTTTAAGACACTGATTTTTGCTTAGACCTGTCTTAATTGCTCACTTAGATAAGGAAGCCATTAAGGTCACTTCATTGCCACGTGTGTAACTCCTGTGTCGCTCGGTATGATCAACATTGTCTGTGGACTGGACGGTGCGTAGGTGAGAGATTGCATTTTTGTAGTTAACACTATGAAGTTAAGCATATATTTAGCTATGTGTGTGATTCATAGAAAAAAATGGAAGGGCGTCTGAGGGGTCCATTTTGTAGCTCTTCTTACCAGAGAATCCTTTCACGGTATAACACTTTCGGAAAACTGTCAATGTTGATAATAATAATTAATATCATTTGTACAGTACTTTAGAGTTTATAGAGCACTTTTAAATTTAGCATCCTATTTGATCATCAGGGCACCCCTATGAGGTTGGTATTGCTATCTCCATTTTAGAAGTGAAAAAATATAAAAGGTAAATTATTTGCCTGAGATTATTTTAGTAATACCAGTCCTCTGTACCAAATTGCCAGGTTCTCACCATGTTTTGTGACTTGATTTTCTCCTTTACTTCTCCATTTGCCTCCTTCAAAGCTCAGGTAGGAGCCAGAACCAGAGATGATGGGGAGTATTCCTTGTCCTGGCCTGTAGCCCCGAGTTTCCTCTGAGCGGTCACTGTAAAAACCAGAGATTTATTATGAGGAACTTCAGAGGAACTATGGTCATTTGTCTTCAACTGAAAATATGCTTTTAAAATCTTGAACAAAAGGCTGCTTCACAGTCAGGTTTCTTTGGGGCATTTTGATGTTCTTTGCTATTCCTAGAGAATAGGTGACGAGGTCATTCTTAGGACCCCAAGCTTCATGGACCCCATCCCACCGTAAAGATAGGCTGGTTAGCATTACAGCAGGCAGCTTTGGATGGAAGTGAAAAAGCAACAGTAATGAGCCCATATATTTTCATTACGCTGCATTTAACATAGTGGTCTCACGTGCATCCTCGTGTTTGGTTGCCATAGGCCTCTGAAGCAGACAGAGGAGATCTTATCCCCATATTAGAAGCAAGAACACTGGATCAGAGAGGTTCAGTGATCTACCTACATTCACACAACTACTCATCCGTGAACCTAGGTCTCCCCATTGCCGTGGGCGTTGCTCCTTCTGCTGTGCTGCTGCCGTAGGAGAAAGTGGGGGCATGGTGGTACTTTGTGTCATTAGCTTCTACGTGCTTCCAACTCCAGCATCAACAGAGCAACGTACACAAGAGTGGGGCTCGGTTGCTTGGCACCCTCCCCCCTGCTTCACTTCTATAGACCTTTCTCAGGCTGCAGGTTGCCCCTGTTTTCCTGTGTTTGGTCTCCTGCAGCGTATCTATTTGCTGCTCTTCAGATTCACTTTCTCTGTTCTCCTGATCAAGTGGATCCTTGATGTCCCAAAATTGTACTTCTTAAACTCGTTACATGGAAGGAAGGAAGAGAGAGGATATGATTTGCCCAAAGTCCTGCCTTTTCCCCTTTCTCCAGTGCAGTTATAGGCCATCCTAGAGCTGCATGTGTTTAGTAAATCTTATTCTGTCCAAAAATGAAGTCTTCCAGGTAAGCAACAAATAAATATTAGTTCCGTTAACATGGACAGTTGACCATGACATATCAGAGCTGTTTGGTTTGGTTTAATGCTATTTAAAATCAAAGCATAAGCTTATTTACTTTTTACTTTGGTGAAGCCTTTTGACAGGAAAGTGGTTAATAAGGTCTTGGTCTGGAAAATCATTGTAAGAAAGTATTAAATATGTTTTTTCTTTTTGATGTAGGTTTTGGCAACCATCGCTATTACATATTCTTCTTATTTTTCCTCTCCATCGTTTGTGATTGGATTATATATGAATCTTTCATCTGTAAGTATAAATTTTTCTTACAGCAAGCTCATGAACCCATACCCACACACACTTTTCTTGGTAAATTCTTGTATATCACATTCTGACGGGGGTCGATAAACCATACCCCTGAACGTCCGTGCCACTTGGTAAATGTCAAGTCACAGAGCTGCTGGGACAACTATTAGTCATTGAAAGTTTGGAAATAATGACTTGGAAGAAAACCTTAGACCATTTATTCTGCATCCCTGAGAAGGGAGAATAACTTCTCAGTAGCAGTGTGAGCAGGCATGTAGGGGGCTCAGCAGGGAGTGACATCCGGCTGTTCCGAAGTGATTGACCAAGAAGACCTGGGTTTAAATTGAAGCAGGAAGGATTTGCGTTAGCTCCTAACCATTGCATGGCTACGCTTTGCAAACCTTGGAGTACGTTATCTAACTGGGAAAACCTATAGCGCTTGTAGTTTATTTTGCCCTTAACTGTTTATTATTTATTTATTTATTTTGAAGGCTTTGGGAGACTCTGGCCTCACAATCTGTTTCCACCCACCCTCCTGTTGTATTCATGCTCAGGCCTTTGAGTTTGCCAGTAGAATACTAGTTTATTTCCTGAGCTAAAATGTGGAATGATTCGGGAAGATGTTAGGAACGTTTTTTTCTTCTTTATTTTCTTTTTCCCTTAGCATCCTAAGTACCACCCCTCCCTACCTTCCCCCTTTCCCCTCTCCAGCATTCTTTAGCTTAAATTTCGTTTAGTTTTTGAAAAATAAATCCTCCTACTCTGTCCCTAAGCCTCCCAGTTCCCCTCCCCAGCAACATCCAGTATTACAAGTTTTGGTTTGTTTGGGGTTTCATTTTTAGAGATTCTTAATATCTATGTGAAATGGTTTTTTTTTTTTTTTTTGCCCTGCTATAGGCATGGAGAGGGCTTCAGTTACCTTGTCAGCCCCTTTCCCATCTGACACCTTGGGTGTCTGTGATCAGTAGGGAATGCTTTTGTAGCTCTGTGACCATCACCATCTCAAATGGATCTAATAGTCAGAAGGTTGTGGTCCCTGATCTCATTTCTTGTCAAAGGCCATTAGTAATCCTGAGCATTGGAATTCAGAAACCTCTTAAATTATGTCCTGTGGTGTAAGAAGTAAAAGATTTCTTGACAGTTCTATTGAAAGAACTGCCCTTTTAAGGCCTAACAATAAAACATATTCCTGGAAAACCTTTTTAAGCTGGCCTTTGGACCAACTTGTCCCTTGGACTTGATCCTAAGGGAGAGGAGCCAGATTTTACACCACTCTTGTCTCTCCCGCTTCTCTCTTCTCTAAAAATAGTCACCTTTGTTTGGTGTCTGTGTCCAACATAAGACTGTATTGATAAGGACAGAAGTAATTTTCCATCACTTTCATTCTTTCCAAGTTGCTTTCTTATTACATGCATCGGTTCTTCCCTCTTCTTTGTCTTTATTCTCTGGCTCTGATCCAGTTTTTTATATTTTGTTTCTTAGGAATGGTCCCACTTTATAGTCACTTGCAACCGTGTAGACTAGCTGAATGTATTTGGTTACTTTTATCCCATCTGTATTCCGACAATATTTCTTTACACTGAATGAGGACATTGTGTCATTTATCATCATCTCACAGATGGATAAAAGTGAACTTGTGCCTCATTTTTCTAAGGAGGTCTCACTGTCATCCCACCCTCGTGGTTTACCGTGGACATTCCTGTTGCTGGAGCCCTGACGTGCACACTCCTTGTGTGAGCCAGTGGCAGCTACTTCTGGCTCCGTGTGGCATCTATCCGTTTCATCTGCTGTGAGGTCTGCTTGCAGGGTGGACAGTTAGAAAGTGTCAGCCTCGGGGCGCCTGGGTGGCACAGAGGTTAAGCGTCTGCCTTCGGCTCAGGGCGTGATCCCAGTGTTATGAGATCGAGCCCCACATCAGGTTCCTCCGCTGTGAGCCTGCTTCTTCGTCTCTCACTCCCCCTGCTTGTGTTCCCTCTCTCGCTGGCTGTCTCTATCTCTGTCAAATAAATAAATAAAATCTTAAAAAAAAAAAAAAAAAAAAAAAGAAAGTGTCAGCCTCTTACAAGTTACAGGGAGAAAGATTTTAGATCACTGTTAGAAAGAACATTGTAACTGTCAGAGCCATCTAAAGATGAAAACGATCGTCTTGGAACAGTAGGAACCCCTGTCATTAGCCAATGACCACCTGATATGAACGTATCATTCGTACATATGAAAGTTTTTTATATTGCATAAGATAACGTATGTGGCCATTTGTCGCCATATCTTTGACATTAAATCTAAAATCGGTCCTATGAAAATTTCAGTTTGAGGTCCTGCTATATTATCAAAAAAATTCCCAGAAAAGAGCAGTAGAAATCTATAAGCTGGAAAAAAGTAGGCATTCTTTCCCATGCAGCAGCTGTTTCCTCTACCTGCTATTGGAAATTACATACTTTTTTGGTCCTATCAGGTGCATGGGATGCATCTTGTCTGCTGTCATAATGAGGAGCTCTAAAGAGAGTGTAATTTGCCTTAACTTGTTGCCTTGATTGCTACTCTGTGATGATTGCTTTTAGAATGCTTCTGACATATAGTCATGAAAGATGGTTGGGAACCAAAGGAGACTCAAAAAGGGGAAAAAATAGATTTTTAAGACTAAAATGGACAGACAGGTGATAGTAAAAGTCAGGGACTCATTTTCTTTCTATCCTAGGCGCTCTTAAGTGCTGCTTTGGGAAAATGTCTGAAACTACTTATCAAATTGTCAGATGCATTTATGAAACCTCGAAGGTGCAAATTTACAGAGTTCTTATTTCAAAAATAATTTGCCCTTTATATATGGTCATGGTGCCCTCATAAGTTGTTGGCTTCACAAAACCTTGAAGATTGGTTCCCTTATTCCTGCTGCTGCCTACCTGCATTCTCCTTACTGCTGCTCTCAGCTGCATGGCTTAGGGGGTCACGAAGTCCATAGCGAAATCCTCTCTTTTCCTGGGGTGTCTCTCTCATGATTCCTTTACTTGAACTTTCTCCCTCTACAGGATAAATCATGGTGCCGGTGCAGAAGTGCCCCCAGTAACCGCATGCTGTTAGGTTGTGTTCCGATGGTGTCTGGGTGCTTATGGGATTTCTTGTGCCTATAGCAGTGGCCTGTTGATCTGAACCCTTCATAAGAGTTTATTCAGTGCTATAGCAGACTCATATCTTGCTGTATATCCTGGATAAGATAAAGAGTTTTCTAAGCAGATATTTATTAAATACAGCTGTTCTCCATTATCAAGTCCTTGAACAGTTAACTTGGGGCCAGTTTATTTTATGCTGAATAGGATGGTTTTCGTGGTGGTCTTACGGACCTGTTTTGCTTTTATTCCTTTACTGCCAGCCATCAATGCAATGCTGTCATAGCCTTCATGAGCAGTGAGGTACCATTTTTTCATCTTTGTTGGTTAAGCTGGCATTTGGAAGATAGCATTCTTAAAGTTGGGTTCTAGTCCGTGTTACCATGTCTTAATTTCTCTTCTCCCTGAGTAGAAGTGTAGTGATTTTATCTTCTTGAAGAATGATCACTGGTTTGTTGCCTTTTTAAATAATGAGTTCTTTTTTTTTTTTTTTTTTTTGGTGAATTCACAGATTGGTCAAATCATTGTGCCACAACATTCAGAGAAGATGGACTGTGGACCTACCTCAATCAGATTGTGGCCTGTTCCCCTTGGGTTTTATATATCTTCATGCTAGCAACTTTCCATTTCTCATGGTCAACATTTTTATTATTAAATCAACTCTTTCAGGTATTTATTTCGCTTCTTATGATGCCTTTGAATAAAATTTCCAGTAGCCTGTAATAAGGTAGAAAGCCTTGAATTTTAAATCAGAAGGCTTTGGGGTCTTAGTTCCACCTCTTTCGCTTACTCTCTGGATGTAGGCATGTCATTTGACTCTTGAATTTCAATTTCCTTGTCTGTAAAATGGAGTTGATAATGTTACTCTCCTCGCAGGATCGTGTAAAGGTTAGAATAATAAGTTGTTAGCTTGTCCCTAGGAATGATCTAATCTGACCTTTTTATTTTACGGGTAGAGTTACAGAGAGGTGAATTGAATTGCTCAGGGTTCCTCAGTAGCGAAATCAGAACTGGAAACTTAGGTCTTCTGACAGCCTAGTCAAAGGCTTTTTTCATCATACAATTAAATCATAAGGTGTGTGAAAACATGATATAAAATATAAAAAGCATCGTGAGATGCTTTCAGAAACATTTGTGAGATGATTGTCTTCCCTCATTTTTTCCAACCCTGTTTGTTATCCTGTTTATTATGCAGTGCTTAAGTGGATAGAAGGGGGAAGAAATGCCAGATCCATCACCAACCTGTGGACGTGGTAATTACACTTCCAGGGAAGGTCACGGCCATTAGAAAGTTCACGCTCCAGGGTGGTAGTCACATTCAGCTTCCTATGAAGCTACTGTCCTTTTCCTGCTGCCTGCCTTCCCCTCTAAGCGTAACCTAATTCTTGTTGTTGCTATGGCCTGCCCTCGTGGAATGGACAGCCGTGATCAGTCTGAGCCAATTACTGTAAGACCTCAGATAATTAGAGCATTACTCATCGAAAGCAAAATGCATTTCACTTTTACAGGGAAGTAACCAATTCTACAATAATAATAATAAAGAAATAAAGACGACAGACAAAAGAAAAAAATGCTAAGGAAAGAAATGAAGCTGATAACACTGAACTGAGGCTTTGGAATGTTCATCTTCAGCTCCTGTCCCTCTGGTATCCACAGACTCAGGAAGAATGAATATTAGCATCATTGATTGTTAATATCTTATAATAACTTATATTTATATATGCTTTACATATTCCAAAGCACGTTCCTATTTATTTCCTGACAAACAGTTGAGGGGTAGACTGCCAAAGCCATGTCTCCATTTTACAGATGAGAAAACTAAGCCTTTGAGAGGTTGAGTGCCTTGTTTCGGCCACGCAGCTGGTGAGAGGTGGAATGAGAAGTAGAACCGAAGATTTGAGACCTCAATTCTAATTCTCTTTCTTGTTTTCTGGACTCTTAGGACAAGTACAGATATATGTGAGACTATAATATGAATTTTTTTAAAGAAAGCTTAATGTTTCTTATACTTTCTAAGGCAGGAAAATGGACTCAAAGTTTTGGATAGTTTTCAAATATAGGAATTCAGGGTAAAGTGGTTTTCTTAATAGAACAATTCAGTTGTTTGAAGCCTTCCATTTGCTGACTATTCTAGTGAGTCATGGGGTTTGACTGTAGTAGGTCAAACGGAGCATAGAATATAGTAAGAACCATGAACTTTATTCTCACACTGACTGAGATGTCCATCTCAGTTCTGCCACTTTCCAAGCTGTGTGAATTTGGACCCGTTACTTCACCTCTGGAAGCCTTTGCACTGTGTATTTTAAATATATTATGTCAAATCCTTCAACAAGCTGATGAGGGAGGATGGTATGATCATCTGTGTTTTACAGATAAGGACCTTGATGTTTGAGTTGCTGTGAGGATTAAATGGAGTAACTCAGTGAATAGTAGGGTTTTAATGATTTGGGGGTTTTTAAGTCACCTTAACTCTTACCCTTCCCCAAATTATGGATTTAAATGTCCTTTACTTCAGATTAATTTTTCGGTTGGCCCTTTCTAAAGAGACACTAAGAAGCACACACAAGGTGAGATACTTACAGTAATATTGACCTTATGTAGTTTTATTCATCTAAAACTTACATGCTGAACGTGTTGAGAATCTAAACAGGCTTGTAAGCCATGGCTTGAATTACTGAAACAATTATTTCATGACTGTGCTTTGTTGAAGGTTAATATAGAGACTCAAAAAAATAAGTGCTCGGGATGCCTGGCTGGCTCAGTCGGAAGAGCATGGGACTCTTAATCTCAGGGCTGTGAGTTCAAGCCCCACATTGGGTGTAGAGATTACTGAAAAATAAATAAACTTAAAAAAAAAAAGTGCTCAGCTACTAGATTTACTTTGTCTCATTTAGAGCTGTTGAGTCGTCGTCCTCACCATGATCCTTGGTTAGAAGGCTAGGTTATACTGTCTTCGGGGGGTACTGAATGTTTACCACTGTCCTGTGATGCACTAAGAGTGACAGAACCTCAGCATAATGGTATTTTTCATGTACCTTCCAACCTTGTTTTGCAGATTGCTTTCCTGGGCCTGACCTCCCACGAGAGAACCAGCCTACTGAAGCAGAGCAGGCATATGAAACAGACATTGTCCCTCAGGAGGACCCCGTACAAGTAAGTCAGCTCTGTTTTGGCCACTGTGTCCTGTGGAGAATGCTAGTCTGGCCATTGGTTTCCCAGCCTACTGCCACCACCCAGGCTGTGCTGTTCTCCTCTAACTTGCTGTCTGGTGGAGTTGAACCTCTCCTACTTAGAAGCCTCAGTGACAGGAGGTGAGTGGTAAGGTCATGAGCCCCAAGGTGGTAAGAGTTTGGGACTTAGTCTGCTGGACTCAGCACAAATAGTTAAGTGACTTGGAAGTTTTGCCAAGATGGGAAATCTCTCTAGTCAAGCCACATGGTCACAAGATTGCATGTTGCTGGCGTGAAGTCAAGGTGAGATAACCAAGCATGTGGCTGAGAATTCCAGCCACAAGGCTCTCTGCGGAAAGCATTAGATGGTGAGCTTTGCCAGGATTTTCCACCTGCCTTTCTATCACCAGTAATTCTTTGAGCCCTGTGTTTAATGTGCCCATCTGTGTCAGGGAGAAGCCAGTGCTTCAAGGTTTGGCGTGTGTTTTCTGCACAGCATCGGTTGTAAAAAACCTGTCCTCCATTGAAAATGAGAGTGTTTGTACGAAGGCTGTCATCTTATGATATGAACAATCAGGCTTTGAAGCTTATCTCCCTGTCATATATCTCGGGGTCTTGGAGGCTCGGAGTGCTGCAGAGGTGACCCTGAGCCCTCAGGGGATTTAACGCTCACTTGCATATCTCATGCGCAGTCTATTTTAAAGCACACTCGTGGTACAAGATGAAACTGTTAGGCTGTTAGACAAGGAAATCAGAGCCTGGGCTAGGACTATGATCTGTATTTAGAGAGGAGAGGAATTGACTTAATTGGGAAGAGATGGCTAAGGTGATGGAGGGTGGCCGGTGGTGCTAAGCTTGTGATGATTGCTTCAGACTTGCAATGATAATAAAGTCCCTTTCTCAGTAGTTTAACCAGAGGAATAAATATTTACTCCACTAAAGGATGAAAGCCTTTGTGACTGAGGTGGACTTTTCAGCTGAGCCTTGAAAGATGTGGGGTGGGGCCTGATGGAGAAGGACAGAAGGGAATTTCAAGCTCTAAGGAGCCTGAGTGCAGGGCCTGAGATGAGAGAACTGGGGCATGCTTGGGAATTATCGAGTAATAGCAACATACGCTGGCGGCACTGACGGGAAAGCCTTAGAGCTGCTCTGCATCTCGCTTCCAAAAACCTGCCCAAATTAAAGACTTGTCTTGTTTGTCTTACCCTAAGTTACTTTTACTCACTAAATCGCTTTGGAGCCGCTCTTCCTAGGAGTAGTGGTGGTACTTTCCTGACAACTCTCCCAGCAGCAGCAATGGCACAGTCCTCCTTGTGCACAGATATGTTCTAATGTGTATAGGGGGTTGGGTTTTGATAAGGTTCTGGGAGGACCAGACAGTGTCCAATAGGTAAGATTAATTGGAAGGAGCTTCTTCCTTGTGGCTGGAACCACCATGTTCCAGTAATTCACCAAAATGACCAGCACCAAGGGAAAGAGGAGAGGCACCCACTGTGTGTTCTTTAGACCTTTTAGAAAGCAGAGTTGTTCCTTTGGCCACATACATGTGAATCTACAAGAAAGGTGATATTGTAGACATCGAGGGAATGGACACCATTCAGAAAGCAACGCCCCACAAATGTTACCACAGCAGAACTGCAGGAGGCTGCGGTGTCACCCAGCATGCTGTTGGCGTAAACACACAAGGGCAAGACTCTTGCCAGGAGAGCTCATGTACATATTGAGCTTATTAAGCACTCAAGGAGCTGAAACAGCTTTCTAAAGCATGTGAAGGAAAATGATGAGGAAAAAAAGGAAGCCAAGGAGAAAGGGACTTGCGTTCAACTGAAGGGCCAGCCTACTCCACCCAGAGAAGTGCTGCCCTTCGCGAGAACCAGTGGAAAGGAGCCTGAGCTGCTGGAAGCCATTCCCTCTGAATTCGTGGTATGATAGGTCTAAAAAAAGGACAAAAGACCTCTGGACTACTTAAAAAAAAAAAGTATTGGAAGGAATTGAGGCAGGGCCATGCTTTACTTAGAAAGTTTCGGAAAAAAACCACTTTGTTGACTATATTGTTTCTGACCTATCTGGCCTTTGAGATCATCAAAATGCAAATCAGGGCAATGGGAAAGGAAAGAAGGACACTTACTGATGGCAGCCACCATTCCAGTGAGTGGGGGACCCAGAAGGAAATTAAGTTGCTGGGCAGAAGCCTGGGAATCTCAAAATAGGGATTCAGGTCCAGAAATGGAACTGGGCTCAGTTTTAATGTCCTCTAAGCTAGGGAACTGTCTGATTCACCTCTGGATTCCTGCTACAGGACCTTCAAAGGACGTTCATTTGTGTGTTATAAATTCTCAGGGAATGTTTCTGGTCTGAATGAATGTACAAACAGGAAACGTAGTAAGATGCGTTCTCTTCCTTCCTTGGCAGCCTTGGGTTCACACAGAACCTCGCAGATTTCTTTCAGTGTGGCTGCTTTGGCTTGGTGAGACCCTGTGCTGTGGACTGGACATCACAATACACCATGGTCTTCCACCCAGCGAAGGAGAAGGTCCTTCGCTCTGTATGAAGAAAAGCAACCCCAGACTCTCCCTCTGACCTCCTTGTGTTTATGTTGATGCCCTGTGGTCTGCAAGTGAAGTGAAGATTCAGAGTTCACCTAAGCCCAGAGGAAAACGCAGGTGGTTTTTAAAGCTATTTGGTAAAAACAGAAGTTCTCAATAAAGGCATTGTACTTTAAGATTTAGCAAGATGGACTGTTCCTGAACAATCTTGGCAGACATCTAAAAAAGCTTATATTTTTCACAAGAAAATACAAGTTACATTTTTTTGGAGATAATATTCACTAATTATGGAGAAAATGTGATATTTTCAAATTGGTTGTTTCAAAATAGTACTATTCTTTAAACTTGTAATTTTTGATAAGTTATTTGTGTTTGTTTTATCTATAAATATGTAAAAAATATTTAAATAGATGTACCTGTTTTACTTTCACATTTAATAAATTTTTTTTTTGTAGTTGAGATTTCATTTCTGACACTTAACACTTTTAGAATCTTAAATTGCGAAAAGGTGTATATAGGACATAAACTGATTCACGATTCCAGGAATAGGTTGAGCTCACTGTTAATACCAGTAAGCAAGATTTAATTTAGTTTTCCATCTTACTTAGAAAATTGAACAGAGGAAGTCTTAAAGATTAATTACTGTTTTTACTTAGTACCCTCAAAATATTAAACTAATGTGATTGTAATTGCTAATTTCCCTTATTCTGGAGGAAAAATGAAACTCATGGTATTGTATATCAATGCCCCTGGGCGTGGGCCCCTCCTGCTGAAAACCATTTCTTAAGGCTCCGTTGCCCTTGGGGTAAAGGCTAAAATTCTCACCATGACCTCCAAGGCCTTGAATAATATAACCTTATTTGGTTTACCAGTTTTACTCTGGACCATGCTTTGTACTCTAAGCACATTGACCTTTCAGTTTTTCAAGGATCTGTTCTTTCCTCTATAGAGCCTTTGCAGATAAGAAAACTAAAGCCTAAAGGAGTTCCTGTCTTCTCCAAGGTCACTTAGATACTAAATGGGGTCGCCACTCTAGAGTGCCAGTCACCACGAATACTGTCTGACACATTGTATGTGTTCAATAAACATTTAAATTCATTGAATGCATGAATGAATGGTTTTAAAGCAGGATGTGGTGTGATCATAATTGTTGAAGACTGATTCTCAACTGGGGGGAGAGAAGGACTTTCTCAAGCTATATCCTTTCCCTTTCTCTCTCTTCAAACTCTACCAAGTATTCTCAAATTGTGGTCCATACACCATTTAATCAGAATTACAGGGACGGGGCAGGGGCTCACTTGTTTAAAATTCAAATACCCTGCCTCACACCTTCCAAACTACTATACTCCAGCACTTCTAATTGATATGTAATAAGGAAAGCACATTTCATTGATTTAAATTATTCTGTAGATATTTCTTGAGCACCATGGTAGGTCTTTCAGGCCATAAAACATTTAATTGGGCATACTAATCACAGAGCTTGCAGTCTAGAGGAAAAGCTAAGATAAATGAGCCTGTAGTATAATGTAGAAAATATTAAAAGCCATAAGAGGGGTACAAGTAAGATATTGTTAGAGTTTAGAGGTTGGAGAGAGCCTTAGTAGATGTGATCGAATATTTATGGACAATAAGGCATTAGAAAGGGTCTTTCAATGATATTTAGTTTGGAAATATAGAGTTGGAAGTGAAAGGCATTCTCATGGAGAGAACTCTACAAGTGAGACAATGGGAGAGTCTGATGTATAGTTAGAACCATGACAGGCTGGGTCTATAGGGTGTTTAAAGTGGGGAGCTTGGTCCGTAAATTGGACTTATTGATTGGGACCAGATCTCCAGGGGCCTTGAATGTTAAGCTAAGGAGCTGTGTTTAAGTGGGTCAATAAGGAGCAATTTCTTTATTCACTTGTCAGTGAAAAGTCCTCTTACATCCTCTTGTCTGCTCTCACCAACCCCTGGCAAGTAATTACTCTCAAATTGGGGTCCATAGAACATTTACATCAGAATAACAGGCCTACGATAGGGATGGGGTGGTGTCTGGGGATCACTTGTTTAAAATTCAAATTCCTGGGACTCCTGGGTGGCTCAGTGGGTTAAGTGTCTGCCTTCGGCTCAGGTCATGATCCTGGGACCCTGGGATTGAATCCCGCATCTGGCTCCTTGCTCAGCAGGAAGCCTGTTTCTCCTTCTACCTGCCACTCCCCCTGCTTGTGCTCGCTCTCTGTCAAATAAATAAATAAAATCTTAAAAGGAAAAAAAAAAGAATCTAGAGAAAGAGGGGCACCTGGGTGGCTTAGTTGATTAAGCATCAGACTCTTGGTTTTGGCTCAGGTCATGATCTCAGGGTCATGATATCAAGCCCCACGTCAGGCTCCGTGCTCAGTGCAGAGTCTGCTGGAGATGTTCTCCCTCTCTCCCTCCCCCTCTGCACCCCCACCCCTGCTTGTATGTGTGCTCACACATTCTCTCTCTGAAAATAAGTAAGTCTTTAAAAAAAAAATCTGGAGAAAGAAAATTAAAGTCAATGTAGACAGAATGAAGAAAGCAGTAAATATAGAAGAAATCCATTAAATATAAGAAAAACAATGTAGAAAATCACTGAAACCAAAAACTTCTTTGTAAAGAACAAGACCTGCTGGTGACAGTTGGAATCAGTGTCTAGCTTTTCTCCCGTGTTCCCCAAACCACGTACATCATGCTCCCTTAGAAGCCCCAGCAGGAACCAGACAGCGCTCTCTGCTGGGAGGTCTGACTCCTAGCCCTCGGAAACCTGTCCTGGGGGCATCTGAATAAGGGTGCCCCCATCTCTTCTCTTTGTTTCCCCAGCCCCGAGCATCATGGCTGCTTCCCGCAGTTCCCATCTCTTTGCTAAATCAGTGTGCTCCTCTTTACTTTTTGAAAACTATTAGCACCTGCTTAGTCAATTCCTTCTATTATTTTCTCTGTTAAACAACAACAACAACAACAACAAAAATAAAACCAAAAAACCTAGTGTGGTTTCTGTCTTCTGACTGGACCCTGACAGATACAGAATGTTAGAGATAAGCTTTTAATAATGTTCTAGGCAAGAATAATGAAGGCCCAGATTACTGATTGAATGTCGGGGGGAAGAAGGGAGAGTCAAAGATGACTTTGAACCCAGTGAATGAGAGGGTGGCAGTGCTCTTCAGAGAAGCAAAGACAACCGTGGAGAGACTAGGGGATGAGTTTGGTGGTTGGGGGCTACTGAGTTTGAAGTATTGCAGGCTGTGCAGTGGAAAAGTCTGGAAGGCAGCTTAAAGAGGCCAGGGCATGGATGGGAGTCATGAACAGAGATGGATGAGGTTGTCACAAGAAGAAGGTAGAAAAATGAGATGCAAATGAAACAGGGAGTTGCCCACCTGAAATGGGAAGATCAATTCTAGAAAGAGACCAAAGATGACAACCCAGGCAAACAAAGAAAATGTGAGGGGTTGGTGGGGGCGGGGGGGCAGGAACAGGGCCTTACAGAATATGGATTTAGCAAGCAGGAGAGGAGGAGGGGCCAGGGAGGGGGTTGGATGGGAGGATAGTCACGAGAACGCAGTGGCAAAGAATTCAAGGAGGAAGGAGCCACTCATCAGGAGCTGAGGAAAGCTTGGGGTTTGTGGCTAGAAGGTGATTGGCGGGCTCGGTGGAGCCGCGGCGGCTGGGAGTGGGGTGGGCAGCAAGGAGAGCGCGCAGAAGGCTGCCGCACAGGCAGTGGGACTAGGTGGCTCTGAGAGGAGCTGGGAGAAGGCAGTAGCCTGGGGGCGAAGTGGCCACATCTGGGCTTGTTTTGTTTGTCGAGGCCAGGGGGGTGGGACTCTTACGCTGGCTGAGATGCCAGAACTTCATTCTTTTCCCCAAATATCTGTGTAGTCACATCAGAGACTGCATTTGAATCCCTTCCACGACTATCAGGCAGAATCCTGAGGATCCTGCCTGTGGTTAGCAGACTGGCTGGACACCGAACAGTGAGAAGTGGAATATCTATAGCACGTTTGGTATTGCAGCTGGGAGTAGTTCGGTGTAGGGAGTTCGTGCAGTAATAACTGCCCCCCCCAATCTCACTGCTTAACGTAAGGCTTATTTCCCCCTTTGTTACCGCCCTTTTAGCTGTTTGCGGACACCCTTCCCTGCGGGGACCCAAGCTCCCTTCCAGCTAGTGCTTCTGCCGTTTCCTAGAGCCTCGGTGCCCGCTGGCCCTTCTGCATCCACAGATGTGGAAAGAGAACGGAGACTCCGTTGACCAATCTCAGTCCCGTGTCCCAGTTGACGGTAGGTGAGCCCAGAAAATGTAGAACATTGCTCAGGAAGTCGAGGGGAAACAAAGAACACAAAGACCACTAAACCACAATAAGTTTCTTTGTTTTGCTTTGTTTTTTTTTTTTTTTTTCCTTTCCAAACTCCTTCACTCAGCATATAATAATCTCTTCTTTTACATCCTAGGAGAATGTGCTTGTATTCCAGCCTACACTCTCTCCCACTTCACTCGCTCAATGGATGCTTACAAAATGCCTATGGTTCCTAGAGCACTATGAAAACATACATATCACATTCTAACAAGGAAGCAGATGGGAATTCAAAATTGCAATGTAAAGAGAGCAGTGCTGTATCACTTATATGCTGGCAGTGGAAACACAGAGGTGGATTCCGCTCAGGAAGTTCAGGAAAGATTTTGCAGAGGAGATGGCATTTGACCCATGACTTGATTATAGGAGTTCTCCAGACTGAGAAGTTGGGTGAGGTGGTGAAGGTGGAAGGGGCTCTGTGTTCTAGACGTTTCAGGCAAAAAAGAGCAGCATTAGCAAAAGCATGACGGAGTGAGGATACTTGACTTATTTGGAAAGCTTCAAGTCTTTGTAGCTGGAGCTCCTCTGGAAGGTCTAAAGCTAAGTTGAAGTGTAAGTCCAAGGTCAACTTGTGAAAGTCCTTATATGACATACTGTTATGGGCCAAATTCTGTCCCTCCCCCGGCCCTACACCTATATGTTGAAATCCTAACCCCCAGAACCTCAGCATGTGATAGTATTTGAAGATAGGATCTTAACAGAGGTAATTAAGTTAAAATAAGGCCTTTCAAGGTCCCTAATGCAATAGGACTGGTGTCCTTATAAGAGGAGGAAATTAGGACACAGACATGCACAGAGAGAAGGCCATGTGATGACACAGGGAGAAGTGGCTATCTACAAGATGAGGATAGAGGTCCTCAGAAGAAACCAACTCTGCTGAGACCTTAATCTCGGACTTCTAGCCGCTGGAAGCGTGCAAATGTGATTTCTGTTGTTTGAGCCACCCCGTCCATGGTCCTTCGTTACGAAAGCCTTAGCTGACAACTACGTATACCAAAGGGTAGGAATGGAAGGGATGGATTCTAAAGACATTTTGGAGTCAGAATCCAGGAGGCTTGGGGAGTGAGGCAAGGGAGGGTGAGGGAGAGGACAAAGCCAAGGAAGACTCAAGTTTTGAGCTCCGTCTCCTGGGTGGGTGGATGGTGGGGCTGGTAACTGTGAGATGTGGTAGAGGAGGAGAAGGCTGCACTGCCCGGTGATCATCTCACATGTGTATCTTACCCCTCTGCACGCCTGGAAGTCTCTAGGGCAGGGGACTTCATAGTGAAGGCCAAGGTACTATATTGCTTTTAAAATCTGTGTGGGTTAAAGGGGACTTGATTGACTTATTTCGTTTTATCACTGGTGTTATTAATTATTTGATTGACATTCACAGTATCCCAGACAACTCTGGCCAAAAGCTTACAAATGAAAAATAATTGCCCTGTGCTACGTTCCCCAGAGAATATAAAATGTGTAGTATTTCCACCCTCAGGTCATTTTGGTGGAACCCGATGGCCGAATTACCCCAGCAGGGGTCTCTGGACAAACAAAGCATACTTCTGCATTATCTCTTTGAAAGTAGACTGGGACGTAACCTCTGCCAGCTCTTTGTTTTTCTCTGAGCCATTCTATTCATGCCAATCCAATAGAGAAAATGATAAAATGTAATTGCATTTGAGCGTCAAGAACCTAGTAGGTAAATACATGATAAAGTCAGTGTGGGGCTTTGTCAATGACAGCGTGTGGAAGCAGTCTCGAGTAAGTGCTCGTTTTAAAGAAAGCCTTCTTGAGACTTGGAGCAGAGAAAAACCCATGGTTTAGTCTAGGTACTCACTTGCTTTCATTCCCTCCCATAATTCCGAATTGCATGGGGGCGGGAGAGATGTGATCGTTGTTCAAAGCAGAGCCCCGAGAAAATCCACACGCCTGGGCTGCCGAGAACTTGCTGAAGAGGCAGAGAGACATTTTTAATTGGCTGCATCTCACGGTGAGGCTGGCAATTTGACATAGGAGAGGTTTTCAGAAAATTGCTAAACCCTAGGGAATTGTCCCAGAATAAAAGAAAATCATCCTCCTGTTTATAACACAGAAGCAAACTCCACATTTTGTTGCCATTTCCGGGTTTTCATGAAATGTGTGAAGATTGCAAAGCCCATCGTAGCACAAAAGGACTGACTCTTCAGCAGTTTCATGGGTTTTGATGTTCCTTCCAGAATTTGCTCTCCTGTTGTCTGCTTCCTCTGGAACCTCGTTTCCTTCTCCGTTAGCAGGGAGAAAGCAGCTCAGCAGACTGATTCTGGAAGCCCGCTCTCCTTTGCCTCTTGTTCCTCCTCCTCACGCCTTCCCCAGTTGACAGCAAGATTCATGACATCATTTGCAGTGAGTTTTTCAAAACCGCTCTGTATTTTTTTTTTTTGAAAACTCCCTCTATTCTAAAGAAAATATCCAGAAATACACAAGGTGCCACTAAAACACGTATTTATTGCCTCTCCCACCCCACGTATCAGAAATAATAAGGCATTTGTTACAGGTTAGACTTTTAATACTTTTCTTCCAAAAGTGTTTTCTAACTTTGGGTAAAAACTATGATCACTTCTGAAGAGAAATACTGCCCGACCCCAGCGAGGGGATGATCGGGCAAGGGTTTCCGTCGAGCAGGAGGACGTGGCAAATGCTCGGGGCTGGTGGAAGTATATGGCGCACTTTTCACTCTTTCTTCTCCACTTGTTGTGTTAGGCCTCCAAACCCAATACCTGTAGGGCCAAAATTTTTGGCATAGCAAACTGTGAACGAGAGGGGGGTGAAAGGGAGAGAGAATGGGTTGGTTAGACCATCGTTGCACTTCCTGGGGTCTGGACACCGCCCTTTCACCTGTGAGGGGCATCCTAGCGATACATGTATTCATAAGGCAACTTGGAAGTACATTGAACTACATTGACTCTTGATCTGCTGATAAAAACTGTTCACACTTCTGGGCACTTAGGACTAAGTGTTCGCAGGCATGACTCATTTGAGTCAACATAAAATGGGCCCTGCTTGCCTGCCCAGCCTCGTCCCCTCCTACCTCTGCCTCCTTCCCCACACCCTAGGCACATGGAACTACCCGCAGTCCCTGAAACGAACCGCGGTGCCCTGGCTGGGGTGCCATTGCACGCCCTGCTCCCCGTGCCTGGAATGTCCCCCCCGCCAAAGCCCGCATTCACCCTTCAAGACCAGAGGAGGCTTGTCTTCTAAGAAGCCTTGGTAAGACCCCACGCTGCTCACTTGCCTCGGTGTGCTACCGCACTGGGTGCTACTAGAGCTTTCCCCCTGGCAATGCAGTTATCTGTCTACGTGTCGGCCTCCGCTGGCTGCAGCAGCATTTTAGGGTTTTTGGCCTGTGAATGCTGAGGACCCTCCGTGTCCTCCGCTGTTGGGAGAAGGTACCTCCTGTGGGACAGTGTGTTCCTTCGCACTGTGTCTCACCGTGGGCAAAGCTCTGGCACCCTGCGGTCTTGATTGGGAATGGCCTCCCTCTTCCCCTCTCCCATGGCTCCTCTCACCCCATTCCAACACACACACTTGGACACCTTGGGACCCATCATTACGTGCAAGGGTAGGAGGACCCCACCGAGAAACAATAGGCCCCGGAGAGGCTCTGAGGTTGAGGACACATTGCCTTGGCCCCAGTGCATCCCCTCCTTTCCGTAGCTTCAGAGGAGAGCTAACCTCGCCCATCTCTCCACAAGACCAAGGGATCGTGGAGGCATCTGGGGGTAGAGCTGTGAGGACCAGAAGGAAACGCCAGTTTCTCAGTCCTGTCCCTGCAATCACTAAGTGATACACAACATTAGAAACAGAAACGTCAGGAAGGGAGGAGGGAGAGAGCACGAGTGGGAGTGAGGGAGCGAAAGATATAGATACGTCTCGATAAACTAAAGAGAGGTCAGACTCTCTAAACTAATGACTATTGTGTAGTCTAATGAACTAAAGAGTTCATCCTGCCCCAGTCACCCGTGACTACCACTCAGGTAGACAGAGGGCATTTGAGTTTTCAGAAGGGAATGTGGTGCTGTTTATTGTGGCCTGTGGCCTCTTCCAGGACCGGAGTCAGGACACTGCTTCCTTCTCGTCCTCTCTGCCCTCAAGCACCCAGCTGCCTTGAACCACTGAGCATCTGCAAGCATCTGGTCCCCCCTCCAACATGCTGCAATGGAGAGGACCAAAGCTGGGTCGGGGGGTGGTTTTGCTCTCCATCCTGAGAGCCCAAACTCTGCTCGGCCTGAGCAGCCATGCCTCCTGGCAAGCACAGGCCTCTTGGCTGGACGCAACTTACCAAACTCTAAGGGTACCCTCCCTGGGAAAACATCTCAAGAGAGTCCCCAAAACCACTCACCTTTGCAGTACAGTTCCCCATCTTTGTCAGTGACGTTCGTGGACTCTAGACTCTTCCCACAGATGGCGCAACGAAAACAGGTCTTGTGCCAAGGCTGAGGGGTGCAGGAGAGCGGGAGAGCTGCATTAGTATGGGGGCAGCGTTTCTGTTTCCATGGTAAATCTCACCAGCAGCGTATGAAGGAGTGCCACTGTCTTAACCACTCACGTATCTAATTGACCCCAGAATAATTTTTCCAGGAGACCGGACAAAATGAGATGCTATGGATTTGGCCAGCAATTCTCAGAATCCCTACAAATAAATTGGTCAAAGTGATCACCATATGTATTCCTTCAGAACAGACTAAATAGAAAAGGGCTTCCCCCTTCTAGAAAATCAAGGAATAAGGTAGAGAGAAAGGAACTCGGACTTGGGGCACTGAATATATTCATTTATACTGAATATAAAGTTAAAGAAGAAAAGAAGTGAAGAAAGAAGGCAATTAGCCAGGTAATTCAGCTTTGCTAGAACTCTGTGTATTTCTCACGGAAGAGAGTCGCATGGCTTGGATTGTCACAAGATGGTCTCCTTCCGTACGCCGGCCTGTCCACCAGGCATGGCCTGGGGGTTCTCATACATCTTCATGTAGCCGGTCATAGGCTGGAGACTGCCCTCATATTTGAAGTCAGGCACTGTCCACGGCTCTTATTTCCACCCCACTCCACTTCAGTATAAGCAGACTTTTCTTTTCCTTCGTTGGACCCAAACCCTTTGGTGAATACCCTGAAACCAGAGCTTGTAGAGCAAGTGTGCGGTACTGTCTCGGGCATTGGGTGACCCCCAATTGCCAAGAGGCTTGTGAGCAAGGATGCTTCTCGCTGCTGTGAGGTGTCTGCTCTACCCATCACTGGTGATCGAGTTATGCAGTGGTGACAGGCTCACAGGGCTGACACCTTTCTAGAAGGATTTTGGACACTGAAGGAAGAGAGGCTCGTGAACCTTTGTATCTCTGAGCTTCTAGCTAGGTGCCTCCCGCCTAGTGGACTGAGGCTTGTTGCATTGAATTGCACCAGTTCTAGCTTCCAAGGGCTCTGCCGAGTGGCAGCCACAGCCCAGGAAAGTGGGTGAGGTTGGGTGGCTCCTCACGTGGGTCTTGGGAGCAAAGGAGGATAAGGGGCCTGGCTCCCACCTGCCCGCAGTTCCTACTCTCCTCTCTCATTTCCTCCGGACTGATCCTGTGCAGATGAGCAAGGCCCATTTGGCTTACATGGCAGCCCTTACCTTGCCACCTCCCATCACCTTCTCGGCAGCATAGACTGACTTTCCGCACCGGGGGCACTTCTCCGACTCTCCGAACTTCGCAGTGAACTTGGAAGGGTTGCTGGTGGTGGCTGAGCGTGCAGCCTTTGGGGACCTGGTGGGAACAGACAAATGAGTGAAACTTATAGACCTTGTTGGCCAAGAGGACTTAGCTGTGTGACCTTGAGCGAGTTATTTAACTTCTCTGAGCTTCAGACTCCTCATCTGGAAGAGGGGGCTAATCATGGTGCCTCCCTCACGGAATTGTTGAGAGGGGTTGATGAGGGGACATGAGGAAAGCACTTAGAAGTCTGAGTGTCTCCTGGCATGGAGTAAGAGCTAACAAACCTAGCTGTCATTGGCTTAAATCTTTCCTTTCTGTCGCAAAGCCTTTAGCAAGTGTTCTATGTGTGTTGGCTTGTGTTGTTGTCGTGTTAGTATTGTGGCTAGTGTTTAGATTTTCTGTACCATCTCCAAGCCTACCAGTCTGCTCTGCGGAGTGAGTTGTGAAGATACCATAGAGCAAGATGGGATCTCAATAGCTGATAGTAAACCACAGTCCAATAGACTGACGCATTCTTGTCACAGTTCAGGTTGTCCTCCTGCCTCAAAAGGTCGCTTGTCCCCGTGTGAGCAACATCTAAGACAGAAGCACAGGAATCCCCCCCTCGTGTCCATCTCTGTTGGTGTTTCCTTGTACGTTTACCGCTCGCATCTCATCATAACCTCTAAGATAGGCAGGGCTAGTTGGAGGAGAGCAAGGGTTGGAGGGGAACCTGCCCACGGTCAGGCAGCTCATGGCTGGTGGAGCTGGGACCAAACCCCAGGTCTGTGGACTCTTGTCCCTCTTGGCTCAGTGTCACAAGGAAGCCCTAAAAGAGAAGAGTGGGCTTCGGGCAATGCGTGGCCAAGAACACGGTCGGTATCTTTCTTCACTAAACAGTGTCTGGTTGGGATTGAGTAATGAGAAAAATTCAAATGACTTATCATACATCCTTGCATCATTTTCCCGGGCTCTACCATGGGCTACTCTCTTTGGAAGGGGCCAGATGACTCGTTAGATGGTTTAACTGCTGCTCTCTGGGGGAGGCCCTCCATGGGCCACTGCCTCGTGTGGGCCTTTCTGTCTAGCCCCACTGTGGAGCTGAGCCCGGATACCAGCTGGCCAGACAGCACTGGGGGCAAGTGGCTGTCAGTCTGTACTCAGTTCCAGGCTGGAAGTCAGCGCGATCATCAAGACAGTAGCCCAGCCTGGTGGATGGAGGTTGTACGGCGTTCTAGCCCAGCTTCCTTGATCGTGCTCGGGGAACGTCAGCATGGTGTTGTCAGGGGGCAGCTAGGGAAGCCCACAGAACAGTCATCATTGATTGTTTACTCCTGAGGCCCATGGCCCTCCCTGCAGACCCACCCTCCCTGTGATGTGGACATGAGTCATCTCACAACCCGAGGGAAGAAATCTTTTAGTGACAAGCCCACAGCAAATAGCCACTGCTTCCCTGCCATATTTATGTGATTTACACAGAAGCGCTCAAAGGGGGAGAAAAGAGACTCCATGCAGTTTTAGCAAAGGTTAAACAATGGAAAATCTGTACTTTCTGGGTTTTCTCTTGATGTGCAAACCAAGAGCCATGGTGTAAAAGTAATTGCCCTTTAGAAAGGCAGATAATTTGAAGACAGTCTTGGAAGAGATGACACATTGTTAAAACTTGGTCAGACTGAGGATTCCTATTGTTGGCAAGTCAACAATAGAGTCCATTCTCCCACTTCCAGAAAACGTTGCTATGGGAACAGAATGAACTGTCCCGATAGCTGGGGCTCTACTGGGCTGGGAGAAGCGGGGCAGTAACTCACTGTTGGAACTGGAGGCCCAGATGTTCGCCTGTGTCCGTGCTGAGGCAGCCGGCGCCTTGTCCGTACCCGATCCCCTTGGGGCCATACCTGCGCCCATAGCAGGTCTTACAGTAGATCTCCGACTCGTGAGCTGCAACCGTGGTGCTGTCCAGAGCCTTCCTGCAGGCCACTGCCGAGGAAGGGAGGGTCAGGGGGCTGGGGCCATGGTTCCTCCCCCATCCGAAGCCCGGATGCCATGCTCAGAGCCAAGACACCCAGCAAGAGGGGTTCTCTGGCCAAGAGCACAACTTTGACTCCTGACCAGAGCATTCTGAGGTGTGGATTCCACGGCACCCACCCCGGATTTCACAGGTGAGGAAACTAGGAAGCAGGAAAGGGACAGCTAGAAAGAGGCGGAGGCCAGGAGCAGAACCAGCTGTGTGGTCTTGGACCAGCTAAGAATATTGTCCCTGAATCCCAACAACCTGAATCCCTGAGTGTCTCAGCCCACATGACACCAGGAAATTGTTTGTCTGTGTGTGTGCGGGGGTGGGTAGGGGATAAGGCACTGAGGCTGGGGATGAGTTTATTTTCCTTAATCGTATCAGAATCAGGGGTGAACAGTTTCTCTACTTACCATGGCCTCTGAAGAACACCGTGATATGCAAGGAGACGGTTACCACTGAAGCTACTTTTGATCCAGTTTTGGGAGTGGGAGGTGGTGAAGGGGTAGACCTTCGGCTTATGTTGGCTTAAGCCCCCGGTCACTGTATATTACCCAATATAAAGTATCCCCCATAATACAAAGTATATAAGACAAGCCTCCATTTTCCAAAAAGAAGACATATAGAAAAGGGTTTTTTGTGTGTGTGCCAATTTGAAAAAATACACTTTTTACATCTAAAACTAATCATGTACTATATGTTGGCTAATCAAATTCAAATAAAAGAAAATAAACTTTTAAGGATGTAAATGAAATTATTAAAAACCTACTTATGATATTTGATTTAATTATAGAGGTCAATGATATGTCGATTTGGAGAGTTTCCTTTCTCTAACCTCATACAAATTCAGGGAACGACTGTATCCAAATTCTTTCTCTGCATCTTCGCAATCAGCATCTCTCTATCACCAGTGTCTTCTGGAGGCAGCGCACTGAGCTCTCCAGCTCCCCACTTCTGTCTGCGTTTTTGAGGGGTAGCCCTGTTTGTACCGGAGCAAGAGGCTGTCACCTGGAATTTATATCTCAACCAGAACTGCCTATTAGCGTAATATTTGGGCAGCTTTAAAGAATATATAGAGGGGTGCCTGGGTGACGCAGTTGGTTAAGCGTCTGACTCTTGATTTCGGCTCAGGTCATGATCTCAGAGTCGTGGGATCGAGCCCTACATTGGGCTTGGCGCTTGCTGTGGAGTCTGCTGGAGATTGTCTCTCTCTCCCTCTGCCCCTCCCCCCACTCATGCGCGCTCTCTCTCTCTCTCTCTCTCTCTCTCTCTCAAAATAAGTAAATAAATAAAATCTTTAAAAATATATTTGTAGGATTTCCATAACTTAATAACTTGCTGCATTGCTTTGTAACGGTGACTCTTAAAGATTGTTTATGGTGGTACTCACTGCTTATAATAGTGCGGTCGTAGCGCCAAGAATGAATAACACACGCGCATTCAATTTATTTGCCTCCTTTTTTGTTTTTAACCAGTTCAAGTGACCTTTATAAGCAATCCAGCTTTGAATGAAGTTGTTGCAGGGTAATATGTCTTCCTCAAATAGTATTTTATTTGAAAATGTGAAGTAATTGAATGTGAGAGCGGGCGAAGACAAGGTCGTGGGTGAGGGGCTGGTGGTTGTGTGGATGGCGAAACGAATGGGAACTCATTAAACAATTATGTCAACGTCGTATGTGTTAAAAAAACTCTCTGTAAAACAAAAAATGAGAGACTCCTATAGCATGAGATGCTTTATAAGGCTTTGAACACAAGGCAAACCCTTTTTAATGAGGAATAATTTGGGGTGAAAAATGCCTTACATTTGAACATATATATTACCTATCTCTACCCTTCTTGTTACTATCAGCTACAAGCCTCCAGAAAAACATCTCCAATATTCATTGATATTCTAGGCTCTGAGTTCCTTGAGGTCAACACTTGTATTTTAATATCCTCAGAACATAGCGTGGGGCCTGGCCCAGAGTTAGTCCTCTGTAAACGTTTGTTGAATAAATGAATGAGTGAGTGGATAAATGCACGCACGCACATGTCAATAATGGCCAGTGACTCGTCCATGATTCTACCCCAGTAAGTTGCGGAGTCATGACTGGTCTCAAGTCCTCTGACCCCTGCTCCAGTCCATCCCTCCAGGACTGTGTATGACCCCTCATTCCTGGGCCCTTCCTATGGCCACACCCCGGGTCCTGACCAGCTTTCATACACAGGCTCTGCTCTAGCCACTCACCGTCGTGTACGTGATGTGTGGTCAGTGCAAGACACACACCGATTTCAAACACTAAGTACAAACAAAAAAGAATATAAAATATCCCATGAATAATGTGTATGTTGATTACATGTGGGAATTATAGTTTGGGATATATTAGGTTAAATGTTTTAAAATTAATGTCGCTTCTTTATACCTTTCTAAAAATATGCCTACTAGAAACGTTAAATGTATATATGTAGCTTGCATTCTATTTCTTTTGTTCAACACTGGTAAAGGGGATTAAGATTTGTCTAGAAGTTCGGAGAACACTGGCCGGGGGACAAGCTAAGGTAGGCTTTGCCTATTTATGACAACTACAGGGTGGCCTATAGACAGGCAAGTCCTGGGGTGATAAAATAGAAAAGCAGGCTCCACTCTGGGACCCTTCTGTCCACTACCACAGAAATGTGTGCTGCTCAGATCCTCATCCCACCCACGAGTTGTAAGGAAAATATCAAAGGGTTAAAAGGGATGTACCAGCAAATGCTCACATCTCTTCTACCATGGCTCCATTGAACAGGACATCTTCCTGCTACCTGAGGAAAACAAGACACCCCCGACCATGGCAAGGTTCCCTACCACATCCTGCTCTCTCACTCAGATATTAAAGTTAATCCGAGGAGAATAGAGGCCCGATCGAGAACCCTAGTTTTCATCTTCTGACAACCCGTGTGGTGGGTACAGTCATCTCCATTTTATAGATGGGGAAATTGAGGCTCACAATGGTGAAATCACTTGCCTAAGATCACACAGTTATTATGTGGCAGAGCCCAGATTCAAACCCTAGTCATTTGTACTCTAATTCCAGTGGTCTTTCCATTGTTTCTTGCGCCTACTCCTTTTAAAGAGCACTAACTGTTTTTGGACAAAAGCCAGAAGGTTATAGAAGGGACTCTTGAGCAATGACTCTGGATAATTGTAATAATAATGATGAATCTGATGGATGTGTATGATGACTTAAAAATAATTACCCATTGGGGTGCCTGGGTGGTTCAGTCGGTTAAGTGTCCAGCTCTTGATTTCGGCTCAGGTTATGATCTCAGGGTTGTGGGATTGAGCCCCGCATCAGGATCTGCCGTGCTGGGCATGGAGCTTGCTTAAGATTTGCACTCTCCCTCTCTCTCTGTCCCTCCCCACCTCAAAAAATAAATTACCCATCATTAGAACCCAAAACCTTAGTAATCCACCAACCCAGTTACTCAGAGCTGTGCTTCTCCCTGCTCTTCGATGAGAATTCTGTTTGCCCTGGAAGGTAAGAGATCATGGAAACTCCGGCCACAGGTAAAACATTATTATTTCTGGCAGTTTAAGGACAAAGTGCCTCTATGCTTTAACAGATGGAGCCCAACCCTTGAAGTTCCGTGTGAAACCGTTTGGGGCAGTATGATGCCTTGTGGCCACTGGGCTAAATCATGGCAGTGGCGTGGGGGACCAAGTGGGAAGGAGGTCTGCCAAATGTCCAGCAGAGCTAGCCCTTAAGCCAGACCTACTAGACTGAAGCAAGGAAAGTAAGTGGCCAAAAAAAGACTCTTCTCCCAGAACTGGACTAGGCATTGAAAACTCTAGAACGAAGTCATGTTGAAGGGGTGGGACTGAGGGTCTGAAGGTACAGGTTCTACTCCTGGCTCTGCTATGGGTGCTTAGAGATAAGAACTGATTTGTCCAAAGTCATGGGTCAGGCAAAGCCAGACTTCCAGGTGGACCCCAGGGTTTGTATTCCCCTCAGTTTTGACATTTGTGCACCTGTGTCCAGCAGGTGATGGTCAAGATTCCCTTTGTCAGGCTCCTGGTGCCCAGGCCCCAAACTCTTCCCTTTTGAACGATTACAGAATTGGCATATTTGCCCCTTGCCTGACACAGATTCTTTCTTTTGGAAGGACCAGTTGCAGCTGGCTTCAGTAACACTGGCCAGTGGGAACAACACAGAGCCAGATCCATGCTGGCTGCAGATAAGCGATGGCTTCCTTTCTCTGCCAAGTCACACTTTGTAAATGTTGCCACGAGGTCAAGGTTTTCACCGTGGTGGCAGCTGCAAGCCATCTTGTTCTGACTTTGAGCCGCAGGGTAATGGCCTCTGAGTTGGGCAAGCAGTTGGCGAGAGGGTGCCCAGGAGAAGGCCATCATTTTAGGTAGGGCCCTAAAGTGATATTTCTTTTTTTTTTTTTTTCAAGTAGGCTCCAATCCCCAGGCCCAATGTGGGGCTTGAATTCATGACCCTGAGATCGAGACCTGAGCTGACATCAAGAGCCAGATGCTTAACCGACTGAGCCACCCAGGTGCCCCCAAAGTGGTCTTTGTATTAAGTGCCCAGGTGCCGCTGCTGCTGTCGGTCCCAGGACCAGAGCCTGAGGACCACCGATATACAGTATCTGTGGCTAAATGTGAACTTTGAAATGGCCTCTGGCTGTGGTGGGGCCCGCATGGTGTTCACCCAACTCACTGCAGTGGAAGCAGGTCTTGTGGAAACTCCTTCCGTTGCACTGGATTTCTTCTGCGTGGTAGACTGTCTTTTCGCAGGCGCCACATTTTGCTCCACCGCCCCAGTTCGGCATCTTGAAGACCCTCTGACCAAAGTCAAGTCTAACAGGATATAAAGCAAATACCCTAAATGTAGGTAATCTCAGGAGTGAGCCACTGCCTGGTAATACTGTGGCCTCAAGACCAGGATCCAGCCCCAGTGTGTTTGGTGGCTTGTTCATTCATTCATTCATGCATGCATGCATTCATCCATTTGTTCAGCAAATAGTTAATGTGTGTATATCACTGAATAAGCTTGGAAACTCAGATGGCTTTGAGCAATTCACTTTACTACTTTAGGACTCACTTTCTTCTGTTAAATTTCAGTAGCACCTGCCCTTATGTACCTCACAAGGTTCTTAGAAGTAATAGATGATCTAATTTTGTGTATATAAAATTATATATAAATATTAAATATGTTTTTGCATCTAAGGTTTTAAACATTCCATCACAAGTGGGGATAATCTTTCAAGAGAGATTTGTCCTTTCTAAAATATAGATCCTTTACGTCTCTGGTTAAGTTAATTCTGAGATAACATATGATTTTTGGTGCTATTGTAAATGGAATGGATTCCCTAATTTCCCCTTCTTCGGTCTCATTATTCGTGTATAGAAATGCAACTGATTTCTGAGCATCGATTTTGTATCCCACCACATTACTGAATTGCTCTATAACTTCTAGTAGTTTGGGGGTGAAGTCTTTTGGGTTTTCCGTATAGAGAATCATGTCATCTGCGAAGAGAGACAGTTTGACTTCTTTGCCGATTTGAATACCTTTTATCCCTTTTTGTTGTCTGATTGCTGTTGCAAGGACTTCTAGTACTATGTTGAATAATAGTGGCGAGAGTGGGCATCCTTGTCAAGTTCCTGATCTTAAGGGAAAGGCTTCCAGCTTTTCCCCATTGAGAATGATATTCGCTGTAGGCTTTTCATAGATGGTTTTTATGAAATTGAGGAACGTACCCTCTATACGTACACTCTGAAGTGTTTTAATCAGGAAAGGATGCTGTATTTTGTCAAATGCTTTTTCTGCATCAATTGAGAGGATCATATGGTTCTTGACTCTTTTCTTGTTGATATGATCTATCACACTGATCGATTTGTGAATGTTGAACCACCCTTGCATCCCAGGGATGAATCCCACTTGGTCATGATGGATAATCCTTTTAATGTACTGTTGAATCCTATTAGCTAGGATCTTGTTGAGAGTTTTGATGTCCATACTCATCAGGGATATCGGTCTGTAATTCTCCTTTTTGATGGGGTCTTTGCCTGGTTTGGGGATCAAGGTAATACTGGCCTCATAGAATGAGTATGGTAGTTTTCCTTCTGTTTCTATTTTTTGAAACAGCTTCAGGAGAATAGGTATTATTTCTTCTTTGAATGTTTGGCAGACATTGAAGAAGACACAAAAAGATGGAAAAATATTCCATGCTCATGGATTGGAAGAATAAACATAGTTAAAATGTCTATGCTACCTAGAGCAATCTACACTTTCAATGCCATCCCAATCAAAATACCAATGACATTTTTCAGAGAACTGGAACAAATAGCCCTTAAATTTGTGTGGAACCAGAAAAGGCCTCGAATCGCCAAGGAATTGTTGAAAAGAAAAACAAAGCTGGGGGCATCACACTGCCGGATTTCGAGCTGTACTACTAAGCTGTGATCACAAAGACAGCATGGTACTGGCACAAAAACAGACACATAGACCAATGGAACAGAATAGAGAACCCAGAAATGGACCCTCAGCTCTTTGGGCAACTAATCTTTGATAAAGCAGGAAAAAACATCCAGTGGAAAAAAGACAGTCTCTTCAATAAATGGTGCTGGGAAAATTGGACAGCTACATGCAAAAGAATGAAACTTGACCACTCTCTCACACCATACACAAAGATAAACCCCAAATGGATGAAAGACCTCGATGTGAGACAGGAATCCATCAAAATCCTAGAGGAGAACATAGGCAGCAACCTCTTTGACATCAGCCACAGCAACTTTTTTCATGACACATCTCCAAAGGCAAGAGAAACAAAAGAAAAAATGAACTTGTGGGACTTCATCAAGATAAAAACCTTCTGCACAGCCAAGGAAACAGTCAAAAAAACTAAGAGGCAGCCCATGGAATGGGAGAAGATATTTATAAATGACACTACAGATAAAAGACTGGTATCCAAGATCTACAAAGAACTTCTCAAACTCAATACATGGGAAACAAATAATCAAATCAAAAAATGGGCAGAAGATATGAACAGACACTTTTCCAAAGATGACATACAAATGGCTAACAGACACATGAAAAAATGTTCAAAATCATTAGCCATCAGGGAAATTCAAATCAAAACCACCTTGAGATACCACCTTATGCCAGTTAGAATGGCAAAAATTGACAAGGCAGGAAACAACAAATGTTGGAGAGGATGTGGAGAAAGGGGATCCCTCTTACATTGTTGGTGGGAATGCAAGTTGGTACAGCCACTTTGGAAAACAGTGTGGAGGTCCCTTAAAAAGTTAAAAATTGAGCTACACTATGATCCAGCAATTGCACTATTGGGTATTTATCCCAAAGATACAGATGTAGTGAAGAGAAGGGCACCCCAATGTTCATAGCGGCATTGTCCACAATAGCTAAACTCTGGAAGGAGCCGAGATGCCCTTCAACAGATGACTGTATTAAGAAGATGTGGTCCATATATACAATGGAATATTACTCAGCCATCAGAAAGAACGATTTCTCAACATTTGCAGCAACATGGACGGGACTGGAGGAGATAATGCTAAGCGAAATAAGTCAAGCAGAGAAAGACAATTATCATATGGTTTCAGTCATTTATGGAACATAAGAAGTAGGAAGATCAGTAGGAGAAGAAAGGGAAGAAGAAAGGGGGGGTAAACCGAAGGGGGAATGAACCATGAGAGACTATGAACTCTGGGAAACAAACTGAGGGCTTTAGAGGGGAGGGGGGTGGGGGATTGGGATAGGCTGGTGATGGGTATTAAGGAGGGCACGTATTGCATGGTGTGCTGGGTGTTATATGCAGGTAATGAGTCATGGAACTTTACATCAAAAACTTGGGATGTACTGTACGGTGACTAACATAGTAAACATTTATTATTTAAAAAAAAAAGAAGTGGGGACAATCTATGAAAATGGCATCTCTTCTTACCTAGCTCAGTGCTTCTCAGATCACATCAGATCCGGCTCTTCTGCAGATGCCGTTTGGTAGAAGTGGGCGAGGCAGGAAATTCTGCATTTCTAACGGTCTCCAGGCAGTGCTGATGCTACTCATAGGGGACCACCCTTTAGGTAGCAAAGCCTTAGTTAATCTTGCTGATAAAACATCTGTAGATAAAATCTCCTGGTCGGATGTATTCCTCCCATCCCTTAGATCCAGGCAATAAGCTGTAATGGCACTACAGTACTCAGTAGTCTGGAAACCTGCCTCCTGCTCTCAGCACTACTGCCTCTGGCCGTGGGCAGTGAGATGGACTTGCATGGCTTCTCTTCTGTCTGTCTTCCCACCTGTACTGTGAAGAGAGTCATTCCTTCTCTTGTGTGTATAGAGGAGCAAATGACTCCATGTGCAGGAAGGTACTTGGCAGAGCCCACAGTGCCAGGTGTGATCATAGGAGCCAGGAGATGATGCTGTGTGTCCTCCCACGCCCTTCCAGGACATTCTGCTGCAAGGAGCGGCTAATAGTCACAGCCCCAGGCCCTCATTGTCTCCTCACGATAGCATTTGTGTGAGAGATACCAGACAAGTAGGGGCATCAAAAAACAACTTTCCCTTTCTTTTTGCGCCTCTGCGTAAGTATGAATCCAGTTGTCAGTTTTCCCAGAGCAGAACTAAAATCAGCCATTGATACTGTGTGAAATTTCTGAAATCGTGCCAGCTCCAGGGGGCCGAATTTTCTCTGAGATCCTTTGGTTTCTAAGAAGCCTGGTATGTCATCTCGTCACTGACACTGAGCACTATCAGTCCCTTCCAAGTGGCTGCTTCTGAGCTTCTCTTTCCCTTCTGGGAAGCCAGTCACCTTCTTATAATAGTTGGCGATTAACACTAAGCCCTCCTGGGTCAACTGGTCCGGCTTGTGCCTTCCAGCCTCATAACAAAGTCAGGTTTTGCTAAGAAACAGAAGGTAAATAGCAAACAGACCACTGAACCTGATACCAGAACCGAAGGGAACATCTCTACCTCAGTGTCCCTGTAAAGAGCTTTCCCACTAATAAAAACAGTGTGAGATTAGCCAGGAACATCTTATCCTTCCTCTCATAGAAGCAGGCTCTGCTTTTTATTCAGTAAAATTTTAGAAAATACACTTTTAACTTTTTTTTTAAAGGAAACATTTAGTGCATCTATTTCTATAGTTCAGGTTGTTTAGTCTGGAAGAAAGAATAACGGATTTCGAAATGAAAGGCTCAGGATCCAGTCTACATGCATTTATTTACTATGTATTTATTACCTACCTATCATGTGTCAAGCACTGTACTAGGTACTTGGTGATGGATCAAGGGGAAGGAAACTTATAAAAATAAGTAATTTGTGTCACCTAGAATGAGAAGTCCACATTCTAGAAGAAGAGGCAGGAACCAGAATACTCCACACCAAAGAAGAACCTTATGAGAGTACCGTGCAAACTCAAAGGAGAGTATGGTTACCCACGTTTAGACTGGGGAAGAAAGCAGTGGTTGCTGGAGGGTTACAGATGGCATACCCAAATGAGGTTTTGCATGGTGAATAGGAGTTTACCAGATAGAGAAAAGGAGGAAGGACGTTTCAGGAAGAGAAAAAAGCACACAGAAAGGCATATCTTAATATCTCCTAAAAGAGCCCAAATTGTTTATTTTTGGCTCCATTGAAAATTTTAGGTCTCTACGGTTGGAATAGATTTTCAAGATTGACGACCACCACCCCCCCCCCCCCCGATTTACAAACCAGTAAGGCAAAAGAAGTAAATGTTTGGGAGTATTTTCTTAGCTAATTTCTTTTGCTAAGAGTCACCCTTCTCTGATTAAAGATGATACGTTCTTTGGAAAAGAGTAGCATAACATAATTTTGTTCAAGTTCATTTTGATCCTGGATTGTAACATAACATAGAAGAGAAATGTAATATGTATCTGGAATAGGACAGTGACACTTGTGAAATTAATGAGATGGAAAATCTCAGTGAAAACAAGCCTAGGTCAAATTTCTTATCTCAGATCTTTGGTGGGGATCTCATTGGCATGTTCTGCAAGTTAATGGTAGCCAGAGATGGCCCTTGGGAGGATGTGTGCGTGTGCATTCAGCAATTGCCTACAAATGATACTTTTCAAAGTGAGGATAAGATTACAGATAGGTGGTGGGGCGCCTGGGTGGCACAGCGGTTAAGCGTCTGCCTTCGGCTCAGGGCGTGATCCCGGTGTTATGGGATCGAGCCCCACATCAGACTCCTCTGCTGGGAGCCTGCCTTCTCCTCTCCCACTCCCCCTGCTTGTGTTCCCTCTCTCACTGGCTGTCTCTATCTCTGTCGAATAAATAAAATCTTAAAAAAAAAAAAAGATTACAGATAATACCTTCTTCACAAGGTAATGGACCCTAGCACAAGTTATTTTTTAAGTGATCATAAAATATCTGACATTCATATATTAGGACTTGAAACCCAGAATAGAAATCTGTAAGCATTTTATTAAACAGGTGCTGAGAGTTCCATTTTTAAAGTTGGAAATGTAGCTATGGAGGCTAATCACAGAAGATGTCTCTGATTTCTTCTTCCAATGCTCAAGGGCCAAAAGGCAGAGGGTGTTGTAAAACATCCTGAATTGGAAGACATGGTTTCTGATCTTGACCTGGAGACCTTGAACTCGGGTGAAATATGATGGAATTGAAAGCAGTATTGAGAAGCTAGTCACAGGCAAGGCATCGTTACCCCCTTTACTCAGGTTATTCAAATAGCACCAATCTGCTAATTAAATTACCGTGATTTGAAAGCACATTTAAGTCCTGGCTCACGTACATAACCTTTTCCACCTCCGGCATTGCTCTGGAATTCCTGTGTCTCAACACTCCTCTAGCCAGGCGCAGAATGTGAGTTTATACTGGCAAGATACCAAGGGATGGGTCATTTGTTTATCAGCGTTGCCTGGCACAGGCAAGGGTCATTGAAGGTAGGATGCCAAATATAGGCCTGCCCGTCACTCAGCCCCATCCGCCACCTGGGTCACAGTCTCCATCACATCACCTGGCATTACTCCCCGGGGCGAGTCCTGGAGATGGCTGCGTTGTCACTGATGAAGTCGAGGGTCAGGATAGAAATGAGGGACAATCTGGGGTTCCTGAAGATAAGATAAGACTGCAGGCTTCACTACGTCAGCTAGGAAGAGGGTGGGCTCCAGACTTTTGGATACCCAGATCCCAGTGAGAGACTACCTGTGTCAATTTCTTCGCGAATTATACTGTGGGAACAGTTATACGGGGCATGTGCCATAGTGGGTTCTGGGAAAGGCGCTGGATCAGACGCAGGAGGCCAGCATTCTAGTTCCGTCTCGCCTCCTCAAAGCTGTGTGATCTGGGGAAACCGGCGAAGCTCTCTGAACGTCAGGAACCTTTCTCTAGAATGGGCATGAGAGTCTCATCTGTTCCACTATTGCTGGGAGGATTGAAACAGTTCAAGTACATCAAATTACAAAGTTAAATTTGTAAACCGTTGGGTATTCTAGAATGTGCGAACTAGTTAGATCTGCAATAACTCTGAACTGTCACGGATCAATCTGAACTTTTAAAAGAATAACCGTGCTGTGCGTGTCGGTGCCGTCTTCCTACTCCAACACTCACTGTTTCTCTGCCTGTTGCTTATCAGCTATGGCGCTGAAGGGTGATCCCTTGGGGGAGTTAAAATGGGCGCTGACTGACTCAGTTTCTTCTTCGTAGGGGTCCATGAAAGAATGTGGGGGGGGGGACCCTTAGGCCATGACTTTGAGCAGCAGAGACTTTTAGTGACAATGCCATTTTCAGCTCAATGTTGGTTCAAGTGGTCATCCTTTTAGATGCCTGATTCTGCATAGCGAGTTAAATTGTCTACACTGGCTGAGACCAAGATTTTATATCATAGGAGCATATATCTGGAGTGGAAGCGGTAGTCATTACCAATCTTAATAATGTTGTTATTGAAGCTGAAGTGTGTGGAGTCCCCTGGGCCAGGCACTGTGGTTTATCTCATTCCGTCTTCACAGACCTTCAAGGTAGACACTATGACAAAAGTTGCCTTTTGTAACTTTTGGGAAAATGGAGTCTTAGGGAAATTATGTTGCCCAGGGTCACATGGCTAGATTGAATTAGGTCTCCGATTGGAAGGCTGTGTTCTTATATTAATATTAGCTACTATTTACTGTTTACCCTGTGTTAGTTGCTTTGTATGTACTGTCTTTAATACAACAGCCCCACAGAGCAAATTTTGTCATCTCCATTTTGCAGATGAGAAAACTGAGACTCAGAGAACTTGAGTGACTTGTCTGAGATCACACAGTAAGTGGCAGAGCTGTAATCCAGACCCAGGTGAAGCTCGTTCTATATCCCATGTCTCTGCTTACAACACGCTGGAGAGAGGATAGGGTCAGCACCTCCATTAACCAAACTCCCAGTCGATGGGAACTGGGATCTGATCGACCCCATTGTCTCTGCATGGGACAGAGAGTACTCATGGGTTGGAGTATCAGGGAACCTGAATTTAATTCAGTAAGTATACGGAGAGAGCTCTTTTGAGGCTGGAGGGTTCCCTTTCACTGTTGACTTTAGCTCAGCTGGGAATGGTTGCCCATGTGACTGCAATGTTGTGAAGCCCCTTCAAGAATCCTTCAAGCCCTGAGACAGATGCAGGGACCTGAACAGTGACTAGAGCCTCACCTTGCAGACATGCTGCCCAGTGACAACCCCCTCTCAAACACTGTCTCCTCGCTACTCCCTTAATCCAGGTGGAAGAGATGACGCAGTGTAGTGCAACAGCACGGGCTTTGGAAAGAACCAGGCCAGGGCTCAAAAAATGCTCTCTGCTGGGCTTTGGGCTAAACGCTTGAAATCTCTGAGCCCAGTGTGTCCTGTCCTCATGCGTGGAAAGACAGATGAGAAGGCTTGTCTTCAAAGGTTGTTTCCAGGTTAGATAAGATCATCATAATAGCCAAGGCACTAAATATACAAATGTGTAATACATCACAGGTGTCTAATAATTTTGTTGCTTTCCTTATTACCATTCTTACTGTTATTATTTTATCTTCAGCTTTTTAAATCCATTTTCTCAAAACAAGCAAATCTTTCCGGGCTTCTTGTCCGTGGCCCTCGTGGCTCAGACTGTGAACCAGCTCCGTGTCTCAGCCTTTGGAGCGCGTAGTACCGAGGCGCAGATGCAGCCAGGTCAGGAAGAGAGCTCCCTCGGGGTGGGGATCGGGGTGCCTGGTGCCAGAGATGGCATGTCACGCAAAGTCCTAAGCCTGTGCCCCAGGACAGCTGCTTCCTCGCTTTGGCAGCCCTGGTGCCTAACACCAGCTGACCTCGCTGGCGACGGGGACGTGGAAGGGGAAGCAGCCAGCCTGAGCAGAGTCCTCATGGCCCAGGGAGAGCATGCCCTTCAGCTCCCCCCATGGCATACTCAAGGTCAGTGGCCTCGTCCTGCGCTTCTGAACAGATGAACGAAGTCCCCTATCCAGAGGCCCTTCCAGAAAGCCTGGGAAGCCGAAGTTGCTTATTCCCAGCACAGAAATAAGCCCGAGTGTTGGCTCTCGTCCCTTAAAACTCCAGGTAGACATACCTGCCCGCCAAACCACAGCTGTGACACGCGGGTTACATTGCACCTTTCCTGAAATTATCTCCGAAGTGTGGCCGAATTTTACTTTCAGAAACTCACTTTGTTCTGTGTTGGCCCTTACCATGTGTTTTTCAAGAGCACGCTGCGCCCTGGTTTAGATCCTGGCTCCGCCACTTTCTCGCCACGTGACCCTGAGTAATTACACTGCTTCCTTGAGCTTTCGTTTCTTCCTCTGAAGAATGCCCTCTCATGGGACAGTCAAATAAGCGAAGATTGTCCCACGCCAGCACAGGGCAGTAAACAAGCCACAAATTGCGCTCAATCCTTTCCCACGATGAGGTCCACACTGAGGCTCAGAAAGGCTCCCGTGCCCCGTGGCCTTCATGACCATCACTGCCTCCCCTCCTGCTTTGCTTCACTGCAACGAATAACTGCAGCTTTTCACATTTGGAGCCATCACACTTCCCTCTGGCCGCGAAGCCCAAGCCCGGCGCGGTATGTGCAGATATCTGAGCAGCATGCTTACACCTGGAAGTCTGCCTGCCGCGGGAGTTGTGTTGCCTGTGTATTATATTCCCTGTCTGTGCCCCTCCTCTTGTCAAGCAAATTAATCATCTTCTAACCCCCAGGCACCTTGTTATCCACTCTGACCTCTGGACTTTCTTCATTACACTTGTGCTTAGCAGGAAATCCTCCTGCAGCCCACCGGGCTCGGCCCGGGCCTTTTCTCAAAGGCCCCGCATATTTGTACGGTTTTATGCAGCTTTACAAAGTGCTTCCTGTGCTTTATCTCCTTGGATGCTTAACAAATCCCTTTGGCGTACGTGGCCTTAGCTGAATTCGATTGTCCAGAAAATGGAAACTCAGAGAAGTTGAGTGATGTCCAGAGCTAGGGTTTGAACCATCTCAATGACAGATGCTGTTTTCTTCTATTACCTTCTTCAGATTCCTAGGATTTCTGAGTCTGTGTTCTTCCAAGACTCTGTCTCCAGCTCTTTCAGGAGGATTATGGCTATTTGCCTGCTGAGTGATCACGCTCCCTCTTTCCTTCTCTTTCTCTCTGTCTCTGTCTCTCTGTCTATTTGTCTGTCTCCTTCCCCTGCCCCCTGGCCTCTCTCCCCATCTCTAATGGATGGCTTGTGTGCCTGGGCTGCTGAGCACCTGTCTGCCTGGCCAGAGGGAGCACCGGGCCCTGGAGGTAAACTGCCCTCCCTGCCAATACTCAGGCTCATTTTAATGACCAACTCATTCAGAACAGAACCAAAGCCAGGCCAGAGGAATCCCTTATGTTTTCTGGGTCATACAGCAGTTTTATTTACTTTGTGATGAGTTGGAGGTACCCAGCATTGAGATTTTGGCCCCAAAAGTAAACCGAGGACACAGGCTCTCCCTATTTCCCCACCCTTCCCTGACTCAGTGCTGCCTCTCCCCCCAGCCCAGCCCAGCCCCAACACAGAAGCTGGTCAACACAGGCTCATTCAATTGCATTGAATCGTACTGCAGAAAGGCAAAGCTCCTCAGACCTGTCACCCAACTCCTCCTTCTTGGGGATGTCACTGGCCCAGCGCAGGGATGGGAACAGCAATTTGGGCAGCATCTCCACTCAGACCGTTGCTTAAAACCACTTCTCATTCTCCGTCACACTCATGCCTGTCATTCAAATGCTTAACTGAGACCGGGAGGGAACACTGGGAATCGCCCCTCACCCTCCGCAAGGAGTTCTCCTCCCATTAAATAGAGCTTTTGATGGATTTTTCAGTGTAGCACTGTCTTTTGGGGGTCCTTTTTGGGGGGTTTTGATTAATTTTAAATTATTAGAAGCAAGCCTGTTGCTGAACATCCTTGGAATATAAAATCTATTTTAAACCAGCAAATTTCATTGAGCATTTCCCATGTGCAAGGCAGGGTATGGGGAACTATAGAAATCTGTCATTTGCCCACACCTTTTGAATAGCACAATGCCTTGTATTTTGAGCATTGGAAAGCTGGCTTCAGCTGTATTGTATCTATAACAAACACTTTGTAAGTGTTTAGAAAAATATCACCACTTCCATACTGAGCCTCAGAGAGGAGACCTGAGGGCAAAAAGTTTTCCTGAGTTCCACATCCAGTCATTATGTGGTAGTTCTAGGACTGGTATCGTGTCTTTTGACTAAGACACTAGGAGACATTTCAACATGGAAATAGTCTTAGGCCAAACATTATCCCTTACTCATTTCTCTGTGAGTTTCCCTTGAACCCCCAAATGCTAATCCCCCTTTTAGGAGTTTTTTTTAAACAACTGCTAGGTCCACACCAGCGGGAGCCTCCTCACACACAACCAGCGGGGACACTGGCACCTGGGACGCGAAGCACACCCTTACTCTAGGGACCCTTCTGAGTCCCAACCAGCCACCAAGCTAGCCCACCCCCAGCCCAGATGTCTGCTTTGCTCCACGTACCTGCCTGTGTGGTCTCTGTCGGCTCAACTGGGTACAGGGGCTCTTGTCCTCTTTAAATACATGGAGGCCGTCCCCAGCATTGGCCAGTGGAAGGAAGGGTGGGAGGGAGGCCGAGGGGAGAGGGTGAATGAGACATGAGTAACACAACTGCTATCAGAGGCTGAAAATAGCCTGTGACCAAAGCCCTGAGTTTTGTCCCCCCCGCCACGCCAGCTGTGAGGCCCTTAGAGAACAATATGGCTTGGGTTCTGTTGTAATTGCCAATTGCCTGTGGCACTAAGGGATCAATTTGTGGAGTGTGAATTTCTGATCAAATGGTCGGAAGAGGAACAAGAGCAAAGAAGGATTGTATATGGAAAATCATTTTTCCAGGCTCCTACTCCCCTGACCTTCCTGGAAATCAATGCAAGGTACCTGCAAATGAATCATGAGCCATATCTGGGAGCCCTCTGGAACTCCGAGACACAGGTCACAGACACTCGTGAAGAGAACTCAGAGCTAAAAATAAGAGTGATGGGTGTCTGAAATGATACTCAGATAATCTCTTCAAAGAAGCTTGGAAGGAAAAAGGTCAGTGAATCATCAGGGTCCCGGCACTCCACAGCCTGCCATCCTACAAAGAAGAGTTTTCTCTCAAAAGTTTTGAATTACCATGTTCATCATCTTTTTCTACCTAAGAATTTAACGTGGCAGTGTGTCGCATTTATGACAAATCTTGAAAAGCCTCTATGAAACCATGTTTTCTTTGGAGGCCTAATTTCTCTTTGCCTGATATGTACATCTTTTTGGCTTCTTCTTTTCATCTTTTTAGCTTTGATCAAGCATCAAGGACACATATGAATTATAGAATTTGATAGGTGACAAGGAATTCAGGATTTAATAGACTAATTCTTCATGTTGTCACTAAGGAAACTGAGGCACCTAACTCAGGCTGGGTTCCAGGCAGTTGGCAGTTTCCAGATTGAAATTCAGGTCATCCATCTCTCAGGCAGAGGCACTTTACACTAGCATTGACCTGGATGTTGAGGTAGGTGTAGGTAGTATCCAACCAAGAGGTGTATGAAATCCAGCCCTTCGAGTCCGCCATATTAGCCCTTCAGTTACATGCTCACAAAGCAGTTGGTTGCGTGATTGAATATTTCACGGTAAAGAAGGTTGGGGTAATTTCGTAAATATGGACACAGCACCACCTCATATGAGATGTCATTGATCTGCATTTATGTGTAAAAGTATTCATCATAGAAATGGAGAAAGACCAAGTACTCTAGAATGTTAAAGTTAGAAGGGACTTTAGAAGTCTTCTAAGATAGCAGCTTACAAACATTTGCAGGGGTTTTTTTTAGAATAATAATAATACTTTTTTCTATTGATAATCTTAAATGGAACATCAGTATATAAAGCAGATAAAAGAAGAACTTCATTGCTTGAAATAAGTAGGTGGTCTTAGAGTCTCACTGACATAACCTTGTCCTGAATTCCCCAAGGGGGCTTCTAAAATACTTCTTTGGTGGGGTGCCTGGGTGGCTCAGTCAGTTGGGCAACTGACTCTTGATTTCAGCTCAGGTCATAATCTTGGGATCCTGGGATTGAACCCCATGACGGGCTCCCCCTTTAGCCGGGGAGTCTGCTTGTTTGCCTCTCCTTCTGCCCCTTCCCCTGCTCGCTCTGTTTCTCTCAAGTGAATAAATACATCTTTAAAAAATTTAATAAAATAAAATAAAAGACTCCTTCGGGGGGTGCCTGGTTGGCTCAGTCAGTAGAGCATGAGACTCTTGATCTTGGGGTTGTGAGTTCAAGCCCCACTTGGGTGTAGAGATTACTTAAAAATAAAATCTAAAATAAATAAATAAATACAAATTAAATACTTCTTTGGGCAAAATTTAAAAGTCACAAGTGTGACCCACCACTTTCATTTTATAGATACAGATATTAAGGTCCAAAGAAGGGAAATGCGGTATATGTAGTCAAATTATTTCTAGAGCCAGAAAATCTGGGGTTGAGTCTAATGCTTCTAACCATTAAAGAAAATATTTTTTAATTACATAAATAATCCAGGAATGCATGTTTATTGTGAAACACTAAATAAGAAAGATATATTTAAGGTAAAATGTAAAAGTGCCCTCCCACAATCCTACTTTTTTTCCCAGAGTTAATAACTGATAATATTTTTAGTTTTACCTAATTTGAGTCATCTTTTAAAAGGAGATTTTAGCCCATTCACATTTATTGTGATTTTGGGTATATAAGAACTTATCCCCTTGATCTTATTTTATGTTTTATTTTTATAATGTTTCTTTTTTTCTGGCTGTATTCTGTTTTTTCCCATGAGGTGAGAAACTTATAAGAACCTCAGCACACTTTCACTATCACCACCTCACCCTCTCCTTTCACATTGGCCTTGTGCTTACATACCTGCTCACCACATCCCATGTGTAAATCATTTGGGATTTTACTTCCAGGTTGTAATTAGTTTTGTTCATTATGCCTCAGTAGTTGTTTAAACCTAATTATAAATATTACTGCTTTCTTCATTCAACTACTGTTTCTTGTATATTTTTTGTATCTTCCATTTTAATTCTGTGAGTATGTGCGTGATAGAATGCATTCTTGATGAATTCATTGAGGAAATCTGTTGTAAATGAAGTAAATTCTCACATAATTGAAAAGCCCTTTGTATTAGATTGCTAGAACTGCTTTAACAAATACCGTACACTTGGTGGCTTAAACAGCAGAAATTTATTTTTTCACAGTTCTGGAGGCCTGAAGTCCAAGATGAAGGTATCAGCAAGGTTGCATTCTTCTGTGATCTCTCCCTTTGGGTTGTAGATGGTCATCTTCTCCACATGCACCCATGGTCTCACCCTGTGTGTGTCTCTGTCCCAATCTCCTCTTCTTATAAGAACACCAATCATATTTGACTAGGGCCCACTCATATAATCTCGTTTTATTTTTAAAGGCTCTACCTTCAGATATAGTCACATTCTGAGGTACTGGAGGTTGGGACTTCAGCATAGGAATTTAGAGACACAATTCATCCCATAACAATCTTAATTTTGCCTGAATGCAGGTTCAGCCATCTCTAGAGTTGTACTATATGATATAGTAGCCCGTAGTCACATGTGGCTATTTAAATTGAAATTACTTTTTTTTTTTAAGATTTTTAAACAAATTATTCATTTGAGAGAGAGAGAGCATGAGTGGGGGGTGGAGGGGAAAGTTGAGAGGGAGAAGCAGACTCTTGCCGAGCAGGGAGCCGGACGTGGGGCTTGATCCCAGGACCCTGGGATCATGACCTGGGCTGAAGGCAGACACTTAACCGACTGAGCCATCCAGGTACCCCTAAATTGAAATTACTTAAAATGAAATTAGCAGTTGAATTCCTCAGTCACAGTATCCATATTCCAAGTGTTCAATACCCATATGTGGCTAGTGCCTACACATCGACAGCATAGATATAGCATGTTTCCATCATTATAGAAGCTCTATTGGAGGGGCGCCTGGGTGGCGCAGTCGTTAAGCATCTGCCTTCGGCTCAGGGCGTGATCCCGGCATTATGGGATCGAGCCCCACATCAGGCTCCTCTGCTATGAGCCTGCTTCTTCCTCTCCCACTCCCCCTGCTTGTGTTCCCTCTTTCACTGGCTCTCTCTCTCTGTCAAATAAGTTAATAAAATCTTTAAAAAAAAAAAAGGAAGTTCTATTGGATAGCAGTGCTCTAGAGTTTCTTCATCGGAAAAATGAAGCACATTTCTTTTGGATTCTGTGAAGAATAGATAATATTAAGTATGTGTTAGACACATAGCAGGGCGCTCAGTCAATACTAGCTGAATGTTAACTCCTCAGTAAATGTATGGTAATATTAGGACTAGGACCCACTGTTCCCGCCCCATTGTTCCCCCGGAATAACCATAAATGAGTAAGCCATTGCAAAGCATAGGACATGAAGAAGACCAGGCAAGAGAGTGAGGTGAGACAATGGGGGCAATATTAAAACACTACCTTTATACCCCCAATCAGAATGAACATTATCCTATTTAATCCTCTCAAGAACTTTGTAAAGGAGGTGTTGTTATGCCCATCGTCTGAGTGAGGACGGAGGGAGATGCGGCTCATGAAAGCTAAGTGACTGCCCCAACGCTGCACAGTTGAGTCACCAATGAGTCAATGGCAATGTCGGGACTAGAATCTACTGCTTCCTACTCTTCTTTCCTCTAGAATAACTAAAAGCTGGTAAGTCATGGGGAAATACAGATCACACACCCACGTGCACACATACACTTACAAATAAATAAATATGTGTATGTATGCATATGCATATACTTATTTATAAATTATTATGTATATTCCTGTAATAATATGTACCTATGAAACATATTCCCAACTACACACTAAAAGAGATAATAATAAATGTAATGAAAGTTCTCATTCTTTTTCTCATACTCCAGTATTATTTTGCACGTCCCCTGGCCCGCCTTCCCCTTCGGGAGCCCCTGCTCTGAACCATGCCACACAAAGAGAGAATGCGTTGTGGAAGAAATTATGGGCCTGGGAATCTCCGCTTTCATCTGCTTCACCCAAACTACTTTGAAAAGAAACATAATTGGACCATAATGTATTCAATGTCAGCCACATTCTTGGAGCAACTAGGGCTTTTCACTATTTCTATGCACCACTGGTCTGACATTTGTCGTTGGCTCCTATTTCAAAGAACTAATTTTAAACTATCATTCAAAGGCTGCTCCTGGCCATGTGTCCCATCCACGAAAGGCAAAGAAATGGGCAAAGCAACACTTGAGCATGTCAAAATGGTTCTTTTTTTCCTCGAGAGAGGAAAAAAAAACAAATATTACCAACCTCACTGAAATGAAGTGAGATTTAGTGAAACAAATACTTGATTTACTTGCAGCATCCAGACTTTTTTTATTGGTCTTCTTGTTTTTATAGCCATTTATCACTTGCTGATTATAGTGGTAACTGTTCCCTACGTAATACTTGTCAGCTTAAAAGCACTACCATGTGTTTGATTCTCTTGGGGGTGATCTCTTTCCTCCCTCTCTCTCTGTCCCTTTCTCTCTCTCTGTTTCTGTCTCTCTCGCAAACAGTGGGAGGATAGAGGTATTATTATCCCACTTTCCAGATGAAGACCCCAGCCTGAGGGGTTAGGTCACACAGATAGTATATGGCAAAGTCAGGACCTGAACCAGGTTCTCTACTCTAGAGCCGATGCTCTGAGGGAAATTTTAACTGATGCGGGTGGCTCTGTGTAGTTGGAAGAGAGGACACCGTAGGTCTGAGAATCACCGCAGGTCTGAGCACCTCCATAGCCCAAGTACTGACTCAGCTTCATCCCGCACTGAGAGATTGGCAGGCCTTTACACCAGTGGTCCCTCGGGTTCAGTCGGCGCTGTTCCTATGTGTGTTATTCAGGGAGTACAAAGCCAGAAACAGTACAAGCTCCCGAAGTGGGAATCGCAGGGCCAGCAAATTGACAAACGCGAATCAACTCACAGAGGTTCAGAAGAGGATCAATGGGATTGTCTTCTTAGGAGATATTTCCATGGGCTGAGTAGAGTCTATGACTGTTCACCTGGGTCAACAACAGATATTTAAACAATGCTTTTGAATCCAGCCCCCCCCCCTTTTTAAATCTCTGCTCCTCTTCTTGCCCAGGTTCAGATGTTCCTGCCTAGACTTTTTCAGGAGGCTCCAACCACATAGATTTCTCCTCCTCTTTTCCATCTCTCACACTGCTAGCACAATGGTGATGGCACCTCGAACCTGAAGACTGCCGTTAGCGTCCCGTTACGATGAGATCATGTTAAACAATTTTGACATGGCATTCAAGTTTCTTCGTCTTGCCCCAAGTAACTTTCCACCTTTTTCTCCCACCACCTCACTTTCCTTTATCCTATCTTCCAGCCTCTCCAATCTAATCACTGTTCTCCAAAAATAGCCAGCACTTTCATGCCTCTCTGCTTTGCTCATGTTCTATCCTCTGCCTGGAATGTCCTCCGACTCCTTAACCTGCCCCCTCTGGGGGGGTATCTTCCTTATTCTTTCAGAAGCAGGTCAAATGCTGTCTCTTCAGTGCAGGCCTCCACACCCACCCCTTTCCACTCTCTGTGCTGGCCCCGCAAACACTTCACGCTTCTCATTACAAGGAACTCCGGCCGGTTGTTCATGTGTCCTTTTGGCTTATGAGCTGGTGGACTCCTTAAGGGAGCAGAGAGTGTCTTATTTATTTTTGTGTCCTCGGTGTTGGCACCCAGTAGGTGTTTGAAAATATGGGGTTGAATTTATTTATATAATGGTTTTGAGAGATCTCACAAGGGCTAAATTTCTATCAGATCTGGAATAAGCAGCAAAAGAGAAAGCACAAATTCAGCAAGAAGAAATCACTTATTTCCACTTATGTCCACTCCATCTAAAATTTAAAAATAAGGATTGGAGGCATTTTTAGAATAGTTGGAAGCTTTTTATTGACTTTCCCCAAAACGTTTGTGCTGTGCCTAAAGTAGAAACAGCAACGGGCTGGAATGGATAGACGTGGGCTTCTTGCTAGTCTCAACTCTGCTGTTAACTGCTGTGTGCCCTTTCACAGGTCAGTCCCCTTTCTGACTTCTTTATTTGTGAAATGTTTATGCTGAACAAAATGACTTTCAAGCTATCTTCTAATTCTAAAATTTGATGATTCTTATTTTCTAGTTAAGAAAACCAAGTCTTGGGGCGCCTGGGTGGCACAGCGGTTGAGCATCTGCCTTCGGCTCAGGGCGTGATCCCGGTGTTGTGGGATCGAGCCCCACATCAGGCTCCTCCACTGGGAGCCTGCTTCTTCCTCTCCCACTCCCCCTGCTTGTGTTCCCTCTCTCGCTGGCTGTCTCTGTCAAATAAATAAATAAAATCTTCAAAACAAAAATTTCTAAAAAAAAAAAAAAAAAAAAAAAAAAAAGAAAACCAAGTCTTTATTTCCCTTTGAGTGTGAGGGTTCCTTAGCAATAAGAGGAGATATTCTATGTTGTCATAAAAACACTTTTACCTGACTCTGGCCCCATTACATAAAATTTAGATATTAGAAATAATCCAAAATAGGGGCACCTGGGTGGCTCAGTCCATCAAGAATCCACCTCTGGATTTAAGCTCAGGTCATGATCTCAGGGTTCTGGGATCGAGCCCCAGGTCTGGCTCCACGCGTATCAGGGTGTCTGCTTGAAGATCTTCCTCTGCCCCTCCCTGCACTCACACACATTCTCTCAAATAAATAAACAATTGTTTTAAAAAATAAAAAATAAAAGCAAAAACAACAAATGAAAAACTCCTTACTGCTAAACCATCAGGGTTCCGTCCCTTTAAAGTTGAAAGACCATGCATCAGGCTAAAAGACCTCAGAAAGATGAGCTGACCTAATCTTGGGTTCAGAAAGATGCAGGCGAGAATAAAGTGGTCAAGTCATGCATGAAGCTGGTTTGCAGAGGAAGGAGAAGATACTTGGATGTTGAGTTTAGAACTCAGGTTTTTAGGGAAGGCGTTCCTTAACAGGTCACAGGTATAAAGAGATTGGGAAATCTTCAGGATGGGGAGTGCAGTTGTGTCACTGGCTCTTGCTAGATGCTGTGACAATTTCCTTTTGTATAACCTGAAAGTCCCCCAATATCCTGAAATGCTGTTCTACCCATTTTTTTAAAATAAGCTTTATTTTTTAAAAATCAATTTTAGGTTTACAGCAAAATTGAGCAAAAGGTACAGAGAGTTCCCATATACCCCCTGCCCCTACACATGCACAGCCTCCCCCAATATCAGTATCCTGCACCAGAGGGGTACCTTTGTTACAGTGGAACCTACACTGACACATCGTTATCACGAAGATTCCGTAGTTTACATTAGGGTTCACTGTTGGTGTTTTACATTCTCTGAGCTTTGACAAATATGTAATGACCTGTATCCACCATGAAAGAATCATACAGAATAGGTTCAATGCCCTAAAAATTCTCTGTGCTCTGTCTATTCATCTCCCCCTTGTCCCCTAACCTCAGGAAACCACTGATCTTTCTATTGTCTTCATAGGTTTGTTTTAAAGATTTTATTTATTTGAGAGAGAGAGAGAGAGAGAGAACATGAGCAGGGGGAGGGACAGAGGGACAAGCAGACTTCCCACTCTGAGCAGGGAGAGCCCAATGCAGGACTTGATCCCAGGACCCCGAGATGCACTGACCAAAGTCAGACGCTTAACTGACTAAGCCACCCAGGCGCCCCTTTATTGTCTTCATAGTTTTGCCTTTCTGGAACGTCATATAGTTAGAATCATACAGTATGTAGCCTTTCATGATTAGCTTCTTTCACTTAGTAAGATGCAGTCAAGTTTCCTCCATTTCTTTTCATAGCTTGAGAGCTCATTTCTTTTTAGCATCTAACAATACAAATTGAATTATTCATTTTCCTATTGTTTTATGAGTTCTTTGTATATTTTGGATAACAGTCCTTTATCAGATGTCTTTTGCAAATATTTTCTCGCAGTCTGTGGTTTGTCTTCTCATTCTCTTGTCAGCATCTTTCACAGAGCTGTTATTCTCATTTTTCATAGACACACTTAAACAAAATTCTACTTTTAAACTGTTTTAGCGGAAATACCACTTAACCAGAAATTTCTTCCTAGCCTATAGAAATAGGCTTTGTTTTACTTGTATTTCCTTGACTTAGGAATTAATAGAAATAGAATTTAAAGGCATCATCTGGTCAAATTGGAGATATAACTTGCAATATGTGTTTCAAATATCCATTGAGGGGATGTCTTGGGGTTGACTGACTTCAACCCAATTTCTTAAACCAGTTTTTGTCACATCTGAGGTCATTGACCAAAAGATTTCAACTAATGTTCTGTAAACCCACAGGAGATAAAATTTATTTCTTACTGATGAGACATACTGTTACAGCAATGTCTGTCCCCTGAAAGTAGAGGGTGAGAGGCCTTATAAGTGAGAAACAATTTCCTCAGATTTGCTGGAACCTAAGAAACATCTCCTATTTCCTGGAAGATGGGAGGACTTGGCCTCATGAGTAGCTGAGAGAATGTGGTCAGGGCAATAAGGATCTCTAGTCACAGAATGACATATTGCTGGAGGGGGCCAAGTATATGGTGTGACAACTGTGGATCTTTTTATAGGTGTGGATCCTTTTATAGATGCTGAGACATGGTGTGGGTGGTTGTGTTGTAGTTATTGTTGACTTGTTTGGTGATATTTTAAGTCTATGAATTCCTTCTGTTGGGTTGTCCCCAAACACTAGGATTTGGAAGAGCTCCAAGAACTCTCAGAGGGTATAGAGGCAGTTCAGTGAGACCACAGCACTTGGTGAGCACGAGACCCTGTAATATTTTCAGTCTTCAAAGAAAGAGTGCATTATACATTCCCTGTTGGATGTGTGAAGGCAGAAATCATGGGACCATTCTCAGTAGGAATGTTTTCTTTGTAGATCCTGAGATAGCTGAACATTAAATATCATTTTTTATTCTGGAGACTGAGAAGAAATATTGAACATAAAGATCATGTTTCAGGGGACAAAAAGAATCTTGAAAACATGCCATGTGAGGAACATCTCAAAGAACCAGACACATTTACTCAGAGGAGAGTTGGTGATGGTGGGAATATGAAAATGGATTGTAAATCTTCACATAGCTGATTTATAAGGAAGGAAGAAATTTTGCCCAAGAAAGGGCACAATTAGGACAAATAAGGGTATACCGTGCAGATAGGCTCATATTGTTTTAATGTAAAAGAAAATCTGAGTTATCTGGTAACATAGTGCATCCTTTTTCACTTTATGGCAATAATAGAAAATGGAAGAATTTTACAGCCCGCCATGGATAAGAGTAGTCCAAGGACTCCTGTATGCCTGAGAACTGAGATATTTAATAACTTGGCCACCTGTGACCCTTTCACAGCACAGTGATAGGGAGGCTCTGTAATAATAGCATCAGTGGTCTCTGAAAAGAGTAAATTCCCATCACAGGAAATCTTTAACAAGAGTTAGGAAGCAACTCAGATGGAGTGTTGTAATGGCAATTAAAAAAAATTATTCGAAATTTGTATACTTTTTATTGTATAGTTTTGTGAATTCTGAAAAATGCGCAGACTCACATAACCACTACCACAATGAAGATACAGAAGAATTCCACCATCCCCCCACCCCATTCTTTTGTGCTTCCCCTTTCTAGTCAGGTCCACCTCCATCCTTAACCAGTGGCAACCACCTATCTATTCTCTATCTCTATAGTTTTGCCCTATTTGAGTATGTCATATAAATGGAATTACACAGTTTCTAGCTTTTTGAGTCAAGTTTCTTTCACTTTGCAGAGTGTACTTGAGATTCATCCATGATTTGATGGATGAATCATCCATCCATCCAACCATTTGATGGTTGACTCATCCATGGTTTGTTCTTTTTTATTGCTGAATAATATTCCATTGTAGAGATCTACCATAGTGTCCATACATAATAGAAGAATATTTAAGGGACTTCTGGTTTCTAGCACAGCATGTAAGCAGTTTGGAAGTCATCACTTCATTCTAACAGCAAGTAAAAAGAACAAACTGAAAATCCACAACTTTTCTTAGATCCATTAGAGAATTGAGATCACAGAACAAACTGCTGCGCCCAGAACTGGAGACCCAGTCAGGTGGATAGAGAGAATCACAATTTACTGGAAGAGAAACATCCATGTAAACCAGTACTGGGTTTCCTTTACCCAGTATATCATGTCCAGCTTTCAAGAAAAAAATAGAAGACATTTCAATAGGCAAAAAAGTGAGTTTGAAGAGTCAAATATGGCAAGGGTGTTGGAATTATCTGTCCAGGAATTTAAAATAACTATGGTAAATATGCTAAGAGCTTTCATGGAAAAAGTAAACAATATGCAAGAACAGATAGATAGTACAAGCAGAGAGATGGAAATGCTTTTTTTTTTCATTTTTAAAAATTTAAATTCAGATAATTAACATATAGAGTATTATTAGTTCCAGAGTAGAGTTTGGTGATTCATCAGTCTTCTGTAATACCCAATGCTCATTACGTCATGTGCCCTCCTTAATATCCATCACCCAGGTACTCCATCCCCTATTCCCCTTCCCTCCAGTAACCCTCAGTGTGTTTCCTGTGATTAAGAGTCTCTTGTGGTTTGTTTCTCTGATTTTGTCTTGTTTTATTTTTTCCTCCCTTCCCCTATGCTCCTTTGTTTTGTCTCCTAAATTCCACATATGAGTGAAATCATACAATAATTGTCTTTCTCCATTTGACTTATTTTGCTTAGCATAATACCGACTAGTTCCATCCACATCATTGCAAATGGCAAGATTTCGTTTTCTTTGATGGCTGAGTAATATACACACACACACACACACACACACACACACACACTCAACGAAATGCTAGAAATCAAATATACTGTAAAGAAATAAAGAATACCTTTGGTAGGTTCATTAGTAGGCTGGACACACTGAGGAAGGATTCAGTGAGCATGAGGATATATCAATAGAAATCTCCAAAACTAAAAAGCAAAGAGAAAAACGACTGAAAAAAGTGGAACAGAATACCCAAGAACTGTGGGACAACTACAAAAGCTGTAATGTATGCATGATGAGAATACCTGGAGAAGAGAGAAAGGAACAGAAGAAATATTTGAAAGAATAATGACAGAATTCCCCCCAAATTAAAGTCAGACACCAAACCACCGATCTAGGAAGCTCGGAGAACACCACGAAGGATAAATGCCAAGAATATTTGGGTTGTTTCTAGTTTTGAGCGAATAGGAATAAATATGCTACAACCATTAATATAAAGGTTTTTATGTGAACATAACTCTTCATTTTTTGAAGTAAATACTTCAGAGTGGAACTTGTGGATCATAAGGTAAGTCCATGTCTCATTTTATAAGAAACTATCAATTTGTTTTCCAAAGCATGTGGACCATTTTGCATTCCCATCAGCAGTGAATGAGAGTTCCAGTTGCTCTGCACCCTCACCAGCATTTGACATGATCAATTTTTTGCTTTGAAAATTTGAGCCATTCTAATAGTGGTATTTTAATGTGGTTTAAATTTGCATTTCTTCAATGAACAATGATGTTGAGAATCTTTTTGTGTGCCATCCATATATTTTCTATAGTAAACCGACTTTTCAAATCTTTTGCTCACTTAAAAAAAATCAGATCTTTCTGGGGTGCCCACTGGCTCAGTCAGTGGAACATGTGACTCTTGATCTCAGGGCCATGAGTTCAAACATCATGTTGGGTGTAGAGATTACTTAAAAAAATAAATAAAAATAAAAAAAGAACTGGATTTTTTTTATTGTTGATTTTTGATAACTTTTTATATACCCAGCATACCAGTGCTTTCTTAGATGTGTAATCTGCAAATATTTTTGCCAGCCTGTGACTGGTCTTTTCATTTAAAAAATATTTTTAAAGCCTCTTTATGGGTACACATTTTTCATTTTGATGGAGTCCTATTTTAGAATTTTGTCTTTCGGGGTGCCTGACTCGCTCAGTTGGTAGAACATGTGACTCCTGATCTTGGGTTTGTGAGTTTGAGCCCCACGTTGAGTGTAGAGATTACTTAAAAATATAAATAAATAAAAGTAAAAAAAATATTCGTTTTTCATGAATCATGCTTTCAGGGTTGTATCCAATAACTTTTTGCCTCACTCAAAGTAACAAAGATTTTCTCCTATGTTTTCTTTTAAATGCTTGATCGGTTTACTTTTACATTCAGGCATACTACCCATGTTGAGTTTATTTTTTATAAGGTGTGAGGGGTATGTTGGTGTTTACTTTTGTGTGGCTATGGATGTCCAACTGCATTAGCACTATTTGCTGAAATGACTGTTCCTTTTCCATCGAAGTCCCTTTGCACTTTGTCAAAACAACAACAACCACAACAACAATTAACTGTATTTGCATGGGTCTATTTCTGGACTCTCTATTGATTCTTGGTCTTACTAAACTCTCTGGAGAATGTTCATTTGTGTGTGTGTGTGTGTGTGTGTGTGTGTGTGTGTGTGTGCTGTTGAGCCCATCCAATGAATTCCTTTTTATTTCAGAAACTGTATTTTTAAGATCTAAAGTTTCTGCTTTGTTCTTACTTATAGTTTCTATTCTTCTGGTCAGAACATCTATATTTCTGTTCATTTCAAGAGTGTCTACCTTTACCTCATGGAGCATGGTTATAAGAGTCACTTTAAAATCTTTATAATTCTAACTCCGAGATCGTCTTGGTTTTGGCATACGTCGATTATCTTTTCTTTTGAAAACTGAGCAGATTTTTCACTTTTCTTTGTTTTTGTTTCTTTGTAAGTCAAGTAATTTTGGATTGTATCCTGGAATTTTGAACATTATGTCATGAGACTCTGAGTTCTATTAAAATCCTCTGGAGAGCATTAATTTTTACATTAATTATTTTTTTAGCAGGCAGCGTACCTGGTTTGGCGCATAGCTCAAGTTGTGTCTTGCCTTCTGAGAGTGGTGGTTCCAATGTCAGTTGTTCAGTTTTCAACGCTTCTGCTGTGCTGGGTGTGTCTGCCCAACATATCCCTCATTCAGGTGTTAATCTGTTACTTGAGCAATGATTTCTATCATCATTTGGTTCTCAAAGCCTTCCCTATTCTTGTTTAAGTCTGTTTTGTGCACGCATAATTTAGGGGTGAATCTGAGACTAATGGTTGTTCATCTACAAAATTAAGGGATTTCCTTCTCTACGTTTCTCATCCTGGGAATTTCCCTGACACTCTCTGGCTCCCAGGGGTCCTTTTTCCTAGTCCTACGGCTAGAAAGCCAGCATTTCTCTCAGAATTTGAGCTCATGCCCTTGGACACAATTTGGAGCACCTGAGGTGCCTCAGGACAACCTGAAGAGAAAAAAGAGAAGAAAGTCATCAGAATCCCATACTCTCTGGACCCTTGAGACTCCTTTTTCCAATCCCTGTGCACTGAGGGATGGGTGTCACAGGGTTTTAGGTACCCATGCTAGTGAGGCCGTTGCCATGACAACGCCACTTTAGGACTAGGACTGGGAGGGGGAAAAGAAGAATAAAAATTGAAAAATTAAAGGGATTCTCCCCATCTTTAGATTAAGGGACCCCTTTTCCTGATCCTGTGGCTAGAAAAAGGGGCACCTCTCAGATTTTTTGCTGTCATACTGTGGCTCAGTTCCAGGCCTCAGCCCACCCTCTGACTAAAGCCAAGAAATAAAGAAGGAAAGAAAAATCGAGTAAGTTCATTACCATATGAGTTGTTCTTCAAGTTTTGACTTCCTCTCTCAATCTATTTTCTACTGTTTACTTTTCAGAGTCCTCAGCTAGTTGCTTTTGTATTCTGTCCAGAGGTTTTATTTATAATCAATGGGAGAAATAGCTTGTCATGGGTTTACTCTGTCTTGATTCGTACCAGAAGTTCTGTAATGACAATTTAAATATCGGCTGAAGATTCTTCCAGATTGTTATTCTCAACCCTAGCAACCAATTTGAATTAACTGGGAAACTTAAAAAACCCAATGATGCCAGGGCCCTACCCCAGACTCATCTCTGAGGATAGGAAACCCAAGAATCTGTAGAAGATGCTTCTGGGTTTCTGATATAGCCAACTTGGCACCTGTTTAGGGGCCTGAAGTGGGGGTCCACGCTGGAAGTTTGGGAACTTCTGGATGAGATGATCTCCAAGTTTCTTTCCAGCCCGGACACGCCCAAGCTCTATATTCAGAATATTCCATTCATGAAACTGCTTGTTAAGTGAGTTGCCCATCTGTTCACTTCCCTCAAGTTCTTAACTGAAACTATAGATGACACAGGACATCTCAAATAATGTCACAGAGCAGATATATATATATATATATATATATAGGCAAAATCCAGATATTAAAACAACAGACCAAATGGACTCCCAACCTGTAAGATTAGTCTTTTGTGGAAATTTGTGGAAATTACAACTTCTTGGAATAATAGCAGCAATAAATTCAAAGTCTGCTTTATTTGATTTTAGCCAGGAAGAATACAGGATATACTCAAGTCTGAGGATTAGTGGTTTAGATTAGAGACTCTTTTCCTCCCTAGGATTAATCCTTTCCCATATATTTGACAAAATTCTTTCGGTCGAGTGCAGTTTCTTCTTATGTGCTAGGAATCACTGGTGAGTTTAAATTTGCTTTTCATGCAAATTTATTTCTAAAGGACCTCAGAAGTTGTTTCCTTGGGCTCCCATCTATGAAAGAAGAAACCAGACCTGAGAAGTGAAGTGTCTTGTTCGGGGGCTCAGAGCTGGGACTAGAAGCCAGCCTTTGGCTCCCCAGCCATGCATTTTCTGTCTGACTGAGCTGAGTCAGGTGAGTCCTTGGATGCAGAGTGTCCTGGCATCATCACTGAGCTGAGTCAGTCAGCTGTACTGAGCAGTGGCTGAGTTCCATGCAATGCATTTGTAAAGGGCACTATGACCTTAAAATGGTTCAGCTCCTAGATCTGTGGCTGTGAAATTATGGGCAACCAAAATGATCCACAGCTTGTAAAGTGCCAACTTGCCGGGCTAGCCTGTTCTCTGGGCACTGGGAAACAGACAGCCCCTGGCCACCTCTGGAATATCCCCCATCCCGTTTCCTCCCCCAAAGTGCCACCTGCGTAGGCAGGGTTTAATCGGGGAAGCAGAACCATGATGAGTTATGATGTAAGGGGTGTCTTATCAGAACTAGACCGTGCGCAATTGTAGGAGGAGCTGGGAAGTAAAGGTTTGAAAGGGCAAGTTGGAGAAACCATGCATTCCTCTGTTGGCCAACTCAAAAGCACAACCAGAACATGAAGGGGTTTTGGGAAATGCTCTTCTGGCTTACATAACTCAGGACAGTATAAATCCTTACAGGTGGAAGCCTGAAAAATAGAGACACCTCAGGAGTAATGCTCTTGAAGCTTTGTTCTCATTGGCCAGTGAATATTCTGGAACCAGCCGTCTTACCACAGTCTGGAAATGCGTGACAGCTGTAGTATGGTGGCATTCAGGAGTGTGGTATTCTGGAATCAATGCAGTGCTGTTGCCAGGCAGATTGGCATGTCCATACTGGCTCTGCACCCTTAGGCTGTGACTGGAACGCGTTCTTCCTGCTTTCTGCAATTAGCTTCCTCATTTGTAAAAGGGGACCAGTAGTAACCACATGATGGTATTGTTCTGAAGTAGGTATAATAGTAGATACTCAATAAAAATGATTCCTCTGAACTCTTGAGTCCCACTCCTTCCCCTAGTGCATCTAGGACATGTCCTATTTCTTAAGAATATCTTCCTGCAGAAATGCCCTTATTGTCTAAGTGCTGGATTTTGATAATGAATATAGATAATTTATATTCAACATTCCTGACATTCCCTCATGGTCCCAGATTCTCAGTAGCAACCAGTTTGGATTTGTGTGGACAGTGAGAAAGACAATGGATTGGCAAGGGGGACACCCGAGATGAAGCTCATGGCCTTCGCCCCCCAGGAGAAAGATAGAGCATTCCTTAAGTAGTTAGAAATCTATCAACTTGGAATGGTTTCTTAAAGTGAGTGTGGTGACCTCAGTTCCCCTGGAATCCTCCAGTTTTTCTGGGTTATAAAAGAGCTTTATCATGAGGGTAGAGGGAAGAGGCAAACGAAAGCTGATATCAAAGTTGGAGACAGAGAACCATAAAAATAGAGCTCGAAAGGCATAATACTCTGGAGCCATTAATTTTCGGAGTGTATGGACTTACATGTCAAATAGCCCCCAAGGATATTACTGTATCATAGATGGTCTACGTTGTTGGTTGACTTTGAATTTAACAAAACAATAGTGCTCATAAGTTTCTGAAACATGAAAAATCTGAGTACTCTATTTAGGAATCTAGGGAGCTATTATGTCATTTTAGAAAGATTTTAGTCAATAGTAACTAGAAGTTTTCATTCAGTGTAAACTTCTAGAAGATTCACACACAGAGGATAATTTCTTATCGAAAGTAGAACAATAGGCATTGTTTTGTATAACACAGTGCAAGGTGAATAGTAAAACCTGGGAAAAATACTTTTTAAATAGTATTCGGTTTATACAGGGCAAATCAGACTCTGAGCCTAACTCATGGAATATGGAAGATTCTCCAGTAGCCTTTCAAAAATGCAGTTAATTACTTGACCGTTGGAGGACACTGATAATATACTCCCTACCTGTATTTTCCTACAAATTGTTGGCCATTATGACAGGTCCTCATTTAGTTACTGATCTGATTGAGCAAATAATTGACCTGAATGTACTCAAATAGGCCACTGAGATGTAAAATCACTTCTTTATAAGTTTATTTAAAAATGGATATCTTTTGGGGCACCTGGGTGGCACAGCGGTTAAGCGTCGGCCTTTGGCTCAGGGCGTGATCCCGGCGTTATGGGATCGAGCCCCACATCAGGCTCCTCCGCTAGGAGCCTGCTTCTTCCTCTCCCACTCCCGCTGCTTGTGTTCCCTCTCTCGCTGGCTGTCTCTCTCTCTGTCGAATAAATAAATAAAATCTTTAAAAAAAATGGATAGCTTTTTGGGGGCATCTGGGTGGCTCAGTCATAAAGTGGCTGCCTTGGGCTCAAGTCACGATCCCAGGGTCCTGGGATCAAGCCCTGCATGGGACTTCCTGCTGAGCAGGCAGCCTGCTTCTCCCTCTCCCTCTGCCTACGGCTTCCCCTACTTGTACTCTCTCTCTGTCAAATAAATAAATAAAATCTTTTAAAAAATGGATAGTGTTTTTAACCTAAATTGATGACACTTTTCCTTCCAATTTATCTCTTATTTTAGCCCCTCAAGATTTCTCAACTACCGGTGGGTGCTGCACACTGTAGGGAATCTGCAGTCAACCCGCACTCCTCTCTGTAATTACTAGGATTGCTCAGATAGCTTATCTGCTTAAGTTCTGAAAATCTCTTTATCCTTTATCTGCAGGAACACTAATCACTTGAAAAGGACAGGGCTGAGTGAAGTTGTTTCAAAGCCAAGTTTAAAAGAATGTTCTTGTATCAAATTCTATCAGTTTCCTGGGTTCCTTGCATTTCTTCTCCTAACGGGTTCCCTTTTAGGTATTTTAAATGGCACTTCGCAGTCACTTGAACATAGGTGAGTTGCTTGCATTGCTGGTGAGATAAGCACCTTATCCATTCACTTCTTGGCGGGATTCCGCCAGGCCCAGAGAAGTATCTGCTCTGGGAATTGGGAAGCCTTGGCTCTGGGGTTCCCTCTGTGATTGGTAAGAGCCCTTTAGTTACCAGGCGTGGAAATGATTGGTGACTTTAAGCCAAGGAAACTTATTGGAAGGACACCAAAGGCCCAGTGGATGACTGGAATCAGTGGATGACTGAAATCAGGCTCAAACAGGAGCGGGTGCCATGGCCTTTCCAGAACCTGGGACACAGGAGCCCCAGCAATAGCCTTGCAGCCAGAACAGCATGGGGAGAGAGGTCCCTGCTAGGGTGAAATGGCACATTAAATCCCAGGAGGTGGGCTGAGGCTGGGTGACATGCCCACTCTTGCTAGATATGGGTAGGGCCCCCCAGTAATTCCTTAAGAGGAAACCAGGAGGCAGCTGAGGAAAAGAAATTGCAAGCGGGGCAGATGACTGTCCACTACTGTGCTGTTACTCGGCATCTTGAAAGTCCTTTCCTGCTTTAAAATGAATGGACAGTGCTTGTCCCGTGAAAGCCTTTCAGGTTGCCATGTCCCCGCGCTGTTTGCTTCTATGAATGTCTATAAAACCAATGAACAATAATAAGGCAAACTGGAAGAAGACAATTAGGAGAACCAGTGGGTTATTAGTTGTCCCATTTCTGATGACATCACTGTGTAATAGTGGTTGTATTCGTTATCTATTGCTGTATGACATGTTACCGCAAACAGCATCTTGAAACAACACAGATTTACCATCTCACAGTTTCTGTGGGTCAGGAGCCCAGGAGCCGCTTAGCTGGGTTCTCTGCTTGGGGTCTCCTAGGGCTGCGATCAAGATGTCATTTGGAGTTGCAATCTCATCTGAGGCCTGACTGGGGAAAAATCCACGTGCAAGCTCCCTCAGGTTGTTGGCAGGATTCAGTTCCGTGTGGCTCTAGGTAGGACTGAGGATTTCATTTTCTTCTTAGTTTTAGCTGCAGGCTCCCCTCAGCTCCAAGAACACTGCCCATAATCCCTTGCTGTGTTGGGTTCCCCTAACTGGGTCACACTACAATCTTATGCGACGTAGGCACATAACCATGGACATATGATCACACATACACCATCCCCTTTACTGTAGCCTATTGGTTAGAAGGAAGACATAGGTCCCACCCACACTCAAGGGGAGGGGATCGCACAAGGGCATGAACACCAGAAAGTGGGGATTTGAGGGCAACCTTATGAATCTGTCCGACTGAGTGGGACGATCCCCAGAGCTGTCTTGAAGTCGAACATAGCTCGTTCTGTGCATCTGATTTCCCCAAACCTCAGTGCTGGGAAGGTACATCTTCATGTGAACCGATGTGGGGGGGAGCAGAATAACATCTTGGCCTCCAGTCTTTCTGGCTCAGCTTTAGGGGCGGGGAGGGGACGTAAGGCACTTCATTGCCTCAGAGCTACCATGACTGGGTTGGTTTCTCTCGGTTGTCTGGGTGTAGTTGAATCTAGTGGCCTCCACTGAACTGTATCTTTTGCCAGTATTTACCATCTGGCAAGTTACCATCTCCTTAGTGCGTGGAACTGCTTTCTTCATTGATGCGTGCATACATACGGTCTTCCTCTGCTATATTATAAGCACCTTAAAGGCAGGCACTATCTCTTATATCGGGAACCATTCACATGGATAAAAGCAAAGGCAGAGGTACTTTGGAAGAAATAGCTCATATTGGTTCTCTAGGGTGAAGGAAGGGGAGTCTCTAGGTCAATGTGAAAATCTGCTCCTAGCTATACTTGGTTGTGCAAACAAAACATGTATATTTGGGAGGGATGATCTTAGATTACCCCCAGTGTGCATGGTTCCCACTGAAGCAGCTAGGCAGGCGTGTGTTAGCAGATGGGTGACAGATAAAGAAGACCGGGACACTTGAGCCCTTCCATATTCTAGCAGTGTGATTCTGGACTCGCTGCTTTAACCCGTCAGCCTCGGTAACCTCGTGATTTTAGCGTATGGAGATAATGCCTTTGAAATGTATAGCACAGTGGCTAGCATAGAGGGAATATACAGGAAATAGATAACATGATGATCCTTTAAGACCCTGACCAGCGAAGGCCCGTGTCAACTGTGAAAGTGCAGTTCATCCCATAAAAGGGGGTCAAGGAGATGCACGCTTAACCCCTTGTAGCTCGTTCCTTCTCTTGGAGCTCATGGGGGTTTAGTGTGGTATTTCCTTGAGTAGATTAGAATCCCTGCTGCTGCTTTCCCATCCCCGAAGCCCGGCTCTTTGGAAAGGGTGGTGGGAGGCCTGGAACTGCCGCCCCTCTTCTGTAGATGGCAGGAGATGGGGTCGGATGCTGGTCGGGAGGATAAGGCGCACAGGGAGCGCCCCTGCTCTTGTCTTTCATGTCTAATCTCGCCAGGCATGGGAGAAAGGCCAGGAGACTCGGCCCGGTGTCTGGCAGAGCAACAACCTCTCCAAAGCCATTTTCACCACTGAGAAGTAGAGCCACAGGGAGGATCAAAAGGGGGAAGGAATGTAGGAACATTTTATAAACGTGGCACATCTAAAGGAACCCAGGAGGTACTGTCGTTACCAAGGATCTGCCTCCCCGGCTAGTGAGGTTCTCGTTTTCTCCCAACAGTGCCCGAACTGGCCAAATGAAAATGTGAAATACGTTTTAGAAAAGTTTTAATTTGAACAACTTATGATTAAAAATACACTTTATAAATAATTTTTCCATAGACTTGATTGAGGATTGTTGCAAACTTTACAAAAGGACACATGGCAACAAGAACAGATTAAAGGAATTACAAAAAATATAGCTATAGCCCTCCCATTTAAAAATACAACATTATACATCACAGCGTTTTCATGTGCAAAGGTGACGAGAATGCTGCATTGCGCATGTCACATAGTCACTCAAAGGGAAGTAAACTTGAATATGGTTACATTGCATAATAGTATCGGCACAGCTGAGACGATGAATCCTTTCCTCCGGAAGTTAATACACCTTAGTTCAACATTTTGCTTTTACCTGCTGGGACTGATGGCTGAAATTAGCTTAGTACAAATATGTGTGTGTGTGTGTGTGTGTGTGTGTGTGTGTGTGTGTGTGAGTACAAGTAGGAAAACAAGTGTCTGCTTTGAAATTAAGTAAACCCCCAACATATTTACAGTATTTTCGGAGAATGTGTTCTCCAAATCAGTCTGATCACATCTTCTCTGTTAAACAACTCTTTAGAAAATTAAACAGAGCCCAATCTATCAATTAATGGACATCCTCTGTTGAGACTTCCAGTTTTCGCTGTGGGACAAAGAGGGTTCCTACGGAGGTTTTATTAGCACCATCGAAATCCCCGCAGGACGGGCCTGTTGGCTTCACTGGTCCGCCTGGGGTCCGGAAGAAACTTTCGGCCACTGACTGTGACCCTTTGGGTGTCACTGGAACAGGCTGATTGGAAAGAGAGGAATAGGAAAAAGACGTCAAGTCTGCACAGATAGGTGTGGCCTACTAGCCTCGGAGGGCGGAACTGGAAGGGGCAAGGCACACGGCAGGAGCCTGGCATATTCTGCACCTATCCGGGAGGACTATAGGCTCTTTGGGTACTCCTCGTGGGTTTGGAAGGCAGCTAGGCTTTCAGTCTCCTCCTCCTCCCGTCCTTTCCCTCTCCAGGGAAGAGCAGCAAAAGCCAGTCTTCCATGATACTGATATCTGGGCCTTAATAACCCAAAGAAAAAAACGTCCATTAAATGGAAATGTTCTCACCTGTTGTGTCCCCGTCACAGCAACTGATTGTCCATTCGGTTGGTTGTGGCCTGGGACTGGAGAGTCGTACCTGGTGGCCTTTCCTTGCTGAGTGCCTGCATTGTCTGGTACGACACTAACAGCCTCTATTCTTGGAGACACGGGAACAGCTCCCGGGCTGGTGGATACCTGCACACTGGGAGAGAGGAGTCCCAAGTGCTGCAGGGTGAAGTTTACAATGGCTGAGCTCGGGTTCTGGACGGGAACGGGGTGGCTCGAAGTGAGAGCCGGGCTGTTCCCGACAGGGACGGCTGCCACGGAAGTTGGTGAGACCATTAGCTTCAAAGGTGTTACATGGAAAGAGGGAAAATTAACAGCAGTGAGTTCGGATGATGTCACCGGAATAACACCTGGAAAGAAAAGGGGGGAAGACATCTTAAAAGCACAGGCATTTGTCTGAGGAGCTTACAAGGCTTATGTGAACTGGAGCCTGATCACATTTGAATAGTGTTTTACGTACACTCACCTGTGATTGGGGAGCTGTAGATCCTGTGGTTTGGCGAAAGCGTACTTGAGTTTTCTTTACTAGATAGAATGGACTCTGCCCCCAGGGATGAGCACTGGGTGAGAGGGATTAGGTATCCTGATGGGAACAGGGTCTAAAAAACAAGGAAGGATTTATTTTACACACGAATATGGAAGGACAATGGCCATGCGCCTGTGCCAGGGCTCCTATCCCTCAGTGATGGTTTGTCTTATTAGACCGAAGCACCCAACGGTATGGGCTACAGGTGGGCCAGCCATATGGCTAGCGGAAGACAATATCCTTCCCTCCTAGCCCAACACTTGTTCTGATTTGCATAAGCCATTGGTTTCTTAAATGCTGTCTGTGGTCTTAGGCAGTGTCCTAAAGCTAGCAGGGAGCCTGCTTAGGGGTAGAATTTGCCTAGCACACCCCCTCACCCTGACATCCTAAGTCCCGCCAGCAGACTTTCTGGTATGATGTGGTGCCGTCAGAACCACATTTAATGCAGTTGGGCACCATAATGGCACAGCTCTATTATTATAGAATTGTTCTTGAATCACGTAGGGTGGTCATTTCCCAGGGTCTTCTGAGGAACCCTGGCTCCGTGGCCCTACTTGAATCATGGTCAAACAGGTCTCAGAAATGCTGACTTGAACAAAGGAAAATGGTGTCTTTATTAGAGAATTTCTGAGGGGCTTTGATGATGTCATGCATTGTAAATCTCCAAGGGGCATCCTTCCTGGCATGTAGCATTTCCCGGGCGATTTGGCAGCTAAATTTTTGGTAGTATTGGTATTCAAGGGAAGCATTTTAAGAAATGGTGATTTAGAGAAGGGGGTTGCCAAAATCACGGGCCAAAATGCGGCCTCCAGGCTAGTTTTGTGAATGAAATGGTATTGGAACCCAGCCATGCCCATTTATGTTCTGTCTAGAGCTGCTTGCTTATATTTTTACAATGGCAGAGTTGAATAGGCAGCACAGAGACCATATGGCCCGCAAAGCCAAAAATATTTACTATCCGGCCCTCTCCAGAAACAGTTTGCTGACCCCTCATAGAGAACTAAGTAATTCTACAACTATGCATTTTTTTCCCTAGTACTTTAGTTTCCAGTGATACCGAGCAAATGCTCTTAATAACATACAAACTAAAGGGCAGGGGCACCAGAGTTCAAAAACTACAGATAAAAAAGAGAGCTGGTTAGTTCATATCGCAGACCCAAATGTCATGTAGCAAAAGCTTTAGGCCATAAAGTCATAGTCGCAGCAGAAACGGCCAGTGTTGCGTTGCGTCTCCCCCACCAAGCCTGCTTGGGCTCTGCATTTCGCCAAGCAGACAGCCTGCCTGGGTGGCTGAACTGCCTGAAAAGTCTGTTTCCGCCTTACCACGAGCAGGCCTGGCAAAAGCTAAAAGCAGCTCTTGTAACCTGGGGGCCCTCCTTTTATCTTCCTCCAGATCTTTCTTCTCACCATTGTCCAAACAACAGTCTACGCTTTGATCTAGCTGTTAATGGGTCCCATCTTTTCCTTGGGAACCAGCGAATTCAGAATCTGCAATGCTCAGTGTTCCACGACACAGTTATTTATTTATTAATTTTGTTTCTTAAAGGTTTGGTACCGTTTCCATAGCTTTACTGGTTGGGTGTCTTGAAAGCTGCAAGAACAGAAACTTTTAATGGGTGGATTTAGGCATTTTATAAAGAGCTGTTCTTTGCTAACCATTAATCACACGCTCTCATGGTACAAGCTACTCTGGTTGCTGGTTTAATTCTTTCAAATCTTCAGCAAAACCTATAGTACTCTAATAATAATTATTTTTCCATTTTTACAAACTACATTCTTCACAAAATCTTTTAACCTATAATACCAATTGCTTTTTTAAAAAAATCAGAATTATTAACTAGCAGGTTGAATGAATTCGGTATATTTCAGCTTGCATGTTTCTCCTCTAGTCCTACATTAGCTCTCTTACCCCTTCCTTCCTGTTTCATCAGCCTGTTTTATTTTCACTACTTCTTATTCTTCACTACCTGACGTATTTGTGTTTATTTGTATACTGTCTTCTCTCCACCCGTGGAAGGGTAGATTCTCAGTAATGTTTGTTGAATGAATCGACACATGAATCTTTCATTTTCTTTGTTCAGCTCAGTCCATGCTAAAAAGAAATGGTCAGAATGGAGTCACAGAGACGAGAAAAGAAGCAGAGGGATGTGGAAAATCTATCCACCGAAAATCCTAATCCTGAATGACTAAGTGAGCAACAGGAGACCATTATTAAATCATATCCATTGGGCCCGAAGAGATTATGGACCTCCCAGAAAATTGAATCAAGCCAAAGCCTGGTGACTTCCCCCTTAGCATGTATATTAAATGCAAAATGATACTATGCTAAGATAATGGATGTTTTGAATGGTTACCATGAGGCCATCCTCGGGGAAGATTTGACAAACTCTAAAGCCTCTTTAATAACAACAGTTACAGATAATACCCTTCACCTTATACGGTGCCTTAAAAGGATCACAAGGCCCTTTATGTATATTATCAGGTAATAAATACACTTAACCTCACAAAAACTCTAACAGGGCCCTGGGGCAAGATTTCAAAAGCAACAGTCACCAAACGCAGGTGCTGGGTGCGATTTGATCCAGAACACAGTGCTTTACACCCAGGAGAGGATCATCAGGAAAAACTGGGGGAATAAATTCTCGATAGATGTGGAAAAATAAGATGCAGAGAAGTAAAATAGCTTGAGTTAATAGCAGGGACAAAATGAAAGATTAACTTCTGCCTCCACATTTAGTGGTGTTTATTTGGTGATAATGTCCTCCATATATAATTGTCCTGAGGGAGAAGAATTAGATAATGTATATTAAAGTGCCTAATACTTCTGGTAGGCATCTAATAAACGTTAATTCCTTCCTGAACTTAACTCCACCTAGGGAAAAAACGACCTGGAACATCAAAATCCCTAGAAGCCAATGCAGCAAATATACCTGCAATCTGCCAAGATAAGTTTGACTTTTCTATTACATAAAACAGACATTTTGGTTTAAATTTTAGGTGGAAAGTAAAAACAGAGGAAACAATTTCTCTGCCAGGCAACAGATGCCAGGTACATGACATCAAACAAACATTAGGCAGTGACTCAGAAAGCAAGAGTTACAGGAACCCTATGCATCCATCCATTCATTTGGGGTTACGTCTGCTTGTAAATTATTTCAGACTTTCATGACAGGTGTTTGCATTCCAGTATGTGACAGAGAAATGGACTTAAGGACAACCGCCCGTGGTGCTTTAAAAAGAGAGCAAATAATCCCTTCCTCCAAAGGTTAAAAATGTCCCTGCCGTCATCCCAGTCAGGGGATTAGCTGTCTGGGGCTTTGTTTGGATTCTGGGATGCTAAGGGACAGTGCCTTGTCTTCTGAGAAACTGCCCTTTGCTCTGGTAAATTTCACGAGCTACCGCATTCTCCTCTGATCAGCGCGGAGTTCCCAGAGCTTTACACAGTTCAAGGCTGTACTTACTGCGGAGACATTTTCAAGTCCTTTTAGGTCCTCTTTAAATTTCTTTTTGGAACCACTGTCCTCGAGCAGGCTTGTCCTCTTTGAGCCTCTTTCTCCAGCAGGCTCCTTGTCTCGGTTCTTGGCACCTGGTCTCTCGGGCACTGGCAGCAAGGTCCCGGGCCTTGTGGAGGCACTGGACTTGGCATCACTGGCTGCCTTCTCGGTGGTGGCATCTGCAGCGTCTTTTGATCTTGTAGCTTTACAAGAGGGGGTGGGGCAGACTGTGGGGCTCAGGCCTTGGGGTGGCGTCACGGTCTGGGCTTGGGCAGGCTGCAGGTAGATGGCATAGGACGGGCCTGAAGCGGCCTGAGGTAGGATCACTGGCACTGCGGGTGACAGCGGGCTAGGGATGAGGGGGACCACCCCCAGGGGCTGGATGAGGGATGGTGCCGTCAGGTCCAGCTCAGCATTTGCTGGGGTGTCCAGAGGGGCCACGGGGTTGCACTGCCCAGATCTCGCCAGCTGTACCTTCCCTTTCTTTCTGGGTTCACTAAGAGATAAGATTTCAAAACATGACATATTAGAAACACATTTTCTCTAAAATGTTCTGCCACTTTAGCCTGGCCCAGATTGAAGCCATGCATTTATGAAACTAGCAGATAGCGTCTATAATGACTGCCTAAGAGTTATAGACGAGATTATCTCGCCGGTTTCCAAGGCTAGTGCGTATTCTTGCATAAAATAAGTAATCCTAATGATGCAATGTAAAAATAATTCATTCTGCCACTAGAAAGTATTACTAACCTACCTTGATTGCTCTTCTAACTGCATTTTGCAAATAGCTGCGAGCTGAGCCATTTTACTTGGGAAGGGTGCCGAATTCTGAGAACTCTCAGCTGGTAAAAGAGAAAGGGAGTGGGTGGGTGTTGGTCAAAGCAAAAGAATAAATGCTCACACAGATAAAACATGACTGAAGTCAAAGGAACAGAACGCATGCACCTCCTCCCGGAATCACACAGCAGTGAAACGATAAAGCCCACCAATTACTTTTTATCGTTTCATTCATACATGAGTTAGGCTTCAAGTGGCCTGGGTATAAGGGTACTGAGACAGTTCTCTAACAAGTACTGTGGGGGATCAAGTAAGCTAAAGAATCAGATAAAAAGGAATTCTGAGCAGAGCCCCATGCGATTGAAAACATACCTTTGCTGGTCTTGATGGGGCTGCTGGGGGCAGAATTTATCTTCCTCCGGTCACTTTCTATGCTCTTTACCAGTTTGATAAGAGATGGGTGCCGAGTGAAGTTTGGTTTCCCACGCGTGGAGAAGAGGTTTTTGGCACAGTTGTCTTTCGAAGGACGCTTTGCTTCCAGATCTGAGTGGGGGAGAGGAAGGACTGGGCCACGGCCTGAAAGAGAAAAGGGCGGGGGGTCAAAACCTGGCCGGCTCGGCTTCTTTGTGGGAGACGAAGCCCAAGTGTAGTCCGAGATCGATTTTAGGAATGAAAGCATCAACAGTTACAGAGCACTGACTCTGGGGCAGACACTATCTGAAGGGCTTTAGGTACAAAACCTGGTTAATCTTATTTTAACTGAATTTGGTGGTAAGATTTCACACGTTAACATCTTTGAAACCCACTGCATCTTCAAACCAACCATGATGTGCTAGAGTATAATCATTAGTGGTTTCTCTGTCTTACAGATACAGACACAAAACTCTGCATCTTCTAATCCATGGAGTCCTAACCCGATGAAATATGGCAACCCTCATGGCGATGGATTGAGTATTTGGGCCCCTCAGGTCCACAGGTTGAAATCCCAACCCCTAATGCAGCGGTGTTAGGAGGTGGGGCCTTTGGGACGTGCTTAGGTCATGAGGGTGGAGCCCTCTTGAATAGGATTAGTGCTCTTATGAAAGAGGCCCCACAGTGCTCTCTAGTCCCTTCTACCATGTGAGGTTATGACAAAAAGACGGCCCTCTACAAAGCAGGCTCTGGCAGGACACTGAATTTGTTGGTGCCATGATCTCGGACTTCCCAGCCTCCAGAACCGTGAGAACTTCTGTCGTGGATAAGCCACCCAGTCTATGGTATTCGGTTATAGCAGCCTGAACAGAGTAAGACACTCTCAACAACTCCACCAGGTAAGTACTTCTGAGGAAATGCATCCGCATCTCAGAGACATTAACCCGCTGACCCTGGTGTCTCAGCTACTAGAACGTGGGCCTGGGATATGCACCCGTCAGTCTGGCCCCAGAGCCTGTACTCACAATCCCTGCACTAAGGGACCTCTCTCTGCGATTACAGGGGGCTCTTGACAAGTCCACATGGACACAGATTTTTTACCGTGCAGCATTGTAAATGCGTTTTCTTTTCCTTATGGATTTCCTTAGTAACATTTTCTTTTTTCTACTTTACTTCATTGTAAGAATATAACACCTGACACATATAACATACAACGTATTTGGTAATGGACTTGATGTTATTGTCAAGTCTTCCGGTCAATGATAGGCTGTTAGTAGTTAAGTTTTGGAGGAGTCAAAAGTCATATGCTGATTTCCGACTGCGCTCCTAAACGCCGCGCTGTTCAAGAGTGAAGGTATATTCAAAATCGCAATAACCTTGCAAAGGCACCACTGTTCTTCCCATTTTGCAGGTGAGGAAACAGCCTTGGAGATACAACTTACTCGAGGCCACACAGCTAATAAGTGGCTATGTTTCCCTCTGCCTCTGTGGCCCGTGTTCTCGCCACTTTAAACATTTCGGGGTGGGATCTTTGGTGGAATGTAAAATGTCAGAACCCCGGAGTGGAGAATGGAGACTAGAATACTGACACTGGAGTGAGTTCATTTCATGTTCTCAGTGCGTGTAGGCTCTGTTAGGGCCTTTCACACAGATTCTGCCTCTTGGGTACAGGGTAGGAGGCGTTCTGGACCTTGGGTTGCTGATGGAACCCATAGCCAAACTTTCCATATTGGCACTTATCTTTGTCTTTCCAACAACTTATATGTATGTTCTTTCCGTGTGCGAGTGTGGGCGGGGAGGGGAAGAGAGAATATCTCCCAATGCACATTAATTCAGAACAGTGAAGCAAGGAATGAAGGGAAGCAAGTACATACCACTGGGACTCGGACTGATTTCTGGGCCTGTCCATTTAAAAGCTGGTTTTCGGCCTCTTTCTTCTGTAACATGAACTTTCTTGATAAGATTCAGGCTACTCAGAACATTAGCTATATCATACAACCTCCTAATTTTTGCTGGAAAATAAAAGGTATATATACCACTTAATGGAATAATGAAAGATCAAAGGACTTCGCCTCGTAAGGACTTCATGTATATTCAAAGAGCTATCCTAGCCATCAACGTCAGACAGAGGAAAATGTGACTCTTTTAAGTTATTCTGGTGATACTGCTTTAATTCAAACAAAAAAAAATGGTTTTAAATATTGAAGAGACTTCAGTTGCTGCGGGTACTGAATTTTGAAATGACAACAGTTGAAGAAGGAAAAAGGAGTGTTCATGAGATCACCCTATCGGGAACTACGTTACAGATTTTTTAATGAAAAGTTCCCATTGCTGGGCATTTTCTAATGAGGATTCAGAAGAGTTTTATGAACAAAGAAAGCCCTGATGATAAACGCATTGCCTTCCTGCCTGTGACAGTTTATAACAATGAGATTTATTGACCATCGTGAGCATGGAAGATTCTATACCCCATCAAAATTTGTAAATTTTTACACTGTCCTTATGTTATATGCAAAGCAGAGATTGGTGAATTCTACAAATCTCACATATCTTAAGAGGTTTTGTTACTTCCAGCTTGAAAGTACAAAATGATAAAGTGGGCCCCTTCTTCATAGCCCGGCCAGAAGGTTCTGAATTCCCTGGGGACTCAGCAAACGACACATTTGCAGCTCCTGGAATGGTGTCTGATGCTGTGACTAACTGGTGGAATGGAGAGCTGAAAGCTGCCTGGTGAGTCAGAAAAAGCAGGCAGCCCATCAGTCGGACTGGGACGTGTTTTCTGAAATTGCACACCTCCCAAGCCAATTGCCGAGGGTATCGTTGCCTTTACCTTCGACTTAATTTTGTCTTTATAGAGACACTATCGAGCTGGGGATGTCTGAATATACTTTCGTGGGACTACAGCAGCTCTACAGGGATGGGGAAGGAGGCTGCTCCTGGGCCCTCCCCACAGCGGGTCCCCTGTTCAGGCTAGCCTTGTGCCCTGCGTGGATGTGGCCCCGGGAGCAGTGAGCACGCAGCAGGCAGCTCCCATCTGCTGAGCGCTTCTCTCCACATGCTTCTCCTCCTAGAGGCTCCGGCAAAGCCTGTCCCTAAGGTGTGGGCAGAGCTCCGTGTCCGGAGCCCAGTCCAGGCCCCTGTCCTACTTTGAGCGGGTCTGGCTGAAACCATTCTTTCAAAATGGCAAACCAACGGTGCTGCAGGTAGGTCACTTCTGGGAACGATTTTAGAAGAGTTATTTATACCCTTACATCTGAGAGCAGAGACCTGGGTTCCGGACCCACTTTACAATTTACTGCTCATTTAGACTTCCGGCATCAGAGTCCACATGTGCAAAGTGGGGAACTGTTGACAAGCCCAAGTGCCGGTAGTTATAAATAAGAGGAGTTATATACATTTCTTTGAATCCTACAAGTTAGCAAAAAACAGTATAATCATGACTTCTGGGGAAAAGTGAAGGTACAAAAGCATAATTAGAGAAGACGTCGGTATAACAAAGGTGTCTGGCAATCAGTTTATAAGTAAGATTTTATGGTTTACGAAGAGCCCCAAAAGTCCACAGCAGTCAAGACACTTACTTTTAAACTTGCTTCTATCCAGATCTTCCACGTGGTCTTCCCCAATTAAAATCTTGGCCGCGATTTCTAGGCTGACTATCTGAGGCGTTGACACCAAAAACAGCATCACAAATTTCTGGCTCATCACTCTTAAAGACTTATCTTTGCGGCTGTTTACAGAAGCTTTGGAGAAGGATGAGGATTAGAGAATTAAAATTCATGAAGGGACAAGTGACTTCTAAAGTAACAGGGCTAAAAATACCACAACCTGATCAGACAGTTGACAACTGCAGCATTTTAACATGTCAAAAGGTAGCAGTAGCCTCGTTAGAACAGCGTTCTGGAAGGAACCTTTGCCTCTAGGCCTCTGCGAAGTGCCGTGCAGCCCGGCTCTTCCAACCATCGCTCACCTGCCCGAAATTCCACTCCAGGGAGTTCGACGAAACACATGTCTGGGTGTCCGTTCTGGCCCGTGTTCGATTTGATGATATGATCCTCTATACTGTAAGTCTTACCGAAGTCAAACTCTTGCTCGTATTCCTTCTTTTTGATCATCGTGATTTGTTCAGCATACTTGTTCTCCTCCCCGACGCTTTTCAGAGTCCCGAGGGTTTTGTTGAGATTATGTCTCCCGTGCCAAGTGTACCTGTTTTTGGCAAGGCGGCTCACCATGTGTAAACTCTCTAGGACATTCACAATATCGTAAATGCGTCGCCGCTCAACATCTGCAAAGAATGAGCAATTGTACGTACTAGGATCAGATTTTGTAAGGTGTACGCAGCGGAGTAACTTTTTCTTCCATAGTCTATTGATCAGTGGGTCTGGATGACAGAACTAGATTTACACGCAGCAGAGAGTGTGAAGATGAGGAAGATAGGTTTCTGCTCTCATAGGGTACCAAGAATACAAATGAGAGAGGTAACGTTCACTGAGGGCCTACTATGTGCCACGCAGCTGGAGGAAGTGTCTACCGTAAACTGGTGAGGCAGGTGTTATTATTCACACTTAATGGATGAGGAAACAGCAGCTCAGCCTGGCTAGGCAGCTCACCCCAAGGTACAGAGCCAGTAAGTGGCAAAAGTAAGTCTTTACTACTCTAAATTCCACACGTTACAACCTGTTTTTTATATTACTCTTCAAAGCACACGTGTGCACGCACACACACAGAGCTGTCATATGATGGTTATAAGGCACTGAGATTTCTTGCTGTCCCTGGAACCTGCCAGATATGCCCTTGTCTGAAGGCCTTTGCAGCGGGCTACTCCTTCTGCCTGGAATCCCTGTTCCCGATGCCCTCACTGCTCCCCACCTCTGTTCTTTCAGGTTCTTACTTAAATGTCACTTTCTCAAGGAGCTCATCTGACCTGACCACCGAACTTAATGTTGCAAAGCACGCTCCCAGCACTCCTGGTTCCCTTTTGTTTTTGCCACAGCATGGCTTACCTTCTAACATACATTATTATCACTTGCTCGCTATGTGCGTTGTATAATACCTATCATTATCTCTCTTTACTGTCTGTCCTTTGCATACTGACCTCTTAGGCCCCACGAGAAAGTAGGTTCCACAAGAGGGAAGATTTTGTTCTTGTCATTCACGGATGTCATCCCAAGCTTTTACAACAGTGCCTGGCACACAGTAGGCGGTCAAGAGCTACTTGCTGAATTAAAGGTACAGCCTCCACAGCTGTAATTAAGGATATGTGTCTCGCTGAATCTGAATGGCACATTCTTAAAATGTGAAATCAAGTTGATAGTTATCAACATGCATTTGAGGAGTAACACTTTCTTGGAGCAGTGGTAGCTCTACGTTAAAATATTCTGCATCATTCTGCAGTTTCCCATTATCATATTTCATGATGACAAAGGTATCCCAAATTTGCCACAGACGCCTTTTTAGCCGTCACTAGGTTCAAGCGTCTGAAGAAAGGAGTGAAGGGGCAGGAGGAACACAGTAACTTTCGCCAAACACAAACGTTGGTCTGAGTGGCAGGGAGCGCTAAAGCCCGGCTTCCACTCACAGAAGCGCATCCCCAACCTGTGGACACACCGTTCCTCAGCCCAGCTCCTCCAGGAGAGAACCGAGACAGAAGTTCCAAGTTGTAGCTGTTTTTGCAACAAGTCCTAAAACAATGTTGCCTTCCTTTACAGCTCCCGAGCTGTCGAAAGGCAATGAGAAGCAAATCTCCATTGTGATTCTTTCCTTCTGCTTGAGGACTCCCTGAAACTGGAAACTCTCGGCCTTCATTCTTAAATTAATAGGGCTTCAGAGATTTATCATTCCCACGTGGCATTACTGTGTCATTACACACACTGGCTAGATGAGTGTGGGTCTGAAGGAACAAGTCCACGGAGTCATTTTAACTATTAACCATCTCCGTGAGCGCTCTGCGTACTTACTCAGTTCCTCGGCGACTTCGTCAAGACAGATGTCATTATTCACAGCGGGGTTGGGATAGTTAGGATAGCGTGCTAAGAACTTATGACACAGCAATCCTAAACTTTTCTCTTTTCGACTTGGTTGGGATTTCTCGTATTCGTCTCCAGATAAGTGTTCCTACGGAAGAAGAGGTAAATGATGTCTGAACCGGAAATAAAGTTTGACAGGTTTATTAGGGTCCTCTGCACTCGAGGGCTAACACGATTAGCTTCAACAGCTGCAAAATGAGGGGAAAAGGTGGGGGGAGAAACTGCCTGGCAGATCTAAAAAGGAAGCTTGAACCGAAAATAAGTCAAAGGCTCAGAATTCCTAGTGCTGTATTTGAGGGAGTCCAAACCTTTCCCATGCTCTGAAGCAGACTAATAAGAGTCTGTAGGTGGCAATGCTTTATATTGCTGGCACTTTTGTAACAGCCCCCATAGCTCCCCCTCCCTCCCCCTACACACACACACACACACACACACACGCACGCACACGCACACACACACACACACACACACACACGGGCGCGTGCGCCCACCCACCAGTTTCCACCCAGTCTTCTGCAAACCTACATGTAAACAATCTTTGGCCTCAGGTAATCCATTTCTGCTGTCAAACAACCCTCTTTTCTGATCTCTGTTTCGGATCTCTGGGCTGACGGCACTGATGAGCATTTTCAGGTTGGCTGTTGGCGTCCACGGTTCTCCCTGGGAGATTTCCTTGGGCTTGGTGGGTGTGGTCAAAGGGCCAAAGTCAGGCTGGATCTCCGTCAACAGTATGTTTGCTGCAGTAGATTCCTTCAGAGGTGTTTTCATGAGTCCTCTTTTATGTGGCTCAAAAAAGAGATTTTCCTGGTTTAAAACAAGTAAATAATTAAATCAACTATAAAACAGGACTTATCAGATAGCTTTTGATTCCAGCAATTGTACAATAAATAGAATATTGCTAAGGAAAACATACCTAATGACGTTGGAGAGTCGATTAAATTAGTTTAACTGTCTCTCAATGATCGCTTGACACTTACTGTCTTTTTACTAGCTAAATTTCCATTTACAATCTTGTAGTAAAGCACAGAATTAAATTTTTCTTCTTATGTTCCAAGAATTAAAAAAAAAAACCTTGAAGGTCTAATTTTAAAATCTTTTGGACATAATTTTTGATTTAGAGAAGTGTTGCAGGTAGTATAGAGAGTTCTCATGTACCTTTCACTCAGCTTCCCCTAATATGACTGATAATTTTAGGTGATCCCAAACTCCTAGGAGTGACTTTTACACATGACACTGCAATAAGTTAAGGCCTGTATGGCAGAAACCACATCCCATTCTTCTGTGTATCCACCTGGCCAATGGCTGCATGCACTGAATGCTCAATAGAACACCACTGATGTGGAAGAGTCAGAAAGCCATGGAGACAAGGGTGACGGCTAGCCTACGGACAAACTTATAAGCAAAATCTAGTAGGGAGCAAAATCCAGAGTGTCTAAGAGCTAAGAAAAGTCTGCTCTTTCAATATTTACCCCTCTCACTTTATTATTTTTTTTCTAAGATTTTATTTACTTATTTGAGAGATTGAGAAAGGGAGAGACCGAGCACAAGTAGGGGGGAGGAGCAGAGGGAGAGGGAGAAGCAGGCTCCCCGCTGAGCAGGGAGCCCAACACAGGGCTCTATCCCAGGACCCTGGGATCATGACCCAAGCTGAAGGCAGATGCCTAACCACCTGAGCCACCCAGGTGTCCCTTCCCCTCTCACTTTACAGAAGGAAAAATGCAGCCCAGAGAGAGAAAATCAGGTAGCCAAAGTCACAAAGCTAGTTCCTGGCAGAGGCACGAGGGTAAATTAATAGCAGCACAGATAAGACGAATGGAGACTATGTTTCTTCTTCTACTTGTGGCCACTGAGGACTTCACACATTCTTACTACCTATGGCTATTTTAGAGAAAATGCTTGCAATGGCAATAAGTGAAAGAACACAGAGACTCACTAATTCCTCAATGATTTTAGGAACAAAGATTAATGGGACTGTTTAACATGTCTGTGACTCCTTGGGATTTATCAACTGCTTTTCCATTTGTAATTTTCACCAAATCCTGTAGTCCTATTCTGCAGAAGAGGAGACCCTGGCTGAGAGAGGTTGCACAGGCCTTGAACCTGAATATCCTCAGTCCCACTATGGTGTTCTTACATGGCAATCAGTGTGGTGGATGTAATGGGAGACCCGCCTAAGAGTGTGCACCTGAGAGGTGCTGACCCACGACTGGCATTTCTCTAAAGGCTGCTGTCCTTTGCCTCAGACTATCAGAAAAGATAGCAATTCTCTTATTTGATTAATATCTAAACCTTTGAGGAACTTTCCTTTTTTCATTTTTTAACCTATCCGTAGTTGGACACCAGTCAAGACACCCCTACTGACAATTCTTTTGTTATTTTACAAAATGTCTAGCTCACAAATAGAGTGTTGTGGCCCCCAAATTTAAGAAGCTGGTAGAAAATTATCTTAAAAAGAAATCCAATCTCAAATCATATCAAATGCCCTCTCTGAATTCTAATTGTTTGAGAATTCTGAGAAATATCATAATTCTGCTAACAAATTTTATTACTCTTAAAAGTACCTTTTCTGTCTGCTGATCTCATTGAGACTTCCGTTTGAAATCAAACCATTAAAAACTTTGTATTGCTTTACCTCTGGCCAAACTCTTCAACTCTTTAAAAATTAAATTTCCCTTCCTTCTGGGTTTTTACAGAAGCTAACTAAAAAGGGATGTGGCCTTAATAAGATATTGGATATGGAAAACTTATGGGGTTAAATCAGGATGATATTGCATTTAAAACTGCGAGGAGGAATACTAAAGTTAAAAAGGTACCTTTTCATTCTCCATTCTGTAAATTTTTCATACATTTAGAGTTTCTTTAAAAATGAAAAATCTGGAGTTTCTCCCAACACCCTGATGGTTTAAGTAGTCCAATCAATTCTATTAAAAAGTTTATTTTCCTTAAAAAGAAAAGGAAATAGAAAAAGTTAAAGAAAAATAAAACCAGGAGATCCGTTGAATATTCCCTCATGGACACCACAGGCCACTTAAACAAAGACTAATGAAAAATCACAAATTACATTTACATTTTATTCCCGACCAGAGATCGTCCTACTGGGCAGAGAACTCCATCAAACGCCAATAAATTCCTTCAGTAAACCGATCTGCTGTCATGAGGTTTAAAGCAAACCACGGAACTTCCAGTGACAGTCCTCTCCCACCTTTAGAGAAGGCGCGCCATTCTCCGGACCCCACCAAATGGACCGTAGTAAGCACAAGCACCCACCTGTTCACAGGTCAGGGCGCGGGACTCAGCGCCCCAGCCCTGGTTCCAGCTGAGCAGACGCGACCCCAAGCATCTCGACAAAAGTCTGCATCTAGATGCCTGAATTTTTCCCCTGACACACACGTGCACAGGGTCAGCAGTAAAGTCTTGGGAAATAGCTTGATAGGAAACTTACAAATTCAGTTCTTAAGCTCCAAAAGTACTCTGGGTATTTAAAGAGCGCCTTATGATTAAGACTTTTCCTTTTTTTAAGACATCCTTAAAGATGCAAAGCGCTGTGTACTCTCAATTCTGGTGGCCGGTTCACGCCACGATGTTGGATCTCACCAAGGAGGCTGCATTTGTTGAGTAAAGCAACCAGGTACAGTCCCCCTGCCGCCACCCGCTCCGCGCCTCGCGCACTTCCCCCTCGGCTCGGCCAGCTACCCCTCCCCCCGGGCCCAGTCCGCGCGCCACCAGCCCTGCAGTTCCCGGACAGCATCTTCGCGGTTCCCAGGGCAACGATTCCTAACCAATCAGAGAGCTGGACGCGGGCCTGCGATTGGTTAGCGGCGCCAGGGGCGGGTCCGGACCTTCCGCCTTCGATTTAAAAATTTGGCGCGGAAAGCCGGACCGTGGCCGGCACCGCCCCTTAGCTGCGCGGGGCTTGAGCGCGGGCAAACCCGAGCCCGGAACCACCGTATCCCCGCCCCTCCCCCTCGCTCGCCCCCTCCCCTCTGCGCGGGAGCTCAGCTCCTCCCTCCACGGCCCCCGGCGGAGCGAGAGGCGGGAAACGGCCGTCTCTGCCGCTACCCTCACGATCCCTCTCCCGGTGCCGGGCCGACTGGGCGCCGCATCCCTCTGCGTCCCGCTGACCTGTCAGTTCACCTCACGGTTGGAGCCGGCGGGGCTGAGCGGGGACTCCTCGGCGCCCCTTCCCCGCTCAGGTCCGGGAGCCCGCGTGTCGGGCCGTCAGTCGGTCCTCACGCCGCGCCGAGGTGGGTGCCGCGGAGGGAAACGCCGGGACCGGCACTGGCGGGCCGGCGGGCGGGCAGAGGGAGCGTGACCGTCCAGGAGCAGTCAAGCCCCCGATTTGAAATTAACCCGCTCCCGGCGCGAGCAGATCCCGCGGGCTGGGAGGGCCGCTCCCCTCCCCCACGCCCGCTCTTCCCGGCCCCGGACCCCGCGCGCCAATCGGAGCCTCCAGACAGGAGCCGGCGGCGAATCAGGGTGTAGGCACCGCCCTCCGGTCCCGCCTCCACGAAGAGTTGGGGGAAAAGTTCAGCAACTTTTTTTTTTCCTTTTTTTTTTTTTTCCCTAATACCCCCTCCCCTTGCTAAAGTTGGGGAATGAAGTTTGGCTTTCCCGGAGCATGAGGGCTGAGACGGCGGGCGCTCTGCGATTCCCGGTCTAGCAGCCCCACTCCCTGTCCAGCTCCGGATCCACTCACCTGCCCTCCGGACCCCAGCCGGGACCATTCCCCCTTCCATCTCTGGCATGTATTATTGTGCTGCCCACCACCTGCCCCATGGCTTCTAGAAACTGGTGTGTAGAGGGAGAAGCTTGACCAACTGGTGCCAAAACTCTATGGGCGTGGGGTCTCGGCCGAGATGGGAGAACTCAGGTGTAGGAGGAGGAGTAGTAAGGTTGAAAACCCGCCAAGCCTGTTCCGGGCGTCCGCCGTCTTCCCTCTCGTGGTCTCCCACCCGCTCCTCCCTTTCCCCTCCCTTGTCTTCTTCCCTCGCTTTCCCCTCGTTTTCCGGTTTCCGAGCCTCGGACAGCTTCAGCATGGGATATTCTTGAGTTCTAGATTAATAGCAGGATCGGAAGACGCTCTAGTCCAAAGCCCTCGTTTAGCAGACAGGGAAACCGAGGCCCGGGGCGGCAGAGCTGCCTTGCCTGTGCTGGGATTGTGTGCTCCCGTGTTGGCTTGCCCCGCGGTTCTCTGCCTTCAAGCGTTTCCCCTTTTCTGGGGACCTGTACTGGAGTTGCGGTACGGCTTGTATTGCCCAACCGCGCCTAGATCAGGGCGCCCATCTCCCGACGGTTTGGTTTGAGCTCTTCCCCCTCTTTTGTCGTCTCGCGTCTCTAAGCTCCAGCAAGGCCCAGGTCCACGATCTCCCATGCCCACTCATGTGTCCGTGAATCACCAGGGCTGCCTTGCAGAGCGGGCCATTCTCATATTCCCGAACGCAGTATAAGGGCGGGGATGTTGTGATATAGAGGCTGGGGTCGCGGTGCTGCCCCCACCGCCCATAGGGCCGGGGCGTCCGGGGTGCGAACGGTGGTCTTTTCTGCCCGCGGATTGCGACCCTGGGGTGCGCAGGGGCTGTGGTGCCCCTGTCCTCCCTCGCCGCCAGCCGGGGGCGGGGGGGGGGGGCACTGGCCACATTGACCAAAGGGAAGTGTTGCTCAGAGGGCACTTCTGCCTGAAAGTCCACATTTTGGGAGGCTGTGCAGAACGTCTCAGATTTAAACTAAAGCGAAGGTCATTGGGCAGAGGTCTCACCACGGACGGCACTAAGCGGGGGGTTGTTCTTGAGCCCGGGCACACCTTTTCTGGAACAAGGTGTGCTTAAACATGCTGCAGAAGGGGGGCAGATGGTGTTTCTGCTGCAGCCACTATCAATTTCCCGGATTGTTGTCCCCCTGCCCCCCATACCAAGCGCTTATAGTAGTGCTCCCGCTCCCCTGTGTTCAGAGGCGGCAGCTAGCGGATTCACATCTGATCTACATGGCCATTTGATGCCCCAGAGGTCTGAGTGCCAAGGACCTGCAAGGCAAACAGTGCAAGGAGCAGCCACCTCTGGTGACACTGCACAGATGGCATCTCATTTAATCCTCAGCACAGGTGTTCACCACGGGCTAGGAAAGTGAAGCAGAGCGTTTTACAGTCACGGTCCCTAAGACTGTACTTTCAGGGATCATTTCTATAGTTTGTTACAGTCATGGTCCCTAAGTGGCAGGGCTGGAATTGGAAGCGGAATCTGTTTACTCCTAAGGGCTTTCCACTGAAAGCTGTGTTCTTCGCTGGGCTGTGGCAGCCCTCACCTACTTCACAGGGTAGTTGTGTCCCACTTTATAGAGAGGAAAACTGAGGTGCAAAAGGGTTAATGATGGCCAAGTTAGCTATAGAGTCAGAATTGGAATCCAGGTCTACCTGCTCCCAGTTCATATACCCAGTTTCGTTGCCTCTGGAAGTTCCTACGAAAACAATGCTGGTGACACTGGAGACGTCTTTAAGCATCTACCCCTCCCCATACTCCAGCATAACCCAATAATAGGAAAAGTGGGATATAGTAATGCTTATTTGAATGACAACTGTCATATCTTATTGAAGCATGTGAAATTTAAATCCAAGTCACTGGCTGATGAAAAGTAGCTCTACTAAGAGCGAAATGTACTAATTTTAAAGTCGTAACAGATCTTTTATGGAAAAGTAATGAAAAAGCAAGCCGAAGCATTTCCATGCGACACTGTCTCGTGTGTTGATGTGAAATTCAGCACGGATATAAAGGGAAGCTGTAAGACTACTGAAAACTTTCATGTTCACTACATAGCCGAGAAGGAAGGAGGAGGGGACAAGTTTGAAATCTCTTTTTGTTACTTTCCCATCCAACATGTTTTCCATTTACTAGTTATAAAATCCAAGGGAATATTCATTCGTTCCTTTTTTTTGGGTCTTTCGTTCACCATGTTGGGTAATCTGTGTCTCACTGAAGTTAGACCAGTTTTTCAACTCTCCGCATATGGTTTGCACAACTTGGAGGGTGAGGTGTTGTGTAATACGTTAAGCACGAAAAAAAGGAGAAAAGAAGTAAGGGGAAAAGACGAGTGTCATCTGAGGTGTCTAGATTCAAAGGACAGGTTCGGGATTTGGGAATCCTGCTTTTTCATCATCACCAGAGCCACACACGGGTGGCCAGGTATGAAAAGAGCAGCTCCCTGCCTCCAACCAGGCGGGTCCAGGGGAGAGAGGGAGGTGCTCTAGCTCCTGCGCTCCTAGACCTTTTTCATCTTGCTGCCCCACTTCCCAAGTTCGACCCAGTGGGACAAGGCGGGGTGGTGCTTTTTTCGGCAGCATAGGGAGTTGCCACGGCCACCACAAAACAGCTGTCAAGAGCTTTAAATGGCACAAATCCCCATGTGCTGGGTTAGATCGCAGCTGCTCCCGATCAGATCTCAGTCCTCCCGGGTTCTTTTAACTAGTTAGTTACTCTGCCCCCACATGGATTGTGCCGGGTCCAATCTGGGCAGGGTTTAAGTGGGCAGGTAGAAGGGACCCAGGAGATGGGACAGCCCAGAGCTGGAGCTGGCTTGTGCCCACCATGGAGCTAGATGGGGTCGGAGCCTGCTGGCAATGGCAGGCAGCTGGGTAAGAAGTCCCCTTCAGCTCTTCCGGACTTCCTTTGGGAAACCTCACTCAACGGATGTGCCCTGGGTGGGTATTTGCAGCCCCGGACTCAGCTGCAACAGCAACAGTTGCTGCCATATATCGAGCAATTAGCACATCTAAATTTTTTAAATGCTTTGGGGATAATTGAACACAAAATCCCGAGGACCTTTTATAGAATTGGAGTCTGAGTTCTGTCCTCGTTGTATTACTGTAGCATGTGATGTTAAAATTGTCACAGAGCTGAGGATCATGTAGTCTTAGTGCTTCTTTGTAGATGGGAAGAACCCATTTTTTTCCAGGTTCTAGAACATTAAAAATGTATATATACCAAAAAGAAAAGTATATCTACAGATTCCTGGGAGTGGGGACCAGGAATTTATTACATGAAAAAGTCCCAATCAAAGGAGGAATCCTATCACCTCCCTGATCAGTGATTATTACCCTTTGTTTGAAGTCTGGTAATGAAGGGTAGCCGTTCTGATCTCCTTCAGAAGGCAGATTCCTCACCTCCTGTCTCCATCACAGCCTTGCACACCCACATCTCTTACAGACACCCCTCCTACACCACTGTGAGCTCCTGGAGGACAGAGAGAGGGACTTCCTTATCTCTCTCTCCCCCCGGTGCCCAGCTAGGTGCCTGGCCCAGAGCAGGGGCTCGATAAATGTTGGTTCATTGAATAAGGCCCTAGTTTTACGTGCCATCTCCCCAAGACCAGGAGATACCCTGTCTTTTAACCTCTTTATCATCAGGGCCAAGTTCAATGCCCAACACCTACTTGGTTCTCAGTGTTGAAGAAAATGAACTCATAATTATCACCCTTCAAAACTTTTTTTTTACTTTAGCTATTTCCACCCCCCTCCCATACTTGTGACTCTGTTTTCTCTATTCATTTACTAACGCATAGTATCCTGAATGCCCACTATGCTCCCAAGCCCTGAGTTAGGTGCTCTGTGTATACAGGTGAGTGAAAGAGGCAAAGTCCTTGTCCTTTTGGAATTTACAGTCAAGCAGTAGAACATTGTCTGACACAAATGTTAACTACTATTATTATTACTATTATTTTGTTTTTCTCCTGTAACCGCGAGACCTCTCTGCTACTCCCCAATTTAGCAAACGTGACTTTTTTCTATGTTCCTCCTCTATTGTACTAACTTATTTGGTTAGCTTTCTGTAGGTGTTTTTCATCCCTAGGAACCCATGTTCTGTTCTTTCCCCCTTTCAGCCACATGTATGGGTCACTTGCTCTGAGCCCGGGGACTGCTGGGCACCTGCCACAGGCACAGCAGCTGCCCTCAGGTCATAGCAACAAGGCCAGCTTTTCACTCACCACTCTTCTTTCTCGTTTTCTTTTCCAGGGACATGGCCTTCATTCGGAGAAGTTGTTTGCTTTTCCGAGCCTGTCAAACTGCTGCTTCAGAGTCCCTGGAGGAGGCCTGGTTTCTCTCGGAGTGATCACTGAAGTCAGCTTAAGTGAGTTAGGTAAACCTTGGCCGGCTCTCAGTTGTGTCTTGGAGTGGGGAGCCCGGAAGACAGGGCAGGCTCCTGATCAGCCAAGGCAGGCTTGGGGGGCATCGCCCCACAGGGTTACAGGCAGTCACCGAGCCCTCCAGCGTCCCACTGCTTCCTTTAGCAGGTGTCTGTCTTCTCCCACCTTGGCACTTGTGAATTCCCCTTAAACTCCTGGTTTCCAGATCTGGTCTGACCTAATATATCCCACAACACCCAGATAGAATTTGGTAGAATTCAGCGGCTCACTGTGCTGCTTTCTCATACAGTACAGAGACTGACTCGGACATACATGATTCATTTTGTCGGCAAAACACTTAGGATCTTCCGAAAAGAAGTAGATAGCTCCCCTCTCAGCTTTTACTGCAAATGCTCGATAAAAACTCACAGTATTTTTCAGTATGGAAATCGGTTGCAGTAATTGCATTTGAATCTGCCCACAAAACGGATAGTTTTACATGTGCTTTTTAAATAGCACTAAGCTTCATTCCAAATTCAATCTTTGAAATAAGAATCTGGAATTGTTTTTAAGCTGCTTTGAATAATGCAAAATGACACTTTTTTTTTATTAAAAAAGGGAAAGATACTGGTTAACCAAAATTTTTAGATGCCCGTTATTTTGGCGTCACTGTGAAAATGTCCTATCTGTGTCATATCCTAGATGGCCACCTCCGAGGGAAACTCAGGGTTTGGAGAAGGGAGAGGCATCCTCTAGTCCGTTATCTTCTTGGAATGAGGACAGGATGTGGATACAAGTCAGGACTTTGGAGGGAAATGGACCTTGATTCAAAGTCACCTCATCATGACATCTGTGTGACCCTAGGTAAATTACTTAACCTCTCTGAGCCCCACATTCCCCTCACCGAAATAGGGATCAAAATACCCAGCTTGAAGGGTTGTGGTCGGGTGAGATGGGATAATGGACATAAAGGACTGAGCACAACTTCTGCACATTTGGGTAAGTACTAAGTGATATACGTTATTATAATCCAGACAAATCCACGTTCATTTTTGTTTTTATATTTTCTGGTTGCAATCACTCTGGGGAAAGAGATTCCCAGGAGGCAGACTGGCCAGGAAATCATTCCTCCTGACCACCTGGCTCTGCCTTCTCTGCCCCCTCCTGCTGTCTCCCTCCGTCCCTGGCTACAGGGCAGCTGTGCTCAGAGCTCAGCTGTGGGGGCAGGTCTTTAGAAACCCACAAGCAGCGGTCTGCTTTAGCTCTTTTTTTTTTTTTTTTGGATTTAATTTATAGAAATGCTTGAGAAAGATATAGTGGACAAGAAAACATACTCTAAGATAACATACTCTTATCTCTTAGTAGAGTTAGTAAGTGCGTCATAATTTAAGGTTTCTTGTCTAGTTTGTTGGCTCTACTAGGACATATTGCCTTTCCTGCTCTCTGCTGTTCTGTATCTCTGTACCTCCCAGCACAGACACATCTTATCTGCTCTAAGCACGGCCTGGGACACAGAATTGGATTTGGTTAATCCTGGCCCACTGGCTTAGAACCCAAAGACTCTGGTTCTTGCCCTGGCTGTGGTACCTGCTAGCTCTGTGACCTAGGGCAAGCCATGGACCTCTCTGAACCTCAGATTCCTTTTCTGTGAAAGGGGCTGGCAATGTCAGTGACCGTAAAGACTTCATTGATGGTGTGGGACCAACTGAGGCAACAAATGTAAAAAAAAAAAAAAAGTTTGAAAAGATTAATTGTTATTTGATTATAAGGAAATCGTCTCTTTAAGATAATCCAGTATCTTGCTAGCTTATTGATTTCCACCATAGGAACTGTCACGTGCTGTGTGATCGTAGACACGTCACCCAACTCCTGGGCTGTAGTCATCTCCCCTGTGATACGGGGGGAGCAGACTTGCTTACTGGAATCTTCCAACATGGTATGATTCAATGCTATTGCTGAGTTCACCTTGGAAACTGGAAGAGGCACAGGCTTTGAAGTCTGACAGACTGACAGACAGACTGACAGCCTGCTTCATAGCTTGCTGTGTTTTTGGTTTTTTGGGCCCTTACAGGATTGTCTCAGAGGGGTCTGGGTATTTTTGAAAACTTCAGAGTAGTTTGGCTGAAGGGCAGCTTTGCCTGCAATAAGACATCAGCTGTGCGCAGAGCTCTGCAGTGACAGAAAATGGATCAGACCAAGATTTAGGCCTGTAATTTCCAAACTCCGGGCGCTCATTTGATAGAACCACTTTGCTTTGGCATGCTGAATTTTTGTTGCCTAAATAACAGCACTCCCTCCAAGACCCGGGATGGTTTATTGGTCCCTTTGCCGTTTTGCTGCTCTCGAGGTATGGCTCCGGCATTTCAGACAGTCCTGCCCCCCTGGCCCCTGGCCCAGGGCCCTGCAGCTGTGTCAATAGGCCTTTGAAGTTCACACACCCCAGCTGACTGATCAGCAGCCCCTGGGATCATCTTCCCGTTTGTCACAGGAAATCAGGAAAGGTATGTGGAAGCTGGTGTTGCCTGAGAGGCGCGAGAAAGAAAACGATGGGGTCCTGGAGGAGAATATAGGAGGAATGTATCCAAATTCAGGGTCCAATTCCATTTAGCAGGCATTATTCCTCACTGCTCTTTCTCCTTCTGGCCCCAAAGCCATACGTGGAGCTGGTTTCTTTTTAACCGGTGCTTTTCCGGGGTTCTAACACAGTGACAGGATGTCGTGACGGCGGTGCTTCTGCAAGATCTGGCAAGAGCTTCTGAATAATCATAACGTGAATATTTGCTCAGCAGAATTTGAGTGCAGAGTATTATTCAATATTTTTGTATCCTCTCTTTGGGGGCCCTGGCAGTCTTTCGTTCGGCATTTACTCTGCGCTCTCTTTGGGCGGGAACTTTGCGGGTGCTTTACGGTTTCATCACATTATTCTCTTAGTTAGTCTTCACATCCATGAGAAGTATGTTGTTTTTATCCCTATTTTGAAAATGAGAAAAGCTCTGGGAGGTTAAAACTGGCTGAGGGTAATACAGCTAGCAAATGGCATAGCAGGTATCCCCAACTCTTCCACTCTTAAGCCCATGTTCGGAACTTCTGCTCTAGGCAACTGGGAATCGGAGTCTTTCAAGGACCAGCAAGCCTCCTTTTCTGTCCACGCAACTCACATTCAAAACTGTACGGTCATCTCCTCCTCCTCCTTATCCTTGCTCTGCACAGCCTCTTGGTCACCGAGTCCTGTCATTTTCCTTTCCCAATGTCCCTGGCATTTCTTTTCATTCTTACCCTGTTACTGCATGCTTGGACGGTTGCAGTAGCCTCCTAGCTCACATTCTCACCAGGCTTTTTCTCTTCCATCCTTTCTGGCTCACCTGCCAGAATCATCTTCCTTGAACACTGCTTTGTCCTAAAATGTGTCATTTAAAATGTTCCAGGGACTTTCCATGGCTCATAGGATAAAGTTAATACTCAGGGCTTGAAATCGAGAACCACCCCTCTACTTCCCACCTCCAGCCATAAATGACCTCAAAGCTGCTTTCTGGCCTTACCCATCACTTCTGGCAATAACTTGATGTTGCCTTGGATCTTTTTTTTTTTAATGTTATCTTTTTTTTTTTAAAATGTATTTATTTATTTTGGAGAGAGAGAGAGAGAGCAGGATGGGCAGAGGCAGAGGGAGAGAGAATCCCAAGGAGACTCCATGCTGAGTGCAGAGCCGGTGCAAGGCTCCATCCCATGGCCCTGAGATCATGACCAGAGCCGAAACCGACAGTCAGACAACCAACTGACTGCGCCACCCAGACGCCCCTGCCGTGAATCTTCTGACTTGGCATCTTTGCATGTGCTGTACCCTCGGCCTAGAATGTTGCATGTCTTTCTACTCAGTCTCCCCTCTGTTAAAAATCTCATCCTGGCCTGTCTTCAATGAAGCCTTCTCCGGTTGCCTTGCCGGAAGGTTGCCCCCGGAGCATTTTGTAAACACTTAAATAGTACATGTCACACGTAACACTTCCTCCCTAATGCCAATGTGACTGTGGGATGCGTGCGTGCATCCCCCCCATGGTCATTGTCTTAGCATGGTGCCTTGTACATAGTGGGCCCTTACTTGGCTGAATGAATGAACTAATGAAGAGGGGAAACTAAATGGGAAGAAATAAGCCACTTTTTGGGTGTTTACTGTGTGTTAGATAGTGTTGCTAGTACTTTTACAGGTAATAATAATTCCTTTAATCCTTGTATCTACCCCAAAAGATAGGTGATACTATTGTCCCCATGACAGAGATGAGGAAGCCAGGGCCCAATGAGCTGAACTGACTTGTCAAAGAATTAATGATAGACCCAGGATTCAAATTCACGCAGTCTGTCTCCAGAACCTCGGCTCTCACGATGGCTACCGCTCCATGAACGGTCCTGACCCTGACAGGTTCACTCATCTAGGAGTTACTTCACAGACTTAAAGATTTATCATATGTGACAGGTTCAGGAGATCTGAGGACGGTTAGGATCCAGGCTTCCTTTTCTATGACAGTACACGAAGCCTTGCCCACCTCAGCAAAGTGCATTGGGCCAGTTGGCGAGCCAATAGAACCAGTCCCAGGTGCTGGAGTTCCCCGGGTGACAAGTGCTATGTAAAAATGAAGGATGTGTTTCATGTTCTAGGAAACGTGGTAACTTGATTACACAGTTGTCAGACTACGGGCCTGGGGCTCCTCGAACACTCCACCTTAGGCGTGAGATGATTACTTGGTTAATAACCCTGATGGGCCTAGTGCACTTACCCTATGTTTATCACTCCTGTCTCATCATCAACTTCTATATTTTCCTTAACTTTACAACTCAATCTGTGTACCAGAGTGAGTGCAAACCCATATTTATCTAATTTAGTGAATATTTGCATGTGCTGAATTAGACTCACATGTTGTGTGATCAGTGTCCTTGGCTAATTGCATAATTCCCTTTGCATTTAATTGTCAGATGGCATCCTTTTTGTGTACGTGTGTGTGTGTGTGTGTGTGTGTGTGTGTGTGTGTCTATGGTTCGCTGCCTGTTGGGAGCTGCATGTGGAATCGTGGGCTGAGGCACCTGCCACGACCGAACCAAAGGCCTTCGAGAGCTAGGAGAAAGTGCCTTCCTTGCTTACAGGTGCTGAAACAAGGCCCAAGAAAGCGAAGGGACTCCTATCCAGCTAGCTCAGTCCTGAGGAGTCCTGAAGGCGCGAAAGGATGAATACTTCTGCAAAGGATATCCCCCCGAGCCATTCCAGTGTAGAAATGCCATGAATAATTCAAGCCAGTCTTGACAATTAGCATGGAACTTGAGTCTGGACAAGATTAGGCCAGGCCTACAAGAAGTCAAGTTTCTGGCAAGGAAGAATCTTAGGATATTCTGAAGTTATAGCCCTTAGCAATTGTTTTTCAGCTCTGGGCTGCTTCTTGCCGGCGCGTGTTTCATTGTAAGGAAGGTGGGCTAACCTCCTTTCCCTTCCTTCTGCCTCTTTTTATAAGATTTTTTATTCTTCTATAAAGCTAGCCCAGAAAAGAGTGGAAGATCCGCCCAGGCATTAGGGATTCGCATAGAAAGGGTCAGACTATTAGAGCTGAGTGGGGACTCTGAGATCTGGAGATCTGGTCTACGGATCTGGCTCTCCAGGCTGTATTTAAAGTCACAGCATTGGCTGGTGGCCGTTCTGGGACTCAAGTCTGTGTCTCTTCACTCAGAGTTCGGGTTTTCCTCATCACAGCACTCTGCTAAGGAAGGCACCAAGAGGACAAGGTGTGCCTTGACACCTCACACTTTCCTCCCTCCCTCAGCACCTTTACATCCTGCCTGGGAGTGCTAAGCCTGGGGTGTAGGGAGGCAGAGGCTCAGATCTTCATTTTGGCTGGGGTGAAAGGACTAGGGAAGAGGGTCCCCCAGTGGAGAAGGATTGCCCTGCTCCCCATTGTGGAGATTCCGAACTCAGAGAGGATTTAAGAGAACACAGTGGAGCCCAACACAGTGTTGGTCCAGAGCAGGAAATCTGCCAATATTTGCAGAATGAGCGTGTGCACTGGCCCGGGGATGAGGATGGGGTGAGGCTAGAAAGGTAAGAGGAGGCTAGCTATTGCTACCTGCAGTTTCTTTGCTTGGAAGGCAGAGAAAATCATGAGAGGCTTGTCACAGCGGACTTCCTGTCCTCACCTGCCCAGGAAGAAAGACCTGGTCGTTCCTATGGAACCACCGAGAATCATCAGGGCTGGAAAGCAGAGTCCAGGGGTGCTCTCAGAAAGAAGAGGAGAACGGCCACTGACCACTGTCAAATCTTCTGAACTTGGAAACCTTCCCACTGTGGCTGGGAGCACTGGGAATGCCCCTGCTCTCTGAGCCCCCAGTGGCCACGGCACTGTGACCACTACCCTGGCACCTGCCACCCTCTATCAGATAGACCCTCTCTATCTCCCGACCCCCGTCACTGTGTCTAGGCAACAGTAGGTGCTCAGTAAATGTATATTGAATGAACGAACGCATGGATTGTACACTGTTGAAACGTGCGGCTCTCATCAAGTTGGCAGGGAGAGAGAACGTATGGAAGTGCCAAAGGACTATGAAAAACATTTTACTAGCCTGTAGAGATGGGCCAGAGCAGTGAGATTAAATTTACCTGGTGCAAATGTAATACAAAGTCTCCATGTAGTTTCAAAAGGTCGATTGCCCAAACAAAGAGTGGTATATGGGGCGAAGCCCAGATTTTAAGAAGCCAGCAGGGGGTAGGTCTTGGTGGGCCATAAGCTCCACGTGATTAAGATGGTGATGTAACTGCTAAAATGGGATTGGATTCCATAAGGTGAAGCTGGATCCAGACCAATGCAGGCGGCGCTCCCCGTAGTTTCTGAGCTCACTCAGGGCACTTCTCGGGTATAGTGACCATGTGGGGTTTTATTAACAGCCACGCTTTAACCTAGATCCAGTGCTTTAGTTTACATAGTGTTTTCCCAGGCATGATCTCATTACACTGTCCTAATGAGACAGTTTGTATACTGGCAAGGGCAAGCCGACATGCTCAAGGTCACCCAGCTAGCGAGTGGCAGAGCCCAGCCTTCTGACCCCTTGTCCACACTCTTTCCGCTGACCACACCGCCTTTATGCAGGCCAGAGCCCTACTGTGCAGCATCTAAAAGCAGGACCAGCGTGACGCTTGTCAAGTGCTGTCACCAGTGGACACTCGGGTGGGCACCTCGCTATCAGACAGCCCGACAGCGATCTCAGAAACTGCCTGTCCTAACTCAGGAGGGCTTTGACGGGCCAGCTCACACCCGCAGGCGCAGAACCCTGGCCTGTTTCACAACTGCTACCAGACAAACCACCATCACCTCACCTCTGAGTGAGCCCAGAAGAGGACAAATCTCCGTCCTTAGCTTGCCAGGTTCTGCGGAAAGGATTTGTGAGCTGGCCTGCCAAGGAGGAAGAGGAAAGGGCAAAGAGCTGACATCTGTCGGATGTCTATTAAGTGTCTGACTCAAGACATTTCACATGTATTTGTTTCCTGTTGTTAACGCAGTACCTGTTTCTGTAGCCTCACTGCTCACCCTGGTCACCATTTGACTCCTCCACCCCCTGCCGCTGGGTTGTCATAATAATCCCTCACATTCATCTGGTCTCCCCCAATGGTTATCCACTTTCCCAAAAAAGCCCATGAAGAAGGAAAAAAAAAAAAAAAAACAAACAACCCTGCATGCTGTCACTTAAACGTGAAATCTAAAGAAGTCAGATATATAGAAGCAGCATCGTAGAACCGCGGGTCACGAGGGCCAGGAGGTGGGGGAAACGGTCAAAGAGCACAAAGTTGCAGTAATGCAGGATGACTGGTCTAGATACCTAATGTACAGCATGGTGGCTATTCTTAGTGAGACTCTTCAATACTGGAAATATGCTGAGAGTAGACTGCAGGTGCTCTCATCACTGAAAGGTAACTGTGTGAAGAGATACGCTAATCAGTTTGAGTAGTAATCATTTCACTACGTATTCATATATATGTATATCAAATAATCATTTTTATTAAAAACAAAGCAAAACAAAGAGATGGGTAGGGCAGAGATTACTCCCTTGTTTCATAGTGATGCAGAAGAATACCCTTCGGTCCTTTCGTGTGTCCGTCTGTCCATTCATCCAGCCTTTCATTCATTCTTTAACAAATATTTATTAACTTACTCCTCTGTGCTGGGAACTGTGAAATACATCAGAGAAGAAAAGATTTCTGGGAAACTCTTGGGGGAGATACAAACTTATACAAGGAAAGGGGGTATCAAATGTGGGGCTTGTAAGTAGGGAGGCCATGATTTTACCCGAGACGGTGGTGGGATGTCATTGCAGACCGTGACCAGCAGGTGGCACTCCGGGTCCCAGGAGGCCCCCGGAGCTCTTTTCAGCCTTCACGCTTTCATTTTATATTCATTACTGTACTTAAAATCAAATTCTAAGTCATATCATTGAAAGACTGTGTTCAATTTGATTTTAATTCCATTTATTTGATGTTAATTGTTCCATGCTCTTCTAAAAATGGTCAAATTAAATCTAGTTGTGTCAGGGCTTTCTGGGTAAGTGAAAGACTTGTCCAGAAATTTAGACTCCTAAATAAATTAGCATCTCTACTGATTGATACTAGCTCCTGAAATCCTTTCGTAGGAAATGCTCATAAAAAGTTAATGCTGCTGGGAAAATATCTGGAAGGATACCCTTCAAGATGTTGCTTGTGCAGTCTCCCAGTGGTGAGAATACACACTTTTTTTTCTCTTAGATTTGTCTGTACTTTATTCATTTTTAACAGTGAGCATGTATTATTATTATGTTTTTAGTTTTTCATTGACATATAACCTACAAATGGAAAAGTGTGCAAATCTCAACCGAATACCTTGGATTTATATATTTACACATGTGTGTAACTTCACCAAGATTAAGATATACATTACCAAAATCCCCCAAATTCCCTCGTGTCCCTTCCTAGTCACCCCGTATCCCTCCCCCCCCAGGAATCATTATTCTGTCCCCATAGGTTGGTTTTTCCTATTTTGGAACTTCATATATATGGAGTTATACAGGATTTCCTCTTGTATCTGGACTCTTGTTCAATATTATTTAAGACAATGTGTACAAATACCCCAAAACTCACTGATATGCTTGTTGAGTGTAGCAGAAACCTGCTCTTTTTCACTGTGGTGTAGTGTTCCACTGTGTGAATGTATTGCAGGTATGCGTTTCTATAATCAGAAAAGATTTAGTAAAAATAATCAAATATAGTCATGAAAGCTGCTTTTTTGCTGGAGGTGAGAGAGATTTTTCAACTGCAAGAGGATTCTCGGAGTATGTGGATTTAGACAGCGGGCATTGGCTTGGGCACAGAAGCACAGGGTCTTTGAGAGAGAATGAGGAGTGAGCTGATTTTGGATAGGCTGGTGGTGGCCCTCCCACTGGTTGTGTGCCCTAGGGGCAAGCCTTATAAGTCAGTGTGTTCGCACTGAGCGCCAGTCTCCTTGTCTGCAAATGTGTAGCATTACCAGACTGAGAAGAAAAAAAGAAAGGAAAAACCCAGAGCATCTAGTTAAACTTGAATTTCAGATAACGATGAGTAATTTCTTAGTGTAAGTATGTCCTGAGTATTGCATGGGACACACTTATCCTAAAGAATTGCTCATCGTTCATTTGCAATTCAAATATAACCATATTTTAACTGGCAACCCTGAAAGGAGATGTAGTAATAATCCCTGCTTACAAGATAACACAATTGTTTGTGAGAAAGTGTTCATCATAGGCAAAAGAGTACCTACAAATGAAAGAAACCAGAAGGGTCAGAAAGGCAGAGAGGAGGCCCCTAGGTTTGGCGCTGGGTCTGTAAGCCCCCAGCAGGACAGGGAGCTGAACTCTCTCACCCACCAGCAGCCCCCCAGGGCCCTGCCTGATGCCTGACTCTGAGAAGGAGACACATAAATCTCATCTGGGAAATTACTGAGTGGATTTGGTTTCCAGCTCCTGCACTTACTTGATTTTGACCTTAGGTAAGCTATATTTTACCACTCTGTGGTTCTGTGTTCTTATTGCATTCATTCAACAAATCCCTCAGGGAGCCTAACTCTGCCAGGTACCGGGGAGAAACCCGATGAACTGAGAGGTTTGTGCCCTTCTGGATTTTGTCTTATAAAAGGGAAGAGAGAAACTGGTAAACAAATAGACAAAGAGACAACTTTCGATGGTGATGGAGTGAAACAGGGCATGGTGACTGGAAGGGTCAGAGGTGCTATCTAGACGAGGTGTTGCGGAGGGCCGTTCTGAGGAAGTGATACTGAGCAGAGACCCCAAGGCTACTGACGAGTCAACCTGGTGAGGAACCCAGGGAAGCAGTGTCCTGGCCAGAGGGAAAAGCAGGTTTTCTTATCTGAAGATGGGGGGGGGGGGGGGCGGGCAGAAAACCTACATCCCGCCTCCCAGACGTGAAAGGGGTCAAATGACTGAAAGTTGATTGGTGAAATTATCAAGTTCCGTGCAGGTGAAAGAGATTGTGAACTTTTCTCATGGAGCCTCAACCCCAGTCCCCAGATCACCTGGAAAGTCAGGAATATCCAATTCTTTTGGTGTAGCGCAGAGCTAGTCAAGAGTCCTGTCTGGACCAAAGCGTTTTTACCAGCTGTGTGAGATATTAAAACTTTGTTTTATTTTAAAATGTTTAAAAACTTTGATATTGTTTAAATTGTTTAAAAACTTTGATATTGTCATGACATCGAAGCACATATGGTATTTTATAATTTTTTTCCCATTTCATTTTTCTATTATCACCCAACTGGCCCCTCCCCACCAGGTACCTTGAGAAGCATTGGCATAGAAGCTATAGAATCAGAAAAATCTGGGATTTATCGTAGCTCAATCTCTTTCTAGCTGGTTGACCTTAATTAAATAGTGTAGTCTCCCTGTGCCTTGGTGCCTTCACCAATAAAATGGGCATAACTCATCTTTATCCATTCATCTGTTGATGGACATCTGGGCTCTTTCCATAGTTTGGCTTTTGTGGACATTGCTGCTATAAACACTGGAGTGCGGGTGTCCTTTGAATACTGTGTTTGTATCCTTTGGATAAAGACCTAGTAGTGTAATTGCTGGGTTGTAGGGTAGCTCTATTTTTAACTTTTTGAGGAACCTCCATACTGTTTTCCAGAGTGGCTGCACCAGCCTGAATTCCTACCAACAGTATAAGACAGTTCCCCTTTCTCCACATCCTCACCAACATCTGTTGTTTCCTGAGTTGTTAATTTTAGCCATTCTGGCAGGTGTGAGGTGGTCTCATTGTGGTTTTGATTTGTATTTCCCTGATGCCAAGTGATGTTGAGCAATTTTTTATGTGTCTGTTGGCCATCTGTCTGTTTTCTTTGGAGAAATGTCTGTTCATGTCTTCTGCCCGTTTCTTGACTGGATTTTTTGGGTTTTGGGTGTTGAGTTTGATAAGTTCTTTATAGATTTTGAGTACTAGCCCTTTATCTGATATGTCATTTGTGAATATCTTCTTCCATTCTGTAGGTTGCCTTTTAGTTGTGTTGATTGTTTCCTTTGCTGTGCAAAAGCTTTTTATCCCGATGAAGTCCCAGTAGTTCATTTTTGCTTTTGTTTCCCTTGCCTTTGGAGACGTGTCTAGCAAGAAGTTGCTGAGGCCGAGGTCAAAGAGGTTGCGTTACTCAGCCATCAAAAAGAATGAAACCTTGCCATTTGCAATGATGTGGATGGAACTAGAGGGTATTATGCTAAGTGAAGTGAGTCAGTCAGAGATAGACAAATACCACATGATTTCATGCATGTGGAATTTAAGAAACAAAACAGATGAACATAGGAGAAGAGAGGGAAAAAAAATAAGATAAAAACAGAGAGGGAGGCAAACCATTAGAGACTCTTAACTCTAGGAAACAAACTGAGGGTTGCTGGAGGGGAGGTGGGTGGGGGGATAGGGTAACTGGGTGATGGGCTTTAAGGAGGGCACTTGATGTTATGAGCACTGGGTGTTATATGCAACTGATGAATCACTAAATTCTACCCCTGAAACTAGTAATACTTGATATGTTAACTAAATTGAATTTAAATAAAAATTTTTAAAAACTGGGCTGCCTGCGTGGTACAGTTGCCCATCATGTGTATTCCCAGTGAGGTGGAACAAGGTGATGTTCCGCCTTGTTGTTTCAGTTACACTGCAAACAAGTATCCATTTGCAGTCTACTTAGGGCTCTGTTTTTTGCATTTTTGTGCTTTTTGTTGGTGATTTTGCTGCTTAAAATGTGTCTTCAGTAAATGGTGTTGGGAAAACTGGACAACCTCATGCAAAAAATTGAAACTAGACCACTTTCTTCCACATACACAAAAATGAACTCAAAATGGATAAAGACCTGAATGTAAGACTTGAACCCATAAAACTCTTAGAAGAAAACGCAGGTGGTAAGCTCACTGACATTGGTCTTGGTGAAGATTTTTTGAATCTGACACCAAAAGCAAAAGCAATGAATGCATACATAAATCAGTGGGACTGCATCAGACTAAAAAGCTTCTACACAGCAAAGGAAACAATCAACGAAATGAAAAATCAACCTCCTGAATAGGAAAAGATATTTGCAAATCATATATCTGATAAAGGGCTAATATTAAAAAAAAAAATAAGGAACTCCAACTCAATAGCAAAAAGAAAAAAAAACAATCTTATTAAAAAATGGACAGAAGATCTGAGTAGACATTTTTCCAAAGAAGACGTACCATTGGCCAACAGGTACATAGATGATGAACATCGCTCATCACCAGGGAAATGCAAATCAAACCAAAATCAGATACCACCTCACACCTGCCAGAATGGGTAGAATCAAAAAGACAAGAGATAACAAATGTTGACGAGGATGTGGAGAAAAGGCAACCCTCCTGCACTGTTGGTCGGAGTGCAAACTGGTGCAGCCACCACGGAAAACAGTATGGAAGTTCCTCAAAATGAAAACAGAACTACCCTATGATGCAGAAATTCCACTTCCGGGTATTTTTTTGTTCAAAGAAAATGAAAACAACTCAAAAAGATACTTGGACCCCGATGTTTATTGCAACAGTATTTACAATAGCCAAGATATGGAAACAAACTCAGTATTTATTGATGGACGAGTGGATAAAGAAATTGTGTGCATATAAGTAGAATATTATCCAGCCACAAAAAAAAATGAAATCCTGCCGTTTGTTACAACGTGGACAGCGCTCAAGGGCACCATGCTAAGTGAATAGGTCAGACAGAGGGAGACAAATGCCACATGATCCCTTATGTGTGGAATCTGAAAAAAAACCCAACCCCCAAACCAAGCTCATAGACACAGAGAACAGGGGGGTGGTTGCCAGAGCGTGGGGGTGGGAGAAATGGGTGAAGGGGGTCAAAAGGTTGAAAGGAAAAACAAATTATATCTGTTTTACATAATATAATTAGAGAACAGAGACTATCTTATATTGAAACAGCAGTTCTTCAAAAAGATGCAAATATTAAAAATTGATTTCTCAACCATCAGTCTTCTCTCCCTAATCCTTCCTTTGTGATTTCTGAACTATATTTCTAAGGGATAAATATGATCACATTATTGACTCAGTTTAAAATCCTTCATTTATTTCCAGTGGTTTTAAAGACGAAGGGTTTTGTTGAGCCAGTGAATCCGACCTACTAATCTCAGCGGCTTCATCGCCTTTACTCCCCTCACCTTGTGCGTTCCACAAACCAAGGACTGTTGGAGGGGGTCACGCTTGCAAAGTGCCCATAGCTTTATCCCCATTATCCTGAAAGCTCTTCGAGGATGGGCCTTACAAAAGCCTAGCATTAGATGGGAAGAAAAGTAGCAATGACTAATACAGAAAGTTGAAGCATTTCTATGCCATTTTCCTAATGTATTTTTTAAAAATTAACAAGAGAAATAGTTGTCAAATAGAAAGTGTCATAGTTTCGGTGTTAAAACTACCTTAATGGACACTACAGTTAGGAATACCGTATCGTATATTTGAAAGTAGCGAAGAGAGTAGATCCTGAAAGTTCTCATGAAGAGAAAAAAAATTGTAACTAGGTGTGGTGATGGAGGTTACTTTGACTTCGCATTTTGCGGTGTATACGATGGTGATCATTTTGCAATGCATACAAATTTTGAAACGTGTACACCTGAAACTAACACAATGTTCTATGTCAGTTATAGTTCAATAAAACTTTGTTTACATTTTTAGACAAAAATGAGAAGCACCCCCCCCAAATCTTCCACTGATCTCAACTGAAGTGAGTAGTACTGAAAATGTGCCTTCTGGTGATGAGAAGAGACGCCAGCAACACAACAACAGCACCACATGTCCTTCAAGCACAGTCCGGAAGTGCTGGCTAGTGTTTCTAAGCACGAGAAGGCTGTGATGTGCCTTACGGAGAAAAGTCCTGTGTTCGATAAGCTTTGCTCAGGCCGGGGTGCAGTGCAGGCTGGGGGTTCAGGAGTTAATGGGTCCACAATAGACAGTAGATTGAGTAGGGTGTCTTTAAAGAGAAACACAGGTGAAACGAGGTATGTATTGATTGGTGGACAAAACTGCTGGGGCGAGAGGCTCACAGTAGTCTAACTTGTCCTTCCCCTAGGAACAGTGCTTCAGTATTCGCTAATTCAGCGTTTGTGGTGACTTCACGAAATGTAACCTTCCAGAGAAGCGCAATCCGTGTGCACTGTTACTAGCAGAGTGTGAGAATGCACGGGCTACGCCACATCTGGCAGCACTGGATTTTATCATTTAAAAAAATCGTGTCTGGGGCCGCCGGGTGGCTCTGTCAGTTAAGTGTCTGCCTTCAGCTCAGGTCATGATCCCGGGGTCCTGGATCGAGCCCCATGTCGGGCTCTCTGCTCAGTGGAGAGTCTGCTTCTCCCTCTCCTTCTGCCCCACCCCCTGCCCCGTGCTTGTGTTCTCTCTCCCTGACAAATAAATAAATACAATCTAAAAAACATTAAAAAATAAAAAAATCTTTTCTGATTTGATGGGTGAAAAGGGTACCTAATTCTAATTTGTTTCTTTGTTTTTGTTGTTGTTGCTGTTTGTACATCTGGTGAGGTGGAAGGTGTCTCCTTACTCTTTAACATCCCTTTGTCACTGTCACACTTCAGTACACATCTCCTCGTGTCCTTTGTGAGAGGAAGGATGGAGGTGGCTCCTGGCCATCCCAATAGCAGGAAGCCCGCACCAGGGCTGCACATGGCAAATTGTTTTATCACAAGGTTTTCTTCAGGTCAAGGGAAACCACAACTGACTGAGTCCCTGGCTTGCACACACGCTGTGCCAGGCTTCCCTGGGTAACAGCCAACTCTTTGTGACGCCCGTGTTCCTGCTTCCGGTGGTTGGAGCGAGCCTTCCAGTCACACTGCCTTGGTTCGTCCGGAAAACCACCAACCTACTGGGTGGGTGAACTTGGGCGGTTTCTTAACCTGTGGGCCGCCGCCTCCTTCTCTGTAACGACGGAGAGGATAATACTTCACCTTGTAGATTTGTTGTGTGGATACAATGAGTTAGGACAGGAAAATCACCTAGAATAGAGCCCACCGCACTGCAGTGACGCCGTACACGTTGGCTGTTATTACTAAGTACCAAGAACCATGTAGAGTACATCATCCTTGTCCCAGGGAAGCTTACTGAGGAGACAAGACGTGCACCCACGAAATACCTAGAACTCTTGACCTGTCGGTAGGCATGGCTTTGGAGAAAGAGCACCGAACGAACAGTTAGGTGTTAAAAAAAATCACAGGCCTGAAATGGCGTCACTTAGGCCAAGTCACAAACCCAGGACTTCATATCTAACCTAATTGTAGTTACAATCTCCCCCCTGGAATGTAGTTTTAGCTGGTCAGTCAGGAATTTTCTGATGAGCATCAATGAGGTAATGTGTCCCAATGGGCCCTCTCCATCCTCCAAAAGAAGATGAGGTAATCCACCTAATAAGAACCCCTAGGGGAAGGTGAACTTGCCTGAAAAGAGCCTTGCTTTTCTTTTTGCTAACCTTGCTCTACCCTCATTCTTGTTATATATATATATATATATATATATATTAAAAAAAAAAAAAAAAGCCTTCCGTTGTACCCAGCTCTTCGCAGCTCCCTCCTGCTTGCTAGGTGGGAAGAGGCTGCCGGATTTATGAACCGCTCAATAAAGCCAATTAGGTCTTCAGGTTTACCCAGCTGAATTTTTGTTTTCACACAGGAATTTTCGTTTTGCTTCCCATTTGTTGATTTCTTGGGCTTGAATCTCATCACCCCGGCCCTCACCTGTTGAAAATACAGGCAAACGCCTGCCCTCCCCGGGCGACCTCCCACCTGCTGTGCGAGGTTCACAACACTCAGGGGACAAGCGTTGACGCTCCCGGTTTACCGATGCGGACACTGCAGCCTCGACCGGAAGAACTTGGGACTCCCAGCGCGGTGCTCCTCCTCCCGCATCGCCGGGGTGCCTGGGCTAAGGTGAGGAGTGGTTTCCAGGGCTGCCCGGCCCCTGCCAGCTAGCGGTGGGCGACCCCGTTAAAGGAAGAGGTGTGGGCCAGGGGACCTCCTTCGCTCAGCAGGCGCGTCTTGGTGCTGGGGGAAACGCCTCCATGCTGACGCTGTCGCTGTCGCGAGCCGCTTCACCTCCTCCGAGCGTCACCCCTCCTCAGCGTCCAGGGCGCAGGTGACTTTCGGCCGCTCTGTCCTGGCCCCACCGGGTCCTGTTCTGGCTGGAGGCCCTTGCCTGCCTTTGTGAACAGCCTCCGGGGCTTCCCTCCCCCGTGCTCTGTGCTCCTTCTCTCTGGCACTTTCCCCGCGGCGCTGCAGGGAGGGCGTCTTCCTGGGGAACAGCTGGGCCGGCAAAGGCTGATGCGGGGCCTCCGCTCGCCTCTCCCCTTGGAGCATGAAGTTGCGTCCTTGCCCTCCGCTCTGATCTCACAGGGGCTGTCGTCCTGGTGACGCGATCTGCACCTTTTGGCAGGGGCCGGCATGAGTTCGCTGTTGGCGCTTGCAGACCCAATGCCCCGGTGACCTTTCTGGCTCGGTGATAAGGGATAAGTGTGGTATTCAAGTTTAGGCTCTTTGCTTTCCCTCCAGGTCCTGGCTGTTTGGTCATGAGGCCACCAGTCCGAAGCCCCTAGAATCTGAAATGAACTCTATCGGCTCACGTTGCTACCGTTCCAAGCGTTAGCTCCCGGAGAGCGGCCTCCTTAGCTCTGTACCTGGCACCTTAGCCCTTTCCAGGGCTTTGGCTTGTCAGAGGAGGAAGGATTATTTGGTACCAACAATCCTTTTTTGGCTCTGTTTTTTTCTCACTGGTTCATGCTCTTGCCCCCAGGCTGGTGCCAACCTTCTCTGCCTGTTTCCAGGCAAATTTCGTGCAGAGATGGAGTTTGTGTGTGTGCGGATGGGGTACCAGAACCCATCTAAAAATATAGCCACTTCCCGCGGCCCTTGGGTGACTCAGTCAGTGAAATGTCTGCCTTCAGCTCAGGTCATGATCTCAGGGTCCTGGGATCGAGCCCCGCATCAGGCTCCCTGCTCAGCGGGGAGCCTGCTTCTCCCTCTCCCTCTGCCTCTCCCCCGGCTCGTGCTCACTCTCTCTGTCAAATAAATACATAAAATCTTAAAAAAATATATAGCCACTTTGAAAGCCTCAGCAGCGTCCCCCTGCTCCTTGTCAGGTAACTCCCGCCCTTGCAGGAGGCGGCCCACGGGGGGAGCATTTCAGCAGCTGCCCGTTCCTGAGCCAGCCCGCAGCTTTCCTCTTCCACCGTCAGTGCAAATAGCCTCTCTGTCCTTTTTAACTCGGTTCCTGTTAGTGTCCCCTTTGAATAGGCTTTGCTCTTTGACTAGAATACCTCCGACCTATTATTCACTTAACAAACATGTGCCCTTCATTGTCTGGGTGCTGGGGGTGCAGCTGTAAGCAAGGCAACTCCCTGCCTTCCTGGTGCTGATGATGTGTGTGTGTGTGTGTGTGTGTGTGTGTGTGTGTGTACCCTTGTGCAGAAATAAACACATCCATGGAAATAAATACAAATCAGAATGCAGTAAATGTCATGTAGCTGGTGAACTTCTACTCCATCTTTCAAGGTCCAGACCAGGAGCCCCTAATCCAGGAAGACTGGCCCACACTGCTGCTTTAATCCTTTGTCCTTATCCACTTCCGGTGTTCTGTGTCCTTGACCCTAGCTCTTGACACGCTAAACACTGTAATATATTTCTCCACAAGCTTGTTTCTCACCTGACTGTGGGCTTCTTGAGATCAGACGCTAAGTCCTATCTTTATTTTCCCCAGCATTCCATAGAGGGCCTGGCACCGGAGGGGTTTAAGGCATGTTTGTTGAATGAATGCATGAGTGAATGAACGAATAAAGCAGTGGGTGGAAGCTCCATCTGTCAGGTAAGCAGCTATGCCAGCTTATTCTCTTAGTAGGGATAGCCAAATCTGAGTGCCGTCTATCAAACGGAGCCTGACTTGCAAACATACTGGAAAAGCACAGTGTGATGAATGTCATGCGCTCAGCCAGACCCAGGGAACCCAAATGAACAGACTTGAAACCCAAATGAGGGCAAACAACCCTCCTACTTGGCGCCTAAACCAAACCCAAGTATCTGCCATCTATTGGAATTTCCAACCGAACTAAAGTTGTTCCCTCCTGCCCACGCCAAATTTTACTTGGTAAACTACATGCAATGGGAATCAAGCCTTTATTTCATTCTAGAACAAAATAAGGAGTTTGAAAATGTTTTTAACCCTGAAAGTGGTCAAGACTTCATTTTATTAGCATCCTACCCTCCTGAGAGTCTGGTTGTCTTATGGGTTAAATGATGCCTCATTTGACAAATTCCTACAGCCACAGTGGTGGGTAGGACCGTGCCCTCATTTTCAGAGGGCACATCTCAGACTAACCCTCCTGGCCCCAGGCACTATGTTTGGTGATGGTGGTACCTCGTCATGTCCTCCTCCCACATCCAAGGGGGGTTTCATTGCTAGCACGACACATTCAGAGCCACCTGTCATTCTGTCCCAACAATGGCCCTTTGAGCTGGGCAGACCCCCGGATATTATCCCCACTTTGAAGATGAAGAAGTGGAGGCCAAAGAGGTTGAATGACTTGCCCAAGTTCATACTCACACTTGCCAGAGTGGTACAGACAGGATTCAAACTTCGTGGTGGTGGTGGGGTTCCAAGTCAATTTCTCCTCTCGGACTCAGCTACGCCCTCTGAGTGATAGCCAGCCGGGCATCGTGAGCACCCAGCGTGCTGCTCACTGGCATTTGCAGGATTTGGCTCCCCTAAGCGTTCCATCTTCTCCAAGTGAAGTTGTGCTCTGAGTTAAAGAAGACTGTTCAATGTGAGGGGAGGCATTTTGTCCCAGGCCATCAATTCCCTGCTTCTCCCTTCCACTGTCAGTGCAAGGAAATGCTTGGAGCCTAGTGCAGGGACAGAGGGATGAGTGGTGGGAGACATGCGGGTTTGGAAAGTGCTGGGACAGCAGAAGTGTGATTAACGCCTTTACCCTGCAAATCCCTCTCCAGCAGGGGCCCAGGCAGCAAAGATCCCCCTGCCTCCACCATCCCCCACACCTGCAGTTGCCACTCATGTTCCCTGAAGGGCCCCATGGACCCAGGGCAATGGAAAATTCTCTACTGCGCTGGCAGGAGGTTGAACACATCTCCTCCAGTGGGTTGTCTTTTGTGAAAGTCAAGGGCAGAGGGAGCCTCAGCTGCAGAATTGCTAGCCCCTGCGTGGGTGTTTTACCTGCAATGGAGGAGGCAGGTGAATCGTGGAAGCCCCAGGCTGGCAGCAGCCGAATCCCCTGGAAGTCCTCACAGTGTGCAAGGCTGAGCGGCAATCCTGTGGGGCGGGGGGAGGGCCAGAGAGCCGTGAGGCTTTCCTCCCCAGGAAGCCTGCAGGTGCCTGGAAGTGACAGAAAGTCACAGTGTAATGGGACTGGAAAAGCCCTCAGTGTGTCCCCTCCAGGTGTCCCTGAGTGTCCCCTGGTAGTCTGAGAGATAATCTTAGAAGTTGCATGGAGAAATACTGAGTTTTCGATGGAATAGTCATGCATTTTAACGTGTCTCTTCTATTTATGACAAGTCATATAGTTTTTAAAGTCTTTAAAGTCTTTGCAAGTCTTTAAAAAAACAGAAATTGACATTAAAAAGTGAATCGGTTGAAAGAAAAATATTAAGAGCAGTAGCATACTATAAGAGTTAAGAGAACGAGCTCCGTTTTAGGGGCTGTGGGGTGATGGGCAAATGCTTTGCTTTGCTACCGTTTCCTTATCTGGAAAACAGGAGCCACCTCGGAAGGGTGTCTAGACAGTTAAATGAGTGAACACAGATAAAGCTCTTGCGACATTTCCCAGCACGTACTAAGTGCGGTGTAAGTAACTGTTAAATAAAACTGACTGACCCGAGGTGGAAGGGGCGTACGGAACAGAAATCACGAGGAGGGTCCAGGACACCTGAAGGTTGCGAAGAATCTTCGCTGCTGCAGCCCTTCCTGTGACGGACGGGGCACCGGGTGGCCCAGAGAGCAGAAGGGATGTGTCCAAAGGTATAAACTGACCCGCATGATGGAGCCAGGACAGAGTCCCTGGTCTCCGGGGCTGCAGGGCGGCTGGTCAATGGAGAAAGGCTAGTTGTCCCAGGGACCGCTCCACAGAATGGCAAGCACGGTTTTGAGGGAGGTGACACAGACATTTCCTCAGAGGAGCCCTAGCCCGCCCTGAGCCCTTGGAGGGAGGCAGCCCCCTGTGGCTCCCTGGGTGCTGGGAAACTGCATAGCTTGGATGAAGCTCCGCTCAGGCCAGGGCCAGGCCTGCCTAGCTCACTGCGGGGCCTCGGCACCTAGCACGGAGCCTGGCCCAGAGCAGATGTCTGACGCCTGCCTGCCTGCCTGCCAGACTGAGTAAATGAACAAACCAAGGATCTCCCATCATCCCCGACGCGAGTGCTCGGGGGCCCTCTTGACGTGTGTGTGTGTGTGTGTGTGTGTGTGCACGCGTGTGTGTAGGGAAGGCTGTTGAGGTAGGAATCTGGAGGAAATCCTAGCCCAGCGCGGGATGTGTCAGACGTGAATCCACGCCCTGCACGCGCTATACATGTGTTCTATGCCCTTCGAGATCTCAAGGGTCAGTATTTCCTAGAGAGCCGAGAAAGGGTGAAACGTGTTAGTTTGAAGGAGGAAATGGAGATGAGACTGCTCTGGGGCCCAGGACCCAGGGAAGTCAGGAAGGATGGTGTTTGAAGGCCATTTAGCCACGAAGGCCTGAGCCTATAGGCAGGCTCAGGGTTTCGTGCTTATAACCAGCTTGCAGGGACAGCTGACAAGGGTACATTGCTCTACAGTTTACCTGAAGTGCTATCGCACTGGGTCCTCACACCACGTGAGGCTAGCAGAGCAGTTATTGCAATTGTCATTTAAAGACAAAGACAGACCAGAGAGGTTGAGTAACTTGTGCAAGATCACACAGCCATTAAATGGCAAAGCTGGACTAGAACCAACTCCTCTGATCCCGTGTCTGGTACTATCTGTCAAGCCAGGCTCATCTTTGGTAGCGTTCATCCAGGCAACCAACCCTGGGCATGTCATGGTGCTCAGCACATGCTGGCCATCCCCCCCTTCAGGATGGTTTGCTGACGAGCCAGTGGCCAAAATGAGTAGTGGAATGAGAGACGACAAAAGATCTGGGGTGGGGTATCAGGTGGGGCTGGAGGGTATAGGAAGAATAAAAGGCTAGAAGGAATTCTCTGAAGACAGGTACCCTTTTTATTGACTTTGCAATTGGCTAGGCCAGGCCTCAGCTTGAGCCTCCCCTTACTTTTGATTTATTAGAAAATTTCTAAATAGTTTCTTAAATACTTAGAATAAATCCAGAGTCCTCACAATTGTGTTTACATGCCACATAAAGCAGCTGCCCGTTATCCTCTCTTCTCTCAGTCTGTGGCCCTTCCAGTTCTTATTATATTGGCCTTCTTGGCCATTTCTAAAACATTCCAGCATTAGGCCTCAGGGCCCTTGCACTTGCTGTTCCCTCTGCCCGAAAGGCCTTTCTCCTGGATGTTATGCGGTCCACCTCAAATGTCGCCTCCTCGGAGAGGCCCTTTCTGCCCCCCGATCCCATTGTCCTGCTTTATTTTTCTTTGTAACATTGATCACTCTCTGGGATTCTATCACATATATTTGCATCTGTTTGCTAAAAATTGAGGATCGCAGGGGCAGGGATTTTGCCTGTTTGTTCATTGCTGTCCGCTCAGCACTTTGCACAATGGCTGGCATTAACTACGTCTAAATTCAATTTACTTTGAAGGAATTAATAAATTTTGAAGCTCTTGCCTCGCCACGGCTTCAGGTGTACCACGTTCCCAGGAGCACTGATCCTGGCCCAGCTCACCGGTACCCACGAGGCAGCCAGGCTTGTACCTTATGAGGTTCACTGGTCCCTTGGAGAGAGGAGGCATGTTTGGCAAGAGACAACCCAGCCCCGGAAACCTCTGCCCAAACCATCGTGTCCCAGTCTGGGAAGCAGGGGAGGGGGCAGGGGCGGAAGCTCCCCGAGGCTGGACGTGGACCCATTGGCCAGAGCCGGTCTGGGAAAGGCCAGGACTGAGAGAGGCTGGGGTCAGAATCAGGACCGCGGGGCTCAGAGAGCAGGTGTTGTGTGTAGGCCAGGAGGGGAAGCCACCCGGCAGGGCAGCACCGTAGCCATGTCTGGAAGGATCATGGGGTGTCTGCTCATGTGACTTCTAGTAGGCATTGATCCCCTAGGGCTTCCCAGCTGGCCCTGGCTGGGCCCGAAAGCTCCATTTCCCTTTTTTGGCAGGAATAAGGACAACAACAACAATATTGAAATACGTAAAGAAACTTCATATCTATCATCTCGTATCAACTATGAATGTGGTACAGTCATTGGTGTGGTCAACAAACACTACTGATCCCTTATTAAGAGCCACACATTGCCCTTTGGCCTTGGTCAAGTGCAGCAAATCTCTACACTGATAGGGGTACCATTTCTTCAACTAAATCGATTATCTGCTAAAATACATCAAGTGTTTTATCATCCGTGCTTAGAATAGTACTTGTCACATAGTAGATGCCCAGTTAATATTTTTGGATTGTTGGATTCATATATAGGGTTAATCAATTTCTCCATTTAATAAACAAGGAAAGAGCCCAGGAAAATCAGGTATGGGAGTCTGGTCCCAGGACGGTCTCACTCCTGAGGCCAGAGGGCTCTGGTCTAAAGCAGAGGTTCTAAGATTTGGGGTGTCACAGACTGCTACATTTCTGAACAAAACACATTGGAGAGAAGAGGTCAAAAGTTGCTGGCTTTTCATTTTTCCCAAGTAACGGGATAGAGAAAGAGGTTACTGATGATCCTTATTTCACAAAAGGACATTTTTTTAATACCCCAGTTGGGTGAGGGATGATCCCACAATTTTGAAAAAAATTGGGGACATTTTGGTTCTGTGGAAAAGCCATTACATGGTTTTTATTGTTCTCATTTCACTGAGGATTGTTGAAAATGTCTCTGGTCAGCGTGGAAGGGACAGGCCGGGGCTCTGATGAGCATCTGGGAGCCTCTGGTCTGGAGGTTCCGGCCACTCGAGGCCCCGCCTCTCTCTAGGTCCTCTCTCTCCTCCTTTCTCACCTCTGAAATACAGACACACAGAGGCACATTGCGGAGCTCCAGAGAGAAGCATGCCATGTATTGGAAGCGGATCTCAGATGCATACGAAGGCCATCTCTCGTCCAAGGACCGAATCCCTCACTCTGCAAGGGGAGAAGGGGTGAGGGTGGGGGCTGGAGCGTCTTTCCCACCTCCCCACCGACCTTCTTTATTATAATCTCAGTATTTGCTTATGATTCGTATTAATCACATGTAATAACCCTCCCAATTATTAAATTATAGAGACATGCATTCCCTCAGCCAAACAGAATAATTATTTACTACAATGAATTAACATATAGAAAAGCCTCAGTTCTATGGAGGCTGAAACTTAGCATAATGAATTTATCAGGCTTAAAAGAAGCCCAGACAGGCTTTTTTTTGGTGAAATAAATACACTGATTACAGCAAAGCTCATTCGTGCTGGCATCGTGCCATTTGCTATTTCTTTAATAAACACAGCTTGAGTTGTTTATCTGTTTTCAATATAATTTATTGAGGCTCCCCTTCTCAATTAACAGCCATAGTAGGGGTGGGGGTGGGGGCGGGGAGAACATGTTCTCACCAGCCTCCTCCTGCAGGTCCGGTCCCCCAAGTTGCTCATTTGGGGCCTCCTTTGTGATTTGATAGGCCTGCCAATCAGTGGGCCTGGTGCATGGATCTGCTCTGCGTTGACAATATACTTGTCACTTGGAAAGGCATCTCCAGGCCATCAGCCTTAGCAGGGAGGGGAGCCAGTCAGGGGGAAACAATTATGCAAATTTAAATTCTCCGGAGCCCCTGCCATGACCTGGCAAGAGAATAAAGGTCTGCCTTCCATCCTACTCCCAAGAGGCAATAGGCCTTCTTGCCACATGTCTTCTGGAGAGATTCCTAAGTTATTTACGCATCTTTAAGATGGACTCGTGGACACATGGTTTGGAAATAAGATTTATGGGTAATTCGGCCTGAAAATCCCTATTTTTTCATGGTACCTACTAAGCCACTCAGTCTCCTAAACTTATTTTTTAATAGTGATTTGGGGACTGTGACAAATGTTCGCAAAGGGACATCGAGCTCATTCATCCACTCATCCATCCATCCATCCATCCATTCACTCATTCAACAAGCATGCTTTCTACAGTGCAGCACTGGGAGCTCATGGGGCTTAGAGTTTCTCTTGTTCATTCGGTTAAAAATGTCCATCGAACATCTACACTTCAGGCGCTGGCATGAGGAAGGGAAAAAGGCAGATGAAGCTCCTGCTGTCATTGAACTTTGCGAGGACTGGCTAAAGGAAGATGGCAGCCATGACTTCTGGAAGTCACAGCTCTGTACAAATCCCCACTCCTGAGTGTGGGCTGGATCCAGGGATTCACTTCTAAGAAATATAATATAGCCACGGTCATGGGGGGACACTTCCGATGAGGGTACAGAGATTGTGCCTTTCATCTTAGCTCTCTCTCTCTCACCCTCTCCCTCACTCTGTCGAAGCAAGCTGCCCTGCTGTGAGATGCTCCATGAACACACCTGCCTGGCCAGGAACCAGGGGCGGCCTCTGACCAACCAACGGCTCCTGAGAAACTCAGGCCTCAGTCCAACGCCACAAGGAACAGAATCCTGCCAACGCCGACGTGACTGAGCCAGGAAGCCGACCCCCCCCACCCCCCAGCGCTCAGCCTTGAGGGGCGTGGGGGCTTGGCCAACATCGTGACTGCAGCCTGTGCAGCTCAAAGCCAAAGGCCCCAGCTGGCCACCCTGGATTCCTGACCCCCCAAAACTGTGAGATAGTAAACGTTTGTAAGCCACTAAACTCTGGGGCAATTTGATGTGTAGTCAATGATAGTAGCGGGGGGAGGAGATGACAAACTATACAAACGGACGAACAGAATAGAATAGATAGAAATGCAGAAGGAAAACATCAGCTGGTGACAAGGCGGGCTGAGCATTGATGAGGGCAGCATACTGGAGTGACAAAGGGGCTTGGTGACAGTTGGCGTCTCAGAGTGGGCTAGGCTCTAAAATTCCTCGGATCCAGTGCTTCCGGTGAAGATTCTGGGTGCTCCGCCTGTCTATCCCAAGGGCGCCCTGCCTTGGGTCAAATACCCCTCGTGATGGGAAATACACTGCTTCCCAGTCACACTTTCCCATCTTTGGGTGTGAAAAGTACCTGGTGCTGAGCTAAAAGCTGCCTCCCTGTGGTTTTGTCTCCCTGGTCCTGGTCCTTTTGTGGCCACACGCCTGCTCTGCTGTTCTGAGCCCCTCTCCCGGACGGTTGTCTAACGCGTCCTTACTTGCTCTCTATTCCCTGAGCTGCTTCCCCTTTCCTTCTAGACTCCTGGCCTCATTTGTTGTGACACCCCTTCTGACCTTTCTGATTTCAGGCTTTTGAACTCCCCTTCCTCGACTCCTTGGGTCTCGCTCCACAGTCTCTCCTCTCGCTCCAGTGGTCTTAGTGTTATTCCCATTTTACAGAGGGGCAAAGTGAGGGCTCAAGACAGATTAAGTGACTTTGCCTGCGTCCCTTTACTGGGACACGGCAAGGCTGGGATTTAAAAACAGGTCTCTCTGGCTCTGAAAACCCGAGCTCGGTTCACAAAACCAAGATGTCCCCGTCACTATGACTGAGGAACACATTTCACGAAATTTAGTGGCTTACGACAACCGTTTCTTGGGCTCACCTATAAAAGCAGAGAGGGCACAGCACGGAGGGCTTGCTTCCACTCCATGGTGTCTAGAACTTTAGCTGGAGGACTCGAAGGCTGGAGACTGTGCTCCTTGGAAGGCTCACTTGCTCCCCACTCTGCCGACTGAGGCTGACTTGAAGCTGGGGGTCTAATTCCTCTCCGTGTGGACCTGCCCATGAACTGTCTCCACACGGACTAGTTTGGGCTTCCTCGGTGGCACCCACATGTGAGGGTCCAGCAAGGAGAGAGACCAAGCAGACATCATACCTGCTTTTATGAGCCCGCCTCCGAAGGGGGCGGTATCTCGTCTGCTGGGTCCTACTTGTCAAGGCCGTCACAGGGGACTGTGTGAACCCCCGGGGCGGGGGGGATTGGCTCCACACTTGGATGGAGCGGTAGCGAGGTCTGGAAAGGAGATGTATGGCCAGACACACTGCCCTGGCTGGCTACTTATGGAAAACACAACCAGCCACTTGAAGGAACCCAAAGGAATACATCCAGGAGATGGGGAGCTCCCCAGGGTGACTTCGTCCCAGTCTTTATAATGCTTGTAGACCCAACACATGGAGACACACGTAGCGTTTGTTGAACCGAACGAATACAAAAAAATCCAAGTCTAGCTGTTTGGAGGGAGTTATTATTATTCTTCCAATTTTCCATCTACTGTTTTCTCTTTAACTTCCGCAGCCAAAATGTTCTATTTCGTTGTTTTGCCTCAAGGTTTGTTTCTTCCATCGGAGATTCAAGGATGGGCACCTGCTTCATGCTTGCGGGGGTCTCTGGGGGAAAGCTCTTAAAAGCCTTGAAGGTGCGTCATCGAACTTCCGGCAGAGCCCTCAACTCTTAGGACAACATCGCCTTTCTGCTTTGCCCAGCCATGCTCAAAGCCTGGGGACTCTTTTTCCCCCCTGGAACTTTCCACAGACTGTACATGGAGGTGACAGGGGACCTGAAACTGAAGCCTTGAGGCTTGCCTTGGGACATTTGAGGGCTGGTGGTCTGTATGGTGGTCTGATTCCCTAGGCACTGCCCCCCGAGCCTGCAGTCGTGGCTCTGAGCGATGGACACCACCGCTGACTTTCTCTCCCAGGCGGAACCGGTGTGTGTTTCCGTGCGAGGAGGGCAGGAAAAGGCCTGCTGGTGCCTCAGCAGAGCACAGGGCGCTGGCTGATGAGGGCCAGAGCGGGGAAGGAGGTCGTCGTCCTTGGCAGCCCTGGGTTTGTGCGGGCGGCTGGCAGCGGAGGGCTGGGGAAAAGGAGATCGGGGGGCTGGCAGCCCAGTCGGGCCTTAGAGCGGCCACCTTCCGCAGCCGGGGGGTGGGGCGGTGGGGGGTAAAGGGAAGGCAAAGGGCAGGCAGACAGGGTCCCCTGCTCCTCGTCCCCAAAGAGGACAAAGCCGGCAGGTATGGCTCAGCAAAGAAACCCCCTGCTCCATTGATGACCCCAGTTAACATCCATGGGAGATGATTTCTTTCGCAGGGGCTGTGGCCTGGTAACCGGGGAGGCACGGCCCTGGCGGCTTCGGTGCTCATCCTGGGGGTGCCCGGCTGACAACAGGGCCCAGATACCGTGCATCTTCCGTGTTAACAGAGCCTCTAGGCGGCCTTTAAATCATTCCAGGGTCACGTCCCGAGAGCTCTGAGATAGAATTAGGGTAGAATTGGGGGAGGTAGAATTAGGGTAGAATTAGGAAATCTAAGGTTCTCGGGATGCCTGGGGGGCTCAGTCAGTTAGGTGGCTGCGTTTGGCTCAGGTCATGATCCCAGGGTCCTGGGATCGAGTCCTGCCTCGGGCTCCCTGCCCAGCGGGGAGCCTGCTTCTCCCTCTGCCTGTCGCTCCCCCTACTTGTGCTTGTGTTCTCTCTCTCTGACAAATAAATAAAATCTTAAAAAAAAAAAAAAGGAAATCTATGGTTGTCTATAAAAAGTAAAAGTTCAAAATTTTTTAAATTGTAAAGAGTATACTCATAATAAAGGAATTTAAAAATACAGATGGTTAAAAGAAGAGAGCAAATACTCAAAAAAAAAAAAAAGCCTTTCATCCTTTCAGAGATTCTTCTCTGTACGTATACACACACAGGTAGAAAATGTGTTGAAGCCTATAAATATGGTTTATACTTGCCAAACTGGTAACTGGCTTCCTACACCTTCCTGCTCTCCAACCCCCACGTCTCCATCAATCAGCATCCCTTTTGATACCCACTCTGAGGAGTCATTATTCGTTTTCTGGGTATGCCAGGATTTCTGTTACCAATTCCCATTTTAGGACATTTAGATAGTTTTCTTTTTTCCTATTAGAATGAACAGCACGATGGGCATTCCTACAACTAAATGTCTTCATACCTCTCTTCCTATTTCGTTAGTAGGTCTTCCTGAAAATACAATACATTTAGTTGAAGCTATTTAAAAACGGCTTTTGAAAAAGTTAAAAAAAATGTCTCCCCAAAGTTTGCTATTTATGTAATAGCATCGGTGCTTGAGGAAGCTAATAAATCATCACTGACACTTAGTGTTTTCCACGTGACAAACATGGTAAAGGTTTCACCGACATCATCTCAGTTTCCCCACTGACTTTATGAGACAGGGTGTTATCCCCACCTTGCAGATGGGAGGACTGAGGCCCAACGGGACGAGGTAGCTTGCTCAAGGTGATGCAGCAGGAAATGGCAGAGCTGGGATTCCAGACCACCTCAGACGGACCCCAGCCCCTGCTCTTACTCTCATGCTACCTTGCCTCTCGCTCGCACATTCACGAAAACTGCTCTCTGAGGAAGTGCCTAATTTATTTTTTCTTACTGCTAAGCTAGTGTTCCCGCTCCCGTTTTGGCTGCTGTTTTCATGGGCCGAAGAGGCTCTGAGTCTCTCAGAACCGTTTTTGATTAATTAGATTTTTCTTGCCAAGGAATTAATTTGCTCCTGCTGCCCCTCCCTTTTTGCTCAAAAAGCACATGAGAAAATGATTTTAGCAGCGGGGATAATTACAGAAAATGTGGTGGTAACTCGGATAGAATGCAAATATTTTAGATGTTTTTATTGTTCCCCAGGATGGCCAGAGTGGAAGGAAGAGGGTGAAAGAAGCCCCGGCAGACAGGAGAGAGCAGGCACCACGCGGGGACCTCACGCTCACCTTCCACGCCCGCGCCTCTGACCGGCCCCAGGAGAACCACCTCCGGGCTTGAGCCTGGATGGTCATGGGAGGACAGCAGCCCACTGGAATCACTGGGTGGACTCTCAGGTCAAAGAGGCACAGGGGAAGTCGAGGCCCTTGTTTTCCTGGCGCTTTCCTTGCCTGGTTGTCGTAGTTTCTCTCTGATGCGCGTGTGAATACCTCAGCCCCATCGCACGTTCACACCTGCGGGTGATGGGATTTCAACTCGGAAGGCTGCAGGAGATGCTTGCCCAGAGACAGGGCAGAGAGTGGCTCTGGGGTGAGGGGCAGGGTGGTGTCACTGATGGCGGGCGTGGATAGGACTCCGTCCTTAGTTCCCCTTCACTGGACCTGTCCTACACTTTCCACATTTACTCCTTCATTTTGCTGGAACACTCCTTAGTAGCTTTATACGAAAGCATCCAAGAGGATAAATTGTCTTCATTTTTGCCAGCCTCCACATTCCATTGTTCTGCTCTCTCATGGTTGATATAGTTTGGGTATAAAGTTCTGGGCCGAGAACTAGAATCTGGAAGGCATTTTCGTCCCACACTGCTACTCGAAGTGCGGTCCGCGGACCAGTATCGGTCTGCAAACTGTTTGCCATCCATCTGTGATGAGGTTAAGTACAGAAATTAAGAGTAAGCTTTACAAAACTTAAACTGATTTGACCGTGGCATTTTATGTCTCTTGAAGCTAATGATAACATTTATTTTTAAATTTTTAATTTTTTAAAGATTTTATTTATTTGAGAGAGAGAGAGCATGAGCAGGGGAGAGGGGCAGAGAGGGAGAAGCAGACTCCCCGCTGAGCAGGGAAACCAAGGTGGGGGGGGAGGGGGTTGATCTCAGGACCCCAGGATCAAGACCTGAGCCTGAGCCGAAGGCAGATGCTTAACCGACTGAGCCACCCAGGTGCCCCTGACGATAACATTTCAATTTGGCTTTTAATTTGTAATATTTTGCCTAGTAATTATTTCTACTCTATTTTATAAAAGTAGCAGTCTGTGACAGATTGAAAACAAAGTCAAGTCTCTGCCTCATAGTTTGAGAAGCACCGTTCTAGCATATGGTGCTGTTCTTGAGAAGTCCTTTGTCAGTCTGATGCTGGTATTTTCTAAGTAGTGTGTTTTTCTCTCTGAAGCTTTTAGGGTTTCCTCCTTCTCCCTAGGGTTCAGAATTTCACTATGAGAAGTCTTAGAGAGGGCCTTTTGTCATTCATTGTGCTGGGCCCCCCACAATGGATCCTTTAACCTGGAGACTCTTCATTCATTCATTCATTCATTCATTCATTCATTCATTCATGGATTCGTTCATATTAATTTCTTCCCTCTCTTTTTACTCTGCTCTCTTTTTCTGGAGTTCGTGGTAGTTGGATATTGGGCCTCCTGCTTCATATGTTGAATTTTTTATCTGTCCCCATATTTTCAGTCTGTTCTTTTTGTTTTACTTCTTATAAGAGTCTTCAACTTTATCTTCCAATGCTTTCATTTCGTTATTTGGGCTATCATTTATTATTATATACACTATCTTTTTAAAAAAAGATTTTATGTAATTTTTTTTTAAAGATTTTATTTATTTGACAAAGAGAGAGACAGCCAGCGAGAGAGGGAACACAAGCAGGGGGAGTGGGACAGGAAGAAGCAGGCTCATAGTGGAGGAGCCTGATGTGGGGCTCGATCCCATAATGCCGGGATCACGCCCTGAGCCGAAGGCAGACGCTTAACCGCTGTGCCACCCAGGCGCCCCGAAAAAGATTTTATGTAATTTTAAGTAATTTCTCTCTCCATCGTGGGACTCAACCCTACAACCCTGAGATCAAGAGTCAGCACCCCACTGACCGGCCAGCCAGGCGTCCCTATACTATCATTGTTTTAATTTCAAAAGCTCATTCTTATTTTTTTGATTGCCTCTTTTTCATAATATTCTCTTCTTGTTTTGTTTTTTTTTTTTTTTGATATTCAATAATCCGTATTTTGAGGATACTGACTGGATATACTTTTTTTTTTTTTTGCTAAGTCTTTGTTTCCTGCGTGAAATCTGTTTCCTTCAGTTTCCTTTTCTCTGTTGATTGACTTTATTTATTTTATTTTTTTTAAAGAATTTATTTACTTATTTGACAGAGATAGAGACAGCCAGCGAGAGAGGGAACACAAGCAGGGGGAGTGGGAGAGGAAGAAGCAGGCTCATAGCAGAGGAGCCTGATGTGGGGCTCGATCCCATAACGCCGGGATCACGCCCTGAGCCGAAGGCAGGCGCTTAACCGCTGTGCCACCCAGGCGCCCCCTGTTGATTGACTTTAGTCTCTCTTCACGTTGCCAAAGATCTTGGTTGTCCATTCCTATCTAATTGTAAGACATTACGAAGCTGTTGGATAGCTCTGTGTATGAGTATGGATACAGGGGCTTGTCAATTGCCAGACCTCACTGTGGGCGATTGGGTGGGAGGCTGGCACTGAGGAAACCTGAATAACAGTCTGTGAAAAGTTTTTCTTTGGGACTGTTTGGATTTTCCAGGGAAGAATTTCCTGATCTCTTCCCAGGGGAGGGTGGGGTGCATGTCTAGCTGCTGGTGTTCTGCATATCCTGTGGGAAAGAAGGACAAGGGGTTCCAATGTTCAGATGCGGCGGGTCTGCAGCTCTGCACTGCCCCCACCCCTCCTCATGGCAGTTTTCTTTTTCTTTTCTTTTTAAGATTTTATTTATTTTAGAGAGAGAGAGAGGAAGCAGGAGCACATGATGGGGGGAGCGGGGTAGAGGCAGAGGGGAGAAGCAAATTCTCCGCTGAGCAGGGAGCTGGATCCGGGGCCCTGAGATCATGACCTGAGCCGAAGGAGACCCTTAACCGACTGAGCCACCCAGGCGCCCACCAGAGCAGTTTCAATCACGTCTAGAGCTTCTCTGGGGTTCCGTGAGGCAAACTGGGGATCTTTGCCCTTGGCCTCCTCTGCAAACGTTTTGATTTGTGTCTTTCTCTGCCCTGCTTCGTCATGTCATCCATCACTCTTCCAATAACTTCTCCCCTTTCAAAAATTTAATGAAATCTCTCATCCACTGATGCCCCCTTCCCCATTCTCTTTGCCTGGGAGGGAAAGCAGATAAATGCTTGTGATCAATGCATCATTTTGAACCGGAAGTCTACACTCCGTGCTTTCAGAGTTAACTTGTGCAAGATGGAATATTTCTTCATTTTTCGTTAGGTTTAACCCATTTTGGACTCCACTGTGTCTTGTCTCCCTCGTCTTCATCCAACTAATTGATAAGAACATTGAACAAGATAGGGTCTAGGAGAAAGCCCAGTGGCATATTCCTAAGGGCCTCCACTGATGGAGTTGGGCCCTGTGTCTGTCTTGTTCACACCGCAGCCCCTGCGTGAGAGCTTAGTTTTTGTATAATGAACATTTGTTGACTGTAACCGTCACACCAAAGAAAAGAAAGGAGGGTGATCCTGTGAGATTTGCCCCCGGCCACCTTGCTGGGTGTCACCGCGGCCCTCTCGCTCAGGAAACGTTATATAATCATCCCTTGTAGGAATTCTGTAGGGATGGATATTCAACTCAGGGTTGTGGCTTTTGGAATATGTCTCTTTACTCCTGAAAAGAACAGCACTGCTTGTTCTGGCTTTTCTCCTGGTCTTACAGATCGCACTGGAGACGCCTCCCTACGCTGGGTTCATCGGTGTGGGCCTGGTGCGTCCAGCTCATTTACAATAGCTGAAGCCTGTCTTACTAGTTCTCTTCACCTTGGGTTCCAGTGTCGTCCTAAGCGTGTATATGCTGTGCTTTCCAGCGAGAACATTACTGTCCTTCATAGAGCTAAAGGAGTGACGTAGATCTTGCTTTTTTTCTTTTTCTCATCCGTGAGTATGCCCTGACACACTCAGTCAGTCGCCTCCTTATTCTTCCTGGTCCGAACACTGATTTTAAGAAAAGGGGAAGCTAAGAAGTCACTTGATCAGGTGCCTAAAATCTTACTACCGCATGAATGTATTTTACTTTAATCTGTCTTCTATTGGTCTTGGTGAAAATAGGTGTGTTTTCCTTGGTAGCAGGACCTGCTTGTACCAGTTCTAGAATGCCTGCAGGCTTGCCGCACCTGATAAGTGCAGTGGACCTGAGCAAGGTGCAGAAGCCGCAAGTGTCCAGGTGAGGTTACAGTGAGAGCCACGACTCCTGGACAATGGCGAGGTGAGGTCAAGGCCAGGCCCTATGGCTCAGAAGGCCTCGGAAGACTATGTCTGCTGTGACCCTTGACCACCTCTTAGCTTCATCCCAAACCATACTGTCCTTGCTTGTTATGTTCTGGCCAGACAGGCCTTTCTGTTCCTCAAACCCACTGGCCTGTTGCTGCCACCGGGCTCTTGGCATTTCTGTTCTTGACGGCCTGTTCTTTGTCCCGGTCTTTGCATGTGAGCTCCTTCTCTTCACTCTGATGTGAGCTAGAAAGCACCGTCCTCAGGAGGCCTTCCCTGACCACTCTAGCCGACCTGGGCTCTCCCCTCTCTCGCTACTTTTTTATTGATCATATCTCTATAACTCATCGGTATTAGAAATGTTCTCATTTGCGTGTTTACTGGGTTAGTATGTCCTCCGCCATCAAATGTAAACTCTAGGGACTTTATTTGCTTTTCTGCTTCTGACTTGCGGGGCTTAAGCTGGAGCGTGGCTCACTGAAGGAGTGTAATACACGTCCGTTGAATAAATGAATGAGAACAAGTTTGCCAGCTTTGTACGTCTTCGGAGGGTAATCCTTGCCTGTTGCAGGCACACCTTGAGGGTCCACAGTCTATGCTCTAGAGGAAGGGTCTGCAAAATCATAGCCCTGGGGTCCCATCTAGCCCGCCATCTGTTTTTATGAATACATTTTATTAGAACATAGCTGTGCTCATTCCTTTCCATATTTTCGATGGCTGTTTCCCCCCTACAATAGAGTTCAGTTGGTGAGACAGACCAAAGGGCCTACAAAGCTCAACGTTTTTACTAGCTGGGCCTTCACCGGAAAGTTTGCCAACCGCTGCTCTAAGAGGACAGATTCTCCACGTTACTTCAGACCTCTCTTTCCTGTGAGTTGACATCAGGATGGCAAGAGGCTCTGTTGCCTCCCAGCTCAGGGGCCTCTCTTAGGCCAGCATCTTTACTATGGGACTAAATCTTCCTATTCATAAAATTGTTGGCCTTGACAATCTGCTTAATGCAGGTGGAAAACTACTTTGACCTGAATTATCCAGAGAACAGAGATCAGTGTGTTTTCTCTAATTGTTAATTATCAGGATGACACATGGTATGGGCCATTCTGCCTGTCTGTCTTTTTATCTAGAGGAAGGCTTTAGCAACGCGCCTTGGTGGCATGAAAGATAGACTTCAACCGTAAGATTTTATTATTTTTATTATTTCCCTTTGCTTAGATCTCTATAAGAATCATGATGTTTCCAAGGCAACACATGGCTTGGGGAAATCGGAGAGAATACTCTCGATGCAAAGGGATAGCATCACAGCTACCACAACAATGCCATCCTGCGTGCAAACGTCAGATGTTCAGAGGGACCGAGTCATCTTGATTAGGATCTAGGAGGCTGGAGTTTCAAAGTGGAATATTCGTGCCCATGTTCCATACATTTGCAAGCCCTCCACAGAGCGCAGAGGAGAAGGGAACGTGCTGAAAACAGTGCATGGGACAATGAGACGTGGCCCCTGAGCACACTCAGGTGTGGGATGACTGTCAGGGAGCATTTGGTCGCCTTGCCCGGATGACGGAGGTGCTTCGGAATCTCTCCCCTATTATACACGTCTAGTGCGAACACAAGCATCCTTTCCTTATCCGCCCAAACTATTAGGAAGCTGTTCGCATGGCCAGATCGTTTTCCCGGAAATGACACTCATTTCTTAAAAAAAAGAAAAATTGCAAGTTTATTCCAAAAAAGAATATGTTTATTGTAGAAAAACCAGAACATCCAGTTACTTAAAAATAAGAAAGCAAAAAGTCAAACTATCACTCTGAGGTAATCATTGTTCATATTTTATTATAAACCCTTCCAGACTTTCCCTTATGGGCTAAAATTTAAATATATATATATATGAAACAGGCATGGCAAATACAATACACACTAGTCTGTAATCTGTTTTCTTTTTAGCTGACAGTCTGTCATGTCATGTTTATACTCTGCTGGAGTCAGAATGGTGTGGTGTCAACTTCAGGTCCTCTGAAGCTCGACTGCCTTGCTTCAAATACTGACTCTATCAGTTACTAGCTGTATGGTATATAAGCTCTCTCGTGCCTCAGTTTCCTCATCTGTAAAATGGACACGATCATGATGGGACCTGCTACATCTAGTTGTGAGGATTCCATGTGTTCATACAAAAAAAGCCCATGAGACAGTGCCCAGAACATGGTAACCGCTCATTAAATATTAGCAATTATTACCTTTCCACGTCGGTACAGGCGTGCCGACCTCGTAATCATGCAGTCCGCGTGTCATACTATTGTACTACGGTGTGAGCTCTCTTTTCTGCTGTGCCTCTGGTTTTGTGATTGTGTGTGGGCTGCAAGGCTGCACAAGCTTTAATCCTGTGTTTTCATGACGCAGGGAGTTGGAGCCATATAGTGCCTCTGAGCAGAGAGAACTGAGCCGTCTGGTTCCCCCTTTGCCGCCAGAGCCCCTGACGATGTTGGGGGAAAGGAGAGAAGAAGGTAGAGGATTTTGCAGTGATGGTGCCCCATCCCAGGGGCATGCAGGGACTACACGTGAGCTTTAGGGAACAGGGTCTTGGATCTGCTACTTTCTGATCTTCATGAGAAAGCAACTTAACGTCTCTGCACCTTAATTTTCACATCTGTAAAATTAGAACTCTTTTGGTATCGACTTCCTCAGGTTCTTGTGAGTGCTAAATTAGATCACGGATGTGAAGAGTTTAGCACTTGCCTCGTCCCTGGCAACCTCTTAGTAAATATTATGTACTATTATTAGAAATGGGAAGCTGTCAAATATGATATCCGTAATCGAAGACTTCTTCTACCTGTGAACTCACACAGCTTGTACGTTCACACTGTTGATCAATGGAACAGTCACCCGATGACGGTTTCTATCTCTTCTTCCTTCTGTTGCTCTCACAATGCTGTTGTGTCTCAAGGCTACTTTTTATACTTGGGCTTTGTGATGCTGGGGCTGGGACTAGTGAACCCCTATCTCCTTGGCCACCTGGATCCATATTAGACTCCGCCAGCAGGGGTGCGAGCTGGGGACTGGAAGGCAGGAGGAGTGAAAAAGAAGGACTTCTTCCTGTCTGCTCCCAGTTCCTGCCAGCACCACCCCACTCACCTCGGCCGTGGCAGTTGATTTCAGGATAGCCCTGACCCTGGTTTCATTTTTTTCTCACAATCTCAAAACCGGTCTCCTTGTCCTTCCTTGGAGATCCTAGCCCTAGCCAGTGAGGAGGCTTCCTCAGAGGTCTGGGTTCCATCTCTGGGGGCCTCCTTCCTATTTCTGGGTCCTGGGGCTCTAGCTTCTTCCCTTTCCTCCTCCGGCCTGGGTGGCTGGAGCTGCTTCCTGCAGTCAGTTTGGTGAAACTGAGCTTTCTCTCTTTGCTGTCTCAATTTTCTGATTCCTGGTGAACAGAACAATTCTCCACCCCCACCCCCCACCGCCCCAGTTTTATTGGGAGATTATTGACATGCAACATTGTATAAGTCCAAAGTGTACAATATAATGGTCTCATACATGTGTGTTTTCTACGATGATTGCCACAATACGTTGTGGACAACTTTTTATACTAGATTATTTAAAATTACCCTTCCTTCCTTCCTTTCTTTCTTTCTTTCTTTCTTTCTTTCTTTCTTTCTTTCTTTCTCTTTCTTTCTTTCTTTTCTTCTCCCTCCCTCCCTTTTCTTTCTTTCTTTTTTTTTTTTTGACTAGACCCTGTCCAATTTACACACAAACTCAGCTTTTCCTAAATGAGTCACTTGAGAAGGACACCTTCATTTTATGAGCCAAGATGTCAGCATGGCCCCGGACAAAGGATGCTGGGAGTCTGCTCTTCATCCTGCTGCCCTGTGTGGACTCTCTGCAGAGGCAGTGCGGTGAGAGACCACCTGGCCCCTGACTGTGCTCCACGGGCCAGGGCTGCTCCAGGGGCCGAGCACGGCTAAGGCTTCAATGTGAAGGGCCACACTGGGGAAGCAGAATCATCCTTTAGGACGGGCAGAGAGGAGAAGGAAGAGGAGGGAAGTCAGTGGAGAGAGGAGAGCTGCCGGGACCACTGGAGTCAAAAAGGACTGTTCCTGCGGAGGAGGCACTGCAGAAGGCCAGGAAGCCTGGTCACCAAGGGCTGGCAGAGGCTGGGGGTGGGGAGAGGCAGGACATCATGAAGATTATTAGGACAGTGTCAGCCTTTCACTTACTTACACATAATAAAAAAGGCCTGCACAATAGGCTGGTCAACACCACTTTCTTGCTTCAGTGGTTTCCAAAAGGACTCACTGCTTCCCCGCTGAGAGATTATTTCCAGGAGCCTGGTTCAGGTCACTCGCCATAACCTCCTCACTCAGTGCTCAGGTCCTCTGTCTCCCTGTCTCTGTCTGTCTGTCACACACACACACACACACACACACACACACACACACACACACACACGGAGTGCTGGAAAACCCCTGGCCTCAGCTGGGACACCCCACCCCTCCCCCCGGCAGTGGTCCCACCCAGCGCAGATCCGACCAGTGGGGCTTCAAGAGAGCAGCCGCGGAGGCACCACTGCCCCCTGACCCTTGGCTGTCTGGATCCGTGTGTGACCCGGATGGCTTTGTTGAGCTCAGGCTGCCGCTGGGGCTGCTGGTGGGGGAGAAGGCGGAGGGGTTCTGGGGAGGGGGGGGAGACTTGGAGGACCCCCGCTGCCTGGCTGCCCTGTGTAGGGTTTTATGAGTCAAAGCAGAGAAACTCCTGCCTTTGGCTCAGAAATTGATTTGTGGCTGAAAAACAAACTATGCTCTTGACTTCTTGGGAAAAGATTCAACAAGAAAAAACGCATCTAGTGACTCCACGAAGATGTTTTTAATACGCTTTTTATTTTGGAATAATTTCAGCTTTCAGAAGAGCTGCAAAGATAGTACACAGAGTTCTCATACGCTCCTGCCCTAGTTTCCTGTTGCTAACGTCGGACAGCATGCATTGGAAGGAAGGCACCAACGTTGGCACATTGCTAGCGTTAACTGAAGTCTTTATTCAGATTCATTAGTTTGTCCATGTATGTCCTTTTCCTGTTCCAGAATTTTCATCTAGGATACCGTATTACATGTAGTCATTGTGTCTCTTTAGTCTCCTCTGGTCTATGATGATTTCTCAGTCTTTTTTGTTTTTGATGACCTTGACAGTTTGGGGGGGTAGTGGTATTTAAAAGACTGTCCCTTAGTTTGGATCTGTCTGGTGCTTAGACCGAGGTTATGGGTTTTGGGGGGGAAGACCACTGAGGTGAACTGACCACCTCATCCCATCTGTTAACCCTTCCTCCTCCAAAGTCCCTCCTGCTTCATCATCATCTACCCTTATCTCCATCCCCCGCCCCTGGCAACTATTGTCTGTTTTTTGCCTCTTGTTTGCCTTTTCCAGAATGTCATATAAATTGAATCATATGGTATGTAACCTTTATTTTTTTTCAGCTTTAAAAGCAGTGTTACTGAGTTATCATTGACCTATAATGTACTATACATATTTAAAGTACATAATTTCATAAGTTTTGAAATATATATACATTTGTTGATATCATCACCACCATCCACATAGGGCACATGGCCACCGCCCTAAAAGTGTCCTCACACTCCCTCGTGATCCTTCCCTTCTGTCACTTGGCCACAGCCCCTTCCTCAACCTCCCCTCCCACTGCCCTGGGCACACCTGCAGGTCCCCTTACCCTCCCTGGCACCTGGTGCTCATTGCCCACTCTTAAGTTCTCCTCCCGAAAAGCTACCCACCTCGTCCTTTAGGTCTGCCCACTCCTGCCCATCTTTGAAGTCTCCCCTTTAACTCCCCAAATGGCTAATGGAGCTTTTAAAGTTATTCTTGGAGAAGAATCGAGCTTCCACTTGCCGCTTCCTTCTCTGATACTAATGTGCTTACACACAGCTTCTGGAAGTCTTCTTTCTTTACTGGTACAACAGTGTCTGTATCTCACTCTCCTCAGGCGAGGCGGCCCCGTGGTCAGCAGCATGTGCCCTGGGGTTGGATACTTGGGTTCAAAGGTTAACCTCGGGCTTCTACTTAACCTTTCTAGGCCTCGTGTTCCTTATCTGTAAGATTGGGAGATAATATAATACCTACCACGAAGGGTTGTTGTGAGGATTAATTGGATTTATCCACATAGAGAACTTAGAAAAGAATCTTTTTTTTCTTTTTATTTAAAATGAATTAATTAACATATAGCATATTATTAGTTTCGGAGGCACAAGTCTGTGATTCATCAGTTGTATATAACACCCAGTGCTCATTACATCGAGTGTCCTCCTTAAATCCCATCACCCAGTTACCCCTCCCCCCACCTACCTCCCCTCCAGCATCCCTCTGTTTGTTTCCCGTAGTAAGAGTCTCTTATAGTTTGTCTTCCTCTCTGATTTCATCTTATTTTATTTTCCCCTCCCTTCCCCTATGATCCTCTGTTTTGTTTCTTAAATCCCACATATGAGTGAAATCCTATGATACCTGTCTTTCTCTGACTGACTTATTTCGCTTCCCATAATACCCTCCATGTCGTTGCAAATGGCAAGATTTCAAGGAGTCTTGTTATACAGTGGGCACTTAATAAATGTCAGTTCCCGTCATCAGCATTGTTGTTGAAAGCCCTCTAAGAGCAAAACTACAGCTCTGACTTCACTCACATGACTGTGGTGCCCAGCCCCGTGGTAGGCATGTAGACACGGCTTGGATATTAGCTGGGTTTTTGATCCAGGGACCATTTCTGTGAGTCCCAAGTTCCTCTGACTGCTTCACAAACTATAGTGCATGCTTTCTTGTGTCCTGCTGTTTGGCAAAACACAACCAAAACAAACCAGATTCCCAAACCAGAGAGCTGTGACGCTTTTGTCTGGGTAAGTAGAGCCATGACATGTCTATTTCCATGGTTTAGAATATCACCAGTGGAAATCTACAGTGGAAAATTGAGTACAACACTTTTATCACATGATCCGTTTTACTCATGTTTGGCTATGCCTCTGGCTTGGGAGCCAGGTGGCTGAGCCCTACGCAGCGAGGAGTCTGCTAGGAGGCATTTTGCACAGAAGGCAGGAAAAGAGGCAAGCACTGACTGACCGTCTACTTCGGTGATGTGCTCGGGCTGGCTCAATGGTCACGTTTGCAGGAACTTTGCAAGCTAGTTATTAAATGCAGCAGTTATAAAAATTCCGGCGGACTTAGAACTAAATAAATTACATTAAAAATAGAAGTAACACATAATGGTATTCACAGTGAATATCAAGACTCAGCTAATTATTTTTCTACTATCTATGCTTGGGAGGTTATTTACATATATTGCATCTGTGTGGTGAAAATACTGTCTACTGTGTGCTATTTCCCATCTCTTCCCGTCTGTTTTCAGCGGTGTCGTGTTGGTAGCTTGAAGTTGGCCATGGAAGGAGTATTTCGAGAATTTACACCACAGATATCGGCAAGCATTTCAACTCAGGGCTCTTCACTCCCGGAGCAGGGGTTGTTGAACGTTTCTCAGCACACCGCTGAGCGTGCAGACCAGGCTTGGCAGTTGAGTCTTGGTTACAAGAAGCAGACACTCATGGTAGTTCAACTACAGTGGGGAGGGGTTTCTGCTAAGGGGATTTATTGTGAGAAAATGGAGGTACAGTATCCTGGAGATTCTTTTTTCTTTTTTTTTTTTAAGATTTTTAAAATTTATTTGAGAGAGCAACAGAGTATGTGCAAGCATGAGTTGGGGAGGGGCAGAGGGAGAGAATCTCAAGCAGACCTCCCTCTCCTGGGGCTGGATCCCAAGACCCATGAGGTCTGACCTGAGCCGAAATCACAAGTCGAATGCTCGACCAACTGAGCCCCCCAGGTGCTCCCTGGAGATTCTAGAACAACCCCTATCCCAGAGCACTATGGGTCTAGGGGCTGGAGGGTGGTTCTGGATCCAAGGGTACTCCAGTGACCCCAGAACTCGGCCGTGGGCTCTATGCCCTGGTTCCCTGCTTGTTCTCATGGTACCTGCTTCTTTCCGTCCTGGTCTCAGTTGGCTCCCACCCCCTCTACTCTGTATCATCTCTCTCTTATTGTTTCTGCTTCCTTATAATTTCTCATATCTTAGGCTTGTATTGATTCATCAAAGCCATTCCAGTTTTTCCTTATTTGTTCCTGTTGAAGACTGTGTTATATTCTATTGTTTATTTGTTGCTTTAATTTCTGCAAGAGGGGATCTAATTGGTCCAGCTCATTTTTTTGATGCAAGGTGGTAGCAGTTGGTAGTGGACTGATGGTTTCCTGGGCTTTTGGCCAAATGTTTGTATCTGGCCACTATTGGCCAGAGAGGAAGGCAGGATCACACAGTACAAATTTTGTGAGGGATATAAAGATGAATTAGCTAAAGTGAAAGAGGCAAAAGAAAGCCAAATAGTGCATCATATCACTTATATGTGAAATGAAAAAGGAGAGAAAAAGAAAGGAAGAAAGAGGGGTTCCTTGGTGGCACAGTCATTAAGCATCTGCCTTCAGCTCAGGGCGTGATCCTGGCGTTATGGGATCGAGCCCCACATCAGCCTCCTCTGCTATGAGCCTGCTTCTTCCTCTCCCACTCCCCCTGCTTGTGTTTCCTCTCTCGCTGGCTGTCTCTCTCTGTCAAGTTAATAAATAAAATCTTTTAAAAAAATAAAAAAAAAGAAAGGAAGAAAGAAAGAGGAAAAGAAAGAAAGAAAAGAAAGAAAGAAAGGAAGAAAACAGGAAGAAAGAAGGAAAGAAAGAAAGTCAAACTCATAGAAATAGAGAATAGAAAAGTGGTTGCCAGGGACTGGGAATGAGGTCTGGGGGGATAGACACTGGTTGGTAAAGGGGCACAAACTTTCAGCTATCAGATGAATAAGGTCTGAGGATTTAATGTACAATGTGACCACTGTATTTTATAATTAAAATTTGTTACAGAGTAGAACTTAAATGTTCTCATCAAAAAAAAAAAAAAGAGATAAATATATAAGGTGATGGGATGTATTAATTCACTAGATGGGGAAAGCCTTTCACAAAGCATACGTTCATCAAATCACCGTGACGTGCACTTTCAGTAGGTTACCTCTCTGCCCGTCAATTACGCTTCAGTAAAGTTCGGACAAAAGAATACGGAGTAGCTACTACCAGAATGACTAAAATCAGACTGACAAATTTTGGCGAGGATTTGGCGCGGCGCTGCAGATTCCATACATTGCTGGAGTAGATGCAAACATGTACAGTTAGTTAGAAAACCACTGGGCAGGATCTACTAACGCGGGTCACATACTTCCCCCGCGATCCAGAAGGTCTCCTCGTGCTCATACCGCTCATACCCAACAGAAATGAATGCTTGCTTCCGTGACAGGACGCGCACAGGAACCTTCCCACAGTGGCATTGCAGGTGACAGTCCCACCGTCCGCGCCCAGGAGTCTGTTCACAATACAGTGAATCTGTAAGTCGCGGTGATTTCCTGCAACAGAAGAGAGTGTTATGTGTACGACGGCCTGGATGCATCTCAGAAACACGCTGTGTGAGAGAGGCCGTTGCAAAGAATAGATACTGTATGATTTCGGTACTAGGATATTCAGGAGTAGGCAAAACCAATCTATGGTCCAAGAAGTCCGAATAGCGGCGGCTCTCCTGGGAGGTATTGACTGGGAGGGGCACGGAAGTACGGGCAGGGTCTTATCTCTTGATCTGGGTGGTGGCTCCCCAGGTGTGAACATTTCTAAATGTTCTTGGAACTGTGCACTGAAGATACAGGCTCTTTACTGTAGGGACGCTAAACCTCAGTAAGAAGTAAATAAAGGACAATAAGAAAGAATGAGTTATGATCATTGCTTCTAAGAAGTTCATAGCCCACCAGTAGGGGGAAGGGAGGTGCCTGACGTGAAAAACACAGACGCATAGGGGTGCCTGGGTGGCTCAGTCAGATAAGCATCTGGCGCTTGATTTTAGCTCAGGTCTTGAGCTCAGGGTCAGGAGTTCAAGCCCCGTGGTGGGCTCCATGCTGGGCGTAGAGCCTTTAAAAAAAAATAAAACAAAACCCACTGAAGTATAGTTGAGAAAGGTACATACTACGGTAAATGCCCTCCTTAAAGCCCATCACCCAGTTACCCCCTCCCCCACCCACCTCCCCTCCAGCAACCCTGTTTGTTTCCTGTTGTTAAGAGGCTCTTACAGTTTGTTTCCCTCTCTGATTGTGTCTTATTTTATTTTTCCCTCCCTTCTGCTATGTTCATCTGTTTTGTTTCTTACCTTCCACATATGCGTCAAATCATCTGATATTTGTCTTTCTCTGACTGGCTTATTTTGCTTCGTGTAATACCCTCTAGTTCCACCCACGTCGTTGCCAATGGCAGTTGCTGCCATAAAGTATATATGAAGTGTTCACCCACAGATGAATGGATAAAGATGCGGTAGCGATATATACGTGTATATATACATATATATACACGCTGAACCGTCCGTCACAGAAAAGAATGAAATCTCGCCATTCATGACAACCTGGATACACCTAGAAGGTATTATGCTAAGTGAAATAAGTCAAAGACAAATACAATATTATTTTACTTACATGTAGAAGCTAAAGAACAAAACAAATAAACAAAAAACCCAAACAGACTCATAAACACAGAGAACTGGTGGTTGCCAGAGGGGAGGTGGGTGAGGGGTGGGCACAAGAGATAAAAGGCATTAAAAGTCTAAATTTCCAGTTATAAAATAAATAAATCACAGAGATGAAAAGTACAGCATACGGAATATAGTCAGTAACATTGTAATACTGTTGTATGGTGACGGGTGGTAACTACACTGACCGTGCTGAGCATTTAGTAATGTATATAATTGTCCGATTGCCATGTGGTACACCCGGGACGAATACAGCATTGTATGTCAACTATATTTCAATTAAAAAAAATACATATGGGGGCGCCTGGGTGGCACAGCGGTTAAGTGTTTGCCTTAGGCTCAGGGCGTGATCCCAGCGTTATGGGATCGAGCCCCACGTCAGGCTCCTCCGCTATGAGCCTGCTTCTTCCTCTCCCACTCCCCCTGCTTGTGTTCCCTCTCTCGCTGGCTGTCTCTATCTCTGTTAAATAAATAAATAAAATCTTAAAAAAAAAATACGTATGAAGTTATGGGACCTCAGAGGAAGGGACAACTGGTTCTGTTGGGAGAACACAAAGAAGGGAATCCCATGTATAGGGTGTCTAGTATGTGACAAGTGCTTAAAAAAGTTCCCTCACTTCGTCCTGCCATTCTCTTCCCACGCATAATTCATAAGACAGGAAAGCTCTGAGTGGACTCTTGAGTGATATGTGGGTATTCAGTGCAAAGTAAGGAAAATCATTATTTCAGGATTGCAGACTATTTACAATGAAACCCTTCTGAATGGTGTATTAGTTTCCAGAGACTGCTAGAACACATGAACACAAACTTGGTGGTTTAATGTAACACAGATTTATTCTCCAACAGTTTTGGAGGGCAGAAAGCTGAAGAGGCTGGCAGGTTCTTGAGACAAATGCAGCTTCCGGTAGCGTGGCACTCCTGCGCTTGTGGCCACAACATTCCACTTTCTGCCCCCGTGGTCCCATTGCCTTCTTCTCTGTGTTCCTCTTTTATAAGGACACTTGGGACGGAAGTTAGGGCCCACCTGGAGATTCCAGGACTACCTTTTCATCTCAAAATTCTTAATTTAATTACATCTGCAAAGACTCTTTTTCCAAAAAAGGCAACATTCACAGGTCCCAGGGATTTAAAGTAGACATTTGCCTACCACGAATGGTTTAATTGAATTAATAATATTTACCAGTTTATGAAAAATGGCTAGGTAGGTGTTTGCTAGGCACAGGGAAAGGGAAGTCTGTGTATAAAGGAAAATCCTGGAATGCGCTTCATGAGGATTCTAATATATTTCATTGTATCCTTGCCCCTGACTCCAAATTCCTTGGTTGGAAGAACACACACATTCATGCACATGTCCACACACGAGTGCACGAGTGTGCACGCACACACAAACACACACACAACTTTGGCCTAGTCTGGGATCTTCTGGAGATTGGGAGCCACCTACAGCCCATAATTCACAGCCCACAATGTGCCTCCCCCAAGGGAAAACATTTTGAACTCTCATATGTATCCGGAACCTTCTTTAGCTATAATCCTTTTCTTCAAACAAAAGCATGTTGGGTATAACTGATAAAGAGCTAAAGCCTGGAGCCCCACTTCTCCTTGATGCCCTTGATCCATTCTCCAAAGAGCCCATTTGAAAATTATTGTTAGATCAGGAGTCGGCAAACTTTTCCAGTAATAAGCCAGACAGTAAATATTTAGAGCCTTCCAGCTCCTATGATCTCTGTAGCAACTACTCGGCTCTGCCGTTACTGAAAAACGAATGGCATGGCTGAGTTCCAAACAAAATTTATGGACACTGAACTTTGTGTTTCAAAAGTGTTTTGTTTGTTTCAGTATGGTTGACACACACTGTTACATTAGTTTCAGGTGTCCAACATGGTGATTCACTTCTCTGTAAGTTACGCTGTGCTCACCAGAGGACACTGAACTTTGACTTTCATAGAACTTTCACGTCATGACAAATTCTTCTTTTGATCTTCCCCCCCCCCAGCTAATCAAAGATGTAAAAATTATTCTTAGCTCCTGGGCTGTGCAAAAAGGCGACCAGCTGGCTTTAGTCCGCAGACTGCACTTTGTCAACCCCTGTCTTAGATACTAACAACGGACCTGTGGAAGCTCTCTTAAGATTTAGAATCCCAGAGCCTCAGGATTGGAAAGGACTGCAGAGGCTCCCAGTCCTTAATTTCCACCATAATAGCCACCCGCCCGCTAGTGCCTCCCTGCGTTGTCATCTGGTGTCTTCCTGAGCTCCTGCAGGTGTGGGAAACACCACCTCTGGGCCAGCTCATTCTGCTCTCCCTAGACAGCGCTGATTGCTGGAGTTCTTCCCCATGCAGAGCGGCACCTGTCTCCAGTGAGAGCATCTACAGGATACAGTTGGAACTGCGAAGCACAATATTAGCACATCAGGTTAATTTCATGCTCTACTTGTCTTGGGCTGATATTAACGAAAATTAAATTTTGTGCTAATCAGCCTTAGCGTTCAGCGTGCACGACACAAATTTGTGATTTCTGGCGAGGGTGGTTAAATCATATTTATGCTATTTGTGTGGTGCCTGAATAACAGAGAAATACTATTACCAACAATTAAACTCCCAGGTTGACAGATGTCACCCTGAGCAGACATAGTCTAGTGCAAGTGCAGTTTCTTCTCAGCAAGTTGCAGGTGGAAAGGACAGAAACCAGGGAGCCGTAGTTATTTTTCAAATTTCCTCCTTTCTTTTGGAGAGCTAATTCTGAACATTTGACCAATGCAAACGATTTTACTCTGTGCCCTGATTTCGCCCCTCCCCCTCCCTCTGTTCCTCCCGCTCTCTGTGGCGGGTCTGGCCTCATGACAATGGCTTTGAAAAGTACATTTTTACAGACAAGCAAGAAGGAATGTTTCCTCTTTCCTGGATGCCACAGGAAGAGGTCTTGTGAGCGCCTGAAAAGCATTCTTGTTGGTTGCAGCTGGCTTATTGGTGCGAGCGGTTGGGAGGTCTCCTAATGCTCAGCAGAGCTGGAGAAAGGAGGAGTAGATGAGTGAAAGTAGCCTATGTTCAGAGTGTCTTCGCTCTGCAGGGGAGAGAGGATGCCCAAGGCCACGGCCAGAGCACCTGGCCTTTTACCTGTGTTCTCTCTGTGATGAGTCCGTCACTGGCAGAGGTGCTGTGTGGGTGCTTTTCATAGGTCTTATTTCCTGGAGAAGGTAAGAGCCACCGAGTACACTGGCTTCGGCTGGTATCTTTCCAAGGTCCCCTGTACTCATCTTCATTCACAAGGAAGCATCAGGGGAATTGAAAGTCCTTAGGCTCCTGGATAAACATTTCACATAAGAGCCACTGAATGCGTCCAGGTGTAGGCTCTTGAAAGGTACCTGGCACATCTTCCTTTCTAAAGAGGAGAGCGTGCTCCTGGTTACTAAGCTGCAGGATCAGCCCCGTGGGTGCAGGTAAAGCTTTTATACCTCCAGTCTGTAGGGTGACCGATTGTCCCAGTTGGTTTGGGACTGAGGAGTTTCTGGTATGTGAGACCTTCTGTGTTCAAACCGAAATCGTCTTAAGCAAACTGGGGTGGTGGGTCAACCCACCTTTAAGGACTAGTGGGGCCGGACAGACAATCCTGGGCTGCCACCTAGTGAATTGCTAATGGTCCCCCCAAATCACCTGGTGATTGGATCTAGATTTTGGTGAACCCACCTCTGGCAGCAACCTGAGCCCCTCGGAGTCCAATTTTGTCCCTTCTCTTTTCTTTACCCATGTGTCCAATGCTCTCCCACAGGGATGAAGAATCCTCATTTGGAAAGACGGGCCTGCGGTGGAGATGACCAGCATACCACACCCTTCCTGCCTCTTTTGCTCCCCGACCCTGGGGCAGTCAGGGCTACATGACCCTGTCTCCCTGAGTTGGCCGCAGTCCAAACACTGAAACCCAGGGAGGTACTATCAATCAATACAAGTTGGCACAAAGAGTAAGACCTATTTACCATCTTTGGACTGGGGCATTCTTCCAGAAACTGATGTGACCCAAGGGACAATTGCAAATGGAAACCAAAGTGCAGAAGGTAAGACTCGGCCGGTGAAGCACCTCGGTGTTAGGCCAAGGGGAGGGCTTGAGGATTGCAAATCCAAGAGCCGCAGAGGTAGTCAGCTGATCCAGGACAGGCCGCATTTCCAGTTTATTCAGACTGGGTGCTGATCTTATCTAAGGTTGCTGCTAAGCTGGCTTCGGGGTACTTGGCCCGGCTGACATCTGGGGCCACCTGTACTCAAGCCTGGGCCCTCTCTTTACCTGGTACCCTGGCCGAGCATCCAGCCATGGGGCAGTGTAACAAGCCTCTGTTCCTCCCGCTCTCTGTGGCGGGTCTGGCCTCATGACAATGGCTCTCACATGCACAGGACGCTCCTGTGGGTGTGCCCGGGGCCCGGGCAGGGAGCCAGCTGGCTCCCATGGGTAAGGCCATGCTGGCTGCAAAAGGGTGAAAGGGTCTATGATCTAAGAGCCAGTGTCCTGAGACCCTGGAGGTCCCCACTTCTTTTTTTCCCCTCCTACTGCTGTGACCACCTGCCCTTCACACCAGGACCTCCAAGTCTTCTTTATCCAGCAACTGAAAGCCATGCCCGGTGCAGAGGCAGCCTCTACGACAGATCTGTTGGGTCTGATTTGGAATATCAGCACTTTCCAGTATGATGTGATGTGCTGTTCCTAACGCCCTGGCCCAGCCCCACACTTTCTCTCCCACCCAGGAAGCACATCAGAATGCCTGTGGTAAATATTACATATTTGCTATTTGTATTCAGAACCTTTGAAACATCACCCCCTTTATTATGAGTAGCAGATAATCCTGTGAATGGATGTTTGTAGGGCTGTAAACATTCAAAATGTGTTAGTTCATTTGACTGTCACAACTCTATGAGGTAAATACTATTGTTATACCCATTCCACAGATGAGAAAACTGAGGCATGGAGAGTTACCTAAGGTCACACTGTGTGTGTGAGGTGCAAGTGGTCACAGACAGCTCCTTGGGGTCCTCACACACTCACACGAAGCACGGAACGCAGTAGAATGTGGTCCTGTACACCAGGACACGGAGACCCAGCTGGCCTTGGCTGAGGCCACTGGAGCAGCTGTTTGCGTGAACTGACACCCAGAGACCAGAGGGGCCCAGGAGCATCCCAGTGGATGACAGGGGCCAGGTGGTGACTGAGAACAGACCCCTCTTTCCCCCATGCTTCGGTATCCCCAAGCAAAATCAACAAACAACGTAAAGGAGAAGAGCTAAAAAACATGTCAGAGTGAGTGAAATTTCACTAAGATTAGGTTTGCCAATCTAGTATAGAAAAACACAGTAGATTATATTTCTTGCAACTATTTCTACTTAATTTTCCCTTCCCTGCTTGGTTCTGGGAAGGGAAAACACAGCTAGACTTGACACCTGCCTAGGCCTTTACCTGGAAAGTGAGTCCCAATGTCTCTGCTCTCAGATGCCTGACCTGTCCTGCCCTGGGGCCTGGGCCATGGGTGGGGGCAGACAGGGCACAGGTGCTCTTCTTGTGGTCTCCCCAGATCTCACAACAGCATGTGAGATCATTTAGTCTGGGCAGTGGTGGGGAGTGGTAAGGAGTGGCTTGGGCTGGTCACATTTTCTTCCGGATCTGTTGTTTACAGAATAAACTTTACACTCTGACTCAGGTAACTGTTGCTCAAACGCCCAGGTCTCATCACTCAAGAGCCTTGAAGGCTTTTGAAACCTCAAACACTAAGGTCTGGCCTACAGTTCTGCTCTGCTTCTCTGTTCTGCTGCAGTCACCCAATCGGGAGACAACAGGTGTCTCGTGCTCCTGTTTAGCTGCTCCAAGGGGATAACTGGAAATACTAGGGGAAATCCATCCATCAGTATCATCCACGTGCCCACTTATTCGCCTTTCCTAGGCTCAGTAATGCTTTTTTAAAATTTATTTATTTATTAGAGAGGACACATTGCACGCGCGAGTGCAGGGGTGGTGGGGGGAATGGGAGGGTGGAGGCTTGGGACAGGAAGGGGCAGAGGGAGAGAGAGAACGAGAATTCCAAGCAGACTGCCTGCTGAGCACGAGCCCCACGCAGGGTGTTCTCATGACCCTGAGATCATGACCCCGGTCAAAATCAAGAGTTGGATGCTTTAAACAACTGAGCCACCCAGGTGCCCCTCAGTAATGCGTTTTGTCAGTTTACGAGTACTTTGTCTTTAGTAAATTTCTTAAATGAAACAGCTAGTATATTTCAAGAACAGAAGCCCAAGGCCGCAACTACAAAGGACCCAGACCATTTGGAGAAAGGTGACCTAGGAGCGGGCCCACAGCAGGAAGTCTGTTCCATATCTTCTCCCTGGCTGCAGGGCCCAGGCACGAGCTCCAAACCCCAAGATGTAAAACCGGTTTATTCTCATGCAATGACTAGGACTGGCCGCTGGGGTACAGCTGTGTTAAGAAGGATCTTGAGGCTGGGTCTGTGCTCAGCAGGAAAGAAAGCAAGCTATTGGTTGATAATGCCCAACATAGGCCTGACCACGGAGGAAAGGACAACACTCCTGCCAGGTTCTTGCAGAACTTATTCAAACTCCTTCTTTCTGGAAGATGTAGTGCGGAACTCCAAGTGGTAAAGCAAGGTGGTTTCCTTTTTATGTCAAAGCCTCAGATCACAGGGGCACCCGAGCGGTTAGTACCCCAAAGCAGCCAAGCAGGACTGGGCAGGGCTGGCTCTGAGACTCGTGTCTACAAACCTCAGGAGTTTTTTGTCTGTTTGTTTTTGTTTTTGTTTTGTTTTTGTTTAACTGCTTGGAGTTGCCTTTCTATCATCATCATCTCGGTGGAAGGTATAAATAACCCCATGGGCGAAGTGGGGAACGGCTCTTCAGGCTCTGAACCAACAGGGGGCAGCAGAGAGCAGAGAAGAGCCAGTCTGGCTTTGGTAGCCCAGGCCCCAGAAGAACCGTTGGAATCTTCTACTCCCTTGGAAAGAGAATCCTCGTGGGCTCACAATGTTGGAACTGTTATCCATACAGTGGTGTGGTCCAAGGGCACAACAAGAAAGGCCAGAGGAAGGGAGACTTTCTTTGTGGTTCAGGTGGAAAAAAGCCTTTTTTGGATGTCAAGCTGCTGTGAGAGTAGGAAGGAGGAGAAAGAGTAAGAAAGAAGGAGTGACAGTTACTCTTTACCCAGCACCTATAAGGTGTCAGGGCCTCTGTGACTGCTCGTTGCACTCACTTTCTCCAAGACTAGTCAAAGTAGGTGAACCTCTAATTTACGGATGAGCAAACGGAGTGGTTAAGTAACTTGCCCAGGATCACGTGACTAAGGAGGGGCCGAGCTAAAATTTGGACTGTCATCTGCCCAAGCCTCTGAGTTATGATGCCCATCCAGGAGGAGGCAGGAAGGTGCTCATGGTATCAGGATGTCTTGGGGAGTTCTGTGGGCCCAAGAAAAGGCAAGCAGCCTTCCTGGTGCTGTTGCCTCTCTCCTGGGGGCCGTGGACGTCCCACCATATTAGCCACCTCGTTGGCTCATGGATCCAGTCACCATCCCAGGCAGGGCCAGGGTGAGAAGCCGGACCACGGTGAGGGTGCCCATGAGTGATGCTGATGGAGTGAAATCTCTCAGGGAGATGGTGTTCTCCAGGAGGCACGTCTACCCAAGGAAGCCGTGCGGCTGGGTGAGTGGAAGAGCAGAGTACCAGTGGGTAGCAGTACCCTGAGCTGGCCGTCTCTTAGAGCCCCCTTCGTACTCTGCTCCACTCAAAGCTCGCATGTGTTCTCTTGTGTCCGTCATCCTGTGCATCTGTTCAGTGGCCTCAGTAATTAATCTGCTGTGTGTGGACTGGAGCCACAGCAAAGGACAGTCCCAGAAAGAGAGAGGAAGAAAGACTGTAGAAACTTGTATGGAACTTTCAAGTGCTCATCACGGAGGCCATTGATTTCACCACCCACCTGGGAGGTACTTATGTCACCTTGGAAGGACAGGGGCAGAGCAGGGATTAGGAAACCCCCCACCCCTTGCAGGCTCAGCTCCACCTGGGCTCAGAAATCCAGCCTGGTCTCACTTAGGGGAGGACATTCATGCACATTTGAAATTCTGGGGTAGCCTTGGGGGCATTGGCACCAGGGGCATCTTACTGCCAGTGTTGCCCCCAATTCTGAGAACTCTACTAATGCCTCATTCCTGAGTCCAAGCCTGGCTCTGGGAACTGGGCTGCTGCCTCAGTAACTGCCCCGTCCCCTGGCTCACCACAGAGCAGGTGCCTGCCTTCTTTGGCTGGCCAGCGTCGGTCTCCTCTACCCAGCAGTCTACTAACAGAGCCACGTGGCTGAATCCCAGCTGAGGTCCAAGTTGTGAGCTAACTTCAGCTCCTAACTCCATCACTTTTTTCGTATTACTTTTTCTTAAAGTATTTTTTCTGATCATAGACACAATCTTTGTTAGAAAATATATTAAGGCATAAAGGGAAAAAAAAATCCCCTTCTATCAGTCTCCCCTTCTTGATTCATTTTTCGTGATTATACTTGCTGCTGTCTGATGCCCCGTATCTTTTCATTATTTATGTGGTTATTGTTGGTCTCCCCTCCCAGAAAGAAGCTTGACAGGAGAAGGGACTTTCATGTTTTGTTCCATGCTAATTCATTAGTGCCCAGAACAGTGCCTGGCACATTTGTAGAATGAGCAAATTTAATTCGTAATGCCATGCACTCAGATCTAATTTTCTTTACCATTATAGAAGGAGAATTTGTCCATGTCAGTAAGTATTCTTCAAAAGCTTTATTTATTTATTTATTTATTTATTTATGTATGTATGTATGTATGTATGTATGTATTATGTAGGTATGTATGTAGAGAGTGCATGAGTGGGGGGAGGGGCAGAGGGAAAGAGAGAATCTTAAGCAGGTTCCTTGCCCAGCACGGAGCCCAATGCAGGGCTCGATCTCATGACCCTGAGATCATGATCTGAGCTGAAACCAAGAGTTGGACTCCTAACCGATGAACCATGCATGTGCCCTCTGGACACTATTCTTAATGGCACCTGCCTGCATGGCCTTTAGCGGGGGACCTGAACTTTGCTCCTGTCCTTCTGTAATTTTCTGTAATGCTGGTTATAATTCTCTTGCCCATATCCCAAGGATTCCCCAGGAGTGAATGAAAAAAAAAATCTATGTGAAAATGCTTGTAAAATTACCCAGAAATCTACCACCCCATCCTCTTTCATCTCCAGTCTCCATTCCAGAACAGTCCTTTACAAGAACAAAGAATTAAGCACAGAAGTGGGAACATTCTGCTTCAAAGAATGCAGGAACTGTGGGGCCAGGCTTATTATACAAGGCATTTTAGAGTTTTTGGTGGGACAAGACCCCAAAAGCAAAGGGCCTCGATTCCCAGTAGGCTCTCCCAACTTTGGATCCTTGCTTGAGCGGTCCCCTCAGTCTGCAGTGCCCTCTCCCTCCTTATCTGCCTGTGGAAAGACCCGGCTTCCAGGAAGCCCTCCTGTTACCCTTCACAAGCGGGAAGCGAACTTTCCCCGGGGCACTGCATAGAGCTCGTGCTATGCACTCCCGACTGCTTCTCAGCGGGACACCTTCGTCCAGGTTTGGATTGCCCAGAACACCGGTTCTCAGCCCTGGCTGCACACTGGGCTCACCTGGAGAGAGTCAGCCTCACCTGGCCACGCGGATCCGCGTCGGTGTAGTTGACGAGCTCCCCAGGTGATGCTAGCGTGCGGCCAGGGCTGAGACCTCCTCCCGCCTCACACGGAATTTTTCTTGCAGTCTGTTCTCAAAGCCCACGGGCCCCTTTCCCTCATGACCCCAAAGAAGAGCTGAGTTTCCACGAAGACAAGACTTCAGTTCCGACTTGATGTCTTAAGCGGGAAGTGGAAAACCTAATTCGCGGTGTCAGCGGGGTCCTGAATGCCTGTTCCAACCCTTCAGGCCAACTGGCAGCCTGGACTGGGGTGAGCGACAGATGTCTCCTGAGCAGGACAGCCAGGTAAGCATATGCATCCACAAGCTGCCCAGAGAACCAAGAGGCATCTTGCGTCTAAGGGGCAGGGTGCCCATGTTTGCTGGTGAGCGCTGTCAGATGAAGTTATTTACCTGCCGTTGTGCGGTCAGAAAGATGCAATTCTTCTGGGGAAACTCGGGCTCATTGGGTCACTTCGGATCAATAGCAAAGAATTCTTCCAGCTTCCTTAGTAAACGGGCATCTGTCTGTCTGCTACCGGTTGTCAATGAAGCTTCCTTGGTCCTGGGTCCTTAGTGAAGAAGACATAGAACTTGGATCGGTGGATACTTTGAATGCATCGTTCCCTGGTTATTACTTTCCATGGCTTTACCACTGCTTGAGCCCTAAACCCAGCTTGAGCCTGGCACTCGAGCCCTGCTAGCAGAACCTCAGCCGACTTTGTCTAGACCTCAAGTAATCACTAGAGCTCTCCTAACCCCACGGTTATTACCTGGGCTCCTGGGGTCAGGCAGATGTCTCCAGAACATCCCTGATAATTGATGCCAGATATACGTGTATTTTCTTCCTGAGGAGCAAATCCATAACTTTCAGGTTCCTGGAAGGATCCATACCCCCACCCCCGGTGGTTAAAGAACTGCTGGTATTGTCTAGTTCCTTTGTTCTGTGGAGGAAGACACGGAAGCCCCGAGAGGGTGGCTCAGAGGTGGGCTACAGCGCCAGGCCTCCACTGGGCCATCAAGGATTAGCCCTTGACGTTCTCAGCTGCCTCTGCGATTTCCCCGAGCTGATGGGTGCGGTCTGAGCTGATCTCAGGAACGCCAGTCAGGGCCGGCAGGAGCCTCCACAGGCCTCTGGCCCCGGCGGCCTAGGTTGGCTGGTGCTGCGTGTCCTGGCGTTTGTTCTCCCTTCATCTTTCTTGGGTCCTGAGCATCTGTTCATGCAACGGGCCACCCAGCAGTGACATCAGTCTCAGGCAGGCATTTCTTACCTACTGCTTACCTTCTCTATATCGCTTGGTTTCTGGTTCACCTTAATTTAGGCTGGATAGGGCTTTCAGGTGTTTTTAATTTTTAAATTGCGTTGATTTTCATTTTTTAGTGTTTTGGCCTCTATCAGATTACCATCTCCTGCTGGGTAGGGCACTTGGCGACTGGATGCTTCATTAATTTGCAGCTCTCATATCAGTTGAGCACGTCTCACATTCACATTACAGACAGGGACACTGAGGCATGAAGTCCTGGTGACTGTCTCTGCTACAATTTTTTAATGATTAAATAGGTGCGGTAATGTGTGGTGGATGGGCGCTAACTGAATGATAACAGTTTCTATTGTTGTGGCTGTTTTTGTGGGTTGTATTCATGCAAAGACTTTGCAGATTCCTTGAGGGCAGGGATTATGTCTTAAACTCTCATTATCCCAATTGCAAGCGGCACAAGCTGGGCATTTCAGCGCTGCTCCGGAAATCGCTGCGTGCGGATTTTAAATAAGCTTTGTGCCAGGTAGAGGCTTGGGGAGGAGAGGCCTGGGAGGAGATGGTCAGCCTGGGTGTGGTGCCTGCTCTGAGGAGCGTGTGAAAGAGTAACTTCCTCGCGAGTGGCCTTCCTTTGTCAGGAGCATACCTCATTTTTTCTAGGTCCCAGGCTAGAAGCTGATTTGGCTGGAGGTCAAGCTGCCACTCTGGGACTATGTGTGATCCCCAGGACGGGAGGAGCTGAAGGCCCAGGCAGCATCCCCCCGCCCCCAACAGTGCCTGCACTGCGGTCCCTGGGAGGGAGCCTTTGAACAGGGTTCATGCGCTACGTGGCAGATGCTCTGGTCCAAGCTGGAAGCTTGAACATCTGTCGACTTCTGATCTTGAACCCAAGACCTGGGAGGTTCCCTCTGCACAGAGCATGAAGGCGGGACCTGTGGCTGGTGGCACTGACTCCTTACTAGCATTCGAGATGCCGGAACAATGCGACCCTTAGGTCCCATCTCCCTGGCTCACCTCCCTCAGGCAGAGGCCCTGAGAAGCCCCCACGGGTACACCATTCCCCTGTGAACTCTGTGCCTCTCCCCAGCCCTTCTCCCTGTGCCCCATCATTTCCTGCTCCTTGCCTGGGATGTCCTTTTAAGTCCTCTCTGAGCCAAATCAGAACCCCTGCCCCCCATTCTTCCCATCAACTTTCACAGACATGGCAGCGCTGAACCAGGTCTGCATGGAAATGTCTTCAGGGTTCAGGTGAAATTGGGCTAAACTCCATGGTCAGGATCATCGACTCTGGCAGCAGACACACCTGGAATCAAAATCCAGTTCTGCTCACTGGCCAAGTGAACTTGGGCATGACCTTCCTCTTCTTGAGCCCCAGTTTTAGCTGTAAAATTTGGGGGGGGGGGCGTGTGATACCTGTCTCAGCAGATTGTGGAGAGAATTAAGAGATGCCAAATGTAAATCATGTCTCAGGCCCACAGCCAGCCCTCAGGAAATGGAAGTCATTTTTAATGCCAAGTCTTCAGCTCACTGGTTTTCTCAGTGTCTGTGTGCCCAGGCCCCCATCTGCTCAGGACTCCCAAGAATGCAGGGATGCCATTGGCACCCTGACTTTTGTGGCACTATCCCACGGAAAGCATGTGGGGATTGTGGGGTGAAGCTCAGCCGGGAGGCTGCCCTTTGTGCCTCCCCCCCCCATTTCAGGGAGGCTGGGATTGGAGGTGATATCAGTTTAGAAGTCAGGCTGACCTGGCTTCCCACCCTGCGCCAAGGTCTAACCTCAGTAAATGTTGTCTGGAGGTCATGTGAGCCTCAGTCCCCTGACCTGTACATCAGGGGGTAGCACTTACCAGGGCTGGTGTGGACACAGAATGAGTGAACTGATGTACCATAGTGATCAGAAGCCTAGCCAGATTCTAGAACCAGACCGCCAGGGTTTAAATCCAAGCTCTGCCACTTACTAGCTCCGCAGTTTTGAGCAAGTTAATTGCCTCCTGGTTTGAGTTACTCTATTGGAAAGCAGAGACAATATTAATGTCTATCTCATAGCACTTTCATATGTAAAGTACTCAAAGTATTGATTGGCAATAGGTAAACACCCGGTAAATATCAGGTCCTGTTTTATGATGATGAGAGCACCTGGTACAGTGCCTGGCAGATTTTAAGTTGTTCAATGACACATTTCCTTCCATTTCCCTTTCTGACTCCCTGGGGGATTACGGTGCCTGAGATTCCACCATTAGGAAATTTTGATCTCCTAAAGTCTGATAATCATATGGAAATACCCTACTTTGAGGATATAATCCTCTGAGTATTATTCAGTTCCATTACACAATATTCGGCTGTTCTGTGCCAGGTGCCCCTCCCACCGGTGATGTGAACTTGAGTGAGAGGTGGTCCCTGCCTTGGGCTCACAGCTTACTGCGGATTGACTTATTTGTGCATTCGTTTCCTTATACATTTGTTCAGCACCTACCGTGGGCCTGAGTAATTGTGTTCACATGCACAGAGTGCCGCAGGTGCTGTGACAGGAGCGATGGAGGCACAGGGGAAGGGGCAGCGAAGTTGGCCTTTCGCGGTGTTATTTGAACTGAACCTGGAAGTCTGAACCAAAGATGGCTGAGCTTGGGCGTGACTGAGCAGCAGTGGGAGAGGGAAGGACATGCAAACAACAGCAAAACTGGAGCAAAAGTCTGTGTGCTTGGGAGTGTGTGCCCTTCATCCAGTGTCATTTACCAAGCATGTGGGGCCACCGCACTAGGTAACAGACACAGGAGGGAGAGAAGACGCCATCTCTGCTCTCCACTGGCCCACAGTCTACTGGGGGACGCACTCACTGTCCGGGCAAGAAGGCTGTGACTCTCCTTGTAGCCTTGCTGCTCCCTCCCAAGTCTGTCCGCTGCCAAATGAGTCAGATGGGTTGTCAGTGTTGACTGGCTCACAGTCATCGAGGGCGGAACGGGGTACCTGTGAATTTCAGGGTGAGCATTCGACGTGCGAAGTAGGAAGCAAGGGTGTCTTTGTGCAGAAATCGGGACCAAGCTAAAGAATTTGGGGATTTGTGCAGACCTTGCACAGAGAAACTGACCACAGCCTTCAGCCCCAGGCTGTACAAGGTGTGAACACTAGTGTTTGTGTTGGGGGCTTGGTGGGGGTCGGTTATGCCATTCATGGGCCTGAAGGGGTCATGTGTCCTTGAGCCTGCCCTTGTCCTGTGGACCCAAAGAGAGGCCCACCTCAATACCCATCCCTTCTAACTCAACCTAGGTGGGTTTGGAGAGGAACTTGCATAATGATCTCACTAGCAGATGACAAAATCCATGTCCCCTACCAGTTCCGACCAGCACAGGTCTTCATTTAGAATTACAAAAAAAAAAAAAAAGGCAAAGAGCACATCAGAACTACAAGAGGATTCAGAAACGCAAAGAGGGGGATCAAGCTGAAAATTCAGAGCAAATATTCCTGACTGAAACAGCATTAATGTAGGAAACAAGAAAACATTTAAATGTCTAAGGAATATCCTCAGAGGCATTTTATTTTTATTTATTTTTTAAAAGATTATTTATTTATTAGAAGGAGAGAGAGAGAGAGGGCGCGAGCGAGCACACACAAGCAGGGAGAGTGGCAGGCAGAGGGAGAGGGGGAAGCAGGCGCCCCATGGAGCGAGAAGCCCAATGAGGGACTTGATCCCAGGGTCCTGGGGTCATGACGTGAGCCGAAGGCAGATGCCCAACCAACTGAACCTCCCAGGTGGCATTTTAAAATATACACTCTCAGAGGCATTTTAAAATATGCTGAATCAATAAAGAAAAGGCTGTCGAAAAAAGAGGAAATCAGAAAACCCGAGTTTTCTAAGTTCTAAGAGTTCTAAGAAAAAAAAAGAAAGTCAATAATGACTAGTAGAAGGGGCTACAGCTGCAAATAGGATTAGTTTAATTCAAAGACAACTTGGAGAAATTTTCCAGAAGGCAGAGCATGAAGACAAAGAGTTGGGATTTATGATGATAAACGGTAAGAAACATATAAAATAAAGGTAGCAGGCCCAAGATGCGCAAAACGGGAAAACCGAAGTAGAAAACTACGTGAATCAAGGAAACAGAAAAAAATAAGTTTCCTAATAGAAGAAATACATGAATCTAGATAGAAAAGTCTCAATGTACTAACTGGTACATATCTGAAGTTTTAGAATTCTAACTAAGAGAAAAATCCTATAATCTTTTAAACAGGAAAAGTAAATCATCTACAAAGGAGGGAAGGCCACATAGTATTGAATTTCTCGTCTGTAACATTAAATCTAGAATATGAGTTAGAGGGGCGCCTGGGTGGCACAGCGGTTAAGCGTCTGCCTTCGGCTCAGGGCGTGATCCCTGTGTTATGGGATCAAGCCCCACATCGGGCTCCTCCACTGTGAGCCTGCTTCTTCCTCTCCCACTCCCCCTGCTTGTGTTCCCTCTCTCGCTGGCTGTCTCTATCTCTGTTGAATAAATAAATAAAATCTTAAAAAAAAAAAGAATATGAGTTAGAGGGGAAAATATAGGGACCCTCTCTATAACCACTCAAATTATTCTTATGTGAAGGCATGAGAAAAAAGTATACAAGACAGACTCAGAAAGTATGCTTGCTACTTACATAACCTTTAAAAGATAATTCCTTAAAGGAGCTCTAATGTGCACCGGGTGTTGTGATGAGCCCCGGGTGTTATACGTAACTAATGAATCATTGAATACTGTGGCTAACTGAACATAAAAAAACAAAAAACAAACAAACAAAAAAACCTCTCCCACTGGGGCGCCTGGGTGGCTCAATCAGTTAAGCATCTGCCTTCGGCTCAGGTCATGATCCTGGGGTCCTGGGATCGAGCCCCACGTTGGTCTCCCTGCTCAGTAGGGAGCCTGCTTCTCTCTCTCCCTCTGCTTATGCTCTCTCTCTCTCTCTTTCTCTCTCAAATGAATAAAAAAAAATCTTAAAAAAAAAAAAAGGAAGCTCTCCAGCCAACCAAAAAAAGAATTAGTACAAGACACTCCACCAGGAGGAAGGCAAGTGCGCAAGAAACTGATGAACTTGGAACTCACACAGCATGGCTGTGCTCTAATGCAGCCGTTGAGAGAGTGCACCCTTGGTGGGACGCAGGTCTGGGTGCAAATCCTGCCTCTTGTCCTGTTGCAGCTGGAGATGTTTGGTCCTTGTGATGATCGGAGAGTCAGACAATAGCTGGACACTGACTTGCTCTTATGCAGTTGAGGACACCTGTGCCACCCGGAAACAGGAATGAGAATCAAAGCATAACCTTATCGAGGTTTGTGCAAGTGTTCACAGACAGATCTTGTGGCAAAAGTTGAATTGTGTGGATGGATGGATAGATAGATAGAATGAACAAGCAGCCTGCAGAATGGACTCTATCCTCATTGGTTTTGCCAGTGCAGAGATGATAGAGAAAAAGCAAGCTATGGTCAGATTTTCCCCAGAATAGGCAGCCTTAGTTGGAGGTGAGAAATAGAAGAGAGAACTCTGTAAATAGCTATTGACCTTTAAAGAAAAGTAACTGCATCAAAAAATTTCCCACTGAAGATTCTGGGCTTGGCCCCATCAAGTCATCCCTTGACAGCCCCTTCGGTAGTCAGTAGAGAAGCTGACGAGAGAGTGGGCCGAGCTGGGATTCGTGGGCACTGGCGGCCAAAGCATCCCCTTCCTCTGCATTCCTCTCCTTCTGTTCCGTCTTAGTCCACTGGTCTTAGCACCAGGCCCAGGGGCAGCCAGAGCTGTCCTCGCCAGGAGCGCCTTGCTCTGGCCTCTGTGCGGTTGCTCACCTGAAATCTACTTCTCTGTCCTGTCCTGCTGTGACCAGGTGAGATGTGCAGCCTCTGAAATGGGTCAAAGCTGAGCTTTCTTTAACTTGGGGTCACTCGTAGGAACACGTCAAGTCCGTGTACATTATCTAAAAATTTGCTTTTAGATTTTTATCTCAAATTATGCCCAGCTATGTCATCTACCCTAGTGTAGAAAAATATACAAGGAGCCAAATTAATATGAGACATTCCAAGTTTGAACATGAACTCTCTTCCATTTTAAGATTCTTTTCAGAAATTAAATTTCAAAACAAAATTCCTTTTGCAGATAAAATCGCAAAGGAAAAGGGTCCACCATTTCCTTCTCTGCAATTTCTTTTTCGGCCCGTTCCCAGCCAGGGAGGGACTGCTCAGAGAAGCGGATACCCTCTGGATTTCTTCTTTGGTCACGTTAGCCTCTATTAGCTTTCGTCGAAGTGATTGAGTACCTCTTCATCCTTCAGAATTAAATTGGTCAAACCTCAAATTTCTCCCGTGTTCCAGTTCCCTCTCCCAGTCCCAGAGGTTCGGCAGGTCAGGGTGACACGTGTAAAGTGAGAGAGTTTGCCAGAGAGCTTGGTCACCAGTCTCAGATATGCCTACAAATGTAGTAACTTTCTGCTGTGTATCTTTTCAACAAACCACTGAATTCATAAGGACCCCTAGTTTTCCATATGATGCTTTTCTAACATTCAAGAGGACTGGCCCCAAATGGCTACTTATGATTATGTATGCAGATGTGAATCCTTCCATATATAATGTTAGCAAATCAAATCCGGAAAAGTATTAAAAGTACAACAACCATGACAAAGTTTTGTTCCAGGGAAGACAGCATGTTTCAACATTAGGAAATTCGTTAATGAGGTCATTTTACCAAGAGATTAAAGGAGAAAAAGCATATGACTTTCCCCATGAGTGTTGAAATATACTTCAGAAAATTCAACATCTTTTCCTAATTAAAACTTAAGTTCTGGGGCACCTGGGTGGCTCAGTCGTTAAGCGCCTGCCTTCGGCTCAGGTCATGATCCCAGGGTCCTGGGATCGAGCCCCGCATCAGGCTCCCTGCTCAGCCAGAAGCCTGCTTCTCCCTCTCCCACTCCCCTTGCTTGTGTTCCCTCTCTCGCTGTGTCTCTCTCTGTCAGAGAGACACAGATTTAAGATTTTAAAATCTTAAAAAAAAAAAAAAAACTTAAGTTCTGAAGAGGAGGAAAGTTTTAAAATAGAAAGGGTATAAGAAGTGAGCAGCAGGGGCGCCTGGGTGGCACAGCGGTTAAGCGTCTGCCTTCAGCTCAGGGCGTGATCCCGGCGTTATGGGATCGAGCCCCACATCAGGCTCTTCTCCTATGAGCCTGCTTCTTCCTCTCCCACTCCCCCTGCTTGTGTTCCCTCTCTCGCTGGCTGTCTCTATCTCTGTCGAATAAATAAATAAAATCTTTAAAAAAAAAAGTGAGCAGCAAACGTCACCATTTGGTGGTACAATAGCAGCCTCTCTCTCGTAAAGACAAGAGGGTATAAGGGACCTCCTGGCTCTGGGATTAGGGTGGTACTGGAATCCTAGCCGAAGCAATGGGATAAGAGAAAGAAATTAGAGGTACAAATATTGGAGGAAAGAGACAAAATTATAATTATTTGAACAGAGTAAGATTGTACGGTGGAACTATCCAAGATTGACTATTAAGAATTTATAGTGGGAATAACTTTGTACGGTGACAGGTGGTAACTAGTCTTGTTGTGAGGGTCATTTCGCAATGTATAAACATACTGAATCACCTGTACACCTGAAACAAATAGGATATTTATATGTCAATTATGCTTCAGTAAAAAAATTTATGAACTTTTTATCTGAAAAAATTTTTAGTCGAGGTGCTGAGTACAAGAGAAATATACAAACAATATATGCTTTGTCTATATTAGTAATAGTTAGGTAACACAATAGGAAAAAGGTTCTCACAATAATATGATCTATAAAATACATGGGAATAATTGTGGCTAGAGAATTTCAAGACCAGTATGAAGAAAATCATAGGGGCGCCTGGGTGGCACAGCGGTTAAGCGTCTGCCTTCAGCTCAGGGAGTGATCCCAGCGTTATGGGATCGAGCCCCACATCAGGCTCCTCCGCTATGAGCCTGCTTCTTCCTCTCCCACTCCCCCTGCTTGTGTTCCCTCTCTCGCTGGCTGTCTCTGTCCTGTCGAATAAATAAATAAAATCTTTAAAAAAAAAAAAAAAGAAAAGAAAATCATAGACCTTTATGCATGCACAAGAAGGCTTGAATAAATGGCAAAACACACCATGTTTGTAAAGGTAATAATTCTTCTCAAATTAGTGCGTGAGTTTAACTTACTATAAAGAACCCAACAGGATATTTTTGGTGAAGTCAGATAATTGTATTCTAGAATTAATGTGGGAGAATAAATATGAAAGAACAGCTGAGAAACTCTGAGGGAAAAAAATCACACTTGCTTTATAAGAGAGTAGCACAAACTATAAATTCCCAGTGATTTAAACCGTATGACACTGGTGTAAGCTGAGCGAGACTAGAGGAACAGAACAGAGAATACAGAGGAATTCAGCCAATTCCTGAATTTTAAGTCAGCGGTGACAACAGTAGGTAATTTAAATATCGCTATGACAATGAACTATCCACTTAGGAGAAAAAAAACCAAATAGAACCTGAAGGAAATATTGGAGAGTACTTTTTATAATCTTGGGATAGAGGAAGCTTTTTATGAAATACACTGAAGTCCCTGATATGATAAAAAAGACTGACAGATTTGGTTAGGTAAAAAAAATTTTTTTTTTAAAGATTTTATTTATTTATTTGACAGAGATAGAGACAGCCAGCGAGAGAGGGAACACAAGCAGGGGGAGTGGGAGAGGAAGAAGCAGGCTCCCAGGAGCCCAACGTGGGGCTCGATCCCAGAACGCCAGGATCACGCCCTGAGCCGAAGGCAGACGCTTAACCGCTGTGCCCCCCAGGCGCCCCAAGGTTAGGTAAAAATTTTGAATATCTGAACAACAAAAGACACCATAAACAAAGATAAAAGATGAGTGACAGACCATGAGAAAAATATTTGTGAGTTGTATAACAGAGAAAGGACTTCTACCCAGGATATAAAAGATTCCTACAGTCAATTAGAGAAGTGCTAAGAATCCATACTCTGGGAAACAAACTGAGGGCTTCAGAGGGGAGGGGGTGGGGGATGGGCTAGGCCGGTGATGGGTAGTAAGGAGGGCACGTATTGCATGGTGCACTGGGTGTTATACGCAACTCATGACTCATGGAACATTACATCAAAAACTAATGATGTACTGTATGGTGACTAACATAACATAATAAAAATTTTTAAAAAAACATGCGAAATCAACATTAAAAATAGTTTATTGTATATGAAGTATAACTTAATAAAGTAGTTTTTAAAATAAAGAAAAAAGAAAAGTGCTAAGAATCTGGTAGAAAATTGCCCGCAAGTACCGGATTAGTTAAGGAATGCTCACTAATGTAACACCTATCCCCCAAACCTCATGCAAAATCTAAAACGATCATTTATAATTATGTAGCAGCTCTCCCACAAGCAGGGACTCAGGGACCCAGAAATCTACATATGTAGCTTTCAAGGTCAACATGCTCCACTGGTGATAAGCCAAGGTCTTTGCTCAACATGGTGCTTTTATTTCAGTAAGAGGAGATAGACTGGAGAAAAAAAACAAGAACATTTTAAAAGCGAGAGAATTTCCCAACGTGGCAAGTGCCGAAAGTGGGGAACCTGAGATAATCCGTGAGCAGCTCTCTGAGGAGGTGACATTTGTGTTGTGACATTAGTGAAGACTAGGGGTCACCCGTGTGAGAAATCTGAGGGAATAGCACTTTGGGAAGAGGAACAGCAAGGAAAAAAAAAAGGCTCTGAGTTGGGACTGAGCTTGGCTTACTTGAGTTGCACAAGAAGGTTGGTTTGGAGAAGCGAGCAAGGAGAAAGACCCCCGGTGGGGGTCGGTCAGGTCATGCGGAGCCTTATAGGAAAAGTAAAGGAGTTGGTATCATCCCACGAGTGGTGAGAAGACAGGATGTCACAGTTTCAGGGCTATCTGCATGATGATCCCCCCTGTCCCATTCCACAGAAAAACGGAAAAACCTAGTGGCAATGCAGACAGATTTGAGAACACTCTCTGAAGTCCTTTTTGAACCAATCTGCGCTAGTTCCCCACCTCCTCTCCAGCTGAGCCTTGCTGACTTAAGTAATTTAACAAGGTTTCGGAGGCGTAGAGTGTGTAAATGTTATGCAGAATGAATCACAGGTCTGTAGACACTCATTTCAATAGAAATAGATTCTATTAGCCAAGTTCGCCTTATGGAGCAGCCCAAAATGATTTACCCTCTGCTAGCTTCTTCAGAAATGTTTCAAATCCCGTGAACGGCAAGCGGCTGATGAAATTGTTAAGAGAGGTCCGTTTGGCGACTAGGAGCTCTAGCTCTGAGTTTGGAACAAGCCTTTGATCTGTCATGCAAAGGTCAACCAGACCCTTCAACAGAACACCCAGCACAGTGTCTGCCCCCCGCCTCCCCCCCCCGTCCATGCTCAGAGCTGGTGAAGGAGTGTAAATGTCAGTGACCAGAGAGTTCTCTCTCCCTGGCCACAAATTGGATGCACTCAGGGAGGACGGGGCTGTGTCCCCAACCCCTACAATAATGTGTGTGTGGCACATGGCGGGCACCCAGGCAGTGTGTCCTAATGACAGAAATGTGAATGATGAGATTTCTGGATTTCAACCACGTTGCCATGCATAACGGACTCTACGTGCACCTGGTACCCTAGTTTGAAGCATTTCTCTGGCAAAGTGGACCACGGGTGGGACTGTTGACGTGGCACGTTGCACCTGCCTGACCTGGCTCTGCCCACACCTCCAGCCCCCTCCCCTGCTTCCTAACACCAGTACCGGGGGCCCTGGTGGCTTTGGCTAGACCTCCTCCTCGAGGCCTTTGTGAGTCGTGTCCCTCTATGTGGAAAGGCCTCACCCGTACCCCACCCTCCCCTCGCTGGTTGGTCTGACTAACTCTGACTTAGCCTTCAGGCCCATGCTCACTTGCTGCTTCTTCCAGGTCAGTTTTTGTGACTGTCTCCTTCCCCAAGGAAGCAGACGATCTCACTTTTCCCTGTTAGGCATGCTTGCACCTTTTTTTTTCCACGGTGATTGTCAAAGTTTAAGATATTATTCTGTAATTACTTTGAGATCGCATCGTGTTGTGATGGGTGATACCAGGTCTGCCATCCACATGCTGCGTGAGCCTTGGCAAGATACTTCACCTTTCCATAGTCACTTCCCCGGCTGTAGAAGAGGATGATAATAGTAATTGTGAGAATTAAACAATCCAGTAGATGTAAATGCCACTTAAAGTTGGCTGTAATTGTTTGATGAATGCGCGTCTCCTCTCCTAGAGCTCAAGCTCCGTGGGGATGAGACACAGAGTCTATAGTTTACTCGCCATTCTGTCCCTGATACTCTGTGCTGTCTGGCCTCTGGTACGTGCTCAACACACTTTTGTGAAGGGAATGAATGAAATGAATGAGAGTTCAGATAGGTGCTCTGGTAATGTGACTTGGGCAGGAATCTCTGCTTCCGGGCAGGGCTCTGGTGGCCTGGGACCAGCGGACACTCGGGGGAGGAGATGGGGCCGGGAGGCAGGTAAGGTGTCGCGGCCCCTGCCGGGGCTCCAGCACGGCCTCAGACCGAGGGCCCAGCCCCAGAGGGCCGGGGGCCCAAGCCCAGTTTCAGGCTGCAGGGACTCATCTCTCACTTGCCACGGTGCCCTCATCAGAGCCTGTCCAGACTGACAGAGCCATGACCAAGGCACTCATGACCCATGGTCCTAAGAGAGCAGGTGTCACATGGTAAGCACTGTCTTCGGAAGTCAGAAGGCTTGGGTCCTAGTCCCTACCACCTGTCTTCCCCACCGCCTTGGGCAGGTGGCTTCTCGTCCCTGGGCTTCCGGCCTCATCTGTTACATGAAGATGACAATGTCTTCTCTCTCTGAATGCAGAGGGCTGGGTCCCCTGTTCTCTTTAGGTGAGAGGACCAGCCCTGGGGAAGGGGGCTTAGAGAGAAAGGGGATCCAGCTTTCTTTCCTTCCTCCCTCCCACCTTCCCTCCTGCTGCTGCCGTTTACTGCGCCGGATACCGTGCGCGGTGCAGGGGCCGGGGCGGCGGGCAGGGCTCACAATGCTTGCACGCAGGGAGCTCCAGCTGCGTGGATTAGCGGTCAGGAGAGCTGAACCAGGTAAGAAATCAGGGCGCTCTTCAAGGAGATCATAGGAAAAGCTCTGGTCCTTCAGCAGCGACTCCAAAGCCAAGTCCTGGTGGCTACGGGATGGAAGCAGCCACGGCCCAGGCACTTGGCAGCCTCAGAATCTAGTGTTTCTTCAAAGATGCCAGAAAAGCCTCCCTCACGTATTCCTTCATTCCACAGAGGTTTACTGAAAGCCTGCCGTTTACCAGGCACGGTTCTAGGCCCTCGGGGTCTCTGGGTGCAGCTATGAGCAAAGCAAAGTGTCCCCCTCCTGAAGTTTGCATTCAGTGTGGGAAGATAGCAAATATTGGTATAAATCATCGGAGCTCTGAAGAACAATAAAGTGGGCACAGGGATAGGATCTACCTCTTCCCCCCTCATCTCCTCTGCGGTGGGAGTGCCTGCCCTTGTGGAACACTCCTCCAGGGAGGAGGGCTGGTCCGCTCTTGGTGATTTGGGATGCAGAATGGGTTCTGCTCTCCTCCTGCCCATTCTGCTGGACGTGCCCTGCCCTCTGTAATCACCAGCCCACCCCGCTCCTCCGGCCTCACCTCTTCGGTGTCTCTGCTGCCTCGGCCAGCAGTACCTGGCTGGGTGGTCCACCTGCCGCTTGGTAGCCAGAAGCCTACTTGCCCACAGCTGTAAGCCTCGTTTTCTGACGTCAGTTCTTTTGGAAATGAAGGCAACATTTTGTTTTCCCGTCTGCCTTGACTTTCACCCTTATTTTGCTATTGAGTTAGAATTAATGTGGGGTGAAGGGTGCTACTTAGTGGCCCTTGAAACTTTCCATCAAAGAATGTTCCTTCCAGGGTGATAAGAGGGATGAGGAAGACATCTCTGATGAAGTGACATTTTACAGGACAAGCTGAATGAAATGAGGGAGAAAGCCTTGTGGGAGAAGAGCATCCCAGGGAGAAGAAACACGTTGTGCTCCGAGGCAGGCATTTCCTTGGGGGTGGGGGTGGGGTATGGAACAGCAAGGTCAGTATGGCTGGAACATAGCGAACGTAGAAATGTTTCATAAGAATTCCTGGCATTCTGGGGCGCCTGGGTGGTGCAGTCGTTAAGTGTCTGCCTTCGGCTCAGGGCGTGATCCCGGCATTATGGGATTGAGCCCCACATCAGACTTCTCTGCTAGGAGCCTGCTTCTTCCTCTCCCACTCTCCCTGCTTGTGTTCCCTCTCTCGCAGGCTGTCTCTGTCTCTGTCAAATAAACAAATAAAATCTTAAAAAAAAAAAAAAAAGAATTCCTGGCATTCTGTCTCAGGTATTTGTCTGGATTGGGTAAAAACAGCGGCTGAAGGGTCTAGTACACCTCAAATAGCAGACACACGCCGCGCTCTGGAAGCCCGCAGGCTTTTGTTCGGAGCAACCTGCAAGTCTCTTCATCCCTGTTTAGTGCCAGGACTCCCCCCTGAGCGCCAGGAGCTAGAGCGATGTGCCAGAGCACAGCCTGGAAGATGCATGAAGTCTCTGGGGAGAGCCTGGCTGGAAGGCAAGACGCACAAGACAAAAAACAGAGGTGACCCTCAAGTTGAAAGGCTTGAACCTAGCTGGGTGATTGATTACCAGGAGACCGCCCTGATTTTGTTCTCTAATTACGGTGTTTATTTGATGCATCATATTGGGCCTGAAACCCTTAATACCAGCCGGTGCTGTTCATTGTTACAATGTCCTAATTAAGCTTTGATTTATATGCTAATTTTATTCCAAGTGTGTTCGAAAGAGGGAAAGTTATTAGACTTTATTTTGAGATTACATTTTAATCCTGGGGTCTGCCGGGTGAGCACCATGTTTATTCTGTCGCCTTTTGTTTCCAGGATGTTGGTGGCAATTGTGATTATTTCCTTGGAGGGGAAAGATGACGAAGTGGTAGGAGCTGTTTAGAATCGGTGGGGCTTCTGCTAATTGGAATTATGTAACCTCTTGCCTTCGCCTTGACAGTTTCGCAATGAGGCTTGCTTTGACTGCCCAGCTGCTTAGGAGGGGACAACTGGGGTGTGCCTTGGAGATGTCACAGGATGGTAAACATTTGGAAGGAAGTCCATTACACGAGGGAGTGACTGGATTTTGGAATGCAAGTGGGAATTGGGCTTTACCACACGGGTCTCTGAAATTTGTCAGGGTCACACAAAAAACTCGGTAAGGAGAGCAGCTGGTCTTTGCTAGAGAAAGAATGCATTGTGTATATATCGTGTGTGTGTATTGTGGGTGTGTCTACATTATCATCTATCCCGAGGAGACGGCCTTTGGGTTTTTCTGCTCAAGGATTAAAAAGTCTTGCCATGAGCTCTATGTCTGTTTATCTCTAGGCCTTAGACTTCACAGATACCCTGAAATAATGTGTAAAATAGTCTATGTATTTGCATGTGTGTATTTTTCTGGGGAAGGGTCCAAAGTTTTCATCAGATTTTCAGGAGTACTGACATTCCAAAATGTTAAGAATCACAGGCTTGGGAAGCATTAGGCTTGGATCTGGAATTTGATGTCCTAAGATTGTCTGTGTGGCCTGAAAAAGCCAATTACCCAGTGGCCCCTTCTCCCTACCCATCCAAAAGCTATCTGCCCAGGTCCAGGAGGGTGCCCTGGGCGAAGGAGCGCAGGAACAAGTTGACTTGGGAGAGGTGTCTACCCGAGCTTGTCATACACTGAGTGGCATGGCCAAGACTCTGCTCTGAGTGGCCTGAAAATTCTCTTTGTCTCAACTCCTGAGGGAAGAGCTGCTTATAAAATAGATGAGGACCTCTCAGTACTCCAGTTACCTGGTAGTCGAAACCCTTATCACTTGCAGCTTGTGTCTCCCCATGTCACTCTAGTAAATGGCCCTCCACCGGATCTTCAGATTTTCTGATTGGGTTTTATGGTTTCTCAACCCCTGGTGCACCCTCCACTCTCCAGTCAACAGTGAGCACTAGATAAGAGAGGTTTACTAGGAGTTTCATAGCCTTCCATTGTGTCTGGTACAGGGCCTGTGGCTTAATGTCTATTGCATTTGACACCTTAGTTTATTCTAAAACATTTAATTCAGGGATTCTGTTTCTAAAATAATTATGGAAGATAATGTTAATTAAGCTCTTCCGTGCTAAGCTTTTTCCCGTCTTATCTCATTCACTACTCCTAAAAATCCACGAGGGTAGGTCCTATTATTATCTCCATCCTTATGGAGGGAGAGCCTGAGGCTACGAAATGTTGAAGGCTGTCTTGGGGTCCCATCTATAGTATGGAGTTAGTTGGGATCAAAGCTGGGTCCAGGTCCGTGGTCAGGACCACTATACTGAACTGCCTCCTCTTGGGCCATTACTTCTTAGTGTCTCCTTTTCAAAATTTTGCACAGAGAGCATTCATCCATCTATCCTTTTCAGTATGAGGGCATGGAGGGCAGGTCAGCTCCTCTAGCCCAGGACTGTATCTTTCAGGGGCGTAGCAAGGGCTGGGCTGTTAGTTACCAAGGCCAGGCCTCTAACCTCCACAGGGAGATGACCCCGAGTTGGACACACTGCCTTCATTTTCGTGGGATGCCTTGGCTCTGCACCCCTCATCAGTCTTTTGCTGTCAGAGCCTTCCATCTGACCTAGTTGCATTATGATGTGACTTTAGGAAGGTTCTAACACTTGCTCTTGACGCTTATATATTAGCACCTCTGCTATTCCTCGCTGTGTGCCTGTATTTTTAACTTTACACTTCAGGTTCTCTCAGCTTTCCCAAAAAGCTGAAATGCCCCTGTCACCTGGTGCAGCTCCAGAGGAAGAACATTTGCCACTTTCCAAAGAGGTTGACCCTGGGACGGAGAGGTCGGTTTTAGTAAGGCTCCAGGTGACCCTTAAAAGTTTTCTTTGAAAACATACCTCTTTAAATGGATAACATAGATTTAAAAAAAAAAATCACATATCATCTGGGGCACCTGAGTAGCTCAGTTAGTTGAGTGTCCAACTCTTGATTTCGGCTCGGGTTATGACCTCAGGGTCGTGAGATCGAGCCCCATGCCGGGCTCTGCACTTAACATGGAGTCTGTTTGAGATTCTGTCTCTCCCTCTCCCTCTGCCCTTCTCCTGTTCATTCATGCATGTGCTGTCTCTCTTTCTCTCTCTAGAATAAATAAAGTCTTTAAAAAATCACCTATCATCTTCCCACCTCATTATAAGGAATTCTTTTGTCCTATTCCCTTCCTTCCCTTTGCCCACATGTGTATAAATTTTACTTAGTCATGGTGGTGGCATATATCCATTTTATGTGTACATTTAATGTAGTGAATAGGAATTTCACAAGTTACATATTAAGTGCGCAAAGATGGTCGTTTTAATTTTTTCTATAAGTTAAATTTCTATTTGGGGTTCCCTTTACACCTGGTGGCAAAAACAAAGACACACACACATACAAAATCTTACCTAATTTAATCAATTCTATAGAAACTTAATCATCCAAAGGTTTCCTAGGCCTCTTTTGGGTAAATCCAGTTGATTTAGAATGTTCTACCTCCGTCCTTCCCTCTGAGAGTGTGATAAATTCCCAGGGGTCTCCCATAGCGTTAAGACCTCAGTTGAAGGGGAATGAGGTTTTGATCCTCATTAGTCAAAGCCCAGTTAGGAAATAGAAGCCAAACCTAATACAGAGAATGGGATGCATCAATTATGGAAGTGCGGAGAAGCCAAACAGAGAAAGAGATTAGCTACAGAGAAGCTACCGTCACCATTAGCTTTGGAGGGACACAGTAAGATAGTGGTGTTACAGAGCCCAGAAACCAGAACCCTCTGCCTCGAACTATGGCAGAGGCTGCCTGGCTGGAGCTATATGACTGCAGAGGGGGGGCCATTTGGCAGGAGCTAGAATCAAAGGAGACAGCCACCAGAGGAGCTAGGGTTTCACCTGAGGCAGGCAGACAGACACGGGGAGAAATACCCTGGCCTCTCTCCTGCTCCATCACTTCAGCCTTCCCCCAGTGCCTCTCATTGGCCAAGCCAGTTGGCAAAGGAGCCTGGGAAATGTAGTTCCCTGTAATGGAGAGCAGAAATGGGGTACTGTGAGGGCAGGAAATGGATCTGAGAATAGACAAATGACCAAGCCTGACATCATCTCACCTATGCTGGCATCTGTTGAGGGAAAACCGGGCCCTCTCTGATGTCTGACGGCTGGCCTCCACTGAGATGTCCTTGGGCCAGTTGTGGCCTCTAGTTAGTAGTCTATAGACTCTTTATTTTCTTGTTCCCTCTCAAAGACCCCTTCAAATCCATTGGACCCCTTCCCACCCTTGTACAATCATCTTGGAGGTTATGGCAAATTTTGGATAATTCATCATGCTCTGAAGTGGGGCAGGGTGTCACAGGAGACATAAGGGACCACCACAGGCTTGCTCTGTCTAGTTCTGTCCTGCTGCCATGCCTATTCCACTGTGGGAAACCCACGCTGGGGCAGGAATGCTGGGGACATTCTCCCTGAGCTTCCCTAAGGAAGTGAGGCATGGGTGTCCTTGCCTCTCAAATTCCCCCAACCCTATTTTTAAAAATGATTTCTACTCCTTCCAGGGCTGGGTCTTGGGGGTGGAAGGAGAGGAAGAATGGTGTGGGTGAGGGCATGGGACTTCTGTCTCAGAGTACCCACCGATACCTAACACTGTCACTTCATTTCCAAGTCCTAAGGAATAGTAAGGAAAACGAAATTTAGCTAACATCTCAAAGTTTTGTTTGGCTGCATTTGTATGGATATGTATTAAAAGAAACTTAACTTACTTAAGCGTTCCCTTATTGGGCATTTGGCTGGTTTTCAGTGTTTTACTGCTGGGTGTGTGTTTAAAAAGGTGGCAGAAGATGCCCACCTGACCCTGTGCCTTTATCTCCTGCGGCCCCGCTTGCACCTTAAAGTCAGTATAAAGACAAGCCTGGGGCACTTGAGCCCTGCTCATGACAAAAAGGTGAGACTTTCGCTCCTTGGCTTCCATTTTGTACTTACTCTCCCCACCTCCCAATCTTGGCCTCTGCTTCACACTAGATCCCTGCTAGAGACGTGGCTTCTTCTTTTCAGTGCTGGCCATCGTCTCACACTGTCTTTTTGGGTTTTGCTCTCTAGTTATACTACTCTTGGCCATCTTGGGTTCCTTCCTCAGAGGGAGGAAGGACATATGAGGTGGACTTTAATTCCCAAGGTCCTGTGTTCTACCCCCAAAGCTACAGATAACACCTCCCAAGTTTTTATTTATTTATTTATTTATTTATTTATTTATTTTTATTTTTTTAAAGATTTTATTTATTTATTTGACAGAGACAGAGACAGCCAGCGAGAGAGGGAACACAAGCAGGGGGAGTGGGAGAGGAAGAAGCAGGCTCATAGTGGAAGAGCCTGATGTGGGGCTCGATCCCAGATCGCCGGGATCACGCCCTGAGCCGAACGCAGACGCCTAACTGCTGTGCCACCCAGGCGCCCCCCAAGTTTATTTTTAAAATTATGTTTAGGGGTGCCTGGATGGCTCAGTCGTTTAAGTGTCCCAGCCTGGATTTCGGCTTAGGTCATGACTTAGCGGGGAGTCTGCTTGAGGACTCTCCCTCTCCCTCTCTCCCCACTCATATTCTCTCTCTCTCTCTCTCAAAATAAATAAATAAATCTTTAAAGATTATGTTGAATTTTAAAGTTATTTATTTATTTATCTGTTTGTTTAAATTTTATTTAATTTACATAATCTCTACACCCAACGTGGGACTTGAACTCATGACCCCAAGATCAAGAGTCGCATGCTCCTTGGACTGAGCCAGCCACGCATCCCAATTTTAGAATAATTTAAAAAGGACTATCTGATCAGCTTAGAAGACATGGAAAACACAGAAAAAGACATGGGAAAATCAAAGTTACCTCAAATTCTACCATTTAGAGACAACCACCACAGATTCCATAGGAGGAAGGACATTGCTAACCTTGTTCACTTCCGTGGCTGCAAGGCCCAGGCACGTTGTAAGTGCTCAGTAGATATTGCTAAATTAGTAAGCTTTCACTTATTTTTTTCCATCCATTTAATACAAATGGAATCACACTCTACCAACTGTTTTGTAACCTACTTTTTTGTGTAGTGATCCGTTATGAACAGTTTCCCAGACCCACACATATTGTTCAACATCATTTCATAGTGGCAGGTATTCAAATGTCCAAGTGGCTGTGATCAATTTCATTAGTTTCTTAATGTTGGACATTTAGGGTTTTTTCCTTTAACTTTTTATTCTTCCAAACAACTTTGTAGTCTTGCACTTACATGGGTGCACAACTGTCTACCCAAAAGGCACATATACACTTTTTAAGGCTTGGGTGCATTCTGGGTTCTGGGAAGTGTGTGCATTTCTAGCACCATGAATTAGAATGTACATTTCAGGAAGCAGAGATTTGGTCCACGTATGTACTCTACCACAGTGGCTCTGGCCTAGAGCAATGAATGCCTAGCACGGAGTAGGTTCTCAATAAATATTTGTTGAATTTGTTTCCCTATGCCCTCACCAATAGTGCTTACTATTACTTTAACAAGTTTTTTTTTCCCAGTCTGATGGCAAACCTAATATTTCCCACATTTAAAAATCATAAACTCATCGCACCTTCTATCCCCTAATGCTTAATAAGCCTGCTGGAGTTGGACCGAAATATTTAAAAACTCTGCTCAATGCTAAAGCTAGTCAGAAATAAGCTCTTACAGAACTGGGATCTCTGGTTTCAGAGATTCCCTGAAGTGCAAGGTGCGATGACCCAAACCTGCTTCCGCTCACGCAGAGCCAAGCACCCCGTGCCCATGGGAGACTTCTACAGGTAAGGAAGCCAATGAGATTCCGGGGAGCAGCACTTCATGGATCTACTTTCCCATGAACGATACATCTTTGGTCCCCCTCCCCCCGCCCCCACAAGCTAACTTATTGACCCAGAAAGAAGAGGTTTTCTTGTGCCTTTTTCTTTGAGGATTTGGAATAGGGTAGGCTTCCATCAGGCAGCCCCAAGGGAGGAAACACGGCATAGAATGGTGGCATCACCAGACTTCAAAGATGCCTTTGAAGAAGGACTTACGTGAAGGTGTGGGTCCTGGGGGCCCTGTGGGTACAGTGCTGTGTGCGTGCACGCCCACGTGCATGTGTGCGTGTGCACGTGTGTATGCTTGTGCAGGGAAGCGCCAGTCAGGAGACAGCCAGGGAGCCGTCTAAAAACTCCAAGTAGGGTTTTTCTTCTGTGGGTCTTTGCTCAGCCTGCTGGGCTTTCAGTAGTTAGACCACTGGACGCACTGTGAGAGGAAATTTTTTTTTTAAGGTTTTATTTACTTTGAGAGAGAGAGTGCGTGCACAGGAGAGCGAGTGAGCACCAGCAAGGGAGAAGAACTCAAGCGAGGGGGAGGAGAAGGGGCAGAGGCCAGAAGCTACGGGGGCTGGATCCCAGGCAGCTGGTATCACCACCTGAGCCAAAGACAGACGCTTAACTGACTGAGCCACCCAGGTGCCCCTTGAGAGGAAAGGAATTTGCCTTGACTTCCAGGCCATGTTCACCCGATGCTACAAGACCAAAAAATAATGCAAAATAAAATAAATAGAATAGAATAGAATAAAATAATAAATTGCATGGGGCCCCCTTTCAACGGAGAGACAAATTCCGGGAATGCAAATACTCCCGACGTGCTATGCAAAGTAGCCACACCAGAGGCCCCACACCTGCCTTCCCAGGAAAGCTTGCCATCAGTCCACACACAGGCAGCGAGGGTGGGCCTTGCCATCAAAGCAAAGAGCCTTCCTTTTGAAGATTTTAGAGAAACAAAATATCAATGGAGAGTCACACACCCAAGAAACAAACACGATTCAGATATGAAGTAACTGTGAAACTTTTCTCTTCCAAACAAGAGACTTGTTCTAGATTGGGAAGTAGTGGGTTCCTGGACTGCCACATTCTCTTGGTGACATGCCTGAATATTTCTCCCATCGCCTGGGTCCGTATCCTCTCCCTCTCTTGCTTGCACTGCTGTAACCGCCTCCTAGCTCTGTGTCTGCCGTCTTCCCTGCTCTAGTCCGTTCTCCGCACTGGCCACCAGAGATATCTTTCTTAACAGCGCATCTGACAGCATAACTCCTCCTTCTTCTGTTAAGAATCCTTCAGTGGCTCCCTATGGTCTTTAGGAGGAAGCATGGCGCTTGAGACTGTCCACTTCCGCACCACTGGCTGGCCTCTCATCTTCAGTCCCCAGGCCTTTGAACACAAGAGTTTCCAGTGCTGGACCCCCTAGTCCCCTCCCTCCTCTAACTTGTTCTTGCTCTTTGCTTCCCCCCAATCTTTTCATTGATCAAATGTGCCTTTCCCATGGCATCATAATGATTGTTTTACAAACAACGGCTGTGAAACCACTAGGATAGATGTTTAATTATTAACTATTTTTTTTAGATGAGAAACTTGAGGCTCCAGGAAGTTAGGGTTCTTTACCCAGATGATAGAAATAAATGGAAGATCTGAGCTGAAACCAGACGGTGCAATGAGTCTCCTCTTTGTTTCACTAGATAAAACATGATCATTAGCAGCCTTGGCAGCTGGGGCAACATCTATTCCCATATTTGTCAGCATCCATGTTCAAGAGCCCTTCTCAGTTCAGTCTGACCTAAAGCTTAGAAAGGATTTCAGCAGAGGCCTAAGATCAAGACCTCTACAGCCAGACTACTTGAGTCTGAATCGCAACTTCGTCCCTTACTAGCTGTGTGATCTTGGAAAGGTCACTTGGCCTCTCTGTGCCTGTTTCCTTTTCTGCAAAATGAGGATAATAATAGTTTTTATTTTATAGCATAGTTATGAAGATTATATTAGTTATTATATAAAACTTAGAACAGTGCCTGGAATGATGAGCGATATGAAGGTGCTAGCTAAGATTACTGCTAGGCTTACTAATTGTGGCCTGTAGAACACAGCACATTTCAAGAGAGACTGACCCACCACAGCCCCTGGCTGTGGCACTCAGGTAGCCCTGCCTCCCCCATCTGCCCTAGCGGGGAGCCCCTGACTCACAGAGAGGAGGATAGCTCAGAGGATGGCCTGGCATGAGGAGACAAGCTGGACTGATCAGATCCTCCTTCTGACACCTGTACCAGGCCAACCCAGCTGTCAGTGGGAAGTGAGGATAGAGGGAGCTCTGGGTCTAGGGGAGACAGCAGGCAAGCTGAGGTCTCAGGGAATTTCATGTGTAAATGGAGGAATCCCACTGGGCAAAAAAGGACGGTGGAGCAGATGTTCAAAGAAACTAAAATCATGAGAGATTCCGTGATAGTGTGGGTGGTTCTTCCCTAAAAGGGCCGAGGCTCCTGCTGACTTTCCTGCCCGCCCCCCTTGATGCCTCTCTTTCCAAAATATATTCTAAATCTGTCCTCTATGTCCCTCTCCACTCCAGGCCACTGCCATGTCTTTTCTGGTGACTTTGGTGGCCTTCTAACTGGTGTCCCTGCTTCCTCTCTTATCCCTTACAATCCAGTCCCCATAGTACAGCCAAAGTGACCTTTTGAAAACATGCTCCCTTAAAACCTTCCCATTGCACTGAGAACAGATGTCTCAGGCCTAATTTCATAGAGCTCTCCTTATCATTCCCCACTCTCTAGCCACACTGCTTTCTTGAATGTGTCAAACTCATGGTGGTCTCAGGGCCTTTGCACTTGCTGTATGCTCTGACTGTGAGGTTCTTCCCCATGACCTGCATTTGGTTGGCTCCTTCTTGTCTAATTGGAATTGTTACCTCCTCAAAGAGGTCCTCCCTAGTCACCCTATGAAATACTGCTCTCCCCCACTTCAGTCATTTTTTATCACACTGTACTGTTCTACTTCCTTTGTGAAAATTGACCCTTTTAAAAATTATCCAGGTTATTTAATTTGTTTCTCTGTTTAATGGCTGGCTCCACTGCTCGGATGTAAATTCCTGAAGGGGAGGAAACTTACCTGTCATATTCACTATGGTATTTCTAGCAGTGACAATAGCACTGGAAAACAGAACATAGTAGACACTCAATAAATCACTGGACTTGTTTTAAATTATAGTTTTCACTCCATTTCTAGCCCGCATATGTCCCCTCTTCTTACAGATATCTCGAAAATCAAATGAGCCTACTAAAATTAACTAATAGCTTGGATCTTCTTACCCATTTCAACCTTGCTAGAATGTTCCACCCGGAGCCCCTTTCTCTACAGTTGACTCCTCCACAGCCCAACTGATGTGCTCATGTCACCCGTGGGAGGTTCTCAGCAGGCTTGTTTTTATAGCATCCTCCCATGCTTGTGGAGTTCTGGGGCTGGGAAACCAGAGCCAGTCCACCCCCTGCTCCCACCCCTTGCCAGCTGACAATAAACTCCCTCCCAGCCACTGTCTATTTTAGACAATGTGGCATTGTCTCAAGCCATTACAGTGGGGTAAACAGTCTCCTTACATCTACTGTAGCTACTCAGCTGTGGTGGTGCTGAGTAAGGCACGATGAGAGAAAAGTTTGAGAAGAACTTGCCAGATGCAGGAGGGGAGTGAGGACCAGAATGTCCCAGCCCATCCATCTCTCCCCTCCCTGCCGCTGCCACCATCACTGTCACCGTTCTGCAGATTAGGACGCTGAAGTGACTTCCGTTAAGTCACTCTTCAGGGCAGTTGCACAGGGTGGCAGTGCGACATGAGGGGCACAGGCTGCCTGAGAAATGGGGACAGTAGAGGTGGGGGATAGCTTTTCTTCATATGCAAACCTCTAACTCCTGTTACCTGGAACTTACGTTTTTCAAAAACAAAACTTCAGCTGCTTCCTAAAGACTCAGATTAAGAGTCACGTTTACTATGATCACAGCAAATTGATCCCCCCCCAACTGTGGAAAGGATTCATCTATTCTTCGTGTGGTACTATCCGGAGGACAGGGTCTGTGCCTGGCTTACTCTCCAATGTATCTCCAGATGCTAGCACAATTCCTGGGACAAATTTATTGGATGGAGAAAACCTGAGCCCCTACTTTGAAAACTTACTATATGCCCAGATCTATGCTAAGCATTAAGAGGAATAAAAAAAGAAAAGGTAGATACTGGCTATGCTCCCCATCTTTTGTTTTGGTCATAAAAGATCTGCTACTAACCAGCTTTGTGACCAAAGGCAGGTTACTCAACCCCTCTGAGCCTGTTTCCTTCCTTTTTCTTCCTTCAGAAAACAAGGGTAATAACAGTACCCACTTCAGAGAGTTATTGTGGGGCTTGAATGAAATCAAGTATTTAAAGCAACAGGCACGTCTTAGACTTGCTCAATAAATTATAATTGATAATTCCATCAGCATACAATATTGGCTGTCCAGAATTTGAATCATTTTCGGCAGTTGAACTTTCCTAGTAGCCCTGAGTTTGTCCACTAAGTTCCATTTAGCCAACTTGTATGAAAAGCTTTCTAGGATACTAAAATCTTCCCTGTCTTGTAAGACCTTTGTTGAATTGAGTCAGCATTATGATGGGTTCATGCAGTTTAATGAATGGATGAGATGTGTAAGATTGATTGCCCATTCACTAAATGGTCCCAGATTGCCTGTACCTTTTGTTTTGTTTTTCATAGGTTTATTGGCCTCCTCTCTTGCTGACAGATTGTCCTCTCTGACTTCTTATAGTTGTCAGTTTGCTAACTGCTGGGGATAAATGCTTTCCTCTGATTTGCTGTGGGCTTGGAAACTAAATAACCAGCCCCATTAAAAGTGTGAGTAAACCAAGAGCATACAGGCTTCGAATGAGGATCTGAAAGGCTGTATCTTTTATTGCAAACCTTTGTATCCCCCTTTTTGACTTCTCAGAGATTTCCTGATTCTTCATGTGATCTCATTAATGAGATCATACTGCACAGACATGGAAGTTCTTGGCATATGTAGGCATTCAATAAAATCTATCAACTAAACGAAGGAGCAAGAAAACATAATCACGTAGGTATAATATACTGTAAACTTAAGGGGTCTGTGTGGAAGGAAAGGATGAGGTGAGAGAGCATAGAGGAAGGTTAATTTGAGGCATATGAGGAAGACACCAATTGAGCTAAGTCTTAAAAGAAGGGAAAGATGGTGGGTAGTAAAGCTGGTATCATTCAAGACTATAGAAAAGAGGAGTGGGCACTCTGCTGTCCTTGCTAGCTCCGTAGGCTTGTTTTCCCCCAGGCTAATCTGATTAAGGTGCTTGTAAAGGGTTAACCCATCCATCCATCCATCCATCCATCCATCCATCCATCCATAAATTCACTAAGCATCCAATGTGCTTGGTTCCTTCCCAGGTGCAGGGGATAGGAAGAGAAATAAGAGATGGTCCCTCTATTGAGAAGCTCTCTTAGTAACTCAAGAACACACACACACACACACACACACACACACACCAGGGAAGAGTTGATGTTGCAGTCTTGAGTCCAAAGACAAGTATGGAGACCGAGTTTCTTCTTCCCTGGTGGACCTCAGTCTTTTCTCGCCAGGCTTTGACTAACTGGATAAGGACTCCTGACTTTATGGAGGGTGATTTGCTTTACTCAGTCTACTGATCTAAATGTCGATTACCTCTAAACATTACCTTTGCAGCAACACCCAGACTGGTATTTGACCAAAAATTAGGTGCCACAGCCTCGCTAAGCTGTCATACAAAATTAACCATCCCGGGGGCAAACTGGGTCTATTGGCAAAAGCCTTCCACTGCAAGGTACATTATTGCTTACAAAACATTCATGGTCACATCTGTGATCCTCAGAACATCTCTGTCGGGGAGAATGGTAGCTTCTCTATTTTACAGAGGAGGACATTGAGGTTCAGAGATAAGAATGTTGGGCTGATAAATGACAGGAGATTCCAGCCTAAGCTGTTTGATTTAGTTCTGTGTTCTAACTTTATCACACTCCCTACAGCTGGGCACAGGCTGTTCCTCCCTACCATTCCCCTGCTGGTCGTCTTCCTTGCATGACCTCAGAGAGACCTGCAGGAATTGGCTAAGAAAGTGGCGTGGTTTTCATTTCTCAGTTCTCCCATCCGAGTACTAACCAGGCCTGACCCTGCTTAGCTTCCGAGATCAGACTAGATTGAGTGTGTTCACGGTGGTATGGCTGTAGGCCATTTTCCAGTTCGAAAGCTCTGGGGCATGACCCAGGTGTGTAATACACGTGTATGTGTTTGAGTGGGCATGAGTAGAGGTGGCCTCCCCGCCCAGCTACCATTCTCTCGCAGCAGCCGTCTCACAGCTGGGCCCTCTACTCTCACTAGCAGGGGCTCCAGCACCTTTCCTACCACCAGATCTGGGGAGTGGTAGTTGGAGCTGGCACACGTCTGGTTGAGGACTGTGTGGGCCTCGTCACCCCCCCCCCCCGCTCTGATGGCAGGTAAGCCCAGCCCTACGTTCTGAGTTCTGAATCACCTCCTACACCTCAAGCAGCAGTAGAACTGGCTTTCTGTTTTGCTCTCTGTCCTGGACTCCTGTTCTGGTGAGCCGTGGGCAGACCCTGCAGCTTGGTGGCATCTGTAGGCTTTGGAAAGGGCAGGCCACTCTCTTGCCAGGACCCATAGGCCTCTTGGCCCTCTCACCTTGGATACACCATGTGATGGAGCAAGTTTTGATTGGAGGAGAAAATAGGAGGGAAATAAAAAGTCTGAATTCAGAGACAAAGGCGTTCACCCTAGCACCTCTCCTTTTACTCTATGTTCTGCGAACTGGCCTCATTTTAAGAGATGAGAGACTTTTTTTTTTTTTTTCCAGTTCCAATCTTATTTGCAAATACTGCTGGGATCCTGAGATTCCTCCCATCTGGGCACTTATTTACTAGGCCACCTCATGCAAGGGGAATGCTGGGCTAAAACTGAGTGCAAACCTCTCTGATTTCAAAATCAGAGGGGAAGAAGACAGAAGATGAATGAAGAACTTTCTGAAGAAGGGTCTCCGGGGGCTAGTATGCACTGCCTTCTAATTTCTGAGGTCCTGACTGGTAGCTGGCCAAGAAACCTTGTTCTGTGTATCCAAAAGAAAGGAAATGGGTCTCGGCATGGAGGTTTCACTTCCGTGGTGGAGAGCTTGCCCCCAGTCTGAGCTCTGCAAGGGGGAAGGTACTAAGCACTGCCTTGGGAGATTGTGAGCGCTCCACCAGGGAGGTGTTCATAGGCTGGACAGCTCCCTGATGGGACGCTGTCCAAAGGATTTCTGGATTTAGTGGAAAACTGAACTAGGTGCCCTCATGTGTCTTTCGACTCAGGTTCTCCAGCGAGGCAGGTCTTCTTTAAAGTGTCAGGTCCAGAAGAAGAAGGCCGCCAAAAAGGCAGGACCAGATGACTCTCTCTACCCACCTCCCCCACCCCTCCGGAGGCCCATCTTCGAGCAGCAGCAGCTCCAGAGAGACCCCTGCCTCTCTCTCTTGGGTCCCCTAGCCTGGGAAAGGGCTCGGGACCCTGCAAGGGGACCGGGATGGCGAGGTCGCCCATTGGCTGAGAGGCGCCATGTGAACGATGTTGGTTGGTCCGCGGGAGGGAGGAGGAGGCGGTTTCCCGGGTAACGGAGGGGAAGGAGCGGCTGCAGCGGCGGCGGCCCCGGCTGAGGAGCGCTGGCCGGAGCGCGGTGCGAGACCGGCTGGAGGCTGTGGCTCCGCGAAGCCGCGTGGGCGCAGGTAGGGGCCCCCTGAGCCTCCTCCCAGGCCTGGGCTGGGCCAGACTGCCCTGCGCCAGGAGCGGCTGGGGGAAAGTTTGCCGTGCAACCGGATGAGCAGACAGGAGAGGACTTGGGGATGCTCTGTGCTGGGCTCCGGGGCGGGCAGGGCGGGGACTACCGGCGGAGAGAGGGCCGGCTCCTCACCGACCCGCGCAGGGGCCACACCTCTGCTCCGGGACCCTGGCCGAGGACCGCGGCCTCCTCCGCCGGCGTGGGCGCAGCACAGAGACCCTGCGGGCGGGCGCACAGTGACCCGCGCACGCCGACGGCCGGCGGGCCCTTGTTCAGAGACATGCTGGGAAAGTCTTCCCCGGCAGATGCGGGCTGGGGCGCGCGGCGCGGGGCGGCGAGGCGGTGCTGCGAGCTCCCGGGGCGCACTTTCCCCGCCTGGGCTACGCTGCACACGCCCCCAGCCAGAGTGGGTGTGCGTCCCTCTGAGTGTGCGTGCCTGAGGCTGGGTGGATCTCCTTGTGCGTGTTCCTATGTTTCTGGGTGTCTTCTGTGTATGTGTGTCTGTGCGTTCCCCTCGGCGTGATTGTATCTCTGGGCTATCCTCACGTCTGGTCCCTCTGTGTTTGCTTTCAGCGTGGGTGTCTGTGAACGCCCTCTCCGGTGCTTGTGTCTGATTATCTGTCGATCCTTCTGCCGGCATTTCTATGTATTTTCGGTTTGTGTGTGTGTTTCCTCTCTGTGTGCTCCTCTGTGTATCTATGAGTGTGTGGGTGTGCGCGCCTGTGCCTCTCTTTTCTACCCATATCGGTCTCCGAACGTAGGTCTGGTACCTGTTTGCGTGTGACCCTCTCTGGGTGGATATGCATCCTGGTGTGTGATCTCAGCTTATGCAGGTATCTGGGTGTGCGGGTGGGTGTGTGTGCTCTAAGTCTGCGCGTGTGTATGTCTGGATCGCTGTGTGTCTACTACGCTTGTGGCTGTGTCTGCGTCTCTTCACAGTGTCCATATCCTTGTGTGTGTGTGTGTGTGTGTGTGTGTGTGTGTGTGTGTGTATGTGTGTAGGTGGATCGGAGCCGGGGGCGACGAGGCCAGGCCTCGCGTTTCCCTGGCGTTCTCTCTCCCACGCTCGGGGTAGCTGCAGGCGGAGGGGCGAGGGCGAGGGCGCGGGCGGGGAGGGGGCGCCCGAGCGCCGGGAGCCGCGGTGCCTCCCGGCTGTGCGCTCCGCTGAGCCGGCTCCTTTCTTGCGGGCAAAGGAACCCCGGCGGTGGCGGTGGCGGCGGCAGCGGCAGCCCGCGCCGCCCAGCTGGGGCCCTAGTGACTTATTTTTGTGTGTGATCCTTTCTTTTCTTCAGGGAAGAGGCGGGAGCACGCTCTGCTCGCTTGCAGTGAGCAAATAAAGGCGGGGGTTGGTGGCTGGGTCAGCCCTCCTCGCCGGCTTAGCAGAAGCGGCCAGCTCGGCGGACTCCCTTTGGGAGCAAAAAAGCCCCCAAACCAAAAATCCAGCCTGGAAAGCACCGTGCCTCCTTGGCTCTCTTTCTTACATCTTATGTAACTTATTTATTGATTTATTAATGAAAGGCTACGTTTCCAAGAAGCTCCTGGTTTCCCCTATTGGCACCGAAGACTAATTAAAAATGCTGTGTTGGTGACGAGTGTTAATTAGACCATTGGAAAGACGGATGCACCCTTGTTTCAGAAGCTTAACTCCAGTTACCAGATGAAACAGGTCAGGCTTCCCATTCTCACCAGCACCCCAAACCCCCTCCTCCAGCCTTTAATCCAGGTTTAAAACCAGTTTCCCCAGTCTTGGAGCCACCTGGGGGAGGGAGGTGTGGTGGGGCAGAAGTAGCTGGAGAGGGAGAGAGAGGTGAGGAGGAGGCCAAAGGGGCTTTGCCAAATTTTAAAAACTTTGGAGCATTTAAGAAGGATGTTTTACGAAAACGTATAAAATGGGCTCTCGATTCCAACACCTAGGCAGGAGGAAGGAGTACATTCTACCTGGGCTGGCCTTGTCTGTGACTTGTCTAGCACCTGGAATCCCAAATTGGCATTTATCAAGGAATAGAGTTTTCCTGCAGGAAGGAACCTCAGGGGGCCTCTAGAAGGACACCTCTACATCTGAGACTAGATCCTTTTCTGGATCTCCATATTCTGGACTCTATCTCCAAAACAGTGTTTAAAAATTTTTTTCACTTGGGGATTACCCAGAAAGCAGGAAGGATTTGAGCAGACGTGGAATGGGAAGTTGAAGCGTTCCTGGAGACTGCGGTCCAGGCAGGAGGAGGCCCTGGCAGTATGTTCAGAATGTCTTCAATATGACTAGATTTGTCTTCTGGACTTTAAGGGGCAGGCAGGGGCTTGCCCTGAACGTCCCATCCCCCGTCTTACAGCACAATTGGGTCCAGCCTTCTCCTTGTTCCCCCTTCCCTTACAGCTGCTCATGGCAGACTTATGGCACAGAGAGAAGCTAGTGACATGTTGCTTTATTTAGGGACCATTCCAGCAAACATGTTGACTTTTCAACAATCTGGTTAAATGTTTTCTTAGTCCCACCTTTTAGGTTTTTTTTTTTTTTTTTTTAAATTCTAGTGTATTTAAACTTCCTGAGATTTCTATGGGCAGTGAGAAACCAGAGCTTTTACATCAGGACTTGCTCCAATGAAGCCTGCCCTCCCCAATCAAGAAACAGTTTAGATATGGCAGCTAGTTGACAGCAGCATTCTTGCTTCTCCCCTTTCTTGGGTCCCCTGTATACTCCCCCCCCCACCACCATCCCTAGCACCAGAACAGTAATGGCCCCAGAACAGGAGGGGACTGGTTCCCAGAAAAAAACAAAAGGCTCCCAAGAGATGTTGAACATCCTCTTACTCCCTGCTGATGGAGAGGGACTTCTGTGGTGAGAACGTCTGTCCCCATGTGCACTTGGGGCGTGTGCACCGGCTGGCATGATGGGATGTGACAGGGTCTCAGCCGGGAGAGAGCTAGGGCCCGGTGCAGAGGGCAGAGCTGTTCTCCTGCATGGAAGGAGCCCAGAGCTGTGAACGAAGCAGTCCCTCTGGAGAAGGCCCTTCCAAGTAGGAGACCCTTTGGCACCTGTCCTTTTTCTTTTATTATTATTCATGAGGCGAGCCAGGAGCTGTAAAAAGTGTGGACTCTGGACTCAGGCTGCTTGTGAAAAGCCACCTAGCGGTAATCCAGCCAAAGAGGCATGGGTATGAGCAAGGACTGTGAAGTCAGACCTGGGTTCAAATTTCAGCCCTATGTTTTACTGACTGTGTGACTTTAGGCAACTTACTGGACCTTCCTTATCGTCAGTTGTCTCACCTCTAACACAGGGCTAAGAATCCCTAACTGAAGCAAGATGACTGGTGACAAATCCTGGGTAGAGATTTGTTGAATGAATGAATGCGTAAAACAGCGGACAGGGCCTGGCTAGCAGTTGTTCACCTCCTCTGTGTCAGCAGGTGTTATTGTCTTTCCACTCTTGGGTGTTATTGTTATTCCCACTTTACAGATGAGAACACTGAGGCTCAGAGAGGTGAAGTTACTTGCTCAAGGTCACACTGCCAGTTAAGCTGCAGAGATTCATACCTAGGTCTATCTGAGTGTGAGGTCTCAGTTTAGATTCAGAAAATGGTACTATTTGAAGCCAGTTTGCCAGAGTTTGTTTGCACTGGGATCTGGAATGATAAAAGAATGGATCGAGGTTTCACCTTTGTCAGGCATCCTATGAAGGGACTTTGAAATGGTGGTGGTGGGCAACCGGAGGCAACCAGAGGGCTCCTACTTCTCTGGAAGTTCAGCGGTTGCCTGGGCTAGCTGAGGGCTTCACTCACGCTGTCTTGTTTTGTTTTGTTTTGTTTTTAAGATATTATTTATTTATTTGAAGGAGAGGGAGGGAGGAGAGTGTAAGCAGGGGAGGAGCAAAGGGAGAGGGACAAGTAGACATCATACCGAGCATGGAGCCCATCATGGGGCTCCAGCCCATGTCCCTGAAATCATGACCTGAGCTGAAATCAAGAGTCGGACGCTTAACAGACTGAGCCACCCAGGCGCCCTTCATGCTGCCTTGCGTGTCAGTGCTCTTGGCGAGAGGCGGTGCCCCTCTTCTGGACATTCTGCTCTCATCGATTCTTGCCAAATTCAGAACATTTGTGACTTGGGAATTCGCGTGCCAAAATCTGCTCTGGCTGAGTGTTTTCTGTGGTTTAGGACAAGCCTTCAACCTTTCTGCAACTTCTCTCCCCAAGAGAAGCACTTCCCATCTTCCTCCTCACAAGCCCTTTGTGGCTGAGTCTCTTGTCCCCGTTTTAACCTGCTTTGGCACTGAGCCGTGGTGCGGAAGCCCCTTTGTGATGGGGGGTGGCTTCGGCCTCATTCCAAAGTGGCCACCGGTCCGGACAGCTGCAAGGGATGGTCTGAGGGCTTCTGTCTCGTGCCCGCTGCGGCCGGATCTGCCCACAGCTCTCCCGGAGGCTGGCGCGGCCTGAATTGTAGAATGGCCAGTGAGTTGATTAGAAACGCTGGCAAGAAGCTAGTGCCTTTTAGTGAAGGGCTTTCTCCCCTTTTTTCTTTCTTTCCTGGCGCTGCTGGTTCTATGTGTGGGAAGAGGCATTCATAATTATGTATTGGTGCCTCTTCGTGGGAATTGTCAAATACGTGCCCACCTCTCGGATGCGCCCACGGAAGGGCACACCCCGTGCCAAAGGTCTTCCTGGGTGGGGAGGTCCCTCCTCTCTCCTCCCTCCCTGTCCCTTCAAGTTGCTGTGACGTCAGCCGGGAGGTGACTGGGTGCCTGCGCTTCCTGCAGGTTCCAAGGCAGGGAAAGCGGCTCCTTAGCACACCCTGCCTTTCAGCCCGCAGCTGATCCAGGCTGCTCTTTTTCACCTCCCCAGCAGACCCTGCTGTCTTGCCTGCCACACGCTGCCACCGCAGCTCTAATTGGGGGGGGGGGGGGTGTTGATGCCTTTTTGCTTCCCAGACCATTGCTTCCCTGTCTCATCATACCAGGGTGCCTTCTTCCTGTGAGGATGAGGATGAGGATGGGTTTCAAACATGGGTTTGAAAGATAACCTCCTTCCGGCTCTGGTGTGCCTATTTCAAGAACAGCGTCCTCCGTGTGCCTCTCCCCAGGAGGAGCGGGGAACCCATGAGGCCCCCCGGTTGCTTGTCCATGGCTGTGCTGGGAGGACTGAGGGGCTTGGAGGAGGATTGCTGGCCGCTGCCCGGCTGGGGCTCCGGCTGCTGGGCAAGACAGCTCGCACCCGAGCTCTGCACAAAAGACAAATCTGACCGTTGAACGTTGTCTCCTCAGGTATGGGTCTCACTCCATGAAGACAGACGACAGCCCGGGAGGGGAGCAACGCCTGTGATGAGCGCCCGCAGGACCTGCGAGGGGTGGCTTTTCGCGCAGCGTTTGTGGTGATTTATGGGAGTCAGGGGCTGCCGGAGAGGCATGTGGATGCTATCAGCGCGGTGGATTAAATGCCCATTTACATTGTTATTGACATATAAATTATCGGTGCCAAGGAGACAGTGAGGGAAAGGATTTCAGGGGCAGTAATGGGGCACGTGCCCCAGGATATGGACTCGTCTTTGCCCAAATTTGTCCTCTGGGCTCTCAGGAAGCCAGTCTTGGAACTGCAGTAAAGCCCAATTCCCAGCTCTCACCATGCCGGCAGCCGCCCTCATTGCTAAGGCAGTGATGGCGAGGGAGGTCCCCGTGTGGATTTTAAGAGGTCGGGAAGACCTTTGAAGGGGCAGCGTGGGTCTCCTCGGCTGGAGAGGGCCGTGCCTGGCGGCCTACATGCATCCCTTTTGCCTGGCTTCTTTTCTTCCTCCGTGGATTTGGAAGCATCGCTGAAGGAGAGAGGGATTTTATTCCTGGGAAATGGAACCGGTCTCCGAGTCCAGCCAACAGCAGAAGAGAAAGCTGGTGACCCATGGACTGGAAGATCAAAAGAGGGTAAGTGGCAGAACTCTGTCGCTTGGCTTATGGCTCTGGAATTGCTCAGCAGGATTCGAGAACCCAGGTGGTGGTCCGGACAGGACGCTGTTGTCCTCATTATGATTGCTCGCGTCTTTCTCTGGTTAAGCAGGCGGGGTGGTGGCCCCAGGTTTGCCAGGTCCTAGTGCTGGGCTTGACGTCGGCAAAGGGACAGAAGAAGGAAACATTTAATCCCAGGAGCCAGAAAGTCAAAGATGTTTAAGCTTTAGCTCCGGGAGTTAATAAAAAGTGTTGTGTTTTCTGAGTCACATATGAGCTTCTTTGCACAGAAGCCCCCTTTGGGATTCACACGCTCTTAGCACCTTTTGGAAATGGCACTCCTGACAGCAGTGGTTTTGTTTGAGTTATTCTCCGTGTGGTCTGCTGGCTCTTGTGTTTACGGATCAAAAACATATCCTACTCCAGTCTTTGGCCCCATCTGTGAGAATGTCACAGCCACTTAAAAAGGCCTGTTGAGTGTAGGTCGTTTGCTGTCATCGGTCTGAAAGCTGCAGTCACCCAGGACCCGTGTCTACCAGTGAAAGTTCAACTTGTCTTTAAAAGCCGGACACATTCAGGAGTAGCATCGAGTGGCTGGTTGTCTAGAAACAAAGCTGAAACGGTGTGTCCTCACTCCCAGGCACTTGCTAGGACCAGGAGGTGGCAAGGGTTAAACCCAGCTCCAGCAGAGCCAGAATCCGTGTTAATCTGAAAATAATTTCTGATATTTCCTCTGAAATGTTGTGGATGGTAGAAAAATTTGTGGTGTTCTCTCAGTGTGGAGTGGAGTATTCCCTCTGGTTCTGCGTCTCAAAGATCATTTCTTCCTGGTATGAAATCCACACGGAGGTGAAAACTAGCCTTACAACTTTCCCCTGTATTTTAGATGGCTCCGTGCATGCGTGTGAGCGAGTGAAAGGGATTTTGTATGGGGTTTTGCTCTAACTTTCAAAGGGTAAAAAGAAATGGAAACAAATTGCATTTTATAAACATAGAGACTGACTCCATTCCTAAAGAAAAATATTCCACTCCTGAAACTACGCTTGCCATAATGCAGGAAGAATGCCCACTGTCTTGGGCGCCCAGATAAGTAAATTGGTTTTGTGGTGTTTGACTTACTCAATGTATAACCTAGGTCCGTCTGCTCCTATTTCTACAGGAGCTTTCTGAGAGAGAGGAGGAAAATCGGTTATGGTTGTGAATAGGACCTGGGATTGACTGCGATTTACTAAGTGTTAGCCAAGTTTGGCATCCAGACACTTAGTGGAGGAACATTTGGGACCTCTGACACTGTAGAAAATTTTAATTGTGCTGGTACACCGAGCTAATATGCAATTATGACGGCCTCTCCTCGGCTAGGTGTAGATGTCTGCATTTCCCATCTGTTCTTGGCTCTGGCTGCGTTGGGTCCGCGTGTACTACGGAGCCTCTGGAAGTAGAATATAACCCCAAGTGAGGCTCTGCGGCAGCTGGGGTAACATCAATTGGTCATGCTCAGCTGACATTCATTTTAACTTGAACTCTAGCCGTCATGGCGATTATTAAATTTATAATGATATATGTAAGATCCATTTTAATGACTTTCCATGCTTGAGTGAGCTCTCACTTGCGCTGGCAAAGTAAGGCTTCATAGAGTATTACATTTCATCTCCTACTGAATTTTCCAGGCTGTGGTCGCAACTTTGCCTAGGAGGAATGAGATCGTTTTTCCGATAGGCATCGTGATCCAGTTCTGTGTTGTTCAAGTACAGTTTTACTTGAGTACGGTTTCTGGGCTTGTAGAAATACTGCCACTGCAGCAGCTTCTGTTGGCGTGTGCATGTGTGTGTTTGTGGGTAAACACACACCCCATCTGCGTCAAGTGTGAAGCTAAACAAGCCTCCCGGCGTGCAGCCTGGAATGTCTTGTCCACGGAGCTGAAAGGCGACTCTGCAGTGTTTTGGCTCACATATCTCGGGTGAGCTGAACACTCCTCTTCAGGGGGATTGGCTGAAAATCCAACAAAGGCACAATCAAGGCATCTGCTGGGGAGCTGGGAAGTCTCCACCAGCATGCTTAAGTTACCAAGCGTTCATTGGCACCAGATCCTTGTGACATTGCCCGCTGTGTGTGTGTGTGTGTGTGTGTGTGTGTGCGCACGCGTGCTCCTGCGTGGAGGACAATTGTGGGCAGCTGGGGAGACAAGGAGGAGGGAGAGTGGCTGGCTTCAATTTTGCTGTATTTCCTACTGTCCTGAGCAGCAAAAACCACTTCTCTAGGGTTTGGTTGATTTCATGCAACTCACTGTACTCAACTTGGCCCTTGTTTGGGGCTTCATAACGTCAGAGTGGCTAGTTCTGGGCTCCTCGGGGTGGTATTTGCCTGTGCTTTCTGCAGTGAAGAGTGCCGTGAGCTGTTGAACCCAGAAAGTTGGGTTCAAATGCCGATTGTGTTGCGTGCTCGCTGTGCAACCCCGGGAAATCTACTCAACCTCTCTGATCTTTAGATTCTGTATTTTTAACAGAGAATGCTAGTATTTAATTGTAGGGTTGTTAAGATTAAATGAAATAAAGCTGTTAAGGAATTTGGCACTTGGTAATTATTTAAGAAATGTTCTGTATATTCTTGGGACAGTTTGCAATGTGGGATTTTTTCCCCTCTTTTTGTTCTTACAGGGCTGCATGTAATTTTGTTTTAAATCTTAAAGAAAAAAAAAAAAACAACAACCCTCAAGTAATACCTACTCATTACACATTCAAACATTACAGAATACAGATTGCAGATTCCTCTTCTAATTCTACCCAGCACTGACTGCTATTAACAGTTTTGCCTATATCATTCCTGACTAGTTTTGGTTTGCGTTTCTTAATAAAAATGGAATTGCACTGTATGTATTTTTAAGAAACTTCCTTTTTAATATCCTGTAGCTATCTGTCTGAGTCATTACGTACACACCTTCCCCGTGCCTTTTTGTGACTGAATAGAGTTCCATTATAGAATGTGCCAAAATTTATTTAGTTAATCCCTTAGAGATGCACATTTAGGGTGTTTCTGGGCTTTTCTTTTTGCTCTGTGGTTTTGTGTGTGTGTGTGTTACAAAATTCCTTTATTCACCCTTTCAACAAGTATAATAAGTGCTTTTCATGTGCTGAGCACTGTCCTAGGAGCTAGGCATAAACTAGACAGACAAGGCCTCCGACCAGAACCTTGCAGTTTAGACCAGCCCTGTCCCACATAACTTCCTGCAATGATGGAAGTGTTCTATTCCTGCCTATACAAAGTAGCAGCCTCTAGCCATAGCGGCCATGGAGCAATTGAGAGGTGGCTAGTGTGACTGAGGACCTTAATTTTAAATCTCATTTAGTTTATTTAAACTGAAATAAACACATGTGACTAGCGGCTACTGTGTTGGGAGTGAGTGCCTTTCTGAACAGTAAGCCACAGGCAAGTAACTACATCATTTATTTGTGGACAATGGCTATGCCCTAAAGAAAATAAAGAGCATAGTGGTGTCATGGGTGAGGGAGGGGCACATTTCGTATTTAGAATCGTTTTTAATTTCCTTTTTAATAGAGGTATGACTTACATCAGTAAAATGCATGCTTCTTAAGGTTACAGCCGGTGAATTTTTATACCTCTTAGACACCCGTGTAGCTACCGTACAGATTGAGATGGAGACAATTCCTTGCTCCCACGAGGGTCGATTTGGCTGAGCGGAGGGGATGCCTCCCTGGGAGAGTGTCTTGGAGGGGAGACCTCACTGATAAGAAGCAGCTGGCCATGGGAAGCTCAGACGGCAGATTTTAGCTGTGGATGCGCCCGCTCTCGCCCTGCCATTCAGATGGGTGCCGATCAGAACCTCCCGTGGGGGGACTGACCGTGGCACTGCTTATACACAGCAGGTCTCAGGCATCCCCAGCACTTGTCAAATTGAAAATTCTGTGCCGAAGTCGGGGAAAAACCTAGAGAGGCGCAGGGCTGCAATTGCACGGAGAGAAATTCAGTGCGGTAAGTATTGTTCAGTGCTGTAAGCACCCACTTAACTAGCATAGACGGGAGAAGTAAAATTTCCCTGACAGACACCCATTGATCAGTCAAGGGAATGACTCTTTGATTGATTTCTCTCTACTCCTCCTTAGAAGTTTGTCCTTCGCAGATGGAGCTTTCCCACAGAGGATGAACATTGTAAAATAAGATCCGTTCAGGGGTTTTTTAAAGATACTTGATGACTGAGTGGTGACAGAGATGGTTTAGGGTGAATTCTCCTGGCTGTCAGCTTCTCAGCATGGAAGCCTCCTGGAGACAGTGTCTAAAAAATGACTTTGGAGAGGGTGAACTCGGGCTTAGTGTAATTAAAATCTCCAAGGTTGGCTGAACTGCTCTGGATTGCCAAATCGTGCCCCGAAAGGCGAATATATTATCCTACTGCCCTATTGGCTTCTCCTCTTCATATTTATTCCCGGGACCCCCAGCTTCCCTGTCACCTGTGGTTGCAGCTCAGAGTCATTTGACCTTCTGCTTCCCATGCCGCCCCCCCACCCTGGTCCACTACTTTGCCACGTAGGCATCAGCTGCACTTGCTTCTGTGTGGCCGTGTACGTGGCAGCTGTCTCTTCTCTCTGATCTCACTGCCGAGTTTCAGATTCGGGAGTTCTTGCCTGGGTGGCGGCACAGCCTCCTGGCTGGCCCCCTTGATCCCATTTCTCCACTGGTCCATCCTCCCTTCCTGGCCAGAGTCGTCTTCCCAGAATCCCGTGATTATCCCCTAGTTGCTGATTTCTCCCACGGTGTCCTCAGAAGACACCATCCCTAGCTCCCAGCACTTCATGCTGCACCCAGCTTCTGGGGTATAGCGGGTGAGAGCTTGAAGCTCACTGGAGTCTTGTGGACCTCAGCTTCAAACCCGAGAAGTTCTGTAACCTCCCAGGGCTGTGTTCCCCAGTGGTATTGACTCCTAGGTTGTAAGGTGCTTGGCACTGTGCCTGGCATGTAGTAAGGGATCAGTCAGTGGGGACTGCCATGACTGTCATCATCGCCCGTTGTCTCTTAGCCGGTCTTCTTGCCAAACTCGGATTGCTGCTCCACGAGCAACCGGTACATTTCTCCCCGCCCTTGAATCTTTGCTTACGCACGGTGTCCCTCTGGAAGGCGCTCCCTTGAGGCCCCTCACCCGTCCTCTGTGAAGAATGGATCCTCCTCATGTTCCTATGCTCTGTGCTCAGGTGCTGTCAGGGTAACAGGGCACCATGTTTTCTTCGTGGCCCAGACGTTTCTTCACGTGTCACACCCCTGCCCCAGACTGTGGGCTCATGGAGGAAGGAGGCAGCCTTATCCCTCTCTCCATCCCCTGGCACACAGTAGGCCCCAATAAATATTGGTTGAATACTGTCGCTTTGGGATTCCTCTTTTCCTGTGGTCCTGCAGCTGGTTTAATATGTCCACTCTTCTAGAAAGAAGAGGGAGAAATAAGATTCAAGGAGGTGGTTGGGCGTTCTGTGCGGTGATTGCTACATCTGATTAAGGGAGGCTAGATTGGGCCTGGTGAGAGGAGTAGAGAAAAGGGCGTCTACTGACGCAGTGTCGTAAAGGAAGAAGCAGGAGAGTTTGGGTTCGCGGCTAGACTAGTCACCAGGCTGGCGGAGAAGGAGGAATCTGAGATGTTCCCAGGCTTTCGCACCTCGGTGGCTGGAGGGTCTTGCGGGGGCTTGAAGTCATGACGCCTTCTGATTGCTTATCTTCAGACATGCTCTTTACTTGGTTGCGCCAGTGGGAGCAAGCAGTTGTTTATTTTCAGACAAAGAAGGAAATCAAGACACACGTGTTTTAAGGTCATTTCCCCAACACACGTGACTAGATGGAGTGAATTTTTCAGAAAGGATTAAGAAATTAGATTAACAGGCTGAGGAAAGAGAAAGGAGCGTATTGAACAACAGCTTTGTGTGGGACAGTGTCCTAGGCGCCCCTTTTATCTCGTTTAGGTATTGATAGAGATATTGTCAACCCATTTTACAGACACAAAAGCTGGGATTAAGGGGCTCCTCCAAGGATCTGCAGCTTATCTTGTCTGCTGGACTCCTGCACCTCACTGTCGTTTCACCTCGTCCTTAGGGTCATCTCTCTAAATTTTCTAGACCAGATCTTACTTGAAAACCTGCTCCTTCCACCTTCCTTGCCGTATGCACATGTGTACACGTGGACACACACGCACACGCACACGCGTACGCTCCACAGCAGGATTGGCCTTTGTGGCATCTCACAGGTGTTTGTTCATTTGGGAACCATGTCCGTATTAGTCATCAAATCAGCGCTACAAGCTGCCCCCTCCCCAAGGTCGGTGATGGGCTGTAGTGCACCGAGCGGCAGCAGGGGAATTCTCCCCCCTCCCCAGTGAGCCGGGCTTGAGGGGCTGACGGTGAGGGCGGCGCTCTGGAAGGATGGATGCGGCCCCAGGCCTGGCTCCCTGACCGCTTTCCAGCCGAGCTGAAACGCTTCCTCTTGGGCCGGGGCCTGGGCCCCTGTGCTGCTGCCGCTGCCCCTTTGGAGCCTGAGGTAGCAGCAGTTACAGGGTGATCGGCCTCCTGACAGCCCCTCCTGGTTGGCCTGCCCGTCCTCCTGGCATGAATGGAGGGGGTGGTAACCAAGTGCTCGGAGCAGGGACGCTGCAGACCTACCACAGGACACTTCACATGTCCCTGAAGAAGGATGGAGAAAGACTGCAGCCAGATGTCAGTCAGTTCAGCAAGTTCTGAGGCCCTATTCAGGTACAGGAGGAGAGGGGATAGGAAAGGGGCCAGGCCAATGCCCTGCCTTCATTTCAATGGAAAGAATGCGAGACAAGACAAGATCAGTCCCATTCATTCATTCATTCATTCATCCATTCATCCCACATAGATTATTTATTATTTATTGAGTACCTACTGTATGCCAGTCAGCCACAGCATGGGGCCCTGGGGACAGAATGATGAGCTTCGATACTGTCCCCAGTCTCTTGGCACATTCAGTGTCTTGGAGGAGTCAGTTCAGCCAGCAGTGCAGTGACATTAGGGAAGTGTCTGGTTTGGCGAGGTCAGTAAGCTTCCCTTGGGGTGGGGGGAATCGAGCTCTGTCTCTACAGGGCCTCATGAGAAGTAGACTGGAGGAGGAGTCCGTAAGCGGCTCCCAGGGTGGACTGAATCCTGTCCCCTCAAATTCCTATGTGAAGCCCTCACCCCCATTGTGACTGTGTTTGGAGACAGGGCCGTGACTGGTGTCCTTAGAAAAAGAGGAAGAGACAGCAGCGAGGAAATGCACAGAGGAAAGGCCATGTGAGGACACGGCAAAGAGACAGCCATCTGCAAGCCAAGCAGAGGGGCTCCGGGAGGAGCTAGACCTGCTGACACCTTGATCTTGGACTTCCAGCCTCCAGAACTCTGAGAAAATAAATTTCTGTTTCAGCTACCCAGTTTATGGTATTTCGTTATGGTTGCCCGAGCAAACGAATACACTGGTGCACAGTGAGAGAGAGCGTTGGCGAAAGGTACTTTGCCTGCAACAACCCTGACCACAGGCTCCCTGAGGGCAGATATTAAACCTGTTCCCTAGTATCTAACGCACTGTCTGATGCCTGGTGTGTATGTTGTAAATACTTGTTTAGTGAGCAAATGCATGAGTGAAAAGGATGAGGAAGCAGAACGCAGAGATGGGACAACCCATGTGAACAGTTGGGATTTTATCCTGTAGGCATTGAGAAATCACTGCAAGACTCAGAATTAGGGACTAAGCGGAAGCGGTGCTTGAGAAGATTTTAGAATCAACTGGGGCAGATCCAGAGGAGTGAGGGTAGCTGTGCAGGTGAGAAAGGCTGGGATCAAAGAGAGCAGTCAGGAGCCCGCAGTAGTGATGTAGGCAGGCACCGGGGATAAACTTCCACTCCTGGGCTGAGACGAAGGGAAGGGAAAAAGGAGCACAGATACAGGGGATAGAATTGGAGGAATTGAATTTGGCCCGCAGCTGGATCTGGTTGACTCCTGTCCTGGGTGGCGTGGATTCCAAGGTGTAGAGCCTCCCCTGTGTGTCCGGTAGGATGGTGTCCGATAGCCCAGTGGCACTTTGGACCATGACTTGCTAATGCTCCCTGGATGCGCTGTGGTCCCCTGCACCATCATAACACAGCAGGTGATGCCATCCCCATTTGACTGCTCAGGTAAGCGAGGTGTGAACAGGCAAAGTGACCTGCCCAAGGCCACACTCCAGCTGATGGCGAAGCTCTTTTGTGTTCTTCTCCTCCAATATAAGGTCCTCTTCTCCAATTTGGCGTCACTTTCCAGGGGAACCCCCCCCCTTCTTCAATCAGCAGAAATGAATGCTGATGTTCTGTTATTTTTGCTTAATTTTCAATGGGAAAAAAGACTTGGCATTTTTTCGGACTCAATTTTAAAGATGCTGGAAAAGTTAGGTTATTTTTTTTTGGACCTGTAGGTGCTAGAATTGAACGATGATTCAGGCACCTCATAGGTGGCCATTCCCATTTATTCGAAAGATTCATATAGCCAACTTTCTGGCTGGTACCCTCTGTGGGTCTCCAGGGTCAGCATATTTGTGAAAGACCCTTTACTTACCTGATCTCTTTAAACTCACTTTTTCCTGTTGCTCTGCACTGTTTCTCATTCATTCCTTTCCTAAACTTTCTAAAGTCTGGTTTTAAACAGGAGGCAAAAAGCGGCCATGTCACTTGGGTTGTTTGGTGTTTGTTAACAACACAACCTTGAGACCTTATTACATCGGATAATGGACTTATCCTTCTAGCCTGTGCTGCTTCGTCCTGAAAATTAGGGTGATAATAATAAAACCTTTGGTGAGGATTATGAGATATAATACACTTGAAGTATTTAGCGCAGTACTTAGCACACATTTAAGCATTAAATGATAGCTATTATAATTCTTCTCATATGTTTCTCTGTGCTCATTTGGCAAAATCCTTTAAGCGGCATATTTGGGGGATAAAATGGGGAGTGAGGGAGGATGGGTGACCGCTGCCAGTTCATTTGAGTTTGCTTTTTTGGTTAACTGAAGATCATGTAACACTCCTTCTAGTTTAAACTTCTGCTATTGCACATCTTTTTAAAAGAAAGTCTGCTTTTCTGCTTTCGAGTGCGGTGAGAACAAGGGAATCTTCCTCTGTGTAGCAGTCCTGTAGGAACTACGTTGACCTCATCATTCCACACATTAAATTACAGTTTATGGGAATCTGGCGTATGGGAATTGGCTAAACCCTTTGTGTGATTCCAAAGCCCCCCTGCAAATTGCATTTTTACTTGAATATATTCTATGAATTTCATTTATTACGCTTTGTGGCACCCTCTAAAACCTCAGCACCAGGGGGAAAAAAATCTGGTTACGTAGAGGTGAGTTCCACTTAATCAAGGTTTTCCAAATCCTGTCCTAGTTTACTTTGCTCCTAAAGCTTAGATCAGATTGTTCTGTGCACCACAATAATGACATCTCTGACTCCCATCCTCAGGGCATTAATTTTTAATCTTCCTTCTCTTTGGGATAATTAGAGAGGGCTGTGGGGGTTGGGAAGAGAAAGGGGACGAGATGGCGGATGGCAGAGCGGGAGTGGATGTTTGTATAATGCAGCCTCTTCCAAGGAGGGGAGGGAGCCACTGAAGCTCTGTGTGTGCATTTCCAGTTTGCTTAACGGGGTGGGGGTGGAAAGCAGAGGCAAGGATCAGGATGGGGGCAGGTGGCTGATGGGGCCAGAGCAGGGTGTTTCCTGACATGGGGTCACTTGGGGAATGAGCAGAGCTGTGTAAAGTATGTATTGGAGAGGGAGGTCGAGAAGTACATTTGGGTGTATGTAGGGATTTCTCCCTTGGCTAAGCTGAGTAAGGATAGACAAAGTTACTCGAAGCCTTGTCCATCTCCTACATCCACACTCCCTTGGACCTCTGGGATCATAGTGGGACTTAAGGGACATGAGTCAACATCTCGATTACAACTGGCAGGGTCCTACGTCTTTCATCTCTTGTGAAGTTCTTACAGAAGAACCACTCTGGACATCTGGGAACATAGTGCCTTTATGTTCAGAATCCAGGTTTTATTTATTTATTTTTTAAAGATTATATTTATTTATTCGACAGACATAGAGACAGCCAGCGAGAGAGGGAACACAAGCAGGGGGAGTAGGACAGGAAGAAGCAGGCTCCCAGCAGAGGAGCCTGATGTGGGGCTCGATCCCATAATGCCGGGATCACGCCCTGAGCCGAAGGCAGGCGCTTAACCGCTGTGCCACCCAGGTGCCCCCAGAATCCAGGTTTTTGCTAGTTTCTTAGACAGGTGAGTGGGGTTCCTCCAGCATCCCCCAGGCCCACCAAAGAGTGGGATGTAGATGGGAGGCTCCCTTGCAGTAAGCGATTCTAAGTTTCCGTTAAAGTGTTTCTCTCTTTTTTCACTGATGTAATTAAAAATGCAATAAGTAAAAATCCTCAGTGACATGGGAAAATCTTAACGAAAGCTAAAAAGTATAACAAAGAATTGCAGTTCTTACATCTTACTGTGTAATCCTGCATTTAATCAATTGCATAAAGTCTTTCGTCTTCCCTAGCCACTCAGTTTCATGTTTATTTCTATATTCTTAACACATACTACATTGTTTGGCACATGATAGGTAATCAGTAAATATTTATGGAATGAATGAATGAATGAATGAATGAATGAGAGAGAATCAACATCCTGAATGCGTTGGGGGGCAGGGAGAAAGGGAAAGTTAGGGCTGTCCTCTTGACTCTCTGCTGAACTCAGTGACATAGAGCATAGCATGTTAGAAAGGAGAAGGCTGTCGTTGTCTTTGGTTTTGTGATGGGAGAAAGAGTGGAAGGACCGCTCGGAGGTAAAAGTCCTGCACTTGTGTGTCTTTATGTGTATGGGGTTTCTTAACTGTGAAGACCCAGTTTTATTATTGTGAATCTATTATCCCCCCCATCGCTGCCCCCAGCAGAGATATGCCTTTTTCCTTTGAGTTTCCATGGGGTCCATGGTGACGGGTGACCTGGAGGGTCACTTCATTGATGTCTGCATGAGTTGCTTATTTAGAGGTGAGATTAGAGGCAAGGACGGTGGTTCAGATGCACCCTAAAGGGGATGTACTGAATAATCAGTGCAGAACATACCCTCACATATTGCAGCACAATGGGCCAAATCATGAGAGCCAGTAATGAGGAGTCAAGAAGGGAGACAGTATCCTGTTGAAGCCCATAGAATTTTCTAAAACGGTGACTCATGATATGGCCATTGATTAGAAATACCTGGGCCTACCTGGGCCCTTTTTGTCCAGCAGAGAGGGTGTATACTGGTAGGTGTAGGGTGTTATTCTTTCAGGTGATTCTTGCAGAGCAATGGGATGATGTTAAGAGGAACAGCTTTGTGCAAGAGGCGCTGGGGAAGGTTGGTCCTTTGAATGTCAGCCAGGATGGTTTGATCCTAGTATGACCCAATGACCTCACTGATCAAAGTACCACCATTAGACTGCATGCCCTTTACTGTGAATTAGATTATTATTCTACAAATAGTCATTTCCTTCCTCATGAGAGGGGGGTACTTTCCTGCCCCACTGATGTTGGACTTGGCCAGTGACCTGCTTGACTAGTGGAGTGTGGATGGACGTTCAGTGTGCCAGCTCCAAGCATAGGCCTTGAGAGGTATAGCTTGTTTCCACTTGCCCTTCTGGGAGCTTCTGACTTCTTTGTGTGAAGAAGGTGTCCCAGCTAGCTGCTGCCATTTCATCCTGGGCCTCAGAAACACATGAACAGACACGAGGCAGAGCTGTCCTAGCAAACACGCAGACCTGTGAATGAGAAATAAATGCTTATTTTTGTACACTGCTGAGACTTTGTTTTTTTTAAGGGGGTGTCATTTGTTACATAGCAAAAGCTGACTAATATACCCTCTAATCACATAGACCTTTACTGGGCAGAGTGTGTTGTCATGTGTGTGATGGTTCCTAGTTACCTGAATGGACAAAAACCAATAATACAATTGACAAAATATAATTAGATGCAAAGTTTGTTAAAAAGTTTGGTCCTAGAGCATTTGCATTAGAATTCCCTGAAAAAGCAGCTCTGATCCATACCCACCAAATTAGAATATCTGGGGTTAGAGCCCGGGAAACTGCATTTAAAAAATGCATTCCAGTGATTCTAATTGCCCCGAAGTTCAAGAGCTGCTTTCACAAATGGATTAAAACCTGTGACCACCTCCATTAACACCCAAACCAGAGTCTGCAGGAATGGGTTGGAGGAAAAGGATTTTTATGTAATTGCACGGGCTTTCACTTAAGTTCCCTTGGGGGGGGGAAGGTTTATTGTTTTTTTGTTAGTGGAAAGGACACATGTGTTTAGGAATCCAGAGAAATTTCAAGAGCCAGTCTTCAGGAAGGGCAGGAAATAAGGCAACTCCAGGTCCTGGCCATTCCTTCCATCTTGGCTGTCATGTCCCCTCTCTGCCTCTCTTGGTACATCCATTCTTTCCTTCCTGACACCCTTCGTCCATTGCTCTCCGTAGTTTCTCTTGCTTCTTTCTTAACTCCAAGGCTGACCCTCATCACCTCTACCCACCGTCACCACCTAGCTCTCTCAATATCACTGTCCACCGAGGACTTCCCTCCATGTTCCTCAGTTCAGAGTCATGAGATAATATGATCAGGCCATCTCAACTTGTCCAGTGTAGAAGCAAGCCCAGAGAGGTAGAAAAGCCTCTAGGCTGACTCCTCATGAGGTCTGTGTCTGTCCCTGGGCCAGTCAACTACGGCTTTGGTGAGGCAGGGTCACATGGTACATAGCCATGGAGGGTAGAGTCCTCCAGGAGGTGGCATGCACGGATAAGCAGTGGTTCACACGTCTGTGCTATTGGGTAGAACTTGACAGAGGAGGCTGGAGGGGAGAAGGCACTGTCTGGGGTGGACAGTCAGGGGGGTGATGGAATCATCTGTTGAATGTTGGTCTTTCTCACTTGCCTTCACAAAGCTCAGAGCCCAACAGAGGAACCAGACATTAAGTGAAGAGTAAAGAAAATATCTACGTAGGTCCTGGAATTGACAAATGGGATATACCCGAGAAGAAGGAGCTTTCCACAGCGGAAAACGGGAAGCCGGATGGTACAGTGGAAAGATCTTGGGGCAACTGGGAAAGTACAATTAGAGCAATCTGGGTTTCAATCCTTGCCTTAAGAAGTGCTGGCTTTTTTATCTTGGGCCAGTTTCTAAACATCTCTAAGCCTTGCTGCCTTTTCTATAAAAAGTGGGTACTAACAGTTTCTACCTTGTAGGGTTATATTAAACGAAGTTATGTGTGTAAAATACTTAGCATAGCACCCGGCGTATTGCATTGGTGCTGACCAAAAGTGAGTTCTCCTTTATCTGTCTCTGAATTCATGCTAAGCTATGAGAAATTGCACTTTGTTAGTGAGGTCTTAGGGGGTCTGCTTTGGGACCACCATTCCTTGTCTACAGAAGTCTGAAGAAAAGCCACGCTTCTGAGAAGTCTTGGGTTCCAGTCCTGGCCCATCACCTGGCATGATGGCTATGACTGGGCGAGTCCTGCCTTCCCCTGGACTTCTGTTCCTGTTGCACTGGTGTGAGATTCTTGGCCTCCTTCGTCCAGCCTTTTGCTGGCATTTGGTATGTGGGTCGCTTTAGGGGCTTCCGTCCGCTTGTAAGGTGGGGCAAAGGTCCCAGCTGTAGCGTGTCTCCCTCCCTGGCCACCTTCCACGGTCCTCAGGCCATTACACTAAGCCCAGGGAACCCACTCACTCTGCTGATTGAGATCAAGGATGCTTGAAAATGGGAGTGCTGGGTGCGTGTGCTCTCTTGTCTCGTGGCCATCAATCACTGGCAGGGCCGGGGTAGGACTGTAAAGAGGGAACTGGCAAAACACAGTTTGCATTACTAGAACAACACGAAGCGCTTTGCCTACGGTAATTGAAAAAAATCTAATTTCTGCCCATGTCCCTGGAGTATCTTCCCATTTAGATTCCTATGGAGTCTCCAAATTTTATTATCAACATAACTGAGGAGGCAGAAGGGATTCAGCCCCTGGAGTCGAGTTGTGAGGAGAATCCCTCGGCCCACAGAATGGTGCCCAACAATTGATGGTGGATCTCAGCTAGATTGAGGAGGGTGAGGTAGAGGTGACAGGGACGTGAGTGAGGACAATGCAGATGGGAGAGTGGGGCTGGGCTGGAGAGGCTATTCTGAGGCCTTGGGGTACAGGTGCTTTTAGGACACTGTTACTTTGAATCCTCACTTCAACAACACATGAGAGGTGGTGCCATTGTACCCATTTCACAGATGGAAAAATAAAGGCTCAGAGAAGCTAGGTAACTTTCCCATGGTTCAACAGCTGAGAGTGGTAGACCTGGGTGTTGTAGCCAGCTCTGTCTGCGTGACTTCAAAACCTGTTTCCCTTTCCATCAAATACCATTCATTATCAGGCATTAATATATCACTGACCTGATTTCTGCCATGTTATTATTACCTCTTGTCTTTAAATTGACTCGCTTTAAAAAAATTTAGCCTTGTCACAAGGATACTATCAGTGAAATCCTGAATTTGATGGGCTACTTATTTCTTCTTTCTAATATCCGTTAGAATAAAATCATGGCTGGGGGCTCCTGGGTGGCTCGGTCGGTTAAGCATCTGCCTTCAGGTCATGATCCCAGGTCCTGGGATCGAGCCCAGTGTTGGGCTCCCTGCTCAGCTCAGCGGGGAGTCTACTTCTCCCTCTGCCCCTTCCCCTCACTCATGCTTGCATGCACACGCTCTCTCTCTCTCTCTCTCTCACTTTCTCTATCAAATAAGTAAAATATTTTAAAAAATCATGGCCATGACATTTTAATTTTTTTCATTTCTTATTTTTATTATTTTAAAAGATTGATTTATTTGAGAGAGAGAGAGTGTGTTGGGGAGGGGCAGAGGGAGAAGGTGAGAGAAACTCAAGCAGACTCTGATCTGAGATCGTGACCTGAGCCGAAACCAAGAGTTGGACGCTCAGCCAACTGAGCCACCCAGGCTCCCCACGGCCACTGACATTTTCAAAAAGTAACCTCAGTTTGGGAAACACTGTCCTGTACACAAATAACAATGTAACAACAGTAACACCTCCCGGTTGTCGAACATTCACCATGTGTCAAACACCGTGCAAAGCATCCTATCCTAGTGCAGTCGAACACAGGCTCTCTACTCACACGTGGGTTTGAAACTCAAATTTGCCACTTCCTTGGTGCGGAACCTTCAGTGACCTAGTTAGCATCTCTGTGCCTCAGTTTCTTCATCTGTAAAACGGGGATAACAACAACCTTCTAGAGCTGTTCTGGGAATTAAACAAGTTAATAACGCTTAGAAAAGTGCCTTGCACTTACTGAGTGCTTGTGGAAGTATTAGCGATGCTTCATTCATCCATCCCATCACCCAAACATTCGACAGTTCACGTTTGAGCATGCTCTATACACCGGAGCCCATTCTCCAGATAATCTTCTCGACTGTCCGAACGATGTGGGTGTTATTATTGCTGTCCTCCACATTTTACAGTTAAGAAAACTTAGCTGGGGTGATTTCCCCGAGTTTCCCACAGCTCAGACCTGAGGAAGCAGAAAATCAAGCCCAGGTGTATCTAAAGTTCTGCTACCCACAGAACACTTCTGACACCAAATATAGGGGTTTTTTGACACCAGGTTGGGTTTTTCCCCCACACTGACCAATTCTCTGACCCCAGCTGAATGTCCTACAATTCAACTGAATTTGGCCACTATCTGCCTAGAGTTAGGGTCACAGCTCACGAGTTAGGGCTTGGTCCCACAAGACTGCCCCCACTTCATATGCCAATTGCAAGTCCAGACCACTCGTACTTCTGACCAACCAGTGTTAAATTGTGGGTTCCTGTGACTCTCTCCTTAATTTGCTGGGATGGCTTGCAACATTCGGGAGAACAGTTTACGATGATCGGTTTATTATAAAGGATACAACAGCCAAACGGAAGTGATGTGTAGGGCAAGGCATGGGAAGGGCTGTGGAGCTTCCAGGCCTCTCCTGGGTGAGCCACCCTCCCATCCCCTCAGTGTGTGCACCATCTCTGAGGCTCCCCTAACCCCCTTGTTTAGGAATTTCTATGGAGGTTCCGTTGCATAGGCACAATTGATGAAATCATTGACCATTGGAGATTAACTCAATCTCCAACCTCTCTCCCCTTCCTGGAGGTTGGAGGGGCAGGGGGTTAAAATTTCCAACCCTCTAAGCACATGGTTGGTTTCTCTGGCAACCAGTCCCATCCTAAAGCTACCCAGGGGCCCCCCAAGAGTCATCTCATTAGCATCTCATTAGCTGATACCTAGGTATACCCAAGGACAAGACACTTCTCTCACCCCTCTTGGGAAATTCCAAGGGTTTTTGAAACTCTGAGCCAGGAGCTGAGGATGAAGACCAAATATGTATTTCTTATTATACCACAGTATCATAAAAGCCTTAGCTGTCTTTTTTTTTTTTTTTTAAATTTACTCTGCCATCTGCCATTACTGCCTCCCCATGAAGGGAAGCCCTGCTTCCTGAAAGAGGGATGCCCACCCACTTATGTCTCAGACACATGGCCAGACTTGATCCTCTCGGGCCAACTGAAGCTCCTTGCCTAGGTTTCTGAAAGCAGTCAGTGGTACCCCGTCTCTCCTTGTCTTCCAGCGTTGATTCTAGTTGTGTGTGAGTGGGTCTGCAGCCACTGTTAGGCCGTTGTGGCCGTGGCCTCTCTGTGTCCCCCCAGTGTGCACCCGGAGCCCTGGAGCCCCTGCTCGTGGTGGGCTACGGCTGGGCCCAGTGACCTGAAACAGGCAGATGCGACCATAGCAGTAACAAGGAAGCATTCGTACGCAAACCTCTTGCTTTCCAAGGGACACGAGTTAAGGACCTGTTTTCCACTGTAGAAAACAGTGGTTTGCTTTACCGATGTCATCGTAGAGTTCTACTCAGAGCACTTTAGAAAATTGGGGTCTCTTGTTACTTGAAATGAATTTGTTCAATATGCAAAGCGAGGTTTACCCCACAACATTTTGACTTTTGACCGCCCTTCATAGGAAGATCTCTGCGCAAAATTTTATCATTAAGCACACCTGAGCTTCCTTTTGAGGGCAAGAAATTCACCTCTCTCCGTCTTTTGCAAAGAATGAACTAGAAATGATCCTACCTGAGGTGCTTTTTCAGGTGTGTTTAGAGCACGGTTTCTAGGGATGTGGATGACATAGTCTGTAGAGAGAGCTTGTGTTTGGGCTGTCGTGGACAGGACTGGCTTTCGTCGTGGAAACAGAGGTGGTATCTGTCCACTTTCCCCTTACCGCCCCCTTCCCCAACCAGCCACCCCTAGCCACACTCCAAGATTCACCTCATGTTTCTTTCCACTTGAAACTGTCCCTATCTCTTCTCTATTGTTCTTTTTATTATTATTATTAAAGGTTTTATTTACTTTAGAGAGAGAGAGAGAGCAGGGGAGGAGCAGAGGGAGAGGGAGATAATCTCCAGCAGACTCCACACTGAGCACGGAGCCCTACACGGGGCTCGATTCCAGGACCCTAAGATCAGGACCTGAGCCAAAACCAAGAGTCAACACTCAACCAACTGAGCCACCCAGGCGCCCCTCTCTTGTTCTTTCTTCTCTGACTCTATTCAACTGTCTCTCTCTCTCTTTTTCCTACCTGATCTGTGATTTCATTGAACCACATGTGGGTTAAGAGTTGTGGAGTCGAACAATGAAAATCCCTGCTCTGTGGCCTTCCCAAGGTGACTTCCCCTCTCTGCCTTAGCTTCCTCCTTTGTTCAGTGGGAAAAACAAGAGCGCGATATCCTGGCCCTATTACGAGGATCAAGTGAGATAATACAAATATTTAGCAGGTACCGGGTAGATAGTAGCTATCCAGGAAATGGCGAGCAGGAGCAGAGATAGCGGTATTGACGGGAGTTGTGTTCCCAGTTAGAGAGTAAGAGGCTGGAGGCGGAGATTGAGTCTCGTATTTGCTTTTATCCTCCAGAGCTGATCATAGGCTATGCTTGTAGCAGCACTCCGTAAATACCCAGTGGATTATAAAGAAGTTGTAAATGTCATGCTTTCCCTCATGGCTGCTGACTTAGAATTGCATTTAAATACACTTAGTGTTTGCCTGGTACTTAGACCCATTTTACAGAGGACACGTGTCAGTGATTAAATTAAAAGTCTATTCCTAAGTGTTTATCTTCTTGGAGTAAAAAGCACCTGACCACACCTGCTTCTGCTCTGGGCCGGCTAATGCGGAGTGTAAGCCCAAAGGGAGAGCCACCCTTGCTCTTTCAGTGTTAAGTGAAGCAGGTCGTATTCTCAAAGCAGCCGGAGAATTAGGAGCAGCTCTGAGAATGGGGAAGTCCTAGGGGAGATGTCAGTAACCAAAATTATCTCTCATTTCAGCAGCCACTAAAAGGATCCCCACCTGGCTCCTTCCCCTGGGGACTGACCTCTCCCCTGTGCCTGCAGGATGGGCCCAGAAGGGGTGAGGAGGGAGCAGTCATCAGGGGTCGGGTTACCCGGGGGCATGACGTCAGGAGACTCTGGCTCCTCAGAGCCCGGTGCTGGTCGCACAGAAAGGCAGCAGCTGGGCCTGAGGACTGTACACGCTCTGCAGAGCCCTTCTAGGTCTGAAGCTCTGGGTGGTCGGAGGGAGGGCTGTAGATGCCCCCCCTCCCCCTTGTAGCCAGGGCTGCTCTTCCTGCTCAGTTCGCCCGGCAGCATTGCCTTTCTGCAGCTTTCCCTGCGAGGCCCGTTTGCAGAGGGGAGCCAGGAGCTGCTACGGGGACAAGACTGTGGCTATTGAGTTGAAGAAGGGCTTCAGGTCCCTGGGATGCGCTTGCTCGCACTGCCAGTGGTGGATGGGAGGCAGAAGGATGTCTTGGGAAGAGCTGGATCTCCAATCAAACAGACCCCAGATGGATTCCTGAATTCAGTCCTTAGGATAGGACCATGTACAAATTGCTTCTCGGCTCTGAGCCTGTTTCCTCGTCTGTAAAATGTGGAGAATAACACTTTGCAGAAAACACTGAGACTGTCTAATGCATAGTGAGAGCTTGATACATGGCAGCTCCTTGTCACGCCTAACACTATCCCACTACGCCTGATATTAAAGAGACAACTAGCTAGAGCTTCAGAGCCACAGCTCCGTAGCTGCTGGACTACTCCAACCACGACTTGTGTCAGCTATGCACTTTCTGTTTGCGGCACCATCTAGAGCAGGTGTCTAAGGTCTGGTTGGATCCCCCTTTGTTATTAGGGTCTTTAAATCTAGAGTCATCGCTGTGCACACAAGAAAACTGAGCCCCAGAATTGTCATCCCCAGAGTAACCCAGGACCAGGCCTTCAATCCTTGTCACACAGCACCATTTGTAATTTCCTGATGGCTCAGGATCTTCTTACAGCCTCTGAGCATTTGCATATGCTGTTCCCTCCATCAAGAACAACCACCTGCTGACCGTGCTAGACTGTCCTCCTTGAAGATTCAGATCAGGAGTCAGTTCTGGGAAGCCTTCTCCGACCACCGTCTCCCTGGCTAGGTTGGGGGCCCCTCCCCTGTGTTTCCAGGGCCCCTGGAGCTGACCTCTGTGCTGGACTTCTCACACTTGGTTGTGGACAGCTGTTTCCTTGACTGTCTCTCCTACTTAGCAGTGAGCTTTTCAAGGATTTAGGCCAAGTCTTACTTGTTCTTGTATTTCTGGCCTCATGTCTGGCACTTTGCAGGTTCTCTAGGATCTTTTCGTTCAACAGTGAATGTATTAGTGAATGAACAGATATTGGATATAGGGTATTGCTTATGGTGGTAGCTTTTTCAGAAAGCCTCCCATAGGTTCTGTTAAGTAAGGTGGCAGACCTCTAGCCCATCTGCCCTTGGATGCTTCTCTGCCTCCCTCTGGGCCGGTCTCCCTCCTAGTAGCCCATCCTGCCTGAGCTGTATGTCTGTCCTTGTTGGCCCAAAGGGCTGGAAACCTTCCCAAAGTGAAGCCTGGAGAAGCCCGATATTTAGGGCCTATATTTAAGACAGTCCCTGCAGCTTTCTCATAGCTCTGTCCTTGGCTAACATCCTTACAGGGACTGAGTTCCCAGAAGATACAGTAATGGAGACATCACTGTATTGCACTCCAGAGCTTAGCATAAGTAACCCTGGTGTGCATTCATTCATTCACTCGTGCATTCATTCAACGCATTTCTCCTTCCATTAGGACACATAATCACAGAGTGACTGTATATAACTTTATCACTCACATGGCTCCGGTGTCACTCAGAGTAGGCAATTAGATTTTTCCCAGAGGCCAGATTTAGGGGTCAGGAGGGCAGGCTGATGGAGCATTGACAAGCACTCTGATGTCAGCTTTAAAACATGCAGTAGAATCCTGAAGAAGTAATATGACCCCTCCCAATACGCACATGCCCCCAACCTCCAGGAGCAGGTTTGGGGATACAATTGCTCTCTTCCCTTCCCTGGGGCAGGGAACAACCGGCCAGACCCAGAGGCCCTGCAGGATTTGAAGCCCTGAGAGTGACGGCCATGATAATTCTGCTCTCCTACAGTCGCAAACAAGCAAGCTTCCTCCTTCCAAGCCAAGCCTCCTTGTTCGTCTTTGAGCAAGGTGGGACACTGAATGGGGCCCAGCTCCCCCCATGTGCTTCAGCGGGATTGTGGGAAGCTGGACTGGGGTTGTGTGGCCTTGGAAGGGTCATTTTACTACCGTGAGCCTCAGTGTTCTCATCTAATGAGGGGTTAGGTGATTGCAGTTGTTCCCCCCTGGTCACGTCGTTTGGAAGATGAAATAAGGTCATGTTTGTGAAAGTGAAAAGGATCCTAAGAGCTAATGTTCCTTGGGTGCTTCTTCTATCCCAGGCACTGTTACAGTTTCCATTTTGCAGATAAAGGACCTGCGACTTGGGGCAGTGAGGCGCTTTGCTCAAAGTCACGTAGCAAGCAAATAGCAACGGACGGATTTGTTGTCTGTCTTACGCCACAGCTTCATCTTTTCACTGCTCTGCCCTGTACTGTTTCATGTTCGAGCTGTGTGACGTTGGGCCTGCCACTTCCCTCTCTGGTCTTCAGTGGTGCCATCTGAAAATGAGAGACTTGGCCCGGATGAACGCTAAGGTCCTTTTAGCTTTAAATTCCTGCTTTCATTTTAACCAAGGATGCACGCACACCGCACCCTACAACGTTCGCTTCTTCCCGGTCCGGTGTTTTGAGCATGGACGGACTTGACCATGTGTCTCCTCTAGCCAAGAAGGCGCGCTAGAGGAGCAAGCAGATTGCCACGCACATCTAAATAGCAGAGCCGAGCCGCCCAAGTGGGAAATGGATGTTGTAATATAAAGGCAGTTAGCAGGGTCCTTGGAGGGTTCAGCAGGATGTAATTATGGTTCTTTAAAAAAAGGCTCGCATATGTTTTTGAGCAAACTTAACAGATGCCCGGATGTCATGTCTGTATTCTTCAGGGAGTCTAGGATGACTAATTTTCTACAGCAAGTTTGCACAGCACATGGGAACGACCCATTGCAAATCAATTCCTAAGGTGCAATTTAATGAAAGCTTTCATTGATGATTCAGATTAATAATCTAAAATCCCTTGTAAAATGACCACAACTTCATTTCTGCCTGGTCTACTCTGTGTTTGGTAAACTAGATGGATAATCCTCTCTGTAGTTCTAGTTTAATGTGATTCCTTTTTCCACAGCCACGCCTGTTGACAGGGTTTGAGGGTTTTAATGCTGGTGCTTTGTTTCCGGTGCAACATCCTTTGCAAACTTTTGGGACTTGCTCAGAGATTTTCTTTGAGCTGTGCCCTAGGGAGATCTTCCAGATGGTTCGCTACCATTTTATTGTAGAATTAAATGCACATCGATTCTGAAGAATCAATGCCCAGTTAAGGTAGTTTGGGGGCCATTTGTAGACCCCAGCATACTTGATCTGGAAAAGTCTTTTGGAAACCCGTGTCCCCCCAGGCTGTTGAAAATATTGAAAAGCTGCGTCAGGAAATCGAAAGATAACAAGCCCAGTTCCCTTCAGTGGGCACCTTGACATCTTTTTCCTTGTTGGAGCTCTAGCCAGGCTGATATATTTCCAATTGAATTTTTGGCTGCGAGTGATTCCTGTTCCCAAGACCAGGTTGCAGCCTTCTGGGTTCACTTCTCTGTACTGGTTGCCTTGGAGCCAAGAAGTTTTCCCCATCATAATAATAAACAGTTGAAAACAGTTGAAGATAGAGGCCTTGCACGTGTCCAGCTCGGGCAGAATCAGCCTTTCAGTTGCCTCCAACTATTCATAACCCTCCATAATTTCATCACCATCGATTTCCCCTCCTCCCCAACGCGCTCTCTCATTGGCCTGTTGCCCATATCCCGTAATTGTGCCAGTAACCCCCCTGACCTTTCCTTTGCTGAGCCTGATTAATAATGTACTCGACACATTTCCCTGTTGCATCAAATACCAATTTGGCCTGAATGGGTGAAAGAATGGCTAATGAGGAAATGGTTAAGTCTTCTTATTGGACAAGTCTTTTCACTGAGCTGGTCTTGGGAGATGGGGAAGAGAGGAAGCTGCACGATAACATTTTGTTCAGCAAGTTTTTCTCAAACTCTGCCGCACAGTCTGATTCTAATTACCCAGATGCAGCTTTTGTGCAGGAGAGAGTACGTCATCTGATATCAGGGGACTCTGAGCAGTAAAGGCCTCATGTGACACCGCTTGTGGCAGGTGCTCGCCCGCTTCTCATATGTTTCTGCTAAATATTTTGGACCGAAAGGAGAGCAATTAGAACATGGAGTAGAATATATATTTAGGAAGGAAGGGGGAGAGCTGTCCTCTCTTCCCTCCGAAACTTTCTTTGTGTCCTGAAATGACCCAGGAATGTGCTAAGTCAGACGATGGAGTTGGGTAACCATAGAGGAGAACATGGCGCCCGCACTGCTGACTCTCCATCCGGCACAGATACCTCATTTGCAGTTGCTTCAAAGGCAGGTTTCGCTGACAGTTAATGTTAAGGGGACATGTGCCAGGAGAAGTGGCTTCCAAGCTGTGGAACAGCAGCCAGCTGGGCTCTTCAACTCTGAGTTTCGGGTGGATTCCGCAGCTCCCTGGGAAGAGGCATTGGCCTTGAGCTACCCATAGCCCCAGAGAATGTCAGCGGTGGAGGTTCTTTGAGATCCTCTAGCCCAAGCCCCCATTTTACAGATGGGAAAACTGGGGGTCTCAGCACGTTGTCCTCTATAATCCTTGCCATCGTTGGAAAAGAATTGCAGAGAAGTGGAAACAACTGTATGAACCAAGTTTGTTGAGCATTTACTATGTCTTGTTCTGTACGAAGAATTCCACACGCATGATTTCATGTAATCTTCAGGAGAATCCCAGCTGGCAGGTACTGTTTCTCATCTTCACTTTACGGATGGGGCAATGCGGTTTTGAGACAGTAACTTTCAGGGGAGCCTGCGCTTAAATCCTCACCACCCGATGCCAGTCTTCATTCTGAATCACCATGTTCTTACCACCTTCTGACCTAGTTTAGCTTCCTTTCGTTTGAGAGGTAAGGACACCTATCACTCAAAAAAGAAAAGCAGCTTGCCCAAGGCCTCTCAAATAATGGAAAATACTGTTATTGCTATTGAAAGCTGACATTTATTGAGCACCTATGGTGTACCGGAGACTGTGCTGCGCACTTCCCATTTTCTTTGTTCATTTTTACCACCATTCTAGAAGGAGGATAGGTACCATTAGGGTAAGTAATCAAGGGCTGGGGAGGTTGAGACTAACCTGCCCAGTGATTGATAGTCAGGATTTCCGGGGAAGCTCCAAACTTCAGCTGTCCTCATTCTAGTTTGTGAGGCCTGGCATCTCAGAATCCTGCACATACCCATGTCCATATCTCATGGGATCCTCGTGGTAACCCTGCCGGCACGGAATCAGGAAACCTGGACAGAATCCTAGCTTTGCTACTAAATGCGTCATGTGCTATCAGGGAAGCCGCTTCCCCCTCTGTGTGTCTCAGTTTCCTTATTTATGGAAGAGGGCTAGCATGCTTATCTATGCCGCAGGATCTTGTGAAGCCGTGAATGCGCATGCAATTCCCCAGCTGAAAAGTGCACGACGGGGGATTATTTGGGTTCTTTCCATTAGGTCCCTTTATCCTTTGAGGTCTGGCGGCTTTCTCTGGTGCTCCGTCCGTTCAGATCACCACTGGAGGGCCCACAGTTGTTGTGAGTTAGATGACAGCTGGGTTTGTATTTTCTTCGGATGGAGCGTGGCCTGGATCTTAAATGGCTGTCAGCGAGACCTCTTTTCTAGCTGCTCAGAGGGACAACAGAGCCGGGTTGGCAGGGCTCCCTCCGGATGTCTGGGGATGCCGCAGAGGGGAGCGGTGGAGCCTCCAGCACCAAGTCCCCATGTCTTCGTGCTTGAAGGGTGGGGCCCGAACAAGAATGGCTCCACGCTGAGGCAGGCTGAACCCTGCTCCAGAATCCTGCCCCACCGCCAGGAGCTGGTGGGAAGACCAGGCCTGTGAGGTCTGGGTAATAGTGATGCTGAGAAATGAGTGCGGAAACCAGGTTTCAGGGCCTCCAGGCTGCATCAGCAGTGTATTGTACACATTTCACAACATTTGGCCGTTTGGGCTATTGGAGTTTCGAGGGAAAATTCGTTCTAACCTTAACCAGTCTTATTGTGTTCTTTTTTTCTTTTTAATCGGGTTGGGGGATATTGTTTCTCTCTCTCCAGTCTACACTGATTTCTTCCTTATCTGAAATCCTGTACTGTCTGATTCTCTCTGAAACTAGGAGAGGCAAGTAACACTTTTGAGAGTCGTCTCATCCCTTCCCTGGACACTATGCTCAAACGTTTCCATCTATTACCCTGTATCATTCCTTCAAAACCAGATCACTCTCTCTCTCCTTGCAATGTTCACATTCTCTTGCTATTTCCGCCATGCTAACGGTTTCACCTGTTCAACCTCCTTCATTGGCTCTTTCTCTGAATGTCAAGTGCCTCTGGGCTCAGTCCTTAGTCCGTCCTTCTCTTCTCGAGGACTTCGTAGATGACCCTGTTCAGCCCTTTGGTTTTATCTTCCATCTTTGTGCTGATAATGTCCAAGTTTATGTCTCCAGACCCACGTGTGCACCTGGGTGCAGACTCACAGCCCCCTACTTGGAAGTCTAAAAGAAAGCTTGGCTTCTGCCTGCCTCTTCAACCTCCTCTTTTCACTTACACGTGAGGCACAGTGACCTTTGTCCTGTTTACCTCTGCGGCCCCAGCCGGTGGGATGCGGCTGCGTGTGGCCAGGGACTGATGAATGTTTGTTTGATGTCGAATGAAAGAGTAATAGGAGAGGTAGGTCCCCAGTTTTATAGGTGAGCAAGCGGAGGCTGAAAGATGTAATTTACCCCACACCACAGATGTTCTTCCCCCTCAGAAAAGGTGTAATGGTTTTAGTCAAGATCACCTACCTGAAAACACGGCACTGAGTTATTCTGATAATTTATAACTTAAACAAGGGTAGATCTCTCTTTGCTGCCCAAACAGCCAAACTCAGTATGTACATTTCATAGCAATGACGGTAATGTATTACGACCATCGTTTACCCCATGTATGACCGATCTGTTTTCCCCCCTGAAACACATGCTTTTCTGACTTCACAAATAATCTCGTTATCTTGCTATTTATTATGTGTACGGTAATTGGCACTCGTAACTCTTTGTCAGCTCTGGTAGCGGACCATTTATCTAGGAATCTAAATACCCAATGCATTCAAATAAAATTTGTCTTAAAAGGTTTTACAAATAATTATCTATTTACAAAACCCCTCATCACTGTCCTCACTGAAGGATGATTTGTCATCGTACCTGGTGCAGGATAATGGGGGTGACCTGGGGGCAGCTGGATGGTCGTGGGGCACCACGGCCTTTTCTCTGGTGGCACCTAGTTGGGAGATCCCCAGTCATTCCTGTGCTTCAGCAGAAGCCAGTTGTTCTGAACTTTCATGTTGCAGTGATGCAAGTGGATTTCATGTCTCCATTCTTACTCTGCACCATAGGAAGAAACAGCAAGAGACTCCAACCAGAAACTGCTGAGCTGGGTCAACCCCCCTCCCCTTTTTTTTAAATGGTCTCTCCTTTTGATTTTAAGAAGGCTGAACTCTGGAAATACCATGAATCCAGAACAGTTCAGAATCTGGATATTCGGGGTGTGCAACCTTCCCCCAACATTGTTCCCCAGCTGTTTGCCCTACCTGGCACTTTGGTGTCCTTGACATTACTTAATTCCCCTACAAGGCTTTTTCTTCTCTTTGGATTTGATGCCTACCCCTGTCTCTTTATCAGGACCTTGCCCCACCTCCCTTCTGACCGGCAGGCCTGCTGGCACACAAAGACAGACTTTGATTGTATCTGTCCCTTCTGGTTGGATGCTGCCTGGCTCACCCAGCCTTTGGATCAGGACCGGGACCCTGATGGACTCCTCTGTAGCCTCATTGAAAGCTCCTTCTGGAAGATGACACTTGCAAATGTTACCCCAAGGCCGGCTACCTGGAGCCACTCGATAAAGATTCATTTGTCCAACTTCTTGGCTGGCGGCAACTGGTTATGCCTTTCCATACTCCGCTCTGCACATCTGGGTAAAGACTCCTCATGAGGGGATGGCAGGAGATGCCTGCAGGTGCCCTGTCTCCTCGCTGCAGCTGCTCGAAATCAGACATGTCTAAATTCACCCTAGAGGTGGGCACAGACCAGAGATCAGGCACTGGGAAAGCAAGGCAGTGCATCGCTGCTCCCTTGCCTTCCATTCCAGCAAGATTCTTCTGGGTAGTTCTTTTCCTAGTGCTTGCCTCTTAATAGCTACGCCCTCCCCTCCAAACTCAGCTCTTGCTCTGCATCCGTCTGAATTTCCTGTGCTCCCAGCCTTGCCTTCCTATTAAATTAGGTATGAGAAGTTTCCGTGAGCCGGTGCTGTCCTGCGCATACAGCTGGCAGTCTCTGTGCACGGCCTGCTGGATGCCGTGGCTTGGATGCATCTGGATTTATCTACAGGATAACACGAGAGACTCGTGCTTTTATCTGTGCGGCTGTTCAGGTCCTGGCATCCCTACCTAATAAAACACACGCTCCCCTGGAGGGTCTCAACAAAGGAATCCCATGTTATTATCTCTTGGCATTCCTGTAGCTCTTTATTTTTTATCTTCTGGTGCTGGTGGTGGGCGGGTATGTGTTTATGATTATTTTATTAGCCTCTCCTCACAAGATTCATTTTTATTAAAAAACACAAGTATCACTGTACATATCTAGGCAGGCGGCTGCGGAGGATTTCGGGGGAGACTAGGTGAAAGACTCGAATGTCTGTAGGCGTAACCTGTTGCTGAAACAAACGGCTACAAGGCATCATGGACTTGTTTCTCACAGGTAGCCTCAGTCAGTTGTCATTTAGGTAGGGTGTGACCGCCCTGACTTGCTCTTTTAAAGCCGACGTGTCACAGAGGGCAAGGCAAGTTTATGGAGATTGTTTTAAGAAAATTCACGTTTTCTACTTTCTGTAGTTACTTCCGGCTCAGAATGGTTCCTAGTTGCGCATGTCTGGTTATGTGGGCTAACACATTTCCTTGTTTAAGCTAAGGTAAAATAGATTTTCTCGTTCTTGCTGCCTGAAGCATCCCGATGGGTAAAAACAGGTAACGCGTGCGCACAGCACGCGCTAGTTTACAAAGCGCCTTCACACTGATCATCCGTTCACATCTCACGACAACCCCAGACGGGAGCCTTCAGATTTCCCCGCACGGAAGAGGAGCTGGGGGTTCTGCGGGACGGGAGCCTCATCCAAAGCCATAGTGCGATGAGTGGTGGAGCTGCCCTTGAACCTTAGTCCTTTCATTTGTGTTTCAAGTTCTTTCTACTATTTCACGCTGTCTCACAAAGAAATAGATTTGTGTATCTGTCCGTCCATCCATCCATCCATCCATCCATCCATCCAAAACTATTCGCTGGAGAGCTGTATACCAGATGCTGTCTGGAATGCTCCGTTTGGCAGGGAAGACAGTGAGTGAATAGAAGGATAATTACGGCAAGGTATGACAGGTGCTCAGGCATTAGCATTAGGGCTCTGGAAAAACAAAGGAGGGACACTCTGGAAAAACAAACCAGTAGGCAGGGAACGTTTCCCGGATGAAGTGATTCTAAAGCAGAGCTTTGACATGTACGTGCATTTAACAAGGATTTATTTCCCTGAGTGGTGTGTTTCCTATGCCCCACTTTTCTGCCCTCCTGTTATGGCACTCTTAGTGGAGCTCCGTTGTCAAGAAAGAAACGGGGTGGAAAGAGTTCCAGAAGTAAGAGCATTCCCAGTGAGGGAACTGCGAGTGATACGGTGGCCTGGAGAAGGCTGTGAACACATGGAATGGGGAAAGAGCACTAGACAGCAATTGGAACACCTGGTTCTGATCCTGTCTTTTTTCCAGGTCTTGCTTTCTTATCAGTAGCACAAAGGAGTTGAATCTGTAAAAAGCTGAAAAATGTTGGCTACACTGTCCCCAGCAGGCAATGAGAACGGGGCAAGTAGGAATGTGGTCAGCGAGCTTGGCAGGGTGCTGCCTCGTGCTTTCTCATAGCCTCGTGCCTTTGCACTGGCTCTTCCTTCTGCCTGGAAAGTCTTTGCCCATTTTGTTCATCCATTAACCTCGAACTCATCCCCAGCTCTGTTCTGCCTATTTCCAGGCAGATACAGAGACTCTTCTCAGGTCCCACAGAGCCCTGGGCTACAACATGTTTGCCCCACTCACTATGTTTGGTTATTTGCGTGCTTGACTCTCCACTGGGCATGGTTTCCGTGGGGGAGGGACCACATCTCTTCCTTCCGTGTTCCTAGTATGTAGAACGTGTGAATGAAAGATGGGGAACTGTGGACTTTGGTTTGATCAGGGACCTTCGAGTTGGAAGAGGTTTCCAAAAATGACAGGTATTCAGAATAAAATACTTCCATGCCTAATATACAGACAAAACTCAAGACCCAGTGAGGTTCAAGGACTTAATGAAAATGACGAGCCAGGTCTCCTGCTTCCCAGGGCCAAGGTTTAGCCATTCCACCAAAACTTTCAGGATTTCAGTCTCATTTCATTCCTCTGGGAAAATGGAAGAGGCATTTTTGCTGGTGTAAGTTGAAGGAGCCAGGAGCTGGGGTCTAACAGCTTGAGGAGAGGAACGATAGGAAGTGTGTGAAGGTTCATTTGGGTAACAGCCTTCTGAATAGATTAAGACGGTGATGCTGGGGGGAGGCAGTGGAAGATCAGAGGAGGCAGCATTTGACGAGGCGGAGCTGACTGGGCCGGGAACAAACAGCTCATCTCTGGGGAGGGCGGAGCGGGTTTCACGGAGCGTGTGTACGAGACAAGCTCCATGTGCGGTGGAGTGATGTGTACCGCAAACACGTTTCTGTCCCCCCCCCCCCCTCGGCTGTCACAGACCTGGCCCCGCTGCACATGTCATTTTTATTTCCCTTTTCAAGTTGCAGTGGACTCTTTCAGGCTATCTGAAAACAGGGGCTGGGCTTTTTGGGGGTACCTGCTTCATTCTCATGGTCAGTCTTCATTGCTTTGGGATATCGTTTTGGTCTTTGTTCATCTACCCCTGACTTTATTCCTTGGCAACGTGCCTCTGGCTCTGCGGGGCCCCTGAAGCGTCTTCCCAAGCTGCTGCTTGTCAAAACCCCATGAGAGGCACCTTATCAGTTCCCTGGCAGACGTGGGCTGGTGGCGCCGTGTGCACGCCCTGAATCGCTGATAGACGCCACTCGCGGAGTCAGCACGCACCTTTAATAGAGAGCGCCGTCTCGCTATTCGCTATGATAGGGCTGGTCGTGATAAAAGCATCTCATCGGATTGGCTTTCGAAATGGCAGATGGAGAGCTGGATGGGGGTGGGCAGGGAGAGGCGCTGGCAGAAGAAATGCTCCCTTTCGTAAAAAGCTGACTTTGTCTCGGCCAGAGCCTCTAGGTGCCCAGCCCAGAACTGGCTGGACGCTACCTTTGATTGTGTTTTTCTGCTCCGAAAGAATTAATGACCAATACGCACATCCCGGGCACTGCCAAGGGGGTTCTGGCAGGATGTGGGCCAGACCGGCCTCTGAGCTCCTTGAAGACAGGGCCTTTGTTGTATTTTTCTGGTTCCTCATCCCAGACTCAGTGTCAGGCACATGGATCTGTGGGGGCTCACGGGCCTGAGTTCAGCCCTGGCTTCACTCCTTGTTAGCCATGTGATCATAGGCAAATGACTCAACCTCTCTTGAATTCCTTTCCCAGCACGGGCAGGGATGGGGGAGAGAGATGTGTCCTGGAGATGCTGCTGCCCAAACTGAGTCTTGATAGAGAGGAGGCAGTGGGGCTCCCTGGCGGGCAAGTGAGGTCGGCTCTATAGCCTCATGTAGCTGAGGACTTGCCCTGTGGTTGAAGGTCAGGCAGGCCAGCTGGAGGAGGGGCAGGGAACAGCGACACTGAGGTTCTGATGATGGGGTGGGGAAACCAAGAGTAAGGTTAGAGTAAGACCTATTTAGAGAGTAAGAGTAAGTTCTTACTGAGAGGAAGATGTGTAATTGGGATGGGATGCTATGAAGCCGTGACAGTGACAAGGGACATTCTAAGGGAGATCGGGAAGACACTTGTGCCCATACCTCACCCTCAATTCACCAGAAAACGTCCATCTTCTTTCCATTCACCCTCAGTTCACTAGAAAATGTCCATCTTTTTTCCATTTCCCGGTTATGTTCTGAAACTGACCCCTGAGTGGCTGCTATGGATGAAAGGATAGAGATGGGACAGTGACAACTGCTTTGGACCCCGACACTAGCCTGGCGTGGCCACCTCTGCTTCCCTGACTCTTCTGTCCCCTAGCATTGCTCTGATCGGGCCACATCCCCGGGGCGCTGACCACACCCCCATGTGTGCTTCTCAGGGGCTTTTTCTCTGTCTCACTTCAGACTGCCTGCTTGGCCAGGTACTCCTCTGAGACCCTCGTATCTTCTGTATGGCTTTGCTGCCTGCATACAGACCCCAGCAAAGCAGCTCTCTGCTCACCTGCCCACAGTGCTTTCCCGGGAAGCTCTTCCTGCCTCCTCCAGCACCAAGAATTGAACAAACTCTCCACATCACCAACAGAACACTTTAAAGGACAGATTTAATTAATATCTTGGGTAGCTATAGTGTCTATAATTAGAGCCATTTATAATAGAGTTGTATAATTAATATCTCGTACTATACTTGCAGAAAGGATAAATACTGCCAGGACCGTTTTTACCTTCCAGACATCCCTTTTGTCTAACCCCCTTCACCCCCTGGTTGTTGTATTACTTGCAATTAACCATATAAGTGGAATCTTTTTATACAAACAAATAAAACTAATAAATAATCAAGCACATCTTCTCTTTGCTCTGGCAGCAACCTCCTTGGCCTTAATGAGATTTGAACCAACACAGCAATGTTGATATCCGTCAACCTTGTTACGGTGGGATTCTCTCCATATTGGATTTCCTTAGGCTACTGGTGTCCCCTTGCATCAGATATATGATCCCTGTGGCTCTGAAAGTCTGTAAGGCACTAGCTGGAAATTGTGCTGGTCTGGGAAAACCATGGCATGCTTGAACTGTCTCTGGAATTTCTATATTTTGTCATCTAAGGGGCTGCTCAGGAAGTGGAGTGGGTTACCGTGAGACGTGTGGGTGTGCAGAGGGAAGAGCTTCCATCTCCAGCGATCCTCTGTGACATCCTCTGTGACTGCAGGCCAGCAGGAAGTGGCAGAGCCATCAATTTCATGGCAAAGTGTTGGTGGTCAGTATCCTCTGACATTATGATGCCGTAGTTGAAGTCCCCACTGTGCCCAACTGTAGAAGCAGTTGGAGAAGGTTTTCTGCATACATTGTAAATACAAATCTGATCATGTCTTGCCTGCTTATTATCGTCCACGGACTCCTGGTCACTTTTGCAAAATGTCCAAGCCCTTTAATTCAACAAAGAGCTTTTCAAAGAGGGTGACTAGCTCCCCTACTTTGCCTGAGATGGAGGGGGGTTCCTGGGATGTGGGCCTCTCAGTGCTACAAAGGGAAAGTCAAGGCAAACTAGGCTGAGTTGCCTGCCCCCCCCCCACAACCTAGGCCCACCCCTCTGCAGCCCCAATTTCCACACCTCTCCATCTTGTGGTTCAAACTGGATTCTAATTGTTCCCTGCTATTTCCTGCCTCTTTGCCTACACCGCTGCTCTCTTGGCTGCCTGGAAGGCTGCACCACTCCCCCGTTGGCCTAACTGATTCTCCTTCTCCTTTAAGACTTAGCTAGGGACCGCCTCATCTGGGAAGTCTTTGCTGACCCCCTCAGCTGGGGCGTTTCTCCCCTCTGTGTGCGCCCCTATTGTCACAGCCATCACTCCATCTTTTCATTATCTATTTCCTAGTCTCTCTCCCCCACTGGACTGGGAACTTGGTGGGGGCAGGAATATGACTTGGAACTCCTGGCACCTAGCACAGTGACTAGACAGAGGCATTCCTTAAATATTTAATTCAAAGATTTATTTAACTCTTTAAATATTTAAGTGAATGGATGAATTAAAATATAGTTTAGGCATTGGTAGACTTTCAAAGCCACGTATCTGCATTCTCCTGACAAGCATGTGGAGCAGTCCATGAGAGACAGGGAACCCTGACTCTTTCGGGGGACAAGGTGACTCAGGCCCACCAGACATACTGTCCAGGGAAAACGGGGCTGGAAGTAGGGTGGGGATATGGGCTGAGGGTGGTGGCAGTCTGTAGCTCTGAAGCAGGCTGGTGTCCTGGGAGCTGGGATGGGGAGAGAGAATGGACCTCCTGGGCACAAGCGAACCAACTATAACATCAGAATAAATGCAGGGTCATTGGTCATTTAGCTCTTTGGTGCCAGATATTCTTATCTAGGATGTCTACCCAAAGAGGGGTTGGGGGCCAGAGGGAGAGAAGGAGAGAGAGAGAGAGACATCTAGGAAGGTGACCAGGATACAGAACTTAGGAAAGTTCCTTTTAGAGAGGCCCTGCCGGGGCTTCTAAGGGCAGAATGGAGCTGTGAAGGCAGCAGGCAGGACCCGGTAGAACTAAGACTGCTGTGGGCAGTGTGTCCCGCACCAGCGGGGGGTGGCCGAACTAGTCCACACGCTGCTCAGGGGGCCCATCACCACCTGGCCCCCTGGTGGGCACGCTGCCAGAAAAAGAAGTCTCCCAGGCTTCAGAGGGGGCTGCCTCATGCGCTGGAATTCTGTGTGCAGGATAAATATTTCAGAAAGGCAGCTGGCAAAGGCAGTGCCTTTTTAATCGAAGCTGAATAGGAGCCTGAGGGGGAAGGGCACGGCGTCCTCAGCAGTGGAATAATGTGCTTGCAACACCACGTTCCCGTGTACAATGGGACAGGAGGTGAACGCGGGAGATGGCTTCGGTTATAGAACTCTTTTCCTCTCGGCCAATAGTGAAGGCGAGCCTGGAATTGTCGGCCGTGACCTTCGACGGCAGCTCAGGGTGGGTGAGGCAATTGTGCCTGATGCATTGGAACAGGTGGGGGCAGCGAGCAGCGCCTGCCGTTCACGGAGCGGCCGGCTCCGCCGGGTGCGGGGCTGTGCTCTACATGAATGACTGCACTGTCACAAGAGCCTCACGGCAAGAAGTGATCGCGCCTGCTTTCCAGAGGAGAAAACTGTGGCCCAGAGAGGTCTAATAACTTCAAAGCACTTAGCAGAGCATCCCAACAATGGTGGCTACGTTTTAGATAAGGTTTGATCTGTGCCAGCCATTGACCGAAGTACTTTAAAGATACAGCACATTTAATCCTTACGACCACCTGTGAGATAGGTGCCATTACTCGCCCCGTTTTCCGGATGAGGAAACCGAAGCACAGAGAGGTTAAAGAGCTTGCCCAAGGCCACACAGCTGGTAAGTAACAGAGCCAGATTTCGAACCTAGGTAGTCTGACTCCAGAGTTTGAGTGTCTACCCATTTACAATACTACCTTGTGTACGGAGAATGTTCCATAACGGTTAGCTGCTGTTACTGTTATTACCTCCCTCAGACCCCCGCCCCCACCAAGCACACAGCTTGGGAGGGCAGGGCCAGGATTGAATACAGGGTGCCCAACTCTAAGATATCTGCATTGAATGTCTATGTTAGGCCGAGGGAGGGATTTGTGGATTTTGCCAATTAACTGGGGGTTAGTAAGAAAAACCAGTTGCCGTCAACACTGGCAGATTCTGCAAGAGCTCGGGAGTATCTGTGTTTTCTTTCTGGGCTCCTGGCGCCGTTACACGTCCCTGCTTCCTTTGCAGGGGAGTGGGGCCAAGCCAGTGAATGCTAGCCAACAGAATAGGAGCAGAAGGGATGTGCACCGCCCACTTGCCCCCAGCCCCAACTAGTCCACCCATCTGTGATCCTAGAGGACTTAAAGGAGGGTCACAGGTGGCAGGAGCCTAGGAGCCTGAATGACTACACGGAGCAGCCCTCCCCACATCCCCTTCCTCCCCAATCCTTGCAGGACTATGATGCAAGCCAGGGGCCATCTTTATTGGGTCAAGTCACTGGGATACTGAGACTATTACAGCAGTCAGCTCTTCCCTCTCCCCCAATAATATAGAGCTTTTAAAAAAGCCCTTGAGAAGGGCCTTAATCCACTTCTCCACCAGAGTAAACAGAGGCTGAGAGAGTGGGGTTTCGAAACAGCACAGGCTTTGGGCCGGACACAAGTGACTTCGGTCCCAGCTTGTGCGTCAGCCCCCCTGAGCTGCACAGCCTGCTCTGGGCCATCAGGGCAACGCCCCCTGTGCTGGGTGGTAAAGCTTCCAGCACAGCGCCCGCCGCACGCTAGCTGCCTAAACGTGAACGGTTCTTCCCTTTCGTGAAGAGCAGTTGTCAGTATGTGTCAGAACCTAAAATGTTTGCACGGCTGTTCGCCGAGCGATTCTACTTCTGGGAATTTATTCAAAGAAAATAATTTTGGATGCTCAAAGATTTTGCTATTAAAATGTTTATCCCACTGTTGCATTTAAGTGAAAAATTGGAAGCAAGCTCAATTTTCAGCAGTAGGAAATTGGTTAAATAAACCGTGGTGCCTCTCTTCGATTGAGAACCACCCAGCCATTAAACATTATGGAATAGAAGGACATGCGACGATACGAAAAAATACAGTAAAGTGGAACAAGCAGATTACAAAATAGGATGTATTCCATGAGCCCACTTTTAAAAATAAAAATAAAAGTATATGTAAATATGCAGAGGGGCACCTGGGTGGCTCAGTCGGTGAAGCGTCTGCCTTCAGCCCAGGTCATGATCCCAGGGTCCTGGGATCGAGCCCCATGTCGGGCTCCCTGCTCTCGGGGAACCTGCTTTTCCCTCCCCTGCTCCCCCTGTTAGTGATCTCTCAAATAAATAGATAAAGTATTTAAAAATACATGTATTCATGGAGAGAAGAAAGAGACTAAAAGTTTATACCCTAAAATATTAAAGTGCTTATCTTTGAGGAGTGGGGCTGTGAGTTTTCTCTCTCCTGTGTTTATCTGTATTTTCTAGATTTCCTATCATAAATAGGCATTACTTTGATAAAAAGAAATACTAAGTTATAAAAACTCCTTTTCTGGCCTTGTCTGCATTAGCCATGACATCCCTTATCACCGTGTGTGGATGTTGACTTGCACAGTGTGAAAGACAAAGACAATTGTGAATCGACACATCTCTGGACATATTTGACACATCTCTGGACATACCTGGTGGGGGGTGTCTTGCTGTCATTGGTGGTTTAGTGGGGTGCTGGTTGTTGGATGTTTAATATCATGGGTATTATTTGCATGGACACGTGTGCACCTGGATCTTTCTACTCCTCCCTTCACCCAGAGAGTGCTGCTGCTGCTGCTGCTGTGAACCCTGTTTCCGACCCTGAGATACTCTCCAGGTGCCCAGTGGATATGAGCTCCTCTGGACACGCTAAGAACCACAAGATGCAAAGTGGAAACTCCCAGCCTTAATATCACAAGACATTTGCCATGGAAGCACATGGTGGAGCGGCCTCTTCCGGGCTGATACGCTCGCCACCGGCTTTCTTACTCGCCGAGCTGGGCACCGATGGATGTATAGGAGTTTGTTCCAAGCTTGTCAAAAACATGCATTTGCAGGAATAAGCGAACCACAGACTGGGAGAAAATATTCACGATGCATGCACCTGGCAAAGGACTCCCATCCAGAATATAGAAAGATTTCCTACAAATTAACAATAAAAAGACAATAAAATGGGCAAAAACTGGGCAAAAATAAAAATGGGTGAAAACTTGAATAAACACTTTGGAGAAGAACATACAGGAATGGCTTAATAAGCACATAAAAGGAGTTCCACATCATTAATAATCAGGAAAATGCAATTTAAAGCCACAGTGAGGGGGCACCAGGGTGGCTCAGTGGGTTAAGCGTCTGCCTTCAGCTCAGGTCATGATCCCAGGGTTCAGGGTTGGAGCCCCATGAAAGACTCTCTGCTCAGCGGGGAGTCTGCTTCTCTGCCTGCCTCTGCCCCTCCCTTCTCCCCCACCTTGAGCTCCAGTACACGTGTTCTCTTTCTTTCTCTCTGTCTCTCTCTCAAATAAATAATCTTTTTTTTAAAAGATTTTATTTATTTATTTGACAGAGACAGAGACAGACAGTGAGAGAGGGAACACAAGCAGGGAGTGTGGGAGAGGAAGAAGCAGGCTCCTAGCGGAAGAGCCTGATGTGGGGCTCGATCCTGGAATGCTGGGATCACGCCCTGAGCCGAAGGCAGACGCTTAACGACTGCGCCACCCAGGCGCCCCTCAAATAAATAATCTTAAAAAAAAAAAATAAAGCCACAGTGAAATACCATTTCATACCTATTAGAATGGCTAAAATTAAGAAAAAAAAAGTCTGATAATTCCCAAAGTTGGCAAGTATATGCAGTAACCAAGATCTCAGTTTAGTGCCATTTGGAATCAGTTTAAATGTCTGTTCATGTACATTCTGTTCAAAAGTCACTTGATTTATGTGATAAAGTAGTTTCTGGATAAGTGTGTTTGTTTAATCATGCACGTATGCAGCAGTCACGTGGAGTTCGTGTCTCCAAGATGCAAAGCGAAGCCAGTTAAGTCAGCCGTTGTACAGCTAGTGTTATTAACTATATTCTCTCAATTCTCAGATACATGTATTAGTTTACAACCAATTTCAAAATTAATCTGACAACTGAAAAGAAATGTGTTCTTGCACCAAAAATAAGAGTCTCCAGGTGCCTTTGCATGTCATTTTTTCACACGTGGGCCTGGCTTCCTCAGGAAACAGACAATTTTCATCCTCTTGCCCTTTGCCTCCACATTTAAATTTTTTGAAAAGCAGTGCGTGGGGAATGCTTGGTATCTGTTCACGCTTTTACCCCCCTCGGTCTCTTCTTAGATATAGCTGCATTTTGACCTCTCAATCTAAGGAAATTATCTTAGATTAATTCAGTCTTAAAAAGTTGGCTTGGCTTTATTTACTTGCCCAAAGCCCTGAATACAAAAGGCAAAGGTTAAATCCACTCAACAAATTTTTTTTTGTGCGTGCACAGAGTTGAGCCAGGCACTGTGGAGTGACATAGAAGGAGCGGCTCTGATATGACACACTGAGATCGCTTTGTTACGAGACGAGCTCTGAAGTTAGGGGAGTGGGCAGGAGGATGGCCCTGCCCTGTCTTATTTATGTGATCTTGGGCAAGTCATTTTAATTTTCTGAGCCTCTGTTTTCTCCTGGGTGGAATGAGTATAATTCTACCTGTCTCATGTGGTTGATTTAATGGATTATGTGAAAAAAGAAAACCCTGCCATGTGATAGGTTCTCAAGGAATGTATGTCAGACCTGAACCTCAATAGAGACCCAAGATAAGCTTGAACAGATTCTCAGAGACAACAGGAGACAGTGCAGAGCCTGTCTTATGAAGTTCAAGATTGACATGGCACAGCTTTTATTTTTTATTTTTTTTAGAGAGTTTGGGTCGGGGACAGAGGGATAGAGAGAGAGAGAGAATCTTAAACAGACTCCTGGCTAGGTGCAGAGCCGATGTAGGGCTCGATCTCCTGACCCTGAGATCATGACCTGAGCTGAAATCAAGAGCTGGATGCTTAACTGATTGAGCCACCCAGGTGCCCCTCCTTTTTTGGATGGCATGGCTTTTAGAGTAACATCCATCCAAGGACGTTTCCACAGTTTTCAGTGAGCCGCAGGATTGCACAGGAAATGTGTCCACAACTTTGACCTTGGTCTGGTAGAGACAAAATGTGTCTTGGCAAAACTGAAGTGAGTTTTGAAACAAGCCCCATCTATTGTCTTCATGACTCAAAAGGGCAGCAGCGAAAGGGTTAAAAAAGGTAATGGCAGGGGCATGATGTTTAGAAATAATTTCTGGAAAAGAATCAGGCACATGGGGTGCCTGACTGGCTTAGTCGGTGGAACATGTCTCTTGATCTCAGGATTGTGAGTTCGAGCCCCAAGTTGGGTGTGGAGATTACTTAAAAATAAAATCTTAAGCCCAGCCGTGTGCACACGCACGCACACACACACACCACCTTACACACACACACAAGTTGGCAAAGCCCTATCTGTGGGGAAAAGCTTGGTTCATCAGTTCATGTTTCTAATTTGAAGTCTTCCTTATCCTGTTTGAGGTGCTTTCAACATGTGTAACCCAGGCCAGCCAGTCCTGTGGGACATGGAGGCTGAAGAAGGGATAGCAATGGGGAAAGTGCTGCCTGAGACCCAGGGTACCGAGAGCATCCCTGAGCTCAGCTTAAGGATGGGTGAGGGCACCAGACTGCATGAAGAAAGGGAGGTGCTCAGGGTGGAAAGGCATTTCCCGGAGTAGGAACAGCAGGTGGGGCGGTCTAGGAACCGAGAAGTGTGGGACATGGAAGGAACTGCCCGTGACTGAGGCAGGAGTCCAGACTGTGAGGTGGGACATGAAGGGGGGTGCACAGAAGCCGCTGAGCCTCCCACATCTTTTCCCCCTCGGGACATTTTCTTTCTCTTGCCAGTTTTGCCAACCAAGAGGAACAGAAAGGTATTTTCTTCTTCTGGTGAGGTGCCAGCCAGGGCAGGTGCTGGGTGTTGAGTGAGGCTTCTGAATGGCACGAAGCACGGGGGCCCTGGCTGTCCGGAGAAGGGTGGACGTTAGGACCCCCGACCCAGACAGTCCTGGAGATGGGAATAGAGGGCAGGGGACTTTCTAATGCCAGTGATGGTGGCGGAAGCTGGTTCAGAGTAACAAGCGTGGACAAGTCATTGATTTTCTTTAAATCTTGCTCTTTGCTGTAATTTGTCTTAAATAGAGTTCTTTAATTTTCAAGCCTCCATTAAGAGCTCTGTTCTTAGAAGAAAAGCTCAGTGGGAGGAAAAGCCTGCTCACATCAGGCCCCCTTTGATGAACCCCAGGCATTAGGTATACACGACTTTGCTCACACCTTCCCTCCTCCGGTGTGACCAGGAGCGAGGGCACTGGCCAGGGGCGCATTAGAAATGCAGAATCCCAGGCCCCTTCCAGGCTCACTGAGTGGAAATCTGCATTTTAACAGGATTCAGGTGCAGATGATAGGCATGTAAAAAGTAAGTAGATGGCAGTGATAGAAGTCATGGCCAGCCTTCCGGGAGGTAGGTGAGACCATGAGAATGCCACTTTCCAGGAGGTGGGACCTTGAGAACGCCATGCCAGAAACCTCACACTTTGCAATGGAGGAAAGGGAGTTATGGGGATTTTGGAACAATGCGTGTAAATCTTTGTTTTGGAATACTTTGTAAAACAGCAGGTTATAAATTGCATGTTGGAGGTTCTCAGGATAATGGGACATGTGTGACTCTCCTTGCAAGCACATCGCTCATCTCTGACAGACCTTGCGAGAGGATGGCTTTCTCCAGCTGTTCCCAATCCCAGAAAAACCAGCTTTCCATCCAGTGTCCCGAGTCTGGCTTCTTCGAGGTCGAGCCTCACTGGAGACGATGAGTTTGCTGATCCTTTTTCCTTGTTTTGAAGATTTTTTTTTTTAAAGATTTTAAAAGATTTTTTTTTAAGATTTTTTTAAAGACAGAGATAGAGACAGCCAGCGAGAGAGGGAACACAAGCAGGGGGAGTGGGAGAGGAAGAAGCAGGCTCCCAGCGGAGGAGCCTGATGTGGGGCTTGATCCCACAACACCGGGATCACGCCCTGAGCCGAAGGCAGACGCTTAACCGCTGTGCCGCCCAGGCGCCCCCGTTTTGAAGATTTTAATTGCTGGGTGTTAAAAACACCCATGTAATATATATTCCATCTGAGAATCGGTTTTTCTAAACGTCCTGTAATGTAACCTGTACGGAAAGGTTGAATTATAGATGAGAGGAGGCTTTGCTGCTGGGAGGACGTCCAAGGGAGAGTGGGTGGTGGAGGATTCGGAGAATGGCTGTGTTTGTAGTGCCTGATCGTAAAAATAAACATTAACTGTGTGGTCACACCGCGCAGAACAAAGTCTGCCAAATCTTCTGCCGTTGGTGTCACCCCTAAAATTCGTACTAGCTATAGCTTATCACACTTAGTGTGTGTTGCGGACTTACAGACATTATCTACAGCAACGGCACGAGGCAGGTGGCATTATCGCCACGTAGAGGTGAGGAGGCCAAGGTTCAGAACAATTCAATGCCTTGTCTAAAGCCATAGCACTAGCAGGGACGCTGCCATTTGAATCCAGGCCCTTTTTATTATTATTATTATTATTATTATTATTATTATTATTATATTTTTTATTATATTATGTTAGTCACCATACAGTACATCCCTGGTTTTTGATGTAAAGTTCGATGATTCATTAGTTGCGTATAACACCCAGTGCACCATGCAATACGTGCCCTCCTTACTACCCATCACCAGCCTATCCCATTCCCCCACCCCCCTCCCCTCTGAGGCCCTCAGTTTGTTTCTCAGAGTCCGTAGTCTCTCATGCTTCATTCCCCCTTCTGATTATCCCCCCTTTCTTTATCCCTTTCTTCCCCTACTGATCATCCTAGTTCTTATGTTCCATAGATGAGAGAAACCATATGATAATTGTCTTTCTCTGCTTGATTTATTTCATTTAGCATTATCTCCTCCAGTGCCATCCATGTTGCAGCAAATGTTGAGAATTTGTTCTTTCTAATAGCTGAGTAATATTCCATTGTGTATATGGGCCACAACTTCTTAATCCAGTCATCTGTTGAAGGGCATCTCGGCTCCTTCCACGATTTAGCTATTGTGGACAATGCTGCTATGAACATTGGGGTGCATATGGCCCTTCTCTTCTCTACGTCTGTATCTTTGGGGTAAATACCCAGTAGTGCAACGGCTGGGTCATAGGGTAGCTCAATTCAGGCCCTTTTAGCCCCAGAGAGACGCTCTCTTTACTCTGCCCTCCTTTGTCCACTAGGAGCCAGACTCGTTTTGGCACAACATGCCACAGAACCCACCAGCTTTCTTTCTCAATGGCTAGAAGCAAGTCTCATAAACGTGTTCATCTGCGAGCAGGTGGGGGATGGACAGCGACACGGCCTGCTGTCCATCCCGTCCGGGAACGAGTCAGTGAGTCAGCTAGTCAATTCCACAACTTCGGGTAAAGAGCCAATAGGCCCAAGGCGGGGCTCTCCGCCCCAGGGGGAAGGGGGGAATTATGGAGCCGGGGACTACCTATATTCCCCACGCACCTGCACAGGCCGCGTAGTGTGGGTAACACGGCGTGCTTTTGCAAGGTGCCTTCCGTGTCAGAGGCTGCAGCGACATAGCAGAAAGGGCACAGAAGCGGGACTCAAAATGTCTGGATTTGGGTCTTGCTCTCGCATCCGCCAGATCTGTGAGGCCGAACAGATCCGTCTTCCTCTCTGAGTCTCAGGTTCCTCGTGTGGCTCATGAAGAAACAGGGACGGGCATCTCGTAGAGCGGTTGTAATGCCGGGATGCGTGGGAACGAGCCAGCACAGTGCCTGGCACACAGTCGATGCTTTAAAAATGTTTATGGATTTCTCAGTGTTTCGTCTTTACTGTTTTCAAAGCCTTGTGGTTCCCAAACGTCTCATCTTGCTTCCGGGGGCCAGACAGGTTGGTCTAAGCCTCTTGAACTTCCCCGAGCGCCTCCAGCCCAGCCCACAGAACTAAGGTCTAAGCAGAGAGGGACTGGCCGTGTTCCTACATCACCACTGTAAGCTGGTCAGACCAAGCTTAGGGTCCAAGGTAGGACCCCATCTTCTATTCAGTGGCCCAGGCTGCTCTGCGTCCCTGGCCACATGGGATATTTTTATCCTTTGGCCAGAGTTTTGTAATCTGCACCATTTGTACAAACATTCCAGGAAACAATTGTTTGTACAGGCTCATAAATTTGTAGGACAGTTTACATATGGAGCTCAATTAAATGATAATCTTCTGGGGCTCGGGGCCCATTCCAGAGTCCTCCCTGTGGCTCTCCCTTTCTCCTGGGCCCAGCTGTGTGGGTCCCGACAGCGTGAAGCTGTAAGATTCTGCTTTGACCCTCTTGCCTCTTTCCCTCGACCCCTCTGTGGCCTTTCATGATGGCTGGTCCCTGACCCACAGTTTTCTGCCACTCGAGACGTCCCAAGCAAGAGCTCATCACCCCCCACCCCCCGCCCGCCTCAGCTTTCAGTCTTTGGTGGAGAACTCCCAGCTCTGCCCTGGATGCCCCATCCTGCTTCCCTGCCTACAAAACAATAATCAGTATGAATTCCATCCTTTTGCAAACATTCACTGAGCTCCTACTGTGTGTTAGTCCTGAGGACTCAGGGTGAATATAATACATAAAGTCCTGATGTAATAAACAAGTGAAATAAAGAAATACATCTTAAAGTTTCAGTTGGGTCGGGGGTGGAAATGAAACGTCAGACCAGATGGTCAGGAGACACGGGGTCGATGGCCTGTCTCGTCACCAGGAACAGACGAGTAACTCCTCTGGTTTGCCTGCTCTGAGGACAGTAATGCAGGTAAGATCTTGACAGCGGGCACCAGGCTACGGTAAGGGAAGGCTCCTCTAGGGACTGGACCTCCCAGTAGACCCTGTCTGCTTCGGAGCCCGAAGATCTGGGGGAAGGGAAGCAGAATGTACAAGAGGCGCTGAGGTAGAAGTGAGTGTGGTGGGTTTGAGCTGTTTCTCGTGCAGTGAGTGCTAGGCACTGGGTGTGGGTCTTAATCCCTACCGTGAGGAGAGTAGTAACATTATCCCTGCCAGGGACTCAAGATGTGCAGCGACTCTGGTCTCACTCCCACTTTAAGGACGAAGAAGCTGGGAGGCGGAGAGGCCAAGTAGCTTGACCACAGGTGTTCCAGACCAAGTGAGTGGTAGGTCTGGCGTTTCACCAGCTTCTCCATGGCCTTTGTCCTCTGCTGCTCACTGGCCCACACTGCCTCCTCTCTGATGAAACCTCACCTCCCGTCTTCACGACGTTTGCCCCCAAGGAGGCACCCCTTCCAAGCCTTTCCCATCAGAGCCTCCCCCATGCCATCTCTGGCCTGTCCCCTCACTTTGCCCCCAGTCCCAAGTCAGTTCTTTTTCCGGATTTCACCTCTGTCCCTTCCCAGTTGGAGTTCACCTGTTCCCTAAGCCCTCAGCCTGGTTTCTACCTGTCCTGTCCGCTCACCTTTGCCAGAAGAATCATCCGTCTGTGACTCCCTTGCCGCCCTTGAGTTAAACCTTCAGTGAGTTTGGATGCTCTGAATTTTAAAGGAGATCAGGTATTTTAGATCTTATTAGTGACATTAAGGAGGACCCCTTGAATTTGAGGAGGACCCTGGAGTGAACAAGACATTCACTGTTAATGTGTGTCCTGGAAAGTGTCCTGTGCGTTTAAGTAGCAGAAACAGTGGGTGATGATTTTGAACTTGGGTGTTGCTAATGGCATCACAGTAAGAAAGTAATAGGGCTTTTAACACCTATCAAGGGGGTGTGGGGCAGTGGGGGAGGAGCAAGAATGGGTAGAGGAGGGAGACTTTTTATGTGCATTGAAACACTGGGTTCAATTTTAACTAACTGTAACTTTTAAATCTATTTTATGAGTTTAGAATAATGAATGACAGATACTTAGCACAGTGCTGTGCACATAGGTGCTAATAAAATGTTAGTTCTTTCCTAACACCACCCCCCCCCCCGCCCCAAAGCTTAGCTTATAGCAGATTAACCAGGTCTCCTGAATTTGTGTTTATTTTAAAGTTGCTCTCCTGGAGAAAATGACATTTAAATAAAGCTAAAAATTAAATAATGATTACAAATGATGGCAAAGGAGGGAATACATTAAACTCTTGACCAGAATGCCCAGGGGGTGAAGAGTCTAGGTTAGTGTTTTCTGAAAACTGAGAATTGATCCGACTGTCTCTGTTTAAGCCTGTGAATGGATGATGGAGAATCAGGCTGAGAAGGTACTGTGTAGTGGATATGGGCGTAAGTTGGCCAGCTGGGTTCAGGTCCTCCCAGGGCCAATTGCTGGCCGTGTGAGGCAACTTCATCTAAGCCTCAGTCTTCCCATCTGTAAAATGGGTGCAATAATAATTTGTTTCAGGAATCTGTTGCTATGTTAAAAAACCATCCCAACAATAATTTAAAGCAATGACAGCATTTATCTTGCTCACAATCTGTGATCTGGGCAGAATTCAGCAGGGATAGTTTTCTTTGCTCCATTCAGCATCAGCTGGTGGGCTACATGTGGTTTCTTTATGTGGCCTGGGTTACCTCACCGGAGGGTGGCTGGATCCAAAGGGGATCATCCTGAGAAAGAGTGGGGGATGGTAGACAGCAGATGGATTGCCTTTAATGACCTACGTCAGGATTCACCCCACATCACTTCTGCCTTCTATTCATCCGGAGGGAGTCTACAATCTATTCATTAGAAGTCTGGCCCATATAAGGGGGGAGGGTGGTCGGAATTGGATGCCACCTTTTGCTGGGAGGAGAGGAATATGATTTGAAGCCTTGCTTAAAACCTCTGCAGAGTTCGTACCTATCAGGGCTGCGGTGAGCATCTGATGGTCAGCAGGCGGTAAAGCCAGGCACCGGGTCTGGCACGAATGGAGAACAGCAGCCGCTTCGTGAAGTACATCGTACTTCCACTTGCATTTGCAGACACCGAGGCTCTGCAGGGTTTAGTGACTCGCCCAGAGTCCCAGTGAGTGCCAGAGCTGAGACTGGTCTCAGCACACTCCATCAGAGGCCAGCGAGCAGTACTGACACCACCGCGCCTGTGTGCACGCTGGGTCATGTTGAAATCTGCTATCCCTGTACAGGGGGAGGACCTGCGAATTGAATGATCCAGGCTTTGCAGCCTGAGGTCCTTCTTCCCCTTCTGCAGAGTGTCCATCCTTCTGTCTTCTTCGAAAAGGGCCTTGGGGTTGATTAGGTGGGGACTGCAATATTTTGTTTTGCCCCATGCACCCTGCTGAGTGAATGACACAGTAGGACCGCGAGTTCCATCTTTCGCAGGTGGTCATCCAGAAGGCCTTGCTGAAGGTGCCCCACGGGCCTGCCTGTCCTAATCCCCCACTGTGCCCCGTCCCCCCGTACCTGGAAAGGCTTCTACAGTCTGCTGGTTTGCCCTAGAAGCTCCTCTTTTCCACACTCGCCTTTAACTCAGTTGGGCCGATCTGTATCTTTTTTTTTTTTTAACACTGAGCACCTACTATGTGTCAGCCTTTGTGCTACGTATTTGGTGCTGTGTGTTTTATTTATTATTATTATTTCTATAATAATATTTTTTTATTATATTATGTTAGTCACCATACAGTACATCCCCGGTTTCCGATGTAAGGCTCGATGATTCATTACTTGCGTATAACACCCAGTGCACCATGCAATATGTGCCCTCCTTACTACCCATCACTGGGCTAACCCATCCCCCCACCCCCCTCCCCTCCGAAGCCCTCAGTTTGTTTCCCAGAGTCCATAGTCTCTCATGGTTCCTTCCCCTTCTGATCTGTATCTTTAAAACACTCCCGTCCCGCTCCGCGGGCTGTGCTCCGGTGATTTAGGGGGAGGGCGTGGATCCCTTTGTCTGTTTACGGGGCTTGTAAACTACGAGCTATAGCTGCAGTGCGAAATTATATGTGTCAATAAAATATTTTTTTTTTAAAAAATCGACAAAATGTGCTTTAATTTTACAACGGGAATCATATCAGCTGTCAAATTAAAATTTATTCCTCCTCCTTGAAATGGAAAGTACCTTTTGTAGACAAACCCGAGGAAGAAGACAGTGTAATTGGGCCACTACCTGCAGGCCTTTTCATTCGGATTGTCTTCCTTTCTCTCCCCTTTATGTCTGGTTATTTTCCTCTCCCAGTAGCAATTTGCTTGTTTTAAATTTAAAATGTACTGCATTCAGAGCCGTTTTGCTCCCTATTATTAGTTGTATTTAAAAGGGGGAATTTATGACTTAAGGTTTTTTGTTTTTTTAAGTCAGATCTCACTTGTGAAACTGTGAAACTCACATAGATTCTTGTATTGGGAACTTCTCTTTCCATTTGGACTGTGAACCCTTAGCTTTTTCAGAGGCAGCAACGCTGAAGACCTGCTCGATGGGAGGAAGGGAGTGAAGTGGGAGGTAGAAGGACACATCCTAGGTCTCTTCTGGAAACTAAAATCCGAACCGCCCTGTGTGGTTCCCCTCCCAGTGACCACATCACAGCCAGGGAAGTAGTTGGGTCCTCTTGGCCTTCTGGGTAATTTGTGCAATGGCACCTCATGATTGTACCATTTGGGGACAACTTTGGGTACTGAGAAAGAGGGTATATTCCACTTCCTGTTTTTCTTTCAGGTGTAGATACTACTTTTATTAAGGGAAAGAAAACCTTTGATTTAAAAATAAAACCACAACACTTGAAAGATTACTGTTTGTAGTGACTATTTCTAGGGTTGATGGGCAGTTTCTCGTTTATTCCTTCAGCCAATATTTTCTGAGGCACCTCCTGTGTTCCAGGCACTGTGCTAGACTCTGCAAACACAATGGTGAGCCTAAGCAGGCATGGCCTCTGTCATTACAGAGTTTAGAGTCTGTGTGGGTGACAGCAGTAATCACGTGGTACCGTTGTAGGGTAGGAAAGGGAGATTTGACCCAGGTGAGAAGGGGAGCTAAGGCTCCCCTGAGCTGAAATCTGCAGGCAGAATCGGAGTTAGTGAGTGCAAGGGGAGGGAAGGTGTCCCAGGCAGAAGGAACAGCATGGGTGAAAAGCCCAGTTCAAGAGGAAGGGGAGGCCTGAGGGCCTGAAAAAGGCTCAGTGCGGTTGGGATTGAGCTCTTGCTCCAGGAGGTGGGAGAGGGGGTCGGGGCGCTCCACTCAGCACTGCAGACCACACGCGGGAAGGTCGTCTTTACCTGAGAATGTAGCTAAGGGCTCTGGGCACCCTGCATTGTGTAAGTGAGCGGTCCAGAACCCTGTAAAGGCGAAGATGCAGGAAAGCTGCTAAGCCCCTCTTGTCAGCAGCAAGGCTTTCTCAGTGAAATGGGAAAGCACGCCAGTTCCCATGACCTTTGGGTGTGCACAGCTGTCGTGTCTTTGGGCTCACACAGTATCTTGAAATCTTCTGGTGCTCTGCTTCGGGGTCGGTGAGCAAGAATGAGGACCTAGAGCCTGTGCCCATGTGTCTGTGTGTCTGTGAGTCCACGTCTGCACCCGAGGGGGCGCGTGCCTGATTGCTGACACAAAGACATTCCTGGGAGGGGAGAGGAAGCCCCCACCTAGGCCCACCTTCCGCTACCTTGGACAGCGCTCGCGTTCCTGTCATTCATTCATTCAGTGTGCATTCACGCATCCAGGGCCTCCTCTGGGCCGGGCGCCTGGGACGGAGAGAGGATTCTTGCCTCTGACAAAACTGCCCCAGGAGAACATCCAGGCAGGGTTCAGGCTGCAGCTCTGCAGGGGTGGCTGCCTCCAGCTCTCCTTTGCTCAGAGGCAGGTGCGTCTGCCCACGTCCTGGCCCAGGAGGCACCATCTTTGCAGGAGGACCCTGTGACTCCCTGTGACTCCTGTGACAGTCCGCCCTGTGCTCAGGGCAGGCGGGAGCCTCCAGGGAGAGGAGGGGCTGAGCCCACCGCGGGTTTCTGGGTTTCTGGGTATCATTTGGAGACCAACCCAACACACTGGTTTTTCTTTCAGCCTCGTCCTTGACACTGTCCTTCCTCCTCCCACTTTTCTCCTTTTGGTCTCTGTTTTTGTTTCCATGCCTCCTCTGTCCCTTCAACCCAGAGGGCTCCTGTAACACACCTGCGTCTTATTTCCTACCCTGTCCCAGCCCTGGCAGACCGATCCCGGCCTTTCAGTGCCCCACAAAGGTTTAAGTTGGGAGAATTTCCCACCGACCTCAGTCAGGAATTGAGAGTGTCCTCATCTGTGCGACAGGTAAAAATACCCACCTCCTGGAGTTTTGTGAGGATTAGCTGAGATGGTGCATGGGAAGTGCCCAGAGCCCTGCCTGGCATGTCCCGAATAAATCCCTAATACGTGACAATGGTTATTATGAATAACCAATCTCAGCAGCTTCGAGGGTGGATTCTAGTCAGTGAAACAACTGGTGTTTATTTATTTATTTATTTGTTTATTATGATATGTTAGTCACCATACAGTACGTCATTAGCTTTTGACGTAGTGTTCCGTGATTCTCTGTTTGCGCACACTGGTGTTTAAGCACCTGTTACTACCACCAGCTGACACTGAGCACTTTGGATGTGCTGGGGACTGAACAGAGCCGCCACTCCGTTTACCCAAGATCACACAGTGAGGAAGTGTGGAGACAGTCTTCACACTTAGGCAGTGGCCGAAGGCGTGGGTGGGAGGTGGGAGGGAAGGCGGGAACGTACGGGACGAGACTTCGGCCCCAGTCATGTCTGCATTGGGTTGGTGTGCGATGTACAGCCACTGAGGCACAGCCTGTGAGGACGTCTACACCCTGCCTTCTCCGCGAAGAATTACTGCGTTATTCAGAATGCCCTGTCACCGTCATTCTTCTCACGCCCGCAGCTCACCGGGGGCCACATTGTGAGATCCGGGAAGTCTGTCTGGGTTCCAGAAGAAAGCTAACGCTCCTTCCTTCCGGGGGCATCTCAGCTGGTGAGGGAGGCTCCGCTGTGCGCCGCTTCTCAGGCTCTCTGCCAGCCCTTCCCTTCTCAGTGGTCTCAGGTGAGGAGACTTGGCTAATGTTAGGTTAAGGGGGGGCCCCTGGGGCCGGCGTTTCATGTCTGGAGAGAGACCTTCTGTGGCAGTGTGGCTGGGTGATGCCACGGGGCTCTCTGGTAAAGCAGTCTTCGCTTGCCCAAAGAACTCAAGCTGTCCAAGCAAATCCTTCCGTAGTTACATTTGGACTTAGGGACACTGGATTCTCTGAAAGCAGGTCCCATGAGTTTCATGAGACTGCTGCCTTGTTTTAAGGGGAATATTGAGGGGTGAGGGGGTAACAAGTGTGCATCTCTCCCTGCAATTCTCTGTAGTCGGGCCGCTGGTGACCTTTGTGAGGACAGGTGATCCTGACCACATCCTGCAGGTATCACAGACAGGGCCAGTGATGGTTGGCGCGGTGAGGAGGAGACGCAGGGGCTTCGGGTACTATTCTTAGATACTTGAGAGCCCCCCTAAAAAGAGGAAGCAGTGTGTTTGGGGTTGTCAAATAGGAAAGAAGGCTATGGGTGGACAAGGTTCTGTTCAGTTAAAGGAAGACCTCTCTGACCATCAGAGTTATTGACTAGTGAATGGGATGCTTCCAGAAGCAATGATCTTAGTCCTGGAGGTACACAGGTTAAGACTGAGTGACCACTTGGCAGGCCTGTTGTAGAGAGGATTGCATTCTCTGAGGGGTGTGTGTGTGTGTGTGTGTGTGTGTGGTGTGTGTTAATGGTGTGTGTGTGTTGGGGTCACTGTCCTTGTGCCTGCCTCCTGAAAGCGGCTGTAGACCCCTGACCCCTGACGTCCCAAACTGTTACAGTGGCCACCAGTGGTGTGTGTGTTTGTGGGGGCATGGGGGAGTGCGTCTTCTGGATATTTTATTTTTATTTATGTATATTAAAGTTGAATTTGTTCTAATGAGCCAGCATTGATTGTATAATAAAAAATAAATTAAAATTGCACCCTGAATTAAAATTGCCTCTGAATTCCATGTCCCAGAAGAAATATTGGTGGACTACAAGTCAGGAAACGTGGGGTCTGGTCTCAGCCTAGCTGCATCCTTTCCATGTGACCAGGCAGGGTACAATTCCACTCTGGCCTCAGTTTGCCCATCTGTAGAAGGGGAGGACGGGACTGTATGTGCTAAGCATGGGCTCATACAGCTCTGATACTCAGGTTGGCTGCAGTGGGGGGGGGGCTTGGAGAGGGACAAAGGAGAGAAGGCAGTACCAGTATCTCTATATGATGGGGCTAGGGCTAGTGACAGCAAAGGAGCATGCGTCCTTGGACTGTGTGCACTTTGTCAAGACTGCTCCATTCCCTGATTCTCCATGGTCTGGGAGGTGTGTGACAGGTGCTGGCACATCACCGGTGCCCCAGAAACTCCAGGGTGCCTAGAGAAACCAGCCTGCTGGCTCCGCCTTTTGTTCGCCAGTCTCTGTCCCTTTAAACACAGCTGGCTTTCCAGCGCATGATGCTTCTGCCTCCACGGGAAGCAGGGCTGCTGGCCTTGCTTACTTACACTCTGGCTTGTCGTTCCTGACTCCCTCTGTGCTCCACCCAGCCCTCTGCTCTCCTATCCCTGAACTTCTCACCCCTGCATCCATTCTCCCACCTCATGGAGGCCCTTCCCTTGCCACTGGAACCTAGTTTCCCTTTGGACTCTCAGCTCTGCCCAGCCCTTCGATTCTGGCTAGACCCACAGTTGGGGACTAGTCGCAGCCACGTGAAGTTTCCCCTCCCGAGAAGCAGCGTGCCCTATCCCCCTCTGACAACCCCACCCCTTCAAGGGAGGAGGATTGGGCCCTCTCCTTCACGCACAGACATGTGCATTGTTGGTGGGTGAGCAGTGCTTTTGGACACGGCCTCAGCCCCTGGCAAACACCTTTCCTGAACCCCGGGTCACTATTGCTTAAGTCACAGCTGGATGCTGACTTCAGAGCACATTGATTTCTCCCAGGGCTTTAATAACCCTGAGCTTCGGTTTGCCTATTGGCTCCTTTGTAATGTCTCAGCCTCATAAAATGGTCACTTTTGGTTAAAAGATCTTATTACTGCAAAAAGAGATGTTGAATCACACTTTCAAGGTCGCTGGTGAAATGTGATCTTTGAGACTCATTGGCTCTGGTCCAGGGCACGGGGAAGTGGATATTAAGAAGATAAATTAGAAGTCAAAACACAGTTCTGTTTTCCCCTGTGTGTTAGGCTGAGTGTCTGTGATGAATTTTGCAAGGAAAAAAAAATCAGAACTCCCTCTCCCCACGCTGCACTCCCTGCCACCTTCAGAAGTCAGATTCCAACCTGGAAAGCCGTCAGCAGCTCTTTATTTCAGCCCCGACATTACCAGAATGGTGATTTCTCTGGGTAGTAACACGGGTGGCTCTCTTCTCTTCCACAAGCCTCCAAGGTTGTCTACCCCTCAGCCCGGGTATTTTCAGTTCTGTGCAGTTCAGCAAGTCCTTGTTGATGGCCTTGCTCTGTGCCAGGCACATCGTGCATGGCCAGGGGACACAGAGGCACATGACAGGGTTCCTGACCTCAGAGCCTGCAGGCCTCCGGTGGGGAGACAGGGAGATGTGGTCAGAGCCCCCTTCTGCCCTCCGTGTGCTGCTGGGATAGATGGCTGGCCCTGTGCTAAGTATTCCATGTGCATTCTCTCCTCCATCCTAAGCTCTAGGTACTATGAGCAACTCCATACACGGTGAGGAAACCAAGTTAGAAAGAGGTTGAAACCAGCTCTACTTACCTCCATAGTCAGCTAGCTCACCACCCCACGTATGGTACCGCTCCTCTCAGCACCCAGAGAAGCCCCAGGCCCAGTGGCCGGGTGATAGAGAAGCATCTTGAGTTTGTGCGGCCAACCCTCCTGAGTGCCATTTCCACTTCAGTAAGAGTCCTGGGAATGGTTCGCAGTAGCTGGTTCATGCTCTCAAATGATAGACGCCTACACCTGGATACGAGAGACCAGCCGGCCTTGAGGCAGCCTTTTCAGGCTGAGGCAAAAAGGGACCATGCCTGTTATCTAAAGGGAGTGTTGAGAAAATTGGGGTGGGTACCAGGGTGAGTCCAGGGACAGCTGGGGATTCAGGTAAAGTCAGCCTTCAGGAGGACGGGGAAATATCCCAAAGAGCCACCTCTTCCATATCCTTACCCCAGCCTCACTTGCCTCTGTGTTTCTTCCCCCTCATCCCTGCAGTAAAACATGGATGCCAGCACCCACCTGGAGAGGGTACCCCCAAAGCTGACTCATTCTTTGGTATGGCTGGACTTTTTCATAGGGGGAATAGCAGAGAAGTGGGGAGAAGAGGTTATTTCTTCCCTTATTTGCTACTAACTAAATTTTTGTGCCTCTAGGGTCATCTTTCACGGGGACAAGTAACCCCAAAAGATCCACCATTATAGCATTTCACCTCTTTGCAAAATAACTCTGGTTGGGAGCTCTGTAATAAAACCGGAGATTTCTCAAGGTAAATACTAAGGACAACCTCCAGGGAAGGTGCCAGATCCTTCTTACGCATCACTGGAGGAAGACACAGCATGGACTGGGCCATGAGTATGGCCTGCTGGGCATTTCTAAACCTCTGAGGACGACTTTGGACTGGGAGATATTTTTGGTTAGTTTTCTGGACCTCTGAACATTTCCCCCTCTATCATTCACTCTTTGATTCATTGGAAAATGACTTTCTGCATTTCTGTTGTGTATCAGGCTCTGTCCTAGGCACTAGGGGACGCACTGGTGGACAAAAACAGATCAGTGCTGTCCTTCTGAACTTATACTCTAGTGAAGAGAGGGCATAGTGAATAATCAAGATAAAATGAATACAACATAAAACATGTTAGATGGTTATAAATGGTGTGAACAAAAATGAAGTCAGGTACAAAGATTAGAAACATGGTGACAGAATGGTGGTGGCACGTTACACATTCTGGTCAGAGAAGGCCTCGTGAACATGGCCCATGATTCAACAGAGTCCTGAGGTGACAGCATGGGGCATGAGGGTGTCTAGAGGAGCGAGAATAACAAACACAAAGGCCTTGCGATGAGAATGTGTTTGGTGTCTCAAGGATGAACAGGGAGCCAGTGTGGCTGGAGCAGAGGAGGAGTCAAGGGAGAACAGTGGGTGCTTGGGGCCTTCTAGGCAATAATAAGGACTTTGGTTTTTACACTGAGGGAAATGAAAACCCAAGAGAGGGTTTTGAGCAGGGGAAGGATAACATCCGGCTTACTTTTTCAAGAATTCATTGGAGGCGCTGTGTGGACAGTGGCTGGAAGGGGCATGAGGGTGCAAGGAAGAGAGCAGTTAGAAGAAGGTGGTCCCAGTGATCCCCATGGGTAACCGGTGGTCGTAGCCATGGAGGTGGAGAGAAGTGGACCCATTCTGGATATGTTTGAATGTATGACAAAATATACTTGCTGGTAGATTAGCTCTGGATTATGAGAGAAAGCAAGGAGTTAAGGAAGACTGAAATTTTTGGCCTGAGCCAGTGGAAAAATGGAGCTGTTATTTAATGAACCTGGAAATGCAGTTGAAGAAGCAGGTGTGGGGAGAAGAAAATGTTGAAGGTTAATTTCTGGACACATTAAGGGTGAGATCTCTATTAGACCTTCAAGTGGAAGTGTTGAGTAGGCAGTTGGGTATGAGTCTGAGGTTCAGAGAAGTCCAGTCCTCATATATGCATTTGGAAGTCATCAAGTCTGTTTAAGAGGTATTAAAACCATGACACTGGGAATAAGTATAGACAGAAAAGAGATCTGAGGACTGATCTTTGGGTACTCACTCCAACATTAAAATGTCAGGAAGACGAAGAGCAACAGTGCAGGGGAAAGAAGAAACAGCCAATGAACTGAGAAGAGAAGCAAAAGATGTGTCCCATTGTGATCCACATCAGAAAGATAGGGTTCCTTGCTATTCTCTGCTTCTTCCATGTCTTACGGGTCTCTACCTTTGAGTTTCTCCTGCAAAGGTCACAGGGCTCGCTGTAAGACTACATCACAGCAGACTCAGAGATGCAGTCCTCATCCCATCATATGTCCTGGAGTTTCTAGGGAGACCCATTGGTCTTTTGGCCAGGAGGAATGAGGATGACATTGCAGGGGGCAAGGGGTCTTAAACTATTCCAGTAGTTAGGGTAGAGGAGGTTTCCTTATGAATGGACGAAGGGAGGAGACTCTTTAAATTTTGAATTACAAAGGAAAAACATAGGGACAACCCTTGGTTTTAAATCTGAATTGGAAGTCTGATCTTGGTGCAAAGAGACAATGAAACCTGGTGACTGTTTCTGGGGAGTAATTATGGAACCACTCCCAGAGCAGCTGTTGCCTATTAGAAACCGAAGTGCTGTGGCTTCAACGGAAAATACTGGAAGGAAGAGACCATTATTTTACTTTGATCAGAATGTAGCCTGGTGTCTTGGAAAGAACAAGAGCCCTGATCTTGGTTTCAATTCCAGATTTGCTCCTATTGAGTCATCTGACTACTTAAGAACTCAGATCTCAGTTTTTTCGTCTATAAAGTGGGCATAATTTTCCCCTACTTGTAGAGACGTTAAAAGATTTTAATGTGTGTGTGCATAGTGCCTGGTTTACTACGGGCCTTAGGTAGGGTCAGTTGATTTTGTTTTTATTTTTATGTAGTTGTTTTTAAAATAAGGGGAAAACACGTATTTATTACTGTATTTTATTTTTTAAAGTTTTTATTTAAATTCCAGGTAGTTAACATACAGTGTAATATTAGTTCCAGGAGGGTCAGTTGATTTCATTTGCTTTCCCCTAGTAAGGAAGGGCTGGGGCCTTTTAGGAAGGTTAAACAGCATACATCGTAGGCATATGACTCTGAAAATTGTCCTCTCTCACAAGGACTCCTTAATCCATTGGAGACACAAAGCTGCTTACATGAGAGCATACTGACGAGTCTTATGGTGGGAGGCAGTCTGAGGGGAGAGAGGAAGCTTCAAGCATGATCTGTGATCTGGGTTGAGCCGAGAAGGATGGATAGAGAGTGTGGCTGGGTGGCTTGGAGAGAGATGGCATCTCTGCATTTAATTCTGGGTTGTCCGGAGGTGAGACAGTTCGATGAAAATCCATTTAATTTGAACACATTCATTCATTCAACAGAAAATTGCCAGGAACTATGGCAGAAAAAACTAACAGAAGAAGTTTTTATCCTCAAGCGCTCCCTGGCCTGTAGGGTGTTTGAGATGCAAGAGACATTCCTGATACGGTGCGGTGCATTCTCTGATGGAATGGGCAAAGGGGCCATGGCAGCACCGAAGAGAGGCCTCTCATAGTAGACACAAGCCCGACAAGCCAGGGTTTAATTCACCACGAGCTTTCGAGAATCTGATAGATCATGAGTCAAGAAGAAGGAGATGAGTTGTCACCATCAAAGGAGTAGCGACGTCTTCATCGTGTTCCAGATGGAGGCTCTGGTGAGGTGCTTTCCTGGCTCCAGCTAACTTCCTCATCATGAGGACGCACGGCCCTGGCTTTCCCTTCTCTTCCAGCTGGTGTCTTCCTTCAGCCTCCTGGAGTCACATTGGTCACTCCTACTGGCCAGCTTGCATGTTGTCCAGGGTAGCGCAGGGGAAACAAGACAGGATTTGAAGCCCGAGGGACTGAGTTTGAATCTCAGCACTAATCTTGGTGAGTTGTGGGGCTGCCTAAGTCCATTGCCCCGAATGTAGAATGGGGATAATGGTCCCTCACTTGCAGGTCATTGGAGGATGACTGGCTTGTAGAGCGTCTCTGTGGGAGTTAGAATTAGCAAAAGATATCCCTTCCTTACAACACTGTACTGTCCTCTTCCGGCCCATGATGGGAATGGCTCCCCCAGGCTGAGGTAGGGTAACACGTTATCCATTCTAGAACTGGTAGTTGCTGCTGCTATAATCATTACCATCACCTGGAAAATAGCTCCAACCTGACCTATTTTTGGTGGGTTAGTTGGATCAGCCTGTTGCCTGATTAATCAAATTTCATCACAGAAGAGCAGTGCTCCTCTGACCAGCTAATATATAATCATGACAACAGGCGGGGGTGTGACGGGAGCTGTGTCTTCTTATTAAAGCTTCTGTAACACTCGGTGTCAGAAACCGAAGGTCATCAAATCGTTGGCCATCTCTAAATTATTGTGCTGCCAAAAGAACTCCTACCACAGAGCAGACTGTCTCCAGCCACTCAAGATCAAAATAGAACCTAATGGATTTAGGAAGCAATCAATGCTTCTAAAGACAATTTGTGGGTTGTAGCCCATAAAATATTAATTCTCTCCGTTTGTCTTTAAGAATGTATTTTATATGTTAATGCATTATTGAAAGGTGCTTATAATGTTAAGTGACTTAAGACCTGAACATTGAAGGACCAAATTTATTTTTCTCTGGGATATAATGTAAAGCGTAAAGACAAAACCCAAGCCCACTAACCATGCTGTCAGCCATGAGTCAACAGCCATGGAATCCTGCTGTACCCTTGTACCATGAAGCAGTTTTATTTGTGTTTGGATGGGCAAATAAATAACTTATGTATGACGTGTCCCACCTAATAAAATGTTTCACAGTCGGATTTACCGGCCATGTTTATGAAATCACAACTGTACAGCTCAGTTTTATTTGGCCTTAATGACATTAGAGCCGGGGAGGGTTGTGTCTGGATCTTCAAGGTACAGAATGTTGCCGTTGAAAGAGGAGTGATTGCAAATCAAAGGAAGGCCAGGGCAATCCAGAAGATGCGGGTCAAACTGTTTTAAGATCAACTCAGAATTCACCTGCTAGACAGAAAGTACTGTGGACATTTGGGTTCTTCTGTGAGTGGGCGTGGTAGGGTCTACAGAAAAGTACACAAGGGGTGTTTCTTGGTATAGTTCATGGAACACTACATTGTGGAAGGAATGATTTACTGCACTTTTTAGGGGGCCACAGAGCACCAGGAAAATTTAAACCATGGTGCCACACTTAAGAAACGTGGTTGTATTTACATGTATACAAAATTCTTCGCCTGATTTCAGAGGGTCCTTCACTCCCTACAGAAGACTCCTGGCTCTGATCGAGTCCAGCAGTCCTGGTTTTCACTCCATCATACTGTAGCTCAAGGAAGTGATGGCCTGCCCAGGGTCACACAGCTCCTGGTACCTTATCCCAACACCACCTCTCTAGATGGTAGAAGAAAGTGTCCACTTGGCGTGGAGGAGTGTAGACTCTGGAGCAAGAATGCCTTGTTTCATATAGTCAGTTTGCTAATTCTTGGTGGTTTGACCTCGAGCAAGTTGTTTCTCTGTGTCTAAAATTTCCTCATGCGTAAAAATGAAAATAACAATAGCACCCACTACACAGACTTGTTGGTGTGAATAATAAGGGAACTGATATATGGAGAGTTTGGTGCTTGAAACATAGTAAGCACTTTGTATATACTGGTTTCTGTCATTGTGTGTCCAGATCAAGGCCCCCTGCTATGTGCTTTCATAGTTCTTTGTGTTTTCTTCTCAGTCTGGTTTTTTCCCTTTCTTTATGCCTATAACGTAACTGATACGTCTTTGAGATTATCTTGACTCTGTTTGTTGCTTATTTACTTTTGGTCTGTTTTGGTGTAAACGGATACTGCTTCATCCCTAATACTTAGAATGGCTCCTGGCACATGGCAAGCCATCAGTAGACATTTACTGCACGAATGAATGAATGAATGAATGGCTCTTATTATAATCTGTCCCTGTGTACTCATGTGATTAAATAGCATCTGTCTCCCTCCTGCACAGGAAGCTCCATGCGACATCGCAGAAGTTCTCTCTATCCCTCGGTGCTGTGCCCGGCACTTTGGGGGTTCTCAGTAAGTGTATGTTAATTGAATGTACAAATGCTTATATGGAGAGAGGAGAGACTAAGAATAACAGAGGGAGCATAGAGAGAAGGGGGAAGAGGAGAGAAACAGGATAATATTTAAGGTCCAACATTTATGACACTTACCTGTTCATTCATTCCTAAGGCAATAGGGGGTGTTGGTGAAGAGCCCAGAATCCAGAGCTGGTGTCAAACCCCATTTCAGACACTTATACTGTCTGAATTTGGGGCAACTTACTTCAGCTCTCTGCGCCTCTATTTACCTATCTGAAATATGGGGTTATGTTAGCACCTGCCTTCTAGGGTTGTTAAAAGGATGGTGAGTTAACATCTGCAAAGTGCTTAGAGCACTGACAGGCAAGGAGTAAATGCTGGATAGGTGACAGCTGTAATTATCATGTATTTGCTAATTCAGCAAACATTTGTAGAGTATTTACTACCTGCCAGGCCCTTGCTTGGTGCTCAGGATATGCAGAACCACACACTCGTCCCGAGGCGAGCTCAGAATCTCCTAGGAAAGACAGAGAAGCACATCAACGGTTATACTCTGGTGCACTAGAAAGACGCAGCCAGCGGACAGAACTGGCACCCTCGCCAGGCCTGGGTCTGAGGCCCAGGGACATGGAAAGTCCCAGAGGAGGGATGAGATGGGGGTTGAAGAAAAGCTGAGGTTAGCTAAGTAGTAGAAATGGGAGGAAGGGCATTCCCCATAAAGGAGCGTGCTCGGAGATAGGGAGGCACACCGCAGCACACTGTGTTTGGGACCAGAAGGCAGTACCGGATGCCATTCATCCATTTAATTCATTCTGTCCACATTCGCTGAGCACCGACAATGTGTGTGCCCTGAGGATGGGGCGGAGAACCCAATGGGCTAAGTCCCTGATGTCACGAAGCTTCTGTGCTAGCACGGGAGACAGACAGTAAGCCGATGTGGCTATCGTGTCTCAGGTGGCCAGGAACGCGCCGAGGGGAGAGAATCAAGCAAAGTAGGGGATATCAGGCGTGTGGTTAAGGGGAAGGGCTGTCGTTTTTGATGGGGTGATAGGGAAGGCGTCTTCGAGAAGTGACATTTGTACAAAGCCTGAAGGAAGCGAAGGAGGGAGCCACGTGAGCCTCCACGTGGACACTGGTCTGAGTAGAGAGACAGTCCCTGAGGTAGGAGCAAGCTGGGTCTGTTGGAGAAATCACAAAGAAGCCAGTCTGGAGAGTGCGCAAGGGCAGTGAGAGGAGGCCAGGCAAAGGCGTGGCCGCACGCCTTGGGCCTCATGAGGCCAGAGTGAAAACCTTGAGCACAGAGTGGAAAGGAAGACGGAGCCCTTGGGGGTTCCCAATGCTTGGGGCCCTGGTTTAAGCTCTGCCTCATGATCAGATTTTCTTCATGAGAGCCAGGGGAACGATGGAAAGATTTTAATCATGAGCGACGGGATGATGCTGTGTTTGACAATGATAACTCTGCATTGAGAGTTCATTGGCGGGGATGGGAGTCAGGTGAGGAGCTCACGGGGTCACCTAGGTGAGAGAGGAGGGAGGCCTGAACTTGGCGGCGAGGGGAGCAGAGCTGATTTCACCTGCATCTGTCTCCTTCACTCTTGGCAAGTTCCCTTCCCTCCAAGACCTCGCCAGTGTCTCCTTGGAGTAGGCATTGCCTCCCGAAGTGAATTGTGGGTGGGAAAGGCCAGAATTCAGTTGTGGAAGCCCAAGAGGCCAGTAGGGAGACAGCACCTCGCAGCTCTGTGGACGCCTTTATAGCTTCAGTTTCTGCAGCTCCAAGCCTAGGTCTGTAACACGGAGACATTTTTATACCGCGTGCTGCACTGCAACTCAGACGATTATTTTTTTTAAATTAATGTCATCTGTCATTAACAATTTTTTAAATGCATCTTTGTCTCTATTCTTGGAAAACATTCTTAATTTTTATGCTAAATTGAGCAGTCACAGCCCAAGGGCTCCGCGATTTTGCACTTTAAACATTTACTTCATGATGTATTTCCTTCCCTTGAATTCATGATTAAATTTTAAACCCACACTCCTATTCAGCAGGGAATCACAGAACAGAGGATAAAATGACTTTTTTCTGTCTTCTTCTATTTTTAAGTTTTAATTCGGAAGTGCTGTCTGTCTGGTCTTCAAAACCCCATTGCTGAACGTCTGCCTTCTCTCCCCCCCTCTGCACCGTCCGCCCGGATCTCCAGTTACACAAGGCGGTGGACAAGGGGTGAGGACCAAGGACAGAGGCAAAAGGTGGCTGACTTGTCCATCCTAGATCTTTTCTCCCTAGTGCCTGGAAGAGAGGAGTTGGTATTAACTGTCCTAGGAGAGCTCAGAATCCTGATGCCTCTGAACATTCATGAATAAGAAGAGAAGTACTCATTGACATGATTGCTGAGGGCTGCTGGCTTTAGACCACCGGGTCCCCCCAAACAGATAGGGAAGCAGATGTTTGGGAGGGGCCTGCCAGGAAATTGATAGTTTTTCACCCCAATTTTGACACTGGACTGACTCCCCCCCTTCTGCTTTCCCACCTGGGTCTCCATCCCTCACCCCTCCATGATAAATGGTCCCTTCCTTTCTGTAGTGGGTGTTTCTGTTCTCCACTGAGTTCTTTCTGCAGACAGGGCTATGTACGTTTATATGAAGGACTGACGTGCAGGCTATCAAAAGGTTTGTTTGTCCTGAAAGCCCTTCTCTCTGCACCTGCCAGTGAACCACCCCTTCACCACCCACCCCACCCCACATACCCACAGGTGCTTGAAAACACCAGCCATCGAAAGGCAGCTTGACACAGTGGAATAAGCCACATTTGAGATTCATACAGGCCTAGGTTGGAAGTTTCACCCTGCTCCTTCCTGGCTGTGACATTGGATGAGTTTTTGAATTTTTCCAGGCCTCAGTCCCCTCATCCATCAGATGGGATTGACAGTACTTGCTTTGTGAGATCCGCGTACGTGCCCAGCACCGAGTAGGGGGCTGGAGAGCAGTGATTGTTCTCATTTTCTCTGTTTTTATGAGGTCTTCGGGGGAAGGCATTGGGTCTCCAAACAGAGCCCTGTAACACTGTAAGAGGGTTATTTTGGAGAGATGCTATATGATGCTGTCACCCATAATCACCCTGTATGGATTGCTTATTAGATAGACAAGACCGGGCCGTGGTGAGAGTAGGAGAAGCATGGCATTGTGTGTGTGTGCGTGTGCATGTGTGTGTGTGTGGGGGGATCGGGTGCAAAGATATGCAATTTGACGCCGGGAAGAGCTGTTGGGCACCTGTAAGGTAGGCACAGGTGGAACACGTTTTGCCGACTTCCCGTGGCTGGCACGGCTTCTGTGTTCTCACCTGGCAGCTTGGACCACCTGGCAGCTTGCCAGGCTCGAGGGAGCGCACGGTTTGGACTTAGCAGGTTTGAATCCACGCGTGGCCACCGACCAGCTAGGTGAGCCTGGACAGGTGACTCTTTCTCTGATCCTCAGTTTCCTCATCTGCTGAAAGAGGGACTTAGCTATTAGGGTGTGGGAAGAGTGAATGGTATCAATGAGGAAAACCCCCTGAAGAATAACAAGGTGCTAAGCAGACTGTGGAGGGGGATGTTTTCCAGAAGAGAAAAAGGGAACACAGAGGCAGCAGGCAACTTGCTGAAAGCCCGCTCTCTTCTCCAGGCTGGCCTGCTCGGATGTTTCCTGGCACGTCTCTGGGGGTCTCCCTGGAACTGTTCATTCCCTTGGGACGGGCTCATGTCCCTGGGAGTCTCCTCCTATTTCCCCTCAGCCAGGCTTCCTTTTTGCAATTAACCAAGCTTTTTTGTCTCTTGGAATCCCTACCATCACCACTGCCTTGTAGGGCTGTGGGCCTTACTGCCGGAGCACCCCATAGCCAGGAGGGTCTAATTTGCTCTGGTCTTGAAAACACACCCGTAAAGGCAGCAGGTGCTCATGACTGTTTTGGGGGAAATCTGGAATCACCTTCTTCCCCATCTGCTCCTAATTCTCCGGCACCATCTCTTATCTCTCTGGCCCCAAACTTCTGTTTTATACGCCAAATACCATATCTACCCCTGCTCCCCTATTTTGGAGTAACTTCCAAGCTCCCTCCTAGCGATTTTTTTTCTGGTGTCCTGTATGGCTTTCGACTTTGTTAACTCGTTTGATCTCTGTCTCCCAGTGCCAGATGGAATCTCCTTTGGATGAGGGCAGAGGAGGAGATGGGGATCCTGACCTTACCTTGGCAGGACATGCAGCCCATTTGGGACTGCTGTGTCCTGCGATGTGAAAGTTCTTTCTCTGAATATTTACTCATTCATTTTGTGGACAGTTTCAAGCACTTACTCTGTACCTGGCCTGGAGTAGGTGCTGGGAATGCAACAAGTAAGTCAGATCTTGCTCCAGTGGAGCAGACCGTCTAGGGAAAGGTAACAAGGTGTCAAATATACAGCTGAACATGGTGGTGCTGTGAGAGGCCAATGGGGAGCACTAAGTCCCAGTTTCATGGTGGTCAGGGAAGACTTCCTGGAGGAAGCCAAATATGGATGAGACATAAAGGACGACCAGGGGTTAGCCACATGAAAGAATGGAGGAAAGAGTGTCGCAGGGCCCCGCAGGCCTCTGAGTGAGTGAAGCGTGGTGGGAGCGTGGCATAGGGTGGAGGGATTTGAGTGGTGCAAGCAGGGTCCAGAACATGAAAGGGTGTGTAAGTGTGCTAAGGAGTTTGGACTTTCTCCTGTGGACAGTGGGGAGCCACGGGAGGGTTGTGAACAACAGATCTGCACTCTGGAGAGCTCCCTGCTGTCGTGGACGGAGCCCACGCCCAGGCTGCGGAGGTGATAGCCAACCTCAGCCCTCGGAACTTGTGCTCTTTAGAGAATGCCCCACCCCCCACAGCCCCCAGGCGCCACCCTTCCAACTTGCCACTTAAAAACGAACTGCCAGCCTTCCTTCCCCTCCACACTTGGCGTTTAGTGCGTCCCAGGCTTTGTCCAATCAGCACCGGCTGGCTTAGTGCCGCTCCGTTCCCTGGCGGGGGCCTGATAATGCGTGTCCTCCTTTGTTTCATTGTTCAAATATGTGTCTGCGATGTGGTTGGGACTGATAAGTAAAGAAAATTGTGTAGCTTAACAGCAGACATTTCATGACCTCCGGAGTCCCCCAAGATGTACGCTCCCAGCAAATTGTCGGCGAGCCCATTTATCACCGCTCTGACCTGGGACTTGGTGCACATTTCCCTATGAAAACAAGCCAGCGCCGTCAGTTCCCATCTGCCCCGATGCCACCATAATGAAGCGAGCTTTAACTAACCCTGGTACCCACGGAGCAGCCCCATCACAAATGGCTTTTGGGATGCAGACACCTGCACATAGAATGCATCATCTTCCTAATGTGGATTCGTGTGGAAATCCAATACACCCTTGAAGCTTTATTTGTTTTTGGCTTAGGTAATTGGATAGCATTAATTATTTATACTTCATGTTGCAAGTGGGCAGAGAAAGGGCAGGCAGGGGGTGGGGTGGGGAGGTTGGGAGAGGGGCTGCCGACCAGTTGGGACCATAGCAAGCGGCTAAAATGTTCTAAACTTGATTAAGTATGGGTAATCGTGTGCAGTATTCCAAATAATTTTTGTTAGAAATTTGTTGACGTGATTTCTCAGAAACTGTTTGGTGACTCAAGGCAAAATCATAATTTATCATTCTTTGGGAAGTCCCTTGTCGGTCCAGTTCCTGCTCCCCCAAACCTCATTGCACTCTGTGGGCATAACTTCTGTGATAAGAGCAAACTGCAAACCTTTACTGGGACATTTACCACGTGCCAGGGCCTGTGTTAAGTCGCCACAAATGTTACACTCATTTGAACCTCCCAACTCCGTGAATTATCTGTTTAATTATTATCCCTATTTTATAGATGAAGAAACTGAGGCCAAAGAGATTCAGTATCTCGTCCAGATCCCAGCTAGTGAATGACAGAGGTAGGATTTGAACCTGGGCCTGGCTGGCTCGGAGTCTTCAGCCTCTTTTTTTTCTGAGGATGTTAATACTCCAGACTGAAGACAGGTAGCCCCCAGACACTGTGAGTCCCATTGGGGTTTTAAGCTGCCTGGTAGGCTCAGGACGGAGAAGTGGAGAGAGCTCCCTCTTTTATACTTGCCTTTCTTTATGAGTTGTGAAGCTAAAGGTTACTCTGTTAATTAAATGGGGAAGAAAGGGGGCTGTTGGAGAATCAGTGGCAAAGTGACTCCAATTAAACCTTTAATGAGTATATTAAGCCATGTAAATCACACGCCTTTTTTATCCCCTTTGGGAACATCAGCGTCCCTTGGTGAGCAAATCATTGGCCTACCCCGTGTCAGCTGGGGCCTCCCGGAAGCTAGAAACATGGTGTATTCTGCAAGTGAAAAAGCTGAATGGTGTTTGAGGGTTTAAGAAAGAGCAAGTAAGAAAGAATCCCCTTTTGATCACTGGTGTTTTACTAAATGTGACTTCCAGATTTAACAAAGCATGGAGACCAATCTAGGTGTTGCCTTTCCTAATCTTCCATGAACAGAAACTTGGTTTTCTTTGAAACTACGAACCACTGCTTGTTGTCCCCTAAGCTCTCAGCCGTGTTCTTGGGTGGTGGGTGGCATCTGGAAGCTCTCCTCCTGTTCCGTCGCTAGCTTGAAATAGCCTTGGGCTGCCCGGAGGGGCCTTGGCAAGGATGAAAGGAGAAGCGATTTGGTGCTAGGGTCTCCTCCTCACTAACTGGAGTAGGGGAGGCCATGAGCCAGAGTCTGAGACTGGTCTGTGTGATCGAATGATCGATCATTCATTCATTCATTCATTCATTCAGCAAATCCTCATAGAATCTCTAGGACACTCCAGGCCCCATGCCCTAGGATCTACCATTACTATTTAATTAGTTTTCTCAAAAACCCTTGGAGGTAGACTTTATGACCCCCACCCCCATTGTAAAGATGAAGAAACAGACTCAGAGAGGGTAGTTAACTTACTCAAGGCCACACACATAATCTGTTGCAGAGTTGGGACTTGAACCAAAGTCTAATTGATTCCAAAGTTTGGGATCTTTACTTGACTTGGAGTTGGAGAGAAATGACTGAATGTTCTAAGGCCAGGCCACAGGATTCAGGATTCCGTGGGAGAGGGGTGGGAGCCCTGGGGCCAGGCTGGGCCAGGAGCTGGGCACAGGAGACCAGGCCCTACAGAGAGACCGCGGATAGCACAGCACTTCTGGGCCCCAGCATCCTCACCCATATCTCCTGTCCTTCAGGGGGCTCTGACAGAAGGGGGACCTTCCCGAGAGATTGGGGACAGGTGGGGGCAGTGTTAGAGGATGTGGTACAAAGGTGGCGAATATTTTTGTATCAGACAACTCCTGCACCACTTTACTGGGGCCCTTTCCTCCCTTTCATCTATCATATGGAACTTTATCTTGACTCTGCTGGTGTTCATCTAATCCCTGCTGATTTATGTATTCAGCACACACTTAACCAGTGTTAAGTGTGTTGGGCACTATTCTAAGCACTTTATAAACACTAACTCATTTAATCTCCATAACTACTCAGTAGGTATTATTTTTTAAAAAATTTATTTACTTATTTTAGAGATGGGGAGGGGCAAAGGGAGAGGGAGAGAGAGTCTTCAGTAGACTCCACGCTGAGCACAGAGGCCCCTGCGGGGCTCAATCTCACGACCCTGAGGTCACGACCTGAGCCAAAACCAAGAGTTGGACGCTTAACTGGCTGTGCCACCCAGGCACCCCCCTGAGTAAATACTATTATCCCTATTTTACAAATAAGGAAACCGAGGCATGGAGAGGTTAATGAACTTCTGCAAGACCACACAGTCAGGTGTAGTCTTAGCCATGGCTAAGCTGGAATTTGAAGCCAGAGGATGTGGCTCCAGCCTCTGGACTCCTGACTCCGACAGCACTGTGATGTTCCCGACCACTCTCTGATGGGGTATTGTCATTCCAAAGAAACACTGAGAAAAACAAAAATATTTAAGGCACGAATAACGAAGGTTAAATGGACGGACTGCTGCATAATAGGGTCGATGTTTGGAGGCAAGACTTTGTGTGCCATCCTTCACGTCACGCGTCAGACCGGAAGGGGGGAGGCCAGACCTCCCTTAGGGCCAGGCTTCCTTGACACAAGAAGGGCTCTTTGCCTTAATGATTCCCTGAATAGATGTTTCCTGAGCACCTAGTATATACGAGGCACTGGGCTGGGTGGTGAGGACTGAAATGAAGCCTCTTCACTTAGGAATGTCATGATAGAGTGCGGGGGACAGAGGAAGGGACCGTGTGTGATAAGGCCCGGGGTGGAGGGTCAGTAGAGCTTTAGTGGGTAAGAGAACAGTCTTTGGCACCATCTTTACCTCGATTCAGTCTGGCTCCACCGCAAACCCGCGGTGCCTCGGTTTTTCCATCTGTAAAGTGGGAATAACATTATATTATTATCTAGCTCTCAGTTTTTTTTTTTTTTAAAACCTGGCCCAGCTCTCAGCAAATGAGAATTGAATGCTACTCCCGCTGCCATTAGAAATGAACACTGATGGAATGTGATGATTTTCCAAAGCCCCAGATGGCAGCAGCGCAAGGCCGGATTTCTAGACGAGGGTTATATTCTTAAGTGGCGTGGCAGAGGGTAAGAAGAAGAGGTGCCCTAGCCCTGGCAGGCTCCATTTAATCGTGGTCCCAGGCATCTGGGGGTGTCTGCTTGACTAGTCATAAATTCTCCCAACACAATGGAGGCGGATGCCATTTGTCCAAAGAGGACTTGGCTGTGCTTTTTGTCACCCACAATATTTAGACTGGTAGCTGACTCTTTTGTTGAGAGCTGTTGGTCTTTTTTTTGCGCCAAATTGCCCTTTAGAAATACTGGTCCTCTATCATTCGATCCGTTGCCCTTCATTACCCGACTGACCTCTGCTCATTCTTTCAGACCCGGTGTTGCTGTCTCCTCTGTGGAGAAGCCGTCCCTGCCTGGCTTGGGCGGAGTGCTTTGTGCACAGCGTGCCGTCCCTGCAGCTGTGCGGGAGTGCTGTGCTTGGCAGAGGACGCGAGTAACCCCAGGAAGCCCAGGCAAGCACGTGATCCGGCCGCGGGAGCTTTGTTGTACCCAAGGGTTAACAATCAAAATTAAAATTTAAAAGTAATTAAATTCAAATTAAAAAGTAACTAAAATCCATTACTTACATGTCCTGGAGACACCAAAGATACTCCTCATCCTCTACCACAATCCTTGGCCAAATTCCCTTTTCTCTCCTCTCCAGTTAGAGCCAACCCCTCTCTCTGCCTCAAACCCCAAATCTCATAACACGCGATGTGCAAGAGTTTTCTGTCTCTTTCTTCCTTCTGTATGTTCTCTATTCCTTGTCTATGGATGTAATTCCTTTCCTAGCAAGTAAAAAAAAAAAATCTTTTTTCTTTAAGACAAGGAAGCAGGAAAACCAAGATGGCAAGGCAGGGTTTTCCTTAGTCGGCAGAGGTAAATATAAACACGGAGACACTTAAAGTCCATCAGTTTCTGTCCCATCACTCATAGGCTCCAGTGCTGTCCATTGTGAGACCCTTTAGACTGAGCAGGGATTGAGCAATTCGTCCCTGTAGCCTGTGTTTCCTGAGGTAACGGGAGAAGAAGAAGGGCAGGAGGCATAAATATTCATTTGCTTGTTGAGCGCCTCTATTCATGGCTCTGGTTGAGTTCCAGGATCATTTCTTTTTGACAAGGAAGAGCATCAAGGGCATGTGCACAAGCAGCTGGATAGCAGACCTGCCCTGAGCTCGTCTGTAATACAGGGGAACAGGCGTTGGTGGGGCGGGAGGGCATCTTCCCACCCCTGTGGGAGCCTCCACGGCGTCTCCAGCTCTCTTTCGTGCTCTTCTGGCTGGTTGGCTTGGAAGCTCAACCTCGGGGGGTAGCCGAGTCCCCGGACGGCTTTCAGGCGGGTCAAGTGCCACTCCCCGAGTTTCTGATTGATTGATTGATTGATTTTTTAAAGATTTTATTTATTTATTCGACAGAGATAGAGACAGCCAGCGAGAGAGGGAACACAAGCAGGGGGAGTGGGAGAGGAAGAAGCAGGCTCCTAGCAGAGGAGCCTGATGTGGGGCTCGATCCCAGAACGCCGGGATCACGCCCTGAGCCGAAGGCAGACGCTTAACCGCTGTGCCACCCAGGCGCCCCCCGAGTTTCTGATTTATTAAGGCAAAGTGAGTCCTGAGAATCTGAATTTCAACAAGTTCCCAAGAGCTGCTGCCACTGCCCTAGGATCTCCGCTTTGCCCACCACGGCATTAGCAGCAAAAGGTACTTCCATACCTGACCAGCTTGTGAACTCATCTGAACTCCTGAGGCAATTGAAAGCCCCTGGGTTATGGGACATTTAAAGGACTTTCTAGTAACCAGAATACATTTTCTACCCATATGCCATCAATAGTATTTCCTTCCCCTTCCCAAATGTATCTAGAGTCTTTCTCCTTCATTACAAGACCCCAGAGACATGGTTGACCAGGAGCTGGTGTGTGTGTGTGTGGTGGGGGGTGGGGGGCTACGGTGTTTTTATTCTGTCTCTTGGTAATCTCTTCTGGCTTTCCTCCTTCTCATTGTGTCCTATTTATTATTTATTAAGAGGCTTTTAGCCCAATCCCGAGGTGCCCTGGGAATGAGCTCAGGGGTGGGGCATGGGCAGAGGTGACGTGGCGACCGTTCCCTTCCATGTGGTGAGAGGAGGACCAAGAGCTTGTTCTGAGGCGCGGCCCTGCCCCGGGGTCTGCCCTGCTTGGTGCGTCTACAGTCTGTGAAGCGTCTTCACAGCTGCTATCTCATTCTTTGGCACAGCGTCTATGAGGCAGAAGGGGCAGGTATTACCATCTTGAATGTAAAGGTGAAGAATTGAGGCTCAGCGAGGTGAAGCCATCCGCCCAAGGTAGCATAGCTTGTGGCTATAGACCAGAGTTTGGAAAGAAGCCCCAGTGTCTTTAGAACAAGATTCTGAGGCCTTGTTGTGACTCTCCGGCATCAAGCTCTGTGCTTGCAGGCAGCCAGCCAGCCAGTCACTCAAACTCTCAACCCATCAGTGTTTACCGAGAGCCTCCCATCCGGGAGGCTGCCCGTTAGGAACGGACGGTCAGCAACGGGGAAGATTGGGGGCAGCCTCGGAGGGAGGCCAGGCATAGGGAGAACAGCCACCTCGATGAGCACCGCTGAGGGGGACACATGCAGCTGTGGTGAGGCTTACAGCACAGGGCACACCCCTCACTTTGGGCTCCGGTAAGGGCTCGTTGACTAACGATTGTCTAAGCTGAAGCCCTTATTCAGGAATGAATACCGGTGACTTAGGAGATGAGGGGCAGAGAAAAGGCCTTCCAAGCAGAGACCAGCCTATGTGAGGGTCTGCTGGTAGGAGAGAGTAGAGCATATTTAGGGATCTGAAAGACCTGTGGGTCTGGTGCAAAGTAAGTCAAGAGAAGAGACTGAGATGCATCTGGAAAGGGGGGCAGCAGCCAGATCATCCCAAGGATTTGGAACATTTTTCTAAGGGCTGTTTGGAGCCATTGGCAGCAGGGTAATGTGATCTGATTCACATCTGTAATGTGGCCGGAGGGCCAGGGTGGAGGCAAGGAGGCCAGTTAGGGGGCTATTGTGGGAGGTAGGAGGAGGGTGGTGGGCTGGCCCCAGAGGGTGGCGGTGAGGAGTGAAGCAGGGATGGATTCCAGAGAGAGATGATTTGTAGGATGCAGTGCTTAGTGATATTTGGGGCGCAAGGGAGGGGAGAAGGCAAGGGTAACACCCAGCTGCGGGGTGCATGTAACAGAAGTTCAGAGAATGTTTATGGACCTAAACACAGCTGATGGCAGACACCTGCCTTGAATGTGGGGTGCTGAGCCCTGGAGGTTCGGGAGGCAGTGGTACTGGGGGGCTGGCTCTGTGTTGGAGTTTGGAGTGCCTTTCCCTTTCTTTCATGGCCCCTGCCTGCAATCTGCCCATCTCCCCTGGACTATATTCTGCTCATCTTTGTTGTTGAAATGCTACGTCTGACAATTATTTGCTTTTTAGAAAACATGTAGCTTTCCTGCTATCTTTAGAGAAAATGCACCGCAGGTGAACCTCATCAAAACCACTGTAGAAATCCATCATGAGCCACTTAGAAAACTTGGGAAACAGGTCTGATATGGATGGGTCTCACAAATGAGATTCTCCAGGGAATGTGGGCAGAACGTGTTTCCCAGCGGTTTGCATCCATCAGGACAGCTGAGGTCCGATGTTGGCGCAACAATCACGGGCTCTTTCCTTTCTGCACTTTGGCTGGTACGAGGACGGGACCACAGCGCGTGAAGCCCAAAAACCTGACTCTTAGTCCAGTGAGAAGAAATGGGGAGTGAGAGAAACGAATATTCCGATTTTTTTCCCAGAATTTTTCAGGATTAATAGTTCTCTCATTAATAACATCTTAGTAATACCTCGTGCCAGGCTTAGTAATAGAGGATTTGGGAGTGACAGAGGTGAGATAAAGCCCGTTCCTTCTAGCAACCGACAGTTTAGAGAAGTTGTTATAGGATGAGACACTGTTCCAGTTGCTTGAGAGCAGGAATGATTTCTGATTCGTTTCTCTGATCTCCGAAATTAGTATGGGGACTGGCAAAGCAGGAGTTCAAAAAATGCTTCTTGAATAGAGGATGGATGGGGCGCCTGGTGGCTCATTCGGTCAAACAGCTGCCTTTCATTCAGGTCATGAGCCCGGGGTCCTGGGATTGAGCCCTGTTGGGCTCCCTGTTCAGCAGGAAGTCTGCTTCTTGCTCTCCCTCTGCCCCTCCCCCCTCATGCTCTCTCTCTCTCTCTCTCTCTCTCTCTCTCAAATAAAATCCTTTTATTTTTTTAAAGATTTTATTTATTTATTTGACAGAGAGACAGCCAGCGAGAGAGGGACACAAGCAGGGGCAATGGGAAAGGAAGAAGCAGGCTCCCAGCAGAGCAGGGCGCCCAATGCGGGGCTCCATCCCAGGACCCTGGGATCATGCCCTGAGCTGAAGGCAGACGCTTAACGACTGAGCCACCCAGGTGCCCCTCAAATAAATAAATAAAATCTTTAAAAAAAAATAGGAGGATGGATGGATGGTTGAGCAGGTGGATGGATAGATGGTTTATTAGTTGGACACGTGGATGAATAGATAGTCGGATACTCTTTAGTTGTAGAAAATCCTGAAATGATAAAATGTGCGTGCAGAATACATTTTGTCGTTTCATTGACCAAGCTGTAATCTTTATTCACTCAGTCTTGCCGACACTGTCAGCTCCAACAGCTCAGTAGCCACAAAAATCTGCTGTATTTGGCGTTTGAGTTATCGGATGAGTTTGGCTCAGTTTCCTCTCAGGATTGACCAAGGATCTTCTACTTGTTGATACACTTAGTGAGTAAACCACTCAGACATTTAGAAACCAATCAGCCCACCATATTTAAACTGGAAGGAACATCAGAGATCGTGTAGTTCACTACCTTCTTCTTAGGAATGGGGAATAAGTGAGTTGAGTCTGTATAAACTCAGTGAAAGGACGTTGGACTGGAACCAGAGAAAAACAGGGCTGAATTTTGTGTCTGCTACTCACTTCACAAGGTACATAAACTGCTTGCCCGCCTTCATCAGTTTGTTGTGAGGGTCCGATGAATGAGCAAGGGCTCGAGTAGGGGCTTTGAAAGGACCGATGGCAGTTGTTTCCTAACGGCATCAAGCTAGTGGCTGGAGAGCAGACCGTAAGGCTCGGTCTCCCGAGTCAGGGGCTGGGCACTCTGCTAGACCACACGGCTCCTGAGAAAGGACATCAACCAAGGGGCTTGTTGTGCAGTTTGGACAAAACCGAAATATGGATGATTTGTAAACCTATCAGAACGACTGACATCAAAAGGATAAAAAATATTGGTGAGGCTGTGGAACAACGGAAATGCTCACACGCTACTGGTGGGAGGGGAACGTGGTGCAACCACTTTGGAAAACTGTCAGCAACCGCTGAACCTGAAGTCATACACATACCTTGACTGAGCTGTTCCAGTCGGATGTATATACCCCAGAGAACTGAAGACAAATACTGTGCTAGAATGTTCAGAGCAACAGCATTCATAACAGCCAACACCTGTTGGCTCTACAAAGAGCCAGAAGGGTAGAATGAATAGACTGTATTAGATATCGATAATGGACTGTTGTCCACCAAAGGGAGCTAAAGCTCCAGGCAACTGAAGGGTGCGTTCCATGGCATGTGGCAGGACACTTGTGGAACCTTCCTCCTCCTACCCCCCACCTCCTGCCAAAGTCAGACCCCTGAGGATACTGCTGCCCCTGAAGGCATGGGCCAGTCTCTCACCTTAGCCTCACACTGTGGGAAGCCAGACCTCGGGCTTGGTGTGCGGCCGGGGCCCTGCCCCTTTCCTGCTTTCCCTCTCTTCATGCTCACCAGCCTCCCGCCGCAGACCAGACCCTGCAGCTCTCTCTGGCTGCATCCCAGCTGGAGACCATGCTCTGAGTTCTCAGAGAGCAACGTCTGCCTCCTTTGCCTGCCCTGCAGCCCCAGTTCCCATCACACAGCTGCCTCCGTGCCCACCGGGCATCCTGCATGGAGGACCAGACCGCGCTTTGAGGAAATGACACTGATGCAAGTTACACACACACACACACACACACACACACACACACATCCATCCAGGCGGACGGGGCAGACTCCGAGCAAGAGCTGAATGGAAGCTCAGAGGTCACTGAGTTCAGCATTTTCCGCAAACAAGGCTCACTAGCCTCTGACAGCACGCATCGAAGTGTTACTTGGAGTTTGTAATTATCACCTTATTTTGTTGTGTATTAGGAAAGCATATAATCAGTGGATTACAGCCTTTTCTTTTAAAGTGCATGACAGTCTTGATTCATGGATACCGTTGCTTAGGATGATGTTTTTGAACAATCGAATTAATTGAACACTTGATTTAAATTTGAGTTAAAGACAAATATTAAATATTAGTATATGCGATATAAAGATACGGTGAAACTCACGAAGGCGGAGGTTTGGGAAACACTAATCTAGTGTCCTCAGATTGCGGGGGAAACCAAGGCCTGAGGTGGGAGGAACAACATAATGATTCTGACTCCTAACATTGATCCTGTGACAGGGGCCCAGTAAGTGCCTTAAGAGAGAGGTTATCTTAAGAGATAGATCTGCCCCAGCATGGGAGGTTAAGGGAGGACCATCACCCCTTACCTGCACGGGGGAGAAGAGTCTCTGATGGGTAGTGATGAGAATGTAGGCCTCAAAGCCAGATTGACCTGGAGTCGCATCCCAACTCCCCACTTTCTTGCTATGTGACGTTGAACGTGTCACTTAACCATTCTGAGCTGCAGGTTCCTTTTCTGTAATGAAAAACCTTGTACACGTATCACAGTGTTGTTGTAAGGCTTAAAAGAGACGGTCAAGTCCCAGGCCCACAGCTGGTCCATCTCTGTCCCTAGAGAGAGGAGGGATTCGCACAAGGCAGGGTTCAGAGGCAGAGCCAGACCTGGAACCCAGGGCTGTTTGCCCCGAGGAGCCACCCCTCCTCATCCCAGCTCCGCAAGTCCTTGCTTCAGCGGCACGGTGCCAGCGAGGAGAAAGAGCAGCGTCACGGTTTACCCTGATCTCTGCTGGGCTGGCACACCTGTCACTGGCGAGAGCATCAGTGATTTTAAGAAGCCTTCATGAGTGAGCCTGTGGAACAGTGAGCTGGATCTGACCAGCCACCTGGGCTGCCAGCTGGAGGGAGAGACCCCCACTGCCGTGGGGAGGAATCTAGGGTCCCCCCAAAGGGAAGCAATGCCCCTGTAATGTCAGCGCCAACAGAGGGTGGCCGCCTGTGTTGAGTTCTGGGATGGGCAGGCCCTGGAGGAGCCCATTCCCGTCCAGCAGGAAGCCATCCCCGCGGGCCTTCTGGGGCTAAGTGCAAACGAGAGGGCTGCCCCTCGGCGTTTTATGCACTGGCCGGACACTGTGGGTTCCGAGACCAGCAGGTCCCCATGGCGGCAATTATGCAAGAGATTGAATGGGAACAATATGACCTTGTAGGAACTATCCAGATAATGAGAGGATATGTGAACATCTTCCCTTCTCATTCTTCCTCCTCTCTCCCTTCTACCTGTTGTTTTTCTCCTTCCCTCTCATCTGTCATTCACTGATCCATTTATTCGAGAGGTGCAGTGGCACAATCAGGGGCTCACAGGCAGGGAGGCCCGAGTTTGCATCCTGGCATTCCCTTTCAATGTCAGGTCGATCCGTCTGAAACGGCCGTTGCCATAAGTCTAAACTGGTTGAGAACTGTGGGCAAGTTGCTTAACCCTTCCGAGACTTAGTTTACCCCTCTGAGCTTCACTTGTCTCACAGGGTTGTGACGCTTAAATTATAAGGTAGGCAGGGTGTTCAGCTCAGTGCCTGACACATAGTAAATACCCACTTGTATTTTTTTAAAGGTGGAACATAGGTCATTTCCTATGATTTATGTATTACTTATGTAGCCTCTGCGAAATGGTCGTGTCAAATCTCTTCAAGCTTTTGTACCCTTAACTGCAAAACGGAGGGACTATCTACCTCAGAGGGTTATTGTATAGATCAAATGAGCTCATGTGTATAAAGTGCTGGTGGTAAGCACCCAGTAACTTCCGGGTGTTCTCTTTCTTCCTTCCTTTTCTTTCCCTTTCTCTCTTTCTCTTTCTTTTCTCCTTCCTTCCTTCCTTCCTTCCTTCCTTCCTTCCTTCCTTCCTTCCACAGACATTTCTCAGTTACCAACTATGCCAGGCTCTGTGCAAGGTGCTGGGAACATAGAAATGAGTGACACATGGCTCTTTCCTGTTAGACTTTGCTACCCAGTAGACTCGACAGACAAGGGGCTTGTGAATATTTTATGTTGTGGGGAAAATAAATGAAGCCGAAACTGCCAAACCGCTGGCCCGAAGCCGTGGGTTTTGTCTACAGGGGAGGAGCATTTATTGAGCGTCTACTGGGCTGGGTACAGCCCTGGCATTCTCCCATTTAGCTCGGACCCAAGGTATTATAGGAAGATCTGTAGTTCAGAGATGCAGGCTGCTTGCTCATGTCTGCCTCCCTCCAGTGTTCACTGTCTCTTTACACGCCAACGCCCCCGCCCCCACCAGGGAGCAGAGGTCGGGGGGCAAGAGTGACCGAGGATCTGAATGTAGGAGTCAGCTTGATCTGACTTGCTGTGGGTTTCCTGCGTCCGAGGTACTCATGAGTCTGCAGAGATATCTGGGGTCAGGGGAGACTTCCGGCACGTTTTCCCATCTGGCCTGGGATGGGCTATTTGTGGTTCAGAAATAACCGGGCACCTCCTTAAGGACTGAAGCTTGAGCCGGGCATCATTAAATAGCATCAAGTCTATTTAGATCTAACTCCCCTGTGCAAAGATGCTACGTTAATGCAGGCCCGTAGAGCCCAGAGCCCCCGTTTCCTGGGAAAGGGGTGATCTGGAATGGAGGTTGTATGCTGCTCTGTGATAAACTAATACTCTTAGAATTTTAGCTATTCACTGTATGAGCCGCCGTGGCAGGGAAATTAGACATGCAAAATTTTAAGCTCTGGCCTTATTCATTTTTAATTAATTTTTGTGTAATAAGCTGTAAGCACATTAATATCAATGAGATACTTTCTTCAGTGTGGCTAATACACAGCTCTAAGGAGCCATGGGTATTGTTTTCCCCTCTGTTTGTGTTGAACAAAGATTACTCATTCTCCAAGTATTATTTTCTGGTTCTTGGGAGGTGAGGCTGCAAGAGAGGAATTAAATTTTCCCATCAGGCTGGAGCTGAAATGTTGTCGTGGACATTTGAGAGCAACGAGAAGAGCACTTATGAAAGATTTCACTGTCGGGAATGAAAGGGTCTTCTACACTATAAGAGGTGGTCAGATGTGGGACCCATAACTAAATAAGCCATAGAATTTGGAATGGGATTATCCCAGTATTTTTATAAGAAGACCTACACCAGAATTTCAATATAAAAATATTTACTTTAAGCATTTCAGTTAAAGTGGAGTCATTTTGCTATGTCCAGACATAATGGGAATCTATTCTTCCATTCTTTCAGTAAGTCATTCAGTCATTCTACAGTAATTTGAGGACCTATTATGCACAAGGCATTCTGCTAGGCATTATCAGGTACACAAATCTGAAATCCAGCCTTGAGTCTAGGAGACTACAGTTCAGTATGGACTATTTTAATAAAAGACAAGTGATAAGTATCATCGAGGCAAATTAGTGCTGGAACAGTTTAGTAGAGAGATTATTTGTAGAAGAGAGAGTATGAACATGCCTTTTCAACTGGATCTTTAAGGATGCATAGAATTTAGACACGTGCAAAAGGAAGGAAAAGCTGTTCTTGGAGAAGGAATAGCCAAACCAATCCAAGAGGAGCGGGGAATAGGATCACCAGATCCAAGAAAAATAGCAACAAGTTTTACCACTGACATGTTTTTAATCATGCTCTTCCCTTCTTCAAGAATGCTTTTCCTTTCTTCCATCTGGGTAGGTCCCCTTGCCCTGCTGGTCCCTCTTTCCTCCCATCCACGGTCAGCCTGTGCTAATTCAACGGGCTTGTCTTATACCAGGTAGGGAAGCTATGAGCCAGAGAGTTACAAGGACATGTAACTAGTTGATTATAGTCTTCACTAGAACTAGATCCTTGTGGTTTAGTCTTCGGTACATTTTATATAGTTCTGATCCATTATGTCGCAGAATAATGGCCAAGAAACATACTTCCAGTCACAGGAAATTACAGTACCTTTTCCATTAATTGCTAAACCTGGAGACAGGGTTGGATCTGGATCATAGAGGTTTATCCAGAAAACCCTTTTGATCTCAATCCTTGTTAGTTCTGGGTTCTTTTTCATACTCTAGTAGACAGAATAAAAGGCTCATATCAAATCCCCCGCCCGCTTTTTTGGTGGGTGATTAAAGATGTTAAAGGACCCCAGGCCTATAATTCTGAGCATCAATTCTTACAGCTCTTTATTGTTGACACGAAGCCCAGGATAGCTTCTTAAAGTTACTGTGCAGAGCCCTGAGATGAGAGTGTTTTCTTCTCTTCTTGCCTTTTTGTTTTCACGACAGAGGTGAAGAGGGAAGTTGATCTAGCTTCTGAGTTACTGAGGGCTCTCATATAGCAAGGTTTGATTAACTGAAGTTGTGCTGTTTCGGAGAAATGTGTTATTTGGACAACTCCGGCTCAGTGATTTTGAGTAATGGTGAGAGGAAACACGAGTTTGGGTTTGGAGAGACTCTGGGAATGTGGTTTTCTGCAAAATTTGACAGCTTCCTGCCCACCCTCTCCCTTACTCTGTGGTTTTAATCAGCGTTCAGAGCACCCCCCAAAGCAGTTTGCATCACGGCTTGAGATGCAAAGAGCTGTCTCTTCCCCGAAGAGGGGCTGGGCTGGGTCACAAGGGAGGTTTCTGGGATAAGCGCTGCTGGCAGTCTCTGAAGGAACCAGCTTTCCCAGGGCCACCGGGTGGCTTCTTCCCCATCCCTCTTCTCTGGGAATTTTTGCCATCACAACCCGATACTCCATGAAGGGCTTCATGAAGAAATAAATCAGGGATGCTCCTTGATCACAGAAAAAATATTGGCCTGTCCACTCTAGTCGTCGGTTTCCAAAGATACCGTCTCGCCAAGGATAACAACGTCTACCCGCAAATGGTTCCATTAACGAGGAGGGACAGGTCAGCAGGAATCCTGGTGTCTCTCATGGCGAACTTGCCAAGAAAGAAACATGCTTCGAGCCATGGGGAGAGGGAAGCCAAGTAGGCCATAACCAGTGAGAACCTCTTCACGGTCCCAGGGTGCAAAGTCGTACCGTGTTTTGTTTTCTAACGAATTGATGGACTCCTCCCCCAGGTGCTCTATTATAGTAGGAAACCCATGTTCCTCTTGAGGTGCTGTCTGACCGCCCCCCCACATTGCCCAGGCACCTGATGACTCATGCGGTGCAAAGGGTCAGCCATGCTTTCTGCTCTAATCGGAGGAAGCAATGGCATTTGAGGGGTTCACCCCTGCTAGTTCTGCTACAGCAGCCGTTTAAGACTGGTCTGGGCACCATTCTCACTGAAGGAGAGGATTAAAGAAAAGCCCAAATTAAATCCCTGGAGTGGCACCCTGTGACAGTGTGACTGACACATCTCAGCGGCTGTCGAGGACGCTCTTGGCTTCCAGATTTCCATTCGCTCATTCAACCAAAATGATCCATATTAAAACAAGCCTCTCCTCCACGGGGACCCAAGCCGCAGCTCCTTTGTTCAGCAACTCCCTGCACACACCTGTCCAAGACTGTCAAGTTGCTGCTCTGAATCTGCATCGTCCCCTATAAAAAGAGGGGGACAGTGCGCTTGGGCTTGTTGTAGGGGAGAAACGAGATCATGGGCATGAAGCCCTGCGTGGCTCCTGGTGTACTGTGGGCTTGCAACCGTGCGAGACCTCTTCCTTCCCTCCCGCCCGCTTTTCCCTTTCTCTCTCTCCTTTAATAAGAAATGGAAGAGCACATGCAGCTAGGATTACTGAGGAAACTTATTGATTGATTGATCGATTGATTTTTAAATTTGTGTATTTGAGTATAATTGAGGTGCAATGTTACATCAGTTTCAGGCGTACCACGTGGTGATTCAGCTTCTCTAAACGTTATGCTATGCTCACCACGAGTGTAGCTGCGCCGTCACCATGCACTGCGATTATAGTATCTTTCATTATATTCCCTAGGCTGTACCTTTTATCCCCATGACTTAGTCATTCCATAACTGGACACCTGTATCTCCCGCTCCCTTCACCCATTGTGTCTGTCCTCCCCCCAGGGCCCTTCCTGTAGCGACCATCAATTTGTTCTCTCTGTTTTTAGGTCTGATTCTGCTTTTTGTTTGTTTATTCATTTATTTTGTTTTTTTCTTTTTTTGAGTCCACGTGAGTGAAATCATATGGTATTTGTCTTTCTCAGTTTGACTTATTTCACTCAGCATAATACCTTTTAGGTCCATCCATGTTGTGGCAAATGGCAAGATCCCATCGTTTGTGTGGCTGTGTAATATTCTGTGGTGTGTGTGTGTGTGCGCCACACCTTCTGTATCCATTCATCTATCAGTGGACACTTAGGTGGCTTCCATATCTTGGCTATGGTAAATAATGCTGCAGGGACTCTTTTATTTTTAACCAGAACCTGTGCCTAAACATAGGAGAGTGGCATGTGCAAACTGAATGCCAGATACGATCCAGACAAAGTTCTTGTTTCCATTTTCAGAATGCAGGTGTGAAACTCTGAAGGGCCTCTCATCATTGGCTCGCATGATTAAGAGTCAGGTGCTTCCTGGACTGTGGCACAAAGTAGTTGTTGTTCTTTAATTGCCTGGAGGAGGAGATGAGTCTCCCACAGCCCTGCCAACCGTGTGTATTATCGAGGGTTTGGATATTTGCCATTCCAACACGTGACAAAATGGCATCTCAATGTAATTTAACTTTTTTTCTTTAAATTACGAGTGGAGCTGAACGTCTTGTTTGTATTTGAGAGCCACTAGCCTATCATTGTGAAATGTCAGTTTATATCATTTGTTTATTTCTTACTGAGTTGTTGGTCTTTTATTTATCGATTTCTTGAAGCCTTTAGATATTAGAGAGCTTATACCTGTGGAAAATGAGCTGCAATTTCCCTCCAATTTGTTGTCTCTCTTTTGGCTTCGTTTACGGTGGTTTTGATTTTTATGTAGTCAAATTTATCATTCTCTCTTTTTTTTTTTAATTACTTCTGGAAACTTGCCTTAGGAAAGCTTTCTTTATCCTGAGGTTACAAAAAGAATTCTCCAATGATTTCTTCTTCTGTCGTAATAGTTTCCTTTTATATATTTAAATCCTTGAGATCTTCCAAGTTGTTAATTAAACCCAGCAGTCAGATTTTTTTCCCTTAAATATTCCGGTTGTTAATACTGGCAACTAACTCAACTAATATATACACATGTTATGTTGGCCTAACAAAGCATGCACGTGGGCTCGATTCGGTCTGTGGACCCCTGATCTGCAGTTTAAGACCAGACTGTCGTCCTGCTGGAAAACGTCAGATCACTGGGCAACTGTAGGTGTGCTGGCGCTAACGTACGTCTTCATTCCCACAGTGTCTTTCCGGTCATTTCCCAATTTGTACTGAAGCCTCTGCCCTCTGTGTACCAGGCCTTTGGCTTAGAAGGACTGTCTAGTGGCCAGCACTGAGCTTTGACAGCCACTGCAAGTTCTGCCGGCTGCAGACAGGGGCTAATCCGATTAGCCGTCACTGGGAACTATCTCCTTGACACATTCAAGCCTCTGTACGCCCTTGGCTGCATGTAATTGGTTTTGTACCCAAAGAGGTATCCCTGGTGTTACTTTATGCGGACCCTGAATTCAGATTTGTATTACCTGATTTAAAAAAAAAAAATACAGCTCGTATCCTTCCCCCAAGTGCTTTGAGATCACTGGGTAAATGGTGCTACTTAAATGTGAAGTTCTATACCCTGACCAGGAGCGAAACCTTCGGCTCTGTTCCCTTTGCTCTCTTCAGGGAAGTCCTGTGCCTTCCAGTCACCTTTTCTCACCGCCACTCGGTCACCTCCTGATATAAAATGTATAAGCAGGGAATCAGGCTGAGAAGAGAAGGACTGTTCGGCAGGGCTGTTAGAGTAGGAAATGAGCAGAGATGTACAACCTGATTGTTGGCAAACACCTTCCCACGTGATCTTTCCTTCGTCTGTATCAAGAAAGTTCTTGCCTCAGAACTTTGACTTATATGTGGGGAGTAAGGTACTTGGAGGCAAAAGTAAGCTGAGAGAGGACTTTCTGCCCGTGTAATCACAGAGCTGGGGAACCCAAATTTGGGTACTCCCAAAAGAGAGGTTACCTGGGGAGGCGGGTACCAGGGAAAATCCTGAATGGACCTCCATCCTTTTCCATCCATCACACATGCTCATGAACCCCTCTGTGAAGACGTTCTAGAAACCCCCAGGCACACTCAGAGGCTTCTGCCTCTCTTGGGGTCGGGAGCTCAATTAGAACAGGGACAGTGGTTTCCAGATTCCTATCAGCTCCGCTCACAGTTTCTGGCTTAGGGCTGATGCTTGGTAAGGGTTTGCTGGGTGAATGAAAACTTGTGCCAATGCATTCATTTATCCGGCAGCTCCTGGCACTGCCGAGGGGACCAGGCCTCTGGTTACTTGTCAATCAATCAATTAATCAATCAACAGATCTTCACTGAGCTATTATGGAACTGTCCAGGGGTTTAGTAGAAAGAAGGCTGGCTTTGGGGACAGGAGATTTCGGTCCCGGTTTTAACTCTGCCACTAACCCAAGGGGTGACTCTGAACCCCAGTTTTGACATATGTAGCGTGAGGGTGTCAGATTATAGCTCCCTACAGTCTCTGCAGCTCTGCTGTTCTAGAAGTCTGTTGGTTTGGGGACTGTAGGGAGGGACCCCTGTTCAGTAGTGGTGGACATGAGCTGGGCATCCCCAAGTGCCACTTTCTACGTCGGCATAAACACTTTCATTTTAACCCTCGTAGCCTCTCTAGGAGGTGAATATTGTTATGTCCACTTAACAGATGAGGAATGGAAGGCTTAGGAAGGTTACGTGTGGACCCTGGACAACCAGATTTTCCAGTTTTCCGAACTCAGCAGTTTCCTTCAGGAAAGCACATTGTTTTTCTCCTGCCAGTGCCTTCACTCTCACTTCCCTGTCATTTGGTGACACGCATAGTTTCCAGTCCTTTCCAGCCATTAAAGAGAAGAAGTCTCATCTTGACTTATTTGAATGTCCAGTCCAATTTAGATCAAACCCTGCAATTTGATATTCAGCTTAAAACTGCATCCCCTTCTCAGCTCCAGCCTGTTCTGGAGCTCAGGGAGCCACAGTGGGGGAGGAGCACCGTTTGCCTCTCGCTCCCTGCTCTACCTCTCACCGCCTCCCTTCCTCCCTCCGCCGGCTCTGGCTCCTCGGGGCGGGACAGAGGAGAAAGGTGGGCAGCATCTTCACGTCTTCACGCAGCCGATGCTCTCGGCACTTCTTGCTTAGCTAGCCACTTACCTTTGCCAAGGTGCTTTTCCAAAGTCAGCTCTTCCACAGAGCTCCCCACATGCCCCCCATGACATGGACCGTCCCCCTCACCCCAGCTGACCTCTTGGCTGCCTGCTCCCCTCCTTCAGTCCCCTCTCCCGTAGCCTTCTTCAGCAGGGTCCCTCTGAGACAATGCCAGCCCGGTTGGCCTTCACCGGCGCTCTCTGTCCCGTGGGTTCAGGGCGTCCTTGCCCTGCTGAAAGGTGAGTGAGCAGCTAACCCACGGTTCTCCATCCCCCCCATGCCCTTGTCCCGCCATCACGGCCGCCTTGGCCTGTGGCGAGCAGCTTTCAGTTTACGTACTCTTTCAAACTCCTGGGGGCATGTCGAGTTCCCAAATACTTTCTCCCTTCTGTCTGCTCCACTAATGCCAAGGAGTTGTTTTTACAAGTTTCTAGAACTCAGCACACATCCAGTTAAGGAGGTGAGAAGCCATTCTCCCCTCCTGCATGGATCCTCAAGTGGTTCTTCTGGGCCTCCTCAGTTGGCCAAGAGGGCTGAGGGTGGAAAGCACCACCTTTCCCTCCCTTCCCATTCCTCTGTAAATGGCCTCAGAACGGTCTGCCCCTGGGGCGTCTGGGTGGCACAGTCAATTAAGCGTGTGACTCTTGGTTTCAGCGCAGGCTGTGATCTCAGGGTCACGAGATCGAGCCCTACGTTGGGCTCTACGCTCAGCAGGGAATCTGCTTGAGTTTCTCTTTCTCCTCTCCCTTTGCTCCTCCCCCCACCCATGCTTGTGTGTGTGAGCACGTGAACGTGCTCTCTCTTGGATAGATAGATCGATCGATCGATCTGCACCTCACTGAATCTCCAGCCTCCTCTCGCACGGCCTGAGTGGAGAAGGGGTCTCAGAGCTAGCTTGGCCATCTCTCAGTACCTGCTGCCGAGCTGTGTCCAGCTGCTCTCTAGAACATGGGCTATTTGTCACCCATCACCTTTCATTTAAGGTTTTAGCCAAGGCTTGGACGCAACAGAAGAAGTCCCCTTCCGTAAGTCTTCATGATGCCTATCTGGCTTATTTGACCTTTATTAAAGGCAATGTGAAAGTGCGGGTGGAGGGCCATCTCATCTCCCGCCTGGGAGTTGCCAACAGCCAGTTCCACCTGCTGTCCCTCTGCCCCTGGCGGTCTGACGGCACCAGAGGTAAGCAGCTCATCCCTTTGAGCCAGGCTGGATTGATGCTGGTTGAAGCCCGGAGCGGGAAGCGGCACAGCGGGCTGTGCTTCCTGGAGCACGCAGGTCAGCAGTCATTTTTCCAGCTCTTGGCCGCACGTAATGACTGTTCGAGCGGCGACAGGGAGATGGAACGTCCCCGTTGGCTTCAGCTTGCCCCAGGAGGGAGACTGGGGGGATTGTGTGCACACTGAAAAATGACACCTGCCACCGAGCACAGAAGCCCGAGAGGGGCCTGGCCTACATGGTTTTCAAGTTTTGTTTTTGTTTCAGACACCATCATTCCAACAAACTCTTACCTGGAATTGAATTGCGCTCAACAGTTTTTCTGGGCAAGGTAGGGGTGGGGCTGGGTGCCGACTGCAGCCCTCTCGTTCTGCTACCTCTCTTCATGGTTCTGAGAGGGCTCTTGGGAACCTTGGGGATTTGCAGAGCAGAGATGAAGAGCCCAGCATCGGAAGACAGAATCCAGAGGAAGAGAGCACCTGCAGGCCTCGGACCTTCAACAGAATCTATGAAGACGAATCGTAAGAGGCAAAGATTCGCACATGCAGGTGCAGGGTGGAGAACGGTGGCTTAGCAGCAGCTGGTAAAAACACAACTTCAGGATTTTTCTGGGAGGCTCAGAGTGCAATGGGGCTGTCAGGAGTGTTGATCTGCCTGGATTCATGAATGTGGTGCGTGACAGGACGAGCCAGGGTAGACCCATCTTGCTAAGACCCTTGCACGGTTCCTTGTGTAAAAATTGCCCACCCCTCTCCTCTAGGTTGGTGGGTGAGAGGAGAGTATTTGAACTCAGCTGTAGGCCAGCTGGCAGCTGATAGGGTGCTCTGCTGCTAAAACTGGGCACGACTGGGCTGATGGCGATTAAGTGAAAATATCGAGTCCTCTCCCCGTGGAAGTTTGGGAATATGCTGGGAAAGATCACAGGCCGCGCACGCGCAGAGGAGGCTGGCGGGAGGAGCTAAGAGCCATCACGGACGTGAGTGGGTGTCAGCCAGGAACAAGCAGATGGGAACAGACCCGAGGAGTGGAGGGTGAAGCAGTTGGTAGACGGGATCAGGCGCAGTAGAAAGGCCGGACAGAATGGGCCTGGGCCCCTGAGGAGGGCCTAAGGCATCCCTGCAGTTAGAATTGCATCATCCCGAGTTACCCTATGCTTTCAGAGCATCTCCTGGCGCTAATCCATTCCAGGGTTTCCATGAGCTCCAAGTTCTTGCTTCCTCATCTTCGTTTTTATCTTCCCAGTAGACTTACTGTTGAGGAGAGCCCTGCTGTCTGTCGAAGCAGTCCGTACTCAGGGGGAAGAGCCAGCTCACCCAGAACCATGGTGTTCTGAGCACTTGGGTGGCACCCCACTCATCGCCCTGTCAGGCTTGTGGCCCTTGCTGGCACTGCTGCTTACAGGGTATTGAGGACCTGGAGTGTGTTCTGAGGAAGGGTCCTAGACATTGAGAAGAGAGGACGTTGGGACAGAGACAAGAAAAAGATAAGCGTTCAGCTTTCAGTTCTGCCTTCAAACGCGTGAAGAGTCAATATGTAGAGATGGGATTGTGTTTTTTTTGGGGGGGGGTGCCTCTAAAGGACAGATATGGGACTGAAGAATGGAATGGTGGTGGTCACTTCGGCTTTCTAGTTGCCGTGGTCCTCAGTGCTACAGCATGCTTCTTCATTGAGTGGTGAGCTCCCCATCAACGAGGGCAAGCAAACGCAGGTTGGCTGCTCCATCTGGAATGCTCTAGAGGGGATTTCTGCATTTGATTGGGCAATGAGACAAAGCTCAAGAGTCCTCACAAGTCTGAGATGCTTGGATTCTTTATTCCTGTGCTTTTTAATAGGAAGCAGAGGTCTAACCCTGCTGACCTGCCTCAAGGGAGGGAATGGAGCGTGTTGACTGCTGCTTTTTAAAACTGAGTTCAGAAGCAGGCAAAACCAGATCTATTTTCAGAGCAGCAAATGCCAGCACAATTTATATCAAAACCCCCATCTGCTCAAGTGAAAGGCAGTGGTATGGACCAAGTGTTCTGTGACATGGCAGCACGCTTGCTTGTTGAAGGATGTTAGCTACACAGGGGCTGCCTGATTAGGCCCCTGAATCTAGTTGGGGGGTTTATATTAACTTCTTGCTGTTGTGACCATCATTGGCAAATTGCATTTCCCCCAACTCGAAGGCAGATCGTTGCTTTTCAAAAAAACAAAAACAAAAGCAAAACTCAAACCCAATAGAAATGTTCAAGCACAAATCAAACACACAAACAGAATCCGCATTAGAAAAGAGTTCTCAAAACTAGAATTATGTTAGCGTAAGTAGTGCTAGCTGACAGTCTCAATAGCTTAACACAATAAAGGTGTATTTCTCACTCGTGCCATGGGTTCAAGTGGATCAGCAGGGGGCTGTGCTCCATATAAACACTCAAGGACCCAGGCTTCTCCCTACTCAAGGCTCACCCACCACCCACATCACCCAGGGCCTGTCAGTACCCTCCACGCCATGAAACTCTGTTGACCGTACTGATCATTCTCCAGGGTAACCTCCTAGATCTTCAGCGTCTGGCCAATAGGCAGAAGAAGAGAAAGCCCAATGATTATGCAGGAGGTCTAGGTGCCAGGCCTGGAAGTGGTGTTAGTCACTTTGCCCATACTCCATTTGTGTGAAATAATCACATGCCTTCCCTTGAGGAAAGAAACCTGGGAAATAGGCCAAAGAAGAAAGGATAATACGGATTTTGGTGAACACCAGCAGTCTCTCATAAGAAACAGAGGATACGACTTCTGATGTGTCTCAAGAGATGGATGTTACAAATTTATCAATGAAATTGAAGCCAGGCATCTGATTTTACACACAGTCGGTGGTCCGTGGCTGTCGATGGTGTGGGCATTGAAGATAGTAAGCTGTCTTGGTCCCTGAAGGGAGGAAGTGGCACTGGGGGGGTCCTTTCTGTGCAATGTAGTGATGGAGGAATGAAACTCTTTTCAGAGAAGAAATAATATGTCAGAATGGCCAATGTTTTGTTATCAATAATTAGAAAAAGAATTAAGAACCAGGAGAGAAAGAAGGGAAGGGAGGAGTTTTGCAGTGCAGCCTTGGGAAGCAGAAAGAGCTGAGTTCCCATTGGAAGCATGGAATCCATAACTGAGTGAGCCTCTGCCTTCCTGGGCTTTGCAGGAAGTTGCCATGAATGGATGCACAGTGGTTTACCCCCAGGTTTGGAGCTCGTTTCTTCTTTTCCCTCCTCCTCCTCCTTCTGAACTTGTACTCATTTGTGTGTGTGTGTAAGTTCTATGTAAATTTTATCACCTGTTCTAAAACCACAAGGACCCTTTTATTACATATTTCTTCTTTAGCTTCTTCAGAAGGCAAGTACTGTTTTAACAGGTCTCAAGGTGATTTCCTGTCTTGTGCAATCAAATTATTCTAGACTGGGAGGTGGAAGCTAGCACCTTGGCTTTGTTATAAATGAGCCTTCGAATATCAAAAAAGATGTTCATTGACATGTACATGGAAATATCAATCGTAATTTGAATCTCTCATACCGTTTTTTTTTTAAGAGAGGGAGAGAGAGAGTGGGGAGGGGAAGAGAGATTGGGAGAGAGAGAGACTCTTAAGCGGGCTCCATGCCCAATGCAGAGCCAACTTGGGGCTCGATCTCATGACCCTGAGATCATGATCTGAGCCGAAATAAATAGTCGGGGGCTTAACTGACTGAACCACCCAGGCGCCCCTAGTCTCTCATACTTTTGTGGTCAAAAGAAACACAGGAAGGAAGCAAAAGCCTGTGGGGGGATGTATGCTGAGGTTCTTTTCATGAAGGTAACAAGTTCCTCAGGTTTCACAGATCTGTTTGACTACTCAGCTGGCCCCCAGTTCTCCGAAATCTTGATGGCACCAATCTGTCAGCAGTGGAATGAAGTACGTGGAGGGCAGGAGGGACAGAAAGGCCATTCAAGATCATGTGGTCTGTCGCAAAGGAGACAGGGACCACTCATGAGCTAGAACTGCTGGCATCCTCACCTCCCAATTACCCGCAGTGTCCGAGGTTCGTGTATTTCTGGTTATCTGAGGCTAACAAGAAAGATCTCTTGTTTCCAGTCCTTGCAAACTTGTCAATAACCCCAAATCCACTTTCTTTTCCAAACATACGTGGTAAATACAATAGAATCTTTGCTTGAAAACTGAGGATTTCAAGTGTCTCGGGGTCAGTCTTCTAAATATTGATTCCTGTCAGGATTGGCCCCGTGTCCAGGTGATAGTTCTACGACATTCGCTTCTAACACCACCCAACACTCCGCTGCTCATCTTTCTCTTCTATCCCCTTCCTTCTCTCCTATCTTTTTAGGCCCCTCATTTTCCCGCCAGATTAACTATGGGGAATATTGGGGACATAAAGGAGAGCAGTCCTTTATACTTTAGGGTGAATTCCCATTTTGGGGCAGCTAAAACTCACAAATGTCTGTTTGTGAGTTATTGAATTTCATCCAATCTCAAATGCCATTGGTTGTAAAATTCACAGCGATTCTATGTGCCACTCAGAAAAACATGACTGCTCATTAAACTATGACACGATGCGTTCTCCTCACTTAGGATGTGTCTACTCACTGAAAGAGTTCTCTTATATTTAACTAGACGTAGCTTTCTATCATATCGCTCCCGTGCACACATAAAAAAGACACAGGCAAGATAAATTGAGTAAGATTCCAAAAATGTCTCCAATTAGAGCCTAAGATTTCCGAATCACTTTTTGAGTCATCCATATGTGTGTTTTCCCACAGAATATGGTTCTCTGGCAATGCCAACGTAAGCATTGGTGGTTTCATGTTTCTGAAATGAATTCTTAAAATGAAAACGCATTGGTGCCGGGCCCTTCAGCTGCCTTGGCAATTATATAGAGTGAGTCTGCTTTTTGACTCCTGCTTCCCTTGGCTTCTGCTTCCCTCCATCTTTTACCTTCTAAGCATTCGATTCGTGGGGTTCTAAGAGCCCTTTGCTGAGGCCTCATCGTTGGGCTTGAGTGTACACCACTCCCTACGTGGATGATCTCATTGATCTTTAGAGCAGCCCTATGAGGGAGGTGCTAGCACCATCCTACGGTATGGTTGAAGAAACCGAGGCTTCCAGAGGTTAATGCGTCTGAGACACGGCGGTAGGTCAAGGTTTGAACCACGTTTGCCTGCCTGCTTGTAACCTCTGTGCAGGATTGCTGACATGATATTGTTGACATATGACCTCATCCATGATGTGTGCAAAGTCAGAGGGCTAGGGGACGCTCAGGTCTGGATGGTCATGCACACAGACCCAAACTCAAATCCTGCCTCCACCTTTATCAGCTGTGTGATCCTGGGAGAATTATTCAATTTCTCTGAGTCTGTTTCCCCAGTTTGGAAGTGATGGTAATAATACTGACCTCACAGAGAGGTTGCGAGGTTTGGGCGGGGTAATCTATGTAACAGGCCCAACATGCTGCCATGTTTACTTCCTGCCCCCCACATGTGCTCCCTCACATATTTGGCTCTCAATCAGTCACGCAGTACACGATCAAGAAATAAAGTTTTGTGAATGAACGCCATGATGGATGTAATTTCCTAGGTAACTGAGGGTTAATTAGAAATCCTCTTTTGTTCCAACCCTTGTTAAAAATACTTAGAAAATGTCAGAATCCATTTTTCTTACATGCAGTGAGCGTGATTTCATCTTTGATTCATTCCCAACATCAGTCCTCATTACCCAGGCCTGCAGGTATAGCCAGGAATGATGTAGGATATTGAGAATAATATGCAAATTGGTTAAAAAAATTAATTCCAAATGTGGACTTTAAGACCTTCAGCAAAATGCCTATATATTTGAATTTATGTCATTGAAGGCAGGATATTAGAAACATTAGAAGCATGTCTTTATGTGCAATTGCTACTTAAGTATTTGCACAACCATTCATTCAAAAATTTCACTCAGAGCCTACGCTGTGTCAGGCAAAGGGATGGTGGACAAGATGGCTAGATGTGGTTGCTGTCCACATGAAGGGGGGAGACAGACGATTGGTAGGGGATGTTCCGGGAGCTATGAGAAGCCACATCGGGAGTTCCTACCTAGTCTGGGTTTAGTGACTGGTGAGGGTGAAGGTGGCGATGTCAGGACAGGGACGGCGTTCTGAAGGCAGTGGTGCTTAAGCAGAGTGAGGTGCAGGAGGAGCGGAGTGGGACAAAAGGAAGGTTTTCTATGTATCAGACACAGCCTGTGCAAGAGTGCACCCAGGGTTATCCAGACTGCTGGCGTCAGTGTGGTCGGGATCCAGGGGGATTGAGAAAGAGTAGAGGAGAGGCTGGGTCGTGCCCCTGACTGGTTATCTAAGGGAGGCTCGTGCGGCTCCCTTCATTCATTCTTGCATTCTTTCACTGGCTGTTTATTTGGCACCAGGAGGGCTGGGGGCACCCAGAGTGTTAGAACGGGGTACGCACAAGAAGCAGGTCATGGCCCCGGGTGGCAGGATGCCCACAGTCAGTGGGGAAGATTGTCATATCGGCACAGTCAAGCATGGTTGGCATAAGAGATGGACACAGATCGTAAAGGAAGGAGCAGTAACTCAACCTGGGAGGTGAGAGTCCCAAGAACGACTCTGGAGAGGGCAGGACACATGCACTGTGCCTCGTGCATGGTCCAGGCCTATGTCGTTAGCCGCTGGATGCGGAGTGCGCGGCCCACACGTCCCCTGGCGTCACGCGGGCATTCAGTGAGCATGTGACGGATGGGACAAACGAGCGACTGCGGAAATGGTGCGACCCTCCCTACTCACTGGCTGGTCCAGGTGTTCTTAGTCTGTGCTGCGTACACGTCTGGCAACACCCGGGCCTCCTCGCCACGCAGGCCGGTCGTCCCACACAGCGTCTGGACATCAGTGCACAGAAAAGACAATGTGACCTTGCTTGCCATGCAGCTGCCAGCAGAATGAGGAAGACAGGCATTGAATACCTAAGCACACAAATAATCATGTTAATTAAAACGGTGACACACGATACAGAGAAGCCGTACAGGATGACGTAAAGGTACCTAAAGGGCCAAGACCAGCTTTCTTAGCAACTGCTGTTTGCGCGAGGCTCGGCAGGGGCAGAGCAAGGTGGGAAGAATGTCTCGGGCGCAAGGAGGAGCAGACGCGGAGTCTCCAAGACGGGGAAGGGCAGAGCGTGTTCCAGAACGCGACAGAAGGCCGGTGTGGCTGCACCCGGGGCGTTAGCCGGGACAGTGGCTGGGGCCGGGGCTGGAGAAGGGGCAGAATCTCAGCCACGTTACAGACTTTGATCTTTGGCCTAAGAGAACTAGGTTTTCAACAGGGGAGAGACATGAGCAATCACACTGGCCGCCGTGAGGCGATCCGCTTGGAGGGGAGCCAGGAAGGACACACGCACACTCACTCTGACACACTCATATGCGCATACACACACACACTTGCTCTCGCACGCTCAACCCCCCCAACATAGACACGCGCACGCTCAGCCTCCAGCCGCTCTGAAGACTGGTGTACGGTTATCCTGACGAGCCCAGACGGAGCTCTGATTAAGAGAATCCCGAAATCTCCACATTTTTTCTTCCTGGTCATCCTGAAGTGACCCGCCCGTCACCCTGCATTGAAGCTGCCCCCAGAAAGAGGGCTGCTACTTGTTCTTTGGTTTTAACCAATTCTGTGAAACGACAGAGACAGTGCTTCCCAGCAGTCGTGACTCTCAGGGAGACCATGTGGGTCACGGCAGATAATGTGCTTTTATCAGAGCCCATGTTCTCCCTTGGCGGGGGAGGGCCCGGGCCTGGCTGCTAAAGTTGGCCGGGAGTGGAATTCACGCCGCGTCAGTGTTGACTAGAAAGCGAGCGTTAGCACGTATTCAATTTGGTATAGGAGCTCCCCTTGGACACGGAACCTGGTCCTTATCGCAGTTTTCCCATTAATAATGAGCTGTTAAATCACACTGCTCATGCCATTTGCAGAGATAGTGATGTGCTGGCCTAATTGTGGCAGCCCTGACGCCCCATCATCTTAATCCTCCTCCTAATGGCTTGGCAGGGGGAGCGGTGGCTCGAAACTACCGGTTTGGGCCTGCCTTCGCTTCTCTTAAGAAATCTCCAGTTTCAGAAACAGGGACTGTCACGGCTGAAGTGGAGTACAGCTCTGAGGGCCAGGGCACTGGGGAGGGAGACCGTGGCCGGTTCCATCTGTGCACCCCCCTCCTCCCCGTCTCCCCAGAGACCCTCTCAGTAATGCTAATGGGTTGAGGGAAGGGGGCTGGCATGGGCGGCTGGGCTTGCGCTCTCATGTCTCATTTCTGGCTTCTTGTGCTCCTTGCCTGAGCATTTCAAGTAGGCCCTTTGCTCCTATCTGCGTTTTGTGGGCAGCACGGATGGGCTGCTGACCTACTGGGGTGAGGCCAGCTGATAAACAGGGATAATTATGTCTGTGGGTTTGGAATCCCTCAAAACCAAAGGTGAAATGATTCACCTCTGAGGAGGGTTTTCCCCAAGGAAAATGCCTCATATCCTGTGGTAAGGTGCGGCTAGAAAGGAGGTCCATTTCTCAGATGTGGGGAGATGACCATTTTCTGCTCTCGCTCAGGGAGTCCATGCATTGGAGGGCTGGTCAAAATTAGGGTCAGGGCAGTGGTGGTCTGCAGAAGCCTGCAGACGTTAGGAGACTGTGACATCATAGAAAAGGCCCAGAGCTCTTTCTGGTCCCACCCTTTCACCAATTGGCTGCCTGAAACTTAGACAAGACGCCCTTTTGCTGCCTTGGTCTCAAGGTCCCAATCTTTACAATGAGTGTGACAATGGGCTCCATCAAAAGTTTCATCCTCTCCCTCTCAACCACCATTTTCAGGTGTGTGGCTCATTTCCCTTGACCAAAGAAGACACACAGGCAGACTGACCTGTGTTCCTAATGTGATCTCCGCTGCTCCTTCCACTATGGGGAGAAAGATGGTCTCTTAGGGGGTGAGATTTGAGATACACTCTTGCCCAAAGAGGTCTCCCTATGTCTCCATCAAAGTGTCTGAAACTTCCACATCCACATCTAATTCGAGAGGGGGGCCAACGACTGTAGCGGAGAGAGCTTGGGCTTTGGTCATGAGCCATGAGCACTGGGCATTTTCCAGATTACTCATACCACCTTCTTTCTGAAGACATCGGAGCTCAAGCCCTGGGCCACCATGGCCTCCATGCTGGTCCTTGTCCTTGTGGAGCTGCTCCTGCCACACTGGTTATGCTTTCTGGCTTCCTCGGTGCCTGCCAAGGGGCTGAGTGATACAATGTGGTGGCATAGTCAGGTCTCCACACACTTGGGCCAATGGGAAGGAAAAAACATCGGGGAGCAGGGTAGATCCTCCCCTGCTTTTTCTCCCTCCCATGGACCACCCTGAGTACAGTTTGTCCTTGCTGAGCAAACACACCTGCCAGTGACCTGCCGTGTCTCCTAGCAGCTCGTGGTGGAGCAGTGGCCAGCACAGGGAGGCAGCTTCTTGCATCCGTCACCCCTCTTTCCTTGCTTCCCACTCTTGCTGTCCTGGGACTCCACCCCCCAAAGAGTGTTTGCGCTTGCATTCCTCTTGAAGCTCTGCTGTCCAGGGGGCCCGCACTAAGACAACTGGTTTGGTGTTTGGATCTGCACCGCCCAGCTGTGTGCCCGGGACCTGAGCAAATTCTTCAGGTCTTCGTAAATGCCATTTTTCTTTACTCCAGAATAGGGAGAACAGTATCTAAATTTTAGACCGTGAAAAGTAGATACAACGTATACAAGTGCTTTGCACAGAGCCTCGTGTGTATTGCATAGTGAGGGTTCAATTCAAGCCGGCTGCTTTTTATTGTCTTTATTATTGCCATTGTTATTGTTTGTGACCGAAATGGCTAGCTGTCCACCAAAGACCCCTTCCACAAGGAAGAGTTACTGCTCGGAAGCCCTGTCCACTCAGGAACTTCATTCTTCAGCCTTCCTCGAATCTCGGGAAAACCATGTTCCTAATTTTGGCCAAGGGAATGTGGGTAGACGTGATGTAATGCCTCATCCATGCCTGGCCCACAAAATCTTGCTACAGCTGAACCGTGTGCTGAAGTCAGCAGAGCATCCATCACTCTGGAGCCCCAGCTGGCTGCAGAGTGGGGGCCCCCTCACCAGCCCCTCACTCCACCCTCGGACTTTCCATGAACAAGATATGAATTCCCTTTGTGCTGAATTATGGACGCTATCCTCTATAGCAGGTGGTGTTACCTTAAAGATTATACTGTTGTTGCTACTGTGGCTGTAACTTGTTATTATTCAGAGTAAGGCCTTCTCTAGGACGCCCGGTGAAGGTTTTGCTGGTGGTCAGGTGGGTGGTCTCCAGCTAGAACCCTTGGAGGTGAACTCCAGCTTCATCACTTTCCTAGCTGTGTGACTTCTGTGCTAAATTGCTTTTGTGAGATTGGTGGTAGGGGATTGTGGCAATTGAGTAAGGAAGCCTGAATGAAAAATAGGACAGTGTCAGGCACAGAATGAGTTCAGTAAAAGTCAACAACCACCACCATCGTCACCAGCACCATTGTCATTTGTCAGTGGAGGATTGGGGGCTGAGAGAATGGGAGGTGGAGCCGTGGTCTGGCTCTCAGGTTGAAGAGGGGCGTGAAGATTTGAAACATGGGTGCACAGCTTTGAGACAGACAGTGGGGCAGCAGGAAGATGAGGTGATATGGTTCTGAAGACAGGCAGGGCCCACCTCATAATTCGGTGTCTTCTAGAAGAGGTCCTACTGGCCAGTAAGCATCTTCTGAGAGCCTCCTGTGGCTGGAGCACCTCTCTGGGCACTGTGGGGGATGCAGAGGAGAGGGAGGACTCCGAGCGCCCAGAGTGCACCAGACCTGGGACTGGGCATGGTTACTTCACCGCAAACCTCATGAAGTTGCCAGGATGCCCATTTCACAGATGAGCAAGCTGATGCACAGGACTCCACGGCACTTGCCAGCATCACACAGTAAATCGTGGAGCTGAGATTTGAATCTTCAACTGGGTAGAGACTCTATTGTCTCTTGAGCCATATCTGTTCACCAGAGCAAATTCAGCAGAATTTCGAAATGTGGTTGGGGAAAGGCAAGGAATGCCAGTAGCCAGGCACTTGCTTTATCTTTACCAGTAGCTGACATTGTGGCATTTGGCAAGTTACTTTATTGTCTCTGAGGCATTTTTTTTTTTTTAATAAGAGGGAAAAGGCTATGAAAGAAAACCACGTGTGCCAGGTGCCACACCGGATTCTTTCAGGACAGCAACTAACTCATTATCTTTCCAACAGTTGACAAGGTAGGTGATGTTATGGAAAACTGAGACCCAAAGAGAGATTAAGTCACTTGTCCCCAATCTCTGTGGCATATCCAACCTCCTGGGCATGTGTGTCAACAAGGTCTTGGTGGTCTAATGTCCCAAAATATTGTGCCTCCCCATGTTGGATATCTTTAAGACTTCCTCCAGCTCGTAATTGACTCAGTCTTCTTTTTGCAGAACTTCTTCAAGGCAAGCAGCACCTGAATAAGCCTAAGATAGTGGAAATGGAGCTAAGTAGCCCCATTTGAAGCACAGCGTGAGGGATCTTGGTTCTTCTGGCCCCAAACCCCTCTCTTCCTGCTCCTGCCCTGCCCCCATCCTAGCTGTGACCACTGAGCTTCCTCTATTTCTTTAAGGATGGGGAGGAACAATTTCAAAGCAAATTTCACATCCTTTCCCCCTAGGTCTTCTACCGTGTGTTTTGTGTCATTGACCAAGGCCCGCCCAGCACAGAGATCAGGGCCAGGGATTGTTGGGGTTATAAGAAAGTGGACACAACTCTGGGTGTATCGCTTCGATGGACTGCTCTCCAGGGAATGGAGTTTTTGGACTTGTGGAGGGAGTTTCTGCCTCTTAACGAGCTGCTTGCAGCCTGCCAGGTGATAGCAGCAGGCCAGCGATTGCTTTAGGGGATTTGATAACAAGAGTGAGGACTGCATCTCTCACAGAGTGCTGCCTGCCTGCCCGAGTCATCATTAATACAAACAGCCGAACTGCGGAACAGCTCAGGGCTCTAAGGTGCATGGGAACAAGAGAGAGAGAGAGAGAGACCCAGGGCGTTGTAAGGGTGCCCTTGGAATATGTCCATCTGCTGTTACAGACTGGGGCTCCCACAGCTGCCAGACGTGGATCTGTGTGGATGACTATCAGGGACACATGTTGATATATCCTGGGCCCAGTGGAGAGAGACAGCCAGTGTCAGCCCGGCTCCTCGAGTGTCCTAGGAGTCCTTCGGGCAGGTGTGATTCAACTTCTCACCAAAGAGAGGGAATCAATAGTGAGAAAAAGAGCACAGCATGAGCCAGGGAGGTTACGCTGCCTCCAGTTGGGTCAGAAGGGAGTTCTGTGCATTCCCTTCTCTGAACCTAGGTGTTTTTGCCCCCACTCATTGTAAGATTTGAGATACTGAGATCCACTCTTGTCCAGAAGGCCTGTGGTAGGAGAGGGTTCTCTCCCTTCCGACCCTCATCTGAACTCCTTTTCCAAATGGACACATCAGTTGGAAACAAGACACTGGCAGTCTCTTTGTAGCTGACTTGTGGCTTCCCTGAAACTGAGTGGGATGGTTCTTTTCAAAGCTTGACTGGTAGATTTTCCATCACACTGTCCTGTGGAGACCCGAGGGACCGTTGGCATTTATACCTTGCTTCGTGGTTTTCAAAGCTCTCCCACTTACCATCGTTCAAGCAGCTTGTGTGGGGTGGAGGCTCAGAGCTGGGGTTCTGGAATCTGATGGCGTAGCTTCAGACCCCAGCTCTCCCACTTCCTGGCTGAGACACCAGGACCAATGTACTCAGCCTCAGCTTCCAGATGTGCAAAGTGGAGACAGTAATTCCTATCTTGCAGAGGTCTGGGGGAAGATGAAATGAGATGATGCATTTAAAGCACTAAGCTCAGGGGTTAGCATTGACTTTGCTGCTATTATTAGCACTATAAATAATTCTTACAATACTCTGAGCTATGAGGTAATAATGTACAAGTTATTAGATGAAATAGTATGCATCATTGACTTCAAATAGAAGCTTGCCTCATGGCCAGACACCCTACCTCCTTTCACTTCGTAGAGTAAGTCACAGGAGGTGGATTTCTGGATCAACTAGGAACTTGGGTTGATTTGTGAAGATGTCCCAGAAAGAGTTCTGTCTTCTTATCCTTGATGTTCCATGAACCGGTCCTTCTGCTGGACTCTTGCAGGGAGGCGTGAACGATGAGGCACAATTCAGAACACATGAATCCACACGCTCCCACCTTCCTTCTCTTTCTTCTGACCAAACATCCCAGCACCCTGGCTTAGCCTGAGCTGTTGGCCGTCACAAGTGATGGTCAGTATGGCCTGGGTGCTTCTTCAGTGCCCCCGGAGGCCTGGCTGTCTCATCGCATGGATTGGAAGAAAAGCAGTACACCCAGAGGTGACAGCCCTGTCCCTCCCGCCCAGAGAGCAAGATGGCAAGGCTCCTGGGGCTGGGACACCCTTGGAGTTCTTGATCCCTACCCCATCCCAAGTCCATTTTATACTGGATCCTGGTACATGGTTCTCCTAGGGGAGGCCATTTGCTATTTAGCTGGACAATTTTGCGGGGAAGACATTGTGTTCTGTGCTCTGGGCTATGAATATTACGTGAACTTGAGTAAGTTGCCTAACCTGGCTGATCCTCAGTTTCTTCATCTGTAAAATGAGACAACAATTCTTCCTTCATATTATGGGCATTAAATGCATCATATGTGTACGCACGCTGCATATTACCTAGCATATAGGAAGCATTCAGTAGATACCGTCTCTTTTCTGTTTTGCTCATATAATGATTAGTTATATAAATAAAACCTCTTTGGCAATGAAATTAGAGTCTGTGAAGGCGAGAGAGAGGAGAGCCAGAGAGTCAATCTGCTAAGAGTGATAGCTAAGGAAATAGAGCTGTTTAGAGCGCGGTTATTTATTTGTAAAATAAACCACCCAGGATTGTACACAGTACAGGCTTATTTTTTTTTTCAAACTGTGAAATGCAATTTGTATAACATGATCTATGGATTATTAAATTCACTTAGTCTGGAGCAAGGCTGAAATGGAGTGATTATTTTTACCTCTCCCTACCCCTTTCTTCCCGGCCCCAGCCCCTGCGTCTGGTAAGCCTGCCTGGACCTTGCCCCCAGTTTGGGGAGCCGGACCCAGTTAGGCGGGCTCTCTGCTGAGCAGGCACATGCATGGCTTTGCACGTGGTGGTGTGGTGGGGTGGGGGACTCCTGAAAACCTCTCCAAGGGAGTCTTCTGAAGAACGTGGAGGCCTGGTTTGAAATGTGGGAGTTGAGAAGTTAACAGTCACAGGCAGAACGTGTTGGTACCGACCCTGCAGGGAGGGCTGTGAGCTCCCAGGATGCACTTCGCCACCTATGGATACTGTTTCCGTCTTTTCAGCAGGGACTTCCACCTCTCGGGGCTGACCCTCCTCCCTCTTCACTGAGGGCAAAGGGGAAGTTAAGGTGGAGTGTGTGTGTGTGTGGGCAGCGGTAGGAGCAGGGCGCGGGGTACACTTCTGTTATTACAGTCTGTTGCCATGTCTGCCTCCCCCCGCCAGGCCGTGTGGTCCTTGAGGGCAGGGCTGGACCATGACAGTGCTTCTATGTCCCTAGTGCCCAGCTAGGGTCTGGCCCAGAGCAAGTCAGCGGTGGTGCTAAGAAAACATCTGTGGGCTCCAGTGACCCTTCTTGCTCCTGCAATCTTCCCTTGCGTCCTGCCCTCAACCCTGAATTTGTGGCTTCATCCTGTCATGGTGAGAACTAACCAGACATCTAGAACAGAGGGCAGCAAGGAGCCTTATTTGCTTTTCTGGGGAAAGGCATGACAGGAAGGGATGCTGACCTGAAAATCATATCATTTTCAATGTACCACTGGGGCTTCATAAAAAAAATTGACAGCTTAAGTGTTTGGAATGGGGAGAGGACCTTCTATGATGACAGTGAGGGCCTGGTCAAGGAACTTAGAAGTCCATTTACTGCCATACGCTGGAGGTGGTGGGGAGAGCTGCAGCATGGCATGGATGCATTTTTAAAAATCCCCTTCTGAGGCCCACTGGCTTCAAGCAGCAGCTAATTTCCCTGCACAGCATCCAGTGATTCAGCTCCTTGGTGGCAGAGGGTCATTGGCAATCAGAGCTACAGGGTCTCCTGGTTTCTTTCTCCTTTCATTTCCTTCTTTATCACTCAGTGTCCAAAGACCCGTTCTTCCGAGTTGCGGAGCCCTGGAGGAAAACTCTCTGGTTGCAGAAAAATGGCTTAGTCTGTCATTTTTCAGCCAGAGCTGGCCTAGGGAAATCATTGGTTTTATGCCCTGAAGTTATTTGCTATGTCCTGTAGCATATTAAATAGCAAAAAGCAAAAACAAAAACAAAACCCCAAAAAACCTTTCCTAATCTGTTACTAGCTTATTCAAAGCAGTACGTAATTCAGAACCTTTGCTATTTCCCAGCTGACGAAAATGCCCTATTAATAAAAATATCAGAAACTGTCACATCCACCGGCTCCTTTTGACTTGTGAATGAAGGTCTGGTCTCCTCTGAGTGTTGAGTTAATAAGATTTGCCCATGTAACTTACGCAACTTCGTCATTTGCAGCGAGATCCTGCAGCTAGATTGCCTTAATCGGTTTGGTTTGAGGTAGGAACATGGTCATGTACAGTTTCCACCAAGTGGCATCGATTCTTTTCTTTCAAGATCAAGGTCATATGGGTGGCTGGCCTGTACTTAGTGTATCTGATGCTTCCCAGTCTGGGCCACCCGAGCACTGTGGGTGCGAATTGATGGGTGATTGTTTGAGCCTGCTTGGTGGGGTAGAGGTCTACAGCAATTTCGGAATAAGGTATGGGCTTGGGGTCATAGTGGACAGAACAACTTGGAGATTTCTGATAGGAGTGGCCACTGAGTAAAAAACCACATAGTAGGGATTCCTCCAGTTACCCTCCCAGAATATACAGGCACAGAAACTCTCGCTCACCCTAGATGAACTCCGGAAGCATGGGAGGAGCAGATAAGACAAAGGGATGTATTAGCTTTGTCTGCCCCTTAACTGTGTCTGCAGCCCTCATCCTCTGGCTCCAGAACGGAGTCCCAAGGCTGCTGTATATTGTCTCCCTCTCCTCTCTGTTCCCTGCCCCTCCCCCACTGCCTTCTTTTTTGAATCCCACGTATTTCTAGAGATCTACCTCTGTCCCCCAAGCAGCACAGAATCTGTGACACCCCAAAAAGGGAAGCATATCCCTTTCTGATGGACTGACTCATTGTCCATTTACACCTCTCCCTAAATGATACACGTTTTGCCTGCCTGCCTTCTTTCCTTCCTTCTTTCCTTCCTTCCTTCCTTCCTTCCTTCCTTCCTTCCTTCCTTCCTTCCTTCCTTCCTTCCAGCAGTATATCTAGTGAGGACCAGCTCCTGGTGTGCCCTGGGCTGGGCTGAAGCACACAGCAATGGAGCCCACGATCTGGAGGTGGCGAGAGGTAACACAGCCAGTGTGCCTACAGGTGACACGAGTGCTGCGGAGAAGGGCAGGATGCTGTGTCAGTGACACTAGCTGGGGGATCTGACAGTTTTCCCTGCCCTGAGCTGGAGGATAGGCTGCAGTTTTCTGGAAGGAAGGGGAGAGAAACAAACTCCGGAAGAAGGAATAGCTTCCCAGCTTGTTCAAAGTCCTTGCGGCAGGAATGAGGTTCGTAAAGTCAGGGACTTGGCGTGGAAGAGGCTGGCTGGAACCTGCAGGCTGAGGGACGAGCAACATCTGCCACGGTGGGCAGGGACCAGAGCAGCACGACCCTGCGGGCCAGGCCAAGGGCAGGCAGGGGTCTTTATCCTAAAAGAGAGGGGTCACTGGGGAGGGTTGAGCAAGGAAGTGTGGGGACACTATAGAGTATCTCCATAACTGCGGTATCAGCTGTCTCATCCTCATTGTCCTGTGATATGCAACCCTGTTTGGTCAGTTCTGTTACATTCAAAATGCATGTGCGTGCGTGCACGTGTGCGCGCATGAAACCAAAGATCCCCTTCTCCTCATTTCCTTTCTGTTCCTTCCATCTGAGTGGATAGCCCTCCAAAAATCAGCCCAACTAAAGGCAAATTTAAGGAAATCCTTTCTGAAAACTCATTTAAGATGTTAAATAGTTGCCGAGCACCTGCCATGCTTCAGGCCACACTGGGCCCTGAGATATGGGGACCAATGAGGAAGACACAGCTCACAGGGTGGGGAAAGGGCCACAGACAAAGAACCGTAACAAAAGGCCCCATGCCCTCCCTCTCTCTCAAGAACCTTACCCCCTCCCCCTGGAACACGTTCTTTCCTCAGTCCCCTCTTCTGCACTCCCTGGATGCCAAATGCTCTCTTTCCCAAACCACAGTCCTATGTTTCCACTTGGACAGTAGCAATAAGATTACGAGCACTGACACAGTGGTTACTATATGGAACGTGTTTTTTACATATGAACTCAGTCCTCAGAACAACCCCATGATAAAGGCACTTGTTATCCCCATTTGATAGCCATTGAAACTGAGGCACAGAGATATGAAATAATTTGGTCAGTATCCTATAAACCCAAAGTCATATGGCTGGTGAGTGCCAGAGCTGGGGTTTGACCCCAGGCAGTCTGCATCCAGAGGCTGGGGTCCTGACTGTGACGGTACATTGCCTGTATTCAGCTGTTTACAGCTATGAATTCCCCTCTAAATGTTAACAGCAGACACCATGTCTACTGTGTTCCCTCTAGATCCCCCGCACTTAGCATTGGACCTGGTACATCACAGGTATTCAAAATGAACACATGGAGACTTGCTAATTGCAGATAAAGGCAAAGTAAAATCCTGGTCAACAGATATGGGGCCCAAGGACAGAGCAAAGCCCTCAGGGTTGGAGGCCCCCCGAGGAAGTCCTTAAGGAGGGCTGTGGTCCCGACTTGACAAAGTTCTGTTGGCCGGAAAGATTCAGATCAGCTCATGAAAATGGATATCTAATCTTAAACTGGATATTAGAAGTATATTTGGAGGATCCCTGACCTTGTGAGCACTTTTTGGTATGTGGATGTCTCCTCCAGACACCCTCTGGGGAGGGACACTCCCGTGGGCTGCCTGGACACATGCGCCCTGCGTCATCTCTGACACCTGGCTGGTCCGCATGGCGCCGGAGGCTCCGCCGTGCTGACCCCCAGCAGGTCTATGAGCATGGCCGGCCGGTCCGCTGAGGCCTGTAGCTCCATCCAGAAGGCTCCCCCTTCCTCAAGGGGCCATGCTCACCTCCCTCAGAGTACCATGGGGGCCCCAGCTTCCTCTGGGCTTGTCACAGCCCCTTCTGCTCTAAAGAACTTGCTCTGAAAACTGCTCACAGTCATTGACAACCCCACTTAATTCTCTTCAGATTGGCTGGAGGTGCTCCCAGAGAGACTGTCATGGTTTTGGCTGAGACCCCACTGGGCCACCAGCCCCCCCCCCCCCCCTGCCCTGGGTTTCTGCGGCTCCTGGGCCTCAGAGCCTCCACCCAATCCTTGAGGCCCCGGCCGCTCTCCTCCTCCTCCCCCCGAAATCTTTCCAGCCAGGAGTCTCAACCTTTCACTGATAAACCTTTCTTTTTAAAAAATGACTCCTTTAAGGTTTTGTCTCCTGCTCAAGGCCAGAGTCAGCTCTTTAGAAAAGGGAAGAGAGAGCCCATCCGGAGCCATTTGTCTGCCTCCCCGTCACTATTGTGCCTTAATTGAACCCCTTTATGTGGGGCGAGGCCATTACGATCATTTTTTGTTATTAATTGCTCATCCGTTTATGTCTCTGAATAGCCTTCATCGGCAATTTGGGGCACCATTCTCTGCCGCCGGTTTGGACACAGATTCTTCTCGTGGAGAGATGCTCGCTCCAACACCACGAGGGGCATGGGGCTGTGGGTCCATGGCTTAAAGTGCACACTCCTTGTTCCTGGGGTCAGTGCCACTCATAGAGCTGAGCAGGCTGAGGGCTGAGGTTGGACTGCAGGGCCTGCTGGGGGGGGGGGGGGTGATGGGAGAAGCAGGAGGAAGGGCTCTGTCTCCCAAAGGGGACGCTGCAACAATGTGGGGGTCGGCTTGATTATACTGGAGGAAGGGGTGTGTGCAGAGGGGAAGCCATTCGCCAGGCCTCACAGGGTGGGGGCCCACACCAGCTGCACACAGCTGCCTCCATGCCCGGCCAGGAAAGTAGGTCTCCGGGAACTTTGAGGGACACAACCTCTCTGCAGCTCCCCTTTAAGGATAATCGCTCCTTCGGCCCATTACCCTGAGGACTGGAGTTTGTCCATGACACTTGTCATTTACTGGGTGCTAGGCCTTGTGCTTAGGGCCTTATGTGGACTGGACGGGAACTGTCCCAGACTGGAACATCCCTAGGGCAGGGATCCTGTTCTTTATTCATCCTGCGTAGGCTTGTTGCTCACCGCTTGCCTGCCCTGTGTTGAGGTGGCAGGCCAAGCAGAGCCGGCCCTTCTGTCAGGGAGCCTGCAGGACAATGGCGGTGAGCGTGAGGGGAACAGACCGGCCCAGGAATTACCAGGCCCGCATAGCTGAAAGCAATAACGGAGGCAGATGGCTGAAGAGAACATTTCTGAGGAAGTGGCAACTCATATGAGAAGGAGCGGCCAAGGGACCGAGGGCTGGGAGGTGGGGGACAGACAGACAGAGGCAACAGTGCGTGCAGGTCCTGAGATGTGACAGACCTTAGTGCCTTCAAGGAACAAAAGGAAGGCCCGTGGCTAAAGCAGCAGCTGGCGAAGTGCACCTGCAGACCAGTACCATCAGTGTCGCGTGAGAACAGGCTGGAAGCGCAAATGCTCAGGCCCACCTCAGACCTACTGAGCCGGGGCCCCTGGGGTGGGGCCCACCCAGCAAGCCCTCCAGGGGACCCTGACGCACGTCAAGGTCAGGAAGCCGCTGGGCTCGAGCACAGGGAGCAGTGAGCTCTGGGCAGTTGCCCGGAAGAGCTGCAGAGCTGGGGAGAGCCGGGCAGGGGCCATAGTGAGTTCAGATGCTCCGTTCTACAGGAAGACACTGAAGGATTTCCAGCACTTGGGCGACATGATCTGATTTTTAATTTTAAAATACTTGAGGCTGCTGTGTGGAGAAGTGCTCGATGGGGGCAGACAAGGGGACACGGAAGAGCAGTGGGGAGGCCGTTGACCATTATCCCTAGCACCTAGAGCCACAAGTGGTGCCGACGAGATAGATGTCCAGTAAATATTCATCCACAGAACGATCACGCTTTAGACTGTTACATACTCTCCAAGCATCCTGTAAGCTTCATTCGTAGCGTTTGCCACATTTGGAAGTAAGTGACTTGCGCCTAATTGTTGGTGTGTCTCTGCGACTCTGCTAGGATTTCTGTACGGCCAGGACTGGTACCTGCCCCTGGGGGCCCCGAGGAATATCTGTTGGATGAATAATGGAATGTTATCATAGCGTCACTATGAAGGGGCGCTATTATTATTCCCATTTGGCAGGAGATAAAACAAGGGTAAATAAGCTGTCTTCCTCCCGGAGCCAGGAAGCGGAGGGGCTCGCATCCGAACCCAAGCTCCCCAGCACTATGTTAACTCCTCCCCCCTTTGTCCTTTTACCTCTGTGCTGTTTCAGAACAATCGGCAGTGGAATTCCAGGGTAGTGTCTGCGCGGGTGAATCAGTCCTCTGAGAAGGGTTCCCAGCCCTGAGCAACTGCATGAGAGCCGCATCAAAAGGCCGGGATATTTGGGGGCCTGCCGGGTTGCCATGGTGTTTGACCTATTGAAGGCAGAGGCATCCTCCGGGCTGTGGCTGAGGCCTGAGCGTGCATATTCATGGTGGGGCTGGCCCTGCCGAGGGGGAAGGGAGGAGGCCAAGCCCGGCAGCCCCAGCAGCTCCCGCTGGCGGGGGATGAGTCCTCGGAGGTGTGGTGGTGTCACCTCGGCAACCTGGATCTCTCCCGTCAGCTCCTCCCAGCCAGGTGTGGAACCTGCTCTGCAGATCAGAATCAGAAGGCTCCGCCGTTACAGGGAGGAAAAGGAAAGGAAAAGCACATGCATTTCAAGGATACATGTGACGTACTAGGTGTTCTGGGGTATTCCCTGCTGTGATCACAAGTCAGAGCAGCTAGCTCAGACCACCTATTGTGTCCCAGGTGCTGCGATAGGTCACAAGCACTATTTCATCCTCAAATCCCTTTGAGAGATACTAATGATTATGGATAAGTAATATCTATTGTGTGGGATGACTTGTAAGTTAGTTGTTATGCAAACAAAATGCCTGGGGCTGGAAAGCAGATGAAGAACTTGCCTAACTTCCGGGGCGGTGGGGGGGGGCGGGAGTTTCGGAGAGGGACCTGAACCAGTTATTGTCACAGCACGCTCCCTGCCCCACCCCCTGCTCTCCCCTCAGAGCAGTCTTCTGGGATGGCTTGGTTGTCCCTTCCCAGCGCTAGATTCTGCTTCCTGGCTGTGATCTCTCCTACCACAACGGCAATGGACGGGAGGAGAATCAGAGATGACCCCAAGTCCTTTCAGACTGAAGTGCCTGTGGTTGGGTCCTCTGATACGTCCTTTCCCTCGTCACTTCTCCGGGACTCAGATCTTTCGTGAAATGTGATCAAGGCGGCGGGGAGGGGGGATCAGGAGACTTATTAGGTCCTTTCATTTATCAAAAATAGTTATGGAGCTTCGACTATGTGCTCGACCCTGTTCAGGGGTCTGGGGATAGAGGGGGACACGAAACAGATAACATCTCTACTCCCATAGAATTCATATTCCTATGGGGGAAGAATATAAGCAAAATTTTAAAAAGATGGAAGAGAAGGAAAACAATGCCCCCCTCATGTCGTTTTGGGGAGTAATGCTAAATGCTGGGAGGAACAAGGGCAAATGATGTGATAGAAAAGACTGCGTGGGGTGGGGAGGCTGACTTGGCCTGGGTGGAGGGGCAGCATGTCTCTAGGACGGTGACTTGGAGGCAAGGAGCCGCCAGTGTTGTGAACACCTGGGGGCCAGGCAGGGGAAGGGCAAGTGCGGATGCTCTGAGGCTCCGTGAATCGGAGGCCGGGAACCGTGGTCCTGTCACTGGGAAGAGTGAGGGAAGAGACGGACGGAGCCAGCTCCTGGAGGGCCTTGTTGGCTGTGGTGAGTTTAGGTTTCATTTTAATTAGGATGGGAGGCCATTTGAGAGGTTTAAGCAGTGAATGACACCCTCTGATTTGCATTTTTAAAAGGTCACTCAGGCTGCCACAGGAAGGAGAAATTACAGGGGCTAGGGGTGGGGAGCAGGAAGGCCAGTTATCTCTGTAGGAGATGCCCGGCCCGGGGCATCACAGGCAACGTGGAGAAAAGCAGACAGATTTTATAATCAGTTTTAGGGCAAGGCTGTCCTGGGCAGAGGGGAGAACAGAGAAGGGTGTGATGAAGCTCCTGGCCTAAAGGACCTTCCAGATTTGTGTTTTACCCCCAAGAAATCATTACAGAGAATGGAAGAGAAAGAAGCACAGGCGTGGGTTGTGGGGGCATGGAATGGGTCTGCAGGTGCACCGGAATTAGAGAAGGGAGGGAGGCAGGGGGTCTTCCCTTCCAGGCCCCCTTGCCTACTGTCTGCCTCCTTTCTGGCCCCACAACCCATCCGGTCGCTCATCTCCCGGATGGTCTGATGACAGGTATGGCACCTGTGTGCCCGGCATCCTGCCCTCGCCCAGTCTGCAAGCCCAGCCGGATGAGAGCATCTGGGCGGCAGAAGCGTCGTAGGAAGAGGAGGACCTGAAGTGGCCTTTGGGCCTGGTACCCATAGCTGTCACCCAAGGAGTGGCTCATGCCCTGCTCCTAAAGCGTGTGAACAAGAGGTCAACCCAGTGACAATCACACTGCCGCTGGGAGCAGAGGGGGCTTGTGCCGGGGAGTCAAGGGGATGCGAAGGTGACCGTGGCTGCTCCCAGGGCCCCTTCCCATGGGTGTCTGGTCTGAATGGAGAGGAAGCATTAGGTGAGGGACCCTCCACTCATGCACAGAATTCACCAAAGCCTTCCTGTAGCTAGCAGGTAAAGGCTAGCCCTGTGCATCCCCGGAAACCTGCCTGGGAACATTTCATGGCTCCCTGTGTCCTACAGACAAGACTAGATTGCACTTAGTAAGCATTGTTTTCATTGCTTTGTGTTTGGTAACTTATCTAATCCTTACAACAACCCTTCAAGGTAGACTCTATTACCACCACTGACTTATCCGGAAACCAAGGCACAGAGAGGTTAAGATGTTCAGGCCCCACAGCTAGTAAGAGGTGGAGTCAGGATTTAAACCCAGGAAGTCTGGCTCTGGAGCCCCCATGTTTAACTAGTTCTCTATGCACGGTAAATGAAGAATAGAGCCCAGTGTCCTCTCTTGGCACCCTGTGCTCCTTGGTCCATCAAGCCACCGTCCCAGCACATCTCCCACCTCTGAAAGGCAGTCTGCCACACAGTGAGTGGTTATGCATTCAAATGCTGAGATGCCTGAGTGCAGATTCAAATCCTGACCTAGGCCTAGCTTCCGGGGCAAGTTACTAAGGCAGAGAGCAGCTCGGCCCCAGGCAGGGAGGCTTGAGTATGTGAGTACAGACTGGTGCTGGGGTGGGGGAGGGTAAGTAGTAGACAAGGAGCCTGGAAAGGTAGGCTGGTCTCCTATGGTTCAGGTCTTCAAGGTCCCTCAGGAGACTGAATATCATGCTACAGGCAGCGAAGAGCCCCTTCCATTTTAGCTCCCAGTTGTAAGGAGGCTGCCAGTTGTGAGCTATAAGAAAGTCCAACCCAAACTAACTTCAGCATAAAGGAAATACCCAGGGATAAAGGAATTTCGGGCCAGGCTAGATCCAGGGGTGACACACCACGTCATTAAGAGTGTGCATCTCCTCTCTGCAGGCTGCATTCTCATATAAATCTCCCCTGGGGTGGCCAGGGGGCTGTCAATGGCCCTGCACTTAAAATCCCCAAGAACAGAGAATGCTTTGGCCTGAGCCCGGACCTGGGATTAGCTCTGGGGCTGGAATTGGCTTGGTTTAGGTTACTTGCCCATTCCTGAACCTATCACTGTGGCCTGGGGGTGTGGTGCTCTGATTGACCAGGCCTGGTCACAGGCTCACCCCAAGGTAGACTGAATGGAGGACAGTCACCAGGAGAAGGACAAAGATGGCAGCAAATACAGCAGCTATCTCCATAGAACCATCCTCAAGCAAAGGAGTGGTGTAATCAAGCAATATTTTAGAAAGCTTTGGTGGTGGCATGAGGATGGACCGGGCCAGGAGATGGCGGGGGCAGTGGCGGGGGCGGGAGGGAGTCTTCTTGTGCTTAAAAAAGTACTGTTGGTTATGAACGCTGGAAAGTGTTTGGATCTAGACTGAGGAGAGCCTAAAGCCAGGCTAAGGTTTTTAGACATTATCCTCTAGGTACTCGGGAGCCATAGAATGTCTTTGAACAAGAGAGTTACAGCCTGAGTTGTGTTTTAAGAGTGATTTATACCACATAACCTATAGGGTGGGTTGGAAGTGGGAAGGAGAAGACCTTCCAAGATTCTGATCAGTGTGGTGTAGTGGAGAAAGCAAGAGATGTAGACTCAGAGAGTGAGATTAAAGTCTGGCTCTTCCACTTTTAAATTGCTTGACCCTGGGCAAGATACTCAACCTTTCTTTACTTTGATTTTCGTATTTGGAAAGTGAGATAATAATCTTAGTCCGAACGGAGTATCATGATTTAGAAAATCTCTATAAGCACCTAGCATAGTGTATTGTATATTGCCAGTATGTAGCAAATACTAATTTCTTTCTTTCCCCCTTCCTCTTCCTGTCACGGATTCAGTGGAAGAGTTTGAGAAAGTAGGTACTGACTTAGGGTGCGCACTTGGGCTTTGAAGCCCTGGATCAAATCCAACCTCCCTATTCACCGGCTGCGTGACCACAGACAAGTCGTCAACCTCTCTGAGCCTCTGTCCTCACCTGAAAGATTTCATTTACAATCGTACTTTACCTAACAAAGAGAGCTCAGCATGTTGCCTGCCTGGCACATAGGGGGTGACCTCCAGATAGTAGCTATTAGAGATCATCATTTAAAACAATTCCTGGGCAGGGAGAGCAAAGATGAGCTAACTAGGTATGTGAACATCTCTCAGCCCTGCAGGAGAGATCCCCCCTCGCGTGATGGGTGGAATTCTTGGCGCTCCTCATTTCCTTCCGCGTGCAACAGAGGGATTTGAGACTTAGAGCATACTTCTGGTGGGATTCATAATTTCAGGTCCTTAGAATTAAATTCGGGTCTGATTTTCCAGGAGGGGGCGATTAGCAACTGCAACGGCTTCCGTCTGCAGAGTTCAGGTGCTGTGATTGTAATTTGTAACCAGCACCTTCCCATTTGGCTCCTTTGCAGCCATCTGGTCCCTTTAGTGGAGATCTGTTTTGTTGGCAAGTACCGTGCTGAGTAAATGCCACGGAAAAGTCGAAATGTCCCCGTCAGAGCTCAGGGCACCATGGAGATTCCCTTCTTAGCGCCCACAGGACGATCATCTCCGACCCTGCCTCCCCCCTCACTGGTCCATCGCCAGCACTCCTCCATGGGGATTTTGTAGCGCTATGATTATTTTATTGCCAAGAAGCAGAGTAATTATAACTTTTGGAGGGATCTCCTCGGAGAAGATGCACTTAGATTTATGTGTAAGCCCACGTGAAAGAAGGGATTTGGGACTTGAGCATTTTATGTGGTTTTAGATGTGAACGTGCGTTTCATTTCACTTAAAATGCTTCCTAAGTGTCTACCTGGTGCCTACTTCGTCAGTAATAACGCTGCCGCTGCTGCTGCTGTGAGCTACCGGTAATGGAGAGCCTATGCAACAGGCAACGTGCTGGGCATTCTACAAACATCTCTTCTGATCAGCTCAGCTTGGAAGCGACGGCTTGGATCCTTGTTTCTTTTCAGGCCATAGCTGGAGATCCCACTCATGGGTGATAAAATCAACTTAAAGAACTGGAACCAGCATTTAAAAAATGAAATAGACTAAAATGATATGAAGTAGAAGAGCAAATAGAAAGCCTTGTAAGTAGCAAGGGGAAGAATGGTGCCTGAAACGTGTGCCTCCGCGATGGACGTAACGTGTGTTTGAGTACTAGGTTATGATGACACATACATATCTAAGTGTGGGTCGGGTGAGAAAAGTGTGAACACTCGGGCCTGCTCCAGTGGTTCTCGAGCTTTGGGAAACATCAGAATCACCTGGGCGCCTGCTAAAGCAGGTGCTCCACCCTATCCCTAGAGTTTCGGATTAAATAGGCCTGGGTAGGACCTATTTAACCTATTTGTTAACGTGTTTCCAGGTGCTGCCCCTGCTGCTAGTTGCAAACTACATTTGAAAATTACTGGCCTAGTTATCCCCACCTCATAGGTGAGGAGGCTGAGATTCAGAGAGAGGAAGTAACTCATCCACCACGGTCCACAGTTGGTACAATGAAGAGCTAGGATTCAGACCCAATCCGCCTGACCTCAAAACTGTAAACTGTGCTGTCCTTACTTTGGGCTGGGACATAATCTGTCTTCAATGATTAGGATCTGGCAAGAATTCCTCTCTGTATATTTTGTGTGTGTTTGCATTTTCTAAGTCCCATATAAATAGCCTGAGATAGAAGAAACACAGCATTTTGCAAGCCCAGCCCCCTCGTTATTTAGATGAGGGCCTAACACCCAGAATGGGGGAGGGATTTCAAGATCATATCGCTTTTGAGTAGCACAGACGGGTTGAGAAGCCAGGCAGCGTCCTTCGCTTATATCAAGCTTTGCAAACCCACACCACCTTACACTGTTCATTCTTCATGCCTGGGTCTTTGTTGGGGTCTTGACACACACGTTGCTTGGTTTCACGAAGACCTCAAGGCCAGGAGAAAGCCTTAGTGTTCAGGAATGTGCCCTATATCAACTCTGTTTCCAAAAGAGCACTCACAGAGGCCAAAATTTGGTACGCCCTAGGCCGGGACGTTGACTGTAGTACTGAGAGTGTGGTCCGGAGAGCATACTCCAGCTCGGTATTCAGAGGGCTGTACCGAGTAAAGGACGCAGAAGATACTTCTTTTCTTCTAAGTGTAGCTGAGTTGAAAGAGCAGTAGCTATGGGATTAGACAGTACTGGGTTAAATCCCGGGTCTATTACTGTGTGATCCTGAGCCATCTACGGAATTTTCTCCAGGCCTTGATTTGTCATTTTTTATACAGGAATAAAAATACTTATAACCTCATAGGAGTCCTTTGAAAATTAAATCACATACCAAATACTTAGCATGGCACTTGGTATTTAATGGGCCCTCAATAGGTAGCAGGTGGTATAGGCTTCATTCGTCCACTCCCAAATGTTTACTGAGCACCTGCTGTTCTGTGTGTGCCAAAGCCACGAAGCTGAGTATGGCCCCGCCCCCACCTTTAGGCAGCTCCCAGTCTAGTGTCGAACCAGCCCTTCTGCCTCCGCTCTCGGATCCCGACCCATGGCAGACGGGGTTCACTGAGTATTGTATCATTTCACAGGGAGCCCAACGTGCAATTTCAGCATCGGGCTCCGCACGGCAATTCGGGCAGCGCTGCCCAGCAGACGGAGTGGGCATAAACCACCAACTTCTCTGCCTTCCCTAGATGAGCAAGTAAGACCCAGAAATGGACAATTATGGGATGTGTGTAAATGTCACTAGGGGAAAACAGAGGTCACCAGGGGCTGTACGACAGTTGCTGAGTTCCCTGGGGAGTGCATGATGTGTAAGGCCTCCAGAAGGAGCTGAGCCTGGAAGGATGGATAGGAGTTAATGAGGTTTAAGGGAGTCGGGGTGATCAGAGAGAAGGGAGGACAGCATCCGTACATTCATACACACAAGACAGACAGACAAGCGGGCAGCTCTCTATTTCCCTATTCCTGTGCCGGGTTCTGGAGGCAAGCAGGAACAGGGAACCTTTGGGGACCTGAAAGGAGGACAGAGTGTGAGGAAAGAGGGCTGTTGAGACTGCAGCAGGAAGGAGGGGACTTCCGGCCTTGTTGATGCCCGTGGACCATCAGTGTGCCCTTGGAAGCTGGCGGGTGAGTGGCCCCCGCTCCCCTCTGAGGGAGCTGAGTGGTCACTGTTATGCTGCATGGGAGGAAAAGCTGAACCGATGCAGATTAACCTGCAGAAAAGAAGCCAACAGGCAAGAAATGTTCCTGCTCTGTGTGAAAACCCCTGAATCCAGCAAAAAGATTTAAGGGATAATGGAGGCATTTCTCTTTTTCATATGGTAGTAATCCGGGTCCCTCAGGATCAAGCACAGAACCTGATTAGTGCTGGGCCAAAGCAGCCCAGAGCACCCGTTTCCATCACGAGCTGACTGCAGGCTACACTCTAATGGGATTGTTTGTTTAAAAAAAATACCATCCCTGCTTGAAAAGAATGTCCTTCTCACAGAGCCCGAGCTCTGTTGCTACTGTGAGGGGATGGGGCTGGAAAAAATATTTAAGGCCCTACTCTTGGGGGTGATTGCCTTTGAATTTTGGCTGCAGAACTTTCTGGTTAATAAGCTTTAGAGTTGAGGGAGTAGAAAGGAAGTGAGTGGATGTAGGGAAGTATCCTCTGGCTACAGCGGAGTGATGCAAAGAGACAGCACTCCTCTTGCTCTGGCATTCGGATTCACACCCGCGGGACCCTGAGCAAGACCCTTCCCCTCTCTGGGCCTCAGTTTCTCACCTGTGGGACGGAGAAGTTGGAATCATACTGTCTACGTCTCCTGCCATCTATAATGTTCCTTGTTCCTCGTTCCGACGGCAATTGCCTGGGAGGTTTGGTTCGTAGGGAGTTTGGTCAGCAAAGTTTCCAGGCTCTGTCTGCTCTCATCCATCAGGGGCATGCACACTGCGAACACGCCCCAACCACATTTGCTGCTGTGATCAGAAGCAGACTGTGTGGTGCGAGAAAGTTAGCCACTGCTGGCAGGTCCCTGCTGAAACGAGTGCTGCGTTCCTACAGTTGGTTTTTGGGTCTCTTGTGTCAAACTCAGAATGCACTTTCCAGGGAATATTCAATTTGGAGGTAACTTTCTTGGCCAACCTACAAAAAAACAAAAAACAACCAAAAAAAAACCAAAACCCCAAAACCCCTTTGTAGCCCTTAGTGGAACTAACATATTAGTTTTCTGTGACTGAGCTGATAATAAAACCATTTCTGTGGCATAGCCTGGAGCCGGGCTCTGTCATGAGCTAGCCTAGAATAGTACTGTTTTGATGGGGCTTCTATGGGCTATTCCCATTTCTTTGGATTGGTTTGGAATGGTGTTGATTTTGACAGGCTGACTTGGGATGAAACTATCTTACAGGTGGGCCCAGGAAAGCATCCGTGAAATAGCATTTTCTACTTCTCTTGGGGTAAGAGGACATGGGGGATGGATGTGGGGGGGGGGGTGTATATTTTCTTCTGCAGATATGTCAACTATGGTGGCAAGGTTTGAGTGCTTCTGATTGCCCAAAGAGAAGGGAGCCCCCTGCCGGAAGGAGGACTGCCCTGCCGTGGTAGCGACAAAGAAGTCAACATTTCTATTTCAAGGTTTGTCTGTACTTACAGGTAGAGTAGAATCAAAGATCGTAATTTTTTTGAAAAATAGATGATATTTTTTTCTGTTAAATACCCATTATCTTTCCAAAAGATTTTCATTGTTATGAAATAAATTAAAATTTCAGATTCAAAATGAAAGACTAAGACACTCTGGACTTTTTTGTGTTAGACAGTTGTGGGAAGGGGAACTTGCGAGAAAGTCCCACGGGTTGGGCTTTTGAGACAGTGAACACGTTTTAGCTGAACCCGAAGAACAGAACATGGTGTAGCATAAAACTGTTCGTTTGAGGTTATGCTGGGGGCCAGCCACAATTCACACTTACCGTTTCACTTTTTCCTCAAAGATGCAGGTGTCCTACAGTTGGGGAAATTAGGGTTTAGCTCACTGGTGGTAGAGCAGCAATTCAAACCTGGCTGGCCGATGCCTTTACTCTTTCTCGTATCTTAGAATTAGAAATGGTCTTTGTCCTGAGGAATGAACCCGGAAGGTAATCAGTAGAGAGGAAATTGAACAGCTAATGCTCTCCGTGGAAAAGCACCAATTGGTCCCTATGATGTTTGACGCTTTCTGGAGAATCACAGGGGTCCAGAAATGCACGTGAATGTGAACGTCATTAAAATGCCGTTCACAGTGGAGAGTTCATTTAGTTGAATTTCTTGTTTCCATGAGAGAGTGATGATGATGATAATATTGGTGCTGTGTGCGTTTGGTATTTTATTTAAATTTTTATAGCAACATGCCAGATGGGAAGACAAGCAGCATTTATAAAAGCCTTGTTGCTGCACTGGGTGATAGACCAAAGTAATGAGTTAGATGTTTCATTTTGTCTGTATTGGTGGGATTTCTCCTCCTGTGACCTTACTGGGGAAAATCCATTTGCACCTGTCCACAATCCCTTGTTTCCCCCACCAAGCGCCCCTGTCGTGCCTGTCCCTGAGATGTGGCTGGTGGCAACACACTAGGGAGGGACTGTTTCCAGTCCGGGGGTGACTGCACTTGCCTGCAGTACCTCCTACCTTTCATTTCTGGAAGTCTGGGAACAAGGTAAGAGGTGTGCAGGTGTTGGAGCCAGCTGCTCCTCAGAGCAGATGAGTCTTTCTTGGAAATAGTCCCAGATGATGAATTGTTCGTGCGGTACAGAGAGATTCACCGGAAAATTGTCCATTCATGATGCCCACTCTTTGACTCTTGAATGCACTGACATTTGCTTAGTCCACGGCTCCACGGGGCTCAGGAATGAGCCACACACACAGGCTCTGAATGAGCCAGGGGCGGAGCCTGATGTAATCTGCTGGCTGGAGCGGGGAGGGGAAAGGTTGGTGTCTGGGGACATTTCACTGGGCAGAAATGCCACTCCCCTGCTTCCCCTCCAGTTATAAAACATTGTAGAGAGCTTAGAAAATGCAGAAAGTTACAGAGAAGAAAAGAAATTCACTTCTAGTCTGCTACTCAAAAGAAAAGGATTTTTTAAATGTTATCTCCTCTATAAATCTGAGAAAAGCTCTCTCTCCCTCACCCTTCTTATCTCCCATCTATCCATTTTTCTTTTTCTCTCTTTCTTTCCTTCCTACAGTCCAAATTGGGGTCATATTGTATGAACAATTCTGTAGCTTGATTTTTTTCACTTAATCTTACAGCATCTGTATTATCCCATGATATTACATTTTCTTCAGGATTCACGTTTTTAATATGCTGGGTTTGATGCTTAATATTCAAGAAGAATTTTTTAAATCAGCAAGGCATAATATTTGATGAGTATACCACGGTTTAACCCATCACCTATTGTCAGACGTCTAGGCTGTTTTCAAAATAATAGTATTTTAATAAGCATCTTTGAACATAAATCTCAGTTGACATTTCTGATCATTTTCTTAGGGAAGATTTCTAGAAGTGGGTAAAAACTATGCATCTAAAACAGAAAACCACTTGTGATATTCATGGCTGATTTGCTCTCCAAGAAGTCTGTACCAAGTTACATTTCTGCTAGAGTCGAAGAACTTGTCCCATGATACCCTGGATGGACACAGATTTTTCCTGGAGAAACAGTGTTGAATTTAGAGTAAATCGAAGGGAGAGACCCGATGTCCAGTGTTGCCCAAAACATGCGGCAAGAATCTTGTTTCTCATGAGCATGTGCAATGCTCTCAGATCTTTGGATGGATCAGAATGACCTCTTGCTGCCAGGCTCAGCATCCTGTCCCTGGATGGAGCAGTCCGAGGGCAGATGGGCAAGTGCTGGCGAGCCTGAACTCCCTGCCCTCAGCTCTGGGCAGAGCAGCAGAAGACCTCACCTGGTGCTGGCCTGAAAGAGCTTTTGGTCTAATGATGGAGCCCAGGTTCACCCCGAACTGAAGAGGGCCCACAGAGGAGGACGGCATAAAGACAGGTGCCACATGGCCACGCATGCTTTGTGGAAGTGTGGGAACTCAGAGAAGGGAGAGGACATGGCGGCAAGAGACAACAGGGAAGCCTTCCGAGGGGAGGTGGGCCATGGAGCAAAGGAGCCTTGGGGTGGGCAGCAGGTGCGTGGAAGGGAATGAGCATGTGCTGAGGCTCTTGTATAGACAGGCTGTAGGCTTAGTGGTCACGCATGGAGGTTCTGGAGTCAGCCAGCCTCACGTTCCATTCCCAGCTCCACTACTCACTCTCCGTGTGATCTTGGACACGTTGGTTAACTCCTCTGAGCCTCCTCATTTTTCTTGTCTGTAAAAATAGGGGAAAAAGTTGCCTAGGGTTGTACATTAGTTTCCTAGGACTGCTGTAATGAAGTAAGATTAGCTGGGTGACTGAAAATAACAGAAATCGATTGCCTCACAGTTCTGGAGACTGGAGGTCCCAAATCAAGGTGTTGGCAGGGCCATACTTCCTCTGAAGCCTCTGGGGGAGGATCTTTCCTTGGCTCTTCCAGTTTCTGGTATGCCAGGCTTTTCTTGGCCTGTGACAGCATAGCTCTGATGTGCCTCTGCCTTCTTCCTGTGTGTCCCTGTGTCCTCCAAGGTCCCTTTCCTCTCTGTGTCTCTCTCCTCTTCTCAGAAGGCTGCCATTCACTGATGGCCCATCCTCCTCCAGTATGACCTCATCTTAACTGATTACAGCTGCAATGATCCTATTTCCAAATCAGGTCTTATTCTGAGATACTGGGGATTAGGACTTCAACGTATCTTTTGGAAGGCGACACAATTCAACCCATTACAGGTTGGTTAGGAGGATTGAATTGAAGTAAAACTCATAGTCCAGTGCCAGGCTGCAGTAAATCGAAAAAATGATAAGCTATCACTGGAAGCTGTTATTACTGCCGCCGTGTCGCGAGGCCCATCTCTGTTGTTATTGCATTTTGAGGTAGCTATTTATCCCCCATTTTTTGAAAAGGAAATTGAGGTGCAAAGAGGTTATGTGAAATACGGATCCCATAATGGTTAGGTGCAGAGATTGGGGAGACAAAGAGCTGCGGTTTGAGTTCCCACACACTATGTCTGTGACCTTGGAGCTGTATAATAGGATAATCAAACTTACCTCGTGGGATGGTCATGAGTTCTTGTGAGCCTCGAATGAGAGAATTTCATGTCATGCTCCTAGCACAGTCCCTGGCAGGTGGAAAGTCCTCAAAAAGTGATAGTCATTTGGTTCAAGTGGCAGAGCTGGGACCACAAACTCCAGACAAATACAACATCTGAGTTTCACCCTTTCCAGGGAACCCACTGTCTCCCAAAGACTGGTGGCCGCTCCCCCGGCTCTGGTTCTGGTTCTGGTCCCAAGAATGTCTATGTGTGAATGTGAGCCAAGAAAAAGCTGAGGCAGGCCCCTCAGGATGAGGTAGAAGTGGTGGGGAGGGCATCTCTGCAGACTGTGGTCTGTGGCCTTTGCTATCAACTCTGTGGGGGTGGGGTGAAAGATAGCCTGGGGCTTAAAAGATTGGCCTCTGGCTTCCAGAGGATGGAAGGTTCTCTGCTGTCCACTCTAGACTGGGCAGAAAAGACCCACCATTCCTAGAGCCCAGTCCCATTGACCCTGCTAATAAAGCCATCTGGTCCACCAGAGCCATTGTCCTCATGTGGCCAATGGTATTGGTCCCTGAGGTCTCTCCAGCATATTCCACAGTGACCTCTCATCTCACCTTACCAGGTGGACTGTCACCTGCTTGCAGGATCCTGGCAGGCTTTTCCTTGGCACATTTGGCAGGCATTAGAAAGAGTAGGTGAAAGAAGGAAGAAAACCACTGAAGTAATTTTCCTGATCTGGCTACATTTGTTTCTGGCTGTCCTGCATTTCAACCTGTTTTATATCTTCTTACTGGACCACTTTTAGTTAAATTTTTTTCTCGCTGTATTGAATTTTTCCAATGAGGCAACTCTGGCCAGCCCTGCTAAAGCCCCCTGAGAGGCTCTCACTTTGATTCTCCGTCTTCTTAGAAGGAGGCGAGAATGCAAAATAAGACAGGCCCTGTGCCTTGTCTGTCATCTCAGTCTCTTGATTAACGCTAAGAGAGGGGGGTTGCCCGATGACCTGGAGGTAGCTTGACATAGAGCTTGCCTCTGGCTAAAGGGTCACCCCAGCCCAGGTGAGAGGGTCAGCCCAGGCAGTCCTTACAGGGGCTCATGGGAGTTTGTTTCTACAGAGATTTCCTGTCCCCCTGGAGTGGAGGTAGGGGCGAAAGACCCAGAGGGGCCAGTGAATCAGTATTGGCTGAGCCATGGGCTTCCAAGAGCTGTTGGTTGCTGTGATGACCCCCTGGAGGTTTCTGGACTATCCCCTAGACAGCCTCTGGGAAAGTCAGAATGACTCCAGTAATGTTTCTGCACTATAAACTCCCTGCAGTCTTAGAAACTTCAATGAGGGCTCCTGTAAGAAGTGGGTGACACACTGAGAAGGAGTGCTTGGAGGGGGCTTCATTGAGGGACTGTTTACAAAAGCCTGGGTAGAGGTACAGAAACCAAGAGGAACTAATAAAAGTAGGAGCTGTTCCAACCCTAGGAGGAAGGTGAGAGGAGAGAGCTCTAGTCCGGGGCAGGGGCTGCTCAGAGCATCCTTAGCTTTGGGCAGGAGAATGAGACACTTTGGCAAGGAGGGAGCTGGGGAGTAACTCCCTGGTCTCGTCTCTCCCTCTTCTCACGTTAGTCAGTGACTCTCATTGACCTAGAGGCAAGGGAGACAGGGTAAGGCAGTCTGCAGAGTCTCTTCTGTGCAGAATGGACCTGGTGGGGCAAAAGGAGAAAATCAGCCACCACCGTCTGCCCCAGAGTCTCTGGTTTTAATGAAGGTCATTGGGACTTGCTTTGAAATTTGCCTTCTGTCTCTCTTTCCCCATCTCCTTTTTCTGGACGACTTTCCTAGCATCCATGGCTACATCCTCATGATATCAGCATCCTTTTGAACATGCTCTAAGAGAGAGAGGGGGCTCCATGCACAGCACTCACACCAAGGAGTCAGTTGGTTCCCCTGTGCAAGTTACTTAACCTTTCCAAGTTTCCATTTATTCATCCGTAGGTTGGAGATAGTAGTACCCTTGGCAGCAGGTGGTCGAGAGGAGGAAGTGTTTGTCATGCCCTTAACCAGTACCTGGCACGCGGTCGGTGCCCAACAAGGAGCAGTATTAATAATGAGCGACAGCAACAACTGTTTTTTGAGCACTTACTCGGTGCTGGCCACGTGTTACTGACTTTAGGACCATCTGTGGATTGAGTTCTCTCTGATGGACGAGGCCTTCTTTCCATCACAATTTTATCTGTGCAGGACCTGAGGGGTGGAGTTTAGGCAGCCATCCATAGTCACAACTGAGAGCAAATGAGAGAGCTGACCCAGGGCTTTATTCTTAGAACCCTTACCCTCTGCTGCTTCTCATTAGTGAGTACGTCACCATCCTCGTCCTCACTAGGTATTCACCTTCGAGTTTCAGCCAGCAAAGACTAAGCATGAGGAGGGCCTTGCGTAGCCCAACAAGTGAACCGGTAGGATCGCAGCCCCTGCTGTGCCTGGCTGGGGCTGCCCTGGCACAATCTCTCTGGCTTCCAGAGCTGCCAGGCCCTTCTCTTCTGCTGCGCTTCACTCTGCGTCTCTTCCCCTAGATGCTGCCCTCAGATCCCCCCTCCTACAGGTACCTTCCCTGGATACCAGTTAGACCCGCCAGATTCCCAGATCGGTTGAAATAAAAAACGAAGTTCAAGAGGTAAAGGGTGCTTTGCTTTTAAACTTAATTTTGAATTCCCCCCCATTTCCTAGATCTTGGCTCTACTCCTGGCCTTGTTGTTCCTATCTGTGTGTTATTGGGCAAGTCTCTTTTCCTCTCTTATTCTCAGTTTGTCTATCTGTAGGATGGGGCGATTAGACTATGTTCTCCACCAGCCCTTTCAGCTCCAGTATTCCATGGCACGCTGAGAGAGTGTGGAAGGGAAATGGGAGGCAGCGAGGCCGGCTGGCGTAGTGCATAAGCACAGGGATTCCAAAGCCGGGTTGTTGGGTCAGATCTTGGCTCCAACCTGTACTTGCTGTATGTTCTTGGGGCTTAGTTTCTTCATCTGTAAACTGGGGGATAATTGGAGCATTTACCTTATAGAGTCGTCCTGAGAATTCAATAGCTGATATATGCAAAGTGCTTAGAATAATACCTAACATAGATGTGGGGGCATGTAAGTGTGAGCTGTTAATGTTAGTCCCAGTAATACCACTGTTATTATTGAGCCCAGAGCCGCACAGGCTCACTGTCAGCCCCAGCAAACTCATCCATCTCTCTGAAACCCGATTTCCCCATCCATAGTCAGACCTAGGTCTCACAGAGTGTCAGGAAGAATAAATAGGATGTTATCTGTAAGTGTCTGGCCCGTAATAGGCCCTCAGAAAGTATTGCCACCTTCCTCCCTCGATGCTGTTTCTCCAAGGCTCTTGTTTCTTGGTCCGTTGAGGCCGCGCTGTTCATAAACTCAGTGGTGCCTGCAGGGAAGACGAAGTTCGGCCTGAAGTTGCAGTGGTGAAAGTATGCTCGAGGCAGCAGAGCCTGATGCTGCTTACCTACCCGATGTGGGGTCCCCCAGCAGCTCGGCTGTGTGGCTCACCCAAGCACCATGATTGACTGGATGCAGAGCCCACCCTTTGTGCTGCAGGCTGGTAGGCTCCATTTTCCAAAAGACTGAGGATCCATAGGAATCTTCCCAGGACTCCTGAGAGCATCCAAGCTGGGGTTGGAGCCAAGCTTTCAGAGTTTGGTATTCTGGCTCAGACCCATATCTGCATCTTTGGTCCTGATTCTCCCAGCTCTGTGTTTTGAGATCAGAGCCAGCTGAAGCCAAAAGCTAACGTGCCTTAGTGGGGTCTATGCAGGTCTTTTCCTGCCAAGTTAGGCTTGCTTTGTTCATGCATCTGACAGAATCTTTAACTGTTGCTAGAATCCTTGCAGATAGGCCCGGAATGGGCCCAGGTTGGAGAGCACCGCATAGCTCAGTTCAAAGTCGTGTCTGTCAAGCGGGCGTGCTCACACTCTGCAGGTGGGTGCAGACACTGGCGCAGGCGTGGGTGAGGGGGTGGGGCCGAGTAGTACTATAACTATTAAACTTACTTTAAACTTACTTAAAAGTGCCCACCCAATGCCTTTGTACATTAGTATATACTTTAAGCTGTTTTTCGGAGAAACTACAAATAAAATGGATCTAAATAACATTCATCGCTGAACCCACTGGATCCTGTTGGCCAGAACCTGGTCACTTGCACTCAGCTGTACACGGACCTGGGAAATGGAGTGGCTGGCTGTTCTGGAAGGGGCTGCGTTGGGTGCTCTCTGGCCCGGGGGCCCTTGCCAGGGCGGACATACCCTTCCCCAGCTGCTGGGAATATCGGGGACCGATGGTACAGAGTGGCATCTCTCTGGTCATGGCGCAGAGTTGCAGGGAGCTGTTGGGCCGAGGATTGCAACCCCCCCTTCTCATCCCTAAACTAAGCCCCAAGAACATACAGCCATTTTGCCAGTAATGAGATTATGCAGGCATAAAAAGTCCTGGCCCAGTTGCCTCAATTTGGGACAACTCTGGGGGATCATTCCAGCTCCAGAGGTCCTGTTGGGGTCCATGGAGGCCTCGTCGAAAGGGCACTGCAGGCCCAGTCTCACCCTCCTCACTTCCTACCAATGGTCCTCCATAGGGCACCTCCCAGTAAATCTTCAGCCCGCAGTACTCTCCACTAGAGACAAATTCAGGGAACCCAAATTAAGAAATCTGTGTTCTAAAGTAAGAGAGGTGGAAGGATGCCAGGAGCAAGTAGTCCCTGTCACCTGCTGCGATGCCACGTCTCACATCAGCTCTGAAAAAAATGCTTGCAAATGCGCCCCAGGAAGCCGCACAGTGTGGTTGGTGAGAGCAAAATCAGTGAGGAGCTAGTGAGTCACGGCATAGCTGCACTACGGAGCATGTCAAGAAGACTGAGAAAGTTCTAGATTTGCTGCATTCTATAGTCCCCAAGTGTTTATGGAGTATAAAAAGTAAATTGTGGAAATACACACACACTATGATTATCATTTTATTAAAAAGTGACAAGCTACGTAAATGTGTACCCATGGAAGTATATAGACTCTGCATACTTAGAAAAACAGTGGAAGATTACCAGAGAAGCTTCTCATAGTGCTTGACCTGGGGGAGGAGAGACTTGCATGTGTGAGTGTAGAGGTGGGGGGAGGAGATGGAGTAGGGTGCTGTAAGGAGCTTTAAGCTTTATCTGTAATGTTTTGTAAAAAGAATATATTAGCATACATACATGGATTATTTGTTTCATTAGAATTTTTTAAAGATTTTATTTATTTATTTGAGAGAAAGAAAGAGGGAGAGAGAGAGCACGAGTGGGGGTTGGGGGTCAGAGGGAGAGAGACCAGCAGACTCCCCACTGAGCTGGGAGTCTGATGTGGGCCTCCATCACAGGACCCTGGGATCATGACCTGAGCCACCCGGGTGCCCCTGTTTTGTTAAGAAATTTATATTAAAAAAAGAAAGAAAGAAATCTATCCTCAGTCATGGGAATCACAACCAAAGTCATCTCCCGAGGACAGATGAAAAAAGCCAGCTTTGCTTTCCAAAGAAAATCCTATTTTCCTTTTTTTTTTTTTTTTAATTTCATTTATTTGTTCGACAGAGACAGAGACAGCCTGCGAGAGAGGGAACACAAGCAGGGGGAGTGGGAGAGGAAGAAGCAGGCTCATAGCAGAGGAGCCTGATGTGGGGCTTGATCCCAGAACGCCGGGATCACGCCCTGAGCCGAAGGCAGGCGCTTAACCGCTGTGCCACCCAGGCGCCCCCTATTTTTCATTTCAAGAGGCCTCGAGGCCTTGGGCAAAGGCCTCTCTAGCTTCAGTTTCCCCATCTGTGAAATGGGAGTCACAAATCTCATCTCCTATGTTGCAAGGTCACATAAGGTAACACTTAAGAAGCTGTTAGTGTACACGGTGAAAAACGGGTGGATGGACTTCAAGAAAATGGTCCTCTGGTTGTTCTCGACAGAGGGTCAGGCTGGTCAAAAGAACAACGGTCTGGCTCAGCCCGACTGGCCAGTAGCCAGCAGTGTAGACAGCCTTCATCTGGGCCCTGGGTCAGCAGCCACGGGGAAGGGAAGGGCTTCTTTCCCTGGTCACAGCCCGCATCTGCGGGAGCCGAGACAGACTGTTCCAGAACGCTCCAGGTGTTCTGCGACCGGGTCTCCGCGTCTGGGATATGAGCAGCAGCTTGTGGAGCTGCCGAGGATGTATTTTGTATTATGTCAAAGGGTTCGGGTGGTTTTTCTGTCCTCTTCTTTCTCAGAATGAAGAGGACAAAGCCTCCCTCTCAGTGAAGCCCAGCAGACCAGAAAGGCTTTGAAATCATGAAATGCAAATTCTGGCTGCTTTTGAACTGTGTTGAAGGCGGAGCTGCTGAATTAAATTAACATGGCCCATAAATACAGAGGTTACAAAATGGGAAACCAAGTGCTCAGAGCCTTTTGTCCTGAGGAAAAATAATCACAGGACAATGATCTATTTTGTTTGGATTACAGGCCGGGCTGATATCACATTAGCTCAAACCTGGCAATATTTATGTTGAAAACTGCTGTTTGCTGAGTACTGTTGTCCCAGTTTATCTCCGTGGGGAATCCCTCCAGCAAAGCAAGCTGGGCACGGGAAACCTTTGCCTCCCGCTGACCCGCCTGGCTCTGCCCAGATTGCCAGAGTGCTAGAGTTTGGCTGCTGCGGAGAGACATGGGTAGAGATGGAAGGAGAAGGCTCTAGCGCAGACAAATTGGGGACTTATAGAAAAAAAAATTCAGCCTGCAAAAGAAATTGTTTTTCAGGAGCTGTACCGTATCAATCTGTCTATACTGATTCTTTTGCAAAATCAAAATCCCAACAACATTTGACCTGCACTCTCACGTGGTGGTATCACAGGAGCCAAAGAGTGGCTGTCCCTTTGGCCGGAGTACTCCTGTTAGCCGCAGTCCCCACCACTCCCTTTTACTACCCAGCCCTCAGGCTGAATGTCAGTTGCCATTAAGAGTATATCACTCTTGTGCTATTGTTTATCTTACAGACCAAAAATATTTATCTCACCAAACCCCCGGCATACTAAAATGTAAGATAATGCAAGTTAGATCATCCAGAGCCTTCTTTTTCCTCATAGCCAGCTTTACTCCAATGGGTACTTGTGTTGCCAATCACGGAGCTACTGCTGAAGCCGCTAGGCCTAGACATTGGTCTAAGTTCTTCACCAACTGATCTTAGGCAACCAGCCGCTCTGTCCCACCCCACCCCCACCTTGGGTTCCAGTGTCCTCACATGTAAAAAGAAAGAGCATCTTAAACTGTGTCCCAGGTAGCATTAGCTCTGTGAGACATACATAGGGTCCCACGATCCAATGTGCTGGGAAATGTTATTAGACAAAACAATAGTCAGTCCCATACACAGGCCTTTCCAGAGCCCTGAATGAACCGACAGGCATCTTTCCCCAAGTGAATTTACCAAGGAAGCCTATTTTCATGGAGCATCTTGGGCCACTAGAGTTCTGTGGCTTGGATCCTAGGGATGTGAAGGACGATGCCCAAGTTCCCGCCTGGCGGGAGAGCTCGGTGGCCCGCGTTTGGCTCTCCTGGTCCTCAGCCTGCACCAGGGTATCTTGCCCAGGACCAGCAGACCCTGTGGCCACCTTGTCCTGTAGCTTCCTTCTGTCTTGCTCCCAGTTTCCTCTCCATGCCCCCCTCCTGCATCAGGGCAGTCTGGAAGGTGAGAGATCTTCACCCTCCCCATCATGCCATGTTCCTAAGAGCCCTCACCCCCCAGTCTGAGCCACAGTAGGATCAAAGTGGACAGTCTTGGGTTGAGCAAAATGATCTTTCTGGATAAGGATATAAAGATGCTTTCAGGGTGAATCAGGCACTCGCACAGCCCTTCATCGTTGTTGGTGGATGAACACTGCTGTGGGCACTGGCAAGGAAAGATTGCAAAGCGTGTAAAACCTGTCTTGTTTATGGCCCTTTGTGTCAGACTCTGCTGTTCTCTGTCTCATACCATGTTTGCTGCTTGCCTTCCACCAAAAGTCCTAGAGGGCAGGGAGCTGCGTGGGTTTGATTTGCATTATTTATTACAGCCTTTGCATCCAAACAGCTAATCAAGAAGGATTTACTGAGTGGGTTTGCTAACCCCTCAGGTATAGGATCGCACCTTAGAGTCACAAATAGCAAAATGCCCACCGTGCGGCGGAGCAAAAGCTGCAGACTCTGCAATCAGATGGAACAGGAACAAAATGGTCTACAAGACTTGGTCACATCACGTCTCTCTGGGCCTCAGTTTTCTCATCTGTAAAATGGGGATCATACTGAAACTGTCATAGCCATCGTTCACAAGAATTCCCAGCATAGAGCCTGGCACACAGCAGCCTATAGGAGATTACTATTGTCGCGATGCCTGACGGTTTGCTGGAGGCTTCTTTCATGCACAGCATCTCATTGTATGCTCCCTGAGCTGGTGAGGCTGGGATCAGGATGGTCTGCATCTTACAAATGAGGAAACAGAAGCTCGGAGACATGAAAGGCCTTGCTAGAGGTTTCCCAGCCAAGAGGACGGTGGGAACCAAGGCTTAGTTTGGACCTCCTGTTCTACACGCTGGGTGGCCTCTCGCACAGCACCGGTTCCCACGTGACGGTGCTTTGCCAAATGCAAACACCATTTTGTACCCAGGCTAGTGTACTGTTGTCAGACAGATGCAGCATTTATTGCTACGAGCAAGGATCTTCCCTAGAAAGATGTCCGAGAACCGTCAAAGAGCCTTTGGAAGGATAGTAAGCTGTGTCCATTAAAAAGAGTTTTATCAGGTAGAAAGCGGTCAAGATCAACAGGAGAAAGTGCATGAGTGTCGGGGTGGTGGGGGAGAGAGGGTAGGGCACAGGAGCAAGAGCCCCCTCCTGGAGGTGGGATTCAGACCGGCACAGCAGGAGGGAAGGGCAGAGGACCTCTGAGAACAAAGCTCCGCGTCAGCAAAGCGAAGGGGCATCTGGGTCATTCAGGGTGACTGGCCAGGCAGATCCAAGGCCAGGTGCCTGCAAGAATCGCTGATGGAGGGCTTTCTGTGTCGGGGATGGGAGAGGAACGGGTGGGCCTTTGCAGGAGACAGTGTCAAAGCGATGGGCAGAGCAGCCCAGTTTGGAGTTCACTGAGGAGGAGAACAGCAAGGGCCTCGCAGCCCAAAGTAGAAGAAAAAAGAGGGGGCTTATTAACTAATTAATTAATAATCAAATAGTTCAATCAGTCAACAAAAATATATCGAGCACCTCCTGTGTATCGGGCTTGGTACTTGCTGCTGCACCGGTGAGAGGGGAGGGCCCGATCTAAGCCTCAGCCGACCGCCCAAGATGAGAGCCAGAGTCTCACCTGCTGCCCTGTAGCCTCTCCACTGTACCCGTGCACGTTTGCACGTGTGCACACACACACTCGTGCGTGTGCACATGCATCCCCATCTCCTGGTCTTGCTGGCTTCCGGAAGCATTACCAGGCATGCCTCTTCTGTCCCAAGGCAAGGCCCCTGACTTGCCAGGCCAGAAATTCTGGTGCACATACCATGTCTACTTTAGAAACAAGGCTTTCCCCGTAATGAGAGAATTTAAAAGGAGGCTTTGCCGGGCATCTGAGGGACTGTTGGTCATTCCATGAGACAGGTGTGCATTTTTAGCATCGTTTCCAGCTTCCGCGGCGTCCCGTCACGCTGGCATTCTGGACTGGACCTACAGAGGTGGGTGGGCTTTCTCACCAGGTTGCCCCAGCCAGCTGGACGGGGCTGAGTCTGGAGGGCAGCTGGGAGTCGAGCCGTAGTTCATTTGGTGGCCCGGTCACTGTGTCGGGTATAATTAACTGAGCTGAAAGGAGGCTAAAGAAACTTCTCTGACAGGGAGGTCAGAGAGGATGAACTCTGATGGGAAATTAATGATGATGAGAGTCTGCAAATTCCACGAGAGGGCTTTGCCTCCCTGGCTCTGGTGGCACTCTAGTCAGTGAGTCCCCCCGCTCCTTACCTTCTAACAGAATGCAAGCACCCCGGGGGCCTCTTCGGAGATTGTTTCTTCTGGGTGTTTCAAAGAACACTCCACTGCTGGATAATCATATTAATAGTAACAACTGAACTGTCATCAACGGCATGAATGATTAGTGAGCACTTACGGGACAGTGGCTGTGCCAAATGCTTTATAGTCTTTCAATAAACTGTCGCGTTGACTCCCCCATTGATGCACCAGGAGCTGTCACAGAGCTTAAGTCATTTGCCAGAGATTCCGAATCACTAACTGCAGAACTGGGATTTGGACCTAACCTCTCACCTGCTGTGTTATTTGACCTTTTAGTAGGTCTTGCCTAGAAAAGAAGACTGGCGCTGGGGTAGTTCATGGTCTAGGGCAAAGATTGGCAAACTGACCCACCAGCTGTATTTTAAATAAAGTTTTATTGGAAAGCAGTCACTTTTTTTTTTTTTAATATATTGTCTATGGCTGCTTTCCATGGTAACAACAGAGTTTAGTAGTTATAACAGTCTGGATGGCCTGCCAAGCCTAAAATATTTACTGTCTGACCCCTTTCACACAAAATTTGTCAACCCTGACTTAAGGAAACCCATGGTGACACCAAGTTAAATAGGTTTCTTTGCTGCGTGACTTTTCAGACACTGTGAAGGTCCGAGAGAAGGCTTTATATTATATGGTAGGGGGCAAATCCTCACCTGTTTGATCAGAGGACCCTCTTTCCTGAGGCCCCTTTGAGTTTTGGGAAACACTACTAGAGACTAGTCTCAGTCATCTGGTCAAGGAGAAGAGGGGCTCAGAGGGGAAAAGTGGCCCAATGGCATGCAACTTGTGTATGGTTGCACCCGGACTTGATTTCGATTCCAGGAGTTTCCCAAGGCTGTGCTATACCGTTTGCCCTTTGCCAGCTTCAGTGAGAGTGATGGGTGCAGCTCCGGGGGCTCCTTCTCCGGAGGGGGTCGTCAGTGGTGGTGGCCAGAGCAGCCTTTTCTTCGTTCAGCTGTCTGATTACAACAATGTTCTACAACCCTGGCTTTATGAGGCCTGTTTGTTCTTCAAGCCCAAGAAGAGAAGGAAAAATCATCATACTAATAATGAATGTCAGGTTTAATCAGCATCATCTGACATTATGAGAATTGAATTTCTACCTTTCACTGCATACATTAAATATGGGGCTTTATCTCCTCATGCAGAATCGATTTGCTATAATTCTCTCCTTTGGTTCTTGTCATGTAAATCGTGGCATTTCTCCCCTATTGACTGCATGAAGCATAATCTGTAGAAGCAGATTAGAGGTGTGAATCCAGCCTCCCCGACCAGCTGCTGCTGAGCTCTTTGTCTGTCTGTCTTTCTTTTCCCTGCTCACGCTTTCCTTGTCTAGAATCCTCTTTGGGGCTGCTTACTGGTCAGTCATGCCCCCTACAGATGGAGCCTACCCAAAAGGGATGGTGGTGTGGGGGCGGAACAGATAGGCTGCATGGAGGTCTTGAGACCTCAGCCATGGGGATCTCCAGCTCCTGCAGTGTAGACTGGTGACCGATGGGTGGTTTGGACAGATGGACCATAGGGCCATTTGCAATTCTTGGTCCATTACCAAATCAGACCACCAGTATTCTCAAGAGAGCTACATCCTCAAATATTTCCCCAAGGGGTCCTGGACAATCTCTAGCTCCTGGCATCTGAAATGGATGGATAAGAACAGAGGGGGCTTCTGGTTGGTAGAAGAGCCAGGAGCCTGATGGGGACCTGGCCCCTAGGCTGGACCCATGAACTGTGGCTTGAAAACCAGCTCAAGGCTCCATGGAAAGGAGCAAGTTCTTGCAGGAGCTGTCTGACACAGAGGCTGTAACAGTGACACCTCAAATGTAGACATTTATAACACTGCTCCATAAAGTCCTTAAGCCTCGTTTTTGTCTTGTAATTATTTCTTGCTAAATACCTGAGCAGTGGCTAAGAGATGGCGTTCTGGAGGCAGAAAGACCTGGGTTCAAGTTCTGTCTTTCCCACTTATTAGTTGGGTGACCTTGGCAAGTTACTTAACCCCTCTAAGCCTCTGCTTTACCATCTGTAAAATGGGGTCATAGTAATAGCCTTGTCCATGAACTTCTTTGGAAGATTAAATGAAATAATCTATGTGAAGCATCTAGAACAGTGCCTGGCACTTAATAAACAGTCAATACATAGGCTGCTCTTAATGATAAATTTTTATTCTATGCCAGGTGTGTCTTAAGACACAACTTGTGGTAGACTATATTAATATTGCATGTCTACCAAAGTGCTTAAAAGCTATTGAATATCAACAGTGGGTCGCAGGGGTGTCCCACAAAGGTGGGGAGGGGCACTTCCTGAACACCAGCCACTTTAATAATAAGTGGTCAATGACAGGTGGCTTTCATAGTATCCCTGATAGCATGTCTCTTAGTGTTTCTGTCAAAGACAGAATCCTGGGCAAATAATCAAGAGGTCTGGCTCAGGTGGAAAATTCTTAATGCTTTCCATAGAGACAGATAATTTAAAAAGAAAAGTATAAGCTACATTTATAATTTTAAATTTATTATTCATTTATTGAAAGTCTGCTGTGTGTAAGTACTCTGCCCAGAACTTTATTGTAATCCAATTATATTTCACAATAGCCCAACAAGCCAGGTGTCATCATCCTTCCCATTTTACAGATGATGAAACTAAAGGCCGTCTACATAGTCACTGGAAAGAGGACGACATCCACTCCAGAATCAACTCCAAGATGAATTTCCCCTACAAGCCCTCTGCTGCTCCAGGGTTAGCCTCTCGATTCTGTGTTAAGCCTCCAGTAATGAGAATGTGAGGCTGAATTAGTAACCGGTTACCAGAGCTGTCTCCATCTAAACTCAGCTGCCCTGGACCAGAATGGAAGTCCCTCAGGACCGCTGGGTTATTGTTGTCTGGAGAATAGAAGGCAGTTTTCCATGAGTCAGGCCATGGCCGAAGCATTTCTTGCAGATACATGTAAACTCATTGTAGATGGAGGTGTCATGTTGACGTCTAGGACCGGGCAGGGTCAGGCCTTAGATGAGGTGAGCCACTCTGACCACTTTGCACCGTCCTTTCCAGCAGTCTTGGCAAGCCAGGGCTGTTGTCATGGGCCAGGCAAGGTCCTGAGAGGCTAAGAAGTCAGCCTGAGCTGGCCAGGTGGGCGGTGGCCTGGGATCCCTGTCAGGGCCCCCTGAGCACTACCCAGCATACCTTAGTGCTGTTCCTCACAGGGTAATGAGGTGGGATAAACGCCAGCCTCTCCCTAAGTGTTCGGGGGGAGTCAGGAAGACTCCACGATCACATGTGCACACACGCGTGAGTATGTGTGTGCGTGCACAGAGGCATGTGTGTTTGGGCTTTCTTGGGGAGCAGCAGCTAACGTTCCCACCACGCCTCTCATTGCTACTGTGCACCATTGCTTGGCCCCAATCCTCGTCCTCCCGTAAACACCAGCTTCCATTTCCTGAGCCCAGCTTCCTGTGTACCGGGCATGGCGCAAGGCTTCGGGCCTGTGCTCTGACTCAGTCAGACCCTGAGCCACCTGTGGCAGCTGAGTGAGCACTGTGATTGCACTTGGTTTTCAGAAGACGAGGCAGAAGCGCAGAGAGGCAAAGCAATTCGCCCAAGAAGTAGGAGAGCCAGAATTCACACCGAAGTCTCTTGATTCTGAAGCGCAAACGTTTTACTCAGCAGGTCTTATCCACGGGGTCCCAGCCCTCTGGGTGTCACGGACTGCTGTGAGGTGGGCTTCGAGCACCTTGTTGCTAAGTGAAGTGCTGCCTCTTCTGCCCCCTGAGTCTAGTGATGCCGATCTCCCTCCCCTGCCTGCCCTGCACGACCTTGGATTTGTGACTGCTTTTCACACGCGCGCGCGCGCGCACACACACACACACACACACACACACACTCACTCACTCAAAGAATGACTGTATTAGTTAAAGCCTGGCTCTTTCCTTTGCACTGTGCTGCCTCCAGTTTCGAGAGATTGGGGGCACTTTGGGTTCAGTTACCTCAGCATTCTCAGATACTGGTCCAACCACTGCTGTACCCCTCTGACGACAGGGAGGTCACTGCTGCTTCCACTATTGCAAAGCTCTGGCTGGTAGAAAGCCTCCCTTCCTAGGGAACCATAAGAGTCCCCTGAAAACCCTTGCCCCAGAGGAGCAGTTTGGCCAACCAGCGTTTTGCTGCGTGGAGGGAGGGACCCTGTAGCCCCTGACCCTGAGAAGCCTTCGCTTGGACCCTGAACCGAAGTGTTTGTTCTTCTAGACCTTGGGCTGTGTGATTGCTTCCTGTTCCCAAAGGTGGACCCCTTTTGGGGGAAGTTCCAGCTTCTGGTCTTCTTTCTTTCCCAGAAGGAGGTGGCAATAGGCTTTGTCCATCCTGACCCCAACCCCGCCCTCATCAGCCTGCCAGCGCCCGAGCCATCGGCCCTCCAGCCCACACCCTCGCCAGCCCCGCAGCTGCCAGCTGCTGGGGTCGGGAAGGCAAAGGGCTGATGGATGGGCCAGCAGGTGCGAGGAAGACCGCTCAGTGTTGAGTCTCTGGCAGCTGGCACAGGGCCCAGCTTTCATCTGCTTGCTCTCCTGCCCATGTCCCTGCCCGACCCAGCACCCATCCAGAGAGGGCTCTCCCCAAGGCCAGGAGAAATCCCTGCTTCTTGGGATGCCTTTAGTCCTCCCTGTGCGCTAGAGGCTCAGGCTGCAAACCCAGTTGTTTCCCACTTCATCTCTGCCCTAGAACTTATCACAGGCAACCCCCACGGACCTCTGTGGAAATCAGCACGATGCATTGGACAAAGCACAGGCCTGAGATTCCTGAGCCTCAGGATCCTTGCTTTGCTATACACTTGCTCTGTGACCTTAGGCAGGTCACTTCCCCTGCTTGGGTGTTGATCTGCCCATCCACAAAGGGCACGTGTGGGTTTCTGGAGGAGTCACGAGGCCAGGTGGATATCCAAGGCTTTTTCTGGTTCTGACTTTTCATCACCAGAACCCACTGACTGGAGATTTCCCCTGGGCATCAAGTCCAAGTGGGAAGTGAAGAGTAGAGGAAAATAAAGCCACTTCATCTAGCTTTGCCCTCCCTTCTGCCCGATCAGACTACTGGAATGTTACCAGCATACAGGGCTTGATTTGGGAGACATTGAAAGGCCCATCCACCTCTGAAATCTTCTCCACCCCTGGTAATTCAACAACTGCAGTCACTCTTCTGGGGACACGTGATATCCAGAAGTCACCTGTCAACATTTAAATATGGTACTTGGGAAATGAATTGAATAAACTCATTCCCATCCATTAACTCCCAACAGATTGAATTTGTTTCCTGTGAAGCAGACCCTTGAAGGACCACATGGGTAGAAGGAATTTTGATATGGGAGAATCTATTAAAGAAAAGAAATAAATAAATGGGGGTGGGGAGAAGGAAGGGTGGGTGTGGGCAGGCCAGGGGATGGCTTTGCATGTTAGGGCACAGATTGTGCAGGGGCGAGATGCTATGGTGTGGAGATGCTCTGGTGTCTAACTGTGCCAACAATAGGCCCTGTGGTCTTGCACTGGCAGGGCAGGACCGAGCCAGGCTGCAGGGCTGGGGAGAAGAGCCCTGCAAAACCCCTTGCACCACGTGCCTCAACTTGACCCAGCTGGAGAAGCTTGGCATTGCCCACTTCTCTGAGTGGGGTGAGCTTTGCAGCCCTTCAGGAGTGGGGTAGAGCAAAAGCATGTCCCCTAATAGCCCCGCCCAAGAGGCACAACATAACCTTCCTCTGATGTTTCCCCAGTGTAGCCTCTGGGGTATAAGGCCAACCAGGCAAAAGTGGGTGGCATCAGAGAGCTGTGGGTGGATTGGGGGTGGCTGGCAAGGAGCAGGTTTTACATGCATCTGCTTATAAGCTCCCCCTAGGACCCCAGGCCTCTGAAGCCACTGGCTAACCACCATTCTTTCAATTCCCAGGCCTTGGGTCTTACAGGTTCTTCTGTCTCAGTCCCCCTCCCTGCCTTTCATCCTGCAAGACTCAGCTCAGAAAGCCTCCTGGCAGTGGGTGAATGAATGTGCGTAGTCCCTCAGATCTAGAAGCATCCTCAATCTATAAAAGCACTTTCTAGTATCCTCGAGTGGGTGCTCTGCAGCCCCAAAGGGCTCCTGGAGGCCCCACAGGATGCTTAGGGAAAATTGCAATTGACTAGTTGCGAGCTGCAAGTTCCCTCCTGGCCCGGAGAGGTTGATCAGCACTAGGGCGGATCCACCCTACGCAGAGCAGAGCGGCCCTGGGCTCAAAGTTAGGGTTTAGGCACATTACCTAGGTAAGTCACTCCCCCTTCTGGGTGCCTTTATCTGGAAAATGCTAGAGGACGTTGCGACCCCTTCCAGCCGGGATCCTGAAGCAGGGAGAAGCTGACTCACTGGTTTCAAAATGCAAAGACTTGACACTTGCAAGGTCACCCAGAAGTGAGGCCGTTGATTCAGTGCTAAAAGGCATGACTGTTTAAAATCTTCCTCCTAAGGGAGAGAACCAGCTTCACCAAGTGGGGACTGGAGATGATGCTCTGCTCTGGATGGCTTCTGACACGTTCCCAGTGACCCTGCCTTCGGGATTCACTGCCTGTTGTGGTCCTCTCCCCTAGTGACTTGTTTCTAGAAGATAGAATATGGCATGGATGTAGAGATGTCACATTCACATCAGGTTACAAAAAACTGTGACTCGGTCTCGCCGGATTCCCTTACTGGTTTCTCGGTGTGCTTGCTTTGGTGAAGCAAACCATGTTGGAAAGGTCCAGGTGGCAAGACCTGGGGGCAGCCTCTGGCCAACAGCCAGTGAGCAACTAAGGCTCTTAGTCCAACCGTGTTCAAGGAACTAAGTCAGGCCAACAGCCATGTGAGTGGACTTGGAAGCACATCCTTCCCCAGTTGACCTTTGCCGTGACAATAACCCAGCTGGCACCTGGCTTGACGCCTGTGGGAGACACCGCAGTGGAGGACCCAGGTAGACTGTGCATGGGTTACTGACCCACAGAAACTGTTGTTGTTTCAAGCCACTAAGTTTTGGGGTAATTTGTTGCAGAATAGATAACTAAACACGTGCTCCCCAAGTTTCAGGGAGCCGTGGATGGAAGCCTAAAAATGAGGAAGTTCCTTCTCCAACTTTAGAGAAGAAAGGAGAGCATCGTACGGTTTCACTAAGGGATCTCAGGCATGGCCCTGGCCCTCCCCTGCCTCAGTTTCTCCATGTGTAAAAGAGGGGGTTGGGTTAGCACGATGACCTTGGTGAATCACAGCTTCAACATTTCAGGGAACAGTGCCGTCCTCCACCTCAGTAATTTTGCTTCCTGTATCCATCGATGAAAAAGATACGAAACGACAAAACATTACCCCAAATACCGCGATGCTGCCGACCAACTTTATTAGTCATAACAGGACTTCTGTACATTTGAGGATTTGTCATCGCTTTTACTGATTCAAGCTGTAGGCGTTGCCGGGCAGGGGGTGGCTATGGCTGTTCTCACTGAGAACAACGAAGACAGGCCAGTTGGGACTCAGTGGTACAAATATACAGGTGGCGAAGTAAAGGTGAGGGTGGGGACGTGGCCGGCAGACAGCCTTGGGTTCACATCCCGGGTCTGCTCCTTCCTGGCCATGTGCCACGTCTTCCTCTCCGAAGTGGGGATCATGACCCTCGTCCCGCAGTGTTGTGATAAGGAATAAATTCGATAACACACAGAACGAACTTAGCAGCTGGTTAGTGCTCATAGTTACTCAGATAAGCAAACGTTTATCTTTGCGTCATTATTGACATACTAATGTACAAATAACGTTTACCTTTAGTGAGTGTTGACCATGTGCAAGGCCCGGGGCCGAAGTCTTGGTGTAGTATTTCAGGTGCCAGCTTACAGGACTCCCAGTCTGGAGAGTGGCCCTGCCTGTCCTCCTCTCTTCGGGGTAAAGCAGACAGTTTTGTCCCCTGGGATGCTTCGGATCGCTTGGGCAGGCCACCCTCTAGAGGACAACGGGGTCCCTGTCACGCAGGGGATGCTTTCCTGAGCCCGGAATCTGGCATCTCGTCTGCTCTCTGAGGGTCTGTTTCTCCCTGGACAGAGGGGGTCGTGTCCAGAAGCCTCCCCAGCCCCCAAGAGAGGTGATGAAAGTGTCTCAGCTGGGCAGGGGGGTGTCTCTGGGACTGTGAAGATCCAAGGCCTCCATCCCTTCCCCAGAGATCCTTGCCTTAGCGGAAACTACCTGGAAGCCATGCAAACCCTAAGAGTGATGGTAGTGTCTTAAGCCCCTGGGAGGGTGGGCGGCGAAGGAGGGCATTCTGTCTGAAAATCATGGTGTCTTTCTCCCTCTGCTGTCACTTCTAATAATATGTTTCTTTGAAAAGAAAGCTATACTCTCCATTATGACATGGAAAAGGCAGATTCTGGTTTCAAGCACAGTCGTGTTTAATTTTAGCTTCACTAGTCACAGGCTGTTTGAGTAACTCTTAGCACTTTTCTACATCTTTTCTACATGCTTCATCTGTGAATGGGAGTCCAGTCCCAGCCTTGCAGGAGGACACTTTGAGAGACAAAGCAGCAGCCTGGAGGTCAGGAGTTAAAATGAGAAGCACAGAGTAGGTGCTCAGTGTGTGAGAGAGAATCACCTGAGCCTGATTCTCAGCTTTGTCCTGGGAAACCAGATATGGCATGAAACTCTCTTGGGGAGTGTTGGGATGTACTAGGTGCTGGATAAGTGTTAACTACCATGGTTTTAATGTTTCTTATGAAGAAAACTTTCCTCCCCCATTTCATGCCTGACTTCTAGGCCCATGATTTTCCCACTGTCTCTTGAGAAGGACACTGCCATGGGATCTACAGAGAGGTTGCAAAATACATTCTATTTTTTTCCCCCACAATCCCAGAAATCCAGTATTTAGCTGGGTACATATTCCCACCCTGGGAACACTATACTTCTCAGATTCCTTTGTAGCTAAATGTGGACATGTTGCTAAGTTTACTAAGTTATGCATCAGCAGATGTTTAAAGAGATGGGCCACACTCCTCTTTATGACCTCCCCCATCCAGCTGCCTGGAATTTGGATGTGATGGCTGTAGCTCCTGCAGCCATTTTGGACTGTGAAGATAAAATCTATACCCTAGCGGGGGAAGGAGGGTGCAGATGGTAAGGTGAAAGGAGCCTGACTCCCTCATGTGCCAGCATACAATGTCTGTCTCCAGACTTCTTTATATAAGAATAAACCTCTGCCTCATTTAAAACAATGCTATTTTTACTTTCTCTGTTATTATTTAGCAAAACCTCATCCCCATGGACACAGATAGAAAAGCACTCTTTTCTAAAAGGGTTAAAAACCTTGTCTTCCTGGGGCACCTGGGTGGCTCAGTCAGTTAAGCTTCTGCCTTCAGCTCAGATCATGATTCCCAGGGTCCTGGGATTGAGCCCCGCATTGGGCTCCCTGCTCAGCAGGGAGCCTACTTCTCCCTCTCCCTCTGCTCCCCAACCCCCTTGTGCTCTCTCTTTCTCTTTCAAGTAAATAAATAAAATCTTAAGGAAAAAAGCACACAAAAAAATTCCTTTGTCTTCCAGGAATTTATCCAAAGGGTATAATTAGGCAATGCTTAAAGTCATGTGAAAAAAGATAGTCTAATTATTTTTTGTTATTGCCAAAGAAATGGATACAATCTACATTTCCACCAGTAGAGGAGAGGTTAGCTGGAACATGGTACATAATAGAGCAGTGGCTGAGAGCTAAGGACATGGAGTCTGGAGTTAGAGACCTGGGTCTGAGTCTCACCTCGAGCCCCTTACAGGCTCTGTAAGTGGACCCACTTCTACTTGACCTCTGTGAGTTGTCTGCTTATCTACGAAGCAGGCTGTTAATAATATTGTGGGTCTATAATGTTGTTAGGAGGATAAAATAAAATAAGGTATGTAGAGCGTTAAGCCTAGTGCCTAACTCAGTGCAATCACAGGGTGAAAGCAGGCAATCCTTCTCTCCTCTCCCTCCCGTCCCCCTCTTCCTGTCCCTCCCCTCCCCCATTCTCCTTCTCCTCCAGCGGGGTACTATCCCGCACCACCACCACCACCACTACTAACACAATAAAGACGATCAAAAGATATTTTACTGGAAATTAGAAAGCACATTGCACACGTACTGTACAGCATGACTCTAGAAGTTTGTATGTATCTGTAGAAAAGTCCAGAGGGAAACACACCAGCAGTGCTTCTCTCTAGTGGATTTTAGTGATTTTTACCCTGCTCCTTCAGCCTCTCTGTAATGTCTAAGTATGACAACGGAGATGAAATATTGTCATAATTTATCATTAAACATAACTTATTATTTCCCTATTATAAAAAAGCTGGGCATCCCTGAGCTATCTCAAGCCTTGGAGGAGCTGGTTCTGTGGGGGGCTGGTGAACAGGAAGCCCCAGGGGGCTGACTCAACCCTGTCTGGCCAGATTGAGCCTTCATGGCAGGGCAGGTGGCAGGAGGGGTTGGAGAGACAGGTCTCTAGGTTGAGCTGCCAGGGAGAACTGCCACCTTCCCTATCATCCCTCCTGAACATTTCCTTCTAGCCTCTTCTCGCACCTGGAGGAAGGGCTCCTGAGCCTAATGAATGCCCTCCAGAGAGTGGAGTTCAATTCTCTATTCTCTATAAGGAAGAAAAGATATTTGCCTCAAAAAAAAAAAAAGAAAAAAAGAAAAAAAAAAAGGAAAGAAAGCGAGACATTAGCCCACTAGCTACATACGCTTAGTTAATGTGCTGTGTGTTTTGCAAATCCTCTTAGTAGGGAGTTGTTTTATCTCCCCTCTGGCTGGGTCTGCAGCTGCAGTGCTGACAGATGCTGGCCTGGCCCCTGCAGACCCAGCCGAAAGCCCAGACGAACGGCCTCTGGGACACGGGGGCCCCTGGGATATGAGCAGCTGACCCAGGTGCCATGGGGTTTAAGGCCCTGGTCTGACTGCCCTGGAGAGCAGAAGCCGAGACAGCTGAGTGAGGTAGAAGCTGGGCAGGGGAGGGGCCCAGTCGGGTCGCTGTGGGCAGGAGCACCCACCAACTGGGGGTCTTCTGTTGTACGTTGTTATTCGTTTAATTGTCCAGGGACTCAGGCCAGGCCCTCTGGGATCTCTGATCTCCTGGCTCATAGGTGACAACAGCCTGGCTCGCAGGTTCCTCTTCTTCCCAAACCTTTCTTCTTTGAGCTACCAGGTACTGGCATTTACCATACACTTAATAATACGTGCTCTTTACTAGGCTGTGTCAATATGTCATTTAATCCTCATACCTCCCTATGAAGTGGTCCCCCATTTTACAGATGAGCAAAGTAAGGCTCAGAGAGTTAATAACACAGAGATCATTAGTAGTTGAGCCAGGGTTTGAACCCAGATGTCTCTGGTTGCAAAGTCTGTGCTCGAAATATGGAAGTCTCCGCCCGGGTCACACATCAGAGTCACCGGTGGGGCTCGTTAATTATAGAGAGAGCAGGACACCCCCCCCCCCCCCCCCCCGCCCAGCAAGGCTTCCCGAATCACTGTTTTGCAGATGATGCTGATGTACAACCTGGCTGAAGACCACCAGGACCCCCAGGATCCTGAGTGCCTGCCTTGCACGGCTCGGTCCCCTTGGACCTATGGGAACAGGGGCGCTGAGCGTTAAGAGCCCGTGGTGGCTGTGGCTGTGGCTGTGGAGCATGTGGTGGGGCTGGTCTTTGGGGCCCTGCCATCCTCTTTCCAGTCCTTCTCATCCCACTTCCGGTTAGCCCACTGCAGATCCCAGCTGGCTGCTGGGCTAACAGTGGTGCTGGGGCTCCTGGTCAGGACCACTGCACCCCATTTTTCCCTCTGCTTCAGCTGGGCCTCATCTCTGTCCCTCAGAGGCAAGTCGTGGGAACAGCTCTGGGATGCCTGGCAGGGTTATGCTGACTTTGTAGGGCCGTGGTCTCCAGAGGACCTGGGGGTAACTCTATGGCTGGAGGGTTGGGAGATGAACACTCGTCAGCCCCTCAGGTCACAAACACGACAGCTGAATTCCCTTGTCTTCTGTTTGTTCTTTTCTTATCTCACCTTGGCTGTCTCCTTCATCCAGCAAGGGCGCACCAGGCTCCTGGTTAGGGCAGCCAGAGTTGCAGCAGGCCCAAGACACGCAGACTCGAATGGGCCTGAGAGACTACACACAGACCACCGTGTGCTGTGTTTTCTGCTGTGAGAAATGGAAGCCAGCTCAGCTATGAGAACACAGAGGGGGTGCCGTTAAGACTGGCAGAGGGAAAGCTACCTGGAGGAGGAGCCACTGGCTCGTGACAGGCAGCTTGTTAAATACCCCGACCAACATCTGTACTGCAGAACATATAGGAGGACTTAAACATAAACAAGCTGCCTTTTATTCCTTCAGCAACATTTACTAAGGGAGTCATTAATCATGGGTGGGAGTGAATGAATTTTGCTAACCAGGGGGTGATCCCACATGTTCTAGGAACTGTTTTAGGCATAGCTGTGTCTCTGTCCTCATAAAGCTTAAATGCATGGATACAATACATTTATATATATATATAGTGTGTGTGTGTGTGTGTGTGTGTGTGCTGGTAATAAGACTTAAAGAAAAAAAAGTAAACCCAGGAAGGAGAATAGGCAGTGCTGGGGGAGGGGCAGTGGCAGACATTGCTATCAAAGCTTCTCTGATAAGGTGGTATTTAAGCAGGGGTGAGGGAGGGCCCCTGAGACAGAGGGGAGGAGATGGGTGAGAGGACAGAGAATGGAGGGGGCTGGCCTACTATTGGATTTAGAGATTACATTGTCCCACCTCTCATCTAACACAGTGGATACAGCTTAGACCCAAAGGGTGGGTGGGTGGGGGAGCTTTAGGAATAGAAGAACTGAAAAGGGAATTTCGCCCCAGATCAGGGACAGAGAGAGACTGGGGGCCATGGCGTTGGGTGAAAACCAGAGTCACCATGTGATTGTTTTTTCCAAATAAAACATTGACACATTCTCAGAAATTTTCTGATTAAAAAGAAAAAAGCTTTCAAAGGGTTAAAAATTCATGTTTAAATTGGTTATGTGTTCCTGTGTAATAAATTGCCCTAAAATTCAGTGACTTAAAACATTTATTATCCCACAGTTTCTGAGGGTCAGGAATCTGGGAGCTGCCTAGCTGGGTGGTTCTGACTGAGGTCTCTCAGGGGGTTGCAGTGAAGATGGTGGACAGGGCTGCATTCATCTGAAGGCTCCACCGGGGCCAGGGGGCTCCACCTCTAAGATGGTTCAGCCACATGCCTGGCATGTTGGTGTGATGGTTGGAGACGGTCCTTCTCAGGTGGACCTCTCCAAAGGGCTGCTTGAGTGTCCTGACAGCATGGCAATTGGCTTCATCCAAAGTGAGTGGCTCAAGAAGGAACAAGACAGAAACCCCAATGTATTTTATGATCTAGCCTCGGAAACCATGGAATGTCAGGTCCGCGGCACCCTGTTTGCTACACAGCTTGGTCCTGTTCCGTGTGGGAGAAGGCTGTGGAAGGGCGTGACTACCAGGAGGCAAGGATTGCCGGGGGCCATCTTGGAGACTGGCTCCCCAAATGGGCAACTAAGGAAAATCTGTTTTTAAAATGACATGAGGGGCGCCTGGGTGGCTCAGTCATTAGGCGTCTGCTTTCGGCTCGGGGCATGATCCCAGGGTCCTGGGATCGAGCCCCGCATCAGGCTCCCTGCTCCGCTGGGAGCCTGCTTCTTCCTCTCCCATTCCCCCTGCTTATGTTCGCTCTCTCACTGGCTGTCTCTCTCTCTGTCAAATAAATAAATAAAATCTTTAAAAATAATAATAAAATAAAACAAAATGACATGAAATTTGTGTTATTCCAGGAAATTTTGGATAAGTGATCACTAAAAAAAACCCCAAAACCAAAAAACCATTCTGCTTGACTAGTATTGCTTAAGGCCAGGTGGGCTCATCATGGCAAAAGAGGGGGCACAGGCTCTGAGTTCATCCAAACTTAGGGTTAATTCAGAATTTCACTTGTTGTGCGTGGACATATCAATCTTCTTGAGCCTTAGATTCCTCACTTGATACAAGAGTGGAGAGTAACAGTAGCCACCTTCCTGGGTGCTCTTAGGACTAACAGTGAACAACATCCCGGTGTGTAGAAGGTAAGGCAATGAATCCTGGTGTTAGCAGATATGGGCTATTTGACTCCAAGAAAGTTTTTCACTTTTTTTTTTTTTTTTTTTGCCTCTCTGTTTCTATAAAATGGCAATAATCATAGTCTCTGCTTCATGGGGTTGTTAGGAAGGTTGAGCATTTTTTTTATGAAGTGCTTAGCCCTGCGTCTGGAACATCCTAGGCCCTATATGAGTATTTGTGAAATAAAATAGTCTTAGTATATAGTAGGAGTTTAATAATGGGTAACTCTCTCCCCTTCATCTAGGCTTTTGCCCCGTGACAGAGGCAGAAGGTACCAGAACATACTGGGGCAAGAAAAAGGTTCATTGCCCAGGTTGAGCGGGCACCTTTAGAATGGGGGGTGGGAGCCTCGCTGGAGTGGTCTAACATGTTTGCTATTCCTTGGCTTTTCATAGCCTCAGATTTCCCAGGCTCTCTTCCTACTTTAAAATTTTGTCCTGACTTTTCCACAGTTAGACAAACAGCTGCAGCCCCAGGCCCCAGGATCCACATGGCTCTGAGCATTCAGGAGTCATTAATCACGGGGTGGAAGCGAATGAATTTTGCTAACCAGGAGGTGAGCCCACCACCTGAACTTGTGACCTGAAAGCCACCGAGAGAAAATGCAGTTCCCTTTCAGAATGTCTTGCTCCTAAACGTCAACTGGCAGAAGGTCCCCCGTGAGTCCCTTTCTGCTCAGATGTTGAGCTGGGGGCTGTCAGGTTTGGAGCAGCAAGTGACATGGAGGAGCTTGGAACAGCCGACTCAGAGAGGTGGCTAACGTCCACGGCTTGCTTATCCTCAGCCAGATACCATCGGACCTCATTTTAGTGCTCACAGTTATCCTGAGGTCTTTTTATCGTTGTCCTAATTTTACAGATAAGGAAACTGAGACATCAAGAAGTTTAGCAGCTTGCATAAGAACACTTACTTGGGAAGCGATAGAGCCTGGATTTAAACTCAGGCAGCCTGGCTCCAGAGGCCAGACTCCAGGCTCTCTGTAGGCCACCCTGCTGGCTCCAGTCTCTGCGCCGTCCCCATGCACCGGAGGGCTCCTCTGGAGAAGAGGACAACAGACACAGGCAGTTCCCTGGTTCTTATTAGATACTGGCCCCCTGGTGGCTGTGGTCAAATCGTTGTACCTCCCCCTGCCTCAGTGTCCTCAGCTACGAAACCAGATACCCCCAAATCCTCCCAACTCCTGGAGAGAAGGACATAGACTTTAGGAAATTAGCAGGCTTAGGCTGGAACCCTGGCTTCTTTGGCCAGGTCCCCTAAGTAGCCTCTCTGAGCCCCAGTGTCCTTTTCTTTTTCTTTTTCTTTTTTTAAAGATTTTATTTATTTATTCTACAAAGATAGAGACAGCCAGCGAGAGAGGGAACACAAGCAGGGGGAGTGGGAGAGGAAGAAGCAGGCTCCTAGCGGAGGAGCCTGATGTGGGGCTCGATCCCACAACGCCGGGATCACGCCCTGAGCCGAAGGCAGACACTTAACCGCTGTGCCACCCAGGCGCCCCCCAGTGTCCTTTTCTATACACAGAGGATGATTAAGCCAACTCCAGAGGGTGCAGTTAGAACGGAATGAGAAAATGTATACATCATGTTGCTATACAGAAGGTACTCAATAAATGTTTTCTTCTTGTTCCCACCCAACCCCATAAATGTTATGAAACTTTACTTTAAAAAAATCACAAACCCATTTGTTTATTCCACAAACATTTACTCCTCTGCGTTCATCCCCAGACTTATCCCGTTACGTTCATTCATCTATCCATCTGCCTGTCCGTGCTCCTCCTAGCCATCCCCTCGCTCATCCACACACTCGTTCACTCAGACATTGACTGAGCTCTGACTGTCTGCTGTCGTCCGGAAAGCTGAGGGCCTTGCTCTCCAGTAGCTCATCGCCTGGGTTCGGCACGTGCTGTGAATGACGCGTCGCGATCAGATGTCCGAAGCCTGCTCAGTCAGGTTTCATTCACTAGGTTGACAGCTCTGTTATTAAAGTAGCTTTTCCCCAAGGTTCCTCCTCACTTAGGAGCAAGGTTCCATGGTTAAACCATTGCTTAACCTCCCATCACGTTCAAATCCGTGTTGTTGAAATAAATCCACGGTCAACGTTTGTCTATAGCTCGCTCGTTTTACTTGACCCGTCCAGCCCCTGCCAACTGGCTCAGCCCACCTCTGGGCTGTTACATGTATTTCTGAGCTGCCTTTGCCACCTGCCTCCTGATTTCTCCAGGAGTGCTCCCCTCATCTAATTGGTCTGAATGGTGAGCGATTACTGACGTGGAACCTCTTTGAAGGGATTATAAATAAAAGGTGGGGAACCCAAGATTGATGTGAACCAGAGGTTGCTGTAATGATAATGAATGGTTTCTCCTAGAAGGTGCATGTTTTTTTTGTTTTTTTTTTTTTTTTTTAAAAGGAGCTAGTTAGCATCTCTCAACCATGATGACCCCACAGCAGGTTAAAGACGGGAGAAGGTAGGGATCCTCTCGGCCGTTGGTGGTGCGTGATAGATGCTGGGAGGGACGAGTGTCATGAGTCATTTCTAAGGAGATAGGAACAGTACCGGGCCCTTAAATATCTGTTGAACCGATGAAAGAATGCTTTTCAGAGTGGAGTAGAGGGAAGCTGGGTTTCAGAATGAGATAGATGGAGCTCAGTATCTTGGACTTGGGCCTAGACACAGCTTTACGTGGCTCGGCTTTGATTTCCCTGCCTATTCAATAGCGATGAGCAGAGCGATCACCTTTCAGAACCACTGCATAGAGCCAGTGAGGTAACATAATGTTCACAGACATTCCACGAGAATGTAAGTTCCCTCCATAAAGTCGGTTTTGTTTATCTCCGTGTCCCCTGGATGCGTTTCTGGCTTACAGTAGGTGCTTAATCTCAAATAAAGATGAGCCAGTTTGCTTTGCTTTTCTTCTCTGTGGTAGATGGACTGTATCAATGGCCCCAATTCTCCACACACACACACACACACACACACACACACACACACACCCCACTGTATCCATGCCCTTTGCCATGTGTCTGCATTTGCTTTCCATAAAGAACCACTTACTTGGCTCTAAGGCTAGACATGTGACCTGTTTTGGTCAATGGGATGTTGTGTGTGACACATGCGAAGGCTTGAGGAGACATTGGCACATCTCTGCTCTTGCTCCAATCCTCTTGCCATAAGAAGATGCTCATGAGGCCTAGCCTGGTGGGGGAGGGGGGAGAGACACATAGTGAAGAACTGGCTCACCCAACAGCCACCTGACCACCAGTCATGAGAGTGAGCTGAGCCGCAGCTGGCACTGCCCAGCCAGGCCCAGCCTAAATCACAGACCCGCAGGCTCACGAGTAAAATAAATGCTTTTTGTTTTCAGGGGCGCCTGGGTGGCACAGTCGTTAAGCGTCTGCCTTCAGCTCAGGGCGTGATCCCAGCGTTCTGGGATCGAGCCCCACATCAGGCTCCTCCGCTGGGAGCCTGCTTCTTCCTCTCCCAGTCCCCCTGCTTGTGTTCCCTCTCTCGCTGGCTGTCTCTGTCAAATAAATAAATAAAATCTTTAAAAAAATGCTTTTTGTTTTCAGCAACAGACTTTTTGGGTCTTTTGTTACATGGCATTATTGTGACGATAGATAGCTGATACAGCCCTCCCCAGTTAATATCTGCGATGGATCTAAAAAAGTGGCCAGGAGAAATAATGAAACACTTCTTGTCATTTTTTTAAATCACACCTGGTGAAATATTTGGTCAGGAGGAAGCTGGCCTGAATTGCTTAAATGATTTTTAATTGGAAAGTCCCAGCCATCCCTGTAGGGCTGTCTACTGCATAGAGTGTAGTCAGCTGGAATAATAATATTAATGATATTAAAATCTTACCTCCACAACTCACTTTAAGATGTCTAAAACCTTCTCTATTTCTGCTAGGTGAGGGGACTCAGGCAGGGTCACACAGCTAACGAGTGGTTCAGAACTCTTCGCACAAGGCATATATGTTTTCTACAGTGCTGTAATAAATTACCACGAACAGTGGCTTCGAAGAGCACGGATTTATTCTTTTACTCCTTCTTGAAGTTAGAAGTCTGACAGGGTCTCAAAATCAAGGTGTCAGGAGGGCTGTGTTTTTTGTTTTGTTTTTTGTGTTGTTTTGTGTTTTTTTTCTTTTTTCTGGAGGGTCTAGAAGTAAATCTGTTCCCTTGATTTTTCTGGCTTCTGGAGACGGCCCATATTTCTTGGGTCGTGGCCCCCTTCCTCCATCCTCAACGCCAGAAATTTGCACCTCTCTGACCATTCGTTTGTAGTCCTATCTCTCTGACTGACTACAGTCAAAAAGTTCCTCCACTTCTAAGGAGTCACATGACTCGATTGGGCTCACCTGGATAACCCAGAACTCTCTCCCTGTGTCAAGGTCTTCCCCCTTCATCACACTGGCGAAGTCCCATGTGCATGTGAACTCACAGGCTCCAGCGGCTAGGACGTGGCCCTCTTTGCAGGACCTCTGTTTTGCCTGCTGTACAAAGGGTCATTTCCAGTGACTCATCTCATCAGGTTTTGGCAGGTTATTGACCTCGCTCCCTTTCTTCTTTGTCCCCCCCCCCCCCCCGGACAACCATAGTTTCTCAGCTCCACTGGTTATAAAATCTCAGCGTTTGGCCAAGTAGAGAGAAATGCGAAACACTTTCCCTAAAACAGATCTTGAGGCAAAGTTGCATTCGAGTACTTTGAGTCCAGGGTATTTCATATTCCTATAACATCGCTTATTGTTAGCTGCAGACATGGTTCTGGTTAAAATGGTCCAAAGGGTGTGTTCCTTCAGCATTTATTGCTTACTCATCTCTCTTGGTGTAAAGAGACCAGACCCTGTAGGAGAAACGGATTTATTTTATGGCGGGGTAGCAGCAGCAGAAATTACTTCATGCAAATGAAGCTTGGCAGTGTGACTTCATGAATAAGAAATGAACCGGTGCCTCCTCTCCCCACAGGCTATATTGCGCACTGGGAAATTAATTGTGGCATTCACTGGGTGGCCCCGGCTTCTCTGTCAGGGTTTCAGGCAGACACAAAGATGCTTCCCTTCACCCAACTAGATATAAAACATCCATGTCGTTTATAGCTTTGCTCCGTATTGTAAGTGAACAATGGGCGGGTCTCAAGTCTAAAAGCTTCTGAAAACCTTTTAAGACTTGAGAGCTCGGGGTGGAAGTCAATATGGCACTGAGCCACACATAGTGGCCTTCAGTCCAGATCACCTCTGAGTTGACCGAAGATGGCCTGGCTCTTTTGAATGACAGTATCCTCAGTGGTTAAGCACATGGTTCCAGGAGCTGAGGTATCTGTGTTCAAATCCCTGCTGTGCTCTCCTCTGGCTGCACGACCTTTGGCAAGTCACTTGATCATTCTGTGCCTCAGTTTCCCTATCGACAGATTAGAGATTATAGTAGCACCTCATAGGGCTAAATAAGTAAATGGGAACAAGGCATTTAGAACAAAGCCAGAGAGCTCTACTGACTCCAGGCTATGAAATGCCAGAGTATGTTACGCCAGCTAAAATTACAATGAACGGAAAGTGCTCTTTGCTGATGATGGTCTTGGCCTTCAAGGGTCATCAAGATGAAGTAGAAAAATAAGAGTAAAAATGAGAAGTCTTGGGTTCCAGCCCCACTTGTCTAGATAATTCATTTACCTTACCCTACCTCTGTTTCCTCATCTGTTGGATGGAATAATGATTGTTCCGGGTATATTAATATATATATACATATATATTATGTATATATATGTATATATATACGTATATATATGTACATAATATGTACATATACACACACACATACATACATATATACGTGTATATATGTGTGTGTGTGTATATATATACACATACAAATCACCCTCAAATTTAGTACCTTCAAATAACAACCGTTTTATTATAAGTTATAACTTTGTGGGTCTGGAATTGGGGCAGGCCTCTGCCGAGTGATAATTCTGTTCCACATGGCATTGTGTGGACTAAGGTCACTTGTGGAATTCAGCCAGTGATGAGCCGATCTGGAGGGTTCCAGACAGTTTCGCTCACATGTCCGGTGCCGGGCTGGAGAGACGCCCTAGGGCTGGGCCCAGGTGGAATGGTCAGCTGAAGCACTTACATGGGGCTCCATCAGCGTGGTGGCTTTAGGGTGTGAAGTTTGGTGCTCGCAGAGACCGTGTTCCAACGGACAGGGGAAGGGTGCTGCCACCTTCACAAGACCTGGCTTTGGGACCCAGCACAATGTCACTTCTGCCACATTCTGTTGGTCCGGGTGGAAATAGAGCCCATTCAAGGGGATGATGGGATACAGACTTCACCTCTGGAGAGGAAGTTTGTCAAAGAATTTGCAACTTTTAACCTTCAAGATGATTCTGGTCTTATGAACATGGTGTGTGGACACAAAGTACTGGGTAAACATGGTGCTTGTTTTTGTTTTTATTTAAGAGAAAGAGTGAGATATAGAGTGAGTGTGAGCAGGGGGAAAGGTAGAGGGAGAAGCAGACTCCCTGCTGAGCAGGGAGCCCAATGCGGGGCTCGATCCCAGGACCCTGGGATCGTGACCTGAGCCGAAGGCAGACGCTTAACTGACTGAGCCACCCCGGTGCCCCATGGTGCTTGTTAAAGTGAACTATCTGGTTGTCTTTTTCAAAGGTCTCATCTAGGCTCATGATGGCGACATACATAGAGAAGCTTGAAGGCTTTGATCCCGCCGTGTTCTAGAATTCTGCAGCTTCCAACCTGTCGATGATTCCAGGCCTGATGGAGGAGGCAGACTAAATGTTTTGTTCATGTCAGACCTATGTAAAAATGGAATGTACTGCTTGTGTGAGGGAGTGAGGGTCCTGTCACTAAAAATATTCAGGTCTAAGCTAAACGACCACTTCTTAAGGATTTTCAAAGTGGTCCAATGTGAAAGGTGGAGCTATGTGACCTGTGAGGTATACTTGGGGAATGTTTATGACTCCTTGATTTCTGGGGAAGGCCTCTAGGTCTTGTATTCTCAGTCCGGAGTGCTAGGAATGAAGACAGTTTGGAATGACTCACAGGGCTTTGTGACTCTACCCCATGGGGCTGGGGACAGAAGCAAAACCTGCCTCCCTGGATAGTCCCCCCCACTGACTTGGAAGACAGGGAAAGGGAATTAGCATTGTGAGCAGATATTGGGGGGTGGGAGCAGACTCTGCTAAAGCATGATCTCATTAGATCCTCTCACCTACCCTGAAAGATGGTATTGTTCTCCTGATTTCTTACATGAGGAAACTGAGGCACAGGGAGGTTAAATTACTTGTCATGGAGTTCAAGACTCACACCCAGGCTCCAAAACCCAATCTCTTCCCACTTCTGCGTTCCAGTCCCCCCAGTGGGAGCACACTGTGCTAACTGGGCTTCATTTGGTTGCACAAGACGGAAACTCCTTTAGGGCGGCATTAGGTAACAGGGGGCATTTAATGGAAGGTACCAGAGAAGCACATAGAGCAAGTAAACTGCCAGGAGGATAAAAGAGCAGTTGAGCTTAAGGGACACAGAAACCATGCCTGGGAGAGCCAGTAGGGCTCTTTCTGTAGCTCCTGCCTTGGTTTCTCTCTGCATGTTGGCAGAATTCTTTTGTGCTGCAGACTGACCTTATCTAGGTGGCAGAAGGCATGGCCACTAACCACTCCTAAGATTTCTTATACCCAGCTGTAGACACCGGAGGTGTGTGTAAAGAAAAACATACTGAATCACTTAGTCCCAAGTTAAAAATGCCCAAGGAGGGGGAGAAATTCGTTGGTTCAGCTTGGATCAGGTGTCCCTAGTGGACCTACTAACCACGGTTTGGAGTGGGTAGGAGGGTCCCTGTAAGACAAGGATGGAGCAGGCGGGGGGAGAAGAAGACGACTGGTGCTGGTCAGCAAGGCTCTAAATGACCACTGTCTCTCTTAGATGGGAGCCATTCCTAGGGCTCATGGCAGGACCGAAGAGCCACAAATCACATCTCACGTCCAAGTTCAGCCTGTAGGCGGCCCAGCCATAGCATAGGCTGAGTGAGAAGGCAGTCTGCCGAGATGTGTCTTAGAGCAGCTTCTCCAGAACACAGAACCCGAGGCAAAGACTAAGATTTGGATGCTTCCTTTGGGGGGTGCAAACCCAGGCAGCCAAGGTGAGACAGAAGGGAAATGAGGTGAGAGGCTGTGAAGCAATGCTAAGTGGCGTGTTACCTTGACGGCGCTTGTCTCACAGAGAGCCATGGAGGAACACCGCAGGTCACCACACAAGGTCTCTTCTGTGGATGGGCGTCAAGGAGAAGCTGTCGGGAAGTAGTCCATGGAGAGAGGAAGGGGGGAGAGTGGGTGCCCAGCTCCCTCTCAACCCCTATTTCCCACTGGTCAGTGCGCCCAGCGAGGAGTTAACTCTTCTTCATGCTTGTGTCCCCAGCGCCATTAGCAGCCTCTGGGATGTCACTTCTCACACCAGGTTGCATAGTATTCCATCCAAGTCTGGAAGAGGTCAGAGGAGCCAGAAACCCTGGGCATGGGGCTGGGCAGGGCCCACACCCCTGGGGCTCACAGGAGGTGTGCCACAGATGGCAGAACGCCTGTGCCCAGGTCAGGCACAGACGCAGCCAGGGCCGAGGGAACAGCCCTTGAGAAGGCCTTTGGGAATGTTCATAAGGTTTATGTCCCAAGTGCTGTGTGACTTTGGGAAGTCACTGCACTTCTCTGAGCCTCAGTGTCCTCAACTGTAAAATGGGTTTGATAGTACCCACCCATCTTCCGGAGCAGAAATTCTATCAGTTCCGTTGAGTGTGGTGCCCAGCACGTGGCCGGCAGTAAATTCAGAGCACATTATTTGTAGGATTAGGAGTGGCTCAGTTCTGGTGACATTAGCAAGGCTGTGTTCCCTGGGGGAACACCACTGAGTTTTGGTAAAAACTCTTGAGCTAGACTATTGGGTGGATGGCAGCTCTGAGAGAGGTAAAAAGAGGGAGAAAATGCCAGCCGGAAAGGAAATGCATAAAGTATCTGTCCATTGCTCACTCCTCACATAGGACCTGCTGCATAATTTGTGGGGATTACTGCAAAATGGACATGTGGGACCCCTTGTTTTAAAATTATTAAGCATTTGAAGACGGCATCAGCAGATCATTAAACCAAGAGCGGGGTCCTTCTGAATGCAGAGACTTATCCAACTATATAGGTCACACGCCCATGACACCAGCCCTGTCCCCACACTTACACATTGTCAGAGTGAAGCATGTGCTGCTTGCTGTGGGCCAGAGCCTGGCAGTGATCCCTTTTCCCTAGCAACCTCTCTCCCTGCCTGTGCCGGCTTGATGGGGTCTTGGAAACATCCCAGGATGGGGAGGGATTTTGGAGCTGATTGAAAATGCCTCTACCTGAGCCCTGATGGTGTCATCAGCAAGTCAATGGGTAACATAGCGTTTAAGGGCAAATACAGAACATATACATATATATACATTTTTTCTGTTGATGCGATTCTATGTACTTACAGGAGTGTTGCCATGGTGATTGGCAGGGCCAGCTGTTGTTTCATTTCCCCCAAAGAATTGTATGGTAATGATGGTCCCCTGGAGAGTTCTCCTGGGGCAAGGAGTGATATTAAAAATCTGCAAATCAATGAACAGGTAGTGTGTAGAACCTCATTCTCATTAGTTGTAATTAACAGGATTGTACAGCACGTTGAGGCGAAGTGGCCAATTTGGGATAGAAATGTAGAGAGTGGACTGCTTTTGGAGCCTGGGTTTGACCCCTCACTGTCATTTAATAGCTGGGTCACTTAATTCCTCTGAGCCTCAGTTTCTCCATTTAGGAAATCAAGATCATTATACCAAACTGTGGGGGCATTCAAAATAAAGTACACGAAATACTTAGCTCAGTTTCTGGAATGTTGTAGACATGTATTACATGGTTGCTATGATGGCAATATTAATGAAATTCATAATAATAATAATAATAATAATAACAATAATAAAGTTTCCATTTATTGAGGACTTCCACCTATGTGTCCCAGTGTTTATCTGCATTATTTCATGTAATCTTTATTTCATTTAATTTTTATAGCAAACTTATCAAGTGAGTAAATTGTTATCTTCATTTTATAGATGAGGACACAGAGAGTTTAAGAGACTTGCCTGAAGTCACATAGCTGGTAAATGACAGTGTCAGAACTCAAACCCCTGCAGTCTTACCACAGAGCCCAACCCCTTCAACGCTATACACAGTGCCCCTGCGATGGGGATTAATGAAGACACGAAACCTGAAAAAATGCTGAGAAATATGCAGTCTCCTAAATTTCATGTTGGTTCTGGGAGGTTGGTCCTTGAAGAAATAAAGAGTACATTTCTTTCTGTAGCAAAGGCAGTGGTGAGGCAAGAGAGGGGGAGAGGGGCGTTTGAATAGGCGTCTAGTGGTGGGGGCTGCTCTGTGGACCAGGTTTGCTCGGTCCCAGGGGTTCAAAGATCTCTTCCTAGGACTGTCCCACCGATTCCTCTGGAGTTGCGGCACCCCCCCCCCCCCCCCGGTCTGAATTATGGGTTAGGACCAGTCAGGATCAGTTGGCTGACTCACCGACTTCCCCCTCCAATGGTCCTTCCTCTGCAGGGTTCTGGAGCTGGTGATCTTCGGCTTCCTCCAAATGAAGCAAAACCACATAAGTATTCAAGCACAAAACCAGCCTCTTGGACTTCTCTCCAGTTCTATCTGTTTCCTCAAATATGGCAGGGAACTACTCTCCCCAAGGCCTTTACACATGTGGCTCTTACTTCTTGGGCTGCTCTCCCCAGCCTTCACTCCTAGCCCCACTCATTGTTAGGCAAATTCCGAATCATCCTTCATATCTGAGGGAATTGTTACTTCCTCAGGGAAGCCTTCCCTGACTACCCCCCACCCCAGGCTCTGTTAAACCCTTTTGTTATAACCACTACAGCCACCTGTCTGCATTTTGCAGCATTTATCAAAATTTTGATTAATTATGAGTGTAATGATTTGATGACGAGCTGTCTCTCTCAATCTTTTATTTCTATTGTGTCCTCGAATGCTTATAACAATGGCCCGACTCTGAATTTGCTGAATAAATAGATGGATGGATATAACCTCCAAAGTCGCACTGTCTGCACTGCAGGGAAAGCTTGCGCCTGCAAGGTGAGAGCTCACGGGTCTCCCAGCTTCCTCGGTACCTGGTAGGTTGATTGTGGTCCTGCGAAGTGTTCAAGAGAAAACAAATAAGATAAAATAAAATCATCACATAGCAGGTTCGTGGGGGAAGGAAGGAAAGAAAGTAAAATTACTAAGTATCCACTGCATTTCTAATTTAGTCCTCTTAACCCCTACGATATAGGGGAGGTGATTCGCATTTGACAAAGGAGGAACCAAAAAGAGAACAGAGCATTAATTAGGGCAAGTTAGTCCTTCCTCTGGGCCCCGGTGCCCCGTCCTATTAAGTGAAGATGGGATCGGGGGCTGACACAACCCTCAAGATCCCTTCCAACGCGGTGCTTCTCTGACTGAGATTTAGTCCCCTGATGTTATCCGTGCATGTGTGCGTGGGCCCATGGACTCTTCTGAGACAGGGACACTGTCATTAGCGTGAGCACTGGGACTGCAAGCTCTCAGAGGCGCAGCCAGCCTTGGGTAATTACGTCCCAAGGTTCAGACAGGAGTGGCCATGTCCTGTGCCCCTGCGAAGGCTGGAATGTCTTGTTCAGCTTTTATACCATGCCATAGGAAGGATTATAAAGGGATTAGATGCAAATGCATTTAAGATTTGGCTGCATCAGACTTGTATCCCCAGCACTGATAGCTGGGGTATTTATTCTAGCCAGGATCATAGGATGCTTTTCCTAGCTTTTTCCTGCTGAGCTCTGAGAAATGATAATGCAATCAGCGGAGGCAAGGTGGGAAGATCATCAGCTGCCCCATCTTCTTTTTGCTGGTTCTTCGGATTTCATCAATGTATACCCCCTTAACCCCCTGATTCTCTGCTCCTACAACTGTAAGGAAGAAATGGAATTTTATTCTGGAGGCTGGACAGTTAAACCCTTGCTATTTGCTGGAATTGCTTTAATCTTACCCAAAACCTTCAGCCAGAAATGTTATGAGCTGAATCTTACAGGCAGGGACCCATCCCGGGGAATGGGTCTGGGGGCCTTTTCCTAGGGGTGTTCTTCCTCTAGGCATTCGTAGTTTCCAGGAGGAGTTATCTAGTGGTTTTAGTTCTTTGACTCCTGTGGTGCAAACAGACTGTTAGGTCGGCAAAATAGAAGCTATTTACAAGTTGGGGAAAAAAGGAAAAAACCAGGACACTTTAAATGGAAAACAGGACCAGGGAAAGGTACAGAGGGACAAAGTGAGAGGAAGCTATCCAGGAGATGTTGTTGGTCTGGGAGGGAATGAGGAAGACCTTTTTAGGAAGTAATAGTAACTAATCCTTCCACAGCTCTCTGTGCCAGGCCCTGCTCCAAGCACACTGTGTGTATGAACCCACCGACCCTCACGGTTACACTCGCAGTTTGATACTCGTACAGTCTGTTTTAGACATGAGGAAATGGAGGCATCGAGAGGGGGGAGCCAGTGCTCTCCACCGAATAGCCAGACTTACCCTCTGATAATGGCAGTAATAATTACAACCATGAAAATACTAACAGTGGTGGCCACAACTTACTGTTGACCATGAGCCTGGCTCCGGGCTAAGGCCTATCTCAGGTAATCCTAGCACACACCTCATGAGGACGTAACTACTCTTATTCCCAATCGTACAGGTGAGGAGACAGGTGCGAGGTTAACTGGGCTGCTGGAGGTGACAGCACAGAGCCAGCGCTTAGGGCCAGCACGGTCCCAGTCTGAAGTCTCCGCTCCCGGTCACCGCACAGCACCTTTCGTGTGATGCCCTGCCCGGCGAGGACTGATCCTTTAGTTTTCTCACCAAAGAGCACTGAGAAATGGGCAGCTCCTTTCCCTCTCTTGAGTTTTCCTTGGCCGCTGTGCCTGTGGCACGCTGCGAAGAACACAGAAAAGAAAGCTGGGCGCTGGGGGAGAGGACTCGGAGTCATCAGAGTAGGAAGACCAGCTCTTTACTCGTGTTTAGAAACCTAAAAAGAGCAGGGATTGCGCTGGATTTATTTGCACGTGATGTGCTTTATGAAGTACGATGTGTGTGTTCAGCCTGCACGTCTTGGTGGGTCCTCACCGCAAGGCTGTGGGGCAAGTAAGTATTAATCTTGGTGTGCAGCCGAGGGACAGGTCCGGGAGGCTTTGTCAGGGTCTCAGAGCCAGGAAATGGCAAAGCCTGTCCCTGCGCCCATATTTCCTGACTCCGAGTCTGTGGGTCTTGTCAGGCCATGGCTCCAGGATGCTCGAACCGGGTCCTGGGGGTGCTTAAAAAGTGAGGAAGGTCTGATTGCACTTACATGAAATGCCCGGAACAGGCACACATAGAAACAGAAAGTAGGTTCATGGTCGCCTAGAGTTGGGGAAGAATGGGGGGGGGGGGCAGAGAACTGTTAAGGGATGTGGGTTTTGGGTTTTTTGGGGGGGGTGGGGGTGAAAGTGTTCTGAAATTGATTGTGGTGACAGTTGCACAACTCTGAATGTACTAAAAGCCACTGGGTTGTACACTTTAATTGGATGAATTGTATGAGCACGACGTATCAGCGGAGCTGCTCTTATCTAAACAAACATAAGGAAGGCGTTTGGGGGTGTGGAGCAGGGAGGGCAAGTGCGTGAGAAGTGCCAGGCTGGGAGTGGGAGCTGGGTCTTGCAGCCTTTCTGGTCCATAAAGCCTCTGGAAGCGGACACTGTTGACTTCTCATCAAACAGTTGCTATTTCTCTGCCAGTCTCCATCACCCTTCTGTTCAGGCCTGGGAGGTAATGCTGGAGGGGATCACCGCCCACATCACCCAGGCCTCAGTGCCCTGGGGACCACCCATGGGGCCTGTGTCTTTGCTGGCGCCCCGGAGAGCCCGGCAGCCTCTCCCTAGCCTCAGGCCTTGCCATCTGGCCCAGCCTTACTCTTCTGACCCAGGGCACTTTGCACGTCCAACCCAGACTGAAAAACAAAGTCCTATCCAAAAACTGCATTTGCCAAACAGGAGTAGATGTAGCCAGTAACAACACATTCTGGTGTCCAATGGCCAGAATTCGGCTCACTGTCCTCTGGGGGCCCTGCCTAATGCCTTTTGTACCCCAGCCCAGCCTTTGACATTGCTCAGCCTGGACAGATTCCAAGGGAAATAGACAAGCTCTGTTTTCCTTCCCATCAGGAAACCACCCTGTTCCCTGGGGAGCTCTCCCCCCAGGAGGTTCTGTGGGGACCCTTAGGTGCCCTTCCTCTGAAGATGGGAGGGAGGTAGAGTGTCTGGTCAATGCTGAGAGTAGGGGGGCCGCGGGGAGGGGGTGGGTGGTACTTTGCAGACTCCTCTGACTTTGTCTCCAGGGAAAATCGCCTCTTTCATTCGCTGTAACTGAAACCCAAAGCTGGCAGCCTCCTCTCTTGGGCAGCCACTGAGCACAGACGCTGGGACTTAATTAGAGATGAAGGCGGGAGGGAAACCTGAGAGGGGAAGGAAGCTATGGGAAGTGGTACGGACATGCCAACTGCCAAGTGGTCCAAGTGTCTGAGAAGCCAGGAGGAGAGGCTGCATGGAGGGAGGGCGGAAGAAGGAGGGAGCAAGTCCCATCCGCTGATGGTGGGCTAGCATCGCAGGTCACTGTCAGGCATTCACACTGTATTTTAGTTTCTTAGAGTAGAAGCTCTGTTCCTTAGGATGGGGCAAAATGGCTCATTTGAATTTCTAGATAACTTAGGCAGAAACCATTTTTATGTTTTAAGCTTTGCAGGAAAAAAGTACCCATTGTCTCCTCTTTGTCAGTCCTGGAAGCCTTTCCAGCACTGTGTCTCAGTATATTGATGTCCCATACATCCCTTCACAGGCGTGCCCCCCATATTTTGATCAGATCGCAAGTAGAGCTGATTTTTGCAACGACAGAATATATGTACGGTTTCCACTGGTTTGGGCGCTGCTACGAAGAGGGGGTGCAACCTGCTGTGGATAAGACGTAGCGAGTTAGTTCTCAAGATCGGCTTGAAAGATGTGAGAACTTGGCTCGGATAATCCATAGGAGAGCTCAGAAAGGGCACAGAAGACCTCCACTCACACACGGCGAACCAGGCTGGGGAGCAGGACGGTGGAGGGGTAGCCAGGACCGCGTGATTTCCATCGATGCTTTCATAGCCCCTGCATGACAAGTGCGATAACTGGGCACTTTTTAAAAAAATTTTTTTTTAATTTAAAACAATTTTTTTAATTAAAAAAAATTTTTTATTCTTTTTAATTTTATTTATTTATTTTTTAAAGATTTTAATTTTTGAGAGAGAGCAGAGGGAGAGAGAGCACCAACAGGGGTGAGGGGCAGAGGGAGAAGCAGGCTCCCCACTGAGCAGGGAGCCCAACGTGGGGCTCGATCCCAGGACGCTGCGATCACGGCCTGAGTGGACGGCAGATGCTTAACCGACTGAGCCACCCAGGCGTCCCAGTGGGCACTTTTATAGAAAGGGTGAGACTTGGTTCTGTTGCAGCTGCAGCTATGTACTTATCACCGACTCGCTTCATAGTGCTTCACGTCTTTGTATCCCTTAGAGTGTGTCATCCACAGCTTTTGTATTTGAGGGGGTGTTACTCTCAACCAAAAAGAGTTGAGACCCGGTAGTGCGGAAAAGCAGGTGGGAGGTGGAATGACGCTAGTCATCTCAAGTGGCTTGTTTGTATGGAAAACTAGGCGGTGGGGGCCAGTGCCCCCTTGGGAAGGCTTGCAGGTTGTCCAGACAAATCCCAGAGTGGTGGCACCCGGATGTGGCTGCCATGCTCCCATCATTGAGCAGCAGCAACAGGGCGTCTCCACGGAGGGGACGGAGGGGCGTTCCGGGGCCAGGGTGCAGATGGGGGGCTCCGGAGGACAGGCACACTGTATGCATGCCCTGCCCTCAGGCGCCCATTATTTTGTTTCTTTTGTGGCCAATTGTTATGGATTGAATGACATCCCCCAAAAGACAGATTGAAGTCCTAACTCTCACTACCTGAGAATGCAACCTTATTTGCAAGAAGAGTCAATATAATAAGATGTAACTCATTAAAATGAGATCGTATTGGAATAGGAAGGGCTCTTGATCCAAGATGGCTTGTGTCCTTCTAAGAAGAGGAGAGAGAGAGACACACAGCCAACAGACCGCCATTTCTGGAGGCAGAGATTGGAGTCAGGCAGCTGCCAGCCGAGGAATGGCGGGGATGGTTGGCCACCGGCAGGAGCTGGGAACAGGCAAGGAAGGAGTCCACCCAGAGTCCCAGCGGAAGCACAGCCTGCGGACACCTTGCTTTTGGATTTCTGGCCTCTAGAAGTATTAAGACAATAAATGTTTTAAGGCACCCAGTCTGTGGACCTTGTTACAGGAGCTCTGGAATATGAATACGCCAACTCCCGCCATGCCAGGCCAGTGCAGCCTGACCTCTAGTTTTTCTTTAAAAATTCTAATACCTGCACTGAGATCAGCACGCAGGCCCAGGGGCCTGCGGGCCATTCTTTCTCCTCAAGATGCTTTTGCAGTGCTCTTTGCCTGTCCCTGCTGTGCTTGTCTTGTAGAGAGCCCAGAGCAGGGAAATCTTCGTTTGCCCCTTTCCAAGTCCCAGGGTGGGACTGTTGTCCTCAGAACAAGAACAATTTAGTTCCTCCAGTTTCTCATCAGATCCTCTCAATGATGCCTTAATATTGCTGTTAACCTTACTTTTATAGACATTTTAAGTGAAATTATTGGTCACCCACCCAGCCCAGTTCTCCCCATCAGGCCGCAAGCATCCCTCAGGTATGGCCCCCTCCCACATAGCCTGGAAGCTGCTGATGGGACCCGAGTCCACTTTTTCCTCATCTCAGAGAGAGCAGCTCACTAGCCTTTTATCCTTGATGTTGGATATGAAGGTATATTTGACATCTCACCCTAAGAGATGCTCCGTAAATCAACTGTGCCTTTGCTGTCTGGGAAGGAATCACTGAAGAGAGGATTCTGGGTAGAAGGTCTGGCTGCCCAGGGTGAACTCTTGCCTCCCAGGCCAGCTGGCTGGTTGGCCGTCCTCAGCAGAGCTCCAAGCTCTCTGGAAGAGTCTTCCTTCCCTGCAGCAGCTGCTTTTATGAGGGGAAGCGTTGGACTCAGGAGCCTGATCAGAGCAGGCGGCGTGGCCCACGCAGACCCCGGCTGGCCCTGGCTGTGTGCCAGGCTGAGACCAGCCCCAGAGGACAAGTGTTGAGGGGCCTTGGAGCACATCCCCCTTCTGTTTTAAAATGGGACAAGCTGACTGGGGAGTTTGGAAACTTAGGCTCTCCCCTCCCACTAAACTTAAGACTTTGTAGAGTAAGAAAATAACAGCGAAGCCCATGGACTTTGGGTTTTGACCACCACCGGCTCTGAGCATGGCCAGCCATGTGATTCTGGGCAAATTACATCACATCCGTAAGCTTCGGTTTCCTCAGCGGTGGAATGAGGTGAAGTGGGGGTGGGGGAGGCGCCTCACCTGGGACAGTGCGTGTGAAGAACACACGTTCGTGTATTTAGAAAGTGCGTTGCACAGTGTCTGGCACCCAGAGGAATGAATTTGGAATGGTGAGAAAGTGACAGAGGGATCATTGCTAATTCCCTTCTTCTGGCCCCACGGTCCACTTTCTCTGTTGCCAGCAGTCATTAGATGGTCCTCTCAGAGGTGCACCCTGAGAAATGCACAGCCACCCTCGCACCAGCCTGGAGGGCTCTGGGGTGTGAGCGTGTCCTTGGCGGGGGGGGGGGGGGTGGCTCTTCTGTGGGATCTCCTCCCTGATTCAACACTTCCTCGTTCTGAGCCGGAGCGCTCGCATGTCCTTGGGCCAATCACCAAATTCCTTCCAGTCTCAGTGTCTTCTGGTAAATTGCTGAGCAGATGAAGTAAAACGGTGCCCACGAGTGGCCCATCAGTGTCTGGTATCAGTCCGGTATCACACACTCCAAACTCACATGTGTCTTGCCTGCCAATAAGTGACTATTTTTAACCCTACAAGGAGGGTGTGGTTGAGCACCAAAGGCCTGGGACTCATTCCAGAATTCCAGGTCAAGCCACAGAGCTGCATGAGGCTCCTGACCAGGCTTATCCAGCAGTTGCACCCGGAACCAGTGACACACCCAACAGGTGGAATGGCTGAAGGAGTGGTTCTCAGCCAGGGTTCTGTGGCCCCCACGTGGTATGCCCAGCACCCTTCACGGACAAGGGAACCAATGAGAATCAATGGGCAGAAGTACTTTTGTTATAACTGGGTGGGAGAGCTAGGGTTTGAACTCTGACCACGTAGCTCTAGAAACTCCAGCGATGCTTGCACACCCTGCTGCCTCCCACCACCTAAAAGATAATGGCCACTCCATGAAGATTTGCTCAGTGAAGGAAGGAATGCGAGGACATCCCCCCTTCCAGTTCTGGCAGCCAGGAAGGCTTTCTCTGGCTCCACCTGCCCAAGCACGTTGGTGCGCCGTATTATCCCTCCCATCTGACCAGACCTGGCCAGGGCAGGGGAGTTCGTGGAGACCAGACCTGGAGGAGATGTCTTTCTGCAAATAGCTCTTTGGAGGAAATGAGGCAAATTGTGTGAACAGCACAGGAGTGATGATTCCACGAACACTGGCCGGCCTGTTGGGGAGATGCTGTGTCTTCTCTGGGGATGCTGAGGCTGGAAGCGGGATGTACTTTTGATAATTCAGCTGCAGCATGAACCCGCTAATTAGGGTTGTGTTTATTTTGTGCTGCGTGCAGCAGATTTGATGAACTGAGCGGATGGAAGCATTTTGAGGGAGTAGCTCTCTCTCTCTGGCTGAGACTTCCTTTAACTCTCTGGACCTGAGGGCCCTGAGGTCCTTTCTTTGCTACGCCTGAGAAGGCAGAAGGTTTCTGGCAGGGCACTTGGAGCTGGGCTCTCCTGTCACTCAGGCAGCCCTTGGCTTTAGGGACCATGGGGATGATGGCCGCCTCTAACCCTCTTATGTGCCACACACCTGTAAACAAACACTCGTGGCAGTTTTATCAGACTATGGCCCGGAAGCCAACACCATACCATTTCCAGGCAAGTATGGCCATGTACAGATGAATTTAAAAATGTTGCTGAAATCTAGAAAAGCATCAAAGGACTTGCCAGGGCAGAAGGGAAGGAGCCATGGGATGCCTCTGACATGGCAAAATCCTCCCGATGGCCTGCGGGCTCCTCTGACTGCCTCTGCCCCACACATCCCGCCCGTTCCCTATCCTCACACCCTACTCTGAGCTCCACCCACACCACACGCTTTCTGTTCCCAGGCCAGCTCCTTCCTGGCCCAGGGTCCTTGCAAATACTCTTCCTTCCTCTGCCTTGCTTCCTCCTATCTCCTCCTTTGGGGCTCCCCTCCCTTATTTCACTATGTCTTTGGGGACCCTAAGTGCAGGCCTCTTGCAGAGAACTTGAGCTCCCCAGTAACATGAAAGATGGTCTGGATTTCTGGGAGGAAGGGCAGGAGAGCCCGGTGGTGTGTGTCCAGGTATCTCTGGGTATCAGACCTTCTGCTGATTTCTGGCATGATCTGGCATTCACAGGAGGCAGAGCTGTGGGCCTCGAGAGAGCAGAGGCCACTGCCAGCTGCCACTGCCATTTCATTACTCATCTGCTAATTGTGGCAAATGGGGATTTTACAGCTCCCCCGGCCCTCATTGGGAGTTGTGGCGGCACTTTGATGGAGAGGGGGGGATGGAAGGCCGGCCTGAGAATCCCTTCCAGAGGCCCATGTGTCTGCCTGGCTGGTTCATTTGGGTCCTGCAGGCCTGAGTCTGGGTCCGAATACCATTTGGTGATGAGGTAGGGAGGGTGGGGACCCCCAGATTCTAGGCAGAGTCCCTCTTCTCCCATGTCTTAGTGAAATCAGCAGCTTGGATCGTTCACATCAGGTGGTCAGTGGTTCCTGTGGGGCTCAGAAGGGTGGCTGGGTCACGTGTGGCTCCTGGGCTAAGCTTTGGAGAGAAGAGTGTGGGGACCAAGGACAGAGAAGAGACTTCCTTCTGGAGACCATGGACCCGGGTCCTGAGTGGCCATGGGGAGCCAGAACAGCAGGGAGTAGGGCTGGGAAAAGCAGTCTTGGGAGCCTGACAAGCAGGAGCTGGCTGGCTCCAAGTGACAGGTCGCTTAGCCTCTGAGTCTCAGTTTCCTCACCTGTAACATGGGAGAGTAATCCTCGCCTCTGCGGGTTGTGGGGAAGATGAAATTAGATAATATGCCTAAGTGCTTAGCAAGAAAGGCTGGCTTCCAAGAGCCAGCTGTCGGGGAGGGAGAAGATTCTCATGCCCTGCCCAGCTCACAGTTCCCTTCTTGGCTTATCTTCCTTGTTAGTGGGGCTGTTCAAGGAGCCCCCATCCTCTCTACACCCCTGCACTAATAACCGTTCATCTGAGCTGCCATCACAGAGCACATTTTAAACCAGAGCTTAAACAACATACCTCTGATCTTTACAGACACCCTGCAGGTAGGTCCTCTGAGATCCATTCTCCAGATGAGGATGCAGGAATCTAGGAGGATAAGTGACTTGCCCAGGGTCACTCAGGGTGAAGCAAACTCAGGACTGTCCCTCTGCCTGGCTTGGAACCAGAGGTCAGCTGGATCCTTCCTTTCTCTTTGGCCACTGTCATTTGGTTCTTTTTCTGCAGAGCTCTAGCCAGCTTTATCTGTCCACCCCTGCTCTGAGAGGTGGAATGCAGCAGGAGCTAAACCAGGGTTTTGGAGTTCAGACAGATGGGGGGTTGGATCAGCCCAGCTCTTACTAGCTGCACAGCTCCAACAAGTCATTTGCCCTCTTTGAATCACACGTCCCTGTTTGTAAAGTGAAGATAAGGTCTGTTTCATAGAGAGGTCACAAGGGAGTGGAAGCATTCAAAGCCATGCTAAGGCCCGGAGAGATGCCAGACTCCTGTCCCTTCCTCAGGGGCAGCGGTGCAGCTTGGAATTCTCCAGAGAGCCATCTTCTGCAGACCATCCAGGGGGTTGGGGGCAGACTGGACACAAAGCTGGAGTGAGCCCCTCACAAAGGCCTGCCCTTCCTCAGCCATCTCCAAGCCACGGGACCAACACCTTATCCTTTCTAATAAAGAGAGGGCTGGTCCAGAGAGTATCTGTGTCTATGGTTACAGGAGTGTGGCCTCCAGAGGCTTCTGACTGGGCGAGGCTACCTCACACCTTCACAAGACTCACAGAGTTGGCTAAGGGGCCCACAGAGATGCCTCCTCCTTCTTCCCTTTCTCACCAGCTGGGGGCATCGGGGCCTCCCACCCCCAATCTGAGCAGGAGCCCCTGGAGCCCTTCTTGTGCTCCCTGTGGTGTGTACCCAGGCTTCAGACAGTCACTCGCCCCTCCACTGGCACCACGTGGCCTGCATTTGCAGGTGTCAAAAGGGCCCTTCTTCACTGTGATGCAATCTTTCCACGTTGGAGAGAAATCATGAATGTCGGAAGTGGAGATTGCTGGGTTGTCCTGCAGGAGAGGAGAAAATGCACTAGTACCCCTGTTGTTTCATGTCTGTGCTGAAAACCTTCCCCTGAGGTGCCCCATGTCAATGAGATAAAGACCACATGCCTGAGCTGGCGCTCAACATTCTCCGCGTACCCTGACCTATCTCTGGGGTTGTACTGATAGTTATTATTATGGGGAATAATGATGACTGTTGATTAACATAATCAACCACCCACATTTGAGGACTCACAGGCTGTGAGGCAATGTCCTAAGCACTTTACTTGCATTACATCACTGAATGCTAATGACAACCACAGGAAATAGGGGTTAGGTCCCCATTCTCCAGTGAGGAGACTGAGGCCAAGGGAGGGTAAGTCCAGAGCCTGTTGGACTCCAAAGCTCAAGCCTGGGTCACTCTGCTAGACCGTCACCCATACGTTCAAGGCCCCCATCTTCTCTTCCTTTTCCTGACGGGTCGGTCTCCTGTGTGCCCTCCACCATCTTCCCTCAGGCTTGCTCATGCTGTTCCTCTACCAGGAAGTCTTGGGAAGCAACATGGTGTAGTGGATAAGGCACAGGTTCCAGAGCCAGGCACACCTGGGATTGGAATTCTGGCTGTACCACTTCCCAGCTGCCAAACTGTTTAAATTCCCTGGGCTTCAGTTTCCTCACCTGGAAAACGGGAGCATGGCATGGCATTGGTTGCTCGTTGATTTGGTGAGTCAACATATGCATAGTGTCTGGTTAGTAACACTGGCTCACTTGTTCACGCTCTGCCTGAAACCGGAGGTCCGGTTCTCACAGCCTCTACACTGAGAATTTCTCTGAGTAATTCAATCTGTTGACATTTCTTCTTCCAAACCCCTCTGTGCCACCACTGCTTCCCTTGCTCATCCTATCCCTTGAAGGCGGAGGCTGACATTGACCTAGTCCTGTTCCCTGTATAGTACAAGAGCTTGATCCAGATTTGTGGAGTAATTGCTCTTCAGGGTTCTTCCCCATCTATACCTTGTCTCCCCTTCTCTCACTCTGTACCCCCAGTATCTTTACCCTGCACTCCCCCATCACACACCTGTGCCCTACCATGCCCAACTGCCTGTGTTTCCTCAAACGTCAGTGTCCTTTCCTACCTCTTAGACCCTCTGTCTGTATTACCCTACTCTATTCTTTTCCTGGGTAACTTCTGCTCTTCCTTTGAGATTTGGTTCAGACATCCTCTCCTCCTCCAGGAAGCCTTCCCTGATATTCCAGGCTGGTTAGATACCCCTCTTCTGTGTTCCCCCAGCCCTTCTGCTGACCTCTCCTAGCACTTGTCACAATGTATTTGCCGTATTTGTCCAGTTGTCTATCTTGATGGCTAAGCTGCGATCCCCTGGGGGCAGGGACTATGTCATGGTCATCTTTGGACCCCTGGCGTTTGACACACTGTTCACCATAAAGCCACTGGTTGTTGAGTGGATACATGGATGAATGGATGGATGAGTGCCTGGCTGAAAAATTCTCAATACTTGCTATTTGAAGTATCTGCTGACTGGGTTATGCACTGTCTGTGCCCGTGATGTGACTCGGCCACTTTTGCCTTTGCATCCTGGAGACTGTGCCAGGCTGTTGGGGGATAGGGCCCAGAACTGCGGAACTGTATCTAAATCTGCATGTGCATTTCGTGCTTCCAATTCAAACCTTGTTCATTAGCACAGCAATTAACAGCGGTGCCTAATGACAGATGGCCCGGCTCCGTGCCTGAACCCCTGGCTCCACGGTGGGCTTGGAGTGGGGCAGACACGTCTGGCAAGGTTGATGTTTTCATTGATCTAGCAAGTCTGAGCTCCCAGGGCTGTCGGCTGTGAAGACAGTGAGCTGACGTCAGCACCAGCGTTGGTGGGGGCTGGGCCTAAAAGGGCCAGACCTTAGAGCTAGCACTTGGAAAGGTTGGGGAGGGTGTCCTGCTTCCATTCTAATTCTAGGATTTTCTTTTTTTTAAGATCTGAATTTCATATTGGGAAGCCCTAGCACACCACCCCTAAATTTTCTTAAGCCACATAAGCTCTAGGGAATTCTTCAGGAGTTGGTGTCCCTTTCCTATTAATTCCTTAGAAGCTTCTGGGCTTTCCACAATTATAATGTAGAATTGTAATGATCAGGCCCCTTGGCTTAAGCTAACAGACACTTGGAGTTTAGTATTTAGAGTCGTGTGAGATCTATATTTGTATAAACACAATTATATTTAAGCGACTTTGGGGAGAGAATTTTTTTCTTCCTGTTACTCCCTGGTTTGAATTGGCACAGGGGTTATTATTACTTTGTGAACGATATTCATTTCTCCATGAAAGGAATATCAAATTGGCATTCAAATGGCCGTCTTGGTCATAAATTCAAGCCAGGGTGTAACGTCCTAAACCAGAGCAGATTTCACGGACCTGGAATCCATCCCAGAGTTATCCTGCTATCCCAAGATAGAGCTAAAAAGATCTTCTTGTCTGACCCATATACACGGGGAAACTACGACCCAGAGAGCTACACTGATTTGCCCAGGAACACACAGCAAGCTAGGGGCCCAGCTGGGACCTCTTCCCTACACCATGTTTCAGAGCTAAAGAAATGCTCAAGCTTTGCCATGTACCAACCCCAAACCACTCTCGCAGAAATTCTTCAACAGGTATGGGCTATGCCTCCTTCATGGCCTGCCCACAAACTCCGTCTGAGAGAAAGAGAAGAGGGCATGGACTGAGGAAGGCTGTGGTCTGTTTTTAGTCATGCAGAAACCACACATCTTGTTCTGAGAGGTGTTGACAAGGAGCTCCGCTGGAGAAGAAGGTTAGCTAAGGTTGAGAAGTCCCCTGGTAGGAAGCCTTTGCGATGCGGCCCTTTGCTTGGATGGGGGGCTTAGGGGCAGAACCGGGGAAATCTCCTGGCTCCCCTAAGTGCCAGTAGGAGAAATACGCATGGTGTAATAACCTGCCCTCAACCTGCATCTTCTTACCCAGTGGACAGGCTTCCTTGAGAGAACCTTCCTGTGCTCTGTTCAATATACGAGGTCTCCCTCCCTCCCTCATTGATCTGTAATCCTAGGTGTTTATCTGATGACATGCTGAGGTCACGTGAGGAGGAGTCTTGGTCCTCCTGGGTCTCCAGGTTTATTTGCAGCTTGTCACCAGGAGAGAGAAGAAGAGATTCCTGGGACAAATGTCTTCAAGCTAAGGTCCAGGTGGTCTTGGTGACCCATGGACAGGTCCCACCTCTCCTGATAATGTTCCCACCTCTCTGTCAGGGGATGTCAAGGTTTAGGTGGCTGTTGTGAAATGTTGGCCTGGAAAAAGGGTTCATTCTCTCTCAGAGTCGTACTGAGGGTGTCCACGGCCCTATTCCCAATTGTCCCTGGGGCAGACCTGTCCTTTCTGTCTTTGTCTTTATTTTTTATTTTATTTTTTTTAAGATTTTTTTTTTGTTTTTAAGTAATTTCTACACCCAACATGGGGCTCAAACTCACAACCCCAAGATCAAGTGTCATACGTTCTACCAACTGAGACAGCCAACACCGTTGTCTTTGCCTTTTTATTTTTATTCCTAATTTCTTTTCTTTTCTTTTCTTTCTTTTCTTTCTCCTTCCTTCCTTCCTTCCTTCCTTCCTTCCTTCCTTCCTTCCTTCCTTCCTTTGTCTTTTTAAAAATTTCTCTGGGGCCCTATAGTGGAAGGAGGGTTTAGGCACACATTCTCTTCTTAGGATACAAAGACACGATCAAAGTGTATCCAGTCTCAGGGACATTTTCTTTTTTTCTTCTTGGAAGACAGTTTTTTCTTTATCAAAATATAAACAAGAGGAACTTTGATGGGAAAAGTATTGCTCCTAACCCCATCATCTTATCATAAAAATTTGCCCTTCTAGTCTTTGCATGGGCATATATATAGTTCACATAATTCTAACTTTAATAGAAGCATAACTTTTTTTGTATTTTTAAAATTTAGAAAATTCATTTACATGCTCTATTAGGCTCAGAATAAGCTTGTGTTACTTTGTTCAACAAAGAAACCCTAAAACCAGTGGTTTAAACAAAACGGAAGCTTCCTTCTCTTTGATGTGCGAGGGCTCCTTCACAACCACGCCTGTGGTGGAAGCATATCACCGGCCCACTTTGTTCCAGCGTGTCCCCTGTGGCCAGCGTTGCTGTCGAAGTCCCAGGCCCCTGAGGCTCGTGCCCCCTTAACCACTGCGGGGGAGGGAGAGGTAACGTGTGTTACACGCAACAGCGTCTCTGTCTGTCTGTCTGTCCTTCTGCTGACAACCATGCTGCCTTGCCTTCAGTGTTCTCAGGTGGCCCGTGTCAGACACCAGCCCAATGAGCCTCCATTCTCCAGCGGACATGCGCTCCCCAGCACGTTAAAACTGCACTCTCTAAGCGTGAGGTGGGGGCCCCCTCAAGGTAGCTCCCTACTCCTCCCCCCAGCAGCTCTCTCCAGATCCAGGACTGTCTTGAATTTACCAGACACTGACCATGAACTTCTGCATCTTAGTTCACTGCACTACGCAAAATATACACTGTCTTTTTGTCTGTCTTAGGGTCTTGGCTGAAATGTACATTTAGTCCTGATTCACAGGCTGGGCTGGTCCCTTCCGAGTGGTGGGGCCTGTCTCCCCACAGAACTCCTACAGCGGAGAATTCCTCAGGCTTCCCTGAGTATCTTCTGAGGGCTGAGGATGCCAAGTCACCAGCTCACAAGGAGAGAACCGCCCCCCCCCCCAGTCCTGAGGATTAGACTACAATTGTTTCTCTTAATAAATGGTTGGGGCCTGGTCGGGGGATTCTCCAGGAGCTTTGTGAAAGCAAACTACGTTCATTCTCGCTGCCCTGTGATTTGGTGGCAGTCATGAAGGATTTTTTTTTAAATTTTATTTATTTATTCGACAGAGATAGAGAGGGAACACAAGCAGGGGGAGTGGGAGAGGAAGAAGCAGGCTCATAGCGGAGGAGCCTGATGTGGGGCTCGATCCCATAACGCCGGGATCACGCCCTGAGCCGAAGGCAGACGCTTAACCGCTGTGCCACCCAGGCGCCCGTCATGAAGGATTAATAACTTTTGCATCAAAGAAACATAGCACCTTCTTAGTGCCTGCCCCCCACCCCAGCTGCACTTTTCTAATCCTGGAGAGGGCCAGGGAGTGGCAAAGGGGCTGAAAAAGCAATGGTAGAATGAGAACACAAGAAGGAGGTGTTTTCCAGGAAGACCTTTGGCATGAGTCCACTACAACTCTGCCACGGCGGGCTCTGGGCGATCCCCCCTCCCCTGCAATTTGTAACAATAGTGAGTATTTTGCAATGTGGGGGTGCTGCTCATTGGGCAGCGCACAAGGTCACATCTCTTATTTCATCCTTTGCTCAGCCTGCAGAGGGCTGTTTCTCACATGTATGGTCTGCCTTCCTGAGGCCTGAAGCCCTGTCGTCCCAGCCCCAAACCAGGGACGAATCTGGCAGGTGCTCAGAGGCCGCCCGGGGAGCATTTACCATCGCCCTCCAGGATGGAGCCTGTTTCCTTTAACCTCGAGGCTGCCAAGTAGAAAGGCTAGGAAAACAGTGGTTCCCACGTCTTTGGATTTTACAGACCAATAAAAATTTTTTAAGAATGGGAAGAAACTTATTTTGCCAAGTAAGGACATTGAAGAAAAAGAAGCCTAAAAAATGGGGGCGCCTGGGTGGCTCAGCCATTAAGCGTCTGCCTTCGGCTCAGGTCATGATCCCAGGGTCCTGGGATCGAGCCCCGCATCGGGCTCCCTGCTTGGCGGGAAGCCTGCTTCTCCCTCTCCCACTCCCCCTGCTTGTGTTCCCTCTCTCGCTGTCTCTCTCTCTGTCAAATAAATAAATAAAATCTTAAAAAAAAAAAGCCTAAAAAATGAACATTTCCTAGCACCATCATTTCATAAAAGAAAGGACACCTTAGCGCACACACGTGTACACACACACACACCTAATCTCAGCGTAAACAACAGCCCTTTATGCTAAGTGAATTCAGATTTTTGTATGAAAACTCCCAACACTGTCCTTACTTTTCTCATTTTTTGGTGACACGTTAAGACTTCACGGTAGCCTGTTCCTTGGATTAAAGCTCGGAAAGCACGGGCGGACGTTACTGAATTAGTCACAAAGTTAAGTGCATTCAGGTATGCAGAGAGCCGCATCTCACTGCATTTACTGATGTCAGTGTTTAACACATGGGCGTGGATTGCCAAGTTCTCGCTGAGCACTGGCTTTGTGTGGGGATACATATGGCTCCCTGACCCCAAGGGAGTGTGCACTTCAGTGACAGATATGGAAATGTCACCTCCTCAGGGAGGCCCTCCCAGACCACCCCATCCAGAGTGGCAGCTGAGACCCTCACCCTTCCCCAGCTCCAGTAATTCTCTAACACGTCACCTTTTTTCTTTTACTTCAGCACTCTTGCCTTTATGGAAATTTCCTTGTTTATGTCTTTGTATCTTCCTTTGTGGCTCATCTCTGCTCTAATAGAATGTAAGCCCCAGGAGTGCAGGAAGCTTTCCTGCCTGATTCTCCACTAGCGCTCCCGCACAGAGGAATGGGGCTACCCTGGGATGGTTGGGGTAGGGTGGGAGCCTGGAGTTGGGGCAGGGGAGTGGGATGCAGTTCCCCATTGCCCTGGGTCTCTCACACTGTGCATAACCTCCTCAAATCACTCCATGGTCAGGTGGGGAGACTGGGGGACACCCTGCTTTGAACGGCTGATTTGGCTTCTGAGTCACTGGAGTTCCAGCGAGGAAAATAATTCGGAGTGAAACAATAGTGTTTCTTGAGAGAAAGGAAAAAAGGATCTGCTTTCTATCATTTAGCTCCTTTGCTGAGTATGTAGAGGTTGCTGGAAGGTCATGGGGAATATTTAGAATGGAAAACTCAAAAGGCTCCCCACTGCCCTTCCTGCAGCGGAAGTCAGCGAGCCCAGCAATGCAGGCAAGGGGATCACGCCTGGTGGTCAGAGAGGTCGCAGGCAGGAGGACCAGAGCCTAGCATTAGTATTCGGTCGCCCTGGCAAGGAGGTGGGTGTGGGGACTGCCTAGGTGTGGGGCTGGGCACCGCGTAGCTCTCTCTCGGGGGATCGTCATAGTCACTGGAAAGTGATTGCAAGCTCCTTCCACCGTGTGCAGCTCCAGGAAGGCAGGCTAAGGTGAAGCTCAGAGCCCGCCAGGGGCATCAGGATCCAGGGAGTGAGCGCCGCGTTTGTGGGAGAAGCTCGCTCAATGGTAATAATGTGAGTTAATATTTGCTTAGAATTTGCCATGTGCCGTGTGCGTGCACCAGAAATGCTCATAACAATCGTAGAAAATAGATGCGATTGTTATCTCCTCCTCATGCGTGAGAACACGGAAGCTCAGAGGGGTGGGCAGCTCCCCCCCGGAGGTCGTGCTGCTGATGTAAGACCTCGCAGGGACTGACATCCCAGCCGGCCCTGCCTCCCACCGAGTGCACGCACACCTCTGAGCTCACCTCCCACTAGCCTGTGCCTCCCCAGAGCTCTAGCTCTAGAGGCTGGAATAACAATAGTCATACTAGGAATAAGTGACAAGGGAGTGCCTACTGTGTGTCAGGCACTACACAGGTGCTCTGGGAACATTAACTCCTTGAATCCTCCCATCAGCCCTGAGAGGTACGTGTTCTCATTCCCACCAGGCACATGAGAAACAGGCTCAGAGAGTCTGAATGAATCTCCCAAGTCACACAGCCACGAGGCGATAGTTTCAGAATTTGAACCCAGGTTGGTCTGACTTCAAGGCTCCCTCAAAAGCATCATCCCGTGGGAAAGAATTCATTCAAGCAATATTTATGGAGCACCTACTACGTGCCAGGCACCGGTCCAGAGGGTAGGGGTTAGACCCTTACCAGGAGAGACAAAATCCATGCCTTCGCAGGGCTCACATTCTGGTGGGGACAATAGACAATTAATGCGGAAAGCAATAACTATGTGCAATTTCAACTAATTATAAGTTATTTTAAATATTAAACAGAGGAATGAAGCAGGGGTGAGGGTGACACGGAGCTGGGGAGGTTGGGTGGCTTGTCTTAAGCACAGGCCCCCTCCGGCTGCGCCCTGAGCAGAGACGGCAGGTGGGCAGGGCAGCACGGGGACAGACCGAGGCGATTGCTGGAATCCACTTAAGGGACAGGCGTGGCTTGGATCAGGGTGGTGGTGGATTGGCGGGAGGTGGGTGGATTCAGGATTTATTTTGAAGTGACTCAGCAAGACTTGTTGATAGATTGGAGGTAGATTGGGAAAGAAAGTGAGGGGTCAAGGGTGACTCCCAGATTTTGACCGGAACGACCACAGGGATGGAATTGCCGGTTGCTGAGATGGGGAAGGCTAGAAGGTCGGGAATTCAATTTTATGATTTGTGTCTGAGGTGTTTATTCCTCATCCAAGGGGAGATGTTGAAAAGCCATTGTGATTTATGAGTCTGGAATCCAGAGGGTGTTCTGCAGTGAATATGTACCATATTTCATCAAACATTAGACGCCACTGACTGCGAGACCACCGTGATTTTATGTACTACTCTGAAAAAGCACTGCCAATTAAAGTAGGGCACGTCCCAACTTCAAAGATACTAAAACGTGTCTTGGAATCAACAGGATATAGTCGTCTTGGGAGTTTCCAGTATAGAGAGGGCAGTAAGGGTGGTGGGAGCTAACAAAATCACCGAGGGAGCGATGGAGCCCAGAGAGACAAGTATAAAGACTCCGCCCACTGGACAGCAAAGTTTCAAGCAGGTGCACGCGTGGCCCCGATCCAGCCAAACGCAAAGACAGGCAGGTAAAGCTCTTTTTCACAGGCAGATGCCATTGAGTCCCTCCCGGGGAGAGGCTTCAGTCTAAGGATGTGGAGCTCAGAGTCAGGACCAGTGGTACCAACCCATGACATCCCCCAGCATCTGCTACTCAGCACCATCCAGGAAGACTCACCTGGGGTCAGCCCTGGCCTCAGTTTCCTCATCAGTGATCCGTGCATATGACGTCTGCTCTACCCTCCTCAAACCCAGAAAACAAGCCAGCCTCTTCTTTTTCTGGGCCTCTGTTTCCGCACTTACAAAATGAAGATTGGACGGAGTAATCCATGACCCCCGTCCCGTTCTGGCATTGTGATAATAACACAGCACTTTGAGCATCTGCAAGGTGACTTACATAAGTGTTCATCATCACAAACAATTATTTGGTCATCTCAGGGAAGGTCAGCATGCCAAGAACCCAAATACCTGTCCAGACCCCATTTGTCAGTGGTGTCCCCCTGGGTATCCCACCTCGGGAGCTCTAGCTGCTTTTCAGACCATTGAAGGGCTACGGGGTTCTCTTATAAAGCTCACATCTAAGCAGTCCATAGGGTTTGTCAGTTTTGACAGCTGCTTAGAAGCAGAAGTTGCGAAGAATGCTTTGAATGGCATTCACTTCGATCCTGAAATCCCTCAAACACTAGGGCTAGAGTTGGCTAAGGCAACCGCGAAGATGGCCGAGAACAAGCTAGCGGAGACTCCGAGGCCCGGTACCCCCCTGCCCAGCTCTGTACCTCGCTCATTGCCAGGGAGCCATCGGAGCCTACCGTGCCCGCACTTCACCCAGGAGCCCCGAAGTGTGGCCCCGTACCCTCTGTAGCCAGCAGAGTTCGCCCTTGCTCTCCCTGCCCCACTTTCCCCTGTCGCGCCTCACTGCGTGCCCGGATGCACGGGCTCCCTCCCTCCGAGGCGACCCCTGGGGCTGGAAGGCCCGCCAGGTCTGTGCTGCCAGGTCTGCGCTACCAGGTTCCCGTGTGTGATGCTGGCTGCAGTCTGCTGGGTACTCATGCGCTCTTCAGCGGTGGTGGTGTTCTCAAGCTGTCCTACAGAACCGCAGCTGCTCGGGAGACCCTGCCCAGTGGGGATCCCTTCAAGACTTTGCCACAGCCTCTAGCACTCATCTGTTTGTCTCAAAGAAAAAATATAAGAAAAATGTTTTTTTCCCCAAGACATATCGTCTGTTTTTATTTTATGTGTAATTCTCGAACTCAACTTCATAGCACCATGGTCAGAGCCCACAGACAACCCCTTCCCGTAATATGACAAATGAACTTTAGGGTGTTGCCCCCCCAGAAATGAGGAAGGTAATTTGTTTCAAGGTCTTCCATGCTCTCATGGGAAATGGAGTGGCTGCTGGAAAGGTCAATGGAGAGAGAGAGAACTGGCACTGGCTGTGGAGGTAACTCTTACCCAATCCTGTGGACTCAGAGTCTGGTGCTCTCTTAGACCCCATTTTTGCATGTCAAGGGCTGGTATCCACACAGAGTGGTGCTGAGTGGCATTCCCTTGATCAGAGAGGGGTTGTCAAAGGTTGCTTGGTCTTCTCTGTTGCCATGACAAGGTTTCTTGAGCAGGAGGTGGGAGGGAAAAAGTGGATTTGAGTGAGTTTGAGTGATGGGACAGAGCTGGCTATGGGCCTAGGCCCAGCCACAGAGCTGACCAGAGTCCATCGCTGTCAGCACTTCAGTGAGGGTTAGAGTGTAAATGTTGGCACTGGGGAACTGTCCTGGCCATTGTAGGATGTCCAGCATCCTGCCCCCGACCCACTAGATGCCAGAAGCACCCCCCACCCAACCCCAGATGAGACAACAAAAAATATCTCCAGACATTGCCAAATGTCCCCTGAGGAGCAAAACTGCACAAAACCCCTTCCCCAGGCTTGAGAGCCATTGGTGTGAACAATTTCCTCACCCTCCTAAGAGGGTCATCAACTAGCCTCTTCCTTGCATGTCCTGGGGACTTCCCGAGAACTCTCGTGTGGCGTGTGACCACAGGGCTGGGTGAAAGCTGGACTCCGGTATAACCAGGTTCTCCCTGTCCTTCTAATAACTCTCCCCTGCAGACACCACAGAGTGAAAGCTTCTCTGGGACAGGTGCTTTCTCTTCCTCTCTATCCCTGCCAGGTTCCTTCTTATCCTCCGGCACACCAAATGTGTCCCCACCTCAGGACATTTGCACTTGTTGCTCACCCTGGCTGTGGGTCTCCTCATCGTTCATGGCTCTACTCACGTTGCACCATCTCATGGGCCGACCTTGATCATCATTCCAGGGACAACTTATTGTATCTCTCTGCTTGAGTTCCTTCAGAGCATTTTCCACCCTCTGGTATCATCTGGTTTGTTAATTTGCTTGTTTGTTTCTTGCATTCCTCCCCCACTGGACTATAAGCTTCCCAAGGACAGAGACCTGGTCTAGTCTGTTCCGTGCAGTGTCCACGCTGCCCACTGCGGTGCATGGCTAATGGTTGGTTGAACGATCTGGGTGAGCATTACTGAGCATCTACTCCTTGCTGGGCACTGGGCTCGGGGCTGAGGATGCCGAGGCGAATAGCACAGTCCCTGCCTCCTGGGAACTCGGTGCCTCGTGGAGGGAGAGCAAGGAAGGAAGTGAGGCTAGGGAAGTATGGGAGCATGGAAGGGAACAGGTAAACCTGGCTGGTAGGTGAGGAAAGATCTCTGGGGAGGTAGTTAGAGGGAACGGGGAATGCACAGCCCGCACACAGTCATGGAGATACAGGGGCCGTGGATGATGCCCAGGGGACAGGGAAGGAGCATAGCCCAAAGCCCCAGGCAGTGGAGTACCAGTGTGATGCCTGACACAGCGGGAGGTGAGGGCGTGGGGTCCTTGAGGCCAACCCCGAGAGGCCTGGACTCCCATAGGAGGACATTGTGACCTTATCCCACAGCAAAAGGAGCCACAGAGGCAGCATAGGCTAATGGTTAGGAAGGTAGGCTTTGAAGTTCGTCTCAGATCTTGGTTCAGATCCTTACTCTGACACGACCGAACTGTGTGACTGTCCCAGAAATGTCACGTCTTTTCACCTCTATTTTCTCATTTTTGAAATGGGATTAACATTTATCTTGTTGGGTTGTTGTGAATATAAAATGAGTGCTTAGGACAGTGCCTGGCACACAGTAAGGCCTCAGGAACTCCTTGCTATTCCTACTGGTGTGGTTAACAAGGAGATATTGGAGGTTTTCCAAACAGACAAGGGATGTGATAGATGAGCATTCTAGCAAGATCGCTCAGGCAGCAGGGGGAACAGCAGGTGAGATGGAAACCAGGGAGAACAGTTAGGAGGTTGCTGGAAGGAAAAGGGAGGCGGGGGGAGGCGGGGGCGTGTGTCCCAGGACCCGGAGCATCTCCTGTGGCAGACTGCAATGGCAGGAGCTATGGCCATACTTTGCCCCTCAAAGGAAGGGCACAGGGCGTCAGAGGAGGAGCCCCCACGCCTGACAGGCAATAGACACTAGGTGAGGACCAGGTGGGGACTAGGGCTCAGCCTGACCCGGGCAGCTGACAGCCTCTGCACCCCTGGAAGATGCAGCCAGCTCTGCATTTCAGACAGCCCTCGCCCCCTGGAGAAGATGTGGCTTGCCGTTTGCATGGGTGATATACTTTTAATTAAAATGGTAATCATTTGAGCATTCCCTAAAGTTTTACTTTGGGAATTTGCCTTCTCGCAAGCTCTGCCCTAATTAGCATTCTCTTTATCTCTTATTAATAAATTATATCTCAGCAGTTTCATCCACCTCCTTTGATCACCGAGTCTCATCATTGCTGAGCCAAACTCCTTTCCATATTGACATTTAGGGTGCCAACAGGCCCAAACCAGGGGTGTGAGAATTAGGGTTCTCAACTCCCAACAACCTGGAGATCCATCGCCTATCTGTTCAACTGGGCCCCAGGCAAGCACACAACATCTGTACCTCTGAGGTCAAGAGTGTGGACCCCCTCGTACTTAATTTGAGGAAGTACCTAGATTAGGCAGATAGGCCCGAGGCAATGACCATAGAAATATTAGGACCCAGGACCATAACTAGGAAAACAGAAGCAGAAAAATTGGTAGGGTAGCTCACAGGCTTCAACCCCAGGCCAAGAAAGGTTAAGTAACCTGATTCAGGTCGCAAATGCAGGTAGTTGAAGGTTAGGGAATCGGTAGAGACTAATGTTTTCTGGGCATCTACTGTGTGCCAAGTCCTGTGTTAGGGGCTTTATGTCCATGGTCCCTGGTACTATTCCAAGCCATCTAACGAAGTATAGACAGTTTTGTCCCCAGTCTCCAAAAGAGAAAACAAAGTCTTGGTGAAATTCACCAACTTCCCTAATGTGACGCAGCTGGGAAGAGGTCCACTGGCATTAAGTCAAGGTCCGTCCAATGTGCAAGACCTTTCTCTGTTGACTGCACCATGCTGGCTGCATTAGAACCAGGATCATCTCCTGGATCGAACCCCTCTGACCTGTCTTTTAAGGCCCCCTCTGGAGGTTGTGTTAGACCCTTGCCACTCAAGCTGTGGACCATCTGCTCACTTGGGTTCATGTTACAAATGCAGAATCTCTGTTCCCGGCCCACACACAGAAAGAATCTGCATTTTGACAAGATCCTCAGGTTGTTCAAATACTCACTAAAGTTTGGGAAACAAATTAGAGATTTGATATTTGTTCAGTACCTACTACTAACCCTCATGAGCCTTCCAAGGTCAATGTTATTCCAACTGAACAAACGTGGAAAAGTTAAGTGACTTCTCCCAGGTTTTATATGCAGTGAGTGGCAGAACCCAGATGTGGTCCCTAGCCTTGGCCCTGACCTGGATTCTAGAAGCTGAGGTCTAAGATTATCCCATATTTTCAGGTTGGTGTCCTTGGGCTTCAGGATGATGCCATTTTTAGCATTCCCCTAAGCCCAACTGGTATCTTCTACTTCATCCTAGTCAGATTGTAAGGCCATGAACTTGGGCATAAATGTCGTTTCTTTTTACAAGAATTATAACTGGCCAGCATGGAAACTGATTATTTCCTGGAGAGCAGGAGTTTGGATTGGCAATCGTATATATCCTTGATTAATGAAAAATGGAAACATTAATTAATTACCTTTCAAAAATTGACGTGTTACAGGAGACAATGGCTTTCAAACTGCTAGCAGGAAGGAGATTTTAAAAGGAGTCCCTAGGGGTCCAGTAACAACTTCTCATTTGTGTTGAAGGAAAAAGCCAGTGGACCAACATCACTAAGCATCAGGGAAATGCAAATCAAAACCACAATGAGCTCCCTCACACCTGTTAAAATGGCTATTATCAAAAAGACAAGAGATAATGAGGGCTGGTGAGGATGTAGAGAAAAGGGAACACTCATACACTGTTGGTGGGGATGCAAATTGGTGCAGCCGCTATGGAAAACAGTATGGACGTTCCTCAAAAAATTAGAAATAGAACTAACATATGATTGAGTGACTCCACTCCTGGATATTTATCCAAAGGGAATAAAGACACTAACCTGAAAAGATATCTGCACTCCCATGTTCACTGCACCATTATTTACAATATGGAAACAACCTAAGTGTTTATTGATGGATGAATGGATAAAGAAAATGTACACACACACACACACACACACACACACACACACACAGGAAAATTATTCGGCCGTAAAAAAAGAAGGAAATCCTGCCATTTGTAACACCATGGATGGACCTTGAGAGCATTACGCTAAGTAAAATAAGTCAGACAAAGACAAATACTGTATGTTCTCACTTATACGTGGGATCTGAAGAAACCAAACTCATAGAGATAGGGAACAGACTAGTGGTTACCAGAAGTGGGGGGTGGAGGATGAGGAATGGGGGGAATGAGTGAGTGAAGGTGGTCAAAGGGGACAAACTTCCAGTTCTAAGATGAGCAAGTCCTGGGGATGTAATGGACAGACAGGGTGGTGACTACAATTAACACGGTATTGTATATTAGACAGCTGCTAAGAGAGTAGATCTCACCACATACACACGTAAAATGTAACTAGGTGAGATGATGGGTACGCTAACTAGATTTATCCCATTAATCATACTGAAATACATACAGACATCAAATAATTACATTGTACTCCTTAAACTTATACAATGGTATATGTCAATTTTAGCTCAACAAGGCTGGAAAAATAAAATAAAAATTTCCAAGTTAAAGAAACAAAAAAGAAAGCCCATAGAACCTCAGGAGAACGCTGGTAGGGGTGCTGCCACATGCAGTATTTATTTGTCACCAACCCTATAATAACAGCAACAATAACGACAACATATCATTTTAATAGTAATACGAGCAACCAACACGAGGAGCCTGCCCAGTCTGTGGCAGCTGATGTTCTAAGCCAGCCTCCCGAAATTTTATGAGGAAGGTCTGGAATGAGGTCTGTTTGTCACCCCCATTTTACAGCTGAGAAAAGGGGGACTCAGGGAGAGTAAGTGACTCGCCCAAGGCACCCGACCTGATAAATAGTGGAGCCCTGATTCAGACCCATCTCCCAAATGTCTGTTCTTTCCACAGCACCCTGGCTCTCATGCGGCTTGGCTTCTGTTGGCCATGCCATTGAGGCTGGTGGTTACATCTCGGTGTTTCAGGGATGGGGCTTTAGAATGGGCCACGTGTCAGCAGCCACCAAGTGGACTCCCTCTTTTCCCCCTGCTCTTAAGTGAATTCTGGGTATGGTCACCTTTACTATCCACGTCCAGACAGGCTTTCTCAAGTTCTGGACGCAAACTGTCCCCTATATCTAATCTAGGCCAAGTGTCTTTTTTAAGCCAAATAAACCAGGGTTCGAATCCTGGCTTTGCCAATTTTTTTGTGTGACCTTTGCAAGTTGCCTCTGTGTCTATGGAAATGTGGAAATAATGATAGCAGCTCGCTCGTGGAGTGCTGTGAGGCTGGAGAGGGAAAGTATGTGTGAAAGAATTGGCCTGGAGGTTGCATTTTGCAGGGAAAGCACCCGAGTTCCAGAGGAATGAGCAACTTGGCAAGGTTTCCAGGCTTCTCAGGGGAGGCGCCAGAACCCAGACCCGGGTCCCTTACTCACGACACCTCCTGCAGCATTTGTTCTGCAGTGGGTTTGATGAGAAAATGCCACGTGGAAAGCAGCCCCACCCATTGAAGAATCCCACTTTGCTTTTTGATTCCCGTATCTTTAAATACCATTGACACTGGAAAGGCCCAGGTGAGGTCCAGTAACCCAGGCAAGCTGTGGCTTCTCTAGAGTGGCCTGCCCAGATGGCTCCTGTCTATCTTTCAGCTTAATTCCAACCGTTTCTGCGAGGTCTCTCCTGGCCAATCAAGCTTTGGAAGCTTGTCGTTCATATCCTAGTGCAGTCCTCTGTTTTATTTTCAAATTACAGCTTTCTTATTTATACTCCTGCGCTTCGTGTCATAGTGTAGGTCAGTTTGTGTTTTCTTTATTTAACGCTACCATTTTCTAATTAAACTTTTTATTTTGAAATAATTCACATGCTGCTGTAAGAAATAATACAGGGAGATCTTGTTTACCCTTTACCCAGTTTCCCCTCAAGGGTCAAAACTTGCAAAACTATAGTGTAAAATCACAACTAAGATACTGGCATTGTGTATCTTTTTAAAAACTGTATCCTTCCGGGGCACCTGGGTGATGCAGTTGGTTAAGCATCCGACTCTCAGGTCGTGATCTCGGCATCTTGAGATTGAACCCTGCGTGGGAAGGGATATTTTCTCTCCCTCTGCCTCTTCTGCTCATGCTCTCTCTCTCTCTCAAATAAATAAATAAATCTTTAAAAAAAATCCTTTCCACTAGAAATTAAGGCCATTATATCAGTGACCTTGTCTTGTTCAACAGAATGTTCTCCACATCTAAAACAGTGCCTGACAGACAGGAAGGGTATTAGTAAATGTTTGCTAAATATATGAATTAAAAAATATAATGCAAGGGGCACCTGGGTAGCACGGTCGTTAAGCGTCTGCCTTCGGCTCAGGGCGTGATCCCGGCGTTCCGGGATCGAGTCCCACATCGGGCTCCTCCTCTGGGAGCCTGCTTCTTCCTCTCCCACTCCCCCTGCTTGTGTTCCCTCTCTCACTGGCTGTCTCTGTCAAATAAATAAATAAAATCTTTAAAAAAATAAATAATGCAGGAGCCCGGTGTCATTTTCAGCCGTTCCTTCTTTCCCCCCAGTCTTCAAGGGTCTCTGTGATACCTGGGCAGGCTTACCTCTGAAAAGTCACAAGCTTCTCCAAGTTCTGTGTACTGAGTCTGATCGAGATAGTTAGTCTGCAGGCTGGGGCAAAGATTGTTTCAGGGGTAAGCATGCATGAATCGTTTGAAGGGCATCAATTTCCAGATACCCAGCTTGTTTTTCTACTCTCTCAAGACTGATCTGCCCAAGGAGACCTACCCAGAGGGGTTCCCAGACGCTCTTCTCCTACTTGACGAAAAGTAGACCCCTCTCATCCCATGTCTTACTAGGATGTTTTGCCCTTGGATTTCAAACCACCTGAGGTGTCAAAGGGATAACTTGAAATATTGGTTTGGAGTAAGTCCATCTTTAATGGATTAACTAAGATACCTTAAACACACAGAACTTCCTGTCTTTCCCTGAATCATGCCTATTCCTGTTATAGGCAAAGCATTGTGCTACAAAGAAAGTCTTCGAGCTTGTGTTGAGATGCTTTGAATCCAGAGCACACAAACGGTACAGGTTGGTGATACTGATCTTCTCAAGGTACTCAGATGTTTTTCAAGACTACCATTTTCTTTCAAGCTATATTGGTAAAAATCCATGGGTAAAATTTATACGTGCTCTCGTTCCTATTTGATGTGCTTTATTCTATGAAGGTTGTTCAAACTTACTTTTTTTTTGAATCACGACCTGAAATATTTATTCCAGTTATACCTACTTCCATTTTATCTTATGAAACGTATACTGTTTTCTCCTTTCCATTAACACAAAGTAAACTGTGTACGTGCATGATGACAACTTCTAGATAATCAGTCTAACAATTCACAAATGTTTTTTCAACATTCTTGTATGGGGGATGGGAGCAAAAAAGATTGAGGGCTACCGACACAACCCAGCCATTTGGAAAGCCATTATGAGCTGCCATTTTGATTCCAGATTTAATGTCATTGGCATTTTGAAGCCCTTTTACTGCACCCCAAATTTGATGCAATTAGTCTACTCCCTGAAAAGTTATCAAGCAGCAGCCAGGCTACAAATGCTCCGGGTTGAATAGTTCTCTTGAAAGAGGCCTCACTGTGTTCAGCTGATAATCAAACGAATGGCTACATAGAGATAGGTCGCCAAGGGGGACCCACTGCGCCACCATCCCTTATCCGAGCCTGAGCTCTGTTTCTTGCCCGATAGGAACGCATAATCCCATCAGCGCCGATGGGAGTTATGTGCCTGCATTACTGGAAACAATAGACCATCTGAGAAGGACAATTGTTCCCAGCAACTGAGGGGGTAAACACGATTGGCTATTCCCACCCACCATCCATGAAGGGCCCGGCTGAGCCCCCAAAGCCCTTTCTTTGTTAGGCTGCAGAGCTGGAGGACGGAGGACGTGGCCTGCCTTCTTCAGTGGCTGCCATCCCCCACCTCCAGGGGCAGCCTGGCCCTGGGACATCTCCTGAAGTTGCAGCCAAGACTGGTGGCAGGAGGTCTTCCCACCTTCTCTCCTCCTTGCTCCTCACTCTTTCTAGAGACAAACCCAAAGACCCTTTTCTAGTTTATCCTTCACAGTGAAATCGTAACAGTATCAATGATAAGAATTGCAACCATTTATTGAGCACTTATCACTAGCCCAGGCAGTAAGCATTTTGTATACAGTAACGCATTTAGCTACAAATGCTCCTGGTAATTCTGCAGGGTAAATGTAATTGTTCCCCTTAAACAAGGTAAAACAGAGCCTCAAGTAAGCCAGGCATCTGGTAAGTTTTAGAACCATTTCACACCCCCAGGGCTATTCAGTGTCCAAATGCCACACTCCAAGTTCTGCTAGTGTTTCCCTCAAGACACTCTGAGACAAAGTCTGAGAATGTGCAATATACCTGCTCACTCTACCCCAAGCCCTTCCTTGGAGAAAAGTTCTAGAAGTCCTTCAAGAAGGAAACTTGTAACCAAGTATGTATACCAAGTATGTATCCTTTTTTGCACAACCCAGATTACACTTTGTGAAGGGCTAGCCCACATTGTATTGATGCGGGGAGGCTGGGTCCCGCTCTTGCACTCACAGCCTCTGAGCCAGCCGTGGAGGCAGGGCTGCTGACTGCTGCTTTGGGTTTGGAGGGCTGACGAGGGAACCAGCCACGTCCTCTCATAGTGCTCTGGCAGCAGCACAAAGCTCCACCTTCCAGCAGCTACTACCCCGTGTTTTACACCAAACATGTGTGACCTGCTCTTCCATAACAGGGGAAGAAGACCAATTGTTCCAGAATACAGGGAAGGAGAGATAGAGGGTTGTATTGAGACTTTGCTGCCCTGACATGGAGCTGAAATTCAACAGAGCAGGACTTTTCATACAGATGAAAGCGTTGGGCTGTGGGGTCCATCTCTGGGCTGGCAGTCCATAGCAGGGACCCCAGGTGATTTCCGCTGTCCCTGGGGCTCTCTCCAGCAGCAGGCTGAGGCCAGGACTCCTCCTCTGTGCCTGGGGGCTCCTCCTCTACACTGGGATGCACTCACAGCTGAGGCCCCTCATCTCTTTGTCCCGCTGGAGGGAAGGGACGGAGCCTCAGGCAGAGCATGAGGTCCATGCTGACGTGGGACATGCCAAAATGACATGTCATGGGGATTTGTGGGCCTCACTGGAGCCATTTCCTCCAGGGGGTCATTTTATTTAGTTCCAATTGGACCCTGTGATTGGTCTCAGTCCCGGGCCACCTGGTGTCCTGGCTCCATATGGCAACGGCTAGGAAGATGCCATTTTTCAATTGAAATATGCTTCTGCCTTACTGCGGATCACTCTGTAATTGCCTTTGGCTGAAAAGGGGCTTTGATTTTTAAGACTAAGCTGGGAAGTAATTTCTCCACTTCTGATTTGTTGGACTGATGGGTCAGTGTCTTCTCTATGAATTCAAACTGAGAGTCACAGCATGGGAGTGACAGGCAGGCTTTTAGAGGTCAGCAAGTCCCGCCATTGACCTCGTATGGGAATCCCTTCCACCGACCCCTGACAGATGGTCTGTAGCCTCTGGCTGAGCACTGCCACAGACGGGGAGCTCACTCCCTCACTCTGCAGACCTACCTGCTGTTGGCCAGCTCTCAGTAACTTTGACCCCATTTGGAGCGAATAATGTGTGCTCTTTCAGGAACACCACCGGCCACACGATGCAAGGCATTTTATGTGCATGTCTTATCTAATCTTCATAATAACCCTCGAAGGTAGACACTCTCATTCTCCCCATTTTGAAGAGTGAGTAAAACAAGTCACGGAGGGTTGAGGAAGTTGTTCGGGGTCCCACGGGCAGTAAGGGATGGAGCTGGTAAATTCAGGAAAGATCATTCCAGAGCTCTTACACAGGTTGCTTTCCGCCTTGAATAAGAACAGCTGATGCTCATTGCGTATGTACTAGGAGCCAGGCTGTGTGCTGAGGTGCTCCGCGTAGACGGTCTCATTTCGTTGTAACGAGCTCTGGGGTCGTTCTCACTGTGTCCATTTTAGAAATAAGGACTGACGTGCCCGGAGACCGTGATTCAACCAAGGTCATCAGCAGAGCCATGCTTGTCAAAAGCCGTAGTGCTGCCATTTTAGAAACCGAGACTCGGGAAATTCAGGAGCTTGCCTAAGGTTTGAGCTAGACTGGACAGAGCCAGGAGGTGGCCTGACTTGGACCACGAGCTCTTCCTCATCCTCCTGCTCACCTCCAGCCCTGCGCCTTCCCTCTCCTGCTTCTCCTGTCGCCTGGGTCCTCTGAGGAGAAGCTAACCCCTCTCCCTGTCTTCTCTAATAGCTTTAACGCACTTTCCCTGTAGCTGGTTAAGTACGGGTCTAATCGCCCAAGTTTGAGAACTGCCTGACTAGAGAAAGCTGATGGTCTCTTCCAAATTTCAAGTTCTAAGAATTCCTTCATCTGTCCTTGGTCATCTTCAGAAGAGGGTCATGTAAAGGAGTGGAAATTTGAAAGTCAGAAAGTTATGGGTTCAAATCCCCACTCCTCACTGTCCTCTCTGTGGGACCGGAAGCAAGTTGAATAACCTCTCAGAGGCACAGTTTCCTTGTTTAGAGAATGGAGGTGAAAATGACTGCCTCGTACGTAGTCAGTCTGCCCCTTTTGGAAGAGGGACTTCCTTCTGGAAGTACTTTCTCAATGTATCTCTGATGTTCCAGAAAACAGGGCTGAGCTGTTGATGACGTGCGTTGCCAGCCAACATGGCAGCAGCCATGCTGTTGTTGAGGAGACGTCATTGCGTGTGCTGCTTACTTGCACGCTCCCGTAGCTCTTTGTGCTTCCTGCAGCCTCACGATAGACCCCACCGAGTCCCACTGGTACAAGCTCTCCTACTTGGGGCTTCTCTTTTAAGAAAGGTTCGGCCCGTGGTAGGCGTTAAAATCCATGGGCTTTGGAGTCGGGTGTTTTGCCATTTTTGGACTCCGAGATCTTATACAAGTTGGTTAATCTAGCTGAGCCTGCCTCCCCAAACTAGAGTCGTTCAGGGTTGAAGACATATTCATAGTAGTAACCAAACATTGTTTCTCTTTCTATTCCATGCCCTCTGCCCTCTTACTTTGGCCAACTCTGAGGCTGCCCTCTTAGGGGCACTAAATGCTATTTGTTACCTCCTCTTCCTCTTGTGTTTCCATGCTCATGCTCTCAGTTTGACCCGAAGGATAATCTATCAAGTATGATAATGGACACAACTGTACTTTATAGTCTTATAAAAAGATGGTTCCAATGTAAACCACTTCTTTTACCCTTCCAGGCCAAATCTTGTGAATTAAATACATTAGTATAACAATATGATTTGCACTATGTGCATTCATTCAGATAAGATTTCTCGAGCGTCTTGCAAGTGTGTAGTGATTAGTACTGTGCCTGGTATATAGTAAGTGCTTAATAAATACTTGGTTGAATAAATGATTGAATAAATGAATGAATGTATTACTGCTTCTTCAAGGTAGCAGTGACATGGGCAGAGCTGGCTGTCATCTAAACCAAATGACTTAAGGGGTGTGAGAAGGAGATAGACTTTGGTTTCAGACCCTCTAACTCTTAAGTACTTTCTACTGTGAGTTTCCAATATAAGCAGAATGGGATCCATGAGGTAAGCCAGCCACAGATTTCAGGGGTGACAGTGTAGACAGAGGTCACTATAAAGGTCAGGTTCAAATCTGTCATCCCCGACACTCACTGGTTCTGGGGCCCTAGGTAGGCAGAGTTGGAAACCCAACGTTTTGAGTGACCATCAAGGCTTGGCTGGGTTCTGTCTCCCAGGAGTCCCCATTCTACACATGGGAAAGCAAAGCCAGTCAGGAGTTGGGTGGTTTACTGGAGGCACTTGTCTATGCTGATGGCTGGAGCTGGGGAGAGAATCCACTCTTTGGAAGAAAGGGGGTTTACTATGCAGCCTCTTCCCAGTTCCTCAGCCTCTGGCTGCTTACCTGGCCACCTTATCCTCCTGGAGGCAGTGAGAAGAAAGCATGGGGAGCCAGAGCAGGGAACTGAGTATAGCAGGATGAGCCCTGGCTTCGGAGCCAGGCAGAGCGGGAGTGAGCCTGGTTCTGCCCCCTGCTAGCTGCAAGACCACAGGCAAATCTTCCAACCTCTCCCTCAACCTAAATCCTTGCAAATGACTTAAAGCAAAGGGAGGGGAATGGGAATCTCGTCCGAGACAGGTGTTAACCTGTCTCATCGAAAGGTTGCAAGGACGACTCGGGGCCACATGTGTAGAGCACCAAGCCCATGCCTAGGTGATAGTCAATGCTAGAGTCTCTATCTCTCCACCCTGCATTCAGCACAGGAGGGCGTGAAGCCAATTCAGGGTGGAGAGGTCGCCACGTTCAGACCCTTTTCCCCAAGTGAAGATGCTCTGGGCCTTGTGGTTCTCATCCATCATTTATTTTCTCGAGGGCCTACTGCGTGCTGGGAACCCTCCTAGCCCAGGTGGGCATTTATTATTGGGAGCTCCCGGGAGGGCCACGTTGCTACCCAGCCCTAACTGGCAACTGCTGTGAGGTTTCATAAGGTGGGCAGATGTGTGTCTCAACACTGCCTCCGAGGACCTCGGTTACAGCATGGTAGCGCACAGAATTATTTGTTACACGTGTGCTCTATCCTCATCTCTTTCCCTGGAGACCCGTGTTTGGTTTAAAGTCTGGCATTTGTGCTGGGTGTGGTCTCCAGGGACAGAGTTCCTCCGCACCACCACGTGAATGGTCAAAGGAAGAGGGTGCTGGTGGGCAATGTCACCTTTGCAGTGGGCTCCTGCCTGGAGGCCTCACTCATTTGAGGGGCCAGCAAAGAATAGCTAGGAGTCAGATTCTTGTCAGTTTAGCTTAGAATGAAGAGGCCAAAGGGCCTTTATTTCCCCTTGAAGGTACTAACCATTTGTGGAAATGATCTAATAGTTGCAACCTTTTTAAGCAGGACTCTTCTGTTGTTTGCCTCCAAAGAAAATTGCATGCAGTCATCGTGTACAAATCTGAGCTTAACTGCAAGCAGGGCAGCTCTGAGTGGATGGGGGCGGGGGTTCCAACAGGTGCTTCCAGGGAAACCTAGAATCCCATGGAGCTCTGGTTTAAAACCAAGGAAAGTCCTTCTCCAGGAAACCACACCAAACTGTGTTCACGCAGGCATGGAAACAAATAGATGTTTTCTTGAAATCTCATCCCCACTTGGTCTTAATTTGGAGTCTCTAACAAGGCCCGACGGGTTTCTGAAGAGCAGATGACAGAGGAGGCTGGCCCCCAGCTCAGAGACTTCCTCCTCTTTCCAGCCTGCTGTTTCCTAACCGAGGCCATACTGAGGGCGGGACTGACTGACCGGCCCACCGGTGGGGGTCTGGTTGCCGTGACTAATGCAAGCCCTGTGGTGGCCCATGCTGGGGGCCCTGGGTGTGGGGCCTGGGTGGCAAAGGCTGAGCCGCTGGGGGCAGGTAGGGGAACAGCCTGGCAGCTGCGCAGTGGAGCCGGCTGGACTGCCTCCGCTCAGAATCCCAGGCTCTCCAAGGCCACCTGCAGGGTGGGCTGACGTGGAGAAGAAGGGGGGGGGATGCCCCGAAGGAGGGGCTGGTTCCCGTGGTAACCACCCTCTGTTGTCCAAACTCCAGCATTAATCACCCTGGGCTATTTGGAGGTGTTTTCTATTATTTAAATTGCCTTGGGGGAATGTAGAAAAGGCTTTATTTCCCAGGTTTTGAGCTAGGGCGCGCGCTCTGTGTCTCTCTCTTTAAAGTTCCCCCAAAGTAAATGTAACCATTTTAGACTCTTTTTTCCCTCCATTTTTGTCCTTGAGATGGGAAGCTCCAGTCCTAACACATCTCACTTTCTAATCCCCAGGTGCAAACGTCTCCCCATCTATACAATGAGGAGTCTATGGGCTCTCTCTAGCCATATAACTTCTGACCCATTTTTAGATCAGGGTCTGGGAAATCAGTTGAAGCTGAAGCCATAGTTAATACCTGGATTCTAGAAGCTTAGCTTAACCTCTGTACCTTCCTTCTGAATGGCGGGTAAAGAGTCAGGGGTGGGTGCACAGAGACTGTGTCCTGCATGCTGCCATGGGGGTCCCAGATACTGACACGGGGGGTCCCTGCGCACCCACTTCCAGCCGGGGCCTCCCAGCCCTGCATGCGGACTGTGCTGCCGCCCTGGGGGTTAGTGATCCTCTCCTAACTTTGGAGGCCAACTCTCAAGTTGGAGAGCAGTTGTTAATTAAGGTAGCTGAGGCCCGCAAAGCCATCTGTGGAGCCCAGCAGAGGGCCAGAAACAGGCCTGGCAGATGGAAGGCTTGCTCAAAAGGCTGGAAACACTTGAGCCCCCTTGCCCACCCCACAAATGTAATGTCAAAAAAAAAAAAAAAAGTACTTCATCATGAAACACACAACTCGGACATGAAAAGAGCTTCCTTCTGCTTTTTCTGACTTCAAACTCTGGTTAGGTTGTGGAAGCTGGTTTCTTGGCCTTTTTCCTTCTTCTCCCCCACTGCTCTCCCAGTGCGCCCTCAGTGGCGTGCCTGTCGGGTTTTCTAGCTCTGCATGCTGCCGGGCAGTCAGGCGTGGACAGGAGGCTGCTGGCTTCCCGCCGCAGTTCCTATCTTCTCTTCCTCTTCTGTGGTTTCCCAGGTTTTTCTTTCTTCTTCCCTTCCCTGGGGGCTGTTTTCGAAGGAAAATGTGGGGGCTGAGAGGCTGGGGGAGAAGGAGGCCCCCACCCTGCCCATTCTGCTTCTCTCTAAGGCTTGCCCATTCTTGCTCCCAGACTAGTCATGATGGTGATAATGATGATGGTAATAGTAATAGGAAAGGGCGTGAGAACTCACTTTCACTACAGGATCGGGCCGGCTTTCTGAGATGTTTCTGGGCTCCAGTTCCTTGCTAATTAAAACAAAGCAAAGTGCAGCCTGGAGAGTAAAATTTCAATGTCTGCAACTTGGTGGGTCTGTAAGACATGTTTGAGATCCGGGGAGCCTCGCTCTGGCTGCCGTTGACCTTCCCCGAGCCTCTCTATTCCCAGGGTGAGGTTGGCCCTGACGTCTGTCACTTGACAATTTCATGGCTGGCTGTAATGAGTATCTCCAAGGAGCAGTTCACCACAAACAAAAAGGAAAGAAACTTAAGAAAAGGGCATAACAATACGGTGAAATCCTGAAACAGCAAACATGAGCAATCAAAGGGAAGGCAGATGAAGGGGAAATTCAGTGACTGCCTTTTGCTCCCGCCAGCAAACATCCCTGCAGTGCGTACGGGGTGCCAGGTCTAATTCTGAGTGACACGGCCTCCTGTGTCCCAGGAGGTGGGACCCGTTCTTGTCTCCATCTTGCAGATGCACTAACGGAGCAGAGAGATGTCGAGTCATTGTCCCAAGGTCACATTGATGGTGGAAGAGTGGGGATTCATGGACCCATATTGTCTAGGGCTCCCGTTTGCCTTTGTAACCAAAGAGGGCGCCCTTCGCCAATTACCTGCCAACCATGAGTAATAGAACATTTAAAAACATCCTAAAGCAGAGTGTTGAAACACGTGTAAGCTCCTCAAAGATGAGAGCGTTTGTGTTAAGTAGAGATGACTGATTCCCTCCATACCTTCTTTATGGTCCGAGCCAGGGTGACAGACGAGAAAGACGAGACCACACCTCTTTCAGATTACTGATTCCCCAAGCAAGAAGGGTTCAGAGGTCATCTGGGCCCCCAAGCAGATAAATGTCTCAGCTTTTGGGACCCATAGTCATTCTTCTCTTTGTGAACATGACGGGATATTAAGAGGGACGTTTCTTATAGTCTTGAAGGTTTGTCTGTGGCTCCTGAGCTGAAACCAGGTGTCCACTCTTTGTAAAGCAGGGGCTGAGCTGTCCTCACTGCACTGGCTGAGAGGTGACTAACACCATCCCTGGGGCTCCTACTTCCGGGGTGAATAAAAGCAGCCTGGGGTGAGTCATAAGGGAGATCCTTTGGAACCACTCAGAGAGACTGAGGTTGTCTTCAAGAAGGGAGACTCGTCTTTTATTCCCAGCCACATGTCTGCTAGTCCCCATGGAAACTCATAGTGTCCTCTTTCCACCTTGTGCTGTCTCTTGGGATTGAAGGACAAGTGTCCCCAAGAGTTTGGGGATTCCCCTGACGATAAGAGATGCCCCTGCCTCCAGAGCAAGGAGGGCAGGAACCATGAGAGAGTGTGACCTTTCCTCAATAGTGTGGCAAGTAGACAGTGAGTGGTAGCCAGGCTGAGCCATTTTTCAGGACCCCCCCCCCCCCCCCCCCGTGGAGAGAGGGCTGCCCGCCGGGGAGACAGGACTCCAGCAGCAGAATTTCATGGGAGGGCTGGAGGGCAGGCTTCCAGGAGGAGTGAGAGGCCACCCCACAGGATGTGGACGCCCCAGGGGCAGAACCCAAACTGCCCCCATGAGTACCAGGTCACCTGCCCTCCAGGGCTCCCTAAGCCAGATGACAATGACATTACTCACATTCCTGAGTCAGAATCTGCACTCTCCCCATAGTCTCTCATCCTGCCCACTCCGCCCCAGCTCTGGAGGGGCCAGAATCAGGAAGGCAAGTGGAGGGGAGATAGGACAAGGAAAGCAAACTAGTAGACCCCTCTTTCTGCCCTCTTCTGCTCTCTGGGTCCACAGCGCAAGCCTCACCCAGGGACAGAGGACACACATGGAGTTGGGAAAGAGCCACATTTTGATTTAGACTGCACTAGACTTTTTATTACCCAAAGATGAGATTGTTCAAATCCCCAAAGGCAACCAGGAACACTCTGGGACCCGCTTGAGATACTGTCTAGGGACAAGGAAGGGGAATTCGACAGGGCAATATCTGAAGGGAGAGAAGAAGAAAGCTCTTCTTCCTGATGTTCTTTTAATAAACTGGCCACATGAAGGAGATCAACGGCTGAGAAACTCCAAATTTCCTTCCAGAGCCCCTCAATGCCCCTCCCTTGTAACAGGAAAGAGGAGGGGAAGAGGGTGCACATTCACTAACTTAATGCAGGCGCTATGCCAGAACCCTCGTACCTAAAACATCATTAAGTCCTCCCAATAATCCACGGGTTTGGGACGAACAATCCACAGTCCTATTTCATAGAGAAGGAAACTGAGACCCAGGGTCAGGCGACTTGGCAGAGGGCAAGTGCACATGGCCTCCAGAGTGGGGATTAGAATTTATAAGAGTCATGGGCAGGGAACAAGTTTGTGCGCTCACTGCTCTGTCTTTAGGGCCTGGCACTTAATGGGTTCTCGGTAAACAGTTGCTTAATCAAAGCCTGCCTAGCGGGGTGGAGCGGGGGGGGGGGGGGGGGGGGGGGGACGGGGACTTCCAGCAGCTCACCCTTCTCTTTCTCTCTGCAGCTTACACAAGACTGAGCCGGTACAGGCTGATTTGTACTGGTGATCAGGTTCCAGATTGTTCCAGGGGACAGACCACGTGCTCTCTCCCACGGGGGACCCCCTTAACGTTACCTGCTAGGAGGGGGCGGGAGGCCAGGGGGAGCCTCAGAGAGGTCACAGGACCTAGCCCTTCCTCCCGCGGTGGGCGTGGCCTCCTTGCCCGGCTGAGGCCCCGGGTGGCCGCGCCCCCCAGGCCTTCCTCGCCGCCAGGCCCCGCCCCCGCCCTCGGCCGGGCCGCCAGGTGCGCGAGCAGTCAGCGTCCTGGGCGCTGTTGCAGAACATTAGAATTGGCAGGGCTGCCGCGGCGCCGCACCGCGTGGTTCAGACTAGTAGCTTAAGCAGATGTCTTGTCAAAACAGAGCAAGAAACTGTGAAGAAATAGTCTGTGAAACCCAGCCATGGCCTGCTTCCTCTCGTTTCTGGGGTAAAATAGCAGTGGGGAAAAATGCTTTTTAGTTCTGCCGAATGGTGCATTTCACGGGTGATGCGTGCGCAACTTCTCGAATTGTTCTAGGTCAGATCTAGTCTCACCCTTGCCTTCCTCCTCCCCTGCCCCCCCACCCCTCCCCGTCCTCTCCTGGCCCTCCCCACCTCTCCTCTCCTCTGGAGAGGACTTCAGCCTCCTGACTCCACAGCCCTGGGTTCCAGGAGATTCAGAGGCCAGCACATCCCCCTTCCCTTTGTCTGAGGAGCAGAGGGGAGGCTAGTGAATAATTGATGAGGCGCTGCTCTCTATGGAGGCCCAGGGCTGAGCCTGGGGTGGCGCGGGCCCCTGGAGAGGGTGAAAGGACTGGTCTGTTTGGGAGCCTGTGGGGTGCAGAAGGCAGGGGTGAGGCAGGGGAAAAGTGCTTATCACCTATGGTTTTCTCTTTGCCCTGTCTGGGCCAACCAGGGTAACAGGGAACCAGGGACAGATGGAGCCAGGAGAGGGGAGGGGTGTATGTGACGAGTCTACAGGGAATTCGCCTTTTACAGCCACTGGGTGTTCACCCTGCCCCTCTTCCGCTTCTCTGAATCAAGTCTTAGAAACCCAAGGGCAGCACCATCACGGCTAGGGGGCCTGGAAGCCGGTGCCTGCCGTGTGGGGCTCTGGGCTGCAGCGCTCAGACTAACCCCATCCCCAGCCTCCTCCCGTCCCAGCCAGAGCAGGGCAGAATCCCCCCAGCCAGCATCCCATTTGGGTCAAAGAACCACGAAGAGGCTCCCATTTGTCACAAGGCCGTGGAATGACATTAAGTGGAACCACTTGGTGGCATGAAGGACAGGCAGAACCGTAAATTATTCAGTCTTGCGGGTATTAGAGGCATTTTGGAGAGAAAGTGGGAAAAAAAGATTATTTCAGCGCTGTAGTCTGAAAGAGCTGAACCACATTCATTGGCCAGCGTGCTGTGAGGATTTTCTGCCTTACAGTAGCTTTCTCTGCGGAGCTGTCTCCCGGGCAGCAATGCTACCCAAGGAAGAATTTGCTTACTCCTTCAGCATTAATGTTGCATTGTGAGTGTGTGTGTGTGTGTGTGTGTGTGTGTGTGTCTGTGTGAGAGAGAGAGAGAGAGCAAGAGAGAGAGACAGTGTGTGTGTGTTCCAGTCAAGATGGTGAAATGAATGTGTAAGCAGAAATTCTTCTTGTCCACTGCATCAGTGGAGTGATAAGGAAGGCAGATTTCGGCAGCCCTCTCTGCCCTCAGCAAGGCTGTGAAAGACACTCTCCATGGACACATTGTACAGGAAAATGTCACTAGGATGAGGGCAGGCTGTCCCTGTCCCTTGAAAGAGCCCTGCCCAGATGGATTCTTGAGAGGGGCAGCACTCTGGATGCATGGTCCTGGCCCAGCCCAAGAGGAACCTCAGCCCCTCTTTCTAGAAGGTCCCCAAAACCTTCCCTCTGTCTCTAGAATCTGAGCTACAGGAAGTCAACATGCCCCCCTCCCATCCCAGCTCTGGGCTTCTCACTTGTTCATTGCACTGTCTTGAACAAGACCCTCGTCTGTCAGGGGGAATGTGAGGGCTCTGCTCCAGAGTTTGTCCAAAGTCTCTGTGGAAGGAGGAAGAAAGGGTGGGGGGGCACCCCTGCTTCACTCCAGGTTCCCTCCTGGTGCCCTCCACTCAGGGCTCATGGCTTCCAGAACATCAGTATACTCAGATGAAGACAAAGTAAAGACACACACACACACACACACCATACCTGTGCACACACGTACACGTTGTCTCCCTCTCTCCCTCCCCCCACCCCTACGGTGGCTGAGCAAAGTCTTTGGCCACCAGGTTGTCAAACGCCCAGGAAACGGTGAGCTTGGGTTGCTGGTGGCCTCGGTCTGGTTTGAATCTCCACCACCAGGCTGCATTGTTTGTTACAAATGGATGTATTTAACCGAAGAGCACATTCAAGCAGGCTTTGGCAGATTGAATCCAGCCCTGGCTGCTACAGAGCTGGTCTAGCCATTCTGCTTGGGGAGACATGCCACAGCTGCTGGACTCCATGGAAAGAGAGGTTCGGAGGCTGGACCCAGCTCTCTGTGGGAGTCTGGGAAGTAATCAGATGGCGGAGGCCCTGAATGGGTGGCGGCCCTGAATGGGTAGCAAATCCTCTGGGCTTTAGGCAGAGTGGTGCTGCCCTCTACTGGCCAGTCTGAGCCATGCAGCGCAGATTCTCAGACACTCCCTCCCGTAGGCCCAAAGGGCCTTGCGCCCAGTAGAAAGGAAGGCTGGCTTCTGTCCTCCAGCACTGAGAGAAGGGGACAGAGCATTTGACCTAATTGCCTCCTGAAAAGCTGTGAGTGTTCTTGCTTTTTGCTCTATGCCTAGGAGGTAATAAAAGGTGCGGGCGCGGGGGGTGGTTAGCAAGGAAATTAAGGCTGGGTCGTGCCCTCTGAGGGCCTGGAAGTGCTGAAAACTCTACATCTAGGTTTTTATTTTAATGTGTGGCTCAGGGAGGTAACCACACTGCCCTGAAGACAGACACACAGCTAGCAAGTGGCAGAGCCAAGATTGAAGTCAGGGTGTCCGATGCCAACACCCACACGAGGACCACCTTGCAGGTTAAGAGTTCCCTCTGGATGTTGGAGCAAGGCCAGGGAAGATGCCAGACCCTTCGGGGCAGCTGCCAGGCTTCGTGGAATAAACTTCTGTCTAGATAATGGGTCATTTTGAACAAAGCTAGTGAGAGGCAGCCTTGTGGGACTGAAGCATTGCTAGTCTGGCTGTGGGTTTTAGCTCCGATGTTCGTAGCCTGTGCGACTTTCAAGTCATGTGCCTTCTGGGATTCTGTTTTCTGATCTACAGAACAAGGGTTAGGTGAGGACTGGAATTAGACGCTGCTGTTTTAACCAGCAAGGATCTTTCTCAAAATGATTTTCTTCCTCAGGGTGCCTGGGTGGCTCAGTTGGTTAAGCGTCTGACTCTTGATTTTGGCTCAGGTCACGATCTCAGGGCTGTGAGATCAAGCCCCACATTGGGCTCCATGCTCAGCATGGAGTCTGCTTGAGATTCTCGCTCTCCCTCTGCCCCCCGCCCCCCAAAAAAGATTTTCTACCTCATAGACACCATGTTTTGGAAAAATCTTATCTACCAATGTGTGTTGTAATAATTTATTCCTGTCTTAGATAAGGTTCCCAGAGAATGCAGGAGGTTGGGGCTTGCTTTGGCAAGCCATCCATCCACGAGGGAGTCGGGGCAGTGGGATTGGGGAGAAGAGTGGTTGCCTGAGATGCTTGTGAAACGAAGGCCTGAGCCCATCCCCAGGCAGCGCTGAGTGGAGGGGCTGCAGAGCTGTCTCCACTGGGTGAGGGGGCCTGGCCTGTGGACCCGACATCGATCAGGCAGGGACCGCAAGCTTGGTAAGGTGGCTCCTTTTAGGCCAGTACAGCTCCCGGGGAGGGACTGAGCCATCAATAGCAGCTGACACTCCCAGAGCTGGGGACAGGAAGGCCCCTGTCCGAACTGGGATCTGGGCAGCATAGCACAAAATCCACTATAACTGTGTGTTCCCAAGCAGCAAGAGACAGCATGACCTTCAACCCAGAGAAGATGTACATAGAAGGTCTGATTGAGGGTCAGGGTTAATTTTTATTAGATGCTTTGGAAGTAAAACATGCTACGAGCCCACATTTTTCCTTTCCCAGGTAGGATAGACTCAAGGACCTCAGGTTGAAAATGCGGTTCCTCCTTTCTAGCATTCTCTGAGGGTATGGTTTTTATATCCCAGAAATCCCAAGGAGATGCCACCTCCAGGGAGCAATGGTGGATTCCTCCAGCAGGCCTGCTTCTGTTCCCATGGTGCCTTTGGGAGAACGTGCCTTCCTCTGGGCTGTCAGTGCATGGTTTATAGCGGAGACTGAGTAGAGTTCAGCCCATGTTTATCACCTGGGTTGGACACCCTTGATCAGGGCACAACCTGCACACCTGTCCATGGTGGCCCTGTCTTCCCATTTGTCTCTCTGGCTCCACAGCCTCCCTTTCCTCCCCCTTTCAAAGCCTTCTCTCTGTTCCCTCCCTCCTGATTATCAGTGCATTCTGCTCCCTGGGAGCCAGGGAGGATGTCCGAGCTTTGAAAACGTTCACTTTGTCCCTACTGGGAATCTTGCTCGAGGGAACAATCTCAAATGTGGAGGATCCTTTATGCAGGAAGATACTCATCCCAATGTCATTTGTAAAAGTGACGGATTCAAACCATCCTAATGGCAGCAAACTATAGGGAATGGTGAATTACAGTGCTTCCAAAAAATGGACTATTATGCCACCATTAAAAATTACGTGGCAAGAAATATCACAAAAACATGTTTATGGTTAACAATGCAGGCGACAGAATTATATTATACAACTCGAGCACAACAATATGAAATAAGTAACCAGTAACCAGACTGGGATGAGAACCTGAGCTGTTCCTGGACTCGGGTGGAGACAGCGCCGCAGACGGGTCTTAACTCTTTATGTGCAACAATAACTCCTTTTGGCTGCTCGGTGGGACCTCTCTCAGCATGTTTTCAAATGCATGCAATATTAAGCAGAATTTCAAAGAACACCAGTGATATTGAAAGATGAGGATCAAAATATTAAAACAAATTTGCAATTTAGTAATGTGTGTGCTTCTTTTTGCTACCTTGAGTAATAAGGATTATCAGGCAGGAGGTCAAATAGCTACTATAAGTATGAAGGAGGGAGGAAGGCAAATAGGCTTTCGGAATACCTGCAAAGACGAAAACGTGGCATAAAAATGCCTGAGATTTCTATCAGTGATGGTGCAGCTTGTACAGCTGAGACTCGCTGTGATTTGAGTATTCATAATGGATGGAACTGCTGCATTGGAGTTAGAGCCTGATGAAATAAGTGTGTCACTTTTCTCATCCAAGTTCACGTTCCTCTGAATGGACCTTGATTTTAAAACCCATGCATCAATTCTTTCTTCACTTTTCCTTCCTTCCTTCCTTCCTTCCTTCCTTCCTTCCTTCCTTCCTCCTTCAATTTCCAAATTTTATGTAATAAACATGCATTCTATAATGTAAACTAATCGGGGGGATTAAGACTAAAGAAGCAAATGAACAAAGAAATTATGGTTCAGACTTCGCAATCACTTGTGTTCTCGGGTGTCGTCTCATCTACTCGCCAGGGTAACTCTGTGAGAGATGCTATCCATGGAGCCATTTGGTGAGTGGAGACTTTGAAGCCAAGGGAGGTTAACGGTCTTGTCCAAGGTCACACAACCAGTAAATGATGGAACCAGCACTTGAGCCTGTCTGTCTTTCCAAGAGCCCAGATTTTACCTGTTAGACTCTACTGATTTTTACAGTCTGTGGCTAATGATGAGTAAGTTGAACATTGTGTTTTTATGTTTGATTTATCGCAGCTGCTGTAAAGCAATTTCAGTGCTGACGTCTCCTTTTGATTGAATGCTGTCTTTGCAATTCTTGGACAATTGATGGTATGCTGGGCTTAGAATTAGAAAACTAAGGGTTTCTGGGGGCTTCAAGTCTGCTGATGGTTTGAGTAGGGGTGTTCTCTTTCCCCCAACGTTCTACCAGTTCTCCTGCAGGAGTCTAGCGGTACCTCAGCTTAAGCCTCAGGTGGAACACTTTCTTCTGAGCAGTGAACATGACAAGCCCTGGATAAAGCAAGATCCAAACAGAACAAAAGGGAACTGCAACTCCAGTTGGGTAGGATGGGCTGGGGTCAAGAAGGTTCCGCTCCAGAAGGAATGACAGATTCCCAAACTGCCTTTTTTAGCTTGGGGCTGTCCTAGTCCGATAGGCGGTTATAACAGCCAGTGGCCACTGGAGGGCAGCATTGAGTCAGGATGACAGAGGCGCTCTTGGTCTGGTTAGTATGCGAGCCCATGCGGAGCTTCCTCTTGGAGGAGGGGATGCCCTTACGGGACCACACTCCGGAGGGACAGTCTCTTTAATGGCTCTGAGAGGCACGTCCCTTTACAAAGAGGCAGTATAACGCGGCGCTTACGAACGTGAAAGATGGAGTTAGCCCGCCTGGGTTTAAGCACAGTTTGGCCATTTATTGGATGTGTAACGTTGGGCAAGTCATTTAAACTTTCTGTGCCTCAGTTTCTGCATGGGGTTGATATGAAGGCAAAATGAATGAATACACGTTAGGCACCGTTTTATTTGTCTACTTTTGCAAAGCGAATCACCCTGAACAGCAACTATTTATTTGCTCGCGATCCTGGCCATTAGGGGCAGAGCTCCGCGGGGCACACCCTGTCCTCCATGCGGTGTTGGCTGGGGCAGCTCCAGGGGGGCCAGATGATCCAAGAGGTCTTCCTCAAACGTATGGCACCTCAACTAGGGGCTTGCTCGGTCTCTCTTTCCAGCCGGTCAGTCGGAATAGTTTTACATGGTGGCTCAGGACTCCAACAGAATGAGTCCCAAAGCTGCCACCCTCTTCAGGCCCAGACAAGGAGCTTACACCACATCCTGGAAGCCCGAGCACATTACAAGGCCAGCCCAGATTCAAGGAGGAAAGAAATAAGCTCCATTTGTTGCTGGGAGTAGTGACTTGCCCTTCAGCGATGGGAGGACATCTTGGTGGCCGTCTCTGAGAACAATCTGGCACAGATACTCAGAATAGTGCCCGGCCCAGAGGAAACTCTCCATAAATGACGGCCACTATTGCCACTGAGCAGACCAAGGCTGAGAGACACGACAGAGATTTTCCCAAGATCGCACGCCAGGAAAGGGTAGAACTGGAATTTAAACCTAAATCTTTCTGAGTCCAGAGCACATTCACTTCTATACATCCATATAAGCTGTGTGCCTTCAGCCAAGCCATTTAACCTCTCTGAGCCTTTCTTTCCTCATGCGATGTCAGAGAGACAACCATCTCATACAATTACTGTGCAGACTAAAGAAGGAAACACCCAAGAAAGCATCTTATAAGCTATAACGCATTGCGGGAGCATGCATTATTTTGAGTATTACTTTGAACCTCATTCATGGGAATTTGTCTCCTGCTGGTAGGATCTGGATTCATGTGTACCTTCTGTGACACTAGTGGTGAAACTAGGATGACTAAACGTGGACAGTAGTAGCGGGTACGTGCTGCTTAACGCACGAGCAACAGGCATTTCCAAGCCTTTGGGAAGCGGCCGTTGACATGACTATTAATTATAACGTGCTTATCTGTTTGGTAAGGAAGTTCCCAAGAACCTCTTTATATGAAAGATGAGTCTGGAGACAGGAAGTTGCCTTCTTGTGAGGCCTCTGGCCTCTTCTCTTTCCCAAGACCGGTCTGGTTCTTGTATTGTCTCCTCTGGTGAGTCTCCAGAGCCCCCCTCAGTAAACCGCTCCGCGCCCTGGGCCCTTCCGCTCTTGGCGGGTGGACAGACAGACAACCCTCCAGCCCTGCCCGTCCTACCTGGAGCCTCCGCTTCTTGAATGGCCTCTCTGTTAGCCATTCCCCTCACGCGCCTGCGCTGCTGGAGCTGCGGGGACCAGAAGCTGTGCTTTTATTAAATTTCATCCTCATCAAAATTGCATTTGGTGGTTTTCCAAGTTATGACTTCCTAATTAGCTCTTCGCCGGAGCTATTTTTCGTTGCTTCACTCAGAATCAGTGATAAAATAGCCCCCATTTTCCTGATGGTTCGACCTCCTTTGATTATGTCCCCCACTTAAAAAGAATAAAAGAGCAAGGCTGTGCTTCCTGAGACATCTGATCACTAATCACAGCCTTGGAAAACCCCTGATATTCCCAGGCTATCAGCAGGGCGGACATCTGCTTCCTGCACGCAGGAAAACAACCCCTCCTCAGGCTGGGGGCACTGGGAATTGAGCTTTGCAAACTTTCTGGGTTTAAACCTTGGCTCTGCTATCTCCCCGCCGTGCGATCTGGGGCACATTATTCAGGTTCTCTGGGCCTCAGTGTCTCAGTGTCTCTGGGCCCCTGTGCAGCTCAGCTGTGGTCCTATCTATAAAAAAAAATCTCTGTCCTGGAGAATGCCCTCAACAACGCTGACAACTTTTATTATATTCTGAGGGTAAAATGAAATTCCATGAAAGAATATTATTAGGGTATAGGAAAGTCGAAAGCTCTACGCAAATACTGGCTGTTATTACTGTGAAGAGTAATTAGCTGTACGGCCTTGGCTCGCTCACTTTAGCTCTCCGGATATCTGGACTAGATAACGGATTGCAAGCTCGGTTGCCTTTGAGAGGCAGGGATGGACTGGGAATGAGTTAAGTGGAGCCGATAGGAGAAATGCTATGTCAATAGGTATTACTCTAAAAAAAAAAAAAAAAAAAAGTGCATGGGAGAAAAATCTCCAAAGTTAAAGAAGTTTGGGAAACTCTGCATTCAACAAAATTGAACAGGTGTCTTTATACAGGACTCCTCTGAACCTTGAAAGTGCCCACCTGCACAGTGCATAAGGGAAGGAGAGCCCATGTGGGTAGCGTTTTCCAAACTTCTCTGACCATAGACTCCTTTTCCCACGAAGACTCGTGTTCTACTGAACCTGGCAGGTTCCCCGCCTGATCTCAACCATCCCTTCCAGTTCTCACATGCAGCCAGCCCTCGATTTTGGCTTGGGTCTGTATGATCAGGAGGAGGAATTTCTCATCGATGATAAAAGACAGGAAGTGTGGGTTTTTTCCTTTTATTGTTGGTTTTCACCGAAATTACAATGCAGTATAGCTTGGTGTGGCCAGCTATCGGTGGAATACAGGTCTGGGTGGAGATGATCCTAACGGAGCTTCCATCAGAGACAGGGGCGAGTCAGATGGGAGGCCAGGGAAGGGGCACCGTGCTGGGGCCCATCTGTTATTTAGGAAAAATCAGGAATTGTCTGGACTTAATATGTGCTGGGCTCAACCTTGGCATAACAAGGGTGAAATCCAAGGCCTGCACTGAAGGCCCTTTGAGGCTGGCTTTTGCTTTTATTGTACTAATACTTTCACTGAATATCTCCCCTTCAGTGAAAAGAGGAAAAGTAAATCAGTGAACAACTTATGAGCACCCATTCTTACCAGGCATCCAGAAGTTACTTAATCATTTTCATCAGCTTGTCTAATTCAGATACATGGTGGAAAGTCCCTGGGATCTCAGTTCAGTTGCTGTGAACTCCAAATTCTACAGCCCTTCCTGAGATTTCTGCTTCTTATTCCTCTTTGGACCCTGAGTGCATTGAGTGGGACCTCTGCCCTGCACCCTCTTTTAACCTCCTTGGGTCTCAGACTTGGCCAAGATCCCACGGCCTGGAAGTCTGAGTCAGGTTTGGCACCTAGCCCTGCCTAACCAGAGAGCCTTCTCCACTGCCCCAGGCTGCCATCCCTGGGAGAGGAGGAATGAGGCGGGGGAGGAATATGGAGGGGGGGCTCCTGGAGATGTGAGCTGAGGTCTCTGACATGTCTTCACTCCAGTCTTCCCTTCCTTCCTGCCCTTACCCCCCGGCCCGGGTGCCGCCCCATCGAGATGCAAGCATCCAGCCTCCAAAGGGATAGCCTCGTGCCTTCATACTTTGTTTCATGTAATCTCCCAACCATTCCCCTGACAGTGTCATATAGGTTTCCCCTGCTATCCCAAAGTAAAGTGTTCCTGGGAGAACTTTCCGAAGCCAAAGTGGGGAAAACAAAGAAGCAATTACCATTAATTTATATGGAAAATTTTCTCAGCATTCCCAGACCCCTCCCACCCACCACAAATAACCTCTCTTAGGCTTTTCTGATACCGTAGGTCACATCTTGGTAACAGCTGCACAAAATAAATCGAGATAGAGCACAGATGCTCCAAGACACAGTTCAGAGCTATGGGGCTTGATGCTGAGATGCTGGGTGTAGTTCCTGGGGAAGGCGCTTGGTGGCGCCACTCTTGCTGTTGGCGGCGCATGATGCCTCTGTAAGGGCTGCCTGAGAAGTATACACTGAATGCTGTTTCCGCTTTTTGTCTTTTTTTGTAAAAGCAACAATCCACCTCAGATTTCTTTTGGTTAGCCCAAAGAGGTGCTAGCAGAAGTCTTTTGTAAAAGCAAAGTGGTGTAATGCAAACTTCCGAAAAGCGGGGGATACCTGTATTATACCCATTGTACAGATATCCTTATACAGGTTAACTAGTAAGAATAACAAAATACCACAACAGCTGACATTTATGGAGCTCTGACTGTGTACCAGGTGTTATCTATATTGTCTCGTTTGTCTCCATGTCCCCTTATAGGAAATACAGCGCCTCCTAGTGAGCAGATTTAGAATGACAGTGACCAAGTCATGCCCAACTCGCAACACTTTGGGGACAGATCTCTTCCTGGACAATCAGAGTAACCCCCAGGGGTTCCGCACAAGCTTTTGGAACACTTCGGAGGCATCAGGTGTCCTTTAGGGAAACACAAAACCTTTACAATAACCTCCCTCTTTCTGAGACATGGGCTAAGTCTTCACTAAGCCTCTTTGACCCCTGTTGGTTTGGGGGTCCCCCTCCCCTTTTGTCAATTTCAGGTTTTGGTGACCCTGGAGCTTGAATGGGGCTTGGGCACTAAATCAGCATCAGGATAGAATTCTAAGATGTTTGAGTAGGGATTATGTCTGCGTAGAGCTGGCCGATATAATCAATCTCAGAACTCAGGAAGGAAGGAAGGGACCATGGAGAACAAAGTCCGATGGCCCATTTACGAAGAAGGGAAAGGAAGCCCAGACTTGGTAGGGATTCACTCAGCACCATGGCAATAGGTCTGGGGCTGGAGCCCGGGCTGTCTATCTCCTGGCACACTGATCCGCTGCGCTCAGAACCGGCAGGACAAGGCTGCTTCACAATCAAGTTTCCCCTCAAAGCCAACCATATGCCTTGGTGGTGTAATTGGTGGGATGTCAAGGAATCACTGGCCATCCCTCCATTCCCTGGCCACCGATCTAATTCAATGAGCTCACCCTGGGTCCTGAAATAACATCACCCTCAAAACTTAGAGTAGGCCCTAAGATATCTTACCTACCTGGGGAAGGTATTAACAGCAAAGCCTTAATTAACTTAACATCTGGACCCATCAGAAAGCAGAAACTGAGACACTGGGTAGCTAAGTTTGATTGCTCCAAGAACTGGCAGGAAGCCAAAAGAAATACAAAGGCTGGGAATATGGGCACATAGAATTTTCAGAACTTAGAGATCTCAAGTCCTCTCATTGCTTAGATGGATAAACCGAGACCAGGTCTGGTCCTGGCAGGCCCTCCGCAGAGTGCTGGCTGCGGCGAGAAGTCACTTTTCCAAGTGACTCTACCATCAGGGTCCCAGCACAGTCTGGGTAGATTTTATAGATAAACTTGGAGGCTGAGGGTAGAATTTTCTCATTGTTCCTTTTTGACACAGAGGGACCTTTACAGACCACAGTCCATTTCTCTGCCTGTAACAACCGTAAATTAAAATGACCACCTTCGTCGCTACCCAGAATTCACCAATGAGCTTGTTAAAATGCAGACTCCTGGGCTTTCCCCAAGACTCTGAATCCAGATCTATGGGAACGAGGCCCTGGAACTGGCATTTTGGCATGCACACTAGGTGATTCGCATGCACCCTGAAGTTGGAGACCCACCACTATGATGGAACAAGCCCTGGAGTCAGGCTGCCCTGGGTTCTAACCCCAGCTCTGCCAGTTACCAAATGTATGGCCTTCAGCACCCCTGAGCTTTAGGTTCCTCATCTGTAACATGTGGAGATAGTCATCAGGGTTACCTTATGGGGTGATTGAGAGAGTTTAGGGAGGTAAACCAGGTAAAGTGCTTGGCACCTAGAAAGTGCTTAATAAATACTAGCTGCTGTTAATCATACTATTCGTTAGAGATAGTCCCTGTTTTCAGCTGTGCACATGGAATCCAAATGGAGGTCCTGGGGTCCCAGGAGCCAGTTCTTCACTCTATCCCACTCTACCTTTCTCAGGGGGGATGTGCTAGTGTAAGAAGTCTGCACCCCCCCCCCCCCCCACTAATCCAACTCTGTGGCAGGAGTCTTGGTGGGTGCAGTGACAATAGTTACCTGCAGGGGGAGCCATACACACACATTTCAGATCACAGCCTGCGGGACTCCCTGAGGAAGAGGGCTCTCAATGGGGAATGGGTTGAGGCTGGGATCAGCATGTTTTCTGGAATCTTCCTTCCACTGCCGAGAGGAATATCTGGGGATATTCACAAGACAAGGTGCAGCTTTTCCTCTTGCTGCTCAGAAAGTGAGACGTTGAGCTGGCTTGTTGGTGGGTCTCTCCCCTGAGGCCTCAGAAAGCACCTCGTCGTTAGCTGTTGATTTTATTTTCACCACCCAGTCTGGTCCTGGCAGGCCCTCCGCAGAGTGCTGGCTGCGGCGCCTTTCTGAGGAGACTTGGCAGAGCTGTGATCTGAGCCTCGTGTTCTTTTTTCCATCTGAAGGAACATAACTGTGTGGGGGGCTCACCATTCTTAGCCAACTCCCTTCACCTCAGAGTGGGGGTGAAAGAGTGGGGTGGGGGTGTGAGGGTGTACAGACCTGCCCTCGGGTCCCAAGCTAAGTCAATTCCCTATGGAACAGGGCATGAGGAAGCCCATCACCATGGTTTGAGCACCTACTGTGTCCTATTCTGTACCTCATGAGCATTCCACCGCGGTGGAACCGGAGGCTCAGAGAGGTCTGGTGACTCGCCCAGCGCCACACAGCTAGTAAGCAGAGATAATAATGCCGTGTACCACCAGCTGAGAGCCTCACAGATTGGTGGGCTGGATAGCAGTCATATCACGCATGCTCAATCCTCCAACAGCCAAATTTATAAACCCCAGTGTCTGGAAACCCTAAAGCCCGTCTTCTGCCCTCGACTCCACACTGCCCCCAAACCCTTCGATGGGCTACTCTCCTATTTCCCCCATCTTTCGAATTACTGAAATTCCCATTTGTCCCACAATTAAACGTCCCCTCTTCCCTCTTATCCAAGGGTACTTTGGTGAGAGTGGCAAGAGTGGCTCAGTCATATTCCCAATTTTTGATTTGCCCAAAATTCCTAGTCTTGAAAGCACCAGTTCAGCTCTGCTTCCAGAAGCCCGCAAGTCAGAGCATCTGAAGTAGGGGCTGCTACATCGCCGGACAAGCCCGCTCCCTTGTGCACCCCTTTCGTGGCTCTCCGGCCTGGGCTCCGGTTGACTAAGTGATACATCGACAGCCCTCCTTGTCTCCGCAGAGATGAATGCCAGTGAGGTGACTGCCTCAGGCCGCTCGGTGCCTTGACCATAGCACTAGAACACACTGTGTCTGTGTGCAAACACGTTCGCCTTCGTGAGCGCCCGAGGACACGTGCTTTTCAAAGGCGCCGTGGCCAAGTGGCCGCAGGACCTTCCCATTTTGCTCCCGCTGCCTCGCCCTCCGCGGGTAATGCCAGCTGTGGCCAGATGCGTGATGGCGGCCGGAGGAAGAGGACCTGTAGTTTCAAGTTTCTCCTCCTGGAGTCCTGGGCTTGCTCTGGTTCATGCTGGTGAGCTCTGATGTCAGTCCACAGACACTACTTCAAGACAGACTGCAGGACAGCGCCCTGCCTCCCCGTCGAAGGGCTAGCCAAGGTGGCCGTTTTAACTTACAGCTGGTAACAGGCAGAAAAACGGACTCTGGTCTGTAAGGAATGGCGTCTCTGAATCCAAGCGGGACTGGGCCTGAATACCACCGTAAGCCGCGGGTTTGTCCGTAAACTTGAGTTCTATGCACACCATTTGGCTCGGTCATGAGATTCTTTCTCATTGTGACAGCCAGTCCTATGCCAGAGAGATAGGGAGCCCAGGCAGCTGGTGGCCAATGGCCTAGGGAGTCAGGCATTTCTGAGCGGCTGGTCCCCTGGGAAGTTCATGTGGTAGAGAGAAAGGAGAGCAACGAGGAGGATTTACCCAGACATCACTCTGGGTGCCGCGTCCTTATAGCCACGTCATGAAGATATTTATAAGCGCCATCCCGGTATCGGATCCAGGGGCACTGAGGCCCACAGAGGCATGGTTACTAATCTATGATCACCCAAGTAGCACAGAAAGGTTCTAGAAGCAAACCGAGTTTGGTCTAACTCAAACCCGTGCATTTTCTCTATTGCCTGTGAGATAGAGTTTCCCAAGTATCACGGAGGTATCTTCACGTGCCTTAGGGAAAAGGGCCCATGCTTTCTGTTGCTGTCATTTCTGCAGGCAGTGGGAACGCCGTCCTGGCGGGGGAAAATCGACGTCAAACCAGAGACTGGACGACGGAAGGTTGTTTCTGAAATATTTATCCCTGCAAAGTAAATATTTCTGTCTCTATCAGTCCAGAATTTCCCAGCTGACAGCTTCCTAGATACTTCTTTTTCTTTTCTCTTGAGCATTTAGGCATTGCTGGCGACAGCAAGGCCAGGCACAACTGGTTCTTTTCATTTTTGACTGTGGACCTCTCGCAGCCGAAGGAAGAAAGGCAGGAAAGTGACCCAACCAGGACAGGGACTGAGGGGCCGGGGCTGTGGAGAGGGGGCATCCGGTAGGGTCCCACGTGGTAATCCTGGGGGAAGACGCAGCTACCAGAGAGCCAAGCTGGGGCTTTCCATGAGGTTTTGGGTCAAGGTACATGCAGTCATCTTGCAGGCTTACTACTGTAAGGTTCTCACATCCGTTCCCTTCTCTCCTGTCTCATCAGCCCCTCTCAGAGAGATGAATAACTTGCCCAAGGCCACACAACTAGTAAGTTCTGGCTTTCTGCCTCCCCAGGGATGGCCTTGCCCACTGCTCTGTAATCAGAAGGCCCTTGGTGAGCTGGGCCTGCCTTCTCCCCAGGCTCATCCTTGGGCATCTCACTATATGGCCCTCTCTGCTCTGGCCGTGCTGTTTGTCAGTCCCTCCGACATATATGTTCTTCCTTGTCTTTAGACCTCGCATACGGGCTGCTCCTGCTGCCTGGGACTCTTTTTCTCATGGTATCCTCTCTTAAAAAAAAAAAAAAAGGTCCCCATGGAAACTTCTTACAGTTCTGCTCAGCTTAAAGGTCCCGTCTTCTGAGGGGTGTCCTATCACTGATCACCTGCTCACCCCCGTGCACACACCCTGCCCTCGGCCTCACTCCTGGCTAAGGGCTCCCTGCACGCACAGCCCCTATCCTAACCCTGAGCACACTTAGTGTGAGTTCTTAGCTGGTTTTCTGACTCCCCCGGACTGTGAGCTCTCTGAGGCCAGGGCCTTCTTCGCAGCTGCAGCCCCAGCAGCCGATGCAGGGCCTGCCTCATAGCAGGTGCTCAGCAAACATGGTGTGGATGAACGTGTGGGTGAGCAAACGAGAGAATAAGTCCCTGTACTCATTGTACGCGTGGTTCCCTTGGCCTGGCATACCTTGCTCCGTGCTTCACATCTACAGTCTCTGTGAGTCTGGTTAAAGGGTTCGTCGCTCCGTGCCTCGGTTTCCCCATCGGTAAAGTAGAAATAGGCATGGTGTACACCAAAGCTTCCAGCACTGGGCCTGGCCCGTGGTAAGGGCTTGATACATGATGGTGATTTTGTTGTAAGTCTTATCGTGATATTAATTCATATCATCAGCTGGGGACACCTATGTTAACGTGCTGAAGCTGGGCGAGGACCGTTACCCTCCCAGAAACAGCAAACCACCAAACCAACAGGGGACAACATCATTCCTCTTGAAAAGCTGGCCACGGATGCCATTGTACAAGATCTAATTTTCTTCTCGCCGTTTTGTTTGGGACATGCTTGGTCTCGGAAGCCTAGTGAGGACTCTGCCTTGGCGCTTGAGCTCAGGAGGCAGTCAGCCCCCTTTCTTTCAGGCATGCACCTGCTGCCTCCACTGTCTGCAGAGGACCTCTCCCCTCCCCCGGAGTCCAAGGGCCACCTTCTTCACCACCTGTACTGCTCAAAAGTCACCTTCTCAGCGAGCCGTCCCTGGATACCTTCTCTGAGATCCCAGCTGCCCCCGCTCTACTTCCCATCCACCCCCGCAGCTGTACGTTTCCCTCCTTAGCACGTTATCTGACATACCGTATTATGTATCTCGTTATCTCGCTGATTGCCCGCTCTCCTTCCCCAGCCCCCTAACTAGATGGTAAGGGCTTTGAAGTCAGGGATTTTGACCATTTTGCTCACTGCCTTTTCTCCGGCGCCCAGAACATGCCAGGCCCTGAGCATGGCTTCCATGCATGTTTGTTGCAGGTTTGAGCGTACAGCTGGGAAGGAGGATTTGCTGGCCGGGTCTGAATTTAGAACTCACCTGGTACAGGTCTACGCTTCGTAAGGAAAACCAATCTTTGCTGAGCTGTCTCTCTGGGCCAGCCTTGGGCAGTGCTTGGCATGTGTCGTTTCATTCCATCTTCACAGTAGCCTTACAGACGAGGAAGTTGGGGCTGGAAGAGAGTAAGAAACTTAATCTGTCACCGAGCAACAGAGCCTAGGGACTGTGCCCTTCCATCCTGGACAGAGAGCGATACCTTGGCCCTCCCCTGCACCCCAGCCTGCTGGGGAGGCCTCCCTGGGTGGTTTCTGAGCTGGCTGCTTTGCAGGGCCAGAAGGCCCATCCCTCCTCACCTGTCTGTGTGCGTAGGCGCTTTTGGCATGTGCGCGGAGTCAGGTGGCCCAGGCAGCTTTCAGCAGTCGGAGGTGGCAGGCTAACTCCCAGCTCCAGGAGCAGCCAGTGGATGTGCTGGGGATTGTCTGCAATGTCTGCTGAGAACCATGGCTTGGAACAGCACTCCCCTCCACCAACTTTCCTGGGAGAGTGGGGTGCAGGGCCGGGCCAGGACAGGCAGCATGAGAGTGTGAAGGGTGTTTTCTGCCAAAGGAAGATACTAGACAAGAGTTAGAAAGACCTGGGTTCTGATCTTGGCTCTGCCACTGACTAGTTGTGCGAAACTGACTACGTTTACTGAATATCCCTGTGTCCCCCGCTCTTACGATCTCAGCGGTAATCCAAGCCTACCTCCCAAACTTGTGGGTATGATTCATGAGACAGTATATGGTGCACGCTTACTTACCCCACGTGCAAAATAAATGGTAGCTATTTTGTGTTTATTCATTGCAAGCTACAGCCTCCTCACCTATAAAATGCAAAATGAAGGGCTTCATTCAGCAGAACAGGCCTGGTGCACAGTAGGCGCTGAAGAAAGGTCAGTCCCCTTCATCTTCCCCTTCCCATCCAGCACCAACTTCCAGACCTGTACTGTCCCTGGGGATGTGACTCCTCAGGGCAGCGGGGCCGGGGGCTGGGATGGTCACTTTGGAATTCTTGTGTTAGAAGCCCCCTCCCTTCTTCCTTCTTTTCTGTCTCCACCCTTTCTTCCCTCTCTCTCTCTCCTTTCTTCCTTCTTCTCAATTCATTTTGACTCAGTACCCCCTAAGCGTCAGGCACTGTGCTAGGCACTGCGAATACAGCCGTGAGCAAGACAAGAGCCCTGCTATCATGGAGCTTAAGGCTGCTTGGAATCCAGCAAGGGAGGAGAAAATAAACAAATGTACAAGAAAATAAGCATTATGAAAGCAGCACGTAGAATCTGACTAGGAGCAGATGGAGAGGGGTAGTAAAGCTACTCTACATGGGGAGCCAGGAGAGGCATCACTAAGGAAGCAATATTTGAACCAAGACTTGAAAGATCAGGCAGGCCAGCTGTGCTCAACATTGGGAAGGGGGGTTTCAGGCTGCAGGAGCGGCACATGCAAAGGCCCTGGGGAGGGATGCACTTTTCAGTGGGAACAGTGGGCCCCAAAATGAAGCCACAGCTCTGCTCCCCCAGCTCAGACAAGGCAGGCAGGCTTCATCTTTAAGTGTTGGCCGCACTTAAGATCCTGCACCCAGGATGTCCTTTCTGCAGTTAATTTGTTGCAACTGGCGGAGGTTAATCGTGTTCACGTTCCTCAGGGCCTGTGCCAAGGCCGGCCCTTCTCACAAATGCCGGTTTAAATTAGAGGGATTGTTTGCTCAAGACCAGATTCCAAACTGGTCCTGTTTCTGAGCCTTCCTAATGAGCAGGCGAAAGAATGCTGGCCGAGGCTGGCATCTTCGAGCTCAGGTGGGGGACGCCTGATCCTGCCAGTCCAGTGAGAAGCAACTCAGACCCCATCAGCTCGCCCATCCCTGATCCTGTCTGGCTCCCTGCTGCAGCCAGAATGCCAACCAGTCCTGCTGTTCTCCCATCCGTAGTGCTCCATGCTTGGACCCCACCTCTTCCTCTCGGCGCACACCCTCCTGCCTCGTTCTGTGCCTCTGCCCACCTTGCCTTCTGTTCCTGCCGGGGAAGTTCTACTCCTTTTTCCAGGCTCTGCTCAAAGTCTGCCTCCTGTATAAGGACTTTACAGACACCCCTCTGGGGAATCCTCTCCTCCTTTATTCTCCTAATTTCTCTTATGCCCTTTAAGGCATCGGCCATAACGTCAGTTGAGTTGGGGAGACTGAGTTCCACCCACAGCGTGAGCGCCTGAGGACAGGGGCTGTAGGTGTGTATCTCTGCTGTTCTGCGGCCTTGCCCCGGCTCACGGGTCATTCAGTCACTCATTCAGCAAATGCTTGTTGAGGGTCTACTCCATACCAGGCGCCACGAGAGGCAAAGGGGGAACAGCTGCGGGTAAAGCCTGCTCCTTGCTCTTCAGATGCTCCTAGCTTAGTACAGGGCCCGGGCCACGCGGAGACCCTTGTAACGCGGAGGGCTGAGCAGAGCAGGGTGCATGCCTTCACCAGGGGTACCCAGGAAGGCTTCTCAGAGGAAGTGACAACTAAGACACGGAGACTGAGGGCAGTGAGGGGCAGGGGGCGGGGTAGCTGGCCCCAGGTCTCCCATCTAACACGTGGCAGAGCGAGCCCCCACATGGGGGCCTGTGCCCGTGCCAGAGTGGGTTCCCCTCCTTCTCTATACCTCCAAGGTAGCACACTCCTTTCTGGTCCTACTCCGCAGAGTAAGGGGAAAGTATCAGACCCACTTGCCCAAAGCCCGGCCAGCCTTGCCACATTCCGCCACATTCCGCCGCAAAATCTTCTATTTCCAAGCGACTTCAAGCTCTTGATGACTCACCAGGTCCTTGGAGTCACAGAGACGGTCAGCAGAATGCGAGGCCAGCGAACAGATTTCCCACCACGGGGGATTGTGGGACAGCGTTCTTCTTACTCATGGTTCTTTCTTTTTTTTTTTTTCCCATTTCAAAATAATGCATACTAATTGTAGAAAATTTGGGGAGAAAATACAAATCACCCATAATTTCACTATCCAGAAATAACCATTGTTAACGTTTTGGTGTATTGAAATAGTTATTTTGGGATTTCATTTAGAAGTTGCTACAATGTATAATTACAGCTTATTAATTTATGCAAATACATGAATATGATTAACTTGTATATATTTAGCTGTTGTAAAGATTTGCACACGCTAGTGCCTGGAGAGCTCCAAGGAAGAAAGAGGGAAAGGGCTAGCTGGCTCTTATCGCACAGCTACTATGTGCCCGGCTGTAACCAGCACTCTTCATATGGATAAGGCAAGACCCAAACCTATGTGATAGAACAGATGTTCTCTCACTCATCCTGATGGTGACCTATCAGACGATTATTGTTCTTATTTCCATTTTAAGGATTAAAAAAAAAAAATAAATAAAATCAATGAGGCAAGACCAGTAAGCCCTGTAACCAAGCGCACAGAGCTGGGATGCAGTGGGCCTGGGATCGAACTCCTGGTCTGTCCTGCTTTCAAAGTGCATGTTCTTTCTCCCTATCACAAGGTCTCCGTGGCTTTTCCAGAAGCCTCAGAGAGAACACACATGTTCCCCGTAGAGATGGCCAAGCAGAGATGACTAACGGCCGTCCACCATCATTTCTTCATCAAGCCCTCTGATGGACCAAACCCTGGGCCAGCCTCTGGGGGACTCACAAGAGTGGGCTTATCCCTGTATTCCGGATGCTCCTCTGGTCTCTGTGAGATCTCAGCCTTCAGAGGAGGGAAAGGGCCACAGAGGATCAGCTGGCTAAGAGCTGTGACAGTCACTGCATTTGAAAGAAAGAAATAGGATCTGAGGTTGTGGAGTCCCCAGGAGATACCCCTGGTGGCTGCCAGCCGGAAGGCCTCCCAAAATAGATCTCTTGTCATGATGACAGCAGCCTTGGCCTGGCCCTCAGCTCGTAGGGCTCCCAAGTGACTCCTACCAACCACCTCCCACAGACCAGTAAATACTCCAGACCCGAGGGCATTGATCTGCGGGTGTTGCAGGCTGGATTCTGCAGGTGGGGATGGGATAAGAGGTGTAAATGGTGTCTCAGGGCGCAGCGCCTGGAGAAGGAGAGGGCAGAAAGCGTGCCTGTGCAGGGGGACCCTGGATTGTGCTGCTCAAGAGACAGCCTCTGCCGGCCCCAGACAGAGCGAGTGCCCAAGCAGAGATGGCCACCAGACAGAGAGGTCCGTCGCCCAAGGTGTCCCGTGTCAGACAGCAGCGGCTGGGCCCTCGTTTCACTGCCTGCCCAGGCACCGGTCGGGGCTGCCCAGAGGAAGGCACGCCTGAAGGCTCACCCCACTCCCTGCCGTTGGCCATCAGGTCCCTTTTCGCAGGAGTATTTGAGCCATGCATCTCTGTGTCCGTCACACAGGGAGAAATCTAACCATCGCAGGGGCTGGAAAGCTCCTGTTGGTTTCATCAGTGAATTCACACTGCATAGAACAGCAATGTGGGAAGCTAAATATATTCGGAAGGCTGCTGGCTGGGCATGGAATCAGACCATAGGAATTATAAAATCGAAATTCCTTTTTTTTTTTTTTAAAGATTTTATTTATTTCTTTGACAGCAAGAGAGAGCCAAAGAGCACAAACAGGGGAAACAGCAGAGGGAGCGGGAGAAGCAGGCTCCCCGCTGAGCAGGGAGCCTGAAGCGGGACTCGATTCCGGAACCCTGAGATCATGACCTGAGCCGAAGGCAGACGCTTCACTGACTGAGCCACCCAGGTGCCTAAAATCGAAATTCTTAATGGCATCACGCTAAGGTGGTCTGACAAGGTGACAAGCCGACTACTCTTACTTTAGGCTTTTATCGTCACTTGTATTAATTTGCCAGGGCCGCCATAACAAAATGCCAGAGATCGAATGGTTTAAACAACAAAAATTTGTTTTGTCTCCGTTCTGGAGGCTGGACATCTACGATGAAGGTGCTGGTACACTTGGTTTCCCCGGAGTCCCCTCTCCTTGGCTGACCTCTCACTCCCTCTTCACATGGTGGCCCTGATGTCTCCCTGTGTGTGCTAATTTCCTCTTCTTATAAGGATATGATTCAGATCGGTGAGTTTCTAGGAGACGTAGTTCAGCCCGTAACAACCCTGGGCCCCTCTTTGGATGGACAGAATCTGCCTAACGTAACTGACCAGACACAGTTGTTGCCTTGAGGAGTCCATCCTGCCTCTCTCTACAGGGCGGGGGTGGTTGACGTGGGATAGACTTGGCAAAGAGATACCTGGTCATGAAGGGCCTTGGATGGCAGACTAAGGAACTTGTATTTTCTTCTGAGAACCAGGGGGAACTCTTGGGGGACAGTGGCATGATCAGATGCATATTTTTGGAAGATCACTTCGCCCATCTCTTGGAGCTGAAGGAGGCAGGACAGGGAGGAGGAAGGCTCACAGTGAAGAGATAATTGTTCAGTCCAGAGAGGAGATGACATGGCCTGAACTGGGGAGGCTGCCGCGGGAATGAAGAAGAAAGAATGACTCTTGGACCCTTGTAAGATACCTCCTTCCACAGTATGGTGGCAAAGGCTGAGGGAGGCCATTCAAAGGTCCAATCTGCTCATCGAAGAACAGAAACTATGTTGCATGAGTCACCTTTTTAACATCAAAATGCTTCCCCTAGGTGAAATCTTGAATGGGAGATCCACACATAAACAGGTTATATATTGAGGTTTATATTTTGTTTTGGGAAAAGTCATGGCAGGGGTCCCAAATCTCTGCCCCATTCCGTTATCTCCCAGTGGGTTCTGGAGACCTATGCTGTTTTTTCCTTCTCATGGGACTGCCTTCCTCTCCTTTCTGCCTGGCCAGCTCCTGCACGTCCTTTAAGACTCGGTCCACGTCGCCTCCTCCAGGAGGCCTTCCCTGCTGCTCCCAGGGCAGTGTTTATCGTTCACTCTTAAACCTAACTTTCTTATGGTCCTTTCTGTGCCCAGTGACATATATCTATTTATCTGCTATTTCAAAAGGGCAGACTGAGCCTCTCTATTAGTCTTTCTCCAGAATATAACACATACTAGGTACATAGAGTTGGAAGGAATGTCTCTGTGGCCCCAAAAAGGTGTTCTGCGGCTCTTCATGTATGCTGTTTCGGGACAAGCAGTGCGGTTCTATATTCCAAAGGGAGGGCTCTCCCTTCTCTGCTGTGTCCCGTAAGGAACTGAAATATCTTACAGCAGGACTGTGTCTTCCTCATCCAAGTGTCCTGGGCTCCCAGGACAGTACCCGGCACACAGAATGTTCTCAGTCCATGTTTGTAAGAGGCCAAATGATCACAGTGCTGCACGCTGCTAATGAGAACTCAGGTATGGCCAGCACAGCCCTTACGAACCGGGTCTAACACTCTCCTTATTGATCACCCGAGGAGACCGAGGCTCAGAGGTCAGCGGTTCATCCACAGTCACTGTGTTAGTAAGTGATAGAACTCCAGGTTCTTGGTTAGCCTCTCCCCTGTACTGCACCTGCTTTTCAGACCCTCATTCTCCAGGATCCGTCCTACAGGAAGGAAACTGCCCACTCACTCCCTTTCCCTGCCTGGAGGCAGGTGACACAGCACAGGATAGGGACCAGTGAGAGAGCGCGAAGACTGGCCGCTGGCCCCTGGGCTCCCTCCCTGCTCCTTCTGGCTTCCCCAGACCAGCACGGTCAGCCCTGCTTTTTCCTCTGTGTCCTTCGCCCCCTATCTTTTTCACAGCTCTGTTTCCCCTCTTGTCAACAGATCTCTCAACGAAATGTTTTCCATCATTGCAGGCTATTTTTAGCCCTTTATCAGAGTTATTTCCTTGGGTAACGAGCTCCCTGGCACGGGGCAGGCAGCCCAGCTCATGCGCCAGCAAGCACGGTGCGGGCAGGAGGCGCGGGGCCCGTGGGCATCTGGGAGAGGGAAGAACTGAGCGACCGGGGCCAGGCCTGGCCTTGGGGGGCTGTGTTCTGCTCTGATGGCGGCGGCGGCGGCAAGATGCTCATTCATTCCCCATTCCTATTTGTTCAAACCATTCTTTGAGAAGGCGGCGTGTGCCGAGGGCTTCGGAAGCAGACAATCAGTGACAGGCGCCCAAAATAGCCTCGGAATCAGCAGCGTTTTGTTTTGCTCCAGGCTTTTCATGCCTGCAAGGGGAGGAAAGAAAGGATCCAGAGCATTTTCTGCGTCCAAACACACATCTTTTCTACAATAAGACAAATGACTCGTATTCCTGCTATTAAATCCAGCAGCGTCCCCTCTCCACCAACCGCCCCTTCTCTGAAGACCTCGCCAACATTTCCTTTTGTGGCTACAAGAGAGAAGAGCCGCTCCGGCGGGCTCTGGTTCAGTGAGCCTCGGCTTTCACAAGCGGGGATTTTAATACATTAGCACCGGCGTGCGCGCTGCTGTGGCGGCTGGGACGGCTCTCCAGAAGGTGCGGTGAGGGGCCAGGCCCTGCCGGAGAGACAGGAGCCAGCGGTTGGCCGGTAGAAGCCCCACGGCCCCAATCTCCGGTTACACCAGCCTTTGCAGAAACCCCACACTGTTCTCTGGGGCAGCCCGTGGTGCCCCTGTTCCCACCTGGATTTGCAAAACTGCCCCCCGCCCCCGCAGGAGACTCCCCAAGGGTCAGGGAGGCCACCTGTGCCAGCAGGGGTCCCACGGGGTGAGCAGGAGACCTGGACTCCAGTGTCATCCCTGGACTGACTCACAGAGTGACCTTGTCCAAGCCACCACCCACCTTGAGACCAGTTGCTGGGGAAGAAACTGTCAGAGCACGCGCTCCCTCTCCTTTGGAGCACTCACGCAGCGGGAATTTAGCACTTACTTGTGGGATCCTTTGACCACTTGGATTGTGGGTCTGCGTACTTTCTAGGCCCATGGGCCAACACTGGCCATATGCATTTATTATGTCTGTATGGTCTATGGCTGCTTTCGCGATACAGTGGCAATGCTCAGCAGTGGCCGTGCAGAGGTTGGCTGGACCCTAAAACCTAAAGTATTGACTCTTTGGCTCTTTGAAGAAAAAATTGGCCAACCTCTGGTCTAGCTGGTGAATCCCATGAAAGGTTTAGGGACACTCTCAAGATTAGTCAGCCAGGAAGTGGCCTAAAAGTAAATATGAATGTGCAAGCCTCAATATCCCAGACTTTCGGGGATGTTCTCAATTAAATGTGCACAAGTAGAGTTGGAATTTGCTACAAAAAAAAAAGAGAGAGAGAATCCCTCCCAAGAATAAAAGCCATTTGATGGATAGGTGGGTAAACTCAGTGTCTACCATAACATTCCTGAGCAAGGTCTCTATTTAGGTAGACCCTCTACCACGTCCTAGCCATGTAGCTTCAGGAAAGTTCTTCACTCCTCTGAGCCTTCGTTGTAAAATGGGTCTAATAATACTTCTTTTGTAGGACCACGGTGAGGGTTTAGCAGGATAATCTCAGTAAAACGCAAGACAGTGCCTGGAAAATAGTGGGGGCTCTCTCCAGTCCTGGCTCCCCTCATTGGTCACACTTTTCAACTGAGCTCCCACTGGTAATGACATGCCATACCCTGGCCTCTGTCTGAATGTCCTTGCTGCACAGCTGACGTGGATAGACAGAGAGACTAAGTCAGGGTCCTGGGATCATGCGTGGCAACAAGACGTAAAGGTTAGAATCACTAGTGCGGGTCTTCGCCTTGTTACTCATGAGCCACATGACCTTGAGCATGACAGTTGACCTCTCTGAGCCTCACTTTCTTTATCTGAAAGGCAGAGGAAAAAATAGACCCTTCCTTGCAGGGTAGTAATAAAGATGAAATGCAATAATGGGTGCTGTGGATTCCAAACAGGACCTGGCACTCAAGAATAGTCCATTGTAAACACTTAGTTCTTCTTTCCCTCCCACATAAGCTGGTTCAGGTCGATTCCAGCTTTTCCCGAGTTCTCCCAGGAATGGTGGCTATGGGTGTCTCTAGGCCCTCATGGACTGCACCTCAGGAGTGAGAGGCTCTGAGAAGTCCTCTGTTTTGTCTCACCGAAGTGGAAAGTTCTATAAAACCCAGAGGCACCACACGCCAAACCAGCCTGCTACACTCCTGGCATGGGGACCCAACAGTGACTTTGAAAATGTGTGTTTTCCTGGATAAAACCTCTAATTGGACAATTGTAGGTCTTCTGGCTGTATGTCGACTTTATGACTTCGAAAGCTCTTAAGCTGGGGTGAGCGAAAATTTATGAATGGGATTTCTTTATTTCTGTAGCACTCTGACTCATGCTGTTGACTCAGTTGTGGGGCGGGGCATCCATTACTCGCTAATTTCTCTTTGCCAGGTGGTCCTTTCTGCCTGCTCCCTCAGTGAGCAGTGGGGCCTCAGCCAGTGGGGCCAGAGACCCAGAAAAGGGTTTCTGGCTGCTTAAAAAATTGTCCTGGACCCAGATTGATTTCCCAGGCAAAGGAATATGGTGCTTGGGAATTTCTCAGGGAAGCTTCACATTTCTCATGTCGAAAGCTTGTTTTTACCAGGCTGCCCCTTGCGTAGAAAACCGTCATAATCTGTGTTAAAGGTACAGGTCTTAGAGGAAAGGCCGATTCCTGGCTGAGGAGTATTTCCTTTGGGTGCCCGCATCTAAGAGCTCTCTTGAAAGTAGGCAATGGAGCTACAAAGATGTGTCTCGATTGGTGTAGCAATGAGACTGACTTCACCTAAAAGTTGTGTTTGTTAGGGTAATGTAAGTTTCTATAACAAAAAGTTTCCAAAATGTATAAAGGCTCAAATTCAATAGAAATTTATTTCCTGTTTACACCATAGTCCAAGGCTGATCTATCTGGTGACAGTGGGTGGCTTTCATCTACCCAGTGATTTAGGAACCCTGGCTTCTTCTACCTTATGGCCCCACCATCCTCTCTAGAGTCTTGCAGTAACCTGCATCTAGCCAATGGAAGGTTAGAATAAATGCAGGGAAGGCTCACCCACTTCACATAAGCCTTGACCCAGAAGTGACTCTTGTAACGTCTTATATTCCATCAGTGAAAGACATGGCTATGCCTAGATGCCAGGGTGGCTGGGGACTGTAGTCGCTTTGCTGGGAGACCGCTTCGCATGGACAACTATGTGCAATGAAAGGGAGTACATGAATTTTAGTGGAAAATGAGCAGTATTTGCTACAGAAAGGGAAATGTACCAAAATTGAGGCCATAAAAGATTAAATACAGATAGGATGCCATTGGGTCTGCACTTGGCCAACAATGAAGACTATAATTGTCTTTGTCTACGAATCCCCATCCCTAGTAGGTGCTCGGTAAAGGGATGTGAAAGAAATAAGTGAATGGATGAATATCCTACCAGTTCTATTCCTTTGTTCCTTGGCTTGGGCCATCTAACAGAAAGATCAGGTTCCTGGTCAACTGGCTGCATTGAGGGTGCACCTGTTAGGCCCAGGGTCCAAGGGTTGGCCAAATGTTTCCCCAAAAAGAATCCAGACCCTTACAGTTACGTATTCAATACTTTATAAGTAGCTTTTATTGAAGAGACTAAAAATCATATAAATTTGGGCCTATCCCAAATAATCCAGTGTATGGACGTTGTACCCAAGGATCCACAGGATTTCTGATTAGAAGTTCCCTTCAAGGACATCGAGGTCCATAACTGCAAATGTGACCCAACTCATGAGCTAACGCACTTGGCAGTGGCTGCCTAGCATTAGAGGCTGCATGAAAATGTTCTGTGACTGACTAGTGACGGGTATCACAGGCAAGGCATAGGACAACGGTCAGCTAAATTTTTGAAAAATCCTATCAAGTCTAAGATCCCTATCAAGTCTAAGGTTTATATATAGGGGGGAGCTCAGAGAGAAGACGTGGTGGGCAGCTGACTGGAGATTTCTGTTGGAAGGCCTGGATGAAGAGGTAATTCGAGCCAGGAACTAAACAGATGATAACAGAGATCAGAAGAAGGTATGCTGAAAAATTCTCTTGGAAATTCGGGGGAGCCAAGGGCGAAGGACTGGTCTATTGTGGCTACTTCTAGGAGACAAAAGTGGAGGCAGAGCACAGGGCGAGGTACAGTTTAGACTTTGCAACTGGCATGCTTCCTACTGAGCTTGAAAAACCTTAGGGGGGTGTTATGGTCCAAATTGTATCCCCCCCCCCCAATTCATACATTGAAGTCCTACCATCCAGTACCTTAGAACGTGACTGTATTTGAGATGGGGTCTTTGAAGAGGTAATTAAGTTAAAGTGAGGTCATTGGAGTGGAGTCTAGTCTAATATGACTGGTGTCCTTCAAGAAGAGGAGGTTAGGACACAGATACATGAATAGTGGTGAGACCATGTAAGACACAGGGAGTAGATGGCCACCCATAAACCACGGAAAGACACCTCAGAAGAAGCTAACTTGACACTTTGGTCTTAAATTTCCAGCCTCCAGAATTGTGAGAAAATAAGATTCTGTTGTTCAAGCCACCAAGTCTATGGTGCTTCGTTATGGCAGCCCTAGGAAACTAACACAGGGGACAGGAAGCCTGCCGCTCTTGCCTGTGTTTCTCTCTAGGGCATGTGCCATAAGGCAGTTGCACGATCTTGATGGGCAATGGGCATATGGCTAGAGTTTAAAGCCCTGAAGGTATCCCGTGGTGACCTGGACACAAAGGGCACCATCCAGCCCATGAGCACCACAACTCACCACCAGTTGATCCCTGCTCTGTCCCTCCCTGTGTTACCTGCTGGGGGTCCAGAGACACAAGGGTCATGGCCCCCAACCCAGGTGAGCTGGCTGGAGGGAGAAAAAGTCCTGTGTTTCCTAGATCCTAAGATGATAATGATTACAAAATAACAGTTCAGCCGCAGTGTTTCAAAAGACAAGAAATACTTCCACATAATGAGAAGCATGGATTGTCAGAACCATCCTGGTTTTAGTAAAGTAAAACGGGGCCACCTGCACGTCTTTGAATCAAGGAGGTGGAGTCAGTGAATGGTTAGAGTACCAGGTGACACGAGCTCTTACGGGAGGATGTTGGGGAGGTTGTGCTTATTTCTGCATTGGGAGGAGGTCAGGACCCGAGGGAGAGGACATCTGAGGAGGAATATGCCAGGCCAGTAAGTCAGGAAGGGTATTCTCAGCAGAGGGAACAGCACCGGCAAAGGGGCAGGGTATATACTTACCTGCAATGGCTATGGTGTGTGTAGAGGAGCAAACAGAGGTGGGGGTGGACAGACAGGGCAGCCTGTGAAGTGCCTAGAATGCCATGCCCAAAGCCCACTTCCTCTGGATCAGAGGGTGAGAAATGAAGCCGCAGGCCAAGAGGGAGAAAGCCCCAGGCCCATTCAGAACAGGGGTCCCTGAAGCGGACCCGCCATTGCAGCTCCTCTCTGTCAGCTGCTCCCAGAATGGGAGCACAGATGCATGGCAACCAAGAGACGGTCTATTTAAAGGCACTGTGAGGGAGTTCTAGAGCACACTGAAGATGAAGAGGGAGAGAGGGAAGGAGCAGGTCGGGAGGAAGAAGCTCTGAGGGGGAACGGCTCTGCCCCTGCTGAGCACACTGTGCGGTTTGGGACAAGTCCATGCCTCTCTCTGGGCCCCCTCTTCCTCCGCACCCGGTATTGGAAAACCCTGTGGGTGCAGGAGCCCGTCGCATGGGTTCAAAGCTGGGCCCCATTGCTTATGATCTGTGTCCTTTGGCCAAATTACATAACCCTTGGGTCTAAGTCTTCTCATACGTAAAATGGGATAATAATGGGACCTACCTTTTAGAGTTGTGAGGATTACAAGATAATGCATGCAAAGCACTTTTAATAGCATCTGGCACATGCAAAACACTCCAAATCAGCTATTGTGAGAAATGGTGGTGATGGTGGTGATGGTGGTGGTGGTGGTAGTGGTGTTGATGGTGATGATGGTGGTGGTGATGATGGTGATGATGATGAAGGTGATGATGATGATGATGATGAAGGTGGTGGTGATGATGATGGTGGTGGTGGTGATGATGCTGATGATGATGAAGGTGATGATGATGAAGGTGATGATGATGATGGTGGTGGTGGTGATGATGGTGATGATGAAGGTGATGATGATGATGATGAAGGTGGTGGTGATGATGGTGATGATGATGAAGGTGATGATGATGAAGGTGGTGGTGATGATGATGGTGGTGGTGATGATGATGAAGGTGATGATGATGATGATGATGATGAAGGTGGTGGTGATGGTGATGATGGTGGTGGTGATGATGGTGATGATGATGAAGGTGATGATGATGATGAAGGTGGTGGTGATGATGGTGGTGGTGATGATGGTGATGATGATGAAGGTGATGATGATGATGATGAAGGTGGTGGTGATGATGATGGTGGTGGTGATGATGGTGATGATGATGAAGGTGATGATGATGATGATAAAGGTGGTGGTGATGATGATGGTGATGGTGATAATGGTGGTGATGGCTGTGTAGGACTAGCTTAGTGGGTTTTAAACCTTTAAACCATGGAAGCTTTCTTCCAAACTATTTGGAACATCAATGTGCAAGAAAGGTTCCATTGAGCTCTTTTGGTAGAGGCAGGAGACCCTAAGCCCAGGCCCTCGGCATCCCCTTCCCCAGAGCTGTCTTGCTGCCCACCTGGAACCCTGAGGCTCCAGAAAATGGAGGTTGAAAGCAGTTGTCCCAGGGGATCTTCGAGGTCCCTCTCAGCTGCTCCTTTTTATCTGATTCTTCCTTCTGTGGATTGAGGGCACATCTGGAAACGCCATCTATACAGCTCAAAATCATTTCCCCAAAGCATCAGCTGAGCCGGGCCCTGGGAATAGTCCGGTCAAGGCAAAGCAAAGTGAACATTCGAGCAACAATCTTAACTGCAAATACGCACAATCAGATATCAGCTCCACAATTTTTTAAGTCAATAAAAATTTTTTTAGTCAATATATTTTTATTTAAGCAATTTTACATGTTATGATTCATTCCACTACTTGTCAAAGTCACCTTAGTTCCTGCAAAGTCTGAGTTGACTTATCTTCAAGATAGGACTTTTTGAAAGATCTCATATCAACCCCTCACCCTGTTGTCTGTCAGTTAGCCTTGTCATTGTTCTCTTCCCTGAGCTTCTTTTCTCTTCACTTGAATAGGGACATAGTGATGACATACTTCATCAGTTTCCCACCTAGAGTCCTTGGACTCCAGTTTCTTCAAATGATTCACCTTAGAGCTCTGAAAGTCGGATTACAGAAAGTACATTGCTATTTTGGCTAACGATCTAAAATGTATTAGTCCTTATTATGTTTCTAATACGGAGTCACTTTGAATTTTCACTCATGACCTTAGCAAAATAAAATTACAGGTCTCATCATCACCATTGCAGTACATTTACTGGGAGGTAGCACTTGCTGTGTCTCAGTTTAGCCACAGTAAGAATTTCTAGACACCACAACCAGCAGTGCCTGTTCTCATGGAGAACGAGGCTTCACCTCCACATTTTTAAAGATAAGTTACGCAGATGTAACTGTCTCCACTGGTCCCAAATTGGGTGCTGTCCCGTCTCTTTGCCTCTAGACCGTTGGCACAGCCACTGCCCGGTGTGTGGAGCACCATGGTTCTGTCTTCTCCGCCAAGGGACTGCATCTTGTTCTTGCACTTCCGAACCCGAGCACAGGGTCTGTGTTTGGCAGGTGCCTGATAAATCAACACCAGATCGATTGAATGGAATTGAATACGGACACCTCTGTGTGGTCGGCTCCAAGCTGGGTTCAACGATGACCCAGACAGTCTTGGACCCTGAGCACACAGAAGTTAGCGTCAGAGGAGGAAGATAAACAAGTACAAGTGTGATCGGGTGCCGAACTTATGGTTAAGAAATAAAACTCCAAAGCCCAGGATAACTGCCGTGGGGTCCGAGGACACAGGAGAGGCAGAGGTTGCCTTTGGGATCTGCTGGGGCTGGGCCTTGGGAGGACCTTGGAAAACTTTACCTGGAGGTCCTTAAATGGACCTCAAGGACCCCTTCACTTCCTGGGAGCCCAGAACCCCCCATGCAGCTCTGCCTGACTATTTCAACATAAACAGAAGGCCGGCCCCTTGTGCACGTTGTTTCCATTGTGCACGTACTGTAGACATGGCCTCTTTCAATGTCCATAGCGGACTTTGGAGGTTACAGTGAACCAAAGCCGGGAGAACAAGCCCAAAGCCTAGCGTGTCATTCCGAGCCCATCCTCGCTGACTGCTCTCTCTGTTTCCTTAAGCTACATCTGCCTCTGGTCACGTGCCAGCTGCTTTCGCTACCTTGGGCTTGTTGCTCTTCTCCAAGCGCTCCCACCCCTCACCAATCAGGGAACAGGGAGATGAGGAAGGGAGTGCTTTTGTGGGCCACTGAGGCTCAGCCCCACCGGGCACCCTCCGAGAGACTGGGAGGGAGATACTCAGAATCATTGTCTGGAGGAAGTGTTTATCCACAAGGGCCGATCCTCAAAGGCTGAGAGCTGCTCCTGGGGTATTCACTCCACCACAGTTTACCTGCCCTGGGCTTGGGCTAAGTGTATTCCCACAGCCAGAGAGCACCCTAGATAGAGAGAGTCAGGATGCTGTTGGCGCGTACGGGGAACTGGACTGTCTTCAAGGGGACATGGCTGGTGCTGGCAGCCTCTGCTCCACTGTCTTAACCACTTACACTATTAACTCCTCCCATCCCTATGACAGTTGGATGAAATGAGCATGATTTCTATCCTCCTTACAACACGGTTCCTAAACACACTCCCGCTGAAGACATGCAGCTTCCACCAGACAGTACGAGTCTGTACTCTGGGCAGTGCACTCTGAAATTCTCTGGGGTTTTTTTTCCTTTTTTTTTTTTTTTAATCATGTTATTTTTAAAATGCCACTTGTCATCCACTAAACTGTTTTCATAACCCAGTAATGGGCTGCAATCCACAGTTTTGGAAAAGATGGTGCCCTAACATTCTATTTAATAAGATGGTGTGGATGGCAGTATGATGTCAAAAGGCTGGCATCGGGCCTGGTGCCCAGAAGGTGCCCAGAGAATGTTGGTTTCCTTGCTTGCCTTCCTGGCAAACCAGAGCCTGCGAGCAGCTGCCTCCCCGGCTTGCAGACAGAGGCTTGGGCTGGCCCCAGTGTGTCTCCTACTCTGACCCAGACTTGCCCCGGTGGGGTCTGCACAGCCTCCTCCCTGGAGATGGGCACCATCTTGAGCTGTGACCTTCAAGTCACCAGCTCCCCAGAAGCCAGTCCCTCCTTGGGAGGCGAGGTTATGCCCTGTCCCCACGACGCTGTCACTTCCTTCCCCTAAGTCTTTCCGAGTGAAGATTGTTCCCCTAATCAGGAGGGAGACGCAGCTCATTACAAGCTGGTGAGGCAATGGCTCTGTGCTCCCGGCCCGAGACAGGCTGTCTGGGAGCTTGGCCAGCTTCCCGCTGCCCCGAACGCCAGGGCAGTGGCCTCAGAGCAGAGCCAGCCCTCTGGGTTTGTTTGCCCCCTTCCCAAGAGACAGAGGCAGACAGACACTCTACGAAGACCTCCATGGCTTCCACTGCTGCAGAAGCCCTGCCACGCTCAGACGATGAGTTTCATCCAGCACGCAGCGCTGCTTCCGAGAGCATCGGCCCAGCACCTCCAGTAACAGTTGTCATTTACTGACCATTCGTCGCGCACGAAGCGCTGTGCCGAACGCTCCGTATGCAGCATGTTGCGTAGTCTCTACTGCAGACCCACTAGACGGGGCATGATTGTCCCCACTTTGCAGATGCAGGAACTAGGGCATGGAATGTTTGGGTAACTTGACGAGCTCACCAGGCAACTAGAAGGTGGTCACACCCGGTTACACCTGCCTCGCACCACCGTGCTGCCTGCAAGAATGTTCCCCTTCCTTCTGGGTCCCGACCTTGGCTTCCCTCTGGGTAGTGGCCAGGTGGGTTCCCACAGGTGACATCACCTCTCTGAGCCAAGTGCGCTCCTCTATAAAGCAGTTCCTAATGGCGCCTCCTTCCTACGGCAGTTAGGAATAAAAGCATTGATGTGTATAAATGCATCTCTTGGAGCTCCTGATAGGTTAGAGGTGCTCAATAAATCTATTTATAAAAGAGCCAGTTCAGCTCTTTTCCCACTGACTTGACAGTAGCCTGCAGCCATTTCCCAAAGGCATGATGTCATCATCCTGAGAGGGATGGCAGCCCATCTAGAAACCTCCGTGGGCTCCTAGGCTTCTCACACTTGTGCCTTGTCTTGCCCCACTGCCCAGCCATACTGACTTCCCCAGCAGAAACCTCTGAAATGACTAAGATCTCTTGGAGGACTATGAAGAGGCCATTCATTTCCTCTAACAACAGACCTCTCCGCCCGGAAACGAGGGGAATGGAGTGGTGGCCGCAGAGCCTGGTGCTGAAATCCTCGTTAGCCGCAGTTTAATTACTGCCTGCAGTATAGCTTTTTAATAACAGTAAGTCCCAATTAGTTGCTTGTTACTTCAGAAATAATTACTGATAGTGGCCCTTTGTCTTTGTTTTAATTCCAGCTTCATTCTCAAGCTGCAGCAGTCTAACTGAAAAAATTGGGGTTCTGGGGGTGCGTGAGGAATGTTTGCACAGAACTGGGGGTTTAGCTGGGGTGCATGTGTCTGTCTGTAATGGCCATTCATCGCCCCCAAAGATACCTCTGCAGGGAAAAGCCCAGGGCCTTTATCTTGAGCGAAAGATGGAGATGGGGCTCTGCTCTCAAGGGCAAGTGGGTCCGAGATGTGTCACCTGCCACACAGAGGGACCACAGAGCTGCTGGCCTCCAGTTGCGAACCGTGCCTGTGCTCTGCCCCTCCGCTGCCCCGAGGGGCCAGACCCCGGTCACTAACCACAGCACCGACAGGCACAGCCAGACAGCAGAGCTGCTCTTCAGTGCAAGGAGGGGCTGTGCCACTTCCTCTGCGGGGACAGAGCCTCAGTCTCAGCCATACTTCCGATCTGCAGTCTAACTGGGCCTTTCTACCACACTGAGAGCTTGGAAATGCCAGGGGGACCTCAGATCTCTCCTTGCACCTGTGGCCTGCACGGTGATCAGCCGTCTGTGCTGCCTGGGAGTTGCGCGCAGGGAAGGCCATCTGCAGCTTTGTTCCAGGCACGACAGTCTCCTAGCTTCCGGGAATCCTTCTTTGGTCCGACCTGCTTTCATGCTGCTTTGCCTTTTTAACTTTTCTTCTGTTGCACCTGTGAGAATATTGTAGTGCCAAGGAGCGATTGTCTATTGAATCCGTGGGGTCATTCCAGCTAACGCATAGTGGTTACTTATTATATGCCAGATCTTTCTCGAGGTGCTTTAGACGTATTTACTCATTTAATCCTCACAGACAACTCTTTGAAGTACATTTATTAGCATCAGGCCCGATTTGCAGGTGGGGAAACCGAAGCACACGGAAAGGTCAAGCATTTGCCACGTCGGTGGCGTAGGTGGGGGATTCCTCCCCAGGCAGTTTGGCTCCTCAGCCAAACTCTTGCCCACTAGGTAATCCTGCCTCTTATTGGAAGAACCTGGGCCACTGGGGAACGGGGTGCATCTCAGTGCAAATAACCCCCCTGAGTTTTCTTGGGTCACTTCCGAAAAATATATTCTTTCATAGGCAGGTTTTTTTTTTTCTTTTTAAAAAATTCTTGGGCTGATTTTTCACTCCAGCTGTGTTCTCTGAAAGCTTCTCCCCATGTGGACCTTGCAGGGCAGTTCCAGCCAGACGCCCTCTGTTCCCAGTGTTTCTGCAGCTTCAGTGATGAATAGAGTGGCCAGGGAACCTTTTGGACCCAGCCCAGGGACTGTGACTCGAGCTGCCCTCTCTGGGAGGCGAACCGAGTCCCCTTCCCCAACGTGCTGGCCGGCTCTCAGCGGTCTTCAATGCATCCTGTCCCTTGTTTTTCTTCTTGCCTCCTGTTCACGTAATCCGCCAGCCCGGATCCCATGGCTATCTTACTGTTAATAATCTGGGCTCTTCTGTGTTTGGAACCTCGTTTGGAAAACCGTGTCCACAAGCAGAAATGCTCCACTTCATCCTGGACACAAAAGGGCCCTTTGAAGGTGCAGAGGGTTTGGGGTTAAGTAAGTAAGCAAACAAGCGTGGCCTTTGAGCAGAGGAGAGTGGGCGGGTGGGGAGAAAAGAAAACAGCCTCGTGAAACTGGGCCTCAGTTTACTTCAACAAGGGGAGTTTACTTGTGCACTTTCGATGCCCATTCTATGCTCATGTCCCCGAGTTTCAACGAATGCCCCTGCAGTCTAGTCCAGAGGCACGGGGGCTCTTGCCAGAATCCCTTGATGGCCAGTAGTTCTGAAGGGTCAAGTGAAACGTGGGCTGAGGGGCCACATGTGGGGGACCTGGTGCCTGTGTCCCGTTCCTGGGAGTTTCCCCTTCTGTCTGAGGGTTTCTCTGCGCCTCTCCTCTCTCTAGCTCTTCCCCTCACAGCATCCAGAAAAATCTCAAGCCTCAACAGGTAATATCTCTTCTTTTCCTCTCTCTCCAAACTGATCCACTTCCCTGTCTTAGCTTCCAAACAGACCCCGAGGGAGGGACCGCCATGCGAGTCGTTGACTTGGGAAGTGACGCCATGGGGGGTTTACCCACCAGCTCACTTGCCTTGTTGTTTGAGGGGTGCTTCTGGCGTGCGAGCAGCCTGGCACTTCTGGCCTGCCCTGTCTGATGGTCCGGCATCCCCCGCAGAGGGGCACTGTCACTGCTGTGAGTGACCGTGGGGCTGGGCCATGAGTGATGCCGGGGTTCCACAGTACCTACTAAAGTAACCGAAGAGTCTGCCGCCACCATGAGCATGGGACAAAAGAGTAACACGGCCAGTATTTACCTCTAAACTCTAACCAGTTGTGTGTGTGCTAATCTGACTGAGCCCCAAAGCCTTGGAGGTGGGGCTGTGGTCTTTCCAGTGTAGCACTGCAGCTGAGAACATGGATTCTAGAAGCAGAATCCATGGGTTCAAATCTCCCCTTTTCAGCTGAGCAGTTGCGTGACTCAGGCAAGTTGCTTAGCCTCTTAGAGCCTCGGTGTCCACACCTGCAAAATGGGGGTGAGGACAGTACCTACTTTATAGGCTGTTTTGATGATCCAGACAGCCGACACGTGTGAAAGCACTTACAACAGCAGCCGGCATACACTAGGTGATCAGTAAACGCGCGCCGTGGGTAGCATTCTACAGGCGAGGAAATCGAAGCTCAAGTTGATTTTCGTGAGCCGAAGTTTGTACAGCCACCAGACGCTGGACGCAAGACCTTCACTCGGGCTCTCTGCAGCGACAGTCACCGCTTTTCCGCTCTGCCACGTGACTTTGTAATCATTAATATGTGAGAAGGCACTTTATAAACTGTAAAGTGCTCCACACGTGCTTTGGTTATGTGCTGACTCTGTCTTGGTCCTTGTAACAGCAGATACTGTCTTGTTCTCTTAAGAGCTCCAGTCTGGTGTTTGAATTCTGTTATCTGTCATCGCTGTAGGGCTGGCACTGGGCACAGAGCCTGGCTGGACGTCAGCTAAGTGGATGAGTTTGCCGGAGGCCCCAGGACAGGCCCCACTGACGCCCCCCATCACAGTTCCCACCTTGGAACTATTGTTCAAGTCAGGCCCTCTCCGCCACCTGCCCCAGGTGCTGCCTCTCCCCCGCCCCCGCCCTGGTCAGAAGTCCTCCCTGCTCCGTGCTGCCTTCTGCCTGCTCCTGCGGTCATCATCGCCCATGCCACCGCCTCCACAGTTTCTCCTTCCCCTTGCGTCCTCCGGCACTGACCTCCCTGTTCCCTGAACACCCCTCTGCTTGCTCCGACCCCACTCCCATGCGTGCCCTATCACATGCCCCCCATGAGCGATTCGCTCCCTACCCTGACTCCAGGTTCAAGGGCAGAGCTGAGTAGCGTTCATTCCTTTGTTCATCTATTTATTTGTTGTGGTGCCAGCCACTGTACCCCATTGGGTAATTGATTGGGAAATCGGGACACATACCATAAGACCATTCCGTGACTAGAGGAGCCCAGTCTCCAGGGAGGATGGCGCGCAAACGTCATGAACAATGACAATGAATCTCGATGGGGACGCAGAGCTAAAGACGCCAGGAGTCTAGGCCTCTTTCTCCACACGGTGGAGTCAGGGAAGCCTTCACAGACGTGACACTGGGGCTCAGCTGTTACATTAGGGTTGGTTCAAGGATAAGCCAGGTCAAGGAAAAGTAGAGCAGAGGGAGGATGGATAAGGGAGAAATACAAGGGAATCTCTGGGAAGCAAAGATCAGGACCTTCTCTGTGGGAGCCAGAAGGTTCTGGGAAGCTGTCTGTTCCATGCCTCTTCCAGCTTCTGGTGGCTCCCATGTTTCCCGGCCTGGAGTCACATCACTCCAGTCTCTGCCTGTCTTCACATAGTCTTGTCCTCTGTGTCTTCTATCCTTTCTCTCATGAGGACCACTCACGATTAGACTCAGACCTCACCCTAATCTACGCTGACCTCGTCCTGAGATCCTTAACTTAATTACATCTGCCAAGACACTTTTACCAAATAAAGGTCACCGTCACGGGTTCTGAATGGACATATCACTTCGGGAGGCCACCGTTCAACCCACTCCGGTGATAGTCTGACACATGGATCAAGCTGAAGGAACAGCGTGAGCAAAGGATCACCACCGGGGAGATGATGGCACTCTGCTGCTCCGGGAGCCCGGGGCTTGCTGATGGCAACAGAGGGAGCTGAGGCCGGCAGGACCGGACCACAGGAGGCCTTCTGTATGTAACAGTAGCTCTGCCCTGTGGGCAGCAAGGGGCCACTGCTGGTTCCTGAGCAGCGAAGAATCTGTGTTATAGGCAGGCCATCCTGGGCACAGCATGGAGCTGTCTTAGAGGGGGACAGAATGAGGGAGACAGGTATTCAAGAAATAGTTTCAAAGCACCTACTATGTGCTGGGCATATTTCTGCAGACTTCGAATAAAGCAATGGAGAACAGGAACTAAGCTGCTGCTATATTAGGGCTTAAAGTAGAGGAAGGAGAAGGGAAAAAAGGAATCTACACCCCCCCGATTTATAATATTAACCAGCAATCAGAGCTAAAAAAGAAAATAAAGCAGAGAATTGGCTAAGCGCTTACTGAAAGGTTTTTATACAGGAGGTTCAAGGAAGACCTCTCCCATGAGGTGACATGTGTGCAGAGCCTGAAAGAAGAGAAGGAGGGAGCCAAAAGGTTTCTCAGGGAACAGTGTTCTAAGCAGAGGGAACAGAAAGTGCAAATGCCCCAAGGCAGGAGAATTCTCGGCACGTTCAAGGAACAGCAAGGGAAAGAGTGTGGCTGGGAGCAGTGAGCAAGGGGAAAAGAAGGAGGTGATAGCATCAGAGAGGAGGTGGGGCCGGGTCCTGTAGGACCTCCTAGGCCCTATTGAAAACTTGGCTTTTATTCTGAGTTAAAGAGTTTTAAGCAGAGAAACATAATCTCACTTTAATGGTTTAAAAAGATTACCCTGGAGGCTGTGTGGAGGAGAGATGGGGGGTCAGGCGGGGCGAGTAGCATAGGTTACTGGAATAGTGGGGACGAAAGAGGACGCTAGCTCGGAGCGGGGTGTTGTGGTGGGCCGAACCAGCCAGATTCTGCATATACATTACATGTGGAATTGATCAAATTTGCAGATGCATTGCCAGTGGAGTATGAGAGAAAAAGACGAGTGAAAACATGGCTCCAAGATTTGGGGCCTGAGCAACTGGAAGGATGGAGTTGTCGTTTACTGAGATGGGGAGCCAAGGAAGGACTGGGGTGTGTCGGGCAGGATCGAGGTTGGGGGCATGCTAGTTACTGCTGGTTTGGGACATATTAAGCTATTAAGCTTTGCTTTGTGCCCAGCAATGTTCTAAATATCTCACAGGTATTAACTCCTTTGCAACTCACAGCAGCCCCGTGACGTGCGTGTGGTAATATTAGCCCTACGTACTGGTGACAACACTAAGGCTCAGAGAAGTTAATTACCTTCCCCCACGGTCTCCCTGTGAGTGAGCCCAGACAGGTTCCTGACCACCGTGCAGGACTGCCACTGGCTCTTTGAGAGGTCGAGGGGAGGAGGCAGGGCGAGGGATATTTGGGAGAAACACACCCAGGGCAGATGCTGATAGGACACCCCCCAGCCTCCCCACGGCTCTCCCATTCTCATCTAGATCTTTCTGCCTGCAGGAGAAACTCCTGGCCCTCCAGCCCAGCCCCATCTCTCACAAGGAGGGTGAAGGGGCACGCCTCTATGCTGATTTTAAGTGTATTTACCATCATTCCCTCTTGTTCTGTTTGTGAAATGCCGGCTTTGTTTCTCTCTACTTAAAAAAATAACACCGCAGGGGAAAAAAATGACTCGGTGGAAATATTTAAGTTTCCGGGTCCAAAGTCATTTCTAAATATTATTTTTAAAAAAGAAAAGAATGATGAAAAGTGGCTGAGGCTCTGCCTAGCCCAGAAGGCCCGAGCAACCGAGGGGGTGAGGCTGGGAGAGTGGAGAGGAGGGGGGGCCCCCGGCACCCAGCCTCGCAGACAGAACCTTCTGGCAACGCTGCCTCCTTTGCTCTATTTGTTTGACTGCAGGAAAGGATTCATTCTGGAGGCTGCCTTTTTCTGAGGGCTTCTACTGAGGGCCCTGCAAAATGGGTCATTTCTCTCGTTAGCTTCCTCAGAGTTCAGATTCAAGGCCCTGGGGCCCAGGCAGGGCCGTGTCCCCAGGATGCCCTGCTCCTGTGCCATCCCGGCAACCTGCCGCTCACCTTGGAAGCTGTCAGGGGAGAGAGCAGGCCGATTATTCCAGGAAATCGGGGTCTGTGGAATCGCACCAATTTAGACCAAAGCAAAAGATTAATGAGAATTAGCGAGAGGTCTGCATTCAGGGCTGGTTCTGAATTCTGTAATTTTATCTGTTTGAGTTCCGTGTAAGTACTCGTAATTGCTCAGAGGCAGTTCAGCAGAGATGAAGCAGGGGGCTGGCTAGCTTTATTGAAGAGTTGGGAGTGATTTGTGACTGGCTTCTTGGCAGCACCAGCCAGTCTCCTTTGTTTGGCTGTCAAGATCCCACACAGGCTTATTCGCTTTTTTGCTTTTTCTTTCAAAATGTGTTGAATATTGGATACTAGCACAGGCCAGGCGGTTTGCTGGCTGCTTTCTCATTCGTCGCTTTATTTAATCCCCATCCTAATCCTGAAGTCTAAATCTTTATTGTAGATGAGGAAACTGAGGCTCAGAGAGTCAGCCTGCTCCAGGGGTCACGGCTGCTGAGGGTCAGGGCCCCGGGCTCCGTGTCCAGTGCCCCTCTGTGACCCCCACTCCTCCCCCCTCCCCCCAGAGCACCTCTGTCCTTTCCATCTTTCTCTTATCTGCCCTCCCACCACCACCCTCCCAGCCCCGTGTCTCCGCTCCTGGAGCTGCTCCAGGCAGGTACGTGAGGCGGGTCAGATCTGAATCCACATCCCTGAGCCCTGCCCTGGCCCTCCTCTTTCTCCGGAATAACACACCGGGGAGCCCCAAAGGCCAGAAGAAGTGAGAGCACGCTCAATTACCCCTGCTGGGAGATGCGGCACCCAGCACGCCGTGGAAGTCAGGAGACAGCCTCCTCCAAGACCTTGCTCTTGCTTCGGTGCTATTACCCTGATGCTTTCTCAGCCTGAGTGCAGTCTCAAGGGTGGGCAGGCAGCAGGGCCTGACCTGAGGTCTTGCTAGAAGCGCAGAGTCTCAGGTCCCACTCCAGATCCACCGAAAAGAATCTGCATTTTAGCAAGACCCCAAGGGATTCAGAACACACACCCAGCAGCTAGAGGGGTTCCGCTCTAGCCTGTGTATTCCCTTCCTACCCACGGCCCAAGTCCCAAGGCCCAGACCGGGGAAGGGAGCAGAGGTCTGCCCACAGCTGGGCTCTGTTCCCCTCCTCCCTGGTGAGAGGCCCTCTCCTGTTTTGTGTCCCTTGGGGTTTGGTGAGGGCACAGTGGGGAAGTGACCCCAGCTTCACAGCCCTTCAGCTTTTGCTCAGATGGGCCCCTAGGGGGTGAGTGTGAACCCCCACTCCTGACTTCTTTCCCAGATCTCCCCCTTGTCTGCCCTTGGAACTGGGAGCCCTCTTGGCCCGGAACAGAAACAGGATGATTCCTTCTCAGTGTTCCTGTGGACCCTGAGCGAGGCCGGAGGCCCGGTGCTGCAAGGCGGCTCCACCCGGTCAGCGGAGACGCGTTGACTTCTTCGGCAGAGCTGGGTCAGCTGTCATCTGAGGTTGCAGCCCAAGGATGGCGGGTCCTGCATTTAAATGTATCCGCTGCTACTTGACCCCATCCTGAAGGCTTCCTGCCCCATCAGCCAATTGTACTTCTTGCTCCAAAGGCAAGAGTAAGTGGCTACTTGTCCTCGCAGGCTGACTTCTCCACTCACGGCTCAGCTCTTTCCCTTGCCAGCCTCGGGGCCTCTGATGAATGGGTATGGCCGGCCTGAGAACCTTGGTGGGGGATGAGAATGAAAACATGGCCATTGAGAAGGATGCAAGATGGGAAGCTCAGATTACAGGCTTCTCATCACAGCATGGAAGAGACGCTTCACGCCTAGAGAGAACCAAGGAAAAAAATATTTCATGCCTTTTGGAAGCCTTTCAGCAGAGATTCCTCCACCAAAATCACTGCCACAGAACCCTAGTCTTATTTCCTTACCGTCCTTCATTTTGACACTGGATGGGGGGCTGTTTCTCTCGGGGGGCTGTGCTATCCACATAAGTGCAGTATCTCCTCGTGTACCCAGAACCACACTATTCTCCCATTTCACAGATGAGGGAAAGAACGGTAACAAACCCAGGGACCACAGCCAGTAGGAGCCAGTATTCAAATCCAGCTTTTGGCACTTTCCGCATCACCGTGTTCTACTATGTTCTACATCCCAACAGAGCAAATGGGCTCCTTTAGGGCTTTTCAGAACTCCATTTATTAAAGAAAAGATCTGGGGTCCTTCTTGGAGGCCACATGTTTTCACTGTAAAAATGGAGGTATGTTTATAAATGGTAAAATACCATCGGGCCGGCTGCCTCTCCTTGGACCCGTACCCCATGCCTCCTCACGCCCTCTCCTGCACAGTTACCCGGATGCCAGCTGAAGACCGCAGATGTCACTGCAAAAAGAAAGCATAAGAAAAGCAAAGCCAACTGCCTGGTAGTGCTTATTAGTGCGTGAACACAATGACGCCCTTGACGTTTTTCAGAGGAAGGGGTGTGCAGGCCAAATCCACTTGGGCATGGGAGCCCCTCTCCACACAAAGGTTCAATTGAGATGAGAGTGTCCATTTATTTTGAGGAAACCTGTCCTGTGTCAGCCATGATCTGGGGGAGAAAAGATGTCCATATGCCATATGGGCAAGTCCCATCACACACACACACACAGACACACACAGACACACAGACACACACACACAGACACACACACACACACACACACGAGTCTGGTTGTACTGACACTAAGAAATAAAAACTCTCCTGTGAGAAACAGTTCCATCTCTCTCTTCTGAAGCCAGCTGTATTGGTTTCCTACTGCTACTGTTAACAAATTACCAGTAACTTTGTGGCTTAAAGCAATGCAAATGTATTATCTTCCGGATGTCAGAGTCTAAAATCAAGATGTCAACAGGGCTTTTGGAGACGGTAAGGGAGACTTTTCCTTGCCTTTTCTAGTGTCCTGAGGCTTCCCACATCCCTTCTGGGGGGGGGGGAGGGGGCTCTGGCCCTCAATCCGTCCCATCGTTGGGACCTGCGTTTTCACGTTTTCACAGCTCCTTCCCCTCCCTTCCTCGCCCACCTCTCTTCCATCTTTAAGGACCCTTGTGATTACATTGGGTCCACCTGGATAATCCAGGCTTATCTCCCTATTTTAAGATCCTTAAGTTAATCCCACCTGCAAAATTTCTTTTGTCATGTAAAGTAACTTCTTCCTGGGTTCAGGGAAGTAGGTCATGGAGATCTCTAGAGGGCCATTATTCACACACCAGCACAGGCCTTTGTAAAAGCAGATGACACATGAGATTGATTAATGAATTAATAAAATGCAGGCATATTTTAGTCATTTGCATTACTACCAAAAGGATAGTAACCAATTCCAAATATAAAATCGGGACAAAGATTGAAGTTGACAAAAGGGAAAGGAGAGGAGGGAGAAAAGGGCATCGTGAAAGACATCAAGAACAAGACTTGCGGAGGAGAGAGAGAGAGAGAGAGATTTGAAGGGAGGGTGGAGAGACGGAATGGTGCTCCAAGTGGAGGGGGCTGCGTGGGCCAAGGCCTGAAGGCAAGATGGAGCCCCGGACAGCTCAGTGCTCCTGGTGCTGGTGCCAGCGTTTGCAAGTTGGTCTCCCTTGGTAGCCACTGAGCTCTTTAAGAGCAGGGACCACGTCTTCACTTCTGTACGCCCCTGAGAGCTTAGCAAACAACCTGACCCCTGAAAGCCTCCTTGAGCCTTAACTAGGGAGGCTGTTACCATTCACTCTCTAGGATTAATTGAACAGTTGATTCTCGGCCATGTGAGCCTCTGTGCCCTCAAAGATTCTACTCCTGCTTTACTTTCGAAGCCTGAACAGAAGGGAGAAGGCACTGCTCAGGCTGTCCGCATGGGCTCATGGTGAACTCAAACCCACCAGCAATAACAGCCAACCCTTGCAGAGCTCTCATCACTCATCTTCCCTGCACTTCTGCAGGCTGGGAATGAGTATAATCCCCATTTCACAGGGAGAACACTGAGGCGGGGGCCTCCTCCTCGGATGCCCCACATCAGGTCTGACAGTTGCTTCTTGACAGGCTGTCATCTCTTGGCCAGCAAGAGGCAATCTTTCATGTGACAGCGGTGACATCCTCAGGGATATGGGTGAGGGTAACAGAGAATGCAGAACTCTCCGTTTGGGGGTTTTCAGGGAGCTCATCTCAGTTCCTGAAATAAATCCCTTCTTTATTCCATCTGCGTGAGCTTAATTCAGTCATTTTTCTCCCCTTCATGATTCAACTTTATTCCAAAAAGGATGTGAGGAAGCTTAAAATATGTAAGCTAGTGCAAGGTAATAACCTATATACAGTCAAGAAAGTCAGAGGAAAGGAGGAAAATAAAGAGAGGGGAACTCGGGAAATTGTTTCCAAGGCAATGAGTGCCATAGGCTCAAGCGTGCTGCGTGGGTGTGGGCTATAATTGTGGCTCTGAGCTTTCTATAAAATGGACTCTCTTCAAAGTCCCAGAAATCTCTTACGGCTTTATAATATGTACATAACACAGCCTCTCACAGGTAAAATGCCTCGTCGCGTGGAGAGCTTTTTGTCATAGCCTGTCTACATCCAGTTCTCAATGGCGGCCTTCAGTCTTAGAGGGGAAGCCCAGAGACTGACCAGGTTAAGAACAGAGTTGGCATTTATTCTTTGTAGTTCTGTCAGTTGGATGGACAGACGGATGGATGGCGCAGTGGTAAGAGCCTGAGTCTCCCTGCCTGCGTGCCTGGACATTAAGTACCACCTCTTCTCCCTTTGGGCTCAGTCGGCCCCTTCCCAGATCGGAGGGACCTAGCCGGCAAAGTTCCACACATGACTGAGGTCCACCCAGTGTCTGAGCTGAAGATGTGGATGGAATGGGAGGCTTTAGGAAAAGAGATGTGTTTTTAATTTTTATTATTGTTCTGAATATGTCTTCCTGTTTCTTTTCCCAGTTTCTGCATCAGACAGGCCTTGGGTATGGGTGGATGTCCCGGAAAGTGCTGCCCTTGGCCTCCCACGCTTGGCGTGTCCTGTGGTTTACTAGGTGGTGGGGAGCTGGCCATCCCCTGCCCTGCCCAGGCTGTAGGCTCGATGTCATGATGTGGCGGGAGGGCATCTGAACTGTTCTTGAGATCCAAGCTTGGGTCCCACCAATAAACTTCCCTCGGACTTGGGGGGTCACTACAACTTTTCCAGCCCAGGTTTTGCTGGGTTGAAACAACTTTTCATGGTAGTTAAGAGCCAAGCTGCCAACGTTGGAATCTCTGCTGTTTATGGGCTGTGTGACCTTTGGCAAGTTAGCGAGCTTTGCTGGGCCCTTGTTTTATCAATAATTATATTACTGACCTCAGAGGTGAGGAATGAGGATTAAATGAATTAATTCACGTGGAGCGATTAACATAGTGCCTGGTCCATTGTAAGCAACTCAATAAATATGACATAAGATGGGTAAAAATTGCCCCAAATTGCCTTGCCCACCTTTTAGATTTGCTGTAAAACTCAAATGAGCCATTCATTCATGCAATAAGTAATTACTGAGCATTTTCTACCTGCACTGTCTGGCCCTAGGGCCTAAAGGTGAGCTGCCTGCCTTTGGGACCCTTTTGTGAAAGGGCTTTGCGGATGTCAGGTTGTACACATCCGTGGGAGGGCTGTGGTCTCACCCACATTTGAGCCTCTGAAGCAGAGGTCTTCAAAACATGACAAGCAGCACAATCCTTCTTCAATTGGAGTTTATGCAGAACCCCAGTTGATAAAACAAACAAAACCCGGTGGCTCTGGCTGGGGGGGGGGGGCGGTGAACAGACACGTAGCAGGGGGCTACATCCTGCCGTGCTGTGGCTCTGTGGCTCTCTGCTCCATCCCCAGCCCTGGTGGCCCAGAAACCCCTGGGCTACTAAGACCTTGGTTGCAACCCTTGGACCTGGAGTGGCTTATGTCTTTCTTTGGGTTCCACATGTCTCTCTTTCTCTCCCTTCTTAATTAATAAAGCTTATTTTTAGAGCAGTTTTTATCTTCATAGCAAAAATGAGGGGAAGTACAGAGAATCCCCGTATGCCCCCATATACTCCCGTGTCCCCACATACAGGCAGCCTTCCCTGCTCTCAGCTTTCTGCACCAGAGTGCTACATTACTACCCAAAATGCAGAGTTTCCACTAGGGTTCACTCTTGGTGCCCCATTTTCTTTCAAACATACATCCCATCGGCATGGTGGGGACATGTCTGAATGCTGGAGCCCCCAGGCACCCAGCTCCATGGGTCAGATGGCAGAGGTCATGCTGAGTGGAGGGCCTGTGACTTTCCTGTTTTTCTGGAATTTCCCTCTGCTCCTTTCATAGGACAGATGGCCAAGCCTTCCAGGCCACAGTGAGGATTATGATCAGAACTTCCCCCAATCCCTATGTGCCCTCTGTTTTTTGGAACTTTTCCTTAAAGACCCTTCAGGCCACCATAAAATTCTCATTTTTAACATCCAACATGGTCCTCTCGTTCGTGACTTCTGGACTACCTCCTGGACCATGCTCAAAATACTGTCCAAAAGAGAACCATAATAGAGTCACCAGATGGCTGCCTGCCCCAAGCTGAGGAAAACTCCAAATTCATTGCCTGAGAGGCTGGGATTGTTAATGCCCACTTGACCGTTCTGGCTGACTTCCTTGACAATAAATATATACTATACGCACACACCGAGTTTTTCAGCACTTAAATGGATTTACATTCATATCCAAACTCCACTTGGGAAATTTTCCTCATCTGTAAAATGGGTATAACATAGTACTTCCTCATTTGGTTGTTGTGAAAGTCAAACAAGATAATACATGTAAAGTGCTCAGGACAATGCCTGGCACCGAGTGAATAGTCAATAACTATTGGTTGTTATTTTTGCACTTATTGCTCTTACAAATGCATTTCATACACATGTATATTATATTATATCAAATATTTCTGAAACATGCAATGCTATAAGGAACCAGCTCAAAAAGGGACAGCATCGAGGTGACAATGGGCCGATTCGTGTCATTATTACCTGTGGTATTGTGACTTTAATCATACTCACGGCCTGCATGGATTGAGAGCCTGGACCATGCTGGGCACAGTGCTGCAAATGTGATTTCAGCGAATCTTCTCAAAGCAACCATTAGGGTAGGCTTGTGGGGTTTTTGTGTTTTTGTTTTTTTCCTTTCAGGAAATCGAAGCCATAAGCCTATCAGCTGGAGTGCCCAGCTGTCTCTGTATCAGCCACTGGGGGACCCTGCTGTCGGTACAGCCCTTGCCCCGGCCCTGTCAGCCAAGTGCAGTCCTTCCCCCACCCCGCATGCGCTCTGAGCTATTTGTTTTCATGGCCCCCACTTTATCCGGCAGCCCACACATAGCTCCACAGCTCAGGGGCATCTCTCCTGGCTGCAAAATTTTTATAAGCAGCGCACAGTGGAAACATTGGCAGGGTCTTTTCCCTTATTTTCCAAAATACAGCCCTGCACACTGTGGATGTGTCCACATTTGGTCCTGTGTGCCCTGTCGGGGTCCAGAAGCCCAGGGCATGTGGCGTCTGGATATTTATGTGTATGTGTGTGTAGTGTGGGCTCACCTCTCTTTATCAGTATTCAAAGATAACCATTTCTGCCTCTGTGTGTGTGTGTGTGTGTGTGTGTGTGTGTGTGTGGTCACTGTGGATCTGTGGGCTGCTCTGCCACCCCCCCCCCCCCGCCCCAGGCAGTGTCCACAGGCTCACTCATCCCTGTGTGCGTGTGTTTGGAAGCCTGGGTCCATGCCCACCTCTCTCCCAAGGGTGTCCATAGACACGTGTAAACTATCCCTCTCTTCTGTTGTGGAGACTCTCCTAGGACACTTTGGCCGGCGGGGCAGGGAGAGCTGGGAGAGGGAATGTTTAGTCTGGCAGGCAGGCAGGCCGCCGGAGACTCCCTGTGGAGTACCCAGGCGGGCGAGAGCCGGGCCCCAGGGCTGCTCCGAGTGCCCCGGATGGTGGGGAAGACAGGGCTCTCCGAGGTACAGGGCGCTCCTGCTTGGGCAATGCTGGGCTCACGACAGCGACTCTGGCATGAGTACCAAGCCGCTCTTAGCCAACCCCAGTCCCATTGAGACAGGTTCCTTACTTTTCTTTTTTCCTCTTCTTGGTTCTTTTCAGTCCTCCAAAGAATAGATTTTTGTGCTGGGTTGAAGCTGGGTTAGCATAGGCATGGACAAAGAGCGTGAAGTCTGGGGTCTGGCAGCACTAAGACTGAATCCCGGCTCTGTCATCCACTAGCCACATCATATTGAGCTGGGGAAGTTACTAAACTTCTGAGCCTCAGGTTTCTTACCTGTAAAATAGGTGTAAAAACAGCACATCGCAGTCTTGTTCTGGAGCCTACACGATGAGATCTATGTCAAGCACTTCGTAGGTTCTCTATCACTTCTTGTCCCCCTTTTCTTTCTGGAATTTTCTGGGTAACAGCTTTATGCCTGGACCTGCAGGGCAATGCCATGAATTTCTAGGAAAAGAACTGTTTATTTCTGGTGACCTAGTTGTGGGGCAGAGAGGAAGGCTCAGCTTTGCAAATGGCTTCTTTTGACTTGTAACTTGAGTTTAAACGCTGATACTCAGTTTTAGTGGGTGTTAGGAGGGCATTTTAGGAGGTGGTGGCAGCTGGAGGAGATGCAGGATGGAACGTCTGCAGAAGGCACGCCCCTGCCTTCCCAACAGGAGCGAGGTCTCTGAGCTGGTAGCCAGCCCACGGGGGTCATCAGGCTGCTCCTGGGCTGGCAGTCAGGGTGACGGGCTACTTGCCGTATCACTGTACGACACTCTGATGCTGTGAGGCCCTGTTCTAGGCAGTGCGGATCCCACTTTAGACAAGATGGAGACAAGCTCTGCCCTCCAGCCACTTCTACTCTGGTGGATGGAGACACAAAAGAAACCCAGGAACCAAGGAAACCCGTGTCAGCTAGTTTCTAGAACAGCAAGTGCTATGAGAATTAAATATGGTAGTTATGATAAAGAGTGAATGGTGAGATGCGGGGTGCCACTTAGATAAGGTGGTCCTAGGAAAGGTCCTGAGGAGATAGCTTTAGTTCAGATCTGAATGATAAAAGGGCAGCAAAACAAAGATCTGGTGTGGGGGTGGGGAGGAAGAGGAGCTTGTAAAGCCCTCTTCTTCAGAGTCCAAGTCCAAGTCCTAATAGTGGCTGTCAAGTCCCTGCACAGTCTGACTTGCTTCTCTATTACTCTTCCTAGGTCATTCCACTCCAGCCCTACGGGCACACACCCACCTCAGGGCCTTTGCACTTGCCGTCTGTTCTACCTGGAGTGTATTCTCATGGATAGCCACCTGGCTAATTCACTCCCTCTTTTAAGTTTGCTTAAAGATCACATTCTCCACGGGCTGTGGATTCTCCCTTACCCTATGGTATTTTTTCTCTTAGTCATCATCTTCCAACACTTAATTATTTATCATTTATTGTCTTTCTCTCCCTCCTAGATAATAGGACTTGTAAGGGCAGGTATTTTTGTTAGGTTTTATTCTTTGATGTGAACAAGTACCTAGAACTGTGCCTGGGATATAGTAGTTACTTAATAAATATTTGTTGGATGGATGGACAGATGGATGGATAGACGGATGGGTCCCTGGTGACTCAAGGCTCACCCTGATTATCAGGAGAAGCAGTGAGTACTGTCTGAGTCTTTACCATGGGCCCAGCCCTCTGCTAGCTGTGGCAAAGGGGAACCCCAGATTTGATATGGAGATGGGACTGGACAAAGAAAAATCAGCTGAAAAACCTCGAGTCAGGTAGAAGAGAACAGGGCTCTGAGGGGAGTTACATGGTCCGAGGACCATGAGAAATCTGAGAAGGGGAGAGTTAGGGGTGGGAAAGGGACAGAAACAAGTGGAGTGAGGGGGAGAAGGATGGCCTCCCTGGGACTCAGAGGAGAGAGATCCATCTTGGCTAGAACTGTGGGACTGGGGTGGCAGAAAGAAGATGGAAAGATCCACAACACACACATACACGCCCACACAAACACATACACACACATGCCTGACCACATGTTCTTAAAATGCAGGCTCAGATGTCTGGCTATAGAAGCACATTGATGTTCCCATAGATCTGAGTTCATATCCTGTCTCTGCTCCTTACTCGGTATGTATCCTTGAGCAAGTGACCTGACAGTTCTGTGCTCTGTCTGATCCTGAGCTAAATATTCCCTACTTCACTAGAGTATCGCAAGGCTAAAATGTGATAATCTAATTATTGAAAACAGGCTTTGGAGTCAGGCTCAAGTTCAAATTCTGGTTCCAACTTGTACAAGCTGTGTGTCCTTGGGAAAGTGACTTAACCTCTCTGTTTCTCAGTTTTTTTCATTGTAAATGGGAAGCACATCAATCTTATAGTTATGGAGATGAGATGAAACAATACATGGAAAGTGTAATATGTGTCATTTATGATATAAAAAGGGTCAGCACATAGTAGGGCCTGGCATATAGTAAGCCCTCAGGTTCTAAAGAGATATTTGAAAAAGTTGAGGCTAGCTGAGATGTATAGGATCAGTTGGGGGCCAAGAGACTCATGTACCTGCTGTGCTGGGCTAGGGCTGCGTGGGCTGGGGGGCCATGCTGGCCGTGGGAGTGGAAGGCTTTCCGTGGTGCCGTCTCCTGGCCACAAGCCACAGGAACTGCTCATCTAACCTGGGCAGTCCCAGCAAACGGGAGCTGTTTGTGCAGAGACCAATGTGCCCCGGACTCCTACATGTGGCCTTTTCCCAAGTGGGGAGATTGATCACCATTGTCTCTAAGGTCTCTTGCCACAGTTACAGCCCACCCATCTCCCGGACTTCCTAGCAGACAACCCAGCATGAAGGAAGTCTGGTAAGAGAGCGGGTCCCCTCCTGGGCTTCGGTCTCCCTGTCTGTGCACTGCGGGGCAGGGCTGGACAGGAGGTCTTGGTCCTGCCTGCAGGGTCGAGCGCTTGGACTCCAGAGTTGGGGAACCCCGGGTCCCATCCCAGCTCTGCCTGTGCCTTTACAAGTTCCTTAAGCTGAGCCTCAGTTTCCTCATCTGCCCGAAAGAGATCATGGTAATCCCTAGAGCCATGGCTGTAGGGAGGCCTAAATGAGTTTATTCCTGTGAAATGTTCTGCACGGGGCTGGCGCATGGCAAACACCCAATAAATGATGGCTCCTTTAATCACCCCGGGGAAGATCGCCTGTTGCTGACACTCTTGGAGCCGGTGTGTCTCCCTCCCACTCTGCCCCCGGGGTTTGGCTCCCTGGATGCTCCCTGTCCTGGTCAGGAAACGCCTTGCAGCCCAAGACAAGGGAGTTGGACTCATCAGGCAGGAGAGGAGCCAGTGGACATTATGTTCCTTCCCAGGAATGGGAAAGCGGGAATGTTCCTGGGCAAGGAGCAGGGCTCTGGGGCAAGCTCGCCCAGGAACATCCACCCCCCCTTCCCTGCTGCCCAGAGTCCTGCCGGCCGGCCGTTCTGGGCCCCGTGGGGAGGGAGGCGCATCACAGAGACGGCCGGGCCTGCCTCAGGCCCCTGGCACATGTGCGTGTGCATACACACACACACACACACACACACACACGCATGCATTTACAAATATCCCCACAGTTCTACATACGCACAGTGACACCCATCACACCCACACGGACACGTGTGCATCTGTATCCGCGTGTGCACTGAAGTCCCGGCCCCATACGCACGTACGCACACGTATACAGGGCATTTCCTCATTCCCACACGCTTCCACACCCGCGAACACACACGCATGTACCCGCGCAGTCACACGGGGATTGGCACTCCTGAGCACACTGACGTAACTGTGCATCACATACGTGTGCGCACACATGGTACCACGTACACCAAACTCCCTGGCCTTCTAGAACTTCTGGCAGCATCCGTCACTATGCTCTCCAAATAAAACAGCTCACGTCCTGTCCCCGCGACCCCAAGAAGCAGTCTCTCCCCAGCCCTCCCCGGCATTCGCCTGCCGCATCCCAGTGCATTGGTCGCCTGACCTCGCTCTCAGCACCCCCTCTTCTCTTGCTCTCAGCACTCCCTCTCCCGCCCCATCACCCATCCTCATTCCACAGGCCGCCTGACATGAGGTTCTTGTGGCCCCATCTTCTGCCGGAGGTATGGGAGTAGGCAAAAACAGCTCTATCTTCTCAGAAAGCAGGTGGCCCTTCCCTGTGTCCCTGCTCAAGGTGCCTCCTGCAGCTTGCAGGGGCTCCGTCTTCCTCTCCCTTGTCAGCCTTCCCAGCCCGCTGTTTCCGAGCCCTCGCTCCCAGCGCCACTGCCCAGCCTTCACCCATCCGGCCTCTGGGACTTCCAGGGAGCAAAGCTCAAACGTCATTTTAGGGAGAGCAACTGACCCTTCTCTCGTGTATCTCCTTCCCCTGCCAGGCCAGGGACCAGAGAGGCCATCAAGGCGTTTTCCTACAAAAATAATAATAAGAAGAAAAGTAATGTTAATAGTAAAGCTCCATTAGAGTAACTCCCCCGAGGTTAATTGTGCCTCTCTCTAGAAGTAGGGAGAAGTAGCTGCAGGTAGTGTCTGGTATCAGTGGTATTTATTTTAAGTACACACACACACATACCCTCACATACACACACACACACACACACACACACACACACACACTCATATACTCTCTCTCTCACACACACACACACAGACAGCAAGTTTGGAGAATTAATTTTCTTTTTCCTGCTCTCCCCCTCATCTCTCTCCCATCTTCAGGACAGTTGCTAGAAAGGAAGAGGCTGAACCCCTAAATAGATCCCAGAAAGGCAAGGTGGGCTCAGGTGGGAAGGGCAAATCCTGGTAGCAAAGGGACAGGGCAGAGGCTGAGATGATCTGTCTTGGATGGTTCCAGGGTATCCGCCATCACACCTGGCACTTCCCTGCCTCTCGGCCTTTGCTGTCGGCACCTCCCCTCTTATGGTCCCATCAACGTTCCCAGCTCTGCTGGTCCAAGTACAGCCTTTTCAAAAGCCCTCACCCCTGTCAGTCCGGAAGGGCTCTCTCCCACTCTGCACTCCTCATGGGCTATCATAAGCACTTTGGATAAGATTTCCTCCACCTTCTGGGTTGTGGGGCTGCCATGGGAGCCCCTGTCTGTCTCCCCAACTCTGTTGTGAGTTCCTGAGAAATAGGGCCCTGTGTTCTCCCAAATTCAAGCCCCTAATAGAGCCACGTAGCCTGGCTCAATAAGTTACATATCTTTATCTTCACTTCTCTGGATCTGTGCGTGATAAATATCTATATCATCTGTATCCATACCCCTCTGCAGAGTAGTTCAGAGCAGTGAAGCTGCCTGGTCCAGCCAGAAGTCCTCGACCTGCACAAGAACCCTGATTTCTGGTTCTGTCTCGACCACTTGTTGGCCTTTTGACACCGGACAGACCATTTAGCTTCTCCAGATCTGTGCTTTTTCATGTTGAACAAGGGGAGACAGGAGTTGAAGAAGAACGGCAGTTTTCAAACTCGATTCTAAAGAACCCTAGGGTTCCAAAGAGAGATGATGGAGAGAGCAAGGCAAGAAGGGAGGAGGCGATGGCCTCCGCGAGGGGCCCGCAGCTGCTGTGGCGGCTCCTCCTTGCTCTGTTTTATCTACTACGGTTCCACACAAGATGACAGTCTGACTAAGGGTCCTGTTGCTAAAAAAGGAAAAAGAAAACTTTGTAAAATGCCGGCCTCGGTGATGTGAGACGCCCTTTCCAGCTCTGACAAGCCAGGATTTGTCATCTCTGTCACCCCATGAAATGCCCATGTAAAGAGAAAGCAAAAACGATTCTTTCTTTATGGATTTAAGGCTGTCTTTCCTTTTGTTTCTGGAGGCAGTGACCACCTTTCACCTCCCCACCAAGACCAGGATGTTCCTATAACCTCCCCTTGCCTCAACGTCCTCATGTCGCAAATGAGGACACTTGAGCACTTCACTCCTGGGGTTTTTAAGGATACTCGTATTCAGTGAAGGCAAATCCTCCCCGGCACAGAGCATGGGACCTGGAAAGCGTGCTCTGAGTGCTGGCTTTGGTGACCCCTGGAGCCCCAGGAGCCTCTGCGGGCATCATGCCTGGCTCGTGGCTGGGGTTTGCCACCTGAAGGGAAAGACTGCCCCATGATTAGGAGCCAGTGTGCTGTGAGACATCTAATTAGCTGTTGTCTTCCCAGGAGACAGCTCAGTTGTGTAATTTTTATTTCCATATTTTATACACCCTCCATCAGCAAAAGAGACGCGGGCCAATCTTTCACCAGTCTCATTGTTTGTTTGCATTCCGACTGTGCCTTCTCGTCTTTCCATGGTTCCCACCTGCCAGGGAACTTGCCTGCTGGCAGGCAGGGTAGGGGTGCAGGGAATTACTCTGACATGTTGCTTCAAAGACCCATCTCCAAGACCAGCACACTGAGAGCAGCTGTGTTGGTTGGATTTCCTGTCTGGCTCAGGGAGGGCTGGCGACGGCCTACCCCCCATTTATCATGTGTTTGTAGGGAAGGTGTGGTATGGCGTGAAGGATGTTACATTTGGCACCAAACAGGACCCATCTTTGTCTAGCAATTTCATTCACCTCTTGGAGCCTCGGCTTCCTTCTCAGTTAAACCAGGATCCTAGGACCTCGCATCAAGAGACTGCGGCAAGGCTCTGTCCTTCAACACATATGCCCTGGGCTCCCCCAGATGGAACGACGTTCGTGGTAGAGCTTTGCAAACCAAAAGTGCTGTCTCGATTGGAGTTAGCCTCACAATTGCCATCTGTCCTCGATTACTCCAGGAGGTTTTATCAAGTTTAGATTATCCAGACTCATTTTTATGAGATTATCAGACTGGCCAAGCCCTTCCCGCCTGCTGTTGCCTGTCTTGTGGTTTTCATCGTGGTCAGTTCAAAGAGGCTAATTCCTTGGAGCAAGCCCAGTAGGGAGAGACGTTCATCCTAATAGGTTATTATGGATGACACTTGGTTCTCTCCCATTGGGATACACATTCAACCCCTCTCTTACCTGGGCAACTAAGTAAGAAACCCTGGGTGCTATAAAAGAAATATAAGCGCAGGTCCCTGACTTCCACAGAATCCATCTAATTGGGAGGGCAGAGATGCTGTAGCAAGCATCGTTTTTATGAGCAAAATAACTTATGGGCAAAGCATTTATCCTCATACGCTTCTCATCTGAACCTTTTAAGTGGGTAGTCTTAGTACCACTTCACATACAAGAAAACTGAGGCCGGAGAGTTTGCCACTTGTCCGAGGCCACATAGCCAGGAAGTGGTGCGGCCTGAAGGTGCTGTCTCCCTTAGGCCCTGCCCTGAGATTGTCTGCCCTGTGTCCATCCCCCCCTCCAGACTCTGAGCTCCTTTGGGGCAGGAGCGCTCTCTTTTCATCAGAGTGCCTGGCAAAGGCCCCCTCTTCCGATGCTGACCACCGAGATAGCTCATTCTGGGGCCCAGACTCCTTCCGGTCTCTCGCCACCCCCTCTCCTCCTAGTCCCAGAAGGACTTCTGCCTTCCTGATCGGCCTGCCAGCAATCCGGGGGCCTCTGCTCAGCTGCCAGGTTGTTGAGGCAAGCGAAGGCTTGACCGGGGCCCGGGGCTCCTGGCCGAGCTCCTGGATCTGTCTTCCCAGACAGAGGGGGAGGTCCCTGGCGTGCAGGACCCTGAGCCCTTACCTGCCAGCAGGGCCGGGGGCTGCTCAGCTAGCCAAGACACTGCGCCACTCACAGCTGCCAGTGGAGACAGAGCCCAGGAGGCCTGGTCAGCGGTTGCCTGGGGGTTGAGAAATGTGCTGGCTCCAGTCTGGCTCCTTCATCTGAGAAACAGGGGAACCTGACCCAACAGCCCAGGGTTTGTTTCTGCAGTGTCTGGAACAGCCATACAAATCAGGCCTGCCTGACAGCCTGGGCCCAGGGAAGAGCGGCCGTTTCTTTACTCTCTCCTTCAGCCCATGTTCCATAGGCTGCTGCCAGGGGAAAGATCTTGAGTGTTTTGCTCGGACCAGGACTGAAGTGCAGGCCTCCTATCTGTGCGGGGCACAGGCCCTGGGTGTCACAGAGAAACTAGGCACGTCTGGCTTCTGCCTTTGTCTGCTGAGATGCACCGGGAGGTGCCCCTGCTCTGAGGACAGACAGGACTTGTTTGGATTCCAGCTCTGACACTTACCAGCTGTGTGGCCTTGGGCTAGTCACTTGACTTCTCAGAGCCTGCGTCTTTATTTGCCAGATGGGGATAATAACAGCAGACTGGCAGGGTTGTTGTGAGGACAGACGCACTGAAATAATATGTTTAAATGGCCTGGCACACAGTAGATGATTAATAAAGGCACACTCCTTCCTCCTTGCCCACCATGCCAAGGCTTCCTGACTTTCTCTTGCCTCTCACCCGTGTCCACAACATGCAGAGAACCCAGAGCTCTGGCTTCTACACCAGCCACGGTCCAGCAAGGTTGCTGTGTCGGCTTCCCCGCAGCCTGGGCTCCTGCACCTCGTGGCGCCCACATTGTCCTCAACACACAGAAGTGCGGGAGGTGGTGCCGTGTGAATGCATGGCTCTTACCAAGAAAGAGCCTATTCACAAATCTGTGTAGGAACCTACCCCACCCATCCATCCCTTCATTCATTCATCGGATATTTACTCACGTCTACCTGGGAAAGGACCCCAGGAATGCAGACATGAACAAGACACAGTCCCTGCCCAGAATCTAGTTACTAGAGCGGATGGACAAGTGAAGAGATAAGATTCCACAGATGAGGGACACGGGTAGAAGAAAAGTACAGAATTAGGGGCTCCTTCAGAGATGAGGCTTGTAGGGAGAGAGCGCGCACACACAAAAGCCTATGGGCTAGGAGAACACGCCCCCGTATTAGTTAGAATCAGCCAACTACCGTAACAAACATCGCAAGTGTCCGTGATGTCACACAGTAGAACTCTGTTTCTTGCTATTGCGAAAGGTCCAGCACTGGTGTTCCCGGGTGGGTGGTTCTAGATACTCTCTTCCATATAATGATTCAGGACCCAGGCACCTTCTATCTGTGACCCTGCCATCCTTTAGAGCCTCAGAATCCATCACTGCTGGCCATGGCTCTAGGAGGAAGATGAAGTTACATTTTAGCAAGTACAGGGTACTATCTCCATCAACCAGTGTGAAAAATTTCCAGGAGTTAGGAAAAGTTGGAACAAGTTATGCAACGCAGTGGTAGGAGATGGAGCTGTACTGGGAAGCAAGACCAGAGCGTGCAGGTGAGATAAGCCAAACTTAGGAGTCTGGATTTAATCCTGAGCATAGTGCATCACCAGAAATGTTTAAGCAGGAGAGTGACACAATCAGATTTGCTTTTTAGACTAATGACTCCAGCTCCAGTGTGGAGGAGAGATTGGAAGGGAGAGACTGGGAGCAGTGGAACCGGTGAGAAAGGTAGTCTGGTGATCCAGGCCATCTCACCTTAGGGATAGCAGGCAGGTGGGGGTTGGCAGGAAGCATGGGGATCGGAAGTCATCCAAAGAGGCAGTCTGGGTCATCGATTGGCATCTGCATCACTGCAAAGCTTCAGATAGCTTTCAGGTCCATATCTAGTTCCATGGCTAATTGAACCTTATGCTCATGAAATTACAGTCAGTATAGGGCAGCTTGTTTGAGTGCTGTTTCCACCAGCCTGAATCTCATCTATTAGGGGCGTGGTCAATAGATGTGGACAGCACATTTGCTAGCTTTTGAAGGCATCAGACATGTTTGTGTTGTTCTCTGAACATCTGTGTCTTTCTATCTGGGTCAGGCTCTGTTCTCCAGGCTGGTTTCTCAATACCTTTGTCTCCCCTGAGAGAAGCAAGGACATGCCCCTGAGTATCAGTGGGAAGACGGAGATTTGCTTGCTCTTGGAAACAGGCTTTGGATCCATGGCTCTCTGTTCTCCAGAAGGCCCCCCGTAGGGAGGCCTGTTGCCCACAGTCCTTGAGCCCAGGAGGCTGCCCATTTGCTTCATGCTAGGAAAAAGAAGAGATCCATGTCCCTGCAAGCAGTTCTTTTTTGAAATCTTTGAGTCTTTTACTTACTCTGAAGGGTGCTGGAATTTCAGGTTGTCCCACACCTTCCAGGTTAAGACACAAGACCCGGTCGGTCCAGATCCACGTGGTATAGACCCACACTTTGTGACATGCAATAATGAGTCTCCTCTTGAAAAAAGGGCTCTTTAGCATGGGAAGTTGAAATATTTAAATGGGCCAAATGTGGTCCCAGTGCAGCTCATCCATTCCCAGCTAAGGCTTCTTTGAGGTAGCAGGTGAAAGGACTTCCAAGCTTCCTTGTTTCTGTCCATCCAGGCGTTGGGTTTGGTCTCCTGGCTACACGAAGGACCATCACTAGAAGTGATGTTCTCTCTGTTCCCTGGCTACCGGCCTTGCATCCGCCTTCAGTCTCTGCGTTAGTCCCAGCTTACCTCTGTGCCTGTGACCCCCTTGACACTGTGTTCCTTCCCAACCTAGGCTGCCAGTGCGGACACATGTAAGGTGACTGGGGGTCCTTTGTAACTAGTGGGGGTTTTGTTCTCTTCATTTCCAGGAGACTTCTTAGGCTAGACTAGAGAACTGGCTTTTATTTCAGTCACAGATTTCTGATGAAATAAACGTAGCTATCATTTATTGAGCACCTACTATGTGCTAAAAGTTCTATACATGTTATTTTATGAAGTCCTCACAGTAATCCTGGATACATATCGTTACCCCACTGTAAGAGATGCTATAGGATTGTATGCTTCAAGGCCCCTTTTCCAGGAGCCCCTTCTGCAAATCCGTATGGTTTCAGCAGGAGCTACCCGGTTTCTGTGGGATCCCCACCCCTTGGACCCACATGAGTGATCTCAGGGTGAGCACTTGACAAAGGCGAAGACAGCTGTTTCCTTCCCTGGGGAGTTTGGTACTGGGACTGAAGAAGGACTCCATTTCTCTCTCAGTATCTGAACAGTAATGAGTAAAACACAGGGACCTTCCATAGCCATGCTTTCTACCACATGAACCAAAAAAACAAGACTTGGGCTTGAGAAAGCAGAGCTTTCTGGAAGCAATAATGAGGTAGAGTAAGATAGATGTGGTGGAGTGAGACAGACCAGGCTTGGAAGCCTCGCTTTGCCAGTTACTGACCATGTGGTTTGGACCAACGATTCTCACCCTAATATTATCTAACACTTACTGAGTCCTTGCTACGTGCCAGACATTGTTCCAAACGCCTTGTACGCAAACTCACATACACTATACGTGTGTCCTCACAGCAACGTAAGGGGGTTTCTATTATAACCCCACAAGGACACTTTCTACCTGGGAGGACACAAAGGCCAGTGTAGTTACCAGTGTGCCTGGATGTACACAGGTGGTTGGAGGCATCTCTTGAGCCTTAACCTCCCCATCTGGAAATAGAGGGAGTGCTGGCCCTTGGCGGAAAAGAGCTAACATAGCAGGCTGAGACCGCCAGCCTTACAAAGGTCGGCCCTTGTCTGGTGGATTTCTGGAGAGCTCCCACTCTTCCTTGATAAGGGAAGAGTGGCTCACCATGCCTAAAACGTTTGTGCCAACAGCATGGATTTGCTTGAGGACCCCTGACAACTCTCTACGTCGGTTCTGTCTCACGAAGGAGAGGATGAAGTAGATTGACTGCCTTGGAGAGGGTTTGGCCTTCAGCAGCGCCCGTGGAACAGAGCTTCTGTGAGCGGCCCCACAGCAAGAGGGCACAGCCCGCGCAGCGGAGGCCCCCAGAGCCCTTCCACGGCCACCATCATGACTATTTTTACTCCTCTGATAATTGTTCTTTAGGACTGGCATCCTATGTAGAATGGCAAAATATCTCTAGATATTTTATCCACACAGGAAGTATTTATTTCAAGAGGTTTTCCAGTTTTTAATAAGGTTGTGCGTGGGGAGGACACTTTCCGTTGCTGTATTTTTAGGTTGCTTCTCTGGGAAACTGAGCGCCTCAGGCCCGGAGATGTTGAAATAGCAGGAGAAAACCCGCTGCTGATAGAGGCCTTCATGGTCTCCTACTTCCTTCTCGGAGGAGGACCTGCAGGCCCAGAGGAAAGAGATTGTCTGGATGTCCCACAGGCGGTCCATGGCAGAGTGAGGCCTGGCTGCAGGACTGGGCAGCGTGTTCCCCCACGGCCGCCCATCACCACCTGTCCAGTGGAGCCAGGGGACCCCACCCTGACCGACCAGCCTTGTGTGTGCTCAGGGAGGTGGAGCCGGAAGTGGGGAAACGGAAAAAGGGCCCAACCGCTGGGATCCCCTCCTAGGAATGGGCAACAGAGTGTAGACATTCAGTTCCATCTAAGACCTGGTTGTCAGCCATGGGATGACTTCTCTGAATTCAGCAGGGCTGAGAGGAAGGAGAAAAGGCAACTAATGGCCTCCTGCTTGTTCATCAGAATCAGTGGGTTTATGTAAATTGAAACCAGGTCTAGAAGTGCCGATAAAAAAGACAGAACCCATTCAGCACATTATTGAATTCAAAAACACCATTTGGACTTTAAAACATCTAAATGGTTCAGAGCAAAGTGGGACTTGGAGCTGAGGGTACCCATTTAACAAATTCCATCTCATAACTCGGTCATCTGGAATGGTATTTCCCGAAGCGGAGCTATTAATAGTAGGTGTTCTCGGAAGAAAGGTTGCTTTGGTCAATAAGTTTAGGTAATGTACTAGTCAACAAAGTTGAGTGGGTAGCTTCACTGCAGGACTTGTCAGAGCCTGTGCATGTGCGTTGTGAAACTCTGAGAGCAGACTGTGATATAGTATTATAACATATACACACATGCACACACACACACACACACGTATTATCTAAGTATCTGTGCTGTGTGTGTGTATATGTAAATGCTATACTTCATAATACACGGCATTGCCCAGACTTAGTCACGTCAGGATCTCTTTACTATGTAGCATCTTATGGGGTCATCATTTCAGGGTCTACTTTGGGAAACACAGTTTTAGATGGTGTTACCCTATCCCCTAGGCCTAAGAGAACAGGGATAGCCTTTAGCCAGCCTTGTTTTCTGAGCCAAGTGGCAGGGTTGTGAGATAAAGGGCTACAAATATAGGGCTTGAGAAAGACGACATATTGGCTTTCGGTCCTTTAGGGATTCTCTGAACCTGGTCATGCTGAAGTCCGAGACCGACACCCAGGTGCTGTCCCTGGGAAGGAACACTGTGGCGCTGACAGTGTTCAGCACACCCGAAGGACAGCTCTCCTGGGATCACTGCTGTCCACCACGCTGTGGGTAGGTGGGCCCTGTAGCTCGCTCGCTCACCATCCCAAGCATGGGGCTGATGACCTCCCGGGGGGCCAGGGGTCCTTTTAAAGTCTGGGTGAGAAGGGATCTCAAAGGTCCCTCCCAGCCCTGGGATTTCTGAGTGTAGATGGTTTGACTTTGTAAAATGGACTGATGACAGCTTTCTCTAGTCCCCTTACCTGTTACATTCAACCCATCAGCAAGCATCTCACTTCTGCCTACAAATGAATCTCAAATCCACCCTTCTTGGTCCACCTCCCCTGCCACGACGCTAGTCCGGGTGACCATCGTCGTCTGTCTGGAGTACCGCAGCGACCTCTTAGCTGGTCTCTCTGCTTCTACTCTTGCCCTCTTTTAACCTGTTTAGCACAGCGATCAGGGAGCTAAGCCTCCTGGCAGAAGGGCGCACACCTCACCGTGACCCGCAAAGCGCTCCCTGAGCAGACACAGCGGGCTCCCACCACCTGCCGGCGTGTGCACTTGCCGTGTGACTCACCGCTCCCTCTGCCTCGCAGCGCAGGTCCTTCTCACGCTGCCGGTGTGGGCTCAGATGTCACCTCCTCCAAGAGGCCACTGTGGTCACCCTACCCAGAGGAACACAGCCTTCCATCCCCAACATGCACTTAACTCTCTCTGTTTTTCAGAGCACTCGGTCTCTCTCCTTTCTGGCACTTATAACAAACCAAAATATGAGTTTTATTTACTTATTAGCTGACCTGTCTCCCCCATCCATCCCTCCAGTTTCCACCTAAAATATAAGCTCCCCGGGGACAGGGACTTTGTGCTGCTTGCGCTGTAATCTCAGAGGGAACAGTGCGTCGCAAATAGAAGGTACTCGCCAATATTGGCTGAATTACTGATTCCTTGACGACCACTTTATGTGTGTTGGGGGGCAATAGGGGTGGCGGGAACGGGGTTGGTTGTGTACCTCGGGGGCAGCACAGAGGAATCCCCTGGAGCCCCCTAGGTCTCCCCTTTCCCACAGTGGGCTGCACCCCTGAGGGTAGCTTTCCCGTTCCCACCACTCCCTTCGAGTGTGAGCCAGCCCCACCCAGTAACACTCCCGGGAACGGGCAGGTCCGTGAAAGTTCTGGGCTGTTTCACCAGATCTGCACCGAGACACAGAGCCCTTTCCTCAGTGTGAGAATTGCTCAGCCCAGGGTTAGGAAAGCTTCCTTCCTGGAAGGCTTTTTAAGCAGAGAGATTCTCATCCTTCTGGGGCTGTGTGGGGCAGACTTCCGTCTGGAGATGGCGAGTGGACTTGGATGACCTCAGGAGTCGGGAATCGGCCGCGGCTCGGTTCTTGCCGGACCTGGAGTAGCACGGCTGGGTTCTCCCTGACTCTAACCGACCGCTCCGACTGCTTCCTCTCCACCTGGGCTCTGGATGCGCCAAGGCGCTGTGCACGGAGTTGACGGCTTTGATTAAGCAGCTTTGATCTCTGCGGAGCATCTCAGAATAATATCTTTGCTCTCAGCATCTGCGCCAATTCCCAAAATAGTTTAGCCCAGCCAAGCAGGAGGGGGGCTGGATTGCAAAGTGTATTATATGAGAGATTTAAAAAGAAAAGGCAGCTGCAAACAGTCAGGGGTGGGTGGGTGTGTGTGTGTGCGCGCGCGCACGCACGCTCATGTTAATGTGGGCACCCAAGGCCCCCGGGAGATGATTACCATGCTGCCAGTGTGCGCCAGCCCTGTGTTCCCAGGGGCTGCCTGCTGTGAGAGAGTGGGCAGCTTGGAGCAGTCAGCCCCTTGAATCAAGAGGCAGTTCTGTGGGAGAAACAAAAACATCAAAGGCCTTTGCTTCTATTTACTTGGCTTTTGCTTGTTTTCACTAAGACATTTGGAGACTGTGTGCCAGGTTGCACCCTGCACGGCGGCCCATCTGGTGTGGGCCTGGGCTTGCGTGTGTGCAGTGGGACTCGCCATGCTTCTGAGGTGTCGATCCTGTATGCGATTGTATGTATGCCACGGGATGGATGTGTCCGTGCTTTTAAGTCCCTGTGACATAATTGGGCACACGCTCACCTCAAAGCTGGTGTTTAGCCACCTCCACGTAGTTAAACCCACGGATGTCTAAGTGTCCTGGGTTGGAAGATGGGCACCAGTGTGTATGCACTGTGGGTGCGCGCTCTCATCGCGGGGACGCGCTCTCGTCGCGGGGACGAGCACGTGGATGCCGGGGCTGTGTGTGCACACATATATCCATATATCCATGGCATGCTGGGTGGTGAGCACACGCACGCATGGACACTGGCTTTCAGTGGATTGGGTGTCCTGGAGGGGGATGGTCTATGCACCAACAGGAGGCATGTGTAGTTACATTTGCATGGGGTGAACTCCAGAAATGAATTCTAGGGAAAAGGTGTTTGATGTCAGCGCATTTTGAACTGTAGGTCATTCGTCTTTCCCCTTTGGTGCCCCTCCCCTGGGAGCTTTGTCCTTGTCTGTAGCTCCTCCGCATTCACAAGTAGAAGAAAAACATCTCTATTTGAAACCCTTTGTTCCTCTATAGGAAGCATTCCTCTGTGCTGGGTGTTTGCTGCAAGAAGCCTTTGTTCCCATGGTGGCCACAGGCCAGTGGATATGAATTTATGCATCTCGTATAACCCCTTGTGGTGAAGGCCTTTGTACTGAAGCTGAGAGATGTGGGAGCCAGGAGGCAGGCTGGGGTCTAACATGCCTTCTGATGCAGCCATTCGTGTGGGTTCCTTTGCTCGGAGGATCCCCCAGCTATGGGTCACGGGGCAGCCACAGAAGCTAGGCCCTTGCACTAGAGAATAAAGCCCTGGGAGGGAGTAGTCTGATTTCTCGAGCCATTAAGGGTCTGAGCCTGCAGGAAGAGGTCCAGCGATGGTTGGGGTGGTTGGGTTTCAAGCTAAGGGGGAAGTAGGTAGCAGAGGGGGGACTCGAAACGGTCCCAAACCCAGTAGATGAGCCATCGGGCTACTGCAGAGTCTAATCAGGGCACTGTAGGATGAGCCAGTTAGTGGCATCATGTGGCGGGGGGGGGGGGGGGGGGGGGGCTTGACGGAAGGCCACATCTGCTATTTCTCAGTGGTAGTTGCCTGGAGCACTATATTGAGAAGAATTCTCAGGCCAAGTACATTATTATGGGGAAAGATGATGATGGGTATATGAGTTTCCTATTGCTGCTGTAACCAATTATAGACATTTGGTGGCTTGTAACACACAATTTATTCTCCTCCAATTCTGGAAGTCAGAAGTTCCAATACAGGTCTCACTGGGCTAAAATCAAGGTGTCAGGAGGGCTGCATTCCTTCTGGAGGCTCTGGGCGTGGGGGGTGAGGAATCCCATTTCAGATTCTAGCCCTTTTCAGATTCTAGCAGCTGATCCTATTTCATGGTGTGGGGCCCCTTCCTCCACCTTCAATGGCCAGTTGAGTGTTTCTCACACTACATCTCTCTGATACCAGCTCTCCTGTCTCCCTATCACACATAGAAGGACCTTTGTGATTACGTTGGGCCCACCCAGATCATCCAGCATCATCTGTCTTAAGATCCTCATGGCGAATTTCCTTTTGCCATGGCACATAACATATTCACAGAATTCAGAGATTACAACATAGACATCTTGGAGGAGCCATAACTCTGCCTCCCGTAATAGGGATGGATTAGTAATTCTGCCAAGGCCCTCGCAGGAGTTTGGGGTGATAAGAATGCCAGGCGTTCACCATCCCTGGTCTGGTACCTGATTACAGGTAGAGTTGGATAAGGACATCAACAGGCTGGTGGAGGTGGGGCGGGGACAAGAAGAAAAGAGGGCTGCCATTTATTGAGCCTTTACTCCGTGCCAGGCACCTGTTGTATGACTCGGAGACATGTCTCATTCATTATCAGCACAACTCTTTGAGTGGACAGGTGATTAGTATTTTACAGAGGAGAAGACTGAAGCCCAGAGAGGTTATGCAACTCCCCCAAAGTCACCCAGCTGGTAAACGACAAGGTAGAAATGCAAAACCAAGTGACACTCTAAAGCCGCCTGATGTCCGAGGCAGAGGATGGAGCAGCTTCTGACGTGGCTACAATGTCCTTTACAGTGGAGCTGGCTGCAGGGACGGTGGTGCAGCTCTGGGTCGATGACAGCGCCTGACACAGAGCTTTTCTCTGGAGCCGTGCCCACCTTGCAGATGATCCCCCAGCTTTGCAAGTGGGGTTGAGTGAGAGGCCAGGGCTGGGGGCTTCAGCCCTATCAGCAGAAATGCTAATGGCCTCCCTAGCTAATGTCAGAAAATGCACACCCAGCATCTCTGAGTGTGACTTTGCACGAACGTGGTTTGCGTTCCAATTGTCTTTATTACTGACCTTGAGGGGCTGGTGGAGTGAAGCTGGCTGAGAAAAAAATGGAGGTGTGGGGTGGGAGGTCCGTTTTTTTTTTAATACAGATATTCTAATCGACACATCAGGACTGTTTGAAATAGAGCAGAAGAGGCCGGCAGGCTGGCTTCCTCCTGCTTTTTGTCTTTTGTGCAGTGTGGGACAGTCACACGTGGCAGGCAGGGATGTGGATTTAGGACCCCCTCTGAGGTGAGGCCCTGTGGTGGTATGTGGGCCCCAGACTGGCCAGAGGGCAGAGGGCAGAAAGGAGGGTGCGCTCAGAGCAGTCAGGCTGCAGGGCCTGCGGAGCCTTCAAGGACAGGTTATGTTAGAGTGTATTTTAGGGGCCAGGGTGCTGGCCAGAGGCAACTGCAGAAGGATGCATATTTAGAAGGAATCATACAATAATTTTCAAATAGCAGCTATGCTCTGGGCACGATGCTAAGTGCTTCAAATGTAGAATCATCCATCCTAGTAACACCACCATCAGATATGTCCGATTGATTTCCCCAGTTTACAGATATGAAACATGAGGCCCAGGAAGGTTAAGTAACTTGCCTCAAATCACACAGCTTGAGTGCGGCAGAGCCAGGCCTTGAACTGAGGTGTAACTGACTCTACAGCCATGTCTCCTCAAGTCCTGCAGGAGGACACTAACCCCCTCCAGCCCGAGCCTCCGGAATTTCTAAAGGATCCATGGCAAACAGGGGGCAGGGGGCCAGGCAACGCCAGCCTCTTCCGCACAAAGCCGAGGCAGGGTAAGAGATGGCGCTTTCCCTCCAGGTCTCTGGCTTGAACGGCTGTAGCGGGCTATCCCCGGGTCTGTGGTCTGGACTGCCCCAATACAGCTCCCGCAGCAAACTGCCCTCCGACCATGGAAAACCACAGCCCTGAGGGCGCTGAGGCTGAGCGTACGCAAGCCTACACGTGTGTGTCTGTGCACCCTTGCAGGTTCCAGCCGGGATCTGTCTGTGGATCCCCAGAAGGCACGGCATGCCTCCATTGGTGCCACCACGGAAGCGTGCGAAACAGCCCTTGGGGCAGAGCTAGGGCTAGAGCTGCCCTCTGCTCCCTGAAATGCCCCTGCCCCCTTGATCCCCACCAAGCCTGGAAGTTCAGAAACCTAGCTGCACTACAGAATGAGTGTCTGCTGGACGGTGGGTGTCCGCCCTCCCCGCCCGCAGCACCGGCACCGTCCTCCATCGCCATTCTGCCTGGGGGGCAGGCGGCACGGCCCCTTCTGCAGACGAGGAAACTGAGGCCCAAGAAAGGAAAATGACTTGTGTCTGCAACAAGCAGGTGGCGGCACCGGCACCTGCATCCAGATGGTCCAGCTCCCAAATCTTGATGCCCACCCATACCTTGCTGGCCCTCTTAGGGCTGAGCCCTGAGCACTGGCAGATGTGGAATGAATGCATGCAGACTCAGGCCCCCCGACCCACCTTTTCCTGAAGTGGGGGGCAGGAAGGGGGAAAGAGGAGGTGGGCTCTGGGGGGCGGAGAGGGTGGGCTCTGGCTCTTCCTCCCGTGTCTGCTTCAGGGAACGCTTGGCAACGATGGTCATGGAGAACCCATCATGTGGCGGACGCAGCACAGGCCTCTTACATTAATCCCCCCACCGTCGCGAGTTAGAGCGCCAGCCCCATTCTGCAGAAGAATGAGAGCCCTGAGAGGCTGAGGCAGTCCAGTAGCTTCCCGGAGCCCGTGTGGGGCAGAGGCTCCCCGTGAGGGAGGGTGGCCGGCGGTGAGCCGGGGCTGGCTGGTTACGTCCTCGGGAACTGTGTGGGCTACGTGCGAGACAGTCGTTGTTAAAAATTAAATTATACCACCTGACAATGAAATGCCTTGGATTAAAAACGAAGGTAATAACTCAAAACTCATCACTCGAATCACTTGCTTCGTAACTTTACTACTCGGTGTGCCCTTGAAGTTATTTCTGTCTGTTGTTTCACTGTGATGGAAATGCTATTTAAAATACTATATAATGGTTAGTTATGCACACTTCTTCCCCATGCTACATTCAAAGATGTCCCATCGTAGCTCGACATGAGCCATTTGTGAGTATTTATGCCACGGAAATAAGCAGACAGTCCAAATCGAGGCGGGCTTTATTTTTCCTGGACAGCCAGCTGTTTCCCTGCACACCACCTCCTGATGGGCCTCAACTGTCATGTTTCAGGCTGGCCCAGTAATCCAGGGGCAGGGGCCCAGGGTCATGAGTCTGAGTAGCTCCGTCCCCACTGAAGATGGTGCTTCGCTTGGCTGGGTGGTAAGCTTTGCTCCCCTGTCGCTGCTGGTGGTGCTGAGATGTGCCAGGTAGGACCCGTCCCGGAGAGCGGTTGCTGATGGGGACCCCTGAGACATCACCAGGGTGTGCTTTTGCCACTCTGCTATGGTTGGCCTTTAGGGGGACAGTGGCAATGCCACACGTTTGTCCTTTGACCATCACGCCCTGGCAGTAACACAACTCAACACTTGTACAATTATTAACTAAGTGTAGAGAAATCAGAGAATACGGGTAAGTCACAAGGAAATAAAAATGACCCAAATTTCCACCATCTAGAAGTAATTACCTCCCTATCTTTCTGCATCGTTTGTGAATACTTTTAAAAGATAATATCACATGTATGTTTTGTAACTGGCCTTTTCTTCATTCAACATCATAAGCATCTTTCCATGTTAATTTTTATGGCGTCCGTTTTAGCGGCTGTATAGTATTCTATCCTATAGAGTATGGTTGCCTCCTGTTTTAGGGCAGTTAGATTTATTCCCGTTTTTCTCTATATGCTCTGTGCTAGAAGGAATATTCTTGTCACTAATCCTTGTATGTTTCCTCTGGGTAAGTTCTCTAGAGTAAGATGGCTGCATTAAGGGGTGTAATACACTTCAATATTTGCATCTGGTCAGTGGGTTAAATGTTCCCTCCACTCCTACCACTTAATCTGAGATTGAAACAAAGCAGTCTAAAGAATTTTAGACTGAGACTATCACTCCTGTTTTCGAAATGGTCTGGAGAGAATATATTATAAAGAACACTTACAACTCTAAGAAACAAAACAGATGAACATAGGGGAAGGGAAGGAAAGATAAAATAAGATGAAATCAGAGAGGGAGACAAACCATAAGAGATGCTTAACTCTAGGAAACAAACTGAGGGTTACTGGAGGGGAGGTGGGTGGGGGAATGGGGAAACTGGGTGATGGGCATTAAGAAGGGCACATGATGTGAAGAGCACTGGGTGTCATATGCAACTGATGAATCACTAAATTCTACCTCTGAAACTAATAATACACTATATGTTAATTAAATTCCATTTAAATAAAAAATTTTTAAGAGAAGAACAGTTACAGCTCAATAAGAAGATAAACAATACAGTTAAAAATTGGACAAAATATTTGAACAGACACTTGACGAAAGATGTTTGAATGGCAAATAAGCACATAAAAAGACACTCGAAATCACCGATAATCAAGGAAATGCAAAATAAAACCATACTGAGGTACCTCTGCATGCCCACTGGAATACTAAAACACAAAAGTGTGACAAATACCAACTGTTGGCAAGGATATGAAGCAACTGGAACTTTCTTACGTTGCTGATGGGAATGTGAAATGATGCCACTACTCTACGAAATAGTTTTGCAGTTCTTGCGATGTGAAATATATATTTACCATGTGTTATGGGTTGAATTGTAACCCCTCAAAAAGATATGTGGAAGTTCTAATGCCTGGTACCTGTGAATGTGACCTTATTTGGAAAGAGGCTCTTTGCAGACATACTCGAGTTAAGATGAGTGAGGTCATTAGGGTGGCCATAATCTAATGTGACCAATGTCCTTATATAAGAAGAGGGAAATTTAGACACAGAGACACAGAAGAAAATGCTATGTGAGGACACAGACAAAGAGGGAAGATGGCCCAGTGAAACAGAGGCAGAGGCTGGAGGTTCGTTGCCCCAAGCCCAGGACTGGAGCTGGGGCTGCCAGAAGCCGGAAGAGGCAAGAAAGACTCCCCTCTCAGTGGGTTCTGAGGGGGCAAGGCCCTGCCAACACCTGGATTTCGGATTTCCAACCGACAGCACCGTGAGACAATAGATTTCTGTTGTTTTAAGCCACCCAGTTGGTGGTACTTTGTATGACAGCCCTAGGAAAATAAATACACACGTGACCCAGAAATTCCCTGCCTAGGTGTTTAAGCAAGAGAAATGAAAATACAGAGTTACACAAAAGACTTCTTTACATATAAGCATGGCAGCGTTATTCATAACAGCCCCGAACTAGAAACAATCCAAGTGTCCAACAAGTCATGGGTATGCAAATTGTGTTATGGCCATACAATCGAACACTACCGACCAATCAGAAGAATGAACTACCAATGCATGTGCCAGCACGAACGAATCTCAGAAACATGCTGGATGATCGAAGCCAAACAACAAGCCCACGTACGGAATAATTCTACCCATGTGAGATGCTAGAAAAGACACATTCAGTCCTTAGTGACCAAGAGCAGAAGGTGGAGCTTTTAGGGTGAGGAGAATGTCTCTACCTTGAGTGGGGTGATGGCTACAGTGTTACATTTTAAAAACTCATTGAACTGAACCCTTCCAGTGGGTGCATTTTATTCTATGTACGTAAACTATTTCTCAATAAAGTTGGCCTGGTGTAAGAGAGCTGTGTGCCCAGGGTCATGCAGTTCTGATAGCCAAGACAGAGCGTGAGTCCCAGTATCTGCGTCTTCGTCCAAGACAGCTCTTAGGGGAAAAAACCATCCCACCAGGTTGGCTGTGCAAAGCCCTTAGGTGTGCCACACAGACCCTCTTGACACACTCAAAGAGCTTTTCCCTGGAAGGCATTCTTCGCAGCTCATCGGGGAGGATGTCTTTTCTCAAGGGTCCTCTAAGTGCATCAGAGATTAAGTAAGAGCTTGACTCAAGCATTTTTAACCTGCCAGGACCCACTGGGGGAAGGGAGACCCAGGTGCACTTCCCTGGGGGACAGAGGGACGGGAATGCCGGGATGCGTTCTGCACAGTGGGACCCGTACTGCGCAGTGCAACACGTGACATGGCACGTATGCAGGACATGCCCAAGGGAATATCCTTTGCCGCACACGTCAGCAGGCCACTGTGACTGCAGAGGTCCCACACATCCGTGAGCTCCCGCTGAGGACTCCTGCTGAGAGGTCAAGAACCCCCTTTCCCCTGACGCCTATGCGGCCTCAGTTTCCTCATCTGTAAAGGGAGCACATGACACCGCTTTGCAATTTCATTGAGAAAGAAGTGCAATAACATATGTGAAGCCCTTAGCACCTGTGGCAAAGATAAAAACTCAATGTGTGGGAGCTGGTTTTCTCGTTTGAGTTATGATTACCCATCCTGCTTCATGGAAGAGTCTGCGGACGATCCAAGTGAGAAATTGAGGCGGGGAGCCCGGCTGGTTATCCACTTTGGCCTTCAGAGCAAAGACAGGGCAGATGGCAGCTTTGACAGACGGCATCTGTTTCTCAAAACCATTTCTGGCAAGATGAGTCACAAAGCGTAACAGGATATGTCTTCTTTCTGACCTAGAAGGATGAGTATCTAGTTAGGCCAGATCCTGGAGGACCTTGAGTGCCAGGGTAAGGAGTTTGTTTTGCATTCCATGTACTGTGTTGCAATGCTGGACCACAGAACATCCTGGAGCAAAGAGACACCTGACAGAGATGAATCTAGGATATTAACCAATTAAATGAAACTTACGGGGAAAAATGCAGTTTGTGTCCCTATGATCCCAGCTCACAGAGGCCGTCATCCAGAGTCTATACCAGGGCTGAGAGCTCTGGGAGGGAGTACTTGGAGGGATCTTGGCTTGGTACCAGAACCCTTGGGACCAGCTTCCTGCTGGGGGCCGCTCTGGCCTGCCCAGGCACAGTTGAGCCGCAGGGTGGGCTTCTGGTAGAGCCCTGGGTCAATGCAGCCCCAATCCCAGCCCCTCTGCAAGAGGTGCTGAAGAAACAGGCAGTGAGGGATGTGTGCCTGGACATTTCTGTGATTCAGCCATGATACAAGTGAGAGACCGAGACTTCCTGCAGACGCCGAGCGTCCTCAAATGGATGCACTTGGATTTGTAGGCAAAGAATGATTGATTTTCCTCTCCTTCCTTTTTTGCTCTTTCTCCCTTAACTTCCCAAGTACTACATGTGTACAACAACCAATAGCACAGAAGCATACATGGTATAAAAGCAGAAGTGTGACTTCGACCTCCATGCTTGCCCTGAATGCCCTTCCCCCTGCCGAGAGGTAATTACTCTTAACAGTTTGGGCACAGCTCATGCATTTACGTGCATATATGTCCATGTCCAACTCTAGAGTTTGTTAGCATAAATGGAACCATCCCATACAGAGCATTCTCCGCCTCGCTTTCTCACTTGGCAGCTTTCCATGGCAGCACATATAAATTCACTTCTTTCCTTCTAATGGAGGCAAAGTATTTCATACTTTGCATGGACTATAATTTCTTTAACTAGCTTCCTGCTGATGAGTATTTACGCCGTTCCCACCTTTTTTCAGACTACAAAGCATTGGTTTTTATTTGCAAAGCTCTGGAGAAGGCAGAAGACTGCCCAGCATGGAACCCTAGCTCACTGAAGAAGGCGGCTTCACAGTCACCATCCTTGTTTCCATGCTCTGCTTCAGGCTCCCCCCTCGCCTCAGCCCCTCCTGCCCTCAGCCTTAATAACATTTGACACTTGGCACAAGAACGACAGAGCCATGGAGGAGCTGCACGCTGTCTCTGATGCTCTGTGTTTCTTTAAGTGCTCTTGTTAATGTTTCATGATGGATGGCAGTGAGACCTGGGAAATGTACCAGCCTGGTTTCTTCAAGTATCTGCTCGTGCTAACTTAATGTATTCATTTATTCAGTGTGACAGTAACAGGGAAGAAAAAGTACTGTGAATGCAGAGGCGAGCTCCAAAGGGAGGTAAAGGAGGACAAGAGGAAGAACGTTAACATTTATTAGGTCCCTACTAAGTGCCAGACAATTTAGATCTGTGCACTCGTGAATACTCCTCACGCACCCAGGACGTTGCTTTCGGTATCCTCATTTTGCAGATGACAAAACTGAGGTGCAGCCATTTGCCCAAAGACATTCAGACAGGCAGAGCTAGGATTCAAACCCAGACGTGCCTGGCATCCAAACCTCATGCTTTTCCCATCCGACTCTGCCGCCCTGGTCGCCACGTTATTGGAAGACATCTGAGATAATGAGGCATGACAATAATAGCTAACGCTTACCGGACGCTTACTATGTGCCGGGCACCATTCTAAGCTCACAAGGCATATGAGCACATTCATAATCATGTGAGGGCATGAATCCCTGTTATGCCCATTTTACAGACGAGAAACACAGGCTAAGAGATCTCACATAACTTGCCTGTGATAATGCAATCCTAGATGGCAGAGCTGGGACTCGAACCAGAGCAGGCTGGCCCCAGACCCCCTTGGGCTGAGCCACTTTACTTTCTTGCCTCTCGCCCGGATGACCCAAAGGACAGAACTTTAGGGGGGACTGCAAAGATCAGACGGCAGCTTTGCACTCCTCTGGGCCACTGGTTGGAGAGGAAGGTTGTCCAGCTGCTTTCTTGGTTTCCACGGAGTCAGGAGTCTGACGGGGTGCCGGTGGGGGTTACCTTGAGAAGATATTCCTGAGTAGGGGCGCAGCAGGTCAGTGGCCTTGCTGCACTGTGGTTATCTCATGTCATGGTTTCCAGCCAAGTTTCCCTCTAAATAGCCAACAAGTGACAAAAATGCAGAGCACAGAGGAACAGTGAGGAGGCTCTGAATTTACTGTACTGGACTCTCTAGATCAGCATTGATCTGGCGGAGGGACCAGAAAATGCCAAGCCCCTGAGACCCGAGGCAGCTTGGTGTGCTTGAGGAACAGAAAGAAGGTCCCTGAGGTGAGGCGCTATGAGCAAGGGAGAGGTGGCTGATGGGAGGTGGGAGAGGGGGCCTGGAGCCAGACTGTGCTGAGACTTGCAGGCTGGCTTTTCCCCTCAAGTTGGAAGGGAAGACATTGGTGGTAGGGGGTTGGGGGTAAGTAGAGGGATCAAGTGGAAGCAGGTGACTGGCCAGAGGGGGTCAGTGCTTCTCAGAGTGGCTCAGGCACCCGGCAGCACCCAAGTCACCTGGGAGTGTGCTAGGAATGCAGACCCTCAGGCCTCCCCCAGACCCGCTGACTCAGAATCTGCGTCCCCAGGTGATTCCTGCGGGAAGAACTGCTCTGGAGAGAGGTGATGGTCCCTGGCCTCAGGTCGGGACAGCGGAGAAGCTAGGAAGTGATCAGATTTAGGATATATTTTAAAGGTAGAGCTGACGGTGTTTGCTAATAATTTGGATGTGGGGTATCTGGCAGACAGAAGAATCAAAGGCTCTCCCCCACCTAGATCAAAAGCCTATTTCAGCCTGAACAACTGGGTGAGTGGAGGCATCATTGACTCAGGTGGAGAATGCTGGGAGGGAAGGCCCATGGTGGAGAGGGGGACACCTGGGTTATGTCTTGACTGTGATACATTTGAGATGTCCTCTAGACATTCAAGTGGGGCCAATGGCTCTACAGATTCAGAGGTGAGGGGAGAGGCCAGGGCTGGGGTTATAAATCTGACTATAAAAATCCCTGGAAAATTCTGACAAGCATGAGTGGAATAGAGTAAGGCCACAGGCTCAACCTGGCCTTCCAGTATTTAGAGTCAGAAAAAAAACAGGAGATCCTAGGATAGATTAGGAAGGCTACCATCATGGCTCCTCCTTTTTGAGCATGTAACTTACGGCAGGAATGTAGGTATGTTTTTAATTTGTTTGTACTTCTCAATACAACTGAGCAGGCAGCCCTTGATTATACATCTAATATACCCAAAAAGTACAAAAGAAGTGTGTGGTTCACAGAGAGTAGGTATAGAGCTGAGGATTTGAACTCAAGTCAACTTTCAATGTCTGTGTTCTTTTGATGATGCCCCATCCAGGACTGATCTTCAAGTGGATTCTGTATTTTAGAGAAATGTGCCTATGTCTGAATTGTTGCCCATTTCCCCACCATCCTGTGCTGCCCACTTCCTTAGGCTGTCTGAAAGCACTCCAACCCTATATCCTGAGAGGGCCAGGAACACATGAGTTAGTGATAGCAGACTGGTTAGACCAGATGGGGAGGACCTTGTGTGAAAGACCGTGTTTATGTCCTTCACCACCCAAGCAAGGCTCATCTGCTACCCTGGGGCTCCAGGGCCCTGTGCAGGCAGGAAGTGAGACAGGGAGGCATGAAGAAGAGCTGGGTGTCCCGAGAGGATTGGACAAAAAACAGGTCCAAGCAATGAGACCTCCCCAGAGAGAGGTGCCTGGGGTGACAGATGGGAGCAGCTTTCTGGATACGTCATCAGCTCAAGGACAGAAGCCCTGGGTGACAGAGACCCATATTAGATCTGGGGCACAGTTGGGGACTTGGGATGGAAACACAGCCCAACATCAGGTATTATTAATAATGAAAGCTACTACTATTTATCAAGCAATACTGTGTGCCAGGTACTGTGGTAAGGACTTTTACATGTAGTACTAACATTTAGTCCCAAACAAAAACAGCTTTTACTCTGCTAGACATTATACATTTATGAACTCACTTAATTTTCACAAGTCTATGGGGCAGGTACTATTATTATTCCATTTTACAACTTAAGAAATTGAAGCACAGAGAGTTTAAGTACCTTGTCCAAGGTCACACAGCTAATAAATGGCAGAACCAGGATTTGAACCTAGGCTGTCTGGCTCCAGCTTGCGGCTTTTAACCACTACTTGGTAATGAGCACGTTACATGTAGAAACTCACTCAATCATCATGACAACGCATAGGTACCATTATTATCTCCCCTTTACATATGAGGAAAGTGAGTCTGAGGAGGCTGTGTGATTTGTTCGAGGCCACATCGGTGGGAGACAGGGGAGCTGGATTACTGACACCGGAAGTCAAACTCTGAACCATGGCACCAGATCCATGCCCCTCGGCCAAAGGTGGAGCCCGCAAAGAGGAGGCTTCGTGCTGAGTCCTTTGAGCATGGAAGTCAACATTCTTGAACCCCTTACTGAGAATCAGATGGGCTCCAAAACCGATGAGCCCAGCGCTGTGCAGAAGCTAATCGCACACATTCTCTCCAACTCTGCATTTACTGACATCGCGTTGGTTGCTTGAAATCAGCTGCAGTGGGAGTGATCACACCATGGAAATCAGCAAGTGCTACAAATCAGGGATTTTTTTTTTCTCAGAGAGCTGATGTCCCAGAATACCACTGATTAGACTTGAGCTGACATTTACAATCAAGTGCACCCCGTTGGGGCCAGAGGAAGGTTGGGGAGGCAGAAAACCAAGTACATCCTCTCTACTGGCCTTGGGGGAAACAGAAATCAGTAAAAACACTCTACAAACACATATTTAGCAGTTCAAGTATGCTCTGCTGTCATAAGATTAGGCTTTGGAAATATATCAGTGACTTTAACAAGCATGTCTCTGATCTTGTGAACCTTATAGTCCAGTGGGTAAGAGCGATAACAAAAAAGTAAATATAAGGGTACATTTTCAAGTTGTGACATTATGAAGGGAATAGGAGAATCTAGTTTATAAGGAGGAAGGAAGGTGATTATAATGGGCTGACATTTAAACCAGAGATCTTTGGGGTAAAGAGGAGCCGGCAAGACCCAGGAGATGGAAGAAGGTGTGTGAAGTTCAGGCACTGGGAAGAACCTTGGCAGATGCGGGAGGCCAGTTCGGTGCAGTGATTGGTGTGCAAGGGAGAAAAGGAGCACAAGATATGAGTAGATGGGGTCCTCTGGGCCACGGGAAGGGGTGCGGTGCAGTGGGAAGCTATTGGAGAAGGGTTTTAAGTGGGAGTTAGCAGGGTCGGGGAGATAACATGCTTCAATTTCTGATAATGAAAGATGACATTGGTGTGGGTATGGAACGTGGACTGGCAGGAGGGTGGTCAGCGCAGAAGCAGGGAATCTCTTAAGAGGACGTTGCAGGAATTCAGGCAAGAAATGATGGCAGTCTGGACTATACGGGAACATTTGAGATCTATTTCAGGAAGTAGAATCAATAGAACGAGCTGAAGGATTGATGTGGCCTTTAAGGCAAGAGAGAGGGTAGGATCAAGGATGTATCTCTAGTCTCGAGCTCAGTTTCCTTGAGACACTGAAGACGAGAGGCCTGAACCAGACTCCCTGAGTTCAAATCGAGACCGCACTTCTTATTAGCTCTGTAGCCCCAGCAAGTAGACTCAGCCCCCCAGGGGACTCCCTTTCCCCATCAATAAGATAGAGTTCTTAACTCACAAGGTTGTTGTGAAGTTTCAATGAGTTGTTTTGTATAATGTGCTTAGTGTAATACCTGAATATAGTGAACACTGCACGAAAAAAAAGAATTATTGTCATTATTATTAGTCTATTGATAATTTCTCTGTCTGCCGCCATTAAGAGATTGAGTCTTTCAAGGCAAACAACTCTTGTTTGGAAAGAAAATGTTCTGGAGAGAATACCGCAGGCGTCCCTCTTTCCCTGTTCGTGTTCCCTTCCCCTGCATGAGTTTGGCAGGCGAAGCTGTTCAAAATAAACACAGGTCCAGTGCCCCAGAAAATATCAGGTTAGGCAGCACAGCAAAGGCCAGACACACCCCCCTGCTGGACAGGAGGAAACAGGCTTGCTTTATGCTGACCCAGCCAGGTCACTGCGTCCCAGGGGCTGCCCCAGCAGGGTGGACCACCCCTGCAGGTGGGGCCTCTGTCTGCAACCTCATCACCTGTGCTGTCTGCTCCCTTTCTGGTGTGGCTTGGGGTGAGTCACCACTATCATTCACCACTTCCTGGCCTGGACATTATGATTCACAGGCTTTTGAACTTGACATCCAGGCAGCAACAAGAGGTGGGGTCGGGAAGAAAGCAAGTGGGCAGTAGGAGACAGTAATACTAGGCTATGTCAGGAGTAATTGGAGGTCTGCAGGGCACTGGGGAGGAGAGAGAGGCAAGCGCAGTGGGGAGGGGACAGCAGATCCTAACAGAAGCCAGAGAGTCCCAAACACCCCCAGCTTCAGACATCTGGACTCAAGGTTTCAACCCTCTGGCCCCATGTCCCAGCAGCCTGGAAGGTTTGGACAGGGCATATTACACACGTAATAGGTAACTCTGTGCACTTTCTCAATATAAAACTACAGCATTCAAGGGGCACCTGGGTGGTGTAGTCAGTTAAGCGTCCGACTCTTGATTTCGGCACAGGTCATGATCCAGGGTTGTGAGATCTAGGCTTGCGTCGGGCTCCGTGCTGGGTGTGGAGCCTCCTTGGGATTCTCTCTCTCTCCCTCTTCCTCTCCCTCCCTCCACCTCTCTCTCTCTCTCTCTCTCATCTCTCTAAACAAACAAAAAGCTACAATATTGAATATATGTCTGCTCCACGATTCTGATACAAGCATGAACAGGAGCGTGAAGTCAAGAATGGAGAACTGCCTTCTGATCGTGGTAGTAGTCATAATCATCGCCATTTCTGTGCAAATCTCTAATAACTGAGGGAAAATGGAGCTTTTGGACAGCATCAGCCTTTTTTTAAAACTGTAAAATATACATAATCTGAAATTTACCATGTTACCCATTTTTAAGTGTCCAGTTCAGTGGGACTAAGTGCGTTGACATTGCTGCGCAACCATCACCACCGTCCCTCTCCAGAACTTTGTCAATCCTCCCAAACTGACACTCTGGATCCATTCAACAATAACCTTTCTGCCGCCCACCACCCAGCCCTAGGCCCTGGCAATCACCGTTCCACTTCCTGTCTCTATGAATTGGACTACTCAAGATACGTCATATAAGTGGAATCCTACAATATTTGTTCTTTTGAATCTGGCCTATGTCACTTAGCACAATGCCTTCAAGGTTCATCCATGCTGTAGCTTGTGTCAGAATTCCCTTCCTTTTTAAGGCTGACTAATATCCCACGGTACAGATAGACCACATTCTGTTTATCCGTTCATCCACTGATGAACACTTGGGTTACGTCCACTCTCTGGCTGCTGTTGCAGTGTAACCCTTAATGTTAGGTTTGCTGATATGATTCAAAGTCAGAATAGCATATAAAATAAGAGGCATGAGTATCTTTTGTTTGTATGATATTTTTAACTTGTCCAAGGGCTTTAGAAACTAAGGTGTGATGGGAAGAATAGGAGTTTGAAGGCCAGACAGGCCTGGGTTGTGATCCTGGCTTTGTCCCCTTACTGGTTGTGTGACTTCAGTGTGCAATGTCTCAGTGTCTTTACGTGCAAAGAAGTGAAGGCATTATGCCTGGTGTGGACAGTTATCATGATAGTAAATAAGAGAACAAGTGTGAAAATCTTGAACAGAGCCTCCCACTTGTATTTGATGGATTCCACTGTTAATTTCATGTTACTTCATTTCATCCATCTGATTCAAAGGAGAATTTGTGATTAGGGAGGATGTGTGACGTATAATGGGTAAGGAGACCAAAACACTCAATTAATTAATGGCTAAGGTTAGATTGGAACCCAGTTCTCCTGTTTCTCAGGTGAGGGATAATCACGGAGCAAAGCACATTTGATTATATGCCAAACTCCAATCAATTGCCGGGGGCTGCCTGGAATGCAGTAGAAGAGTGCTGTGCTCGATTAGCAATGTCTGCCAGGGGTACAGGAATGGGGCATGGGGGCACGACAGCCCCATACATATCTGCTACCTCTGGCCTAGATTATAGTGTATAGCATTTTAAAAATTATTGTTTTTCAAACTTTTGAAGAGAAGGAACCGCTGCCATGTGTTTTTAAAAACACGTTTATTGCCAAGATAATAGAAAAAAATGATTGCGTAAATGTAAGATTTCTAATTTGCCTACCTTCAAAGACCAGAATGGTGTTGTCCAAAGCAATTAAAAACAATATTATGATTGGCTGCTGATCCCACAGCGGAAGGGTACTTGCTGTTGTCAGAGCCTCTCTGCATGTCAGAGTAAAGAGGCAGTCTTCCCAGGGAGGCCTCATTTCCCACCCAGACTTCAGGCTTGGCCCCAGGAGCCAGGCAGTGGGATCCTCTGATGGAGACTGATTGGCAAACCCCATTGCCTGTAAGATCAGGGAAAGAATGGTGATTTAACTTCCACCTGCCGCTCAACCTTTCAGACTCCAAGTGGGCCTCATGCCCCTGTGTGTCCTTCCTGCTAAGCACCATGTGCCAAGGAGCTGAAGGGACGTTGTGAGACCCCGCACAGGTGGCACCCCAGTGGCTCCAGACCAGCCTGCCCTCTGCCCTTGAGCCTCCTTCCCATGCAGCCGCTTTCTGGTGCCGAAGCTGTTCCATGGGCTCGCAGAGGGGTTCCTGTAGCGGCACCTCCCTGTCTCAGCCATGCCCGAGACATTCAGACCTGCAGTCCACAGGCGGACCTTCCCTGGCCTGGTGTGGCCGCCTCCTGCGGCACGACTGCCTGATTTCGCGTACAAGCGACCTGATGCCAGCCAGGACCCTCCTGATTCACAGCCCACAAAGCTCTTCCCAATTTCCATCAGTTCCTGGTTGGGGTCCTGGTAAGAGAGCCATTGGCACAGTAGGCTCAGGTCCCACACTGTTGCCTCCTTAGTTGGGTGGTCGTTTTCCCACGTGCCCGATGTGATTCTGCGTCACATTTCCCGGGTTGGAAACCCTCTCCCTTTCATGCAAAGCCACACGTTTGTGTGTAAAGCATATTAAAGATGTTCTGGTGAGACAAAGAGCGGATGTGTATTTCAGAAAAGCATTAATCTCATACAGAATATTAGGTTCTATGTGCGTGATAAATAAAAATAACAAAAGCTGGTGTTTACGGGATGCTTATTGTATAGTAGGCATTGTGCTGAGCACTGTACACACACGATCTGATTTGATTGTCCCCATGACCCTCTGAATTAGACACTATTGTTATGTCTCATTTACAAATAAAACCAAGGCTTCAAGGGGATAAGAAACTTGTTCAAGCTTACACAGCTGGGAAGTAGCAGAGCTAAGGACTTGAACTCAGGCAGTCTGGCTCCAAGCCTGTCCCCCACTGCTCCCACAGTCCCGGCCTCCCAGCCTGACTGGCTTGGATCTTTCATTGTCTGCTTTGCCATACAGCCCCTCCCCCCCACGAATCCCCCCACCAGCCTGGTAACAGATTCTCTTTTCCTCCCCTTCTCAGTCCTTATGCTCATCTCCTTCCTTCCAGATGAGTGTGGAAACTCCAATATTTTCTCCTTCTATTATTCAGAGCAATTCTAGCCTCCCTAGCCCTTTGCTCCTAACCTCCTCTTCTAGCTGAGATGCCATCAGAGTTCTCGACAGAACAGAAGGCCTCATGTACAATCACATCCACGCACCTTTGAGATTAGGGGTGTGGACTCATCTTCTAATATACATGTTTTCTGCTACAGGGCAGGGATGACAGGTGTGTGGCATGTGGCTGCCACTCCCAGCCCCATACCCATGACAGACATCACTAATTACCGACAGCACTCCTTTCTGCGGAGCCCAGCACACCTTCAGTGCCCGCAGCTTGGAGCACCGGAAAGCCACTATCAACTGATCTGACCAGTTGCATGAAATGCAACCTTTTTCCTTCCCTCCCATTGGGTGAAGCCATGACTATACAGAAATGAGACCAGACCGCCCTTCTAAGGGAAAGGTGAAACCCAACCTCAGTCATTGGAGGAGACCAGACTTGAAAGGTGGGCCTCCTACTGGCCCTCGACTCCTTTCTCTGACCTCTCTCTTCAGCCTAGTCTGCTTTGATTGAAGGCTCTTTTGAGGGAGAAAAGAAAGTTGATTCCTTGTCGTGTGGATCTAGGTCTGACAGCCGGGCATGGAGGCAGCTACTGGGGACTCCAAACTGATGACAAACCAGATTTGCCAGTTTCTTAGCTGCCTCTGTCTCCCTGTTGTTATTGCCTGGGTCTGTAGTGGTCATGCTCCATGTTGGTTATGACCGATCTGCAAGACATTAATGGAGAGGTCATGAGTTCAATCTGAATTGAGAGCCTTTTAGAGAAGCACCCCCTCCCCCAAGTCAATGTGAGGGTGACAGAGGAGACTGAGTCTGCCAACGTTAGATGAGTTGAGTCTGCCAACCTGAGAGCTTCTGGCAAGCTTTGAAAAGGGGTGAGTTATAGAACTCTGAATCTCAGGAGGAACTGAGAGCCAGACATCACCCAATTCTTGAGCTTCAGTTTGCTTGTGTTTGAACCTGCAGCTACATCCCTAGGGCTTCAGGTGCCAGGAAGCTCTTGCCGTGGAGGAGAATGTTGACCTTCCCCTGCCCAAAGAAGGAGGGGGAGTGGAGGAACATTTACTGAGCACCAACTATATGCCTGTAATATGTAAGACATATTTATATCCATTCTCACATTCAAACCTCAGAACAGTTGAATGAGGGATAGAGTATCTCCCCCTCACAGAAGAAAAGCCTAGAACTCAGAGAAAGTAAGTCCCTTGCTGTAGTCATCCAGCTGGTGAGTAGGAAAACTGGAATTCAGGTCCTTGTGAATGCACGATGAAACTTGAAAGCCAAGGAGCTTATCACCCGTACGTCCTGTGGAGGCTCCTGGGGGAGAGGTAGCCCCAGGCCTGAGAGGCTGAGCTAAGGGACTGAGCCAAGAGAAAGCCATTGTGGAGACCAGCACTAAGAGAACAACAATGACCACTCAAACGCAAGAAAACAGGAGGCATGCTTGCATCCACTCTAAGGACAGCGGCTCCTGCCCTGCGGCTCCTAGAGCTCCCTGGGCTGCAGATAACCAACAGGGGTCCTCTTTCTTCTCCAGCGCATCAGTACCTGGCAGTCCCTTTGGGCTTCCACAGCAGATGCTGTTTCTAAGGCTGGTTGGGAAGGAGGGGGGGCGATGGACAGATGAAGCAGATGGGGCTTGATCTAGGGGGCGGCTGCCTGATACCCCTGCTCACAACTCACAAGCCTCTCCTCGTCCTCCCAGTTGCTCCATTCCAGAAGCCTAACCCAGAAGGAGGCAAGGAACTGGCCCTTTTATAAAATGGAGGTATTAATATTTACCTGGAAAGGTTGTTGCTCATATTAAAATCAATATACGTAAAAGCCTTCAAAGATTACAGACACCCCGTTGCCCTTACTGTTATTATCTCTTGATTTCTGATTCATTAAGATATAGATTGGAGGATAAATATATCTCAGACTTCTCACCACCAGAAGTATTTATCATCTTCTCTGGGAAGAGCAGAAAAGCACGACAGAATCAAATTAATAATGAAACATTTGGCAGAGTGTTCTTATCACTTTTTTATAGAGCTTTTTTAATCAACCAAAGTGTAAAATGTGACTATGGTATTTATGATCAATTATAAGCATAATTGAAGATCACTTCATTCCACAATTATGAATCACAGCGTAATTTCACAGAATGAAGTGGCACCATCTCCATCACCATCATCATCATCCCTATGGCAATCTTCCATCGAAGGAACTGGACCCTCCACGTTGTGTTTCGCAAATCCCCACGTGCCTACCAGTGAGACACTGTCAATCTCCTTTTGCAAATGCAACAAAACTGGGTCTTCTTTCTGAGACGTTAAATACCCATGTAACTTCAAATGGCAGTCTCGGGGCTAGAGTTTAAACCTGGTTCTCTCTGATTCTAAAAGCACAGGCTTTTCCCACTCTATCAGCCGGCTTCCAATATTTCGTGTGTGTTTTTCACTGGCCCCACCAGCAGGGTTTCTGATTCAGGGGGTCCGGGTTGGGGCCCAACACATACCATGGAAGCCAGGTCCCCTTCCAGCGGTATGCGGGCTGTTGTAAAAAGGCCACCTGAAGCCTTCGCAGAAACCTCTGGTCACTGCCGGTGCCTCACCGTGCCTCCGCCCTCAGTCCGTACGCGGCAGAGAAGAGCCACCGTGGAGTATGGCTGTCATCAAGGGAGATCTGGGGCGACGGCCTTGCACCTGGGAGGCCGCAGCCCGGAAAGTTTGCTTTTCCCCTGTAGCCGCTAGCCTCCCAGGCAGCTTGCAGAATTTGTGGTGTCCTGACATGAGCACTGGTTGGGGTGTTGCCTCCCTCCCGGTCTTCGCCGCCCCCTTACTGTGCTTCTTTGTGTTCCTGGACTATGCCGGGCTCTTTTGCGCTCAGGACCTTCACGTATGCTGACCTGGAAGGTTCTTCTTGCTCACTGCACCCAGCTACCTCTGTCTCCACCTTCATGCCGCTTTAATGAGACTCCGCCTGGCCTCTCACATTAGAATCGTTTGAGAGGTTAAAATAATTAATTAATTATTTTCAAAAAAAAGATGATGTATGGGCCTCACCCTAGACCAACTGAATCAGAATTTCTGGGAGTGAGGCCCTGTCACCAATATTTTTATGAAGGTCTTCAGGGTTTGTTTGTTTGTTTTACATGCAGCTAGTGTTGAAAACTGCTGGTTCTAGCGAGTTCCACTTGATTCAAATGTCACTTCCTCCAGAAGCCCTTCTCCGGTGTTCCTCCAACCCCACCCCAATGCCCCCATCCCTGGACTAGAAGAAGCCGGTCAGCCCCGCAAGAAGCAGTTAGCTCCTGGGCGGAGTGACTGTGTCTGCCACGTTCTCTGGCCGGGCCTCAGAGCCTGTGCCATGTATGTCCCCAGGACGTGCCTGTTCTGATGGGCTGCCTGATGGAATGCGACTAAACCGATATTCTGAAATTCTGCAGTTCTTCACTGAAACTTGCTCTGGGCCAGATCCTGTGCTGGGCTCTGGGAATGTAAGGCTCAGGACACCATGGCCCTTGACCTTGAGATGCTCAAAGTCAGGCAGGGAAGTCAGACATGTGAACAAATAACTATGGTGTGCCATCTGGCTAGGGGCACAGATGGAAGGTAAGCAATGTCTTTGAGCCTGAGGACCCCAGTCGGGACACCTGTGGCTGTGCCTTGAGGGCACCCGGAGGTGAGGAAGGAGAGCTAAAATGAGGAGGCAGCTTAGTTGGTGAGTTGTAGGGCCCGGGACGGGGTCTGGGGGGCTGGGGGCTGGGGAAGGAACTTGCTGGGTGCTTGATAAGAGCTTGTTGCTTGAAGTGATGAATAAATGACTGAACGAGGCAGGTCAATGCCTGGTCTCAGGAACAGGAGAACTCAGTGGGCAAGTGTCAGTGTGCGTTTTCTAAATTTCTTTGCTGTGAGATTAGTGAAAAGAACACAGTTTGTAAAACAGTGACCGACGGGCTTCAGGCCTGGAGCAGTGTCATGGGGAAAAGAACATTTCAGAAGCCAAAAGGAACTTCAACATTACTCAAGTCCTTTGTATCTCCCACACACGGTGAAAGAGACTTAAAACCCACAGTCATGAGTCTCAAGGTGTCTTTCGGCTTGTTTCTCAGCACTCCCATCCACTGCCTTTATCCCTCTCGGTGCCCTCGGAGCCCATCTTAGCCAAAGCCTGACCTTCCCCCAGCAGGTGCCCCTAGTATGTCTGTCCGTCTCCCCTCTCCCTGTCTTCCCGCATCCGAGAGGACACCTCCCAGGAGAGAGGACAGAAGCAGGAGGGCATCAGAACAGGCAGAGCAGGAAGGGAAATGTTTGAGAACATACAAAAGAGAGCTCTTTTATCCCATGAGCATAAGGCCTGCACTTGCCATGTGAAACGCTCTTTGCATCAGTTGCTGCAGAAAGTAACCTTGGGTTCTACGGTGCAGTGATCTGACGTGTGTCTGCAGCTCTGTGGCGCTCTCACATCATTTCAGGCCAGGGGGAGACCCCCTCTTTCTGTCCCTCCTCATTCAGGCCTTTCACTTAGCCCTGTTTCGAGGCTGAGTTGAGGAGGGGACACTGAGCCACCTTGCCCAGGTGCCCAAGCTGTGGCTGCCCAGAACTTAGGCTCTTTCCTGTCAACTCATCTGCTCGCAGAATTCGAGGTGAGGCTGCCAGCTCCCTGGCTCCCTCCCCTGCAGTATTAAGTAGGCTCCTGGGGAAGCAGAACTCTTGTACTGGAGAAGAATTCTCATCAAGCGATTCCCTCTACACTTCAGGCCCGTGGGAGACAATTGGGAAACCTTGGGTTTTCATCTATGGTGCATCCTCTTGGGGGACCAGTAAAACAATGAGCAGGGAGACAGGTGGGCGAATGGAGAGGCAGACAGGTGAGCAGCACACAGAGCAATGGGAGAGGCGGATTGTTCCAGATACACTGCAAGGAGAGGCGCGGCGAGGGGCTGAGATGTATGAGCCGCTCCTTGGTGTCGGAAGCTGCACTGGGCTATTGTGTAGGAAAGGCCATTGAACTGCATGAGACATCTGCAAGGTGGGCTCGGCTGCCCGTGTCCCACAGGCCCCAAACGTGTCAGCGTCTACGGGCATTGCCGTCTTCTTGATTCTTCACCTCGCTTTCCTATTCCTCAGCCCCCAATGACTTCCTTGTCCCCTCTCCCTTCCTTCACTCATTTATTTAAAATGGCTCCGCCACTTACTTGCTTATACAGTAAGGGGTGTATTGTGTAGCCTTGGACAAAGTACTTATCCTCTCTGAGCCGCAATGTTAACACCTGTAAAATGTGGATAGCAATAGCACCTCTCTCAGACCTGGGATGGTGGAATGAGTTAGTCTACGTAAAGCACAATGCATGGCGCATAGTATGTTCTATGTCAGCGCTCCCTACCTAGATCACCTGCTAAGTGCCAGGCATTGGGCGCCGTGCAGCTCACGGTGGAGGAAGTGCCTTCCTCCTCTTCTTTCACTGGTGAGATCCTGCCTGTGACATAGGTCAGAACTTGTGAGCAGGGGCTTTGAGCCTGGCTGAGGGGTTTGAGCTCCGTTAGAGGGTCCTCTCCTATCCTGTTCCCTTTTCTCTTAGCAAACTGCAGGTCATTCAACACCACTCCTTCTTTTTTTTTTTTTTTCTTATTTCACTTAGCATTTTACCCTCTAGGTCCATCCATGTTGTTGCAAATGGTAAGATCCCATCGATTTTTATTGCTGGGTAATATCCCATTGCGTGGAATACATACACATCACATCTTTCTCCATTCTTCTATGGATGGACACTTGGGCTGCTTCCGTATCTCGGCTATTGTAAACAATGCTGCTATAAACATAGGGGTGTGCATATCTTTTCAAATTAGTGTTTCTGTTTTCTTTAGGTAAATACCCTGTAGTGGAATCCCTGGAATGGATGGTAATTCTGTTCTTAATTTTTGAGGAAGCTCCATACTATTTTCCACAGTAGCTGTACCAATTTGCATTCCCACCAACAGGGCATGAGAGTTCCCTTTTCTCCACGTCCTTGTCGACACTTGTTATTTCTTCTGTTTTTGACTTTAGCCTTTCTGACAGGTGTGAGGTGATATCTCATTGTGGTGTTGATTTGTATTTCCCTGATGATGAGTGATGTTGAGCATCTTTTCATGAGTCTGTTGGCCACATGTATGTAGGTCTTCCTTGGAAAAATGTCTGTTTGGGTCCTCTGCCCATTTTTTTAAAAAGTAGACTCTATGCCCAATGTGGGGCTTAAGCTCACAACCACGAGATCAAGAGTTGTATGCTCTACTATGAGAAACAAACTGAGGGCCTCAGAAGGGAGGGGGTGGGGGAATGGGATAGGCCGGTGATGGGTAGTAAGGAGGGCACATATTGCGTGGTGCACTGGGTGTTATACGCAACTCATGAATCATCGAACTTTACATCGGAAACCGGGGATGTACTGTATGGTGACTAACATAATATAATAAAAAAACATTAAAAAAAAAAGAGTTGTATGCTCTACCAACTGAACAAGCCCTTATAATTGTAAATTTTTTTACATTTGCATACCACTCTTTTTTTTTCCTCTGCCCATTTTTAATTGGATTATTCATTGTTTTGGTATTGAGGTATATATGTTCTTATATATTTTTGATATTAGCCCCTTGTTATCTGTAGGGTTGGCAGATATCTTCTCCCATTCAGTGGGTTGCCTTTGTTTTGTTGATAGTTTCCTTCACTGTGCAAAAATCTGCATTTATTTTGATGTAGTCCCAACAGTTTAATTTTGTTTTTATTTCCCTTGCCCGAAGAGACATATCTAGAAAAATTTTTCTACACCTCATGTCAAAGAAATTACTGCCTATGCATTCTTCTAGAGGTGTTATGGTTTCAGGTTTCACATTTAGGTCTCAATCCATTTTGATTTTATTTTTGTGTATGATATAAGAAAGTGGCCCACTTTCATTCTTTTTCTTGTCTGATTGCTGTGGCTAGGACTTCTAGTAGTATGTTAAATAAAAGTGGTGAGAGTGAACATCCTTGTCTTTTTCTTGATCTTAGGGGGAAAGCTCTCAATTTTCACCATTCAATATGATGTTGCCTGTCAGTTTTTCATATATGGTTTTTATTATGTTGAGGTATTTTCCCTCCGTTGAGAATTTTATCATGAATGGACTTTGTCAAATGCTTTTTCTGCATCTATGAAGATGATCATATGGTTTCTTCCTTTCTCTTGTTAACATGATGTATCATGTGGATTGATTTGTGAGTATTGAACAAGTCTTGCATCCTTAGAATAAATCCCACTTGAGTGTGGTGAATGATTTTTTTAAATGTTTTGTTGGATTTGGTTTGCTAATACTTTGTTGAGGATTTTTGCATCTATGTTCATCAGAGGTACTGGCCTGTAGTTTGTTTGTTTGTTTTTTAAATTTTTGTAGTATCTTTATGTGGTTTTGGTATCAGAGTAATGCTGGCCTTATAGAATGAATTTGGAAGCTTTCCTTCTTCCTTTATTTTTTGGAATAGTTTGAGAAGACTAGGTCTTAACTTCTCTTCAAATGTTTGGTAGAATTCACCTGTGAAGCCATCTGGTCCTAGACTTCTGTTTGTTGGGAGCTTTTGATTACTGATTCAGTTTAATTACTGTTCAGATTGGTCTGTTTAGATTTTCTGCTTCTTCCTGATTTGGTTTTGGTAGGTATATATTTCTAAGAAGTTATCCATTTCTTCTAGGTCATTCCATTTGTTGACATATCATTTTTCATGATATTCTCTTATAATCTTCTATATTTTTGTGGTGTTCACTGTTATTTCTCCTCCTTTATTTCTGCTTTTATTTATTTGAGTACTCTCTCTTTTTTCTTGTTGAGTCTGGCTAAAGATTGTCAATTTTGTTTATCTTTTCAAGCAAGCACCTCCTGATTTCATTGATGTGTTCTATTGTTCTTTTTAGTCTGTGAACCTGGCTGACTGGTTGGAGTTTGGTTAGAGGGTCCTACCCTTTCCTGTTCCCTTTTCTTTTCCAAGTCATTCAAGATCCTGTTAAGGCCAGGTGCCCACAAGTGGACTTAGGGTGCCCATGATGGCCCAGAGGGGGTGGGACTGCTTCCTCCCTTATGCTGGGTGATACCCAGTAGGTCAGAGATGGAATCCTGCTTGGGATCCAGATTTTAAGTTTCTCTAAAATACTAATCTAATCACACCACGTCCCTGCATGTGAACATTGCTAAAGTCAGGAAAAAGTCCTAATGCTTTCAGCTTGCCACATGGTCCCATGTGATTCAATTCCTGCCCACAGACATTAGGGAGTCCAGCTCCTCCTCATTGTGCCCACCTTGCTCTCTATGACCCAGTCTCTCTGGACCTCAGTCCCTCAGATGTACACACAGGCTCTGTCTGACCTCTGCTCGCACACACACTCCCTCTGCCTGGATACCGTACACTCACACCCCCATACTCCCTCTAGGAACTCCACTTCCTGTGTTACATCTCTGCTTGGGCCTCACCTCCTCCAGCAAACCTCAGAGTCTGAGTGTGCTGCCTCCTTGCCTAACCCTGAACTCACTGGGCAAGTTTCAGCCTTGCTGGAGCTCCAGGAGGAAGGGCACAGGCCTCTCCTCTTCGTCGCTGTGTCCCTGGGGTCTCTGCTAGAGCTCTACACTGTGTGGGCTCAGTAGGTGCCATGAGGTGCCTGCCTTTGCGTTGCTCGGGGAGCTCTGCAGAGGGGACAGTGGGCACTCTTCCACGGTATTCCAAGGAGACAGCTGCAGCAGCGCTATGGCTCCTCACCCCAGGCTGCCCACAGCCCCATACTGAGGATGTATGGCGTCCTTAGAGGCCAGGCCAGCAGAAAGGGGCTGCTGACCAAGCATCTCTCTGACTCACTGAGCAGAGGAGGGAGGAGGCGGATGCTAATTGCCTGATCCCTCCACACCCAAAGAAAGGCCCAGCCTTTGAAGCTACAGCTGGGCCACGGAGGGGGTGGGAGCAGCCAATGAGGTGACGCTGTGGCCATGGGCACCTGTGAGCCCACAGGAAATTATTAATAAAGAAATAACCACCGCGGAGCACTTTGTGTGGATAAATAATGACACCCTGTCCTCCCTGACAGCCTGGCCTAAGCACTTTCCAGCCACAATCTGGTTCATCCGGCCCCCTCGGAATGCCAGGGCAGCTCATGGAGGAGCCCTGCGCGTCCTTCCAGCTGCCCTCCGCCCTGGTGTACCCTACCTGGCTAGGCCAGCCCTCTCCACCCCTCTCCTCAAAGCCCTTGTTGAGCCAAGAGTCTGGGGACTCCATCTAGTCTGAAGATGGCAAGCAGGTTGCACCTCGTGCCTCAACTCCAAATGGGCAGAGGGGCCCGAGCGTGGGTTGAGAGGCACGTGAGCTAGCATAAAAGAGGGTGGTGGTCAGTTAATGCCCTTGGCTCGGTGTCTCCGATCTAGTTCTTGCGGTCTGCCTTGTTTTGGATTGTCTGTTCTAGTCTTGTCTCACCAACAACTTGTATGTGCTTTAAAAACTCATTACATGCACCGAACCATCTCTAGCACACGTGTACACACGTTAACAGGTGCATTCCTCCACGACCGATGGTGTGATTGCTGGGGTATCATTCCTCTTGTTTTTATGTCCTGGCCTTCGGCTGGGAATACCTCTTATTCATGGTGATTTGGGAAATTGGATTCACCCTTTGAACTCAGCTCCCTCCACGAAATCTTTCTCTAACACCCCCCTACTCCAGCTGCATGTTGGCATTTTCTACCCTGTCCCCTGTTCCTTCTGCCTCCTGTCTTCTCCCGCAGTCAGACCCCTCCTGGGGGTCAGACTGAACCCACTCATCCTGGCAACTCCACGGCTCCACCTGTCCCTCAGGATGGAGTTTCAACAGTTTAGCGCAGGGGTGGGCAATTTTTTTTTCTATAAAGGGCCAGATTGTAAATATTTGGGGCTTTTGCAGGGCCACATATGGTCTCTGTTGCATATTTTCATTTTTGTTTGTTTACAACCCTGTAAAAATGTAAAAATCATTCTTAGCTCAGGGGTCATACAAAAAAAAAAAAAAAAGGCCAAAGGCTGGATTTGGCCCATGGGCCGCAGTTCGCCAACTCCTGATTTAGGTCAACAAACCTTTAGGCGCTGCTGCTGTGTGCTCAGCATGACTGTATGTGTGGGAAATACAAGGAGGTACGAAGCACAAGCCATGTCCACAGGGAATGCACTGACTGGAAGGAGGGACATTCATCAAGAGGCCGTTGCGTGATGGGTGCCTCAAGATGACGGGGGGAATGCAGGCTGTCTGGGGAGATTTTTGAGCTGAGACTGAACATCTAGGAATGAGATAGACAGGAGGAGGAACGAGACCAAGGCAGAGGGAAGAGCAGGGCAAGGGCACAGAGCGGTAAACCAGCGCCGCGTGTCCTGGGAACTCCAGGGGACGTGCTCCATGAAAGTGCAATGCCCTGAGCAGCCCCCATCACAGTCCCCAGCTCAACCCCAGCTCCTGAGCCTGGTGTGGGCTTCTTTTCCTTCTCGGTGTCTTCTATTTTCATAAAGGCACAGAGCCTAAGGGTCTCCATCTGACCTTAGCTGTGAGGCAGGTCTACCTGGGTCTCAGTGCTAGTCAAAGGGGCACTGTTGGCGCTGGGTTCCAGTCTTGGCTCTTCACTAACTGACCTTGATGGAGCAAGTTATTCTGCCTCTGTAAGTGTCAACTTTCCACCTGCAAGGTGGGCATGATGATGAAGCCCACCTCTTGGAGAGGTTTCGGAGAGTCAGTGAATCCCTGGTCAATACCCTGCATTGGTGACCAGCATTTGGGACCAGCATTTGGGCAGGAGGGATACACGGGGGTTATTGGCACAGACCCAGTGGCAGAAGGAGCACACGGGGAAGGAGCCTAACAGAAGCTGAGAGCTAGCACATTCCGTACCAGCTGGACTCAGGGTGGGCCTGCACACAGGCAGAGTGCCATGTCAGAGGCAGGGACCAGGGGACCATGCAGCTCCCTGCCAGCACCTTCCAAGCAAGAGGACTTGTCTTAGAGAGGCAGACAGAGGGACAGAAACATGTTCTTACCCTTCAGAATGTAGATTTGTGAGTGTTTGTATGTTTCCTGGCCCTTCCTGAAAGGGAATTCGAGGCAGGTAGCAGCAAACGGCGTGCATACGGTATGATTGCTAGAGAAGTGAGAAACAACCGTAACCCACGAGCGGGATTAAACATTGGACTTAGCTCAGACTCTCTGAGCAGCTGAGGCATAAGCAGAGGCAAGAGAAAGAACAAGGAACTAATACTGAGAATATAGTGAGCACCGTTGTCATGGAGGGCCTTTGCATGTAGCAATCCCTTGATGATAAATATTGTTTCCATTTACAGGATGAAGAAGTTAGAGAGGCTATGCTGTGCTTTAAAAATATATTCCTGTGTGTCTGTGTTTATTGAGCACCTACTATGTGGCGGGCGGTGTGCCGGTTGCCTCCCACACAGAATTTTAATTCTTTTAACAATTCTCAGAAGTAGATATTATCATTATCCTCATTTAACAGATGAGGAAATCATCAAAGATCAGAGAGGTAGGGTGATTTCCTCAATGTCACACAGCTAGTAGGTGCCCAAGATTCAGACCCAGAGGAGTTTGATTCTAAACCTCTTCTTTCACCCCCTTATTAAACCATCTTCTCTGAGGACAGCTTCCTTGGCACTAAATTCTGTAAGAAATTTCTCACATAGGGTCTTAATTAGGGGGAGAAGTGGAACTTGAATGTCACAGTAGGCAATTTTCCAGGAATCTTAGAGCTGGGTTTAGATGGAGGGTAAAAGTTTTTGTTCATTGTCTTTGGTTTTGATAAACAGCACATGGACCAAACCGTTGGTCCATGTCTTTCTCCTCCAGGGACCTCTTACCTTCCTTCCATGAGGAGCTGAGCCCGGGCATAGTGGGGCTCAGGGCCAGGGACCCAGCATCCTTTCAGGCCAGGGTGGGCAGCAGCTGTTTGCATGGGCATACCCAGGACCATTTGAATTTACTAGCCGGCCCTTCCCTTTCCCCTTCTTGGGGCTGTGTTTTTATGACACTTCAGTTTGCTGCTTCTCGGGCCCTGGGTGCCTCCTCTAAGCTGAGCCAGCCTTTTATGGCCATGGAGCTAATTAAGTAACAGCAATGCAGGGGCACTCGGAGAGCAGCTCTGGTCGTCATCAGGCCTGGGCTGCAGAGCCAAGTGCCTCTGGCCTGGGCTGTGAAAGGAGCTCCTGGCTCAGTGTCAAGCTCTTGCTGGGCCCTCTCTCCTGTTGGTCCTGACTCACCTTCCCCGTTCCCCCTGATCAGGAACACTTGAAGCCACTTCCTCCCTGAACTACCTAGAAACCTCCTGAGACAGGCCTGAGAATCGCTGGACCCCCAATATTATTTCCATTTCCACTCTGTGGTGACTTTTGCACAAGTGGGATGTCAGGACAAGCTCTCAGGGGTGCGCATGCATACATCTTCTTTCCCAGGAACACAACCCTTCCGGGTGCCAACCTTTGGGCCCAAGGGCTGCCCTTGACAGGCAGCAATGGCTGCAGCTTCCAGCCGGCCGTTTTTCTCACTGGAATGTGAGCAACCAGCCTTCGAGGTCGAATTCCCCAGCTCCCTTCCCGCACTTTGGAGCTGCAAGTTTGTTCTCAGAGGTGTTGTCTCAGGCCAAGGCTTACCTTCTGCCAGGGAAATGGGGGCAGGCCCAGAAAGGAATCTCAGTGGACGTAGGGTGACAGCTGGAAGTTTCTGCAATTGAGGTCACACAGACAAGCAGACTTTCCTGAGCGTCAGGCTTCCCGGGTATATCTTCACTTCTCTGCCCAGAACGTCAGGCTTTCCACCCTCGGCCTCCCTGCCCCCGGGCCTACTGCCCTCCTTCAGACACCACACTTCTCTCCCGGCTTCTTTGAACTTGTTCCCTATCCAGAGTAGGATGCAGAAGCCACTATGAGGGGAGACAGCCAGCCTGCCTAGGTTCAGATCTGGTGTCGACCTTTGCCAAGCCTGTTTCCTCATCTACAAAATGGGGGAATAGCTGGACCAGCTTGTGGAGCTCAGGTGAGTCTGACAGGAGGGGATCCTTGAAAAGACCTCAGCAGGGTGCCTAGCAGCGAATCAGAGCCCCAGACCAAGGGTGGCTCTTCCTTTAGCCTCAGGCCTCTATCCCATCCCCCACAGAGCCTGGACAGACCCCTCCCCATCACGTCAGCACATAGCAGCCCCTTCTCCTGCCTCAACAGCACTGTGTACAGGCCTTACTCCCCTTGGTCACAGCCCTCTTTCCCATTTCACCTCTCACCCTCCCCACTCCCCGGGCTTCCCCAACTCTAGCCTTGCATGCGCGCAGCAAGGGAAACTGATCTCTTGCTCCCGAGAAATAGCCTTGTAGATGCTGTTCCTTCTTCTGGTCAGCTCTCTCCCACTTCTCACTTGATAAACTCCTATGTATCTTGCGAGGCTTAATTTAAATGCCCCCTTCTCGGAGAAGTCCTCCCCGCCCACCATGACACACAGTTACACTCACACGTACGCACACTCACACTCCCTGTAGGGTGTGCCTCCCCCTCTCTGGAGCCCTGTATGAGGCGTGACTGTAAATGAACAGTCAGTGCGTGCACCTTTTCTATCTCCTTCGCAGCCCGGAGCTCCTGGAGAGTGGGCCCTGCCCTATTCCCATAGTCCTCGTGGCGCAGGACAGAGCACATGCTAGATGTCCGATAACTGCCTGTGGGACTAAGGCAGGCATCACTGCTCTCACTGACGGATGCCCAGTAGGAAGCTTCCTCTCACCTCTGCTAAGTCAGGCCCACTCTAGGTGGTCAGGACGCCCCCAGTGTGGCTAATCCCAGAGCCCCAGGGTCCCACCCCAAAGTTGGGCAAGGCCCCCTCAAATTAATTGATGTTTCTCAGCGATTCATAGTTGACAAGTTGTCACAACTCCTAATGGTAACAGCAGTCAGGATGCCAGCATGGACTGAGGGCTTGTTCTGTGCCGTACGGCTGACGAGCGTGATTTCACTGCATCCTCACAACTCTGTGAGGCAGGTATGGATATTACTCCAGTTTACACAAACAGCAACTGAGACTCGGACTGAGAAGTGGGGAAATGGACCTTCTCCTCAGGCCCTTTGAGGCCAAACCCTGCGATCCTTCCACCCACCCTGAGAACCCGGTGGTCGGTGCTCGTGCGTCAGAAGCGACCAGGGTCCTCATTCCTCAGGTCGCTCATTTCTTTTTTTTTTTTTTAAAGATTTTATTTATTTATTTGACAGAGAGACAGCCAGCGAGAGAGGGAACACAAGCAGGGCGGATGGGAGAGGAAGAAGCAGGCTCCCAGCGGAAGAGCCTGATGTGGGGCTCGATCCCAGAACGCCGGGATCACGCCCTGAGCCGAAGGCAGACGTTTAACCACTGAGCCACCCAGGCGCCCCAGGTCTCTCATCTCTGATTGAGCTCCTTCCCTGCGCCCTTGCTCCTCTATCCCACTCCCTGCCCCAGGGCCTGGCCTCGTGATAAGAATAATCTGGGTTGCAGGATCTCCTGAAGCCCAGTATATGTATTGGAAAGAGAGCAGGCACTGGAGTATGACCATATTGAGTGGCTCTGCCACCGTCCAGCTGTGTGTCTGCGAGTAGATGTCTTAGCCTCCCTGTGCTTCTAGATTTTCATGGGCTCCATGGAGATAATATTACTAAACCTAGTGGTTTGCTATCAGGATTTAGAACCTATCTCAATGCCTGGCTCATAGTAAATACTGAAATAAATGTTTCCCTCCCTACCTCTTCCTGAAAAAAAAGCAACAGAAATCTTTGAAAAAATTTTTTTCAGAAAGCGATTTCTATGGCATTACACTCAAGGAAACCATAGCAACCAGTTTCCTGCAGCTTGGTTTCCGGCCTTCCCCGGCTGTACAATAGTGCTGGGACATAGCCTTTGTTATCCCAATACCCCAGGGAAGATATGGAAGTCATGCGCTCTGTGGGGTGGAGGCATCTGCCGGGTACAATTGCCCAAGCTGATGCTGGTATCATTGTCACTGGCACCTCGGCTCCCAGTGAACTGAGGCTACCCCAAGCCTGTCCCTCAGTGGTCAGGCCACAAGGATGCTTGGTTCCCCACTGGTGACTCTATTCATCTTCTAAAGGCCTGCTTCATTGTGGGTCAGGCCAGAGCAGCTGGCTTTCTTTTTTTATGGGGATAAAAGCAGCATTTGGTTGGGTCTGGAGAGCTTCCTGACTCTTCTTAGATCTTTAAAACATAAGACGTAAAGACCACAAGAATATCCTGTGATCATGTGCGTGTGTGTGAGGGTGCGTGCGTGTTGACCATGCCAGGAGTCAAGGGAGTGCGTCTGAAGGGCACAGTAAAGGCTGCCAGGCCGCAGAGGTGCTCAGGTTGGCCTCGTAGAGCGGGAAGCTCCACTTTCCTGTAGCTTCCAAGCCAAACTGGTCCAGTCCACGGTGACACCACACCCAGCCTGCCTGCCACCTTGCACTCTGCAGAGGAGTTGTCCCCGGGTGCCTGGCATGATCGAATGTGAATTGTGGGTGATTAATCACTATCCATAGTAGAAATTGGCAATGTCAAAAGAGAAGCACGAGTAGGCTGCCAGAGAAATCAAGGTGTGTCGTATTCTGGAATACCAAATAGCCACTTAAGCGTTCAGGATCAGGGGCCAGAATGCCAGTACCTGGATCAGCCAGGCAGGAGATGTCAACCGAGAAGCAGACTTCGTTGGTGTAAGACGGCAAGGGAAGGCGGGGTCCGTGAAGAACTGGCTAGCACATTCCCCAGTGCTAGGTGTTCACATGCAGAATTTTCCAGCACCCCCAAGGGCCAGACAGAACCACTTTCAGGCCAGATAAGTTGTGACTAATTTACTGACATGGAAGGATTCCATGATACATTGTTCAATGTAAAAATCATTCACATTACCATGTTTTGTTTTGTTTTTTTTTTTTAATGTATGTGTCTACACACATAGAAATGCACAGAGAAGGGCACCTGGGTGGCTTAGTCGGTTGAATGTCAGACTCTTGATTTCGGCTCGGGTCCTGATCTCAGAGTCATGGGATCAAACCCCATGTCAGGCTTGGCACGCAGTGGAATGTCTGCTGGAGATTCTTTCTCCCTCTGGCCCTCCCTCCCGTTCTCCTGTACTCGCACTGTCTCTCTCTCTCAAATAAATAAATCTTCAAAAAAAAAGAAAAAGAAAAAGAAAAAAGAAATACGGAGAGAAACAAGAAATTACTCCAGAATTTTTACAGGATTTATGGGGGCTATTATGTTGCTTCTCTGTTTTTTCTTCATTTGTTTCCTTTTTTGTGCAATAAACTTACATTATTTGGCTAAGACTTTTTTTTTTTTTTAAGAGTGGTTAGTCTTCCCCAACCCACCATCCCCTAAATCCCACTCTTCAAGATTCAACTCAAACATCATCTCCTCCAGGGAAACTCCCGGGTTCCCAGAGTGGGTTAGCTCTGGGAAAGTGCTCTGTGCTCCCTACATGAGAACCCTTCTTTTGGGGAGGTTGTTGTCCAGTTACTTGTATATACCTCTCCCTGCTCAAATGGATGCTAAGGTGGGGACAGAGTCTAACCCATCTTGTGCTTCCAGCATCTACCATGGAACGTAACACATGGGATGTGCTCCATAAATATTCGAGGAAAGGGGGAATTTCGAGCTGAAGGCAGGAGGGCGGGCCCGGTAGAGGCCCTATCCATGGCACCTGGAGCAAGGGGCAAGGAAGTTCCAGGAAGGAAAGGAACTAGGGTGCACGCCCGGCCTGGTGGATCACCCCATCCGGCTGGCTGGGGGTGTTTGAGAAGAGAGAGATATCTGGTTGGAACAGAGGAGGGTGGCTAGAGATGGGGACTGGACCATCCAACATGGGAGCTGGATGCTGTTTCAGGAACCAGGGAAAGCCTGGCCCCTCGCTTCCAGAAGCCACTCTGGCCCCAGTCCATGATTCCTTTGACTCCCCGCCCCCCTCGCCAGAGCTTGTTCCTGCCTTTTGGCACTGAAAGCAGTGCTGGCTTCTGTCCTGAGCAGCGTGACCTGCTGCCCATGACTCAGGGGCTCAGCCGTTCCTAAGTGACTAAGGCTGTCACTTCCCGCCAGTTTCCCGTAACTGCCTGAGTAAAGACTCAGTCTGAATCACCGTTTATTGTTTTTAGGGTTTTTTTTCCCCCCTACCGTCCAGTTTTTAAATATCAACCCCCTCGGCCAGGCCAGCAGAGTTGACACACCCACATGAGGGACACAGAGCCCCATTCTGTTTAGGGAAGCAAGGCGGCCTCGGTGTTGGAGCCAGATGACACGGATGTTTGAATCCTGCTTCTATCCTGGCCCGCTGTGCTCCCTTGAACAAGTCACTTCACTTCTCTGAACCTCCGTTGCCTTATTTGTAAAATGGGGATAGTAATGGGGTGCGTGGGGGCTCAGTATCTGCCTTTGGCTCAGGTCATGATCACAGGGTCCTGGGATCGAGCCCTGGGTTGGACTCTCTGCTCAGCGGGGAATCTGCTTCTCTCTCTCTCTCTCTCAAATAAATAAAATCTTTTTAAAAATGGGGATAATAATGCCTATTTCAGAGGGTTATTTTGAGGATGGGAGGTAGTCTGTAAAACAAGTGGCACGTGGCAGGCATTCTGGGAAAGGTAATTATGGTCAAAGAGGTGTGCTCCTCTGATGAGAGGGAGTTCATGCTGGCGTGGGTCTCAGGCCTTCTGCCCACCGATCTTTTCAGAAAGACAGAACAATAATGCGCTTCCTGAAACTCCTACTTTGGGAGTTTATTTCAGGTTGCTGACAATTCATTGAGTTCTTATAGTAATAGCAACATTCATTGAGCACTTACTGTATGCCAGGTACTGTTCTAAGCATTTTACATTGAGAACTTAATCATCATAGCCCATTTGAAGCAGGAGTTTTTATCACCCACATTTACATATAGAGAAACTGAGGCACAGAAAGGTTAACCAGCTTGCTAGAGAGAGGCAGAGCCAGGGTTTGAATAGTGATGATCAGGTTCAGGAGAGGAAGCCAGGCACGGCAGCAAGAGCGTCTCAGGGGCGTGGCTGGCCTCCCGGGACCATCATCACATAATGACAGTGCGGCAGGCGCCGTCCTGGGCAGCATCAATTTTCAGTTTAATTTTCACAGCATTTAAAAAAGAGAGTTTTGATGGTCTTCATTTTACAGGTGAGGAAGTTGAGGTTTTGAGTGGCGAGGAAACACTCAGTGTCAGTTAGTGGCAGAGTCAGCCCTTGAACCCGAGTGGGTCTCAAAGTCTGGGGTATTTCCACCACCTTGTGTGAAATGACTGACTTGAGTTGGGAGCAGGTTGACTCTGTTTTGGAAGCTCACTGACCTGATTACTCATCATTAATGACCCGCTGGTCTGCCTAAACCCCCTTGAACGGGAGACCAGTCTGGTGGGATCCAGCAACAGCTCCCCCCTCTTGTTCCTTCAGGCCAATGGTCTATGGGCTCCCAGAGGAACTGGCCAGCCCCCAGCAAGGGAGGGTTTGAAGTCCAGGAATTCCCTTTGCATGGTATGTGTCTACAGTGTCCAGAGCCTCTCGCCAATGCCTAGCGAGCATTTCCTCCAGACCAGATGGTCAGGAAGCCACTTCGGGATTCTGCCGAGAGACCAATGGCACATCTGAATGGAATTCCTGTGGAGGTGGACTGTGTCAGGTGGCTCACAGACTCAGGAGGCTGCCTCGTGGTTCCGCACAGGATTTAGGACACCTGATGGAATAGACCGAGGTGGAAACTAGAGGTCCAGATCCTTGAGGAAGCTGGTGTTGGCCACCTGACCCCGACTAAACACCTCAGTGAGGGACAAGCCTTGGCGTGGGGTTCCAGGGCTGGGGACCAGCACCAGAGCCTCAGACTAACCAGTAAGCCCACTCCCCTTGATAGCCCCTGACCCACCATACGATGTACTTACTCATGGTACGTCTTACTTGTTGCATTTTTCACTTACCTGCATCAAAGAGTGGGAGACTTGAGGGGGAAGAATGGAAGACAGAAAGGAGGAGGTGATGATGATAATATGCTAATAATAATTGCTCCCATGGGCTTGTGATGCACCGAGCACTGGGCTAAACCTTTTACATACATTCATTAGCTCCTCCTATAATCCAATCATTATCCCCACTTAACAGGCAGGAATATTGAGGCTTAGAGATGTTAGTAAAGTGCCCAGAAGGAAATATGTACTGGTCGCTGTGTGGACAACATGCCTAGCCATGTGTGAAGGGCTTTACATACACAACCTAATCAATCCCTGTGGGAACCCTGGGAGGCTGGTCCTTACTCTGCCCATCTGTCAGATGAAAACACTGAGGTTTGGAGAAGTGAAGGTCTGTCCAAGGTCACACGGCTAGGATGAGGGAGGACTAATCCCAGACCTAAATTTATCTGTGGATTGCCAATTATGTCACCCTGGCTCTGGCTGGAAGCTAGAAGGCTTGGGTTTTAACGGCTGCTTTGCCTCATATATAAAATGGGGGTGTGGATTAAATAATCCTTCAAGCTCCTTGTAGGGCTAATATTGTGTGATCCTCTGAGGAAGCAAGAATGCCCTGGAGTTTGGAAAAACTCCTTGTTCTGGGACCCTTCCAACACCATTGAATGGGGAAGGCCAGGGAGAAAGAACAGTTTTGTGTTTCAGACCTCCAGGCAGGTCGTCTGGGAAGCAGAAAGCCTCATGGCAGCAGCTTGGGAATGCAGGCTCAGTGATGTGTTTTCCTAGAAGAGGAAAGGGTGAGTCGGACTGCCTTCCTCCTTAGCTGCTTGTGTCCCAGCAAGGGCCGAATTTCTGTGGGCTGTAGTCTGGTGCAGTGAAAAACGTATGGTGCTGAGTTGAGTCAAGTCCTCTGTGTTGGTATTACTAGGTGATTCCCAATGGCTGAGCCCGCTGAACAGGTCTGTGGGCAGGACAGTCAGACACGTCACCGGTGCGCCCTAGAGAGCATCTGGGTAGCCCTGTGGGTCTCCTCTGCCCTGGCCACCATGGAGCTCAGCTGCATGGGGCATCTGGAAGGGCCAGGCTCGGAGTCAGGTCTGGGATGACCTAGCTCTGCCCCTTTCTAGCTGGGCAAGTCGCTCAGCCCCTGGGGTCCCAATCTCTACAAACCAGCACAAGGGCAAGGCCACGCCTCACATGTCCCCAGGGAGGTGAGAAAAATAAGGATATTCAGTTGGGCATTCAACAACATAAGTTTAGGTTTTTGACATTAAAATATCCCTTCTTTTATCAAAAAGTGATAGTTTACATAAATGTAGCAGTTTGGGGGTTTTAGTTTCCTAGGAAAATTAAAGTTACCAACCTATATGTACATTCCCTGATGTCTTGGGGTGGTTTTGTTTTTTTTTTTTTTAATTTTTTAAAAGATTTTATTTATTTATCTGAGAGAGAGAGCACAAGCAGGGGGAGGAGCAGAGGGAGAGGGAGAAGCAGACTCCCTGCTGAGCGCAGAGCCCAACATGGGGCTCCATCTCAAGACCCTGCCATCACAACCTGAACGGAAGCCTAGAGCCAGACGGACGCTTAACCAACTAAGCCACTCAGGTGCCCCTCCCCGATGTTTTTTAACTTGCTCATTTGTGAACTCTAAAAGCTGGAAATGACTAACATAGCTTCTTTCTTCACCTGTAAAATGGGGATAATAATTAGTGTTATTCCCCTTGAAAAGTGAGGTAATGTGTAATCTTTATGTTCCTGAACTCAGTTGAAATAGAATTATATTTCCTTTTCATGCCAACTATTACAGCCCTTCCACCGTGTCTCCCGCTCCCTCCACTTCTGAGAGGTTTCCCAGGTCACTGGCTCACACGTGCTCCAGAGACAGTCCCGAGGCCTTTCTGTTCCATGGTATCCTTCTTGTCCCCACACCACAGTCTGGGTTTTTAATGTCTCCTGTGAGGTCACCACTTGGCTGGCCTGGATGCCACCACCCCTGGCTGTCTCTGAGACCCCAGAGGTGATCCAAGGGTCAGTCCTGCTGCTCTCTCCTCTCAGAAGAGGGGCAGGCCCTCAGACGTGCCTCTGAGGCATTGCCTGCCTGCTGATTATCACCAAAATCTGCTGCTGCTGTTTCCTCCATGGTGAACAGCGGCGGCGAGGCGCTGCCCGGCCCCTGGACGGCTTCCACGTAGCCAAGAGCACTCACTGCCCCCCAGGCTGCTCATGGCCTCGCCACACTGCAGGTCCCACAGGCACCCCAGCGAGGGGTACGGGGCTCCCTCCTCCAGTCCCTCGGGCTCCTGGCCATTCCTGCTCCTTCCAGGAGGAGCAACTAGGAGAGCACCCGTTCCTTGCAAGGGCAGAGCCCTCCGCTCCATTTCGGGGCTGCTCTTGTCCCTGTGGGCTAAAGAGCCACTCCTGAGGGCATTAGAACCCATGGCCCCCAGCACAGTGCCTGGCACATTGCAGGTGTGAGTGCGTGTTGATTTCCCATTGTGAGTCCTTCACTCTGTGAAGGCACAAGCTCGGGCAGGGCTGGGGCCTGGAAATCTCTCTCAGGAAAACCCAAAGATGCTACCTGTGGTTAATGTGAATTTGGGGCGGATGGGAGCAAGGCCCAAATGCTGACCGGGTCCTGCCCCTCAGAGGAGGCCCCAGCCGTGAAACTCCTCCCCTGGCAGCCCAGGCCCTGCCTCCATTGCAACCCCAACACCTTCTTTCCAGAAAGCCCGGCTGGCCTCTCAGCTTGGGATGTTTGGATGACTTGTCCTGCCCTCTCTGCTCAGAAGCTCTGCCATCTGGCTTTACGTCACCTTAATTTCCAGCCTAGTAGGAGGGTTCCTCTTATTTCAAAGGTCCGCGATATCATCTGTCAGTGGGGACCAGAAGGCTTGGGAATTTCCAGATGCCAGCAGTGGGGTGGAGGGAAGCAGGCTTCGGGCAGCCCTGCTGGAATCGGCCCCATGGCCACACTCCTTCCCGGTCTCCACCTGGGGGCAGGTCTGCAGGTGTCCAGGGCTAGGGCATCAAGCTCCACAGGCTGCAGGATACGATGAAGAAGAGGAGGAAGGAAGAATGGAGGGAGGGGGAGAAGATCCAGGGTCCCCATAAAAGGCCATGCACTTAGATTCCTTCATTCTGCAGACATGTGTTTAGTGCCTCTAGACGGAAAGACATGCTCCTGCTCATTAATGGAGCCTATTGGTCCATTCGGGGTTGAAAGACTTTCGAACGAACTAGAGAGGCAACCATGCAAGCCCCGGGCGTGGCCACAAGTGCAGCAGGGACTGTGCCTGGAGACCAGGGAACCAGACCTAGACCTGCCTTTCAGTTGCTGAGTGATCTTGGGTAAGTCACTCTGCTCCTCAGTTTCCCCATCTGTCAAATGCAGATGCATCAGCCCCTACAGATCCCTGCTGCCGTGGCCCTGGGAACCATACCAGTTGGTGCCTTTGGACTGGGCTGACTCTCAAGGCTCAGGGATTTTCTGAAAGGCAAATCTCATCATGCCATTTCCCAACTTCAAACCCTAGGGAGGCTTCTCACATCCCATAGGTTAAAGTCCAGAATTGCCAGCATGGCTCCAGAGGTCTTGCGTGCTCCCCCTGGCTTCCTGGCTCAGGCAACGGCAGCCCTTTATTCTCTGGTCCTTCATGCCCACACCTGCCCTGCCGCACTGCCTTCCCGCACGTTCTTTTCTGCCCTCTGCATTTCTCTGCGGCACCCCACCCAGGTGCTATGTTCCCCTTGCTTTTCCTTTGAATAACCAACCCATCTCTTGGGTTCGCCACTGTCTGATGCGACTGCCTCCCAGATTGTGAGCTCCAGGAAGGCAGGGCCCTTCTTGTCCTACATGTCACCCGCATCACCTGGCCTGGCCACCATGCAGACCCACCATGTTTACTGGACAAGTCTCTCTTGCCCCCTGAGCTTTCATGCTGCTTGGTCTCAGGAGTGGCTCACAGCAAAGTGTTCCTGTCATGGTGCTCACCAGCCCCCCCCCTCAATCTGGGGGTCCACCCACCAGTAAAACCGCACTCACCCCAAGCTCCTGTCTAAAAGTTGCATTCCTGCAATGGAAACCACACTGCCTTCACTGAGTCAAGTATGAGAGCATGGTTCTGCTCAGGGCCCCCCATGTGGGCAAAGGGCAGCAGCCTGGTCCTTGTCATTGTCACATCTTGGCTCTGTGACCTTCAGCAAGACATTCCCTTCTCTGGGTTTCCTCATCGAAAGTGAGGGGGTTTCCTCATATAAAGTGAGGGGGTTGCACTCAATTATAACATTTAGTCTTTAATAGGCACTTATATTTTTGCCAGGCCCCGGGCTAAAATCTTTATATGCTGTACAGGTAATTCCCACAGCGACCCTATGGGGCAGGCACTGTTATTAGCCCCATTTTACGGATGGGAAAGCTGAAGATTAGAAAGCTTATGTAACTTTCCCAGGGTCACATGGCTAGAAACCAGGGTTTGAACACAGTTTCACCTGCCTGACTTCAGATGCTCAGCTCCTAACCATTTTGCCTCTCCTCTAAGGCCCTCCTGACTCATTATCTTAGGAGTGTGAATTTGCTCAGAGCCTTAGAAGGGGCAGTGTGAGGCCTAAGACAAATATGCTCCTCGTACAGCTTTCTCTCTGGAAGCAGGGAGACAGTGCAGGCCTTCAGCCCCACGTCTTTGGAGCATTGGCAGCTGTGGTAACGCTCCCACAGCGGTGGGCTGCATTCGCACGTGAGAAACAGGCTAGAGCTAGAAAGATTTCTTATCCAGATAGCGGGTCTCTAGGCTACAGCTTTCCCTCTCAGCTACAACTAGGTCCTGTCCTCGCTTTTTCTTTCCTTTCCTTTCTTTTCTTTTCTTTCCTTTTTTTTCTTTTCTTTTCTTTTTTCTTTTCTCTTTCCTTTTTTCTGTCCTTGTTTATTCATTTAAATTTTCATTGAGTATCACATGCATTCAGAAAAGAGCACATATTATACATAGACAGCTGAATAAATCACCCCCAAAATGAACACAGCCGTGTAGCCACCACCCAGGTCAAGGCCTACAACATTACCAGCAAGCCAGAGTCTCCATCGTGCCCTCTCCTAATCATTACCTTCCAGCCCCTGTGCATTTTGATCTAAGGATATTCCCCGGAGCTATGGAGAAAGGCTGAAATAAGAAGTTAATTTTCAAATTATCCTTTCACCTCCAGAGAACTAGTAAGTCTGCAGGAATGAGGTAGAGGATGGGAGGAATTCAGCCTAAGATGTACTAAACCCTCAGATATGGCAAAGGGCTGCAGGTGCCAGAAAACAGAGAGACCTGGACCGGACTTTGTGTGGGGGGGGGGTGGTGTAGGACATGGCTAGGTAAGAGGGGTGCACAGGGAGACCGTGGTGTCACAGAAGATGAGCGCTTCACCCTATCTACAGAGTGCGGTCAGGCCTCACTAAGGGGGCCGTGCTTGGCTGAGTCTAGGAGATTTGACCTAGAGCCTCTGTGCCCAGGCCTGCCTCTCATCCTCCATCCAGATAAAATTATTGCAGATGCCAGTAGGTATGCCTGCTGGGGGAACTGTCCTTGGGTTTCTTCAGAAACTGTGGAACAGGATGAAAGAAGGGGTGGGGCGCACACAAACACCTCGCACTTGGAGAGGCTCTCCTGCAGAGATGGCCCCTTGTCAGGCTCAAGAAACTCTACACCGAGGGCAAAGAATCCCATCTGAGACCTCGCGCGCATGGTCAGGAAGCCTCTTATGACTCTTGATGGGCGTTTATTGGCCTCGTGTGTGCTGTTCATAGTGGAACAGAAGGACTCAGTAGAGGGGAAAGTCAAATGCTCAGGCAGGCCCAGACTCTGAGCTAGACCTTGATCTGTGGAATTCTTATTCATTCCTACAAATGCTCAAACGAGCTGCATTCTGCCCACCCACCCACCCTCATTGGGTGAGAGGCTGTTGTCACGTCCTGTTTTTCAGAGGACAGTGTAGAATCAGGAGGTACACAAAAACATGGGATCTGCCTCTTCCTGGACATCGATTTCTCTTCAAATTTTGAGAAAAAAAAATAGGTGGTTTTTTAAGAGTGAAAACAAGAATATATTATTAAGTAGAATGACAGCATTCACATGCCCTTTTGAGACTTCAGAGAAAAGTTGTGCTGTCGAGAGACTTTAGGTGGCCCCTTCGTACTGTGAACTTCTCACCCAGGGGGGGACACACGTGAGCTCTCCTCTGCTGTAGGGGTCCCTTTGTGGACCAGTCTGAGTGATACTAAACAGAGAAGTAATCGGTATGTATTACACAACAGAGGGATATAGTTATTCTCAGGCTTTATTGCTGAGTAAGGGTACTTTATACCCCAGATAGCCTGGGACAGTCCCTGTTTATGCCTGTTGCCCAGACATCATTATTAATAGCATCCTCTTCCACTGCCAAAAGAGCCCAATTCGAATCAAAAATCGCAAGGTCAGCCCAGCTATGAAAACCCAGGAAGACCAGGGGAAGAGGCCTGGAAGCACATTCCCAGACTGGAAGTAACTCAGTAAAGGGAGAGCCTTGTGTGTCCCCATGAAGAGCTCCCAGAAACCTTGGGGGCCTAGAAAGAGAGAGAGTCCTGATGTGGCCACTCTCATCGGTCCATTCTGAGCCCCCTTGGTCAAGGCAAACTTGTTCTGGGCAAAGGTCATGTGACAATGCCAGGACAGAGTCGAGGAGGCCAGTCCCTGGAGCGGCCAGGGAGGGAGAGTCTCCGGGAGCAAGGCAAATTAGAGTCAGCAAGCTTGGCTTTCCAACTCAAAATAATGTGTCAGTTCCAAGGGCTGAAGTGCAAAGACACCATCAGATGAGACAAGAAACCTGCAACCAGGAATGGGAGGACAAGTCTGGGAAGAGGGCTATGAAGTTGGGGGGGGGGGGGACAGGGGTGTCAGGGGCAGGGCTCAAGCGAAGCTGGCAAAGGCTGTGACAACTCCAGGGGCCGAGGGCTGGTGTAGGAATGGGTGCAGCGTGGCTGGGGAGGAGGCATGGATCGGGGAGGCCAGACCCTCCCCAGACTGCCTTCACCGTCAGCCAGCCAAAGTGCCTCTGCGTTTCTGGCTTTGGTGCATTGCTATGATTAACTTACATGTAGTTATTTTTATAGAAAAAATTATTCATGAGAGAAGAGAGGGATCTTAAAAAGGAAGGGGCTATTTTCGCCTGAACCCTTTTCGGATCATTTCCTTGGGGACGAGTTCATCAGCCCGGCCCAACTTTTGGAACCAACCTTGCCATAGTGTGTATGCACCGAGTGTCAGCGCGGCCACTGGACAGCGTGTCTTTCCCGTGAGGCTTTTGTGCTGTGGGCGCTGAGTTGAAGCTGAGATCGCCGTGGTTGCCAGATGCACGGTATTGACCCCCCACTTTGAAGATCAAACAAGCGCTGCAGAAGGAACCGAGAGAGTTTGCTCTTGAGCGCAGACTTGATTCACTGACATCTATTTTCATACTTCCTTTTTTCATTCCTATTTTTGCCACCGCACAGTCTCAGGCTGCCCCTCTAGGCCACTCCTCTCCCCGCCAGTCGTGACCGCATGGCCAGAGCCTGGGAGCCCCGGTCAGCAGTCCGCACACCTGTGTTGGGTGCGTGCTCCCCAGACAGAGCGAGACGCGGGCCCCCTGGCATCTGATTCTGGTGTCCCTTATCCGGTTGTGGGCTGGGAGGTTGAGGGGACAACTCACAAGGGCGATGTCCTCTGGGGTTTCGATGTCAGCAATGTCAGGGGAACTTTTGGAGCCTGGAAACCAGAAGCAAATGTAGCAAGTTGAGAACAGGCATCCCTGGCAGAGTGGGGGCCGAAAACACGTATAAGGAGTTTCAGAACAGCCCAAAGGAGTTTATTGTTTTGGTCAAGAATGAAGAGTTGGGGGGCGCCTGGGTAGCGCAGTCGTTAAGCGTCTGCCTTTGGCTCAGGGCGTGGTCCCGGCGTTCTGGGATCGAGTCCCACATCGGGCTCCTCCGCTGGGAGCCTGCTTCTTCCTCTCCCATTCCCCTGTTGTGTTCCCTCTCTCGCTGGCTGTCTCTCTCTCTGTCAAATAAATAAATAAAATCTTAAAAAAAAAAAAAGAATGAAGAGTTGGGCTCACCTGGAAATAAAATCCAGATATTTGACCACCTGCCAGCTGTATGATCTTGGGCAACTTAATTGACCTCTCTGTTCTTTGATTGACTCGTATATAAAGAAATTATATATAAAGTATATAAAGAAGAGCCCTACCTCTTGAGGTCGTTGCAAGCATGAAAGGAGATAACACATGTAAAGCTTCTAGAATCAGTCCCACCACGTAGCAAGTGCTCAGCATACTGGAACAAAAATATTAATTAAAATAAAGTTCTCAGGACCCAAAGAAGCCCTTATTAGAACATATGTCTCGGTTCCTGACTGTATGTGACTGGTCTGAATGGGATGGATACAAAAGCCAAGGTGAGGGGCGCCTGGGTGGCTCCGTCGTTAAGCGTCTGCCTTCGGCTCAGGGCGTGATCCCGGCGTTCTGGGATCGAGCCCCACGTCAGGCTCCTCCACTGGAGGCCTGCTTCTTCCTCTCCCCCTGCTTGTGTTCCCTCTCTCGCTGGCTGTCTCTATCTCTGTCAAATAAATAAATAAAATTAAAAAAAAAAAAAAGCCAAGGTGAAAAGAAGACCGTCTGAGGGATTTGTCTTGGGACCTTGGTAAAAGGAGGTTCCAGTCACACCAGCTGGTGCGAGGGAAAGCTCTTGCAGGAGCTCGGAAGGTCTCCTACTCCAGGTTCTACATTTGCAGAATGCGGAACGGGCCCCACAGGGGCGTTACTCACCCAAAGTCATATAGCAATTTCAAGGCAGACCCAGGAATAGAACCGAAATTCCATGACTTCCAAATTAGTGCCATAACACTGCACAGACCAGAAGTTGCTCTCTCAGGGTCCGTTCTGCCATCGCTCTCAAAGCTGGCCCAACCACCCACAGTGACTAAGTCAGGCATTCTAGGGAATGACCTAAACCAGTGCTTCTGGAACTTTAATGTGCAAACAAATCACCTGGGGCCTTGTGTTAAAAATGTAAATTCTCGTTCAGTAGATCTGGGGTGGAGCCTGAGAATCTGCATTTCTGACAAGTTCCCCGGGGATGCTGCCGCTGCTCTGGAGAACCGCTCTTAGAATAACAAGGCTCTGGGGCGCCTGGCTGCCTCAGTCAGTAGAGGATGTACTCTTGATCTTGGGGTTTTAGGTTCAAGCCCTATGTCGGCTATAGAGATTATTTTTTTAAAGATCTAAAAAAAAAAAAGAAACAAAAGCCCCCAAAAGCACCCCAAAAAAGAGTAACAAGATTCTAGGCCCGCGCTGTCCAATCGAAATAACATATGAGGCACATGTGCAGTTTTAAATTTTGCAGTAGCAACATGGAAGAAGAAACGGATGCCATTCAGTTTGGTTTACTTCATTCTTCCAACATATCCAAAATATTCTCATTTCAACGTATAATTAATATAAAAATTATCGAGATAGTTTACATTCTTTTTTTCATACAAAACTCTTCAAAATCCAATGTGTATTTAACACTTAGAGGGCGTCTCCACTCAGACTTGCCACATTTCAATTATGAAGTTGCCACATGTGGCTGGTGGCTCCAGGGCAGTTCTAGACAACCACATGGGGATTCCAGCCCCACCCCCATCCTCCACACCAGCCACATGTGACAGTCTTCTTGGGTCTTCCTCTGGCTTTTCCCACCTTGGCAGACCCACCCAGCCCACTCTTGAATCCTTGTCGTGGGCAAGGCGTGCTCCAGCCCTAAGCCATGAGGACCAGCAGCCCTGACTCCCACCCAGCCCCGACTTCCTGGGAATACAATAGCCTGGATAGAGATAAGGGCAAAAAAGGCCCAAACTTACCTTCCCTCCTTCATTCCAGGGTAACACTCGCTTTATCTGAGCCCAGAGGCTTCTGTCTGTCTGGCACGGTGGTGTTGGAGTATACCATTACATGCTTGAAAGCCTGTGCACTTTGCTCTCAATTAGAAGAGGGGGGGACCAAGAATATTTTCCACACGGCTCAGCCCCTGCCACTGCCTGGCCTGGTAGCTTGAAGGGTTTTGTATGGGGCCAACCATGATGGCGAGAGACATAGGCCGTGATTCCATGGCAGCGCGCCAGCGTGACATCTGTTGGCCCTCTGTGACTTCGGGTGAGGCTCCTCTCCTGCCAGAGAGACATCAATGGGACCATCCGACAGCTCTAACCGTGCTCACAGACTCACTGGGAGAAATCCCCACACCTGCTCAGGGCCTCACTGTGGGGGCTTGGGGGCTTGTCTGAGCCAGAAGGAAAGCTACAAGCTTCTTCCTCAATCTGTGACTTGCAGGTAACTCACCAGGCACTTCCGTCCCCTTGTACACCCCTGGAAGCCCATGTCTGAGACGTTGGTCATCTGGCTCCTCAACCAAATATTTGTTTTTGCTTGCTTTTGTCTGAGAAAACTCTTAGCTTGGTGCTACCTAATGCTAAACATATGAATATCTGGAAACATCTAAATACACTGTGCTCTACAGACAAAACATCCACATAGGGATGTTCTCATTAATGGCATTTTCTGGTAAGGCAGAAACTGGTCCTGTTTCACTTCTTATTGTTGCTTCTAAACTTGGATGGAGTTTTTCCTGCCTTAGTAAGTAGAGTATAATGAGCAGAATCAAACTTTATCTAATGCTTCAGTATCATTCGTTGCCTCCGCAGACATTTTTGTGTATTGACCTTATAGGCAATTATATTTCATTCATTCAATCAACAGATACGTATTGAGGGCCTGTCATGGGTCAGGTGTTGGTCTCAGCTCTGGGGATGCATCAGAAAAAAAATCCCAGCTCTTCTGGAGCTTATATTCAAATAGGCTTGTGTGTGTTGCTAGGAGTGGGGGGACAGGGATGGGCAATAAACAGGTGAGCAGCATACAGATTATACCGGGTGGAGAGTGTTGTGTGCACTGTGTACGCTTGATGGACTCCCAACTGAGGTCACAGGGCAGACAAGGCTCCCAGACAATGGGCCGCACTTCCTCCCATCCCCAGGACAGGTTTTGCTGCCTGCCCAAGACCTTCTCTCCATGCTCAATAGCTCCGTGTTTACCAATGGCTGGGACTTGCCTATTAAGCAGGTCACCTGGTGCCCTCCTGCCCCCAGGTTTTCAGATGCATGTTCTCTCTTTCACTTACTTGCCACCAGCCTGTCTCTGCCCAGATCCTTGATTTCCTCTGTGTTTGAAGCCATGACTGTGCATGACTCTCACCTCCACAGAGTCCTCTCATGATGGGAAGGGAGGGGATGCTGTGTTTGGGGTGAGATAGCGGATGGGTTGTTTGTGCCATAAACTTTCCCCAGCGTCATGAGGTTGGAGCAGTGATAGCTAGAGGAAATATAAACAACAATTTTCCATACGCTTTTTCTGTCTCCGTCATGTTGACTTGGAGCATGCCGACATGAATACAGTCTTCATTCGTCCAGTGTTTGAAGCTAAAATGTGCCACAGATGCACCATGGCCCTTCTAAGCGTTGGTCCACAATGGCTGGCTTTAAGTCATCTTTTCAGGAAGATAAAATAAAAATATATTGACAAAATACCACTCTCGGGGGAAGGTAAAAACATTTTTCCTATTTATGATCTGTTCTTTTCCACTTCACAAATATTGATTACTCTCCCCCACCCACACCCCTGCCCTTTCTCCTGTTTTGGGTGAATTGGGTGGGGCCCCAAGTCACATGGTTGTCTGGTGAAATAACAAATGCGTCTGTGCCCAGCCCCAGCCCTGTAAAGCCCAAATGCCAGCAACCAGGCAGATATTTAGGCCAGGACTATTCTAGGAAGAATAGAGCAGGGAGAAAATGCACTGAGTTGGGAATCTACCAGGACTGGCTACAGTCCTCATTAGAAAAATAATTCTCATTGTGGCTGGTGGGAGAATGCTAAGAGATGGGACTATAAAATATCATTAGGTTGATCCATATAATTACCATTTTTAATCAAAAATAGTCGTTATTGGCAATTTCATCTGATTCCATCTAAAAATAAAGAACAATTACCATTTATTGATTACCGTCTGTGTAGCAAGCATTGAGCTAAGCACTTTACAGGAATTCTATTGTTCAGTGTCCCCGGGAACCCAGCGGAGTGGCATCTTAGGTTCAGCTTCCCAGAAGTAGATTCCAAGATGAGGATTCGTGATTTATTAGAGACATGCTCCTAGGACAAAAGCAGGACAGGGACAGAGACGAAGCCAAATGAGGAAGTGTGATTTCAGGCAAGGGGTCAGGCTCAGCCTCATCCTGCCAGGAGCTCTGGAACTTCAGTTATACCTCAGTGTTTGTCTCACCTCAAGACAAGCAAGCCGGGGTCTCATGAGCCTGCAGTCCCTCATTGGCCATGAGTCACCCCCAGGGAGTAGACACTCGGACACGTGCAGCTCTTCACATGCCTGGGTGAAGGGCTCTAGGATCCTGAAGGCAGGACTCTAAGCAAGACCGCAGGGGCTGTCCGCTAGGGGCAAAGCACATAGCAGCTGGGGGAAGGAGGCCCATGGAAATGCTAAGAGATGGCCATGGCTTTGGCAGGGCATCTTGGGAGTTCACTGGAGACCGATGTTAGTTTTATCACCATTTTTGCATGCAAAGCAACTGAGATTTAGAAGGGTCAAAGTAATTCTGCTCTGATCACAAAAGGGTAGAACCAGGGCTCTGTTATCCTGAAATGACCACTAACACATACTCTCAGTGTCACCTCCAATGTCCTCGGTCGCTGGGGTCAAGCTGGTGGTACCTGGCTCCTCCTTCCCTTCAAATGAGATTTTAGAGTCCATCCCATCATGCGGATGGATTTGAAGGAGCCACCCCAGCAACCATAGCTTGTCTAAGCTCTCCCTTATACCTCTCTAGGTTAGGAAGGGGCCCTTTTCTGCCCCCAGCCCTGTGGGATCTGCTGATATGTTCCTCCACTGTCCCTGGAGCTTGTCCTCCCTTTCACGGGTCTCCCAGCACAGGAAGGTGTGACCTTCTGCTCTCCATGGCTATATGGCCAAAGAGTTCTCCAATGCCAGTGCCTGCGAAGTGTCTTGCTTCTTGGGTGAGGAGCTCACTCCCAGCTGAACACGGCCAAGGGACACACTGATACCAGAACACCTGGTGAGGGGATCCCCACCAGTTGTCTCACTCCCCCGGCCAGGTGCGGGCACCTGCCCTTATTTGGCAGCTGAAGGTGGCCTTCCTGAGGGAGATGAGTCAGAACCTTCTGCTCGAGACATCCACAGTGGGAGGGGTAGAGACTCCAGAGGCCAGGATTCAAGTCCATAGCTCAGTTCTGCCACTTCCTAATTTAAGTGGTTATTTCATTTCTTTGTATGTCAATTCTGTTATCTATAAACAGGAAATGACAGTAATCTACCCTGTAAAGATTAAATGGGATGTTATCTGTAAGTGCCTACCACAGAGTGGGCATTAGAAATAGTTGGTCACCGTCCTGTTTTTCTCTAGGCTTTGCTGGCATTGTTTTTTTCACATTACCTGTCTTAACTTTGGGTTACTATATGCATTTAATACAGCCTAGTTTTGATTGGGTGCAGGGTGCAAACTAGAGAAATGTGTCCTTTATTTTCCTGTGTTTTGAAAAGCTTTGTCCCTTCTGGGTTACTGTTCTGTCAAAGAACATTGGATGGCCTGCTTTTTTTTTTTCTCCCATCCATCTTGACTGATGCAAAGCTAGCACTTGGCCTTCTTCATTGAATTTCATTATATTCCAGATGCTAATAGCTCCTCACATGAGGCCCTCTTGGACAGCATACCGCAAGAGAAAAAGCATAGTGCTACATGACACCGAGATGTTGGGTCATGCCCCGCTCCACCCTTATCCCCCATACATAGAAATGCTGTCCCAGTTTTCAGCAGCCTAATTGAACATCAGTCACGTAAGGAAAAAAAAAAAACCCTCCTTTGCCACCCACACCATTGTGCTAAGAATAACTTCTATCCCAGCCGCAGAGCTGGTCAGAACCACTTCCCAGTATCTCCATCTGGAATTAGGTGTGAGGATTCAGAAAGTGCATTTGTCCATTTCAAGTCTGAAACTCGCATGGTCCTTAAAACTTGGAAGCCTGACACAAAAACAAGAAACCTAAACACCCATACGCTGACTTATCAAAACCCTGTCTCATGTGGAAAGTCTTCTTCTCTCCTGTGTGTCATGTGGAGCTCATAGTGTTTTCCCTAGCGTGTCCAGGAGTCAGTCTTACAAATCTGCTTAACTTACTGGGACAGGGCCCCGTTCAGCTCAGCATCTCACGTAGCAGCGCCCTCAACCAGCAGGACCTCTTCATGACCAGGATCCTGGTCTGCTGGTTTCAGGCTGAAATTGAGTTTCTGTGGTGATTGGACATCTGGCTTTGGGGCAATGATTGTTTACCCTTTAATCTTCCAAATGAATAGAATCATCCATTCATTCAATAATCTATTTCTAGAGTGCCAGCCTCATGCCAGGCACGTGCTCTGACGCACGTCAGCCATGACGTACACACGGTAAGATGGCTTCTCCCTTCTCTTGGTGATTAGTCTGACACTAGATGTTCTCTCACCCTGACTGCCCCATGGAATCATCCTGGGACTTTTTAAAAGTACTCTTTACACGTGTTTTTTTTTCATCCTCGCAAGAATCCTACGAAACAGATGCTGCTGTGGTACTCATTTTGTAGATGAGGAAACTGAGGCACAGGTTGGTTGAGTGGCTTGCTCATGGTTACCTAGCATTGCAGTAGAACAGGCCCACGGGTGGTCTCCCTTCTGAGAGCGGCGTGCTCCTGTGAAGCGCCCGGCCTCTCCATGTGGGGCAGCACGCGTGGGGCAGCATGTTCGAGAACGCTGGAGTGGGTGGCAAAAGAAAAGGTCGAAGCAGCAGCTGGAGAAGGGGACCAGAGCAGGGCAGGAGGGGCTGTGGGAACTCAGACGCGAAGGCAGGGTTTTATCCAGTAGACCACCAGGAGAGCTCTGACCTCTACCAACTAGAGTAAGAAGGCAGTGGCTGGGGGACTTGGGATCCATGTCTACACAACAAAAAGTAGGTCAGTGTCTTTGGAAGAGAGCTGTGAGGAGCAGGCACTCTGTGATGGCAATTGGTTCTGACAGGAGCTCCATGCTGCGTAGGGAGGGATACAAGAAAGGCCTCCCGCCCCTTGCCCCGCTGAACTCTTGCTTCCACACATTACCAGGGCCTCTCGGGGCAGCCCCAGAGCAGCCAGCTCCGTGCCTTCCTTCCCCGGAAGCCGCGCTGGCTACCCAGCGCTCAAGCCCACCAGAGCCTTCCATGCCATTGTCCACGACCAGCTCATCACAGGGCACGCAGCTGAGCGCCGAAGGGGCAGCCGCGCAAGAGTTGGAAACCCACGTCCCTCCATTATCTAAGCCAGGAGAGAGGCTACCCGCCTCGGAAGCAGTAGGCGGTCATATTTGCACAAGTGAGCCTGGGTTCAAATCCCAGCTGTACCTCTCACTATGAGATTTGGGGCAAGTCATTCTTCTCTATGAAGATCAGTGTTTTCATCTATAAAATGGGGTGGCCATTCCTACCTTGCAGGTTTGTTAAGAATTGGAGATATTCATAAGATACCTAATAAATATGTCTAGAGCCCTCAATCAATGGCAGCTGTTATTATGCCTGATGAATTGCCACTGTCATATTCGAAGACCCTGTGGGTCCAAACAGCCCAGAGGGAGAGCCACTCAACAACCCCTTTATTAGCAGCTGAGAAAACTGAGGCCTGAAAGGGACCGGGAGCTTTTCCACGGTCACCTGGAATTTGAACAACAGAACCAGGAGCAAGAAATACCTGTGAGAGGCCTCACTGAGCAAGGGGTGAGAAGTTCAATTCCAGCTTGGCCACAACCACTGACAGCTTTTGCTCTGATTTCCTCCCTCCATGATGGCACAGATACAACCTTTCTGGAAGGGTTGTGTGGACGAATAAGCTGTCATTCCAGGGTGCTGAAAAGTACTCCACAGGTGCCAAATCATGACTCTCCATGGATTTCAACACCTCAGTTGGCATGCCTTCCTGCCAGATGCAAGTTGCATGAGGACAGTGTGTGCGTGCGCATGTGTGTGTGTTTGGGTGTGTGTGTGTGCAAGAAGTAAGGGAAGGGAGGAGTAGGGAAAGGAGCACATAGAAACTCTAGATTTTTCAGACGCTATTTCCATACCGAGCTCATGTGCGCTGTGGCTTAGCTCCCTGCCTAGGGTGCGCACAGAAAGGCTGTCTTCCTTCTCAGGTCCTCTGCGTCCTACTTGCAGCCACCTGCTGGAGGAAGGTGTGAGCAGAGGCAGCTGGCCCAGGCACCCCACTCTGCGGCCTGAATCAGGGTCACATTGCTGAGGGCCAGTGATTTGTCCGAACTTGAGCAAACAAGAAGCAGAGTTAGGGACTCAGTCCCAGGTTGCTGGTGTCAAATAGGGTGTCATGGAGAAAGTGTGGATTTGGAATCAGACAATTCGGGGTTTGGATCCCAGTTCTGCTACCTAGCTATGTGATCAGGGGCAAATTATTACTTTACCTGTCTGCACCTCCGTTTCTTCATCTGTAAAACGGGGAAATATCACTTCCAAGCACTCTTTGGAGACATTGAATGAGATGGAGTCTCTGACACATTACTGTTTCATTGCCACCCCAAACACTGCCGCCGTCCCAGTGGCTTTCTGCACTGGATACCTCAGTGGCTGGGCTGTGATGTATTGATTGTGACTGTGGATTTGGGCAAGTCCGGAAGATACCAGGATAAAGAGGCAGTTGCTGAAGACAAAGCTTGTCTCCCAAGCAGAGGCACTTCCCCTGGAGATGTTAGCCTCAGGCCATTGGTGGTGATGGGGAGACACCTGCCCTTGCTACCCCATGGAAGAAGAATGGCACAGCACCCTGAAGAAATGTCTCAGAGGAAACAGACATGCTCAGAGACTGATCGTGTACCCCTTTACTAAGTCTGGCAGGAGGCCAGGTGAGGAGCGCGGCCAGGTGTGAGCTCGGGCTGCCATGAGAGAGGCGGGGTCTCTCGGGGCCTCTCAGAGCTTGTGGAATCGCAAGGAAAGTGTTTACAGAGAGGTTCCATCCCCCTCTCTCTAGCTTCTCTTCCCTGACCGGTCTATTCTGGATGCTCAGCTCTGGGGACACAGGTCCCTTCTCCAGGAGGCTGGATGGTGCCTTAGCCCCTCTCAGAGAGGCAGCGTTCCCCATGAGGCTCACAGCCTCAGGTTCTGGGTTTTCACTTGATGTCTTAGCAATGGAAATTTCCACAGACAGATATACCTACAACAAGGGGTCATGTGGTTACTTCAGGCTAGGTGGGAAAGGAAATGTAGCTTGAACACTTACTGTGTGCCCGGAAAAATGCGAATCATGGTGGCAGTAGTGGTGGCCATGTATCAAGCCCTGATTTAGTGCTTTATATGTATTAATTCATTTAATCCTTCCTTCAATCCTGTGAGGAAGGTACTATTATTAACCCCATTTTACAGATGAGAAAACTGAAGCGTGGAGAGGTTGAGTAATTTGTTCAAGTAAGTGGCAGAGCTCAAACCCGTGTGGTCAAACTCAGGCAAACTCCAAAGTTGTCATCCTTTTAACCATTCTTCCCTACTTCACTGCCGCTCATTTAATTTTCCCCCAAAAGGCCCAGGAGGGGGGTCTTACTAATGCATAGGTGGGGAAACTGAGTCTCAGAGAGTTTAAATGACTTGGCCAAGATCACACGAACCAGTTAAGTGTCTGTGCACATCTATCAGATTCTTTCCACTTCACTAAGGGGCTTCCAAAGGAACAACTGAAACCTTGACATTGTCTCTTATCCCAAGGGTGAAAGGGAGGAGAATGTGGTGGGGGTGGGGGACACCCAGCACAGACCCTACCCCAAGCAGGCTGGTATAACCCAACTAACATGAGTTTGCTCCTTGGTGAGCCACAGATAGGAACTAAACCACGTGAGTTGTCAGACAAAGGAAACTTTGTAGCAAATAAGGAGATCATGGGGAATAACTTCCAAAGCTGTGACTCCCCGAGCAACGCAAGGGTGAGTGGGTTTCTTTTACTTAGGGTTAGGATGAATCTAGATAGGAGAGCCTTGTCATCGTATGTGAGAGACAGGGATAAGGTCACGCACGCTCCTTAAGGAAACATCTTACACGTACATTGTTATGTAAAGCAGGCTTGTGCTCCTCCTTGGGTCCAGATTTTAGTTTTCTACTGAGGTGAAGGTGACTGTTGGTCACTCCATGGTCGTTCTGCGCAGGTGTGAGTAAGGGGTTAACCTCAAACTGGTCTGGGCTGCGGAGCTGACAGAGCTCCTCTCCAGGCAATCAGGCAATCGGTACTACTTGAGGGAGAGTTTTGGTTTCCATCAAGGGATGTTAGGCCCCTCGGGTCTTTTGCCTGAGTTAAGAGATAAGCTGGAAAGAAGAACTTAAAGAAAATATGGGACAAATTTCCGGTGGGTACAAGCAGGTGAGGAGTAAAGGTCAGCTCTTGGGGTCTAGCCGGTGGCACTGGTAGGCATACATGAAAACCTCATTCTTGCCTGGCTACCCTCTTTACCTTTCAGGCCTCACCCCAACATCACCCCAAACATCACTTCTCCAGAGAAGCCTTGGGGCCTCGACAGTCTAAAGGGGTCTAGGTTCTTTACCTGAGAACGTAGCACTTGCCTCACTTAGTAATTATACATTCACTGGTGTGATTATATAATTATTGTCAATTTCCCTGATTACGTTATAAGCTCCATGAGAAAAAACTGTGGTTCTTACTAATATTATATCACCAACAATTAGCATGTTGCCTGACATTCAGTAGCGCTAAATACTATTTAAATGAATGAAGGAGTATAACACCTGTAAGGTTCTAGACTCACACCAGGCCGTCTGCCTCCATTATCTCAAATCCTTGCAACAACCTTGTGAAATAGTTACCATCATGCCCATTTCACTGTTAAACAAACTGAGAGTCAGAGAAGCGAAGTGACCCTGGCTCAGTCAATCCCGGGTGAAGGTGGGATTCACACCCAGGTCTGCCTGACTCCACCCCCACGGTTTTCTTTCTTTTACTCTGCTCTGTCAAAAAGGAACCTGGAAACAAGGAGTATTGATAAAGGAGTCTGCTGAAGTTCTTCCTCTGGGGAAAACAGAAGAAAATACTGTTGTGGAGACCAGACAGGATTGAAAGTCAAGAATAAAGGATCAAAGGCAAGAAAAGAGCTAAAATGGTCATGAGAGGGGAGTCTAAAAACCTGTCTTTGATAACTCAGCAGGAAGTCAGCTTTGCAGGCCAGATGCCTCTGAACACTGGATTCTCCATCTCCAGACCCAACCCTTCATGGTCCCCTTCCCCCAGCCCCACTGGGAAGGATAAAACCCTAACAAGCAAATGATTCTGAATGGGAGTTCATTCAATATCCCTAAGTTTGAGAACAAGGTCTTTGTGGAAACCAGGAGGCCGGGATGACAATGCTTGACAATCCCAGATGCAGTCCTTAGAGAGACTAACTTTGTTAGGTTCACATTTGAAGCATGTCCAGATTGCCTTGAGGAGAACATTCTGATATATTTATCAGTGAATGTCTAAAATTCTTGCATAACGTGGAGCTTCAAGAAAGTTGCCAGGCAAAAATTTTTTTTAAAGATTTAATGGTGTCTTGCCCCACTGTTTGTAAAACAACATCTTTCTAAGCCAAAAAATAAAAGAAAATCCCTGTATATATTGCTATTTTCCACCCATCTTGAGCTTTGAGGTTTTATTTGCCTTGGGTTTGGAGAGTGAACGGAAATCAACACAGCTGCTTATGTTTAGTGGTTTCGAATGATCTCAGGGCGCAAAAGATCCTCATGGGTGTCTCTGCTTTGCTGACAGTTTTTAGACCAGCTTTAAGCTCAGTCAAGGGGAGCATGAACTTTTACCAGTGCCTGGCAGAGTTCATGTGAGCCGTACCGGAGCCCATGTTCTTCATGTCTCTTTCTGCAAGAGGAGGAAGGACTCTGTCTTCAGCATTGTTGGTTATAGAGACAGCTTGGTACATCAGTCAGAAAAGAATTGATTTCCTGGTCCCTCTGCTCAGGGGTGGTCTTGGCACTTCTGTAGAGAATGATTCTGTGAAGAGCTGCTTCCTTGGAAGGAAGGGAAATTAGGTGGGGTCTCTGGATTAATGGGTCCTGGTTTTCTTAGGAGGAGAGAACCCTGTTTTCAGTGACTTTGTTACACACGCATAGATAACCTTTTCGTGAAGACTGGATTTTTAATCTTTGGCAGCTAACAAAGCATTTGTTTCTTTGTTTGGGAGACGGGTCACCTCACCTGCCTGCAAAGGCAGACGGTAAAGTCGGAGATACACTAGCTAAATTCCACATCATGAACGTTCGGCATAGTGCTTGGCTCATTATAGGGCTTAGTAAGTGTTTCCTGAGTAAATAAAAGGTTAAAACAAGTAAAGACGTTGATTTGAAATATACAGAAAATGCCATGGAAAAGTAAGCTAAAATCACTCACAATTCCAACCCTTTATTTATTTATTTTTATTTTTATTTATTTGACAGAGAGAGACAGTGAGAGAGGGAGCACAAGCAGGGGGAGTGGAAAAGGGAGAAGCAGGCTTCCCGCTGAGCAGGGAGCCCGACGCGATGCGGGGCTCCATGCAGGGCTCCATGTGGGGCTCGATGTGGGGCTCGATCCCAGGACCCTGGGATCATGACCCGATGACCCGAGCCGAAGGCAAACGCTTAACGACTGAGCCACCCAGGCGCCCCCAGCCCTTTAAAACAATGATATAAATAAGAAGAAAGTATCGGTCTCCTAACCTGCCTCTCAGAAATAACTTCTATTGTCAGTTCCAGGTGATTCCTTCCTTCCTGGTCCTTCTTGATAAACATATTTATTTATACATATGTAAACACACATAAATACATGAGTAAATTTTAATAGTAGTGAAACATACATGTAAATAAGATAAATACCCCCACTAAGAATCCGTTTTAAATTTAAAAAAAATCACAAAATGCATACCAAAGCTTTCAGTGATTTCTTTTTTTAAGTTATCCACTGCCAGGATTTTTCAAGGCAGCATCCCCTTTTATGAGCACAGACCTCAGAGAGTTAACCGTGCTCCAAGCTCTCCTCTGAAGATCCTGCACCCTGGGCACCACCTGCCCTTCCTGTGGGTCAGATATTGGCCGGGAGCACCTCTCCTAGCCTCTCCCAGCACATGCTCACCAGGCTCTGTGCCTGGGGCAGAGTCAGAGGGTAGGCAGGAAGGCTCCCAGGATGATCGCGGTAACCAAAAGAGGAAATGCGGCCGAGGGGGCGGCGGGAAGCCTCACAGCTCAGTGCCTGGAGGCCCACGCGGGGCAACGGTCGGGCTGCTTGATGCCATCCGCAGAGCTGCCTGGAGGCAGCATTTGGGCACTGACCCAGCTTGCGTTTGGGCTACAGGGAAAGAAAATCCAGCTCAGAAAGTCGTAGAAGGCCCGAGTTTTTCCAGATTGGCTGTTACTGATTAGAGCGATCCAGGTTATTGCCCGAATACTCCTCGGCTCTGAAGCGTTGAGAGCACAAAGCCTTTGTAGCATTTCTTACAGCGGTGCTTTTCAATTTGCCTGCACCTGGAGAGCTTGATTAACATGCAAATGTCTGGGCCTCCTTCCCAGAGAGGCCGATTTAGCCGGTCCAGGGCTGGGTTTGGGCAGCCTTACTTTATTAACTGCCCAGGTGACTTTCAGGACGCTGCGAAACAGAGTGAGGACTGGCTGATTCAGACTCACCCTTTAAAACGTGGATTCATGGATTCAGCCTTCTAGGGGATTTTGGGAGGGAAGGGCTGCATAGGGATCCGTTCCTTTAACAGGCACCCTTGGTGAGTCTTAGCCTTCTTGTTGAAGACCATTGGTCCAGGGGTCTTTGCCTCCCAGCGGACACCAGCAGGCTGCTCTGTCTCCAAACCTGAGCATCGTGCAGACAGGCTCCCGTAACTTGGCCTGGTGCTCATTCTTTGCCTCAATGTCAAGACTACTATCCCTCGCAACCTGGGTGGTTATCAGACCTTTCGCCTGTGTCCTCAACTGCAAAATGGCGCCACCATATAGAACGTTCTACTGTTATTGTTATGAAGGCTAGTCTGTTGATAGTATAGGGTTAGGAGTCCAGGCTCTGGGTTCAAACCCAACTTTTCTGTTTAATTAGCTGTGGGAGCTTGGGTAAGATACTGCGCCCCCCTGGGCCTCAGTTTTCTCTTTTGTGCTGTGGGAGTGACAATAATGGTCCACCTCATACGACTGTTGGGAGACTCAGAGCTGAAGTATGCGAATGCTTATTGTCGTCGCTGGCGCATATTAAGAAAAACTTCATGAATTACAGTTCTTATCAGCATCATCATTATTTCTGGGTCAACTCTGGCTGTCTGGTCTAATCTGTGGGAAGAAGAACGGATAATACAGAACAAGGAATATAATGTTTAAAAAGGTGAGTTTGAAACTCAGTTAACTAGATCTTTCAATTAATATATATTTTTCAATCTGTGAGAGTGAAAAAGTGGGTAGACAATTACAAATAACCAGCAAACCAAAAAGCTTAAAGGTACGATCCAGCTATAATCCGGACATGCTCGGCTCAGTCCCCGTCACCTTTAGTACCTGCAGGTGGAGTCCTAGGTGACGTTCCCTCCACAGCACAGGAAGGTTTGAACAAAGCCTCTAGTACTGACGTGGCTCTCGCCAGAGCATGGACTAGAGAATCCAGACATTTTTACTTTCCTCTTCTCCTACCTCACCTCTTTGCCCATACATACAATCTCAATATTCATCTTTTATTTACATTTTCCCTGATACCATCTCTTTGCTAGGAGACATTCTTTCCTTCTCGTTCCTTCTCTGCTCTTCCCTTCCCTTTTCCCTTCTCCTCCTCCTCCTCCTCCTTCTTCTCCTTCTCCTTCTTCTTCTCTGCCAGAGAGAGCACGAGCAGGGGAGGGGCAGAGGGAGAGAGAGAATCTTAAGCAGGCTCTACGCTCAGCATGGAGCCCAATGAGGGGCTCACTGTGGGGCTCAATCTCATGACCCTGAGGTCATGACCTGAGTCGAAATCAAGAGTCAGATGCTTAACTGACTGAGCCACCCAGGATCCCTAAATCTGGAGACATTCTTATTGAAATTTGTTTGACAATCCTCCCCAGAGTTCCCCCAAATCACTGAGTTGGGAAAGCGGGGTAAAGATGGGCAGGGAGGCAGTTTTCATTCTAATGGTATCCCTGACTCGCAATTTCTGCTTCCTTTAAACTCAGAATCTCACTCTTTCCCCTATTCTCTTTCTTCTGCTTCAAGAAGAGCCCAGATTCAAAACTCAGCTCTTTTTAAAAATAATTCTCCCCCATCAAAAGAAAAATCTCGGCACTGAAGCATTTGGTAGCATAGTGGGCTTTACTGCTATTTTGGGGACAGGAAGGGGTTTTCCTAGGCCACTCCGCTCTGCTTCTCCTGTTCCTGTCAGGGGTCTCTTCACAGTGCTCCGGCTACTCTGTTTTGTGGGGCTGGCCCTTCACACGAAACCTCTTCCAAGAAACTGACAACCATAGCGCTTGACTCCTAGACTCTGGGCTGACCTTGGGATATCCAAACGATCACTAGTGTTCTCTCTCAGACCACATACTCAGAGGCCCTTTCTTGAGTAGCCCTGAGCTGGCTGATTTTGGGGTTTCAGACTTGCCTGTTGAATACGTTGCCTGAATATGGCAGTGATGTGCAATTTATATTCCCACTATTAGGGTTTATTTACACAACTCCCCCCCCCCCACCTACCGAAAGCAAAAGCGGTCACAGTCTAAGTTTTAAATAAGAATTTTTTCCTCTGTCACATTTATTCTTAATAATATTTAGTCATTTTATTGACTGTGGAAGGAGGCAAGATGTCAACAAAAGAATATTTTCTAGACTTCACTTACAAAGATGGGAGAATAGACCCAGATCTCTTAGAGTTGTTTTTTTTTGTTTGTTTTTTGTTTTTTTTTTTTAGATTTTGTTTATTTATTTGAGAGAGAGAGCATGAGTAGGGGAGGAGCAGAGGGAGAGGGAGAAGCAGACTCCCCACTGAGCAGGGAGCACAATGTGGGGCTCCATCCTGGGACCCTGGGATCATGACCTGAGCCGAAGGCAGACACTTAACTGACTGAGCCACCCAGGCGCCCCTCTCTTGGAGTTTCAGCACTAACGGTGGAGAAGGAAATTTCTCTCCATTACCCTTCAGTTTGTTGTTGGTTAGAAAGTTTCATTACAGCTACAGAAAAAAGAATTACATTATTAGCAGACCAATGCCTTTTTAATATGAAACTTTTCTGAAATTCTTCAGGGTAGGTCAATATCAGTTTATTATTTTTTTAACAGAAAATTTATTTTTAAGTGTAAGAGGTAACAAATTGTGAGGGATTGGCTGTGTGTATTTTGTTTTCACCACCCTTAATAATAAAGAATACAATTTATTGGAAAAAAAGAAAGTGTCATTAATCAAAGTAGCTGCTAACCTCATGGATAGTTGATTCTCCTTAGAACCTCATTTATCGCTCTATATTTTGCACTACTTCTATTAGACTTTCGTTTTACTACTTGTCATTTATTTCCCTGTGTGCTTCCCTTCCTAGATTATGAGTTCTTTCAGTTTTTCAGTTGCGAAAAAGGGGGCTCCTCTGTCTGGAAAGCAGCAGGCGTATCATTCTTTGAACCCTGAGAGCAGGGAACAAGAATTTATTCTTATTTACTCTCTGTCATAATGCCCAAAGCCTGGCACATAAATGACTCTCAACAATTTGTTCATTGAATTAATGATTGCGCCACTCCCTATTTGAGGCACGTGCGCACGGTGCGCGCACACACACATTCACACATGCGCCTCACATTCCGGCATCTGCAGGTGGGAGAACCCAGTCTCCCAGAGATCATCTTTTTGCTATTGACCTGCACACAGAGCCATCCGGAAGAAGGTAGGTTAGAAGTGAGTGGGGACGGGGTGAGTGGTGCTTCTAAAGAGCTGTGCTAAGGATCTGACCCTGGCTTCTTCGCAGTCTGAGATGGGTAGGCTCTCGATTTGGCCGCTACCAAAATGTGGGCATTTGTGCCCTCTCTAGGATATGTGTCCTAAGTTGCCAACCCATGTCATAGAAAGTTAAGGAAAAGTGTGTTTTTGAAAATAAGCTAGTGTGACTTTATTTACTCCCAAATAAACTCATGAATGCTTTATATTATTCCAGAGACTTGCAACATTTCCCTTCATCATTTCTAGTCAAGGGTTTCCAAGAGGCTGCTGACTTTTTCTTAAGATCCTTCCATTTTTGTGTGAGAGGCTCGGGTTTCGATGTTTCAGTTTCTTCACAGGACCGTCTTCTTGGGAGGTCAGGCACAGCGAGGGGCTTTCACTCAGATGAAGGATGGCTTGATGAGGCTGGTCACTTGCAGGTCAGCTCTGAAGCCCAATTCACACTCAACTAATCACCAGTGGCTGACGCTGAGGATCAGAAAGCGGTACAGCTGGCCCTTCCTGATGTGCGGATGGCTTAGAACCAGGGAACTGTCCCAACTCGGGATGCTTCAGTGATCCTGAGAGCTTCACGATAAGTTTCAAATTGGCCCATCACTGACATGTGGGTGAGCTGGAAAGTTTAGAGTTAGACAAAAGAAGAAGGGCTATCAACGTTGAGATTTTAATTGGTGGGCTGTCCACGGTGCATCGAATTAAAAAAAAAAAAAATTTGTTTTTAAACCTGGATAGTTTGTTCTTTCCAAAGCAGTTTGCCCTTCTCTGAACCAGTAACTTCTTTAGCTACCAGTGCGTGCCAAACATTGACTTAAAATGACTTCTTTCATGTTAACAGCATACATATGGAAGGAGTAACTTTATAGGGCATTTTTATAATTTGAGATGATCTTATTTAAGGAGGAATCTTGCAATTACCTCTTTTGCCCAGGGGAAAAAAAATAGCTTTCCCCCCTTTGTCTGGTTATGAAGATAAATTGTTTTGCTTTAAATAAAGAAAATGAGAGTTAATAGGAAAGATACAAAGGAAGATAAAAAATGTTCCTGGAAAGAGCAAATAACATTATTAAAGGATGAGGAGGCAGGAAAAGAAATTGGAAATAGACTAAAAGATTCCCTCATCTTCCACCAAGAAAGATGACAAATTAGCAGCCTTTCGTTATAAAACTCAGCGAGGGTTAAGGTCAATGCTCATATGTTTACCAAATCGTAGAGGATTAGGAAGAGGTTCAAAAAAGAATGCACTGTTTTTCATATGAGCACACAGTGGAGGGTCTAAGAACCCAAAAAACGACCTGGGCAACAAATAGAATTTAAACAGGAGATCAAAGATGGCAGATCAAAGATGGCAAATACTTAGCATGTCTATCACTATTTCTATTCCTCACCCATGACAGACATTATTAATTGATTAAGCTGCTGTTTCCAACTGAACTAGATGGATGTGTAGTGTGACAGCCAGTCACTTAACTACAGATGACCCTTGAGACGAAACCCTTTTGTTAGGTGTGGTTTAGGCTTACTGCTCAAAGCGTGATCTCCAGACCGTCAGCATGGGCACCACGTGGGAGCTTAGTCTGAAAGCAGGATCTCACCCTCTTCCAGACCTACTGAATCAGAATCTGTATTTTAGTAAGAGCTCTGGTAATTCCTCTGTAGAGCAAGGTTTAGGGTGCCCTGGAAGAGCACTGAGTGCAGGATATATTCATTTGGGTGGCAGCCCTCAAACCTCAGTATATATCACAATCACTGACTTAAGCGCTTGTTGAACCTAGATTGCTGGGCCCCACCTCCAGGGCTTTTGGTCGAGTGGGTCAGGGTGGGGTTTTCAAAAAAGCGTTCAGGTGCTGCTGCTGCTACGGGTCTGGGAACCCTACTTTGAGAACCACTGCCATGGAATTACTATGGAGCATCTCTGTGAACTTTAAAGTCGAAGACTGCAAATATCTTCCCATAACTCTTGGTATATCTGTATGAACCGGAGTTCTGGGTAAGAGAGTCCTGAGGTTTAATCTAGTATAACATTTCTTATGACACTACGTACTTGAATCTAAAAGGCTCTCCTCCTGGAGCATTGGTGCTATCATCATTCACTCATGTATGCAGTAACAATCTGGGTAGCTGTTCTGTCCACAGCCTTATATGATGCTGAGAGACTCGAATGAAGGTTAAAACCGCACTTCCTAACTTCATAAGGCTTACTCTCTAAGAAGAGAATAGATATGAAATGTTAAATAACAAGGTGGCATTAGATGGCAAAGGACTGAGTACTAAGTAAGTGGCAGAGACCATTTATGATTTAATTTCAGAGAGAGGGAGAATACCTGGAATTATATATAAGACTGTGTATTTCAGCCTGGCTAGAGAAGAAAGTCACTATATGGAGTGGATGGAAGATAAGGTGGGGGAGGGAGCAGGCAGGATTCCTTAATGCTGTTTTCAGAGGTTCTTTTAAAACTTTCAGTTTTCCTTTGGTCTGGATAATGATAATGCTATCAGCATTGTAAATCATGCTACAGGGTGGACATATAGGGGAAAGCTGTTATCTTAGAAAAAGAGAAGAAAGACAAGCAGCTTGTAAGCAGAGATGACTGGGGGGAAAGTAGCAGTAATTTCATAACAAGAATAATAATGCCCAACATCTATCGACCCCTTACACTGACAGGTACTTATGCTTAACTGTCATGCACTATCTCATTTAATCCCGACAACAGCGCATGATGTAAATGTCGTCAAACCTCCTCCTTTACTCCAAGTGAAAACCAAAGCTTTGTAAGGATGCATGTATGATGAAAGAATTCGCCCAGTTTAAATCCAGGCAATTCTCCAGGGTGGGGGCTCCTCATCCATGAATCGCCAGGGTTTGGGCCTGTCTGGATCACTCTTTCCAATTCTCATAAACTCTGTGTCAGCGAGGAACCTAAAGAGAATTGAGAAGAGAGAAATCCTCGGACGCATTAAAGTCGAGGAACCTGTGCGGCCAGTGCGTCCAAGGCGCGGACAGGGAGGGGCTCCTACAAGAAACGCAGCAAGGTTTAGCCTGAGCCAGCCGGGGTCATGGAGCCTGCCCTGGCTTCCTCCGGCCACTCTAATGACAGAGTCTGTGGTAGGTTGCAAGCGCGAGCGGACTCGGGGCGGGAGGCTTCGCTTAGTACTGTATTAGCCTATAAATACTTCAAATAGTTAAATGAAAAGTGCAGCCTTTGAAAGCTGGAGAGGAAGCTCTTGGGAGGCCCCCCGGCCCGCCTGGAAGGGCAGGCAGAAAAGAGGAGAAATGGCTGGCGAGTCCTTAACGCAGGAGACGAGGAACAGCCCTGCCCAGTCCAGATGGGGGGCCGCAGGGCGGCGGGCGCGATTCCGGAAGATTCAAACCGTTAAGGTGACCAGAACAATTTGAAAAAGAAGAAACAAACTTCCCCCCGACTCTTGCCCGCGGGGCCTCGAGGCGGGCCTTTGCATTCGAAAGGGCATTTTTCAAAAGAAGGTTTCAGGGACGCGGGAGTCTCGGCCCGCTGGGAAGAGCGCAGCAGGAGCAGTGCCGCAGAGCGGCCACCAGCCGGCTTTGTACTTGGCGGCCAAGAGCGGCCCCAGAGTTTCGACAGCGGCCCGGGAGTTGAGACCACGCCCCCTTTGCAGAGAGAACTGCAGGCGCTGATTGGCCCTCCACCGACCAATGGGCGCGCCGGGGCGGCCCGGGCTGTCAGCGCGCGCCGCAGCCGCGCCGGCCGCAGCCTGTCCTCCCCTGCTCGGAGCCCCGCAGCCAGCGCAGCCTTCTCGGGAAGCGGGGCCGCCGTTCGCAAGCGCAGTCCTGCCCAGCCCGCCAGCCGCGCGTCCGGGTGCCCGCGCCCCACGGCCACAGCCTTGCTGCCCTTTAGCTCACGGAGCATGTGCAGACCTGCTGGCGCTAAGGTGCTATCTGTCCGGGGGACTTTTAAGCAGTGGTGACTGTCACGCCTAGAGAGACCTTTCGGGGGCTGTCGCCGCTCCTCTGCGTCGCGGGTGACACTGCGGTGCTCGAGATCGGAGCAGCAGCTGCTTCTTGGTGGACGCGTCTTGGGCTCCGTGCGTCCTCCCTCTCCCTCCTCCTCTGCTCGTCCTTTCCTCCCCCCGCGGCTCGCTCCTACCCTCGCCCGCTCACACCCGCAGCCTCCCGGAGCGAGAGGCGCGCGTCCCCGCAGTTCCTCTTCTAAAGGGGCCTCCTCACTTCGGAGATGCAGTGACAAGTTAATATGGGCGTCCAAGCATCGGGTTCCCAGGAGGAGAATCTCAAGAGGGAACAGCCCCTGAACGCCCAGATCCCTTGAACAGGCAGCGTGAAACCCGGCTGCAGCATCAGTCCAGGCGGGACCAGCTGAGCGCCGCGACCGGTCCTCTGCTCCATCCCGCACCCCGAAGGCGCGCTCGCGGGTTTGTTGCGAGCTTCCCAACCCGGGGATTTTTTTTTTTTTCCTCCGCTGGTGGTGGGCGCCTCGCGGGCCGAGGCCCGGCGCCTGCTCTGCTACCCGCGCTGCCTTTAGCGGTTGCCTCCGCCGCCGCTGCCAGGGACGTGCTGGGAAAGCCGAAGCCCCGGGAGAAGATGCCGGCCATCCTGGTCGCCTCCAAAATGAAGTCGGGACTGCCCAAACCCGTGCACAGCGCCGCGCCCATCCTGCACGTGCCCCCAGCCCGGGCCGGCCCCCAGCCCTGCTACCTTAAGTTGGGAAGCAAGGTGGAGGTGAGCAAGACCACCTACCCTAGCCAGATCCCCCTGAAATCCCAGGCGCTGCAGGAGCCGGCGGGGGAGGGGCTCCCGCTGCGGAAGAGCGGCTCGGTGGAAAACGGGTTCGATACCCAGGTGAGAGTTGCTGTGTGCCGGGGCCCTGTTCTGGGAGGGTGGGTGAATACTTCTTGGGGGGAAGGTGGCTCTGCTGGATGGGGGAAAGGGCTACCCGGTGGGCGGAGAAGGGAGCCATTCCACTTAGGCTGGCAGATCTGGGGCTGCGCGAGGAGAGTGGGCTGGCCGGTGGGTGTGGCCGGGTGCCCGAGGTTTGCCTTAAGGAGCTCTGAGAGATCTGGGTGTGGGCATGCCCGCAGCTTCCTTCTGGGGGCACGGGTGGCGTGTTCACAAAAAAACGTGCAGCTCTGGAACTGTCAGGTCCTGCATGTTGAGAGCTTGGCCTCAAGAAGGCAGTGTCTGCTGCAAGGGCTGGCTGGCTGGCTGTCGGTTCTGCAGAGATTCTGTCTCTGCCAAGGAATGGTCTGAGGCCTTCTTGGGCTCGACGCCCCCAGGCCTGGCAGCAAGACCTAGGCAAAGGCGTCTGAGGGGTTCAGTCAACCTGCTCCCTTCGGCTTGACGATGGCCTGCCCCTGCCCGTCCCTTGAGCCGACAGGATTCCAGGCACTGTGCTGGGACTGCCCTAGGATTGCCCGGTGCACCAGCTGAGGCCGGCAGCGGGAGACTCCTAGCGTCCTGGCTGGCTGTTGCGGCGGGGGTGGGGGTGGGGGTGCCTGCCTCCAAATGGCTGCCCGAACCTAAGCTCCTCCTTCCTGGGTAGTAGATCCCAGCGCTGGTAGCCCCGGTGACTGGGTGTGGGGTTGGGGGATGGCTTGGGCTTGAAGAGAATTGGCGACTTTTACCTTTCCAGATAGTCTGCATCACCCAATTCGGCTGGGTGACAGGCCTTGGCCGGGCAATCTCTTTTAAGGAAATCAGCAAGGGCCAATCAGGTTCTCTTGGCCTCCTGCCCTCCCTGCTCCTTCCACCTCCTCCTCCCCCCCCCCCCCAATCTGGTAGGAGGGAGCAGGGGCATGCTGTATTTTCTTGGCAGTCAGTCAGCAGGGACTTTTGGGGACAGGCTGACCTGACGGATGTGACTGTCCCAGTCAAGAGAGGCGGGAAGCCAGAGGGGGAGGTGGTTTGGGGCTGGTGTCAGGGAAGTGGCAACAGACCAGCTGACCTTTTTGGCACTTTCTTCTCTGCTGACACTGTCTCCACCTTCTCCTGGAGCTTTCTCTGATCAGAGGCTAGAACTCAACACATTGCTAGCCTTTCTGATGGAGGACCTAGAGCTGGGAGCTAATCGTAAGCAGACTTTTGGAACTCTGGGCTGGAGAAGGCCCTCGAAGCAGATTAAGCTCCCACACCAGGCTGATAAGCATGCCCCTCGCTGCTGCACTTGCTAAACATTTTTGGAAGCTGACAGGTTTGAGTGATGGCGTGTGGGAGGAGGCAAGATTTCCCCCTATGTGCTGGGGGCCTGTCTCTGCTAGGGTTTTGCGCTCTGTTCTCTTTTTCTGCTGTTAGCCACAAGATTGGTCCAGTGGGCTTCGAAATGGGAAAGAGCTCAGGGGTACATCCCTGTGAGGTTTTCCTGTCCATCCTTGGAGGTGGGGCTTACGAGGTATGGTGGGTGGTATGTGGGAGGCAAGAGCAGGGACTCTGGGATGTGACACACACCCTTCCAGACTGATGAGGAGGACCTGAGGAATGAGAGGGACGGTAGAGACTGGGATTGTTTCTACCCAGGCAGCTGTTCTGCCTTTGCCCATTTGACACCAAATTTAACAAGCATTGTTGGAGGACTGTAGTGGACATGTTCTGGAAAGGTGATTCATCACCCTCTTTTCTGAAAAAATGTTTTCCAGCTGTTCCTGGAGGGGCTGGCAGGGTCCCGATCCCCCAAGGTTTAGCTTCCCTCTCTTACTCTTGGCCTGCCATCCCCAGAATGCCCCCATTGCACCTGCCTTGCCCTCAGTGGGACCTTGTGTGCTGATCATGAAGACGGTTTGGATGGACTGCTAAGGGCATTGGCTGCTTCCTTTTTACCAACCTGCTCTTTCCTTACCCACGTTCGGGCTTCCTGAAGTCTCTTCTTTGCGGCAGGCGGCAGATCCTTATTCTCACTGCCCCACCTTGGCATCAAAGTGACCTTGGCATGGGCGGTTTTCCCTTCTTTGGACAGGGCTTCCCTTGACTCTACTTAGCATGGTGCCCGTTCACCATCCAGGAAAGCCTCTCTATTATAGGCTTGAGGACTGTGTCTGGCTTAACTTCTGTAGTCCCTAATCTAAAACCTGGTATTTGTCACTAGAAGATAGGAGATGATGAGTTATATGGCAGATGATATCTTGGGGCCTCTGACTCCCTCTTTTATTCAGAGAGGTTTTGGCAGAAGGCTGGGTTATGCAGTGATCACTAGCAGAGGTTTTAAAGTCAGGTGGATATCTGTGGTGTCTGTCTCTGCCCCATACCAGCTGGGTGACCTAGTCAATTAACCTCCCTGGGCCTCAGTGTTTCCATCTGTAAAAATGGGCATAAACAACCGTACAAATTGTAAGGATTAAGAAGAACAACACGTGAAGTGTTTAGCCCAGTGTCTGGCAAATAAGGAACACCTAGTATAATTAGCTATTTATATTGCTAAACCAGGAGATAAGGCATGTGGAACCTGGATCTAATAGCCTCTAAGTGAGAAAAGGCCTGGCCTATCTCTCTAGCCCTTGAAAACGTATTCATCTGTTCACAGGAATTTACAGAGCATCTCTCAGTACCAAGCATGGCCTGAAGATGAGGGAAGGGCACAACCACTTGTTTAGTGCCTGGCTCTTTACATATGATATTATTTCATCCTCACAGTACCTCTTAAAAGCAGACATGACATTTTCTATCATAATAATTTTCTCTAATAATAATATAATGGCAATAAAATAATATAATAAAGGCAAGTTAACTTATATAATAATGACAAATTAACAATATAGTAATGGCAAATCAAATAATATAATCACTTGCTACATGCCAGGAATTGTTCTAAAGGCTAGCACATAAAAAGCCTCATTTGATTGTTCTGACAATCCAATGACATAAGTGTTATTATTCTCATTTTGCTCATGAGGAAACTGAGGCAAAGACTGGGTCAGTAAGCTTGTGAGTAGCAGAAGGAGAGTTAGAAATTGGACAGTCTGGTTCTGGAATCCATGCCCTTAACCACTGTGCTCTAGAGAGAGAACCACAGGACCTCCGGCTTACTTGCAGGCCCTGGTAAGACCCCAGCTCTACCCGTGGAGCTAGAAGAGTGAGCGAGGCTCAGCAGATCAAGTAACTTGCTCCAGGTCATCCTGCTTTGGTGTGATGGAACAGAGTCCAGCTCAGGTTGGTTTAGCTTCAAGGCTGGTGGTCTTCCCAGCCTTCATAGGTGCCTCCCTCCATCATTTACCCTGGCAGGTGCACAGGGTAAATAAGACATGGCCAGGGCCTTAGGGGATTTTATAGTCTAATTGGGAGGTGTAACTGATATAGCGAGGGCAACAGGACACAATACAGAGAGGGCTGAAAGATATGCTTGGGGCCTGAAGGAAGGGAAGGACCATAATGGATGGAGAAATCCAGAGGGCCTCCTGGAGGAGGCTGGGCTTCAGAGATGGGCAGGACTGGCTGGGTGGGGAGAAGAGGAGATGAGATGACTATGAGTCGGAAGGATGAGGAACAGGGCCATGCTGTGGTACAGAGCAGAAGATAATGTCACCACAGGGAAGCTGCACTTTCATGCAACAGGTAATTGGCTCTGTATCTAGTATCCCCTTTTTAAAAGGTGGTGAGAAGAACAAAAGCATCTCACAGTTGAAGGATTGGCTTTGCCTACTGGCTGGTGGATAAGAATTCTGCGTATGCAGGCTCCTTAGGGGGAGCTGGGAGGTGGTGTCCATAAAGACCTGGTTCATAACAGACCCTTGGGAAAAGACAGTGATTATTGTTATTAGCTTGGGGTTCAGAATATTCAACATGGTAGTTACAGGGGAAGGGAGATGGTTCTCAGGGCTTCTTTTATTATGTAGCAACTCTGTTTCAGCCAGTGACAGCCCTTTCCCCCCAAGCCGGCTCTCCATGTCCATCAAGTGTAAAAAGACCAAAGGTAGCCCAGCAAACAGCTCTTAGGTGCGGCCCCACTGTCAACTCCCCAGGCCCCTCACCTTGAACCTCTCCCACAAACCTACAGCTGGGATCTCCCCCCACTGGGGGGGGCCTGTGCTCTGTCTGCAGCCATACATCCCTCCCGAATTCCCTTCCTCGTGCTGGGTTACCTGGGCCTTCCCCCAAGAGTGAACATTTATAGCATCTGCTCTGTTAACGTGGTGTATAAATTATGACCATATGCAAAGAATTGTTTTAGAGGCATGCTCTGCCTTAGTTCAGAAACCCTGGCCGGCCGACCTTCAGATAAGGAATGCGCATGAGCTATTTGAGGAGAGGTTAGCTTATTTTTAAGAAGCAGCTGCAGGAAAAAAAAATTATATATATAATACTTTGATATTTCCTGTTTTTAGGAGCCTGGTGTTCAACTTGCAACTCATTTCTTTAAAAAAGTAATTAGAAGTGATTGAAATCCTCTGTGGGTGTTTTAGATGTTTAAAAAGAAAGAGCAGGCGAGGCCCCTGGGAAGAGAGTGCAGCTCCAAGCTTTCAACCTGTTGCAACTTTGCCCCATTGTGTTTTGATTAGAATCCTTGCTCCATCATCAAAGTTGATTATGGATTTGATTAGTGCATTTTTCTGCTATTGTGTTATTCCCTTTCTTCTCTTTCTCCGTTCTTAGAGGGGAATGTATAGCATGGTTATCCGCCAATATGCAAGAATGTTTATATTTCGCATATTATTGCTTGTTCCATGGGTTTTCTGAAGACCCTTTAAAGGTGGCACGGGTGGCTTATTTAGGAAATCATTATGTGTGTATATATACATGTATATAAATACATCTACTTCTGGATATGTGTATATACACATATATACACACGCACACATATACAAATATATACACATGGAACAGCTTAAAGTAATGAGCACATGTAAGCACACACATCAAAGGCCAGGCTGGAGGAATCACAGCCCAATTTCCAGCCTTCGGAATAGCTAGATTTGCTTCCCACTTCTCCCACTCTCTTCCTCTGTGACCAAGACTGAAGCACCAAATCTTGGCATCGCATGTTACTTACTTCTACGAGATAAGAGACGTGGCCTTGAAGAGGTGTTTTAATGAAGACTTGGTGAAGCTCCGGAAGCTAGTCTGAAAAAGCCAAACCACCCAGTGAGATTTGGGCTTGAGCTCAGAGATTCTTCTTTCCTAGAATCTGCCCGGGCAGCAGGGAAGGGAGCATTTCTGAGCATCTGCTATATGTCACGTAGTCTCTGGTGTCTTATATGTATCTTTGTTTTGTGTATGTATTTGTTTTGTGTGTATACATACTGCTTTCTATACATATTTGTTCTATATATTTGTATATATATCTGTTTACATATAATTTGAGACACAAGCAATGGGTAAAATGTAACATAATCCATGCATTTTATATAAGGAAGTTGAGAGCAAAAGGAGTTTGCACTCAGAGGCTGTTTTACATGGTAGATCAGGCTTCACTGAGAGACAGACCAGGGTTTGAATCCAGGCTTTGGGCAAGCTACTTCACATCTCTAAATGTCAGCGTCTTCACCTATAAAATAGAAATGGGTATACGGCTAGGTTATTGAGCACAGCGTCTGGCATGTAATAAGCAAGGAATACGTGGTATTGCCTATTTTTATTGCGCAAGGTCAGAGCCAAGTTTGGAGACCAGATCTGCCTCAGCAGAAGCTCATGTGCTTTCCACCCTACCTGTCTCCCAGGTGCCTCCCAAGTGTAATCCCAGGATTACATGGAAGAACAGATGACTAGCACCATGGAAGCAGAGAACATAGCAGGGCTTTGGTTAGGTGAATGGGGAGCAGGAGTAAATTAAGAACAATGTCCTCTAAATGAGTCATATCCAGAGCTGTGAAATGAAACCTCCACATTTTGGTTCTAGACATGCCATCCCTATAGCACCAACCAAGCCGAGGGATCTACTGCAAACCAAACTTATGGGAAGCTTTCTTTGTAAGACTTTGAGCCAGCCCTGTAGCCACTGGACAATATAATGGCCTTGCCATTATGACCCAGAATGGAACAATCCCATTGGTCGGACTTCTGAATGACTACTTATTGTTTCGACGGCTGAAGGAAAGCCCTCTTCCTTTGCGGCTGGCATGATTACAGTGGGAGCTGGGCCTTGTGATCAGTTTGGTCATTGAGGTGCCCCAAGGCATGGCCAGCTGCCCAACGGTGTTTTACTAATTGCCTCAGGGCCAATTTCAATGGCTACTCTGTCTCTTGGTTGCATTGTTCAAGGAGATGGACAGTGTGTTCCTAGAATGTCTTGGGCAGAATGGGTCATGGGATTTGGGGAATAAAACTGGGTCAGGCTTTTTGTGTTTCAGTCCACACGAGACAATAGTGAGTGACACAAAAGTTTTCTCAGGAACCTCAAGTCACCCACACAGAACCTAAAGAATGAGTCACGATTTAGCGTCCCTTTCCCAAGGAAAACAGACCCTCTCTTGTGTTTTGCGAACAATGGCCCCACAGCCTCAGAATATTTTGTCTTTCCTTCCAAGCAAAACCTTAATACCTTCAGTGAATTTTAGGTTGTTCCAACCCCTGCCCCATCTTCGTAGAAGTCAAGGTCAAGCCTGGCTCCCAGACTTCTTTTGGCCTTTGAACAAAATTAGTTACTCACAGCAGTGTGACGAGGTAGAAACAATGATACTAACAGTCACTGACAATGACTGAGTGTAGCCTCTGTACCAGCATAATGCATGGCCCCAGACACGTATCACGTCATTTAATCCTCACAACATCCCATGAGGAAGATGCTACTTCCTGAAGAGAAAGGGAAAGGACGGCTCTGGGAGTCAGCAGCTTTGGTTCTAGTTCTACTTCTTTGGATGCTTTGCTGCATGACCTTCAAGTTACATTGTCTTGAGGTTCAGACCCCTGACCTATAAAATGGAGAGGACCATCCTTGCTCTACCTTTTTTGAAGGGTTCTTGTGAAGCTTAACAGAAACAATTATTAGGACCGAGACACGGGTTTAAGCACCTTACACCGTAAATACCCTTTAAGGAAACCAAGACTCAGAGAGGTTAAGGTACTTTTCCAAGTAACACAGCTAGTAAATGGTAGATCTAGAATTTGAACCCATATCTGTTTGACCCCAAAGTCAAAGTTCTTTTTTTTTTTTTTTAAGATTTTGTTATTTTTAGGTCATCTCTACACCCAACATGGGGCTCAAACTTACAATCCTGAGATCAAGAGTTGCACGCTCTACCAACTGAACCAGGCAGGCGCCCCTTGACCCCAAAGTTTAAGTTCTTAAATAGCAAGTGTGAAAGCCCTTTGGAAAAAAAAATACCTGGAAAGCCTTTGTTAATACTAAATCAAAGTAAAATTTCCTTGGGGTTGGTACATATGACCTTTGACTCCTCCCTTCCACCCCTAAGGTTTGGAAATATTGAAAATATTCTTTCAATGTTAAATAAATGATAGTTGCTTAATAATATCAGTTAAACCCCTCTGGGATTTGTAAGATTCCAAGTGCTCTGAGTCCATGAGGCCCACTAAGTGTTTTCATTGGGTAACCGGCAGGACTGATCCTGGAGAGAGGAAGGGAAAAATGGGGAATTTGAGGGGGTGCTTGAGTGGCTCGGTCGGTTAGGTGTCTAATTCCTGGTTTGGGCTCAGGTCATGATCTCAGGGCCGTGAGATCCAGCCCTGTGTCGGGCTCCGCACTCAGTGCTCAGTGCAGAGTCTGCTTGAGATTCCCTCCCTCTCCCTCTGCCCCTCCCCCTGCACGTGTGCATGCGCTCTAAATAAATAAATAAATAAATAAATAAATAAATCTGAAAAAAATGGGGAATTTGTTTGGAATCATTTGTTGGCAATCAGATAAATTCAGATTATGGATCATTCTTTAAGACAATAGGCCTGGTATCTTCAAAACTGACAATGTCGTGGAAGACAAAAAATTTTAAAAAGTAGATGGAGAATTACCCTAGAAAAGGAGACCAAAGAGCTATGACGACCAAATCCAGTGAGAGACCCTTGACTGGAACCTGGATGAGCAAAACCACAAATCCTAGAAAGTTCCTTCTGAGACAATTGGAGATACTTGAATTCAGACGGTGCGTGAGATAGTATCATTCTATCGATGTAAACAGTATTGAGGTTATGTAAGAAAATGTCCTTTTTCTTAGGAGATATGGGCTGAAATATTTAGAGATAAAGTGGCTTTGTGTCAGCAACTAACTCAGATAGTTTGGGGGGCAAAGGTTAGTATATCTGCAGAGAGGAGAAAGTAAATGTCATAGAATGTTAACAGCTGGCAAATCTAGGTGAAGATACACGTGTGGCTCTTTCAATTTTTCTGTTTGAAAATTTTCAAAAGAAAATGTTGAGAAGGAAAACAAAGCTCTGGCTAGAGTATACATTACCAGTTCCCCCCTGACATCTACGGGGTACCCATGAGAACATAAGTGAGATAGGAATGGGGGGGTGTGTGTGTACTCACTGACAATAAATAGCCTGGCCAAGTTTATTTCACTGGGTTTAGGATCTGGACTCCTTACCTCCTTTCTGGTGAAGTGTGAGAATCTTGGCTTAATTCCTGTGCTTTCATGAGAATAGTTGCTGACATTTTACGGAATCACAAGATCCAAGCTGATTGGATCACCTTTTGTAAAAATCTAAGATGTTTCCAAAGTTGAAAGTATAAAAGGAATTGCTTTAAATGAGGAAATTTTAAAAAATATTAAAACCCTTGGTTGAGTCCTATCATCTAGGCAGTGAGGAGGTGAGGAATATGAGTGGAAGCAAGCTCCTTTCTCTGCTTCAACACTCTTTCTGTCCCCACTACTTAGGTCTCCTTTGCCTGGCTAAATTCTCCCCATCCTTTACCCATTCACGCTCAGGCTTTGTGTCACCTCCTCCAGGAAGCCTTCCACCATCACCATGGTAGTATCTCTCTTCTGTGCTCCCATAGCCTGCTCTATAGCCTGCACAGCTTGGCCTGTGATGGCTTATTTAGCCAAACCACAGCTTCCACGAGGTCAGGGATGTGTCTCTTTTGATCTCTGCTAAGAAAGGGTCAGCACATAGTAGGTTCCTAGTTATAATTTGCAGAAGAAAAGAAGGACAGGAGGAGGAAGATGAAAGAAAGAATTGAAAAACAGGAGTAAGTAGATATGGAGCCACGGCTGTATTCATGAAGCTGTGGCTAAGCCATGTGTTCTACAGAACTCCCTCCTGGCATGTGAACTGAGAAGATCACATGATGGTGGGTGGCCAAGTGTAGGAGACACAGAGAAGGCGACCTGAACCTTGGCTGAGGCCAGCGTCAGGCTCTCCAACACCAGGTCTTCGGGAAACGCGCCTGGGCTGGCTGGGTAGAAGGAGGAGGCAGATTCCCTTATGCAAGGCTGTTTACAATGTCCAAACAGTCTGGCTGCTCAAATGGAAGATCTGTCAGGATGTGACAATGACTGTACGATTGGCTGGAGGGGTTGAGGGGGAGAGAACTCCATGGGCTTTGGAGGGTTTTGGCGCACACACACACACACACACACACACACACACACACACCAGCTTTGGAAGGGGGACCTGACAGGGTTCTGGAGGATTTTAGCTGGTGAAGAAAAGGGGAGGGTTCCGAGAGTCCCAGGATGGGACAGCCTTCCAGGAATAATGATGACAGCCATTTTCATACATCATCTCATTCAATCCTCACTCGAACTTTCTGAGCCAATATCGATCCTGTTTTACCAGTAAGAAGAAAAACGAGGAGTCACTAGGGAGACCAGCCTGAGAGGGGGCGTGGATCTTATTCAGGTCACACAGGTGCCATGGACGGTGACAGGATTCAAACCTGGATCTCTCTAATTCCAAGACCGTTTAACCACTGTCTTCTTCTGCCAGCAATTGGAGGAGGGCCTGAGTCCCGTATTGAGGTGTAGCTTTAGACAACCAAATGTCCAAACCCTCTACTCCTTGGCCGTGGCCTCCTGTACCTGTCCCAGCCTGTCTCTAGAGGCTCCCCGTGTATAGAATGAGGAGCCCATTTGACTTTTGCCCACATCCTGCTGCAATCTGGGCATGCTCTTGTTCTCTCACCGCCGTGGCTGCCGCCCCCCGGGTCACCCCTGTGCTGCGGGGCCCAGCGGGGTCCATGTGCTTAACAGCTGGTAGACTTCTCTTCCTGTCCTCCTGCCACGGGCCGCTTGGCTGCAGCCCTGCAGACAGTCCCCATTTCATGCTGATTTGCTTTGATTCTTTTCAGACCTGGGAGTGACGCATGTTTACGTCAAAATGTGTGGGCCACAAGTGTTCCAGAGCTGTTAGACCTTCCGGTGTGGGAACTTTGGTCGTTAACTGTCTCTGGACAGAAGAAGGAGGCTCTGGGGGAAAAAGTACTATTTAGGTGACAAAACCAGATTTAGAATAGCCAGGCTTACTTGGGATGTCTGCTTAGTGATCTGCGTCTCTCCGGACCAGACACTTGAGACATCTGAGCCAGTGTCGCCCTTGGAGGCTACCTATTCTCACAGCTCCGTTGTGCAGATGGGGAGACTGTGGCCCAGAGAGGGGTGTGACTTGCCCACAGTCACCCAGCAATGAAGGTGGAACAAAACTGCCTAGGCCTCCTGTCTTCTGGCCCCCGTATTCTTTCCACCCCACCCATGGTGGCCAGAGGGACCACTCTGAATGGCCTGATGGTTTAGAGAGTGGATCCAGCCCTAAGCTATGTTCTCGTCCCCTCCTTCTACCAAGTACCTTTAATCCCTGCCTATTAGAAAGCTTTGCATTTGGCTCAATGGATCAGAAAACCAGGACCTCTATGTGGATGGTGTCATTGTAGCAAGAGACCACCGCTGAACACCTCCCATGGGCCAGACGCGTTACATACATCATCTTATTTAAGCCTTGCAACGATGTGGTAAGACTGGTGGCATGTTATCCATGTTATGTGTGAGCCTCAGAGGAGGTCAGCCACTTGACTAAGACCACATGGAGCCAACACAGAAACTCTGATTTCATGTCCCCGCTCTTTCTGTCTAGCCTCTTAGACCCCCGCCCCCCCCAAGCTGGAAGTCAGAGAGACCTGAGTTAAAATCTTCCCTCCCTGTGTATCGTCCAGGAGGCTAGCTTCCCCCATGCTAGTGTGAGGCCTGGGACACTGTAGGCTCAATAGATAGTCGTTGAACTGCAGCTTAGACAAGGCAGTCCCACCAAGCCTCAGTTTCCCCAGGGCAAGTGTAGCATTTCAATGGGTCATGTGGATTAAAGCAATCAGTGGGGTCAATGCTGTTATTACTGAGCCCTCACTATGCACCGGGCAGTCTCCTAAGCATCTCCCGTGGCGTTTCCAAGGTCCTCGTTACCAAAGCAGTAACCTCTGAGGTAGGCACTTCAGTGGCTGTCTCCACTCTACAGGGGAATGAAGGCCTGCAGACCCTCGGCAGCTTTGCCGGGGGTCCCCAGCCACTAGGCAGAGAGGCAGGCCGGAAACTCCGGCAGAAGCTGCAGGGCCTGGGTCTTCACCCACTGCACGGGCCTCCGTCTGTGCTGCTTCTAATGACCGCAGCTCTGGCTGAGGGTGGGGAGGAGAGACACGGACAGCTGAGGGTGCCCGGAGGGGAGGTGACTTGCTTACAGCTCTCCAGAGTGAGGAGGAGTAAAACCCAAGGAAGGCTTGCCTTCTAAAGCAGCGTGGGCCCTCGTTCTTTAAGGCGTGCTGCCTCTCGGATGGGAAGGGACAAATCATTTAGTCCCGGGATGCACTCCCAAACTGGACACGGTCACCAAGCATCAGAGACGCCCAACTGCCTGGTGGCCTGGGTGGCTTTTCCCTTTGGTCCCCGCTTCTTGCTCATTCGGAATCGTTCCTTCTCTGGATTGCAGAGCAGAAACCAATATAAATTTGACCTAGTCCCTAGAAATGTTTACCTGGCTAAAAATATGCCGGCTTTGTTATATTTTTAGCCAAATTTAGATTCAAAATATATGAATTGCCCACACCCATGTATTAGGCATGAACTGTTGGTACATTTTGTAACAGGAAGCTGCTGGTTTTCCATTCCAAAGAACTGGAATTCGGTCAGAAATTTGTCATTTGCAAATGCCAACTCTCACCACATTCCACTGCTGTTTTTAAGAGCGTCTCGTCACCTGGATTCGGAGGAAGCAGGCCATGGGTGAGGCCAGCCTGGCCAGGCTGCCTTGGCGCGTTCTCCAGGTCCGGTGCCTTCCAAGCGACCTCCATCTGCCTCTCCCCAGGCCCACGCCATCTGCAGTGTGTTGCCTTTGGATTCGCGTATGGGCAGACAGGGTGCTTATTTTAGAACTGGAAGGAGAGATGTATCAATAAAAAAATAAAATTAAAAAAAAATAAAAGAGCAGAGAAGGAAAAATCCATTCAGTGGTTTTAAAATATCTCGCCCTTAACAGGGCAGATTATTTTTGTTTCTTAAAAACAACTGGTAGTTTGCTCCTCGAAACAGAGCTGGAAAGAGAGGTGTACAAGACTATAAAAAAGGAAGAGACTGGGAAGGTGTCCTCTTGGTTTCACCACCCTGACCCAGGCATGCAGGACAGGTCCTGTCCCCCAGCCGCCAAAGCCTTTCCTGCTCCTGCTGGGCAGACTTGGAAACCTTAGAGCTATACCACAAAGACCGTGTTTTCTTAGCCCTTTATTTTATAGATGAGAAGGCTGAGCCTCAGGGCCTTAGCACTTGCTGTTCTTTCTGCCTGAAATGTCTTCCCAGATATCAACATGCCTCACTCCCTTACTTTTGGTCTCTGCTCAGATGTCACTTTCTCAAAGGGACCTTTTCTGGCCACCCTATATAAAATAGCAATCTGTCCTTTGATATCGCCTTACCTTGCTTTATTCTTCTCTAGAACCTGAGCAGTCTTCTGACATGTTATGTGTTTGTTTATTATATGCTTTCCTCTGCTAGACTTTCAGCTCCATGAGAACAGGGATTTGTTCAGCTTGTTCACAGCTATATCTTCAGCACATTGTAAGTGCTTACTAAATATTTAGTGAATAAATGATGGGACTCGTGCAAGGTTTCAGGCAGAGTGGGGACTAGCATCCAGGTATGACTCCCAGCCTAGGGCTCTTACACTATTTCTTCAGACCCCACTAAGAAATCTACATTGTGCGGCGCCTGGGTGGCACAGCGGTTAAGCGTCTGCCTTCGGCTCAGGGCGTGATCCCGGCGTTCCGGGATCGAGCCCCACATCAGGCTCTTCCGCTATGAGCCTGCTTCTTCCTCTCCCACTCCCCCTGCTTGTGTTCCCTCTCTCGCTGGCTGTCTCTATCTCTGTCGAATAAATAAATAAAATCTTAAAAAAAAAAAGAAATCTACATTGTGTCCCTTAAAATACTAGTAGATCAAAATATCATCCTTTCAGCAGTTTTGCTTCTTTATGGGGGCTCTTAGTGCAAAGGGTGGGTGAGTGTCTTAGCACAAAAGTCAGTGTCTTAACACAAAGACGTGAGTGAGTTAGGTTGGCTGGGAAAGGGTAATAGTTTTGCTCACGTTGGGGAAATCTTACCTTATGAGCGGACTCTTACTTTATCCAAGCTTAGGGCTGGCTCTGAGATGCCCACAGTAGAATGTGGGGGTAAGAATTGGGTTTGCCCGCATGCATTTTCTCTTCCGTTTCCCTTCTTTCTCCCCTTCCTCCCTCCCTGCCTTCCTGCCTGCCTGCCTGCCTCTTCCTGTGCTTCGACCTTTGTTAGTAAAAGTATGGTCCATGAACCAGCAGTAATGGCATCACCTAGAGGCTTGGTAGAAATGCAGAATCTTGGGTGTCATCCCAAGGCTTCTGAATTAGATTTGCACTTTAACAAGATCCCCAGATCATAGGTAAATTAAAGTTTAAGGAGCAGAGGGGCATTTATGCCCTTACCCCTTCAGAAGCAGTACGTGAGAGAAGCCCCCTTACTATAAAGGACTCAGTTACCACCTCTGTCTGGAGGCCCCGGCCCCATCACCTCTAATTATTTTACCCCGTGATTAGGGATGGCAGGGATAGACAGGGCAGCCCTAGAAGAGGAGGGTATCATAAAAGAGACTTCTAGAGTCCATGCCCGCTCCATTTCTTACATCTTATTTACCTGTGCACTGGGCTTTGCAGCTGGTGTTTGGTCAGCATGTCAGGAGGCTGTAATCTATCCGGGTAACTGCAGAAGGAGGGGAGCTCTAGTCTCTGATATGGGAGCTCAGGATGAGAGGGCTGCAGCTCTCCACCCTGCTGGGTGTGCTCTGGGCTGGTCGAGATGGCATCTTCCAGGAGGTGGAGGCAGTTCTATCCCAGCCCTTCTCACAGATGGGCTGTGAGATCCTTTCTAGCCCCATCAGCAAAGGGAAGACAGCCATTCCCACGACTGAACAGAGCCCAACTCCCACAATCCCTTGCTGTGCCGAAGTCTCCTTCCCATTCTCCTTGAATTGCAATTGGAAATTGCATTGCATGATTCCAGCACAGTTGGGAAGGAGGCAGGATGCCTCCTGCGAGTACTGAGTCCCTAGAGGAGGGGCTCGCTGCAGTGGCGGTGCTGGGCCCTCCCACTCTGCGGGGGGAGCCTTCTCAGTGGGCAGGTGCTGTGCGCCGCAATCTGCCTGCCCGCGGAGACAGTCTTTCAAGCACGCTGCTGTTACCTATTGATGTGGGGAGAGCCCGTGGATAAAAGCAGAGCAGATTAACTGAGCCTCTGAATCCGGCTGTTTGGTGAAATTATTGTCTAATCTGATGTTGGAGCTTTTTTGCTGCATTCTGTGTACATCAGGGCTATTTAGAACTGCTCACACAGTCGCTGGTGCCGTAGAAACTGCCCGTCCTTGTGCACACTCGTCCCAGTCAGGCGTGGGCCACTGCGGGAGGAAGAAGAGGCTTGGTGACCTCTTGGGCGTCTGCAGGAGGAAGGAAGGTGGCAGAGGGATCCCCAGCTCCTCTAGCCTCTTCTCACATAGCCCCATCCCAGCCACCCTCAAGTCCACACCTGGCCGTGAGTGGGGACAGGGAAACTGCCCTGTGCCTGAAAGATGATGAGCCTGATACCCAGAAGGGGTTTGTGCGTGCATGCGTGCATGCGTGTAGATGCATATGTGTGCGTGCAGATGTGTGCGCACAGGCACGCTTCCATGTGTGTACGTGTGTGTGTCCAGATGAGTTCCCCTTCTAGACCCTACTTTAACAAGCTGCGTGACCCCGGCACATATCCGTTGGCTCTTTGCCAGGAGCATGTGGAGTTATTAAAATAGTACACATGTCCAGACGTCTCTCTCCTAGATGCAGGCCCAGGGTGAGGCTTCAGCAGCTGTATTTCCTAGGGGTGTGCAGCGGATCCTGAGGCCAATTTGGGGGGAGATTTCCTGGATTTGAGACCAGCTCCTTCGAAAACGGCGGGAAAATGAAGTGGGTAAGAGCACGTGGTCCCAGCCACACAGACCAGGGTTTGGATTCTGGCTCTGTCCACACAGGATACGGCCTTAGGTGAGTTGCTAGATTTGCCCCTCCCTCCTCATCTGCTCTAGGGGCCTGAGATTAGTGACCTCACGAAGTATAGGAAGCATGTGGCAAGCGCCTGGCATGTGATGAGTTCTCCCTAAATGTTAGGTCTCGGTGTGTGTGTGTGTGTGTGTGTGTGTGTGTGTGTGTTTTGCTGTACCCTAATGAATGGATAGAAACCTCTCAAGTAAGTCCAAGGTGGAATGCCTTCGAGAAATGAGATGGCAGTGCTCAGTTATGTTAGTGTAATTGGCAATAAGGAAACCAATTAATGCATTCTTTGTAATAGTTATTAACAGGAAAGGGAGTATGCGAAGAAAGGTCCTCTGGGGCCAGAGAGAGATGCCAGCATGCCTCGTTTGCAATAGTGATTCTTAAACTTCAGTGCCCATCAGCATTGCCTGGGTCCTTGGTTAAGTGGGCAGAATCCTGGGCCCCCTGGCCGCGGAGTCTCTGACTTCGAATTTGTAGTTTTGGCAGGTAAGACCAGATGGATGTGCAGAGGACGGTCTGCAGCCCCTCCTCCGACAAAGGCTGGTCCAGAGTGAAAGATCAAAGTGGATGATTAGGGGAAGGGGGAGCTGGGTGGATGGGGCAGGCGAGAACGGGGTCCCAGGTACTGTGAGAGGAGCTGAGCTTTGAATGCACACGCAGGATTCGGAAACGACAGGGCAGCATACTTTGGATTCGGCATGGTGAGCAGATGGCAGAGGGCTCTGGTGACCAGGGAGCCCTGGCTCTTCTCCCCGCCACCCGCGGCTGACATGGCCACGTAGGTGGGCAGCACGCTGGGATGTCGGCCACTGGGAACGGTTAGCCAGGACGCCTGCTGAGGGGTCATGAACCTGGAGTGTGTGTCCCTTTGTCCTCTGTTTAAGGCCCAAGCTGGCCACTTTTAAGTTGCCAGGCAGAGCCCAGAGGGTTCAGCAGCTGTCGCCCTTGGGCTCACGCAGAAGTCAGAGCTTACGAGCCACCTGGAGCAGGAGATCTGGACGTGTAAGTGGATATGAGATACTCAGGACTCTGGAGCGGGCTGGCCGGGCTGGCCGGGCTGGGCGAAGAAGCCCTGGAGATGAAAGGAGGAGTTGTGATTTGAATGCCGGGGTTCCGGGGTGCCTGGGTAGCGCAGTCGTTGAGGCGTCTGCCTTCAGCTCAGGGCGTGATCCCGGCGTACCGGGATCGAGTCCCACATCAGGCTCCTCTGCTGTGAGCCTGCTTCTTCCTCTCCCACTCCCCCTGCTGTGTTCCCTCTCTCGCTGGCTATCTCTCTGTCACATAAATAAATAAAATCTTTAAAAAAAAAAAAAAGAAATGAATGCCGGGGCTCCTTATTACGGGCCATGTGAGCTGATAGGGGCCTCGGCTGGAGTCCCAGGTCTGCAAAGGGCCAGTGTCCTCTTGATAAAGTCTGAACCAAGATATCCCCATCCATGGCCTTTGCATTTGCTGGTTCCTGGAGAGCACATTTTCTGGGGTCTTCCGTGGGTCAGGAAGAGCTAGAGATAAGAAGGGATAGAGGGGGAGGGAATGTTTATTCAGCATCTGTGTGCCAGGCTGTATGCTTATGTGATTTCTCTCCTTCCCTCCCCTCCTTAGGAGGTAGATGTCATTAGTCTCATTTTACAGATGGAGAAAGAAAGGCCCGGAAAGGTAAAGCAGTTTCTTAATCTGCACAGCTAGGACTTGGCAAAGCCTGGGCTTGAACTCACTTTATCTGGCTCCAACAAATCACCTGTTTCTCAGTGAACATCGGAGAGGCCTTCCTGCTCTGTCCTCAGGTGCAGGCCACTCAGAAGCCGGGCGCCTCCGCTGGGGTGAGGGGAACCGTGTGGGCAGAGCGCCCCGGAGTCCCGTGACATGTGGGGACTCTGTTCTGTGCCCTCTGTCAACAATCCAGCCTTCAGTAATGTCGCCCTGGCTGCCGGCCGCTTTCACCACAGCCAGACCCCCCACCCACACAGGCGAAGGCTGTGGCCGAGGGCACTCTAGAGGGGGAGGAGGAAGTGCCCTCCAGAGGGCCTGTTGCAAAGCCCCTGAATGGCCCCATTGAGGCCGGGCAGGATGACAATGGGCCTGTTGGGGCCCTCAGTCAGGGTCCACCGAGGTGAGAGGGCTGGGGCTGGACAGGCTGTGCTGGTCAGAGGCCAGATGCTGACTTCCAGGGCTGGGAGCCAGCGCCTCTGACGTGCTCTGAAATGCCAGCTCTGCTTAATGGGGAGCAGCTGGGGCGGGCTCCACATTCCTCCCCATGCCAGGAAGACCGCGTGAACCCCATTCCCTAGGCCATGGCCAACCCCGGGCCTTTTCCCTGCTCATCTCTCTCGGGGCCAGACCCTGCTCCTTAGACCCTGGGGACTGTGGTTGGCCCTTTCCAGTGTCCCCTTAGTTCTCAGGGGCATCGTTCTTAGTCTCTTTGGAGAAATATCAGGCCTCCCAACAACTTAGGGCACCCACAGGTGGGGTTACTAGATAAAGCGCAGTTAAATCTGAATTTAAATAATAATGCTTAAGTATGTAACAAATATTAATGAATGATAAAGCCTGAACCAAGATATCAGTCCATTTGGTATGTCATGGGACACACTTAAAGAATTGTTGGTTGTTTATCTGAAATTCCAGTTTAACTGGGTATCCAGTTTAACTGGGTAACCTGAGCCAAGGGAGCCATGTGGGCACATATGTGGGGTCACTAGGACTCAGCTAGGTTTTCTGAGATGCCACCAAGGTGGGCATGGGAGAAGAAGCCTCTCCTGGCCCCACTATCCACGTCTTACTTCCCAGACATAACATGCAGCACTTTCCAAGACAGCCATTGTCCCATTGTTGTGACTCACCCCCGCTTCCAGGAGCTGTATCTCTTTCCCCCACCTCCCACGGTGAGAAGGTGAATTTCCAATTGGTGACTCTGCACCGAGCACCTGATTCCACAGTGGCTGAACCCTGTTGATTTAATGGCGGACAAACCAGACATAGTCTCTGCTCTTGGAGGAGCTTACCGGCCAGTAGGGGAGACAGCAGTGAGCAAAAGGCAGCCATGATTCAGCAAACCATAAACACGGTGGGTGGGTGGTGGGAGTCACAGAGGGGCTCTGAAACCCCAGGAGGACATCTCACCCACACCTGCAGGGCTGGCCGAACACAGAGAATGGGTCTTAGAGCTAGAGGATCCAAGCTGACATGCTGGGCCATGTCACAGGACTGACCAGCTGTGTGGCCCTGGGCATGTTATTCAACCTCTCTGAGCCTGGGTTTTCCTCATTTATAAGGTGGAAATGAGAGGCCCTGCCTCTAGGGACCAATGGGAGGTTCCAAGGAGAATGGTAAATGTGACTGGTATGGCCCACAGTGTGGGTTCTAGGGGAACATGCATGTGTGTTGGCGAGTGGAGGGAGGAGTTGAAGGAGAAGAGAGAGACGGGGGTGGGCAGGAATGCTTGGGTTCCATGCCTGCTGAATGCCTCTCCATACCAGCCTCCCCGGGACACTAGTTCTCTGCTTTTACTCAATCTCTGGGTGTTCTTGTCAGTCTTCTGTAGCAGCCTCCTTCCGTCTCAGGTGACTGACGGTGATACCAGAGGCTTATGTGGTATTTACCGTTGGCAAAGCACGGCAATTAAGAACATGGGCTGGGGATTCAAACAGGCCTGGGTTCAAACCCTGTCTCTACTTTGTGACCTCAGGTGAGTACTTAACCTCTCTGTGCCTTAGCTTCTTCATCTGTAAAATGGATCCTCACGGCATGGTTGAGAGGATGAAAAGACATTATTCCCATAAGGCACTTAGCATGGACCCCAGCACACAGCAGATGCCCCAGAAGCGGGCAACTATTAAGAGAGTTTTTTTTTTTTTTTAATCATAACAGCCTTGCAAGGTAGTAATTATCAGGCGGAGAGTGAAGCTCAGAGAGGTTAGGTAACCAGCCCACAGAGGCATAGCCAGAAGGGGCCGCTGTGGGAGATTAAACCCCAGGCTTCAGAGGAGGGACAAGTGTTCTGGGGACTGTGCCTCCAGCTCTCAGCCGGCGCCTCTCCAGGGCCAGGCCACCATCAGGCCCCCCTCGCCCAGGGCTGGTCTGGGTATCTCGGGAGATCCCGGCATGCCTATTTGTGTTAAGCCTTGTCCTGCCCAGCCTCCTGGGAGCGGGGAGAAAGAGCATCCTTTAGGAATCTGAGGATTTATGCGCCTCACACATCCACTCTTCCTTTGCCGGGCTTGAAGTCTGAGCTGTGGGCGTTTTTATTACCCTCTTGAACCTTTTTGTTAACTGATGCCCGCACAATTATCTTGTTGGCATGGATGCTAGTTTTATTGTCTTGAGCACAAAAGCAGCTTTGAAAAGAGGGGGCATTTCTGGGGAGAGGCTGGAAGTGGGCCTCTCACAGGAGAAGGCAAACTTCCACCGGCCACGTCGCCCTCCTGTGGGAGCAGGTGGACTAAATTGCTCCTTCAGGCAGGACTCTGGTTTCTCCTAGAGTAAGAATCAACAACCCGTTACTGTTCATGATTGTTCATTGAAGGCAAGGAGATGGGAGCCACCCTTTACTGAGCACTCGCTGCGTGCAGCACTGTGGGGGGCCTTCCCACGCAGCATCAGGTTAGGTGCCCCGACTACCCGCCGGGGTTAGGCCTTAGGTCCATTTTGCAAATGAGTAACATGAGCTGGAGAGACTGGTTGATGTCATCAAAGTCAAGCGGCTGGTAAATGGTAGCAGCAGCTTTGGAGCTCAAGAGTGGCCCCGAGTGCGTGCTCTGCTGTCACCCATGGGCCTAGCTCACCTTCAAGGTTTCAGCTAAGGCCGGAAGGTGCCCCACCACCACACAGTGGGCACGCGGCCACCTGGCACCAGCGGTCCCCAACTTCAGAACGGAAGGCAGGGGTATACGGGACAAGAGCTGCATTCTGATCTCCCCTCTTTTCTTAAAGAGGATCAAGGATTTTCAATACATGGAGGGAGGAGAGAAGGTTTTCTGAGGACAGGAAGAGTCATGCCATGAGGGATGGCGTGAGGAGACCTCCTCTGACTGCGTCCGTGCGGGAAGGAGATGGTGCATGGCAGGCTGGAGGCTGACGCGTGAGGGCCTTGGAGACAGTCAGGGACATTTGGTCTCAATCCCCGAAAGTGGGAACCATGTTGGAATTCCGAATGAGGGAAGGCAGGCTGAAAATTCATCTCAGGGATTCAGCTCGGGACACTGAAAGGGATGGAGACTGGAGGCAGAGGATTGCTGGTGATCCCAGGACCGCTACTGATGCTGGTGGTGATGGCCAATGTTTGACGAGGGCTTACTATGTGCTAGGTACGATTCTAAGACTTGTACACGTATGATCTCATTCAACGATCGCAACAGTCTTATAAGGAAGGAACTGCTATTAGCCCCATTTTACAGATGAAGCCATTGTGACAGCAAGGCCTGGAGTGGGGTGGGCATGGAAGCTGGAGAAGAAGCAGTAGATCCAAGACCATCAAAGGGAGGATGAGCGCCGGACCTGGTGTCTCATGCTGAGGAAGGAATGATGGAGGAGAGGCCCTGCAGTGACTCCTACAGTAAGCTATTGCTTTTTTATAGGAGCCAGTTTCCTGGCGGTAGCTATTGGAGAAGTGACCACCTGGCCGGCAGAGGCAAGGTAGCAACTCCCGTAACGCCTGTGTGAAAACGTCCACGTGATATTTAAAAGGATGAATCTTAATAAGTCAGTGCCAAACACAGACACCTCAGCCTGAGTAAGATCCGCAGCTTCGGTGCAGGGAGGATGGCTCAAGACAAGGGGACCCCAGATGGGTGAGTTCTGAGAAGACTTGTGCCAGCCAGCGGCTTCTGTCAGGGCGTGTCAGCTCCACACGGGACTGCTTTGGGTCCCTTTCCCTTGAGCCTCTTGCCCTTCCTTCCTACATGCACTCGGTCTGACGCCAAGCCGCTCATGCTCAAGCGTTTATGGCCAACGCCGGGTTACTAAGAAGCCCTCCTGCCAGGTCCCACGCTGGCGTTTTAACAGACTTTCAGGAGTTTGGCTAATGGAGGCGGGGCTGAATCCCTGTGAGCTGGGCAGGGACAGGAGAGATTTATGCATTCCCCCGCTCCCCTAAAAAATGTAGAGGGAGAGAGCTGGAGTCTGTGCTTGTGCTCCACACCAGCAGTGCCTGGAATCCAGAGGCCTTGGACCCAGATCCCCAGGAAAGTCACAACCTGCACCCTCAGCCGGATCGGACACGGGAGGTGGGGTCAGGTGCACGACCCTCCTCTCAGGCTGGTGGTGTGGAAGGCAGCCCTCAGCTCCCAGTCCCACCTCGGTGGTACAGAGTCAGTACGAGCGGGGGCGCTCCAGTCGGCTGGGCCGGAGTTGGGTCCTGGCCTCGTGCTTACTTTCTATGTGACCTTAGTTTTCTCATTTGCAAAATGGGGATAAGGATGGTACCTTCCTTATAGTGTTGAGAGGACTCAATCAGAGAAGTCCTATAGCGTGCTGATCCCAGGACCTGCACCTAGTAAGTGTTCACTCAGTGTAAGCTGCCCTTGTTGGCCCTGTCCCACTCGGAACCCCTCCGGAAGACCTAAGACTTCTCCATGGGTGTTGTGACTAAGCCTGGTACCACGGGTTGTGGGGTGGCAGTGAGCTGAGCCTGGGCCCCTGCCTGTTCTCGCTGCCTCTCTCTGCTAAATACATGGGGTAATGGGAGGTTAATGCTGCCCTGAGAGCAGAAGCCCTCTCCCCTGGAATCCTAGATAGGGCCTTGTAGGATTCTTTCCCGGCTCCACAAAGATTTACATCAGCGGTAACAGGAGTTCTAGGCACTACTTATAGAGCACCTACTGTGTGCCAGGCCCTGGTTTGGTTAATCCTGCAAACATTCTGTACAATAAACATTGTTATGACCCGCATTTGACACGGGAGGGAACAGAGGCACAGCAAGGCTAGGCCACTCGTTTGCACTTGGAGTCGTATAGCCGACATCAGAAGCCGGACTCAAACTCCTAACCTCTAGGCCATTCTGGGCCAAGGAGTTTCAAGCCATTACTTCTGCACGATGCATGAAATTTTCATAACCTGCCAACAGCCCAGGAGGTTTGCTGTTTCTCTGAGCACAGGGGACCAGAGCCATCTGTTGGGTGCTTTTTTGAGGGAGCTGGTGTGACTTGTTTCAGGGTAGAATACAGAGAAATAGCATCACTTTTTTTTCCGCCGTGGTAAAAATAACCTGCAGGGCTGGGAGAACACATGGAGCGTGCTGGGAGGCTCACATTGGGGGGAGGACAGACCTGGAGGGCAGGGCGTGGCCATCTGCCCGAGTGCTGCGATCCGCCCAACCCGGGGACAACATCAGCCTGACCTGCCAGGACCTGTCCGGCCACCAGCATCCGCCTTCAGGAACAGGGGTCTTCCAAAGAGCCTTAGGCCCAAGGCAGCTCAAGGGACAGCGAAAGGTCTATGGGGGGAGCAGGGTGCCATTTCCAAACCCATTGTCCGTTCCTCGGGTGTGGCAGGGACCATATCCATATCCCTCTCACTCTTTATATCAGCCAGCCCCAGACACAGACTGGGCATGGCTTTTTGATCATGAAGACTGTTTAAAAAAAATGAAAAACTGGAAGTAGTTGGTGAGGTTGAGATTATGTTAATATATGCAGTTTCCATTGCTGCGAGGATTAAAATAGCTTCCTTTTAGGAAAACTGGAGCTACTCACTGTCAGTCTGCCTTCTAGGCCACCACTGCCTGGATTCCAGGACTGGTGGGCACAGGGTACAATTAGGAGGGCCTCCCTGGCTATCCCAGGCTATGGAGCTTTGCCCAAGCGGAAGGTCAAAGACAAGAGCAAAGCCTTACCAGCGTGTTTAATAGAACTCGGTTTGCTGACCTTCCGTGAGAATACTTCTCAGCATTAAACACCCAGGGACATATTCTAATCCTCCCCAGGGAGTATCTGTTCTTTAGGCTTGGTTCTCCTGGGGCACCTAACATCTGTGCTAGATATGTGCTAAATAAAATCTTGATTGATTTGAAGGTTGGTTTCAAATTCAATAACCATAATTTGTTGAATGCCTACCATGGGCTGAGGGTTTTTTTTTTTAAATATATATATAAGATTTCTCATGTCTTGCTCGTAATAAACTTCTAAGGAAATTATAATTATGTCCATTTTGCAGAAGGCATAACTGAGAGTTACTCTTTATGATTGACTTGCCAAGGATCAGAGAACTAACTGGTGGCAGAGCTGGGATTTGGACCAGGTGTCCACACTCATAATCACTTTGCCAGCCTGCTTTCCCCAGCCATGGAGCCCAAGACAGCACCTTTGGGGTTATTGCTGGGGTCCTTGGGCATCTGCTTGACACCATGAATGGATGGATGTTCAGAGGGGCTCCTGAAAGGAGAACTGGGGACAGGGCCCCCCATGATTCCAGGTCAGAGTTGGGGTGCCCTAGCCACCCCCAACCCCTCAAGGAGACTTGGAAAATTTCGAGTAAGGTAATCCAGAACCTGATTTTAAGGGCAGTATGAGCACAGAGAGAAGAAAATACGAGGGAAAGAAAGGAAGAAGGGAGGGACTTTGTTTATTATGCCTCTTCTATGTGCCCAGTCCGGTGCTTGGCAGCATGGGGAGGGAGAGGGCAGTACAGGGTGAACGAGAAGGGCAGAATTTGTGCTTTCATGGGCCTTACAGCCTGCTGGGGAAAATATGCACGAATCACATCATTTCGAGGAGGAGGGGTGGGGAAGAGGAGGGAGGAAAGGGGACTGACTGTCCAAAGCAGGGTAACATGGTGGAAGGTGGTATATTATGACCTTAGGCTTTGGAGTGAAAGAGACTGGACTTAAGAACTGTCCTTGCTCCTTCCTATGCAAGATGCTTCAACTCTAAGCTTAGTTTCCTCATCTGAAAAATGGTGATAAGAGTTTCTCCCTTCCAGGGTGCTTGGGAGGGTCCAGTGAAATTGCTCTCAGAAAGCCCTTAGCAGGAAGTCTGACACATACAGTGCCTGTGAACGGTGGCTATTACTAGCCATTATCTGGTTTCTCTGACCCAAGCAGGTCCAAAACAGCTGATGAGGACGGTTGGGAGAAGTAGGTGGTCTGACAGCCTAGTCAACAGAGCACAGTGAAACCTCTGACAGCCTGACAGCAAAGGAAGAGGGGACCAAAAAATTCGACAGTCTGATCAGTCCTTGGAGCAATTAATGATGGTTCTGATGCTTCTTGGGCCATGAAGAAGAGGTAAATTTCTGTCCAGTGCACGCTGATGTTTGGAAAGGTGAGAATGTATAATATAGAACTTCATGGGGTGTAAAGAGGGCTCAAATAAAGGTTTGGGCACCAGTTATGGTTTCCATGTCCTGTGGTCCAGGCTCAGGCAGAGAATAGGGCCCCTAGACGTATGTCTGTGGAGAAGCCATCGGAGCCTGTCAGCCTTGTCTGGGCTGGATTTCCAGTTTTAGAGATGTAGATCTTAAATGTGGGTGACAGATGTGGGAGAGGCCCATCCAGGAGATGAAAAGACAACCCCATCTGTTTGGTTCTGGGGAAAGTATGGAGATCATGAGAAGTAGATGGTGGCTTTTCCTAGTGGGGAACACATGGGTGAGTTTTCAAGTGGGGATAAGGGGTTCACAGCTAACATAGACACCTAAACCTGATACCCTGCCCCTTGGTGTAATGGGTAAAGTTGGCAGATGGGGCTTGTTTGTTAGGGGAGATCAGGGAGGACATTCCTGGCCACTGTGACGAGTCTCTCCCCGGTAGCGGAGGTCATGTAGCTTTTAGTGCATGGGCTTTGTGACAGCTCTTCGAAGGTGGTGGAACTCCTGCAGGCACAAGGCTTCTGCTGCTGTAACGTCTGGCTGCCTAGTGCAGTGCAGAGCTGTGCGCTGGAGTCCCGAACCACTCTTGGAGCATGGCCAGTTAGGTCCAGCCCCTGGGCCACACGGTGGCATCTGTCGGAAGAAGCAGCAGTAGCTGGGAGGACACAGCTAATACCAGGAGGTACAGTGCACTTAGAAACATACGCAAATCTTACCCTCTTTGCTTATGATCCTTCCACTTGGTCAGGAAAATTTAAAGTCATTTATTGAACATTAACATACATCAGATTCTCTGCGAGTCCACTTATGTTGTCATTTAATCACCTCGTGGCAACCCCACGAGGTAAGTTCTTTTATTCCCATTTATAATGATGAGAAAATGGGTAAAGAGAAGGACCGATGTCCAAGGTCACACAGCTAGGAAGTGATAGAGCAGGAGTTCATTCTCAGATCTGTCCTTTCCTTATTCCGAGCTCATACCGAGTACCCTGGATCCCTTTAATTTGAGGGTCAGTAGCAAATGTTTAAGGTAAAGTTGGCATGTTGATGGCCCTCAGGCTAAAATACGTCTGTGGATACATTTGTTCATCTGGCACAGTGTTTTAAAAATTTCTTGAATGACTTTAGTTAGTGTTTTCTATTTGCCACAGGCCCCACCACTCCCAGTTGTCTTACACCTGGCCAACTGCTTGCCCCTTTAGGAATGTGAATGTCCAGTTCTTGGCTACACCTTTCTTTTGCTTGAGTCAGTGATTGGACCAAAGGGATTGATAGTGTCCTACGAAAAGAATGCTCTCTTTCTCCCTGGGAAGGGGAAAGAAGGGCTGGTAGCTCTCCCAGACTTGAGAGGATTGAGGACCTTCTGAGGCCTTAGGTTTTACTTTTGTGCTCAAAATTCAGCTGTCATGAATTCAAGTTTCATAGTGGATCTGAAGAGGACAATGGAGAGGGAAATGCTTTATCCTGTCCTTGGAGAAGAAAAGGAAAGTTCTCCCATATTTATCAGTGCTCCAAGCAGGCACACCTTGCAGCCAGTTAACCCTTGGCAAGGTGTTATCCGCACCGCACACTTCTGGGGGCACCTACTATGAACAAAGTACTGTGTGAAATTCTGGGAGGGATGGCTGCATGCATCTAGGGACAATCAAATTCATAAGGAACTAATTAAAGGCAGACTGTACTAATTTGTGGTGGGTCTGAAATTTGGAGGGTTTTGTTCCAGAGAAGTAGGGTAAGTGGCATTCCAGGTAGAGAGAACATGATGGACAGAGGCACAGAGATCAGAAAACATGGGAGGTACTCAGGAAACGAGAGTCACTGATGTTCTGGAAGATATGGAGGGAAGAGCACGAGCAGAGAACCAAACAACAGACCGTACTTGCTTTGGTAGCCCAGGCATGAATAGTAGCAAGCATTTATTTCTTACATATACACTTACTCTATATATTGCTTATATATATACCTATATATATCCAGGGCAGGTTAAAAGCGTGTTATATTTATATATCATCTCCTCTGATCTTCACAACATACGGGTGGATACTCTTATTATCACATTTGCAGATTAGGAAACTGATGCAAAGAGTTCAGTGTTACAGTCAGGGTCACCTAGCTAGTAAGCCAGGCAGTCTGGCCCTGAGCCCATGCTCCTGAACTTGGTCCTGTGCTCTTTCCAACAGCAGCCAGCTGACCTGGCACGAGGGGTGTCAGACTATGGCAAGAGATCGAGAGAGGTTTCCACGCTAATGGCACCATTTTCCAAGATTGGAATCAAGGCCCTTCTCTGGATGGCATGCCCCCCCTTACAGTTTGTCTTCTCCCGCTTACCCCTCCCAAGCCCCTTGTACTCCAGCCCAACCGAACTCTTTTGGAAGAGCATGAGCTCATGAGTCCTATGGACGTAGGGTCAGATTCTGGCTTACCACTGCCTACCTCTGATGCCTCTGGCCAGATTACTTACCCTCTTTTAGCCTCTGTCTTCCCAGCTGTAAAACATGGGTGGTGATCGTACCTGCCCCATAGAAATCTTGTGAGAATTGAAGGACATAAGTGCAGGGCATTTAACACGGGGCCTGGCACAGAGGCATTGCCCAATAGACAGCTGCTTTGAGCACAGAATTAATCCCACAAGTGGTCATCACATAGGTCTAAGATTGGCAGGAGTGTGGGTGTGCTTTTAGTGAGGGTCCGTGAACTGCATGCTACCCTCCGTGTGAGAGGCTCCAGGTAGGGCCAGGTGGCTGACAGTTGCTGCACCCTTGCTCTGCTGGTGTCAGGAAGGTTACCCCCTGGTTCCCTTGCTGGTTCCCTTATTGCTGGTTCCCCCAGCTGGAGCCTGGCCTGCTGTCAGCCCTGCCTGTCTCTAGATAGTGGGAGCAGACATCTTTTGGTGTTGGTGCCCAGACAGGCAGGGAATCAAGAAGCCGCCCCTGCCTTTGTCCAGACAGATCCATGTGTGCAGTAGAAGCCACAGCTCACAAGAGTTCAAGGAGCGCTGAACCTTGTGAGGTGCCCACCAACTCCGGTCCCCCTCTGCCTTGGCCTCTGCCCGTAGAAGCCGTGGCTGCTGTTGCCACCTGGTGGCGTGTTGCGGCAACACATGCAGAGGGACTTGCACAATCTTGTTCAAGGCCACAGGGCTCAGGCATCCTGGAAAGTGCAGACCCCGGCCAACCTGTTCATGGGACAGAGGACAAAGCTGAGATCCAGAGGGCCAGACAGTGAGGTTCAGGAGAAGGCGTACAGGGAGAGGGGTCACGTGGCCTAGGTTCTGACTCCACGCCCCTCATTGGGATTTCGGACAAACGACCGAACTTGTAGGAGTCTGTTTCTTACCTAAAATGGGGTGAAAATGCACATCTACACACAAGGGCATTGTGGGGCTCCCGTGAAGGACTTTATAGACTTTGAAGCGCTTTGCAAGTGGGAGAGGTGGGAGAGGTGGAGGAGGTGGCGGTTACGAGGTGGTAGCTGCCAAGCGATATCACTGCTCCCTGTTGGGAAGGACCACAGACCACCCAAGCCGAGCAGGGAGACAGGAGCAGGACTGGATGTGGGTCTTCCCTCTTTGCTGGCCCACCATATCTTTAGGGTGGGGGACACGCTGAGGTCCTCAGTGTCGGCCTCGTGCCCCGGGCCTTTTCTCCTCCTGGACCTTGCCTGAGGCCTCCTCGCCCAAAGGCGGCTGCAGATGGAGAATGCCTAGTGCCTGCAGTGCTCAGCTCTGGGAATGGAGCCTGTGGCTGGGTTTCCCGCAAGGACAAAATTCTGAGTCTGAATGAGGGACAAGACACAGCACTCCAAAATGAGGCCACAGAGAAGGGCTGGACTCAGCCACGGGAATGAGATGGTATCTGGGCCCGGTCATGAACTACTAGCTCATCCCTTCCTGCTGACGGACAAAGGGCCCTGGGTCAGGCAGTCATCCCAGAGGCTTTGCGCTGTCCTGCTGTGGCAGCTGTCAGGACCGATCCAGCCTCAAAGCCTGGAATGTCTGGTTGCCCCACTAGCAGTGGAGGATTTGGGTCAGGCTAGGCCATCCCCATCCTCAGGCCCTAAGGGTCCTCTTCCGGTTGTGATGTGCTCTCCTGCACATAACATCCCCCCTTCCACTGGCATTAGAGGCAGTTGGTGTTTATTGAGTATCTACTATATGCTAGAATTGTGTTGAATGTTTTCACAGATACTGTCTCATTTCTTCCTTAAAGCAGGGGGTAGTTGTTCCCCTATTACAGATGAAGAAACTGAGGCTTCCAGAGATTGCTATTCAGTTAGTGAAGTGGGAGCTTGGTTTTCAGCTTAGACTTTTTGCTTTCTTGTCTTTATGCTCATCTTCCAAAAAGAGACCTGGAATGAAGGCCTAACTAGGGGTGAGTCCCAGGCTTCACTGAGTAGAGGGGAGGATCCCAGTGACACACTTTGCCAGAGACCCCCTAAAATGCACCCTGGCAAGGTTTTGCCCTGCGAACCAACCTCATTCCCATTCTCTTAGCAATTACCTCTGTGAATAGTTACTTGTGCATCATTCCAGAAATTTTTGTACAAAAACAAGCATATTCGAATACATCTCTCCTCCCCCACTTGGAATCTCTCCATACTCACAGAGGCCTTTTTTCGCTCTTCACCATCTCTTGACGCAGAGATCAAATGTCCTCTCTTTAACTTCCATATTACAGTCTCTTGTATGGCTATTGGCTCTACACAGTGTATTGACTGTTGCCCTCCTGGTGGACATTTTGGCTGTTCTGGGTTTTTACCATCATGAGCAGCGTGTTCATTATACCTTTATCTTTGCACAGTTGCGCAGGAAGGACTGTGAGATGGATTCCTGGAAGCAGAATTGTTGGGTCAAAGTATATACTTTTGGATGTTGCTAAATAACACTGCCGAATGCTTCTCTGGAAAGTTTGTACCAGGTTGTACTCCCACCAGCAGTGGGAGGAGTAAGCTTTTCCACCTGGAAGATAAGTCAGTCCAGTAGTGAGGTTGGACGCTAGTTTAGAAAGCATGATTCCAGTGGTACCCAGGATCGACTCCCCCTACCCGCTTCAAGAATCTCCCCTTCCAGCTGCCATGCTGTCAGGAAATCTCACTCATTCCTTGACCTGGAATTGGCATTATCTCCTGGTGTTGTCTCTGGAGGACTCAGCTGTCTAGGAACAGACATCAGTCCCAGAGGAACAAATCTGGGCTCTGGGAAGGGTGTTAAGGAAAGCCTGCTGCATTCGTTAGCCATGGACTTGGTCAGGGTCACTTCATGACTTTTATGGGCCCTTGGCCCTTCTGCCTTTGGGGACCCCTCCTCCATTAAAAAAATAAAAAAGATATTGAAAAGTTTATTTAATGACTGCATTGGTATAAAACAAATATAATCCAGGCTGGATTGTACTCATTGTTTCTTCTGATTACAAAAAAAAAAAAAAATTAAAACATTTCCATGGGTTCTACGAATATCATGGACCCTAAGCACTGTGCCTAATGGTTCAGTTAGCTCCGGACTTGTTCCCTGGGTTAGCCCTGCTCTCACCTGCCTCCTTACCTGTTGTCTTCCTCCTTCACCTTGGCTTTGGCACTGGAAAGGTATGACATTCCAGCCATTTGAATATAGCTGGCCACCAGAAAAAGCACTGAGTAACATTTGGACCAGGTCTGGGCCAATAATAACCACTCACAGCAGCAGAAAATTGCAGTTTCCGGAGTCACTCACCAACATGGTTATCTTAAAATATTACACCCATTTTACAGATTAGGAAGTGGGGACCGTGAAACAGAGAAAAGAAAAGTGTCTGGTCTGAGACAGAGAGTTAGTCAGAAATAAAATTCTAGAAACTGCCACCTTGGCTCGCTTCACACCCTCCTGCACGGCCAGCTCTCTGCCGGCCTGGGTCAACCCTGATCCTAGGATACATCTTTGTCCTTTGAACAGCCTCAATCGTGCACCTTTACCGAAGACAAGGCGGTGACAGTGCCACAGCCCGACAGGCACAGGAGCGAAGCTCCACATATTTGGGCGACATATGGAAGCCAATTGCAGCCATGCTTCCCAAATCTCTCCCTAAATAACTGACTTCAGTTTGTATGTGTATGTTTTTTTAAACTAGAGTAAAATTGATTGTCACACATGCCTGCGATCTTATTTTAATGTAAGTAGAGCATGATTTGAAATTCGGATTTGGATGGCTCAGCATTAATTACCTCCCGACTGCACTTTTTATTTATGGAGTGTGCTTACTGTCGTTAGCCAGGAGGATGCCGGAAGGGCATGGAAGGACGATTAATCACAAGAAGGTGGATTTAATCAGTAGTTGTGGATAGCAAAATGGGAAATGGATTTATTTCTTTTTTATTCACATTTCATCTCATTTCCACATTCTTCAGATTCATCTCACTCCTTTGCCACGTGCCCCCTCCGTTCCTCTTCTAGGAATCCTGCTTCCATTCCCCTCCTGTTGCCCTATGCAGTGTCAGTCATGTCGACCTTCTAGGATGCTCCCCACCATCTGTACTCCTGACTGGGAGCAGCCGCAGGTTAAGGTTGGTAAAGCGAGGGCTCCCATCATGTCTTCCCCTCTTAAAAAAGCCATTGTGATGATTATCATTATTGTCTGCTTGTATTGAAAACGTACTATGTTATCACTCATATTATTTTACCTTCCAGTAACACTTTGGGGCAGGAATAATTACACCCAGCGCATAGATGTGAAACCTGAGGCTCAGAGAGGTTGAGTCAGTAGTTTGAAGTCACACAGCGCATCACCTTCCATCACACTGTACCATTCTCAGACAGGATAGCAGTCAGAAAGGGCTGCATAAAGCAAGCCCACCAAATAGCCAGGAGTGGGCAAGACGGAGGGCAAGAGCAACCTCCATGCTTGGACCGTCCAGTGTCCAAGCAGCCCTTGGAGGGAGGCAAATCAACTTTCATCCTGTTCCCAGCCCACTTTGCTTCTCCCTGTCTCCAGGCAGTGGTATTGATCTGGTTTCAAGTTGTTTGTTTTTTTAAAACTGAAAATCAAGTGCAGTTGGTAGAGCCTATTCACATAATACTTTCCCTCAGCACTTAGTTCCCTTCCAGGAAGGAGCCAGTGATCCCTCTAGAGCTCTCTGCTCAGGTGGAGACCTGGGAGTGCCCCCCCCCCCCCCCCGCCACCCAGGGCCCACTGACCGGGCGATAGGGAGGTTGTGCATAGCCCAGGAAACCCAAGCACACAGGCAATTGAGTGTAGCACTTGCGGGATCCACCGGGCACGGAGTGGGACCTTCTGGAGGCTTTGTGGGGACGGCTCTGCTGTAAAGGGGGTTACTGACCGGTGGAGTGGTGGAGCCAGGGAGATTGCATTTCCCGTAGAGCCAAGCGCCTCCAAATCCCATGGTTCAGAGCACCTTCCAGATGCCTGCGTGTGCTCTGGGCTCTCACATCAGTCGCAGGAGATGGTGAGGCACACCCGCTCACCCACATTTTACAGATTGGTAGCCAAGGGTTGTCGAGGTCAATTAAGCCAGTCTTGGTTATCGTGCATCTGTGAGAAAGACGGTCAGGCACAGGAGACCCGGGCCCTATATTCAAGGAGCCAGGGTGTGAGGGGGGCGGGGAGGAAAAAGAAATGTACCTGGACAGCTGGAGCGAAACAACTCGGGCTGGGTTTGAATCCCACCTCCGTTACTTCCCACTAATTAGCCTTTCCTGAGTCTCAGTTTGCTAACCTGCAAACGGGGTATAGTCACACTTACACTACGAGCTCCTTCTCCAGGTCTGCCTGTTGGCCGGCACGGTGCCCGGCACAGGGTCCGTGTGAATGAACATGTGATAAAAGAGGGGGTGTTGCTGTGAGTACTAACAGTGGTGCGTGGCTAACACATGCAGGTCGGGGGTCCACGGGAAGCACTCGTGGACGATGACTTTCGTCCTCCCTGGAGGGCTGAGGACCACGTGTACAGAGAGGTGCAGACCCAGGAAAGGCAGGCTTGCAGAAGAATGAGGGCATCTCTCAGCCAGACTTCCAAGGCAGGTCACGATGCTGACCGACCGAGGTGCACCTGAACAGGATCAAGGACACTGACGGACCGAGACGGGGCAGAACTTGACCAAACTGTAAGGCTGGCCAAGGACAGGATTGAAACCCAGAGACCCTTAACTCTCAGAGTGTCATTTCTGGACGATTCTGAGGTTTCTTTTACTCTTTTCCATTTCACCAACAGATTGTGTAGCCATCCGCTGTAAGATGCTCTTAGAATTTCAGATGGACTCTTATTTTTAGAAGCAACATCGCACTGAGCATTTGACAATGATTGATTCATTGCTCGGCTTATTTTTAATAAGCTTAAAGGCTGTGGTTGATCACTGTTTATAGACAGAGTTAATGCAGCATTTATGGTTCCTGACTCCACGGTCCTGGAACTCCTGGTGTCATCGTTAAAATGAGGACACCCACGTGTGAGAGTGTGTGGGGGCGCCCCTGTCACAGGGGCATCCCCACCCCTTTTGAGCATCTTGCTTCACCCCTGCAAGTCACCGGGCAGCTGCGACTTGGTTCCCAGTCTGACTAGAATGTCATTACGTTTCATTATGACTTTATTCTTCCTGTCAGAAGCCGGGTGATGAGGAGCTGGAGGCAGCCAGTAATTAAGCTTACCTGTCAGGCTTTCGCTCCGGCCAGAATGAAATGCAACTCCAACTTCTGCCTTTCATTTCCCTGGGTGTCCAGGCGTTGGAATTAAGCTCCTTATGGGAACAAGATCTGACCCAAAATGTTCGAACAGGGATTACCGAGATGGAAATTCAGTGAAGTTACCTCCTTGTCACGACCGGGAAGAGCTGTGAGCTCTCAGGCTGCTTGAGAAAATGACTTATTTGGGGAGGAAAATCGAGTTCCAAGCCATAATAGCCAGTGAAAGCAATTGCTGGGATCACAGCACTCAGACTCGATATTCATTCGTCCCCCAGAGAAGAGATGTGGGCTAGTCCAGAGACTTTGATGACGAAAAGTGCAAAGTCCACAGAATCTTTGAGGACCATTTGTCATCTGTGGGCAGGCCTGCCTCATGTCTGTGGCTTTGAGGGAGCTGTGTCAGATACTTCATTCCTGCCGATGGTCCGTACGAGCCAAAGGCTACAGGAAGCTTTGTTCTTGACTCCTGAAAATTATAGTCTGATGTACTTCAAAGGGATTCTAATGAGGACATTGGAGGCACAAAGAACTGAGCTGTGCAGATTCGGTTTGCAAGTCTGCAAAGTTGGCGTTACTTGGTCTCTCTAGCCAGCCTCTTGCTCCCTTGCCTGTGCCTGGTGACGACGGTCTTAGAGGCCCTCGTCATCCTCACCTGCATTTCCCCCCTTTGTCTCTGCTAGGCTCGTCTCACCCAGCATTTTATCTACAGCTCCTTTCTGAATTCTTTTCTCTCTCTTGGTATTAAAGGTTTGGCAGACATAGCCTTCCTTTCGAAAATGTTTATTAGGGGCGCCTGGGTGGCTCAGTGGGTTAAGCCTCCGACTCTTGGTTTCAGCTCAGGTCTTTATTTCAGGGTCCTGGGATGGAGTCCCGTGTCAGACTCTGCACTCAGCAGGGAGTCTCCTTCTCTGCCTCTCTCTCCCTCTGCCCCTCCCCCCACAAAATAAATAAATAAATCTTTTAAAAATTTTTTAAAAAATAAACTGTTTATTAACGACATTTTCCGAGAATCTATTAATCCTCAAAATACTCACTTAGATCTCTTCCCCCCCACATTGTCATATATATGTCTCTCTCTCTCTCTCTCTCTCAGGTGTTTTCTCTCTTGACTTTTTTTTTTTAAGATTTTATTTGTTTATTTATTAGAGACAGCCAGCGAGAGAGGGAACACAAGCAGGGGGAGTGGGAGAGGAAGAAGCAGGCTCCCAGCAGAGGAGCCTGATGTGGGGCTCGATCCCATAACACTGGGATCACGCCCTGAGCTGAAGGCAGATGCTTAATGACTGCGCTACCCAGGCGCCCCCTCTCTTGACTTTTTGAGCAGTTCTTTGGTCTTTGCCAAGAAAGAACTCACTCGGGCTTGCTGTCCTAGACTCTGCTCACATTTGCCACCTCTGTCCAGGTAGCTTTTAATATTGGCGAGAATCCAGGGAACCCCATCCCACCCTTAATGACGCCTTGGTAACCTGTAACCACCCACTCTTTCCAAGGGTGCTTCTAGAACAGTCCCCAAAGTACAAAGTTGCAGAATGTCCAGTCTGGAAGGAACCTTATAACTAGCTCTGTCCCTCACTAAGGATAGAGTAACGGAAGCCCAGAGAGGAGAAGCCACTTGCCCAAAGTCACAGAGGAGGTGGAGACAGAGTCAGAGTAAGGCCCCGGCCCTCTTGGTGACCCTTTGCTCTCTCCTTTGAGAATTCATGTCTGCGTGCAAGTGCCAGACCAGAATTCAACATCCTTATTGAGTCAGAATTGTAGCTCTCACTTAGGGAGCATGAACTATGCACCAAGCATTAGGCTAAGTGCTTCTTTTATACACCTCATCTCATTCTCACCAAGTACTCTATGAGCTGAAAACCATTTTAAAGATGAAGAAACCGAGCTGATGGTATGCTAGAGCCGGTTGGGCCTGGCTCTCGAGAGCCGAATGTATGTGTCTCTTCCTAATTCTGTGTTCAGTGATTTCATGTTGCTAGCTGACATCGGACACAGTGGATGTATTTACACCACAGAAACTGGCAAATGCTACAAATTGAGGCTTTTCTCCATGTCCTGCACCCTCCACCACAGGAGACCCAATGTACCAGCACACCCCCCGGGCTTCCTATCAGCTAAGCAGCTTGCTCAAGGACACGCAGCAGGGATGTGAGTGAGCTGCGACTGACCCACAGGTGTCTGACTTCAAAGCCTGAGCCTTCACCATCACCCTATACTGCGAGTCACCAAAGCCAGGTTTTCGGGGACTCGTTCTGCTGAGACTGGAGGCAGTGGTGTAGAGAAAGCAGCTTCTTTGGGTCTGATACCTGGGATGGTGGCAGAGTGGGAGCTACCCATATCCAGAGGGACCACACCTGGTTGCTGGAGAAGGACACCGCCACACCGTTTCCCAGACCTCAGTCCGCTCCAACACTCAACAACAACTTCTTGCTGTTTTTAGGTGTTCCAATCACACTTGCAACTCAGGGCCTTTGTTACTGTTCCCACAGTCTTGAATGCTTTTCCACAGGTAAACACAGAGCTTGCTCCCTCACCTCCTTCTTGTCTGGGCTCTTCCTTGACCAACCCAACTAAAATAGCACTGCAACGGTTTCTGTTCACTTTCCCTAGTTTATGTTCATAGCACTTACCACTGCCTGTCTTCATAGCCCACATGCCTTTCCGTCTTTCTCTCCTGCGGAATGTAAGCTCCGTGAAGGTTAGGACTGCGTTGTGCTTACACTGTAGCTTCAGAGTGTGGAATAGGGCAGGATTGGGTGGATAAAGTAATACATCTCAGCTGTTATTCTACTCTCCATGCTGCCTTTTTAGATATGCCTTAGGCGGTCCACTCCTAGCTTAGCTCTTCACTTGTAAAGGCAAAGGGCTTGGCTCTCTGGCCTCATGGGATCTTCAAAGTCTACAACCACCTTCTGTCTCCCCTAGAGCTTCTTCTTTTGCATTCCCACTTCTCCACCCCCCCCCCCAACAAAATAGGCCAAAGTCACATCTATCAATGCTGATTTGCTGACAAATAATTATTAAACTTTTTTTTTTTTTAAGAAAAAGTTGGAGGGGAGAGGCAGAGGGAGAGGGGAGAGGGAATCTTAAGCAGGCTCTGAACTGGGCAGGGAGCCTGATAGGGGGCTTGATGTCAAGACCCTGAGATCATGACCTGAGCCAAAGTCAAGAGTCGGATGCTTAACTGACTGAGCCACTCAAGCACCCCAATTATTAAATATTTTTAAAAGGAACTTTTTAAAAAAGATTTTATTTATTTACTTGAGAGAGAGAGCACACGTGCATGAGCAAGGGTAGGAGCAGAGGGAGAGAGAGAGGGACATGCAGAATCCCCGCTGACTGCTGAGCTCGATGCGGGGCTCAATCCCAGGGATCCCGAGATCATGACCTTCGCCAAAGTCAGACATCCAACTGACTGAGCCACCCAGGGGCCCCGAAAGGAACTTTCAATTCCAAGAACTAACTACATTTCCATCTTAGAAGGTAAATGTGGCCATGCCGTTGAAACCGACTAAGAGGACGGTGAGGGCTGAACGAGTATGACCTTTGAGAAGGAAATGTGAAGGGATTCAGGTCACAGCCCACAGTGGGAGTGGCCGCAGGGACCCTGGGCTGAGTGCCTATTCACTCATTCTGACCTTCAGGGTCATACTGAGGCTGTTTCTCGCATTTCCCTGGTCCTGTCTGGCAGTAAATACATAATCACTCTCACACACGTACACACACACCCCTTCCTTTCTTATTTCAAAAACCTTACATGCTTATTGTAGAAATTTTAGAACATATGGACAGGGTAAAAGAACAGTTAAAAATTACTTGTAGGGGCGCCTGGGTGGCACAGCGGTTAAGCGTCTGCCTTCGGCTCAGGGCGTGATCCCGGCGATCTGGGATCGAGCCCCACATCAGGCTCCTCCGCTGGGAGCCTGCTTCTTCCTCTCCCACTCCCCCTGCTTGTGTTCCCTCTCTCACTGACTGTCTCTCTGTCAAATAAATAAATAAATAAAATCTTTAAAAAAATAAAAAATAAAAAATAAAATAAAAAAATAAAAATTACTTGTAATCTCACCTTGGAGATAAGAGTTGTAAATATTTTGGTGAGTTATTTGTTACCAGTCTTTTTTTCCTACTGATTAACATGTATGTATTTTCTGACCTACATTTTTAAAACCTTCATACATCATGGACATCTTTCTGTGTGATTAATATGTTTATACCCAGTCACTTTTACTAGGATTTAGTTGTATGCAGGTAATTTATTTCACCCATCCCTGACCGTTGGGCACTTAAGTTGTTTCCAACTCTAGATTATTAATACTGAGATAGAATTTCTCGTTAGTATGTCTTGGACAAATAGTGATTATTCTCAGAGTCATTAATGTTAATTACTGCAAACTCAATCTATGGACTGAATGCTTGTGCCTCACCCCCCACCCCCACGCAGGTGTCTAAAGCCTTAATCCCCAATGTGATGGTATTAGGAAGTGGGGCCTTTGGAGATAATTAGGTTTAGATAAGGTCATGAGGGTGGAGCCCCATGATGGCATTAGCGTCCTTATAAGGAGATAAAGGGACCAGAGCTTACGCTCTCCACCATGTGAAGATACAGTGAGAAAACAGCCATCCATCAACCACTATCAGAGCCCTCACCAAGAACCCCAACATGCTGGCATGCGGCCCCCAGAACTATGAGAAATAAATGTCTGTTATTTAAGCCACCCGGCCTCTGGCATTGTTATAGTCGCTATCTCACTGAGTCTTCCACAAATACTTACTAGAATGGTGTCTATATGGCAACCATGACTTTACCTCTGGACCTTTGCATATTCTGTTCCCTCTCCTTGGATAACCCTTTCCAGGCTTCATCCCCTGATTATCATAGGTTCTTCCTGCTGCCCTAAATCATACATTTCCTTACATTTTAATGTTTAGAAAGATGATGACTCTAACAGCCAGTGTGGGTTTGTGATGGTAGTGAGTTGTGGACATAATTCCTTTTCACCCTTTAAAACATAGCCCAGTACAGGCAGTAATTCCTGAGTTACTGTAACCCTTGGGCTACTCTCTCCTTGCACTCCCCACACTGCATGACACTTGCCGCTCTTTTGTCTCCCTCTGTACGAGGGAGAACCTTCCTGAGAACAGCAAACATGTATTTTTTGTTCCTATATACCCAGCTCCCAGCAAGCTCAGTAGCCTGGGCTCTAGGACAGGTGCTGAGGGCAAGGGATAGGTGGGGAGCAGGTCTCTGGTTGTCTCCTTCCTCCCCAGTGAACAGGTAAATGGAGTTACTTCCTCATTCCAGGCCATGGGGAGCTCTGTCACAGAGCCCTTGGTGGGTGGGTCGGAGCATTTCACCTGCTGGTCCTTTGAGATTAATGTCTTGAGATTAATTTCAGACCTTGGTGGGTATATTTATTTGCTCTGAGTGAGGGTGGGGAGAAAGCTTAGCAGGCGGAAGTTTTGGTAATCCGTGCCCACACGGCTCTAGAGAGGTTCCAAGAAACCAGTTACCTGCCTCACAATTGTTTTCAGGGTGCCTCACAGTGACATTCAAGACTCAGGGGAAATGCTTGAATTTCAACTTTACAAAAGGGCCTGCTGGAGATATCACCTTTCCCCACTGGCCCCGCCGCCCCGCCCTGGTATAGTGACTGTGAATGTAGTTGGCCATTTGAGCTTTTCAGTGTTCCCTCCTCCCAGCTTCTCCCCCGCCCCCACTCCCTTCTGGGTCTTTCTCTTTGTTCTGAGTTCATCTTCCCTTATCTGCCTCTGCAGGACTTTTTGTCTTGTTTTTTTTTGTTTGTTTGTTTTGTTTTGTTTTTTTGCTTAGCTCTAGTTACAGAAAGAATATGGTACCTGTTGCATGGGAATACACACCACACAAAGCTGGGAGATGGACGATTGTCCCTCTCCAGCTGGGAAGGTGGGTGAAGGCTTGAAGCAGGAGGTGGCTGATGCCTGAAGGATAGGTAGGATTCAAATAGTTGAAGAAGTGGTAGAGGAAGGGGAGAAGTCATCCCAAGCTCAGGCAGGAGTAAGTCATGATCAGGAAGGGGAGGACTGAGACTGAAGCAAACATTTATGTGTTATGTTCATAAACTGCCCTCAATATGCTGCCCGCTTGCTTGTGTGGGTAAACCAGAAGCCCCCCCAGGCCCCTGGTTCTCCAGCTCATGTGTTGGTGTGAGCTCTCCTCACCTTACCCCCATGACAACCCAGCCTCCAAACTCAGTACCTCTCCAAATTCAAACTCGAAGAACCCATGATCATAAAACGGTTGGAATCCAATTTGGAGTTCCCTGCATGTTTTGTAGAAGAGATGGGGGGAATGGGCTTATCTTGTACGCTTCAGCACAAATAACTGGAAAAATCCATTAGATGTTTGTATTTCTCCCCCTCCCCCCGCCAAACTCCCGAGCCACACGGTGGTGTGGAGGAGTGTTGCTCCCTCCTTCCCTCAGTCTCACTCTTATTGGCCCTTTTTATCTCCTGGGTTCTTCCCTGTGAACGTGACCTTTCTCCCTCTTCACCAGCCAACTCTTATCACCCAACTTATATACCACCAATACATCATGTTAGTCGACAGGGCCCCCTAGTTTCTTAATCTAAACCCTCCTGGAAGGAGGTTTATTTGGTTCTATTTTCCAAACAAATGTAATGCCTTCCCCAAGAGAAATTCTGTGGCTGATCTAGTCCCCCTCTTGTTACACGTGTATTTTCTCGGTGGAACTCCCACAACCACCCTTCTATTACCTTCATGGTATAGATTGGACAACTGAAAATAAGAGAAGCAAATTGGTTTGCCCAAAGTCAAAGATGAGACCTGAACGCTGTCACTTTTTTAACAATGTCTAACAGCCACCTCTTATACAGGGAATGTGAGGAGGGTGGCTGATGGGCGTAGGGCTAGACATAAAGCTTGGAACCTGTGTTCGGCTCAGGGCTGCCATAAAAAAAAATTCCACAACAGGGTGGCTTCAAACAATAGAAATGTATTCTCTCATAGTTTTGGAGGCTAGGAGTCCAAAATCAGGGCATTAGTGAGGTTCTTTCTGGAGGGTTCCTCCGGGATCCTGCCTTCTGAGGGAGTATCTGCTTCACGCCTCTCTCCTAGCTGCTGGCGGTAGCTGACGATCCTTGGCATGTAGATGCGGGGCTCCGAGCTCTGTCCTCTGTCCTCGTTTTCACATGGCATTCTCTGAGTGCCTCTGTGTCTTCACGTGGTCTTGTTATAAGGACACCGGTCCTTGGATTTAGAGCCCAGCCTAATCCATGACGAACTCATTTTAACTAACTACATCTTATTTCCAAACAAGGTCACATTCTGAGGTTCCAGGAGGATAGGGAGTTTTGATGAGAAACCATTCAACCCAGTAGAGGACCAGTTCATAAGGGTCCTAGGAAGTAACGCTGGCAAATGTAGACTGTGGGCAAGGAATAATCCTGAAGGGTTTGTGAGGAGGAAGATGGCAGGGTCCAGCCGAAATCCCTCCCCTCGAATCTGACTGGCTCCATGTGATTTCCTGATCCCCGCGGCTCCTTGGGCCTTGGCTGCTTTTTTCAGGAATTAAACTGGGTGGGCTTCCGCCAGCAGGTGAGCCCCTTCCGAGAGTGGCAGCCTTTTCTTTCCCTTGGAGACTCTGCACTTCCGGAAGTGCTTTGCGCTTGCCTCCGCGGTGCCTCGGGCTAATCAGTATGCCGCTGGAAACTATTTACAGCCTGATGCAGTAGTCACAACAAATCTGCTCCCGCTGGGAGTTGAAAAGACTGAACCGGGTGCCAGTTCCTTTTTGGTAAGTGCGGTGTTTTCCCCCTCCTGTCATTTGCACCCGGCCCCTTGGATCCCTTGGACTTCAGGCCCAGAGTCCTTTTCCCGAGTTGTCCCTGATGCTGGAAGAGCTGCCAAGGGCTAGTCAGGGCACCTTTGAAAAGAAAAGCTTTCTGAGGACAGGGGCCAGGGGCTAAGGCAGGGCAGGGGGGCCGAGCAGGAGGCGCTGAGAGGCCTGGCGGATCTGCAGGCTCAGAGAATACAGCAGGCCAGCTGGAAGCCCTTGGAAAAGCCTTGGGCGGGCTACCTCTTTACTGCCCCGCTCTGACCCTGCCCCACAAACACTGGGCTGTTTGGATGCGCCTTGAAGCTGGGAGAGCACGAGAACTTTGGGCCCTGCTCTAGTGGCAGAAGCCACAGGCTCCATCTGCCTTTGTGGCTCTGGCAAACCCTCAACCGGCCTACCAGGGAGCGGGCTTGGGAGAGACACAGTTGGCCTCGGGCTTCCATTTACTTTGAGCAGGGATCCTCAAGCAGCAAGCTCGGTTTCTCCCCACCGGGCCTAACCGTGTCTTCAGATTGTGTCTGGGGCTGTAGGTTGGGCGAGGAAGCGAGCGTGGTGACAAGGGGAGAGTTCGGATCCCCGAATCAGAGGCTTTCTGTCCTCTGCTCTGGCTAGCTGTGGGATCTCAGGCCAGCTGCTCTGAGCCTACAGAGTGGGGAAGGCCTGCCCGCAGCGGGCTTCAGAGGCACGAATGGGAGGAATTAGGTAAAAGCGCTTTGCAGGCTGGAGGGTGTGCAGGGGGGAGTATAGCAGAGAACGTGCGGCCCTCTGTCTGGTCCGCAGTGACAGCTTACGTTTACGGAGGGCGCAACGTGCGCTGAGGTTCCTCCGAACACGTCCCGTGGATTGCTTTATGTAATCCAGGGGCCGAGCAGTTAGTACTGTTACTATCATCTCTCGTACACGTGAGGAAACCGTGGCTGAGAGAAGTTCGATCACTGGCTGAAGGCCAAAAAGCTACGGAGTTGTGAGGACTCCATTCGGACTGGGGCCTGCAGGCTCGAGCCCCAGTCCACGCTGCCTCTCTCGGTGTAGTCGGAATTGTTAAACCTGCCGTTATGGGGACCTCGTCTTGACAAAGCCTGAAGGTCCGTGGCCCCTCACCCGCACGGCAGCCTCGTGCTGTAAGATCCTCACCTGCACCTGGCGAGTGAGGAGTTGGTGCGCGTCGGTTCCCTCCACGTACTGGGCACCTAGGCTTCCGTTCGAGGCACGGGGGGACACAGCAGTGAACAAGACGAGGGGGTTCTTGGCTTCCCCTGAACTTATATTTTAGCGCCAGGGAGCCGGGCAGTGAAGTACGTAAGGAAAATAATTTCAAATCACGGTGAGGGTGATGAGAATAAAACCGAGTGAAGTGGCGGAGAGAAGGGAGGCCAGGGAAGGCCTCTCCGAGGGGGGGGTTAGAGCTGAGACCAGAAGCGTGAGGTGAGGCCTCTGAGGGAAATGTGTGAGGAGCAGCTCGCTCGGGTGGGGGAACTGTGAGGGGTCTTGAGGAATAGAGAGGGGCGGAAGGAGCTGGAGGAGGGGAGCCCAGCAAGTGAGAGGAAATGTGGAGCAGGGCCATGGCAGGGGGAGGCAGTGGCCGTGGTAGACGGTGAGGTGCCTCTTATAAGAGGCAGTGAGGGTCAGGGACCCTCTCTCCCTCACACCAACTCCTCAGAGCAACTGTGCTCCCGCATCGTCAGCCGTGCTCTCAGAGAGGGCTGATGACCGAGGAAAGGCCCAGGCCTGGGCAGGGCAGGATGGGCTGGTGGGCAGCGTCCTTGGTGGGCGGGCTCCAGCTTGGAGTTGGTGGAACCCTCTCCATTTTGCTGCAGGGCAAACAGGGGGCAGACCTGAGGGCCTAAGTGTACCCTTCACACACACAGGCTAGTCAGCCTAGTCCCACACATCCAGGAATTGGCACGGCTGGCAGTCACCCCGTGACTAGACCCAGCCGGCTGCCGGAGTGGGAGCAAGACCTTCCCAGGAAGGCAGAGCCGCTTCTTCTGCCCACCTTCTCACACTCTCCCGTAGGGAGTGTCGATCGTAATTAATAACTTCCTCTGGGGATTTTGTAGGAGCTCTGCTGTCTACGGAGAATGGCTGGTATATATTCTGAAGAGCCTAATAAGTTTCCCCCCCATCCTTGAGAGGAAGGAGATGCTTTGTGTGATGGATCAGAATGAAATCATAAACTTTGGACCTGGAAGACACTCTGGAGACAATTGTGCCCAACACTCTCACTGATAACAAGAGACGAAGGCTCTGGAATTCTTTAATTCAGCGTCATGAAAAATAGTCGGCAAAAGCCTTTCTGGGGAAAAAATAAAAACCAATCAACTATACTTTTCCTGACTTAGCAAACAGAATAAATGGATTCTTCTATTGAACAGAGGCAGGCCGCAGATGAGAGCGGGGCTTCTGGTGTCCAGGAAGCAGGTGGTTCCCACAGGCAGTACTTAAGAGCTAGATGTTCTTGGGCAAGTCACCTCATGTCTGATTCCTCAGTTTCCTGGTCTGTAAAAGGCAGACAATAATGGACACTCACCTGAAGGGGTTTTGATGTGAACCGAATAAAATAACCTCGTATATATAAAGTGCTCGTCACACGGTGAGGATCCAATAAAAGACCACTGCTAGTACCACGTGGGGTACAGACACCGAAGACGCAGATCAGCAGTGAGGCAGAGCAGGTAAAAATGCTCGGCAATGGCAAGCTGGCCACAAATGGCGCTGTTGCTCTCTTGAGCTCAAGAGTAACATCCCTCAGAGTGGGTTTTTTTTAATTCCTCCCCAAAAGTTTATCTTATCATTTGCCTCTTTTTCCTGAAAGGCAATCTCTGGTGTTGTTTTGTTTTGTTTTTTTAAGATTTTATTTACTTATTTGACAGAGAGAGAGAAAGAGAGAGAGAGCAAAAGCAGGGGGATGGGCAGGCAGAGGGAGAGGGAGAAGCAGGCTCCCCGCTGAGCAAGGAGCCCTATGCAGGCCTGGATCCCAGGACCCTGGGATCATGACCTGCCGAAGGCAGACGCTTAACCCACTGACCCACCCAGGTGCCCCCTGAAAGGCAATTTCTAAGAGAAAAATCTTCCCTATTCAGTGAGACTTCCAGCATGTGAACTAGAATTTTACCACAGAGTTTTGACTATTTTGCTAGAGGCCTTACACACCTGCCAGTGTGTAAGGCTAGACACTGTTGCCATGAGAGGTGGGTTGGAGAAAGGTACCCAGACTCCCCCAGAGGTTATAAAACCCCATCCTTTGTCCCATCTCAACTCAACCCCAGGGCCACACGGAAGATTTGTAAGATGAGAGCTCATCTTACCCCACAGGCACCATGCTATGATTTCAGGTGAACTCATCACTAGACGGTGATGTTTATTATTAGTCATTTCCCTCCTGGCTTGGAGGGAGACTTCAGGCATGTGGAAAGCACCAGAAGCCCCATGCCCAGGAGCCACTGACTCACAAGCTCTGAGAACTGACCATTCATGGTGACTCGGCATTGACTCGTCCCTTTGGTGGGCTCTGCAGGAGCCTGGCTGGGCCTTACCCGTCCTGTTCCTTTCCCCTCTGCTGAATGCAATCCTCATGTTAGGAAGCATCTTTTGGAAAATGAAATTAGAAGAGTAAGAGAATATTTTTTTAAAAGATTTTATTTATTTATTTGCTGGGGAGAGAGAGAGCACACAGGCAGGGGGAGCTGCAGGCAGAGGGAGAAGCAGTCTCCCCGCTGAGCAAGGGGCCTGATGCAGGACTCGATCCCAGGACCCTGGGATCATGACCTGAGCTGAAGGCAGATGCTTAACCAACTGAGCCACCCAGGCATCCCAAGAGAAAAGAATTAAGAGCCCTTTCCAAGAAGGAATTTAGCTAGGAGAACTGAATCCCATCTAATATCCTGGGTTAAAAAGAACCAGCTATGAACTACAAATGCAGTTGACTTTGGCCCTGAGATCTGTACGGAAAACTAGAAAAAGAAATAGTCATGAATCAGCAGCACCAGCAATGTTTGCTTGTGAGCTCTTTTAGTCATGTGTGTGAATACATAATTCTGTCCTGGGGTCCTATAGAGTTTGCTTCGTGCCCCAAGGTGTGGAATTTGGAAAAATGCCAGCCCTGGCAGTTCTTCTGCTTTGGGAAATAAAGCAAAGGAAACTTCCATGAGAGTGCTGTTTCTTGGAGAACCGTTACTCACCTGAGCCCTGGGTTCAGATGGAGGTTCAGAGCAAGTCTGCAAGGGCTCGTGGGGCATCTGAGCCCAGGAGCTGCTCAGTCGGTACCAAGGCCCGGAGCCAAGGATGTCCACAGGGCCCAGGGAGAGGGCACTTGGCGGGCGGGGGCGGGGGGGGGCTTTGGACTTTGAGTAGTCATTTACTCATTCATCTTCTTTTTACTGAGCACCTGCTGGGCACCAGGCACTGTTCTAAGCATGGTGAAACAAGAAGGGCAAGGTTTCTGTTGTCGTGGAATTCAGATACAGACAACACACAGGCAAGCAAATGCATTAAGAAGTTTATTTTGAAGATGGCAAGTGCTAGGAAGAGAGTAAAGCAGGGCGATGTGTTCGAAAGCGAGTGGGGGTGTTGTTAGACCACGTTAGATCTGAAGCACCAGCCTTGGGAAGACCGGGGGAGCCTGATGGAGGCCATGGAATCACCAACACAAAGGCTCCGGGTGGGGACGGCTGTGGCTCCTTCAAGGCACGTAACAATGGCCAGTGTCACTGGAGCCTTGTGAATTTGTGGCTCCTTTCAGATTTATACCTGGCGTGCTATCACCCCAGTGTCCACTCAGAGAGCCATCTCCTGGAGGCAGGGTCAGGAGTGTCTCGACCTGCTTTTTGGAGACAAGCAGAAATGATTGATGAGAGGACGAATCCTTCCCTCCTCTTCACCTCCACATCTAACCCACCATCAAGTCTGTGGCTCATGCTCCTTGTTTTCTCCTAGGAAGTCCACTTTTCTTTGTATCCACCACCGTCACCCTGGTTCAAACCACCAGCATCTCTCCCCATGTCTACCAGCAAAGCCTCTGAAACTGGTTCCGCATGTGTGGTCTTGCCCATCCCTGGTTCACTCTCCACACTGTGGTCAGCATGATCTTTTAAAACCTCAGATCTAGGGGTACCTGACTGGCTCGGTCAGGGGAGCATGTGACTCTTGATCTTGGGGTCATGAGTTCAGGCCCCACAACGGGTATGGAGATTACTTGAAAATAAAAGCTTTAAAACAAACTAAAACCTCAGATCTAATCATGTCCCATACACCTCCTCCGTACTTTTCCATGACTCCCCATTGCTGTCAGGATTAGGACCCAAATCCCTACAAGGACATGCAAGACTGTATCTGCATAGAACCCTTGTTTCTTCTCTCGCTTCATTTCCAACCATTTGTGGCTCCACTTTGTGCTCTGGCCACATAGGCTTTCTTCCAGTTCCTCTAATATGTTGTACTAGTTTTGGCCTCAGGGCCTTTGCACAAGCCTCAATGGCTCTTAACCTCTTCTCCTTCCATGCACCCTGGCCTCAGCTACTCAGGCCTCAGCATATCTGTTACTTCAGCAGGGACGTCTTCCTTGCTGTTCAACACTGTGATACGACAGAGAGTCTTTGGTTACATGCTCCCAGTAGCATGTCATATTTATTGTATTAGCTCTCAACACATTTCTATTTATTTGTGATGCCTCTTCCCTGCGCTAGGCCATAAGGTGCAGGAGGGCGGGAACCCATTCTGCCTGGTCCATGACTGTGTCCTCAGCACTTCGAAAGTGTCCGGAGCACAGTGGACACTTGATACGTATTTGTTGCAGCAATGAATGAATGAGTGCTCACAAAGACCTGGACTCTTAAATGTTCCACTTGAATATGCTACTTGCTTTCAACAAAATGAAATAACAGGAGGCCGTCTGTATTTTCTGTTCCATTTCTCTACCCTATAGAGATGGTGATTGATATCTGGAGTTCAAGAATAAGCATAGTGAGCAAGAATTCTGGCAGATGAACAACCTGCTTAGGAAGCCTGTTCTTGCCTTCGACTATCAGAACAGTGTTATTTTCTTTGGCCCGAAGGTGTCTAAGACCGTGTGTACTCAGGGAAGCGGTGTAGACCCGCAGTGTGGAGCCGGGGCCAGGGGTGAGACTCAAATAATAATCAAGTGGAAGAGGGTTGTGTGAAGCCTGGTGGGGGACATTGCCTTTCTCAGCGGCTGAGGAATTGGAACGTTCCCCCTTGTGTCAATGTGGAAGTGAATGAATTAAGTTCCGTTTTATGCCGTGCCTGGAAAAATACCAACGCTGCGCTCGCATAGTTTCTGCAAGCAAACCCCAAATGCCACTCAGTCTCAGCTCTAGGAGAGACTGTTACAGGGGAAAAGAGTCAACATTCATAGACTATGGGAAATACCACTGAAGTGGAAAAGATTAGAGCCGTGGATTTTTACCTTTTTGAGGTTATGTACCCCTTTGAAAATCTGACAGAAGCAATGGACCCTTGCTCCCTTCATGCCTCTTGACCCTCTGCAAAATATTTTTCCATACAACATCCTCTCATCCATGGAGACCCAGGGAGGGCCATAGCCTCGGGTGAAAAGTTCCAGTTAGTGGGTCTGGTTGGAAATTGAACAGAAATAAGCTAGTAAGAGATGACATGGAAGCACAAGTTAGACAAGGTTTGGTTTAAGGAATAAAAGAGAAGCACCCTGCAATTAGGTTTTTGTATTTCTGGAGTTCTTTGCTTTTTAGAACAAGTTGATTGGCACGGGGCGACCACGTGCACCAGAGTGAAATAAGGCAGACCTCTAGGGGTTGGGGGGAAGCCACGCTGAGTATTTCCCCAGATTTAGCCAACCACGGTGATCCATCCACTAAAATCCACCAGGAGGCTAGGATTTTAGTCTGTCATGTTCACCACTGGTCCCCAGTGTCCAGCTCAGTGCTTGGCATGGAGTAGGCGCTCAGTAAATAATTGTTGAATGGCTGACTCAGTCTGTCCTGGGTTGCCCCACTTCACTCTGTCTTCCTCTCTTTCGTTTTGTTCTGGAGTTATCAGATTTTAGTTTTTTATTTATTCAAGAAATATTTGTTGAGATTGGTGGTGTGGTGGCACGTGATAGCTGAATCCAAAGTTGATGTAAATTCTACAATTACACTAAAACCTTGGGTGGAAAAGAAAAGCAGTATTCGTTTTAACCTTCTGGTGGGCATTCATTGTCCTCTAGGCATAGAACGACATGAGATTGAACAGCTCCTGCTCTGGGCTTCAGTACCCCTAACTTGACGTCTCAGTTCTGCTGCTCGGGAATGGCGAAAGCCTCAGTTTCTTCAACTGTAAAATGGGGTGTGAGAATTACGTAAGGTTATGCAGTTAGAGCGCTTAGCACAATTCTTGACACACGCCTACCTGTTGTTTTAATAAATGTCAGGCCTTTTTGTTCTTATCTGGCTCCCCTGCCATACAGTTCGTTGGTTCCTTTAGGGTCCTCTCCCTTTTCTGAGCCCACCATTCTGAACCCAGAAACTGTTGCTTACTATACAATAGGTCATGTGCGGCCTCTAAAAAGTCCCAGAAATATTCAATCATGGCTATATTTAAGGGTTGAGGACATGACTAATTTCTTCCTTCCTATTTTTCCATATTTCTAATTTCAATTAATAAGCATGTATCACTTCATAATTTAAAAAGGACCGAATAAGAAAAAAATATTGTAATAAAAATGTGTTTATGCCACCTGGCTAAGTTCAGAGGTAGGAAACAAGAACATTTCATTGTGTCCGGTCTGTAGAATCAATTCCAGGAAATTGGGAGGACTCAGTTTGTCCATTACATGGCCCAAATAAAAAGGCCCAAACACAGGTGCCGAGAAAGGAAGGCTGCCTCCCTGAGCGGGCATGGATGTGCTGTTCTGTTTGGTAGATGTGGGGTTAGGAACGGGGACTCCTGGCTTCATCTCCCAGCTCTCCCTCTGCCCAGCTCCACGTGCAGCTTTGGGAAAATTTCAGCCCCAGTTCTCTCATCAGTAAAGTGGGAGAGACCAATGGAGAGACTTGTCCTTACAGATCGTTGTGGGAATGAATATCGAGTACTTCGCAAGTCAGGGTAAGTCTTCCACGCATTCTTGTTTTCTTTCTGTTTCTCCACTAGCATCGGGGACATCCTCATCCTTTACATTATACGTGTGTGTGTTTTGCTCATGCGCATGTATATAAAAGTATATATAAATGCCTGCACTTTGGTGTCGAATCATCATCTCAGCCTGACTGTGGCCGAACTAGAACTCTTGATTTCTCAAACCCCTCCCGCCAGCTGCTCCTCCCTTAGTCTTCTGCATGTCATCTTCTTCTCCTTCGTTATCTTCATTTCTGTCTCCATCTTTGTTTCCTTCTTCTTCCGACCCTTTCAACATGTCCTCACTCTTCTTAGCTCACAGGCCGACAGGAGCACACAAGGGCCGAAGTTGCAGACTCCTGCCTTTCGCGTGCTCACCACGACTCTCCTCTCCAGCTCATCTGCGCTTGCCGTCGGGCCTGCTCTCTGCTCCTGCCTCAGTGGTGCTCTTGCTGTCCTTGAGCACCCTGACCGGATTCTGCTCAGGACTCTTGCACTCCTGTCCCTTTGCCCCTGATGCTGTCCCCTCAGGTCGGGTATGGGCTCACTTCCTTCCTTTGCATCTCTGCTGGCAGATGCCTCCTTTCGAGAAGCCTCTCTGAGCTGCCTTTCAGAGTACTCGCCCCCCCATGCCCCCCCCCACCAGGCACATTCTGTCCCTCGCCCCAGCTGTACTTCTTCTGGTACTTACTATACATTTACTTGCCTGTCAGTTTGGCTGCCCTTGTGTATAATCTTCGGTCCGTTCAACACTCTGTCTCCCCGACACCCAGAAAAGAATGGGGCGCTTAGCGGTCATTCAAAAATATTTGTTGCATATATTAACAAATGTAAGAACAATTCTGCCTATAGCTCGTTTTCAACCCCTGCAATACCACTCATCTGCAACAAGGCGGCCCTCTTTATAAATTTTCAGCCCTGTTGGCTGCGTCCGATAAGGGCGCCAAGCTGCGCTCTGAGTGACAGTGAGGACGGTGAGAACCCACTTCTCTGGGCAGTCGGGGCTGCAGGACGAATCCAAGTCTGAACGTGGGCATGGGGAGGAGCAGGAGGAGGTGGGGGAGCAAAGCCAGGCTTTGCAGTGAGGGGAACTGTCCAGCTCTCAGGAAACTGATGTCATTGGAGCATCCCTGGATGATAAATGTCGGTGGAGCCCATGCCTGATATCTCTTGAGGAGGGAGAGAAGCAGCTCTTAGAGCCAGAGGAAGAGCGTTGAGATAAATTGTCCTTCCCAGGAACACACAGCCAAGACAGCCCGCAAACCACTTAGTGCAGGCATTGAAGGGATGGTGCTTATCGGGCCCAGATGGGACATGGTGGGAAAATCGGTATTTCTGGAGCCACTGAATAGAACATGGCGACTCCCAGCCCCAGGCACAAATCTCCCAGAATCTCCTTCTAAGGGCTTTGGGGTTGGCAAGCTAGAGAGTGCATCTGGACCAGTCAGTTTACCCTTCTCCCACCCTACATTCCCACCCTGCCTTGCTCCCATCCAGAAGCCTTAGGAGAAGTGGGCTTGGATCAGCATCACTGTAAAAGAGAGTCTAAGCCCCTTCCTGGGACATTGCAGGAGGCTACTCAGGGGGTGTGCTACAGGGGGCATCCTGTGGGGATCTCCAGGAGAACTTAATACCGTGCACCTTCGAGTCTGGCTCAGGGTCAGACGGTGAGCCTGGGATCGGTCAGTGAGCCTGGCTGTACCCTTACACACCAGGCAGGTACTGGACGAATCCTGGCCCAGGAGCCAGGACTGGGGGTGAAGATACAGAGGAATCTCTTCCTTAGATGCCCCTTAGGATAGAAACTGGGAGGCACAGGACAGGGGAACCTGTGTACCGTCCAGATTGGGAATTTTATGTCCAAGATCACAAGCCTAGCTCTTGATTTTAGAAAATAAAGACAGCCGTATGACGTGAGAAGAAATGCAATGGTAGTATAAATCAAAGTGGCCATCACAGCCAGTCCTCAGGAGTCCAAGGCAGGAGGTCAGATGGTCTGGGCTCTGTCGATGGATCTGCTGTGTGACCTTGGACTAGTCACTTGACCTTTCTGGGCTTCGGTATTTTCACATATACAATGGTCATCATACATCTTGATGTTGCCATCTCATGAGTTATTGGAATCAAACAAGATAATAAAGTCTTTGTAAAGTTAGAAGGGCTTTAGTATGTATAACTTGACCCCTAACCAAGTTGTATAAAGCAGTAGACCAATAGGAGCAATAAACACCCAATGAGCTTGAACCGGGTGCCCGCTACCGTGCCCCGTGTTCACATGCATGTTTCACATGGGCCTCACTGTGGAGAGACTGGCACTGTTATCATTTCCATGAACAGATGAGGTCATAAGACACAAAGAAGTTAAATAACTCGTCCCAGGTCACACAGAGTCAGGGTGGACCAGAGTCTGAATTCAAGCAGTTTGTCTCCAGAGGATGCCCTGGGAGCTTGCACTGGGACCTTGAGGGCCTGTAGCCCAGATCTCCAAGCTCCCAAACCCATCCCCCACCCCCCGCCCTTGGCTTCCTCGGGGAAGATAACCACAAGTCTGTCCAGTGAAAACAGACCCATCACTATCTCTTCCCTGCAGAACGGTCAATCCCTGCCAACCGCAGAGAGACGGCAGGGCCTTCACACAACCTGATGTTTATCCCCTCCAAGAGCCAAGGGTTCCAGTGGGGATGGTGGAGCCCTGCCAGTCCTGAGAAGGAGGGGGAGATGCCAGGGAGTGGGGCCCCTCTGATTTCTGCAGAGTGGGCACGTGTGGGGGAACTTCCTGGTCCAGGATGGGTCTCCCTCACTGCACAGTGAGTGGGTCTTGCAGAAACATTGCCCCCCTGCCTCTGCTTTCTCAAGGAAATCTCTGAAGGACAGGCTGGCGCTTTCCATGCCTTCCTCCGGAAGAAGGGCAGGAAAGGCAGGCAGCGTCCCCCTCCCTGGGCCCCTCCTTGAGGACAGCGTGGCCAGGCAGGCGGCCCAGGGCCCTTTGCTGAGCTTGCCTGATGTTACTCCATTCACTGGAGTCTACGGAGTTGGGCCAACAGAGAGTGTCAGACAAGGGCTGCTGGGTTTCCCTCTCTGAGGATCCTTCAGGAGCCTTTTCGGATGGCCTGGAACAGTGAAAGGACATGAAAACAGGTACAAGAGGAGTTGTTGAAAGAACCAAGTCCTTAGCCCGGACAAGAGAAGACCCGGGAAGTGTGGGCACTGTCAAATATCTAAAGGGCTGCCCTGAGGCAGGCTAGTTGAGGGTAGCCTCGGTGGGGTGGAGGAAGGAGTGGCGGGGAAGAGCGCAAGGAAACACGCAGACATCTCCGCAGAAGGGAAAAGAACCGCCTTGGGGGCAGTGAGCTCTCCCTCACTGCAGGGGTTCAGGCAGAGGCAGGAGACCCTCTTGGCAGGGCCCTTGCCAAGTGGGGGTGTGCTCCTGGGAAGGGAGAGAACTCAGGGATCATGAAGGCCTGCCCAGCCCTCTGTGACCCTATAGCCCTGTGAAGAGAGAGAGGAGGACATGGGATGGAAATGGCCTGGCATCTTCCATGTAGGCGTGCCTCATGCTGGCCTTTCCCACCTTCACCCTGAACCTCAGCTCTCCCACCTGTTCTGTCTTGGCCTTAGTGCCCTGCGACCCCAGGTCTCACTATTACTTTTTCTTCCTACAGTAACTACTGGCCCTGCACCCTGCCCTTCTGTGCCCTGCTCGTTGCTGGGTGACGCTACTGGATAATGGGCCAGGTGACTCATTCTGGGGCTTTCTCAAGTGACATGATGCCACTGCTTGGGTACAAAGCTCTTTTCCCTGGAGACGTGGTTCTCAAGCTTTAGTGGGCATCAGAACGAGCCGCAGGTCTATAGAACAACGACAACAAAGCATAGACTACTGGGTCCTACCAGAGTTCCTCTTTCAGTAAGTCTGTGGTGGTGTCCAAGAATTTGCATAGTAACAAGTTCCCAGGTATTGCTGGGCTGTAGGACCAGGAACTGAACTTTGAGAACCACTGCTCTAGAAGACCTCTAAGGCCTATGACCACAGGTACAAGGCTATGGCTTCAGACAAACCCATGTTGGAATTCCACCATTTATGAGCTGTGTGACCATTGGTAATTTACCTAACATCTCTGTGCTTCTGTTGCCTGTTCTGGATACTGGTGACGGTACTACTTTCAGAGTGTTGTTGTGAGGATCGAAGATGGTGGTTTATGTAAATAGCTTAGTGGCTGGGATATGCTAAGTAGGCAAATGCTCAGTAAATGTTAGCGATTCTTATCAGAATAAGATGATGGCTCTTTCAGACACTTCACGCCTACCTCGTAGGACAGGGTGTTGGAGCAAAGGCACACGTCCTCCTCCCATTGTGCCCCCGGTGTAGGGCCAATCCCATTGTTATTCCTTACCATCTGCTCCATGCTGGAAGGATGGGGATTCATTATCAGTAAGGCCATCCTTCAAATCTTGGTTTTGTGTCAGGGGTCAGCCACACATTCTAAATGACTGGCTTTCAGTGTGACTCTGCAGGGCCCTGCCTGATAGAAACCAGACTGTGTGTAGGACACAGGGATGGGGTCATCTGAGTTCTCTTGTCATGTTTCTGCTGGAGCCCCAAGGCCCCCATTGTCTCGTCACTCAGATCCTGTGGTCTCTGGCCTGATAGTTATAATGATAGAAGTGCAGGCTTAAGTCTCCTGCTGCAGGGTCTCAAAATTAAGAGAGCAAATCTAGGGGTGGCTTCAGATGGACTCAGGCTGCTTTGAATGTTGCTGAAGAGGGGGACCTGCTGGGAAATACAGGCCAGGTTCCACCTTGTGGGATACCAATCCCGAAGTGGGTTCCTTGGGGTAGTAGCTTGAGAAGTGCTCTACCCAAAGGGCCCTGCTGTCAAATAAATTTAGGAGTTACTCCATTCCCAGGTGCCTGCTTAGAGCTCCAGGGTGCTCACTGGCGTATGGAAGCTTCCCAAAAGTCCTACGGTGAAGACACACGGGTAAGGCTGTTGAACATACTCAGGTTTGTTTACCATCAATTAATTTCGGGAGACTAGTTCTAGGAATTTATGGTTTTTCAGGGGCCTTCATATGTAGTACCTCACCTGATTTTCAAAATAATCCTAAGAGGTAAATATGTCCATACCCGTTTTACAAAGAGGAGGCTGAGAGGCAGAGAGGTCTACACCTTGCCCCAGGTCACAGAGGTATTTAAAATACTATCCACAGTTGCATGATCTGAGATAGGTTTTGTGCATTTGATGGAAGTTTGTAGGGACAGCAATCATTTAAACCAAACCAAACCAAAAAACAAGCAAAAAACCCCCCAAACCCCTAATTGGGCATGGCACCTCTTACTTATAAGTCCCCTCCCCTTTTTTTGAAGGTTTTATTTATTTATTTGACACACACAGAGAGAAAGAGAACACAAGCAGGTGGAGCTGCAGGCAGAGGGAGAAGGAGAAGCAGGCTCCCTGCTGGGGACTCGATCCCAAGACCCCAAGATCATGACCTGAGCTGAGGGCAGGCGCTTAACCGGCTGAGCCACCCAGGTGCCCTGTAAAGTCCCTTTTAGTGAAGTATATTTATTTTACTTTTGACCTTGGGCTCACCTTATGATTATGATGTCACTACACAGAGAGACCAAACAACACAGGTTAAGAATTTAGATTCTAGGGGTGCCTGGGTGGCTCAGTCAGTTAAGCAAGCAGCTGTCTCTGGCTCAGGTCACAATCCCAGGGTTCTGGGATCGAGTCCTGCATCGGGCTCCCTGCTCAGTAGGGAGCGTGCTTCCCCTTCTCCCTCTGCCCCTTTCCCTGCTCATGCTCTCTCTCACTATCTCTCTCTCTTTCAAATAAATAAATAAATTCTTTTAAAGAAAGCTAAGTAAGCAGTGTTTGAATCCAAGCAGTGTCACTTCCTAACTCTGTGAACTTGGGCAAGTTATTTAACTCTTCTGTGCCTGGTTCCCCCTGTGAAATGTGATTTTTATACCTGTAGCATAAGGTTCCTATGATGATTCAGTGAGATATCACATGCAGACCTCTCAGGATGGCACGTGACACAGAAGATTCACTGATGAAAGTATTAGCTATTGCTGCTGCTATTACTGTTGCTGATAATAAGAACACTGTGTAAAAGTCCACGTGTCTTGAGGACCCAGGGAAAGGGGGTGTAGATTGCAGCCAGGAGGTCTAAGACTTAACTTGGCCTGCTCATTAAGCAGCTGTGCAACTTTGGACAGCTCATTTAACCTCTCTGTGTCTCACCGTGCTCTTCGGAAAATGGGATCATGCCAGCCATCTAGCTTAGTTCACAGAATGGTCCTAAGAATAACCACCTGGGTAACCAATGTGGAAGTGCTTTGACAAACATTAAACTAGGTCATGGCAAGTTCTCCGTGTCCACATCTGACCGGCGCATGCACAGGGAGGAAGGGAGCCGGCTGCGAAGAACTGCTCTGCTAGTCGTGGGCTAGGATCTGAGAAATGCCCAGAAGTGCCGAGGCTGTTTGATCAAGGGCAGCCGTTTCATGGGTCTGCACAGAAGCCAAAAGCCAGTCATTAGCAGTGCCGAGAGTTTTCCTTTGCTAAACAATGGCGCCCTCATTCTGGGATTTCCCGGGTTGTCCGTGTTGACTTTGGAATAGAGGGTGATTGTGACACACACTGTCTGGGCCGGTGCATCTCAGACATCTGTTTCCTCCCGTTTACCCTCCTCTCATGCCCTGTGTACCAGACCCACAGTGCCAGCTTCGAGCCTTACCCCAGGGGCATTCATCACAGGTACGCGCTCCTGGGCTGGGGGAAGGAGGAGGCCCTCAGGGGTGTGTGTGTGTGTGTGTGTGTGTGTGTGTGTGTGTGGCAATCTCCTGTGAAATCAGGATGCCTAACAAAAGTGGAATCAATTTACCTGCTGCTTTTGTTCCAAGGGAAAAGCCTCCAGAGCCCCCATTGGGGAATAATATTTAACCCACTTCGAGGGCATTTGTGTCCCTTTCATCTCTCAGTCATGAAAAGCAGTGGCATTTCCTACAGCACGAGTTTATTAGGGAGGTGCTGAGTTCCTCAACAGTGCCCAGGAAGTGTAGACCACAGCCCCTTGGGAAAGACGCTGCCTCTGAAATTGCTAACCGTAATCCCTGGTGACCAGAACTGGCCCCGAATGAAAGGGCTGATCCCACAGGGAAAATAAAATAAACAAAACCACACCACCCTCTCCCCCACCAAACCACAACCACCGAAAACAAAACAAACCAACGCAACCCAGGGAGAGTTTGAGGACGACTCTATTCCAGACCATGTCTCTGAAACATTCGGTCACAAAACCAGAACAGAAGACAAAAATTAGAAACCATTTAACTTTCTTAAGTGCTTTGACAATAGCTATCCATGTTTCCGTGCCCATAGTTCTGTGGCAGAATTTTTTTAAACTTTTTTTATTTTGTATTTTTTTATTTTTTGCTTTGAACAGTTTTACTTCACCTCACATGAACCCCTAGCCCAACTGAGTGGGCTGGATACGCCTAAATCAGTCTTTAAGCTACCTCCAAAAATGTCTGCGGTCCCCACACCCTGCCACCTCATTGGGGTCAGAGCAGGAGATGCAACCCCTCAGAGGGTAGACGGAAGAGGGAGGAGTGAGGGCTGGCAGCATGGAGGCCCTTCAAAGGGGGGGTCAGAGGTCACCCAAAGATTACACAATTTCCACCCTTATCTGCTTCATTGAAGTAGTGGGAGGGGAGGGGGCTGGGGGAGGAGCCCCCGGGCCTGGGTTATTGAATAGAGCAAATAAATACCAGGGGTACCTGGCAACCCTGGGATCTGAGGGAGAAGCATGCCTGCTCTTCCCAACTGTGTCCTAGGCTGCTTGGGACCAGTTTGGCTGCTTTGTATAAGTCAAAAGCCTCTTTCCCCAGAGCTTATAGTTGTTCTTTAATTATTCATTCGTTCTTCCTAAAATTCAGTTTTTGCCCTAAGCTCCTTCTATGTTTGGCCGTGTTTGGGAGGCTATAGAGAAAAATAAGACATAATCCTCACTCTCCAAAAGCTCTTCTTCTAGTAGGATTTAAAAGGAAATGTCCAGTATCCAGATTGCCAGCAAGCAGGTGAATCTTGAGTCTGGCAAGGTCACCATGGATTTTTGAGAGCCTGCCCGAGATGCTATCGTGCCGTTTCCAGCTTCCCAATTCAGTTGGGTTTCTTTTCAGTGCATTCCACACAGTCCAGCGGAAGGCGCTCTAGAGAGGGGACCCGGATTTTCCTGGACAATTATGGGGGGGGGGACTGGATGAACTTTAAGCCCCCAGTAGTCCTGACCTTCTGAATATATTCATTCCATTTGATCGTACCAACAATAAGCCAAGCGCTGTTCTGAATGCACAAAGATGACTAAGACAGACTGCATGTTCCTAAGCGATTTATAATCCAGTGGTAATAATACTCCTATCAATACTAACACTTAAAACAGTCAGTGAGTGTACCCACCCCCAACTTGCAAAAGAAGATGGAGGGTTACAAAGGCTGGCGAGAAGGGAAACAAAGAGCTGGGGACCCCAGAGGAGAGGAGAAGGCCTTCTCAAAGGGGAGGGTTTGAAGACAAGTTCACCAACTAAGTTAATTTTGCTTGGGATCCTGACAGACCTACATGGTATCATTCGGCAGAGAACGGAAGGAAAAGCACTTCCATGCTGAGGGAACAGCCTGAGCAAAGGTGTGCGAGGGAGAGTGAGCAGCCCACTGGGACATGGGGAGGGGCCCTGGGAGACACTGCCCCGCTCAGTCCCTGACCCCCCATCCCTGGAAGGAACAAAGTGAACTGTGGGGGGAGCCAGAAAGCGACAAATGAAACCCTGTTCAGGGAACACACTGAAGGCGAGATGCCCGTACATAATTCTTTATCTCACGAAAAAAGAAGAGGGGTGGGGGAGGGAGAGAAATCCTTTGCTAGCCTAGCCCAGCGCAGCCCTTTCTAGGGGCGTATTCATTCATTTGTGGGCTTGTCAGTGTGACATTGTGTCTGCCCTCCTGAAAGTCATACATCTTACTTTCAAACCCTCCAATCGCCTTGGACCCCCCGCAGACCCCAATGTTCCCAGTGACCTTTTGGCAGGGGGCTCACTCCCCCCAAGGCTGGTGGAGGGGAGAGCGCACCTCTCGGGGGCTCACCGTCCTGGTCCCAGCTTTCTGCTCCAGGAAGGATTCATGCTTTTTGTAAATTTGACTCTCAATTCTTGAAAAGCCTGCCAGCTGTGTACCTTCCACGAGTCTTTTATTTTTACTTTTAACTGTCTTCCTCCATATCCAAGATCTCCAGACCCTCCCAGAAAGGGAAGGAGACTTCAAATAAGCCTTAAAGCCACTTGCCAAAATGTCTGCACAGTGTCTTCATCCTCCCAGGGATGGCATTTCTGAGACTTCCTTTCCTGTGCGTAGTATCACAATACCATGGACGTAGCAGAGGGAGGGGGCAGGCAGGCCCACCCCAGTGATGCTCCTGTTTGGCGGTTTTGGAGCTGATCGAACAGAGCCAGTCACTCTCCCTCTCTGAGCCTTTAGCTGCAAAATGGGGAAAATCACTTTTCTTAGCATTGCTGAGATGAGTAAGTGAAAGGTGCCCTGTGCCATGCTTAATAAATAGCAGCTAAGAGGGCTAGGATTTTCCTTTGACAGATGATGCTAAACTCTTCTGTGCTATTTTACTATTCAAGTCCAGTTATTTGGGGGAAAAATAACGGACTCCCTGTGTTAAGCTATTTGCTTATTCCCTACCTCTGGGGTGGCACACTGCTCCTGGTCTTTCCTTTGTCATCTTTGTGCCATGTAAAAGCTGACATCTGTCCTGTGTGGGTGGAAAGGCATCATCAGCTCACGTTCGGGGCAGTCTAGAGAGCCCATTTTGTCTGATGTTCCCCAGGCTGGCCCCCGCAGTGTCTGAACTTTTCCCCATTAGTCACTGCTTTGGCTGAGGGAGTGGAAGACCCCTGTTAAGCTGGAATATGTTATCTGGGAAACACATTAAGCCATTAACAGCTGGACACAAATTAGTTTATCAGACAGGGGCTGGACTTGCAGAATGTAGGAGGGAGAAGGAACTTTATAGATCATCTTTTTAGAGGTGGGGGAAAGGAGGGCTGCGAATGAGTAGGTCTTGGGATGGGGATGCCAGGACTCAAACCCTACTTTTTGGTCTGAATCTCTTCCCCCTCTTCCTTCTGCGTTGAGGAACAAGAGAGATACTCCAGCTTTCATTCAGGAGATATTTATCACGTGTCTCCCCTAGCCGGGGAGGTACTGAGAATTCAGAGAAGTCTAAGAGTAGGGAAGACAGACATGGAAAGACGTAAGTGCTGAGCGATGTGGGTGGGGTATATCCCTTGGGAGGCTGGGGATGGGAAGGTCTGGAACAGGACACTATCAGCAAAGGGCAGATCCAGCCTCAGCGGGGAGAGGTCAGTGCCACCAAGGGTTGCGCAATATGGGGACCTAGGGCCCTACAAGAGAGGTCACGATCAGAGAACTGAGCCAAGCTAGGGGTCACTGCCTGCAAGGCTCAACACCGAATAGGCAGGTCTAAGGAATGGGTCAGAAAGCCAGGAATTGAAAGAAGAGGCCCACCGTTAGGAGGAAGAAGAACACACATTCAGGGCAGACCTTCATAAGCATTGTTCCCACTGCTTCGTCCCATGTGGTCAGATGGGCTGATCTCTTTCCCTTAATTCACATCAAAGGACTTGGTGGAAGATCACAGAAATAAGAGGAAGGAGAAGAAAGGTGCTGGGTGAGGCAGCTTGGGCATGATGAATAGCTCTCCAAGATGTAGGAGGTTTTAAGGAGGCGCTTCTGTTTCTGAAAATCTGCACGGTCCTGACACCTGCTTGGGTGAACTCAAAGCCATGACCCCCGGGACCCACCCACTGCATCAGCGGATTGCTGGTGATGTCGGTGTCCTTTTCTCTGCACCTCTCCTTATCCAGGTCCTCATTCTCTATCCCCTGCATGATTTCAACAGCCTTTTAACTGGTCTCCCTCCCTCCAGCCTCCACGTTTTCAAACTTGCCTTCTTGCTTTTCCTAGAGAGGTCCTCCTAAAATGGGGAGTCAGTAAAATCATTCCCCTGGTTTATAAGGATGAAGGGTAGGCCCCCCTTTACAGGGACCTAACCTGCTCCAGCGTTACGAATAGCCCCATTTCCTGCCCCTTGATCTCCTCCTTCTGACCACATGACACCTGCCATGCGTTTTCACCACTCTATACCCTTGTGCATGCTGGTCCACCTTCTTGGGGTGCTTTCCTCCTCTTGTCAAACCTGCCTTCATCCTTCCAGATACAGGTCAGTGTCACCTCCGTGAAGTTATTCCATGCTTCCTGGTCTTGGTTATAGCTTTTTTTCTTTATGGCCCAGCTGTACACCATACAGCCCTCCTTTGTAGCACCTGTCACATTGCACTACAACGGTGGGTGTATGTGCCTGTCATTCAATAGACCGTGTGTGCGCTTGGTAGGGACTTCTCTCTGATTCTCAATATCTAGCAGAGGTGGGTACATGCGTAGGGTAGAGGTTCAAGGAATGTTTGCTAAATGAGTTAGCATATCTATGGTCTGAAGCATGTGAGAGCTGAAAGGCAAGGCCTCAGGATTCATTCTTTTTTTTTTTTTTTAAGATTATTTATTTATTTGACAGAGAGAGAGAGAGAGAACAAGCAAGGGGAGGAGGCAGAGGGAGAGGGAGAAGCAGGGTCCTCCCTGAGCAGGGAGCCCGATGTGGGGCTCCATCCCAGGACCCTGGGATCATGACCTGAGCTGAAGGCAGCCGCTTAACTGACTGAGCTACTCAGGCACCCCAGGATTCATTCTTTTTAATGAAAACTCATGACCCTCTCTACCCCCACTCCCTGCTTCTGCCTTGTACCATGACTGGTATTTTCCATCTTTGATGAGCAGAGATTTTGATTGGGAACTAATTGTTCATTCAGTGACTTTCTGGGGATGTGTAGTTTTTTCATGTTTTGGGGTACCCTAGAGAATGTGATAAACCTATAGATGCTTTCCCAGAAAATGCATAAATGCCCAGGCTCACAGCATTTTCATACAACTAGGAGGTTTCTGGACTGCACATCCTCCCACCCAGCTCCTAGACCCCTGGCTTAACACAGCCGAGATAGACAACTCGTGTTTTGCTCTCTTGGCCAAAAAGATTCTGTCCAGCTTTATTTTCAGAGAAAAAGAAATAGTTAGTTTAAAATCTTGATTTCCACATACAGAAGTATACTTTAATATGGAATACGCTTTCTCACATGACATATGCTGCCCCCCTTCTGTGTTTCCCTAGGATGTACCCCTTCCCTTTAAGCAGCAAATATCCCTGCCTATGTTTCACTCTCCAGAAATAATGCATGGGGATGGACATAACAGGGTCTTTTGCAGTCACTCAGTCTTGGTCAGGGCCCAGGCAGGATGTGGGTCCTGGTCTGGCTCTGTCCTTTTGCAGAGGAAGCTGCAAGAACTTAGAATATTGTCAACAGACTTTCATTTGGGAAACATCTACTGAGCTCCCACTCTGTGCCACACACTGTTCCAGGCACTTGGGGATGCCACGGGGGGAACAAAACAGACAAGGCCCCTGCTTTCATGGACTTTATGGCCCAGTGGGACAAGGCAGAAAATAAACAAGAATATAAGTTAGCTATGTTCACACAGTGAACAGGACAAAGGAAAGACAACAGGAGCAGAAGAATATGGGAAGGAGAAGGTCACTACATTAAAAGTCACAAGGCCCTTTGAGCAGGTGACATGAGGAATGAGGCATTGGCAGGTCTGGGGGAACAGTGATCCAGGGAGAAGCACAGTCAGGTGCCAAGTCCTGAGGTGGGAAGGATTGCAATGTGTTTGAGAAAAAGAAAGACCGCCACCGCCACTGCCGCCACCGTGGCTGGAGCACAGTAGGCAAAAGGAAGAGGGTGGGAGATGAAGTTGTAGGTCATCAAGAGTTGGGATTTTTCATCTGTGAAGGGAAACCAAATCCTGAAAATTTTAGGCAGAGCAACATTTTGGTCTAATTGGCATGTTTGAAAGATCACTTTTAAAAGGTTAGGACCCATGTTACCACCTCCCCTCACTTTGAACAGTTTTGACTACTGAAATGAATGTGTAATAAAGCAATGCCACGAATTCTCATCGTAGCTCCCTATCAGCAGGGGACAGCCAGGTATTCATCCTAAAATGTCACCACCGCCCAGATCAGACTAGCCCTGAGGTCTGGGTAGCCCGTGCCATCTTGCTTTGATTCCTGAGCCTTTTCAGGAATCCTGAAAGTTGCCAGGGACCCTGCCAAGGCTTGGACTGGGAGGTGAAGAGGTGCCTAGCGCTCCCCCCTCCCCCCCCCCAGCGCACAATCTCAGAGGAAGACACAGGGTAGAGGGGGCAGGCCTCGAGAAAGAGCCTGTGGCAGGTGGGGCAGGCAGAGGAGGAAACAAAGGCCACACAGCCTCTTCCCCTGTCTGCCTCCCCTGTCATCACCTGCCCCCTCCTCCTCCCTGAGGGCCACGGATGTCCTCTCTGTGGCAGCGGCCAGGTGTGTTTGAAAACCCTCGAGCCCCGTCCTTCACGTAGCAGGAAATAAATGTTGCCGGGGAGTGGCGGTAGCTGGGGCAGGGTGTGGGCGACCGTGTGTGCGCGGTGGGGTGGACGTGGTGGTGAGGGTGCACCACGCCACAGTCACAGTTCCCGCTGCCTGGGGGAGGGGGTGACCCCGGAGTGGCTACTGTCAGACAACTTGGGTGAGTTCGGTGCCGAGAGCAAATGCACACGGAGCCGAGCACGCGTGGGGAGAGGCGCGGCCGTGCCCGGGCTGAGGACCCGCGAGCCACAGATTGCGGCCCCCAGCTCCGCGCATCGAACCCTTCCATTTGTGCCGAAGGCTGCCCCGCCCACCCGCGCCCTCCCCGAAAGAGTTAAGTACCTCCCCCTCCAACCATCTTGCCCCTAACCCCGCACCCCCCACCGCGGGGGCTAACCTGCCCACCCGAGCGCCGCGGGCCTCCCGCAGCTGCCCGCGGGCCGGCGAGGGGGCGGGGAACCCGGCGGCCCCGACTCCCGCCCCCACCCCGTCGCGGCCCCAGCGGCCTCCGCGCTGCGAGGCGCGGGCGCTCGGACGCAGGGGGAGTTGTTTGATTTGGCGGAGGCGGGGAGGCCGGCGGGGAGCGAGCGGGGGAGGCACGCGAGCCGCGCAGCGCGGGCGCCGGGCTCCAGGCAGGGTCCCCCCCCCCCCCCCCGCTTCCCCGCGCGCGCTCGGCAGCGGCCGGGGCGGGGGCGAGGCGGCCGCGGGCGCTGGGGATGCCCGGAGGGGCCGGGGTGGAGACGACTACGGGACGGGACGGGCCCGACCTGCCGGGCGCGCGGGCAGGTGCTTCGGCCCCCTCCCCCTTTTTCTCCTTTTTCCTACCCCCCTTCCCTCCTCGCCCTGAAGTAAGATGAGCGTGATGCTGTGGCGCTGGGAACAGAATAACACCACCATGAAGCTGGTAAGGTGGACTGCAGACCCCCTCACTCCCGGGGGGCACTGTTCCACTTTTTATCCCCACCCCGCTCCCCATCCTCTTTGGGAATTGTCTCCCATGATGGAAAGCCCCTGAAATGCATTTCGTACTTGCTGTTTCCTCGTATTATTTTGAAGATAGATTTCAAGCTTTTTTTAAACCGGGAAAGTCGGTATGTGTATGTGTGTGTGTGTGAGCGATTGAAGGGGGGGTGGGCATGGGCTGCAGTTTCTCCCGGTCCCTTCCACCTACAAATTCCTGGGGATCTCCTGGGTTGCACATGCTGGGGTTTGCGTCCTGCTAGTAGGTCTGCGCCCTCACCACCGTCCCGGGTCAGCGTGGTGTGCACCCCCGCCCCCATTGTGTTGGGATACTTGGGGATGCACGCGGCTGTTGATCTCTATTGCCGTTTGGCTTGTTTGGGGGAGGAAAAAAAACAAAAAACAAAAAACGTGAGCCCAACTTGAATACGCATCAAGTCCTGTTCTCCCGCCTCTCACAATGGCTTAGTTTTCTTTCTAGCATGCAGGAACCATCTAGGCTGCAGGTACTTTTTCCCTCCTCCGTTTTCAAAAATAACCGCTCATCACTCCTGGGAGGGCTTAGGAGAGCAGCCTTTTCCTCTCTGCCCCAGGAAGCCTGACTTGTTTCTCCAGCCCAAGGAGAAAATGTAATCAGAAGGCTCTTCTCTGGGTTTTGCTTTTGTGATTTATTTTCTATCTGATGGTTTCGAGGGGACCCTAATTCCGCATTGAAGTCAGCCAGCGCTCTGGCCAAGTTAGCTACCCCCTTGGGTGTCAGCTTCCTTCTGAGTAAAATGGGGCAAGTTCTCACCTTGTATTACTGGTGTGAGGATAAGACACCATATTTGAAATTTTCCTGGCACATTATAAGAGCTCAGTAAGGAATAGGTATCGTTAATAAACTGGAATTCGTACTGATTGTGCTTTATAAAGATGCTACCAAAAAAGGCCCAGGCGCTGCGTTGGATAACAAGATGCAAAAACAACCTCGGCTGGTTTTTCGTATAATGAACTTATTTGTTCAAAAAATGGCACCTTGCTTTTCATACTTCTTGTGTTATGTTTGGCCTGTCTAACTTAAAGCTACTATTTTACAGTTTCTTTTAATGTGCTGTAACATTAGCAGACGTTATGCACCTTTGCTATACTATGTCAGGACTGCAGTTTTCTAATCCTTTCCTGGAATCTTTCTCCAACCAGACTGTTGTGGGAAAGCCCAGAGTTTCACACAGTTTCTCTCCAAGCTACACCTGAGACGCCACTCTAGCGTGTAGCACGGGGAAAGGTGGGCCCTGGTGTGAACTAGCTAACATGAGGGTGCCAGACCTAGATGCTTCTAAGGGGGAGAAAGGAAGGAAGGAAGGAAGGAAGGAAGGAAGGAAGGAAGGAAGGAAAAGAGAGAGAGAGAAAAAAAGAAAGAAAGAAAGAGAATGACTTGGCAGGCAGGGAAAACGTGGAGCATCCCAGGGGACAGAGCTTGGTGGCAGGTGGCTGTGGTAAGGGTTGGGATGTCCTCATTGCTTCAGTATAGCTGCCTTTTTACCCTGTGGAGGGAGCTTTCCCCTGTGTGGGTCGAAGGTCAGCCTTTATTGGGTCTGTCTGGGTCTTTAGACCTGGGTCTCACTTTTCAAATTAACTGTAAGGACCACCCAAGGGTAGGTGTGGTCCACCAGAGTACTCCCCTACCGGGTGGGGGAGGGACCGGAGGAGCTCCAAGAACCAGGAAGCACTGGGGAGGCAGCAGCTAGTGTCCTTGTGCTCCCCACTGCTCCAGAACCCAGGCAGGAAAGGTGATGACTGCATCTCCACACTCACACAGCCTCGGCTATCCTCAAGCACGGGCCCCAGCGTTTCTGCAGAATCCTGGAAAGCATGGCCGCACCATTAGTAGATACATCGTTTGTTTGCCTTTTGTTTGGTCACTGACTGACCAGGCGGTTTGCCAGTTCTCGGTTATTCGGTACTTACTGTGCGCAGAGCCTGGTGGTGGTGGGAGGCTGTGCTCCTCAGAAAAGGCTTTGCTCTTGGATGATCCTTGGTTCGAATTCCAGCCTGGCCACTTACTAATCTTCAAATCAGTTCTCCTCTTTCCCAGGTTGTGAAAAGATAAAATGAGACTACAGAAACAGAATCCAGCAGAGTCTGAAACAGGGATGTCTGTACTGGAAACAGCTGTTGTTTGATGATGATGATGATGATTATTATTTTCTCTCCATTGTGCTGTTGGGTGAGTGGTTTAGTCTTCTAATGAGCTTGGGGAAGATAAACCGTTCTTACCTTTGAATCATGACTGGCCCTCAGTAGGAAGGAGCTCTTTGGGACCATCTTGGAAGTCAGTTGTGTGTGAATAACCACCCCAGAATGCGGCCTGGGGCCAGAGGTGAGTGTCTGAACTTTTATCACTGATGCAGTTCAGTAAACATGAAGTCAGTTAACCCACAGCTTGAAAATTCACTGTTCTGATTGACTAATGGAACCAAAGGTTTTACTTTATCTTCTATTTTAAGGCTAATTGGATCAAAATAAGGCCAGGAGTAATTAGAGGCAAAACTTGAATCTGTGTGTGTTATCTCTGCAGGGGAATGTCAGAAATGCACCTGCCCACCTAGGCTAGAAGGCAGTAGCCAGGGAATCCTACTTCTGTCCAAATCCGACCCGACAGGGTCAACCAGACCTTTGACGGAAATGAGAGGGGCTGACTGCTCAGGCCTAAAACACCCACTGGGAGGGGTAAGCTCGGGGCACACCCCCAGAGCCGACATGGGTGGTTCTGACATCCCTATCACCCCTTGGTTCCCATCTTTTAGATTCTTCCAGTTTGGACAGGGCAAGGAGAAGCAATGAGGCCCCTTCCAGAGCAGCTTATTATCTGAGAAGCAGCAGAGCCAAAGAATGGGGAGAGAAAAGGGCCTGAGAGTGACCACCCTTGCAGCCTTACCTGTCCTGGGGCACAGAGCTAAGTGTCCCAGCCAGACGGACCTGCAGTCCCAGCTCTGCACAGGAAGTGCTATCATGTGACGGAGGCCAGTTGCATAGCCTCTTACTGTGAGAATTGGAAGGAAGTGTAGCTGACAGGCAGTGCGTGGTCGATCCTAGGATTAAAAGATGGCCCAGTAGTGTTGCATATCTCCACGCATGGAGAAAAGACACAACAGAAACTCTCCCAGTGTTAACAGTGCTGAGCTCTGGGGGGACATTACCAGGGATTTATTTATTTACTTTTGCCCATACTTTTCCTTATATTCCAGATTTTGCCAATGACCATACATTATATTTATCAAAGAAAGATAAAATATAGTACTGCTAAAAATAATCATATTAATCGCTAACATATGCTGGGCCCTTAATTTACACTTTATTCCACTTTATCCTCTCCATAACCCTGTGAAGTGGACACCATTGTTAGCCCCATTATTCAGATGAGGACGTCAAGCCTCAGGGAGTTAAGTGACTTTCCTAAGTTTCCAGGAATAGAAACTTGTAGAAACTCTGCTTTGTCTGATGGCAAAGGCTGTGCCTTGAACTCCTCTATTGAACCCTTCTGGGTACGTCCTGGAGAGCAGCAGGGCTTCTGCTGAGCTCAATGTATGATACATGAATATGACTGTGCTGTACAGGGCTGGGTGTTTTTCTCTGTGAGTTGCTACCCCCTGGGCACCCCTTTTGGTCAGGGAGATGCTGTGATTAAGGTGGAAAGGAAAAGGAATACAGCGAGCAGGCCTGGGTTGGGTCATCACCCTTCAGTGTCCTGGAAAACACTTAATGGGGCCCTTCCTCAAAATGAAGGAGAAAGTGGCTCAGAATGAAGAATAATTGAGAATAATGATGATCAGGGAATGTGCCTCTGACCTTTGACCTTTCCCCCCAGAGGTTGGTCAAAGACCCCCTGGGCCCATCTAACAAGCAGATTAAAAGAGGTCAGTGGGTTAAAGGGCCCTGGCTGGCCTTCTGCAGTTACAATGCTGCCTCCCAAAGGCAAGGACCCTATAGACTCTGCAGGTCCTGAGCTCCCTGGTTCTGCGTGTACCATACTGTGGTCCTATAGCTCTTACTCATCTTTCTGTGTGTAAACTGATTCTCCTCTTAACAACTTCTAGTTTTTTGGGTTTTTTTTTTTTTTCCTGAATAAATCTCGTTTACCACTCATCTGGAGGTACTCCCCTCTTCTGCTGGAAAATATCAGTCATTTCCATTCTCAGGGACTTGTAGAACTTTCTCCTGCTTTCCATTAATTATGACTGGCATAGATTTTACCAATCTCCCAGGTACTGAAATCACGTCCATTTTCTGTTAATTACAGAAAATCTCAAGGGAAGAAATTCCATCCTTTCCTGGAGAAACCAGGTTGAAATACACAGGAATGTACCCATATGCATTTCTGCTGTGGGTAATGAGTTGTCATAACCCTGATACACTTTTTGGAATTGAAACCAAAGCATGTAAGGAAGGTTTGACTCCGGTTCGTTACTGGGAAAATAAAGAATTAAATATTGGGAAGGAAAGAAAGAAAAACTCTGAAAGTACTAAGTGGCTTCCTTTAGATGACGTTTTGAAGTAACACAATTTTCTTCATTTTTCTGTTAGTAGAGACATATTTATAATTGGTCTGCCTGGTGACATAGCAGTCTGGCATTACTTATGTAATTGTTTTTTGTGTGGATTCAGCAAAAAAAAAAAAAATATATATATATATATATATATATTTTTTTTTTTTTTTTTCAGTTTTGTGTCTGGCTTCTGTCACATGTTGCCAGCCACCAAGAAGGCTTCTATGGCTAAGCATTTCTTTAGGTCTCTAGGGTTGTCGGCTTGTCCAGGACTCACAGACCAGACTGCCTCATGCTCCTGGCTGGTGACACACAGGCTCTTCCCAAGGCTTGTTCTCTTTGACTCAGATGTTGCAGACGTGATGTCATAGGAGATGTACCCAGGGAGGCTAAGAGGCCATGAACCGAGATGAGGGGTTAGAATGAGTTGGTAGAGATTGTTTAAACAGGGAAACAATCAAGAAAGTGTGATGGAGATATTTGGGAAGGCATTGTCCTTGCCACCAGAGATTAACTGCACGTGGTCATGACACGGTGATGTGGGACAGGAGTAAGCACCTGCAGTGGACGGGATCTTTGTCATAGTGAGAGGACTGCGTGCTCACAGGGAACATGGGAGGACCCTAAGCGCAAACAAATCTACAGGAAGGCAGGTGCTTCGAACAGGGATTTTATCAGCTTTGGTGTGCGCCCTGCCTGCAGGGGGTCCAGGGGCGAGCCTTGGTCCTCCGCTGGAGCTCCTGTCTGCTTCTCTGGCATTGTTAATGAAGTTTCCGGAATTGGGACTGCAGACTAAGTTGTTCCTGGTCAGAAACCTTTTGTGGAATCCTGTTCACTAGTGAACGAAGTCTGACTCCTCCGTGGCATACAAAGCCCTCTAGGTGCGAGCGGTGTTTTAAATCTTACAGTGTGGGGCCTCCAGATAGAGGTTGTTCATTCCAACCAGCATGGTCAGCCCTGCGATTTTCCCCTTTCACTGCTCCCTGGGACTAAATGCTTCTTCCATCTGTCCAGGTGCTGTCCTGTCTTCCAAAGGTCAAATCCAGTCCCCCTTTCTTCTGTCAAGCCCTACCTGGCCACACCACTGCCCTAAACCCTGAGCTGCTGGTGTGTGTTGCCGGAGTAGAGGTTAGGACGATACATGCTCAGTCCCCTCCCAGCTCAGCTACAGGCTGCAGCGTGCCCTTTAGCAAATACTAACTCATCACTCTGAGGCTGTTTCTTCATGGTCCTGATACCTGTTCCAAACTGGGACTTCTTGGGGTTGTTTGATAAAATATTTGTCTTTGAGTGGCCCCCAGTACATAGTAAGTGCTCAACAAACGTTAGCTTTTGTTATGATGATGATGGTACATTCATTCATTCAACAAGTATTGGTGTAATTAATGATGAAACATTTACTACATGGGGGGGCGCTACTAAACAAAAAGAAATTTTTGCCTGCATGGAATTTATGCAGGCTCCCGGCTCTGTGTGCGAGTAGGGCATTCCAGGGAAACCTTTCTGACAGCAAAATGATGTAAAGTGAAGAAGCAATTGTCATTCATTTGTATGGAAATTTTTTGAGGGTTCCCCGACCTAAAAGACAACCTCGCTTAGGCTTTTCTGATACCTTAAGACACATCTTGCAAGTACACACACAAAATAAATCGAGATAGAGCACAGATGCTCCCAGACGCAGTTCAAAGCTATGGGGCTTGATGCTGAGAGGCTGGGTGTAGTTCCCAGGTAGGGAGCTTGGTGGCGCCACTTGCTGCTCTGGATAGGTGCTGCCTCTGAGGGTTCAGCGCAAAACAAACTGCAGAATGCTATTTTCGCCTTTTGCCTTTTTTCGTGGAAGTGAAAATCCTCTTCAAATATTTTTTTGGTTAGTGAAAACAGGTAGTAATGTAGGTGTTTCCTAAAAGTATGGTGGCATAACATGAACTTTCTAGAAGTAGGGGATACCTGTTTTTAGTGAAGGAATCAGACGATAAACAAAATACATATTCCTTTTCTGTGGTGCTGGGTACTATGGAGAAAAATACAGCAGGGTAAGAAGGATAGGGAGTCTGTGAGAGGTCACTGTTTAATATAGGATGGTTGAGGAAGGCTTCCCTGCAAATGTGACATGACTGTAGTCATTACTATCACTCCCCAGGGAGACGTTATGTGCCTGTATCATTTATTATCTAAGCCAGGATACTTCTGAGAGTGAAAGGGGGTGCTATCAGTAATTGCAGTGGGATATGGGAGTAAAGCAGGCGTATCCTGGGCAAAGTGAGATGCTTTTATACTTAAACTTGTTTATTCCAAATATAGACATTGGCTAAAAAGATAGTATGGTGTCAGACAGACCTAGATTCACCTCCTGGGTTCTGCTGCCTTCTAGCTGTGAGATCGTGGGTGAATCATTTAATCTCTTCACGTGTCAGTTCCCTCATCTGTTATGCATGTGTAAAGGGTTTTTGTGAGAATTAAATGAGGTGCGGCAAGTAAAGCATTCAGTGTAGGGCCTGACACCTCACCAACTGTCAATAAAAATTCATCATCATCATCATCGTCATCATCGTCATCATCATCATCATCACCAGGACGAGAGTTGTTCTTTTTCGTGCTTTTCACTGTGCCTGGGAAGGGGTTAGGGTCATGCAAGGTGGATTCATTAATGTTAGGATTGGAAATTTAGCAAAGCAGTGGTTCCATCCATACTCATGGAAAATAAGACTCAAGGAGCTTGAATGTTGGACTCAAAGCTCAGATGGGGAACTTCATACTGGGCAGCCACAGAAAGAGTTAGACAGTCGAGTCTGGGACTAACAATCTTGGAAGGTTAGATCAGGAGGGGGCCCATGACCAGTGGCCCCCAATAATCCACTTCACAATGGAGGAAGCAGGGACCTGGAGAGATGTAACAACCTGCCCAAGGTCTCCTGTCCCGTAACTGGTTTTAATGCATCTACCATTACCCACCCTGCAAACTGGTATAACAAAGATTATACAGAACAAGAAGGGAGCACTTAGAATTCCACCTGGAAAAGCCATGTTTCTTTGGAAACGGGCCACAGATGATGTAACCCTGCCATATCCCATTACCCCGGTACTTGGCTAATCTTTGTATGAAACTTGTTTTGGTGAAACTTGAGCCTGGAGAAGCCAACTAAAGTACTTACTTTCTCACTGTTGAATGCCTCCTAGACTTGGGCTAACATTTAATCTAAAGAGTAAGGTGATATTTCCTGAGATAGTAGTGAGTTCATGTTTTGAAATTAAAAGAACTGAGTTTATTGCATTGGTTGGCTTTTTTTTTTTTTTTTTTTTTTTTTTTTTTTTTTTTTAGTGCTAACTGCTGTAGTAAACCTTCTCTCCGCAAGGTAACGTCTGGCTGCTGTTTGGGGAGGAGTGGGGAGCTGTAGACATCGTAGTTTTTAGTCCTTAGAAGTTGTCTTAGTGCCTCCCTGGTTAGGTCCTATTGCAAATTGAGCCATATTGTGGTTTAAGGGGGGGTCCCTTTTTGAATAAATCTGACTCAAGATAATTTGGGGACCACTAGGTTTTTCCTCCGTTGCATTTCCTGCATACGTGTGATAGACTCTCTTTTCTCTCTCCTCCGCAAGATGCTTATCACTCAGTAAAGGATGGCTGCCTTCCTACCTTACACCAGGTAAGGAGGAGAAAAGTTCTATTCATGGACATTCTTGGACAGCAAGCTGGTCAAAAAAGAAAAAGAGCGTGAATATCATTAGATAGTGCTAGGAATTTGGAGTTTGGTGCGTTATCCTTTCACTTAATTCCTGGAAGTTTCCTATAAGAAAATGGAGATTGATGTATGTCTGAAACAGACTTCTTCAAGGAGGCACTTGGAGTTTCCAGGCCATATATGGTGCAGTTCCCAGAGATTTCGGGAGCTAAACCCTATTGATTGTATCTTCACGATTGCCATTGTGGATAAAGAATCCCATTTTCCATGCCACCCTCTTGCTTTCAGCTTACCTTGACTCTCTGCAGACACCTATTAAAGCATAAGCCCTGGTGGGCGGGTGGGCGGGTGGCAGGGGAGTGGTGGGGGGACAGCAATTGACTCACCGTGATCTTTGCCTTCCCCACCCCAGCACAGCACCGGGCACACACTATGTGTTCAGTTAACGGGGTGATTCTAACATCACCGCTGTGATTTTTCAACATAATGGAAAGTTGAATCACCAGAAATGCTGGGTTGTTCACTGTAAGGTTAACGAAATAACTCGAGTGAGTCCGAGCAGCAGCTGGCAGGGGTTCCTAGGTGTTGGTCCAGGGGGCAGTCTGGCTCCCTTGCAGTCGAGGTCTGCTCCAGATGCAGTGCTCGAGTGTTTCTGGGTTTGTAGCTGCTTGGGATGTGTAAGTGGCAGTTATCGTAGGAGTTTCCCATTGTGGGCCCGGAGGAATACAGGGATGTGGAGATCCACCTTGCACCTTCCAAGGGGGGGTGGGGTGTCATTTCCCTGTCTCCCCTTCCTTCCCCTCCACCCTCCTTCACGCATGCACCCACACAGACACACAACACAAGATCTTTACTTACTGTCATCAGAAACTGAGGTTTTGGACTGAAGTCTGGAACAAATTACCAGGCCCTGTATATCGGAGGTCAAGCTCTCCTGAGGCCCAGCTGTCTGGGGTTTTACTGTGTGTCCCAGGCTGGTAGTTACTGACTGAAGGTGGAGTTAACTCGCCCTGTACTAGATGTGAGGTGTAGTTGTGCGCAGGCAGCCGAGGAGTGTGGGGGTCTGATTGATTCTGATAGTCAGTGTCGCATTAGGAAGAAGAAACGCTGCAGCCCACTCCCCCCTGTCCTTCTTAGAATTTCCTGGCCTACGACTGTTGCAATGGTGGTTTTCCAGTTGCTCCAGGTTGTCAACATTTGCTGTGCCCCGGTGCTGTGTTCAGTGCTGGGTGTCTCCCCCGTGCTATGTTCAGTGCTGGGGAATGCAAAGACGATGGAGAAGTCATAGGTTTCACCCCAGAATTTATGCTTCGGTGGGCTTCTCTAGACAGAGTGAGTCAAGGCTAAGGTGTTGGCATGGGAAGGGCATTCTTTGGGTAGGAGTGCCATTGTGGAGGCGGAATTGACAGGGCTGGCCAACTGATTGATTGTCAGGGGCCTGCAAACAAGAAGGGGAGCTTACAGATTCCTGAGACTTTTAGCCTGGGAAACTTAGACTATGGCACTTGTCACCGAGAGGAGGCAGAGACTCGGGAGGAGCAGGTTGGAAAGACGGGACAGGCATGATGGGTTGGCAGGACCATGCTGGAGGTTATTTATATCATTGTTCAGGTTTTATTGAACACTTATGTAAACCGTGGTCCAAGCTCTGCAGGGGGATGGGAATGCAACATAGATCAAGACTGTACTCTCATCCCTTCTCCTCGGGACACTGACAAGTAGCCTTTATTCACCTGGTGAAGCACCTTTTTGGTAAGCACCTTGTAACCCCCAACTCCACGACTTCTGATAAATTCTAAAGCACACGACTTAGGCCTGAGTCCAAAGGAAGGCTTCCTGCCTTCTCTGCCATGAGGGGGTCACAGGGTCCAGCTGATGTAACCTGCCCCTGGACTCCCAGTTGGAGGTACTAATCAGAGAGGAAAAGGGGACCAGAGGTGCCTGCACCCCAGAAGTAAATGAGACTGCAGGGAGCCTAATTCCTGCCTTTGAACACCCCCCTCCCCAGGAAGTCGGGGCCCCTTCAGAGTACTGATCTCTGCCAGGTCCGATTAGACACCGCATCTCCTGTGGGGGTGGAGAGGGAAGCCAGAAATGCTGGTGGTGCTTCCTTCTTCAGGGGATCCACGTGGGATCTTGGGAAAGAGAGAAACGGGGAGAATTTCCTCAACATGCTCTCTGCCACCAAGCTCTTAACAGACCAGCTGGGGAGGCCGGACTAACGCAGGGGAACACCCTTCTACAACTTACTGAGCAGCACTGTGTGCACGCTACTAGCCTGCACGGGCAGACAGCGCGTGCTACGGTCTGCGGTAGGAGCTAGGGATCGTCCAAAGGGTGTAGACTGAGTGCCACCGGAGATCAGAGGGGCGCAGCCTGCATAGTGCCGTGATTCTGGAAACCAAAAGAACTTGGTCCAAGTCATTACTTAACTTGTCTGAGCTTCAGTTGCTGTATCTGGAAGGTTGGACTCTTTTTCCCGCCAAGGATGTCAGAAATCTTAAAGAGGGGCGCCTGGGTGGCACAGCGGTTAAGCGTCTGCCTTCGGCTCAGGGCGTGATCCCGGCGTTCTGGGATCGAGCCCCACATCAGGCTCTTCTGCTGTGAGCCTGCTTCTTCCTCTCCCACTCCCCCTGCTTGTGTTCCCTCTCTCACTGGCTGTCTCTCTCTCTGTCAAATAAATAAATAAAATCTTTAAAAAAAAAAAAGAAAGAAAAGAAATCTTAAAGAGCTATGCCCGTGATAACACGTCGGCGTACCCGGAGGGGGCTGGCACATAGCAAGGGCTGAAAAAGTGGGACGTGTCCGACTCCAGACGCAGCCACGATGGGTGTCCGTAGGGAAGCCTCGCAAAGCTAGGTCTTGGTGCTGGGCTTGGAGAATGAGCGGAATTTGGAGCGGCAGAGGGAAGGGCTGCAGCTGGGCGCATGGCAAGTGTAACGGCTCACGTTTTCTTGGTTTTATGAAATTTCTTTCACAAGTTAGCAGGAGGGAGGATTATGAGTAAGACCACCTGGTTTTCCTAGCTCAGAGAGAGAGGACTCACTCTCTTCTCCTCAAAGGAACCAGGATACCAGTCTCGCTTTTTTACTTTCTCCATTCTGAGCAGCGTGGTTCCAAGGACAATTTAACATGAATATTTCAAATTTAATATGTCCCAGATGTGGTGCTAAGTAACCCTTCAGACCGTCTCTCCACCTCACTCTTCGCACTGGTGTAAGCCAGGCTTTCTCAGCCTCGGCACTGTGGCCGTTTGGGGCCTGGTAATTATTTGTCCTTGGGGCTGCCTTGGGCATTGTGGAATGTTGGGCCGCATCCATGGCTTCTACCCATTGTAGAGTATTTAGTAGCAACTCCTAGTGGTGACAGTCAAAAGTGTCTCCATGAATTTCCTAAATCACTGCTGGTTGAGAACCACGGCAGCAAAAGGTCCTGCCATTTACCAGCTGCTCAAGCCAGAGCATAATTCTTCACTAGAATCCTCGATTCCTCCTTTTCCTTTTTTTTTTTTTTTTAAAGATTTTTATTTATTTATTGGACAGAGATAGAGACAGCCAGCGAGAGAGGGAACACAAGCAGGGGGAGTGGGAGAGGAAGAAGCAGGCTCATAGCAGAGGAGCCCGATGTGGGGCTCGATCCCAGGGTCCTGGGATCACGCCCTGAGCTGAAGGCAGACGCTTAACCGCTGTGCCACCCAGGCGCCCCAAGAAATCTGTAACTGGCTGTGATCAATTAATTGTAAACACCACTGCACTCGGACCAGCCCCTCCTTTTCCTACACACCTCTCTCTCTTCTGTATCCTCTTTGGTTACTCCCCGGCCTCCCGCTGCACCGTCTTGGCCTTGAACTTAACTAAGTCTTTCCTGCCTAGGGGAGGGCACCTGTGCTATTCCTTTGACCCAAGTGCTCTTCCCACTTTTCACATGACTGGCTCTTTCCCATCCATTAGTACTCAACCTGGTGGAGCTCCTTCCTAGAGACCTTCCCTGACCCATCTGTCTATCTCATGTAGGTATCCTCTTCAAAATCTCAGTCCCTTGTTTTCTCCTTCAAACACCTCTTAAAGTTATCAGTGGTCTCCTTCATCGGATTGCCGATGTGAAGGCAAGAATCATGCTTGACTGTTTTTAAACCTGTCTCCACTACCAGGCACAAGATAGGTACCCGATATGTGTGGACTAAATCAATGAATTAAGGAAGAAAGATGCCATTAATCTAGTTTAAAACTGGTAACAGCACATCTCTGGAATTAAACTTCCAATAAAATAAGGAATATGTCAGTTTTCTTCCTTGATCCCTCAGGACTGTCAGCAAATTCCTGATAAAGAGTGGCTGCTGAAGAGATAATTGTTGAATAAGTGAATCATTCATTCTTATATAGTAAGAATTTATGTAATAAATATCATGTGAATTCATAATGATTAACATAAACAGACTTTAAACAAGTAGATGAAACCCCAAAATCATTCTTTGACCTCCTCAGACCTTTATAGGGAAGGTTTGATCACCCCACCTGCACCCCTGGCTCCGGTTCTAAGACATTGACGCTATTTTCAGGCATTATTGTAGGCAGAACGTACGAATGACACCCAGCCTGGCCCACACTACATGTTCAGTGCATGTTTGTTGACTTGACTTGAACCAAGTCACTGAAGAAAAAGAGAAGAGAATTAGGCGAGTTGGTGTACAGGGAGGCATACTCATGGCTCACCTTGGAAATGAATCAGGAACTCAGCAGGTCTTAATTAGAGACAGACAAATTTCGTATCCCCTGAGAATTTACTGTCCAATGGGAGGGGTGCAGACTGGGGAGAACAGGATAGAATATAGGTATACTAAACAGCACGGTACTATTTTGAATGTCTTCTGAGTTGCTTTGAATCAGTATTAGGGCCTTTTTTCTTCTCTCTGGACCAGACTCTCTGCTGTAAGAAGCATGGAGAAGTAATGAAGATTCTTTACATTCTCAGACTGCTTTCTGGGAATCCTGCAAAGTCCCGACTTCTTCTCTGATTACTCTTCTCATGGCTGAGTTCAAGAGCATTTTGCAAACCCGGACTTTGAATCTGGGAAAATGCTTTATGACCATTTTTATGACCTCAAAGCAACCCACTAAGGCAAGTTATTTCCCTGTCTTTGCCAAAGGGGAAAAACCAAGGGCCTGGTAAATTGCCCAGGATCTCCCAGGCTCAGATGCTCACTTGTGGGCCGGCCCTCATACACCCGGCCGCATGCTGGCTCCTTCCATTAGACGTGCTTTGGCTGCTCTGGGAAGGGCCTGTCAGCAATCTCAGCCCACATTTCCATGGACCTCATGGTCTTCCTCAGGAAGGGGGAAGGCCCATTTCAGAGAACCATATATGTTAAAGCTGTAAGTTTTCAGTGCAAAGTTCTAGTCCAAACCAATCCTTTTATACTTGGGCCAACTGAAATCGAGAGAGGGAAAGTGATTTGCTTAAGGTCACAACCCAGTGTCTCCTGACTTCCAGCCCAGTGCATTTTTGATTCCAACACAGTTGTCTCTTATTAGAGAAGTGTCCTCAGCACCCACGAGGTTTCATTTCTTAGGGGCAGGATAGTGCAGTGAGCAGAACAAGGGCTGGCTTTTGGTTTATTGTTGGTTGTTTGTTTGTTTGAGAGGTAGTTAGGGCACTTAGGGCAATGGTTAAAGCCAGGCCTCCAGAGCCAGCCTGCCTTGGTTCCCATTCCAGCCCAGCTGTTCACTGTGTACCTTGCTTAATCCATTTGGGCTTCAGTTACTCTCATCTGTGAAATAGGGGTAATCACAGTACCTCCCTGTGTGCTGAGGATTAAATGGATTCATATACGTAAAAGTCTCAGAACAACACCTGGTGCGGTATAAGGGCTACAAAATGTTGCCCTTGTCATGCTGCAAATCCCAGCCGTGCACTGGCTGTGTGATCCTGGGCAAGTTACCTGACCTGTCTGGGCCTCAGATTCCTCCTCTGTAGGAAGGATTCTGGCTTAGCAGGATTGTTGAGTAGACTAGAGGTCGTGCATATGGAGGCATCTGCCCGTCTAGGAGGTGTTGAGTCAACAGCTGTATCTTTTACTGCCGCCCAAGGGTTGAGGACACTGGGGTCGTGCGGCAGTCCACACGGCATCTGCAACCAAGTTGGTGCTTAAGTTGTTCCTTTCTTTTTCTGTTTGCAAAAGGCAGGACTATTAGGGTTGGAGCTGCTGCTGCTTCCGAGGAAGACCTTTTACTTCAGCGACATTTGTTTAAAAAGAATGTACATTTTCTATGCATTAACGGGTACTAAGAACTTGCTAAGTGGCAAGCACCGTTCTGTGCCTTACACGCATCATCTCATTTACTCTGCATGATAGCCCCATGACGTCGGTGCTATTATTATCCCCACTGTATACGTAAGGATACAAAGTCCCCGAAGATAGTAACTTACCCTGAGTCCATCGTTAATGAGAAGGGGAGCCACACTATTGAACCCAGATCAATTTGGCCTGAAAAATCTATACTCTTAACCACTCGCTGCTAGGAACTGTGCCAGGTCCTGGTTGTAGACCAGGCCTGCAGGGATTGATGTCACTCACAGCAAGGACACCGGAGCAGGATGGGCCACCCCTCCCGGGTTAACCATTACCACCTCACCAGCTGCCAGATGAAGAGGGCACGGCCAAGGAACCCCTCCCCTTGCCTTCCCACCCCACTCCACACACTGCATACACCAATCGGCTGCAGCCAATGTGTGCCAAGCCCGCCAAGTTCCCTTCCTGGCCTAGGTGCAGAGCCCGTGGGAAGCCGACATTGGCATGGCAGGTCTCCAGGCCCAGCGCCGCGCAGGAAGAAGCTGTGCCTGGAGATTTTCAGAGGCCCATCTTCACCTGCAGAGGAGAGAGACCCCATTCCATTGCTGTTGATGAATACACGCAGTAGCTGAGTTGGGGTGCTGTAGAGTTCTTTCCTTCCCCTAGAGTTTCCAAGTGAGAATCTCTGTGACTCGTCACCTTTCTTAAGCTGGGTAAGAGTTTGGGGCAAGCTGGGTGGTTGGGTTAGAAGCCTGGGCTGTATCCATCTAGAAAGCAGGCACCCAGGCCTCCTGGAGGAGAGCTCATCTGGGAAGAGCAGAGCTGAGGGCCGTGCTCAGTAGGTGTGGAAAGCAGATGGGACTTGGGATCGACTCCTTCAGATTCCAGCTCTCCTATGCCCCAGTTACATGGTTCGGGGCCTCACTGACTCTCCTCTGGTGTGGAGTAGGTCAGCCCTTCCCGCCTAAGATTTCTAGTGGAGTTCTGTTGAGCTCTTAGGTGAGCAAAGATGCTGACGCGGTGCTGAACCCGTAGGAGATGCTTTGCAGGTGTCCGTGTTCTGCTCTTTCTGTGTAGCCCTGCCATGAGGGAAGAACTACCGTGGGCATGGGGTGGGGGTACCTGTTCCTCACAGGCATGGCTAATTCATATACCTGAGTGGTGGTGGGAGGTGATTCAATCCAGAGAATGAAGGGAGAGCTTCCCTTTCTGCCTGGCTCCCTGACACACACATACTTAGGTCCAGGTCACAGGCTTTAGGAACTCCTATGACCTGACTTTCCTGCCTGCCATCCGTCCCTCTCTCCTTTCCTCCATAAGTTCTTCTGGAAGTCCAAGCCCTCACTGCCTGGGGGGATCTGGTTCTAAGCTGTGGAAAGCATGGTCCCTTCTTGACGCCAAGCCCAACACTGTGGTCTGTTGCGGGGAACAGCACTCCATTTAAACAAGAACCATTTTCCAGGACCACTGAAGACTCAAGTTCTAGTGTCTGGCATGCACGTCAGGCTTCCAGAGGGATGGAGTAAATAAGGCCTCCCCTCCTCCCTGCTGCACCCCTCTGCTGCTCTTTGAGGAAGCTGGGAAGCAAAGGCCTTCTCTGCAAGCTTGCCAGCAGTCATGGAACTCAGCCTCTGCTGGGACACAGGCTCTGGTTTATGTCTCCCTTTGGGACTTCTCTTCTTTATTCAGGACTTCCGGCTTCCTTAATAGGTACGTTTAATACTCTTATCTCAGCATGCCTTCTGGGTTTACTGAAGCGTAATGCCAGAGCACATTCCTCCTTGGAAGTTACGGTTTGTTCTGGGGAGGTTTCGGGCTCTTAACTTTGAAACCGCAAAGTTAGAATGGGCTCGGATTATGGGGGCAGGGGAGAGGCAGAGGAAGACAGGGTGCGCCTGATGGCTTATTTTTGAGTGAGACATTTTTCTTTAATAAGGATGGAGATACTGCCCTAAGCTTGTCTTAATGCATTTTTTTTTTTAAGATTTTATTTATTTGTCAGAGAGAGAGAGGGAGAGAGCACAAGCAGGGGGAGCTGCCAGCAGAGGGAGAAGCAGGCTCCCCGCTGAGCAAGGAGCCTGATGCAGGGCTCAATGCTGGGACTCTGGGATCACGACCTGAGCTGAAGGCAGACACCCAACCGACTGAGCCACCCAGGCGTCCTGGCTTAATGCATATTTTGTATAACAATTATTGTTACATTCGAAGGTGTTTGTTGTCCATCTCTGCTATAGAACTAGCGGCTGAATGTATATTCTGTTTCACTTTCATGATGATTGATTTGGGGAAAGCCAACCAGATCAGGTAAAATTCCAGCCAAGTTATAATTTATTCCTTCAGGAAGCTTTGATTCAGTGCTGAAGTGTGTCCGGTCTTTATTGGTTGCTTTTCCTCACTTTCTTGGGTCTCCACTACCATCATTTGGCCCAAGCCTCTTGCACCTGGATTTTTCCACTAGCCAAGTACCTGGGCTCCCTGCTTCCACTCCTGGCCCCAACCCTCCATCCATTCTTCCCACAAGTGGCCAGAGTGACCTTTGGAAAACTTAGATCATGTTGGTCCCCATTTAAACCTTCCCGGGACTGCCCATTGTATGTAGACTAAATTCCAACCGCCCCATCATGGTTTGGGAGGTCCCACATCATCTGACCCCCACCCTACCACCTGATATTATCCCACATTACCCTTTTTTCTTCAAGGGCAGGCACCGGGGACTCCTTTCTGTTCTTTTCACAATTTCTGGCTCTCTGCCACCTCCAAGCCTTTGTCTTGGCTGTTCCCTTGCCCCAAATATTCTCACCCAGCTTTTCACATGATGATGCTTTCTCATGTTATCCTCAGAGAAGTCTCCCTGACCCCCAATCACTCAGCCACAATCTCACATCACTCTCTGCCCTTCCCTCATAACACACCACGTGCACTGAAATTGTCTTTTATGAATGCATTAACTTGTTTATCATCCATCTCGCTCAGCCTGTAGGTAAGTTCCATGACCTCAGGGACCAGGTCTGATTTTCTACTGAATTCCTGGTACCTAGTACAGTATCCAGTCCAAAGGTCGGGCCCAATAAGTATTTGTCAGCCGAATGAATGACTGAACAAACAGGCAAACTACTTGAGCAGGGTCTTCTGAAACAGATCACCGGTGTCTGGAGTGGTAGGGAGGCTTCCTTCTTACCTCACCCAAGCCAGCAAGGCTCCCTCCCCCACCGTTGGGTTCCTACACCAAGTGTACCGTTGTTACATTGGTTATATTGAACTGCGGTGTCTTTCTTACACTGTGCTGCTCGCATCCTCTCCGAAATCCTAGTTTTGTGGATAGGCTTCGTGGCTGCTAAGAGCCCAACCCAATTAATTTATGTAGCAGGTGTGGCCTCACCCTCCAAAAAAAACACTGTGAGCCAAGGTGTTATTTATAGTGAGCAGAACGACTATTTCTCCAGAAGACATTTTCTCTTTTCAAATATGTTTTAGGATGTGATCTGTGACATCCCTGCTAAAAATGACCGTGGTAAATCCACAGGGAATTTGGTCTTACCCTGCACTGTTGGCGATGAGCTGCTGCTTTGGCATTGTTTCTAGTCTTTTCCCTTATACCCTCTTATGCTGAGTTTGGGGGGACCCTAGGGGCCAGTAGCGTCTTCCTGGGATGGCTGGAGAGAAAATCGCCCACTTCCTTTCCCTCTCATAATCGTGAGCCTGCATCCTGGACTTACCTTAGCTTTGCAGCCATAGCTCTGTGGCTAAGGAAGTCAGCCATGGCCTAGTACTGCTTATATTTGGTGCCAACAGCATGCTAACACAGCTATTGTTGCCTGACTTCTTTGGAAGCCAGATCCCGAGAAGAGAGCTCGTGCATTTGCATCCCACTAAGGGCACCTGACCCTTTGTGCCCCCCCCCCCCACGTTTCAGCTTCAGTGGGGGGAGTCTCCCCTCTGTTCTGTCACATCTGGTTGGAACAGGAGATGCCCACGATTCTGAGAATTGCCCAGAAACTTCTTATCCCCTTCTCTACACTGGAAGGAGGGGAGGGAGGCTGTTTATTCTAGCCTCAGTGTCATTTATGTCTATGAATATTTACAAGGACTAAAAATAAGCAAGTATTTTTTAAAAAAGAGTATATCCAGATACTAACATTTTCCCAGTTAACATTCATTTGAATAATTTATTGCAGATCTTTCTCCTCCCACCAACTCTAGGAATACACACACACTACATTTAGATAAATAAGTTCAACTAAAAACCATTGAAATTAATGATTTAATTTAGAAGGTGTAGCTGCTTCCTTTTGCCCCACTCAGTATCCTGTGGAATAAGCAGACATGTTCAATGGCTTCCTTTCCCGGGCACAGGAGTGAAGCAGGTGAGGCTGACTCACCTGTCCAGTGCCGCAGTCTACAAATGGGTGTCAAAATTCCTAACTTCGTCTGACAGTTTTCCTTTAAGAGCCCCCAAAGAGAAGTGGGACAGAACATTATTTAAAATGAATTGGGGGGGCGCCTGGGTAGCGCAGTCGTTAAAGCGTCTGCCTTCGGCTCAGGGCGTGATCCCAGCGTTATGGGATCGAGCCCCACATCAGGATCCTCTGCTAGGAGCCTGCTTCTTCCTCTCCCACTCCCCCTGCTTGTGTTCCTTCTCTCACTGGCTGTCTTTCTCTGTCAAATAAATAAATAAAATCTTTAAAAAAATATTTAAAAAATAAAAAAAAAATAAAATGAATTGGGAACATTCTCAGAGCTATGTCATACTATCCTGATAAGCCAAGTAGATTAGATATTTGAAATTCCCCAGAAAATACATTTGTAAGATTTAAGTCTTGTGTTACCCAAACATCATCATTCTTACTCTACAGTCATATTTTTTTGCCATATTTGTCTACCTTTTATATTGCTTATTTATTGACTAGTTTCCTTCAGGTCGACTACTTAATTTGAGGAAATTATTTTAAAGAGGAAACTATATATTCCACCTGTAAATGCAAAAGTAGTATCATTGGGCATAATGGAACGTAATCCTAGAAATAAATACAGAGCTATTAAAATACGATGTTTACCAATGTGCAATCTAAAGTCTTGCAAAGCGTGCCACCATGGTTTGTCTTCCACACTTTGTGAAACAGGCTGATAAAGGAAACCAAAGTCTTGTTGACCAGAGAGAAAGGAAGCTAGACCAGGGAACGGAGGAGGAAGTATTGAAGGGTGCAGAGTGGTCAGGAAGTTTGAGTCTACCATTAAATGCTGAGTTAGCCATCTCAGAAGCGTGGTAAAAATATGTCCATGTGACAGGTCTGGTTTTGTCATCCAGGTTTGCTCTGGCACAGATGGTGGTTATTTCCCTTCCCAGCACACGATTCTGTAGCTGCTCTGAGCCCTCCTTGGCCATGGGAACTGTTGGGTAATACACACGCTCATCTGTCAGTCCCACAGACCAGTGGCTTTGACAGGCGCTGTGGTGCCTGTTGGCATTGAGGCATCTTCCAAAGATGAGATAAATCTGGGCCCTGGATGGACTCCAGAAGTGAGCAGCTCCTAAGACCAGGACTGAGCCCTAAATTCCATAAGAGCTAATGTGAAATACATAGTTACTGAGCTGGAGACGCTGAGCAAATTGAGGACTTACTCAGTTGGGGTCAGTTCAGGAACTCGGAACCATTCTAGGTAACTTGAGCAGGAAGGGATTTAATACAGGGAATTGGTGACATACGAAATTGCTGGAAGGACAGAAGTTAAGAGGATGCAGTTTTACTCTTGGTTTTGAGGCCACACCACCATAGCTGAGATCTAGAAGGCCTGGTGACGCGACACTGTCCTGTGCAGCTGCCCCTGCCCACCCACCTCTCACTCTCATGAAGCTGATGAGCACACGCTGGAACCTGGGGTCTGGCATCCACTGTCACTCCCGTCTGTTGCAGTGTGCTTGAGAGCCCTCCTCTGCCTCGCTCCTGCCTCTCAGACCTAAATCACACCCAGAAGCCCAGCTGCAAGGGAGTCTGGGACGTGCATCCAGCCTGCAACATGGAGGTGGAGGAGAGTGTAGGAGGGGGAGGCATGAGTACTGTGTGCCAATAGACAAGGTAACCCATGAGGAGATACGGCAGACAACTAGCCGGAGTAAGTGTGCGACTCTCAGACGTGGTACAAGCAGTGACTAGTGAGGTCTCAGGAAGGAGAGAACCATATTAGCTTGATCTGGACCTTGCAGAATTCTGGTCCGGGGACAGGTAGCGAGGCTCTTGGTCACAGGCCCTCAGAGATGGAGCAGTACAATGCTACCAACCTGTCTTCTGGCATGAAGGCTATAAAAATCTCCTTTTTCTTGAACACTCACTAGGTTCCATGCGTTATACTGAACACATTTTATGTACAACATCTCAGTTCTCCCTCCGAAAGTGATACCTTCCCATTTTCACATCAGAGAGCCTTAGTAATGCACCCAAGGTCCCACGGCTGGTAGGCAGCAGAGTGTCGATGCTAAGCCCAGGTCAGCCTGACACTAAGGCCAGTGCGCCCATCACAAAGCCACACTGCCTCTCTGTGGAGGGCAGGGAGGGTGCGGGCAAGACCGAGCCATGAATACCAGGCTAAGGATTCTGGACCTGATCTCAGAGGATGAGAGGCATCCCTGGAGGTTTGACAGCAGGGGAGTGACATGATGGAGGTGTGTAGACGGTTGTAGCTGGAGAATGTAGGCCTGAGTGACTCAGGAAAAGGCCAGGGGAAGAGAGCAGCTAGGGAAGAGAGCAGTAGATGAGATGTTCCAGCAGGTTCTTGCCCTTTTTCCTCCTTGGTGTTCCAAGCGGGTGAGCTCTTTGCCTAACGGTTCCTGAATCCCAGGTGATTTTAGGCTTACAGTTTGGTCAGTGAAGCAGACGCCTTTTAAAAAACATTTCCTTTAATCACTGATAGTTTTAATCTTAGACTATGGCCAAGGGTCAACTTTCCGACAGAAATCATTCTCTCGCTTTCTTTTTGGTGCTGTTTTTTTTAATGTTTTGACAATGACGTTGATGGTTTATCTTACTACCTGAGCTGCCCCGGTCATGAGGGTCAGTGGGAGCGGGCCAACGTCTGTGGGAAAGGACAGTGAGCTGTGGCAGTTCTGGTGGAAAGAAGCCAATTCTAGGACAAGGGATGACATTTCTTTTTTTTTTTTTTTATGATTTTTTATTATGTTAGTCACCATACAGTACATCCCTGGTTTCCGATGTAAAGCTCAATGATTCATTAGTTGCGTATAATACCCAGTGCACCATGCAATACGTGCCCTCCTTACTACCCATCACTGGTCTATCCCATTCCCCCACCCCCTCCCCTCTGAGGCCCTCTGTTCGTTTCTCATAGTCCATAGTCTCTCATGTTTCATTCCCCCTTCTGATTACCCCCCTTTCTTTATCCCTTTCTTCCCCTACCGATCTTCCTAGTTCTTATGTTCCATAGATGAGAGAAATCATATGATAGTTGTCTTTCTCTGCTTGACTTATTTCACTTAGCATTATCTCCTCCAGTGCTGTCCATGTTGCTGCAAATGTTGGGTAATCATTCTTTCTGATAGCTGAGTAATATTCCATTGCATATATGGACCACAACTTCTTAATCCAGTCATCTGTTGAAGGGCATCTCGGCTCCTTCCACGATTTAGCTATTGTGGACAATGCTGCTATGAACATTGGGGTGCATATGGCCCTTCTCTTCACTACGTCTGTATCTTTGGGGTAAACACCCAGTAGTGCAATGGCTGGATCATAGGGTAGCTCAATTTTTAACTTTTTAAGGGACCTCCACACTGTTTTACAGAGTGGCTGTACCAACTTGCATTCCCACCAACAATGTAGGAGGGATCCCCTTTCTCCACAAGGGATGATGTTTCTAATCAGAGATACCAGGGTCGCCTGGGCGGTGCTGTCAGTTGAGTGTCCGACTCTTGGCTCCAGTCAGGGTCATGATCTCCGGGTGGCGAGATCGAGCCCTACGTGAGCTCCCGGCTCAGCATGGAGTCTGCCGGAGATTCTCTCTTCCTCTCCCTCTGCCCTTCCCACTTGTGTGTGCACATGCTTGCTCTCTCTCAAATTAATATATCTTTAAAAAAAAATACCTGGCTCGAATTCCTCCTCTGCCACTTTGTGTTTGGAGCTTCTAGAACTCGGGCGACTTGCTTAGCTTCTCCGAGTACCAATCTCCTCCCGTACAGAGGAGGGATGACGGCGCTGACCCTCCTCAGGCTGTTGTCAGGACTTGGTGAAGCCATGTGTGAGCGCGCATATGGTAGGAGTTCTGGAAACAATTTTCACCTTCCCTTTCAGCTTTCTGGGACCTGTGGGAGGTGGTTCTGACCAGCTGAAGCCAGTTGGTCTGAACTGGGTCCTAATGATGTAGCCTCTAGGGCTTTTCTCTCCCAGTGGTCCTGGTCTGATTCCCCCTTCTGGCCCCTGGCACAGGCCTCAGGGTAGACGGATACGCATTCCAAACCCACCCAGGAGCAGGGCTGGTGAGCCAAGCCTGGAACATCGTTACCTCCCAGTGAATAAGAGCCCACACCAAACGCCAGCTGAGGGTGTTCGAGTTCGTCCAGCAGGTGCAGCGTACCCACTCAGGCCACTTAAAATGTGGCTCTTTTTTTTCTGTCATAGACAATGTGCACTCCCTTCTCAACTGAGTGAAACCCTCTGACATGAGCTCCTTGACAAGTCCCACTTCTCTGCCAGGGCAAAGAGCTGGAGGCTTTTGCAATTCTCCAAGCATCTGGCCCGTCTTATCCAGATGACATTTGGAATTTTAATCTTCTAGTTATGGGTTTTCATAAATCTGGTTTGCAATCATCACTGCCAGTCTCCTCTGCTGTGGGAAAATGGCTTGAAAGAGACGTGGGGAGAGGCCGGCTTGCGCGCGTGTGGGGATGGCTGGAGAGCGCACGGGGCGTGGTGGGAGGGAGGCTGTGGAGTGGGAGACGGCACTTGTGTCTGACTGCAGACCAAGCACCACGTTAGGGTGACTCTGCCTTGGAAGCCTGTGCTGGGGCTTTGGGATCCGAACTTGCGCTGTGCCAAGCACTGTGGTGGGTGCCACGCTATCTCTCCGCTCCCTTCACATGACCCGTTGTACAAAGAGAAAAACTGAGGTTCGGCGATATTAAGTAACTTGCCTGAGGTGACCAAGTGGAAGGTGGAAAGGATGTTGAAGTCTGGGTTTGACAGACTTCAAAGCCTGTAACTTTTCCAGTGCACCTGACGACCTCCCGTTAATCCGTGAGTTCCCCAAAGCTGTACACCTGAAACACCGGGACTGCCCTGGCTGGCATGCTCCCAACCCCTCAGCACCCATCTCCTCCGCTGCACTCAGGGAGTGAGGCGGGGCGGCGGTTAAGGCGGAGAGGTGAGCATGGGTTGGGTCCTGAAAGACTTTGCCGAGGGCTCACGAGTAGTTGGGAATTTCATCTTGAGGGTAATGGGATGCTAGTGAAGGTTTTCGCAGGAGAGTGGCAGGAATCCACTTTAGCAATGATTCCTGGCCCACTCCGTGGCAGAGGTGCTAGTCCTTGTCCTCTTCCTGGGGAAAGTGTTCTGATGCCTTGGGAACTCTGAGAGACTGTACTGTTAAACACTTTCAAAGATCCCAGGGATCCTACGCCCCCTGGGCGGGGGTGGGGGGGAACCTGCCAGTAAAGGACATCTTTATAGGATCTCGAAAGGTGAGGAAGACTAGAGAGGGCATTCCTGATTATAGATCTGCACTGAGTCAGTTCTGTAAATGCTCAGATCGTTGTGTCCCTGTCACCAAAAGTCTGCTACGAAGCAGCCAGCCCAGGTGAATGGAGTGAACTGCCCCGTGGGTCTCAGTGTGGGCAGACAGGGTGCGCTTTGGAGTCGGCGGCCCTCTACAGTGGGTCTGGTGTCTGCCAAGACTGGTCACCTCCGGTGCTGGGCCGCAGCTGGCCGGGCCGTCTGCCGTGCTGGTGTGCGGCACAGGCGGCCAAGGGAATCCCCGGAGCTTCGGAAAGTCTGTCGCCTGCCTCTGCCAGGACAGTCCAGCGTCGCTTGTTTCCCCGACAGAGCTGCTGCAAACTGTGAAGGGAACAGAGTCCCAGATGCTGCAGCAGCACCAGTAGCAAGAAGAGAGCAGGCGTATGGGTCCTTTGTCTTCTCCTTACCTTATTCCACATGTATTGGCGAGGGCACCAGAGCCCCGAGAGCCTCTACTTTGTGTGGACCCATGTGACTTTCAGCAGTCAAGGGGAGGCTGGAACACGCTCCTTTTCAGGAGAGTAATTTGATGGAGAAATTGTTTTAACTGCCTGCCCCTGGGTTTCAGCCCAGGGCCTCAAACTTGGATAAAAGAGCCTATCTTGGCAGCTTCCCGGAGCCCAAGGGAGCCTCTCATCTTTTACTAAATTGACACACTTTGTTTGATTAATGCAGATGTGACGTTAGCGATGGTTTTACAGTGCTCCCCCCCACCATCACCCCTGCTGCACCTCCGTCCTCCCCCCAGCTAGACTGAAGGCCCCCCCCCCCGCCCCCCGCCCCCGGCAGAATCCAGAGCGCTGTCCTTGCTGGCAGTTCTGCGCAGAGAGTGGCACTGGGCCCACAAGCCTGGCTTGTGTGTGTCCTCTGGATGTTCCAGCACTTGGGGGGTGCCCACAGCTTCACAAAGGGGAAAAGAGGACCCCTGTTGGTTTCTAGGCAAAGCTGCCCCCTGCTAGGCCCATCTGTAGGGTTTATAGGTGGTAGCAAGTCCCCAGGGCTTGAGAAGAAAGGAAAATTTCCATTTTCCCCATTGTAACACAAGTAAAGTAATTCTTCCCATCTCTTTTTTTTTAATTTTTTTTTAGAGATTTTATTTATTTATTAGAGAGAGAGCACAAGCAGGGGAGCTACAGGCAGAGGGAGAAGCAGTCTCCCCACTGAGCAGGGAGCCTGATGCAGGACTGGATCCCAGGGTCCTGGGATCATGACCTGAGCGGAAGGCAGAGGCTTAACCAACTGAGCCACCTAGGCATCCCTCTTCTCCCCATTTCTACAGAGAGATCCCAGGACCTCTCCTGTCAAGTCCTGTCCTGACCAAATCGTTTTACTCTGAAAATCCAGGCCCTAGATGTTCTGACGCCAACTATCCTGAGGTGTAAGCTTAGTGTGATTCTAGCTTGGTGGCTTGGAGATTCCTTGTTTTTTCTCAAGAGCATGAAAAGATAGAACAGATGTCTGTGTGTGTGTGTGTGTGTGTGTGTGTGTGTGTGTGTGTGTCCTTTGGAACATTTTGTGCTTTCACTGCATCGTGATGAACCCAAGAGGGTGTGAGGGACAAAAGTTGGGATCTCCGCACACCTGGGATCGCAGTCCGATCACTATGTTGGGTAACTCTTCAAGCTCACAGCTTCAGAAAATTTCCCCGCCTTAGACAAAGCATGAATGAGGCCAAGTGAGCATTAGGGTGTCACCCAGGACCCAAACATGTTCCTTAATTAGTGTCTGTGTTTCCTCGTGGAGTTATGAGGACTGAGAATTTCAGAAGCACAAAAGAGAACTTTATTTTTTCAGGGAGTTTTTTGTTGTTGTTGTTGTTTTTAACCCCTGAGGTAACCTTATCATTTATTTTTCCTTGTCTGATTACGATCTCCCTAGTTGCTGACAGTTCGCCTTTGAAATGAGTCTGCTTTGATCAGGGATATGGCAGCCAGACAGGTCATTTTTACTGTCTGTGACTTAGTCCAACCAGTTTGGCAACAGCGGGGTCCTGTCCCAGCGTGGGGAGTGAAAACTGGTGGGCACAGAGTCAGCCCCGTGGTAAGGCAGAGCAGTCCCTCTCCCCCCCACTCCCACTGGCTCTCCTGTAAAGCAGCTTCCTTTGCCAGCCCTCTCCGCCACAGGGATGAGTCTTTCTGCACGCACCAACACCTCTCCCTTTGCTGGGTCTTCTCCCGGCCCAGCATCTCTCCAGACTATTCAACGATAGACAGTTTGTCTCTGCTGCCTCCCACTTCCGTTTGCTGGACCCTCTTTCATGCTTTCTTCTTTCCGGGCAAAGAGTGCCAGCATGGTTGTTCGAGATCTGTGTCTTCCCAGCTGTAGAAAGGCACTTTGGGGTTCCACCAGAGCAAGTATGGTGTCAGGCACATGGGCCTCGGTAGCCCCATGTACGGTGAAGTGGGCTCACCATGCCGGGGGCCATTTCAGCAGGATGTGGCTGAGCTGGACTAGGCCCCTAGTCTGCAGGGCAGTCTCTGCAGTGAGTCTTAGTTCAAACGCCAGCACCATCACTTCCTAGCTCTGTGACCTCGGGCAAGTTATGTCATACGTAATCTTCAATTTCTCCAAAGTGTAGCATGAACAGAACGATAGTCCTGAACTCCCAGGGTTGCTGTGAGGATTTGATTAGAAGTGCCTAGAAAATGCATAGTAGAGCATATACTGTATAGTACGTGCTTAATGAAGAAGACCTAATATCATTGCTTTTATTTTAATCATCACCGTTGTCCTCATTACTCATCATCACACTGCTTGGAGAAGAGCAGCCAGGGACCCAGAGAACCAAAGCTTTGTTCTGTGAAGAGTAGTTACAGGAAAGCGAAACACTTTTATTATGTAAAGAGTTGTGGAGGAGACATGATGCCTGAAGGCTGGAAGGAGTAATCTCTGGGGTTCTCTGCACCAGATCAAGACTGAATTTCAACTTAGTGGAAGGAAGAGCTTTTTAAGGTAGTGTTGGATGGCTTTCTTAGGGGGGAGGGGGTCTTCGTCCTGGGGTCCTGGGGAAACTTTGTGCATCGGAGAGGAGGGAGGTTGGGCAAGGGGACTCTCTTGAGTCTGGGTGTCAGGAGACCCTGTGCTACTTGTTTCGTACGAAAAGCCACTTAGCAGAAGATGCCGCACTCCCTACGTACATAGTGATGTTTACTCTGTGATGGCTGAGGCCTCCCCCTGGCCACCTGCGGTCTGAGAACTGGCTTCTCCTTGTGACATCTTTTATATGAGACAATGTCCACGCTCTTAATTTTGGCTTGGCTGAATGCTTCATTCAGGATACTTAAAGCAATGAGACCTCATTGTGCTGGCCAGGCTCAAAGTAGTATGTTGGTGTTTATTCATCCTGGATAATGGTTTTGTAGGGACAAGAGAGAGCCAGTGGGGACAGGCAGTTTGCGGGACGTTTGCTCTCCCGCACAAATAAGCCCGCTAGGAAAGCCTGAGTTGCACCAGTTTAGAATACGTCCTCACCAGCCAGAACCCGTGAGCCTCACGAGAGGACGCAGGTAGAGGTGAGGAGTCCCATCCTCTCTGTTTGTCATAAACAGTCATTTCAGTCACAGAGAAAGGCTTCCTTTCCATTCCTCTCCAGCTCTGTCACGTCCTTGTGCAAAGAAGGTCATGTCTCCCAGGCTGGGGTTTATTTTTACCAGCGATACAGATGTTTCTGCTCTTGTGCAAGATTTCATTAAAGCTCAACCAGCGGTTTACTGTGGCGGGAGACTGCCAAGGTTAATATTTCTGCAATACATTCCCTTCTGTTCATTCTTGGCACCAAAAAACTCCCAGGTGGGCATATCGTGCCTGGTTCCATATATCAAAACCGTACAAGGGAATCACCACCAGTGCATCTGTTTAGCTCGGACGGAGCGTCTGATCACACCGAGTGTGTCAGCCTTGCTTTAGGAATCAAGCAGGGGGATGTTTCCTCCGGTGAGTTCGAGCTCACCTTCCATGTCCCTCTCAAGCTGCAGAAACTGCCACAGCTACTCAGTGGGGGACAGGGGCCGAGGACAAGAGCGTGTGGCAGCATGGAACGCTACAGCCTCTCCAGTTATCTGCTGAAATAGTGGGGGTGTAGCTTCATCATGAGGATGGGGGGGCGAGGTTTCAAACCCTGTGCAGCTGAGGGGAGTCACTTACCCCTCCAGAATGTCAGTTTCCTCCTCTGTACAATGGGGTAGCAATTCCTGTCTCAGAAGACGGGAACATTAATTGAGATATTGCCTGCAACTGAGCGAGAAAGCAGAGTGCCGTGACACAGGACCGTGCCCGTGGGAGGGAACTGCTGGGAATCCTTGGCGGCTCCCCAGGGGTGGAGGAGACTGTCCCAGCCAGGGAAGCCCCTTGCTCTTCTCCCTGCTTCCGTGACAGAGAAGCCGTGGGCCACAGAACCGGTTCTACCCATGAGCACAAAGGAGTCAAGTTAAAAATAATAGCGGCCTGACTTGTTGGACGTGTGTTTCCTCCACCTCGGCCCATCGGTGGCTGGTGGCTTTGGGAAGTGATCCTGGGCTATGTCTAGGGACATTTGGCCCAGTGTGAGGAGAGCTTGAAGGCAGGGGAGGGCTGGGATGAAGGAGGAGACAGGAGAGCGATGTTAGAATGTGACCTCTGGCTGGTGTGTCTAGCGACTTCTGACTTTCAGAATTCAGGTCTGCTCATTGGGGCAGAGTGGGAAGAGTTGACCTCCTGCAGTTTGGGGGGCGGTGTGTGTATGTGTGTGTGTCCCCGTGCCTCTGCTGACTTGTAGTGTCATCTAGTTAAAAGTATATAGTGTTCATATGAGCTTTATAAGACTCCACTGGTGAATATAGAAAAATTCTGTATTTTCAGTTATGCTTTCACCAACTCTGCAGACCACCCCTCACACACGCCACACAGCTCGACAGCAATCCCTCACCTTGAGTCTTGTGAGATATCCAAGAGCTTTGTGATTCGTCAACTAAAGGCAGTTTTGTCTCTTCCATTTGAAACGCAAGGTAGATTTTATTCCAGTCTTGATAGAGTCATCAGTGGTCAAATCTGTGAATGGTGTTGTGGGAGGAGCACCGTCTTCATCAGAATATCGTGATAACCGGGACATTCCATTTGCTGGCTGTCCTGGATGACAGCGACATCGTGGACAATGTGTTCCCTGCTGGTTTCTTCGTAATCCATCACTTCCATCCATTCTTCTTTCTGTCCTTCTTTCCAGCCATCCGTCTCTCCAGCAGACACTTCTTGGCACTTGGTTCTGAACTGCAAGGGGATGTGGGGGTAATGATCACAGATCCTGCCTCAGAGACCTTAAAATGGAAAATAGGAATCAAGACACTTAAGTATATGGATGAAAAGCTCAAGGGAAAGTTGAGGATGGGGCAAGAGTAGCATTTGAGCCAACTGCTCTTTGAGAAATACACAGGGTCCCCATTTGTGGAGACTGCATTCATTCTCACTGTAGGAGTGAAGCCTGAGGCTGGAAAGAGTGGTTCCCTAGGAGCAACCACCAGGGGTCTCCGTGGGCCTAGGTGAAGGGGGGGAGTGGGCAGTCAGGGACATACACGGAAGCAGCAGCTCTTGGAAGTCAACTCAACGATTTGGGACTTGATTCTGGGGCATCAGTAAATGCTTTCGTGGCAGATGTGGCCAAGGGACCTGGGTGGCCCTCACTTGACCCCGGATGCATGCTGAGAGATTTTGAGACGTCTTCTACTTATCAAAGGTTGGGTATTAGCTGACAGGTGGGGCAGTCTCTGATGGGAGGTGGCTGATTCCTCAGCACCAGGCAGAGGGAGCGCCACGTACATCTCCTCCTTTTGTGACTCCTTTCTTTTCAAACCTCTCCTTTTCAGTTTGCCTCACTTTTATCGACAGTCTTCCCACTATCTTCAGACAATCCTGTAAGACCTGTTCTCCCGCCTCACCTCTCAGCCATCTAGGAAACTGGGAGTTTGGAGAAGGGGGTTCAGCCTCCATGACCTCTTCTGTCTTAGGACTCTGTTCCTTGGCTATAAATAAGGCCGTTGTTTAGTGCCACTATTGATGGCTTTTGCAGCTGTCCCCTGGGAGATGGGCTCAGATAATAACCCATTTTCGAGAGGACCTGGCCATTAGGTGACAGCTATTTATGCTTCCTATTGACTAGGGCCAAACCTGAACTGTCACTGACATTAAATTTTCATGTGCAGGGAAGCCGCCTTTCCTTATCGGGCTGTCTCTTTCCATTTATTTGAAATATGTAACCGGGTTGGTCTAGGTTCTTAAAAAAGATGAGCAACGAAATCTTGAGGGACTCCTGTGTTCTGGCTGTGGGGATTTTCCAAAGGCTAAATGGCTTACCCAGAGTCACCAGGTCAGTTGGTAAGTGACAGAGCCGGAATTCAAACCGACTCCTGCCTGGAATCAAAGCCCGGGTAATTTCCACGAAACCATGCGTGTCTGATTTCTGCACCTGCAATATCACTACAGAGGGTTTTATTTATTTATTTTGTCCCTTGATGTCTCTCTTACTCCGAGCTCGGGAGCTGATTGCACGTGCAATTTTTTCAAAAGCTCATTCATGCTGAATTTGCCTCTGTGGTCACAGTGTGCCATCTTCACACGGCTGCTTTCCCACACCCTCCTAGGAGAAGAAACAGGGCCCTAAAATGTCAGGCAAGATCCCTTCGGGCTTTATAATCTAATGCATTTTGTAGGTGGCTGAATTCTCCAGCATACTTCTCATTGGAAAATATTCCCTTCCTGAATTCTGTTTCTCCATCAAAGGGATAGCCCATGGTATGTGATGCCAGTTTCCTAGTGGCCTTGACGTTGAAGTTGAGTCACCTGTGCTGCCGTCAAATTCCCTTTTTCTCAAGTACCTGCCCCTTCTTGAACTTAAACTGTGGATCAGGTGGGTCCAGGGGTGGGTCCAGGGGAGAGAGTGTCTCGATCTCTACGTTCATGACAGTTCTTGGAAGGACGAAGGTGCCGTGGTTGAGATCCTGCTCTTGGGAAGCAGCAGCCTGGGCTGAATGTCAGCCTTGTTTCTTGGTCTGTGCCGGACCTGAGGCAAATAGCGTCTGTGAATCTCCGTTCTCCAGTCTATAAAATGAACATTCCTCTCTGGAGAGGAGGTGGGGAATTGATTTTTAATATTCTCATATTGCTTATGCTAAGACTTGGCCAGACCAGAAAGAGCAATGCCGAGGCCTTCCTTGGTGACATGTATTTAGTGACCGTGTTGCCCCATTCACCGTATAATATCAGTTATCTAAACATTAAGAAGTAGAGGCGCCTGGGTGGCTCAGTTGTTAAGCGTCTGCCTTCGGCTCAGGGCCTGATCCTGGAGTCTGGGATCGAGCCCCACATCAGGCTCCTCCGCTGGGAGCCTGCTTCTTCCTCTCCCACTCCCCCTGCTTGTGTTCCCTCTCTCGCTGGCTGTCTCTCTCTCTGCCAAATAAATAAATAAAATCTTAAAAAAAAAAAAAAGTAACTTAGCTGTTAATGAAATGCACCCCCTTCCTCCCTCCAGAGATAATTACCCATATTATCTATATGTAGGGCATGATCTGATCATTCTCAACCCTGCCTGGGCATTAGAATTCTCTAGAAAACTGTGAAAAGGAAAAAAAAAAAAAGGCAGATGTATGGGTCATTCAAACCTACTAAATCACTCTTCAAAGGTGGGGCCTAGACATCTGTGTTTTTTAAAAGCTCCCCAGGGGATTCTGACAGGCATCGAGAATTGAGACTACTCATGTAACCAACAGTTGGGGCAAGTGTGGTGTGTGGATTATGGACAAAGCCCCTTTCCGTGGGACTAAGGCTCCCCAGCTCATGGCTTTTCTGCTCATTCATAAAAAGCCCTGTGGTCACAGTAATTTGCAAAGATAGTCTCAAATGAGGAATTAGAATATCCTTGCCTGTAATACTAATCAAAGCTCCAAACTTGAATTCTGATCAAGACCCTGCAGGGGGAGGGTGAAAATAGTCGGCCTTCCCCCTCTACTCCCAGGGAGCTGTGCACGGAGAATGAGGCCTACTGGGATGGTACCTTCCTAATCTGGTTCCCTGCTCTGTTGAAAGCTGTGGTTTTCTTTTGTGGGGCACTTCAAGGGCCCCTTTCTAGGACCTGAGATGAACCCCAGTATGCAGTCTCTCCAAGGAGACATTCCATCTTCTTGCCCCAACAGGGAGGGTTACAGACCAGTCCCAGCCTGTAATGGTCTCTGGCTCCACCACGGAACCATCAGCCATGCCCTCTCTCTCCCTCAAGATCCTCAGGGCGGGAGGCAGATCTCAGACCATAGCATCCTGCACCATGGCAGGACTGTTCATCTCAAGACCCCCCATGACCCCGTTAAAGCACCAGGTTGGAGCAGGTGCATAGAGGACGTGCTTACAGCACAAAGTTCTGCAACGACACCCTCTTCTCAAAAAGTCCTCTCACCACACTTTCCTCTTTTTTTATATCCTCCATATGATAGAGCAGGAAACGTCTTGAAACTGGCTTTCTGATATTCCCTTGAAATCCTGTGTTTTGCACATTCGTCTCACACTTAACTTGGTGCTTCTGTTGAAGCCCCAGGCTTAGAAACAGCTCACTCTGTCGCGCTGAGTTACCTGAATAGGGGCCAAGGGCTTAGACTGCTGGGTCAGACAGGGTTGGTTCTGAGAACTTACGCAAGTGTTTTAACCTCGGTGGACCTCTGATTTCTCAGGAGGACAATGGGACCAGTCAGAGACCAGGAGGTGCTCCATGGTACCCATTACCCCACCCAGTTCAGCTAAAGCTCTGGCCATCATAGCTGGCTTCTTTAAAACTTCATTCATGGAAGGACAGCCAGCTGGAAAGGGGCTGCATCGCCGCTCCTCCACGGAGAAACGCTTGTGGCTCAGTCGGTCCTGGTGTAGAAGTCATCAGGGGAAGGTCTCGCGCAGAACTGTTCACAAAAGCAGGGTCACAAGAGCTAACTGAATTAAGCAAGTTATCGGGCAGTAGAAAATGCAGTTCGATTTGTATCTATGAAGCAGATGGCCGGGACAACATGATGAAATTAGTTTTATTATGTTTGGGGAAATTAATTTGTCACTTTCTTTTTTTCTTTTTTTTTCCTCAAAAGATGTGATTTTGTCTCTGGTAAAAGCAATTTGTAGAGAAAGTTTATCCTTTAATGGAAAACAAAAGAGGTGGTAGGATCTTGAAAAACCCTTGTATTCTAATTGTCTATTAATATAGTAAATTATATAGAATGTGGCCAAGAGAACAGAAATGCTGCCACCTATTGCTGGTAAAAGCTGGCTTACGTTTCCAAGCACATGGGGGATTTTAAAAATATTCCTGAAAAATCTTCAGACCGTGGGCCATCGAGTATTAAACTCATTTTGGAGACATTTGTTCTCTACTAAAGCTCTTGGAATCTGGTGTTTTCTAACTTTTCTTATTAATTCTGGTGTCTCCCATCACTTTTGAGCTAGTTAATTTGGGGGAGCCTCAGGCATTTTGACTCCTTCTCTTCAAGGTGAGGAAGAATCAAATGCAAAATCTTTAAGAACAAATAGGATCTTTGGAGATGGGGCTCTGGGTTGTTGTCTGGGAGAGTCCCCACACTTATTCTTCCGGCACACATCGTTCTTTTCATGGCTCTTTTGAAAGGATCAAAGCCAAACCTGGAGTTTTGAATGGCTTCTCTTTTGTTTAGCCCTTTGATCCTTCGCAGTTACTAATGAGCATTCCAGGAGTTTCACCCATGCTGGAAGAGCTTCTGGGACGGGGTCACTAGAGTATAAACTTATGCATATATCCATGTGTGCTGTGTGTGTGTGTATACAAGTGAATGCGGTTTCTGACGTTTTGTGACCACAAATCGAACTTCAGGCAAGGCATCCCGCCCTTGAAATGGCCCAATGCCCTTCCTACCCGGGGGGGGGGGGGGTGGTATTTAAGAGTTCAGTGTTCACACCTGGCTGCATCCTGTCATGAGTTGTAGAGTTTCGTGTTTTGTCTTTGCAAGGAGACTTGTAATTTTGCCATAGATGTAAATTGTCTGAGAAGGTGTGCAGATCGCCCAGAGAGCTCCCATTCTCTCCACATCCAGTTTCTCCTGTTAACAAATTTGCCACAATTAATGAACCAATACTTAAAAATTATCATAATGTGTATGCTTTACTCAGATTTCCTTAGCTTTTTTTTTTTTTTTTTTTTTTTTTAATCTAAGGAACTTTGTTCCAGAATCCCACCCAGGATGCCATGTTAGGTTCGGGTGTCCTATGTCCGTAGGTTCCTCTTGGCTGTGGCAGTTTCCCAAACATCCCTTGTTTTGATGCCCTTGACAGTTTTGCTGAGTACGGGTCAGGTATTTTGTAGAGTGCTCCCCCTCCCCCACTGAGATTTGTCTCGTGCTTTTCTCACGAGTAGACTGGGACTGTGGGTTTTGGAGGGAAGAACCACAGAAGCTGAGTGCCATTTTCATTGTACCCTATCGGGGGCACATGCCATCCTCATGACTTACCCCTGCTGAGGCTCATCCGGACCATCTGGCTGACCTGGAGCTTGTCAGGTTTCACTCCTATAAAGTTACTCATTGTCCCCTTTCCATACTGTTCTCTGTGCAGCCCACACTGAAGGAGTGGCCGTTCACACTCCACTTCCCTAAGAACAAAATATCTACATACATGATTTGGAATTCTTTTTGCACGGGGGATTTTTTTAATTCTCCCCATTTATTGACTGATTCACTTAACTTATACCAGTACGGACTCCTGGATATTTGTTTGGTACTTCGGGTTGCAATCCAATACTACTTTGTTGCTCACATTGTTCTCGCTTTGGCCACTGGGAGCTCTTGCTGTTAGCTCCTGTGTTTCTTTGACACACTCGCATCAGTGTGTCTTGGTGTGGGCACACATCCTTGCTCTCTGGCACTGTAACTGCTCCACACCTGTCTTGAATATTTCCTGTCTCAGTCTGAGAATCAGCAGTTTCCCTGAGGATCCCTGGTTCCTTACATTGGGTAATGGTATTAGAAACCAGGGTATGGGCACTGAGTGTGCTGGTTGCTACTAGGGTGTCATTGTTTTTAGACCTTTTCAGTTGGCAGAACAAGGAAATAAATGTGTGTGTACTAATCCATGTAATACACATGCCTATAAATATTACTTCAAGAGAAACTAAACACGAGTTTGTACTTATATACTAAGAGATCAGTGTATAGTTTATACTGATAAACTGTATTATCATTGAGTTTATAAACATAGCTTATAATTTATACAGTGTTTCCAGCTCTGATCAATTACCACATGGATCATTCCGGCTCCCCCCCCCCCCCCGCCCCCGCGCCCGTTTGCCTGTAACCCCAACTCCAACAGTGAGAAACCTCTGTGATGCTTGTTAAACACACCTGTGCCAGGACCCATGTCCCGGGTTGATGCAGATGCTCACTTGGGGCCTGGGCATCTGTATTTTAATAAGCTAGAGAGGTTGAATAATCCCACTATTGGCTCACGGTGCCATGGACGCATCTTTATAGCATTTGTCACAATTGTCCTCTGTCATCTTTTTCTGTCTTTATTTGACATTCTGTGATTCATGTCGGTCACTCCCTCCAGACAGTAAGCCCCACGTCTGTTAGGCTCATTGCTCTATATCCCCCAGTAAGGGTGCATAGTGCATAGGCCCTGTAAGTATTTGCTAGATCAGTGAATGAAATGATACACAGCGATAATGAGGAAAAGGACAATAAATATGATTTATAGGCCCCTTCCTACATTCCCAACACCTTTCTACATGCTTCTGAAATATTGTCAGTTTGGGGATTGGAATCTGGTCTGGCTGACCACAGAATCCAAGCCCTTTCTGTTATGGCGATCCTACCCTAGGAAGCCCCTTGTTTCCTGCTTTGCATGTCATTGGAGCCGCCACCGGGCCTGATGGAGCTGTGTGTGTGGCCCAGGAGGAGGCCAGAGGGGGAGAAATGGCAGCACCCATTTAGACTCTCACCAAGGCCCCATTAGGAAATTTACTCCAATTTGGTTTGGGGAGAGCTGTGTTTTTTCCTCCCTTTTCATGCTGACAATGAAGGTGACATTGATTTACAATTCAGTGGGTTGGAGCAGGGAGGGAGGCTTCTATGGGTGGAAAAGATCAATTAAATGATTATCCCAGCTGCCACACACTAATGCCTTTCTTACTGAGTTTCAGAATCAGGAAGCAGAAGGCCACCGCATTTAGCCTTTTACAGGAAATCTAATTGCCAACTTTGTGATGCCAAGTTTTATTAGATTGGGAAAAGTCAGTCTCAGCGGCTGGCAGTTCCAGGCACTACAGAAAGCTTCCCACTGGCCACCTGCATTCAAAATGACCTCCTTCGCTTCCTTTGTGGGTGCTCTCGCTGAAGTTTTATGAACACAACATTTTTTAAAAGATTTTTAAATTTATTTTAGAGAGAAAGAGAGCAGGAGCAGGAAAGGCAGAGGGAGAGGGAGAAGGAATCTCCAGCAGACTCCACACTGGGTGCGGAGCCCGACGCAGGGCTCGATCTCACAACACTGATCTCATGACACTGAGATCACGACCTGAGCCAAAACCAAGAGTCAGACGCTTAACCGACCATGCCACCCAGGTGCCCCTGAATATAGTATTTTTGCAATGTATGTCTTTCTGTGATTTTTCTCTGGGTTCTAGGAGCTGGCAAGCGGTCAGAATTATATATTGGATTCCTGCCATGTGGTAGGCTCTGGGCTAGTGGCTGAGGCTTCTAGAGGTGAGCAAAACCATAGATCCTTACTGTTTATAGAGTCCTGCACCTGGAATGTTCTTCCCTTAGACCAGTGGGTCCCAAACTGTAGTCTGTGTGAGAATCACCCAGGGAGTTTGTTCAGACCTGACTGCTGGGGCCCACCCTCAGCATTTGGATTCAGGAGATCTGGAGTGAGTCCTGAGAGTCTGCATTCTAACAGGTTCCCATGTGACGCGGATACGGCTCTGGGAGAACCACCGCCCTTCGTCTTTGCAAGGTTGTCCTCTTCTTACCAGTTAGATCTCTATTCGAATGTCATCTCCTTAGAGAGGCCAGTCTTGATTGCCCTCCCACAGTATCCCTCCGCCCCTTGCCACTCTCTCTATTGCATTTTCTTCGTGGTGTTTAGCATTCTCGGGTATTAGCTTGCTTGTTAGTTTCTTGCCGTTTTGTCTCTCTCTCCCACCCCTCATCCAGTATCAAAGCCACACGAGAGCCGTCTCTTATTTACTGTTCAGTCGTCCGAGTCTAGAATAGTACCTGCTACAGAATCCATGCTCGGTAGACACTTGAATGAATGAAATCCTCACAAGCATAGGGAGTGTTACGAAGGAGAGGCCAAGGATGCCACGGGAGTGAAACAGGTAGACCTCAGGTGGGGCAAAGGCCTTCCACGGCATCCTACAAGAGCAGTTTCTGGGTGAGGTGGTAACGCCTATTTCAAACACCGCACGCTAGCGTTTTGCTTGCAAGGTTAGAGGCTGTGGGATTTCTTGGGAGGTCACAGGGGTCCGCTTTGGGTTTAATTGTTCCATAGCCTTTCCACCGTCCTGTCCACATGGAAAAAGGCCATCTCAAGAGCAGACCAGAATTCCCTCAGGCAGGCAACCAGCCCTTGTACAGACCAGTCGGCTAAGTTGCCCTTCGTGATCACCGAGTGTGGCAGGACACAAGGCCTGAAATGAGCTGCTTCTAGCGACCTTCTTCCTGTATCTGCCGTCGTCCACGTACTGAGATCTGGAACCCACAGCCATGCGGGCGACCAGATAGCCTTTTCAAAACCTCGGCAAGGCCGAATGAAGGCTCACACCCTCCTGCTTTGCAGGAGTGAGACTTTTGGGTGGAAACAGGCAGATTCCTGTCCTTCATCAGCCTGTCAGAGAAAGGGAGGACAGGACGGGCACTGTTGTTCCTCACTCTGAGAGGGAGTGTCAGGCAACCGATGAGACACGTGGAGGCACCAGGCACAGACAGAGGTGGTCAGAACCCCACTTGAGAAGATGAAAGCACATCGGGCTTCTGCTCCTGTGTGGCCCCCGCGGCCACCGGCTGGCTGAAGGGACGTTTGCGCAGCCCCGTGGCCTCCAGCTGCCCTGCTCGGCCTCTGCCAAGTGCGGGCGAGCGGGGAGCGATCCCCCAGGCTTGTGTGCCCCGGCCAGCCAAAGGAGCGGTGATTTATTTCCCTTGAGCGTGTCATGACAATGTAAGCACGAGAGGCAGGTTATTTTGGAGGGCGAGGGGAATGTGGTGGGGGAGATGGACGGGGAAGAATTGCTGCTCTGCAGTCAGGGCTGAGGGCCAGAGGGGTAACCTAAGCTGCCGCTATTCACGAGGTGGCCTGGGTAAGAAAATCTGACCACAGCGGGAGCGTGACTTCAGCTAAAATTAACCTTCGAGGCTTCACACGCCTCCACAGTGCTTTGAACTAGACGCCCGGAGAGGGTGCAGCCTGCTGGCTGCCCCAGACTGCACGGCCGTGGGTCGAACCATGCCTATAAGCATCAACTTGTGGGTTCCGGCCCGGGGCCAGAGTCGGGACTCCTGCGACCATTACAAACTGGTAAGCAACCTTGATGGGTGCTGGCTAGGTCTCTGGGGAGGGCCGATGACATTTGTTTGAATCAGGCTGGTATAGACATAGATGGCTCCAGGTTGTTTTCTCTGCCGGGCGGGACCACAAGGGCTCTGCCGGGGCCTTTCAATTGTCGAATGCTTTGCTGAGCTCCCCGCCAGCCCGTGAGGGCCCAGTGGTGTATTTTTAGAGCAGGTAGAGAGGATTTGTCTGGAAGTTGTTGATGACCTTAAAAAATACAATTGCATAAGCCAACAGGTGTGGTGTGTTTTGTCAACTGTGGGCCTCAGCAGGTGCAAGTGGGGAGAAAGATTGACCTCTGTGAAGGGTTTGCAGAGATATAAGGGGGCGTATTCTAGAGGGCTTTACTGTAGAAAGGATTTGTTCCGGGGCTACTTGAAGCCACTTCTCATCCCGTGAGGCCCAGGAAGGGCGCTGCTGACCTCTCCCACCCCTGGCCGGGCCCCCGCTCATGGGATCTTTCAAACTAGCCAGTAGCTGCCTCTGTGGCTTGCCCCTCACTGTGGGGCATCAGTGTGAGAGCTTGCCACACAGAGCCAAAAGGCGAAATTTCTTTTCCTTTATGCCTCCTTCACCTTCAGCCCTGGGGTCCTTGTAACACTGGGGCTAATGGCAGTCCTGATGCTGGTGGAGTGGCGCTCTGGTTTGACAATCAGAATGGTCACTGTGATGTGGTCGCTTAGTTTGTAAAAAACAAGGTAGTGTATCTTCCCTCCCCTCCCCCACAACGTCCTTGGCACCATTCATGTTACAAGGTTTAGGAAGGGTTTATTTTCCAGGGCGGAGTGTACTTCTCCTCTTTGCTTAATGAGTGCTGTGTCTAACTGACTTTGGAGTGGTTCATTGTAAAATGTTTAAGCCCCCAAAACATGTGCTTAAGGGGAGCAGATATCCAGCATTGCCCTTACCTGTAGGAGTATGCACGCTGTATGAATAGCGTAAATGACGCAGGAAAACTCACTGCAAAAAGCTACCTTTGACGCAGTTCTGAGGCCATTTTCCAGGTGAACCATTCGACTGAGCTCTCTGAATATTTTCATCCTCTTATTGCCTCCTTCCTCCGGTGTGTTGGCCCCTTAAAGGTGGAAGGCTGCTAGGATACTGGACACTGGTGTGTCTTTTGCTTCAGATGTCTAACACTACCAGGCGAAGCATGATTAATGGGGACGTCTTTGGGTTATTATTATTTTTTCGCTCCAGGATCTAGACTCCCTGCCCTGTGGAAGAGATTCCTTTTGAGGTAGGATGTTAAAAATAGACATTTCAGTAGGAGGAAGCTACGGTATGTGTTCCGAGCTTTGATGAACACATCTCACAGACTGCACGGGGATTTCCGTCTCCTGCTGAACCTGGATAGACACCGACCTCCAATTTCTATTTTCTCTGAAAGAGAAGACTCTTCATTTTCTGCTAGAACTTCCTCCCTGTCCTGGCCATCCAGTGACCCGGTCTGGTTTTCATCACTGCCGTGCGACCCCCGAGATGGCTGGACTGAGTTTGAGTACCTGGGCTGCAGTGCTGATGCTAACTTTTGTCCAGCTGAGCTCCCCCTGTTCCCATCTGTAAAATGGGAAGAATGTGGTGTGACTCAGATGAGATGATGTCTGTGAAAGAGCTTTCCCATTTGTAAGCACAGCAGATGGGAGGCCGGGGGCCCTGTTGTTGTCATTAGGACTTTATTCATCTTGAGATGAGTCAATTGAGGCTTTCTCCCAGGACTTTATAGAATAAATAGTGTCTTTGTGCTCTGGGCCAGGTTGTCCCCCGGGGCAGGGCAGACACCCCTTCTTTCCTGGGTGCCAACTTGGTATCTGGTAGTCTTGTTAGTAAAGGCCTATTATAAAAATACAAAACACAAGAAACCTGACATGCCCCAGGCCTGAGTGCTCTGACATCTGGGCTCGGAGAAGGGCCCGAGGCATAACGGCCATTCCTACGGTGGCCAAGTCTCTTGGCCATGCAGTTGCTGAGAAAGGAAGGAGCAGGGCAGTGTTTCCCAGGGCAGGGCAATGCCAGCCACTGCTGGGAACTGCCGGCCCTCTAGATATTTTAAAGCCTGTGTATCTTTCCCACAAATGGCGCTGCTGTGTCTTGGCCAGCACTCTGCCCGGTGGGATGTAGCTGTGACCATCTGTGATGATGTCAGACCTTCTAAGGCTCCCCTGGGCCCGGTGACTTGAGTACCTGGGCCTTCTTTACTCTTCGTTGAGTACCTGTGTGTACTCACAGATGCTTCATTTTCCCCCTCCTTTGATCCCTAGTCTAAGTTTATGCTAGGTACTGTGATGATCTCCATTTTACAGATGAAGAAACTGAGCTTGAGCAGAAGTGACTTACCTGGATCTGTCCACGTTAAGAGGTGAAGCCAGGGTGTTAAAAGATCAACTGAGGCCTATTAAACATCTTTAGAGCCTATTTGAAGAAAAAGTTTATTAGAATCAGACTGTGTCCAGTCTAGCAGATGGAAAGGGTCCCACAGGAGCTTTACAAAATGAAAGACTGTTATAGGTAGAGGGAGTGGGATCAAGGAAGTTTATTGGGCAGATTACCTAACGAGTGCTGATCAGGGGATTCCTGACTGGCTGGTTGGAGATGCCTTTTCTGGGAGAGGCAAAACTGTAAATTAAGTCACAGTCTGGTGATGTGGGTCTTAGCATAAGTGACTCCATTTTGAGTCCATTGTTTTGTTTTCAACAAGAATTTGACCTGACTTCACGCTTGCAACCAGTGTACAACATTTTCTCCTTGTCACAAAATACAGAGACGTTCCTGGAAGTTGCCCTCAGTGTGCCAACCATAAACCTGCTTGGTGGCAGGAGTGAGGGGGCGGATGACAAGACCTGCTCCATTTACTTCCCAGGACCCCTACCTAAGGTCTTCCACCTCCCTCTTTTTCTTTTTCTTTTTTTTTTTTTTTAAATATTTTATTTATTTATTCGACAGAGATAGAGACAGCCAGTGAGAGAGGGAACACAAGCAGGGGGAGTGGGAGAGGAAGAAGCAGGCTCATAGTGGAGGAGCCTGATGTGGGGCTCGATCCCATAACGCCGGGATCACGCCCTGAGCCGAAGGCAGACGCTTAACCGCTGTGCCACCCAGGCGCCCCCCACCTCCCTCTTTTTCTAGGTGAAACTAAAAGAGGACCCCACCACCTTGCTTTTGCTCTGCCTTCAATCAGCCCCTCCTGCAGGAAAGGGGGACTGCCCGTACCCCATGCTTGGGGTCCTCCCTGGATGGCTTCTCCCAGATAAATCAGGCTGCTCTGTAATCTTCTCAAGAAACCTGACCCAGGGTTAATCCTTAAACTGTCACCCACTACTCAGGCCTCCTGGGCAAGGGAGCATCCTTAAATAATCAACAAGCACGCACATGGTTTGTATTGGGTGTTGTGAATTTTAATAAGCAAGCTACAGATTAAATAGCCACTCACCTGCGGTGGCCCGGGATTGGCCCTAAGAAATCCAAATGAAAGCAACAAACCTTTTTACTCTTAAAAAAAAAAAAAAAAAAAAAGGCTCTCTCTTTCTCTCTCTCTCTCTCTCTCTCTCTCTCTCTCAAGTTTGCCAGAGTGATTATATTAACTTGAACCTCAATCTCTGGCCTTTAAAGCATTGAGAATTCCAGTGGAGATGTAAATGTGCGCTGGGAACCGTGACTCTCACCAGGCGTCCCTGGCAAAGCTGCTTGCCTGGGACCTCGCAAGCCTGATGGAGTGAAAGGAGAGTCAGGCGAGTTTTGAGCACCTGGGTCAGGATGAGACCCAGTCAGCCCCGACGTCTGGGAAGGGGGAGCAGGGAGACCACTGTGAGCAGGGCCAGTTGGGACACCTTCAGCGGCAGTGGGGCGGGGGGGTGGGGGGTGCAGGAGGAGCTAGGCAGCTGTGCACCATAAATGTTAGGGAGACCTTCACCGAAACCCAGGAGGCCTGTGCGGGAGGAGGGACGAAGCAGCCCAGAGAGCCTTTCAGCCAGTATTCCTTGAGCAGGTGCCCCATGACAAATTCCCCGTGAGGTGCTGCAAAGGGACACCATGACCTCACCGCTTACCCACTTGGCCCTGTGGTTAAACCTCCTCACTCTTTCCCGGGAGTAACCTAACCTTGGCTGTGGCTCACTCTTTCCTGTCCCTTCACCCCCTAGGAGGCAGGACTTGGCACCTCTTGGCCTTCCTCGGAACGATTCCACTTGCCCTAGAAAGCACCGTAAAGTATAGATTTTATTGAAGATTCAGAGGAAGTTTTTTGACTGTGAACAGCTTGAAATGCCTCCTGATTTTTGCCTCCTCGGCGTCTTCCTCCTCCCACGCACAGCGTCTCTACTGCCCAGTCTCCTGGCCTCCAAATCTCCTCTTCCTTTCCTCGAATTCACTTTTTCTCCTGCAAAGCATTTCGGCTCAGTCGCCACTCCCCTGGGTTTGCATCCTCCGCTCATTATTCTGCATAACAGAGAAACTTCCTTGGGGGAAGGTGTGGGTGGCCAGAAGTAACAGCATTTTCCCCCAGTCTCACCTGTGTATGCCCAGTGGCGTTAACGACTGATTTTCCAAGGGAAAAAATCCTGCTGCGTAGCACTTGGTGATTTCTGGGGTGACTCTTCTACCAAGGCCGGCTTTAATCTACCAACACGTCCACTCTGAATAGAGTTGGGAAGAGATGTGCTGTAGTACGCCATTATACCCTGTTTCCTTCCTCCAGGTCTAATAGATGTAAGGCAACCGCTTAAACAATAGCAAAATATCATAAAATAGGAAGTGATGAGTTCTGAGTAGTACCACTTTTAGGAAATGTAATTGTTTTATATAATTTTTCAAAAACCTATACAATAGTTGTAGAAAGCCCAAATGAATCTGTAATGACATAAAGCAGGTCAGTGTTAGCTTTGCAACGGCGGTAGAGGGGGGGAATAGATTATAAAGGGCTGCAAGGAAGTTCTTGGGGTTGGGAGAAATGTTTGTTACCTTGATTGTAGCAATGGTTTCATGGGTGTATATCGGTTGGAACTCATCCAGTTGCATACTTCAAGTATATGCAGGTTGTGGTACGTCAATTAAATCTTAGGAAAATTGGAAAAGGAATTTTAATTAAACAATTGTAAATGCTTTTCAGACAGTTCGGCTTTCTAAGTTAAGCCTAAAGATATACAAGAGCTACATTTTTGCTTCATGCATTTTTTAAAAATACGTTATGGCCTCATGAATGGTTTGCCTACCTATTTATTTTTAGGAACATATCGTGCCATATATTTAGGGTTGGGGATAATATAAGAATTATTCAATTTCAATTGGCCTCGTTTCCACTATAAATTTAGGATTGTATCAGATCACCACAGCGTTTTTTTAATCACCGATTCTGTAATTGTAATTGTGGATAAAGTGGTCTTTGGGGATTCAGGATCAGCCCATAAAAGAACGCGGGAGAGAGACTAGGCGTATCTAATCCTGGAGATCATATTAATCCTTTCAGAGAATATTTTGAATACTTTCAGGTCAATTTGGTAATGCGAAGTTGGACAACTAAAAAACTGCCCAAAGATGAAAACCCAGTCTTTGTCTAGTATTTTCTTCTTTGATTTATTTAAACCAAACAAAACTAGGTCACCCATTCCTCCCCTCCCCCGCCCCAAAATCTCTGGCAAACACCAATCAATTCTTTCTGTGAGCTTGTTTAAGATTACACATATAAGAGAGAGATGATCTGGTATTTGTCTTTCTCTGTCTGACTTACTTGACTTAGCATAATGCCCTCGAGGTCCATCCATGTTATAATAAATGGCAAAATTCCATTCTTTTTTGTTGCTGAATAATACTCCTACGTGTGTATCCCCATTTCTTTATCCATTTATCCTTTGATGGACACTTAGTATCTTGACTATTGTAAATAATGCTGAAGTGAACATGGGGGTGCCTATATCATTTCAAGTTAGTGTTTTTGTTTTGTTCCAATAAAAACCCAGATGTGGAATTGCTGGATCATAGGGTATTTCTATTTTTAATTTTTTGAGGAACTTCCATGCTGTTTTCCCAGTAAATTGGCTGCACCAATTTACATTCCCACCAACAGTGCACAAGTGTTCCCTTTTCTCCACATCCTCACCAGAACTTGTTATTTCTTGTGTTTTGATAAAAGCTGTTCTAACAGGTGTGAGGTGAACTCTCATTGTGGTTTTGATTTGCAGTCCCCTGTTGGTTAATGATGATAAGCATCTTTTCCAGTACCTGCTGGCTATCTGCATGTCGTCTTTGGAAAAAACGTCCGTTCAGATCTTCTGCCTGGTACTTAATCAGATTCATTTTTTTATTGTTGTTATTGAGTTTTATGAGTTCTTAATAGATTTTGGATATTAGCCCCTTATGAGATATATGATTTGTAAACAAAAATTTCCTCCCATTCAGTAAGTTACCTTTTTGTTGATGGTTTTCTCGGCGCAGAAGCCTTTTAGTTTAATGTAGTCCACTTGTTTATTTTTTTACTGAGGGGTAATGCACATACAATATTAGTTTCAGGTGGACAACATAGTGATTCAGTGTTTGTGTGCACTGCAAAATGATCACCGCAGTTAAGTCTAACGATCTGACACCATATAAAGTTAATACACTATTATTGACTGTATTCCTCACGATGTACTTTACATCTCATGACTTATTTAAGTGGAAGCTTATATTTCTTGATCCTCCTTCACCTGTTTACCCCCTTTCCCCTCACCTCTGGCAACCACCAATTCTGTTCTCTGTATCTATGAGTCTGCATTTATTTTTGCTTTTGTTGCCTTTGCTTTTGGTGTCCAATTCAACCTCCTACGGCAAGGAGCTTACCTCCTTGTTTTCTTCTAGGACTTTTATGGTTTCAGGTCTTACGTTCAAATCTTTAATCCATTTTGAGGTACTTTTTGTGTCTGGTGTGACAGTGGCCCAGTTTCATCCTTTTGCATGTGGTTGTCAAATGTCTGTTTTTATGCCGATACCATACTGTTTTGATTAGTCGAGCTTTGTGATGTAGTCTGAAATCAGACTGTGTGATGCCTCCAGCTTTGTTCTTTCTCAAGATTGCTTTGGCTATTCAGGGTCTTGTGTGGTTCCATACAAATTTTAGCATTGTTCTAGTTCTGTGAAAAATGTCATTTGGATTTTGATAGCAATTGCATTGAATGTGTCTACTGCTTTGGGTAGTATCGAGATTTTAACAGTATCTTTCCAATCCATGAGCGTAGAATATCTTTCCATTTGTGTCTTTTTCAATTACTTAAGATTTTATTTATTTTAGGGAGAGCACGAGGGGCAGGGGAAGAGCAGATGGGGAGGAAAAAGACAGAGGGGAAAGAATCTCAAGCAGACTCCACGCCCGGCGAGGAGCCTTATGTGGGCTGGATCCCAGGACCCTGAGATCATGGCCTGAACCAAAACCAAGAGTCGGGTGCTTAACTGACTGAGCCACCCAGGCGCCCCTCTTTTTTGTTTTTTTTTTTTCATTAATGTCTTGTAGTTTTCAGTATACACGTCTTTTCACCTTGGTGGTTAAATTTATTCCTAAGTATTTTATTCTTTTGGAAGCAATTGTAAATGGTATTGTTTTCCTAATTTCTCTTTCTGATATTTCCTTATAAATAAGGGCTATTTTAACAACCAGCTTGCAAATTCCTCTAAAATTGAGCCATCAACTCTCCTGAGCCTGTACAAGCCTACTGCAGTGGACCATCATGTGTTTTGTGTGTGTGTTTGTATCTTGTTAAATAGGACTTAAATGCCCACCGTCAAGTGGGTCCTGCTACTTTGCTCCTAGAAATCGTCTCAGCAGAACGTCCCCTACCAGTTCCCGTTCTGCACCTTGTGCTCTGACTGATCTAAAAGCTACGGGAGACACCATGGTGATTTCATGGACTTTATAATCTAGGCAGTGAAGGGGAACAGATTCATTCATCCATCATATCTTCCCATCTGTCCATTCATCTCCCCATATAATCGCTCACCTATCTTTTCTCCTACCCACCCGTCCATATGTCCACCCATCTGAACATTCCCCGGTCTGTCCCTTCAGCTTGCTTCCGTTCACCCACCCATCTACCCTCCGTTAGGTCAACACGTGCCTGTTTACGAAACCCCTGCGGTGCGTCAGGCATTGTGCTGGTGTTTCAAAGATGTACAGAACTTGTTCTCCACTCTGGGCAAGCTCCTGACTGGAGAAAGGTGACCAGATAATTAGAATGGCCATCATAAAAAGCATGTGCAAAGTGCTTTTGGATCCAAGAAGAAGGAACCAGTAACTCCGTGTTTGGGGTAAAAAGTGGGGTGGGAATGGCTTCACAGGGATTGACCCTGGGCCCCGGGTTTTAGGATCCCCGAATAGGCATTTGCCAGGCAGTGGGGGAGTGATGGCACTGCTCGCAGAGCAGACGACGTGCGCGTAGAGCGTAGGGTTTGGCGAGCCGGCACATGGGATCTTTGCAGTGTGAAGACCCCAGGATTTCCGAGAAGGCTGGCGGTCGCGTTTGGTTTCCAGGAGAAGGGAACATCCCGCTAAGTGGAGGGGATGAGGGAGGACATGCCTGAGCAGCAAAGCCCAACCCGCCAGCGACTGAAGTTAGCGTCGCTTAGAGCCTGTGTGTGAGCAGGGGACCAGAGGGATCTGCAGCTGGGGGCCTGGAGACGAGGCAGGAAAGGAAACAAGGATTCAGAGGCACTGTGCTAAGCATGTTAGAAACATGTCTCTCTCACAGAGACGATAGTCCTTAACAGTAGGTGGCAGCTGAAGAGTCCATTTCCCAGAAGAGGAAGCTGAGGCTGGGAGAGAGGTGGTTTGCCCACAGTCACAGAGCCTGGGTGTGCTCTGTGTCCAAACACGTGTGGGGTTCTAGAGGTCTCCTGTCCACTCGCTATCCACGCAATCCTGGGAAGAGGAAACGGAGGCGTGAGAGCTCACGCAGGACTCCGAGGGCTTGGCTGGGCCTGGTGGGGCCGGAAGTCCTGGGGGGCTGTGCCTGTTGAGCGGAGCTGAGGCCTTTGGGCTGGATGGGGCGGCCGGGAAGCACCGTCTCTGGTATCCCTTTACCTGCGGTCTGCAGACGAGGGGACTGTGGAGGCTTGGGGGGCAGACAGAGGCTACTACACCAAAGGTCCGTTTATGAACAGACTGGAGAGAGGCCCGAATCCTCACTGAGGTGGTCGTTGGCTCCTCCGGTGCGGCTGCCCTGCTGGGCATCTCTGAACAGCTCTTGTGGAGTTTGGGGATGTCTGCTGTCAACAAGGGTGTCTGTGGCAGCTGCCTCAGCCTCCGGGAAGGGCCTGAGTCCCCTCGTAGCCACAGCAGAAGACATGTGTAGTTGGTTAGTAACTAAAGAACATGGGAAGGGAGAGAAAATACTGGAGAACTTTCAGGTGGCTCAGACCCTAGGCTTTCTTGGAGCCACCAGACTCGTGGTTGAATGTGGCTCTGACCCTGCTCCTGAGGCTGCCATGGGTGAGAGGAAGTCCTGCAGAGGGGACCCGGTTTGGCTCTGAGGCGCCCAGTAAGCGTTCCGGTCTTGGTTCTTACGTGGCATTATTTGACTTTCCAGGGAGGCCCAGGGGAGACTTGGATACACATGTTGCTGTTGTGAGACGTGGGAGCTGTGGGGCCAGGCCTCCTGGGTCAAGTGGGGTGTCCCCTTCTGTTAGCTGTGTGACTTCACCGTCTGAAGCTTCTGTCTTCCAGTATATGGAAGGGAGATGACCATTCACTTATTCAGCAAACGTGTCCCCTTCTGTTAGCTGTGTGACTTCACCGTCTGAAGCTTCTGTCTTCCAGTATATGGAAGGGAGATGACCATTCGCTTACTCAGCAAACAGTAAGCACCTCCTACGTGCTCGACTCCCTACTAGATGTTTGGGAAAATGCGGTGAGTACAACGGAATTTCTGTCCTCTTGGAGCTGCCCCTCCAGTGGGGAAAGAGTGTAGACGAGATCACAGGTGTAGGACACTTGACACCCAGTAGGCCCTCAACAGAAACACACACCCCCTCGCAGCAGGGGGTCGTGTTCAGGTGAGGAAGTGACGGGGAAAGTGCCACGTGTCCCGTGAAGTGTGGTGCAAAGCATCTCTTATTCCAGGAGAACAGAGCGGCAAGCACGGGGATCCTAGGCGTTACTTCACGGAGCGGGATAAGCAGGAACCTGGGTGCTCTCCTCGAGATCGCCCCAGTCCCTCCCAGCACGTTCACCAGCCTGGTTTATTTTTCTGAAACCACCGTTTCAAAACCTCTGGAGTGGCTGTGCACACACCCACCTGTGGCTTGCCCGTGCTCCTGACAGACAATGCCACTGTTGTGCGGCCGTGGGCCTGTTCCCAGGCCTGGCCCTTGGATCTGCCGCACAGCGTCCCAGGCCAGCCTTGCCCTCCTCCAGTCTGGAAGAACGGGGGCACCTGACTCCTGAGCATTTCCCCATTCGGAGACAGCCACGCGATGGTAACGTGTTCTATTGGCATTTCAGTTTTTACCATCGTGACACTGCTGTGAAGTCATGTTTGCTTTGTGCTTAGGTGACATGGGAAAGCGTCAGCCCCTCTCTTAGATCTGTGGGTCCTGAGTGACAAGCGGCCAGCGCTGTTCCCAGGGGCAGGAGAGTGTGACACTGTAGTGGCCATGACGGGGTAAGCCTTGCTGTCTTGCCGCTTTCCCACATTGAGAGCACACTTGATCTTCTGCGGACTGTGGTTCCTGTGGGGGCCTCTCAGTAGCAGTCCGGCGTTCCTGGGAGCCAGAGTCACTGCTTTTAAACCCTCACCCATTTCCTGTGACATTGGGAGAGTCATTTCAGCTCTCAGAGCCTCAGCTTTCTCATCTGTCGAGTGGGGGAAATGAGATCTTCCTCCAAGTAAGTGGGGCACGAAAGGGACCATTTGCAAAGCTCACATTGTAGGTCATCTTCACGGTAATTCGAGTCGTGGCCAACATAAGTATGTGTGCCAGGCATCGTTAGATCGTCTCACTTCAACCTCAGAATACCCTGAATAGGTGGTTGGTCCATTTTACAGATGAGGAAATTTAGCTCAGTTGGTTTGAGTATTTTTGCCCAGGATAACTGCCAGGAAGTGGTTGAGGCATGGTTGGAGCAAAAGTGGTCTGATTCTAGAAGGGGTTCTTTTACTTGATTCGTCATAGACATTTGACTGATGGGAGTTACTATCCTACACAAGACTACAGCACAAGCAAAACCCAGCACAGGGGTGGTCAGACAGTGTTGGCTTAATGCGTCAAGGTACGCATGTGGCTCAGAAGCAATTTATCTTGCCTTGACATTCAGAGTTCAGGTAGAAGTAAGGATGGTGCCAGGATGTGGAAGAAGATAGAAATCCTGAGCAAAGAAATCCAGCAGTGGGCTCCTCCCTCCCCATGCTCCTATCTTCTGGCTCCAGAGAAGGATGTATATTCCTTGGTATAAGGAAGTGCACGTTACCCATGCTACATGTATGTTGAGGGTTGAGTTGTCAGTACCGCTCTGCATGTGCTCGGGTGGGGGATGTAGAACCCGGTCATGTCTCACTCAGTGCTCCTGGAGCCCAGCTTTCTATCAACCTTACCTGTCTGGAGACCAGCCAAAAAGCCTTTCCTGCTGAACCTTGGAACAGCTCAAAGGTGTGCCACAGAATCCTTCTACTCGTGTATATTTGTTGATGGAGAAGTCTCTTCAAGGTTCTTGCTTGAACAGTGACTTTATACCCAATTTTAAGGGACTCTGGGATCTTTTAAGGAAGACTCAACAGGCCCTAAGGGCATCCTTATATGCATCAAAACACTATTATTCATAGTAATGTCTGTGGGCCATCAAGAAAAAGTAAAATTGGGTTAATTTTAAGAGCAGGGATCATAATAATCCATTTAGGAAAGATTCCCAATGGAACAGCTAAATATGTGTGGTTTTCAGAAGTATAAACTTTCAGCAATCTAGGATGACTTACTCCTCCAAACTTAGATAGCCCAGTGTTTATTAATTTGAATATGAATAGCCACCTCTTATTTACTACTATGTGCAAGACACTGGGTTCACCATTTACATACCGGCTCTTGTGTAGTTCATAATCCCCGTACATTCCCGCCGCACAAGTGAGGGGCACAGAAGCTCGGTGGGGGCGCGACTCGCCACGGCCACCCAGCTGGTAAGAGGCAGAGCCAGATCACCGCCCTGGTCCGTGCCAGCGCAGGAGACTAGAGACACGCTGCTGTTGTGATTACCGCGGTTGATGGAAAACCCACAAATGACCTGAGTCATGCACCAGATGGCAAAGAGGGGGTGGAAGGAGAGTCCTTGCCCTTCAGGGTGGGCTTGTCGTGAGCACCAAGGATGCTGAGCAGAACTGGACTCTTAACCACAGAAACCAGGGAGCGGAGCCACGGGCCCGGCCCGGGCCCTGCTGTGCTGTGTGATCTTGAGCAAAAGATTGACTTCTCTGTGCTCCACCTCTTTCTCCCATGAGTGGGGGATACCATCTCCCCTATTTGAGTGGTTGCGTCGAGGCAGTGGTTTTAAACAAAGCGGGGGTCTCCACTGAGAGAGGGGGAGTGGGAAAAGGAGCCAGCAGCTACTTTGATGCCCCTCCCCCATCCCATGCAGTTAGAAGGTTATGTGGCCCTGGGGCTGCACGTGGGGAGTAGGGGGCCACGCTCCTTGCAAGATGCTGGAGATTCAGCGCTGAATGTGTGTCCAGCTTTGCCCTTGAGAACAGATGGTGCATTTTGATTTTCTTAAAAACTGTTAGTCATTGAATAATTGTTCTTTGCAGTGTTCAGGTGCTGGGTGAACACTCTATGTGTTGTGGCAGTATCATTTGTAGACTTCAGAGCCATCAGAACTTAGCCATTTAACCACATACCATCTAGCCATGGAAATACTGGTTGAGGCCGTGGCCGAAGCCTGGAGCCAGACCTCTTGAATGGAGGCCAAACGGTAGCATTGCCTTTACAACGGATTGGCTGTAAACCATTTCCGAGGCTCCATGATGGGTTCACTTTAATCACCACACTGGCACTTCCTTCTAAGAGATCCATTTTATTCTCTTTCTCCTGGAAAGGCTATCCTATGCCTCGGCTGCCTTGGGGATCCATCCGGCTGTCCGGCACACGGGTCTGGATTCGTGGCCGAGTTGTGAATGGCACCAGCTTTTGGCGCAGTTGCTTTGTGAAATCGTTCTTGGGTTTCTTAGAAGGCTACCCCCGCCCCTTCCTTGAGGGCTAATTGCAGGATAAATTTAGCAACATTCTTATCCCCGTTGACTTAACAGAGTGCAATTATTATCGGTTTTCTCGTTACAACTAATAATCAGGTTTCTTACTTCAATTGATCTGTCAAAATTTTCCCTCTTTGATTGCAGCCTCTGTGATACGGGATGATGTGGAGTTACAAGCAAACAAACGACGCACTCCTCGAAATTCTGTCAGGGGTAATAAGTGAATCAAAACGAATCCACTCCTCAGCTGTCATCGCCTTCCTTCCCCCTTCTATCTCTTCAGGCCTTTGACAGCAGCTTCTCTCCCTCACTGAGCGCTTCTGAAGTACCCATTCCCCGGTTAGAGGGGGTGGGGAGAGAGGCAGACAGTGAAATGAAGGATCAGAGTGGGAAAGGCTCCTCACATACTAGTGGGAAGTCATTCTAGAGCTTTGCTCTAGAATGATCGGGTTTGGAGACGGAGGTGGGAACGGTGTTGTATTCTTTCCTACTATGGGGTTCTTTTTCTTGTCCATTGCTACTAGAAGTTCACAGAACAAGGATCAGTGGGCTCCGGGGCAGGAGCGTCAAGCAGACCCCAGTGTCTAGAACTGTGAGGACGGGGAGGCTCTGGAGTAATCAATTCTGGGACCCTGAAGCTTGGACAAGACGCTCTGCATGCTTTAGCCCTTGCTTAGTGTCTTTGAGTCACACACTGCTGCGTTTTTGCGAGTTGCCCAATCTGATGGAGTGTTTGACTACGGATATTGTGAGTTGATTTTCCAAGGGTGCCCCTTGAAAGAATGGCACTCATTGCATGAGCCACTGAAAGAGCAAGTGAGAGAGATGGGGCTGAATTATGTCCATGCTTAGCATGGCCCCTGAAAATGAATTCTTACAATAAATGTGTTTTCTTGTGACTTTTTTAAAAAGTTGAGAGCTGGGGAGAGGGGAGGGGAGGGGAAACTCCAGATAATTAATGATTCTTGTTGGATGGGTCCTGATTAATGAGCTTGAGCCATGGAGTGATTTATTTTCTCTGTACCTTCCTCTTTGAATCAATAGAGATTGAGATTCTGGTTTGAGGATTCACTGAGAGCCTACATTCTTACTTATCTCAAATGTAATCAGTTTCCCGGAGATTTGCCCTCTTTCTCTCTGTTCAGCCTGGCAACCATGTCCTTACTGATTGCCGTGTGTTCCCACCTTGGGGGGTACTACTGAGGGGCAAAGATGGGCGGGACACGGTCTCTGCCCGCATCTGGTGGGAAGGGGAGGAAGGTGGTGCCAGTGTCCGCGTTATCTACAGTCTCTGCCACACGTGCAGCTCAGGATGCAGTGGGGGACTCCAGAGTGACTTCATGGAGGGACCGACCTAGGAATTGAGCCTTGCTGGGTGACGCCAGGTGGAGGTAGTCAGGCAGACAGGGTGGCATGAATTCAGAGATGGGGAACTGTGAGGTTGAGTTTTCCTGAAGGTGATGGGAATTATGACTACTGAGCATTTGGTAGGTAGGCTATTATGTCATTCAGTCCTTGTAATAGACTGGCCAATCTTTTCTGCAAAGAGCCAGATAGTAAATACTTGAACCTTTGTGGGCCAAAAGCTCTCTGTCACAACTGCTCAGCTGTGCCACTGTGGCATGAGAGCAGCTAAAGATGACACGTGAGTGTGGCTCTGTTCCAATAGAGCTTTGTTTACAAAAACATATGGTCAGCTGGGTTTGGCCTGGGTCACGGATTACCAGGCTGTTTTATAAGACATTTGGTATAATCCCCATTTTATGGAAGGTGAAACTGAGATACAGAAAGCTTCATAGAAATTCACTTGCCCAGAGCCAAGGGCCAACTTCAGTCTGTCATTTCGAAAGCCCATCCTCTTAACTTCCACATACACTGCCTCCCCCACAAGGGTTGGACTCGGTCTGGGGAAGAGTGGGTGGATCAGAGGGCCTTGAATAGCAGTGTGAAAAGTCTGAATTTAATTCAATGGGAAGTGTGGTGCGTTGATGGTTCTTTGATTAGAGCTGTGCTCCAGGAAAAGTAAGCATTGTGGCTGACTCTGTGTCCTTTTATATATGTGAGCTCATTTCATCTTCATAATCGCCCGGTGATGTAGATAGTATTACCCCCATCTTATAAACAAGGACACTGGGTCAGAGGGTACAGAGGTAATTGGCATCCTGGCAGCTAAGATTTAAAGCAGGTGCATTGATTCCAAAGCTCCCCTCCTTATCATCCCACTCCACTGCCCCCATTTCCTGAGCCCCATTGTGGACTAACCCCATCCTGCCGTGTGCCTCTTTGGCTGTGGGTCTCTGCAGTGGAGAACCAAGATTCGAGGTTGGGGGGCGGGAGGAGACGGGGGTGTCTGTTCTCAGCTCTTGACGAAGTGGGAAGTGCAGCTCTGCCTTGTGCCATCTTGGGATGAGGCTCTCACCGTTCCAGGTGGAAGAGCCTCCCAGAAGGGTCCTACTTTGCGAGTGCAGGCCCTGGCCGCTGTCCCCATTCAGTGAGCCTCGAGAGCCAGTGCCCCACTGTGTGAGATTACTCTGGGCCTGTTGCAAGAACAGAGTGGGGCAGAGCCGGGGTGAGGGTAGGGCTCCCACTGCTCTGGGAGTCACACACAAGATCTCAGAGCAGCCTGCTGGGGATACGGCGATCACCTCCATCATTTTGGTGGGGCGTCGTATGAGTTAGTACATGAACCTGTCGCTACTAGAATCTGGACCGGTCGAGGTGGAGTGTTCTCTTTGAGCCATCACGTGTTCGCATCACTGTAGTGGGGAGAAAGGTGCTGCTATATGGGGCCTACATGTCCCCCCACAGGCTCGCTGGAGGGAAGAGGAATCTAGGACTCTGTCGTGGAACCTAGCACTCAAAATTGATGAGGTTTCTAATTTTGTTTGTTATTTGGCTTATTTCAGTTTGGGTGAAAGTTTTCAGGTGAGTTTTCTTGTGCTTATAGGCCTGTTTTGAAAGAAAAGATTCTCTCGTGGGGACGGAGGAGCAGGCCTGTGACAGAGAGAAGCAGGGGGTCTGTTGTCCTGATCCCACGGGTGACCCAGCCTCTGCCTTTCACAGCTGTGCACACTAGTGCTGTGTTTAAATCTGTTGGAATTTGCTGGGTTTTTTAAATTGTTATTAGTCACGGAATCCCAACAGTGGAAATGATGCTGGGCTTTTAAATTAAACCGATTACATTTGAGCTGATGGCAAGGTCGTCAATAACACCGCTCACACACGAGTAATTGAAGGGCTCTGTGTTTGCGTACTTGGCCTCTTTACAAGGGACCCAGGCTCCTGAGAGCTTCGCTAACTCAATAGCCCTCCTTACCCTGAAATGGCCCATTAAAAGATGCCTGTTGGGTGGTAACCTCCCCATACGTTTTTTCAATAAAGAGAAAAAGATGGGAAGGGGGGGGTGGTGGCAGCGGGGGGCGGGGGAGGCTTCTCTTGCATTTAGAGCCACCGCCTCTCAAAGCCGTCCGGAGCACACTGTTTAGTTCTGTGTCCCCGTCCCATTCAGGCCTTTGCATGCTTTGAAGCTTTCTTTAGCTTTTCCCTGCGCCTCGATGGCAGATCTCTCAATAGGCAAAAGCCCAGCTCTGGGTAGCTGAATGGCCCCTCCGCACGAGGCTCTGCATGTTAATGGCGCTGGCTGGCCCAGGACAGCGCGGTGGCGGGACGGTGACTGCTGCGCAGGCCCCAGCAGCTGCCTCCAACGCGGGGACAGGGTCTGAGTAGGTGCCTCAAGTTGCCTGTTTGCTTTTTTGCAGATCTATACGGACTGGGCCAATCATTATTTAGCCAAATCGGGCCACAAACGTCTCATCAAGGACCTCCAGCAAGATGTGACGGACGGCGTCCTCCTGGCTCAGATTATCCAGGTTGTGGGTAAGAGCGGGTTTTACACTGGGGATTGAGGACTTACAGTGGAGACCCAGAAGGGGACGAGCTGGACAAGGGGCACGGAACACCGAAATCTCCCGGAAGAATAGAGTGTTTCTGTCTCAGGTGTTGACAGTTTACTTGATAATGTCTTGTGCTTGGGGAAGCGTGGGTACCAGCTTGCTTTTCCTGATACGATGACCCTCTGATACTCTGAGAAGAAGGGCCGGAGGGGGTGCTGATGGTCTGAGGAGGGCTCTCTGCCCCTTTCTTGTCCCCTATCTTTCTGGTTCTCCCTTTCCCCTCCCCACCCCGCCCCTCTGATGGTACTGTTTTTGTGGATTACTTTGGAAATATTTACCAAAAACAAACAAACAAAAAGGTACCACAAGACTGGTTTAGTCCTGCCAACTCTAATTGGATCTGAGAAGGCAAAGGATCAAACTTTGCAGAGAGCTGGTTCTGGTTTTAATACTGGGGGAAGGGCGCTGGGGCTGTGTGCCAGGAAGAGCGGGTTCAGCCCGGGAAGGCAGGTGGGCACAGCTCCGCCTTGAGCCTTAAGGCTTAAGGGAAGTGCCCCCCGCAGCCCTGCCCGAGAGCTCCGACTAAGGAGGCAGGAGGTCAATTAGATGCCATGAGGCTGCTTGCTGTCGCTGGCAGCTTCGGTGGCTTCCTTATGCCAAAGGAAAAGGCGTAAGGACAGAAGTCCCAGCCCCTTGGGTGTGTGTTGTTGTGGGAAAGTCGCTTATCTTTCAAGTCTGAGAAGAGTGGCCTTTTACGGTTGTAGCTCCGCTCCCATCCATAGAGATTGTACCTGAAAACACAAGCAAGTTGGCCTTAGCTGGAAACTTTTGGATGGACGCTGTCTCTCAGATACAAGCGCCCCTGCCATCCTAAGATTGATTTCTTAAGACTAGCTTGCGCCGTTCCCCTTCTTCCTCTCCTTCCTCCCTCCTGCCCTGTGTCAGTGGTCTATTGCTGTAGGACACATTGCCATGTAGCCATTATCTCCTGGTTCCTGGGTGTCGGAAGTGCAGGAACGCATGGCTTAGCTGGTGCCCCTGCGAGGCTGCAGTCAAGATGCCGGCCCGGGCTGAGTCCTCATGTGGAGGCTTGACTAGGGAGGGGCCGGGTTCGCTCAGTGTGGGCAGATTCATCTGCCTTGCAGTTAGAAGAGGTGAGTCCTGATTTCTCACTGACTCTTGGCTGCAGGGCTTCACGCTTAAAAGCCCCTCTCAGCTCCTTGCCATGTGGGTCTCCCAATGTGGCTGCTTGGATTGATTTCTTCAATGCCAGCAAGGGAGAAATTTCTAGAGCAAATTGGCTAGCAAGTTGCAATCTTCTGCAATGTAACATGATTGTGAGAGTGACATCCCATCACCTTTGCCATGTTCTGTTGGTTAGAAGCAAATCCTAGGTTCTGTCACACCCCACAGGAGGGGATTGTGCAAGGGTTTGAAGTTAAGTGGGAAGACCATTGGGGGTGACCTAGAAATCTGTCCGCTACACTTCTTCCTTTTCATCCTCTTCCTCCTCCCACTTTTTTTCTCAAACTTTTCTGAGTGTGGTTGACACCCAGTGTTCCATTAGTTTCAGTGTACAACATAGTGACCTAAGCGTTTTAACTATTATGCTTTGCTCACCACAAATGTAGCCCCCATCTTCCACCATGCAACTCTCTTACAGTATCATTGACTATGTTACCTATGCTGTGCCTTTTATCCTTGTGACTGATTCACTCTGTATCCAGAAGCCTGTGTCTCTCACTCCCCTTCACCCATTTTGCCTACTCCACCCTCTGCCCCTTCCTTCTTCCTGTGTAGTCATCTTGGACTGGAACCAGTTTCTCTTCCTCCCGCTCTTCATCACTCCTGCCAATCTTTTACAAATTTCTCTCCATTTCCTCTACATCCCTGTGTAGTAGGGAATACTTGCCCCATTTTACACCTGCAGAAACTGAGGCTCAGTGAGTCACACAACTAGTCTGCGAGGGGATTCTAGTTTGGGTTAGTTTGCTTCCAAAGCCTCTGTTCTTTGCCCTGCTATATTATACCCCCTGTCCATCCAGAAACACGGAACCCAGTACAAGGATCTGGCTCCCTTCAGTTCAGCTCAGTACCATTTGTTGAGCGCTGTGTGCCGGCGTTGTGCTCCAAGCTAGGAATAAAGAGACAAATGTGCAAGGCCTGTATCCTTGGAAGAAGGAGTAGCATCTTCTTGCTGAGGTCTTCATAGAGGAGAGAACTTGGACTTGAGCTGAGTGTTGATTTCCACATCAGCAGTGTCACGCGAGGCACCACTATGGTTGAATCTTGGGGCTGTGTAGTATTTCTACTAGAACCTTCTCAGCTTTCAGCACTAGGAACAAGAGAGCAAGTGGGAAAGGATGGAACTGAGAGGGCTTGCTCTCATCCCAGCTTCATTGCTCCCAACTGTGGGACCTCAGAGTGTGGGACCTCAGAGTCCCTTACCTCTGCTGCCTCTGTTTCCCTGTCTTTAAAATGGGCACAGCCTGATTTTTGTGGCAGTCTTAGGAAATGCAGGGTAGGTAGCAAACATGACCTGTGTTTGGAAAGTAAAGTGTTCTGGGTTAGCACTCGGTAGCCACTTCCTAGAAAGGTAGGAGTACGAGGATGATAAGGCCTTGGTATCCATGTTAGGGTGTATCATGATAGATTCGTTGTCTGTCATGGGCTCAGAATAGATGAATGGTAGCATGTATGTCCTGAATTCACTAAGCACAGTGCTACAGAATGTAAGCTAGTACAGTATTGATCTTTGCTTAGGAGGATGCTTCCCTGAATCTGTTTGAATGACATGAACCTCCCTAGACAGTGGCTTGTCTGGGCCTGAGCCACTGGACAGATATCAGGGCCTCAAGTGAGTACCAGTGCCTGACGGCACCTGAGGCCACCAACTTGCTTTCCTTCAGCTCTCCAAGAAAGGCCTGCTCCTGCTGGGGACTCTATAAGTAAAGCCAGGTGTTAGCACCTCTATCCCTGCCCTTGACCTCTTCTCTAGATTGTTTGCCAGCCAGGTCAGAGCATTTAATCTTAACGTATTTGTGAATACAGATCTCTTGGTGAGGGAGCAGGAACAGCCTTTTCTGATCAGGCTGTTGAACTGTTGACCAATTGTACACTTGACTTTGAAGCCCATGCTTTCTTCCACACATGTGTCCTTTAAAATGAAATGTGAAGATACATTTGTATGTGTACATGTATTTAACATACACATATATATATGTGTGTGTGTGTGTCTCTATTGGTCTATCTAAAATTTTCCCAGATTTGGAGTCTACCATGTGCTGGACAGAATTTTAGTGTTGCAGCTGTTCTTTGGCTGGTGAGCCCCTATTCATCCAGAAAAGTCCATGTCTTTCCTAGCTCCCCCACACAGAGCTGGAAGACCCTTCTCTATCATTCCATGGGCTTCTGTATTGGGCCTGGGTCTGAGTTGTCTTTCTTTCTGGCCCATAGCATTTAACATGGTAGCTGGCAAGCAATGATGTTCAAGGAATCACAAGAGGATTAGGGATTAGACTTTTATTCACTACAGCTCCTGCTTCTGCAAGCCTGGTTGGATTATTTCCAACAGGTGGCCTGATTGTGTCCCCTTCTCAGCAGTTACTGTTTTTCTGAACATGCCTCTAAACTTTGTGTCACGCTCTCCTCCTTTCCAGGATTCTGCTGCAGGTCTCAAGGTTTGGAAGAGGCCTCTAAAGCCCCAACCCTGATGCATGAATTTCTTTTATGAAGAACAGTCAATAGACTGTGAAATATTTCCTGTGACTGGCAGCTTACTACTCCCCAACCCCCCGCCCCGCCCCCGTCAGCTAGTTCTAATGGTGGAGAGTTGGAATCCTTCCAGAGCTTTTCTCTCACTAGGTCACAATCTGCCCCCCACCCCTTGGTAGTGTCTCCTTATAAGTACTAGTTCTGCCCTCCATGGCTACAAAGAATGACCATAATCTGAGACCACAAGAGCTTCAAAATTAAGGACAGTTGTGGATTGTAATTATGGAATAAAATAGGAATCTACAAGTCTATACTGACAGATACATCTATCCGTGGAGAAGAAAGGCCTCCACTGTTTTGGAGAAAAATACAAAGCGAGTTGCAACCATGATGGTAAAGATTAGTTAAGGCAAGAAGCAATGGATGCTGACATCTGGAGGAGAAAGTTTGAGGAGCAAGCAATTTGCATGGTCTCAAAGTGTCTCTGCACTGATTGCTTATTAGTTGCAAGGGGAAATGTATCCGCACAGGGGAGAATCCACTTCATGACCAGGAGATCAAAATTCAATCACTGGCAAGGGGTAGATGGATATCATGTGCTTGCTGATATGATACCCCGAGAAGAACATAGCATCACTTGTGTTGAATTCCAGGAAGGGATGGAAAACCTGAAACTAATCACGAGGAATCTTAGACCAACTCAAATTGTGGGACATTCTATTTAAAAACAAAAGCAAAAAAACTGGCCTGTATTGTTTAAAACTGTCAGCTCTGTGAGAGACCAAGGCTGAGAAATTGTTCCAGGATGAAGGAGATTAAAGAGATGTGACAACTAAATGTACTGCAAGATCCTGGACTGGATCCTGTATAGGGGAATAAAATGCCGCAAAGGACATTTTTTAGTATATTGCCAAAACTGAGATTATATCAATGTTAAGGTTTTCGAATTTTGTAATTGTACCGTGAGATAATCTCCTTGTTCTTTGTAAATGCATATGAAGTCTAAGGGGCAAAGGACACGATCTAGGTAGTCTGCACTAAAAGGATTCAGGAAAAAAAAATCTGTATACCTGTACAGAGACAAGGGGGGTGAAAATGAGAAAGGATGGTGTGTGGGAATTCTCTGTACAATTCCTGTGACTTTTCTGTCCATTTGAACTTCCTTCCTTCCTTCCTTCCTTCCTTCCTTCCTTCCTTCCTTCCTTTTTTAAAGATTTTGTTTATTTACTTTTAGTGAGTATGAGCAGGAAGAGGGGCAGAGGGACGGACAGAATCTCAAGCAGACTGCATACCTAGCGCGGAACCTGACGTGGGGCTCGATCTCACCACCCCACGATCATGACCCGAGCCAAAATCAAGAGTCGGATGCCCAACTGACTGAGCCAGGTGCCCCCCATTTGAAGTTATTTCAAAGTAGTTAGAGAAAAGGTCACCCCTAAATGAAGGCCCATTGAAACTTGAAGTCAGGGTGATTGTCCCTTTGGGGAACAATGCCTTTCAAGGGCTGGGAGAAGTATAGTACATACTGATTGAAGACCGGTGGTGCTGTGAGACCTGACCCATGGTGGGGGTAGGGGGTGGAATCAAGGAAGGGTTCCTTGAAGAATGTACCTTTAAGCCAAGACCTCAAATTGGAGTTGGCTAGGTGAAGCAGTCAGGAGGACATTCTTGGCCAAGGAAATAGGGTGCAGAGAGGCTTGGAATGTAGAGAGCGAGAGGGTCAACAAGGCGAAATAAGGCGGGACTACCAGGGGCGGGGCTAGCAGGTGCAGGGCAGTGAATTCTGGGCTTCTGCCTAAACATGAAGCCTAGTGGCTGAAGAGTTGGTTTTGCACATTGGGGAGTGCCAGGATCAGAAGCGTGGCTTCAAGGAAAGCCTTAAGTGTTACGCACAGACCCTCGCTCCAGAGTCTTCACCTGCCCCAGAGAGATCAATTCTAGAGTCCATGCTTCTGTCCCAGGAGCTGGGCTTCTCAGATGGTGGGATGATTTGGGGCCCACACTTTTCTACCATTGCCTTCTGCCTGTTGGGCAGAAATGGACCTTTCCCTGCTGCCCTTTGTGACTGAGAGTTCAGTCTCCATTCAACCTCTTATTAGTGTGATTATCTTCTTGAGTCATGAGCTGCCCGAAGCCGGCAGTTGCCTGCCAGCCCATCGTGGTGCCATCACCATGAGTTATGAGAAAGGTTTACGAGGCCAGGATAAACAGCATGAATCAAGAAGGAGAGACAGGCCTCCCTCCTCCTGCTTACATTGCTGTCACTCAGGGAGAATGCCAGAAGGGGTTGGAAGGAGAGAAAGGGTGGGAGGCAGGGAGGAAAGAATAGAGAGAAGGAGGAAAACAGGATGAACAAAGGAGGATTGGAGAGAAGGAGGAAACAAGGACAGAGCTCGGAAGAGCTTTCCATTAGAGCTGAAGAGAGCTGATAACAGCTCCTTTTCCACCACCATTGGGGCTGCCTCTGAGCATAACCAGGAATTCAGACCTAGGACTGTGCACTCTTTCCATTGATGACCTACTACTGTTGTGCGTCTTTGGGTAAGTCCTCTGCCTTTCTGGGCAGCCAGTTTCTCTCTCTTCCCATTGGCAGGGCTGCCAACTGCCCTATGCAGAGATGCAGGGGTTCCTGAAATGCGCTCAGCCCTTTAAAAGAAGTCCTTTGGAAAGCAATGAGCTTGGTGCCACTCTTCTTACTTAAAACGCTTTCCAATTACTAACTTGTCACCTCGTGTGCAGGCAGGTTACTGCATTCGTGTGCTGAGAATGTCTTGAACACGCTGGAATAAATAAATTAGCATGGGCACTTAGAGATGCCAGTTTTAATCATAGTTGAGGACTCCGGGGACAAATGCCTTTGCTTCTTTGGCTATCTGCTTTTGGTTTGCAGCCAAAGACCCCCTACCACAAGTTAATAATTTCGGCTTGGAAGACCAAGCTCTTCTTCCTTCTTATCAGCAGAATCAGAGCACGGTTACTGCTCTAAGCATTTATGACAGCCATAGGAATTCTTGAGAATTTAAACAAAGGAGAAGTATTGAAATTACATGAAATTGGAAACTAGGAGTTTCAAGATTTGTTTTGCATTTTTATTAAGCATTTGAGTTTGGGTTTCGGCGTTTGATTTATCTCTTCGCATACATCTTCTGAATAGTCGTCCATAGGCTCCACTCCATTGGTTTATTTCGAATGCTGTACAGTGGCATGAAGCTTAGAGAGGAGCCGCGATATTTGAATTCAGGCCATACCTGACTGTGGTTTGGTGACTGACCACGAAAAGGAAGTAGAGAAATAATTAGACCAAACCCTTTGGGTTTTTTTTTTTTTAACCAGATGCTATATAAAGAATCTTTAAGATGATTTCTTAGGATCACGGTTAGCCGTCCTCCCCTTTCATGAGCACTAATGACGTCCTGCTGCATCGGGGATTGGTTGGAATCTAATGACTTATGACTTTGGCCATCATGAATATCCGGTTAGAAGAGACCTTGAGCGGCCTGAATTCTCAAAAGCCACATACTTATTCTGCAGTGTTGTATATCAAAACCCAAGGTCCGAGTGTGGGCCTGACATGATTTCTCTCGTGTGAAGAAGTGCCATTCGTCGAGGATCTTTTTTTTTTTTTCATCTTCAGTACGTATGTCTGTATTGACAAGTGAGAGAACGACTGCCTCAGAATAGGCCTGAAACCTTGCTTCTTTGAACTGTCAGGATATTCATTCCTTAGTTCCTCTCAACGAATATTTGAGCGGCTACTGTGTGTCGGGCACTGTCCTCCGCTCTGGGGTTATAGTAGGAAAGAGCAGGTGATAAAGCTTGGTCTGGAGTTTACATGTCAGTGATCTGTTCTGGCCGATTGTAGTTCTAGTATTTTTTAGTGAACTAAAGAACAAATATTCATGAGTCATCCCATCCATGGGGCATTTCTTATGTGCTTTTTAAAGGCTCTGTGGCACTTCTTTGGGGAGTGAGGGAAACAGGTGGAAAAGGCTTCCTAAAATGTCTCTCCTAGTGTTCTTAAGAGTTGGATCTCTGAAGATTGACATCTTCCAAGGTGGGGCATAAGGCTGAGTATCCATTACTCTGTGCAAATTCTAAAGGTGCAGATTAGACTGAATGGATACTAACTAGACTGTCTCATGGTGATTGGTTTTGTCAACAATTTCTTACCACTAGTTGGCTGTCTTATTTCTCCCTTCTCTCTCAAGGTAGATACACTAGAGAAAATACACTAGAGAAAAAATAAGCCCAATTGAGGTAATGGTGTGGTATATTTAGATTCGGGCATTGTAAAATAGAGGCTTGGGACACTTTGATTCTATTATCCCTTTCAGATGGTTTTTAGTATCTTTGCATGGAAGTTTTTGGCATCCTAGTCATTAAAATCTGACATAAGAGGGTTTTTTTTTTTTTAATTCAGTTTTGTAAGCACTTCTTGAGCCCTGAGGACACAAATGTGAAAGCCCAAATCTGCATGTCTGCGAGGCTATAAAGAGCATAGTGGGGGAGACGAGAAAAGGAGTTACACCTTAGGTAATTAATAGCGAAGGAGAGGTAGGTACGCAGTGCTGAGTGAACAGAGACCTGAAGGTGCTTTCTCCATCCAGGGGTGGGGGCCGGGGGCCGGGGGGCGGAAGGACAGGGGACTGAGAAGGAAGCTTATAAAGGCTTCACAGAGGACGCAGATCCTTAGTTCTTGACTACAGACTCCTAGCTGAGTCTCTGGGCTTAACTCTGATGGAGACAACAGGAAGGAAATTAATATTTTATGTATTTTACATAAATGATATATGTTATTGGGTTAATGAGAGCTGCCATTTATAGAAACTTACTGTGTGCTAGGCACAGTGCGAAGCACTTTATTGCCATCCTGTAATCTATTTCCCACAGCCTCTCCTCTAAAGTAGGTCATACTAGCTCCATCTTAAGGATGAAGAAACTGTGGCCCAGAGAGGTTGAGTGACATGGCTAAGATCACACAGCTAAGAACCTATAGAGCAGAGATTCACACCGGAGTATCTTTGCCTCCAAAGCCAGTGCCCTAACCTCTACATATATTGTGTTTTTGTGGTGCTGCTGTGGCAAACCCAACCCCCCCCCCCACCTGTTGTGGATCACTTAGGCTGTGTCTTGTAGGGATTCCTCCATACTTCATCATGAGGACCTGGGCCTTTCTTCCTTGTCACTGGTGTTGATTTCCAGTTCATTCAACACAACCTTTTTCTAAGTATCTAGGTGCTATTATGACTCTAAGAGTGTGTTTCAGACCTAACTTGGACTTACTATGTGATCTTAGATGAGCCACTTTAAAGTCTCACTCTCTCATTTTCTCTGTGTGTTACCACTTTGGGAGTAGGATTATTAGTAATCCTATTGGTATTAAGCAATATTAGCATTTCTGGCTAAAGATGAGGTGAGACACCCAACAGGTGCATGAAATGATGCTCAACTATCAGGGAAATGCAAATCAAAACCACAGTGAGGTCACTTCACACCTGTCAGAATGGCTCATATCAAAAACACCAGAAACAAGTGTTGGCAAGGATGTGGAGACAAAGGAACCCTCTCGCACCGTTGGTGGGAATGCAAACTGGTGCAGCCACTGTGGAAAACAGTATGGAGGTTCCTCAAAAAATTAAAAATAGAACTACCCTATGATCTAGTAATTCCATGATGGGATATTTACACAAAGAATATAAAACCACTAATTCAAAGGGATACGTGCACTCCTGTTTATGGCGGCATTATTTACGATAGCCCAAGTCTTTAGCAATACATGAATGGATAAAGAAGCATGTGTGTGTGTGTGTGTGTGTGTGCGTGTGTGTGTGTGTGAGTGTGTGTGTGTAATATTATTCAGACATAAAAAAGAACAAAGTCTTGCCATTTGCAACGTCATGGATGGAGCTAGAGAATATAATGCCAAGCGAAATAAATCAGAAAGACAAATATCATGTGATTTCACTTGTAGAATTTAAGAAACAAAACAAAGGGAAAAGCAAGAGACAGACGGAAAACCGGACCCTCAACTGTAGAGAACAGACTGAGGGCCACCAGAGGGGGGATGGGTGGGGGGTGGGGGAAACAGGTGATGGGGGTCACAGAGGGCACTTGCTGTGATGAGACCAGGTGTGTATGAAGTGTTGAATCACTCTATTATACACCTGAAACTAAGAGAACACTGTACGCTAACTATACTGGAATTAAATTTTTTTTTTAAATTAAGAAAAAGATGAGGTGAGATGCTATCATCTATGCCTTTTGTCCCGAGTGGAGCTACAGCTGGACTGATTCACTCTGAACCAACCCATCTTCTGCAGGGAGGTCATACTTGCCTTTCTAAGGGCCGAAAACACAATCACAGCCCGGTCTATTTCTCAGTCCCCACACGTTTCTATGATGCCCCATCGCTCCAAGACTGTCGTCAGTGCAGTTGTCTCTGCTCTAGATGCTGACGACCTTGCCCCAGCTGTCCCCGGAGGACAGCGGCTCGATGAGTAAGTCCTGAAGCCTGCGAGCTGTGTCTCAGCATTTCCCATGGCTGCGCTGATTGGACTGATGGGCCTTAGGACTTGGTTGGCCTCAAGGGTCCTGAACATCACTACTCCAAGTCTGGGGGGATTGTTTATTTTTCTGACTTGTGTTTCCTTTTTCAGCAAATGAGAAGATTGAAGACATCAATGGCTGTCCGAAGAACAGATCGCAAATGGTGAGTGGTACACGGCTGCCTCTCAATGATATTGACCATCTTGAAAACATTCCCACCATAAGCTTTCCTCTAGGGGATTATATTAATAAACTAACAGTGATTTCCAAGTAGCTGCGGTCGGCTTCTCTGACATTTGTTGGCATTTACTAAAAAGTGGCCGTGATTTTTACGTAGATGGTGAGACAGGGAACGTGAAATACTGCCCTTTCTTCCGGAAACAAATTATGCAGACCTGGGGGAAACACATACTTGTTGAGAATTTGGGCCATTGTGACTCATTCTGCCTTTTCAAAGACACACAACGATCTCTGTTTGTATGTGGTGCTGAGGCACTGATGAGGTCATGGTATCTTGCTCAGAAATCAGGGCATGTGGTCTGATTGCCATTAAAGGTTAGAATGATGTGGAATCACAATGGTGACAGAAGATGGGAAATGTATAATCATATCCAGACCATTCCTAACCTTGACAAGTGATACACTCTCTGGTGTGATACGCTTAAATCTTACATTAGAGCTTAAAAAAAAAAAAAAAAAGAATCTTTTAACATCTGTTCTTATTATGTGTCCTGTGCATAATCTTTGAATTAAAATTCATGATCACTACTGAGAAAACATTAAATTGCAATGCTCTGAGTACCTGATTTTTCCCTCTATAAGGCTTTTCAAACAATCTTTACAGCACGTGTGCATATATCAGACTGTAAAAATGATGCTCCTGCCTGTTTAAAGTAAGAAGGTGGCAACTCAAAGACAACTTTTTATTTTTGCAGGACGTTAATCTGCTTCCAGAAACCTAAGAAAAAGGCATAATCTGTTTTTTTCCGACCTTCCCCTACTCCCTTTGAGTTGGCACAATTCGACAGTGTCATTTCGGAATATAACAAAGTAACTGGCATTCCTTGGTTTTTCCCTTTCAGTTGTCCCAAGTGAGTGTTATCCTAGTGAGTTGGACAGATAACCTTTTCAGTCCACTTTCTTTTGCCTGCAGAAAAACACATTTTTTCTTCCAAAGAGGAGTATGTGTGGTGGGGAGTCCTTCTTTAGTTTACACTGTGAAACAAGTTTTTTGTTTTTGTTTTTTGTTTTTTGTTTTGTTTTGTTTTGTTTTTTTGTTTTTGTCATCTCCCTGGGGATTTTGCTTCTTTTTGTTCGATCCAGAGAGTAGCCCCTCCTTACGTAGGAAAGTCCCCGTGCAGACACCTCATGGCTGCTTTGACTTCTGGAAAAGCTTGGCTGCTATTTTTGCTAGAGCTACTGCAGCTGTCTAGTGTATTAATAATTGAGAAAATTCAGAAGATAGAAGACTTAATTTAGTGCAAGCATTTTACACATGCAGTCATATCTTCACATGAAAGAGGTTTCCCCCTGGGACAGATAGGGATGCATTTGTCCCAGCCCATTATAATGCATACGTAGACCCGCCATTTGAAGGTAATGAACGTTTTGTTTTCTTTGGCACTTTTGTATTTTCTGCGCTTTCTGTTGGAGGTGCGAAAGTCCACCTTTCCAGATTATAAAATAATAACGCCACCTCAGATTCTTTGGTGCCTATCTAATTCTAGATGCCAAATGTTATTTATAAATGCTACCATAGCACCAGTGTAATTTTGTGGTTTCTCTAACTCTTTCAGCTGTGAAAGTATTGTTTTCTTTTTTTTTTTTTTCATGGCCTGTGGGGTTTTCTTTTTAGAACACAGGAATATAAAATCCTATAATTGTCTGTGATAATTAGTTCCCGCTTAGGGGCGGGGAGGCAGACACGGTCTGGTGGTAAACGCAGCAGAGAATAGTTCAGCGTACGGGATGTGAGGCCAGGCAAATGTGAAAACCTCCACCACAGTCATTCCGTTCTGTAGGAAATGAGAAAGATGATAAAGACAACAGAGCCATTGTCGTTAGCCCTACATCACCAACTGTGACAGATCCATAAGACGGAACCTCACCTAGAGCACACAGGAAGTGCCTCTTAGACAAGCACAGGTGTTGTTCTGTCGACTAGAACGCCTGTGTGTGTGTGCGTGTGCGCCTGTCCGAGCATATACAGAGTTCATACATTTCTAATCGTGGGAAGCGTACTTTTGGAATAGGACACAGCGGGTGAGCCACCATTTTTAGACTCCTAGCAGGTCAGACTCCCAATTAGGCTTTATTTGGGGCAGCCCATGATAAAATTTTGCTGTTGCTTGCTACAAATCCCCTATTTGGGGGAGACAGGGGAAGGCATGTGGGGAGCACCATGTCAGCAAAAGGAAGACGACCCACAAAGAGGTGAGAACGTGGGGAGTACACCTGTTGGGAGGGTAACTGCGCCTCCCTTCGCAATAATCAACGGAGTCGATGTGCTCACTCCCTAAGAAAACACAGCCTCTTCAGCAGCCTTGAAGAATGGAGTCAAAGAAAAGCAATCCTGTCTTAGAGCGGGAGGAATGGGTGCTGCTCCATTTTTCAAGGGCAAGTTCAGTCCATCAGCCAACCTGTGAGTAGGGCCAAGAGCTTTGATTTTTGTGGGTAGGAGCCACAGCCCCGTCACTTCTCCTGGCCCACCAGGCCGCCCAGCGGCTCAGGTCTCGAATTCCTGCACTCTGGGCTCTGCTTCACATGTTCTTTTCCAGGAGGCCGGAAGTGAGAGCAGAAAGCTCCGGCATTGGGACTAGAAAATCTCAGGGGCACTGAGGCACAGATGCCATGGGTGTGGCGGTGTCCCTTTGAGCCTGCCGATCAGCAGACCTTCACAGAGCGCTGACCGATGCCGACCACTGGGGTGGGCCACGTGAACGCTCAGGTGAACAAGAGGAGATCCCTGCCCTCCAGGAGCTGCGTGAGGAGTGGGCAGGAGACCAGGGAATAACAGTGCGGCTATTTGCACAGACATCGGTGCACAGGGCACAGTGGGGGCCCATTCCATCCGAGAACGAGGGGGGTGTAAGAGAAACTTCTAGGGAGAGTCTGAAAGGCCAGAGGGTTCACACAGGGGAATGATGGACGGAAGAGGATTCACATTCCTGGAGCATCTCTTTATAAAGAGCTTGTCGGGGACCCTGCAGAGGAAGGTGTTGTAGCATACTTGCCCATGACCTTCGGAAACACCGAAACACCATAAGGTGTATCTGGTGAGACTCCTCCCCTGCGGTGAGGGTGGGGCATGGAAGAGCCCCGAATACAGCAGACCCCGTAGGCATGGCAGTCTTCAGGTCTGGGACAAGTCTTCTGCATTCACCATCACTCCCCAGATCACCACATTCGGGGGAACAACCCCCACTGGGCCTTGCAGTAAAGTATTTTTAAAGGAAAATAACCGATCTGGGGCCTGAAAATGCCCCCTGGTGGGAAGTGGTAGTTCGTGAGTTTACTCTTTGCTCTGACTTGTATCTGCGCAGTCGTAAGGTTTGTGAGCCCGTTTATGCTTACGGGCACCTCCCATCCTCCCGAGTCTGCTGTGGGCCCACGTAACACTCCCCCCATTCTGGTGAAGAGACTGAAGAGCCTCGTGGTGGAGGGCTGTCCCCAGGGAGAGGCAGAGCCAGCACCCTCAGCATGCTCTGTAACCCTGCGGCGGCCCTCCTAGGATAGTGACTGTGGGCACGAGGCAGAGAGGCATGGCAGGGACTTCCCTTTCCCTAGGAGTCCTTTGGGCCCTTTCGGGCTGACCTAGACACTCTGGGGGCTATGTCCTTGGAGACAGAGCTGTAGAAACACTCCCGCGCCCTCTCACCCGCCAGTCTGTCCGTTTGGCCCTTAAATAAGTTTTGCGTATGTGCGTCAGAGCTGGTTAAAATGTTTTGTCTGTTTAGCATTGCCATGGCAACCCAGGGGCATCTTTTTGGCTTTCAAGTGCTGTGTTCAGCAGAGTTATGCATTCGTTTTGGAAGGAGAAACATTGCCTGGAGCCTGGCCCGAGGGCACTGCCTCTCCTCGAACCCCTGGGCTCCAAGATATTGCCTTACTTTGGAGCCTAGGAATGGCTGCCGCAGGGGGTGGTTTTCTGTCTTCGTCATTATTATCTTACAGGGCTTGGCTTTCTGTTGTTGATGATGAAGAGAGGTGCAAAGTTAGCAAGGCCTGCTGGCCCTCTCAGCGGAAAGCCCCAGGGCTGTTTATCCCTCTGGACGCTGATCTCAGGCCCTGGGTCATCTGGGGCCTCTCAGCCTGAAGCCACCTCCTGAGCTCTCCAAGTGCTCTGCCTTCTTCCCTTGGTGCTTCTATTATTTTATTTTATTTTTCATTTTAAAGATTTTATTATTTTTAGAGAGAGAGAGCATGTGAGCGCAAGCAAGGGGGAGGAGCAAAAGGGGACGGAGAGGAAGCGCGAAAGAATCCCAAGTCGACTCTGCGCTGAGTGAGGAGCCCGATGTGGGGCTCGACCTCATGACCCTGAGATCCTGACCTGACCTGAAACCAAGAGTCAGATGCTTAACATACTGAGCCACTCAGGCGCCCCTTTGCCGTTGAACTTCTAGACGGAGGGCCAGCTGGGCTTGGGAACTACACAGGCTGAGTTCGAGTTCCTTCTCCACTCTTCTGTGGCCTTGAGCTGATTATTTAACCTTTTGAAGGCTCTATTTCCTGTTCTAGAAAGTGGGGTTGATAACACATAGCCCATAAAGTTTCCATAGTACTAACGAGGCAACGAAAGGGATAATCGGGGGCAGTACTGATTAAGATGATAACATACAGCGAGAGCCTGTCGAGTGTTTGCCTGGTGCCGGTTTCCAGGCTAAGCACTGCCCAGCCATCCTCTCCCTCCATCCTCCCGACAGCCCTTTCAGGTAGGTGAGCTCATTACCCCCATGTTCCTAGCACAGGAACAGCACTTGATACGTGGCAGTTTCTACGACGATGATTTGTGCACGTCGTTCATGTGTTGGGGACATGGAATCCTCTGGAAATCTGAAGAAAGCTAAGGCCCTCTCCTCCCCAGATTGCACACACCCCAGAATTTTGCGTGCACCTGAGTAGATCGTGGATCCCAGAGGCCGGCCCATGTGTCCCCCAGGGCTCCATAGACCGAAAGTTCAGTGCCCCTGCTGCTTAGAGCACAGCTCTGCTCCCCCACCCTGTCCTCTCGGAGGTCCCCATGGACATGGTAGCACCTGATTTCCCAAACAATAGGCGTTGGCATGTAGACACAGAGAAGGACTGGGCACTGGTTTTCAAACTTACATTTCATGAGCAGAATCCCTTTTTTCCCCCCTCCTGAAAAAATTGCATGTGGGGACTGAGGCTTTTTTTCAAGGTCTTTTTTTTTTTTTTTTTTCTCACCTAGGAAGCAGATTCCTCACCTAGGAAGCAGAGCTGGAGCTCGAACCCAAGTCTATCTAGTATAAGAGCCTATGGTGTTCACTTCTGTGACAGAGAAGGGGTGTAATAAAAATAGTCTCCACCTCCACATTCCCTACTCTAATTTTTCATTTGTGGATACAGCAGGATCAGGAGAAGGAAGGAGAGTATTTCTGGAAAGGGCCTGAGTTGACCTGTTGATTGAACCTCAGGAGCTGAAAAAGGAGGGGCCCCTGGTGAGAGGCAGCCTCTTGAGATGGCCTTGGACAGCCCTGGCGCCAGGTACCTCCCACTGTGTTCTCCGCAGAGCTTCCCCGGCCAAGGGAAGGCCATCTGCAACAGAATCAGGTTTCCAGGCCCAGTGACCTTGAGCCCTCCCAACAGCTGAGAGAAAGCAGGCCACATGCCTAGGGAGTGTCTGAGATCCTTGGGCAGCTGAGTTGCCTCTTCCCTGGGCCCCCGGGCCTATTTTTACACCACCCTAAGGGCACACACATGTTACAGAACCGAGAGGGAATGAGGAAAAGTCCACAGGCCACTTAGAATTTAACCAAAGTGGAAAGAGTCCAGGGCCAAGATCAGCAGGCAGTATCCACCACTTCCCACTCAATGGCACTCATTGTCACTGCTTGTGTTTTGGCCAGTGATCTCTTTCAACATGGAGGCAACATCCATGTCCAGCTTCCTGCCTCTCTGGTCACATCTCTGTTTAAACCATTGTGGGCTACCCCTTTCCCTTTCCATACTCTTGCACACACAATAGAAGGTCCTTCACAATCCAGTTACCATTATTTCTTGCCACTCAGCCACTCAAACTCCATACCCCAGGCATACTGGAACTTGGGGTGCCTGCAAAGAGGCTGTGTACTCCTGTCTTTGTACTTAGCTACATGCTGTCCAGACTGCCTGGAAGAACTGATGATCGTCCCACCTGGATACTGTGACCTTCAATCTTTAGGTCAATAGTTGTCTCAAGTAATTGAAATAATTAGGTACTGTCATCTTTTGTATCTTCTGGTATTCGGTGCCTGCATTTCTCACAGCACTCCCTTGTGGTTGTCTGTTGAATTATCTTCTTGAAGGAGACGCTATGTCTTTCACTTGAGTATCCTAACATAGGATACACTTAGATGATGGACATCCAGTAGGTGTTTAATAAATGTTGGATGGTTGGGTGGGCAGACGGCTGGGTGGAAAGACTAAGAAGGGAGCTGGCCTGGACTTGTCCATGTGACTAAAGGATTGTGACAGACCCTTGTCAGATCCCTATTTATGGCCATGATTTGGGTATTGGAAGTTCCTTAGCATTATCCTAGAAATATCTTTCCTTTTAATTCCTTTTTTCATGGTTTATCCAGAAGACCCAAGTAGAACAGTGCAATTAACTTTTAGTTTATTGAGTTCTTTTATGTCGCTTGAGGTAAGCATTTTTAGGCATCCTTACGACCACTAGAGAGTATTAACATTGACAATGAAAATGGTAAGTGCTTGGGGCCCCTGGGTGGCTCAGATGGTTAAACGTCTGCGTTGGGCACAAGTCATGACCCCGGGGTCCTGGGACTGAGCTCCAAGTAGGGCTCCCTACTCCACAGGGAGTCTGTTTCTGTCTCTCTCCCTCTGTCCTTCCCCCATGCTCATGCTCTCTCTCTCTCTATCTAAATCAATCAATAAATAAAAATCTAAAAAATAAGTGGTAAGTACTTTACATGTTTTAACTCCTTTTATTCTCGTAGATGAGAAATAGATCTTGTTCATTCCGTTGAATGGTATAGAGAACTTAGACCCTGCTGCGGTTTGCTGTGTTCTGCCGGGGGCTAAACATGAGTCATGTTACAGAATCTCTCCTTCTCTTCCCCTCCTGCTGCAGAGCCTGGGGTTAGTGCCTTTGTCCCAGATTCTGTCTGTGTTCTTACATAAGAGTAGCATACCTGTGTCCTATATACTTCTAACCGGGCAAAGTGTTAGACATCTGCATTTATGGATTTTATCTTCATAAAACCCTATGAGAGCAATTACCTTTATTCCCATTTCACAGATGAGGAAACAGAGAGGTTTAGTAACGAGCATGAATTCACACAGCAAAGAAGGGATAAGCTGGGATTTGAACCCTGAAAGCCTGACTCTAGAGTCTTTTTCCTTAACTGTTAGACTATTCTACATCTAAGGAAACTGACTAAAGAAGAGAAAAGATGGACTGTGACGTGAAGGCACAAAAATTACATTTGTAATTCTGGCCGTCCTGTAGGCGTGGGCAGAGCCTGGGGGAGAGGCCTTCCTTCATGAGAAGATGTGGTTTGAAGAAGAAGACTGGAATCAGGCAGCCCTGGGTCTTCCATCCTGGGCCACGTGTGCTGGGCAGGTTACTAAACCTGAGCCTTCCCTCTGTGAACGGGGGATTATGATGGAAGCTGCCTCCTAGGGTTGCTGCCAGAGATGGATGAGGGATGGTCTAATAAGCGCCTGGTATTGTCCTGGCTCATGGATAGGGCGCGTGAGATGTTCGTTCCCTTCCCTGCTGACAAGTCCTGTATACCTAACTATTGTGCATTGAACGGCTTTTTCTTTTTTTCTTTTTTTTTTTTAAAGATTTTATTTATTTATTTGACAGAGAGACAGCCAGCGAGAGAGGGAACACAAGCAGGGGGAGTGGGAGAGGAAGAAGCAGGCTCCTAGCGGAGGAGCCCAATGTGGGGCTCGATCCCAGGACTCTGGGATCACGCCCTGAGCCAAAGGCAGATGCTTAACGACTGAGCCACCCAGGCGCCCCTGAACGGCTTTTTCTACTTTAAGTAGGCACCCAGTGTTGTGGGGGCTGAACTGTGGACCCCCGAAGGTGCCCGTATATTAATCTTAGGAACTTGTGTGAATGTTATTTTACATAACAAAAGGGACTGTGCGGGTGTGATTAAGTGAGGGGTTTTGAGACAGGAAGATTATCCTGGATTATCTGGGCAGGCCTGCTGTGATCACCAGAATCCTTCTCAGGGCGGCAAGGAGGTGAGTGAGGACATGTGACTATGGGAGCAGGGGGGGAGTGGGAGGCAAGAGACTGGAAGATGCTGCGCTCTCGCTCTGAAGAGGTTAGAAGGGGCCACGAACCAAGGCACACAGGTGACCTCTAGAAGCTAGAAAAGAGTAGAAACCGATTCTGCCCTGGAGCTTCCAGAACGATACTACTGGCCGACTCATTTACTGTGGCTCCCCAAGACTGATTTTCCTCTGGAACTCTAGGAGAATTTTAGGTTGCTTTAAGCCATATATGTTGGTCCCTAGATACAGCAGAAGCAGGAAACTAATAGTCTCTGGGAGTCAACCAAAATAATTCCTGCTATATTAGACAGGCTATCGGAGTTTCTAGCAGAGGCTCGTTTGGCTACTGCAAGCCCCTCAGTTTCTGAGTTGGCCGGAAGTTGCTTCCATTGTTAGAAGACTTCAGAACAGAGTTTGCCACATTTGTGCTGGAGTCAAAGCAGGTCACTGTAGGGAAGTAGGGGGAGAAGGGAGCCCCATATCTAGTTTCCGGCACTGCACGGCCATATCGTGGGTGACTTCCGACACTAAGCTGTCATGGGAGCCACAGGTGCCAATGACAAGCTGGGCTCCAGGGACTCCTGACCTCTTTGCAAACCTACATTTAGAAGTAGGTACTATGTTCCCCTACTCATGTGTGTTTGTCTCGTAACCAATACAACCTTTAAACACATTTTGAGATATTTATCATATTTTGTTTAATAACATCCAAGCTTTGTAATATGCGTAGCGTGTTTTTCATCTTTTGGTTCAGTAAAAATCTCCATATTCCAGCACCTGGCATGGGGCTAGTTGCATTGGAAGTGCTCAGCTCATGGTTCTTAGATGAATGAGTGAAGCAATTAATGGCCCAACTGTCCAGGAACTGCCCAGAGAGTGGGGGTGACGTCACACATCAAATTTCAATATGTCGGATACGTAATATGTATTTTGTATTTGTACATGTTGTAAAGAAACTTGAGTTGTTGTAAAGAAATTCTCTCTAACCTTCTCTCTCACAATTTTATATTTTAACTTAGTTATAAAGACGTGCGGAAAAGACCCCCCTAGAGCAGATGATTTTCATTGGTGAGGGAAGAAGCGTTTGGGTTGGCAAAGCCTCCCAGGGCAGAGCCACCCCAGCCTGAGAGCGCAGGAGAGTCACCTGGAGGGCTTGTCCCAACAGTGGTGTGCCCACCCCCAGAGCTGCTGATTCAGGAGGCCTGGGGTGGAGCTGGAGTCTTTGCATTTTTAAACGAGGAAATCTTGGGTGATGCTGATGCTCTTGGACTGGTGATGACACTTTGCCAACAGTTGTCTTCGAGCCAAGTACAAAAAGCCTCTTTAGGGCCCTGCCTGTGCAAACATACATGTAAACGTAAGTTAGTTTGCGAAGTTGTTTAAAATTTTAAAAATTAACAGTAACTCTAAAGGGTTTATTTAAATCGAAGGATTTAGAATGAGCCAGTCATTTTGCTTTTTCGGAAAGGCTAAGATGCTTTAGACATCCCCTTGTCTGAGAACTGTGGGAAGCTCTGAATGGATCCGATCTGAATCCTGCGCCTGGCCGTGGTCTTGGAGTCTGCAAGCGCATTCTCTGTCCCTTGTGGCTCACTTAACCCGAGTGACCCTTGGTTTCCTCTATTGAAAGATGGAAGCGTTAATCCTCTCGCACATTGTACTTTACTGCCTGTATCCCAGTAGATGTTAACGTCTTGGAGGGCGCTCTTGCATCTGACCATCTGTCCATACGGCCTGGGCCCTGCTAGATGCTCAGGGAATATTTACTAAAGAAATGCGCAGCACACCTGCCTGGGGCCGAGGCACCGTCCATGGCAACGTGGTGCTCAGTAAGGTTAGAGAACCTAGCAAATGGGAGGACGTGTGGAGGGAGAATAGCTACACATCTTCTGAGCTAAAAGAGAGATCGGATGGTGATTTGTAGCCATGGAGGTTGTGGTTTATAGAACAGCCATCTGGGCCTCATGCTTGGATCCACACCCCTGCGTGTGTCTTCATGCAGTTTATAAAAAATGTAGTTCCAGCCTCGCATCAGAGGGGTGTTTTTGTTTGTGTATTTGTTTTCTGTTTTTTTTTTTAATTTTTCCATGAAGCAGAACTGAGCAAGGACTTCCTATTTGCACTTGGTTAAAGCATGGTTAGCCTATGGCGTCTGCGTGTGGGGGGCTGGTCAGTAGGTGAATGCCTGTGTGCTCACCCTCGGCAGAGGGAGGACGGTTGCCAACAAGCTGAGGTCAGGTCCCGGAAGACCTTTCAAAACACAAAGAAAAACTGAATCGGTGCTGATAGTTAGATGAAAATCAATGTACTTCATAAAAATTGACCTTCCAGCTTTTTCCTTTTTCTCTTTTTTCTCTTCTCTTCTTCCCTCTTCTCCCTTCTTTTCTCTTTTCTTTTCTTTTCTTTTCTTTTCTTTTCTTTTCTTTTCTTTTCTTTTCTTTTCTTTTCCTGATGATCTGCCAGTGCTGGGTTGGCACTCCTCAGGCCAAAATCGGCTAAACCCAGGTAGCAGTTGCCCCCTCGAGATGGGTGTGGGCTGCATTTGTCCCATTCCACCATTCCCTATTGTCTTATACTCCGCTTTCGTTCTTCATTTGTAACCTGCCTGTCCCTTACACACATTTGAGGTTTGTGATCCCCAGACTATGGTATTCTTAGGAGTGTCATGAACTTCCTCAGGGATCCTAAGCCCTGGCATATGGGGGTTTGGAAGATCCTTGTTTGGGGAGCGTTTTGACTTCAAAATAATGCCCATAAATGTTTACATTCATAATTTCTGTTCCTGAAGATTTCAAACACCAGAAAAGGATCATAAACACCTCCCACAAAACATGTACAAAAGAACGTGGGGAAAGTCAGCTCCTTCCTCTGTGAAGTGTCCTTCATCCTTTAGCTATGAAGATGAGATTTGGTTTGGAAGGACTGGTGACTGGTCTGGTCACACAGTCGAAGTCCCAGGGTAGAGGAGGTGACCAAACACAGTGGTCCAGAGCATAGCGAAGCTCTTGCCATTTGGTTGTTAACATTGCATGTGTAGAGGGCTTCACAGCTTTAAACCTCTTTCCACTACGTGTTCCAATTCCAGCTCTACCATTTATTTAATAACCGCAGTCTTAGAAGGGCGCATCTGTGCCTCGTGCCTCCATTTCCCCATCTGGAAGATGGTGATAGCTCTCCCTCATCTCCTAGGGACAATGAACTGAAATAATAATGTATGCAAAAGAGTTTATCCCAGTGCTTTGTGCTTTCTAAGCGTGCAAATATTAGTTTCTTGGAAGGTCTCTGTAAGGCTTTCGAGAAAGGGATAATTACGCCCATTTTTCTGAAAGAAAAACTGAGGCTCGGGGAAATCAAGGACCTTACCCTAAGATAAGGAGCAAAGAAATCCACAGACTTCCCCTCTGGTCCCGTCTCTCTGGGAAGGTGAAATTTCCTCTCAGCAATGGCTCCAGTCACAATGCAGCTAACAACACTTTGCCCTGAGCCTTATCCTCTGGAGGAGATGGGAGTGGGTGGCAGAATGTCCTCTTTCTTGCAGTTTCCTCTGAAGGAGCAGGAAGACAAGAGGAGGGAAACAGGCAGCCTGGATTCTCTTCACTGTTGTGAAGGACACCTCGTTCCCTTTCCTGGGAGATTTTGAGAGAAATCAACTGGGAAGGAAAGCCTTTCCCGGACCCCATCCTGCTTCTCTAAGGGAATCCTACTGTGGAAACTCTAAAGCAGAGGGCCTTTTAAGGGTTAGCCTCGATGTTTTGCCTCTGTCTTGTGAGACTCCTTTCAGAGAGACTTGCAGAGATTTTATTCTGAGTTTCAGATGTACTGATGCTCTATTTATGAGTAGCTCTAAAGCGCTCTATTTGTATAGTCACCCCACAGTTTAATTTTAGCCTTTAGGGGGAGTGTATCTTCCTAATAATAGGTAAAATGGTATGAAATGGCCAATATTTAACCATTTTTTACCTCCCCAAAATTGCAGTCTTATCTGGTTCAACTGAATACTTGACAAGGACAGAAATAGTAACAGAGATTAGCATTATATGACAAGTTAAAAATTGTCACTATTTCTTCCCAGGTGCATTAGATATCTTGTAGCCTTGGAAAGCTCAAGGATATCCTGTAATAGAGACCTTCCTTGTCTAGTCTGTTCTCTTCTTCCGGTGGACTTGGTGCCTCCGGCTTTCTGCCTATGGCAGTAAACAGAGTGGAGAATTATTTTAATTATTCATAATATTCTTTATTTTTGATGCCATATGACTTCTGATTGGTTGGCATGTAGCTCTTTGCTGAGATCACAAATTTTAGAATTTGAAACTATTGGTCAAATCTAGTGTCTTAGTATATTTTGTGTACTACTTGCAAAATCTCCCCAATTATATATTAATCATCGCCAGCGATCTAGAATTTAGGCTGCCCTCTGTAGCCATACCTACTAACAGCTTTTTGAAATTAACAAAAAATAGATTATAACGTATATGAAAGGTGCTGGTAGTGTGCCTGGCATATAATCACGACCAGCTAATTGCTAGCAGCATCTGGAATTGGAGTGGAAAGGGAGGGGCAAGTGTTGAATTCCATCTCCAGCAGAAAAGAACACGACAGGGTGATGTTTGCAGGCACAGGACGACAGGGCAGAGACCTTTATCCCAGCCTTCACCAGTGGGAGGGCAGAGCCTTGCAGGATTCTGAACTGGGCATTAAGGCACTCTGCTCGGCTTTACTTTCCTGCATATTGAAGCTGCCAGGGTGTGTCTTGCACTGCGTGCTGGCTGTCCTTGGAATTACAGGGTTGAAATCCATGGACAGACGGCTCACAAGCCGCCCAGAAGAACCATAGCCACAGATAATGGTGAACTGGCTCAATCACAAAACTGCACTCACAGGCTAGAATGAGGGAACTGGTCACCAAACTGGGGGGCACGTCTGGCTCTTGGCCTTCATCTGCAAAGGGTCCCATTACCCTGTTCCTTTATATGTATTTGCTTTGTGCATAAAATGACCTATTCTAGTGGTACTTCCAAAACGGAGGATTTGCTGCACGTGGAGGGTATCAAGGATCTGCTGTTTTGTTTTATATTATGTTTCTGTTCTGCCCCCTGAAGGCTTTGTGGTGGTTTATGGTTTTAAGGATGTAAATATGGCCAAGATACAAAAAGAACCAGACTGGAAAGAGCATAGTGAGTCCATGTCAAGCTTTTGAGTTGATGAGTTGATAGGTGTAAGTTAACCCTGCCCATGTTTGGGATCTACGTTTAGTGGGGAGATATTTGCGTCATGTCTGCTTTTGTGTAGGAGGCTGTCTGTCATGTGAAGAAGGACCACCCTGTCTTGTCACCTGTTTCCCCTTCCCGTAGAGCACAGACTGCAAGAGTAAATAGTCATTATTCATCAAAGAACGAATGAGGCTACCACGTTTTAGTTAGCTCCTGAGTGCAATTTTCTAGCACGTGTCCACGGCACCGCTCTTCTCTGTTGGTTCAAGAGGCAGCCACACATTTGGGGTACAGAAGGCAGGACTTTATTGTTGAAGTTGGTGTCTGAGTTTGTACCCTTCTCTGTAGGAAAAACCAGGGTTTTCCACAAAAGATAATTGCTCCTTCTTTTTTTTTTTTAGATTTATTTATTTATTTATTTATTTATTTTTTTTTTTTAAGATTTTATTTATTTATTCGACAGAGATAGAGACAGCCAACGAGAGAGGGAACACAGGCAGGGGAGTGGGAGAGGAAGAAGCAGGCTCATAGCGGAGGAGCCTGATGCGGGGCCCGATCCCATAACGCCGGGATCACGCCCTGAGCTGAAGGCAGACGCTTACCCGCTGTGCCACCCAGGCGCCCCTAGATTTTTTTATTTATTTGACGGAGAGAGAGACAGCGAGAGAGGAAACACAGGCAGGGGGAGTGGGAGAGGAAGAAGCAGGCTCCCAGTAGGGAGCCCGAAGTGGGGCTCGATCCCAGGACTCTGGGATCACGCCCTGAGCCGAAGGCAGACGCTCAAGGACTGAGCCACCCAGGCGCCCCAATCATTGCTCCTTCTTAACGACACTATTTGCTGTCTTAGGGTTGTTTTTTGTTTGTTTGTTTGTTTGTTTTATGTAACTTAGTAAAGGAGACTTTGACCAGAAATCTTTTGGGACAGAAAGTGCTGATTCTAACAGGGTCGAAATGAATTGTAGCTACAAGGAACCCATTCATAGCGAAGCCCTACGGGTGTCGTGTAATGTAGCGAGCCTCAGAGTATCTCACAAACTCTAAAATGATCCTTCACTTTCAGGAGAGGCCAGTGATCTCGCATATTCTGCCATTATGGAATTGTATGAAGAAAGAGTCTTTTAAAGCTCTGGCTATGTACAGTTCCAGATCCTTGACCCAAGTTCAACCTGTCTCTGCTTCAGTATCTCTATTGAAATAGTTCTGTACATTCCCCCCTTCTAGATGAAGAAGCTGAGGCTTGAAGCAGTTAGTCATTTTGCTAGGGTCTCGTGGGTGATCTGTGAGGGAACCAGAATCCAGTGCAGAGGAGTCCAGAGCCCACGTTCTCCCGACAGATAACGGTCATCTAGTGACTGTGATGCGATACAGGTACCAGTGGGGAAGTCACCCGGGGGAAGCCAGCAGCAGTCCTTGTGCCCCGGTGTGAATTAGTTTACTGCCATCTTTCCAGGAGCAGCTTGCTGACACAGAGGCTGGATGTTAGGTGATGGAGAGGACCCAGTGTCCTGGATAGCCAGGCTTGAGGGGAAAGCCAGGAGCAAATGGAAGGCAGCCCAGGTAAGCTTGTCGAACTCGGCTTTGCCAGAGGCCAACTCCAGACATAGCTTTGGGCATGTCGTGGCCTTAGAAGTATAGCCCAGAGACGTCATGTCAACAACGACAACATAGCAACAAACACTGCCAGTTAAGGGGCACTTGCTGAGTACCACACATACATGCTCTCGCAGAATGAGCGCCACGCCCCTGTGTGACGGGTGTTGCCGTGCCCATTCTGCAGGTCGGACCGCTGAGGAAACTTAGTGGAGACCCTGATGTAGTCAATGGCAGAATCAGGATTGGAGCCCAGATTTGTCTGACTCCAAAGCCTGTGTTGTCCCTGAAAACCCCTCCTTAGCCCCCGTCACTCCTCCCTAGCGTTGGTCCCCAGCTCCTAACTTGGAGGCCTCGCCTTGGAACAGTCCCTTTGTGGGGAGGACGGGGAAGCGAGGCAGCGTGACTCTGAAACTGCATCAGGGAGATGACGTTAGCAATGGCATGCAGGACGAACGCGCACGGGGGCAGCCGAGGGGCCTTCCCGACCGTGCTGATGTCCAGTGGAACGGTCCCTCTCCTCTCTACTTGGGGATACTCCGCAGAGCTCAACTGTAAGGGTTCATTATGGGAGCCTCCAGAGTAAGGACTGATTTCTAGAACTTTAGCTACACCTCCCTTTCCAGATTTCTCTTTGTCTCGAGGGAAAAATTGAGAAGTCAGAATGTAATAGGAAAATGAAGTATTCTAAGCATTTGGAAGCAAAGTAGAAAAAGATAATCACTGGAGGAATTTGAGATTCTTGTTTTCAATTTTTTTTTTCACCACTAGAGAGAATTTTTTCATCCATATGGGCTTACCCATTTACAGTAACAGCAGAGAGACTCCTATAAAGCTTTTTTTTTTTTTTTAAGGAACTCTTGACAACATCTTGGAAAGCTGAAGTTATATTATATACAATAAGGTGGATAACATTGCCAAATGAAGGAGCTGGGCACGGCATTGAAGCAGCAAGAGAAACAGACCTAGGGACTGAAGCCCCAACTAGCCCAAGTCCCACATTCTTCAGCTTTCTGTTTCAAAGCTGCCAAGAAAGCTAGAGCTGATGTATAAATGGCCAGAGGAGGGGTGGAGACCCTTGTGCTTTTGGGCTAGGATGGCTACATGCATAGCCAAGCAAGCAGCAACTTTTGGGGTTCACAAGGGGAGATGCTCTTGAATATCTCCCCACCTAAGAGAATTTGAAGTGCCACCATATAGTTCCCTCATTTCTGGGGTCTTCTAAAATGAAAATCATAATAGCCAGGCGCCACCAGCTCGATCTCACTTGACTGTGTCTCCAGGACCACACTGTGGCCCATGAGCCATATGATCACGGGATGATGCTGGGCTCCAGCCCTAATAGAGGTATCCAAATAACAGTTCAGCTGGACAAATGCTGCATCAGGTCATGGCCTAGGAACGCAGAGGAAAGAGACAACACAGATGAGACAGGCATTTAGGAGAAGCATTTCTCCAAAGTTCATTTTGCTTTTTGGTTTGGTTTCATGATTGGATTTCTTCTTTTTTTTTTTTTTCTTTCTTCTTTTCTATTTTTATTTTTGGAAGGGGGCAGAGGAAGGAGTGTCTGAAAGGCATGAAGGCATTGTTGGTTAGGAAGCAGACCTTCCTAGTACATGTGACCACAGACGCTGTCCTCCCCTTCCCATCCCTCCCGTCTCCATGCCCAGACCAGATTAGATGTCACTGGAGCCCCCACTTCAAGGACACTGCTTGAGCCATCCCAGACACAAAATAGCCCATCCTCAAGCTTTTAGACCAGAAGGGCTTGGCCTGGCTGCTGTTGCCCTGGTAATGTTTGGGGAGATAGTACAGTTCAAGGCTTCCCTAAGAGCTGGGAGGACCCCTCCCTTCTCTGTCCTTCGAGCTCTCAAATGTGGCCCTGTGTGGCCAGCCCTCTGCTCTTGCTCAGAGTCCTATCTCCTAGCTCTTTTCCCCTGCCTGCTGGCCTCCAGCCATTTTGATTCTCCTTTGGTTACCAGAACGTGGTATGTTGCATCCTGCATGGAATCTTTTAAGTCTTAGGTTTACGAGGTTTGGTATAGTTTTCCTGCCCACTCTCAGTGTCCAGTTAACTCTTAGGTCTCAGCTCAAATTCCCCTTCAGTCAACAAATCTTGAGTATGATGTGCTCATTGTTCTAGGTGCCTGGGGCTGTATCAGTGGGCAGATGGACAAAAAACCCTGTCTCTTTGAACCTGCATGCTATTTCTTCCTTAAGAAATTTTTATTCAGCGACGCCCGGGTGGCTCAGTCGGTTAAGCTCAGTTGGTTAAGCATCTGCCTTTGGCTCAGGTCATGATCCCAGGGTCCGGGGATCGAGTCCCGCATAGGGCTCCTTGCTCAGTGGGGAGCCTTCTTCTCCCTCTGCCTGCCGCTCCCCCTGCTTGTGCTCTCTCTCTCTGGCAAATAAATAAATAAAATCTTTAAAAATAAATAAACTTCCCTTAAAAAAATTTTTTTATCCACCCCCTCCCCGATCCCCTGGCTAGACGAGGTCTTCTAGTACATGGCAGATGTTGTCTGTACTTACTTGTGCGTTGCTGACTTAATGCCCAGTCCGCTATGCTAAAGTGTCCCCTTCTGCGAGGTGAGGGATTATTCACCGCTGTCTTCCCAGTTAGGTGTTCAGTAGATAGAGGCCAAGGAATGGGTAAATGAATATTTTTGTTGATAAGTAGCAGCATCAGGTGTGAGGGTCACACTTCTGGAAGGAAGTTGTTTGAGCTGATGTATGGGGCTTCTGAAGAAGCTTCACTGTGCTTTTAAAGTGCCCAGAATTTGCAAGTCCTTGTCTGGGGTCCGGGTCTACCATTCCCTAGGCTCTGGGTATCATGACTTTTAAAAAATGGCTGAAAGCGTGCCTGACTTTAATGCAGCAGCCGTTTGCCTCTCCTCCCAGGATGGAGGTCTCCAAAGGGCCCAGTGAGAAACTCTTAACTCATAAACACTAGTGCCCCCTTTACCCGTATGCCCAGAGCCCCATCGTCCCCTTGGGCCAGGTAGTGCCCAGAGAGATGGTCTTCGTTTGCATCAATCATTTTCCTGCGCCTTGCACTCAGCTACACTGGTATTCAGAGAAAAATGCTGCCATGACAACTGCCACAACACATGGTATTTGATCAGTCTCTAAGCTACCGAGGAGATATACAGCCGTTCTTCCGGGGTTTGCATATTTTACTTTATCATGAGACCCAGTCCAGCCTTAATCATGATTGAAATGTGAAGTTTTCCATTGGCCTCCCATCCCTCCCCCTTCTTTTTCCAGTTGTTTGGCATTTGTTTCGATTTTCCTTGCTCTCTGGCTGTCCTGGGTGGAGATGTGCCCTTGGACGCGGGCAGCAGAGACTACAACACACACAGTCCGTGGAAGTTACCCGGCAAGCCTCAAGTTCAGAGTTGTTGAGAAACTACACAACTGTGGGATGGAGGTCCTGGCTGAGACTGAGAGGGAGCCTTCATTGTGGCCTTTTTCCCCTGGATCGTCAGGGACGACGCACAGTGGAGACCGCCTAGGGCCCCAAACAAAGGGAAGACTGTGCAAGCGCGTCTTGGTCTTTTCCCTTACTCCACCTATGTCTGCAGCCAGCCCCGTTCTGCTCCCAGGGTCTCCAGGCCACGTTGTGGTCCCGCTTCTGGGCTTCCCACCTCTACCCCAGCTAAAACTCCAGGAACGCCATCCCAGAGCTCTCAGACCCATTTCCATGGCAGCAGCGACAGCAACAGCCTTCTCCCCCAGTGTGAAGTGCAACTCCCACCCCCCGCCCCCAGCAACACTGGAATGTCAGGCTTTGCACAGATTTTTGTCAGCTAATTTTGGAAAGTAGTTTATATTGGCTGCTATGTGTTAATGAACGACTTTGGTCGTATTTACATACTTTGCTGGTTAAGAGCCTTTCCCATCACTCTACATTACCAGCTTTAATCAGATCCCGCCTCTCACACTGCGAGTCTGGATAGCACATGAGCCACGGGGCTCATTAACGATGGGCACAAGGACACCCTTGTGCCTTAATGAGTGCCCAGGCCAGTCCCCTCACCGGGTGTGGTGGCCGTTTGCAGTTTCAGCGGTGCAGGGGGATGGATTGGTTGTTTACCTGTATGGTACTTGGAAGAAAACCTTAAGGTGAATTTCAATCCCAAGAGAGGCCGATCAAAGAAACATTCTCCCCTTCTGATCTCATTCCAAGTGAAGCCAGGAGGTTGGAATCCACATCTGACCCTCTTCTGCTTCCCAGCCCTGCTCTCTTCCTGGGGTGCAGATGAAAAGAGCGTGGGTCTCAGCAGCCTTGTCAGGAGTGATTTTTAACTTTAACGGAACATTATTAAAGAATGGATTTGAGACTTGAGGAATGTTTTTTGAACTCCTTCTGTGAGCAGAGAAATGAGAGTAGAGGGAAAAAATTCAAGGCTCTTGATGGGCTTATGAATCGTCTTTTAAATGATGACCCAAGTTCTTATTTTTAGTTTTAACGTATTCCGGGAGTGCAGTCCAGCCATGCAGATACTGTTCCCTGCTTTATCTCCTCTTTAGGAGAAGGCGTTCTTGGTGCGCTTAGGCCTTCTGTCTCCATCTAATGAAGGAGGATCCTGATGCTTCCTTTGTTTATATGCTGTGCTTCTCCCTGACGTGGCTGGGAATTGGGGTGTGTGTCCGATGGCTCTGTGGATCCTAAAGAGAAGGGTTATGTAAGTGTGGGCTCCTGGACAGGGAGGAGGACAACATGGTCAGAAGAATCCAGCACAGAGCCCGGAACACAGCAGACGTCTACACAATTATATGGATTGAATGATGAAAAGAATCGCAGGTTCCTCCGGCTGGGTACTCTTGACCCTTGGGGTAGGATTTTTCCTCGTTCTGCACATTGTAGGATGAATAGCTGCATCCTTGGCCTCTACCCCCTCGATACCAGTAGCACCGCCCACATTGTGAGAACACACAATGTTCGGATGTCCCTTGGGGGTGGCGACATTATTACCCCTTCTCCCGCACTCTCCCCGCCCTGTGGAGAACTGATCTAAATTATGAAATTCTTTGAAAGAATGATAGGGATTTTAAAAAGCAACAGGAGGAAGAAGTCGTCTAGGTAACCTATTGATAATTATTCATTTCTTTAATAGAATTTATCATTTTAAAAAAGCCCAGTAGATGGCCGAATTGAAATGAACCAAGGGCTAGCCTTGCAGGAAGAAATGACCATGCACTTGGAATGATACTACATGCATGCGATGCTCCATGAATGTGCCAAGTCAATGTCCTTTATGCTCCCAGGAAGGAAATTTCTATAGAATTACAGTGTTGTAGTAGAGGGAGCAGTTTTTGTTGAATATGTTGGAGGGTGTCTTTTTTTTTTTTTTTAATCAATGCTACTTTGCTGCCCTGTTGTTGAAAAAACGTAACCTACCCACGTCAGCACACCTCCATGACGCTTGCCAGGATAGATACCAAGTGTACTATTTTTGATTTTACATTAACAGATTCCGGGGCGGTCAGCTTTTTCTTTATCTCCATTCTCACGGGGACATAATTGCCAAAACCACACTTATCAGCCATGTGCAGGATAGACTGAAGAAGCAGGATAGGGTTATTCAAAGAAAAAAGGGATAGAAGAATTTTATAATTTTATCATGATTTAAAAATTAGTGCCTCTCTGGGGGCAACAAATCCTTTTGTATGGTTTTGCTACATTACCACTGTGTACAGTCACGGGAATAAGGACTGATAGTTGTTTTTCTCAAAAGCAGAGTCTTGTCACAGGGGGAAATAGCATTTAGAGATCTAATTTTGATTACTTAAAATGTAAGCAGTTTGCTTCAAAACACCTTCCACAGGGCCCTCCCCACCATTCTTTTCCTTCTTTCCCCTCCCCCTGCCCTCCATGATGGCAGCACCTGCTTGTCACCATCGGTCCTTCTGGCTTGGAAGGAAGGAAGAGTTAAAAGCAATCTTGTTTTCCTCCCCCTTTATAAGAAATGATTTTCTGCAATGATGGCAGCCATAACCCATAACATCAGCATTTGTTTAGTTTGCAAGAAATTGCATTTTGCCCCTTTTCCTAGAGATTAAAAAAAAAAAAACTCTTCCAAATGAGGATCTTTGAGGGTGAGCTGGAGGCTGGGAGAGGGGTGGGAACCCATCTAAAAATGTCAAGGATGGAGTAGCCTCGGGCTCAGGGTGGAGTGGAGTCTTAGAATGAGTGCAGTTTTCTGCAGGTGCCCCCGTAGCTTAATTTCGTGTTTGGAAAGTCTGAAGACTGGGAGCAGAGAAGGAAAATGCCAGACATGGGGGAAGAAGGACATGCATTTCAGGAAGACTGCCTTGGAGCCAGACTATACTCAAATTAGAGCTCTTTCACTGTAGATACATTGCTCTGTGGCTATGAAGTCGCCTTCAGAAGATCATTTGGGGAGAGGGAGGGGGAATGGTCACATGGACACTGTGAAAGACAGTCATTTATTCAAGGTAAACCCTATGGGTTAAAGACCCGTTTGAATTTATAAGAATGCTGATGGAGTCTAGGAAGTCGGGGCGGGGGCGGGTCTCCACTGTGAAATGCAAACTGTGTGGAATTCAAAGATCCTGGTGCCAAGTCAAAAGCAGTTTCTTTTATTTATGGTCACCATTGACATTAATTGAGCCTGAACATTTTCCTCTAGACCAAAAAATCATTAGCCCTGACAAGTGAAGTCAGATCAGACCTTTGGGAATGACCTAATTGTTCTTTCCCGAGGGCTGGACGTTTGCTTGCCCTTGGCCGTGGCATCAGCCCTGGCAAGCCTGGGAGACCTCCCAGACTCTGGCAGGTGGGTTCCTTCTTCTCACAGAAAACACAAAGGACAGAGGGGCTCACTGAGGTTGCAGCCCTCCCTCGTCATCTGCAATGCCCACCATCCTGAGAATTTTGTGAGTAAACACAGCCCAGAGCCCCGCTGAGACTCGCGTTCACTGTTTTCACATTTGACGGCATGCCTCCTTGGTGCTGGAAAGTTCTCCCAGCTGCTGGTGGATGGGTGCGTCTACTATCCCCTTCGTCCCCACCTCCATTTTTCTGGCAGCTGCTCAAATTTTCAGGATAGCTGTAGTGACAGTGGTGCACATAGGCGCTCTGATTCCACTCTGGTTATTTTTGGCAGCCGTGAGCAAGCCAGGGCCTCGACTTCTGGAACTGTGTGGTTGGGATATTAGGTAACCTTTTCTTGTGCAAGTACAGACAGAGAGTTCTGACCTGCACCCATCCATCCATCCATCCATCCGCCCGCCGCTGGCATGTCATTTTCCTTGTTGCGAACGTTAGCAAATGCACAGTGAACCCTCTCTCTGATATCGTCCTTTGTTCCTGATAAAAGATGGCTCTGGAGAAGGCTGAACATTGATCGAGTGTATGTCGTTGTTGTTTTTTTTCCTAGATTGAAAACATAGATGCCTGCTTGAATTTCCTGGCAGCTAAGGGAATAAACATCCAGGGGCTGTCTGCAGAAGGTGAGTCAGAGCGCTTGTCCTGAAGCTGCTTTTTCATCGTCAGAAATGCCCACCTGTTACTTACTGACGACTTTAATACAGTTAAGCCCAGGGTGCTGGTGCGCGCTTCTGGTTTTTTTTCCTCCCGGTTTTGAGGCAGCTCAAGGCCTGTCTAGACTTGAGGATGTCAACTTTTTGACACCTAAAGAATCACTCCAGGAATGCAGATTCAACCATGCCGGCCAACGTCTGCAAAGCGCTGAGGGGGGAGTACTGGCGATGGAGCTGCTTCTCGGGAGGGCGGCTTGATCAGACAATGCTGATTTGATTCGCCCGGCTAGCAATTCGGTTAATTATCAAGCCGGGCCTTATCTGTGGGAGAGAGAACACTTAGCCACAGCACATATTTAAATTGTACGGTTCCCAGGGAAAAATGCCGAATCCTTATCTCTTACTTTTATTAGAAGAAGCAGCACTTTTCCTGGCTCAAAAAAAAAAAAAAAAAAAAAAGGAAAGAAAAGAAAACACGTGATATATTAATGAGAGGCTACATTTTGACATCCCGATTAGTTTTTAATTAACTCCAATTGGGTGGCTAATTAGCACATTAGCGTGTGCTGGTGGTTTGCTATTCAATTAAGTATTGGTCTGGAGATGGCTGGTCCGAATTCTCAGCTGCCTCAGGCAACGTCTCGCCCTGGAATCTTCGTGCTCTCTCGTGTTTGTAAATACAAGCGGCTGCCAGCTCCGGGGCTGCCACAGGCCCCGGCAGCCTCCCAGACTCATTAGGCTGCACCTGCCTCCAGTTTTCCCAGAACAGGTAAAGCAGTTTGGGCCTCGGAAGACACCACCTTTCCCTAGCAAGGTTGCTTGTTGAAAAGATGCCTATTAGCATCGACTCCGGCGGTCAGGGTGGGGAGGAGGGGGGCAGTGAGGACGGAAACAGCCCGGTGGAGCAGGTAAGTTTGCACATGTGGTCTGCTTGGGGCCTCCTTGCTTTTGCCATGCTATGCGGTGAAAGCTTGGTTTTCCTGGCCCTGTGACCGGTATTGGGGGTGGGTGGCTAATATTGATGCCTCGTGGCCGTGTCGCGGCTGAATGTGACCTCTCACGCTGGGTCCGTCCCGGGTCAGGGGTGGACACACTGCTTCCAGAGGTCTCCATGGCTGCTGTCGGCCGGTCAGCCCTAACCCCAGCTCTGGCGGGGGACGGGGGGCGGTGCGGGGGGGGGTGCTAGAGGATTCCTTTGCCCTGGGGGATGGGCCCTCCTCCGTGGGGATGAGATCTGGGCCGAATGAGCGATGGAAGGCACATTGCTGGGGCGTGGTGGGGGTTGGTGTGGGGTTTCCATGGACAGGTGGGGAGATGCAAATTCCCATTCCGAGGAACATCCTTTCCTTCTGGTAGAGTGTTCTTGTGCGGGCTGGTGGGTGGCAGGCACACATCCCTCATGGTTTCTGGAAGTAGTCGGACACTAGGCCTGTGCCGCCCCCCCCCCCCCCCGAGCATCAGCAGGGACTTGCAGAGTCCTGCCCAGCAGAAAGGTCTCTAGGGGATGTGGATCGATGTAGGTCAACTTCATCCCGTGTGGCCTGGGGCTGACACCTGGCCACTCTGCCATCTATCTACATGTTGTCCTGCCTTCTGCCTTGTTTGTCCCTCTACCTACCCCATCCTCTTTATACCCCAAGGCATAGATTATTCAGTAACTACTTGTCCAGTAAGTAAGTACCACCTGCACTTTTAAGGCTTTTACGTGCAGCACTCCAGCATTCACGACTGAAGTGGGAGTTTATAATAGCCTGCATTTACAGATGGGAAGAGCTTGGCTTTAAGAGGTTGCGAGTGACAACCTCAAAGCCCGTAGCTAGTGAGCTGCGGAGCCAGAGCTGAACCCAGGTCTGTGTGAGTTCAGAGCTCGTGTTCGCGGTGTCTTTTGGGGCAGCAGATGGATAAAATCGAGGCATGTCACCTGCAGGTGAAAGAAACCAGGAAACGTTTAGAACTTCGTTGGCCAGAACACTGTCTCAGAAGATGCCGTGCAGCCCACAGAGGCATATCAGGCAGACACTCAGCCCCAGCCTTGTCCGTGTTAGGATGTGGCCCTTGGGGGTCTCTGAGCATAGAAGAGCCCACTGAACCAGTGTGTGGAGGTGTCCACAGTTACTGAAACACCCCTTCATGGCGTTTCAGTAACTGCCCCCAACTGTGTGATGTGGAACTCCCCCCATCTTTCCTGCTGAGTCGAGACTCGCTTCCTGATATCTTGGCCAGAATACATAACTCATCAGTGATGGTTCGTTATTAGAACAGTTTTATGTTAATACTTATGATGGTCTTGTTTGGTTTTTAATTTTTTATTAAAATTCAGTTAACATTTAGTGTATTATTAGTTCCAGGGGTAGAATTTAGTGATTCATCAGTTGCATGTAACGCCCAATACTCATTCCATCACCCTCCTCCCCTCCAGCAACCCTCAGTTTGTTTCCTAGAGTTAAGAGTCTTGTATGGTTTGCCTCCCTCTCTGTTTTTGTCTTATTTTATTTTTCCTTCCGTTCCCCTATGTTCATTTGTTTTGGTCTTTAAATTCCACATGAGTGAAATTATATGGTATTTGTCTTTCTCTGACTTATTTCACTTAATATAATACCCTCTAGTTCCACCCACATCACTAAAATGGCAAGATTTCATTCTTTCCGATGGCTGTGTAATATTCCATTCCATACACACACACACACACACACACACACATACATACCATATCTTCTTTATCCATTCATGCATTGATGGACATCTGGGCTCTTTCCATAGTTTGGCTGTTGTAGACGTTATTGCTATAAACATTGGGGTGCAAGTACCCCTTCAAATCACTATGTCTGTATCCTTTGAATAAATACCCAGTAGTGCAATTGCCAGGTCATAGGGTAGCTCTGTTTTTAACTTTTTGACAAATCTCCATACAGTTTTCCCAGAGTGGCCGCACCAGCTTGCATTCCCACCAACAGTGTAAGACGGTTCCCCTTTCTCTGCATCCTTACCAACATCTGTTGTTTCCTGACTTGTTAATTTTAGCCATTCTGAGGGTGTGAGGTGGTATCTCATTGTGGTTTTGGTTTGTATTTCCCTGATGCTGAGTGATGTGGAGCATTTTTTCATGTGTCTGTTGGCCATTTGTGTCTTCTTTGGAGAAATGTCTGTTCATGTCTTCTGTCCATTTCTTGACTGGAGTTTTTGTTTCTTGGGTGTTGAGTTTGATCAGTTCTTTATAGATTTTGGATACTGGCCCTTTATCTGCTAGACATTTGCAAATATCTTATTCTATGGGTTGTCTTTTAGTGTTGGTCTTGTTTCTTTTTTAAACTTCAGTTTCAAATTCTGCTCAAAGCTCTTTTTCACCCATATGCCCCAGAGCAAGTAGCTTTAGGAGATTGAAGGAGGGGGATGGCTGGATGGCTCAGTCGGTTAAGCCTCCAACACTTTTATTTCAGCTCAGGTCGTCATCACAAGGTTGCGAGATTGAGCTGCTCATTTCTCTGCCCTGTCTCCTCCATCCTCCCCACTCCCACCCCTAGCTCACATGCACAATCACTCTCTCTCTCAAGAAAAAAAAAAATTAAAAAATAGAAGGAAAAAAAAGGAAGAAGATTGAAGAGGGACGGGGGCCTAATGACTTCTTCCCCTCCCTTTCTTGCTTTGCCTGAGCCTCTAGGACTGGGACTGGTAAAGCAGGCAGAATTCTGCTGCTGGTGAAGTTGCCGCCCTCTTCTTAGGGAGCCATAATTGCTGCTGTCCCCAAGTGAGAGTCTCTGCATGCCCCACTGACCACAGGCTTGTCCCCATGTTGCTCCCAGGACATTAGTAGTCTTTTGTGAGACTGTCCAGCAATTCTGGCTTGCCCTCAGTGGGTAGCATTGATATCTGGTTTCCCCCAATTCCGGCCCCTCCTAGTCCCCACGTAAGGTGGTCCTAGTGAGACTGTAGACCTCAGTCTCCTCATCCCTGCATTATCCACTATAGAACTGGCAGGAATCTGTGGCCTCCATCTTGGAGTAGGTAGAACAGTCCTACTGTTACCTGGAAGGCCCCACGATACAGTTTCTCTCCACCTCTTTCCTCCCTGACTTTAGTGGCCAAGAGACACATTTGCCAAGTCCGTGCTGAGCGGATGTCCAGCCAGGGACTGGAAAGCCAGCACCCAACTTGGAGTGAATCTTGGCACCTCTACTCCTTTGTCCTCAAGGAGCTCAAGGACCTCACCTTCTTTTCCTTGATGAGGGGAGGAAATATCCAGTCTCTGTGATCATCAGACATTACCACCCTCCCCGACTCTGTGGCACTTTCTCATCTAGATCTTCTGTGGGTTTTTTTTTTTTTTTTTGCTTTTTTTTGTCCATTGAGGCATTTTATTCACACATGTGTATTACATCCCTAGAAAAGAAATCCCAGGATTTTCCCTTGTGTGATTTTGCCTTGCTTCTTCATGGTCCATGATGCCAACTGAGGTGGTCAGTACAATGAAACCAAACTGGCGAGATGGGAGCAGACTATTCTGCCATTTTTCTAAACCTTTGAGTTGTGCATCAGATCTGGGGCTCACCACTCCACACTTGTTTAACTTGCCCCCGAGGTTCACAACAGTTTTCCCTGCTCTGTGACCATCAGTGATTTCAAATTCGCCGATGTAACGAGCTTTGTCATCACAGTCAGAAACTGGAAGATCGGTTTTCGGGGTACGGCCTTTGGGAGAGCGCGCCTTTGGAGCACGGCCTAATAAGAACCTGGCGTTTGCCTCTCTTGTCAGCATTGTGAATGCTCTTGAGAGCATCTGCCAGGACGTTCATGTGGAATTCCTGGGAAATCCCATTACAGTGGCCCACAAAGATGGCAGAAAGAGTCCTCTAGATCTTCTGACCTTGACTTTTGAGGTGGGGGGGATGATGATGGTGTTCGGTGGTGGGACTGATTCTGGACTAGCGCAGTCTTGTGGAAGGTGACTGGCTCTGACTTTTGTCAACTCCTCGAATTTATAGAGGAAGGATACTTAGAGACTTTTATCCTCAAATGGGCTTTATTCACTTTATTCAATTTCAAGATTACAAGAAACCTCTCAGTTGACATACTGTTAAATTGTAGAAATAGAAACCATTTATGGAGACCCCATGTGTCAGTCCCTGAGCTAAGTGCTATACATGGTTTATAGCTTATTTAATCCCTCCAGCAACCTTTTGAGATCAGTATTCATATTATCCCCATCATACGGAGGAGGAGACTAAGGCCCAGAGACATTAAGTCCCACATGGGAGAAGGGAGGCCCACAAGGTCAGCCGTGGCTAAGCTACTCGTATCTGTTTCAGAGGCCTGGTATTTTTTCTGCCACTCCCCACTCCTCACACTTCTAACCATCTGCATAATTACTAGAAAAGCATCATTGTGTTTAAAGAAATAATGTAGTTTTAATGCTTTTTGTTTTCCTTTTGAAGACGACTGAGTGCCCTGAGGCCCCTCCTCTGATGAATAACATCAGGGGTTGGAAAGCCCCATAGGTACTTCTCCGCCCCTTTCCAGGACTAAAGCAGGGTTTGGAACCCCGGGAGGGTGCATGCACCTGTCCTTGAAACACTGCAGCCGGTCGTGCCCTGCCCCAACCTGCCTGATAGAGGACCACAGAGCGTCTTTGTTCCAGGGTAGGGCCTGCGGGCCCAGCGGAGCCTGTTGGTTTGAGGCACTTCCCCCGGACTAGGCCTTCCCGCCGCCTCTGTGTTCCAGACTGTAGGACCCATCCGGTGTCATGGGAGCAAAATCACCCTAACCTGGGTGATTTTCAAGATCCCTTCAACCCCTCCCCAACACACACTCCACCTGTCACGACCATCTGTAAAGCTGTCCTGTGACAAAGGATGGCTTTTATTCTTGGGAGGTTTTTGGGTTTTTTTTTTGTTTGTTTGTTTGTTTTTGTGAGAGAGAGAGAGAACATGCATGAGCAGGAGGGAGGGGCAGAGGGAGACGCGTACTCCCTGAGGAGCAGGGAGCCCAATGAGGAACTTGATCCCAGGACCCCGGGACTCTGGGACCACGACCCAAGCCGAAGGCAGACGCTTAACCAATTTAGCCACCCAGGTGCCCCTATCCTTGGGAGTTTTGAGAACACCAGGCCCTGAGCCCATCCTCCCGTAATGGAGAAGTGAAGGTCTGGGGTGTGAGGCGTATCCTATCTAGTTCAGCAAACATTTGCTGGGCATGTCCTGTATACCAGGCATCGTATCAGTCATACAAAATTAGCTCTAGTTTTCGCTAATAAGAGAGCTGGGCTACTGGTGTGTATATAGTGGTAACGAAGAAAGGCAGTGACTAGCTTTGCCTGGGGCAGTCAGGGGGCTTGACAAGGACAGTGGTGTTTCCCCGGGGTTTGAAGGATAAACAGGCATTCACCAGACAGGAAAGGAAGGTAGTGGGAAATCTAGACAGAAGAAGAGGCTGAGGCAGTAGGGACAAGAGCAAAGTCCGGCTCTTTACCAACCTTGAGGAATGGGGGAGACGGAGGCAGGCAGATCCTTTCAGGTGCCTCCAGGAAAGGAGTGTATGTTTTGGAGTGAAGTTGGTTGCTGACGTGATGAGCTCAGACCTGGTTCCCCTTTACTCTGAGCCAGAGAGCAGAAGGCCTTTCTGGACCGTTAGGAGAAAAGCAGCAGATGCATGGTTTCCATTTCCTCCTGCCCACATCACCTGTTTGGCAGTGAGTGGACCTGATTCTTACTCACCAGAAGGGACCCTGTAGGCTCTCCCACCCCCTCATCCATCCCAGCTCCCCCTGTGGGGACAGCCATTGACTGGATTGGGGAGCAGGACACAGAAGGGCTGCAGGAATGGGGTGGGAAGTTCTGTGGTGAATGTAGGTTATGCAGAGGGCCCATCTGGAGGGACAATGCCACAGAATCCACAGTCCCGAATCGGCTGGGTGAGCCGGACAGCGCTGTGGGTTAAGGAAACCGGATAGGAATTCTGACTCTGCGGTCTGGTCTGAGCTGGCCCTCCCTTCCTCTGGCTCCCAGTCCATTCTTCCCTGCAAAGCAGATTTCTTTGTATTAGATTATTCCAGTGTTTGTGCCTTTGTAAACCAGGTCTGAGGCTTCAGTAACACTGAAAGAAAAGGACTCTGAGTTTCCAATCCTTCATGCCCAGCATCCCATACGGCATGTATGTACATTCATACCAGCCAGTGAGCGCAAAGAAATCAGTCAGAACCTGAGGAAATTTAGAGTCCAGGCAATACTGAATTCTAATGGAGATTGAAAAATCGCCTCTGTAGTATGTTCATCGTACATGGACGTGGCTGCAAGCGGGGAAATGGAGTCAGGGTTCTCAGGTAGGTGAAGCTACCAGCCAGCCGCTGTCCGTTCTAGCTAGGGCTACGTTTCTGTGTGGGTTTTTTTTTTTTTTTTTCTTATTCTAGAAATGAAGAGTGAGGATAGTTGATCAGACACAAAATGATACTGTTTTTCCAAACCTCGGGCAATGTCATGAAGGAAACATTTTTGCGGGCCGATGGACTTTGTTGTTAGTCTGTCGGTGCCGCCCGCTTACCAGGCCTCATGGAACACGGACACACGCCCCTTGGAAATCTGGAAAGAATACCGTTTTAGCTATTTTGGGTACTGTCTGCTATAGACCACCCATGGCATAAACTCTGTGGCTTCCAACCCCAAACAGAGCATCTCCCGCTCTCCAGTTTTCGTGCTCTGCAAAGAAAATTACACAGGGCAGACACCCAGCACCTGGGGAGGGGACACACAGGATGCGGTCTCTTCGTACGGCGGGGTGTTACTCAGCACTATGGGGAAGCAAACTAACGATAAGTGCTCCAACGTGGGTCACCCTAAACACATGCTCAGTGAACGAAGCCATGTGCAAAAGACTGCATATTGCACAGCTCCGTTTACAGGGACTGTCCGGAAGAGACAAACCTTGTAGAAACAGCAGTTTCGACATTGCCTGGGAATGGGTTTGGGGACTGACTGCAGATGAGAATGAGGACTCTGTTTAGGGTGATGGGAATAGACTGAGATTAGCATTGACTGAAAATCATCGTACACTTAATCTTCTGGATACAAATTACACTTGGATAAAGCTGTTTACAAAAGAAACGGGCAGTGCCTGGGTGGTTAAGTGTCCCAACTCTTGATTTTGGCTCAGGTTGTGATCTTAGGGTCGTGAGTTCAAGCCCTGTGTCATCCTCCGTGCTGGGTGTGGAGAGTCTGCTTGAGATTCTCCCTCTTGCTCTCCGCCTTCCCCCATCCCAGCGTGTGCACACGCGCTCTCTCTTTCTCTCTCAAACAAAACCCCCAAGATCGAAAGCGTACCATTGACTTTTGTCTAATAATGAGATCGTCCTTCTCGATGCCATATTTCCTGGCCATAGTTCCCGAGCCAAAATGGGAAATAGAGCCAGGCAGTGACCCGGGTGGTTTGCACTCGTTTTCTCATTCATTGTTCACTTAATTCTCATAACAAGCCTGTGGGAAAGGTGCAGGGGGGCACATACCTGTTTTAAAGAAGAAAACAGAGGACCCGAGAGGTTGAGTCTTCTGAAAACTCAGTCTATAAATGATGAATTGCCGAGATTCAAACCCGGGTCTTGCTGGCTCAAAAAATCAGTGATCTTTATAATAAAAATATTACCTGCTAGGAAGAAGTCTATGTGTGGGAAGACTGTGCTCTTTGGCAGAGAAAACGATGCTTGAGGGACCGATGCTGAGTTATGAACAGTAAGGGACTCACCAACCACAGTGGGTAGAGAATATGACAAAACTGTCTCTGTTTGCCCTGGCTTGGGCTGGCCTGCTAGGAGGTGCTGATGTAGACATGCCTTCCTCTTACAGGGGACAACCCATCCGCCCCTGGGTGTGCTGAATTTTTAGTTCCTTCCTTTTTTGTTGTTCTTACATGGTTCCAAAAAATGTATTATGGAATGTGCCAAACATTCCATAATCACAGAATACTTACAGAAGAATAAAGAATACTTATATGCCCACCAGCTAGCTTAATAAATAAAACATTATCTGGTGTGCTTTTAAATTTACCACACGTGATGGGTAGACAAGTAAAGCCAAGTTACACAGTGTGGGGAGACCAGGCTTTGAGATGGAAAAACCTTGATTCAAATCCCAAATCCCAGCTCTGTCGTGTATTCCCTTGGAGAGGTCATAAAACCAATCTGAGCTGCTGTTTTTCTTTACAATGAGGACATTAATACTCACTTCCCAGGTTGTCGGGATTGAATGAGATCATGCTCAGAGAGCTTAACGTGATACATACTAATTAGTAGTAGTCCTTGTTCTTATAAACTGCACAACACGATAACTGTCAAAGGCACTAGAAATAAATCTCACATAGATTTCACCAATCCCCATGATTAGCTCTACTTTCTCCCTCCCGTGAATTCAATTTTGAGGGGGAAATGGTTTCTTAGGTTCCTTAACAGGTGCTAACCTGCATGCCAACTTTTGATTCTGTCCCCAACTCCCAGCAGTGCCCAGCTGGGTGACCAACCACAGGTGCGTGGTCACGCTCCAGAGCCACCTGACTCCTCCCATCCAGACCTCCCATTCTGTGACCCTGATGTGCTCGTAAGAACATTTGGAAGCAGACACAGAACAAGCCACAGGGGCGTGCGTGCTGTTTTTTTGGTTTCCGTGGGTTGGAGAAGGAAGCAGAGCTGAGGGTTAAACTATCTCCAGAAACTCGGGGCCTCAGCCAGCTCTGGGGGGCTTTCTCTGCTCCCGTATCGCACAAGACGGTTTATAAACATCCTCCTTTGTCCAGGCCAGTCCTGGTTTACACCTGACCACCTGGCCTAATTAAAAGCTCCCCCCTTTCACTCTCAGAAGCATCATGGTTCGCATGGTAAGCCGTAAGATGACCGCAGTAAAAACCATTTCTAAGGCACGAACCCAAACCTGAATGGAAATCTCATACAGGATGCTGGGGGCTATGGTTATTTGTAACCACGACCAGGGAAGGACTTCACTTCCCACAGTGTGCGACCACAGATAGGCTCCTACTGGATCTGCAAACAGCCTTGTGTGATGGGGAAGCTGTGTCAATGTTGCCAGTAAGGCCCAGAGAGATCAAGCGACTTGCCCAGAGTTGCATGGCTAGTACGTGCTGGAGTACAGACTGGAACCCATGTTTGTGTTGTCCGTGGTGATCGTTTCTTCAGGGCCTGGCAGTCATTCAGCCCGGCCTAGTCAGATCACGCCCAGGACACTGGCAGGCGTGCAGGGAATGGGGCTTGTTTCTGAAAAGACCCCATTCAGCCCCTCTGCCCTGCAAGGGGGCCTGGAGGAAACTCTTGCTCCTATATCAGCAGTCTCTTCCCGGCCCAGGGCTACTCTGGACGTGTGCATCCCCCACACAGGAGATGCTCCCCTTCCTCCACCCCACTCCTTCTAACCCCCTCGCCAGTTTGGAGAAGGAAATTTAGCCTCAGGTGGAAGCAAAGCAGAGGGAGACCCCAAGATTCCTTTTCCCTGTCCCTCAGGCTGGGTGACTCTTGTACTTCACCCTCAGGATCGGTTCAGGCCCCGGCCATTGCATCTGCTGTTAAAAGAACATAAAAGGAGGGATTCTCCGAGGAGAATCACCCTCGATCCATAGCCACTGTCTGTGAACAAGTATTTTATTCCTTCTTGGCAGCTTTTTATGCATGCCTTGAGGCAAATGCATTTCAACATCTAAAAAATTCTGTTTGGAATAAAAATTTTCTCACCCCCCCCCTCTGTTCTCATTTTTTTTTAATACAAAATTTTTGTGTGAGTTCTTTATGAAAGGAAGTTCTATAGCCGATCCCCACACCCACCCCAAATTAGTGATTTAGTAGACAAGGGGGACACAGAGCCATGTGTTTGAGGGAAGGATGGTTGGGGAGAGCAGAGCGAGGATTTCAGAGTGGGGTAGCAGCCACGTGGCCTGCGCAGAGTGGCTGGAGGCACGGAGCGTGGAGCCGGCAGAACTGCCAAGTGGAGCCCGGTGAGTTTCCCCCAGCGCCGGAGAGCACCTCTGTCCCGGATTGGTTGCTTCGCCTGAGAACAGGCACAGTCTTGCTCGGGAGTCGGACTTTTTTTGGTCGTGTCCTTGCTGAGAATTTCCTCCTGGCACTTGCCAGACTCCCAGTTGCAACTTGCCTCCCGTATCTGCTCTCAATGCCGGTGGGGGAGAAGAAGCTAATTTCTTTGTGGCCGAGGCCTGACTTTCATTGACTGTGATCCCAGGGAAGCGTTCAGGAAATCCATCCTGTCCTGGAGAAATGAAACTCGAGAGCAAGAGAGGGCTCCCAAGCTGGGACTCCTTGTCTAAAAGAATCTCTTTATTGTCTTGCAGAAATCAGGAATGGCAACCTCAAGGCCATCCTAGGCCTCTTCTTCAGCCTCTCCCGCTACAAGCAGCAGCAGCAGCAGCCCCAGAAGCAGCACCTCTCTGCGCCGCCACCGCCCGCCGTGGCCCAGGTGGCCGGGGCCCCCTCCCAGGGCCAGGCTGGCACTCCTCAGCAGCAGGTGCCAGCCACCCCCCAGCCTCTCCAGCCGGCGCCACATCAGCAGTCCAAAGCACAAGCTGAAATGCAGTCCAGGTGGGGGCTCCTCGCCGACTGGTAATCCCGTGGTTTACCCTTCACACCGGCCCGATGGTAGCCTAGGCCAAGTGGGTTTCCGTTTGGGTCTCTGCAGTGCTGAGAATCCCCCTACTGGTAGTGGGGGTTAGCATGAACTTGAAATGGATGCAGCGGGGCTGTGCCTGGTAGAGATGTATACTTTTATGGGTCAGAATGGCCAGCAGCCGGAGCTGATTAGCCACTCTTGCCTTAACTCTGGCCCATTATGCACGTGCTCCAGTGCAATAAACAGCCCCGAAAATAGACTTCAGACTGGTTTTGCGTGTTTGCCTATGAGCTGGGTGTTCGGTGTTCTGTGTGTGAGTCATTCTACTTAGTGGAGGCAAAAGTTCTGCCATAGATGCCTCCGCTTCACCAGAAGAGAAGTATCACGAACACAGAAGGAAGATGGGACATGCTTAGCAAGGAAGGGGGCAGCCACCTTCCCTGAGAGGGCCAGGGACTGGGGTTTGTTAACCTTGGGGAGTTGATAGCGGCCTCAGCTGTGGTCCTCTGTTTGGTAGGATTAGGGCTTAGATGTTGCTGATGTTCCCAGAGGGACTGATGTGTGCCAGTGGAGTTCTCGCCGTAGAATGAGATGCACGCAGTGCCAGGGTAGTTACCATCTACTGCGTTACAATGGGAATAGCTGGCATTCCTCAACCACTCTGCAGAAAATCGCCTTGTAAAACATTTGCTTTCATGGGTGGGGACAAAGGGAGGGGGTTAGGAGCTAGAAAGTTTTTGACTCGTAGTCAAATTCTAGAGTAAAGTCCGCAATAATTATTGTTTAAAGCTGTAAACCTTTAGTTATCAAATCATCTAAATGTCACTAATTAAATTGATTGCTTGATTTCCTTTAATATGTGCTACAGAGTAATAACGGCTTTTCCTTTCCAGTCCCCAGAGCACCAGTGTTAACAGTCGTAGGGCTTCTTACACGTTCGTACCCTCAGCAGCCCATTGTAGCTGGACAAAGCACGAGACAGTGCAGACGAAACAGGTGCCTTATAGATGGCTACAGCTTTTTCCTTCCCCTGAGAAGCGCGACTTCCCATCTGTGATGGGTGTTAAAACCAGCAGTGACGGATGTGCTGTAAATCAGATCTCCTAATTATCTAATTATGTCCAGTTTACTTTATGGAAATTTGTAGGCTAGCAGAAATGGCTGGACTAGTAATGCAGAACAGACGGCCAGGCAGCGAGCCTCTGCACCCTGACCTGAAGAACCACCTGAGTGAGGGCCATTCTCTGATCAGAGGTCCCTGGTGGCCCTGGGTGATTGACTGACCAGGATATCGTTTCCCACGCTGTATTCTACAAAGTGCTTATTCCCTGGATGGTAACTTGCAGGGGAAGTGTTCCACAGGGAGAAAAGTTGGTAAATAACCTGGGTTGAGTTGTTAGAACTATTATTACAGGTCTACTCAGATCCTTGAATCGGCCAAAATGCACTCATTTATTTAGTTAGTGTTTGAATGCCTCCCGTGTGCCAGGCTCTGTTCTAGGCACTTGAGGTTCGTGGATGAATGAGACAACCGGTGTGCCCACTCTTCGCATTTTCCTGGAGGAGGCAGGCAAATAGGGAAGAGAACTATCAAATAGTGGTATTCCAATAAGATGATGGGATTCAGAAGGATTAGGTTGATAAGTTAGGTTGGACTGAGAGGAAATTCTCTCTGGGGACATGAGACCACAGTGGAGATAGGAATGACGTGGGGCAAGCCACTTGAAGTTTAGGTGTAGAATAGATCAACCAGGGGTTGCAGCTGGTGCAAAGGCCCTGTGGTATAAGAGTAAGCTTGACAGGTTGGAGGACCAGAAAGAGGGCTGGTGTGGCTGGAGGTCACTGGGTGAGGGGAGTTGGAAAATGTGATAAGGTACCTGTAAGCAAAGCCTCTGTCTACATGGAACACCGTATGACTGGTAGTCCCTAGAGTTGCCTAGTGCTGTGACCCTGAGGTCCAGTCACAGAGTTCTAGCTAAACTGGGCGAAGAGTTTGCATTTCATTTTATAGGTAACAGGAAGCCAATGGGGGGTCTTGAGCAGGAGAGAGTCTTGATTCGATTTACAGTTAAAAAAAAAAAAAAGTCTTCTTAGCTCCTCTCTGGATAATAAGACTGTGAAGGAGTAGAGATGGAAGGAAGGACCCCAGTCAAGAGTCCCCCAGATGACCATGGCTTGGGCCAAGGGCTAGAGCAGATCCGTTGATGAACCACTTCACGAGGTTGAGCCAACAGGCCTGTGAATAGATGGGCTGGCTGCAGTGAGGGAGAACCTCACAGATAAAGCCTAGATGCCTGGCGTGAGCAATGGTAAATGGTGCTATTTATTGGGATGCGGGAGCCTGAGAGGAGAACACGTGTGCACCGTGAACCTTCAGAAGAGGCCATAGAAAGCATTCCTCAAACTTAGCCACAGAACGTACTTCACAGAGCTTCTCACTGCATGTAGGATGCCAAGGAACATGTGTTGAGCAACGCTGGGCTTGTGTCACCAAGCTATGCTAGCCCGAGGCACCCATTTCCATGGCAGGCGTTTGTTTTCTCGAGAGAACCAGATGTTCCAGTCAGGACACCCATCTCCCAGTAAGAAAAAACATCCTACTATTAATAAATGCGTTACCTAAAGAAGAGCCAAACTTACTTAAGCCAGGTTTTTATATCCATTTATTCCAGAGTGATTCCTACCATCATGGTCCCCTGACTCTCTAGTGTGGTGACACGGATTGGCCTTTAGAGTTGCTGCTATGTGTCTTCCCTCATCCTTTATCTGGCCCAGACTGGGTTACTTCTGCAGATGACTGGTTTCCCACATTATATACTGATTCTTTCTAATTTTACTTCCAAAGGACAATTTTATCCTCAAGTTCTAGGGATCTAATATCCCATGATTACATAAGAATAATAAAATGGCATCACTGGCTTAGTCCATTGTATTTCTATCCCACATTTTGTCTGTGATAGCCAGACTCCCAAGGGTAATGGTTTGCACCCTTGATCATCAGTGTCAAATGTTGGCGTAAGCCCCGAACGCCAAGTTTCAGTCCTCTGTTAGAACTCTGCCAGATACAAACATGCCTGAACACTGTACCTCTTGGGATAGGAAATACTAAAGCCTGGCAGCTTTTCCATGAAATTTGTTTGAAAGGAGTCATGGAAGCTGGCAAAGGAAATTTGAGCCGCTGGCATGAGGGCATAAGAGCGGCTCCTCCATGATGGCCGAACGGAGACTCACGTTTCCCTCTTCCCTTCAGCTCTTCTCATTAATCTATGTGCGGCCAAGAACTTGATCCATATTTCAGCTCATGAAATTCCTCACCCGTGCAGAGTCCAGGAGAGAAGCATCGTCCCCAAGACTCACTTTCCTCTCCATCTGTGTCTACCTTACATAGTATCAGTATTCAGCTGGTTAGGAAAAATCCAGACAATTGCTTCATTTTGTTTTCTTCTGCATGCTCTCTTGTCTCTTCCTTTACTTCTGGAGTCTAGTGACACCAGCGTTTGTCTTTCCCACCTCAGATCACGGCATGGGGTTCCAAAGAATATGTGTTGAGAAACACAGGTCGGTGTAGGGTGTACTTGGTACAGGGTGGGGGATAGAAGACTGATAATTATTTTTACCTTTTGTAATGCTGTAAACAAGTTTACCTTTCTTTTAAGCCCAATCAAGATTCCTCACATGTACAATTTTTTTTTGTCCGAAGCCTAGAATTTAGCAAGTTCAGAAGACTTTAAATGAATATTTCTTTAAAAAAAAAAAGGATTCATATATTTGAGAGAGAAAGCAAGCTCAGTGGCGAGGCGCAGAAGGAGAGAGAGAGAATCTTAAGCAGATTCTGAGCTGAGCATGGAACCTGATGGGGGTCTCGATCCCACGATCCTGAGATCACAACCTGAGCTGAAACCAAGAGTCGGCTGCTTACCGACTAAGCCACCCAGGCACCCCTTAAATGAACATTTCTATACCACTGACAGCGAATCTTCCCAAGACCAGTAAAACTTGCAAACATCTATACCCATGTTTTGGGTCAACATTTTATATGGCACATTTATCTGAAAAGCACCGTGGTAGAACAGCATGTGAAATAGAAGCATCTAGATACTTTTAGAAAGCTATAAAGTTTGTTTACCTATCAGAGACCCCTCACTTCAGTGTCTTCTGATGGGAAGAAGAAGCCTTAGGCCACAGGTAGCAGAAAAGATATTCAGCGTTTAAAAAAAAAAATCACAGAAGTTCTTAGATCATCTTGATAGCGGTTTCTTCACATTGGAATAATTTTGTCAAATCAGAAAAGTTAGAGGAGGAAGGCAGGCTGCGTATTGTAGGAAAAGTGGGCAGAGGGCAAACCCGGTGCACGCCCGTGGTCGTCGATTCCCGTTAGTGATGTGTATGTCTAACGTATCTTCTCTCCCCTCACTCATCTCTTCCACTTTTTCTCTTTCCCATCATGCAGTGCATCATCCAAGGACTCCTCTCAAAGCAAAATCATCCGCTTCACTCTGGGTCAGAAAAAGATTTCTAGGTTAGATTTTTCTCTGTGTCCTGCGAAGCATGGTTTCAACCCAACTCATTGATCCCTTTGCTCTGGCTAAGTTTCCTTTTGGTCCCTCTCCCCGTTTCATGTTTGCAGTTTGAGAAAACCAAACATGCTTTGGCTAATGACCCAATGTCGGAGAGTTTTGAGAGTGTCTGGGGGGGGGGGTGTCATTGAAAATGAGTGTGTATGTGTGTGTCCGAGTGTATGTGGGGTCAAGGTGTACGTACTGCTTCTGCATTTCATTGATTTGGGCTTTGATTGCTCGGTCATCAAAATCCTTTCTGATTCAGGGAGAGGTAAGTTTCTTGGTGGACTTTGTAGTGGTTTTACGATGAGTTTGGCTCCCTGCTCTGGCCTGGCCCTGATCCTGCCTCACCTGCATTTCCTTTGCGTGTGTGGTGCTTTTTAATGTTGCTGTTATTGCTTCAATTACTAACATGGGATTGGTTTTCTTTTGGATTATAAAGACCTGAAGCATGAATCCAGTTGGTTGCAGGAGACAAAGCAGCAAGGCAGCTCTGTCTCATTTTTGTTTCTGGATGCTCTTTTGTATCTTGGAGAGATTGCCTCAGTTACCTAAAGATAAAAATCAGCCTTGCTCACTAACTAGTTCTCTTGACGCAGAGTTTGGCATCTTCTGCCTCCTGGGAGGACCCATTCCAGGGTATGGAAAATGCCGGTCACATCTTTGGGACCTACTGTTCTTTTAAAAGTAGCAAGAGCTAACATTTACTGAATGCTTGTTATGCACCAATTTGAATGTATTCTCATATTTAATTCTCACGTCAGTCTTCATGCGGCGGGTCATGTTATTGTCCCCATTTTACAAATGAGAAAACTAAAATCGAGGAAGTTAGGTAAGTGACCCAAGGTGACACAAAGTGGGGAAAAAACCAGGATTTGAGTACAGGTAATCTAACTCCAGAACCCTCACCTTAACCACTGTCTTATTACACTCCTCCTCTCTTCCTCCCCCTTGAAATCTGGCACTTAGGGGGTTGTTGAGGCTGTTTTTAAAAATCTTAGATTTCAACCATTACTCTCAGTTTTTTGCCTCCCCCTGTGGCATCCCAACAGAACCCGATGCTGGGGTAGAATCTCTTCATTTACTTTTCACTAAATTCTCACTTAAAGCTAACAGGAGGCCCACGCGGCATTTGTATCTGTATTCATGTGACAGATACGTACTGACGTCTGCCTGCTGCCCCACTCTGTCAAGCTCTAGGTGCCTTTTCTAGCCGTAGCTTTCTTTGTCTTTTCTAAAAGGTCACATGTAGGGAGACCCAACTCGGGATCTGCCTGGCTGTTGGGGAGAAGCCACAGGGCAGTTGCTTCTTTGTAGAACAAGTCGAGATGTTACCCAAACTTCGTTCTGGGGGACAGGAGGGAACCCACGTTCATCCGTGCTTCTCACAATCCTGTGTGTTTGTCAGTTTGGACTGCTAGAACAAATCACCGCAAACGGGGTGACTTAAACAACAGAAATGTTTTCCTTACAGTTCTGGAGCCTGGCAAGTCCAAGGTCAGGATGCCCGCACAGTCGGGTTCTAATAAGGGCCCTGTTCCTGGTTTCCAGATGGCAGTGTTCTTGCTGTGTCCCCCCATGGAGAGAGCGAGAGATGAAGCAAGCACCATCCGTTCTCTTGTTATAAGGCACTAACCCCATCATGTGGTCCTTATGACCTAAGTCCCTCCCGTAAGCCCCACTTCCAGATACCATCACCTGGGGATTAGGGTTATGACACATGAATTGGGGCAGGGGCAGGGAGGACATAAACATGCAGTTCCTAACACCATGCTAGACCGTGCCTGCTTTCCCTGAAGAATAACACAGGGTCCAACTCAGACACTGACTGCCCTGGCGAACGGGGTTCCCAGTTTTTAAGTGTCCTGCAGATGTCCCTACATAGGTGTTAACCTGAATAAGGAGGTCAGCTGAAGTAAGCTCAGATTACCAAATTCAAATTGAGTTTATTTGGGAATCGCAGAGGAATTGCGATTGGGGAAATGCATGTCAGAGCAAGAAACGAGTGAGTCTGTTGAGGGTTTGGGGCAGGCTGTATTGAGGGACCAGGAGTGCAAGGGGGCATGTGAGGGTGCAGTGGGAGTCCAAGCAGTAAGTTCATGGGTTTGAGGATGGAGAGGGATTCTTTGCAGATGTGCACTGGTCAGGAGAGAAGTTTCTATATTCCGTAAATCAGACATTGATGGGAAATCAGCATCTCCGTTGTTAAGTGCCTTTCTTCTGAGGGCATGTGCACGAGATTCTCCATTTCCTATCCTCCAGTTCCACTGTAGATTGAAATTCTTTCACGAACAAAAGGAAAGGAGGGGAGTGAGCTTGGAGGGAACCTGAAATCTAGTGTCTGTTCCCACGATGTGCTACGTTCTAGAAGATAAAACAGACAGGAGCTTGCTGGGAAAATATCTGCTTACGGCACATGCCCATCCCAAGCATGATTTGTTATCAGGAGGCAGTGGGAAGAGAGGAAAGACTGAAGGGTGAGGCCGTGTCTGCCCCTCCCCCAGGGTGTGCTGGGTACAGGGCTTCCAAGCTGACTGAAAGCCAAGGTCTGGCGTTCTTTCAGGGTCACATCCCCCACCTAGAGTTTCTTTTCGCATACATTTTTTTGTCTCTGATGTTAATGAAAGGATGTTCTTTGTTTCATTATTTGCCTAATACTCCTCCTTGTCCTCCCTTACCCCCTCTCCTTTCCCACCCCCAGCCTTGAGCACAATTCTGATCAGCATTTGAGCCAATCCAGGCATCCCCAAATGTAGCAGTAAAATTGGCTGCCAAAAGAAATAGATTTACCCCTGCTGACGGAGTAAGACACCGCCCCCAGAGCTCTGGAAATAGATCTTATTCAAGTGCAAACATTGATAGAACACCTGCCAGAGACAAACGCCCTGACAGGCACCAGGGATATCCAACAGGGTGGGAAGCCTCACCCTTGAGTCTGGATGCCCGGAAGAGGCTTATAGAGGGAATCAGTACAGGGATGAAGGGTTTCCATGAATTTCTGCTTTCTTCTACAACTCTGGTCCGGTGGCACCCCTTGCAGCTCCCAAGCTGCTAGACATATTCCATCTGCAGAGGCCCAGAATCACGGTGGCTGTGAGTGGCACACCTGGTGAAAGCCCCTCTTCACCACGCACCACGTCACCTGGACTAATTATTTACTCTCCAGGAGCCAGTCGTTCCTGACTGCCTCATTCACAGTTATGTGGATCAAGTAAAGTCATTTCCAGCCCTTTTATGTCTGGTCTATAATGAGTGCACCATAACCAGCAGACACAGTGTTGTTGGTGTTTGGGGTTGATCTGGGCCACCAGGCCACCTCTAGCAAAGGTCGATCTACATAACCATCTTGTGGAGAGGAAGCGGTGGGGCTAATACTTCTGTTCTCTTTGTCCCGCTGCTGAAAAGCAGAGGCCACAGAGATGAGAGATTTAGCGTGTAATGGTCTCCTCTGGCACAAAAAGCATCTCCGATCACAACACCTTCCACCTGAGGTCCCAAGCATGTGCACACAGCTGCCATCCTGCCTGTGAAGGCCAGCTACTCCCCCCCGTTTCAAGTGGCTTTTTGGGGAAGAATGGCTTCCTTCCCATCGGCGCGCACAGTGCATGGAGCTGGGATGCGCTCACAGGTTACTTGCCAGGAATGACAATTTACCATACGGCCTGCTTGGCTCTGCGCATGTTGAAGAAATCGACCATGGCTCCAATAGCAGCAGGATTTCTCTTCTGCCTCTTTTTTTATACCACTTCCTTTAAACTTATTATTATATATATTTTTTAAAGCAACATGTGTATGCTTCAAAGAACCCATCTGTGCCCTCTGTCATTTGGTAGCTATGTTTGGAACATGGAATGATCTTGAGAAGCAGAGTTGTTCTTGCAAAGGAGGCCTTGGAACTTTCTGGCACCATAAATGATGCGGGGTTGACTTGACATGCTCCCCTCTCCCTGCTGTTCCACAGGAGCAAGACCCATCTTTTTGCAGAGAGGGGTGCTGATGTACAGGCAGCAACTGTTTCCAAGCTGGGACTTGATAGAAGTTCTTGCCATGCACAAGAATGTTAATAGTGATGAACTTGAGAATGTGAGCTGGGGGCCCGGGATCTGTGTTACTGTGAACTAGAGGATGCTCTGCTTTTCCACTCTAGCTCTGCTCCCAGCCTCGCTAACGAATGCCTCATTGCTGGAGGCCAGGACAACGTCCAGATTCATACTGTGGCATGCAAAGCCCTCTCTACTCTGGCCCTGCCTGCTTCTCTAGCCTCATTTCCTCCCAGCCTGTCCGCCACTCCCCAGCCCACACCAGCCTGCCTTCCTCTGCAGGAGACCTCTGCCTCTCACCATGACTCCGTACCCTCTTGCCCTCCACTCGCATTTCCTTTCCACATGCCACATCTTGCTGTGGGGTCGCATCTACTTGGAACCTTCCCTGGCTATCCCACCAACTTCCCAGATTATCATTTTCCTTCTTTGAATTACTTCTGACCTTTGCACATTCTGTTATCAATACGTGTGTAATTTAGATGTCATCTGGGATCAGTCAGCCCCTTAAGATCTGGAGGAGACTGAACTAGAACCCTGCCTCAGTCTGTTTGGGCTGCCATAGTAATAAATACCGCAGACTCAGTGGCTGATAAACAACAGAAATTTATTGCTCACATTTCTCGAAGCTGGAAGTCCAAGATCAGGATGCCAGCCTAGTCAGGTTCTGGTGAGCAGTGCCCTCCAGGTTGCAGATGGCTGACTTCTCACTCTGTCCTCAGGGTTGAACGAGCCACCTAGCATTCTGCACCATTTTTTATAAGGGCATTAATGTCATTCATGAGAGTTCTGTGTAATGACCTAATCACCTCCCAAAGGCCCCACCTCTTAATGCCATCATACCGGGATTAGGATTTTCACATAGGAATTTGGGGCGGGGGACATAAACATTCAGACCGCAGAAAACTCTTCTTCAATTTGCAGAAAATCTAGTGCCTTCCTCATGATTGCTCATGTACCTTAGGTCCTCAAGGTCGCCTTTGTCTTTGAAATGCTACATTTGAGATCTTATAATTCACTCCGAATTAATTCCAGTAGATTAACTCACTATCCCAAAGAATATTTTGGTTCCCTCATGGGTGGATCCTAACAAGCCTTTTTCCTTACTTCCTACCCACCACACGTTCATTCATGGCCTTTGTGTGTGAGGCAGACTTTGCTGAAAATTTCAGAATGGCGGGGGGCCTGATTTGGAGCAAGCAACTATTCAAGCCCGTTCACCACAAAACCCAAGTTTTAAAGCATTGCGTTGCCATGGACACCTTCTGAAACTTAGAAGAAATTACTTGGTCTCCACCCAGTCTTCCCATTTGGTCAAGTTCGAGGAGCTGTCCTGACTAGGGTGTAACAGTGATGGGGGTAGAAGGTGACATGAATCGGCTTGAACTTTAGGGTGGCTTTTGATGCCTAAATATGTGCCAAGCATTCTTTTTCATGTCAGCTGCCTTCAAGGCCTTTGAGAATTCCTTCTCCGTGTCCTAGGAAACTTGGCACAACCCTGCAGCCACTTGAAGGCTATGCCGCTCCCATCAAAGGTGTACCTGCACTCAGTGCACTCAGTGCAAAGAATCTGAGGATGACCACCCATGAGAAACCAGAACTGTCTTAGTTGATCCAAGACCAGGAATGTTTCACTCTGGGGATTGGGGCCTACAGATGGCTCAGAGGTACCCTAAGTATAAGGTCCCAGCCACAGATACTTGGTTGAAGCAGTTTCTCTTCTGGAATGTTTCTTAGGGAAATGTGTACTGTCTGCCAAAGCCTGGCTTGCCTCTTTGAAAATGTAGATCTCAGACTTTCATATGTTGATTTTTATCTGCTCTCTTCTGATACTTTCATTTAGATCCATCGATTTTCTTCATTTTTTTATTTAATTCTTTTTTGTACCAAAGCATGTTTCCTTTATTACAATGCTGAATTCATTTATGAATTTATGTTCAGCAGAGAGGATGGGTAGGGGAACTAACATGCATTGAGTACTTATAATAGGCCAGACATTAAGCCCCATTCCAAATGAACAACTATCCTATTGGATAGTTTATTATTCCAAAGTTATCTGATGTGGAACAGAATTCTTGGAGAGATTATAATACTGGTCCAGTGTCATGTGCATGAAAAAGCCCATGTTTTATCCATTATCCCACACTGCCTCACAGAGAACTAAATTGCCTACCCAATTCAAGGTTGTACTCATGCCATCTGATGCTTTGATCAGTCTTCTTTCTATAAAGGCCCCGACTGACCTGAAAAATCTGTGGTCCAGCCCTGGGTCAGGGCAGTGGGGGCTCTTCAGCAGCTCCGAAGAGAATGTATCTTTCCCTTCTTGATGCTTTTTGCTTCTGTACTCCTTGCAAATTCCCTACCGAAGTAGAATGCTATAGCCATTCACCCTGTACCACTTCATACAGTTGCTGTGACTTCATCTTGGAACAAGTCTATAATCCATTTCCAGTCCTGTCTGTGGGCATGAAGACTCTCATAGACTATAGCTGGGATAGGGGAGTCCAGCCCAAAGGACTCCGTGTCTGCACCTGCAGAAGCTCTACCATTAGCTGTGAGTACTCAGCTAAAAATGACTTGGAGGGCTTACTGGATGCTGTTTGTATTCAACGTAGAACCAAGAGGTACCAAGATCCCATTGCTAGACCTCCTTATTCAGTTGTGCTGGCCACATCTGGTACCCAAATATAGACCCTGGCACTGCTGGTTTTGAACCCCACTCTGTGCCTTTGTGGGGTGAATATTTTCTCCAAACAAGATGGGATAAATTAACAGAGGAGCAGATCCTCCTAGTGCAGTGGAAAGTGCACTTCCCTCTGCCACTTGCGGGGGAGAACTCACCCCCTTCCTTCTCGCCTAGCTCCCAATCAGGGAATTGGGCCACCTTCTTCTTAACTGTATAAATTTTACAGTGCTCTCACACTAGCTCATGTTCTCTGTTTACTCTACAACCATCTTTCTTTCTCAGCCAGCAAGAAAAAGTTTAAAGTGATTGCTTGCTTATATGTAAAATGCTTCCAGACTGCAGACCTCTTTGGTGCTTACAGATTTGCATGGGAAGAGAAAGTTGAAAGCTTTATGAGTTGAAAGTTCAGACTTAACACAAGATCTAATGCTAGTCAGCGGAGGTTCCAGTGGCTTTTAAACACAGTTAAGTGGGTTTTAGCTGAAAGATATAACTATTTCATTATTTATTCATCTTTCAACTTTTAATGATTAGAAACAGCCTGCTTAGTAGTCTCTGAACCAAAGTTTCTGATCTGGGGAGTCTTACCCTTAACTCTTGGGAGAGGAGGCTGTAATATCTTTAACATATTACAAAGATGTCTGCTAACTTTATTTCCTAAACCACCCCAAATGAGGTACTTTATTTAAAGAGAAGGTGTATGTTTGTCTTTAGGTTAATGGTTTCCTGCTGGCTCTACAGAGGGAATGTATGATTTTATCCATCTACTGTGCAGAGAAGCTGGGCTTCAGCCTCTAAGTAATATCTATGGAGACAAGTTGTCAGGTGTTGAAGGAAAATGTATGTCTGAACACGTGTTTTCATCCAGGCCATAAGTTTTTTCAGTGTAGTTGTATTGGGTTCTGCGTGCTAGCAGGTCTCTTTCTGACCATTATAAACTACATCATTTTCTTGACACTGCAATCCTGGATTATGACAAACACCATATTAATACCTACCAGAAGAAATGCACACATAATAAGGTAAAAAAGCTTAAAGTCTGATATGGCCTTTAAGTTCCACACTTCATAGAATTAGAGTTGACATGGTTTAGCCCTGTGGAAAAGTAAAATTACTCATCCGAGAGAAAAAGGAAGATGAACATTGTATTTCTAATGAGCAAACTTATTCATTTTCTTTTCCTTCAGAATTTCTCTTTGCTCAAAGGCAACCTCGGGTTTTGCTGTTGGACTTTGCTGGGGTCATTAGTAGCCTAGATGTTTGTAGTAGTTCTACTAAATCTTTTGATTGGCAAACCTCCACAGACCCAATGTCTTGAATGGTTTCCTTTACCTCCTGCATGGTTGCAGTTCCTTCTTCTGAGACACTGCTATTCTCCTGAGACTGAATCCATTATTCTGTTGTTTTTGCATTTTAGGCTTCCAGGTCCTACCGCAAGGGTGTCCGCTGCAGGCAGCGAAGCCAAAACACGTGGAGGGTCAGCCACTGCTAACAACCGACGCAGCCAGAGCTTTAACAACTATGACAAGTCCAAACCGGTCACCTCCCCACTTCCACCACCACCACCAAGCAGCCACGAGAAAGGTAAGGCAACTTCTTGAGGGTCCTTTTTGGCATCTACCTTTACAGCAGATCCAGTTCCTTTGGGTGAGTTTGGTCAGGATTGGGAGTGGGGTGCAAATAGGATGGTGGGCATGGGCCACAGGACGTACTTGGCTGGCAGGAACTTGGTTAGCAGAGGTATTAATGAAGTGGGGGAAATATGTTCATAGCTGCTAGCAGGAATACCTGTATTCATTTCAGTGGGGGCCCAGAAGACACCTGACTACAGAGAGAAGCCATACAGCATTTACAATTTGAAAAAAAAAAAAACTTTCCTAGAACATGCTTTGTATGGTAGATGGTTTTCCAGAAATGCAAGCTTCTTGGAGGGTGCGTTGTGTGCTCTGATAAGGTTTTTACCCATCAAAAGTGATATGAGGGAAGTTAAAAAGAAGGGCATTTTCACCCTTTGAAAAAGACATGTGGGTTGGCCAAATGAATATCTTGGCTCCATATGAGGAATATGCCACATTATTCTTGGTGTTCTGATGATGTAACTTTTACCAAAAGAGGATATGACTTTTTGCTATACGTAGCCCTGAGATTTTAGGATGGGGGGAAAGGTGAGTCGCGCTGTGCGGGCTAGTACACAGAAGGTAGTGAAACAAACCTTCGCTTGCTTCAGTCTATGTCTCGTGGGACATTGGAGAAACTGAGTCAGCGTAGAAGGTGCTATGGTAAGAGGCAGAGCCCTCTTTCATTCCTCCTAGTCAAAGGGGTCTAGACTTCTTGAGGAGAGGAGGACATGCCCAAATCTCTTGAAAGCATTTTCTACCTGGTAGGGTTTGTTGTAGAAGTGCCCCTTACTCCCCCAAGACCCAGGAGAGCTGCCTCCCACTCCCTAAAGTGCTCCAAGAACCTGGACAGCCCTCCCACTGTGAACGAAGTCAGAGCCTGCCTGACTTACCCCTCCAGCCCAGGATGGCTTGGTTCCGTGGAGCTGTGTTTCTGCCCTTCCCCCACCTAGAATACTTGAGAAAATATGAAGGAAATTTTTGTATGGCTGACATATATGGCAGAAGGTTTTGCCTACAGGGCATTAGAAACCCTGCAACTAGCAGTAGGATGTCTCAGCCAGTCAAGATTCTTTGTGATCCAGCCCTTGGCTTCTGCCTTAAGGAAATCATTTTTCTTCTCTCTTTCCCCCTCTTCCCCTCCCCTCCCTTCCTTTTCTTTTCTTCAACCATACCCAAGCGTGTTCTTTTCAAAAACGTGTTCTTTTCAAAAGTGTGTTCTTTTTAAAAGTGTGTTTAAATTGCAAAAATAATATATGCTTGTAAAATGGTACAAGTACATATCACATAAAAGTTCTCCTTTGCATGCTCCCTGAAGGATACTAATATAAACCGTCCTATGTATATTCTTCTGGAACTAATTTCAAAATACATTTATACACACACACACTATATATATACATGTAGATAGAGATATATAGAAAGGTGTTTTTTATATCAATAAATAAGAGCTACATTTTACTGAGTACCTACTGTGTGCCTCATTGAATCCCCCAACAAGCTATGTTGTTATCCCCATCTTACAAGGGATGAAACTCAGGCAAAGGGAGGTTAAATACTTGCTGAGGCCACACCAGAGATGGTAAGAGATGGAGTTGGATCTGGACCCAGGCGCCTTGGTTCTAGAACATGATTAATACTGTGCTTTTCCTGCAAGCAGAAAAGAAATGCTCAAAGCCTTGCCTATTGAAGGCTGGAGACATGCAGGTTGAGCAAGAGGGGGGAGCTAAGAGCATGTGGGGGACAACCTGTGCAGAGCCCTCTGCTGGGCCATCCCGTCCTTGTCCCATGGTCATCCGGGGAGAAGCTGTCATAAAAAAAAGTCTGAAGGATGGATGTGAGACCAATATCCAAAAGATTGAGAAAAGAAAGAAAAGTTCTTCGTGGATAGAACAGGGGATGATGAAGGGTTGGCAGCTGGGATGTTGTCCCAGAGCCTACCACAGATGGAGGGCCACTCAGGCAGCCCAGCAGGTGCTGGCTAGCTGTGCTGGGACGGCCACCAGTCTGCCCCTGTCCTGGGCAGGGGCTGCCATATGCACACTGAGCAGCCAGAGAGCCATCGCCTGTCAAAGATCAGTGGCTGCTACTAATGGAGGCATTGCCTAGGGAAGGACTGTGGGATGGGAAAAAGTCAGACTTATTTATTGAGCAGATATTATCTGCCAGGGACTTTGATGGTCACTGTGTCACTTGATCTTCACAAACATTCTGTGTGATTAATATTATTAACCCAGTTTTACAGATAAACGGGGCTAACTGAGATTTAGTCACTAGGCCTCCCTGGTAGTTGAGCGCTGGAATTCATATCGAGGTTCGACTGCTGGATTTGAACTCGGCTCTGTCCTGTCCCCTGGGAGGTCTACAGTGAGAATCAAGTAAGGTAGTGTGAGGATATTTTGTGAGCTGTGACTCTCTCAAAATCCACTGAGGATTCGCTCTTGGAATGATAAAAATAACCGCCTGCAGTTCCCGGTGCACCAAAGGGTGCTTTTATTTTCCCTCTCCAGTCCTGGAGAGCGTAGGTAAAGCAGGCATGGGGCAGACCCGGGTATTTTTAGACTAATGCTTTCCCACCATCCCGAGGTGACGGGACAGTGCGATTTTACCTTCAGGGGCCTTTGTATTTCCTCCTCCTTGCTCACGGACCCTGTGTCCTCCGTTGCATCTGACCTCGATTGCAGCTTATGAGGTGGCCAGATCCATGCAACATAGGATGTGTGGGGAGAGAAATAGCTCCACCACCTAGCCACGTGGGAGGTACACCAGGTTCCCGGGTGCCTAAGACAGCATCCCTCGTCTTGAGAAGTCTTGGAGAGACGCGCACTGGTGAGCAGATAAATTGTAGCTCAGTGTGGTTGGTGCTGTAGTTGAGGTACGGACTGCTTTCAGATGAGGTAAAGTCCACGATATGATCTCATGACCTGTCCTTCTAGAAGCTTTCTTGTGAGTCAGCCAGGCCCTGAGAGCATCGCGTGCTGGCACTTCGCTGTCAGGTAAACCAATTCACACGGTTGTGTGTGTGACCCACTGGGCCAGAATTCTCCTTCTAGGAATTGATCTAGTCACACCAGTAAGGGGGATGAGAAATTCAGTATTCTGTCAATAAAGGACAAAAATATTTCAACACCGAGTCCTGATTTTTTCCAAAAGGATAAAGAGGAGTAAAAGGAAATTTTTTAAATGATTTTTTATTATATTATGTTAGTCACCATACAGTACATCCCCGGTTTCTGATTAAAAGGAAATTTTTTAACGGGCAACTTTTCCAAAGCCCAGGAGCAGTTAAATCTTTGTGAGGAAATACTAAAAGATTCCTCTTAAAATCATGCCCAAAGAGGCAAATGCCCTCCTGCCATGACCAGATTTAAAATTTGGTTCTGATCACACTGAAGAGTCACCTGAGACGTCAAACAGAAGAGAAGTAATAGGTGCATAAAATACTTCACAGGGAGAAAAAACCTGGGGACACAATGTATTAGCTCATTCTGTGAGGTGACCAAGTACACGGCTGGTGTATAAAACCCAGGAGTGTCCCTGTACAGCGACATAACCTATTTGTCTTCCTGAAGACTCACATCTCAGATTTTGCCTGTGAGGGTTGGAGGAAAGTCTGCAGATCCTCAGCCCTTAGGGAAGCCTGCTGGTCGGTGTGTAGTCGTCACTGGCGTGGTTAGGTTTGTCTTTGGCTCCGTCCTCTCGCTCCTGCGGGCAGCGGCCGGCACAGCGTCGCCTGGCCCGCGGGATGTGGTGAGTGGGATCCCCTGAAAAACGTCTGTCGAGGGATGGCGTGGAAGCAGAGCGCTCCTCACGTCTTCTGTTGTCTCCCAGCGGCCCTCGGGCTCCAGAGAAGAAGCCCAGATTTTCGGGGAGAGGAAATAGCTGTCGTGTTCAACATTCGTGACGTTATCTTTTCCTTGCATTCCCTCACGTAACATCCTCCGAATGGGGTGGCCCTGCCCACAGTCTCCTACATTTCTGAAGTGTTTGGTCCATCAGATGAGTTTGAAACGTTTAGTGTTCCTAAACTAAATTCTATGCAAATGGAAGCTGTTCTCCCCTGAGTGATAGGGTTTTCTTCATGGAGAAAGCATATCTGTATGATATTTTCATGGTACAAATCATCCTATAAAAATTGTCAAACAACACAAGTGTTTGGAAAGAAAGGGAGCTCTACATAGTCCCGCCTCTTGGGATTCACCCCTGTTTATCACTTGGTTTTTATTCTTCTGCGTTTTCTTTGTGCATATACTGTCACATTTTGGTAAATGTTTCCTCAGGCTGAGTGTATGCTGAGTACTGTTCTGAGGGCTGTGTAAGTAATAATTAAATTCTTACAGGAGCTCTGCACCTGCACACACATACACTCACACACATTGTATAGGATTTAAAATCTCCTAAAGAAAATCAACGAATCACGGCCAGCCTTTTTATAGGGTTTTCTCTAATAACTGCAAAGCACGCCATTACATGAATTTACCTTAATATTTTTTTTTAAAGATTTTATTTATTCATTTTAACAGAGACAGCCAGCGAGAGAGGGAACACAAGCAGGGGGAGTGGGAGAGGAAGAAGCAGGCTCCCAGCGGAGGAGCCCGATGTGGGGCTCGATCCCATCACGCCGGGATCACGCCCTGAGCCGAAGGCAGACGCCCAACCGCTGTGCCACCCAGGCGCCCCTACCTTAATATTTTTAACTACTTTCATTTCGGTTGCTTCTACTTTTTCGATGTTCTAAGTACTGACATTAAATCCTCGTGTCTTTCTTGCATGTATACACCGTTTCAGTGGAGTTGCTGCATAAAGGGTATACACGTTACAGCTGTTTTAACATTGCCAGATGTTGCTTCCAGCAGGTTATACCTATGTCTGTTCCCATCAACAATGGGTGAGAGGCTAGTTTCCCTACACACTTGACACCACTTCTGCTTTCACTCTCTTGGGCAAAAAATACTCTGTCTTTGAAATGAGGCAAATTACTTTAAGAAGCTGAAAGAGCAAGATCATTTGCTTAAAAACTGGCCCTTTTTTACTGACGTTTTGCTATGAGTTACAACTAGTGACCTCGTCATAGTCAGAAAGCACTTGGGTTTGAGAGCAAGCTGCCTGCCAACTAGTGTGACCTCACTCAAGACACTTAATTTCTCCAGGCCTCAGTTTCCCCTTCTGTAAAGTGAGTCTGAGGTCATCCGTCACCAAGCCACTGTGAGGTGTGAATGCTTGTTTTCGCTGGCCTTTGGCCTTGTCTAGTGGGAGCCCCATCAGTGCTTTCTGCGACGTTCCCTCCCCTGGGCCTCATTCTCTGTCATTTTCTTCCTCTTGTTGACTCCAGCCTGTCATGGGTAGGAAAGAAGAGTCAGACGTGGGTGGAGACAGAGTTCCACGGCCTTCAGCACTATGTCCTGTCTGAGTAACATGGAGCCATTGATTTGGAATCTCTGTAAACTTGTCACTTTATGGTTGGTGAAGCAAGTTATTTAAGTTAATGATTGAAAGAGGTAACCATGAAGAAGTTGCCCGTGGCCCACCATTAACCAGGATTCTGACCTAAAATTACAGATGAGATGGGATTAATTCAGTGGTCCAAGTCACACAGAAAAGAATACGGTTGGGTGCCTCCGTTTCCGGTTGTTTCTCTCATTTGTTTGTTTTGTCACTCCTTATGTCCGGCATCGGGCTTGTTGTCATGACTGAGGGGACTGAGACGCAGACGCTGCTTTCCAGGGCTGTCAGCCTCAGGGGAGGGGCAGTGCTCACAAGTCCTAGAAGAGAAATGTGCTCAAGGTCTTGAGGAAAAAGATGGACTTAGCCAGGAAAGCTCCAGGAAGGCTCCAGGAGGACTTGAGAGGAGTGATAGCATTTGCAGTGACGTCCACCTCCAGATTTTCATGGAGAGAAGGCGAGGGGAAGGCTGGGAAGGATCGATTCATCCTACTGTTTGGGTCCAGGTGTTAATCTGACAGGACATCTGTTGGGGTCACTATGTTAATAAACTCATGTCCTGTGGAGGACCTCCAGAGGGGAAACTTCTACAAGATCATTTCAGCGGTGGGGTAGGGCCTCCCTTGGCCATCAGGAGACCCCTGCCATTCCAGAGCTGTTATCCTCGGCCACGGACAGCTCTGGTGCCTGTCCGTGCTCAGTAGGTGGTAATCATCTCCGTTTGGTAATCGGCTGTGAGGTTGCCTTGAGCCTCCAAGCAGAAGCCATAATTGTCTGAGGGCTTAAAAAGGCAGCTTAAAGGTTTGAACCAAGGAGGTATTGCTGGATTTAAAGGAGTCTCTGGGGGATCATCAGGAAGTGGAATTCAGTGAACTGTTAGTTCAGCCATTGAGGCTAGGCGGGTAGGACGAATTAAAAGCTACCAAACTTAGGGACCTCACACACGGCACTAGAAGGAAAAAACAGCCTAGCAAGTGTTTGAGAAGTTGTACTGGTCTCTTGGGCCAGACTAGAGTTACCTGGGGAGGAAATGTTGAGGGCCCGACAATTAAAGAGGAAGAGTTTACATTGAAGCAGACAACTGTGTTTGAGGTCTGGCCTTGCCAACTTCCCACAAGTATGTGCTCACTGGGGTGTCTGCTCAGGGTCCCCCTCAGAGGACCATCATAAGCCACATTTGGCACCGTCCTGCTCAGGATACAGACAGGAATCACAGGGCAGTGAAGTGTTTCTCTTCCATAGGAATGGTCCTGTTTACAGCAGTCCACATAGCCATCCAGGAGCTGTGGCTGCCCCCTTCCGTTTGAGGGACCACTCAGGTGTGATGGTACAAGACTCACGCAAGGCAGGTGCAAGAGTCGCTGTAGCTTAAAAGCACATGCCCCATGGCAGCCAGTATCTCTTGTAAAAGCGCCGTATGCACAACAACTTCTAGGCTTCCCGCAAGGATTAGGTCTGAATAGTAGTCACAGGACTTGGAGATTCCAAAATGTTGGTGTCCCCCAAGACGTATTTATACTTCATTTATAGCTCTTCCCAGTCCAGCTGTGGTGTAACTATCATGGGTCATTTTTACCATGAGCAATGTTGCTTAGTAACATAGCTGACATTCTATCTTTATCAAGTTTCCAGGGGAACAGAGTTACAAGGTTAACCGAAGGCTAAATTCTCATGCAGAAGGGGGAAAGATTTTGTTAATCCTTTTCCAACAGTAGGTCAGCTCACCTCTCAGACGTTCAGTTTATTTATCTGTGAAGCGGCATCAGGCTGCCCTGGCCCAAATGATGGTAGAGAGTCAGATGCGAAGTATTCTCTCTAATTTTTGATATAGCACAATTCATATGCTCTGTCCTGGTTGCCTCTTCTGAGTGTGGACATCACTATGAAATATTATGACTTACTGCTTCCTGATAGCTGGAGCTTAGTGATGTTGTGGGTTTCATTTGCATGGTGTGAACAAATTGCCAAGTTCTGATTTTCTGAAATATCGTGTAGTCAGTTCATTTGCTGTCCGTTAATGGTGCCCTTTCGTAAGTAGGCAGGTGGAGGTTAATGGCTTCTGCATAAAGGCTAGTTTTATTTTTTTTTTTAGTTTATTTTATTTTTAAAGATTTTATTTATTTATTCGACAGAGATAGAGACAGCCGGCGAGAGAGGGAACACAAGCAGGGGGAGTGGGAGAGGAAGAAGCAGGCTCATAGCGGAGGAGGCTGATGTGGGGCTCGATCCCATAACGCCGGGATCACTCCCTGAGCCGAAGGCAGACGCTTAACCGCTGTGCCACCCAGGCGCCCCGAGTTTTATTTTTTTAAATTTTCATTGCACAGCAGTTTCCTTTTGTTCTAAGCAAAGTATGGACATTGTCTAATTGAATAGAAGAGAGTCCTAAAACACATGGTTTCAGGTCTCCCAAATAATGCCTCAAAACAGTAACATTGTTCCCCTCCGACACAGTGCCTGCAAATTGACCATGTACAATCCAAGAGGGCATAGCATGGTGGGTCTCTGTTAATTCTGAAGCGTGCAGCTCAAGTCCCATGATCTGGTGGGACGGTACACTCAAGACTCTGGACTGTTGTTTTTCAAGGTGTGAATAATGGACCATGGACACCAGCATCCTTTGTGATAATTGCTGGAAACACAAATCCTGAGGCTTTGTGAGCCTCGTCCTTCTAAGTCAGACTTCTCAATGAGAGCCTGGAAATCCACATTTTGCCCCTTAATATTCTTAGAGGCCTGAAATCTGAGAACCCCTCTCCCAGGAGGCCTTCTGGGTCACCTTGGAATGGGCATGCGGCCTTCCAACTGTCCTTCTGTTCTCAGCAACCACTTTGGAGCGCGTTGTTATGGGGAATGGCGTTAATGTGGTAAGACACCTAGACTAATGCCTGGCATACAGCAGGAGCTCGGTAAAGAGGAAACCATTTAAATTTGCGTATATGTTTTTTGTACCTAAATTTAAAATTGTTCTCAGAGCCAGTAACTTATACTGGGTAGACTTACCTGCTTGCCAAGGTCTTTGTATCTTCTTTTGGTTTCATTCTGTTGCCTCACTAATCTTCAGTGAAATTCTTATTGTAATTTTTTTTTTTGGAGAGTTGGGGGAGGGGGCAGAGGGAGAGGGAGAATCTTAAGCAGACTCCATGCCCAGCGCGAAGCGCTACATGGCACTCGATCTCACTACCCCGAGATCATGACTTGAAGTCAGGAGTCAGAGGCTTCACCAACTGCACCACCCAGGTGCCCTTCTTATTGTAATTTTTTTTTAAATTTCAATATTACTTCATTTCAGTTGAGCTAATAGAAAGCAAGGAAAAGGATTTCAATCTCCTATTTAACCTGGAAATACAAAAAAAGGAGCATCGCTGTGGGATCTAGATATGGTAGCAGAGATAATGCGATGCAGGGAGGTGTTTGAAGGGGAAAGTCAGCTCAGCCTTCCTCTGATTGGAGAATCACCTTCTGGCTCTTTCTCTGCTCGGCACTGGAAGAGCCTGAAATTATTTTATAAGAGCGCTATTCTATTCAGAGGAAAGAGGAAAACTAGTAAAGCGTCCCGGCCGTGTTCCATCCTCACTGTTGTCCTTAACCTGTAGCATTAAATTAAAGTCAGAATGAAGGTGAAGGACATGGTATCTGGTATAGTCTCTCTGGCCACCTTGGGAGCCATTTTCTGGATCTACTGTGTAATTCAGAAGATCCTTCAGAGGAGGAGATGCACCAGTCCTTCTAATGTGGGAAACGCATAACCGTTAATGCCAAGGCCACCTTTCTCGCAGAGAAGGAATAAGAAGGATAGAAGCGTGTTTGCTTTCCCCTACATGTGGATGTGTTTCAGAGCCAGTTTGGCTCTGCTATAGATCCTGTTTCTAAAATACGATAAACCTGGCTTTTTGTAAGAGGACGAATGAGTAGAGAGAAGGAGAGAGAAAATAAACCATTTCGGAAGATGAAATATCTATTTGATTGGTTTGTGTCAGGAATAGAAAATGCCTCGTTGATGGTCATCCGATCTTCGGGGAATAAATTTCCGCATCTCTTTGGCTTCCATCTGCTGTGTGCAAAGCGTCACACGTATGTGAATTCAGTCTAATGTCAAGGATCATTGGTACAGGAAAGTATTTATGTTTCTGGGGGCTTTCATCATTTTTACCCAGGTGTCATCTGCAGTCAGGGCTTAGTTGTCATTCATGTAAATGTTGTTTTAAATATTTAAGTATTTGACAGAGTTTATTAGCATGGAAGATACATACATTCTGGGATAAATGCAATTACCTTTTCCCTGAGCACACATGGCCCCTATTCACAACGCACAGAAAGAAGACTGTTCTGTTGAAATGGACAAGAACAGAATGCCGGTCAGAACCAGGGGAGAGCTGCTGAGCAATAGAACTTGACAGCTAGCATAGCTGCACCTACTCGACGGAAGTTGCTTGTGCATGCATGCGTGGCTGGCTGCTGTCTGTGCTGAGGACTTGGCATTCTCAGGCTTAAACGGACCTCATGGATAAGATGCCTGTTTCTCCACTGTAGCCCGCCTTCACCATTCTGTCAGTGTGTATCCCATCAGGATACCAACACATAACGCATCTGCCCGGGAACCTGTCTTCTCCTGATGAGAATGACAAATGAGGGGGTCCCGTGGAGAATATTTTCCAAGATAACGGTCACAAGACAGCCACATCATGGTAAGAGTGATGCACAGGCCATGTGCAGGCATCAGGCCGAGTTAATGGTCATGCTGCAGAGTGGTTCGTGCCAAGGCACTGTGGTCACGGTGTACATTCTTAGTCTCCTAGGAGCTCCTGTCATGAATTCTTTTTTTTTTTTAAAAGATTTTATTTATTTATTTGACAGAGAGACAGCCAGTGAGAGAGGGAACACAAGCAGGGGGAGTGGGAGAGGAAGAAGCAGGCTCCTAGTGGAGAAGCCTGATGTGGGGCTCGATCCCAGAACGCCAGGATCACGCCCTGAGCCAAAGGCAGACGCTTAACGACTGCGCCACTCAGGCGCTCCACCTGTCATGAATTCTTAGCTGCAGCCATACTGATTCATGTGATTAGCAAGGCTCCCCGAACTTTGTGGCTATTTCAGATACTAGCTGCTACTAACTGCTGTTGGAAATTAGTGGCCTGGCCTACTTCTGTCGTAAGAGCAAAGGTAAAGAAGGCCCCTCAACACCTCATGCTCTCTTTGTCTTTTTCAAAATGAGAGAATCAGGGCATTTTTATGAAATGTGAAACGGAGCGGGGAATCAGTGACTTATAATAACTCACGGGTAAAGCGGTTTTATAAAACAACTTTGGCTCAGGACCGTCCAGACATTGAGTCTCTGCTGCCCCCTACTGCCCATGTTGTGTATATCGTGTCTCTGGGTAGACTTGGTTTCCAGCCTGACGCTCTCAGGGCACTCTGTTGGGGAGGATAATGACTTGAGATTGTCCAAATGTTCTCTTCCAGACAGGGTCTCCCCACATTTGTTTCCTCAGTTTGAGAGAATGCGTGTGGATGGAAGAAAACCCACGTTGTGGGCATGATCCAGTTCATGCGGCGTGAAGAGCTGACAGCAGGCCCGAGCTAAAATCATCTCCGCAGGGCCATCCACCCCCTCCCTTCAACAGCCACCAGCTGGGGGATTTAAGAATCCGGGTTAGCCCTGAGAATAAGAATCTAGGAGGGCAGTGGTTGATTTTTGCTGCAAGAAGCATTCTGCTAGATTTGGCTTTATTTTTAACTCCCATGAGACCTTCCAGTATGGAGTGTGTGAGTCTGCCTCCTGTTGCATTCATGTACTTGGAACTCCGTCTTTGGTCTTTTTAGCACATTATTGGGTGCCTTCTAGATCTCCAGCATCATGCTAGCCACTAAATACTCAAAAGCGAAAAAATCCATCATCATCTTTGCCTTCATGGAACTTAGTCTGGTGGCAGAGACTGATATTAAGCCACAGATAATCTCATGCGATTTTTGTGTTAACTGCTTTTGAGAAGAAGATTAGGTGCTATGAGGGAGTATAAAGGAGAGATGAAGCCAGTTCTGTGGACGAAATAGAAGCTCATCCAGGCAAGACCCAGAGACGACGTCTTCAGGGCTCCGCTGTGCACAGAACACCCACTCCCTCACACAGTGGGTAGAAACAAAGGATGTTTTAGGAAACAGTTTTATAGACAGAGATCAGTGTCCTTTTAGAAATCGAAGTCTATATCCTGGGTGAGGTTTTTTTTTTTTTCTCTCTCTCTTTCTCTGGTCACAGAGAGAACTAAAAAAATTACAGGGACTCAAACTTTCCCTGCATATTTTTAAAAAGAATGTATTCACCTTGGCCTTCTCACAGTTAAACAGGGCCTTGTGGGAGTAGCGAATTTCCTGACCTCCCAGGAACAGAAACAGAGGCTAGATAGTCACTCACGGAAGTTACTAAAGGTGGGGTTTCCTGTATTAGCAAGTAGACTGGGGTAGATAGCCTCTAAAATCCCTTGCAGAGGGAGGACTTGATTATCCTAGGCAGAGCGTAGAGTTGGTCTGATTTTACTGGGTTCTGGAGAGTCCTGGTGAGGACACCTATCCCTCACAGTTGATTAGCGTTCCCAGAGGCTCGCCTTTGGATCGGTTCCTTTGCAGGTATTCATTCATTCCAGAAATGCACCTTATTCCGGACCGTGCTGCTTCTGTTCTAGGGCTCACCTCTGTGCTGAACAAAGGAAGTTGGTTTTATGTAGATAATGGCCTGTGTACCGATTGTGATGACTTCCTTTCCTCCATTCACATAGTTGGGGAAGATTTCTCCCCTAACTTCAGATAAGTTGTGTAGAACTTGCCAGGCTCATACTCCGAGGCCACCAAGGAGGCCACCGGCAAGGATGTCTGCCCAGGTAAAAGCAGTCGTGACGGTTCCTGGGTGAGAAGTTATTCAGGGTGGTTTCAGCCACTAAACGCTTGGATCCCTTTCCTTGTCCTCTCCTGAGAAGAGCCGGATGTAAATATCTTAAGGCAGAATTATTTCTAGAACTCTGTTTTACATACATGCTGTAGGGGGCAGCATTCATTAAGGAAAGGCGGGGGATAGCCCGTAGAGAGGAAATGTTTAGACCTTATAGGGAAGAAACTGGGCCCACTTGTAAAGATTTCTGTGCATCAGAGATGCTCATTCTCTCGCGTTCTTCTTATACAGACGAGATTCTGGCCCTTTGGTAATAACACTCCTTACGGGGCCAGGATCACCTTACCACATACGAAATTTATCTGGTCTGGAGTCCATACCAGTGAGCACCTATGCAGGAGAGTGACTTTTCCACATAGGACGCATGTGCTAGGGCGTGGACTCCTACCCAGATCACCTGACGCCAAGCTTGTGTTGTTTTAACCGTGTTCTGAGCCATTGCGGTGTACCCACCCCCCAATCAGAAATAGTGACTGTTTCCCCCAGAACTGCTTCAAACCTGTTACTGCCCAGGAAATCGTAAATAGTAGTGAAACTTGTGGGAGCTAACCTTCTTCTGGATCTTCCAGCCTTGAGAAAGTTGGTGAAGCGGGTTGTGACTTGTTGACCTCTATCTCCCCAGGCCCTAAAAATTATGGCTTCGAGTAATAGGCACGTATATGCAAGCCCACAGGTTGATGGGACAGTTCTGCTGAGGTGTGTCGGGCTCGAGTGATCTCCGTGGGGCTGGCTCACACATCTGCGGTCCTCTGGGCGTCTGCTGGGTGCTGGCTGGTCTGTACTTGCCCTTAGCAGAGATGTCCCTGCTTCTCTACCCTATCTTTGATTCTCCAGCAGGCCAGTCCAGGCTGTCCTCATGGTAGATGAGCTCTGAGTACTACGTACTCAGCCCTTTGAAGCCTAAGCTCTGGAAAGGGATACTGGTTCTCTTCTGCTGCGTTCTGTTGGCCAGAGCAAGTCACACGGTCCGGCCAGGTACATTGAGGGAGCCACATTGCAGAGTGTATGTGATACCAAGACGGTGGGCACCCGGGCAGTGTTTGCAGTCAGCCTACCACAATAAATAAGCTGGACCCCGTGCATATGTGTTAGTGATGGATTGATTTTACTTGCCAAGGTAATAGTCCATATTCATGGAGAGCCATGAAATTGAGACTCCTACTCTGAGCTCATAAAAGATAGGCCAAGACACACTTGTCTTTTCCTACAAGTATGGGGGTGTGCAGCTCTGACAGTTCTGAGTGGGGTGAGTGGCTGAAGAATCCTTGCTTACTCCAGCCCCACAAAAGGTCTCTGAATAGCAGAAGTGAGCCCCGTTGCTCTCTGAGGCCCCCCTCTGGCCAAGCTAGGAACTGCTTGCTGCTCAGGACTGGCAGTGCGTCAGCCCGTTCTCAGGTCTCTGGGGTCATTGGTCTTCAGATACCCATGCTCCTCCACTTTTTCTTTGCCATGCTAACTGGTACAAGTTGTGTGATGAAGGTCTGCAGGCCATACTGGGGTTCAGGACCCCGGGAGTCTGTTCCCAGCAATTCCATTTGATGGCCATGTGACTTCGATGGTGTGACTTCCGCATCTCTGAACTTCCGATTCCTGAGCTCTAAAATAGAAGTGAGAGTAGCAGCAACCTCATACAGTTACTGTGAGGATTACATGAGATGAAACATATGGGGGGAAACCCCTGAATTATGTATGTCATGTATGTCGAATGCATGAATTAATTCATGAGTGCGCACAGTCTAAAATGACTTCTTATGGGCAGAGTAACCATGGCAGCTGGACGCAGAACCCCAAGGAGCCAGTTCTCTTCTCCCGCTCTTTTGCTTCAGATCAAAAGTCTAACGTGCCCATATAACCACATCTTGCTTAGCTATGTCTCTCGTGGATAAACTACGGTGAAGGATGTTTTTGAAAACCAAAGGGACCAAGAAACCCAGAGTGACCTTCACTAAAAGAACAGCTTCTAGCAAATGAACACTGACATAGCTTGGTTATCTTAGAAATGGGTAACCTATTGATTCTCAAAATCCCCCCACAGCCACTCATTAGGGGAGGGGAATTCAGGATGGAAGTATTGATTTAGACAAGCAAACATAATGGAAGGAGCATTTGTTAGGTTGCCGTTTTTATTTTACATAAATTGGTTACTAGAGTAGAAGAAAGAAGATACATCTTTCAGCAGGGTTTTGAACAAAAGGGTATTTTTAAACAAAAGGATATTAGCCAACTTAATTATACTCCTAAAGCAACGTAAAAGGTCATGATTGATGGTTTTTGCACAGTGTTGTGGAACAAGGGCCCCTTTGATTAGTAAAGGACTTTTTTTTTCCTGAATGTGATTCTATCTTTCCTTTTGTTTGTCTATCATCCTTCAGTCTGCATTCTCTGATCTTCTTAATGCATCCAAAACCACAGTTTTAAATAACCTGCTGCCCGACTCCCGGGGGTGGCGCCTGGAACATCTTTGGACAATAAAAGAAAAGACCTTGTAGCTGAACTAATGAACAGTCCCAGGAAAAGGGTGGAGTGCCAACAATGAGCGCGGCAGTTTCTGAGCTCCCTTCCGTCCGAGCATACTAAGACGCCAGGGCTCTGTCCTTGGGGTTTGGTCAGCCTTAGTGGTCATGTCTTGGCAACCGAAGTAGCCACCGCTGGCCAGAAACTGACCAGGACTGTTCAGTCTCATTAAGGAGACCATCAGATCACCTTCTGGCATGAAACGCTTCAGAAATCATCAAACAGCTGAGGTTGAAGCTGGATTCCTTGAAGTGCTTCCAGAGGCTTTGGCATATCTGCCTTTTGGATGAGCTTAACTAAACAGAGAGCTTTTCAGGTCTGGTGTCTGGGTGGCAGGAACTCCCTGGGCACTGGGAGTCACACTGAGGTGGGGGTAGGAAGGGTGGGAAGAGGGAGTTGGCTCTTCCTGGCCCACTGCTTACTCTCTCCCTTCTCCTTTCTTTTTTTTTTTTTTTAAGACTGTTAGAGAGAGAGAGAGCATGAGGGGAGGGGTGGGGAGGGGAGAGGGAGAAGCAGACTCCCCACTGGGCAGGGAGTCTAATCTGGGCCTTGATCCCAGGACTCTGGGATCCTGACCTGAGCCGAGCCGAAGGCAGATGCTTAACCGACTGAGCCACCCAGGCATCCCTCCCTTCTCCTCCTTTAAGCTGTTCTTGCTGTCACTCTCCCATCTGAGAAGGTAACTTCCCAACACCTGGAGGACCAGATGTTTTCCAGAGAGCAAGTCTGTAGTTAATTACAAATTCCTCTGTATCCTTTAGGTCAGCGCCATCCAATAGACCTTTCTTCAGTGGTGGTAATATTCTATATCTGTGCTGATACGCTAACCACATGGGGGTATAAAACACTTGAAATGTGACTGGTGAGAATGAGGAACTGAAATTTTAATGTATTCAATTTTAATTAATTTAAGTGGCCACACGTGACTAGTGGCTACAGTATTTGGCAATATCTCTGAATGAAGCCTGTTATTTAGGGGCCCCTCATGGCTCAGTCAGTTAAGCATCTGACTCTTGATCTCAGCTCAGATCTTGATCTCAGGGTCATGAGTTCAAGCCCCACATTGGGCACTGTGCTGGGTGTGGAGCCTACTTTAAAAAAATAAAGTCATTTAAAAATGGCTTCCTTATCATGAAAGACCAAATATTGTTTGATTCCTTTTATATGAAATACCCAGAATAGACCGATCTATAGTGACAGAAAGCAGAGTAGTGATGGGGGTCAGGGTCGCGGTCAGGGTGGGCCTGCAGAGAGGGGCATCATGTGTGACTACTCATGTACTCAGTGGCTATGGAGTTTCTTTTTCTGTAAAAAATGTTTTAAAATTAGATTGTGGTGATGGTGGCACAACTTCATGAATATACTGGAAATTATTGAGTCATACACTTTAAATGAGTGAATGTTACAGTGTGTGAATTATAGCTCAGTAAAGTGTTTGGTTTTTTTTTTTAATAGTTTGCTTTCCTGCCATATCCAAGTAGATATTCTGAGCCTAGCTCTGTTCCTACCACATAGTATGGGTGGTAAATACCTACCCTTCCCCGGGCCTCAGTTTCCCCTTTAAAATAAGGGTGCTGCCTTTGCCTCAAGGGTAGCAAAGAAGAGAATTTCTGGTTCTACTTTCCTTGCATCTTTATAACTTTATTCCAGGTCAGGTAGTATGGTCCTGAGGATAGAAAATGTTTCCCTTTTCTCTGGGAAAGCCAGTTCCAGGAGAGCCCCAGGCAGTAGACAGAGCTTTGAGCAGGTAGTAAGATCGCCCTGCTCTGTCCATTCCCCCTGGAACAACAATGTTAGAGAGCCTTTGGTGCTGGTCTAGGAATTTTCAGTAACAGCTAAGGTATTTATCTTTTTGCGTTTGATCCAGATAAAAAGATTCGTAATTTTGCTTTGTCAATTGATCTAATGCACCGGGATGGCTTTCCATACCCTCAGCTAGCAGATTCCCAGGAGGCAAGGTGGGATTCCTGGTTGTAAAATGTCTTGCAGTTTTTCATGGTGTGTGGTTTATGGGGATCCTGTGGAATTTCTGGAAGTACATTCTTCAGGAGCAGGCTTGAGCTGGTCTGTTTCTTCTCCCACTTCTCATTGGGGCTTTTGAAAACAAAGGCCTGTCAAAGGGTCACAAATCAGTGACATTGGAGGAAGTAATTGTTACTATTACCCCCCCTCCTCCTCTTCATTGCCATCATAAAGCCTGTAATGCGGCAGCAAGCAGATGTCATAAATGCCTGCCTTTTAAATAACTTTAGAGCCTAGTTATTTCATGGAGGTCAGGGGATGGACTGTGAACTTAACAGAAAGGAAAGGGACGTTGTGACAATGCAATGATGGTAATGGTACCTGCTGGTTATTAGGTATTCTTTGGGGCCTGGAGTTATTTTGGGTACTTGGCATGCTGGCCTCATTTAATCCCTCACACCAGGGAGTGTCAGTAGTACCTTCTCCATTTTAAGATGCAAAACCGAGGCTCAGAGGTAAGTCAGTTGCTTACATCATGCCTCTGATGAGGCCAGAGTTGAGATTTGAACGAGGATCTGCATGATTCCAAAGCTGGTATTTTGCTATTATCATATGACCGGGGCGCCTGGGTGGCTCAGTCGGTTAAGTGTCTGCCTTCAGCTCAGGTCATGATCCCAGGGTCCTGAGATCCAGTCCTGTGTCAGCTCCCTGCTCAGAGGGGAGTCTGCTTCTCCCTCTACCCCTCCCCCCTGCTCATGCTCTCTCTAGAGCTCACTCTCTCTCAAATAAATAAATAAAATCTTTAAAGAAAAAAAAAAACAGTTTGGTTCCTACCATATCTCACTTAAAACAACAACAACAACAACAACAACAACATCATATGATCATACAAACCAGCTTTGACTAAATTCACTAAACACTGAGCTCCTTTTTGTGCCAGGAGTTATTTGCAAAACTTATTTACAAATCAGTGCAGCAATGACCAAACCAGCAAGTGCCAGATGAGTGGTGAATTAACTACACAGAAGGAAAGAGTGTTCTAGACAGAAGAGCATGCCCCAAGGCTAGGGGGTAAGAAAGAGCACAGCATGATCGAGGAAATGGAAGTGAAGTATGTGTATGTGTCCATCTGAGGCAAAATGACTTTCTCAATTCTACCCCACAAAACTGGTGCTAGACAGAGTTCTGCGAGGGCAGAGAGCATGCTGTCATGTCCAGTAAACCCTTGTTGAAGGAATGAATAGTAGCCGAAATGGAATTAGAACCCAGTCTCCTGAATCTGTTGAGTGTTCTGTCCAGTCATGTCACTCAGAGAACCCTTGGACAATTTGCAAATTGGCCTTGGACAATGGACGCCTATAGTAGTGTGATTTATAATAAGAAGTATATATGTATTTGGTCTTTGTCCCCATTTCCAGCACAGAGCTCCTAAAATTCTTGGAACTTGCTAAGCGACGAGTGTGATCAAGGTGTCATTCTTGATGCTAATGAAGTGACTGGCACCACACCCAAGGATGGGAGCTGGTGGCAGTGGAGCCAGCCGTGTGACTGAAGGGTTGGAACTTTTAGTCCCACTCACCAGTGGCCAATGATGTCATCAATCATGCCTAAGCAATGAAGTCTCCATAAAAAGGCGAAGCACACGATTTAGATAGCTTAGAGGTTGGCGATGTGGGGAGAGTGGTGTCATGGAAGCACCATGCCCTTCCCCTTGCCTTTCCCAATGTGTCTGTTCCATCTGGCTCTTCCTGAGTAATGTCCTGTTCTAATAGTCTGGTAATCTAGTAACCAAAAAGTTTCTCTGAGTTCTGTGAGTTGCTCTAGCAAATTAGTCCAACCCAAGGAGGGGTCTTGGGTACCTCCAATCTATAGCCAGTTGTTCAGAAGCACAGTTGTTAACTTGTGCTTTCAACTGGTGTCTGAAGTGTTGGGGTTTGGGGGGGCAGTCTTACAGGACTGAGCCCTTAACCCGTGGCATCTGATGCCAACTCCCGGTAGATAGTGACAGAATTGAGTTGAATTGGAGGACATCCAGTTGGCGTAGGAGAACTGCTTGGGCGTGTGGGGATACCACCCACCCCCTACCTATGCCCTCCCCACCACCTACTCCTACCCACGCCCTCCGCCCAAGTCCTTGTAATGACCTAGTGTGTCTCTACAGGCCAGTCATGGCAGAAACCAATTTTCATGGCACTGTGTGGAGGAAGAAATCCTAGCCTGGAGGCAGAGCTGAAGCAGGGATGGAGAAACTCACAGAGTTAGGTTCAAGGGGCTTTGCGGACCCATTGGGCTGATGGTAAAAAGGGAAGGGACATCAGATCCAGTGGCAGGTTTATTTGTGGACACAGGGAGCCTGACAGAGCTCTTTGGTGATGAAGTCCTGGGCCACTTAAAAATCCGTGTGAGCTTCAGTGTCCGTTAGCAAAAGGCAGCCCTGCCTTTGTGAGCATGCGTGGTAACTTTGGCCGTTCTAACTGGTGGAACAATCGAGGGCAGGGATTCCATCACTGAGCTTCTGCTAGGTTAGATCTCAACTGAGTGACTTCTTTTAGTGCTTCCGTTCTAATTTTTAAGCAAAATGTCTGTTTGGTAGTAATTCTTTAACATTACCTCATTTAATAAAAATTAATGAACTATCAAAAAACAAAAAAGCAAGAGGAGCTAGGGCCAATGTTATTGGAATTTAAAAGGTGGAGATGGAAATTTTATCTGGACTCTAGCACATTTTCGCCTCTTCCCTTGTAGAAAAAGTACAAAAAAGTGATTCTCATGCATTTCTGTGTCTCTCGAAAAAGCTGCTTTGCTTTCAAACACCCGCAACTCTGAGCAAATGTTTATATTCCACTTAAACACATTTGGACTTTAATGTCCGTGCTGCTGGTTCCTGAAATGTTAAAAAAAGGAAACCGAGAAAAAGTGTTTAAACGTAACTTTTTCGGATGCCTGACCCCTTATCCGCTCCACGAGACTGGTCACGACTGATCTTTGTGTCCTCCTAACCTGGCAGAGAATAGACATTGATTAGATGAATGAAGGCATCCTGCAGAGTCCACATCACACACCCACCTCCCCGAAGGACCATCCCATTAGTCCACCTGGAAATCCTCACCCTCGGGGACATAGCCCGGGGGGTATGTCTCTTTCTAACCCTTGAGTAAGTTTCCTGGAGACCCGGACTCTGACTTATTTCTCTGGGTACCCTCCGCACCCTTTCAGGGAGGATCCCTTTGTTGGACATTTGCTGGCCCAGCACGTTTGCCTCCACGCTGCGTTCTGTGAGCTGAACGCTTACTGCCAACTGAGAGAGAATCTCGTTGAGACAGACACTTCCAGGGCAGTTTACGACTAAAGGCGGGGACAGGGCATGTAATCGGAGTTGTCCCAGGGAATCCGTGCATTCCTGGCTGCTATTTTAAGTCTCTCCTTCTAAACTGATATCCTTCAGGTTTATTTGGTTTAACTCCTGCCCTGGAAGTTGGCTGGTTTCTGCGCATCAGCACGGCTACGAAAGGAGCCCCTCCAGGACTCCGGCCGGACAGCTGCGGGATAGCTGGCATTTTTCTTCCCTGCGCTCTGTGTTGACAGCAGGTTTGAATCACCCGGCCCTGTTTTCTGTAACATAACCAGGCCAGAAATCATTTGAAAAACATTTCAGATGCCTAATTTGATCTTCTCAATGAGAGGGAGGCATGGCCTGGTACATTTTGTGTCTGGAGGTATAGGAAGAAACACAAAGACCTCCCTTTTTGCTGCCCCTCCTAGTTCCCGCTGATCGGCGTGGGAGTGGGGGACCCTTTCACGGTCAGGGATGTCCCTTCCACCCACTGGGAATTGTTGGAGAAGTCGGTCTGCTCACTCCTTTGCTGCTGGCCCACCCCGATTGGGCCTTCTCTTCCTTTCAGCTGGGTCTCTGGCTGGTTTTCTGAAGCTCACCCAGATCTCTGGCAGAGCTCTTGCCCTTCATACAGAGAGAGCCAGGAGTTCTCTAAATGGTAAGCCTGTGTGTGCCCTGCCCAGGTGCAAGCAGCACTCACGCCTGCCTTTCTCTGAGAGGGGAGTGTTGAGACAGGAGGCTGGCAGCCCCTGGGCTAGTTCTAGGTCTGCTGCTAATTCAAAGAATGGTCTTTAAAAAAAAAAAAAAAAAAAAGATTGTATTTATTTATGTGACAGAGAGACAGCCGGCGAGAGAGGGAACGCAGCAGGGGAGTGGGAGAGGAAGAAGCAGGCTCCCAGCGAAGGAGCCCGATGTGGGACTCGATCCCGGAACGCCGGGATCACGCCCTGAGCCGAAGGCAGACGCTTAACGACTGCACTACCCAGGCGTCCCAAGAATGGTCTTGAGTAGGAATCATGCTCTCTCGGCCTCAGAGTCCTCCTCTTTCAGAAGGGGCATCGCCCTAACTGACCTGAGTGTTTCTCTTCTTTTGAAGTAGACTCCACACCCAACGTGGGGCTTGAACTCACGACTCAGGATCCTGAGATCAAGAGTCACTCTCCCCGCTAAGCCAGCCAGGTGCTACCCCCCCCCCCCATTTTCTCCCTTCCCCGCCCTGTGTTTCCTTTCAGCTCTAATGGACATCGATCACTCCATGGCTCCCTGCTGGATGGTGCCCATTTCTCTGCCTTTCTCACCCTTTGCCTTCCTTACTCTCCTGTAGGTATTGCCCCGTCTCTAAAAGCTAACGTAACTCTGGAGAAAACTTTTTCTCGTCAAAGCCAGAATGAGGACTTAATCCTTGGGAACGTCTTTAACCTCGATACCAGCCGTGGACGCCCTGAGCCAGCAGAGGCTGAGCCAGCTTGTCCTGGCTCACAAGAGCCCATTTAGAAGTGTTGTGAGGAGTGTCCCAAGACTGCTGACGCCATGTTGGTAGTTTGAAATCTTCCGTGGTGGCAGTATTCCCACCACAGAAATCAGCAAACTCTGTACATGAGAACTTTTCTTGTGTTTCTTCCGAGAATCCGTTGTTAGACCTTCACCAGCCTGCTGCTAGGGGCAGATGAAATCGATCGCCAGCTAACAGGTGGAAGAAGACCCAGTGTGCTTTCAACTGTCTGGGAGTGTTTTGTTTTGCTCATTTTGTTTTGTTAGGGTGAGGATGAGGCTATATTACCATTGGTCACTTTTTCTTCCTGTTGCTGTTGTGCTGAAATGCTTGAGCTTGTAAATCATGGCTCTTATCCTTCTAAGTGCAGTGCCCCTCTCTTACCCACCGTAACTGCCCCAACTCCTTCTCTCTTCAAAAGAGTGACATAAAGCTTTGGGCATAGATTTTTCCTGAAAGTTTAAGGCCATCAAGGGGTTACAGTGTTGCAGTGCAAACAGCTTAAAATTGAATATTGGCTCTTCCTGTTCTAAGAGTCCTTCGGCTTCCCTGCCACTGGGAATTTCTCAGTGGCAACCTTTTGTTTTCAAGATTCTTGCCTCCTGCTGTATTGTTCAGCTGACCTTCTCCTCACGCTCTTCCTTTCTTATCCAGAGTAGTTTATCTGTTTTCTTATCTCCTTCCAGACCAGGCCCAGCCTCGTCTTCCATACTTGGAGTGGCCTATATCCAAGGCATTTCTTAACCAGAGCTCTAAGAGGACCTCTCGTATCAGCTGTTAAAATCATTGTTTTTTTCTCATTCCTCTGTCTCCAAAGCTTGGTAGCTGACTGCCTCCAGTTAATAATTCATTTTAACTCAAAGAGGATACACAGCTTTGCTACGCCAATCCGACACATTCATTCGGTGCACATTTATTGAGTGTTGACTTTCCACCAGCCATTAAGGTTTCGTGGAGTCTGTCAAGGGCTTAGTTTTGGGTGGTGATGGGGGATGTGGGGACGGGGTGTGGAACCCCCCCGCAGAAGTTACCTGATTTTCCTAAAGAAGAAAATGACTTTTGTTGAGAAGGGAGAACTTCGAGTCAAGTGAACCTACCTGTAGAATGTGGACCTTGGGACACCCAGTTACCATTTCTGCTCCTTTTTTGGACCCTTCAGAGGGTGTAGTCCCCTCACCGTGGCCTAGGAAATCCCTGTGAGCTGGCGTGCTTTCCCACGTAGCTCCCTCCGGAGGGCAGGCTAGGAGCCGTTCTGTGCAGGGGCCCCTTCTCTCTCAGATGCAGTCTGTCAGTGCTGCCCTCTGTTGGAAATGCCCTCCAAGCTCCTCATTCGTCCTCCTTCCCACTGCATTTCTGATTCATCTTTTGTTTCGTGTTTGACTTTGTTTCCTCCAGAAAGCCTTTCCTGATTCCTGAGACTGAGTTGAACCCCCTTCTTCAAGGGCCCATAGCAACTTGCTTTTCTTCTCTGGTTGTCCTCATCACACTCCACGGCCATCTTGCCAGTCCTTGACTAGCAGATGGGCTCCTTGAGGTTGGGGACTGAGCCTGACTCTCCCCTCTACTTCCATCACAGAACTTGGAATACAGAGACTTAAGATAAATATTTGTTGGTAGGGTGAATAAATGAATATGTGGATGAACTATAGAGTAATTTTTTTCAGCTCAGACACTAGAGCCAGCAGATGTGTACCTGTCATTTGATATTGGACAAGCTACTTAACCTTTCCAAGCCTCAGTTTTCTCATCTGTAAAACGGGGATGTGTCAATATTTACTTCTTAGGGTTATTGCGAAGAGTTAAATCAGGCAGTGCAAGTAAAGTACTTAGCACAGTGACTTTTAAAGTATATGCTCAAAAATGTATTAATGATTAATCATATTTATTGACTGAAATCAGAAGAGCAAATAAGGAAATAAGCTGATATGTTTGGTGTATGTGCCCAAAAGCAGTAACTTACAGCATTTAACACATTATCCTATTTCCAGATAACATCTAGAGCTGTGTCTGTGATTTTCAGTAGTGGATACTAATATTCAGAAATGCACCCTCACGCCATCACAAAAGGTTTTCAATTAGACCCGAGTTAACTAAGGAAGAGAAACGGGATAGCCTACATTTGAGGAAAAAACCAAATCAATGTGCATTAAAACAGGAAAAATCTTGATGCTATTAACCGACTTAACTAGAAAATACAGTTAACTAGAATATCTCCTTTTTAGTGGTTTAGAGCATTTTTAATTAGTGCCTTTGCAATAACCACTCTATTAGGCTCCTGACTTCATGATGTTTCTCTGCCATGCAAGCATTCACCCACTTAATCAAACAACATTTATCCTGTATCGGGTACTACTGGAGGTAAAAAGATGAAACAGAGCCCCTGGCCTCAAGGAATTAATAATCTGGAGCAAGGCTCAGCAAATTCTCCCTTATATGGCCAGATGGTAAGTATTTTGGGTTTTGCAGGCCATGGGCCATGGAGTCTCTGTTGTAGTTACTCAGTTCTGCCACTGTAGTGAGAAAGCAGCCATAGACAATATGTAAATGAGTGAGCATGGTTTTGTTCCAATAAAACTTTATTTACAAAAGTAGATGGTGGGCCAAATTTGGCCTTCAGGCCCTAGTTTGCTGACCTCTGTACTAGAGGAAGAGTACTTAAAGTGAGCTAAGTCTGTACCAGGCCAGCAGTGAGCACAAACGGGTGAGACCTATGAAAGACAGAGGATGGGGCGATGAGAAGAGGCTGAGTTGGGCCATTACCCTCATGGGGAATAGCTTAGGGAAGCGGCGGTTCTGTGCGAGGCAGGGGAGAGCTAACTAAGGCCAGGAGCAAGAGCTGCAGGGCTGCCCCAGAAACGGATGTAGCTAAGAGATCCTAGCTGGTCCTGGAGCTGCACCACCCAGGCCAGATACTCACAAGGACCTTCCTGCTCTTGGGAGATCTGACCGAACAGTCTGGACCCCACCTCCAGATTTCTGCGGGTTCCTGTAGGCTGCTTTCCCCCAGCTGCTTTCTGTAAAGGTTGTCTCCGTGCCACCCCAGCATCCTGAACACAGAAGCCTACTTCCTTGCTGGCTTCCAAGATACATCCACTCACAATAAGCATTTCCTATCTTTAAGTACTTTGGTGACTCTTTATTGTGATGTCACAGGGAGGAAAATGTTGTGTATCACGGGCTTGCTTGTCCCACGCAGTTCCTTTCCCTCCTTTCTCTCTTTTTGATGTAACCAGGCAGCTTGTTCCTTGTTCTGCAAGACAGGTGCACAGGATCCCCGGGCTTCAGCTTCCGGCCCAAGTGGCTGATCAAGAAAATGTCCTACCAGAGACATCTCTCCCATCCTAAGAGAAGCTCTGGTGCTCTCATTACCCTAACAAACAATGGCTTCCAGAAATATTCTGCTAACCCCTTCTCGTTTCACGCCCTTCCACCCCCAACAGCTTTGGTCCTATGGGCCTATTAATTCTTACAAAGGAGAACGAGGCTTAGGTGGAAAGCTGTAACCTCCGTGATGGACAGACCTTGACTTGAATCTCACCTTAGCGTTCACCGGATGTGTGGTATCAGGCCAGTGACTCGAGCTCCCTGAGCCTGAGTGTACAGTTCTGTAAAACAGGCTTGGTCCCACCCTCCTCGGGGGTATTTGCAAAGATTCAGGAAAAGAACGTGGCTGCCCCACTCAGTCCTAGTCGGTGTGGGGCTATTGCTGGTTGTCTCTTCCTGCCTTCACTTCCTCCTTTAGGTCCCAACTTGGGAATATAAGATCGCATGTGGGTCTCTGTCATTCACTTACTTTCTCGTTACTGCGATATGTGCCTCTTGATAGAGCAGATTCAGCCCTTGGCGTTGAAGATTGACAGCTGGAAGTGACTAGATCAGGGCTCCGATTGATATTATTTGAAAACATCAGCTTTGCTTTGGGCTTGTCAGCAAAATTTGGAAAAGAATGAGAGAGGCAAGTGTGCATGTCTGTTTTTTCCAGCCCAGACTAGGAGGTGACTTGTGCGGGATCCCTCACTGTGGAAATAGATTCAGTACGTGCACTGAATAAAGAGTGCGTGCGTGCTGGGTGAGCAGGGAAGAATAACATTCTGATTGAGTTAGATGTCCCATTTTTCATTATGCCTGGTTGCAATGGATATGCCCCCGGAATCCCTGGTTATGATTAGTATTGCGAATGTATTTGGCTGACCAGATATTACCCCGATCAAGCGGAGAATCTGTATATCGTGTCCTTGTAAGCTTGATTTTTATCACTAGGTTTGGGTGCCCAGACACTTTATTTCCTTTTAATACTTTGTAAAGAACCAAGGGCTCAAAACTCTGTGCAGGTGTGGTAATACTGTCTTGAATGACTTTCTTGATTCCCCCTTGCTCCTCCACTGGGTTAGGTAACCCCCTTTGTTATCCACTGTTCCATGAACATTCCCTTATCCCAACAGTTTCATACGTTGTTGTTACTTCGGCTTCATGGTGGGTCTCCCCCGCAAGACTTAGAACTTCTTGAAGGCATGGAGAACCCCTTATGTTCCTTGCTAGCTGTATCCCTGGCACCTGGAAAGGTACCTGGAACAGAAGTGTCAAAACTGCTGGAGGGAAGGGATGGGGTAGGACAGATGGAGGAGCAAAGGCTAACTGTTGTGGTGGTTTGGGGATTCCAAGGAGAAACATCGCCAAATAACTTGGAGCCCCCATCATAGCCCTGGTTCCTGTACCTCCAGAATTCATTATTCAAGATGACAAAGATCCCCTGGAACAACATTTAATAAGCTTTGGCATGTGTAAGTGTGCATTAAAACCTCCAAGCCGGTCAGGGAGCGGCCTGGTTTCCACATTATATCTCATAGCCCGGCAGTCGGGTGAGAAGCTCCTTGAATCCCTTTTCACCGTCATTCATGTGAAGAGCCCTTTGAGTCTAACAGAAACAGAGCAGATGTTGCCAGGAGTGTCTGAGTCATCTCACCAGACAGTGAGAGCTGTGTGTTCTCTGAGCTGCCTCTCCCAGCAAGCCTGGTGAGGTGGACGAGGCCCCCGGGCCACAGCCTGCCTTGCACCTGGCCCTGGCTTGGAGAGGGACAAGGGCAAGCTTGCCCATAGTCCGCAGTCAGCCTGGGTGGGGCCGTGGGGACCTACAGGTGGGAGCTTTAAAAGGCACAGAGCTTCAGAAGGGCAGTTCTCTCTGCCTCTATAGAACCAGGTCAGATGGGGCTTTTGGGGTGTCCCCGGTCCCGCTTGGCCTATGGAAGATGACGATTGCACCCATATTTGGCCCAGCTCTCCCTCACTCTGAGAAGGGCCCGTATGAGCAGAGGGAAGAAGATGCGTCTGTCTGCAGAGCTTTTGGCAGCGTGCTCTTCTGTCTGTTCCTTTCCTCCTCGTGGCGAAGAGAGCAAGCTTTGGTTACCATTTTCATTTAGTCTGTGGATTAAGGGCACGGACTTCAGTGTTTAAATTCTCGCTCTGCCATTTCCTAGCCATAATAACATCTCTGAGCTGTGGCACATCCACTTCCTAAGATGATTGTGTGTGAACTAATGAAATCATTAAGTAGATTTATTAAATGGAATTATTTGAAGTGCTTAGTGTGGTCTGGTGCATGGTTGGCATTCAGCAAACGGTAGTTACTGGTGCTGGTTTATTTGTACTTACAGTACCAACTGAAGCTCAGGTAGACTAAGTAACTAACTCCAGGTTACCAGGCTCTGAAGCTGGACTTGAACCCATCCGCAAAGTTCTGTGGTTGCAGAATCCTAAAGGTGGGACCGCGAGCACAGAGCTGCCTTGGCGTTCTTTTCCGCCTCATCAGGATTATCTTTTAAGCAATGTCTTAACCTTACAGAAGGGTTCCTAGGATCCATCTGCATGAGCGCTCTAGTTACAAAAATTTAATCTACCCCCAGCTTGTCACAGCCAGGGCTGTTGTATAAAACAGAACAGACACCTGGAGGAAATTGCTTCCTGATTTGGGTGAGTAAAGCCAGTGAGCAGTCTCTGGGGGCATTTTCTACCTCCACGTATTTCATTTGTTTCAGAAGAAAAACTCTGTCTTTTCATTAAGAAGACAACCGTCAGGCGAAAAGGCTCAGAAGTCTGTGTGGATCAGTGATATCCGTGAAGCCCTGAAATTATTTGATCTATCTGATACCAAGTGTCTGCATACTTGGCAGAATCAGGATAAATGGCTGCTTTTTTCCTTCTGTTCCTGCACATTTGGCATAATACAATCATAGATGGTGAATAATAGTCCAATTCAGCTCTCTGTTTCTGCATTGATTCCCCCGGAGAAATACAATAAGCCAGTTCTTTGGTTGGCTTCGGATTTTGATTGGCAGAAAAAATAACAGCAGAAAGATTACATTTTGCTAGCATGCTAAGTTTCGAAGAACAAAAACCATACTCAAATTATTGCTCAGTTCTTGGACGTTCCCAGTTTTAAAAAGAACTTCCCTGGAGGGAAAAATGCTCTTTTCCTCAGGGAAGAAGCGATAGGTCAGAGAACTTTGCCGCAGGGTCTCTGCAAGCGGTTGGCAGAAGACTTGGGAAAAATACTCTTATACCAAGAAAGGAGCGTGTAGGTTGAGAGTCAGTTTATCGTCTCTTCTTGGGGGGGGGGGGTGCACGTCACTAGGCGTGCCGCTGACCTCCGTGGACCTCCAGGTAAATAACGTGTTCGATCGCAGGTCACCTACCAAAGCCCGGCACCTCCGTTTCTTCATTGGTGAGATGGAATCATTATTACCTACCTCACTGGATTTATCCTGCAAATAAAAAAAGAAGGTATAATAAAAACGCTTTCTGGCACAGCGTCTGGGCAAAGCGTAAGCTCCGTAAATGTTGGCTGTTACTAATATATGATTATTAATATTGTTAGAGGGTTTTTTCCCATGGAAAGCTTTCGTCAAATAGAGTCATACATGTCAAGAGAGCCGCTCTGGTAGAAGTCGAGCAGAGAACATATAAAAGCAGGTTGGCTCGGCTCCCCCTTTCCACAGTTCCTATCAGCATCTGCCCCCCGCTGGCTCCTAGGCTGCTCGGCTCGGTGCACCTTTGGGGCCCTGCACCCTCGTGCTAAACAGGGTCCTAGGCCTTTCACAGACCACATACTCTCGTTCAGAGCAGACCTGAGTCGGGGGCCTGCCCTGGCAGGTGTAGCTTTAACCCTTTTTGCAGCTGTTCAGGGTCAGCGGGCAGAAAAATCAAAGGGAAAAGTCAGCCACCTTGGGAATAAGAATTCTATCACTTTTGCCTTCTTCCAAGCCCTCTCTTGTCCAAGCTGAGTGTCTCAGTCATTGTCAGCTACTCCTTGTTGAAGGTGGCTTACCGTGCTCCTCAGATTCTGCCCCTTATCCTGGGAACGCTGCACCTTCTCAGTGTGTTGCCCCAAGGGTCACGCTCTGCAGCACCTGGTTTTCCAAGTTCATGTGGATGATAGTGACCCAAGCAGCTCCTTAAAGCTCCAGCTGCTCGGGTCCATCCCCAGAGATTCCAAATGGCCAGGTTTGGGCGGAGGGGCGGCAAAGCTACTCTACTTAACCAGCTTCGGAGCCCTGAGTGATCACGGCTGTGCCGTTCACTGACTGCGAGACCTTGGAGAAGTCATTACTGGCCCAGAGCTCTGTTCCCCTTCTGGGAAATGAGTGACTTAAAGTAGTGGATCTCTTCCCAGGTCCCAGATTCTGAAGATTTCACCATTCTAGCTCTGGTCTGAGCTGGGTGCCACAGGGCAAGATCCTCGCCTCCCTTGTTCTGAATGTCATTCTTGTATTAATACAGGCGAAGATCACAGCCGTTTTCATGGCTGCCATGTCCCGGGATAGCGTCACGGTGAGCCTGATTGTTGACAGAAATCTTTTTAGGCATGCCACTGTGCAGCCATTATTCCTTCTTCCTGTTGTCGTGTGGTCTTTTTGGCTTTAGTGCAGAGCCTGAGACTGCTCTTACTGACATAAAAGAGAGAAGACACATGTTAAGGGTACTTCACACTCAGAGTGCATAGCATGGAAGTGTTCTGCAATCTACTAGAATATAACTTCACAGGGGAAAAGGGGGTACATCTTCTCCCTTCTCCCTCGTAGACCTTTTTTGGTTAGTGACTGTTACCTGTTGGACAGCTGTCTTATCTGTTTTAAGCGAGGTGCCCATTTTCTGCCCCCTCCATTAAGACAGTGTTTACCGAAATGCATACCATGATAAGCTATTACCTTAAACTATCCCATAAAATCAGTTAATGGCAGAAACAGTTTTAGGAATCGTACTCTTCCATTATCATTTTGGATATTCTCATTGCGAGTAAGCTTAGTAAAGGCCCTTAGAAGTCCTGCAAGGCAAGGAAACTGACCACCGTTTAGCCTTCTGTTCTCAAAATTTACCTGACCCTGGAACCGCTTCTCTCTATTAATGCCTGTTTATATTGTTCATTGGAAAGCATTCTGGTTTAACGCTGGTTTGGAGGCTGCTATTTTGAAGTATCCATCTTTTGCCCCAAGAGAAAGCAGGAAGATCGGGCTGGTATCGTAGGGGAGAAAGCCTGCAGAATTCCCTAACCAGCTCTATCTCAGAAGGAGATATTTACAATAGCATACAACCATTGTGCTCTGCCAAAGAGCTGTTGGCTGTGGACAGTGACCTCTTGCAAGAATAAGACTTGCCCCTTGTAAACTATTTATAATCTCTCTGTGAAATTTCATACACTCATGAAACAAGGGAGAAAGTTTTCTACGTCCAGTTTTGTGCTTTCTTATAGCCATATATGGTACAAGATAGAGAAATGGCTTGACCAATTAAAACAAAAGCTTTCTACCAAAACCTATCGCTTGGGATTTCGAACAAGTAGTTCAGGAGAGAGGAAGGGGGTGTTGTGAAGGTGATGTGCCTTCAAGGAATGAAAGATGAAGAAAAGGAACCCTTCTTATTTTTAAAAGCATCTTCCTGCAAGTGTCAGCAAATGATTTGTCTCCTTATCCAGCTGAGTGGGGAGGATTTTAACAATATGTATAGGACACCTTTTGATGTATCAAGTGTATGGGGGAAGGAGAGAGAGGTCTTAAGAATTCTCTTTTTAAGACCTTACTACAAGGTCGGACATAAGCGCAACTGTATACTAATATTTCCAGTAAGCTAACCTTGCTCTAGCTTTACCACCTCATGACGGCATTAAGCGTGATTAGAAAACATACCTTATAAAACTGGAGACGATGTAGGGACTGCTGTGTAGGAAAATGGTACTTGGTTATTTTCATCTGCTACCAGGAGAGAGACAACGGTACTCTGTTATTTTTTCACGACCAGGAGAGAAACCGATGATCTCATTACCCATCGTGTCACTCCGTTTTATCCAAAGTAAGCCACTGAAGGAAAAGAATTACCTTGTCATTTATTTAAAAAGAAACGGTAACCGCTCCAGCTGTGGAGGGCCCCTTCTTCCCCTTCCTCTGGGGTGAAAAAGTCACTGAGGAAGACCGGGAACCCCGTGGCTCACGCGGAAAAGAGCTGGCTGCTGTCTGGCGGGATAAGGCTCTTTGGCATTCTGCACGTTTCTTCCTGGCCACACCCTTACAGGACACTGGACTATGGGGACATGACCTTTTCGGTGACCTGTTACAACAAAATTTCCACCACACGTAGAAGAAAAAAACACGAAAAGCCTCACCGAAGTTTCTAGTCTTTTCGGTTCACTTAGCTTTAAAGGGAACGACTGACATCGTTAGCCTAGGTGCTAAAGCCAGGCACACGTGATTTTAATTTTGAGCCATGTGGAGGGATTGAGCGTGGGTGATAGTTTCTATTCATCTGTTGGTTTTTCCACCAGCCGTGTCTGGGCACCTATTAGCGCATCAGCCATTCTGTAAGTAAGCTGAGTGCCGCTCGCTGCTCACCACAGTGCAGGCCGACAAGTGCCAGGGACCCCAGAGAAGCCTCAACAGTCTTAGGGCTCTTCAAGGATTCTGGAGGTTTCCTGGAATGGAAGGTATGGAGGGTAAACTGAGAGCTAAGTGTGGGTATGGTGGGAGGCGAGGCGGGCGGCGAGGCATGACTGTCAGAGCAAAGAGCTTGACCAGAGGGTTGGTGAGGCCAGTGAAAGGAGGAAGAAGTCAAGTGGTGTAATTTGCTTGCCAACTAGAGTCTGTTAAAAAAGGATCGCTATTCCTTTGAAGCAGAAATGGTTTCTTCCCGCTAAAATAACACTAATAAAGTAATATTTGAACTGTATAATCTCATGTGACTCGTTAACCATCAGATTAACAGAGACCCTTTTTCTTTAATTTAGCAAACATTTCTTGAGCTTTAGTGTGTCCCATGCTGAGAATTAGGAATAAGGTCTAGGCCACAGTGGTCAGAATTCTGTGTCCCCCCCAAATACAATCTAACTTTTTTCATTGTGGTTAGATATACCTAGTATGATATTTGCCATTTTAACCATTTTTAAAATGTGCAGTGCTATGACATTAAGTACACTCACACTGTCGTGCAACCATTACCACCATCTCCAGAACTTTCCGTCTTCCCCAACTGAAACCAAGGACTCATTATTCCCTCCTCCCCTCAGCTCCCGGCAGCCATCCTTCTACTTTCTCTCTTGATGGATTTGACCACTCTAGGGACCTCTTATAAGTGTAATCCTACAATACTTGTCCTTTCGTGACTGGCTTGTTTCACTTGGCATAATGTCTTCAAGGTTCATCTGTGTCATAGCATGTGTCACTCCAAATAATGGAGTAATATTGCATTATATGGATATACCATTTTTAGTTTATCCATTTATTTATCCAAACAATATCCATTGTTTTTCCACTGATGGACACTTGGGTCACTGTGAATAATGCCACCGTGAACATAGGTGTACCAATATCTGTTCAAGTCCCTGCTTTCACTTCTTTTGGGTATATGCCTAGAAGTGGAATTGCTGGGTCATATTTTACGTTTGATTTTTTTGAGGAACTGCCATTTTGTCTTCCACAATGGCTGTACCTTCTTCCATCCCCACAGTAGTGCTCAAGGGTTCTAATTTCTCCGTGTCGTACAAAGACTCATTTTCTGTTTTTTGTTCTTGTTGCTTTTAATAATAGCTATCGTAATAGGCATGAAGTGGTATCTTATTGTAGTTTTGACTTGCATTACTAATGATTAGTGATACTGAACATCTTTCCATGTGTCTACTGGCCATTTGTACATCTTTGGAGAAATGTCCATTTGCCCACTTTTCCATCAGATTGTTGTAGTGGTGTTTTTAAGTTATAGGAGTGCTTGATATATTCTGGCTATCAATCCCATGTCAGATAGATGATGTGCAAGTATTTCCCCCATTCTGTAGATTTCCTTCTTACTGTTAATAGTGTCTTTTTTTAAAAGATTTTATTTATTTTAGAGAGAGAGCATGTGAGTGGGGGGAAGGGCAGAGGGACAAGGAGAGAATCTTAAGCAGACTCCATGCTGAGTGTGGAGCCTGACATGGGGCTCGATCCCACAACCTGAGATCATGACCTGAGCTGAAACCAAGAGTTGGACACTCGACTGACTGTGTCACCCAGGTGCCCCAATAATTAGTTTTGTTTTGTTTAAGTAACCTCCAAGCCCAACGTGGAGCCCAACATGGGGCTTGAATTCAAGACCCTGAGATCAAGACCTGAGCTGAGATCCAGAGTCAGATGCTTAACTGGCTGAGCCACCCAGGCACCCCAACAGTGTCCTTTGATGCACTAAAGTTTTCCATTTTGATGAAATCTATTTTCTCTGACTTCTCTCTCTTTTTTTTTTTTAACCTGTGCTTTTGGTGTCACATCCAAGAGATCATTGCCAGATCCAGTGTCGTGAAGATTTTGCGCCAAGGTTTCTTCTAAGCGTTTTATAATTTTAGCTCTTACATTTAGGTCTTTGGTCCATTTTGAGTTAATTTTTTATGTGGTGTCAGGTAAGAATCCAACTTTTTTTTTTTTTTTTTTTTTTTGCATGCAGATGTTGTTTTCCCAGCACCATTTGTTGAAAAGGCTATCCTGACTTTACTGGATAGTAGTGAAAATCGTTTGACCATATATATGAAGGTTTATTTTTGGGCTCTCCAGTATAATCCATTGGTCTAGATGTCTGTCCTTATGCCAGCACCATAGTGATTTGATTACTCTAGCTTTGTAGTAAGTTTTGAAATCAGGAAGTATGAGACCTCTAACTTTGTTCTTTTGTTACGATTGTTTTGGCTGTTCAAAGTCCTTTAAGATTCTGTATGAATTTTTGGATGGATTATTCTATTTCTGCAAAAATCATCATTGGGCTTTTGATAGGGATTGCATTAACAAAGCAACTTTTTAAAAATATTTGTTCATGTAGCTTGTCATCCTTATTCTAACTTGGATGTTCTCGGAGCCTATGAAATTGTAGACACAAGAGTGTTCCTAGGGTATGGATCCCAAAACCGGCTTCCTCTTACTCTATGCCCTGGCCTTTTCCTGCCCACTTTCCTTGGTGGTTCTCATGTGCCCCCCCTTCTGTATCTGGAATGATCCTCTGCAAGAAGGATTGAACAGAAAACTGTATTTAAGCCCATGCCCTTAATATTAGACCTTGATCTAATCCTCGCCCTCCAGGTTCAAGGAATCCTTCAGAACCACTTAGTGGATTGAGTGAGGTTCCTGGGCCCCTCTGTGGTCTGGTGACTAACAGAGTTGTAGAGAAATTGACCTGAGCAACTCTGAAAACAGTCTCTAGCCTGTGTGGCTAGAGTCCATGCACTTTCAAAAAAAAAGAAAAAAAAAACTGGTTTCAATTAGTCTAACAAATTTGAATGCTCAAGATTGACACCTTGACAAATTATAGGAAATTGCAAACATTTTCCCAGACCCAATTATCAGGTCTTTTCCTGAAGAGTACTAAGAGGATTTAGGCGGGAAACTTCCCCAGGGCAGGTTCAAAATCGCAGTGGGGGTGATAGGAGCTGGGATAGGAGCCGAGACAGTTTCCCGGTGCCCCTGCTGGCATCGGGACCAGACCACCAACGTCTCCCTAACTGGGAGGCTGGGGACAGAAGGGACTGGGGACCAGTGTTGGCCCTCTCGGAGGGAGAGAGGAAGAAAATGCTTATTTATCTGCCTTAGACAGTATTTTCATTTAGAAAGTATTTTGGTTACTGTCAGGGAAGGTTAAGGCTGGTTGCCAGAAAAACCAAACTTTTCCCCTCCCCACAGGAGGATTAATGTTCTCCCTAAACCCTTTAAAAAAAAAAAAAAAAAGCCTTTTCTCTTCTTCAAAGACATCCTGTCTGCAGTGTTTCAAATGAGACTTTTCCTTCTTGTGGTGGTTTGTCAGTTGGTGGTGGGTGAACCTTGGAAGCTGGTCTTTCAGAACTGAGACGTTCAGGCTGCAGGGCGCAATCCCCTCCAGGGTATAAAATCTGTTCAGGCGGTTAAGAAATGAATTAGAGTAGACTGTATTAGCGTTTATTGCATAATAATAAGACTATGCCTTGATAGTTTCCAGTTTTGCATGTGGATATTTGGATGTTTATTGGGTGTGACGTAATGTGTCATTCTTACTATTTAGTAGTCAAAACTTGTTAAAGCCATTATTTTTAAAATTATCTTTGGCTAAACAAGGCCTGGTCATGTTCGCATGCTAGCCATTCTCAGCAAAATGCCATGCTAAACAAATACACGCAAATAAATAAAGTTCTAAAAAGGAGCCATTTCAGATTAGTTTTGAACCTAGTCCTTATTTGGGCCTTCTGGTTTGATTTCCATTTTGTTGGTGACATTTTCCAAAAGAATAGATTTAATATAAGTAGGTATTAATAAAATATTTATTGCGTATTTTATATAGAAAATAAGTATTTGATTTAATGGAAAAGTGTCTCCCCAACGTCAGTCGTTCACAGACTTGAATGAGTTTTGCCAAATCTGTGAACTCTTTTTGTTTGTTCTATATTTTCCTTAAACTGACTCAAATTTTAAATCGCCGTCTACTATCCATGAAACTGTTAATTTATATATGTGCTAGTTATCTCTTCTAATATTGCAATAAAATAAATATCTGACTTTAAAAATATAAAAATACTCATTCACCTCTGAAGCTAATAATACAGTGTATGTTAATTAAATTGCATTTAAATAAAAAATTGTTTAAAAATATTCACCCATGTGCCATTGAAAGCAGTCTCACCTACTTCGGTGGCCCACATACCATTGCTGGAGAAATACTAATGTTCAGAACATTCTTTTATGCTTTTCTCTTTTCTCCCTCTTAGATTCCTTTGCTGTAACAAAGGCTTGTATACATGAGAACAGAAACTAGAGCTGTTCCTTATTAGGGAGAGAAGTGCTCTTAATTTTAAAGAACTCTCCCCACCTTCCCTCCTCCAGGCTTGTTTTCATAGAATACCAGCATTTCTGAGTTCACAAGCTCCTCATACAAGGCTCTCTTTGACCCAGCCAGTTTTCTCTGACGTTTAGTACTAAACATCTTAAGAGAACCATGGAGGCGGAATGCTTGAAGGTAAAGAAACACCTGTATGTCACAGCCCAGAGTAACAACAGACCTTGGGGCGGGGGGCTGCATTCTCTGGCCTCAGCCTCACAGGGCCTCTGGGAGACCCACTGAGCTTTGAATGGAAGTGGAGCTGAAAAGGCTCTAGAGAAGCTTATCCTCTTTCTTACAAATGAGGCAGCCGAGGCCCAGAGGGGCAAAATGACATATGTAGGGTCACACCATTGGCTGGTGACAAGGCTTAAGGCTTGGCTCACCTACCCACATCTCTTTCATATTTATTTCACTATCTCAGAAGCATGGTGAGGACAGTCTCATGCCAGGCATCACAAAATCCTGGCAATAGAAATGGCTGCTTTCCAAAGAAAAAGGAACAAACCCCAAATAGCCACTTCAGCCAAGGTCACTGGTATGATACATTCAGAATGACAGGAACATGGCAAGACCACTCATGACCTGGAGCCCCTTAACTATTAGGGGATTTCTAGCCATGACATAAGTGCAAAGTATACATGGTCTTATCCTCAGGTGCTCTGGTGACCTGTTACCCTACTCAGGAAACTCCTGTTCTGGAAACCAAATTCAGATCATCTCTACCTTTTCCAGCTATGACAAATAGCCCTGAAATGTCCCCACAATTCCATAACCAGGGGAGCCCAGGCTAAATGCCAAGTAGAAATTCTGAAGCTCTGAGTCCTGATTTTGTTTTTTGTTTTTGCCAGAGTTGAGGCTGAAGAGTTTTAATAAAACTCTAATGACTAATCAGAAGTCTGTGTCCCTGTTGCCTTACATGTGAATTGCGAAAGCCAAAACTACCACCCTACAGTTCAAAGGCCACCAGAGTTTCCTATGCTCTGGCAGGCTATAGGGCACAAAGATGAGTCAGGGAGGGGGGACCAGTGGATAGCCAGCCAACCTATAGCAGAAACGTGGCGTGGCAACTCAAAGGTCATTGGCTCTGTGAAGCTTTCCCAGATGGGGAGAATTAATGGATCCCAACCCTTAAGGCTCACGGTACTTTGTACAGCCCTCTGCAGTCCTTACATTGTTCTCTGCTTTCTTTGAGGCCTGTTGCCTCTTTAGACAGTGAGTTCCTAGAGGGCAGGAGCTGTATTTTATTCTCCTGGATCCCCAGTGCCTAGCGTAAGTAGGTGGCCCTCTAAAATCCGTGTGTGGAAAGGTATGAACAATGTCCCGGGGAGCAGGGAAAAATGCCGTGTGATGTAAACCAAGTGATTCATTCAGCTTTAGGGTCTCACTGTGACGGAGAAGGCATTTGAACAGGGGTTTAAAAGACAAGTAGGAGTTTCTGGGAGCCTTTTTGGCATAGCCCAAGGAGTGACAGCGTGAGTAGACGTCATGCCTACATCATGCGAGCCCTTTCCCCCTCCTGGCACCTTGCGTCTGAAGGAGGCACAGCCTCAGCTTGGTCTGTACCCGAGCCAGGTGTCTGTGTAACTCTGGATCAGTCGTGAGCCAGTTAGTCATTGGTGAAATTCTAGCTGTGTATGTTAGTGTTAGAAATACACAGATGTGCTAGGTAGGGGCATTTGTCAAAACCATTTCAAGTAGGCTTTATAGAAGTTCCAAGGAACGTGTGGGAGCAGAGAAGTCATACTGACCCTTGTACTTATGCTCAGTGGAATGTGCCCAAGACTTCTTTAGGAAAGCGGGGTGCACCTCTGACTGTGATGTAGTTCTTATAACAATGTCCATTGTTACAACTGCCCCCAAAGACCCCCTTTTCTTTAGTACTTATTTTCTAACAAATGATAAAATTCATTAACTGTGTTAATTACCATTTGTTCCTCTGCTGGAATGTAATCTCCACGAAGGCAAGGGCCTTGTTTTTTCGCATTGGTGTATCCCAGCTACTGAGAACAATGTCTTACATACACATTAAATGAGTGAATATTGGCATGAGTGAAGATATTGAATGAACAAGTGAGTGAATACTTCTGCCCTAGATCTGAGCCCAGGTAAAGGGAAAGACAGTTGTCCTAAGAGAAGTGGAACTCGGGATTGGAGGTCACTAGTATTTCCTCTGGAGAGCCAGCCTTTACGTATAGGCTGCCTCCTTTCTAGTAGCTGGGCCTGCTTGCGCCCCACCAAGGATGTCATGAACATACCCAAGCAACAGAAAAGTTGATGCCTCGGAAGCCCTCTCAAATGGCTCTTGTTTAAATATATCCCCCATCCAACGAGGTAGCTGTGATGATTCAGTCCCGAGAGCACTGTGTCGGGAGTCCTGGGTTCAAGTTCCACCTATGCCCACGTCTAGCTATGTGGTTTCGGGTCAGTCGTTAGCCGTCCCTTGAGCCTCCATTTCCTGACTCATGAAAAGGGGGCAGTGAGCCCGTCTTCACGGTGTGCCTAGCACTGTACCTCCTGATACCGGGAGGCCGTCCGTAAGCAGCGTCCGGCCTGTGGAGACCCTCGGAAAGGCCGGCTGTGTGGGTGGGTTCGTGAGCCTGTTTCCAAGCCAGTCTCCAGCTCTCCCCAGGAAAAGATCCAACAACGCCCCGTGAGTTTTGTTAGGGAGGACTGTGCAGCAGCCCCCGCTCCAAACCCAAATCCCCAGTAAGTCAGGAAGATGTATGTGTTTTAAAACATTGGGAGGTCTGCTTTTGATCACCCTGGAGCTGTGGCTTCCCGGAGCAGCTGGGAGTGAGTGGAGGGAAGCGGCTCCTCTGCTGGGAGTTCTCCGGGCTCGGCGCTCATGTCCCACACAGGGGCTGCCTGCGCTCGGCTTTGGCGGCCGTTGACTTTTAAATCATAAAAAGCCGCTCTATACACGGTTTACTCTGTTGCTAGAAGGCAGTGGAACATAGGTATTAAAAAAAAAAAAAAAAAAGACAGAAGAAGCAGCCGTTAATCCCGCCAGGCTTCTGGGCACTGGAGCAGTTGCGGATGACAAAAGTTAATTAGAAACATGAGCAGTTTAACTGAAAACACTTGTGACATTCGGAAGGGCAGCCTCTCCGGTTGGAGAATTTTTCCTGGGGAACCGTTGCGGGAGAAAGTGGCTGCTGCTAGGTAAGTCATGTCATGGTGACTCTGCAGACGCGGACGTGCCCTTTGGGGGCTCAAGGGCCACGTCCTGTCTGTCCCGTGCCGCGGGCGGGTGTGGGGTGCGGGTGGCGCGGTGCTGGGCTCAGTTGTGACATGCCTTCCCTGCCCCTTTCTCTCTGACAGCTGCCCTAATGTGGGCGACAGAGCGACGTGGTTCCAAGCACTCCCGGAGGAGGGCTTCGCCGTCCTCCTTTCTGGGATATGGGCCCCCTTGGTGGCGAGCAGAACTCCAGTGTGGAACCCCCCCTTCTCAGAACCACTCTGATTCTCAGTTTGGAAGTATCTTGAGGCTTTTCTGAGGAAAGAGTCTGGCTGGGGAAACACTCCCCAAGCGCCAAGGGGAAAGCCTTGACTTTCCGATAACCTGTGTGTTTTCATGCCTACGGTGAAGCCATGTGGTTGATACTCTGAAGCTAAAAAATCTTTTTTGAGCCTCGCCTGAATCATGTCTATACTGCTTTCAGAGTATCAGCATAGGAAAAACGCATATGCTTTGATAGGACCTAGCAACTTCCTCGGGCAATTATTCTTCTGTAAAGATTATGCTTGGTCTTTCTTTCTTTCTTTCTTTCTTTCTTTCTTTCTTTCTTTCTTTTTCTTTTATCTTGTTTTAATGTCCCTCTTACATTTTCTTAAAGTTGGCTAATTCCCCATTATTTCGCGTAACTGGGAACTTGGGTTGTGGGTTGAATAATTCAAAACAGTCGACATTTCCTACGTCTTCCCTACACACCATAGTAGTGATACAGGTTTTTGCTAGTTTGTGTTTCCATAAACGTTTGCTTAATTGTGCTTTGCACATGTTGGTGGTAAGATCGGCGTGCCTTTGCACAGCATATACCGGAATATGCCGACGAATGTGAACGGTGTGTGATGGAGAGCAGCTGGCAGGTAGGATTTAAAATCAAACCACAGGTAATGCACTGGGCAGGTCGTGGCGCCACCTGGCATTTGGGTCGAGAGTGATGGGCTGTGGAACCATGGCCCACCCTCCCTCACCCTCAGTGCAGGTCCGTGGGCATAATTCGGGTTTCCTTCTCTTCCCCATCTCTGCAGAGCCATTGGCGAGCCCAGCCTCCTCCCACCCCGGAATGAGCGAAAATGCACCAGCTCCTTTGGAGAGCGGCAGCAGCTCCAGCCCTGCTAACAGCAGCGCCTCGTCGGCCATCCCGCAGCCCGGCGCTGCCTCCAAGCCCTGGCGCAGTAAGTCGGTCAGCGTGAAGCACAGCGCCACATCGTCCATGCTCTCGGTCAAGCAGCCCGTGCCCGAGGCCCCCAGGCCCGCCCCTGAAGCCATGAAGCCGGCCCCCAACAATCAGAAGTCTATGCTGGAAAAGCTCAAGCTTTTCAACAGCAAGGGGGCTTCCAAGGCAGGCGAGGGCCCGGGGTCGCGGGACACGAGCTGCGAGCGGCTCGAGATTCTGCCCAGCTTTGAAGAGAGCGAAGAGATGGAGGCCACCGGTCGCTCGCTGTCCACGGCAGGTCCCGCTTCCAACAGCCCCAAGATCGCACTCAAGGGCATCGCCCAGAGAACTTTTAGCCGGGCGCTGACCAACAAGAAGAGTTTCCCGAAAGGCAACGAGAAAGAAAAGGAGAAACAACAGCGAGAGAAGGAAAAGGAGAAGAGCAAGGACCTCGCCAAGAGAGCCTCTGTGACAGAAAGGCCGGACCTCAAAGAGGGGCCGAAAGAAGACCCCAGTGGGGCAGTGGTGACCGAGATGCCAAAAAAGTCCTCCAAGATCGCCAGCTTCATCCCCAAAGGGGGAAAGCTCAACAGTGCCAAGAAGGAGGCTACAGCCCCTTCCCACAGTGGAATACCAAAACCAGGAATGAAGAGCATGCCCGGGAAATCCCCAAGTGCCCCTGCCCCTGCCAAGGAGGTGGAGCGGAGCCGGGGTGGGAAGCCGAGCTCGGGGCTCCCCCAGCAGAAGCCCCAGCTGGACGGCAGACACTCCAGTTCCTCCTCCAGCCTGGCGTCCTCAGAAGGAAAAGGCCCTGGAGGGACCACCTTGAACCACAGCATCAGTAGCCAGACTGTCAGCGGGTCCGTCGGGACCACCCAGACCACAGGAAGCAATACCGTCAGTGTCCAGCTACCTCAGCCCCAGCAGCAATACAGCCACCCCAACACTGCCACCGTCGCGCCTTTCCTGTACAGGTAGGTGCGGCCACCTGCACGCCCATCCTGGGCCATGGGCCAAGGAGCCTCTCTGGTAGCCTCTAGGTCTTTGAGGGCGGGAATCGGGCCTGCCTTCCAGGAGCATGAACGCTAAGCAAGGGCTTTGCTCCTAGTAGAGCTGTGCACGTGTGCTTGAGGGAACAGTTAGCCCGGCATGGCTTGGCGGGGAGGGTGGGAGAAAGCTAAAGAGAGGGGGCAAAATTCGAGCTGCCCCCCAGCATGAGGAGGAGTGTGCCAGGCATGTGGGGACCCGGGGGACATTTATAGAAGCAGCCGTAGCATGAGCAGACATGGCGGGTGGTTTGGTATCACTCCCCTCGACAGGCCCCTGCGTCAGTCCTAACGGGTCCTCAACAGACTTCAAAAAATGAAAAACACAGAAGTCACCTTGCCGACTACCCGAGGCTTCTTCTCACAGAGGGGTTTGTCTTAAACTTCTAGATGCTCACAGCATTTTTTTCTTACTACATCGCACATGGTAAGTGCTTTTTCAGTCCTTGCTGTGTGCTAGACTCTTCTGAGAGGAGAGCGGGAGCAAGGGACCAGTTCTAGAAGAACAGAAGAACCAGGTTATATTGAGACAAGCGTGGATGTTGGCTTGTCTGACTCCGTCCTGTCCCCCGGTCCCTCTCTGTCTCTAATGGCACATCCATGGGACCACGGGAGAGCACGTGGAGCCCGGGGCTGCTTGCTCTGTGTGCGGGGGGCCTGTGAGAGCCTCTGATGGCTCAGCCGGCCCCGCACACCTTTGTGGAACGGAAGACACTGGCTCCGGGGGGGGGGTACTTGACACATGCAGATGAGTCCTCTCCAGCAGGTGGTAGCAACCCCAGCACTGCTTTTAAGGGAGTCCCAAAGCCTTGCTCACAGTGCTCAGCTCCACCCTGTACTTGAGATGCGTAGAACTTTTGCTCGCTCTGCACGGCTGAATGTTCACCTGCGTGGCCAAAGGGGACCGAAGATTGAATGCCATGTTCTAGACGCGTACTGTGCAGCTTCTGCCCTAAGCAAAGACACTTATACACTGTACACACACACTCGTACACCCACAAGCGTGGACATACGATGATAGTCACAAGTATGGAGACACATTCACATTCCTATACAAAATACTAGTGTGCATATGCCCACACTTTCAGCTTCCTGTGTTTATATGGTTCCCCAAAGAATTGGCTCTCCCCTCTCCCTGCCCGAGTTGTACTCTGGGAGGCTTTGTTACCAACAGCGGCTGGAAAGACTGGCCCGAGTGATTCAGAGCAAAGCCAGGCAGGTCCAGCCCGTGAGGGAATGCCAGGCTTCTTCTCCTCGTCCCTCTTTCTTTCTCTTCGGCTCACCCTCCCCTTCAGCAGGGTCACGCCCGGACTTTTTAATTGGGAGAAGGTCATCGCTTTATTCCAGCAAGTCATCAGCTCAGCTAACCGTTGGAGAAGAGTGCCGGGGCTTGGATAATGACTCAGCGCTCCTCTCCACGCAGGGCTTTGAATACAGTTGTTCTCTGAACCATGGAGGCAACTGAATTGCTCCCCACGAAATTTTTATCATTCCAATAACATTAATAGTCTTGAGGTCATGCATATTCAAGCCCCTGCTCACAGATTCGTGCATTTTCTAAATTAAAGTACAGGATGGTCTTTGGTCATCATCAGTTTCACTCCCTCTTTCTTTTTTTCTGTAATCATTGGAAAGGTTGTAAAACATTTAACCTCTTTAAAATTGCAAGCTTTTCTGCGAGAAGAAAACTCTTAACAAAAGAGCAAATGCCTGACAAACACGAGGAACGAGAAAATGTCATGCTAGCTGTCAAGCTGCATTTTTATGTTCACGTTCATCCCGTACGATATGTCTTTCTGGCCCCTCCGACGTGCCTTTCCTTGTCGGGTGAACCAGAAGGGGAATCGGGATGCCTGGGCTCTGTCTTATTAGCTTGTGATTCCCTGTGTAGTCTTGGGCCCTGCCTACGGGGGTAGCTATGGAGAGTATGCACCAAGTATGTGCAGAGACCCAGCTAAGGGCTTTTTGTTCCTTGGCTGGTATGATCATGCCGGAGACTCCATGAGCTAGCTACTTTGGAAATCCCCATTCTGTAGGTGAGCAAACTGAGGCTTAGAGTAATTAAATAACTTGTACCAAGTCCAGAGCTAATAGCTAGAAGAGCTAGTATTAAAACCCAAGTCTGTCTAACTAGAGGGACCGAGTTCTTAAGCCCGAAACAATCTTGACTCTCTGAATCACTGTGTCTCTCTGAACCACATTGTCCCCATCTGTAGAGTGAGATTGGATCAAATGAGGGGATTTTTTTAAATGAGTTAAACTCCCTTGTGCTCTAAAATTCGCTTGGGGTGCCTGGGTAGCTCAGTCGTTAAGCGTCTGCCTTCTGCTCAGGTCATGATCCTAGCGTCCTGGGATCGAGTCCCGCATCAGGCTCCCCGCTAGGCGGGGAGCCTTCTTCTCCCTCTGCCTGCCACTCCCCCTGCTTGTGCTCGCTGTCTTTCTCTCTCTCTCTGGCAAATAAATAAATAAAACCTTTAAAAATTAAAAATAAAATAAAATTTGCTCAAGTTCATGGCTCACTGCAGATAATTTGCACTGCCCCCTCCCGAATCTGTCCATGTTAGTGATATTACCAAGGCATAAAAGAAAGACAAATCATCTTCTAAAATCACTCTGAGTGAATTCTGTTTATCAGTTTAGAAGTAATTCTGGACATCTGTCACTTGACACCTGACCGAATGCTTGTGTCCTATCACGTGTGATTCTTGTAGCAGCCAGGGGAGGTCACTGTTGTAAGCCCTGCTGCACAGATGAGGGCCCTGAGGGTCAGAGGTGTGACGTGACTTCTCAGATGTGCATGGCTACCTCCAGCCAGCTCTACTCCTACACCTCGGAGGGTTCAGACTCCAAGTCTAATGCTCCTTCCTGTACACAGCATCTTTCTAGACTTAAAAATTTCTCATTTGATCATTCACCACACCCTAACTCTCTGCTCTACATGTGAACTTGACCAGCCCCAGTTCTTGTAGGTACATATCAAAAAAGCCAGTCTTTGCTTTCAGAGAGCTGTCTAGTTGAGGAAAGATTATTAACTAGATCCCATTGTAATGTATCGGCATCAGGCGAGTAAGAGCCCTGTAGAAACACACAGGGGGAACCAACAGCTAGCACCGCCCAGGGAGGCTTCCTGGCCAAGATGACATGGGAACTGCATGTGGGTGAAAGGCAGATTGGGAGCAAAGTGAAGAAGAAAGAGGAAAAGAGCCTTTGGGCACAGGTCACGGTAACTACAAAGACAGAACTGCCAAGGGCATGATGTGATCTTGGAAGGGAGAGAAGACAAGGGTGGAACACAGGGCGGGGCTATGCGTAAAGGGCAGGAGTGGCAAGAGACAAGGCTGGAAGTGAAGGAAGAATCCCCAGTGGGCACGGTCTTCCACAGTAAGGACTTCAGAACTTTCTCTGTGGGCAATGGAAACTATCAGAGGCCTTTCGTCAGAGTGATGTGATCACATCAGTATCACAAAAATCAGTGGAGGATGGTGTGGGGAGTAGACCAGACCTACAAACAGTCTAGAATAGAGAGCACAGATTCAGATGCCTGATTCAGACCCAAAAGGTAATATAAATCAGCAGCTTGGGGTAATGGGACCGGGGCAGGAGTTCCAGGCCTCTCTGGAGGGAGCAACCATCCCTTGGGACCAGCAGATGGCGCCCTGCAAGAAAGTCAATCAGGACTTTCTTGTTTCTGCTGAAAGAAAAAGAAGAGAAAGGGACAAGGCAGAAATCCAGATATTTCTTGCGAAATCTCCCAATTTTAAAACGTTGAAATGAATTCAAAAAACGTTAAAATACTACACAGACCAGTAAGAATCCGTGGGCTGGTTCCAATACTTGGCTGCCGTTTGCAGCCTCCGGGCTGGAGGCAGTGTACCTGTTTACACGGTGCTTACAGGGCAGAGATGATGAGAGCTTCGGCTCTGGCCTGGGGGGTCAAGAAGAACCATGGGAATCCAGATATCCTCAAAGGTTGGAGATTGCAGGAATTTGGAACTGATGGCTTCATTTGGAGGGCAAAGGCGGGGCAGGATAGATACGAGGTTTCTCGGTACATCCCCCACGTTTAAGACAGTTCGCATTCTTGGCAAACGTTTTCTTCATAGAGAGTGAAATCTGGTTGAATGAGCTCAGGATGCTAATGAATTAATAATGCTACACCCAGGGTTATGCATCTGAGTGCAATTACGACATTTGCATGCCATGCCTAAGTCAGCAGACGTGGTTGTGGCAAGAACGCGTTGCATGAAGCAGTTGCCTTGATTTGCTTGACAAATGAGGGCACAGAGAAGGTTTGGGGAAGTACAGATTTCAGTCAAGTGTTGAAATAATGATCAATGAGACCTTTCATCTCCGAAGATCTGAGCTCTGAATCAGAGACGTACAGGGCAAACACACCTGCTTGGCACCCACTCCTGACTGGCTTTATAGTCACCTTTTCAGAGACGGCCATGTCAGGAAGATTTGGGGAGGGCCGTGGGGCTGTGAATGGAGTCATCTTTATGCTTGACGTGCTGGCATTGCTGAGTACTTAGAAGTTGCTCTTTGGCAGAGGTTAAATGATCCAAACCACGCGGTACTCTCCAGCATTTTGCTGGCTAGACCTAGCTCCCTGATGGGGATTCAGAGAAGCATTCCCCAGTGAGGGATTGCAGACCCTCCGTTTGGGCAATGAATATTTCATCTGTTACAGTTCGGTGGCTCTCTCTGTCTCTAGGACCTCGCTCCATGTGCGCTGATGAATTATTTAGAGTCAGTCTGCTGGTCTGCTGTTCTAAAGCTGCTTGTAGGAGGGAGTGATGGTGGGTGCTGTGGTCAGACCACAGTGGTCCTGATGTGGTAGCTACTGCTCGTGACAAGTGTGTCTGCTTTGGTTTGTGTGTGAAGGTCCCAGACAGACACCGAAGGGAACGTGACTGCTGAATCCAGCTCCGCGGGTGTGAGCATGGAGCCCAGCCACTACACCAAGAGTGGACAGCCTGCTCTGGAAGAACTCACTGGTGAGTATGGAGCCCCTGTGTCTGCTGGTGATGAGGCCTCCTGTATGACCACCTCTGGAAGGGCACAAACCCAGCTTGACTCGAAGTTGCTTTACTATTGCATTGACAGATGAGCTAAACAAACTTCTTTTTTTTTTTTTTTCTTCTTCTCTTTCTTCCCTGTCCTCTCTCACACAATCCACTGCCTTGTCCCCAGAATTCTAAATGAGTCTCTTACTGATTGGCAGATCCTATTTTTATATATATTTCATCTTGTTCATGTACGGGGTCTGGGCTGCTCTGACACTTAACCTTGAATCTCCTTGTTTAGTCTTCAGATACAGTCACTTTCAAACAAGATCTGGAGCTATAAGATACTGTCTTTTTTTCTCTCCTGTGTGGAAGCACTGATTGAAAATGCATTCTTAGCATCCTCCATTAATCGGAAAGAAAAATACAGCATGCTTCTTTTACCGAAAAGAAACAACCGAGCAAATCTAAATTTTATTTCAGTATTACCTAGACGATGATGATTAAAGGGGTATTATGTTATGTGAAAACATAAAATCCACAGTTGTCATGTAGTTAATTCCACAGATACTGGTTTATTAATGTTACACTGTCATATTCTTAAAGGAGAAAAGTTAGCTGACGAGTTAGGATTCCTACCATGGTGCATTTGGAGTTACCACCGCCTCTGTCTGTCTTCCCTGTTCCCCAGCTCTGTGCCCTCTCTTCCAGCAACTTCTAATCAGGGAAGTAAGTGGTAAACCACATATTTAGCAGTGGTTGTGTTATTCTTCGCATATCTTACCACTTCCAGAGTCGGGTTAAGAATTGAATCCATGTTTAAAATCCATTTATTAGACTAAATATCCATGACCACACCATTTTAATAGCCACATTACAGCTGTGGAATTGGTCTGCAGCCCACGTGATGGAATCGTACCCATCTCACCATTAACTCTGAAGATTAATTTCAGAGGATCTGAGCGATTTAACTATTTCCTTCTGGGTCTGCTGGCTGGGCACAGTGATGGGGCAGAGTTTTGAAGCCATTTATAAATGATCCATCTTGCAGTGGCTCAGGGCCCCACATTTGGGATTGATTTGGTGCTTCCTTCTCACCAAGCTCTGTGGCCCCCTTGCAGATGAGGACACGGCTAGCCCAGCAAAAGGGCCCGCGACGAGAAGGGCGTGGCGTTCAGCGACTGCTCAGGTCTCCACACGCATTCCAGACCGTGTTCTTATGTGCACACATCAAAGGGGCCGGTCCAGCGCGCCAAGAGCCCGGCATGTATCAGATGTGTGTCCCGTGGAGTAGTATGGATTCATGTCAGACACCAGGCTCGGCAAAATTCACATTTGAAAAACTAAAGCAGCAGCCAGGGAACATTCCACATCACACTTAAATTTCAGAGTGACAGATTACAGCCTGTGATCTTTCACCGGTTTTTCTCTTTCTCCATGTGTTTCCTTTGCATCAGGCCTGCACAACCAAGGAAGAACACAGAGAACCTGAGACGCTGTAGTTGGTTTGGGGGACAGATCTGTGCAGCCAGTCTTGCACTCTGGTTCTCGTGAAGTCTGATGGCATGGGTCACTGATGGGAATTTTATCCGTCCATCCGTCCTTCCTTCCTTCCTCCCTTCCTTCTTTTCCTCCTTCCTTCTTTTCTTTTTTGCTGATGGGAATTTCTTAATCAGAGTGGCTTATCTTTACATTCAAGCAGTAGAAATCAAATGTGTGACTGTACTGTCAATTATCTTATGGAGACAACGAGTAGTACAAGGTTAAATTAACTTATCCACAGCTGATCCCTTGAAATGACAATGAATAGTAGGTGTATTTAGAAATGGCTATTTAGGGGGCATCTGGGTGGATCAGTCATTTGAGTGTCCGACTCTTGATTTCAGCTCAGGTCATGATTTCAGGGTCATGAGATCGAACCCCTCACTGGTCTCCATGCTTACTTGCTCGCTCTCTCAAAAAAAAGGGGGGGGGAGAAAAAAAAAGAAATGGACAATGGACATTTAGGAGACATTTGACCAGTTGCTTTGTTCTTCCCCTCCTTTAGGTGGGGAATTAGGTGGATCTTCCCATGGTGCTTTGTCATTTGCATAGCATTACAGCTGAGACCTGCATCTTGGGTTGTAGAGTTAGAAGGGAGCACACACACCTGTTTATTCTCCAATCCATGAATCCCTCCTGTCCATCACTGATGAAATGTCTTTCAGTCTCTGCTTGAATATTTGTGCCAGGAAGTTACTCCTTCATAAGGCAGCCCTTCCATTTGTTGTTGATTTTAGTAACAGAATTCTTTATTATTTTGTTTCTAATCACTCTCCTGTGATCAGATATAAGCCATCTAGATGTAATCCAGCTCTTGTAGCTCATAGATAATTTCCTCTCTTGGCCATACAACAGCTTCTTCCTTAAGCCTCCTTCCTCCAAATGAAAATCCCAGGTTCCTTCCATGTTTCTCTCATAACACCCTGACATCCTCCAAACTCAGTTCTACCTGATCAGAACGTGGTGTCCTCTCCATCATGACCAGTGGTCCGAGGGAGGCTGACCTTGCACATACAGGAGCGCTGCCGAGAGCCACTGGATAGCTTACGATCCCTGTATATGGGCAGAGGGAGCCTCTCTTTCCTCCAGAGCGTGGTGGTGGTCTTGTTCTGTTGGGGCTGTGAGTTGGTAGAGGAATCTTACATCATCCGAGGAGGCAGAACTGGCAATTCAGAATGTGATCACCTGAGCAAGGCGGCTGGGTCCCCGGTTTGCCTTTCGGCGTTGCTCTTAGAATCTGGTATGTGTAGAGCTCTGAGGGGAGCAGACATTTCCCAGCAGAAACCCCCCACATACCCCACCCCAGGCGGAAACAGGAAACTCAACTCCAGCAAGCCTTCATTTTGTGCCAGGGATATCGTGTATATCTTCATTTGATCCTCCGACTGACCCTTCCAGGGAGGGTTTTTATCCCCATTTTAGAGATGGCATTTGGAAAGATAAGTGACTTACTCCAAGTCAAGGGGCTAACCAGCAACAGTGCCAGATTCAAGCCTTTATCTGTCAAAATGCAGAGAGTCTGTGCTTTTTCTTTAACCCTACATTTTTGGACAATAAATATGTCTCAGGCATTAACCAAATATTTTTGGACAATAAGGATGTCTCAGGCATCTATAGATTTGTGTGACAGTTACGAAGAGTAAGGGTGAGATACCATCCCATGTCAAAGATCTTTGAATTTCTAAAGGAGAGTTAGCAGACGAACATGTCAATTAGGAGAGACTTGAAGAAATAAGTATAATTATTATGCTTTGGTATGTGATTAATTAATTAATTTGAAGCTGTGTGCCTAGACTTAGCTTTGATAAATGTGTACTGCAGGGCCTAGAGCTGTCCAAAGGGTCAGTACCTTTTTGGCCTTCTTACATAGATAGAATGTGGCCAAACTGACAGCAAAAGATATTTACCTGATGGCCCCAGGAGCAAGATGCAGTTACATTCTTCCAGCACCACTCGGGGGAGGGAGGTGAGTAAACATTCATCACTGCTTTCTTTTCAAAACACATGCGTATATATATTTTTAAAGAATCGGGTAGGAAATGCAAGCTGGACCACTTTTCAGATAAGGGAAAAATGCCTTCCAACTTTCTCTTGGTTCAAAAGGGGGAGAAAATTGAAAACACTTGGCATTTTCAAGGACAAGAGAGTTGGCTAGAGCCAGTTTCCTCCATAAAATCACACATCTATCATTCGGTCCATCTGCCAGCCTCCAGGCACCACCATGTCCGCAACAACCTGTGGAAGCTGGTCTATCTCAGAACGAAAGTCAATGCTGTACATTGCTTAGCTGCCTGTTGCCTTATCAACGACGGCCGCCGCTGGGAGTTATACTTGGTGTCCGTTGTAAATCCTCCTCGCTCCTGCCCATGCGTGCTGTGTCCTTTGTGGAGATTTCTTTAGAAATGTTGCTCAACGCTTGAGATAGTCACAGGCTTTTAAGGAGGCTTGATGGTGGTTCTGCGGTCTTCTCAGCCCTCCCCAGAATTATTCTGAGGGAAAGACTCTTGCTTCCTTTCATCGTTCTTGGAGTGATTCCCCATCTCCTCTGCGCCGTGTTAGCCCAAACCAAGCGGAATAGCCGGAGAACCTAGAGCAAGGCTACTCTTGAGGGCACGTGGTTTCCCAGCTTGTATGTGACCTGTTTTTCCTGGTACTCTTGTGCCAGCTTGACCTCTGCCTGGCCTGGTGTCCTGCAGAAAATCTTGCCCTGAGAATAGAAGTCTCTTGTTCCCCCGAAGAGAAGCCCTCAATCCCCTCGACGGCTTCCCACTCTGCAGCACCAGCGGGCGTGAGTCAGGACTTGCGGTGGGCACTGCGCTCAGGCATCTCGAGACCCCATCCCATCTAATCCCTACCTCTGTCCTCTGGGGTCGGTGCTGTTACTGTCCTCATTTGAATACTCCGGCATCGGAAGGCTAGAGAGGGTTAGCACCTTTCCCCCAATCCCACGGCCGGTGAGTTAGAGGAACGAGACTTTGAGATGACATAGTAAATCTAACAGAAAGAGGCAGACCTCTCTCTGTAGAGTATTTGTGATTAATAAGTAAAGATCTTTTAGCCACTGTGCAAGTTCTGTTTACGAAGTAGGGCTGGTAGAGAGCAGCGCGTTATCACCAGTGGGTGAGAAGGTAAACTGCCTCACCTGCTTTGAGTGGGCAGAAGATGATTCGTGGGAAGGCTCAGCCCTATCTTGCATGTGTCTTTATTGGAGACCGTTTCAAATGTATTTACCCCTCAGACGAGGTGCCTTGCTTCTCCTACAAGCTAGGCTTGGCCTTTTTTAGGAGGGACTTGGAGGGGAAAGAAAGACTTCTCTCCTTGGATTTAACAACTTCCTTTGGGCGTCCATCCATCCATTTGTTCTCAAATCCTTAAGCGCCTCCCGGTGAGCGTGGAACATGGTGGGTTTCACAGAGCTCATGATCGATCAGAGAATTAAAAGCCTTAACCTCCATCTTTCCAGGAGAAGACCCTGAGGCTCGGCGACTGCGGACCGTGAAGAACATCGCCGACCTGCGGCAGAATCTGGAGGAGACCATGTCTAGTTTACGGGGGACTCAGGTCACACACAGGTATCTGCAGCGTGAATTTCTTTCTTGCTTGCTTTCTTGCTTTCTTGCTTTCTTCCTTTCCTTTCCTTTTTTTTCGTAGATTTTATTTAATTATTTGACAGAGAGGAGAGAGAGAGCACAAGCAGGCAGAGTGGCAGGCAGCGGGAGAAGTGGGCTGTCTGCTGAGCAAGGACCCTGATGTGGGGCTCGATCCCAGGACCCTGAGATCATGACCTGAGCTGAAGGCAGACCCTTAACCAACTTGAGCCACCCAGGCGCTCCTGCAGCATGAATTTCTTACTGAACTGCAGGCAACTTGATTTTCATGCAGCTTCTCCTGTGTGTGTTCATGCTGACTCAGCAATAATGGAATAAATAACTTTGATTCCCCAGGTATGCTGGAATTCACAGGGAGTGCCATGCGATGTGCAGAAGAGAAATGTAAGGAGCAAAAATGAGTGTAGACTGGTTCCTCTCCAAAGCAAACAGTTGCTAAATCCATTCGACAGAGAATATTGTGGACCAGTTCCATTTAGATTTCGCTTTACTTGCATTTTCCAAGCCTGTATTGGGCTGTGAAAATGAGCAGGTGAACTATATTTGACCTGTGTGATAAAGCGAATACCTTGAATTCCTACCCCGTCTTCTGATACACAGCGCTCTGTAATGTTGTTAGTCATGCCCGTGTATAAAACACGTAAGGAAATATTTATAAAAACTTATGATCATGTTTAAACTATGATTTAGTTGGATGAAATCTAGGATTACATTGGAAACATTCATCAGGTTGTTTTCATTGTTGAGCAAGAAGTTGAAGAAGATGCAGCCCTCAGACACCCCTCGGTGGGTTTTGGCAGAACTGAGCTTTATGGTTTGTGCTCGGGCTTTGATAATGAGGGGAAAGTCCTAGTTACCCCAGTGAACTCCCAAGGAGTCTCCTGTTCTCTGATTTCAGTCTCTTTGATAAATGAGTAGAGCAAGGAGACAGCAGGGCTTCCCCACTCCCGGCGGCTTGGGGAGATCGGGTGAAGCACTCTGGGTTCTATCTTAAATAAGGGGTCCCCAGTATGAGGAGAGTAAGGCCATTTCTAGGATCAAAGGGAAACAAAAAGCAATTGAGGCACCAAATTGATTCTTCCAGAGGACAGTCAACTTAGGGGTGGTAGTGGGGTGCCCCCCGCCAGACCTTCAGCTATGGGATGGCATGGAGCCAGCCACTAGGCCCTGGGACTCTGTGATCAAGAATGAAACATCCTGGGGCGCCTGGGTGACACAGCGGTTAGGCGTCTGCTTTCGGCTCAGGGCGTGATCCCGGCGTTGTGGGATCGAGCCCCACATCAGGCTGCTCTGCTATGAGCCTGCTTCTTCCTCTCCCACTCCCCCTGTTTGTGTTCCCTCTCTTGCTGGCTGTCTCTATCTCTGTCAAATGAATAAATAAAATCTTAAAAAAAAAAAAAAAAAGAATGAAACATCCTCCTTCCACCCTAATTACCAAAACTGACTTGCTGGGGGATGCAACTGTTGGATGGCTTTCTTGGCATGGGCTAGGATGGTCATGATGACAGCTGGGAGACCTTTGGTGGCTTTTCTGCAGGAAAGACCCTCTCTGCCCAGTCGGAGGACCCCAGTATGCTCCACGGAGGTACACTGACCAGCTTGCTTGGGACACAAGAACTGCCTGGCTGGAAAGAGTAGACGCAGGAGTCTTTCCAGTGCCAGGGATGAGCTCAGTCTCCCGGCAGGTTCAGATCCTTGTAATTTAATTTATTCTGGACCTCAAGCCTGGGTATTTACTTCTCTCCCAGGCTTTTGCCCCCCCAAAGTTTAGGTGTCCTTTTGGAGAAAATGTGGGAGAAGCAAAAGTGTGGGGGAAAGAGAGCTTTGAGTTAGAAAATCAGGGCTCTCCCCACCCGCTTGGTCCCGTGGGAGCTGAGCATGTGACAGGTGACATTGGGAGCTCCAGAGTGGAAAGGGGAGCTGGCACACAGTGTGCAAGAAGCTGTGTGCCCATGGGTACGTTATGCCCCCTCGTTATCATCACGACATTTTCTCTTTCCTTTCTTGGGTTGGGAAGAAGATGCCGATAGGGAAGATCATTTTAACAAAAGGAATTGGTAGTGGCTATCTTGTACCATGTTCTAGGGGGAGAGTCTCTGCTGGGCGTTTTCAGAGCGCTCTACAGACGTGCAGCTCCGTCTTTTCATCCTCACAAAGGAAACGTGCTGTGTGATACATCAGTGGCTGTTACCTGATCCTATTCTGTATATAGGAAATACTTCATAATTCTAAAAAAATTTGAAGAACCTATAAACTGCTGAGGGTCTGTCTAAGCCAAGGCTGGTTTTACGTTTTCAGCACATTGGAAACCACATTTGACACCAACGTCACCACGGAGATAAGCGGGCGCAGCATCCTCAGCTTGACCGGCAGACCCACTCCCCTGTCCTGGAGGCTCGGCCAGTCCAGCCCTCGGCTCCAAGCAGGAGACGCCCCCTCCATGGGCAACGGGTACCCACCTCGAGCCAATGCCAGCCGGTTCATCAACACCGAGTCGGGCCGCTACATGTACTCCGCGCCTCTGAGGAGGCAGCTGGCCTCCAGGGGAAGCAGCGTGTGCCACGTGGACGTCTCAGACAAGGCAGGAGACGAGATGGACCTGGAAGGCATCAGCATGGATGCCCCCGGCTACATGAGTGATGGGGATGTTCTGAGCAAGAACATCCGGACGGATGACATCACCAGCGGGTGAGTACCTGGGGCTTCTCTCTTTTCGCAGAGCGGGAGGCGGCTTGACAGTTTCTCTTTTTTTGGAGGGCTTTGTTTAAGTTCCCTGACGGAGATCAAACTGTCTACTTCACTTTCTGCTCTGTCAGGGCTCTGTGGTATGGCGGGGAACTCTGTGGTATGAGAGTCACCAGACGTGGGCTGCAGTCCAGACGTAGCCAGTAACTTGCTGGGGGGTCTAGCAAGGCTCCAGCAGCAGCCAGAGCGACAGTTGGTAACAAACCTATTGTGTTTGTCCTTTAAACCGAGCCTCGTACTTAAGATGGAATCCAGACTCTTTAGCATGGCCTCCCTGGTCCTGTGGGACTTGGCCCTCACCTTCCTCTCAGAGCTCCTCGTTCTCCACCCGCCGTGCTTCCTCTGCTGTGGCTGCTGCTTCTCTTCCTCGTTCTCATTAAGCTCGTAACTGGCGCCTGGGCTGTGCACTGTCTGCCTCGATTCTGTACCCCGACCTTGCCTGGCGCCCTCCTTGACCATTCAGCTGAAGTAGTTACGTGGCCTGCCCCATGCTTTCATCCTCTCCATCGTCGCCTTATGCTCCTTTGAAAGCTTATCACTATTTGAAATTATCCTGATGCCGTGTCTCTATTTTACTGTCTCCTGGACCCCTCCTGCTTACACCACAAGAAGCACCACGAAGCAGGGACATTGGCTGGCTTGTTCGCTGCCTTATCCCCAGTGCCCTCTATGTACAGGCGCTTAGAAATCGTGCTGAATGAATGAACACATGCGTCGATAGATGAAGGGACAAACCGGCCTCCCTGTGATCCATTTGCTTACATGTGAAGTTCGGGGGAGTGGTGGGACGGGGTCTAAGCCACACTGTGGCCGTGCGTGGCACGAGACGCGGCCGCCTCATTTTAGCTCCACTTCCAGGTCACTCTGGAAGCTGAAGGTCCCTCTGTTTACTTCACTTGCCTGACTTCTCCATCTGTTAGCCTCACTGGCACAGAAGTTCTCCACGGTCTTTTCCTCCTCTCCCATTCTTGCGTCCAAATTGCGGATAATAGAAATCGGGCAGAATAATCATACCGTTCCTTTCCACAGACAGAGTGATCAGGACCCCCAAGGGCGAGTCAATACTTTCATAATTTAATAATAGCTAATACTCCCACTGTGCACAGAGCACCGGGCCAGCCTTTATATACATTATCTCGTTCTGTTCTCACAGCAAACGGGTGACCTCATAATTCCCATTTTATGGATGAGTAAACTGAGGCTCTGGAGGGTTAAATAATTTGCCCAATGTCCCAAAGTGATTAGGAGGCAGAGCCCAGGGTTTGTGGCTTCAAAGCCAGAGCCTGTTATTAGACCACCTTGCCTAATACTTCATTGCTACGTTAAAATAGCACAATACTGGAGTTTATTTCAAAATTACTTTTGCTTAGGTTTTCCTGTCTGAGTAGGCATGTTCTTTTGTTCAATGAAAATCTCAGCTATAGAGGTTCTTTGGCTTTCTGGCTGTCACTTTTAGAACCATTTTGGTGAGTGAAACCTTGGAAGACAGGACCCACCAAACCCTTACGATGTGACAAATTTCTGCTTCCCAGAATGGCTGGGAACACTAATGGACTGGAAATGATCTGTGTAACTAAGAGCATCATTTTGTGTTTCTGGTTTTCCATAAGCACGAAAAATAGTCATATATACCTATTACTAAAATTGCACATACTTTAACCTTTTTATTATTATTTGGAAGACTTTTGGTATCCAGCATGGCCTCAAGATTACCACCATCAATTCCCACTGTAATATTCTACCCAAATTTTTTTTAGTTATTCTGAGATTTTTTTTAACCTATAGTAGTTCATTTTACTGTCAAGTCAGTCTTTTTTTATATATTAAATCTCTTTATTAAGTTTTTGACACCCCATATCCACTTTACCAGTGAATCCCATCAGCTCTTCCTTCAGATAAATTCAAAATCTACAGCAATTTCCCATTGTGATTTAATGGTGAAAAATGGAATATTTTATCATGGTTCAAGGCATCATCATCTGTCACCCAGACCGTTGCAACAATCTCCTATCTGGTTTGTTTCAAATCTTGTCCACTGCCGTCTATTCTCCATACAATGCCAGAGTGTTAAAGTGGGCCTTAAAAAGGCCCTACTCAAAACTTTCCAATGTTTTTTTTTCCCATTCAGAATGTGGATTGGACTTTCCATTTTTGTCTGTCTTAATCCTCAGTAGATGGTGTCTGATCTTGATGCAGTATTAACCGTGTCCACAAGGTGGAGACATTGAAACACCGCCCACTGAACTTCAGTCCTGTCCCAGTGAGACATTCCCAGTCTTTCAGCTCTTCAGCCATAACTTCTATCCCTGTGAAACAGCACCAGTGTTTACATTTCAGTTCCTGCTTCGGGAAGCTTACACTTTGAGCAAGTGAGATATGCTCAGAGCAAGTGTAGATAAAAGTGCAGAAATGTAAGCAAACCACCCAATTTTTGAAATTGGAGAACTCTGGTCTGGTTTTTCTTCCCCATTTCTTTTAGTGTAGAACTCTACTCTCAAAATGAGGAAGGGGAACCCGAAATGGCATCGATTGCTCCTTTTAGTTGTAACTCTCTGGAACACAAGTTAGGTAGGACTCTACTCAACGGAAATGCATGTGAGTTTCTGCTTCGAGGCCGCATTACCAGTTTGCCTTCATATGCTGAGTTCAGGGCAGATTCATGTCCTTCATACTCATTTCTTTTCCCTCTTATACACATGGCAACGTGGAGGTATTGAAGGACTGGGCTCTTATTTGTGCTTCAGGATCTGCTGAAGAAGACATTTCACTGAAGCGGTTGATGCGGTGGAAAGAAAACAGACTGAGATGTCAGATGGAGCCGGAGCCCTGCTCTGCCCTTTTCAAGCTCTGTGACATTAGGTCCATCCCTTCACTCCCCTAAGCCTTGCAGCACTGCAATTAATATGGTCTTTAACCTTCTACAATTAGATATTTCTCTTTGACGTTGTATCTGATTAATGGCAAATATCTGATGAAGACAGAGTTTCAGACAAGGTCTAGATGTCTTATCAACCTCCAACATCCAGACACTTGGAAACAGCGAGATGATTAAAGTTTTCATCCAGATGCTTATTTGGCTTAGTGGGAACAACCCTGATGTATGAGTAATATATAAATCCCTTTGGGGACTCTTTAAAGAAAGTTTTTGTGAAAGTTTACAGCGAGTTTATTTAGAATGCCTGACATGGAAGTTTAAGTTCTGGTTTCTGAAAACCTATGACCTTGGGTTTTTTAAAACGACGCACTGTAGCCCAGCTTGGTATATAGTAGCTGTTTTTTTGCTGTTTCCAGTTCATTGTCTCCACTGGCTATGTGTGCACGTGCACCTGTGTGCATCGTTCAGTCAGTTCTCCCTAAGGTGGGCTGAAATTACTTTACTTCCATGGAGTTTTGCTAAGAACCTAACAGCAAATGCCTTTTGTCTCTTTGAGTGTGTATTTATTAAACTCTTCCATTGCACTTTGTACGTACTTGGCGTGTCTAAGTACTTTACAAGTTGTCGCTGGACCTTGCCACTTTTATTAGATTGATAAATTGGGCTTTGGCTGTACTTAATGGAAAAGAAATGAAAATAACAGACGAAGATCTCTCTTGCTAAGTTTTGATCTGTGAAGTCAGTCCGTTTACTGATCTAAAAATTCAAAGTGCCATATGGTATAGAATAAAATTAAAAGGACAGACTTAGCGTCCATATGTTTGGAAAGATGATTTTTTTTTCTTTTCAAAAAGGAGGCACTGAGTTGTATCATGTTCCAAAGTATACATCCATTCCTGGAAAAAAAAAAAATGATCATTAAATGTATCATCAGAAATTTTTCCAAGAACCTTTGATGGCTTCCCATGTCTTGTGGGAACAGTTCTCAACTGAACGTGGGAGGCTTTTTATGGTCTTTTCGTCAGCTGCCCTCCCTGCCTCGCCCTGGCCACACCCCCTCACACGCCCCACACTCCCCACTGCTCTGGGCTACCTGCATGTGTAGGGCTTGATGCTTCAGGACGTGGCTCTTTCTCCATGGCATTCCTTTTGCCTCAAGCCCATCTGACTGATCCTAAAAAATAGATGCCTCCTAAAAAATAATAATAAAAGAAACCCCTCGTCTGGGATGCCCTCCTGAAGTCCCCGGCCCGAGTTACCTCGGTCTGTGTATTTCTGGTGGCCTTGGTTCACTCCCAACCTTAGATGTGAACTTGTCACTTTGTGTGGGAAGTGTTAGAGAGGGGCTGGCTGGTGTTGGGGAGAGCAAACAGTCTTCAAAAGCAAACAGAGTTGAGATTTAATCCTGGCTCTGCCAAATGAACTGGGACAAGTTCTTAACCTTTGAGACTCAGCGATAGAACTTGAAAAGTGCTTGGCAGAGTCCAGGACGCTCAAAGAACTGGCACGCGCTTGTGTTTGTGTCTGTCTGTCCCTCTCTGTCTTCCATCCAAGGTGGAGCTCCTGGAAGGCAGGCCATGCCCATTATTTTTCTAAACTCAGAGACTACAAGTAGGTATTGAATGACTATTTGTGCCTGGTCTGTTCTCCATGCCTACCCTCCCGGGACCTTGGGCTTATATAACTTGCTGCCACTAGCGGTGAAATGGAATGATTCTATCTACAGGACTTGGAGAAAATCAGCTTCACCTCTGTTGTCTTTTTGGTGCAATGCGTAGCTCCATCTAGTGGCCAATATGGGTGGTTGGCTTGCTTTTAATTCTGTCTTCTATTGGTTTAGGACTCAGGGCTCGTGTTATTCAGGCCTGAGGAAGGAGCAAACGCAGCAGCTGGTTTGTCTTTCAAATGCGTCTTGACTGCTAGTGTAGTGTGGGACAGAAAGCAGGGTGGTGAGCTAGGTGGTCTTCAGAGCTGGCTTCGCGACGGCTGCAGTCTTCCCTGCTCGGTATCGGGGATTTCTCCATCAACAGATAGTGTATGGGACTGGTGCCTGCTGGGGGACTCAGTTCTTCAGAAGCAGAGGAACCCAGCCCTGCTGAATTACTTGTAGCTCCATAAATCCATCAGAGTGTGTCCTAGTTCAACTGCTCTAGCAAAATGCCACAGACGGGGGGGACTTAAACACCAGACATTTATTTCTCACCGTTCTGGAGGCTGGAAGTCCAAGATCAGAGCACCAGCCTGGTTGGGTTCTGGAGAGTGCCCCCTTCCTGGTTTGCTGTGTCCTCACATGGCAGACAGAAGGGGCTTTGGTATGTCTTCCTCTTCTTACAGAGGACACTAATCCCATCATGGGGGCCCCACCCTTTTCATGACCTCATTAAACCCACTCGCCTCCCCGACGTCACTCAACACGTGAACCACATACAAACAGACGAATTGGAGAGGGTACAGCATTTCACCTGGAACCGGTGTTTCATGCTCACACGCATCTTTCGCATGTGCAACACCTGTGCTTAGATCGCTTCGTCCATCCTTGCTGCCAGCTCACCTCCTCCCGGAAGCTTTCTGTGATTCCATCCAAGCAGAGGTGGTGATTCTTTCCTCTGGACTTGACTTACGCATAATAGTGCTGATAGCACTACATCAGAGTTATTATAAATATGCGTGTATGTGTATAAAAAACAAGGTACCCATACAAAATATTTTTAGACTGTTTCAGTGTGTTCACCGTGAAGAAGGTACAGAGCCCGTACCTGTCACGGGCTCTTAAGGTTAGAGTCACATCTTCACGGGCTGGCACAGCGCCTGTTCTGGAGTACGTAGTGCGCAGTCGATAAGTATTTGTTGAATGACTGCTGCAACTGCCCATCAGCGAAGCCAGCCCAGCCACCTGCCCCTGGACGAACGTGTGCTGAAGACGGAAGCCCCTGGAGCTTAAGGCCCAGGCACGTGGTCTGTCCTGTCCGTGGCCTTGTCTTGTGCTGCCTGATTATTCCACAGCTTTGACCTCTCTATCACAGTGAGCTGGACATGGACGGCACAGGAGAAGGGAGACAGCCCAGAACATGAGGGCCATGTGCCGGGGGAGGGGGGTGAAGATGGAGGTACCCCTGTTCTACTTTCCCTTCCTCATTGACCGTCATGGACAGATGGGGGGGGTATTCTCACCAGGTCAGCGTCGATCACCGCAGCTGGCACCATGAGTCAAAAAGGTGGCACCAATAACATGAAAGGCTCTTTCTTATCTGGTAAATGTTTCTCATGGTCTTTCCAGGCCAGACCTGAAGTGACCTTGCTAGACTGTTGTTCCTGGCACACTGGTAGGAGAGAAAGCCAAAATACTCCTTATAGCCAAAACGTGCCCTGGGGCCAAGATAAATGATTTTAGGTGAGGCTGACCTCTGAAGGCCCTGGGTCATGGCAGGGTGTGGCAGGCACTTCTGGGATGTGAAAAGGATGAGCCCTTCTCTCTCCGGTTGGTCGCTCTGCAGTGATCTTGCATTGTAGGGCTCTTCAAAGGCTTGGGAAGACCAGGTTGCCGGTCAGCCACTGGGCAGGTCCTGTTGGTGTTAGAAGGGTTGTGCTCTAGGAAATGTAACGACTCAGCCCTGTAGGCAGGTCAATCCTTAAGGCCTTGGGCAAGTCACTTGTCCCCAGCGCACCGTCATCTTCTTAATTTGCACGCACCCCCGTGAGCGTGCGCACACACATTTAAAAACTACAGTGGAGCTCCAGCGTGAAGCCACAAGCCCCAGGGAGCCCAGTAGGCTGTTGATGGAGCTGGGCCAGGTCCCAGTGTGGGGGTCTTTCCATTCCTCTCTGCTTCCCTCGGCGTTTCCTCGCTGACAGGTCTTCATGGTATATGAATTCACAGAAACCATAAATACTTTTCCCTGTCTGATACTTTCCCTGGTGTTAAATATCCCAGGCAAGTCCAGTGACCTCTGTTTTCATAAGAAACCCTCTTTCGAGTACGCGAGCACAGAGTGTGGCGTGGGGGGCAGGATCGATTTCCCCAAGTGTTACAGAACAAGTGACAGCTTTCCCCGCGTGCTTGTGAGGTCATCTGACGGCGGTGGTTTGACGGATTGATGGCTCTGGCTACCAATACCGGTTGTCCCTGGTGGCCGGGGATGCGTCCACTGTGCGCTTCTTCCATCCGCAGTCGACCCCTTGATTTACTGAGTGTGGGAAATCCATCAGCCCTTATCGGCCGCTGGGTAGGCAGTTTTATCAGAGAAGAAAGAACAATCGAGCTGCCAGCAGGCTGAAAGTGGAGAAATTCCCCAGCATTCCCCAGCCTACTTCAGCCACTGTGGGTGACGATAGATTGAGCGGGCAGAGACCAGGATTAAGGAAAGATTTACTGGGACCAGCTCCATGCAATGACGTGTGGTCCAGTTTCGGCATGGGCAGTCTAAACTGCCACTCGTAACTAATAGCAAATGTTGACCTGGTAATTTATGGGAAAGAGAGGGGAGAGGGCGTGTCTTGTCTTCTCAGGAAACCAGGCCCTGACTTCTTGAGAATTTCTAGCTTGCTTTGGGATTTGAATCCCTTCCTACCTCTCCCCTCACCCCCTTCCCTCCAGCTTCCTGCAGGGAAGGAGAGGGAAAAAGGAACAAAAATGGGTGCTTTGGGAGGAGAAAGCCATATCTCAGGCCTCCTTGGAGGGTCCTTAGAGGTGCTCTGACCACCTGTTCTCCCACTCATACCAACACGGGTCCTGGAGCTTCTCAAAGCATGGGCTCTCGTGGAGCTGGAAACTGGAACGCCCCCACTGGCCTGCCTTCTGAGAGGCTCTGGGTAAGAGGCAATAAAATTCCATTTGAATGTGTTTATTGAGTTTGTTCTGTATTAGAGACCGTGCTAAAGGTGATGGGTCAAGAGAAATGAACAAGACCCAGTCCCCTAGATCTTACCATCACGGAGGGAAGCTCGTGGCATGGGGAAGTGCAGTGGTCATTAGACGGAGAGTTCTGGAGAGCAGTGGGGAGGCAGTGAGCTCTGTGGGGACCACTGATGGGGAATACAGAGTGGGCTGTGAGGTAGGGGCAGAGGGCGGCGTGTGGGCTGCGGAGTCCCGCCTGAATTCCGTGGCTGGCTGCACCTCTCTTCCATGTGTGTCCTGAGCAGCTGGTTGGTTTCCCGTGCCTCTCCCTCAGCGGCGTCATGTGGCTTCACTGAGATCGGGTACCAGCAGGACACCCAGAGAATGTTCACTACCTTAGCGCCCAGCGTCTGTGGCACCTTCACAACATGTGAGCTGGGCCTTGAAGGATAAACGAGCAGCCAGACCAAGGTCAAGAGCAAGGGCATGAAGACATATGGGTATGGGTGTGTTTTTATGATGGGTTAGAGATTGAAGACAGGAGGGGGTGGGCTCTGGTTGAAAGCTGTGAGAGTCCAGAGAGCAGTGATAGGGCTCTGGGTAGGGACAAGCCTGGGGAACAGACATGCACAAAGGTCAGAGAGACTTCACACTGAACTCAGCCTGCTGCAGGGGCCAGTTTGGCAAAGGGCACAAAGGCGCCAGGAGAACTTCCAGGTTTGGGCCCGTGCCAGAAATGGCTGGGAAAGAGTTGACGTTTGTCCTCAGCACCCTCCATCCTAGATTTCCCTCTTGCCTGTGGGCACCCACCCAGGGCCCACACATTGCGTCAGCCTCCAAACCAGCTCCAAAGCAGGGCTGGCTGAGTGTTTAAGCAGAGTATGCGGCAGCCTACAGAATGTACCTCTGGGGGCGTTAGGAAAACTCCAGCCCCACAGCCTTCCAATCCTTGCCCTAAAATAGCTCAGGGCCCAGTGGGGAAGATTGCCCTGTTGGTCAACACTTAATTCTAACCCAAGGCAAGTGGTGATCAGTGTTAGCATTGGGAAGCCAACTGGGGGGGCTCCAAGTCCAATCGGAGAATAGAGCAGGCCCTGTAGGGGTCTTTTATGTTCTCACTTTATCCTTCTGGGAAGCCAGCTTTTCTCTTCTGCAAATGAGAATCATCATGCCCAGAGCTGCCGTGGATGGAATGAGGTAATGCATGAAGAATGCTGGTATGGTGTCTGGGCATTGTGGATCCTTCTGGATCGTCCTCTTAGTAACGATGATGTTGCTAAGGGTCAGTGGGACAGGATGTACATATAATTCCTAGTTCAGTGCCTGGTGCAGAGTGACAGTGTTCACTGTGTTCCATTCTCTTCCATCCTTACCCATCCTCAAACCCCGGGAGACATCTCACAGCGCATGGAGTCTGGGGCGAGACCATAATTGATAGTCATGTGGGAAATGTGAATACCCCTAAACACCCCCGCCGACAGCCGGTGTGCCAGGTTAGAGCTCACTGCTGAGATGATTCAGGCGAGCAAGGCACTCCTTCCTCTCCCTCCCACCATCCAGACTGTCTGCTATCTTGTCGGAACAGACTTCCTGCCCCGCCAGGCTCTTCGTCGGTAAGCAGCGTCGACAAAACACACGGCAGCATGTAGGTATTACTCAGATTGGCGCCAGGTGTTTAACCGAGGGAACTTAACACCTTGGGTCCATTAATCAGCGCTACGGAGAGACTGTATTTTTCTCAAGTTGACAAATACTTAGCAAGTGCCGCCGTCTTCCTGGGGTGTGTTCTGGGGTATGACCGACACGATTTGTCCTCAGAGCCGGACCATTGGGTACTCCGTATTTGGGAGACTCACTTTTGATCCTTGTAGGTCCTTCTCAGGGTAAACCTGGGACCCATGAGCTCACATTCACCGAGGGTACTTACACAAACAGGAAAAATACACTCCAACTCTGTAGCTCTCAGTAGATGCCAGACAACAGAGGCTGACACCTGGGGCACTCTTTCTGAATTGCTGAGCCTTGACACATATTCCCCAGACTCGGGCTTTATCTGATATTGTCATTTTACTATTAAGGAAAACGAAGACCCAAGAGGATCTTGTTACTTAATTGTTTTAAGCCCATGGAGGAGATGGAAAAATGGCCTAATATCTTGTTGTTTGTCTCCCTTTGTGTGCTGGAATTTCAGTGTGACTTTGGCATATCTGTTGCTTTGCTATAGTTGAATATTTGGTCCTGCATCCTTCGGGACCCCCCCCTCCTTGCCGACGTGCACTGGTCTGCAGGCCCCCCGTGTACCTTGAATGGAGAGCAGCCAGGAGTCACAGACCCAAAGGTCCCCTCGTGTTCCTGTTAGGCTTTTGTGTAGCTCTCATCTAGAAAACACAGCCCATGTTTATTTTTATCTTAAAGCATACAGATCACTGCAAATACCCTTCCCAGTTTGTTTTCAAGGGTCAGCAGCTACGGAGTGGCTCAGTAGATTTATGATGGGGGGGTTGGAGAAGACGAAGTTCGAGTTGAGGTGAACATGAAAAGAAACATTTGGATGAGAGCTTGGGAGTATTTTGGCCCCGAGACAGTAAGCCCATGTTGAAAGACTCGGGGGGGCATATGTGCCTTTACTCAGATCAAGATAAGAAACTGACATTTTCTTGGGAATTCACGATCCTCTCATCCTGCTGCTCTAGGGGCTTGGTATGATGGAAGACACTTCGGACTTTGGACTCAGAGGACCTGACTTCGTACGCTTTGCTTGCCAGCTGTGTGACCTCGGGGAGGGTGCTTCGTTTTCTGAGCCTCTTCCCATCTGTTAGATAGTAGCCTACTTTTTAGGTGTGTGGTGGGAAAGAGAGAGGGTGTGTGTGTGTCTGTGTGTGTGTGTGTGTAAAGTATTTGACACACAGAAGGGGTTCCCTTTATCCTTCTCAGACTAGCTGCATTTATTCACCGTACTCGTTTTTTTCCCCACTGAGAATATTCACTAAGACGATCTCCTGCCGTTTCTTACTCTTGAGTGCAGTGGTCACATTTCCGCTCGCTGTGTCAGAGTTGATCTGTGTATTCGTGTTCTCCAGAAGAAAAGTTGATGTGGCGGTTCAAGTCCAAAGGCAGCCTGGAGGAAGAAATTCCTCCTCCTTGAGGACTATCAGCCATTATTTCTCTTTTTTCAACTGCTTGGATGACGCATGCCACCATTATGGAGGGTAATCTGCTTTATTGGAAGTCTCCTGGTTTCCATGTTCGTCCTCCTCTAAGAAGTACCTTCACAGCAACGTCTGGTCTAGCGTTTGCCCCGATATCTGATATCATGGTCCGGGCAGGTTGACGTATAAATTAACCATCACAGTCTACAAGCAGGCCTTGTAGGATCAGTGGGAGTGAGTCATCTGGGGCAGGAGGCAGCTACCTGTGGCCCAGAGACAAAGAGCAACATGTCAGCTTATAGAAACACCCGTGAGGACTCAAGGCTAATGCGTCCTGCCTGGGGTATGACCACAAATCAAGGGTCTGTGCACGCCTTGGGAGAATGAGTGCATCCCTTCTAGAATCCCCAGGGTCCTGATAAGAAATCTCCCTGAGAAATGGAGGGTTTGACCTTTTCTCTTAACCCTGCAATTACTGTGGGGTGAGACCGATGCCCTGGCATGGACACTTCTGGAGGGCTGATCGTTTTTGAGTGAAACAAGATTTCAAGTCTAAGGAGAGGCTCAAGTGTGTCTCCAGAGTCTTCCAGCTATAAATCAAGCCTGCATTCACTTCTCGGTCTTGGGACAAGTGGGAGAAGGGCATCTGTGGTTCTTTGCTGCGTCACATGGTCCAGGTCCCAGTTCCCAGAGCTTGGAGCTTGGAACTGCCCAGTCGTCTGTTTTGAAATAAGAAATCTCACATATTTGGGGCGCCTGGGTGGCACAGCGGTTAAGCGTCTGCCTTCGGCTCAGGGCGTGATCCCGGCGTTCTGGGATCGAGCCCCACATCAGGCTCCTCCGCTAGGAGCCTGCTTCTTCCTCTCCCACGCCCCCTGCTTGTGTTCCCTCTCTCGCTGGCTGTCTCTATCTCTGTCAAATAAATAAATAAAATCTTTAAAAAAAAAAATCTCACATACTTGAGCAGTGAAGTTTAAAGGGTAAAGTCAGCTCAAGTTGTCGGAAACATGGGACAGAAACAATGTGGTGTTGGCTCTGCAGAGAAGGGGGCACCAGAGAAATGGCCTCACGGTGCCCACTAACACGTGTCTATTTGCCAGCCCTGCAGCAGTGGAACAGAAATTCACAAAAGCTACACTGCGTTTGCGGCTCTTTTATGTGCTGGGTACTGTGTTGAGCTCTTTCCGTGCCTTGTCTCACTTGTTCTTCACATCAGTGCTTTGGGAGAGAGGCTGTTTTTCATCCTCTTTCTACAGTGAGGGAGACCAAACTCAGAGAGGCTAAGTGTCTTGAACAGCTCCCATGGGTAGTCACTACTGGAACTAGGTATTTGATCGGAGTGAATTCAAAGCCTGTGTCCCAAGAACTCTGCAGTATGGCTTTTAAAGTGTCGCTAGATGCCATGCTCTGAACAGACGGAAAGCAAGACCAAAAAAGAAGCGTGGGCACCCTCGGGGCATTGGAAGCTCCGACACCCGCCCTATGCCATGTCAGGGAGCGAGAGAGAGAAATGGAAGATGGGGCTCAGGAGGGTCAGGCTCAGAGCGCTGGGTTGCATGGAAACTTGCAGATACTTGGCAGATACTTGCAGATACTTGGCAGATGCTGGCAGATGCTCCAGCAAGAACCTTTCTTTGTCTCCAAAGCATTATTACGTGTTTCATTTCCAGTCAATGTCACAGGCCCCTACGGAAGCATTGGAAACACTTGTGTCAACATTCCCCAGGTGCCTGTGCAGAAAGTGAATGGGGGCAACACTGATTCTGTGCATTGGAAAGGAAGAACTGAGGAGGTGGTCAGAGGCAGGAAGGTTCAGAGCTGGAGTCCGTTTGCACAGTGATCTCCCGAAGGGCCTCGCCACTCTATGGTCTCCTACTGTTAGAGCTCACACATGTGGGCATTTCACTCACCTACCCTTTCCAGCCTTTGTCGGTGTGATGCCCGGATTCGTCCAAGGAAATTCTCCTCCTGTGGCCCCCCACCCACTGCAAACCCAAACAAAACACACAATTACAAACTCCTTGCCACCCGGAGACCTCAGAACCACGCACGGCAAGGTAGAGCTTTATTAATCGAGGGACTTTTGCCTTACTCTGTAGGAGTTGTTAATTAAAAGCACTCAACCATTGAGTTGGGAGAGAGGAAGAGAGACAAAGTTGGGGGACAGCTCACACACTGGCTTTCCTCCTTTGCAGGCTGTGTAGCTATTTTAGAAGTTGACACGGACTTTATGGTTGAATAAACCGTTCGCCAGAGATATGTGTGTGAGGTTCCTTGGGAACAACTTTCATTCACTGCCCTGCAGCCGGGCCGTCTGGGTACAAAGAGCCTGTCTAGCCTCTGACCCAGTGTGCGTAACAATTAATAATCATGATCATTGTGGGGCGCCTGGGTGGCTCAGTCGGTGAAGCGTCTGCATTCAGCTCAGGTCACGATTCCGGGTCCTGGGATCGAGCCCTGCATCGGGCTCTCTGCTCAGCGGGGAACCTGCTTCTCCCTCTCCCTCTCCCCTTGCTCATGCTCGCCCTCAGTTTCTCTCTCAAGTCCGTAAAGTCTTTAAACAAAATAGTCATGATCATCGTGATAACAAGAGCAGCTACCACTCAGGGAGCATTTCTGAATGCCAGGCAGCGTGCAGCACTTTCTATGCATCGTCTCGTGTCACCTTCGCGGTAGTCCATGCGCTCTTCTTCCCATCCCCTGAGGAGGAGGTGGGACCTTAAAGGGCATCAGTAACAAGCCCAAGGTCACAGAGCTGGTGAATTCAGGAGTCCAGACTCAGAGGCACACAGTCCGACTGGGAGCGGGAAGGCAGTCAGGTGTTCCAGGCTTTCCACTGGAGCCACGTAAATGTGTCGGAAATCTAACTCCTCTTCTTCCCCTGACCCTGTTTCTCCTCCCGTGTTCCCACATCCGTTGCCTGCGACAGCCGGAACCCGGAAGGAATCTCAGGCTCTTCAGTTCCTTGTTGCTGGAACCCCAGTGGCTGAGCGTGGTGGCTTCTCTCTACAGTATCTCATGCCACTGTTCTCTCTGGCCTCACGGCTCCTGTTTCTCCCCACGCATCCCTTCGTCGCTTTCCTTACCTCTGACCTCAAGGCCCATCCAACAAATCCATGCTACACTTGAGTGGGAAAAATCTTTCTAGAGCACGTATCTGACAACATTGCCACCTGCGTAGAACTCCTCAATGGCTCCACATGCCTGCTGGGGAGACTCAGTGGGTTAATTTCTTTTCTTTTTTTTTTTTTAAGATTTTTTATTTCTTTCTCAGAGAGAGAGAGAGGGAGCACAAGCAGGGGGAGTGGCAGGCAGAGGGAGAGAAACAGGCTCCCCACTGAGCAAGAAGCCCAATGCAGGACTTGATTGTAGGACCCTGGGATCACGACCTGAGCTGAAGGCAGATGCTAAACTGACTGAGCCACCCAGGTGTCCTGGTGGGTTAGTTTCTTTTGCTATAAGAGAAATGCCTCCACAATCTAGCTGCTTGAATCTATTACTTTATTATGCTCATGGAGTCTTTGCTTCAGGGACTGGGGCAAGGTCCAGTGGAGGTGGCTCGTCTCTGCTCCGCCATGTTTGGAGCTGGGAGGCCTCCAGGGCTGGAGCCAGTTTGATAGTGGAGATCCGTGCCATCCCAAAGCTTGTTCACTCACACATCTGACATTTGGGCTGGGGTGACTTGAAGGTTAGGACGAACATGGGCTCTCCAGTGTGGCTTAGCATCCTCACAACATGATTGGCAGACTTTTGACCCAGATGCTTAGGGCTCCAAGGGCGAGTGTTAACAGTGAAGCCAAGCCAAGGCCATCCCCTTTTATGCACGACCCTTGGGAGTCGCTTCCACCATACTGTGTTGGCCAAAGCAGTCCTAGCCCTCCAGATGCAAGAGGAGGGAAGGGAACATAGATGTCGTCTCTCAGTGGGAAGATGGCGAAGAAGAGCCTGTGGGATGGGAGTTGTTGCTATGGTCATCTCTGGAAGGTATGGTCTGCCACTTCTTACCTCTAGTGCCTAGCATGACATATAAGGCCCTCCATGGTCCCCACACTGGGCTGTAAGCCTTGTGGAGGCACAGACCTTATCTGTTTTACTACGTATCTCTTGTGCGTAGCACAGGGCATGGCACATAGTAGGACCTCCTTTATATTTGGGTAGCTGATGCACGATCCATTTGCCCAGGCTCATTTCCCATCATCTCCTCCTTCCCCTCACTGTCCGTCCCTCTCCCTAACTTGCATGCTAGTCCTGACTATAGACCTCTGGCATTTTCCTTGATGTGGGCACCATGCTCTTGTACCTTTGTGCCTTTGCATGTATCTATTCTCTCTTGAGATTCCTCCACCTCCATTCCCACCCACCCGCCATAGTCCTTTAAGGATCTGCTGAAGCTAGGTGGCCTTCCCTGTCCCCCCGAGCACCTGGTAATACCTCCCAGGAAGGTAGTACCTTCCGCTCAGTTCCTTTCTTTGTTTGTACAACTGTTTCCTAGACCAGGACATCCTTGAGCAGAGGGATTGTCTTTTGTTCCCACATTTCTTAACTTCTTCTTCCAGACCTGCTGTATATGCTTAGTGATGGGGGTGGTGTGAAGGGAGAAAGGAAGGAGGTGGTAATAGCAGTACTGCTATTAGTAGTAATACTAATTACTCATAGTATTAATGGGAGCCAGTGTTCCTGGAGTACTTTTTCAGGTATTACTTCTTTGAATCTTGGAGAACTCCTAGAGGGCCTGTGACATGTTATTATCCCCATTTTATGGATGTGCAAACTGAGAGAAGTCAGTGCGAGTCCAGCCTTCGGCAAGCTAGCTTTCCCCGGTGGAAATGAGAGAAGTCACCTGTCCAAGGCTGTTTAGCTGCTAAAGGGTGCAGCCAGTTTGGGGAAGCTTGAGCACTCCGCCTTTGAGATCCAAACCTCTTCCCTTTGGTGCTGCCACCTGCTGGGCTTTAGGCTCTGAGACCCCCAAGATTTTTCTAGGTGTTAGAGAGCTCTGTATAATCCTAACCTTCGACTGGATTAATAGAATAGTTATGTGGGAAACAACAGAGTAGCCGCTAGTAGACAGTGGGGGCTTTGTTCTCGGTGGCCGGTTTTAAGGGATTCCGAATCAGGCAGAGGTTTGTTTAGGGAAGAGTAACCAGGAAAGCTGAGGGTTCAAAACCCAAAACATAATAGAAATGTTTGTAGAAACGAGATATTCTTGGCATGGGAAATACTTAGAAAAGCAGTAGGTTCCAGAGGTCCAAACTCGAACTGTAGGTGGAAGTTGGGCTTATTTCATTCCCTACACACCAAGGTGACCATTCATCCGTGTTCGAAAAAAGATATGCTGGAAATGAGACCTGCAAAAGAACGGGTGGGCCCTTTTGCAAAGGCACGAGCCTCCTGTTCTGCGAATAATCAAACAGGATGTGGAAAACTGTGTCCACGTGGTGGAGAAGGGATTCGGGCATGAGGTGAGAAGCTGCGAGGGAAGACCTTTCAGAGTTCTTCCAGGAGTAAGACCCAGGGTGCCCAGGTTCCCATAGGTGAAACTGAGGGTCTGTTACAGATGGAGAACAGCTGGGCCTTGGCTTGCGGGGGAAGAGGTCTCTTCGGCGAGCCAGGTTTCCACACGCCAGCCTCGGGGTCGTAGTACCGAAGTTGTTTCTTCTGCACATTTTCTCCCCCACATCCCCTTCTAATAAACACAAAGATTGTGCAAGCCCCCTTCGCCTGCCCCAGGCTCTGATCTGGATGATGTGGGGGTTTGGAGGTGGACTGGACTGTGGCTATTGAGAATCACAGTAAGCCCCCATGTGCACCCCGGCCGAGGTGTTAGTGAATGTTGCTATCTGTAGTTGGTCTAAGGAAATGGTAGGTTTTGAAAGCGAACGAATGTTATAATGCTGGATACGCTCCCTCTAGCTAGGCGGCAGGGTCTAGGGAATCGGGCTTTGCCCCTGCGCATTGGAGGAACTGCTTCAGCTGATCCGGGTCCCGTTCTTGTGAAAGTGGCAACCTCGAAACTAGTTGAAGAGTGAGAAGAAGTCTAGGCCCCGTTCTTTTGTCTTCATGGCAGCGGGCAGCTCTTCCTCCCGCGGTTCCTACCGCAGGGACAGAAGGTAACCTGACCATCCTGCAGCCAACAGCTTCTGCTCAATTCCTACTCTGGAGGTCGCTGGCCTGTATTTCGGCTCCCTCTTAGCCTGCCCTTCCCGCCGGAGTGCTTCAGCTGCTGGTGGGGTGCCCCTTCCACCCCCAGTTCACCCCACCCCGGGCTGCTCTCTGTCTGCAGACTTGCCCATTGGCCACTTGGCTTCAGGCGTGGCACGGCCGCATGAACTGCAGGGCTCTGGCAGCCACCTCCCTACACGGGGAGTCTTGCTTGTCGACAGTGTGTGCTGCACCTGTCCCTCCTGTGAACGTGCGTGCCTGTGGCACCATCCAGGCCCATACATGTCAAAATTCTAGGGGGAAACACGGTTTTGCCTTTCACACTGAACTCCCTGCTCTACTGGTTTTGTTTTTTACTCCCTTTTTAAAAATCCTGGACGGTGGGGAATTTAGCCATAGGCGACGAGACTGCAGTCAGCTCGGATCCGAGACGCCCCCCAGTGTGGCCCTGACAGTGTTCCCTCCATGGGGGGCTCTGCTCAAGCCCTGCTGTCCCTTGGATGGGACCTATGACTCCTCCCTCCGTGCATTTTCTTCCTCGCCACCTCTGCCTGGAAGACCCCCATCTTCCCGGGAGTCCTCCTTGGCGCCTTTAGCGTTCCATAGCCCACTATTAATAGTGTCTGGCTTATCTCTAAACAGATGCAAGGATGTTTTATTTTCCTTTCTATTCCCCAAATGCTTAACACATTACACATAAAAGCAATCACATTCTTGGTAGTTGTTTGTTCTTTCATTCAGTCCACCAAAAACATTTTTAGGTGCCTATCTCAAGAGTTCTGGGCACAGTTCTGGGGACTAGGGATATCGAAGCAAAAATACTGGTCCTAAAATAATAATAACAGCAACAATGACCTTACCTTTATTGAACTTGGTGGGTGAGAAGCTGGAGCACATGGAGCTCGATTTCACAATCCTGAGATCATGACCTGAGCCGAAACTGAGAGTCAGATGCTTGACCGACTCAGCCACTCAGGCACCTCCCAATCAGGATTTTGTCAAACTTTATAGAATAGATTACAAAAAACAGTGACAGTGGGTGTTTTTATTTGTTTGTGTCAAATGGTAAATCTGTAACATGAGATATGGACTTTCCAACTCCTGCCTGCCCCCGAGACGGGCCCGCTCCCGCAGAGAGCAGCATTCCCGGCTGCCTGGGTGCAACGTCTGAAGGTGACCCAGTGCCCACGAGCACCGGGAAAAGTGAACAGGGCCAGGCGTCTGTGTGTCAGCTGTTGTGTCTCCCGGTCTTGCTGGATTTAGTGGCAGGTAATTTGAGCATCCTGCGGTCACCCAGTTTTGGCTTAATCCCTACCCTTGAAGGCCAGAGGCCCTGAGGATCTGTTTCTTTGAATTGGAATACATTTGAATTGGAATCCCATCTAGAATGAGTGCCCAGAATAACGATTTCTTTTTTGGGGGGCGGGTAGGGAAGAGGGGGAGGGGCAGAGGGAGAGGGAAAATCTGAAGCCAGCTCCACACTCAGTGTAGAGCCCAACATGGGCCTTGATCTCACAACCCTGAGATCATGACCTGAGCCAAAATCAATAGTCAGATGCTGAACCGACTGAGCCACCCAGGTGCCCCCAGAATAATGATTTTTTTAATGGAAATGTTACCTGGTAAAACTTCAGCCTCTAGGGCCACACAACAGATTCGTTGTACATTTTTCGATCCTTTGCATTCGCACATGTATACTGTATGAACAGTCTAATTTCCTTGCCCCTACTCCAGGCTGCCGGGCACACCCCTTGTCATCCTTGCATAGTTCTTGCCCTAAGAAGCCTTTGTGGGCCCTCTCGCTGCTCTGGCCTTTGCTGATCTGCATGTCTGCACTCAGCCCCTCAGGACCAGGGACTACATCTGATCTCCTCTCCCTCGCAGCCAGGCCATTGCCTGCCTCACAGTGGGGCCGCATAAATGTGTCTTACACATGACACCTGGAAACGGGAGCCAGCTCTAGGGCAGCAGTCTGCATAGGACTCGAGTGCAGTACTTCCTGTGGCCCCCGGGGTGCTGCCAGAAACCAGGCTGTTGGCGGGCGTTGGGTGCCTTCCCGAGGCCTGCTTCATTCATGCCTCCATCTGCAGAAGGGTTCTGTCTCCCACTGACAAGTCAGTTACGTTCTTCCTCCGCCTATTCTCAGGGCACCTTGACATTGCTTTCTGCTGCGGTCTGGATAAGACAGGGCAAAACTTGCACGGACCTGAACCAAAGCGCCAGCTGGCCTCTCCTGGTCTGGTAATGACTGTGGTTATGACCTGGGGCTGTCTCGTGGAACCAGAAGAGAAAGAGACACTGGAAGTCTGATTCCACCCTGAGATTCTAGTCATCTTCACAAGGGATCAAACAACCCCAAATGCCAACAAAATTCCTCTGACCTAATGTGAAAAGTGAACTTGTGTCGTAGAGCACTTCGGGGTTGGGGAGTCATATCAGAAATCGCAAGAATGATGGGGTGCCTGGGTGGCTCAGTCGGTAAAGTGTCAGACTCTTGATTTCGGCTCAGGTCGTGATCTCAGGGTCATGAGATCGAGCCCCATGTCGGGCTCCGTGTTCACCTGGGAGTCTGCTTGAGATTCTCTCCCTCTGCCCCTCCCCCGCTCGAGCGCACACACGCGCTCTTTCTTCCAAATAAATAAATCTTTAAAAAAGAAAAAAAGAAATCACAAGAATGATAAGATGTAGCAGCGTCCAGAGGATTTGCAGGCATGCCTGGGAGGAAGGATTCTTTAGGCAAAGCAGGAGGGCTTTTCCAGAGTCGGGGCACGGAGTTGTGGCACCGCCACTGAGCCCAGGGCATACTGCCTGTGAATCTCTGTATTCAGCGTGCCTGGCGCCGTCCTCGTCCCCCCTCCCAGCCCGGCCTTCCACAGGTACGCAGTTCTCAGGTCTGCAGGCCTGTAAGTCCAAGGCCATGAGTTCACTGGTACTTTAGTGGAGGCTTGGAGTTCTAACAACTCTTAACCAAGCTTTGATCTGAGCTGGAGCGGCCACCAGGGATCAGGTACTGTTAACATGGACGCTGTCCCCTTAATATTGAGAGTCAAGACTAGTTATTAGGAGGATTTGAAATTTAAATTACAATTATACTGTAGTCACATTGCGGTGACTCTTTAACTCTTAGGGAAACTGAGGCCCATCTTGCTCACAGTTCCCCTATCTAAGCCTCAAGATTTAAGGCAGCATTTCCCATAGGCTGACCCTGACTACCTGCAGGAGAATTACTAACATATCTGTTAAAAATGCAGGTTGGCCTATCCCAATCACTGGCCGGGTGATGGGTAGTAAGGAGGGCACGTATTGCATGGAGCACTGGGTGTTATACGCAAACGATGAATCATGGAACACTACATCAAAAACTAAGGATGTACTGTATGGTGACTAACATAACATAATAAAAAAATTATTATTAAAAAAAATGCAGGTTGGGGGAAGCGATGAATAGGGGGACCATGGGGCATTTGGGGGCAGTAACACTATTCTGTATGATACCAAAACAGAGGATGCATGATATTTGTTTGTCAAAGCCTATAGAGCTATACGACACAGAGAGGACGCTAACATGAACTCTGGAGTGTGGTTAATAATAATATATCAGTATTCATGCATCAGTTGTAACAAGTGGACCACACTAATGTAAAGTGTTAATAATAGGGACAGTGGTGGCAGAGGAGAACGGGTTTGTGGGAACTCTTTCTGTGCAAGTTCTCTGTAAACCGCAAAATGCTCTTTAAAAAAAAAGTCTATGGGGCGTCTGGGTGGCACAGTGGTTAAGCGTCTGCCTTCAGCTCAGGGCGTGATCCCGGCGTTATGGGATCGAGCCCCACATCAGGCTCCTCCGCTATGAGCCTGCTTCTTCCTCTCCCACTCCCCCTGCTGTGTTCCCTCTCTCGCTGGCTGTCTCTGTCTCTGTCAAATAAATAAATAAAATCTTTAAAAATAAATCTAAAAAAATTTTTAAAAGTCTATTTAAAAATGTAAGGTTTGGGTCCCACAAATGACATCCTGCCTCTGTGAAGCTAGGGCCTTGGAATCTGCATTGTCTTAGGGTCCCCAGATGATTCAGCTGTATTTTAAGGTTGGAGAATTCCTGGATATAAGTCGGTCTCCTCTCACCATCTGTTTCGTTCCAAGAAAGAGCTTAAAGGGGCTTTGTCTAGAGGACCGTCTCCTGTGTGTGAGAGTGCGTTTCATCTTTCAGTAGGTGGACAAAAAGCTTCCCGCTAGTGCTAGAAATCCTTGCTACAATCCCATACTGACAGTTGAACCACAATAAAGATAATTCAGGCCAGGCCAGACTCCAGACACAGGGGACTGTCAGATTTCCAAAGCGTGCAGCCTCTCTTCAGAAAGATGCCCTGCCAACTCCCATTTTAAACAAGCATCGTTAGGGATTGTAGCGAAAATTTTACATAGGTGTATTTATTTAAAGAGGGGTGACAAACCCACTGTTATAATCCCTGGCTCTCTGTGCGATCCAATTTTATTAGCAAATTAGGGATTTTTTTTGCCTTAAAGTGCTTGTGGAGCTTATATATGTCAGCATCCTAGGTAAGCTAAACCAAAATACTCTGGAAATTCGCGCTAGATGGAATTTTGTTGAACCTGTGAATATTCACACTGCATTTTGCAGAAGACACAAGGATCTTGGCAGCATGTTTCCTCACCCTGCAGGAATTTTCCCACTTGATCAATCACTCCTGCTAGGAGTTTGGGCAGAGCAACCTCAAGCCCACAGCAGTGGTGAGATCGAGCCCGTATGCTGAAAGTCAGGGTGACGTGTGAGTTACAGCCATGCCACGTGCCACCGCTGAGTCAGCTGATAGCAAACACAAGCAGAAGTCTTGCTATGTGGAAACTTGCAGAATCTGCTAAAGGGACTGATTCAGCCAGGATTCCCTTCTGCCCTAATTCGGAAGAACTGCTCATATGAGGCCTGGCAGGGGGCTTTGACCTGACTCGACTGGGTGCACATTTCACACATATGGGAGATGGGGTGCATAATGTAAGATTTAGGAATTTCTGCTTTAGCTAGTGCTCTCGAACTTGTTCTTGATTGTGTAAAAAAAGAGCTCGTTCCTACATTAGACACTTTGTTTTTAAAATACATGTGCCGCATTAATGAAATATTGCATACAGTGCAAAACCTGCACACAACATAGGAATCGATAGGCACATGATAAGAAATACATACAAATAGAAGCGCCTTAGTGTTTGCTCCCACGGGTCGTCTTATGTTCCTCGCTGCGGAGACTGCTGCCCGAGACCAGTGCCTCCCGCTCTGTAATGTGCATTAGAACCACCTGGGGGTCTTACTGAATCTGGGAGAGTCTGATTCAGAAGGTCTGGGAGACTGTGATTCTAAAAGGTTGCCAGGTGATAGGGAAGCTGCTGGTCCGTGGCCCCTAGTATGAGCGGCAGGTAGGGTCTCAAGGTGCATGTTGTGTTTTGTTGTAAGAACCTCCCCACTGTGCCTTCTGTTCTCTTCCAGAAGCTTTGCAGCACGCAGCTTTAGGAAATAAAGGCAGTGGTGCCCATTTCCCCTGGTGAGGCTTCAAGGGGACCCCTGGGACCCTTTGTCTCCTCCTCTACTCAGGCCTGCCTTTTCCTGCTCCTGCCTGTGTCCCCATGGCCTGCTGAAGCTGAGCTCCTGTCGGACTAGCTTAGCAACGTGTTCGTAGGGCTCCCCAGAGGGGCGTGCTCTGGTGGCTAGGCTGCGAGAGCAGACTCCAGGCTCCGGAGCCCGGTTCACTTCTGCAGCAGGCTTGACTTCCTGCCGCACCGAGGATCAGAGAATCAGGATCAGCCGGGTCTGCCCTGTCATCTGGCTCGCCTTACAGCCAGGACTCGGTGCGACGGAAGTGAAATGCAGACAAGCCAGGGCAGGGGCTAGTGTCCCTTGAGCTGTGGGGATCCCCAGCTGGCGGCTCATGGCTGTGTTCTGTGCTCTGAGCGGGGGTGACTCATGGTACCGGCCTCAGGTGGCTGCTTCAGGCTTGAGGGAATAAGGGAAGATTTTGCCGGAGATGAGAAAACGACGGCTATACCATCTTGGTGAAAGAAAGGTAAGAAACGGCTTGGATTCTCTGGGTCCACATCTCCCCTCTGCCTTTGCCAGCAGAGTCATTGGATGAGTTCCTCAAAAGCCATGAAAGCCAAAGAAATGCTTCTGGATTACTTGTGTTGTCCAGTCCAGATGACTTAGAGCTGAAGTCCTGTCGTTACCGGAACCCTAACGGAGAAAGGCATGCAAACCATAGACTTTCTCCAAAGGCAGCTGTTGGCTTTGTTTCCTTGTGTGGCAGTTTGAGGTGACCCGTAATAGAGAAGAGGCTGCACCATGTGCTTTGATTAGAGCTCATCTTAATTTGATTTTAAAATATTAAAGATAGAGGCACCTGGCCGGCTCAGTCAGCAGAGTGTGCGGCTCTTGATCTCAGGGTTGTAAGTTCGAGCCCCCTATTGGGTATATCTTTTAAAAATAAAAAAATATATTAAAGCTATTCCATGAGGAGGGTATTAGAATCACTCAGTGATGTGTCTCTGTAGTTGTCATTTGGGGTGGAGGGTGGGGAGTAGGGTGGCCGTGGCTACGTGAAATATACCACATTTGCCTCGGCTTTAGTGCCTAAGAACTTTGAGGACAGCACAGAGTGGTTTCCTAATGTTTCTTAGTAGATCCTTAAGTCTTTGCTTAAATTTTAGTACTACAGTTTTAAAATTAGCCCTGAAAAATTAAACCCACCTCCCCCATCCTATTTTTGCATTGCAAATGCGTTCTCCTGTTCCCTTAAGCCAAATGAAACAGTTTCTTTTCTGTCTAGAGATCAGCTTTCTTTAAAAGGCTGTAGCAGCTTTGTTAGACTGGCTTGTCCGTTTGTCCTTCTGTGACCCAGAGTGAAGTTTATTCATCTGACTTCTAAGAGGCCCTAAACTAAAGGCATCCTTGTACAGGTTGGTCCAGAAACTCAATTTACATGCTAATAAACCTAGAGAGTACGTGCTGTGCAGCATTGCTGGGGGGGCAGAGGGGTGCTGGGAAAGCATATGTTGTTGGGGTCCTGGACACTTGGGGAGATGCTCATCTGCAGGGACTTTCATCAGCCCACAGCATTTTCCTTTAACCGTATGCAACAAAGTGTGTGTTGACATATATGCCCATATAGTTGTATTGCTATTGGCAAGCAATTGTACATGTACGTGTGTATATATATATTTTTTTCTTGTATTCCATTTTCTTTGCTACCTTCATGTTTAAACCAGAAGTGTATCCAAAGCATATAGATAGGTTGACACATCTTTGAAGAAAAGATACTCAGCTAGGCTTGATTTTTTTTTCCCCCCGATTTGTATTACTTTCATGTCTTGCATCTGAGTGTTTCTGTTGTTTTGTCTCTTCGTGCCGTGCTCTATTAGAAATGCACTGACCCTGATCAGGTTGGTCTGTATTTCTTCCCCTTCCCGTCCCCAGTCCCTGACAGAAGGTGATTTCTTTTGCAGTTAGTGGAAGTCCGTTTGTGTTACTCATGCAGGCCATGCTGAACAGTGAACTCAGGGAACGAGGAGCCACGTTCCCCTCCTTCTGAACGTGATTCACAGACCCAGTTTTACTTGTTCGCATTGTTGTCTGATTACGTTTTCAGAAGAGATCTATTGACTAAACGTTGGATTCGAAATCTAGTGCATTTGTTCTAACAGGTCCTATTCGACTCCAAAGTTTTCTCGTAGCTAGTGCCAGTTCCATAGAATGCACCTATTTTGTCTAGAAGTTTCCTCAGAATAGCCATATGGTGTTCACAGATCTCTCCTGGCCTGAGGGACGGTGAGTCTACCCTCCAAGTCTGGTCATTCCCCCAAAGGTCTGAGACGACACAGACAGGATTCAGACAAGTGGTGCCTTTTGAAAAGTCTGTAGAAGGAATTTTTGATGAGAAAATGCTCACCCAAACTGGAGTATTGAAGGATAGAAGTTTTGAAAAGTCAGTGTTCTCTTTGACACAGAAGCCAGAGCCTCGGGGCGCCTGGGTGGCTCAGTCATTGAGTGTCTGCCTTCGGCTCAGGTCATGATCCCAGGGTCCTGGGATGGAGCCCCGCGTTGGGCTCCCTGCTCAGCGGGAAAGCCTGCTTCTCCCTCTCCCTCTGCTTGTGTTCCCTCTCTCGTTGTGTCTCTCTCTGTCAAATAAATAAAATCTTAAAAAAAAAAGAAGAAGAAGAAGACGAAGAAGCCAGAGCCTGTTAGTCGTTTGCTTAGTACCTTCATAGCTTCCTTGGCTCAAGGTCAGAGGTCTCAACCTACCTGGCTCCCCGATTGAGCCCCAGTCCCCGTGCCGCCTGGCTCCCGTCTGTTCCCGATGCTCCAGCCCAGTGATCTACCTCCCATCCTCTCCATTTCTCTCTGCTTTTGTACGTGATGCCCATGTGCCTAGACAGATCCTCCTCCTGTGGCTGGCAAACTCCTGTGCACCCTTCAAAGGCCAGCTTTCATAGCTCCCCTGTGACTCCTCCCGCCGTGTGCTCTGAGCCTGTCCTCCAGCCTTCTGTAATACCGCTCTTCCTGTCGTAGCGGAATTATCTGTTCAATGTCAGAGTCTCCTGTAGATTTTGAGCTTCACCAGGGCAGGACTAGGTCTTTTCACCTCTGTACCCCAGCCTAGTACAGAGCCTGGTACCTACCAGTTGTGCGATTAAAAAGTGAGAAGGGGATGTTACCGTCACTGCTCTGTGATATGGGCAATCACGGCTGTTGGTAGTCACAGCAGCTAATACATTTGAAGTGCTCCCCACGCACCAGGCACTGGGCTTTGTATCCAGCGGGGCCTTTAACCCTCCGCAGCCCAGTGAGGTTAATCTGTAGTTTCGCTCATCTTGTTGCTGAGGAAATGGAGCTCAAAGGAATTACACCAAAACGTGTGACACAAGCTGGGGTTTGAACCCACCTACCTGCACTGCAATCCTAACCACAATCTCATTGTCCTCGTCTGAAAAACAGATAATACACTTGATGAGAGCCTTGAAGGTTACAGTGTCATGGCTTATGGGAAGCACTTTGCACAGTACCCAGGTAGCCTCCATAACCATTAGCTCTTATTAATAATGATGAACCCAAGGTCCCCCAGCCGGCAAGGGGCAGAGGAGACATTTGAACCCAGGTCTTTCTGACAAGAGAGCCCTATTGCTAACTCTTATGCTCGTGGGCCAGCCCAGGGTGACCCAGCCTTGAAAAGAAAACACCCCCCGTACACACACACACACACACACACACACACACACCTTGTTTCGTTAGCCCAGGCTCCATCCGGGGGCCTCCGGGGAAGCCGTGGAAGGTGGAGGCAGAGCGTCTGCACCCATCACTGCTGAACTCGAGAGGCTGATGTGGAAATTGTTGAGTTGCTTGGTGGCTTAGTCAGGACCCCACGAAGCAAACATTAGGATGTTACTGGTACATCATTAGGTTCCAGCACTAATTATTTATTTCCCCAAGGAGAAGGAACCCCACAGTGTTGGTGCGGGAGGATCCAGTCCCTGGATCTGCTGCTTCCTCTCCTTGTGACCTCAGACCAGCCCTTTGATCTGTACCCAGTGTGAGCCTTGCTAAAACTCCCAAAGGTGGAGAATGGCCGGGGCTCCCCTGCCGCCACCACAGCGTCCGGAGCACAGGGCTTCTCAGCCCTCCCGGACAAGGGCCGGTGATTCAGACGGCCGCTCCCGTGACTGCCTCACCCGTAAATCATGCTTTCCTAAGGGAGTAACTGGATGAAGGCGGTCTATATTAATATGTTCGGAAGCCACTTCCTACACAAATCTGGGTCAAACCGGAATTTTATTTTTCATTTCAAGAGTTATTTAAAAACACATAGGGAGCGTTTTATAAATGAGACTATTGGAATCAGTGGGTCATAATTCAGAAATAAATATTTTACATTGGATTCATGAGGGTGAGCCTGGTCGTAGTGACAATTGTCTCCAATGCTGTGCTGTCTCCTAGTGAGAGGACATGAAACAGAATTTATTTTTAAGAAAGTTATTTAAAGGGGCGCCTGGGTGGCTCAGTCATTAAGCATCTGCCTTCGGCTCAGGGCGTGATCCCAGGGTCCCGGGATTGAGCCCCACATTGGGCTCCCTGCTCGGCAGGAAGCCTGCTTCTCCCTCTCCCACTCCCCCTGCTTGTGTTTCCTCTCTCGCTGCCTCTCTGTCAAATAAATAAATAAAATCTTAAAAAAAAAAAAAAAAAGAATGTTAGTTTTAAAAAAGTTATTGGATATGTGTTTTTACAAATGTCTGGGAAAAGATGAAATTCCCCATTTCCTCACCATTTCTCTCCTCCCCTCCCCAATCCCCTCCCCCACCACTGTCATACCCAGTGAATGAAATAGATTTGCAGCAACGCTGGGTCACAGATTAGTTGTATTCAACTCCCTGGCTCTTTAGTTCTCTGTGCATCTGCGAAGGCAGAGGATCTGATTTATCTTTGCCTTTCCCCTCCTCTCGGCCTGAACGAAATCAGAGTTCCGGGCACAGCTGATAGGCCAAGGTGACACATCCAGTCCCATCTCTCCAGGGCAAGTCCCACCGCTGTGGGTTTTCATTTTTGACAGAACAACACTGTGCTTGGGTGTTAGTGGGTTGGGGGCTGCGGCGCGTCTCAGCAATCGTCTGTGGACCGTTCTCGAGGCCCTGCCCCGCGCAGCCTCCGCAGAACGCAAAGGCTGTGTGTGGGGGGGGGTGGTCATCAACACGCCTGGGTGCCTGTAATTGCCCAACTGTGTGTGTTGTTTCACCAGCAATAAAAGCCCAGCAGCGAAATGAATGCTGAAATGAGTATGTTTGTCCTTTGACAAGATCCCTGCGGTTGAAAAGTTTTCGTCTCTATGGCTGGGTGGGCTTTGTTAAAACCAAAATTCACTGCCTCCCTTACTGGTGCAGCAGACTGCGTTTTGAAGCGCTTCCCCTGAATTCTCCTTGAAAGGACATCTGATCTAGAAAATCTAGCCTCTGGCAAAGTTACTGCATTTTGAAGTAGGTGGGTTTTATCTCTCCTCGTGCTGGCAATGGAGTGTGTACATGGAACCCACCACTGGACCCTGGGTCACACTGAATGGGTGAGTGGGGGGATGGACAGATGGATGGGGAGACCGGCAGTTCAGACTTTGCCTTTCCATCTATCTTAGATGTCATGTTTGCTGACATTTAAGAAGAAGGAAAACGTGGGGCGCCTGGCTGGCTCAGTCAGTGGCACATGCAACTCTTGATCTCAGGGTTGTGAGTTCGAGCCCCACGCTGAGGGTAGAGATTACTAAAAAAAATTATAAACTTTCAAAAGAAAAAAAGAATTTTTTTTTTTTAAGAGGAAAGGGCACCTGGCTGGCTCATTTGGTGAAGCACACGACTCTTTATCTTGGCGTTGTGAGTTTGAGCCTCCCCATGTTGGGTGTAGCGATTACTTAAAACATAAAATCTTTAAAAAATAAAATAAAATAAAAAGAGGAAAGCAAACCTGTAATTGGTGTCCTCCCAAAAAGTTTTTGCTAAACCCCATCCTATGGCTGTGTCTTTGGTCTTCATGCAACAGAAACAATTTGTCACGAGCTCTTAGTATGGGTTAGACACATGGGATATGAATGTCAGTGGAGTAAGAATAATCCCTGTCCTCAAGGAACTTACTGTACAATGTGGGAGATAAGCACTAAAAGGTAATTATACAAATAATTATTAAACTATAGCTGTAATCCCTATCTTTTCTGGTTTTGTTTTATTGAGAAACCATTCATAAAATTCACCCTTTTTACAGTGTATAGTGCCGTGGTTTTTTGTATAGTTGCAGAGTGTTTTTGTTTTGTTTTTCAAATGACACAGTTGAGAGAAAAATTCAGTCTAATCTGTTCTCATTTTGTTGGCACAACCACCAGCAATTGGCTTGACTACTCCAACAGACTTTACATCCCATTGGCGCTGCATTGCCTGCGATCCTTAATGTCATAAAGGAGGGGTGGGAGGGGACATCAGAGAAGTTCCATTTAGACGTGGTGTCCTAGAAGCTGCCCGAGGGGAGAATTCTCTTGATGCATATGGAAACTTCTTCTCACCCCAGATGCACCGTGAGAACTGTCTTCTCTGCCCCTAACTCAAAATTACTGGTCATGGGCAACCTCCAGAGCAGCCTGTAATTCCATTTTCCTAAGAATATACCCCAGAAAGGACCCAAACTTGAAGTAGAAGAAAATGCAGAATTGACCACCCCCAGGATCTCCTTCATATACTCCGAAGCTAAAATACTAAATGCAGTGAAACTCTCTGCGTGATGTAGCTCAGCTGACTTTTTCAGGAAAATCACCACTCATGGGTCTTCTTAATAAATGTCATTTCACTTGAAAGGCGAGACACCTGTATTTTTAGACACCTTGCAGGTCCATCTCATGCGGCCCGTGTGGGAATTCAAGGGACCAAGTTTGGTTTCTTGCTCTGCCGGACTTTTGTCTTGCCTTCCTGTCCTCTCTGAAGGTGGGGGTGATCGCACAAGCAGTCTCCCTTATGGGATGTTGGGAAGGAGGCAGGGTAGATGAGGTAAGGCTGCTTTGTACCGAACTACCTCCTACCGGAGGTGGCTGTGTTCTCAGGAACTGGTCTGGGTAGCGGATGACAATCGATACAGAAGAAGCGCCAGGCGTACCACCTCCCCTGACAACACTGACTCCATCGGAAGATAGCTTTGTGGACTCACCAAGAAATCTAGAAGAGTAAATTAGTCTGAGTGTTGTTGGAGAGTTTTGTGACAACTCTCTTAAGACATCACTATCAAAGGTGAAATTCACCATTGTAGATACTTCAAGATAATGACACCCCTACTAATGTCTTCCATGTGTGTGGTCTCACGCAAATTGCAGAGCACCTTCATATGCCTTATCTGGCTAATTCTCATGCCTGCCCTGGGGATGCGGGAAGACTGTGATATTCCCATAGTTCAGATGAAAGACCCAGGACCCAGATGAGCAACCTGCCCGTGATAACAAAGGTGGCGCATCTGTCCTCCGTCTTTTCTTTCCACCTCTTTTATTTATTTATTTAGATTTTATTTATTCATTTGAGAGAGAGAGAGCACAAGCAGGGGAAGAGGCAGAGAAGCAGACTTCCAGCTGAGCTGGGAGCCTCATATGGGACTCGATCTCAGGACCTGGAGATCATGACCCGAGCCGAAGGCAGATGCTTAACCGTCTGAGCCACCCAGGCAACCTCCACCTCTTTTAAAAGCTTGCCTACTTTCTCCATTGCTCTGTTCTGTCATATTTTTTTCCCTATGATTTGCTAATGATTGTCAGTTCCACTCCCGTTACTTAGGTAAAACACCTGCTTGTATAATTGCCAAATTAAAACGAATGTCATGAATACATCTGACGGTTAATGTTATTCACTAGTTCCCTTCTGCTTCATGGATTCCTGTGAGTTTGGGTTAATTAAGCCAAGTTCTATTTTTGCTAGCAAGTGGGGTGATCCTTTGGGTTGAATCAACAGCTGAGTTATCCCTGGGCTGCGATGAATGACAGAGCCTCAGGAAAGCCTCAGTTTGTTCTCCCTTCGAGCACCGGATGGCCATGCAGGGCTTCTGGATGTGAACAGCAAGACTGTACAGGAATTGCTCTTGACCATATATTTGCATCATCCTCTGCTCCTGTTGAAGGTACATGACCGATGGTGGACTTGGCCTCTACACTCGTCGCCTGAACCGGCTCCCCGATGGGATGGCTGTGGTGCGGGAGACCCTGCAAAGAAATACCTCCCTGGGCCTTGGTGATGCTGACAGGTAAGTTTGCTCCACTTGGGACTGACCAGGTGCAGAGATCATTGCAGAGCGGCCTGAGAGGTGAGGGTGTGATATGGAGAGCAGACGGGCACTGCTGTGACCCACGCAGGGGTTGGGAGGCTTTGAAGTGGTTTCTGTGGTCAGGAGCTGGCACAGCAGCCAGTAGAACGCTGCTAGAGGGTCCTCGAGTCCTGCTTCTGGTTAGGGTGGTGCTTCTGACAGCGAGAAAAGAGGGAGTTCAGGCTTGGGAGTTTGGATGGTTGTTTTGACGGTTGCTACTGCGTCTTTGTCGATGCCCCAGGCCCCAGGGATCTGCTTTACTTCCTCTGTTAGCCAGCTTTCTAGGTATGGTAGCTTGGGACACAGTCCCTCGTATGCACAGAAGGCCTGTGTGCACAAGGGAGTGCTCCTGGCCTTGGCTGAGGAAGCTTCACTGTGGGTCTCCTGTGGCCTGGCAATAGGCTTAAGGATATAGTCCATACGCCATGTGCTGAGGAGCTGACATTATAGCACCGGACCGGTCCTCGTTGCAGCCACCGTCAGAGATGAAAAGAGCTTCAGAGAACATTGCAGTATAGAGGGCTATTTGGTAATCCTTACTCTGGCACAAACAGATCTATTAAAGAAGGGGTTCGGACTATATGATTTCCGAGATCCCTTCCTGCTCTGATGTGCTGTATTTCTAGATTTCATACCCTTTACTGATGTGGCCGTTGAAGGATTGTGCTGGCATACTTGACCTCTCTCCCCACGTGTGCTGATGAGACAGAACATGGAATTTAGATGTGTGTGCTTGAAGTCACCATACATTTTTGGGCGCTAATCCTCAGGTGCCAGAAAACCACATATTTGCAGCACAAACCCAGCTTCTTGCTGTTCTCTTAGCTGGATGTACTTTTTACAAAGAGCTAAGTGATGTCTGTGGGTCTCTGGCTTAAGAGAACTAGGGCATGTTGAAGTTCCCCCCAGGAATGGAATTTGCTCCAGAGAAATCTTCATCTTCTCTCTGGGAAGGCTGAGAACGCTGTGCTGGTCTGAACACTGAATCAGTTGTCAGAAACTTGGGATCTGGCCCAGGCTCTGCCATGAACTTGAATATGCCCTTCTCAGAGTCCCCCAGTGTCCAGGGTGGTGATTTATGCCAGAGATGACAAAGGCTCTTCACCACCGTGCCAGCTCAAGTCAGCTTTCTTCTCGTAATTAATTTGTTTAAAAGTATTGGTTTGAGAATTCCCTAGAAAGGTGAACCGCTTAAGAACTGCTTTTTTTTTTTAATACTGCTCTTTTTTTATTTATTTATCTTTTAGAGAGGGAGTGTGGGGAGGGGCAGAGGGAAAGGGAGAGAGAGAATCTCAAGCAGGCTCCACGCCCCTCACAGAGCCCCACACAGGGCTCGATCCAGCAACCCTGAAATCATGACTTGAGAGACAGACACTTGAGCAGCTGAGCCACCCAGGGGCCCTGGAGAACTGCTCTTTCTAAGGCTGAAACGCTCTATAACTAAACTCTTTGGAGGAAATATTATCAGGGAGAAAGTCTGTTGTTGTAACACCCCCACTGGAGATGTCACAATTTGCCTGGTTATTTTACTTCTTTGTATTCTCCTGTAAACATGTGGCCGGTTAGTAAATCTATTAGCATGTAATTCAGGCTTTACAAGGTACATTTTCCCTCGTAGCAAAAGAAGAATCTGTGCTAGGCAGTTTAATTTAATGCTTCGTTGCAGGGTTAATGGAATTATTATAGATCACAGCTGGGCTTATTCCTGCTTTTGGAGGTGGGGGCTGGAAAGATGGATAGCGTTTGTTATGTTGTCCAGCTCAGCCTCTTTGATGGGACCAACTGGACAACAATGTCTTCTGGTTCTCCCCAGACTGGAATGCTCAGATGGGATCATTTAAGACCGAAAGGATAACTGACCAGCTTTTAAAGATAGAATTCAGGTGGCTTTTTTTTTTAAGTAGGATTTAGTAATGCTTATAATTCTCCTATTTCATATAAGTTTTGACCTGTAGGCAGTGAGATAGATTTTACATTTTTCTAGAATATGTTTAATTCCATTCATCTCTAAAGTTATTGTAAGGAGACCATAGAAATGCTTCATCTCTGGTTAAGTTGAAATAGTAGTAGATTTATTGCTAGGAAGTTCTTCATGCAAATCTCTTCCAAAAACTATACCCTACATGTGTATTTCCCAAAGTGGGAGGCTAACATTAGTGGTACAGGAAATAATTTTAGATAATAGGTAGGGAAATATTTCTTTTACATTTTAATTGTAATATTTAAAAAATGTATAATTAGTACATCAAACCCAAGATTTTGCAAATATTGTTTTCTGGCAAAGAATAGTGTTGGCATGAGACAATTTAATGTGAAATATCAAAGAAGAATATCACAGATGGCGTGCAGGGTTTTTTTTTAAAGGTAGTATGCAAATGGCTGCAGACAAGGTAATCCTATTCTTGTCCCTATAATGAGAAATATGTTCTTTAAATTATTTAAATTCGACAAGTGAAAAAAATACCAACCCCCCCCCCAAAAAAAATGCAGCACCTTTCCAGAATTCTTTCCTTTTAAGCTGAAAAAAGAAGGTCCCAGAGCTGAGATATTTCCAGGAAGCTCTTTATAAAAAGACAGCCCAGTCCTTAAGGTTCACACACAGGCCGCAGGCTACATGAGTGTTACGAGGGAAATAGGAAAAGTACTGAGGGATGAGGCCTGGTGAGATGTCAGCCCGGAGAAGAGGAGCATAAGAAGGGCAGATCGCCTCACCGTGCCCACAGGAAAATCATTAACCTCAGCCGTGCAGCTCGGCAGCTACAGCTCTTCCAGGGGAAGGCCCCGCAGGACGCTGACCTACAAACCGTGGCTGTTTGCAGCAGGATGTGGCTGGGGTGTCTCCAGCACTATTAAAAGGAACTGATAAGAATATGTACCTTGGAGCCTGGGAGATAGGGACCACGCCGGTGTGTGAGTCCTGTGTGTCACCAGCCGGCATCTGAGAAGGAAGAAAGGATGATAGCAAACCCGCAATGCCAAGTCTGCCCTTGATCTCCTGTCACTCTTCGGGGCTGCCACCTTGGGCTCCAGTTTTTACCGGAGTGTCATCGGTGGCCCCTTCCAGCAAACTAGAGCCAGCCGGCTGAGGGGCCAGGATCAAAAGGGACAAATGGAGGTGACTTGTTCCAAGTCACTGGCCCCAGATAACAGGCAAATGCAGAGAGATTCAGCACGGAGGGCCCTGAGCGGGCAGCCTGGGAGGAAGAAGAGAGAGGCCCCGGGGAGCCAGGAGGCTGGCCTCGTAGACCGTCAGATATTTTGCTGAACTCCAGCCAATTCCTGCATGCTGTCCCCTCAGGACCCATCAAAAGTTCTTGAACTCCCAAGAGCCGAGAGCTTTAAACGCGTAAAGCTCAGCTCTGGGAAAGCTTCCATTCCCAAGAAGCTCTCTGTGTCCCTCCACAGCCTCACCGCGCTGCTCGGGGCCCTCCCTGACATCACCGACATGCAGTTCAAGGCTGCTTCTAAATGGTGTCCCCGGTCATGCAAGTGTCACTGAGGGCACAAGGATAGAAATCAGGCCCCTTGTGCACATGTAGGTCGGGAGGACGGCTTTGGAATGACCCGGTTACTTTCTTCTACACCATTAGAATATTTATTGACCTCCAGTGGCTCTTATTAACTGAAGTGGTAATAAAAATAGCACAGCGCGAATGCTGTGCGGGGAAAACATCAGCCTGAGACTTGAACCAAATGACAGTTGGCCTCTGATGTCATGCCAAGAAACCAAGCAGGAAAAAGAAACTGTTTCTGTTCCTTCTTGTTACAGGGTTTTCATTGCCCTCCAAGCTCTGAATGTTTTAGGTATTGAGGTTGCACTTTGAAAACGAGGATTCAGAGTCACCATACAAGTTTTACCGCCTGTGGTCGGGGCCCCAACCCTGGTGCCGGGAGCTGTCCCAGTTTCAGCTTAGTTGGAGAGTCCCACGGTGTGAGGATGTAACTATGCAACCTGGTATTTCACCAGCCTGCCAAGCCCGGGCCTCCTCCTCACCGGGAATGTCACAAGATGTCCAAGAGCCCAGGGCACCGCTGGGCTCTGTGATGTGTGTGGAACAAGGCGGCCTGCTGGCAGCGAGCTGTGTATTCACCGAGTCAGGCCTGACCTGCAGAGAGGAGCTGAATCAGGCCAGAGGTCCCCAGCCTGCAGATGAAATTGGTGGGAGCCCTTACCAGGTAGTAGGTCCCCAACCCAGCTGTTTCCCAGACACAGCCCCTGCTGGGCATTGCAGGTGAGAGGAAGCAGAAATGGGAACCACTCCCTGGCCCTCCTTCCAAGCCCCTGGTAGACAGGGTGAGGGCCCCACAGTGGCCACAGCCTAATCCCCAGAACCCGTGGCGATGTTACACCACGTGGCCAGGATTTACAGTTGCTTATCAGCCGGTGTTTAGATAGAGAGATTAGCCTGGATGATCCTGGTGGGCCAGTGTGATTACCAGGTTCTTGAGAGCAGAAGAGGTGGGCGGGAGAGGAGGCAGCGCCATGAGCTGTAAGGACTCCACTTGCCCTACTGGCTCTGAAGACGGAGGGAGGGGCCACAGCCCGAGGGCGCCCGTGTGGCCTCTGCAAAGGGGAAAAGGCACCGGAACCGCCGCTCCCCTAGAGCCCCCGGAGTGCGTGCGGCCCTGCACACACCTGTGCTTTCAGCCCGTGAGACTCAGTTTGGATTTCTGCCTCACAGAACTGATAGGCCATTTGTGTTGCTTTTGCTACCATGTTTATAATAATTTGTTACAGCGGCAATAGACAACTAATACAGACCAGGAGATAATAAAAACAGTCACCATTTCCTGACGGAACCGTGCCAAACCCCTTACAGACAGGATGTCGTTTCCTCCTAACCCTGACCTTTTTGAGAGGAGGTAGCATCCTGGTTTCATAGACACAGCAGCGGTGCCCTGAGAGGGTCAGGCCAGAACGTGCTGCAGGTTACATACACTCCTGGCAGGTGTCAAGCTGGAATTGAAACCCAGGCCCCCCAGACCCTCCCAGATGCTCTAACCAGCTCACGTAACTGCCTCTTTAGGGAGTCCTCGATGCAGAGATTCTTCCGGTTCCCTGGCTCCAGGCCCTTATCCTGGTGTCCTCTCTTTAAATGTCCCCTAGTCACTAAAAATGCAAGCACACAGGGCACCTGGTGGCTCAGTGGGTTGGGCGTCTGACTCTTTTTTTTTGGAAAGATTGTATTTATTTATTTGACACAGAGAGCACAAGCAGGGGAGTGGCAGGCAGAGGGAGAGGGGAGAACCAGGCTCTCTGCTAGCAGGGAGCCCAACGCAGGGCTCAATCCCAGGACCCTGGGATCACGACCTGAGCTGAAGACAGATGCTTAACCGACTGAGCCCCAGGTGCCCCCTTGAGCATCCAACTCTTGATTTCAGCTCAGGTCATGATCTGAGGGTCCTGAGATAGAGACCGGAGTTGGGCTCTGGGGTCAGCGGGGAGTCTGCTTCTCTCCCTTTCCCTCTGCTCCTCCCCCCACCCCCAACCCTACTCTTTCTCTTTGTGTCTCTCAAATAAATAAATCTTAAAAAATAAAATAAAATAAAAATGCAAGCACTAGAATCTTGGGGAATAGTGCAAAACAATTTTCATTAAGAGGGAAAGGGGGATGGGGCACCTGGGTGGCTCAGTCAGTTAAGCTTCTGAATTTGGCTCAGGTCACGATCTCAGGGTCCTAGGATTGAGCCCTGCATCAGTTTCTCTGCTGAATGGGGAGTCAAGTCTGTTTGTCCCTCTCCCTCTGCTCCTCCCCTTACTCGTTCTCTCTCTGTCTCTTTCTCTCAAATGAATAAATAAAATCTTTAGATTTTATTTATTTATTTAGAGTGTGAGTGGAGGGAGGAAAAGATGGAGATGGAGAGTGAGAAACCCAAGCAGATTTCACACTGAGACGGAGACTGATGAGGGGCTCAGTCCCATGACCCCAAGATCATGACCTGAGCCGAAACCAACAGTCGGACGCTTAACCGACTAAGCCACCCAGGCACCCCTCTCTTTTCTTTGTATTAATTAATTAACTAGTAATTAAGCTCTCTTCTTTCCCTAACAACATAGAGTAACCACATATACTAGAAGAACAATTGTGAATTAAAGCAATGAAGCATTAGGACCGTGGGGGGCAGGGAGGTAAGTTACAATATGACATGTTGAAGAGGGAGAGAACTGAGAATACAGATAAACTTACCATAGAGTCCTGTGTGGTTGCACATTTAATGGTAGTTCAGCACTGAGCGTCCTACAGTGAAAATTTCCTAAGTGAAATGAGCTTTGTCTTGCTTTCCCCCTCCCTTCTGACTTTGCCCAGACTATTCTGCCTTTATCTTTTCTCGCTTGGGTTGACCAGCTGATCTCTCCCTCTCCTCCATCTCTTTCTCTGTCTCCCATCTTCCCTCTCTCATTGTCCTTGCCTTCCCCTTTTGACTGCCTATTATACCTACTAGTGCCCCTGGACATTTTCTTAGTTCTGCATTCAAGGCTTACACTCCTCTTTCTGGGGCTAGAAGACGCCTCTAGCACAGCACCCAGCATCCATGATCCGCACTGCAGTTCCCTTTCGTCCCTCTCCCCCCTTCTCTCCTGCTTGTGGACAGCAAAGGGAGACAAAGTTGGAAAGAGTGAGAGTTCCATTCATCTTAAAGCTCATAAAAGGAGCCTTAGAGGCAAATCTCTATTTCCGTGGTAACAGGGTAGTAATTACTGCATTGGCTTTTCCCAAAGGCCTCTTTGCTGCTGGTACCACTGGCTTCCTTTTTAAGTAAGAGCTGCTGCTTGTGGAGTGGGTGGGCAGGGGGCCACCTGTGCTGGGCAGGAGGGTGGTGCTGACAGGAAGCAAACCATCTGTACTTTAAGCCACAAAGGAATTCTCCCAGAGGGGCTGTGCAGAGAAGAGAATGAATGGTCTGTGGAGTATCGTTTCACATGCATGCGGCGTTTTCACTTGAAAAAAAGGCAGGATAGTGGCCCTATAAGAATCGTCTACTCCCCAGTGTTGCCCAGCTTTGTAACTGTGTTCCAGGTTACACTACAGTACAGCTGACTCTGTGAGCGCGCGCGTGTGTGTGTGTGTGTGTGTGTGTGTGTGTGTGTGTGTGTGTTGGGGTGGGGCGCATGGCTACTCCCCCAAAACTGGTGCATTTTCAGTAGTTGTTTATAGGTAATTTGGTTCCAAGTATGAGAAGACATGTAGCAATATGAAAGCAAGGATGGGAGGTCAAAGAGAAAAGCCAAAATGGGGCACCTTTTTCAGCGCTTACGGCCTGAGCAACCCAAAGCTTGGGCCCCCAACTCCAGGTCATAATCTGACTACGTCTGTGCCCTACACCAGAACACGGCATCGTATGTTTTAATCCAGGCACCTGGGCAAGTCTTTGCATCAGTAGCATAGGACCATTTATACTGTGTGACAAACAACTCCAAAATACCTACCCTCACTGTCTGGCCAGTAGGAGTCTATGTTGTATATCACTGTCACTCTAGGACCCAGGGTGCCAGAGCGCTGGCCATTTAAAGCACTGGCAAACCATGGCAAGGAGAAGGAGAGTGTGGTGAACCACACACTGTCTCTTTAAGCTTCTGCCCAGAAATGGCCCACATAACTTCCACTGATTCGTTGTTGGCCGAAGGATGTCACATGGCTGCGCTTGAATTCAAAGGGGACTAGAAGTAGAATTCTACCACGTGCTTATGAGAATAGAAAATATATGGTGAACTGTACTAGTGACTATCATTGTCTTATTACATGCCAGTGACAGCCCTAGCTTAATACCACCGCCTCCCCATTATTTAAGCAATTCCATATCATGTCACATATTTATAGCTATGCATTGGCAGGCACTGTGCCAGCCAGTAGGACTGATGGCCTTCAGTAGCTCCTCTGGGCTGGGAAGAGCGAGCAGAGAGATGAGGAATGTGATGACTGAGTTGCTGAAGGCTTGGTACCCGATGCTATCGGTCATTTGCGTTTCCAGTCTCAGTATATGTGCTGCCGAAGCATGTACTCAGGTGCGTGTCAACTAATTATTTGGACTGTGTTTTGATATGTGACAGCTGTTGGAAAATGCTGATGATTATTTCATATTTACTAGCACCTACTATGCACCAGGCTCTGGGGATCCAAAGATGAGTAGGACACCGTCTGTGCTCCCTGCTCTCAAGAAGCTTGCAGTCAAATAGAGGGGTGAGAAGCCGGATGAGTCATCGTAACCCACTGTGCCGAGGGCCATAGAGAGAGACTCTCCCCGTGTGGTGTGGGAGCAAGGAGGACCGGGGTATCTCTGGGGGGCTACATGTCTTCCTAAACTTGCTGTAGTAAAACGCTGGAGGTTTCTTTTCCCGCTGGTGATGACTGGAAGATCCTTTGCAAATATTACCCAAGTGTCAAAAGAGGCCCACTTAGCTCATCATCTGTTTGAGATTTTCTTTTTGTTTCCTTGAATGTCCTTTGTCATTTTTGAAGAGCAACCTAGCCTTGACTTCTCTTACTGAAATGCAAGAGCTGATTTAAATAAGCCCCATGGATAAGGCAGCCCTCACATTGGCCTGTGAAGTGTCCCTGGTTACAGTGTAACCTTTAGACTGGTCACGCTGGGCGGCCGTGCCCGCCCAGGATTTTTATTCAAGGTTACCTTGCATGTGAACATGTTTTCCCCAGGCCGCCTCTCCCAAGCCAGTCCACGTTGAATAGAGCTTACAGAGCAAAGCTGGGGGGAGGGAGACTTTCAGAGTCACCAGCAGCCCTCTCCCTTCACCAGAGGAAACTGAAGCCAGGGAGACTGTTAGTGGCCTACTGACCACTCTGTCCTCCAGGCCTTAGGGAACAGGGTCATCTCGGTGTGAGTTTGGAAAGGATGAACTTGAGAAAGCCACTCTAATGAAAGCACATGATGTCTCTGGTGATGATGATGACTGGAGCCCGTGCAGGAAGGGAAGGAGTGCACTGGGGACTAGGAGACCTTGTCCTAGGTCTGGCTCGGCCACCGCTGAACATCTTGGGCAGGAGTCTTCTCCTCCCCACCCCCGGGTCTTTGCGTGCACACAGACCAGCTGATTCTAAGGTCCCCAAGCTCCTGTGAGTCATTGTTCGTGTTTGTCACTTGAAGGGCAGGGTTAACAAAATGACTCGTGAGGGTTGCCTATCCACACAGGTGGGAACCCCAGGAACTTTTCATCTCTGATAGTCGAGATGACAGGTGTCATCGTAACATGGAGCGTCAATGAAGAGTGTGGTTCTTGCCCAAGGCCTCTGGTGTGTGCAGATCCAGTGGACTGAGAGGGCACCGTTTCTGTTAGCAGACCTCTTTCAGAGGAGAGAAGGCCTCAGGGCATCTGTCTTCACTGCACTTCAGAGCTAAGCCTGATCTAAGCTGCCACGCACTTAGAGGAGGGGGAGAGGAGGGTAGCTATTGCTGATGGTGGGTCCAGAGGAACACCCCAAGTTAAAGGACCGGAATGAAATCTTCCGGAGGGGAGTACAGGGTGGGCAGAGCTGCCGATGAGAGTCGTGGGGACCTTTCTGATGCTCTAGAGAAATTCTGCTGTCCTACATTGCAATGGATTTTGCTCTAACTTGGGGCTTCACCAAAATTATATTATGAGTCAAAGCTTATGGGATTGTAGTCTTATTTTCGTTGAGATAAAATCCTAAGTGACTGATAAGTGGTGAATTGTATTTATTTGGGTGGGTGTTTTGACTTAGGGTTTAATTAGACTTGGATGTACATTGTTCCCTAAATCAGCACAAGGAGTGGGAGCTGCCTTCCAGAGAGGGGGCAGTCAGCCTTGGGAACACGCAGTGTCGGGGACTTGGAGGGACTCCCCTAGACTGTGATTTTTCATACAGTTGGCAGGCTTCACAAGGTACGCCTGCGTCCTGGAGAGCCCAACAGCACTTGCAGCGGGTTCATACAAGAAGACTGTGGGTTTAACATACAAGGGAACAGGCTCCAGAAGGTGACATTCCTGCGCCATAGGCACAGTGCTATACAGGGCAAAGTTCGGATTTGAATTTGGATCGCTCTGGGCACAAAACCTTTGCTTTCAGTCATTGTGTTTGCCTCCTCCTCTGTTCAAAGGCTCACTTTCCAGCCCTCCGGAAGGCGAATGTCCCTTGGAGCTACCTGAGTAATGGCTGAGCATCTTCTCGGTGCCTGGCACCCCTAGGTGCTTGCAAAGGTGACAGCTTCTGGACGGCTGACCTTGAATTTTTCCCAGGTCTCATTTCCCCTCTGGAGGCTCAGTGAGAACAGCTCCCGGAGTGCCGCTCAGCGTCAGGCCAGGCTCTGCTCTTGCCGAGGGAACTCTGTCCCTTACTTAGGAGGATTTGCGGGCCGTCTGAAGCTGCGGGTGTATTATTTTCTCTGGAGAACATTTAACTACTTCAGTGTCGGAACCTCCAGCAGAGTCTTCAGAGCTGCCTTTGTCCACTGATCGCACCTGGGCCTTCAAGGTCTGCCTTCAGCCGCCGTCCCCCGGGAGTGGCCTCCGCCGCAGACTCCGGTGGCTTGGCTGTGTCTCAGTACTGCGGGGACAGGAGGCCGGCTTTGTCTGCTCCGCCGCAGCCCTCTTGTTTCCCCTCGGCCACTGTGCACTTTGATTTATCTCCCTCATTAATCTGTGATGCTCAGCACTGTAAAATTGCCTGAAATGAGATCTGAAGGGAGACTCTGACATTTTGAGGGATGTTGCAAGGTTGTGTGGCGGAGATGAAAGGGGGCTGAGGGAAATGAGGTGGTTGCATGGCTCGGTGGGCTCAGACCCCCACCTCTCCTGCAGCTTACCCTGGGATGTGGGGACAGGGATCCACAGCCCTACCAGTGGCAACACGAGGCTTGAGAAAACCGTCCTCCCGGCCGCTGCTTGGGGCTGTCTTGATGTGCATTGTGGGTAAGCCATGAGCGTGCAGCCGAGGAAGATGTGTGGCAGAACCACAGGCCGTTTGGGTTGGAAGGGGTCTGTTGTGTTGCCTTGTACAGGGTGCTCGGTGCGCTAGAAGCGAGTACAGGAGCCCCTTTGGGTGTCGTCCAGTCTGCCAGAGCCGGCTTGGCTGGCTGCGTACCGTGGGGGCTGATGAAGCTGGACTCCGGGCATCCTCTCCCTTGTACCATAGGAGTTCCTGTGGTGGGAAGGGATCCGTTTCTCCACGGTCAGTGTGGAAGCAGCTCACAAGAGCCCCGGGGTGAAGGTTCCTTGGGAGGCTGCGTAGGACTCTTGGCAGTTCGCGGTCTGTGCTCTGAGTCTCATGAGCAGCCACAGCTCCCACTTATTGAGCACCTACTGTGTTCCAGGTATTCTCTCAGATGGTTTCTGTGTTTGCTTTAATGTCCCAAAGGACCCAACAGGACAGGAGTTATCCCCATTTCACAGATGAGGAGTCTGGGTCAGTGGGTCTAAGTGACTTGCCCAGGGGCACACAGGCAGTCTTGAAATCCAACCTGGGTCTGTCTGACTTCAAAGCCAATATTCTCTCCAGGACATCATGATGCGTTTTTCTAAAAGGGGGCTGGGTATGGGGGTGTACCAATGACGATTAGTCCAAGAATCTGGCTCTCTCTTGGAATAATCAGGAATAACCTCCGGGGGTATCTGGTGGCTCAGTTGGTTAAGCATCTGACTCTTGATTTCACCTTTGGTCATGATCTCAGGGTTGCGAGATTGAGCCCCGTGTCAGGCTCTGCGCTGGGTTTGGAGAGTCCTTAAGATTCTCTCTCTCCCTTTCTCTCTACCCCTCCCCATCTCTCTTTCTCTCTCTCCTTCCCTTCCCCACCCCCCCCAAGGCTTCCTACCCAAGCAACCTCCACTCATGCCCTAAGATAGGCTCCAGCCTTCCCTGGAAAGCCTCCCTTCCCTATTCCTTCCTCCCATAACCCCAGACAGGGTCCTCTGGGGGCCTCTCATCCATTCAGGGTCTCCCCCTCACCTGTGGTAACATGTAACATGCCTTTGGAATGTGGTCTCCTTTGGGGCGCCTGGCAGGCTCAGTCAGTAGAGCATGCGACTCTTGATCTTGGGGTTGTGAGTTCGAGCCCCACGTTTGGCATAGAGCCTGCTTAAAAAATATACAGTACGTGGGGGCGCCTGGGTGGCATAGTCGTTAAGCGTCTGCCTTCGGTTCAGGGCATGATCCCGGTGTTCTCGGATTGAGCCCCACATCAGGCTTCTCTGCTAGGAGCCTGCTTCTTCCTCTCCCACTCCCCCTACCTGTGTTCCCTTTCTCGCTGGCTGTCTCTCTCTATCAAATAAATAAATAAATAAACAAACAAACAAATAAATAAAATCTTCAAAAATATATATACAGTACGTGGAGTGTGGATTACCCTGCTAAATTAAGAGAGAGGAACCAGAAGAATATCTTACTCTTCTTGGCATTCCCAGACTTTGCAGAGCCTGATGTATACTGTAGCAGATGTCTGCTGTATATTTAATTAATTAGCATTATCCTAAGGATGATTAGTAAGTCTTAATGAAAATTTAGGGTCCCTCTCCTTTTCCATCACATACATTGGCAAGTCTTGGGCATAGTTCCTCCAAATGATCTCTCAAATCCCTCTGCTTCCTTCTTTCTCTCTCTCTTTCTCTCTCCCCCTCTCTCCTTCTCTCGCCCGCTCTCCCTCTCTCACATCTGCCGTCCCGTCGGTCCAGGCTGCCCTTATCTCACACTGAGCTCCCACTGTGGCCTCCTGACTGGGCTCATTGTCTCCTCTGTGGCCTTAGTGTGGTACATTCTCTGGCTGCTGTGATCTTTAACACAGATGTCCGATCCCCTCTGCCCCCTGCCTGAAACTTCACCTCAGTGGACTCCCACTGCATGTAGAATGAAATCCGGACTCCTTTCTATGGCCTCCAAGGTAGGACATGTTCTAGCCCCTGCCCATCTCTCTGGCATCAGCTCCTCCCACTTTCCCCTTCCTGACTCACGCCTCCATCCAGCTCCTTGAATTTGCCAAACCCTCTCCCTGGCTTGTGCTCCCCGCCCCTCTCCCTTTGCCTTTACAAGGCTGACTCACCCTGTCCTTCGGGTGTCCACTCACACACCGCCCTCCTCTCAGAGATGCTGCGCCCAACCACTCTAACACGGTCTCAGCTCCTAGTGTCTTTTGGAGCGTCGGGTCTGTTTCACATCCCGTAGTTTTATTTGTATATTATGACTCCCTGTTTGGCCGTAAGCATCAGTACAACAAACTAGGTCTACTTCCGTAGATGAATCTACTTCTGCAGGTGAATCTCTTTCCCAGCACAGGGCCTGGCTCAGAGGGCTGCTCGTTATGTGTACTGTGAATGGGCGAATGACTGTCCAGCTCTGCAGTACAGGGTTAATGTGCCAAATATGTAAAACTGTGTGATACAGGCACCCCCCCCCCAAGCAGAAGAAGACACTGCCCAACCAGACCAAGGCACTGGCCAGTCCAGCATTAGCCACAGTAAACAACTCATGGATGGCACAGAATTCACCTGGGTACTCTTGGCTTATAGGGAGCCATCCCACTCCGTCTTCACCCAGTCCTCAAAAGAAGTTCACCGTGGCCCCATGCCTGCCTTCAAAAAAATGGGTTTGTCGGTGTCCAGGAGCTTCTCCTGTGGGAAACTGAATGGCTTGACCCGGTCTCCTATCTTTTTTGGAAAAATGATTTCAAACCTTTGCCCCCCTGACATGTTCAGATTCCAGCTTTGCCCTTCCTCCGCTATGTGACTTCTCAGCTACGTGAGAGGTCAGTTAACTTAACCCTGTGTCCTCATCTGTAAAATAAAAATAATGAGCCCACTTCATGGATCTGCGGATGTGTGAACGAGGGTGATGCGGGGAAGTGTCAGCACAGTGACGGGGCCCAGGGCACGCCCTCGACGGACAGCAGCAAGTTTTAGGTAGCACAGACTTGGAATGCACAGATGAGGAAAGGGAGGCCCAGAAAGGTCAGCTGCCTGAATTGGAGAGCCAGGATGGAAGTATGGGGTCCTTCCAGCCCCGGTCCAGCACCGCGGCCACCTGCCCGCAGCCCCTCCATCCCTCAGCATACCCTTCTCTTTGTGATTCTCCTCGCCCAGCTCTGGTCCCCCTGCTTCTCCTGTACTTGGGATACTCGGTCAGGAGAAAAAGCAGAAGATGCCGTTTAAGGCCCAAGACCCCAGTGGGTGAGTGGCAAGAGCCGAAGTCGTACACACTCCGCACCTTGGCAGGAGGTCCCACTCTTTGGAACCAGCAGACTAACCACCATGCAACAACATCAGAGGTGCAAACCTGTGAAAATCCCCAGCAAAGGGTCTTGTAACAGAACTTGAAAGGGTTTATGACCCTGTGGATTTGAACATCTCTCAGAGCCAAGCTGTAATTCCCGCTCGCTTTTGGAAGTAAAGATCAGAGCCATAATTTGAGGAGGGTCTTGGATGGGGCTCTGATTATGTTTCAAGACACATGCTGTGGGTTGATGAAGCTGTTGTGGGAGGGTCTGGGGTACTGAGCGGGCAGGGGGTATGGCCGGGAGGAGAGAGGGGAGTCAAGCAGGGTGTCTAGCTGAGGCAATTAAATGTCCATGCTTCTCACTTTAAACAAGGCCCGAGGTAGCCTCCCAGAGGGCTGTGTTCTTAATGATCTGGAATAAAGGGTTGGCGAGCAAAGCCAGCAAGCTGGTGGGGCTAATGCGGCCCTGGCCTTGAATGTCCCTGCGGGAAGTCTGTAAGGGAGCTCCTATGTCCACAAGCAGCACTTGTCATGCTAATGACTCAGCCACTCTGGTACCACTGATGTCAGCTCCCAGATTTCAGATTTGAGCTGCACTGAAGCCAGAGCCAGAGTGCTGGGAGTCTTTCTCTGCCCCTTACCCCCCCACATACTTCCTGGCATATTCTCCCATGCTGTGGTTCCTGGCACAGTCCCTCTGCTACGCTGTCACTGTCCTCTTCCTCGGCACATCGTCTCCCCCCCCCCCCCCGCCCCCGCATAGACACAGCGATCTGACCCTGTGCATCTCTTGCCTGCTTAAAATCCTTTGTGCCCCACATCACGGACAGGCCACAGTGCCAACCTCCAGAGGCCCACCCAGCCTGGGCCCTTGCTACCACACCGGCCTCACTGCCCACAATGTTGTCATCCACAGCACCGAACCCTCAGCTGTCTCCAGCATTCTCCACAGTGTTCGAGGCTCTCTGCCCATGGAATGCCCTTGGCCCTGCTTTGCCAGCCTAACACGTATGCTTCTGTCAGCATTCGGTTCTGAGGTTACCCAGCCGAGCATCTCAGACGGAGCAAGTTTCCTTCCTTGGTGCTCCCAAAGGACCCCATGCAATCCTTTAACTTCTAACAAAATCTTGACTTTCTTTTTTTCTATTTTCTCTATGCTAAGCTTGAAAGCAGGGATTATCTTATGTATCGCTGGGTTTTTTGGACCTAATAATATAGTGTCGGGCACATAGCCGTCCTCAGTCAATACTTGTTGAACTGAACCCCGGTTTGGGCCAGATGGATCATGTCTCCCCAGCTTTTTCATTACAAACACCCTTATTTTCCTCATTCTCAGCACTAGTTCAGCCCTTAGCAGAGTGCTTGGCACAGAGTAGGTCTTCAGTGAGGGTCAGATGCAAGTCTGGCTCCAATGACTTGGGTGTGGCGGCCCCCCCATCTGGCATGGCACTTGCCAGAGACTTACTGTGTTTGGGGTGCTCTGCTCTGCTGTGGGCACACAGGGATCTGGAGTGGAGCCTTCCTTAAAGATACCAACGCCCTCTCCCTCACCTCAAAGACCGGGTCCTGGGCAGTTGAGGGAAGGGGTAGTGCAGACAGCGGAATGTCAGTGCTTTCCGGTTCAGAGGTCAGAATGAGCACGCTAGAGCAGAGGCAGACTGAGAACCATTCCTGGAGGAGGCAACTTTTGGATGCATCTTGGAAAACAACTGGGATTTGTGAATGGTGAGGAGGAAAAAGAGCCATCCAGGTGTGGCAGGGAGGGAAATGGGACGAAAGAGGAGAGCCCAGGGATTTCACCTCTGGGAAAGAACGCCCCATCTCTGAAAGCTGACCGTGTTTTCTGGGTTGGTAGGTGCTTCCGTCAGACACTTAAAGGCTCACCTCCAGTAGCCACGTCCTGCCGCGCCCTTCGAAAGTACGGCCCCAGGCTCCAGGCTGCCTCAGAGGTTATCCCTGCGTCCTTCAAGAGAAGCCTCCTGAAAACAGACACTGAGGCACTGAGGCAAATAGCTGACTTATTTGTAGATGTTCTGAGGCTCATGGTGTTAGAGCTGGCCACCTCCTAATGATTAAACACTACACAAACACCCAACGACCAGGGTGTCCCACCATAAATGGGTTGTAAACCAGGGTGGGAGCAGCTGTCCTATGAGCTGGGAGGAAGAGAGGCTGGAGAAATGCCTTCTGCCCTAAGCAACAAACTCTCTAGCCGGTGGCCAGAGAACAGATCCAGACCTTGAGCAACCAGGAGGGAGGTCAGGGAGGAGAGAAGTTGGGGTTCTGAGGTCATGGAGAGTGGAAAAGAACAACTGCCTTCCTCCCCTCCCCTGTGCCAGATGCTCGAAATATGCCGTGCCTTAGTACGTATCACAGGCTGGTGGATCTTACAGTTGGGGAAATAGAACTAGTAATTCACGGGCCTGGATTCAAACAAGATCTGTAATGCTGTTCCATTTCATCTGCACGCCCATCTACGAGGGGGAAACTATCACCACCAACCTCAAGTTAGATGATGTAACTGACCCAGAGAGACTCGGTCATTTGTCTGGAGTCACGTGGCAAGCAGGACTGGGACCTAGTTGTCTGACCCTCTAACATAAGCTTCTCCATTATCTCCAGTGATTACACTTTGCCACCAGCCATTCCCAGGGGTCAGGCGACTCAAAGTACAGGATGTGGGACATCGTCTCTCCTACTCTATCTATACTCACTTCCGCCATCTTTAAGTTAACTGCTCTGAAGTCCAACCAGTAAAAGAATCACACCTGCTTCTGCCTGCTGCCTCCAAGAAAGAGGCCACCAGGCCCTCCTGGTAGGAAGGGTGAGGGGTTCATGCCTACCTACCTGCCCATGTTCTTTTCTTGGTGGTATAGAGGGGCTAGACCTGGGACGCCTGGGTGGCTCAGTCGGTTGAGCATCTGACTCTTGGTTTCAGCTCAGGTCATGATCTCAGGGTCCTGGAATTAAGCCCCGAGTTGGGCTCCGCACTCAGCAAGGAGTCTGCTTCTCCTCTCCCTCTCCCTTTGCCCCTCCCCCGCATGCATGCACGTGCTCTCTCTCTCTGTCTCTAAAATAAATCAAATCTTTAAAAAACAAAAACAATGCTAGACCAGGGCTATGGATGTAAAGCCGACCCTCACCGGCCTCTGAGAGCCGGGGATGAGAACAAAGCCCTCACTTGTCACCAGCCATCTTGAATTATTGGGATCCAAGGCTCCCATTCTTTAGTGAGAAAAGCAACCATTCCGTTAGCTTCCGGTTTTGTCATATTGTTAATAATATCTAGAGGCCACTGAAGAGCGTGGAGGAGCTTGTGTGGCATTAAGGAAAATTTGAAAAGAAAAACACCTAGAATTCGGTCTAGTCTGAGTGAGTTGGCAACCGTGCTTGTTGGTAAACCCCAGGAATCCTTGAAAGTTGGTTCTGAAACACCAGGGCACTTTGAACTCCAGTGGGGGACACACCTGTAGGCCCTCCAGAAGCTCACCTAGAATCCCCGGCAGCTGTTCTTGCATTGGCCCTACGGCCCCCTCCACGGCACCTGGGAAGGTTGAGTTTGTACCTTCTGGTTTGTGTGTCAAAGGGTGAGTCTACCAGGCTGCAGTGTTCGAAGAAGAACCTTGAGTTTCAGAATCCATGTTTCTCATGTAATCCACACCTTCTTTGTGTTTCCGTTTCTCCTTCTGTGAAATGGGCACAGAAGTCTTGGCCTTTCCCCTCCCATGGAGCTTGCTGCAGCCCTAGCAGCCGGGCAGCCAATGCTGCCACTGAGGAAATGGTGGAACATAATGGAACATGAAAGCCTTGAGCTCGAATGCTGGGCCGTTTTGATGTTCTAATCAGGTTACAGTTCATTCTTTCAGAACCTCCCTCCCTGGGAAGCTAGGCCATGCTTTTCTGCCCATTCCCTGTCCCTGCCTGTTCCTTCCTGTGACATGGGTAGTGCTGGAGGAAGATAGCTTCTGGATCCACTGGGTTGCTTTTCAAATTCCAAGCATCAGCCCCCGTCCTGTGCAACACTGGCCTCGGCCCTCGTTCCGGAAGCCACCAGATGGGTTTCGGAGAGTCAGAGTTTCTCATCCGCCTTTCCTTTTCATGCTTCTTTGGATGCAAGACCTTGAACCTGGGGCACTATAGCACAGTGGTGAAGAACAGAGACTCCGGAATAGCCTCTTCCCCCCAAATAATTGGCTAGAATAACCAAATCTCAGCTCAGCCGGTTACAAACCAAATGACTTAGAGGAAGTGAACACGGATAATAGAGGCCCTGCTCCGAGGGGGTAGGTGTGGGGCCTTCGTGTGATAGGCCCAAAAAATGGTAGCTCCTATTCCGAAGGAAGGTTCAGCTCCAGGGCGGGGCAGTAACAGGAGATCTCCTGATTCATTTTCACTAGACGCTAAGCTCTCTGACAACAGAGACCGTGTCCGTCTGTCCCAACACTTTAAAAGCCAGGACCTGGGAAGTAAGCGTCGCGTACTAGAAACTCAGTAAATGTGCGTGACTTCAATCCCAAGTGGTTCTGCTAATTTTTGAATCATTCTTTAACAGCGGAACAGGGGAAATGGTTTCAATCTGGAACAAGAGAGGTTTTCAATAAGGAGAGGAACACGGGCAGAGGGAAATGACATTTTTGAGCACTTTCTGTGTGCCTGGGAGTGGGAGAAATGCTCCGAGGATTTTACCTCATTTCACCCTGCAAGGCTTCTTCCTGCAGAGTCAGCGCAACCTTAACTTTTCAGTCGGGACACTAACGTGAGGCTGAGAGAGCTGAGCTTGCTTGAGGCCAGACAGGAGGAGAAACTGAGGTACAGCCACAGCTGTAGCAGAGGTCAGAGCACTAGTAATAGCACCCGACATCACCGTAGTATTTACTGCGAGCCAGGCACTTCCCCGAAATTTGCTCATTGAATACTCTTGACAAGCCAGTGAGGTATTATCCTTTTACAGATGAGGGCACCGAGGTACAAAGAGGTGACATAACTTGCACACAGCTAGAGGCGTGGCTGAGGCTGGTACCCCGGTCTCCAAAGATCATCTTCTTCTTGTCTCTCAGAAGATATTAGTAACGACTTTGTAGCAATGAGCTTTCTGAAACACCAGAATTAGGTTAGTAAGTAAAATGGTGGCACTTCCTTTCCTACAAGTCTTTGAGTCTCACTGTCCATATACCCAAGATACATGTGGAAGGAATTTCTCCCGGAGGTGTGGGGTGAAGACGAAAGAACCCAGGAGCCGCCTTGGGGCCTCACCACTTCTCCCCCCGTTGCTTGGGATGGCCATATTATTTTCAAGGAAGAAACTGCTGTGCCCTTCTCTGGAATGAAATGACAGGTTTGAAAATGCTCTCACAGTCTAAATTTAGCCAGCAGGGTATCCGTGGTCACCAGGAGAAAGATAGGTTTGACAGGTTGGCTGGAGGACAAAAACCAGTCCTTGAGGAAATGAGTTCTCCTTTGAAAGGTAGGTCAGAGTCAGCATTTCTGTCCATTGAGCCTGGGGTGTGAGCCCGCCGAGCAGCACCTGCAGCGGGAGCACGGGGTACTGGGTACCGGGGACCGTCGCTGGCTGGCACTTCTGCTGTGACCAGCTCCCAGGGTCAGCAGCATCGGGACGACTGCTTGTTACACCCAGCCCCGCACCTTGGATCCTTCATTTCACGGTGCTGTTTAGAATTTTTCAAAAGATTTTATGCCCACAAAGCGGGAGAAGAGCACCGTGACGCCTTATGCCTTGTGCACGTCCTGTGACATGGTTCAGCGCAGGAGCCCTCTTTTGTGGCGGCGAGGGAGCAGAACCCATATGTTTCCGAATCCTCAGCCCCTGTCGTTGCAGCTTAAATCAGGCACTCTGCCTTTCTATTACTAGACCTTTTTATTTACATTTGTATTGACATGTTCAGTGTTCTTTCACAGTGAATTTTCATTTTCACGGAAACGGGCGTGTGTCTGTCGTCCACTGCATCTTTTAGCTCTCTTTTGCTCTCTCACCTTTCTTATCCTTTCCTCAGCTACTTCTTGAGGTCCAAAACCTTCCAGAGCTTTCTCTGTGCCCCCCCAACCCCGACAGGCAACAGAGATTTCAGGGACACAAGCCCAGCATGCTTGCAATCAGTGCCTCCAGCTTGACCCTTTGGACTCTGCTCAGGCAAAGATAAAGAGGGCTCCGATGAAGATCGTGCAACCACGGCTGTCCGTGCAACAGCCGACTCAGACCTGGAAAAGAAATTACCCGGCGTGGGGGATGACTAAATTTAGTATTTCTTTTTCTGCTGCTGTCTTTGATCCACTTGGCCTTTGAAAATTGAGGTTCCTCAGATGTGTTCTTCCCCCTGGTTATTTTGCTAGATAAACCGTTTGCACGGAATGGTGTCCATGCCTGCACATGCTTAATTTCCCTGGCATCTGATAAATGTTTTGAAATAGGGTAATGCTGGAAGCACTTTTCATTACCTTAAAGCAATTGGCGTAAATGGAATTGATTCTTTTCCTCAACCGCTGTGATGTTACTGCTTTTTTTTTTTTTTTTTTTTTAGTGGATAAGATCATTCCAAGTAGCTTCGCTTCTTATCATTTCCATCCTGTTCGACCATTTTTCCATTCCTTCCTGGGTGTTTACTGGCAAATGAGATTTCATGTTCCCGCATGGCGGCACAGGTGTGTGTGAGACCTCTCTGACTTTGGGATGGGAATTTGGCATCCCTGGTCTAAATGGAGAAAGTTGGGGGAAGCGGGGGGCAGACAGAAAGCATGAGTCAGGGATTGGAAATCTGAGGTCTAACTTTGGATCTACCACTGAACTCTGTGACCTCATGCAAGGTACTTGCTCTCCTCCTGAACTCACCCATAAAATGAGCGAGCTGAGCCAGGCGGCCCCTAAGTTTTCTTTTTAGATCTGAACTTCTAGGGTCACCTCAGTTTACCAGATAGCCAACCCTGCTTAAGATTTGAGGTCTGATGATTGAAAATAAATTGCACGGAGGTGGGCACTTGTTGAGATCAGTGGTGTCTGAGTAGAGATTCTAGAACCTGCAGTAAATGAGCTCTGAGATAGTGATGTGACTTGGAGCTTTCCATGGGGTGGACGTAATAATTTGAAAAATGCTGAGGTGGTCAAAGGAACGAGATAAAATGCAAACAGTAGGGGGAGATTTCTGAACTGGGCAACAGAGCTGAGGTCAATTTCCTTTGGTATGCCTGCATCTCTGCTTCCCAAGGCTTTTCCAGAAGCAATGAATGCATCCAAGCTCCCCGGTCTCCCTCAGGATAAAGTTCAAACTCTATTACTAGGCTTACTGTGAGATCTGGCCGCATTATTTCTTAGCCCTACTTCCCCTTTCTCCAGCCCCACTGAACTGCTTGCCTTTCCCCTAAAAGTGTCCTCTCTCTTGCTTCATAGCCTTTGCGGAAGCTGTTCCCTTGACGTAAAATGCTTTTTCCACCTTCACCCCATCCCACCCACAGCATGGCTTTTATCCTTCAGAGCCCACTTTAAATGTTATCTCCTCCAGGAAGGCTTCCCTCACCACCCCCATCCCCCAGACCAGATTGGGTGACCCTTGTCTTTGCTTATGTCGTCTCCTGAACTTTTCCTTATCATGGTGCCAAACACACAGTATTATAAATGCCTGCTGCTCTCCTGCCCCTTCATCTATACTCTAAGCATCTTGAGGTCTAGGACCTATCCCATCACCATCGTATTCTCAGTACTCAGGCCAACTGAGGAAACTGCTCAGACAGGTAGAGGAGCTCCATGTCACACGGCTCCGCTCATTTGCAGAGCCAGAATTCACCCCCAGGTCTGCCTATCTCCAGACCCACCTCTTTCCCATACGCTGTAAAACCTCTCCCCTTCATCCGACCTTCCCCTGATGGTGAAGGAGTCTTGTCTCTCGGGACCTCCTACGATCTCATAAGAAGCAACGGGGGAAAATGGAATTTTTCTTGGACATGTGATTTAGAGCCTCACGGACAAGAGTGTTTGCCCCGTGTATGCAAGACTGAGGACTTACATCAAGTGACTTAGCAGGGCATGCTGTGCTGCTGGGGGCTCCGGATGGGAGTCTCTGTTTCTTTTCTCCCCAGAGTTTGCCACAACATGCCCGTCCCAGATTAGCCACTTTAAAAACAAATGTGAACTTTGAAATTAAACACGCTTTCTGCCTCTTGATTTCCAGCCGCTTCGAATGTCCTTGGATTTGCTAAGGGACACAAGTCGATAATATGTGTCCAGCTGCGACTCTTAGCGGCATGCTGACATGCCTCTCATTACTGTTCATTGCCCCTCTACCACTGGGTGATCTGGCTCCAGCTTCCTGGCTCTGTGACGGATAACCTATTTTATAGCTTGGCTACATAGGATACATTACAGTGTCTTCCAGGCAGCTGCTCTTTAGGTAAATTAATACCTGAGGGTCTTTTTTCTTCTCTAGGAAACTTTAAGTACTGTAACAGGCTTTCATTTAAGGCTGTGCAAGTCTTATTTCACCAGATTGCTATTTGGAAGTTCTAACAAAACACCTTTATGAATAGCGGCCCTAATACCCTTAATCCACTCAACTTCCTGACATTTTAAACTAAGTGGATTGCTGCGAATGAAATCTGGCTTTCTCGGGCTTTCTCAGGCTTTCCCGTCTCTCTGCTCTCTTCCTCTCCCCAGCCCTGCCTGTGCATATTCAGGGCCAAGGTGCTAGGGTGCAAATCCTTTCTTGTTATTAGGGCACCAAACTAGAAAGGACCGGGAAATACCATGCAGTTTCTCCAGACTCCAGGTTTTGCATTACCTGGCCTGACCCACAGCTTCTTTTTAAAACAGAAATTTGGGTGAGGTTACTTTTTCTCATTAAAACTTAGGATTTTTTAAAAAATTAAATGTGAGTTTCTTTCTTATTGAAGAAAAAAACCAAGCTTCTGTTGTATTATGGAAAGATAGAAAATACAGATAAACAGGGAAAAAAGTAAAAGGTCATAATACCATATGATGTAGTGATATGCTGTGACCACGGTTAGCACCTCGGTGCTTTCCCGACAATTTTCTGTTCATGTTAGCACTTGTTCATTTTATTTTTTAAAGGATCAAAACTTTCTTGAGTACTTGCTACGAGCCAGGCACTGTTATAAGCTCTTTACATACATTGATTAATTTTTCCAGTAACTCTAGGAGTAAGAACCCATTGTACAGTTGACGAAACAGATACGTACACTGCTTAAGGAACATGTCCAGAGTCAGCCAGCCAGAAGTGGCGGAGCCAGGGAGCACGACTCTCCAGGCCTTAATAGTAACAGCTCCCCTACACCGCCTCTAAAAAAAGAGAAGTGTTTTGTAATTTACTTTTGTATTTTGACACGACAGCATCAGCATCTTTTTGTATCAGGATTGTCAACATCATTTTTAATGGCCACATGGTAGTCTGTTCCATAGCTACAATTGGATGAACTCTTTCCCTCTTGTTGGATGTTCACGGCATTCCCCTCCTTTTGTTCTTATAAACAACAATGCAAAGGCCATTCTTGGAGCTAAATGTATGCACCCTAGCTTGGGCTGCACATAAAGCCCGTATTCTATATTTTCCTAATAATTCTGACATGTGTGTGCACAGAGGATGCTTTGAGGGATTGTGGAAGAACATAGTGTCAAGTATGTTCTGGCTGCTGGAGACAGGGCTGCCCTGAACCATTCACACCCTTTCTGTACCCATACTCCATTGTTCCTGGTGCCATGTTTGAGAGAGAAGGTTGGCTGAAGAATGGAGTTTCTGTTTAAGTCCAGCTCACTGCCTGCAGCTGAACCTACAAACGGCACATCAGTGTGCACTAGGCTCTGAACTGAATGAGAGTTTTTATCTTTTGCTTTGAACTTAAATGAAAGTACAGAACTAGGAGTAACTAGTTACCTGGGGTGTTACCTACCCATGGAGTCACCTACACCTGTAGAGACAGAGGAAGGGAAGGAAACCAACAGGTAAAGGTTGTCAGTGCATGCTTATTATTCCACCAGTGAAGTGGCTTTTGGTGAGATCGTGAAAATTGTCCCCATTGGGCTAATACTTGGCACGAGGCAAAAATTCGGAGATGATTAAGGTGGTTTCAGTCATGGACTCTGCTTAGGGGATTCTTATTAGCAGTGCAGCCTTGGGCAAGTTACTTAGCCCACTGCTTCTTAATATCCTCATGTAGACTGGGGATGATAATACCTATTACACAGGGAACATAAGAAGGATTAAACAAGACCGGAGAATTTAGCACAGTAACCTCTATGATAAGAACTCGGTGAAAATGAGAACTTAAAAAATTTCAAAAAGGATACTGATTTATGAATCAGGCAGATTTGTTCTTTAGCCCTTGTTAGCTATGTGACCTTGAGCAACTGACTTAACCTCTTGGAGTTGTAGATCATCGGTGAGTTGGAGATAATAAAGTCTATCTTACTGGGCTATTGTGAGTTTTAATATCAGCACTGTATAACCCTTGGTACACGGTTGGTTTTCAATACCCATAGCAAAATTTGTAAGCAGTTATTACTATGTGCCGGTCACTCTGTTTTATTTTTCTTCCCTCATTCAGGACAGTTTTTCTCTTAGAAACTAGCGGTCAAACAGAAGGAGTGTAATTCTTAACCAGTCTGTAACTTTTCAGCTAGTGTCACAACTAGGCAAATACCTAGAATGAGCTGGGCTCTATGCCAAACTAACTTTTTTTTCTTTTGACTTCGACAAGATTGTGGTTTAGAGATTGTGGAAGGTTTTGTGAACCTATTTTACAGCTCCAATAAGCCCACAAAGGAAACCATGAAATACCAAAGCCACGTATAGAACAGGTTTCCTCCAAGGGACTACCACTTCATGATGTCGGAAGGTTTCTGTGGGATGAGGTATTTACATCATTCGATTCAGCACCTGACACCTAGAAGGTCTGCAGTAAAGTTCAAGGGCTCTTGTCCCCAGTGGGGGACAGATGGAACATCAGTCAAATTCACAAGGCAAATGAATTTTCTTTTGAAAAGGAATTTCCCTGGGAGATGAGGAATATAGACTTACAAAACGTTAGTGCTGGAGGGGGGTTTGAGAACCTCGGGGTGGTCTCGGGGCGGCAGCTGGCTCAGTGAACAGGCAAGCAGTCGGAGAGCTACAGTCAAGAAGTGATTTGATCCAACCCAGCTCCTGTTTGGTTTTTCTCCACGGCTCTGCAGTCCCCTCCACAGCGTGAAAGCTGCCACGGTCAAAGGCTGCTGGCTTATATCGCAGTCCGCTCAAGGCTGCCCATGAGTAGTACCGCCATGTTTCCTTTCCAGTCTCGTTCCCAGTCCCGCCTACCCCCTCCCTCATTATCTCTCCCTGCCATGGGCACACTCAAGGATGTCCCTGTAGCTGGAGCCACATTAGAAAAAGCCAAAGGGTGACTTTAGAAATAGTTAATTCATTACCCATCCATTCTAATAGAGATAGTCCTGCAGCTGCAAAAATAAATATTTGAACTCTTAGAATTCTCCCCATGCACCTATAGTACCATTACATAAATACAGTTCCTTATAGCCAATGATACGATTTTAAATTTCCTTTCATTTTTCGGTTTAGTAAATGAACAAATTGTTGCATGGATTTGCCTCTTTAGGCTTTTGTTTTTCATATTTTCTTCTTTTTTTAATTTAATTCTAATTTTTATTTATTTTAAAGATTTCATTTATTTGAGAGAGAAAGAAAAAGCAGGAGGAGAGGGGAGGGTCAAAGGAAGAGGGAGGGGCAGACTCTCTGCTGAGCAGGGAGCCCGATGATGCCGGGCTCAGTCCTAGGACCCCAAGATCATGACCTGAGCTGAAGGCAGATGCTTAACTGACTGAGCCACCCAGGCATCCCTCATATTTTCTTCTAAATAACCACACTTATTACCAAAGTTACAGGAAGGCTTTAACTCTAAACTGTTTCCTAAACCTGGATGAACTAACTTTCTGAACTGCTCTTACTCCTGTCGGCCATGGGCACAGTGACACAGCAATCTTTGTGGCTGCTGTCATTAGCCAAGGGTGTTTGGATGGGGTTTGATGGACTAATCTAGATTTTACTTGGTAGAAGGCTCTATCTAGGCACAAATGTGGACATTTTCACAGATTGTCAACTTCCAGCATTCTAGTACAGGCAGCCTAAGGACACATTTTTCTGACTTCACAGACAGGCATCTTTTCTTCTCCCCTATCGGATGCTCTCACAGCTTTCCTCTTTCGTGGCATGCCTCATGGTTTGCAGTGAAACGTGTATGGTTTTTATGTGACTGCCTGACACTCCCGCACATACCAGACTACAAGCTTCATGAGGATAATGGGAGAGACTGCCTCTCTTTTGCATACCACTGTTTCCCCAGCACAATGCCTGGCACATAAAAGCAACATCCAGCCAGTATCTTAAAGAGAACAGTCAACTGGAAATATAGTAGAAGCCATGACACCATGGACTTTGGTAAAAGAGTACATCCAGATTAGACCAAGGCCAAAAGTGTTAGAAGCAGCTAAAGGATTTTGGGATAACCTGTCGATGGCCCTGGCCCAGTAAATGTGTTGGTGGCACCTGCTGGCACCTGTTGGCATCTGTTGGAGGTGTTCACTACCTTAAGCAGAGTGGGGTCATGGAAGTCAAACAAGATTTAGCATCCGAAGGTGTGGTCTTGAACCTGTCTCTTAGCAGTTGTATGACTGTGAGTCATACAACTGAGTTCCAGTTTCTCTAATATACATGTTCGCATAGTTGTGAGAATTAAACGAGATGAGATTTATAGGCAACAAAGTCTATAAATCCGAATTATTGTTGTCATTGAAAATAACTTTGGTCTCAGATGACCTTTGTTGGAAAAGCTGCCATTTTGGGATGGATTTGTAGTTGACCGAGAGACACCCTGTTAGAGAAGGCGTCTCTAATGTTGAATTGAGGATGGAAGGTCTGCATTTTGGTTTTAGGCCGAAGATGCTGACACCCATGTTCACATTCTCCAGGCTCCCTTGTGCAAGGTTTGTTAACAAGCTTCGGGTTTCAGATTTGGAATGGGAGGGAAGTAAAAATGGAGAACAGATTGAATACTCTTCCTGATGAACCAGGCCTTTTGTTTAAAGATGGAAGAGAAGGTTTGCTTTTACGTGTGAGGACCCACAAGGGTGGGCTCCAGACCATCCCAAGAATTAACCAGTTGAAGGTAACCGAGACTGCAAGCTCACAAGACAAAAGATTTGGAGCTGAAATGCAGCTCACTATCTCTGTAAGAAGACTGGAGGACAGTATCACCTCCTCCCTGGAGAAGCAGGGCAGGACCCGCAGTGTGTATAAATGCAAAGAGTAAGCTGGGCCATGAGCAAGTGGAAGCAAAGATTCTGCACAAGCCCCTCAGCAGGATAGGTGGATTTCCCATGGATACTACAGCCCCTGCACCCCAGAAAGGAATTGAGGTAGTGGAGAAAGAAGGCTGGAGGGCCAGAGGCACACTGACTCCGTCTCCAAAGTTCTTTAATGACGCCTCACTGGGATCACTTGTTACTAGTGGGTTTGGAGTTCCCCAGAGGATGAGCTTTCTTTTCCGTTAACACCTCCCCACCCATGCTCAAAACGTGGTAGCCACCCTTCAGTTCCTCAGACACACAGCTCTTCCCTCCCTCTGGCCTTTGCACTTGACGTCCCCTCCTCCTGGAACACCTGGCTTCCCTCTTCTGATGGCTGGCTGGTTCCCTCTCATCTTTCACATCTTAGCCTAAATACCACTTCCGGAGATGCCCTTCCTGATGGCTCTGTTTCAAGGAAGCACCTCCTGTAGCCCCGTTTCCCCAAACCCTGTTTATTTCCTTCATCGCTTTGGCCGTTACATTCCGAATGATTGTCCTTGTTTGTGTCCTCCCAGTAAGTGGCCCCATCAGAGCTGGGGCATTTTCCTTCACCTGCCCTCTTTTCTTCCCAATGTCCGGTCTGGTGCGGGTTAGATACTCACTGGCTATTTGTTGAATGGTGTTCATCTTCTACTCCAAAGCTACCTGGTTTCTTAGGATTTTTGTTAAAATGACAAACTCCCTAGTATGAATTCCTTCACTAGAGCCCGCCGGGAGTATTTCTCTGCTTCCCCTCACGTAGTGCAGATCACACTCGGTAAAATTCCACAGCAGGAATGAGATGCTTCTTGTTGGCACAGATCTCTTAACCTCTTCCTGTTCTTTTTCATTCATCCAAGAGAGTCTGCCTCCCTTCTCTTTTTGTTTGTTATTAGCAGTAGAAAGTGACCCCAATGAGTCTAAGACTGGCTCCTGAAAGAAGGAAACAATCCTAGTATAAACGTGGGACTAGACCTTCTGTGAAGTCAGAGCCATAAAACCCAGAAGCAGCTGCCCTTCACCTGGGGTATATGGACAGGCTTCAGGGGGTCAGTGAATCCCCTGAAATTCTGTGCAAAATGTTGTCGGTATGCATTTTTGTTACAGGGAGGCAGGCCTGAGCTTCTACCAGATTCTTCTTTTTTTTTTTCCTTTAAGATTTATTTATTTCTTTTAGACTGGGGAAGGGGCAGAGGGAGAGAGAAAATCAAGCAGACTCCACGCCGAGCATGGAGCCCAACACGGGGCTCGATCTCATGCCCCAGAGATCAGACCTGAGCTGAAACTAAGAGTCAGATGCTTAACTGACTGTGCTACTCAGGCTCCCCTCTATCAGATTCTTAGATGGGTCTTTGGCCAAATAAAAAGTTAAAAACCATGAAATTGAAGTCCTTGAAAGTACCGAGAGTCCCCAGGAGACTGCACAGAATGTTCAGCTCCCTGTTTTGTCTTCCTGTACCCAGTTGGGCCAAGACCACATCAGTGGTACCACTGGCACTGGGAGGAAATCACTAAGAATGAAAGCAGGCAGCCCTCCTGTTCTCAAGGAGCTCACTTATTTTTTTGGAAAATACAAACACCCCTCCCCAGGAAAGAAGATGATGTGTTGACTGGTAAGCGCCAGGAAGAATCACGGAGTAGGAAGTAACTGGGCCAGAGTCTAGGGAGATATCCCTGAGGAGGTGACATCCCAATCAAGACCTGACCACAAGAAGGAGGGAGCCATGGGGAGAGGTAGGGAAGGGCATTCCAGGCAGAAGGAACCCCAGTATAGGGCCTATGAAATGGGAAGAGGCCGGTACATTCGAGGGACCAGGTCCTGTATTTGGACATAATGAAGGGGAGGGGCAGAGTGGCAGAGGGAGTGAGCAGGAACCAGATTATATAGAACCTTCTAAACAAATTTGGATTTTTTTCCCAAGCTCCCTGGGAAACTATTGGAGGGTTTGGGGCAGAAGGCAACCCAATGGGATGAACACTTGAAAAAGATGACTGTTGCTGCTGTGTGGAGGATGGAGCCCAGCAGGGCAGGAGGGAAGGCTGAGTGGCCAAGGAGGTGGATATTGGAAGAGAGATGGTGGTGGTTGGATCAAAGCCATCTTCCCATAGATACTGAGTAATGACCAGGTTCATGGTATATTGGGGAGGTATGGCCAAAAGGACTTGTTAAGGAATTATACAGGAGGCAGTAAGGGAAGAGGGGACTGAAGCTGGCTAAGGATAGGTGTACACTGGCTGAGACGGGAGGACTTTGGGAGACGGAGTGCAGACAAGCTAGAAGTTGGAAGCAAGAGTTTTGGGGCGCCTGGGTGGCACAGCGGTTAAGCGTCTGCCTTCAGCTCAGGCCGTTATCCCGGCGTTATGGGATCAAGCCCCACAACAGGCTCCTCGGCCATGAGCCTGCTTCTTCCTCTCCCACTCCCCCTGCTTGTGTTCCCTCTCTCGCTGGCTGTCCCTGTCTCTGTCAAATAAATAAAAATAAAATCTTAAAAAAAAAAAAAAAGAGTTTTGTACAAGGTGCGATAGATGTGAGTTGCGTCAAGTACCCAAAGAGGGCCAGGCTAGAGAAACAAGCTTGAAAGTCGCCCATCTGTGTCTAATATTTGAAGCCTTGGGTGTGATCCCCTAGGAAAAGACCAGGTAGAAAAGAGAGGACATGGAGGGCCGGGACCCTGCCGGTCTGGAGAGGAGAGGAGGAGGGCGAGCGAAGGAGACTGAGACATAGGCAGTGAGTGAGGAAGAAACTGGCTGCTGATACGGATGGGGGAACCTGATAAGAGACCCAGTCAAGGAGGAAGAAGCTGCCCACCATGCTACGCGCTTATGAAAACTCAAGTAGGATCAGGACCATTGGCTTTGGCAGCAACGAAGCCGTCAATGCTCTTGGGAAAAACAAAACGTTTTTTCATTGGAGTGGTGGGGACTCAAGTCTGATTAAAGAGAGAACAGGCCACAGGACTTGAAGTACTGAGAGGTCTCCTTCAAGAGTGCATCAGTCTTCTGCTCAGGTCATGATCCCAGGGTCCTGGGATCGAGTCCCATGTCAGGCTCCCTGCTCAGCAGAGAGTCTGCTTCTCCCCCACCCCCACTCATGCTCTCTCTCTCTCTCTCAGATATATAAATAAAATCTTTAAAAAAAAAAAGTTTTGCTGTAACATAGAGCAAAGACTAGCATGGTCACAAAGGAGACCAGGGACATGGGGTTAAAGAAGATTTTGTTTTGTTTGGTAAATCTGCGAGTTTTGGGAAAGAGTCCATAAAAAGGGAGAAACTGCTGATGTTGGAGAAGCAGCCATGTATCTTTATTACTGTTGTTTTAATAAAGTACTCATTAGACATAAGTGAACGTCTTTTTCGATTTACTTCAGTTGTCTTCTGTTTTCTCTAATTATATCCTGTAGCCCAAGTATAATATTTCCTTCTACTCTTTGGTACCTGAGCAGAGTTTATCAGCTCCTTTTTGGTTTAAAACAGGGCTCCATGAATTGACCTGGGAACCTTAACATCATTGAAACATTGTTTCTATAGAGAAAAATGCTTTGAATTCTAGAAGGTCTTTGGAATTTGGCCTGTTTAGAAGTCAGAGTCAGAAATGACAGGGGAAAATTAGTTCTTTGAAAAGCGCCAAAGGGCATCTGCTCTCATGGAGTTGGTTGACCTACCTTCCATGTTTTCCCCTCCCTCTGTTGTTGGACCTCTTAGCCACACTGATTGTTATCTTGCATAGCATGAGGAAGCTCTGGCTAAATGTGAACCCCTAGCTACAAAGAATTCAGAGTGTTTGGTGTTGAAGATGTGATGCTTTTAACCACAGAAAGAGGACTGAGATATCTCCCCCACCCCACCCCCAAGCACATTGTCTTGTGCAATAAACTTGCCCTTGCAAAAATTTTCCTCTCTGAGAGAAAAAGCCAAGAGGCTTACAGCAACTCACTGAGCTCTCCTTAGCCACCCTTTTCCCTCTCTTTACCCGTTGCCTCTCTGGCCTGACCTCCTCCTAGGTTTCTCTTGTTTCACTGTTCTCTCTGCTCTAGCCACACCAGGTTCTGGGTTCTTGGAATGAAAGTGCAAGTTGTATCCTGCCTCAGGACCTTTGCACGGACCATTTCCTTTCTTGGAAGGCTCTCTACCCCCAGATAGTCACATAACCAACTTCCATACTTCATTCAGGTCTGTAGTAACAATCATCCCTCAGCAGGCCTTCCCTAACCAATCAAAGAAAAATTTCAGACAACCTTCCCTCCCTCTCCCCACCAATCATATCCTCTTCCCTTTATCAGTTCTTCTTCTTAGCATTTATCACTAATATACTATATAATTTACATTTAGTCTCATTTATTGTATAGTTTTACCACTAAAAGGTAAGTTCCATTAATATAGGGAATTTTTTGACTTTTTTTTTTTTTTACTGTTGTATCCTCAGCAGTTAGAACAGTGATCTGCATATACCAAGTGCTCAATAAATATCAGTTAGTTGAATGAATGACTAAATGAATGGATAGGAAGTCCTTAATTTATGTTGGTGGTTAATCTGGATTTTTACATATTATATTTGCCTAAAACAAGGACAAGGAACTAGTATAATAAACAGTGGGGATTTTTTTGTATGTGTATGTGTGTGTCTATCCATATCCGTATCTCTAGGTCTCCATGTATATAGTCACCATCCCATTCTACCCAAATTAACACAGAGGTCAGCCAGGGTCTCAAGTCATGTTCTAAAGATACATTCAGTTCCAGGGACAGTGCAGAAGGTACGGGGAACGGTTTAAAACATCTTCGTCAGACAGAGCTTGGATCCATTCTGACTTTTTGTCTCAATAAATCTGAGCCACACCGCCTTCCCAAATTCACCCTTCCCCCACGCCTTGGCCTCTGCCTCCCACTCCCCACTGCAGATGCTGGCAGCATTTTTTCAAGTGGGGGAGGGCCCTGAGGGTGAGATGTGAATGATTAACTTCAGTTGGGACTCCTTCAAGATTACAATCTCTGCTCCTGGACACGTTTGCCTTTACATTCACCTGGGAAGCCCCACTAGACCCTGTTTCCTCTCTGAGCTGACCTTTTATTCCCTCCCTCTTGGTTGGGGGAGGACTGGCTCTTCATTCCCCCTTTGAAAGGCTTGTGTTTGCTGAGCAAACTCTGACCACACAAGACCCTGCTTGGAGCCAGTTATTACTTCCTCCCCCACCCTACCCCCAGCACACACACACACACACACACACCCCTCTACGCCCCCATCCTTCTGGAGAGACAGCCCAAGCTGGGGGTGGGGGGAGCCTTTCTCAGAGAAAGTCTTTGAAAGTTGCCAGGAGCCAACTGGTAGGATTTTTGGAGAGGGAGTTGGGGTTTTGGAGAGTATCTTAATCCTTCTTCATTTTAAAATAAAAGCTTGTGGTTATAACATAATTTTGCTTTTGAATTTTCAAGAGTAAAACAGTTGTTCATTGTTCACAGCATCTATTTACATAGTTCCTTCTGAATTCCTTGATTACAGGTTTTAATAGGGATTAGTCGGTGCAACCCCTTCCCATCCCAGAACTGGGACTCTCTCCCATCCCACCTCCCCTCCCAGCCTTTGTACCGTAATGTTTAAAGTAGCGATGCGTAGAGTGAACATCTTTAAAAAAAAAAGTAGCATCAGGAGTTAATGTGTATTTTTATTGACCCTGTATCAAAATTGACATCACCGGAAACTATGTACGTCATTGTCCATTATACAGATAGGTATCTTTTCCCTTTCGGGTTCAGAAGTTATCTCTGTAGGCTAATCATTTCAATCAAATGCTTTGCTTTCAGTTGTCAACGGAATAAGCTAAGACATGTTCTCATCAGTGATTTTTTGTGTGTGTGTCATTGTTAATAGTAGCACTTTTGGCTTGAAAGAAAGGACTTTTCCCAACATTTTGGCACAGTAAACAGTCCATGAGGATTTAAAATATTTTTTCACATTTAGATTTTATTCCCCTTGACCCATTGTTGCAGATTCCCCTGGGACCTTCGTGAGGGCCCTCCTACTAGGTGCTTTACGGTAATGGTTTCAGAGTTTGGTGTCAGCTTTTGCTTGGCTGAAACTTTTCACAGCTGACTTGATACTAGCACTCAGGCCTGACCTCTCGCTCCTTCAGCACTTAAGGGGTTAATTTTGTTGGTGGATCAGATTTCTTTCCTGGGCTGGGGAAGAGTGATCCCAGTCTGACTGGTCCTTTAGTAGCAGAGTTGCAGGGTGCCTGGGATTCCCTGGCCCAACGTGGGCTGGCTTGGCTGACTGGCTGACGAGCTGCCACCGTGAGATTCTTTCGGCTTCTTTGTCCGCTTTCTCTAAGGACCACAATGTAGTGAAATGCTCTGGCCGGGAAACCTTACCAGGTAGGATGATTTCCTAAAATTTCTGGGGCCTGGGGCGGGGTGTGCTGCGTGTCCTGCCTTGTCGTTCCCTGAGTGGTATTGGAAAGCCAGCAGAGCAGCTAGTGGTGCTGCTGCCAGAATCCCCCGTGTGCTGTGTGGTGGGGGAGCCGCTGGTCAGGAGTTCAGCATCCTTCACCCTGCCACCCCCAGCTCCTTTCACTCTAAACTCGGTAGCTCTGGAAGAAGCCGGAGCATTACCCAAATGTCCTTGGTCCACCTACATTTGGGTAATGTCAGTCTTTTCCAGACTCTCTTACCAAATTAGGCTGTAGAGCCTGAAAGACTGGGTATTGATCACCCAGCTGTCTTAGATCCTTATTCCAGGCTTTTGGGGGAAGACCTTTCAGTTTGGGGGGAAGGAAAGAGCTGGAGAGAGGCAGTGTGGGCCCCGGCAAGGGCTGCTAGTGGTTTGAAGGGCCCTGATGAAAATACCTTGCAGTTGGAGGTTTTGTTTGGAATCTAAGAAGCCGGGTGAACTTGCGGTTGTGTTTACTAATACTGCAAATTACTGGGTGGATTTTTTTTTTCTGGAAACTGGGCTCTAGGAGAGATAGCATGGGAGATTTAAGTATGAGTACTTTTCTTGTTAACTAGGGCTGCTATAAAGCTGCCCAAAGAGAAACATTTCTATTTTTAAGCCAGACAAGGGGAAGAGAAAACAATGTTCATTATCACCTACTGCTAACCAAGCATCTAACAGACATTGTCTCATTTCATGTTCTTTGCAAAGCCAGCAATATTATTATCCTGAATTTGGAGGTGAGGCAATGGGAACTAAGAGAGGTTAAATAACTTGCTCAAGGTCACACAGCTCGCAAGAAGCAAACCCGGGGGCGCCTGGGTGGCACAGCGGTTAAGCGTCTGCCTTCGGCTCAGGGCGTGATCCCGGCGTTATGGGATCGAGCCCCACGTCAGGCTCCTCTGCTATGAGCCTGCTTCTTCCTCTCCCACTCCCCCTGCTTGTGTTCCCTCTCTCCCGGGCTGTCTCTGTCTCTGTCAAATAAATAAATAAAATCTTAAAAAAAAAAGAAAAAAAGAAGCAAACCCAGCATGGGAACCTAGGTTTACCCACCACTCTGCCTTCCTTGTTGGGCTTGGCAGATGGCTCAGAATGGCTTTATCTACAAGTTTAAACGTGGGTTCAGCTGGAAGAAGGGCACGTTTTGTGGCAGAGGACTCAACGAAGTGCACAGGATACTGGCAAGCATGGCCTTCCCTGGCTTTTCAGATTCTGCTTATTTCTGAGAGGGCGGGGGTGGTCTCTTAAGCAGCAGCTCTGCTTTGGAGCAGGACCTACCTGGGAGTTCTCTGATCTTTTTGAGGCTTCCGGGCTGGTGGATGGATCTGTGACTGGATTTATGCTTGTACCTGGTTCAGCGGCTGGGGGGGTGGCAGGAGCCCAAGTGGAAGTCAAATCTGGGACAGCTGGTGGCCTTGGAGCTGGCCTTGGGTTGCTGGGACTGTGCCCTGGAACTCGGGCTGCCTCCTGGGAGCCTGGATTTATTGAGTCCTGGAGGGAGAGGTTGTACACCCAGCATGTTAATGCTGACCCAAGCTTGGCGCTAGCTGCTCACATGTGTGCTGGGGCTGGCTAATTAGCTAAGGCTGAACTGCTTTTGGGTTGCAAAGCTGAATTTGAGTGATCGTTTCTGGTTTTGTGGGGTGTTTTGTTTTTAGCTCATTCATATTTTCAGTAATCTCTGTACCCAGTGTGGGGCTCGAACTCATGACCCTGAGATCAATAGTCGCATGCTTTTCTGACTGAACCAGCCAGGTGCCCCAAGTAGTTTTTCTTGACCTGAGTTCTCGTCCCTTCCCCATTGCCCCAGAATGGGTAGGTTTTAAGGGCTGGCCCCTGACAAATTGCAAAATGAAGCTGGATTGATTTTGGGGGACAGTCCTCTCTCTCAGCTGCCCCAAGTCCACTGTAGTTCTGTTTTGTGCTTTCAGGTTCCCAGACCTCTAAGATGTATCGGGAACTGAGTGTGTGTGTGTGTGTGTGTGTGTGTGTGTGTGTGTATGTGTGTGTGGTGGGCTAGGTAATGGGAATGGTGGGATTCTGCATCCCCCCTCCACCTACCCTAGACCTAAGGCAGCCAGCCAATGCCCTGTCTGGAATTTGCCCCTTCCTCCCTTTCTTTACCTACTTGGAGATGTTTTAGGAATAATTTGATTGCATTAAAAAGTGTCTTGGGCTCTTAGGATAACGTGGGAGTTGTAATTTCTTATATGACTGGGATCTACTTTAAAGTATCCTTTCTGGGGCGCCTGGGTGACTCAGTCGGTTAAGCGGTTAAGCCTCTGCCTTCTGCTCAGGTCATGATCCCAGGGTCCTGGGATCAAACCCCACATCGGGCTCCCTGCTCAGCGGGGAGTCTGTTTCTCTCTCTCCTTCTGCCCCTCGTACCCTCCTCCCTCTGTCTCAAATAAATAAAATCTTTTTTTTAAAAAAAGCATCCTTCCTTCTGCTCTTAGGTTGGATTAATGTGGTTAGGAAGAGCTCAAGTTTTAGAATCGGGCCGGTCTGGGTTCCAGTCCAGCTCCATTTATTAGCTCTGGCACCTGGGGCAGACTGCCTAGCGTCTGGAAGCCTCAGTTTCCACCGTCTATGTAAAGGGCACATTAGTAGCTTGTGCTTTGTAGGGTAAGAGAGAGGAGTGTGTGGAATAACGTGTGCTCAGTACCCACCTCGGTGCCTGGATGCCACTCTTAGAGTTGTCGCCTTGTCTAAGTGTCTGCCGTGGTTTGCCATAGCTGCATCTGATGTGCTGAATTCTGTTCATGTTCAGGGTACACATACCTTTTGGTAAAGAGAACACCGGGATGGGTTTGTGGAGGTCTTTTGGCCAAAGCTGACCGGCAGGGCCCGAGCGGCAGCAGCCCTGTCTGGAGGAACCTTGGAGGAGCGAGGGCTTTGTGTATCGAGGTCAGCAGACATGCTGGTGCCTCTTGTCACAATGAGGCCATGAGGCTTCCCTCTGGGCTTTCCAGCCCGACCAAGCCCCTGGAGCCAAAGGGAGGAATTTCACGCTTACTCAGGGGACCACCTACTTGTTAAAGGAATGAGTTACTGAAACGGGACAAAGGTGCTTTGGGGTGAAACTCAACCCCTGGCATTCTGAATGCTGCTAAATCCCCTTGGAGCCCTCTTTATGGGGCTCTTGTTTCCCTCTCTCTCCACCCCAAATGATTGGCCTTGCACCTGGCACCGTCTATAGAAGCTGCTTCCCCCCTGGGACGCTGTGGCAGCGAGAGGCAGCAAGTCCTAGCCCTGGAACTTGATCGTCTGTTTCGTGGGCCTGTGTCTCCTTCCTGCCGCTCTCTCCGGCTCCCCGGCTTCTGTCCTGCAGCTGACAGGAGCTGGTTATCTCCTGAGTGCCTGCAGGTCTGGTTTGGCCCCCACTAGAGGCCCCTGAGGCCTGGTGTTAGCACCGTATCACACAAGAGGAAGCCTGGCTCTCCAGGGGAGTGGGGGTGGGGTGGGGGGAGGTGCTCTGACCAAGTCAATAGTAGAGCCAAGGTTCAAATAAATCTATTTTACTTTTCTCTCCAGGGTTGTGCCTCCTGCCTCCCTCTGGAGCCTCCAGGGCTTGGTGGTCCCCTGGCCCACCGCTAGAGGAGACTAAATTCACTGGGATTTGTGTCTGTCCTTCCTTTCATTCAAACTCAAGCTCTGGGCCATTTTGCACACCATGGAGGCTGGTCTCAGAGGGTGACATCTAGAGAGAGGAGGCTTGCTTATGGCTTCTTTCGAGTAACTGTGTGTGGGAAACATTGAAGCCCTCAGAGTACACATGATGTGCATGGAGTAGAGGGTGTCAGATGAATACAGAAGGTGGTTGCACACTCTAGGGTCTGTGTTTGAATCCCAGCTTCAGCACATCTTAGTTCTGTCGACCTTTGGGCCTGTCTTTCCAAGCCTCAGTTGTCTCACCTCTAAAATGGGTATCATGTTAGTACCTATCTCATGGTACCCAGAGAAAATGTAAGTAACAGGGCCTGGCACATACGTAAGCCATCAGCAAGTGATTTGTATCATGGAGTTGTGAGGATTAACTGAAATAATGCATGTAATTAGCATGAGGTCTGGCACAACTTTGAACTTCATTTAAAGCTGGCTGTTCTCTTATTACCATTCCCAGATAGACAATGAAAGGTGGGGTTCTGCCGGAGTGCTGTTGCGTTCTTTGAAGGTGGATTTTCTTAATAGGCCCCAGCAGTGGCTGGAGGAGGTGATGCTCTGGAGAATACCTCCTGGGAGGGAAATAGTTAACATACCTGTCTGGTGGGAAATGAAGGTAGCCAAACCCTTTCCTTTCCCCAGGGGTTACTGCTAAGCCTACAGTTGGGCTTGCTCACTCATCCACACCAAAGGATCTCATTCCGCTTGGGCCCTGGGGTTTCACGGGAACAATTGCCTTGAACAATAGCCAGAAAACGAGTTCCACCAGTCTGGTCTTTTGCAACTGAATACAGCTGTCTGGCGGGGGGCACAGGGCCGTGAAAATGAGCTTTGCTGTGATTCTGGGGCAGAACTGGGGAAGTAAGCAGGTAAGCCCTGGGCACAGCCCTTGGTGGCTCTATAGCTTGCATTCAGCCCCCAGGAGAGAGGCAGAGAGTGGGGCAGGGACCGGCCCAGACTGCTCCTGAGGATGTGAAGGGTCTTCTGGAAGTGGACCAGCCTTTGGGGCTTGGGGGTAGGGTGTTAGGAGCTGCTCTGCTGCTTGTGAAGACTGCTTTTGAGAACCATAGTTACAGTGCTAAGTCTGCTACTCTCCTGTGGTTTATCTGTGAGCAGAGAACTAATATGTATCTGCGACGTGATTGATTTTTTTTTTTTTTTACAACATTGGTTAGCATGTCTTTCCCTTGAGTAAACAACATTATCTCAGAGGGAGTCCGTTTGAAGAATGACCCTCTGGACCCTTCAGTAACTCCTTGGAGTTGGGAGTCTTTTGCTGAAATCCAAAATTCCTCACGCATGGGTGTGTAAATCCTAGTGGAAAAATCTGCTTAATCATCCCTCTAACCTTGGGATTCCGTTTTGCTTTTTTGCTTCATGGGAGATGAGGTTATAAATATGAAATCCCATTAATTCAGGACCATTACAAATTCTTGCTGCATTTTGGGTACTCCCTGGAAGAGCTTGATATTAAAAATGTGTCCAGATGAGAGGTAGTTTTTCGGGGAGGGTACACTGGTGAAGGCAGGTTTCTCTCGTTGGTTCTGTGGAATGCGCACTCCCCACAAGGAGGAAAACAGGGCGTATGAGCAGCTAAAATAATTTATGATGCTTTCACCTGCGTTCTTCACAGCAGATAGCTGGTGCGTGTTTGGCTGTTCAAAGTGTGCTTTAAGCCTTCTGAGTGGCATTTGAATTCCTGACACAGTGATGTCAGCACGTCTTGCAAGACTGAAATAGGATCCTCCTGGCTTTACGGGTCTTTGATTTTTGAGTGGATTTTCTGGTCACTTTTGGAGAATCTTTTCACATCTGTCTTTCAAGAGGTAGTAGACTGGGGCACCTGGGTGGCTCAGTCGGTTAAGCATCTGCCTTCGGCTCAGGTCATGATCCCGGGGTCCTGGGATCGAGCCCCACATGGGGTTCCCTGCTCTGTGGAGAGCCTGCTTCTCCCTCTGCCTGCTGCTCCCCTCTGCTTGTGTGTGCACGCTCGCTCTCTCTCCTCTCCCCCGCCCCCACTCTCTCTGTCAAATAAATAAATCTTTTAAAAAAATAGACGTAGTAAACAGTCAAGGCCATGGTTTTGGTCAAAATGCTGTGTCTGTCGAAATGAGGTCTCTTCTTGATGCACTTGGCTGCTGTCAGCTGGTGAAGATTCTTTTGTGATCGCGCAGGCTAGCAGACACATTTCCAAGCTGATCTATATGTGCTCGGTTTTGGATGAGCTAAGAAGGTTGCATGGAGCCTGGTTTGAATCCCACCGTTCTGATGACCTCTGGGCCTTAAGCCTCTGTTTCATCCAGTGGAAAATGGGAGTAGAGTAATACATGTAACGTGCCTAGTACAGTACCTGGCTTTTGGTAAACACCTTCAGTGGTGGCTATAAATATTAGGTAAGATTGCATTCTATTCCTTTGTGAATAAATAGTGTGGTCTAATGCAAACTCTGTATTGTGACTTGGATTGTTACCCCCATAGGAGGGTTTGCAAACTCAAATTGCAGGGCCAACCAGGTGAGTGAAGAGGTTTAGGTGGGGATTGTGTGAAATGGGAAAGCATGTCTCTGTCTAGAAAGGGCAGCTACTACTCAGGGCTAGCTAATTGTCTCCTGTGTATAAGATGTTGGCACCTATTCCAAGTATTGACAAGATTGTGTGGGCTTAAAAAAATATTCTGAGGGAAACCGGGGATGTACTGTATGGTGACTAACATAATATAATTAAAAATTATTATTAAAAAAAATATTCTGAGGGGTGAAATTAGCAATGAAGAAACCCAAAGACTACACAAAGTACAGTTATCTGTTGGGCAGTTTTTGCTGAATGGGAGGAGATGCTCTGAGACCGGTAGGGATCTTCCATGTGCCCATTTGCGTCTGTACCAACTTTTCCCTGAGCTTAAACTCCTGGGATATCAGTTAGAAAGCAACCGCTGGGATGGATGCATCCAGCTCCCTTATTCTACGGAAGTCTGGGACCTAGAGAGAAAATGAGGTGTCCAGACTCTAACAGGGAGTAGTTCTGGGGAGAGCTGGGGTCAGGGCCTGGTTCTCCTGGCCCCTTGCCTTTGCCACTTCCATGCCTCGAGAGAGACTGTGGCACAGCAGAGAGCGTTGATGGGCCTGGGATCTGGCACACTGCAGACTATCGCTATTAGCTGTGCGGGCACCTGGCTGGTAGCTTGAGGAGGTATCAAAGGCTGTAGAAACGTCTGGAACCCATACAGTTCCTACATGGTGCAGTTTCTCTTTGCCCATCTCTCTCTGTTACGTTTTCATTTGTGTCTGGGCTCTGTGTGTCTTGTGTCTGTCACATCCCCTGGCCTTGCTGTCGAGGGTGGGGACAGCTGGGGGTCATCACTGTATTCGTACTGCCTTGCACGATGCCTGACACATAGAGGGCGCTGACAGACCGGGTAAGATGAACAAATGAATCCTCCAAGGTCTCTGGCTCAGGATCCCAAAATAGTGAGTTTAAGAGTCTTCAAGAACAATGGCAGACACTTGAGGAGTTCCTTGACCCCCCCCATTGGCTACGATTGGGTGAAGGTTGTTTTCCTATCTAATCACTTGCCACCCCTGTTGTGCTGTTGTATGACTGTGCTGATGGGGGGCATTTCATTCGCTAGAGAAATAGGTGCCTGCCTGATCTGGCTGGGAAGCAGTGTGTTTGCATTGATGGTTCCGAGGAATCAGTGGAAGCATCTTCTTGCCATTTCTCTGGCTGTCTCTGCCAAAGAATTTATAGGGCATAAACATGATATGCTGTCTTGAAAAAAAAAAAAAAAAAGTCAGGGAAATCAGCCAAGCTCTGTATCCCACGTTCCTCTGAATTTCCTATAATACAGCCCTTGAGGCAGGAGGTGGGCCTGGGGTTCTGCTCTGCTCTGCTCATCTCCCCAGGATGTCAACACAGTGTTTCCACTGAGATTTGGGGCACAGTTTTGGAGTAGCTTTGGAAGTCTTGCAATGTGGAGCAAAGGTGAACTGGAATGGGGAAAACTAGTAAAGAGAAGAGGTATGCTCTCTTGAGTTCGTTTATTCTTCTGGTCATTCATATAAAAATCATTCATTCATTGACAAAACGAAATCTACCTTAACGGTTTTCTGAATGTCTAAGGAGTGCTTTGTGCCCAAAAAGAACGTCTTAGGTTTTACTCTTCTAGTTTATTCAAGCTTTGATTTTTAAACCTAGGTTTTCTTATAAATCTCACCTATAAATCAAGTGTTTTCGTATAAATTAAGGTGATGTCCACTTGTTATTTGGTTAGTACTTGGTTGATTTAGATTGAACAAATTGAATTTTGACAATTAGTACTGTTTGGAAACTTGGATAATTAAGTTTCCTTAAATAGTTTAGATCGTATTCGTAAGTTAACATGCCTGGTTTCCTCAAGTTCTTCAAACATCAGACGGAGTGGAGTTAACCACGCCTAACAAGCAAAATCTTTCTAAGCACTTAACTCTTGCAAATCAAATAAACTAAAGTTAAAATGTCATAAATTAAGTTTTCTTAAACACTGTAATTCTTTTTTGCAGGCCGACTCCCAATCCTTAAACCTTTCATCTTAAAAATCTCAAATCAGAAATGAGGACTCATTTAAAATGGAAATCAGAGGACTGTTTTTATTTACATTCTTGAATATGCCCCATATTCTTTTAAGTATTATAAATATACAGAGATTATCCCAGTGATCACGAAGATTTCATCCTGTACTTAAGTATTCATATTATGATTTACTCCCTCAGCAACCCTCCTCTTTTTAAACCTTCCCAAGGATTTAAAGTCATTTGCTCCCAACGAAGGGGAATACGTTTGTCATCTCCATTGGGCTCTGAACCGTTGTAGGGGCTCAAGAGCAAGGCGCAGGGATGGTCACATTGTTTCCAGAACGATCGTTCTAGAGCCATAGCTGAATACACTGTAGTTCTTTCTGCTGTGTTGCCTGGGTCCCTTGAGCCTCTTAGCTGGACTCTCGTTTCACCACACAGCAAACACAGATCCTCTGTGTTCTTTCACATTTCTGTTGTAATCCATCTCTGTAACCCCTTTCAACATTGCTCACCAGGACCTGGGTCAGTGGACTTTGGGACCCTGGGTGCTGGTTGTACCTAAATTGCCTTTGCCACTTGATGGGATGCAACTAATGTTCTTCCTGCCTGAATGAATTCTGCATGCTTTCTACATTTTTCCCGTCTGACTCTTCAGCCACACGTCTGGAGTCACTTTACAAACAAATGGCCATTCCCCAGTCAGTAGCACGAGTATACCAAGTGACAGAAACCAAAGCAAACTAGTTTTGAGCAAAAGAAAGGAATTTATTAATTCTCGCTTTCAGCCTCCTAGGGGGTGCTTGCTTCTGACTCCGCAGGTGTCAGGTATGGCTGGATAGAGGTGCTCACGGGATGTCCTTCGTCTCGACTCTGCTTCCGTCGGTGCTAGCTGCCTTCTTGGGCAGGCGCGGACAGAGTGGCCCCTGGAGGTTCAAACCCCACCTGCATCTCTTCCACAGCTGCACTTCCTCCTTCTCGGCATCTCCTGTGTGGTCACGCGGTTTGGGGGAGTGCTATCTTAGGCCAAGTTAAAGAGATCATTCCAGCACTTGACAGCTGTTCAGAAGTTTATGGACAGCGTGAATATCTAAGAGGGGCACGGAAGAGCCAGCATCTAGCCCACGGTCTCTTGTTAGGGCACCGTGGTTATCACAGGGCAGCTCCTGCAAGTACTTGGAACTCACTGACTCTGAACTTGGTGGCTCATGATCCCTTACACTCTGGATTTCGGGGAAAGGACAAGTTTGAAATCACTGATTTTTACATCCAAACAGACTTGCCAGTATCCCAAAAGATCCAGAAGGGAGGGGGACATGGCTGGTTCTCCATATGCAGTGACGGCTGGTTTCTGGCACAAAGACAGCTGTTGCTCAGCCCAGGCTGCACTCGGTTGTCACCGTGCCCTCGTCCTCATCCCTGGGGTCCCCACGCCCACCTTCCATGGCAGCCGTCACTGGCTTCTCCCCGCCTGGGCTGGCTCGGTCAGGGTGGCCCCAAGATGCTCCGGGCACCGATGTGGGAAGCACCGTGTGTAACGTGTACCGTGCACACGCCCCTCCAGAATAACAGCTTGCTGTTGAAAGGCCATACGGGAGGAGCGGGTACAACTTCAAAGCAAAAACTCCGGGGCTTGGATTCATGGGCATCTGTTACGAACTTCCCGCCTTCCCCCGCCAGCCACACTCCTCTCTTCAATCCTCTTTCTTCTTCACTGGATTAGAGGAAACTTTAGATATATTAAATTGCTAACCCCAGAGAGCAGATGCAATTAAAGACTCCTGTGACTTTTTTTTTTCTTTCTTTCTTTTATGATAATCGTGAGAGCCGATTTGGGTCCTTTCTCGTCTGTTAGGTCACGTTTTCTCCAGCAGAGCTTTACATGGTTGCCAGCCTAGTGGTATCATCCCTGTGTCCCCCATAAAGAAACTGAGGCATAGGAGCTGTGACTTGTCCAAGAATGAGCTGGGGGGAGGAGGCTGAGCTCAGAGTCCGCAGCTGGTGGTAACTTTTTGTCAGAGCTTGTCCTGTCGTTCCTCTCTGCGTAGGAGTTCAGCCCAGAGGACTTTGATAAGCATGGACTATGGGCCTGCGGGGAGAGGGGACATGGCTCACAGAGGGCTGAGGTGGACATTCCTGCAGCATTGCCCTGCAGGGGAAGCGGGAGTGTGGAGATTGTCTTTGAATGAGGCCCTCCAAGCCTCAGCTTCCTCCTGAGAAAGTGAGCCATGTCACCTTCCGACAGTTGACATAATGGAAAGCCGTCTGGCCTCACAATATAGAAGGTGGCTCTGGAGTCAGAAAGGCTGGATCCAGGTCCTGTTCCGTCTTTTACTGGCTGTCTGGTCTCGTGCAACCTTGCCTGCCTGCCTTCCTTTCTTTTCTTTCCTTTCTTCTCTCTAAAGATTTTATTTTAGAGAGAGAGTGCCCGTGAAGGGGGAGAGGAGCAGATGGGGAGAGAGGGATGGGGAGAGACTCTCAAGCAGTCTCAGTGCTGAGTGTGGAGCCCCACCCCTGGGCTCCGTCTCATAACCCCCGAGATCACGATCTGAGCCGAACCCAAGAGTTGGATGTCCAATCAACTGAGCCACCCAGATGCCCCAGCTTTCTTACCTTTCTAAGCCTCAGTGTCTCCATCTGTGCAATAGGAAAACAGGAATAATTACCTTTTTCCACTAGATGAAGTAGATCAGGTTACATTATATTGGAAGCTTACTTCGGACCAGGGGATGGGTTAAAAGTCTTGGTCGCGGTGGGAGACGATGAGGAGAAAGAAGAGCCATTGCTTGGAGATTTGACTTGAGCGGTAGGGGTGGCCTCCGTGGATTTGTGGGTTGGGAAAGGAACTCTATTTTAGATGTATCCTGGGATGCTGTTAGAGTTAGAGATGCTAATAGAATTGATGGGTTTCTGCTGACATCTGAGGCTTTCCCTCCCTTGGCATTTCACTCCGGCCGTGGAGTCCAGAGGATTCCTAGAGCAGCTCATCTTTGCACTCTGACCTCAGGGAGAGTGCCGCTCTTGACTCTCTCTCCATTGCTTCTGGCAATCGTCCCCAAGCCCACCGCTCTTCCGCTGCCATTAGGTCTGGAAAGTAGCCATTGGCTTCTGCAGAGTCCCCAAGATGCATTTGAGGATGGGTAGGAGGTAGGTAGGGTCTTCAGCCCCCTCTGCTCAGGAAAGCACCCTCCATGTGGGGGAAGGTCCGTCTCAGCCACTTCACCCAGCTGGCAATCCAGAACAGCAAGGAGAGACAGTGCCCTTGAGATGAGTCATGTTAGAGGCAAAAGAGCTTCATCTGGGGCTTTGTGACACAGGGCGCCTTCGGGGATGGTATGCGCTTGTCCGTATGGTTGGCCTGCGCTGACCCGGCATGAGGTTTTGGTGCTCAGGATGTGTTTGTCTCGGCAGCTGGGATGACAGCAGCTCGGTCAGCAGCGGGATCAGCGACACCATAGACAACCTCAGCACCGATGACATCAACACCAGCTCCTCCATCAGTTCCTACGCCAACACACCTGCCTCCTCTCGCAAAAACCTGGATGTGCAGGTAAGCAACAGGCTCCTCCAGCAGCTCCTGCCGGCAGGGAGCCTCAGGCTTGTGGACCAGGGGGGCCGTTTGGGGTGAGCAGCGTCCCCAAGTCCATACGATGAGGCCTGATCACCTGCTCACTGCCTGTGCTCTCATCTCACTAGCCCTGGCCTCTACCTGCAGGGAAAGGGGGGGTCAGGCAATGGGGCACTGGAAACAGGAATGGGGAGGCCTCACCGTTGTCTGCGAAGGTCTTGATAAAACCATATTTCCTTCCTGGACCTTTGTTTCTGAATTTGTTTTTTGTTGGTTTGTTTTGTTTTGTTTTTTTAAAGAGGATGCTGGACTCAGTTGGTCATTTTTAGCCTGGAGCGTGTGTCCCCGCCTAGCCACAGCGGACCACCGCTGTCCAGGCACATGCTGCTGTCTCCAGAGTGATGGGGCGGGAACAAACATTGACAGCCTTGGGCTGGAAGACCAGTATGTCCTCACCAGAGGTTGGGAACTGTTGGTCTAAAGGTCACATCCTCGTGCTGACATTTGTCCGTTGGCTTATGGCATCACTCTTCTTCTAACCCAGATTATTCCATGTCAAATTTTAAAAATTGCATTATTTCACATAAAAAGGAGATTCTGGTTTCTCTTAAAGATCAGAATATATTGCTTTCTTGAGCCTATATTCTCCACATGGCAACAATCAACAGGTGTCCAAGTGTCTGCCCCTTCAGACAGGGAGCCGTTGTCCCAGCGTGCCCCAGCTGCTGCTGGCCGGCTGGCCCCATCAGTACACCTGCCAGACCCCAAGGTGCTGGAGTTTTCAACCCCTACTTGAAAACTCTGAGACTGTGTGTCTCGGATGCTGTGCTCCCCTCTGTTTGCTTCCAAAGTGGTGTCATGTGGGTGCTTTCACTCACCCTCACAGCGCTCCTTCGTGGGCAGAGGGGTTGGTTCTAGCAAACCCATTTTACTAGGAGAAAAGTGAGGTACCATCCTCATATAGCCAGTCCCCAAGTTGGGACTGACCGGCGCAAGCACTGGTCAGCCGTGGTGGCGCTGGCTTACGTGGCCCGGGATCTTTTTCATGACGTGTCCTTCCCACCAGTGGGGGCCACTGCCTCCAGTGAAGCCACGCGAAGGTCCGATTGGGACACAGTCTCCCACAGGGGCCTGGGGGAGGGCAGAATTGACACCGCCCCTTCCTTTACTCTCTTCCACACGCACTTCCTTTCTCAGTTTTCTCTGCGAGACAGGAGCTTCTTTGGAAATTTCTGTGCTTTCGAAGGTATCTTTTTTTTTTTTTGAGGATAGGGCTAAATAAAGAACGCATCAGAGTGTGGGAGTGCTCGTGTCCCACAGAAATGTGGACATTGACTGCCTGACGAAATACGTTGTGCGTCGCCTCTGGGATTGCCTGTCACTTCTTGAATTTGCATTTTCTCCAGAATTTCCAATTACTGTTGAGTGAGAGTTGAATTTTGGTGGTGGTGGTGGTGAAGAAAAAACACGACCCAAATGAAGGAAGCGCACGATGTTGGGGGTGCTGATAATATTCTATATCTTTTTTTTTTTTTTAAGATTTTATTTATTTAACAGAGAGAGACACAGCGAGAGAGGGAACACAAGCAGGGGGAGTGGGAGAGGAAGCAGCAGGCTCCCAGTGGAGCAGGGAGCCCGATGCGGGGTTGATCCCAGGACCCTGGGATCACGCCCTGAGCCGAAGGCAGACGCTTAACGACTGAGCCACCCAGGTGCCCTGGTAATATTCTCTATCTTGATCTGAGTGCTAGTTATATGAGTAGGTTAATTTTACCAAACGTATTTGGGCTATGTGCTTAACATTGTGCATGTCGTATAGGAATGCTGTACCTCATTTTAAAGGGTGATTTAAAAAAACACGCACACGCACACCTAGCCACACTGCCTGAGTGATCCCTGATCAGTGACTAGACACAGGTTACAAACACAGCCAGCCTGTGTCCCTGCCACCTGCCCCCTGCCAAATTTTTTCCTTTCCTCGTGGACACTAATTTTTCTTCTTTTTCTGAGAGTCTTTCTAATTTCAGGGTAATAATAACAACCAAGGTTTTAGACTCTCTTTAGATATTGAGGTGGGGAACCCAGAGAGGAGAGAGACCAACAGACAGACAGGTTTGTTGGGTGGGGGGGCTGTGGAGAGAGAGGGAGAAAGAGGGTGGGGGAGGGAGGGAGAGATGAGTAAGTCACTACGTTTCTCTTTTTCTTTTGAGGTGGGAAGAGTCTTGCTTTTAAGATGCAGGTTGAGCCAACAAAACACAGTTAGAAGAATCTCTTGTCTTTGTTTCTCTCCCACAAAGGTGGAATCGGCATCAGTTTTCCACATTGATACAGAGTAAGCATCTGGCATTTACGAATGATTTTCTGTCTGATGGACTTAGATTTGGTTAAGGCCAGGGCCCCCTCCTCTTTGACCAGCTTTTTGCTTTCATCTAGAAAAGGTCACATCAGAAAAGGTTCAAGAATACTACACGAACAGGTCTTTTGATCAGGTTCAGAAGGTTATAATGTCAAGGGATGGAAGGGGTTTGATAGTCATTGGGTTGGGTTTTTGTCGTCGTCGTTGTTTTGTTTGTTTGATTTTGCTATAAAACTACCTGAGTTTAAAATACTTAAATAAAAACTAAGCCAGTAGGTCTTGGGATAAAATAAATGCAGACTTGCACCCAGAGTTACTAAGATTCGCGGAGAGGTGGTTTCCCCGCAGCCCTTTGTTCCTGTCTGGGGAGCATCTCCGAATCTTTGAATGAGCGGCAAGGGCAGCCTCGCCCCTCCCCCCCTTGTCCGGCTCTGAGCAAAGCTAAGGGCCACGACTCCGCTCAGAGCAGCACTCGGCAGCAGGAACACATGTGCTGTCATCATCCCCCAGGGCTCTGCTGGGTTTCTGTCACAGGCTGCATTCCATGATCGAAGGGGGAGCGCGCGATGTCCCCGGGCGATGCCGGGAGAGGCAGGGTGAGGCGGGGAGAGGCAGGGTGAGGCGGGGAGAGGCAGGAGGAGGCAGCCCAGCCTGTCCGCGGGGCAGGCCGGCTGAGGACAGGTTGCCCAGCCAGGTGTGCACCTGGGAAGAGCTTCTGAGGACCGGCTGAAAGGAAATGCATCCGAGGAACAGGGAAGTTGGGGTCCAGCAGCGTGGCTGGCGGAGCAGATCACAGAGGAGCTGGCCTTCAGAGATGAGAGCCCCCTTTGTCTGAGAGTGACTGTTCCCCTCAAGGATGGTCCGGGGTACCAGGGGTGCCCCACGTGGGACGCACATGGCCAGGCGTCCAGCCCCAGGCCTCCGATCCCTGCGCCCCAGCGGGGCGGAGAGCCTCCTGGCTTGAGGCCTGGCAGCCTCCTGACGGAGTCCTCCGTGATGACCGGTGAGGCCGGCTGGGCGGCCCCACCGGGTGCGGGGTCAGCGAGGAGGGTTCAGCGCCTGGCTCTGCGGCATCCTCGGAGAAGCCCATCAGCTTCCTCAAGGCTCTGCCTCCTGGTCCGTAAAATCACAGGAATTAGACTTGTCTCGAAGGAGGAGCGCGATAGTAACGTGGAAATACTTTATCCGAACATGCTGTCGCGATATCTCATTCTTGGTTGGTGCTCAGAAGTTTCTTTTCTTTTCCTTCTTTCCGTCCTTCCTCTGGGTTAGCGGTCCCTCTGCCTCCTTCCCTCCCTCCATTCATGTCAGTAACCAAAGTCTGACTGTGTTCTTAATACATTTTGCAGCATTTTATTTTTAGGACCCTGTGTTGGTGGCAGAAGACTTGTAACCAACACACCTCTCTCCCCCACGTAATCATCTTTCCATTCACGTCCTTGGTCGTTCAGTATTTCCTCCCAGTCTGTGGAAGTTTCCATTCCAGGTGCTGAGGTACAAAGAAGCATGTATCAAAATTCCTTTCCTTTTCCCCGCCTGTGAAGTTTTTATTATACAAGGGAAGGAAGATAATTCCATGTGAGTTTAATTTTTGCTACTCAAGGAGATAAAATTCTGAATTCTGTGGCAACAATTCCTGTCCTGTGCGAGGCCTCAAGTGAGCCTGGAGCTCTCTGGCTGCTGGTCTGGATACAGGGATAGGGTTTGGCTGGGGGCGGGGAGGGATGACCCTTCTGCCCACCTGCTAGGTGCTGCTGCTTGTGACTGTAGGCAAGTCACTTTCCTTCTCCCCCCCTGTACTTTCCTGGTCTGTAAAATGCGGATAATAGTACAAGCTCAGAGGATTAGATGAGCTAATAATGTAGGCAGAAGGACAAGGTGCCGACCTAGTGAGTGAAGTGGCAGGTGAGAATGCTGATGCTGATAATTACTTCTGGGATGACTGCAGTTGAAGCTCGAGCCAGTTCAGCATCTCGACCTGCAGGGGTTGTAGGCATGAGGAGGGCAGTGTCCTGGCTTCCAGAGGCTTGTGGCCCAAGAGCAGGGAAGATGAGTACCTTGTTCTCTCTCATGCAAGACAAAAATGGAATAAAGACAACCAAGTGCTGGGGGTTTTCAGAGGTACGAAAGTTGGTGACAAAGGAGCCACTCTGTGAGTTCCTCCACACTGAGTCCATTGAGTCCACTGTCTATTCTCTAAGACTCCTGTCTGTTGCATCTCCATTTTATACACGGATCATGACCTCAGAGGAGGTAAGCCACTCCCTCTAAAGGAGGGAGCACCCAGTACATGAACTCAAGCTCCAAGCCCGTGTTCTCCCCGCACATCAGGCCACGTGGCCCACCTTGGTTTCACCCTCTCACTCTCAGAAGATTGACCTCCCTTCTGTGGTCCCAGAGCAACCTGGGCCCTCCTAAATTTCAGGCCTTCTCCCCACCAATGTTTGGTGGCTTCTCTACCTTCCCTCAGGGATGTTGAATGAGTAAGTGGACTTCCAGGTAGGGACAATAGGAAAATCTTCCCAAGATTAGGTGCCATTTGAAATGAGAACAACCGATGAAGGCATGGAGAGCCAAGGGAAGATACAGCTCTTTCTACATGCCCAGGCAGCTGTCCTGCTACCCTTAACTTGTTAGCTCTGGGAACAGAGAGGCTGGGACTTTTTCATCTTTTGATGCCGAGTGGTGCCTCCACATGATCCGGCGCATAGCTCAGGAAGGTTTTTCTAAGGAATTGTGAACTTAAAACCAGTAGAGGGTCCCAGGCCTGCTATGCAGAGTAGAGCTGGGAAGGTTACTGCCCTGGGCCAAGTTGGGACTGTGATGGTTAGATGTTTGCTCTTTCTAGAGGGGGTATCCAAGTCGTAGTCCTGGGCCAAGTACGGTCTCTCTGCCACTGGGTAAATCAGAGTTCTGGGGGTCGTACCCAGAGGCTAGGCTGGAGCTGCTCCAGGGCTGGAGTTGGGGAGCAGCCAGCCAGTATGGAAGGAGAATCTACTGGGTGTAGGTATTGTGTGAGGTGCTGTTAGGCATGCAGAAATGTCTTATGTCCTTGGACTTATTCTGCAGGAAGGCAGTGTGGCATAGTGGCTAAAATCTAGGCTCTGCATTTCAGACTCCCTAGAATCCTTGGATCTCCACTTCCGCATTGTGTCGTCTTGTGCAATTTTCTTTTCTACTCTGTGCCCCAGTTTTCTTATGTAAAATTGAGACTATGAATTGTAACTTCCTCATGGATTTTTGTTGAGGCTTAAATTAAATGATACATGAGAAGCACTTTGGCCCAGTGTGCTTAGCACATATAAATGGTTAATAAACGTTAGTTGTCCTGCTACTACTCTTAGTATTGCTGTAATTTGATTAGGGAAAATAAGGTATGGGAACATGCAAAGAGTAACTAATATAGTAATCCAGAATGTAGCTAAGTGCTAAGTTTTCAGCACTTCCTGGAGTGTGTCAGAATGTACTTGAACATAAGCTCCAGAAAGTTAGTGACTTGTACTTGTTCTTCTTCATTTACTACAATGGGGTCCCAGACCCCATAAATTTGCCTAGCATATGGTGGCACCCAGGAAATATTTGTGGATTGAATGCTTCTAAAGCCTATCTCTTTCCTGCCTCAGGACCTTTGCATGTGCTCTTCCCCCTGCCTGGCATGCTCTTCCCTAAACTCTTCTTAGTAAGGAATTCTCACTCTTCAAGACACTTCTTCAAAAAGGCCTTACCTGACCACCATCCCCCATCCTCCTCCTCATCAACTAAATTACATCAGTGTATTTCTTTCTCCTACTCCTTGTCCTTTTTCTTATAAAAGTCTTCATAATTCATAATTACTCATTTATTTGTATTTATTTATCCAAACCTGCCTCCCTCGCTGGATCATAAACTCCAGAAGGGATGGAACTTAATCTTACCCATGGATCCTCAGACCTTCCATGGCGTCTGACAAATGGTGGGCTTTGAGAAGCATCTGGTTGAAGGAATCTACTGGAAGTGTTTAAAGGAAGGAACAGAGGCTGGAGTCGTTGGGACGGGGAATGGGTAACTTCAGTCTCAGATCATCTGTAAAACTGAGATGAATGCAATGCTACATAGTGTCATGACGCTCCTTGGCCAGAGAGTGGTCAGGATCAGAGATCGTTTGTTGAAGTGTGCTGTAGCTTGAAAAGCATGCGTTCATCGGTGACTCGTCAAGCCTTGACGGAGCTCCTGCTCTGTGTTCAGGTGTGGGAACAGGGTGTCTGTGTCCCTTGCCTCAGCGGAATGGGGAGTGTCCCACAGTCAGGGAATAAGTGTTTTGTCCGCCTCCTACTTCTGGTGCCCAGTACCCGGAGGGAGCTCAGCATGTGTTTGAGGAATGACCAAACAAGCACCCATCAGGGGGCTGGGACGGACGACTGGAATTTAGGAGGGATGCGGGGTTGAGCAGGGAGAGGCGCCGTGGTGGTGCCTGAGAGGTGACTTAACTGGGGCTGCGTGTCTGTATTAGCTTTGTCCCGTACCGTGGTGTAGCCGCAGGGGAAGGCACAGGTAGTACTCTGGGATGAAAGGCGTTAGGCCAGATTCTTGCCGGATCCTCACTCTGGTTTCCTGCCCTGCTGACGATGCCCACTGTCGGTAGAGAAGTGCAGCAAACCCAGGCCTTGTCACTCAGTGTGGTTGCTCAGGAGCATTGCAGACCCCGTCCGCATTCACTGCACTGTTTCTCCCTACTGGCATCCCCTCGGACTGGCCCTGACCCCCTAGGGAGGCCCCCAAAGCATTCTGGTTAGCTTTGTGCCTTTTCACCGTGGTGAATCATTAACATCACACTTCTGTCCCCTCCTGGGTTCCATGGCCAGCAGGTCAGGGCTCTTCCAAAGAAAGCTAGCTAATTATATCCCTTGTCTGAACCAAATCCCACAAGAGGAGCAAAGCAGTGGCATATAAATGGAGCCGGGTGGGAGCAGGCACCTCGGGCTTTGGAGGCTTTGCTTGCTCCCAGCCCCTCTCTCTCTCTGCCTGATCCGCGTGGAGCTACCAGCCACCCTCGCCTGCTCGGTCGGCGTGTTAGACTGTGGCGCTGTGCTGTATTCAAAGATCTCGCTGCCGGTGGAGTGATAGGAAGACGGCAGAACAAAGGGAAAGAGGCCAGGAGGCTGGATGCCGGATGAAGAGGGGTCTCCGGAGTTAGAGGCGCTTGTCGCCAAGTGGCAGTGAGTTGGTGGCTGAATTCTCGCCACGTCTCTGTCTGCCCATGTTTCTCCTCCATAGGGCTCTGTCCCCCTTTTCCCCCTGGCCCCTCCTACTCTCCCTCCTCACTCCTTCTAGGACATAGTTATATTCTGTACTTTCCTTGAGCCAAAAAAGAAAAAAAAATCAGGCTTTCTAGCAAGATAACCAGATTGTAAAGGCCCAGACATTTTCAAGTAGTCCTCTGTCATTGTGTTGGCATTCTCGCTCTGGGCTGAGGGGCTCCTGGCTGGGGATTCTGGAAGGACTAATTCAGCGTCTCATCCACAGACCGACGCCGAGAAGCATTCACAGGTGGAGAGGGGTTCCCTGTGGTCGGGCGATGATGTCAAGAAGTCAGACGGAGGCTCAGACAGCGGCATAAAGATGGAGCCTGGATCTAAGTGGAGGCGGAATCCCTCGGACGTGTCTGATGAGTCGGACAAAAGCACGTCGGGCAAGAAGAATTCGGTCATCTCCCAGACGGGCTCGTGGCGGCGAGGCATGACTGCGCAGGTGGGCATCACCATGCCGAGGACGAAGGCGGCTGCCCCAGCAGGCACGCTCAAGACCCCAGGAACTGGTGAGTGAGGGGCTGTGCTGCCTCACGTCTGCATTTGTTGGTCTGAAAACCAAAACCCGCAGTCATGTGAGCAAAAGCTTCAGTGCCCATCAATGCTCAGGTATTTCTTCTTAGAATGTAGACTCTGCTAATAACTAGCTTTTGAAAAAGTATCACATCCCTACCTTTTCCCAAGTGGAAATAGGTAGGTGTGCAAGCCTCAGACTCTGATGGTAGTTCAGCTGCTGGGGTGTAGGGAATTGGTTTAACCGGGCGCTGGGGAGGGGCGCCTGGGTGGCTCAGGTCCTGATCCTGGGGTCCTGGGGTCCTGGGGTCTGGGGTCGAGCCTTGCATTGGGCTCCCTACTCAGCAAGGAGACTGCTTCTCCCTCTCCCTCTCCCTCTGCCTGCTGCTCCCCCTGCTTGTGCTCGCTGTCTCTGTCAAATAAGTAAATAAAGTCTTTAAAAGAAATGTAATCTTCTTAAACAAAACAAACAAAAAAAAAACTGGCACTAGGGAAGAGCCAACACACCCGTGTGTGTGTGTGTGTGTGTGTGTGTGTGTGTGTGTGTGTTCACGGGCATGAGTTTACGAGCTGCTTTTATGTCCCGTTCATGTTGCCCATGATTTAGGGGTGTGTGTAAACAAGGGTAGTGTTTTTGCAGGAAGGCAGAGGTGCCTCCCGAAAATGTTAAGGAGAGCCTTTTAATGGACAGAGAAGGAAGAAAGGTCAGAAGGCAGGATCTCTATATCAGCGATTGGCTGGCTTTGCTTTGTTCTGAGTAAATTTAGGCTGCTTTGCAATATTCGTAGAATCATTGACATCCCCCTAGAAGGCTCACAGTGACAGTACTAGGCTAGATTATCTTTATAAAAAGCTCTTTCCTTTGCCTCCCAAGGCTACTGCTTTCCCCAAGGAAGAAGTGAACCAGTTCTTGGGAGGAGGGGAGGATTTTAAGCAGCCGGGGCTGTGCGAGCTGGCTTCTTGGCGTGCACGCTAACCTTGCTGCTTTCTCCCTTAGGAAAAACAGATGATGCAAAGGTGTCTGAGAAGGGAAGGCTGTCTCCCAAAGCCTCCCAAGTGAAGCGCTCCCCATCAGATGCAGGCCGCAGCAGTGGTGACGAGTCCAAAAAGCCCCTCTCCAGCAGTTCCAGGACCCCCACTGCCAACGCCAACAGTTTTGGGTTCAAGAAGCAGAGCGGCTCGGCCGCCGGGCTGGCCATGATCACAGCCAGCGGGGCTACTGTCACCAGCAGGTCAGCCACGCTGGGCAAGATCCCCAAGTCCTCTGCACTCGTCGGTCGGTCCACTGGCCGGAAGACGAGCATGGACGGGGCTCAGAACCAGGACGATGGGTATCTGGCTCTCAGCTCCCGGACCAACTTGCAATACCGGAGTTTGCCAAGGCCCAGTAAGTCCACCAGCCGCAACGGGGCTGGGAACAGGTCTAGCACCAGCAGCATCGATTCCAACATCAGCAGTAAGTCCGCGGGCCTGCCGGTGCCCAAGCTGAGGGAGCCTTCCAAAACGGCTCTTGGCAGCTCCCTGCCTGGTCTGGTCAACCAGACGGATAAGGAGAAAGGCATCTCATCTGACAACGAGAGCGTGGCTTCCTGTAACTCGGTGAAGGTGAACCCGGCAGCCCAGCCTATGTCCAGTGCGGCTCAGGCTACACTCCAGCCAGGGGCCAAGTACCCCGACGTGGCCTCTCCCACGCTCCGCAGGTAAGCGGGTCGATGGCACTGAGCAGAGCTGGAGTACGTAGCACGGCATTCTGAGTGAATCATTTTTTGATCCTTGGGGAAAACAGCCTCTGTGTTTCTCCGCTTCTGTTTAGTCAGAGCCTGCCAGTGATTTTGTAGTCAGCTGATTATTTTCCTGTGTGGGGAAGAAAAACCTAAGTGTCGAGTCATTTGGGTTCGAATCCTGAGTCCACCTTCATTAGCCACCATGCATCCTTTCTTAACAGTTCTGTTTCAGTTTCCTCCTCTGTAAAATGGGAACACCTACCTGAGATTTCATGTGACTAACCTATGTAGCCATATCTGGCCCATAATAGGTGCTCAGTCAGACTAGCTACTGAGATCTTAGTATACCCCGAGGCCCCGGGTGGGTATATGAGGGGAAGGCTGAGGATATTTTTTCCCGCCTTGTCTTATTAATTCTGTGGCTGAGATTCTTCAACATTATGCCAGACCGTGAGCTCAGCCAGATCCTCCTCTCAACTAGCCCAGGATCCCCCGGCCACATCCTTTTTTATACTGCATGCTTAATTCCAAATGTGTTTCTGAAATTTTTGCTTTCTTAAAAAAAAAAACAAAAAAACAACCTTTTAAAGCAGAAGTGTTTCTGAAAAAGAGGAATTGATTTCTTATTCCCTTAAAAAGGCATTTTCCTGCATTTCCACACTGAATGGAAATTTTTATGTGAAAATAGTGTTATTTTTTAAGCAGCTCCTTTTTAAATGTATACAGCTTTTGCTTGCTCATATTATCTCATTATTATATCTGCTGGACCATCCTCGAACTGCAGCGGCATAGGACAGAGCTTATCTCACCTTCCCAGGAAATGGCTTATCCTAGGAAAGAGTATAAGTCCCGGATAGAAAATTAAGTAGGGAAAAATAAAAAATTATGTGCACGTGTACATATTTGGGGGGTGAATGGGAACGTTTGAAAAGACTTCAGAAGAAGCATGCCACGTGAAAGATGTAATGAAGCCGTTCACTGTTCTTTGTCTAGACTTGAGTATTAGAATTTCAGTAATGATTATTTTTTCAGGGGAAGGTCTTGTTGGGCTGCTCTTTGTTGTTTTAACAGATTGCCTTGTAAATGAAAATTTTCTCTGCTTCTTGCCTCAAGTACTGTATGTACTGTTCGCTCTTTGGTATTATAGATTTCCTTTAGTAACTACAAAGGTATTTTGCTGGACCCTTAGGCTACTGTAATAGAATACTTGAAAATGCATGCGGATTCTTAGGCTCTACATTGAACAGCTTTCAGCCAATTCCTGTTAATTACATTTTTCCTAAATCATTAAGAGGTGTTCTCAATTTCCTCTGTGTGCTTCACTACAGAGAAGAGAAATCTTAGATGAAGGGATAGCTCTCTTCAAGTGATTTGAAGGACTAGCAGACAGAAGATTGGGCTTTTTCTGTGTAGTTACACGGAGAAGAATTAGGGGCAATGAGTAAAAGTGAAGAAGATACATCAGATTTTGGTTTTCTAGTGATTGGAAGGGCTTGACAATGGAGTGAGTTACCCTTAGAAGTAGTGAGGTTCCTGTTACTGGAGGTATGTAAGCATGCCAAAGCCAGGATTCTGCAAGAGGATATCTCATTCTCTGGTTGTCATCAGGCAAAAAGTGTTTTCTAATCTGTCACCAGATATTGTAGTGAGGATTGATTATGTGCGTGTGTGTGTGTGTGTGTTTATTTTTACAATGATTGGGATTTGTAAGGACCGTGGAGTAGCTGGGTGCAAGGCAGCGTGCCTAGGATGATAGGTAGTAGTTTTGTCACTGCAGAGAGGCCCACTCCACGAGGGTTTGGTGGGTGGAGCACGTACCCATCCTTGGACTTGAAGACAGTCCTGCCGTTCTTAACAGAGGGCCCTGTTGCCAAAGGAAGAGAGAGACATATGTGCCATTCCCTGTTTTTTGGCAGCACATTTTTGGTCATCAGCGGGGGGATGACATGGAATGACATTTCTGTCCCCAAGACCCACTGTGTCTGCTCTTACATCGTGTGAGCCCAGCACGATTTCTCTGTAGATCCTTGGGTAGGACTAGCCTCCCATCTTTCAGATGGGCGTTCACTTGAGGAGAAATCTGTGAAGATACTTTTCCCAGGCCCCATCCGGATCTAAACTCGTGTTCTTGATTGTTCGTGTTGTCCTTAGAGACGGAAGCAACCAAAATCCTTGGAATTGAACTGTCATACACTGAGTACCTGCTTTGTGCCCAGGGTCTCGGATACAAAGATGATCAAGACAGCTCTTTTTCCTCGAGATGTTTCCCGGGCTGGGGCAATTTTCTAGTTACTCTATTTATAGAAGTAAAGGGAGGCAAGATCTGATCTGGGACCATCATGGCTAGGCCTAGAGAAAATTATTCCTCATTGCCCTTGGGGTCTCGGCTACAGCCTAGAGTTTGAAGCTGGAGCCTTGTGATTCACCGGTGTCTGGGCCCCGTGCATGGTGGCCTTTCCCAGTGGAGCACCATCAGCCATTTCAGTAGCAATGACTGTGCCCGTCCCCAGGATTGTTGGCGCTCCCGTACCCATGCCCCACTGTACTTTAACAGCTTGGCGCCCCTCGTCGCTGGCTGTTCAACCCATACACCCCTTTGTCTCTTCACAGACTCTTTGGTGGGAAGCCTACCAAGCAAGTGCCCATTGCCACAGCAGAAACCATGAAAAACTCAGTGGTGATCTCCAATCCTCACGCCACCTCGACCCAGCAAGGTAACTTAGAGTCGCCCTCAGGCAGCGGTGTTCTGAGCAGCGGGAGCAGCAGTCCTCTCTACAGTAAGAACCTGGATATCAACCAGTCTCCTCTAGCCTCCAGTCCCAGCTCAGCCCACTCGGGCCCTTCCAACAGCCTCACCTGGGGCACCAACGCCAGCAGCTCATCCACGGTCAGCAAGGACGGCCTGGGCTTCCAGTCCGTCAGCAGCCTCCACACCAGCTGTGAGTCCATTGACATTTCCCTCAGCAGCGGAGGGGGGCTGAGTCACAATTCCTCTACGGGCCTCATCACCTCCAAGGACGACTCCCTGACTCCCTTCGTCAGAACCAACAGCGTGAAGACCACACTGTCGGAAAGGTGGGTTCCGTGCACGCGGCTCTCTCAAAGAGACACCCTTCTGAAAGTCCAAGGGTTTGTGTTGGGAACCCCAAATGTCATTCACCTTTGCCTGGGAGATGGCGCTCTTTCTAACCCCTGCTGCCTTTCCTTGGGGAAGCCAGTTGGGGATGGAATTCAGCTCAGCTCTCCTTCCTGTTACCTTTTCCATCGTGGTTATTCTCAGGGCTTGGAGCTGCTGGCCGTCTCTGGGGGGGACGGATTTAATGTTTCCATTTGAAATGGCATTCCTCCTTTGAGGTCCTTCCATTTTATTGTTTGTTCATCAGCTGCTCGTTTCCCCTCCCCTTGTAACTGTGCAGAGTAGGTGGCAGGCAGCGGTCCTGGAATGGGTGGCCGGAAAGGTTTTGGGCAGTTGGGTGGGCTCGGCGGGCGTCATGGCAGACACCCTCCTACGGAAGGGCGGCCAGCCAGAGTGATCTAGAAACTCACAGCAGCCTCAGAGCTCCGGATTTCACTGCGACGGGCTGTGAGTCCAGTTTCTCCACGTAGGCGAGAATGCCAGGATCCGCACTGGGAATGAGAAAAATGTCCTAATCATTGTGTGTGTAACGACCCCTCCCCTTTCTTCCCATCTAATGTTCCTTCTCTTATTTTCTACCTGCCTGGACTTCTAGCCCTCTCTCTTCCCCTGCTGCTAGCCCTAAGTTCTGCAGAAGTACTCTGCCCAGGAAACAGGACAGGTAATGACATTGTAGGCTGGGGAGCCCACCGAGCCTCCGGGTTCCCCTGCCCATCTGTGTCAAGCCAGACGTCTTGTGTGAGGCTGTTGGCCTGAGGCTTCCGCTTGTGTTCGTGGCTCTGATGTACCCTGTGACCCCAGACATGCCAGTGAGGGTCTGCTCCACTGTCCACCGCAGCCCTGGAAGTGGTGGAGTCAGGCCGGCCCATCCCTCCCCAGCTTGGGAAGGAAGCTCAGCCGCTTGAACGGGGGCTTGAACTGGGGCGGCAGAAGCCCTCGCTTGCATCTCTGTCTTCCTGTGGCATGCTCCTGCTTCCCAGCTCCCCAGCTTCCCACCCTCTCTCCCCTCTCTCTCCCCTCTCCCTCCCAGCCCAGAAATGATCTACCACCCACTGTGCGGCGTGGCCCTCACCTTTGTCTCCCCCACCCCTACTCCCCACGCAGCTGGCTCTTTTCCCTTCAGAAGTCCTTCCCTGCAGTTTGGCTGTTGTGTCTTGCAGGCTGTTGTGTTCTGTGTGCCCGTTTCCTGTAATGATAATGAAAAAGAGGATGTGCAGGGTTGAGGCTCTACAAACTGAGAGGCTTGCTTGCCCCTAGCTGCCCTGTGGGTGGGCCTCAGAGATGGATCCTGACCTCCAGTTTGTGGGGGGGCCACAGCTTGGCCAAACATAATAACCAGATGTTGTTTCGTGCTAGGAAAAAAAAAATTAATGAAAATCCTCTTCACCCCGTCAACAGCAAAAACTTTGTTTTTGTCAGACTCACCGACCAAGCCTTTAAACCCTTGTTCTTTGGAAATCCAAATGCCTTGACTTTATCAGCCAACAAGTTGTAACATGCCCTGACTCGGGCCCAGGGCTCAGCTCTGAGCTGCACCAAACTTAAGAGGGACCTGGAATTCACGTTGTTACCCATGAATTCCAAATATGCAGACTGCTGGCCTCTTGACACCCTCCAGCAAGTCCCTTCTCTCACGTGAAGTCATCGTCAATGGCATTTCGGGGTGGGCCAGAGGTAGGGGTGCAGGGAAGCTGGCATCTCTCTCTCTGAGAAGCAGTGGTGCTGGTACAAGGCTGGGTGACTCTGCGGAAGATGGGGGCTCTGTTTCGACCTGGGGCAGCCCCTGGGTTTTGCTTTGCACCTGTGGCAAAGGAGGAAGAGTTGGGGTCCAGTGGATGGCTCAGGCCTCCTGGTGCCTCAGGGTAAGGTATGCGCTGGTGTCAGCCACGCCCAGGATCAGGTTTCTCTTGTTTTCCGTGGATGTGGACGTGTTGCATGCGCAGCTGGCTATAAGGGAGCGCTCCCTGGTGTCGTGAGTCTCTTGCTCCAGATCTCCGGCCCCTCCTTCGTCTTTCCCTCCTTCCCTTGCCTGCTTTCCCTGTGCTTCTCTGAAGTTCTCATTTTTGTTTTAACTTTCCTACAGTGACCCGCACCTTGATAGGAACACTTTGCCTAAAAAAGGACTCAGGTATCTGCGTTTCCTCCTTCCATCCGTGCCATCTGGTGTGGCTTTGGGGCTTGGCTGCGTGACTCTCATGGCTGGTGGGGGTTTGGGCTGGGCTGGGGTCCCCGCTTTGGCCACCGCAGCAGGGCCCTCTGAAACGGGGGCTCCGTCGGTACCCTCTCATTCTCATCGCTCCATCTGTTGGCTTTTTTGCTTGGGCAGAGGCTGTGCTTTTTCAGGCTTACTGTGGCGAAAACCATCTCATGAAGAACACCCCTGGGCCAGCCCAGAGAGCAGTTACTGCTACTCTTGGGACCAGCGGGTTCAATTGATGAGCTCTTCACCCTGACCATGTTCTGTTCACGGCTGTCTTCCAAAAGAAAGGATGTGACTTACAGCACGTTGGTTAGCCAGGACATGGGCAAAGGAGAGAAATATCTCCCCCAAATTGGAAAATATTTAACTTTTCGGGCCATAGAAAATTACTAAAGACAGATGCTTTGTCCTTCCTAAATATTCTAAAAATTGTGTCAGTTTTTGGTGCCCAACAAGACACGGGTGTGATTGGCTTTGGTGTAAAGAAAAGACTACCAGGAAGGAACGTCCTTCCATTTGTCGTAAGTCGTGGCTCATTTTTGGTGCAAGTCCTGGTGAAGCAAGATGATGTAAGTTACCGTTGCTCACGCCATCTCCTTCACTTTGCTAACCGGAGGGACTCCAGTTCTAACGCCTGCCCCAGGGTCCTACTGTATGATGCTTGCAGCTGTCATTTCTCCTGCTCTTTAAACACCTCGTTGTTCGTAGCATTTGCTTCACCCTGCACTAAGCATTAAGTGCTTTCGCCAAAAAAAAAAAAAAAAAAAAAGGAACTTGGAATGAAATGTTTCATTGCTGTCATGTATGTCTGTAGTTAATAACTTGCAACTCTTAAGGCTGAGAGCATTCTGAACAGTAATGTGAGGTAGGTATCAATGCTGCCTTTCAGTAAAGGAACTCGAGTAAGGCCAATTCTGAGCATCTAAGAATAAAAATATTGAAAACCACCCAACAGATGTCCTGCGGGAGGAAGTTCAGCGCTGTGGCCATAGAGGGGGCAGTTGGCAAGGCCTTTTGTGCTAAAGTCTTCTTCTTGTCAGCCCCCATGTTAATACTTAGATCCCAGCCACTCTCAAGATGAGTTTGGCATTGATGCCCTACTGTTGCCCTAAGAGGAAGCTAACCCCTCTAAATAGAAATATTTTAATATATAAATATATATTATTTATTTATTTACTTATTTATTTTGCAGTAGAGATCTATCAAAATGATGTAGCTCTGGCTTTTTAAAATTGTTTTTTTTAAATTTCAGAATAGAGATAGGTGATAGGCTGTCTTCATGCAATTGACATGACCTAGAAAGTTGTATGTCCATCACCTATAGCAAAAACATTTAAGGGAGAAACATTTTTTGCCCCCCTCACTCTACCTCTCCCTTCTAGCTCCCTCCCTCCCTGCACGTTCATGTGCAATGCCAAGACACCAGCACCTCTTTTTCTTGAGTCAAAAGAATCCCTCTGGTTCCATACTCAGTAGTCGCCCCACAGTAATCTGTGTCTAAGTCCAAAGGTACTCTGGCCACTGGGCACTTCAGAAATTTGAGATGCTGCCCGCGGGCATGATGAGAAGAGCATGGATTTTGGAATCAGACATAAAATGGATTGAAATCCCAGTACGTGATTCGAGGCAGGCCCTCCCCTTCTTTGAATGTAAAATGGGAATAGTAGCGTCTGCATTGCTGGGTGGGTGGGAGGTGTTGGCAAGAGGTCTACGAAGGCACCCAGCACATTGCTGACACTGGATACATCATTACCAGATATGTTACATAATAAATGAGGAGGTGGGCCCCATGACTTCTGTGGCACCCAGTGATCTGGGGTTCCTCTTACGGAGACTTACCGGGGCTACATTGCAGCAAACACTGTAAGCGTTGGTGTCGTCACGCCTTCCATCACGTCTGGTTTCTGATACGCTGGGACGTGCGGCCACTTACGTGCACTCGAGAGCGCAGCTGCCATGAGCTAGCTGATTAAAACTTCCTCGAAGCTCTGACAGCAGCTCCTTGTGTTGCTTCAGTCTGTCAAGGTGGGGGCTTTGAACTGACACTATCATGAATCAACATGTTACAGGTACGCCCAGGGACGGCTCCTTTGAGCATTTGCTGATCTTGCTCCCTTTATGTATTCCCTCCAAAAGAACTGCAGTTTTCCCCAAAGGCAGCCAAGTAGCAAAAAAGGTTTGGAGAAACTTCATAAGTTTCAGGATGTGTAGTGATGTGATTTTTTTTTTTTTTAACATCATCGTTGGATCTATATTTTCTTTTTTGTCTATTTATCATCAGCTCCCCGGAGTTCATTTTCATAAGCGTTGTTCATAGTTAATCCCAGCGTCAATTCTGTCTATCCAGGTATACTCCCACTTCCCAGCTTCGCACCCAAGAAGACGCAAAAGAATGGTTACGGTCCCACTCTGCAGGAGGCCTGCAGGACCCCGCTGCCAATTCCCCGTTTTCCTCTGGTTCCAGTGTAACGTCTCCCTCCGGAACAAGATTCAACTTCTCCCAGCTTGGTGAGTAACCACTGATCATTAGCTGTGGGGATCAGCTCCGTGGGGCTGAGGTTAGTCTTGTATTTTGAAGAAGGTATGTGGTCATCTCCACGCAGTCCCATCAGTCTCCCTATTGATCAGCCCTCAGCAATGTAGTTTGATTATAGGCGATTGATGATAGCAAAAGAAAGAAAAGAGAAAAGATTTTGGTACTCTAATCAAGTGATTTATTGATATGGTTGAGTTAGGTAGGGTTCTAGCAGAGAGCAAACCATTCCATTTTTGAAAAGAATGTATTGTTTCTAAGACCTCTGAAGACATAGGTTTATATCTGAAGAAGCGGTAGCATACCCCGTGTTTGGTCCTCTGCTTTGCTCTATTAAGCTGGAAAATAAAGATCAGGTTTTGAGTGAACAAGTATTCTTGGAAATGCCTGCTACTGACATAATGCTTTGACTGGCACAGTGGGGAAAGGAAAAGAATCTGTTAAGACAGTCCCTGCTGACATGTTAATGGATTCTTTTTCAGAGAGACAAACACACCCACACAGACTCATAAACAGGGTAAAAGAGAACAATCCAAAGCTTTATACTTTATATGAAACCGTGTAAAAACCGACTATGGTCCGGTAGCAAGTATTATATACGGTTAGAGAAAGGGAAGATCAGTCCTGGCTAGACTTACCAGGAAGAATGGGAGCTGAGCCCTGAAAGACTGATGGAGGGGGAAAATCTTGCCCGCTCTCGTCTTGCTCTTTAGAAGGGCGGCCTTTTCTGAATATTGCAAATAACAAACACGGCGTCTTTAAGGACAGGTGTGGCTTGTAATCAAGTAAGGCTTAACTTTTCGTTTTTAATGAATTAAGATACTTTGGAAATACTGCATATTACTGAAATGGACAAGGTTTTAATAAAAACAAAAAAGGCTGTTTGGGCCACGGCGGATGTGCCTCTTTGCCCTGAAGCTCTTTAGGTGCCACTACAATCACGTCCCATTGGAGGCAGTGAGACCTGTGTTCATATTGTTCTTTCCCAGCCGTAACTCTTTGAGGCAAAAGTTTCTTGTCGTGCACAAATGCTTCCCATCTGATCAAAAGCCCAGTTGGACTATTTTGGGCTTTGGCTTTAGAGGGAGCTGTTCCAGATGAGCCCAGGGAGTAATTAGCTCATGCCTGGAAGGTGACACTAGCTTGTCGGAACGTGCCAAGTTGGAAAGCTGAGGCCCAGAGCCTTGCTTTGGAAATGACCCACCTTTCCTCCCTTATTTTTAGCTCTCAGTGTATTATTCAAATGCTGATGTGACAATCTTCTAGAAAACAGGCAAGGGAGGGAAGTTGGCAGGGACAGATAATGCCCGATACTAATCAGTCCCCTTGTCGTCCCCATCCAGGATTCGAACAGAGACATGACTTTCCAACCTTTCAATTCCCTTCCTTTTTTTCCAGCGAGTCCCACCACGGTGACCCAGATGAGCTTGTCCAATCCAACCATGCTGAGGACCCACAGCCTCTCCAATGCCGACGGGCAGTACGACCCGTACACAGATAGCCGATTCCGGAATAGCTCCATGTCCCTGGATGAGAAGAGCCGAACCATGAGCCGCTCGGGCTCCTTCCGGGATGGGTTTGAAGAAGGTAAGTGAGGAGGGTTGCTGTCTCAGGTTATGCAGTGTGGATAATGGCCCTCCGTACCGAGTTCACGACCCGAGAGCCCACCTGTGTTTCCACCTCTCTCACTCACTCTGGGGTTTGGGGCTGCGAACTCTGAATAGCAGGGTCAGCTCTTCATTCACCTCTTGGGGGGAAGAGGCTGCTGAAGACACATGAGTGAACTTGGAGCTGACCGAGTTCCACTCTAGGCTTCTCCCTCTTGGACCTGGGCCACAGCTTCTTGGCATATGCCTCCATCTTGAGGTTCAGCTTCTGGCTCACCGTCTTGGCAGGCCGAGTTTCTGGAGAGTTACTTCATTTCCCTGTGGTAACGTACCCGTGGAGCTCGGGGGGCCTGTGGGCAGCCAGCCTCTCCACTTCACTCCAGCATTTTCTATTTCTCAGGCACCAGTTTTTTAAGTTTATTCAGTTACACCCTTTTCCTTCAGGTATGCCCTTTTCCTTCTTCGCTCCCTAACTGTGAATGTTTGGGGTTGGATTTTTATGTTTTGTTCATTTTAATCAGAATGTTGGGAGAAAGTAGGTGTGGGCATCATTGCCAGCCATCTTCCTAACTTGGTTCGTCTCTCTTTCCCTTTGTTCCTTCGCTCAGGGTGGGAGCTAGGGAGGCAAGCAGTCAAAATGCTGTGGAGGGACAGCCCCACCCCCAAAAAGCTTCCTGAAAATGGGAATGATAGGATGTTGGAGTCAGTACTCATGACTAGTGGTTAACCATATGGAGTAAGACTACCGGGGTTTGAATTCCAGTCCACCTGCTTCTTCCATATATGATCTTGGACAAGTTACTTCACCTCCCTGTGCCTCTGGTTTTTTACTGACAAAATGAGAATGGTAATAGTAACCAGCTCATGGAATTACGAGAATTCAGCGATAGATATACGTGTTCACCTGGTAGTGTCATTACATGTCCTAGCCTGTAGACTCAGCGTTAGCAGTGACATCCTGGCAGCTGGGACTCCCCAGCCAGGGGATGGGGACTCTCAGAGCAGTTGGAGCCCAGGCTACGGCCATAGCTGCAGCTGCGCCTTTTTTGCCAGGGACAGACGAGAATGTGGGCGGGAGTCATGGTTGCTTCCCTCTGCTCCCAGCCCCTGTGAGAGTGGGGAAATAGAACCCCAGCTTCCTCCTGGGAGGAGAGAATGAACTTGCTTTTTTTGTTTGTTTGTCTTGTTTTTAAGATTTTGGTTATTTGAGAGAGAGTGAGGGGGCACGAGCAGGGTGAGGGGCAGAGGAAAAAGCAGGCTTCCTGCTGAATAGAGAGCCCCATGCAGGACTCGATCCTGGGACTCCAGGATCATGACCTGAGCCAAAGGCAGACGCTTAACCAACTAAGCCACCCAGGCACCCCCAAACTTGTCTTGTTTAAGAAATCCCTAAACAAGCTGAGAGGGAAAGAAACACAGTATAAAGGCTTCCACTTTTGCCCAGTGTACTTGCTTATAAAAACTGTAAAGGGTTTAGTTACAGGGCACTTGTGTGCCCCCCCCCATCCCTCCCCCCCAGTCCATCTTTCTAGCAACGTCCTCCCTTCACCCTGGTTTATGTGTCACTTGTATCCAGTGACATCCAGTGACATCCAGTGAGCAAGTCTGCAAATCCATATATGGGAACCTGCTGGGACAGAGGATTAAGGGGGGGTGGAGCCGGAGTTACCAGGAGCGTTCTGCTGGATTTAAGAGCTAGAAATGCATGCTATAACCACCCTGGGCAGTCATAGTGGCCAATACATTGACCCAAAGTGAAGGAGTAGGCAGTTGGTCTTGAACTTTTTTCTAGTCCGTGTGCTCGCCAAGCGTGGCCGCAGAGCATTCCCCAGCCCGCCCGGTGACGACTCACACGTGGAGTGCGTCCTGGGCCGTATTCATCTTCTCTGTCGTGTGCGTACCTGAGTGAACCGTGCTCAGGACTGAAGCTTGTCCAAACAAGCACGCTTCGCCTCATAAAGATCCGGGACCATTACAGTATCATCATCACAGAGCTCTTATGTATTCTATCTGGAATCAAGCTGTCAGGCAGCACCACTGTGGAATATCTGGGATGTCAAAGTGACATTGATAAAAGAGGCTTGCCCACAAGCAGTGTCTAGACTTCTGTAAACCCTAATGATTCATGGTGACGTGGAACTGAAGGGCAGAGGTAGAAATCAAATTTAGGGGGTAGGGGGTAGGAACAGCTGTCGATATACTATGAATACATAGCATTTTCAGGGGGGAAACCTTGCATCAAATTGCTTTTATTCCTTCGAGGGCTAGTACATTGCAAAACCAAAACAGAGCTCGTCCAAGGAGGTGTTTTTAATTCCATTTGGTAAATGCTCCCCCCACCCCCCTGCAACTTTTTTTTTTTTAAAGATTTTATTTATTATTTATTCGACAGAGATAGAAACAGCCAGCGAGAGAGGGAACACAAGCAGGGGGAGTGGGAGAGGAAGAAGCAGGCTCATAGCGGAAGAGCCTGATGTGGGGCTTGATCCCATAACGCCGGGATCACGCCCTGAGCCGAAGGCAGATGCTTAACCGCTGTGCCACCCAGCCCTCCCCCCCCCCCGCAACTTTTGAATTTATAAATCCCAGGATTGTAGAAACAGTTGGGGGGGAAATTTTACATCTCATGTTTGGACCAAACAGAACCTCCTTCTAAGGTATATCATAGGCCAGAAAGCAGGATCGAAATTTAAGAGGAATTAGCACAAGTACTTAGGTGAGGTTTTTGTGGGAGTTAATTAGCACTTTCCATTTTGAAGGAAGTGGGAGTCATAAATATGTAGATGAGGCACAGGCATGGCCCAGATGCAACCTTTCAAAGTTATTTCAGGTAAATTAATTTCCATCAGATGCATTATGCAATCTTAAAGTCAACTTTAATAGCTCACATTTAGGGAGAGGCTCGAGGCATTTTGAAAATGGATGTCTTTGCCCAGGGACTATACCAATCATCCCTAATTGCTGGTGCAATCTTGAGCAGTTCCTATGGAATCCATAGGAACAGAGCGGCTTATTAATAAATAAATCTTTTTTTGTAACTCACTTGGGTTTCTAGCCCCTGACAACACTTGTGATTGAAATCCTGGCATGTCTACTGCTAGCAAAGCGACTTGGGGGAAGGCACTTGTCCCTGCTTAGCCTATTTCCTGTTCATTAAAAGGTAGAAAATAATTGTACTTGCTTCAGAGGATTGAAGTGAAGATTAGGTGGGATAAATCCCGGAAAGCATCTAATGCAAAATGACTTTGAAAGAGGTTTATAGTAAGTATTCAATCAATGGTAGCCATTGTTATAATTGTCATGTTTTGTTTTCTCCTTCTCACCAAGGGCCATTACATTCCTGTTTTGTTTATGGCAAAATTGAGCCCAAAGAAGTGCCTCGGGGACTGTGTGCAGCCAGGACCCAGTCCTAAACTCTTGATTTTCAGCCCTCTGTTTTGTTATTCAGTCCTACCGTGATATTTGGCTCTGCCTTGGGCACAGCTGGGCTTTCTTACATGTGTGTTCTCTGTTTTCAGTTCTACTTCCTTTGCGGTTGGTTCAGAGGGTGGTCCATTAGCCATCAGAACTGTGCCTCCTTCTCACTGGTAGGACTTCTGATAGTACCAATCGTGGAGCAAGAACTAGGATACCGTGCCTAGACGCACATTCTCTGCTCCTAACTAGCTGTGTGTGCTTGGCCACATCACTTAGCTTCTCTGGGTGTTCGCTTACTCTTTTGTGTGTTAGTGGTAGAAACTCCTGCCCTGTCTGGGAATATTACCTACCAATTCTCTGGTGATGAGGATCACTTCACCAACAATACTGTAAATGAGAAAGTGCTTTGATTCGTAGGAAGCTGAAGATACACGTGAGATGCCAAGTGTGGCATCAGAGGTATTTGCTTGCTTTGTTGGCTGATGCCCAGTTGTTTTATTCTGTCTAGAGCATGCATGTATAATCACCGAGGTTTGAGGCAGGGGTGAAATCACGATTTTCTCAAACGTGCATTTTTTGCTCATTTAGTCCCAGCTTGTGTCCGTGTAGGTTGGATGAGGGGCTGGGGAAACCATTCTAAAACACACCAAAAGGCAAAAACAAAAACAAAACTCTCAGAAACGCCTGAATCAGATCTCTCAAGGGCAAAACAGTCTCCATACTTTGGGTCAGCAGATCCTGTTCCTGAACGCTGTGTGACCAGAAGCAGACCATTTAACCTCTCTGGATTTCAGATTCCTCAGGTGCAGAGATGGCCTGGACAAGTCCGTGTGGTTCCTCGTAGCTTCAAATTTCAGAGGTACAGGGACAGGGAGTGCTTTCGCTGTTCTGGCTTTGTCTCGTGCGCAATTTGCTGTCCAAGTATCCAAGCCACGTAACCCAGGCTCTGATTTGGTTCGGCTCACTTGGAGCGTGGCCCACTGCAATGGTTCAGGCAAGCCACATTCAGTTTGGATTTGACTCTGGAAATCAAGGAATCTTTCTTTGGACCACAGCCTCGCTATTGCTATTTACCAAGTGAGAGGAGTTAATTACAGAGAAAAATAATTACCTCCACTGAAGCTTGCCAGATGTGCTCATTGCCTGCGGCCCTGGGCCTGCACTGGGATATTGCTGAGGGCAGTGTCTGTAAGTCTGTGCGTATGAGCTGGAGGGATAGAAGAGACAAATTTCCATTTTCTAGCAGCCTAGTTCCACGTGGCAGCCCTGTGCTGGCTGCGCAAGTGGTGTGATGGAAAAGGGTAGCTGAAGGGTGGCTGTATGTTACCCACGTCTCTTCCCCCAGATGGGCTCCAGTATCATCTGCCCCTACTGCCCATGTCACAGGGCTAACGTAACTTATCCCTTTAGAACATTAGGCCACTAAGTTGCAGCGTGAGGGGCGTCTGCTAATGTGTCTACGTATTAACACTGAAAGCCATTATTGGCCATTAACACTATAAACTGATTTCTTATGGGGCCTGGGCCAGAGAAGTCACCGATGGCAGAATGGAGGAAAGGATCTAGAACCCTAACATTGCTAAGGATGGTGGATGTGAGTGGTAGTGTAGCGATGGCCTCAGAAAAGCAGGCACCTTCCAGGAGAGAAGAGGGCCGGACACGCAAGTCAAGAACTGCATGGGTTCAGAGAGGGAGGAAGTGCATCTGGTGCAGGCAGGCAGGGAACCGAGGAGAGGCTCCCTGGAGACGCGTTGTTCGAGCTGATCCCAGGGATTTGGACAGGCAGAAATGAGAAGTATCCGAAACAAAGGGAACTGTACAGGTGGAGACTCTGAGGAGGCCAAGTGCTAGGCAGGGCATGCTCGAGAGAGAAGTGCAGGATTCAGAATGGGATAGAAGCACAGAAAGGAAGAGTAGGAGGTTTATGGGAAGACAGTGTGGAGGCACCTGGGTGGTGGGCTGAGCTGTTGGTCGGATATCTCGTGGGCAGGTAGCTTCTGCCCAGTGCTGATCCAAGTTGAGTTCACTTCTTGGGTGGTAAGTGCAAGCCGTTTAGTGCACGTGGAAAGTTATTCCCAAGCCTCCCACTCTCAGACCACAGGGGATAGCTCGTGTGGGGGTAGAGCCTTCTACTTGTGGTCAGGAAAGCTGTGCCCAATTAAATGTCTCTGATGTCTCCACAGGCATATTTTTGTCTTTCAACAAGTTGTTGAGAGATTACTAAGAAAATGTCATTAAAGAATCTGGTTCCCAGAAAGAGAAGTCAGTTAGACTACTTAGTCCTAGAAAAGACCGTGATTTAAAATTATATAAAAATAATAAAATGTCTCCACTGGCTGGGAGCAGGAAGGGGTGCAAAAAGGGTATGAAGATCGTTCTAAGTCAAAAGAACCAGTCAGAAACAGAAAAGGGGACACTACCTGCTTGTCATTTTGCACACAGGGTTAGAAATCAAAAGAAGAATCTCTATTCCAGTAGATAATGTTTTCCAAACAAGTGTTCTTCTGCATGTTCGTCTGGAATGAGTTGACTGTGGCCAACAGCCAGCCTCCTGTGTTCATAGTCATCAGCTCATCTTTGTGCATACACAAGTGACAGATGCTAGCGGGGTATAAAACATGGATGCAACACTGTCTCAACCCTAAAGGAATACGTTAGAAAAAAAGAAAGGAGTAAAATGTGCTGGGACGGAACAGGTCACAGGTTGCCTGTGGGTGATAGAATTATGAGTCACGTAGGCTGTGGCAGTGAATGTGTTTTCTTAACACTTCTCTGTACTTGAAATTTTTAATTTAGTAATCATGTATTATTTTCATAGGGGAAAAATGTATGTAGAGGTTGTAAGGGAAAAAAGGGATAATGGAAAGGACACTCCTTTAGCAAATTCTTATTTGACTCTGACCTATTGCCAAACCAGGAAAAGTTGGGTCAAGGTGAGATTAAGTTGCCTGGTAGTGTCCCACAATCCCGAGTTTCTCTTCCTGTCTCCCTTTTTGGCTTGACAGTAGCCAGCTGTGCAAGTCACCTTTTTTTTTTTTTTTTTTTTTAAATAGTTCACGGATCCTCGCTCTCCTTGGTTTCCAGCACGTCATCAATTTATTCTACAGTGAGTATAAATCAATGCTGTGTGGCTATGACCATGAGAACTGGGGCTCCTTTATCAAGTGTGTCAAGAATAAAATATAAAATACAATTGCTTCTCCTAGAGAAAGTATGTCCATTGTAAGGGGTTCGATTAATTAGGGAACAAGATTTGAAATTCACAAAGAGCTATTGATTATAATGTATCAACCAGTAAATCAGGAACTGACTCCTTCGTTAAAGTGGCATTGTGCTTTGGGTGGTAACTAGTTAGAATGTGTGAGAAGCCTTGGCCACCTGCTGGTAGCCTGAGAAAAGAAAGGCCTTGAACAACTTCTGTCTGCCTCAGTTTATCTGTCAAGTAGAAAGAATAGCAGCCCCTACCTTGTGGAGTTGTAGTGAGGACCAGTGTTAAGAAGATGACATTTCACTACTACTCAGTTCCTTGAGGACAAGGACTTTTTCTGTTTTTTATTCCTAGTGCCTAGAACAAAGCCCAGCACATTATAGATGTTCAAAAAATAAGCTTGAATGAAGTAAGAAAATGCATGTGAAGCCCTGAATACAGTGCGCCCAGCACAGAACACATGTTGGTGTCATCACCGCTGGCTGTCATCAATGAGTGGTCTAAACAACACCACGTGTAATCAGATATGGTTCTGGATTTGTTCAGGGGTGCTTGCCGTTTTTATAGCTATGTGCATAAAAACTTTACTTTGGGAATTCCTATAGGAAAAAAAGTCATTTTATTAATTGAGAAGTAGAGATTCTTTAGCCCTTAATTCCATGGAGGACAGATGTTTTAGTAATTCACTTTTTGGTAATGCCAGGTTCCTGGGCCCTATATACATAGCAGGGCAAACTGTATACGGCCCCTTGGAAGCGAAAGGCCATCCCGGAATCAAGCGAAAGAGACCAGGGCCTGACTGTTCTTTCTTAGGCCTATAGCAAGCAGACAGGCTTCAGTGATTGCTGACATGGTCTGACTTGAAGGGCCTTGACACGATCTCTTCTGCTCCTACCCACCCTGCCCCTCCATCTCCGGAACACCTCGTCCCTCAGCCAGCCATCTTGTCTGAAATGTCGTCACAGGACCCTCGCTTTTTCATTTTAAAGGCTTTACATATAGTAACCTTAGAGATTATTGAAACCTCTGTCTACTCAGAAAGCATATAGAGATGACCTTCTGTCACCTAGTCCATGCATTCAGTCCTTTCTTCAAGAGAGAAAATCTGCGGCATGGGTGCCAAGATGGTACTTGCAAACCTAGATTCACCCGTTCAGCAGGATTCACTGGCCCTCCGTCTGCGCCAGGCTCTGGGCTAAGGCCCAAGGATGGGATGTAGGTGGAGGGGAGCCTGCTGCTGACGGAGGAAGCCAGAGGCACCCAAGGACACCTAGAGTTGTGGGACTCTGCTGTCACAGCGTTCTGCAGAGCAGCTACGGCAGACATCGCTGTGTCCAGGCCCCTGGTTTTCCCAGTGGAGTTCCCAGAGTTTCCTGTCAACACAGAGAGGACAACTGGAAGAGTGAAACACGGGCTGGCTTGCATAGCAGCCTCAGAGGGAAGAGCCTGAGCTGCTCCCGCTGTGAGAATTCAGATGTAGGAAGCCATCCCCGGCGTGTCCTGGCCACTGCTGTCGTGCCCGCCACTGCAAGGTGGTCAGATGCCTTTCAGTAGCTCTGCTCTGCTGTTCCTGGTGGGTGGACAGGAAAGTTCAAATTATTTTTCCTGAGTTGATACAAATTCCCACATTACCAAAGACCTAGGAATAGTTTTCAATTCCATGTTTAACTAGATAGCAAGAGACCCAGGGCCTGATCTTTGTTTTTTCTCGCTATGTGACTTTGTACAAATGACCCCATTATTCTGGGTATTTCTCAGTTTTGTCTTTGCTGTCGGGGGCCTGGGGGTGTCAGGGGTGCCCACAACATCTGACATTCACTGAGTCGAAGGTTCTCCTTTACTGTCCTTTACCTGTGCTTTCTCTGAGCAAATAGGTTACTTTTGCAGACTTTTATAAAAAATAGTCTAACATTTGCCTATTTGAATGTTTTCATGCTAGAGTAGTCTGCTGATTCCAAACTGTATCTGACTACACTGCTACCACCCAGCACGAGCGTGGGGTCCCTTATCTATTAGGAGCCACTGGCAATGATAGAATTCTGAAACTCAGCCACCTTTGTAAATGTTCAGGTGAACAAGTTTTTATTTGTTGTCTAAAAAGAGATTGTTGGGGTTTCCTAAGCTGCCACCAACGCAGACCAAAGAGCCTGTTTAATGGCTGAGTGTCCTAAAGGCTTTTATTGGATGATAATAGGGTTTTTTTTTTTCCCTGAAACTCTGTAATTCTTGAATATTCAAGAATGCTCATTCTGGCTAAAAATTGCCTGTAATTTTAATTACAAAGGAAAGAAAAGGCAACATATTGGTAAACAACTGCCATGGAGAAGTCAGAGACAGCACTCGAAGTCGAGAACATCTAAGGGGCCACATCTGGCGTTGGACTGGCGCTCTAGGACAGTAGGGGCAGCAGCTGAGTTCCCAGGGAAACTGCTGAATGGAGGGAGGCTCCCGGCCTCACTAGAGTTCCTAGATGTACAGAGAGCAGCAGCTGGGGGTAAGATACAAAGCACGTGATTTTCCAGGCTGCTGTCGAGAACAGGGGCCCAACCCTGGAGACAGGTGGGCAGAATGACGGATGGTGGCATAAGTATGGGGAAGGAGTGTTAGGCCCCTGGACACAGGTGTTTAGAGGTGGGGCTCATCCTATATGGATGGTTCAGCCCGCTGACAGACCTCCACTAGCCTCCCTAACATTCGACCGCCGTGACGTTCTCACCATTAACTCTCTCCTTTGGGTCAGACTTAGAAGTCAGGGGCCTGATTTCGGGGAGGCCTCCATGAGAATGTAGCTGTAGTGAAAGACTAGGAGAATGTGCTCGTTAAGACCATGGACTCTAGAGCCAGACTACCTTGGGTCCAGTCCCAGCTCTGCCTCTCAGCAGCTGTGACCATGGGCAAATTGTTCCACCTCCCTGTGCCTCAGTTTCCTAATGTACAAAATGTGAGTAGTATTAGTACCTACGCGGGGTTGTTATGAGGATTAAATGAATAATGAATGGAAAGGGCTTAGAACAGTCTCTGGCACTTGGTAAGCATTCCAGTGCCACTTATTACATGAGGTGAGGAGCTTGGCGGTCATGCTCACAGCTGTATCCCGGGTTCTTAACACAGCACCTGACACATAGTAGGAAATCCATGAACGTTTGACGGGTGACGAACACAAAGACGGACAAAGAAGGGTGGATGAATATTCCCAGAGAGGGAAGAGTAAGCTGTGAGGACATCTCCCAGTGTTCTCCTGAAAACGTTTCTTAGATGAGGAGATGGTGTAGCTGTGTGACATTAGGCAGGGTCTGACCTCTCTATGCCTCAGAAGGAATACAAACCTACTCTGTAGGGCTAGTGCAAGGATTAAATGGTTTGGCCCCAGCATTCCTAAAAACCAGTTGCTGTTGTTAGAAGCCAGCCGGAGGGAGGGCCCTCCTGGGCAGCATCAGGAGTCAGGGCAGGGGGCGGGGGAGCAGGGGGCCAAGGGAGATCAGACAGGAACCAGCCCCCACCTGCCGCTGCTGATGGGTGTAGGGTCTGCAGGGTATAATGAATCCTACCGCTCTGCATTCTGAGCTAATTGAGAAGTCGACACCAGAGTCAGATGCTGATTTTTTTAAAATAACAGGTTTATCACTAGTAGCAGTGGATTAGGACACACATCTAGGACCCAAGGACAAAACAGAGTCTTTACTGATTTTCACTTGCCTACCTGGCTCCCAAGTCACTGCCCCACCCCTGGGAAGTGTGAAGGGAGGGGTGGACGGAAGGTGGGAACGCTTCCAACATTGCCCAGTATGTGGGGGTGTCATCTTTTATGGGCCCCTGTGAGAACCCAAAGAGAACAAAAGAAAGGTTCCCCCCGCTGCGGGTTCCCCCTATGGGAGGAAAGGGGTAGCCTTGTAGTCTCTGGCTGGCAGGTAGCTGTGTCACCACAGACACAGGTCCCAGTACGGGAGACTCTCCCAGTAAGAGAGCCCACAGGCTTCACCCTTATCTCCCAGAGTCACAGGTAACTGGGGGCCGGGAGGTGGGGCAGCAGGAAGGTCCTCACAACCGGGGGAGTCAGCAGGCTGGCGGATGGGGGGTCCCCACTTCGGAGGCCTTCCTGCCTTGTTGCTGCTCCTGGGGCAGCGCCTCGGAGAGAAGAGAAGGAGGGATGAACCCGGCGGTTAACCCAGGAGCAGTCCTCCAGCTAGGATCGCCACATTCCATGCAGAATGCCCAGCCAAATTAGAAACTCTGATGAACGACCAATAATTCCTTAGTAGAAGGTGTCCCCATTGTGGCATGGGATGTACTTACGCCTGTATTTCTATTTGCTAAATTTGGGCCTCCCAACCCTGGCTCATCCCTTCTCGTCCTGCCTTCTCCTGAACACCTGACCTATCAACTCCACCCGGGAGCAGGAGGGCTCCTCACAGCCAAAATAATTGGAGTGTTGTTCTCATTCTTCCTAATTTCTTGTAATCATATGCTGTTCATATTTGGCCTTTCTCATTGGTCAAATTAAATGAACCAGTTTATCCAGAAAAATACACTTGAAAAGAAATTCATCACCCTTCAGGACTGCTGTAAGCGTCCAGATCTGGTGTCCCCACAGGCTACATTGCCCCATTCTTTGTTCCTCAACTTGTCTAACTTCCCTTATGATTTCCTTACAGCCAGAAGAAAAGTGCCAGTCAGAGGTAAGGAACCGTTTGCTGGTTGGATTTCCTCCTTCACTATTATCCGTTCCTTCGCCCCGCTCAACCTGGGGCTCTTAAAGCAAGTAACTCTGTCCCTCGCCACCTTTAGATTCGCAAACTGCGGCGGGAGCTGGATGCCTCACAGGAAAAGGTTTCAGCTTTGACCACCCAGCTGACCGCAAACGTGAGTACAGATACAGGGTGGTAGCTGTGAGTACAGATATGCGGGGTGGTAGCCATGGGTGGGGGCAGCCCCTGCTCCCTTCTGACCTGCGGTCAAGACCGCCTGCCCCTGAGCACTACAGGAGCAGTACTGTGGGAGGAGTACCGTGGGAGCAGTACCGCGGGAGCAGTACCGCGGGAGGGGCACGGCTTCAGACCGTGAGTGTGAGCGTCCGCTCTGGCTCTCACTGGCTCAGGCTTCGGGCAGCGTCTTTAACCTCTGAGCCTGCATGGGCTCATCTGTGCAATGGTGGGTGGGAAGCCTCAGCTCTCCGGGTTGTCGTTGTCATGGGGTCAGTACTGGAATATGTGAAGGGCTCAGAAATGTTCGTTTCCCTTTTCTCCTCTTTCTGAGACTTTTCATCTTTGGCGGGGGGCGGGGGGGAGGAGAAAGAAATCTAAGGCTCTAAATAAATAGCTGACTGTTCTATAATTATAATATACACAGTTCCGTGTTCAGGAAGCGCTGCCAACCAGCACTGAATTCAACAACTGTTTAAGTGCCAACTATGCCTCGGGCACCGTGGGTTCAACAACAAAGCAAGCACAGCCACTGTCATCTTAGTGTGCTTTCTCTGGTACCGCAGAGAGACAAAACGCTTTTGCTATGACATGATAACTGTTAAGAGAGAGATCAAGGGAGAAGGTTGTGGGAATATGTAAGGAGGAGCACCTAACTCAGTCTCGTGGTGGGGGGGGGGGGGGGAGTCAGGAAAGGCTTCCTGGAGGAGGTGACATCCGAGCGATGCTGCATAGGGGAGGATGCATGGGAAGGACAGCATTCTAACCAGTATACAAAATGTGCGAAAGCCCAGGGTGAAGATCTTGGTGCATTTACAAACCGTAAGTAGCTCAGTGTATAATTAGAATCTATGGCTTGGATATAGGGAAGAGGCAAGGGTAGAAGGGAGAAGAGAAAGGGGAGGAGAGGCATCAAAGAAAAGCTAGGGGCAGGTCCATCACACACCACGGAGGCTCTCAGCTCTTAGGTAGAGAGTTTGGGCTTCCTACTGAAGTTAGTGGAGCCCTATCAGTGTGTTTTAAGCAGAGCAGTGAGGTGGTTCGGTTTGCTCTTCACGAAGCTTCCTGACCGTGGTGTGGTTATAAGATTAGGGGTCCGGTCAGAGTAGAGGCAGAGACTTCTGGTCTGCAAAGTAGCCCCGCTGCAGAGCTGTGAGCTGGTGAGGGCTGACATTCAGAGGGCAGAGTCTGAGGTTTTTGGAAGGTGCGAAGATGCCCGTGAGGCAAGACATCCTGCCCGGAGCGCACAGCCCAGTCTGAGACCACAAACACCCGCGTGTGAGCCTGTCCGAAAGCAGCCTGCACGGCCCCGTAATATGCCATTAAAATGAAAAGCAACTTCAAAAGGGTTGTCTTCCCTGGACCAGGAAGCCGAGTCAATACTCGCATGAGTCATTTACCAGCGGTTTTACCCAGGTTGTTCCTGGCTGAAGCCTGAGTCAACGGAAGGAAACCATTTCTCTTTCAAGTCTGCATATGAAGTGCCTCGTGCAGTACTTGACCTTAATTACAAGCTCAGTAACTTGTAACTTCTCTCACTGTTGTTCATTCTCCTGAGTTCTCTCGCATTTCTGGGAGTCTTTGAATTTTTTCTCACGCTCCCTTATCAGGCCACTGTGTGTTTCATTATCCTTCTTTATTCTCTCTGCTTCTTCCACCACCAGTAACGCTATCGGAAGAACATCAGAAAGTGATGTGAGATCTGAATTTTGAAGCTTAGATCTTACTTTAAAAAAAAAAAAAAAAAATCCCCAGAGGTATTCTTCTATGAATAGTCTTCATCTGGGTACCGTTCGAATCAAGACCAACCCCAGACCCAATGAGCCAATCTGGATATAATCCAAGTGTGAGGTTTGACAGCAACCGTCATCCTCTGGTTAAGAATTACAGCTGTCCATTGGTGTCCCTGACTACTCAACAAACAGTCATTAGTTTACTAATCAAAGATCTTAGGTTCATTCCTCCAGTGACCTCGTGCTGCCCAAAGGACCTTACATTGGGCCATTTGGAGCCCTACCCTCTGTTCCAGAAGAGTCAGAGTGAGATCTCTTACATTATTATTATTCCAAAAGTATGTTTTGCTCCGCACCAAAGCCACTGAATCCAGTATTGTTTGAAAGTAAATATTTAGTCTTACCACACACCACCGGCCGCACTAACATGTTTTATTGTCTGCCATCTTTCTCACAGGCCAAGCTGTGTTTGTTTTTCTAGGACAAACTACTCAAAGCCACCTTCTCTGGTGTTTTTATACCATTCATGTTTGTTTTCCTGGGAATGTGAGAATGGCACTTGGTAAGAAGTCTGCTGTGTGGCTCTGAACCAGGCTGCAAACAGCCTCTCAGCCCGTGTTTTCACAGTTGCTCATGACCCAAAGTCAGTCCTTTCTCTCGACAGCAGAATGCAAACCTCTGGTTCTTCAGAACAAATATGGCTTCTTCCGTCTGCAAAAACACTTTCTCAATAGCAGTCTTCTTGGGGTCAGGTTTTTCTTTTTAAGCGAATAGAAAGTATGAGTGCCCATAAATAGAATCCTGGGTGGCAATCAAAGAATTGAAATAAATGGAAATTCGGTCATTTAAATTTGACCTTGGCGTTCCTTTGAAATGCAAGGTCAGCAGTAATTCTTTTCAACATCCTTGCCCTGGCCCTGTTTCCTTCATCCACAATGTAAACTGTCTTGAATTGATTGGCTTTGGTTCTGCCATATTCTCCCGGGCAAACTAAACTAAAACATATCTCTTGATTGCAAAATGCAACAGCATTTTCTCGATTTTTAATAGGGAGAGAGCATGCAATCAGAAAGAAACTGGGCAGTCCTCTTAACATTTTGATTACAAGAGGTCCTGCTCCCTGCTAACTCCTACAGCTGTTGGCAAAAAGAGCCAGTAGTTTATGCTAGAAATGTCTTATCCTCAATTGGTGCAGTTTGATGAAGTCTAGTGACAGAGGCCTCTGACTTACTTCTCCAGTCTCTCCAACTGTCCCCTGACCCTCCTCACGACCCAGGACAATGTCCCACCTGTCCCCTGGTTGTTCCCTCACTGATTCTTCACTGAGTACATCAGTCCTCTTTTCCTCTAGAATGTTACGTACCGCGTGATCAGTCTCACTTCTCCCTCCTCCCAGGACTCACATTTCCTCTGCTGGCACTTCTCTTTCTCCTCCATCTGCCCACTCCTCTCCTAGAACCCTTTCTTGATCTTTCCCCCCCCTGTGTTCTCATCCTATCTTTTGTCACTTTCTCAATCCCAAACCTCTTCCTTTCCTTTCCCCACAGTGTCCGTTCATTTCTAGGTTTATAGACCTATATTCACCTGTATAGTTTCACTTAATGCTCACAATAACCCTGGAGGAAAATAGATATTGCACCCATTCTATAGATGGAGAAACTGCAGTCAATAGGATTAGCTCTCTTGTCCATTCTTTATTCTTGGTTTTAACTGTATTATCAGGACCCTCAGTCAACCAACCAATGGAGGAAGGTTGAGGCTTCGTGTTAGGACACAAGGTTGCATCTTGTCCTTGAGAGGGTTGCAGAGAAAGGGACAGACAGAAAAGCTTCCCATTTCTCAATTCTAAGGTACATTTTTTCCCCTACATTTTAACATCTCTGAAAGTGGGATGCACATTTTAATTATAATTGGCAGCATTTTTCAAGATATCTTATAGTACTATATGAAAGAGTGGTGTGTCTGATGTTGTGTTCTAACAGAGGTGTATAAAAGTACAGAGGGGCCTTGGGGGAAAGTCATACCTCCCTGGAGGAACAGGGGAAGGTTTCTCCAAGGAGGTAGCAGATGGGCCTTTCAGTGGCTTTTTATTAAGCAGGATTATAACAAGCAAAATATGCCAACCACTTTGTTCATCCATTCTACAAACATGCTCGACATGAGCCTCTCCTGTGAGCTTGGCACTTGGTGAGCAAAGCGCAGGGGAGCAGAGGAGACAGACATGCAGCAGCAGTTGCAAGAGTACATGTGTCTCTAACTGTGACACCGAAATGCACATAGACCAGCAGTCCACATGCTTTTGAGAGTGAACATGGGGGAACCAGCCCATCTGGGGGTGTCATGAAGTCATGAACTGAGATCTCTTGAGAAGGATGTATAAAAATCAGACAGGAAGGCAGTGAGGAAAGAGCATTGCAGGCAGAAGGGAAAGCAGGTATAAAAGACCTGCGGTGGAAAGCAGCTCAGGATTTTTAAGGATTCGATAAGCTGGAGTGACTCCATCTCAGAGAGAGGTGGGAGTGGGGCTCCAGGGGCTGAAGCATTAGATGGGAGCTAACTCAGTGGCCCCAATGAGGATTTTAGCCTTTAAGACCCAGCACCCATTAGGCCCTCTTGCCTTGCAAGGTAATCTAACCAAGGCTGTGTCTTTCCTCCTCCAGGCTCACCTGGTGGCAGCCTTTGAACAGAGTCTTGGAAACATGACAATCAGGCTCCAGAGTTTGACCATGACAGCTGAGCAAAAGGTAAAGCACTCTTCCCTGCTTAGAATCAACAGCAATCCTCAAAATCAGACTCTCTTTTGTTCCAGAGAATGGTATAGATTTTTGTGTATCTGAACTCTTGGAATCAAATCATAAAGAATTGCGTTCTGTTGGGTGCAAATATGACCCAGATGGGGGCTGGTGGAGTGACAGCAGCATCAGGGACACATCTCACAGTCCTATTTCTGCTGCTTTTTTTTTTTTTTTTTTTTTAAGATTTTATTTATTTGAGAGAGAGAGAAGCAGGCTCCCCACTGAGCAGGGTGCCCAACGTGGGGCTCAATCCCAGGACCCTGGGATCATGACCTGAGCTGAAGGCAGACTCCTAACCGACTGAGCCACCCAGGCGCCCCTATTTCTGCCGCTTTTGTGTGCTTCTATGCCCGTTGAAAATTGACCGACCTAACGCACGGGACAGAAGTTTTGTGGAACTCCTTTGTTTCCTATGCTCCTGTGCTAAAACCGAGTTGCAATTCCTTTGAACTCTGTCCAGGATGATTGTAGGATGACCAGTATTTCTTGCTGTTCCTCAGGATTCAGAACTGAATGAGTTAAGGAAAACCATCGAGCTGCTGAAGAAACAGAACGCAGCTGCCCAGGCTGCCATTAATGGGGTCATTAACACACCGGAGCTCAACTGCAAAGGTAAAGAAAGGATGAGCAGCCTTAGGAACCCTCCCCTGACAACATGGGACACAGCCTCCCTGCCCTGGGGTGTGTGTCCATGTCAGTCAGATGGGTTGTGGGAGGCAGACACTTTCAGTCCGTAACTCCAGACCTCTTCCAGCTCAGCCTCTTCCCTGATGTATCTCAAAAATGGAAGAAAATCTCTTTCTATTGGCAAGCTATCAAAAGTGTTTCACTTAATTGCACCTGTGTCCTTACCATGCTCTGATATTTACCTGTGGACACGGGCCAGCCTGAAATGAGCGTCCTGTGTTCGTCCAGGGAAGTGCTTCTGAGTAGATTGCTTTATGCTTGTGTGTCTTACCTGGGGGAGAATGGGGCTGTGAGGGTGAGTTCCCTCCTGCCGCAGTGATATTAATGGTGATGGTAGAAGTCACAGGGACAGCATGGGACACTCACTGTGTTCTACGCACTCAGCTGGTGTTATAAATGATTCATTATCTCATTTTCCTTCCATGACAACCTTATGAGTGTGATGCTGGTCCTCTCCACTCTGGGCTGATACGACCACTGAGTTGCAGGGGCGAGAGTCCCGTCCAGAGGTCACAGGGTAGTAAGATACAGAAGTGGGACTAGAACCCAGGTCTCTGACTCTGCAACCAGTGTTCTTAAAGAGTAGGCTGCGGGTTTAGTTCTATGCTTGTGCGGAAAACTGGCCGCAACTTTTATTTGGCGTCACCGTTATTTCAGATATCAGGTCTCCTGAATCGCGATGATGGAGTTGAAATGGGAGGGATTAATTAGCAAGAGCTGGCCCGCCCGAGGCGCATTCCAGGAAGAGGGACTCACACACATTAAGACCCTGAGATGCGATGGGGTCGGCATTCCCAGGGGCCCAAGAGAAGGCTAGTGAGGCAGGAGCGTACAGTGCAGAGTGGGGTGGGGGGTGCTCTGACAACACAGGTGACTGTACCACGGTTCAAAAACAAAATCAGGGGCTTGTCTCAACAACCTGCCTGCCCTTAGGAACCTCCCCTGACAACATGGGACGCAGCCTCCCTGCCCCGGGGTGCGTGTCCGTGTCAGTCAGACGGATCCTGGGAGGCAAGCTTAAGAGATCTGGGGGGGAGGGTTCTCTCTCGAAGCCTCCCCTTACTTCTTTGTGATGGAGTGGCTAGAACGGGTCCTCATGTCATTGACTAAAGAGGGCAGAGTATATACCTGCTCAAGGATCTTAAAACCAGCAGCTGAGAGCAGAAGATAATGTCTACTGGGAAATACCTCACGGTCCTCGGGTGTGTGGACTTAGGGGTAAGAGTCATTCCCTGGGACAGAGGAATGGGCTCAAGGCAGCAGCTGCTGATCTCCTGCCTTGGGTCCCCAGGAAACGGTACCTCGCAGTCCGCAGACCTCCGTATCCGCAGACAGCACTCCTCTGACAGTGTCTCCAGCATCAACAGTGCCACCAGCCACTCCAGTGTGGGCAGCAACATAGAGAGTGATTCCAAGAAAAAGAAGAGGAAGAATTGGGTGAGTGTGCATCCAAAGACCTTCATGGGTACTAACAAACCAGTGTCCGGCCCGTCCCCCTGCCCATCCCCGGGCCAGCTCTTAACTCCAGAGCATAGACCTTTGGCAGTAGATCCAAAGAAGCCTGTGGGTATGTTTTTACCAAATTCAGTGTTGTGCTCAGCCAAGCACCAGGACTTACGAAAGTACCACCACCTTGTAGTTTTTCTGTTTCATGAGACTTTATGTGACATACTCATCTTTCATGTCATATACGTGTCATTTCATCCTCCTCATAATGTTAGCCACAAAGTTCCAGGTGCGAGGGCAAAGTTACTCTTCAGGGTTTCTTCTTAATTTTTTTTTTTTTTTTTGGAGCGTGTATTACTAGTTATCCCATCATTATTCATAATCCTTATCTGTGTCTTTACACAATTACCTATGATAGCATGAAACCAATTTTCTTTGAACAATTTTTGACCATGTCCTGTAAGTAAAAGTTTCATAATGTAGATAGGAGGAGTTAGTGGAAAGGTTTTAAACTGGTGAGTTGTACTTTAAAGTGGCAAGTTTAATAGACCCGGTCTCCAATGCGTTGTTTCTCCATGTTTCCATAATCCCCGTGAGCCACTGGAATTTCTGTACAGTGGTGTCTTGAGCAGTTTTTTCCCATTCTCCTGGAAATATTATACCCACCCAATTTTTTTTAAGTAGGTTTTAAGGAGACCCAGTGGGGGACTCGAACTCATGACCCCGAAATCAGGAGTCACATGCTGCCCTGACTGAGCCAGCCAGGCACACCCATGCTCACCCATTTTTAGTTGTGTCGAGGCTGTGGAGCTCTGACTGACATGTGCTGCTCCCTGTCTTCAGTGCTGGGATATCCCAGGGTGATCTGAAGTGGGTTAGTGCGCACAGGCCCCGCCCATCAGTGCTGACAGCATCGCGTTTCCATAGTAGCTTCACTGTCCTCATTCATTCCATACACTTCTCCCTCATTCTGTGTTATCTTGGATGGGTGGCGAGGTCTAGCAGTAGGAGCAGTTGAGGTTGGAGTAATTTTGGTTACTGATAACTTGCACTGAAGGACTATACGTCCAGTTCAGCGTGACCCTCTCATCATTCTGATGAAGTTTTTTCTTTGTTACTAATGGCTTTTAGTCAACTCATTTGCTGTGCCTTAAATAGGATTAACATGTTGCTGTTTCTAATATACTCTTGGTAAAATATGGTCTGACTTAATTATCAAAGTGATGAGAGAGAATTATTTTCTATGAAAAACAGTGTTTATCCATTTTCTCCAATTCAAGAAATAAAACTTATTTACTTGCATTAAGACAGTTCTTGGTTATCGGTACCATTGGGGAAGTTGGATAATTGGCATTCTCAGATGATCTCAAAACTTGATTCTGTCTGATCTTTGTAATCTCCTCTTCCATCTGGCCCTTTACCAGAGGTAGGGGCAAGGCTTTAGGTTGATGGTTTGTGTGCTGGATTTTTTTGTTTCTGCAACTGGAAATTTGATGAAAAGTAGGAAGTGGGATCTCAACCAGCCACATTGGGGCATGCCATTCCTTATGGATGTAATACTGATGGGTAAAAAAATCCCATTCATTATTTCGGAATAGCCTATTTCAGAATTTCTTAATGGCTAACAAAACCTCTAGGATGTTTTCAGAAGAAAAGAAAGATTTTAGAAAAATGGAAATTACATTTTAAAAGACCTTTTTTTCAAGTCAAAACTTAATCTTTTGGGTCTAGAAAAATACATGCTTATCATGGCTTTCAGAGAAGACCCTGCACTTTAATTGTTTGTGTTCTCATTAGAGTTTTCAGATCCATCTCATGATCTGGGGGATTTGTGATATGCCAGTGCCTTTCTCCCAATATAGTTAATAAATTTTTTACCTACTTTTTGAGTAACAAGTAAGATGGCTAATTCCCTGCTTATTCTATCATCTTAAGTATATGCAAGGACAGCAGGAACTCCTAAGTAGATCTCTCCAAAGGCTGTATAGCCATGTTGGGACTAGTGCATCAGTAAAGCTATTCTTGCTGAGAAAAGAAGACACGGACACGCCCCTCCACCAAAAAAAAAAAAAAAAAATTAAGGCCTTAAGAGACAAAAGGGTGAGAAGCACAGGAAGGTCGGGGGCAGTCATTTCTGCCAAAGAAGCTGGAGGAACTTGGAATGTAGGGACTTCCAGAAGTGCTGTTCCTTTTCTTTCATAATAAAGGAAGATGCCTCTCGTGCTCTGGAAGATTCGTGTTCCTATCGGAAACCTCTGTGTGTGGTGTTTACTATTGGCCATGTTGTGTCTGAAAAGTCCGAGGCTTTCCCTGTCACTGGCTTTCTCTGTTAAAAATTGTCTTTTTTCCTTCCCCTTCCCCATTTTTGCTTGCGTTTCCCCTGGCAGGTCAATGAGGTAAGCAAGACCAACGTTAATATCAGATACCAAGCTAACCCATCCATTGATATGACTAATCTCCTCTGCATCCGTCACCATGTCCGAGCATCCCGCTTTGTTGCTGTGTAACCCCATCCTGCCGCCATCCGTCTGCTGAGTCAGGCTCTGTCTTGCTGTTGGCATCTAGCCTCAAAGCAGGAGTAGGCATGGATTGTCACCCACGGGTCCAGTCCTCTGAGCTGTCAGCACCAGATAACTCTTCTTCCCTTACTGCACTGATTCGAGAGAGCTGCTGGGAACCTTTGTCATTGGTGGGGGGGAAACGTGGGAGAATTAATTGCTCTTTTGTCTGCATGTCTCTGTGTTACCAAGGCCTGAGTGTTGGTTGCAGCCCCTGGCCTGGCTGACAGTCTCGTATGTTCAGTTACGCAGCTCCTTCAAGCAAGCCTTCGGGAAGAAGAAGTCCCCCAAGTCTGCGTCCTCTCACTCAGACATCGAGGAGATGACAGATTCTTCCTTGCCTTCCTCACCAAAGTTACCACACAACGGTTCCACGGGTTCCACGCCGCTGCTGAGGGGCTCTCACTCCAACTCCCTGTGAGTCTGTCTGTTGGGGACGCACATGGGTCAGATGATGCCTTTGGCCCCTAGGAACTCGCCCGAATAGGAATGGCTAGGTGTCCTGTTAGCATTAGTCTGCTCCTTGGAGTTTTGTACGTCATGCTTTCATAGGACTGCACGTGTTCTCCCAGGGGTTTAGGACTGGAGAGGTTGAAAGAGAAAGGGCCCTTCCATCGTTGTTGTGATGGCGTCACTGTGGGTGGCCAGGGGCAAGGCTTAACCTCTCTGGTTCCATTTTCTTATTTGTCAAAGTGGGATAATGGTCGTTGGCTACTTAGCCTATCCTAAGGATCAGACAAGATAAATAGACGTGAAAGAGCGACAACCGTCTTGCTGGCGGAGGGGGGGGGGGGGAGACTGTGTTACAAATGTTAAGAGGTTTTGCTGAAATTCTAGTTCATTTTTGTGATAAGACTTAAAGAGATTACGCCGTTCTTCTCTGATCAAAATTTGGTGTGACTCTTTCTCTAAGGTCAGCACTCAGCAATTGGAAGTTTAAAAAATGGAGAAGACTCAGTGATTATTCTCTTTACTGAAGTTTTCTATATTTGGTAAAAATGAGTCGTCCCCAGGGACTCCCCTAGTAAATTTTAAATGAGTCAATTTGTAAAGACCTCTTCGGGAACACAGCTGCTTCTGTTAAGTGAGACAGGTGTTTGCTCACGTGACATTGACTTAGGTGCTATTCCCCTTAGTAACTAGGTATGTAGATGGAAAGAGTCCTCTTCGCTTGCCCAGCCAACCTCCCATGATTTCCACTGAGCACCCGCTGATCATTGCTCCATTGGGGCTGTAGGGAGACAGTCCTGTGCCCCATCTAAAAATAGAAAGCCCAGACTCTAGAGGCAGGAAGCATCTGGAATGGCTTGAGATGGACTGGTAGGACCTAGGTGTCAGCTCAGAGGGTGGCACAGCCAGCTCCCTGCGGCGGTGAGAAAGATTGCCCCTGCCCCACAGGACTGAAGTCCTTCAGAGGCCATGGTATACCAGGCCAAGAGTGAAAGAAGAACTGTAGCTCAAATGGTTTGCAGGGACAGTTAGTAAGATGAGACAGTGCCCAGAAGAGAGCCACTATGGCTGGGCTTGGACAAGGAAGTGGGTGGTTGTAGACGTCTCAGTTTCGTCGCTGGTGAAAATGAGATTAATGACATCTACTTCCCTGGGTCCTTGTGAAGGCCCAGTCAGATACTATCCATGAAGGACCTCCTTCCTCTTCTCCTTCAGTCTCAGGAGGCCAGGTGTAGGGAGCTGTCCCTAAGTCCACTTAGCCAGCAGGCCACCCTGCTGAAGATAGCAGTCGCACACATGTCCCAAGACCAGCTTACCGGAGGGGTGCGGGCAGTGTGGACGAGGGGCTCGGCTGGGTCTTTGCAGCACACCGGCTGCCTGGACACCACAGAACACAGGAAGTGGGAGACAGGAAACAGCAGAGAGCCTCGACTTCTCAGCAACCCCACCTACCCCATGAAGCACAGCTCTGTTGGGCGTCTCCATTTTAATTAGATTAGCAGCTCCTCTCCTCTCGAGGAGCACCCTGGTAAGAGGGGGGCCACGTGTACTTCATTATGGGTGAGGTGCAAACCGGGGTGGGGTGCACCGCAGTACACCCCTGCAATGCCCACCCTGGGTCTGTGTTCCTGTGTAAAGAATTACGTAAATGCCCGAGAGTGTGAGTCCTGTTTGACCTGCAGGCTGCCTAAGAGGTAAATAAGGGATCGGTTGCCTGTAACTTATGCATGCCATCATCCCAGAACATCTCAATTTCTCTGACCCCATATAGCACAAGGAGCCTATGGCGGAGACAGGCTAAGTGTGTCTGGGAAGGAGGCCAGTGTGTGGTGAGTGTGGCTGCCGCATGACGGGAAGTAGGAAAGTGGCAGGAAAGGGGGCCATGGAGGCAGGCAGGGCCAGAACTTGGGAGGCTTTGAAGTAAAAATACATTTGCATCTGCTTCTATGTAGGATGAGTTATTAGCCATTGGAGAGGGTTGTTTGTTTGTTTTAAGATTTTATTTATTTGAGAGAGGCAGAGACAGAGCATGAGAAGGGGGGAGGAGTCAGAAGGAGGAAGAGAAGCAGACTCCCCACTGAGCAGGGAGCCCAATGCAGGGCTTGATCCCAGGAACCTGAGATTTTTTTTTTTTTTTTTTGAAGATTTTATTTATTTATTTGACAGAGATAGAGATAGCCAGCGAGAGAGGGAACACAAGCAGGGGGAGCGGGAGAGGGAGAAGCAGGTTCATAGCAGAGGAGCCTGATGTGGGGCTCGATCCCATAACGCCAGGATCACGCCCTGAGCCGAAGGCAGACGCTTAACCGCTGTGCCACCCAGATGCCCCCCAGGAACCTGAGATTATGACCTGAGCTGAAGGCAGACGCTTAACTGACTGAGCCACTCAGGAGCCCCGGGTTTGTGCGTGTGTGTGTATGTGTGTGTGTGTTTAAGATTTATTTGTTTTAGAGAGAGACAGCAAGGGGTGGGGGTGGAGGGGGAGAGGGAGAGAGAATCTCAAGCAGATTCCCCGCTGATCACGGAGCCTGACGCGGAGCTTGATCTCACGACCCTGAGAGATCATGACCTGAGCTGACATCAAGAGTTGGACGCTTAACTGACTGAACCACTCAGGCACCCTATGGAGAGGTTTTGTTGGTTTTTTTTCAAAGTTTATTTAAGTAATCTTTGCACCCAGTGTGGGGCTCAAACTCATGACTCCCCAGGATCAAGAGCCACGTGCTCTGCTGCCTGGCCAGCCAGGTGCTCCGTGCATTGGAGAGTTTGAAGCAGGAATGTAGGATCATCTGAATTCATGTTTCACAAGATCAGTGTCCTTTCTGCAGATAAGGAATTCGGGGGAGCGAGAGCGGAAGTAAGGCCACCACAGAAAAGGCTAATAGCGCTCTCCCCCCCGTCCACCCCCTCTGGCCTGCTTCCTGCCCTTTGAACACTCCAATCCCACACCCCCAGGCCTTTGCCCTTTCTGTGTCCTCTGCCTGATACAGTCTTCTCCTAGATATCCTCTTTCTCCGGGTCCCTGCTCAATGTCTCCTCCTCACTAATGCCTTGTCTGCGTACCTCGCATAGAATAACACCCCCTCCCAGCCAGCACTGCCCATCACCCCCCTTATCCATGTTGTTTTTCACGATGGCACATGTCACTACCTAACGTGTAGATTTCCTCAAGTTATTAGTTATTTGCTCTTTGTCCCTCCCCACCCCCCCCCAAAAACACAGTATAAGCTGCATAGAGGTAAGTACTGTTGGATTTGCAGACATTCAAATATGAGGTGAAACAAATGGTGACATAGTCGTAGTGAGTCCTGGACGGCTCTAAGATGTGTTCTAGGAGAAGGTTGATGGCATGTGCTGATGTCAGGTGTGGGGAAAAGAGAAGAATAATCCTAGAATACTCCTAGATTTGTAACTTGAGTACCTGGGTATGTGGAAGCATTGCTTCCAGAATGGGTGGGAGGCATGGACAGGGCAGGGCGGGCATCAGGAGCTCCGTCTTGACTGTGTGAAGTCCGAGCTGCTCAGGAGACATCTGTGTGGAGGTGCCAACCAGCCTGGGACTCCTGGAGGTCTAGATCTGGGAGACGTGGGCTCATAGGTGGTCCCGAAAGCTGGGAACCTGAAGCATTCTCCACAGGCCTGAGGAGAGATGGAGAGGAGTCAGAGGGCCAAGGACTGAGCTCTGGGCACTCTGAAGAGCAAAGAGAACAGCCAGCGAGATGGGAAGAGGTGGGAGGAAACTGGGAGCAAAGAAAAGAAACTGCTGGGGGGTGGGGGCGGTAGCTGGGACGAGTGCTGCCAGGCAGCCAGGGAGGATGAGGGAGAGTGGATGATGATCTTGGCCGTGCAGCATTCCCAGCGGCCATCTCGAGAATGCTGCCTGCAAACCCGCTCTCCCCGTAGGGACTGGGCAGGGCAGACTCTGGGCCCTGCTGCCCTTCTCTGGCATTCCATAGCATCCATGCACACTGGAGATGTTTGTTTTGGGTCTGGTTTTCCAGAGGGTGGGCAGAGAGCAAATGCTTTTTTCCAACCTTGAAGGGTTTGTAAGAATGTGCATATCGAGATGTGAGAGGAAGTTCAAAGAAGAAACCAAAGGCAGAGGAGTCGGGGGCCAGCGAAGTTCCTACCCTGTGGGCGAAAGGAATGGTGGTGTGGGAAGACAGAGTTTCCCACACTTGAGGCGTTTAAAATTAGGTATGCATCTGGCCGAGGCAGCAGAAATATGGGAGTGACATGTTAGGGACTACGTAGGAAAAAGTCTACATCAGGTTGCTTCCGTGGCTGGTGGTTCCATGATGTGAATGAGCATGTATTGAGTGCCTGCTGGATATAGTTCAGGAGCATGGGCTCTAGACTTCAGTAGACCCACCAGATTCTGTCCTGATTCTGTTATCCTGATTTGTTTAATGGGCACGTTCATCTCTCTAGGACTCAGCCTCCCCCTTTGTAAAAGGAGATAACTGTAATACATCTCTATGGAGTTAGTAGGGGGTAGAGTAAATCGAATAATATACCTCGGATGCCCGGCACAGTGATTCATGTATTCAGTAAGCATTTGCTGAGCCCCTATTACGTGCTCATCAGTGTGATCAGGCACCGGAAACGATGCAGAGAGCCCTGGTCCTGGAGCAGCTGCAGCCATGCAGGGGGTAACCTGTTGAGCGCAACCAAATTATCGGAGACGTTACCGAAGTCTAGGGCGGAAGGAAGCGAGGGAAAAAGTGCTGTCTTGGGCAGTAGGGGTAGAGAATAAAACTTAGCTGGGACTGTTGCAGAAGACCTTAATTTTTGGGACACCTGGCTGGCTCAGTTGGTGGATCCTGCCAGGCTCTTCGTCTCAGGGTTATGGGTTCGAGCCCCACACTGGGTGGAGAGAAATCTTAAAGAACTTAATTTTCAACATCCTCTCTGTGTTGAGTAGGACATCTGTCCCGTGTTACCTTGCAGTTGTGTGTCTCCGAGAACTGGGCAGTTTTGGGGAGCACAGAACTCTTGGTACACTTACTCTCAACACAGACTTTTATCTTAGTTTGCCTCTCTTTGTAACGTCATTGGCCAAGTTTTGCGAAGTAGCCCACGTGATATATCCCACCAAGTGAGTGCTGAAGAAGTCTTGTCTCTCTTACCGCGAAAGCTTTCTGGGGGAAAGGTACAGACCATGTGAAGGAGACTGGGGCAAAACACCTGCCCCAGAGGGCCAGACACACCAGACTGACAGTATGAATCAAAGCCAGTTATTCCCTGCAATGAATTGGAGCCTTCGAGGTCTGTGCGGGGCACGGTTTAGCGAAGACTGGAGTGTCACGATGCAATTTTATTCAGACTTTACACTCCATTTAATCCAGGAAACCATACTCCTCTCTCAAGAAGAAACCAGAGTTTGTGAGCTCCCACTGCACACCTTGGCAGACCAGAAAAGGCATGACCATATAGTTAAACCTTATAAACCATAAGCTAGTCAAAGCATGTGTGGGGGGAAGGAGAGGAGGATCTGAAGTCTGAAGACATTTTCTAGCCTCTTATTCCAGATCTGTTAGCCTCAGTTTCTCATAGGCATAGAGTGTGAATAGTCTTAACATTTTCAGGAGTTTGTTAGAGGTTTTAGAAGATTCGGAAGTACAGAAACTTCCTTGGCTGCTAACCACGTCTAAAAATCAGAGGTATGGGGGGTGCCTGGGGGGTGCAGTCGTTAAGCGTCTGCCTTCAGCTCAGGGCGTGATCCCAGTGGTCTGGGATCGAGCCCCACATCAGGCTCCTCCACTAGGGGCCTGCTTCTCCCTCTCCCACTCCCCCTGCTTGTGTTCCCTCTCTCGCTGGCTGTCTCTCTCAGTCAAATAAATAAATAAAATCTTAAAAAAAAAAAAAAATCAGAGGTATGGGGCGCCTGGGTGGCTCAGTCGTTAAGTGTCTGCCTTCGGCCCAGGGCGTGATCCCAGGGTCCTGGGATCGAGCCCCATATCGGGCTCCCTGCTCCACTGGGAGCCTGCTTCTTCCTCTCCCACTCCCCCTGCTTGTGTTCCCTCTCTCATTGGCTGTCTCTTTCTCTGTGAAATAAATAAATAAAATCTTAAAAATAAAATTAAATTAAATAAATAAAAATCAGAGGTAGTTTTCCTCTCTGCATCTCTCAAATGAAAACAATTTAGATGCAGGTCGAGAGAATAACAACAAAAAGATTTGGCCACTCAGGTGTTAAATTTTTCTTCTAGTCCTTTCTGCCCCCAAAATACAGTTACATCTCTTTTAACAATTCTAAATGGTTTCCCTCTGGCAATGAACATTTCCACACCCTCAACCAGTTTTACAGGTCAGGCTTTTTTTGGCCTCAAATCCAGGACTTGGTCTTGGAGAGTGGGCTGCACGGTTATTTCTGCAGATACCACACACTCACTATGCCTTTTGGAGATAATCAACTTCAGCTTTGTAACTTTATGAACATGGGATTTTTTTTTTCTTTTTCTTTTTTTCTATCTTCAGTCCAAGAAATGTCAAAGCCGCTTATTCGGGATCACCCCTAATCCCCCCGGATCCAGTGGTCTTTGAAATCAACAGACTTTTTTTTTGAGAGAGCCCTCTTTTCTAACATGGCAATTCATCATGACTTTTATGGTCTTCCCTTGAGTGGTGATCGCCCAGGTATCTGAACAGCAAACCTAACTAATCATGTAAGGAACCCAGCCTAGAAGGACCACCTCTTAAGACAGAGGGACTCCACGGGGTCGCGGGGTCCCCCGATATGACTTGTCGCCGGAAAGGAAGACACCAAACCCCACAGTATTTTTCAGTTTTCACTTGAAACTGGGGCTTCTGTGTCATACCCTCCTGTCCACTCTCTGATGATCTCAGATGTTTCTCTTCCTTGCCATGAGCTTATTAAGCAGTGTGGACAAGTGGGGGAAGGAAAGAATGTTGCTCTCTTAAGACACTTCTAAAAGATTGAGTTTTAGAATGTGACCCAAAATAGACTAACTCCTTCCACCCAAATCTTTCGGTTACTTTCACTTTGGGGCAAATAAAAATCACCCCTCAGCCAGCTGACCTTAGAGTGTCTAATCTTTCAAACAGACAGTTGACCTTCCTTCTCTGCGTGGGTTTAGATCCCAAGGGCCACGCGGTGTCATTATAGGGGCCCAGCTGTGTACACATTGGGACGGGGCGGAGGGGGTGGTTTCAACCCCGAAGGTTACTACTCCCTTTTGCCGGCTCCTGTTTATCCCAGATTATTGGAATTTTGCTGAAAGGCACACCAAAGCCATTCTGATTGCCTGAGCTCTGCAAAGAAAGAGCGTAGAGAAGCAATACGGTCTGTGAATCTCAGGAGCTTTGGTATTCTCGCCTCCGGGAAGGCCCGGCCGGCTGGTTAGGCAGGGTGACTGCCGAACAAACCTGCTGGTGGACATGGACCGGTGGTCAGTGGAGGACTGAAAGGAGACGAACTCAGGGCTGTTCTCATCAGTTACACCTCTCCTTCCCTAGAATTTCAGAGTGCATTGATAGTGAAGCCGAGACGGTCATGCAGCTCCGAAATGAGCTGAGAGACAAGGAGATGAAGCTGACAGACATCCGCCTAGAAGCCCTCAGCTCCGCACACCAGCTCGACCAGCTCCGGGAGGCCATGAACAGGATGCAGGTGAGCCCCGGAGCGTGGGCCGAGCCCCAGGCTGTCCAGGAAGGAGCGGCGGGAAGCTGCTCTCCTCGCCCCAGGGCTGCCTTCTGCCTTCCGAGCCTTTCTCTCCTCTTTTTTTTTCTTTCTTTTCCAAAGTAGAGAGGCTCCTTCTCTTCTCATGCCCTCCCAGATATTGCACAAGGACAAGCCTTTTCAAAGTACAGGTGGAACGTGCCTCCCCCCTTTTGTGACTTCCAGCGGCTCCGCTGTCAAGTCCCCCATGCAGCAGTCTCCTTCACCTGGCCTTCAAGGCTTCTGCGGGGTCCTTTGCACTCGGAATCTACCGCCCGCCCACTTGCAGTTCCACTTTCCAGACTCCTCAACCAGAGGGAAGCCCTGACTGTTCCCTTTGCCTGCGACGGGAATTTCTGTGTCATAGGCCTAGTGTTCCCTCCACAGGGAGAACCTTCTACACAGCTGAATTGGACCCTTCCCTCAAGGATCAGCCTCCCCCTCTACAAACTCTTCCAGGCCCTGCGTCTGCAAGAGTTAGTGCCCTCAGCTGAATTCTAGATGTGTTCTTACAGCCCCTCACCTTCCACCCTGGACTGGAAGGCATTCCCGTCTTCTGGCTGTTCTTTATTGGTGTCCCTTCCTCTGGCTGTAACACCAGTGCTGCGCGCATGGTGGGTTTTCCTACATATGTGTACAGATGGAAGAGCCCTGTGGGCTCTGCCAAACGGGGCCTCACTGGAGAACCAGCATTTCCCAAAGGAGGGTCCATAGAACGCTTGTTCCATGAGAGGCTCTGTGGAAGGAGAGCTCCTGGCTCAGCTGCGTTCAGGACGGCAGCACGCTCTGTGCCCCTCCGAGGTCCTCCACGCGGAGCAGCTCCTCAGGGGTCTAAGCCCTACAGGAAAGAAACCCATCAAGCCCAGAGTCTCACAAACCTCTTGGATTGTAAGACCCTTTCTAAACAGTTAAGACTCAGGCAACAGACTCTGGGAAGCATTCCTGAGGTCTTTTCAAAGGCCAGCTCTCCACAAGGGGGGCCCTTGCCCCGCCAGACAGGTCTTGTGTGTACATGAGAGCAGCAGGCGTGGCCGGACCTCTCCGATGGTGTGACTGGCTGGACCTCGGCTGGGACTCCCGCCTGATCCCTGCACGGGGCTTTCCAGTCCCTCCTCCAGAAGACGCTTGCTCGTGTTCCATGCACCTAGTAAGCGAGTCTCTTCCTTACTCTTTGCAGAGTGAGATAGAGAAGCTGAAAGCTGAGAACGACCGGCTGAAGTCCGAGTCTCAAGGCAGTGGCTGCAGTCGGGCACCCTCCCAGGTGTCCCTCTCGGCCTCCCCGAGGCAGTCCATGGGCCTCTCCCAACACAGCTTGAACCTCACGGAGTCAACCAGCCTGGGTGAGTGGCATCCCAGGGCCGCGGGCAGGTCAGGGCCTGCAGCTCAAACTCCACTCTCCTCGCAAGAGCCCCAAGATAAGCAGATGAACAGATCAAATGGAGAGGCAACAGGCGTGCGTGCTCTTGGGGTGTGTGTGTGCCTGGGTGTGCGTCTGCTACCGACATGAGCTCAGCCGTTAGACTGCTGTCATGCTTTGCTCGAGTGCCCCCAGTTCTCCAAGCCATGAGCTTGGATCCTCTTGTCCACCATGCTGAGTTCTGTTTGATCCATTTTAAGAGGCTGACCTACAAGCTGAATGCTGCATAGAAACCCCATAGTAGCAGGTCCCCAGTTGGGGCAATGGCTTGGTCTGTGGTCTTCCTGCCTTCAGGATGGATTCCCGGCCGGCACCGTCATGAGCAAACATGATCTAGGTTTTCTTTGTAAGCATATTGAGGCTGACGCTTTGATTTCTTACCCATGATGCTGCGTTGCTATCGTTTTGGTTGAGCCTCTGCCTCGCACTTCCATTTGGCAAGGTGCATCGTCAGCCCGCTGGTTCTTTGGTTGGTCCGCCATTGATTTCTGTGGTTGCATTCTCCATTCTGCCCTCTCCCCTTCCCCTACCCCACCCCACTTCCCTGCACCCCGACACCTGGTTTGTCCCGCTGCTGTGCCAACAAGCAGCGGGGGTGTCGGGAAGCCGGCTTTGCTGTCCCCACGTGCCTAAGGCTGTTGATGTTTTCCATTCGCAGACATGTTGCTGGATGACACTGGTGAATGCTCGGCTCGGAAGGAAGGAGGCAGGCATGTTAAGATAGTTGTCAGCTTTCAGGAGGAAATGAAGTGGAAGGAGGTTAGTTGGACCCCTTTCCCTGCTCTGCTTGTCCCTTCTCCAGGTAGAACTACCTAGCTTAGTGATGGCATCGTCAGACCGTATCACCTCGGCACCTAAGGCGATTCGGACGCGCTCCTAACACTTTCCTTAACTAACCACAATCCCCAGCAGCATTTTGACACAATTAAAGTGAGCAAACGGCCCTTCCCTCCCTCTTGCGTTTGGAAAGTCTACTAAAGGGTGCTAAAGATATTCCCGCGTCGCACCTGCACGGAGCTAACCGAACACTAACCGAACACTAACATCAGTCAGAAACGGCTTTTCTGAATGTCATGTGTCCCGAAAGCACTTCAGAGACAGCTAAGCACGTGTAGCACGGAAGCGAGCTGACCAAGAGCACTGGTCTCGTCCAGTGCTCAGAGACGGCGGACAAGGTGGGACACCGAGGGGCCGAGCCACGCAGGTGGCTGTCGTGAAGCCGGTGGGGCGTCCCGACTCCCTAAGGCTGAGGATCTTGAGTTTTCTAAGTAGTTCCTATTCTCTTCCAGAGCCTCAGGAGGCCACACCCACACTAGGAACTATTTTGGGGGAGGGATGAGGGTGACAAGGTTGATTTTTAGTCATTGATTCAGTCCACGTGATGCTGGAACGGCCGTCTCTCAAGTAAGCGGAGAAAGGCTTCACGAGTCGTTATTTTAAGTGCTCTTCAGCTTTTTGTTTGCTGTTTCTGAGCATCCTTGCCGACACGCTGTTTGTCGTCTGGGAGTGCCGGGGAACCCCGCGGTGCCCACCGCGACAGAGCGGTCTGCAGCCAGACTCTCTTTGCCAGGGGATTCCACTGTGTGGCTGGCTCTCTAGTCTTGTCGAAGGGGGTAGGCGCAGATTTTGGCGCTGCCAGTGATTTTCTCCTCATCTAACCTAAAAACATATATATTTTCATATATAAAAATAAATATAAACAAGTCCATCTTCAGAGCTGAAGTAGTGGCATGATAGGACTGTCAACGGGAAAATTCATTCTTAGAATGTTCTTATAAAAAATGTAGCTGATACCTGGGATGTGCATTAATCCAATGATCTTCACTAGGAACAGATAGGTTCTACAGTTTACAGAAGTTCGAGTCCCTTTTAAAAATTGTATTGTTCTGGATCACCACGGTATCCAGATGAAGTTGGTCGACCAGATGTGTTACCTCCATTTTACAACTGAGAAACCCAGCACCCAAGCATCATTTACTTGAGGTTACAGGGCAACTGGTGAAGCCAGATCTTTTCACCATAAGGCTGGTGTTCTCTTCCCTGCTGATTTTGCTTAACTGCCACATACACCCCCACCCCCCACTGCCACTCTCCTAATCCTGTATCCTTGTGAGCATGTCAGAACTAAGATTTTAAAGTGCAACAAAATAGAATATTCTATTAATTTTTCTTTAATCATTGTGGTTAGTTAGCCCCACTCTGTGCAGAGAGCCCTGTGCGCAAAATTCAAAAGAAATAGAAAAAGAGCATTTTTTTGTGAACGTCCCAGAGTTTTACTTGTTTTCTGAATTATGTTTTAACTTTTAATTAGCAGAAAAGCAATAAACGTTATTTTTTAAAGAAGAAAAGAATTGAACGTATTCTATGCCGAAGGAGTTTAAGATCTAGCAAAGGAGATAAACTTGATTTGCAAATGAGACGTAAATACCTAAAGGTAAACAAGTACAGAGTATGTTGATATTTCAGTTGTGTATAGAACCAGTGAAGCAATGTGAGCTCTGAGCCTGGTGGGTTAATCATTGAAGGCTCCCTGGAAGAGGTGAGTTTGCAAGCAAGGTTTGGAAAGGGAGAGCTGGCAGACAGGAGAGGGGAGAGCATTCCGGGCAAGGGATGTGATCTATGCACTATACAAGGCACACCTTTAGTAGAAGGTTCTAGATTCCAGAGAGGAGATCCCCTCTTCCTAACCCACGGACTACTGTTTTTGCAAGAGAGCAGGGAAAGTTTTTAATGGTATTCCATCTACGTTGTATCTGGTGTTATAACAAATAGGACTTTTATTCCCCTCTCAAACCTTTGGTGGAGTTCTAAGGCAATCTGAGTCCTTGCTAAACTGTGTCCGAAAAGATCCGCCTGTTTTTCACCTGCATACATTTCCTTGCCCTTAGGATTCCAGACCACACCTCTTTCTTATTGGCTGCATTGGAGTTAGTGGCAAGACGAAGTGGGATGTGCTCGATGGGGTGGTTAGACGACTGTTCAAAGTAAGTGTCTAAGAGGACGGCTACGGTAGTCTGCCTGAAGTGGGGGGGGCCTGGGCTCAGGGAGGGAAGGGGCGGTTTGTGTCCTGAACGTGGCAATTCTTGGGTCTGCCCCCGTCCTTGTGTTGCTGGGATTTGTCTCCAGGCACTCCAGTAACAGGAAGCTGGTGAGTACAGACTGGTGATTGGCCGGCCAATGAGAACCGATTCCCTGGCCTTAAGCAATTATTTGAGCCTCACTGCTAATGTCCACATTCTCTCTTCACCTTAGAATTGTGTCCTATTGAATATACTTTGGAGTGAGTGCCCTGTGGCCAGGGCTAAGACCTCAAATTTCCATTCTTCACTTCCAGGGGATTTGATCCAACGTTGCCCAGCATCTTGGCCAACACTTCAGCGTCTATGACTTGTGCTTCCCATGACATTAACATCTGATCAATGGCCAGAGTCAGAGATGTTGGCGTAGTTATTTTCGTATTTGTTCTAGTCACATCACTGGAGTGGGTGGATGTTTGTCACAGGAGAAGTAACTCATGAGTACTGAGGCGAGCCTGCAAGCACAAGGTGGTTTGGAAGAAGCTTTTCGTACTTTTTTTCTTACTATCCTGAAAGGAGTCAGCAGTCATAAGCTTTCATTAATCATATCCCCTGAGCAATATTGGTAGCCTGCATTTTTGGTGCCAGAGACCATGCTAACAGTACCCCAATTTACTTCCAGGCCTGTGAGGAAGGTCCTATTATTTTCCCACTTAAAGAGGAGGAAAGCAAGGCTCGGGTCACTTGCCCAAGGTCATGGAGCTAGAACTCAACCACACTGGTCTAGTTGAGTTGGTCTGACTTTAAAACCTGACTTACCCAGTACACTCTAATCTCTTTCTATCATCTAGATTCAGGTGGCTTCACACACAGGAAGCTCTGTTCCTCTGGCCAAAGATCGTTCCCCATCTTGTAGGCCGTGGAAATGTGACCAGGCAAGGGATGTGAGTGGCTGAGGGCAGACCAATCCTGCTGCCTGGAGCCGAGACCTGAACTCTGCTGATGGGCAGCTGGGATGTCCTCGGATTAAAAAGACAACAGTTTGGGCTGAAAAGAGCCTGGGGGGCATTTGGGGGGCATCACGTGTGAGGAAGTGAGACCATTAAAGGTAGAGAGGCCTGTTCTCGAAATTCCAAGTCAGTCATCATCCAGCTGTCTCCTCGCCCACAGACCTTTGGTTCAGGTTCACTGACCTAAAACCTTTTGGTCACTCACCTCAGAGGGCATACTTCCCAAATTAAACACAATTTTTCCTGGTTAAAGATCAAAAGCTGCTTTTTTTTCTTGCAGCCCTGGGGTTTGCTCCTTTTGTCATCAGTGTGGTCTTTGCTCTGAGCCAAGAGAAGGGGCTGGTGGAGAGCTATCTTGTCAAATTACTTTCTCATGAATTTTCCAGCACTATTCACAGGCCCTGGTGTCTTTGGGACTTCAGCTGCACTTAAGAAAAGCAGCCTCACTTCCTTGCCTGGTTCATCCAGACTAAACGTTCACGATTGTGTTAGGGCTCCCTCCACATCACTAACCAAATAAATCTACTTTAAGAGGCCTGTGATACTCGGTCATCGTCCCCATAGAAACCTCGTCCCCCCCTCGTTCCACAGCTCGGTTTCAACCCAGGCATCAACTGAGTGAGAAGATGGTCATAAATCACCCGAGGAAAACATGAGTCACGCACAGCTTTCTAGCCACATCTTTGATGGGGTCTTGATTTTATTCTTCCTAGGAATACATCATCCACGTCGACCCCGTGAGTCAGCTGGGGCTGAATTCAGATAGTGTTCTGGGCTACAGCATTGGGGAAATCAAGCGCAGCAACACCTCGGAGACCCCCGAGCTGCTTCCCTGTGGCTATCTGGTCGGCGAGAACACCACCATCTCTGTGACCGTCAGAGGTAATTCGGCTGGTGGCGGAGGTCGGGGTCTTCAGGAATTGCAGTTTTTGTTTTGTGACTTGGCGTAGGAAACCATGGCTGCAATTTTATGTGCACATGTGTGTGCGGGTAGGTTTCTCTACCCCTGCAACCGCAGTCGTTCTTACCTAAGCAAGTTCAACGGCCTTTAGCTTTTTCCACCACCACCGGAAGAAGACAATTTTAGTTTATTGCTGAAATTACAGAACAAAAGGTCCCATTAAGCCTTATGACTCTGAGATGTTGGAATCTTAATAGCCCTGCTGAAACGGGGCTCCACCGGTATCCAGGGGTTACTCTTGCCAGCCGGCCTCGGACGTGCTCCTGTTCTATGGGTGGGAACCGGGATTTGCTCAAGAGCCACTCTTGCCCACGCACGGTGCTGCTGGCGTTTCCGATTGCCTCATCACCCAGGGATGTTAGGCCCCAGGCCAAAGTGTGTTCCAAGGAGCGCTAGGCCCACAAAGTATCTTGTGGGGGGAGAATCTGGACCAAATAAGTCTAGAAAAGTGCATCATTAGACCCATTTGTGTTCAGGGGACAGGAAGACAGGAGTGTACGTGTGCACTGGCTCTATCCTCGGATATGCTGACTGCTGCCAGTAAGAAGCCTGTAGAATCCAATCGGACACAAATGGATTTGACTGCAAAACCCCCTTTTTCCCTATATTTTATGAACCCCCCCCCCCAAGAATAGATTAATGAACACTGTACGAAGCTCAACCTTCAGGTTGTCCCATCTTACTTCCCCATAAGGCACAGCTTTTGACTCTAGTTTTAACAGGGCACTTTTTGGGTTGTTTGATGCAAGCTTTGTTTCCTGGTTGGAAGGTTTTCCAGAAGCACCCCACCATTCCTTAGGAGCAGGAATTTACACCTTGCTCTGCCAGTGACGGGCCTAATGTTACCACTCAAGCCTCACACACAGGCTCCTTATCTTGCCGGCAAGTGAAATTGCACCCACGTGGCCTCGGGCTGCAGGTGACAGGAACCTACCCCAAACTAGCTTTAGCGGGAATGCTAAACACACCTGGAAAATGGCAGGAACAGCTGCAAACACTGCCAGGTCCGGGCATCCCAACAGTGCCCTGAGGACCAGGCCTGCCTCAGCTTGGCATATTTTCTGAGCTCTGTGCATTGCTGCTGAAATGGCCCAGGTAGCCCTGATTCATCCTTTTGGCTGGGGAACCTAAAAGTAAGAGAATGTCCTTCTGGAAAAGCGTGACAGAAAATTCGTCCAGGTGATTCTGGCCCACCTGAGTCAAATGGCCATCACTGAACCAGTCACTATGACCAGGGAGAGGGTTTGGCCCAGCCTGGGCCCTTGGGAGGCTGAAGGTGCTGCGTCAGCCCCACTTGAACCACCTGGAATGAGCTCCCCATAAGAAAGAAGAGTCCTACTAGAAGGGGCAGGAGGGAGGGTACCAGGCACAACAGAACAGTGGTGCTGTACAGGAACCCTTCAGGGAAAGCCTTACACGGCACGGCTTGAACTACGCGTCATCCACACCGGTGAGCGTGCTCGGTCATTGTAGGTGACAGCTGCAGGCACCGAGGGGTGACCAGACCTGGTCTGCTTGCAGAGACCAGACCTCTGTAGAAACAGGGACAAGGTGGTCTCCCGAGGTGGAACGTCGTCCCCCCCCCACACCACCCCAGAGCCTGGTCTGCCCCAGTTAGCACCAGGTTGTTCAGCAGCTCGAGGAATCAGCTCAGGTTTATTTGTAAGCAACACCTGGCTTCTTATTTTCCAGCAGTGCTCGAAACTCATGCCTCAGGACAACATAAACCATACACGAGTTTGAGCTGGGAGGTCCACTTGAGTGGTACCGGGGGCGGGGGTGTGACTGGGCATGCCCTGCAGTGCGTTCATCTGCAGAACAGTCACTCCCAGCGGGTTTTAGGGCAAAAGAGCAGCGTATATGTAGAGAGATGTTTTTGTGGGTTTTTTCCTCTCTCATTATTAAGTTTAGACTAGAGACCTTGCATTCCACACTTTGCATTGAGTTTCAATCATTGTAGGCTACACTGAGCTCAGGAACAGCAACGTCTTAGGCCTGTACCTGGAAGATAAGTCATTTAGAGACCTTCATCATGGTCATTCTGGAATAGTCTCCTGCATGTAGGGGCCATTCTCAGTTGCAGGAGGATTAGAAACAAGCATATAAATGCATTTGTGGGGTCTGTTTGCAGTGAATAATTATGTAGAAGGAAGAAACTATCATGAAATAGAATAACCGGGGGCGCGTGGCTGGCTCAGTCAGGGGAGCACGTGACTCTTGATCGCGGGCTTGTGAGTTTGAGCCCCACACTGGGTGTAGAGATTACGTAAAAATGAAATCTTTAAAAAATAAAATAGAATAAATGCTCTTCAGTTCATTTTTTACCTACATATATTACTTTTCTTAAGGTGAGTTTTAACAGAATTACTTTAGGTTTTAGACAAGTAACCTTGGATGGATCTTCTCTTGAGAATGGTATCAAGAAAATAATTCTTTTTAAAAAGCCAACAGCCCTGGGGCACCTGGGTGGCTCTGTAGGTTAAGCATCTGATTCTTGATTTTGACTCAGGCCATGATCTCAAGGTCGAGTCCCACATCAGGTTCCACACTCAGCAGGGAGTCCGCTTCTCTCCCCCTGCCCCTCCCCCTGCTCCCACACATGCTCTCTTTCTCTCACTACAAATGAATAAATAAATCTTTAAAAATAAAACAAATAAATAGCCAATGGCCCTGGGGCGCCTGGGTGGCTCAGTCAGTTAAGTGGCTGCCTTTGGCTCAGATCATGATCCCAGGATCCTGGGATCGAGCCCTGTGTAGTGCTCCCTGCACAGCAGGGAGTCTGCTTCTCCTCCCTCTGCTCCTCCCCTCTGCTTATGCTCTCTGTCTCTCACTCTCTCAAATAAATAAATAAAATCTTAAAAAAGAAAAAAAAAAAAGCCAGGATGCCTGGGTGGCTTAGTCAGTTGGGTTTGGCCTAGCCTGGACCCTTGGGATCCCAGGGGTCCTGGGATCGAGTCCCAAATCAGGCTCCTTGCTCAGCAGGGAACCTGCTTCTCCCTCTGCCTGCTCTGCCTACCACTCCCCCTGCTTGTGTTGTCTGTCTCTCTCTCTCTGACAAATAAGTGAATAAAATCTTTAAAAAAAAAAAAAAAAGCAAACAGCTCTGGTTGGTGGAGCTGTCCCACATGGGAAAGGGGAATGATAGGTTTCCTCTTGACATTGTTGAGGCTCAGAGGGCTTGGTGGGTAGCATTTCAGCCTTTGCTTACCAGTCATCACATCCCTGCATCAAATTGCATTTCTTTGTTTTCAAGATGAAAGTGTGGCCACCTTTGTGGCATATCTGAGTGTGGGCAGCAGTGGCACAGGGCACGAGAGAGAAGAGGGTGACAGGCAACCCCAGGGTCTTGGCAGACATGGGAGACTCAGGTGTGGTCTGGGCAGACACCAGCAGCATGGTAAATCCAGACAGACACGCAGAGCCTGGAGTCTCAGGAACCCTGCAGAGGACAGCCAGGGCCCGAGGGCCTGGGTGTTAGAGTGCAGTCTGAGTCTGGGCGCGTCGGCCGAGCCTGGTGCTAGGCCACACGGTGCTCGTGAGCAGGCTACAGTGGCTGTTTGCGCTCAGCCTCCCGTGTCCCCGGGTGAGCCGCAGTCTCAGATGAGTGGCTGCCATGGAAAGAGCGAGGCAGTCCTGGATGGCAAGCGCAGAGCTACCCACTCCACAGGGCTTCACACCCTTCCTGTCCCTTTCCTTCCAACACAGGGCTCGCCGAGAACAGCCTGGACTCACTGGTGTTCGAGTCCCTGATCCCCAAGCCCATCCTGCAGCGCTACGTGTCCCTGCTGGTGGAGCACCGGCGGATCATCCTCTCTGGCCCCAGCGGCACTGGGAAAACCTACTTGGCCAACCGGCTGTCCGAGTACTTGGTGCTGCGGGAGGGACGGGAGCTGACGGATGGTGTCATCGCCACCTTCAACGTGGACCACAAGTCCAGCAAGGTGAGGAGGTCGTTTGGAGCTGCCGCCCAGCCAGGGGTTGCTGGGTGGCCCTTTCAGAACTGTCCAGGCCACCACCGCGCTGATGGGAAAGCATTGTTGCCTGTGTGCTCTCCCTTGGGGTTGTGAAAGCCTGGGGGAGGAAGTCAGGATGGGGTAGCAGGAGGGAAGCCTTGCACCCAAAACTTCCAGCAAGGAGTGCCATCTGTAAGGCAAGCTGGTTCATTTCTCACTTGCCTGCTCTGAGCTAGGAGTCCTTTAGGATCACCCCAGAAGCATCCATTTTAGTTTACCAAGAATTAGTCATGTGCCTCCTTGGTGCTCTGGTTTCTCCCAAATGAATAAACGTCCTCTTGAACAGTGATGACACTCATAATAACAGCTCACATCACAGACTGCTTGCCCATGACCAGCAAACCGGCCGCCTCACGACAGTACCCTCAAGGGTCAGGTCATGGCTACTCTCGTGTCACAGAGGAGGGACCTGAGGCTCAAGGCAGGTGGCCATGTGCCTAGGACCCCTCGGATGATACAGAGCAGTGGACTAGGGCTTGAGTCAGAGTCCTGAACTCCAGAGCCAGCAAACAGGCTCAATCCTGCTTCCTGGGGACCAATGGAGACGTCTGGACCTGGTCCCAGGCGAAGATCATGAAGTGCTCTCGCAAGCCTGTTCCCTGCTCGCGCGGTGGGGGGTGATGGATGATTTGCTCGGGCTGGCCCTGAGCAAGGGGACTGGTGAGTCAGAGGTGATTGGGAAATGACGCTTCTGCCTTACGACTCATCTGGTGTGCTCGAAGATACAGACCTGGACCTCATCCATGACTGCCCTCAGTAGGTTTGGCAGGCCGGAGTCTGCGCATTCACAGTTTGCCGGCTGATTTTAATGTCGGGCTAGACTAGAAAGAAGTTGTCAGAGTGCCGATACCCAGAGTGTCTGTGTGAGCCTGCCAGGGGAGGGCACCCTGTCCCAGAACCAGCGAGAGAAGGACCCCTGGGCCCGTGGCTGGGGGTCGAGCCCAGGCTAGAATCGAGCGCCCTCTCACGTTCCCCTTGACCAGCACCTCTGCACAGTACAGCTTACCAGCCGTACCCCACGAGCCTGTGTAGGGGAAGGAAGGCTCTGGAAACTCTGTTCTTGTCAGGTGCCCGAGGCCATGAACCCCTGGTGGAAAGGGGCTAAAGGAAGAAGAAATGACTAGTACCTTGAGAAGTGGGGCTTTTTCTGATGCTAGCAAGCCACACTCTGACTTAGAAGGGAGGCCCATGTGTGAGTTTGTAGGTGGAGGAAAGATCACCCCCCCCACCCCGAGCTACCAGGCCAGCACATAGGACCGTCTGATGCGACAGAGAGCACGCACTGAGGCAGGCCCCGAGTCCGGAGCCCGGTGCCTGATTCTGCTGTGCCCTGTCCGTCTCATTGGTAAAACGGAGATGATCCCAGTGCCCACCCAAGGTTACCGTGGGGCTGCAGAGCTGCTGTGTGAGGCTCTAAGTCCCTGCTGCTATTATGATGATGGTAACACTAGCAGGCAGGCATTCTGGTCCCTGGCCAGTCCTCCACCTGCTGTATCAGCCTTCTCTGTTTCGCTCCGTTATCCTTCCTCCTCCTCTTCTGACACACAGCCCTAACCCCAGCCGTGCTGGGCTGCATCCTAGTTCCAGCTCAAGCCAGTCCCCTACCTCTTCTGCACAGTTCAGTCCAGACCTTCAGGGCCCCTCTGCATGTAGACCCATCTCCCCCGCACTGTTGGTTGTCCGTCAGTCCATCTGGCACTGATCAGCAGTGCTTGCTTGCGTGGCGGGGGGGGGGGGGGGGGGGAGGAGGGGAGTGGTCCTTCGCTGTATCGATGCATCAAAGGCTTGTGTAAATGGCCCTCAGGCAGGTGCTGTGGAAGTACAGAGTTGTATAAGGCACCTGCCCTTGGGAGCTTTCTGGAAGGTGGGCATAATAAGCAATATCAAGAAAAATGACAAGACTTGTAGGGGAGTGATAGGAGCAGGGATGCGAAACCGTGCCTGGGCACCCCACAGTGCCGTGCTCCTGCCCTGGCAGGTTTTCTGTTACCTAGTGCGTTCTAGGAGGCAGGACCCAGGCCTTCCTCACCCCCACCGCACCCCACATCTCCTGAGCCCCCCGGATGATGATGTGTAGCAGATAGGCACTCAACACAGGTTTGCCACTCGGCCTCCTGAAAGGCCTCTCCACCTGTGTTGACCCGGGCAAAGTGGAGGTTCTGAGCATGTGCGTCTTTACTGGGGTGCATTCACCCACTTCTTCCGCCGGCCTCCCCAGGAATTGCGCCAGTACCTGTCCAACCTTGCTGACCAGTGCACCAGCGAGAACAACGCTGTGGACATGCCCCTCGTCATCATCCTGGACAACCTGCATCACGTCAGCTCCCTGGGCGAGATCTTCAATGGGCTGCTCAACTGCAAGGACCATAAATGGTAAAGGGCAGCTCTGACCTCATGGCCCCCGGAGGACAGTGGCCACGGGATGTGTGCAGCACGGGCACGGTGCCCCCGCAGCCCGGGGTCCGCACGGGGGGCAGGGGAGGCCAGCAGCCATCTGCCTGCACGCGCAGGCGCCGTGGGCTTCTGTGAGCACCTTCCCTGGCGTGCCTTTGACTCACAGAGCCTTCTTTTCCTTCCTGTCCCCACAGCCCTTACATAATCGGCACAATGAACCAGGCTACCTCTTCTGCCCCCAATCTGCAGCTTCATCACAACTTCAGGTAAGGCACTGCTGTTCGAGTGCCCGTGTTGGCCGTCGTGCTGAGCATTTGCCCTGGCATAACTCATTTCATTCCCACCACAGCCTCAAGGAGTTAGCTTTATCTTGCAAATGGGGACAGGGAGGTGTAGGGAATTGATTCGCGTGGGGTCCCACAGCCAGTTGGTGGCAGAGCTGAGATGAGCCCAGGTCTCCCTAAGTGTCCGCCCTGGGCTAGCCATGTCAAGGATGTGGCTCTGGGCTTGCCTCCCCGCACATCCCCAGTGATGCATCTCTCTGCCCCAAGTGATCACGAGCAGTGGAAGCTCTTGCTTGTGAGTGTCGCCTCAGAGCTGGGTCTGTGGGCCTTTGAGCTCCAGCTGCTGGGAGACCCTCTGCCCTGGCCCTGTAGCGGGGTGCTGTCACTGCTGGGATGTGGGAAGGACTGTCCAGCTCGGTCGTGCAAGGTTGCGTTGCTGCTTGCCTTGCCGTGGCTGGATGCCCTTTGCCCTGCACCACCTCCCAGACAACTACATCACGCCCTCTCCTGCTGGGCCCTTAGATGCAGGGGAGAAACCACTCCAGGGTAGGCCCCTGGCCCTGTTTCACTGGCTGTTCTGCAGGCATCTCTGAGGGAAATCTATTGAAAGTGGGCCTGAACTGTGAACATCAGAAACGTCGACTCCCCCAGGCCTGAGATCATGGCCACCTCTGCATCCAGGCTGTCCTGTGTCGTCCGTGCTTTCTCCTCCTGCCCCACCACCACAGCTCCCAGCACACCGTTGCTGTAACCACCGTGCCTGCCCGCAGCTTGGCACCCTGCAGGCCATCTCCTGTGCTAGTGGCAGCTGAATGAGCATTCTAGAATTCAGATCTGACCAGAAAACCCTCATGCTTCAAGTCCTTCAGTGGCTCGCCATTGCCTCCCAAACGGAATCAGACTCTGTAGGTTGCAGGTCCAGTCCAAGCACTGAATTACACTGGTCACACTGACTCTCTGGCAGGTTCCCCGAACACCCCACGTGCCTGTGCAGATGCGGCAGCCTGGTCTCCACCCCCCACCCAGCCCCCTTCTGGTCTCAGACATCCCCTCCTCTGGAGGCTTCTCTGATTCCCCAGCTTTTGTCACGTCTCATTCCTCTGTTTGTTTTTCTACTTCCTCCAGTGGACCAGTGCTTCTGGGCAACAGGGACTGTGTCTTGTCTTTGTTACAGCTCCAGCGGCCAGCCCACAGCCTGACTTCCAGCACAAGAGGCAGCAGCTCAGTGGTTAGAGCTCAGACTCAAGCTGGACCGTGCTGGATCTGATCTTGGCCCTTCTATGTTAAATAGCTGTTTGATCTCGGAGAAGTTGTGCAACCTCTCTGTGCCTCAGCATTTCCATCTGTGAGATGGGGCTGGCAGTCCTAGCTCCATCACAGGGCTGCCGTGAGGAATTGGGATTTGATGCGTGTGCAGCGTTCAGAACAGTGTTCAGTGCACAGTGAGGCCTGTCTTAGTAGCAGAGATACCTTCCAGATCTAATGAGCTTCGATGGGGGAGGCTGGCATCGTTTTTATCAGTCATCATCACTGAAAAGCATTGCTGACTTTCCTCCAGGTGGGTGCTTTGTGCCAACCACACAGAGCCCGTGAAGGGCTTCCTAGGCCGGTTCCTGAGGCGGAAGCTCATGGAAACAGAGATCAGTGGGCGGGTGCGGAATGCGGAGCTGGTAAAAATCATCGACTGGATTCCCAAGGTCTGGCATCACCTCAACCGCTTCCTGGAGGCTCACAGCTCCTCAGACGTCACCATAGGTAAGTGGGCGGTGGGAGGCCGGGGTGGGGGTGGGGGCGGCAGGCACTGCTCCTGGAGCTCTGGCCGCCTCAGACGGGTGTCCTGGGAGCCCTGGCCCGGACAGCGTTTGGCAGGCACAGGTCAGCTGGGTGCCACACTGTACGCACGGATGAGAAGGGGACAGAGGGATGATCACAGCCCAGGGCACACCCCACAGAGGCTGCCGGTCGCCTGCGTCCGGTGCTGTGTTTCTTTCCCCCTCTTTGCGCAGCGCACCAGGGCTCATCAGCAGCAGAGAGAGGCCTCCAGCCCGGGCTGATGCAAAAACAGCCGGCTCTGTGAAGAGCCCCCAGCGCAAGGCTCCCCCAAGCGCAAGCCATCCGGCGACATTGGCTCTGCTTTAAAAATAAAATGCTATCAACATTCCCGAAGCTTAGGGTTCAGAGGAAAAAAGGCCACTGATCATCCCACCATCCTAACATAATGTTAATTTGAGCTTCTGTTTCCTGTCCTTGTCCAGACATGTAGGCTCTGTGTAGTTGCAAATACAGTGTGCACGGAGGATGCTGTTTTCTTAATTTCACACCGTCCCCTGAGCATCCGTGTGGCTGCTCCGTTTGCACAGTCCTTCCCAAGGCTACAGAGTAATAGATGTGGCCGTTTCACGGCTGTCACTTGTGGAACCGTTTCTGTCTCTTGGACGCCGAGCCTGCTCTGGTTCCAGCGGGCAGGCTTCATGCTACTGCAGTGAACGTCTTTCCCCACAAAGCCTCTCCTCTCTTTTGGGTGATTTCCTGGGAGGGGGAAGAGAGATCCCAGGGAAGCGGTACTTCTGCTGTCATTCAGAACATCACGGGGTCCCTCCTGTGGCGTTTGTTCCGGCCGTGGCTTCTCTTAACCCCCCGGTTTCAGCTCTGACGGGATCTCCCTGTGGTCCCCAGGCCCGCGGCTCTTCCTGTCATGCCCCATCGATGTGGATGGCTCCAGGGTGTGGTTCACCGACTTGTGGAACTACTCGATTATCCCCTATCTCCTGGAAGCCGTCAGAGAGGGACTCCAGGTGAGGAGCGTGCTTGCCGCGGGCCTCAAAATGGGGGCGGTGCGGGGGGACTGTGCTGGTGACCAGTGAGTTGTATCTCCTCCTTTAGACGTCTCACTGACATGGGGTACCAGCCCCTCACAGGGGAGGCCATCAGTAGGACATACTTGGCTGCAAATCCTGGCTCTGCCACTGTTACTGTGTGACCCCAGGCAAGTTGTTCAACCTGTCTGTGCCGTAGTGCCCTGGCTGATAGAAGAGGAGAATGATGGTCCTCCACCACAAGGAGTGACCCTGCTCCTTTAGACCTGAGTGTCCAAGAATGCCTTCTGGGCATGGCTCTGAAGGTGGAGTCTGAACTGCCCTTCCTGGGGTTCATGGTAAAGGAGCATTGGGTCTCTTTCCCACCAAGAGGGAGGAGGCAACAGGTTGGAAGGATTTGGGGATGACGCTAGAATATTCCATCTGGCACAGGGAACAGAGACACATCACATCTCATGGGACTTACCAGTTCAGTGTGAAGCAAGAAAAGTCATTTCTTCTCTGTGCTGTGAGGTCGTTTGAAAGGAGGCCCTCAGGTGGCTCAGAGACCAAAGTATTGTGTTTCACAGGGTGGTTTTCTACATAGGATTTCATTTAACAAAGGGATGTCTCTGTTTTTAAAGAAGTTCGATTCCCCACTCCCCCTGTGTTACCCTGAGTCCATGCTAACTGTGTGCTGGACGCTGTGCGGGGTCACTTCTCCCGTGACCCTGTGAGGGGAGCGAGTGGCCGTGAGGGACTGTGGTTCAGAGCAGACAAGCGTAGCCTTGCGGTGGCTCTGCTCGCTCTATGGAGTCAGGCTCACAGAGGCCCAGGTGTTCGCTCCCTTTGTCTCAGGCCACAGCTCCTGAGCCAGTGGGCATGCCAGGCTCCTCCCTGCCTAGGGGAAGGTGAATGTCCCATCTGTCTGTCCGTCTGTCCAGCTGTCTCTGCTGCTTCCCAGGGCTGCCTCGGGGCTCTGCTGCCATGGGGCCAGGGAGCTTTTATGACGATTCCTTTGCCTGCCATGGTCCTGACCCAACCATTCATCACCTGGTGTTGAACATGTCTAGTGGCGAGTGTGGAAGCTTGTAAAAATATCTTCTGTCCTTGCAGATGATGTTCACATCGCCTGATGTACATTTGTCTTATGACTCAGTCCCCAGTCCTGTTCCCCTTCGGAGCTGTCATTGTAAATGTTTGCCAAAGTGTCTGAGGTCTATAGAGCGGCTCAAAGGACCTGTGTTCCCCGGGTGGGCGGGGAAGAGTGTTGGGCCATTTGTCGGATGACCCAGCCTGCTCTGAGACCCTGGGCAAGTCTCCTGTCCATAGGCCTCAGGTTCCCTGTCTGTGATCTGAGAAGCTTAGACTAGTATTTTCTCTGGCTGGCTTCTGTGGAGCCCAGAAGGTCCTCAGGCTACTCCGTGGTAGGGTCAGGGGAAGAGCAAATAATTGAAAACCTCTGGGCCACGATGTTTAAGGATTGGATGAGCTCCACATCCCAGCCGTCTGCTCTGCAGCCCTGAGCCTCTCCTCCAGACTGACTCCGGAAGTACGGCCCTGCTTCAGCCTCACATGTGAGGTCTGGCTTGGGAAAGGGGACCCAATCCTCCCTTTGGAGGGAGAAGCTTCGAAAATTGCAGGGATGTTTCTGATGGAGAACAGCCTTCTTCACTTCTGAATATTCCCCAAATGCCTGTGTGTCCCTCCCTTCCTGGCGTGCACGCACGTACACACCACACCTTCACGTGACCCCTTCTCGCTCAGACTACGAATTGCCTTTAGAACACCAGACTGAATCCTCAGGCCTGAGACTCACCACTGCCCCAGGTGAAGGAAGATTTAGCGACAGACAAGGTGAGGGTGCTAGACGGGAGAGGTGCAAGCGTCTGAGAAAGCAGTGAGGTCATAGGAGGCCGTGCGTGTCTTGAGCTCAGGAGGAGCTGGTCGCTAATGGGGAGGGATGGGTAAGCCCGTGTGCCACGAGGGCAGGGTGGGCGGCTTCCCCGACAAATCAGACATCAAGGTCAGAGGTGCCGTAGGCAGTCGTGAATCAGCCAAGTTGACACATCCGTCTGATGGACAGGCTGGTCTGCCTCTCCCTGCTCTGGTTTTGGCTGAATCACGTGGCTCTTGCTGATACCAGCTGGACTCAGTTAGGAGGGGTGGAGAGGGGACAGGCCCAGACAAGGAAGCTGAGGTCCTGGGTTTGAATCCAGCTCTGCTTCATAATCTTTCATGGCTGGCACTTCTGTTTAGACCCCGACGACCCCATCTGGTAAACGAGGCCAGGTGACCCCAGTTCCTTCCAGCTGGGGCAGCCTGTGACCTGGATAGATGTGGTCTGGTCAGTCAGAGCTCAGCTCCGTTCTGTTAGCAAGTCCTCTCTCCCCTCTCACCTGTAGGAGTCGTGGGAGGGCAGAGGGGGCAGACGGACAGACAGGCTGTGGTCCAGGTGCAGCCTCACTTTGGAGCTGCCCTGCAGACACGGTGGGTCAGGAGTCTTTGGTCTGTGTACCCTGTGGCCCCCTGTCGAGGGGGTGCCTCCCAGAGCCACAGCCAGCACCGCACTGGGCGAGCGCACCTGCCACAGCGCCGACTCGGTGGTGCATGGAGGCCGACAGACTTGGATTCCCAGTCTGCTGCCTTTCCTCCCTGGGCCTGTCCCCTTATCTGGGAGACTCGGGGGTCGGGGATCGTACTTCCCCTTGGAGTCACATGGAAGTGCAGTATTTGCAAAGCGCTGCTGACATGTGGTCAGCGGTAAGGTGCGACAGCCACGGTGGCGTTACAGGGAAGATGAGGGCCGTTTTGTGTGCAGAGCGCTGCCTGGGGAGGGGCGGGGCCCGGGTTTCTGTCCTTGAAAGACGGTATAGATTTCCTGACATTGCTAGTGAAAGTCACTGTGATAATTTTATCATTAAATATGTAAGACTTAAGAAAAGGCCTTGAACAAAGTGATAACATAGTTTTCTGTCAGTTGTTATGGACAATTTTGGAGCATAGTAGTTGAGAGAGAGACTGAAGATTCTGATACCCGTCCGTAACCTCTGTTAGCAGTGTGCTGTTTTGAAGTGACCGGTGCTGCCGTGAGGGGCTCTGAGAGTCTGAGCTGCTTCAAGAAATGGGGTTTTATCGAACCAGGGCTGTTGGTGACCCCCTGTGGTGTTGATGCCCAGCGCTCGATCCGTGTGGGGGGTCATCTTCGGGGGTGTCACCCCATGGGATACTAGAGCCGGCTTGTGGGAGCCGATGGTCAGCACCTCCTTCCAGCTCCAAGTTCAGTGCTACCATATTGGTGGTTTGAAACTGGCCCTAGAAAGAGTATTTACACCACAAAAATGAACAAATGCTTCAAATCACATGGTTGGAGTCCCCCCACCAAGCAGCTACTTTTCACTTTGAATCACCAAAGCGTAGAGTTGAGGGTGACCTGGCGAGGCAGTGGTGGAGCTAAGATGTGGACCCAGGTCAGCCTGACTCCAAAGCCAGACCTGTGGCCCTTAGGTCACATGGCCTTCAGTCTTAGCACGTCAAGCTGTGGGTACCTCGGGAAGCTTCCTTCCTTAGAATTCTGGAAGTGGAGTTACTCCATTTGGGAAGGCGTAATCCTGGGCTTGAGGAGGTTTCCAAAGGCTGCACAAGCAGGGCTGCAGAAGAGGTCCCGGGCCACTCCCAGACTATTCCTTCTTTGCCTGTTTTCAGCTCTATGGAAGGCGGGCTCCCTGGGAGGATCCCGCCAAGTGGGTGATGGACACCTACCCCTGGGCAGCCAGCCCACAGCAGCACGAGTGGCCCCCCCTGCTGCAGCTCCGGCCTGAGGATGTCGGCTTCGACGGCTACTCCGTGCCTCGGGAAGGGTCTGCGAGCAAGCAGATGCCCCCCAGCGACGCCGAAGGAGACCCACTGGTGAGTCCTCAGCTCCCAGAGCAGCTCAGCATTCACTGAGCACTTGCTATATATTGGTCATGACGCAAGGCATGCTGGGAATAGAGACGTGACCAAGCCAGGGTCTCCCTTGGGAAGGCTGGACCCACCCCAAGGTTAGTCATACTTTTGCCAATGTTACCGTCCATCGTGTCAGTTTTTCACTGCAGCCTTTAACCCTCTGAGATTTGTTCCGGTATAAGGTAAAAGGTTACAAATGTGATTTTTCCCAACCTACACGCCCCTGTCCCATCTTTGCCCTCTGATTAGAGTACCAACTTCCTGTCCTGCCCCGTTCATCTCTCCCCGTCGTGACAGAGCAGAGGCAGAGACTGCAAAGGAGCAGAAGCCCGAGCCAACTGAACGGACGCACAGGCAGGGAGAGGTGTGAGGGCATGAGGAACTCCCAGAGGGCGGGGAAGCCTAAATACGGGTCCCGAGGCCAGCGACCTGAGTTAAGTCTGTGTAACACTGCCTGAGCTGCTTATGTGCCCCCACCATTGCGAAAGCAAATAAAGGCCCTTTGAGAAGAACCTAGACCAGGGACGGTAACACTGTAATTAGTGTTCTCTGCCTACGGGAGACCCATACATAGTCATACTGCCAAATTAGACCTCATAAATCAAAAGCTCTATTAAAGAAGGTGAAGCACATATCCCAGAGCCTCCCATACTTAAGTGACCATTATCATGCCTTCAGTTTACCCTTGAGCTCCCTTGGCAGCTAAGGCAAAAGGAGAAACACAGCAGAAAATATGACCTGCCTTACTTAATGAAAGAGCGTATTCATGAGGGATGCAGCAGGATTGAAAGACAGCTGACTTGTTCTTTCCCTGATGACTCACTGATTTGCTAGATAAAAATAATAATCATCATCATCACTGCTTTGGCTTGTCCGCCATCCTCCTGACTGGCAGGAAGGAGCTGGGGTCCTGTTGAGCTTTTGCTTACAACGATGGTTTTGCAGAAGAGAGGACCAGATTTTAAAAGCCAAGTCGAACGTTAATTATGGCTGAAGCTAGAGTCATGGAGATGTTTTTGTGGCCACAAGTTCACGAGCTCTTCCCTTCCATAAAAATAGAATTTAGGAGATATCTAGAGGAAAGAATGGCTCCCTCACCCCCAGAGCCTCTTCTCTTACGCAGGAGTGTTTGTGTCCCTGACTACACATAAGGGCATTTAAGTAAAACCTGGAGCTCTTGGAATAGTTACACAGAACTCTCTCTCCAGGTCCCCAGAAGTGAGCTGTGCCAGCTCGGTTACCCCCCAGTTATCAAATAGATACTTGGTGTTTCTCCCTGCCCAGGGCCCGAGGTCTCTTGTTGACTGGTCTCTCTCTCCCTCATGAGACTGAGGCCTCCAGGAGAAGAGGACTGACTCGTTTTTGTTCGAGAACATACACTGTAAATACACTGGGGCTGTCTGATGAGTGGATAATCGCGGCTGCCAAGGATTGCCCGTTGTGCTTCGGCTCCGCCTCTTACCCGGTCACGGCTACACCGATGGGCACCACTGGTGGTGGTTCTGCGCCCTGGCTCACCCAAGGAGACCGCAAGGCATCCTGAGGGGCAGCTGGATGTCATCTTGGCCGTAGCTCAGAGAGACCCTACTTTCTAGCTTACTTGCTACATAAAATATAAAAGACACAGTTTACAGTTGCACATAAAATTAGTTCCTACTTCCCCCTCTCAGTGGCAAACAAGTAACCAATAGACTGTAGACAGGGAAGGTCTCAGAACATTCTTTAAATTCTTAAAGTCGAATGATGATGGTGATAGCAGATCTCATTTATTGAGCACTTCCCCATGTGCCAGGCCCTATTCTGAGGGTCTAATGCACATGCTGTCCTTCACTCCCCCCTTCAACCCTCTGAGATACAGGTGCTCTTGTTCTCTCCGCTCTGCAGATGAAAAACTGGGGGCTCAGATATGGTAGATAATTTGCCCGGAGTTTCCTGCCTTAGAATCCAGGCCCCTCTGTGCCTTGTGGCTCCGCTTGTGACAGGTGCTGTCCTTTACCCCCGTGGGGGCCTTGACAGGAGCGGGAGCGCAGCCGGCTCCAGGCTGCCCAATGGCCAGAGCCAGATGTACCCACCGGCTCGGTGCTCCCTGAAGGGGGAGCCACATGCTTCAGCTGTCAGCTTGACTGGCATCTCTGCGCCATCTGGGGGCTGTGCTTGGGTAAGGTGTGTCGCTTGCAAATAAAAAATAAATACTGTATTCCTAGAAGGCTTCTTATTTTGTTTTCTGTGCTCTGCATATATTCACTCAATCCACGCCCACGACGTCGTAGGACAGGTACGATTGTTCTTATGTGGCCAGTGAAGAAGCTGAGGCATAAAAAGGTTAAGTAACTTGCACAAGGTTATGTGGCTCGTAAGTGGTAGAGCCAGGATTGGAACCCTGGAAGCCCGGCCCGGAGTCCACAGTCGTTTTGGTTTTGGTCCACGGCCTCCGCTGTGGGCTGCAACCCAGGGTGAGTCCGGAGGATGTAGCGTGAGCTTGGAGAAGGCCAGAGGTGGACGGCTGCCAGACTGGAAGGCGCTCACGCTCTTGCTGTCTCCGCAGATAAACATGCTGATGAGGCTGCAGGAGGCGGCCAGCTACTCCAGCCCCCAGAGCTACGACAGCGACTCCAACAGCAACAGCCATCACGACGACATCCTGGACTCTTCCCTAGAGTCTACTCTGTGACAGGCCAGCCGCGGAGCCTGCCCGCCTCCCCCCTCTGCCCTGCTCCGCCTGCGTCCCCTGCACCATCCCGAAGATGCCCTCCTGAGCCAAGCCCCGGCCACCGCGTGAGAGCTGCAGGGATACCCAGACCCCTCCTCCTCCAGCCTCGACCTGGGTGCGGGCCTCCCAGGCCAGCCGCCTTGGCACCCCTTCCTTCCACAGTGAGACCTGCACTATCTTCTTGTTTCTTTTCATGATCGTTTGCCTTGTAGCTGTGACCTCCCTAAGACACTGAAGTTACTTCTCGGGAAAGGATCGTCACCATTGAAATGAAAAGGTTATAAAGAAAACAAAAAAACCAAGAGCCCGCTTGGAAGCTCTGAAACCGAACCGTGTCCTGCCGCGATCTACCCAGAGCGGAAGAGACTGGAGCCAAGCTGGAGATGCGAGCAGCACAGCTTGCCCTCCGCACAGACCCTCCAGCCCGGGTCCTGCGGCCAGCAGCCCCCGCCTGCCTCCCCGCCCTCCCCGCAGCCGCCGCGGAGAGGGCTGGTGCTAACGAGGCGGCCGCTGCTGGGTCACGCGCGGCAGACTACAGAGCGACAGCGCAGAGAGACCGTAGGGAGACGCAAAGCGCGCTCGCTGTTTCGTGTTGCTCTTTAAATGGTGCTCTCCTTACCCGAGGGGTATTTTTGCCTGTTCCCGTTCGGCCACACCTTTCAGAGCCATCAGCCTCCAGCCGGTCCTGAGCGTGAGTGGAACGTGCGCGAACGGATGTGGCCGCGATGCAGACAGCATGTGTCTACTGTCTCCTCCTATCTCAGTGAATCAGGTTTTTCTTTCTGCAAACACTGTGGACAGTGAGACTTGGTCTGTTTTGGAGAACTGGTTACCCCCTTGCAAATGAGGTTGAGTTTCCCCCTTTTCTGACTCTTTGCTTTTGAAGATTTTCCTCTCCTCCCCCTGCCCCCACCTTCGGTCAGAATCAGTCCTTTGGTGAAAGAAAGAACCGCAGGAGTTGAGCTTCGGTTTGGTCCTGCTGAGTTCTGGTTGTTCAGTTGTCCATCCTTACGGTTTTACACCTCGCCGTGCCCTTCTGGGCCCGGGGGTGGTCGCGTCCTTTCTAGTGGACCAGGACCCCATCCTCCACACGCGGGTGAGCCGGGACCTTGCCTTTCCTTCTCGTCCTCGAGGCTTCAGAACGCACATCGACACCTCAGGCGTGCCAGCCCCAACCTCAGGTGGGGTGCTGAGGTCACCTCGCACAAGACTTGCACTTTCCTCAGAACCAACGTGATGCAACTTCCACAAGGGGCCGGTGGCGGCTCCCTTCCAGAAGCCCCCGCCTCCGTCCGGACGAGTCTTGCCTGACCTCTTCGGTGCTGACCTTCCCAAAGCGATGCCTTACTGGTTTTGTACGAACCGTGTTCATTTACGAGTGTTGTGCCTGCCTGGGGTCCATTATTTTTTTTTTTTTGGTTTGTTTTCCCCATCAGAGCAAACAGGGCTAAAAAGTCATCTACTCATTAGGAGGACTCAAGTTGCTGTGACTTTTCTCATCCAAAAGACTCATTTGTGTGGATGCCTGACCATGGGTAAAAGAAAAAAGGAAAAAAAAAAAAAAGATGCATTTTTTTAGGTTCTTATCAGTCTCCAGCTAACACTCTGCCTAGACAGTGCTCTGTCTGATGCAGGAAAAGGCTAAAGTTCCTACAAGTCCACATGACATTGCTGATACAGACCTGCTAGCATGTGTCTTCAACATACTGGCATTTCCTTTACGGAGAGTGCTAAATCTGTAAATTGTTTGTTTCTGCTTTATAAAGAGAATCTTTATCGGACCCCAGTGGGGGTGTCTCTGTTAACAATCAGGGTTTTTATTCCACCTTTCACATTTCTATTTCTGAAGGTCCATCTCTGTACATTTTTTTCTCATTTTCTTACCACAAGAACTTGACCTGAAACTGCTCGCATGACATTGGACGACACCATTTTCTTCCTCCTTAGAGGAAAAGGAGAATGTGTCCCACTAGCTGGTGAATGGAAAAGCTCTCCGTGCTGTCCTTGCTTTCAGCTCCGTAAACTCAGACTGTCTTGCGTGCAGCCTTCGTTAGCCATCTGGGTGTGTGAGTGTGTCTTGTTCTGTTTCGTTTTTTCCATAAAAATTTTAACCATGAATTTAGCCTGTGACCATGGGCCACACCCTGAGCCTTCTGGTAAACCTGAAGAGTGGTCCTTCTCAATCTGTTTCCCAACGATGACCTTACACGCTCATACTGTGAATTTGGGAGGAGGTAAAATGGACTTCTCCTTGGGGGCAGTTTTCCCAGTCACCTTGTGAGTAGACACCTACCAATATTGTTTGAAACTCTTTTTTTTTTTTTTTTTAATTGACACCTTCCCTGTCTTCTCCCCTCTCCTACAGACTTCCCTGCCACTGGGTCCAGGCTCAGAACCGAGACCTCTGTCCCTGGTGCTGCCTGACTAGTGACCAGTGATTTCAAGTAGTGTAGCCCTGGTGTGATTCACAGCTCCGTGTCCTTCCTAAAGTTTCGGGAAGCAGGGTTGTCTGATATGCACATTTCTTATTTCGGTCATTTTACTTTACTGTCACTCACCCTTGACAAAGTGACTTTGTACTCATTTAGGGCTCTGTCCGAAATGCTTCCATTTTGCCTTTTTCTACAGTTAGGCTAATTTTGAAATGTATGAAATTCTATGCAACATTTATGTTGAGTTACCAATGGAAGCCAAAAGTCTTCTTCCCGAACTGCCAAGAATTATACAGGCCATAAATGAGATGGGAATATCTTTTAATTTAAGTTTGGGGGTGGGGGAGGGGTGGGACAAGGAACGAGACTTGCCTAGACCTTTGTTGTGTCTTGGGGACATTTTTTATTTCACTGTCGATGCTTCAACTTCGAAATTCTGTGTACTCAAAATTTGATCGTGGCGAATCTACTTCAAAAGGAAAAAATAATCCAACTTTGTGGATATTAAATGGAAGGTTTGCTGTTTTAATCTAGTTGTTTCCAGTGGAGCAGTTTATGAAATATGTCCTATAAGATGTACATTTTTTCATTGTAACATAGAAATTGTAAATAATCGATTAAAGTGCTGCATTTTGATGAATTTTTTCTAGCCATTTTTAAAGAGAAAACTAGGAATTGAGTATTTTGTGTACGGTATGTTTCCTTCCTCCTTCCCTCCCGCCCTCCCTATTTAATTTTCATTTGTCATGAAGTTTTCGGATTTGCCAATGATCTGCTGGAGATCATGCCCCACGTCATAGAGAATAAAGCTGATGATTGTACCAGTCTTAAATTATTCATGATTCAATAAAATTGATGCTTATTTATTCAGATTAGCGGTTTGGTTTTTCTGTGCGCGAGCGAGTCCTTGTCGGAGTTCGATTTCATGCCAACAGCAAGCCATTCTTCCTTGCGTACAGCAAACAGAGCCCCAAACTCGCGCAAATCTACCTTTGTCACTAGACCATCAACATCCCTCTGTCCTCTTCTCAGTTTTTCCTTTAACTTGTCGCTACTTGTGTAGAAGTGCAATTCGGACTCCTCTCAAACTTCATGAATCCTTGGGGATCTTGTGGAAATGCAGATTCTGATTGGGTAGGTTCAGGGTGTGGCCAGAGACTCCCGATTTCTGATCTATTCCCAGGCAATGCCAGTGCTCTGGGCCCTCCACCACGCTAAGAGCACCAAGCTCTATCAGTATCCGGCCGGACCGCCAATCGACTCCTTGGCAAAAAAAAAGTTTTGGGTTTTTTTTTTTTTTTTAATATATTGAATACTTATTCATAGCCAAATTGCTTTCCCAAACCCTCCAGTATAATCTGCAAAAAGGACCCCGAGGAGGTAAATATTCTGACTTCCATTTTACAAGTGAACAAAACAGGCTCAGAGAAAACCACTTGCCAAGGATCCTGTCACTAAGAGGGGTGGAAGTTGGGAGTTCCAGCCCCATCTTCCAAATCCAAAGCCTGCCTCGCTGGGTTGCCTCTGATCTTAGGGGCCCCGTTCCACATAGCAGTTGGCAGCCATCGCAGAGCATAGACAGTGGGAGATGAGATCACCTCTTAGCATTCACTTTTAACAGCAGCAATAAAAATGTTAAAGGCTTGAAGGGAGGCCTGTGGGCTCGTTGTGAAATAGAGCCTCCACGGCTGACTCTGCTGCCAGTGACGTGAGGGGTCCTACTCAAGGCACAGCTCCTGTCATGCACCACAATGGCCTGGCCAGGGGGAGACAAGCCAGGTGTTCAACAGAGGCAGTTTTTAATGCCGGTCAAAAAGAATGAAGGGGAGCTGGTACAATGGTTTGGCAACTAGATACCCTAAATTTCTACGATTTCCCGTGTCAAATATTCTACCCATCGGTGCACAATCTGTTCTGACATTCACTAGGAAATGGGATCAGCATATGTAAAGGGCATGATGACTTCAAAACCACCGTGTCTGGTTCTAAAACCCACTCCCTTTCTCCTTAGGGTGGACTTTGAGGGGAGGTTTATGCGTCCCTCCTGCACCTGTTACCTGTTGCTGTGTAACAAAGGACCCTCAGATCTTAGCAGCTTAAAGCAACAAACATTTTCTCTCTGTGTGAAGCAGTAGTCGACATGGCTTAGCTGGGTCGTCTGACTGGGACTTTGTCAGTTTTTCCAACCTGCGGGTCTTAAATATTTAAATAGGAGAAGTCGGAACTATAGAGAGCATCATTTATTTTATTTTTTAAAGTAATCTCTACACCCAGTGTCGGGCTCGAACTCACAAGCCCGAGATCAAGAGTTGCGCGCTCCACTCACGGAGCCAGCCAGGTGCTCCAGAAAGCATCATATTTAATGATAAATTGTCAAATGTTTTCCTTTTTAGATAGGAGGCAGATAAAGATGACTCCTGTTACCACTTAACATCACAGTAGAGACCCTAGCCAGTGGAGTGAAGCAAGAGGATCGGAAAGGGAAAAAATTACACTTTTTATTCACAGATAACATTATGTACTTAGATAAACCAGAAGAATTCACAGACTATTAGAAATAATGAGTTGATACATTAGCTGGATACAAAATCAATACATGAAAGTCACCTGAACAGGGGTGCCTAGCTGACTCAGTCGTTAGAGCACGCGACTCTTAATCTCAGGGCTGTGAGTTCAAGTCCCACATTAGAAGTAGAGCCTACTCGAAAAAAAATAAAAACAGTCAACATCTATATGCAGCCAAAGTTTAAGACTGTAAAAGGTACCAGTTTAAGAGCATCACAAATATCTAATACCCAAAAATAAATGAAATATAAGATGGGCAAGTCTTCTACACAGAAATAGATAAAACATTTTGGGGAGAAATTGAGGAAGACCCAAAGAAATGTGGAGATACGTATTATGTTTGTGGATTAGAAGGGTCACTGTTGTAAAGATGTCAGTTTTTCCAAAACAGGCTCTAGATTTGACGTGATCCCACTCAAAAGCCCATCATAGTTTTACAGAATTGACAAGATGATTTTAAATGTGTTTAGAAACGCAAATAGTGAAGCATAGCTGATGAAAAAGAAAACTGAGAGGGATTTCTCTACCAGATATCAAGACTTAACTATCAAGCTCATTACGACAAAGATATTGATCAGGAACTGACAACAGTTCAAGAAGATACAATAGACATTCCCCAAATAAACCCAACCCACACTTGCTTTACTACGTGCAATTGCAACATCTCAGACCAAAGGACCTATTTCATGGAGAAGGGAACTTGACCAAGGACACATGACAATCGAATTCCTTGGTTCCTACTGTAAAGCTGGAGGTTGAACTGTCCTCTTAAAGACTCAAGGCACCAGCTTGAGAAAGACGTTCTGTGTCAGAGCACTATTTTCCAGGAAACGATACATGTTCAACCACTGGCTATTATTTGTTGCTGGGTGCCCAAGAACTAGAATGCATGCATTTGGGGACTGAGGAGTGGAGGTAGGAATGGCCCCCTCCAGCAGCCCACCTGGGGAGTTTTTTGCTTCCTGTCCTACAACTTGAGACTCTGCAAAATTAGAGGTGCCTATCCCTGGTGCATGTGGGCAAGAAGGCAGGAGGAGGGGTGATCCTACTCTTCTTCTAGCATTTCTACCACTGCCTCTAAAACTACATCTGCTGCGGGATCACTTGGGGCTGCTGACGCTGGCAGGGTCCCAGCCCCTGATGATGGTGAGGAGCTAGGGCTGCCCAATGGGAGCAGGGCCAAGTATGTCTGGACCTTGGGGAACTCTCGGGATACTTCTTGGTTATTTCCATGCCAGGTGATAACTCTGAGTGGGCATTTGCAGCCACCACAGCTGGACAAGGCCAAGGTAGACAGTTGCTCAGAGCCTTCAGGAATGAAGTGCTGACTGAGGGTACCACAGAATGCAGGACTGGGTTTGAAAGAGATGCTGAGGATCAGCGATGGCCCTGGGACTAGCTGTGGCAGGGAGACTAGCTTGTTTCACTAACTCTCCCATTCAGAGTCTTTTCTTTGGAGATTCTGACCATACCCCTGACTTCATCTGAGCCTGCCGTGGACACCTGGCGTGCTGACAGCATCCCACTGCAAGCCCCTGTGTGTACCTGCTTCCCTGCCCGAGACCTTTCTCCGGTGCCACGGAAGCTTCTTCAGCCCAAGGGCAGAGCGGCCCACAGGAGATTTAGTGCGCTGAGGACGACCTACAATCGATAAGGTACGGGAGTGAGTGTAAGAATGCCCGGCATTCCCATCCTTCCACGGAACAAGTGGGAGCTACGGTCTACGGGGCTCTTTAGAGGCTCCCAATGGGACTGAGCCCCGATTGCCCATAATGACAATCAAGGAGCTCCTTATTGGCTTTCTCCCTTCCATGTCACACATTGTCTCCTCCTTCCCTCAGAGCTGCACGAGAATGATGCAGCAAGGACATACCCAGGAGAGTGAGTCTGCCTTAAATGTCGTACCCCTGACACCTCACTTAGCTCACCCCGGTCCCAGGGCTGCCCTCAGTCCTGCTTCCTGACACTAAAGCCCAAATTAGCTACCTACACTCAACATCCTTTCTCAGGATCTGATAAGACAACGCAGCAATTCCACTCTTAATTGTTATTATGAATTGAGTCGTGTCCCCCTAACAGGATATGTTGAGAAGTCCTAACCCCCAGAACATCCGCATGTGAACTTAAGTAGAAATAGCATCTTAATCAAGATGAGGTCGTCCTGGAGTAGGGTGAGCCCTTCATGCACTGTGACTGGTGTCCTTATAAGAAGATCATGTGAAGACACGAGGGAAGAACTCCGTGTGAAAACGGGCAGAGGTCGGAGTGGCCCAGCTGTAGGCCGACGAGCACTAAGCGCGGGTGCTCCTTGCTTCCACCACAAGCTGGGAAGAGGCAAGATTCTCCCTAGAGTCTCAAAGGGCGCACAGACCTGCCGACACCTTAGTCTTAGACTTCCGGCTCCTGAAACTGTCCGAGAATGCCTCTCTTGTTGTTTTAAGCCACCCAGTTTGTGGAACTTAGTTATGGCAGCTCTAGGTAATCAATACGCTTATATACCCAGCAGAAATGCATGCATACACACACACACACACTCACACTCACACACACACTCACGTATACTAAGAAATATGTACACAATCGTTCATAGCAGTTCTAGTGCTCATTATAACAAAACCTGGAAACAAGCCACACATCCACTGACAGTAGAAAGACCAATAAAATAGTGATAGGTCAGTGTCCTACAGTAGGGAAAATATTTGTGGGTAGATATTGAGTGAATGTTGCATGAAAGCAGCCAGACCCAGAAGGATGCCAAAGTATGATTCCATTTCTATAAAATGCACACTACCATTCAGGGCTAGGTGTCTGGGTAGGGGAGAAACTAGAAAGAGCAGGGGCGATGGTCAGGAGGGGTGAAGGGCCTTGGGTGGTGGCATCATCCTAGTTCTTGACTTGGCTGGTGATCATACACAATAGATCGTGAAGCTGTGTGACTTCACTTTTTGTGCACTTTCTTCTGTGAGTGTTTTATACTCCATAATAAAGTTTTTAGAAAGCAAACGCTAGCCCCAGCTGCCCACCTGGCCCCTGCATCCAGTAAGCCCTGCAGGTCAGACAGAATGCTGCTCTGGAGAAAGAACAGATTCGGGGTTTGACCCTGATCCCACCGCTGGCTCCTGGTTAGAATTCTCAGAAGTCAGTTCCTCGATCCGTAAATCAAGGGCACAGTTGTCACCCACCTTGACACGACCCGATGTGTGAGCTTGGATAGGTTAATGCTGCTTCCCTATGCCTCACCACCACCCCCCCCCAGCGAAATGGGCCTAACTGCACCTGTCTTGCAGGATTCAGGGAGGCGCTGTGTGCACAGCCTGCCGATGCCATGAAGCACTTCCTCGATTTTCCTTGTTCTCCCAGCGTGGACTCCTTCGGCCTTGCAGTCTGTGCTGTGGCAGAGGCTGGAGCTGTGGGACTTCCGAGGATGGATCTGGGTCCAAAAGGGGAAGATGCAGAGAGGCCGGTCTGGGCTCCAGACAAGTGGAAACTTCCTAAGGTCACAAACAGGGAATGAGCTGCTTTTTAAGATAGTGATGCACCGTCATCGTGGGAGTCCAAGCGAAGGCTGGAGGACCACCTGACACAGTAGCAGCAGCAGGATCCCCCCCCTGGTTGCCAGGTGAGTCCAGGTGGTCTCTGGAGGTTAGCTTGCCTGGCGGGATTGCTTCCGGCAGGACACAGTGGAAAGATTGTTGGGGTCTAGAGACCTGAGTTACTGGCTCCTACCTGGGCCCTCTGCCCTACAGATGTCCCGCCTACTCTCAGGGCCATGGTTTTCCCATTTGTCTAATGGGACTAGCTCAGTGGTTTCCTAATGTGGCTCGTCACCCCCAGCCCAGAGAGCACATTAGAAACAGACTGCGGCTTCCCATGAGCGCTCGGAATCGGGATGTACTTGGGACCTCCAACCTCTCCCAGCTCCTGCACTGCGGGCTACAGTTATGAGCAGCATAGTATACCTCATGGTGGCCACGAGGGGGCAGCAAAGCCCAAGCAATGCCAATCCTTCCTCTGGCTGGACTTGGCTTTCTTGGCAAAATCCTCACTCCACTGGAAGGGCATAGAAGCAATGATATTATTGTACATTGTATATTAATAATGTATACATTATTATAATGTATAATGTATAGATTAATAATAATGTATATTAATGAAGCACACTTAGCAGTTAGATTTTGATTTCTAAATACAATTCTCCACTAAGAAAAACCTAAGCTTTTTGGAAAAGCGGCTGATTCCAGGCATGGGGCAAAAAATTACAAGGTGGACCGGGATGTTTTGCTGCGCCAGGACGCACAGAAGAGCTCAAGGACTGTTGCAGACATAGTAAGGGACACAAGAGTCACCTTCACGGAGCTCCTGGTGGTTAAGTCTGAGAAAACCGAGCATCAGAATACTAGGGTGATCAATTATGACATAATCGAATGAAACAAAAAAAATGTGAGTCCATTTCGATAACAAAAGGCTAAGAACGTCACGACTCAGATGCATACTACTCAGTCATAAGCCTCTTTCTCTTGCCAGAGGAGAATAAAAGCGACCATTTCAAAGGATCTGGGGAAAAGGAGAGGAAACACGCAGTTCTACATACGTAATGTCATGAAGTAAAGGCTTCACTGAGAGAGGATAAGTTGCCAAACGAGAAAATACTTCTCTTCTTTATTGTGAGTTAGACAAGGTCTCCAAAACCAGTGGCTTAAAGTCCTGCAAGGACCCACAGGTATGTTTGCTCACCAATTTTTTTTTTAATTAGGAAATTGCACTTATATGCTAGAATTCCAGCTTCTCTTAAAACCCAGGCAATCTGACCTACATCTCCACATGGAAGCAATCAGCTAGAGCAAACAGCAGTCAGCCTGTTCGGCGGGCTCCGCATTCTGCAGCTCACCAGAGTCCCCACCAGTCCAGGCCCCCTGCACTGATTTCTGCCGCCTGCCTGACCCCCAGAGGCATGAGCGTTCCCGACTGCCAGTTTCTACTGTACAGCCTCTGAGAGGGAGTGTCTGTCATTAGGAGACAGGGTGTGTGTGTGTGTGTGTAACAGTAGTTGATTCAAAATTTCTTAGAATTGAGACAATGAAGAGGTGAACTTCCACTTGTAGAAACTAGATTTGGAGGGCCTCTTCCTGGACTTTACAGAAAAATTGAGAACATCAAAGCTCCCTTTCCTGGACCTGAAATGCCCAAACACCCCCCACTCTGCTTGATAGCAGTTGCCTCTTCTTTACCTATTTTGGGGTGGAGGGAAGGGATTGTTATGTAAAACAGGAGAAGCAGCTGGAACTGAAGAACATCCCCTAAGGGTAAGGAATAGTTTCCCAAAAATTCGATAGAAAGCTGTCTGATTGAGGCGCCTGGAGGCTCAATCCAACATCTGCCTTTGGCTCAGGTCAAGATCCCAGAGTCCTGGGGTGGAGTCCCATGTGGGGCTCCCTGCTCAGTGGGGAGTCTGCTTCTCTCTCTCCCTCTGCCCCTCCCTCTGCTCATGCTCTCTCTCTCTCTCTCTCAAATAAATAAATAAAATCTTTTTTAAAAAGAAAGCTTTCCAATTAATTTGTGAAGAGGGAGACTTTTTTAAAAAGATTTTATTATTTATTTATTTATTTATTTATTTATTTGAGAGAGAGCATGTACACACATGTGAGTGGGGGTGGGGTGGGGGAGGAGCAGAGGGGGCAGGAGGGAGGCGGAAAGAATCTCAAGCAGACCCTGCACTGAGCAGAGCCAACTCGGGGTTCCTTCTCAGCACCCTGAGATCATGACCTGAGGCAAAATGAAGAGTGGAGGATTTTCTTCTGAGGTCAAAGAGATTCATGTGAGAAAAAAAGTTCTCTTTGCCATTTTCCCTCTTGCTTTCTATCATGAATGCCGTCATGTGAAGTGATGCTCGGAGCTGCAACAGACATTTTGCCACCATGAAAAAAAAATCCCAACCCATGCTTCAATGGTCAGCTAATCTGGGACAAAGGAGATAAGAATATACAATGGGGAAAAGACAGTCTCTTTGCCAAATGACGTGGAGAAAACTGGACAGCTACATGCAAAAGAATGAAACTGGACCACTTTCTTACACCATATACAAAAAAAGACTCAAAATGGATTAAAACCTAAATGTAAGACCTGAAAGCATTAAATTCCTGAAAGGAAACACAGGCAATAATCTCTTAGAATTGGCCTTAGCAACATTTTTCTAGATATGTCTCCTGAGGCAAGAGAAACAAAAGCAAAATTAAACAATTTGGGACTATGCCAAAATAAAAAGCTTCTGCACAACAAAGGAAACCAACAAAACAAAAAGGCAACCTACTGAATGGGAGAAAATAGTTGCAAACGATATAGCTGCTAAGGGGCTAGAATCCAAAATATATAAAGAATTTATACAGCTCAACACACACAAAAAACCCATAAATAATCTGCTTTAAAAAGTGGGCAGAGGACCTGAATAGACAATTTTCCAAAAGAAGATCTACAGATGGCAGACACACGAAAAGATGGTCAGCATCACTAATTACCAGAGAAACGCGTATCAAAACCACGATAAGATACCACCTCACCCCAGTCAGAACGACTAGCACAAAGAGATAGGAAATAAGTGTTGGTGAGAATGTGGAGAAAAAGGAACCCTTGTACATTGTTGGTAGAAATGTAAATTGGTACAACCACTGTGGAAACCAGTATAGAAAAAAACTAAAAGGTGAAATACTGTATGATCTAGTTGTTTCACTTCTGGGTATATTCCAGAAGAAAACAAAAACACTAATTTGGAAAGACACATGCACCCTATGTTTATTGCAGCATTATTTACAATGGCCAAGATAGGGAAGCAGCCCAAGGGCCCATCCATAGATGAATGGATAAAGAAAACGTGATACACACACACACACACACACACACACACACTGGAATATTACTCAGCCATAAAAAGAATGAGATCTTGCCATTCATGACAACATGGGTGGACCTAGAGGGTACTTTGCTAAGTGAAATACGTCAGAGAAAGACAAGTAGCTCATGATTTCGCTTATATATGGAACGTAAAAAATAGAACAACAACAACAAAAGAGAAACAGAACTAGAATGAACAGGGGTGCCTGGGTGGCGCAGTCGTTAAGTGCCTGCCTTCGGCTCAGGGCGTGATCCTGGCGTTATGGGATCGAGCCCCACATCAGGCTCCTCCGCTATGAGCCTGCTTCTTCCTCTCCCACTCCCCCTGCTTGTGTTCCCTCTCTCGCTGGCTGTCTCTCTCTCTGTCGAATAAATAAATAAAATCTTAAAAAAAAAAAAAAAAAAAAGAAAAGAACTAGAATGAACAAACTAGTGGTTGTCAAATGGGGGGGTGGGGGGATGGGTGAAATAGGTGAAGGGGATTAAAAGGTACAATTTTCCAGTTATGAAAAAAGTTATAAAATAAGTCATGGGGATGAAAAGTACAGCTTGAGGCGTGTGCTCAGTATTGTCATAACTTTGTGTGGTGACGGAGGGTAACCACATGTACCGTGGTGAGCGTTGCATAACGTGTACCATTGGTGAGTCACGATGTTGTAGCCCTGAAACTAATATATCAACTATTTTTCAATTTAAAAAAAAACCTCAAAAGCCAACATGCTGAGGAAGTTCGAGTAGGAGGATAGACAGAAGATGGGCCTTGATGATAATGTTGACACAAGGCTAGGACGCCCCATATCTGATTTTCTTGTACGGAAATAATAAATATTCCTACCGTTTAAGCCACTGTGAGTGAGGTTTGCATCCCAAAGCACTCCTGAGGAGTACAGCTCCTTCTCCCGTGGACGAGGGGAGTGCCGCGTCTAGTGTGCAGCTGGTGGCTGCCCCTTTAATGAAAGCGTGTGTCTGCATGCTACGGACAAGGCAGTCACAGAAGCGTGGTCCACGCTCCCTCCTCCATCGGTCCTCACGGAGCGGCGGCAGCACCTTACGGAGAGGAGGAGTCCAAGAGCCCTACGTGGTGGTGAGCCAAGCAATGAGTGACGACCCTTGGGGCAGCTGTAAGTGGTAGGGGGGCCATTGGGCTCCACCACCAAGCAGACACCTGGAAAGAATGTAAGAAGAAAACCTCCTTTTTCCCCATGATGGGCAGCCTTAAAATCTGAGGGGGGTTGGTGATGCAAAGTGGTAAGAGAGTACAGAATAGTTATTAGTATGCAATAATAATAATACAGAGAACTCAAGTCTCGGGCGGCGTCACCTGACGAAGAACCACGGCATTTGACCACAGGCCCTTCCATCCTGTGTGAGTGGCCTGGTGACTTGTTGGTCTGTATTCATTTCTTTTCTTAGTTCAACAGAAATGTGTCGTCTTATTCAATGCCAATTAGTAGATCAAAATAGGATCATTTAGAGCCATTTAAGCAAGCTGATCTTTTTTTCTCTCTTTCTTGGGCCCCTGCCAGTGTTCTGCCATTTTAAGTATGGGAACACTGAGGTCTAAAAAAAATGAGTGTCTTAGCCAAGGTACACACAGCCATAAATGGCAGAGATAAGATGTGAACCAAGATCTCTGTCTTCTCATATAACATACTGCCTCGTTGACGATACATTTTAACTTAAAAGTTAGTGCAAGATGGAAGAAGTCTTGCTGCTCTTCTCAGGCAAACACAAGTGTGTGTAATGGAGGTTTTATGGGCAATGCCTTCACCAATTTCGATAGCAAGCCTAGCACACAACACGTGCTCAACAATGATTTGTGGGTGTGATTCAGACCACATAGCAAAGTTTGAGGCACAATTAGACAAAGATGTTATTTTCCAAATCATGCCCTTCCTTTTGGGGTCCAATCATGTCCGGAATAACTATGTGCCATCTATCATCAGAGGTGGCATAGACTAGTAATGGTTAAGAACGTGGGGCAGGATTGTTTAGGTTTGAAGCTCTGCGTTACCACTTGCTAGTTGTGTGACCTCCAGCAAGTTTCGTTTCTTTCTTTCTTTTTTCTTTCTTTCTTTCTTTCTTCTTTCTTTCTTTCTTTCTTTCTTTCTTTCTTTCTTTCTTCTCTCTTTTAAGATTATTTATTTATTTGACAGAGAGAGAGCACAAGCAGGGGGAGCAGCAGAGGGAGAGGGAGAAGCAGGCTCCCCGCTGAGCAAGGAACCTGAAGCAGGCCTCGATCCCAGGACCCCGAGATCATGATCTAAGTCAAAGACAGCCGCTTAACCGACTGAGCCACCCAGGTGCCTCATTCCAGCAAGTTTCTTAACACTTTGTGCCTCAGTCTCACTATTTGTAAATGTAAAATAATTTATTTTAAAAACCTAGGGTTGTTATGATGAATAAATTAGGAAATAAATGTATGATCTGTAGACTAGTACATAGTAAGCAGTAAGAGGCATTTAGATGTTGTTACTCTGTCTACCTGTAACTTGACCTTGACTAAGAGAGTGCCAACTTTGTATCCCAGTTTCCACCTCCAGACTGGAATTTAAAGCCCTGTGCTTGTCTCCCCTCTGTTCCCCTTTACCGGAATACTTCCTCTTTCTCCCCACTTCCCCTCTGCAGAAATTCCATTTCCCCAATGCCCCTTTACTCCTTGCCCCGTTCAGCGTCTGTCCCTCAGTCCACCCCATGACCCCTGAGAAGGCTCACCTCCTAGATCACTTTCACCCCTTGTCTTTCCTGAACTCCCAAAGCACCTGCTGTCAGAGCTCTGTCCTGCCTGCCTGTTGGCCAGCCTGTTGTGTGCGGCTGCCTTGTCCCATCACACAGACTGTCAGCCATGGCGTAGGGTACAGGGCAGGGGAATGTGTTACACGTCTTTCTCTGCAGCCTCTCCCATGTCCGCACGCACACACACACCCACACACACATACGCCCCTGTGTGTGTAATCAGTGCCCAGCACACCCCACTCTCATCCTCACTCCCACCCACCACCCGAACCTGTTCCCAAACTCTGCTTCTCTATTGACTTCTCTTCCATCAGCCCACAAATATGATCCAGAACATACAGACTTAAAATACAGAGGGGAGAAAACAAATAAATCAAAAACCTCCCCGGTTGAACAACCTTTCAGCTACTTTCCATTGTTCTGCTTTCTTTCATAGTCCATCGGCTTGAAAACTTGTCTATGCCTGTCCATAGTGGCTCTCAGATTCCTTTGACTATGACCCTAAGAAATACGTTTTTCATAGCAGCTCGGTGCACGCATGCTCAAACTATGTAAGCACACGCTGTCACATACATGCCCCTGGGTGCACGTAGTCACACATCAGCACACATGTTATGCATTTGAAGTGAACATTTCATAAAACATTACTCATGGGTTTTGCACTGAGATTTTTCTATTCCAGTCTATGCTGGATTATGCTGTTTCATTTTTTAAAAACTTGGCTGCTATAGACTGTATGTCTATAGACTATGGACTATGTGTCTGGCTTCCCTGCCCCCACCAAATTCATATGTTGGAAACTAACCTCGCACGCGTGCACGTGCTGTCTCTAAAATAAATAAATAAATCTTTAAAAAAAAAAGTCGAAGGAAGAAAAAAGGAGAAGGGCATGTCTTTTTCCTCGAAGAAGAGTCCCTACCGTTGCGCCCACCAATTCCCCTTCTCCACCGTGAGCCAGAACTTGGTCACAGAACGGCACAGAGCTGCAAGGGAGGGGAGTGTAATCTAACTTCTGGGTCGTTTTATGACAGATAATGAAGGGGAGATTAGACATTGGGGGCAACTCTCATTCTCTGCTCCACACAGCCAGCTTGTGATTTGGGCTCAGGTCATGATGTCATGGGTGGTGGGATTGGGCCCTGAGTGGGGCTCCGGACTCAGTGCAGAGTCTGCTTGGGATTCTGTCTCCCCCTCTCCCTCTGCGCCTAACAGACTGAGCCACCTAGGCACCCTTCCCTTCTACTGTTTGATGGCCAGAGTCCAAACAGCCACCTAGGACCCACTAATAGGTGGGAGTTTTCCCCCACCAAGCAATCTAGCTGGGGGTGTTGTCCTATGATTCAGCTCAATTCTGGTACTATCTACCTGGAGACAACATCAAATCCCACAGGTAAAGGGCTCAGTCCCATGAGACTATGGCTACTTCAGATATCAACTACAGGTCCAGGCTGTTACCTATGCTTCTGATCAACTGGCTATAATTTGGAGGCTCCCACAGCCCCCTCCTTTTTCCATTAATTTGCTAGGGTGTCTCACAGAACTCAGGAGACCCGTTTACTTACTGTATTACCCATGTATTATAAAAGGATGTAACTCAGAAACAGCCAGGTGGAAGAGATTCATAGGGCAAAGTATGTGGGGGTACTCTCTGAGTTCTCCCCTCTCCCCAAATCTCCACATGTTCACCAACCCAGTAGCTCTCCAAACCCCATCCTTCTGGAGTTTTATGGAGGCTTCATTATGTAAACACAACTGATTAAATCATTGGAAATTGAACTCAATCTCTGGCTTCTCACCCCTCCCCATAGGTGGGGGTGCGACTGAAAGTTCCAAACCTCTAATCACATGGTTTGCTCCCTGGGCAAACAGCCCCCATCCTTAGTTGCTTTCCAAAAGTCATCTCATTAATGTAAAGGCCTTTACCATCCTAATCACTTAGGAAATTCCAAGGATTTTAGGAGTTCTGTGCCAGAAACCAAATACAGATTTCTAATTATAAATCACAATATTACAGACCCCAAAGTGGAAACTGGGTATTGAGGAAAACAGAAAGATCCGGAAGGCCTGAGACTCTGATGAGCTTGCAGCCACCATTCCAGCACCATACTTGTATATAGAAGAGAACTATGCATGTTTTTGTAAACTGTTGTAATTTGGGATTTTCTCTCTCTTACACCCAAAACTGACTTACGAACTCAGGCTATATACCCTTCTGGATCGTTATTAACAAATATATCCTCTCTTTTTCAGAAACGAATCCATGTATGGTCCGTGGCTGGCTTTTTTACTCAACAGCGCATTCCTCCAACTCTCTCCCCTTCCACATTTAATTCACTTCCTACAACCTGTTAATTCTTCTTTTAGCCTTCAATCTCTCTCCACCCCCGCTGCACTCCCCTGGTCCAGGTCACCATAATTCTCAACTAATGCCAACTGAGCATTCTGCCTCCGCTCTTGCCTGTAGCTAGAACTAGGTCAGTCTGCAAGCCATTCTTCATTTTGTGTTCAGGTCATGGTATTAAAAACCCACATCTATGGGGCGCCTGGGTGGCACAGCGGTTAAGCATCTGCCTTCGGCTCAGGGCGTGATCCCGGCGTTATGGGATCGAGCCCCACATCAGGCTCCTCCGCTATGAGCCTGCTTCTTCCTCTCCCACTCCCCCTGCTTGTGTTCCCTCTCTCGCTGGCTGTCTCTCTCTGTCAAATCTTTAAAATCTTTAAAAAAAAAAAAAAACCCACATCTAGTCACGTCAATCCACACTTAAAACCCTTCTATACTTTCCTGATCTGAATAATATGAAATTTAAGCCCCTTAGTGGGCCCATAAAGCTCTGAGGCATTCCCTTTTTGCTCATCTCCCCAACTCCATTTTGGTCCATGCTATCCTTCTCTTGACCCACATCCTGTTTCTTAGTTCCTTGCAAGCATTTTCCACCTCTGTCATGCCCTTTGCAGCCTCTATAACAAGAAGTCTGGACTGTTCTTTCCACAATACATGCCCCACTGGTTCCTTCTGGTCTCTGCTAAAATGTCACCTCCTTAAAGAGACTTTTATCACAATCCGTAATTATATATGCTTCTGTTCACTGACTTGCATATTCTCTTCCCTTCCACTGGACTATAAGCTCAGGACCAAGATCCGTGTTTATTTCCGGTACCGCTCGATCCTCAGGAACAGCCAGGGATCTAGACAGAGAGGAGGCACTCAATAAATAAATACTCGCAAAACGTACGAGCCCTGACTGACAGTTCAGAGACTTGGTTCACGTACCACCTTACTATTTACAAGCTGTGCCAACTTGAGGAAATCCATCAGCCGTTCTGAGCCTATGTGGAACATGGGAAAATAAATCCTGCCCTGATTATCTCATAGGTTGTTGCAAAAATCAAATGAGATGATGTGAGGTAAAATTTTAAAGCTCTGAGCACAGGTGAGGGGTAATTTATTATTGGGGCAAGGAAAACTTAGGTGAGGACTTTGTATGAGAACCTACTTCCTCAAATATTTGTACATAAAACAGCCCTCTGTAAACTAGTCTGTCCAAGGCCTTGTCAATAATTATTGTTCATTCCTGGTCATTTCCCCCCATTGCTACAGCTTTAAAGGGTGAGTTTTCTTGGAAATACAAACCATAGCACTACTTAATCATCAATCCCAGTAAAAAAAGTCCTTTTGACTTGAGAATGAGGAGTTTAGTGACAGCTGTTAGCCGAAATGAAACTTTTTGCTAAGAACAATAAAAACTCAGCTCTCTCACCCCTTGATCTGCTTTGCTTAGTTTGTTAGTGATTGCTGGGGTGTGGTATTTACAGAAAAGTTGAGAAAAGTGTAGGGGGTGGCCTGTCTTTTCACGTTGGGATGCCTGTGTGGTGTAAGTAATCCTCTTTCCATCCCAGTCTAAACACGGTACTGAAACAAGATGTTTGTGCCAAAAAGAATTCCAGGAGGCATTATCCTGGTAGTAGGGGGTGTGTGGGGGGGAGTAAGGATGAGTGGGTTAAATAATAGAATCATCAGCCCCACGGAGTTTGGGCAGGGGGTGGAGGGCGCACTTTTGTTGCCCTGGATTACCAAAGAATGAATCGAAACTCCACTTTCCCTTTTCATAAGCACCGTGTTCGATCAGTATTTTTGCCATTTACACTACACAGAATGTGGTCATGTTTTCTCCTTATCGACACATCTATGCAAACAGATTTGAATTTTTTTAAATAAAAGTATGATTTGGGGATAATTTTAGATTTACAGAAAAAGCTGCACAAATACAGAGTTCCCCTATGCTGGGCACTCCTCTTCCCTGCTGCTGACACCTGACCTTTCTGGGGTACATTTGTCGCAATTTATAAACCAGTATGGATACACTATTATTAACTAAAGTCAATGCTTTATGCCGAGTGCCCTAGTTTTTACCTAGTGTCCTTTTTCTGCTGCAGGATCCCATCTGGGATTCCTTGCTGCAATTAATTGGGCTTGTTTTCGCACCAACACCAAAAAGTCTTTTTTTTTTTTTCTTTTAAAGTGAAGCCATCAACTTAAAATCAGGGACACATTTTACTTCTGAAGAGTGTAAGGCTCACGGAGGTATGTAGGGCTTTGCCAGGAAAACCATTTCCAGGGTAAGTTAATACTGTCCAAATTCGGATGGCGAGGCCCCAGCTAAAGACACTTTTTAAAGGAAAGGGAGTAAATATTTACCGAGAGGGCCCCTGGTAGAGGCTGGAGTTGGTAGTCGGGTGGGGGAAGGGCTGGAGATTTGGGATCTCTGGTGCCTCTGCCCTTAGTGAAAAGAGAATGTGCTTGAATCTCGGCCATCTGGATGATGGGGGAGGTCAGTCAGCCTCGGTTTCCCATTCTGTCACATGCAGATTTTGATACTCAAGCAGGATTGTAGAAAGGTTACATGCAAGTAGATGAAAGCTTCAGCGTTATGCCCAGCACACTGGGCCTTAGTAGACATTGTTGTTGGTTTATGATATTAAGAAAGGGAAAGAGGCATTTTGGAAACTTTTTGCTTAGCAGCTGCTTGTTTTCACTCATTGCCCCTAAGTAGAAATATCTCCTTACAACATCGATGTCCACAAACACATTCCAGAAACATTCCTCCCTCTGCTCTTTTTTGTAAATTTTCTTGAACTGGTATGGTATACGGTCTTTTCTTCCTATCCCATAAAAAACATACCAACCCTCAAGGCTCTGGTCAAATTTCTCCAAGAAGACTTCCCTGATGGTCTCAGGGCTGGGGAAAGGGGAGAATCGGGAAGATCTCTGAGTCTGGTTTCTCATCTGTAAAATGGGATTGAAAAGTCATAGTGTAGATTAAAGGATATGATATATACAAAATGCCAATCTGCATCTAGCACATAAAAATAATAACAAAATAGCTTTTCTTTTAGGTAGTAGCATTAAGAATAAAAAGAAGAGTAGAAAATCGATTAAGGGTTTAATAAGGGACAGGCCTTAGTGGTTGATTCCTTGTATGGAGTGGACGAGAGAGGGCGGTGTCAGGAACAGCACTTGGGTTCCTGAGTCTTTTTTTTGAGCAAGAGAGGTGAAGGTGTTTGTGGAGTTAGGGGCAAGAGTGTTTTGTTTTGCTTCGCTTTGTTTGAATGGAGTGTTGCAACTAGAAGACATAGCACTTAGTCCTGGGCATGTGGAATTTAACAAGTTCTTGGGAAGGCCAAATATCCAAACCGTGTTGACTATCTAGGTCTGGAGCTGAGGAGAGAGATCTTTGAGACTGGGACGTCAGACAGAGGTTAGCTGGAACCAGACAGGAAGAGGCTTGTACAGGAAGAAGCAGCAAGGACTAAGGATAAACCTTTGAGGAACATCGACAGTTATGGGAGGGGCGCTGGGGTGGCTCCGTCGGTTAGGCATCTGCCTTCAGCTCAGGTCCTGATCTCAGGGTCCTGGGATCGAGCCCCGCATCAGGCTCCCTGCTCAACAGGGCACCTGCTGCTCCCACCCCCTCCTCATTCTCTCTCTGTCAAATAAATAAAATCTTAAAGAAAAAAAAAGAAAGAAAGTTAAGGGAAATGCAGAGGGTGAAGAGTCCCAGAACGAGGCTCAGTCAGCTCCGGAGCTGAGAAACATCTGGCAGTAGTGAGAGGGAGACCGGGGAAAGGGACGTTTTAGGGTATGTTTGGGGGAAGGGATGGACTTGATCATGTTTACATATGCTCATAGAGGGGCACCTGGGTGATGCGGGTTAAGCATCTGTATCTTCGTTTTGGCTCAGATCATGATCTCAGGGTTCCCCTTCTCCCACCCCATCCCACCCTCCTCTGTGCTTTGGTTTCTCTCTCCCTCACCCCTGCCTCTCCTGCCACTCACAAGCTTCCTCTCTCTCTCTCTCAAATAAATATATCTTTAAATGCTTATACAAAAGTTGCTAGTGAGAAACATGGGCTGAATACAGATGGGGAAGGGGTTCCTTCAGGAAAGAGAAGAGCTGACAGAGGAGGGGGTGAAATGAGGATGTGTAGAAAGACTGGGTGTGGTTATGGGTAAGTTTTTACATGGGGCAGTAGGAACTTGGCCTGATAGTTTTCTACCATCTCTCCTCTCACAAATGTTTAAGTAAGTGTTTCTCAAAGGGGGATCTGGGGAACCTTGGGAGTTCCCAAGACCCTCCCATAACTATACACTGGGACTTTCCAGGCGTTACATGTGTCACGGTGTCTCCATCTGATGACTAAGGGAATATGTGCTTATAGAGTCTGTGTTTCTTAGAATATTCTAAGATAGGGCACCTGTGTGGCTCAGTCGGTGAAGCATCCGCCTTCAGCTCAAGTCATGATCCCAGGGTCCTGGGATCGAGTCCCACATTGGGCTCCCTGCTCAGCGGGGAACCTGCTTTTCCCTCTCGCTCTACTCCTCCCCCCTGCTTGTGCTCTCTCTCTTGTTCTTGCTCTCTTTCTAATAAATAAATAAGATCTTTTAAAAAAAGAATATTCTGGGGCGCCTGGGTGGCACAGCGGTTAAGCGTCTGCCTTCAGCTCAGGGCGTGATCCCGGCGTTATGGGATCGAGCCCCACATCAGGCTCCTCCGCTATGAGCCTGCTTCTTCCTCTCCCACTCCCCCTGCTTGTGTTCCCTCTCGCTGGCTGTCTCTATCTCTGTCGAATAAATAAATAAAAATCTTTAAAAAAAATAAAAATAAAAATAAAAAAAGAATATTCTAAGATAGATTTAGATTTATGTGCATTTTTAGCGTTTAACTCAGTTTTTTTCCCTCAGTACTTCTACTGTGCTCTTACTTTGTCTCTTCAGTTATACCTGCTGTAACATCAGTAACCTCATTATCTTCCAATATATTGTTGTTTTGAAATCCCAAGTTTTCCTTGGGCCTATGCCAAAACACAAGAAGTGAGCATACTGTGTCGTCTTGCTTAGCCATAAATATTTCAAATTGAAAATGTTCTGCACTGCAAGATTTTACCAAAACCTGCTGTTATTTTGAGTTTTATATTTAATTTTAAAGTAAAAGAAAATGTGCTTGTCATATCTATTTTTTATATTTAAGGTTCAATTGTTGACTTTTGAGAGGAAGACTAGAAGACTCCCTTTGTCGACTCACAGCTACACGGTCTCCTTCTAAAGATGCTAAAACATCTCTGATTCGCAGGAGGGAGGAATATACCCCTCCCAAAAGACCCCCCCAGATGGGTGTAACTGTAAATAAGAAAGAAAATCTATCAAAAGTTATTTCTCCCCTCAGCCTTATGGATGTCAGTAATTTACCTTTATTGGCTTACACAACAGACCATTTTTGGATAGTATCATGGTTCCAGTGGAATTGTGCTATCATTTTGAAATTAACCATTCAGAGTGTAAAGAAAGGAACTGGGTTTTTAAGACATGGATGTGATGCAGTCTTTAAGAAGTAAGAAGTGTTTGTCACAACCTTTCGGACTAGAGATGAAAAGGCCACTAAAGCGTATCCTGCAGAGTAAGTTAGCATACTGCCTCACCTAACAAATACACTCCATAGCAGACAGACTAATTAAAACCCTGTCCACGTGACATTGATGGGTGAAAGGTCAGTAAAAGAAATCACGACAGCGCCACTTTCCAAAGATAGAGTAAATCATTCAAATCATGTGCAAAATTGTACTTTTGCTTAGAAAAGGGACAAGTCTACAGAAATGCCTGGACTTTCTGTTCTGCTTGTATTTGTCTAGTATTCACCGCAACAAATCATCAACAAAGTTACCTGAATTCTTGACAACAAACACAAGCGTTGCTGAAATATTTCAAGTGTTGAATCCAGCTGTCTTCTCTTCAACTAACCATTAAAGAGATTTGCAAAAATGTAAAACAGTGGTACTCTTTTGGGTTTTTGTTTTGTAATATACACTTAATTATTAAAAACATGGCATTTACATTGCTATTTGATGAAATTGTTCTAAAATGAAGTGATGAGGGGTGCCTGGGTGGCACAGTCCTTAAGCGTCTGCCTTTGGCTCACAGCGTGATCCCAGTGTTCTGGGATCGAGCCCCACATCGGGCTCCTCCACTAGGAGCCTGCTCCTTCCTCTCCCACTCTGTCTGCTTGTGTTCCCTCTCTCGCTGGCTGTCTCTGTCAAATAAATAAATAAAATCTTAAAAAAAATTCTAAAATGAAGTGATGAATAAATATTTTTCTCAGTCTCAATCTCTTCTACAGAAAATATCAACAGATAAAACCTGTAGTTACTAAAAGTCTTTTAGATATTTCAGAGTGTAAAGGGGTTTTAATACCGGTTGGAGGATCACTGGGGTGGAAGACTTTGGAGCGTAATAATGGTTTTAAAGAATCATTAATTTTTTTTCTTGTAATATTAAAAAACATAAAGCTCTATTAGAGAATTCTTATTTGTTGGGATTTGGTTAAGTGAGTTTTTACCAGTTTATTCAAGGGGAACAGGATGGTGTAGTAGAATTAGGTGAGCCTGAATTTGTTTTTTTGTTGTTCTTTTTTTTTTTTTTAAGATTTTATTTATTTATTTGACAGAGAGACAGCCAGCAAGAGAGGGAACACAACAGGGGAAGTGGAAGAGGAAGAGGAAGAGGCAGGCTCCCAGCGGAGGAGGAGGAGCCGGATGTGGGACTAGATCCCAGGACCCCTGGATCACGCCCTGAGCTGAAAGCAGACGCATAACAACTGAGCCCCCCAGAGGCCCCTAGATGAACCTGAATTTGAATTCCAGCTCAGGTAACCATGGAAAATCGCCCAAACTCCCAGCCTCAGTTTTGGCATCTGTTTGTGGGGATAATAGTATCTACATTAGATGGGTTACTGTGAGGATAAAACTCATGTGAGTCTTTGTTACTTAAAGTGTGTTCCATGAACCAACAGGAGGTTAGCAATGCTGCATAACAGAGCTCTGAATTATGATCCGGGCATTCTGATGAGATCCCCACCCAGCAGAATGCACCCAGCAGAATGCCTGCCTGCCACATATTTTAGTGTTTGTTTATTTATTTATTTATTTATTTATTTATTTATTTATTTATTATTCTTCAGCTGATAGATAATAACTATTTTGGTCTTTTGGACTAAAGTAATTGGTTTGACTTGGAAAAACACATTTGATCAGTTTATTTAGTCTCTTTTTCTTAATTTTTGATCTAAGTTATCCTTCAACTAATTTGAAAGATCAGTAACTTCGAGGCTTATGGTCTAGGCTCTAGAGTGTCTCTGTCTCTCCTTTTAATTTATTTAATTCACTCAACACAAATCAAATACCCAGTGTGTGTTCGCAACTATGCAAGCCACTAGGGAGAGAGTATGCAAAATGGACATGGCCGTCACGCCTGCGACACTCAGCTAAAAGAGACACGAAAATGAGCCAACACGTGGCACGTGTAGTTCTCAAGATGTAAAGCTTTGTGAATATCAGGAGTAGTGTACACTTAAAAAAAATTTTACAGAGTAGTTTTTCCTTTTCTGGGTTTTCTTAACTTCTCTTTTTTTCCTTCCCTCTCTCTCTCTCTTTCTCTTTTTTCTCTCTTTTGTTCTTTTATTTTTTTCCCCCAATTTGAAAGTAGTTGTTTATTAACTGACCAGATTACAGAAATAATCATGGCGGATACCTTAGCTCATCCTTCTAATAAGCCTGTCCATCTGGTCTTTCCTGTTGCCAGCATCTCCACCTTCTACAAAAGGGGCAATGTTTTTCTTCACTCCCCCTTGTGGAGAAGATCATCTGAAGGGCCATAAGAAGTTGTTTGCTTCTTTGACACGTTTTCCAACAGTATAGATCTTATGAATCAGATCCTCCATGCAGATGATGCCATGTTGACCAAGAGATCAAGCAATCAATGTGTTCTCTGTCAGGACAATTCGCTTCTTGTTGATTTTGGCCGTAACAATGCTTGGGGATCAATTCATTCACTGACCTCAGGTTTGGATCCCCTCAGGCTCTATATGGCTCCACAATCCTTAGCATGTTAACTGGAGCCTAACAAAGGTGCCATTGATGATCTGGCAAAGGTGAAGAAGCTGCAACACCTTTCGAACCTTTCAGCTCTGATCCTGAGGACAAACGCGTTTGGGTCTTGCAGGTACGTAGCAATTGCCAGCTTTTCTTGCCATGCTACCCATTCGAATCTCAGCTCTGAGCAGCTGCCTATATTCCTTGTGGAATATATATATATATATATATATATATATATATATATATATATATTCCAGTATACCTATTCCACATATATATAATATATATTATAATATATAATAATATATAATATATTATAATATATAGTATATGTTATAATATATATATATATATATTCCTTTTTCATAGGTAAGCTCCCTCCTTGCCTTTCAAAGCATCTTTTGGGCAAACTTCTTTCTCAGATGTTGATCTTCAACTCTGCAAAATTCCTTTGCTTTTTTTTAAGGGTTTCTGGCACAGCAGAAACCTTCTTTTTCTGCTCTTCTGCACCCTCCCTGATAGCAGCCGGAAAAGAGAAAGGTCTCTCTCTCTCTCTTTTTTTCTCACGTAAACTCTACCCCCAACATGAGGCTTGAGCTCATGACCCGGAGATCAAGAGTCGCGTGCTCTACTGACTGAACCAGTCAGGCACCCCATTAACTTTTCTTAATTTAGAAAAACTCTATTTATATCATATATATATAATGCTTCTTGTTTTGAATTCTATAGTGATTTATGATAATATTGCTTACCACAAATTTTTTTCATTTGGTCATAATTTTGACCATTGCTGGATCTTTAACTCTTCTAACATGTGAGTTATTTTTCCAATTTACTTAAATTAAAAAGTATATTTTAATTAAGATAAAAAAACACCTATAAAATTTTCCATCTTGATCATTTGCCATTCAGTAATGTTAGCCACTTTCACATTGCTGCACGACAAATCTCTAGGACTTTTTCATCTTGTAAGACTGAAACTCTGTGCCCATTGCACAACTCCATTTCCCCCTCACCCCAGGCCTCGGCAACCGCAATTCTACTTTCTGTTTCTGTGAATTTGACTCTGTTAGATACCTAATATAAGTGGAATCATATAGTATTTGTCTTTTTATTGTTAGCTTATTTCACATAGCATAATGTCCTTGAAGTTCATTCATGTTGAGCATGTGGCAAGATTTCTTTCCGTAAAGCTGAATAATAATCCATTGTGTGTATATGCCACATTTTCTTTCTTCATTCATCCATCGATAGACATTTGGGTTGCAGAAGCTATTGTGAATAATGTGAATGATGTGAATGGGACTACCTCTCGGCTATTGTGAATAATGCTGCAACGAGCACGAGCGTGCCTGTGAAGGACTTTGACTCCAAATGTAGACACTAGTCCACTCCCATGCCTGAAAATCGGTCTTGACTGTAAGTAAGAAATGTGGGCTTGGGCTAGCAGGGAGGGAAAAGTGGGTGGCTTCTGCTCAGGATCTCCTCTCTGGATGTCCAGGCAACAGCAGGGGGAAGGAGAAAACCGCCTGAATCACTCAGAGCAAAGAGTTTCTTGTCTAAAATGTTGTATGCCTACCATGTACAAAACGCCATGCTAAGTACTTTCATATGCATTGAGGGGGAAATGTGGAGGGTTTCCTGGATTAAGATCATTATGACAATGAAGATTCCCCCCCCCCAATTTCCCAGGATCATGTCTAAATAATAATGAAAATAGTGATCACCGGTGTCAGGAACAGGCCCAGCAGGGGAGGATAGCAGAACCTTATCTGGAGAGAGGCCTTGTGTTCTTTGGAAAGATAATTACACTGAAAATAGAAAAATTCAAACTTCAAATATGATGTAAACTACTGAAATTTAAGCTTAGCAACTTTTTTTTTTTACCCCTCCTGACTATTGGGGCATGGATTATGGATAATAAAGAAATGTGGGTCTCTGTGGCTAAACGACCAATCCCTTAAAGCAGCAGAAACCCTTACCAGAGTTCTACCTGATGTTCTTTACTCCTAAGTTGCTGGTTAAATGAATTGTTTCTGTTGAAAGCTAGTCTTTCAAGAAATTTAGTTTCACTTGGGCACCCCAGAGTCTGTATCTGGGCTCCCAAGTCATGGCTGTAGATGACATTCCTAAGAAAATCAGTTTATACACAAAGGTCAAGAGCAACTTTGAGCTTCCCTGGGGACTAGTGATATATACGCCTTCAAGGAAGGAAAGGAAAAGCATTATAAGCTTGAACTGCTTAAACTGCCTTTCACTGATTTCTTTTAGTCCATCATTTCAGTCCTTAGTGAAGAGAAGGATTACTGCAGACTCAACTTGTTGGTACCACTTTACCGGAGCTCCTTTACTTGTCACCAAAGGAAATGTCATTATTTACGGCAGAGGTGAGCAGAAAAGGCACTGGCCGGAGAGTCAGAGATGGGTTCTAGTTCCAGCTTGGCCACTAAGCAGCTGGGTGGCGTTAGACATGTGCCATCCCCTCTCGAATATCAGTTTACCTTCTATAAATTCCAGTAGCACTTGGACTAGAAGCTCCAACCCTTTCAGCTCTGACATTCTGTGAATTAATGAGATCACTTAACCACTGTGTCCGCTCTACTTTTTATTTGGCATTTGTTCATTTGGTACATATATACATATATAAAAATCTGTACAGGGTAAAAATACAAAATAAGTATTTCTTTATAAGTTATGCAATTAAACAGCTACCTTTTTAAAGTTTAAAAGCCATTGCAAAAAAGAGAGAGAGAGAAGAAAGTCTAATCAGTCCTTTATAGTCATTCACAATAAACATTGGTATAAAATATCCATACAACACATGTGTACAAAATAGTGTACAGTTCATAAAAGCTGTGCAAAGACAGCAAAGTTCAGTAAAAAAAAAAAAAATCAAAATCAAAGAGGCTTGAGGGTTCTCTCTCTGCTCCCATCATGCCCAGTGTTCAAGAGCCTTGCAGGTCAGTGAAATCTCCCCAGAAATAATAAAAGGGCACAAGGTAGAGTGCTTGGTGCATATACTATGCATACAGAAATTATAAAGAAAAAGCTTTAAAACTTGCCTACAGAAATAGAGATGGACTTTTCCCTCAACGACTCACTCCTGTTGCCCAGAGGCCACTGGGAATATGACAGAAAAGACTCAATATTTATGTTGTGCCTTAGACCAGAAGGGGTGTAGGTGTGTGTGTGTGTGTGTGTGTGTACATTAAAAAAATATATACTTGAGATTTCTGAGGGAGCTGCTATGGAAAGACTGGGTTACCAGACCCACCGGGTAGGAGACCCTCCAAGCTAAGATAGGAAGGGGGAGGCATCTAGGAAGTCAGAGGTCTTGGAGTTATATGCTTAGATGTTGAGACTGCTAACGCTGTTTCCTTCGCCATTAAGAGTTTTCTCCGCTCTTGAGTTGCGGCCGCTAAAGACCTGCAGAGTGGCTCACAGCTAAACCGGGCTATCGGTGTGAACGCCCCCTCTGTGTTTAAAATAGCTTGCAATAAGCAAGATAGGAGCTCCGATGGAAAAGTTAAGGCTGGGACCAAGACCTAAGTTTCACTTAACGTGGAAAGAGCTGTTGGGGGGGGGGGACGCCATTTTGGGCAATGCAAGGGGCTGGGGCGCCCCGGACGAGGTGGCGGTTCTGCAAAGAGGAGTAGCGGCGTCTGGGCTGCGGGACCTAAGCGGACAAGCAGACGGAATCCCGCCTCTTCAATTTCAAAGCACTTCTAAACAGTACCCAGGCGGCGGGGAGGGCTTCTAAGACACCGTGATCTCCTCCTCTTCGCCCTCTTCATCCTCTTCGGAGTCGGAGAAGTCCGAAGGCTTGCCGGGGCTGCTCGAGTGCGCGGGCGAGGCGGGCAGCGGCCCTTCCAGCCGCGGGTCCCGCAGGTGCCGAGGGTCGGGGGACGCGTGATAGACTAGGCGGTGGCGGGGGCTGCCCGGGCCCTCGTCTTCCTCCTCGTCGTCCCCCGGGCCCTTCTGGCCCACGTCGCTAAGGTCCGGGTGCGGATTGAGTTTGGTGGGAAGGGTCTGCTCTCGGCAGCCCCCGCTAGACAGGAGCTCGCGCTCCTTGGAGTTCCGCCACTTCATGCGTCGGTTCTGGAACCAGATTTTCACCTGGGGCGCCGGGGGAGAGAAAGTGGGGGACAAGCAGAGGTTAGCGCAGGCCCTTCCCACCAAGCCCCTGGGAGAGGGGCGCCGGCGGGACCACAGCGGAGGGTAGGAGGCTCTGTCGTTCTCCCTCTCCTTGCCCTCTGCCCACGCCCTGATGTGGGTTCAGATGGCTCAAGGCACTCAGCCTATCCTCACCCCCTCCTCGGTTCCTCGCTCCTCTAGCCCCATCCTCTGACCTCTGACCCGGACGGCCGCGGGGGGTGGGGGCGCTGAGCCCCGGAGCTCAGGACTGGGAGAGAAGCGGGCTGTCCCGAGGAGCCTCAAGCAAGCTGGGCGGTGCACGCATTCCCTCTCTAGACCTTACTTTCCCCATCCGTACAATGGGACCTAACCGGTTTCAGAGAACCCTCCCAATTGTATGATGCGTGCGGGAAGGGTGAAGCGTGGGGGCTGGGGCTGTGGGGAGACCGCCCTCACTTGTGAGTCTTTCAAGCCCAACTTGGCCGCCAGCTTCTTGCGGTCGGGCTTGCTGATGTACTTCTGCTTCTGGAACATCTTCTCCAGCGCCTTGCGCTGCACGTCGGAGAACACGGCTCGACGCAACATGCCCCGGCGAGGCTTGCCGCGGGCCGCAAGCGGCCAGGAGAAGGTCCCCGGGATGGGCACGACGCTCGAGGACGCTGCGGAGGGGTAGGGGGTGAGGGGTTGCGAGTGAGTGGGCGGCGTCCCGCAGGGGCAGTAGCTTCTGCCCCTCTCTAGTGGCCTCCCTCGGTTTTTCTCTCTGATCCCTTCATCTTTTTAAAGCTCCCCCTTTTTTCCTCTTGGAGAATAGGGCAGGAACCTACAAACCTGCGAGAGTGAAAGGCGCTTTCCGCCCAAATAACTTTCCCTTTCAACCAAGCAAACCCGGATTAGGTAAAACCACGGAAACACAGAAAACAGCCCCCACAATAGCCTGTTTCGTTTTTCCATTCAACGGCCTCAGGGGAACAGTCTCAAGGGAACAAACCTTCGTATATCAGCTAAAATAGCAACGGAAAAACATAAATTACAAAAATAAAAATAAAATATACAGTTGAGGCCACTGGGTTTCCCCCTGAAGCTTTTATCACCTTGGTGGCTTTTGCATTCTTTAGATGAAAATGAGGTGCTTTACTGATTTGACAGAAGAAAATCCGCTTTGGATTTTTTTTTGAAAAATCCAATCAGCATTCATCTTTTTCATATTAATCTTTCCTCCCCTCCCCCACAAAACGTAAAGAATTTGGCCCGAATACATGAAAAGTGGCAGCTAATTAGCACATTGACCGCTCCCCAATGGGTATTGGCATGATAAAAAGGGGGAGAGTTTTGCTTTAAGGGAGGGAAAAAAAAACCCAAAAAGAAACAGAGACTCTAATGAAGCGTGAATGGTAATTGTGTAGTAATGAACTAACAGAAAAAGACTGAGGACAAGCAGCGAAAGCCATATATTACTGGGACAAAAGAGATTTACACTTTCAAACTAAACACAACTGCAGGCCAAGACCATTGGGAGAATACTGATGGCAGAGGCTTCTCTTCCCGGAATCATTTTCATTAAATGGACATGAAAAGCTATTTATAAAGCTCGGGTGGTTTTTGTTAGAGCATTGAGATGAGGGAGAAAGGGAGCAAATTCCATTATCAGCAGCAGCATGAATGGTGGTGGGGGGCTGTTGGTGAATTCTCTCTCCCCCTTTTAAAAATCAATTGCTTGTTTCTTTCGCTGATATTTGGGAGTGTTGCCGTGGTTTTACCCATCCCCCACCGTCCATGCCCAGTCTCTCTCCTCTTTATAGGCTCTCCTCTGTCTCCTGAGTCTTGACCGGTTGCAGAGTTTTTGAGCTCTAGTTTGAGTCACCACTGGGATTGCAGGACGAAAACCTCCTGTAAACTGTGTAAGGTGTTTCACCTTTAAACTGGGACCCAATTACGGGCTTCCCTCACACTTCTTATTTTACAAGCTCGAGATCTTTAAAAAATAAGGCGGTGGGGGAAGGGTCTGAGAAGAGGTTGGGAAATCAGGTTGGAAATAGAAGGTTGGATTTGTGGGAGGATCTAGTCCCCCTCCCCCTGGACGACCCCAGGCATCCCACACAAGAGGGCACCCCATGTGGTCTTGTGAAAAGCCCGAAGCCCTGAATGAGTCTTAAAGAGAAATTAGCCCCGGCTGGTAGGTGTCTCTCGGCGGCGTGGAGGGGCGAGGGCCGATCTGTGTGTGGCTGCCCGGAGGAGCTGACCAATTGGTCATGGTGCTGAAACCTTTGTGGGGAATCGTGGCCAAGTGCACTGACTCTGTGGGAAAACGGCGGCGTGAAGGGATGCCAACAGCTCCTCGCCGGGAAGGGAACCGCCTCAAATTGGGACCATGACAATTCCTGCTAATTTGTAGAGCAGGGAATTGGTGCAAAGTGTCAAGCAGTCACTGCTTGTGCTAAATAGGGCATCAAATTGGCGCGACGGATTCGTGAATGTTGTACGCCTTGCAACCTCTGAACCAGAGCATAACCCCGAGGGGTGGACGGAGAAATATGGCTTCAGAGCAGGGAGAGACGGGCTGGGGCTGGGGCGCCGCCCCCCAGGAAGGGGGACGAGACCTACCTGGGAAATAAGAAGATCTGATGAAAGGCTGGAAGGAGCCTTCAAAGTAGGGAAAGGCGAAGGTCTTGGGAGGAACGCTCTGGAGCAAGGCGGGGGATGTTTCTGGCAGAGAATAAAGGAGGAAGGAAAAGGAGGGAGACAGAAAGGGAATTTGATTAGGTACTTGATTATTGTACAGAACATTGAATACATGATATGATTAACCCTTCAGCTTCAAAGGCGTCTTCCTCAGTGATTTGACAGAGTAAAAGAAATCTTTTCCTAACATTGTGCCATCTGTGGATATCCTTCCACCCTTCCCCCCGCCCCCCCCCACAAGAATCGGTCCCCTGTCCCCAATCTCATCCTGGGCATTAGCGACATAGGTAGTATTGGGGCGGGGTAGAAAAGAATTGCAGGTCCATAATACTAGCTAAACCAGTAAATATATTGTCTTGGGTTTTAAAAACTGGCTTCCAGAAGTTCGAGGGCAGAAACACTGACGCCTAGGGGCGTGTGCTCTCTCCAACTGCAGGTGCTCAAGTTCATTATGAGGGTGGGGCGAACCTGGAGCTTTTCTTCCCGGGAATTGGCTGGACCTAAGTCTCACATTGCGCGACGTGAGGCTTCGGGGATCTTGCGTAAGTGCGTGCGCGGATGTGTTAGTGGGTGTCCGCTGCATACAGGAAACCGAAGCCAGAAGGACTCGCACCTGGACCGGCCCTCAGCGTTTTGCGCTTACTTACCGGTTCTGGGAGCAGAGGAGAGGATGGCGTTCACCCCAAACTTCAGAAACGTGGACTCACTGGCAGGGGAGGCGGCCGTCTGAGGTGAACCGTCCGGTCGGCTGCCCGGACCCGGGGAGCCCAGGTCTGAGGTCCCGGTGTCTGTGAGAGTCGCGGGGGCCCCCTGCCTAGGGGGCGACATGCTGGCCGTGGGTAAGCTGCGGGGCAGGTAAGCGGGAGGCCGGCTGATGCGGATCAGATCCTCCACCAGGAAGCTCGAGTGGCCAGAAAATGCCGACTGCAGAGATTGGGGCAGCGTTAAGGTGGGCGTGGGGCGCAGGAGGCTGGGGTACCCGGCGGGGGGTGCGAGGAGGCCGGGGAACATCATGTTAGCCGCGGGCGGGCGGAATAACCCTTCTTCCAGTGGCCGGAGGGTAAATGCCTCGCTTCCCGCCCCTCCCGCCCCCGTAGTGCCCTCTCTCTTGGGCAAACGTCTCCAAGTAACGATCCCACTTGGGCGTCTGCGAGTACTCCGTGGTCCTCCCGTCGAGGTGATGGTTTTATAGTGGCCCGCCCGTTAAAGCGCTTTGAAAAGTGACAGCTCTGACAATGAAGTTCAACAAAGTTCTCCACTCGAGCTTCATTCGCCAGCGGCTCTGGGCGCTCTGATTGGCGCAGGGGTGCAATTTATGATTGGATTAGTCTTCATAAGCATGGCCCGCACAATGGGCCGGCAACAAAGGCTGGCTCGCATCAATTCTGCATATCGACCGCCTCTTTGCAATACAGTGCGCCCCCAAAGCTCTCGCCGGGAGTTTTTGTTCCGAAGCAACACCCGGGCTAATTAAATGCCTATTTAGAAGTTTCAGATGACATCTTGCCTCATAGAAAAGGAATTATTTAAAGAACGCACTAAATTTATTTGCAGCTCCCCTGCTGAGCCTGGAAAATAAATCAATAAATATTCATAGAAATTCATCTCCAGGCAATCAGTAAAATAACCCTCCCCCTTGTGGGGTGGGCAATGGAAAATTTCAAGTCAGTGAACATGAAAATATACTCCCTTCTTCGTCTCTAGCCCTACAGGCTACTCCAGCTGAGGCATAAAGCAGATGTGAGGGGTGGGTAAAATCAGTGTTTGTGGGGTGCCATTCTAACAACACAGGGAGATTGGAATTAATGCTTTGGGTTATTGGGTGTGGGTCCATAGGATGGAGGGGGAGGTGTTGGCTTATTTCGTGTAGGGAAACTAATGGAGTTTGAGAGAGTTGGTAGATACCTGAATGATAAAATGTGTCTCCTTCTGCAAACTCCCAGCAACTTGGAAAACGATTTTCAGCGACATTTCTCTAGAAGTGTCACTAAGGAGCACTCCGCAGCTTGCTGGCCTGGGAGAGGATCAGAGAGCAGCAAAGCATCAAGGCTAGGCGGCGGTATTCCACTTGAACGGGGCTTACTACTACCAGAAGCAGCCTCAAGCCAGGTGACTTGAACGCTGGAACAGTACGCTTGCTGGCCCCTTTCCAACCTCAAGGAGCTTTCTGCAGTTTCATTTGTAACTTACCGCCTGGACTTTTAAAACCATAGCAGCTAAGGCTGAGGGTTCTACCCATTGCAGGGCGCTTAACTTGGCCAAAGTTTTGAAGCCTCTTAATTAACTGCAGTGTACAAGCGTGTGAAAACAGCGCGAAGAAGGCCATTCCCAAGAATGCTGGCCCACAGTCAGGAGAGTCTATGCTTAATCTGGGGCCTCAAACTAGAATCTTCCTGGAGCTAGTCCTTCGCTTTACCCTGGGTTGGGGCTGGGGTGGTGCTGAACCTCAATTCCCCAGTTTCTCTGTTCGGCGAGATAACAGATGTGTTAAATGTCCCATTCATTTCTTTGGTGTGGCTGAACCTCCCCAAAGAGAAGTGTGCAGCCCCGCCAGGCCGCCCTGATCCTATTAACCATGAACTAACTGTCACCTTCAGCTGGTTTTCCTTTTTGCTTTTTAACACAAAGCTTTCTCAAAAATCTTATTAACCAGCTTTATTTCTCTCGATGGTTTTGTTCAGGGCGTTTTATGTTGATGATCTCCATGTCGCTGCTTTAACCATTCAATAAAAGTGCATCTGCTATTTATATCACATTAAACCAGAAACGGAGCCCGCTAAAGCTCTCCCTTGATTCAAATTAAAAAGTTATTTAGGGCCGGGCTCTGGAGCCGAATTATAATGCCCGAAGATGACGCAAGTATGGAGTTTCTGAGCTCTAGACACTTATGGAGGCGTACTGGGCGGCAGGCGGCAGAAAACCTCTATGGAAAGGAACAACTTTTAAATAAGTGGCTATTTGAATATGCGAAATGAATTCCTCGGGTTAATTGGAGTCCCCGGAAACGGTCGAGGGACATCTGTGACGAACTTCAAAAATTTCTCTTTTTTAGGTTTTGCAATAAAATAGGGGAGCAAAGTCTAAACTGTTTGAACACCTGGACTTTAAGCTTACCACAGACAAAGTTTTCCGTCGCTATCAATTCCCCACTACCCTTGTCCCCAACTGCTTTCTGGAAGCTGGAAGACCGGCTCTGGTTTTTGCATTCTCTCCCTCCAACTCTTCTCAGGTCCAATTCTCCTCTTCCTCCTCCTTCCCTCTCCCCAACCTTCCTCCTCTGACTCCCTCCTTCTCTCCCTCCTTCTTTCTCTTCCCCCCTCCTGGAGCAGTAGCCAGTTCCCAAGGTAGAGGAAAGCGATGACTACAGGTGTTGGATTACCCATCAGTGAAGCGCTTGCCCAGTCTTACCTAGGGTCGGAATAGCGCCTCCGTTTGCAGGGCTTTTCTGGGGGGGAGGGGAGGAGCACTAAGAACGCAAAATTAGTCCGGAGCCCTCCTAGCGCCATCCTCTTCCCTAGGCCTCTTCTCGTAGGGCATTTCTCTCGGTGTAGTTTTTAGTTATTTTCCTGCCCACTGACACGCTCCATGCGCCCCCACCATTACTACGCGCGCGCGCGCGCGCGCGCGCGCACACACACACACACACACACACACATCCCGGTCATTCTGCCTTACTATAGACTAACTGCTGCTAACTTCTCTGCTTTTAAAAAGGGGCCCTGACATTTTTGGAAGCAACCCCTTGCTGCGACCCACGTGGACCCTGCCTCCAGCGGTCTGTCTGCCGAGCCCCCTGAAGCATTCCTAAGGCGCAAAGAGGAAAAGTGAGGGCGGGGGCGAGGGCTGGCCGCCCTTGAAAAGGCAGAATAAATCCTAAGGAAGCAAGAAATCGGACGAAAGGATCTTACTTTAAGTGATCTCCTTGAACGCGTCTTTTCAAACCCCGCGATAGCCTAAGGGGCTGCACGGCGCGGCGGCTGCGGCTAAGACCTGTGACTAATGCCGTTTGACCTGAGCCCATGGGGTTTTGTGCGTCCTGCCATTCATGGTAATGTCGTTATCTTCAAGTGTATTTCAAAGAAGTCACTCACGTCCTCTCTCCCAGAGCTGGGTTGTCTATTTCTCTTTCAAGGGAAAAACCGCGAGTGGAAAATTGAGACCCGGAGGCCCTGGCTGACGTTTAAGGTCCTTGCCTGCGCCAAAGGCTCTACTGCTCGCTGGGGGAGCCCACAGCTGGGATGGCCCGGACTCCTGGGGCCTACGAGGCCAAAGCGGCCGGAGCGTCCCTTGGGACCATAGGCTGGGCTCTCGGAACCCGCTCTGGGGATTTTTTTCCTCCCCGCCAGTGGGGAGCGGGCGGGTCCCAGCCCCACGCACCGCGCTCTCCCAGTCGTGAGGCCCTCCCCAGCGGGGAGCACCCCGGTAAGCGCAGGCTGCGAGGAGGGAGGCGGAGGACCTGAGATGTGGAATGGGGCGTAAGATTCCCGGCCTCCCAAAATGTTAACGAGCGTTAAGTTCGGGAAGGTTGGGACCCCAAGGTGGCACTTTGCAAGGGTTTGAACACCCAGGCCGCGGCGCTCTGGGCAGGAGCTGCCAACACTTGGAAGTCGCCTTGCAAGTTTGGCAGGACGCAGGGCGGTGGCTAAGCGAAGGAGCGCGCGCTGCCTGGCTTCTCCGGTCCTGGGGAAAAAGAGTGAGCTGACCGTCTAGGCAAAGGAGGAGGGCGACGAGGTTTGGGCTGAAAGAGCCTTCTAGTCGCCCCAGCCCTCCAGGCAAACCGCTCTATTAAGACACCTCTAAGGGGTTCACCTTCAGAATAGGCCACAAGGAACTACCGGCCTCCCCAGCCCTTTCTAGCATCTCCCCCCACCCCTCATTCCTTTCACACTCACCCCCCCTTTTTCCTTGAAAATCCTTCTATTGTGCCAATCAAGCAGATGGTTTGCAGGAAATATAGCTTGGCCTCACTGACCGAAACTAATTTTAACTAGCTTTCCAAGCCTGAAACGTTTGTTTTGCTCTTACAAAATAGCCCCCAAAACAGCTGGCAAGGGTGAATTAAACCCATTAAAGACACATTTATAAGAAATTATATTCACATAGATTGCCCGAACCCCCTTGTGCAGCCTAAGAGGGGAGATGAGCGCATTTAAATGAAAATGTCGCCGAACGCTCCCCTCCTTAACGTAGCCTGAAAGTCTCAAAACATTTTACTAAATAGATTAACTTCACTATTGTCTTGCATCACATTTATCAGCTTCATTAAGTGAATGGCTGAACAAATATATTACGCATGCATGAAAAGCTCTTTTTTGAGGAGCCTCATTGTATCCTCAGCCCTGACAGGTGGTTAACTGTGTGTTGTGTTTTTTTGTGGGTTTTTTGTGTTTTCTTTTTCTTCTTCTTCTTTTTTAACCCGAAGAAAGAGGATCTCTGTAGAGCAGCTCGACGCGCAGTGCCCGCCTGGCGGGAGTTTACTTCAACTCGGGGTTGGACGCTGCGGCCCAGCGATATTAACACGGTGAGGCGTCAGTACAGGCGATCTCAGCCCATTCAAAATAATCAAAATTAAATTTAGATGAGCCAGGCCTTGAGTACTTTTTCTCTCCATCACCAACCCCCTCTTTGTCTGGGAAATCAATTTTGTATTGTTTCTTTTCAAAGCTAATGTTTGCCTCTCTCTGGCCTTAAAAATAAATTGCCTTCGTTTTTCCTTGCTTGACCAGCTCTCCTCAGACTGCGGGGTTAAATATCCTTTTAACTCACGTTTGGATCCATTTCACTTTACTGAGTGTCTTTAGACACAGTCCTGGTCTCCTGGGTCTCGCTGTCCCTGTGTGTAAAACGAGGGATTGCCCTAGCGAGTTCTTCATACGCCCTTTCAGATTTGACCTACAAAAGTTTAAAAAACGCTCAGCCCTTTGTCGCCCCACCGCGGGCTCCATCCGCTCCCAGCGTCTGGCCCCATCCGGCCACTGGAAAGGCCGCATCTCAGGTGCCAAGGGCGCGCCCCGAGTGCAGGGAAGGAACGCCCGGTGCCAGGCAGGCTTCGGGGCAGAGCGGCCAGTCCCGGAGCACTGCGCCGGCGCGGTTTCTGCGCCCCGGGTCTCGTGATCCACTAGGTGCTGAGGGTAAAGCCCTGGGGCCGCCAGGCCTGTGTGTCTCGCCCGGTAGCCCGCCCAGCATCGCCGCCTGAGCACGAGCCCTTCGGTACTGGTTCCGCCACTAGGTGTGGCCCGCCGCCAGGTGTAGAACAGGTGATCCTCCCGGACAGGCTACCCCGGTCCTGGGAGGCGCCTTTCGGCCGCTCTAATTACCCGTTGCGGCCCCACGAGGAACGCCTTCCTCACTGCCCCGCCGCCTCCCCACCATCCCGCCCCAGCCCCCCACCACACCCACGCCCTTCCCCTCGCCTCAAGCTGGAGCTACTGATCTCCTGTCCCAGAGCCTTTCTGGGTGAAGAGGCTTGGATGAAGGTGAAGTTGGCTGCTGGATGGGAAAGGGTACAGGACCTTTCTCTGGGCCTGAAAGAGCCGCTTTTGTCGAGGGCGGGAGGGAGAAGAGAGTATGAAATCTATTCCGCCTTCTTTCCAGTCCCCAAGGACTCCAGGACGGGGAGCAGACGCCTGAGAGCGAGGCTGGTTTTGTGTTGGGGTGGAGCTGGCCCCCGGAGTGCGGGGGGAATTGGCGGTCTGGTGAGTTGGGGGACAGACCCTGGAGCAAGGATCTCGCCCACCCCCCACCGCCACGCACACACTCCAGAAACAGGGGACTCCGGAGAAGACTGGTTTAGTTTACTTTGAGTGGGTGTCAGAAGTCGGTGTTGCGAGGTTTCTATCAATCTTCAAGCTACCTCTGGGGCTTGTTGTCTTGATATTAAACCCCATCTTGTCCAACATTTAAGAGCCTGCAAGGGAATAAAGATGTCTGCCTGTGCACTGCGACCCCTTGGCAGAATCTCAGAAACAGAATCTTTCTTCACCTTCTGCTTTTTCTTTCTCTTTATATTTAAAAAAACCAGATGGTGTGTTTTAAAACATAGAAGGAAGAGGAGTCACTTGTAGATTTAGGGACAGGTGGTTGGAGGGGGTAGAGAGGGAAATATCCTTGTTTCTAAACATCTCAAACTCTTCAGCATATTTGCTCTGTTTGAAATGTAGAGATTGCTCTTTTGGGACAAAGAAGTATTTTTCTTTTTTTTTTTTTTTAAGATTTTATTTATTTATTCAACAGAGATAGAGACAGCCAGTGAGAGAGGGAACACAAGCAGGGGGAGAGGGAGAGGAAGAAGCAGGCTCATGGCGGAAGAGCCTGACGTGGGGCTCGATCCAACAACGACGGGATCACGCCCTGAGCTGAAGGCAGACGCTTAACCGCTGTGCCACCCAGGCGCCCCAAGAAGTATTTTTCAAATCCAGATGCCCATGGGAGGATTAGAGGTCAGACTACTAGTTCTTTATAATGTGCCGAAAATTAGTTTTTAGAAATATTTTTCTTCTAACAGGTAGGGAGTCTTGTTGGCCAGAGAAGAATCCTATTGGATAGGGAGGCAGTTTTGAATCCTGAGTCAGTCTTTGAGAGGAAAGTGTTCTGAAGTGTGTGGGCCTCTATGTTGCTGGAGGTTTGTGGGCCCAACGGGGAGGCGATAAAGACTTTTATCTGCTCTGTGACTCTGCTTAGTGTAGAGGGAGGAGAGGGAGGCATAGGAGAATGTGACATCCCTCTTACGTTGAGAGGGGGTGGGGAAACAGCCTTATCTTAGGGTATTACCTATGTTGCACAAAGGCCTTAGGTCAGCTGCCATCTGTGAGAATTAAACCCAAACATTCCCTTGCCTGCCTGACCCTCATCCACTATCAACCTTCCTCTCTAACTGAAGAGAAAGAGATTGTCACTCAACAGAAATGCCTTCCATTTCCTTCCTGCCAACCTACTCTCCATTCTATTCACATTCCCACGGAGTTCAGGCCTTTCCTGCCTCCCTGGCCACAGTGTGAGTTATTTATTATCTATTTGCCCTTCTTTCAAATAGCGCTCATTTTGGGGTCACCTGGCTGGCTCCGTCAGTAGAGCATGTGACTCTGGATCTCAGGGTCGTGAGTTTAAATCCCACATTGGTCATAGAGTTTACTTTAAAAGAACAAAACAAAACATCAAATAGTGCTCATTGTCAAAAGCGCCCTCTCTTGGCCGGATGTCCATCACTAACAACTCCTGACATATTTCCTCTGACTTTTGTGAGGCCTGAGGTAAGATGGAAGGGGAAGCCTGCGGCACACCCTACTTCACTTCCCAGGCTGACTCCACCCTGCATCGTGAATGGTCCTGCCTTCAAGAGTGTGGACACCTCATGCACGTGTCCAAGATCTCTGCACATTCTTGCATGCCAAACAGCAGCCCCTGAGCTGTGCCTCGGGCTTAAGGATGAGCAAGCTAGGGGCACGGTTGACTATTGGAAAGGGAGACCTAGGAAGAGGCTTGTGTAGTCAGGGATCACAGGCTTGGTTCCATTGGAGGAAAGAGTTCCAGGGCCTAAAAGGAAGTGTGCAGGCTCTTGGTGAGCATGTCCCCTCAGCCACATGGACACAGGTGGAGCTGGAGGAGAGACAGACTGGGGCCCTCTTTAAAGTTCAGAGTCCAGGCCGCTTTCCTGTCTGTCCAGGTCTAAGCGTGATACTTGTTTCCCAGTCAAACGTTTTGAACACTATGTCTGCCCTTGGGTTCTCTTATTCTCGCCACCTTCCATGACTTTTCTCAACCTGGTGCCATCACATTCCACTGAAATGGCTTTTGTCCGTGTCACTGATGTCTTCCCTGTGGGCAGAGCCAATGAACGTATTTTACTTGGCCTCCCTGCAGCATTTGTCCCTGCACTGCTCCTCCTTCTTGGCCTCACGGTTTTCTTTTTCCTTCTCAGACTGCTTGTCGCTGTCTTTATGAACTCTCTTTTCTCCATTTATCCCTGAGCCTGCAATGTTCTTCTGGATTCTGACTTGGGCTTTTCTCCTAGTTACTGAAATTATAACTTATTATTTATTCTATCCCTGTTGAGCTCCTTGCTCTTCCCCAGGTGTGCTCTGCTCTCTCCAACCCCAGTGCCTTTGTGCACACTACTCTTTCTGTACTCTGCCTGGCTAACTTCTGCTACTTGGAAAAGATTTGGCTTAAGACTTCCCTCCTCTGTGACCTTTCTCTGCCATGGCCTCTGAGGTCTGCACCCCTTAGATATTTTCCTGTAGCACCTAATACCCCGTTTAATCATTGCATTTATTACCTTGTTTTTAGAGTTGCCAGATCAAATACTGAATGCACAGTTACATTTGAATTTCAAACAAATAAATATTATTTTTTATGTAAGTATGTCTCAAATATTTTGTGAGGTATACCTATACTAAAAAAGCTATTTATTGTTTATCAGAAATTTAAATTTAACAGGATATTCTGCATTTCTGTTTGCTAAATCTGGCAACTGTACCTATTGGAATGATTTACATGTGTGTCGCTCCTGTGGACCATAGACGCATTGAGGGTGGGCACTGTATCCTTTGACTCTGTGTCCTAGTGCCCGCCATGTGGCATGCATGCAGAGAATATGTACAGAGAGCTGGATCCTTCAAATTCTGGGAGCATTCTCCTATCTCACCTAAGAGGACTTATCCTGCTCTAAAGTTTGGTGTATTTTATTCACTAATCTCTCTTCTAACCTCTTCTAAAGTCTTATCATTCACACCTCTTCATTTTATACTATTTGGTTCTCTGGACGATAGACTGGAAAGCTCCAGATTTTGTGAAAAGACTGCCTAATCTTCATTTGTATCCCCTGGGCCAGTCCTCTTTGCTGATTTAGGTGATGGCTTCAGTTGGTATTGTTGGCCATTAGTGGATGTACCCAGTGAATATGCTTGGTTGACTAAATATGTCTAGTAGAGAGCCGATTCCATAGCCAGAAACCACGCGCAGGGGAACACATATGTACTAACTGCTGGTCTCACTGCATTAGGTGGAATAAATGCTTGATTTTTATAGTGTAATTAATGAATGCACTGGCAGATCCTTACCCAGCCTTCACTTAAGTTCTTAAACAGACTATGTGTATAAATATGTATCTTGATGAACTCACCACTAAGAGAAATTGTGTGACCCAGAAAGCAAAAAGTTGCTACTCTGATAGCTGGTGTTTGCCAAAAAAAAGGTTTTCCAGCTCACCTTTAGGTCCTCAGCTGACATGAGTCAGAAACCCAGCATAGGGTATGGGGTATCAGAATTGGTTAATAATGGCGAAAAGGAAGGTAAAGAACATGGGAAGCTCAGAGAAAATGCAGAGATGTCCATCTGATTATCAGAAAAAGAGTCAGAATATAGAGCTAGAGCCGTACTGTCCAATTCAGTAACCAGTAGCCACATGGGACTATTCAAATAGAAATTAGTTAAATAAATAAAATTTAAATAATTTAAATAAAAACTTAAATATATATAACATTTAAGGTACAGTTCCCCAGTCACATTAGCCACAATTCCAATGCTCAATAGCCACATGTGACTAGCGGCTACCATATTGGATGGCACCCATATCGAACACTTCCATCATTGCAGACATTCTTTGGACGGCATGGACTAAAGTTCCTGCATATGGGAAACTGATGCCAAGAAGCTGAGGCTGTTGGCCTGGAGGAATGGAGACGACAGGGATATGACTGCCATATTCAAGGATTTGAAGAGCTGCCAAGAGAAAGGAACTAAGTAGCCAGTTCTGTGTTACTAAAAGGAACCAGAGAGGGAGGATGCATACTTTACAGCAACTAGAGGTTTTAATATATAAATCATATCTTATCACCCCATCTTCTCCTTCACTCGACAAACATTTACTGAGATTCCACTATGTACCAGCAGGTGCGATTCAAGGTCTGGGAATATCGGAGTGAACCAGACAGACAGTGCCTGTGCTGTCCTGGATCTTCCCATTCCGCTTAGGATGAAGTAGGGATGGGTCCCTCCCAGCCCCTCTCCCCTCTGCTCCTCACCACAGGTTTGCCTCCCCATTCTCTTTCTTATCAGGGTACCTTTGCATTTATTTTTCTCTCTGCTTGATTCATTTGTTTAACTCCTGCTCATCTTTCAGGCTGCAGTTTAAATACTCTCTCATCACTCGGTTTTGATTACCTATCATTTTTCTTCTTGGCATTCTACAGACAGAGAGAGTGAGAGAGCATCCGTTACCACTTTACTAGCTTGGGTCTGGTTACCCAACCTTTCTGTTCCTTAGTCTTTTCAACTGCCTCATCTAAAATGGATATAATAGCACTTACCCTAAAAGACTGAAAAATGTTTATGGCTTAGAACAGTAAATGGCCAGGGGCGCCTGGGTGGCTCAGTCGTTAGGTGTCTGCCTTTGGCTCAGGGCGTGATCCTGGCGTTATGGGATCGAGCCCCACATCAGGCTCCTTTGCTGGGAGCCTGCTTCTTCCTCTCCCACTCCCCCTGCTTGTGTTCCCTGTCTCTCTTGCTGTCTCTCTCTCTGTCAAATAAATAAATAAAATCTTAAAAAAAAAAAAAAAAGAACAGTAACTGGCCAGCACTTATAAACATAAGAAACTTGGTGCCCTTTCTTCTCAGGAAACTATCCTAATCCTATGCCTGATTTTCTTTGAAATGTCAGTGAAGGACATTTAACAGAACATCAGTGACCACAGCACAATGAGAATGATAATCATTGTTTGCTTTTTTGAGAACTTATTACATGCCTAGTACTGTATTCAGGATTTTCCATGCATTTTTAAAAATAATCTTCAAAACAGACTATGAGATGGATCCTATTATTGTCCTCATTGATCTACAGAAACAGACACAGAAACTTAGAGAAATTTAATCCGGTAACTGCTGGCTCTGTACTGTGTCAGCCTGGCTTGGCAAAACTCCTTGTTTCAGAATTCCCTTTCCCACAGGGTCGCAGTTAGGAGGGGCCACGACATGGTCTTGAGAGCTCTGGAGGGTGGAAGGAGGGCAGTTGCCCTCTCGTAGCCCACCAGCGGGCTCACCTCCCTGGGGCGAGGCAGCAGCGGAGCAAGCAGGGGCCGCAGCTGCCCAGCTTGTGTGACTCCCGAGCCGGGGCTACGGGTTTGCTTCCCTGGAGAAGGACACTGGCTTTTGCAGGCCCGTCTGCAGCCACAGGGTCAGATGCAGCAGGGACTGACGTGGATTCCAGTCTGTTCTTGTGGGGTTCCAGCTTGTGTTTGTGGATTCCAGCCTGCTCTGGACACATATCTGATATATATGGTATATTGCTTATTGGTTCTGTCTCTCTGATTAAATCCTGTTGCACAGTTAATGCCAGAGCTGAGGCTTGGAACTCAGTCTGACCCAAGCACCTATGTTCATAACCCCTCTTCTGTACAGACTCAGAACCAACCTCTGAAGAAAGCTTTGGGATTTTGCAGGTTGACAAAACTACTCCGTGGTTGAAATTCTAGTTCTGGAGCCCTCTTGTTCTGCTTTGAAGTACTGTGGGGATTGAGAATTCGTTATACTCATAATACTCATAGGCCAAACTGACAATCAGGGCATTTAGCAACTGATAAAATTTACCTTAGTTTGTAAAAATCAAAAGTTCTACTACGACTAGGAATAATGATATGAGTATATATCGAGCATTTACCAAATTTCAGATACTGTTCTGAGTGCTTCTGTATCAGGTCATTTGATCTTCACAATAATATTAAGAAAAAGAAGCAATATTTCAAACACCTACTTTATTCATAAAAGTAGATACTAGACTTTTTGAAATGAGCTTTGTGTGGGCAAGGGACCCAGCGCTAGGGGAGCTCTTATTGCCTGCTCTGAGGCAGATCTGTATGAAGCCCAGGTTTATGTTGGCTCCATTTCGGAGAGCATATATCTAATGTGCTTACCACGTACATGTCAGCTGGGATACTTCTGGCTGCATTAGCAAAACACCCATTCAAAAATAGAGGAAACGATGAACAGAAGTTCTTCTTTCACAAAACGAGAATTCCGGAAGCACAACAGGACCAGAGTTCATTAATTCATTGTCTTGTTGATATCATCAAGAATCAAGGTTTTGGGGGGCGCCTGGTGGCTCGGTCGGTAAGCATCTGGCTTCAGCTCAGGTCATGATCCCATGATGCTGAGATCAAGCCCCTGCATCCGGCTTCCTGCTCCACGGGGAATCTGCTTCTCCCTCTCCCTCTGCCCCTCGCCCCATTCCTATGTGCTCTCTCACTCTCACTCTCTCTCTCTCTCAAAATAAATAAATAAAATCTTTTTAAAAACTCAAGGTTCTTTCTGTCTCTCTGTTCTGCTATCCTTAATATGTTGATTTGTCCTCTGTGGCTGGCTCTGTCCTGGTCTCTGATGGCTGCCCCAACTCTTGACATCACACGCCAATGACAACATTCAGCAGAAGGAGAGTCAGTTTATTGTCTTCTCTCTCCTTTTATCAGCAGGGAAAAATATCTTCTCCAGAAGCCTGCCTGGAAGACGTCTACTCCTGTCTCATTGGTAAGAATAGTGCCAGTTGTTCATGCCTAAGCCAGTCATTGGTAAGGAAAATGGAATTGCCATTTGTAATCAAGTAGATCAGGGTCACTTTCCTGGGGATTACGTAGGTATTGGGTTTCTGATCAAAGAAGATCCCTATTAGCAAAGGTAAGGGACTGTGACTTTAGATATGCAACGAACAGTGTCTATTACTACATGGTGAAGCATAGTGCATGAAATGTGCCTTACCCAAAATTAGACTCGTGGCTGAGTCCTAGTAGCTGCTCTTTACTACTGTTTGACTCCTAATTTTTTAAAGGATTTATTTATTTATTTGAGGAGAGAGAGAGAACACAGAGGGGAAGGGCAGAGGGAGAGGGAAAGAGTCTCAGGCAGACTCTGTGCTGTGTGGAGCCCAGCAGGGTGCTCGATCTCACAACCCTGGGATCATGACCTGAGCCAAAATCAAGAGTCAGATGTTTAACTGACTGAGCCACCCAAGCGCCCCTGTTTTATAAAAATTTTTAATGATTATTGCAGGTACTGCTAGTGCTTACCAGTACCCATTTGTCTCCTCATTATGGACATACAGACAGCATTTCATGGATTTCCTCATAGTTAGAGGGAGCCATAGACTTAGTTCTGGGCAATGGAATGTGGACGGAAGTAATGTGCATGACTCCCAGGCTTGGCATACATAATCTGTCATACACAATCCTGTTTCTCTTTCCTTCCATTGAGACACTGAGGTCCCATGTTGGAGTGGTAGAGGTATAGCGCATAATGAATGCAGATCCCTGAGTCACGGCTTGGAGGTAAGCCACCTGCCTTGTACTGGACTGTGACATAGACGAGAAGTAAGCTTTTATCCTATCTTGACTAATGTACTCACCAAAATCATCTCCCTCATACCTTGTATTTTGAGCATATGGGTTGCAGATATGATGTGCATGTCTTATGCTGCCAAGATGGTTATCCTAATATGCATGAAATCCCATGCCTATTAAAAATAAAATCCTTTTCATGTTAGCCTTACTTAAGCACTTTCAGTGATGGGGAACACAGTATTTCCAGCAAGAGATGATCTCTAGTTAGTAAGAGATAACGTATGGATTATAGATGGCAAATAGACTTCAGTTCATATGCCAAATCTCACTGATGGTAGTTGCATCTAACGTACTATGTAGAGGGGCCCGGGTGGCTCAGTTGGTTAAGTGTCCGACTCTTGATTTTGGCTCAGGTCACAATCTCAGGGTCATGAGACCAAACCTTGCATCAGGCTCTGCCCTGAGCTTGGAGCCTGCTTACAATTCTCTCTCTCCCTCTGCCCCTCCCCCTTCTAAAAAATATGTAGAGAAGGATTCTAAGACCAACTCTGGGTTGTGTGGGAAATGTTCTGCTATTAATCCACAATGCCTCCAGGACTCTGGGTGCAGGCGTTTGACTCATGCTTCCATACAGCATTTGTAGTCTGAGAGCTATCAGCAGTGGGGAGAAAGCTCGGAGGAAGTAAAGGATGCAGGGGATTGGATCTTGGGGTACATTTCTGGGGATGATAATATGGTTTCAACAATAAAGTTTAGAGCTGTGCTAGGGCTTCATAGATGTAGTATTTCCTTGTCTGCTCATAACAAGTCCATTTTACAGACCAAGAAGCTCGAGACTCACAAAGTACAAAGTAGCCTGCAGGGCACCAGGGAGTTAGTGTAGCGGCAGGCAGAGCGGACTCAACCTTCCTGTCCCTACTTCGTAGCCTCCGCTGCCCATGAGGTTGGGACCGATGACACCAAGGGCTCTTAACTTCAGTTTTTGTTTGGGGTGCCATGTGGTACACCGTAGGATGGGTAGCAGCATGGCTGACCTCTGCCCATGAGATGCCAGGGCCACCCCCTGAGTCATGACAACCAAATGTCTCCATGGAGCCCAAATTGCCCCTGGTCGAGGACCACTGGGCTGGAGGAAGGCTCTGTACTGGAAGCCATTCCAGTTCTGGGCAGGCAGGTGATCTGTGAAGGACTGAAGAACGAGAAGACAGAAGGTCAATACGGGAACTTTGGGGGCAAGGGGTCAATGTGGGCAGCCTGGGAACCTCTGTCACATGAAGAAGGCAACAACAAGGAGGGTGACTGAATGCTGAGTCCCCTGAGTTCACGAACTAAGTCTCTTAGATGTTTCCTGTTAAGGGGCAGGACTGAGTAGGGCTGAGTTTGCAGCAGAAGATTCCTGAGGCTCCAACTGTAGGTAAAGGAAGGATGTGGAGTGAGGATTTTACCACATCAATCATCATAAGTGCAAGAGAGCCTGCAGCTGGGGACACAGCTAGCAATCAGGAGATACTAAATGAGTGTTTGTTGAATGAATAGTGAACGGCCAGGCCAAGGGAAGGGAATAAAGCAGTTGCACTTCTTTTTGAGTAAGAGTATGGTATATAACCACATGCTTGAATAGCCACCAGCCCTGTACTTGGCAGATTCCAGGCAGCAAATTTTAGGTGTTTGGACGAGGCGCCAGTGCTAGGAAAAGGAAAAGAGAGCATCACCTTTAGTACCAATTCCCACCAAATCTAATAAATTCACACAGTGCCTCTTTTTTTAAAAACAGAAGTCTGCTTTATATGAAAACAGAGATGTTCTGTCTGGCACGGCAGAAAGCAAGTTGCTCTGAAAAAAATAGGAAAGGTATTTGGTAAACCCATAGCTTTCTTTGTAGGTAGCTGAGTGAGTGTTCATGTGTTTCAGTTCCTATACTTACTATGCTTTCGCTTATTTCTAAAAAGTGCATAGCCTCTCAGTATACATACTTAGTTAGAATACGTTTTAAAGGGTTTCTCAAATTCAGAGCCTGTTGAAGGACTGTGGTTACAGAAGGCGTTGGCCTTCACCGATTCAGAAAGACGAGCATTGCCCCTAGGGTCACTGTCCTCTATTTCAGACTGTGTTAAAAGGAGGCACTGAAATATTTAAACTAATTAAATCACAAAGCTAACAAACATAACAATAGCCCCAGTTTATGAGCACATATAACTAATGACCTTTTCTCAAAACAAAAACAAAAAAAGGAATTACAATTACTTGGAATTTTTTTTTTAAATAAAGCTTGTTTTGTGTTCTTCCTCTCTCGTTTCCACTTGGAGCGTAGAGCAGTTCACAAATCCATATTTTTTTTCTGCCACCATTCAAGATATTTCACTACCAGTTACATGCAATAAATAGCATAAAGAATGAAGAGTGGGGACTGTTTTGGTTGCCACTGTTCACATTTGCCTGTTAATCTAATTACCAAGGTAGGGGCTCCAGAAACTGAGCTGCCCACATAGAAAAGCTTTCCCCCCACCTGGTGGATTACTCAGCCAAGCTTTTAAAATGGGCAGAGTTTGAGGGGGGCAGTGAAATGAATTTTTTTTTCTATGTTTCTATGCAGAGCAGCGGAAAGAATTTAGTGGTTGTCAACACGAGTTTAGTACAAAGGTATGGCTTAAAATGTAGGTTCATTTTGACTGAGCTTCAGGTCACGCAAGCCAAGGGAAACCTGTGCTGCTGTTTGTTTTTTGTGTGTTTTAAAAAGAGCCCATAAGACGTAATGGAGGGAGATGAAGCGGGTTGGGGGGGGGGGGGAGCGTCCCAAGGGAATGACGTCCATTAAAGGGTGGGTACTTCAGGGGTGTTATTTGCAGGGGCTCTTAGTGATTGTGTGAAAGGGCAGCTTTGAATGAACAGCCTCAGCCAGGCCTGATTTTGAACTGGTTTTCAGTCCTTGATTCCTACAAACAAAATAAAATACCTTGTCGAATAGAGCCCATTGAGTGAGGATGATGGGTTAAGAGTGGGGGTACGAGGTGGCAGCGTGGGTGCTTGTTTATCAAGGAGGAGTTGTCTGTTGTTCCTGGAGCCCGTGAAAGGAAAGACGCCAAAATCTGATGGCTGGGGTAGCATTGATGTGAAGTAACGGGGTAATCGGATTGAAAGGGGGCCGTAGTATTTATGTCAGTTCGCATTTCGTCAAAGGAATAATATGAGACTCTACCTAGCTGGGGCTTTGGCCTGGGGGCTCACTTAGCAAGCATCCAGGCCTCGCTGGATTCAAATATAAATTAATTCTCACAGGAGCATTGCCTGATTAATTTATTTGCATAATAGTAGAAAAACTGCAGAGTGGTTACTTTTTTTTTTTTCTTCTGTAGGGATTTGGACAAGAAAAGGTTTAAATTCATTTGAAAGAAGAGTGTGTGAGAAGTCAGAGCAGCCAAAGCCCCCTCTGGGGCTCGCAGAGCTGTGTTCTGGAGGGAGAAGGGCTGGAGTGGAAGCAAGGCCCGTTCTTGCAAGAAGTTTAACTCTTCCCAGGATGTAGCGCCTCCTTCTGGGACCCTTTTCAGGTGCTTGGTTTGGGGGACGTAGCCCTTGGCTCAGACGGGAGCATCAGGTTCCGAGGGTGAACAGGCCGTTGGCCCCAAGTGAGGTATCCCATGGGTTTAGGTTCGGGTCGAAGGATATCTTAGTTTCAGAAAAATACAGACAGGTTCAGTTTGGACTTAGCTTCCCTGGTATTTCGGAAAATAATTTCAGGTCTGCTTGGCATCCCAGGGAGAAACAAGTCATTTGGTTTCTGAAACTCATGCCATTCTTGACCTATTTTGACTCAGCGTGTTTATTTAATAAGTACCCGCTCGGCAGAGCCTAGTTCAGTGTGTGATGGTGGGTGTGCCTGTGGGATCAGTGCTATTATTTTAGGAAACTACGTTATAAAAACAGAATGGAAGGAAGGCGGCGAAGGAGTCGTGAGTTTCAGATTTTCAATATCAAAGTTATTTTTCCTCCAGACATTTCAGAAATAGAAAAGACATTTTGAATATTGCTATAAACATTACTTAGCAAATCCAGCTTTGATCCTTCCAGCCTTTGCTTAAGAAGAAAGAGCTTTCTTTTCACAGGACTGCAGATACTATCTGTCGTATTTCTCACTCATTCTTATTATCTTTATTCCCTCATCATCCATTGTTGTGACAAATAAAGCAACAAAGCCTTTCAGATGAAGCTGCCATGTTGGCTCAAAATGCTTCTATTTCTACAAGTTCCAGATGGAGATACTTTGAAAACAATAGCAGGGCAAATCCTATTTTCTCATTGATTGCATGATTAATTCCAAATTTTATCATGAAAACTTCCTGCTATAAAAGACAAGCCTATAGTAGGGACTCAACAAATATTTCTTTCACTTTCTCTTCATTTAAATGCGTCCAGGATGACAATTAGCAAATGCCTTTGTTACTTAGGAATATCAAGGAACAAGAGCCTCATAGAACAGAGAGGGAAAGGCTGTTCTACACAGCCTAGGACCTCCTTTCTTTAGGATCTGTAATCTCCCATTTGCTATTAATAAGGGTGAGCCTCTTTTTAAAAAAATACTTAATTTATTTATTTAGAGAGAGACAGTGCATGAGTGGGGGGAGGGGCAGAGAGAAAGGGGGGAGAGCTTCTCAAGCAGACTCCCCGCTGAGCGTGAAGCCGAACATGCGGCTCTATCTCAGGACCCTGAGATCATAACCTGAGCTGAAATCAAGAGTCCGAAGCCCAATTGACTGAGCCCAATTGACTGAGCCTGGGTGAGCCTCTTTTTTAAAAGAAACTTGTTTTTTTTAAAGAGCAATTCTAGATTTACAACAAAATCGAGAAGAAAGTACAGAGATTTCCCATCGACCCCCCTGCTCCCACATATGCATAGTCTCCCCTATTATCAACATTACTCTCCAGTACTGTACATTTTTTACCAAGGATGAACCTACATTGACATGTCAAAAAACCCAAAATCTACAGTTTACCTGAGTGTTCCCTGCTGGTGTTGCACATTCTATGGGCTTGGACAAACATATGATGACATATATCTGTCATCGTTATGTCATCCAGAGTATTTTCACTGCCCTACAAATCCCCTCCTTATTTATCTCTCTCCCCACACATCCCTGGCAACCATTGATCATCTTACTGTCTACATAAGTTTTGCCTTTTCTAGAATGTCGTGTAGTTGGAATCATATAGATTGGCTTCTTTCACTGAGTAATATGCATTTAAAGTTCCTCCATGTATTTTCATGGTTTGATAGCTCATCTCCTTTTGGCGCTGAACAGTATTCCATCGTCTGGATGTACCGCAGTTTATCCATTTACCGACTGAAGGACATCTTAGTTGTTTCCAAGTTTGGGCAGTTATGAAAAAAGCTGCTAAAAACATCTGTGTGTAGGTTTTTGTGAACCTAAGTTTTCAACTCCTTCGGGGTAAGTTATAAGGAATACAATTGCTGGATTGTGTTGTGAGAGTGTGTTTAGTTTTGCAGGAAATCTCCAAACTGTCTTCTTAAGTGCTGGTATCATTTTGCATTCTCCCCAGCAATGTGGGAGGGTTGCTGTTGTGCCAGATTCTTACCAGTGTTTGGCGTTGTCAGCGTTCCAGATTTTGCTCATTCTAATAGGTATGTAGTGGTATCTCCTTGTTTTAATTTGCATTTCCCTGATACAATTCTCTCTGAGAGAGAAGTATTGGTAATTTTTTTAAAGATTTATTTATTTGTTGGAGAAAGAGAGAGAGAGTGAGTGTGGGGGCAGCGGCAGAGGGAGAGGGAGAGCGAGAATTCTCAAGCAGGTTCCAGGGTGAGCCTCCTGAGATCATGACCTGAGCCGAAATCAAGAGTCAGACTCTTAACTAGCTGAGCCACCCATTTGCCCCTTGGTAAACTTTTACGTATAAAATGATACTAGCTACTGAGAGAAATTAACCACTTCTCATTCCCTTCAACATCTTCTTATATGTCAGGGAAACAAAACAAACCCATTTCCTCCCACATACTTGCATTCTGACCCGTGGAGCATTTGCGGGAAGCTGTTATGAGCGGGGGCGCAAAGTGATGCTTTGAAAACAGTAGCAGGACAAATCCTATTTTCTCATTGATTGCATGATTAATTCCAAATTGTATCATGAAAACTTCCTGCTATAAAAGACAAGCCTATAGTAGGGACTCAACAAATATTTCTTTCACTTTCTCTTCATTTAAATGCATCTGGGACGACAATTAGCAAATGCCTTTGTTACTTAGGAATATCAAGGAACAAGAGCCTCATAGAACAGAACAGAACCTTTGAAAACATAAATTGCTTGGAAGATAATAGTGAGGAAGACTCCAAGGTGCTTGGTAAATATTCTGCTTTTTGATCTGGGAGCCAGTCCCGTGATGGGGTTATGCTGCGTTATGGGCTGCGTCCTTACACCTGCCTTCTTCTGTAGGCATATTGTACCTCAATAGTTCAGAGTTAAAAAAAAAAAGAAAAGAAACCCCAAACAAAAAACCCCACAAATCACATCAAGTTATGCCCCTGCTCAGAACCTATTCAAGTCTTCCCATTGTCCAAACTCTCCCTGTGGCCTCCGGCGCCCTGCCTCCCTGGTGTCTGCCACCCCAGCCTGCTCTTACTGTGTTTGCTCTGTGTTCACTAAGCCCCAGCTCCCTTGGCTTTCGGTTCCTGGAAATAGCCATGCTGCTCTGTGCTTCACGGCCTGGGTGGAGGTTATTCTCACCCCCGGCCAGTTCCTAGCCATCCTTGAGATGAAACTTAAAGATAGAGAACCTTCAGACTTTACTCTCCAACTAACTGCAAGTCTGTCCTCTTTTCGCTCACTTCTACCACTGCCTGCGGGGCCTCACTCCCTTCATCTCTTGCCTGTCTTACTGCAATAGTCTCTCACTTCCTTTTTCTTTTTTTATTGAGATTTTATTTGTTAGAGAGAAGAGAGAGAGCACAAGCAGGGGGGAGCAGCAGGCAGAGGGAGAAGCGGGACTCGATCCCAGGACCCTGGGATCATGACCTGAGCCCAAAGCAGATGCTTAAACAACTGAGCCACCCAGGCACCCCAGTCTCTCTAACCTGGTATGACAATTAGTGCTCAACACAGAAGCCTGAGGGACCCTTTCAAAGTGTAAGTCAGATCGTACCATTTTTCTATTCAAAACCCCCCAAAGCTGCCCATCTCAGAATAAATGCCAAAGCTCTCACAAGGGCCCATAGGCCCTCCACAGCTTTGTCCTGCCTCCCCCATGGCCCTGTTATACTTCAGATTTCACCTCCTATTCCTGTTCTCCCTCTCTCTGTTTCAGGCATACTGGCTTCCTGGTGGCTCTTTGAACTTGGCAGGCGTATTCTCAGTCTAGGGCCTTTGCCTGGATATTTCCTCTGAATCCTCACCTTCCAGCTACTCACATGGCTCATCCCTCGCCTCCTTCCTCCAATCTCACCTTGGTTTAGTTAGTCTCTTCCTGAACCCCCTCTTTTAAGGAGAACACCCTTCCGCTTGCAATTCCCAAAGTAGAGGCTTGGAAAGAGCTTGACCCATTCAGGGACTTATGATGGTTTTGGTGTGGCTGGAGCCCGGGGCTGAGATTGTGGGGAGTAGACAATCACTTCGGATAAACTGGCTACCATTAAACTGTGAGGCATGTTCAAAGCCAGACCAAATACTCTGGACTTTTAGCTCATAGGAAGCAAAGAACCCTTGGGAACTTTCAAGAGGGGAAAGTCTTGACGAAGCCATTGTTTCAGGCAAGTTAATCAGCTGATAGGGAACTAACCAGGCAAATACGAGTGTTACTGATAAACACTGGGGTAAGTCCTGGGTCCTGTGAAAATCGTATTCAGAGATTCGACATCATTGAAATCCATTTAATTCACTACAAGCAGGCTGTGCATATATTACCTAAAAGCTACTCTGGGGCATATAAAGTAAGAGACAATGAGGCCCCTGCCTTTACAGAGATTACAACAGAGCGAGGATGCTGAGAAATGAGGAGTCCCTACATTGCAGGGAAACATTCTCCTGGAGTCTCTGAGCTTCCCCTTGTGCTGGGCACTGCGGTCACCTTAACGCACATACATCCCCCCAAAGTGCCCTCCTACACATCATACTGAAGAAGAAAATCCTCAATGGCTGTAGTTTCTAAAGTAAAATTATTAATTTTTACTATGCATTATTCACATGGGTGAATTTGGTCCTGGAGGGCCAGTTCCCTTCAGGGACTGAACACTGATTTCCTTCTAGACAGAGAGTTTTCTCTGATTTGTATCCTGCCTCCATGAGACCAAAGGTTACATCATGGCTCCAGCTTTCTTTTAACTCACTGTGACCTTGGGCAGTCACTTAACCCTTGCCTCCTGATTTCATTATCTATTAAGTAGAAAAAGTAGTATCTTACTTTCTCAAAGGAATATTGTTGGGGAGAAATTAGTAGATTTTTAAAGAACTTAAAAATATATAGTACATATAAATATTAGTTATCATTGGTATTACATCACCACCCCCACAATGACTACTAAAATAACTGGTACTATACTACCATTTTGGGTATTCTTATTCTATACCCGTCTTTCTACTTTTTCTTTTTACAACTAGGACTAAAAAGCACAGGACTATCAGATCATGCCCCCATCCCTGGCAACCAATTTTCTTTCCCTTCCGGAGAAAGACCCCTCTGTAGGTCACTCTCAGTCAGTCCTCCAATACTTATCATATTGGACACAAGTCACTCTGCATGGGATAGCTCTGGTCACATACTACGTATGAACTGACCCAGTGGTTCTCAATGTCCAGGGAATATTTGGCAAGGCCTGGAGATATTTTTAGTTGTTGTAAATTTGGTGGTGAGGATGGGTACCAGGAGAATGCTATTGGCAACTAGAAGTAGAGGCCAGGGATACTGCTATTCAGTGCACAGGACAGCCCCTCGAAGCCCCAAATGTCAATAGTGCCAAAGGTGAGAAACCCCGAAGTAACCTAATGACTTTCATTTTCTTCTATTTATTATAAACAGGTTTGTTCTTTTTTTAATTTTTTACTTTTTTGATTGAGGAATAACTTACCTGAGCGAAATACTCAGGTCTTAAATATTAGAGTTTGATTACTCTTGGTAAATGCCAACACCCATGTAACCCAGATTCCTATCAATATGTAGACCGTTCCCATAACCCTTAATAAGTTCTCTTGTACCCCTTCCCCATTACTTTGCACCCCACCCCCAAAGGCAGCCACTGGCTGATTTTTTTTCACCAAAGATTATTATGCTCATTATTCTTGAATATTAAAGATGTCAAATCTGGGGCATAGTAGTTGAGTTAGTGAGAGCAGAGACGATCAGACCCCAGGGGCCAGGGAACTAGACTTCACAGAATGAGGCTTGAGAGATAGGAAGGACAAGTCCCACACAAAGAGAGACAAGCAGGTAGCTGGCGCCAGAGAGATCTTGCAGCCGACAGCTGACAGAGATATTGTCAGGGAGCAGAGAGAAACAAAGGAGTGCCAGTGGCAGGAAACAGGGCCCCGGTGGTAGAAGCGTGGCTCGAGTTCCTGAGTGAGGGCTGTTGGCACTCACGCAGAGCCTGGCTGCCTGAATAGGAACACATGTTGAGAACCTGGTCAGGGGGAGTGTATGCATTTCCAGGGGCGGCCATGACAGATGACCACAAACATTGTGGCTTAAAATAACAGAAATGACTCCTCTCACAGTTCTGGGGCCACACGTCAAACCCAAGGTGCCGGACGGCTACGCTCTCTCTCGAGGCTCCAAGGGGAAGATACATTCTTTGCCTCCTCCAGCTTCCAGTGGCTGTCAGCATTCTTTGGCTTCATGGCTTGTGGCCACCTCCCTCCAATCTCTGCCTCTCTCTTTGTATCACCTCCTTCTCTTCTGAATTTTCCTCAGTGTGTCTCTTATAAGGAGACTTGTTGTTGGATTTAAGGTCCACCCAGATAATCCAAAATGATCTCATCTCAGGGTTCATAACTTGATTACATCTGTAAAGACCCTTTTACCAAATGATGTCACACTCACAGGTCCAAGCATTTGACATGGGTATTTGGTGGGGAGGTGCATTTTTCAGCTTAGAATTCGGGCTAAAGTCAAGTGAGAAGTTTCTGGAGCTGGGCTGTGAAGTCGGAGGAGGCCCACTGCAGGTGGTTGGGATTAGTTCCAGGGAATGAAGGACATTAACACTGAGCATCTGGTAGTACCAGGCACAATGCTAAGTGCTTCATTATCAGGTTTCTTTAATTCTAACAAAGACCCTCTGAGATAGCTATGCTTTTTTCCCTCTTAACTGTGTATTTTGAAAATGTAAAACTTAGAGAAAAGTTGAAAGTACAATGAACACCTGTGTATCCTTTACCTGTGTTCCCTAATTGTTACCATTTTGCCTCATCTGTTCTCTGTGTGTATACATGCATATGGGGAGGAGGAAGCTGAGCCATTTGAAAGTCAGTTATACATATCGTATTTCGGCCCTAAATAAATGAACATCATCACTGATTTGACGAATGAGAAGTGGTTACTTTTATTTGACAAATGGGAAAATGGAATCTCAGCAATGTTAAGTGCATTTCTTAGTCTCAGAACTAAAGTACAAAGCTCGTATTTGAGCACAAGTCTGTCTAACTCTCAAACTCGTGCTCTTTCTGCACATTTTTACTCATTTATGTATTTTTTCATTCAGTGGTTTTGGTGGGGTGGGTGGCTACCATGCACTAAGGATACATTGGTTAAGTAAGGCACACAAGGCAGAACGATGATAAATTAGTAAACAGATAAATGACCAAGATAATTCAGGGTCCCGTGGTGAGTAATGATTAGTAGGGGAAAGGTGGCATACAGCCTGGGAGATTAAAAGAAAAATAGTCCACAGCCCCTGCCTTGAAGGAGATTGCAATGGAGTGAGATTCTCAGAAATGAGAAATGGGATTCTTAGTACTGGGAAGACCTTCCTTCCTCCTTTTCTCAAGAAACTTCAGAAGGAGATGCTTTACCAAAAGAGGGGATAAAGCAAAGAAGAAGACATGGGGTCCTAGAAATAAGGGATCCAATCCAGGAGAGAAGCAAAAGGAAGTGGGGCAGGGGGACTAGAGGATGCAGAGAGAAGCGGGTGGATGCAAGGGCCCGGGAGAAGCCAGGGAATGACCGTTTGATTCATTTGACGAGAGGATAGCATTTAGAGGTGTTTTATCATTCTGAGGGAGAGTTTTAGAAGAACATAATGATAGCTACGCAGAGAGCTATATAAATAAAAAGAAGAAATTAGCTGTAGGAAAAATAAAAAGTTGCACAGTAAAGGCAACGGAGCCGTAGTCAACAATGAACAATATTTGCATACTTGTAGTAAAGCAAACATGTAAGGGTGATTGCACCAAAAACAGTGATATAATTATTGTAGGACAATGAGTGGGAAGCATTGAGTGAGAGGGGTAAACCTTCATTGTCCATTACAGAAATTCAACAGATGATGTCTAAAACATACAAATCAATTAATAGAACTAGAAGCAAACTGTTTAGACGTATGGAGGCAAATACCAGAAGAAATTGTTTAAAAATATATGAAAATAGTTCTACCTAGAGAGTAAGTGGAGGGGGGTAGGGAGAGAACGGGAGGGGAGGGGACTGAGGGTTATTATGTAAGCTCTGTAGTACCGTTTGGACATTTACAATTATGTGCACATACTACTTCGATATGAATAAAGATGAGCAAAGATCGGGAAAAGAAGAGGAAGAGAGAGAGAAAGAAAGAGAGAGAGAAGCAGAGTGGTTGACTGTGTTGAATTTCCTTTACTCTGCTAGTCTGGAGAAAAAGGACAGATCAGTTAAAGTAAACAGAGGTACAGAAAAATGGCCCCTGGGAAAGATGAGGACGGGAACGGGATTTTGATCATTCGCAAATTGGATAATCAGCCCTTAAATTATATGAATTAGATGTTGTAGAATGAAGACTGCATAGCCAACAAAAACACTCAATACCTTTGAATGTTGAGACCGGATTATCTGGACTTGGTCAGGAATTCGAAGTACTTTTATCATATGAGCTCTGAAGATTGAATAGTTCTTTTTTTTTTTTTTTTTAAGATTTTATTTATTTATGTGACAGAGAGAGACAGCCAGCGAGAGAGGGAACACAGCAAGGGAGTGGGAGAGGAAGAAGCAGGCTCCCAGCAGAGGAGCCCGATGTGGGACTCGACCCCGGAACGCCAGGATCACGCCCTGAGCCGAAGGCAGCCGCCTAACGACTGCGCTACCCAGGCGCCCCAAGATTGAATAGTTCTTAAGACATTTTCACTTTGAAACTGTTTATGATTTTTTCCTCATTCCTAACTTTTGTAACAATTATATTAATAGGTATAGCTAAGTATCAATGAACTCCCAGACTATGTGTATTTCAATTCACCCAAGATTTTTCAAGAATCTAGAGACAAAAATATAAATAAGAACTCAACTTTGCCCTTGAGAAGTTTACCGTCCACAGAGGATATTTTGGAATTAGGCCACAGGGCTTAATACTGATAGTTTTGTAGATTCTATTTGGTTTGCCAAGGCGATCTATTTTGTATTAAAGCTAACATTCTGAATTAACACTAATTATGTTATATTGGCCTATACTGTTATTTCACTAGTAATGTTATGTGCATTTTCCAAATCTTTCCCTTAAAGTACATATTTAATTTCCTGTAAGCATTTCTGGAATCATTTTGGTCATAGACACTCCCAAGTGTTTTTGGTTTTGGTTTTTAAGATTTTATTTACTTATTTGACAGAGAGAGAGATCCCAAGTAGTCAGAATGGCAGGCAGAGGCAGAGGGAGAAGCAGGCTCCCTGCTGAGCAGGGAGCCCGATGTGGGACTCGATCCCAGAACCCTGGGATCATGACCTGAGCCGTAGGCAGATGCTTAACCAACTGAGCCATCCAGGCGTCCCACACTCCCAAGTTTTAATAAGAAGCATTGACTTATGACTTTGATTTTCAGCTTTTATTTTGTCCCTCCCCAGTATTCAAAACTGCTGAGTTTCATCATAGCTGTGATTTCCTGTTTCTTTGAAGTCTCTTTTTAAAATTTCCTTTAATTTGTAATCTGCTATAGATGTTAATATGTAGAATAATGGATTTCACATTGTCACTCCTGTAAAAATTTGTCTTGCAGATGGTGGATAGTGAATATTTGATTGAACAAATGTAGTATTGATGACTATTCTTGTTTGGGGTTGTAATAGGAAATAGTCTATTTGAACATGTATAGAATTTAAACACAATCTGATGGGAAATATGGTACTCTTAGTGCCCTACCTTAAATCAAGCATCAATTCTTTTAGCCACTGTCTGGACTACTTCTGAATTATTTGCCCAGTGGTGGGTTTAGGGAAGCTTTCCCTTGTAATTCTGTCTCCTGTTTTCTTTGTTATTATCTTCAGGGATTGAATCAGATCCAGAGAGCCCCACACTGGCTTTCTTTGAAGGTGAAGACTTTCGGCTCCATGCAAGCTTAGGATATCATGTGAGTAACAACCATTACCAAGGCAGTAATAGGGTTAAAAAAAGAAAAAGGAAGAAAAGAAAGGCTATAGAAGGTAAACATTCACTATTATTTAGAATACATAAAATTTTATTTTATTTTATTTTTTAAAGATTTTATTTATTTATTTGACAGAGATAGAGACAGCCAGCGAGAGAGGGAACACAAGCAGGGGGAGTGGGAGAGGAAGAAGCAGGCTCATAGCAGAGGAGCCTGATGTGGGGCTCGATCCCATAACGCAGGGATCACACCCTGAGCCGAAGGCAGACGCTTAACCGCTATGCCACCCAGGCGCCCCTAGAATACATAAAATTTTAGATTCATGAATATATATAATTGAACCAAGGTGATATACCCCTAGTTCTCTAAAAAAAAAAAATTCCTATTTTCATAGAATTCTATAAACCTGGTTATTTTAGGCCTTGGTTTCTATCCATTTAATATAGTTAGGTTGAATTCTATGAAAATATTTGGTCAAACTTACAACCATATTTTGGCTAAGCTATATATGAGATAAAAACATGAAGACAGTGGTTTGTGTTAGTCTGGAAAAATAAATGCAACCAACACCACCGCCCTAGTCTATACCAGCATTCTCTCTTACCTATCCCACCCGGACAGCCTCTGTAGGGTTTCTCCCCGCCTCTCTGGCCCAGATCAAACCCTTTTCCATTCTTCAGTAGACAGAGGGGTCTTTTAAAAATGAAGATCTGGGGGCACTTGGGTGGCTCAGTCAGTTAAGCGTCTGCCTTCAGCTCAGGTCATGGTCCCAGGATCGAGCCCTGCATCAGGCTCCCTGCTCAGTGGGGAGTCTGCTTCTGGCTCTCCCTGTGCCTCTCCCTTTGTTCATGGTCTCTGTCTCAAATAAATAAAATCTTTAAAGAAAATTAAAAAAATAAAAATGCAGATCTGTTGGGGGTGCCTGGCTGGCTCAGTCGGTGGAACATGTGACTCTTGATCTCGGGTTGTGAGTTCGAGCCCCATGTTCTGTGTAAAGAGTACTTAAAAATAACAAAATCTTTAAAAAGAATAGAAATGGAGATCTGCTCTTGTCCCTCTTCTGTTTAAAAACACTCAATGGCTTCCCATTGAATTTAAGACAAAATCCAAATATCTTTACCAGGCCTGCAAATTTTCACTTTTTTTTTTTTTTTTTTGCCCCTGGCAATGTCTCCAGCCTCAGCTTTCATATCTCCTCCCTACCCCCAACATTCTTGCTGCATGGGATATAATCTAGCACCTTCAGTTCCTCCCAACAGTTTTGGAAAGCATTTTCTCCGCACGGGGCTGTGCTATATGCTATTCTTTCTGCCTGGGACACTCTACCACCCCCTGGTGAGGTCAGATCTCACCACTGGATGCTTCAACGCCATTGCCTCTAGGAAACCCTACCTAACTACACTCACTAGAAAAATTCGGTCCTATGGCAGCTGGCATTTCTGTTTTATAACATGTATCACATTTAAACTTACAAATGCACGGAGTTCATTTCTTCCAGGTTAAAGTTCTGTGATGGAGTGATGATGTCTATCTTGAATTATTACTTTATCTCCAGTGCCCAAAACCATGCCTGATAAATCACAGTAGAAAAAATAGGTGGGTGGATGTTTTGACTGCAAGTGTAGATGTTAGCCCCATGAGTATAATACTTACCTTCTTATTTACATTCCCATGGGAAATAGTTCTTTTTATGACATGTAACTATTTCACATTGTAATTATTTATTCATTTGTAACCATGTGAAAGATGGTTTAAATGTAATCACAGGAATGGCTTATGGGCAGAGGTTGTTTCCAAAACAGCAAGGGCCATAGACTACAGATTTTTAGATCCTTTGCATAGAACCAGCTAATGGAAGGCTCTCCAGGGCCATCTTGCCCACACTGGATTTTTCCCCCATTTCCCACCATGTTCATACCCCGGCCTGGGTGGCCACCTGTGTAATTTATAATTCCCAGTTAGGAGATCGGGGCAACAGTGTGTTGATTGATTGGTTAGACAGCTGCCACACAAGTTAGTCTGAAAACATCAGGAAATTTCTTATGCTGGTGACAATAAGACCATAATTATATTCTCAGGTATTTTCAGTTATAAGCAGAAACTTAACCACTGCATCAGATCTGTTTATGAACTTATTTTTTAAACCTTTCACAATAGTTTATTGGCACTACTATGACAATTAAGCGTAATCTCCTTTGGTGCTTAAGCATGATAGGAAATTCAGACTCTCATCCAGAAAAGCTAGGTGCCTGCGGTATGAAATGTCCCAGATGGAAGCACATCAGCAGGTACTCTTGGATTCAAGGTCCCTTGCACAGGGAAAGGATCATTACAGGGAAAACTGCAGTGGGGATATTTTCCCCAAAGAGCATCTCTTTTCCTGACTGCCTTCTTATTTCTAGCTTCCTCTCATCTCAGGGGCAATTTGGATGGTTTCTGAGTTAAGAATCATTTCACCAGATTTTATCTCAGATGAGCAATTTGTGGTGAGGTTATAATAATCTTTATGAGTGCCTGGAAGTTCCAGGTGTAGCTCGTCAGTAATAGCTGCTTAAGATGAAAACAGTCATGGGCTTGTTCCCAGAAGAATGACCGAGTTACTACGAAACTCTCAGCCATTTGCTGAAATTGATCTGGGAAGAGGTGGCCTTTCTTTTTAACTCTGTAATGCTTTATCAGGCTTTGGTGAGTAATTCTAAACTTGTCATTTGAGTTGTTGTTTTTTTTATTATGAATAAACACGAGAAGAGATTTATGGAGAGGATCATGGTTTAATCATTCTATTACTTGAAACCACAGTAAAACAGACCTGATAATTAGGAATGACAGTGTGAATCAGAATATTTTGTACATAGCGCCCATCTCCAAAAACAAAACCCCATTTTTCTCCTAGTGGCTGAGTACCCAGGAACTTATCTTTCACTAAAGAGAGAAAGAGAAAAAAAAAAATTACTTCCAAGCTGCCAGTAGCTTAAACAGCTGCCAGGAGAGAAACCAGGCTGTTTTCTTTCAAAAATCTAAACAGAACTTTTTGGAAACGGTTCTAGCCTCTGGGCAAGAGAACCAGAGTACTGCTGGGAAGCATGCTCTGTAAAAACATTTTTCTATCCGCAAACATTCTTTTCTGATTGTCCAGCTCAGCACTGAGATTCTCTCTCCCTGGAGTCCTGCCATGCTACCCTCCCCACCTTACTGGTTCTGCTACAAAAACAGCAAAGAATATGGTCCTTGTGTGGGGGTGCATAACTGAGCTGATTATATTAGATTCAGTGCAATTAATTTTTAATAAATTGGACAGGAAGTAATTGAGTAGAATTTCCCCCTTTTCACAAAAGGACAAATTGAGGCTTGGAAAAGATTCTGCTTTCTCATTTCCACCCAGTAAAGTGCCTTCCAGATTCTAGGGAGCCTCCTTGTTCTTAGATCAGCGTCTGGGTATCTGCCTTTTGGGGTTTTGATAGGAGGGAGTTGGCACAATTCATTGTCATGCTGGGAATTATTAGCTGAGTAACAAGCACTTCGTACCTGCTGAGTCTCCACACTTCAATACTATATGAGATTGATCATAGAGAGAGAACAGGCAGCCCTTCAAAACCTGTCACTTGAGTGGGAAAAACATGTGACCTCCTAACCTGTGTATAATAATCTTGGAGATGGCTGGAAGGTGGCTGTCTGCCTAATGCAGTCCAGGCAATTGCCCTGGATAGAGACAGCCCTTCCATGGGTGCTCAGAAGCCCAAGTTCAGGACCTGACTCTGCAGATTTTGGCTTATGACTGAGCAAGGCTCGGCATGCTGTTGTGGCTTTTGGTTTGTTTTGGTTTGGTTTTTTGCCTGTTTACCCATCTGGTTGCATCTTTAAGCAAGCTCATCCTCGCTGTCTCTACTCCAGCTCTATCCTTTTCCCTCCACCCCAGGGCCTTCGCATGTCCTGCTCCCCTGCCTGGAAAGCTCTCCTGCACCGCCGCCCCCATCTCACTGCCACTCATTCTTCAGGTGTCATTTAAAATGTTATTTTTTAGGGAAGCGTTCCCTGAACGCCAGTCTACATGGGGTCTCACCACTATAGTGTTGGTCGCAATGATAATCAACTTCTTTTATGATTATTTGGTTTTTTATTTTTTTCTCCTCCCCTAGATGAGGCAAAGATCATGTCGGTTTTGTTTACTGTTATTTCCCTCTGAGCATGTTGCCTGACAGAAAGTAGAACGTTTCATATATATTTACTGAGTGACCGAATGAAGGCTGTCACTTAAATGCCCTGAGCCTCTGTTTACTCTAAAATAGAGATCATGAATCCTACTTCTCATGTTTGTGATGTGGGTGAAACAAGGTCCTGCACTTGAAAGCATCTTGGACAGAGCCTGCATTTAGTAGATATCCATCGGTATTAGACAAATAAGGATTTAATAATAATAGTACCTGTCGAATATGTGAAACAGCATTTAAGGGGAAGGCCTGAGTATTAGCAACCCACCGTCCATATGAGGCTTTATACTTCTCAGAGCTGTTTCCTATGTACAAAGGGGCAGATTGTATTTTCCAAAGATGGCCCTATGAATATCCCATCTCACATCCCCGTCTTACAATGTCACCGACACTCTTCCTATGGAGAGGTGGGGTCTGTGTTCCCTCTTTTCGAATCCCAGCAGGACTTGTAACTGTTGTGACTAAGGGCAAAATGGCAGAAGTGACGCTATGTGACCTCTGAGGCTAGGTCACAGAACAATATGGCTTTAGCCTGGTGCTCTGCTTATTTCAGGCACTTGTCTTTTAGCCTGCTACCATGTCATGAACAAGCACTGAGATAGTCAACAGTCCGCACTGACTGCCAGACGTGTGAATGCCCGAGCCTTCTAGATTCCCACCCCAGCCGTGCAGTGGCCCTAGCTGACAGAACCAAGTGAAGCAGAGACAAGCTGTCTCCACTGAGCCCCGTCCAGATCTCAGATTTGTGAACAAGGTCAATGTTGCAGTTGTAAGACACTATGTACTGGAGAAATTGTTATGCAGCAATAGATAACCTGAACACATGGTCATCACAGACCTTGCTGTGCTGTACGGTAAGCAGGGTGGGTATTACCACTGATTCCCATTTTTGAGATCAGATTGCTGGAGCTCCCCATGGTTAAGTGACTTCCCCACGGTCACAGAACTGGGGAGTGGTCAAGCCCAGGCATCTGGATTTCTAGGATTTGTCTTCCCAGTACTCAAAAAGTCCTGACTCTCCTTACATAGGCCTCAGAACTAGGAGAGTGGAACCAATCCTCTGGGAAGTTTTACATCCTGCTTAATTGGGCTTGGAAGCCTTGGGGCTCCCTTCTCTCCGAGCTTGGGCCCCTTCAGATATTCAAGTGTCCGGTCACACACTCCAGGGACAGGAAGGAGAAAATTGGAACAGATCTTAGCTTTAAAAAACACTCAATTTCTCAAGGTACTGGCAATCCCTTATGCCATAAAAGTTCTACAACTGACGCTTGGCAGATGTTAATTACCCATGTAGCAGAAAGACAGAGAAGCCAACTGGAGGTGGATCCATGCCTCTTGACCCCAGACATGGATAGAAGTTTTCAAAAGGTTTATCTGCCACCCCCACCTCCCCCACCCCAACCCAGACATAAACTTGGTTCACTGTTTTCAGCACAAGGAGCTAAGTGAAAAATCAACTCCCACAGTGACATCAGCTTTGATTACCCCTGACAAAGAGTATCGCAGTGATTGAGCACAGCACATGATACATTGTAAATGCTCAACAGGGAGCAGGCGTGTTTCCACGGCTCCTTGTGACTACAGGATAAAAACGGAACTTCTGTGCATTGGGTATACACAAAACTCTCTATGATTTGGTCTTCTCTCTGTCCAGCCTCGTCTTTTTTTTTTTTTTTTTAAGATTTTATTTATTTATTTGACAGAGACAGCCAGTGAGAGAGGGACACAAGCACGGGGAGTGGGAGAGGAAGAAGCAGGCTCATAGCGGAGGAGCCTGATGCGGGGCTCGATCCCATAACGCCGGGATCACGCCCTGAGCCGAAGGCAGACGCTTAACTGCTGTGCCACCCAGGCGCCCCCAGCCTCGTCTTCTGCCTCATGTTCATGCACATCATACTCCGGCAGCAATAAGTGTGGGATCACCTACCCCTCTTGCCTTCACGTCTCCTTTCTGCCAGTCTGCTTGTTAAACTTCTCTTCTTTCAAACCTCAAGAGCTATCTCCTCTGAGAAGCCCTCCCTGATTTTTCCAAGCCAACTCAGAGAGTCCGATCCTATGTTGAAGCAATTTTATTTTCCGTTCTGATTGGATGCACTAAAATCAGAGATAGAGACCTCCCCACTCAAATGTTTTCATTTCCCAGTCCTAAATTCTGGGCCTAAGGCAGGGAAGGAACTCAGAAAAGATTAATGAGTGAATTAATTTTCTCATTTAATCTTTATGACCACCGCCATAAAGTGGGTACCTTTATAATCCCATTTTGCAGGTGGTGAAACGGAGTTCGGAAAGGTTAAGGGACTGAGGTCTCCATGGCTAAGTTGTGGAGCCAGGTATCAAATCCAGGGATGTCTACTGCCAGAACACTTGCTCTTTCTGCCATGTCACCTGCAGCCACTTCTCCATTCAGTGATGCTTGGATTCACAGCTGGGACAGCAGCGAGAAAATCCTCCGTAGACCAAGGCCACCCTGGAGCTCTTTGCACTACTCTCAGGAAGTGTCCCACCTGCTCTGTGAGTCAGCACAGTTCAGAACGCACCTTTCAAATTAGCTGGTGTGATTAAGGATTCACTGCCCTTTGTCTTTCAAGTGATTTTTGAAAGTAGAGGTTATTTTCCTGTTTATTTTTTCTATGCTCTCAATGCTCCGGAGTAGCTCTAGGACTTGGGCGGCACCTGATTCTCATCAAAGTTTTTATGTTCTCGTTGACCCCCTATCTCCTCTTCCAGATTAACCTGGGTTTGAAGTTTCGATTCGTTTTATTCTGCATTGATGGGGGATATTCTGAACTCTCCGATTCTTCGAAACAAGCCCTACTGGGTCTGTCAGCTATATGATTGCAGAGGGAATGATCTTCTGCCACATAGCTATAGAAAATCGAGTGGCAGAAGTAAATTAACCTACCATTTCCACAAAGGGATATGCTGAGAATTGCCAACAATATTTATGTGGCATTGTGCTCCCAGATGCACTTGGATGGCAGTGAATTGTCAGTTACTATGACAAAATGACTAAAGAAATCAATCTGCCAAGTATGAATAGCTCTCAATGGGCTTCAAGGTTCTCAGGTTAAGGGACCCGCAAAACTGACAGAGGTTGGGTCTCATATCGATATGACCTCCATTGGAGAGCATGTAAATTAGCCAAGATGTAGGCAAAGAGGTCTGGTCCCCCTGCCCACACTCCCCACCCCCAAGAAGGGCATTTTCCAATATTCACATGGAAATGTAAGACCATTTTAGAAGGCCTGGAGGTCCAGCCATGTTAATGACATTCAAATCAGGCCTTTTCTCTACAAGAACCTTGAAGGCCTTTCTAAAACATGTACCTGCCCAATTCCAGAGAGGAGGTATGAATTTCATCTTTTCAAACAGCATTTTCTTTCTTCTTATTCATCCTGTCCCTGGCTAAGGCATACTGGATTGCGTGAAAATAACACATTGTGCATAAATCAAATATGATCCTATGTTCCCGCCCCTGCCCCCCACACAGAATAAGAAGTGATTTTTCAGATTCTTCTCTGGATTCTAAGCTATCCTTGGAGTCTCCTCCACTTCAGAGACAGTGATCTTCATTTTATTTATTTTTTATTTTTTAAAAACTTTAATTCCAGTGTAGTTACTAACATCTGGTGTGATATTAGTTGCAGGTGTACCATATAGTGATTCAACAATTCTGTACATCACTCAGTCCTCATCAGGGTAAGTGTACTCTTCATCCCCTTCACTTATTTCCATCCTCTCACCACCTCCCCTGTGGGAACCATCAGTTCGTTCTCTATAGTTAAGAGTCTGTTTCTTGGTTTCTCTCTCTCTCTCTCTTTCCCCCCTTTGTTCATTGGTTTTGTTTCTTAAGTTCCACGTATGTGTGAAATCATATGGTATTTGTCTTTCTCTGACTGACTTATCTCACTTCGCATTAAACTCTCAAGCTCCATCCATGTTGTTGCAAATGACAAGATTTCATTCTTTTTTATGGCTGAGTAATAATCCATTATACATATATACCACATCTTCTTCATTCATTCGTCAATCGATGGACAGTTGGGCTCCTTCCATAATTTGGCTATTGTAAATACAGAGAGTGATTTTTAAACAAAAGTCTATTATGGGTGAGTACTAGGTAAGTTCCCTTTCTAATAAAAAGAAAGATAAAGCCAGTCATTCAGAACATCCAAATGGTTTGTAAAGACTTTACTTCTGGAGCAAGATTTGGGAGGAGCAAAATGTTGAAAGCCATAGACTATTTCATTTCATTTCTGATATTGTTGCGGATTTGTGCTGTAATTTTAGGGTGACACATAAATCCTTCATCTATAAACAACCTATTAAATCAAGTTCTGGGGAAATTTTATATTCTTTAAATGCAAAGGACCGGCAAAGTAATTATGATCAGAAAAAAAAAAAGTTCAATTTTCTTTACAAAAAAATCCAAAGGACTTTGTTCAATAAACCTCCTTTGTCAGCTCTTTGAATAGTGTCTCATATATTTAAAATAAACTAAGAGAAAATGTTAAAATGAGGTTAGGAGTTTATCTCCATTTAAACCTCCTAATGTGAGAATTGGGAGGTGCACTGCAGGAAGAGTCAGGAAGCCTGGTCAAGTACTTAGGATAGCCATGTAGCAGCTGATGGTGTGGGCTGACCCCCGGTTCCATCTTCTGTTAAATTACAACAGTGTCATAGCTAATGACACTGAGAACTCAGAGATGTCAAGTTGGTCATCTTTGTAGTTATTGGAAGACAAAATCTCCTCTGGAAAGTTATTACAGAGGACAAAAGAAAAAGCTCTAAAGGACTGTAAATAGTGTATAATTCAGTATTGAATACTGTATCAGGATTTTAGCAGCAGGAGACTGGAGTTAAGGATGAAGGAGTCAGGAAAGGCACAATGAAAGATGCAGAATTTGGTCTGGGCCTTGAAAAACAGGTCAAAATGTAGTTCTATGCAATTATTTAATTTTTTAAACAATTATTTAATATTCTTAATATGCAAAGAGCTCTTTACAATCAACAAGTCAAACATACCAATAAGAGAAAAGGCAAAGGACTTAAAGATTATGCATACAAGACAAAGATATCAAGAAACATGTTAAAATATTTGACCTAATAATGAAGGAACTTAAAGTAATAACATGCTTTCTCCTCTCCATTCAGTTGGTAGACATTTAAAAAATATATATCATTACCTAGTAGTGAAAAGATTGTTCTCATATCTTGGACACAACCATTTTGGAAGGCTATGGCAGTATATATCAAGAACCTGAAAATTGTTGTTTAATCTTGATGAAATCATCAGAGATATCCACAAAGATACAAAACACTGGTACAACATGAAGCAACTTAGAGTAGCAAAAAATAGAATTACTAGGTGCCCACCTGTAGGGTTAATAAATTATGACCACTCAGGGGTGCCTGGGTGGTGTAGTCAGTTGGTTTGGCTCAGGTTCTGATCTCGGTGTCATGTGATGGAGCCCCATATGGGACTCCACACTCAGGCCTCAATCTGGAGTTGGCTTGAGGTTCTTTCTCCCTCTGCCCCTCCTGCTCGTGCTCTGTCTTTCAAATAAATAAATAAATAAATCTTGAAAAATAAAAAAGAAGAAGAGGGTGCTGGGTGGCTTAGTCCGTTAAGCATCTGCCTTCAGCTCAGGTCATGATCCCAGGGTCTTGGGATCTAGGAGTCCTGAGTCAGGCTCCCTGCTCAGTGGGGAGTCTGCTTCTCCCTTTCCCTCTGCCCCTCTCCCTGCTCATCTCTCTCTCTCTCTCTCATTAACTCTCTCTCCCAAATAAATGAATAAGTAAAATGTTAAAAAAAAAAAAAAAAGGAGAATGTTTCCAAAGACTTTTTAATGTCATGGGAGAATGCATCTGACATAATAGTCATGAAAAAGCCAAATTTAAAATTACATACAAGATATTCTATTTAAAATGCACCTATACATTTGTACTGCATATGTAGATATATATGTATGTTACCGAAAAAATAGTGACTGTCTCTGAGTGACAGGACTATGGATTATTTTTATTTTCAATTTATAATTTTATAATTCTTCTATATTTTCTAAATTTTCCAAATACTACTTGTTTCTTTGCATGTGTCATAGTTTCCCACTTATTCTTGATCTAACCAGGAAGTACTAATGTTATTGTTTTGCTTTGTAGGAAGTGAATCCCATTTTCTTGGATGTCTCCATCGTCCTTGCTATTGTCACACTGGGTCAATGACTTATTCTTGCTACTCTAGAATCCTGCCCAAATGCCATATTTCCCATTGAATTAGGAAGCACACATCGTCTTATCAGATCAGCTTGATGCAATGTTCTCTCCTTCTTTGACCAGATCACATTTATTTTGCAAGACTGCAACAGTAGCAGTCAAGAATGATGCTTAATTAAGGGTTGGGACTCTAGTTTGATTGCCTGGGTTCTGTGAAACTCTGGGCAAGGCACGTACCTTTACCAAATATCTTTTGGGAGTGGTGGAAAGTAAAAGATGCTTAATGAATATTTATTAACTTGTTGAAATGAATGATGCAAGAACAGATAACAGAAAAAGAGGCCTCGAGACCTAATTCTCTATGTACTACTTTCTATGAATATTTAATGCGGCCTCCTTACTCTTGAGTCGAGTGGCAGCATGGTATTTTGTTTATTATTTATTTTTATTTTTTGGCAGCATGGTCTTTTGGAAAGAGTAGCCTTGAATCACAATTTCAGCCCCACCAAGTAGTTGCTGTCCTCCTTGTTCAAGAAAGTTAGACTTTCCAAACTCATTTTACTCATTTGTAGAAATGGGGGGATCAGAGAGAATTCTTGTGATAATCACCTTCATTGTAGGACTGTTGGGTAAATATTTCCATGCACTTCTACCCTTATTTCTCCCTTCCCCCCAAAATTGAAGTGTACCTTTCCAGGCACATCATCTTTCACCCCCAAATTATGGATGCTTGAGAAGGACCCTTCACTGCAGCTCCTAAAGTATCTTTTATGGAGCTTGATTAATCCAATTGTAAAGGCCAACTCCCTTCTGATCAGCACAGTTACAGTGATCGATCCTACATACAGATAGTTCCCTTCTAGGCATTCATTTGCAAACTTCTTAACCTGCTATTACACTTAAATATTTTGCTCTCCATGTGAACCTAATGCACGGAATCAGCCTCTACTAAACATTAAGCTTTCTTGTTCATGAGAATGTCTTTTTCTCTACAGTTCTGGAAAAACTAAGTAAATTCATTCTTTTTAGAGAACTGATTGGTTGACAAGTGGTTGCAACTTTAGCCTAAATGTGGTCGTATTTAGTCTTTTTCTTTCTCATGTCTTCCTAAAAAAGGAGTAAAACGAAGCCCACTTTCATCGAACTTGACATCGATGATTACGAATGCCTTCAAAGAAATAAATCCCGATGCCCCATGAGACAAATGATTTTGAGCCCACCCTGCGGGACCCATAATGTTTATGGTTTTTCAGAATATGGGAGATTTGGTTTGGGAAGTAATTATAAGAGCCAGATCATTGCAGCAAAAGAAAGTGAGAAAGAAATCAATGGCACTGAATCCTAAAAGTCTGCCAAGCAAGAAGCCAGGGTAGGAGACATGTAGTTCAGAAAAGGGTTCGACTCCTTTTGAACCTTTATATCCTCTAATCCTTAAAACAGGTTTGCTCTCTTGTTCAAATTCACTAAAGATCCGAAACAGCTGGGTAAAATCTGGAATAATATAGGGTTACTGTTAACATGTTTAAGTTGAGATCAAATCTTAATCTTTTTCTTTTTCTTTTCTTTTCTGTGTATTTGCTTCAAAGGGTTTCAGGGGCAGTGATGTGAATTATTCTGCACGTGCTTGCTAGATATTAGGCTTTCTGAGAGGCAAGATGCCTGCTGACTTTGTGAGCATGAAAAGACCACTCGGACTGGGGTTTTCAGATTCAGTTAGTCTGAAACTAATGACTCATGTGGGTATTTATTCCCACGAAAGCCAAAGACTTGTCTAATTGGACTAGGTAGGTAGCACAACTGTGACTTACACCAGGTTGGCTTTTCCCTTAAGACAAGCAGAAAATGTTTCGATGAGAAATACTGTTCCAATTTGTAACAAGGTTCGCAAATGAGTTTTCAAATTGCTGAGTTCTGATATAGTTCTGGCAAAGCTTAGGTATCACTCTAGATTACAACTTTGTTCTTCTCACACCTTGCCTTAACCGAAATTTATAAACAATTGCATTCATTATTTTTTCCCTTTCCCCTTTCCTAAAACTTTTGGAGAAAGCATCAATATCAAATGAAAACTTTTCCGCAAAGAGTCACACTAAATTGACATATGTAAAAAGTACATTACTCATAATTCAGCTACATCATAGGATACTTAAATTTGATGACCTTATTTCTTCTTCATAAATATGTAAAATTGACACATATTTATTTAGTGAAGGAGTTAAAAATAGCTTTATCCAGGGATGTACTGTATGGTGACTAACATAATAAAAATTTAAAAAAAAATAGCTTTATTTTCTCTGAGTTTCTTTTTTTTTTCACTGCTCAAAAAAATATCCCTGTGGAGAAGTAGGGGGAGAGATACCTAGGTTTTATATTTCTTGTCATTTTCCTTAATGAGAGAAAAGGTCAAGTGTCTTTAAAAACATATATGATTTTAAATTATGACATAATTGTAAAACTGACATTTAGACTCCCCTTTTTTCTTGCTTACAGAAAAGAAATGCCCCCCCCCCAGCTACTCAGTTTGTATTTGGTTCTGGAGAACTGTTAATTTGAGTATATTATGAATATAGCCATATTTGTGTGTAAGAAATCTATGCCTGGTTTTCAAAAATCTGGTTTAAGAAAAATCATACAAAACAGATCAATAGGGGGTTGTTGATTCCTATTAGAAAAGCCTTCTTGGGGCGCCTGGGTGGCACAGCGGGTTAAGCGTCTGCCTTCGGCTCAGGGCGTGATCCCGGCGTTCTGGGATCGAGCCCCACATCAGGCTCTTCCGCTGGGAGCCTGCTTCTTCCTCTCCCACTCCCCCTGCTTGTGTTCCCTCTCTCGCTGGCTGTCTCTATCTCTGTCGAATAAATAAATAAATAAATAAAATCTTAAAAAAAAAAAAAAGAAAAGCCTTCTTCACTTTACAGAATAATTTGTACTAGCGTTCCTTTAAATGCAGCCATTTTTGTGCATTTGCAGTAGGATTTTGTACAAACAGAATTTTTCAGAAGTGTGTACTTACTAGTGTTAAAATTAGTACTTAAATTTAATTGCATTAGTCTAATTATCCAGATAGTTATGGTTTTTTAAAAAGATATTTACATTTGAATTATTTATAGATTAGAACTGGAAAGGAATTTAGAAACATTTAATGAGGCATATATCCATTTAGTTCTTTAATGTTGACCTTGCAGTTAGAATGTAGATGGAGAAAAGCTGATCAGCATTTTCAGTTTCTCCCTGCTCTCAGTTTAGTAGTGTTTCTGTACATGTGCTTGTGTTTGGTGTAAGAAGTTGACTAAAATTTCACAGCCTAGAAGCGATCAAAGGAGCATTTTCTACAACCTTTCATTCAGCAAGTGGCAAATGAAAAGGAAGGAATCTTAAAGTCGCTATGTGTGCTTTTCATCTTACTGCTTGCCATTCAACACAGATATATGTAATAATTTTAAATGCTCTTTGGCCTTTGTTCGCCTCCACCCCACCCCTTCTCAATGCTGTTTTTCAAACTTTCGAATTTGAGACATCTTTTGAAACTATCCCCCTGCCTGTCACTGTCCTCAAGACTCACACACTCTGAGTCACTCACACCAAAAAGAACTGGTCAGAGAGGGAAGGAGGCTTGTTACAAACAGATTTTTATTTTTTATTTTTAAAGATTTATTTATTTATTCAACAGAGATAGAGACAGTCAGCGAGAGAGGGAACACAAGCAGGGGGAGTGGGAGAGGAAGAAGCAGGCTCCTAGCGGAGGAGCCTGATGTGGGGCTCGATCCCAGGACGCCAGGATCACGCCCTGAGCCGAAGGCAGACGCTTAACCGCTGTGCCACCCAGGCGCCCCACAAACAGATTTTTTAAAGAAAAATATCAAATGAAAGACAATTTTGCCAAGGACAGTGACAACCAACGTAGCTGCCAGTCTGTCCATGAGCCTCAATAAAAATCATATTAGGAAGTGGTGGAAAGGCCAGCGAAGCAGACTATCAAAGAAGAAGAGGCGGAAACGCTGAGAGAAGGGTGCGTTCCCGGTGTTTGAAGATTTCTCAGAGGGACCCGCAGGGGCTGCTTTGGAATGGCCCCGGCTGCCCCCGCTGCCCCCGCGCGCAGCTCGCTCCGAGAGCTGGGCGCGCCCTTAGGACCTTTGAACTCTGGCAGTTCCACAGAAACACCCTTTGGAAAACGTGGCACTCGCCGGGCTGCCAGAATTAAGCAACGCCAAATTAAGGAGCTAAGATAACCGTGTTGGGCTTAGAACTGTGCCTTTGGATTAATATCAGGTGCTAATTTCGAACATTTGGGGCAGCTCTTTGGAGGAAATAAGGGAACGTCATACTTAAACCTTTTTTTTTTTTTTTAATGCTAGAAGAACGGCGTGGTGGGGGGGGGTTCTTGTCACGAGCACACGTAGCACTAATTACATGCAAAGGGACTAGCTGTGAAGGCAGGAAAGACCATCGCTCTCCTTCTCCAGGTCCTGCTGGGAACGGCGGGTCCGCCCGGGAGGCGTGATGTGCGCGCAAAGGCGCGGAGTCCAGGGCGGGAGCCCGCGCTCGCCGAGGGGCCGCAGTCCGCGCCCGAAGGTAGGCACGTAGAGGCAGCCAGATCTGCTTCCTAAAATCACCCAGGGTCTTGTGGACACCCGGTCAGAGGTTCTCCCCAAAGGGTGTCTTGGAGAGCACTGAACTTGGAGTGGAGTTGTTCTTTCTCCTTTCGAGTGTGAAAACAAAGGGCCTAATGGGGCCTCCGGCTCTGCGGGTGTGGGTGGGTTTCAGACCGGTGTCCGGGCTGGGCAATCATCCACACCTGTCGCGCTCCCATCCCAGACTCCTGGGTTTCGAGCGCCGTGGAGCCCGCGGCGGGATCACACTTGTCCCCGTAGTCGCGTCGGCGGAGAGGCGGGAGCCGGGAGTCTGCAGAGGCGCGGGCACCCTCTGCCCCCGCGCGCCCCACCCTGGCTTGCGGCTTTCGCGCGCGTTGCCTCGGGCCGGGCGGCCCTTCTTATTTCAGCACAAAGGGTTTGAGGTGCATTGCTTTCTTTGGCGTAAAGCCCTCGCCGGGTCAGAGTGAAATCTCCGCTTTTTTCAGGAGCATTGTAACACAAAAGGTTTAAGGGGGGAAAATGTGAAAAGGAAGCCCTTTTCTCTTTAGGCTGAATGCAGTGGGGAGATTAAAACTTTCATTTGAGATTTTGCCGTATTCATGGTGGTGGGGCGGTGAATAGGGCCGAGTCAAAGCCCCCAGCGCGGCTGTGTGCCCTTTTATCTCCCCGCACATCTTCAGACACAGGTTGTTTTGCACTTGAAAGAGGGGAGAGAGGGGAATGTGGGATTTTGACAGCTGATATTGGCCTCTGAACTCTTGATGGGGATTTTCTAATTAACCCCAAGTACCCATCAGGTGGCCAGCACGGAATGCTTTCTGTCAGAGGGCAAAAAGTTTCCCATTTTGATCAAATGGATGGGGAGGGTTTTTAACAGAGTAAGGAAATTTAGGAAGAGTCTCTGCTCACAGAATTTGAAAAGCCAGATGGAACAGGTCGGGTTGGGACAGGCAGCGTGAGGACCCCAGTAACGCGGGTCGTGTCAGGACCATCCTGACAAGGCCAGCATCAGAACACTCGGGAAAGGTAAATGTGGTCCCTGAGACGCAGACAAGAGGAGCTCCGTGTGCTTTCCCAAGCGAAGCCAGCTCAGAAGTTGGAGTGGAGCGCTCTAACTTGTAGTTTACTCTTATGTCTGGGATTCCTATTTGTTGGTTGGTGTTAATTCTGGTTCCAACCTCCAACTCTGCCAGGACCTGAACATACCCCGCATGTGCCAGTATAAATTCCACGTGGTTTTACTGAATGCATCTCCCGCTTGAGAGAAAGTAGAAACGGTCTACCAGGCCTTTGTAAATGAAGAGAGAACTACTGACACATTGGTTCAAAAGCAAAACTGTGTGGGTTGTTTTAGAGCAGGTTCCAGGAAAAAATAAGAAATTTGGATGATGAGGGGCGCCTGGGTGGCGCAGTCGTTAAGTGTCTGCCTTCGGCTCAGGGCGTGATCCCGGCGTTCTGGGATCGAGCCCCACATCAGGCTCTTCCGCTATGAGCCTGCTTCTTCCTCTCCCACTCCCCCTGCTTGTGTTCCCTCTCTCTCTCTGGCTGTCTATCTCTGTCAAATAAATAAATAAAATCTTAAAAAAAAAAAAAAGAAATTTGGATGATGAATGTCCAAATTCTAAGTCCCTTGGGGATTCAGCTTTCATGTCTTTGGGGGGTGAGGTGCCTGGAAAATATATGCTTGAAAAGGGCCTGCGGAGAAGGTGATTTTTCTGATTGGGCCAAGCTCTAGGGCAGTGTTTCCCTGGCTTCTCTGATGGTAACAAGATTAGGAGTGCTTGTTTACACACACACACACACACACACACACACACACATTTTGGGTGTACTGAAAACCCCAATGGATATTTCTGAAAATGTATGTTTCTGACAAGCTTCTCAGAGAGCTCCCAAGGCCCTCAAATTTCCTGGGTTTCCCCCTAGGCCACTGGCTGCTTCTGACTCTCTGTTGCAGATTCCTTTCCCTCTCCCTGACCTTTAAGTGTTGAGAGAACACCATGGCCCTGTCTTTTTTTTTTTTTTTTAAAGATTTATTTTAATTCCAGTGTAGTTAACATACAGTCTTACGTAAGTTTCAGGTGTACAATATAGTGATTCAGTGCTTCCTTACAACACCAGTGCTCATCACAAGTGCCCCGCTTAATCCCCATCACCTGTTTCACCCATCCGCCTACCCCGCTCCCCTCTGGTAACCACTCGTTTGTTCTCTATAGTTTAAGTCTGTTTCTTGGTTTGTCTCGCTCTCTTTTTTTCCCTTTGCTTCTTTGTTTTGATTCTGAAATTCCACATCTGTGTGGAAATCTCTGACTTATTTCACTTAGGATTATGCTCTTTAGCTCCATCCATGTCATTGCAAATGGCAAGATTTCATTATTTTTTATGGCTGAATAATACTCCATTCTACACACACACACACACACACACACACACACCACCTCTTTCTTTATCCATTCATCGATCAGTGGACACTGGGCTCCTTCCGTAATTTGGCTATTGTAAATAATGCTGCTATAAACACAGGGGTGCATGTATCCCTTTGAATTGGTGTCTTTGTATTCTTTGGGTAAATACCAAGTAGAGCCATTGCTGGATCATAGGGTAGGTATATTTTTTAAAGGTTTTATTTATTTGACAGAGAGAGAGCATGAGTGGGGAGGGGCAGAGGGAGAGGGAGAAGCAGACTCCCCACTGAGCTGGGAGTCTGACGTGGGGCTCAATCCCAGGACCCTTGGATCATGACCTGAGCCAAATGCAGATGCTTAACCGACTGAGCCACCCAGGCTCCCCAGGATAGTTGTATTTTTAACTGTTTGAGGAACCTCCATACTATTGTCCCCAGGGGCCACACCAGTTTGCATTCCCACCAACAGTGAAAGAGGGTTCCTTTGTCTCCACACCCTTGACAACACTTGCTGTTGCTTGTGTCGTTGATGTTAGCCATTCTGACAGGTGTGAGGTGATAGCTCACTGTAGTTTTAATTGGCATTTCCCTGATGGTCAGTGATGTTGAACGTCTCTTCATGTGTCTGTTGGTTATCAGGATGTCTTCTTTGGAGAAATGTCTGTTCGTGTCTTCTGCCCATTTATTTTTTTTAGTTTTTTAGTTTTTTAAAAGATTTTATTTATTTATTTGACAGAGAGAGAGACAGCCAGCGAGAGAGGGAACACAAGCAGGGGGAGTGGGAGAGGAAGAAGCAGGCTCCCAGTGGAGCAGGGAGCCCGATGTGGGGCTTGATCCCAGGACCCTGGGATCAGGCCCTGAGCCAAAGGCAGACGCTTAACGACTGAGCCACCTAGGTGCCCCTTCTGCCCATTTTTAAATTGGTTTACTTGGTTTGGGGTGTTGAGTTTTATAAGTTCTTTATATATTTTGGATACTAAGCCTTTATTGGGTATGTCATTTCAAATATCTTCTTCCATTCCATGGGTTGCCTTTTAGTTTTGTTGATTATTTCCTTCCCTGTGCAGAAGCTTTTTATTTTAATGTCTTCCCAATAGTTTATTTTTGCTTTTGCTTCCCTTGTCTCAGGGGCCCTATCTAGAAACAATCTGCTACAACTAATGCCAAAGAAGTTGCTGCTTGGGCTCTCTTCTAGGATTTTTATGGTTTCAGGTCTCACATTTAGATCTTTAATCCATTTTGAATTTATTTTTATGTATGGTGTAAGAAAGTGGTCCAATTTCATTCTTTTGCTTGTTGCTGTCCAGTTTTCCCAACACCATTTGTTGAAGAGACTTTCTTTTTCCCATTGGATGTTCTTTCCTGTTTTGTTGTAGATTAATTGACCATATAATTGTGGGTTCACTTCTGGGTTTTCTATTCTGTTCTATTGATCTATGTGTCTATTTTTGTGCCAGTACCATACTGTTTTCCTTACTACAGTTTTGTAATATAATCCGAAGTCTGGAATTGAGATGCCCCCAGCTTTGCTTTTCTTTTTCAAGATTGCTGTGGCTATTTGGGGTTTTCTGTGGTTCCATACAAATTTCAGGAGTGTTCTAGTTCTGTGAAAAATGCTCTTGGTATTTTGATAGGGATTGCATTGAGTGTCTGGGTTGCTTTGGGCAGTATAGACATTTTAACAGTATTTGTTCTTCCAATCCATGAGCATAGAATGTCTTTCCATGTCTTTGTGTCATCTGCCATTTCTTTCATTGGTGTTTTATAGTTTTCAGAGTACAGGTTTTTCACCTCTTTGGTTAGGTTTACTCTTAAGTATCTTATTTTTGGTGTAATTGTAAATGGGATTATTTTCTTAATTTCTCTTTCTGCTTCTTCACTATTGGTATGTAGAAGTACAACAGGTATCTGTGTGATGATTTTGTATCCTGCAACTTTGCTGAATTCATTTATCAGTACTAGCAGTTTTTTGATGGAGTCTTTTGGATTTTCTATAGAGAGTATCATGTCATCTGCAAAAACTGAGAGTCTTACTTCTTCCTTTCTGATTTGGATGCCTTTTGTTTCTTTTTGTTGTCTGATTGCTGTGGCCATGGCTCAGTCTTTAGTACTCGCTCTTTCTAAACTCATTTCCTTGGTGATCTCATTTACCTGTGGCTTCTTATGAGACTCCCAGAGGTATAGCTCCAGCTCAGATGTTCCTGAAACTCTAGACTCTTCACCTATCTAATTTCTTGCTTAGTATATCCCCTTGGCCTTGACCTTTTAGCCCAGATTATTCTCTCCCCACGTATCAGAAAGAAGGCCAGTGTGACTGAACATATCATGCGAGAGTGGGAGGGCCCTAGAGATGGGGTTGGAGAGGAAGGCAAAGGCCAGATCATTAGGGCCTTTCGGCCATAGGAAGGAGTCTAGTCTACCTGATAAAATTAAGATATAAAAAGAACACTCTAGCTGCCATGTGGAGAAGGAATTGGAGAAAGGCAAGAAATACAGAAAATGGAAGCTCAGTTAAGAGTCTTTTGCAAAAATCCAGGGGCACCTGGGTGGCACAGCCAGTTAAGCATCTGATTCTTGGTTTCAGCTCAGGTTATGATCTCAGGGTCATGAGACTTAATATCAGGTTTTAAACTTGAAGTAGTTACACACAATTCTGACCAAGGCATTTAATGATAAGCTCTTCAAATTCTTTTTTTTTTTTTTAAAGATTTTTTATTTATTTATTCGACAGAGACAGCCAGCGAGAGAGGGAACACAAGCAGGGGGAGTGGGAGAGGAAGAAGCAGGCTCATAGCGGAGGAGCCTGATGTGGGGCTCGATCCCATAACGCCGGGATCACGCCCTGAGCCGAAGGCAGACGCTTAACCGCTGTGCCACCCAGGCGCCCCAAGCTCTTCAAATTCTTAAAAATCACGACAGTAAAACCTTTTCCACACAAGAGACAAAACTAGAAATAGTTTCCCAACCATTCAAAATTTCAAGAGTTAAAATGAAACTTAAGGACTTCTAAGGTTTTTGTTGAAATCTCTTGTAATATTTCTAACGGCTTTAAAATCCAATCGAATATTTCCATTTATCTACTTGTTCATTCAACAATTATTTATTGAGGCTTGCTAAGTGCCAGGTACTGTTCTAGGCACCTAAATCGCTAGTATTTCAAAATAACAGTGAAGCTTTGATTTGCAGAATCCACTTGCCTGCCACTAGCTTGTCTGTCACAATATGTCATCTGATATATGTGAAGGGAGAGGGTCGAAGTCACCCTCTGGAGCTGCGCCTGTGTGGCCTCTCGCCCCTATCTCTTTGTCCTGTGCTCTGTGCTCCTTGGGCACCCAGAACTCCTCCAGTAGCTTGGAGGGTGCTCTGCAGCTGTCTGCCAAGGGAGAGATTCTTGGCTCAATCCATCAGGCAGAAAAGTGAGGGCCCAACATGGCTCATTTTGTTGGCTGGTTTGGGGGTTCATGAGTTTGCTGGTCATGGTATCTGGCCCTGCTCAGTGGTGCTGCTTTCAGGGAGGCCTGGGTAGCTACCTAGTGCCCCTGATTGCCACCCCTACACCCTGACATTTCATGGCACACTTGGGTGCTGGGGCACTGTGTAAGGTGCTCTCACTTAACCAGTTCTGGTCGGTGAGCAGAACTGTATGGACAGAATTGGGTCCTCCACCCCCCTAAATGCATATATGAAGCCTTACCCTCCAACATGCCTGTGTTTGGAGACAGGGCCATTATGGAGCTGATTAAGGTTAAATGAGGTCAAAAGGGTGGGGCTGGTTGGAAGAGAGAGACAGATAGACAGACATCAGGAGTACAAACAGAGAAAAGACCATGTGAGGACACAGTGAGAAGACAGCCAATGAGTGAGGCCGACACCTTGATCTTGGACTTCTAGCCTCTGTACTTGTGAAAAAATTAATTTCTGTTGGTTAAGCCACCTAGTCTGCAGCATTTGGTTATGGCAGCCCTAGCAGACAAGCACAGGAACTGGGCCGAACGCAGGGCTTTCCAAACTTGGCTCCCAGGTGGGCCCACCTAAAGGGCTTTAGGCAATATCCATTAGCCTGGGTTCAACCCTCAGAAATTCTGATTTGACTGGCGTGGTGCGTAGCCTGAATTTTTTAGAAGTTCCACAGGTAAGCCTAAATGTCAGCCAAGGTGGGAACCGTGGAGGGAAAGGGTATGAAATGTCAAGGAAACAGATTCTATTCTACCAGCAAAACAAACAAGCTTTTGTTCTGGGTCTGCCTAACAAAATGGTGAAACCGCATCACTGAAAGTGTTTAAGCAAAGGTTGGAGAGAGTGCTAAGGGCTTCCCGTGAGAGGGTGCTGCTGATCGCCAGAGGGCCGTTCTTGTTGGCAGATGGAGCAGCCACACTGTCACCCCCAGCATCCATCTTTGCCTTCGCCTGACCCCACACAGCAGGGACAGTCTACCAGGGCACCTGGGATCGCTCTCCCTCTAGTTTCTGATCCCACTACTCATTCCCTGCCCTGTCGCATGCGGGTGTTTCTCTGGGCCCTTCCAGATCCTCACCATTAATGGAGAGGCTCAACCAGATGTATTCTATGGCCCTTTCCAGATCTCAGATTTCTTCATTTTAATCAAGTAAAAATATAGCTTCCTGATTGTAACAGGAGATGAGAATTAAGTTAGCAATTTCAAGCCGTATCAAGTTCCTCTCCAAGAGAAAGGCAGATTTAGTCAACGAGCTATGCTTATTTCTACACAAATTGAATTAGTGGAAAATGAAAGGGTCACCTGCTGAAGATGTCCCTTTGGCCCCAACAGATAAATGCTTTCTTAGCCTGACTGCCTGGGAAAGCTTACATTGGTTGTGGGCACACCTGTCAGCCTCATTTGTAGATTTTTGCTGCAAGGTGCTTATTATCTTGCAAGTCGATGCAGTAAGTGCAAAAAAGAGAGAGGTGTCAGACATTCAGATGCTATCTATCTGCAATTTCGAGGTAGAATTCCTTTTTCAGAAAACCCCAGCTTTTTTCTCTTAGGACCTTCAGCTGGTTGAATGATACCCACCCACATGATCAAGTGTAACATCCTTGCCTTAAGGTCAGCCGATTTTAGGTGTTAACCGCTTCTTCAAAACACCTTCACAGCAGCATCTAGATTAGTGTTTGATTAAATAACTGAGTGTGATAGCCTTGCTAAGTTGATGCATAAAACTGTTACCAGTACTAGGAGGCTACCAAACTCTGGGCCCAACTTTTTTTTTTTTTTTAAAGATTGTATTTATTTATTTGACAGAGAGAGAGAGCAGGAGAGCATAAGCAGGGGGAGCAGCAGAAGGAGAGGGAGAAGCAGGCTCCCTGCTCAGCAGGGAGCCTGATGCAGGGCTCCATCCCAGGACCCGGGATCATGACCTGAGCTGAAGGCAGTTTCTTAACCAACTGAGCCACCCAGGCACCCTGAGCCCAACTCTTGATTCAGTATCTGTAATCCCCTGGAATTTGGGAGGAAACATTATGTATCACCTTAATTTCTCTTTCTTAAGTGATCTGGTCTATATGTGGACGTTCCTCCTATTGAAAAATTAGTTTTGAAGGTCAAGGTCAAAGAAAGTCGTAGAATGATGTTGATGGAAAGGGCCTCTACAGCAGCACTCTTAAACAATTGTCACTTCACTAATTCTGATAAAACACTGCTTTCCATTCTCTTTGTTAAATATATAGCTCCATGAACATTCTCGGCTTATGGGGCACTCTGTAGCATACCTGTGCATGTCTGCCCTCATCAGTTGAGCTGTATGCTTACTAAGAGTGAGTTGTTTGTTCCCAAGTCTGTTGATGCCCGTTGTTCTTGCTGGTATCTCCTTATTTGTAAATCGAGGGACTTGACCAGATCATCTTTCAGTCCCTCTTCTCATCCTTCTCCCTCAACCAATTAAAGGCAAGAGAAAAGTGGGCACGTTTAGGACTCCATGCCCTCCTTGTCGAAAATATACCACTGGAATTCAAAAACATTTCATTGAGCAAAACTATTCTTTGGTAGGTCTCCTTAATCAATCATGATGGTACTGGTGTGTAATGTTAGGATTGTATCGGTGTAAATGGAGCCTAATGAGGTTGGAAGGAGGGCAAGATGGGCAGAGTGGTCATGTCAGAAGGAGAGGAGGTCGGCGGAGGCTGGGCAGGGGCGTCTCCAATGGCCCAGGCATGAGTGAGGGCTGTTGGGTTGCACGGCCTTCAGGTTCTGCCTGGTTATTGTTCCCCAGCCCATGCTGTAAGGAGAAGGCACAGCTGTTGTGGTTCTGATGGTTTCTGGAGCTCTAATAATAAGTCTAATCAGTCTTGCTGATAGTTTCTGTTTCAGCTGGTGCTGTGACAAATTGTTTCTTTGCTGAAGTTCGCCCCACATATCAGTGGGGTGTGTGTGTGTGTGTGTGTGTGTGTGTATTTGGGGGAGTGAGGATTGCTTAAGGAACCGTGCTAAATTTTAGGAAGCCATAGAGTGCGTAGTGGAGGTCATAAAAGAAACCAATTCTCAGTTTATCTTATGTTAGTCTTCTCATTTGATTTTAATCCAGAATGCAGAAAGTGCTTTTTAATTGCAGTCTGTGAACATTTCTCCTTTATGTTTTGGAATGTTTTGGCTTCAAATGACTGCATGAAAAGTTTCTTTATTGACTTATGGTATATAATTTAAATCCCTTCTCGGGGAGCCTGGGCATGCTGACATTTCTATGAAACATTCCTACCCAAGGCAGGAAGGTTACCACTGGGAAAAGTTTTGGTAGGAGAAACCGAATTCCTTTGTCAGTATCCACCAGGGAAATCAGTTGGTTTTGCTCTCTCCGTGTATTGTGGGTGTATCCTCAACTTTATCAATGATTTTGAGTTTCTGATGTAGAACTTCATACATTTGAGGAGTGGAGGAAAATTTTAGGGGAAAGAATCGTCTAACAATGACAGATGGTCTCAGAGTCTCTTGTGGTCTTCTGAGTTACAGCATTCTATCTACTATATTTTAGAACATTGTAAGCTATTTACTGGGTAATTTCATTCAAGTGTCTTACTAGCACTTTAAAGCCAGTATGTGGTCATCTTATTGTTTTCTGGCCCAAACCTGCTCTTTTTTTATTCTCTACACTAGTAACTAGACCCATCAAGGTGAGGGCTGTCTAAGCCAGATCCCAAAGGGCAGCCTAGACTCTTCTCTCTCCTTTGTGCCCTAAACCTAGGGAAAGCATATAATTTACCCCTCAAATCAGGACACTTTAGTAAATCCAAGGGGGGAACTGTTAATAATTAGGCCAGGACAACAGATGTAAATTGAAACTGTCTTGGGCAAACTGGGACCTATGGTCTCCAAATTATTTCCATTACACTTCTTAAATGTCATTCAGCCTGTTTCCTCCTTCAAGTGCCTTTGCCACTGCTTTGGTTGGGCCCCCAGCGGCCCTGGGCTGTTCTATCAGCCTGGTCTCCCTGCTTCCAGGCCTGACCTTCTCCAGTTCATCCACCGTCCCCATCCAGGTCACTCTCTGGCTTAAATCCCCTCAGTGGCTCTGTGGACTAGAGAATAAAGACCAGACTCCTTAGTCTAGAACACAAGGCCCTTCTGGATGGCTCCTTTCCTTTCTAGTGTCATTCCCGTCCATTTCGTCTCTACACCAACTTCTCTAGTTTTTCTGACTTGCTTGCAGTACCTGACAGAAACCATCGTATGTCATGCTTTTATACATAATGTCCCCTTGCTCAAAATGCTTAGCCTCTTGCCTGCCTGCCTGAAATAGTTCAAGATTTAGCTCAAAGGACACTTACTGGGGAAGATTTTTGTACTATAACAATGTATGGATTTAATGTAAAAATACCCTGAATGCAAGACCTGTCCTTGATCATTTTCAAGAAGTTTGGGGCCTCAGGACCCCTACTGTTCCTTATGTGAGCTTTAAACAGGGACCCCCCACTCCCCCTGGGCAGTTACAGCTCCTATAAGCTCACAGTTAGAAAACAGAGCTTGGTTTGGATTTTGGACCGCCACTCCTACCCACTTTTTGTTCAGTGAACAGACTGCTTTCAAAACCAAAGGTGCAGGCCACGCCAATACTCTGCACACAGTAGAGACTGGGTGAATATCTGATGAGTGAGTGGCCTCTAGGATGTGAAATCACCTAGTTTCATCACTGTTACACCAAAGTCTACCAAAGGGCATGCGCTGTCACCCCACCCTCCCTATTGGCTACTCCCTACTCCCTGAGGACACCTTCTTCCTTGCTGCCATCATCCTCCTGCCCATCACAATGGACTCTTCCCAGTGAGTCCTTTGGTCTTTTATTTCATTTTCTTGCTGTCTTTTTTGGCTGGTAAGTGCCAGTTCAGATTGTCAATATCTTTTCTTCAGAGCGACGTTGACTTACGGCCGCTTACTTAAGCTTGCCTTCTTGACCTGCTCTCTTGATGAGTACAGCAATTTATAGTCATCATTTACCCATGTGACTTCCTGATGAAAAAAGTATGCTTTTATGGCATTTGTAAGGTTCCACGTGAGAGCAGCTCAATCTGAATAAACTTAAGCAAAAGGGGTCTTTAGTATGTGGATTCTGCTATGTCTAGTGACACCAAGGACAGGGCTGCGGCAGCCTCAGAGGACCAAGGACCAGGAACAAGAATGCCATCAGGACACTCTGTCTCTTGCATTTCCTGCTCTATGCGCATCTGTTTTATTTACCTCTCTGCCAATTTATTGTCTCTGTTTTTCTGGCTCATGCAATAAAAAACAAAGTCATTGAGAGGCTCTGGGTTTTTGTGTTGCACCTTTATCTCCCTGAGAGGGATGGAATGACCCTCTCAATCCCATTTCTGAAACCTGAGGCAGAGACTTGGTGTTTCAGTGGGAGCTGGATGTAAGAGCATGGCCGCTTCTGTAATAATCATATAGATGCAAGCCTGGGGGGGGGGTGCTCATTCATGCACTCTCATCAAGGGTTTCCCATGTGCCCCATGTGTGTCCACACTGCGCTAGACACTGGCGAGATAGTGGGGAGCAAACAGACCTGCCCTCTTGGAGCTTATGTTATAATTAGGGAGAGAAACTGTTCACTAGGAGCCAAAGAAACAGTATTTTTTCAATTTAAATTCAGTTTAATTAACATGTAGTGTATTGTTAGTTTCAGGGGTAGAATTTAGTGACTCATGTTGCATATAACACCCAGTGCTCCTTAAATCCATGCCCTCCTTAATGCCTATCATCCAGTTACCCCATCCTCCCACCTCCCTCCCCTCCAGCAACGTCTGTTTGTTTCCTAGAGTTAAGAGTCTCTTATGGTTTGTCTCCCTCTCTGATTGCATCTTATTTTATTTTTCCCTCCCTTCCCCTATGTTCATCTGTTTTGTTTCCTTAAATTCTACATATGAGTGAAATCATACGATATTTGTCTTTTCTCTGACTTATTTTGCTTCTCATAATACTCTCTAGCTCCATCCACGTCATTGCAAATGGTAAGATTTCATTCTTTTTGATGGCTGAGTAATATTCCAGTGTGTGTGTGTGTGTGTGTGTGTGTGTGTGTGTGTGTGTGTGTATCTTCTTTATCCATTCATGTATTGATGGACATCTGGGCTCTTTCCATATTTTGGCTCCAAATAAACAGTATTAAGTTGATAATGGGTATAAATAAGGTTGAAGAAAACTGCTCTGAAGAAATGGCATTTAAACTACAAGTGAAGAGGGACAATGAATGGGCCCTTATAAGAGCAGGGTAAAAGCCTCCTGGGCTTCTCCGGGACCAGGAGAGCAAGTGCAAAGGCTCTGAGTTGGAGGGAAGGAGTGGGGTGTCTGGGAATCCAAGGCAAATCCTTTGAGGTGACAGTGAGTGAGGATGACAGTGTTCTGACATGATGTTGGACAGGAAATGCTTACAGGCCACGGTCATGACACTCAGCAATGGGAGGTCATTGACAGGTTTGAGAGGCATCAGCTTTGCCAGGTCCAGGGCTCTCTGGGAGGCATGAATTGGACAGGTAGGTGCTAAAGTTGGGGGAGTGGGAGCTTTGGGCCTACAGATGGTCCCCAGTTTATGGTGGTTCAACTTGCAACTTTCCAGCTCTATCGTGGTGTGAGAGCGATATGCATTCCATAGAAACTATACTTCGAAGTGTGAATTTTGAACTTTTCCCAGGCTGGTGATATGTAGTAAGATCCTCTCCCATGACGCTGGGCAGTGCAATATACAAGCCAGGGCTCCGGCCATCCCTGCCGTCACATGGTTAGACAACTGATACACACACAACCGTTCTGCCTTTCACATTCAGTACAGTACTCAATAAATTATGTGAGATATTCAGTGCTTTACTATAAAATAGGCTTTGCATCAGATGATTTGGTCCAACTGTGGCCAAATGTACATGTTCTGAGCACGTTTAAGGAAGGCGGGACTAAGCTCTTTTGTTCAGTAGCTTAGGTATATTTGAGGCGTTTTCAACTTATGATATTTTCAACCTTCAGTGGGTTTATCGGGACACAAGGTGAGGAAGATCTGTAGACCGTTTGAACTCTGATGATACAGTGGAACTCCCTTGGGGATTACTTGGATATGGAAATGGGGGAAAGGGAAGAACCAACAATGTCCCCTGGAGTTTGGCTTGAATAACTGGGTGGTGTCATTTACTGAAAAGCCTGGAAGGAGGTACAGGCTGGGGTGGTGGGATGGGGTAAAATCAACAGGTCCATTTAGGTGACTAATTTTGGATGTCTATAGGAAATCCGGATAGAGTCATTGATAGTCACTTGAATACATTAATTTGGAGCTGTTAAGAGAGATCGAGGCTAGACACACAAATTTGGAAATGTATACAAAGATTCGTGTTTCAAGTGGTAGCACACGTAATGAGTGCTTGACACTCAGAGTGGATTTTTTCCGCAAATATTTAACATTTATTTATTAATTTTAAGATTTTATTTATTTTAGCACATGTATGCATGTGAGAGAGAGAGAGAGAGAGAGCGAGAATAAGAAAGGTGGAGGGGCAGAGGGAGAAGCAGACTTTCCATCGAGCAGGGAGCCCAATCAAGGGCTGGATCCCAGGACCCTGGGATCCTGACCTGAGCTGAAGGCAGATGCTTAACCAGCTGAGCCACTTAGGTGCCCCAGAATGTATCTTTTTTTTTAACACTCCCTCCTTTATATGACAAAATATTTTTCACAATAACTCTGTAAAACTTGGAAATATTCAAATTTTCTTGATTTATCCTTTAGTTTTAAAATAAAAAATTAACAATTAAAATTATAAGAATGTATTTTTGTTTGAAAGATCTTCTGAAGTTAGTAAAATATTTATGAATTATATTTTACATTCACCAACAAAAGTATTACACTTTGTAGTTCACACTCTGTTTCACTGTTTTAAGTTTTGAAGACAAATACTCTAAATGTCCACAGAGAATGACAGATGAAATAACTCAAGTTTGATTTTGTCATTTTTATAGTCACTGTGCTGTCATTGCTTATTTTGAATCTACTGCCTAATCACAGGAATAGTTGGTACTCCAAGGAGAAGAGACGTGAACTCTATCTGACACAAGACTAAGTAATTTCAAAGCATTATGAACCCCCCTTAAAATGAATGCATGCAGCTGAGTCTGTGGGTGTTCTGTGGCAGAAGGGAAGGGCTGACTGCATAGATGGGTTTTTCCAAATTCCATGTAGAATACACACTTACTAAAGGAAAGTAATACAAATATGATCGTTTGAAGCTTCAGATTTTTATTAAAACTCAACAATAATTAAACCATTGTTTAGAACATAAATCAATAAAAGACAGCTCTCCCTCTATAAGGAGTATTTTATGACTGATGCTGTCTAGAATTGGGGACACTAAAAATCAGACCCACACATAATTGGCATATTGTTGTTTTGAAAATCCCTACAGACCATGCACTCTCTTACTGATGTACCAAGTATAGCAGCAGCCACTGCCTTGCCCTGGGTGTGCCTCCGATTTTAAGCCATGGGGCTGGCGGAAGCAACCTTGGAAGAGCGTGCATCTGGAGGAAAAGGACTAGGACCAAATCTTGCCACATTCTTACATGTAGGGAGTTAGGGAAAGAAAGATGAACCAGAAAAGAAGGCATAGAAAGAACAGCCAGTGTAGTAGGAGGAAAATCGAGAGAGTTTCACAGAAGCAAAGAGAGATGTATGTTTTAAGGAGAGTGGAGTTGGTGGGGTCCCGTGCTGCTCAAAGATCATATAAGATGATGACTGAAAAATGACCTTGGAATTCTGCAGCCAAGATCTGGTTGCTGACTTGGACAAGGTCAGTTTCAGGGGAGTGATGGAAGCGGGAGCCAGGTAGAAGCAGCTAGAGAGTGCTCAGGATCTGATCAAGGAGAGGCCGACCATCTCGACAGCTAGTGTGGAAAGCTTTGCCGGAAAGAGGACCAAAAAATGAAGCAGCAGCTGGAGAAGAATTTGGATCAAGGAATGTCTGAGACTGCACATACTGGGGCGTACTTGTATCCCAACAGGAAAGATATAACAGAGAGGAAGATTCAGATGATGGGGGTAACTGAAGGGATGTAGCCCTGGAGGAGGTCACAGGGGAGAAAACAATCTGGAACAGTGCTTCTCAAGCGGTGATTCCCAGATGACATGGGTGCTGCTGGTCTGTGGACCCCATTTTGAGTAGTGAAGATCTAAGGCATGGGCAGGAAAACGGCATTTGATAAAAATTAGGGAAAACTCTGGTGCATTTGAATGCAAATTTTAAAATTCTGTAAAACCAGAACACCATGAACTTGGTTGAAGGCTAAATGTGAGAGAGGGAAAAATATTTGCAATTTATGTGACAAATGGTTAATTTGTTGAAATTATTCATGTTGAAAAAATACACAAAGCCACAGGAAGAACCAATACAATAATAAATGGAAAGAGATATGAGCAAGTAATTCACAAATGAAGAACTCAATAAACATAAAAAATTCCATCTCCATAGTAGTGAGGAAAATTAAAGTAACTGAGCTACACTACGAACTCATCAAGTCGCAAAATGCGGAGAACCGACAATTGTACAGTTCTAGAGGGGAATTCGCACGTACTCCCAAACACAGCTGGCGGGAGTAATTTGATAATACTTAATAGAATTGAAGGTGCTCATGCACCTATATCTTAATATAGAAATTCCACTTATGGACACATATGCCACAGAAATTCTTGTACCGATTATACAAAAATATGCACAAGAATGTTTATTAAAATATTGTTTATAGTAGAGAAAATGACAAGCAACTTAGTGTCCATCAGTAGGAGAATGGAAAAATACATCTGGCATAGCCATACGATTGAGAACCCTTCAACATTGAAAATTAGTAAACTAATGTTGTTCATTAACGTGGTAAAATCTTTTAAAAATGTTAAGGGGCACCTGGGTGGCTCAGTCAGTTAAGCATCCGACTCTTGATTTCTGGTCAGGTCATCTCAGGGTTGTGAGGTTGAGTCCGGTGTTGGGCTCTGTGCTGGGTGTGGAGCCTGCTTAAGATTCTCTCTCCTTGGGGCACCTGGGTGGCTCAGTCGGTTAAGCGTCTGCCTTCGGCCCAGGTCATGATCCCAGGGTCCTGGGATGGAGCCCCACATTGGGCTCCCTGCTCAGTGGAAAGTCTGATTCTCACTCTGCCCCTCACCCGCTCATGCTCTCTTGCATGTGTGCTCTCTCTCTCAAATAAATAAATAAATAAATAAGATCTTTTTTTAAAAAAGATTCTCTTCCTCTCTCTCACCCCCTACTTCCCCTTTTTCTTCAGCTCTAAAAGTAAATAAGTAAGTAAAAATAAAAGTAAAAATGTTGAGAGGGGAGCCTGGCTGCATCAGTTGGAAGACTCTTGATCTCTGGATCATAAGTTCAAGCCCCATGTGGGGTGTAGAGAGTACTTAAATACATTTTAAAAATTAAAAAAAATTAAAATGTTGAGTGAAAAAAGCAAGATATAGATTTATAGGTTCAACACGATAGTGATTTATATACGGTTTAAAACGTGCGAGACAAAGCTATATACTGTTTATGAATACACATACAGGGAGAAGTATAAAATATTCATGGGACTGATAAATGACAAAAAATTCAGGTTAATTGTTACTTCTGAGGAAGAAGGGAGGAAGAGATGAGGGAGGGAGGAGTGTGATCAGGAAGGGAAATACAGGGACAACTGTATCAGTAATGTTTTATTTCTTCAAAAGAAGTGTAAAACAAACATGACAATTTTTTTTAAAGATTTTATTTATTTATTCGACAGAGACAGAGACAGGCAGCGAGAGAGGGAACACAAGCAGGAGGAGTGGGAGAGGAAGAAGCAGGCTCCTAGCGGAGGAGCCTGATGTGGGGCTCGATCCCATAATGCCAGGATCACGCCCTGAGCCGAAGGCAGGCGCTTAACCGCTGTGCCACCCAGGCGCCCCAAACATGACAATTTTTGAATTATATAGAGCTGAACAGTAGATACAGGAGTGTTTGTTACGGGATTCTGTCTATTTTTCCCTGTGTTTGAAATATAAGCAAATTTCAAGAAAAGGAATAAGCAACATTAAGTTCTAATCACTTAAAAGTGAACAGAAGTTCTTTTCAGAATCATCACAAAAACTCTTCATTGGACTCAAGGCTTCCAGCCTAAGCATTATTCCAGTTGCCTGCATTTCCCAGTAGTAAGTACAAGAGTGAGATTGGAGTGGGGTGGGGGTTTAGAATGCAAACTACTCCTGTCTGGTGGGTAGGGAATGCTAAGGGTAGTAGATGGTGAAGAAGGACTTGGAGACAAGGCACTCCTAATTTTCTCACACGTCACTTACTATCTCAGTGGTTCAAAAATAACTGTGGAGTCATCCTCTTCTAATAAAACTTGCTCTTCTAAGGCATCTTTATCTAAGAAATAAAAAGCAATTTCTGATTTCATGCTAATTTCCTCCTTGTTATTTTACTAGCAACTGTGTTATTTTTACATTACATTGACATATGCATAGCTATTTCTTCAACCTTATGTAATAATAGACTCATTGATTAACTTGAGAACCTAAAGCAACATTTGTTGTCTTAGGAATACGCACCCCAAGAGTCAAACAGTAGAATACCAATCTATTGTTTGGATTCCAGTATATTTGTAAATTTGAGGCAATGCTTCCCCCCCCCCAAAAAAATTTTTTTTTTGAGAGAGACAGAGAGAATGTGTGTATATGCGTGGGCCAGAGAGGCAGAGGGAAGGGGGAGAGAGAATCTCAAGCATGGTCCATGCCCAGCATGGAGCCCAAGGCAGGGCTCGATCTCACAACCCTGGGATCATGACCTGAGCTGAAATCAAGAGTCTGTCACTTAACCCACTGAGCCACTCAGGCGCCCCTCCAAATAGATTACTATAGTGGCTTCTGTTCTTCCCCGTGGGAATATTATTTTGCAGTTCGTCACACCCAGAGATGGACTCTCTTTCTCTACCCTTTGAATCTGGGCTGACTATGTCTTATTTGGGGCCAATAGAGGGTGGTAAAGAGACCTGAGTCAGTTCCGAGGCTAGATGTCAGGAAGTCTTGATTGCTTTTATTCTTTTTCTCAGAAATTTGCCATTGCCTTAAACAAAAACTTGGGACTAGCCTGCTGGAGGAAACCCCACCGTGGGAGGGCAGGGTAGTCACACCAGACCAACCAAAGCCATCGTAGACCAGTCAGCGCACAGTGAACATTATGAGTGAGCCTGAGGTCAGCCACATCTCAGCCACATCAACATTAACTCTAGAGAACTTCCAGTAGTTGTTCAAGCCACAAAGTTTTGGGTTGACTTGTTGAGCAGCCATAACTAGCTGACATAATTATGTCGCCTGGAACCTTGGGAAATAGTACTTAAGATGGAAGCTAAGGGCTCTGTCATTGCACACACCAACACTTTTCGATTGCAGAGACTTCAGTATAGCAAATGCTAGAAATGCATTTCTCTGAACATTGCGTTGTGGCTGTCATTAGCTCCTGAAGTGATGGGTTTTTGACATATTCTGTTGAAAAGCATTCATGGGAAAAGGCCAGGTTAATTTTACTTAGATTCTTTAACCCTGACTTTCTTCATGCCTGTCACATGACCGTCTCGAATCTTAATGTTATGGCAACATAATCACATTCTTTTGCTCATTAAGTAAATAGTAGATTAGAATTTCAATTTGGCTACTTCTTTGAGAGCAGAAAATTACTGCAATGATACTAATGAAATGCTTACGGACTTACATGCCCGTAAAAATATCTCAATTATTTGTGTCATTTTCTTTTTTCCTTTGGCTTTTTTTCCCATAAGCATCCAGTTGGCATAGTGCACAAACGGATGTTTTCCAGCAGAAGGGGAAGAAAATGTTCACCTGTTTTAAAAAGCTGCCACCAGGATTCTGACACAGGCAAGGATTTTTTTCTCCCATCCCCATATTACTTCCCTGAACAGACTGTAATTTCATCAATTCTCCATGCTTATGGTCATGAATGGTTGGCATTACCATATCTCAGTGTTAACAAAACGGGGATTTCATGGCTCCAGTTTGCACTTGAAGACAAGGAAGGCGCGAAGACCTCATCAGAAATATGGTGTGTCTCCTGTTGGCCTGAACATGCCTCTGGGTGTAGGCTTTCCTTTGCTTTCTCTTTCTTTTGTGTGGATGTCAGCGGCCACCCATCCCCTGGCCCAATCTCCTCAGGTAACAAGGAGGCCGAAATCTTGTCCAAAGCCTTTTTTTTTTTTTTTTTTTTTGAGCCCTAGGCCATTGGTACTTAAAAAAATCTGGACTCTTCTTTCCTTCCCAAATCTAAGTAGAAGCTGTGTATGGGGAAACAAGTAGCATTTGTAATAACAGATTTATTTCTCTCTGCATTTCCTGGACTCCTCATATGGCTTTGAAATGAGATAAATGCATTTATTCTTTTAAAATTTGTCATTGTAAGTTATGATAAAACCTACTGGATGTTGAAAGAACTCTGACATGTGGGGAAAACGTGTTGCTACTTGAAGTTATTTCTCACTCTCCTACTTACCAGCTGTAGGACTCCAGGCAAGTTATTGTAGCTTTTCTGGGCCTCAGTTTTCTCATGTGTTAAATAATAATAGGAATGCCTGCTTCAACAGATCGTTATGAGGCTTAAGTTTGCTAAGACCTGTAAAATGCTTAGATCAGTGCTTGGCACATATAAGCACTCAATAAATGTTAATTTTAGTTATTCTTCATTTTTGTTAAAACATATTTATTTTTAAGATTGTACTCTTCCTCATAAATACTTTCTGATAATCTCTTACATGAATTTGATGTTTAACAACTTATAAAGGGGTTTTATATTTGGTTCCGAAGCCCAATGGGTGTGGACAGAACAGGGATTATCATACCTATTTTACAGATGAGGGGGGAGAATTACACATAGAATTATATGACCCACGTGATCCAGCAATTCTAACTGTAGGTATATACCCAACAGTGTTCAGAGTGGCATATTCACAATAGCCAAAGGATGGAAGCAACCCAAGTGTCTGGATGCGTGAATGGATAAACAAAATGTGGTGTGTATATATACACACAATCAATGGTCAGTGATCAATGGTACTATCCAACAACTTTCATTTTTCTCTTAATGTTATATCTTTACATTCAAAAATATTTATCTCCCTTATTCTCTAATAGCTGCATAATGTTCCAAAACCTTTCCCCCTCTTTTCCTCTTATAAAAAAACCTAACATATTGTATTATAATAAAGGTATAATAAAATACACTCATTTAAAATATGCTATTCATTGAGTTTTGATAAACCCACCATAAAACATTTTTATCACCCCCAGAAATTCCTTCGTAAGTATCCAAGTCAATTCCTCATCTCACCCCAGCCCCCTCTAAGCAACCACTGATCTAATTCTATAATTAGAGATTCAATTTGCCTGTTCCAGAATGCCATATAATGGGATCCTGCTGAGTATGGCTGAGTACTTTATCTCGGCATAATGTTTTCGAGATCTGTGCTCCCTTTTATGGTTGAGCAGTGTTCCACGATATGAATATACCATAATTGGTTTATCCATTCACTGATGATAACACTAGTTGCGTTGTGACAATATTTGGGCAGTTTCTACTTTGATGATATTATGAATGAAGCTGCCATGGACATTCATACGTAAGTTGTTTTTTTTTTTTTTTTCCCAGACGTGTTTTCATTTCTCTTGAGGAACCATCTAAGAGTGAAATCATTGTGTTATGTGTAGAGCGTCTGTTCAACTTTATAACATACTGCCAAACTATTTTCCTAAGTGGTTGTACCACTCATAATGTATGAGAATTTCACTTGCTCTGCATCCTCAGCGGGACTTGGGGTCTGACTGTGGTTTTAACTTGCATTGACCTGATTACTAAATGATGTTGACCAACTTTTCATATGTTTATTAGCTGGCTGTGTGTGTGTATTATTTTGCGAGGTGCTTGTACAAATCATTTGCCCATTTTTAAAGTAGGTGGTCTTCTTATTATTGAGTTGTAAGTGTTCTTTGTATTTACTCTCTACATGAGTGCTTTGTCAAATATATGTATCACGGATATTTTTTTCCTTGTATGAAGATTGACGTTTCTTCTTTGTAAGTGTTTTTTGGAAATCAGACTTTTAAATTTTGGTGAAATCCAATTCGTCAATATTTTTCTCTTATTGCTAGTGCCTTTGGATTGCATTAAGAAATCTTTGCCTATCACAAGAGTTTGAAGATTTTCTCCTGTATTTCTTCTAGACATTTCATAGTTTCAACTTTTACATTTAGACCTATGGTCCATTTTGAGTTTTTGTATAGGTGAGAGGTAGTGGTTAAAGTTCCTTTTCTTTCATAGGGAAATCCATTTGTTCCAGCACCATTAACCATTAGTTGAAATTAATTCCTTCCTTTTCCCATTGAATTATATTATTGATACCATTTTTTTATTATGTTATGTTAGGCACCATACAGTACATCATTAGTTTTTGATGTAGTGTTCCATGATTCATTGTTTGCATATAATACCCAGTGATCCATGCAATATGTGTCCTCCTTAATACCCATCACTGGGGTAACCCATCTCTCCATCCCCCTTACCTCTAAAACCCTCAGTTTGTTTCCCGGAGTCCATAGTCTCTCATGGTTCGTCTCCCCCTCTGATCTCCCCTCCTTCATTTTTCCCTTCCTTCTCCTAATATCCTCCATGCTATTCCTTATGTTCCATAAATAAGTGAAACCATATGATAATTGTCCTTCTCTGCTTGACTTATTTCACTTAGCATAATCTCCTCCAGTTCCACCCATGTTGATGCAAATGTTGGGTAGTCATCCTTTCCAATGGCTGAGTAATAATCCATACCATTTTTGAAAATTGAGTGAACTCTCTTTCTTCTCCTCTGTTTATCTTTATGTCTATCCTTTCTATACTAGCACACGGTCTTGATTGCTGTTTTATGAGTCTTAAAATCAGGTATTAAAAGCCCTCTAAATTGACTCCTCTTTTTAAAAATTGTCTTAATTATTCTAGTTATTTTGCATTTCCACATAAATTTTTGAATCACCTTTTCGGTTTCCTTTAAAAACACCTGCTTGGATTTTCATTTGAATTGCTTTGAATATATAGTTCAATCTGTGGAACATGGACATTTTAGTAATATCATGTCTACCAATCCATGAACATTTGGGGCTTCTTTAATTTTTACCAGTGCTGGGTTATTTTGTTTTGACTATACTGATCCTAATTATATTTTGTTAAACTTATCCCTGGGTTTTCATATTTTTTGATGCTTTTATAAGTGATATTAATAATACATATTTAACATCATTTTTTCTTTTCTTTCAACATTTAAAAAATGTCATTCCATTATCTTTTGGTTTGCATTGTTTACATTGAAAAATCAATGATGATCCTTTTCTTCATTCCTCTCTATATATTGTCTTTTTTCCCCCCTCTCTGCTCTTAAGATTGTCTTTTTGTGCTTGTTTTTCATGTACTTTATGTATCTTTTTTGTTCTTTTTGGAATTCAATGTACTTTATGGATCTGCAGAGATTATATATATATATATATATATATATATATATATACACACACACACACACACACACACACACATTTTTAAAGATTTTATTTATTTGTTTGACAGAGGGAGAATGAGCACAAGTAGGGGGAGCAGCAGGCAGAGGGAGAGGGAGAAGCAGGCTCCACGCCAAGCAGGGAGACTGATGTGGGGCTTGATCCCAGGACCCTGGGATCATGAACTGAGCCGGTGGCAGACGCTTAACAACTGAGCCACCCAGGCGCCCCTGCAGATTAATATTTTTTTTATTAAACCTGGAAAATTTTCAGCCACAATTCATCAGATTTTCTCCTTTCCCACTATTCCATCTTCTCTCCTTCTGGAAGCCAAATTACTGCTTGATGTTTTTCCATGGTTCACAGAGGCACTGTTAAATTTCTAAGCCTTTTTTCTCTATTGCTGTAGTTTGGATAATTTATGATGCCATGGTAAATTCACTAATATTTTCTTCTGAAGTATCTAATCTTCTATTAAATCTATCCAGTGAATTTTTTCATTTCAGAAACTGTCTTTTTAAAATCTAGAGTTTCCTTTTACTTCATTTTTAGAGTTTCCATCTGCCTCCTCATTGTGTTCATGTTTTCCTTTAAATTCTTGAACCTGTTTATAATAGATATTTTAAAGTCTTTTTGCACTTCTTCCATCTTTTCTCCTATGTCTGAGTCTGTTCTAATGATTTATTTTTTGTGGATTATGGTTATGGATTGTATTTTCCTGACTCTTCACAAGCTAGTCATTTTAAAATTATATTCTGGACATTGTCTATGCTAAATCTCTGAGCATCTGGATCTTGTGGTCTTCCTTTAAAGCATTTTGAATTTTATTCTTTCAGGTAGTTATTTTTCTGGAAGATCAGTTTTATTCTATAATGTCTTTTTTTTTTTTTTATTAATAAGGCTTTATTAGGGTGACGTGAGGAAAGCCTTTACCCTCAGGTTTATTTAGCCCTACTTAAGTTGTGATCTTTCTGGGATCTCCAGTGTCCTTGGTACTCTGTCAGGTCTCAGCACTCTGGAGAACTCACATGCTCTCAGCCCTGTGCTGGATCTGTTCAGCTTCCAGCTCTCCGGCAGTTGTGCTTTGCTTGGACTGGGGTCTTGCCATGCAGATGCAACTTCATATTTAGTCAAAGACTGATGGGACCTCATACAGACTTATAGGGATCTTCTGCTGCATAGCTTTCTTCTTCCCGGTACTTTCCCTTCACAAATTCTGGTTGTCTCAGCCTCTCTGAGATCTGACCCTCATCTCCTCTGTTCAGTGAGACTACCGTGCTCTGCTTCGATTCTCTGTACCTTCACTGAGGTTTAGAAAATGCCTATGCGAACACATCTGGGACAGTCATGGTGCTTGCCTCATAGTCCTGAGCTTACTGTTGTTCAACCTATGAAAGTACTTGTTTCATATATTTTGTCCAGTTTTCATGGTAATTAATGGTAAGAGGGCTAGTCTAATATTCTCCTTCCATTTTTTAATTTCAAAGAAGATGGGAAATTGTCTTTACCCTCATGATTTATTGGTAGGATGTTGTATAATTTATTGTCCAAGCCTTCACCCTTTTGAGAGTAAAAGAGAGTGTTCTTAATAATTAATTACATGGACACAAGAGGGTCATATTTGTTGTAGGTACCATAGGCTCCTGAGATTGTGAACATGGATACAGCAAACATTCTCTTAAATGCCTTCTGTCAAGATCAGTTCAAGTAGCTTCTGGATACGTAACAGAAATTCAGGGCCAACATATTTACTAAAAAAACAAACATCCATCACATTTCTTTGATTTAACTCTCTAAAGAATCTTGAAAACTTCCAATAATTTTATTTGGGGAGGATTTTATGTTTCCTACTGTATTTAAAAAAAAAAATCAGTCTTAGAAGGGATATAAAGTTACAGACTGAATGAAGTGTCCATCAGGTGATGTTATGTTCAATTTTTCACATGTGAAATTCAGGATTGCTCCATACAACAATCCCAAAAGACGTAAAGACAAACAAAAATCTCTTAATGACATAGTTGTTAGTCACACAGTGAAAAGAATGCTGGATTTAACTTGAAGAACTGGGCTTTGCCAGTTATTTGAAATAAGGCTGTCAGCAAGTTATGGTACCTATTCCAACTTCAAAAGCTTCATCTGTAAATACCTACCCATAGGTTTCTTGTGAGTTAATTACATAATATTTGCAAAATACCTAGGCATTCAAACAAAGTAGCTATTATTGTTTATAAATTAAACATCAAATCTATAGTGAGCATTCTATTGATAACTATTAATATTTGTTTAATCTTACATCCATATAAATTATAGTTCATCTTAATTTAATCAAGAGTAACAATAATAATAACCATATATCGAGGTTTTACTATACGCCAGGCTGGTGCTAAGTGTGTCACTTGCATTATTTCATTTAACCCTTCAAACAATCCTGTCTGGTGGGAACTATCTCTACTCCTACTTTACAAATGAGGAAACGGGCTCAGAGGGGGATGAGGGGGTTAAAGTCACATGGGTCATGTAACTCAAAAGCAGGAGCCAGGAGGGGTCCATCTGTACACTTATTTGGGCAAATAGCAGGAACTTATCCTTTTCGTGTCCTACTTCCTAAGGACAGCATTGCCTCTGTAGCATGAATGCTAACCCACAACAGGAGTAAGTGAAGAAGGAAGATGCTGAGGGTGCCTTTCTTACCGGAGAGAAGCACTAGCTAAGGATGCTGTGCTGCCGTGAACACATTGCTCAACCTCTCTGGACATCAACTTCTTAATATGCCGAGTGAGAGCACTAGATTAGATTAGCCCTTCTGAAACTTATTTTCTATGTTTTCGTGTTCTCATCTTTTCATAAAGTCATAGCCTAACAACTTCTCAAGATGTCTGCATCTGAAAACTTCCCGAGACCTCCTGAGTCATAAGTCTTATTTTACCTGCCACCAGGGGGCTCTAATGCAGGGAAGATGAGCCAGATTTTCATTCGGCACCAAAAACCCTGCTAGGATTTTTCTGTGAAAACTGTCAGGAAAACTTGAGGCTTTCCTCAGACTTAGGAACATGTCTTCTGTGGAATAGATGGCCAGTAAATATTTGTTGATTATAAGTAGGAGGAGGCCAGGTGTTGAAGTGGAGGGAGATTCCAGAGACCTGTGTTCTGGGTGCTCACTCCTCTCCCAAGTGGATGTGAGGTCTGAGGGGAAGCCACCCCACTTCTCTGGGCTTCTGTAACTCTTTCTGCAAAACAAAAATAATTGAGATATTGAGGGAAAGGAAATAATATCATTTTAAAAAGTCACTTTGAAAAGTGTAAGTATAAAGAAATATAAAATATATGACAGATTTAAAAATGTCCCTATGAACACCAAAACAATTTTTTTTTTGGCTCACTTGTACATTATCTTCTTTAGCAATGTCTCCCCCAAACCCTCACACCACATGCTTGTTACCCAAAGCCTTGAAATATGTTCGCTGACATGGTGAGGCCTGCTGCCCTTCCCCAGTGTTCATGAGGTTGCCGTCCTGGTTCGTGCACTTCTGCGTGTGGGCTGCTCATACACTGGCTGGCAGTTGTAGGTCATGGCCGGGCCTGAGATGTATCCCAGTTCCTGCTCAGATAAGGAATTACATATACTCTCAGGGGTAATTATTATCTGTTCAGTCCCTGGCATTCGACATGCACCCCAGATCTTGACCCTCTCTCTGGGGAAAACAGCAGATTCGGTGTGAGGAGTACGCACTGGCCAGGGGCTTCCACAGTTCTCTGGTAATGGCCTATCCCTCAGTGGCACCTCTTACCGCTTTTCCAGTTAGCAAGAAATGGCAGTCTTGACATTTAGAAACCCGTAACTCCTAAATACGCCTTCTGCGCTTTCTAGCCCAAGAATATAAACCTCTGCATTTTTGCTGTCCTGAAATATATTCTGCTGGGAATCACGTTTTCTCCTGCCTCTTCTGGGCTGCTCCATGCAGCTTAACCTCTAACACTGTTAGCGTCTTACCTTTCCTGGGATTCAAAAACTCCAGGGGTTTCCCACTTTCCAGAGAATTAAGTCAAACTCCTCCAGGTCCTCTGATGCCTCCCACGTGTTCTTTTCCAGCCCACCCTCCTCCTGTGTAGGTCGACTGTGCTACCGGTCAGCCTGAAGTCATTCCTGACTTCTGCATGGAGTCTCTGCTTTCCCACCTGCATGTGGTCAAGTCCTACCCATCCTTCCGGGCACAGTTTAAAGGCCATTCTCTTTATGGAGTGATTTCTCCCACCTTTCAACTCTCACTTAGTACTTGCCGCTTTGTGTTCTAGGGAGATATGACTTTCTTCCTCTGGTGTCCAATTTATTTTTGCATTCCTACAATATCAGCACAGGATAGGCCCCTATAAATACTTGTTAGACAACATGAGTGAATACAATTGAATCTAAAACATCTTCAGAGAGCATCCCATTCAAATACATATTTATCCAAAATTGAAGTTCCCTTTTCTTTAGACGTGTCTAGTTGGGGCCAACTCTACTGTCCCGGTTCCCTGGCTGACCCTTTACTGAAGTCTGCGCCTGCTCTTGCTAATTTTCTGCTTTTCTCCATATTAAATTTACGGCTTATATCAAGCCTGCTTGTTTAAATTTTTTTTTCTGTTCCCACTGTTCTCATGTCCCTTTACAATGTATGCAATTACATGAGCTGCCTTTGAAAGCAAGATTAGATTTTAAATCTTGTGATTAACCTTTCACATTGCGAGATTGCCCGCTCTCAGTTTCTTGTGCCGTTCTCTTGTTTGGCTTTAGATTAATTTCTCTATTTCATCTCTTCTGTTTTGTGTTATTTTGCAACTCGATTCTTGGCTGCATAGGCCCAGCTTGGGAATTTCTTGCTTTGCTACATTTTATAGAATGACTCTTCTGCACAAAATCAAACAAATCTATAAATGTTGGAAAACACCCAATAGAAATCTGTCGGTTAAGAGTATCAACGTAGTTGCCAAAATTGCAAAATGCTTGTTATTTTGATACTTTGAGCGCAAGGTCTTTGAAGGGAAAGTCGCAAAAATTTACTGAAAATATGAATTACATATATTTACACGTGGAAAATTTTCCTGACTAGAAAACTACTTAGCTTTAAACTGAAACATTAAATTGGAAGTCTTTTGTTAGACAACACGATAAAATACTGAGTTTGGGTCTATATTTGTTGAAATCTTTTATCGATTTTTTTAATCAAAAGAGAAACTATTTTGAGCTTAGAAGAACACTTAGAACCTTTTAGAGTTCAACAGACAAGTATTTTGCCCATCACCCAACAAAAATGGGAAAAGTGTGCATTTTTTAAAATGCAGGATTTTCCTTCAGGAAATAACCAATGACTGGCCCTATAAGTAAACAAGATATCTGATGTTTTAAAGTGTTTTTCTTAAGATAATTGCAATAACTTCCAATAATACTTGATTTCCTGGCAGTCAAAATAAAACTAACATGAATAAACAATCAGTATTTAGACCCATAAAAGATTCATTTATAGTAATTGGTTATAGTCAACATCCTAGGCATGAAATTAATTCAAGCCCGACCTGAAAACCCTGATAGTGTTAAAATGGATGTTTAATGTGTTATTAGTTAATGATATTTCATCTGAGGGCCTTATCAAGTTGCACACGGCAAAGCTCTTGTCATTATTTTTTACTCTCCCAAAGTGACACTTTAATGAAATGTGTCAGCACACCAGTGTTAGGATACGTTTCATTAATGCCCAGCACTTTTGTTCTATGCTTTACATTTGGAAACAGATTTAAGTATTAAGTGCCTCTAATGTCTGCAGCCAGGGAATCCTTTCCGAATTTGTAACAGTGACCAGAACAGACCGCATTACACTCTCCAAATGGTGCGGTTTTGCATTTGAATGTCTGAATTATCCCGGTTTCTTAGAGACGACCACAACACCAACATCTTAAATCCTCAAAATACTGTCCGCTTCATTGAATGCTCGTGATCTAAGCATATGTGTAATTATTCTGTAATTCTCCCCAAAATGTGATTCCTTGGAAATGCATACTAGGTTTCCCCTATTGTAAATCCAATGACTATTTCTTTGTGGCCACTTCTTTAAATACGGTAACAAGCAAGTCTGTGTGTCTGGGTGAACCGCCTTGATAATGATGATTTCTTCCCAAGCTCTCCTTGGGACACCCATCAGGGAAAATATGCCCCGCATTTGTTTAAGGGTAGAGACCATGATCACAAAAAGACCCATTTAAGATGGTATACATTACAACTAGAGGATTTCTTGCCAGAAACAGGCCTAATGTCACTCACAATAGCCCCTAGGAATAGTCTTAGATAGTAAGTTAGAATTTGCAAATGTTACCAGAGCCAGCGGTGGTAAGCCACGGCTGCTTATAGATTTTAGAGAAGAATAGAATCCCATGCCCCTTAAAACAGCTTTGGATGTGGTCAACCGTGGAAAATTAAAACATACACTTTAAAAACTGACAGCTGGAAAGAAAGGTGGTGGGGGGGTGGGGATGAAATAGAAGGGAATCTAGGATTATAGTTTAACCTCACTTTTTATTTTATAGTGTTGCACATTTTAGGGGAAAACTCATTGGCGGTGACTTTCCCAGGGAACAACCTTAGCGTGCAGTGATTTCAAGCCACAAGTGAGATGTTGTGTATGCAGTCCTATGCAGATTGTTAATGCCCCGTTCCAATGTTGCCCGGCTGGTGTTGTTACAACCCCTTATTAACTCCTGTGTGAATTACTTAATTTGGCCTGTTGGTTTACCAGAGTGCGGGGTTTGTGGGTGTTTACTGGTAAATACAAACAACCGTGGAGTGTGGGGGTGGGGAGGAAGGAGAGGAAAGTCAACTTACAGGGTCATAGTTACGCTGTGGATAATTTGATAATCGCTCCGTAGCAGGTGTTTGCATGGAGTAAGGCCCCGTCTTGGCATAAGTTTGCAAATTGCTTGGCTTTTGCAGCCCATGCCGCTCCCACAGCACCATTTTTAATGGCAGCTTTAAAAATGATTTCAGCATCATGTGAGCTTGGACGTTAGCTGTTCACTGGTCCAGCTCATGTACTTGTTGATTCTTGGTGCTCATACTCCTAGAAGTTTAGAATCTGGAAGGAAACATTGTGACAGTGTAGGAAAATCCGTCTTACTGACCATGCAGAAGAACTGTAAAGTTTGGGGAAAGGGGCATTTGTTTTAATCTTCCCCCAAATACACAAGCAACAAGTGGAAAAGTGACAACGTTGGCAACTTGTGTACCTCCGAGCGGAGGACCGCAGCTGCTGGGGAAAAGCAGCCCTCATATGGAGACCTGGCCTCTCTGCTTGCCAGCCCCTCACGAGGGGAAGCCACGACTGTATTTCCATTCGCCCTCCACTTGAGTTTAGAAAAGAGCAATCTTATGTTGGAAGGTGATTTTAGAGATGTAAAAGAAATGAAAGAACTTAAGAACCCAGAACCCACTCTATTGCTTAGAGATGGAGGCTCTTCCCAAGCAAAGACCAGGGTGTATAAATAAGCAAAAGATATCTGAACTCCTCACGTCTGTTTGCATCTGTGTTTTCGAAGTACTGCACTGTATCATTTATCTGGACATTATTTATTTGCCAATCTAAAGAGAAAGCAAACATAAAAAGGCTTCTGAGCAATCAAAACATATGTCCCTAGGTCTGCTCACTAACGTTATGACTGAGCGCCCCTCACTACTCCCTCACAGCCTATTTACTCTTACATTACAAATACTTCTAACGAACTTGGATGTCTGCCGCCCGGCACACAATAGATTAAAAGCAGCATAGCAGATGGGAAACAAATGAGGAGAGGGTCTCAGACATATTGGGAGCAGCAAGAAATAATAGCTGACAGCTTGATTGTGAAGGGGGAGACAGAAAATCCATATAAAGCAAACATTAAATGATGAAAGCTTAGTGGTCTGGAGCCATTCAGGGTTTTACAATTTACCAACCCCAGAAGGTCTCACTGTGTTACAGCACAGACTCGAAACTGAGGCTCAGAATTACGACTTCGAGTCAAGAGAAGAGTAACTGTTATTAAATGTGCCCGTCTTTAAAGAGGCATAGTTAGAATAATTTCCACTGAAATTGGTTAAAATTAAGCTAAACGTCTTTGTGCCTAAAAAGCTGGCTGTTAGTAGTTTGGAAATTTATATTTATGTGACTCTTTGTCCGTAATGCCAAAGAATCAGTACATAAAAATTCCTCATGCTTTGAGTGTTGGCATAGCCAAATGTTCTTACACAAATTGAATTTTATAGCTCTAATTCCTTCTCTAGTAAGACAACTGGTATAGTGGAGGGAGAAACCACTAAAATGAGAACCAGAGGATGGTTTTCTGGGCCCCTGTGCTCCCTCTGGGGTACCAGTGTTATGGGGAAGGCAGTCACTTTCCGGCGTTCAGTTTTCTCACTTATTTTGGGGGGTTCTCAGACCCCGTCCAGCTTGACAGAGATTTTTCTGGAAATAGTAGCTCAATAAACTGTCAGCAGTTCTCTTTGTACTTGAGGCAGCACTGAACTACACAGGCTGCCTTCCATCTTGCGGGGATGAGAGGGACCAACCTCAGCGTCTGGACTCACCAACATCCTGTCAAGATATTTAAAAATGACTCTAAAAGGACTTGAAGCCCCCCTCATAATAATAATAATAATAATAATAGTAATAATAGTAATAATAATAAAAGGATTTGGAGCCTAAAATGTTCATGACCTCTATCTCTTAGTGGTGAGACTATAGGAGATTTTTATTTTCTTCTTTGTTTCTCTAGTATATTCACATTTCTAAAAATACATATATTTTTATAAGGAAAAAAAGCATAAAATCTTTTTTTACAACACAGACCCAAAAGAGAAAAACTCGATACTTGAGACCTCCCAAATACTGAGAGAAACTCGGTCTTGAAGGCAGAGCCCAGAGAGGAGGGTGGATCGTGTTGTGACCTGGAAATAGAACCCCCACATCGAGGGATAGCTTTGCAGCTATTATCCCAGCAACATCCATGTCTCAAAATCAGTGACGATTTCTCAAAATTGGGGAGGAAAAGTAGCAACTGGCAAACCAGAGATCTAAAATATTAAAAGAAACCCCCCCCCAAACAAACAGCTTCTTGTTACCCTGGGCTCCTGACTGCTCCCCTGTCCCCTTATCATGGCAAAGTGTCCTCACCTGGAACAATCTCACTGTGATTTGTCAGCTGCTAACTAATAAGGAAGGAGTACTCTTCTAGAATTCTGGATCTCTGGCTGTGTTCCCTGGGATCATCTCCTTGTACAATTGTTAGAAAATCTGCAGCCTACCAGAACCTTCCTTCAAAATATCAGAGACACAGAGAAGGATCCAGGAGGCTGAGGAAACCGAATGTTTAATGTCCCAGGAAACTGGCTTCCAGGACGCTGTGCAGGAAAATGGGCCTGGCCTGGACAGCCCCAACTTGGCAACAGCTTGTGGAGAGTAAATCCTCTCACTGGAGGTTTTGCTTAATCTGAATAAATTCAATTTCAAAATCTGCCCTTGATCTAAGCCCCTTAAGCTTCTGGGGGAGGACTAAGGACCTACAGGGTCAATGCCAATAACAAAAGATAGGAAAAAATCCACCTTTCCTCATATCTCATTGCTGCATTCTATAAGCTGTTCACTCACTGCAGGAAATGTACCTTTCAATAAAGTTGTCTTTGCAGAACCCTCCTCCCTTTATTTTAAAGATAACATCCAGCACTTCCTTTTCAGATGTTCAGCATGTTTTATAAGAGGAATACTGGACAGACTGTTAGAAGGTATGTTCCTTCTATCCCTATACTTTGAAGAGTTTTAATCAGGAAAGGATGCTGTACATTGTCAAATGCTTTTTTTGCATCAATTGAGGGGATCATATGGTTCTTGTCTTTTCTTTTATTAACGTGATCACGCTGATTGATTTATGAATGTTGAACCACACTCGCATCCTACGAATAAATCCCAGCTATTGCACTACTGGGTATTTACCCCAAAAATACAGATGTGGTGAAAAGAAGGGGCACGTGCACCCTAATGTTCATAGCAGCAATGTCCACAATAGCTAAATTGTGGAAGGAGCCGAGATGTCCTTCAACAGATGAATGGATAGAGAAGATGTGGTTCATATAATTATTACTCAGCCATCAGAAATTACTCAGCCATCAGAAAGGATGAATACCTACCATTTACATCGATGTGGATGGTACTGGAGGGGATTATGCTAAGTGTAATAAGTCAATCAGAGAAAGACAATTATCATATGGGTTCACTCATATGCGGAATATCAGAAATAGTGCAGAGGATTATAAGCATAGGGAGGGAAAACTGATTGGGAAGAAATCAGAGAGGGAGACAAACCATGAGAGAGTCTTAACTCTGGGAAACAAACTGAACTTGTGGAAAGGGAGGTGGGTGGAGGTATGGGGTAACTGGGTGATGGCGTTGGGTGTTATACGCAACTAATGAATCTTTGAACACTACACCAAAAACTAATGATGTACTATATGTTGGCTAATTGAATTTAAATTAAAAAAAAAAAAGAATGTTAGGAGTCCTGGGCTATAACTCTGAATGTGCCTCTACCAGCAGTGGGATTTTTGCAAAGCAACAGCTCTGGACTTCAGTGTTATAATCAGGGCCGTGAGGTGGTTGGGCTGGACATTTGCCTTCTAACTGTAGTCTTTTCAACACTTGTCCTTAGAAGTATGTTCCCTGGGGTTTTGGATTGATTATAATCAAATAAGCTTGGTAAAGACCACGTTCTACTTGGAGACTCACAGCGTCCTTTAGCATGTTAAAGGCTCTGAGAGGTCCTGTAACAGAGAAACTTTAAAAAAATATTTTCAACTCAGAATTTCCCAAACTTTCTTACTAACCCACAGAGCTCTTTTTCTGGTAATAGCTGTTGTGAAACCAGAGTCACACTCTGTCAATGACATAGATGGGTCCCGTGTTTGGTCTACATGTTAGTGTTTGTGTGATTATACATGTAGAGGGTGTGATTTTTTTACATTGCTGCAGGCTTAAGATTGGAGGATACAGTTTCATCATCGGTTTAGGGAATTAGGAGCCAAATTTACTCAGCAGTTGTGTTAGCTTCCTGTGGCCGCTGTAACAAATGACCACGAATTTGGTGGCTTTAAGCATTGGAATGTGTTTTCTCATCAATATTGTGTTGGTATTATGTAGCTGTCTGCACAAATGCAATATGATGCAGTTGTTACCCAAGTTCGGCTGTGCAATATAAGGCCCCTTGCCACAGGCCACAAAAGCAGTAGTATGTAGTGGCGAATGTAGTCCAACATCAATTCTAAGCCTCCACTTTCTCATCTGCGAAATGGAGATACTAATAGCACCCATCGCGTCTCGGGTGGTTGTGAGTAGTCAATGCGATAAAGCTTGTGGAGAGAATGTAGCACACTGGCTAGTAATAAATGCTTAATCTGTCTTGGCTCTTATGGTCATGATTATAATTAGAGGGTGGGAGTGCATTCTGTGAGCCCTCCGGAGGTGTGAGAACACTGACAGAGGCCCTGGAACCATGGCTTGTGGGAATGGCTGCCTCTGAGGAGCGAGAGGTCCGTCTTCAGATATCTGAAGCATGGCCTACGGAAGAGCAAGCAGGCTTGCTCTGGGGCTGCGGCGGACTGACTCAGAAGGTGTTTGTAGGAGGGCCAGGGGGAAGCCTTCCGCTCAGTGGGAGTGTCTGAGTCTGCCAGCAACGGACGAGGGCGCTTCAGGGAGTGAGTTTCACATCGCAGGAAGAGTTCAAGCAGCCTGGGCAGCCCTTGTCAGGAATGCTGGCGAGCCCATTGCTCAGCTCACGGTGAACTTCTCCGATCATGTCTCAAGGCTAGGTTCTGGGACGCCTCTTGCTTGGCCTCTGTTCTCCAGTTTCTTGTCGAAAAGGTGACTTTTTTGTTAATGTCTTGATATTAGCCAGGATGGTCTTTCTTGTTTTCCAGGAGATAGAAATCCAACTTATATTGGGTTAAGGGGGAAAAAAGGAAATTACTATTTTACCACCCCTAACTAAAAAACTCAGGGCAATACTAGCTTTGGGCCCCACTAGATGCAGGAATTTAAACACCGTCCTGAGGATTCATCTCTTTCTTTCCTGTTCCACGTTCTGCCTTTCTGTGTTGACTCCATTCTTGGGTGGGGTTTCCTCTTACAGTGAAAACATTGTTGCCAATGACACCAGGCCTTCACTTAAGTTCTCAGCAGTCCGAACAGGTTCGATTTTTTGAGGTTGTCCTCACCCTGTAGCAGAGAAATTTTTTTCAAATGTGGGCAATCCAGTGTTGAACTGTAATTGGCCAGGCTTGGGTCACATGCCCATCCTTGAACCAAACCCTGTGACTGAGGATTTGAAATGCTGTGATTGACCAGCCTGGGTCACATGTTCATGCCTGAGTCCCTGTGGCTTAATAGCGATGGGAATATGGTTTCCTAAGCATAGTCCAGGAGGCTTCCTAGAAGGTGTGGGAATGAATGACACATTAGGGACCTGGTAGCAATGAATGAGTAGAATGTTGCCTCCACCTGGCTGACTGCTTGTCCGTTGTTCGGGCTGGCTCACTGTCCCTTATGCAGGGTCTAGCTGGAGAGAGGCTGAGATTCAGCCATATACCACCCTTAACATTGCCTGGGCTGCCCTGCTGCTATGGCGCATCAGCCCTAGAGCTCCTGAGCATATAATGTATTATACTACCTGGGATAGGTAGGGTGAGCGTAAAGGGACTGCTATGGATAATTATGCCAGGACAGCAGGCATAAACCAGGCCTGTCCCAGGAATTCTCTGATGCATAATTATCCTATGCAATTCCACTCAGTTCCACAGAGCCCTTCCTGTGCTGGCTCTGGGGCAGTGAGGTGACATGGTATCAATCTGGAGTGTCCTGATGTCGATGCCAGCCTCGGCAACTCCATCCTCTGTCTTTCCCTCCCCAGCTCATTAAACCCTGTTTGCTGGCAGAGATATACCCATCCATTTTTGTTCCTTACCATTAGAATGAAAAACGTCTGTGTTAAGCCTCTCAGAGACATAAATTTAAAGCCTGCTCCTTTATTCTAGAACATCTGACTCTGGTTCAAGCTAAGGAATTCAAAGCATGAATGATTAAATGGGTATGGTGAGTTTGAGACAGATTTCCTCCCTGACCCTTAAGATCACACCCCAGTTCCCTCAGTCATTTATTAGAGACCATACTTTCGCCAATGAGTGTTCTTGGCACCCTTGTCAAATATTAGTTGACAATATATATGTCAACTGTATATGACACTATATATAATTACTGTATTTGTGAGTTTATTTCTGGGCTCTCTATTCTGTTCCATTGGTCTGTATGTTTTTGTGCCAGTACCATGCTGTATTGATTACTATAGCTTTTTAATATAGTTTGAAATCAGGGAGTGTGATGATTCCATCTTTGTTCTTCTTTCTCAAGATTGCTTTGGCTTTTGAGGTCTTTCCGGTTCCATACGTATTTTAGGATTGTTTTTTCTATTTCTGTGAAGAATGCCATGGGAGTTTTAATAGGGATTATATTGAATCTGTAGATCACTTTGGGTAGTGTGGACATTTTAACAATATTAATTCTTCTAATCTGTGAACACAGGGCCTTTCCATTTGTTTGTGTCTTCTTCGATTTCTTTCATCAAAGTCTTATACATAGTTTTCAATGTACATATCTTTTATGGACTTTAGTTCAATTAATTCCTAAGTATTTTATTCTTTTTGATGCAATCATAAGTGGGATTTTTTTTTCTTAATTTCTTTTTCATTTAGTTTGTTGTTAGTGTCTAGAAATACAACCAATTTTTATGTGTTGATTTTGTATTCTGCAACTTTACCTAATTTGTTTGTTCTAACAAATTTTTAGTGGAGTCTTTAGGATGTTCTATATGTAAGATCATGTCATCTGCAAACAATTTAACTTCCTTTCCAAATGTTATGCCTTTTACTTTTTCTTGCGTAATTGCTCTGGCTAGGACTGCTAGTACTATGTTGAATAGAGTTGGTAAGAGTGGGCACCCTTGTCTTGTTCCTGATCTTAAAAGAAAAGCTTTCAGCTGTTCGCTGTTGAAAATGATGTTAGTGGGGCACCTGGGTGGTTCCGTCAGCTAAGCATCTGCCTTTGGCTCAGGTCATGATCTCAGGGTCCTGGGATTGAGCTCTGCATTGGGCTCCCTGCTTAGCGGGGAGTCTGCTTCTCCCTCTCCCTCTGCCTGCTGTTCCCCCTACTTGGGTTCTCTCTCTCTGTCTCAAATAAATAAATAAAATCTTTTTTTAAAAAAGAAGAAAATGATGTTAGCTGTGAACTTGTCATATATAGCCTTCATTATGTTGAGGTACATTTCTTCTACACTTAATTTGTTGAGAGTTTTTATCATAAAACGATTATCGAATTTTGACAAATGCTTTTTCTGTGGCAATTGAGATGATCATATGATTTTTATCCCTCATTCTGTTCATGTGATGTAGCACATTTATTGGCTTGCATATGTTGAACCATCCTTGCATCCCAGGGATCCACATGCAAAAGAATAAAATTGGACCCTTATCTTATACCATACACGAGAAATAACTTGAAATTAAAGACTTAAATGTAATACCTGAAACAATAAAACTGCTAGAGGAAAACATAAGGAAAAAGCTCTTTGACATCAGTCTTAGCAATGATTTTTTGGATATGACACCAAAAGCACAGGCAACAAAGGCAAAAATAAACTGATGGGACTACATCAAACCAAAAAGCTTTTGTACAGCAAAACAAGTAATCAACAAAATAAAAGCCTACCTACAGAATAGGAGAAAATATTTATAAACTATATAATATTTATAAACTATATATCTGATAAGAAGTTAATATATAAAATACATAACAAACTCATACAATTCGATAGCAAAAAACAGCTCAATTAAAAAGTGGGCAAAGGGTCTGAATAGACATTTTTTCTAAAAGAAGACATATAGATGGCTAACAGGTACATGAAAAGATGCTCAACATCATTAATTACCAGGAAAATGCAAATCAAAACCACATGAGATTCCACCTCATACCAGTTAGGTTGACTATTATCAAAAAGACATGAGATAACAAGTGTTGGTGAGGATTTGGAGAAAAGGGAACCCTTGTACATACATTGCTGGTCAGGAGGCAAATTGGTACAGCCATTTGGAAAATAGTATGGAGAAATTTAAGAAATTAAAAATAGAATTACCATATGATCCAGCAGTTTCACTTCTGGTTAAATATCCAAGGAGATGAAATCAGTGTCATGAGGAGATACCTGCATTCCCATGTTCATTTCTACATTATTTACAATAACCAAGATATGGGAACAACCTAAATGTCAACAGATGGATGCATAGTTCATACAGTATTTCTCTTTCTGTATCTGGCTTATTTTACTTAGCATACTGCCCTCCAGTTTCATCCATGTTGTCCCAAGTGGCAGGATTCCTTCTTTTTTTATGACTTTTTTTTTTACTTTACTTTGACTGAGTCTCAGTTTCCCCATTTATAACATGATTGCTAAGATACTACTAAGAATTTAAAATTTATGTTCCAGTTCATTTTTATGTCCAGCAAATTCCATGGCAAACAAGGCAAGGGGAAGCAGGGTTAGTTGGATTTCTGTGCTCAACTATACCAAGCTTATTCCCACCCCGGGACCTTTGCTCCTGTTGTTCCCCTCTGTGCCCCCAGATCTTTCTGGCGTAGATTATTTCTCTGGATCAATCAGATTTCACCCCAAATGTAATCTCCTCAGATCTCTTTCCTAAGCACTCACTTGAAAGAGCGCCTCACTTCATATCCCACACTGTTGACATTGGTTGTTGTGGGGGACTGTCCTGGGGGCTGTTAGATGTTTAGCAACATCCCTGGCCTCTACCCGCTAGATGCCAGTCACATGCCACTCCCAACCCCTGTCCGAGGTTGTGACCAACAAAAATGTTTCTAGACATTGCCCAGTGGCCCCTGGGGGGCACAGTTGTGTCCACTCACAGCCAGTGGCACTGAGCAATTTGTCTTATAATCTGGGGACACCAAAAAGAGACCAGTAACTCCTCTTCAGTTCTCTGATGGTTTGTTGTGATTTCTCTCATTATTTATATTCCTCTGGTTAAGGCTTATGCTCTGCCTGACTCTCTGGTCACGTGGGGCTGTCTCTCAGCTTCTCTTTATTCTATTCCTCACGGAGGAGGAATCACGCTCAGGAACTGAAACTGGAATTGGTGGGAAAACTAAGGGTCCTTCTCTAGAACCATGAGTAAGGGGCTGATGGACATGCTTCTCCATGGGCCCTTCTATGCAGGGTGCACACTGGCTGCAGGAGAAGGAGGCGAATCTAGCCGACAGATGTAAAATTATTGTGCCAGCGTGGTGCTTGTTATATTAAATAGAATGCTACTAGGTGAGACACGTATTCTCCAACTTATTGTGACACCACGACATCGATGTCTTGTATCTGTCCAGTCCACACATCTCCATGACCTGTGTGGCCACTGTAAGCGACTAACGTTCATGACCCATCATGCTTTAAACTTAGCTGCGCTCATCCAACTGGAATATTCTAACTCCAATCTAATCACAAATAGAAGATCATGCTGTGGAAGACGGAAGGTAGGACAGCTCTGTGGAGAATTTTATTTGTATTTCCACAATAGGTCCAGCATCATAGGCTCCAACTGTATTTCATTTATGTTCTCCCTTAGATAGAGGATTCTGGACTAGATAGAAAGTGTTCTCTTTCTCCTCACATTAGCTCCTCCTGACTATTTGGAGTTGTACCTTTGAGTTTAGGGTACTCAGTGAGAGTAACTAGATGAATCCAGGTGCCCACATATGATTTTGGTGGCCTCGTGCTATTTGAAGACTCTTCAGATTCTTTCTTGGGTATCTCACCTCCTAACAATGGATTGCTGAGGAATTAAATTTGATCTATTATTTAGGCAAATATGGGCTGGGACTCAATTTGACAAGAGCATTAGAGTAATTAAAAACTAAACTAAAATACTCTCTATTTCCTATGAGAAGATATAGACTATGAAGACTCTAATCAGATTAAAATATTCCTGTGAACGGCTTATTACCTCAATGACAGCTCTTGCAGGGTTTAATAAACAGTTTCTCTGTTGTATCTTCAGAGAATCTTCCTCTCTTAATTTCTGTGGCAATTCACTTGTACTATTCTAAAGACCCATTATTACTGCCTTTCTCTGTATAAGAAACAGTTTCTCCTTCTAGACTATAAGCTCCTTAAAGCTTATGACCATGCTATACACCTCCTTATCGCCATCGTATCCAACAGAGGGCAAAGACACACAGAGAGACTCAATATGTATTTGGTGGGTGATTGAATACATAATTTGAAACTTGGGAGGGGAAGATGTGCTGCAGTTTTATAAAAACAATACAGTTTTAAAAAGAAAGCCTGGAAAACACAGAGACAAATAGAAATTGTAAGTTGTCTACGTTCCTATTATTGACAAATACTGTAAATATTTCAATATATCTCTTTTCTTTAAGATCTGTTTAGACAATATATTTTACCATTATATTGAAATCATACGGAAATGCAAGTCTACATCTTGCTTTATATTTGCTCCTTACTGTGTGGTATGAGCATTTTTAAGTCATTAAATACTTCTCCAAAACACCATTTTTACTGGCTGCAGAGTGTCTCAGTGATGACTAGAAAATAATGTACTCATGGGCATTGGATTGGTTTTAATATGGGCTATTATAAACAGTGCTTTGATGGACATCCTTATACAAAATATAGGATATATATTTTGATACATTCTTAGAAGCAAAATTAGGGTGGGGCACCTGGGTGGCTCAGTTGGTTGAGTGTCCGACTCTGGATTTTGGCTCAGGTCATGATCTCTGGGTTGTGAGATTAAGCCCCTTGTCTGGCTCTGTGCTGAGCGTGGATCCTGCTTGAGATTCTCTCTCTCCCTCTCCCTCTGCTCATCCCCACATTATGCATGCACATACACTCTCTTTATCTCTCTCTCTCAAAAAAAAAACAACGTAAAATTATTGTGCCAAAAGTTATGTTTTTGAAACTTTTGATACACATATCTATAGTACCCTTTTGTTTTTCTCCATAGGTGTCCGAAACAGTAATATATTAGGTGCTGCTTTATTTATGATCGTGGTACAGAGAAGGACCAATTTATGAGTGGTAGGAGCAGTATTAATAATTACAATAAAGACAATAATAATGGCATCTCTCCAACAAGTTACAGCTTAGAAAGCACTTCTTATCTCCTTTTGTACCTAAGACTTATTTCCTTTTGTATTCGAGTAGATATTATTTCAATTTCACAAATGAGAAAACTAAAGCTTGAAGAAGATTAAATGATTGGTTCAAGGTCATATAACTTATCAGAAGGCTTACATGTCCTTTCAACCACAGCAAGAGAACCAGATATAAAAATGAACAGGAGAGTAAATTTTGAAAGTTCTCATCACAAGACAAAAATTTGTTGGTAACTATGTGTGGTGATAGATGTCGACGAGGCTTATCGTGGTGATCATTTCACAATATATGCAAACGGTGAATCGTCATGTTGTGCACCTGAAACCAATATAATGCTACATGCCAAATAGATCTCAACAAAAGGATTTAAAAATTAAAAAATGGGAGATGGTGAAATGGACAAAGACAATGAATGTAATGAAAACAACCTTTGAAGGTTGGAAAATACAACCTCAAAGGAGAGAGTGGAACATTTTGTGAGTAGATTAATTTAAAAAAAAAAAAAACCCTATTGGAGCTAGAGACATAAATTTAAACTCTAGAAACATTTTTCCTCTCTCTCTCAAAATAAATAAATAAATTTTGTTTAAAAAATTTTAGAAAGGGGCATGTGGGTGGCTCAGCTAGTTAAGTGTCCGACTCTTGATTTCGGCTCAGGTCCTGATCTCAGGGTAGTGAGATCAAGTCTCATGTCGGAGTCTGTGCTCAGTGGGGAGTCTGCTTCTCCCCTCTCCCTCTCTCTCTCCCTCCCCTTCTGCCCATCCCCCCTCAAAATAAATAAATAAATCTCATTTTAAAAATAAAAAAATAATAAATAAGTTCTAGGAACATTAAATAAAGAGTGGTTCCTTAAGTCTTATACCTCAGAAATACTTTCCTAAAATACCATAAGCCACTTGTAACTTTGCGGGCCCCCAATTGTGTATGGTTGGAGATAATGAATGTTCTGGGGTGGAGGTGATCTTATCAGAGAGGAAAAGGATATATAGAACTCGTTTTAGATGTCCAAAGAATGTCAGAGCTGGAAGAGACTTCAGAGATCATCTTCTCTGACTTCATACAAACTACATCTCAGAGAGGAGAACTAACTTTACGAATAAGGCCACACAGAGACTGAATGTCACGGTTGAGGCCAGACCTGAGAAATGCAGTATAGATCTGGGCAGAGGATGGAGAAGGAACCAGTTTAAAATAAAGCAAAGCAATTTTAAAGTTCTGGACCAAAGGAGGTCTTAATTCATTTAGCATAATGTGAGTATTCCTGTTGTGTCCCATCTAAATGCAGTTCCAATTTACAAATAATGCAAAGAAACATCCATGTCAATCAGTCAAATAAGCTTTTTTCTGTTTATTTTATTATATTTTGTTTTTTACCTTTCACTAAGTATTAAAGTACTTTCTAAGTCCTTTAATAGGATCATATGAGTCATACAAGTAAGAAAGTGGAATCATGCAGTATAAGGTATCTTAGTAAAGTGTAACTAACCGGACACGTTGATTCTCAAAATCACTTGGAGGACTTTTTGAATATACGGATTCCCAGAGATTCCTATTCGGTAGATCAGATGAGCTTCGCTACATCCTTCCAGACTTGCTTCAAAACAAACAAAGAGTATGCAAGCATTTTCAGTTTCAACGGAATCCTAGCAAATAAGACTATGAACTCTTAAGAGGTCTTAAGATATAACACAGGAAGATTTTTTTGACATGTCAAAGGCAAGGGATCATTCCTGCTTAAGAAGTAAATTGGGGAAGTAAACTCCTCGATGTCTGTTCACAATGACCCTATACTTAGAATCGTCTGAAAAATTTAAGTTAGGGAGGCAGTAATTGTCAATAAATGGATTTTCTGTTGTGTAAATGTTTATACAGATGTTGTAAGTGAGACTTTTCAAAAAAACCTGTAGGTTGCTGACAGCAGACAACTTTGCATATGTGTGTTAACAGGAGAATGTGCTGTGTTTCAAATGAATGGGGAAGCGGGTCTAAATGACTTTCAGATTAGCTGGAACAGATGGAAGGGTCACAGTTGAACAACTTGACACACCAGCATAAAGGCAACGTTGAAGTGGAGTTCATTGCCTCTGACAGATACTGTCAGTCAACCCAGGCGCTCTCTCAGTTCACCAACAGCCTGGATCTTTAAAGATTGAAAAAAGCATTTTTTTGAAAAGTATTTTGATGCAAGAACTGGAATTTCTCTGTGTTTTGTTTTTGGTTTTTAAGAAACAAAATCAATTTTGTACAGACATTTTTGAAACTAATATGATATAAACTTGGCATTTAGGGGCTTTCACTCATAAATCATTTTGTCAATTTAGTCCACGTGATGGCTTTTGAAGTTTCTATCATCACACTAATTAAAACACAGAACAGAATACCAGAATGAAGGCAGTGCAATTTTGAAAAATTATTCCACTTGAATTTTGATCACCTTTTATCAGAACAATATGTGCAAGCAAGGATTAAAATGTAGGATATTATTAGGTCATTCTTTTTCTAAGTCTAGCTTTGTAACTTAAAATATGGGTTCTTTTGCATGTGCCCAAATAGTAAAAAATAATTAACCAGATTCTCTTGATTGGGAGCTGTTTCTCAAGAATCAGATGGAGCATGGGAGGAGGCTTTGCCCCCTTCACGCCACTAGGGGACCTGCGCAGAGTCCAAAGACCCTTCTGGACCATCAGCCTTAGGTCGGAACTCTGCAGAAAGCTGCTCTTCTCTTTTCTGCCTCAACACAGCAGAGTGACCCAAATTAATATACTGGTTCCTATGTCCTTCTGCGCATGCTGTTAGAAGGTTGCAGTCCTGGAAAGTTTAGAAAGGGGATTGCTATTTGCACTGTGAGGGAGGGACTCTAATCTTGTTCATTGGCTGACTATAGGGCTGGGAGGGACTGTGGGTAGTGTAGAGGTGATGCCAATTATTAGAAGCTTACTGATGATATTTCTATGGCTATGGTGGTTTTAGATCCTAAACCCATTTTCATGGGACTGTGGACTGTGGCCCAAAGCTTTGAAGGGTGGAAAGCAATACCCTTAACTCTGTGCTTACCCATGTCACAGCATCACCATTTCCCCCCCAACAATGCCCCATCTTAGAAAACCTGGCTCACTCACAATTTAGAAGAGGAAACTCAAAGAACCGCATGAATCCAGCTTGGTCACAACTGCTTAGACTGATGTAGATACCTGGCCCAAGATTAGCTGTTTAGAGTCTCTCTCCTGGGAGTTTGAAATGTAGGCAGAGATAGAGCCAGTCTTCGTTGCTGGTCATTGGAACTGTAGGCATGCGGGGTAGCTGATATGGCTATCCAGAAACTCATGCAGGTAGAATCTGGGGAGAATCGAAACTAAAGGCTTGACAGAGGAAAGCAATTTATAGAGAAGAGTAAATGAGTTATGGACAAGGAAGCCAAGGTGGGAAATCCACATGGCTCCGGGTAAGGGGGAAGCAATGGATATTTTTTTCTGTTCTCGCAAGCCCCAGCTGTGCTTCTGCAATTTGATTATGGAAAGTTCTCCTTTATCTTCATGCTAAACTCACTTTTACTTAAACTAACTTGGTGGGGTTTCTGTTCTTTACAAGCAAATATTATGACTAGGGCACTATGAAATTTCCATTTTTTAAATCTAATTTAAAACATTTATTGAGCACCTACTATGTAAGTGGCATTGTGCCATCTTCTGTGGGCACAGTAATGAATGAAAAAGGCAGGGGGCACACTCCCTAGAAGTTGACAGTTCAAGTTAGTGTCTCGTACCCCGTCACCACCTCCCTCATCTCCTCCAAGCCGATCATGGGACGTCTGCTGACGAACATAGGGAAATAAATGGCAGTCCTCCTTTTCTCCAATCCTTCTTCCCTTTTCCATCCACTTCTTTGCTAAACTGCCCTTTAGGTGTCCACAAGCACTCACTGTGGGCAGCTATAAGGTGGCTTTTTGTCTCTTAGTTTGTTCTCTGCCTTCCCATCCTACCACCTCCTTCTCCATGTCCAGTTTGCTAAGTCCCTGCTAAGGAGTAACTGTGTATTAATGAATGACGATGGCTTAATGTGTTATTTGTGTCCCTTATTTATTCCTAAGGGGAGGAAAAAGCCCCCACACTTAGGGGCTTAAAACAACAATGATCATTTATTTTGCTCAAGGATCTGCAATTAGGGCAGGTCTTAGTAGGAATAGCTCCATTTATGCTTCACGGGGTATCAGCTGGGGCGACTTAACTCAGGCCTGGAAGATCCATTTTCAAAATGGCTCCTTCACTTGGCTGGGAAGTTGATGCTGGTTGTCAGGGGGGAGTGCAGCTGGGGCTGTGGGCTGGGGGGCTTCAGTGTTCCTCTCCATGGGCCTCTCTGTTAATTGCTTCAGGTTCCTTATAGCTTAGAGTTGGGTTCCAAGAGAAAATATCCCGAGAAGACAAGACATTTTGATAACCTAGCCTTAAAATTTACACGGTGTCCTTTTCATAGCACAATATTGGTCAAAGCAGTTGCAAAGACCCACCCGTACTGAGTGGGAGAGGACATAGATTGCACCTTTTACTGAGAATGGCAGGTTTCCAGAAGAGTATGTGGTATAGGAGATATTACAATGTCCCTCTTTGGAAAAATCTGTTCTGCTACAGTATCTTACCTAAATAAATATGCATCTAATCTGGGCTTGTTTTTATCAGAGCTCATCCAAGAAAGAGAAGGTTACCAAAATTAGTGGAAGTGAAAGGGAGATTATAAAAAGGAGGCAAGGAAATCTCACAGTAACCAAATACAGGAAGTCCAACTAAGCTCCATCGGAACTGGAAGTTGATCAGACAGCTGTCCTTCCATCTCTCTCTCTTTCAGGAGGCATCTCTCTATGCATTTGGTTCAATTTCCCACAGACTGCATTGCCAACATTCATGTGGTTATGGAAATGGATGCCCAGCAGACTCCACGTAGGCTTGTCATACAAGTGCCCACAATTCTCTATTGTCTCTGGGTCTCTTGGTCAAAATATAGAAGGGATTCAGCCTAATCTATAGGTTGATGCCCTGGGTCAGAGGTCTAGCCCTGTTCCCATCAGCTGGGGCGAGGAAAGGATGTCACACTATATGAACCTGACTTCTCCACAGGGGTGTGGAAAGAGACACTGCCAAAGAAAGAAATATGGTGGTGAGGTTTGCAGAGTCAGGGAATGAAGTGGTCAAGATCACCATCTTTTAGCAAGGACTGTGTAATCTAATCTAAGTAGGGTTTTTGTGGCAGATCTTAGCTGTAGATAATGCTCAATAAATATTTGGTATTTTTGGTTTTTATTAGGCAGACATTTTCTAAATATTGTCACTCCACTATCTTTTCCTCAAAGAATAAATAATCTACATTTTAGACACTCTGACTGGGACAGTACATGCAATATTTTGGGAAAAAATTAAACTTAGAATCAATGCTGAATGATTGTCATAAAAAACAGTTCAGTATTAATACTGAAAACAATTGCAAAGGAATCTAGATAGAAAAGATAATTAGTAAAAGCATGCAAACTCGCTTGTCTAGAGTGTGCTCGGGGTAAAAGAAAATCATTAATAAAATAAACAGATTGAATTTATATTGATAAAAAGTTTAATTCACAAGGGAGAATTAATAGAACTTTTATGGGTGAACTAATGAAGTACCAAAAATATATAAAGCCAAAATTGTGTGAAATATAAAGAGAAATTGAGAGAAAGAAAATTATTATGAAAGATACTATCATTGTCTGATGTCAAGTAGACAAAAAGACACTATGCAGAATATAATTTAAAAAATGTATGTAACAAAGCTTTGTAAGCATCCGTGGATTATATAAAACATTGAAAATATACTAGGCCACAAAGAAAAGCTCAACACATTTTAATAGCATTAAGTGCCCTCTGTAATTGAAACAAAAGTTGAAATATACAACTTTTTTTTTTTCAGATTTTATTTATTTATTTGACAGAGAGAGAGAGACAGCCAGCAAGAGAGGGAACACAAGCAGGGGGAGTGGAAGAGGAAGAAGCAGGCAGGGAGCCTGATGCAGGGCTCGATCCCAGGACCCTGGGATCAGGCCCTGAGCCGAAGGCAGACGCTTAATGACTGAGCCACCCAGGTGCCCCAAAATATACAACTTTCTAAACAACCAGTGAGTAAAAGAAAAAAAAATAAAAAATTTAACAATTGTTTAGAAAGTGGTATTAGTGAGGGGTGCCTGGGTGGCTCAGTTGGTTGAGTGTCTGACTCTTGGTTTCAGTTTGGGTTGTGATCTTGGGGTCCTGGGATTGAGTCTTGCATTAGGCTCTGCGCTCAGTGCACAGAGTCAGCTTGTCTCTCTCCCTTCCCCTCTGGCCCTCCCACTCTGCCCCTCCTCCCACTCATGCAGGTGTGTGCACTCTCTGTCTCTAAAATAAATAAATGAAATCTTAAATAAAATGGCATTAGTGAAAACTCTGAATATCAAACACTATTGGATATGAAAAAGCTGTATCTGGATCAAGACTGCTGAGCTTAAAGGTATCAGCTTTTTTTTTTAACTTTTTTAAAATTTAAATTCAATTAATTAACATATAATGTATTATTGGTTTCAGAGGTAGAGGCCAGTGATTCATCAGTCTTACATAACACCCAGTGCTCATTACATCACGCGCCCTCCTTAATGTCCATCATCCAGTTACCCCATCCCCCCCACCCCACTCCCCTCCAGCAACCCTCAGTTTGTTTCCTATGATTAAGTGTCTCTTATGGTTTGTCTACCTCTCTGATTTCATCTTGTTTTATTTTTTCCTCTCTTCCCCTCTGATCCTCTGTTTTGTTTCTTAAATTCCACATGAGTGAGATCATATGATAATTGTCTTTCTCTGATTGACCTATTTCGCTTAGCGTAATACCCTCTAGTTCCATCCACACCATTGCAAATGGCAATTCTTTATATATATATTCACATCTTCTTTATCCATTCATTTGTTGATGGTCATCTGGGCTCTTTCCATAGTTTGGCTATTGTGGACGTTGCTGCTATAAACATTGGGGTGCAGGTGCCCCTTCGGATCACTACATTTGTATCTTTGGGGTAAATACTCAGTAGGACAATTGCTGGGTTGTAAGGTAGCTTTATGTTCAACTTTTTGAGGAACCTCCATACTGTTTTCCGGAGTGGCTGTACCAGCTTGCATTCCCACCAGTAGTGTAAGAGGGTTCCCCTTTCTCCACATCCTCGCCAATATCTGTCATTTCCTGACTTGCTAATTTTAGCCATTCTGACGGGTGTGAGGTGGTATCTCATTGTGGTTTCGATTTGTATTTCCGTGATGCCGAGTGATGTGGAGCATTTTTTCATGTGTCTGTTGGCCATTTGTATGTCTTCTCTGGAGAAATGTTTGTTCATGTCTTTTGCCCATTTCTTGATTAGATTATTTGTTCTTTGGGTGTTGAGTTTGATAAGTCCTTTATTGATTTTGGATATTAGCCCTTTATCTGATATGTCATTTGTGACTATCTTCTCCCATTCTGTGGGTTGCCTTTTAGTTGTGTTGATTGTTTCCTTTTTGTGTAGAAGCTTTTTATCCTGATGAAGTCCCAGTAGTTCATTTTTGCTTTTGTTTCCCTTGCCTTTGGAGACGTGTTTTGCAAGAAGTTGCTACGGCCAAGGTTACAGAGCTTGCTGCCTATGTTCTCCTCTAGAATTTTGATGGATTCCTGTCTCACATGTAGGTCTTTCATCCATTTTGAGTCTATTTTTGTGTATGATGTAAGAACATTATCCAGTTTCATTCTTCTGCACATGGTTGTTCAATTTTCCCAACACCATTTATTGAAGAGACTCTTTTTTCCATTGAATATTCTTTCCTGCTTTGTCGATGATTAGTTGACCATAGAGTTGAGGGTCCATTTCTGGGTTCTGTATTCTGTTCCTTCAATCTATGTGCCTGTTTCTGTGCCAATACCATGCTGTCTTGATGATTACAGCTTTGTAATAGAGCTTGAAGTCCGGAATTGTGATGCCACCAGCTTTGGTTTTCTTTTTCAAGATTCCTTTAGCTATTCACGGTCTTCTCTGGTTCCATAAAATTTTAGTATTATTTGTTCCAGCCCTGTGAAAAAAAGTTGATGGTATTTTGATAGAGATTGCACTGAATGTGTAGATTGCTCCATGTAGCAATCTACATTCTCAATGTTTGTTCTTTAAATCCATGACCATGGAATGTTCTTCCATTTTTTTGTGTCTTTCTCAATTTCCTTCATGTGTATTCTGTAGTTTTCTGAGTACAGATCCTTTGCCTCTTTGGTTAGGTTTAAAGGTATCAGCTTTTAAATATAACTAATAATTAAATGGAACATTATGTTTAAGAATGAATGAAAGATTATATATTCAACAGAATTGGTCTTATAAAAACTTGTATGTGAATATTCATAATAGTGATATTCATAATTGCTAAAAAGTGGTAACAATCTAAATGTCCATCAATTGATGAATGAATAAATAAAATGTGGTATGATTCACCTAATGGAATATTATTCAGCCAGGAAAAGAACGAAGTACTGAATACATGTTATAACATGGATGAACCTTGAAAACATTATGTTAAGTGAAAGAAGCCAGATACAGAGGGTCGTAATTTGGATGATTCCGTTTGTGTGAACTGTCCAGATAGATTGGAAACAGATAGAACATTAATGGTTGCCAAAGGTTGGAACAGTGAGGAATGCAGAGTGACTGTTAATAATAGGCATGAGGTTTCTTTTTGGAATGATGAAAATTTTCTAGAATTAGATAGAAGTGATGGTTACGTAACATCATGAATATATTAAAAATCACTGAGTTGTATACTTTAAAAGGGTGAATTTTCAGAGTTCAGGTCTTTTATCTCCTTGGGTAAGTTTATTCCTAGGTATCTTATTCTTTTTGGTGCAATTACAAATGGGCCTGTTTTCTTAATTTCTCTTTCTGCTGCTTTATTATTAGTATATAGAAATGCAACAGCTTTCTGTATGTTGATTTTGTATTCTGCAACCTTACTAAATTCATTTATCAGTTCTACAAGTTTTTTGGTGGAGTCTTTAGAGTTTCTGTATGTAGTATCATGTCATCTCCAAACAGTGAAAGTTTTTTTTTCTCCCTTATCAATTTGGATGCCCTTTTATTTCTCCTCCACCTCGTTTTCCTCCATCTTGTCTGATTGCTGTGGCTAGGTCTTCCAGTACTATGTGGAATAAAAGGGGTAAGAGGAACATCCTTGTCTTGTTCCTTATCTCAGAGGAAAAGCTCTCAGTTTTTCCCTATTAAGTATGATGTTAAGTGTGGGTTTTTCATATATGGCCTTTATTATGTTGAAATACGTTTCCCCTAAAACTACTTTGTTGAGAGTTTTTATTGTGAATGGATGTTGTACTATGTCAAATGCTTTTTCTGAATCCATTGAGATGATCATATGGTTTTTATCCTTTCTCTTGTTAAGGTGCAATATCATGTTGATTGATTTGTGAATGCTGAACCACCCTTGTAACCCTGGAATATATGGCAGCTGGTTGTGGTGGATGATTTTTTAATGTATTGTTGGATTCAGTTTCCTAATATTTTGTTGAGAATTTTTGCATGTATAGTTATCAAAGATATTGGCCTGTAGTTCTCTTTTCTTTTTGTAGTGTCTTTATCTGATTTTGGTATCAGGTTAATGCTAGCCTTGCAGAATGAATTTGGAAGCTTTCCTTCCTCTTCTGTTTTTGGAATAGTTTGCAAAGAAATTATAGAACTATATAAAGAACTTACATAGCTCAACACCAAAAAAACAAAAACAAAAACAGAACACCAAAAAACGATCTGATTAAAAAATGGGCAGAAGACCTGAGTAGACATTTTTCCAAAGATGACATACAAATGGCCAACATACACGTGGAAAGGTACTCAGCATCACTAATCATCAGGGAAATGCAAATCAAAACTGCAATGAGAGATCACCTCACACCTGTCAGAATGGCTAGAATCAAAGGACAAGAAACAAGTGGTGGCAAGGATGTGGAGAAAAAGGAACACTCATGCACTGTTGGCAAGAATGCAAGCTGGTGCAGCCATTATGAAAAACAGTAAGGAGGTTTCTCAAAAAATTAAAAATAGATTTACAGTATGATCCACTAATTCTACTACAGGGTATTTATCCAAAGAAAACAAAAACATTCATTTGAAAAGTTATATGCATTCCTATGTTTATTGCAGCATTATTTACAATCACTGAGATATGTATCCATATCTCATATGAATAGTTAAAGATGTGACATATACATATAGCTAGCTAGCTAGCTATAATGGAATATTACTCAGTCATAAAAAAGAATGAGATCTTGCCATTTGCAATAACATGGATAGACCTAGAGGGTATAGTGCTAAGTGAAATCAGTCAGAGAAAGCCAAATACCACATGATTTCATTCATATATAGAATTTTAGGGGGGAAAATGAACAAATGAAGAAAAAAGAGACAAAAAAAATGGACTGTTAAGTACAGAGAACAAACTGGTGGTTTCAGAAGGGAGGTGCGTGGAAACAAGGGGGGCGAATTTTATGGCATTTAAGTTATATCTCCGTTACAAATGCAAAGAAGGAGAAGAAGAGAAAGAGGAGGAGAAAAGGAGACAGCAGTCAGACAGGAGAGCAAGGGACACTGAAGAAGAGAAAGAGGAGGAGAAAAGGAGACAGCAGTCAGACAGGAGAGCAAGGGACACTGGCCATTAAGCTCCCGTCTCTCAGCTCCACGCTCATCCTTCTATGCTCTGCTTTGTGATGCTGGGCCTGGATTCTGGAAGCCACATTCCCCTTTTGCTAGTGGGTGCCTGTGAGGACGAATTGGAGGGAGATTGGAAAGCTGGAGGAGGAGGAAGTGATGTGTGTCCACTGTTGCTCGCGGCTTCTCTCCCTGTCACCTTACAATGGTTCTTTGGCATGGCAGCTGCATTGTGTCCCGTTTCCTGCTTCTGTCCACACTCCCCGAGCCAGCCTCATCATGTCCCCTCCAAGATCCTCGCAGTAGCAGATAGCAGCCCCTCCTCACACACTAGGTCCTAAGTTCCCAGAGCTGCCTCCTCTAAGACTCCAGTTTCTAAAACCTCACACTCCTCCTTTGCTCAACCCCCCACCCCCCAGGACTGGCAGCTGTGTTTGTATGTACTGGCTCTGTGCCATCTCAGAGACCCCTCTGCACTGTAAGTCTTTGCACACTTATTTCACTGATTCCTCATGATACATTCTCTCTGTTCACATAACTGTTGTGGTTTCTCTTCTCCTGATAGAATATAGATGATACAGCAGGAAATAATGCAGACAAAAACAGAAGTCACTGGATAAGAGAAAAGAGAGACTGAATTTACAGTTATCAAGCAGTGGTTCTTGGATAAAATCAATAAAAAAGACAAGCCTCTGCAAAATCAGATTGAGAGAGAGAGAGAGAGAAGACATATGTTTCAAAGCACAGGAAAAGATAAAGAGTAAACAAAGTAAAGTGTTAATATACTCAAATTTAGCCCCACAAGAAAAATACAGCTGGTATTTCCCAATGGTATTGCATGCCGCACACTTCCACATTATGGAACACTGTGCTAGTAATACGTATGACCCGAAAAATGTGTCTTATAGTCAGATAAACATGGGAAATTCTCATATCTTGCCCATGGAGATTCACCAGGCGTGTTTGCATATTAAAGGCTCTGAGGATCTGTGCTATAAAGAAGCTCTGTGGAAGGCATTTCCCCAAATGTTTTCCAAATGTATTTGATGTTCTGCAGACACTCTAAGACACCAGCATGGAAACACTGCTGTACATCTTCTCATTTATGAATATGGGTGGAAGAATGTTTTTAAATGGTACTACACAGATATCAGTAGTACCTTTTGACCAAGTAAAATGTATAACAGGAATGCAAGAATAGTCTGCTCTAAGAAAATACGTAAGTAAAATATATCATGGCAAAACAAGAAAAAATATAACTAAGTCAATGAATGTTGAAAAGGTGCTTGATAAAATTGAGGACTTATTTCTGATTAAAATGCCTAGAATGCTAGGAATAGATTAGTACTTCTGTAACCTAATTTAAAATGTATATTAAGCCAACTGTCATTTATCACATTCTGAGTCAGATTAATAATAAAATAACTTTATTGTAATATTGAGTTAAAAGCAAAACTTAGGGGCTCTTAGGTGGCTCACTTGGTTGAATGTCTGTCTGCTTTTGGCTCAGGTCATGATCCCGTGGTCCTGGGGTCAATCACCATGGTGGGCTCCCTGCTCAGCAGGGAGTCCGCTTCTCCCTTTGCCCCTCGCCCCCTCTTGCACACAAGCACGTTCTCTCTCTCTCAAATAAATAAATAAAATCTTTAAAAAAAGAAAAGCAAAACTTAAATATTGTACAATAAAATGATCGTTAAATAAATTATGCATGGCCACAAAATGTAATTGTTTGCAATCATCGAATATCATTTTTTAAATTGTGGTAAAACATACATAATCTTAAGATGGACCATTTTAACCATTTTAAGATATATAATTCCATGGCATTTATTACATTTGCAGTGTTGTGCCATCATACCATCATCTAGCTCCAGAATATTTTCATTATCCCAAAAGAAAACTCCCTACCCATTAAACATTACTCCCCATCCTTCGTCCCTCTAGCCCCTGACAACCACTAATCCGCTTCCTGTCTTGATGGATTTGCCTATTCTGGACATTTCATACATTTAGAATCATACGATACGTGACCTTTGTGCCTGGATTCTTTCTCTCACTTAATGTAATGTTTTCAAGATTTGTCCATGTTGCATCGTGTATCAGTATTTCATTCCTTTTCATGCATGAGAATATTCCATTGTATGGCTATACCACAGTTTGTTTATCTGTTCATCAGTTGATGGATATTTGAGTTATTTACCCCTTTAAGCTATTGTGAATAGTGCTGCTATGAACATTTGTGTACAAGTCTTTGTTTAAGTGAATATATTTTTGCAGAAAATTAGACAGTATGGAAAAATTACAAAGTACTACATAAAGTGAGAAAAGGGCTACAAAACTATAATTACAGTAGGATTCGCTTTTATATTCTACTATATAAAGACTAGATGCATAGAAACATCTCCACAATAGTCACAGTAATTGTTACTAAGTCATAAATCTATGGATGATTTTTTGATGCATCTTTTTACATTTTTCAAAATTTCTACAACTAACATATTTTATAACAAGGAAAACCAATTTATTTAACAACTTAAGGAACAGTGTTTGGGGAAGTGAGAAAATGGAGGTAGCATCACATATTCTTTTGGGGACCATGTCTGGGACCAGAGATGATAGGTGATGTGGTCCTAGTGGAAGATGAAAAATTGAAGGATTTTAAGGATGCCTGTTGGGCTCAGTCAGTAGAGCATGTGACTCTTGATCTTAGGGTTGTGGTTCAAGCCCCACATTGGATATAGAGATTACTTTTTTTTTTTTTTAAAGATTTTATTTATTTATTTGACAGAGATAGAGACAGCCAGCGAGAGAGGGAACACAAGCAGGGGGAGTGGGAGAGGAAGAAGCAGGCTCATAGCGGAAGAGCCTGATGTGGGGCTCGATCCCACAACGCCAGGATCACGCCCTGAGCCGAAGGCAGACGCTTAACCGCTGTGCCACCCAGGCGCCCCTACTTTTTAAAAAAGAGAAAAAGGAATTGCAGGATCTTTAAAAAGATGGATGATTTGAACATATTTGTAATCTGCACAAAAGAACTCAGCAAAAAAACTGCAAGGGTAATGATGCAGAGGACAAAGAAAGAACACGCCTCTGATCTTAGAGAAATCAGAGAAGGGGGTGATCAAGGATAGAGATGAAAACACTGACCTTAAAACAGGAAGATATACATTTTCCTCTTAGACTCGAGGAGTTTTAGGTCAGAGTGCAGGCAGGTAGGAATTGGATGTAGTTGTGTAAAGAAAAGCTGCAAAGATTTCACACCTAATAGACTTAATATTCTTAGTGAAATAAGTGAAGTCAGATGCTGGGAAGAGTGGGATGAACTGGGCTGTAAGCTTGAGGAATTAAAAGTTTAGGATGTACGATGCAGGCAACCAGGGACACCCAGATTTCTGCAGTACTCAATCTGTTGTTTATTGCCTTCACTGTGTTTTAAAATCCGCTGCTCATACTTTCATTTATGAAAACTTCTAGATTCTTCTCTTTTTGTTGCAGATTTTGTCCTGCTTTATAGATGCAATAGCTTCTAGAGCTTATTGAGCGTACAAATTGGAGTTGTTTCTGTAGTCCTCCTTTGTTTCTTTGAGCTCCCTATTTTCTCGTTCCTTTATCAGTTCTTTCTTTTGAATTGCTGAATATTCCTGTACCTGCAAGGAGCTCTCTCCTTTTGCTCATCTTTATAGTGGAAAGTTTTGTTCCATATTGAAAGTTCTGTGATTAATTATGTGTGACCTTCATATAGCTCTTTAAGCTCAGATGAAGGGGAAAGTGCACACTTCCGAGTTATTATAGTTTTACTCTTTGAATCAGTTAGAATTAGCTTTGGCTGGATCAGACATAGGAAATAACAGTATTTTAAATGAGATAGAAATTTGTTTCTATCTTATGTAAAAATCTGGATGTAATCAGTTGAAGACTGGTAAGGCAGCTCTGAGGCCTCAGGCTCCTTGTAGCTTTGCCACCATAAACATGTATTCCTTATTCCCATGGCCCAACATAGAGTTGCAGCCATCACACCTACATTCCCAGTAGCAGGATGGAGGAAAGGAGAAAAAAGAAACTAAGGGAGATTTATGGAAGCTGCCCTGTTTTACATCTACTTACATCCCATTGGCCAGAACTTAGTCACATGACTGAATCCTAACTGCAAAGAAGACTGGGAAATGCTCTTTTTATTCTAAGCAGCAATACACCCCACTAAACATTTCATTACTTAGGAAGAGGAGGAGAATGGCTATGAAGGGCAACCCGTGATCTCTGTCCACCTTTCACTGATCAGAGATACCTTCACCTCATGGAGCAGAAGGAAGCAGCCACCAGAGGTGTCAAAGCAGGGATATTTACTTTTTGCGTGTGGTTGTTTCTTGCTTGGATGTAGTTGTCTGAATTAACTTCACCACATTCTTTTCTCTTACTTGCAGGACGCTCTCTCTGGGAACCACCTTTGGCAGGCTCTTCTGTGTTTTGACAAACCATCCATCCATGTCAGGTATGGTCTCTTGCAGCAGGATCCTGATCCCTTTTGGATTACAGCCCTCTGCCCTTTTACGGCTTTAAAAAACTTGGAATTTGTCCCTTCCTTGGTTCCTGCCAGAAATGCTGCATGCTAGGGACTCTTGTCTGGACCCTCTATGGGTCTCTTACTTTACGACTCAGTCTTTTGTCCCACGTGGCATATTGTTGGTCCCTCCAGAAATATGGAGGTGCTTGCACTGTAATCTGCAGAAATTCCTTAAAATTGTTGACAGTGATTGGCACCATTCCCCAGTGTCCAGTGAGAAAGTGGATTTTCCTTATAACAGTTGATTTTCTTTGATAATTTTAGTAGAAATTTTGTTGCAAGAGGGGAAGTTAAACAGAAGGCTTTAATATCCCCTTCTTTGTTTTTGTTTTTGTTTTTTGTTTTGTTTTTTAAAGATTTTATTTATTTATTTGACAGAGAGAGAGAGTCAGCGAGAGAGGGAACACAAGCAGGGGGAGTGGGAGAGGAAGAAGCAGGCTCCCAGCAGAGGAGCCTGATGCGGGGCTCGATCCCAGAACACTGGGATCACGCCCTGAGCCAAAGGCAGATGCTTAATGACTGAGCCACCCAGGCGCCCCTAATATCCCCTTTTTTGATCAGAATCCATTCATTATCCTTCTTAAGGTGTCATAGATGGTAACTTGGCATATCCCTCTACAATTAGACTGCATCCAAAGTTGAGATATTAATATGCATAAGACTTTTAAAAGAATGGGAGTCACTTTTTCCAGGAACCTCCAGAAGAAACATACTGTGCTTAGAGAAGTGGGCGTGTAGGATCATAAACCCACTTGACTAACCTTAAGGGAAGGGGATGTACATAAACTGAAACTAGAACTGGAAAACTACTTGTACCACAGGTATTTGCTCTCTCAGTCTCTCTCATGGGCCACATGGTTTCTCATAATGATGTTGCTGCTCCTGTTTGTGTCTGAGCCAGTCACCTGGCTGTCTGTCAACTGGCCTCCCCTAATTTCAGTGTATCCATAGTCCCAAGGGGACATCCTGGCCCCAGGTCTGCCTTGAGATTTCTCTGCTCATCTCTAGCAACTAGTATCTTGTTCTTTTCAAATTCCCCAAAAAACAATCTGGTTAGCTCAGCTCAGTTTTGCTAGCAGGCTTTTTAAGCGTAAGTCACAGGTCACGGACAGGCTGCCCTCAAGCCCAAGTCCACCTCAGTTCATGTCATCTGAGGTGTAGAGCGGTGTGAGAAGCACGTGGGAGAGAATAGGCCTGTTTAGAGCAGAGGGGCTGTAGCTCTTGCTGGGCTTGTCTGCCGTTGGCTCTAACCCGGGTTGTGTCTCAGACTATTCCACGTTCATTGACTCCCTTAGCCAACAACAACAAATGACAATCTCCTTAGCCAAGCACTCACGGTTTCACACTCTTAACTGTGTCCACCTGGCCAGCCATGCCTCCCACTCTCACTCTATTTGCTGACCTGACTGACATATTTACTTGGTCCCAAATCCCACCATACAAATTCCTGCCTCTGGGCCTCTGCTCCTGCTGTGCTTACCTTGCCTCCCCTGCACTCCTACCATCCTCCAAAGAGCAGCTGAAGCGACTCTTTCTTTATACCAATGACAGCTAATACTTATTTGGCATCAGCCATGAACTAGGTATTCTCCTAGATACTTTACGTATATAATCTCATTTAATTCTTTCTCCATATCTTCCAGAGCAGGTATTATTACTGTCATTCTACAGGCAGGCAAGAGGAGGCTTGGAGAAGTTAACCGACCCAGTTCACCCAGGGAGTAAATGTCAAAGTTGGGATTCTGAACCCAGGGCTGTCTGATTTCAAAGTCTATACTTCTTCTGAAACCATGCTTGGTTGTAAAGAATTTCCTGATGACTTGAACCCATGGTTTTCTCGCCCTCCTTTGCATATTACCTGATGTCTATTCTGAATTAGTGATTTGACACTTAACAGATGATTACTTATTCTACTGATTGCCTTTTGGGGTGTGAACTTCCCCCCTCGACTGAACTCTAAGCTAGTGGTTTTCAATGGGTGCAGCTCTGTCCCTGGGAGGCATTTGGGAAATGTATGCACGTGGGGACTGAATATCACATTGATTGAAGGGGATCACTGTGATTCACTGTACAGAGGCAGTGCATAGGACAGTCCCGGGCAACGAACAATGATCCCATAACCCACAAGACTCTTCTATGTGCCGTTAGACATCCAAAGTTAAAAACTTGTTCATAATTATCCATAAGGTTCAAGCCTAACTCTGCTTTAAATAGAGACATCAAGTAACCTCTGTACAGTTTTAACATGTGGAAAATTTTCCAGGAGTGCAATGACCATTGTTTAAGAGGGGAAAAAAAAGGAATGATTATACTTTGTTTAGCTTGGTCTTTGGCCAAGAATTTTTCTCCATTTCAGAAAATTACATCTACTGATAACAACACTGCTGATGGTATTTGAGTCTCCAACGAAATACAGACATTACGTGATAGCCAGCTTTTATACCAATTACATTTACGATGGTTCTATATGTAGATGAAAACTTCTGACCTCTCTTAAGCCAGTAGCGTAACCTAACTCTAGTATTCATGTGTTAAAATACATGTTGTTTTATTACAAATTATTTTCTTTTTATTTCTTCTTTTTATTACTGATAGGGCATACATTGGTTTTCTGTGAAATTATATATGCAGGTAGATTATATCATGTATGATAATGTCTATATTTCAAAATAAAGGGGATCTTAACATTACAGTTTGGGGAAAGAAGAGGACTGAGAAGCAGGGCTGTCACCCCTGGGAGGACAAGGACCAAGTTTCATGTTGGTTTGACTTCCCTGAAATCCTGGTAGTACTTTGCCTCAGGGAGATTTGCACTAATCCTAAAGGGGGAACAAGGAGAATCATGCACAAATATGTTTATTCTTATCAGAGAATGAAAGAAAGAATGCTCATAGGGGGGCAGCCTCCTCTCTAGCCCCCAACCCTACTAATTTTCAAAGATCCACACACCAATCAGCATGTAGAATGAATCCCTTCTGGTTTTACCAAGGAAGTGCTTGGTATTTAAAAATTGAGATCTCAGAGATGGATCTCCTCGAAGTTGGCGTATTGTGTATCAGTGATGTTCCAGGGAAACGCTGAGGGAAAGGGAAGGACGAGGATGCTGCCATCACTCTTGGACTCATCTTCCTCTTTCTGGCTGAAAAAAGTCTTTTTGGAAGAGGAGGTAAAGCATTCACTTTGTTTATTTCACCCAATGAAATAAAAGGTGAGCAAAGACTACAGAGTAAAAAGAACAATAAGAAGTCTCGTATGATTTCCTTCCCAAGTACTCTCATACCTGTTGCCTTAGTGACCTTATAACAGAAGTACACAACATGCGTCTACCTAGGACACTTTTAAGAGTATTAAAAGAGTTATCAGTATTAAGGAAGAAGTATTGTCTCCTTTACTGAGAAGCCAGTTTAGAGGGCTCTGAAGGCCAGGTGGGTGAAAGTACTCCAGAAGCCAACGACTGGCTTAAAAGGGCTCCTAAGAGTCTGGTAAATCCAAAGAATATTATAGAAAAACAGAGTAATGGTATCATAATAAAATCTACTTTTCTCTTGAGCTCTGTTTCCAACTGGGCGTCTTACTAAATGCTTTACGTACATGGTCTATTTTAACCTTTGAAAGAAATAAGCCTTTGAGATAGGTTATTATCAGCTGTATTTTATAGTTGAGAAAACCATGGCTCAGAAAAGCAAGTGACCTGCCCAAGCCTCCACAGGTTAGTAAGAAGTCGAGTTTGGATTCAAATCCAGCTTCGTGCAGCTCCAAACTCCTGCTTTTCTAGGACATTCTAGGACATTTTACAACCAAAAGAGACAGGGCTCAGACAACAAACAGAGGCTTTTTCCCTCCAGAGGGGAAAAAAATTCTCCTCCAACCCAGATAAATAAACCCATAAGAAGAACAGGAAGAAGGCCTGAGCCACTGGGAGTTGGTCTTCACCTGCAGAAGAAAGCACAGATTCCTCCTGGGGACGGACGGCCCAGTTTTTTTCTCTTGTTTTGGAAAGAGGCTTGGCTGTCAGGCTTTGATTCAGAACGGGAGTGTATTCAGAAGCATCTCCGGCGAGGCTGGGAAGCTGCTCACATCCCCGGAAAATTCAGTGGGAGAAAAAGTTTATGGAAGCGAGTAGGAGTTTATTCAACAGTGTCTGAGCCCTTTCAGAGCCATGAGTGAGTGTCTATAAAGGGGCAGTCAAGCATAGGCTGGGAATTATCCCTGTTGGGTGCCTACCTGTGACAGGCCCTCATGAGCTGCTAAGAGGCTCATTCAGTGCTCAGGGGACAATGGCCAGTGGGGACAAACAATTCGGAGGAGTCTATCATTCTGGTGGTGTTATCTTTAGCACTGAATAAAACCGGAGTTCCCCCTTTCTGCCTCCCAGTCAGCACTATTTTTAGGAGCCAGTGGTACTTTTCAGCTCTCTTTCAGGATTTTTCAACAGGTTCACAAGGGCACGAAGTGCAGTATATAAAAAGAGGATAATGACTTGACTTGAGTGCAGGAAAAGGCCCAATGAACAGAGCAGCCAAGCTTGCCGGGACGAGAATAGATGAAAGTTTGGAGAAGAGTCAAGAAGAAATGGCATTGTCTCCGTGGTGAGACTCCCCATTTTCCATACAGGACTTCTGAGAAGCCAAAGTAGACTTTCTCAAGTTCAAAGTTTAGAGAAGAAAGCGTCAACTTTGAGCAGTCCTGAGTGAGAAGTTGGAATAATGCTGGGCGGCTTTCTCTGTTCGCAGTGGGTCGAGTGTGTGCCTTCACATGATCCTGACGCAGGAGCTCTCTTCGCGGGGCCGGCTTCATGGCAGTGCGACCCGCACGGTCACACAGGACCCTGTTCGTGGAAGCGCCCTGCACTTGGTTGAAAGCCCTGCTCCAGCCATCCTGAAATTCTTAATATTTGAACAAGGGACCCCACATTTTTATCCTGCCCTGGGCCCAGCAAATCATGCAGCTGGTCCTGGATTAGAGAAACAAAGAACTGTCACATTACACAGTCCCAGACACCAGGTCTTGCTGTGTCAGAATTATGTGGGGAATTTAAAGTGTAATTTATATTTTATAAATCCCTGACTGGTAGAGCTAGTCGTGTTTTTGTTTTATGTTTTTTCATTTTATGTGTTGTTCCTGTTCTAGGGAGAAAATTGGTGCTGGATTTTCTATTTTAATGCATGCTGTTTTAAAATTCCCCAAGGAGGTAGCGGTCTTTGTCCAAACCTGTGCCTGCATTCTCTGCTTAATTCTATACCCCATATTCCACACGGGATTCCGCATTCAAGATTCCCTCATGTGATTCCATGGTCAGAGGCTCCAGAGGAAATGAGGTCCTTACTGAGGTCCAGGGGGAGTTGGTTTCATCCTGGGGAGACTTTGTCTTGGTCTGCTAGGTATGGAGGGGGACAAACGAAAAGTCAGCCTTCCTGTCTCTCAGAGAACAAAGATCATAATGCCTGCTGTTTCATAAGCCCAATCACAGCGCCATAGTTGGTGACAGCCAGAAATAAGACGACATTCGCAGAAAGCGTAGGAGAAACACACATTAACACTGTGGGGCAGTGTCTCCCTGGACTGGGATTGGAAGCCTCCCACGTTAAACCCAGAGTGGGGCCAAGGGCACACCGTGGACGATGCCCTGCTCAACATTAAAATTACGTATTAATGACATTTTACCTAACTGACTTTGAATCTGGGGGCGTGGGGGGGGTGGTGGGCGAAGAGAGATATCATGCCAAACTATGTGGTATGCAAACTTTCTACCCTTTTAAATTTTTCTAATTTTATGAGGAAATTATTATAAATAGTACAATAATGACAGGAAACCAGAAACAGCCTGGGATAATGATTACAGATGTGGCTTCCAGTCTTGATTTCTGCATTTCTGACCGGGACATTGGGCAATTCCCTAACTTCACTGATCCTTGGGTGCCTCACCTCAAAAAGATGGAGGTGATAAGGCCTGTCCTACACCCCAAGGTTTTTGTGAGTTTCCGACGTGGCTAATGTGTGCCTTAAGCCACTCAAAAGTGGATAACATTGTCATAAATGGTTACAGGCAATGCTCAGCATCCAGACTCCCTTGTTGGGACACAGAGTCCTTCCCACCTCGGCCCCCTCCCAGCCTCTCTTTCTACTTCAGCTTCTCAGTCTAACTGTGCACGGGGAGTGTGTCTGCCTCACATCGCGGATGTGCAGGCTGCCTGCGGGGGCCAGAACCTCCATCTCGGGAGGGTTCTGGAGGCCCCACTCCCAACCCCAGCATCCAGTCATCTCCGCAGGGTTATCATCCCCGTGGCCATCGCTTCCTCGCCACCGGAGCGTTACCTCACAGATGGAGGACCTAGTCTGTGGGAAAGAAGAGACCATGACTTATCGGAACATATGGTTTCTTAATTCAAGTTAAAATGTCTGAACCCTGTTGCCTCTGGTGCCATTTTAGTTTGTTAAAAATGCCACACAAGGCTGTGACGAAAGGGGAAGAAGTGGAGAAAAATACAGTTATTACACACTCAAGAGCCGGGTTTTGCGGCTCATTACCCAGTGGCCTCCGTGACGAATTAGGTTTTGTCACTGTTGCTGGGTCATTATGCCTTAATTTTTTTGCATAGTTATTCAGCCGTCACTTGAGGAAAAATGAAGTAGAGAAATACCCTTCTCTGTCTCTCCTGCTCTGAATCACTCAGGCTAAAAACTCTCCGGGCAGAGAGGACCCGAAACTGATGAAATGATCATTTTGCCACAAAGGGACAAAGAAGTGTTCGTGGATTAAAGAAGCGCTTCTTTATCTGATGGCGTAGACCTCATTGAGGAGTGGAGGGCGCGATTCAGTGGGGAAGATCATTAACTTTGAAGTCAGTCATCCAAAGATAATGTTTGTCCCTTTGCTTCCTTTGTGGCCCGACTGGCCTTAGCAACCTCTATTTTTTAACTCATCCTTGAAAAACTGGGGGAAAATGCATAATAAAATAAAGGCCTTAGGTTTTCTACAGGCCGGAGGCCTAGGTTAATTTCTGCTGGCAGCAGAGGAAATTGAAGACACCATGGTATTAGCACAGTGGGGCTTGTGTTGGGTCTGGGATAGTAAAAGGACCCATGGTGAGAGGGGAGACATTGGTGTCAATCATGGGTTGGGACGCCACAATGGCCAGTAATTGGCGTGGGTCCACCTTCTACGTCTGTCCTGCTGAGCCTGCAGCCCCCGGCCCACTCTTGAGCCCCATCGCTAACAAGTAAACAATTTATCAGGGTTAGGTCTCCTGCGGGTTGCCCCATCACACGCTCCATTCAGCCCCGGTACCCCCCCCAACCCCCGTGCCAGGCCCGCCACACACACAAAAATTTACGTACACCGTGCAATTTGGGGCAGACGCACCATGTAACAACAAATTTACAACAGGCCTACCATGAAAATGGCTGTGTCAATATAGCTGCAAACTGGGGTAGCAGAGCAGCTGTGTCGGGCCAGAACCGGCGGCCCCCAGAGGATGTCCGCGGAAGAGGGTCACAGACATTGGATCATATCAGAGCTAATGATGACCCCTGCATTTTTGACACAATAACTCTCACAGATGTTCACCAGAATCAATCAATGTCTTATAAATAGCCTAGCCATTTTCATGTCATTCTCTGGGTTTGTTTATTCTGAGCCTCGTCTTTTGAATGGGTCGTGGCTCTTCAGGAACCAGAGTGTGGGGCTTGGGGCCTGTGATGAGGGTTTTGGCGGAGCTGGCTGTCGTCCAGAGAATAGGGCCCTAGGGCCCTAGACTGTTTGGAAACCCAGCCAAGTCTCCTTCACAGGTGTGGGACCTTGTTCAGGTTACCAGTTCCTTGCCTGACAGGTACGTTTTGCAGATTGAATGAGCTTTTTTTTTTTTTTTTTTTTTTTTTGAGCCCTGTGTCCAGTAGGACACATAATTCTGTATAAAAAGAGACGTAGCGTTTACTGCGCATCTCCTGTGCGCCACGCTTTATGACACTTACCCCCACCCCTTCTGGGAAGGAAGTGTGGCCGTCTACCTTTTCCAGATCAGGTGAGAGAGGCTTCCAAATAGGAAGCGAATGGTAGGCACCAGAAATACAATTTAGAACCAAGTCTGTCTGCCCAGAGTTGATTCTGTTTCCATGCTGTTTTGCTAGGAACCAGATACTCTTAGAGAATTTTAAATACAGTCTCATATTTGGATTGATAAAACAAAATCCTGCCTCCTGGAAAATATTTCTTTGGTGGGTTGGGATGGAGAGGGAAATTCCTTTAAGATAAGCAGAGTTTGCCAATACCAGGTTTTTTTTCTTTATATATCGATTTCATACATTTTGTCATTGACTTTCACTGTGTGGTGTTTTTTTTTCCCCAATCCAAGACACCCTCAATTGTTATACATACCATTATTTTATATACCACCAAGAAAGGAAAATTCCTGCCATTTATAATCTTCAGGTGCTACTAATTATAGGACTTATCCCTATGTGAGCAATATTAAAATGTAGGAAAATTGTGCATTTGGGAATCAAATATGTGTATCTGGATCTCAGCATCATGGGGCTGGTAAATTTTTCCAAGGTCTTCTTGGAAAAAGCGTCAGCTTGATTTGCTCTTTCCTGCCTCTTTCTCAGAGGTCTGGACAAATCAGCACTTAGTAAGTATCTAGGGCACAGAAGCCAGTGCATAAATAGTGAAAGAATAAATGAGTAAATGAAGTGTCTGATGTCTTCACCTTCAACTCCTGAATAAGAGCAGAAAGGGCACTTTTCTGTCCTGCCCAGGTGTCCAGGTCCTGTTTTATACTTCGACCTCGAGACGAAGGCGGTCCGGGCCAGAGCACCCGCCTATCGGTGTTCACAGTCGCAAGCCTGGCTGATCCTGGTTCCCTGGGATCTTTGTGTGGCCTGGCCTGCTGCACTCAGGACAGAAGAAGGGAGAGGGACAATCTCACCAGCCAGGAGTCTCAGCACCATTGTCCTTCCTAGCAGCTGAGACAAAGGAGCAATTTTATGCTAATCAACGTACATGAAATGAGCATTTTTTACAAATTTTACTTCTTTCTCTTGGAAACCCGATAAATGAGCGGAGCCTGTACGGCTGCATTCTGCAGCAGAGGCGCACAGCTGGTGGGGCCTCGGTCCGGAATGCGTGCAGGTGGTGGGGAACTTGACGGAACCCGCCTGGCCTGGCAGACTCTTCCGTTGGTTCTTCCACTTGGGGCTCTATGCATTTGTGGGCGGGGCCGCAGCGGCCGTGGCTGTCTTTGTGGAAATGAAACTACTATGCTCACCTTTATGGAGAGAGTGATCCGTACTGGGGATAGAGGGGAATTGTCTCCCAAATCAGAGGCAAAGGAAAGTAGAAAAGAGCCCACATTAACCAGACCTACACAAGGCAACTCTGCAGGGAAAGCGTCCAGCATAAGGCAAGTCCTTTAAAAAGCAAAACACTTACATATACTCTGATGGGCACTTTCTGTCCCTCACAATGTGTTCCCAACCTCCTAGATCCCCAACAAGCCTTCCAGGCACCCATGCTCCTGCTGAGCAGGCTCTGAGCTCCCCAGATTCCACACGCGACCCTTGCCCAGGCTGCTCCCCCTACCACTGCGGTTGCCTTTCTTCATCTGCCTTCTCTACATCATGTTCTGAGTCAACTGTCACCCCCTTCCCCCCAGTTTTTCCTGATTTCCCCTTAACAGAAAGGATGTGGTCTTTCCTTCTTGTTTAAAGATAGACGGAAGCATATTAAAATTTTTAAGAGTTTATCTGAGAAGACAATGAATCCAGTTGGGCTACACCAAACTGGAAGTAGTTAGGAGTCCTCCACCAACAGGAGCTGGGTAAGGCTGTTTAGACAGGTGATACAAGCAAAGCAAGGAAATTATTTGATTGGCTCTAGCTCAAAGCCTAGTTGGCTCTTTCCAACTGGTTATCCTTAGGTTTTGATGCTATAACCTTGAGGCATTTATAGGCTTTGGTTTTGGTTTGCTTATGTAGGCTACCATGGCATTAGAGCCCACCAGAGTCTGATGGCCTCCTGGCTTCATATAACACTCCTTCAACCCCAGTACCACCAGCTTAGAGTCTCATTGTATCTGTGTGATTGTCATTTGTGTCATTTCATGGGTACAGCTTAGGACTGCCCAATACTTGCAGGTTGCCATGGTCTGCAAAGGACTGTGTCTGGGAAAAAGACCTTCTACCAGGCGAGGTAGGACACTAAGACAGACACAGATACAGACACTTAAAAGCACTGTTCACCAGGCTGAACACAGAGCAATTTTTATAACGTTCTTAAAGTGGAAAAAGAGCATCTTTGATGTTGAAAATATGGAAAATCGAAAAGAAGTTTTAAACAATTGCTGATCGGACTCTCAAACACCATTTGCCTTGACTTTCAAATGTATTCTTAAATTTTCCACAGCTGTTTAATTAGGCCAACTTGAAGAGTCTTCTACTGGCCGAAACTGGCATGATTTGAGTATCAATGAGACTAATAACAGCAATGGATTGAACACATTAAATATAATTAAATTCATAATTCAAAATGCTAATCAGAAGATTCCAAAACAACTTCATGTGTGATCTTTCGGAGATCCTACAGAACCAACTCATTATTTTAAAAACTGGTAAAAAAGGGAGAGAAGAAGCACTGATCCTGCCTTCCTTATATGATCAGATCAGCATAGTAATATCAGGGAAGACTGACCCCTGGTGACACATTGTAATATATTCTTTCATTTCCTCATTCACTCCTTCAGCAAACATGCATTGAACCCATCTCCCTGCCAAACCCTGTGCTGAATGCTGGGAATATAATGATTCTGAAGATCAGAATTTATCCTATTGACTGGGACAACGTTATGGACAAAGGTGGGCACTAAGTGACCACAGCGGTACATCAGAGAGGGTCTGATGGATTGTGTACCCATCTTCTACCCCTCCTCAAAGGCAAGCTTCTCAGGGTATTGGGATCTCTTCCATTTTGCTCCTGTGCCTGGGGCATCAGGGATGCCCAATAATAGTTTGGTAAATCAGCCTGGGCTGTTAGCTGTAAGCCATAGAAAATATCTCTCGCAAACTTAATCCAAAGAGGAACATGCCTTAAAGATCAACAGATTGATGGGCAAGTTGGGGGACCAGGCTCAGAAAAAGAGGTGAGTGGTAAGAAATTGTGCTAAGATCGTGACATGGACATAGTCACATGGGGGATCTTGCAGGCAGGAGTACTCCCTGGGAGTGTGAGGCCCCACAGGAGCGCTGGTCATGTGAGGAGAGGGCATATCTGACGCATCAGTTTCTGCCGTGGAAAGTGGTGCTGGGGCTCATACTGAGACCATGGAGGCACTTTCCCCCAAAAGACAGGAAGACTGGTGCTGACTAACCAAAAACAGTGACAAATGTGTGCTACAGTTGTTTGAAATGACTTATTGATTTAAGAGATGCCTTTTTCCTATTAATCAATTTCTGCCCTGTGGTGGAAACCCAAGGAGCCTAAATGGGTAATGTGCTGCCTTTTTGTTCACCTGCCTCACTTCACGGGTTACCTTTGCATGCTGAACTCCACCTCTGCTTCCTTTCTCTCCTAAGCCCTCCAGATGGAAACAGAGGGACCAGGAGCACCACTGTAGGACTTTCAACCAGAATGGCTGCTCAGCCACCTGGCTGGGGAGTGGGGGGCATCATTCAACTCACAGAAAACCAAGGGTGGAGGCCTTGCAGTGGAGCCTCGCCTCTCATCTGGGCAGAATCTCTTCTGTCCTGGAGTGCTTCCCTCCAGGGGAAAGCATGTCTTGGATAAAGTGGAAGAACTGGGATCTTTGATATGATAACAGTAATTGTCAACAGGTCACAGGTACCGAGCACTTACTATATGTTAATCACTGATGTAACTTTGCATAATCATCTCTTTTATACATTTATCTTTCATAATCATCTCTTTTAACCTTCATGATAATGCTATGAGGTAGACACAATTATTATCTGCACTTCATAGATGGGGAAACTAAAACACAGAGTGAAGTAACTGTCTAGGTCATTAGCAGAAATCCTCACCTAGAGCTCAACGTGCAATCAAAGAACCACAGAGCCCGAGGTATGACCAAAGAAATGACAAATGTGGTTCAGTGACTGATTTGCAAAGCTGGACTTGAACCCATGTCTGGCTCACACTAATGCCTATTGTTATGAACTGACCTAACCAAACTCGATCCGTGAATAACTCAGATTCATTTTGGTAGATAGTTGTAGTTAGTGGTGGGTAAGTTAGCTTCTCTCCCAATTCCTGTTACAAGATTGTAATGGAGGTAAGTCTTAGACTAAATTCTGTACACATACAGATATTCACTAACAGTTCTGTGTAGTTTCTATACTCTGTCCTGTGAGCTTGATTAGATAGATGCCAGCTGTCTGTTCTGTCAGGTGTTGCAACGACAATGTGTATAAAAGAGTCACCTGCAGAGACACAGCAGCATTTCTGGGCAATGTTCTCTGCCTTCTAGTTGGCATCACACAATCAGAAACCCTCCTACAGCAATGGCTGGATGCAGGACCAATTAGAGATCAAGCCATGAGTGCCATTCCTCAAGGGTTCAGAATATAGCCTCAGTAGATTCTTACACCTTGTTCACATAAGGATGGGGTGGAATCCTAGCCCTAACCTATTTTAGCCCATCCCTGAAACTTGAATACCTCTCACCTTACCAATGAGAGCTGATTTCCCCCTGTTTGATTCCCCCTATGCCATTTAGCAATGTGTGAATTATTGATCAAGAATGACTTGGCCTTTTCTGGAATATATCTTTTCTGAGATAGTATTAGCTGACCACTCATGGGTAGTGCATGCTTGACAACCTGTGAGCCGATCACCCCTGGAGTTACAGTTGAAGCTACCAGGCCCCTCCATACGATCACACAGATTAGATGGAGGTATTTTAAGACATGGCAGACATTGGAAACCCCATTCTGCTGACCACCAAACTGAGCTGTCGACAGGAAAAGTCCCATAATCATTGAAGCAGAGAGGCAAGGGTCTTTCTTTAGTAGTTGTATGTCCTAGCCTCATTTTACCTGTGAGCCTCAGTTTCTTTGTCTAAAATAGGAATAACTATACCAGCCAAGGGGCACCTGGTGGCTCAGTTGGTTAAGCTTCTGCCTTCGGCTCAGGTCATGATCCCAGGGTCCTGGGATCGAGCCCCACATTGGGCTCCAGCTCAGCGGGGAGCCTGCTTCTCCCTCTGCCTGCTGCTCCCCCAGCTTGTGCGCTCTCTCTCTCTCTCTCTCCATCTCTGTCAAATAAACAAAATGTTTAAAAAATATATAACTATACGAGCCAAACCTACCACCATACAGGATTGTTGTTGAGTTCAAGCAAAATGTAAATTGCTCTCCCATCCTCCCAGCATGTCTCTGTCTACTGGCTTGTCCCAAGGTTCTTGAAATCACTTATTTAGGTTAATTACAGCCTGAGGCTCTACAAATCCTGAAAGTAAGAGAATGGGGTATAATTTCCCATTTAGACTCTCTGTGATACCTAAATGTGGTGAAAAATGAAATTAAGCAGAATATCCATTTTACCAATGCAGGACTTAATATTCATATATTTCAAAACATCGCAGTGTTCCTGACTTTTTTTCAGATTTCATCTGAATGCTGAAAAGGCCGGGTTTGAGCTTCGGTTTGGACATTAAGCCCTACTAATTAACATTTGCCTAATCCCCCCTGTGGTTCCAGGGTTGTGTTCTCAAAAAAAGTGAAAAAGAGCTAATTATTAGGGCTTTGATATGAGAGTCCAGACATCCAGAGTTTCGCCCTATTTCACTGTCTTTGGTGGTGCAGAGACAAAGCACTTGGGAGATTAACTCGATGTTTCAATACCATGTTCCATTCTTTGTTGTGCAAAAAGGAAGATTTTAACTCTTTTTCCTAGAGCGGAAACCCTTTTCCTCTTTGCAGGAATACACACAACCGAGACTGTCTCTTGCATTAACTTGATCAATTTTACTTTGGACGGTCTCCCTTTCACATTAAAAAAAAATAGAACAAAGTCTTGTTGACATTAATATTTCACTCTGATGTCATTTGCTCTCTGCTCTGTAGATCGGTTTCTTCATCTGTCAAAACAGAAAGATGATTCCCCACCTAACTGCCCCATGGATATTGTGATAACAAATTAAGTGCTTGACGTGCTCCGGCTTTAGAAAAGAAAGTCTAAAGTAATTAAGCTATTATCTATAGTGCGTACGTGAAGTTTTCATTCCTGCATTTGTATCTTTATGTATTTATTGAATTCATGGAGCAGACACATATTGAATGCCTTCTCTCTGCTGGGTAGAAAAGTGAGTAAAATATGGTCGTTTTCTTTAGTGAGAGTCCAGTATGCTGGATACAGATGGTTCTGTTGCTTCTTCCTTTTTTAAAATTGCTTTTCCCCTCCCTGTCTCTGAATCTTCAATGTCGTCTCAAAAGCAACACAAACCCACGCGCTGTTTTGGCTGGACTCGGGTTTGAAGTAACAAACGTGGGCTAAAGCTGTGGCTGTGATTACTTACTAGGGGAGAGAAAGCAGCAAGCCTTGCTGATTCCACAGTCATTCCCCTAGGAAAAAGGTTCTTTCTTAGCAACCCAAACAGTAAAGCACTTAAATTCTTTCCATGGTTCCAGTTTTGATGAAACAAAAATGGTATAAATTCATACAGATATTTTGCAGTTTAACTCAACTCCTAGTTATCAAGTGCCTACTAGCACTCGGGTGACTTACAACTGTATTGCTGTCGTTTTCACTCACAAAGGCAGTGGACAGTAGGTGTTGGATAGGATGTATAATTCATGCCGAATACCTGTATCTCTTGCCTACCCAATACTAATCATGCGTGTCTTTGGAAGGGATCACACATATTTGACTTCATATTAGCAATATATCTGGATTATTCATTCATGTTTTCATTTTTTTGATGCGGGTAAACAAAACAAAGCCAAACAATACAACACAACAACAACAACCAAAAAAAAAAAAAAAAGGAAAGGAAACTTTGTGATTCAAAAATTGTAAATGTGCCCAGGAAGCCATTCTGCCCCGGGAATGCTGCAGCAAATTTGACATTGATGATAGATTCATTGTTAGCTGGCTTCAAGCGATGCTAAGTTGCCTGCCTGTGTTCCCTATGTCCTTGGTCTCTAAAATCTTTCTATTGTGAAAATTAGATAGTTGTATTTCTGTTCAGTCATCAAATGCAAAGGAAGAACTACTCTATGGTGCAATTGGCATTTGTAAAGGAGCTCTCTGAAGTGGCTGTTAATACCACACAGTCTGATGCATTACTGGTTAGTTTCTTCTGGTGGTATTGGCTGTATGGGAGAGCATGAAGTTTAAAGTCACTGTTTCCTTATCATCTGGTATCTGGGGGACTGAGGAAAATAATTTCTCTACAGGATCTCAGCCTCTTTATCTAAAAGTGATAATAATCTATGCAACTTCCAGGGTTTTCATACGGATAAGTGAGACAGCGTATGCTATTGTGTTGTGTAAGGAGCAATACAAATAATTGTGCTTATCACCTTCTAATTAATGAGCATTCATTAAGCTCTCGGTGCTAGTTACCACATTACATTGCCTCAGGTCCTCATGGCAAATTGATGTTATTATCACAAAATTAAAGCTGTGTCCTTGTTTTTTTCTGCTCTGTCTTCCTGCCTTTCTGCAAATGCCTGAACTGCCTGGATTCCATAAGCTTCCTTGAAACGCTTTCCATGATTAAGAATTGTAGTCCCTTCTGCAATCTCATCCAAGGAACATCTGCTCCGAGAAGCCAGTCAATATTGTGGAGAAGTTCAGAGAATGCCGACCATTAGTAGTGTCAGCTTTACAACCAGGAGGTAATGGCATTAAAGGGAATGGTCATAATACCCAACAATAGTGACCTCATTAACCAGTGATTTATCATGATGAAAAGACCTGTTTAACCTTTGGTCTCCACAAGCTTTCTCCTTTTAACAAAAAGGTCTATTATTTCAAGTTGTCAGGAGATAATTTGTGAGTTGTTAAAGGACAGATTCAATTACTCTTAAGACAATTATATGGAAACTGTACTCGCTGCAAGGTTCCTACACAACAATTTTTGTTTTCTTCGGTCATTTTTCTGGGAACAAAAAACATGGGCGTTTGATGAGTTTTGCTACAAGAAGCCATGCAGTTGTACCTTCTATGGCCCTGCTGTAGATATCTGATTACAAATTGGGCTTTCTTTGAAACTAGTGTAAGGGGGAGTTGAATGAGATGGGCTCATTGACATATAAGGTGACATGTCAAGCTCCTCTGTCAATTCTATGTAACATTTATGGAGGGTCTATTCTGAGATCAACCAAGCTGGGCATTGTGGTAGGGGATACAGCAACGGATAGGTTTTGTTCTGCCTTCCAGAAGGTCAGAGACTTCTGTGGGGATGTTCTCTCAGCTTGCACTTTTTAGCCCCCTTCTAATGGTTCCTGAGTTGATTGTGTCCCTGTAGGTCTCCTGCGGCCAGATCTGGTGGTGGCAGGGAGGTGGCTTCTCTCTCCCTAAGGAAACTGATCAGAACAGCAGGGGAGAGGAAGAAAAGAGATAGAAAAGGTGCCTGTTAGGGGTTATGCAGATTGCTTGGAAGGATTAACTCTGCTGAGTGAATTTCGTCCCTGTGTTCCAAATGGAGGAATGAGAAAAACTATAACATCTGTGCCACTCCCGATCTGGGCCTCTTTTGAGCAGAAACTGTCAGTTGTGACAAATGGAGCCCAATTGTACGGAGGCTTTTGTGAGGTAGACAAATGTCCATCAGGGTCTCAAACAACCACCAAACTCCGTTCACTTGTGCTTTCTCTCTAATTTACGCCCTGGGTCCCTGAGGTGAGAGACCCTGCTATTTGATCGTCTGACCACAGTAAATAACACCAACTGGAGAACGTTTAAATGAAGATGTTTAGAAAAAGTCCAACTTTCAGAGTGTGATGGCAGGCATTTCAGTTGTTTGCTTACTTTGTTTCATTACTGATGCAGAAGGTATCAGAGATATTGGAAATAAGATCATCTTTGATGAAGCTTGTATTCCATGGTAAACCTGAAACCCAGAGTTTGGTTATAGGTTAAAATTTTTTATGCTGTCCTTAAGAAAACATATTGCTCAAATACCTTGTGTATTATTTTGAATTTTTTTCTTAAAGACTAATTTCAAATTTTGACCCTAGGATTTTCTTGGGGGACAGAATTCCCCCAATAGCTGGTTTTAGTTGCTTGTGAAGTGTTTTATTTTTGTTTTAAAAAATTATCTTTTTTTTCCCCCAGAAACCTAGTAAGTCATCCTTGATTTCATTAGGAGGAAAATAATAAACAATATCCAATTTTACTGTAATAAATATTTATACCTGATTATATATCATTTCATGGATTTCATTAAAAGAAATACGTCTAGGCTCTTGAAAGACCTTGAGAGCTAAGTAATTAAACAAAATAGTAGTGAAAAGAGAGGAAGGACCTAATAGAACCCATTCTTAAACTGCCATTATTAATTTAATCGGTCTACTTTTGAGTACTGGGTACCTGCTAACTTCCACAGAAGTTTTGAGATAGGTTAAATAAAATTGCAAGGCAGATTTTTTTTTTTTAATCATGTAAAGGAAGGATTAAGTAATCATGAACTGGAGATAAGACCTTTGGCTTAAAACAAAGGGAAATATGATAAATCACATAAGTCCTATTTTATAATAAACTGAAATACATGGGTTTATCAGGAAAATCAGACCTTTTCCTAAAAAAAATTCCAGTAAAAAATTCCAGAAAGAATTTTTTTTATTGATGGTTGGGGTTAAACAATTAGTCTCAAAATGAGAATCATTTAGATCCTTATCTCTTAAGGTCCTGGCCTTCACGTTTCAGCAGAGAAAAAGATTGGAAATTAGGATCTCTCTCTACACCTTATATTCCACCACTTGAACTTATCAACAGATCAGAGGAAGTTCATGCTGTGTCTATTGTCTCAATTGAAAAACCTATAATGATATAAGTAAATACAGAAAAATTTTCAACAAAAACCCAAGATAATAGGAGAACAGAGGTTTATAAAAATCAAGCTGATTATCTAATTGCCTATTACCTAGGGAAGAAAACCCAACTGAATGTTTTTTTGGTAATTATTGACCCTACTGGTTTTGAAATTTTGAAGAACAATTCTTATCATATGATAAGCTATACATTCTTGGAGGACATAGATATTACGTTGCTCATTTTCCTTATTATAGACTTATTACATGAGCAGGGACCCGATAAAGAATAGGTATCTATAACCATTGGCTAGGTTGAAGGGAAGTGTCCAGGACTGGTTAAAAGGACTAGGGTAAAGAGATTTCTCTGTGCATGGACTTTGGCAAACACCCTGAGTATTGTTTTTTGTTTGTTTGTTTGTTTGTTTGTTTGTTTGAAATAAACCCTTGGTAGACTCTCAGGGTTTTAAAACTAGAAGGATCTTCATGTTAAAGTTTGATGTGTCCAATCATTCCCTCCCTCCACAAATGCCAATTGCAGAGAGTTGAGAATTAGTCAAAGATTGCCAGTAGAGCTACACTGGAAAATACTCTTGTACTTGAGACCCAGTGGAATTTCTAGAATTGTTACCTGCTTATGAAGAGGAGATTGGGTCTGCAGGATGGACAGCAATCCAAACCAGTTACAAGGGAAACAACACACACGGACACAGATGGGGCTCTACACCTGCCTCTGGAATGGTAATTCTAGAACTATCTGTGCTGAAGACCCAGTTTTTCTTTTTTTTATTCCCCATCTATAACAGACCTATAAATGTATCAAATGCAGTAAGAGTGAAGTACTATGCAAATGAAATGAAGAAAGCAAAGACATATAAAACACAAATTGAGGTGTTTATTAGGTATAAAATTATATTTCCATTAATTAAATAACATAGGTAAAAGAAAAGAATTACCAAACTGTATATATAGTTCACCGAAAGGATGCCTATAGGCAATTAGTATATAGAATTACTATTACACTCATGACTTTTTGCCACTCCTAAATAGCAATCCCCCACATTTCATGTCTATATGCACACTTTGAGTACACATTGTGCATATCAATAGTTTTTATTAGTCAAGTTTACTGAAGTTGAATTTACACACAGGAGAATTCACCCCTTTTTAGTGCACAGTGTGGTAAGAATAAATCTGTACAGTTATGTGACCAATCAAGATATAGAATATTTCATCATCCTAGAAAGTTCCCTTGCAATTAAACCCTTCTCACTACTTCCAGTCCTTGGCAACCACTGATGTGCTTTCTGATACTATGATTTGTCTTTTTCAAAATGACATATAAATAGAATCATATATGATGTAGCCCTGTATGTCTAGCTTCTTTCATTTAACATATTGCTTTTGAGATTCAGCCGTGTTGTTGCTTGTACCCATTATTTATTCCTTTCCATTGTTGAGCAGTGTTCCATTGTATGGGACATAGTACAATTTATTTATCCATGCACAAATGGAGGGACATCTGAGCTGTCTCCAGTTTTGGTCAATTATGAATAAAATTGCTATAAACATATATTTGCACACAAGCCTTTGTGCAGACCCATGTTTTCATATCTCTTGAATAAATACCTGGGCTTTCTGTGTCTTATGGGCATTGTGTATTTAGCCTTCTAAGAAACTGCCGAAGGTTTCCAAAGTAGCTTCCCATTTTGCATTCCTACCAGTGATATATGAGAGTGCATTGCTCACCAGAACTCTGTATTGTCATTTAAAAAAATCTTCAGTCGTTCTAATAGGTATGAAATGGTATCTCATTGTGGTTTTAATCTGTATTTCTTTAAATAACTACTGAAAGTGAGCATCTTGACATGTGCTTATTTGTCACCCCCATCTCTCATTTGGTGAAGCATCATTTTTTTTCAAACTTAAATATTTATTCATCACATATAAGGAATACTGCATTACATACTGAAGATGAATAAGTCTGAAGGGCATCATGGTCTACTGGAGATAGGTATTTAGATATATAATTAGGGCACGATATGGTAAAAATATGGCTTAAGCTTGACATACGGAATCACATGCGTGAAGGTAATTAGACTTACTCTGCAACATGAGAACAACATTAGCAAAATAAACAAGGCCGTTGGATCATTCTTAAATGAAATTCTTCACTTTGGAAAATTTAGATAACATAGATACAAAAGAGAAAAGTCATTATTAACATTTTGACTTGGATAGTTCACTCTTTGTGGATCATACTATATCCACTTTTCTCTTTAAACGGCTTTCAATGGTATCAAATATTTTCCTACAATGTTATTTTAATATTTGCAAAGGATGTGATCGTGTGTACATTCAAGCATTTTTAAAACCAATCTATCATAGTTCAGCTGTTTCCAAGTTTTTGTAATTATAAACAATGCTCTGTCGAACATCCTTGCAGACTGCACACTTGAACAGCATTTTCCCTAAGATAAATTTTTTGTAGGGACACTTCTGAGTCAAAAGATATAAATATTTCAGGGAAGCCTGGGTGGCACAGCGGTTAAGCATCTGCCTTCGGCTCAGGGCGTGATCCCAGCGTTATGGGATCGAGCCCCACATCAGGCTCGTCCTCTGGGAGCCTGCTTCTTCCTCTCCCACTCCCCCTGCCTGTGTTCCCTCTCTCGCTGGCTGTCTCTATCTCTGTAGAATAAATAAATAAAATCTTAAAAAAAAAAGATATAAATATTTCTGAATTTTTAGTGGGTGTTATCAGATTTCCTGGTAAAGTTATATGAATTCATATCTACTATCAGCATAGCAAAGATGAACACTGTGGGTCATGTTTTAAAATTAAAACAAATTTCATTTTTTAAAGATTTTTTAAAAAGATTTACTTATTTTAGAGAGAGAGCACGAGCGGGAGGGGCAGAAATAGAGGGAGAGAAAATCTCAAGTAGACTCTGCACTGACTGCAGAGCCTGTCATGGGGCTTCATCTCATGGCCATGAGATCATGACCTGAGCTGAAAGGAAGAGGTGGACACTTAACCAACTAAGCCACCCAGGTGCCCCCAAATTCCAATTTTAGGTTGCGTTTATTTGATTACTAGGAGGTTGAATATCTTTTCTGGTGTGCATTTCCTATTTCTATGAATTATATTATAAATTTCTCCTTATCTCCTTGGCCTGTATCTCTAGCTAAATGTTCATCTCATATATTTGTAGGAATTTTTTTTTTCTTTTGGTGATCTACTGTAATGCAAATGTGTTTTCTCTTGTCATTTGCTTCTTTTCATTTTGTTCCTAATATTTTCTTCATTGAAGTTTTGACTTTATATATTTCGACTTGTCCACCTTTCCTTATAGATCTATATCAGAACTCAACCTTGTCAGGTCCTCTTGCACTCTATGATTAGTTGAATATTTATCTTTTACATTTAAATAAATAGAGCATTTGGAATTTATTTGGATATGTCACAAAATAAGGATTTAACTTTTTTCCCCAAATGATGAGCCAGTTGTCCCAGCTCGACTTATTGATAATGGACCTTAGATCTTTTCCTCAGCATTTCGAATCACATATCAAGTTTGTTACATACTTAGGTGTATTTCTGAACTTATCATTGCGTTCCAAAAAATTTCCTGTCTTTTCTGAAAATGAAAATGCACAGTGCCACAGTATTTTAATTACTGTAGTTTTATAATATGTTCTAATATCTAATATCTAGGACAGCCACCTCTGTGTCCTTCACACTGTTTATAATTCTTCTAAAAAATATTCTAGACTATTCTCAGACCTTAATGTCCTGGATGTACTTAAAATTATATTTGAGTTTTAAAATATCCAATTGGGGGCGCCTGGGTGGCTCAGTCCTTAAGTGTCTGCCTTCGGCTCAGGTCATGATCCCGGAATCCTGGGATCGAGCCCCGCATCAGGCTCCCTGCTCAGTGGGAAGCCTGCTTCTCCCTCTCCCCTGCCTGTTGCTCCCCCTACTTGTGCTCCCTGTCAAATAAATAAAATCTTTAAAATAAAATAAAATAAAAATAAAATATCCAGTTGGAACATTTATTGAAATTTTAATTTAAAATTATAATTTATTTTAAAATAATTTAATTTAAATTTTTAATTAAAATTTAAATTTATAGATTAATCTGAGAAGAATTTGCATCTTTATAATACTCAGCCTTATCATTGGACATGCCAGGTCTTACCATTTGCTCTAGTTTTCATTTATGTTCTTCAGTAAAGTTTTATAGTTATTTTATTTATTGTATTTTAATTCCAACATAGTTAGCATACAGTGTTATGTTAGTCTCAGGTGTAGAATTTAGTGATTCATCACTTACAACATCTGGTGCTCATCACAAGTGCCCTCCTTAATACCCATCGCCTATTTAACCCATCCCTGTACCCTCCTCCCCTCTGGTAACCATCAGTTTGTTCTCTATAGTTAAGAGTTTATTTCTTGGTTTGTCTCTCTTTGTTCATTTGTTGTTTCTTAAATTACACATATGAGTGAAATCATATGACTTATTTCACTTAAATTGTACTCTCTAGCTCCATCCACGTCATTGCAAATGGCAAGACTTCATTCTTTTTTATTGCTGAGTAATACTCCTGTGTGTGTGTGTGTGTGTGTGTGTGTGTGTGTGTGTACCACATCTTCTTTATCCATTCATCTATCAATGAACACTTAGGCTGCTTCCATAATTTGGCTATTGTAAATAATACTGCTATAAACGTAGAGGTGCATATATGCCTTTGAATTAATATTTTTGTATTTTGGAGGTAAATACCCAGTAGCATGATTACTGGATCATAGGATAGTTCTATTTTTAACTTTTTGAGGAACCTCCATACTGTTTTCCACAGCAGCTGCTCCAGTTTGCATTCCCACCAACAATGCAAGAGGCGTTCCTCTTTCTCCACAGCCTCCTCAACACTGTTTCTCGCGTTGTTGATTTTAGCCATTCTGACAGGTGTGAGGTGATATCTCACTGTAGTTTTGATTTGCATTTCCCTGATGATAAGTTATGTTGAGCCACTTTTCATGTGTCTGTTGGCCATCTGGATGTCTTTGGAGAAATGTTCATTTCTTCTGTCCAATTTTTAATTGGATTCTTTGTTTTTGGATGTTGATTTGTTTAAATTCTTTATATACTTTGTATACTAACCCATTATTGGATATGTCATTTGCAAATATCTTCTCTCATTCCATAGGTTGCCTTTTAGTTTTGTTGGTTGTTTCCTTCTCTGTGCAGAAGATTTTTATTTTGATGTGGTCCATACAATTTATTTTTGCTTTTATTTCTCTTGCCTAAGGAGACATATCTAGAAAAAATGTTGCTAGACTTATCTAGAAAATTATAGTTATTTTAAACAGGTGTGAGGTGCCTGGGTGACTCATTTGGTTAAGCATCTGCCTTTGGCTCAGATATGATCGCAGGGACATGGGATCAAGACCTGCATGCTTCTCCCTCTGCCCCTCCCCCTGCTCGTGCTTTCTCTCTCTCTCTCTCTCAAATAAATAAATAAAATCATAAATAAAATCATAAATAAATAAATAAATAAATAAATAAATAAATTCTGCAAGTTTTGCTTCATCCAAGGTGTTATATCATTGTTCTTGTCATTACTACTGGCACCTATTTTTCCATTGTGTTTTCCAACTGGTTGCTACTTTTCTATAGCATTCTATTCCTAAATTATCATTCAATAAGAGACAAATAGTCTAATTAGTTCCAATAGTACTTTTAATTTTGGTTAAAAAACACATAAGGTAAATTTTACAATTTTAGCCATTTTAAGTGTATAATACAGCAGTCTTAATTATATGCATATTGCTGTGCAACAAGATCTGTAGTACTCCGCCTTGCAAAACTGAAACTCTATATCCATTGAAAAATAACTCCCTTTTCCCCTCTCCCAGCCCCTTACTTGTAATTTCTCTTTCTATTGGTTTGACTACTTTAGATGCTTCATATAAGTGGGGCAGCACAGTTTTTCTCTTTTCGTAACTGGCTTATTTCACTTAGCATAATGTTCTCAAGGTTCATCTATGCTGTAACATATAACAGGCTTTCCTTGACTTTATTGTCTTGGGTTTTCCATATGGCCAATTATATAATCTATAAATAATTATAACTTTCTCTACTTTTCCAATTTTTATTTCATTTCTTTTTCTGGTATTTTATTATCTATAAGAATCTTGGCTGAGAATTTCAAGTAATTCCTCATCATGTTACATTTTAGTAGCATACTTCCATTATTACTTTTTTTGTTTACTGAGGTTTTTAAATATCAGGAATGGATGTTAATAGATTATCATATGTTGAAGCATTTTTGAAATTTTAAAATAAACCCTATTTGGGTATGTTACATCACTCTTTTAAAAATATGCTCAAATAGGGGTGCCTGGGTGGCTTAGTCAGTTAAGCATCTGACATAATTTTAGCTCAGGTTGCGATCTCAGGATTGTGATATCAAGCCCCGCATCAGGCTCCATGCTGGATGTGGAGGTTGCTTGAGATTTTCTCTCTCCCTCTCCTTCTGTCCTCCCCTATTCCCTCACTAAAAAAATATTTTTTTCTACAGTCTCATTTTAATTATTACAAAGGATGCGATTGTACAATTGTGTGTACATTCAAACGTTTTTAAAATTCATCCTTTGTAGATGTATATCTCAATGAGTTTTGTGATATGTGTAATCATGTAACCACCAAACACTCAAGATATAAAATAGTCCGATTATCCCCAAAATGTTACCCCATGCCAGCCTCTGGCAACTCTCACCCTGTTGCTTATAGTTTTGCCCTTTAAAAAAATATCATGTAGTGCTTGATTGGGCAGCACATATACTAAAATTGGAATGATACAGAAAAGATTAGTTTGGCCCCTGAGCAAGGATGACACAAATTTGCAAATAATTTCATGTATTTTTTTAAAAGTCATATACATATTAAAGGGGACTCTCTGTAGTGGAAAGGAAAGACCAAAAGTGACAAAGACAAAAAGAAACAGAAAATCTCCAGAAGCAACAGCAAAACAAGTAATAAAATGTCATATACATGGAACCATACAGCATGTAGCCTTTTGTGTCTGACTTCGTTGACTCATCATGATGCTTTTGAGATTCATCAGGTTGTTACATGTATGAGTAATTCATTCATTTTCTTTGCTCAGTAGTATTTTTCATTGTTGAGTGGTTGGGTTTAACAGACTTTGTTTATCCATTCACCGGTTGATAAACATATGGGTTATTTCTGATTTTTAGTGACTATGAATGAAGTTGCCAGCAATAGTCGCCTATAGGTTTTATTTGTATGTATGTCTTCCTTCCTTTTGGGTAAATAGCTAGGAGTGGAATTGCTGGGTCATATGGTAGGCACAAATTTTACCTTTATATGAAGCTGTCAAATTGTTTTCCAAAGTGACTACACTGTTGCCTATATGCACCAACAATGTATGAGAGTTCCATTTGCTCTACAACCTCAGTTGCACTTCCTATCGTCAGCTTTGCCATTCTAACAAGTGGCATCTCATTGTGGTTTTAATATGCATTTCCCTAGTAACGAGTGATGTTAGCATGTTTACATGTGCTAATTGGTCATTCAAATCTCTTCTTTGGTGATGTGTATGTTCAAATAGTTTGCAAATTAAAATCTCTTTCTTATTATTGAGTTACAGAGTTTTTAGACATTTTGAATATAAGTCGTTTATCAAATTATTTCCAAATATTTTCTCTCTGTGGTTTGATTTTTTATTTTTCTTAGTAATGGCTTTTAAAGAATATAAATCTAAAATTTTTATTAAGTCCATTTAATCAATTTTTTTCTGTTATGATTCATGGTTTTTGTGTCTTAAATTTAAGAAATATTTGTTTAATATAAAATCATAAAGATATTTTCCCATGTTTTATTCTAGGGATTTTATAGTTTTAGGCTTTACATTTAGGTCTATGACCATTTTGGGTTAACTTTTGTGTATGTGATGAGTAAAAAATTGAGATTTTATTTAATTTTAATTTTTTTGACATATAAATGTTCCATTTTTCCAGCACCATTTACTTAAAAGACTACACTTTTCCCACTGAACCACCTGGACAGTTGTGTCAAAAATCAGTTGTCTATATCTGTGGCAAATTTATAGACCCCCTATTCTGTCTTATTGATCTATATGTCTACATTTACTTGACTGTCTCACTGTCTTTATTAGTGTAGCATTATACTAAGTTTTTTTTTTAAGTATAGTTGACACACAATGTTACATTAGTTTCAGGTGTACGACATAGTGATTTAACAAGTTTATACATTATTTTATGTTCATCTCAAGTGTAACTACCATCTGTCCCATTACATTCCTATTACAATATCATTGACTGTATTCCTTATACTGTGCCTTGTATTCATTAACTTATTTATTCCATAACACGAAGGCTGTATCTCTGTCACCCTTCACCTATTTTGCCCACTCTCCCACCTATCCTTCCTTCTGGTAACCATCAGATTGTTCTCTATATTTATAGGTCTGATTCTGCTTTTTTGTTTGTTTATTCATTTGTTTATTTGCTTTTAGATCCCACTTATGAATGGAATCAGATGTTATTTGTCTTTCTCAATCTGACTTATTTCACTTAGCATAATACCCTTTTGGTCCATCCATTTTGTTTCAAATGACTCAATCTCATCCTTTTTTTATGGTTGCATAATATTTCATTGTTTATATAAAAATCATGTTTTCCTTTTCTGTTTGCCTATTGATGGACACTTAGGTTGCTTCCATAGCTTGGCTATTGTAAATAATGTGGCAATAAATAAAGGGGTGCATTTATCTTTTCAAATTAGTCTTTTCATTTTATTTGGGTTAATATCCAATAGTGGAATTATTGGGTCATATGATTTTCTATTTTTAATATTTTGAGGAACTTCCATACTCTTTTTTACAGTGGCTGTACCAAGAGGACACGAGCGTTCCTTGAAATCAGTTGATATTCTACTTTTTCAAAGTTGTTTTGGCTATTTTAGGTACCAGATTTTCTATATTTAATTTTATTTTATTTATTTATTTTTTTTAATTTTATTTATTTATTCGACAGGATAGAGACAGCCAGCGAGAGAGGGAACACAAGCAGGGGGAGTGGGAGAGGAAGAAGCAGGCTCATAGCAGAGGAGCCTGATGTGGGGCTCGATCCCATAACGCCGGGATCACACCCTGAGCCGAAGGCAGACGCTTAACCGCTGTGCCACCCAGGCGCCCCTCTATATTTAATTTTAGAATAAGCTTTTGATTTATAATTTATGCAAAGTATCCTACTGGGATTTTGGTTGAGATTGATTAAAATCAATAGATCAATTTAAGTAGAGTTGACATCTCAGATTGAGTCTTGCAATCCATGAATATGGTATATCTATTTATGAAGGCATTTAAGTTCTCTTATCAGTGTTTTATAGTTTTCAGTGCATAAATCTTACACATATTTGGTTAGATTTATTTCATTTTTTTTCATGTTTTTGATGCTATTGCAAATGACATTTAAAAATTTGATTTCTGATTGTTCATTGCTAGTAGATAGATATAATTGATTTTTGTATATTGACTTGCATATTGCAACCTTGCTAAACTCACTTATTACTTCTAGTACCATTAAAAAATAGATCATGTGGATTTTCTACTTAGATGATGATGTTGTCTGCAAATAAAGAATTTTATTTCTTCCTTTATAATTGTTTTATTTCTTTTATTTCTTTTTATTGCATGTTTGCACTGGTTATACTCTCCAGTGTAATGGAGCAAACATCCTTGTTGCCTCCTTGATTTTAGTGAGAAGAGCATCCCATTTCTTACCACTAAGTACAATGTTAGTTATAGGTTTTCACAGATGGCCTTTATAAGGTTGAGAAAGTTCCTTTCTATTCCTAGCTTGCTGAAAATGTTATCATATCATGAATGGATGTTGGATTTTGTCAAATAGTTTTTTGGGTTTTTTTTTTTTTTTTTTTTTTGCATCTGTTGATATGAACACAGAGCATTTTGTTTATAGTTCACTGACATGACTGGGTAACATTCAAGTATTGAATCAACCTTGCATTTTGGGGATAAACTCTATTTGATCATGATGTATAATCTTTTATATATTGATGGAATCAATTTGACAAAATTTTGTTAAGGATTTCTGTGTTTGTATTCATGAAATTTTTTTCCTATAATGTCTTTCTTTGGATTTGCTATCAGGATAATGCTGGCCTCATAAAATGACTCTGGAAATGTTTTCTTCCCTTCTACTTTATGTAAGTGTTTTTATGAAATTGGCATATTTCTTCCTTACATATTTGGTAGAATTCAGCAGTGAACCCGTCTAGGCCTGAAGTATTGTTTATGGTAGAGTTTGGATGACAAATTCATTTGCTTTAATAAAGGACAAGGGTGCCTGGCTAGCTCAGTCAGTAGAGCATGTGACTCTTGGTCTCAGGGTTGTGAGTTCAAGCCCCATGTTGGGCATGGAGCTTACTTAAGAAAAATAAATAAATAAATAAATAATAAAAATAAATTAAAAATGGCACTTATTAAATGGACAGCTATGTGTGTTCTATGAGCAAGATACTGTAGAGCTGTGGGGAACACCAAAAGAATATAATCTAGGATCTGCTATAAGCTGGAGAGTATCATGCCTGAATGTTCGGAAAATAATAAAGGACAATTAAGATTATCTTCTTTTTTTTTTTTAAGATTTTATTTATTTATTCGACAGAGATAGAGACAGCCAGCGAGAGAGGGAACACAAGCAGGGGGAGTGGGAGAGGAAGAAGCAGGCTCATAGTGGAGGAACCTGATGTGGGGCTCGATCCCATAACGCCAGGATCACGCCCTGAGCCGAAGGCAGATGCTTAACCGCTGTGCCACCCAGGCGCCCCAATTAAGATTATCTTCTTGAGTACTGTATATGTTTCAAGGAACTTGTCTATTTCTCCTAAGCTATCAATTCATTGGTGTAAAGATGTTTATACTATTATCTTATTATCCTTTTAGTTTCTGTAGGGTTTATATTGATGTCCTCGCTTTCATTGCTAATATTGGTAAACCGTGTCTTCCCTCTTTTTTTTTCTTGATCAACATGGCTAGAAGTTTATCAATTGTATTGATCTTTTCAAAGGATAGCTTTTAACTTTATTGATTTGTCTCTCTGTTTTGAATTTTATTGATTTCTGCTCTTTATTATGTCCCTCCCTTTGCTTGCTTTGGTTTTAATTTGATCACTTCTTTTAAATTTCATAAATGGAATCTTAGATTATTAATTAAAGAACTTGTTTTCCAATATAAACATTTAATGCTATATATTTTCCTCTTGACTACAGTTTTTAATGTGAAAAATGAACTTGCTTCATGCTTAGGTTGAATTGACAGGTTTCTAAATGCTTAATGACAGTGTCTGCATGTCTTATCATGGACTGATCGATAAACATTTTGGTCAGCAGGTCACATTTGAGTATCTCTACTTTAGATGATGGGACCTGGGTTCTAACCCAGGTTTGCTCACCAAAAGGATTAAGAGGTGAGGGCTGGAAGGAGAGTATAGTACCTGCAACCTATGGGCCAGCCAACTAGAAAGAGAAAAGGACAGGCCTTGTGGAAACAGAAACCTTTAATGCCCCACATCACCCAGGAGAGGGAAATGGCTGCAAGGAATCTAGCCCTCTCCCACCTTAGGGAGTAGTCCTTAGGAGGAAGGGCTAACTGTCATTCTAACATCCAGAAGAAAATAGAAATTCTGGTTCTACAAGCCTATGTAAATGAGAAAGAAAGACAATGCTTCTACTCTCCTTCTCACTCTCCCATTACCATCCACTTTCCTGATTCAACCACCTTAGGAAAAAACTACATTTGATAGTTTCCTTTTTTTAATTTAAATTCAATTAGCTAACAAATAGTACATCATTAGTTTTTGATATAATGTTCAATGATTCATTAGTTGCGTATAACACCCAGTGCTCATCACATCACATGCCCTCCTTAATACTCATCATCCAGTTACCCCATCCCCCCACTCACCTCCCTATCCACAATCCTCAGTTTATTTCCCCAGAGTCAAGAGTCTCTCATGGTTTGTCTCCTTCTCTGATTTCTTCCCATTCAGTTTTCCCCCCTTCCCTTGTTGTCCTCTGCATTATTTCTTATATTCCACATATGAGTGAAATCATATGATAATTGTCTTTCTCTGATTGACTTATTCCTAACTAAGCTCACAGTGTTTAAGTGCTATGCATAAACTCAACCAGCTTGTTAGTGTTAACAAGAGAGAATGAAAGATTTCTTGACTCTTAGCTTAATATATTCTTTCCATAATGGTAAGTTTAAATTATATTTCCCTTGTCTTTTAGCTTATAATCAAAGTGAAGGGTGTGTGTGTGTGTCTGTGTGTGTGTAGAAAAAGAGAGCGATGTGGATTTTCATTATTTAAAGGTTTTGATTAATCAACCTCTGGTTAAAAGAGATAAATGTCATATCAAAGATTTCTGTATTAAGAAATAGGAATTCAAATATACCATATTGTCAACAGTGAGATATGTCAAAGTCATTGAATTTTGGAGCTGGGATCTGTCTAACTCAAAACTCTGTGCTCTTTTCACTTTGTCTCAGTGCTTCTCGCATGTGATTACAAGCCCCAAGTCATAAAGGCACTTGGCTTTCAAGTCCCAAAGGCATAATTTTCTTGCTGTTTTCTCAATTGCAAACACTTGCCCCCAGAGTACTGACCCTGGGACATAGGGCTCTAATTGTCCTTATTCTCACTTTACAAGAGGAACGAAGGTTTTCCCAGAGTAGTGTTTGAAGCTGAAAGTAGTGTTGAAAGAGCAGTTGCTCCTCTTACTAAATTGTCCCAAGAGCAAGAAGTCAGTTTGCTCTCTCCTCCCAGCCAGGCTCCCACCCCCAACCCACACCCCTTTTTACCAAAGCAAAGGAGTATGCATCTATCTGCATAGTCATTAAAATGCACCAAGTCTCAGAACTGGCTTTCTCTCCCCCCATTCTACTGCCTGACAAAGGATTTGTGACAAAAGACCTTCTTCCCGGTTTGTAAAACAGTTGTGTAAAACTCGGACTGTAAAGTCACAGTTGACTGCTTTAATGTGGAACAGCTGGGAGGGTGTAGACACACTGGCAGGTTGAGACAGGGACTGGGAATGGTCCCCCATTCTGCGAAGGGTCGACTTAGTCACACCACCTGCTGCCCCTATTATTTCAAGAGCAAACCAGTCATGACAGCCTCAACAGACGGACACACGGCACCAGACGGTGCAAGGGAAGTTAAGAAAAGATAAATTAAGTGATCAATAAAGATAAGGGACCTGCTCAGCAGTAAATGGTGCTGACAGACCAGACAAAACATGAAGCAAACGGGCATTTGATAATGTGGGGGTGTGCGGAGCTTAGCGTCAACCTTCATAGTATTGACATTTCGGAGACCACTGGGACATTGGCAGTGGATTTTCCTGGCTGGGCTGACTTGTGTTGGAGATGGTTGCCTTTATCTTTCCATTGTACATGTAGAAGGGTTCAAGGTCCATTTTAGAAGTGTACTAAGCCATATACATGGAGGAGGTCACAGCTGGCATTGACCTAAGCCAAACTAGGTGGTGCATGGGGGTGAAATTTGAAGTCTAAGGTCCACAAAGACGCCTCTTCTTTTGACTTATTTGTTGAACATTCACTAATTTGTTCATTTCATCTAATCTGGAACAAGTATTTGTTATGGACTAGGCACAGTGCTAGGCCATACTGGGTATGGTGATTGTAGCAGTGATGATGGTACAAAATTGTGGTCGTTTCCCTAGAGGATGTTATAGACTAATGAGAGATACAGCCATCCCACTCACACCCTGTGCCCCCAAACCAGTTTAGATGTAATCTCTTAAGTACTATAGTAGAGGGATGTACAACACGCCAGAGAGTGACTCAGTCTGCTTGCAGGAATCAAGAACATGTTTACAGAGGAGGCTAAGATGGAGAAAGTTCAAGGAAAGACATTTCTGGCAGAAGACACAGCACAAAAAGCACAGATATGACAAATGTGGCCTTCCTTCCCAGATCTGGATCTGAGTTCTCAAAATCACAGGCTACTCAAGGGTGAGTGATCTAAATAGTATAGTTTTATTAACGTAAACATGAGTATATAGTAAAGGAAAACAAAAATTCAAATTAATTTTTTGAGATAAAGTCTAATGCTTCCAAGAAATTCTGGGCTTTTCTTTAAGGCTGTTTCAGGCTTTGTCCCCAGATACTCTTGGGGTTTGTGCTTATTCTTCTCTGTCATAAGTAGAAACATTTGAGACTTAGGCATGAGGTGTTCGGTTTGCTGTAGCTAGAAAATGAGATGTTGGAAGAAATGGTTAGGACGGGCGGGAGGAAAGAGCAGGAACAAGGCTGGTCAGAGGGGATGTGGCCATATTGAGAAAGATCTCCATGCCTCCTGTTTAGATGGAGTTCTATAACGTACAAAGTACTTTTACAGAAGTATTTCCTCTGACCTTCATCATGACCCCATCAATGGCTTTGAAATGGGGATAACATGAGCATATCTGTGGAATTTGTTGTTTAATATTTGAGTTTAAGAAAGGATCTCTGGCTTTTGTAAGAACGAACTTGCTGGACAGATAAGAGAAGGAAACTAAAATTACTGAGGGCCCACAATGTGCCAAGCACTTTAACATTCACTAACTTATAAAAATTTGTCCACAGTTGACTGAAGACTCAAAATAAAATTAGCTTAAATAGGTGGAATATTTTTAATTAATCGTAAGGATATTCAGAGGTAGTCTTTGCAGGGCTGGCATGGGAGCCACACTGTCTCACGATCGAGACTCCTCTAGCTCTTTTGTCAATCATCCTCAGGAATTTGTTGAGTTCCAGCTGTCATGTCTTTGTTCCAAGAAATAGGAAAAATTAAAGAAGGGCATGGAACACTCCTAATTAGATCTCACTGGCCCACATTCAGTCATGGGTACACAGCTAGCTGCAGAGGATGCTGGGAAATGTAGTCTTCTAATCAGGCCGCAATGTGCTCAGATAAAAAGGAAGAGAATGAATCCTGGGATTGACAACTAGAAGTTTTGCCACACAATTATCATCTAGGTGAGGAAGCAGTTCAGAGAAGGTAGATGAATTTGTTCCAAGTCATAAACCATAAAACTGTGGAGCCTAGGTTCAATTCAAGTTCTTACTAGATCTGAATCTGATGCTACTTCTACTCTGTGTTCCACTTGGACCTGGGGTGGTGGTGGGTAAAGAATGATAAACTTAAAGCTGAAAAAATAAGAGTACATTGACTAGCATAATGAAGGCATGAACTGATGATAAAATAAACTCTTATACCGTATATTTATAATAACAATGAACTACCATGTCTTGAATCTTGACCACCTATAAAACTTTAGCTCATTAATACTCCCAAATTTGGGAGATAGTTATCATTAGTTCTTATTTACAGATCAGAGAGGTGAAATAATAAATAAGACTCAGAGAGGTTAAATAATATGCTTATATAAGATTCTCTGCTCTATCTTTATGTCATGCTATCTCTCAATGTATCATTAGAAAATAAATTTTGATTTATGTAGGTTTTTATTTGTCTACAGTTTTTCTGAAATATTGCCATAATTAATTCAGAGCTCAACGGAAGTCCTTATGATTCAATTTCCTTTCCACGGGTAGTGGGGACACTCAAGCACAGGAGTGTAACAATGGCAACCACGGCAATAACAGTGATTATAGTTACAGTGTGTTGGGTGCCATAGGGTAGGTGAGTCTCCAGCCTTGTCTCCCAATGCCTGCCTCCACTAACCATCCTCCATGACCCCTGTCAAGGGAAGAAGCATTGCTAAATGAATAACAAGAATCTAAAACATTGAATGGACGTAGTTATCAATAGACAGGGCCACTCTGTTAAAATACCGCTACCATTTCCTGCTACCTCTCTGCGGTGAGCAGATCCAGAGAGGGCCCGGCACATCAGCCTGGGCCCAATCATCTCTCTCTTCCTATATTTTTTCCTCTCCTCTTACCTCCTCCTCTCTCTGTTGCTTCTTCCTCTTTCTTTCTCTCTTCCTTTTTTCCCCCCTCTCTTCCTTCTTTCCAAACCTGGGAAACTTTTTCTTTCTCTTGTTTGACTTCCTTTTCCTGTGAGTCCCCCAGAAGGTAGATGATTCTGAGATTGAAATTCAGGAGGAGAGGAGAGTGCAGTCTCTGCTTCGTCCTCAAGCTGAAACCATGTGCTCCACCAAAGCTTTTCTGGAACTCAGAACAAGGGTGTGCCAGTAGATAATGCTAAAAGGACACTTTGATTTCCATCCACTTTTGTTCCTCACGAGTTTAACTCCCTCAGAAGGAGGGGAGAGTGCAGGGCAGGATTTGTTGATGCCTGGGTTCCTCACTCTGATATTATCAATTCTTCCTTCACCAATAAGAAGAGTTTAACATGTGCCAGGCACCTGCACTTTATATGCAGGACTTCACACACTCCATACATCAGCTGTCTAAAGGAGTCACAGAGCAAAGGACTTGCCAGTGCGTGGCCATGCCACCAGGATCAAAATCCAGATCTGTCTGACTCTAACCCTACTCTTTCTGATGGCATGTATCAGTCCCCTCCAAAGTGCAAAGGGAACCCACATGTGCCAGTCAACCGTGGACTGGGAGCTGTTGTAACCCTAGATGAAATGGAAGATCCCCAGTTTTTCAAAAGCTGTTCTAGTCGTGACCATCCTAGTCTTTGATTAATGCTTTGCATATGTGAGCTGATTCCAGACCAAGGTGGCCACGGAACTGTTTCCTTTTATGAACTCGGCTCCGACTCTAGTCCTGAAGAGGCAATGGTCCATTAGTGTTGTCATATCTGCTCAGTAGGCATACCACATCCAAACTTGATCTCAGCAAACACCTGGAAGTGTTATGCCAGGGTGTAGAAGGTTCCAGAGGCAGCCATCTTATGCTTCCTTTGGTTGTTCTGCCTTCTTCTAGCCAAGTTTTTCTTAGCAATTTCTGGGCATCTTTTTCTTCCCCACGTGACAATTACTGATCTAAGTAAGTGAGACATTGGGACGTCATGGACAAGCTTATAATGGAGTGCCTGAAACACCAGTCCTAGTCCAGGCTCTTCTCTGTGCTAGCTGTGGACCTCTCTGCACACTAGTGTCTTCAGCTGCTTAGTAGAGGTGACAAAATGCTATTGAGCCCCAGTGAGTTAGTAATGCACAGCCGTGTCTTGTGAAATAACCAAACAAATGTCATTTTTTGGTAATGATTTTCACTCTCGAATCTGTGCTTCTTGAGAAAAGAGACCATGTCTTATTCACCTTAGCTTACCTGTCACCAGGGAGAATAACTACAAGATTTTTATAAGAATTAATTGGAAGAAATCTCTGTAATGCACCCAGTGTGGAGCCTACATAAAGAGGTGGGAAATGAATATTAAATCTTTCCCTCTTGACTCCTTTGTTTTGTGTCCCCAGCTCTTAGCACGTACTAAACATTAGCAAATATTGAGATAGGCAGTACAACATATGGATTATTAACAACAGCAATAGTCATCATCAATACTTGTGCAGACTCTGCACCAGGCAGTATTCTGAGTGTGGTATATATATCCACTCACTTAATCCTCATAGCTACCCTTCTAGGAGAGTCCTATTATTATCCTCATTTTATAGATGAGGAAACAGACAGGAAGAGGTCAGTTACATTTCCCAAGGCATCATGCTAACACCTAGCAAAGCCAAGATTTGCACATAGACTGTCCTGCTCTAGAGCTAAGAGTGTGGATCACAGACCATGGGTGCAAATGGCCAACAGTTCTTTACAGCTCTTCCCATCAAGGGGCAGAATCTATCTTCCCACCCACTGAGCCTGGGCTGGCTTTGTGACTTGCTTTGATCAACGGGACGCAGGGAAGTAACTATGAGTTCTGGACCTAGACCCCAGTAAGCCTTGTAGCTTCTGCTCTCACTGTCTTGAGAGGCTGTCACCAGCTGAACAAATCAGTATTACTTTCCTTAAAGATCACATGGAAAGAGGACCAGACATCCTCGTCATCCCACTTGAGGCCCAGCCCTGTAAGTGAGGCCATCCTAGACCATCCAGCCCCAGCCACCCCAGCCCAGAGCATCATAAGCTTTCAGCTAAAACACAGAATCATGAGAAATAATAAAATGGCTGTTGTTTTAAACCATGAGGTTTGAAGTGATTTGTTATGTAACAGGAGCGTTGATCTGCTTAGAGGCCGTGTGTCCTTGGGTAGGCTACTTAGCCTCGCTGACCTTAGGTTCATTACTTACAAATGAGAATGATTATTCCCACTTCACAGAATACCGCATGTTCGGCGTGCTGTGTGGTAAGTAGGTGCTCAAAAAATGTTAAATTTTTCTCCCGTGAAGAATATATTATGCAAAGATAAGCTTTAGTGGGATGCAAAGTGGCTAAAAGATCAATTTGTAGATTAGGATTACAAATGTAAAGACATGATAGGTCACACACGCTTGGAACAAGTAAGGGGTATATTGAGTTTTTGCTAAGAGGGGATTTAGAGTGTTGGTTGCATGGTTGGATTTGAGGACCTTTAAGGTTCATTCTGTTCATGAGATATGATGAATATCTGGCATCAAGGATTATATGAGCCAGGTTAAAACTTTTTCCTCTTCTCTTTTCCTCTCTATCTTTCTAAGAACATTTCCTTTAATGCACACTGGTAATGTCCGATTCGGGTTGAAACTATACATGCTTTGTTGAGTGGGTGTGTTTCTAATTCTAACACAGCAGAGAGTAGGGGCTCAAAAATGTTAGCTGAATTGAGCATGTAGCACAGAGGATCCAGCTGCTTTTACTAACAATGTTACCAGGAATGGACAAAATAATTAAAAATAACAAAGGCAGAAGGAGATAGAGATAGAGAGTTTTGTTTTGCAAATTGGTAGAACACATATAAATGTGCCCATAGAATGATTAGGATGTGGTGTTTTTATTCATCTGTTTGTTTTTCTGGCTTGCTTGCTTGGTTTTTGTTTGTTTTGTTTTTAAAGGTTTGATTTTACAATGGGAAACCCTTTATTATGACTGCTTTTGCTGATTCTCTGTTGCTTATGGGGGGTCTCTTTGGATCCCTTAATCTCGCTAAACAATTTATCACTAAAAACCCTTCAAATGACCAAACTCAGACACTCAGACTGGCATTTGGTGGATTTTTTAATGTGTCCCTTCAGTAGAGACATATCGTAGCATAAACCAAATCAAAATGGAATGTTTTAGCTATTGATAAACATATTTGCACTGCAAGTTTCACATCAGAATTTGGGGGGGTGCACTGTGTAGGGGCTGTGGCTGTTAATAAAGAAAACTAAAAATACAAAGTAAACCTTTGCAGAATCTGAGTTGAAATATTCTATACTTCTCCAATATTTTTATGGAAGACAAAATCCCTCATCCACATTTCCCTCCTATATTCCCTGGCTTCCAACTCTGGCCTTGTGATCCGCCCACATTTCCCTTCTTCACTCTTTGCTGGTGCAAGTCCTCTCCCGGCTTTGCAAACCCCAGCACTGCTGATGAATAAACATAGTTCTGTCTGTGGCGCCCCATACACTTTGGAGACAATGTTCAGCTTCAAAGTTTTCAGAATTGCCCGGTCCGGTTTTGTTAACGACATTAGTGGGACCGCATTGTCGGGGTTAGGGGCGAGACAATGGCGCATCTCTTACATCATCAAGCACAAGGAGCTCTGTCTCCAGCTGTACAAACAGCACAGGAAATGGATTTTTTTTTCATGTTATTTTTCGTCTATTAAAATTATGCAAACCCGGCAAATACAACAATTGCTTTGTTAAGACTCCCGAAATGTCTGACCATTCATTTCCCAAGTAAGGAGCCTGCGGTGCATTTGATGCTGAGGATTGTTAATCCCAAACGTGGAGAACTAATAAAATAATCAAAAAAGGGCCCCAGAAGTGTTGATAAATTTCAATTATCTCTTGCTCTGTCTCCCAGGATTGGACTAGCAGGATGGGACTGCCTTCAAGTAGTACTTGAGTCGGGGCTGCATTTTCTCTTCCTTGGGCCCCTAGGCACCGACGTCTCTCCTTTGTGGCTGAATCGCCTTAGCGGTGCTGGCGTTTGGAGGTGCTCAGGGCTGGAGGAGACAAAGCAGGCCCGCTGCACAAAGGCGAGGGAGCCAAAGAAAGCAAAATTGAATCTCTAGCACCCTGCTCCTGAGTAAACAGACAAAACTAATGGGTCTGCCATTTCTCCTCCCATCCAATTACTGGGTTCCAGTAGAGAGAATATGGCAACATCAGCTCACACAAATCCTAATACTCTTAATCCCTTCCATACATATAAACCTCACATCCACCCACATGACTTCATTACCCAAACCACCCAGGCAGACAGTGTGAAGGAATGGGCCCACCAGCTGCAGAAACCTGCCTTCTTCAGGTTTTAATCAGCTAATGAGGGATATGCAAATGAAAAGCTTATGGGATTATGCCTTGTCTGACAGCAGTTCACCCCTAGTGATAGAGGACTAATACAGGTGTTAGTAAACGGGTTATTAGGCCCGGCCTAATTTAGGTCTATTCATGCCGCACTCGCACTCTTAGCCTAAACATTTGTCCTCGTCCTGGGGGCCCAGCAGGAGCCATCTTTAGGCCTGTGGTAGGTCTGACATGAACTCCTCGCTAAAGATATGAAGTTAATAAATCCGGCCATTGGGTGTTTAGGCATACACAGCGACATGAGAGGGGCCTCTGGTAGGGGCTTTTTTTCTTTGCCCACAGGATGAAGGGCCTGAGAAACTGCTGGCGGACAGTGAGAGGGAGTTGTACACAACATCATTCACCACTTACTTGGATTCAGAAGGAAATAGGGACAGAGACAGTGGTATATTGGTAGACATTTGACAATCAGCTCTCTGGAAGAGAAAAGAAGACCCTGATTTGTAAGTCCACTGATTCCCATGGAGTAAAGTCTCCTACCATGGATCATGTCTAACTGCCGATATGACGCCAAGCATCTTGCAAAAATTCCTAAAAAATTAACCACCAGCTCTCGCAAGCCAGTATGAGTTGGCTCCAGCACACCGCGGGACACAGGCCTGGCCCTCATGTGACCTACAGTCTAACACAGTCATTCAAACCGAGTCTGTGAGGTCAACACTATTTTTACTTTTTTCTTTTTAAGATTTTATTTATCTATTTGAGAGAGAGAGAGAAAGAGAGTGAGAGAGAGCATGAGCAGGGGTGGGGGAGAAGGAGAAGCAGGCTTCCCAGAGCAGAGAGCTGGACATGGGGCTCCATCCCAGGACCCCAAGATCGTGATCTGAGCTGAAGGCAGACACCTAACTGACTGAGCCACCCAGGTGCCCCAAAATTATTTTTACTTTATGCTAAGATGCTATTTGCCTCTTTTCATAAGTTGACATTTGCCCTGATGGTGCAAAAACAATGGTGGTAAAACCAGAGGCTTAGCACAAATCAGCCCACAGCACGGCTAGAACAATCTTTGTGTTCTTCACCACTGCTCACTTGCAGGAAAACAAAAAAAATCCAGTCTCTCTTAAGAATGAAGGGTAAAAATCATTCATTTGGTCAAATATTGAGCCTTGAATATATGTCTTTTTTTTTTTTAAAGATTTTATTTATTTATTTGACAGAGAGACAGCTAGCGAGAGAGGGAACACAAGCAGGGGGAGTGGGAGAGGAAGAAGCAGGCTCATAGCAGAGGAGCCTGATGTGGGGCTCGATCCCAGAACGCCGGGATCACGCCCTGAGCCGAAGGCAGACGCTTAACCGCTGTGCCATCCAGGCGCCCCTGAATATATGGCTTTTTAATATCCTGTGTGATGGCCTAGTAAGTGCATAGGAAGCATGTCTTCATACCAAAACGTGATGATTACTTCAAGGTAAGCCCTGTGTGGTGGTTCAAGTTCTGAGCTGAACTAGCGGCTTTTTCATGAAATGCCATTTTTACTTGAAAGAGCGACAAACTATGCTTATTCAGACCTGGGAGTTTGACTGACATTTTCTTGCAAAGGAATGAGATAAGCCTGTCATTTCAAGAAAAACAACTCACGGCATCTGCTGCTAATAATAAATTTGAGATTTCAAGCAAAAATTAAAACTTTGGAAAGCTGTATCCCCACTTCGTGAATTTGAGACATCCCATTATAAAGACTTTTTCAGTGAGATTAGTGGTGATATTAATGCAAGTGATATTTCAACATTGAGTAATGAAATGTGTTAACATTTAGAAGATTTGCATAACTTAGTGGGCTAATATTTTCCAAACGACCAATGCATGATGTTACAAAATCAAGCATGGATAAAAAAAATCCATTCAGAATGCCAGATAAACCAATGAGTTTTATTGTAACAGAGTATGAAAATCCCATTAAAATAGTTTCAGATCCCACATTGCAACTACCCTTTCAGAAATTACTACTTGTTTAGTTTAAGTATAATGTTGAAGAATCAAGTCCAGTTATCTAGAAACAGTTATTAAAATACTCATTTTTTCCCAACCACATATCTGTAAGGCCAGATATTCTTCATGCACTTCAACCAAAATAACATATGCCAACAGATTGAGTGCAGAGGCAGATAGGAGAATGCAGCTGTCTTCTACTAAAGCCAGACACTAAAGGGATTTGCAAAAATGTGAAACAAAGTCACTCTCTTTACCAAACATGTTTTGTTCTGGAAAACAGTTACTTTTCATAAACACATGCTATTTATGTTGTTTTTATTTACATTTTTAGTATTCAGAAAAGCTTTATTAATAATAGTAAAAAAAAAAAAACAAAATAAGAAACAACTCCCGTGTCTACTGACAGAATGGGTAAGTTGAGGCATATACATAAAGTCTGATACAGCAAAGAAAACAACTCTCAGATATAATGTTGAGTGAAAAAAGCAAGCCCAGAAGACTATGTACAGTCCATTTGTAGAAGGTTCAATTATGAGCAAAGATGAGCAATATATGTGGTAAGGCAATAAATAGCAGTAAGCAATTGAGAAATATAAAATACTAAACCGTCTAGTGTAACATCAATATTTGGCCCAAACCATATATCACCATCAAGGAAAAAACCTGTGAGATACAAAACAAACTGAAACTTCTTTTTTAAAATTAACTATTGTTAGTAAACATATTGTTTCCATTAAACAAATTTGTTTAGTTTTACATTCAGAACAGGAACATGATTTTTTTTTATATGTATAAAATACTGTCAACTACCAGTTCATACCTGTGGACACTGAACAACACATTTACGAAACCAGATAGATGCTCACTGTCAACGGAGGTCAGTGCAGAAACAAGATATTTTTAGGGTGCCCTCATTTTCTTTAGCATTTTCTTCTTCATTAAATTCTTTACATTTTTGATCATAGAGGAGATGGAAGATGATTTGCCATGGAAACGTTATGGGTTTTTTTAATGAATAAATATTTCTAAACTTTTTGGTTTTAACTTTTAATACTGCACATATCAAGAGATATAACCCTTACAAACAAAACCTTTAGGATTCTCAGTAATTTTTAAGAGTGTACAAGGGTCCTGAGACCAAAAGTTTACCAACCACTGGTCTAATGGAACATTACTTTTTGTCTTGAGGAATGAATCAGAGTTTGCTTGATGAAGATAATGGGAAGGAGAGGTCAACAAGATGGGTATGGCCAAGAGGACATGGACTTGGGCTTCCCCAGAAGAGTCAATGTGGCTGGACTTGAGACGTGGGGGGCAAGCAAAGCTTGTGAAACTGCAGGGGTAGGTGGGAGCCTCATCCCCTGCCTACGTATTTTGTGGCATCCAGGAGCCACAGGAAACGTTTAAGCAGGGCCATGACCTAATCTACAACTTAGAACCATCACTCTGGCCCCAGACGTCTTATCCAGGGACCAAAGGCTGATGAGTGAGAGCCCGACTTCAGAAATTTTCTTTAGCCGGCACTGTGTTCTGAAAATTTAGAATTTGACAGCTGGATTGTTCCAGGCCCCCTCATTCCCCGTGGTTTCATACTCCCTCAACCCCATATTTATGTTACCTTCCTTGTCCCGAGGATGGTGCAAACCTGAGAACACCCCCAATGGGGAGATGGTGAAGTCCTCAACCAGGGCTACACTGTCTTGACTGGGCAAAACCGGGAATTTCTCTGTGCTTTGTGAGGGTTCTCTTCACCCTGAGGGCTTTTGAAATGCCAGCTAAAGAAAAGAAGGAGAGTTTGTGTGAAGAGCAATATCAGGCTTGGAGATTTTTAGATCTCTCTAAGATTTCTCTAATTTTCTCGTGGTGAAGAAAGACCTTTACATGTTATGATTTGATTTTCTACAAACTGTGTCTTCTGGGAAAATAATAAATTTGCATGCCTGTTATCATAAGGGATATCTCTTATTCTCTTCATCTTACAATAAGTTGGGCTTTTAAAAATTATAACTCTTTTTTATTTTCCAAGGATCAGTGAGACATAACAAAAAGCCGGGGAAAGAAAGAAAGAAAAAAAAATCACCTCTAATCCCCCTCCACATGGCTTTTATTATTTTTTTTCATGTTCTTGCTCAGGGCTGGCCCAGAAGCATGCATAGTGATTACATAGCTGTCATCATAGCATAAAAATAACGTTATATTCTACCCTTACTTTTCGTTAAAGCGAAGAGAATAATGGACCTACCTGAGTGCCCGTGGGGTGCCAGAGATGGCTAGATGTTGTAGCCTGCTTTCTCTTATTGATTCTTACAAGTTCCTTATTAAAGTGGGTATTATTCAGACTTCGACACAGGGGTCACGTGACATAGGTAGAAGCTACACTAGTACTAACTGGTTATCAAGTTAACCAGCTTGTGAATGACCGAGGAAGGATCCAGACTGCCTTTCTCTGGCTGCACATCCCCTTCCTCTCCTTATTGCTGCATCATCACGTGACTTGCGTTGGCTTCACTATAATCTAGTGGATTAGAAACTCCCTGAAGGCAGAAACCCTGTTTTACTTGCCTTTCTCCCCAGAACCTAGCACAGTGTGTGGCAGGTCATAGGCGTTTAATCAATATTTGTGGAATAAATGCACCCTTCCCAGAACTCCTGAAGAGTTTAGGGCTAATGATGGCCTCCTTCTCCTCCCTGCTTGCTTTATTTAACAAAATTTAATCTAATTGTTGTAGGCAGGCTGGTCCGACAACCACAGGACCAGCCAAGAGGGTCCTTGGCTTCACACAGGATAGAAATCAAACACAAGCCGGAGAAAGTGGGAAGAGTTTATTGAGTAGCGTGAGTGACAGGGAATAGCGGATAGAGCATGTGGGAGATTGGGAAAGGAGAGAAGAAGGAGTCTCATCATTGCTTGGGATGAGGGATTTGTATCGGAAAAGGGTCTAGGGTACGTGTTCGATTGGGAATTTAGGATAGGATCCTATCAAAGGTGAGGTGTCATTTCATAAATCACTGAAGGTAGGGACACTGATGCCAGTGTCAGCTGAGGTTTGTTTGAAGCTAATGTCTTGGAACACGTTTGGGATCTGGCTCTTCTTACGTGTTATCAGGTGTTTGGGGCTTAGGACAAAACTCAGAGAATGATTAACTTTCTTGCTTTCCCCATGAAGTGGGAACACAGCTTATTCAGAGGCAAAATATGGAACATGAGTCAATGGGGCCTAGCAGAAAAACAGAGTCAAAGTTTTTCTAAAATGGGAGTCCCGGGGTGCCTGGGTGGCACAGTTGGTGAAGCATCTGCCTTTGGCTCAGGTCAGGATCCCAGGGTCCTGGGATCGAGCCCCACGATGGGCTTCCTGTTTAGTGGGGAGTCTGCTTCTGCTTCTGACTCCGCTCCTCCCCTCCGCTCGTGCTTTCTCTCTGACTCTCTCTCTCAAATAAATAAATAAAATCTAAAAATAAAGTAAAATAGGAGTTCCTTCCGCTCTCTACTTCAAAATTAGCAGGTACTGGGCCCTCAAAAGCCCCCTGGAGGGAGGAAGGCAGGATACTGGGAGGGAAGTGTTCTGTGCAGGTGTCTGAAGGCAGCAACAGAGGGAGAAGCAGCTATGGATGTGTGGGATCATCTGGGATGGCTCTCCTGGAGAGATGGCTTTGTTCTGTCTTCCACAGAGAGCACCTCAACTTCTACCAGCCATTTGAAAATGTACACTTGGTAACAAGAGACCAGAGATGAGAAGGACTTCATGTTGCTAAGGGCTGGGATTTCAGGATTGTCGTCTGCCTTTGAGGCATTTTATTTGATCTTGCACGGAAGGGCATAATTCACATTTTGGTTTCCTGTAGACCACATTTAAATCCATTAAGGCATTTTGGATTCTGAAAGAATTCTATTCGCAGTACCTTCTGTAAACGGGAAAATTGCCACCACCACCACCCCTCCGCCATTTACATTTTTATCTAGTCTATACACTAAATTTTCTTAATTTTGTAGTTTATTGAGTTTGGAGTTAATGCCATGTACCAGAGCTTTGGTTTTTAAAATCTTCTGGCCTGTCATTGCAAAATCGAGGTAGGCTCTTGTTTGATGGGTGCCCATTTCATGAACTTGCTGTGATCCTTTGTGTTCTCTCTATGCCGACATCTTCAGAATTCAGAGAGGTGATATGAGCTTTCTGGTGCTAGAAGAAATTGGCCAGACGCCTTTTCAGTGTATGTTGTACAAATGCCTGAAGAAAGGCTTTTTCTCTCCCCTCAAAAATTTTCCAGGTGCATGATCTCATTGCTATAGAATTCCATCTTTGGATAACAGCATAGCCAAAGTCAGTGCTTAAGTACTTTACAGGGTGACTGCAGAAAATTTCTCTGGCCTTTGGAGTGTGTGGGGTTAGGGGGTGGGGGCAGGTGTCCAATTACACTTCTTTCGTCCAGCTCTTAAATGGTCTCCTTCTTCCTGCCCTTGCCTCAAACCTGGATCTCTCTGGAGAATTCATTGTCCTAAAATGCAGGAAAGATATTGGAAGTATCTAGATGCCAGGGTGCCAGGTAATCAGAGGTACTTCTTGGCGGTTCTGCTTGGTCTCGGTGGAAGAGTAAGTCCAAATGAAAGGTGTTGAACAGGGAGCCGTTACCAATTGACGTTCATTCCCAGACCACAAAACGAGCTTTATCGCTTTTTATTTGTAATCATCTCCTTGAAATAGGGGGGAAATTTTTAACCTTTTTGGTTCCCTTGGAGAAGAGAGGACCCAGCTAGATTTCTTGAATTCTTCCTTACAAAAGTCTTTTTTTGTTCCCTAAATACTTTTGCTGTTGGAAATAAAGAACTCAGCAGACTTAAGTCCTTCAGCAAATGTTCTAAACACCTAATTTGGGCCAACACCTTGTCCTGGGATTGGCCTGTTAACCTTTCACCCTTTACCCAGGCTGCCATGGGGGAATGATCCTCTTAGAATCCTCCCCAGGCAAGGCCACAACATGGGATTCTTAAGTCTATTTAACCTGGGGATTTGGGGAGGCAGCTTTTCCACCCTGCATTGTTCATTATTGCCGTTTGTTTTCTATAGTTCCCCCCAATTAGTCGGCCAGGGCTTTGGAAACACGTGTGATTTTAATGCCCTGTAGACCATTCTATTCTGACAGGGAGAAACGCGAGCAGGCTCATGGCACTTTATAAGATGTCGTCATGCTTACAGATCCAAACATAGTCCATAAAGAAATAGGCATCCTGCGTATTACAGCGTACGTGGATGATAACTGACATCTGTAACACCATTTAGAATTTGCAAATTATTTTTGATGTCTAACTTCCTTAGCTACTTAAACCTGTGGAGTAAGTGGCAATGATAAATGCCAAGCTTGCAGGTGAGTGAACTAATGGCGAGAGAAGTCAGGGACATTTCCAGAGTCGCTTAGTTAGGTAAACCTGACATATTGCCTGTGTTCCATTTCCTTTCTGATTTGAATAGCAAACTTTTAAAATTTAAGTAATTTGCTCTTTCACTTGATTCATTCCTTTTTGTTAATAAATGACAACCAGCCAAGGAAAGTAGGATTTATCATAAGCCTACTGTTCTCACAGTGTGTGATTGGCAAGAATGTAGAAAACTAAAAGAAAAATAAAGCATTGGAGTCAAATAGAAAATCTCAAATAAAAAGATATAGTGCATTTGAGAACTTAAGATATGAGATGTGTGGGGCACCTGGATGGTTTGGTTGGTTAAACATTTGACTCTTGATCTCTGCTCAGGTCTTGCTCTCAGGGTCATGAGTTCAGGCCCTTTGTTGGGCCCCATGCAGGGCATGGAGCCTACTTTAAAAAAAAAAAAAAAAGATATGAGATGCGGCATTCAATTTCAGGAAAACTATATGTTTAATTTTATAAATGGTATTGACTACCTTCCTGAAAGAAAAAGACCCCCTTAACTCACACCTTATTGAAAAATTACAAATGGATTAAATATTTCAATGTTTTAAAATAAAATTAAAATTTTAGAAAATCTGGAAAAATATTTGTAGAAACCTGTTATGAGGGAAAACTTCGTATTCACAGGATCCTGAGGCCATGATGGAAGAGAGATGTTTTTTAATGTGACAAATATACCGTGAAAAAATTAAAAAGCAGTGGTAACCTAGAAAAAAATGAGAAATACTTGGCAAACAAAACATTGTTTCTACTGTTCTATATGCTCCCATAAATCTTAAAAGGCAAACCTTAGAATTGAGCAAATAATATAAACAGGAAATTCACATAAGAGGAAATCCAAAAGTCCTAAAACATAAGACAAAAATCTTTTTTTTTTAAAGATTATTTATTTCTTTGACAGAGAGAGACAGCCAGCGAGAGAGGGAACACAAGCAAAGGGAGTGGGAGCGGAAGAAGCAGTCTCCCAGCGGAGGAGCCTGACCTGGGGCTCGATCCCAGAACGCTGGGATCACGCCCTGAGCCGAAGGCAGACGCCTAATGACTGAGCCACCCAGGCGCCCCCATAAGACAAAAATCTTAACCTCAGCAACCAGGGAGATGCCAAATACGTAACAATGAAATACCATTTTGACCCATCAAATGGGCAAAACATAAAAGAGCAATACCATTGTGAATTGGAGAGGATGCTTGAAAACTGCCTTTCCCATAAATTAATGGGATATGGGAATTTTGGGGAAGTAATTTGGCAATACATATGAAAATATACTTCATTTTAATGTATTAAACTTCCATTATTTCTAATAATCCCGCTTTAAAAAAATACATTGCGTAGGAATAAAAACATTAAAATAAGGTTCTAAGTTCAAGGGTGCTTATTATAGCAATCCTTATAATCATAGAAACAAAAATAAAACCGAAAGTATTCGTTAATAGTAGTATCTGGTAAATGGTAAAACAAATGAGTATATCCACTCTATGGAATATTTTTTCTGTCTTTATTTTTTAAACTTTTTTATTTTTTAAAGTTAAGTTTAATTTCTTTTTTTTTTAAGATTTTATTTTTATTTATTTATTTGACAGAGAGAAAGACAGCCAGTGAGAGAGGGAACACAAGCAGGGGGAGTGAGAGAGGAAGAAGTAGTCTCCCAGCAGAGAAGCCTGATGTGGGGCTCGATGCCATGACTCCGGGATCATGCCCTGAGCTGAAGGCAACCACTTAAAGACTGAGCCACCCAGGAGCCCCTATTTTTTCAGTCTTTGAACAAATTGCATTATATCTTTACCTCTTAACCTAGGTGGATCCTGTGTACTTATTAAATGAAAAAGAGAGAAATTAATCTGGCATGATGCATTTTTACTTTATAAAATTTTACAGGTGTGCATGTGAGGCTATCTGTGTGTACTATGAACTTATCTAAGCCAGTTTAGTCATACACTAAATGTGACTAGGGTCATGTTAGTAAATAATATCAACCTCTTAAAGGTTTTAGGTAGGTTTGGGGCACCTGGGTGGCTCAGTTGGTTAAGCATCCGGCTTGTGGTTTCGGCTCTGGTGGAGATCAGAAAGTGGAGATCTCCTGTCAGTGGGATGGAGCCCGAAGTCTGGTCTCAGCACTCACTGCACTGTGGGGTCTGCTGCAGAGTCTTCCTCCCTCCTCCTCCCCCTCAGCTCCTCTCTGCTTGAGCAAGCATGTGCCTGTGCACTCTCTCTCTATTTGATAATGTTTAATAAGTAAATAAAATCTTTCAAAAAAGGAAGTTTTAGGTAGGTTTTGTTACCGAGTCTCAGACTCAATCCCACTGCATGTATGAACATTTGTAACAAGCAAGCACACATGGGTCATATCACCAGTTCTAGAAGCTCAATTAAGTCCAGCTCAGTCTTTTAGTTGTTTCACTCACCATCTTGCAGGACAGGTTCCCTTGAGCCAGATGTGACAATATGGTAGGGGCAGGATTCTATTCTCCTTATGGTCTATATCAGGCCATCAAAACCCAAACAAACTGGACCGTACTCTTTTTTTAAAAAAGATTTTATTTATTAATTTGACAGAGAGAGCACAAGCAGGGGGATTGGGAAAGGGAGAATCAGGCTCCGTGCTGAGCTGGGAGCCCGATGCAGGGCTCAATGTGGGGCTCGATCCTAGGACTCTGGGATCATGACCCCAGCTGAAGGCAGACGCTTAACCGACTGAGCCACCCAGGCACCCCTGGACCAGTACTCTTTAGGATCAAGTCTTAGATACCATCCCTGATGGAGCAGGCTACAGACTTTGCTAGACTTTTAAACCCTATCCATGCAAGGAAGGGGGTGTCTCTAAAAGATTTTAGATAAGTCATATATAATTGAATACCAACAGTTTCACCAACGAGATCCCATTTTAAACATCTATCATGCTAACAAGCTACTAATTTCACCCGTAAGAAGCCCATTTTTGACATTTATTATACTAATCAGCAAAATGTCTTTGTATTGATCAAAGATGAAGATTACTAATGCAGTTATAGTATCTGAATTAGGGCAACTGACTTTTCTTGGCTTGTGACTTAAACCAACTAACACACACACATATCACATTGTCTGGGTTCAAGCATTTTGAAACAAATTAGCTACATCATAACAGAATGATAGGGAGGGGGTGGGGTATTCCATACAAGAACAATTCATACTGGTTGAGTAGAAATGGGATGAGGATGGAGCTCGAATTTTAACTTATTCTTTATAGACCTTTGTATCATTTCCTTTGACACAACACACCCATATCATTTTTGTACTTTAAAAATCTTAGTGACATATTTTTAAAAGCGGCAGTAACTTTTCAAAAGTAAAAGCAAGGATTGCCTTTGCACGCGCCTTTCTTTCTACGTAGACCATCCCCTCTTGTTTTATGTTAGCAGTGGTCTGCCTCCAGTTCTTTGGGAATGGCTGCAGACAGTCACATGCTTGTACTCTATGCACCTATAGCATTCTAAATATTTCCCAGCAAAAGATTCGTAACAATTCCTATTCGTCTCTTCTTCCTGTTATAGCATACATTCTATACAATTGCCTTATTCAGTGCTATGCCGAGCAATACTAAGTGCTTGCAAATCTGTGCTGAATTCATGAATGAATGAGGAAGTGAGTGAATGTTGAGATACAGCATTTAGTTTGCTTGTGGGACTTTTGTCTTTACGATGCTTATGAAATAGGCTCAATAAGATTTCAACTTTCTTGCTCAGCCAACCTCTTATCATTGTTTCATGCAAGAATATATGCGTCACCGGCATAATTTTCAATACCAACATCTGCAATCCATAAGGAAGGAATAAAAATCTCCTATAATAAGTTGTCAGGCATTGTGGAGTAGGAGGTGAAATTATACTACTCCAGACCCACATTTTGAGTCATGGACTCACCATTTATTAAGTGTGGAATTTTGGAAGAGACTTTTAACAACTCGTTCTGAGTTTCAATTTCGTCATCTGTAAAATGGAATAAAAATCGCTACTTCAAAGATGTATGGTAGGGATCAAATGAAATAATATATGTGAAAACACCCTATGAACTATAAAGTCAGAGGTACATATTTTTTGTTATAATGAAGGTAGGATGAAGTCTCACATTTCCTTCTGGAGCATAAAGGTTTTTCCATTGTTAGGGCTAGGTGCACCATATTTAATTTTTTGGGCACCTCAGAAGGGAAGAATCATAGGATCATAAAATATTAGCGTCTGAAGGGATCACAAAATCCTAGGCCATCCTCCCCATTCTGTAGCTAGGAAAACTAAGAGCCAGAAAAATATTCTGACTTTACTCAGGCCATAGGGCAAGTTGGTTCAACTGAGGTCATCATAGGCAAAGGATCGTCTTAACATCTTTTCACCAACTCACTTTTTTTGTGTGCTGCAAAAAGAAACTCATTTCAGGCAGAATTTGCCTTGCTTTGACAGAAAGAAGTACTCTTAATCCCAAGCACAACACAAAGACTTCTTTGAGGAATTTATTCATGTGTTGAGCAGTGAATTCAATTATTGCAATAACAAATGCAAATTTCCTTGGAAAAAAACATGTCGTCTGTTGGCCAATTCATAAACGAATCTTACTGCAGTCTCCGTGAGCTTGTGCAACTCCAAGGAAACAAATATTACTGGCTATGAAACAAACCACAAAAACTCTGAAGTCTGACACAATAAAAAGAAAGACTGTGAACTGCAATTCTGCCTTCCCATTGATACTTGTGTTTGGGGAATTGTTTTGGGAAGAGAGCTTGGGGTTTTGTTTTTAGTATGGCGACAATAACATCCCTTACATTTCTGAAGGCCTTCAGAATTTTCAAAGCGAGATCACGCACATTCTCACTTTGATCCTCACAACAGCCCTGCGATGGAAGCATGCAATTTTCTAAGAAAATCCACTCATGTTTTTCAACTGATCTCCTCTTTTGTTTCAGGCATATTGCGACTCAAGAAGCTACAAGTCTCAAGTGCTAAGAGTCAGAATAATTCAGAAAGACAAACATAATGGTTGAGTTTTTCTAAAGGAGCTGTGTGTGTGTGTGTGTGTGTGTGTGTGTTTATGTGAATGATTAAGAAATAATAAGCAAATGCGGGAAGAAGTGGTGGAAATTAAGAATTCCAGTAGCCTATGGGAATAGAATACACATAGGAACTGGATTTGCTCTCTTAAATTTCCTATTTATATGCTTCTCTTCCGATAAGGCTAAAGACTTAGCAGCCTCAATTTTGAAGTATTTTTAGGTTTGGCATGGTAGTGGTAGTCGTGGTTGGATGATTTCTTCAGTAACAGACATCACCAGCTATGTGATAGCAACATTTGGGACAATATAATACGATGGGTAGGAGTGTGGACACTCGAGTCAGACTACCTGAGTTCAAATCCCAGATTCAAAACTTACTGGAGTTTTGGATAAGTCACTAAACTTCCCTGCTTCATTTCCTCTTCTGAAAAATAGTTATAATAATAGCATTTATCTTTAGGGTCATTGTGAAAATTGAATGAATTAGTATATACAAAGTGCTTGGAGCATTGTCCGATACAAAATAAGTACTATATGTGTTTGCTATAACCATCATCATCATCATAATACATCAACATTGTTTCTGAATCTATGTCCCCAGCCTCTCTTTTTACTAGGTATTAGAGTGCAAGGTGTGCCTTGTGATGTATAAGGCTTTATAGTTTGGGGTCAATATTTTCTGACCACTTAATAAATTGATGTGAAAGGATTTTGCAACTCATTTTGGAAACTCTTACACAGGGATTAGGAGTCCTGGCTCTAGAGCCAGACTACATGCACAAAATCTCTCCTCTACCACTTACAAGCTGTGTGATTCTGGCCAAGTTATTGAATCTAACTGGAGCTTGGTATAATAATGGTACCTACCTCGCTGGGTTGTTTGAGGCTTAAATGAGATAATATACGCAGAGAACTTACCAAAAGGGCCCCATATAGTTGTGGAATTCATCAGCATAAGAGAAGGAGGAAGAGAAATATACTTGCACTCAGAAACTAAACTTCCAGGGGCTCCTGGGTGGCTCAGTCGGTTGAGCATCCAGCTCTTGATTTCGGCTCAGGTCATGATCTCAGGGTCCTGGGATCGAGCCCCACATCAGGTTCCACGCCCCATGTGGAGTCTGCTTAAGATTCTCACCCTTTTCCCTTCCCCCCCTCATGCTCTTTCTCCTCTAAAACAAATAAATAAATCTTTTTTTTAAAAAAAGAAACTGAACTTCCATTTTAAAAAAAGGAATCAAAAGAATAGCTAAAATGTAACAAAAACTTACTGTTTGTGCCAAGTCTTATACTAAGCTCTGTATGTGCATTATCTCATTTAATAATGATATAGAGATAGATAGATAGATATAGATATAGACATAGATATAGATAGATATAGATATAGATATAGATATAGATATAGATATAGATATAGATATAGATATCTCACTCCTGTTATATTTCCCTCATCTTTTATTCTATGACACAAGTTTGAGATCAGTTTTTTCTCTTTTCCTCTAAACAATCACTGTCAGCTGACCTGGACTTATGATGCTTTAGTAAGAATGCTGAAAAAGTGAGGACTGTGTCAGTTTCTTCAACAGTTTTCACCAAGACATCAAAGTCTCCATCCTAAGGTGCTCAGAGTGGAAGGACATTATGCGCTGTGCTACTAAAACATGCTTTCTGTAGTCGACAGTGTGCTTACTTACTGGCACAGTGGAAGAAATACACTTGGGGAATGAAAATAAAGAATGTCTCACTTTAAGTGCTAATACATCTTGGACTGATTTCTTTTTTTATTATTTTTTTATTAAAGTATAGTCGATACGCAATGTTACATTAATTTCAAGTGTACAACATAGTGATTCAGTAAGTCCATACTTTATGCTCTGTTCACCGCAAGTGTAGCTACCATCTGTCACCAGCCAACTCCATTACAATATCATTAGCTGTATTTTCTGTGCTATACATTTTATCCCTGTGATTTATCTGTTCCATACCTGGAAGCCTGTATCTCCCACTCCCCTTCACCCATTTTTTCCATCCCCTCATCCCTGTCCCCTCTGCCAACCACCAGTTTGTTCTCTGTATTTATGGGTCTGTTTCTGCTTGTTTGCTTAGTTTATTCATTTGTTTTGTTTTTTAGGTTCCACAAACAAATAAAATCATATGGTATTTATCTTTGTCAGACTTATTTCACTTAGCACAATACCCTCTAGGTCCATCCATGTTGTCACCAATGGCAAGATCCCCTCCTTGTATATGGCTGAGTAATATTCCATCATATATATCCATATATCACATCTTATTTATCCATCTGTCTATCTTTGGACACTTGGGCTGCTTCCGTATCTTGGCTATTATAAATAATGCTGCAATAAACATAGAGATGCATATATTTGTTCACATTAGTGTTATCATTTTCTTTGAGTAAACACCCAGTAGTGGACTTACTGGATCATGTGGTATTTATACTTTAATTTTTTTAAGAACCTGTATATTATTTTCCACAGTGGCTATCCCAATTTACATTCCCACTAACAGTGCGTGAGAGTTCCTTTTTCTCCACATTCTCACCAACACTTGTTATTTCTTGTCTTTTGGATTCTAGCTATTCTTTTTTTTTTTTTTAAGATTTTATTTATTTATGTGACAGAGAGACAGCCAGCGAGAGAGGGAACACAGGCAGGGGGAGTGGGAGAGGAAGAAGCAGGCTCCCAGCGGAGGAGCCCGATGTGGGACTTGATCCCGGAACGCCCTGAGCCAAAGGCAGCCGCCTAACGACTACGCTACCCAGGCGCCCCTGGATTCTAGCTATTCTGACAAGTGTAAGATGATATCTTATTGTGGTTTTGATTTGCCATTCCCTGATGGTTAGTGATGTTGAGCATCTTTCCCTGTGTCTCTTTGCCATTTGTACATCTTATTTGGACAAATGTTTATTCAGGTCCTCTGCCCATTTTTAATCATTTTATTTGGGTCCTTTTGGTGTTATGATATATTTTGGATATTAACCCCTTATCGGATATATCATTTGTGAATATTTTTTCCTATTCAGTAGGTTGCCTTTTTGTTTTGTTGGTGGTTTCTTCTTTTGTGCAGAACGTTTAATTTGACATAGTCCTAATAGTTTATTTTTGCATTTGTTTCCCTTTCCTGCAAAGACGTATCTAGAAGAATGTTGCTGAAGCCAATGTCAAAGAAATTACTGCCTGTGTTTTCTGCTAGGAGCTTCATGGTTTCATGTCTCACATTTAGGTCTTTAATTCCACTTCGAGTTTATTTTTGCATATGGTGTAGGAAAGTGATTGGACTGAATTCTTGAGAAGATGCTCAGTTATAATCCCTGGCCTTCTTTGAGAACTAAAGCTGACTTAACTAGATAAGCTGCTAGCCTCCAAAGCAACTCGATTGTTTGAAGGTATTGATCATCCTTTTGCTCTAAAGCAAATCCTGGGTTGTACGTATGTCTGTTATAGGTAATGTTGTGTATTTAACCTAATAACTAGATATTCTGATAACATCGATGTAGGCTTTATGCTTTATTTTCACAAACAATATAGGTAACGCGGACTTTTTCTGGCTGAAATGCTCTAGACCAGCATTGCAATGATAGAAATGTTCCATCTCTGCAAGATTCTATGTGCTTGTCACTGGCCACATGTGGTTCCTGAACACTCGAAATGTGGTTAGTGCAACTAGAGTATTGAATTTTTAATTTTACTTATTTTAACTTTAAACTTAAATAGCCAGGTAGCACTATCATCTGTGGTTCCGTGGCTGCTTCTTTTAAGGTCTGACCACCGAGAGAACCGGGGAGCAGGAAAGGGCCTGGAAGAAGCAAAACCCAAAAGCAGTAGCAATCTAGTGCACAGATCTTGGTTCCCTAATACCGTTCTCTACTACAAGGAACCAGAGCTTCTTTGAGAAATGACTGATTCAAAGCCTGGGGCAAAAAAGATATAAGAGGAGACCAGAGTATCTCGTTGAATCAAAAAGCAAGGATGTGTTCAAAGAATAATGGAAACATGTAAAAAAGACACAGAGGAGTTCTGGTTTTGATCAAGGTGGAACAACCATCCTTCGTCTATTGCTTCTATTGACTACAACTACAACCCTGGACAGAAGGTATAAAGCAACTATCAGAGGACTCTGGGAGGAGGGGTGGAGCAGGGGACTGCGGTGGGAACCCAGTGTTTGAGGGACAATCTAGCAGTGAACCTCCGAGGTTGCTTCTCTTTTCCCTCCAAGATGCCCTGTTTCAGGCTCTAGGGCAGTCTAAAACCTAGAACTATGAGACAGGAACGGTTTGAAGAAAAGCCCATGCTTTGGGCTTAGAGGAGGGAGTCCTGTGGGACACAAGTCTTTCAACTTTTCCCCTCTGAATAAGAGCCAGCAGGGAAAGAGCATGTCATACCTCCTCTCCAGTGACAGCAGCAGTGGAAGTGGACCCTGTAGTGTGAAGGTTCTGAAAATTTCCCCACCCTTTACCAGGTGAGCCCCGCTGGCATGGGTGAGCCCTTGTAACTATTATGTTGCTTGCAGAGACCAAAGTGGCACCTAGTGATCACAGTGGGAATAGAGTAGCAAGATGATTGCTAAGAGACATAAACCACAAGGATGGCGTCTATGTTCAGGAATCAGAAACAGGATTTCTGGCTTTGCGTCTTCGTCCACTTTCACTAACAGAACACTAAGAGTCCAGCAGCCTACCATGGTTTTAAGGGTTGTTGTTGCCAGAGAGAGATTGCGAGCTTGCAAAATAATGTGTTGAAATCGATTAGCTTCTTTTGCAATCCCTAGACGCCAGAGCTCCGAGCAATAGGAGAGAACTGCCGAAGCAGTGCAGCCTTCAGAACAGGAATTCCCCCAGAATATACCTCCCTGGAGCAGCCATGAGGCAAAGGACAATAGAGCTTCTATCACTTGCAAACTTAGCCTTTACTAGGACAAAGAGAAATTTGTTTCTCTCTTTTCCTGGCCAGGACATCTCAAGATGTGTATATCCTCCTTCCATATCTTCCCAGGCCCAAGATCTCCTCTGGGGGTCATCCCTCCAAGTTCATCCCAGCCCTGAGAGTAGAACTGAAAGCAGAGAAGGAGAAGGGACCATATTCCCTTTGGACCCAGCTGATATCTGGATGTTCAAGCCTGGCCTGATAACGTTTTTCCCACTTTAAGAAATATCGCAGCTCTGAGAAACTTCTTCACGACTGATTGCAATTTCCTTATTATCTGTTAAATTGGGAGTTTGAACTAGATGGGTATTCAAGTTTTTTTTTCCAGATTCCTCTGGGGCATGGGACTCAGGCATCTCATTAACTAAAGTGCGCCCTATTTAAGGAGCCATGGCATATGAATGGGTCCCTCTAATTCCTTGGCACAATGCCATGGTTGCAGTAGGTTTCTTAGTGACTATTCCATTGATTACTAATCTGGGGCAAAGCCAACACAGCTAAACCTTTCTCCGTATAGGTTCATTTTGCCTTACTGTTCTTGCCTTGGGCTGTTGTAGTCTTTTGATGAAGGTCTTAAATTAACAAGCTCATTTCACATCTAGAACTAAGACAACCCTTCCTGTTCTCCTCATTCCAAATGAGAACAATTTCATCCCTATCACTCCAAGATCCCTCGTCCCCAAAAGCTCAGATACCAATTAGCCCCCATTGGAGATTAATAAACAATGCAATAATGACAGATAAAAAGACTAATTCTTTGGCTGAGAGAATCACTTTAATTAATTTAATCCCGGCTGAAAGATCAGCTGTGCTCAGGCCTGCTCACCAGCAGGGTCCATTTATCCCAGTCTGTCCCTTCCTTGAAAGCCAGGGTGTGCTTGGGGGCTGGCACTTAAGCAGCAATGAGAAACAGATTGTACTGTCAGGCTTCATTAAAGGTCATCATTAGTATTCCAATTTGAAGACCGTCGCTCTAGCTCAACCTTTTACCAATTCTTCCCTGGCGCATTGTAAAGTTTGGTTCAGCTGTGAAACGTAAAAATTCTCCCTGGGCTCCCCACGTCAGGATGGGTATCATTTGACGCCTGTCGCTCTGCAGCTTAAAGGGCAAATCCCCCGGGGGAAGTGACGGTCCCAGGACTCTATTTGAAAATCAAGTCCTGTGCAGCTGCCTGGGATCCGAACATTTCAAGGAATGGAACTTTCTAGGAGTCAGCTATAGCAATCAGAAATAGGACTTGTCATCTTCCCTGGGAATCTATTCCAACGGTTCTCTTGCAAAATAGCTGAAAAAGACTTCTTAGTGGAACCCAAGCTAGTGACAAGCAGGAATTGCCATCAAAGTGGGAAATTGCTCTGGGCCAAAAGCTCAGTGGAGGGAAGGGGAAATTACCCACTCCACCCCCACCCCCACCCCCACCCCCTCCCCTGCCCCGTCAGCCATTACAGCCCTCAAAGCACACTCTTAGCTGGCTTTGGGGAGACAGTTTTCAGCCTGCTCACTGAGCGCAGGATATGAAATGGTCATTTTCCTTCTCTGCAAGCAGCCAATTTTTAACTACTTTCCTTCTGCTGAAGCAATTTTTATTTTTAGGTGATTGTGTGCACAGGGATAAAATTTTATATACTTTTTACCTTTTTTCCTAGTAAGTAGAGCAACAGCCTAGTCTCTGCCTGTTTTTGGAATTAGGTCATCTCCTCCAGGCGCTGCTCCATCACCTGTCTTTTCTGACTCCCTCCTGTCAGGTTGTTTTCAGCTGCTTTATTTTGGTTGTTTTTCTCTTGACTCTTTGAACCTGCCTGACTCACATCTCAGTTGGTGCTGGGCCATGCCGGTCCTTTTTAAAGGACTAGTGTTTTAAAACTAGTGTTTCTTTTGCACTGGGTTCTAATCTCCAAATGAATATGTCTCTGGAATGCATCTTATCCCTTCCTTCCCTCCTTCCCTCCTTCCTTCCCTCTCTCCATGCCTGCCTGCCTTCCTTCCCCTCCTCCTCCTTCCCCTCCTTCTCGTCCTTCTTCTTCTTCTCTCTCCTCCACATTCTCTCTTATTTCAGTTGTCATTGTTCAGGTTGGTAAACAATGTCTAGGAGAGACAGAGTTAAAACAGGAAAATAAGTGGACTGTCAACCACATTTGTCAACAAACACCCGATGCCCAGAGTGGTGTGTTACTGAGGACAAGGTCTCACTGGGGACATGCTCACAGAATCAGGGGAAAAGTAACTTTTAAGTAAATGCACTTAGAAATGAGCCAACTTAGGGGTGCCTGGGTGGCTCAGTCGTTAAGCGTCTGCCTTTGGCTCAGGGCGTGATCCTGGTGATCTGGGTTTGAGCCCCGCATCAGGCTCCTCCGCTGGAAGCCTGCTGATTCCTCTCCCACTCCCCCTGCTGGTGTTCCCACTCATGCTGGCTGTCTCTCTCTCTCTGTCAAATAAATAAATAAAATCTTAAAAAAAAAAAACAAAAAGAAATGAGCCAGCTTAAGCCTGAGTGTACCTTGCTGTAGCGGTTTCTGTTTCTCTTTGAGCATCTTCTGAAGCTGTATATTTTGAATGGTCCAGCGTTAACCATAAGGATGAAGTCTTAACATTCACAGATCCATCTGGTGAACTGACAAAGCTCAGCCCATGTCGGTGTTTCCATGGGGGTTCCTCTGACACCCCCTCTCCAATTAGAAGTCATAGCAGCCTCATGTGTGCCCTGGTGCTGTCCAAGTACCTCCTGGATGGTAGCAATTTTAGTATGGCTTGCTAGCATTCTAGCTGCTTGTTTACGTGTCTGTGAGTAGCCTGCAAGCAAGGATTACTTGTGGTTGTTCTCCTTTGCTTTATTTTTTTAATTCTTGTATCCCTAGCACAGGCCTGGCACAGAAAGAACATTCAATACAGATTGACCCTAAGAAATGATAATCACCATATGGCTCTCAGCCCTCAGTCCACTGGATTGTAAGTTCCATGAGGACACAGAATGTGAAGCCTTGTTCACCGTCATATCCTCGGCAACTACCATAGTGTCTGGGATATAGTAAATGATCAAATGACCAAAAAATAGTTTTGGACATCCTCATCACACAAGTTTCTATCCTTCTGGAACCTGAAGCAGGGATCATATTTTAAACCTTTCATCTCTGCTCCATAGCAATGTTGATAATAATGGAAATCCCTGATTATTTGTGCAATGCTCTATAGTTCACAGAGCCTGGCTGTATAACGGGTCCTCTTGGACCTATGGTACCCATGCCTTTTGGAAGTAGTGAGTCAAGAAAAATGATGACAATCTCTTGGAGTTGTTCTTTTGCTAGACAGATCAATCAATTGATGAGTACCTGCTGCCTGGGAGAAAACAGGTGCATGAATACTCATCAAATGCACAAATTAATGAAGTATTTACTGAACATGGATTGAATATACAGCTCTGTGTTAGGGATTTTGGGAAATACGTTTTTAAAAAAGCATAAGATAGGGGCACCTGGGTGGCTCAGTCTTTAAGTGTCTGCCTTCGGCTCAGGGCGTGATCCTGGCATTCTGAGATCGAGCCCCACATCAGGCTCCTCCCCTGGGAGCCTGCCTCTTCCTCTCCCACTCCCCCTGCTTGTGTTCCCTCTCTCACTGGCTGTCTCTCTCTCTCTCTCTCTCTCTCTCATAAGTAAATTAAATCTTTAAAAAAAATTAATAAAATTAAAAAAATAAATAAAAAAGCATAAGATATAGATCTTTGTGAAATAGGCTGAGGGAGCCCTCAGCAACGCTGTTTGTGTCCTGCCCTTTTGCCCAAAAGGACCCTACTGCCTTCCTTCACCTGGACATCTGTGCTCTCTCTGGTTATAAGTCCTACTAGTTATGAGGTGAATGGATCCAATAAGTCATTCATACTTTAGTGTAAATTAATGACAAAAGCTCCCACCATAGGTTGAATTCTGCTTCTCAAGTGCCCGGGGTAGGGCCAAGCACTGAGAAGACTGTCTATAAATTTGTAGAATTTGATTGAAATAGGAGTAGAGGAAGAGGACCCAAAGGAGGGTATCATCAGTGGAAGGATTTGCAATAAATACTAAGGCAGCAGGGCCTGCTGGGCTTCCCTTCAACCCCGAACAGTTACTTACCCTTTCTTCACCTAATCCACGCAAGACCCCATACATTCTGCGGAAATGTAAGAGAAAATAAATGCCCTTCGTTACAAAGCCTCGAGTTTGGGGAGTGGTTTATCATGCAGTTTAACTGCAGCAATAGATGACTAACTTAGTGTGGCACAGGTGCCTTGAGGGGCTGCTCTGGTGGGGGGGATAGGGCAGGTGTGGATGAAGTGGGGAGAGCTAAGCAGGTGGCTCAGGACTGCACCCCACTCCAACCACAGCAGTCGTGCTTTTATCTACTTGACACACCAGGCTTTGAAGAAGGGCGTCTGCAGCAAAAACATTTTCAAAGCAATGTGCTATTTGATGTCTCATGGTTTTTACAGATCGGAGTTTCTAGGGTCCTATGAAAACTCCCAAGTTCTGAATTTAAGTGTCACTAGAATTAAATGGGAATCCCAGAAATGAATACTACAGGGAAGGAGAAACAGCCCTCCCCACTGGACCTTTCCTGAACTGCTGAAGTTTTGTCTGCTCATCAGACACCCTGCCGGTCACATAAATGGGACGAATGAGAATTTGGAACTTCATTTGGTCCCTTCTCGGTGCTCCTTAGGGGTGCTGTCTGGCCGCCCATATCATGCTACCTTTTAAACCTAGGGGGGTCTTTTCCAGATGGCAGGCTCAGTGTTCTTTGGAAAATGCTTTAGTGCAGAACTGCCTGTACTGGGCAATTGGCATTATTTGGCTGCCCGACCATTAGTCCCACTACTTTTTTTAAAATACCTTTATTGAGATATAATTCATAAACCAAAAACTGCACTTATTTAATGTGTATAGTTTGATGAGTTTAGACATATGCAGGCACCCATGGACCATCACCATGATGAAGGTAATAAATATCCTTCACCTTCAAAAGTTTTTTGTGTCCTCCTTTCTTCTTGTGGTAAGAATGCTTAATATGAGATGTACCCATTAATAAATCTTGAAGTGTGCAATACCATGTTAATTACAGGCACTATGTTGTATCACAGTCCTTTAGAACTTATTCATCTTGTATAACTGAAACTTTGTACCCATTGAACAACAATTCCCCATTTCCAGATCCTGGCAACCACCATTCTACTCTCTGCTTTTGTAAGTTTGACGATGCATATAAATGGACTCTCCTACAGTATTTGTCTTTCTGAGCCTGGCTTATTGCACTTCATGTGATGTCTTACTGCAAGTGGTAGGATTTCCTTCTTTTTAAAGGCTGAATAATATTTCAGTGTATGTATATGCCACATTTTCTTTATCCGTTCATCTGTTGATGGATACGTGGGTTTCCTCCATATCTTGGCTGTTGTAAATAACACTTCAGTGAACATGGACGTGCAGATATATCTTTGAGATCCTGATTTCCGTTCTTTTGGATATATGCCCAGAAGTAGAATCGCTAGATAGCATGGTAATTTTATTTTTAATTTTTTGAGGAACCTCTATACTGTTTTCCTTAGGAGTTGCACTGTTTTACATTCCCACCAGTATTGTACAAGGGTTCCAATTTCTTCACATCTTCACCAATGCTTATCTTTTTTTTTTTTTTTTTTTTTTTTTTTTTTAGTAATTGCCCTCCGAACTGGTGTGAGGTGATAGCTCATTGTGGTTTTGATTTGCATTTTCCTGATGATGAGTGACGTTGAGCACGTATTCATGCATCAGGGGCCATTTCACATATCTTCTTTGGAGAAATGCCTGTTCAAATTCTTTACCCATGTTTTAATCAGGTTACTTGTTCTTTTTACTATTGAATTGTAGGCAATCTCACTTCTTATTTCCTTTCTGGATATTTTTCTTTCGTGTGCAGTCTTGGTAGGAGGTAGTAGCTAGCTCCTATCCTAGAAGCCCAACGTGCTAGATTTCACTCTTCATTTCATGTACAATAGAATAGATGTGGGACTTCTGGTGGATCAATCTTGAGCAAGTAGTGCAAGGATTTGGGAGAGATGGACGTCACGTGCATTGCAGAGTAGACTTTGGACTAGACTGTTGGGATGGCCATTCCTGATGCTTAACCTTCCAGGAGTCTCAGGCTTCCTTCACTGTCTCCAAGGCTGGTCCTTCAGCCTCCTGTCAATTCTGTGAGCACCTAGTGTCCCCCTAATGGACTTCTTTCTTTTTTCCCTAATATAGCCAGAGTCTGTTTTCATTGCTGCAATAAAAAATTCCAATGATACTCTCTGTAAGTTCACTTTCCATCTGCCTCTCCCTCTATAGATTTCCATGTGAAGAAAATGGCGTATGTGTCTGAAGAGAAGGATACAGGCAAGATACCAGAGCTAAACATCCTGTTAACAGAGTCTCAGACCTCAGTTTCTTTCTGAGTATGTTTAAAATAAGAATACATGGGCTTGGGGCACCTGGGTGGTTCAGTCGTTGGGCGTCTGCCTTCGGCTCAGGGCGTGATCCCGGAGTCCTGGGATCGAGCCCCACACTAGCCCCATCCCTCCGCTGGGAGCCTGCTTCTTCCTCTCCCACTCTCCCTGCCTATGTTCCCTCTCTTGCTGGCTGTCTCTCTCTCTGTCAAATAAATAAATAAAATCTTTAAAAAAATTCCTTAAAAAAAAAAGAATAAATGGGCTTGAGCTTTACCAAGTAGTTAGCTAAAGTGCAGTTAGCTAAAACTGCACTTATTTAATGTGTACAGTTTGATGAGTTTAGACATATAGGTCTAAAGGGTCATTATAAGCTGTGATAGGAAAATCTGGGTAGACTATGTGCTTTCAACCTTCCTTTTTCAGGGCTGTCCAGTGGTTCCCAATCTTCAGTGTGCCTAAAAGTTACCTGAAATATTGTTCAAACATAAACATTCTGGACACCCTCTCCCCACCCTACATCCCAAGATTCTACTTCAACAGGAGATGCTGATGAGGGTGGTCTCAGGATTAAAGTCCGAAAAACACAGGAAGCCAGCCTAAAGATGAAACCATTACACAAAGAAGGAAAAATTAGAGAAATTCAGACAGAAACACAAGCTGTGCCTAGTACTCAATCCACCTATAGAGTTAAGAAAGAGAATACATTCCTTGCATTATTTTTTAAGACTTTATTTATTTATTTTAGAGAGAGGGAGTGCTAGTGAGGGGAAGAAAGGTGGGGGAGAGAGTGAAGAGGGAAAGAATCTCAAGCAAACTCTGTGCTGAGCGTGGAGCTCAATGTGGGGTTCGATCTCACAACCCTGAGATCATGAGCTGAGACCAAGAGTTGGAAGCTTAACCAACTGAGCCACGCAGGTGCCCCTACATTCCTTGTATTATTTAAGCCAAAATTAAAATCAGTTTTCTGTTACTTACAACTGAGAGCCTCCTAACTGGTATGAAAATATTTTCATCTCATACATATGATTGGATAATCACAACCACCCATGAAGAAGGTTTTAGTTTTATTCCTATTATCAGATGACGAAATCAACTGAAAGAGCTGGAATCCTTGCATAAACTGAGCATAATTTAGAGCTAGATCCATGGAGGTAGGTCTTCTTGAGGCATAGTAACCCTCTATTAAGGAAAATAGGATTGTTACCCTTATTGATACTGATTTTGTGTTCCACTACCTTCCTGAAGTCTTTTCTGAAAACGGGGCCCATTCTGATCCTCATTATGTGCATGCAATTTAGTTTTTCTTACCTAGTTTAATGTTTCAGTGTTTCTTTTTTTCTCCAACTCTCTTGTGGGTTTCTCAAAGACAAGGACCATGTCTTCAATCCCTCACATTCTCTAGAAGATGCTCGATCTAGAAGATTGCTAATTATTGGCTGACTAAATTAAAGCAAAAGGACAGGTAAACCCAAGGGTAGAATTAACTGGTTTATTCAAATGTGTGACTGAGTTCCAGTAGTTTCTGACACATAGTTTGTCTTTAATAAATTTTTGCTGAATGAATATCAAATGAGCCTTTCTGTTATAAAGAGACTCCACATCCATGACATTGGAGAATGGGCTTTTTAGCAAAACATTGAGAAACTAACAGTAGGTTAATATAGGGTCCCACCTTGTCTTCAAATAATAATGCTTTGAGATTGACAAATGCTTTGAGATTGAGCAATTTGAAGATTCTGTGGGGATGCTTTTAGCATCAGTGCTAGTAGCACTAACCATGAGATAGTTATAGCTCAACTTCCACATAATTTAAGATCAATATTTCTGTTTTGTTGTACAGTACAGAGCAAAAACTGCATTACACTCTATAAGAATTACAGCATACTCAGGCCACAAGTTAGAACCCACATGGCAAAAGGATTAAAAAATTAAGGAAGCTAACCACTACTGAGAACCAAAGATTGAGATTCTAGATTTTATAATATGTGCCTACCATGTTTTAATAATACTAATAATTACAAAATCTTATATGTTGCCTAAGTCATAGAGGTTCAAAAATATGCCCTTCACTTGGCATTTCAACATGACATAGTAGACTAGAAAGCAATTATTTTAAACTAGAACACCTGATTCCATTTCCAGCTCTAACACATACATGGGATGGACAGACTTTAGGAAGGTCATGAACCTGAGACTTCTTTCCTCTTCTGTAAAATAGAGATGACACTAACACCCACTCCACTGAGTCATTGTGAGGGTGCAATTATGCAATGTATGATGTAAAAGTACTTTTTAAATATATCACTTTGGGTGATGTGTGGCAAGAACAGAAATTTCAAAGTAGCTTAAATGCAGAGAGAAGGTGTTGGCTTCTAACTGGAAATACCTAAGATGGATAAGGCCCTACCCCTTTTCTCTGTACGCCCCTGCTCTGTTCTTCTGTGTCGGTGAACTTATCATTAGGTTGGTTTCATTCTTAGTTTTACAATGGCTGCGGCAGGATGCTGGGCTTGGACTTTCTTGTTCACATCCTGGGGGGAAAGATGCTTCCTATAACCTTCAAACAAAAGTTCTAAGTTTTCTTGTGATTGGACTACTCCTGAATAATGACAGAGGTCAGGATTATTCAAATTCGTGTAGAGCAATGAGGGCTAATCCCAAAACCAAAGGATGAGGTCAATACTACCAAAAGTACATAGACGCTAGAAAATGAGTAATGTTTTACCAAAGGAAAGTTAGGACACTGAGGGGGGAGGAGGAAATACACACTGAGTGGAAACAAATCTTTACTCCATTGTATACAAGCATGGCTTTATATTTTGATTGATATTAGTATCATAGCTCAATTTGGTATACATCTGCGTATTTAATCTATTTTATAGTTTTGTTTTAAGACACTTCAGTGGTTTAACTCATGCTATTTCCTCCTTCCTTTTTGTTGCCACTTCTCAAATTACTGGCCGCGCTCCCATAATGAGAGTCATATACACATTTGATTTGTAGCATATGGAAATGCATACAAAACTAGAAAGCCCTGTGCAAATGGCAGATACTTTCCCTGCTACTTTGCTTGTCAATATGGGCCTTTTGACTTTGGGGATGCTGACTAGCATGTTAGGATTGTGTGATCTCTGGATGGTCACATTCCTTGGAAGCTAGATTTATTCATAAAGGATATGCATTGTAGGTTCCAAGACAAAACTCCTCAGCCCAGGCCTTATTAAACAATTTAGCCTCAGGCTTTTCTGAAACAGGTGGCTCACTGGCTCTCAGTATAATAATACTAGTCATCTTGGTAACAACTTAATTTGTATAATGACTGACAGTCCACAAACTGCTTAAAAAGTTCAGGAGCAATAGATGGATGTGGAAGTTCTGTAGAATTTAGTCCTAGGTGTCAGATCCCTGAATGAGTGGAGTGTCTAGTGTGGACTGAGAACAATCGTAACCAAAATTCCTAGTAGCGTATTTAAGATCTAGACCCAATTTTCTTTCTTTATAAGCTTCCTAAATGTCTGCAGTTTTATAATTATAGCATGTTTTCACATACCTTAGCTCATTTGATTCTCACAATCTCTTTTGAGGCAGGTAAGGTTTATTAGCTTTACTTCACAGATGAGAAAACGGAACCCCAGAAAATATGAAGGACTTGCTGAAGGTCAAATAGAAAGTGTCAAGTCCAGATCTTTGGATTCCAAATTCAATGTTCTTTCTACATGCATATCACTTTGGACTCCAGGAAAGGACTTAAACATTTGTGTTAGTAAGAGCATAGAATCAGTAAGATAGGAATAGAATCTTGGGGAGTTTTACAAGGTCAGAAGAGTCTCTACCTTAATCCCAAGAGGCTGCAGGAATGGCTTAAAACTCCAACTCTTAAATTCTGGAATTCTGGAATCCAGATTTCAAGGGCAGATCATCATTCCAAGAGATTTGATTACACTGTTAAGAATGACCTCCCCATATTAAAGCATCTGTTTCTGACGATTAGCTTCACTAACTCTGTTTTACTAACAATTAGGTTCACTTTTGAACCATGACCACAGAATGAACTAATGTTCTCTGGCAGTCCGTCTTATCCCAGGGAAAGAGTTATACCAACCAAATGAATTCGTGTTGGCCCTTTCAGAAGTGTGTGATCTCCTCCATGCAATTCTAAGGGAAAGGGCCATCCAGCTTTAAATTGAGGAATTTGGTCGTCAGATGAAGCCATTCGTGTGGCTACTAACCATAGTTATCCAGAGATAACTTAGAATAGGTTTGATTTAAATCACTAGTTTTCCTGCAAAGAACATATTTTGGTTTTCATCTTTACTCCTATATACATCTAGTCCTTGCAACCCAGATAGTTGAGTGCACGTTTCTTCTTTTTTTAAAAAGATTTTATTTATTTCTTTGTCAAAGAGAAACAGAGCACAAGCAAGGGGAGTGGCAGGCAGAGGGAGAAGCGGACTCCCCACTGAGCAAGGAGCCTGATGCGGGACTCGATCCCAACACCCTGAGATCATGACCTGAGCCAAAGGCAGATGCTTAACCAAATGAGCCACCCAGGCATCCCTGCAGTGCACATTTCGTTACCAAAGCACAATATGTTTAAGATAGTAATTTTGATATCCATTTTTGTAGAATATTAGAAAACCGAATGATGATTTTGTAATAAGCAGAGCAAATTAAAGCAGGTGCTTTTGAAATTATGGGGGAGGGTGGTAAATCATCTTCAGTATAACATGGATGTGGGGGGAGGGTCATTTTTTGTTGTATTAGCACAACCAGACTATTGCCAAAATTAGCCTCAAATAAATGCTTGTGTTTGGGATGTTTTATCTTAATAAGCATGTAAAACTATTTTAACACAACAAGCACATGTTTATCTTAAAATTTAATTACTATGTTTGTATTTCATTCCAGTCATTTACGTGTAGCTGGATGTGTGCCAAGAAGGATATAAGGCAGGATGCTACATTTTAAGTAAATGTAAGATTTTTAAAATGCACAGATACAGAATATTTCAGATCAACAGAAACCCAGACTACTAGCAGCTGACGTTGCACTCATCTTTTTGTTTATGTGCAATTTGAAAATAAACTCAAGTCTTTCCACTTTCCCATTCCCAGATGAATTCTTGATTCAGCCTGAAAGTGTCCAGGCCAGTAGTGACGGTAGAAATCTGTCTGCACCTGCAGAATATTTACTGCTATGGAGTGTTAGACTTCCATGCAACAATCTCTAGGGGACCGGGGGCTTCAGTGACTCCTACTGGTCCTTGGTTCTCCTTTCTTTAAACTCTCACCAGACAACATTGACTTGCTGACTGATTTATCCGTAGCACAGTGCTTTATTGTGATTGACCTCATGGCAGGATGGCTGTTGTATGCCCAGGTGAATTCTTTTCACCAATTAAGGCTAGGCAGTCTTTCATATTGGAAAAATAAGGACTACATTATTATCGTTACTACCGTTATTAGATCAGGTATTGGGATTTGACAAGGAAAATGGGATTATGAATTCTTGGCTTGCTGGGCTCTACTCATAAACCTTTCTTTGTTGTTGTCATTGTTTTTAAGATTTTTTTTTTAAGATTGTATTTATTTATTTATTTATTTATTTATTTATTTGACAGAGAAGGAGAGAGCTAGAGCACAAGCAGGGATAGCAACAGGCAGAGGGAGAGGGAGAAGCAGGCTCCCGGCTGAGCAGAGAGCCCTAGGTGGGGTTCTATCCCAAGACCCTGGGGTCATGACCTGAGCTGAACTGACTGAGCCACCCAGGTGCCCCTTAAGATTTTATATTTAAGTAATCTCTACACCCAACGTGGGGCTCGAATTCACAACCCCACATGCTCCATCGAATGAGCCAGCCAGGCACCCCTCATAAACTTTCTTTAATCACATCTCAACATATAATAGGATATTTTCATCTGCTGTGTCTCTGCAAGAACTCTAATTTCTATATTCCAGTGAGTTATACCGATCTCCCTAGTCATTAAATGGTTTTTCAGCACGAGAATGAATGTGGCAGACCTAAACTAATTACTCTTTTCACCCAGGATGGGGAGGGAAATGAACTGTCTGCTGTTGTAATCAGATTGTGTATTACTTGTCTTGTTCAGAAATGGAAAGCATTGTGAAAATAAAATTTGGCAATAATAGTAATCAGTTCTGCTGCAACTATTTTGTCCCAAGCTCTTCCCGTCCATTGTCCTTTCCAATCTTCCCAAGAACCGTGTGTCCCAAGGCATCCATTCTACAGAAAGTTTGTGTCCTTTTACCAATTTTCCCCATGTCCCCTACCTCCCAGCCCCTGACAAACACCATCCCGCTCTCTGTTTCTGGGAGTTTGACTTTTTTCCTGCAAACAGTCAGCTCTGAGATATTTAGCACTGCACTGCCCTCTTGTGCTTTCCTCTGAGTTGACAACATCAAGACTAGTAAAATCCCCTCACTGCCTTCCTCCCACGCAATCTTTCCTTTTACACTCCATAGTTGAGTTTGCCTGCTAGTTTTACATTTAAATTGAGGTTTTCTAAGGCTTTTCGCAGATAATGGTGTCTTTGTCCACACTGAAATCCGGAATGCTCCCTCCCCTGCACTCAAGATTTTCTTCCCCTCATTGCTGTCTTACCAGTAAATTGCATGAAAGTGGTAAAAAGACCCCAAACCAGCCAGTGTCTAAGAGCTCAGATGTTTGAAAGACAAACTGCAATAATTATCAAACTAAGTAGTTGGCTGTGTTCTGACAATTCATTTTTATAATGACTCAATTATGAATTCCCATTATAAATAATCAATGTTAAATGGATCTCCTGAGAGGAAACACATTTGACAAATGGCCAAACTGATGAAAACCCCAACTCAAAGGCATACTTAAAATGAATTAAGAGGAAAAGAAACAGAAATTCTTCAAAATGACAAAAACGCTAAAGGAGGTTAAAAAAAAACAACTCTCTCCCCAAAGTAAACCAGAATGATCAATTTCTGTAAAACCAATAACTGAGAAAAATTAGTTTGCTCACCGAACCATTATTTTGACTAAATTGTCCTAGGAGCCAACTTAATTTCAACCAAATTGCTTTCTTCCAAATCATATGTAGCTAAATTATTTCCAGTTTCCATTTAGCCAAATCCTATGCTACCCTCACGAGCCAATCAATATAAGAAATTCAGTCGTCAAAATGAGATTTTTTAAAAACCTCTTTTACCCAGAAATGGTCCGTATGTATTAAATTGATGTCTTCCTTTGCATATCTTGCTTGGTTTTTTCAGCCTTTTCATAACCATATAACTTGATCCTCACAAAAAGCTGAGAGATCATTCCTACTTTACACCTGAGGAAATGGAGGTTCCGTGAGGCTAAAGGATTAGCGGCAAGGCTAGGATGAGAGCCCGGATCTTTTAGGCTCTATGCAGTGGCCAGTTCCATCACAACAGTGACAAGAATGTAAACTCTGCTTTGTCCTTAGGGATGGAACCTGGAACAGAGTTGGGAACATTCACATTCAGTTGAGGTGTACTAAGCAGGCCCTCACAGGATCCTGAAGCAGGATGTGAAGGAAAGGAGCACCTTTTAAGGATAGGGTTGAAATATCTATCAGTCCATGTGTGTGTGTATGTGTGTGCACTTAGCTTCTACCATGTGATGATGTGGAAGAAAGAAAGAAAAAGGGATGTAAAAAAAGATTTTATTTATTTACTTGAGGGAGAGGAGGAAAGAGAGCGCAGGCTCAAGCACATGAGTGGGGGTGGGGCAGAGAGAGAAGGAGAGGCAGACTCCACGCTGAGCAGGGGCTCAATCCCAGGACCCTGGGACCATGACCTGAGCCAAAGGCAGACGCTTAACCAACTGAGCCACCCAGACACGCCCAAAAAGGGATTTTTGACCAATGTTGTCAAATGTATAATGTTTTCAAGTAATCTGGTCTCCAAGTTGTCCAATGCAGTCAAGGAAAACCCACATTTGTTTGTTCACTCACTCAAAAAATGTTTCTTTAGTGCCTGTATTTTGTCAGGCATCATCCTAAGTGTTGGGGCTATAACAGTGAACAACACAAGGTCCTGCCTTCACGGACTGTTCGTTCTAGTAAGACAGTTAATAAACAGGAGAGCCCCGGAGGTAATTGAGGGATGAATGTGGGGGCTCTGATACTGACCCTGACCAATACTCAGGGAAAGGAAAAGTCAGTGAAGGTTCTAGGGTATGGAAGTGTGCCTGTAATTTGGAGCCTCAAATGACTGAGGTCATACTTTCTAAACATGTTACAAAAGCACATATTTTTGTCATTTCTGAGAATATCAATTTTATAGTAAGAGTAGGACTAAAAATGGTTTCAGATCTTGATTCATCCGTTTATTAGCTGTGTGACCTTAGATGGACTACTGAATGGTTTTTACTGTTTCCTCATCTATAAGATGAGAATCATATCAGTACCCATCTCATCTCTACCTCATAGAGCTATTATAAGGATTAAAAGATGAGACAGAAAAAACATGGGAAGTACTTTGCACAGTAACTGACACAAATTTAAGAATTAATAAACAGGGGCGCCTGGGTAGCGCAGTCGTTAAGCGTCTGCCTTTGGCTCAGGGCGTGATCCCGGCGTTCTGGGATCGAGCCCCACAACAGGATCCTCCGCTAGGAGCCTGCTTCTTCCTCTCTCACTCCCCCTGCTTGTGTTCCCTCTCTCGCTGACTGTCTCTCTGTCACATAAATAAATAAAATCTTTAAAAAAAAAAAAGAATTAATAAACATAGCTGCCGTATTAGGATTCTTTCTGTTGCAAGTGATTGAACCAAAAGAGAATTTATTGGCCTAATCTCTCTGTGATTTCAGCCGGACTCCCAAGGACGGGTAGTATCTGGACAAGAATGAGTAGACACTGAGGTCTTAAATATGACACGGTTCCAAACACTTTGCATGAATTATCTTAGTGAATCCTCACAACACCCACTGAGGTAGGTACTGTAACCACCCCAATTTACACATGAGGAAAGTAGGGCACAGGGAGCCTAATAGCTAGAAAGTGGCAGAACTGGGACTCGAACCCAGCTGTCTTACTCCAAGGCCTTTGTGCTTATCCCTTCCACAGATTCCTCTGAAGACGTTCATGGCGAATAGATGAAGAGGACAAGGAGAGTTCCAGAGTATTATGAAAATTTTGACTTGTGAGTTACTAAGGAGTTCAGTGGAAAATCGTGTGTTCACTTTTCGTGGCACCGACAGCATCTAACCAGCAGGCACACAGAAAGCTGCTAATAGATATTTGACAACAGATTAATTCATCCCTAGCAATCTCCTTTACTTCTGCGTTCTCCAACATTGCTTAATTGTTTTTTCATTGGTGAACTACCTACCTCGCCCAAAAGTATTAGCCAGTAAACTTACGCATATAGTCATTTCATCTTTAAGAAAAAAAAATCAAAAGAAGTAATAGTGAGCACCCTTATACTACATAAAGATCAGAGACGATTTTCTAACACTGGGGCGGGGGTGGGCAGAGAAAACAAGTTTCCGCCTTCTCTGGCGCCCCCTGGTGCTTTGTGGCGGAAACTAATCAAGGGTGCTGAAGCTGGCAGGAGTTGAGCGGCGTGAGACGGAAACAGCATTTGTTTTCTACGTAGTAAGCACACACCCTTACAGCTCACCCTTTTGTTTTCTCTCTCTGCACGCTACTGTAACCAGTGCCTGTGTCCGGAGTTGTAAAATACTCTGTGACCTCGGCTTCCCTAGTCCCCCAGCCTGTGATCTCCTTTGTCAGTCTGACTTTCCTTCGGCTCCTGTTCCTAGAGACTCACAAGGTGGACAAGAGGCATTGAGGGGAAGGGTGTGTCATGTGAGTTATCTGGCAAGACTGGTCTCGCGGGCCTCTCTCATCTCTCCCTCTTCCTCAGGCCAAGGCTCTGAATTTCCTGAGAAGTCGAAGCTGCAGGAAGTTCTCTTTGAAGAAGACACACCTGTTCTCAGTTCATCTTCCCTTTACTTCAATGGGCTTGTCCTTCAGTGTCTTGCAGAGTTTGTGTTTCTTCACTAATGAAATGGGTCTTTTAGCTCTTTGAGTCCTCCGCGCACCAAAGGACTCTCAGACCCCAGTGTGGGAAACGAACAGAGCTTCAGGAGGTAAAGGCAAGTGACGGATCCCACGGCGCCTTGAAGCAGGTGTCCTGCCCCAGCAGCTAGGAAACACTGAAGCTGGTTATATTTCCAGGTAACTGAACAATTAGTGATGGTGTATTAAAATTGTGAATGATAATAATGGCCGACATTCATTTGGTGCTTAGTAGGTTCTAAATGCGTTGCTGGGTACCCTGCATGCAGCATCTCACTTAATTTTCACAGGTCCCCTGTGAAGTAAGTCATGTTATAATCCCCATTTTACAGACAGGGAAACTGAGGTTTAGAGAGGTTACATGCTTGAGAGACACTACAGCTTTGAGAGACTCCGTGTGATGGTGTTGTTTGAGCCAGAAGACTGTTGTTCCAACAGTCCAGCTCTACCTACCACTTTCTAACTGGGTGACTTTTGGTGAGCTGCTTAACCTCTCTGGGCCTCCGTTTCCTTATCTGTAATATCAAAAATTCCTGCTCCATAAGGATGTCATGGGGATTAAATGAGTCAATACGTACAAAGTCGTTAAGGGTACTTGACATGTAATAAGTACTACACTTTTTTTAAAGGAGTTGTTAAGCTCAGGATACTTCAGGCCACTTATGTGGTCTCCTTTAAGTAAACACTGTGTTTGTTCTCCTTATGGGTATTAGGAAATGGGTCCTGATAACGTGTTCTGCTATGGTGAATTTCTCCTTTGTACAGCAGAGTCATCCGAAAAGCTTTAAAAACCATGGATCTTGATTCAGTCGGTCTAGGGCAAGGCCCAGACATCTTCATTTTTCTGAAGCTTCAGGAGATGCTTTCCAGTGTATTGAGAATGGCAAGTCACTGTCATAGTACTTAGATTTTGTTTTTTAACAAAGTTCTTCCCTGTCATAAGACATGTATTCAGTGTCTGCTGTATGCCAGATACTATGTGCTTTATTCGCATCATCTCGTTGAACCTCCGTGAGTTATGTAATTATTATCAGTCGCACTTTACAGATGGGAAAACCAAGGAAGAGAAAGTCTGAGGAACTTGCTGAAAGCCACTTAGCCAGCTGGCGGCAGGGCCGGGACTTTAAACCAGGTGCACTGATGCCGAGGCAGGTGCACCTAACTACTAGCCTCCACTGCCTTCCCAGGTCTTGTCTAATTGGGACTTCACCAATCATCTGTGCAGTAAGCTGGTTTTGCCATTACCTGCCCCCCCCAAATTAATAGATGAGGAGACTGCAACTAAAACCGTGACCAAATGTATAGCTAGTCAGTGTATCAGCTGGGGCTTATGACTTGAGCTCCTGTGCTCTTTCTGTATTGCACAGAACTTTAAATAACCAAGGATGACAGTTATTTTAAGAAGTTTCTCATATGCATTACTTCCTCCTCTTTCCTGCAGTGATTCTCTGGTCCACGTCTTCATCCCATGGGTTACTCTGGCGAGGGCTTCAACCACAAACCCTCTTCTGTCTTTATCCCTTCTCTGCACACCCCTGCTAGCTTCATCTTCATCCACTAAGTGTAGAGCTCATCATGCAACTCTTTTGCTTAAATGACATTTGTCTCGTTTGCCATCTGTAGTGGGTTGAACGGTGGCCCCCCAAAAGGTGCGTCCACATCTTAACCCCTGTGAATGTCACCTTGTTTGGAAAAAGGATGTTGACAGATGTAATTAAGTTAAAGATCTCTAGATGAGATCGTCTTGGATTATCTGGGCAGGCCGTAAATCCAGGGACAAGTATCCTTGTAAGACAGAGAAGACACAGACACAAAGAGGAGAAGGCCATGTACAGACAGAGGCAGAGAGAATACCGTAGCCATAGCCACCGAATGCCTGGAGCCTCCGGCAACTGGAGGAAGCAGGAACGGTTCTCCCCTGCGTCCTCCAGAGGAAACATGGCCCTGTTGCCACCTCACCTGCAGACTTCTGGCCTCCAGATTTGGGGGAGAATACATTTCAGTTGTTGCAAGCTGCCCACTTTGTGGTCATTTGTTAAGGCAGCCCTAGAACACTAGTGCACCGTCTCTTCGCTTCTTCTTGACTTTTAGGACTCGAGACATCTGTGGCTTCCCCACTCACCCAGCCCGATGTCTCGAATAAACCCTCTGCTCCAGGCGCAGTGCCCCTTTCATGGTCTTCTGTAGGGGACCCTGAGCTCCTTAATGTGCTTTCCCCTATGTTGCTTCCTCTTTACTGGAAAGCAGACATGCTATCCCAACAGAATTCTCCCTTAGAAGGGAGCTGTCTTTTGAGATGGTGTGATGTGGGGAAGGAGATGAGCTCTGCAAAGACATGGGGTGGTATGGGCAGGGCACCTTTGACCATGAGTTCCTTGTCATATTTTCTCCTCTTTTTACCCTTCCCCGTGTTGTCACTATTAAAGAGCACACCTGAGGCTTACTGCTTGCACAAGTCATGCCTCATCCTTGGTCATCATCTGTAAAGTAAGGATATTTGACAAGTCGACCTCTTTCTCTCCTAGGTCTCCTATATAAGGTATAGCAAAATCCATGTACACCAAAAATTTTCTTGAGCACCTGCTAAGTGCTAAAGACTGCCCTAAGAGCTGGGGTTATGGTGATAAGATATAGTGGCTGACCTCATAGGGTGGACTGTTATTGGGTTGATGGATACTGTGCTTGCCCACTTGGACTTGACCAAGGCCACACAGCCATTAAGAGGCTGGCCAGGATTCAGGTCTACTTCTGCCTGACTTCAAAGTTCAGGATTTCCACCATAACTGGTACGTTGGGCAGAGTTTTGGCTGTAAATGATAGTGTGTTCAGATGGAATGACTGAGGAGCATTTAATAAGAGAAGATTCAAAAGGGTGTGGACAAGGTCAAGAAAAACCAAACGAGGGATGGTACTATGTCCCAGTGCTAGCCCCAGCAGGGAGGTTTTGCCACACTTGGGTCTGAATGGGTGATGTCAGGAGGTGGTTACCAAAACCTGAGACAGTACCTATAACTGCAAGGGAGGGTGGGCAGGCAGGAATTGTGCCCTCTAGCAGAGGGTCAACACACAGCAGCGCTTAAGAAGAGATTTGGGAGGATAAAGACCCTAATTTCACACTTCTTCCCCTTTCTATCTCCTGCCTGTGCTTCCCACTGGTGAAATTCCACCAGAAGCCAGAGGCCAAGGGAGACCAGATGATGCATGCCTTAGAGGTCATGTCTGGGGTCACAGAAAAGGATGCAGGGGTGAAAAGTAGATCTGAAGGGACAAATGAAAACTGCCCAGCACACCAGTGTTTTCCAAATGTTACTCATTTAAATACTATCTTCCTGAATTTGTCATATCCCGCATGTACTATATACTCCCTTGTTCTTAATATTTTAAACCATGTTTAATAAACTTTTAAAATTTCCTCATTCTTACATACTATATGAAATGTATTGATAGTAATAAGTATTAATAAATGTACTAATAGTAATTAAAGTAATATGCCACTATCTTAAATTGAAGAAAACCATCGAAAGTACAATGGAAAGAAATCAAGTTTAGTATATTAAAAAAATAATTACAATGATAATTTATCCTAGGAGGTCCTGTGCAGTCTAGACCCCCTCTGCCTCTCCAGTGTCCTCTCCGCCTCCCCTGCCCCATGCTTTCATCCCTCCATTTCAGCCATCTTGATTTTTGACCCCTCAAAACCAGCCACACTCCCGCCTACCACATTCCCTCAACATAGATCACTGACAGGATACACTCCAAAATGCTAGAGAACCTGAATAATACGACAAATAGAGGGCAAGCAGCTAAAAACAAGAAGAACTTCATTTCTTTTTTGCTCCAGTTTGAGTTGATGTTTCAATTGCTTCAAACAGAAAGAGTCTTAATTAAAGTGTAACTAAAAATATAGTTGAAAAGTGAAGATGCACGGATCTCCGATCTTAAAGAATCTCCATTTGACCTAAACACAGAACTACCTTCCAGTTCTGTCTCCCTGAGGCCCGATCCTACAGCAGATCCTATTTTCAGGTTTCTCGGAGATTCTGTCTCTCTTACACAATACGTGTATCCTAACAATATTCACCATCTTTACTCAAGTTAGCATGGGCGAGTCTCTGCTTCTTGGAGCAAAATGAACATAATAAAACACTTCTCATTTTACAGACAACAAAATGGAGGCCAAGATAAATGAACAAACTTCATTTAAGTAAAGGTGAAGTCAAACCTGAACTTGGCAGGTAGGTCTTCTCACCCAGGATCTTTCCTTCCCTTATGCTTTTCTCTTCCCATTTGCCATGGACTTTTGTGGCCTAGGACCTGTCACATTACCTCAAGGCCTTGATGCTTGCCAACTGTCAGAGAAGAAAAGTCATGGGCTTGTCTTTCTCAGAGTTTCCATCTCTTGTCTGTATACTCACTTGGCATTTAGCATGTGCAAAACCCTCTGAAGGTTTTGGGGATGCTTGATAATATTAACACGTACTTTTATTTAGCTCCTCAAGTATTCATGACTTGCCTTCTCAGGTGAGAGTAAATGTATCTGGTATCTGATTCATCTTGGAAAAATCTATAGTGCCGAGCACAGTATTTACCTCACATTAAAAAAATCAGTAAGTACCCATTGGCAAGATTGACTAAATGGATTTTGTATTAGGCAACTGCTGGCTAAGCCGTGGAAACAAAATTAAGGTGGCTCCAACCTGACAGAAGTTTACTTCTCTCCCACTGCCCACAGGAGGGCAGTCCGTCCAGCATGGGTGAGTGTCTCTGTTCTAGGAAGTCATCCAGGGACTCAGGTTCTAACTTCTTGCTCTATCTTCCAGGGTATTGTTCTTCCCATAGTCAGGGCTGGCTCCCTGGCTCACTGGCTCGGAATGTACCACATTCACATTCTGGCCTAATGATAGGAGGAAAGGGAAGGTGAAGGGAAAGGAGGTAACTTCCTTATTAAAATGTGATTCAAGGGGAGCCTGGGTGGCTCAGTCAGTTAAGCATCCAACTCTTGATTTTGGCTCAGGTCATGATCTCGGGGTCATGGGATCGAGCCCCGGGACTTGTTCTTTGTTCAGCGGGGAGTCTGCTTGAGGATTCTTTCTCTCCCTCTCCTGGCCTTCCCCATGCTCATGCTCTCTCTCTCTTTCAAATAAATAAATATTTAAAAAATGCAAAAATAAACAAAATATGATTCAAACAGGCACATATTATCTCTGCTTGCAGCTCATTGGCTAAAACATTGTCACATGGTCACTTTGACTTCCAAGTGATCCTGGGAAATACAGAATCTAAATGGACAGCCATGTGGTCGGATATAACTTAGGACTCTATTGCTAAAAGAAAGATGAGGAGCCATTTGATTATATAACATTCACTAAAAGACTAAAATTAAAAAGATCGATGATACCAAGTGGGTAGGAGAATAAAATGGTATGTTCACCTGAGCAAACTCTTTGGTCATTCCTCTCCTAGGTATTTACCTAAGAGTAATGAAAACATATGTTCACAGAAAGACTGGTACAAGAATGTTCATAGGAGCCTTATTCGTAATAGCCCAAACCAGGAAACAAACCAAGTGTCCATCAACAGGAGAATGGTGCAACATGTTGTGGGATAGTCAAACAACAGAATGTCACTCAGCAATACAAAGGAACAAAGTACTGACACATGAAATAACCAGGGCTGGCTTACCCATTTGGCACAGCAGGCACAGTGCCCAGGCCCATGAGAATGTTCTTATTTCTTCAAAATCAGGAGAAAAAAATGAACTTTTAGGCTGACTAAAACATTTTATTAATATGTTAATACAGACATATTTGTTTTTATACTAATGTAGTTATATAAATTTTTAACTTTATTTTTTATTAAGAAAGGGATCCATGAGGTCACAATGCAGCCCTACAAATAATAGGGATGAGTCTTAAAAGCATTATGTTGAGCAGAAAAAACTTGAGGCACCAAAGAGTATATACTGTATGATTTTATTTAATGAAGTTCTGTAACAGACAAAACTAATCTGTATTAATAGAGATTAGAAAATGTTTGCTTCTGGGATGGGGAGGGATTGCCTAGAAAGAGGAATGAAGGTATGATTCCAGGATGACAGAAATGTTCTATATCTTGTTTCGGTGGGTTACCTAGGTGTATACACGATTGTCTAAAATCATGGAACTGAACTGTTAGGACGGGTGCGTTTTATCATATAGCAATTATGCCACAACTAAAAAAAGGGAAGAATGGACACTAGAGGAAAGTTAATAATCTCTGCAACAGATTTAATGAATGAATTCTTGAGACAGCGCTAGCTGACAAGATTTTAAGTTGCATTTTAGTAGGAAAGCTGTAGGGACTCAAGGGGAAGGGTCTAAGCACCGTGACAGGCCAGTGCGGAACGAATCACTCTGCTCTGTATCATTCAAGTTTTTTATTGCAAGTAAGACAAGGTAGCTCTGCGTAATTTCAACAGGAAACGAAATTTTTGGAAGAATAACAGAAACTATAAAGAACAGGCTCTGAAAACAGGCAAGAATTGAGGAGGCAAACACAAATGATCACATCATCAGTTGGCTGACGGATCAGAGGATGCCCTTGTCCTATCCTATGCCTTTGCCCCACCCAACCAAACCCTATCTCAGGCTTCCACTGCATACATTTATTACTCCCCCCAAAGCGAACAACCTGGATGGCGGTGTCTGTTGAGCTGAGCCCAGGTCTCACCTACATAAAACAATTCCCAAGGAGTTGGGTGAGGGAACAAAGCTTTTACTTGGCTTCTAGAGTGGGAGGTGGGGGTCCTGCCTCCCACTTATTTTGGAATCCCCAAAAACAGGGATAGAATTTGAATGCTGAGCAGCCCCAAATAACCAATGTTTACAACACAATCTATCTCTGTTGTTCAGCTTCCTACTTGTGATTCTAACTCCCTGTCCAGGACTTCCAAGGTCCAGGGCATGTCCAGTGTAGATTGCTATGTGCTAAACACCACTGATGTGGCTTGGGAGAGTGGACCACAGAATCACGTGTGAGAGTCACCCTGGCTCACCACCGGGGATGTGGGCAGGGAAACCAGATACGCTGGTGAGCTCTGGTGAGAGCAAGACTTATACAAGAGAAGTATCTGAAAGGCAGATGGGACAGGACTTGGTGATTAAACTGGGCTGAGGGATAGCCAGGAAAAAGGAATCAAAGGGGACAGCCCAAATTTCTGACTTGAGAGAGGTGGGAGGGGTGAAGAGTGTGAGAATGCACAGGCACACTGAGACCCAAGAGAGGCAAGGAGCTGGTTTGTTTCATTTCTGATTGGGGTGGTTGGGTGGGAAAAGTTTAAGGTTTTGACGTGGTGAATACACAACTGTGGTCCAATACACAACTGAAATAACACGTTTTAGAAAGAGACCAGCGAAGATCCAGTCTATTGGCTGAGGCCACGGATAAGGGCGAGCTTAGCCTAGGTGGTGACACGAAGTGCGGAAAGAGAGTGCTCGCGATTGATGACGTTTAGGGAGCGGTCTCCAAGCTTGCGACACCGCCTGGCGCTGCGCACGTGTTCGCGGCCGGCCCGGCCGGGAGCCCAGGCACCCGCCCGTCCCCCGCCGTCCTCCAGGCCCCGCCCCCGCTGGGCGGAGCGAGGCAGCGGCGCCGCGAAGTCACCGGAAGACGTAATCGGGTAGGCGGGGGCTCAGCAGTCTGCGACCCCCGGGCGCACCTGGGAGGGGCACCCGCCGAATGGGGCGAGGGGACGAGGAACCGCGGGGAAGGGGTGATGCCCGGACAGCCGGGCCCGCGGCGGTGAGCGCGGTGGCGGCGGTGGTGGCGGCGGCGGTGGCACTGGCCGCCGCCCTGCTCCTGCTGCGGCGTGAGGACGCGGGGCTGGGGGCTGGCTCCAGGTAACCCCTCTGCGCAGGGGACCGAGCTGGGCCCTCGCACCCCAGTGGTCGGAGGAAGGAGGGGTTGGAACCGGGAGTACCGTCTGGGAACGAGGCCTTTGGGTGCTATGGCACCTGGGCACATTCTGCTGCTACGGCCCCTTCGGAGCTGTAGATTGGCTCAGGTGCAGGGATGGCCAGGGTGCCACGCCCTGCAGGTGATTCAGCACTTTCCCCTGGGCCCAGACTGCGGAGAATAACAATACCCTTTTCCAGAGCAAATAAGCCACCATTGTTCCCTAGGATAAGCAAGGGCCATCCCTTAAACATCCCAAGACCAGCAACTGTCGGTGTTATTTCTGTAGCATGGCCGAGACTGAGGCGCTGCCAAAGCTTCGGGAAGACTTCAGGATGCAGAATAAATCCGTCTTTATTCTGGGCGCCAGCGGGGAAACCGGCAGAGTGCTCTTAAAAGAAATGTTGGAACAGAGCCTGTTTTCCAAAGTCACGCTCATTGGCCGGAGAAAGCTCACCTTCGATGAGGAAGCTTATAAAAATGTGGTGGGTATTTGAGCTGGGACTCAAAAATGGACTTGCAGTGATTCTTTGGGGTGAACGTATTTTCCATGCCTAAAGGCTGAACATTGCCCGGCCGGTGGTGGAGGAGAGGTGATCATAGTGTGGCCGAGAATGGTCTGTGAGAGCCCACTGGAAGCTGGAATCCTGGTTACAGGCCCAGGTTGGCCTCCCCACTCACTGTGTGACCTTGGGCAAAGCCCTTCTCTCAATGTAGACCCCATAAGGCCGGCCTGGCTTGTAATGAGGGTTCCAAAGACGGGGAAGAGCACGTTTTCAGGGCCATTGAAGCTGGGTTCTAGAGACAGGCTGTAACCCGGGGCCATTTTCTCAACCACTTTGCTTGTTTTATTTACCCGTCCACTCAATATTAATGTCAGTGAATTGCAGGCAAGGTCTATGGCAATAAAGGTGAGGTTCTTCCCTTACAAGAATTGCCCTGCCTAACTTCCCAGGGCTGCAGCCTTGTAAGTGGGATATCCTCTTCATTGTCACTTACACTTCCATGGTTAACCAAATGATATGCCAGACTTCCCCTAAGTAGTTGAAGTCTGAGCTTTGAGGAGATTCCTTTCCCCATGTAAAGGGAGTTGTGAAAAGCAGTAAATGAAACTATAATGTAATCCTGAGACCCCACAGCTATAGAAGTTGGTCCCACAGGCTTCACCGGTGGAACATTACAAATCACAAGTGGTCTCACAAATAAATGTTCTTAACCCCTGTAGGTCCATGGTCAGGTCATTTTACATGTAATGTCCATCAGGACTTTTCTGTTTAAAACGGACATCTTTGCTCAGACTTAGTTAATATGTGGTCTTCACCGTCTGGCTTCATGGAGTGTGTCAAATACCTCCAGTAATTAGAAACTGAAATTGAGTCCTGTGCTTTGATAATTGAGTATTGTTGGCACGTCTTTTGGTTATGCACTTAATGGGAACATATTTTTCTTCAGCATGCGCACAGTGCCAGAAAAATCCTTTTGAAAGAGCTAATGGTAAGGAAGGAAAACTACATTTTATTTGAACTCCCGGATGATGGGAACTTCTCAATCTGTCTTTTTTAAGTTTCACAACAAACTTATGAGGTTACATGGAGGTTTTTTGTTTTTTTTTTTAAGATTTATTTATTTATTTGAGAGAGAGAGAGTGCATGAGCAGGAGGAGGGGCAGAAGGAGAGGGAGAATCAGACTCTCTGCTGGATTGGGCTTGATCTCACAATCCTGAGATCATGACCTCAGCCATAACCAAGAGACGAACCCTTAACTGACTGAGCCACCCAGGCATCCCTACATGGAGGTTCTTAAATTTGAGTGAGCATGAGAATTACGGATGATGCTTATTAAAAGTGTACTTTCTGCTTCAGAAGTATTGGTGCGACACCTAGGAATATGCCTTTTTTTATCAAGCACTCACTGGCTGATTCTAACACAGGTGGTTCATGAATTGGACTGAGGGAGAGATTATCATTTCCATTTTATTGCTGGAAAAACTGAGGCATATGACTTGACCAAATAACTTGGCCAAAATTACATGCTTAGTAAGTAGCAGGCTCAAGAGTTGAATCTAGGTCTTTGAGATTCCAATCGCCATTCCTTGCCCTGACATTGGTCTCCTTCCTGGTAATATAGACAGGTCTTTTATTTTTCCAGAGAGAAAATTATAATTGAACTTGACTTTAGAGATCTGAATCACTTATAGTCCAGTTATGTGTACTGTGGACATATAAGAGCATTGTTGATTTTGAATTCAGATTAATTGCTTTTTAGTGGGGAAAAATGAGCTTGCAAAAAAATTTTGTAATATGATTATGCATTCTGCTTAATTTAATTTCTATTTATCTTATTAAACTTGGTTTGTCTCCCAGCAAAGTATCCATTTGGTAAATAGTAACAGTCACTTGGTCATAGGTCTTAAAAACTACCCAGTACCTTATTAATATTGTGTAAATTATTAAGTGTATCCGTGCCTAAGATCTAACGCCCCAGTTTTCTGCCCCTCTGCCAGTGCCGCTCTAGCTCTATCAGAGGTTTCTTACTAAATAAAATAAGCACCGTGTGGAATCGCGATTCCCATGCCCTAAGAATCTGCCCTACTAAATAGACTAACATGGAAAAGATAGAAGGAGAATGGCAGGGGCACCTGGGTGGCACAGTGGTTAAGCATCTGCCTTCGGCTCAGGGCATGATCCCGCCGTTATGGGATCAAGCCCCACATCAGGCTCCTCCGCTATGAGCCTGCTTCTTCCTCTCCCACTCCCCCTGCTTGTGTTCCCTCTCTTGCTGGCTGTCTCTATCTCTGTCAAATAAATAAATAAAATCTTAAAAAAAAAAAAAAAAAAGAAGGAGAATGGCAGAAGACATGCCAGGGCAAAGAGCTTGCAAAACTTGATGATAAGTGAGTAGCCTCTTTAGTAATGTTCTGTACCCTTTAAATTTAGAGGGGTACTTTCCTGTCTCTCTCTTTTAATAACATCAAGTTATATGCAACTGTGTCCTTGTTGTCTAGAATCAAGAAGTGGTGGACTTTGAAAAGTTGGATGACTACGCTTCTGCCTTTCAAGGTCATGACGTTGGATTTTGTTGCCTGGGTACCACCAGAAAGAAGGCCGGGGCGGTAAGGAAGACCTAGATCTCTTTCCCTTTCACTGGCTGGTAATGTCAACGGTTCCTTTCTTGCTGACTCTTTTTCTTTACATCCCATAGTGCTTGCATGTAATGAGCTGTTATCATTTATAATTTCGTGTGCTGCCGCAGCCTTTGCTATTCTTTGAATAGTACGGATAAATTCATCTTTCCTTCAAAACAGTCCTGGAGTTCAGGCCTTCGTGCTGGTGACATCATAAATATTTACATGGTCTTGCCTCTTGCAGATATTGCTGTCACGCCGTCCTCTGACTAAGGCAAACCATTATGTCTGAGTAAAAGTAATTGGCTCATGCTGTTAGCAATAAGCTTTTTTTTTTTTCTTATAAATGTTTTAAGCTCAAAGCGTTCTCACATGAATGATTTGCAACCTATTTTCATGCCAAGTTTTAAACTTATGATATAGAACATCAGAACAGAGGCACGATTCAGCTAGCCTCTAGTGATGACTCAGCCTTCAGTGGTGATTCAACCCCAGTGGTGATTCAGCCCTGACGCAGACTGTTCTGATCCACATTTTATTTTCTTTTTAATGGTATTCCAAATCGCATCAGCCTCCGTCCAGAAGTCCTATCTAGTTAAAAGTCACTGCTTACTATGTAGATCCTCGGCAAGTGGTAACACTGTCTTAATTCATACCTTGACTATAGTTTATTCCTCTGGCAGAGGATTGTTGGAGCTAAATGTGTTTATTTATTTAGTATTTTTTTTAGAGGGAGAGTGCAAGAGTGAAAGTGGGCAGAGGGAGATGGGAGGGGTGGAGGGAGAGGGAGAGAATCCCAAGCAGGCTCCACGCCCAGTGAGGAGCCCGAAGTGGGCCTCGATCTCACAACCCTGAGATCATGACCTGAGCCGAAATCAAGGTTGGACACTAAACCAGGTGAGCTACCTAGGCATCCCTAAATGTGTCTATTAAGTATGCAGGACCACGATGCTGCCATGGGGCCTTATCATAGATTTATAAACAGGCCTGTGTATCAGAATCATTAGGAGGGCACATGGTTAAGAACTACTGGTTTATACCAACTAAGGAGTTCAGCTCAGATGTATTTCTCTGGCCCTGTTGGTGATCCAGAGAATAATTCTATTTATGCTTTTAGTAGGGATGTATTTCCAAATCTTCGGCAGTTCTGTTATGTCCACTTTGGAACCCAGCTGGGTTTTGAGCTCTGTGCTAGGAAGTATGGATTATAGAGAAGTTTGACTCTCCCTGGAATTGGCACATTGTGTCTCCTAGAAAGGGTCATATTCCTGCTCAGCAGCTAGTACAGTCATTTCTGTCCCAGGGACAGTCACAAGCAGTGTGCCCTCTAAGAAGCATTGGAAAACTTTTGTTCTAGTACACTGCGGGTTCAACTGTCTCAAGTGCCAACCTGATTTTGGCGGTGACTCAGCAAAATGAAAACCACTGCATTAGGCATAGAGCAGTTGATTTTCATGACATGAGGCAAATCCCATTATAGGGTGCTGCAAGGAAAAGTCTAAATTGCTTTGTTGCCTCCAAATCCTGTAAAGCAATTTTAATCAGAGGAATTGGATGTCTTCCCCATCCAGAATATTTTTTTAAGTGGAGTTGGTTCCCCACCCCTCAGGCTACTCAATACCTTTTATTCTCCAAAATCAGTTTGAAAAGATAAAAGTATTAATGGGTAAGCAAGAGAAAAAAAGTAGTAAGCCAAATATAATCTCAGAAATGAGTTGGGGTTTAAATGGTTCAAGAGGATAATGATAGAAAGTAAGCTGACATTTCCACTGGAAAGTCTTTTTTAAAAAAAATTCAATACTAATTTAGATTGGTTGAAGGTTGTGGTAACTTTAGGCAGTTTAAAAGAGGTGACAGTTCACAGGTGGCTAGGTAATAGCAATTGTATGATGGGGGATTGTGGGTTTCCAAGCTCACCCTACCTGGTGTTCTGGGTCAGCAGCCCTTTCTACAGAAATAGAGCTCGTCAGAGAAGCTGGTGCAAGCCTGGTGTCATTCTGTAGCTGTTCTGTAACTGGAACAGTCCACATTTTTCCTTAGCGATAGGACTTTCCGATAGAGAAACTTCGAGAAATTCAGGGCTTCTGTCTCATTATTGATGCCCTCTGACTAGCCATCTTATTTCCCTGTGATCTTCCGTGTGTGAATTTTCTGAGGCTCTTGTAACAAAGCACCATACCCAGGGTGGCTTAAACAACAGAAATTTAGTGTCTCACAGCTCTGGGGACTAGAAGTCTGAGATCAAGGTGCTGGTAGATTTGGTTCCCCTGAGGGCTGTGAGGGAAGGAACTTCCAGGCTTCTCTCCTTGACTCATAGATGACCGCCTTTTCTCTGTGTCTCTTCATTTGGCGTTTTTCCTGAGTGCGTGTGGCTAAGTCCAAATTTCTCCTTTTTACCACAGCACTAGTCCAAGTAGATTAAGACCCACCCTCCTCAGTTTGCCCTTACCTTAACTTAATAACATCAGCGATGACCCCGTTTCCAAATAAGGTCACATTCTGAGGTACTAGAGGTCACGACTTCAACATATGAGTTTTGGGGAAAACATTACAACCCATAAAATTCAGTCTATTCAGATTTCCCCTGAAACTGGTGTAGAGATAGGTCTGTTCACTTTTTTAGCTGTTTGGAAAACCATTTCGTGTAGTCATGTTAGATGCTGATGTCCTCTTTCACACTCACAGGCCCCCATTGTCCAGTCAGTGCAGAAGCTTCCTTACTTGGCCCCAGTCCAGATTTACTGGGTCAGAATCTCTAAGGCTGGAAGCCTGGCAACTATTTTTAGCATCTTGGGGGATTCAGACGCAGCCAACCCTCCTCTGGTTGGACCTGCTTTTGCAAGGCAGTAAGATGTGTTGGTCTTCCTCTCCTGCTGCTTTTCTAGGTACTGGAGTCCCAGATGGCCTTCACCAGTCTTGAAGAAGTAACTTGTCTGCTAGTGAAGGTTGCAGTACCCTTTGAAAACCACATCAACATTGACCTGGGGTGTAGAGCAGAAACTCACAGATGTCACTGAGAAGAGCACTTATTCATATTCAGAGAAGGATGTGGTTAGTGAGTTTGAGGTGGAGTAATATGGTTTCGCCTCTCCATTGGCTTCCTCACGGTCCAGGTTCTTGGATTCTGTTGAATGGACAATGCCGGTAATGTGATTAAAGCAGCCGTTGTAACATTTATTAGGCATCGTTAGAATCTCCTGGCGTCTGATTCTAACGATACATTCTTCTAATCCTGGGGTTTGCGGACCAGAGACCGTGGGCCACATACAGCCTACCTGTTTTTGGATAGCCCATTGAGCTAAGAATGTTTTTATATTTTTAAATAGCTAAAAAATGTCAAAAGGGGAATAATGTATCATGACGTGTGAAAATATAAGCAATTCAAATTTCAGTATCCGTAAATGAAGTTTTGCTAGGACACAGCTGTTCTCGTTACTTTATGTATTACTGGTGGCTGCTGTTTTCCTCGATGGTAGAGCTGTGTCGCTGTAGCAGAAGCTTGCAAATCTGAAAGTGTTTGCTGTCTCGTCCTTTATAGGAAGAGCTTGCTGCCTCCTGTTGTAATGTGTACCGTTTGATTCGACATCTGGAAGGGGCTTGTGAAGTCAAAGGGCCCTCGGTGGCTTGAGGCTCTATTTGGATACCAAATAGCTGTGGGTCCTGGGGTGTGCTGGGTTGCTCCCGGGGGCCGGTGCCTCCTCATTGGTACTGAGAAAGGAGGTGACCACTGAGACCCCTTTAGCCTGCAGAATTCTTTGACTTCCATCACCCAGAGAAAAGAAGGCCCCAAATGGAAATATTTTGTGAGAACGTAGAGATGGACTCAGGAATCTCAGTTATCTGTTTGATTTTCTTTTTCTATCCAGAGCTTTTTCTCTAACCAAGATCTTGGTTCCACCACTGTATATCAAATATAGAGATGGCCTCCAGAAACACAAGCAAACGGGGTCTCAGATTATATTATTTGTGGTTTGTCAGCATCTCTGTCTTCTAGGCTAATTTATTGGGCTGCATTGAAATGGGAATAAAGGAGAAAGAATCTGAAGCAGGAGTATGGCTAAGTGCACCCCCTTTACAGAACGACAGGTCCTCCCTCCTTGGAGAAGGATGCCCCGGACATTGAGTCATTGCGGCGTGCTCTCTTGTCATGCCTGTCTGTGCTGAAATACCTTGTAGAGAGAAGTTCTTAAGCCAGCGTGTTCCTAGTTATCAGGATTGTGTAAAGGAGATTAGAAGAAATACTTAGTAGCTTTGGATTTTAATAAGATTTAAAGAGTCGTTGGAGAATTTGTCTCCTTAGGTGTTTGTGGAGCCTGTGAGGGTATCTCTGCTGAGTCTCATTACATTGTGTATATTCTTTTGAGCGGGTGCTGGGAAAGGAAATTTATAGTGGGAACTTACTTGATCAGTTCCTTTTTCTAGAAGGAACTCTGCCTAGCTTAAAGTAAGACACACTGACTATAGAATCATAAAGACACTGTAACAGAATGGACGTAATGCTCTCAGAAGAGATGTCTTTTCTCCTGCCATATGGTTGGGGAAACTAAATATGGTTTTTCTGGGAAAACACATGGAAACTGTGTTTCTGGGATGTGAAGTAGCTTGTTTTAGCTTGTTTCTTCTATTGCTTTTTTTTTATTTGCACCATTAGAGAACAAGAAAGGATGTTAATAAGATTTTAAAGATAGCTTCTTTCTATCTCTAAATGGAATCTTCCCTACTGCAGAGAAAATTAGCGTGTGTTGGTGTCTCCAAGTCTGTCACCAGCATCCATGTTTAAGTTCAGTTTCTAAGTCCTTGGAAGCCGTTGACCCCTTTGCTTTTGAGTTTCATTCACCAGCTAAAAGGCCATGCATCGGGGTGGGGGAAGTGAAATTCAAAAATTGTGGGCTTGGAAAAATGGGTATTTATAATCAGCTTGGGGGCTCAGAGGATTTGTGAAATCATTTTGGATTAACAGCCATTGATTGCTAATAAAACAATATTTAGCTTTGTCCAGAGAACAGCAGTGGAGAAAGGTACGGGCACCTTGTCAACAGGGCCCATTGAGTGGGGATGACGGGCTAAGCGTGGGGGTCTCCGCAGCGGCGTGGGTGCTCGTCCTTCATGGAGCGGTTGTCAGTTGTTAGCCAAGCCCGTGAAAGGAAGGACGCCAGAGTCTGATGGCTAGGGTGGTATTGATGTGCTTTAGCTGACTAATCAGATTGAAAAAGTCCCATGGCATTTATGTCACTCTCATTTTCATCAGACAATTGGAGATGGCAGGACTCTATTAAGGAGAGGTTGATCCAGCACTAAAGCCAAATAAATTAGGGTCTCAGTTTAATCAAATTATCCCTTTACTGGCCCTGGATTAAGCGAGAGAGACAGCGTCGGTCCAGGGACTTGTGATTGGCTGAATCTTTCCTTTATTTCTCAAGAAACCGATGAAAGAAAAAAAGCATTTTAACAGAGGCAACTGTGATAACGCTTCCAAGAAGTCGCGCTAAGACAGCAGCAACAACGAAGAGGAATTTATTTCACTAGTCAATGCTGTGATTTCACCGTGCATAACCAACCTGTCCTCGAAATCAGAGTTTGGGGATTCCTTCAGCGCACGTAAAATCTCCATTCGGAGAAGGCTCTGAGGAGACTCACGTCCCTCTCTGCGGAGGAGCAGAGTAGTAAACTCAGTTTGCTTCACCAGGCGTGAAAGAGCAGCATCGTGAGTTGGAATCAGTGTGTAGGCGAGCCCGTTGTGAGGATCGAACATGCAGTTGTACAACACGGAAGGAGACGGTGGTGATGTGTGGGTGACCAGTGACGTTTATGTTACGTCAAGAAAGACAGAAACCTAACCCTGCCCTGCAGGTAGTGGGTGTGGTTAAAATGTGCTATCACCACTGACAGGAGGACGGGAGAGGCTTTCGGGGTAAGGGTGACGTTCTAGTTCTTGATCTGGGGGTGGGTTGCAGAGGGTGTTCGGCTGATGAAAAGGCACCAAGCTCTATGCTTACAATATGTTTACTCTTCTTTTATGTTCGACTTCCATAAAATCTGAAAAAGGTTGGGCCTGTTGTATTAGTTTCCTATTGCTGCTGTAACAAATTGCCTCAAATCTAGTGGCTTAAAACAACATAAATGTATCATCTTACAGTTCTGTAAGTTAGAAATCCAGCATGGATTTCGCTGAGATAAAATCAAGGTGTGGACAGGGCTGTGTTCCGGAGGCTCTGGGGGGGAATCCATTTGTTTGCGTTTTCTGGCTTCCAGAGGCTGCCTGCACTCCTTGGTGCGTGGTCCGCTCCCTCCATCTTCGGGGCCAGGGACCGGCGACTGAGTACTCCTCATACCACGTAGCCCATCCCTCCTCTTCGGCTTCCCTTTTCCACCTTTAGGGACTCTTATGATTACATTGGGCCCAGGTGGATAATACAGAATAATCGTATTTTAAGGTCAGCTGATTAGCAACCTAAATTCCACCTGCAGTCTGATAACCCTTTGCTGTGTAACGTAACATATTCACAGGTATGGGGATCAGCACATGGACATTTTTGTGGGGCCACCCCAGTTACGAATGAGTCCTTTTCATTAGCTGGAGGCAGCGTGAGATGAGAAGGAAGATGGGTACGATGGGGAGCACGGCTCAGAGGCAGGAGTATGCATTCCACTCTCAGCTTTCTCTTCTGAGCCAGAAGTTCACCAGCTCACTGGCTCTTGTTCTCACATCTCCCTAATGCAGGGGTTGGATGTGATGTTTCCTGAGGTGCGAGACACACCTCTCTTTAAGAAAGAAAACATCTAGGATCAATAAGTACTCTAGGGCAAATTTTTAATTTAAAAAAATCATTGGGGTGGTAATGTAGTCTTCAGATTTGGAATCGTAGGAAATTCAGATTTGAAATTACAGAAAACTTCATTATGTAGTTGCGGGTATTTCTGAAGTTCAGCTCACTAGGCTTTAGACTCCTCTCCAGCGCTCTGGGGTTTGAGGATGCCAGCCTCTGTGGTGGTCCCCAGAAGCTGTTGCTTCGTGGCATTCCCTTGTCTGGGTACAGGCATGTGTCCTTCCATTAGGCCCTAGAAATGAGTTTACAGTCTATTGTTTGCACCATTCTCCCCCCTCCTCCTATTTATTGCCACTTAGTTCTCCTCTCTCTCTCTCTCTCTCTCTCTCTCTCTCTCTAACTAGATTTGCCTTTTCTCTGCTTTCATTGGACTTTTCTTTGTTCATTCAAATATTTTTAGAGTACCTATCATGTGCTGGGTATACACTGATGCCGAGATATGAATCAAGAAGAAAGACCCTACCACTCACGACCCTCACTGGACTGAGTCTAGACCAGGGGTCCCCAAACATTCTTGATTATATACCTGTCAGAAAAAAAAAAAATGTGAGGATTCACTCTTTACTGGTGTATGAAGTATGTTGTAAAACATACACAAAAATTGGAAATTAAATAGGCTTTGTTCTGCTAGTGCCTGGATAGAGTTCTCAGGTATGCCCTGAGACTCCTGCCCGTTAGAGCTGACACAGAGAAAATTGAGAATCGGAAATTATTAAAAGACAAAGACATGTGTGACTTCAAGCCGTTTCTTAGCCTGGTCTTATTGTTCCTTTTGTTCCTTGCAGATTTGTGTGGTGTCTGTGTCTCAATGTCACTGTCCTTATTATTTCCCTGGCCTTGCTGCCGCAGCTGGTCTGTCCTGAGGATCACACTTGGAGCTTTTCCCAGGGCCCATGCTTGGATGCATTTTATTTAGATCTCCATCCCCCTGCAGGCCTCCTGGCCTGCCACCCAACCTGAGTAGTAATCTTTAAGATGAACTCGCAGCGTTTTGGAAATAACTCCCATCCTTTTCCCCCTTAGGAAGGATTTGTTCGTGTCGATCGGGATTATGTCCTCAAGTCTGCGGAGCTGGCAAAGGCTGGAGGGTGCAAACATTTTAACTTGCTGTCCTCTAAGGGAGCTGATAAGTCGAGCAGTTTTTTATATCTGCAAGTTAAGGTTTGTGCACATTTCTATCTTTCCTGTACTTTGGAGAACCTGCTAATTGGCAATACTAAATAATGTAGGTGCGCCTGGGTGGCTCAGTCATTAAGCATCTGCCTTTGGCTCAGGTCATGATCCCAGGGTTCTGGGATCGAGCCCCACGTTGGGCTCCCTGTGCAGGGAGCCTGCTTCTCCCTCTCCCACTCCCCCTGCTTGTGTTCCCCCTCTTGCTGTCTCTGTCTGATAAATAATAAATAAAATCTTAAAAAAAAAAAACACCTAAATAATGTAAAATGCTTAATAATACAGAAATGCATTAAATGCATCACACTGTGCATTTTCTATAGCGGCAGGGTTTTGTTTTTTTTTTTTCACAGATACATTTAGTAAACAGGAGTGATTTGAAAGATAATTTCCAATGTCTTTCCCCCTGTTGATTATCTAGTAATCATGAAATCAGCATAGAATCTTAGCATTAGAAGAGACTTTGAGGCAGTGATTCTTAAACTTTCCCAGAGTAGATGATATTTTAGTATTGGGTATGGTGGCTCTTGCCCTCAAGGTATCTCTAATCAGCATGTTTGGGGATTCCCCAAGGCTGGCCCCAAGTTTGGTAATTTGATAGTCTCTCCAAGACGCAGCATATAGTTACAGTCATAGCAATGATTTATTACAATGAAAGGCTATGAAGCAAAGTTAGTAAAGGGAAAGAGTACATGGAGTGAAGACCAGAGGAAATGGGTGCGAGCTTCCAAGAGTCTTCTCTCAGTAGGGTCGCACATGCTTAATGCCTTCAGCATTGAGTATTGAGGAAATGAGAGAAATTTGCCCGAGCCCCGGAGTTCAGAGTTTTCATGGGGTCAATCACATTGGCACCCTGAGCGTGGAAAAAATTATAAACTTCCAGAAGGAAAGCAAGTGTTCAGCAGAAGCCACATGGTTTGTACAACAAGTTTAGGCACTAAACTACCCTATCAGTTAGGTAATGACCGGGACACTCCTGAAATCCAAGTTCCCCGACACAAGCCAAAGGTCAGCCTTGCAGGCAGGCCTTTCTAAGATCATAGAGTCTCAGCCTGCTATGTTAACTCTTCTATGCACCCTGCTAATAGAGACAAAACATATCTTTGTAAAAGCTAAGAGATTTGTCCACATAAACACTTGTATATGAATGTTCATGGCAACATTATTCATAATAGCCAGAGTGGAAACAACCCAAATACCCATCAGCTAATGAATGGATGAATAAAATCTGGTATATTCATGCAATAGAATATTATTCAACTGTAAAAAGGCATGATACATGCTATAATGTGGGTAAACCTTGAAAACATTATGCTAAAAGAGAGAGGCTGGTCCCAAAAGACCACAACTACTTTGATTCCATGTGTATGAAATACCCAGAATAGGCAAATCTATAGAGATAGAAAGATTAATGGTTGGTTAGGGCTTGGGGGGAGGGGATGAGAGTCAGTGCTAATTGGTATAGGGTTTTTGGTCGGGGGTGAAGAAACAATTCTAAGTGTAGATTGTAAGGAAGGTGACAGGACTCTGTAAATATACTAAAAAACATTAATTTTTAAAAAGCTTTTTAAAAAGCTACCCAAGATTATGTGATGCATCAGGCAAGGTGCCAAATGAACAGTATGAACATGCCAAGAAAAAGGAGAGCGTGCCACTGAATTCACAAGGCCTTCGGATATCTCTGTGGCCTGAGCTCCTCTGGCATTTCTGTTCTTAGAGACACCTGGCAGGAAAATTCATGGTTTAACAAATTTAATTTAAAGCCATCATATAGATGTAATCTCACTGTCTCTTGAAATTTGATGGGATTTTTTAGGAAGATAGTAATACAGAGCATCTGTGGGTCTTCTGAGCCACTGGAACTACCTGAAAACCAAAAAAGGTTGCTGTTCGTCAGCCTGCAACATTAATTCTAGCCTAAGGGGACGTTATTCATCAATGGTTGAACTCCTAACATGTTCCTTACTTAGTCTCTGGATCTGTTTTAAAAGCAGTCACGTGAGAGGCCGCACTGACTAGGCAGCCATCCTCTCAGTCAGGACATCTTTTTTTTAACTCTCTACTGCCTGTCAGGATAAACCATCTCTTCCTTAACTTCCCAGAGTCTAAAATTCTAGATAAGGATATTTACAATTACTGAGACCCGCAGAAGCAGACTATCTTCAAAACCCCACGTTATTCCCTCGTAAGCATTACAGTAAATTGCTCTTCTTGTTTAAATACTAAAATTTGGTTTTTATTAACAGGGAGAAGTGGAAGCTAGGGTTGAAGAATTACAGTTTGATCGTTACTCTGTGTTTAGGCCTGGGTAAGTATTCACACTGCCTAACAGTACACTACTGTTCTTTATTCCCCAGAAGTTAGTTTTTCACTTGAAGAGGCTGACAACGAAGATACCTAAGATATGAAAGGAGCTGACTAGAGGTGGATTGCTTCTCCGAAGCATCCTTCTGGCTTTGAAGGAGAGGGTAGACCATTTGTTGGTGCCAGGTTCAGAGTAGTCTGGAATTTCCTGGGTGGGTGGCTTTTGCTGCCTTAAAAAAAAAATCCTCTTCATTCGCCAAATGAAACCTTTCACCCATTGTATTAATCCCTTCGGGCTGCCATAACAGAATAACACCACAGACTAGAAGCCGTAAGCAACCGAAATTTATTTTCTCACAACCCTCGAGGCTTGAAGTCTAAAGTCAAGGTGCCATCAGAGTTAGTGTCTGCTGAGGCCTCTCTTCCTGGTTTGTAGACGGCCTTCTCTCTGTGTCCTGACATGATCTTTCCTCTGTGTGCATGTGGAGAGGGATTTGATCTCTCTCCCTCTGCTGCAGGGATACCAGTCCTATCAGATCAAGGTCCCACCCTTATGACCTAATTTAATCTGAATTACCCCCGTAAATGCACTGTTTTCAAATTCAACCACACTGGGGGTTAGAGCTTCAGCATGAATTTGGTGGGGTGGGCACAGTGCAGTTCATAACACCCTCTATGGTCCGAACACAGTAAACCATCTCTTCCTCTGCTTTTCTTTTTCCCTTTAGAGTTCTACTGTGTGATAGGCAAGAATCTCGCCCAGGGGAATGGTTGGTTAGGAAATTCTTTGGCTCCTTACCAGAATCTTGGGCGAGTGGGCACTCTGTGCCAGTGACGACTGTGGTTAGGGCCATGCTGAACAACGCAGTGAGCCCAAGCGGCAAGAAGAAGGAACTGCTGGATAATAAGGCCATCCATGACCTGGGGAAAGCCGACGGCTCTCTCACGCCATGACCACGCTGGAGGAATGCTTTCTATTGTAAAGCTCAATACCCACCACCTAATTGGTACATTCAGGGTCTAAAAATAGTCAGTGTGCTTTAACTGTGGTTTCACTTGTCTCAGCTGCAAAGATCCAATAAAAAATTATTGTGTTCGGTGCCGGCCGTTCAGAGCCTCGTGGGACGTATACATACATCACCCAGCGAGCTTTTCAGAGATAGAGATTCGTAGGCTCTACCTCAAACCTCTGAAGCAGACTCTTCAGGGTATCAGTGCAGGAGTCTGTTAGGTTTTTTTAAAGCCTCCCCTCGGGGTTCTGGTGCCGCTGGTGGGGAGGCCTGCTTTGAAAGAAAGGCTTGTCTGCAGTCAGAGCAGCAGCACAAACCTTGCATATCATGCAGATGATTCCTGTTTTAAAATTGTCATTTGTGTCTTTGAGTTACCCGCTGCCGACTGCTGAATTTGTGTAGCGGGCATCATGCCTTACTACTTCTTTACAATGTATAATAAAAGTCATTCTAGAACAACTTGTAGAATTCATGGGAGAATTAAAGGTAGGAAGACAGATAAATGGACAAGTCCTGGGTGATTGTTAGAAAAGGTCCAAGTATCAGTGGTTAGACGCAGCGTTTTGGCAGGTGAGATGATATAACAGTGCTGGTATTTATCCAGTGCTGGCTAAGCACCAGCCTTTACACATGCTATGTGTCGTATAACGCGCGACAACCCTTACAATCCTTACAGGTGCTACTATCATCAGCCTGTCTTAGATGGGGAGGCTGAGGCTCACTGTGGTTAAAGGGCCCAAAGCTGAAGACCTGAAGCTAGGAAATGGCAAAGGCAGGATTCTAACCCAAGTCAGCCTGACCCATAGCTTGTATTATTTCTAACCACTCTGCAAAAGCCTCTGGTATCTATATTTCCAGGAAGTTCTAGTTAACGGTGATTGGATGAGTGTATGCTATGGATGAATAAAACTGAAATATTTGTTTTCTTTTATAGGGTCTAGGATCCTAGTAGTGATTAACCACAAATGTTCACATAGCCAGTAGAAGTATATGTCATGGTACCACAGTTTAAAAGCTATGGAAAAGGAAAGAAAGATGCAGAAGGAAGGGTCAAAGTCAAGAGGAGTATACAGTGTTAATTTCCACCCAGGAGCAAAGGATAGTGGTGGAACCTGTCTTAACCTCTGTGCTGAGGGAAACAGTGATTTGAATGATTCAGTCCATTTTTACAAGGTCTGCAGTATGCCAGGTACATTCCAAGCTTCAGTGGACACCAGGGGATAAAGGCTATCCCCTTTAATTGGGGGTGTATATCTGTAGAAGGGATTGGACATTCCCATTGTCAGTCACCCAGAAGAGACACATATTTTAGGAAGGGGTCGGGTCTTAGGATGTGAACTTTAGGAAGGCGATGGAACATTCCTCCTGCCATGCAGGGTTCCTTTGGGGCTGGACTCTGAAGAGCCCGCACGTTTGGGTGGTAACAGGCATGGGTTCCAAGGAGTGAGGCATGAAGTGAGTGGACCCCCTGAGGACATCCTGAGGCCTGTGGGCTCTAAAAGCAGCTACTCCCAGTGGCCAATTTTGAGTTATTCTCTCTCTCTTATTTCCTTACCCGCAAAACCTTGTGTCAGGTCATGTTCAACTTTCTATTCTGGCCTCAATAGTGAAATGGGATGTTAGGGGGAGGGTCTGTCTGTGTTCATCTTTGGAGTAGAGAGGAAAGTGACTCCCTCCCAAGCCCAGCATCGTGGTGAGACACAAACTTCAAGGGACAAGATTCTGCGCCTCAGTCACCCTTCTAGATTGAGTGTTTCTTCCTTTACTGTTAATGTTGACTGAGTGTTACAAAGGAATTTAGCAGATTTCGCTGCAAATGTTATACACACAGGGAGAAGATGGCCCATGCTGGAGAGGAGTTTATGTTGGAAGGAAGAGGCAAAAAGGTAGACGGTCCCAGGTAACAAAAGGCCTTGAATTAATGACTTCAGCATACTGATTGCTTCCTATGTGCTCCTGGGCACACAGGCAGTGCAGACACATCAGTGAATAGTTAAGTATAACCTAAAGGAGCCAGCAGCTGTTCTGGCAACATAAGGACAAATAATCAAAACCAATATTTGATAGATTCTGTCCTTTAGTTTACAGATAAGAGAGAGGAGTACATTCAGAAGAGTTTAGCAATATAAGGCATCATATGCATTCAGCAAATTTACCGAGTTCCTACTATGAGTTAGGCCGTCTAATATGTGCCAGAGAATGAAAGCAAAGAGACAAGGCCCTTACCCTCATGGCACAGGGTTGGGGTAAAAGCAAAAAAAAGAAAGAAAAGCAAATGGTACATGCTAAGAAAGGAACTAACCGGGGGGCTGCTGGAATGACAGTGGAAACTTCTTGAAAAATGGTGGTTTGTATTTGTAGAGCATTCTTAGCAAAAGCCTTGAGGTGTGAAAATGATTAGCTCTAAATCAAAGGCTGGAGGGTGGGACCCAGGGTGAAGGGTGGGTTGACACGGAAGTCAGGCAGGATTAGGTGCAGCCTGGTAGGCCAAGGTAGTCAATTTAATCAGATAAACACGTGCTAGTCTCTGGGCCTGGAGCTTGATCAATTACCTATTGAAATTACTGCAGCCCACTCCCACCTATCAAAGAATTCTGTGGTTTGAGTAGATGTTAGGAAGCCATGAAGCACCGAACGTTTGTGCTCTTCCCACCCAGCAGCCATAATGTCACTTTCTGAATGTACCGAAGGGCATCACTCCCTCGCTTAACCGAGGTCAGCTGCTTCCCATTGTTCAGGATAAAGTTAACACTTAATGTCTAAGCACTTTACATGTTAAGTCATTTTATCCTTACAGTGGCTCTGTGGCTAGTGCAGTCATTATCCCCGTTTTGTAGGTGAGAAAGTGCAGGCGGTAAGAGGTCTTGATCTTGCTCAAGATCAGAGTGACAAAGTGACAGAAGTAGGATTCAGACTGAGTAGGTTGGATCGGAGTCCATGCTCTCACTTAACCACTGGACTTTAAAGACTAAAATCCATAAAACAGTCCGCCAGACTTTGGCACCTACGCGTGCTCTAGTACGCCCACACTGGCTCCTGCAGTTCCCCCTACACCCCCCGCACCGCAAGGGAATCAGGGAGCACAGGAAAGAGTCGAGTCTCAGGCCCTTGTCTGCGCTCCGCCTCCTCCGCCACTAGAGGGCGCCGCCGGTCGGCCGACGCCTCCACTAACGGCCCATTCCTCCAATATGAGAAACACAGAGGGCGTGGTGCCCACTGCAAAACCGCTGCGGCGTCTCTGCGCCTCTGGGCTCAGGGGCGCAGGCGAGGGCCTCCCGCTAAGACCTGGAGCAGCGCGAGGAGCAGACCAGTCACATCAAAGACTGACGCTCAGTCCGGCTTTCAGCGCCTACTCGGTGCGCGATACGTCAACCTTGCAGCTGGAGGAAGCGGAGCACCGACTCCCGCCCCGCCCACCCAGCTCACGTGGCCAACAACCACGGCCTCAAGGCCGGAAGAGCTCCGGAGCTCGCGCGCGCGCGCGCACGCGTTCTCGCGTTTCTAGGCGACAGTGAGGTTCCCTAAGTTCCGTTCCCGCCGCGCGCCCGCGCGCGTTCCCAGGGTTCCGGGCCCGGACAGCTCGGCGGCGGCTGCGCGCGCGCTGCTCAGCCCGGTCCCCGCCCCCAGGCGCGCGGGGTTCCGGGGCAACACAGCCATGTGCTCGTTAGCGTCGGGCGCTGCGGGTGGGTATCCACGGCCCCTTAGCACACTGCTCGCCCAGCGCATAGGCCGCGGGGCGAGAGAAACCCCCCCAGCCCCTCCCGGTTGCGGGGCGGGACGGTGGGGCCTGGCTGGGAGGGTGGGGAGGTGCCGGCGAGGGCCGCGGGCGAGCGGGCCGGAGGGCAGCGCACCCCCCCACCCTGTTCCTCGTGCGCCCGGCTCGCACTTGTGCCCGTCCGGGGCAGGGCTGATCGTTTGCGTGTGCTAGGCGGCCGGGGCGCTGTGGAGGACGAGGACGACTTGCCAGAGCTGTCCGATAGCGGTGACGAGGCTGCCTGGGAGGATGAGGACGATGCTGAGCTCCCCCACGACAAGCAGCAGACTCCCTGCCTGTTCTGTGACAGGTTCGTCCACCTCAATGCCAAGCGCCACCCCTAGGGTGCCCGGGCCCCGTGGGTCCGTGTGTCTGAAGTCCAAGCCGAGCAGCCTGCCCGCAAATCCTTGAACCAGTGGTATGGAATGAGGGTTTGTTGAGAAGGAAGCGGCACAGTGCTGTAGAGGGAAGAGCCATATGGACTGGAAGCCAGGTTATATTAACTTCTCTTCCACAGGCCTCAGTTTCCCCCTGTGTGATACCAATCTGTGGTTCCCAAATCTAGTTCTGCACCCTTGTCACCTGAGACTTTGAAAAGATGCTGAACCCTGCGCCACAGCCCTTCTAAATCAGGCATGGGACCTAGAACCTCTTCTGTTTTTATAAAGGCATTTTCTGATGTGATTCTAATACAAGTGTGCGAGTCACTAAACCAGATAATCCCTCAGGACCCTTGCAGCTATATCTTTCTATAACTTATTAATGAGTACAGAGCTTCTCAGGTGTCATATTTCCATTTGAGCCACTGAAGAATCACCTTCTTAGGTAGGGGCTCCCCACCTATTGAATTGATGCATTTTTCACTTGGGGAAAAAGAAACTATGGTATCAGTAACTTGTTCAAGGTCACCAAGCTGTAGTTTGTCTTATATCCAAATCCATGTTTTTTCCACCTAAAATTCTGCCTCTTATCTCAGTAAGCTCTGACTTTGGTCGACTTTCTGAACAAGTGGGCGTGAAAGAGGCCTGCTTGGCATTGGCCAGTGTTACTTGAATAAACATTTTCCAGTTTCCCATAAATCTGGGCTTGGTGCTGATTGGTGGTATATTAGATCCTCTTGATTCGTCATTGTTCTCACATGGCCGTTTGTGCAGGTACAGAATGTCTACGCGTACTCCAGTTGTCATAAAATAATATTTATTGAGCATCAGGGATGTACTTCTTTGTGACAGGCTGTATGAGTACAGCAGAGTAAACATTTGTTGAAAACTGCTGCTTATGTGCTAGGCATACAGAGGAGGTATTCAGCTCCTCCTCTGTGTATTCCTATCTTAAGTATCCTGCAGTTTTGCGGGTCACATAATAAAAGAGGCTTGGTCCTCACAATGTCTGTAACACAAGTACTTTCAGAACACTGCAAGATCACTTTTGAAATATAGCACTTTGGGAATATGCCAGCTATAAAAAGGACATTTTATGCTTTATTTCTCAAAGCAATCTGAGCTGTCGCAGTTCAAAGCCTCTGGAAGCAGCACTGACACACAGCAGAAAAGAAACTTCTGTAGGGCTTTTCATATCTTGAGAGAAACAATCTGTCAAAGGGAGTTCTCTTCCTTAAAAACCTTTGGATAAACTCAGTGCTCTTATTTGGCAAATAAATTAACTTTGACATTTAAAATGTTTGTTTAGGGTGTAGAACGGGACTCAGAAGTACTAATTCCCTTTAGAAATGCTGGGTCCCTCTCATCTACAGGTATGTTTGTTTTTTCTTAATTGGATATAAAATAGGAATCAGAATGGGGGGGAAGTGTATATTTAACATGAAATCAATATTTAAACTTTTTAGGGGACTATTTCATAAAGTTATTGTTTGAATTTTCAGGTTATTTACATCTGCTGAAGAAACATTTTCACACTGTAAGTCTGAGCATCAATTTCATATTGGTAACATGGTCCATAAACATGGTGAGTATTTTTTAGAATAAAGAAAATTTTATTTTTTTTATTTTTAAAATATTTTACTTATTTATTTAACAGAGAGAGAGACAGCCTGTGAGAGAGGGAATACAAGCAAGGGGAGTGAGTGAGGAAGAAGCAGGCTCCCAGGGGAGGAGCCTGATGTGGGGCTCGCTGGGATCACACTCTGAGCCGGAAGCAGACGCTTAACAACTGAGCCACCCAGGCACCCCCTAGAATAAAGAAAATTTTAGCTGTGAAATTTAAGCTTAGACTTTGTATTTTTCCAGAACTTCCCTTTCGTGCACAAGTTAAATGTAGTGAAAAATATAACAACATCCTATCTTATGAAGTTTTTTTGGCAAGTGGCTTTTGAGGGAGGACTAATTATAAGTCATTCTTCTAGATAAGATTCACTGTATTTAAGCTTATATTGACTACACAACTAAAAGGGGAAAAAAAAACAACCTTGGCATGTGATTGCATTTTTATCATGTTAGAATTAGGGAGAGCAAGGATAGAGGTGGACTTTGGAAAAGGAGGTGGGTCATTGTGAAAAAAGACAACTTACCAGGTCAAAGCATAACCTGAACTTCAGAGCATACAAGGTTGAATTTGGTAAGAGTATAGAAAAAGGAGTGATGAAGTTGAGGTGATGAACAAAATATTTAGGTGATTCTTTTGAAACTTGCATTTGAACATACTTCCCTTATAATTAAAGTCTGCTTCTTTAAATAGATGCAGAAGAACTACATATTCCAGTAAAATTAACTAAATACAGAATTAACTAAATACAGAATTTTTTAGTCCCTATATTTGCTGTCAACTAGAAAAGACATTAAATATGTAATGTAATAGATTTATAGATCATAAATGCAACTGCAACTGCTTTTGTAAGACATGAATGACTTACTGGGTTTTTTAATGTGCATTTTTAAACTGAATTGGAATCATACTTCCAAAAAATTGTTTTAAATTTTTTTCATTTAACAATTAGAGGGTTTTTTAACATTTTTCACGACAAATAATACCTAGTTGGTTAGATATCCTGTTGCTTTTCTTTGCTGTAATGGGGCTTCGTTGCTGGAAAGAGAATAAGCCTCATTGTTTTTTAATTTGTATCATTTAACTTCATGTAAAAGCTAGTATACTTTGTATACTCCATGTCCAGGCAAAATTGTAATTTGGTAGGCACCCTAAATATAGGGGTTTAGAGACTTTTGGCTCCAATATCAGTTGCCAGAAACTTGGTAAAATCTACAACCGAATTTTCCTGATTTGTATTGTTCTTACAAATGAGGATTTGAATTCTAAAAATTAATTTCCTACTTTTTAAAAATGCAAGAAAAACATTAAAAATTGTTATCCATGTGGCTGTTTCTCAGTTAAAATATTCAGAAATATGTAAGTTACTATTTTTAGTTCTTAAGAAATTCAAAATATTGTAAGTTGTAGTTTAGAGAACAGAAATATTTTATTATCTAACCAGAGGAGCCTCTATAGAATAGGTCAATTATACAAAACTCATTAAAATAGGTGAATTATCTTTTTTTTTTCCCATTAGGACTTGAATTTTATGGATACATTAAACTAATAAATTTTATTAGACTTAAGGTAAGTTGGTAGCTTAATTTATAATTTTGTTTGGAAACTGAAGAAATACCACAGTGACTGTTGGTGCATTGATCTTCTATTAGAAGAGTACAAAGAACTCTTATATAATCATCATATTGGGGGAATCGTGGGCATTAGGAACTAGTATAACATACAGCACCAAGTAAATTTAGTAAAGTATCATTTTTAACTGTGTTCGAGAGGTGAATTGATGTTATGTGAAAAAGTAATTCAGTGTCAGATAATACTGATACATAGTATTTCCCTAAATCAGAAATAATTTCTAGTGTGATTTCAAGTACTGTGGTTGTCTTTTTGTTCTTTTTTCCAAATATTTAGTCCTTTTTTTTCATGTATTCCAATGAATGTTTATGCTGCCACTTCCTCCAAATCCAAACAATAAAGAAAGTGCATTGAAACCATATTGCTTAATCTTAGCAATCATCCAATCAAGTTAATGAAATGACAGGTGAACATAGACTCCTTAAATAGAGATTTTATGTGAGGGTGACATTGTTCCTTTTTTTTTTGGCTCGATTTTCCTACTTTTTGCTGGGGGAGGGGCAGGTTGTGATTATATACAATGAAAAAACATGCAATTAATTTTACATCCAGAATCCTACAGTTGAGTATATGAATTCCATATACAACCCAGTGCCTTGGGAGAAAGAAGAGTATTTGAAGCCAGTATTAGAAGATGACCTATTACTTCAATTTGGTAAGATGAACATACTGGGTCTACTTAAACATAGGGTCATTTGTAATGGCAAATGGTGGTTAAGTTTTCTAAGAAAATATATCATCTCCTTAATTCTCTAAGGACTTTACGAGGTAGTTGGTTTCAATAGGAAAGTTAAGTTATTTCAGAACTGGTAGTTACACTATTACGAGAGAGAAATTTAGAAATAGGAGTTTGTTTAAATATTGTGTACAAAATGTTCTGAAACGTAGGGACACTTGAGAAAATAATATTTAGTTGTAGACTAATTTTTGGTCTACTAAAATTGACTAAAATTTTAATTTAGTTAATTTAACTAAAATTAAATTTTTAATTTATTTTAAATTAACCAAAATCTTTAGATCTACTGATTCAAAATTTTTTGAAATTTATTTCTGCTTCAAAGTAATTTTAAAGTAGATTTAATAATATTTGCTGCTTTTGTCTGATATATTTAGATCAGATATTTAGATCAGATAATCAGACTTTTTTTTAAGACATCTAATTTACTGAGATTTTGTTTTGATGTAGAACAGAGTCCACTCAAATTCCCACGGGCTTACCTACATACACTAACTCTATAGCCTTCCTTGTGGCAGGGCCACTCTCATTTCTTGACTGTAGCTTTCTTACTTAGTTATTTGCTCTGTGCGTTCACTTATTCCCTATTTTACTCTTTTTAAGATTTATTTATCTGAGAAAGAGAGCGAACATGCACACATGAGGTGGAGGGAGAGAATCTCAAGCAGACTTCCCCGAGTGTCGAGCTCTTGGCAGGGCTTGATCCCAGGACCCATGAGATCATGACCTGAGCCAAAATTAGGGGTCAGGCTCTTAACTGACTGAGCCACCCGGGCACCCCAGCTTATTCCTTATTGAACAGGGATCTTGTGAAAATTCTGTTGGCTTCTTATAGACACCTTATTATAACTTAGGAGGTTTAATAATTTATGCTTTTTTCCCCTTACTTATACTATCTTTCATGTTTCTTGTGTCAGGTGAAGTGAAGGGTGTGCTGTCTTCAGGTCATTGGGGCCATTCTAAACAGACATGTACCTTTACATACAGAAGTTTGACAATGTGGAGTTGAGCAGCTCTCTGATTAGCGAGAACTGTGGAAAGCTGCTCATTTCCTTGAGAAGGACCATCATTAAGTTGTGTGGCAGTGGGATGTAGTAGTAAGGACCTTAATGTAGGATTCAGGAACCATGTGACCCTGGACAGAGCTTTCTGTTCTTAAGTTTTCATCTGAGATGCTTTCTGGCTCCAAAATTTGGTGAGTCCCAGGTTGATTCTTTCCTGTTTTTACAAATTCTGTCTAATCTCATTTCTCCCCAGAGTGATCAAAGTGACCCCTTTGATAAATGACAGAGTGCCCACTAAGTGCTCTTCATGACTTCCTAAATTCAAAATCATTTATTGAACGAGCGCAGGATGAAAGTAGTACATTAAATGCTTTAGAAACATGAAGAAATGAATCTTTCCCATAGGAAGCCCATAGTCTTAAGAGTGTTTTGTTTTTAAATGTCTGTCTTGTATGATGAGGTCAAATATAATAGGTTTCATGAGAAGTAGAAAAAGTAGGTTTCGGTTCAGAAGAAGAAGAGGTTATTCAGATCAACAGATATGGAATGTTGTGTGTAGGTCACTGTGGGTACGGATTGGTATTGAATCTAACTCTCCAATGGTATATAAAATTAATTTCTTTCAGCCTTAATATGTAAAAAGATGATAATGACACCTACCTTAAGAAATTGTTGCAAAGATAATGCATATTAGCACAGTACCTGTCAGAGGGTAAGTGCTTAATAAAGGAGAATTTATTGTTATTAGTAAATAAATAAGGTCTACAGGAGTTTGGGTCTCAGCCATGACTGAGATCTGGAACACTTAAGGGGCCTAGTAAAAGAAGGAGAACTTGAACTGGGCATGTCCTTGAGTGCACTGCCTGTGTTCTCTCAAATAGTCTGTGCTCCTAGGCCTTGGTGGAGAGAGATGGAAGAGAAGGTTGTCACTCTCCTGGCTCCAAGCTTGATTACTGGCCATTGCCCCTCCACTGCCTTTCAGTAAATATTTATTGAGCATCTGCTGAGTATTAGGCTTTGAGGATTTAAAGATGACTGAATTAATAAAGGAGATGACTAAGAAAATAGGCAGTGATAGTACAGGATAAGGGGGGACAAGTAACTTTACAAGGGAGAAATCTGGCAAACACTACCATAGCCAGATAATCACATCAGTGATAAATCATGTTGATATTATGAACTCATTATATAATGAGAATGACACTTTCCCTTTAGTCTTCCTCCCCAAAACCAATAACCTCAGTCTAACCATGAAAAACCATCAGACACACAAAGTAAGGGTCATTCTACAAGCTACAAAAACTGTCAAGGTCATCAAAAACAAGGAACATCTGAGAAACCGTCATAGCTAAGGGAGACTTAAATAAGAGACATGACAACTGAATGAATTATAGTATCCTGGATAGGATCTTGGGACAGAAAGGGGATGTTAGGGAAAAATTAATGAAATCTGAGAAAATAAAATGAGTTTTTTTTTTTTTTAAGTACAGTGTAGTAATATACTCCCCAATGGGTTAGTATTCTTTTATAAACAAAGAACCTTTCAACATTGAGGGACAAAGGATCAAACACTTGATAGAACAATGGGGAAAATACATGATTAGACGGTTTACTAAAAACGGTTCAAAAGTAGACCAGGAGTGAGATACCATTTCTTACCTATCAGACTGGTAAATATTTTTAAAATCTGACAACATGTTTTGTTGCCAGGGCTGAGGCGGTACAGACACTGTGATACATTGCTAGTAGAATGCATATTTGGCAACATCTAACCAAACCGTATACGCACTTACTTTTTAACACAAGAGTTTCACAGATAAGAATCTGTTTTGAGGGTATATCTCCAACATTCTGAAAATACCTATACGCAAGATTATTCAATATAGCACTGTAATTTCTAAATATTGACAAAAACCTAAGTGCTCATACGTAGGAGAGTAGTTAACTCTGGTATATCCCCACCATCTATTAAAAAACAAACAAACAAACCTGGAGATCTCTGAACTGATAGAGTGATATCCGAGACATACTGTTAAGAAAAGGTAAAGCTCAAAGGATTATCTTTGGTATGATATTCTCTTCCTGTAAGAAAGAAAGGGATTTGAGAAAATGCTTGTGTCTGCTCGTTTGTACAAAAGAAATACAGGAAGGATGAGCTAGAAACTAAAGAGCGTAGCTACGTATGGGGTTTTGTGGGACAGAGATGGAGAGAAAGGCACAATGGGGTTGAGGTAACGGATAACGAGGGCGTAATGTTTCTCTGAGGGTACCTTTTGTATAGCCCCGACTCTTAGGACTAGTATTATTTCTCATAGCCTTCATGTAATAAAAAACAACAACAACAACAAAGCAACCAGTATGTGTGAGGGTAGTGGTGGTGCAAAATGGAATACAAACACTAACAAATGAACTCAAGTATTACAAAGGAATAATGTAACTGCTGAAGGGGGTGGGAAAGGAAAGAGCTGTTAGAGTAAAATCTTGACTGGATATTGTGCTGAGGCTCCACGTAAAAAGACTACTTAAATGCTGTAATTTAGTCAGTCAAGGTGTTTCTCGCAGGGTATGACTTTAGCAATTCTGGGACTACTTTTTGTCTATAATAGCATGGACAAGTAAGTAAATATACTACGGTAATAAGAACTAAGTTTCTCACTGTTGGAGAAGAAGCTTTCAGATAAGTGCAGAAGGTTGAAATGAGTCCTATGGTGATAGATTGGAATGAGAGGTATCAGTATAAATTCACAGTTTTTAATATACCTACAGATAGATACAGAAATATAGGTGTGTGTGCATGTGTGGGTTAGTATATACGTATGTATTTCCTAGCTCTGTTGAGAGAGCTAGAAAAACCCCAGTAGCAGTGAGCGTGCCTATTGCCCAGATTTTAACACCATCGTCGAGTAAAAGGAACCAAGGCTCTTTAGAGAAGTGATTGATTCCATGGATGGTGCAGGATGATACAAGATGAGTCTGGAACAGCTTGTGCCACAAAGTGAGGAAGTACTTAAAAAGAAAAGGTGGGGGGAGGTGGGGACTTACACAGGAATACGGGAGCTAACCTGAAGTACTCTTTATGACCAAAGCTGGAGTAATTTGAGGAACACAGAAAGTGATAGTATTGGATTTTAGCCCATAGGATAGAATAATATCCATGGATCCATACTGACATAATCATCCAAATAAATAAATAAATGGAGAAAGACCAGCTTGAACTTGAAGTAAAATTTTCATTAATAAATACACAGGGGAAGAGAGAAATAGAAAATCACCATTAGGCAAACACCACAGTAATAACTTGCAGAAAAGATCCATCAATGGATGCTAAGATTAGTAGGCAAAAATTTAAGATGAAATAGGATTTGCATAGTTCAGAGTATCTCCCCAAGAAGTTTAAATACAAAGGAGATGTTAACTTTTCCAACAGACACCGCCACAACTGACTGATCAAGGTTAACATCACCATTAATAAGTCCTACTAACACCTTGGTAAAATGCACTCAGGGCACAACATCATTTTTCTGCTGTTCTTGCCAAAAATGTATAACTTTACTCCGATAATGAAAAAACATCAGACAAATCCAAGTTGACAGACCAACTACAAAATCAGTACTCTACAAAAGTGTCAGATACAGTTCCTGGGTGCAGTATTCTAGAAATGGTTAGTTCAAGGTGCTGAATATTTTAGTTCTGATCTTTTATATGGTTTTGAATTTTTCTAATTCATCAGTTGTTGGTAGAGGTGTATGTACATTTCTATGACTGAAGAATTGTCCGTTTTTGCCTTTTAATTCTATCAGTTTTTGTTTTTTTGAGGTTTATACTCATTTATAATTGTTATGTCTTCTTGATAAATTGACCATCCTTTGTGGTAGTTGTCAGCTGCCAAAGTGAAGTGTCCAGGTGATTTGAACCTCCCGAGACAGAGTGTAGATGTGGAAATTCATCTTCCTGAATATGGTTTAGGACTTTGAATTAGACTTTTGATAGTTATGGGTCTTAATGTTCACTGAATCCTTTCTCCTTTTCAACATTTAACATTTAATATATATTTGATTACCTACATATTATTAGTGCTGGAAGTTTTTACTCCATCTTTTATTGCAGCAAAAAGCAAAACAGAAACTTGCTAAAACAACTCAATTCCTTTGTTCCATTCTAATCTGTACCTTAAACTAACAAGTTGGCTTGTAAACAGTTTGAAGAAGTTTGAAAACGAGATACACAGAGTTGTAGTAAGAAGTAGAAAATACGGTGTACCATCCTTAACATATTTTGTTGCTCTTGTTAATTTTTGGTGAATTAAATAGTGAATGAATCTATAGTTTTTTTAGAACAGTGATTCGGTATTCTGTCAGGCTGATTAGAGATTAGTGGCATACTGAACTACTGCTTTTATTTTTTTATTTTTTTATTTTTTTTAAATATTTTATTTATTTATTTGACAGAGATAGAGATAGCCAGCGAGAGAGGGAACACAAGCAGGGGGAGTGGGAGAGGAAGAAGCAGGCTCATAGCGGAAGAGCCTGATGTGGGGCTTGATCCCATAACGCTAGGATCACGCCCTGAGCCGAAGGCAGACGCTTAACCGCTGTGCCACCCAGGCGCCCCTGAACTACTGCTTTTAGAAGTTCGACTTAGGCTCCAGTCTCTAAGTTATAATATTCTCATGCATTTGTTAAGCTTAATTATTTTTTCTCAACTCTATTTAGAAGTGTCATAACTAAAAACTGAATAAGGAAAAAAAAAACATATTTCTGCTGGTGCTGTACTGAAGAGAAAATATATCTGCATTGTTTTTATTGCTTTAAGTTGATCTGAAAATTAATTGGACTGGTTAATAATGGACACTGGGATTTTGACTACAGTCACTAACTCCATATATTGACTTTTGTTTGCAGAGTTATTAGTTCTGCAGTGGGAGTTAATGAGTTTATACATAGTGAAATTAAAGTTAACTCAAGAATTTTTAATATTAAGAATTAAGATATTAATAATATCAGCAATAGGATATTAGTGTATAGATTGTACTACCCCTTACCTAGGATGAAAAAGTTACTGAATGTATAGAATTCTTTATGTACACACTGTCCTTGGTGAGTATCTAAATGTAATACCTGTTACTCTATAAATGAAGACCCAGAGTCTGAGAGGGGACCTTGTGTGGTGGCAAGAATATGAGCTAGGAGGGCAGGCATGAGTTTGTGTCTTAGTTTTTTCATTCAATAGCCAAATGACTTTGGGCTAGTCACTTAATTTCTCTGAATTTTATGTTTCCCATGCCTTAAAATAGGGATAAATACTTATAACTTAGGTTTGTTTTGAGGAAGAAACGAGATGTAACATGTGTATTTGAAAGAAACCTGGTGATCAATATGTATTAGGGCTTTTTCCTTCCACTTTTTTTTGTTTCTTGCAGAGTTGGTTCAGGATAATTAATGCTTTTATATATGGTTAGTTTAGCCACCTAATGAAAAACTTAGACTAACAGCATGCTCTTTAAATTTAAATGGAAACAGTTTGGATATTAAAGATTTATTTAATTAGAAGTACTTTTACAAATATTTCTCAGTTGGCTGCATAATAGGCACTTAGTATGTATTTATTAATAACATGTTTATGTTTGCTTCATTGTCAGAAGATGGCCTGATAATAATGTCCATTTATTTCTTTAGATGTAGAAGATCTTTATGAACCAGTGTCAGTCCCATTCTCATACCCCAACGGACTCAGTGAAAACACGTCTGTCGTTGAAAAATTGAAGCATATGGAAGCCAGGGCACTGTCTGCTGAAGCTGCATTAGCGAGAGCACGTGAGGATCTGCAAAGAATGAAGTAATTTATCAATCTTACAGAAAATTAGTTATTTAGATCCCAAAAGTAATACCACTAATAATAAGGTGGAATATAGTAAAACATTTCATGTACTGGAAAGCACAATGTAGGTATTTAATTTTAAATTTATTTTAAGTTACCTAATGATATGCAACATTTTTATATGTTATAGATATAGTTGATTAACCTAAAATTTTGTGGTTTTACCTGTTCTCACATACTTCTTTATAATTACTTTTGTACTAATGGTTATTGTTCTGGGAGTGTTGTCCTCTTGAGTGCTTTTGTTCCTTGATATTGCCTTCCTTTGAATTACTCTGTATCTAATAGATTTCTCCATTTGCTTTTTTTCTCCTGGCTTTTAGAGGGGAGTAATTAATATTTTTTAGGTTTGGGTACAGTACAGTGTTGAAATTTTTGTTTTTAAAGAATCAAAGTATAATTATGTAGTATTTAATTAGAAAACCAGATACATAGGATGGTTTTCTCCAGTGAGTAAATTAGCCTTCTACTGGCTTAGTACTTCACAGAATTTAATGTGCATATGAATCACCTGGGAATTTGTTAAACTGTACGTTCTGATTCAGAGGTCTGAACTAGGGCCTGAGATTATGCATTTCTACCAAGCATAGCTTTAGCAGTTGGATTTATAAGTTGGTTGTCATTCCCTTAGTACCCATTTGATGGTTTGCCAGAATCTCTAGCAGGGAACATAGTATAGCTGATTGTGGTTCCCTTTCCCCGTTTTTGAGATTTTATGCTGGTTAATCTAGTAACCAACAACTCAACTATCTGCCTCTTTGCAATCCTCCCCCATGCATGCATTATAGATTCTTAATATGTTGTGATCAGAGAGGGAATTGAGCTTTAGAGCCACGGTGGGTGGTGGTGGTGTATGTAAATAATTCTCAGTTTGGGTCAACTTTCTGCGCATATAACCCTTCCATGAAATTACATGGTTTCAAAGAATATTAATAGTGTTGAAATATACCACATTGATTCAGCTGCTAAAATAAGATTTTAGAACAATAGAAATAATAAAGTTGAATAAAGATAATGTGCTTTTGTTCAGTTCAAAGATACAAACAGCTATAATCTTCAGTTGGCAGTGTTTTTATGGTTTGCAGAAGGAATGTTTACATCTGGGTTTGAATATGCTGTTCCTTAAGATCCAGCAGGGGGAGCCTTCAGTTGCTAAGGTAAAATGTTGAGTTAGAAGGCTCATCACACTGCATACCCCACTCCCTCCCCTTTCCTCTCCCTCAACCTCTAGCCTTTCCTTTTTTCATGGTCCAATAAACCTGTCTCAAGGGTGTATTTCAAATTGATTACAGACAATTTGCTCAGGATTTTGTGATGAACGCAGATGTCAGAACCTGCTCGTCATCTACTACTGCCATTGCAGACCTCCAGGAAGACGAGGATGGTGTTTATTTCAGCTCATACGGGCATTATGGGATACATGAAGAAATGCTAAAGGTTAGAAAAGAGCAAAAATGCACCAAATCCATACTAAAGGAAAAACAGAATAAAACAAGTTCTTAATATATATATGCTCTAGGAGAACTGGGGTTTTTTGGGGGTTTTTTAGAACTGCTTTTTAAATCTTTGGTGCTTAATCACGCATCTTGAGTTGAAAAGACTACAGGAGCATCACAGTCACTGTAAATTCTGTTTAAGATCATTATTAATTTTTATTATGAAATCTTTACTTTTGCTTAAAATAGAACATTGGAAAAAAAACTGTTTTTCATCTTCTCAAGAGCAAATATTAATTAGGAACAAATAAATTATATGTTTGCTTTTTAATGTACAAAGGAGATAATTAATTTTAGTGTTTTAAATAGCAATATTGACTTCGGTTTGGGCAAATAATTTTTCGGTACAAAGTTTAATTATAAATAATTCTCACAGTTGTCATGGCATAACTTTTTTACGTTTGAAATCATCAATATGTAGAATTTCCTAAATTGGTCAAATCAGGGTTTTAAATTTGGTTGGTTTCAATTTTTATAATGATAATGTCCATATAAAATATAAGTAGATTTCTAGCTATACCTAGTAATTATACATTTGATTATGTTATTATAGATTGTAAAATAGTAAGATGTAATTTTTTAATTCAGTAGAACTAAAAATATCTATAGTAGAACAAGTGTGGGAATGTAAAAAATTTATTGAAAAGGTTAGATGTTCATCTCTGAATTTTAGATGCCACTACCTTTTCTTAAAACCAGCCAACAAAAAATACATTCCTAAATTCCTTTCTCACAAGATTGTTTTATTTTGGAAAGCCCTGAGACTGTGTTCCCCTGACACAGATGCATTTAAAAGAACTAGGGATATTTAATAACATGTATGTATTTTGTTGAGTCAGGTTTGCAAGATCACAGAGTGGAGGTCTGCTGATTAATAGTAATTGTAATTACTTGTGGTCTTTTAAAGCAATGTCATGTCATTTCTCTACTAATGACATGTCACGGTTATGCTTTTTGTTGTCACTTGGGTAATGGCATAGCATTATAAATAACGGTTATCTTATAAGTGATAAATTATTTTAAGTTCAGAGTGAGTTTGTTTAAAAGAAATTGACTTACTCTGTTTTCTTTGTTAAAATTAATTTTATTGTGTCTAGAATTTTTTTTTTTTAAGAAGTTCACTTAAGCCCATGTTTGTCATTTTAAATCACCCCATTAATTTAAATGCCATGAACCTTTAGTGCCTTTGGTATGGAAATTGTGTGGGTTTTCAGACAGATGAAGGTTACTGAGACTCCAAGTAGGTAGTACATAAAAGTGTCCTAGGTATAAGCAGCAGGGAAATCCAGTTTGACTACTTATTTCTAAATGTCTGTCCTGGACATTTGTAGCTGTATATCCATAATTAGAGGATCTTCACACTTGATGGTGTATCTTTAAGTCCTTTTGATGTAAATACAGATTTAAGAAGTTCCAGCTTGAAGTTTCCAGTGCTACCTTTTCCCTTTCAGAGAATCATTTAAGAATCCCTATTAATATAATTTTCCTTGGGGATAACTTGATCAAGTGTTCATAGGAAATAAGGATATATTCCATGCAAAAAGAACTATTTATCCAATTTATATTTTGCTAACTTACATACTGCGGGTGAGTAGGAAATGTTTCATATATCAAGCAATATTCTGTTTCTTATCAAAACAATTCTTAGCTCACATAATCTGTTTAAGGTTGGGCTACTACCAGAATCTCACTTGATCTTTATAAATAATTTAAAATTGAGAAACCATGGATAGGATTTATTTTTATGCTTAGAATTGGCCTTGCTTTTATAGGAAGAGTATTTGGATTTTTGGTTGCTTAGTCTCAGATATTTCAATGACACTATTTTGGCATGTGTTGTGATTATAATTATAAATAAAGGTACTTTGTGATCTTTCTGGAGTTCAGATGAAGATGACATTTTTGAATTTCAGAGATATAGTTGATGGAAGGATGGATTACATGCACTTTCAGAATCCGTTGCCACTTTATCTTTCTGAAGTACCAGTCATTGTTGACTAATGTTGTAAATCCGAGATGCATCACTCTCTTTTTCTCAAAGAAAAATATTGTTTATCCTGGTGAACATTTATCACAGATCGTAGTACCATTAGATAATTTTTCTTTACTGCGTTCTTCTCATTGTATCCCCAGCTAACTCATGCATTCCTTCCACCTTCATGAGCCTGTACATTTAAAACATACTGTTATTTATATACGTAAAATTTGTGGTATGTACTTTTCTGTAGTCTCATTCTTAAATTTTTTTTTAATATTTGTAGGAATAATTCCATGGCATTACTAGTCTTAAAAAATTACGTTGCTTCTTAGTATTGGAGCTCTGATTTTATCTTCTTTTGTGTTTTAATAGGCTGGTGAAAAAGATAATTTTTAAAATTTCTATTACCTTATTTTGTATTGAAGTGTTAGTGTTTTCTTAGAGTACATTTTTTGAACTGGTTATGAGTGCTAGTCTTTTATTTGCTTGCATTTTCACGTTTAGTGAGTTTTCTTTCAATACTTCAGTTATAAAATTGAAGCTCTGCTATGTCCAACACACTCTGTTTGGTATACTTGGATTTTATTGCACCAGGGTGAGCATGTGAATGAAAGCAGATGGATCTGTAAAAAGAGCCGGGATGAAGGACTGTAGTTGAGAGAGCATTGGTGCATGGATTTAGGACAGGCGTTGTGGTGCTCGTGATCAAGTTGGAACAGTGGTAAGGCAGTGTGATTGGCGAGAGCTTTCCAAGTGACTGCCTCCTAGACTGATGTTCACCCAGCAAAAATCACTGGTTGTAGTATAAGATGAGTATAAAAATGACAGATATATGGAATGGTATATATTTTTTAAAAGACTTTTAAAATTGATTAGTTAATATGTGTAAATTTATTTAAGCATTCGATTCTTTTAGTAGTTCTTAAAATAATTTCAGGGAAAGGTTTAATAAACCTGATTTAAAATTTTGTTTATAAAGCAATTAGAAATAATTCCATCAGAAAACATGGAATTAGCTCTGCAATTCCCCGTTTTTTTATATCCTGTAATTCAGTATAACAACTTGGCTTTTAATTTAAGACCTTTATAAGGGTTTGTTGTGTTTTTTTTTTGGCCTAAAATTGTTTTTTGAAGAGTATGGATTACATAAGTTTTGATAACATAGGATTTGCTGTAACATTTCTTTTTACCTAGTATGAAACCCAAAACTAGAATTCCTAATCTATTTTTATTGTGCTCATTTTATTTACTTGGCAGCAGAGGCCCTTACTGCTTAACTTGCAGTCTGTATATATCTCAACTGAAGTAATTTAAAAGGGAATCGGCTTTATTCATGAACTAAAATAAATGTTCGCGTTCAGTGCCTGTCTCGGTCACAGGTCATGTGAGACTCCACAGAGTGTAGAAGTCTCAAATGTGAGCTGCAGGGCTCAAATGATTTACCTTTGGGATTATAGGCTTTTTTAAGCATCATTTCCTACTACAGACATTTCTAGAAACAAAACAGGATTATAAATCAGATAGGTGCTGATCAGTGACTTTCTTAGAAAAACCATACTCGTGTGCCTTCATTTTTTATATGTAACTGTAACTTTTACATTCATATCTTTTGGTTATTTTTCTCCCATATTTTAACATAGCATTTCAACATTTAACAGTAGACTCCCTTTACTACAGGTTGTCAGGCTCTAGATTCCAGGCCCTATTTGAAGGAGTAAAACATCATGTTCAGCTTCTGTTAGCTTTAATTATCAGTTGAAGTCTTGAAATGATAACACATGTCAAGACAAAAATGTGTACATCTTTAAGAACTTAGACCTTATCTGACTTTCATTAATTTTCTTTGTGTGTTGTTGGCATTCCTATTCTTTATTGTTTTCTTTTAGGACAAAAAAACTAAGCTTAGCTTTCCAAGCAAACTATCAGTATGTGATAAAATAACAGATATCTTCCTAGAAATTTTTATATTTTCAATTTATCCTATAAACAGAATGTTTTTCTCTCTCTACTCTAGGACAAAGTACGAACAGAAAGTTACCGAGATTTTATATACCAAAATCCACATATCTTCAAAGACAAGGTGAGTAGCATAAGCTACAGAATTCTACATTTCATGCGAATCTTGGGCAGTAGAAGTCCTCTCTTGGGTCTCATTGTGCTAGCAATTGATTTAGTGTACTCTGGCTTTATTTCGTGGAAGACTTCTATGATGCTTCTCTGTGGTGCAGAATCCTGATAGCAGAAATGTTGATTGGTGCTGTCATTCAGGGTACAAATTTTTTAAATTGAAATTCATTAATTACAGTGACATGGTTTAGTTAAACTTTGCTTATCCAAATTATTTTGCTTAAACCATATTACTGATTTACTGTGATTCCTGTGAATTTCAAATATATCAGATAAGGCCTGTACCAAAGCATACTTTTAGTGATTAATGTGTGTTAATTAGTTAAAAATTAATTTTAAGAAGTTATTATTAATAAGTAGGGTCAAATATTGTAAGGTAGAACTTAGGTGCTTTCTTTTAAGACTTCATTTACCCCTTTATGAGACGCTTTGTATTTTATAGTTAGTCTTAATACCATTTCAGGTTATTTCAAAGATGAAATTTCACACTCTGTGTGTGTGTGTGTGTGTGTGTGTGTGTGTGTGTGTGTGTGTTTGAAATTTGTGTCATTTGTCTTTCCTCCCTTATGAATTGTTTCATTTTTTCTTCTTCACTTCCTTCTTCCCTCACTTTCTATGTTGGCATGTTTACCTAAAAGTTCAGATTTTCTGTTTGTTCTTTCTTGTTGGAAATTAGTCCACTAATTTAGTCAAAAATATTATCATTTCTGCCACATATATACCTTTGTTTGGGAATTTTTCCCCATCCTTTCCACTTCAGGAACATGTATATTGATGGCATATCAGGTTTTTATAACTCCCCTTTCACTTTCATTTTAAAAGATACTTTTCCAAGGTTATTTCATAAACTTTACATGATATTGCAGCAGTGACTAACAATCTTTATATTTTGAAAAACTTCTTTTCCTGATTTGCGTATTGTTTGGAATATAATACAGATTGGCTTTTCATTTTCCGCATCTGTTTCCCAAGAGCTGTGTTTCACATGTGACTTAGCTGAGTTAGACAGTTGAAATTTATATGGTAATCTGATATCTTTGCCAAAGCATTACCTAACACGAAAGGTTTATGATAGTATGTGTTTCTTTGTGTTTACTGATCCCCTATATAGACAAATAGGTGATTTCATTTTTAAAATCTTAGTTTTTATCAGTTCTTTGTACTTAGCTTTTTTGTGTGCTTTTTATATGTTATTACAGCAGAGACTAAGAATTTTTTTATAGTTGGTGTTTATATTTATACCCAAGTGCTGGAACAATTTATTTAATATGTCTAAAAAACCACTTTGTTTCCCATGAAGCAAATATATTACTATTAAAAATTTTGCTTTATATTTATAGTTAGACTGTGCCCAGGTTTGTTTTTTTTTTTTTTTTTTTCATTAATATGTTGTAGAGAAATTAAGCATGTACTGGTCTGGGCATCATTAGTCCTGCCTGGCTTCTCAGGAACCAGATATATAATAATTTTAGAGAAGTGGGTGGATCTCTTTGGGCCTCATCTGTAAAATGAAATCATTTTAACCCCATAAAAAATTTTATGATTTTTTTTAAATTGCAAAAGCACTGTTTTTGAGCCTTTTCATAATACTTTTTGATACAAATACTCTTAAGAATTTGTTAAGTGAAAGTTAGAAGTATCTTTTCTAGTATCTTCGGAATAGACTCTTGTTTTTAGATACTTAAGAATATACTGAAAAGGCATAAATATTTGTAATTAGAAGATTAATCATTGAGAAATTAAGTAATTCTGAGTATTTCTACATGCATGGAATGCATCTTAGTACATCCGTAGACATACACAGTCACTTTCTGCTTCTAGTTTTTATTATAACGGTATTGAGAAATGTTAGGTATATACGTTATACATTCTCAGACAAAATACATGCCCATGGAAAATATATGATGTTTCAGTTATTTTGTGTTTTACTTACTGCTCTTACTGAAGACACTAAATCTGCCAAAGTCAGAAAACAGCTTATTAATAATTTGGGAGTATTTTTCCTTAGCAGTTTCTCTAAAATGCTTTCATTTAAGTTAATCAATGTGTAATTAGTTTTGCTTGGCATTTATGGCTTCTCAAAAATACACTGCAATGTAAAATATTATACCTGCCAATTTTTAATTCCTTAAAACACTTTCAGGGTTTAATTTCTGTAATAAACAATATTAATCTAGAACTTTCATATTTTTAAATGATTTGGGATACTTTCTTATACTATGGATACAGATTTAGAAAATTTAGAAACTATACTATCATATATTTAAGTATCATTTGATTATTTATATATTGCTTTCAAACATGTGTGTCATTGTCACTGTATAATATACCTATAACTATGCAGGGCAAGTATTTATCTCCTTTTGTACATGTAGATATTTGAGACCAGTGGGTTAATTGACTTGCCCTAAAACAGGCAACTAAAACAAAAACAAACCTGAGGGTTTTTACTCTTATTTTAGTGCCCTTAACCCTATGCCACTGCACTTGAAGCACCATTATTTTAAAATAGTATGAATAATTAGGGTGGGATGCATTAGTTATATTTTAATTGACATTTTTCATATTTAGGTCATATGATTTTAGTATGCCATGACAGAATATGTTCATAAAATTATTTAAATCTAATTATTTTTTAAATGTATGAAACAACTTGTTTTTCTAAGTTTTATTACCATTGTTTTTGTTTGCTTTTATCTCCATTAGGTAGACGAATTTTATACAATACTAGCTTTATATCATATTATGTAGTACATAGTAGATTTATTTTTCAAAAAGATGTTTATAATTAAAAATGTGTTTCTTCCTTCCTTCTCTCCCTCCATCCCTCCTTTCTTGCCTTTTTCCTTTATTCCTTTCTTAATATTGTTTGAATTCACGAACCTCCTGTGGAGGCCATATGGTTTCTCAGATTTAATTTAACTTTGGGTGGCATTTAATCGTGTTATCACTCAGTCATAATTAATTTCTATTTGTAGTCCATTGAAGAAATTCACAGTTAGGTGCCTTCACTATGCTTTTGATTATTATCTACAGTTAAATTGATTCACTTTTTTTCTTTTCCTTTTTTTTTTTTTTTTTTTTTAGGAAAAGGAATCAAATTCCTTCATCATTATATAAAATAACATTATTCTGTCATCATTTTTACCTTCCTTTGATTCTATCAAGTTTTAAGTTTCAGTTTATTACCTAATTTTGAGCTAGGTGTAATAAATAATTCATATATAATTTAAAATATTTTTTAAATACAGCCTTAGAAGCAGATTGGCCTATGTTTGCATGCTTGCTTTACAAATTACCAGCTTTATAATCCTGGTCCCGTTCCCTTCCCTCTCTGAAGCTCTCTCACGTTCCTCATTTGCAAAATGAAGATTAAGTAAGACTTTTATATATATATATGTGTATGTATGTACATAAATTATGTGTGTGTGTGTAGTGTTACAAAAGAACACATACTTTAATTGGGGTATATAATATATATCGTTCTGTATTTAGCTTTCTTCATTCAGCAACTTTTCTTAGAGATGATTCCTTATTAACATTCTTTTAGTGGTTCATACGTCCAATGTAAGAATGTCCATAAGTTTTAATTTTTAATACTAGAAACAATTCATATAAAAATATAAAATATTTAAATTTGTTTTTAATATATGTGAGAGTATAATAATAAGATAAATTCCTAGCAGTGGACTTCCTGGGTCAAAAAAGGTTATTTATACCTTGGATGGTATAAATAGTGCTGCTAGCCTGTCTTTCCATAAACACTATGTGATTGTTGATATTCCCAGTCACCGTTGCCAAATACTATGGTATCAAACTTCTAAATTCCACACTGACTTTTTATGTTTAATTTTTTTTAATTTAAGATTTTATTTATTGATTTGACAGAGAGAGACAGCCAGTGAGAGAGGGAACACAAGCAGGGGGAGTGGGAGAGGAAGAAGCAGGCTCCTAGCAGAGGAGCCTGATGTGGGGCTCGATCCCAGAACGCTGGGATCACACCCTGAGCTGAAGGCAGACGCTTAACGACTGTGCCACCCAGGCGCCCCTATGTTTAATTTTTTAATTTTGCAAATATCTTAGTTTCTGGAAACTTATCCCTTAGATCGTGTTATATATTTTCCATTTTTATTTTATGTCACATAATATTTCAAACTAATGTACTATAAGCATGTATGCTATTATGGTATTTTCTTGCTGTTATGGTTAATACATTTTATTTGTAACTTAAGAAAATGTTTTAATTTCATTTGCAATAATGTATAGTTTCCACCTTAAAATCCTTAACTTTTTTGTATGTTAAAGTAGTTATGTTAAAACATGCTGACTCAACTCAGATGGGGCACATGTTCAGGAAACAGATTCACCCTATGAAAGCATCTGGGCCTTGTCTTTCTTGGAGGGGCACAGGATAGGAGACACAGAGTAGTAATCTTTTGACAACTTTATTTCTTCAATAAAGATCAGGCTGTTTAGATTTTCTCTCTTTTGGAGTCAGTTCTGGTAAATTATGTTTTCAAGATACAATGGAATGAAGCACTCCACTCTTAACAGTAAACAATACAGAAGATAAAACACATACGAACAAACTTAAATAGTGTGCAGGGCTTGTATGAAAAAAACTTTTTTTAAATCTGAAGAACATGATAGATGATTTAAACAAATTGAAAGACTGTTCTTGAGTAGCAAAACTCAAATTGTCCATTTTCCCTAAATTAACTTAGAATTTTAGCTCAATCCCCATAAAAATACTAAGACTTTTTTTTTTTAAACCTAGATAAGTTTATTCTCTTGTTCTTACGAAAAAAGAAATACACAAAATTTCCCAGAAACACTGTGAAAAAAATTTTGCAGTGAGGGTGGACCAGCCTTACTTGATACTAAATTATTCTGTAAAGCTTCTGTAATTAGAATAGTTACTGGCACATGATTATATAAACTAATAGAGCAGAATAAAAATCCAAAATATATACAGAAATTTTACTTAATGCTCAAGGTCCCTGTCTGAGTCCATTTAGGTTGCTGTAACAAAAATACCATGAACTTAGTGGCTTGTAAACAACATAAATCTATTTGTTACAGTTATAGGGGCTGGGAAGTCCAAGATCATTGCACTAATTCCAGTGAAGCCCTGCTTTGTGGTTCATAGAAATGCCTTCTTCCTCCAGAGAGGAATCTGTCTGGGGCCTCTTTTGTAAGGGTAATAATTCCATTCATGAGTGTTTTTCCCTTATTATCTAATTACCTCCGAAAGATCCTCATTTCTAATACCATTACTTTTGGTTAGGATTTCAACATATAAATTTTGGAGGGATGCAAATATTCAGATCATAAGAGTCAGATATCAGATTAGTAGGGGAAACACAGACTGTTTAATAGCATGTTGGAACAGTTGGTTAGCCATCTGAACAGAAGTAAAGTTGAAACCATACTTGTTAGTATATACTATGATAAAAACAAACTATATTAATGAAACCATAAATATACTAGAAGGAAATGTATGAGGATGAAATAGGGAAGAAGATGGGGAGGGTCAGTCTAATTATGATCAAAATCCAGAAGGAAACCATAATTTCTACATAACAAAAGTCACTGTAAGGTGAATCAAAAGACAAAAGTATATGCTGAGAGAAACATTCCAAGTTATAGAGGTCTAAGCTCCTCAACTTACAAATAACTGTTATTTGACCAGATTTGATAAGAAAATTTTGATTAGAAATTTGATAAGGAAAAAAAACCTAACAACTGGAAAAATAGAGAAAGGATATAAATACATAGTTTAATAAAAAAGAACTACAGATGGCTCTGCAACATAAGGGATGATGCTAAACCTCATGATAATGGAAATGCATGTTTTAACTAGACCAATATAGCATTATTTTGTACTTACAAGATTGGCAAAAAGCCAAAAGTTTGATTGTATGTTCCATAGGCTAGTCTCACCTGTAAGGACATCAGCACTTAAACATTGCTGGTTGAATTGTCCTATTGAAGATAATTTACTTGATTATGTCTACGACGATTACAAGTATGTATATTCTCTCTGACACAGTGTTTTCACTTTTAGGAGTATATTCTATAGATTTACTCATGTGTGAATTGGGTTGAGTATAAGGTTATTTATAGCTTTGATTATCATAGTAAAATTTCAGAAACTGCCTAAATGTCTATCAGTAGAGAACTAGATGAGTAGATTATATGGAATCCTATACAACTGTATGAGAGAAAGAAGTTCTGTGAATTGATATGGAAAGATCTCTACGTTACATTGTTAAGTACAAAAAGCAGCATGTGGCGAGGGCAGTGGGGATCCTTCCATTTGTGTAAAAAGGGGAAGAAAAATGTATTGCATTATATTTGCATGAGAGTCTCTTGAAGGATAAATAAGAAATATAGTTTTTGATGTTTAAGGTATGTGATTGTATTACCTAGTTGAAGAATAAAATAGTTCTTGAACAATTTAATAAGTTCTTAATTCTAGTTCTGTTTTTCTTACGGTAGCTTCCCATTACTCAGAATAAAATCCAAAAGTTCTATGTGATATGGCCCCTTCTTAACCCCTGACCTCACCTCCAAGCAACCTTTTCTCACCCAGCTTAGCCACGTTGGTCTTGTTTTGCCCGATATTTTGTGCCTTACCTTTAATATCCTCCATGGCCAGAAGACACTCCTCTAGATCCCTGCATGGCATGCTCCTTTATTGCCTTCAGTTCTGTGCTCACTTGTGTTACAAACATATTCACAGACCTATTTAAAATTCTGAAAAGATGTATCCCCTCTTCCCTGCTCTAACCTCTACTCTGGTGCCTAATTTTTCTTTATAACACTACTACCTGACATTATTTTATATTTGTTTATTCATTCGTCTTCTCCACAAGATGGTAAGCTTCATGAAGACAGGGACTTGGTCTTGTTTGTGGCCGTATCCCATCACTGTGATCAATGCCAGCTCTTAACTGCACGAATATTTATGGGAGAATACTGAAATCATTTCATATTTTGGGGTAAATACATAGGATTTAGACCATCAGTAATGAAAGACTTAAGGCACTTCAGTTTTCAATAAGTTCATAGGATAGCAGACCTCTGAGTACTTTGCTTAATGTGTGTCCTCAGTAATTTGTTTTTCTCTTTTACTGACGAGCAGGTTTCACTATACTATACTGGAAATAACATGCAATTCTTGATTTAGAAATAATTGCTTTTTACCTGTCCCCAGTATCATCATAAACTTTGATTCTTATTACTTTCACCAATGGTAATGAGTATCATTTTTATTTTTATTTTTTAAAGATTTTATTTATTTATTTGAGAGAGACAGATAGTGAGAGAGAGCACAAGCGGGGGGAGTGGGGGAGGGAGAAGCAGGCTCTCTGATGAGCAGGGCTTGATCCCAGGACCCTTGGATCATGACCTGAGCCGAAGGCAGACACTTAACCAACTGAGCCACCTAGGTGCCCCGTGTATCATTTTTGAAACTTATATTTTGAAGTTCTGAATTCTAGAAGCCAATTTATTTTTGTTGAATCTATTGTTTAAATGAGTTGAATATTTAATTTCGGGAATGGAGGGGCTATGACAATATTCTACATCTAGAATTCCTTTATAAACATTTTTTAGTTGTATTGGATCAGGCTATCTTGCTTAAGTTAATTTCTGCCTTTCAAACTTGAGAAAGTTTATTTCTGCTAAAATTTAGAATTACTAAGCCTAAATAAGAGCATACATACAGTAGGGAAATTAAAAACAGAATACTTCCCTATTAAGTCTATAGAAACTGTTTATTTCATATAAAACATCTCTTAATTTACGTTGTTGCTTCTGATTGTAGCAGAATATGGCCAAATATGCTATTGAGAATGTAAAACAACTGGGGTGCCTGGCTGGCTTACTCAGTAGAGCACAAGACTCTTGATCTTGGGGTCATGAGTTCAAGCCCCATGTTGGACATAGAATTTATGTACCCCTCCCAAAAAAGGAATTTAAAACAACCCATTGTAATGATACCTTCAGTTTCTTCTAATAGAAATTACTTCCAGTTGATCTGTAAAATTTTAAAATTTCGTGGTCTGTTCCTTGCCAGTAATGTCATAATATATGAATAGAACTTAAAATACTAGACCTTCTCGATAACATGTTTTTTTTATTACACCAGGTAGTTTTGGACGTTGGTTGTGGAACTGGAATTCTCTCTATGTTTGCAGCTAAAGCTGGGGCAAAGAAGGTTCTTGGAGTTGATCAGTCTGAAATACTTTACCAGGCAATGGATATCATAAGGTAGATGTATTTTAAGGCTTGATTTAAGATTATTTTTAAATATGATGATTAACAGGTCTTCTTGTCTTTAATAGCTGTCTAATGCAGAGTCAAGACATGTGTCTTTTAGTAAAAATTCATTCCAGAATAATAAGATTTTAGGTTAGATTGAGCTAGGCATGTTTGAGCTATGAACAATCTTTTCATAGTTCTCACTGATAATTATTTTTATACAATTTCCTGTTTTTCCATTTATGGCTATAAATATGCTAATTATAATAATACAAAATTAGAAATCATTGACATATAGGCTAATATTGTTAGAGCACTCAACAAAACTGAATATTTATTTCAGTAATATTTCTGTTTGCAAAGAGCAGTCAGACTAAAGACTAAAGGTTATTTTTTTTCTTTTTTACAACACTAACCTTTGTGCCTCCTTCAAATTAAAATAATTCCAAAATGACTACAAACAAAGCAGAGTGGATTTAGTTTATCCCCTAAAACTTAATTTTGTTCTCTAAAAATGTCTCCTCTCTTTGAGGAATTAACTTAGGTTAATGGATCAAGGATTGACTTTACAATTGGCCTATGTCATAGTAAGAAGGCCTTTATTTGAACTATAGCTTATAGAACTAGATTTCTTTAGCTGTGTACTTAACAAAGTACCTTGTACTTGGAACTTAGGAGTAATTTTCAGAGTAAATAACTAATAGGGGCTTCTCAGCAGTTCCCTCCGCCTGGGCTCCTCCCTGTTTTATTGAGATATAATTGTCACATAACATTGTATAAATTTAAGATACACGATGTATTGGTTCCATACATTTGTGTATTGTAAAAGGACTACCACCATAGCATTAGCTAACACCTCCATTGCATCAAGTAATTACCATTTCTTTTTGTGTTGAAAACATTTAAGATCTTTCTTAGCAACTTTCAAGTATATAAATACAATATTATTAATTGTAATCACCCGCATACATTAAATCCCCAACAACAGTTCTTAAATGGTCCTCTCATTGATACTTACGTTCTGTTCTTAAAATTGATTAATATTAATACCTTCTTATTAGTATTAAATTTAAATAAAATTATGTAAGATGTTTAAACTTTTTAGAAATTATTGCATAATGTAGAAGTGTAGTGTTGTGATTCAGAGTACAAGGTTTGAGTCAGGATTGGTTCGAATCATCATTCCCACTAACCAGTTATTTGAACTTCAATTAAATTATATCTAACCTCTTTGACACCTGCTGTTTCACTGTCAAAATAAAAATAATAATGAATACCTCATATGATTATGAGCAGGGTAAGTTATAAGATATACATATAAATCTCTTTGGCATATTGCTTGGCACATAATAGGTATTCAGAAGTTAGCTACTATTATTATTAACAAGTGCCAAATTAATGTTAATAAAAAAACTACATTGATCTTGCTTAGATTTCTCATAGTTCTGAGTTTGTGGTTATTATTTTCATACTGGAGAAAATGGCATATGTGTTGCATGTATGTATATAGGCAACTCTGTAATCTAGTAGTTTTTCCTAGTTCTTAGGATACCAGTAAGGACATCATCATCATTTTTGGGTTTCCATAAAGAACACCCTCACTTACTTGTGCATTGCCATCCAAACAAATATGAGAACCAGTGTTTTAAAGAAGAGATTGTTTTAGAAGAATTATCAAAAATTTATTGTTGATAGGAAGATTATGGTAAGATATTTCTATTTGAAGCTCTAATCTTATAAAAGACCATGTACATTTACATGTTAATTTTCATTTTTGGTTTCTACAAAGTGAGACTAGATGTGCTCTCATTTTAGTTCCTTTATGGAAGAAAAGGAAAAGGATAGTGATAACACTCATTTTATTTTGTATTGTTTTGTTTTGTTTCATTTTATTTCACATAGAATTCGTAGTGACTTTTTAGACATATCTTTATACAATGATTATATTCACATTCATTGTATATAAAATTTGGTGCTACAGTGTATGGAACTTTTGCATAAGGGCATTTATTGAAAATGCCTTAGCATTTGGTTTTAGGTACTTCATTTTAATAATAAAAATTGCTAACATTAATTTCGTACTCTGTTGAATCTCCTTTGAGGTACATATAATTACAGTATATGATTACCCTTAAGAAATTGTGGCAGAAATTAAGTAAGTCTCCTTATTTGTAGTGGAGCCAGATTTAGATCCCAGGCAGCCTGACTCCATAGTTGATCCTCACAGCTAATTTACTGTGCTGTATCTCCATTTAACTACTTACAGGGCATGTGTTCGTTATATTCAATAGTTTGCTTTACTTAGAACTGACAGAGTTTGAAAAATCAGACCTTTTCGCTTTAGATAAATTTTGTTTTGGATAAGCCAATATTATACTGTTTCTTCAGAGATATTGTCCTTTGCCTCTTTTATATTGTGAAAAAAAATAGTTATTTCCATAGTGTCTATAAGCATTTCTCCCTTGTCTTCCATTTACAAATTTGAAACTTACACTGTTGGGTAAAAGAACTTCTGTTCTTCTATTTGTGAATGTCTCTCTAAAAGGATATGCAGGGGGGTGCCTGGTTGGCTCAGCCGTTAAGCATCTGCCTTCAGCTCAGGTCATGATCCCAGGGTTCTGGGATCGAGCCCCGCATTGGGCTCCCTGCTCGGTGGGAAGCCTGGTTCTCTCTCTCTCACACTCCCCTTGCTTGTGTTCCCTCTCTCGCTGTCTCTCTCTGTCAAATAAATAAATAAAATCTTTAAAAAGGGGGAGATAGGCAGGAAACAGTTCACTGTTAATATTCCCACAATTTACTGGCTCATTGTTCTACCAGTTGAGGAAGCAATATAGCATATTTCTCTCAGCATCTGGAATCCATATGACTTGATTTCTGGTTTCGGCTTTTTGATTAATTAGGTATATAATAATGGGCAAATTACTTTAATCTCTGGTTTCTTCCTTTATAAAATGAGGTTGATGATGGTAACTCTCTCATAAGATTGTTATAAGGATTGAATCCATTTATGGTCCTTTACAAAGTGGCTGGCATGGAGCTGCTTACTAAATTTTAGCAGTAATTGTACTAGTATTAATTCATAGTAATAGTGGTACGTTTAGCTTGGCACCAGTGTCTCAAATGATATTTTATATTTTGTTGGTTAGGTTTCTAAAATAATCATTTATTGTAGCTATCCCCCCAAAATATGATGACTCCCTTTCTGCATTTTTTTTCCGTTGTTCACAGTCTACTCTCTTATACCATTAAACTTCAAGCTTTGGCCAGTTTTATTCTGTACTCACTCTCTTCCCTTGAAATCTACTCCCAACTACTCTTTTTTTTTTTTAGAGAGGGAGCTCACGTCATGTGTTCATGGAGGGGAGGGAGGTTGGGAAAGATAGAAGGGCAGTGAGAGAGAATCTCAAGCAGACTGTGTGCCAAGCACAGAGCCTGACCTGGGACTGGATCTCATGATCCTGGGATCATGACCTGAGCCGAAGCCAAGAGCCAGACACTCAGCTGACTGAGCCACCCAGATGCCCCCTCTCGACTTCTCTTATACTTGTCTATTACTGTATATTGGAGCTTTCTAGAATTACCAGTGAAAGCAACTCTTCCTATTTGCAGGCTGTGAGTTGTCTTTGCTCTTCTGAGGCTGTTTTGTCAGAGATCTGTACGCAGCAGAATTCTTATAAAACTCTGTAAGCTTACATCTGTAAAAAAAAGCACTTTAAATTCTAAGAGGGACACTTAAAATGCATTTTTCATTACTTTCAAATATATTTAGTTTACAGTCCTTGAATTATGTTCAAAATATGATAAAATAATTTGTATCCCTTTATTTTAAAAAGAGATCTATTATTTCTAAAGAAATGAGTTTAGAATGGAGTAGGTACTGATTTTAATGTATACTGACATGCGTATTAGGGCTTATATATAATATATATCATATATATATATATATATATATCATATATATATTTGGGCTTAAGAAGAAGGTTAGGCTTGCAGTTTTGAGGTTGCAGACATGAATAAAGTAGAATATGGGTTTTCAAAGATGTTATATTAGCAGGGGCAAATAGTGAAATACAGAAGGAATGAAAGATTGTTTCTTATTCCTGCTGTCATACTCTCAACTCTGCAGTGAATGATCATTTTAGAAACATAAACTTACCTAAGGATAGCAAAGCTATTGAATTTGCCAGACAGTTGTATACTGTGTTCACCCTCAGGAAGCAGGAGTAGCTCCTGGTAATATTTTTACGATTACTCAGGCTGCCTTTGGCTTCTCATTGACTCAGCCATGGACTAGCTCATTATTCAGACTCTGCATATCATTGCAGAGGAGCTTTCATGAGAAGGTTGAACCATCATACAGCTACAGTGCAGTACTTCTAGTCTCACTATGACATCAAAGATGCAATCTTTTATACTGCCTGTATCTAGAATACTGTTAGAAATGAAACATTAATAAAAGCCTAGAGAATATTTGATCTGTTGTCATGTTTATGTAAGTGTCCTCTAGATTCTAGGACAGGAGCTATATTTTCTTAATCTTTTTATTCTGAACACCTAGCAAAGTGTCTGATTCAGGGCTGATGCTTAGTAAAGGTCTTTGAGAGAATGAACTTAACATAATGATTTTAAAGATAGTGGTGACCCCTATATCAGATTTGGAACATGATCACAAAATATACCAGGATAAATTCTTGAAGTAAGGATATTCCTTCATATTTTGCTTCTAAATTTAATAGAAATAACATAGAAGAGTGAATTAAAGCTGCAGAGAATTTTGAACTGCTGATGAGGCTAAAATGGTGAAAACATATTTGCTGCTCAAAAACCATAGAATTCTAATGAAGGTGATCAAAGCACTGTACAAGAAAGTTAAATTCATTTCTTCTCCCACCCCTCCAAAGCCTTAATTTCCTGTCCACTCAGTGATCCTGTTTTGAAGGTCTCATGACTACCCACCAGTCCAGTGGTTCACTGGGAAAACTCCTAAAACTCAATATAAAGTTGTATTCACAGTTAAGATTTATTATAGCTTTATTTATTTATTTATTATAGATTTATTGTATTTATTATATAAAGACATAGTTCAGAGACAGCAAGAAGGTATCCATCAGTAAAGAGGTCATGTAGAGGCTCTCAAGTAATCCTTTCTTTGCAAGAGTCACACAGATGTACTTTTCTCTCTAGCTGCAGACCTGTCTACCCAAGGAAGTTTGCTCGAGTCTTAGAGTCCATAGTTCTCAAAGAGAGCTGGTCATGCAGGCGCCTGCTCTGTGACCCCCCCATGGTGTAAATGCGTGTCAGACACCAGGTGCACATCAGGAATATTCATGTTTACTTTGAACATGCTGTCATCCTGGTTTATCTTGATCCAGGGCTTGGGGCGTATAGAATATCATCATTACCCAATAACTATGTGAATGTTCAGGAGTTTCATTAGAGTTTGCTCAAGAATTATTGCCACGGTTACAGAGATAAGACCTGAGAGAATAGAACTGCATCAATGCTTTTCTCATGCATAAAAATTGAAAACCTAGGATTCATACTTGACCTTTGCTTCTTTTTTACCAACATTCCTGTTGGAGAGAATTCTGTTAGCTGAGAATCCTTAAAGTTTCTCACATCCATTCCTTGTCTATCATTGACGTGTCTTGAATCCGTGTCTTAGTTCACATTCTTACATTTCTCACCTGAACTCATACAGCTGCGTGTAACCGGCTCGGTTATTTGTGCTTTGCCTTTGCCTCCCAGTAGCTGTCATCCGTTCTCTCCAGGGCAGCCAGACTGTTTTCCTTGCTCAATTCTCTTCCCCTCTAAAAAAAGAAGGGGGAAAAGGACGTGTTTTGTATTGGGAGAACATAAGAGATGATAAAGAAGAAACTAAAGATTACCTGTGATCCTAGGATGAGAGATCATTATCCGCATTTTGTAAGGCGTTTTAAAGCTTTAGGTCAGGAGATGAAATACACAGAAATGTATGTTTTTCCAGAATTTCAGCTACTCAAGGTTAGACAGGGACTTTTCTCTCTCTCTTTTTTTTTTTTTTACTACCAGGAAGGGTAATGTGACACATAGTAGGTATTCAATTTAAATATTTATTTAATGAATGAATTTATACATTAATGAATTTTCAAGAACCAGGACATCAAACATTCAAAGGTAAATCAGCATCAAACTTGAAAGCCCATTTTCTCAGCTTGAATCCAGACAATTCCTTTCATCATTTTTTTTCATTGTATTAGAACCTGAGTTATTGCTAATTTTAAACAATAAACGTTCTCAATGTTAGTAATTCCACAGCTACACACCTGTAAACACAAATGATATATTTGGGAGGGAGACAGTTCATTGTATTCAAGGAATACAAGCCTTATTCTGACTCCATGTCTGGGGCCTGCATCTGAAATGATCTGCCTGGTAGTATTTATTTTTCATGGGATGTACTTACATCTGCCCTTTGTCTCAAATGGTTAAGAATCCTTGTTTTTTGGGGAGGCTCAGTCTGTTGAGTGTCTGCCTTCAGCTCGGGTCATGATCCCAGGATTCTGGGATCGAGCCCCACAATGGGCTCCCTGCTTGGTGGGGAGCCTGCTTCTCCCTCTCCTTCTGCAGCTCCCCCTGCTTGTGTTCATTCTCTTTCTCTCTCCCTGTCAAATAAATAAAATCTTTAAAAAAAAAAAAAAAAGAATTCTTGTTTTTTTGTTTGCATTTATGAATGGAGGACTAGATTTTTTAATAAAGGTAGCTGGAATATGTTTTGTCTCTGAGGGGAGTGGAGGGAGACCTCCCTTTCTTCTGTTGATTTTTCAGTGTCACTTCTACTTTGTATACCTCTTAACTCCAGGGCTCTGTGTTGTAAAGAATGGCTTCCACCTCCATTCTAATCTCTGCTTTGTGCACCAAGCACTGGAGCCTTCTTGACAAGTTAACCAGTACAATTTAATCCCCCTTTTTCTCCCACTAAATTATCAGAATCTTTGCTTCTTTGATATCACCTTATAAAATCTTTATGCATTTATCAATTTGTTGTATTTTACATTGCTTTATTGTCATTTCCGTGTGCTTTGGCAACAAAAGGGAAGTATCTGTGCTTGGATGCCACAGTGAAATGAAAGCAAAGTAATATTATGTAAGCCTTACCCATTTTTATATCAGGATATACCCTCCGTGCCCTTCGCTAGCACTTACGTATTCTTCTAGATGAACTTTGTAATTATTTTGTCACAAACTTTAAATGCCACTGACTTGATTAGAGGTCTTCATTGCATGAACTTACATGATGCTTTATGCTGTTCGCATTTGTCTCCCTACTAGACCATGTTCCTCTTTGGACCTAGACCAGGTCTTTAATCTAAGTCACATTGGACAGAAGTACATTCCACATTTGATCCTGTGTTTCCCATTCTAAAAAATCCTGAAAGGACTTTTTACTGCCTTTAAATAAAATCTAGACTCTCTAGTATCACTTGTACCTCTCACCTTTGTCACTGTATACTTCTTGTAGCTCTAATCATAATGAACTATTTATAGAGCCTCAAATTTGCCATATATATGTCTTTGTGGGTGCTCTGTCTTCGTGGTTAAACTCAAGTGTCCCTCACTTACTTAAGGGCTTTTTATATAAGCTTCTGTGATACCCTGTGCTGTTTACTGTTCTGTCTCCCTTAGACCATGTTCTTAAGTATGTGGACTGTCTTTCATCTCTGTATGTCCAGTAAAAGATAATTAGTCGTGCTGATGTTCTGTATCATGAAACAAAAGTTAAATTCCTACTTTTATGATAGAATGACCAATACTTTCCATCTTATTTCCTAACAAAATTTTCACTCAGAAAAATAGATGATTTCAGTACGTATTGGATTAAGACACTTACTTAAGGGGTGCCTGGGTGGCTCAGTCGTTAAGCGTCTGCCTTCAGCTCAGGGCGTGATCCTGGCGTTCTGGGATCGAGCCCCACATCAGGCCCCTCTGTTGGAAGCCTGCTTCTTCCTCTCCCACTCCCCCTGCTTGTGTTCCTTCTCTCGCTGGCTGTCTCTATCTCTGTCAAATAAATAAATAAAAATAAAATCTTTAAAAAAAAAAGACTTACTTAAAATACCCTTCTTATTATAGTGTCATATTTCTATAGATTAAAGCAGTGCTAGTTTCTGAGCAGGTGATTCTAGAGATGGAATTCATTTGGCATGTTTTTATGCTAACGAAAGGTTTAGTGAGTAGCCACTTGAGAAAAGTCAGTAAAATGTGTAGTTTTTTTCATGAATGGGAAATCAGGTGGTGATTAAGATGAGCAGTCTCAGGAAAGAGGTTATCTGTGTGAATATCTGTGTTGAGCTGTTTAATACAGAATTACTGGGAATTACGGCCTTTGTCTTTTTTCTGTATATTGCCTGAAATCTTAATCTTTCCTGTTATATTTATATTTGAACAAGTAATTACTGATGCAAGTAGGATTATGACTTGTAGCAGACAATAAACAGCCTGAGCAGATGGCCTCTTACAGAACACATCTTGTTTCAGCATTAGCATTCGGAAGGTATTTCTAGACAATGGGAACATTTTTGTTTCCTTTGAAGTGTTTGTAACTGTTAGAGCTTTAATAAATATTTCAGTAAATAGTAAGCAACTACAGCCGTTTTATCAGAAAGAATTTTATCAAGTACTTATTTGGAAAAAAAAACCCAAATATGATAAAGCATCCCTTTTTTTAAACTTTTGTGTGAAATATATATATTGAAAGTGCATAAATGTAAATAATGTTATATGCATAAGTATGCATAAATAACAAGAAATAGAACATTACCACCCTATAGATCGAATCCCACCCACCCTCCTTTTGCCCTTTTTCAGTCAGATGCTGCCCTTGCCTGATTGAGGAGTTACCATCTTGACTTTGATAGTAATTACTTCTTTTGTTTGTTTTATACTTTAATCACATCACCATCCATTTAAGATAGTTTAGTTTACTCAACTCTGATTTTTAAATAAATGAAATGTATTATGCATTCTTTTTGTCTAGCTTGTTTGGTCAACACTTTTTTTTTTTGGCGTTCATTCATGGTATGTATAACTGGAGTTCATTCATGTTTATTATTGTAAAGAATGCTGTTGATGACTATATCACAATTTGATCTGTTCTTGATGGACATTCTTTAGATTTTCCAGGTTAGAGCTATTATGAAAAATTCTGTTACAAACTTTTTGTACACAACGGTTCTGGTTTGTATTGTCTTCCTTTTTTTTCCAGCTGGTCTTATAGCACCTCATTGCAATTTAAATTTGCATTTCTGTGATTATTAATGAGGCTGAGCACCTTTTTAGGTGATTATTGGCCATTTCAGTTTCCTGAAAGTGAAATATCTATTGATATCTTTTCTCAGATTTTTGTTGAGTTAGATCTTCTTTATTTGTAGGCGATCTTTGTATTTTTTAAATTTTAGTTGTTTAGAGGTTTTATATAATGCAGATGTCTTCTCTCATTCTTGTGTGCCTTTTCACTTTCTTCATAGTGTCTTTGATGTACTGAAATTCTCAATTTTCACATAGCAGCATTCTTGTTTAAGGCTGTTTGTGAGCTGAGTAAGAAACCTCATTGAGGTATTCGCCTATATTCTGTTGTAAATACTTTATAGTTGTGCTTTTTACATTTAGGCCTGTAATCTCTTGGGCATTGTTTTTTGTATATGGCATGAAGTAGTGATCCAGTTTTATTCTTTTTTTTTTTTTTTCGGTAATCTGTTTAAATGACCTAGTTGTCCCAGTTTCACTTATTACAGAGACCATTCTTTCCTCTCCTCTTTGCAGTGTCATTCATCTTTGTCAAGAATCAAGCACCCATATATGAGGGCAATATAACCTTTATACTGAAGTTCTATTAAGGCGGTAGAACAGAAAATTACAGGTTACTCATTCATGAACATATATGCAAAAATCTTAATCAAAATATTAGAAAACTAATTGAGCAATATATTGGAAGGTAAAGTTTATCCCAAGAATATAGAGTTGGTTAAGTATGATAACATCAGCCAGAACAGTCTATTGAGATCATCAATAGATGCAGAAAAATGGTTTAATAAAATTCCATCTCCATTTAATATATAAATGTATTACAATTCTTAGCAAACTAGAGGTGAAAAGGAATGTCCTAACATGATCTATAGTATCTACAAAAAAACACAAGCCCTGTGGGCAATATCTTGATGAAGCATGGAAAGCATTTGCTTTAAGGTCAGAAACAAGACAGAGATACCTGCCATCACCTCTTCTGTTTAACTCTGTAAAGGAGACCCCAGTACAGCAAGGCAATAAAAAGAAAGCTATGAGAATTGGAAATGAAAAAAGAAAACTATTCATATTCACTAATGGTATATTTATGGATATGGACTTCAGAAATAAACTATAAATAAATTATTCCAATAATAAAATTATCAAGATGCTTGAATACAAATTAATGTACAAAAATCAATTGTATTTTTATAAGGAACATGAAACACTTAGACGTTGGAAATTAAAATATATCCAAGTGTATTGTTAATATTTCTAACCTCCCAGATAATGCAAGGACATTAAGCCACTTTTAATGGAAAATTCACCCACAGGTTGAATATCCCCCAGTAAAGGTTGTGCATAAATCGCGAGTCAGCTGTTTTAACTTCTTATAACATTTTCTGCAATAATTTCTGCTAAGAATAAGCCTATAAAGACCGTAATGACCCTACTAGGATATGAACCATCCTCTACAAAGCTTGTTACTAACTCCTTAGTAGAGGCCTCATCTAATTCCTCTTTTTCACACTGTTTTTCCAGAGCCATCTAAACTATTGTTCTTAGTGGGCTGGTTTTTGTTTCCTCCATTTTTTCTTTTGTTGATCCCCCCTCCTTCTTTTGTATGTCAGCAACATCATGCAGTCCCATTCTTGATAATTAAAATAATCAGATACTACCTCTTGATTACATATTACACGGTTGCATAAAATGCTCAAGAATGAGGAGTCACTGAGTTCCACATCTATCATCATCTCTGTCAATACCATTCAATTATATTGTTATTGTAAAGCCAGTCTAAGTTTACTTGCACTCTCAGCATTCCTTCTGCTTTAGAGGACTCTCTGTGTGTTGGGAAGAGGGCAGAGCACTTACCCTCATGGGGTAGGTACACCGTAGCCCAGCTTTTACTTACTGAGCCGTTTAGTTGTTATACCACTAGAAGCACCTGTTCACCACAACACAGTGATCTATCATCAACCCAAATAATCTTTTCTACTCTGTTGTATGTAAAATAGTGATGCATCCTCCTGATTGTCCGTGCCAGTAATGATTCACTAGGCTTTTCTGGTATGTCTTTGTGAAATGCCCTATTTCTTTCACAAAATACTCTCAACACTCAGGAGTCCTCTGACCTTGTCCTCCATCTACCTGTATGATCTTTGGGATAACCCATAGCCTTAAGTTCATTACTTTCCTAATGGATACTTCATCTGCCCAGGTAGCCATATAAGCACAAGGAGACCTTCCAGTGAGAGGAAAGACTGTTCTTAAATAGGTTTTTTTTCTCTTGCCATTATCTCTTTCCTGAAAGGACTAGCATTTATCAGACATGCTAGTAACAGCCAGAGAATAGAATTTTTCACTGTCTTCCCTTCTGCCTACCGATCCCTACCAGGCCAGTGGCCAGTTTCGCCAAGGCTGAGTTTTCCCCTTTCATACCAAAGATGTCTAGGTGACCATCTGAGGATTAGATCCGTCTATTTTTTTAGTCCCCTCGAGGCTTTTCCTGGTTTAGAAAGTGCTCTGAGCCTTTGTGATTCATGGATCTGTTTGAGAGTTCTAGTAGCACCACCCTGAGCTAACATATTTTCTAGTAGACTCAGATATTACCCAGTATTAAGCTTCATTAATAATTTCAAAGATATTAGCAATCAGGAGACTCATATAGGAGGGAGTAATCTGGTACATGGAGAGGGCCTCCTTACTTGTCTACTGTAGGTGAGAGAGTAAATGCCTGACATAGAGAAGGAAAGACCAAAGTAGCTGCCTTTAATGTCCTAGACTTCTCTCTAATTAGGACCTCTTATTTGCCTGTATTTTTTTGAAATTGTTTGTAAAGCTTGACCCTGGGTAAAATCTGTGGTTCATGATCCTTTGGATTCACTCACCCATAGGTCCATCCTCTTTTCTTATTTCTCTTCATATTTCACTGATTGTCTCAGATCATTTTCCTTCTTCCTGAACTAATTCTTTAACATTTTCTTCATTGTGCACTTGTGGCTGTAGCCAAACAAAATCAAAATGGTGTTGGTTTGTTCAAAAATATATTCTGCTTCTATCTTGGAGATATTTTTCTCTGCATGGTGATTCTGGGTTGGTGTGATTAATGCTCTAGTATGGCTGTCCATACATTTCAGCCATGGACCAGTCACCTGTTTTGGAAAGAAAGAGAGAGAGAGGGAGGGAGGGGAGAAAGAGAGAGAAGGAGGAAGGAAGGAGGGAGAGAGGGAGGGAAAAGAAAAGAAAAGGAAGGAAGAAAGGATTTATTTTCAGACTGATAAAAAGTAAGACCCGTCTATTTTCTAGCTTCAAAAAATCCAGTCTAAATATAAAAATACTATAGGCTAGAAGAAAAAGAATGGAAAAAGATACGGAAACACAGATCATTTAAAAAGATTTAAAAAGCTGAAGTGAATATATAAATATCATACGAATAAAACATTATAAAACTTTAGGAATAAAGGATATTTCATAATGATAAAGGGATTAAATAATCAAGAATATATGATAATATTAAACCTATAATCATCTAATAAAGTCTTCAGAATACAGGAAGCAAAAACTGACAGAAATTAAGGGGGAAATAGACACATTTATAATCACGTTAGGAGATAACAGTACTTTTCTGTCAGTAATTGATAGAACAAGTAGATATAAAATGAATAGAAGTATAGAAGACATAATTGACACTTACATAACACTTTATCAAAAAATAGCAGAATCATGTTCTTTTTAAGTGCACATAGAAAATTCATCAAACTAGATTACATGTAAGACAAAAAGAAGTCTCAATAAGTTGAAAAAAATTTGAATCTTATAGACTTAGCTTCTTGGCTTACTGAAATTTAATTATAAATCAGAAAGATAGCTGATAGATCCCAAAATATTTGGCAGTTAAATAGCACACTTCATGGTTCAAAGAAGAAATAACAAGAGAAAGAATTTAGAAAATATTTTGAACTGCATTAAAAGCATAGTGTATCAAAATTTGTGGGATGCAGCTAAAGCCATACTCAGGAGGAAATTTAAAGTTTTAAATGCTTATATTAGAAAAGAAGAAACATATAAAATCCATGATGTAAGCTTCCATCTTAAGATATGGTAGAGAAAGAAAAGTGAAATATACCCAAGAAAGAAAGTAAAGATCAGAGATCAGTGCAATAGAAAACAAAACAATAGAGAAAATTAATGAAAACAAAGTTTATTTAAAGAAGATAACATTGATAAACCTCTAACTAGAATTATCAAGAAGAAAAGAGAATATACAAATTGTCAATATTGGGATTGAAGAGGGGAAAATCACTACAGATCCTATAGACAAAGGATAATGAAGGAATATTACAAACACCTTTATGCCAATAGATAATGACAATTTAGGTAAAATGGAAAAATACTCCGAAAAATGAAAGTTATCATAATTGATTCAAGAAGAATTAGAAAATCTGGTGCACCTGGGTGGCGCAGTCGTTAAGCGTCTGCCTTCGGCTCAGGGCGTGATCCCAGGATTCTGGGATCAAGCCCCAGATCAGGCTCCTCCGCTAGGAGCCTGCTTCTTCTTCTCCCACTCCCCCTGCTTGTGTTCCCTCTCTCGCTGGCTGTCTCTGTCAAATAAATAAATAAAATCTTTAAAAAAAAAAAAAAAAAAGAAGAAGAATTAGAAAATCCGAATATACCTAGATCTAGTAAATAGAATGAGTTGGTGGGTGCCTGGGTGGCTCAGTCTGTTAAACGTCTACCTTCAGCTCAGGTCATGATCCCAGGGTCTTGGGATCAAGCCCTGCATCAGGCTCCCTGGTCAGCGGGGAGCCTGCTTCTCCCTCTCCCCCTGCTTGTGCTCTCTCTCTCGCTATCTCTCCCTCTCAAATAAATAAATAAGATCATATAATAAATAAATAAATATATGAGTTGTTAATTACAGTCCTTTCCACAAATTAAACTGTAGGCTCAAATAGCAAATGTCTTATAACACTTAATGAAGAAGTAATACTAAACTCTTAGAGGTGGACAGAACCCTTTGCAACATAATTTATAAGACTGATAATTACAGTGATACTGAAGTCATACAGATAGTCCAAGAAAATAAACTACAGACCAGTATCCCTATGAACATAGATGGATATATATATATATATGTTTTTTAAGATTTTATATATTTATTTGCCAGGGAGAGAGTGTGAGAGAGAGAGGTGAGAGTTATAAGCAGGGGGAGTGGCAGGCAGAGGGAGAAGCAGGCTCCCTGCTGAACAAGGAGCCCGATGTGGGACTCGATCCCAAAACCCGGGGATCATGACCTGAGCTGAAGGCAGACTCTTAACCGACCTAGGCACCCAGGCAGCCACCCCCTTCTTTTTTAAGGGAAACATATTTTTTTTAATTGAAGTAGATTTGATATACAATATTAGTTTCAGGTGTACAACATAGTGATTAGACATTTATATATGTTACAGAATAATCACCATGGTAAGTCTAGGAGATGGAAATGTTTTTAACAGAAAATTAGCAAATTGAATCCATTAATTTATAAATAAGATAATAAGCTATGACCAAGTGGAGTTATCCTAGAAAGGCTAGGTAGGTTTAACATTTAAAAGTCAATATAATTTATCATATTAACAGAAAAGAAAGAAAAACTATAGAATCATCTTAATAGGTGCAGAAAAATTATTTGCCAAAATTTGAAACTCATTCGTAAGGAAAATTCAGCAAAACAACAAAAAGGGAACTTTGTTACCTGATAAAGATAGTTAGTGTCATATTTGATAATAGTTAATGAATGTAGGGAATGTCCACTCTCACCACTTCTATTCACTGTTGTCTTAAGGAATCTAATGACTGCAATAAACCAAGAAAAGGAAATGAAAGATTTGAAGGAAGTAAAACTGTTATGACTCCCAGATGACATGATCATATACATGTAGAATCCTAAGAAACTCATAAAGTAAATCAGCATATTGTACACCTGAAACTAATATAACTTGTATGTTAACTATAAAGAAAATGAAGGAATAGAATATTTAAAAAAGAAATGTATAAAATAACCACTAGAAATCCCAAAGTCATGGGATTTAAGGTGAAAATGTGAAAAATAATTGTGCTTCTTTTTATTAGTAGTCCCACACAAGTAGAAATTGAAACTTAATACCATTTACAGTACAACCCAAATCATCAAACATTTAGGGGTAAATTAAACAAAGTATGTCTAAGAGATCAACACTGAAAAGTGCATTACATTACCAAGAGCTGATGCTAAAATTCATATGGAAACAAATGAGCTAAAATAGCTAAGAAAATTTTTTTATAGAAGAATAAAGTTGAAGGATGTACACTGTCAGATTTTATGACTTAATTTAAAGCTGTAGTAATCAAGAAAGTGTTGTATTGGCATTAGGATGCATATTTAAATGTTGAGGCAGAACTGAAAGTCAAGAAATAAACTTACACATATATGGTTAATTGATGTTTGACAAAAATACCAAAGTAATCTTATGGGTTAGTGATTCTTTTTCTGCAGGGAAGTTGAAACTATCTCTTGTAATAGTTTTTCCACTATATCCATAGGTATTACTATGGAAGAAAATGAGCATGATACTGTGTGGAAAATTAATTCAAATGGAAACAGAAGTTTTAAGAGAATACAGGTGAAAAGATTTGATGTAGGCAGAAATGAACCACAAAAGAAAAAAATGATTAATTGGTCATTATCAAAATTAAAAACTAGCTCTTCAAAATATACCATTAAAAAAATTAGAAAGCTACAGTGTGGTAGAAATCATTTACTACACATAAATCTCAGAAGGTTTTTATCTAGAATATGTGAAGAACTCTTAAAATTCAGTGATAAGAATATAACTGACTTGATTTTTTAAATGGGCAAAAAATTGGAACAAAAGGCAATGTAGGATATGGACAATAAGCACATGGGAAAAAATGCTTGATCATTAGAAAAATGTAGTTTATAACAATGATGAGATCTCATCACACAGTTAAAATCTAAAAGCTTAACAATACTAAGTGTTGACAAGGATGTGAAGCAACAAGAATGTACATATACATTGCTGGTGGGATATACAATTGTATATGCACATTGTAAAACAGATTGACAGCTTTTTTAGAAGTTAGATACTTTCATTTGACAGCAATTTTACTTGTACAGAAATGTTTATAGTAGCATTTTCAATTATAGCCCAAAGCTGGAAACAATCCAGAATTCCATCCACGGGTGTGTGGATAAACAAAATTGTTTTATCCACACAGTTGAGTACTAAGCAACAATAAGGAATGCATACAAAAGTATGCATGAATCTAAGAAGTATGGTTATTGAAAGAAACCACACACAAGGGGCACCTGGGTGCTCAGTCAGTTAAGCGTCTGTCTTCAGCTCAGGTCATGATCCTGAGGTTCTGGGATCACATTCTGTGTTGGGCTCCCTGCATAGCGGAGAGCCTGCTTCTCCCTCTTCCTCTGCGCTTACCCCCTATGCGTGCATGTCCGTGCACGCGCTCTCTCTCTGTCAAATAAAATATTAAAAAAAAAAGAAACCACACACAAAGAGGTACATTTGCTATAATTCCATTTATATGAAACTCTACAAAATAGAAATCTAATATGTAGTGAAAGAAAAAAAAATCACTGCCTGTGAACAGGAGGATTTTCTGGGAAGGAGCACTAATGAGTATTTTCGAGGAGGTAGAAATATTCTATATATTGATGATGATAGTGATCACTCAAATGTCTCTTTTGTAAAAGTCAACAAAATTTACCCTTTAAATGAATATATTTAATTTTATGTAAATAATACCTCAGTGAAGTTGGGGAAAGACATCCTCCTTTGTTAGCAGAAAAAATCCTTTGTAATTCAGATGTTCACCCTCTGAGGATTGAGAGCTTATTTATTTAACTCGATATAAACTTAGCAGCTTGCTTTTAACTTTTTGAAATCATCTTAACTCTGTTGTCTATTTCATATTTAAAAAGGTGAAAAATATGTACTAGTCTTAGATCAAGCATATAAAAATACCTAATGAGTGTCAGTGCACAAGGTTAAATAATTTAAGATTGTAGTAGATAGTCAGGTTTTATGCAGCATATAATATTTGAGGAAGTATGTGCTGCTTTCACAAATATTCGATTCTCATAATAGGGCTGTGAAGTAGATGGGGTAGACATCATCATTCTCTTTTACACATGAGCACACAGGCTCAAAAGATTATGATATAATTTGGTGAAGATCACTTAGCTGACAATTACTAAAGGATCTAGAGTACAAATAAAGAGCTTCTGGCTTCTAGTTCTCAAAACACAACTTGCCTTTAAAATGTACTCTTGTTGTCTGGTCTGTATGTTTCTCTCCACTCCTCACTTTAAAAAAAAAAAAAAAACAGTAACTATTGACATGTATTCTTGATAAAATTCAGATCTCTTTTCAGGCTGAAGTTTTCAATATTGGTTCAGGGTATTGTCGGATTAATCGGAAACATTCTTGGACATTCATGCAGTGGTCAAAAAATAATTCTAGTGCTCAAGGAATAACAAACTTCAAACATACAAAATAATATGAACAGTTACCAAGAAATTATGTAATTTGACTAGTTTTCTGAGTCTGTTTAACATACTAATTTAATTCATTATGATAATTTTCAGACTAAATAAACTTGAAGATACTATTGTACTAATTAAAGGGAAGATTGAAGAAGTTTGCCTTCCTGTAGAAAAAGTGGATGTTATTATATCTGAGTGGATGGTAAGTGTTTGCAGAAAAAACTACTCGTGTTGGTTTTAAAAGAAAGCAGTGAATAAGGTAGTAGTTTTCTGCATTTAATTATGTTTGATAAATGGCAGAATAATGGCATTATTTTAAAAACGGCTACAATCTTTTTATGGTGGTTTATTCTGATATGGCACTTATTTACTGGCCATTTGTAATCTTTTTAAAAAGAATAAATTAGCTCTTTTACTTTTAAAATCATAATAAAGAATGATTGTTTTCTATTTTCTCAATTTGTAGAGACCTAAATATGTTTGCTGAAAAGCCTGTGAGGACTAGTAAGGACTTACTAGGACTGTTTCATCAAAATTAACATGATGTTGCCACTCTTGCTCTAATACTAAATGTCCTGTCTTTCTTATGTCAGGCCATGTAGTCAGTGTCCTTTATCACACAAAAGAGAATTTATTAGCGTGATTAAAATAATAAAATTAAGATATGTTATATAGCTTTAGAATTTGCTTTTGAAATCATAAGTCAGGGCATAGAATGTTTATTTTTAAATGTATATAAAGTAAAACTAATGGTATTTGACAACTGATTTGACTTGTTGATATGCCAATTTGATGAAGACAAGTTAGTATTTCTAGATAAAGATTTCTAAACTATTTGGGGAGTTTTTAAGCCTTTTTTTTTTTTTTTTTAAGAAACCTGTGTTTGATACATATATTTTCACTAAATGAATTTATCAAAAATTTTTGGAAAAAATTCATTATGCTTTATAATTATCTATAAATTTTTAATGAACATAATAATCTAGAAAAATAGCAGGGATTTCAGGGAGCTTTTGAAATGTTCATATTTAACGTATAAGTAAATTTCAGTCCCAAGCTGGTGACATTCACTGTTGTTAGCAGTTACACTTGTACATGATAGAGTGTGTTGATTTTCTTACGGTAGGGTTGGCTTTTAATAATTTTTAATCACAATGTCGTTACTTTTCTTACACCAAAGAATTTGTATCAGCACTCTGATTTCTTTTGTGAATTGGGTGAAAAGGTGTGGACTTAGTTACATAAAATTAAAAATCTAGCATCTTTTTAAGGACTACAAAAAGGTGCTTTGGAGAAAGCACATTTGAGGCATTTGCTCAGCAGTAATTTAAAATAGTGTATACTACGTGTTGGCTGGCATCCCCATTTCTCCAGGGACCATTTTACTTTTCTTGGAAAATGCATGTCTTAAATTACTCCAGATTAGGATATAAGCAAACTGAGACAGACTTTACTAAACTTTCTGTCACCTCAGTTGAACGTTTTTGCATATCTGATTATAGTTAGTTGGATAGTTCTTGACCTGCTTGGCAGAATTACACTTCTAGATATTGATGTTCTAGGAATTTTCATTTCAAAATCTTAAAGATGCTCTAGAAGTACTAATATTCAATTGAAATCTTAGAGCCAGTTGGTATAATAACAAAAAATTAGCTGGATTGAGTGAATTTATGAGATCGTCACATTTACAATATGAACTTTATTGAAAAGCTGTGCGGGTCTTGGGCTTATTTGTCCTCAGGTGCATTTTACACTCTTCTCCTGCCTGTTTCTGTACTGAAGGAGAGCTAACTCTGCAGGGACGGCCATCTTCCATGGGGTTTGGGAAACCCAAAGGGAAACACTGATGGGAGATTTAAGAAAGGGAGAAGCCAGGGCATTTCTTCGCTTCTGTTTGCCTCTAGCTGTACTGCTGGCAGAAGCTATTTCTTTTGTGACTCCAATTCCCATTGGACAAGTCTGTCGTAATTCCAGTGTCCGCTGTGTGACTCTGGCCCTGAACTCTTGTAGCAGTGCTTCTTCCTTTTGTCTCTCTAGCCTAGGAATGGTTGTTCCTTCCTGCTGTCTGCTGATGTCTGGTTGTCTCAGTCCCTTCTTGATCGCTTACCGTATCTTTTATCCTTTCTGTAAGCAACTTCCTGCATTCGTTTTTCTCTATTTTCGTGACCTATGGTTTCTGTTCGCCTAGACTATAATGGATGTAAAGGGTACCTTTCATTTTGGAGGACTGGTCAGGTGTGATCTCTGCCTTTATTAGGAAGGCATTATAATACAAATACTTCTGAGTCCCCGGAACCTGGAATGAAAGCCAGTTGTTTGGAACCAAGGTGCTTTCAGAAGCCCTTCACTAAGAGAGGTAAATCAGTGTATTCAGGAAGTGTTAACTAAGAACTTTCCTATTCCTCTTCACAAGGGTATAACTTAAGAGTTTGCATTATCTTACTGTCTCCCTTTCCTTACAGACGTCAGTGGAATTGAAGTCTAGCAGATTACGTTAAATGTGTTAGGTGGAACATTAGACACTGTAATTTATGGCAGTTATTCTAAGGCAGTCAACTTTGGATAGCCTTATTTCCCTAATAAAATTTTCATTAAGCTTTTTAAATAGGCTTGTGTTGGAATGTTTTGAGTCGACGTTGTGGATTGGCAATAACATTTATAGTACTTTCTAAATCCTGTAAGTCCTCTTCTGAATTGGGTACTTCTAGGATTTCTGAGCTGAGTAGTTGGAAAATTCCCAATACCTCATTAAACAGGAGGAATAGGTATGCTTTCTAAAATATATCCAACATTTTCTAGATACTCCTGCTTTGGCTGAAATGATGGGCAAGTGATGAATGACTGAATATTTTAAATCCATTTTAAACCCACATTTTCATGAACCAGCATTTTAAAACTAAAATATATTGCAAAGAATCCTCTCTTTGCTTTTTTTTTTTACACATAAGGCAGTAATGATACAAAAATCTAGAAAAACATAATGTTAAGCCATAGCGTACATTTTTTTTCTTTTAAAAATATTTTCAACAAGAAAGGACAAAAAAAGAATATACTCTGCATAAAAACTGGACTCAGCTGTTTAATGGACTTGTAATGCACTGTAGCAATGTAGGTATCGTATGTTGCAGAGATGTACGTCTGTTTTCTTCCCCTATAGTCCACTAACTATTCCATCTTAATCTAGATCTATTTTTTGGTCTACAGCTATTCATGAGATTTGCTTTATTTTGGAAGATGTTGTTAAGAATGTAATTTTAAAAGCCAAATCATTGCTGTTAGCATATTATTTAATAAGCCATGACTTGCTTCTTAAAGTTATGAATTTCCAGATTTAGGCTTTCCTTTAATTTTACATTTTCATTTTTATTGAATGGAATTTCCATTTGGTAAAATTGTTATCAGTTAAATAAATAACTGGTATTAAATAAATAACTGATACTAAATTAGCTAATACTAAATAAATAACTGAAATAAATAAATATGAGTTAAATCAGTTTAATCTCTATAAGATGTTAGTATTTATGGCTATGAGTATCTCCTTTCATTTTTCATATTTTACTCTACTAACAGAGCCATTCATTATGAATCTTATTTCTGATTACCTGATAAAACTGTTCGAAGTTACTGTCCCTAATTCTGTGCTACAGACCAGTTAAGCCAGATTGACTCATTTGGTGTGTTAGTGTTTTCCATCTATATTTTCAGCATGACCTACTTGTAAATGCATAGATAAGATCCTGGCATCATATGATACACTTGCCAGCGATGATTCTTGTTTGCACCTTTGTTCTTTTCTGTCATCAGGATTATCAGCAGAATTACACATTAGGTGAACTTTATATTTCATTGTCATGATCATTCCTGACATACTTTCAAATTGTCTAAAGTCCCTTGTTGCAATTTTTCTATCTCGGTTTGCTTTTCACAAAAGCTACCTAAAATTTCTCTTTACTCAAATATTCTTGGATGTATCCTTGAAATTTGAGAATTAACTTTCCTACCCCATCTTCACTAGCACAGGTTTATCTGTGTAATACACATGCATGCTCATATCCACATCCACAATGATATCTTTCGTTCATATTTAATACTCTTTATTGTTGATGAATAGCATTTCAAGATATCATTTAAAAAACAACATGGCTTGTGATTTGACTTATCAGCAATCCACAAACTGCCCATGACGCCTGTCATAGGTCACATTTTAAACTGGTGGATGTTGAAATGTTTTAGTTGTCTTCAGTTTGGTCTGACAATGAAGCCATGCCATTTCAGCCAACTGCCATGAGGATAGGTGACCTTTCCTGGTCTGTTTTTAACAACACAGATTACAGTGCATTGTAATTAATTGTTAATATACCTTTTTCCATTCTCCCGAGACTGGGAGGCAGGATTTACTTGATATGACCAGATTCTATCACAGGACTTGGCATTAGCAAATGATGAGGGAATGTACACCATAAGAGAACTTTACCATGTAGAATTTACTGGCCATAGATATGATCTTATTTATAATTTTCTGTACAGCACATGGAGTCAGGGAGGTAACATATGACAAGGTTAGAAATGTTGCTCTGGAGTCAGACTGCCTTACCCTTCGCCCTGTTTTGCTGCTTAGGTCTGTTGCCTTGGGCATATTGCTGAACTTGTCTGTGCCTCAGTTTCTTCCTTTAATAAAATGAAGATAATAGTAATACTGACTTCATAGGGTTTTTATGAGGATTAAATAAATTAATGGATATAAATTTCTTGAAGCAGTTTCTGCACATAATAAAATCTCAGTAGTTAGCTATTTGGTTTTGAAAGTTGTGTAGTCTATTAACCACTTGGTAACTAATGAATGAGCTGCCTGACTAGGTTATTCAATAAGTAAAATATGAAAATGGTAATATACATGAAGTAAAGACTAGTAACACTTGGGTGAAGAACATTCTTAGTGCATCCCCCTTGGTTTGTGAGTCCTTTGTTAAAGCAGAAGAACTAATGTTGTTTACTTCTACCTATGAGTGAAAGAAAGCTCCTAAAATTTATAGCTTGCATTTTCAGACATTTGGGCGTTTAATATAAACACAGTTAGATTATCCTATGTAACTGAGTTGGCACAGTTATAATTATTATAATTAGTTGTAATTATTATAATTATCCATGAACAGATATTTGATTGACAAGAATTGAGTAATCATATAAATGCCACCAACTTGTAATAAAGAAAACTTGCTCATATACATCTCAACCTGGATTTAGAGAACCTGCCAATCATGTGTTTGAAAAATAACAGATTAGATATGGTGTGAAAATTTGGGAGGGAAAAAGCATTATTTGTATTTCTTTGACGTGGAATGCAAAATTCTCACAAATTTTTAAGATAAAACATTAGCCTTCATAGGTTTTGAGCCCTCCATGGCTGATTTAATGAGTCCTTCCTAGTTCCTTGGGAGTTTCAATTCATTCTCTTTTGTTATTCGAGATACTTCAAGGGCCAAGGGTAAGAAGCCATGAGGTACACTGCTTTTTGAAACTGACTTAAAAGGGCTTGATGAAGCTAATTATCCTCTGAGGTTTTTTTCTCTTGGGGTACAGATCTTTCACATGTTATATTTTCTTTAATAGAGTCTCCAAATTGGCAAAATTTAGATGGCAGAACTATGAAGTCATCGTTTAGTTAGTTGAAGTGAGAATTAGGGCAGGAGTTTCTTACAGTAAATTTTGACCTGTTCTTATGAATGAATGTGTTTTTCTGACCTGTTTTTGGTAGATTATGTATTTTGGTAAATTTTTCAGTAGTGGTGACACATCAATTTGGTCTGCTCCATTTTCCATTCTCTTCCCTTTATCCATTTTTAATGCTAGAATATTTATTTGGGAATACCCAAATTAAAGTAACATGAAGTTGAGTGAACGTGAGGCTTCTCAGGAATTCAGTCTTCAGTCTTACTTTTATTAATTTGTGCTTCTATCCAATAAAAGTAGGTGACAGAAACAAACCCAAGGCTTAATCTAGTCTCCGTTATTAGGGAATGACATGTAGTTTGTCTTGATCAGTTTTTGCTTAAAGTTTGTCGCTTAATGATCTTTTCAAAGAACCCAAATTGTGCCCTTGTTGATTTTTCTCTGTCAACATTTATTTTCTATTGTATCGATTCCGCTTCAATCTCTATTATTTCCCTCTACTCTCTGTAGTTTGATTTGCTGTTCTTTTCTAGCTTATTGAAATGGAAGCTTAGATCATTGATTTACAGCTTTTCTTTGTCTAATATTTGGCATTTGAAGCTAGTATTTCTAAGGACTGATTTAGCTGAATCCCACATTCAAGTGATTTTTTTAAAGATTTTGTTTGTTTGTTTGTCAGAGAGAGTGCACACAAGCAGGGGGAGCGTGGCAGGCAGAGGGAGAAGCAGGCTTCCCGCTGAGGAAGGAGTCCAATGTGGGGCTCGATCCCAGGACCCTGGGATCATGACCTAAGCCGAAGGCAGATGCTTAACTGATGGAGCTGCACAGCCGTCCTGACATTGAAGTGATTTTTAAAAATAGTTCTAAGTATTACTTTTTTTCCTGAATTATTATCCTTTATGCTGTTGTTAAAAGAAGAAACACTCAAGTATTACCATATTTGAGAGGTAATCTACCATTAATAAAGCAAAGGCACTGGCACTGTTGTTCTCCACATAAGCTGACGAGGTGCTCTAAGGAACCCTCATTGCACAGCCACTAAACCCTGAAGAGCACACATTTTACATTTTTTTCTTATGAATATCAGTTTTGATGTCATTTCTTTTTTCCTTGTTTAGTTCATAACCAGAGAAGGAAATTCTAGAGTGCAATTGTATAAGAATTTGAGAGGGAGTACATAATTCAAATACATAATAATGTTTAAGAACTAACAGTTCTCACATTCAGTGCATTTATGGCTCATTTGGGCATTCTGTAAAATTTCGGTTAATTTCTTTTGGCTATATTTCTGTTGGGGATTTTTGTTTTTTTATTATTTTCCTGAGAGAGTTCCTTATTTATTCTAGTTGCCAATCTGTTGCTGGGCTCTTCTCATATTTTCTGCATCTCCTGGTTTCTGGGCACATATTAGAATTTAACTCTCTGTTCCCTTCAAAGTCAAATGTGGCCCTATGACTTACTTGGGCCAGTGAAAGTCATATTCAGACAGAATGTTTAACATCCAGTACACAGTTTGCCATATCCCCTTTCTCTGCATCAGTTATTGTGGAAGCTTGTATTAATATGAACCCTCTGTCAGCCTGACTCCTGAGTAATTACAATAAGCAATGACTCTTGTCAGCCTGTAATGTAAGAAATAAATCTTTTTTGTTTTCAGTGATGATTTGGATACTGTTTGTTAATGTAGGATAACCTAGCTTGTCTTGATGGATACAACTGATGGATTCCCTATCAGTTATGTTTGTTAGCAGCCATGGCTTGTCATTGCATTATTTTTTGATGTGATTTGATGAATAAGACATTCTTAACATTTAATGTATTAAGTTTATCAGAATTCTTTTATTGTTTGAGTTTTTGTATCTCGTTTGATAAATCTTTCCAGAATTTCCGTTACATATTTATAGACTTATCTATCTTCTATGCCTCTTACACACCTTCATATTTTCTATTGTTTTGACTTTTTTGGCTGTGTTCTGGATAATTTCTTCTGTTCAGTCTACCAACTTACTAATTTTTTCTGAAGCTCTTTCTAATTATCTGTTAAACTCACCTATTGAGTTTTAGTTCAGTTTTTTTTTTTTCTAGGAATCCTCTTTTATTCTTTTAAAATGTTACTTGCTTGTTACTCTTATCTTCAAGCCTCTTTTAATCTCATGAAATCATAAACAATATCCAACAATTTTGCAGTTCTGCTTTTGCTGACTGTTGTTTCTACTGGCCTTCATTCATGGTGCTTGGTGCTTGTTTATTTGAGTGTTTAGTACTATTTGATACTGTGCTATATATTTTCTAAGGAACTTTATCTGTGGAAAACTCTCTGGTGCTTAGGTTTTACCCCAATAATTTGGCATTTTTTTTGCTGTGTACCTGAGACATTTACAGATGCAGACCACCTTTATTCATTCTTTTTAACTTTTAAAAACACTTTATTAGGGAAAATTTCCAATGTAAAAAATTTAGAACGAGTGTTTCAATGAACCTTATGCACCTATCACCCAGCTTCAACAATTATCAGTATTTTCCATTTTTGTTTTATTTATCTTTGCACTATTATATTTTTTACTATCTTTTTTAACTGATGAGGACCTTTAAAAATGTATGTTTATTATGCCTCTATTCATTATGTCGTTAAACCTAACAAAATTACCGATATAGCTGCAATTCCATATGACAAAAAAAATTTCTAATAGTCAGTCTGTGTTCACATTTCCCTGATTGCTTAATGAATTTTGTATATTGTTTTACATCTGATTTGTTTGAATCAGGATCTGAGTTATGTCTGCATGTTGCATTTGTTAATTTGTCTCATAATCTTTTTTTAATTAAGCTTTTTATTTTGAGATAATTGTAGATTATATCACATGTAGTGGTAAGAAATAATACAGAGAAATGCCTTGTTCTCTTTACCCAGTTTCTTTCAAGATAACATCTTGAAAATCTGTGGTGCAAGAGCACAACTAGGATACTGATATTCATACCATTGGATACAGAACATTTCCATCACTACAAGGAACCCTCCTGTTATCCTTTTATGGCCACACCCACCTCCCTCTTCTATTCCCAAGCCTTAACTTCTGGCAATATGTGTACACATACTGTACAATAATGGAATTGTATGGTATGTGACCTTTCTGGGTTGGCTTTTTTCACTTAGCTTAATTCCCTGGAGATTCATCTAAATTATTGTACATATCTATAGTCTCTCCCTTATTTCTAAGTAGTATTCCAAAGTTGGTATGGATATACCAAAGTTGTTTTAACCATTTAACTTTTGAAGAATATCTAGTTTGGGGCTATTACAAATAAAGCTGTATGAACATTTGTATATATAATTTTGTGTGAACATAAGTTTTCATTTCTCTCAGATATATGCCCAAGAGTACAATAGCTAGTCATATGGTAATTGCATGTTTAGTTCCATAAGAAACTGCCAAACTGTTTTCCAGAAGGGCTGTACCATTTTATATTCTTACAGCAATGTGTGACTGTTCCAGTGGCAACATCTATCTACATTCTTGGCAACATTGTATATTGTCACTGTTTTTTATTGAAGCCATTCTGATAGGTGTATAGTGATATCTAATTGTGATTTTAATTTGTATTTCCCTAATGGTTAATGATGTTAAACATCTTTTCATATGCATATATGCCTTCTGTATCTTTTCTTCAGTAAAATGTCTTTGTCTTTTGCTCATTTTCTAATTGGATTATTTATTTACTGCTGAGTTTGATAGTTCTTTTTTACTAGTTCTTAATTGGATATGTGGTTTGCAAATATTTTTTCCAGTCTATAGCCAGTCCACTTAACAGAGCAAAAGTTTTTAATTTTGATGAAGTCCAACTTATCAGTTTTTATTTTTATGGATCATGCTTTTGCTATCAGGTCTAAAATCTATAGTCTGTACGTTTACCTCCTCCCTTTTTTTCCTTGCCATTCTTTGAAGAAACTGTGTCAGTTGTCCTGTAGAATTTTTTAATTCTAGATTTTGATGATTGCATCCTTATGGTGTCACTTAACATGTTTTTCTATTCCTTGTATTTCTTGTAAACCAGAAATATGGGGTCCAGAAATAGAGGTTTAATAAATTAAAGTTGTTTGTCGTCCCCCCCTCCCGCCCCCCAGCCGAGAATACTTCATGGAGGGCGTGGTGGTTAGTTTCAGTTGCATTGAATCAAGGGACTCAATGTCTGTTTGTCTATTATGTTAAGGTTGATCAGGGGCTTTTGGAGCTATCAGCCTAATCTATTCATTATAAACCTACCTAATGGTTTTAGAAGCCATTGGAAATGATTTTTTGGATTCATTATTTCATTAAAAGTTGGCAAATTATGATACTCTGCCTGTACCATTTATTCTCTGTTAGCTGAAATTATTCTGAAAATACTTCCTCTCATCAAATATTTGATTATGAACAATAGTTTGAATGGGAAAAATAGGATAAAATCTCAGGATTTTCTATTTGCCATTTTCAGAGTAATGAATTTTCATTGCAGTGTCATTGCTTATTTATGTTTATTTTAGTGGACAGATGTAGCTACTTTTTTAATATGAAAAATTATGATTTTTTACTGATTTTTCCAAATTAAGATTATGGAATTTTTAAAGTTTTTAATTTTTTCTTGTGTTTCTTCCATACAGAAAATCTTGATTTCTAAGATGATGCTAATTACTTATTGACTTTATCATGTAATTGCCTATTGTAGTTTCACAAATTTTATACCACCTTTATTACTAACAGTAAGGCTTCTACGTGCACTTGAAGATTTCTTTGTAGTTTCTTTTGTTCTAGAATATATCTCATGGGAAGTGTACAGTCTAGCTACTGTGTTTGAAGGTCATTTGGAATAATTATTTTCGCTGGTTAGGTAACCAACGTGACATACAATCAGATTTATTTATTTCCTTGTTCTTCATTTTGGGACATTTTACTTTTTCCTTTATTTAGTTTAATTTTGTGTTTTAATTATGAAGAAATGATGTGATTCCATTTATTTTGTCCCTTAGTGAATAGATAACCTTTTTTTAAGCTTTTGACTTATTTAAAAATATTAGGTATGTATGTATGTATGTATGTATTTATATTTTCAGTCTGGTGTTATACAAAAGTTAGTATACTTTATATATTGTTATGTATATACATGTATATTACTCTGATATAATTCTCTTTAACAAAAGTAGTAGCTAATACTTTAGTTGTAATTTTTAAAGTAGAATATCCAATTATAATTATTTTTTTTCAACTGGTATGGGGATTGGGAACACTTTTAAAAATTAATATTCACTGGGGCACTTGACTGGCTCAGTTGATAGAGCATGCAACTCTCGATTTCAGGGTTGTGAGTTTGAACCCCACATTGGGTAAATAAAACCTTTTTATTTTTTTTTTTTAATTTTTTTTAAAGATTTATTTATTTATTTATTTATTTATTTATTTATTTATTTATTTATTTATTTAACAGAGATAGAGACAGCCAGCGAGAGAGGGAACACGGCAGGGGGAATGGGAGAGGAAGAAGCAGGCTTCCAGCAGAGGAGCCTGATGTGGGGCTCGATCCCAGAACACCGGGATCATGCCCTGAGCTGAAGGCAGACACTTAACGACTGAGCCACCTAGGCGCCCCTAAATAAAACCTTTTTAAAAAGTGAAAATTAATACTGCATTTCATACCCTTATCCTTGGAAACCATTTCTGTAACTCTGGAGTTACCCATATGTGCATTTGGAAAGATCTTGGAAGATTCAGTTTTGCCTTTTTTTTTTTTTTTTAATTTATTTATCTTTGCGGGGGGAGCACGTGAGCAGGGAGAGGGGCAGAAGAGGGTGAGGGAAAGAATTTCAAGCAGACTCCCCACTGAGTGCAGAGCCTGCTGTGGGGTTCTGTCTCACAACACTGAGATCATGACCTGAGCTGAAGCCAAGAGTCAGAGGGTCAGCTGATTGAGCCACCTAGGCACCTCCAGTTTTGCCTTCCATAGGCTTGCTTAATGGACCATTTGCTTGTTTGTTAAGTAAGAGTGCCATCTAGTGGGGGAAAGACTTTCAAAATGATAGAGGAGTTTTTCAAACTTCAGAAGAGTATGCAGAAGGAATTATCTCCTGTGTTATGTTCTCCAGAAGTCCATGGCACGAAAAAGTGAGAACTATATGTTGTAAGGTTTAAGAAGAGGAAGGAAGTAGTCTTGCAGGAGAGTAGCAAGCATATAATAATTGAGTAATAAATGGTAGCTACTACCGTTATTTTCATTCTTCTTGCATGGAAGGTAACAATCAAGTGAAGTAAGAGTGAAATAGCTGCTCTGACAAATATTTGTTATACATATGTAAAATTTATTATTGCTTTTTGACTATATAATACACAGAAGTTACAAATTTCATCTTATCTTTACCCTACCACTCAGGACCCACACTGAATCCCTCAACAAAGTCTGTTACCAATTTCTAGTGTATCCTTCTTATAACTTATTATAATATATCTCTACCTCTTGGCACATTCATTCATTTCTTTAACAAATACTGTGTGGCTGCTTATGGGCCTGACACTGTTCTAGGAAGGATAAAACAGTGAACAAAATAGATGACAAGCCCCATTCTTATATTTAGTGTAGAGTAAGCATATTCTGCATATTGTTCTACAACTTCCTTCTTTCATCTCTTTTAAATCTATGAATTTCCCATTATGACTACTGTAGCTGTATCCCGCAGATTTTTTGTTCAACTCAAACTATTACCCTGTGATCTCTGCTTTGATGAATGAATTATTTAGAAGTATGTTGTTTAATTTCTAAACATTTGGAAATTTTTTAGTTTTCTTTCTGTTACTGATTTGTTATTTAATTTGGTTGATATCAGAGGACATGCTATGTATGTTATCATTACATTAAATTTGTTCAGACTTGCTTTATGGCCCAGAATATGGTCTGTTTTGTTGAATGTTCCACATTTATTTAAATGAATGTGTATTCTGCTGTTGTTGAATGGACTGTTGTATAATTGTCAGTTGGGTCAAGTTGGTTGATAGTATGATTCAGATCTTATAAATGCTTATTACTTTAAGTCTATCTGTTCTGTTAGCTACTTAAAAGAAGAATAATGCAGTTTCTACATATAGTTCAGGAGTTGTTTCTCTTTTCACTTCTGTCAGTTTTTGCTTCAGATATTTTTATGTAGTTTTTAGATGCATACACATTAGAATTGTTGTGTATTATTGATAAAGTTTGGCTTCTTTATCATTGTGAAGTATTGTTCTCTGTCCCTATTAAATTTGGTCCTTTAGTTTAATTTAGCATTTTTCTAATTAATTTGTACTATTCCAGACACATTTAACATTTATAAACAGATTTGAGTGTGTATTCCTTTTGGCTTCTCCCAGACTATTGCATATTATATAACTAGTCATAAAATCTTCCTTTTAATAAGTTGTGAAATACAACATGCACAGAAGATAGCATAAACTTACACAGTGTAAGAAATAGTTACATAACGAACACTGGTATAATCATTAGATCAGAATATAGAAAGCAGCTGCCAAGTATGTTTTCAATTTTCTTCAGATATATTTATATACCAATTTCATCTTCAAATGTCTTTCTTACATATCTTTTGAAATATTTTAAAATATCTTTTTATCTTTTAATTGTATCTGTTACAACTTCTTTTCCACCCCAGAGAGGTTACCACTCTCCTACCTCTGTGGTAATCATTTACTTGCTTTCTTTATGTTTTTGGCACTTAGATTTACATTCCAAATCAGTGTAGTTTATATTTTCCAGTTTTTGAGATTTATGTAAATGGAATCAAAACATAGTATGTTTTTGTATTAAAAATAGCTTTTTGCTTTCTTCACTAAGTCATGTTTATAACATTCATCAATATTGCCAGTATAGATAATTTGTACATTTTCATTTCTGTATATTCTGTTGTGTGACTATATAACAGTGTGCTTGTTATTCCACAGTTGGTGGACACTGGATCATTTCCAGTTTTTTCACCATGACAAATAATAGTGCTGGTGTATACAGGTACACATATGCCATTACACTCAAGTGTGCTTTTCTACATGTATATTTAGAAGTAGATTGCCAGATAACAGGGTGTGCTGCTCTTCTGCACTGCTAGATGATGCCAAACTTTTCTGAAGTAGTAAAAAAAAATTTTATTGTTCCATAGACTTGTCAACACTGGACATTGTATGACTTTGTAATTATTGCCTCTCTGCTAGTCAGTAGTACTTTCTATTTGTGTTTGAATTACTAATGAAGTTCACCATTTCTATTTGTGATTATTGGCTCTTTGGAGTTCCTGTTTTGTGAAGTAATTGTATATAATTCTTTGTCTATTTTCCTTTGGATTACCTGTTTTTTTCTTAATGATTAGTGGGAAGTAAAGATATGTGTGTGTTTGATATCTTTACAAACTCTGACTTTTTAATTCTTTTTATATTTTTTGATCAACAGAGGTTCTGAATTTTAATCTAGTCAAACTTATTGGTCTTTTTTTTATAGTTCATACTCCCACCCCACCCCAGAACATGAAAGTATTCTCCACAAACTTATATATATCTTTAATTCCCTTAGACAGTTGTGGGAATAAAAATTGTCAGTCTTTCTGGAGCAGGTTGATGACACAGAGCAAAATCTTAAATGTACATGTCCTTTAATCCAGAAATTCTGCTTCAAGAAGTTTCTTAGCTAAATACATAAAACATTGAAAAGATGTCTTTGTGTGTGTGTGTGTGTGTGTGTGTGTACATATACATGTTCAAAATATTATTTTTCCTACCCATTGTAGAGTAAATGCAAAACATACAGATATTCTTGTTGCTTGATATCATCAGCCATCTTGCATTTGCCAAGTGTGTAAGTGTGAGATCTGTATCAGTCATTGTAGAGCTGTCAGAAAGGAAACTACCTTACCCAAAAGGATTTTACACAGTTTTAAAAATCTCAGTATCTTCATCATCATATTTGTGATAATTTCATTAGCTTTAGCACATTTTAAATGGAAAGAGTCAAGGGATAGACTGGGGAATCATTGAAAATTGAAAGAATCAAGGGATAGACTGGGGAATCATTGAGAAAACTTTACAATTCAGGTATTCATTGTGTAAGGCTCTTATAAACGTAAGGGTGAGATAAGTAGAGGTTACATTATATCCTGTAAAAACTTGGGTTTGGTACATTTTTAGCAGAGAGCACTGTAGATTAGGAGAAAGTGCTTATCTAATTACTTTATAGATAATCTCTAGAGCAGTGGTTCTCAGTGGTGAAGGGTATCCAGTTTTGCCCACCTGGGGATATTTGGGCATTGGGAAATGTCTGGAAACATGTTAGGTTTTTACAGCAGGTGGGGGTGTTGGGGAGGGAGAGAGACAGGAGGAGAGTGCTGGTGGCCTTTGGCAGGGGTACTACTAAACATCATACAATGGACAGGATTGCCTCTACAATAAAATATTATCTGGCCCAAAATGTCGATAGTGCCAAGGTTAAGAAATCCTGCTTTAATCAGAAAGAATGAGTTCTCAACATTTGCTACAACATGGACGGCACTGGAGGAGATAATGCTTAGTGAAATAAGTCAAGCAGAGAAAGACAACTATCATATGATTTCTCTCATCTATGGAACATAAGAACTAGAATGATCAGTAGGGGAAGAAAGGGATAAAGAAAGGGGGGGTAATCAGAAGGGGGAATGAAACATGAGAGACTATGGACTATGAGAAACAAACTGAGGGCTACAGAGGGGAGGGGGGTGGGGGAATGGGATAGACCGGTGATGGGTAGTAAGGAGGGCACATATTGCATGGTGCACTGGGTGTTATACACAACTAATGAATCATCGAGCCTTACATCGAAAACCGGGGATGTACTGTATGGTGACTAACATAATATAATAAAAAATCATTATTAATAAAAAAAAAAATAATAATAAAAAAAAAAAAAAAAAGAAATCCTGCTTTAAAGTTGTCGTTTCTAAGCATTGATAATAACTCAACTCCTAAATGAGATCATATTGTAAAGCCCACCTGACCTAGTATGGGACATTGAGGAAGATTTTCCTTAAAAGGTATCATCATTAAGAATGTATTTTGTCACACAGATATACAATAGACATTTCTTTAACCAGTCTTCATTTAATTCAGCAAATTAATGATGTTCTGCATTCTTTCTGTATAACGTGCTAGATTCCATGGCTAACTGAACACTTAAAGCTGATAAATTACCTTCAGTATGCCGCTCCTGTTTTGCTCCTATTGATTGTATTATAGGTTTACCAAGAGCTTATTGTTTTCCCTGCTTCTTTATATAATATCAGTTAATATTAACATAAACTGATGAGGAAGACTGTGAAGAAGATTCCTGTTGAATAAAGTAGTGAGTAAAACGATTGTGACAGAATAGAAGTGGGAAGGTGGAAATTACAGAATTCAGAGATTCTCCACTTGGCAAGGTACCCTTAGATTCTTTTTTCTATTTTAAAATAACCCAAACTGGAAATTACTTACAACCCGTTATGAGTGTAGTTTATGCAAGGAAGATTGTGAAGATCCTGACTCATAGATTTGCCCTCAAAGAGTATTAGTAAACAAATCTACATTTGTGTTTCTTTCTTAAAATGTATTGTTTTCAATTAACAACCAACTAGTAGTCCCAATTACATTGGATAACAGTTCTGTCTACAGTGAATTTTTCAGAATTGAGAATAGTATTGGAAAAAAGTGTCATGAAATATTTATTATGCTTCAGAAATATACCAAAAATTGGGTTTAGATTTTATAGCCTTGTTTACTTGTTAAAAGTAATCTTTTATTTTTATCTTTAGATAAATTCAATTATTATTTGTCACCAGACTTTCTACAGATTAACTCTTTATTTTATCTGTAACTCTCCCCTGCCTTTCTTTTTTTTTTAATAATTAATTCTGCCTAACAATAACTTAGTTATTTGCGCTAAAAAAATTAAGAGAATACCTTATACTGAAGATATCACAAGTTTCTTTTATCATTAATTTATTCTAAGAAGATATGAACATTTTAAAAATAAGGTTCCCATTTCAATGATGTTAATATCTTAGTCCCAGATTTAATCCAATGTGTTTCTTTTGTAGTAATTAATTTTTGAAGTGTAAATGCAAATTTTAATTTTGAAAAGTAAATGTCACTTTGGAAAGAAGAGTGCCCCATGAGCATCATGGGAGAAAATATTGGGTATAATTCTCTTCCAGATGGCACCCCTACAGGTGAGGCAGCAGCCTGTGAAATTACAGTCTGAATTACACTGCAGATGAGCCGGGCATTTGGAGCAGCGCCTTCTGATATCAGTAATAAATGACTTGGTTCAGAACCAAGGACAGTTCCCAGGAAATTAAAGGCTATTCTATCATGTAGGGAGCCTATAGTAAAATGAAGTTTAGCAAAGTGGAAAGTTGAGAGAAAGGACAGCAGTTAGCCATACATATATGAATCTTTTCATCTACTAATATTTAAAGCTTAGATATATTAATTTATCTCACAGATGTCATATACTGGTTCTACATATATTCTAATATTTGCATTGATTTTCTAAACTGATAATTTTCATAATGGACAGTGGCTAAGAGCCAGTTGCCAACGAAGTTATCACTCTGACATATTATATATCATATACCTATTATAAATTCTAATCTTGTTTAATATGCTTTATGGGAAATTTTTCATTTCAGAACACTTGAGTCCTTAATTACAAAGGTAGTATAATATAATACAAACACTAAATCTTTTTTTCAATTAGGTAAATCAATGTAAGAAGCAACATGGAATAGTTATTCAGAACGTGACTCTGTAGTTAGACCAAGGTTCAAATTCTGGGTCATTCAACTATTTTTTCTGTGACGATAAGCAGTTTTTTAAGTCCTATGGTTTTAAGTTATTTAACATTTGTAAGCCTTGATTTCCTCATCAGTTAAATGGAAATAACAATAAAATATGCTTTAGGGAAGAATTAAATAAGTTAATCCTTATGAAGGTACTTAATACAATAAAATTCAACAATTATCTCTACTGTTTGAGAATTTTAATTTTAGAAAGCAAAACAGCATTTAAAAATAACCAATTTTAGGGGTGCCCGGGCGGCCCAGTCAGTTAAGCATCCAACTCTTGATCTCAGCTCAGGTCTTGTTCCCAGGGTTGTGAGTTCAGGTACCGTGTTGGGCTTCATGCTGGGCATAGAACCTACTTTAAAAAAGAAAAAACGTTCTTAAAATAACCAGTTTTATTTTGTACCAGAAAAATAACAAAAAGCAGGTACTGTTTCATTTTTAACAAACATAATGATGTATGATATTAGTAACTCTTTTATTCATTCAGTAATTTCTTACTGAGTTGCTGCTGTCTACCAGCCACATTTGTAGCCTTCAGGAATATAGCTTCAAACAATATAGATAAAGTCCTTGCTCCTCTTGGAGCTTACATTTTAGTCAGGAGTTAAACACAAAAATAAACCATATTTTAATTCATGAGTGCCACAATGAAATACAAAGTAGGGTAGAGAAATGGAGCTAGATAGAGTAAAAAGATATTTTATGTGAAGACATCAGAAAATCCCTTTTGAGGAGGTAATAGTTGAACAGAAATCTGACTGCTGAGTGAAAAGAATGACAAATAAAATTGTCAGTCTTCACTGACTCTAAATGTGAAGAAATGTGAATCTATTCTTGGTTCGAAGGAATGCTTGTGTGTTGATTTACTAGTTCAGCTAGTCTTAAAGTTTATAAACTACTTTGACAGAATAGAAGCCTCATCATATACTTAGATAAGCAATACTTGGATACCGAAGTGGAAAATTACAGATACAGGATACTGTTTTAATTCTACACTAATGAAGAGAGAAAAGGGGGATAAAAACGGGGAAAGATGAAAGAAGAAAGACTTGCGTTAGCCCTCTGCTTCTATCCATGTTAGCCCCATTCTACACCAGTTTAAAATATGCCACGATTTAATCTCTGATGGATGGCTAATAATAACTTCATCATATATCCAATAAATAAGTATGTTGTTAGAAGGAACTACTTTCAGTTACTGATGGAAAAGACTTTGGTTTATTTGTAGTACATGGAAATAAGACAGTTTGGACATAGGAAGCAAAATAACTTAGATTTTTGCCAATTACTTTGAAAGTTAATAATAGAAACAGTTTGACACAGTGCCAAATCAATGGCAAACTAATTTTTTTGCTCCCTTCCAAAAAAGACTTGACTATAATGAATACTTATTTTGTATCAAAATATGAATTTATTTTATTTTAATGTTTTAACATGCGGTAATCTTGCAAATAGGGACTGTTTTTTCCCCAACCTATAAACATGTTTTAGCAGCTGATCTTTTTCCTTTTTATGTGCACTGGTCTGAAAAAAGAAGTAATAGAAGGTAAATAGAAGACTGCTCTTTTAATAATTCCTTGGCATCAATTAAAATTCGCTTTAATCAACAGGTGAATGCTTATTTATAAGCAAGTGTGTGCATAGATCTGCATGATAATTATGTCAGATTGATAAAGATTTCTTAGTTGACTTTCAAAAGTTCCTTGTTCTTTGAATACACAGATGATATTAATAGTGAACAAACTTGTAAGAGTTAGACATATTACTGAGATACTCTAACCAAAAGAACAGTTTCCACCAAATCCTTAATTTTCCTAATGTAAACAAATTAATAAAAGGTTTTGTCGCTCTTTCTTTTGTAGGCAAGTATTTTCTTCTCAGTGAATTGGTATGTTGCTGGGAGTGGGTAAACATCAATGTAGAGTTGCTAGTTGCAGTCCAGTTAGGTTTTTTTTTAAGTGATTCAGGCTTGTGAGCTGCATTTTCTATAAATTTAAATGTGCTGTAAATCTCTTGTGAAGATTTGGAGCGCCTGGGTGGCTCAGTTGGTTAAGCGACTGACTTCGGCTCAGGTCATGATCCTGGGGTCCTGGGATAGAGCCCAGCATCAGGCTCCTTGCTCAGCTGAGAGCCTGCTTCTCCCTCTGACCCTTCCCCCTCACGCTCTTTCGCTCTTTCTCTCTCCCTCTCAAATAAATAAATAAAAGCTTTAAAAATAATGATAATCTCTTGTGAAGATTATGCATCCCAAGTTTGGAAGTTTTTCCTGTTCTAGAGACCCCTTTAAAAAGTCTTTGCTCATGTGGTTAGAGTATTGCATTTATCCTGTCAGTTATTTGTGCACAGAACAAATGAGTAAGTGAGAACAGTTTTTATTTAGAATGCTGTCATTAGGGCAGAATTCATGTTGGCTTACTCTAAGCAGTAAGACAGTGTTTTATGTGCTAAGCACTGTGCTGAGCACTTGACTCTTCCTGCTGCTCTGGGTAGTTGTGGGGTAGACTCTAGAATGAGAAAGACTGACTCAAGCTGTCATTGATCCTTTACACATGATACCAGTAGTGGTAAATTTTCTTTTCACCTGTGCTATGATTATCCTTTCTTGTTAGAGGATTCATTACTGGTTTCTAAAATGGAGTACTCCAGGGCTGTATTTCATGAACATAGAACCCTAGTTGTGCAAGGTGTTGAAAGGTATAAAATAGGGGGAAAAAAAAGTTTTTAGTCAAAAGGTAACACCTAGTTAAGATATGTTCAGGGGCGCCTGGGTGGCACAGCAGTTAGGCATCTACCTTCGGCTCAGGGCGTGATCCTGGCGTTCTGGGATCGAGCCCCACATCGGGCTCTTCCGCTATGAGCCTGCTTCTTCCTCTCCCACTCCCCCTGCTGGCTGTCTCTATCTCTGTCGAATAAATAAATAAGATCTTTTTTTAAAAAAAATATGTTCAGTAGTCCTCTTTACCATGACACTTCCCAGAACTATTAATTTGCTAATTTGCATTATGAATCTCAAGATGACAGTAAAGCATCTGGTGTTTCTTAAAGATTCCCTCCCTTCCTTTTTTTCTTTTTTTTAAACAAAAGAGAAAGTCATTTGGAGGGAAGCTCTTTGGGAAATGCTATTCTAGACTAGGCTTTCTTAACCTTAGCTCTGTCAACTTTGGGGGCTGGATCATTTGTTGTTGTGGGGCTTCCTATGCATTGTATTGTGTTTATCAGCATTTCTTGGCTTTACCTTTCTAGATGCCAGTAGCACCCTTCCTTACCCCCTGAGTTGTGACAATCAGAATGGCACTAAACATTGTCAGATGTCCTCCAGGAGACAAAAATCTGGTTGAGAACCACTGCCTGGATTAATATTGCGATATTCCAGGGAGTTAGAGGTACATTAACAATTTCTGTCTCAGATTTTCTTTTTAATGAGGAAGAAGCAATGGTCTAGAAAGTGGAAGCACAGATTAAGAAGGTTCAGTACATTCGACCGTAATAAACTTCGCTGTCCTGATTTTTTAAATGTACTTGGAGAATTTAATGCAAAAAGTAATTGCAAACTTCACAGAAAATTTTATGGCAGAGACAAAAAACACATCTTTCATAAAAAGAGTAGCCCAGATATTTAAGTTGATATACTTATGAGGATATTGACTATACATTTCTAAAATCCTTTTTTTTTTTTGTATTTTATACAGGGCTATTTTCTTCTTTTTGAGTCTATGTTAGATTCTGTCCTTTATGCAAAGAACAAATACTTGGCAAAAGGAGGATCGGGTGAGTAAAAATTCTAGTTTTAATAATGTAATTGTAGTCTGGCAGAATCAAGTGAACCTTTGGATTTCAAATAAACTATGCATGACTGAGAAAGTTTCCAATAGAAATGAAAGATGTTTCCATTAGATGAAGCTTGAAGACAGTCGTTTACTATACTGTCGATAATAGAACATTATAGAAGATATGCAGCACTCCAAGTTAATGGTATTCTTGAGAATGCCTTTTATAAAAATACTAGTGGTAGGACTAGCTTTGGAAGCTGTTTGATGTTGAAATCAAAATCTAACCAGAAACTCCTTTTGATTTTTAATCCTTATGGCATTTAGTTTTTGTTTTTGTTTTTTTCCAATAGAGGATTTCATACTAGGTTGGAAATTACCTACTTTACTGGGAGATTTTCCATGACTTCACTAAATGTATAAACGTGTCATCTCTGTGATTTAATGAGAACATTTAAAAAGTGACTGGTCTCTACTAAGTTTATAAAGTGCAGCATACCCAGTCAATATTTTTATACTGTATATATTGCATTTTTATCAGTATTTTTATTGGATCCCAGTAAATTTGGAAAGCTCTCTCATATTAATTCTGTATACTCTAAGTGAGATTGTGTTTTTATAAGCCTTCTGCTATGAACAGTTTTATACAAACAGTCCTTTTCAGGGCAGGGATTATGTCTTGTCCATCTCTGATCCTTGCACAAGCTCTGCTGCTCCTGGAATGTAGGTAGATCATCATGAGTTTACTGAATCAAATCATTACAACTGAATTGAATAGCATGTCTCCCATCATTCCCTTCTCCCTAAACTTTTACTTTCTCAAAGCTTCAAGATCAACAAATGGTTTCCATGGTCAGAGGACAGTTGGTAAAATTGTTACGTAAAGGAAGGGGTGCCTGGGTGGTTCAGTTGGTTAAGCATATGCCTTCAGCTCAGGTCATGGTCTCAGGATCCTGGGATCGAACCCTGCTCAGTGAAGAGTTTGCTTCTCCCTCTCCCTCTGCCTCTCTCTCTGTCTCAAATAGATAAATAAAATGTAAAATCTAAAAAGTTATTTTGTAAAAAAGTAGATGAAAATTGGACATTTTGAACTAGTGACATAAAGCACTTGATCATAGTTATGCCTCCTGCCCATCCATATTCTGTGAAATCACTTTGGCAATTACGGTACAATAAAAATCAGTGAGGCCAAAACATAAAGCACAGAAAATTCTCCAGTATAATAGAATTCTTTTATAATAGCTTTTAAATGGTTTGCCTTTCTTTTTCAAAAATACTTTCATTTATTTTATCACTATATTTTCTGCAAATATTTCAAGGTGTACTCCTGATCTCTGACATGAATCTAGCCAGAATTTTTAGATATACTTTACCCTACGAAAATTGGCTATATCTTTCTATAGTTGCAGTGGCTTTTTTAAAATGACTGTTATACTTAATGACTGAAACTAATGTTATCTACCATTTGTTGATTGTCTGCTAGCTGCCAAATACTATACTTTTATTTATATTATTACACGTATAATCCTCACAACAGCCCCTTGAATTTTAGAAACAGAGGTGTCCTAGAGGACACAATATTAAGTGGTCAAGCCTTGACTATTTATTTTAAAAACTGAGATCTGCCAATTCCAATATTTGTGTTCTTTTCAGCATCCCTTTTTGTTTCTCTACGAAAATGCACTTTATTGAATCTGATTCTTGCCTTGAAGTTCTAGGGAAGATTCAGGGAACTGTTTCCATACCTCCCTGAATAGTATTCATTGATCTTACTGAAGGACTGACAGCAACTTAATACATTTAAATTGAACTCTCGATGAAATTCATTAAGAACTTACAGCATGAAAATAATGAGGTTATAGTTGATGAATCAGTAGCAGAGTATTTCCCATCATCAGGGATGAAGTGGAGGCTCCTAAGTCTAGTTCTTTTCATATTTTTATGCAGCTAATATTAGCACTGAGGTAATCTGGAGGCATATTGAAGAGAGGTCAGCATTTAACTGCCTAGGCAGTGCTATTGAATGTTGCTTGTTAACAGAATTAAGAGAAAAGAAGGCAAAGTCAGGAATGAGTAATGTGAAGTAGACTATTTAGCTTATTTTGTGTCTGAGTATGCCTGACTATCCCCAATCATCTAGGTGCTCGTTCTTCTGTAATAAAGCAAATTTTTCTTTATGTTTTTCTGAAAGAAAGATTTACTAAGCAACTAGTGCAATGATTTTAGAAAGAATGATTGAATTATGAGAGAGGGAAAATATTAAAGATTCATGTAAGCATGAGGGGACCACAATTGATATTTTTCCATGAATTTAGGTTCAATATATGTCTCACTATATAAACAGTGGTATGGAGTAAGTCCTTTATAAAACACAGTCAGCCAGAGTATTTCTTCTCCCTGTTATCACCAAGCAAATTCTGTAGTATTTTGGAGGTATTCATTTACTGCTATTACTACTAATAAAAATAATCTTATAAAATTAATGAAAATGTATTTACTAAAAATTGCTTCTACTATTTTTAGCTAAGATTTACAAAGCACTAGTTGTGTTCAGGAACTGTAGTGTTTTATATTCAGCTAGCTTATAGATAAAGAGGAAAACTAAGACAATGATTTGCTGTGGGCAAGGGCATGGGTTAAATACCTAATGGGTATAAGGAGGGGCACTTGTGATGAGCACAGGGTGTTGTATGTAAGTGATAAATCACTAAATTCTATACCTGAAACTAATATTGCATTGTATGTTAGCTGGCTGGCATTTAAAATAAAAATTGGGGGGAAAAGAATGATGTGCTATGACCTAAGCATATTTTTACAACAGGAATTAAGACAAAAACAAATGTATGTTTTAGAATGACTACATAGAATGTAAATATTTTATATCCTAACAATGTCAAATACTACGTTTTACAAAAATTGGGAAGAGAACGCAGGGGGCAGGTGGGAAGAAGTGTATATACTTGAGTTGCATTATCTTTAATAGCAGGAATTCCTGGACTCTCATTTAAAGCTGACAAATCAAGTAATCGAATTGTAAGCACATTTTAGCAGTACAGACTTAATATTAAAAGAATACTGTTGATTATTAAAATTTAGTGGTAAGGCTTGTGGTGAGAGATTATGTCTATATCTCGATTGTGGTGGTGATTACATGACCGTATGTGTTTATCAAATCACATAGAATTATACACCAAAAAAGCCAAAAAGAATGAGTTTTATTACTCGTGTAAATTACACCTTAATAAAAGTGACATTTTAAAAAAGCGTAGTGGCATTTCCCACCTTGAAGCCAATTGGACTATGACATGGTTTGATTTCTTACTTTTCCAAAAAATATATTAAAGCTGTATACTAACTCTATGCCCACCTCTGTATTTGCTGTTAGTATCATCAATATTATCTACCTTTTGAATTTAAAAAAAATTATGATTAAAGAAAGGGAAGGGGAAGAATAAAGAAATATACCGATTTTATCATTGTTCATGATAGCTTAATAAATAGTGTTGAAAATAGAGAACTAAAGGTATTCTATAATGTAATTACATAGTTAGCTACTAAAACAAAAACATAAAACTTCCTAAATATAAGAACTAACACTTAGGAAAAAGTCAAAAAGACCATGTAGTGAACTACTTAAAACAAAACAAACAAAAAAACCCAAAAACTACAGATACAGAAAAGATAACATAAAATGGTAGAGTGTGAACAAAAAAATGTCGTATCCATAAATTTAAATGGGTTAAACTCACCTGTTCAGAGAAAAAGAATTTCAGTTTGGGTCACCAAAAAAAACCCCTAATTCTGTGTGCTTTATATAGGCCATCTAAAACAAAATTATTTGGAAAAGTTTTAACCTCTAACTTAAAAAGATATTCGAGCAAATCCCCCCCAAAATGAAAGTAGCAGTCATGGTATTATTGATACCAGACAAGAGGGAATTGGAACAAAATGTTATGTAATCAGTCATATGAGTAGGGCTTAGAACTAAGACATAAAATCATGCCCATATTCATGGATACTCAAAAGGTTTTTAACAAAATACAATTTACATTCTTGATTTTTTTGAATGAGAATATGAATAGTCAGACACTAGCTTGTATGATAAAGTATATTTATCTCAACTGAAAATCTGTATCATGTTTAATGGGGAAATACTAAAAACATTTCCTCTATAGTCAAAACAGGATTTGGATGGCCACTATTGCACCATTATTTAATATTTCACCAGAGGTACTAGTCCGTGCTATTGGAAAAGAGAAAGAACATAGAAGATAAATCAAAAAGGAGATAAAACTAATTCTATTTGTAGATGATTCAAACCTAGGCACTTTAAGTGAATCAACTGAAAAATGATAAGAAATAATAAAATAATTTAGTACATTATTGAGCTACAAAATAACGTAATTAGAAATAAGCAAAACTTATATGCAAACAGCTTTACTACTAAAAGACAGAAGATAAATAAACGGAAAGATAGACCATGTTCTTGGAAAAAGAGACTCAGTGTCATAAGGATACTGATTTTCCCAAAATTAATTTAAAATTTAGTGTAATCCAAAAACATTGACATTTGTTGAAAAGAGATGGTAAGTACATGAGAGTTAATTATGCTCTTTTGTTTTTGTATTTGATATTTTTATAGGATAAATTTTATAAAATTGTAACTCCAACAGACAGGTTTGGTATTTTTAATTAGGATTTTTAAATTTTTTGGTAGTAATGGCAAGGAAAACTGAGATAGAAGGGTGCCAGGGTGGGGGAGCAGGGGACAGGAAGATTAGTGCTACCAAATATTAAAACATATTACAGAGCCTCAATAAATAAAACAATGTTCTTGAATGGACAGATACATTGAGCAAAATTGAGAATCCTGGTATAAACCAAATAATATATGGCATCTCATATAATTAAGGAAATTGTTTACTGTAGTGAATTATGTTGAGACAGTTGGGTAACCCTCTGTGTTAAAAAAAACAAAAACAAAAAACAAAACACAGCAGTGCCTGGGTGGCTCAGTAGGTTAAGCATCTGCCCTCAGCTCAGGTCATGATCCTGGGGTCCTGGGATCGAGCCCTGAATTGCCTGTGTCAGGTTCCCTGCTCAGCAGGGAGTCTGTTTCTCCTTCTCCTGTTGCTGCTCCCCCTGCTTGGGTGTGTTCTCTCTCTCTCTCTGTGTCAAATAAATACAATATTTTTTTTAAAAGAAAGCAAAAAAATTATAAAGTAAAAAATCCACGCAGTGTAAATATTACACAAGTCAAGGTTAAGTGCAAAAAAAAGGATAAAAATACTAGGAGACAGGGGCACCTGGGTGGCGCAGTAGTTAAGCGTCTGCCTTCGGCTCAGGGCGTGATCCCGGCGTTCTGGATCGAGCCCCACATCAGGCTTCTCCCCTAGGAGCCTGCTTCTTCCTCTCCCACTCCCCCTGCTTGTGTTCCCTCTCTCGCTGGCTGTCTCTGTCGAATAAATAAATAAAATCTTAAAAAAAAAAATATTAGGAGACATAGGTGTATTTCTTTATAAACTTGGGGAGGGAGGCTTTCTAAATAAGAACTTAGATTCAGATGCCTTTATTGGAAGAAAGATTGATAAGTTTGATTAAGTAAATTTCTAAATGGCAGTATATGCCATATGCAGAGTCACACGAGAAAGTACAGACTGAAAAAGTTTTCGATTCCTGTCACCAACAAAAAGCTAATCTCTGTAACACATAAAAAGATCCTACAAATAAGACCACAAATCCAATAGAAAATTGCACAAAGAACTGAATGGCAGTTCACAGAAAAGGAATACAGTTGACTCTTAAAAATGCGCTCAGTCTCGGGGCACCTGGGTGGCTCAGTCGTTAGGCGTCTGCCTTTGGCTCAGGGCGTGATCCTAGAGTCCTGGGATCGAGCCCCACATCAGGCTCCTCCCCTGGGAGCCTGCTTCTTCCTCTCCCACTCCCCCTGCTTGTGTTTCCTCTCTCGCTGGCTCTCTCTCTCTCTGTCAAATAAATAAATAAATTTTTTTTTAAAATGTGCTCAGTCTCTATCCTATTAAGAAAAATGTCCAATCTGGGGAATCTTTGTCTTACTCAAGATTGCACTGAATACTCCTGTGCTTTTCCTTGAAGTTACAGCTTTGACATTCAGGTCTGTGGTTCATTTCAAATTAATTTTTGTGTGTGGCATGAGGTAAGGTTAGGTGTTAATATTTGCTAGCACTCTTTGTTGATATGATTATCCTTTCCCATAAATTGCTTGGCATCTTTGTTGAAGATAAATTGTCCATATATGTGTGGGTATGTTTTTAATTCTGTTCATTTGATCTCTAAGTCTCTTTTTTCATCAATACCATATTATCTTAATTACTGTATTTGCTTTGGCAGTTTGGTCCCTGTGAGTGTGTGTGGTTTTTTTAAAATAAATTTTAGAATCGTTTTGAATCTGTCAGTCTATCAATTTTAAAAAGATTGGTAGAATTATGATAGGATTGTCTTGAGTATTCGAATAGATCAACTTGAGAATAATTAACATCTTAATAGTGTTAATAGGTCTTCCAAACCATAAACACAATGTATCTTTTCATTTTTTAAAGTCTTTAATTTCTCTTGGCTTTATTTTATAATTTGCAATGTAGAGATCTTGCACATCTTCTGTTAAGTTTATTCTTTTTAAAAAAATTTATTTATTTGAAAGTGTGTGTGTGTGTGTGTGTGTGCGCGCGCGCGCGTGCGCATGCGTGCGTGTGAGCTGGAGAGGGACAGAGAGGGAGGAAGAGAGAGAGTCTCAAGCAGACTCCGAACTGAGCATGGAGCTCTTTGCAGGGCTCAATCTCACGACCCTGAAATCATGACCTGGCTGAAATCAAGAGTCGAACACTCACCCAACTGAGCCACCAAGGTGCCCTTGTTAAATTTAGTTTTAAGTATTTAAATTTTTTTGTCATTTTTACAGGTGGAAATTTTTAAATTTCATTTTTCAGTTGATGACTACTAGTATAAAAATACAGTTGGTTTTTGTTTATTAACCTTTTATCTTATGACCTTGCTAAGTTCACTTGATAGTTCTAGTTGTTTTCTAAATTCCTTGGGCTTTTCTGTGTGATCAATCATGTTGTTTGCAAATAGAGACAGTTTTTTACTTCTACCATTCCATACACTCTACCTTTAATTTGGGGGGCGGGAGATGCTATAAGGCTTTGAATAAAATAGGAAACAAGTTCATTTAGATATGAATAAATAAATGAATAATCTGAAAGTTTGATTAATAATGGAATATTTGTTTCAAAGAACCTCCCCACAAAATAGCTACTAATTACAGAAGAATAAATTTCAGCATAGAAGCCTAGTAGTCTCCACCTTGATCAAGTAATCAGGGTTGACATTCTCAGGAATGGGTCAGATTAAAATTGTGGTCTGATAGGAGCATGTAGAAATAATTCATCTCTTTGAAACCATCCTCAGAACTGGTAAGAGTTTTGTAAAATCATAATTGTTGCATAGAAAATTTAAGAGCTCATCAAAGGAGATACCTTCTTCCATATTACTAGGAAAGAATGTTGTTTGTATTGCCTTTCATTACAAGCAAAATGAAAGGTTTTTCTCCCTTATAAAACTAGATTCACATTTCTTCTGGGGTTCTTCAAACTATACATCGTTGAGTTGTAATTATCAAGATTATAAAGTTGAGGACTGCATCCAGTACAGTGCACAATTATCAAGGCAGTCAGTTCCTAACTTACTGTTTTCTGATCTTGCCAGACCATCCTCATTACTGGGGCCTTTTGTTAAAAATATGGACATTCAGGCCGCAAATCAGATCCTTCTGAACCAAAATGTAGGGGGAGAGTCCTGTTTTAAGAATGTATTTGTTTGTTTGTTTGTTTGTTTGTTTGTTTATTAAGAATTTATTCAAAATACACATTTTCCTTTGTATCACTCGAGGTTATTGTTGGAAGAAAGAGAACTCTACCTTGGCTATTCAACAGAGTAGGAGTTTATTAAAATGGTAGGTAGGGTAGGTTATTCAGTTTTTGTAAGAACTAGAAAACCAGGCTGGAAGGTTATGCAGCCAAGAATAATGTGCAAAATTATGTTATAGGACTGGTTTAGAAGTGATACCACTACCCTAATATTGAGCACTAGCCGACATAATACATTGCTGATCTTACCAACAGTTGGCATTGCTGCCTCTGAGAAGTAGCCAGAACTTTAGGTGCTTATCATTGGTGGACCTAGGTCAGGTGTGCATGCCTAACTTACAAGGGAGAGAGGGAAGGCAACCTTCTGCCATTTCCAGCTTCCATAGAGGGAGGCAGGCCCTGTCTTGTGACATACAGAATTTCATAAATAGTTCAGAAGGGGGCAGCAAAAATAGAGTGGCAGATATATAGGTATATATGCTTCACCAATAGTTGTCCCTCCACAATTTTGCTTTGGAATTTGCATTGGAAACCTGATCTATGCTTATAAGAAATTGCCTCTGTTATAAAGTCTCCATTTGCTTCTATACCTTCCTAGTTATTCTCTGTGCAGAAAGCTGAATTGTACAGCTTACTCACTGCTCCCTCATTTCTACTTGGTTGCTTTCCTCTTTAGTGTTTCTTCTTGCATCGTGATCTCCTTCCTTAACGCGGCTGGAATAAGTAAAGCTGAATGTTCCCGTTTTCCTCACTTGGCCCTGAAATTTTATTCATCTCCAATCTTTCTCAACGCCTTTCCCCTTCCTCTTTCTCTTTCAACAAGTGCCCATTTACCTTGGGAAAATGGGATTCCTCTTTGCCTTTCTTCTGTTTGAAAAGCATAAAATGTAGCATCATGCATAATGGAAAGCATATAGATTTTGCAAGTAGACCTTATGTTGAATCCCCGCTTTGTCAGATAACTAGTTACCTAGTTAGCTGATTAAGACTGGTAACCTGGGGGGCGCCTGGGTGGCACAGCGGTTAAGCGTCTGTCTTCGGCTCAGGGCGTGATCCCGGTGTTATGGGATTGAGCCCCACATCAGGCTCCTCTGCTATGAGCCTGCTTCTTCCTCTCCCACTCCCCCTGCTTGTGCTCCCTCTCTCGCTGGCTGTCTCTATCTCTGTCAAATAAATAAATAAAATCTTTAAAAAAAAAAAAAAAAGACTGGTAACCTGGGCAGGTTACTTTACTGCTACCAACTTCAGTTTTCTTATCTGTAAAAAGAGGATTATAATCTAGCTTTATAGAATCAGAATCATTAAATGAGATGCTCAAAATGAAGTAGTTGCTCAACGAAGGTTAAATCCCCTCCTGAGTTACATCTGGTAAACTATAGATTCACGGTGAAATGAGCTATAGCTAGTAAAATGAAATTAGTGTTAGGTTTATACCTTATAAAAGTTGCGAAATGAATTTAAGCGTCATGCTATTAAGACTTGACTTCCACATAGTTTATCTCAGTGTAATCAGCCACTGCTCATGGTTCATAGTGCTTGGAGGTTTCCTTTAGTATTTCCATAATTCGCTGTCTACTTTCTCATCTTCAAATCTGCATTCTTCACACTTGTTGTTTTGTTTTGTTCGGTGGTATTGCAGTAGTATCATTTTCTACTGTTTAAATAATTTTTCAGTGTATATTGCAGCTAGCTAAGCTGGCCTAGTCACTATTTATAAGTTAATGATGGGAAAATGTTTCCGATTTCCAAATAAGAATTAATTTTTTAAGATATCCTTATTATATAAATTGGAAATTGATTTTTGAGCTTATTCAACTTCAGAATATTTGCTGATTTAGCAGCTTGGTAGTATGCTTGCCTTTATACATGTCAATCAAATTTGTCTTTGTTAGTTTACTAAAATCTTTCTCCATATTGTTGACGTGTATTGTGAAAAGAATAGTTTATTTTGACTTATTATCTCCTTTTGTTCTAAACCTTTTTACTATCTGGTTATTTATATACATGCAGTGATGCCAGTGCTTACTAGGAATTGTTTCTTTATTCATCTCAGTCTTACCCTTTAGTGTCCAAAAGTTTGTGAGGCATTTCTAAGGGATAAAGGATTTCCCATCTTTATCTATTCACCATGTGAGCTGTTCTAGTGACAAATGAATTCTGGGCAGTGAATCGAGAAGGACACAGATGTCAAAGCCATGAATTTATAAATGGTCTGTTAAGAGGATGCTTTGTCCAATCAGTGCTTTGTTAATTTCACCTACAGGAAGGAATAATTATTCAATTATGCTTCTATCTGACAAAAATCAAATGACAAATGTGTCAGAATGCGAAGGTAAAGGGTTAGTCAAGATTCTGGCAGGTGGCCCAAAATTTTAGCCAGCTGTAAGAAGGTGGATATGGAACTAAACTGACCTATAACACTGATTACAGGTCCTTTATGAATATTCATAGCTCTTACTAACAGATAAAAAATAATTTCATTTCTAAATGCTAACAAAGAAATCATGATTTTCTGTATCTTTGTGAAATATAATTACCTTGAAAAATATACCTCAACACACTAGAAAAAGTAAAATCATATTCCTCTTTTGTTTCTTATTACCAAAATAGTTTTAAACCGTTCTTTTTTAATTTATTTTAGTAAATTGTAGTTTTTCCTTATGATAAAGTTACCCTTATTTCCTAGTACTATTACTAGTATATCATAGTGCTTGATACAGAGCCAGGGGTCAGCTAACTTTTTCTACAAAAGACCAGACAATGAATATTTTCAGCTTTGTAAGCCCTCCAGTCTCTGTTCCAACTACTAGAACACAGTGCAGCCATAGACCATAGGTAAATAAATGAGGGTGGCAATGTTGCAGTTAAACTGTTTACAAAATCAGAGAGGGGGCTGAATTTGACCCATGGGCTATTGTTTGCCAGCCCCTGATATAGGGACTAATGATATTTTAAATTTTTCACTGAGATTTTTAATAATATCTGAAAAAGAAGAACTCTGAGCTATGTTAAGTAATTTGAATGTCTGTGCACTACACAACTTGGAAGGATACTCAGTTTCCCAGAGACTATAGTGTGAATGGCACTCCCTGAAGTAGTACAATATGGTGGCTCTGATAATGACCTCCCTCATCCATTTCTCTCACATCTATATCAGGGGTATCCATATCTGGCCTGCTGCCTGTTTTTGTAGATAAAGTTTTATTGGAACATAGCCAAGCTAATTTATTTACCTATTGTCTGTGACTGCTTTCACAGTTCTAGCAGCAAAGAGAAATAGTTTCAACAAAGACCATATGGCCCACAAAACCTGAAATAGTTATTTTACAGAAAATGTTTGCTGATCCCTGATCTGTACCCTAACTATATTTCTCTTTAAGGATGGAGTTACAGGGCAAAACATGGGAAACTTGTATGATTGTCATATTAAGTCCAACAAAAGATATATAAAGAAGTTGCCAAATATCTTAGAATTCTGTTTCATCTTCAGTGTTTCTCATCTAAGGATCTGGTTCAAGAAACTAAACATGCTTTCCTATAGCTAATGCTCTTGCTGGTTCAGCATAGTCAGCAACAAATCAGATACTTTGAAGAATTTGTTTTAGTCAGGAATTTAAACACTGTCAAGACACTCACCATGTGTGCGGAAGAGCAGGACAGTAGAAGTAATTCACGGTCCATGGTAGCCCAGTACCCAGGACTCTAGCCCAGTGCAGCTATCACATCTGCCTCACATACCCCCTTAGGGAGGACTTGAGAAACTTCTTATCAGTGACATAGCACCAAGTATTTTTTCTGGGTATCTCAATTGCTTTGATGCCAACAGATCTTATCATGGGCTTTATAGGAAGATAATTTAGGGCTGCTGTCATTGAATAATAAATTCCTAAGGCTGTGGATAAAAACAAAGTTTGGGGGAAGGGGAGACTTACTTCTCTGCTCTTTAAGTCTGAAAACTAGTTAATAATCATGAAACTATTTCTTTTGTGCATTTCTTTGGTACATATGTACTTGCTTTCAGTTTATTGAGATAAGAAAATGGTATTTCTATTTTAATTCATGAATCCCCTGAATCTTATCTGAAGGACAAAGTGAATTTTGTTATTTACTTGTCAGAGAAAAAATCAATATTTTTAAAAGTGTTTTAGATTTTTATTTATTTATTTATTTATTTGAGAGAGAGCAGAGCAAGTGAGAGAGAACACAAGTAGAGGGGAAGGGCAGAAGGTGAGAGAGAAGCGAATATCCGCTGAGCAGGGAGCCTGATGTAGGGCTCTGTCCCAGGACCTGGAGATCAGGACCTGAGCTGAAAGCAAGAGGCTTAACTGACTGAGCCACCCAGGCACCCCCAATATTATTTTTTTAATTTGGTGCTGTACAGACCCTTTACCCTTGTTATTAGAATAGTTTCTTCCTGAATCACTCTCTTCTGTCGCCTCTTAACACCTACTCTCCTGGTTTTCTTCTTGCTTTGGTGGCCCCAGCTTCTCAGCCATTTATTATCAGCCTCCTTTCCTTCCACACATCCCTCAAATTCTGGTACTCATCATGTACTCTCCCTAGAAGACCTCATGAGCTCCCATAACTTACATTTCCATTCATATGATCATTGTCTCAATTTATATCTTGAACCCAGATCATCTCTTAAATCTCAGGCCTCTTTATTCAGCTGCTTATTGGATATTTTTACCCATTTGTCCATAAGCACTGAACTCTTACGTTCCTCTTGAATCTGCCCTTATTTATTCCCTAATGTAATGGTTAGCACCATGATCTGCCCAGCTGCTAAAGCTAAAAACTGTTGCCCTTGGCTCTTCCCTCTTTGTTACCTCCACAGCCAGCCCATCCTGTGAGTTCCTTCCTCCTAAATATCCCTTGAACAATGTGGGTGTTATGGGCATCAACTGCCCCATACCCTGTGTGGTTGAAAATCTGTAACTTTTGACTCCCCAAAACTTAACTACTAATAGCCTACTCATGACTGGGAGCCTTACCAATAACATAAACAGTTGATTAACACATTTTATATGTTATATGTATTATATATTGTATTCTTATAATAAAGTAAGCTAGAGAAAAGAAAATGTTATTAATAAAACCATAAGAGAAAATACATGTACAGGACTGTACTGTATTTATAAAAAAAAAAAAATCCATGTGTAGATGGACCCGTCTTGTTCAGGGGTCAGCTAGCTGTATATACCTCCCCCTTTCCATTCCTACAGCCATCGCTCTCCTTCAGATCCCCTGGGTTATTGCAATTATCTCTTATTTTGTCTTTGTCTTAATCTTGCATCTTCCCATTCATTCTCCACGTTGTATTCCATCTGGCTTTTCCAAAACCAAAATCTGATCAGATTGTTACCCTATGTAAAATTGTTCACAGGCTTGTCATTATTCTTAGAATAAAATCCAGTTTACTAACATGGTTTATCCAGCCAAAGAAAACATAGAAAACATTTTCTTTGCACCCTTATTACCTTTGTAGTCTTATATCTCATTTTCTCAAATTGGAATGTATATTAATTGTGATCCCATATGCACACCACTCACTCTGCCTAGAACACTCCCTCCCTACTCCTAATTTATGTGGTCTTCAGTTCTTATCTTATATAATACCCCTGCACCCCTGTTATAGCCAAATCTGAATTAGCTGTTTTGCTCCCTCAGTACCTTATACCTCCCCTTCTTAGTGTTTATTACATCACCAATAATTGCCCCTTTTTAAATGATTTGTCTTTTTCTGCGTTTCAGAGTAATGTATAAAGTTTTAGTATCTTTTTAAAGTTCACATATTGTAATTTTAATATTAAATATGTTCATTGCAGGTTTATTTAATTATGCTGTCTTGTTTTAATTATTATAAGAACCCATCATTAATATCCTTATTTTAATGTTGCCATCAACTGTAATGGAAATCTTTGTTTTAAAAGAGGCTACAAGATGGAACTTGGTTATTTTCCCTGATCTATACCTCTGTTAATCCCCCACTACTAGTAATCAATTATTAGTAACTCATACTGATGATTTTGGGATTTATATTTAGCCTTTTAAAAAGTGTATTTTGCCACAAAGGGAGATAATGGTAAATTGTTGGGTATTTTATCTGTTACAGTTTACCCCGATATTTGCACTATCAGCCTTGTGGCAGTAAGTGATATGAATAAACATGCTGATAGAATTGCTTTTTGGGATAATGTCTATGGCTTCAACATGTCCTGTATGAAGAAAGCAGTTATTCCAGAAGCTGTTGTGGAAGTGTTAGATCCGAAGACTCTTATTTCAGATGCTTGTAGTATTAAGGTAGGTGTTTTCACCAATTTTATTTTAACAGAATTGCCATTTTTATTAGTTTTCATTTGTGAGTTAAGTATTTGAAATTAATATATTGATATTATATATAGGCCTTCAAAACAGTTATTATTCTTCCCATATTAGACAGTCTGATGTACCTTGAGGTTACAATATTTACCAGTTGACTGTATCATCCTTTGGAATCACTTCTCTTTGTATATCGCAGTTCCTTATACTGAGGGTTTGAAGGTGAAAAGTCCTACTGTATTATCATTTCTGCTTCATCACCACCTCCCTGGCCTTTTTCTAGTTTCTCATTTACAGCCAGATTATTCATTCATAGCATATATTCTACACAGTTTAATGTCTCAACATTCAAATTTCTTCCATCTTTTCAGATTAAGTAATTACAGCGAATTTGCCTATGAAGCTAAAGCCCTACTCTGTTCAGATTTCTCAGTTAATTCCTTTTGTGTTTTAAATCTTATTGTTTACCATGTCAATCTCTAGTTTTATTGTGAATTTTGCTGTGTCAAATTTACATGGGTTAAATAATAACTTTGCAGTGAAAAGTCATTGCTTTTCTTAAAAACTCCTTAATTTGTTTCAATTAGATAAATATTGTTCAGTTTTAGGTTCAGAACATTGTCTGCTTTTTTTGTCACATTGTCACATTATTACTTTCATAGCACCAGTAATTGTTCTCTGCATAAAATGGATATTCAATAAATATTTGTTAATTTTAATAGGTAAAATATTTAACGTTGGCATAGAGTAATAAACATAAAAAGTTTCTCAATAAGAGCAAGCTGATTAAAATTGCATTCAGCTTTTAAGAAAAAAAACTAAAGCCTGGTTAATGATTATAGTACTGTTGAGTGCTCTGGTACACTGATAGTAAAATTTATTTGTATTCTTTCATTCCGGTAGGAGTGTACAGTTCTAGCCAACTCAGCCTCAAGGCTGTGCAAAAAGAGGAGGGTAGAGGGGGAGGGCTAATTTTTCTCTCTAGAGCTCTTTGTTTAATGCCAAAAACTGCCGTGAATAAGTAGTTGAAATAGAAAATTTTAGACTGAAAATGAAGGTGTTTAAAAAGTACACATACCCTTTCTTTTTTTTTTTTTAAACATTATTTATTTACTTGTTTATTTGTTTAGGTAAATGTATTTTGTTCCACAATCCTTTACCAATAAAAGGCAACCACACTATAACTTCTTTAAAATTTTCTCAAGCTGTTTAAAAGATGGTAATGGCTTAAGTATGTAGTCCTATGAATTGTGTATGTTATGTTGCAATCTACTCATGGCAAGTCAGGCCTCCATGGCCTCCCTCTGGTCCCACTGCAATGGCTTCTCCCCATCTGCTCTCCATAGTGAAGTGAAGAAGGACTTGAACCAGGGCAGAACAGGAAAATAAGGCTCTTTGGCCATTGTTTTCCTGAGTTGAATCTTCTTCCTTGGCTCGGCTCTTTGATATTAACTGTTATGGTTTTTCCTAATATCTAAAAAACTTATCTTCCAATGCAGTTACAAAAAGGAATTCTAAAAGGGGCGCCTGGGTGGCTCAGTCGTTAAGCACCTGCCTTCTGCTCAGGGCGTGATTCCAGAGTCCTGGGATCGAGCCCCACATCAGGCTCCTCCCCTGAGAGCCTCCTCCTTCGTCTTCTCCACTCCCCCTACTTGTGTTCCCTCTCTCTCTGGCTGTCTCTCTCTCTAATAAATAAATAAAATCTTAAAAAAAAAAAAAGGAATTCTAAAACACCTTATCCTTTTCATTAGCCTATGTTTTCAAGTTGGCATTTCCTATAAAAATGTTGATCTTATGTGTAATTTATAGCAAATGTGTACCACTGGTGGTATACAAAATTATTTTAGTTGGAAAACAAGAAAAGAATTTTATTTGAAAAATTTTAGTGTTTCTTAGAAAAACTTTAACTAGCACATCAGAGCCATGATTTGATACATAGTATTCTTACAAGAAGTCTAAGTAAAAAAAGTACTAATTTGGTTTAAACAAAAATTAACTAAATGATAGTGCCAGTAGCCTTTAAATTTGGAAACAGTCCCAGAAGTGGGGTTTGAATGATTAAACTTTGCAAAACATTGGTTTACAGTAATCCTTTATGCATAAAAAAGAAGTAATATTTATCTGGTTGGTTTTGGTTTTGTTTTCACTATTTTTACTAAATTCTTCCTTTCATTCTTTTTTAATGGGTAGCAAATAGATTGCCATACAATATCTGTCTCAGCTCTGGAGTTTTCTTCAGATTTTACCCTGCAAATTACAAAGACATCCATGTGCACGGTAAGCTGTTTCATCTCCTCTCACAAATCTCACTAGCAGTGCAGTTGATTGGCAAGCTAATGAATTAATTACCAGACTTGTGATAAATGAAAAAGGCTATTGCCTTCGACAGTCTATCTTTGCCTTTGTTAGGCTATTAAACAGATCTGTTTTGATAGGTCAATAGACTTCAAAAAAGTTAGTTTTAGTTGAGAGGAGAAAGTATTAGGATACCATGTTTGCATAATGATTTTTTTTTATACAGTCTTCCTTATTGCCTCTCGTGTAACTAATTGAGAGCACTCATCCTTATCTTCATAGGCAAGTTCATGTCCTACACCTCCTAATGACTCTTAACACAATATGGATGGAAGTAAAATATGTTTATTTGGTATAATATTTTATATTCCTGTATAAAATAAAGAAGTGATGATTTACCTTTTGTTAAAGAAGCGTCCTGGTGTATGGGCATTAGAAAAGTTAGACAATCTGGATTCACATTTGGTTCTGCCACTCACTAGTTTGTTACTTTGCTCAAGTTACCTAGGTATTCTGTACCTCAGACTAATCAACTGCCTTAAGAAAATGGTAATAGGGGCGCCTGGGTGGCGCAGTCGTTAGGCGTCTGCCTTCGGCTCAGGGCGTGATCCCGGCGTTCTGGGATCGAGCCCCACATCAGGCTCCTCTGCTAGGAGCCTGCTTCTTCCGCTCCCACTCCCCGTGCTTGGGTTCCCTCTCTCGCTGGCTGTCTCTCTCTGTCAAATAAATAAATAAAATCTTAAAAAAAAAAAAAAAGAAAAAGAAAAATGGTAATAATTTCTATCTTGTAGACTAGTTACACAGATTAATGAATTAATATATGTGGAAGCACCTACAGGGTAGGCAGAAATGTTAGGTTATTAAAACATATTAATTTTTTTTCTTTCTTAAGTAATTTCTAAATGTATATTCATACTAAGACAACAATATTTTTTACCAGGAGACTCAGAATGTTAATAAAATGTGGGCCTTTACTTAAGAAACTATGAATTTACATAGGTGGTATTGATATAAATATTTATGTTATTTAAAGAATTAATTGTATAGCTTTTGAAATCCTAATTATACCTTAAAAAATTAAAATTTTACTGAAAACTATGTAGCCAGGAACTATGTGAAACAGGTTACAGTCATGTTGACATTGACTCTTGAACCTGATTTTTTAAAAGACAGACATACAAAAGATTTTATGGGTTCTTAAAAATTGTTTCTGTTCCTTTTGATCCAATAATTATTCTATATCCAAGTGAGTTTAACAATGTGCTTTGATGTTTTGAGGAATTCTTCTCATTGAAGTTGGTTTTACAGTTTTTAAAAGGTAAATATCTAGATCCCAGGTTTATGATTTGGGGCACCCATTATATTTGTTTAACTGATAAAAAACAAAATTTCATTCTTCCCATTCATTTCTCCCAGATTTCCCATTTGTCCTTTTTGGTAACTGAAATGATTTGGTCAATTGAAATTACAGGCTAAAGGCTTCAACTCTTAGATTTACTCTGTTTGATGTTAGTAATCCTTGAGAGTTAAAAAAAAGACCTCTTGATTAATGACAGTTGATCAATCTATAAGGGGATTCTTAGATAGAAATTGCCGTATTACCAGTATTATTAAATAATATTTTTGCAAATCTTCTTTCAGTGTCTTTCACATGAATCAAATTAGAGCAAATGTAAAACTGTAGTGAAGACCTGAAAAGCTGTGTGTTTTTAGTTGTGCATATTTTTTAGCTTTTTGTAGACAAAGGGGTTTCCTGAGTTTTTTTGAAATGTTCTTTATGTCTTGCGTTATTGGTCAGGGTTCTTAGTTTCAGACAACAGTGTCCAAATCAGCTTGTTAAAGCAAAAGGTGATTTACTGAAGAGTTAAGTAACATAATTCCAGACACATTGGGAGAGCTAAAGGAATAGACAAAATACTCTGAAACCGCATCTTAGAACTAGCCTGCTACAAAGCCGCCTGTACCACTACAGGCCCTGTAAACCCTACAGTCCTTGGCCCTCTCAGTAAGTGGTAGGCACCACTGACAACCCCAGGTAAACAGAACTCTTCAGTACCATCCTGTTCCTATCCTCCCTGCCCAGGTCATGCTGTTCAGTTCTTCTGTACAGATCTTCACTCAGCACATCTACTTGGCTGCACATAGGTCGTGTTGTACCCTCGTGATTAAAAAGTTTTAGGAAGTAGGTTTAGCTGCAGTAGTGTTATGTTACAGAAAGAGTTTCACAAAGCATATATAGAATTATTTTCTAGTCCTATTATTTGCCATAGAATATAAGAAGCTTTATGCTGAAATAAATTATACTTATCCTTCAATGATCATAGTTTTTTTTCTGTATATTTAAAAGAATAAAATAGAAATAAAACACCAAAAAAGCTGGTAATGTCTGTTTAACACAAAGATTATGATCAAAATTTTGGTATTAAAGAACATATCAAATAGGTACTTGCTGCATTTGTTCCTGTACAATCAGAGTTCCATAAGAAAAATGAATCAGAAAGAAACTGTTATATTAACTTATATCTGTAAAGAGGCTTTTAGATTTATATTTTTATTCCCAACATGCCTGAATGATTTTAATATAAAAGTCTGGAAATGAGGTAGGTCTGGGGTTTAGGTAGAAGGTGGCAGAAGGTTGAAGTGGACTTGTATATGTCTGATCACTGCTGAAAAACATACTTCCGTAACTCACTTTTGAAAGGAATGTATGGTTTCAAACCATATTTATTTATTGGATGCATGCCAGGTACTGAACATAGTACTTATTCATTGTTAAGCCTTCTGAGATTATTCTATCAAGTAATTTGTCAATATAAGTTGTCTTGGTGATAATATCTAAGTCATTGGACACTTGCATGTCAGACAATGTGCTAATCACTTTAAAATCATTATTTCGTTTAGTCTTCTCAATAACCATTTGAAGCAGGTACTAATATTCCCATTTTATGGGTGAAGAAAAATAAATCACTGTGTCTTACTTGTGAAATATCCTGACCCCCCCAAAAAACTCTGGTGGGGTTGTACAAACTATTAAAGGAAGATACAGAAACTTGTGAACGAGATATTCGAGGTGTAGAAGAAAGGAGGTAGCCTGTTGCATTTGAAACATCTGAAAAATCTAAAACATGTTGCATATGAAACATCTGAAAAATGTGATTCTCAGCCAATAGTCTAGCAGTTGTTGGTAGGGAGAGAGAAAGAGAGTATGATCAAAATGCACTCTTCCCCAGGGGCACCTGGGTGGCACAGCGGTTAAGCGTCTGCCTTCGGCTCAGGGTGTGATCCCGGCATTCTGGGTTCGAGTCCCACATCAGGCTCCTCCGCTATGAGCCTGCTTCTTCCTCTCCCACTCCCCCTGCTTGTGTTCCCTCTCTCACTGGCTGTCTCTATCTCTGTTAAATAAATAAATAAAATCTTTAAAAAAAAAAAAATGCACTCTTCCTCAGAGGTAGGGCTGACAGATTTATATGATAAAATAAGTCACATATCCCATCCTCTTTGCTACAGAGAAAAAAGTAGATCTTCGAATTTTTTTTCTTCACATTTTCAAAGTATATTTGTTGTTATTTGGTTATCTGCATGTCTTGGGAACTTTCCTTTCCCAGCATGCTTACCCTAACGTGAGCCTGGCATGAGTAAGGTTTTGTGGCCTGTAATGCCTTTATTACATTTTCATTATTTGTGAGTCCCAACTATCCATCCATATCTACTCCAGCTATCTTTTGCTCTTTGAGGTGGTGCCAACTCCTTACACTCTTCTGCTACCAACCATCTGGAGCTGTTATGCAAGCCTAGTCTCTAAGGCTGCTTTTGAATAGATAGATTATTCGCCTGGTTACTTGGGAATAATCCACAACAAAGGTATTAAAAAGGATGAGTGCCTAATTGGAACTTTATTTCTCCTTTATATTGTATGAAGAATTAGTGAAAATACTAAAAAATAAATAAAAAATTTAAAAAAGCAATACCTGCCAAAGAGATGGAAAAAGTTACTTTGGGGAGGAAGAGGTATGGCTTTTTTAGATAAAGAAAAAAGTATCTGCTTTTGTACTGCTGAGTACAAACCTTCAAATATATTAAATACTTTTTTCCTTGTGCTTGAAACTTGAATGCATAGCCAAAAAGTAAGATGGATGATTTCTCTGAGTAGTTAAGCCCATTTTAAATATATGCATAACCATTTATTTCTAATGAGATTCTAAATTTGTAGCCTAATTAAAATATTAGAGGAAATTGGATTTTTCAAAGTAACAAGATGCTAAGAACACCCCCTTTGCATTTAAAATCAACAGGATGTGTGCTGTAGACTGATAGTGTTTTTAGATGGCTTTCTCAAGTTTGTTAGAACCTTTAACAGAAAACGTCTTTTCTTTGCAGTCTTCACCACCAACACAAAAGGCACATACACACACCACAGAAGAAATTTAGTAACATTTTTAATGTAGTGTTTTGCATTAACAAACTTTTTTATGTTTTGGGGAATTTAACAGGATAGGATAATCATATGTAAGTGTCTTGGATCTTGGTTAAAGGATAATTTTCCATTGAATACTAGTAGTGCATACATAGTGATTTTCTGAGCATTTTTTATGTATCATATGATACTATTGACAGTTTAGGTCAAATTGCTTTTTGCTTTTATGATGGGATATGAAGTTTAGTTAGCATCTGACTGTCACAACAGCCTGCCTAACCTTGCAGTAAATGAGCAATTAAGTACATTATTATATTATGGAAAGTTTGTAAGTGTTCAAAAGCAAGTGGTTTAAAGCCATACGATCTAGAACTAATATGTTTTATTTTGTGAGTTCTAGTGTATTTTTAATGTCATTTATGTAATTGTGTAATATTCTCCCTTTGTGTTCCAGCAGCATTTATGTTGGCATCTGTCGATATAAGCTCCTTAAAGATATAGGCAAACATACACATTAAATAACTCTTCATACTGCCTTTTGTATAACAAATGAGTTGTTTACCTTAAAAAGGAAAATATTTAAGATTATTTTATAGATTACATACATAAATCTTTGACATGTAAAGATTTTTATTTGATGTAGTATCTCTTAGAACAATCATTTTTATATATTAATTTCAGCATTATATTTTCTTTTATTCCACATCTTTGTTAGCATGCACTGGTATAACAATGTTCAGTTTGTATAAACTTTCCTTAATATAGTTCTAAACCTCATTTAACAAAGAATGATATTCTTCCTAGGCATTTTTCTTTTACTACAGTTGCTAAATTAAAGATGAGCCACTAGAGTACATAAAGAACAGCAGGCTTTTTTTTATATTTGTATTTAAAAACCTCTGACAATAAAGTCTTTTGGATTTTATCAAAGTACATTAATATGAGTTCAGTGGCATTGAGAGGTTTTTAATTTTTATCATAACTTTTAAAATCATTCATATAAGAATTTATATTAAGATATTTCAGTTTGTTAAGCAAATATTAAACAATGACTGCGTCCCAGACACTTGTCTGAAATCTATGCACAGACGCGCACACACACACACACACACACACACACAAAACCTATTCTCTGTCCTGAAAAGGCACTTAAATGAGAGGAGATGGGCTAAGAAAATTTCAGTATGAATATGAAATTATGAGTGTAGAGTGGTTGGGGAATGGGAGCACAAAAGAGATATTTTCTGGAGGAAAAATTGTAGTTGGTCATTAAATTTTATAGCCAAGATTCTATGAAGAAGAAGAAAACACTTTGCCCCCCCAGAAGATTTTATTTTATTTTATTTTAAATGAGGAAGCCTGTTTCCAAGGATGAAAAGATTGAAGGAAAAGACTAAAGTATAGTAGCCATTTAAGAAGTTCACTTTGAAATAATTTCTATTTACCTATTTTTTAATTCACTGGTCTTTTCTTCATCTGTATTCTTTCTGCTGTTAAAATAGCCACTGAATACTTTCATGTTAAATATTGTTTTTCAGTTCCATAATTTCAGTTCTCATTTTTTGAATTATCATTCTTTAATTTTTTTTAACCGGTTTGGTCAGTCTTTTTATCTCAATTTCTTAACATATTTATAATCACTCTTTTAAGGTCTATTTGCTATTTCCCTAAGCCAACTGTGATTCTACTTCTGTTATTTTTTTTTTAATTTTATTTATTTAAGTAATCTCTACACCCAATCTCTACACTCTTTGTGGGGCTCAAAACTCACAACGCCGAGACCAAGAGTTGTGCACTCCTCCGATTGAGCCAGCCAGGCACCCCTGTTTGCTTTTTCTCTTTTGATTATGGGTCACATTTTCCTGTTTCTTCTCATATTTCGTAATTTTATACTTTGTTCTAGCCATTATTTGAAAAGATAATACAGACTAAAATAGGTAATATTTTCCCTTAGAAGAGCTTCCGCTCACCTCTGTCTGGCAGCTAGGATTGAAGGACTGATTATCTAATCTGGAATGGAGCTTGGTGGGGACTGGATACCAGGGGCCCAGGATCAGGCCCCTCCCTCTCACCGGTTTCCTGGGAAGACAATCAAAATACAGCTGAGTTTAGGGAGAAACACAAAGTCAGGATATTTATGAGGTTTGGAAAATCTGATCATCAGTGGATCTCTCAGTCAGAGCAAGGAGTTGGGTAGAGGGAGGAAAGGTCCTGATACAGATTTGGCATGGCTCACGGTCTGGTTGAGAATTGGTAGACACAATCAGAGGGTGGTTTCAAAAGTGAATCTTGAAAGTAAACAGTGTAGTTGAGCCCTCTCTTCTTAAGAGGGTATTTACTCTCAGGATTAGTTGAAAGGTCTGTTGTTCGTATAAACAGTTTTTCTTAAAGTGCCTGAAACAAACCACTTCATCTTCCTGGGCAAGTTTCTGGAATAGCAAAGAGTTGAATAGTCATGTCATGTTAATGGTGACAGTGAAGTGTGTGCTTCTAGATGATTTTGGCTTTGGGATCTAAGCGTTGCAAGAAAACCTCTCTGTCTGCTTTGCAGCACAGCCACCAGTTTCATCAGCCTTCTGGGTTTGCTAGCTCTACCTGTCAGGCTTCTCTCGATTCTTGTGTACCATACGAGCTCAGACCTGACCATTAAAAATTGACTGGGTTCTCCTTGTCCCAGCTAGGTTGCTGTGCCTGTAGCATTTTTGCTCCTTTTCCCTCCAAGGGTCCCAGCATTGGATAAATGCCGTCAGGTATGAAAGCCACGGTTTCTCTCTGCTCAACTAGGGAGGGCTGGCTGGCTTATCCCTCTCTGAAAAGAGTTTATCTAGACTTCTTTGCTTCCAAGGTTCTTCGATGGCTTTAATGAAAAATACGATTGTTTAGTTTAGCGAAGGCTTTTTTATTTTTGTTGTTATATCAGAGTGAGGGGATCTTTTGCAAACCTCTGCATCCTAACTAGAAACAGAAGTTCCTGCATACATTGTTTCTAAATGCCCGATCTGGAAAATCTGGGCCTCCATATTTAAGCTTTTTGAAAGTTAGGAAAAGTAAATGAACATAAACAAATTTAGTCCATGAACTGAAAAATAAATTGTATGTTATCTCCCAATTCTCATTTTGGTTTTCTTCACTTTTTTTAAATGACATACTTGATAAATGATAGAAGGATATATTTAAGAGGCAGTGATATTTAGCTTTTGATGGAGTCAAAACAAGTCTTTGGTTTACAGTTTTTTAAGACTCATGCAAGTGTTATTAAATGAAACTTTAAAATGTTTAAAATTCAAACTTTAGTGATTCCTTACTCGTAGTATTATTTGTTTTTATTTTACTTTTTAATTAAGCTTTAAATTTTTCTAATAGCTTACAAAAAAACTTCAAATGAGCCTATTTCTTTGTAATTGGGTACTTAAATCTTTCAAGGCTTTTGAAAAATCTCTGACAGTAGAAACCTGCTATTCCAAACTCATTTCTTGGGTATTAAATCAGCTCTTAGTACTTTTAGGTGTAAATTGACCTAATTTTGACCTTGCAAAGCTAATCAGCTAAAGAAACTAATTATTAAAACACATCTGTGCTGCTTAGAAATCGTAAGATTTGTTTTGAACTTGCATCATAGATTTTAGTGGGACATCTGGTATATATTTTAATAGGCTTCATTAAGTAAATTTTATGTGTTGGGGGAGGACATTTCTAATTATGTGATTCCACCTCTCCAGTCAGTTTTAGGTTTCTCCTTATATAAATGACCATATGATCTAGAGCATGGTCCATAACTTTATACTCTTCTCTGAAACCTGAACCTTTGTAGTTAGGCTTAAATGGTGGTGACAATACTTAAATCTCTTCAATTATTCTCAGAAACTGTTTTTGAATAGTATTATTGCTAAGAGCTGCAAGCATTGGGAATATAATAACAAGCCATAAATGAGGGAGATAGATATTTAAATTCACTTTATGGTTACATGTGATAAAGGCATTCAGGTTATATAAGAAAATGCCGATATTTTTTAGAGATGTAAACTGAAGTGTGTAGGGGAGAAATGACATATCAGGCATTTGCTTTAAAACAGTTCAGCAAAAAGAAGGGGGCAGAGGAAGAATAGATGAAGTAAATTTGCCAGATAATGGTAACTATTGACTACAGGTAATAGGTACTAAGAGTTTCAGTGATTGTGTATGTGCTTAAAATTTTTCATACGTTGATGTGTTTAAAGAGTAATACTAAGGACAGCATTCTAAGAAATGCGTAAGGGTTATGAGGCAAAGGTACTGTGCTAAGTTGTTTCCATACAGCTCAGCTACGTGCTACAGCTCCCAAAGCTGAACACATGCGTATTCTGTGGCTTAACTACTTCACTCTTAGGTCTTTACACAACAGAAGTGTGTTCATGTTTGCCAGAAGATATGTACACAAGTGTCCATTGCAGCCTGCTTCTTTATAATCCCAAACTGGAAACAAGCTAAACATTTATCAGCAGTAAAATGGATACATAAATGTGGTATATTTATGGAGTAATATATATCAATGAAAAAAAGATGATCTTGAATGTACACTACAACCTGGATGAATTGTGCATGAACAGAAAAAAAGTCTGGAAAGTTTGAAAACATACCATGGGGCAACTGGGTGGCTCAGCCAATTAAGCCCCTGACTCTTAATTTCGGCTCAGGTCATGATGTCAAGGCCCTGCAGTTGAGCCCCACTTCAGGTGCTGTGCTCAGTGGGGAGTCTGCTTGAAGATTTTTTCTCCCTCTGCCCCCCCCCCAACTTGCGCACACGTGCACACACTCTCAAATAAAGCTTTAAAAAAATAAAAGCATAATTTTTAATACAACATGGCACTCTTTTACAAGGCATCTATTTCATCTGGAACCCAGCCAAAGAAATGATCTGTGCCACTGCGGGAAGAACTGGTTGAATTGAACTTACTGAGGGATGGTTTATACATTAGTCTCTAATGTAAAACCTTATTAACGGATTTTCCAGAGTAATTTTCATTACCTGATTTGCCCATTATGTGACAAATTCTTTACATAATATATGCCTCTACTGTAAAAGGAAGCTTTGTCTCATATTCAGAGGGACTCTATCTAGTTTTGATATTGTTAGATTTGATTCAAGTGCAGGTGTATCCTAAGCATTGCCTACAAAATCTTGGATACTTCCACTTGACCCCTCCTTATTTTTCATTTTTCCCAACTACAGAGTCTAGCCTTCTGAGCTAAACCTCAGAGGATTTTATTTTAGCCTTTTTAAAATCTGGACTTTTTCAACTTTTTTTCTGTGTTTAGTTACCTTCCTATCTATTTTTGTATTCTTTCCTTGGAAATATACCATTAAGAAAAATTTAATTTTTAAAAAGACATGTTTCCCACTTCCTATGAACTTTGAGATATATGTTCATTGAGTAGCAGGATGAATCACCTGCAATATTAAACCATTATTTAAACCTGCTCAGAGAGAATGCAGAAGTCCACAAAGTGAGGAGCTCTGAAGTCAAGTAAAGTAACTTGTCCTTAGAGTGAATAGAGATTCCTGTGCTTGATCCTCCTTTGAAAGCCAGGCTGTAAATAAATGCCTCTGAATCTGCATTTTTAAAAGTTCATTAACAGTGATTTTAAAGCCTCCAGTTGAGTTATATTATAAAAGGATTTGAACATCATATCGTTCTAAAATGTAATTTGAGTGGAGTGCTGAAATTTTTCTGCTGTATTATAATCGTAATTCTAGATAGGAATAGGGTCATGCTGGAACTCATCAATGCTAAGGATCAGAATAAATTTGAGAGAAATAATCACACTCAGGCAGGACTGAAACACTTATCTCAAGCACAGCAATAAGCATAAAAATGGTTTATTTATCAAATAATCAATAATAGTGAACTCTTGATTAGACATGTCAGGGGAGTTCTCCCTACACTTATCTCAGAGGCTGCCTATTAGCATTATTAGGTTGTGATAATAAATGAATTTGACCAGGTACTTTCCTCTTTAATTCAGGCAGTTATCCCCAGAGTAATGACCTATAAGGAACTAATCTTCTCAGTTCAGATTTCCTTTGACTTATGCTCTGGCAGAAGCCATCATGACTATGGGCATTCAGAAATTCTAAACATCCCAAAGTATCTAATATTTCCAGCCATGTGATGTATATGTATGTATTCACAGGAAGGATCAGTCTTTATTGGAAGATGAGTCAAGAATTGGAAAAACAAATTTTTGTTACAAATGCTGTATGGCTCAGAACATATTAGTTACCAAAATCAGTCCATCTTTCTCTTTTCTAAAAGACCGAATGAGAAAAGAGCCAATCTTGAAATAGTAGGGAGTTTTCTAAAAATTATTAAAATCAAAGAGAAAGGTTTAAATAGTGTTAATGTAACACTTGGCTAACAGCTTGAGCTTTAGGGGTGCTGGGGTGGCTCAGTTGGTTGAACGTCTGACTCTTGATCTCAGCTCAGGTCTTGATCTCAGGGTCGTAAGTTTGGGCCTTGTGTTGGGCTCCGTGCTGGATAAGGAGCCTCCTTTAAAAAAAAAAAAAAAAGCTTCGGCTTTAGACCCAGTGAACTGAGTTTACTAGTATGACTTTAGAAAGAGGTATTTAGTTTCTGAATTTCAGATTTTTCATCTGAAAAGTGGAGATCATAACATGAGTACCTACCTCCTAGTTATTATTTTGAGTGTTCTAAATGAGATAATGCACACAAGTACTTACCACTATGCCTGGCACATAGGAAGTATCCATAAAATAACCCAATTAGTATTTCATTCATTTTCCTGTCTTGTTCCATTTTTAAAGAAAGGGTTGTTTGTTTAGTTTTATTTTTAACTTATCCGTTTGGTTATGGAGATTTTAGATTGTGAGAATTGATAAATGGAATTTACTTCTTCCATCAGGATTGAGTAAGTGTGACTGATGTGGCTGTACGTACCACCTCAAAGACTAGCTTTTTGGGGTTTTTGTTTTTTTTTTTTTAATTTTATTTGTCTATTAGAGAACAAGCAGTGGGGAGGGGCAGAAGGAGAGCGAGAGAGAAGCAGACTTCCTGCTGAGCAGAAAGCCTGATGTGGGATTCCATCTCAGGACCTAGAGATCATGACCTGAGACGAAGACAGACACTTACCGATTGAGCCACCCAGGCACCCTCAAAGACTAGTTCTTTACAGGCGAAGATAATGCAATGAAAACTCTTTAATCTGTCCATATACCTGACTATCTGATGTACTGGAGAAATGAGACCTTTCTTCAAAATGCTTCATTCATGCAAATCAGCTGCTTCTCAAAGCAAAATCACTTCTTTTCTACCTACAGTTTTGCAAAGAGTCATATTTTAAATTTCTAGATCACAACGACAGTGACATAACAATTACAGAATGCCCTTTGCTTTAATAAGTGATATGTCCTGGCTGTCCCGAAAGATTCTACCACAGCATTCCATCTGATTTCTTATTCTTTTCTCCTCGTCCTTTCATTCAGTGTACAGCCCCATGGAAATAAGAGGGGCCAGAGTCAGTCCTGGGGCCCCAGAAATGTAAGTCATTGTCTCACCCAGCAGAGTGCAGAGAAAGCAATCAAAAAAACACTGAAATTACAAATATAAAGCCAGACCTTATGACAACTGGTATAATTACCTTCTTTGAAAAATTGCAACCTCTAAAGGACAAACATAAATGAATGCTACCAGGTATTTAGTTCTCACTTCAGGTGTTGGATACTTTTTTAGTAGGACTCAGATGGGGAGGTGGAAACCATCTTTTCACCTCATTTTTTTTTTTAAGATTTATTTATTTATTTATTTATTTGAGAGAGAGAGAGAGTGCACATGAGTGGGGGTGAAGGAGAGGAACAGAGAGAATCTCAAGCAGACTCCCAACCCAGTGCAGAGCCTAATGCGTGACTGGATCCCAGGACCCTGAGATCATAACCTGAGCTCAAATCAAAAGTCAGATGGTGGGGCGCCTGGGTGGCACAGCGGTTAAGCGTCTGCCTTCGGCTCAGGGCGTGATCCCGGCGTTCTGGGATCGAGCCCCACATCAGGCTCTTCCACTATGAGCCTGCTTCTTCCTCTCCCACTCCCCCTGCTTGTGTTCCCTCTCTCGCTGGCTGTCTCTGTCTCTGTCAAATAAATAAATAAAATCTTTAAAAAAAAAAAAAAGTCAGATGGTTAACCGACTGAGCCACCCAGGCGACCCTACCTCACTTTTCAAAAGAGAAAATATCCTGCTCATTCCTGGAAAGTAAAGTTTACCACATTGTCTATCTGCCCCCTTTTTTCCTATCTGTCAGTTTCTTTCAGTATTCCATCTCTTAATTTATACTCCCAAAGACTTGTGAAAACAAGTAGCATTTGGTAGAACCTGATCACCTAGGGATTTTAAGAGTTTTCAGTTTTAAACCTCTTCAGCCATTATGAAACTAGTATCTTTTTTGTTCTGCATTGATTTTTAAATTCAACATATCTGCTATTTTGTTATTAAAATTTATATTGTTTACTTACCACTGATAGTATTTTCTGCCATTTGAGGAACTAGGAATGGGCCATAGAGCTTTTAGGTGGATAGTTTTTAGGGAACACTGAAAAGCAGCATGAAAAGTGGAATATAAGGGAACAATAAGCATTGATATAAAACAGTGAGGAACTGATGATATGTCAGGAAGCAGGTAGGAGATAGAAATCTAGAGAAGCAGTGGGCTGCAAGTTTTTTTAGTGACAAGCGCACACACGCATAAATACTTTTCAAGACAACTTTTCATTTAAGCAACATGTATTGAATACTCGTACTGTGTGTATTAGTACTGATAGTAGAATGCTAGTTCTGGCTTCTGTGTTAGGTACTGTGAGCATAACACAATATAATCTCTGATCCCCAACACCTTAGTTTAGGAGGAGAGGCCAACATATAAATAGATAATTGTAATATGGTATTCTATAAGAGAGTTTATTAATAGAGGCATATAAAAGATACCCTTGGCCTGGCACACTCTTACCTTCTTTTCCTCAATAATCCTACCCATATTTAAGATTTTACCTTAGGCATGGCTTCTTCCAGAAAGCCTTCCTAATACCGTATGCACTAGATTAATGGAGAACGAGTGCTTGTTGGTGTAGTCTTCAGACTGTTCCTATGAAATAGTCAACATCTAATATCAATTTTAAATTTAAAAAATAGGAAGTTATAAGAGAAGTAAAGCATCATGATTTTCTTTTCCCAAAGGCTGATAGGAGTTGAGCATATTATATCCCTTCATTATTCATTTATTGGTTCTCTCAGTTAATGAATCTTTATTAATTTTCTATAGTCCCTGCACTTCCCGGGCTCTTTCATGCCTTTGTAACTGCACAGTTGTCTTCACTGTTGAAGTGGAATATCCAGGCGTTGTGCTTGGTCAGTGAGGATATGGAGGTGAGCACAGACGTAGTGAGACTGCCCTTAAGGGCCTGTTGGGCTCTGTAATTAAACCAAAAACACTATGAGCATAGAAAGTGTTATTACAGAGAGTGGAGAAACATCTATTCTGTGGGATTAGGGAAGACTGCCCAGAGGAAGTAACATTTAAACAGACACATAGTAAACAAGAAGAAGGTAGTTTAGGGAATGGGGGAGTGTTACAGGCAAGGAGCCTTAAGTAGGAAGAAGAAATGCAGTAATAAATCTGCCCTCCTGTATTGGTGGACTACGTGAAATGGAGTGACCCTTTTGCTGAGAAGAACTATGACAGCTAAAGAAATTATAAAATACTATCTGTTTGAAGGTGTCAGAGAAATAAATTAGTAAAGCATTTCCAAGCTAAAACTCAAAAAAGAAGACAATCCAAAGAAATGAGACTGACATGTGGGACTGCTTTTGCCCTATAGGCACTTACCAATTCAGAAGTAGCAGCTAAAAGACTTGTGTAGCCCTTTGATAACCTCACATGGATAGGAATACAAAAATTGGGCCTTTGTGATTCCCCAGTGCTTTGCATTGGGACCATGAAAGACTGCACCCAAGAATAGGGTAGAATTAGATATAAATAAACTTTTGCATGGACTGCAGCCTAGCTTCAAATCATCTGGGTCGCCCAGAAAATTCTCAACACCATTCTTAGATTAAGATGATATTTGTGTTTGCTAGCACCCTCAGATTCCTTGCACAAAGATTCTAGAAGATCATTATCATCGGTCTTAAATTATTTCTACAGTTTTTCAAATATAATGTTCAGATCATAATCAAAGGTAAGCAGTCACACAAGGACACAAGACAACATAAATCAATAACCAGCTGAAATAGTAAGCAATAAAAACAGAGCTCCAGGTGCTCCAGATTTTAGATATGTCAGATATGGACTTAAAAATAACTATGCAGGGCACCTGGCTGGCTCAGTTGTTAGAGCATTTGACGCATAATCTCAGGGTTGTGAGTTCAAGCCTGATGTTGTGCATGGAACCTACTTAAGAAAATTAAAAATAAAAATAACTATGCATACTAAGTTGAAAGACAAAAGAAACTGTAAATTTCAAGCCAAAATTGAAAGCATTTAAAAACGTTTATAGCAGATTTGAAAAAGAGTCAAACAGATATTCTGAAATTTAACTAAAAATGAGTTTAGCAGCAGATCTTAGCACACTGGTGTAGAGATGTTTATTGAACTGTGTTTTAGATCAAAAGGAAATATCCAGAAGGAAGCATGGAGAGATACAAGGATGAAGGTTTGGGAAGGGCAAGCGATATAGAGGATACAGGAAAAGTCCTAATACATCTTTAAATAGGAGTACCAAAGGAAAAGAGGTGAGAATATTTCAAACAGTATTTGAAGAGATAATGGCTGAGGATTTTCCAAAACAGATGAAAGGCAATGAACTACAATTCAAGAAGCACAACATAACCTAAGTTAGATTATTTTTTTTTAATTTTGTTTTTATTCAAGTGTAATTACAATAGTGTTACATTAGTTTCAGATGTACAATATAATGATTCAACAGTTCCAAACATTGCTCAGTGCTCATCAAGATAAGTGTACTCTTAATCTCTTTTATTTCACCCATCCCCCCATTCACCTCACCTCTCACAGCCACCAGTTTATTCTCTGTATTTAGGAGTCTGAGTTTTTTTGGTCTTTTTTTTTTTCTTTGTTTATTTCTTAAATTCTGTATATGAGTGAAGTCATATGGTATTTGTCTTCCTCTGACTGACTTATTTCATTTAGCATTATGCCCTCTAGGTCCATCGATATTGTTGCAAAGATTTCATTCCTTTTTATGGCTGAGCAATATTCCATTGTGTGTATGTACCATATCTTCTTTACCCTTTCATCTATGGATGGGCGCTTGGGTTGCTTCCTTATCTTGGCTATGTAGATAATGCTGCAATGAACATAAGGGTACATGACATCTTTTCAAATTAGTGGTTTTTTTGGGAGGGGTTCTAATATTTTTTACTTAAAAAATAATTATCATTAATAAAGTAAAATAACACAAAAGTATATAAAGCAAAATATGAATATCTCCTACAATTTCTTTTTTTTTTAATGATTTTTTATTATATTATGTTAGTCACCCTACAGTACGTCCCCGGTTTCCGATGTAAAGTTCGATGATTCATTAGTTGCGTATAACACCCAGTGCACCATGCAATACGTGCCCTCCTTACTTGCTACCCATCACCGGTCTATCCCATTCCCCCACCCCCCTCCCCTGTGAGGCCCTCAGTTTGTTTCTCATAGTCCATAGTCTCTCATGTTTCATTCCCCCTTCTGATTACCCCCCCTTTCTTTATCCCTTTCTTCCCCTACCGATCATCCTAGTTCTTATGTTCCATACATGAGAGAAATCATATAATTGTCTTTCTCTGCTTGACTTATTTCACTTAGCGTTATCTCCTCCAGTGCCATCCATGTTGCAGCAAATGTTGAGAATTCTTTCTTTCTGATAGCTGAGTAATATTCCATTGTATATGGACCACAACTTCTTAATCCAGTCATCTGTTGAAGGGCATCTTGGCTCCTTCCACGATTTAGCTATTGTGGACAATGCTGCTATGAACATTGGGGTGCATATGGCCCTTCTCTTCACTACGTCTGTATCTTTGGGGTAAACACCCAGTAGTGCAATGGCTGGGTCATTGGGTAGCTCAATTTTTAATTTTTTAAGGGACCTCCACACTGTTTTCCAGAGTGACTGTACCAACTTGCATTCCCACCAACAATGTAGGAGGGATCCCCTTTCTCCACATCCTCTCCAACAATTGTTGTTTCTTGCCTTGTCTATTTTTGCCATTCTAACTGGCGTAAGGTGGTATCTTAGTGTGGTTTTGATTTGAATTTCCCTGATGGCTAATGATTTTGAACATTTTTTCATGTGTCAGCCATTTGTATGTCTTCATTGGAAAAGTGTCTGTTCATATCTTCTGTTTTCATATTCTTTGAGCAAATAGTAGTGGAATTATGGGATAATATGGTAATTCTATTTAATTTTTTGAGAAACCTCCATACTGTTTTCCACAGCAGCTACACCAGTTTGCATTCTCACCAATAGTGCGTGAGGGTTCCTTTTTCCCACATCCTCACCAACCCTTGTTGTTTCTTGTGGTTTTTATTTTAGCCATTCTGACAGGTGTAAAGTGATATCTCATTATGGTTTTAATTTGCTTTTCCCTGATGACTAGTGATGTTGCATATCTTTTCTTATGTTTTTTGGCCATCTGTATGTCATCTTTGGAAAAATGTCTATTCAGGTTCTCTGCCCATTTTTAATTTGATTACGTATGGGTTTTTTGGCGTTCAGTTGCATAAGTTCTTTATATATTTTGGGTATTAAGACCTTATCAGATATATCATTTGTAAATATCTTCTCCCATTCAGCAAGTTGTCTTTTTGTTTTGCTGATAGTTTCCTTCACTGTGCAAAAGCTTTTTATTTTGTTGTAGTTCCAGTAGTTTAATTTTGCTTTTGTTTTCCTTGCCGGAGGAGAGATATCAACGAAAATGTACCTATGACTGATTCAAAGAAATTACTGCCTGTGTTTTCTTGTAAGAATTTTATGGTTTCAGGTCTCACATTTAGGTCTTTTAATCCATTTTGAGTTTATAAATACGATTGATTTTAAAAATTCATCTTCTAGATACATACCCAAGAGAAATGAAAACATATGGCCACACAAACACTTACACATGAGTGCTTATAGCAGCATCATTTCATAATAGCTAAAAAGTGGAAGCAAACCACATGTCCATCACTTGGAGAATGAATAAACAAAATGTAGATCCATACAGTGAAGTATTATCTGGCCATAAAACAAAATATGCATTGGTATGTGCTACAACATGGATGAACCTTGAAACGGTTATGCTAAGTACGAGTAGCTAACCACAAAAGGATTCCATTTATATGCGGTTCCATTTATATGAAATCAAACTAGGCAAATCTATAGACAGGTCTGGGATTAAAGGGGGAATAGATACAGAATTTCTTTTTCGGATAATAAAAATGTCCTAAAATTAGATTGTGGTGATGGTTGTACAACTCTGAATATTCTTTTAAAAAATGAATGACACAGTTTATTTAAATAGGAAAATTTTATGGTATGTGAATTATATCTCAAAAAGAGGGAGAAGAAATCACCTAGAACATCCCAGTAAAACTACAGAAATCAAAAAGAAAATCTTAAAAGTAGTCAGTGGGGCTATGACTAGATCACTGGAGTTACCTTCAATGGAGCAGTAAATAGACCAGTAAATGATTTCTCAGCAGAAACAGTAGAATTGAAAAGATGATATAGTGATGATGTCCTCAGTGTACTAAAAGAAAATAACTGCCAACTCTGAATTTTACCCAACTGAAATGTCTTTTAAGAATGAAGCGAAATAAAAATATTTCCGATGAGCAAATAAAGTTTATTGCAGGAAACCTATACTAAAGGAGATACTAACAGTTATTCAGGCAAACAGAAAATGACCCTGATGAAAGATCAGAATACAGGAGAAAGTAAAGATTATGCACATACCAGTAGTTCCACTGCTGGGTGTATACCCAACAACAGTTACTACGTATGTTTACCAAAGATGGTCATAAAAGAATGTTCAGGGGCGCCTGGGTGACCCAGTCGGTTGAGCGTCCAACTCTTGATTTTGTTTCAGGTTGGGATCTTGGGGTCCTGGGATTGAGCCTCTGTGGGCCCATGCTCAGTGGGGAGTCTGCTTCTCTCCCTCTGCCCCTCCCCCCACTCATGTGCTCTCTTGTGCTCTCTCTAAAATAAATAAATCTTTAAAACAAAAAAAAAAAGAATGTTCATGGCACTATTCATGAAAGCCTCGACTTAAAACTACTTAGTGCCTGTCAGTCTTAGACTGGATAAATAAACTATATGGTCAATATGCCTTCGAGCCATATAACAGTTTAAGTAATATGCAACAGTATAAGTGAACCTAAAAAACAATAATGAGGAATGTAGCCAGTCTACCAAATACTACATGATGTGTGATTCCATTTATGTTGAAATATATAATAGGGAAAATGAATCTGTGATCTTAGAAATCAGCATAGTAGTGAGGTAACAAGTGCTAATGAGGATGTGGAGAAAAGGGAACCCTTGTGCGCTGTTGGTGGGAAGGTAATTGGTACAGCCGCTATGGAAAACAATGTGGAGGTTCCTCAAAAAATTAAAAATAGAACTAACATATGATCCAGCAATCCCACTTCTGAGAATATGTAAAGGAAATGAAAACAGGATCTCAAGGAGATAGCTGCCCTGCCATATTCATTGCAATGTTATTCACAACAGCCAAAACATGGGAGCAACCAAAGTGTCCATCAATAGATGAGAGGATAAAGAAGATACACATACACATGCATATATATATATATATACACACACAAACACAGTAGACTATCCAGCCATCCAACGAAGGACATCTTACCATTTTCAACAACATGGATAAACCTTGAGGGGATTACGCTAAGTGAAATAAGTCAGGCAAAGATAAATACTGCATGCTCTCACTTACATGTGTAATTTAAGAAAGCCAAACTTATAGAACAGAGAGTAAAATGGTAATAACCAGGGAATAGAGGGTGGGAGCAATGGGGAGATGTTGGTCAGAGGATACGAACTGAGTAAGTTCTGGGGATCCGGTGTACCTCATTATGCTTATAGTTAATAATACTGTGTTATATACTTAAAAGTTGTTAAGAGAGTAGATCTTAAGTATCCTCACTCCAAAAAAGAAGTGATGATTATTTGACGCAATGGAGGTGTTCACTAATGCTGTAATGGTAATCATTTTGCAACATATAAGTGTATCAAATCAACACATAGCACACCTTAAATTTACAATTGTTATATGTCGATTATATGTTATATGTCAATTATATCTCAATAAAGCTGGGGGGGGATCAGAATAGTAGTTACCCTGTAGGGGTGGAGGTGCCTAGGATTGGCTCCGTGGATTACTAGGATGCTGGGATGTTCTATTTCTTGATCTGAGGGTGGGTTTCATAGCTGTATTCTGTTTGAAAATTCATGATGTACACTTAAGTGCACTTTTCTGCACATACAGTGTACTTTAAAAGGTTTTTAAAAGTGGAAATATTAGTAAATGTCAGTGATTATTGAGTGTATAAAACAGTGTATTGTGTTTATAGCTAGGAAGAAATGTAGAGCAGTTAGGGCACGTAAGCTATCAGTTCATGAAATGTCAGAATTAAAGTACTTACGTTGTAGGCTCTGAAGAGATGATCCCTTCTCCCCCCCAAAAGCACTTTAATAAGCAATTTTGAAATTACAAGGGACCCAGATAAGTAAATTTAAAAGACATTTTAGTTATATCTGGGAATATTTTAAGTAGGTCCAAAATTAATTATATTGAGTTTTTCAGTAAAAATACCTTTTTAAAAATATTTTTAGACCTATTGTCTGTTTTGCTACTTCCCCTAGTGCTTGGTCTATTTCTAAACACTACTCAATTTGGCACTATCCCTTGAGGAGTATATGGCACTTAATGTGTATTGTTCCCTAGAGGACTCAGGAAAGAAAGAAAGAAATTTTCTCTTGGGACAAAATAGAAAATTAATTGAAGAAGAAAGAGTCCATATTTAAGGTATAGTTAATACTGGGAGAAAATTGTATATATAATTTTCATATTTGTTGATTACATCTTCTTAGTTTAAATACCAGTTATTATTAGCAGAGTTCATATTCTTTATGCAGCAGCTTCAAGGCTTATGTTTATATTATCATCTTGTTTATATACAGTGATATAAGCTATAGTAATCATTTTTATGCATTTTCTTCTTACGCTTTCTTTACTTCCGACTCATCATCGGTTGGCTTTTGAATTCTGTATTAAGATTTTGAAAGAAATACTCCACAAAAAATGAATTGTATTTTTGTTATAGTCATTCTGCTGCATGGATTACAAACACTCTATCTCCATGCTTGGATAAACTCCATCAAAAGCACATTATCCTCCTACTTCTGTGGCCAGCTGCCTAATTGTATCTGCTGTAACCACACGCTGTTGGAACATGATACCAATGAAGAACAGAAATGATAAATTACTCCCTGCAGGTGATAGTGATAATGATAATTTTTAATTTCCTTCTTCCTCATAAGGTCTAGTCTGATCTTATTTCATTGGCTGCCGTCCTGTTACATACACACGATACATTTTCTTTAAAGAAATACTCATCATACCAAAATACATGAGAAAATAATTTATTTTTATTCCAAGTCATTGTTCCTCAGATGAGCATGTGTAAAATGAACTGCATTTACCTTTGTGTGTCTGGGATAAACAAGCAAAATGTGGCTTAAAACAGATTTTTAAATACTCAATTTACACATACTGTTGAGTTCTTTTCTTCCTTTTTGTGAAATGCACAAAGAAGAAACAAACAGTTCGTTTTGAAAGACTATATTCTAATGCTTAGGAATGTTTAAGATGCACAACAAAGCTACATGCCTGAATTATTTTCCTATATATGTGGAAGATTCCCACCAAATTACAAATGTGATCAAACTATCCCAGAAGTTTGCCGAATGTGCATGTATTTTCCTTTTATTCTGTTTCCTTTTATTGTAAGCATTGTTGTTGTTCTTAATTACCACAGATTCTCCTTTCCCTCAGTCTAAGGACTTTTTAAAATTTTTTCTGACAGTGGTATAATTCAGTAAAATTTTATTTATTTAACTATGACCTTGCCTTTGCAGATTAACACAGTTCCTACAGATATTTTATTTTAATGCTTAGTTTTCCCCTCAGCGGTTCCCTTTGCCCCTGACAAGATACACATGTGGAACAAAAGAGAAATTTATTCTGTGCTCAGGCCTTATAACCTATCTGAGCTTTTTCAATACGTGCCAAGCTGTGCTCTAGTTTTACCATTGCCTGTTAGTCATCCTTTTCAATCCTCCCCCCACCCCCCTACCCGCGTGTTTGTTGTTTATTCTTACATTTGAATGACTTCCACACAGAGAGTGTGAGTTCATTGAAATTAACATTTGAAAGACCTAGAGATAGCCTGTCAAAGTGATGGTAACAAGGTGGTGAAACTAATTGAAAAATAGTGGCATATTTATGTTCTCCAGCAGAATAAATAGCTTTGTCCCCAAATCAGCTGACATATTTGATTGGTTATAATGGCTTTGCAGAAATAAAAACACTAATTGTAGTTCAGTTGGGTTGTATAGACTATGATTCAAGTTTAGGGTTTTTTCCTCCCTTTTTCTTTTTTCTTTTTTTTTTTTTTTTTAGATTTTATTTATTTATTCGACAGAGATAGAGACAGCCAGCAAGAGAGGGAACACAAGCAGGGGGAGTGGGAGAGGAAGAAGCAGGCTCATAGTGGAAGAGCCTGATGTGGGGCTCGATCCCAGAACGCCGGGATCACGCCCTGAGCCGAAGGCAGACGCTTAACCGCTGTGCCACCCAGGCGCCCCTTTCCTCCTTTTTTCTAATATTTTAATTATTAACGACCACTTAGACCCTTTCCCTTTCAGTAGCATTCTGTTTGAAGGTTAATACCCATTTTGAAACCAGAAATTCCCTTTGGTTTTTTCAGAGCAAGAGTTTTCTATTTGCTCAGTTACGTGAATGTTTTTGGGGTTCTGTGGGGTTTTTTGGTTTGGATTTTTTTTTTAAGATTTTTTTATTTTATTTTAGTTTTTTTTTTTTTTTAAAGATTTTATTTACTCCTTCGACAGAGAGAGAGAGACAGCCAGCGAGAGAGGGAACACAAGCAGGGGGAGTGAGAGAGGAAGAAGCAGGCTCCCAGCAGAAGAGCCTGTCGTGGGGCTCTATCCCAGAACGCCAGGATCACGCCCTGAGCTGAAAGCAGAGGCTTAACGACTGAGCCACCCAGGCGCCCCCTAAGATTTATTTATTTTAGAGAGAGAGCACAAGCAGGAAGGGCAGAGGGAAGGGATCTCAAGCCCCACGCGGGGCTTGATCTCACAACCCTGAGATCAGGACCCTGAGATCAGGACCCCAGCTGGAACCAAGAGTTGGTCGCATAAACGACTGCACCACCCAGGCACCCCAGTAATGTGAATCTTAACTGTCTGATAAGTAGATTATTTGCACATAATTTTTTACCACAGGTGAATTTCTTTTTAACTTCTCATGCTTCTGCTTCATGTGTGATGTAGAACTAATTTTGATATTACCCTCCACCAGACATCATTAAGGAGGTAAATCTGTTTGAGTTGAAGAAACTGTGATGCATTTCAGAGGGAACTATAAAGTAAATGTGACTTCAGATTTATCTTTGTCATAGGTCCCTGCCAAATTCTCATAACCAAAGTGAATCATATCTTTCATTTTTATTTATTCGTCTTGAGGCTTAACAAACTGTTTTCTTATTACCCCAAACTACACAGTATTTCTTTCACTGTATTTTTGGGGGGTTGGAGGAAGATGAGTTTCTTCTTTGATTTTTAACTGAATTTCATAGATAGTTCAATTTGGGGACTGGAAGACCGTTCTAAAATATCTTTGTATTCTCAAATATTTTGATTTTTTAATTTTGTTGTAAACTCATGCATCAGCCTCCCTTCTTCGTTTAGACCCATGTACTCTATTATAATTACAGTTGTTCTACCAGAATAGTATTACCAGTCTATCTTTTAGCACAGTTAAATATATGATGTTTTACTTTGTTTATTTTATACATTTCAGACTTAGGTCATTTTTCTGATGATGTTAATTGTTGTTATTATGGTAATGTTATTTTTGTATTATAGTTGGGAAAACTTGTCATTTTTTTTTCAAATTCATTTAGTTCCTATTACATATTAGATATTGCCCTAGCCCTTGGGGGTACAGAGATGAGTGACTTTTGGGTGTCACTAAGGGAACTGATAAAAGGTAATAATTAAGTTGAATGTCTTTCCATGTAATACTATAGATCATCTAACTCAAGTATTAAAAATAGTTTATTATCACAGAAGCTATTCATTTTTATGGGAAATATAAATTATAGGTAAGGATAAAGAATATGAACATTCCAAATCTATCATCCACTTTCAATAGCTTGGTGAATATCTTTTCAGATATGTACATATATATTCACATTTGTATAACATATAATAAGTGCCAATAATATATCTATTATTCTTTTTACCTAATAGTATATTGTGACTGCTTTTCCAAATTGATAAATATTTACCTATAGGATTACTTTTGATGGCCAAAATGTTATTCCATCATATGGAGGTATTATGATTTGTTAACTGGTCACCTTTTGTTGAAAATGTGGGCTAAAATTGGCATCTTACGGCTAAATCTTTGCAAGCATACTTGATAAATTTCCATAGAATAATTTTTTGAAAGTTTAGGATTACTGGGTCAATGAGTATATGCATTATATAAGCATTTTGATTGAGTCCATAACATAAACTTACACAACAGAAGAGTGCACAAATCTTAAGTGTAGTTTGATAAAATTGCACAAAGTGAATACCCACCATGTATCCAGCAGTCAACTGAAGAAACAGAATATTCCCAGCAGCCCAGGAGCCCTCCATGTAACCCCTTTCTAGTTTCTACTGCTATTGAAGGGTAACTATTATCATGACTTACAGTAAGTTGTGCTGTTTTTAAATTTTCTATATATAGGTAGAATCATAGCATGTGTACCATTTTCTCTGTGACTTCTTTTTAATACAAATGTTTTGTCTTTTATTATGTATTGCTAAGTTCCCTCTAGAAAGGTTATTTCAGTTTATTTTCCCAGTATGCATTTTTCCCTACTAACTGTATGGATATTATCATTAAATATTTTCCCCATCATGACCAAGGAAAATTATGTCTGATTGTTTTAGTTTACTTATTTTTCTAAGTAGGTCAAACATTTTTTACATATGCTTATTATTTGATTTTTCTTTTATAAATTTCCTGCTTTGTCTTCTAATTTCTTTTGACATTGTTTTCTTACTAATTTGTAGTAGCTTAATGTACAAAGGACAGTGTCCCTTTGTTATATATATATATATATTGCAAGTATTCTCAGATTTCTTCAGCTTTTAATTTTGACACTAAAATTGTATTAATGTTTGTATTAAAGTATAATTAACATGCAGTGTCATATTAGTTTTGGGTGTACAACACCCAAACTCCCTGCTTGGTGGGAAGTCTGCTTCTCCCTCTACTCCTCCCCCTGTTCCTGCTGTCTCTCATTCTCTCTTCTCTCTCTTTCAAATAAATCAATAAAATATTTTTTAAAAAATCAGAGCCTGGTTTTTTTGCCTCTTTGTTTTGTTTTTTAGATTCCACATATAAGTGAAATCATGTGGTATTTGTGTTTCTCTAACTTATTCCACTTAGCATAATACCTTCTATAGAGGTCCATCCATGTTGTTGTGAATGGAAAGATTTCATTCTTTTTTATGCCTGGGTAATATTTCAGTGTGTGTGCTTGTACCACATCTTCTTTATCCATTCATCTATCCATGGGCACTTAGGTTGCTTCAGTATCTTGACTATTGCAAGTAATGCTGCAATAAACATGGGTGCATATATCTTTTTAAATTAGTGGTTTTGTTTTCTTGGGTAACTACCCAGTGAAATTACTGGATCATACAGTATTTCTATTTTTAACTTTTTGAAGAATTTCCATAGTTTTCCACAGTGGCTGTACCAATTTCCATTGCCATGAACAGCCTAAGTGTTCTTTTTTCTTCACATCCTTGTCAACTCTTGCCCCTCTGATTCTAGCAGTTCTGATAGGTGTAAGGTAATATCTTATTATGGTTTTGATACTAAAATTTTAAACTTTTATTAAGTTTCTGCCTATGTGTGATGCTTAACAAGCCTTCTTCACATCCCAGTTTTATAAACACTTGTATATGTTGGTGGGATTTTACTCTTCCTCCTCCTAACCACCCACCAACCCCCTGCACTGATCTTTGTGATTACATGTGCATACATGGAAACCCCCCCAGTGGTGTTATCATTTTTGCCTTAAGCAACCCTAAGTATTTTAAAGGAATTCAGAGGGGAAAGGTAATCTTTTATATTTACCAAGTTATATCTGATCATTTCTGTTACTTTTGATGTTTCAGGTTTCTTCTCAGTATTATTGCTCACCATCCTGAAGAACTGCCTTTAACATCTCTTCTAAAAAATCTTTTGTCAATGAATTCTTTTAGTTTTCCTTTACTTGAAAATGTCTTTATTTTGCCTTCATTCCTGAAGGATATTTTTGCTGGATATAGAATTTTGAAAGGTTTTTCCTGCTCCAGTATTTTTTTTCTTTCCCATCTAGACCTCCAGTTACATGTATGTTAGGTGCACAGGTCCCTGAGGCTCTTGCATTTTATTTCAATCTTTTCCCCCTGATTTTTCAAATTAGATACTTTCTATTGATCTATCTTCACATTCACTGATTTTTTTTCCTCTCTCTCTCTCTGTCATCTCCATTCTGCAGTTCAGCCCACGATGGTTTTTTGTTTCATTTATTGTGTTTTTTAATTCTAAAATTTCCATTAGGGTTTTTTTTTTTTTTTGGTAGTTTCTTTTTCTCTACGAGAATTCCTATCTTTCACTTCATTTCCATATGTTTTCTGTAACCTCATTTCTATTACCTTACAACGGCATAGTTATAATTCCTGTTTTAAAGTCTTTGTCTCATCGTCCCAGCTTCTGGGTCATCCCACAGTTGGCATGTGTGGATTATCTCTTTTCTTAAAAGTTAAAGACATTTTCCTGGTTCTCTGTATGTTGAATAATTTTGGATTGTGTTCTGGATGTTTTGCATGTTATGTTGTGTGTACTCTCGGTCCTGTTACAATCATCTGGAGCATGTTGATGTTGGGTGTGAGCAGGCAGTCAACCAAACGTACGTTCTGTCAACCGTGTCTGGGCAGGCAGTGGTTCACATCTCAGTCTCATTCTCTAAACGTGTGCTATAGTGTTTTGGGCTCTCATGCACATATGCTGTTTAGTGATTAGTCTGACTTGTATAGGTTTTTCAAATCTCTGTTTTGTTCTCGAGATCTTTGCTTGTTGGTTTTAGGTTTTTGAGACCTGTGCCAGTGATTGAGATTTTAGTTCCATTCTCTCAGCCTTTGTTATGTTGATTTGGATCTCACCTGTAGTTCAGAGGTCAGGCTGAGACTTGTGCAGGTTCATACAAAGAATTAGGGTTCCTCTCCTCCCCCATATGTATCTCACATTCTCCATTTTTTTCAGTTGAAAATTATTAGTTCTATCTAAGTTTAGTTATTCACTGATTTCATTAAGTGTCCTGACTACATAATAAGACTAGTTGAATTTAGGAAACTGAAAACTGAAAATTTTAACTAAAATTTATTTAAAGAGAACCTGCTATACGACAGACCTGTGCTAGGTAAGGGGCACAACAATATGAATTACACGTAGGCTTTGTTCTTAAAAACACTGCCATCTGGTAGCGCAACTAACTATACGGTACAATGGTAAATGGTGAGTACTGTAATAGAATTGCATATAATAAGCACATTCTCTCAGCAAATATTAATTGTGTACGATGGGCCAGGCACTGCTCTGGACACTGGTGAACAAGACTGGCATACGGGAATAAATTTAAGAAAGTAGTTAAATTAGTCTCTGGAGGGATACCAGGAAATCAACTGAAAGAAGTCATGTTTTATAAATGTTCTGATTAATTACATGGTTTTCTATAATAATCTGTATCTGAGTACTGCATTGCTTTATATTTGTCTGACAGTATTATAAATAGTATTTTGATTCTGTCTTGGTATCTAAAATATAATGAACCTCAGTGTTAAGTATTGAACTTGTTTTGGGCCCAATCCGTATTAACCTCACAGATCAATAAAACTTCACATTCTCAACCAAAGCAGCAGAGTACACAAATTAGCTTTATAGTGATTTTTCAATAATCGGCGTCCTATTTTTAACACTTTATATGCTTTTTTTAATGCCAGTTTTAAAAATAGATTAAGCTAATTCCATTAGCGAAAGAAAAAAGGATGGCATCACTTAAATTTTAAACAAAAAGAAATGAAAGTTACATGTCCTCATCTGAGTATTCGTCTTTTAGAGACCTTTTTGTGCTATCACAGTATCCCTTAGAGTTACCTCAGAGGTTCTCCTTTGGGTATTGGCTTAAACATAAATTTTATTTGAGTACTATTATATATTTTTAGCTTATCTTCAGGAAAAAAATGTGACATTTAAAAATGCCTTTGATCTCATCACAAAAATATTCATAGTAGGTTGCTTTAAAATCGGACGCACAAGATCAGAAGAAATTACATGAGGTCTTCGTGTAAAAGAGCGTGCTGAAGTTACTGCGGCGTCACCGACCACCCTAAAACTGGGCACCTTGGAGTCACAGTCATTTAGATTTATTTGTGTATGGTTCTGCAGTCTGGACTGGACTTACCCTCTGGTTCTTCTGCTGGTCTCTCCTCGGGTTTCTTATGCTGCTGCAGTTGTCTGGTTTGACTGGAGCAAAGAGGTCCAAGATGGCTCAGCTCGCACAGCGGCCTCTCTTCGGGAGAGCACGGGTCAGCGAGGGGCTGCCTGAGGCCTCTTCCTTAATGTGGTCTCTCACTTTTCAGTAGTCTACCACAGTCATTTCTCTAATAAAACACATATTGATTGTTTGATTAGCCTTGTCGCCCTTATTTTTATATCGTTTCTGTGGGGGAAAGCCACATTATATTACTTTATTTTTAATGTAACATCTTTTCTAGGAAAATATAATGACCTGTCGTAAGTTTAAGAGGTGTCTAGTCTTTGAAATGGTTTCTTTTTGCCATGTCTTGAAAGACCGAATAATTAATTATTATGTCATGTAATTAGTTTAATAATTATTCATATTCCTTTTTTTAAAAACAGGCAATTGCTGGCTACTTTGATATATATTTTGAGAAGAATTGTCACAGCAGGGTAAGTGTCATGAGTTTTCTCATAAGAATTAATTATGTGAAGGGGCGCCTGGGTGGCTCAGTCGTTAAGCGTCTGCCTTTGGCTCAGGGTGTGATCCTGGCGTTGTGGGATCGAGCCCCACATCAGGCTCTTCTGCTAGGAGTCTGCTTCTTCCTCTCCCACTCCCCCTGCTTGTGTTTCCTCTCTCGCTGGCTGTCTCTGTGAAATAAAATCTTTAAAAAAAAAAAAAAATTATGTGACATACATTATATTTTATTTGTGTGCCCCAAGGTGTTTGATCATAAGCATTTTGCTGTTGTAAGCCATTGGAGCTCGTATTGGATGTAGTAGATTAATGTTGTAGTAGATTGTAGTAGCATGATATTAAAAACCCTGTACTTCAGCAGATACTTTTGAACTCTACCAATGCAGGTCATGTTCTCCACGGGCCCCCAGAGTGCTGGAACACACTGGAAACAAACAGTATTTCTATTGGAAAAGCCATTTTCAGTGAAAGCAGGTGAGAAAGAAAAGTAAAGGGAGAGAAATGTCTTAGTCATTTTGAAGTAAACAATATTCCTTCATTCTACAATGACTTTTTAGGTGCCACTGTATTTGAAGCAATATAACAGATGCTAAGTAAGATAGGATGTTCTTAGAGCTACATAAATTTTAGATGGCATATCATTTCATTAAAGTAGCGATTTAGGGGCACCTGGGTGGCACAGTGGTTGGGCGTCTGCCTTCGGCTCAGGGCGTGATCCCAGCATTATGGGATCGAGCCCCACATCAGGCTCCTCCGCTAGGAGCCTGCTTCTTCCTCTCCCACTCCCCCTGCTTGTGTTCCCTCTCTCGCTGGCTGTCTCTATCTCTGTCGAATAAATAAATAAAATCTTTAAAATAAAGAAATAAATAAAGTAGCGATTTAAAGAAAACTCTTATTTAGATTAGATTTATAATTCCTGCCAGTTAAAATGTGCTTTAGTATGTAGCTTTTATTTTGAGGACCACAAAATAATTCTAAAAACTTTTCTTTAAGCAGTAACTAGTATGTACTAAGTTGCAAATATAACTAAAAATACTTACACTTCCAAAGTGACTAATGAGAAATATCCCCCATTGAGGTAAGGTGTAAATTAGAGAGAATGCCATTCAGCAGTTATGGTGTTCAGTATTATGTCTAGAGGGCTCTCCACTGCCTCTGCCTGCTCACTTACACAGTGCTCAAGGACTGGCCCAATTCTGCATTCCTCTGTCTTACGCTTCATTGATTGCTCACTCTGATGAGTACCTACAGTTCTTATGTACCTACACCTTTAGCTCCAAAAGTTAGAATTTGACTATGGAATCTTTTTTATTTAAATTGCTTATTACATGTAAGTCATCCTCCCCCACCTTCACTGAAAGCTTTCTGACTATATAAAACCTGAATGTACAGCAAACTTCAATGAAAAGATACACAACATCACTAGTAACTCAGGGAGAGGTGCCAACTAAAACTATGCAAGAGACTGTTTCTTATCCATCACTACAGGGAAAAAACATAAAATTTAACAAGCCTAAGTGCCTGCAATCATGTAGCCAAATAGAACGTTTATACTCTTCTGCTGATAGTCTTTATTGGTACAACTTTAGAGAACAGTTTGCTACCATCAAATTAAGTATAGATGTATAAATATCCATCACTAAAACCACAGTTTTTTTCTAGGCGTGTATTCTGAACAATCTCCCCTGCAGCCTGTCTACGACAATTCTGACAACAGTATGGTTTGTAGAAGTGGAAAGTTAGAGGCAACCTGAATGTCCATTAACAGAAGATAGATAGATATGATAGTTGCATACAGTAAAATCTCTGTAACAGATAAATCATATATTTGTGAATATCAGAAGTGACATTAAGCAAAAAAAGTTACAGAATGATTCCTAAAATACATTGTTTATATGGAGTTTAAAGACATGTGAAATGGTTACACATACACACACACACACATAGTAAAAATGAGAAGCGAAACTTAAAGATGGTATCTGCGGAATTCAGTTTAGTGGCTACGCCTGCGGAAGGATAGAAATAGGATCGGGGAAGGCTTTAAAGGGGGTTCGGTGCCATAGATCTGAATTATTCCTTTTAGAAATTGAGGGAGCTATGGGAGAATGTTAAGATTTGACAAAATTGAGTGGTAGGTCTGTGTGGTTATTACATTGTTCTGTGTTTAAAATATTCCATAAAATTCAATTATAGTTTGATTTCACTGTTGATGCATAAATTGAATTTAGTAGATGCAGATAAACACTATTAGAGTAAAGCAGCACCTTGTTGTAATATTTTCACTTTAAGATTGCAGTGCTATGGAAATAAAACCTTGATGGCGTCATTTTCTCTTTCTCCAAAAAGCTTGAGCACGGCAAAACTGAAGTGTGGCGAGCACAAATGAAATTCATCTGCTTTTGTTTGGTTGCTTGGTTGGTTTTTGTATTGCTTTGGTATTTGGATTGATATTTGGAAACTGGAAAACGTTGCTTTCTTCTTCACAGTAACCATTTTATTATCTTAATGCTAGAATTTTAAAGGTAGTGCTAATTCATTCATGTTTTAATCTTGAGGGAGATTTAAGATAGCATTTGAATTTTCTCCTACCTAGTTACAACAAAATACTATTTTATGTCTAGTAAAATTTTGAAATCTTAACTATTCGTTACTCAGTAATCCTTAGAGTAACTGATTGAGCTTTTTCAGAATACTGTGAAGGAGGTGTGTGATTTTAATATAGCCTTCTTGTACCATCTACTTTCTGTATTTCTTTCACTGCCATTGTATATCTGCTTGCATTTAAATAGTAAGACCAGTACACCACAAAATTTTGGAATCCCCTAAAATAGAACAGGAAAGACTTGAAAGGGTAATTTCAAAGTAAGGAAAAGGTGGTCATTCTCAGCTATGATAGTATAAAGAAGGGATTATATAAGGAAATACAGCGCTTTTTTTTTTGCTTTTTTTTTTTTTTTAAACCCTGCCAAACCTGAGATGGTAGTACTAATGAATAGAAGTCAGAAGTTGTAGGGCAGGGGCGCCTGGGTGGCTCAGTTGTTAAGCATCTGCCTTCGGCTCAGGGCGTGATCCTAGCGTTCTAGAATTGAGCCTCGCATCAGGCTCCTCCTCTGGGAGCCTGCTTCTTCCTCTCCCACTCCCCTCTCTCTGTCAAATAAATAAATAAAATCTTAAAAAAAAAAAAATAAGAAGTTGTAGAGCAGAGTACTAAAGAAGACATGCTAATCCAGAAATCTACACACAATGTCCCCTTGAGTTTTAGATGAGGACTCAGAAGTAGGATGAAATGCCTGAGGTCAGGCAAAGCATTTAAGGCTGCTATGAACAAATAGTTCTCAGAGCGTACATGGGGCTGTGGGGTATTTGAGTTTCCAGCCAGCTAGAGTGGGGAGTCCTTGTGGACTGTCTTCAGTCCAGAAGGACCAGAACTTCATACTGGGAATAAACTATCCCTAAAGTAAAGGCTAACCTTCATGCTCCTTAAGAAAGCTTAAAAACAAGCCTTGAAAGAAAAAAACAAAAAACGACCCAAGTAACTTTATTGGCAGCACAGGAAAACAAAAAACACTGAACAATATATCATCATGGCCAAAACTTTCAGTCAGACATTGAATGCAGGAAAATGTCAGTTGATAGAAACAGACCCAGAAATGAAATTAGCGCACAAGCATGTTGAAACATATTATAACTACTTTTACATGAGAAGATATTTAAAATCCAAATAGAACTTCTAGAGATGGAAATTATAATATCTGAAGTGAAAATGTCATTCAGTGCAGTTAACAGAAAAAAATGTCTGTTCTTGAAGATGCAGCATTACATTGTATCCAGAATGAAGCACAGAGAGAGAAAAAAGTTTTTTTAAAAAATGAATATATTCACAGTATCCTGTAGGAAAATATAAAGCACTCGATTTAAATGTGATAAAAGAAGTCCCTGAAAGAAGCAGGGACAGAAAATACATTTGAAGATACAATAATGGCCAAATTTTTCTCTCATTTGATAAAAGCTACAAACCACAGATTGAAGAAACTCAGTGAACCCTAGGTAAGATCGATACAAAGAAAACAACACCATGACATATCGTAAACAAATTGCCAATAAATAGTGATAATATAAAAAGTCTTAACATGAATCAAAGAAAAATGAAACGGAGGAAAAAAGAAAGAATAACTTCAGAATATTCTTCAGAAACTATGTAAGCCAGATGATAAATGACATTTTCCAAGTGCTAAAAGAAACTGTGAACCTAGATTCCATATTTACAATAAATATATTTCAGAAGTGAAGGCTAAATAAAACTTTTCCAGAAGAAAAACACTGCAAGAATTCATCTCCAGCAGACCATCAATACAAGATAAAGTAAGTTTCTCAAGTGAAAGGAAGATATCACCAAGTGGAAGCTTGAATCTAAACAAACGAATGGGAAGTGTCAGAAAGAGTAAATGTGTGAGTTCATAAAAAAGACTTTGTTTTCTCATTTTTTTAATTTTGTAAAAGATAATTGACTTTTTAAAGCAAAAATGTATTACAGGTTTCAAAACTTATAGAGACATAAAATGTATGGCAGTGATCAAAAAAGTTAATAAGAAAATGGAAATACATTAGGTTCTTACACTGTACATGAAGCAATTTAATGGTAAATTATGATAAATACGTATGTTGTAAATGTTGGAGGAACAGATAAGAAAAAGTTTCATTTAAGCCACAAAATATAGCTAATAAGCTAGTGGTGAAGATAAAACAGAATCTCAAGAAAAAGATTTAGTTCAAAAGATACAAACATAAAGAAATAGAAAACAAATGTTATGGGGCACCTGGGTGGCTTGGTTGAGTATCTGCCTTCCGCTCAAGTCATAATCCCAGGATTCTGGGATTGAGGCCCCCCACCCCCACCCTGGGCTTCCTGCCGCTTCTCCCTATCCCTCTGCTGCTCCCCCTACTTGTGCACGCACGCGCACACTCTCTCCCTCTCTCTCTCTGTGTCAAATAATAAAATTAAGAAAAAAGAAAACAAACGGTATGATGGTAGACGTAAATTCCAACACTGATAATTACATTAAAAATGAATGGTCTGTACATCCACATAATGGAATATTGAGTGCTAAAAAGAAACTATGATGCTATGAAATGACTTGGAGGAATCTTAAATGTATATTACTAAGTGAAAGGAGCAAATCTGAAAAGGCTACACAGAGTGTGATTCCAGCTATATGACTTCTGGGAAAAGCAAAACTGTAGAGACACTGAAAAAAACAGTGGTTGCCGAGGGCAAGGGATACAGATAAGCAGAGCACAGAGAATTTTTAGGGCAGTGAAAATAAGCTCTCTCACCAAATGCACCTTGAATAAACCAGAATGCAGGGAACAGCTATTTGAGATCTCTGAAAAGTAAATTATAGCAGATATATTGGAGAAGACCAGAATTCGAATACCCTGAACTGGTAATACATTTATGATTTGTTTGCCTCCAATATCCCCCAGTCTGGTCTCGAGACAGCGTGAAACCAGAAGGAAGGCATCAGCGCAGACTAACTAGCTCGTCTCATTCCAACTTGAGGAATGGGGAAAGGATCTCCTGATGCTTAGAGAAAGAAATCCCCATTTTTCTTTTGTATTTTTCTCTTTGTTCTCTTATAACCTAGCCCCCAGATAACCCCATAGTGTCAGCAGTGGGGACCCACAAACACCTTAAACTCTGAGGGATGGTAGGTAAATGAGTGGGTGTGGCTGTGTTCCAGTTAAACTTTATTCACAAAAACAGGCAGTCAGCCTCAAAGCCTTCCATAAAACAAATCTCCAGGCACAGATTGCTTCAGTGCAAATTCTTCCAACCACTTCAAAAAGAAGTAACACCAGTTCTATACAGTCTCTTCCAGAAAATGGAAGAGAACTAATTTTATAAGGGCCTTGATACCAAAAACCAGACAAAAATTGTACAAGAAAATTAAACTACAGAACATCTTTCATAAATATAGATGCACAAATTGTCAACAAAACACTAGCAAGTTGAATCCAGCAATATTTTTAAAAAAGAACAATACACTATGACCAAGTGGGGTTTAGTGCAGGAACCCAAGACTGATTCAATAATATAAAATTCAAAAATATTTCAGAATCATTTAATAGTCATCCTTGCTAACAGTCTAAAGAAGAAAAACCACATGGTCACATCAGTGGAAGCAAAAAAAGCATTTGACAAAATTCAGTATCTATTCATGATAAATACTCCTAGCATATACTAGAAATAAAAGAGAACTTCCTGAACCTGATAAAAGGCATCCACACAAAGTCCACATCTAGCATCATACTGAATGGAGCAAAACTGAATGCTTTCCCTCTGTTTGGGACAAGGCAAGAATGTTCACATTCACCACTCCTATTCTCTCATATTGGAGGTCTTAGCCAGTGTGAAAAGGAATGAAAAAAGGAGTAAAAGTCATTGGAAAGGAAGAAATAAAAGTCATTATTTATAAATAACATGATTGTGTCCACAGTAAATTCTAAGGAATCTACAAAAGAACTACAGAACTAGTAAGAGAATTTTAGCAAGATAGAAATTGACAGGCTGGGGAAAAGAAAAAATTGACAGGCTGATTCTAAAATTTGTATGCAAATGCAAAAGACCTGGAGTCACCAAGCAATTTTCCAAAGAATCATATTGGAATCTTTATACAATGTGATTTCTAAACTTATTAAAAAGTTATATTAAACCAGACAGCAAGGTTATTATACTATAGATAGACATAGAGTTTAATATAACAGAGAATCCAGAAATAGACCTACTTTTGTAGAATTGATTATATTTTTCCAAAGGGTTCAGTGTAATTCAATGGGAAAATGATAGTCTTTTCAAGAAATGGTGCTTAGGACAACTAAATATTTGTACAGGAAAATAATCTCAATGCTTACCTCATACTATATCCAAGAACCAACTCTAAATGGGTCATGTACCTAAATATAAATGTATAAAACTACAAAACTTCTAGAAGAGAACATAAGAGATAACCTTTGAGACCTGGGGTAGGCAAAAGTTTACGAAGGTGAGAGAATGGCAGAACTCATTGAACTGCACGTGTAAAATGTGTACATTTTACTGTATGTAAATTATGCCTTAGTAAAGTTAATTAAAAAAAAAAAACTCTCACTGGACTGTCAATATTTCCAGGATAAAATCCAAATTCCTTACCATGACCCTTTACAATCTGACCATTTTTCATCATTTCCAATGCTACTCCACTGTGTTACATTCCACATCATAAGCCCATCATATGCTCCAGCTCATATGGACTTATAGAGACTGCTCACTTTTTAGCTAACTTTTCCATCTTTTCTTACTCCTTGCCTTTGTCTAAGATATTCTGCCAAGAAAGCTGTTTTGACCTCTTTCACCTTAGAAAATTAATTGCTGTCTTCTTTGTTCTCCTAGATCAATTCATGCATACATCTGTGTTACCACATCTCAGTATGTTGTGATAAAGGGTTCTGATAGATGATGAGTTATTTGTCTTTCACGCCTTTTGATCTGATGTAGTATTTGTCATATTGTAAATATTTTGCTGATTATACAAATAACTATAGTAATATGCATTGTCATTGAAATCTCATTTCCTCTAATCACCTTGGATGACATCATGCCAGAGGCATTTACTGGCTCTTTTATTTGCTTGTCCCATTTTGTCAACTCTCATGTTCTCAAAAATTTTATCCTACTATTGAACTTGAGTAGATTAATATTTAAATTTATCTTGGCATTGTTGAAGAGTTCTCTGTAGTTGGGTTTAATTAAAACTAAAAGTAGTTTTAGACTCATCCTGCTCTAAAATTATTAGATAAAATTAAGTAAAGCCAAGAGTGTCTAATCAAAATAATTTACTGTGTGTATAAACCTTGTCTTAGTATCCAGAACGTAATATGATAAGGTTTTTTAAATAAAATATTATAAATATGCCTTTCATCATGCGGCCTAGATTGTGGGGCATGGGGGCGGGTGTGTGAATATCTTCAATAATGGTAATCTCTTTTTCCACCCTTCAGGGTGGACTTGATATTTAGAAAGTAAGAAAAGATGTTGTGCGAATAAGGAATTTCTCAGACTAAGAATTGTACATTTGGCCAAAAGCAAAATGGAACTATAAAATAATGAGCCTAGTTTGTTTTGTTTTGGTGTTCAGGTTTTTTTGTTTGTTTGTTTTTTATTTTATTCACAACCTAGATCTAAAAATATTTCAGAAGAAATGCGGTCAACATTTGAGCACTTCCAGCATTCTGGGAGTAACAAACCCCCCTCCCAGAATGAATACTTTTAAAGTAGTTAAAGATCACTTACTTTAAATTTTAAATTCAATGTGTTTGTCCCCTTTCCTTTAATGTACAATTTTTTACTGTACAAACTTATATGGCAGTGTTTACTTTAAAAATCCAGATCTTTTTCATGTAATTTGGCTTTGAAAATATGACTAAAATCAGGCTATTTATTTTTCTTTCTCTATATGTATCTAGTAAGCTTTTATATGATGGAAAAATCCATTTCTCCTTTTTCTTTCATTCTTTAAGCTGTAATACTGATAATAATGATTTTTAAATTTTCCCCCTTCTGGGGAAATGAAATTTCATTGCTCTGGAAGAAATTAATTTTAAAAAGCCACTAGAACAGAATTGAATGAAATCAATTTTGTTCTTGATTGAACTGCAACACTGCTTTGTGGTACTAATGGCCGTCTGCTGGTGATAAAAACAAGGTGATACAGCTCAGCTCCACTGAGAGTGTCCTTTGCTTCTCTCACCACAGTATACACGCTTAACAGCATCAGTCATTTTATATCTATTTGACACTGATTAATTACTATACTCCATTCTGGTATTACAGCCACTGCCTTGGCACTTTTGTCAGGCCTAAACAATTGACAGGAGTTCAGCAGTATGAATTATGTATTTATTACTGTGACCCTTCATGCTATTTAATTAACTTAAATAATTGCTGTTTGTGCCCTCATTTAGAATTTAAGATTATTATAGAAATAGTTACTTTGCTTGTTTTTCATTTTAAGACATGAAAATTATCATACTAACTTCTAAGGTAATTACTGTTACAACTTTTTAATTATTCATTTATATATAACATTTAATTATTCAAATGTTTTATTTAATATTGGTGCTTAAAATTTTTTCTTTCATGGAAATTTAACAAAAGTATCCATTACTAGTTCATTTTGACTTGTGCTATATTTCTAAGTTGAGGACTACATAGAACTCTTAAATGTATCCTTTAAACTTGAAGAATTTGATGACCTGCTTCATAAGCTCCGTAGAACATTTCCATTTTGACCCTTATCCTAAGGATTAAATAAAGCGTTTACAAACAAGCCAGCTTACATTTTTTTAACACCTTCAAGGCACTTAAATCAAACCGCTGCAGCCATTAGAGGATGTGCACTAAAAAGAAACATTTGTAACAATATCTCATATACATCAAAAAAGTCATTAACTTGAAGGCACAAAGGATTTTTTTTTTTAGATGGTGGTTAAACATTTGAAATAATACCCATCACTACTGATAATCCCTGAAATGCAATCAAAGCAGTCAGATTCTGGTGGTTGCTTAAATAACAAAAATATTTTTATTGTTTTCTTTTGCTCATTTTTTTGTTTGGTTTCTAGTAATACCCAGTGTTGATGAAGATGGCAGGAGTGTGAAACCGGAATATACTTTATGCCTTTTTTGAAAGTATTCCACTTCTGATCATTCATCCTAAGGAATCAAATCAAAATTCACTTTTTAAAAAATATTTGCTATTCTAAGAAGTGAAAGTAATAGTGCTTTAAGTTGCCTTTTTTTTTTTTTTTAGGATTTATTTATTTATTTTGGTGGGGGCAATGCAGAGGGAGAGAATCCTTAAGCAGACTCCTTGCTGAGCGTGGAGCCCAACAGGGGGCTCAGTCCCACTACCCATAAGATTACAATAGGAGCTGAAACCAAGAGTCAGGCACCTAACCAACTGAGCCATCCAGGCGCCCCAAGTTACTTTTCTTTCTTTAGAGTATCTTGCTTTGCAAGATACACAATTTTGTTTTCATTTTTGTATAATCAAGTCTTTAACCTTTTTCTTTTGGTTTCTGACTTCAGTTTGATACCAAAAAAGATTATATTACTATATTTACACATTTGTGTTGCATTCTTTCCTTAGTGACTTAAAATGCCCTACTTAACCATGAACTAAATTGCCATAATGGATCTTTTGGTTTCTCTACTATAGTCCATTTATCTATGAATCAGTTTATTCCTAAGCCACCACATTTGTTAAACAGTTTTATTCCATAATTTACATACAATAAAAATTCACATATCATCATTGTATACTTTGATGAGTTTTGACAAATGTATGCACCATCCTAATCAAGATAAAAAATATTTACATCACTCTAAAAAGTTTCCTCCTTGATCGCCTATGTGGTTAGTCATTCCCAGTTCCAATCCCCAGACCAAGACCACCAGTGATCTGCTTTCTGTCACTATATCTTAGTATTACTAACACTAAAGTATTGGTATTCTTTTAAAATGTTATACTTCTTTGCTTAATGTATTTTGAGGTTCATCTGTGTATCAGTAGTTTGTACCTTTTTATTCTTAAATAACATTCCTTTATATGACCGTACCACAGTTTACTTACCACATTCACCTGCTGCTAGACTTTGGGTTGTTTCCAGTTAGGGGCCATTATGAATGAAGTTGCTACAAACATTCATGTAAAAACATGTCTTTGTGTGGACATACATTTTCATTTCTCTTGGGTAGATACCTAGGAGAGGAATTATTAGGTCTAGGGTAAGTGTATGTTTAACTTTATAGGAAACTAGCAAATTTTTTCAAAATCAATGTATTATTCAACGTTCCTACCACCATGGTGGGTTCAGCTGCTCCACATCGTTGTCAGCACTTATAAAAAAGGTCGGCCATTTTAATTTGTCGTTCTTTTGTCTGTGGAGCAATAGCTGTCCTTTTAGTTAGCATTTGCCTGATGACTAATGATGTTGAGCACCTTTTCATATGTTTATTGGTCATTTGTATATTTTGTGTGTATGAGATGTCTGTTAAAAGTATTTTGCTGAATTCTTAATTGGGGTGTTTGTCAACTTGCCGAATGAATTAAAAGAATCTTTATATAGGTACAAGTTCTTTGTCAGATATATGTGTTGCTAATATTTTTATCCCAATTCCCAGCATGTCTTTTTATTTTCTTAATATCTTTTAAAGTTTGTATTTTTGTGTCCTAATTAAGAAATCTTTGCTACCCTTGGGGCGCCTGGGTGGCTCAGTGGTTAAGCATCTGCCTTCAGCTCAGGTCATGATCCCACGATCCTGGGATTAAGGCCCACATTGGGCTCCCTGCTCAGCGGGAAGCCTGCTTCTCCCTCTCCCACTCCCCTTGCTGATGTTCCCTCTCTCGCTGTGTCTCTCTGTCCAGTAAATAAATAAAAATCTTTAAAAAAAGAAAAGAAATCTTTGCTACCGTAATATCATAGAGTTTTTCATATAGTTTCTTATAAAAATGTTATAGTTTTGCCTTGTACATTTATTTATTTATTTTATTTATTTGACAGAGATAGAGACATCCAGGGAGAGAGGGAACACAAGCAGGGGGAGTGGGAGAGGAAGAAACAGGCTCACAGCGGAGGAGCCTGATGTGGGGCTCGATCCCACAACACCAGGATCACACCCTGAGCCGAAGGCAGACGCTTAACCGCTGTGCCACCCGGCGCCCCTGCCTTGTACATTTAGGTCTATAACGTATTTCATGTTAATTTTAAGGGTAATAGTTCAGTTTTTCCAAAATGTATATTAGGTTGTTTCTTCATAATTTCTTGAAAAGTCTGTCCTTTTCCAATTTAATTACTTGGCTTCTTAGTCAAAAATTAATTGACCATATATGGATATGTCTATTTCCGAGCTGTTTTGTTCCATTGATCTATGTGTCTGTCCTTATGCCAGTTAGACACTGTCTTCAAAAGATGATGTTAAGTCCTCAGACTTCGTTCTTTTTCAAACTTGTTTTCATTATTCTAGAGCCTTTAAACTGCCATATAAATTTTAAAATCAAGTTGTTAATTTCTACCCAAAACAGCCTGCTAGGATTTTGATTGGAACTGTTTTGATTCTATAGATTACCTTGCAGAGAGCTGACATCTTAACAGTATTGTTTGTGTCTTTCATCCACAAGCAGAATGTATGTCCCCATTTATAGTTGACCCTTGAACACTGTGGCCAACCTCCTCTACAGTCAAAAATCTGCATGAAACTTCTGACTCCCCAAAGTGTTAACTACTGATAGCCTCCTATTGACCAAAAACCTTTCCAATGACATAAACAGTTGATTAATACTTACTTTATATAGATACTATATACTGTATTCTTACAGTAAAGTAAGCTAGAAAAAAATGTTAAGAAAATCACAAGGAGGGGTACATGCGTGGCTCAGTCAGTTAAGTGTCTACCTTCAGCTCAGGTCATGATCCCAGGGTCCTGGGATCGAGCCCCACATCGGGCTTCTTGCTGTTTCTCCCTCTTATTTTGCCATTCCCACGCTCTCTCTCTCAAATAAATAAATAAAATATTTAAAAAGAAAGAAAGAAAATCATAAGGGAAAATGCATTTACAGTACTTTATTCATCAAAAAAATACACAATTAAGTGGACCTATGAAATTCAAATCTGTGTCATTCAGGGGTCAACTGTACTTTGATTATCTTTAGCACTATTTTGTAGTTTTAAGTGCCTAAACATTGTACATATATTGTTACATTTATCTCAAGTACTATATGCTCTTTTTCTGATGCTGTTGTAAATGTTCATGGGCTTTTATTTCAATTTTAAATTCTAATTCTACATTGCTAGCACATAGAAATGAAATTTTCTGTCTTAAGATTGTTAAACCATCTTACAGTTCTAGTAGGGTTTTTTGCATATTAGGATTTTCTATGTATAAGACCATGTGATCTGCAAATAAAGACTGTTTTGCTTCTTTCCCCCCCAATCTATATCATTATTTATTCCCTCCCCCACACCTTCATTCCCTGACTAGAACATCCAATAGGTTACTAATTAGAGGTGGTCAGAATAATCATCCTTATCTCAGTTCCAGTCTTAGGAAGAACACATTCAGTCTTTCACCATTAAGAATGTTATCTGGAGTGGGGCGCCTGCGTGGCTCAGTGGGTTAAGTGGCCGACTCTTGATTTCTGTTCAGGTTGTGATCTCAGGGTCCTGGGATCGAGCTCCTTGCTCAGTGTGGAGTCCGCTGGAGATTCTCCCTCTCCCTCTCCCTCCATCCCTCCTCCTGCGCGTGTATGCGCTGTCTCTCTCTCTAAAATAAATAAACCTTTTTTTTTTTAAGAATATTATCTGGAGTTTCTCATAGATCCTTCTATCAGCTTGAAGATTCCTTCTATTGCTAGGTTGCTGAAAGTTGTTATAAATTAGTTTTGTCAGGTGTTTTTTCTGTATTTTATGAGACAGTAGTACTTTTCTCTTTAGTCAAAGGATTTTTGAATCTTTGTTTATGAGGGATATTTGATAGTGTGCTAAGTCTTCCATATTCTTTTTGGTTTTCGGTCTAGTTGTTACTGCAATTATTGGCAGAGGAGAGGTGAAATTTCCAATGATAATTGTGGGTTATCTGTGTCCTGTGGTTCTGTCAGATTTGCATCATGCATTTTGAAGCTCTGTAGTCATACAGTCATACATAAAAGTCAGCGCCTCTCTCTATGAATTGAATGATCATTTTGAAATCTCTTTATCTCTGGTTATATAGTTTTTCCTGAAGTCATCTTTGTCTGAAATTAATACTGCCATTTCAGACTCTCTATGATTAATATAGAATTACATTATATAGAATATTATATAGAATATTTCTCCTTCCCTTTACTTTGACCCTGTCTTTATATTCAAAGTATATTGAACACATTACAGTTAATGTTGTTATCTGTGATACTAGATGTAATTCTGTCACTCGCTGTTTTTCTGTATCTACCCCTGTCATTTATTCCTTTTCTCCTTCTTACATTTTTTTTGATTGAATACTCTTTATTATTTCGTTTTATCTCCACCCTTGGCTAATTAACTACGTGTGTCGGGTTTGTTTTTTGTAATTGTTGCTCTAGAGTTCCGTCATGCCTCTTTAGCTTTCCAGACTACCATCAAACATGAGTACACCATTTCATTTTTAGTTTAAGGCTCTCCGTAATTTACTTCGATTTACTCCCTCCAATCCTTTGAGCTATTGTTATAAAAATTTCACTTCCCCAAATGGTGTTATACATGGATTATCTCCTAATACATTGTTGTAGTTTGTGCTTTAAATATTCAGTTATGTTTTAAGTTAATTTTAAAATTTTTCATTTTTTTAGGTCTACTTTGTTCAAAAATTAAACATAAAATTGCCCTAAAAATTGAATCTACTGATTTTTTTCAAAATGAATGAAACATCTCACAATAAAAGAAAAGTACTAGGTATACGTTATTACTTTTCTGCTAGACCGCATTCCTTGAATTCTTAAACACGTCTTTTGCCTTTCTTCTATAGGTGAAGCCTTGAAAGGAAAGATCACAGTCCACAAGAATAAGAAAGATCCACGTACTCTCATTGTGACCCTCACATTGAATAATTCAACTCAAACGTATGCTCTGCAGTGAAACGGCTACAAAAGCACAACTTGCGGGTTTTAGTATGGGGGTGGGTTGTGGGTAGGGGGTGGAGAGAGGGGGTTTTATATGAGCATGTGGTTGATGGATCCTTTCCTAATGAGTCTCCTCCGTACGAGAAACACATGGTAGGAATCTGACACAGTTCAGCTAAGGAAGGGAACAGCAGATCCAGTGGGCCACCTGCATCATCTCAGTCTCGGAAGTCTGGTCAGCAAAATTTCACTAAATGTAGCAGTTACATAGAGTTTAGCTATACTGAAAATCATTTAAATAGGCCTAAATTTGAAACAGAGATGTTGTTTTTAATGTTTCTTACTATAAATTTTAAACACTAGTAACTGGTTAGTTGTTTGGATAATGTTTTATTAAACTAGTAACTATGCACACGCTCTTGTACATTTTTTGCAGATTTCTACTCAGGAGTAGTTTTTAATTGTGTTATTTGCTAGAATATCAGAATATAATTAAAGAGCAACCGGGAGGGACTAAAAAATGGAAAAGAATGTCTCACAAGTCATATTTTAGAGACGGCTTAAGTGATTATCTTCTAGTTCTGAACTTCTCATTTTGTAGCTTCTTTTCTCTTTGCAAATATTCTTTCGCCATACAGTTTTCTAGTACTGCCCAGGAAATCTACCTTCAATACATTTACCCTAGGTTTCATACAAGTTTTTAAAGGTTGGGAAAAATAAGTACTTATTTACTAATCTTTTTCAAACTAGATTTATGTGCAAAGTTGAACATGTAACTGTTAATATACTTACAGTTGTGTTATTTACAGTTATTGATACGATTTGAAATGCAGGTTAGAAAACATTCAATAAAATGTGTACAACAACCATTAGCATTATAAAACGGTATTTTAACATACTAAAGCCTTTTATAAAATCAGAAACATTTAAAACAAGTCTTAACAAAGGGATCATCTTTAAGAAAACAGGGATCTTGGTCGTCTTTTTTTCAGTTCAACAGCTAGTTCTTTTTCAAGAGAGTCCGCACACAAGGCAGCAGAGCGTAGCGTGGAGCAGTCCGAGCTCTGCCGTCGGTGCCTCGGTGCAGGCTCTCCTGACAGCTCTGACTCGCTGCGGGATCTTAGTCGTGTCCCTTAACCTCTCTCTCCCTTCATGAATGTGCCAGTTCATGAGTTAGTACATTTCAGCTACTTCAGTCCGTGCCTGGCGCGTAGAAGACACTCAGTAAATGCCAGGTGATAGTATCATTGGGCAGTCCAGGGGACCTTTCACGGAATATGTGCTATCTACATTAGATTCGTTTGGGAATTGTTCCTTCATCAAATACTACCCTTAAGTACATGAATGGGTGGGGATATTTTAACAAATTAATATTTAATATAGCAAAAACTTAAAAAAATTGTCTTTTGGTCTTAGAGAACTGGACTTCTAGCAATGGGAAAAATAACCCCTTCAAATGTTGTATTTCAGACCATAGTCTTTTAAGTCTTGCTTCTTCTATAAGCATGATTTCTGTTTTCACTGGGTTAAACCAGCCAGCTTGTTTTTGTATTTAAAACATTACTAGAAATGTGTGGTGCTGATAATACAGCTCAAAGTACTTTAAATCTTTTCTGGAATGATTTCATGTACAAATTTGAGTATGGTAGAGTGATAAAAATAAGGAAGCCCCGTAAAAAGATTCAGTGGATTTTTAAAGTACCCAAAAACTGATTTTTTTTGCTTTATTTTTCTTTCATAGTAAGTGCATAACAGTATTTTTTTACTATTTAACAAAGTATTTCTCAAAAATTATTTTTTTGAAAACTCTTGTTTGTTTTGCCTAGGATTTTCACCCAGTGGCTCTTTTGATTTTCTCCTGGTTATAAATAGGCCAACCATAGTTGGTAGATCTCTGTTTGCCTTCCCAGGCTGAAACATTCTAATGTGTGTACCTAAGCATTTTATGAGAACATGAGAGTCCAAATGTTAGCTCTTCGATTGGAATTTCCGCCATTAAACTGCTACAAAAAATTAAAACTTCATAGCCTTTGACGATGGTAAATACACTGTCCTTTCATGCTGTAACAGATGCACATTTATGGATAGCAAACTACTCTGTCCCAAGGATTTCATTTCATTACCATTAAGAAAATACATTTTTCCTTCTATTTTTCTTTGTGAAAACTAACATTGTTATTTTGTGATGTATAGGGTTCATCCAACTAGTCGTCTCTATTCACTAGAACAATATTTTCTGAACAGAGCATTTTGGAAGGAGTGTTTCAACAAAACAACTCTTGAGGGTGTACAGCATTGCACGAAGTGGTCCAGTAAGGAGCCCCAACTGTTGGGAACACATTATAAAATAAATGAGGGCGATGTCATTTCACTTTGAAATAAGCCCTGTTTGAGAGGGAGGGCAAGTAATTCTGGTCCTACAGAGTTATTTGCTTCTTACCATTTAATCTAGATTAACCAGTCTGGCCCACCTGTGTTTTCAATCATTCTACCTTTCTCTCTTTTTATTTATTTACTTTTAAAGATTTCATGTATTTGACAGAGAAAGAGACAGCGAGAGAGGGCACACAAGCAGGGGGAGTGGGAGAGGGAGAAGCAGGCTTCCCGCCGAGCAGGGAGCCTGATGCAAGGCTCGATCCCAGGACCCTGGGATCATGACCTGAGCCGAAGGCTTGGCGACTGAGCCACCCAGGTGCCCCATCCGTTCTTTTTAAAATGGAATATCTAAAATGTAGTGTGTGAAGTTACCGACTTGAGATCAGCCCATACTCAACTATCAGGTGGAGCGAGTGTGCTAACAGTACTGCTAAAAACTATGAATAGGAAAGACTAAAACAGGATCATATATCACTTAGCTTCTGCCATTCATGCCAGAAATGATCATTTAAGTGGCTTGACTGTAGTGTAGATACAAAACATCTAGGGATTCAGATTTTTCTGTGAAGAATATCTCGAAAACATAGTGAATATACAATACTGTCACGGAATTTGAATCTATGATGAAAGGCAAGGTCAGTGAGATAGCTGAGGCCAAGCATTGCCCGCTGTGGGTTGGCGAACTATAGCCTGGGGCCAAATCCACCCCATTGCCCATTTTGATAAAGTTTTACTGGAGCAGAGATAGCTAATAGTGTAGGTAGAATATTTCTTCACAAGATTCATGAATGGCCATGGCAGAGAACATACACCCAATAGAACACATAGTTTTTACAAACATGAAGCTAAGCAACTAGATGTACTTGTTTATGAGACTTAAGAGGATTAACCAAGACTTACCCTAACTTAAAACATATACATGTATAGTATTTACGTACTTGAGACTGGTGTCCGGAATTCTAACAGTGCCCCGTACAAAGAAAATGAGTACGCTAAAACTTTGTAGCTGATTATCAACTTCATTTAGAAAGTTTTAGTAAGACCAGAGAAAGGTGCAAACAGAACTTTTACAAAGTTAGAGATGGTTGAACCCCACCCACAAGCTACAAACTAAACTAATGAAGGACTTCCGTGAATCTCACTAACCTCTGGGTTTCTAAGAGGGCTATGGACCCAAAACTAACTGCCAACATTAGGAGAGACAGTTGGGGAAATTGCTTTATATCAGCACTTTTCAACATGCCTTGAGGCTTCCAATGCCTGCCTTGCTTGGTTCTCACCCTAGAATGTGGTGTTCCTGTTGTATTAATGCACTAGGCCCCATGGGAAGTATGTAAAGTCCCTGCCTAGCTATCAAGTGAGGCCATGTTGCCTTGGAGGCTCGTGTATTTTTAATGATTTTGTGTTTGTTTCCTTACTGAAAGTTAGGGCAAATTTTTCCAAGCAGAATGATGAATAAGTGAAGTACTTTTTAAAATGTCTAAGCAATTCACTTGTCCTTTCCAATAACATTTTGGGTGCAAAAAAACAAAAAAAGCCTACCAAAGAAACAGTTTTTGTATAGTCCCTCAGCATCTTGGCTAATGTGGAACAGTTAGCATTCATTTAGCTCTAGTCTAAAATAGTCTATCATTGAGTTCATTGTAATTTTTAAAAATTAAGGTAATGGTAGCTTAAATAGTAAAGGAAGATGAAGCCCCAGCCTCCCGGCTTGTTCTGCATCCCAATCTCATATCCCTGTGCAGTTCTCTCCTCTTTTCTCGCTGAAATCCCTCGCCCTCCTGAGGATATTGCTTCCCCCAAAGACCTCTTAAGTAGTGACTGTCCTCTCCCACACCACTTACCTCCCTAGACTTGGATGAGCAATGGGTGACTTCCTTGCTTTGGGTTGCAAGTTGTAGATCATTCTCTCCAAAATCCCTCCCATCTTTATCTTTTGTCATCAAGACTGTAACACAAACCATCTTACCTCTCAACTCTCAGCCTCCAGATTAATCTCCATTCCTGAAAGTTTTAAGTGCCACCACTGCCCCACACTGCCCCACACTGCTCCTGCTTACTCGGTGAGTTTAAGATTTCATGTGAATGATCCTTTTATATTCTGACCTTTTGGCTCATTGACCTCACCCAGTGATTTTGCCCTTTACCTTAACTCAGCCGCTCCTGTGGTCATCCTGTAGAACTGGCCATACCCAGAACTCAAACTCCTGTGTAAATCTCAACATTAAGTATCATTCTAACTACCTCTCTTTCCAGCTCACTCTCTTTTGTAATCCAATTCCAGCACTTCAACTCCACCAAGACCAAAATCCATTCATTCATACCGCATGTCTTTTGTCCCTCACGCCTTTATGTTTACACCTCCCTATTGGATCAGTTTAAAATCCAGTCCATCATTATAAATACCCCCTTTCATATAGCTGCAACTTCTTCGCCTCTCCTCCACTTTTCTGTACTCTTGGCTAAACCACAATTCTGCTTCTAATCCAAACCCATGACTGCACACATGCAGCTCAGTGAGGCTGGAGGAAAACACTCAGCCGTACTGACGGTCTGGTCTTAAATTTATGACTCCTAATCTCAGGTGTCCAGAAGTGATTCCGTATTTCCCTGATCCATTTTTCTCACAGTCTCCAGACTATTTTATACCTTCTCTCCTCCAGCCTCCAGAACTTCCTCCCCCATTCTTTCAGCTGAAGTCCTTTTTTCCTATTTTACTGAGAAAATAGAATGAATCTGAGAACTTCCGCAGGTTTCCATACCACATGCCCCAGCCAATCTTTATGCCTATATATTGCCTCCCCACTAAGTGAACTTCCCCTGCTTCCAGCCTCTCTCTCTGTGTCCCACATCTCACTCTGAGTAGTTCAGATAATTGCTTCAGCATGTCTCCCCTGTATCATCAGATTTTCCCTCCACCACTCTCCAGTTAACATACAAATAGGCTATTATTTCACCTATAATAATTTTTTTAAATAGACACATGCTGGACGTGGAGCCCGACACAGGGCTTAAACTCATGACCCTGAGATCAAGACCTGAGCTGAGATCAAGAGTGGGACAGTTAACCGACTGAGCCACCCAGATACCCCTATGATGAAAAAAATTTAAACTCCACCTTTCCCTCTGCTATTGCCACATTTCTAGTTTTCCTTTTACATCAAGACCACTCAGAGTTGTCCATGTTCATGGTCTCTGTTGCCTCTCTTTCCATTTTTTGAACAACTGTATTGAGGTGTAATTTATATAAAATAAAAAGCACACGTGAAATGTGCAGTATAATGACTTGGCAAATGTATGCATATACTCAACACCCCTGCTAATATTTAGAACACTTTTTCTTGTGCTGCTTTGCAGTCAGCACGTATCCCCGCTCCCTTTTCTAGGCAAACACTATCCTGATTTCCATCAAGATAAATTTGTTTTGCCTGTTTTAGAACTTCATGTAAGCAGGGTCATATAGTATGTACTCCTTCGTTCCCACCTTCTTTCTGCACAATGTTTTTTGAGATTCATCATGTTTATGTGTGTCAACAATCCATTCTCTTTTATTACTGAATAGTAGTCCATTTTATAAACAGAATTCTACTCATCTGTTTATTCACCTGTTGGTGAACATTTGGATTGTTTCCAGGCTGAAGCCATTATGAGCATGGGTGTAGAAATCTTTTTTAAGCCCACGCTTACCAGGATTTCTGCCTCTGTCATTTCATTGAAACTACCCTTATCAGGGTCACCAGTGAGTGTGCATGTTGATAATTCCAGCGACCGGTTCTCAGCCCTCATCTTCTTTGAGGTACCAGTAGTACTGGATGCTAATGATCAAGCTCCTAGAAACATTCATCTTGGCCTTCCCCACTCTCTCCCTTCCTCCTTGACCACTCTTCAGTTTCCGTTGTTGGCTTTTCCTCACTCCTTCACCTTTACATGTTGGCACCTTAGTCCTGAGATCTCTCTTCTGCCCATCTTTCTGCCGTCCTCCCTCCCTTGGTGATTTCATCCAGTCTTACTGTTTGAAATACCTAGATGTTGATGATTCCTCAGCGTGTATCTCCAGCCATCTGTCTCCCACTGCAGACTATATCCGGCCGCCTACATGACATGTCTACTTAGATGTCTCCTGGGCATCTGAAACTTAACATGTTCCAAAACTGTATTTCTGATTTTCCCCAAACCCCGCTCCTGCTATCTTTCTGTACCTCACTTCATGGAATTTCTTCTTTCATTAGCTCAGGCCAGAAAACTTAAGGTCATCCTTGACCTTTCTTCTCAACTCCACATCCTAGTTGGCTAGCAAACGTGATAGGATCTACCTTTAAAATACATCCAGAACCAAAATAGTTCTCACTGCTTCCACTACTGCCATCGTGGTCCAAACCAGCATCATCTTTCACCTCAATTGTTCTTAAAATGGAGCCAGCAGACCCCTGGTGACTCCCAAAATAAAACTCTTGCAGAAAGTCCAGGAGATCAAAACTATTCTTGCAATAATGCTGATACACTGTTTGCCTTTTGCATTGTATTGGCATTTACACTGATGATGGTAAAGTAATTGTAGATAAAAGTGCTCGTCCTTGAGCACAAATCAAGGCACCAAACTATACTAATCATTTTATTCTTCACTACCACATACTCTCTTTAAAATGTCCTTGGTAACGTGGTAAATACTGATTTCCTTAGATATTGACCCTTGAGTACATGTCTTTATTCTGTGTGATACTAATAAAGCACTTTTGCTGCATGCTGAAATACAATATTTGTCTCCAGGGAAAGCACTTGTGCAATTGATTTGTGACCTAAACTAGCCACTTTTTTCATGAAATATTATTTTTACTTGAAAGAATGACTGACAAACTTTGGCAGGCAATGTCCTACAAAAGAAAAAAAACTGCGCTTATCACTTCAAGTAAAACAACTGGTAGAATTTGTTGCTAATGATAAAACATTAGTTTTCAAGCTAAAATTGGAATTATTGAAAACCTGTATGTATCACTATGAGTTTGAGGGCTTCCCAGTCCTTAAAGACTTAAAGATTAGTGGTGTAGGGGAAGAAAAACAATTTTTTGCTCTACTCTTAAGTTCTCAACTATGACCCCTGTAACAAAAGACAGATTAACAAGAGAAAAGCATACAAAGTTATTTAACACTGGTATGTTTTATTGCACTTCGCATTATCGTGCTTTGCAGATTTTTTGCAAATGGAAGGTTTGTGGCAACCACTATTAGTGCCATTTTTCCTAACAGCATTTGCTCACTTCGTGTCTCTGTATTCTCGGTAATTCTCACAATATTTCAAACTTTTTCATTGTTACTATATTTGTTGTAATGATCTGTGGTCCGTGATCTTTGATGTTACTGTTGTAATTGTTTTGGGGCTCCACAAACCACACCCATACGAGACAATGAACTTAACTGATAAATGTTGTGATTGCTCTGACTGCTCCATGGAGTAGCCATTCCTGTCTCTCTCCCTCTCCTTGGGCCTTACCTATTCCCTGAAAACAACAATATTGAAATGCGGCAAATTAATAACCCTACAGTAGCTTCTAAGTGTTAAAGTGAAAGGAAAAGTCACACGTCTCGGGGCGCCTGAGTGGCGCAGTCGTTAAGCGTCTGCCCTCGGCTCAGGGCGTGATCCCGGTTTTCTGGGATCGAGCCCCACATCGGGCTCCTTCGCTGGGAGCCTGCTTCTTCCTCTCCCACTCCCCCTGCTTGTGTTCCCTCTCCCTCTGGCTGTCTCTCTCTGTCAAATAAATAAATAAAATCTTAAAAAAAAAAAAAAAGTCACACGTCTCTCACTTTAAATCAAAAGCTAGAAATGATTAAGCTTAGTGAGGAAGGTCTGTCAAAGGCAGAGACTGGCTGAAAGCTAGGCGTCTTGCACCAGTTGGCCAAGTTGTGAACGCAAGGGAAAAATTCTTGAAGGAAATTAAAAGTGCCACTGCCATGTACACACAAATTGTAAGAAAGTGAAACAGCCTTATTGCTGATAGGAAGTTTTTAGTGGTCTGGATAGAAGCTTAAACCAGCCGCAACATTGCCTTTAGCCAAAGCCTAATGCAGAGGAAGGCCCTAACTCTCTTAAGTTCTGTGAAGGCTTAGAAAGGTGAGGAAGCAGCAGAAGAAAAGCATGAAGCCAGCAGAAGTTGGGTCATGAGGTTTAAGGAAAGAAGCCATCTCTGTAACAAAAAAGTGCAAGGTGAAGCAGCAAGTTATCCAGAGGATCTAGCTAAAATAATAATGCAGGTAGCGGCACTAAACATTTTCAGTGCAGACGAAACAGGCTTCTATGGGAAGATGCCATCTAGGACTTTCGTAGCTAGAGAGAAGTCAGTGCCAGTCTTCAGAGTTTCAGAGGATAGGCTGACGCTCTTCTTAGGGGCTAATGCAGCTAGTGACTCTCAATCAAAGCTAGGTTCTTTTACCATTCCGAAAATCCTGGAGGCCTGAAGAATTACGCTAACTCTACTCTGCCTGCGCTCTATACGTGGAACACCATACGCCAGAAGACAGCACATCTGTTTACAACATGGTGTACAGTATATTTTAAGCCCACTGTTGAGATGTGCTGCTCAGGAAAAAAAAAAAAAAGCTTCCTTTCAAAATATTACTGCCTGTTGACAGTGCACCTGGTCCAACCCAAGAGCTCCGATGGTGATGTACAATGAGATTGATGTCTTCATGCCTGCTAACACCACATCCATTCTGCAGCCCATAGGTCAAGGAGTAATTTCAACTTTCAGAGTCATTTTGTAAGGCTAGAGCTGTCATAGATAGTGATTCCTCTGATGGGTCTGGGCAAAGTAAACTGAAAACCGTCTAGAAAAGATTCACCGTGCTAGATGCCGTTAAGAACATTTGTGATTCATGGGAAGAGGTCAAAATATCAACATGAACAGGAGTTTGGAAGAAATTGATTCCAACACTCATGGATGATTTTGAGGAGTTCAAGACTTCAGCGAAGGGCATAAATGCAGGTATAGTGGAAATAGCAAGAGAACAAGATTAGAAGTGGAGCCTGAAGATGTGACTTTCTGAAATCTCATTGTAAAACTTGAAGGGCTAAGGCCTTCCTTCTTATGGCTGAGCCCAGAAAGTGGTTTCTTGAGATAGAATGCGGTCCTGGTAAAGATTGTTGAAATGACGACAGATGATTTAGAATAACAGAAACTTAACTGATAAAGCAGTGACAGAGTTTGAGAGGATTGACTTCAGTTTTGAAAGAAGGTCTACTGTAGGTAAAATGCTATCACACACCCTTGCATGCTATGGAAAAATTATTTGTATATCAGAGTCAATCAATGCAGCACACTTCATTGTTGTCTTATTTAAAAATTGCCACAGCCCCCGCCCAACCTCCAGCAGCCACCACCCCGACCGGTCAGCAGCTGTCAACATCATGGCAAGACCCTCCAGCAAAAAGATTACGACTCGCTGAAAGCTCAGACGGTGGTTAATATTTTTTAGCAATAAAGTATCTTTAAAGTATGTACATTGTTTTTAGACATAATGCTATTGCACAATTAATAGACTACAGTGGAGTGCAAACATGACTTTTATACAGACCAAAAAAAACAAGAAATTCATTTGACTGGCGTCACTATGACATTCGCTTTATTGCAGTGGTCTGGAACTAAACTTTACCACAATATCTCTGATACATGCCTCTATAAGTTTTACATAACACAGGAGCCTTCACAAGGAAGTAAATGAAGACCCAAAGAAACAATTAAACCTGAGGGCTTTATGCTAGGTTTGATGAAGAATGGAAAGTTGTAGGAAGATTCGTGACAGGACAAAGGTAAGCTAAATAGAGTAAACTGGGGGAAATAGCAAGACCTGTTCATTTAGGCCTATCCTCTCTGTGTTCCTTCATTTTTGGAGATATTCCTCTTCTCCCAGGACAGGAGAGCCTCTCTCACATGAGGGTTTTATGACCTGCTTCAAGGGAAAGTCAAAGTTTTTTCTGAAGGTGGAAGAAATCATGAGAACAGTCAAATCTACGTTCGTTCTAATGGCCGCTGTTGAACACTGTGGGTTCACCTGTCTACTGAGAAGCAACAAGTCACAAGCAGAGCTAACAAAATAGAAGGAAGGGAGGGAGGAAGAATCCTCCTGCACATGCCATTTCTCAAATTCCTTCAGCTTGAAATATTCGGTGTGCCAAGATGCCATATTTTGGGATAGCATGTCTTGAACCTGATCAGAAATAATAATAACATCCTTGATTTTTGATACTATGTGATGAAATGCGTCAACATTTGAAAGATCTGCATAACTCAGTGAACTAATATTTTTCCCCCACCCAAAATGCATAGTGTTACAAATATTCATTCTAAGGACAAGATAAACCCTGGATTTTAATGAAACAATGTAAGCTTATTGATGAAGTTTTAGATTCCACACTGCAACTGACCTTTAAGAAACTACTGCTTGTAGAGTTTGGGTTGGGTATTGAAGATTATCTATAGAAGTCCATATTTTCTTCATATACCTCAACCAAAACAAGGTATTGTAATAGACTAAATGCAGAAGCAGCTATGAGAATCCAGCTGTATTCTACTAAACCAGAGAATAAAGTGATTTATAAAAATGCTAAACAACCTCACTCTTATTTTTGGTTTTGAAAATATAGTTTTTTTCCATAAAAATGTTAATTTTATGAACATGCGGGTTTATTATTCAGTGAATTAATAAGCAAATATAAATGTTTCTCAGTTTTAATTTCTAACATGGTAAAATATCAATAGACGTAACCCACATGAACAAAAGCTCTTTGGGGTTCTTAATAATTTTTAAGAAGTAAAGGGGTCCATTGGGATAGGCCGGTGATGGGTATTAAGGAGGGCACATATTGCATGGTGCACTGGGTGTTATACGCAACTAATGAATCATGGAACATTGCATCAAAAACTGGGGATGTACTGTATGGTGACTAATATAACAAAATAAAAATTATTTTAAAAAAAGAAGAAGAAGTAAAGGGGTCCTAAATCCGAGAAAGTTTGAGAACCACGGACTTAGATTATTTTAAGACCGTCCTAACTGGTCTTTCTCCTTCTGACCCATTCCACCCTTCCCCCTTCTCTCCTCAGTACATCAGCTGAGGTAACCTTCTAAGGTATAAATTAGATTGTTACTCATTTACTCAGACACTCCCAGAAGCTTCTCGTCTCACTAAGAGTAAAAGCTAAAGTCCATACATTTACCTACAAAGCCTTCTGCAGTCTCACACCCTGTTACTTCCCTCCCTGGAACCATTTTCTACACTTTCCCACTGACTCCTCTCCGGCTGTGCTCACACTGCTCTCCATCCTCACACTTGATGGGCACACGTCTGTCTGAGGCTGTTCCTTCTGCCTGGAAAGCTCTTCCCACAGATGGTCACCTAACTCCCTCATCTCCTTCAGGTCTGGGCTCAAGAGTCACCTTCTCAAGAAGATTTCTCTGGCCAGAGTAACATTGCAAAACCCATGTGCACACTCCCGATTCCCTTCCCTCCTTTATTTGTCTCATAGCACTTATTTCCTCTAATATACTATATATTTTATCAATTTATGTTTCATTTTCTTTCTCCCTCTTCTAGAATGTAAGCTTCAGGAGGACAGGGATTTTTATTTTATTAACTGCTGTGTTATGCACTGGTGCATAGTAGGAAGTCAATAAATACCTGTTGAATGAAAGAATGAATGCAGCATCTATGACCAATAATCTAGACTGGTCGTTTGCTATAATTAACCAGTGATACTATGGCAGTTTCTCCTCTTTAATCACTTATTTTATTATCTATGAATTACTTCATTTTGTTCTCTGACTTAGACCTTTTACATATCATTAGTGCACATTTAAATGTTTCTTTTTTCTCAACCACAGTGATGTTTTAAAACTTCAAAGCCTGGGTGGCTCAGTCAGTTAAGCATCTGACTCTTGATTGAAGCTCAGGTCATGTTCTCAGGGTTGTGAGATAGAGCCCCACATCAGGCTCCACACTGGTATGGAGCCTGCTTAAGATTCTCTCTCTCCCTTTCCCCATCCTTTCCCCCAGTCGTGCTCTCCCCCCTGCCCCGACCTCACAAAACAAAACAAAATTTCAGAGCCTAAGACCATCAAATGGTTCTGAGCCCACAGGAAAACCCTGAAATTTGCGTTTTCAACAAAGATTCCCAGAACATGCAGACCTGCATTTGGGGACAAGTGGTTAAAGCTATCAGTAGAGATTTCTGAACCAACAAGCTAGGAATGATTTTTGTTTTTTTAGTATAGTTGACACACAATGTTACACTAGCTTCAGGTGTACAACATAGTGATGCCACAAGTTTATACATTACGCTAAGCTCACCCCAAGTGTCGCTGCCGTCTGTCCTGCTATATCACTATTACCACATGTCTGACTATCCCTTATACTGCGCTTTCCATTACCATGACTTGCTCATTCCGTAACTGAAAGCCTGTATCTCCCACTCACCCACATTTAAATGATTTTTAATTTACTCGTACGTCGATCCTTTTCAAAAAATTGGTGTATTTTAAAATTGGCAAAGGCTAATTCTGCTGTATTGGTAAGTGTGTGAAAACTGCATGGATATAGTTTAAATTTCCTTAAAAAAATCAAATATATCATTTCTTTTTTTAAAGGTTTATTTATTTATTATTTTAGAGGGAGAGGGAGTGCAAGGGGAGAGGGAGTGGGAGAAAGACAGACTCAAGCAGACTCTGCTGAGCGCAGAGCCAGTGCAGGCAGGGCTGGATCTTGCGACCCTGACGTCACAACCTGAGCCTAAATCGAGAGTCAGATGCTTAACCGACTGAGCCACCCAGGTGCCCCTCAAATATATTATTTCTAAAACATTTTAATATAGTTTCATTTATTATAGGGAAACAAGGAAAAATTATGAGTAACTAAAAATCTCTTCACACAGCTACATAAACTAATAATATCAATAATTAGGAATAGTTTAACAATGAGAAATCTTGATCAGAAAATTTTGTTAAACACTATAGGTATAGTTTTATAGGAATAGTGACAGCAGGGATTTCTTTTAAGGTGGTGTTTTTATCCCCATCTCTATCCTAAAGGTTTTGGAAAGAACAAAAGCTTTTGCATGGTTCACAAAGTGATTTTGAGATGTTTTCGAAAAGCAAGCAGCGTATGTTTTTCCCTCTTTGGAACTGGACCTGAGACCACAGGAACATGAGTGGAGCCCCAGGTCTTTCATGACTGTGCATCTCCAATGACTCTCCTGCTGGGACCCTAATAGGATTTATTCCCCTTTCACCTTCATCTGCTCTGGCTCCTCATGCTGTTCTATGGTATTTAGTTTAATGAAATAATTCCTGTGATCCACGGGGGTGGAAAAAAAAAAAGGAGCCTATCTTTTCCCTAAATAGATAGAGGATAGCTGAGGGAATTCAAAATTATGTTCTCTGCTGTCATTTTATGTGACCAATATTTGATGGCAATCCTGGATATGCTGAGCCAGGAAGACGACAGTGGTCAATCTCAAAATCTCAGCCATGGCTGGGCAGACGGCATCCCACAGAAGTCTATTTAGCCTTGATAATGTGGAAAGACAGTAGCTGGGAGGGGTTTGGGGTGGGGTGCGGTAAGAACTTGAAACAATCTAGTGTCCTTGGAATAAGCAAGAAAAGTGTATGTTTAATGATGGAAATAAGAGTAATAGACACTGGGAAGGTAATGGCAGTAGAAGTAAGCAAAATCCTCTTCTATCATAGAGAAAAGGTACAGATAGTGTCTAAAATGGATGCATCAAAAAATAGAGATATATTATTTAGAAATGTAAAAGTGACCACAAGAAAAACTTTTAATTATTTCATAAATTTAAAGAAGTTGGTTCTTGGGAAGAGTTGCTCCAGAGGACTGGAGCAAGGGAATCTTGTTTTATTATTATTATGATCTCTTCTCTTGTATTCTTTGATTTTTATAACCAAGTATATATAGGTAATATATATAGTAAAAATATATATGTATATATATATGTATAGTGTAAAACTTTTATATATAGTATAATAATATAGTATAATATATCTAGTTAAAATATTTAGGTAGTAAATCTGACCCCCTCTGATACTCAGGTTGGGGCTGGAGAGAGAGAGAAGGAGGAGGGTCTGGGATATCTGGCCAAGGATATGGTATATCTGATTTTGCTGTTGGCCTTGTTCAGGTGTGAATGATGAGCAAGAGGACTTGCGTGGCCTGCAGTTGTCCTGGACACATCCTGTCCAGATGTGGATGCAAGACAGGTAAAAGCTCATGATCGTAAAGAGCATGATGAAGTACGATTTCAAAACTGAGTTATTTCCGCATTCTTCGGATGGCCTAGAGAAATGGTCCTGTCCTGGTCAAGTTACCTATAGAGATTATAGACATGACATAGCTCTGGGGAGGGTTGCCCCCTTTCTTTGCCTCAGCCCCATAACAAGTTACACTTTAGAAAGAGAAGTCTTGATTCTGTGCTTCCTGCTTATGCTGGTGTTGGAAGAGATACATGACTCTTCATAGCTTGTTGGTTCAGAAATCTTCTGGGCTGGTAGCTTTTACCACTTGTCCCCAAATGCAGGTCTGCATGTTCTGGGGAGCTTAATGGAAATGCAGATCCCTGGGTACCACCCAAGGCGATTCTCATACTGTAGGTCTTGAATAGCAGCAGGAACCCCTGGTGATTCTGACCGGGTGTGGGAACCACTGCTTTAATCCCGTCTGGTTTATGTAACCCTCACAACGACCTTAAGAAATTGAAGACCAAAGCTCAAAAACATGGAGTCACTTTCCCCAAATCGTACTTACCAGTGAAGTCAGTACGCCATGGCATTGAACATCCACTCCTCCCAAACAGACCTCCTCCCCTAAAAAGATCCCTGATACGGAGGCTTTGCCAATTTTGGTGGTGTTGATACCCTTCCTGTGGCTGATTTCAAGTTGCCCACATGCCATGCCTGAGCTGGGAAGGTGCTCGAGAGCACACGGATATTTCCACAATATGCAGACACAGTGGCCTGAGTGGAGCTATAGGCATAACCTTACCGAGGAGCCTAGGTTATAGTCAAGGGCAGTAAAGTAATTAGGAAGTGGTAAGTCTGGAGTGTCCATTACCTTGTAATATAATTTATTTAATTGTAGGTTTAATTTTTAATAATGACTGAGTTGAGCCACTGGGTTTCACAGTCACCTGAAAGTTTAACACCTGGCTCTCACGAGTGCGCCACGCCGGTGTGCCTGACTCTGAAGCCCACGTACTAGCGTTTTACAACACGTGGGCTGTGAAATAGAGATCCTTTAAAATTTTTTCCTGAAATGAGATTTTAAAGGTCAAATATGTTTGGGAAGTACCACGTGGTTGATTTGCTTCTTGAAAAATCTACCCTTTAGACTGGTGTATTGTAGTCCCTAAGAAGTGCTGGGGTAAAGAGACCTATTAACCTCAACCCCAAGCTTCCCTTTGCGTGAAGCAGCATTCAGCATCCTGCGGCATGGGCGCTCCTTCAAGTCCACTTTGGGACATGCTGCACATCTGGGGAAATCCTAGCAAAGTGATTAAGGCACTGGCTCTGGAGCCAGACCACCTGAGTCTGAATGCCTTCTCCACCATTTCCTTGCTGTGGGTCTTTGGGCAAATAGAAACTTCCCCAGCTACAACATAGGAATAACAGTAATTCCTATTTCCTATGGTCATGGTGAGGATTAAATGAGTTAGCATACAGGTAAAGTGCTTAGAGCAACACCAGGCCCCTGAGAAGTGCTGCCTGAGTATACGCCAGGACTACCCTTGCTCTTACACCACTGGGCCTCTAGCCCAATCCTCCGTCTCCCGACTCAGGTTTCCCAGCAGTATGGAAGGAGGCAATGGTCTCTCGACATTCTTTCTTAAGTTCAAAGCATTTCTAGCCACACTAGAAGCATTTAGGTTTTGTCGTTTTCTTCCCAGAACCTGACAACTCGGACTGTGATTTTAGATTTTACATTTAAATAAAAATGCCCTTAATTAGAAACCATTTATATAGCCGGGGACATTGATGAGAGAGGAATTTTTTCTTGCCATCAAGAAGATAATGGTGACTTCATAGCAGGGCTCTTCCCTATGAGTCAGCATCCTCAGGAGCAGGAATTGTCACCTTTCACAGAAGACTGGCTCCAGGGCCTGGCCTTCCTAGCTCTCCTGCATCCATCGCTTCTCCCCGGGCACCTGAAGGGCACGAACCCCTCCACTGCTTTGCCTTCTTGCCAATTTAGCAAACTGCATTCTGCCTGAGTAAAAGGGATGGTGGTCAGGTGACTGCACACGGAATCGCACCAATGCGTTAATGGGTTAAGAGAAGCTAGCTGTGACTTCACCTTAGTTTCGTGGAAATCCGATTTTATTTGAAAAAGAGTGAGTATAGGCAAAGGGCATTGAAGACGGCACTCAAAAAAAAAAAAAAACACATAAAAGACCAACAGACATAAAAACATTTCTAACCTCACTAATAATAATCAAAGAAATATATTAAATTTAAGACAACGTATTTCTTACATCAGGGCAAAGCTATTTTTTTCTAATTGATAAAACCTAGTAGTGGCAAAAGTGTGAGGAAACCAGCATTCTCTTACACTATTATTACGGAGTATAGAATCTTTTTGGAATACTATTAAATACAAATCAATATTTGAAATGCATGTGTCCTTTGACACAGCAATTTGACTTTAGAAATTTATCGCAAGAAAAAATTGGGCCAGGAAGTAGAAGTGTGTGTTCAAAGAGGCTCGAAATGGCTCATAATTATAAAAAATTGGAAACAAAACTAATGTATGTGGTAGATTAAATTGTTGGTCTCTATTCTTCACCCCAATCTGCACTCACATGTCTTCATCATAAGCAAAGTCTGTTTCCCCGTTCCTTGACTTTGGACTTGGCCACGTGGTGTGCTTTGAATGGTACATGGGCAGATTCTTGGCTCCAGAAGGAGGATGAGAGACATACGGAGGAGAGCCACCCTTGCCCCTATAGACAGAGCAGCTATAAATTGAAGCAGAACTACCCAGCTGAGGCCAGACTAAATCCACCAAACTCCAGCCAACCTGCAGACATGTGATACATATATAACATTATATATATCCATCTGTCTCTATATGTGGTATTTACATAGAATATGTATAATTGTATGTTATGCATTATGTAGAAGTCACTGTTTTAAGTCACTGCAACTGAAGGGTGACTTGTTAAGCAGCAGTTGCTCACCGGTGCATCCATCGGTGGCCCATGTACGTGGTACCAAACTGTGCCGCTGCTGCCAGGAATGGTACCATCTGTACTTACAGGCATGGAAAGATGTCGACTCAATATTGTAAAGTGAAAGAAATCAGATTTCAGAACACAACCTGCCTAGGTACGATTTCACACACACAGATACAAGAACGGATGTTTTGGTTATTTCTAGAGGGTGGGGATCAGGATTTTTTTTTTCTTTTCTCTGTAGTTTTGTATATTGCTTGTCATTTTTTTTTAAGATTTTATTTATTCATTTGCGTGAGAGACAGAGTGCTCACAAGCAGGGGGAGAGGCAGAGGGAGAAGCAGACTCCCCACTGAGCAAGGAGCCTGATGTGGGGCTCGATGCCAGGACCCTGAGATCATGACCTGAGCCGAAGGCAGAGGCTTAACCATCTGAGCCACCCAGGCACCCCTGCTTTTATTTTTCAAAGAGCACCCATGTTTTTTAGAATTGGAAACATGGCAACGGCATTGATTGTGAACTATACTAAGAGAACAAAAAAGACGAGTCCTTTAAGAATAAAGAGAAATGCAGCTAGGAAAAGAGAAGCCCAGGTTCCACGCAGCCTTGAAAGGTGGGCAGAGTTCAGGTGTGATGTATTGAGAACTAGAAATAGACATAAGAGTAGTTAGCATTGATCAGTGCTCACTCTGTGTACGCTGAGAAGTGAGCAATCTCGTGTAGTCCTCATAGCAACCCTATAAGGTCATAAGTTAACTCTCCTCATTTTACAGAAAAAGAAACAGGTTCAGGGAGGATAAATAACTTGGTTTGGGTCACACAGCTTGGGTTTGAACCCAGGTCTGTCTCCAGAGCCCATCTTCCTTCCAGTATGCATGCTTATTCTCACTGCGCGGCTTTGAGGGAAGGAATGGCATGGAGGGGTGACAAGGAGGCACTAGGTATGGAATCCAGATACCCGAGCTCTTGGAGCTTGAGGGACTATGGCTAAAGGGTCAGTGGAGGGAGGGCATTATAGCACAGAGAATCGGTCAGAGAATCAGCCACAATCAGAGGTCCAATCCTATCAGCACTTAGGAGCTGAGCGATTGTGCAGTTAGCTAGGCGTCTCTAAACCCTGGCTTTATCCTTCCATGAAAATGTAGAATAAATAATAAATACCTCCTTCTTGGTCATGGGAATCACTCCAGTGCCTGGCACATGAGCCCCCAATCAATGGTTGCTAATATTTTAATGTAAGTAGAAGCACTTTGGAAAACATAAAATGCTCAACAGATACTAATAGTTGCAAGCTACAATTTGAATGAACACAATACTTGAGGCCGGAAGACATTCCAGGGGAAGAATCCACAGGGCTCGGCAACTGGCTGGAACCTGCAGATGAATGAATGTGACAAGTTCAAAAGGTCACCAAGGTTTCAAATCTGGAAAAATAGTGATGATCTTGATGAAGAAAGCTTCCTTACTGATTTGTGGGAAATGTGTTGAGAAGTCTGTTGGTGGCATTGAAGGCTGTCTATGAAGGATATGTTCATTCGTTCATTCACAAATACCTACGGCGTGCTCGCCATGTGCCTGGCACTGTAGTATACTCGAGCACATTGTGATCTGAGGCGGTGGGGGCGGGGGGACAAATCTGAATCAGATGATCACACACATAAATGTAAAATGCATCTGTGATCAATGCAGAGAGAAGAGGTACATGGGGTTATGAAAACAAAGAACCAGGAAATGTTTCCTGAGAAAGTGATGATTCAGCGGAGATCTGAGGGATGAACAGAAATTTAAGCAATTGAGTTCAGGTTGTCACTTTGCAGACGTGTGATCAGCTTCCAAGAGGCAGTTTATATTTGGTCACGGAAATCAGACGTTCTTAAACTTGACTGTGCGCCTGAGGCCCAGGGAGGGCTCGCTAACATACCCCCTGCTGGGCCCAGCCCACTGAGTCTGACTCAGGGAGTCCGGGTGGGGCCTGAGAGGTGACGCCAGCACCGCTGACCTGGGGCCACAGGTTACGAACCCCGCTGTAAATGAACACCCATACCACTTGCCACCTCACAGAACTAAACACGAGCCACTTCTAACAAATGTTTTCCAGGTTGCTCACCACAAAAATCAATTTCCAAAGTCTTTTGGTTGAAATGTTTTTACACCAGGTTGAATGTTAACAGTACACGTTCAACCTCTTTATTGAAAAATGAAAAAACAAAAAACACCACCGTAGTAATAGGAGCCTCGCCCTGCAGTTAGCTCTGGGTGAACAAATGTCAAAGCACCGCAAACAATGCTAATGGAATCTTTGAAGGGGAAGAGGAATGCCTGCCCCCAAGGCTGCTGTGGGTCCAGAGCCAGACGAGGGGCCCCGGGGCGAGCTGGCCGGGTAGTGGGTTGGTTCAAGATGATCCTATGATTTCTGGCATGGGAATTCTGTTCCTTGGAGGCTGGGAAAAGGGAAAGCTGTCAGCCATTAACCACTGATGTATTTTAATACTTTGCAACAACACCACACAAGAAATGCATGAATATATCCCCTTTCTAAACAACCGAAGCACTACAGATAAGGCCTTCTCAGCACTCATTCTCTTCCCTTCCCCAGAACTGATTTCTGATGTCAGTTTGGCGTTTATGTTTCCAGACCCTCTTCTATGCACTTTCTATGGGAACCATCGATTCTGGTTTCCCGTGATGCTATCAAGCTCTGCGTCGTCCCACAACTTACTCTTTTTTCCACTCATCAGTATGTCCTATGGATTTTTCCATGTCAGCTCAGCTCTCCAACCATGCTTTTCTTATTTTTTGCATATTACTGCATAAGATAGAACTAACTTAGGACAGGCATTTAAGCTGCTTCCTCTCCTGCCAGTTTTGCTGCCATTTTGTTCTGTTTTTTCGGTGCCTACAAGCAACACTGGAGGGAACATTCTTGTACGTGCCTTCCCATAGGCAGGTGTGGTGCTTCTTGAAGGCACATGTGGAGAAAGAGAACCACAGAGGCCCAATATTTGAGTGTTTTATGTTTTAACAGATATTGCCAGGCTGGCCCTCTACTCCCACCCATGGGGGGCACTGCTTCCTTGTACATGTGCCAATAATTGGTAATACCAAATGTTTCCGTGCCACCATGCCAAAAAAAACAGTATTTCATTCAAGTTTTAATCTTCATTTCCTTCATTACTAGTAAATTCGAGCGTATTTTCATATTTCTACTGTCCATTCAATTTTCTTAGCTGTGAGTCACCTAGTCATGATCGTTCTTTTGGGTTAACTTTCTCCTATTGATTTGAGACATTCCTTATGAAATCTAAACGGGAATCTTTTGTCTATGTTTTGCGAACACTTTCCCCTCTGTGTTTTCATTTTAGCTTTGTTTATGGATGTCTCTTCTAGGATGGAGAAGTTTCATCTGGGAATAGTCAAATTCATCATCCTTTTCCTTTTAAGGGCTTTGCTTTCTGCATCTTGTTTAAGAGGGTCTTTATTACCGTCTTCAACTATCTTGGACCCACTTATGTGAATTATCTTTAACATCAGTGAGTTGTAGAGCCAAAAGTGATCTCACAGGCAAGACAGTCAATTTCATTGTAAAGCTGAGGAGGTGAGGCACAAGCAGGGAACGTGGTGTGTAAGGCTAACACAACTCCCCCTGTCCATAGCTGAGTGACAGAGCCAGGCCTTGAGCCCGGGGTTGCAGATCTCGAGGAAGGTGACTCTAAATCGTTCCCTGATGCACCACCATGACCCTGAACAATCTTATACAGAGAGGCCGCTGACCAAGAGGAAGCTTCATTACAGTTAGCACTGGGGACCAGGTCAGAGGGCTTGGGGGAGATGCATGCCCCTCCCCAGAGCCAGGCTGCCTGTCCCCTCACTTAGGGGGAGGTGGCGTGGCTCTACTACCTACAAGCTGTATGACCTTGAGGAAGTGATGTGCTGCCTCAGTTTCCTCATCTGCATGGTAGAGATCAATAATAGCACATACCACAAAGGGTTGCTGTGAGGTTATGTGCAATGATTTATCCATAAGGATTTAGCAGGTAATTGTGTCCAGTAAGTATCAGCTATTATTAATAATAATAACAAGTTATCATTATTCTTGCTTGTTTCTGGAAACTTCTGTAACTTAGGTTTCTGAGGCCTTACCAGCTCATGGGTGCCTGTTTTGGGCAACTTTTGTCTACTCCTCCAGATCCCACCAGCCCAGTTTGGACTCCAGCCACTGTGTGGTGACCAGTTCAGCATAGACTTCAGCCTGCTTTGAGCAGGAGCACCTGTCAGTACCTCCTGTTGGGCTACCTCTCATGCCCCAGGCCTTCTCTGACAGCCTGGGTGGGATGCCTGAGAACCTGCTGGAAGTGCTGGGCAATTAACACCCTCGGTCCACTGTGACCAAGAGGGGACTGAGCCAGTAGACAAACGCTTCCCTCTTTCATCCCTGGGCACAGTCCTGAGGTGCATGCCATTAGATTCCCAGAAGCTCCCGTGCATCACGGGGTGGCTGACTCCACAACACATCCTTGTAGTGTATGTCTCACTTCCACTTGTCCCTCCCTCCTGCTCCTTGGGATCATATTCCCAAATAAACTAACTTCATGCTGGCCTTTATCTCAGGCTCTGCCTTCAGCGAGCCCAGGCTGAGACCTAATGGGACAGAGGTATCTCAACTCTCACATGTTGGTCTCCAGCACAGGACCTCAGGCTCAGCCCCCCAATCCAGCACCTTCCTCCTCCCACAGTATTTCTGGGAATCCTCAAGTCCAGCTCCCCTGTTTCCATGAGTCTTCCCCACGTGTTCTTTGCTCTGGGACCCTCACTGATCATTACTGTCTGAGAAGCCACGGAAGGTACTCTCTTGTCCCTTCAGGTCCTGCCTGTGCCGGGTGAGGAGGTCGTCCTCCTCAGAGCACTGTGTTCTGGTGTTTCCAGGCCTGCAGCCCAAGGAATGAAGGCAGCCCTGCATTCCTGGAGCACTCACTCAGGGAAGCCACAGGGCAGTAGAGAGGACACGCCCTCTAACCGTCTCTTGTCACCTACCCATTTGGCAGACGGCTTGGATCCGTCCTGCAAACGGCTGCTCCAGCTTACCCTTCTCCTTGCCCTCTTAGGGCTCAGACACAAATCTGTGGGACCAGGCTGGGGACCAAGAGCCTGGCAGACACCCTACTCCCCTCCCCAACCTTGTCTTTCCCCCTAAACAACAGCCTTTTCAGGATTAGGAAACCAAACTCATCTGTTTATCTCACAGATATCTGAACCCCATTTTAGACTATAGCCAGGACCCTGGTGTACTTGAAAGATAAAGGGCCCCATGCATTTTACTGGTACTGATGTGTGCATCTCAGAAAGAATTGTTTCACTGGGCCTGAGACATACCTGGTAATTTTCATTCACTGGGACTTGGCTTCCTTGTATCCCTCCTCCAGGCAAGGTTGGGAGTTCCTTTTGCTATCAGACAGAACCTTGTATGGGATCTGACTCCCGACTATGTTGCAATCATTTCTAGTGCTGACACTCCCATCAGACTGGCCAAATCTTGAAAACAGGCTGTCTTGCTTTGCCTTTAAATTCCCAGTTTACAGCCTGGCACTTCTAGGCACTCAGAAAATGTTTTTGAAGTGAATGAATAAGGTGATAAGACATTGAGATCTTCTGGGAAGTGGAACTATCACTAACAGATGGATTCAGACACAGACCAGCTCGGTAAGACGGGTAGCACAGAGGCATTTAAATACTCAACTTGTCCCTTCCTCTAGGCTGTATGCTTCATGACAACAAAGAGTCCATGTTTACTGCTGTATCCTCATACCCAGAAGAGAGCTTAGAACCGTATATGCCCCCATCAATATACATTGAATAAACGAATGAACTACAGATTTACTTCCATATGTCTTCTCTCTGGAGACACTAACTGGCTTGATTTTCTGGTTTTCTTCCCCTCCCAGGGAGGAGGGGGGAATGGAGCTAATCTTCCTCCCCCCACCCAACCCAATGGTGTACTGCAGATGCATTTTTGCAGATGTAAGCTTGAACCTCAATGTCAGGCAAGCCAGAAGTGCACCCCAGAGAGCCAAGAGGAGCAGTCATCCAGAAACACAGTGCTCTGGATGGGCTGAGAGCAGGTGAGAACTTGGCCACTGAACTGAAACTGTAGGGCAGAAGGTAGAGGGTACTGTGGTATATTTTTTTTTCTTTTGATTTATTGCTTTTGTAAGAAGTGGCTTATGTACCAGAGAATTATGAAGATAATGTAAAAATCACTACACATCCTGCAATCCTGAGGGAACCAGTGTTAACATTATGAGCATCCTTGCAAGACTTTCTGGATGCATGTGTTAGGTTACGTTCACCTACAAATGACTGACAGCCAAAATGATGATGATGTACACATGATCACAGCTCATTTCTCTCTCACGTGGACATCTGCTTAGGTGGTTCAGGATGGGCAAGGATCTTCACCGTGTCAGTCACCCCGGCTCATTCCGTCTTGTCACTATATTGCATGTGGCCTCCATCTCATGTTTCCAGGGACAGCATCTGCATTCTAGAAAACAGAGGAAGGGTGGAAAAAAGATTGCAAAGGAGGCCAAAGGAATATATATATTTCTGCTTATATCCCATTGGCCTGAACTAAGTTGCGTAGCTGCAAAGGACGTTGGGAAATGTAGTCCTTATTCTGGCAGCCATCTGCCCAGCTACAAATCCTATTACCATGAAAGAAGGGAGAAACGGATATCCAAGGTATCTGGCAGTCTCTGCCATAGTGCTTATGCAATAATACATAACAGGATCACAGGGAGTGTAATATAGATTACAAGCTCTGGAGATAACTGTGGGTTGAAATCTGGCTTTGCCACTTACTCTTCAGTTTACTTGTCTGTAAACTTGGGCATTATAACAGAACAAACCTATTCCATAGGACTGTTGTGATAATTGATGAACTGATGTATTTAAAAGGGCTTAACACAGCGCCTGACAATAAGCTCTCAGTAAAGTGGCCTGTGATTCTTCTTTTTTTTTTCCTAACACTCCCCAGTATGGCATGGATAAAGTTCTAAAAGTCATCATCTGTAAATTTACTTGTCTTATCCTTTTAATGACTTCATAGGATTCCATTATGTGGCAAGAACATAACTTATTTAACTAGTCCCCCCTTGATCACCATTTTAGGTTGTTCCTAATTTTTGCCATTATCAACGATACTTCCATCAACATTTTTTTGTCCTTGCATGATTATCTCGCTAGGGTAAATTTCTGGATATGGGATAGCTGGGTAGGGTGCATGCAAGCAATTTTTATAAGTAATGACATTTCGCCAAGTGTGGGTATTATTAACAGCTAGCTCCTGAGGACGTGGGAACATTCCAATATAGCCAAGTTTTGAGCACCTACTATAGGCTGAACCTTGTGCTAGTTGCTGCAGAGGGTCCAGAGATAAATAAGCCATGCCCTGAAATCAGGGAGGAAATAACCAGTCAGGATTTGTGAATACAAAATTCGGATGCTGTGTGTATTGATGACCTGGGGCTCGAGCTAGGCTGGGAGTCTGAGAAGGTCTCCCTGAGGAAGTGCTATTTCACCTGGGACCTGAGGCCCAAAACATGTGGGTGTGGGGAAGGGGAGGATTGGAGCAGGAAAGCATTATCCAGGGGGAAAGGAAAATGTGTGTCGAACAGGTAAGATAATGGCTGAGAGCATACACTCTAAAGCCAGAGTGTCCAAGTCTGGCTCTGCCTCTTATTATCGGGGAACGACTTCTTTATGCCTTGGTTTTCTCATCTTTGCAATGCGGGTGATAGTAATTATAGGGTTATAACCAAGACTGAAGAAGTCAATGCACAGAAGTATTTAGAAGAGCTCCTGGCACTAGAAAGCACACTGTGTCAGCTGGTATTAACGCTTCCATCTTCCTGCCTTTGCTTAAAAGTCTGCCAAGACTGAGAGTTCAACAGTCAGCATCAAAGTCACCCATTTGTTTCTCCTGTTTTCCCCAAGGGTTTCTTCTCTCGTTCTTACAACCTTTATTGCTGAACACCTCCCAGAGTGTAAGCAAAATAGTCCCAGACCCAGGCTTCAAGAAACAACTCTCTGGTGGTGAGAGATGCTTGAAATTAAAAACCTCACACAAACAGAAGCCCATGCAGCTATGAACCAATTTGTGTTGTGTAGAGAAGCACAGGGTCACCTGTGAGGGCTGATCAAGGGCAGGTCCAGCGAGGACATGACAAAGAAGCCAAGACCTAGGAGACTAGGGGGTTAGGGGAGAGAGGAGGCCGGCAGAGGGAGCAGCCTCTGGAAGGACCCTGAGAAGGGCTGGTGTAGCACAGGGGCGGGACTGAGAGTGGGCTTAGGAGAAGAGTGAGTGAGTGAGGGCAGAGGCACAGAGGAAGTGCCCCAGGAGGCAGTGGCTGGAGCCCAGGAGGTCTCCAGCCCCCAAAGACCACCTTGGCGTCTCAGGGTGAGCGTGCGGCCTGAGTCCCATCATGAACCCCTATGTAGCCTCTCCAAGCTCTTCACTTTTGCCACCCGAAAACTACCTTCCTTCCAGCCACTAGTTCCTCAAACTTTCCTTGTACTTGGCTCCCAAATAATCCTGAGCTCAGCAGGAAAGTCCTCCAGACGAGCACTTTTTCAGGAAAGAAACAGCATCTATTGAACACTAGTATGGACCAAGGAATGCTCTGAGCCCTTTACCCATCTTACCTCATTTACTGCCTGACAATCTATACAAGTAGTATTACCCTTCTTTTGATAAATAAGAAAATAGAGACCCAGAGAGCATCAGCAACTTGCCCAAAGGCACACAGCCTATTAGACGGTAGAGTCAGGTCTGTGAGGGCCAAGTGTGAACAATGACTCCATATTGCTCAGGCCATGGGGCAGGCATGGTGTTTCACATGGGCTTGTTAGAATCGCAGGAAAGCACTTCGCTGTGCAGTGTGATACAGTTTCAGGCAGCAGCAAGCTGAAAATTACAGAAACCTCTTTTCAACCAAGTGTAGAGTTCATTAAGCTGCAGGGAGCTCTTAATATCTTCAGCATTCCCCGGCAGCTCTCTGCTCCATGAATAAAGGAAAGAACTAATACCCATCCCTAAAAAGGTGAATGAAAGCTTTTGCTAACTAAATACTGCAGATGAGCGTCTCCCGCATTTGGCCGCAATTACCTCGGCTGGTCCCAAGTTACATCATTGCTGGTGTAATGATTAACAAAATAATGGTAATGATACCAACGGTAAATTAAATGGAGATAAAGGGAGCTCAGTGTACTATTCAATTTCCCACTTGGGGACCACTCCTAAGTTGTGTTCTTCAGCTTCCCACTGGGAATTTCCACGTGTTAAGTAAATATGCCTGGTTGAAACTGCAAACTTAGACCTCCGTATGGGGCTAACATTGAGGCCTGACCCTGGGATTGCTTCTCTCTCCTGCCAGGGAGAGTTCCCGAGGCTAATGTCAGTGAAGATGGATTCCCCCTCCCCCCAAAATGTTCCAGTGAATTATGTAAATAGAGACAAACACCTTATAGGACTGACCTCTGTCACAGAATTTGACATCCTCCTGCCCTAGCCAAACCAAGTGGAAAATTGGATTTAAAGGAAACGAATCAGGACTTCCATTGCAACCCAGATGCTTTGTGGTGTCTGGGTTCTCACCACCACAAATCAACAGAACCCCACCAAGAAAAATTACCAGCAGATGTGACAAGGAATGGGCATGACAGTAGGGGTCCACTTGGTGTCATCAGCAGGTACGTATCTCGTCAGAAGCCCTTTTACTTGGGTTTCAGCCATAGTCATTAGTTTTTCTAATAGTTCACCCTACAAGAAGAATGAGAGCCCTGGGTTTAAAATCCAGCTCTCCCTCTTATTAACTGTGTGATTTCAGACATGTTACTTAAAAAGCACTCTGGGAACCATTTCCTCATCTTTAAAATAAGGATAATAATAGTACCTATTAACAATGTAGCTTTGAGAAGTAGTCAGAGAATACATGTTTCAGTGCCTGACCCAGACTAATTGCTCAAGAAATGAGGTCTGTTCTTACTACTATTAGCCTCCAATTAAAGGTTGATTCCATTTCAAGATGAGTATAAATTTGGTTTTAGACTCTGATTTTTAACATGACTTGAGGCTGTCTTAGGTCTTGAAGTTATACTGATATCAGGTTGTATAAAATTAAACTGTTCTTTTAAGAATTACATACCTGACACCTACTAGTAATGTAATTTGTAGCAAACCCTACCTTCACGGGGTCTTAGTTTCCTTTTTTGTTCAACTGAAATTGAACAAAGATAGACAAAATTATAAGACTCTTAGAAGGTGAAATTATAAAAGAGATGAAATTATAAGACTCTTAGAAGAAAACATAGGAGTAAACTTTCATGACCTTGGATTAGGCAATGATCTCTTAGATATGATAAAAAATGGACAAGTGGTAAAAGAGAAGATTCCCAAGTTGGAGTATATCAGAACTGAAATCTTTTGTGGTTCAAAAGACACCATCAAGAAAGTGAAAAGACAACCCACAGGACAGTAGAAAATATTTGCAAATCATATAAATTGGATAAGACTTGAATCCGGAATCTATAAAGAACACTGACAACTCAACCACAAAAAGACAAACAAAACAATTTTTGAGCGGGCAAAAGATTTGAATAGACATTTCTCCAAAGAAGACAGGCAAATGGCTAATAAACATACAAGAAGATGGCCAACCTTATTGGCCCACAAGGAAATACAAATGAAAACCATATGAGCTCGTACTTCACACCTACTAGAATGACTGTAAAAAGGACAGTCAGTAACAAGTATTAGTGAAGCTGTGAAGTTGGAACCTACATTGCCAGTATAAAAATGTGAAAAGGGGCAGCCACTTTTGGAAAACAGTCTGGCAGTTCCTCAAAGGATAAACATAGAGTTACTTAACGACCCAGGAGCTCCACTCCCACGAGCCAAGAGAAATGAAAACATACGTTCGCACAAAAACTTGTACAAAATAGTCACAGCAGCATTGTTCATAATAGCATCGAAGTGGAAACAACCCAAAGGTCTACTGACTGATGATGAACCTTGAAATCATTAGCCTAAGGGAAAGAAGCCAGTCACAAAAAACGACATGTGATTCCATTTTTATAAAATGTTCAGCATCGGCATATGTGTAGAAACAGACTGCATACGGCTGGGAGCGGGGAGGTTGGGAGAAAGCAGGAAATGACTGCTGGTAGGTATAGTTTCTTTTGGGGTGCTGATGAAAATGAATTTTTTAAAAGATTGATTTATTTATTTTAGAGAGGATGGGGGAGAGGGAGAGAGAAACCCAAGCAAACTCCCCGCTGAGCAAGAAGCCCAACGGGGGCTCCATCCCACTACTCTGAGACCATCACCTAAGCCTAAGCCAAGAGTCTGACACCTAACCGAATGGGCAACCCGGGTGAGCTGGTGATGAAAATTATTTAAAATTAGATTATGGTGATAGTTGGTCAACTGCAAATATACTAAAAGCCACTGAATTTACATTTTAAAAGTTAAATGGCCTGGACACGATGACTTATTTGGACCTTGTGTGGTTTACCATTTTATAGAGTAGAAGAGGATCTTGAAATGTGCTGGGCCCCACAGGAAAGAATGACCCTCTTCGTTTGTGCACAATGAAGGAGCTAACTTAGCCTGTGTACAGTGTCAAATCCCACCACCCTACTATAAAAATTAGCTAATCCACGGGTTAGCTGCTGCATATGCAAACTAGTGGTCAGGCGCTTAACCAGTGACGTTTGATGGGATGCTCATGATATGTCTGGTCCTATTCTAAGTACTTTCCGTGGGTCTCATTTAATCCTCACAGGAGCCCCAGGGGGGTTCAGATGAAAGACTGAGGATCGGAGGGTTACAAAGAGAGAAGTTGAAGTGTTAGATGCAAATGTAAACAGCTTGACCCCAAGGCCCGTGGTCATACTTCTTTCCATTCCGCCTGGCTTTCTCTATACATCTGCCTGGGTGCAAGGAAAGTGTGTGCTTAGTCAGCAGCGAGCAAATAACGGAGTTAAAAATAACCTTATCGTTTCTAGCTTTAGTTCTTAAAAGCAGGTGATCATTCATTTTTTAAAGCTGTGAATTCAGCTCCCCTGGATGCTCAGGCAGGCACCGCGATTTGCTTGCAAGGCACACACTCCTGGCTTCCCAGGGCTAGATACGCTCCTCTTATCGAAACCAGACTGAGTGCTCTTTTTAATTTTTCCTTTGTAAATGTCTGTAATGGAGCAGCTTCCCAGAGGGCTCCTGGAGCTCCGGATTACTCTACAGCTGGGAAGTTTGCTACAGAAGCCCTGGAGAAGCCAGATTTCAAAGCGCCTGTCCCACAGTCCGCAGTCCTCCATCATAAACACCAGAAAACGACTCCGGGAACGCAGCGCGCTGGAGGCGGTGGCCAAGTGCGAGGCCCCGCCCACTGCGCTGGCGGTCCTGCGGCGGGGGCGGGGGCGGGGGCGGTTAGTTCCTGCCCCTCCCGGCCCTCCTCTTCCTGCGCACGCTGGCGGCGCGGTCCGCAACCTGGAAAGTTCGCTTGCCGCGTGCTTACACCTGAGGAAGCCCGATGCAGCTCTGGCGCTCACCATAGATAAAAGGACCGTTGGTGCCCGCCCTGGGCATGAGCTGCCAGGCTCCACATGGACAGCTGGGCCTCCATCGTGTGGGTGGCCCGCCGGGCCAGGCGTCCTGCCCGGGTCCCTGCCCTCGTCCTTGCCCCGTGCACGCAGCCTGCAGCCCAGGGAGGCCACGCAGCCGTGTCCTAGGTGTGTGCCCCAGTCGCCAAGGCCCCGTGGACTGCTGTGGGCACCAGAGGCTCCTTTGGAATGACGCTTCCTTTGCAGATATCCAGCGGTTTTGCGAAAGAAAACAAGGTCTGTGTTTTAAAAACAAAAAAGAAACCACCCAAACCGTAAAATTCCAGAGTTGCATGAGGACATCCCCCGGGGTGACAAAACAACTCCAGAACACTGGATTCCCTCCTCCCCCATACCCCCACTTCCAAAAGAAGGGCTCCCGGGTTGGGCGGTGGGGGCGTGCTGAGCCCAATCTTGGGATTCCCTGTCTACAACCCATTTACAGGCGGGTCCAGAAAGGGTCCCAAGGCCATGTTTGCGTCCCCTTCCTGCACGGCCTGATCCCCTAGCGTCAGATTCACTGCTCTAATAAATTTTTCTTTAACTGGCGAGGCAGCCCTGAGAGTGGGAAGAACCTGAGGCGGGGCCGGGCCAGATCAAGGAGGAAGTCAACGGGTCTGCAGTCCTGCACCGAAACACAACGCAGCGGAGGGCGTTTTAGTTTCCGGGACCCCAGGAAGGTAAAGTAACACAGGCACATACTTCGGTAAACCACTTGTAGTGGGTGGAGGTGGTGGGACCTCCCAGACTCCCTTGTCTGAGTCACAACAGGTAAGTGCTGCCTTCTTACCTGGGACTGGCTGGTCAGTTTAATTGGAGAGGAGGCAAGCCTGGGCCCGAGCTGCTTGGGCAAGCAGAAAGGAGCCTGAGGCTTGCTCTCTGTGTCCCTCGCAGCCTTTCCCGCCCCAGGCTCAGTCTCTAAAGGACTAAAGAACGTCTGATTGAAGAGACATCTAGTTAGGAGGCTTCCAAGATCCCCCAGACCTGGTTGGCTTGTGTGGCCTATCGGTCCCTCCCTCCCACCCCGCCTTGTCCAGGCCTCCTGTTCTGCCTTTGTCGCATGTGGGGCGGGACCTGCTAGGTCAGCCTGTGAATCTATGACTCACTGTGAAAGCCAGGCTGAGTAATAGAATCTGAATCTCTTCCTGTACATTTTCAAGATGGTTCTCTTGGGTTTTTTATTCCTCTCAGTCTCTCTGCTTCTGGCCTCAAAGAGCTAGGCCACAGTCAGATGATCAAAGCAACTGGTGCAAGACGATTGCTTTGATTAGCTGTTTGCTTCAACTCTGGGTTACCTGCAGTAGCCTTGCTAATTAAGCCACTCTGAGCAAAGATTTAAAAACTCACAGGTATCAGGGCCCTAAAGTCATCAGTCCTTCCCAATCTGTCCCATGACCCCCTTTCTCTAAAATATATTTTATATACTCTCTTTACTATCCTGTAATGAAACTCAGAAATAATAATAGCAGCCTGTATACATGGTTTTTAAAAATCATCCTAATATCCTTATTATATGAAATAGGAGAAGTTAAAGTAGTTTATTAGGAATAATACATACTTTAATATGGACATGTTTGGGTACAAGCCAACTAGAGACATAATGAAGAAGTCAGAGCCTCCTCCTGTGCACAAAATCGTGTATATGGTTCAGTGCAGAAGCCTGCGTAAGCTCCAAACGTGCAGGGATGCAGGGGTGTCGTATTGTGACTCGGACCCCATGAGTAGTGTCTGTTTTCCAAAATGAGTTCTAGCACTGGTGGTTCAGTGGTTCATTTTGCGCTGGCCAAAATGAGTTCCAAAAGAATTTAAACAACTCTTCATTAAGGTAATAATAATAATAATACAGTAACCCAACAACTTCTACTCCTGAGTATATGTTCAAGAGAAGCAGAAACACCTGTCTGTGCAAAGACTTGTACAAGACTTGTACTTGTTCACAGCAGCATTATTCATAACAGCCAGAACAGGGAGACATTCCAAATGTCTATCCACTGGTGATGGGCTGGAAAGGAAGGGGTAGTACGCCTCAGTGGAATACTAGTCAGCGATCCCAAGAAGCAAGTTAATCCATGGCACAGTGCACCTGAACCTCAAAAAACAAGACAAAACAACCCAAAAGGCTACGTGTTGTATGATTCTATTTATGTGAAATTTCTAGAAAAAAACCAAATCTGTTGAGACAGAGAGCAGATCAGTAGCTGCCTGAGGGGGGAGCGGGAATTGACCACAGACAGGTACAAGGGATGGAAATGTTCTGAATCTCCCTCGTGGTGACGGTGGCCCGACTTATCCTGGTGACCAACATCACTGAAGGGGTTAACTACTTCACTGAATTGATAATGCTTCAGAAATGAGTGAATTTTATAGTATGTAAATCACAACTCAATACAGCTATTTTTAGGATGCACTCTACCCTTGATTTACATGGTAATTCCATGTTTTCAAAAATTCGATGTACGCCGGTTGTGCCAGAAATGAATTGTGTTCATATTTAAAGCGGAGCCCGCTTCTAGCATCAGATAACTGTAAACAAGTTTTTCCTGTCCATGAGTATCCATAGGACATGGGACAGTTGTGAGGGACAGTTCAATGTGAGGGACTGTCCTACGTATTGTAGGTTACCTACTACTCCTGTCTCCTGCCCGCTGAATTCCAGAAGCAGCCTCTAATCATGGTGACACTGGAAGTGTCCCTACAGAAGTCCAGGTCACCCCCTAGGAAGTGGTTTCATCCCCACTGACAATTCCTGTTGTAGTCCAATGTCACATGGGGAAACTGAGGCCAGGGGAGGGGTAAAGCCTTGCCCAGGGTCCCAGAATGAGTTAGTGCTTAGCTGCATTTGACCCAGACATTCTAAACTACACTTCAGATTCTCTGGCCTGTAGCAGACCTATATCATCACTCTTGTTTTTCTTTCTCTCCGGACTGCTCCATCCTTCTGGTACCTAACATGTAAACAGCTCAGCCTCCTTCAAAGTTATATAAGAGAAGAGGCAGGCAGGGAGGGAGAGATTGTCAGTATTATGCTAGCCCAGGAAATGCATCGTCAGGGAGCTCAAGCTATGGGGGCAGCTGGTTCTGTGAGTCCCAAACATGAAGCTTCAGTGTGTGTCTGGGCCCAGGAGTGTCACGTGCCATCCACCCAGGCTGCAGTTCCAGCCTGTCCTCCTGGGGCGAACATGGCTAAGGGATTACAGCACACCTCCCTTCTGGGACTGGATGCAGACTCCATCCCTTTCTCAAGACAGCCATTGTAAATTCGCTGAAATTTTCAATAGAACAAATAGTCCTAGAGGTGCTGGATCCAGAGAAAGGAAATGGGCTGGGCGCAGAAATGCAGCAAAGAGCCACCATTAGTCCAGGAGGAGGAGAAGGCTTCTGCGTGTGATAAACAAAGGAGCAGAGCAAAATGAAAGACCAGACAAGGACACTGGAAACAACATGTCAGCCTTTGGTTCAGACAGATGGGTCCTCAGAGAGCAGATGCTCAGGAACTGCTTGATGAATGACCACTGAGAGAAGAACAGGGACTGTCTGTCCTGGTTTTATAGCAACTTCTTGGGCAGAGCCCAAGTAGATAGGTGTGTGCCGCTCCCCAAAGTGGGGCTGGAATCCATAGGTCTCCGAAGCTGATCACAGAGCCTAGGCTCTCTGGAGAGTCCTTGTTTTATATTAGAGGAGACTCATCCTGGACACAAGGAATTCTCCAGCACAGATGGATGTGATCACAAGAACAGGTTTCTCTTAGCGGGAACCAGAGAGACACATGCAATGTCTAAGATTTGGGGGATAGAGTCTAGTGGCCAAGGTATGAGCTTTGGAGTCAGACAGACGTGGGTTTAGATCCCAGCGTGGCCAATTACTAGCTTTGTGGTCTCGAGCAAGTTGCTTAACTTCTCAGAAGTCACTTTTCTCATCTCTCCATGGGGTCTAATTCACAGAGTGTTATGAGGATGACATGAATGGACATTCATCTGGCTCATAAATAGCCATTTCTCTCTCTGCCCGTTTGAAAGTAGCCATGCAGTTTGGTGAGGATGGCCTGCATCCCAGGCTTTTGGGATAGGTCATGACTGAGCTAATCACTGGGGATGATCCCGGCCATGTTGCTACACTCATGGGCTCGGGGATGAGTTACCTGGGCTGTGCCAATCAACATGTGGTTTTCTCCTGGTTAGTTCAGTTTGGTTCAGTCAGTAAAGTTTAGAAATGTTGTTTGGTGGTAGGAGGAGGACTGACTCTCTCTCTCTCTCTCTCTGTTTTTCTCTCTGTCTCTCTTTCTCCTCCTAGATATGAACGAGGCATTATATGGCCTCAGCTTCTGCCAGAAGCTGTTTTGCATCCATGAATAAAATCTGGCCTGCAGAAAGACAACACATGGAACAGGGCAGAACTGAATCACAGAGAAACCAAGCCAGACCCCTGATCAAACCTCACCTGACCCAGTAGGATCTGTGCCTGGACTTTTAACATGAAAAATGGATTGGGCTTCCTGTTACTTAAAACGTAAAGGATTAGCACTTATAAGTGCTCAATAAATGCTAGCAATCGGAGCTATTAGTATTTTGATCAAGAGGATTACTAATTAAAGACCAAAAGAGGGTTTGACATTTTCATCCCAAGATACAGCACAATTTTCCCAAAGGCATTCAGCTATTTCACACATTTATCAAGCAGATTAATTCAACAAATAATGATTGAGCTCCTAGTACGTGACCAGCCTGGTGTGAGGGACGCAGTTTCAGTGGCGAGCCAGACAGATTAGCTACTGCCAAATGCCCAGACCCACTGGCCTGGAGAGCCTCACTCTGTCGCCACCCTTCTGAGAGGTCTCCTTCCTGCTGAGCTGAAAGGGTGACCTGCATGTTCCCAAGGGTGTGCATCCCCGAGAGGAAACCTTGCAAAGTGACAACGCATGTAGAAACTCTGCGTGAAAGCCAAGCGGTATTTAGCGTGGCATCAGCAGGACTCCTTCCTTCCTGCCTCCACATACCCCACCTCGGCCAGGTTGACCCTCCTCCCCGTCCTCTCCCCGTCACCTTCATCTGCCTTCAAGACTTCACCGGAAGCTCTCCGAGACGCCTCCTGGCTGAGGCAGATGCTCACTGTCCTCGTGGGACCTCACATCCCTTTCCCTACCCCACTCCCTTAGTCACTCTGGGGCTCCTGGCTTCCAGCTGCTCATTCTGCCAGCCGTCACCTAGCCCTGCCCTCCCGGGCTCTGGGCTCTTTCAGTTTACTCTTACCTGTGATTTCCAGCCCTCTGCTCTGTCTCAAGGGCTCGCTCTAAACCTGCCCATATCCCCACTTGCCCACAGGTGGCTTATAGGCGTTCTGAAGATAATTCCATTATGCCAAGATTCCCGACTTCTATGGTAGCTCCTGGTCCCCGGCCTAGACTTGTCTTGTGCCTAAATAAATTCCTACCTCTAACATAATGGGGACAGTACCATGTCCTGACTCAAAAGCTACATTGCAAAAAAGGGGAAGAAAATGCTGCTTTGCTATCCCATTTTCCCCAGCCTTGCTTCTCCTTTTGTCATATGTGCTGAAAGCAAACAAGTAACAGATATTGAAAGGGGGGGAGACACATTATAGCATTCGATAAAATAGAATGTGAAAGTCTTCCATCCGTTTTCCCTCAGTGCCTCTCAGGGGCACCTGTGCTACCAACGGGCTGTGTGGCTCTGAGCCCAGGTAGGCCTGGGTTCTAGAGGCAGGTCACCTGGCTTCAAATCCCAGCTCTACCAGTTACTAGCTGTACATGTTGAACAATCTAGCTAACCTCCCTGAGCCTTGGTATACTCAAGTGTAAAATGGGAATACTAACAGGACCTACTCTTGAGCTTGCCTGGGGTGGGGGTGGAGGAACTGACTAAAAAAAGGCAGTAAAGCACTTACAACAGCGGTTGGCATATGCTTAAATGCTTAATAAATGTAAATTATTACCTACCTCATTTTTAGTAACAGCCATTCAGGGTTCCATAGTTGGATGTCTTTTATTATAAGCTCATGTGGTTTATAGATTCACTGACCAGTTACTCCACACTCGTGATCCAATACTGAGAATGAGTATTTGAAGTTGGGGCCCCCAGAAAACCTAAGATCGATGGCTTTGGTTTTCCTATTTGGAATCCAGTGACATTGTTCAGCCAAGCTTCAGGTGTTCACATGCTGGCTAGAAGATACTGTAAGAGACCATTTTCTAGCAAGGGTCACTTCTGCATTCTTCCAGACGTCTTCTCGAACCACACACCCTTTCTTTCCTCCCAGGTTCTGAGTCCTGGGGAGCCAGCAGCCTGGATGGCCATCTCTGCTCTGAGGTGACCTTGCTGCCAATTAGAATCAGGGCACTTTTTCTCTCTGCCCTTCAGCATGCTAGGCTGGCAACACCCTTGCTTCCTAGCAGGTTAAAGCAATCCCCAAGTATCTTTGAATAGTTCCCTTTCCTGGAGAAAAAGAAAGGAAAGAAGCAACAGACCAGATGGATCTAAATTGAACACACTTTTCTCGGCACTTAATTTCCCTTACACCGAGCACAAAAGTCATTTGGCGGCCTTCTGGGAATACTTCCCAAGCAACGCCTGGAGTTTTAACCATTTGACAGCCGTAAACCATATTGAGCCTCACGGGGCTTAGCTCCCCACCCACCACCCGGGAGTACGATCAGCAACTACCATTTACCCTGGGAAAGCGTCCTGTAAGTGGCACCAACCAATCTTCCCTAATACCAGCAGACCACAAGCCGTGCTAACAACCGTGCTCAGCAGAAGACTCAGGGGAGAAGGAGGACGATCCAAGATTGCCCTTCCGAAGCCAGTGCTCCACCTTCCCCAATTAAGATGTCCATGCCTCTGTTGTCCCTTCTTGTTCGTGGTGCTGTCCCATGTCTCCAGGTCAAAGGCAGCCGAATAGGAGGTGGGATTCCTAGCCATTGTTTCTTGCTCACCACCCGTAGCCAGTCAGCTAGCTGCTCAGGTCTACTCAATGACGGGTCTTACATCCATCCCAACTTTGGCTTCTCTACGGTCTATTTTCTGGTTCAACAAAATGTACTGCAATGATTGGGGGCTTTGTGGGCACTCAGCTGAAAGAACACATCCTAACGTGCCCACTCTCGCCACTATTATTCAACATAGTACTAGAAGTCCTTGCAACAGCAATCAGACGACAAAAAGGGATCAAAGGTATCCAAATCGGCAAAGAAGAAGTCAAAATGTCTCTCTTCGCAGATGACATGATACTCTATATGGAAAACCCAAAAGAATCCACTCCCAAACTATTAGAAGTTATAGAGCAATTCAGTAATGTGGCGGGATACAAAATCAATGCTCAGAAATCAGTTGCATTTCTATACACGAATAACGAGACCGAAGAAAGAGAAATTAGGGAATCCATCCCATTTACAATAGCACCAAAAACCATACGTTACCTTGGAATTAACCAGAGACGTAAAGGACCTATATTCTAGAAACTATAAATCACTCTTGAAAGACATTGAGGAAGACATAAAAAGATGGAAAGATATTCCATGTTTATGGATCGGAAGAATTAACATAGTTAAAATGTCCATGCTACCCAGAGCAATCTACACTTTCAGTGCTATCCCGATCAAAATACCGAGGACATTTTTCAAAGAACTGTAACAAATAGTCCTGAAATTTGTATGGAAACAGAAAAGGCCCCGAATCTCCAAGGAACTGTTGAAAAGGAAAAACAAAGCTGGGGGCATCACAATGCCGGATTTCGAGCTGTACTACAAAGCTGTGATCACAAAGACAGCGTGGTACTGACACAAAAACAGACACATAGACCAATGGAACAGAATAGAGAACCCAGAAATGGACCCTCGGCTCTTTGGGCAACTAATATTTGATAAAGCAGGAAAAAACATCCAGTGGGAAAAAGACAGTCTCTTCAATAAATGGTGCTGGGAAAATTGGACAGCTACATGCAAAAGAATGAAACTTGACCACTATCTCACACCATACACAAAAATAAACTCCAAATGGATGAAAGACCTCGATGTGAGACAGGAATCCATCAAAATCCTAGAGGAGAACATAGGCAGCAACCTCTACGACATCGGCCAAAGCAACCTTTTTCATGACACATCCCCAAAGGCAAGAGAAACAAAAGATAAAATGAACTTATGGGACTTCATCAAGATTAAAAGCTTCTGCACAGCCAAGGAAACAGTAAGAAAAACTAAGAGGCAGCCCGCGGAATGGGAGAATATATTTGCAAATGACACTACAGATAAAGGACTGGTATCCAAGATCTACAAAGAACTTCTCAAACTCAATACACGAGAGACAAATAAACAAATCAAAAAATGGGCAGAAGATATGAACGGACACTTTTCCAATGAAGACATACAAATGGCTAACAGACACATGAAAAAATGTTCAAAATCATTAGCCATCAGGGAAATTCAATTCAAAACCACACTGAGATACCACCTTACGCCAGTTAGAATGGCAAAAATAGACAAGGCAAGAAACAACAATTGTTGGAGAGGATGTGGAGAAAGGGGATCCCTCCTACATTGTTGGTGGGAATGCAAGTTGGTACAGCCACTCTGGAAAACAGTGTGGAGGTCCCTTAAAAAGTTAAAAATTGAGCTACCCTATGACCCAGCCATTGCACTAGTGGGTGCTTACCCCAAAGATACGTAGTAAAGAGAAGGGCCATAGGTACCCCAATGTTCATAGCAGCAATGTCCACAATAGCTAAATCGTGGAAGGAGCTGAGATGCCCTTCAACAGATGACTGGATTAAGAAGTTGTGGTCCATATATACAATGGAATATTACTCAGCTATCAGAAAGAACGAGTTCTCAACATTTGCTGCAGCATGGATGGCACTGGAGGAGATAATGCTAAGTGAAATAAGTCAAGCAGAGAAAGACAACTATCATATGATTTCTCTCATCTATGGAACATAAGAACTAGGATGATCAGTAGGGGAAGAAAGGGATAAAGAAAGGGGGGTAATCAGAAGGGGGAATGAAACATGAGAGACTATGGACTATGAGAAACAAACTGAGGGCCTCAGAGGGGAGGGGGGTGGGGGAATGGGATAGACCGGTGATGGGTAGTAAGGAGGGCACGTATTGCATGGTGCACTGGGTGTTATACGCAGCTAATGAATCATCGAGCCTTACATCGGAAACCGGGGATGTACTGTATGGTGACTAACATAATATAATAAAAAATCATTAAAAAAAAAAAAGAACACATCCTAACAATCCTCCATGTTAATTGTGAGACCTCCAGCAGGTTGCTTCACCTCGCTGAGTCTTGGTTGTCTCATCTGTGGAAGGGGAGAACGAACCCCAAGGAGTGTGTTATTGTACAGATGAAACGAGAGCCGCCTCGCAAGTGCTGACAGCCGCTAGGTGCTCAATAGATACCTGCTGGACAAGGAAGGGGAAGTGAACACAGACTTGCAGTTGGAATGGAACTGATTTGTACGTTTACTTTTTTTCTTCCCCAAACCATATTAAAACGGAGATAAAGAGATACATAGAAGCGTAAACTTGCAGGGACGCATAGAACAAAAAGAGCATAACCTTTTTCTGGGATCCCTAAATGCACAGGAAACAAAAAAGAAACCTTCAATGTAACACCTCCTTGTCAGTTACTCCTTGCATAACACACCACTCCAAAACATGACGGCCAAGAACCACAATCATTGTATTTGTTCACAAAATTGTGTGAGTCGGTGGTTTGGGCTGGGCTGAAGTGGGCGATGCTCCTGCCGGTATTAACTGAGTTCACCCCTTTGCAGTCAGCGGGGAGCCGGGGTGACTGAGGGCTGGGCTCTACCCAGAGATTTGGCTTCTCCCTCCCTGTGGTCTCTCACTATGCAGGAGGTTGGCTTTTGCTTCTTCAGTGGTCTGAGTTCCTAGCAGCCAGAGGATATCACCTAGCGTGCAAGCTTCTGCTTGATTGGCATTTGCTAATGTCCCATTGGCAAGACACAGATTCAGTGTGGGAGGAGACTGCAAAGAGTCAGGATACCTTGATTCATGGGGGAACATGGTGCAGCATTATTGCACAACTTCTGAAGCACATTCACCATCGTTCTCAGTTAAGAGGCTCATTGTCTCTGTTGTGTCTCGATTAGATGCTTTCCAGTGGTACTGACAGAGTCAGATGTAGATTGAAAGAGATAAAAAAACAGGTGGGCAAGCGAGATTGACTTAGCCGACCAGAGAAAATGGAAACCGAAGTATGAAGTGGGGGACAGCAAGAAGGAAGTTAGTGCATGCTCTGGATCCCTGGAGAGTCAGAAATGGAAAGCACCAAGTACATCGGAAATTCAGAGCACAGGTGGGCTGCAAATAGAGGAAGGGGCTGAAAGCCCACCTAAGCGGCACTGTCCTGCCCCTCAGCATCTTTGGTCCTGCCCTGCACAATCCAGTAAATACCTGTCCATAACCCAGAGTTAAGAGGGACCCTGAGCAAGGCAAAACCAGAAGGATTCTTATTTCGGGATACCAGGCACCACTGAAGGTGGGGGCACCATACTAAAAACAGGGGGGATTACTCAGCTAACAGTAATAAGAAAATGAAATGATGCCACAAGTGATGAATAGAAATTCCAGAGAGAGAAAAAATAAGTGAAGAAATTATCAAAGACTTCAATAGATTTCAATACAATTTCACAGTTTAAGGAAATGAGTTTCCAAATTGAAAAGGCCCACTGAGCACTTTGCAGAATTATTAAAAAAAAAAAAAAAAGAAAAAAGAAAAAGGAAAAACAGAGCTAAGGGAAATCACTGTGAAAGTTCAAAATGCCAGGAATAAAGAGAAAATCCTAACAGCTTCCACAGAGAAAAGATCAAACAAACAATCAACAATGAAAACATGACCCAAAAAGGTTCAGAAATCCACATGGCATCAGACTTTGTGGCCAGAGTAGGTGCTAGAAGATAACAGAAATGTGCTTTCCAAAATACTGAGGGGAGAGGATTTCCGTACTAGAATGCCATACTTAGCCAAACTGTAATTGTGGTGGTAGGCTAATGATATTTTAGACATTGAAGATAGAGATAGACTTCAGAAGAAAAAACTAAGTAGACACTTCAGTGAAGTCGCGATATTAGTGGGTTGAGTTGGGACTCTTACTGTAAGCCTTGTGGAACTATTTGATATGACTGTGTGTGTAATAAAACTCAGATTTACTAAAATGAATGGCCTTTGTGTATTTCTTTCTTCGGTGATTGCCAACTCACTATTGTGAACTTGATTCCCAAGGCTTGGTTTCAGGAGTTCTATCTTTTTATGATAGCATTTTTACTAGTGGAAATGCAGATAATATTCCTCGAAGTTCTCTTGTGTCCCTCAGGCCCTTGCTCCCAAATATTATCACTGTCTTTGGTTCTCCCTACCAAATATGGCGGCCCATATCTCTCCACCACCATGTATGTGCAAGACCTCAGGACATCTTCCCAACTAGTTCCGTGCCTTTCCTCTTTCTTGTTCCCTTCAAATATTCTTCACTGAGCTACCAGAAATGATCTTTCTAAACGAGTCATCTCAGGTCATGGCCCTGTCTAAAATTCTTTACTGATTCTCCTTTGTCTACGGAACGAAGTGTATACTCACTAAAATGGCATGCATGGTCTTCATGATCTGGGCTCTCACCTTTCCAGCCTCATCTCTTGCCATCTGTCAAGCTTGTCTCCAGCTACACTGAGCCTCTTCCTATCCCTTGTTTTTGTCACGTTCTGGTTTTCTGCTTAGTTTTTGCACATGGGCTTCCTTTGGCAGACCCTACCGGTTACCAACTCAAAATTCACTCTTCCTTTTCTTTTTACCTACAGATTCCTAGGAATCCCTTGGTCTCAGGGGAGGTAGGCCCTAGTCTTAGTCTGGAGGTGGGCATATAACCCAGTTCTGGCTAATTATTTGGAAGAGTTCTGGCTATGGAACATCGGGAAAGGTTTTCCCTTCCTGATAAGAGGAAGGTATGCAAGCAAAAACTCTCAACCCCATGGAAGTGGACTAGAGACCTGGGCCTGCTATAGAGCAGTGGGAGGAAGAAAAGGGGTGCCTCCTGGAACTCAGGCTCCCTCCAGCCTCTGCGCCAATGCTAGAAACACCACCAGACATTTTGCTGTAGAAAAATAGCTCCTTCCTTGTTTATGCCACTGTTGACTGGGCATTACTTGAAGCTGAAAGTGTTTATAGTGGATATACCTACACTTCCCAGCCTCAGCCCTGCTCTGTCCCTGACCCTGTGCACCTAGAATTTCTTTAATTATAGCATAATGGCTAACAGCACTGGCTCTGAAGCCGGACTGCCCAGGTCCATCGCCCAGCTCTACTTCCTACTAGTTGGTAACCTTGGACAAGTTATTTCTCCTCTCTGTGCCTCAGGTTCCTCATCTATTAAATGGGGATAAGAAATTATTAACTTTATCTAATTATCATAGGGAGTAAACAAGTTAATATATGTAATGTACTTTGTACCTGGCTCCTGAGAATCGTTACCTTAAATTTTGCTGTTATGAACACAAGCTTCATCATACTCAATCACAATAGCCAATAATTCTCTTCCCTGATAGGTTGTAAAGTTATCGAATTATGGCCAAGTAAATATTTACTGAATAAATAAATATAGATCATACAATGCAAACAGTATATAAAAAGTAAACCAAGTCAAACATTAACCCAATTGGAAAGGCTTTGTTCACCTGAAGTCAGTGAAAGGAGTTATAAATTCATAGCCTTGTGAGTTCTAAAAGGCTACTTCCGGAAAAATTCCCATCATTGCTTCAAAAGACAAAACACCATGTGCTCATCAGACCCCCAGTGAGCAAGCTTCATTCCATCAAGAAAAAACCACAAGATCAGCCAAAAGATATTCAACAGCCAGTGTTGAGCCAGTTGTCTGTAAGCAATTGCCTTGGCCTTGTCCACATTTGGCCTTCTGAAGATGGAGCCTGTAGCAAAGATAGGATGTGGGAAATAACGATAAATCAAAGCACACCAATCCCAGATAACTGTTCCTCCAGTATCTTTCTCGGGTTATTTTGATTTATCATGCTTTTCCTTGCCATTCATACCGGTAGCAGAGGAACTCCCACTCTCTGGGCTTTCAAGTCGTCCTTATCCATTCATTTGAGCTGGAATGTCATGACATGGTTATCCTTTACAGTGTGTGTGAGAGAGAGAGAGAGAGAGAGAGAGAAGGGAAGAAAAATCTAGCACAAGAATGATTGCAACATAAGTATTTAGTATTTTGTGGTTAGTACGCAGTTTTTTCCCCTCATGTCTGCTGACAGGTAGGACAGGGGAAAATACTCCCTGGGCCTTCAGAAAGCGTCTACCATCGATCCTCTTGATAATTCACTTTCTTATCTCTTTCTTTCCCCTTCACCTTGAGCAATTATGGCATCTTTCTTTGCAAAAGCTCAGTAATTGGAAAACTGGTTTATGAGTCTGGTAATCTTTTCTTCCCTAAAGCTTTTTTCCCTCATCACACAGAAAACTAAGGGAAAGAGAAGAGAAAGGAAAAATATGTATTTTGTGAGATCTAGAAGGATAAAAATTGAACTTATTTAATATTCCCACTTGTTACTTTTCAGGAAGAACTTGAAAAGGGGCACAAGAATCTGATCCTTTAGATAACAAGGCTGAAGCTACATAAGGCATTTTCTTTAAAAACTGTATATATTTTTTGTTTCTTGAGTAAGCTCTAGGTCCAAAGTGGGGCTTGAACTCATGACCCCAAGATCAAGAGTTGCATGCTCTACCAACTGAGCCAGCCAGGTGCCCCCTTTTAAAAATATATTTTAAAAAGATTTGTAGCCTCTGCATTGATCAGACTTTATAAACTACCTTCGCCAGAGGGTATCAGCTCCAGAGATCACCCGGTAACAAAGAGAAATAACAACAAAAACAATAATACCAGCAAAAGCTCACATGTATGAAGGACTGTGCTAAGCACTTTATATATATTACTTCATTGACTCCCAACAAATCCATGAGATGGGTTCTATTATTATCTCACTTCCCAAAAAGGAAATGAAAGCATAGGTTAAAAATCACTTGCCTGGAGTTGTGGGGCTAGTAGTAGTAGAGGAGCTAAGACCCCAAACGAGGCCGACTAGAAAGCCCACACTTTCCACCAATGTGGGAACGTATATAATATGGGTTACCAGTTTGGGGCAGCTCTCTGGAGCTCTGGTAAAACTGCCTCCTATCTTCTCAGAGCGGCTCCCTGTCAAGTGCTCCAGATTTGAGAAGCCTGCTTTTCATCACAGAGATCACCACACAGAGGGAAAGGACGGAGGTGCAGAGTACAGGTGGCACGTGTGCTTTGCTTGCTCCGGAAGTATTTTTAGGGGCGCCTGGGTGGCTCAGTCAGTTAAGCATCCAACTCTTGATTTCAGCTCAGGTCACGATCCCAGGGTCTGTGGGATCGAGCCCCAATTTGGGCTCCACACTCAGCAGGGACTCTGCAGGAGATTCTCTCTATCCCTCTGCCCCTTCCGTGCTCATGCTCTCTCTCAAATAAATAAATAAATAAATAAATAAATAAATAAATGAAATAAATCTTCTTTTAAAAAGTATTTTTATTTTTTTTTATTTATTTTTTTTTTATTAATGATTTTTTATTATATTATGTTAGTCACCATACAGTACATCCCCGGTTTCCGATGTAAGGCTCGATGATTCATTAGTTGTGTATAACACCCAGTGCACCATGCAATACGTGCCCTCCTTACTACCCATCACCGGTCTATCCCATTCCCCCACCCCCCTCCCCTCTGAAGTCCTCAGTTTGTTTCTCATAGTCCATAGTCTCTCATGTTTCATTCCCCCTAAAAAGTATTTTTAAAGACAATGTTATTAGGCAGGTATTTTTGATTTGCAACAACAAAAATCCCCATCCCTTTCTAGGACCCTTCATAAACCAGAGAACGTGGGTGGAGGGAATCTCTGCACATCACTCTTGCCAGCCTCTAGCTAACGAGATGATCTTGTGCAGGGCCTCCACCTCTTTTGCCTCCTTTTTCTTACCTGTGAAGTGAACATAATAATAGCACGTGCCTCAAGTTGTGGGCCCAGAGGGCAGAGCCTCTGGCCACAGAGGGTTATTCCCAGGCCTCGAAACCTGATGGGTTTTGACATTTTGCAAGGTTGACTTCCTTCTTCTTTCCGTTTTCTCTCTTGAGGAATGGGGATGTCTATAACTGCCTGCCCCACCATTGTCTTTTGGAAGTAAGTAACTTGTGTTCTAATTTCCCAGTTCCCAGTTGGAGAGGAATTTTGCTCTAGGATGGATCATACAGAGTCTCACCCACGCTTGATGTAGACGGTTTAAGTGATGAGATTTGGGACTTCTGACCTTCTGCCCTGATGATATTTAGATGAGATTTTGGATTTGAGTTGATGCTTTAACGGGTTGAAATTGAGGGGAATGTTAGGATGGGGTGACTTTAGTATCCATGTGAGACAGATGTGAATCTTTGGGGGCCAGAGGGCAGATAACAGGAAGCTGAAAAATGCTCCCCTCCCCCAAGAAAAGATGTCCATGTCCTAATACCTGGAACCTATGAATGTAATCCTATATGGGGAAAAAAAAAAGTCTCCAGATGTGATGAGGTTAAGAATGTTGAGATGGTGAGATTATCCTGAGTTATCCAGAAGGGTCCTAAATGCAGTCAAACGTATCCTTATAAAAGGAGGGTAGAGCAAAATTTTTCACACACAGAGAAGGTGATGTGGAGAGAGACTCGGCCCTAAGCTAAGGAATGCTGGCAGCCTCCAGAAGCTGGCAGAGGCAGGAATAGATTCTCCCCGGAGCCTGTGCAGGGAGAACAGCCATACAAACACCTTCACTGTAGCTCAGGGATACTGACACGTGCTGCGGGCATCCAGAACTGAGAGAAATTAAGTATCTGTTGTTTTAAACCAGCAAGTTTATTGCACATTTGTTACAAAAGCATCCCACTTCCAGGTACCAAAATCTCTATTTGCTTCTTGTGCCTGCTGGGGTTACTGGAAAAATTAAATGATTGCATATGTGGAAAGCCCTTAGAACAGTGCTTTAAAACAGTTGTCCTTTGTTTTTGTTACTATTGTCATGGTTATGGACATTGGAATGTTCTCAGGAAATAGAGCTTTGCAGGGGTCCTTCAACAGGGGTCCATGGATTTTCTGGAGTGAACTATGAATTCCTAGAATTTGTGTGTAAAACTCAAGGTGTAGGTACCGATGTGTAGTTGTGTATCAGTTTGCCAGGACCACAGACTGGGAGGCGTCAACCACAGAAATTCATCGTCCCCCAGTTCTGGAGGCTAGAAACTTGAGATCGAGGTATCACTTGGCAGGATTGGGTTTTTTTGAGGGCTGTGAGGGAGGAATCTGTTCCAAGCCTCCCTCGATGACCGGCTTCTCTATATCCCTTCACAAGATCTTCCCCCTAGGTGTGTCTGTCTCCATGTTGGAATTTTCCCTTTTCATAAGGATACCAGTCATACTAAATTAGGACCTACCCTAATGACCTCATTTTAACTTGATTACCTCTATAAACACTTACCTCCCAATAAGGTCACCTTCTGAGGTCCTGGGACTTAGGACTACAAAATATTTTGGGGGAGGACACAAGTGAACTCATAACAGTGTGGATGTTTCCATAGCTTTCCTCAGTCTCAGAAGTATCCAGTACACATGCTTATACGTGCGTGGTCACACTTGCTTACAGAGATTAAAAATCCCCTCAAAGGATAGAAGCCTAGAAGGTGGGCAGCATTTAATGAATGGTTTTGGGGGGGGGGCCTTCCAAGTGCTAGGATTCTCATCTCAGTAGGCAGATGCCAGCTTTACGTAAGCAGTTTATTTGAAGACAGAGCCTGCGGTGGCAGAAGCACAGGCTGTAGATGGACACCAGTCTGCTTCGACACCTAGGCTCTGTACGGCCTCACGTAACTCACTCAACTGCTGAGACTATTTCTTGGTCTGAAAAATCTGCCAATCTTAAGGCTGTGGATACGAGCTACCAAACTCAGTGTCCTGACCCTAGCAGGCATGCAAAGACCTATTCTCCTGATGAGTGGGGCACAGCTAATGCATGGGAGCCAGCTCAACAGCAGCACAGAATACTGGGGTAGTGGCGGTGACTCAGCTCTGCCCTCAATTGGATACACGTGCTGCTTGCCTCTTGTAGGTGATCTTGGCAGGCCAGAAAATGGGGTTCAAGAAAAATGGCCCATTGTTCTTCCAATCAACCAGAGTGGCAGGTAATCCTGCAGTCTGTTGCAAGGACACTGCCCCAGTTTGACAGAAGACTCTTGCTGCCCACCTGGGGCAGGCTCAGTTTCACATTGTATGGAACATGCAGTGTGTTAGGTAGGTTAAGTCCAAGTTTCTGTAACAAAGAAACCCCAAAGGACAGCAGCTTAAACTAGGTAAACGTATTTGTGTTTTATGTCGTGCTAAGACCTGGTAGGCAGCCCAGCCAGTCTTAACACGTGGCTCTTACTTGTGGGTCCAAAGTGGTGAATGCAGCTCTCATCCTCTCTCAGCCAACAGGAAGGAGGGTATATGCTCAAGGCTTTTAAGGCAAGACCCTGAGGGTACACAGCATTTGCTCATACCCCATTGGCCAGAACTTAGTGACAAGGGCTCACTGAGCTAAAAGGAATATTTGGATATGCCATCTTTAACTGGATTGCCAGGTGCCCGGCTCAACTCAATTACTGTGGAAGAAGAAGAGAACAAATTGTGGGGGATACAGCTAGCAAATCACCACATCTGGTTCATGGGATCCTTTCCTCTTTCGAGGTCCGTCAGTGGCCCTGTCCTTAGATAAGTGACCTTCTCGGTCAAGGTCCTCTTCAAGAAACACCCTTGTTCTACAACAGACACACAGACATGGACACCTCTGTGATTCAGAACAGATCTGTGGGCCTCAGGTCCACGTACAGTGGAATAGTAGACATTCACGTTCTAGAACTGCATGCTATTTTGCAGTTTACTTAGCTCTCACCATTCTATTATTTGATCTTCACCTTGGCTTTGAGAGTTAAGCAAGGCTTATTATCTCCATTTTACAAATGTAGACATTTTTCCAGTGCTATGGAAACTTGCCCAGCTCAAGTGCAGAGTACCCAGAAGAGCTGGGGAGTAACACCCTCAGGAACAATCTTCAGCCAGTAAGGGATGAGAGTCTGTGACAAATCGCCTCCTACCTTCCTTGTCGCCTGGTGGGAGAATTCTCACTTGTGTTCTACATGGCACCTCACAGGGACCCCAGTGGGACTAAACTACAATTGTCCACAGTGGTAACTCACTCACTAGCACTCTCTTACTGACCCTTCTCCCATCCCTGTCTTCCTTTCCTTGCTCCCCCAGCTGGGACCCCCTCCCAAATAAACCACCTACGTCAAAGGCCTTGTCTCAGGTTCTGGCCTCTTGGAGTCCTTTCCCAAAGCTTCCCAAACTGCAGCCAAGAGGTAGCTATCTCTTTCCCCTTGGATGACAGTCTATAAACATGGGTACATAGAATTCTGGCTGAGTCTGAAAACATGGGATAGATGGACTAATGGGGTCCAGAACTCAGAGAGAGGATCCTGATGCTGTGGGCGGCCTGGAATCCAGCCCACCTTGAAGTCGGCTCCATTTTGACCTTGACCTAGCCATTACTTGGTACCTTGAGCTTTAAATAGCTTTGAGTTGGTTTCTGTCCCTTGCAAACAAAAGAGTTGTGATGGGATGATGTTTATTTTCTTCTTTCTGTTTATATTTTTCTATAATATAATTTAAAAAAATTTTAATGCCCAAAATGACAGAATAAAGTTCTTAATGGAAAAAAAAGGTATTAGAAATGTCTTTGACAGTGTCACCTTGAATAACCCATGTGAGGGCACAACCCACCTTTTTCTCTTAGTATCAGTAAAACCAGGCCTTCATGAAACAATGGAATCACTGAACCATGAGTTGTCATAGGAAATCACACTCCCCAAATGCTCCCACAGTGGTGAATGACTGAGGGTCTTTCCTTTGTCAGCTCCACCAATCACCCAGACTCTTAGAATGGTTTGGATGTAGCTTCTCATTTGGCCCCAAAGCTGTGCCCAAGTTAATGACTTGGAAAAACATGCCATCATCCATATAATCTGTAAAAACCAGAGAGAGCCCTGAATCAGGCATTTCCACTGCAGAGGAAGCATTCACAAATCCTGCACATTTCAATAATGTTTGCATTATTTCTCACAACTCTTTAATTAGATCCTGTGTAAACAGATGGGCTTATTTCTTTGGCCCTAATAGTTGTAAAATTTGGATAGTGTGCATACTGACAATTACAAATATTTGTAGTTACCAAGTAATATTCTTTCCTCTTAAAAAATTCCTTTATGCTACAGAGAAAGCTTATTTAGTCTTTATGGACACATACTATGGCTTTTTGTTCCCATGGCTTTTTTTATAGCCAGAGGTATTCGCAGATTGCTGGGCATCACCAGGAAGAGGAATGGAAATAAACCACAGAGCACGGTCACCCCCTGCTCAGGGCTTCGGGACATCTTCATATACAACTCTATGTCCATGTCTTGCAACAGACCTCAAAAAAAACCGGTCCAGATAAGATAGACCTAATTTTCAAAAATATGCAATTCTTTTAAATAGTAACTTATATATAATCTATAATAAATATTGGAGGGGCACCTGGGTGGCTCAGTCAGTTAAGGGTCTGACTCTGGATTTCGGCTCAGGTCATGATCTCAGGATTGTAGGATCGAACCCACATGAGGCTCTGCATTGGGCACGGAGCCTGCTTAAGATTCTTTCTCTCCCTCTCCTTCTCCCTCTGATTCTCCCCTCTTCCCTCTCTAAATATATGTGTGTGTGTGTGTGTGTGTGTGTGTGTGTATATAATTTATATATTTTAAATTTATATATTTACATTATTTATATAATATAAATATATAACAATATATACAATATATAAATATTTATATTTATATTTATTATATTTATTTATATTTATATATTTATATTTATTATAATATATTTATATTATTTATATTTATTTATTATTATATTTATTATATTACATATATATTTATTATATTATTTTTATATATTATACATATAATGTACATTATATATATAAAACAATCCAAATGTGAAATCATTGTTTATTAGTTACACTGTGGCATACTCATACTATGAAATCTGTGTGGCAATTAAAAATGAGTAAAAATGATAATGTAGATTTTATGGCAATGGGGCAGAGGTATATCAACTATATAAGTGGGGGGAAAAAAGCAGATCACAAAAGACTATGAACAGCATTATCTCAATTTTGTAAAAACAAAAGCCATCTTTCTATACATGGAAGTCTAGAAAGTCTTATAGCAAAATCTTAATAGGATATATTTTGGGGTGGTGGAAATATATATTTTTATGTTCTTCGAGCTTTTCCAAATTTTCTGTAATGAACATGTATTGACCTTATAATGAGGAAAAACAAAATAAAAACAAAAACTAATTAAAATACAAAATAATATGTTTTAGAGAAGGCAGTAAGATGACATAAGAAATCAGGAGGCTAGTCTATGATTTTTAAGGCACTCATTCGAAAACACTAAGTGCCTACTGGGTACAAGTAGACATACAGGGCTTTTAAAAAAATCAAGCTTTTCTGCCTTTGAAGTGTTCACAATTTAGCACAGCACTATCTAATAGAATTTTCTGCAGTGATGGAAATGTTCTCTGCACTGCCCAGACAAGTAGCTATTGGGTACTAAGAATGTAGTTAGTGTGACTGAAGAATGGAATTTTACACTTTATTTTATTTTCACTTAATTTTAATTTAAACTTAAGTAGCCACAGGTGGCTAGAGGCTTCTGTAGAAGGAAAGACACACCTGGAAATAATTAGAATGCACTAAGTGCTAGAGAAGCACACAGGATGGAGATATTAACTTTGTTCATTAAAAGCCTCTGGGAGGAGATATATTTTGGGCAATGGGTCTAAAGGTATAGTAAGGAATTCACTCTGGAGGGAGAGCATTTTGGGCAAAGGATACTGCAAATGCAGAGGTATAGACATGACTGGGCCTGGAACTTTTAAGAAAGAAAAAACCCAAAAAACAAAAAGTCACCAGGCAAAGATCATGTCCCATCAAGAAAAATAGGGAAGGGGCACCTGGGTGGCTCAGGCATCTGCCTTCGCTCAGGTCATGACCCTGAGTGCGTCTTCAGGCTCCCTGCTCCTCCCTCTCCCTCTGCCCTACCCCCCTGCTCCTGCTCTCTCAAATACATAAATAAAATAAAAAAGAAAGAAAAAAAGATAGGGAGAATGATATCTAGACAACAATCCAGTAATATTAGATCTACAGAAAGAAGTCATTTTGTTACTTGTCTAAGGCAATAGTGTCACAATTCAGGCAGTAACTTTCAAGCCCACTAAAACCTGATATCTCAAGGTAGATATCTTTGTCTGAGCCAAACACTATTCTAGAAGTTTTCATATACTCTATCTCATTTAATCATCACAGAAACCCTATTTTACTGAAAAGGAAAGCAGGGCTCACAAGATGAGTAACCGCCAAAGAACACACAGCTAGTAAGTGGATGAACTTGGATTCAAACTCTTGGTTTAGGTCTAACTTTAAATTACCATCAAAGGATCAACATAGACAAATATGTTAACCCCACCCAGGAAGACCTTGAGACTGAAAATAGAAACACTCTGAAATAGAATGGAGACCTTAAGAGATTATGTTAAAAGATTTCATGTATCATTTCTAAACTCTAATGGTGATATCCCAGGAGACAACTACCATCATGATAAATTAACTCTAGGCTGTCTTTCAAAGATGGTAGACTGAGCTGGCCATCGTTTGATATGGTCTTGTCCTGTATTGAGTGCTACAGATTAGTGGAACCAACAGTACCAAATTTGGTGCCAATGTCCATGGCCCCTTAGGCCCAATTTACAAGGAAGGGTACCACCAAGTGACAAAATCATAAGGTCCTGAAACTTCTCTGTGTTACCTACTGGTATAAAGAGTCTTGAATTTTCAAAGTCCCATGTACTGGACCATTGTCTTCACCACTGTGCCTTTCTGAACCTCGTTCAAATTCGACTCAATAGCCTTGGTTAACTCCATCAACTGCTTTTATAGTGATTCTTCCCAACATCTGTTCCGCTCTACTTGTGGGAATTCCTGCTAGGTTTGCATGACTTTGAACTCATTTTTTTTTTTTAGTCTCACTAACTAGGACAGCAACAGAAGGCCAGGGGAAAAAGGAACATCCAAGAGAAAACAGAACCTTCTTTACTAACACTGTAGACAGAAAACAGCAAGTTTTTGTACTCATATATTAGAAATTTCTTATTTCCAATAATGAATATATTTGAGACTTGACCTTTGTTTCAAGGCTGGTATCTCCCATTTTGGGGTTAGGGAAATTTGAGCAGATGGATAAACAGGGAAGACTTGAACCTGGAAGGAGAATACTAATTAATTAACCAAACATGTGCAATTAGTAAAGCAGGACTACCTGAAGAATGATAAAAAAAAAAAAAAAAAGGAGCAGAGGAAAGAAGTGAATATGTTGTTTACTAGAAAGCATCGATGTTGTCATTATGGAAGAATTAGAAACCAGAAATTTTCAGTTTAGTGTAATTTTAGTTTATTTCATGGTTGAATATACATTAAAAGGATGGGGGTGGGAGGTTCAGATCATCTTCATGTTTTCCAAGACCACGTCCTCTAACAGTTCCAGCCCAGCAGAGCTAGGAGATAAAAATGCCAGGACTTTAGAAGGAAAACTAGCCAAATATTAGTGGCTCAGGTTCTTAATTAACTGAATTCCTTTTTCTGAGCTCTGCTCCTCAGAGGAAGACAGTAAAATAGATGGAGGCTGAATACTTTCTAATAGAAGTAGCCTGTTTTGTGAATATCCTCATTAATTAAAGTAGTAGTTTCGAGGGCTGAATTTAAAAACATTGTTTATACATTTTTTACATAAATTGATAAATACGACAATTATAACCATTTTTTAAGTATGGTCTTCCCCCTCTTTTTCCTGTTTTTGTGTTTTGTTTTTTTTTTACCTCTTCCCCTCTCTCTCCTCTCCACCCCACTCACCCCAAAGCCCACTGGCCACCAGTATGTGTGCCTCCACATTGTACTGGATCTCTCTCTGTCTCTCTCTGTCCATCTCTCTCTTTCTCTGTCTCTCTGTCTCTCTGTGTCTGTCTGTCTCTCTCTCTCTCACACACATACACACACAAAATGGGATCATATTATACACCTTTTAATGCATTTTGCTTTTCTCACACAATACCTCATGAAAATCTGTCTGAGCCAACTGTATGATTCTAAATCACGCTTTTTAACAGCTACAAATCATTCTATATTTTAGCTATGCTATTGATCTAATGTGGATATTTTTTCCCTGGGCCTTCATTTATCAACCATGCTATAATCAGCATTCGTGCACTGAGCCACTGTTTCTTCCGGTAGATTCCTAAGAGTGAGATTGCTGGATCAAAGGAGAGCACAGTCCCTTTCTTTTCCTCTCCCTTTAAAAGCATAGATGCTACTAGACTTTGTTTCTAATTTGCAAGTGACCTTGAGCACTCACTTTTCCTCCCTCAACCTCTGTTTTCTCACTGGTAAGGGAGACATGTGGGACTACAGATGCCCTTGAATGTCCTTTCCAGCTTGTTCTAAACTTATCTGCATCTGCGCCTGCGCCCACTGCCCTGTGTTTTGCTGCAGTGAAGTGAGAATCATCCCTACTGCTGACTCAGGAACAAGCGTCCTGCCTGTCTGAGTCTCAGGATTTGGAACCTACATTTTGCACACCGTCTAGTCGCTTAGCTGAGCCATGATTTCCAACTCCGGACTCTACTCAAATGCCTTGGGGAGGGAAGCTGTCCTTGATGCGTTCAGTTCTCCCTGACACCGAGGTCCAGATGAGAACTGGACAGCAAAGCTTATTACAGAGCTCCTACCTTCTGTCATATTTCTTGAGATTTACCTTGATCCAAACAAAAGGTGTCTCAGGACACATTCATAGCAGCCTCTGTGTTTGGAGATTTTTTCAGGATGCTCCCAATTTTCTTTTAATGAAGATAAATACTCGATTATTGTGTGACCAAACCACTGAATGAGAAGGGAAAATGTTGCACAATGATTATCTACTTTGTAAGGCTTTCTACTCTGTGCATGTCTACCCATTTTAAACCTTCCAGGCCAGGGAGAAGTAACCGTTTTATTTGCTAAATCTGATGGACTTGGAACAGATCATTTTTCCAAACTGAATAATAACAGTTGCTTATTGATAGCAAACCAGACAGCTGAGCTGTCTAGGCACTTCACATGCCTCCTCTTATGTAATCCTCAAACAACCCTTGCGGTAGATTAATATTCTCATCATCCTCATTTTACAGATCAGAATTTACCCCCAAGGTCACAGAGGCTAGGAGGTGGTGTAGTCTGTTTGCAGAGTCCATATTCTTAGCACAAAACAATACCGCAGTGGAACTGGGCGGTAGTGGGCAAGTGGGACAAAAATACTGGAGGGCTTCTTAACTATCTTGTTAATGCCACCGGAAACCCACAGGGAGCCCTCGCATCCTCCATGCATAGAGGTTCAAGGTGTTTACGGCTCAAAATCATCCGAATGCCAACACGAGCGCTCACATTATATCCCGAGTGGTGGGGTGGCCCGGAGTCAGCACAGATCTGGGCTCAAGTCCTGGCTCTGACCGCTGGCCTTAGGCAAGTTTCTTCGCCTTTCTCTCAAACTAGCCCCTCCGCTCTTTCTCACCTGCTGTCCCCAGGAAGAGAGGAGGCTGGTACCGAAAGCGCCAGCTAACATCAGAGCGGGCGCTGGTCAAACGGCTCGGCTCCTCTCCTTCCTGTCTTCCCTCGTGCGGCAGAGGGCAGCCGCCCTCCAGGCCCTCTCCTGCCTGGGTTCCAGTTTGTCCCCCGTGTCGCGGCACAAACACCGGGTCAGGACGGCCTCTTCTTCAGTGGACATCACCCTCCTCCCCCGCAAATGCCGGATAGACATGGGTTTTCAAGAAAATAGCTTTTTGTTTGCTTATCTGCAAGGAGCGGGGGGCACAGTGATCGAGGGCGAAATCAATTACTATTTTTCATCTTTGACAAAGTAATTAAGGCCATAGTGACTGGTTAATTCCAACCGAATGGCTGCTTGGTGATGGATGCGGATTTACGGCCTCTTCCGCAGCGGCGCGCGGGCGGGATTATCACTCCAAACAGGCGCTATGGAGGGCGGCGGGGGGGGGGGGGGCGGTGGGGAGGCCCGAGTCCGCAGGACTTGCACCTTTTATTCTAATTCTTTTTTAATACTGCGGCTCCATCCCGGCGCTGCCCAAGCTCTGACACACAGCCGCACGCCCGACGAGCTGCCCCGGGCCTCCAGCCTCGCCACGCTCGCTCCCTCCCGCCCTCGCACCCCTACCCTGCTGCCCGCCGGGGCCAGCCACCCCGCCTCCGCTCCGGCATCCCAGCGACCCCTCTTGGACTCCCTGCCCCAGACCCTCCCTCCACTCGGAACGCAGCCCCTCCTTTCTAGAATCTTGCGGCTGGAAGTGGGGTGAGGTGGGGAGCTCACTCAGCGCCTCCACCACCACGCCCCCACCCCGCAGTCTTGGAAGGGCCTGACGCGTGACGGGCACCACGCGGGAACCCAAGTGCGCACTTGGCCGGGGAGGGTCCGCAGGCGACACGTCAGGCCTGGGGGCTGAGCGAGGGCGGGAGCATCATTTGTGCCCAGGGCCGCAGTACTGCCGGCTCCCGCCCCAGCCTGGAACGTCAGTGCGCCCCGGAACGTCGGGTTGCAAGTGGACGCTCTACCCGCTCCCATACACTACGGGGGCGGCTCAGCTGCACGAACAAAGGCCAGAGCCTTTCCAAGTCGTGACTGCGGTGGAAGTCTGTCCTGGGCCCGCAGAGGGGGGCCTACCCAACCCAGGGGCGCGCCTCGTGGCTCGGAAGTAGGGCCTGTCAGGCCTGCCCCTTACACTTCTCGCATCTCAGTTTGGCTCCTTGGAAACTGGGGTCTGTTTCGGAAGAAGCGCCAAGCAGCCTCGCTCTGCTTTCCCCGTGGCTCCCAGAGTCTAGGCTGCTTCGCAGCGCCCATCGAGGCCGAAATGCACGCCCCTGCGGGCTTTTGGGCCCCGCCTGCTCTGTTGACCCTCCTACTGCCAGAGCCCAGCACAGTCCCACCCCGGTCTCCCTTACTCCTCCTCCGCGAACTCGCCTGGCTTCCCGAGGTGCGGGCCTCCTAAGAGAGCGCGACTGGGCCCCCGCGACGTCCCTGCAGGAGGGGTGGGGGAAGATTTTTCGGGATTTGAAAGCGACTTTCTAAACCTCAGTTTCCCGGGCTTCTCAAAGGTTGTTTGCCAAAGCTAAGCGAGATAATTCATGGAAAGCCCTTGCACAATGGTTCAATATTGAGAGTTTAATAAATGTTAACTCGAAACTAAAATAAAAAGCTGCCTGAAACCCGCAAGGCGACTCTCAAGGAAGGCTTCATCAGGGAACCCATGCTCGTTCCATCCTAGTACATGCAGACCGCGGGTCCCAGCTGGTTGCCCTCGGATGGGCCAAGCGGGCAAGCCAGTGAGCGGCTGCACCGGAGGTCTGAAGGAGGCGGGAGGGGCCTCCGTAGTGCCCCCGGCGCTCACCGCAATCTGCCGCCGCAGCCTCCCCCTGCGGCCTCCGCGGCATTGTCCTCCTGCCGCGTGGGGACCGCCCAGCCGAGTGCGACGGAGCCGACCCCGAGGCGGTGGGGCGGGCGGCGGGCGTCTGGGAAGGCTCAAAGTGCCTTCCTTGGCTCCCAACCCCCGAGGCCAGGGGTTCCCCCAAAGAGCCCGGCCAGAAAGGAGAGAGGGGAAGACTTTTATTACGCATCCCTTTCCAGGCTTCTTTGTAAAGGTGTCTTCCCCTTCTTCTGATTATAGCCATTACTTTGTACTAACAGGAGAGTACATCTTTTTACCTCTAGGGTCACCCCTCACTCCGCCGCAGTACGGTAGAACGTCCTATTCTCCTGTGGCTTCCCGGTTGCCCAGCCCAGCTACCTGGTTGTTGGAGATCGCGATTTGGAGGATCTCTCAGACCTTGCGCTTCCACATCAGTCCTGGCTGTGGTGGATTTTTATTGAGAGGGCTATGAAGAAAGAATGGGTGTTCTTTGACTTTGAAAATGACCTAAGAACGAGGTCACTGTTGGAAATAATTCCCTCTTTATTTCTCGGAAGTATTTTCAAAGGAGCCTAAAAAATACAATGAGAACGGTCATAATTTTACTCAGAATTTCTTTTGTGTTAATAGAGATAAAATAGGAAGGCAAATATTAGACCTCATTTGTAAGTGAAACCCCTAGTTTTCTGGGAGGGCTGTCTGACAGCCCTCAAACACTGATTGTCTGCGAGGGTAGGGCTGTGAGGATCGGAAGTCTGCATATAACACAGGCAGGTACACCCTTATAAACGAGGAACGAGTGAGCACCGGCCATCCCAGAGCTGTGGCGCTACGTGCAGACCCTCGATCTCGTGGTAATATTGTGGAATCCGCTGCCTGCCGATCAGAGAGGCAGCTATGGGATCTAGAGGAAGAGAAAGATGGAAACATGACAGTGATTTAATTCCTTCCCCCTCTCCCACCTCGTAGCCCAATCCGCTCTGTTGGCGGCTGCGTCTCGCCTTGGGTGCAGTGGGACGTGTCCCTCCCATGTTTCCCTTAATTAGGAGGAGGCAAACTTCTGTCATCCCCTCCCGCCGGCTTCGGTTTAGTAATCAGACCCACATGAGTCACGCCGAACACGCAGCCCCCTCCCGCCGGAGGGACAACTGGCCAGCGTACTCTCGGCTGTTGTCCCTTTAAAACTCGAATCCAAGGGGGTAATGATTTATCAAACTTGTATTATCAAGAAAATGTCAAACGAAGGGCACCTTGCTTTGCACTGACGCAAACCTGGCCTTTCCCAAGGAGATATAGAAAGCGCCTCTCTTGCTGGAGTCAAACCCAGTCTTGTCAATAGCTGGTTTCACTCTCCGCCCGTTCAATCTGTTGCCCGTGTCAGACATGGTGAGTGTTTGCTTTTGTTCTTTTAAGAGGAGAGGGAGCTGCGGGTGGAGGGAGGGCAGATTCGTTTAGCATACTTCTTTTTGAAGTGTTCTGTGCATTTTGGAAGAGGAAGGGAGGGCAATTCTCGAAGCGGTAGGTATTTTGTTCTTGTGAGCGTCACCTGAGATGGAAAAGAGGTTTCTGAGGCTGTGGTGGTTGGAGGGATCTCCTAACCGCGGTCCCGGGCACTGTCCTTGGTGCTGAAAGCCAGGTGCTGGTCCTGAGGCTGGTCGCTCAGTGTACTAGAGGCTATTGAGATAAGAATGCTTGCTGGAGCCAAGGTACTTAATGAGTACTGATCAAGCAAATTAATGAGTTCGGATCTGTGCATTTATGAAAGATGGTTAGACGAGATATGCGCGGTTGAGGTGAAGGTTATATGATCATTCTTACAGTATAATAGTAAATATTGGTGCTAATATTTAGGGAGCCCCAGAAGATAACACCAGGAGAGAAGGCAGACAGAAAAACCACCGCTGGCATTTCTCTTCATTTGAAACTCAACTGAGGAAAAGCAAATGAAAATTACTACTGAGTTTTGGCCCCCTAGCAGCTGTAGGGGCATGAAGAACATTAGACTCCTGTGAATAGTTATTGGAGGGAGAAGGGGAATCGAAAAACTTTGCATGTTGTTTTACCTATCTGGGAATCTGTAAGTGTGTAGGTCGTGTAAGATAACAAACCTGGTTACTAGCTTGTGTTTTACATCTGGTTTATTATGGTTGTTGTGGGGTTGTTGTTCTTGTTGATCACGATCCTTACCCCTGCCTTTGCTACCTGGAGGGCGGGGATGGATTTGGGATTCGCACAACCGATTTGGCCTGAAATACTCGCAGGTGCCAGGGCATCAGCTTTGTAGCCACAGCTTGCCTATAGCTCATAAAAAAAAAAAAAAAAAAGGCAATGTGCATTATTGAATGACAAAGGAAATGGGGCGGAAAATTAAAGAATCTTTCTGCAATAGTGATGGGGAGGTGGGCACCCTACAGCCGTGATGTGAAATCCAAAGAGGGTGGGGAGCTCATGGCTGTAGGGCTATTTCCACCCTCCCCTTCTCCCCCCTTCAAAAAAACCATTTCTGTCTATTTTCTTAATTTTCCCACCATCAAGGAGAGGAATATTAACCGCTTTATGCCATCTGGTTATTGACAAGACGAGCTAATTGAGAAATACAGTTTTTCTTGGAGAGGGAAAAAAAAATCCAGATTCCAGTTTATTCCCTAGATATTGTGTCTGGCCCTGAGTGGTGAACGTCTTTATATGTAGATACAGGTATTTTTAAAGCAGCCGTGACTTTTTTTTTTTTTTTTTTTTTTTTTTTGTGCACGAACTTCACATTGTATTTGCAGGATTGCGGTGCTCCCAAAGAAATAAATAAACAACCAGCCAACAGCCTGGGGGCTGCGATGGCGCTGGGCCACCACGATGGCCCGTGCGCGCCCAAGACCAGCCCGGAGCAGGAGCTTCCCGCGGCCGCCGCTGCGCCGACGCCGCGTGTGCCCAGGTCCGCTTCCACCGGCGCCCAAACTTTCCAGTCCCCTGACGCGCGAGCCTGCGAGGCCGAGCGGCCGGGAGTGGGGGCTTGCAAACTCAGCAGCCCGCGGGCGCCGGCGGCCTCGGCAGCTCCGAGGGACTTGAGCGAGGCGCACAGCGCGCAGGCCGCCGCTCCTTCTGGGGCCGCCGGGCCCGGCAACGCTCTTCATTGTAAGATTCCAGCCCTGCGCGGCCCCGAGGGGGATGCTAACGTGAGTGTGGGCAAGGGCACCCTGGAGCGGAACAATACCCCGGCTGTGGGCTGGGTGAATATGAGCCAGAGCACCGTGGTGCTGGGCACGGATGGAATCACGTCCGTGCTCCCGGGCAGCGTGGCCACCGCTGCCGCCCAGGTAAGCAGGTCGCGCTCAGCCCGCGCCGCCTCCTGCTCCCTAGGCGTGCGAGGCGACCCGGGCTGTGGCGGGTGCACGTGTGCTGATGGGGAGACCGGTTGGCAGTGCCAGGTAATGGATGCGGGAGGCAGCTTTGGGGCTTCGGAAGCTCGCACTGCGCTGGGGTCCCCAGTTCAGGGCGCAAGGGCTGTAGTGACCCTGCCAGAGATATCGAGAACTCAGGATCTGCCACCCCCTGTCCCTCCCCATCCTCGGTGGTCTCGGACATTCGGGTGCAGCCTCATTGAGCAGTTGCGGCAGATAGGTTTATGAAAACAGGACTCCCCCTTTTGTCTATGACTGAGTCTTCTCTTTAAAATGTTTTCTCTTAATTAAACAAATTTAAAAAGGGGCACCTGGGCGGCTCAGTCAAGTTGAGCCTCCCACTGGATTTCAGCTCGGGTCCTCATCTCAGGGTCCTGAGTTCGGGCCCCAAGAGTTGGGCTCCACGCTGGCGGGAGCCTACTTTAAAAAATAAAAATTAAAAAATAAATACAGAAGAACACCCCTCCCCCCCCCACCGCACTACGGGGATTAACAGTTAAAGTACTACAGCCTTTTCACTTAGAGTTACCAGCTATCACAGGAGAACTCTTTGAAGAGAGATGGGTTTACATGAAGCTACTTCCAAAGCTTAAGCTTCAGGACTCTTCCAAAACCCGGTACCTAATTTTGTTATCATAACTTTGTGTATTTTTGTTTTTGTTTTTGTTTTTTTTTTAAGGGGGACCTATCTCAATTGAATAAGCTCCATACCCCACAAACCTGGACCTGCCTCTGGATTTGATCCTTTATGCTCAACCAGAGGCATGAAAAACCCACAGAGCAAATCCCAATCCTGGGTTAGGCAACTAATAATAACTGATTACTATTACCCTCTCTCAAGTGGGCTCTTGTCTTCTGCCATTTCCCTCCAGTCCTCCTCCTTCCTCTGATCTCTTCCTTTCTCTGTCCTGTCTCACCTGCTTTAGCTCTTCCCCTTCCACCCCCTGCCTTTCTGCAGTCTCCTCCCCTTCCCTGGGCTTGGGGGCTAGACATGCATCCAGTGGTGGGTGCTGGAATCAAAACACCTGCCTGCCTGAGATTTCAGGTTTATGCAACCCTTGTGTTCACGGTCATTCTAGTGTTTGTACACACACACACACACACACACACACACACACACTCATCCACAGGCCCTCATTGCGGGAGCCCAGCTGTTCGAATAATAACTAGAAATGAACATACACTTGCCCCTGTTTTTGGAGTCCACTTCTGGAGCATTTGTCTGTATATATTAACTGCCTCTGACAGCATGTGCCCAACAGCGTGACCCCAGGTGGAGGCAGAAAATTGTTTCAAATGCCTTGCTTAACCTCCGCACTGCGGCAAAGGCAGCTGGAACTCCCACCCCTTTAGCTCGGGAAGAAAGGGAGGGTGGGTGGGGCTGGAGGTGGTGTGCTTGGGAGAGGAGTGTAGGGGGGGATGTTGCAGATGTTCAGAGGAGATGAGGCCCGGCATTTGCCTATCTTCAGTTCTGCCCATTTTTCCGTGCTTGTCTTTCTGACAGCTACCTTGGCCCTTCTCTCTTCCAGAGACTTCCTCCTCTGCTGATAGCTCCTTCACCACCCACAGCCTGTGCAACAGTGTGAGACATACCAGGTTGCTAGAATAGAAATGAAGTATGACTGAGGAGGCGGAAGCCGGGCAATGACTTGGGTCCCTGGAACCTTTGTGTGGTGTCCAGGTGTCCTGAACATTTTGAATTTATTTGAAGTGGCTTTACCCCCATCCTTTCCTGCTTAGTAGTGAGGCATTCCAGAATGAGGTACTGCCCCTAAGAGAGCATCTTAGGGTAAAGATGGAGATGTGAGCCTCAAAGGTCCATAGATTACTGGAGCTGGAAGGTGCCTCAGGGGATAGTTATTCTGAACCCCTCGTTTTAGAGATGGGGGCACAGAGGCTCAGAGAGAGCAAGTAGCTTGCCTGGGATTATCCACTGGTAAAGTTTAGACCAGAACTCAAGGCTTTCGCTGTCCTGTCTTTTACCATATCTACCTTCTCCGTTCTTCCTCTTCTTTCACACTCACGTCTCCCTCCTGCCTGTTTCCTTTTCCCTGGTGTTGAGAGATGCCCCCCTTAAATTAGCTGACCAGGCCGGTTCTGCCTGTTGGCTTTGGCAGAGAACGTGATTCAGGGGCTCTGGCTGGCTTCGGGCATTGCAGCTCTATTTCTGGCCTAGCAGACTCCAGAGGGAGAAAGGGCTGAGGAGCGGTTGTGCTGAGGGTTTTGGGGAGGGAAGGGTTGGTTAGGGATCTGCTTGCTGGGGATTCTAGGCATGATACTGGGGGGGGGGGGGGCTGCTTGCCAACTGAACTCTTGGTCAGGGGTTGGGGATGGAGGGGCCTGCTTGCAATTAACCAACAGGTTCAAGGTTTGGGGAAAGCTGCTTGCTGGTGTGCCCTGACTGCAGGATTTGGGAAGGGGGGCTTTAGGGGGGGTCTGTTGAAGAGGAACCTTCAGACCAGAATTAGGAGCCTGCTTGCTGAAAGACTCTCAGTGCAGGGTTGAAGGGAGAGGGCCCTGCTTGTAGATGCATCTTCTCTTCCAGATTGGGGTCCTGCTTGCCAATGCATCCTCGGTTGGAAAATGGGGGCCTGCTTGCTGGGAAAGACCCTCAGCAGGGGGGGAGGGGCGGAATGGGGCCTGCTTGCAGATCGACCCCAGGGCTGTTATCCGACAATGTGCTTTTCCGCCCCCAGGAGGACGAGCAAGGGGATGAGAATAAGGCCCGAGGGAACTGGTCCAGCAAACTGGACTTCATCCTGTCCATGGTGGGGTACGCAGTGGGGCTGGGCAATGTCTGGAGGTTTCCCTACCTGGCCTTCCAGAACGGGGGAGGTATGGCTTTTCCGGTCTTTCCGCCTGCGGCGGGGGCGGGGTGGGCACCTGCGGGTTGGGGAGGCGCACAGAGCCCCGGCACTGGGCTCGGAGGGGAGACTCCAAGCAGCCTCCTCACGCTCCAGCCCCATCCCCAGTGGGCCTCAGTGCTGAGTCAGAGGGCAGGAGCCATGGTAACTGATTGGTGCTAGATCCAAGAGGCTTTTATCAGGGATGGAGCTCAGGGCAGAGGTGGGCCTCCGTGATCCCCCCCCACTGAAAGAGCTCGGGGGACCAGGTCCTGAGCCAAGCGGGCATTGACACAGGGGAGTTCAAACTCGAATTTAGCTGGTTAATATTCTGGTAGCAGCACACTCTGTGCACCCACACAGCAGTAACTGTGTGGTCCTGGACACCAAATTAAGGACAGTTTAAGATGATAACCTGGAAATCTGAGCCTACACGGGAGACTTTGGGAACGGGCATTTGAGTCATGCGGAATGCAGGCTGCAGGCGAACCACACGGTGTGAATGGAGAGATGCTGGGGGTCGTACTCTTGAAAACCTCTCAGAAGTACCCACGCACGTACGTCCTCTTGGGCACAAGCGGGGCAGCTTTTGACTTTAGCCAAATCGTTTGGCAAAAACCGGTTTTCGTTTCATTGGTCTTCACTGGGCGGAAGAAGCTGCTTTTGAAGGAAAACCATTTCTGAAATGGTGAGGATGGCACTTAGGGACACACCAGCGGCCAGGCCTCTAGAATCCCCTGTACCGCTTGTGTACCCACCATGGAGGAGGGACCTGGCACATTCAGGGGCCTCTTTGCTTGCCCTCTCCACCTTGAAGCGTCTTGACCAGCGGCTTGCCCACCCCCACATCGCCCAAAATGACAAGTTCCCCTCTCGGAACCAGGACTCCCTCCTAGGACCAAAGAGACCCTCACCCCATCAGGTTAGGGGTTTTGTTATTTTGTTTTCTCTTGGGTGGGCTCCAGACAGTAGACAGGGGCTGCGCCACGGGACAGAAAAATATGCCTTCTCCCCTCCAATTCCAAATGAGGACACACTGACAGGTACTTACGAGAACTGCAGATACTTTGCAACCAGAGATACCCTGGAAACAGAAGAACGTGTGCTGGCCGCACAAATGTAGGCACCCCAGCTGAGTTTCCACTTGGTTTTCTGCAAAAGTTCCAGCCCAGGGTGCAGGAAGTGGGCCGGAGATGCTGTAATAAGGTTTCCAGTGACAGGGAGCGGCTGGGTACACAAGATGGGACTAGGGAGGGAGTTCAGCTGGTGAAACTGCTCCCGTTTTGCTCCCCCCTTCCCCAGCCCAGGCATCTGCAAAGTGTGGTTCTGTGTCTGGCCAGGCAGTTCCAGGAGCTCCTTGTGGAGCCTTGCACGGGGAGGGGGAGGCAGACTTTTCCCGCACTGCGACTCTGCCCCCAGCCCGCGGCACTGGGTGGAGAGCTCGCTTTCTCCTTCTCAGGAGCAGAAGAGAAGGATTGCGTAACCCACATCTTTCTCAAAACCCCGTCAGGAGATGCTAGAGCAGGATCCCTGGTTTTACTCCCCATCAGTTCGAGGCCGCTGCTGGGGCCTTCCCTGCCTGGAGACGCCCTGGCGGGAAAGGTCCCTCTGCCAGACAGGAAGTTGGAAAGAGCGGACCAGAGAAAAATCAGCTTTCCTTCCATGGAGCACAGAGTTCTGGGCTCTGTTATCCCTGATGCCCAAATTGGCTTTGACCCATGCAACAGTCTTCATGGTCCAATCTTTTCAAGGATCATGGCTGCTTCCCACTGCCTTCCTGCACAATCTGAAAGAATCGTTGAAGGGGAAGAACCCCAGAGAACCTCCAGCAGTTTGTGGAGGTCTCCCCGCTACTACCGTCCTGATTGAGGGGGGGCGGCCTTCCAGGGAATAAAGAGATAAAGGGTTGACAACCTCAGGGAGCTCCCAGTCTAGATAATATACCAAGTAAATATTGTCAAATGCTTAGTGCCCGTGCCTGGGGAAGGTACTGTGGGAGGACAGAGAAGGGAGGCTTCTTGGAGGAGGAAGCATTTGAGTTGACCTTGAAGGACGGAAGGGACCTCTGTGTGGGGAAGGAAGTTGAGAAGTGCGTGGTGGCTGTGGTGGTGGGGAGAGGGATGTTCTAGCCACTTGTCTGGCAGAGCAGACCCAGCACCCTTGCCAGGAGGTGTGCAGGAAACTTGGGTTATCACACAGAAGGGCTCCTGGAATCTATCTTAGCAGATGTTAAGTCCTTGGACGGTAGAGCTGCCCTGAAGATTGTACCAAATCTGACCGGAGCAGGGAGTCAAAGGTGTGGATTTGTTGCCTGGTAGAAGAGCTTAATTTGGGGACATTGAAATGCTATGATAAGAAAAAGAAAAGAAGAGAAAAGAATAAAACCTAACCAGCACACAACCCCTAGTGACCCATTCAGTGGGAAATTGGGAAGAGGCGTGTGTTTATGGGGTACTCTCACACTTTGTAGAGGGGGGCTGTTAAATGTCCCGGGGTGCCTGTGGTTGAGCTGGAATGTCAAAGGTTTCCTGGAAAACGAGGGGGAGCCAGCTCCCACCCCAGAGGGCGAATGTAGTCCAAGCCAGCTTTGGTCTCCCAGGGCTCTCACTTCCCCCTGTCTCTTCCCAAGGTGCCTTCCTCATCCCCTACCTGATGATGCTGGCTCTGGCCGGGTTACCCATCTTCTTCCTAGAAGTGTCACTGGGCCAGTTTGCCAGCCAGGGACCAGTGTCTGTATGGAAAGCCATCCCGGCCCTACAAGGTGAGTCCACCCTGCCTTCCAGCTTTCTCAGCCCTATCCTGCTCTCTCTGGCACCACGCGGCCTCCAGGAGGGGGATCTGCTTTTGTGAACAGTAGAATTCACGTTTTCCTTTATTGATGAGTTCCACCTCTGGGACCCACTGAAGAATGGCCCAAGGTTGCCTCTGGCATTGTTCTGTTCCCAGCAGAATGCCTCAACGTCCCTGATAGACAGAGTCCACTCCACTGTTTGTGTATCCATCTGTAAAAGAGAGCCAAGACCAGCTCCCCACCCCGTGCCCAACTGTAAGAATTCCCTAGGATCTGGGATGGAATAAATCCCCGGAAATTTTGCTTCCGCAGGCTGTGGCATCGCGATGCTGATTATCTCCGTCCTAATAGCCATATACTACAATGTGATTATTTGCTACACACTTTTCTACCTGTTTGCCTCATTTGTGTCTGTGCTGCCCTGGGGCTCCTGCAACAACCCTTGGAACACACCAGAATGCAAAGATAAAACCAAACTTTTATTAGGTAAGTTTGGATATACCTACATTAAGTGGTGGGCACAGACATTAAAACAAACAGCCACATATACTTAATTCTAACATTTATTTTATTTTTTAAAAATATTTTTTTATTTATTTGAGAGAGAGAGTGTGTGAGAGAGAGAGAGAGCACAAACAGGGGGGAGGGGTAGGGGCAGAGGGAGAAGCAGACTCCCCGCTGAGCAGGGAGCCTGATGCAGGATTCGATCCCAGGACCCTGGGATCATGACCTGAGCCACAAAGGTGCCCCTAATTCTAACATTTTAAAGAGCTCGTGATTCAGAGGAGGAATAATCAAAATCTTGTTTGTTCATGAGTAACTGGAGTGTTTGCTAAAATGCAGATTTACAAGCCCACTGGATGGTCCGATACATTAGATTTGGGTGGGGTTGGGAAATTTGCATATTAGCAAGGTCTCCAGGTGATTCAATTTTTTTTTGCAAGGTACAAGTTGAAGCAATGGGGTCTTAGAGTCTAGGAGAGTAATGCATGTGATCCTGGGTCCACACTGAACAAAATACTGCTCAGTGCATGACATATCTATGAGAACAGCTGCTTGGCCTGAAGACCTCTGATAGAAATGTACATAATGCAGTGCCTAGAAATGGGGATGTCTGTCTGCGGGGAAGTCAGGGAGAGTTCCTGAAGGTCCCTTTCAGACCTGAAATCCCCTGGGGCTTGAAGGCTTAGGGGGAGCTGTCTGCTTGCTGGGTCAAAGGCCAGCAGGTGAAAGTGAAGGGGAGCAGAGCAGACTTGGGGGCAAGACCCTCTGGTCTAAATGACATCTCTGCCCCTGATAGTACATGGGTCTGGGTCAGGTAACTTCTCTCTCTGGATCTGCACTTTCGTCATTTGTCAAGTAGAAGTCATCATATTCTTTATTGTCCCCACCTCATGGGATGCTGTAAGCCTACAAGAAACAAAGGATATGGGAACCCTCCAGAAATTCAGGTGCCTCAGTCACCTGTGGTCTCTGGTCCTTTCGATGGGCGTCAATAAGCAAGTAGTTTCTTGTTTTCCCAGCATATCTGTTATTCCCCTTAAGCTCAGTCTGTGCTGAGGTCAGACTCCCGCAATCTCTACACGATGGGCTCTCAGTGTTGGCCTCCACACTGGCTCCTTTGCCCTCAGAGCCAGCACATTGCAGACCTGGGACATTATCCAGTCCTTCGAGTGTGCTAAGAGAGAAAGGTGAACTCTTCCCTCCCACAGCCCCTGAGAGACGCAGACCTGAAGGCAGAAACGTACACTGCAGCATGTTACACACACGTTTACGTACCCGCGTGCCATGACCCACCTCCGTGACCAACCTCCACCTAAAGAGGTTTTGAATAAGTCTGAAGAAGAGCTAAAACTAAAGACATGTGCCCATTAAATCCAAACCCTGTGTACCTGGAAGTGCTCGGGCGGGGGGGGGTTGTGGAGGTTCCCAGGTGTGTGGCTCACGGATGGTATGACCAAGAGTGAGTGTCCCTTAGACTCTCTGGGCATCTGTACGGTCTCCATGCAGATGGGTTCTTGGGTTAGGGCAGCAGTTCTCAGCCCAAGCTTCCACGCACCAGAATCACCCAGGGAACTGACAAATCAAAACATCACTTAGGGTCCACTTCTGACCAGTTAAATCAGACAACTGGGGATGGCATCTAGGACTCTGTAGTTTTAAAGTTCTCCAGGAACCAAAGAACCACTAGGTTGGCGTTTGCCCACACCCCTTCATTAGGGTGCCCTTAACCATTTTTGGAATGGAGTGCCCCACCTTCTTGCCCTGCAGTTTCTGCCAGCCCAGTGGTCACCTCGGCAAAGCTGCTCTCTGAGAGAATGACACTCGGTAGCCGTTCACAGGATCACAACCAAGAATTAGCTGCGGAAATGGTTTGCTAGAACATTTTCCAGCATGTAGGATCTAGAGTGCACAAATACCTCAAGGTCATCCCGGAGCCTTGCTTGTCCTTCCCAGATTGTGCCTGGGAGGGAAGTCACTTTTCAAAGGAGCACCTGCTGAAGATGGGCTGCTGGCATGATTCAGGCTCTGTGGGAAGTGCCCCTCGAGACTTCCATCAGAAGCCACGTGGGACATGGTGATCAGTGTCCTGCAGCTGTCCTCTAGGAGGGAGAGTAGTTCAGAAACAACATTCTCTTCAGCTGACAATATAGCACCTTAACACCTAATGATAATGGCTAGCATCACTTCCTACACACCAGGCACCATAGGTAACCCTTTTATGCATATTACCAACGTACAACAAGCACAAGCCAACACATGGCTTTATTATTTTTTCCATTTTGCAGATGAAAAAACTGGAGCTCAAGGTCATAGAGGTAGCTCTGTGGTAGACCTGGGGTTTGAACCCAAGTTTGTCTGCCTCCCAAGGCCACAGTCCGAAAGCACCAGCTAAATGCTCCCCCGTCTACAAAGCAGCTTCATAAATGATGTCTCTGCTCTTCCTAATAAGAGCCCTATGAGTTCCAAGGGGCCAGAGACATGATTACTATTTTGCAGGTGAGAAAGTGAACTTGGCTCAGAGAGTGGAAGTGATAGGCTGTAAGGTGAAAGATAGAACCAGCCCTGACATTTAGGTGTCAGGACTCCTGATTCTCTGCTTATCCAGGGTTCCTGAAGAGTCCATGCTCCAGCGGGTTCTGCTTCACCAGTCCTGGCAGAGTGACATCAGTCCATGTGCTCCCTGTTTGTAGCGGAGATTCTGTGGGGTAAAAAGAAAGCCTGGGTGAACAGTAGTTGACTTAGTAGTTCTATTTCTGGGGATCTATCTTAAGAGGGAAAATCAGAGCTACAGATAAGGATTATACATGATTGCTCACGGCAGCCTCATGTACAGTCTTGGAAAACACTAGGAGCAACCCAAAGTCAAGTAATTATTGAATAACCCCATGGTTCAAATAATTTATAGTACATCCATAGGATGAACTATTCTATAGTCATTGAACATGAATATTTCATAAAACATGGGGAACTCTTCATCCAAATACACAAGATGTATTACCAATTTAGGACCGTATTTTTTTTTTTTAAGATTTTATTTATTTGACAGAGAGACAGCCAGCAAGAGAGAGAACACAAGCAGGGGGAGTGGGAGAGGAAGAAGCAGGCTCCCAGCAGAGGAGCCTGATGTGGGGCTCGATCCCATAACGCTGGGATCATGCCCTGAGCCGAAGGCAGGCGCTTAACAACTGCACCACCCAGGCGCCCCCTAGGACCATATTTTCTTTTCTACCTTTTCTATGATAGATACATATTTACTTTATAGTCAGAGTATGTACATGTATATACACGTGTGTGTGTGTGTGTGTGTGTGTGTGTGTTCTTTTTGAAGCAAGCTGAGCGTGTTGACTGGGCCAGGTATGTGGGAGGGGCTGCCCCTGCTTTTGTGGAGTTTCCAGTCTGGCTCACGATAGCTCAGGAAACATTAAAGGCAGAGTAATGGCATTACACAGCCGAGTCCTAGTCGACTGGTACAACCCATAAAAACGATGCAAGGTCTGAGCAGAGATAGCAATAGACATTTTTCACTCTGGGTATTCCCTGGGAGCATACAGACAGGTTGGACAGATTTTTAGCTCATGCTTAGCAAGTACTTTACATTTTTTCCTTTTTTGTTTTTTTAAAGCAAGGGATCAGTCCCCATCTTTCTTTGTGCAGCCCCTCCCTCTGTTCTTCTCGGTGCTATCTGCACATGGGTGTGTTCCGTTACTGGGACCAGGCTAGCCCTTGTAGAAGTATTGGTCCTTCGGGGTCCTGGGCTGACTTCAAAAAGGCGATGATGGTCTGATTTGCAGAGACAGCGGCAGGTTTATGCCCCCACTGCTCTGATGGACAAGTCAGGAGTTCAGATGGTGAATATTCCAGACTCTTTCCCAAATGGCCATTCTGAGAGAGGCTTGCTTAGGAAATGGAAAAAAATCCCTTCCCCTAGTGCAGTGTTCCCCTAATAATCTCCAGGCTCAGCCTCTCCCCGTAACTGCCCGACCATGAGATAGCGTGCCACTGGTCGCAGGAGGAAAGGATTGGATGGCTCTCATTTACGTCCTTCAGTCCCGGCAAGAGGTGTCTGTCCCATGGCTGGCTCAGCATCACTGGGGTCCTATTGCTCCGGAGGCTCACCTCCCCCACAAGATGCCAGGACCCTCTAAACCACCCAGCCCTGGCTCTGTCCTTGAGTAGAGGCTAGGCTTGCAGCTTATTTCTAAGTTGTAGGTTATAAGAGAGACTGTCTTCCTTAGGAGGACTCAACCCTTCAGGTCTCTGTAATGGAGAACAGCTAACCCATGCCCTGACAAGGGAGATCAGCGACTGTTCTGTGAAATGTAGGAGCTGGCTGGGTCATTTCAAATGGGAACACCATAAATACCATTTCTATTTCTGGAATGGCTTCATTTTCATTATAAGTTTAATTAAATGATCCCTTTTCTCCCTAATCTTTCGTGTGCTTTCATTTATTAATAATTGCCCGAGTAAAGAGAATCCCATTCCAACAGCTTTCAATTTAGCGCGACCCTGATCGCTGTTCTTTGTTCGGCGTTGCTGGGCCGCTGAGTGTGGCCGACGCGGCCCACCGTTCTTCCCTCCGCCGGCCCACCTGAAGGCGCAGGGCGCTGGGAAGCACGCTCCTGCCACCCAGTGGTGGGAAGGGATACTGCAGGAGGCTTGAGGCTGCGGGGAGCCCGCCGCAGTGACGCAGGAATGGTGTGACCTTGCACTGCCGCGGCGAGCAGGGATCCAGAGACATCCAGAGCCGCTCTCTAGGGAAGCTGCCTCGCGTGATTCACAGTGCCAGTTCTGGAAGCGGTCGATGTGGCATTTGCCTGAATGTTAGCGATGTGTTCAGTCTTAAGGGATGGACGTACTTTTTGGCAGGAGTTCAGGAAAAAACTACTGTGCTTACTTACAAAGAAAGGGATGGAGGCGGTCTTCTATTGTCTTTATTCAGATCGCTGCTGGGGGAAACAAGCGCTTCCTCTGTAAATATTTGATAGTTACTAGGTCGGAATCCCTCTGGAACTCTGTCAGTTGATTAGACTAAAGAAGGTAATACAGACTAAGAGGGTAATTTGAGGACATTAAAAAGCAGTGGCTCTCAACCCTGGGAGATTTTTCAGGAGACATTTGATAATGTTTATAGATACTTGGGGTTGTCACAATGGGGATGGTGGGGTGGTGGCGGTGGTGGGTGGATGCCTCTGCCATCTAGTGGACAGAGGTCAGGGATGCTGCCAAATGCCCTGCAAAGCCCAGGACAGCTCCCAACGCAGAGAATTATCTGGCCCCAAAAGTCAGTAGTAACACCGTTGAAAACCCTGATCCAAAGAACTCATCAGAGGGAAGAGTTTCTTATAATTGTTATTTTTAACATTTTATCCGATATAATGAAGTATTCTGGGAGGATGGGGGGAGGCAGTAGGTGATTTATGGCTGGCAAGTAGCATTGTGGGAGAGGATGCTAAGTACTAGAGATGCCGACCCCATAGAAAGGTATAACAACGATGACTGAGTTACGGCTAAAATTGATAGAGTCCAGCGGTGCTCTGGGCATTGTGAGATTTTTTTTTTTTTCATCCACGATGTCACTTATTTTGACTTTTGCAACTATCTTGTGAGCTAGACACAACTATTATCAGACAGTGGAGGCTTGGACAGATAAAGGAACTCATCTAAACTCTCAGGGCAGGGGAGCCTCGGAACCCACCGCCTTACTCACTTTCCTTTTCTGCGGAGGGCATGCATTGAGAGTTAATGCACCAGACCCGGGTGGCCATGTGCTCTTTTGTTGTTGTTGTTGTTGTTGTTGTTGTTGTTGTTTGGTCCATGATATTTAAAAATAATTTGGTCTTCCAACATTTAAAAATGGAGAGGTTTCATGTAAATATCCAAATTTTCTGCGTCTTTTTCCAGAACACCTGGAAAAGGCATGACGCTGGTTGGCTGGAACATTCTCCAGTTTGCCAGAGTCCCCGCCTCCCCTTATTACCCTCCATTTTATGCCTTCATCATTTGTGTCACCAGCCTGCCTTCTGAAGGTGTTCGAGTCTATGGTCCCTGCTCTCGGCTTCATAGTAGAGTGGCTGAGAGCATGGCTTCCAGAGAGAGAGTGCTTGTTTGCCTCCAGGTTTTGCTGTGTGACCTTAACAAGCATCTGCTCTTCTCCATGCCTCAGTTACTTTATCTGCAGTATAGACAGTGGCAATACCTACCTGGTAGGGGTGATGTGAGGCCTAAATTAGTTGGTGCATATAAAGCACTTACAACAGTATCTGGTATGCTTCATGTAAGTGTTAGCCATTGTTACTGCTGCTGTTCACTCCTTTGTAAAATAGTATCTTTTAGGATAAAATAGTATCTTGGTGGACTCTACTTAAACTATCCGTCAAGTGCTCAGTATTTATAAAGCTGTCAGAGAGGCATTGTAATATGGTCAGAAAGACTTCAGCTTCTCCCTATTTAAAATGAGCATAATAGGGGCGCCGGGGTGGCTCGGTCGGTTGAGTGTCTGACTCTCGTTCTGGGCTCAGGTCATGATCTCACACTTGTGAGATCGAGCCCCGTGCTGGGTTCTGCACTGGGTGTAGAGCCTGCTTAAGATCCTCTCTCTCTCTCCTCTGCCCCTCCCTGTGCTCTCTCTCTCTCTCTCTCAAAAAAAAAATAAAATGAGTATAGTAATATACACCTCCCAGATTTGATGAGGATTTCACGGGTAAGCATTGTTGAAGTGTCCAGCACAGTGCCTGACATACTAAGAGCCACACGGTTAGTCACCTTTCCCCATCCCAGCTTAGGTCAGGCCTTCTCAGCCTCGACACTCTGGCCATTTTCATGGGATAATTCTCTGTGGTGAGGGGCTGTCCTGTGCATTGGAAGATGTTTAGCGGCATCCGTGGCCTCTACGCACTAGATGCCAGTAGCGCCCTGTACCCCAGCTATGACAACTCAAAACGTCTCCAGACATTGCCAAGTGTCCTCTGGGGCACAGATTCGTGCCCGGTTGAGAAGCACCATGTTAGGTCTTCCTGGAGGCTCACAAACACAAGGCGTGGTCGCCGCCCCCGCTGCCCCACGTGAGTGTGTGGCAAGCAGATGCCGTGTGTATCTTACGGCAGGTACCGTCTGTCGGTTTCAAGGTGAACTCCTTAGTAAGCTGTCTGTGGTAGTAGTCCTTCAGAAGCTTTGCGTATGTCTAATTAAATTTCAGATTGCAGATTTCGATTTTCAAATTTCAATTGCTGATTCACTTCTGCAAGCCATTTGCTTTCTTCAGAGTCATAAGGATCTGGGTTTGAATTCCAATTCTCTTTCTTATTGTCTGTGTGATTTGAGTAGAGTTACTCAACCTCATTGAACTTTTCCCTCGCTTTTTTAAAGTCTTTTTTTTTTTTTTGCATTTACTTATTTTTATTTGAGAGAGAGAGAGAGAGCAAGCAGGGGGAGGGGTAGAGGGAGAGGGAGAGAGAGACTCTCAAGGAGACTCCACGGTGAGCATGGAGCCTGACGTGGGGCTCAATCCGGTGAGCCTGAGATTGTGACCTGAGCCAAAATCAAGAGTCAGACACTGAACTGAGCCATGCAGGCGCACCGCCTCCCATCTTAAAAGTGGAGGTAATAGCACCTTCCACCGGGCTGTTGTGAACATTAATGAGATAACACATGCAGAACGCTTGGCACAGCTCTGGCCACATGGGGAGTGCTCCCAAAATGACAGCCTCTGGTATCAGCACGAGACACTGCTGTGGGTACCAGGGTCTCCTGTATGACGTGTGTGTATTTTCTGCACAGCTCTCACCGTGCTTCTGCTCCATCCTCTCTCGAACAGATTCCTGTGTCATCAGCGACCATCCCAAAATACAGATCAAGAACTCAACTTTCTGCATGACTGCCTATCCCAACTTGACAATGGTTAACTTCACCAGCCAGGCCAATAAGACATTTGTCAGTGGGAGTGAAGAGTATTTCAAGTAAGATTTTTTTTTTTAACTTTCTGAGGGAAACGCAGTGAATGAATGAATTTTCAAGTTGTCGTCTAGAAGTGCAGATGGCCCAAGGGATGGGTTGCTTCCCTCTGCACCTTCCCTACCTACTTGAGTGATTCGGAAGGAAGGTTCCTTCCCTGGTTGGGCTTCTGAGAGCAGATTGTTGGTCCTCGTGGCTCTGGAGAGTGGAGGTGACTGCATGCTCTTGGTGCTGCTGTCACTCCTGATGTCAGTGACAGAACACTGCAAAACCTTCAGCCAATGTGGTCAAAGCAGACCTTCAGTAAACTAGGTGTTGGGTTTTTTTTTTTTTTTCCCTTCCCTCTGAACTTGAGAAGGGAAGAGAGGCAAAAAGTAAAAAAAAAAAAACCAAGTCATCGTCAATGATTTAGTTTAAAGAACTATTTTTTTAAAAAACAGTTTGCCTTACTTTTGTACTTTCTACATCCATTTTTTCCAGTCTTTAAGGATTGAGGTTCAGAAATATGAGGAAATTCTCAGCCATCATAGGAAGATTTAATAAAGTTTATGGAATGATTTCTTAAGGTAGATGAATGTGGACAGAGTTCAATGAAGGGTAAATAAGAAACGTTCTCCCATTAAGCTTTATGTCAGGGTTTATAAACTCAGATGTGTCAGGGGCTTGGCAGGGAGGTTTTGAAGTATGAACAAGGCGATAGGGAATGGTGGGGAGTGTGGCAAACTGGAGAGCCTGTCTGCCACATGGGAGGGAGGCTGCTGCTACTCAGCTCCAAATGGTCGTTGTCTTGTGGGAAGGTGGGCCAGTGCTGCCAGAGCTTCCAATTTTATTTTATTTTATTTTATTTTATTTTATTTTATTTTATTTTATTTTATTTCATTTCATTTTATTTTATTTTATTTTTTAAAGATTTTATTTATTTATTTGAGAGAGAGAACCCAAGCACGGGGAGCAGCAGAGGAAGAGGAGAAGCAGGCTCCCCACTGAGCAGGGAGCCCGATGTGGGGCTCGATCCTGGGACCCTGGGATCATGACCCCAGCCAAAGGCAGATGCTGAACAGACTGAGCCACCCAGGTGCCCCTAGAGCTTCCATTTTATAAGAGGTTGGAAATAAAATCCAAATTTTTATGTGTCTCTCCCATTCTAAATGTTAGCAAACTAATTCTGATAAAGCACTGGGGCCAAGTAAAGTCCACGTCAATGGGCCCCTGGTTTGTGGCCTTTCCTTAGATGGTAAGAAGTGGTCATTAATATCCCCAGTAGTTCTCCCAATTGCCATTAATTCCTACTCTGGGTTTTCTCTTCTGTGTGCACTCAGAGGGTACATGGAACAGAGCCAAAGGGGGAGTGAGGCTGAATGATGACATAATTCTTTTTGAAGATAATGTAGCAGTGAGAGTGGCTCACCCTGCGTACTGGGAAGCTGAGTTTGACCTGGTGCTTAGATGAAATCTGATCACATCATCAATGTGGTTTGAATGATTTGTAGGTTGGCTTTTGGTGGTCTTTACTAATCCTCTAGGACCAGTCTTCATTTCTAAGAAGAAATGTTAGCCTTTTGAGAGGTCCCTTATTAAAGCAGGGTGCCCTTGACATGGCCAAGGTGCCATGGAACTGTTGCCTAAATGGTTTGCCCATGTAGGGAGTCGGACTCGGGGGAGAGCCTTTTCATTGCTTGGGAAACATGGTCCCTAAAGTTTAGGAGCTCAGGTCAGTTCCAACCTTAATCACTTTTACTCTTTTTTTTTTTTTTAAAGATTTTATTTATTTATTTGAGAGAGAGAAAGATCACGAGCAGGGGGAGAGGGAGAAGCAGACTCCCTGCTAAGCAGGGAGCCCAACTCGGTGCTCATGACCTGAGCCAAAGGCAGATGCTTAACTGACTTAACCCAGGCGCCCCACTTTTACTCAACTCTTGAGCCCCAGTTGCTGCAGGGGTGGAGACAGAAAGGAGTGGGTCTGTTCTAAAACACATGGCTGTGCACTGCCCACAGCCTCCCCAGTGCATGCTCACGAGCGGGCTGGAGGGCACTGTTGCCAGCGAGGCCAGGAGTGGTGCCACCTTCACGTCCCTCTGCAGGTCAGAACATTCTGGGCTGACGTTTCTGCAGTCCCGTGGAGTGTGGATTCCGGCCGGCCCTTTGTTGAGGTCACAGAAGAGCACCCAGCTACAAGCACAGCGCTTACATCCAGGATGCAGGAGTTGGTCATTGCAGAGCTGAAGGGATTGTCTGAGGCACCACTCCGCGTCCCTATGACTACCTCCTGTCCCCAGGAGTGCGGCTGCCTGCATGCCTGCCTGCCCTGCGGCCAGGCTATAAGCTACCGCCGGGGGTGTGGGGGCTGCCAGGCAGGCCAGGGCTTCTGGAGCAGAAACACAGATGACCAGCAGCCCCCTTCTGTTTGCGTGTTCTCAGTCTTTGACTACATTCCTTGAATAAGGGCCAGCCAGCCCTGCTTTTCCATTTCAGCCAACCTCGGCCGGCGGACGTGCCCAACGCAACTGGAACTAAAGTACAGAGCAGCAGTTTTAGTCATTGAGCCTAGTGACTCTGTTTTTTACATTGAGAATTATGCAAATACAATTGGAATACAGCCTCATGAAAGAGTAGAACACTACAGAAAAAGACACAAAAATCGTCCTTGACAGTTCAGAGTTCCTATTAGTGGTGTGTCCTTATAGAAAGACGTCAGCCTTGGGACTGCCTGTTGGCAGGCTGGGCTGGGACCCCCAACGCTGTTGGACATGTCACACTTGTCCTGGGGCAGGTCCGGATGCCAGTGGAGCTGAGAGGCTGCCCAGGGACACGAGAGGCTTCCCAGCACATAATTAGGAACCGGGTAAATCCAGCTGGCCTTTTTGCAGACAGCTGTGGACTCGAACCCAGATCAGAGCATCCCTCACCCTGATCTCCTAAGGTCCCTAACTGGGAGGGTGAGGAGGGCTGGGGTTTATTCAAGGCTCCTGGCTCTGCAGGGAGATGAAACCTGCAGACCGTCACTTCCCTCCCTCCTCATTCCCCTCCCTGCTTTCTCTTTCCAACTCTTAGGTACTTTGTGCTGAAGATTTCTGCTGGAATTGAATATCCTGGGGAGATCAGGTGGCCACTAGCCTTCTGCCTCTTCCTGGCTTGGGTGATTGTGTATGCGTCCCTGGCAAAAGGAATCAAGACTTCAGGAAAAGTAAGAACTTGTATTTAACAACAACAACAACAAAATCTCTGGGACCCCCAGGGATGGTTGTGTCTTGGAGCCACAAAAGAGCCCTGGAAAGAGAGTCAGGATACATGCGGGTAATTCTGACTCTGACCCTGAGTGGCTCTGGGGCCTTGGGCAAGTGACTTCACTTCTGTCTGTAAAACGGGATAATAACACCTTCCTTTCAGGGCTGTTTTTTTTTTTAATGCAACTTTTTTTTTTTTAAGATTTTATTTATTTATTTGATAGAGAGAGGCAGCGAGAGAGGGAACACAAGCAAGGGGAGTGGGAGAGGGAGAAGCAGGCTTCCTGCCAAGCACGGAGCCCGATGCGGGGCTCGATCCCAGGACCCTGGGATCATGACCTGAGCCAAAGGCAGATGCTTAACGGCTAAGCCACCCAGGTGCCCCTCAGGGCTGTTTTGGGGACCAAATGAGACAGATGCACACAGAACTCCCGAGGGACCGTGTGGGTCCTGAGTAGCTTCCTTCCTCCCCTGTCGGGGGCTGCCACACCATTCAGCAGAGGGGACCCATGTCCTGTGATTCGGTCGCTCTCCCTATGCTCCTTCTGGCTTTTTGCTTCGTGGTCTGGCCGCCAGTCATTAATTGCTTCTGCCGAGAAGCTGGAAAAAAGACCAAAATTGTGAGTTGGATTCCTTCTCATCACTCCCACCACCATGTTCTGGACTTTTCACGCCCTTTTTGCAGCCGCCCAGCCCAACAATTTTCCACTTCACGTGCCCAAAGCCCTACATGGTGGTGGTCCTGCCAGTGGGACTTTGGTTGAGTAAAGACTTGGCCACTCTTGCTGAGCAGTTGCTAGGCTCGCCCTTTGGACAGGTTGGAATTCCCACCCCAGGCTCCATTCCAAGGCACAGAAAACAAGGAGTCCGGGAAAGCTCAGGGCACACTGGACGTTCTTGTAAGGGTCACACTGTTTCCCTCATCTTCCTGCTGCTTTAGAGAAACCCCTTAAACAGTTAACCTGTCACTTGATGATAACCACTATTATTTAATCATCCTAAGACTCATTTGCGTGGCTCAGGATGAAACCCAAGATGTCTTTCAGGCCCAAGGAATGAGTGTGATGGTGGTGGACTCAGACCAGAGGTTGTGGGGTTGATTTGGTCTAGGTGTTCCAGCCAGGGCTCACTGTGGAAGGGTCTCAAGGACATACAGGTCTGTACCACCTCCCACCTCCCAGGTGGGCTCCATTTCCCCGCCAGGTGCCCAAACCTGGCACCCATCAGCACAGAGCTGTCTGTCCTCTCCCTGGGCACATGGTCACGCTCACAGGTGCCTTTGGATAACAACTCTTTCTGCTGCCCGCCCTGTAATCTGGAGCCACAGGGACTTGGGCTCCAGCAGGATCGTCAGGATTACAAGGGGCCGGGGGTGCCCCTCAAATCACATAAGGTTGGGGGAGAAGCAGCCTGGGGGTGAGGAGCTGGGTTCTAGTCCAGGGCTTCCCCTGGGCTTTGGTGTGTAGGAACATCTCTACCTGGGCCATGAAACCTGGCTGAGCTTCTGATTTGCTCTTAGCTTTTATCTGTTTTTCTGCTACAATGAAAAGCAAATTTTCCTTGATCCTCACTATTGCGGAAGTCTCCCCATTTCTAAAGTAAAGGCAGTCAGGCTGGGTGATGCCTAAGATGCTGTAGCTCCAGCATTATTCTGTCTGAACACTTGCTGGGTCAGCTGATCTTAGTTTTCCTCTCCAGCCTCAGTTTCCCCTTTGTAAAATGAGAGCTGGGATCAGGTGACCCCTAAGGAGCCTGCTGGCTCGGAATGAGTGGTTAAGACTAGATTGTTTTCCTAAGGCAGCAGGAAGATGGGGGAAATGTTGAGATGACCCTTACAACAACGGCCCGTGTGTCCTGAGGTTCCTGGACTCCTTGCCTTCTGTGGTTTGGAGCCCAGCCAAGTGCTTGCTTGGCAAGAGTGGCCAAGGATTTGCGCAAACAGATCTCGCCGGCAGGATCGTCACTTACAACTCGAGATAGAGACAGGGCAACCTTGACCATGATTGACGTGGCCAGGTAGGTCTCTAGCAGACAGGTCTCCCAGCAGGATAGGCTAGAGGGGTGACTGCAGGAGAGGAGGTGGTAGGTAAGGAGGGGAAGGATGGCCTGCTGGCTCTAGAGTTAGGGCAGTCTGAGTTCAAATCCTGCCTTTATTGCTTTCTCATTGTAAAACTCAGGGCAAACTATTTGACCCACGGAGCCTCAGTTTCTGCATCTGTAAACTGGGAATAACAGTATATACCACATAGGATCTGTATAGGGATTAAATGAGATCAGCCACGTACAATACCCGGCATATGGTCCGTTCTTCACTAGCATTAGCTTTTCTCATGTTTGTGATGATGAACGACTGATGTATTGGGTGGGCACTGCGCCACTCTGACATCTTGAGAGCAGTGGCTCTAGTGGGGAAATGGGGAGAGAAAGGGAGCTCTGTTGAACACTGTGTGCCCAGCACCGTGGTAACAGGGATGTATGCATCAGTTCATCCATCTGCACAACAGTCTGCCAAGTAAGCACATTTGTTCCCATTTTGTAGATACGGAAGATGACACACATCAGGGTAGAGCAAATTACCCGAGGTCACACAGCTTTTAAGTGGCAGTGGTGGGATTTGAACCTAGGCCTATTGCCCTTTAAAGCCTGGACTCCTTCCACTACATGACATTCTTTCCCCAGGAGGGGCTGTTAAGAAGAGATGAAAATGAGGAGCTGTGGAGGCATTGTTTGCACAGGGGGGAGGAAAGTCCCCCCACGGGGAGCCAGCACCCTGGCATTCCTACCCCATCTCTGCACCACCAGCTGTCATTGCCAGGTGGGCAAGTCACAGGAGGCACTGGGGCCTCATTTTCCACATCTACAAACTCAAGGGTTAGAAGGAATGTTCTCTAAGACTCTTTTAGCTTTATTAGTCCATGATTTTTTAGGACAGTGTTACAGCTAGTTCTTTCTATTGATTTAGGATTTAATTCTTGGTGCTAGATTTTACAGGCTTCTGGTATGGGGACTTTTAAGGAGCCCTGGGCAGGTAAGCTTTTCTTTTAGATCTGCTAACTTATCATCCTGCTTCATTGAGAAGGGTTGCCAACTAAGGATCAATGATCAATTTTTTTTTTTTTTTAATGAGGAATGCCACCAGAAATAATGAATCACAATTTGTTATCTTGCCCTGGGGTGTGCAGACATTGATCACGGAGCCATTGTTTGGAAGCCAAGGTGAATGCGTGGCTGAAACTCCTCATTAGGAAAGGCTCCTTTGTGATTGAAATCCCATGATGGCCGTCAGATTGCCATTTCTGAGCAGCAAGGATACCCACCTTCTCCTGCAGCAAGATGAGCTCAGTTCCTCTTGTGTGGGGCCCTAGGAGACGAGAATGGCCGGTTGCTTCCTATGAGACCTCAGTCTAGAATTCCAGGGGCAGGGGTGACCAGCAGGCCGCCTGAAGGTCAGACCCAGCCCGTCTGAGCTCAGGGCCCACTCTGCCTGAGCATTATGGCAACAACACAAAGCTAACCTAATTAGCTAGCTCAGGCTGCTGGGACCTTACCTTACCACCTGTTCGGAGCTCCCACTGTGAGGAGGATGCTGCCACGTGTCAGGCCGGCAGGCTCACATCAACTAGTCACTGTCACTCCTGCCAAGTAGACCTCATTACTGTTCGAGCTTGATTCCTCTGACATTACATCCTGAAACGAGCACATTCTGAAGGCCCCCCTCCCCGAGCCCCCCAACACAAGCTGTGCACGGAATTCTCCAGGTACACCCGACTCGCATTTGAATATAAATGCCCAGGATTTATACACCAAACCGTGGTCCCTTTCAGTTCATCACGTCACCACCCACAAAGTGAGCGCATCGTCCCACACACCAGGGCCTGGACCTGGGTGAGGCAGGCAAACGCCTAGGGTGGCAAAGTTTAAGGAGACGCTCCCTCTTAGGCTCCTGCAAGTGTGGGGTCAGCCCCTGAGAGTGAGTGCCCCCTTCAGTGTGGCCCCCTTAGAGCCTCACTCACTGCACCCTAGTCCCAGCTCTGCCTTGCTCATTTCTGATCACGTGGCCTGCAGGGTGGCCTTGCTGGGAGGAGCAGAGGCTTTGGAATTAGAAAGCTTTGGGTTTGGATCTCGGCTCCAGCTGGGAGACCTTGAGTGAGCTGATGCTTCACCCCTTGTGACATGCGTAATTGGAGTCTCAGTTTCCTCTTCTGCAAAATGGGACTACTCACAGCTGATCCATAGAAGGCGCTCCAGAAGCGGCTGCGTGCAAACAGGCTCTAGTAGGTGGATGAGAACAGGTGTCCCAGCTGGGGAGACTGGTGCCATGCAGGTGGTTTTCTTCTGCTGGTCCCCTGCTCCCTGGGTCACCTCTTCTCCCTTGGCTCCTCCCATCCTCACTTCCTACCAGCCCCCATGATCAGGAGGTGAAAAGGATATTCCTTCATTTGTCACCTGCCCTACTGTCTTGTTGGGGTGGGGAGGTCAGACTGGTCAGGATCTTCTCCCCCTCCCAGCTCCCTCCCACAGCCAGGAGGACAACCCCGGGGCTGTCCTGGGGTGGTGAATTTCTCCTGAGATGTCAAATGCCTTTGGGTTTCACAATGTCTCTGTGCCGAAGGACTTTGCTTCAAGGGAAAGAGAGGTGGGTTTGGTGGGGGGGAGGGGGCTGCCCTCCCCCACAGCCCCTGGCAATCACGTTCCCTGACCAGTGGCGTAGCAGTGCAGAGAAAGGAGACCTGCCTGTCCCTGCTCGGTAGCCAGAAAGAAAGACTTGACCTTGATGGTAGGTGGGGTTTAGAGGAAGAAATGGCCCCTCCTGTTTCCTTAACTTGCAGCCTGGCGCAGTGGGGACTCTACCCTTTCAGCTGCTGAGGCCACGCCCGTTGGGCGTATCCCTGACCCCTCTCTCGTTCCACATTGTGTCGTCAGGAACTTCTGTCACTCTTCCAGCAAAAGCATATCCCTGGTTGGAGGTGTCACTGTCCCTTGTCAGGAGTACAGTCCGGCCTCCTACCTGCTGTCCCTGCTTCTCCTCTTGCGCCCCTGCAGTATACCCCCAGCAGAGCAACCCATGCCCGCTGAAATGTCAGATCCTGTCACCCCTCTGCCCAAACCGCTGCATAGCTCCCTACGTCCCACAGAAAAGGCCACACAAGGCTCGACATGATCTGTTCTCCACCCCCCCCACCTCTCTGCCTTCCTCTCCTACCTGTGCTCCCGCCAGCCACACTGGCCTCCTCCTTGCTCTTACTACAAGTCAGGAACACTCTCTCCTTAGGGCCTTTACGCCAGCGGTTCCCTCTGTCTGGACTGTTCTCCCACATATCCAGTTGGGTCACTCTCACTTCCTTCAAGTCTTGGCCAACTCGTCAATGAGGCCTTCTTCCCTGTCTGCCCTAGTTATCTTCCAAACCGCCCTCCCCAGCATGCCCTACCCCCCTTTACCCTGCTCTACTTTCTCTGCTTCCCAGTGCACTCGTCACCTTCTAATAGGCCACGGATAATATGATTATGACCACTACTGGCTGTCTACGTCCCTAGCTAGAATGTCAGCTATTTGAGAGCAAGCGTCTTTGCTGTGTTTACTGATATACCCAAATGCTTAATGAAATGACCCCAAGAGTTATATCTTAGTCTCAATCCTAACCTTCCCTCCACCCACCTCTGCAAGTCCCTGAATCAGTCCTCGTCCCCTGAAAACCCAGAGCCTGCCAATCACTGCCATTCTAGAGCCTCCTGCCAGGCCCTGGGGTCTGGGCGGCCAGTGTGTGGTGGCACCGTGTCTCCCTCCCAAGGGACGGGTGTTCTAGGCACCCCAGGAGGGAAGGCAGCAGGTGGGAATGTGGGAATGGGGGGCTCTGAGCCCACAGTGCTTGACCACCTCAAGGATCAGAGAGGGTTTGGGGAGAGCCGAGCCTCATCCTTGTAAGGTTCTTTGATGCACATTAGGGTTTCAACTACCCTGTGAGCAGAGGGCTGTCAGTGTTATTACCTTAAGGACTGGCGAATCCCGGGCAAGACTAATGTGGCGTTTCTGTTGCCAGTGCCCCCAGACCTGTCCCATCTTGTGTGAATTGTGGCAGTGTACTCCTCCAAGAGTCCCGCGAGGAATATGCTGTCATTATCGCCACTTTGCAGGTGTGGACACTGAGACTCAGAGAAGTGAAGTCGTTTCACGAGTGGCCCAACTCATAAGTGACGGGCCTGGGATTTGAACTCAAGCGTGTAGGCCAGCGTCCTGATCCCAAGCTCTTTCTTTACCCAGATGTTTGATTGACAGATAAATCCCATCCAACCACAGTCCCCAAGTTCTGCTGATGTTCCTTCCCAAATGTGCCTTGACTCTGGGCCCTCCCAGGAGGGAATCCAGGAGCATCCAGAAACCAGAATCCAGGAGCGTCCTTTGATCGGCATTCAAGGCCTCCCATGGTGTGCCCAAATCGCAGTAGCTCCCTATTTCCCAGAGAAAAGACCCATGCCCCCAGGGCCCCCATCACCCTTAGCCTCCACGCTATGCCAGCCTAATAGTGGGTCATGAGACCCTCACCCGCGTGCCTTGCCCACTTTCCTCCTCCACCTGCCACTCCCCCCCCTCCCTTAAGTTGTCCTTGGCCTCTAAATCCGGCTCAGGGGTCATCCCCCTGAATCTTAGCAAACTTGCAGGTTGAGTAGTGCAACGCCCCCCTGGACTTCACAGTGTCCCGGGTGCGACGGCGTGGCCCGTGAAGCAGACATCGTCTCTGGATCCTCCGGGTTCTGAATCCCTTCATCTTTATGCATCTAACACCTGGCACAGCCAGGTTCATAGCAGACTGCCAATAAATGCTTGTTGAGCTTGACCGCATTGAACGGCCATCTACTATCAATCAGGCTATGCTAGTGGCTCATTAATCCACACTATTATTTTTTTAAGAAAGGTGTCATCATGCCCAGTGTACAGAGGCAGAAGCAGACTCAGAGAGCTTATTAGCTCGTCGAAGGTCTCACGGCTCCTCAGTGCCAGATGTGTGGTTTCATTTGAACTTAAGTGTTTCTTTTATTATTATTATTCTTTTAAAGATTTTATTTACTTTAGAGAGAGAGAGTAAGCAGGGGGAGAGGGAGAGAGAATCTCAAGCAGACTCCCCACTGAGCACAGAGCCCGATGCAGAGCTCGATCCCACCACCCTGAGATCATGACCCGAGCCAAAATCGAGAGTTGAACGCTTAACCACCTGCGCCACCCAGGCAGCCCTGAACTTCAATGTGTCTAAGATCATGGTCTTTGCACCTCGCCGGGCTGTGTCTGTATACACAAGGATGGAAAGCTTAAGCTAAAAGATTCATCTCTAATGGTGGATGTGGGGTCCTCAAGCAGAGGGTGGGGTCGGAGCTGGGGAAGAGGGAGGCACGTAGCTTTCTTCCCTGGGTAGTTCCTCAGGGAGTTGTCTTCTTAGCAGCCTTCGCACTGCTGCCGACTCACCCACAGCCTTGGCTATCGCCCCACGGACTTTATTTCCGGTTCTCCCTGCTCTTGGGTCCCATGGCCTGCCCTGCGTCCCCAGCCCTGGCAGAGTCTGGGGGGATCCACCCGGATGTCCCCACATCGGGAGCTTGTGTCCAGGTGGCCGATCGCAGTCTACCTCTGTGGGTGCCTCTGCGCGCGGGCACACCCCGCTGCTGTTCCCACTCGCTCTTCCGGATGGCTCTTGCAGGTGGTGTACTTCACAGCCACGTTCCCCTACGTCGTGCTCGTGATTCTCCTCATCCGCGGAGTGACCTTGCCCGGGGCCGGCGCTGGGATCTGGTACTTCATCACGCCTAAGTGGGAGAAACTCACGGATGCCACGGTGCGCTTCTGCTTTCATTTACACCCTGGGGATGAGTCCCGCTCTGGGACAGCTGGACAAGAGGGGTCAGACTTCCTCCCGTGGGGTGGCTCGCTGTTGGTCACTTTTCCAAGGTCCTGATGACCTTGGGCCGTCGTGCACTCAGGAAATCTTTCATGAGAGGTGGGCAGCTGGGGGTGTTCTGACTCCTGGAGTAGGGGTCCCACGTTGCGGTCCTACCTCCGGGGCTGCTGTGCAGGCTGAAATGAAGAATGCCATCCCCGTATTCCTAGCATCAGGCCCCCTCACGCCACTCATCTGGTACTAACTATAGTGTGTTGGGAATGGAGTTTTGCTGGTGGAAAATAACAGCACAAACCACAGCAGTTATCACTGAAAGGGCTCAGACGCATCTGCGGACTTGTGGCGCACCAGCCCGGGGCGAGCACGCCCTGTACTGCCTCTTTGCCTCTCTGCGCAGGCGTATCTTACTTTAAAATTCCCAGTCCCCAAACCTCCCAAGGAGGGGTTCTTTAATACGTGAATTTTCTCACCTTAAAGAAAAACTCGCTTTTACAGAGTACATTGAGAACACGTAGCTTGGATTGGGTTTGACTGCACGTAACGGACAATCCCAGATAATGACAGCGTGAACAAGAGAAAAGTTTATTTCCCACGTGTGCACAGAAGCGGCCCCGGGGTCCATAGTGAAGCATTCCACGTAGTGAAGGCTCCACAGGGTCCCAAGATCCCGTCTTTCCGTCCTCAGTCACTCGCTTCTATATAGTTGCCAGACGTCCTGCCATCATATCAGCATTCCGGGGAGCACAGGGGTGAGGAAAGAGGTGGACATAGGTCCTACCCACCCCTTCTTTGAAAAAGGAGAATTCCCAGAAGTCCCACATTGCACGTGATTTTCATATCATGGGTCAGAAACTAGATCACGTGATCATCCTCTCCCAGCCGCTCTTGCCCTTGATGCTGGGAGGCGGTCCTTGCGCTGGACGAAGGGCTGCCTTCACAGAAAACCGTGGCTTTGTTACTGAGGAGTCTGGGAGAACAGATGTTGGGGCAGGCACAGACTTGCCAGCACACAGCACGCTCTTGAACTTTCTCTGTGCATATTATAAGTACGATTTTAAAACTGGATTTAATTTATAAAAACGATGGGAGGTCTATTCTACAAATCATATAAATCTCTAGCGCTAACCCCTGAGTGGCCTTCTGAAGCCTTACGAGGACAATGCAGAGAAATCACCAAGAGAACCAAGAGGCATTGCCAGCCAAGTTCAAGAAGGATGTGGCAGTGTAAGAACCACTGTGGGATGGTGGTCGTGCTTGGGGGGGGGGGGACTGTAGAACTTCAGATGGTTAATAGCGGCTGACATCTGTAAGAATGTCCATCTAAACAGATCTTTATCTTGTATCCATGACTGTATTTTGCTGTTGCCTTTTGAGAGTGTATGCAGCAAAAGAAAGGGCTCTCCCCCTTCTGCTCAGCTTTCTACACAGCAGGACGTGGAAGCATGAAATGTGTGTAGTTTGAGTTCCTCACGTTTGCTTAGAATTGAGCAGGTAATTTCCTGCCCTTTTGGTTTCCAGCACAAATGATGTATGTGGGTGCTAAAGTCAGCTTTCTCCGGACTGCCTTTCCCCTGGGGAGGTGATGTGGTGCTGGGCGGGGGAGACGCCTCTCCCCTGGGCCAGCCTCCTTCAGTGACCCCGGATCTTCTCCCCTTTGGCCTCCCAGGTCTGGAAGGATGCTGCCACTCAGATTTTCTTCTCTTTGTCTGCCGCATGGGGAGGCCTGATCACACTCTCTTCTTACAACAAATTCCACAACAATTGCTACAGGTACGTGGGGTCACTTGATATCCCCGAGACAGCTGGTGAGTGGGAATGAGAGCTGGGGACAGATCAACGGACTGAGTCAGCAGACACCGAAGGCCACATCCTCATGCTTACCCTGCAGCAGAGCCAGAGGGTTGCCTCTGGCAGAGGGGAAGCCACCTGCTAGGGCCTAGCTGCTGACTTCTGGTGGCGTGGACCCCTGCTTGCAGGGCTGTCTCTGACACATGGGCTCAGTGGCTCTTTACGGGATGGAGCTGAGCCTCTCCTGAGTGTGCTGTGCTGCTGGCTGTGTCCTGGGATAGTCACGTGTGAGCTATGGAGGTAGTCAGGTGGTAGTCTCCGAAGTATGGTCACCGTCACTTGGCAAGTATTTTTCTAGAGACCTGTATAAGAAAAGTAGCAAGGTACGGTGGGGGAAAGAGAACTCTGTTGATGGATATGTTAACTAATGGAAGTATTAGTAGATGTGGTGGGGACCCTTTCATAGTACGTATGTGCATCAAATCATCGGGTTGTATGCTTTAAATATATTATAGTTTGTATTCATTATTATACCTCGGTAAAGCTGAAAAAACAATGCAAAATTTGAGTCCCTTTCCAGATTTGCTAATCAGAATGTCTGGAGGTGGGGTGGGCCCAGGAATCTACATGTCCATGGGATCCTCGGAAGATTCTGATACATGGTGAGAGTGAGAACATTTGGATGGTGTGATATTAGACCAGGGCCTCTGCAACCCCAAAGACCTCCACCTGGGAGAGCCTGACAGCTCCTGGAGGAGGTGACATCTGAAAGTTAAATACATCTAGGCAAGCAATAAGAAAATAAGGTCCATTTTCCTGGAGAGCTGATTCAAAATAGGAAGGAAAGAAGGGAGGGAGAAAAGGAGGGAGGGAAGAAGGAAGGAAGAAGAGAGAGAAGAAAGGAAGGAAGGAAAGGGGGGGAAGGAAAGAAGGAGGAAAGAAGGAAGGAAGGAAGAAAAGACAAAGAAAGAGAAGGGAAGGAAGGAAAGAAGAGAGAGAGAAAGAAAGAAAGAAAAAGAAAGAGAGAGTGCCCAGAGTGAGATGGACTTGGATTATGACTTCACCATTTACTAAATCTCGAGGTGTGGGCAAAATACTTCGCTTCTCTGAGCCTCTTTCCTCTCATCTGTAAAATGCAGCTGATGGTATTTTGTGGAGAGGTGAGAGCCATGTACTTCACACGTAGTAGGCACTCGATGACAGCTGCCGTTGTTATTATGATAACGTATGAGCTATTTGGTGAACGGAGAGGAACAGATTATAGTTAAGCTGTGGCCGGAGCGGGGATGGCTCCATAGAGGTGAGATCTCTGCGGGACCACGTTCTAGCAGGTGCAGGGGAGGCGGGAGTGTACGTCACGGGGCGGAACAGCCAGAGGTGGGCGGGAGTGATGGAGATGTGGGTGGGAGCAGGTCCGGGGACTGGAGCAGAAGGTCGAGGCTAGAAGGAAACCGGCCGGAGCTCGGCTGAGGCCAGGCTGGAGAGAGCCTGTGTACGAGCTTGCGAGGGCTGCCGGAACAAGGATCACAGAGCGTGCGGCCTAAACAACAGAAATTAATTTTCGCACAGTTCTGGAGACTGGAAGTCCAAGATTGAGGTGTTGGCAGGGTTGATTTCTTCTGAGTCTTCTCTCCTTGGCTGTATGGCCATCTCCTCCCTGCGTCTTCACGCGGTCTTCCCTCTGCGTGTGGATCTGTGTCCTCATCGCCTCTCCTTGCAAGGACACCAGTGATATGGGATGAGGACGCACCCTGATGACTTCTTTTTAATTTAATTCCCTGTGTAAAGACCCTGTCTCCAAACACAGTCACATTCTGAGGTACTGGGGGATTAGAACTTCAGCATAGGAATTCGGGGGCACACAATTCAGCCCATAACAGCTGGAATGTCAGCGAAGGTGTGTGAACTTCTTTGGTCATGGCTGCTCATTAATTTATGACCCAGGGACTGGTCTGAATGCAGGTTGAGCGGGACGCGTTGCTCCGCACTTTGGTAGAAAGGAGGCTCTGTAGTGTGGCAGAAGGAACACGGAGCTGGGCAGGGAGTCTGGATTCAAATCCTGACCCATCATGAATGAACCCATTTCCTCCTTCTGTGCCTCAGTTTCCTCATCAGTAAGCTAAGAGGCCAGACAAGGTGGGTTGTTTACTTAGCACAGGCTCTGGGCCAGGCTCTGCACACAACCACCTGTGAGAAAGGCGGGGTCATTGACACCATTTAAAATCATAGTGGAAAGAAGTGACTTGCTCAAGGTCATACTGCCAGTGGGTGGGAGGATCAGGATTTGAATTGCCTCTGAGGCTCCGTCTGGCTTGACCTCTCTTCCCAGTCTAGGTTGGCCAGACAGGCAGGCTGGGGAACCGCAGCTGTACCAGTAGAGGGCGCCAGGGTGAAGACAGAGGGCTGGTCTCACCTGCCTCACCCCCTGGGCTTCTGTGTGCTCCAAATCCAGGCTGTCCTCAAACCTTGGTGGCCTTTCATGGTCCCGCCGCCTCCTCTTCTCTCATATGTGGTACCTATCCAGGAGTCCTTGAAAGGCTCCAAACCCTCCGTTTCTGCTCTGATGGACAGTCCTGCCTCTGCCACTTTGATGAGAGGAGCCCTGGCTCTAGAGCACATGGGGCTAGAGCTCTGTCTGACCCAGAGGCCCCGGGAACAGGGCAGTTAGGAGAAATGTTTTTGAGCCTTTTGGATTTAGAAAATCGACCCAAGGGGGTCCTTGGTCAGGACAGTGAAAACATGTTTAGAAATGGACATGAACACATATACACGTGTGCATACGAACACACAGGCACGTTTTATGTGTGCTTCCCCTTGTCCCTTCCGACTCGCGAAGCACACCTAATGGCAAACTCTTGTCTCCTCCCCCCAGGGACACTCTCATTGTAACCTGCACCAACAGTGCCACGAGCATCTTTGCCGGCTTCGTCATCTTCTCGGTTATTGGCTTCATGGCCAATGAACGCAAGGTCAACATCGAGAACGTGGCGGACCAAGGTACGGTCACCTCATGAGCTCCTGACCTATGCTATCTTGGGACGCTGGCCTTCTGGAATAGCCGCAGGGGTAATGGGAGAGCCCAGGGCCCCTTTGTTGGGGGATGGCAACAAGCTTGAGTGGGAAGCTCAGGCGGGGTTAGAGCTGGCCGGTGCCTAACCAGAGGGGTTGTTATGACAGTCCCATTCCTGCTTCCCTCTCCTCTCCTTTCTTTCCCTTTCTTCTCTGAAGTCAGCTCCACCCTGAATAAGGAAGCTCTCTACCTGTTGCCCCTGTTAGGGACAGATAGAGGCTTCTTTAGATGCCCCTGGAGCCGGTGTGGGCACGGACTACTGCATGACACACTCCTTGCAGAGAGCTCTGGACAAACCCGGTTCTAGTGCTGAAAGGAGCACTGACTTCAGAGCCAGCCTTTTCCTGACAAAGCGTTTTCTGTTGGTCAGGTCGAGCGTGCTCTCAGGGCCTTCTCTTAGTTAGTAATGCAGACCTGCGGTGTTTGTCCCCCCAGTGGGTGGGAAGCTTGGATAACCATGGTGGGAGGGAACTACGATAAAGGTTCACTTTCTGTCCAAGTGATCCCTGTGTTAATGGCTAACATTTGTATGGTACTTTCCAGTTTACAGAGAGCTTTCATTTTTATCTCACTTCGTCTGTATTTCTCGCACAGCATTTTGTAGGTAGTGTTTAATATTTTTATTTAACTCTTTTTATTTCCACCCAGCCTTACTCCGTGAAGGATTTGGGTGTTTACTAGGTTTCTGTGATGAACGGATTTCACTGTGGCTGTTGCCTGTTATTATGATCATGCTCTAATCAGGTGTTCATGGGCTGCGTCGGTGTCGGGACCGGGCCAGGGATGGACGTGTGGAGACGTGACAGTCCGCAGTGTGTCCCTGTGAGCAGCTCTCTGTGCCATTACCTTCCTTGGAGGAGCTCACTGCAGTTCTCAGATAACGGCTTGGCTTGGACGCCAGCCCAGGAGAGAGCGAAGCCCTAGAAATGTCACCTTCTTGGTGGGCTGCCGGCTCTCTGCTGGCTCCCCAGGGATAATTAATTATGGCTTCACCGGTGGGGCTGGTGCACAGCGGGCCTCAAAGAGTTAAGAACTGGCATATTGCAGGGGGGTAATTACCTCTCCCGGAAAGAGTGTTAAACCCCCAGGGAGGTTTGGTTTTGCAGCACTGCATTAAATTGGGCGTTGGGGAGTGAATGCCCCTCCCTCATTGAGAATGCTCAACTCCTTGGGGAGCGTGGGGGGGAGGGATGGGGGTCCCGGGGTGAGGGGGGAGAAGAAGGCCTTGTCTGCAGGGGTGCCTGTGCCGCCCCAGCTGTCCTCATGTCCTCCCAGTGGAGTCGCTGGAGCTGGGAGGTCCTGCCCCACTTTCCAGTAGATCTGAGGTGTTTGTGATTTTTGTGACATGACGGCCAAGCTCACTGTGAGCCAGTGGCCACGTTGCCGGGGTTATGAGTCCTGAGATGTGGGGCCACTTTAGATCATTCTTCTGAGCTCCTTCCTGTCCCAGAAAAGGGATTTGGGGGCACATGTCACTAAAACCCAAACAGGAGTTTGTTTTTCCTATACAAAGAAAGACGAAGACAATTGCCCGTGTTTCTTTCTGAAATGTCCCCTTTCCAGATTTTATTCACTTCCTCCGATTTAAATGGGGAGGAGAACACTTCCTACAGGTTCTAACAGCTTGTGTTAGCGTGTGGCCATTTCTCATCGTCACCAGCACAGGGACAGGCCCCGAGGGGAGCAGGCGCTGGCTCGTGAGGCCTCCTGTCAGACCCCGTGGGGCAGCTATCCCAGTTCATCTGAGTTTGCACACATTCTTAGATGTGATTTGCAGGATGTCTCATTTTCTCAGGGATGATGGGGGCTCTGCAGAATCCGGGACAGGGATTTGGGGTGGGCCTGCGTCCGTGCCAGCCCCACTCCCTCCTAGCTGGGTCACACGCGCACACAGACAGTCGGTACATGTTTGCTGACCCAACGTCAGTCTCTGTGTTCTGGTCTTTAGTCCAAAACAGGTTCTCTTTAATGACCTAACAGTTCTATTTTGTTTACCAGCCCCTTCGAAGGGGCTGTTAGTGTCATTTCTCCAAATCTCAGCCGGTTTTGAGGGGGACGAGGGCAGGACTGGTGATGACACCAGGCCATCCTCTGCTTCCGACATGAGCATAGGGAAGGGGCCATGTCCTTCTCAGTCATCCACTCCTGAAAAGCACCGTTTTGGGAAGTCAACCTTTACGGTCACTTGCCAATCACCTTCCTTACTGCCTGTGGCGCTGAGACTCATGGTCCACACCTACCTGGAAGCTCTACTGACAGCAGACCTACTCAGCCACCCTCAGAAAGACTGAGTTAGACCGTAGTCAATGAACACAAATGTGCGTGTTGGATTTAGGGTCCCGGGTCTAGGTCCCTCATCGTTCAGAGACACTGCTGACCAAAATGAAGACTCTCAAACGGGGACTGACCATCCATCCGATTGTCTGTCTATCACCTGGAGCCAGTCCTTCCTTCCAAAACACAGGGGTCCGGCCGTGTATTCTCTGAGAACTTTTCCATTTGTAATAGGCTTCACAGCAGAGAGGCTCACCCAGGGTGCTGGGATCGCACCGTCCTGCGTTGACCCGAGCCCTGGTCGTGTCTTGAGTGGTTCTCTAGGAGAAAGGACGACAGAGACCTCCTGTCCACGTTGCTGGCATGCAGAACCTCTTTGATCCCCTCTCATGGGAAGAGTATGAATGATTTCTCTTTCCTAAGTCCTCACTAGGTCCGGGCATTGTTCTGAGCCCTTAGTTGTATCAATACATTTACTTCTCACAGAATTGAAGGGACTGTTTATCCAGAGAGAACAAGCAGCACCTCAAGTCCCATGGCTGGCAGGAGGCAGAGCTGGGTTTGCAGCCCGCGGGGGAATGGAGCCTGCCTTCCAGCCACGGGGCTATACTTAACACTGCCTCCCTGTGGGAGAGGAGAGGAGCGGGACTCGGCCTCTATGGGACAGATGGGCCTCGTCTGGGGAAAGCTCTGCCAGGACTGTCAATCCATTTTTCCAGTAAAAAAACAAAACCAAACGGAACTGTACAAAATAATACAAAAATGTATTTTAAAAATCCACTCCCCAGCCATCTTAGATACACTGAGTTTGCTGAAAGCGATCCCTTCACCTGGGTACTTTAGGGAAGCAGATGTAATTGGAATAGGCCGGATGTTTTGAAATTGTTTCCTGCCCCCTAAAAAAGCAGTAAAGTCCAAAGGGCCAAATCCTGTTAAAGCAATCAACGAGGACCTCCGGCAGCGGCTATTTCAAGACCTTCTTGTCCGCTTTATGGGCCCAGCTGTCGCCACAGCACCGGACTGGATTCCTCCGTGTTCTGCATCTGAGACCTGTTTGAACTGTAGCTTAATACAGACTTTAATGGCTCACATAGGGAGCCTTCGGAGGCTGGCCGTGCCATCCGTTCAATAAATGCATAACGTGGGGCTATGTGAGGCATTCAAGGCTTTATACTTTAAACACCCCAAGGCCCTCGGCAACATTACAAACGAACAACCTGATAAATTCTAGTTTAAAAAGGTGCTGCTATGCTTGAGTTATAAAAACTCCAGGTGCTGCACTATCTGGTTTCCAGGCGTGTGCTGGCCGCGGATCAGCCCGGCATTCGCTTGTCTCTGCCCGTCACCATTCAGTTTTCTGTTTACAAGGAAATGCGTAAGTGCCGGGTCTTCAGCCACCGTGGGTCACAGTAATCTTCCCTGCGAGGCCGTGAGGCAGGTAGGAACGGCTGGCAGGCTTTGTGAGGGCAGAGAAATGGCAGCTCAGACAACCTCTGCCAAGACCACGTGCCATATTTGTGGAAAACCCCGAATCGGGACGGCTAGTGTCCAAGTTCTTTGTCCACTCGTAATAAAAGCGAATATTCTGTGAGTGCTCACGACGTGACAGGTATTGGTCTCCGTGCTCTGCCTGTGCTCTCTCATTTGTTCCTCATAAATACCCTGTAAGGGACTCTTCTATTCCCATTTTACAGATGGGCAACATGAAGGCTTATAGAAATGAAATAACTTGTCTAGGGTTGCATAGCCAGTAAGTCATGGAGTCTGAATTTGGACCCAGATCTGTCTGACCATTAGAGCCCAAGCTCTCTTCGCCTTTACGCTTTGCCTCACGGCCCCTCTCCCTAATTGATTACCCATGGATTGATGTAGCCCCATCTTCACCAAGCCTTTCTAAGGCAAGATAGTAAAAGTGGTAGATGGACTTGTGATTTATGCAAAAGGCTTCTCCTGGAGGAGTGACTAGGGAGGAAATGATGTCATTCCGGGCGTGGTCTAGCCTGTAGAGCTGGGTCTCTCAACCTCAGCACTCTCGACCTTTGGGTTGGGTCATTCTTTGTCGTGGGGACTGTCCTGTGCATTGCATCCCTGGTCTCTGCCCACTAAATGTCAGTAATCTTCCCCCCACCCCAGTAATGAGAGTCAAAACTGTCTCCAGATATTGCGCAATGTCACCTGGGAAGGGGTGGGGCCTAAACTCAGCCTTGGTTGAGAATTACTGTTCTACAGGGTAATTAGTATATGCTCCCCCAACTCATCAACACAAAGATGGGGGTTTTTGTGGTATATGCGTGGGACACAGCCTGGCTTTGGACTCCGAGTCTGCTTTGGCACTATTTTTAGCCTCCCCTCTGAGGTCCCCGAGGTGTGGACCTGATGCCCCTGGTCCTTCCCTTCAAGGAACTTGAGGTCTAACTGGAAAAGTGGAAGGAGATGAGGGAAAATAAGCAGCATACAATATGCGGAAAAACCCCTGTGGGCTTCCAGGTAGAGGGGGCCTGGAGCTGGGCCTGTTCGCAATCATCTGTCTTGTTCCTTTCAGGGCCAGGCATTGCATTTGTGGTTTACCCAGAAGCCTTAACCAGGCTGCCCCTCTCTCCGTTCTGGGCCATCATCTTTTTCCTGATGCTCCTCACTCTTGGACTTGACACTATGGTGAGCCCCTTCCCCTCCCCCTCTGACACCCGCCTGAGGCTCCTCCTGAACACCCCCTCTCCTGGGCCCTGCATCCAGCCTGTGGCCCCGAATGTTTCCCCAGGCGATACAGGATGGTGAGGCCCCTGTCCAGGGCTCAGGATAGCTCTGTATTTGTGGGTGACTCGTGGGATGGTGCAAAGAAGCCATCCTCCCTCCGTTCTGCGTGCAGGTTTTAGCCCGTGTCCTTCCTGCTTGGGTGTCATTTTGCCAATGCAAATTCTGTGGGGCTGGATCAGGGAGGATAATATGAAGTCGGTTTTAGGGAGATTGCCGTGGGGCTGAGACGGCCACAAATCTTACTGACAGGTGCTCAGAGTTTAGTGGTTGGATGCAGAGAGGGTTTTTTTTCAAGTAGAAGATCAAATTCGAGATAAACTGGAGGAAAGGAATTTGCATCTCATGAATACCAAGTGAAGCTTCAGATATCATGATGGATGAGCGTGAGTGCAGTCTCTGGGGGCTGGAAAGGCAGTTTCTCAAGTTCACATCCTGTTGGATCCTCTTGCTGGCCTTGTGGGTTGGACTCGAACAAAGCCCTCTAGACCCAGCAGGGGATGCATTCCTAAGAACAACCCAATACACACACGGCTTTCCCTGGTGGGAAACACAAAGGACTTGGGGAAGCTTTTGGGTTGGGTGGCTTGTCTGAGCTGTTCCTTTCCTGGCCCCGTTCCAGTTTGCCACCATCGAGACCATCGTGACCTCCATCTCGGACGAGTTCCCCAAGTACCTGCGCACACACAAGCCGGTCTTCACTCTGGGCTGTTGCGTTTGCTTCTTCATCATGGGCTTTCCGATGATCACTCAGGTAAGCAGCCTGCTGGCCACAGGCGTGGGGACAGCACACGCGGGGGACCGAAGGCTCATCCTTTTACCCTTCGCTCTCAGACTCATAAGAGTAGCCAATCCCTGTCACGTCTGTGTAGACAGCACCAGCTCATTAGGGATTCTGCCCACAGATGGAAACATGTCACCTTGGCTACTACCAAGGTTACTTGTAGCATCTTCATAATTGAGATGTAGCTTTCTTGAGCCAACAAGGCAGGTGTGTCCTACTTCAGGAAAATAGAGTACAGGAAAATCCAAATTTACTGACCAGAGAAGTTTCCAGTTGGTAACTCAATAAACATGGGAGTCTGACAGCAATGGGATTCCTTCTAGTCCTGAGTGTCTCAGTAAATTGAGTGTTAGCTCACTCAGCATCTATGTTGCTTTTGCTCTCTCTGTGACCCTGAGCAACTCACTGCTTCTGGGCCTTTCTCTTCTTCATCTGTGAAATGATGAATTGGAATAAGAGGCTCTCTAAGCCTCATCTCTTATAGAGAGACGTAAGCAGCAAGGTAAAGATGCAGGGGGATGTGGGAGGAATCCCCATCAACACCTAAAGGTCATATGAAGGTCAGTCAAATGCAGCTTTATGGGTAGAGATGATGATCTATTGCTTAAGGCAAAAATGAAGTCGTCTGCCTGTTTTCACCTGTACATCTTGAGACGCTGACCTTTGCCCTTTAAGAGGGAGATGTTAGATCACTTTTCTGTGCTTGTTCTGTTGATTGGCTGAGTCTCTCGAGGGCCTGCTCTGCTAACATGGCAAGGCCACCAGCCTGTGTTCTGGACCAGGTTTCAGTTACTACTGTGGAGGGGAGGGGAGATCCTTTGATGCCTTGCTTGCACCTGACTCTCCCTGGCATGGAAGCATTGGCTGTTCTTCCCAGTGGGAAGAGCCTGGATCCAGGCCCACTGATGTGGTTTCTCTTTCCCTCCAGGGCGGAATTTACATGTTTCAGCTTGTGGACACATACGCTGCGTCCTACGCCCTCGTCATCATCGCCATTTTTGAGCTCGTGGGGATCTCCTATGTGTACGGTAAGGGGACCGCCGTGCAGGCTGGCTGCGGGGAGAGCTGGGGGCATAAGGCATCCAGGGCGAGTAGGTTTTCCAGATTTACTAAGATAATGAAAGGGTTTAATTGCAGTGACTTAGGAGACATAAGAGAGCTGTACCTTTTTTCCAAACTTGCCTCTGGACCACCATGATCTGAATTTATTTGAGAAGCAAAGGGCGGCTGATGATGAGACCCAGAAATGCCTCTTTGTTTCAGAAACCTCTAGGGCCAAGCCTTTGGGTATAGTCTGGCATGTGAACAGTTAAGATCTGGGGACCGGGCCAGATGAGGGAAGAGGAAGGCTGCTTTGCAGGTGTGAAATTATTTCCTGGTCTTGCTAAGCAGGCAGTCCTCGCCTGTGTAGCTTGAGTGAAGAGTAGCTTCGCGGCTGCTCCCCAGATAGTGTAATGAGAAAAGAGGCCACCAGGCTCACAGATCCTTAGGAAACTTTATTAACATCATGGAAGTCTGTGAAGCAAGAGCACCATTCCGCTTCTCCCAGGAATAAACTTCCAGTTTCTTTACAGTTTAGTCTGTCTTATTATCACCATAGCAACCTGCATCCCATAATCAGTGGGGCAATTATCAGGGAACAGTAGGAAGGTAAGTCGGTAGATGCCATCTTTGCCCTTTGTGTGGAGGTGTTTGTGCTTGGTGGGCTCTCACTGGGTGATCTCCGGGACCCCGGGTGTGTCACCCCAGCCGGTGACACAAGCATGCTCTGCTGAGTTCAAGGAGCTCACAACTTCTTTGTGCCTGGAAGTCTCAGAGCCATCCCCAGACTAAGGCCTTCCTAAGATAGTTAAGGTCTCCATAGCAAAGTCCAGGAAGGTGAAAAATGCCAAGTTAGACTATTTGTTTTGTAAAACCAAAGAGAGATAGCGACACGCTCTAAGCTAAGAAGAAATGCAGGAGATCCCTTAGAACACAGGATATGCATAAAGGACAAAGGCCCAGAAGAAGGGTCAGGCCAGAGGGCTCTATGGAGCTCCCCCTTTTAAACTGGGGGCCCAACAAAGCCCCCTGGACTGCCAGGTATCCTTGGTGGGAACATCTTGCTTTTAATGTAAAGTTTCTTTTGGAAACGTAGCCCCTCATGGGGTCACCAGATGGTCTGTTGGCAAAGTCAGGACGGCACTTCATTTGCAACCCTGGTCCACGTGCAGCTGGCTGCCTTGACCTCCTCTGCTTGCTCTCTGTGTTCTCGCTGCTAATTGCCACAAAAGGCACACCTGTACAGTTCTGTTCTCTAAAACAGGGCTGCCTGGTGTGGATTACAAGCGTCATTAAAATAGAAACCTTTCAAATGTTCTGTTTTTAGAAGTGAAATTGCATCCCCCCCCCCCCATAAGCCTGGGAGTCGATTTCTTGGTTCTGAAGGACAAAATAATTCCTGAGTGCTTTAGTCCCTGGGCTGGGTTAATTTTCTTGGGACCATCCAGGAAACTGCCGGACTCCTAGGGAGCTAGCGTCTGGACAGCCTCCAGAACCAGGCTGACTGTGCTGAGCTCAGGATGAGCGTAGGAAGTGGGTGTGAACCTCTGATGTGGACCTGCATAGAATTTTTAGAGGTGAATCTTAGAAGACATATTTGAAGTAAACTAACATAAGTGCTGGAGAAGAAAGGAAAAGCCTGCACATGCACAGAACTTGTACTCTAGAGGGTGGTACATTCGTTCCTGAGAGGATGAGGCCCGATCTAAGGCAAGGTTAGTGTTAGGCCGTTGAACACCGGCTTGTGGAAAATGAAACGTTACTGTCTCCCTCTCATTGAGGGTGCAGGGTCCCCCAGCAGCATTTGCTAGGGCTCAGTAAACGTTAAGAATGACAGGCTTCAGTCCATTAGTAACACACACAGGAAAATGTGTGTGAGTAAATGAGCAGGTATTTATTAGGTGCTTACTGTATGCCCTGTGTGCTCCTAGGAAAGTGCGGAGGTCCATTCAGGCACCTTACCAGCTAGCTGCTAGGAAGAGCAAAGCCACGTCACACTTAACATGGAGAGGAAGGGCCGGCCCAGAGATAAAGGTGGGCCAGAGAGCCAGGGAAACCTCAAGAACGCAGCATCTCAGAGATAAAAGGATATCGAGGAAAATAAAGACTTAGTGGGTATTGAATTTATTGCTAACCAAGGTGAGGAAAATCTGAGCCGACACACAGGGTTTTGACTCTGAGGGCTGGGGCCTTCATGTTAACTATAAATGAATAATGTGAGGTGCACACAGGACCGGAGACCTAATTTGTGGGACCCAGTGCAAAGTGGAAATGCAGAGCCCCTCGTTGAAAATGTACTAAGAATTTCAAGATGGCAACAAAAGACCATTCCTTTGAGGGCGGCACCCTTCTGGGCTCAGGGCTCGGTGGGAGTGCACAGTTCGCAAGCCGGGAGGAGACTGTGGCCACATGGGAGGGAGAGCAGCCCCCTGAGGACCACCTTCGGACCAGGGCAAGGGTGTGGTTTATAGAGAAAGGAGCTGCGAGGCTGCACAGGTGGACGTGATTGGCTGCTCGAAGCAGGTTTTTTATTTCTCCGTTCGGGATTGGTTGGTTGTCAGGAGCTTGTTGTGAGCCAATTTCCGAGCCCCAGGTCTGTTTGTTGAGTCCAGAGTAGTAGCCATGAGCTTACCATTTTTTTCCCTGCTGGTTTTCTGCTAATTCGGTGATGAGCAATTGCTCAGATCCCTTTTGGAGCCTGTCCCAGCCCTCCAGGCTCAAGGTCACGCAGCAGGCAAGTCGCCATGCACGTGTCTCAGGCTCCATGAGCAATTCTTTATCAAGAGCTGGGCCTTGAAGGTAAGAGGGCTTTGGGTCAGTGGAAAGGCCAGAGCAGGCAGAGGAAGCCACATAAACAAAGGCCTCAAGGAAGGTAGCCAGGGACTCAGTAAGGGAGTCAGGTGGGGACTTGGGTGAGTCAGGCCCCAGGAGGGCTGGGGCTGGACAGAAGTTGGAGCCAAGCTAGTAGAGGCTGGAAGGGCTGGAAAGCCTGGCTCAGGAATGAGCGGGAGGCAGGAGGATGCCTCGTGGCTCCCAGCTGGTGCCCCTGGGCTGTATCTGTAGGGCCTGCCCACGGGTCGGCATAACGGGCAGAGCAGTCACAGAACCTGGAGCCAGCTGGGTGTCCGGAGCCCTCATTGAGGCCCAGAGAGGAGATGACTTTCCCGACACTGAGCTGGCCCTGGGACCCACGCTTCCCCCATCAGTCCCAGCACCACCTCTCAGCACAAACTCTGCCTCTTGCTGGAGCTGAGCACCCATCGTCCACCCCTACCCCGCTCCGGGTCTAGCTCCTTGGCCCCTCTGGGGAAGCTTGAGCAGCTTTACCGCCATGCCCCTCCTCCTGTAGGAGGCCATCGCCATGTCTTCCTCGGGTCTAACCCTGAGCCCCATCAAATCAGTTCCCCAGTCAAGCTGTATGCTGTCATCTCTTGGGGATGGACTACCAGAGAGGAATAAAACAGGACTAAAAATAACAGAAACTTCTAGAATCTTTGTTTAAGCAAGGAGACCTGCCCTCAGTGTCTTGGGTGCATTTTTCAGGGCCTCTGCGTTGACTTCTATTCCTTTGAGTCTCTCCCCTCACGCTCAGACAGTCGTGTCCAGAGACCACTCACATGCAGATGTTTGATAACACTAAAGACCACGCACGAATCACACATCCGAAGATAGTCAGGTCAATGGTTCAAGGCGTGCACTTCTTGCCTGTGAATACAAGGAAGCAACTTGGACCCTGTTTGTGTCCCGGATTGATCTCTCCAGCCCGCCCCCACCCCGCCCTGTACACCTCAAAAGCTCAGAAGGGGAATACCTTTCCTGAGGTCACACAGGGAATGAGAGGAGAGCAGGGGGTCAGCTCTTTGGTCCTCTCTCCCCGCCCAGCATTCTTTCCACTGCACCACATTTGTGGTTGACCCTGGCCGGGCTTTCTTTAAGGTAGGACAGGAAGCTGAGCTGCCTCCTGAGGAATTTAGAGTGCGGTGATTCTGGAGCAGATTGCGGAGCACCTGCCTTTGGTGAACCCCTCCCACACTGTCCTCTGTGCAGCCGGCGCCATGGCTGACCTCAGGCTTGGCTGTCCCCCGTCATGGCTGTTGTCAGTGGCCCGGTGACTCACGGTCATGAGAGGCAGCTGACGTGCTGGGTCTGGCCTTGGCACGGAGAAGAAGCCAGTGGCAGGAACAAAGGGCCACAAAAGGTCTCAGGATGCATTATTTTGGTGATGGTGGCCGGAGTGGACTTGCAAGGGTAAACTTTAGTATTGCAGTCTGACGCTGTAGGTACAGGAAGGAACACATAACTGAGCATACAGTTGAATGAATTTGTGCCTCCTGGTAACCAGCATCCAGATCGAGATAGAGTATATTATCGGGGCCATTTTTTTTTTAAGGGGCTGAGATGAACCCTTTTGTTCCCTGAAGGAATACCAGCCTCTGCTTTCTACCCCAGCAAGTGAGTGCTTTTTCACGTCCCAACTTCCCAACTGCCATGCAGCAGAGAGCAGGCGTTGAGGGAGAAAGTCTAGAGGAAAAGTCTGGGCTGAGGCTGGGACAGGGGCGCCGGCCAGGGGCAGGCAGCTGGTACAGTGGTGCACAGGGAGGGGATGGCAAAGGGTAAGAGACGGCAAGTAAGGGCTGGGAGGGGAGCCTCAGACACGGAATCCCCCTGCTCCTTATGGGGCTAAGGGCAGAGGACCCAGAAACCCCAGGGGGCTGGGACAGCTCAGGAACAGGAGGAGCAAGTGGGCAACGTCTCAGGCAAGATGGTCTCAGGATGTGCAGGGGGTTATTCTCGATAGGAAGAGGTATAGTGGAGTGGGTGCTTTGCTTGAGGAGTGGGTCTGCCCCTCTCGACCTGTAGCGTACCCACGTTTCACTTAGATGGCCTGAGGATGAAGGAATAGGGAGATTTCCTCCAAGGCGGCTGGGTCCCTGGTCAGAGCTGCTGACTGTGACGGAGCTTGAACTCAGGGACCTTTCCTGTCCCGTCAGCATGGTAACAGTGGTAACCCGCTGTTGGGAGAAAGCTGTGCTTCTGAGGGGCTCAGGAAACAATGTGAGAAGCAATCCCATTGCCAAACCTTCCTCAGCAGCTCCTCCTTCCAAGGAGTGGCTTAAAGATCTTGGTAAACTGAGAGTGCGTGGGGATGGTGGTTACGCGTGGCCACGAGAATGTCTCCTCTGCTTGATACTTCAGTGAAGTGACCAACACAGCAATGCTCCGAGTTCCAACAAGTGGGCAATGACCACTTACAGGTTACGACAGTTTTTGCCTATCGTCGTCGTCTCACACAGAGTGAAGACACATCAGCTCATGGAAGAGTATCCTTGGGAGGGTGGGGACAAAAACCGACATGCGGTGGCTCTCGCTCTGAAGCCCCAGGCTTTCATAATACTCTGTGCGTATTGACCGCGAACGTAACTGTTGTTGCCGGAGTGGCTGCTAAGCGCATAAGGCTGTCTCCGAAAACAGCCGCACCGGTGCATAGGCCGGGCTGTGACAGCGCCGAGACGCCCGGGCCAGGCTGCCACCGAGCTTTTTAGATGTCACCACGGGATGACATTTTTGAACCTCACCGCAGAGAGTAGTTAATATCTATTGAAATGTTCAGTTTGCCCTAATCTTCCTGGCAGTGAATCATTTTTCTGATGGTTTCTTGCATAATAGGGGTCGTTGGTGACCAGGCTGGGGTCATCTCTAGCCAATGGCACTTGAGTGAGGGGCTCTAGAGCCTGTCCTGCACCCTCCCTCCCCCTCACTCCCTGCCACTGCACCTCATGTTCCATGTCCACTTGTCTATTTGCAGGCTTGCAACGATTCTGTGAAGATATAGAGATGATGATTGGATTCCAGCCAAACATCTTCTGGAAAGTCTGCTGGGCGTTTGTAACTCCAACCATTTTGACTGTAAGGATTGCATGCTTTGTCGTGCACACAGGACCTTGAGTGTGGGTGTGGTGCTTTATGTTTGCACAAAGTATATTATTCTTGTATTTCAGAAGAGGAAACTGAAGTTCGGAGAGGTATAGAGACTCACTTAAAGGGGGGCTCGGCTGTGACTCAGGCACAGTCTGGAGCACTCTGATGGAACATTCCCCAGTGTATCTGTCTGCCTCATGTACCGAGAGCAGATAACAATCACATTTCCCACGTGCTAGCCATGGCCCCAGCTCTGTTCAAAGAGCTTTCTGGGTATCACCTCCTCTCTCCCTCATGGCAGCCTGTGGGGTTGGTGTTACAATCACCTCCATTTTACAGATGGGGAAACTGACACCCAGATGTTATGGGACTTGCCTAGCATTGCACACCGAGTCATTAGCAACCACAGCCTGAGTTCGAACCCGGGCAGTTGGCTCCAGAACTCTTGCTCTTAACCATTATTCCATACAGCTGTTCTACAACTAATATAGCATAAATTGGACTTTTATTGTTCACTTTTAGTGTTTTTGAGAACTATCTTATCATCCTTGAGTGTGATGATGACATTTTGAGATCATCTGACATTCATCTTATTAAAGATCAGAGCCCTTCATGCGTCAGTAAATCTGCAGAGGGACTTGCATGCACATCCATCACCTCCTTTATTGTGGTGTAGGCTGCAGGCTTTGCCTTGATCCACCCTCCAAGCACAGTAATTGACAGAGACCCTGCCTTTGCTCCTCCTCCCTGGCTTGTGATGGGCGTCATCTTAGCAAGGCTGCGGGAAGCTGGCTGTAGTTCTCGTTGGAGCCAGCAGGTGGCGCTAGAAACCAGATTAAGACCATTGCTTCACTCCACAGCGCCAGGTTCTCTAAAGGAAAACAAGACAGGATGGAAGTAAAATTGTAAAGAAAATATATATTTCCCCCTTTTTTTTTTAAACTGTCACAGAGTGAGTTTTAATCAAAACACCTCAACTGCTTTCTGAAAAGACATAAGTTTAGACAGAAAAACCATTCAGTGTTTATCTCCCTCTGCACTGACACGGGCATCATACTGAGGCCCACATCAAGGCTCACATTTTAGAGGCTGTAATTTGTCCGAAAAGCCCCGTGAGATTTGGGCCATGAGGGGTGAAAAGAATTAAAATAGATTTTCCCGTTTCTTGAATTCAGGACTGAAATGTATATATGAAGAGCTCGGATTTAGCTAATGGGTGGGGAAAAAACCCGCGAGACTCTCCTGCCTGGAGCATTCTGTCCCTGCTGAGCTCTACCCCAGTTACTAGTACGTCTGATTTGTTCTTGGGTGAGACTGAGACGTGCCTTTGCTTCCTGTCTTGGAAGAGATTAAGCTTCAGAGACTTGTATTATATTTTGCAGAAACGTATGACACAATTACAACACCCCGCATTGCTATTCAGAGACAGTTCTGTTTAGAGGCGGACACTTTGTGGGCATTGTCCCTAAAGCTGCTGGCCACTCTGGTTGGTTGGTGATTCTTCCTCCCATTTTACAGTTGTGTGCACTGAGGCCCGCGCAGTCTAAGGAGCTTGACCAAGGCCACAAAGCTTATGGGAGGCAGAGCTAAGGCTTGAATCCAGAGCTGGCTGGGCCTCGATAAATTTCTCAAAACTCAGTGCTTTCCTCTCCAAGTGGAGTTTGGCCAGTTTTTGGATTTAAAGAATTCTAATCTCTGTGAGCAGAAGGTCAGGGAAAAGAAATTCTAGGGACCCACGGGCTGTGTTTTTTGAGAAAATTTCTCAACTATGGTGTACTTTACTTGATATCCATTATGAAGCTCATAGCAGAAACCTGTGGAGATTCCAGAAAATTTCCTGAACCAGATTCCCCTTCTGTGTTTGGGAGCTAGGGACAAGTAGAAGTGGTCAATTCCATCATCATGGTCCTTCCTTGGCTGCCATCAGCAAGAAGTCAGGGTGAGCCTGACCCAGTGGTTGAACTAGCATCAGTCATGGCCAGGCCCATCTGAGGGAAGGGTTTCATCCAAGCTGGCCTGGCAGAGAGAAATGTATGGCAAGAGCACATTTGCTTAAATAAGTTTGATGTGATATTTGTGCAACTGGAAATGGGTACCAAAGGACCAAGCCTAACACTTGTTTTTTGCCATTTGCCCTTCTGTAAAATGGATATTTGTAGGATGCTGGAATGAGCTAAGATTACGGGTTTAAATTACTTCAAAACCTCTGAAATAAAATTGATCATTTTTATATGTGCCTTCTTGGATTTACAGAGCTATAAATATTCTGCATGCAATTATTGTATACATAGTCAGATCACGTTACTGAATTATGCGCACCCATAAGCAGATGTATTGCTATTTATATAGTAAATGAAATGGAGCAACTTACCATAATTACATTAGGCCCTACTTCCAATAGACTGGTTAATAAAGCTTATAACTCTAGGGGCGAATGTTTAAAAAGGGGCCTAGAGTAAGGCCTCGCTTTCCATAGGAGCAGTGTTTTCAACAGTTGTCTTCAGGCTCACGTTGCTTTGAATCAATACATTAGATTATTGTTGCATTGAAATAATCACTTGCCCCAGCAGCCCGGGCTTCGCAGCAATAACGTGGCTCCGCCTTACACTTGTACAGGGCTTCGCGCTCTCCTGAAACACTGCCATACACCATCTTTCCTGACGTAATTCCCTCCAGTCATTTTTGGGCAGTTATTTTACTGCCTAAGATAGAATGAGAGGTGTGGGGGGGAACACAGGCTGGAGGTCTCGTATCAGGTACGTTGTTCTGGGCTGGTGCCACTATAGGCAGGATGAACACAGGCAAGGACCCCGTTGCTCAGGGCGATGCTGCTCCCCAGAGGCTTGGCAACAACACTTAGCAGCCCTGTTCTGTCTCTTCGGGTGCCTCTCTTCCCGGCACACGTGTTCCCGTGCTCCTTGGCCGCTGCACTCCCCGTGTCTTCAGAGGGTTCTCCCGGCCCTTGCCAGGAGATCATGGGTGCAAAATAAATCCTGACCTCTCTTAGAATTGAGGGGAGACTTTTGAGTAAATACCAGACTCTTGTTCGCAGAAAACCCCTGCGTTGTGTACGCGATGTGAAATATGTCCATTTAAAGTGGAGAAGTCTGAGACGTGAAGGTCCCTCAGCGAGTTAGTGGCAGAGCCGACATTGGCCTGCTGGTCCCCACGCTCTGGACCCGCCGTTTGGGGACAAGGCCCGTTTACCTTGAGTCAGTTGCAAGTGGGCTGTGCACCCCTCCTGTGTCCCGTGGTTTATTATAGGACTCAGCTTCTGGCTCAGTCCCCGCTTTGCAGACCGCTCACGTGTCACTCTGCCGGCTTTAGGCACAGTACCTGGATACGGGCCATGCCCCGTGCAAGGAGAAGGCAGAATTGATCCAACTCCTTAAAACAAATTAAAATACATAAATGTGAAGGATTTCATTCTTATAACAGAAGCTTGATTATCCCCTATGGAAAGTACAGCCCCTTCAAACCCTGATGGGTGACACTAGTCACCTCAATGCGTATCCTTTAAATTGTCTTCTCAGCCTGGGCGTGTGTGTGTGTGTGTGTGTGTGTGTGTGTGTGTGTGTGTGTGTACACGTACACCCGTACGCCTTGCTCAGCTCCACGGGATGGCAAACGCAGGGTCAGCCATGGGTCGGCTTCATCTCCCTGAAATTCAGTTTCTTCATTTGGAAAATGGATCATTAATAATACCTCTCTTTCGGGGTTGGTATGGGTGTAAAATGAGGTCAGAGATAGGAAGGCACCAAACTCATGGCAGGGGCTCAACACATAGCTGTCAGGAATGAATACTTCACATCACCAACCTAACACGTGTGTTTCTCTTTTCTTCCTAGTTTATCCTTTGCTTCAGCTTTTACCAGTGGGAGCCCATGACCTATGGCTCTTACCGCTACCCTAACTGGTCCATGGTGCTTGGATGGCTAATGCTCGCCTGCTCCGTTATCTGGATCCCAGTTATGTTTGTGATAAAAATGCATCTGGCCCCCGGCAGATTTATTGAGGTAATTCCATCAGCAACTTTCTCCTGCCATCCCCTCCCCAGGGAAAAGCTCTGAGAGCTCTGTGCGTGAAAAAACAACAGATTCGGTAAACTTCTTCTCGAGGGAGACTTGGTGATTAAGTGATCACAGTTGCCACCGTTTCTATTAAACCCATTTTTATTATGTATTATTCCTCTAATGGAGAGGCTCAGCCAATCCGCAGGCCAAGCTGTTATTATGCTATTTCTCAGCGCAGTGACAGCTCTGGGGAGTAAACCATCAGAGTCCCCTGCCCCTCCCCCACAGTTTAAATCCAGTGTTTGCTTTTTAACTACATGTCAGATTCTTCCTTTCCTGAACTTCCTCTCTGTCCAAGTCTTCCTCCAAACATCTATTACCATTACATTTTAAATCACTACCCCTCCCTGTTGCACTGGTATTGAGGATGCCTGAGGGGTCCGAGCTGATGAATGCTTCACCGTCCCCACACACGGTAACAAAGTGTCCGGGCATGGCTGGTAGGAGGTGAGACTTGTCTTTGTTAATCCCTTGCTCATTTCTAACACGAAAGAATCCCCACCCTGTCTCCAGGGGAGACGGGAACGGACTGCCGCTTGTGGAGGCACCAGTGAAGCACGGTCAGGCTCTTGCAATTTATGAACAGTCACTTGCTCAGATGTGCTGGGAACAGCTCAGCACTGTGTCTGTCTTGCAAAACCGGAGGTCGGGCCTTTTGGACCAGACCAGGGCTGCTCCGGGTTGGCCCGGGGACCAGCAGCATCGCACTCCTGGGAACGTGTGGGAAATGAACATGATCTGGCTCCAGCTGGGCTCCACTGAACCAGAGTGGGGGAAATGGGACGCCGGTGTCTGTAGGTTACCCAGTGATTCCGAGGCACACTCAAGTCTCAGAGGCGTTGGGATAGACCGAGGCCAAGGAACACCTGCCAATAGAGGGTAGTGAAGAACAGCTGTAGAGGCTTTGCTCTTGGTTAGTCAGACTGAGGAAAGGAAGAGAGCATCCCACAGAGGCTCTGGAGGCTCCGGAGGGAGAAGCAACTTGAGAATAAGGTGTGTGAGTAAATGCGTAACCGAGGAGGTGGGGAGGTGGCTTTTACCTTCGATGGACTAAAGATGGAGACAAAGTTGACAAAGGGAACGTGGGAGACCCCTCGCTGAAGTGGGATTCCAGTTTTCATCCTCAGGGAATTGTCTGCTATCCCCTCCAGGTAAATTCCTGTGGGCCCTTTTACCCAGCGAGATGCCTCCCTTTTGCCTCCGATGAACTTCCCACCAACTGGCCCAGGAATCTCGTTCCCTCTGAACAGAAGCTAGCGTAGCCTCTGCTACTGTTGTCTCGGGCCGGAACTCCCTAAACTGATGAGTTGGCTCTATACATTTATTATGGTTAATTTGGGACACAAAGGTTGCAAACCGATGATTAAGGGGAGATTAAACTAACAGCTATAAGAAGCAGCTTCACTTTAATAGGTAATAAACATGTAATTGTTCGCCCTTATGTCGCCAGAAATATGTTTTCTTTCTTTTTTCTAGAAAATGTTCCCATCAAATAATGCTTTCTGTAAAAAGTTCAGTTGAAGGATTAGAGACGTTCCCATTATTTCTAGCTCGCCTGCAAGAACCCACACTGCTGAACCAAGTCAGAAGTATCTATTTTTGTCAACGGATAATTAAAATCTTTGCTCACTCTTGGCGATGTGTCTTTGGGGTTGCGCTTTTTTCCCTTGCCATTTACATACTTTGGGGAAATATGCTAAACAAAATCCAATTATTTTGATGTAACAACCTACTGTTGAGACTACAGAACAAAGTAATTGAGCGCATGTCCTTTGCAGACTGTGTTTGGCAGTGGAGAGAGAAGCTCGCGAATTCCCTTCGTTTGGAGGGAAAAAATGTATAATTAAAATCTGGGCCCTTTATCCTCGATTCATCTTGTGCAAGGCAAACCCTGAGCAGTTGTAATATTGCTCGCAGGGTGATGTAAATAATTTCAAGGGAACCAAGCTCAGTTTCCTCTTTAACGTCCTTGGCCTAATTAACTGATAGGGCTGATCTTCCCAACTGCTTCTCCTGGTGGGGGACCTCTTGGCAGGGGTTCCAGCAAAAGTGGTGGCCAGCAGTTTGGGGATAGATGGGTGGTGTGTAGGGGAGGAAGGTGCATTACTTCTGTGACCCTGTGTATCTTTGGCTTCTTTGCAGAGGCTCAAGTTGGTGTGCTCGCCACAGCCGGATTGGGGCCCATTCTTAGCTCAGCACCGTGGAGAGCGTTACAAGAACATGATTGACCCCTTGGGAACCTCTTCCCTGGGACTCAAACTGCCAGTGAAGGATTTGGAACTGGGCACCCAGTGCTAGTCCAATGGCATGGGATGGGCCAGACTTGATCCTGTTTTTCCTCTCTGCCTCCCCTCCTGGTTTCCCCAGCTTTCTTCCCGTTTTCTTCTCTCTCCGCACATCTTGGTTCATGTCCTTGCATGAGAGTGGTTATGCAGAAGAGTAAGACATGGCGTTGCATGCTGTAGTGAAGAGATAGACCACTTGAGGCACTCTTCGCGCGTGTCCGTGGTGTCAGTTTCCAGAAGGGTTGGTCTCCTGAGCACATGCTTCACCTGGCAGGAGTGGGTCAGCCAGGTGAGTGCTACCAGGGACGTCACGAATAGGTATGCGAGACTTGGTCAGTGGGGAGGTATCCACTGTGTGTTGTCGTTGGTGGTGCCCTCGAGACCTATAGAGGACGGTAGACTCACAAGACTGGTGTTTGGACTCAGTCGTGTTGCTGAGCAATGCAGCCATTTCACAGATGCTGAAAGTTGAGGAGAGTATATTTGGAGCATCAGCAGTGGTTGCAAAATGTTTTAGAATAAGACAAGTCAGTGAATTTGGACACCAGAGGTGGTTAAGTTCACATTTCCATTTACAGTTGGGGCTCTGTTTTCCTTCATTTGGACCAACTCTTTCAAGTGTGCCAAGAACTGGTACTTCAGTCTCTGGACACTGTGAATCTCAGTGAAGAGTTCTCGTCCTTCACCTGTCTTTTTTTTTTTTTTTTTTTTTTAAGTAACCGTATGTGTGAGTTCCCTTGGTCATTTCCTCCCCCTGTGCACAAGAAGCCATCACGTAACTTGTGCCTAGATATAGTCAGAGTAGAGGTCCGTTCTAGTTTCTACGCGACATTTAGCGCCATGGTTCAGTGTCATGATTCCATGTTTCTTCTCTTCAGAATGTCTTTCTATGAGCTGTGGATACCTTGTCTCTTAACCTCTGGGAAAACAAGACTTACCCTGGTTCTGTCTCTATATGTTTTACATATGTAAGACATGACCTCTTACATGACAGATACCTTCTCAATTTTTACTCTTTTTCATTCACAGTAAATGCCAACTGTGATCATAGAGGAATCAAAGAAATGCAGAGTTTAATAGAAAACAACCATGATATTCACTGTGCTGGTAGTGCATTTTAGGTCACTGTATTTACAGGAATTTCTGATAAATACAGCTTAGGTAAGTAGCAAGTGAGCCAATTAAGACTATAGCTTTTAAGACTACATTTAGCCGATTCAGTTTTAAGAGTTCCCAATTCACAATACTCATAACTGCGCTCTAATGAGAGCGAATCACATGTCTGCAGAGATTGGCGAAGCCGTGACCTTTATTTACCTTCTTGTATCCTGAACATGCGTATATGAAATTTTTTAAATGTGCTATGTGTTCATGTAGTGTGTACGCGTAGTGGTGTTTTCTATCCTTATAAATATCATACGAATCACTGTAGAGATGGTGAGTTTAGAATAGTGTGTCTGGATTTTTTTCCTTACAGTAATAATATCTAAACCTAAAATTGTTTCCTTTAGGGGAGACCATTTCAATCACTTTCTTATTTGTTTGTCTTCATATTACAGGGTCTCAGGCAAAGTTTTCAGTTTAAATCTTGTATATTGATGTGACATTTTCATCCTGTTCCACAGCAGTGAAACCTAACAGAAGACTGCATTGTAACATGTTTTTGTAACATGTTTTCTTTTCTTTTCTTTTTTTTTTTTTTAATGACTTCATTTATGGAAAAAGAGGTCTCAACTCATTTTACTGAGCTCTTCTTTTTCTAGGGCAAATATCATTGTCATTTGCCAACAATGACGTGAATTTCTAGGTTTCAAGAATTGCCCATGGGAACTTTAGAAAAGGAAACAAAGATGGGTTTTGAACTGTAGGTTTTCATCTCTTTTACCTGCAGTGCATGTTTGTACTTTCCTGCCTCTCTCCTAAAGCTAGAGCTTACTAGAATCTCTCACACAAATTAAACTGAGCCTCCCCTAGATGCAGCATTAGGAAGCTGAGCTATGGCCTCCTGTGTCCCAGTGTCTCCCATAGTGACCGTCTGCCCTGAACACTGGTTTCCCCAAGAAAGCCATATTGATGAGAAGCCCCCGTTACTGTAGCAGATTAGACAGAGTGGTACCCAAAAATTAGCCTCTCCAACTGATAACTGGTGGAGTGGGAGAGGCAGGGAGGAATCACGTAGGTTTGGAGATTATCTACAGCCTTTCCAATTTGAAGGCTGAAGAAAAGAGCTGAAATCAATTAGCATTCTCTCCGGGACTGGCATGCGTGTGTCAGCACGAATGATGTTTGGCTTCCCTCTCTCGCCTCTTGGCAAAAACTGGAGTTGGATGCTGGGTACCAACCCAATTTCTGGTAATTATTGCTGTTGTGATTAAAAGAAGGTGGTGGTAGGGGGAACCCGCCGGCTGCTGCCAGGTCTGTTTTCTACGAACTGAAAGTTGACTTGTGAGGGCAGGGACCTCCTTGCCGGCCACACTGCGCAGTGTGTTTTGCAGTGGGGGCAGCTACCTCGGTGCTCACTGGGATTTGTCCACGTTAAGACCCAGTAGCTGTTCCCTGAACAGCCAGAGTGTTTTTCCCTTTCCCTACAGTTTCCAAGTTTCACGTAAAATTCGCTTCAGGGGGAAAGGTTCCGAACTTATCTGGAAACGGTGACTTTGTAAACTCAGTTTTACCCATTTCTCGAGCCATATTCCACTCTGAGGCTTTCCCTGGCAGAGAGGTGTTCAGCGTCCGAGCTGACTCGTCATCGTGCATCGACCTTGGCTGCACCCCCCCCCCCCCAGACTTGGCTGGACGTTTCCACGCTATGTGTTTTCTTCCGTAGTCAATTGGAAGAAAAAAAATATGAACGAATAAAAAGAAAATGAACAGCATTGTGACAAACTGCTACTTGACTGTTCTCCTTCAAACTGAGTTAAAAACCAAGTTGCTGAGGATAAACTTTCATTTGTTCACTGTGCAGCATCGTGGGGTATTTTCCACTTGTGAGATTATTTCCCAGCACCAACAAATGCCAGAAACCCATTCAGAGAAAAAAAAAAGCCATATGTTAAAAGCAGTAACCTTGTAAAATCCTAAAAGGAGAAAAAAATGTGTATTTCTTAACTATTGGTGTTGTGGCTTCTTATGCAAATGTTTGTCTTGCATATTAGTAACTTTTAATCTCTTTAGGGCTGTGTGTCTGTCTGTGTACATGTGTGTCCAATCTGGTCTTATTTTGTTTGTTTCTTTTTCCTTTATATTTACTCGTTGCATGAAAGCTGTGGTCAATGCAAAATCTCGATGACCTCAATGTCTTTGAAATTTCCAATGTGTTTTTAATGTGTAAGAAATGTAATCAACTGGTATTTCAGTGAGCAGCACTTTAAAAAGAATTTAACACAATGATCTTGTAAATGGATAAGACTTGGGTTGTCTTTATGCTAATATTGCATCAGACTTGAGTTTCCCTGAATGAAGTTCTTATTCTGCTATCTACACGTGCCTCAGTTCTTCCGGACAACCTTCACCGGTCAGCATGGTTTTCCCATGCCTAAAATTAAAAAATTTTCTTTCTTTTCTGTTCCCTTGGCCATCAGTCACTGTCCTCTTGCCAGAGACTTGCACAATGACTGTTGCTAAATGTATGCGTGACGGCAACGTCCGACCGCTGCTGCCGTCCCTGGAGCTGGGTTTGTGACGCTCTTCTTTGAGGCAGATGACTGAAGTGAGAGCGTGCTGTATAGCAGGTTGTCTTGCAGGGACCAAAGGCCAAGGCCAGCAAATGAGCACGTCCTCTGTTTCACCCTGGGTGGGTATCGTGCAGAAAACTTCCAGGGCGGGAGCAAAGGTCTGGGTGAGTTTAATCTTGGTAGTCATTTCTCCACGAAGCGTCCCGAGAATTTGTAAAAGCGAAGCTCCCTGTCTTTCCCAGATTTTGCTTCAACCATACAGAAAGGCCAAGTAATTTTGAATTGTGGTCTCAGCTGGGGTCACCTCTGAGCAGCTCACAGCCAAAGAGACAAAGTCTTTTCAGATTGGGCGTGCATCACCTCTGAAAGCAGTGGTTTGATTTGCTTGCTGTGGATTAAATACATCTTCAGGTAACCATTTGCCTTATAGGTGTATTTTATTGTTAGGGTGATACTTAGCAATTAACTAGGACCTGTTTTGTCTTTTTTTTTTTTGGTCTTTCTTTTGCACTTTATGGACCTATCATGGGATAGGTTTATTCTGAAATTGCGTACTTGGCTAATGTCCTAAATGCAGGCATCTTAAGTGGTACTGTTGCCTATGAATAAAGATATGCTCCCTAATCAGGTCCTTATATTTTTTCATTAACTGTACATGAAGAAAATATATTATGTTACAAATGATGCATCATATATATATCTTACAGAGTACATATTATATACTGTACACTATTCATTTAAAAAGTCATTATTCTTGAGGCCCTACCTCAAATTTTGTATTTATGTCTACAAATGCAATTTATTGTATTATATATTTGCCTATTATATACCGATATAAATTAGAATTTATCTTAATAATGTATGAGTTCACAAAACCCTAAATAAATGTCAGTGTTCAAAACATGATGATTATAGTATCGTGTCTATTACAAACCCATTACCCACATTCTCTCTTTCTTAACAAATGGCCTTCAGGTATCTCCAGGATTGATCTATTTTATTGGGAGGAATCTGGAACAGAAATGGAAAACTGCCCTCCTGGGAAAATGCGATATTGTGCTGCTGCAGAAACAAATGCCAGTTAAATTGTTACACTGTTAACCAACAGAATGCACTATTGTTTGCTGAATTATTAATTACCCCTCATGGGGAGGAGGAGAGGGAGCGGGAGAATCCAGGTGACTCTGAACAGAGGGACTGGGCGAGTAGAATCCTTGGGTGTGTTTGAATGACCATTTTGCCAATCTTCAATTCAACTTTTTTTCAATTCAGCAAAAGTTTAATGTAGCTTCTGCATTGAGTTAGACCCCAGGCAAAACAGAATAAAAAATAGAACAGTCCCAGATCTCAAGGAACTCAGAGCCTAGTAGAAAGACTATTTCTGTTAAACAAACAAATCAATAAAGGCCATTCCCCCACTTAAAGTGGGCATTCCCTGCCCAGAGTTCGGCCCTGAGTTCCTATGCCACTGGTGGCTGGGCATTCCTGTCTGATCCCGCCAACCCAGAAGCTTGACTCTGTCCTCAAATGAATATAACACAATCACCCTCTGCTTCCATCTTCAGCTTCTGTGTTGACAGCCTACGGGGCTTGGCTGGGCCACCTTTAGAGGGGAAAGAAATGCCCTCACAAGCTGATTCTGAAAACCTGCCAAAAGCATGCGTGTCCATCCCGTGTAATGGGAGTGACACACACCCACACTCAGCCTTGTCCATAACCTTGCACTCGAGCATGGAGACTGAGTGGCAAATCCCTAACTCAGTGTAAGACCTTATGGTGAAAGATGAAGGAAGAGAGCGTGGTGGGACCAGAATTTGGTGCGGCCTCATCCTCCTTGGTTTCACTCCTGAAATCCTCTTGCTCAGTTGTGTTTTCTGTTGACTTTTTTTGAGAATTCTCAAGCATACATAAAAGTGGGGAGTATGGAGTAATGAATTCCCATGTTTACGTCACTCAGTTTCAACAATTATCAACTCATGTCCAGGTTTTTCTCGCTTATCCCTGTCTCCACTCTGGACGGGAATCTTGCAGTATTTCTTCGGACCATTTCAAAAGATCTCAGAAGCCATAGAATTTTACTTGGAAATGCTCTGTTGTGTTTTTATACTCCCTTTTAAATCGTCTTTCCTTACACTTGTGTGATGAGCAGTGGGTCATATGTAAGTGATGAATCACTGAATTCTACACCTGGACCCAATTTTACCGTATATGTTGACTAACTAGAATTTAAATAATAGCTTCAAATAAATAAATAGTGGTGCCTGGGTGGCTCAGTTGGTTGAGCATTCAACTCTTGATTTCTGCTCAGCTCATAATCTCAGGGTCTTGGGACCGAGGCTAGCGTCAGGCTCTGTGCTTAGTGGCGAGTCTGCTTGAAAGTCTCTCTTGCCCTCTCCCTCTGCCCCCTGCCCCCATGCGCACTCACATGCTCTCTCTCTCTAAAATACTAAATAAATCTTAAAAAAAAAAATTTTTTTTTAAATAGTCTTTCTCTAAACTGGGATAGTAATAAAATGTGGGAAGCACAGAGCTCACGCACCATGGCAGAATCAGTCTACTCTGGGATGTTAAAGAGGGATGCAGGGCTCTGTCTGGGAGGAGCTAGTGTGGTGTTCGCACTTACAACTCTCCCGTCTTCCTCCACCCAATCTGTCCTCTTGTTTTCATTTGTTTGACAGCTACTGGTCCCCTGTACTTTGCAGCTATTTTCCTACGTAGCTTATTCCTTTGATAGTCCTCTGCTTTTGCTCATGCTTCCTTCCTCCTTCTCTCTAGATGTCTCTCCTGGAACCAGAGATTCAGAATCTCACAGTTGCATGGAAGTCCAAGGCCATTCCCTGCAGTATCTCTGATACACAAGTTCTCATACAATAGTCTGTTTTGTGGGAACTGGATTTAGAAGAGACCCATGTGGGAGGAGTAGTCACTGTCTAGAAAATTCACCATGGGGACTCTTTACAACAGGAAACTCCTCCAGTGTCTTCTAAAACACCTCAACTTTACAAAGATTGGGTTTACTTCTGTGATTTACACATTCTAATATGTAAAACAGAGACTATGTGCAGTTGGGACACTCCTTTCTTGCAGTTTAGTGTAATCTGTAATTTTAGGAGAATCGTGATTTTCCAAGTCATTTAACTTAGTCCCCTTCCCCTTTACAGCAAACTTCTCCAAACACTTGTAGGATTAGGAGAAAATAATGACTAGAATATAGTATGGATCCACACTGAAGCAGACTCACACTTCCACGATTCATTGATTCAGTCTCTCATTTATTTACTTTTCCACTCTACTCAGGGTCTTCATTATTTATGTTTCCAGTACCTAAGAGTTTGTGACACACAGTAGATACTCAATAAATGTATTTTTTAACTGAATGAACAAATATTGAGTATTGGCTCTGTACAAGGGACAGAGCTCAGTGCAATAATGTGCAAAAACAAAACAAAACAAAACAAACCCAAAAACCATGAGTAAGACTAGATCCTTCCCTTCAGGTTACTCAGGCTGAGTGGAGCTTTAAGATTGGTATGTACATTGCCATAATATACAGTGGAAAGTGCAACGTGCAACAAAAGGATTTAGGATAAGAATATATGAAGGAGGTACAGAGGAAGAGATTTCTTCTGGCTGAGAGGATTAGGCAAGATTTCATAAGATAGGGATCTGGGGAGGATGTTGACCACAAGGAGGGTGTTAAGATGAGCTTTCCAGGTAGATGAAAGCACGTAAGTGATGGCATGGGTGTAAGACAGACCATCTGTCTTAGAAGTGATGGATGAAACTGGAAGATACAGTAAATGCTTGTGGGAAGTGAGGCCTGAGGCTGAAAATGTAGTTTAGGACTTAACAGTCAAATTCCTTCAATGCCAACATAAAGAGTCCGGATGCTGTCTGACAGGCCACTGGGAGCCATGGAAGGTTATTGAATAGTGGAGAGAGATTTCCTGGCAGAGGCAGCTATGATGCCGGAGAAAAGCACTGTCTTGGGGTCAAGGGCCAGCTCCTTTCCTTGTTTACACAGTCTCCATATTCTCGCTTATAAAACAGGAACATAGTTGCTGAGACGATTCAACTGAAGTTTGTATGTGAAAATGTAACACTGCCAGTGAATGTTGAGTGTTTACTATTAGAGTCCGATTTGTGCATTTGGAACGTTGACCTGGTCTCTGTGTCAAGGATGGATGAGAGTGGGGAGGAACTTGAAGCAAAATCACTGGTTTGATTATGCAAGAAACCAGCCCTTTCAAAATGTCAGAGGTGAACTCCAAGACACCAACCAGGGTATAAGTCTAGAAATATTTGGGGTCTCTAGCAGGTAATCTCCTTCCTGACTCATGTGACTGGGGCCACCAGGGGTTACATTGAAAAGTTAGAGCACTCCACGTGGAGATGACATGAACCAATAGGAATAGACATGGCAGGGGGGCTGGAGAATGGTCCTGGAGACTCTTGCCCTGCTAAGTGCTGCCATGTTAGTTTCTGGATCTTGGCGCTGTCTCAGAGTCCAGGGCAGGTGCTGGGGCAGGTGTGGCTCAGGGGTTTCAGGACAGGCTGCATAGTGTTTCCTCATGCCTTCTCCTCTCACTCACTTAGTGGAGGCTGAGGGATTCTGTGGTTGTTTATGAGGGATGCTCATTTGCACAATTTGTCCCTCATGTCCATCCCATGTGGGGGTTGGGGACAGACGCTCAGAGAGAGCTTTACGCCCTACTTTCTGAGGTAGCATGAATTTGATCTTTCTTGGCTGAGAGCTTTGACACAGACCATAATAAACAAAAAAATCACTCGGCCCCACCTGCTCAAAAGTGGAGAGTCCTGCTAAGCACGAGCCCATGATAGTCTTGATGTGCACGCCTTCCCTGTTCTCGCCTTCTTGGGAGAGCTTCACAACCCTACACACCCTGTGTCTTGACGTGGGGGCAGGATGAACTGGCACCAAGCCAGTCCTGGTATTCCGCAAAGTTGGTACAGTGCGAGAGAGAGTGGTGGAGACTGAATTTCTCTGGATTCCTGTTCTTCTATTCTTTAGTAACGTCTTCAATTTTAACTAGGCTTATTGTCACTCGGCCAAATGTGACATTTCCCAGTCCCCTTGCAGCAGGTATGGTAGATTGGCTGCTGACTCTACTTCTTCACCCAACCCTGAATCACATCCGGGCCAATGTCCTCATCGTGAACAGATGGTATTTCTTGCCCCTTGCCTTTAATAGCACGTGAGCAGAAGTGACAGTGTGCCCGTTTTGAGTCTAGACCTTAGGAGACCTGGCCTGTTGCCACTTGCTCATTTGTGACTCCTTGTGCCATGAGAAAAACATGTCCTGGCTAACCCGCTGGTCCAAGGCAGATGAGAGGCATGTGGGAGAGAGCCACTCAACTGACACATAGACCCGCTATGAGAAATCAATCAGCTCAGCCACTGTGGCCTGAAGCGGAAGTGCCTAGCTGAGACCAGCCCAGATGAGCTGAATCCTAGCCAGCCTGCAGATATGTAAGAATACATGCTTGGTGTTGTATGCCACTGAAACTTTGTGGCTGGTCGTTATGCAGCAACAGCTAACAGAAACATAGGGAATGGCCGTATGACTAAGTTCTACGTGAAGATAAATAGAAGCGATACATGGAACTCTGAGGTATGGTCTTCTTCTCTTTATTCTATTCCATGTTTGCTATCTGGAATGTGGATATAATGGCTGGAGTATCAGCAGCCATATTGGATCATAGGGATGACAGAGCAGAGATCTGGAAGGAGCCTGGATCCCTGAGTATTCATAGAACCAGCGGATGAAACGTGGACTGCCCAGCTCTAGAATCAAACATCTCTTATTGAAGTTATTATTGTTTGGGAGATTTTCTGTTATACAAAGCCAGATGGAATCCTCAGTGATACAGGTCATTAAATAAACTAGGAGGACTAGAAGGAGACCTAGGGAACCACTGGGAAATGTGGGAAAGTTTAATGTTACTTTGTTGGCAAGGAGAATTTTTTGTGGCCTGTGACTCTGGAAAGTAGTCTAAAAAGCATTGGAAAGGACAATTTCCATTTTATGTAGCTGACAGAGCCAGTCTCATGAACCGATGGGATAGGTTGTTGCCTAACGTGACTAGAGTGAGCTCTCCTGGTTCTAAAACCTCTTACTATGCCATCCCAGGGCCTGAAATTCCTTCAGTGGCTATTCATCTATTCAGTGGCTTTGGGTCATAGACTTGCTCATGGAAGCTGTTTTCAGTGAGGACTTCTCCGTCTGTCCTCGCTCCGTGTGAGCAGGTATGAGAGGATGCCTTCCTCCTAACTTTCCCGCAGAGTGATGGTAACACGGTTGAGCACATGGGACTTCTAGTAGGAATAAAGTATTGTTTTAAGGCCTAGATAAGAAGACCGGGTACACACTTTTATGGGCAGCCAAGTGACACTTTATGAAGGAGACTTTATGGAGGAAAGTTTGAAAGTTGTGGAGGGGGAGTCAGTCATCTCTTCCCCGCACATTTGGTGTCCATGATGAGAAATTTTCCTTAAACTCTTTTGGCCTTTTATTCCACTCCCTTCCTACTCCTTACAGAGGAGAGGGCAGAGCCATTGGTCCTCATTTCTCAATGAATTCTCTTTTACACTCTTGCTTCATCCACACCAATGGGAGCTGATGGCTGTGCCAAGGTCCAGCCTAGAGATGGCCAGTCCATTGGACTTCCACAGTAAGCTAGTCTCTTCCAGCATTGTGTCTATGTTCATAAAACTCATGTTTGGCCCCCTGCTAACTCTTTTACTTATCAGTTGGTCAAAACTTATGCAGGGAACAGAACTGCTATTTACTCCTCTCCCACAAGACCTCAACAAGGAGACTGACTCCCCGGGCTTCATCCCAGGAGAAGCAGTAGACAGTTCTGAAGCTTAACAATTCAGCACACAGATTCTGTAGTCATGCTGCTTGGGTTTGAAGCTTGGCTCAGCTGCTCCTTTGGCAAATGGCTCAGTTTCCGTATCTGTAAAATAGGTATAGTAATCCTGCTTACCGAATTGGGTTGTCTTGAGGACTAAATCCTTGGAAAGCACTTCTCTTAGAACAGTAACCCAGCCAGAGTTACATGTAATAAATGGAGCCATTATTATTCTGGTCAGGGTTGGGGCAAGGCCTGTTTCTGGGGGGACACTCTCCTGCTGGAGGGTGGCGTGTCTGGTTTCCCTGGTCTACAGGAATGGACAACGTGTGCTTCCTGCATGACAGTCCTTAAAATCTGGGTATGTGCACACCTTGGTTCTTGTCATCGGAACCTTGCAACTCCTCCAAGATTATTGATGTTAGAGATTAGGAGGGTTTCATCTGGAGAATTATGAGATGCCTTTATCTACATGTCTCTCTAAAGATTTTTCTATCTGTCTTCCTGCAGGTTGATACCTAGCTTTGGTCCAAACAGTGGTTGAAGCTGCAAGACAGAAGGATAATAGTTAACTTAGCAAAATAGAAGTCCCTCTAATTTGAATGTCATTTAAGTTTGAATGTAGTAATCGGAAGGCGACATTTTTCATGTAGAATTCATATATTCCTCTAGAGACAGAAGTACGTGCATGAATGTACTCATTCAACCCCTCTTTATGAGGGGTTGCATGCGTGCTTCAGGAAATGAGAATACCCACAAAGGTTAGGGTGCATGGTTTCCAGGGGTGCTGGGGCTGCCAGCTTGTGAAGGAGACTTGGGGTTTTTGCGTTTTCCTAGGCTCTGCCCCCAAATTGGCACTTGTATTAATTTCTAGGGCAGCCATATCATAGCAATACGAACTGGAAGGCTTCACACAGAAACTGGGACTCTCATAGTTCTGGAAGTTAGGAATCTAAAATCGAGGTGTTGGCAGGGCCATCCGCCTTCCGAAGCCTCTGGGGGAGGACCCTCCCTTGCGTCCTCCAGCTTCTGGTGGCTGGAACACTTCACTGCTGGCCTCCTTTGTCCCATGGTGTTCTCCCTGTCTCTGTCGTCCCATGGCATTTCCTCTTCTTAGAAGGCCATATTGAATTAAGGCCCACACTCGTGACCTCATCTCGACTCAATGACATCTGCAAAAACACAGTTTCTAAACAAGGTCACATGCATACGTACTGGAGGGTGAGGATTCCGAAATACCCTTTTGGGGGACACAATCCAATCTGTAACAGCACTATCCTCTGATTTTCTCCAGTTTTATAAGGAAGCTTGTTATGTGTCCACAGATGTGAAGGTAGTTGAAAGGCTGTTTGGACCAAGGACAGCAGTTTGGGCGGGGGCGGGCTGAGGGGCAGTAAATGAGATGCAAAGTTTCTCTGCCTCGGATCTGCCTCTAGCTTGTGGATTTCGTTTGGATGCTACAAAGAGTCCTTCTTGCTTGCCCTCTGTGGGATCCACTGTCCCACAGAGTCAGCAGTGGGGCAGTGCTGGGGGCCAGTGCGATAAGGCAGTCCGTTGCCTTGGTGATGACCAGTGAGAAACGTCCGTTCTCCATGCTGCTTCCGGGAGACCGTCCACGGAGTCATTCAGCTCCTAAAATGTGCTAGGTACTGTTCTAGGTGGGGAGATATATTGATGAACAAGAAAGGCAAAAATCCTACTCCTGTGGAGCTTGTATTGCACTGGCGAGACAGAATAAATAAGCCAATGACTAAATCATTATTTCAGATAATAGGAAGCACTATAAAAATAAAGCTAGGGAAGGAGGCAGACAGAGACCACGGTGAAATGAGAAGAAGACCCTTCTTTAGGTAGGGGCTCCCAAGGAGCTGACGTTCGAATGGAGATTTGAGAGACATAAAAAGAGACTCACACAAAAATTTATGGGAACAATGTTCCAGGGAGTGGGAGCAGTCCATGAGGAGGGTAGGAACTTGGAATGTTTGAGGAATAGCAAGAAAGCTGATCTGGAGGGGGCAAGGGGTGGGGAGTGGGCAGAGGCTTACTTAGTGAGATGTTTGGATGTTTTTACAACATGGTGGAAAAGTGCAGGGGTATTTTTTGCAACAGAATGGGATTGGACACATGGTTTAAAAAGCAGACTATGACTGCTTGGCGGTGGGGAGTGAATTGTAAGCAGCAAGAGAGGAGGCAGAGGGAATAATTGGGAATTGATGGCAGTGGACCAGGAAAGGGACAATGATGGACTAGAGCAAGGTGGGAGTAGTGAGGGGCAGTGAGAGGTGGCTGATTTGGGGTTTTTCCTTAAGGTATACTGACAGGGCTTGATGGCTTGAATGTGGGGGTATAGGGAAAGCGAGTCAAGGATGACCCAGGTTATTTGGTTGGAGCACCTGGTGAAGGCTGGTCCCATCTCTTAGAAGGCAGCAGGAAGCAAGTTTGGGAGGAGGGAAAAATCAAAAGTCCTCATTTGGCCATATTATAATTTTTTCCCCCATGACATTAAAGTTTTTTTTTTTAAAAAACAGCTTTATTGAGATACAATTTACATACCATCAAGCGAAACTATTTAAAGTGTACAACTCAACGGGTTTTAGTATATTAATCTGTGAGTTCTTCATTCACCACCACAATCCACGTTAGAACATCTTCATTACCCCCCAAATAAACCTTGTGCTCTTTAGCTGTCACCTGCTAATCCTTCCTTCCCCTTCCCCTCAGCCCTAGGCAGCCACTATGCTACTGTCTCTGTAGATTTGCTGATTCTGGACATTTCTTATAGATGGAATAAGATGTAATCCCTTGTGACTGGCTTCTTCCACTTAGTATAATGTTTTCAAGATTCATCTGTGTTACGGCGTGCACGAGTACTTCATTTCTCTTTATTGCTGAATAATATTCCACAGTGTAAATACGTCACATTTATTTATTCATTCATCGGTTGATGGGCACTGGGCTATTTCCACCTTTTGGCTATTATGAGTAATGCTGCTAAGAACGCTTGTGCACAACTTAGCGTGTGGACATTTGTTTTCATTTCTCTTGTGTGTGTACCTAGGAATACAATTGCTGGATCATATGGTGACTTTATGTTTAATGGTTTGAAGAACCATTTTACATCCCCACCAGCAGTATATGAGGGATCTAATTTCTCCACTTCCTTGTCAACATTTATTATCTGTCTCTGATTTTAGCTATCCTAGTGGCTGTGAAGTGAGAGCTCACTGTAGTTTTGATCGGCATTTCCCAGATGGCTAATGATGTTGAGCATCTTTTCATGTGTTTATTGGCTTTTTGTATATCTTCTTTGGAGGAATGTCTCTTCAGATCCTTTGCCCAGTTTTCAAGTTGCGTTGTCTATTTGTAATAGCTTCTTAATAGATACAAGTCTCAATCAGATATATAACTTGCAATTTTTCCCCTGTTCTGGGAGTTGTCTTTTCACTTCCTCTGGTGTCCTCTCGGAAGCACAAATGTTTTTAATTTTGATGATGTGGTCATATTACATTTAACACCTAATAGGTAGTTCGGTGGATAAGCCTGGGGTTCAAAGGAGAGAGTGGGGCTGGGGATACACATTTGAGACTCATCCATTATAGACAGTACTGAAAACCATGAAGTTCGATGAGAACATGGAGGAGTGAGTGTGGCTGGAAGAGAAGAGGGCTGATATTTAAGGGTCAGGAAGGAGAGGTGGAGAGGTAATCAAAGGAAGCTCCTGGCTCCTGGAGAAACCACGAAGGAAGCTATTCAGAAGGGAAGGGGTGGGGCGCCACCTTTGGCTCAGGGCATGATCCCAGCGTTCTGGGGTCGAGCCCTGCATCGGGGTCCTCCACTGGGAGCCTGCTTCTTCCTCTCCTACTCTCCCTGCTTGTGTTCCCTCTCTCGCCGGCTGTCTCTCTGTCAAATAAATAAATCAAATCTTTAAAAAAAAAAAAAAGAAGGGAAGGGTAGACTCGTGATATGCCATTGGGTTAATGCAGTCTCATTGCTTCCTCCACTGAGCACGGGTCCCATCGCGATATCCCAATATAGCACCTACACAGCCACGTGGTCCCTTCATTGCCACTACAGAAATTTGCTGGGTGTATTCTGTGAAAGTTACCTTAGCCGAACAGGTCTACACACTCAGAATCCCCACTCAAGAAATGCACTTATACGAGGGGATCGAAGTACTGAGTTATGTAGGAAGATTTATGACCTTATTGAGATTAACTCTTGTTATTGTTAATGGATATGATGCTGCAAAGCTTTGACAGAACATATGTCTTGCTTTATTTTTTAATGGAACACGCTAAAAGCCCCATCCCACAGGACCAACTAATTACACAGACTTCAAGATAGAGAACGCTAAACGCCTTACCCAGACCACATTTTCCCTTTGCTGGGGTCACTGTGACTTCCAGGGATTCTAGGATTTCTGACACCAATGAAAGGGCCTTTGAAACAACAGTTCAAAACCACTAAAGGCTGCTCCTGTTGAGGTGTATTTAAAAAACTGCAGAGGAGAGAGGGGCCGTGGCTCTCACAACACAACGTGGTTTATGGGTATTCTCATTCACAGTCCCAACTAAACTTGAACCCTATTTTCTGCAAGATGTGTGATTTTAATGCTGGCTTTAAAAGTAACATGCTCCAGGTCGAAGGAAAAAGTCCCTACTCTATAATGAAAACGCAGAGTCAAGGCAGACAGATCCCCTCTGGGCTTGAGTTGAATCCCAGAAGAGTTGGAGAATCACTTTAACTTTGACATCAGTTTACCTCTTAATCTTTCAGCTCAACTTCCAGAGTACAAGATACACTTCTTTGTTGACTTCCCTCCTTCCTCCTCAGCCATCAGGAGCTCGAATTTACCTGCTTGTTCACTTTCTTTTTCATCTGCCAAGGGACCACAACGTGAAGGGCCAAGTGGGACAGTGGCTCGCATACAGAAATATCCAGAAAAATAGGGCAGAGACCAGAAGAGCATGTAGAAGCTTCTCTCTTAATAAGCAGCGCTGCTAATTTGGTGACCTTCAGTAGGGTCTCCTGGGGTCCTAGTCATGTGGGGATTAGAAATATGGGGAGTGAGAGGGGGTGAAAGAAATGAGAAGGGCAGATCCTTATCAGTGAAAAGAATTCTGAAACGTTGGGACTGGTTTCCTGGAGATGAGGGAAGGCTGTTCAAAGAAGTTTCCCTTTCCTCCCCAGGGATTGCAAATATTAAAGGGGTGGGGTGGGCTCAGAGAGAGGAGCCCAGTGAGGCCAAGTGGAGGAGCTTTAAATCCCCGGGCGGCTCATTTGGTGTAAATCAGAGGTTCCGTCATCTGATTTCACGATTCTGCATCCTAGCTATTAATAATATTCCTGGATGGAAGTGCGACAACACCTGGGATATCTTTATAGGGAAGGCCGGGGTCCGGAAGGGGGTCACAGAGTAGGAAGAGGCCTTCTCTTTTTGCCCACAACAAAGTCTAACTTTCCTCTTCGGGGAATATTGTTGGGGCGGGGGAAGGGTCCCAGAGGCACTGCGAGAGAGGCCAAAACGTAACTATGAAAGGAGAGTAGGGCTTTTCACAGAACCATCAAGTCACCGAGAAAAAAAAATGGTTAGGAATTTCCCCTATGTGGCAGCATTTGCCCTGCAGAACCGGAAGGTTTGCAGATAGACTCCCCTAATCCCCCTGCATCTCATTCCAGCTCGGGGACCCTTCTTCGGTGCCCCCCGCCTCGGCGGCCTCCCTCCGCGCTCCCAAAGCGTGTGCCCAGAGAGAGGGGGGGGGTCCCCCCGAGAGAGGAGACGGAGGTACAGGTGGTGAGCACTGACTCGGCCGCCATCCCCCTCAGCCCATCGCCCCTCCCCTCCCCGTCGCCCGAGCGAATCCCGAGTAATTGTTTTCCGGGGAGGGGCTGGGCGCGCTCCGTGGCGCCGCCCGGGTCAGGGTTCCCGCGGGGGGGAAAAGCCCACTCGCGAGGGCTCGGCGGCTCTTCGTCTCGGCCGGGATGAACTGTGGCAACTTCGGCAGCCCCCACGGCGGCGGCGAAGCAGAGCCAGAGACAGTGGCGAGGCCAGCTCGGCCGGGCTGGAGAGCGTGAAGCCGAGGGGGCGCCTGGCGTCTTCAGCGTCTCCCTATCGGCTGCGCGTCCCGGGACTCCAGTTCCGGCGCTCCTGGTGGTAGCGGCTTCCGCGCCTGCCGCCGGGTCCTCGCAGGTCGGCGAGCGAAGCAGGAGAACCCGATCCCAGCGCCGAGAGCAACCTGCCGGAGTGGCCGAGCCCCGAGCTCCCGCCCCACCTCCGAGGCGGGCGCAGCCGCAGCGGGGACCGGGACCCGAGCCCCGCGCCGCCGCCGCCCGCGGTGGGGGGCGGGCTGGGGGCGGGGCGGCCGGGGCCGCCTTGCGGGGCGCGATCCCCGAGCGCAGCACCCGGCGCTTGCCGAGCCACCTCCCCCGCCGCCCGCTAGCAAGTTTGGCCGCTCCGTGCCCGGCGCGCCTTAGGATCCAGGCGCATTTGTTTCCTCCTGGTTTCCGCGCGCCCCGTTTGGCGGGGACCCTCGGGAGCGATGCCGAGGGATGTGATTTTAGTTGTGTGGTTCTGTGTGTGCACCGCCAGGACAGGTAAGCAGGGTTGGGGCGGTCGGAGGCATGCCGGGGAAAGGGGGAGCCGCGCCGCTGTGCCCAGTGCCGGCACAGGCGTCGGGAGACCTGGATTCGAGCTCCGCGCTGGTCCGGGAAGGACGGCGCAGCGTGGATGGGTCCCTTGGATCTCTCTGCCTTGCTCCAGGGCAAAGCGTGAGAAGTGGGACTCACGGGCTGGAAGATGCCCCCGTGAGTGCCCCCTTCCTTGGAGACGCGGCCTCGCGGACGCCAGAGTGAGGGGCGCGGCCGAGCCGGCGCACCCTCCTGCTCTTAGTAACCAGCTTCCGGGTCGAAACCACAGCAGGTTCGGCCCGCGAGTCCCACACCCCCGAACTTGGAAGGTGCGGTGGAAACCGGTCTCCCGGCGCGGGGCCGGGCCGGGAAGGGGCAGCGGCGGGAGTCGCACCCGCAGAGAGAGCCCTTCCGGCCGGCCGGCGGGCGCGGCCGGGGCCCGGGAGGGCACGGCACCGGGTGAGGGCTGCAGGCGAACCGCGGGATTCCGTGGTCTCGCTGGTCTCCTCGGACTCTCCCCAGGAGAACTCCAGGAGCATTTTCTCCCTTTCCACCCTGTCCCCAAGGGCTGGACGAACAATAATTCGGGGGAATTAGAACCGTGGAGACAATCCAGGGAGATTTTCTCAAGCTCCCAACCAGTTTTCCCTTGCTATAATTGCCGGTTGGGGATTGTGGAGGGAGGACTAGGATAATTGGCGTAATTTCTGAAGTCCCCACTTCGTTCTGCCTTCAGAGACGCAGTTGTGAGGACTCTAAGAGCACCTCCTTCCATCCGCTCCCACTCACCCCCAGCCCCCATACCTCTTGGGGTTTGGAGACCCGTTCTCAGCCGTCTTCTCCACGGGTCTAATAGTAGAGGTGAAGGTGGGGTGGGGTGGGGTAGGCACAGTATGGGCAAAAATACAGCTCTCCCATGCTGGGGGTGGGGGTGGGCGCGTGGCCAATTTTTATTCCTGTGCTAGCCAGCCTTGGTACGCGCTGCCGACCTTGCACCCCAGAACCGGCGTGTAGTCAGTTCTCCCTTTATCTTTTCTTCTTTTACCACTAGCATTTCCCTTCTCTAGAGCCATAGCCTCCTTCCCAGGCCAGGCAGCAAGTTTATGGGGGAAAGGGCTGGGGAGGGTGCCGTGCCTAGGTTGGCCGGAAAGTTCCCTCCGCCTGCGCCCCAGGCGCCCCTCTTTGGCAGTTAGCCCGCCTGAGGATACAAAGTTGGGCGTCTCAGAGCTTCTTGCTGGCCTGTTCGTTTACCCAGGTCTGAGAGGGTAGCAGTTTTCCCTTTGCTTAATGGAACAGCAACGGGTGTGGACTTCTCCAGGGACAAAAGGAATCCTCCTTCCTTTCCTATCTTCATCTGAGCTTCTGAAGGCTGCAGGGACGCCAAGGCTCAGTCCAGATTAGAATAGTTGCTTCTTGGGTATGGGCACATCGGGATGGGCTAGGCTTTTAAAACCAAGAGCGCCCTGGAAGAAATGCGCCCCCAGAAGATCAGGACGGGCGAGGCTAGTGCAGAACATGGGCGATCAGTCCCGTGCGCGGAGAATCTGGTGCTGGTGGGCATCTTAATGGAGGAACGGAAGAGAGACAAACTAGATGGGGGAGGGGGCAGCTTCTTGGTCATTTCACATCCTCAAGTGCACATCGTCACTGGTATGCCTGTCTTTTTTTCTCGTTAGTTCTTTGAAAAGTAGGCAAAAAGTGCCTCCATCCGGAATGGACTGTGTCTCCAGGGTGTATTGCTAGTGGAGACCTTTAAAACAGTCTTTTCCCCTTTCCCACACCAACCCCCTTTAAATCTTGTAAAAATTCTGTTGTAGGGAAGATTCATTCATGTATTTATTCACTCATTCAATGAACAGTTAGTTGAGCGCCTTGCTGGGTGCCAGGATTGCTTATGCAGAGGGGAAGCGACTTGACCCTTGACTTCCAGGAACTTAAAGCTTAGCTGAGAATCTAGGTAGAAACTGGAACCCCCTCTCCCCCCCTTTTTTTCCTACAGCTTGATGGGGTGGGGAGAAGGAGAGGAGGGAGTATAAGAAGTTTCAATGAAAGCAATACAGAGAAGAAATGGTAGGAATGAATTATGGGGAAGGGTGGTTGGTGGTCAGGGAAGGCTTTAATCAGGAGGTGACATTTGAGAGTTGTGTCTTGAAGGCTTTGCAGGGAGTTTTCCAGGTGGGCAGAGTGGGGAAGGCATCCTAGGCAGAGGGCAGAGCCTGTGCACAGGGAGGGGAGCATGGCAGGGTCTGCCCTATTGGTTGTGGCAGTTGCTAGGGAGCTTGGGTTTTCTGTGCTCCTTGGCACTTCTGGAACACCAGAGGCCACGTATTTCTTCTACAAAAATTATCAGAAGAATCAGGATGGGGTGGGGGGTTGGAGTTATAGCTGAAGACCTTCACTTAAACGATTTCTTGTCTCTTGAAGGGGTATGGTCAGCAGTTTTCTGGGGGGCAGCCTCTTTGATTTGCCCAGGAGCCACCACCCCTGCATCAAAGCTCCATCCTCTTTGGTAGCAGAGGCCGGCTCGTGATTAGTTTATCAGGATCCAAACAGCCGCTTGGAAAGTTGATTTGTCAAGGGGGACAGTTGTTGTCTGGGCTGTTAACAGTCTGGGATGAAATAAACATGTGGTTCACTTAGTGAACTGCTCAGATATCACCGCCTTTTAATGGAAATGAATAGATGCTATCAGGCCCATTTTAATTACAGCAGCACTGCAGTGCAGTGGCAGTTACATATGAAAAGATCTAATGATAGGTGTCACAGGAAGCTGCTTAAAGTGCTCATTGTTCAGGGAACTTGTTTTAAGAGTTAAATGGAGTCCAGATAGGAGGTGCTGTTCTCCAGGTCTTGTTATTTCTGGGTGAAAGATCATTCTGGGATTTCCAGGTACATACTTAATAACGAAAATTTAGAAGGCTACGTCATTGGTGGTGATAACATATTAAGTCCATGAGTTTTCTCCGACGGCTTGGCCGTGTAATTAATAGAAGAATTCCCTTTCCTGTCTGTTTTGGTCACCAGGCCAGGGTGGTGGTGGTGGTGGTTGGGGGGGTATGTAGGGGGGCAGTGGGGAAGCCCAGGGGGCCCCTTTTGCTGCCTTTTGCTGCCATCTGCTGGAAAGGAGAGCTTCTTCTTTTTGAAGCACTTATCTGGCTCTTCGTTAACTCCGAACTAAGAGAGCTGTGAACAGAGCCCCCAGCTTGCAGGGGTGATATGCAGTGTTTGGCTGACTTGGAACAGGCATAGAACATGTTCTTCAAGGCTACTGCTTTTGGGGATCTTTGCAGGAGTCCGGGGGTCCAAATCTGATCAACTGGTTGTGAAATCTTGCTATTAAGTGAGGTCTTGGAGCATCTCGTCAGCACCCTATTCCTCTGTGTCGACCAGGAGAAAACAGCTGCCATCGCCGACAGTGAGCCCGGAGTAGATTGGAAGTGAGCCAGGCACTGGAAGATTCGCTTGGGAGCTTAGGCCCAGGACCCTGAAGGTGTACTGAATGGTCTTTGGGCCTGAGCACTCCCTGGGCGGGACTGTGGCGTGGGTGGCCGGCAGCAGCAGGTGTCCTGGGAGATTGGGGTAGAGGTTCTGCATCCTAGAGCCAGGCAGGCCTCAAGTGCTTCTCCGACAGTGACACGCTGCCTTCCAGGTTTTAAAAAATGTTTCTTCCCCGGAAGCTTTTTATCCTGCTTAATTCCCATTCCCAGCTTCAGCCACTTGCAGAGCAGTTGTGGCCAAAGTAGAGAACTTTAATAGCGTTTCCTTGGAAAGGGCAGGAGCTCCATGCTTGGACAAGAAGCAGAAACATTAAAATAAAAAAAAATTATTTTTATGGAACCAACGCTCTCATCCTACATTAGGTTCAGGAGAGGCCATGTAAGTGCTACCTTATGAATAGATTTTCTGATTCCCTAGGCAGTGTGTAAAGTGCTGTCTTTTACACACCCTGCTATTGGCACAAGGCATTTTCATCCTAAAGGAGACCAATTAAAGGGGGAGAAGAAAAGTGTATCTGGAAGCCTAATTGATTTCTCTTGTTCTGTTTTTATGGGATGTTTTCATGACAAGAGCAATACAGTCATCTTAACCAGGGAATCCCTTCACTTGTGGGCTGTATGAGGAGGAATGAGTGTAGACTTAATATTTAGATTTCCCCAAGCACAGCTGGAGAGAGAAGCCCTTCCAGGTCAGTTGGGCACATGGAGGGCTTGGGAGGAAGGGGGACAGCTGTATGTTTTGCACAATTCCAGTGGTGTTAAGGACCAGGGAGCTGTCTTATGAGAGACAGAAGCAGCGAAGCCCAGCTGGGCACCACATGCGTGCTAGGCGTGTTCACGTAGTTATCACCCAAACCTCAGGAGGCTGGGAGGCACGTATGATCATCCTCATCTTACAGATGAGGGAACTGAGGCTCAGAGAAGTGAAGTTATTTTTCCAAGAGTTAGTAGGGGGAGGAGACAGGGCTGAAACTGGCTCTTGGTTCAGTGTTGTTTCCACAACACTTTGTGGATGGAGTGTGCTGTGTTCTCATTTGGGGACAGGGATCCAAGGGCACCAATGGGGTGTTCTGCTAGTTCTCCAGAATCTATTTGGATGCCTTTTAGGCTTGTCTAGTTGCAGGGCCGCTAGTCTGGGAGTATTTTAAGGATGATGATGATAGTGGGTCTCTAGTCCCTGCTTCGGTCAACGATTGCCACAACACTGTTGCATAACAAACCATCCCGAACTCACTGGCTTAAAACAACATTTATTTTGGTTCACGTGTCTGTAGGTTGTTCTGTTCCTGGCTCATCTAGGTCAGGTTTGGCTGGGCATGGTGCCAAACTCACGTGGGATGTCTGCTCCGTGTGTCTCAGTCTCCTCAGACCAGTGGAGCAGTAGGGCCGTGTTCTTTTCATCATGGTGCAGCAGTACAAGAGAACAAGCCACACCCCACAAGCATGTTCAGGTCTCTCCTGTAGCATTGCTAACATCCCAAGCATCCCAGTGATCCAAACAGGTTATATGGCGAGGCTCAAAGGCAAAGGATGCAGAGGTTTACTTTCACTCTAATGGAAGGTTGCAAAGCCATGCAGCAAGGGGTGTGGATCTGGGGGGGGGCGGGTAAAGATTTGAATCCAATAATTCAGTCGACCACGGTTTTTTAAAAGGTCGTTTCCTTGGCCTGAATGCCATCCTGTCGTCTGGGGGCATCCCTAGATATGCGTATCGCTCGGAGGTCATTGACCTAAAGCAGTGATGGTGCACACACTCGTCAGTTAATTATTTAGGTCCTAAATTCAGGGCGTACCAGCTGTTAGCCCCTGAGAGGGGCACTGGGGCTCCAGGGACACTGGGGCTGCAGGGACACTTCTGTCTTCTCGTGTCCAGCTAAGGGCACATTCCCCAAATCACTTTCCGAATTCCTAGCCAGAGAAAGACCAGCTTGGAGGTCCTCTGAGATCTCTCTTGATTTAATTTCTGCCACATAGGTGTACCACACTGTAGATCAGACTGAAATATGAGTTCTTGCCCTGCCTTTTCAAGGTGATCACAGAACTTCCGATATCTGAGCTCACTTGGAGAAAAACATCACCAGTCCCCGCCAGAGGCTCCTGGGGCTATGACTCGGGCTGGTAGACACCCACTGGCTCAGTCCTTTGCACAGAGCCGGTGTTTGATCAGTCTTTGTGAACAGAGTCCGTTGAGGGATGAGCAGGTTGGAGGGGAACTTACGTGAGATCAGGATGTAAAGTAGGAGCATCTCCTCCTTGTCCTCCTCTCCAACACACACCTTAAGCCCTCCAATGATTCCTATTGCAATTGGAATAATATCCATCTCCTTGCTGTGGCTCGAAAGGCAGGCCCTACTCTTTGGCCTTGTTTCCTACCGCTCTCTCCCTGCCCGTTCTGCTCCAGCCACACTGGCCTTGTCTCTGTTCCCCGAGCACGCCAAGTCTATTCCTGGTTTGCAGTGGGCTATTCTCTATCCCTGGAAAGCTGTCCCCCCAGATCTTGCCACTGCCAGCCCCTGCGGGCATTCACGTTTCAGCTCAAAGGAACCTTTCCTGACTGTCCTTTCGAAAGCCCACCCAGGTTGCTTTGTACTCCATGACTCTGTTTTATTTTCTGCATGGCATTTATTGCCATCTCAAATTATCTTACCTACTTTTTTTTGCCTTCTCTTCGCTCTGTAGCCCAGGAATGCGTGCTCTGTGAGGACATCTCCAGTGCCCAGCGCTGTGGGTTACATTGTAAGCACTCACTAATACCTGGTGAGAAGGTGCTGCAGGAATGAATGAATGCAGAATGAATAGAAGGTTTCATAACGGCCTGCATTTGGAAGAGGGAATGAATGAATGAATGAATGAATGCAGAATGAATAGAAGATTTCATAACGGGCTGCATTTGGAAGGGGGAAATTGAACCTTTAGTCAGAACACAAGGAGAAACCAGACAGAAACCAAGAGTGCCCTTTACGCACCGTGCCTTCAGTTTAACCCTTCGTCTGCCTTGGCGATGACAGGCTGCAGCCCCAAAGAGCCTTCCGAGCCCAACGTTCTGTTGCTACAGCAGCTCCTGTTTTCCTCACAGGAAAAGAGTGAGGAGAGGGTAGATATCCTTCCCCAAATCTGTGGGGTAAGGGGTGAAGGCGGGAGGACAGATGAGGTTGTAATAGCTGACGATGTCCTGATGAACATTCGCTTAGTCTCTCTGGGAAAAATCGCCTTTCCAGATCTTGCCTTGGCAACCGCATTACCATCAGACAGAAGTTGACAGCTGTTGCTGATTAAAACATTCCCAACCGCGCGATCAGAATTGCACTACTGAGATGTTAAGTGTAGGTAGATGCTGCCTTTATGAATGGCTTACCCACAGTCCCTTCCAGGGATCTCTAGCCTTATTAATACATATAATGAGAAGTCACTTCGCAATCATGAGTGTGTCATTGCACAGAACGCCCCCCTGGGTAGAGACAGCCTTCAGCTTTTGCCTTTCTCAGATCAGGCGATAGGGGACTCACGGCCTTGTTTCTGTGCACTAAGGTTCTCAACAGAGTTGTCAGGGAATTTAACTTCCCATTCAGGAATCCCCTTGGAGGGAATCTTCATCTCTTGTTTCTCTCTTTTGGCCAGTCCCTCCGCCACCCTTCTCCAGCAGGGACAGGAGCCCTCTGCATTGCCCTCCTCGGTAGCACGGCCGCGGTGCCTGAGGCGGAGGGAGCACCTTGTGGCAGTGTTGACTGGTGACCGTGGTGCCAGGTTTTGCTACTGCATCAGTTTCGGAAACAGGTAGATAAGGGCCACTATCCTGTAGCCACAGTCTCCAGATCTGAGAAAGTTGGGAAGCCCGAAGTTTCTTCATAACTCACGTGATAGCAAAAGCTACCGTGAGCTGGACTCATTTGGTGGCAAAACTTGACCTCAGTTGATAGGAGGCTATGTCTAGTCTTTGTTTAGCCAACTAGAGGAAAACATCATGCTCCCTGGTCCAGAAATACCGTATTTGATTATGGGGTACTGACTCAGACTTTGCTTAGGGTGTTACTTAAAATGTATGTAGGGCGTATTACCTTTCCAATATATGATACATTCCGAATCTGAAATATATTTGGTCCTGAGGGTTTTGGATAAGGGATTGTCAATCCACAATGAATGGGGAGTGAGGGTGGGGGAAGGGACAAAGAAACTACAATATCATGGGGCCCATGGAGCAAAGAGTTGTTGTCCCTTTCCACTCCAGGAGGTCGCATCGCCAAGCACTACTCACTGGCTTCCTTGTATTCCCTGCCACTCCGGGCCCCTCTAATTTCTGTTCTGTATTGCTGCTAGCAGTCTGTATTTGAAGCCAAGACAGCTTTTTGTTCCTTTTCAGTGGTGGGCTTTGGGACGGACCCCGACCTGCAGATGGATATTATCACCGAGCTCGACCTCGTGAACACCACCCTTGGAGTCACTCAGGTGCCCGGACTGCATAATGCCAGCAAAGCTTATTTATTCCAAGGTAAAGGCACCTCCTCCTTCGCACGGAGGGGCAACCTGGGAGGAGGGTCTGTCCGGGGAGTGCTCATGTGCTGTGTGTTAGAGGATTATCTCCGCTCTTTCTCTTGCGTTATTGTCATAAGTATGTTCAGAAATGCCAAGAGTGTTTGAATAACCAAGGGGTGTTCTCAGGGTGGGATGGGGGACTGGGGGCATGGTTGTGAAATACTTGGTTTGGCAGTGAAATATTTCCTTGGGTCTTTTGGTGGGGATCTAAAGTTGAGCGAAATTGCAAAGGTCTTGAAAGCCATTGGCCAGTCATATTATTTTTACAGGCTATGCCTTCAACTGTTACCTGTATCTTTACCTCTATCTATACTGTATCTACATCTATTCTTTTTTTTTTTTTTTTAAAGATTTTATTTATTTATTCGACAGAGATAGAGACAGCCAGCGAGAGAGGGAACACAAGCAGGGGGAGTGGGAGAGGAAGAAGCAGGCTCCTAGCAGAGGAGCCTGATGTGGGGCTCGATCCCATAACGCCGGGATCACGCCCTGAGCCGAAGGCAGATGCTTAACCGCTGTGCCACCCAGGCGCCCCTACATCTATTCTTATTTATATATGTTCTCCCCTATTTAATGGGTACATGAGCACAGAGCATGTTTTATGGCTGCATTCTCTTGGGGGTACATCTTACTTGGTTCTCAATTATCAAGGGAGTGTAGCGCACTTCTTTTTTAAAAAATTAATTACTTAATTGTGAGAGACAGACAGGGCTAGAGAGAGAGCAGAGCAGGGAGGAGAGAGAGAAGCAGGCTCCCTGCTGAGCAGGGAGTCTGATGCGGGGCTCGATCCCAGGACCCTGGGATCATGACCTGATCAGAAGAGAGACGCTTAACCAACTGAGCCACCCAGGCGCCCCGTGTAGTGTGCTTCTTAAAAGCCCAACTGCCTGAGATCAAATTCCAACCCTACCACTTACTGGCTTTGCGACTTTGGGCAATCCTTTCGCCTTACTGTGCCTTTGTCCTCATCTAAAATACTGGTACCTACTTCATGGGGCTGTTATAAGGATTAGAGGAGCTAATCCAACGAAGTGGTTAAAACAGAGTCTGATATCTATAGTAGATACCCAGTAAGTCCTAGCTGTTAATACGTAACTCGTGCTGTGTACCACGCAACATGTTAGGAGTAGGATTACGAGTAAGATAGGGGCAGGCTTACTATGAAGGGGATGTATGGACTGCCAAAAAGAGTAGTACAGGGAGATCTGACTTAACCGGGGTGGAGAGAGAGTAGCCGTCAGGTAAAGGTTACCCTGAAAACTGATGTGTCGACAGAGACTTGAAAAGTGAAAAGCGAGCCTGGTGTAGGGTGGGGTGGGAGTTCACAGCACGATGGGCAGGGAAAAAAGTATGTATGAAGGTCTGAAGGCAGAAACCAATAGAACAGTTCTCGTGTGGCTAAAGGGTGGCCAGCGGCTGGAGAGGCAGACAGCGGCTGGGTTACATTGGACCCCGTAGGCAGAACTGATATTTAGCTCATATCCAGGGGCTTAGATACACTGATAATTTACGGCCACTCTCCATTCTGGTAGGTGGGAGGCCATGTATGCTTGTGAATGATTGTATTTCTTATCCTCGCTTGTAGTGCCGGATTAGTGGTTTCCTACTTTCCTCTCAGAGCGGTGGGGGCCCTTTTGGAGGTTGCTGCCGGGGAGTGACCTGGTTAGATAGGATAGTCAGGCAGCTTGGGTATTCCTCTGTGAAAACTTCTGGCAGGGTTCTTTTAAGTCAGCCTTTTGTGAAGATAGCAAAAGGATTATTTTAGAATGGCTGGACCAATATTAAGAGATGAGATTTACAGGGGCGCCTGCGTGGCACAGCGGTTAAGCGTCTGCCTTGGGATCAGGGTGTGGTCCCGGCATTCTGGGATCGAGCCCCACATCAGGCTCCTCCGCTATGAGCCTGCTTCTTCCTCTCCCACTCCCCCTGCTTGTGTTCCCTCTCTCGCTGGCTGTCTCTATCTTTGTCGAATAAATAAATAAAATCTTAAAAAAAAAAAAAGAGATGAGATTTACATATTTACTGTGGAAATCACCTAGACCTTGTTAATGGTATATAATAAATCTACAGATATATGATAATACAGAACAAGACTACAGCTATGCTAATTTCCATTTACTCTTACCAAGGAATTGGTGAAGTCCCTAAGCTGGGTGTGGTTAAGAGAAGGTAGATGGAATTACTTTCCTTTTTGCCTTGTACAAGGTCTGCTCAGTTACTGTTGAAAGGTCATGTTTGAGGAAGTCAGAAGTCATCTCTATTTAGATATATCCCTACATCCCTTGAACCAAGTACCATGCATGGCACATAGTAGGTGACGAATACACATTTTTAATTGAATTACAATTTCCTCTGTCCCATGTGCTCCATAAAAGGCTTATTGCCTATCTTTTTTTTTTTTTTTTTAAGATTTTATTTATTTATTTGACAGAGAGACAGCCACCGAGAGAGGGAACACAAGCACGGGAGTGGGAGAGGAAGAAGCAGGCTCATAGCGGAGGAGCCCAATGAGGGGCTTGATCCCAGGACCCTGGGATCATGCCCTGAGCTGAAGGCAGACGCTTAACGACTGAGCCACCCAGGCGCCCTGGCTTATTGCCTGTCTTACTCACTATTCATTCACTTATTTATTCCACAGTGTGGGCTTCTTAGGCAAGAATTCTGTTACGTTGGGAGTTTTTTGCTTTGGCAGCTACTCTGGGATGTCTAGCAGGCTCCAGCCATGGGGAGGGATTTTCAGCTTCTTTGGTGGGACGAGTAACTTCATTATGGGAGGTTGACTGAGGAGGACTTTCTCTTAAGCACCCTCGTGATTATAATGGGCCTACCTGGATGATCCAGCATAATCTCTCCACTTAAAGATCTGTAATTTAATCATATGCTAGAATCCCTTTTGCCATGTAAGGTAACATATTTACATGTTCTCCAGTTAAGACATGGACATCTTTGGGGAGCCATTATTTTGCTTACCACACCGTTTACGCTCTAGCCCCCAAAGATTCATGTCTATCCCACACGCCAGATACATTCACCTCATCCCAATATTCTCCAAAAGTCTCAACCCATTGTGGTATCAGCTGAAAGTCCAAAATCTTATCCAATCTCATCAGCTGAAAAATTCCAAATCTATATCTAAATAATCTAAATCAAGTATGACTGTGACTCAGAATGTAATAAATTTGGGGGCAAAACTCATCTCTATGGATCTGTGAAAAGTAGGAAATAGGTAATCTGCTTCCCAAATACAGGTGGGACAGAAGTAGGATGCCTGGAATACATAGCCCTGTTAATAGAAACGAAATGGAATTAAGAAAGGGGCCACCAATCCCAAGAAATTTTGAAATCCAGCAGGGCAAACTCCATTGAGTTTCGGGGCTTGGGAATAATCCTGTGTGGTCCTTGGCTCTGCCTTCTGGGCCCATGACTCATTCCTTTGAGTTATTCCTTTTCAGGCAGAGTAGTATATGTTTGTGGTTGAGTAGTTTTATCAGCCTGTTTCCTCCCTGTAGAATTTTCAAAGTCCGTCAGCTTTTTCTCATTTCATCCTCTTCCAGTTTCCTTCAGTCCAAGTTGGCAGTGTTTCTTTTTTTTTTCTTTTCTTTTTTTTTTTTTTAAAGATTTTATTTATTTATTCGACAGAGATAGAGACAGCCAGCGAGAGAGGGAACACAAGCAGGGGGAGTGGGAGAGGAAGAAGCAGGCTCACAGCGGAGGAGCCTGATGTGGGGCTCGATCCCAGAACGCCGGGATCACGCCCTGAGCCGAAGGCAGACGCCCAACCGCTGTGCCACCCAGGCGCCCCAAGTTGGCAGTGTTTCTGCTGGTATAACATTCTAGGAAACTTTACAGTCTCCTGTCCATCGGACAAGAGGCCCCCCCCCCCCAGATCTTTCTTAGATAATCCCATTTCTGTTCCTGACCTGTGCCGAGATGGCCAAGGGGATCCATGGGTCACATACCTGATCTCTTCAAAGAGCTCTCTGTGTGATTGAATCTTCTGAACTTTTGATCCTTCAGAGGCACTAACAAAAGGTTCTTCACCTACCTGTGGTTTTTACCCCAGAGCAGAATTTCATGACAGTGAATCTCCTCATTTTATTGTCTTTTGCAGTCCACCTAGGCTGAGAGTTCTTCCATTCCTCAGGCTCTAGTTTCTTCCTGCTCATCAGCTCATCTCTCCATCTCTCTCTTTCCTCTCATCTTTTCCTCTAAGCAGCAAGGAGAAACCAGACTTTGCTTGGAAGTCTCCTCAGCTAAATGTCCAAGTTCATCTTTCACAAGTTTTGCTTTCTATATTACTCCAGGACACAATTCAGCTAAGCTTTCTGTCACTATGTAACAAGGACCCTGGGTCTTCTAGTTTCCATCCCTTTTTAGCTCTTACTACCAGTATTTTTTTTTTTTAAAGATTTTATTTATTTATTCGACAGAGATAGAGACAGCCAGCGAGAGAGGGAACACAAGCAGGGGGAGTGGGAGAGGAAGAAGCAGGCTCATAGCGGAGGAGCCTGATGTGGGGCTCGATCCCATAACGCCGGGATCACGCCCTGAGCCGAAGGCAGACGCTTAACCGCTATGCCACCCAGGTGCCCCTTACTACCAGTATTTTTAATGTCCATGTTTCTACTACTGGTCTGTTCACAGTGATTTAAATATTCTCTAAGATGGTATAGGTTTTCTCTACCATGCTGTTTACTTCATTTTGAGTTCTCACTAGCACAGTCTTTAACGTCCATATTTCCACTCACAGTCTGTGCAGGCTAGGCTTTTTCTGTCATGCTCTTCAAATTTTTTTCAGCGTCTGCTCATTATTCAATGCCAGAGCCGCTTCTGTATTTTTAGTTATTTGTTACAGTAACATCCCACTTGTAGGTGCCAAAATCTATATTAGTTTCCTGTTGTTGCTGTAACAGATTACCACAAATCTAGTGGCTTGAAACAAAACAAATTTATTATCTTACAGTTCTGGAGGTCAAAAGTCCAAAATGAGGTTTAGGGGGCTAAAATCAAAAGTGGTGGCAGAGCTGTGTTCCTTCTGGAGCCTTTACAGGTATTTAGACCATTTATATTTAATGTTATTCTTGACGTGTTTATATTTAAATATATCTTTTTGCTGTTTGTTTTCTGCTTGTCCCATGTAGTCTTTATTTCATTTTTCCCACTTCTTAGCTTCTTTTGGATTAAAGTTTTTTTTTTTTTTAATGATTCCATTTAATTTCCTTTGCTGGCTTATTTGCTGTAACTCTGTTTCGTTATTTTAGTGGTTGCTTTAGGCTTTATAATATACATCATTAAATTATTACAGTCTACCTTCAAGTAAGAGTATACAACTTCATATATATTATAAGAACATTTCCATAGTTCTTTTCTCCCGGTCATCAATCTATTGTCACACATTTTACTTCCCATATGACATTGTTACTTTTATTTAATTAGTCAATTATCTTTTGAACAAATTTAGATAAAAGAAAACCAATCACATATTTGCTCATGTAGTTACTATTTTCTGTGTTTTTCAGTCCCTCGGGTGGATTCTTATTTCCATCTGGTGTCATTCTCATCCTGTCTGAAGGACTTCCTTTAACATTTCTTGTAGTGCAGGTCTGCTGGTGATGAATGCTTTTGGATTTTGTATGTCTGAAGTATTTTGTTTTCATTTTTTCAAAGTTATTTGTGCTGGGTGCAGAATACTGGGTTGAGAGGGTTTTTTTGTTTCAGTACTTTAAAGATGCACTGTCTTCTCACGTGCATTGTTTCCAACAAGCAATCTGTGTCACCCTATCTTTGTTCCTCTGTAGGTAATCTTCTTTCTTCTGATTTTGAGACTTTCTCTTTGTCACGGATTTTGAGCAAGTTGATTATGATGTAACTTGGTGTGGCGTTCTTTATGGATTTTTCTCTCTGAGATCTCTTGCACTTCATCAGATTTGGAAAAAATTTGGCCATTATGTCTTTAAATATTTTTTTCTCTCCCCATCTCTCTTCTTTAGGGACTCCGATTACCTGTATGTTAGGCTGCTTAAAGTTGTCCCACAGTTTATGGATATTCTGTTCATTTAAAAAATTATAGTTCATTTTTCTTTCTGTGTTTTTGATGGTTTCTATTGCTATACTTTCAAAGTCACTGAAGTTTTCTTCTGTAGTGTCTGCTCTCAGTATCATTTAGTGTTTCTTTTTTACCTCACGTATTATGGTTTCATCTCTGTAAATTTAGTTTTGACTCTTTAAAAAATATTCCATGTCTCCATATAAGTTTTAGAATAGATGGAACACAGTTATAATAACTGTTTTTTTTTTAAAGATTTTATTTATTTATTCGACAGAGATAGAGACAGCCAGCGAGAGAGGGAACACAAGCAGGGGGAGTGGGAGAGGAAGAAGCAGGCTCATAGCGGAAGAGCCTGATGTGGGGCTCGATCCCATAACACAGGGATCACGCCCTGAGCCGAAGGCAGATGCTTAACCGCTGTGCCACCCAGGCGCCCCTATAATAACTGTTTTAATGTCCTTGACCGCTAATTCTGTTGTATCAGTGCTGGGTTAATTTTGATCAATTTTTCTCCTCATTACTACTTCCTTGCATGCCTGGTAATTTTTGATTGAATGCCAGGCATTGTGATTTTACCTTGTTTAGTGCTTATAAGTATTCATGTTATTTTCCTAGGACACAGTTAAGTTACCGGGAAACAATTTGATCTTTTCGGATCCTACATTTAAGGTTTCTCAGATAGCCCAGAGCAGTGCTAATGTTAATAGCTAGAGTAGAGCTAATTACTTCCCATCACTGTGGCAAGACCTTCTGTGTGCTCTACCCAATTCCCTATGAACTCTGAGTTTTCAGCTTAAGTGGTGGAAATAGGTAGTATTCTCTGTCCTGTGCGTATGTTGAACACTGTTACCTTTTGGATGCTGGTCTGTGTTTTTGGGTAGTTTTCTCATCCACTGAGTACTGATCTTGAGAGAGATCCATATTTTTTTCCTCTCTGCTGTTGTCTCCATTCCTGTATACTGTCCTGTGAATTTTAAGTGCCTTGGTCTCCCCTGACTCTCTGCTTCCTCACCTCAACTCAGAGAAGTTGCTGGGCTCTGCCTGAATTCTTCCTTTGACACAGCTTGGGACCTCTCCTGGAGCAATAAGCTTGGGTAATTGTAGGGCTCATCTCTGTTGTTTTCCATTTTTCAAGGATTACTGCCCTTTAGTAACTGATATCCAGTGTCTTGAAAACTGCTGTTTCATTGAATATTCATTTTACATTTAAATTCAGGCTAATTCAAATTCGAATTAAACATTTATTTCCTCGCCCGCACTAGCCATATTTTAAGAGCTCAATTGCTGTGTGTGGCTAGGGGTTACTCTGTTGGACTGTGCAGGTCTAGAGAGGCTCTGAGACTTTACTCTTTTACCACACCACATTTCATATGGGCAAGCTACAAAATCCTGTCTTTCAATATTAATTCATGATAGCAACTAGCAAGCTACTTAAGCTCACTGCCTCAGAGTACTTCCATTTACTCAATGATAAAGTGGGGTAATCATAGTATCTGCTATATATGGTTGTAGTGAGGATGAAATAAATTAATACGTATAAAGTGCTACACCTGTATTTGGTACATGGTGAGCTCTCATTAGATGTGAGTTCATACATTTTTAAGTAATAGGGTATAACTTTGGCCTTCTTCTCCTATGTGTATCATTTGTCTTGTGTGTTATTAGTGTCAGCTTTTAACCTGCAGTGGTCAATTGGGATAGCGGGAAAAGCAGAGGATTGGGGAGGGGGCAGAAGATTAGGGCTCAGGACTTTATACGTAATCATTTTTATCATCCTCACTACAACCACAGAAGGTAAGTACTTTTATTGCCCCATTTTATCAATGAGTAAATGAAAGTACTTTGAGGGAGTACTTAGAGGTGCCAGTGGATATGTCACTTAATGTTCTCAAGTGTCAGATTCCTCATCTGGAACTGGGAAGAATACACAGAGTGGGTGTAAGGATTAAATGGCAGTGTACGAGAAGGCGCTCTGAGAGGTGTGAAGTGTAAAAAACAAATTCATGATTCTTTCCTTCATTTATTATTATTCCTTCTCCTATTTCACATCCTAAGTCCGGCTCTGAGTTGATATATATTAAGGGAGTGAAAACCTTCATTTCAATGCTAGCCTATTAATAATATTGATGAATTTAAATAGAAAGCTTACCTAACTGGAAACACTTCTAAAATACCAACTCCAAAGCCTGATAGGATTTATTTTGGGGCTGACCAGCCTTTTAAGGTTGTCTTTGTCACTGCTGTCCTCGTAGAGTGCAGAGAATTGAATAAGTAAGATTTTTATTCCCTTCCTCCTTGAAACAAATTATATTTTACTAGGGATTGGGATGGGGGCAGAGAGGATGAATGGCTATGTGTAAGACTGGCATAGATCTTCTCTAAGCTGAAAAACATCTTAAATACCGGCTTCAGAGTTTCAAAAATCATTTTGGAAAGTCTCTGCTTTGCCTTGCATTGGACTCAGAGAAGATTTGAGGGTTCGGAACTCTACTTCTCTCTGACTGACAGTGCCTTGCTGTTAAGGGCTTGGGAGCATGTGTCTGTCCATTCGTGTCTCCTTTATAAAAGTGAGTTAGGATATGCATGCATGCAGATTCTTTTATGTGTTGCTTTTATTTTTTTTTTTCTGCCAGGAAAATGCTACCTTTCAGGAGTTCTATTTTAGAAGAGTTTCTAAAGAAGAAAATAGTATCTTTCAAGTAGTATGTTTTACGTGACAAGATAGAACAAAGGCTAATGTGGGTTACTTCAGAAAGATTGAGGCTTTTAGCACCTATTGGATTCTAGGATTTATGCTGGATGTTGTGGGAGACACAGATGAATAAGGCAAAGATCTTGACCCCAGAGAGGTTATAGTCTAGAGGAGCAAACACGGAATGCCCGTGGACACTCTGAGCTAGAGGGGAAGAGAGCTGTCTTTGTCGTGGATTATAGAGTCCCGAGTATGTTGAAGAGAAACTTCTCACTGGATAACTTGGGGAGGGCTCCTTGGAGGAGGTGGTACCTGAGACAGACCTTGAAAAATGGCCAGGAATTAAATATGTCGTTTCTGTGTCTTAAGAGCTCTGCTCTCGTGTAATCATTTTCGCAAAAACGGTACTCAAAGCTTGAGCTATAGCTCTTAATGCTTAGAAAATCTGAATAAGATGGAGTTACCCAAAGGGTTTGTTTAATGCTGATCTTCCACATTTCCTGCCACCCACTATTGCCCAAGTCTGAATTGTTTTTTCTGTTGATTGGATGCGCCTAGTCACTAATTACCTCTGGGAGCATTTACAAGTCAACCTCACTCGGAGGGGAGTGATTTAGTATAACTTTGCATTTAATCAATTAGTGGAGTGATTCAATTCACATACCAGCATCTCCCAAATATAGGTATTTTTGTTCATGCCAGAGTAAAACTCAAGCAAGCCATGGGAGCAGAGAGGGGTTTCAAGTTCCTCTCTGGGCAGATTAACACCCGCACTGGCATATTCTGGAAAATCATTCGGTGGCTATGTGACTTAATGTATATCGTAGAGAAAATAAATAATTTCCCAAATATGCACCCTTCTAACATCTGCACTAAAATCTATTTTCTCAGTTATGCTCCTTCTCCCATCATAAGGAGAGCAGAGATGGAGAGAGACAGCAGAGAATGTAAAAAGATGATAATTCTTTTAGAAACTACTATGTATATGTACCAATTCCATATTAACATATGGACCTTGGGCAAATTACTTTACGTCTTAGAATGTATCTGTCTCAGGACATTGGGTAATAATGGTAATGTCTATGATACAAGATATTTTTAAGGGTTAATTTAGATAATATAAATTCATTGTAAACAATAAAAAATATTAATCAGTATTATTATTAAGAGTTCAGCAAATATGCATTTTTTTCATTAAATGTTGAGCAGGTACCTACTACTATGTGCTGGGCACTTTCAAGTACAAGGAGTATAGTGGTAACCAAATCAGACAAAGTCTGGCCCTTTAAGGGGAAACAGCTTAAAAATAAGCAAATAAGTATAAAGTAAGTTCAGATAACCTTATTTTTTTAAGTTCAGATAACTTTAAATAATTTATGCATGTATTTATTTTTTAGAAAGCTTTTTTTAATTTATTTGAAAGAGAGAGAGAGAGGGAGAGAGAGCATGAGCCAGGGGGAGGGGCAGAAGGAGAGGGAGAGGGACAACCAGACTCCCTGCCGAGCAGGGAGCCCTACTCGGGGCTCAACTCAGGGCTCGATTCCAGGACCCTGAGATCCTGACCTGAGCCTAAGGCAGACACTTAACTGACTCAACTACCCAGGTGTCCTCAATTTATGCATTTAAATATAGGAAACTATTTCTGTTTCGTTTTCTTCCAAAGAGTATTTGCAATTACCTACTGTACTTAATTCCTAATGGGGATGGATAACTGTTGTCTGAACTGGATTTTTTTAAAAAGGAGAATTATTTCAACTCCTAAAGTTTATTTGTCTTTAGTCCTTCTATCAACACTCTTACTTTTGTACTATTTTCATACAGTATCATGCAGATGAAGAAACAAGATCTAGAGAGTTCCAGGAACTCACATTATCAGTGGTGACAGACATAGGATTTGGACTCGGGGGTCTATACTGGCAGAGCTTGTGTCTCAGCCCCCCACTCCGCCTCCTGCTTGTTTTTCCCTAACGCGTGAGAGCAGGAATGAATAAATAAATGCAATGTGATAAAGATACAGCTTCTCTTAAGAGAAACCAGAGGACATCTGCCAAGATATCTTTTGGCAGGTATTTTAAATCAACTAGGACAGATGGTTGTCTCGTCAGTTGGTGAATTCCATTGACTAGAATTTTAGGATTCTTTCACTTGGGGGGCCTGCTCAATACCTGCAGACGAATACCGGGTAACGGGTTTGGCAGCCCCAAGAGAACATGCAAGATCATCAGAAGTAGCCACGGGGCTGCACTTTAATACGTAGCCATTTAAAATGTGGTCTCTGTGGCCTTTTGCCCCGGGGTTTTCTAGAGAGGGCATTGTGGGAGAATGAGATGAGCCTTGATGCAGTGCTCTTTGATGAGTGCTGTGATTCTTAATTGGGATTTATTTTAACATATTGGGGCTAAATTCTTTTCTGTGGGAACACAACTCCAAAATTAGAATGCAAATCAGTGGAAAAAGGAGATTCGAGATGCAAATATTTTATTTAAATACAACATTTTGTGGATGCAGCCAGTGCCTGAAGTGGAGCCAAGATGTACTAAGAAGCGAGGCTGGCTCAGTCCTCTTGCTTACATTCTCTTAGAAAATAAGGCGCGCAAACTGCCTGGCAGCTCGGGTTGCAGAGTAGGCATGGGACCGTGTGCCTGAGGAAGCAGGTTCTAGAATGGCTCTTTCGCTTGACTGCTGGGTCTATTACTTCTCTGGGCCTCAGGTCTTTCAAGTCATACAGTTTTTTAACTTGACAAGGAGCTATTCTGCAAAACAAAAGAAAAATACATACAAGCACAAAGGATAAGAGAAGCAACAATGCTGTCACTGTCCCCCAGAATCAGCAAATGTTAACATTTTGTCATATTTGCTTAGAGCCGTATAAACAATTACAGAATAAGTTGAAGGCTCGATGTGCCCCTCACAGTTCGTTTCTTTTTTCAACCTCCCGAAAGGCCTTGCTAACATAGTGGATGAGTATGCAGTACGTGTGTGTGCGTGTGTGCGCGTGTATTCCCACGCTTATATAATCGGGAGGGGCTATGTATAGTGGCTAAATGTATAGCCAGGCTGTACAGAGCCACTGGATTGAAGCCAGGCTGCTTAGATTGAAATCCCAGCTCTGACTCTTGCTGGCTTTGTAATGTCGGGCAAGTTCTTTAACTTCTCTTTGGCTCATTTTTTCCCCATGTGTGATATAGGGATAATAAAGCATCTCTCTCATAGGATTGTCCTCTGGATTAAGTGGGTTGATTCATAAAATGTGTTAGAACATTATCAGGCAAATAGTAAACATTCAGTGAATGTTAACTACTGCTTATGTAAATGGCATCACACAGTACGGATCTTTCTGAAACTTACTTCACTCACCATTGTCCTTTTGAGGACCTATAGATCTAGTTCATTAGTTTGAACTGCTGCAGGACACCTCAGTGCATTCATCCCTTTGCTTTTTTTTTTTTTTTTTTTAAAGATTATTTATTTATTTATTTGACAGAGACAGTCAGCGAGAGAGGGAACATAAGCAGGGGGAGTGGGAGAGGAAGAAGCAGGCTCCCAGCGGAGGAGCCCGATGTGGGACTCGATCCCGGAACACCGGGATCATGCCCTGAGCCGAAGGCAGACGCCTAACAACTGCGCTACCCAGGCGCCCCCATACCTTTGCCTTTTGATGGAACCTTGGCTTGGTTCAGATTTCTTTTTTTTTTTTTTTGGTAAAGATTTTATTTATTTATTCGACAGAGATGGAGACAGCCAGCGAGAGAGGGAACACAAGCAGGGGGAGTGGGAGAGGAAGAAGCAGGCTCATAGCGGAAGAACCTGATGTGGGGCTCGATCCCATAACGCTAGGATCACGCCCTGAGCCGAAGGCAGACACTTAACCACTGTGCCAGCGGCGCCCCTTGGTTCAGATTTCTGACAAACACTATTTTAGTGTGCATTTTTGTGCATGCCTCCTTGCCCATGGTTCTTAAATTCTTAATTTATATACCTTTCCAAAGAGAGGATTCTTTAAGGGAATCCTTAATTGTCCCACAAACCATTCGTCCAGTCCTGTGGTTGGTTACCTCCAATAATGGAGGTAACACTATATCATCAGGCAGCCCATATTATTTTTGGGACTACTCTGTCAGAAATAATTTAAAGGAAGACACATTTTGGCTTAATGCAGTGCCCTTCCATTGCTCCCTCACTCCAGTCACATTGACCACCTTTGGTTCCATGAGCACACCGAGAGTTTCCCTGACCCACTACCATCATTTCTCCTTGCAAAAGGTCCAGAAGACCTTGTCCCTGCACTCTCTGTACCTGGCTCTTACTCTTCAATGTCACTTCCTCCTTGAGGCCTTCTCCTACCATCTTACCTGTGAGGGTCACCTGTTTTGTTATCAGTCACCACTTCTGGTGTTTAGTCCTTCAGAGTTCTTACTGTACATTGAAATGATATATTTCTTTTTGTTTCCTTTAACTTTGTTTCCTAGTCTATCATAGATCACTGCATGTCTCCACTTGTTTTGTTTTCTGTTCTAAATCAGTACCCAGCACGATGCCAATGCCTGGCACTTACAGTTGGCACTCAAGAAAGATTTGTTCAGGTAGAGGCACCTGCGACCACAGAGTAAGTCTACATCCCCTTCCCGTGAGGTAGCCTCTCAGAGATTTGCAGGCAGCTTTTCAGGTGTTCCGTCCTTACTTTCTTCAGGCTAAACATTTCTGATGACTTGCGCAGTTCCTGATGGGACAACATTTTGAATTCCCCCATTGTTTTTTTTTTTTTTTTTTTTCCGTTTGAATACCTAGCTATTTGTCTATGTCCCTAATGATGTTTGATGTCTTGGACTGAACATGGTGCTTCCAATAGGGTCTGACCCGGACACAGCAGAGCATCCCTTTCTTGGTCAAGTACCTATGTTCCTATTCATATGTTTGCATGGGGCCCTGTCACAATTAATTCATGATAAACTTATTATGGGCCACGATCCCACGGAGGTCGGTTTGTTGTTCTCACTTACTACTGCTAACCTCTGAGTTCTCCCTTCTCGCTCTCGTGCCATTGGTTTTTTCGATTCATGTTTATATCCTTATGTTCGTTACCATTAGATTTTATTACTGTCTATAAAGGGAGAGGGCTGGATCAAATCACCAAAGTCAGTTGCAGCTCTTAAACATGGAATTGGTTATTCCAGAACAGCACTGTCCAATAGAACTTTATGTGATGATGGAAACCTTGTGTATCCGCACTGCCCAGTACAGTAGCCACAAGCCACATGTGGCTACTGAGCCCTTGAATTGTGGCCGCTGTAACTGAGAAACTGAATATTAAATCTTATTTAATTTCAAGCATTTTAAATTTATTTATTTATTTTTTTAAAGATTTTATTTATTTATTTGACAGAGATAGAGACAGCCAGTGAGAGAGGGAACACAAGCAGGGGGAGTGGGAGAGGAAGAAGCAGGCTCATAGCGGAAGAGCCTGATGTGGGGCTCGATCCCAGAACGCCGGGATCACGCCCTGAGCCGAAGGCAGACGCTTAACCGCCGTGCCACCCAGGCGCCCCTCAAGCATTTTAAATTTAAGGGCCATATGTGGCTAGTGGCTACTGTAATTGGACAGCACAGTTCTGGAGAAAAACTTTCAGAATTTTAAGAGATGAGATGGTGTGTGTAACATATATGGGAAAACCAGCGTGGGGATAGAGTGGCCTGTTCAGGATTCATTTACGCAGTCAGTGGTTTTTTATTGATTTAATAGATTTTTTCTTTTTTCACGGAGCATCAGCAGTGTGCTAGGCACAGTACTCGGTGCTAGAGATTCAGCTGTGGAGAAGACAGTCTTAGCCCCTGCTCTCGAGGGACTTTCTGTCTGGTGTGGTGGTCCTCAGCCCTGATTTCATATTAGAACCACTTGGGGAACTTTAAAAAATTCTGATGCTGAGGACCAGCCTTTAAGAGATTATGATCTGCTTATAAAATAAATACATCATGGGGATGAATACTACAGCCTAGGGAGTATAGTCAATAATATATGATAACTTTGTATGGGGACAGATGGTAACTCCACTTATCATGGCAAAGATGGCGTAACATAGAGAATTGTTCAATCACTAAGTTGTGTACTTGAACCTAATATAACATTGTATGTCACTTATACTTATACTTAAATTGAAACATAGAGATTATGATTTATTTGATCTGTCTACTGGGGGAGCCCACATTAGACTTTGATAGTCTTATAAAAACTCCACTGGGGAGCCTCATTGGTAGTCAAGGTTCAGAATCTTTGGTCTAGGGGAAAGTAAGGACCCTTTTTATAAATAGGGGAAGAGAATCATGTTTAAAGTTCCCCTTTGATGAGGAGGTTTCCTGCATATTCTAAAGTCTCCCACTTGACACCCACTTGACATGACCCAATCCTCCCTCCCCCAAAAAGAAAGCCTTTAGCTGTCTGAAACATGGTGGTCCGTGAAATCAGTTACATGGTCTTATTTGTCGGGTCATGGTGACAAACCTGCAAATATATCCTCAAGCTGTGAACTTTATCTTCTTGCAAAATGTTATTATTAGTCTTCAAACTGGGTTTCTCTACGTGGTGCTTGTTTCATGTATAGTTTTGGTCAGTTGTCCAGATTCTAGAACTTGAGGCTAGAACTCAGCCCCCGTGGGCTGAGAAGAGTGAGACACTTGTCCCCCTGCCTGTCTCTAGGGAGACCATGTAGAAATCTTATCCAGTCATGGCAATAGCGTCGAAGCCTAGGACCCTGTGCTGGGTCTTTATACTTATTTGGTTCCTCTTGCTTCAGATATGCATGAACACAGAAGGCAAATAATTTGCTTTCCATACACCCAATATATAATGTTAGGTCAGGGCTAGAGTAACTTACATTAATACTTTTTTTGGAACGGGGAAGGATGGGAGATACACAATTATAACAATTCTGGGATTTAATGGGGGAGATGTTGTAAGGGTCCTTTACCTTAGGAACTGGGCATGTTCTTTTGTGCTTTGGAAGTAGACCTCCAGGCTGTTGTTTTCCTTGACTCTTGGTTTCACTTCTTTGGGAGTCCCTATTCTTCCATTGTCCTCCTTGGTGGCCGAAGAACTTGTCAGTCCACTTCTTCCCCATAGAAGGTTGGGGGCAAAGTGTTGTTTTGTTTCCTAAACAGTTATAAACAGTTTCTTAGTTGAAGATAGTTTGATGTTTGATGTCTTGGCCTGTGGCTAATAGCAACAAAGACTGGTTTCTTTCTCCATGTTCATCACAGAGCACGTGGGGCTTCTGGAACAGGCTGACAGAGCATCCTTTATGTAGAACATTGCAGGTCGTTGTGACCAAGGGAAAAGAGAGCATGGCTCTCTTTGGCTGTAAAACAAGAATAAAAGTTAGTCATTTTTGTCATCGATTTAATTCCAGTTTGCTGTATGTACCAAGGGCCACACTCGCAGTTACTTCCGATTATGTTAAGCCTATCAGGTTTTCATGGAAGAGCCAGACTTTTTTTGCCATTTTCTCAAACCAACAGGATTCACTGGCACTATCTTAATTTGTTCAGATTTTTTTTTTTTAAAGATTTATTTATTTATTTATTAGACAGAGAGACACAGCGAGAGAGGGAACACCAGCAGGGGGAGTGGGAGAAGGAGAAGCAGGCTTCCCGCTGAGCAGAGAGCCCAACGTGGGTCTCGATCCCAGGACCCTGGGATCATGACCTGAGCCGAAGGCAGATGCTTAACGACTGAGCCACCCAGGGCTCCCCGTTCAGATTTTTTTAAAAAAATGTTTTACTTATTTATTTGACAGAGAGAGAGAGAGCAAGAGAGGGAACACAAGCAGGGGCAGTGGGAGAGGAAGAAGCAGGCTTCCCGCGGAGCAGGGAGCCTGATGTGGGGCTTGATTCCAGGACCCTGGGATCATGACCCGAGCCGAAGGTAGATGCTTAATGACTGAGCCACCCAGGCGCCCCTGTTGAGATGTTTTAACAATGGGTGGGGTGTCCAGTCCTTCATTTGATCGTCATCTCAGGGCCGATTTTTGATTGACCTGTTCAGAGTATTTCTCAGTTTTATCTGTCATTGTAAGGAGAGGAGGAGAAGTTGTCTCTTTCAACCTTGTAAGCCCTGGCATTGGTGACTCTGTTCCCTTTCATCCCCATCCACGAGGTGGCCAATTCTCTTCTCTTTCAACTTGTATCAGTTTGCCGGGGCCACCATAACAAAGTACCACAGACTGGGTGGCTTAAACAGAAATGTACTGTCGCTAGGTTATGGAGGCCCAAAGTCCACAGGCAAGGTGATGGCACTTAGTTCCTTCTGAGGGCTCTGAGGGGAGGATCCGTTCCAAGCCCCCTTACTTGACTTGTAGATGGTGGTTTTCTCTCTGTGTCTCTTCAGTTTTCCTCTGAGTGCCTCTCTGTGTCCTTATTTCCCCTTTTCACAAGAACATCAGTCATGTTGGATTAGGGCCCACCCTCAGACCTCATATTAACTTGTTACCTCTCTAAAGACCCTGTCTCCAAATACGGTCACATTTTGAGTTACTGGGAGTTAGGACTTCAACATTTGAATGTGGGTTTGGGAGGATATAATTCAATGCATAGCACATCTCTTTCCTCTGGTCCTTGTCGAATGCAGTCAGTAGTAATCAAGACACTTACTAACTTTCTGTTTTTCAAGCTCATTGGATGCCTTTCTCTTCTAGTTTATTTCAGATGGCCGTTTTGTCAAAAGTTTCATCACTGTAGAACATGAATAAACATCTTTCTAGCCTCTGTGAATACTTTCTGCCCACTGCCAGAAGCCAATGCCACATAGCCTTAGTTTTTTTTTTTTTTTTGAAGATTTTATTTATTTATTTGACAGAGAGAGAGACAGCCAGCGAGAGAGGGAACACAAGCAGGGGGAGTGGGAGAGGAAGAAGCAGGCTCCCAGCGGAGGAGCCTGATGTGGGGCTCGATCCCAGGACTCTGGGATCACGCCCTGAGCTGAAGGCAGACGCTTAACGACTGAGCCACCCAGGCACCTCCACGTGTCCTTAGTCTGTTGTTGTTATATTGCGGTAGTGCCCCAATTCTCGAACCACTGTATGTGTTGATAGGAAGGCTACATGTTACGGTAGACAACCTTCAACTCTTAGTGATTTATAATATCAAGAATTTATTTCTTGCTCATGCCACAGGTCCATCATGAATTGGCCACCTCTCTCCTTCACATTTTCCTCTCTCGGAGGCTGGGTACAATGTCTACCAGTAGCCTGGCCATGGCTGTGGCAAAAGGAAAACAAGGTGAATGGTGAAACATTCAGCGGCTCTTAAAGCTAAAGTTTGGAAGTGATACGTGTGCCTTCTGCTTTAATTTCATTGGCCAAAGCAAGTCACAGAGTTAAGCTTTAAGTCACGGGAGATGGAGAGTTCCACTCTCCCCCAGGGAGGGGCGTAAATATTTCTGAGCCTGGTTACAGTCTAGCATTGTAGGCTGTTTCGATATTTTTAGAGAAGCAGAGAGAGTAGTGGAGAAGTCCCAAGAGTTGACACCTTGGGACTAGGCAGGTGGGAAGACTAGAGCCAGGAGTGAGGAGAAAGACTTCGGCCTTGGCCCTAAGCTCTAACTGGAGTTAGCACCAGTCGGATCTCTCTTTCATCAGAGACCAAGTGGGTTAACCTGCCACGGTTGAAAGAATCCTTGCAGGGGGCATCATGGGGTTTGTATCCCAGACCTTCAAGTAGCAACTCTGTCACTTGGTAGCTATGTGACTTGTGTCCAGTGACTTGACCTGAGTCTCTGTTTCTCGTCTGTCAAAGGGGACAGCAGCGTCATCCACCTCACAGAAGTGTTTTGGGTATTTCTTCCCCCCCATGTAGTAACTGTGTGACCTTGGACATGGTGCTTTTCTATGCTTCGGTTTCCTCATCTGTACAATGAAGATAGTAGTAATATGTATTCACAGGGTCGTTGAAAGAGTTTAACGATGTAGAACATTTAAGTCAATCCCTGGCTTGTAGAAAATGCTCAATAAATGCTAATTGTTGCTGTGGTCGTATGAGCCGAGGGGACACACAGTGCCAGACACACAGGGAGCACACAATAAATACAAGGTGATCACTTTCTGCGCTAACGTTTGATTGAGGCGTGCAAGTCTAAGACGCCAGAGTCAGAGAAGTGGGGACAGAAACGGAGAAGGACAGAAGACAGGTATGAGGGCTAATTACCAAGCAGGCCCCACTTTCCTGACAAAACGGATTACTCGGAGAGGTCATATAGTCACCACATCTCCCAGTGGTCAGTGCAGGAAGGGGGAAAGAGAAGAATTTATCTGTTGACTTCCAGATGCCCTGGACGCAAGGTCCCTCCATGCAGCGTCTACGTCCCCAGACAGCTGGACTTCCTGCGCTCGGATGCCGTGTGCGTGCTGAGAGATCTCCTGCCTCGGCAGCGGCAGGGAGGCCCTTAGAGCCTGAGATGGGCAGGGGGTGGCGTGGGTTAGGAACGGTTGCAGCATAGATGTGAGCCACGAAAGGACCTGGGAGCAGTCTGCAGGGCGGGCTGGAGTCTGCATCTCGGGGGGTCAGCAGCCATGTGGCCACGTCACCAGGGGAATAGTGGAAGCACTTGCAGGGCAGTCGGGCCTGAAAGCAGAGCATGTGTGTGAATCTGGGGTGTTCTGTAAATATAGTCAGGATCTTGGCCCCATTTTCTCACTTTACAGGTGAGGAAATTGATACCCAGAGCGGGGAAGGGTTTATTTAGGGTGATGCAGCTTGTTGGTTACAGCATCAACGTTAGAATCCAGGTTTTATGAAGAGTGAGTTCTGAGGTTTGCTGATATTTAGATTTCTGATTCAGTTCTAGCTTCTCTTTATCTATCCATCCACCCGTCCATCCATCCATCCATCCATCCATCCATCCATCCATCATCTCTGTGCTTGGAATTCACTGAAGGCCTCCCCTCTACCTGGTGCTGTGCTGGGCTGGGCACATCTCGCAAAAGCCCAGGGCACTGGGAGAAGAGAGCTGTGAGTGGTCTCTTTCTCCTCGCTTTATGGCCTCTTCTGCTCTGGCGGTTGGGAAGGCAAGCTGTCTGTGGAGTTGAGCCAGCAGGGAGGAAACTGGGTGCACTTAGACGCTTGATAGATGGAATGACTGAGGTTGTCTGGGCCTGGGGAAGGAAAACCAGTGTTTCCATCTCTGGCTTGAGCTCCACTGTATTGGCAGTGGCTCTGAAATGTGGGGAGAAGATGGATTTCCAAGGAGGACATCTGGCTTCTGTGAATCCCCTAGGACCTTAGACGTAGCATCCCGGGGGAGCCAAAGCGTCAGAGAGGCCTGGTGGCTCGCTGACTGCCAGGCACTGTGTAGGAGCTGGGAGTCACAGGCCCGTCCACGTTCTGATTCCCATCCTTTTTCTTTTTCTTTTCCTTTCCTTTTCCTCTTTCTCTTTCCCTCTTTCTTTCCTTCCTTCCTTCTCTTTTCTTTCCTTTCCTTTCCCTTTTCTTTTTTGTTAAGTGGAAGTGTAGTTGACACTCAATGTTACATTAACGTGTCAAGTGTACAACACATGGATTCAGCAAATCTGTGCCTTATGCTGTGCTCACCACAAGTGTAGCTACCATCTGTCGCCATGCAACGTTATCACATTGGCTGTGTTCCCTGCACTATACCTTTTATCCCCGTGACTTACTCATTCCCTAACTGGAGGCCTCTATCTCCCACTGCCCTTCACCCATTTGGCCCATCTCTTCCCTCCTTCCCTCTGGCAACCATTAATTTGTTCTCTGTATTTATAGGTAGGGTTCTCCTTTTTTTTGTTTTGTTTTGTTTTTTAGATTTCACATGTAAGTGAAATCATATGCTAAAGGAAGTGAAAGTGTAGTTGGAAGATAAGCAAATCTGTAAAAGATTATTAATAACACTACATCATTCGTATTAATAGCTAATAGTTATTGTGCTTGGCTAGGAGGGTCCTGTTGTATCTCAGTGGCCTTGACTTAGACTCCTTGGACAGGCTTAGTGAGCCTGTGGACCTCTTAAATTGCACGCGCATCTTTTTCTTGGGAAAGGGCCCATTGCTTTCATCGCATTCCCGGGGATGAGTGCAGTCTCTCACAAACGTTAAGCGCTCTATGGCATTTCATTCTTAGAGCAGCCCCATTCTTCAGATGAGGAAACCAATACCTGGAGAGGTTAAGTGGCGAAATCAATGCTTGAACCCAGGCCTCTTTGATCTCAAACCCTGTGTGTGACCCTCTTTGCCATGGTGTACTCCCACTGTATTAGTAAGGGGAAACTGAGGCCCATGGTGGTTGGTCCATTCCGCCAGCTCTGATTTGTGCCCAGAAATGGTGTGTGACTGCTGGTTTGCACAGAAAGTCAGGGCTTCGGGGGCAAACGAGAGACTTGGCTCCCTCAGCTGGGAAAGCAGCGGTCTGAGGGTGTTGTGCCTCCCGTTGGGTATCACGAGGCGGGTCGCGGTGAGCAGCTGTCCCTGTCTCCACAGAGGCAAGGGCCAGCGCGTGGCCACACAAGGAACGCAGTTTATACCTAAGGCAGAACTTCTTGATTTCGAAGTGCGTAACTGCAGGAGGGGTGATATCCATCAGAATTGGAACTGTCTGGAATAGTTTTGTCTAAAATCAGGGGAAGGGTACAGAAGTCCCAGAACACTTCCTTTGGTCCATTTTTCTCTATGGTTCAAAGTACATTTTATTCTCCTGATGTCCAGAGGTAAGTGATGAGTTAATTGGTGTGTCCAGGCCTGGGTTCTCTGGTTTCCTCAAGCTGCAGCCCCAGCAGAGGCCTTTGACGCCCACAGCACTTAACTTTGCTGTTCACCTTGAGAAATGCGGTTGTGCCCGTGCGGAGGTGGAGGTCTGTACTTCTGTGAGGCCCCTGGGGCTTCCATTGCTTTGTGAGTTCCTTCACACCTTGACAAGCTGCGAGCCTTTAATGGGCTTGGTGCACTTGGGAAATGGCCAGTTGAGGTTGTGTTGCGTGAATTGAGATCACACGGGGAAATCATTCTGTGGGGTTTACTAGGCTGATGGCCCTGGTTGAACGGAAGAGGAGGAGGGAGCTGGAGCCTTGGGAACTCGTGGCCGAAATAAGCATCCTGCAATAGAGAACAACGGTTTGGTTGGGCTGGAAAGGGGATCGCGGTGAGTGGGGGCACAGAGGCGCTGAGTGGGACGTGTGAAGTATGTGAGCGAGTGCACATCTCTGGCTCTGGGAGCGCGAATGTGGCCCTGGGGCTGAGCCTGGGTGTGTGCCTAGGAATAGGGTTGGGTATGTGTAGTCATTAAGACCTAGGTTTGGGGGCACCTGGGTGGCACAGCGGTTGAGCGTCTGCCTTCGGCTCAGGCCGTGATCCTGCCATTATGGGATCGAGCCCCACATCAGGCTCCTCCGCTGGGAGCCTGCTTCTTCCTCTCCCACTCCCCCTGCTTGTGTTCCTTCTCTCGCTGGCTGTCTCTCTCTCTGTCAAATAAATAAATAAAATCTTAAAAAAAAAAAAAAAAGACCTAGGTTTGGATTCCAGACCCACTGTTTACAAGCTAAGTGGGTTCGCTAGTTTGTCTCTTTGCATGTCAGCTTTCTCATCGCACGGAGTGACTGTAAGGATCAAAATAAAAGCCATGGGTGAACAGTGCTGGCTACATGCCTGACATTGCTAAGTGTTCAATCAGTGGCAGCTGTTAGTGTTGTGATGGCCGCAGGTGCGTGCAAACATACATGCTCAGGGTGTGTCTGGGTGCACGCACTCACATTAGCTGTGTCCCCAGCCATCTCAGTAGACTCTGTGCCTACAGGGCTTTCCCTCCTGCAGAATCACCTGTGTGCTCTCCAGACCGCCTTTTCCAGAGAAACATTGCACAGTGAGTCCCCACGGGGACCCATCCTTTCTAGGATTTGCCCTGATTTTCTTTGGGATTGTTCATGGTTTTTGTACTTTTTGAGTCTTTTCCCCACCTGCCATCATTTTCCAAGTTCTTTCCCAGTGTCAGCGGTGGAGGGAGGAGGTGACCCAGAGGGATGAGTGATCCGATTTATAGGGGTCCCACCTGGTACCACCTGAGATCTAGACACAGATTTGCCATTTCCTCCTGCCCGTTCCTTCATTGTTCTTGTGCTTCGTGGATCTGAATGAATGGAAGAGGACATGTGAGTTACGTTCCGCCTTGAAACTTCATAGCAGCTTTTTGTGGTAGATATGAATACATTTTCTCTATTTCGGGACTCGTATTTACCTTTTGACGTGATCTTATTGTCTGCGTGCAGCCACCGAAGGTAACCATTTCTTATCCCTAAAGCTTTTGTTAAAATGCCTGTGCATCTTAGAGTGAATAGCTTCTTAGACCTCCAGCTCAGTAATCATAGTCTGATATTTCAGTAGTCTGTTTTGAGGACTGTGCCCCCAACTAAATTGGGGGCAACTGTGAGGCAGAAGGGATTGGTCATGGGTCCTGAGCAGAGTGTTGGCACATCGTGGGTGCTCTACACAGGCTGGGTTGAATGGGTGGATCGATAAGGCATGGCTGGTGAGTGTCAGTTCCCCCCTGGACTGTGCTTTTTGTCCTCATTGACCATTTATGGTCTGGGGTCTCACTGTAGTTTTGCTGCTAAGGTCACTACAAGAAGAATGTAACTGGGGAGACAGTGCAGGTACGTGCGAAGACAGGGAGCCACATGGGGTATTCCTGATGTTCCTGGAGGACGGTCGGGTGGCAAGTGCTGTTGGGGGGCTGAGGATTCGAGCTGATTTGGGGCTGACTGGATCTGGGAGGACTTGCAAAAGGAGGAGCAGAAGGAACAGGGTTGTGTTCGGCTGAGAGGTGGAGGAGGGGATGTATGGGGGGGGTGGCCTGAGCAAAGGTGCAGAGCGGGCACGGTCAAGGACACTCCACGGGACAGCTTGGCTTACATAAAAGGTTCATGTGAGAGTGTGTGGGAGAAAAGTCTGGAAAGCCAGGTGGGGGCTTGGCTGTGAAAAGCTTTGAATGTCAGGCTTAGGAGCTTATCGCAGGGAAAGCATGGGCTTTGGTATCCTTGAGACCTGGGTTCATTCATTCGATCTTTCAAGACGTCATTTATTGAAATGCCAGGAGCTGTTGCCCAGTGCTGAGCAGACAGTGGGGGAACGTGAGGACCAGCCGCTGCCCTCTCAGAACTTACCTTCCTGTGGAGTCAAGTCCTAGCTTTGTTATTTACTACCTGGGTAAACATGAACAGGCCACTGAAACTTTCTCATTTCGTCATCTGTAAAGTAGGGATAGCCATAACTGAATGAAATAATGTAAATCAAATTGCCTGATACCCAGTTGGTACCACAATAGTCTTAACTCTCCTGTCCTCTTCCTCCTTGCCATCTTCCTTTCCTCCCCTTCTTTCCACAGGTGGTGGGGAGCTAGTGGCTCGGCTCTGTGCTGCTTCTCTGGGAGAAGGGTGCCTCACCTTCTCAGCTGCCCCTGGGACTGCCTCTTACAGTTTAGCCATGTCCTTGGCACTTGGCCTCATACGCTTGCCTCCTGGAAGTGGCTATAAATTGGCATAGATCAAGGCAGTTCACCAGCAACAGAAATTAACCTACAAGCACCTTTGAAGTTTCTCCAGGCTGACCGCAAGTTCAGAGCATGGTCTGAGCTTACGTGAGACCATGCCTAGAGAGAACCAGGTTAGGAGTGCCAGCCATGGGGCTCAGGAACAGATGGAGATAGGAGGAGGAGTCTGAGGAGGGGAGAATGGGAGATGAGAGGAGATAAATGGCCCCAGGTCTAGGGGGAGGCTCTACAGTGTGTGGGTGGCCCCTACACAGAAGTTTATTTTTAACTCCTGTAAGTGTTGGCTGATGCCCACCATATGCCCGCCACTGTCTCGCTGCTGAAGCTATGGCAGTGAACGAGAGAACAAATCCCCTGCCTGCACGGGGCTTGCATAGAATCAGAAGAGACGGATAAGAAGCACATGAGTGAAGATATAACAAGAAAATGTTGAATAGGGATGAGGACCATTCATTCATTTATTTATTTATTCAACAACATTTTGAGTGTCTACTATTTGCTAGCTAGTGTTCTAGGTGTTGGGAACACAACAAGGAAGGAGACAATCTTTACCCTCATGGACTTTGCATTCCAGTGGAGACGTAGTCAATTAACCAGTAGACGAATAAATATATAATACAGCTCAGCTAGTGGTAAGTGCTATTAAAAAAAAAAAGAAGACAACAGTACAGGTGACAAGAGGGTGCTTTTTAGGTCAAGTGCTTAGAAAAGGCCTTTCAAAGGTGATAGTAGAAAAGACGCCCTCCTGAAGTGATGGAAGAAGCCATATCACAACTGGGGAAGAGCATTCTGGGTAGATGGAACTGCAGCTGCAGGTGAGTTAGAAGAAAGTCTAGAAGGTCAGGGTGACTGACGTGGGAAGGGTGAGAATGACAGCAGCAGGAATTACGGTCAAAGAGGGAAGCAAGAGCCAGATCATAATTGGCCTCGGAGGGTATGGAAAGGAGTTGGGTTGTACTCTCCATGGGCGAGAGGCTGGTGGAGGATTTTGAGCAGGGCAGTGATAGATGATTTGCATTTTTGACATATGACCTGCTGCTCCATGGAGGATGGAATGCGGAGGGCCCGGAGCATACTAGAGAGATCGGCTAGGAGGCTGTCGCCAGGAGTCCAGGGGAGATGATGGCCTGACTAGGATATCATGGAGGAGGAGTATCATTCAGGTTTGGGATATATTTTGCAGGTAGAGACAACAGGATCTGTGAATTTGCAATGGCTTGAGTATGGGCTGTGAAGGACTTGGTGGGGTCAAGTCTGCCTCCTCAGTATTGCCATTGGGAAGACTAGTGGGGGTCCTGCTTCATTCAGTCATATTAGGTCATATTGTGTTTGAGGAGCTTCTTGGATGTGCGCAAGGAGATGTTGAGGAGGGCATTGGGTTCTAGAAGTCCAGAGTTAAGGGCAGAGATGGGGCTGGAGGCGTATGTCATCAGCATGAATGCGGGAGGGGGTGAAGGGAGTGTGAGAAGATCCTTCAGAGCAGCCTCTCAACGTGGTGGCCCTGGGCTACCACCAGCAGCAGCACCTGGGGACTTGTTAGAAATCCAAATTTTCAAGCTCCTCCCTCGACTGAGTGGAATCAGAAACTCTGTGTCTGGGTCCAGTGATGTGTGTTTTAACAAGCCCTCCAGATAATCCTGGTTTGAGCTCAAACTGAGTGTTGGGGAGCGAGTGGAGACAAGGTCCAAAGATTGAGCCCTAGGTCCCTCCAACAATTAAAATGAGGAGGAAAGGAGGAGCCAACAAGGGGGACTGAGAAAAACGAACCTGGAACTTAAGAGGAAAACTCCATGCTTTGTGGCGGATACCGAATGTTTAGGAAGAAGGTGGTAGGTAGTTGGGTCACATGCTGCTGAGGATTGATGGAAATGAGGACCAACCATTGTCCAGTGAATTTGGCAACATAAACACCTTTTCTTAGCCTTGACTAGAGAGCGGTTTCAGTGCAGTGGCTGGAAGGAAAGCTTGTTTGGGGTTAAGTCGAAGAGAGAAAGGAAAGTGAGGAAGCAGAGACTAGAAGTAGAGGCAAGTGTTTTACCGGTTTTGTTGTAAAGAACAGTTTGAAAGGGGAAGCAGCTGGAAGGTGATTTGGGATCTAGGGAGGTTTTGTTTTGTTTTTTTTTCAAGGAGATATTATAACATACTTGAAAACGGGGAGGAATCCTGTCGTAGAGATGGTTAAGAATGATGCAGGACAGAAGGGAGCTGATAGCGGGGGCGGGGGGGGGGGAGGTCCTTGAATAGGTGGCAGGGGCTGGAATCCCATTCGTGAGTAGAGGGGCTGATGTCAGGAGCAGGGCGAGCTGATCCTTGGTAGCAGGAAGGAAGGTGGGGGATGCCCAATACAGAGAATGATGCATACAGAGGATAATGAATATAGGGCCACGAGGCTGGTAGACTCACAGGTACAAAGATGAGGTCTTTTTTTAAATTTTCTCAGTGAAGTAAGAATGAGGTCATCAACCGAGGGCAAGGGGAGGTGGTAGAATTTTGAGGTGAGAAAAGAAGGTATGAAATAGAAGAAAATAAAATGGGGTGATGTAATGTGATAGAGTATGCCTCCTCACCTGCTCTCCATGCTCTTGTGGGCACGTGAGAGGGCAGGGAGGGGTTAGAGCTTCTCCCACAGGGGCCATCTTTGCCCCAAGAGCCCCAAGAACTCACTGGCTGAGGAAGGCCACCTGTTAATACACCGGGATGGCACAAATGTAGATTCCAAGCTGCCCCCAGTCAGGGAAAAAGGGGGGCACTCAGCCCAGGGTTGAAACTGAGCCCTCTCACTGTGGTTTGGGATAGTCTTTAAGTTCTAGAACCTTGGGGCTCCTGGGTTGACTCAGTCAGTTAAGCATCCGCCTTAGACTCAGATCATGATCCTGGGGTCCTGGGATTGACTTGCTTCTCTCTCTACCTCTGCCCCTTCCCCTGCTTGTGCTTGCTCTCTCTCTCTCTCTCTCAAATGAATAAATAAACTCTTTAAAACAAAAATAAGTTCTAGAACCCTGTTGGCTTTTCTCCTTCTCTAGAGAAGACAGTGATGCGCTTGGTCCTTGGGGGTTCTCAGGGCTGCACCCCATTGACTGTTGTTCAAAATGTGGCATTAGTTTATTTACTTTATAGAACATTCTTTATTTATTTTTAAAATTGTATTTTCACTGTAACAAAGGAAATAATCCTAAGTGTATAAAGCAAAAGTTAATAATTTGTAGACCTTTTCTCCCTCCACCACACCTCCATCCCCCAGGCCTGCATGGTCTTCTCCCCTACTATTTTTTTTTTTTTTAATTGTTGTACTCTTTTATTATCTATCCCCCACCCTCCCACTCCAGAGCTCATGCGCACTCTTGAGTCTGAGCCTGGTTGGAGTCCTGACCCTCCAGCTTGCTATTTTGACTCTAATATTGTTCTTCATGGAAGGGAACTGGAGCTGCCTGGATGTCACTAATTGCAAAATTTGGGGCAGGGGAACTTCACAATGGCCCTGGAGTAGCCCCCGCTTTCAGACTTATTTGGGTTATCCCCCAAAATGGCCAAGGTGGGACAATGTACTTCTAGAAAAGCAACAGCTACTGCCGTCAGTTGATACAAGTTGTTTTGAGAAATCCGTGACTACATAACACGCAAGAGGAAGATGACCCCGAGCAGGTTCCTTGCCTCGATTTTTCCATCTGTAAGGCGGGAGGTAATAATCGCATCCACCTCTTAGGACTGTTGGAAAGACTAAGGAGTGTCATTCCTGCAGAGGCATTAGCAAGCAGTTGGCAAATCATGTTAAGTGTCAGTCCTGATTCACGTCATTATTCGTATTGCTGTTTCCATGGAATACTCTACAAGGTTCTATGATAAATATTCCAAGTGCAAAAATTTGGAGTGGGAAAAAAATCAAATATTTATTAAGAGCTGCCGTTTTCTAGGCGTTGTGCAGTGCTCCAATTTGGACCCATCAGGAGTTATAGTTTATATTTATATGTGAATCGATTTGGTGGTGTTCTTCCACGTTAGACATAAGCTCCATCAGTTTAGCTTCTTTGTGGTGTTCAACTGCCATATCCTAGTAATTGGGATGGTATTTGTTAAATAAATGAAGCAATGAAAAGCACTCGGTTGAATAGCAGAGAGAGGTATTTTATGCTCACTGTAAGCAGTGTGAGAAAATGTAATAGAGAGGATTGTAAGACCATAGCAAATATTTCTACTGCAGGTTGGAGGTGTGCGTGTGTGTGTGTGTGCACATACGTGTGCATGTGAGGACAGGAGTACCCCCTTATTTGGGGGGGATATGTTCCAAGACCCCCAGTGGATGCTTGAAACCGTGGATAGGACTGAAATCTATACATATTGTTTCTTCCTATACGTACCTACCCATGATAAAGTTTAATTTCTGTAGCTTAGGCACAGTAAGGGACTAACAATGAGAACTAATAATGAAATAGAACAATTATGACAATATACTGTAATAAAAGTTACGTGAATGTGCCCTCTTTCTCTCAAAATATCTTATTGTGCTGTGCTCACCCTCCTTGTGATGACGTGAAATGCTAGAATGCCCACGTGACGAGATGACGTGAGATGAATGATTTAGGCATGGGACCGAGCTTTAGGGTCCTATTGGCCGTCTGATGATAATGTCAGGAAAATCATCTGCTTCTGGTCCTGAGCTGATCACGTGTAACTGACCCAAGGGGGGGGCGAAACCGAGAAGAAGGGAGGGACTACTGTGTGTTTTCCAGGAAAGCATCCCGGGCGAGGATGCTCTGAGCCTTGGTAGGTGGGAGACGTCTCATCAGATTGGAAAGCAGGCAGGAGGCCTTCTGGGCAGAGACGCTGGTACGTGGCCGAGAGCTGGCACACAGAAGTGCTCAGCCCTGACAGACCGAAGGGGTGGATGAACGAGAGAGGCACCGAGGCGAGGCACTGTCGGGTCACTGGGCTTGCGGGGGCGCCCAGGGAGTACGGATGATGGGGGGCACTGATGGTTTTGAGCAGGAACGCCCCAGCTTCGACACAGGGTCCTGGGGGAGAATGATCTGAGCTGCTGTGGAACCAAAATCTGGGTCACTTGGCCGTTCGTATTCTTCTAAGAAAATTCCATGTTTTCAAAGAGGCTGTTTCTTGTGTCCTTCGTTCCCCTCTGGTAAAGTTGAGTAATAGCCTGGGCTCCGGTCTTGGATCTGGATTCAGATTCCAGCTTGGCCAGAGCTAACTTCGTGACCTTGGACCATGTTCCCCGCTGTACAAGTGGGGGAAAAAATACCTATTTCTCAGCGTATGATACATTGCCACTGAGACACTATCTGGCTTTGTAAACTAGTTAGGAGCTGTGGAGATGCAAGGGGTGCGGCTTATTTATTTATTCCTGGGGGTGGCACTGCACTTGGCCCTGAACCCCAGGAAGTGAAGCCAGACTTGGCTTAAATGAGTGGATTCCTTGGAAGTGTGGTTTCCATGGGAGGAGGAGCTCGCTGCGGTATCAGAACTGGGGACAGACGTGCGAGGGCTTTTGTATCACTTAGAGCTGTGCTGTCCAGTACAGTGGCCACAAGTCTGTGGCTATCTAAATTTAAACTCATGCAAATTAAAGAAAATAAAAGATGCAGCTTCTCAGTCGCACCAGCCACCTTGCAAGAGATCAGTAGTCACACTGTATGGGCTACCTATCGACCAGCAGAGCTGGCCTTCTAGAAGGCTCTGTTGGATGTGCTCCCTGTGCACTGGATCCACAGAGAGCACCTGCCAGGGCCTGCCGACATTGCCTCGTGTGGCCTGCGGAGAAGAGAGCCCTTGGGTGAGGAGTGAGCTCATGTAGATTGATGTCCCTCTGTCCCCCATGCTGTATTCGGAGATGGACAGGACACAGACCATATTGTCAGATTGCTTCTTGGGAGCCAAATGCTCACCGTAAATGAATGCTGTCTCTGGGCCTCCTGCTGTGCTCTCTGGCTCTTTCAATGATCCCAGCAGACAATACCCCACTCCTTGCTTGCCTGGTGGCCTGTATTTACATTTTCTGCCAAGACGTAGAGCGAGTGGGAGCCACAGCATGGTAAAAGCACTTTCCCATTTCTGTCATTCTCTTGATAGTGTCTTCCCAGAAACCTCAGAAAGGGAAGTGACAGGGGGCCTTTTGCTCCACTGAGGTGCCATGGGCTTTGGGTGGCCTTCAGCTGGCTGATTTCCAGTCTCGGGGATGGACGTCCTTCCCAGCCATTCCCTGGGCGCCGGAGTGAGGAAGGGACCTCTCCTCCTCTGCAGGGCCCCCAAGGGCGGGGGGTGCTTCATGTAGAGTGGGGGATGGAGTGAGAAAGAAAGTTGTGAAATGGTCCAGAAGCCTCAAGTGGTCTGGAGGGGTGGTTTTTAAGGGACTCCCTCGAGATAGACAAGGTGACAAACAGTAACCCTGGTGTGCTTCACCCCCAGGCACCACCGTTATGCTACGAGGAAGAATCAGAGAGCGAACCTTTCATTCATCCAACAGATAGGTATTGAGCCACTGCCACTTGCCATGTCCTGTTGCAGGTGCCTCTGCTTCCTGCAGTCACGGACACCAACCCCTGTCCCCGTGGAATTTATGTTGCAGGGAGGCAAGAATAGCCAACACGTACCTCACCATATGTCAGACCTTGTCTAGCCCACGCGGTGCCCCCACTCACAGCTCTACCAGAGGCCCACTCTCATTGCCCCTGTGTTTTCAGAAGTTACATAACTTGTCCAAGGTCACTCAGCCGGGGAGTGGCAGGGCTGGTCCAGTCCACGCCCTCATTCTCACCCTGAGCTTTCCTGCTGCTCCACGAAGCCGGGCGGTCAGAGGTGTTTGTGGGTGCAGAAGGCCTGGGCGGTCTCTGCCGTCTCTGGGAGCAGGAGCCCCGTGTGTGTGATGGGCTCTTTCTCCTCTTTCTTGTGTCATTCCGCCAACCTGCAGGATCCTGACGCTTGCTTGGCCTTGGGATGCAATGTTTAGGGCCCAGCAGCTTCCAAGGCCGCCCCCGGCCCTGGAATTCCTTCGATTCAGGAGTCCTTCTTTCCTGCCGCCCCTTCACACATCGTGCTTGTGCTGGACTCCAGGCTGCAGCACAGACCAGCTTTGCCTTTCCTCAGCATTTGATTTCTGCAGACTTCAGTAACTTTTCTGTGTCAGTGGTGTCGGGAATGTTCTTTTCCTAGCACCTCTTGGTCTGTAGAAAAGGAACCCGAACCTACTTTTTCTAGTATTTCCTTTCCCATTCCCTCTGGTGTTTCCTCTCCCCTTTCTGCAGGTTTACTGGTACTGAGTTCTTCCCTCTTGCTTTCTTCTCTCTCTTTCCCACCCTTCCTGTTTTGACTTCAAGACCCAAACCAGTTTTTAAGCTGTTCCAGTCCTTTCTGGGTGTCTGCTGTTCTCATCCTGAAGTGCAGGCAGTAGCTCTTTCTGTGCCCACTGCAATCCCTGGAGCCTTCGTGCCCCCAGTGATGCTCTTCCCCACGCCTTGCTGCACGTCTTACTCTCAGAGCCCGCATTCCAGTTAAGGACTTTTGACCTTGGCCTCCTGGAGCCTGGCTTTCTGCTACCACCACAAGGCTTCTTTTTCTCTCTCAAGAAGGTGTCACAAGGCATCACCTGGCAGAAGGGCTCCTGTTCCTCTCTAACTGTTCATAGATGCTGCCGCCTTCACGTCGTGATTGAACTGCCCCCCCCCCCCCCGATCTCTGAAGTCTGTGCCCATCAGGACCTTTTTAACATCCCCGATTAGGAGAATAGGGGGCAGAGGCATCTTGGAATCCTCCTCATTAAGCCACCAAGATAACCAGGGTCGTTCTTTATTTTCATCTCTGTTGGTATCCCTAAGAACTTTCCAGAGATTGGAGCTTCCTTAGAGATTGACTTCTGGAGGTGGTGGGTACTTCTGAGAAAATACAGAGTAGCCACCCAAACCCACGAAGGTTAATTCTGCCAGAGAACACTCCAAGTATTGTATAAACCTTTCTTCGTCGTCTTCTTCTCCTTTTTTTTTTTTTTTACAGATTTTATTTATTTATTTGTCAGAGAGAGAGAGAAAGCACACAAAGGGGGAGCAGCAGGCAGAGGGAGAAGCAGGCTCCCTGCTGAGCAAGGAGCCCGATGTGGGACTCGATCCCAGGACCCTGGGACCATGACCTGAGCCCAAGGCAGACAGTTAACTGATTGAGCCACCCAGGAGCCCCTGTATAAACCTTTCTAAACTCCTGGAATTCTGGTACCTGGTGCTCATAGAGATAGGATGGGTATCTGGCCAGGGAACTGAAGAGTATATAATCCTCTGCTCAACCACTCACCCCTCCTACAAGGCCCCCAAGGGACATACATTGCTGGAATCATGCTTTTCAAAGTTTAATGTGCATGTGAAACTCCCGTAGATCTTGCTACCATGTAGATTCTAGTTCAGTAGATCGGGGGTGGGGCTTGGAACTCTGCACGAGGTGCTGATGCTGCTGGTCCCTGGACCACACTTTGAGGAGCAAAACAGCAAAGAGCCAGCAGAGGAGTATTTTTATGATTAGCTGGAGTTTGGCCCCAATTCTGATGCATTCTTCTATTGAGGTGGAGTTTGCAGGAAAACGATTTCTTTTTCCTTCCCTAGGCATCAGCCTGCTTCTTACTTGGCTTTCTTGGGGGTGAAATGCTGTGGAAAACACATCTTCCCAAGCTGGAGAGGGTTCTGCTGGAAATCCTTTCAGGCAGGTGCAAACACAATGCCTTTCGTCTAGACTCAAGGATCCTGGCATCCGTGGCCTAGTCTTTATCTCTGGCGCAGCCTGAAAGCTACTCTCTGCCCTGTGGTATCACCGATCTGTAGCGATGCTTCTTTTTGGAGATGGAAGAGATGTAGGAGGAAAAGCACCCTTTGTATTCTGTTCTTTTCTGTCTAGAATGGCTCTATGTACACTTTCTGAAAGCTGTACGAATCAGGTGGTCCTTACTGAGCTAGTGTAGTTTCCTAACTGTATCTGGTCGGAGACTCTACAGAGCCCCAAGGGCTTGGAGAAGCCATTAAATCCAGTGACTCTGAAGCTTTTCCAACCAAATTCCACTTACACAGGGCTTAAGACCCATGGGTCCCCTGCCAAACTGATCCCTGATTTCTAGAGGAGCCAAGTCATAACAATGAGATACTCCTGTCCAAAGTTTTTCTTGGCCTTTCTCTATTTTCTTTTGTGATTAGATGCATATCTTCTTAACCAACAAGTCAGAGCTCTGTATGAATCCTATCTGAGCCATGATTCTTCTTTAAGTTTCTTGTTACTGCCCCTGCCTCTTTCCCCTTTTGCCTAGGCCCATATTTCCCTTTGTCCTTTGTGGACTTGCGTCTAGTCCCTACACTTCCAAATGTTGAACTAAGCTCTGTTCTCAGGTACCTTATCTTTTAACCTCTTTGGGTGATCTCCTCTGATCTCATGGCCTCAAATACCACCTATACACTGATGATACCAAATTGCGATTTCCAGCCTGCCCTGCTTTCCCAGAAAGGCAGAGTTGAATACCTAACTGCCTAGTTAGCATTTCAAACATGAGATACCCAAACCACCCACCCTCCTTACCCCTGACTCTGGACATCTTATTCCTACAAGACTTCTTCATCTCAAAAATAGCTCCATCATCTACTCAGTTGCTGAGGCCCAAAATTTAGGGATCATCCTTGAACACTCTTATCTTCATATCCCTAATCCAACTGGAATCTTCTCTGTCTCCAAAACATAGTTCGGGTTAGGTCACTTCTCATTTCCATAGCCACAGCCCTACTCTAAGCTACTATCAGTGGCCTTCTAACTGGGGTCTTGGCCTCCGGTTTTGTCCCGTTATAGTTCATCTCACAAACAGAAGCCAGATGGTGTTACTCGTGCTTAAAACTTTCCCAAAAACGTACCAATACACGCACATTTCACACTAGAAACCTTCCTGATAAAGCTCTGCCTTATTCGGCTCCATCCTGGCTCGTCTGTATCATCCCTGTCTTTCTTGCTCAGTGTTATCAGACCAGTCTGCTCTCTGAACGTGCTGTATCAGTCGGCTTGTGCTGCACAACACAAAATTGTTGTGCACAACAATTTCTGGGGGCACAAAATGAGAAGCATTTATTCTCACTGTTCTAGAACTGCTAGTTAACTGAATCAGCTGATCAAGTCTGAGCTCAGCTGGGAGGTTCTGCTTCAGGCTGGAAATACAGCTGGACTGGGCTCTGCTTAGCAGTTTGAGCGCAAGGCTGTTCCGTGTGTGATCTTTTGAGAGCCCGGTGGGGGTGGGGACATCTCCCCAGGGCATGCTCTTCTCCTGGCAAGGCACAAGCCCAAGAGGGTAAGCCTCTGCTCACATCACATCTGCTCAGACTCCTTTGGCCAAAGCAAAGGCATTTGGCCGCTGTCAACATCTGGGGGCAGGGAGTGTATCCTGTCCATAGTGGGAGGAGGGCAGGAATGCATCTGCTGAATGAGCGCAAATGGTGATACACATCAAGCTTGTTCTGCCTCAGGACCTTTGAATTTGCTGTCTCCTCTGTCTGGGATCTTCATGAGCCTGCCTCTCTTTCTTCAGTTCTCAACTCTGGTTACCTTCTCACAGAGGCCCTTGACGGCCCTTGGTCTTGGCTAAAGTAACCTTGTCATCCACTCCCTACATAACCTTGTTTTATCTTTTTCATCTCACTTTATCGCTACCTGACATTACCTCACTTACTTGCTTTGTTCGTGTGTTTATTGTCTGATGAAATGCATGGTTTGGGGGGAGAGAGCCCTGCTTGGTTTGCAGAAGTATTCCAGTGCCTGGAACAGAACTTGTCACATAATAAGTGCTCAATAAGTATTTGTCGTCTGGCCAGCTCTCCAATTCTTATATGCCTCGAAGCCTAACATTGAAAATTACAGGCCTCAAGCACTGTGGATACAGTTACGTATCACCACATGTGGTAGGGTTAATCAAATGACCCACGACAATCTAAATTGATAATTATGGAGCTTAATTATTATAAATTTAAAAGCAGTCATAACTCAACTGTGAATTTCTTACCTATCTAAAGACTGTTCACTCTAATGATTGAACTCCCAATGAGCCCATGAGGGTGGCAAGGGCAGATATTATCCTATTTAATAAGTGAGGAAACCAAGACCTGAGGGGCCAGCCAGTGGCAGAGTTCCACTAGAATCCGTGTCTCCTGAGTTGGGGATGACTTCTCTGGTCATGTGGACTGTGGCCACAGGAAGAGGTTATCTTTCAGCAGTGTCGGCGGGCAGAGGATGAAGCACAGGGTTTGTGGGACCTTTGACCTTACTCCTTAGAATGATCCATAGATTGAAGTTCTTCGGGAATCATTAGACAAAGTTCTCTGACCTTTTCAAGAACTCTAGGTGGCGTGGACTAGTGATTTGAAGTCAAACAGATCTATGTTCAAATCCAGCTGTCCACTCACTAGGTCAGTGGTCTTGGGCAAGTAACTTAACCACTCTGACCTTAAACTGTTCATCTGCAAAGCAGGGATATTATATTCTCCCCCCTTTAGGTATGTAGTAAGGAATCGAAGCATGTGACACTCAGTAAGTAGTGGTTATTATTATTTCAAGTACTATTAATCAGTGCCCTTTTCTGGTTCTATGTATGCCAAGTGGGACTTTCAGATAAAGATATTGAGAGTGAAATTTTATTTACATGTTACAACTTGGATGAGTTTTAGATCCCTTTTCTTTTCTTTTCTTTTCTTTTTTTTTTTAAAGATTTTATTTATTTATTCGACAGAGATAGAGACAGCCAGCGAGAGAGGGAACACAAGCAGGAGGAGTGGGAGAGGAAGAAGCAGGCTCATAGCAGAGGAGCCTGATGTGGGGCTCGATCCCATAATGCCAGGATCACGCCCTGAGCCGAAGGCAGATGCTTAACCGCTGTGCCACCCAGGCGCCCCTAGATCCGTTTTCTTGATCCACTCACCAATTTTTATATTACTTACTTGTCTGTGGTGGTTTTGGTCAGTAGAAATCCTGGATATCTAAGACATAGAGTTTCCAGCGTGGTTCGTTTTTGGTTGTCCGTCATTGACTCTAGAAGGCTGGAAAGAACCTTTGAAGGGACTTTGGTCCCCTATGACTGAAGTCAACACCACAGTCCTCCCACTCTAGGCTGCATCTCGACAGAGGACAGTGCCTGGGATCTTGTGATTGTACGGAGATAAGAGTGATCTGGATATTAGAGGACATCTTGGCAGAGGACAGTGCCTGGGATCTTGTGATCGTACGGAGATAAGAGTGATCTGGATATTAGAGGACATCTCGGCAGAGGACAGTGCCTGGGATCTTGTGATCGTACGGAGATAAGAGTGATCTGGATATTAGAGGGAAAACTGCAGTTCGTGAGCATGCAACCTTCTTGGTCCTGGTAGTTCAATGTGTGATTTCCTTCCCTTGTGTGTGTGGCAGTCAGTAGCCCTATGCCCTTATCTGTCCAGTCTGTTGGCATCAGTGCGTGAAGGAAAGGCTGGTCTGGGAGGTGATGGAGTTTATACTCTTAGTGATTTTCTTGGTGGGTTAGGTAGCTCAGCACCAGTTGTTCTTATTCTTGCCATTCCTGAAACAGGTTGAGCTTGTACCGAGAACCAAGACTGCAACATGTCAGCCCAGATGCAAAACCCTTATTCCATGGCCAAAGATTTCCTCCTCCTGCTTATCCAGGAGTTAGAAAACCTAGTATTCCTTCAGTGACTTCCCATTACTCTTGGGATAAAACCACAAATTTTTTTTTTTTTTAAGATTTTATTTATTTATTCGACAGAGAGAGAGACAGCCAGCGAGAGAGGGAACACAAGCAGGGGGAGTGGGAGAGGAAGAAGCAGGCTCATAGCGGAGGAGCCTGATGTGGGGCTCGATCCCAGAATGCCGGGATCATGCCCTGAGCCGAAGGCAGACGCTTAACCGCTGCGCCACCCAGGCGCCCCAAAACCATAAATTCTTAAATGGTCTGTGTGGTATGGGCCCTGCCTACTTGCCCAGTAGTGTCTTAACTGCCCTCTTTGGTTTCTTCACTCCAGCCACATTGCTGCTTCAGTTCCTTGAATGCCTCATATTTTTTCATGCCTCTTGTGTAAGTTTTGTATACTTTGCCTGCAAGTAACTTATAGCTGACACTCAACTGGCTTAGATAATAAGGAAGATGTACTCACTATCTCATATAACAAGAAATCCTAAAGGAGGGAAGCTCCAGGTTGGTTAATTCAGTAGTTCAGTGACATCAGCCAAAATCAAGGTTTCTTCCCCGCCCCCATCTTTTTGTTTTATTATTCTCTGCATGTTGGTTTTGCTTTCTTCCTGCATGCAGATGCTTGCCACAGTTCCAGGCATCACATGTAAACAACACAATATACAGCAGCAGAAGAGAACGTATCTCCTCTGGTATGCCTCTTGTTACCAGCCGAGAGATCTGTTCTGAATTCTGCCATTGGCTGTGTGACCTTGATCTCTAATTACTAAATTTCCCTGAGTCTCTCTCCTTTATATACTCATGGAAAGAACTGGACCAGATAATCTTTGAATATATTTTAATTCTTTCCTTCCTTCCATCCATCCATCCATCCATTTATCCATTTATCCATCTTTTATTTGACATATATTTACTGAAGGCCTCTTATGTCCCAGGAATTGTTATAGGCAATAGAGCTAGAATAGGGAACCAAACAAAGTTCCTATTCTCATGGAATGTATAATGTTACAGGAAAGATAGATATTAAAGAATTACAAATAATCCAAGATCGCTATGTGATTTGGCTATTCTGGGGATGTCTGACCTTGGCTGAGTGACAATTCCTGACTTAGTTTTAGCTTTGGGAGCAGGGATGGGACAAGTTGAATGTCTCAGGCTATAGTAAACATCAAGGATGTGGTGGGCAAGAAATTACTAATGTCTTTTGGAAAACAGAAAAGAAAATCCAGCTTTCCTGCATTAATTTTTCTCTTTTGTAAATTGAGATGTAATTTACGTACAAAAAAATGAACAGATCTTAATTTAGTTTGTTGAGTCTGTACAACTGTATACACTCATAAAAACCATCACCCAAAAACAAGACACAGAAATTTACATTACCCCTCCCTCCCACTACCCAGCCTGCCCACTGCTTAGCTTTGCCTGTCTTTGGACTTTAGACAAATAGAATCATACTGTACGTATTTTTTGTATGTAATATTTTTGACAGTCAGCCATGTTGCTGCTATATCACGGATATATTTTTATTACCAATTAGTCTTCTATTGTATGACTATGTTTTCGTTTCTTTTGGGTAAATATCCAGGAGTGGAATTTCTGGGTCAGAGGGTAAATTAACTTTAAAGAAACCACCAAAGCGTTCTCCGAAGTGGTTGTTCATTTTACCATTTACCATCCCATCAACAGTGTGAGAGGTCCAGTTGCTCTACATCCTTGCCAGTATTTAGTATTGTTAGTCCTGTTGATTTGAGCTATTCTAATATGTATTTAGTAGTGTCTTATTGTGGTTTGAATTTGCATTACTCCGATGACTAATGCCGTTGAGTATCTGTGTGTGTGTGTGTGTGTGTGTGTCCCTTTCTTCTATCTTTGTGAACTATTAAGGTCTTTTAGCCATCACATTTTAAAAAAAATTGTTGACTTGTAGGAGTTCTTTATATATTCTAGTTATAAGCTCTTTGTCAGATATATGCACTGCAGATATTTTTCTGCCAGTCTCTGGCTTATCTATTCGTATTCTTGTGGGTGTTTTCATGAACAGAAATTTTAAACTTTGATGAAGTCCAAGATATGATTTTTTTCTTTTTTGTTTTGCTTTTTGTGTCTTATCGAAGAAATTCTTGCCTACTCTAGAGTTATGACGAAATTTTATCTTCTAATAAAGATAGATTTATTTACGGTTCCAGCTTTTATGTGTAGGTCTGTGATGCACCTGGAATTAATTTTTGTGTGTGCTGTGAGATAAAAGTTGAGGTTCATTTTTAAAAATAGAGATCTCTACATGAACTGTTGCCATTTGTTAAAAACATTTCCCTTTTCCTGTTATATTAATGACTTCATCAACAGTTGTTTGACTCCAGAGTGTGGGCCTATTTTTATATTCTCCATCCTGTTCCATTCATCTGTAGTTTTATTCTGATGACACATACTCTTTTGACGACTGCAGCTTTATTGTAAGTCTTTTTTTTATTGTAAGTCTTGAAATCAGATAGTGTAGCAACACCAGCTTTGTTCTTTTCTACATGATTGCTTGGTAATTCGAGATCCTTTTCATTTTAATTTACATTTCAGCATCAGCTTTTCAATTTCTTCAAAAAATTCTACTGGGATTTTGATGTGGATTGTATTAAATCTGTGTCTCGATTGGGAATAATGCATATCTTAAAAATACTGAGTTTTCCATGAATCCAATGAATATTATGTATCTATCAGTTTAGGTTTTTAAACTATCTCTCATCATTATTTTATAGTTTTTAGTGTAGTGGTGTTGCACATCTTTCATTGGATTTATTCTTGGATGTTAGCGTTTTTTTCTGCTTTAAATGTAATACTATTTAAGCTTTATGTTTGTTATTTTATAGAATTGCAATTAACTTTTATATATTGATCCTTTATCTTGAGACGTTGCTAAATCCACTTACTCTGTTATTTTCTTTCACATATTCTATAAAGTTTTCTTTATTTACAGCGATGTCCTCTGTTGATAATGGCAGTCTTACGTCTTTCTTTTCAGTCTTTTGTCTTTGATTTCCTTTCCTGCCTAATTGCACTGATTAAAACTTCTAATACAGTGCCGAATAGAAGGGATACTGAACATTTTTGTCCCAATCTTAGGAGGAAAGCAACATTTTACCATGAAGCATGATGTTACCTGATGGTTTTTATTTATTTAGTTAGTTATTTTTTAGATGTCCTGTATCAGAATGAGGAGGTTGTCATCTATCCTCGTTTGCCAAGAGGTTTTTTTATTGAAGTACCTGATTCAATATTTGTGTATATGCAAAATGATCACCGTAAGTCTAGTTAACATCTGTCACCATAGTTACAAAATTTCCTTTTCTTGTAATGAAAACTTCCAAGATCGACTTGCTAAGAGTTTTTTTTTTTTTTCTTTTTCCCCCCTATCATCAAGAATGGTTGTTGCATTTGTGTTAAGTGCTTTTTCTGTATTTATTGAGATGATCGGGTGCCAACTCTAGCTTTCTTCAGCTTTGGGGGTAGCTATTTCAACAGCAGGACTGTGGGAGGTCAAAAATTTATAAACATGTCTTATACAAATGGCAAAGAGAAACTGATGCTTCTTTGAGAATTTTCTCTATTAAAAAGGAGTATAACTGATGAGATCGCAAAGGCATTTTTCACCCAAGTTATTGCCCTTTAAACAGAAGATTTCAGAGATACGTCTCATGTGTCAGAAATTACCTTGGCTTTAAGATCTTACCGTTAACTGCGTCTGGAAGAAGTAACAGGACAAGGTAGGCATGGGCACTCTGCTTGGAATTGAAAGTGTAAGATTAACAGATGACACAGGGACACTTTCTCTCATTTCAGTCAGTGGTCTTCATATAGGACAGTGTGGTGCAAACAGGAATAAGGGAAAATTACTGCCCAATTTAGTTATGAAATGGAAAGAGAGCCTCGAAGTGATTTCAACAAGTTTTGGCGCTGAGGCTCAGATGCATCTCATTCAGAGAAACATGATGGATTTAGTTTTTATCATCCAGACTCTGTCCTGTGATCTTAGGGAACTCATGGAGAATGAGGGAGATGCCGAAGGGCTGGATGATGATGATGGTGATGATGATGATGATGATGATGATGATGATGATGATGATGATTAATGGAGAAGTTGTGGATTCCAGAAAGCATAGCTTAGTGATCTTAATAGCTTTTCTTGGCAAAATTCTAGATTTCTTTTTTAATTAAACAGATGGGAACATAAGAAGAGAAATTGTTGACTCCCCTGGAGCTGGTTCAAGAATCCACTCAAATGTCCCCTTTCTCTGATGGCTTCTTGGACTCTGAAAGGCAAAATCAGTTCAGTTAACTCTAGCCCTGACCATATATTTTCTTGTAATTTGCGTCCTTAGCTATTTGTCTCCTTTACTAAACTACTTCTTTAAAGGCCAGAGCCAGGTTTATTCTCTGTGTTATCTCCGAGTTTAGCGCAGTGCCTGGAACTGTGAAGGTCACATAAATGTGTGACAAATGAAACAATAGGACTTGCCAAACTCACATTTTTAAAAGAATCTTATGTACCAGCCAAACTTTTGTACTTGCAATAGATCAATAGCCAACTCAGGGCTTATGTAAAACGGAGAAATTTAGTTGGCTCATGTAACCAAAGTTAGGGTTAGAGGTGGCTTCCATCTTCTTGGATTAAAGAGCTCTATTGATGTCCTAATGACTTAATCTCACTTTCTCCCTGTCTCTTAGCTCTGCTCTGTTTTGGGCTGGCTGTATTTAAGTAGGTTGCTCTTCTAGGGAGCAAGGTGGTCCCTAGAACCCCAGGTTTATATCGTATTCTTTCCGGAACTTTAGTGGAAAGGTGCCTCTTTTTTGGCCAATAAGGAAAACAAAAGTTTTGGAACTATGTCTCATTGGACTGTCATGGGTTATATACCCATCCCTGAGCCAAACGCTGTGTTCAGGAGGATAGATGATGCTGATTCCCCAGGCCTAGGTCACATGTCTACTCATGCCATTGTGGGTGCAGTCAACATCTGAACCATATAGACAGAGGGTTGGGGAGTGGTGCTCTCCAAAGGAAAACCATGGTGTAGATACTAAAAAAGGGGGAAGTGCACGATGAGCAGAAAAAAACATCCAGTTACCTCTGGCTTCTTGACCAGTTTATCCATTGTTATCTTGCAGACAAGTATACTGTGATTTTGGTAGGGCCTTCAGCACAGTCTCTCAGGATGGTCTTTGGACAAGATCAGTAAATGTGAGCTTGTTGATAGTATAGTTAGGTGGATTTATAGTTTCTTGAACAAACATATCCTAAAAATGTTGATTCATGAATCAGTGTTGACCTAAAGCGTGGTCCCCAGGGCCATGCAGTCTGATTTTGTACGTAGTTCTGGGCTGGCAGTTTTCATCAGTGACTCGGATGAAGACATCATGGATTACTTACCAAACATGAAGTTGATGGTTCCTGGAATTTTGGGTTTCACAATTTGGTAAAGTTGCAGAAACAATTTAGGAAATGATGCAGGGTCTTCAACTTTTTATTTTTGCCAAGGAGGGATGCAAATATATTAATTTTCATCTATTCATTTTCTCAATATTTTACTAAGAAAAGACATTGATTACATCAAAAAAGGAAGGCCATGATCTCAAAGAAAATGCAGAAAACAGCCCTTGAGTGCTTTATTCTGACCTTAAAGGAAAATAACGTAATGTGTAGAGCGCCAACTACTGCAATATAAAAATTCGGTTTTCAAAATTACAGTGAATTTAATTTCTGTAATTTTCTCTCTATAGGTTTGTCATTTTGGAGAGTACATTTGACAGTGCATCATACATGGAGCTTTAATGTGGACTTGACTGTTTTTTAGACTTTGTGGGAAGTTGAGAATCATAGCTCTGCTGACAAAAATAGAATGACACCCTTATGCTGTTTCACCCAATTCAGATATTTTGCGTTACACCAAGAGAGATTGGGAAACAGCTCCCCCACCCCCAAGCCGCATACATGCACGTCTCTGGCCTGACATACCTCAGCCATTTCTGCTGCCTTCTTTTCCCGGCAGGCCAGGGAGAAGCTGCATGTCTGGCAGCGAGGTGCATAGGCAGGATGGTGGAGGAGGCAGGAAGGATGCTAGGGGGGCTTTCTCACCGAGAAGTCAGCCCCTACCTGGGATGCTCAGGAAAAGGCCTTGATCACCTTGAGCAAAGCAGGCAGGAAAGCAGCTGAATGTTCAGGATGCTGCAAACGAACAAAATGGAGCCCTCTTCTCTCACCCTCCCCCCCACCCCCGGCCAGCCCCAAACAGCCCAGAACCCACTTGAAGACCCCTCACTGGGAGCTGCCGCTGGAATGAGGAGGAGCTGGGAGAAATGGCTCCTTCACCAGATGTCAGAAACAGGGCTCTCAGTATCTCCACGGGCTGGAACCAGAAGTGAGACTGACAGGACGGAATTTTGTAAGGATTCATGTAACGGGCTTCCCAGTGGCGCAGAGCCTCAGCTACAGGAGAACAAGCCTGTCTCAGGAGCAGCTCATGTGAAAAAGGCTTGGGGTTTTTCATTGACTTGAGTTCAGTATGAGCCAGAAGAATCTATGCCGTCAGTCTTCAGCTACTTCAGTGGAACGTAACGTCGAGACCGTGGGAGATAACGGTGGTGCTATAGCAGGGTGACTTTGAACCAGAAAACGACTCCTTTCCTACTTGTGTTTGTGCATTACCAGCATCCCTTGATGCCAGTAGCACTTCCCCCTGAGTGTGACAACCAAAAATACCTCCAGATATTGCCAAATACCCGTCCAGACATTGCAGAGATGCCTCCAGTGAGAAACCATGGCTCTGGGCTCTAGTCTGTACGTGCCACGTGTCAACTATTCAGTTCTGGGCCCCGCCTCGTATGGGGAGAATTCACAAACTGGGTGAATTCCGGAGCAGTGGGACAGGCCAGGGTGAGGTGTGTAAAAACCATGCCATTCGAGTTTTGGAGAATGTTTCTTTAGACTGGAAGAGAAAGGACTCAAGGGATGGTGGCGGTAGAGCTGTGTGGGGAAGGAGAGCCCAGCCCTAAATCCTTCCCTCTTCTCTTTTTCCTTCTTTTTCTTTTTCTCTTCCAACTGTGTTTTTCCCGTGTAACTCTTTCCTACTGTCCTTTTTCTCCTTTCTCTCTTCCCTGGCTCCATTTTTCCTTTCCATCCACTTTTTTGTATGCCATTTTTTTTTGTAGTGAGAAAATATAGATAACATAATTTTGTCATTTTAGCCCTTTTTAAGTGTATATTCCAGAGGCATTAGATTACATTCACAATGTTGTGTGACCATCATCCCTGTTTCCAAAATTTGACCTCACCCCATAGGGACTCCACCCAGTTTTATCTTCCAGCCTCATCGCTGGGCACAGGGGCCTCTCCTAGCTGCCTTGCTGTCATCCAGCCTTGGATAAATCTCACCATCCGGGCTCAGCAGGTGCGCATATAGCCTTGCAAATTCCTCTGAGCTAGTCTCAGCTGGGCTCTGTTTGTTTACCCTCAGGGCTTGTGTGTCCCACTTGGTTTCCTTCCCTGCACTCCCCAGCAGCTGCTTCAGACCATTCCCCTTTTCTCATTTGGCCTTCCTCTGTCCTCCTAGTATACCATCTCTACTTCACCACCGAGACTTCCCTATTTGGGTTTATCTAACATGAATTTCTTCTTCTTTTTTTTTTTAATGATATGTTAGTCACCATACAGTGCATCATTAGTTTTTAACATACTGTTCCATGATTCATTGTTTGCGTATAACATGAATTTCTTAAGCTCTTTCTCCTGCAGAATTTTACCCTATGACCACCTGTCTTCTCTTCCTTCAGGCATGGTCTTTCAGGCCATGTGATCTTATTTCTTTCTCAGGCTACCTCTTCCACCAGAGCATGTAGTCATGTCTCTTGCCTTCAGAACCTGGTGTGAGAACCGTGTCTTCTCTTTCTTGAAATTTTGTTATGCTCCCCCTGCTTCTTCATAGCATGTTGTATTAGTTTGGGCTGCTGTAACAAAATAACCATAAGCTGGGAGTCTTAAACAACAGAACTTTATTTCTCATAGTTTTGGGTGCTGGGAAGTCCAAGATCAAGGTGCCAACACAGTAGGTTCTGGTGAGCATTGTCTTCTTGGCTTGCAGATGGCTAACGTCTTGCCATATTCTCGTGCGGTGGGGCTGTGTGGGGGAGCGAGGTTGAGATTGAGATTGAAATTGCAGGGGCAGAAGCTCTCTAGTCTGAATTATAAGGGCACGAATCCCATCATGAGGACTCTCGCCCTCATTACCTCATCTAAACCTAATTATCTCCAAAGGCTCCATCTTCAGTTACCATCACATTGGGGGTTAGGGTTTCAACATATGAATTTTGGAGGAACACAATTCAGTCTAGAACAATCCCTCATCCTGATTTCCCCTCATATCATTGCTCGTCTCCCTCTTTTCTGGTCCACATGCCAAGCTGTGGCCATCGTAGCCCTCCCATAGGACCCATTATGGCCCTGAGGGCATATTCAGAGTGTGGCTTGAAGAATCCAGACTTCTTAGCATGACATTTGAGATCTTCCATGAATCTGGCTTCAACCCATTTCTCACTTCACTTTCCTGATTCTAAACCTTATCCATCCTACTGCTGACCTTTGTGTGTGTGTGTGTGTGTGTGTACTCTCATGATGCCAGTCTTCGCTCTCGGTGTCTTGTCAGCTAGAGATGTCCCTGTCTCTATTTCAGCCTCTTTAACTTCCTTCATGTGTCCCACGTCTTTTCTTGACCAATCTTGGATGACCGCAGTTTGAATTAAATGGGTTCTTTCTCCCATGGGAAGATTCAGCATATTCCTTAAAATTTTACCTAAGCCACATTTTATTCTGCCTTATTTTGCACTTTGTTCATCTGTCTGTCTTCTCAGCGAGGGTGTAAGATTCCTGAGTACAGGGGCTCTGTTCACTTTGGTTCTTCCCCAGGGCTTTGCACACTTAAGAACCTATAGTACACCTGCTACTTGAAGAATGCAGAAGGTTTTAGATTTATTCTGTTGAGAAGAAGAGATCAACAGGACCAACTGGCTGGAAGTTCTTTATTTTGATTTAATCTGAGGAGAGACAGTTTGAATTAGAGCTCATCAGCAATGGGTGGGTTTATCCCTGAGGGTGTTCAAACAGACGCTGGGAAGACCGTCTCTCTCTCGGAGATACTATAGAGAGCATTCCTGAATTAGTGGGAAGGTGGGTCTCCGATCTTCTTGGGCAGTGTTTCCCCATTGAGGCACTGCTAATATTTGGGGCTGGATAATTCTTTGTTGTAAGGGACTCTCCTGTGCATTCTGGGCTCTGTAGCAGCATCCATGGTCTCTACTGAGTAGATGTCAGTAGCACCCCCCAGTTGTAACAATCAAAAATGTCTCCAAACACTGCCATATGTCCCCTGGGGGCAAAATCACCCTAGTTGAGGTCCACTGTTTTAGGGTCCCTTGTACTGGTGAGAATCTATGAATGTAATATTTTGTTTTTCTATTGTTTATGTAACGACTATCTTAAAAGCAGTGGGAATGCTGTAGATTGGGACAATGAAAGGGAGGTAATGGGGGAAGGAACTGATCTTTATGGAGCCCGTCCTATGTCATGACAGTCTGTGAGCTCAGGAGTTTTACCCCTATTTTATAGATGAGGAACTTGAGGCTCAGAAAAGTCATGCAGCTGGCAAATAGCACAGCTGGGTCTCAAATGTGGACCTGCCTGAAAAACTTCTACTTCATGCCATGAATGACTTTCTCCCCAGCTTTATCGATTTATCACTGGCCTATAACATCGTGTACCTTTAAGGCGTGCAGTATGATGATTTGATATATATTGCAAAATGATTACCACAGTAAGGTTAGTTAATACCCATCATCTCACATGATTATCTTTTTTTTTTTTTTTGTGATGAGGACATTTCGTAGCCACTCTTCTAACAACTTTCAAGTATATAATACAATGTTGACTATAGTCACATGCTGTACAATAGATCCCCAGACTTAATCCTCCTATAACTGGAAGAATGTATCTTTTGATCAACATCTACTCATTTCTCCCACCCAGCCTCTGGTAACCACCATTCTTCTCTTTCTTTCCACGACTGTGTCTTTTTAAGTCAAAGTGAAATCATGCAGTATTTGTATTTCTCTGTCTGGCTTATTTCACTTAGGGTAATGCCCTCAAGAACCATCTATGTCATTGCAAATGGCAGGATTTCCTTCTTTTTTATGGCCAAATAATATTCCAGAGTGTGTATATGTGTGTGTGTGTGTGTGTCTGTGTGTCTGTGTGTCTGTGTGTGTGTACCACATTTTCTTTATCTGTTTATCTGTCAATGGACATCTAGGTTGCTTCCTTGTCTTGGCTCTTGTGAATAATACTGCAGGGAACACGGGGGGTGCAGATATCCCTTTGAGGTAGAGATTTCATTTCCTTTGTGTATATACCAGAAGTAGGACTACTTGATCATATGGTAGTTCTATTTTTAATTTTTTGAGGAATGTCCATACTGTTTTCCCAGTTTACATTCCCACCGACAGTATACAAGGAGCCTTTTTTCTCGACATCCTCGCCAACACTGGTTGATAATAGCAGTGATGGCTTGTTTTAAGGGAGACTCTAATGTCAGGAGGATTCACAAAGCTGTGAATATGAATGCAACCAAAATATTGCTAATGACCACGAAACACCTGTTCTTGTTCCATTCTGCCCAAGAAGAACATTTAACTTTCATGTGCAAAATCTCAGGAACCCCAAGTCTTTCTGCGGTCCCTTAAAAGGCCCCTCACCACTCAGTATGATAGCTTTGTCCACCATTGGGCAAATTGTTCCTTTTCCTCTACTGTGGGTCAGTTCAGGAATCTGCTGGGAGGTTTGTCATTGCCAGGCCTGACAGAACTCCTTATGAATCACTACTTCTGTTCATGCTGTCCTTGATGCACCAGAGATGCCAGTCTTCATGGATCCAGTAGGTGCTTTCTCTGCTTGAGGACAGAGCTCTTCTCCCTGCTTTGTCCTGGGACCCAGCCCCTTGGAGGAGCAGAACGTTCCTAACTTAAAGTAGGAGAAGGACTCTTATTCCAATTACTCCACACTTCGTTTCATGACCCCCAATTATTCTTGCTTTGCCCAGAATCCATGAAATCTCTCAAGAAAATGCCTCATCTCCTGTGAGATCTTATCCCTCTAGACATAGAAGCTCAGATCCCTCTACACAAATGCCCAAAGGCCTGGAGAGGAGGGAGCAGGCCTCATTCTCTACCTTCAGGCTGCCATCATAACAAAAATCTTCTTTCTTCTTCCTCAGTTGCCAAACAGAAGTCTCAGAACCTGGCATGGCTGTATGGTGTGGGCTGAGGAGAGAGCTTGCCCTTATTTGTAGTGTCTGGGTCTCTACTCAGTGGCCACCATGCCCCTTACACATATGAAAATGGGGGTTTAACACTCGAATTGAGAAATGCCAGCATTTTCTGTGCCACCAGTGAGCGGTTTAGGCTGGAGTGCATGTAGTTGTAATGTTCTCAAGCGTGCTTGACTCATCCTTTTGGTTGGCTTGACGAGTGTGGCCAGTTCTCTGCTGCTCAGGCTGGGCCTAGAATGCCACTGATGAGCTACTGTTAAAGTTGTGATTGGAGAGCCCCAGAAACATTTGGGTGCACACCGGAGTGGGCTCAAATGCAGATTAGTCTTGTGTCCCAGACTGTGAGTCCCTAGACTTTATCTGGAAAAGTCGACCAGAAGAATGTTGTACTTTGCCCTGGAGGCCTGGGTGGGAGAAGAAGGCAAATGGAGCGTGGAAGGTTGTGCGGGCCTGTGAAGGAGAGAGGGAGCGACCCATTAGGGCCCATGGTGACAGAAGTCAGTTCCCCACTCTATCAGGCAAGACCTTGAGATTTGTCTTTTGAGATCTTTTGAGTTAAAAATCAAGATTTGTCATTCATACTGATACATGCTTGGGAATCTTTTATTTTTCTTCCTTTTTGCCACTAAATCTGAAGTTCGAGGTCTAATCCCATTAACAGTGTCTATTGAAGGTTTACACGCTGCTGCCGTATTCCCTGGCCTCATTTGGCCTCTTTCAGATACCAGGTCTGAAGGAAGGCAGGCTCAGCCCAGCATCTCCAAATGGTCAGCTCCTCAGAGCTCCAAACACTGTGATTGTGTATTGTCTTGTGGAAACAAAAATTAGCTCTTTTTCCTGAGTGTTCAAGCTGCTGCCTTATTTATCTGCCAAATATTCAGACTTGTCTTGCTGTACAAACTGCAGGCCTGTCTGGCATAGAAGTTGGGGGTGTGGGGCATGGAGTGGGTGGCGTTAGTTTTCATCTGCAACCCAGCACCTTTGGGTTGCCCGATGTCATAAAGTGTCAGTAGGTGGCGAGGCGCAGTTCATAGCGACAGAAGACAGTGTGCTGAAACTCACCCCCTCAGAGGTCCCAGCCTCAACTGAGCAGCCACTCACCCCAGCTTCGGCTGGTTTTAGTGCGTAGACGGAGGCACTGGCGAAGCTTGCCTGGTGTTGGGCGCACCTGGGTGCAGTTAAAAACAACGTAGACCCATCATTTCCCAAACTCCGTTCTCACTGTGCATTTTGCCCAGTACACACAAGAAAACAACATATGCTTAAGCTTTTGCGTGCTGGTTTGCCTGATGGTACCCGGGTTCATTTTCTGGAGGAGTGTTAGAAACGTTTTGCAGCCTCAGCTTAATCTTGGCTTTGTCAAGCTCCACAGACAAACCCACGACTTTGGGAGATTGGCGCACTACTCCGTCTTGGAGGTCTCAATCCCCGTCCTTCCAGTTCTAGGCAAGCAGTGACTTTTAAATGTCTTTTTGCACTTACATATTTTGAAACAAACTCTGGGAAAAAAAAATTGTGTTTGCCAGGGAACTTGGAAGCTGGCTGGTTTTATACGTGTGATAGAACATCTAAGATGCTCAGAGATTTGCTTTAAAAAATGAAACCTTGAAACTTGAAGCCTGACATCCCTGGGGCCATATGATAAATGCTGATGGTTTTTGCAGAGGCACACGTTCTTTTCCTCTCCTTTTCACATTTATTTCTTCGAAAGACGTGCCAGAGCCTGAACTTTGAAGGGACCCGGCAGCCTCTGCTGGGGAGAAGGAACTTCTCAAAGGAGAAACTTGTGGGTGCTTTCACTGTCTTGCCAGGTGGGTGCAGTGACGTGAATGGTTTCAAGATGTAAGGTCCCACACTTGGTGTGCTAGTTTGTGGTTCTGATTGTGTCTCCTTGAGTCAATTGTTTGATGTGTTGTTTCAGGCCAGTTTCACGGTTAGCAGAGCGCCCTTTGGTTTTTTGATTTGTACCCTAATTGTTTAGAAATGTCCTCATTAAAAGACAAAGTAAACCCAGTTTCAGGTGTTGTGTTGAAGGAGGAACTGTGGGGTGGTGGGAGGGGGCCAGCGAGATGGGAGAAACGCATGGGGTCCTTCTCTGCGATAAAAGCCCGTCCCAGAAACAAAGGCAGTCAGAATACAAAAGCTGTTTGTACACGGAGCACGTCCGCTGTTACGGATGAACCCTCTCCAATGGCTGCTATCAAACTTGTCATATTTTATTCATGAGTTGTGGTGTGCTTGGATGAAATAAGAAAAGCAAAGCTCCAAATCATAATTATGACATAAAAAAGATAAAATAGTTATTATTGTGACTTTTTTGAAGAATTCTTAAATCTCTCCAATCATTCATTTGGGAAAGTCGCACGGAACGACTGGGTGTGTGGCACGTATTTGTGCTGGTTGGGGCTCCCGGGCTCAGTGACACCCGGCCCCACACTGACAGACTCTTTGCAGAGAGTGAAGAAGAGCATAATTAAGGAGAGGCCTGCATCAGTAGTTGCACATAAATAGAAACGCTGACACGCATCTTTGCATTTAGCATGCTCACGTTATTACTCTGTGCTTGATCAAAATATTGTGCTGTTGCTTTTTCATTTTTATCATTTTTTAAAAATAGAATATGGGCTCTGGATTGTCTGGTACCCCTAGTAGGAGGATTTGGGGGAATAGAAGCCAGAAAAGCCCGTTTAAAAGTATACCTAGACCCCGTAGATGCTGTGGGACAGCAAGAAAGAGTTTAAGAAAGAAGCTGTTGGTTTACATCATGAGTATGAAAAAGCAAGATGAACCACGTTTTAAAAAGATGTATCAACCATACTGGGGAAAAAAAAAAGGCCAACTGTTGTTCCATAGGTTTCCTCTGCTGACACAGGGCTTAGTTTCTCCTCAGTCACTCACCGATTTATCCAGAGACACCTGTCCACCCACGCCTTCCTTATGTTCACGGCCTCCCAACTGTAGTCTCAAGTATTTATGGATTCAGTGCGAGATCTTTATTCACTCGGGATTTATTTTCATCGTACTGGATTCTGTCCACCTGTTCACACTGCTAGATTGTCAGCTACTTGAGAAGCTGGTAGAGGAAGCCCTCCCAGTGTAGCCTCTGCATGTGTGTGACTCCCATGCCGGTCTCCGACCCCTGGCACTCAAACAGGGAAGAAGGTGACAGCAACAAACATTTTAAAACTGTTCGTGTAGATGATTGCATGTCTTTGTCGTGTTGCTTCTGTGATATAAGTGTCATGACTATGTTACCATTTAATGGGAGAGAAACAGAATTTCAGAGGATTAAATGACCGTCACTTAGATACTAAGTGTCAGGGCTGGTGGCACATTCCAAGTCTTCTGATCTCAAATTCTACGACAACACAGGGCAGTGTTTTCCAATCTTTTCCAGAGCTTGGCACACGAAGCAAATGGCTAGCTATATTTGTACATTTCACTGGGGAAAAGAGAGGGGCTGTTTTGTTTTGTTTTGTTGAGATTTGCCGAAAGTACTCTGGTCACACCAAGAGCTGAGAGGATCCCAGGCTTAGTGATTCCTGTTATCGGGGCCCCAGCATCTCCTAAGAAGCACCTGAGTGGGCCAGGAAGGGCCTAGAATGCTGGGGATGGAGGGGCTTCATGAGGGGGTGGGGCTGGGTATATATAGAGTGTGGGCAGTTAGCACACGCTGGAGATGTGCTGGGGAGGGGCCGCAATCCCAGAAGCTTGGAGGGTCAGCCAGGTAACAGCTGAGCAGGGGAATGCAGCCACCTGGTGACGTGGTGCGGTACCCTGTGTTGCCTCAGCGTCAGCATTCACTGCATTGTTGCCTGTGGGAATGGGGGCCCTATGTTGCCAGGTCACCTAATTTTTTACTGGAGATCTGGATTTTTATATGAACTCTCGCAGTTTTTATAGTGTATTCCTAACACACACACTTATTCACATTTTTGTAATTACATAATGGTCTTAAAATCAGTAGTGTCTTACAGTTCTAATTGACAGCTTTTTGTTTTCCTTTCTAGGAGGTGTAAAATAATGGTGTATCTTCTAAACTGTGGCACCTTGGACTTGATGAAGTATGCTGTGTTGGTTAGGAGAGTGATGTGTAATAAGGGGGCTAAACCAGTATGATAACACTCCATCTAGTCCGAGGCTGGTCCGCTTGCCACTTTTGACCTGGAGCCAGGATACCAAGGAGGACCCAGTTCTCAGCCATGGCTACTTGTCACAACAGTTGTAAGACCATAACAAATAAATTCTGATGCTGGGTCCACCTCAGGCTATGTTCCTGACTTTCTGGGGAGGGGAGTGGGGCACCTTAAAGGAGAGCCCGGTGAGCTGCAGGCATCACTGGAAGAGAGAGACCCAGCAGCCTTAGTATTTAAGCAGTTCGCTTGTACCTGTATCACCTGATACATTTCATGTATCAGCTAGCCACAGCTTCCTTTTTGTTACTTCATTTAAACAGCAGATCTCACCAGAGCGTCTGGGTGGCTCAGATGGTTAAGCGTCTGACTCTTGATTTTGGCTCAGGTCATGAGCTGGGGGTGTGGAATCAAGCCCCATGTTGGGATCTGGGCTCAGCAGAGTCTGCTTGAGATTCTCTGTCTACCCCTCCCCCCTGGCTCGATCTCAAATAAATAAATAAATAACAAATAAAATCTTAAAGAGATTTAAACAGTAGATCTCACCATAATGGGGAAGCTGTCCAGCCCACTAGTACAGGGCAGAGTTTAGAGAGAAGTTCCTGGGCTCCTGCTTTGAATTGCTTTGCTTTCAGCATGAGACTTTGGAATCCTTTCTCTCTCAATCTTTGAGTGACTTGCTGGAGAAAAATGGTTTCTTTTTGTGAGACTTTATCTTGGAAGGTGCGTCTGTAGCTCTTTTGCCTATCAATCAGTTGGCAAGCCTTCAGTGAGACTTGGCTCTGCTGCTCTATGCCCGTCCCTGTGCTGGGTCCTGATGGTACAGGAAGAGTTTGACAGACACCTCTCCTTCTGGACCCTAGGTCTGGGTGCAGGGAGGAGACAGCCAGTGGTCTATCGTATTCATTCATTCGTTCAACAACTATTTCTTGTAGCTCCATGTGACAAGCACTGTTCTGGGTGTCAGAGATGCCGCAGAGAGAAGGCAGTGGGTCTGTCTTCATGAAGCATATATGGTCAGCAGAGGTGGATGACGACAGTGTAAATTAGTAACTTTAGATAGTAACATGTACATGAAGAAAATAAAATAGTCTTGTAGAAAGGGCAGGAGAGGACTGGCCTTAGGAAGGATTGGGGAAGGCTTTTCTGCAGAGATGATATTTGAGCTGATGCCTGAATGGAAATTGTCACCCATGCAATGATAGTATTATGAATGATCACTTACGCTATTAATGATGAAGACTTTTCATGTGCTAGGCACTGTTCTGAATTCATTATATTCATTATCTCATTTAGTCCTTATGCTACTCCTACAAGGCACATGGGTGTTATGAGCCCCGTTTTATAGAAAGGAAAACAGAGGCGCAGGGAGGTGAAATCACTTGACCAAGGTTATAGGTCCATTAAGTGGCAGAGCTGAGAATTGAATCCAAGCTCTTCTGCTCTAGCGCCCACATTCTTAGAACAACTGTTACAAAGGCACCTTACGTTCAAAAAAGTTTAAGGGGCTCAAGGATGGCCAGTGTGGATGGAGGTACCAGAAGAGGCCAGGGAGCATACCCAGGGCCAAAGCAAAAACTTCATCTTAATTTCAGCCTCAGTTGTAGCACCAAGTCATGTGGGGTCTTGCCGGCCAATGGTAAGGTGTTAGGGTTTGATAAAATGGTGTTATGCAGAGTGGTGGTTTTAATAACGGCCCACCCAAAGATATCCCTGTCCTAATCCCCAGAACCTGTGAATATGTTGCTTTACATCATAAAAACAACTCTGTGGGTGTAATTAAATGAAGGATCTTTAGATGTGGCCATGATACTCGATTACCCAGGTGGGCCCAATGTCATCACAAGCGTCCTTATAAGATGAGAGAAACAGGAAAGTCAGAGGGAGACGTGGCATGAGCAGGGAAGCAGAAGGTGGTCCTGAGGTGCTGCACTGCTGGCCTGGGAGGTGTAGGAAGGGGCCATGAGCCCAGGGAACCCGGAAAAGGCAAGCTAAATGGATTCTCCCCTAGAGCTTCTGGAGGGAGCCTGGCCCTGTCCACACCTTGGTTTTGGTCTGGTGAAACCCATTTCAGACTTCTGACTTCTTTTTTTCTTTAAAGCACTTTTATTTATTTTTCAAAGATTTTATTTACTTGAGAGAGAGAAAGAGACAGCACAAACCGGGTGAGGGGCAGAGGGAGAAGCAGATTCCCCGCTGAGCAGAGAGCCTGACACAGACGGGGCTCAATCCCAGGACCCTAGGATCATGACCTGAGCTGAAGGCAGATGCTTGACCAGCTGAGCCTTCCAGGTGCCCCCAGACCTCTGACTTCTGCAACTGTAAGATACTGAGCTTTTATTGTTCGATGCTACCAAGTTTGTGGTAATTTGCTTTCACAGCAATAGGAAACTAGTACAGGCAGCTATTGGAGGGTTTAAAGGAAGGGTTGAGGTGACTGATACACTGAGTCTGAAAAAGATCTCCATGATTCTCTGATAAGAAAGTGAGCGAGAGAGAAATTCGGGGGAGGGGGGTGGGGCAGAGGTGTTCTTCTCCGCTCCCCCACCCCAGGAGGAAGAGGAGTGGAGGGGTGGGGGCGGAGGGGGCCTTTGAGGCACCCTGACATCTAACTAGAGAGGAGGCAGTGGAGAGCATGAAGAAGCCTCAAGATGGCCCCAGCAGTTGTAGGAAAACCAGAATGCCTCAAAGAGGAGGGAGGGGATAACTGTTAGGTTGCAGAGAGGTCAGTGGGGCTGAGGACTGAGAACTGACCGTTGGGTTTGGCAAGATGCAGAAATGTGAGATGTGGGCAAATAAGTGGGACTGGTCCAGATAGCTGGAAATGCTGGCTGGCTGGCTCCCTCCAGCCTGTGGGTGTCGTCTTACTGTCTTACTCCCCGTGGTACAGAGCCTGCCCCAGGCCGCAGAGAACATGTTCCATAGTAGGCGTTTGAATTTTGGAGTGGAGGGTGGAATCCCCCTGCAGCTGGGGCCCCAGAACTCGTGCTGGTGCGGGAACGGGGTGGGGCCCAGAGGGAGGAGCAGGGTTTGGATCTGCCTGGAGAAGGGGCTGGAGCTCCAGGTGGGAGAAGTCGGGCTGAAGTGCTCCATGCATCTCCCGTGCCTAGCGCTCAGCTCACCTGTGGCCCGTGAGGGCTCGCACGGGGAGGAACTAACCCCCTTCTAGGAAGGGGTCGTTCGGAGAGCCGAAAGGAATATCTGCTGGGCAAGTCAGACCATACCCCGATAGAGAGGACTCCTTGGGAGCCCGAGGAAGCACCCTCTGAGATGAATGATCACGAAGGGGCTCTTTAAAACAGGGAAGGAGTCACTTAGTGAAAACTGGCCGCTCAGGTTGGTCGCCCTAGGACATGCAGGAGCCAGATTATTTGCAACAAGGATAAAAGACCCGTTTTTCCCCAAATCGACCTTTTTGTTTCTTCAGAAAAGCTTCAGTAAATGGGGATTGTAATTTTCGCCCTTAGTTGTAGATCTTGTTTGGGAAGGTGGTAGCGGAAATTAGCCGAGAAGGATCTGCGAGCCAGAGAGCAATTATGAGTTCAGGAGTAAGCGTTTCCAGTGGTTCACTTCAAGGGTGACATTAATGTTTAATATGATTGGAATAAAATCTCTAAAGAGGAGGTCAGCTTTCAAAAAAGCACAGCAAGAAGCCACACCTATTTCTTGGAGCTTCTGTGCAAAGCCTGGAGTTGGAGGTGTCCACAGAGCTTTACTGTCCCTGCTCAGCGCAGGGCTGAAAGGCCAATAATTGCATGGTTTCCCCAGGAACCCCAAAGCACAGCAGACACCCTGTGGCCAATGCAGATAGAAAAATACTAAGGGAGACCTCCCCAGCAGTGACTCTGGAACTAATTAGCTAACTAGGCATGTAATTAGATTAATGCACTTGATCTAAGAGCTGATGGTGTGCTTTTTAGGATGGTGGAAATAAAGGAGCTGAGGAAAAAAATACTACACTGAATTTCAAATTCTGACCCCTATCAGAAATCTTCAGGGCCCTTGCAGTAATGGAGCAAAGAACCTCCTCCAGCAGCCCTGGCCAGCAGCAAGGGCTACCCTGACAGGTGGCGTGATTCAAGCTGGGGAGGGGAGGGGGTTGTTGCTGGGCAGGTGAGGGTACCTTATTCATCACTTAGTTCCTGCTGGTTTACTTAGGACTAAAGCTGCTTTATGATTTCTCCCTGTTTTAGAACATTGTGGAAAAGATTTTTTTCCTCCTTCCCATAGCCTAGTAAGCCGGGCCCATATTCCTTTCTTGGCATACATAGTGACCAGGCCTGCCCTAACATAATAGGCCAATTATTTCTGGAAGGACCCCCTGTAGCTAGCTGCCCTCTTTCTCCTTCAGCTCATTTGGAGAAAACAAAACTGCGTGTTTGAAGCTTGCCAAGCCCCCTTGCCTTTGCCAGGTGCAGACTTGTGCAATCCTGAGGCCCCATCCTTCCTTAGTATCAAGTCACGCCCCTCACCTCTGACCACTGGGATGCCAATAAAGTAGATTCTTACCTCTCTGCCTCCCCTCATTCTCTGCTTCTCATTCTTTCCCTCATTCTGTCTGCCGTAATGCTGCCCCGTTGGTCCCTACGTACCAAGTCTGTGCAGTTTGTGGGGTGAGCTAGTGCCCAGGCCAACGGAGTCCTTTCTTGCTGAACCTCTTGACAGTTTGCTAATGAACAGAATGGTGGTCATTACGGCCCGTGTTGAAGCCGGACATCAGTCCACTAAACCAACTCTGTTCCTTATGTGTGAGAGGAGAACATTTCATCAGGAGTATTCTCCTGTGGTTGACCTCTAGCTTTGCGGGCTGTGCACTTCTGGAGCTCTTTCTAATCTGATGCCCAGATTCCTGATGCAAAAGTTGTGTGAAGATACTCGAAGGTGAATGCAGGCTTAGAGCTGTTTGCATATCCCCACGAGGGGAAGCCAACTCTGTTTTGAGGCTGGGCAAAGAAGTAGCCAGTGCGCTTTTCTATCAGGCTGTACACAAGCTCTTCCAGAAGAGTGTTGCTTTCTGCTTCTCTGTGCCACGACTGTCTTTTTGCCCACGGAGCCACGGGAGCTTACCTTTCAAACATTAGCTGTTCACCCTAGTAATTGCTCCATCCTCTAACTTAATGAAAACCCATTAAACCGAAACAATAATTAAAATGAGACATCATCTCTGTAGGAGGTTTGCATATTAAAATCACTGTGCATTTCAATGCAGGCAGATTTTTTTTCTTGAAAAACCGCATTTGAAGCAACACGTAAAAATGATTTATAATGAATAATCCTAAATTAGAGCTTGGCGGTTAAACACGATGCCCTACTGTTTACTATTGAATTTGAGAAGGTACGGCAAAGTCAAGGCTACTACGGCATTTAAAAAGTCTTTTATGCCCGAAAATTAGGACTGTGCACAAAAGGGAACTAATTATAATTGGGTCAGCTTACTGCTCCAAACTTCGTGAGCAGGCTGGAGATGGCACTCAATATATGGAGGAGTTTAGGGTCTTGGAGGAAGAATTCTCTTGTCTTGATTCTGTTGTGATGAGGGAAGCCGTGCAAAAAAAAAAAAAAAAAAAAAAAAAATAACTGCAGAAACGGACTCAGAAGGCACATCTTTGCCTCTTGCTGAAGGTGGGGTCTTGGACAAGTCCCTTTTCTAGGAGTCCGAGGCCGCCTCTTCAATGCGAGGCTGTTAGTGTCCACTCAGCGGTTTATTAGGACTATGGGCTGTGATCATGTGTGTGAACACATTGGTGCCTGTTAAAGCCCCCCCTTCAGTGTGTAGCTCTCTGGGGTGCCTTTGCAAATCTGGACAGAAAGGTCCTCAAGGGCGGCCTGGAAGTCCCTAGGAAGCACGTGCTATGTGCCCGGCTTCCATGTGTTCTCTCATTACTTTTTATGGAGGCAGGGCGGGTGGTATTGCCCCTGTGTCCTGGGCGAGGCAACTCCAGGATGAAGAAAGTGGAGTTAACCCAGCTCTTTCCGCAGCTGTGTGGTGGAGCTGGCATTCCAATGCCAGCAGGGCTGAGCCCGGAAGATGGCACGGTGCGGCAAGGGTGAGTTCTGGTTGGCCCAAGACCAGGGTTTGAATTCCAGTTACGCTACTTATTAGGAAACTTCTTAACTCTTTGTACTTCATAAAGTGGAGGTAACATCACTACTACTGACCTCACTAGGCTTCGGGGAGACCTAAATTAGGGTAAGCATTCAGCTCGATGTCTAGCACGTAGCAAAAACGCAAATGTTCTGGGTGTGGGCTGGCTGGACCTCGACTGGAGTAGCTGGGAGCCTCATAGATGATGACCAGTTTTTAAGAGCAGAGTGGCTACGAACTGCCTCCAGCCACAGGTGGCAACCGCTGCTCAGCTCCCTGTTGCCTTCTGGGCCGCAGCCATGGCCAGCTGCAGTGGGAAGTGTCTTGTGCTGTGGCGGTTGCCGGTGTAACTTGGTACTCCAACCCTCAGGACCCAAGGCCTGTCTCTGCTGTGCTCCACGTAAAGCAGATATTGTCATGTGTGTCCTATGTGGCATGTACTGTATGAAGAGTTGAATATGTATTGAATCCTCATACTATTCCCATGGAGTAGATGCAGTCTTACTCCCGTTTTACAGATGAGAAATCCGAGGCACAGAGAGGTTAACTTGTCCAAGGTCCTATCTGATAGGTAGTAAAGCTGGAATCTGAACCAAACAGTTGGGCCCCAGAGCCTGAGCGCTTCAACACTATCCTCCACTGCCCCTTAGCGGGGAGAGCAAGTCTCTGAGGAGGAGCTTTGGTCCTGTTCCGGGTTATTTCAGCCTTGTGATGCCTCCTGAGCATGCCCCGTTACGGCTCTGAACTAAACCATTCCCCTTCAGCTACATTAGTGTCTTTAATACTGGACTCTTAGCCCCTCGTGACTAGAAGAGGTCTTAGTTTTGTGTTCAGAGGAGTGCTCAAACTTTTAAAGGTAGTGGGTGAACAAATGAATAAGTGGATGAATGGATAGATCCTAGGACTGCCCTCATGTCTTTTACAAGACCCTGGAGAGAGTCCCGTGCTGCGAACGATGTTTTTGCTTCCACTTGATGCCCTTTGGTGCATGCAGCTTCATACAGTATGGTGGGCATGCCTTTGGGTTTATCAGTCTTGAGAGTGCGGATTAAAAATGCTACCCAAAGAAGTCCTCTCAGTTACTGCCAAAATCTCCCCCTTCTTGAGCTGTCATGGGCTCAAGCTGTAATGGGTCCATGCTCTAATGCCCCAGCTGGCTATCCTGGGAGCTGACGGGTCCCCTCTATTAAGGAGGGGCATGGTATTCCATAGGAAGCCAGACCTGGTTAAGGTTGGCTGGAGGGAGCATCTGATATCCTCACTGATTTAAGAGACACAATTATATGATAAAAAGCAAGGTGATTGGTGTTTTTTTTTTTTTTTCTTTAGTAGCTTGCCCTTATTGTTTCTCTTCTGTTTTTATATGTCCTAACATTTTAGCATACATTTTTTTAATGAGAATTCTCCAGTTTGGAAAATTGAGATCTGTGCAAGAAATTTTACATTAGCTCCCAATTATTGATCTCTTGATGGCCGGTGGTCAGTCCTATGTCTCTGCCATGTGTCAGTAAAACTAAATCTTAACGTATACTTGCTATGCCGTACACGTGTGCAAGTTTGGTATCATTGCCTAGGTATTTCCTATGTTCTAATACTTTTGCTATGCTTGTTCTACGTAATTTTCCATTGGGTATATATAGTCTGATTTAACTATTCTTGTTAGATAACTTCTCTGGTATACAATGCGGTCATTTTTTCCCCCTCTAGGTTTGTTGTGCTGTAATTGATAACCTGGTTTCAGGTGTACGACATAATGGTCTGATGTATGTATATATTGCAGAATGATTAGACAATAAGTTAACACCCATTGCCATAGTTAAACAATTTTTTAATAACTTTTAAGATCTCTTCTTAGCCTTTTCAAATATACAATACAATATTATAGTCACTATGCTGTATGTCGCAGCCCTACAACTTAAGTATGGGAGAAATGGAAGCCTGAACCTTATACAAGGTAGTTTTAATCGTATTAACGTCTTTTCATCAATCTTTTGTTTTCTTGCCCTATGATTCAGGTAAAAGTGGTGTTCATGCTTTACATGTCTTTATTCTGAGGTGCCCAACTGAGATGGGGGTGGAGGGATGTGGAGCAAGGAGGAGATTGGATCACTGGTAGGTTACAGTGCCAGAGGAGGAGTGATCTTGCTATGCTACTTTCTTAGTGACAAGTGGGTGCCTCGATTATCCTTACTGGTATTTTTAAAGGTTTATAAGAACTTTCGCTGCCTTAACATGCCTTTCTAATAAGTGAAATTAGAGGCACCAGAATCTTTTAATGGAGCTACATAGTAATTATGAAAAATGTGTCACAGGATTCCTTAGGTTGAGCTCCCCAATGGAGGAGTTGGGGATGCTTAGCTAGCTTTCTTATTCCTGAGACAGCTCATTATTTTAATGTAGTTTTTCTCAACAGGTTGGGGTTATAGTTGAGTGTCTTTGGTAAACCTTCTTTGTTATACTGTGCTCCAGATTTTAAAGTCAATGTAGGGCCTCACACGTTTGTTGCATTAATAATCTACCATGTGCCAGGCATTCTGTAGAGTGTGGAGAATCTATCGATAAACCATTCCTCGTGGGATTTTACAGTCTGGTGGGCATGATGGCCATTAATGAAATGATTATACACAATAAAATGATTACACACAAAGCCTTGATGGCTATGATAAAGTGAACACATAGGGCATCTGAGCTGGCTTGGGGTGGTCAGAGAAAAATTAACAAACTGGTACCCAAAGAAGAGCAGACGGAGAGGGAGACATGAGAATGTTAAGTGTGGAGAGACATGGCCCTGGGAAGAAAAAGGAGGCTTGTGCTGCTGGAGTGCAGGAGTGAGGAGGGGTGGGAGCAGCGAGAGGATGACCAAGTAGGCAAGGGTGCCAAGCGAATGCCATGGAGTATCATGGCAGACTCTGCTGGGGCAAGACACCTTTTTTTTTTTTTTTTTTTTTTTAAATCTCCATTCACTTGCTGTGCGAAGCTGTAAAACTGTGCATCTGTTTCTTCACTTGTAAAAGTGGGGGGGGTAGATAATGATATTTAGCTCAGGGATTGTACAAATAGATTGCTCATAGATATTGCCTGAGTGACTACAAAGTGTCCAGCACTGGGTATATGATGATGCTTTGTCCCTTTTCCCTGTGAGTCAAGCGTGGCGCTCACACACCTCGGTGAATAGTAGTTGTCGTAGGGTGAGGACTGTAGTCTGAGCACCAGCCTGCCGCGTGGGAATCTCCCCATGGCTTCCTAGCCCAGTGTCTTTTAGAAATCAAATTCTGTAAGCTTTAGTTTTCTCATTTGCAGAGGAGGAAAAAGAACAGTGGCTGCTCCTAAGGTTACTATAAGTGGTATGTGCAGAGCAGTCAGCCTTCTACTTGGCACCACAGCAAACTGTACACATGTTTACTCCTGATTCTGGCCTCTGGAGCTAACGGAGGTTTAATGGATGTCATTGTGAATTTGCTAGTGAAGGTAGAAATCCCTTACGCGTTAACCAGGAGTCTCCTACCATCCCTACTACTTTCTGCTCATGATTTCCACTTCTTTGAAAGCTGCTTGGATCAATAACCTTAGACCTTCTTAAGGAAGGGCTGGACCTGACGGTGGAGCGTATGCCCCCTCCCCACAGCCGGAACTTCTTCTGTACTCGGTAATGAAAAGTTTCAAATTGACAAGTGTTGCTTTACCTCTGGGGCCAATCTTACCACGAGGGACTTAGGCTAGAAGGACGTGCCGTGTCTCCATCTGGATTCTGCCATATGTGAGGCTCTCTGTGTAAGCATGTTGTAATTACTTAGATGTTCCCCAAATTCTCCAACAGTCAAGGCTGAGGTGGGCTGCCCGGGTGTTTGTTTTGTCATGTCTCTGGCTGCTGCTGTTCTTGCCCCCTCTACTCGCTGATCTGTGGGGAGTTTCTTCTGATATTAGGTAGAATAGCTTCTGTCCTGCTGGACTTCTAGCGAGAGAGAAGCTTGCAGAGAAGGAAAAATGTCAGGATAATGGAAGACACATGGGGTGTTCACATCCGCATAGCAATCCTGCAACGAGTGCCCTCTTCTCCCCCCCTCTCCTGCCTGGTAAATGCTTATTCATCTTTTTTGCCTCTGGCTCAAAGCTCTGTCTTCCACCGTGTCCTTCCCAGCCTCCACTGGCCCCCTCCTTTGTGCATTGCCCTAACCCTACCTGTTGTCCCCAGGGGACAGCCTTGCTTCTGCAGCTGTCCTCAAGGGCAGGAACTGTATTTCTCCTGGTTTCCCTCGTGCCCAGCAAGCACAGTGCCTGGCGCAAAGGAAACACAGGTATGTTTGACAGTGAACATCCTCACCCTGTCATCAGGCAAAAGGGAAATGAAGCTGCTTCTGTAACAGGCAGAGAAGAGTGTGTGAATATCCTCATTTAATTTCTTCAATCTCCTCCCTTCACCCAATACTTTTTTTTTTTTTTAAATCTGATGCTTAATCATCATGTTAGCATTTTTAGTCTTTAAAAATGACTAGGTAGAGCCATTTCATCCTAGGAAAGAGAAAGCACTTAACCCTTGCTGCTGATTTAGCACTTCTAACTAGATCACGTAAAACTTCTGGATGTTTGGAAGGACGACTCTTTAATGTAAAATGTTCGCTGTAAGTGGTGGTGGTTGTGTGGGCAATGACCTGATGGAATGGTAGACTCCATGTCTTTTGCTCCCGGAGGTCACAAAACCGCCTTACCCACCAAATTCAGATGCTTGCATCATGTGGCCTATTAAATCCCAAATGTCCAGTAGGAAGCAGGGGAAAGAGATGGAGTAGGCTAGGTCCAGGCTGGCGGAAGGGTAGGCCACCCTACCGGATTCCTGGGTTTTGTGTTGTTCATGTGTTCAGTCTTTGCCCCCATCAGCTGCTTTGCTGATGTGGAGGTTACGTGGACTGGAGTGGTGGTTATAAAAAGGTGGCGTTCAGCAGGTGGGAGGTGCCTGGTGCCAGTGCGTTTCCACTCTTGGAGAAAGCAAGTGCTCTTGGTCCCAGCTGCAGCTACCGGTCAGTCTGGCGAGTAGTGATGGGTTTGACTGGCATCTCTCAGGCAGAGTACACATGGGGGCCAGAATGGGAATGGCATGAGTGTCAAAGATAGGTATCCGACTTAGAGATGACATAACTGTCATTTTGAAGGTGGTGTGATTTGTACATTATGACTTGGTTCTCCCACCCCATTCTATTCATAGGTAACATGCTTATTCAATCCTCTTTATCTGTGTTCAACACACTTAGGTTTCAGTTATTTGATCTATGTTGAACACGTTTTACAGGTTTCTAACTTGCTATCTTTAACACCTCCTATGAGCTTGATTCATCCCACATGTTTTTCTTGTTCTCTCTAGCAGAATTGAATATTCTCCAATGATACAGAAAGCACATTATAATAGTTGCATATGGCAGTACGATAGTCTATAGATTCTCATTAATTGAATTCATCGGTTGCTCGTTTAACTCCGGGGGTGGGGGAAGCAGGTTGCTGCAGAGTAGGTGACCTATCACTGGTTCCAGTAATTGACAACTTTACATTTATGTTGATTTGGAAAATCAGCAGAGGAGAGAACTGTAGAAGCTAGGCGTTTCATACGTAGAAAACACCTTCGGTCCTGTCCTAGCTGGGTGGCTAGGAGCAGGGTAAGGTGATGAACAGAAGTGAACTGTCAAGTCCTAGGAAGAGCTTGAACTCCATGGTCTCCAGTCATTTACATTTTCAGATATGGAGTGTGAGGCTCAGAGAGGTAAAATGTCTTACCAAGGTCACATAGCTAATTATCTATAAAACTTGGTAGTCCTCAGTCCCTTGAAAACCTGGTCCAGTGTTCTTGCCTCTGTGTTGTAAGAAGTGGAATTACTTTCTGGTGTTCTTTTAGCAGCTGAATTATGGTAAGCATTTACTTGAAAGAGCTTTTCTGAAAATGAGAATGGACATAAAGTCTCCCTGTATGAAAATATATGTTTTTTACATTTCACTCCGGTGACTGCTAATGGGGTCTCGTTATTTCAATGTGCCAGTCATTTACAAAGAGAAATGAGAGGCCGGCAGAGGAAATGCTCGGTTTTGTAGGGGGGGTTGGGTGAGTAGCAGTGTGGTTGTATTGGATTAAACTGTTAGGTGGGGTGTCCTCTAAATAGGGGCCGGATTGGCCCTGAGCATGCTTATACATGATAAAAATAAATAGAAAATAAATTCATTAAGTTTTGATTGGATACCTGTTTTATGCCAGGCACTGAGAGCTGTAGATACAACAATGAATAAGTCTGCCTGTCTTTGTGGAGCTTCTAGTCTAGAGGGGAAAGAAAGGAAATACAGGGAAAAAAAAACAAACCATGAAACAAGAGCATAAGCAATACAAAGAAAGATTACAATGATCAGGTGGTACGGAGAAAATAACCAGAGTGGTGTGTGTTATATTAATGGAGAGCCTGCTTTGGAGGGAGTGACTGGGAGGTTGCATTAGCAGTTAGAGCTGAAGGCGCCAGGCATGGTAAGAGTGGGGAAGAGCTCTGTGGGCAAAGGGAGGAGTGGTACAAAGATCCTGAGGCAGGAGTGGGCTTGGGTGTGGAAGAAGAATATGAAATTGGAGGGGAGATGTAGGCAAGTCAGATGGTGTGTGAGCTCGCAGGCAATGCCAAAAAAAACCTGGATTTTTATTCTGGGAGGACTAGGAAGCCATGGAGAGTTTTTAGCAAGAGACTGGAAGGATGCTGATTTAGGTGTTAAAATGAGCTCTTGGGTTGCTGTGGGGAATGGAGAAGGCAAGGCTATATGGAGCAGGGAGACCGGTCAGGAGGCTGTTGGAGATGCCCCAGTGAGAGATGGTGGTGGCTTGGAGAGGAGTCCGAGTCGAGTTGAGGGGAAGTGGACAGATTGCCGATGTGGGAGTCCTCATGATTCAGCTCTTGGGTTGGATCTAGAGGGTAGAAGAAAAGGAAGATTCAAGGACAAGTTCTGGTCTTTTTGGCTTGAACTGGCTGGTTCTATTTACTAAGACTGGGAACTCCAGGAGAAAATAGAGGGTTGGGGGTGGTGGTGGGGGGAGAACAGGAGAACAGGTGGGCATATACAGTCTGAAATGGATATTAGACCTTCATGTGGTGATATGAAAGATATTGAATGTGTCTGTTGCTTAAGGGAGATATTGGGGTGGTAAATAGACACTTGAGTGTCATTGGCCATGGAGCTGGGATGATCTCCGAGAGAACAGTGTGAGAGGTGAGGACACTCATCATTGATATGCCTGCTGGAGGAAAGAGCTATGAATATCATGGCTGACTGATCATTGCCCCATTGCATTGGGCTCAATCTTCAGAACCTCTGAGCTCTCTGGGCCAACACTGCCAGTCAGTTAATTCCTAATAGATGCATAAAGAAGGAAACCTTAAAAAGGGGAAAAAGGAAACATGTAGGTTAATCTCAAGAGCCGTGTGTGTGTTCATTCTCCTGGCACTAAATTCTAGGCGGAATGTGTTAGGACTTGTTCCCAACAGTAGTAAAAATGTTAACCAACATTTGCTAAAGATCTCTAGTTCACAAAGCTATCACTTCGTACATTTAATAGATCTTGACTATTACCCTGCAAAGTCTTTGGCTGGGACTTTGTAGAAGGTGTAGATGCATTCCCTAAGTGGCTCTTATCTCCACCCTTGACAAAAGCTAAAAGCCTGTCACTTAACAGTAGTGAAGGCCTTTTTTGGGGGGTAGAAAAGCAAATGTCCCAGGTGGGTTTTCTGTGGGTAGGGTGCCCCGCCTGGGTTAGGTGCCTCCAAGATAGAGGACCAGCCTCACTTCCTGCCTTCCATAGGCTAGACTTCTACAGCTGGAAGATTGTGATGTTCTTTTCTGTGCTGCAAACTTGAAACAGCAACTCGTAGAATTACACAAGGATGGAGAGGCCCTGAGAAATCCCCTAGTTCACCTCTCCTCCCCTACCCCCAACCCCCATTTTGTAGATGAGAAGACTGCGGCCCAAGGTCAAGACCTTGAGGATCCCCCCCCCCCGCCCCGGCATTAGAAGCCACTCTTTAGGATGAGGTTCTCCAAGGCCCACGTAGTCTGTGATATTGCTTGGGCCACAGAGCTTTTGAACGTCTTGGTTATTTCTCCAGCTACAAAAACAAAGTAGTTGTACAGAGGATGGATGGGGTCGGGGTATGAGAGGAGGAACCAAACAGACCTTTGGTATTCATTTGTCATCCTCTGGATAGTTTTCTTTAATTTTGCTCTGTTGGTCCGTTTCTGATTTGAGGCAGTGAGCTGTACAATAATGAGAACACGTAGTTTATCACGATTGGGGCGTGGGGGGAGGGTCGGAGTATGAAATGCTGAATGTCTCACTATGCAGAACTCGGAGAAAGAGACTGCTGGCCAGGAGCAGGATGGGCTGGACTCACATGCCTCTGGGCTTGCTGAATTGGCTCCACTGCAGTATTTCATGAGTAGAGCCATCCACTCCACGTTTACAGAGAAATTCCAGGCACCCTTAGAGATCATGAACATGCCTTGTATTCTTGAAGCAAAAGTGGAATTGTCTGGCCTTATTAACATCAGTAAATCTTTGCTGGGTACAGAGCAGGGACAGGTTTCCCTCTACACATCGCGAAGAGAAAGAAACCGAGTCTGTGGGGAAAAGTACAACTGGAGGCTGCTGAGGGGGAATTTGGGTCCTGCTTAAACACAGGTTCTCTGAATTCAGGATCCATCCATCTGATTGTCTCTCACCTTTTTCACAGCAACTTAATCTGTTGTAGTCTGCCACATTGCTCTGTGTCCTGTCAAAATTTCTGTCAGCGAATCACTGGCTGGCCAATTATGAATTTGTCAAAGTGACAAGTGGTACAGTGACAGAGGTGGCATTTCGGGGTTTTGTGCTGAATGAATGCTGCTGGATGGAGGGGTGGGTGGTGCCTGAAAACAAAGTATTGGTAAGGTCGGTGGGGGCAGGGGGGAGAATGAAAAAGGCAACCTGGGTTCTCTGGACATTTCTAACTGTGCATCTTTTCTCTTTCTTATTTTCCCTCTCCTTCCTTCTGTATTCTCCTCCTCCACCTCGTTCTCTGTCCCCTTCTGTTCCTGCGTTTCCTTCTTGACTCCTAGATACAGAAAGGGAGATCCATGCCGCCCCTCACGTGAGTGAGAAATTAATCCAGCTCTTCCGGAATAAGAGTGACTTCACCTTTTTGGCCTCTGTGCAGCAAAAGCCATCGACTTCAGGAGTGATCCTCTCTATTCGAGAGCTGGAACACAGGTAAGCTGTACTTCTGAAAGTGTACTTAGAATTAAGGGACCCTACAAAATGCCTTGGAATTGAGAGCTTGTATCTCTAAGAGAACGTGTAGCTAGCTGAGGCCTTGTTGCTGTTGAACATACTGATGCATTTTCTTTGCATTAAGAACTTACTTTGGGCAAAGTGGCTTTCCTGTTGACTCTTCAAGGACCACTCCTGAGTTTCTTGCCTATCTTCTGTCTTCTGGTAGACTTGGCTCCTATGAAACCACATCCTCTGTCATATTGGCTTGAGGTCCTCAAGCAAGTTAGACTTAACACCCTTCAGTAGGCATTTATTATGTGTTTATGCAGGGACTGTGCTGGACACTGGGGATACAAGGTGAATTATAAAAAATTTCTGTTGTAAGGATCTCATAAGGCAGTAGGGAAGATGAACAAATGTCACTAAGTATTGTAGATGCAATGTTAGGAATGTATGTTTAAGGAATAAAGGTAGTAATAGTGCGTTCTGAAGGATCGTGGTAAGCTAAGGCAGGCTTCAGAAAGGATTGTGGTGGTCTAAAGGAAAGTGAGTATTCATTTGACAGGCTGAATAAAGAGTAAGGGGTGGGAAGGAGGGCATTCCAGAAATCACTTGCTATGATTTTTGGGAAGGAGAGGTGGGTGGGGACAGTGGTTGGCACGTTGTATGTGGGCCGAGGGCTGAGGAGTCTGGGGTGGGCAGGGAGGAGTGGTACTACAGAGCTAGGTGCCTCTGTAGCCACTATCCAGAGAACAGACGTGTCTGGGAGTTCCCTTATCCCCCAGGCAGCCTGTAGTCAATGATGGACAGAATGTGGGAGTTCAGAAGCCTAGTTCTTTTGCCTTGGAGGCCTTAAGGCCAGCCAGCTCTGCAGCTTGATTAATTCTCCAGTGCTACCTGAGATTAGGCTGGGTCTTCCAAGCCCTGCTCTCTTCCCTCCCCCGCCCCCCATACTTCCTTAGGAAATCACTCTGAAGTTCACATGTCAGAGTCTGCTTCTGGGGAGCCTGAATTCAGATAAACCTTCCTTTACCTATTTAGGTGGACCTATCTAAAAGCAGAACCGTGTAAAAGCAATTCAGTACACTAGGTCGGTGGTTAAGGAAGACCAACAGAGTGGCAGCTGTGGAAGGGCCAGAATCCTGGCAGGCCAGGAAGTCCTTCTGACCTACTAAGCAGGAAGAACAGTGGGGACAGTCAGAAGAGAAATGCGGAAAAATGCGGTTTTGGGGGTGGGGTGGAGAGGTGCAGACAACAGACTGTGGCTGGAGCAGAGGATCTCCACGTGCCTTTTTAGCAGAGGTGAGGATCCAGAGTTCTCTTTTCAATGGTGAGGTTTGATCTCTGCCTCAAACGGATGTGATGGGCCCTGATCCTTCTGTAGGGATGTTGACACACCCAGAGAAAGCAAGGCGGCGTGTGTTGGGAAGCCGGGACAGGTTAGAGGCCAAGTGTTCTGTGGACTCGGAGAAGGCATGGGAATCCTTGGTACTCCAGGGTGGAGGTGTCCAGCCAGTCTCAGCTTCACGGACCTGGAAGGGTCATGTGCTTGCCCCGCTTGGGCAACATGGTGGGGGTGGGCGTGAGGGTGGCCTCAGTAGGAGGGCCGTACGAGTGACCTAGTATAGAACGTAGAGGATCTTTAATCTCCATGAAAGCCGAGGGGGAGCCCAAGGTGAGTGAGAAGCAAGTGGAATGGCAGTCGTTGTGGTAGAGTGTGGACTGCAGAGCTGGCCTGATGGAGGCTGGAATTCTAGTTCTTGCTCTGCGGCACTGTTAACTCTCCGAACTCCTCTCCCTTGTGATGAGGGGAGGTGGCCATCTACTTTGCAGGGTGCCGAGAGAGTGAAAGAAGATAGGGCCTGGGAAGTGGACTGCCCTTAAATACGGACTTCTCCTTGTCTAAGCATAAATCTTAAAGCTACTTCTTGGATTTCTCTTTTCTTGTTTGGATTTTTTTTTTTTTCCTTAAGAAACCTAATTCCTTTTAGGAAAGGTTTAAAAAACAACTTGTGTTGCCACACAGTCCTCTGATGCCACTTTCTCCTCCCTCACAGGTTTCTAATAGAACCTGAGGATCCTTGAATGGAGAATCATCTGAGCATTTTTCATGGTAATAGGAAAACCTCAGGTCTTGATTCAAAAATAATAAACATAAGGAAATGGGAAGTTTCTCTTCCCCTTGGAGTTCTATGGTGCGCCTTTCTCCATGTTTGTTTGGTCTGATTAAGGCTTGGTATAAAGAATTGCCTGAATCTGTCATGCACTGGAAGACCTCGTTTCCACACTTAAGCAGATGTTCATCTAGTTAAGGAGACCTGGAATGTAAGAGGGATATATGATCGTACATATTTAGGAATTAAGCTATTATAAGCCAGCAGTGTCCCCATCTGTAATAGAGTATCTTCAGTAACTTTTCAGATTTATTCTCAGTACAACAGTGTCTAGAGCAGCAAGTTGTCTTGGGGACATTGGTCATGGACCTCCAGCAAGATGTAGAAGATGACCAAGGATTATGAGGCTTTTGCTTCAGTAGTGGAGGGTTGTGGGACCGGATAGGTTAGATAGAGAAATTGGAATCTGTCTGGGATCTGACAGCCTGACTGGAAGGTGAGACTCCCCAGTGCGTTTCATGGTTCTTTCCTGTGTGATCCTTGCTGTATCACTCATGACCCAGATGGATTAAACGTGTCTGCCACAACTGGGATATGGTGGGCACTTAGGTTTCCGGATAATTTTTAAAATTTCTACATTTCACTGTTTTTTAGTATTTTCAGAGTTGTGCATTCAACACAGTCCTTGATAAATTTCTGTTGTCTCCCGTAGAAATCCCATGCCCTGAAGGTGTCCCTCAACCATCTCCCCCATAGCACCCCAACCTTAGGCAACTGCTCATGTATTTCCTGGCTCTATGGATTTGCCTATTTTGGACATCTCATATAAATGGAATCATAAAATATGTGGTGTTTGTGACTGGCTTTTGTTTAGAATGTTGATGGGGTTCTTTCATGGAAATAGTGTATCAGTAGTGCATTTTTAAAAATTACAGAATATTGCATTGTTTGGACATACCATGTTTTATTTATCAGTTGGACATTGAATTTTTTCCAAGTTTTTGGCAGTTAGGAATAATGCTATGAAATTTCATGTAGAAGTATTTCTGTGGGCCTATATTTGTATTGTCTTGGGTATATAACTAGGGGTAGAATGGCTATATTGAGTGGTAGCTTTGTGTTTGTTGAATTGCCAGAATGTTTTCCAGAGTACCCATACCATTTTACATTCCCACCAGCAGTATCTGAGAGGTGCAGTTTTCCCAAGCTTTAATAGTTACTATCTTTCTCTTTGTTACAGCCACCGTGATAGATGTGAAATGACCCCTCATTGTGGTTTTGAGTTGCATTTCCTGATGGCCAATGATGTTTGAGTGTCTTCATGTTATGTTGCCTGCTTATACATTCTCTTTGGAGAAAGGTCTATTCAGATCACTGGCCTGCTTTTTAATTGGGTTGTGTTACGATATTGTGAGAGTTCTCGATAGACACAAGTCCGTATCGGATAGGATTTGTATTTTTTCAACTTTGCAGATTGTCTTCATATAAAGCCCAATTTCTTAATTTAGTTGTCCAGTGTGCCTATTTTTTTCTTCATGCTGGTGCTTTTGTTCTAAGAAATCATTGCTTAATCGGAGGCTATTAAGACTTCTAGGATTTATTTTAAAAAGCTTTTATAGGTTTAGCTTTTTAAGCCTTAGGTATATTTAAGTTTTTTTTTTTTTTTTTAAAGATTTTATTTATTTACTTGACAGAGATAGATAGCCAGCGAGAGAGGGAACACAAGCAGGGGGAGTGGGAGAGGAAGAAGCAGGCTCGTAGCGGAGGAGCCTGATGTGGGGCTTGATCCCATAACGCCGGGATCACGCCCTGAGCCGAAGGCAGGCGCTTAACCGCTGTGCCACCCAGGCGCCCCAAGTTTTTTTCTATATGGTGTGAAGTGTAGTGGTTCATCTTTACCTTTTTGCATATGGATAACCAGTTGCCCCAGCACCATTTGTGGAGTCCTTTTGTCCCTTGTCAAAGATCCCTTGTCCCTTTATCTTGGCTCCCTTGTCAAAGATCAATTGACTATAAATGGGAAGATTTTATTTCTGGGCTCTGAATTCATTGGCCTCGTCCTTATGCTAGTGCTGTTTTGATAATTGTAGTTTTCTAGTAAGTTTTGAAGTTGAAGTGGGAGCCCTCTGACTTTGTTTTTCAAGGTTGTTTTGGATATTCTAGCCCTCTTGAATTTCGCCATGAGTTTTAGGACCAGCTTTTTAATGTCTGCAAAGATGTCAGCTGGAATTTTCAAAGGGATTATGTTGAATCTGTAGGTTTCTTTAGGGAGTGTTGCCATCTTGGCATTATTATCCATGGACATGGAATTTCTTTCTGTTTTAGGTCTTTAAACAGTGTTTTATAGTTTGAGAGTACAGGTTTTACATGATTTTTGTTTATTTTTAAAATTATAGTGGCATCAGAAAGGGAATATCATAACCTCCTCTTGTTTGCTCATTGCTACTTTATAGAAATGCACTTGATGTTTGTATGTTGAACTTCGTATCCTGCAGAGTTGTTGACCTCATTAATTTGACTAGTTTTTTAGTGGATTTCTTTTAATACGTTCAAGATCTTATTTGCAAATAGGACAGAAAGAAATAAAATGATCTCTACCTGGTTGCCTTATTTTCTTGCCTCACTGGCCTGGCTAGCACTTCCAGTACGGTGCTGAATAGAACTGGTGAGAACAGGTAGTCTTGTTCGTGCTCCGAAGAAGGAAAGCTCTTCGTTTTTCACTGTGGAATGTGATGTTAGCTGTGCAGTGGATGTTCTTAGCTAGGTGGGAATTCCTTTCTATTCCTGGTTTGTGGAGTGTGTGTGTGTGTGTGTGTGTGTGTGTGTGTGTGTATCATGAAAGGGAATCCCCCCCCCCCAAGTGCTATTTCTGCATCTGTGGAGATAATCATGTTTCTATTCTGTTATTGATGTGCTGTATTATACTAATTGAATTTTGGATGTTTAACCAAGCTTGCATTTCTGGGATAAATCCCACTTAGTCATGTTGTATAATCGTTTTTATAAATTCCTGGACTTGATAGTATATTATTGAGGACTCCTACATCAATATTCCCAAGAGCTACTAGTCTGTAGCTGATGCCTTTTGTCTGGTTTTAGTGTCTGACTTCTGCCTGACCTGAAAGCTATGTGGAGTAGCCTTCTTCCCGCACCCCCGACCCCGCCCTTGCAAACCAGCATTTGCTGATTTTGTACTGTGTGCCAGACATTTGAGTTGTATATTCTTTTTTTGATGTTCCTCCTTGACTGAAGGATACAATTTTATATTTTGAAAATGTTTCTCCTATTTATCAGCTATTCCGTTTTTGTCTTCCATTGTCTAGAATCTCCACAGTAGTGAGGAGTAAAAAACCAATTAAAGGTCCTTACAAAAGACAGGAAGACCACAGACAATCCAGTTTTTAATGTGTTCCTAAATCTGTTTGATATCTCTGGTAGTTTCTGATCTATCCGTCTCTCTTACATATATTTATGTGTTGTCCTCATGTGAAGGAAATTTAGCTTTATTTCTGATATACTGAAAGACCAAAAAAAAGAGAAAGTGGTTACATTTTATTAAATGTCTTTTCTGGGTACCTTTTTGAGATAAAACATAAAAGGGGGAAAATATGCAATTAACATAACCACATTAGAGTCCATAATGTTGAACTCTTCCTGGGGAAAATCCTTAAATATTCTTACTAATATTGTTGCAATAATCCTAAATACAACATTAATAAATGATAGCAATACTAATAGCAGTAACTAGTATTTTTGCACTGATAAAAGGCATTGTCCTAAATGCTTGACACTAAATTCATTACACACTTATTAACTCATTAACAAGTGAGATAGTAAGTTCTGTGTGAGCTTAATTCAAGGCTTTTGAGTTACTCTCTGGACTTTAAATATATATGTAATACCTCTTCCATAAAAGTTCCTGGTAGAATCAGCCTGAAAATTATATGAGCTGATAATTGTTTTTGGGGAGGCTGAGAAATCTTTCATTACTGAAATGTTCATTTTCCATCTCTTATGGTATTCTAGGTAATTTTAAACTCTTTGCCAACTTATGTTTTGTCAATCATTTCATTGAGCTCTGTTTTCTGGGGGCAGAGATTTGGACGTTCTATTTTTTGTTGTTATATTTGTGGTTATATCTTTAATTTGCAGTGTGAAATACATGTATTTCCTTCTTGGCCAGGCTTATCATGGGATCGTGTAATTTATTGGCCTTTTAAATGAAAGTGTTCTTAGGTTTATTGGTCAAATCTGTTTTTTCATATTAAATTCATTGATTTCTACTTTTTACCTTCTTTTTGATCACTTTGTGTATTTTTAGTAGCTTCTCGGATGTTTTCAATATGTAGCAAAAGCACTGAAAGCTTCATATTTTCTTGTATTTCAAATGCAGCCCACTGCCATTGCTGTAGTTCTGTACTTTGTCCTTTTCTGCAGTTGTTAATTTTAGTTTGACTTCCTCTTTGATCCAAGTTGGGATATTTAAGTATTTAATCACTTTGAAAATTTTAATGTGTGACTTCTGGTTTTATTGAAGAAAAACAAGTGTCGTGAGATTTATAGATTTTTGAGATTGCTGAACTCTTTTTCTGTTGACCTTATACGTGTTAAATATTGGTGGCACGTTTAAACGGATGGGTAGCTCTTATGTGTATGTAGATACAGATAAAACTTCATATGTAACACTTCCCAGTTGTGTTACTCAGTTTCTGTGTGCATTTATTTTCTACTTGAACTGTGGGACCTGAGAGCGGTAGACTCCTAACTTCTAAGATTAGAATTTTGTCCTATTCTCCAAGAGTAGGTTGAAGGGTCATATCTGGAAAGGTCTGTGCATGACGTGTACCACGTTACGTTGGGCAGGACTGGGTAATTTGGTTTAGCATGTGCCAAAGATGCGAGAACATAGGCATTGGAATAGCTAGGCAGTCTCGGTCTTGATTGTGTGGGATGTTTCCAATTTAGCCTGTGCCCAAATTAGGGAAGTACCCTAGGTGAGAGACTGTATCACAGGGTTTTCTTTTTTCTTTAACACGTAGTCCTCTTACATTCCAGATTACATGCATACTATGTATGTATCAAAGATTCATTTTCTCCGTCCCTGGTTAGGGGTGCTTAGAAATTTCATGGCCAGTTTCAAAGGTTCCCATGGAATCTATTGTTCCAGGCACAGAGACTGCCTGGGATATATTGCATCTTGTACAAGACCATGAAAAGGGTGAAAGTGTGTGAATCTGGAGACTGAAATGAAGAATACCTTGGGATTTTTGTGAGGATTAGAGGTATTTGTAAAACCCCTCGCCTAGTTCTTGGTACCTAATAGAACAAGTGGAATTTTGATACTGAGGGGAAAACAGGATGCTGAGGGGAGGCCAGATAAACATACGGTTCCTTTTCTTTCTTTAGTTCAATAGTTAAAGGAAAATGATGTCTATCACCCAAACTCTTCTGGTAGAGTTCAATTTCCAGTCAAAAGTCCCCCTTGCTGATGAAGCACAATGGGGAAACAGCATATTGGATCTGAACGCTCTCCCCAGCCAACGTGTGCTCCGTGGGAAGTCGTCATCCAACTGCCTTTTCCAAAGCCATGGGCCAGAAAAACTACATTTACTGTTCTGGGAATCCGTTTCCAATTTCTACTAGGCTTCTGGCTACTCTCAGGCAAGGCTGTTATTGAATTAATGGTGGAAGGGTTCTTTCAGTGGCTGAATTCTTTTCTAGCCAAAGGCTGGCATCTCTCTCAGCTGGTGGGGATCCAGCAGTCAGAGGTGGACCATTGAGGAGGTTGTGACGCCTTTAAACCAGGAGTGCACTTCTTGGCCCAGCAATATGTGGAACCTCCCTGGGTAACTGAGCCAGTTGAGTTCCCATGAAGATCTTAAATGAGTAGATGAAATGAAATGGAAAACGTAAGTGTAAGGAGGATTGAACGCGGACCTGCAGGTAGCAGTTGAAGTATGCTCTTATGTAATGGGCACGCTGTTGTTCTAGATTTGTAATTTGATGGGGGTTCTGTTTTGTTCTTGTGTTTTACGGTACCAATAGAGCACATGAAAAGAGCAACAAAGATGAACCTGTCTTACTGAACTTTTAATATCATTGCAGATTTAGAGTTTATTTTTCCTGTTTGATGTGTGTTAATACAGAGCTTTGCTAAAATGGAAAGCTTAATTAACATAGATTAAATCTAATTGAACATTCTGCCAGTGTATGCACATCGATAAGATATAATGGTAAATCTTCTGTTTTTCAATTTTATTCCTAAATTGCAGAAAAAATTTAAGCATCATTAGGAAGCTGAAAGCCAGGGGTCTAAGAAAAAGCTTTCTTTCTTTTTTTTAAATTTTATTTATTTATTTGACAGAGAGAGACAGCCAGCGAGAGAGGGAACACAAGCACGGGGAGTGGGAGAGGAGGAAGCAGGCTCATAGTGGAGGAGCCTGACGTGGGGCTCGATCCCAGAACGCCGGGATCACGCCCTGAGCTGAAGGCAGACACTTCACCGCTGTGCCACCCAGGTGCCCCTAAGAAAAAGCTTTCTGTGGAACAGTTCTAGGAGAAGATTAAGAGGACATTTTTAGTTTCCCAAGGAGGCCTCTCTCCGTTGTAAAATGAAACTTTGTATTTCAAAATATAGCTCTTAATTTCCAGAGTTCTTTCCACTTTGATGCCAGATACAGCCAGATTGAACGGAGGACTATCAATTCCCAGATGTGTGAGCTTTAGGAATTAGTTTGCCTCCGTGTCCTTTCATGTAAAGTGACGGTATCCATTAGCATGTCATGGAATCCTTGAGGGGACCAACAGGAGCACTGAGTGAATGGTTCCTCCTACATCTCCTGTCAAGGCCCTCAACAAATGTTGTTCCCTTCCTCTCATGGCTGCTTTTCGTTTACTTAATTCTTCCCCAGATACTTCAGTAGGGAAAAGGGGAGGTATTGGGACCTTGCCACCATTCAAAATAGTGATTAGGTTTTCACATCAAGAGATTGTTGTCTAAAATAATGGGTTGACCTAACAGAATACATACGAGAATTTCTAAGCGGGCTTACGTTCTTAATTACGAATGATCTAAACCAACATTTATTTTGTACTTTGACGTAATTGAAGAGTAGAATGGAAGGTAGGAGGTGAGGGGAGGAAATTCTTAGAGTGTCACATGGTTTGGTGAAGCCAGCCCAAGAGAACATTCTCCTGGGGCAATTGAAAGTACATTTTCAGGGGCACCTGGGTGTCTTTTGGTTAAGTGTTGGACTCTGGGTTTCGTCGGCTCAGGTAGGGACCTCAGGATCATGACGCTGGGCTCCGTGTCGGGCTCTGTGCTTGGAGTGGAGTCTGCTTAAGATTCTCTCCCTAACCCCTCCCCCCCAGGTTTGCTCACTTGCTTGCTCGCATTCTCCTTCTAAAATAAATCTTAAAAAAAAAAAAAAAAAAAATTCCAGTAATTGAACCTTTTACATAAACTTGAATGTATAAGTTTCCTCCAAGGAGATACAGTATAGGGTGTATTTAAAAATAGATGTTTTTGGTTACTGTGTGGCTTCCATTTGGGAAGGGAGGGAACAACATCCAACCCGGAATCTTGCCCTAATGCAGCTCTAGCCGTGCTGCTTTTGAATTGAAGTGTTGCAGACAAGTCTCCACCAGTAGAGGCTTTGGATTTAAAACGATGTTCAGTTTAGACTGTAGGCCCCCTTTTCAGCATTTAAGAAATGTTAATGAAAACACACCAAATAGTGTGTGTGAGGCTACATGCTGGCATGCAGTGATGACGATCATTCAGCACCAGAACGGTGGCTAATGCTCCGATGGGAGGAATCCAGGAGCACAGTGCAGGGGACCTTGCCTTGCTCTTCCGAAAGGGCTTGAGAAGTCAGCTCACTGGGAGTTAGGCTTACTGGGCGAAATAGAATAACTAGAAATCTGGGGGCGCCTGGGTGGCTCAGTCGTTAAGCGTCTGCCTTCGGCTCAGGGTGTGATCCCAGGGTCCTGGGATCGAACCCCACATCGGGCTTCCTGCTGGGAGCCTGCTTCTTCCTCTCCCACTCCCCCTGCTTGTGTTCCCTCTCTTGCTGGCTGTCTCTATCTCTGTCAAATAAATAAATCTTAAAAAAAAAAGTGTAAAAAAGAATAACTAGAAATCTGTCAGAAGATAAGTGCAAGAGGGTTCTGGTTGTGGTGTGAGTGAAGGGGCAAGAGATGAGAGCTCAGATGCCTTCAAAGAACTGAGGGGGAAATGCATTGTGAATGGAGTGGGGGGGGAGCATAGGTAGGGCAGAAGGGGCAAGGGGGGGAAAGAAGGCAACTTGGAGAGTCAGGCAAAGGGGAGGATGGTGAATGGCTCAGTAGGCACTGTAAAGGATTTGGCCTTTCCTAGAGCAACTGGGAGCCGTGGAAGTGACTGAAGGGCAGCTGTGGCATGAATAGGTTTTTGGAGGATCACACTGGCTGCTGAGGGGAGAATGGTATGGATGGGGCAAAGTTGGAGACAGAAGGCCAGTAGCAGCTGTGAAGAGCCCCGGTTGTAGCCAAGAGAATGGGTCCTAGATGAGGTCAGATAATGGTGTTGCAGATGGAAGGAAGTTGATTAAGAGATCATTAAAAGGTGCAGTGAACTGGGTGTAGTTCAGTGTAGGATGGTGGGGGTCAGACAGAGAGGAGTCTGGGTGATGCCAGTGGTTCTAGCTCAGGCTACTGGGCTAAGCAGGAAGGGTGGGGGGCGTGTGCATGTCTATTTTTATCCCTGTGTTCATGTCCCATAGCATAGTTCCTTGAGTTTACTTTGTTCTAGTTTTTAGTAGAATAAAAATCTAAAAAAGCTAAAGAGGGTAATAAAGAACGGGAAATAGTCTTTGATAAATGGGATCCCTTGCTTCTGAATGGAGGCAGCTTCGTGGAGGAAACAGCTAAAAGCTGAAAATGTGTCTAAAGATTCTGCCCAATGCCAGTAGACAAGAAACCTGGAATCTGGGTTTATCCTTTTTCATTTTTACACCCAGCAGAGTGTCAACACAGCTTCAAGGGAAAGTTTCAAGGCTGCAGTGTGCATTAGCAAGTAGTAATTTTCAGACAAACGAAAATGAGTGGAGGGATCTCATGTCAAGGAAATAAGGTTTTTCAGGACCACACTAATTAAGTTAAATTTAAATCTTTGTCGGAAATGAAGCTGTTCAGATGACTTTTGACCTTAATCGAAGACCAGAAGCATCCTAGCAATAGACTATAATGTTTTGGGCAAATTGCTCATTCTTGTATATATGCATATTAGATTTTGGATTGCCTAGTGCCTGAGAAATGGAAAAACAGCAAATGTAGCCATTAACCTTTACTTTTTTTTTTTAGTAAAAAGTCACAATTTCATTAATATTTATGCATAAAATCACTTAAGTTCAATGGAATTCTAGAAAATTGAAACGGTCGTCTTTGACTTTCCTTGGAATTAGTGGTTGTGAAACACTTGAACGTCTGGGTAATAGGTATTCATTCATTTGGCTCCGTGGAGAGAAGTGTGGACAGCTAGCTAAGCCTTGTCACGTTTGGAAGATTTAACTCTCTGGCTTGCTGAGTTCTGGGTGGAAGGCACTCCAGACTGTCAGTCCATTGAGGGGGGTGGTGCAATGGCAGCATTGCTGGGCCTGCAGTCAGAAGACATGGGCTCAGGTCTCTGCTCTGTCCATGAAAACTCAAGAGCCCTTGATCAGGCCTCTCCCTGTACCTCCTCTTACTTGTCAAATTGGAATTCATCACTCTTCAATGACTAATCTGCATTATATGTTAATCTGTAGGCAGAAACATCGGATTCTGCGGTGAAGAGGGCAGGCAATTGACTTGTCTTCAGGGAGCTTGCCTTCTAGTGGGGCAAGTCCCATAAGTGGGACAAAAATGAAACCTAATGACAGATGTCAAGGAGGAAAATAGAGGAGAGATGAGTGACAGGTCAGTGGAGAAGAGAGGGTGCCAAAGAAGGCTCTGTGAGGATGGGACACTTAAACTGAACCTGAAGAGCGAGCCAACTATGAGGAAATCAGAAAGAGGAGTGTCCCAGGTAGTGGAGACCGTGGTTCTGCAGCAAGAGCCAGCCTGCTGTGCTCAAGGGTTAGACTTGGGGCTGGTGTGTATGGAACTTCATAAATTGGGGGCGAGGAAAAGGAGTGTTTCTGGACGAGGAGAGGCTAGCAGTTATAGCTGTCTTGACAATTTTAGTACGGGAGTGCTTCATAAATGACCAGGTGTTATTCATACAGGCCATATAATTTCAGGTCCCAAATCCCTTATCGAGCGCCAGCCATATGCCAAGAAAATTTGCCCATTTGTGAGAACTATTCCTTGGAAATAAAAATAACTTCAAATAATCTGAAACTACAATTACGTAAATAAATGAACTCAACTAGTGGGCTTTCAGACCCACCCCCTTTATTGACTGAATTGGTTGCCAATAATCGTAGTCTGGTCGGACAGAATTGGCAGTTTACCACCTGAAGCATTATCGGGTCGTCTGGAGACCACCAGAGCAAGGTTATTCCAGCCAGTGATGGTCTCTCCTGAGAGCTATAGGGTCTCCTCCCAGGAAGAGAGTGGTGATGCAGAGACAGGGGGTAAGGGGTGTGTGGGAGGAGGAGGTTCTTATGCGGGGGGGTGTAGTCCGCAGGGCAGAAACTGCAAGGAGTCGCAGTGGTGACATTGGCTAATTCCCGATGAAAGGTGGCCTTGCAGGATTGGAGCATGGACTTCATCTTCTACGATAAATGTCACACAGCTGGCCTGTAGTTGGCTTGCACAAATGCTTCGTTTCCCTCTTGTTACAATGACCTCTGTGGTATTCTTCCTCTAAAAATGTTTTAAAACTTCTGAATTAGTGGCTGACACTTAAAATTTGAGTTATTTGGCTTAAAAAAATCCAGCTTTCTGGCTTTTCATGGAAAAATAGTACCTGTCTTCTTTAGGTTGCCAGTCCTTAGCTGTCCTGATAGTTTCTCTGTGACTGTGAGGCCATGCGCTGGTTGCTGGTGTTTTTTTTTTTTTTTTAATGTAGACTTAAGAAAAAAAAGTTCTTGTACTATGTTTTAATTAAAAGAGAAGGATTGCTTAATTCAAGGAAACGACTTGATTCTCAGCCCACTTCTGTCCTGGAAGCTGCCCACCTGGCCCTTGTAGGCGCTGGAGATGCTGCTCCCCTCTGTAGGGGTTGGGGTGCCGGTGAGGTGTTCCAAATGTGGTGGAGGGACCTGCTGAGATGGGGGCTTTAGCGCTAGAGGTCATCGGTGGCTGTGCAAAGGACTCCTTTACCATGTTGGCATCTTTGTCACTAGAGGGGGTGGCCGGTTCAGGACGTGTGGTTTGCAAATGGTGGTCTTCAAATTGGCGAAGGAAGAAAGAAGCATGAGGGCAGCGAGCTGGAACTCGCAGAGAGTTCCATGGGTCCCACACACTACGCTTTCCAAGCGGGATTTATTTCTGAAGCTGCCTTAGATCGTGTCCCACAGATTACCTCCAAGAACTTGTATTTTCCGACGGCCGTGGTCACCACGTTTTCTTAAGTCTGATTCGGGAACTTTACAGTCTGCCGAGGCATTTCTGGCTGACTTTGGGGATAACTTTTAGTTTGGAAGACAGGGTTTAGTTCCTGAAATCATGGAATCCTTGGGAAGTGTTCATGATCAACTGGGAACAGGACAACGAATTATCCTATGATAACTGCCCTTGAAAACCTGGCCCGTGTAGTTCTTGTTGGTTTGGTAGAATTGGCTTTGTAAAAACAGATCTGCACGAGTTTAAATGGGACCGTGAAAATCACCGGTGCTGGGACATTTGTTTTCTTTCATTCTGCCCTGATTCGATTCTGGGTACTTGGCTCTCCGCTTGAGGAATATGCAATAATTTCTCTCTGGATACTGTATATTCAGTGCCTTGAGTTCCCTTGATTCAAAGGAGTAAGAGGAAGGGATGCTCTGCAGCGGATTCCAGCATCTCTCCTTGGAAGAAGCGCACATGAGTTCCTTTGGTGCTTTTTGACTTTGGTCTTAGAATCTTGGGCTAGAAACTGTCTGTCTGATGACCCTTCCTGCTGACTGCCTTCAGACTGAATTTCAACTTCTCTTGAGACCTAGGGAAAGGGGAAAGATAGATACCTAGAATGTGCCACTTGTTCAACCTTCAATATCTTTGTCCCCATCACCACCAGGAGGTTTTTTCATCTTGGAGATCAGGAAACTGCTGTTCAGAGAGGTTGAGTAATTCATCCAGTGTTTTGCAGATTGGAAGTAGTAGAGCCAGAAAAGAAGGCCAAGCACGAGAATTTGAAATAAGACCCAGATGGTCCTTAAGGATTTTGACCCACTGTGTTTCCAGTGTAATTTTTCATCTCTTGCCTCTGGCATTACTTCATGGGCGTAGTTAGTTTTGGTGAGTCAGATGTGTTGAGTTTGTAATTCCAGCCTGACTCCGGGCACACATCACTGACTAGTGTGAGACTTGGCCCAGATACATTCCAAGGACCACTGGCCTGCAAGATAGGCTTGTAAAACCACAGGTATGACCTTAAATAAATTTGGAAAGAGGACACTCCATCTCTTGGAGAATCAAGATAAATATTAGCATATTCAAGACTCTTTAAAATCATGTAGTAGGGACTAGGGACTATATGATGCACTTGAAGTGTATCCTTGAATTGAATCCTTAGAAAATGATGAAATAGGTCCTATTATCACTTCATGGATGAGATTGTTGGTTGCTTTGTCAGGGGTCACCCGGGTGGTAAAATGATGGAACGGGGAGTCACACCCAGGTGTCTGGTTCCTCAGCACCTTTTCTTCTTTCTTCTTCTTCCTATAACGATTTTATTTATTTGACAGAGAGACAGCCAGTGAGAGAGGGAGCACAAGGAGGGTGAGTGGGAGAGGAAGAAGCAGGCTCCCAGCGGAGCAGGGAGCCCAATGCGGGGCTCGATCTCAGGACTCTGGGATCACGCCCTGGGCCGAAGGCAGAAGGCCAAAGGCTTAACGACTGAGCCACCCAGGCACCCCCTCAGCACCTCTTCTTAACCAGTGTATTGCATTGGTTCCTTGAGCTTGGTTAAGGAACTACAGCATTTCCTCAACTTTATCCTGGAGTGCTTTGGGGGAGTGTTTAATATCATTTGGTTGCACTAGCATTCTAAGTAACACTAGGAAATACTGCGAGTACAGCATTGGTTTGAGGCAACCATGTGCTGTCCATACAGAATGAAGCTGTTTGATGGCCTTGGAGAGTCTTAGAACCCTGGACGTAGTGGAGTAGGTCAGGGTGTCCGAACCGGCGGGTAGAGACCGAGAGAGGCCTGATGAGGTTGAACCCGGGTAAGGTGTCTCATCAGTCACTGGCCCTTGCACTCTGTCTCCCTGTGGCTGGCAGCGGGATGTCGGCTGAAGAAGGCTGCCGTTGGAATGCTCCGAAGGTATCCAGTGCCCAGCCAGTCTTTGCTGGGGCACTGAGGGCAGTGTCTGGGGCGTGTGCCACCTGTCAAGTTTCAGAGGAGGAAGAGAGGGGCATTGTCTGCTTATGAAGTGCCAGATGAGACTCCATAATGCTTAGTTTCATATGAGGGTAAGATGAATCACTCCTGAGCTGTCTAGGCCATGAGAAACACAACACACTGGCTTTACTGATCTCAAATTATCCTCCTTTAAGCCACTGTGGATCCCAGAAATCAGAAATGAGTGGACTGTGTGGGAAAAATTCAGACACTGTAAACTTGCAGAAAGCCATGAGAATTTATAGGAATCTTTTCCCACTTCCTTTAGCAGGGGCTCTAAAATATGGTAAGTATAGCAAGTCCAGGGATTCAAGATCACATTTCATTGCGCAAAGTACCCGGGGCATTCTAAGAGTTATGTGTGATGGCTGGATGGTACCTCAGGGATGAAGAGCTAATCTACCTCCTCTTGAGCCCCTTCCAGGGAGACTGTTCAGGAAGCTCTGTAGTGGGTATTAGGGTAAGATGAGCTGCTCAGTCCAAGCTGTAGTAGCGATGGAACTTGAACCCCACAACAGTATTGAATGCCGTTCTGACGGGCCAAGAATTTTGAGCAGGCTTTTTCGGTAGCGACTCTTGCTGTTCGGTTTTTGGGACAGGAGTGAATTGCTTATTTCTGTGCCTGGAGCTCAGTGGTATTTCTGAGTAAAGCCTCATGTGCAGTAGCCATGGGGACATGCAGAACTTGGGAGGCCGATCCTGTCCCGAGAAGGATGGGTGGACGACGGCCAGGGCTGTGTGCCCAGGTGTGCCCGTGGCCAGTTCAGGGTCTATTCTGTGCTCTCCCTTCTCTGAAGTGTTATTAAATGTCTTTTATAAACTTGGTGCTGTGTCGGTTGCTGGGGAGATTGAGTTCTCCCTTTGGGGGAGATGGACCCATCAACAATTACAGCAGCACATTGCTTCTTTCCTCTGCACCCTTCGGTGGCTTCAGGATAAGATCCAAAGCGTTGACCACGGCTACAAGTCTCTGTGTGCTCCGTCCCCTGCCTGCCCCTCCCACATGGTCACTCAGCCACAGTAGTCTCCCTGAGGTTTCACAGACCTATCCAGCTCCTCCTTGCCTTTGTCCCAGGGCTTTTGTGCATCATTCCCTTGTTCGAGAACGCCCTTCTTCTGCAGGCTTCACTCCTCCCTTCGTTCACATGTCCTTTCCTGTGTTTACATCTTGTTCCAGAAGCTGTCTCTGACGGTCCTATCTAAAACCGCCCCTCCCCTCCCCTGCCCTATCCCTGCCACCCTGCTGTATGTTCTTATAAACTTTATCATCTTCGGCAGTGTTAGATTAACTCAATCTGTTAGATTAACAACTGAGGTGCAGAAACTTCAGTTTTGTTCATTGCTACATCAAGCACCTTGAGCGATGCCTGGCACCAACCAAAGTTTACTGAATGAATGGGGCGGGGAAGTCCTGTGGTAACACTGGTAGGAAGCCATTCTTCTAGGGAGAAGTCAAGGGAGGCTTTCTAGAGAAGGAGGCATTTGACCTGGGACCGGAAGAAGGAGTTTGTTGGACCGAGGGTGCATGGGTTGGGGAGGGAATGGGGGAAGGGAAGGATGAATGGTGTCTTACTCCTTCCACTCTGCTCCCCCCTCTGGCTGCCTGTGACCTATGAAGGGCTAGTATCATTGCTTAGAGTTTACTCCTGAGCGTCTCGTCCTCACGCTCCCATACCACAGTAAGATGTGTTGAGTGCGTGACTGAGCTTTAGTATGATTGTGATGAGGTTGGGGGGAAGGGTAGATATATTCATTCTTTTGCAGTGAGTATTAGCAGCTTATAACCAGCTCCTTGTGAGAAGTACACAGGGGTTTCACATGCTGGCAGCGGGACTGTAAAACATCTTGAATTGATTGTAGGGTAATAATGTCCATCTCCAAGAGGACTTGTTATGATTGTAAAATGTCCAACTGTTTTCATACGTTTAAAACTCAGGATGAAGTTAGCTCTCCACTTGGGGCTTTTCTCACTTTGACACTTGGAATTTTAATTGAGCCTTGGTAGCTAGATCTTTAAAATGAGATAATGTTCAAACACTGTAATTAAATTTTTAAAAAGGGCAGCAGTAACCTACATACTAACAGACTCAGGCTGTATTCTGTAGTGGTTCACGCGCCGCTTCATCTGAATATCGGGGCTGCTCTGTGATTCATTTGCATGTTACCGGGGAGTACTTGCTTAGCAAATGAAGGTGAGCCACCAGAAAGCTCGTAAATATCCTCAAAGAGATGAACCGAGGGTCTCTTTCTAGATTCCCCTGGGTAGGCAGTAATAATAGGTCCAATACTTTATTTCTGTTTTTAAAAAATGTACTTTATTGGGGTATGACTGTCGAACAAAAAGTTGTACACGTTTAACATGACGAATTTAGAGACTGGTGTGCACCTGTGAAACCATCACCATCTAGGCCGTGAATTTAGCCATCACCTCCTAAAGTTTCCTCCTGCCTTCTTCATTATTACTGTTAGTTTGTGTTTGTGAGAAGAAGCTCTTCCAAAATTCCACATACAGGATTCAGTGTCGTGACCATAGGCCCTGCTGCCCAGCTTTGCAGGCATCAGATCAGGCCTGTGCTTCATCAGGGTTAGGCGGCCTCAAGCCCGGACTTGAGAGCCAAGTCAAGCCAGGAATGGACAGGAGTGGATGAGCTGGCAGTTGAGGTCAGACTTGGGGACACAGGTACAGGTTGGATTTTTCGGCAAATAGTGGTTTGGAAGCCAAACAGGAAGACCCCAGGGGCATGCAGAAGTTGAAAAGGTTAAGGTCAAAGAATATGGCTCCATACAGTGGCATAGCCAGGACTCCTAGAACACTTGGGTGCTAGATACCAAAGCCTCTGAGAAATCAAATAGTATAGTGGACACAAGCCATTAGCCACAGGGTAATTTCATCTTCTTTCCTCAGGCCCTTGCAGGGTGTGGCATGGCACAGAGGCCTAACAGGTTGATTGAATTAGTGAGACAGGGAGACTTTTTGCTAGGTCAGGTGTCAATCTTAGGGCAGGTCTGCCCAAGGCCTGCAGGTGTAGACCACGAAACACCTCAGGGAGGTGCTAATAGACTCCTGTGTTTAAAATTATGAAGCTCGATTTCCTGCCAGATTTCGACAGTTCACCGGTGTCAGGAGTAGGAACCATACTTTGAATCCTTCATTGTATGTTGGGGCTGAGTCTTTAAGAGTGGTTTTGAGTTGCTAGATATCCAGGATTGGAAGAGCATTCCAGGCAAGGGGAATGGTGTTGACAAATGCAGGGTAGGAAGGTAAAGATTGCAGATGAAGCTAGAAGGTTGGTGGTGGTCTCATCATTAGGAGTGCTATGTTCTTGACTTTGCTTAAAGAATTTGGACTTGTAATGATACATGCTGAATGAATGAGCTCTTTGTGTAGACCATGTGGAGTCAAGAGGCTTGAAGTGGGTCCTGTTTGCAATGTGGAAGGTGATCTTTGAGGTGCTTCTAAGGTGTGTGACCTGGAAAAAACAGCTTTGCCCCAGGGATGTGAGCCATGATATGTGAAGGGACTACTATATGAAAGGGAGAAACACAAGGTCTTGAGGGAGAAGTAGTGGCAGGGAATGCTGGGAAAGATCCTAAGGAAGCGTTGTCTGTGCACACATTCCTATCCCGGTAGACTTTAAACCACAGAAGGCATGGTTGAATGTTTTAATTACATGAGGAGCTTCTGAGATAGAGATTTTAAGAATTCTATATCCCTTGAATCTGAATCCCCGGGAATTTAGTAGAGGAATCTGTTTTACATAGGTTTCTAGGTGATTCTGATGCCAGCATTCTGTGGGCAAGTGTGTGGGAAGTGTTGTGTAAGGCATTTCCAACTATGCCTTATGCGCTTTCTTGAAAAGGCTAGAGAGAAGAAATAGTCATCCAGCCAGGACTGGAAGGCAAGCCAAAGGCTCCTGGAAATGCCCCAGGGAACTCCGTGCACCTGCCATGGGGATGCTGTACTGTTTGGAATACGGGTTTGGCTGAAACAAAGATCAAAATGACAGTGGTTTAAACAAGGTGGAAGCCTTATTCTCTCTCTGGCAGCTGTGTGAATGCAGGCAGTCCAGAGTTTAACGTGCGAACTTCACAGGGTTGGAGAACTTGGCTCCTGTGTACTGTGGCCCTGCAATCCCCAGGCTCCTGCCCTCTGCCCCATGAGTCACAATGGCCTACTCCCCCACCTGTGCTAAGCCAGCAGGGGCAAGAACAGAAGCGGAGAGTGTGCTTCTCCCATCCCCATGGCCGGAACTTGATCCCACAGCTACACCTAGTTGCAGGGAAGGTGGATCGTGTGGCTTAATTCTGAGCAGCCATGTGCTCCCCTAAGATGCTGTTACTGAAGGAAGGAGAAGAGAAGGTACACTGGGCGAGTACGTGTGAATGCCTGGAGAATTTTTGTTGCACGATTCTGGGCGAGGTGCTGGTCGGGGGATTAGTTCCCTTCTAGGAGACTCCCCCAGAGGCTGGCTGTGGTAGGAGGCTGGCTTTCGTGGAAGTTCTCACCGTACAACCCTCCCAAATGAGAAGGCGTTTTGGCTGGAGCCCACCTAGATATTGGACTGATAGTTTAAGTATGCTTATGCTTTGGAGCATGACGTTTGTGTAGAAGAGACGGACAGAGTGGGGGGTCTCCGGAGAGTCTGGTTGCATGGAGATAACTAGCGTTTGCTGACACTATGCTTTTATGTGTTAAATACTTTCCATATGGGGTAGTATGATCTCTATCCAGATCAGAATTTCAGACCTGGCAGTTGGTTTAACTGTTCAGACTGAGAGGTGGATGCCAGGATTGCCAAGTAACAGCCTTCGTTTTAGGGCTGGAGTGCAGAAGAAGAAACCATGGCGTGGGTTATCTGAGTCTGTGTCCTCATCTGTAAGGTCGAGGTTGTAATTGTGCCTGTGAAGATGTGGACATCAGTGTATAATGACTAATTCCATGGACCCCCTTACATTGTTCTGTGATCTGAAGAGCCTATGTCACCAATGTCAAAATTATTTTCATTCTTAGGAGGATTTAAATTCAAACGAGACCACTATAAAACTCTTTAGACACTATCAATCCTCATTATGTTCTCAAATGAAGTGGTGGGAAGCTTTCTCTGTGACTTAGAGGGGTTCTTGGGGCTTATTTTAGGGGGCTGTTTTCTCACTGAAGGTTTGCGCTAGGGGTGGTACTATGTTTGTTGATGGAATAAACGAAAGCAGGTGTTTCTGGTGAGGCAGCTCTTCTAGTGGAGGTGCGAAGACCCAAGCTCCATCCACTTTGCCTTCTTCAACATGGGGTGCTCAGAGTTGCTCTGGGGGTTATCTTTATTCCAGCGTCCAGAAAGAAGATTGCATGTGGGACGTTTAGACCAGTCCTGGTAACAGCATGTCAGTTCTGTTGACATTTCCTTTGGCTGGAATTCAAGTACATGGCCATACCCAAGAGCAAGAGAGGTTAGGGAATGAGTGTAGTTCTGTGCCAAGAAGGGACATGGGTTTGGTGATAAGCTAGCGGTCTTTCCTACACGCTGAGTTGGTTTGTACCATCTTTCTTCCTTCTGAAAACTATCTTCTCTGTGGGGAGAGTAGGGAGGGGGGTGAAAAGAGAAACTTGACTTGCATCTGTTGTGGTGGGCACAGTAGTTTAATTAGGAACACGTAAGTCCCCAAGGAGGCTTTGCTAATAGCTCCTGCCTTCATGTGACACAGGGCCAGTGGTCTCTGTATCTTTGCTGGTTCCAGGAATGTCATGTCCTCCACGATATCCTAGATAGCAACATAAGGTAGAAAGAACATCGTTATTGTTACTTAAATCTGGGTCCAAATCTTAGATCTACTACTTACTGTCTGTGTTGTCAAGGTCAGATCTTATAGCTTGTATCTTCGAACTTCAGCTTCACTGTGAACCAAGGATAGTGATGCTTTCCTTATGGGCTTATTCTGAGGATTTGAAACCATGTCTGCCACACAGTAGGCACTCAATAATGGTGGTGGTGATGGTGGTGGTGGTGGTGATTATGTAGCTACTGTACTTTCTGTTCTCAGACTGAAGGGTGTGGTTAAAATTTTCCTAATGTCTTGCTTTATCTTGTATAGTCTTACGGCATATCTATTGAAATCAGTCATGTTCGAAATGCGGTCTCTACATCTAACTGTGAACACTTGTGACTCATTAAACTAGTGATAATGAAACAAGTGTGTCGTCATCTTAGTGACAGGAGCCATTGGTCTAGCTCTTTACCAAGGTTTAGAATAGAGGTCTTGTGCCTACTCCATTCTTATTCAGGATAACTGGAGATGATGAAGGCTTTATGGAACTACTTTGGGGTTCCTCTCCCCCAATAATTGGTGATCTCCTGACTTGTGCCCACTGCCTGCCCTCTGCCTTCCCTGCTCTCAGAGAGCTATCCAATCTCCCCTTAATTTCTGTGTCTTGCTATCTTTACCTCCTCATCATTGTTTCCCCCAGATGTCTTTTCTAGTCCGTTTGTGTCTCATTTTCTAGCTGTTCGCTGTAAGGTTTCACTTTTCTGCAACTATGGGACAGGTGGAAGGTGGATTTCACAATTGGAACCAGGGCGAATTGGTGGCTTTCCTTGATTTATTACAAGAATGACCCAGTGCCTGGGGGAGATGAAGAGAAGCCATGAGTCAAGGTTTTTGAGAAAAAGCAGACTGAAGAGAGACTGTCTAGAGGATCCAGTCTTTTTTCGGAAAGTAGGAAAAAATGTGAAATTTTCCATTGATGTGTCAGCTGCTTGTGTGGCCTTCTTGGCTCTGCCTCTTGGGGGAGCAAATAGTACTTTATTCTCTTTTCCTTTTGAACTAATTTTACACTTAGGCGGAAGTTGCAAAAAAGTTTTTCTATATCCCTCACCTGGCTTCCTGCGTTAACCTCTTATGTAACCATGGAAAACTTAGCAAAACCAGGCAGTTGACATTGCTCCAGTACTATTAACCAAAATATACAGCTTATTTGAACTGTACCAGTTTTTCCGCCAATCTTTTTTTTTTTTTTTTTTTTTTTTTTTTAAAAACAAAACAAAAACACCCTGCTCCGGGATCTGGTCTAGCAACCCACATTGATTCAGTTATTCCTCCTCCAAAGCATGACCGTTCCTTACACTTTCCTTGTGTTTCATGACTCTGACACTTTTGAAAGAATACTGGTCATTTACTTTGTAGAATGTTCCTCAAGTTGTTTCTGACATTTTGTTGCGATTAAATTAGGTATTTCTTGGGCAAGAATACTGGAGGACTGATGGGTTTTCTCTATGCATCACGTCAAGGGGTTCCTGGTGTTGATCTCTGTCTGTTTTATTACGAGTCCTGTTAGCCTTGGTCACGTGTTTAAGGTGGAGCCTCATAGCTTTTTTTTTTTTTTCCCCTGTAAAGTTTGTTTTTCCTTTTGAAGCCAGTTCTTTTAGAAGCAGTAATTGATGAAGGTCTTTTCCATCCCTCAAATGGGAAACTGCTTTTGAGACAGTAGAATGAGGTGTGTTGTGGGGGGTCAGTTTGTGGAAGAATGGGATTGGAGTCGTGCCTCGGGAATGCCTAGTCTTCTCTTGGCCCCATTTCTTCGCTCATCTAACTTCTTTGTGGTTTAAGTCGGCCAGCAGGATTTCTTTGTATATTTCATGGTAAGGTCTTCTGTTAAAGGATTTTCTTAGCATGCAAAAGTAGTTTTTCTAGGCCTCTTGATGTGGTGGAAAGGAGGAAATTTTTTTTTTTAATCCTTAAGAATGTGTTTCCAAAATAGGTATTTTATATGACTCTAAAATTCCTAGTGTGGAAAACAATTACTCCATCTTTCTGGGAGGCTTGACTTTTTTTTTTAAATTCCATCCTAATTGTATTTATGTTCGGTTATCCAACATAGAATACATCATTAGTTTCTGATAGTGTTCAACGATTCATTATTTGTGAATAACACCCAGTGCTCATCACAACACATGCCCTCCTTAATACCCATCACCTGGTTACCCCATTCCCCCTCCCCTTCGCTTCTGTAACCCTCAATTTGGTTCCCAGAGTCTCTCATGGTTTGTCTCCCTCTCTGATATCTTCCCATTCAGTTTTCCCTCCTTCCCGTGTGGTCCTCCACTCTATTCCTTCCTTATGTTCCACTATTAGTGAAACCGTATGATAATTGTCTTTCTCTGCCTGATTTATTTCACTAAGCATAATCCTTTTCCAGTTCCACCCAGGTCAGTGCAAATGGTGGCATTCATCCTTTATGATGACTGAGTAATATTACATTGTATATATGGACCACATCTTCTTTATGCATCTCGGCTCCTTCTCTAGTTTGGCTATCGTGGATATTGCTGTTATGAACATCGGGGTGCATGTGCCCCTTCTGTTCATTACATCTGTATCTTTTGGATAAACACCCAGTAGTGCAATTGCTGGGTCATAGAGTAGCTCTATTTTTAATGTCTTGAAGAACCTCCATATTTTCCAGAGTGGCTGTACCAGCTTGCATTCCTACCAACAGTGTAAGAGAGTTCTCTTTTCTCCACATCCTCGCCAACACTTGTTGTTTCCTGTCTTGTTAATTTTTGCCCTTCTGATGTAAGGTGGTATCTCATTGTGGTTTTGGTTTGTATTTCCCTGATGGCTAGTGATGTTGAACATTTTTTCATATGTCAGCCATTTGTGCGTCTTCTATAGAGAAGTGTCCATGTCTTCTGCCCATTTCTTGACTGGATTATTTGTTTTTTGGGTTTTGAATTGGAGAAGTTCTTTATAGATCATAGATACTAGCCCTTTATCTGAAATGTCCTTTAACCTCTTCGACATTGGCCACAGCAACTTCTTTCAAGACATGTCTCTAAAGGCAAGGGAAACAAAAACAAAAATGAACTTTTGGGAGTTCATCAAGATAAAAAGCTTCTGCACAGCAAAGGAAATAGACAACGAAACTAAGAGGCAACCCATGAAATGGGAGAAGATATTTGCAAATGACATTTCAGATACAGGGAGACTTGCCTTTTGACCGTAGCATTTGAAAACCATAGCCCAGCAAACTCTTTGGTTGTAGAGAAAGTTGTAGTTCCAACTCCAAGAATGAGTGTCTGCCTTCTCTTACATCCTCCTGTCTAAGACCAGAAAAGCATTTACCGCCTAGATACTTCCTGATAGGATATGCAGGTTGAAAGTCCTAACTAAGGGCCCTATTCCTCTTGTAAGACCTTGCTATAGGCACGTGGCCTGCAGGCCAGCTACAACAGCACCTGGAGCTCATTAGAAGTGCAGTATCTTAAATTACACGAGTGAAGTTATACGGTATTTGTCTTTCTCCGACTTATTTCGCTCACATGTGGAATTTAAGCAAAACAGATAACCTAGGGGAAGGGGAGGAGAAATGAAAATAGGGAGGCAAATCATAAGTGATGCTTAACTCTAGGAAACAAACTGTGAGTTGCTAGAGGGGAGGTGGGTGGGGAGATGGGGGTAATTGGGTGATGGACACTGAGGGTACTTGAGGCACCTGGCTGGCTCAGATGGTTAAGTGTCCGACCCTTGATTCTGGCTCTGGTCATGATCTCAGGGTTCTGGGATGGAGCCCTACATCAGGCACCCTGTTCAGTGAGGAGTTGTCTTCTCCTCCTCTGTTTGCCCCTCCCCCCACTCACATGCCTGCACACATGTGTGCTCTCTCTCAAAGTCTTTTTTTTTTTTTTTTTTAAGATTTTATTTATTTATTTGACAGAGATAGAGACAGCCAGCGAGAGAGGGAACACAAGCAGGGGGAGTGGGAGAGGAAGAAGCAGGCTCATAACGGAGGAGCCTGATGTGGGACTCGATCCCAGAACGCCGGGATCACGCCCTGAGCCGAAGGCAGGTGCTTAACCGCTGTGCCACCCAGGTGCCCCTCTCTCAGACAAAGTCTTAAAAGAAGGGCATCTGACGTAATAAGTACTGGGTGTTGTATACAACAGATGAATCACTAAATTCTCCCCCTGAAGCTTATAATACGCTATATGTTAACTAAATTGAATTTAAATAAAAAACAACTGCAGTTATCTTAGACCTTAGCCCAGACCTACTGAATCAGAACCTGCATTTTAACAAGAGGTGTCATGGGCACTGCAAAGTCTGGAGCACTTTGAAAAAGAAACCATTGCTTTCACCGTGTGGCTCTACCTTCCCGGTGCCCCGGGGTGAAGACAGAGGCAGCTTCAGGGTGATGGTGGTCAGGAAGCTGCTCCTGCCCTTAGTAGGTGCGGTGGAGATGGGAAACTGGAATTCGGGCATTGCAGGAAAAACGGATGGGTTTTAAAGTTCTTTTGGAAGGTGGAAGGGACTCTGGTTAGACCGGCTGGTGTGGGAGACACAGCTCTGCAGCTGGTCGTCACCTCCTCTGCCCTCAGAACTGCCAGAGATTTATTCTGCTCCAAGTTTGTGCAGAATAAATTATTCTAAAATCCATTTACCTGACAGCCAGTTTACTTAATGATGATTTTCCCCTAATGGTACTGCTGACATAAAATTCATGTTTGTGAAGTTCATAACCATTCACATGTGGTAGGGAGGGAAATTGGTTTTCATCAAATTTGGTTTTAGATAAGGCTACTTCGGGTGAATTTCACTTAGCTATATTAACTATAGGTAAATTCATTTTTAGATCACCTGATTGGAGGCGTTTTCTTTTGAGGGGTCAGAATTCAGAATTCAGGTGGTATCAATCACCTCACCTCTGGAATGTTCTTATTTCTAGGAGAGATACTGTCAGGGAGGCTTAGTAATGGCAACTGGGCTGACTGGGAACCTGGTACATTTATCGTACTGGCCCCGAGTAGTTTACCGTATAGCCCACCACATGTCGGGTGCTGTACTATGGAAAAAATGTTACCCAGCTGATCCCCATCTTCTAGGCTCATCCCTAAACCTAATTCTTCTCAGTCACCCTATATGTTCAGGGGAGAGCGTTTACAACCTTAGGTTTACCCTATGCTTTGGTGGCCTTATCTCAGTGTGACTTAACACTGATCTGGCTTATTCATAGAACTATGTTGCTTTCCTTCATAATCCATAGCAGTCCTCAATTTCACATTTATTGTAATTATTTTTTTATTGAACTATAACTGACACAGTGTTACTAGTTTCAGGTGTGCAATGATGATTTGGCAATTCTGTACATTACTCAGTGCTCACCGTAAGTGTAGTTACCATCTGTTGTTATATATTGTTGTTACAGTATTACTGTCTCTGTTCCCTGTGCTGTACTTTGCATCTCCAGGACTTATTTTGTAACTGGAAATTTGTACTCGCATACCCTTTATCTATTTGGTCTATCTTCCTACCCACCTCCTCTCTGACAACCACCAGCTTGTTGTATGTATTGGAGTCTTTTTTTTTTTTTTTTTTAGATTCCACGTATAAGTAAAAAATATGGCATTTGTCTTTGGGTTTTTTTTCTTAGCAGAATACTCTCTAGGCCCATCCATGTTGTTGCAAATGGCCAGGCTCTCATTCTTTGTCTTAGTATTCCATAGTATATACCACTTTTTCATTTACCTGTTGATGGACACTTGGGTTGCTTCCATATCTTGTTATAAATAATGCCGCAGTAGACTCAGGTGCGTGTATCTTTTCAAATTAGAGCTCTTGTTTTCTTTGGGTAAATCTCTAGTAGTGGAATTACTGGATCATATGGTATTTCTATTTTTATTTTTTGAGAAACCTCTGTACTGTCTTCCACAGTAGTTGAACTGACTTACATTCCTACCAACAGTGCACAGAGTTTCCCTTTTTTCTTTCATCTTCGCCAGTACTTACTTGTTTTCGATACTCATTCTGGCTGGTGTGAAGTGATATCTCACTGTGGTTTTGATTTGCATTTCCCCGATAATGATGTTGACCATCTTTTCATGTGTTGGCTATCTGTAGGTCGTCTTTGGAAAAATGTCTATTCAAGTTCTCTGCCCATTTTTTAACTAGACTATTTTTGGTGTTGAATTGTGTAAGTTCTGTATATATTTCGTTTACTAATCCATTATTGGCTGTATCATTTGGAACAAATGGAAAGATATGCCTTGCACCTGGATTGGAAGAATTAATATTGTTAAAATGTCCATACTACTGGGGTGCCTGGATGGCTCAGTTGGTTAAGCATCGACTCTTGATTTCAGCTCAGGTCATGATCCCAGGGATGTGAGATCAAGCCCTGCATCGGACTCCATGTGGGGCATGGAATCTGCCTATGATTCTCCTTCTGCCTCTTCCTCTGCCCCTCCTCCCCTCTTAAAAAAAAAAAAAAATGTCCATACTACTCAAAGCAGTTTACAGAGTCAACGTGATTGCTAACAAAATACTAACAGCATTTTTCACAAGATTTGTATAGGACTGCAGAAGACTTTGAATAGCTGAAGCAATCTTTTTTTTTTTTTTTTTTTTTAAAGATTTTATTTATTCGACAGAGATAGAGACAGCCAGCGAGAGAGGGAACACAAGCAGGGGGAGTGGGAGAGGAAGAAGCAGGCTCATAGCAGAGGAGCCTGATGTGGGGCTCGATCCCATATGCCGGGACCATGCCCTGAGCCGAAGGCAGACGCTCAACCGCTGTGCCACCCAGGCGCCCCAGCTGAAGCAATCTTGAGAAGAGCAAAGCTGGCGGTATCCTAATTCAGATTTCAAGATATACTACAGAGCTGTAATAATCAAAACAGTCTGGTACTGGAACAAACAGAGTCATAGATCAATGAAACAGGATAGAGAGCCTAGAAATAAAACTATGATTATATGGCCAGTTAATCTATGACAAAGTAGACAAGAATACACAATGGGGAAGACTGTCTTTTCAGGACGTGGTACTGGGAAAACTGGAGAGCTATATGTAAAATATGAAACTGGGCCATCTTTAACACCATACACAAAAATAAAATGGATTGAAGAGCTAAATGTGAAACCTAAAACCATAAAAATCATAGAAGAGAACACAGTAATTTCTTTGACATGGGCCTTAACATTTTTCTAGAAAAGTCTCCTAAGGCAAGGGAAACAGAAGCATAGAGTATTAGGACTACCTCAGAGTAGAAAGCTTCTGCAAAGGAAACCATCAACAAAACTAAAGGACAACCTACTGAACGAGAGAATATACTGGCAAATGATACATCTGTTAAGGGTTTTATATCCAAAATACATAAAGCGCTTCTACAACACCAAAAAGCAATCTTAATAAAAAGTGGGCAGAGGACCTGAAAAAACACTTTTCCAAAAAAGACATACAGATGGCCAACAGACACGTGGAAAGATGCTCAACATCAGTAATTATCAGGGAAATGCAAATCAAAACCACAGAGTTATCTGTTACCTCTCACATGTCAGAATGGCTACGACCAAAAAGATAAGTGTTGATGAAGATGTGGAGAAAAAGGAACCCTTCTGCTCTGTTGGTGGGGATGTAAATTGCTACAGCCACTGTGGAAAACAGTATGGAGGTTCCTCAAACAAAACCAAAGCAAAAAAACCCCCAAAACAAAAAAAACCCCAAACAAAACCTACCCACATGATCCAGTAATTCCAGCATTGGGTATTTCCCCAAAGAAAACAAACTAATTCAGAAAGAGATAGGTACCGCTGTGTTTATTGCAGCATTAAGTACAATAGCCAAGATCTGGAAGCAACCTAAGTGTCCATCAATAGAGGAAGACATAAAATACGCTGTGTATGTATGTACAATGGAATTATACAGCCATAGAGGAGATTGTGCTGTTTGAGACAAACTGGATGGACCTAGAGAGTATTACTTCTAAGTGAAAGAAGTCTGAGAAAAATACCATATTTTTCTCATAAGTAGAATCTAAAAAAAATTATGAACAAGCAGAAAGTAGAATCCTTCTTAAAAATAGAAGAAAGTGATGGTTGCCAGAGGGAAGGGGGATGGGGAGTTGGGCAAAAGAGGTAAAGGAGAGTAGGAGATGCAGGTTTCTGGTTATGCAATGAATAAGTAACGGGCACGAACACCCAGCTTAGTAACCTAGAGATACCGTAGTAGTGATGTATCAGGACAGGGGGTAGCTACTCTGGTGGTGAACAGCCCAGTGTATCAGCTTGTTGAATCATGAAGTGGTACACCTGAATCTAATGTAATTTTGAGTTTACTTGACATACAGACTATCAGCACAGGGCATTCTGCTGGCCAAGAGGATTGGCACTTAGCTGCGATCACTTGATGAATGAAGAAAGCATTCATTCTCCTTGGGCATTTTCAAAGACAGCAAATAGCTCAGCTACTCTTGGCAGCCTCTCTAGGACTGCAAAGATAGCCTGCTTTGGGTTCAAGGCAACACATCGGATGGCAGAACAGAGAGGCCGACAAAAAACAAAACAAAACAAAACAAAAAACAGTCAATACTTGATAAACCCAGAAGCTTGATTATCTCTGTATTTTCCATCCTGTGAGTCAATAAACTCCCTTATTTAAAAAACAAAAACAAAAACAAAATCTCTCAATAAATGTCAGTTATGTCAATATTGCTTTTACTAAATTACCCTCACAAGAAACTTTTATCTTCTACGTTAGTGGTTCTTGACTAGTGTCAAAGCAGTTTGATGTCTCATAATCTGTGAGGTGTGCCGTATGTGGTGCATTACTATTAATAAAAACCTGAGATTTATTTTTTATTTAAATTTTTTAAAAGATTTTATTTATTTATTCGACAGAGAGAGAGACAGCCAGCGAGAGAGGGAACACAAGCAGGGGGAGTGGGAGAGGAAGAAGCAGGCTCATAGCGGAGGAGCCTGATGTGGGGCTCAACCCTAGATCGCCGGGATCACGCCCTGAGCCGAAGGCAGACGCTTAACCGCTGTGCCACCCAGGCGCCCCAATAAAGACCTGAGATTGGTGAATGTCATTAATTACAAAACTGTTAAGTTTCTATCATGTGCTAGGCTCTGTGCTCAGCTCTGAAATTACAATGATGAGCAAAAGCAGACATGGTCCATGTGTTCCTGGAGTTTACAATGCAGTGAGGAGACAAGCAGTAAGAAATTGACCACACCACCGTCCATTTGCCTTCTTGTTTTCTTGGTTTCCTGTGCTGTGTTGAAGCTCCTTAGTTTGGTGCAGTCCCAGTAGTTTATTTATTTATTTATTTATTTTTAAATATTTTATTTATTTATTTGACAGAGAGAGAGAGAGACAGCCAGCGAGAGAGGGAACACAGGCAGGGGGAGTGGGAGAGGAAGAAGCAGGCTCATAGCGGAGGAGCCTGATGTGGGACTCGATCCCATAACGCCGGGATCACGCCCTGAGCCGAAGGCAGACGCCTAACTGCTGTGCCACCCAGGTGCCCCCCCCCAGTAGTTTATTTTGCTTTTGTTTCTCGTGTCTGAAAAGACCTATCCATAAATATGTTGCTAAGGCCAATGACGAAGAGATTGCTGCCTGTGTTTTCTTCTAAGGGTTTCATGGGTTCAGGCCTTTAGGTCTTTAATCCATTTTGAGTTTATTTTTGTGCATGGTGTTAGAAAGTAGTCTTCTGTGGTTCCATACAAATTTTAGGATTCCTTGTTCTAGTTTTGTGAAAAATGCTGTTGGTGTTTTGATAGGGATTACATTAAATCTGTAGATTGCGTTGGGTAGTCTGGACATCTTAATGACACTAATTTTTCCTTGAGCATAGAATGTCTTTCCATTTGTCCTCTTCAATTTCTGTTGCTAGTGTTTGATGGTTTTCAGGTCTTTTTAGTGCAGGTCTTTTATTTCTTCAGTTAGTTTTATTTCTAGGTATCTTTTGGTGCAATTGTAAATGGAATTATTTTCTGTTTGGTTATTGGTGTACAGAAATGCTACTGGTATCTGGTTATTTTGTATCCTGAAACTTTGCCGAATTCATTTATTCCAGTTGTTTTTTGGTGGAGTCTTTAGGATTTTCTATGTACAGTGTCATGCAATCTGCAGATACTGACCGTTTAAGTGCTTTACCAATATGGATGTCTTTTATTTCCTGTCTCTTATGGCTGGGATTTTCAGTACTAAGTTGAACAACAGTGGCAGGAGTAGACGTTCTTATATCCTTGTTCCTGATCTTAGAGGAAAAGCTCTGTTTTTCACCATTGAGTATGATGTTATGGGTTTTTCATATATGGCCTTTGTTACGTTGAGGTATGTTCCCTCTAACCCCATTTTGTTGAGTTTTTAATCATGAATGGATATTTAGTTCTGTCGGATGCTTACTCTACATACGTTAAAACGATCGTATGACTTTTATCCTTTATTTTGTTGATGTGGTGTATCACACCGATTCTGCAAATATTGAACCATCCTTGTGTGCTGAGAATATATCCCACTTGATCTTTTTAGTATATTATTATATATGGTTTGCTAATATTTTGTTGAAGTTTTTTATATCTATGTTCATCAGGGATGCTGACCTGTGTGTGTGTGTGTGTGTGTGTGTGTGTGTGTTTGCTTTTTGTTTTTGTGATGTCTTTGGTTTTAGGATCAAGTTAATGCTGGCCTCGTAGAAGGTATTGGAAAAGTTCCTTCCTTTTCTACTTTTTGGAATAGTTTGAGGAGAATCGGTGTCAACTCTTCCTTGAACATTTTGTAGAATTTGCCAGTACATACATCTGGTCCTGGGCTTTCATTTTTTTTTGGACGTTATTTGAATACTGTCCAGTTTTGTTACTTGTAATCTGTTCAGATTTTCTATTTCTCCTGGTTCAGTTCTGGAACGTAGCAGGTTTCCAGGAATTTATCCATTTCTTCTAGGTTGTCCTGTTGGTTGGTATATTTTTTGTAGTAGTCTCATAATCCTTAGTATTTCCGTGGTGTCTGCTTTCTCTTGTTTCTGATTTTGTTTGGTTCCTTTCTCTTTTTGAGTCTGGCCTAAGGGTTTATCAATTTTATCTTTTCAAAGAAGCAGCTCTTGGTTTCATTTTGTTTTCCCCTCTACTAAGTCTGTCACTTATTTCTGCTCTGACCTTTATTATTTTTTTTCCTTCTACTCTTCTTGGGCTTCTTTTCCTAGTTCCTTTAGGTCTGAGTTTAGATGGTTTGAGCTTGTCCTTGTTTCTTGAGGTAGGTCTGTTTTACTGTGTAGTTCCCTCTTAAGAGCTGCTTTCACTGTGTCCCAAAGATTTTGGACCGTGGTGTTTTCATTTTCGTTTCGAATGTATTTTTTGATCTTTGGTTGCTTCATTGATCCATTGGTTCTATTGAGTTAAATCCCATTGTGAGCTTGTTACATAAAACATACCTCTCACTATTGAGAGCTCAAGTCTTGCTAACAGAAGCAGTCAGATCACTAGGCCATGTTTCCTATGAAAGTCACTCTAAGCCTTCAGTACTTGGAGCCCTCAGCACCTTGGACAAAGGAGGGTTCTTTCCTGGGTCTGTTTCTAACCCAGCGTGCTGGCTGGCCTTGTGCAGTACAGTTCTTTGCCCATGACATCAGCCTTCCCAGTGACTCCCGTGGTTGTTTTAATGATGCGACAGGTCAGGTGCGTCTGTTTTGATTCTCATGGTTTTGTTATTGGAGTCTGGCTCAGGCATCATCCTTCTAGTATTGTCCTTGATCATGTTACTTCAGTGTGAGTTTCTTTCTTCACTTGTTAAATGAAGGTACTAGTTCCCCATTCATTAGATTGTTACAAGAATTCAGTAAAATAGTGTAAATAAAGTATGAAGCTGGTATGTGGTAAGAACTTGATAAATATTAGCTATTATAAAATCATTAATTAAACGGTGCTTTTATTGAATTACTTTGGGGACTTTCATTTTCTAGAACAGTGATTCTCAACTTCAGTGTTCAAGCAGTTTGATCTATCACCATCAGCTGTGAGATGTGCCATATGATTTATTACTGTTAATAAAAGCCAGATTTTTTTAATAAAGTATTCCAAAAAAATTAAGTCTTTACTATATGCTAGGTCCTCTGGTAGACTCTGAAAATGCAGTGATGAGCAAAAACAGACCTGGTCAGTATGTTCATAGGGCTTTTAATCAAGTAGGAAAGACAGATATTAAAAAAATAAGTAAAATACATATTTAGAAACAAGTACTGTGTTGGAAGGGAATGTAGTCCCATGAAAAATCTTGGGCAGTGATGGGAAGTGCCTATCAATGAAGTCTTACTGGGGGGGGTGGCATACAAGGTGACAAGGGAAGGGTGAGTAGAAGTTAACGAGGTAAAGAATGAACATAAGAGGATTGGGATACAGGGTGGAGTGTGTAAGTGCTGTGTTTTGGTGGGAGGGAGGGGGTATTTTCAAAGACCTGAAAGAAGGTTGGTATGTAAAGAAAAGCATGGAGAGTGTACAAGCTGAAGCTGGACAGTTGGGCAGGGGCCAGAGCATGTGGGTTCTTGGGGGCCATGTTGAATTCTGGTCTTAAAATTCTAGTCCAAAGCTCAATAGCCATGAAGTTACTGATCTGTAAGCTTAGGGTGGGGGGTGTTTGGAAGGGATTAGTGAGCTGATTGGAGTTGTTTTTAAAAAGATGACCTTGGCAGTAGAATGGATTGGAAGGGAACAGAGTGGATTCAAGGGGACCAGTTGCAAAGCTACGCAGTTGCTAGTAAGAAGTGATGGTGGCTTAGGTAAGGAGGTAGCAGTGGAGGAGGTGAGAAAGAGTACTCAGAAGTAGAAGCCATATGACTTGATGATGGGTTGTACATCAGGCACAGGGGACAGCAGTATCAAAGACAATGCTTCCGTTTCTAGCTCTGATTTTGATGTAGGCTATAGTGGATGAGGACCAGGTTTGGGGGGAAGGTTAGTTATGTCTTGAGTTTACTGAATTTGGAAAGATCAAAGCGGAGTTTGAGTGGACAGTTGGCAATTCAAGTATAGAGCTCAGAAGACAGGTCTAGATTGGAGATAAAAGTTTGTGATTCACTTATGTTTAAAAAAAAATACCCTAATATATTGGAGTGGATTCAGGGTACATTAGAGCCACTGATCTGAAGTGCTTTCTGAGAGGAGGGAGAAGGGACTGAAGTTAAGGGTCATGTATTAGAAATTGACACCTGTGGAAGTGTTCCATGCCTGTGAAATCACCTATTCTAGCAGAAAATGGTGTGAGAACTGCTAGGGTGCAGGGTAAAGGCCACATGTCAGGGATGGGCTTTATGATTGTTTCCCAACTCTGTGCTCTGCTTGCACACCTCCTCACTGCTGTCCATACCTGTTCTTTTTCTGTTACCTGAATGCCGGACACACTTCCTCTTCCTGTCCTCCTTTATATTTCCCCTTCCTGATGCACCTTTCTCACCCTTTCCAATTTTTTTAAATTCAAGTATAATTAACAGTTACTAGTTTCAGGTGTACAGTGTAAGGATTCAACAATTCTATACACTTCAGTGTTCATCAAGGTAATGTACTTGTAATCCTCTTCATTGCACCCATTCCTCACCCACCTTCTCTCTGGTAACCATCAGTTCTTTGTATTTAAAAGTCTTTTTTTTTTTTTTCTTCCCCTTCTGTCTTCATTTTCTTAAACTCCACATGAGGGCAATCATACAGTATTTGTTTTCCTGACTTAATTCAGTTAGCATAACAGCCTCTAGGTCCATCCATGTTGTCGCAAATGGCAAGATTTCACTTTTTTTTTTTTTTAAATGGTTGAGTCTTTTTCAATTGTGTACAATTATACTACATCTTTCTCCCTTTATGTATGGAAGCAACTCAAGTGTCCATATCTTGGCTATAGTAAATACTGTAATAAACCCAAGGGTGCATGTATCTTTTCAAATAGTGTTTTTGTTCTCTTTGGGTAAATACTCATTACTGCAAATACTGGATCATATGATTTTAATTTTTTGAGGATTACTCAGATAAGGAAAAATAAATATCCAAATTGGTAAGGAAGTAAAACTTTGACTATTTGCACATGACATACCATGTATAGAAAATCCTGAAGACTTCACCAAAAACTACTAGAACTGATAATTCAGCAAGGTTGCAGGAGACTAAATCAAGGTACAGAATTGTGTTGCATTTCTATATACTTTTAATGAAGCAGCAGGAAGAGAAATTAAGAAAACACTATTTACAGTTGAACCAGAAAGAGTAAAATACCTAGGAATAAGCGAAGGAGGTGAAAGACGGGTACTGGGAAAACTATAAAACACTAATGAAAGGAATTTAAGATGACACAAACAAATGGAAGGATAGTCCATGCTGAAGGATTGGTAGAACTGATACTGTTAAGATGTCCATAGTACACAGAACAATCTACAGATTAAAGGCAATCTCTATCAAAATACCAACAACATTTTTCACACAACTAGAAAAAATCTTGTAATTAGCATGGGACCACAAAAGACCCCAAATAGCCGTAGCAGTCTTACAAAAGAATGACAGCTGGGGATATCACAATCTCAGATTTTAGCATACAGTACAAAGCGAATCAGAACAGTGTGGTACTGGCACAAACATAGACACCTATAAATGGAATAGAATAGACCAGAAATAAACCCATGCTTATTCAATTTGTGACAAAGGAGGCAAGAATATAAAATGGGGAAGTAGTCCCCTCTCCCTTCAGTGTAAATAGTTCTTCTAGATCTATTACCTTTCTGAAACTTTCCTGGATCACCATTCAATAAGGGGATTTTTTTCCCCCCTTTCTAAAAAAAGTCGGGCTTAATTTTTCGGGAGGTTTTTGTTTTACCCCATCAAATGGGCTATAAATTCCTCGAAGGGAGGCATGTAAATTAAAGGACTTCATACTACTTGGTGCTTACTAGGTAACGTTTAGTGCCGTCTCTTACATAGAGTTTTCAGTCTTGCTTCCACAGAATGTAAGCCTGGCAAGCCTTAAGAAAATGGGCCTTTGACTAGTTGTAGTCTGGATTTGTGCTATAAAGGGATATTTTTCTCTTCTGATATTTTGAATGGGAGAATATAAAATTTAAGGATAAAGGATAAAGAGCAAGTTTTCTGTATAAAAAGTCTTGTTACAGTAAGTCAAGAGGAAAGTATAGAGCAGTGAAGATAGTATACTATTACATGTTAGAAGGGGAAAGAATAAACTAATATTTGCTTTTAGAGCATTAAAAAGCCTCTGGAAAGGAGGATGGTCTTATCAAAAGATGCCAAAACAATTGGATGTCCTTATGCAAAATGACTTTGCACCTTTCACAAAAATTCACTCAAAATGGATCACAAACCTTAAAATGCAAAACACTAAAATTTCTAAAAGAAAACAGGAAAATCCACATGACCTTGGGTTTGGTGATGAGTTCTTTACAGTATCAACTGTATGATCCATTAAAAACAAAACAAAACTGATAAGTTGGATTTTACTAAAACAAAACATTGTGCTCTGCAAAAGACACTATTAAGAAAATGAAAACAGTCATATCTGTTAAAGTATTTGTGTACAAAATATACTAAGAACTTGTATAACTCAACAATAAGTCAGCAAACAGCTCAATTTAAAAACGGGCAAGAAGTCTGAACAGGCACCTCAGCAAAGAAGATATATAAAGGACAAGTATATAAAAAGATGCTCAATGTCTCCCCCCCCATATCATTACATACTGATTAGAATGGCTAAAATTAATCTGACAACACCAATTGCTGGTGAGAATGTATAACAACAGGAACTCATTCTTTGGTAATTTTACAAAGCTCAGCATAGTCTTACTACGTAATCCAGCAATCACACTCCTAGATTTTTACTCAGTTGTTTTTAAAACTTATTTTCACACAAAAACCTGAATACAAAATTTAAGCTGCTTTGGATGGATGATTTTTGGTAGGTCTCTACAGTGGGATACTATTCAGTGATTAAAAAAAAAAAAATCCAAAGACATGAATGAATCTTAAAATGCATATTACTGAATAAAGGAACCCAGTCTGAATAGGCTATATACTGTATGATTCCATTTATGTGAAATTCTGGAAGAGACAAAAATAGAAGGGTTATACAGATGAATGACTTCAAGGGGTTTGAGGGTTAAATAGGTGAAAACCAGGATTTTTTTTTCAAGCAGTGGAACTATGGTGTGTGACACTATCATGGTGAATATGGGACACTGTGCATTTGTCAAAACCCATAGGAATTTCTTTCTTTCTTTTTTTTTTTTAAAGATTTTTAAATTTATTTATGTGACAGACAGCCAGCAAGAGAGGGAACACAGCAGGGGGAGTGGGAGAGGAAGAAGCAGGCTCCCAGCAGAGGAGCCTGACGTGGGACTCGATCCCAGAACGCCGGGATCACGCCCCGAGCCAAAGGCAGACGCCCAACGACTGCGCCACCTAGGCGCCCCCCCCATAGGAATTTCTAACACAAAGAGTGAACCTTAATGTATGCATATTGTAACAAAAAAAAAAAAATTGGGAGATTGAGGGTGGAATGTGGAAAGTGACGGAGCAGTCTAACTGTGTAACAAATAGGTAGAACAGCCTCAATGAAAAGGGGTTGGAGAAATTGCTGACCTGAGTAACTTCAGAAACAAGTGGTGTCAGTAAGACTAAAGGCAAAAGGAACATAGATGTTTTGTTCTAGTCAATAGTTGTTTACATGAGGATACAGGTTAACAGTTCTAAAATTACTGTCTATGTATGATGGAAGTGAGTAATAGAGGGTAGATTGGTGGGAGGTTATGGATAAGTATGGGGCAAAGGCTAGAATAATCCATATGGTAACAGATGAGAGTTTAAGGCATCAGTATAAACTTAATTTACATGTAGATACATACACATACGTGTGTGTGTGTGCGCACGCGTGCACGCTGGTTATTATACCACATACACATCTTAGTTCTATCAGCTAAGAGGGCCTCGAAGCAATGATACCCCAGTAGCAATGAGCCCACCAAGCACCCAGATCTTGGTTTCTAATATCATTTTCTCATAACAGCTGGGTTTCTTTGGAGAAATGGCTGATTTAAGACCGAGTCAGGAAACCCATGAGACCAGCCTTGAACCTCTTGTACCATAATTGAAGGAGGTGCTGCAGTGAAAACATAACTCACAAATGATGGAAGTATGTCAAAGGGATAGAGGAGCCAACTGAAAAAACTTCCAGTGGTCAAGCTGGAAAACTTTGGGCAAGCAAATAAACTGATACTGGATGGTAACCCAAAGAATTAAACAACCCGGAGCATATAGAGTGTTAGGTAAAAGACTGAGTAAAGAAATAACTGTAGAGAGTAGACAAATCTTCCACACCGTAGAACTCCAGATAATTTTGATACTCCGCCTTTGAGGAGGTGGGGCAGTCCCCAGTAGGTGAGTGTGGGCTGCATAGACTTCCTCCCGAAGAGGACAGTGTGGAGACGGAGGAGTAACTTCAGAGAAGAAACGTGACAGACGCTACCTAAACCGGGTAGATTAACACCAAGATTAATATCAAAACTAGTAAGTCGTGTTGATAGTATGTATTTTAGAAAAGTCATGAGAATTACACTTCCTTACCCAAACCCACAACTCAAGTCTATACGTAAGACAGCATCAGACAGATTCTAACTGGGGGAATGCTGTAAAATTCCTCGTTAGTTATTTCCAGTTTTCAAGGTCCTAAAGTCTGAACTGTCACCACTATAAGGTGTCTGATGAGACCTGTCGATTGAATCTAATGTAGTCTCCTGAATGGGATTGTGGAACAGAAGGAGAATATTACGTGAAAACTAAAGTAATCTGACTGAAGTACTGCTTTTGGATAACGCTTTATCTGTAGTGGTTCATTAATTGTGATAAATGTACCATATAGATGTAAGATATTAATAGGAGGAAACTGGATAATGGGGTATATGAGAACTCCCTGTTCTTTATTTGCAATTTGAAACTCTTCTCTAAAAATTAAAAAGAAACTTTGGAAGGATACACATGGAACTGATAAAAAGAGTTGCCTGGGAGAGACATTGGGTACTTTTTTACTAAGTACCTTAAAGATAAATTTTTTTGAACCATGGAAATAAAAAATTCAAAATAAAATTTTAAACTTAAAACATTAAGACTTCACCTTTTTTGAGTATATTCCTTTAAGTCTTTAAGAAAATTTAGAAATATAGAAAGTGCTATAAAAACGGCCAGAGTTACAACTACTATTATTTTGGTTCCTTTTTCCTAGACCTCGATATTTAGAAACCTCTTAATTTTGGGTTCTTGGAGACAAGGAGCTCTACTTAGGCTTCAGGTAAGAGGGACTTGTGTGATTATAGCTCCTTGTCTTGGGCTTGTTTATTTAATACTTCCACTGTATTTGAAGGCCTCTGTAGTCAAAAACTAGCCTTCCATTCTTCCCTATGTGAACTAGCTCATTGGTTGCTCTTATCTTTGAATTTTTTCTAATTGGGAAAGGGAATTTCCTAACTTCCCAAGGTTCCATGTCTTTTCTTCTGACTCTCTGTATGTGGGAAAGGGAGAAGCCGGCCCTTAGTTCAGTAAGCACAGCGCGGCTATTCCCATGCTTTTAGACTGCAGTGGAACTGTTTTGAGTAGGTATGAAGAATTTTATTTTCAAATTTCCTTTAACAGTGAATGTTTTATTTTCAATTACAGGCAATTTGTAATTACTGTCACTGTTAATCTCTTGCTAGATGTTTGCTAAGAGGGTTGAGTACAGAACTAAATGGTAAGTTTATAACTGCAAATGAGATCACCAGGCCAGGTCTAAACAAGGGAAAGGTAAAGACAGAGGAACGCTTCCTGAGAAAGGCAGGATGCGTGCACCCTTCCAGCAGCCTCACATTTCTGAGACTGTAGATTTCCATGCATGCAGAAACAAATCAGGGAAATCCTAATCACTAGTGGACACTAGGCACTGGGTAGGGAACTTGCAAACATGGTATCACGTTATTTTCCTGAAAAGAAACCTGTGAAGTAGATACTCTCTTCTTGTAGGTGAGGTTTAGGGAAATGGTGTGTCTTGTCCGTATTTACCCAGGGGATTCCATGCCTGAGGCAAGGATTGAACACGTGTCGGCTGGACTCTGAAGGCCCTTGTATAGTAGGCATATGGTTTCTGCTGTTTCTACTACTCCATGTTGCTCTGAGTGGAGGAAATAGAATTTGGGAGCAATGGAAATTCGTTCAGGTAAATTAGGTTTTTTCTTTTAACTCAGTCAAATAGCTCTGTAGGCTGGAAGAGCACTGGGGCCAGAAGCCATAAAAGATAACTGATTTATAAATGGACCAGTGAGGTGACCACTTCAGTTGAGTAAGCATGAAGCTTGAGGTTAACATACTAGGACCTGATACAAGAGAAATAATGGATTACTGAGGAAGATAATAGCATATTCTTTTGCTATTTCTTTAGCTTCTGAGAAGCATGCATTTTAAGAGATGGTGATTTATTGATACTGCCTTGCATTTTTTGGGCAGAATTCCATTTTTGATGGAAGAAAATGCATAGTCTGTAGGGCTGTAAGCAGAAAATAGGCACAATGAAATTTGGTCATCTGGCCAAGGACCCTGGGCATTTAATAGGACATACCTAAATTATAGTTTGAATTTTTAAAGGCATAAACCAGTATGCATGAAGTTAGTGTTCCAAAGTCTATTGATGTGTAACAAACTGTCTCTAAACTTAATATGTTTGCGGATTCCATGGGTCAGGAATTTGGACAGAATCCAGAGGGATGGCTTGTCTCTCTTCTGCAGTGTAAGTAGCTTCAGCTGGGAAGAGTGGACAGCTGGGGAAACCATCTGGAGATGTTTCCGTTTATACATCTGGTGTTTATACTGGTGTTGGCCTGGATCCCAGATGGGGCTTCCAACCAGAGCGCTTACGTGTGGCCTTCCCAGTGTTGTTTGGGCTTCCTTACAACATGGCAGCCTCAGGTAGTTAGACCTCTTCCACAGTGGGTCAGGGCTTTAGGCTCAAGCGTTCTGACAACAAGATAGAAACCACATGAGGTTTTATGAACCAGCCTTGGAAGTGACCAAGCATTACTTTTGCCCTTAAAGCACTTGCAAGCCCACCCAGATCGAGGGGAGAGGACATACATCCAAACCTTTCAGTTGGAGGAATATCAATATACATTGGAGCATATGTGATACGGGAGATAACATTATTAGTGTTTTGGGAAAATACCATTTGCAAAACGATACTGGACCATGCAATGGGGGTTGTCCTACACACGATGAGAGAGGACTATATTTATGTCCCCTGCGATTTCTATTTTTAGTTTAACAGTAGCCTTAACACCATGGGTACTTCTCAGAGTATTAGATGAATTACAGAAATCTAGACATAAGCTGAACCCTGAAGACTACTTAGTTCAGCCGTTTCAGACTATCTTTGGAGGTGCATCTCTTTTATCTAAATGTAATCTTACGGGAAATTCCAAATTATACCACAGAGAGTGAATCTTCTCTGGTGCCTAATCCTTTCCTTGTGCCTTAGACCCTAAAGCTCTTCCAAGGAATGTTGGGATGTTATGGATCACATTTGATCATTTAACAGATAGGAAAAACTGAAGTACAGAGGGGACAGGGATATTTTTGCCAAAGATATCATAGTTTGAAGCAGGTATAAGTTTGAAATCAAGTCTTGGTGTCCTTGGGCCAGTGTTCTTTGCAATATTACTTAAAATTATGCTATTGCCTCCCCCCTCCCCCAAAAATCACATAGTCCTTGAGACCCCTGGCCTGAATTTGGACACGGTATACCTTCCTCGTGTTTTTGGCAGCTTCTCTTCATTATCCCAGCAGTAGGCAAAGGGCCAGAAGACGGAAGTGAGATTCTGTACGAACACCTGTAGCAGTTTTAAAAAATGGTGATAACTTTCTCATGGCAGGAGGAATGGGGCTTGTGCTTCAGTCTGCAGGGACGTTCTTTGCCAGGATGGGGCATCTTGGGAACTAAGGCTGGGCGGGAGCTGATTCTACCTGAATTCTCTTGCCCTCTGACCTTGATAGGATCATACCATTGTACCTGGAGAGGGATAGAATGTGGTGAATAGAACATGATTCTGGAACTAAGTAGACCTGGATTTGAATCTTAGGAGTTGAGTTACATGACTTTGGGCAAGGCACTTTATCAATTTTGAGCCTCTGTTTTTACCTTAAAATGTGAACTTAATAACTACTATTTAAGGTTGTTGGCAAAATGAGAGGCAGTAATATATTCTTGCATAGTAGAAAGTAATGGGGTGTTGCCATTGAGAACATCCACTTTAATGTGTACCGGACTGGGGTTCAAGTCCTAGTTTTGCCACTTACAGCTGTATGAACTTCAAATCTTAAATTTCTTTTGTCTAATAAACTAAGAAATGGATCCCTTAGTATAAGTTTTAGGGAAAAGGACAAAAAGTCCAATGAAAATAACTTGGCTGATCTTGATCTAACTATATTAATTGGAATTATTCCTGAATTTTTTTCCTCAACATAGCATGAAATTCATGTAGTCTTGTAGAACTTCAAAGTAACTTTGTTCATAGTACTTAGTGGTGGGCTTTGGAGAATTATTCATGCTGATGGTGAGATAGGGTCTCCCTAGCACTTGAGCAAGGGGGTAAGTTAAAAAAAACAACCTGGCTGTATAAATACAGGGTGGGAAAGATCACCTTCATGACATTTTGTGTGAAACGGTTTGCATTGTTGGATGATGGGAAGGGAGGTCCTTGCAAGCATTAGGACACACTCATGGTTCTGCACAGCCCTGATAGTGTCTGTGTTGCTGGGTGCTATGTTGAAGAGGGAAACCGATTCATTTTACTACAGCTAGAGCATGGTGACCCACATGGGGAAGGATCTGGAAGGAGGAGTAAGGCAGAGAATCCATGTCCAGGAGGGCCTTTGTGGTCTAGGTGGTGTACCGGGGTATAAGGAAGATGCTAGGGATGTTCGGTCTGAAAAGGAGAACTGTGTAGTGAAGGTCCTTGCTGTTTTCCGCTATTTGCAGGATGAACAGACTTCTCTGGGGGCCACAGCAGTTCATTAGCTGAGTACTTGACTGAGGCCCAAGGCTAAGGGGAGAAGTGCTGTTTACCAGTCTGGCTGGTGATTTTATCATTCGTATAATTGGTCTTTCCCCAAATCCACAGAAGACCTCTAAGCCCTTGAGGCCTGAAAGAAGCAGACTGGTCCGGGGCAGAGAGCTTACTAGACTCGACTCTACTGATCACCTCCAGGGCACTCCTCCCCCCTGACAGCATAGAAGGGCTCTTACTTGCCCATAGCATCAAATTGCTGCTTTCTTCACCAGATCCAGCTGGCCAGGAAGTAAAGCAGCACCTGGTACACTCCACTGTGGTACTGCTTAAACTTGAATGGGCACGTGAATCCTCTGGGGGTCATACTAAAATGGAGATTCTGACTCCCCTAGGCCCTGGTGGGGGCCCCACAGTCTGAATTTCCACAGGTGGTGATGCTGGTGTGCGGACCGTACTTTGAATAGCAAGGCTCTACTGCACATCATGAGTCGTTCCTCCGGCCAAATATCATCAGGCCAAAGGACCACCTCCAAGCTTTGAGGATTAAGCCTCACACCTCTGTTAGCAGAGGCTGCTGTCTGGAAATACTGCCTTCTTCCTGTCCCAGCACCCGTGAAACCATCTTACCCAGATAGAACTGAGCCCTGCAGTGTCATTGTCACGTTTAGGACCATTTCAGCAGTTACTTGATGTGTTTAAAACAAACAAAACCCCAAACACCCCATTTCGACTTCATCTAAGTTTGGAATACAGCACTTCCTGCATGTGTGCACGATGCTGTCAGAAACGTCCCCCTAAGACACAAGTATCTATTTTGCCGAACAATAGTGCAGATTTCTTCTCTTGGAGCTGAGGTTTGAGGCTACCCTGAGTAACAGCTCGCTCCAGTGCTTGGTACAGTAATCTTTACAAGGTATGCTTATCACGAGCCCTTGCTCAATGAAGCCATAACCCCAGGAGCAATGATTGAACCTGGTTAAATATATCTGCTTCCCGTTTTTTTTTAAAAATTCTATCAGGTGAGCTATAGGAGCCCTTCTGTCTTTCACATTCTTTGTAAGGTCCTGTCCCTTCCCGAAGCAGTAGCTTATTGGTCAAAATGAAGGTCAAAATGAAGTAATTGAGAGATTTCTAATGATCTTGGTGAGGTCTTTTACACAAAACCATGCTGCTTTTCTTTTTTTTTCTCTCAAACTGTGTGGTCTTGGGTAAAGTACTTAATATCCCTGATCACCAGTGAATTCTGTAAAACAGGGATAAAAATATCTACCTTGAAGAAATTAAATGAGATGACATTTATAAAAGCAGTGGGTCCATTCCCAGCATGTGAAATGACAGCTTCCTTTGTCTTCCGTGTGTTTCTGACTTTTTTGTATGAGGGCCACATTCTATTTCCTTTGCTGCTAGTCTCAAAGAATCTTGAGAGCAGGATCTATATTTTAAATCCTTTTTTAGCCCTTTACTATGTGTTCAGTAACAAAATGTTGAATAAATTAATGAATGACCAGATAATCTCTAAGGTCTTTCTGACCTTTTAAATTCTCAGATTTTGATTCTTTCAATGTTCTAGCTGCTTAGAAGCAATTCGGAGAATTTCCTTAAAATGAATGTCTTCATGTTAAGGGATTTTCTTTTTTGCAGTCCTATAAAAAATGTATTATATTGTTACTAGTAAGTGCGTATCTGAGCCCGGGATCTGGCTGTAGTAGTATAAGTAACCTCCTTGGTTTATGACCTTGGGCCTGATTCTGTGTAGTGTGAGGTAGGTAGATCAGAGTCCGGTCTTCCCCAGCACTGCTGTCTTGGGAGGATCCTTGTGAAGGATAAGCAGGAAATATGCATTTGTTCTTGGTCATGTGACTTGGGAGTCCTGCATAATAGAGGCTGAGTTTCATGATCTATTCATTTTGGTGCTTGTAGAAGATGCTTTTTGTGTTTTAGATTAAATTACCGTCTGGTCAGTGGGTTTAGGCCAACTCAGCTGATTAGAAGAGAAACAGGAAGTTCTTTCAAATCTAGGGATGGAACCTGGCTCCCTACACAGGCAGGTCGTTGAGTTGTCTGTACAAATGAATTGCTTGGAAACAGTGCCAGTTGAGGCCATCTTTACTAGTTGGTCATTGTGCCTCTGAGATCGACAGCAAGCTGGTAGAAAACGCATGGCCTGTCAAATTTAGACCTGAGTTTAAATTATGGCTTGGGTAGATTAATTCCAGAATCTCAGTTTTTTAACATTTTAAGAAGGGATAATATCAGCCTTCTAGGTTTGTAGGGGTGATAAGTTAGGTAGTATGTTAAATGCTTAGTGCGATGCCTGGCAGTGAGATTAGGCCTGATTTAATGACAGCAATGCTGCATTTCAGAAGAGGCTTCGACTAAATGGTCTGCCACTCAAAGTATCAGCCCTGGAGCAGGCCTGAGGAGTGTCCCAAACTTCTGCATTTTATGAGGAAAGTGCAGACTGCAGTGGTGGTGCTGAGTTTTTCATGGATCTGGAAAATGTACTGACAATCTGGGGGAAGAAAAGACTCCTTGCATGTTTCATGACATGGTAATTTGAAATACTGGTCCCTATGTGAGTAGCTTCAGCCATTCCTCTCCTACTCCTTATCTAGGAATTGTTGTCCACTTAAAGGTTTTTGTCCAGGGAGGAATGTGTTTAGTAAAGTTATCTCGATTTATTTCAGTCCCTGATAATCCAACATGATTTCTGTTGTCCTTTAATTCTTGAAAAAGTAAGTATGACAGTAATAAAAATAAACATCAAGTCCATTCCACATGAATAGCTTTTTTTAGACAATAGAGAGTTTTGAACTGTACTTTAAGTATTAGAAGAGACCTGGTACCAAGCCTCGCTGATTAGCTTGTGGCCGATCTCTTCACAGTGGATCAATCAGTATCCATGTCAGAGGCTCAAGGTGTCACGGTGAGGTTCTCCAACAACAGGTGAATTGGATTCCATGCAGTACAATTGGTTTTTGGTTAGTAGGTCTTTGTGTCTTGTGTAGCTAATTGTAGATTCCGAGAAAGGTGGTGGAGAAGTAGTGAGGATTGATGACTGTGAGATCCAGAAGTAAAACCAAGTTTTTGTTCCTTTACATGCAGCTATTTTGAACTGGAGAGCAGTGGTCTGAGGGATGAGATCCGATACCACTATATGCATAAAGGGAAGCCCAGGACCGAGGCTCTTCCGTACCGGCTGGCAGATGGACAGTGGCATAAGCTCGCGTTGTCCGTTAGTGCCTCTCATCTCCTGCTCCATGTCGACTGCAACAGGTAGGTCTGTGCTTCTGTTCTTTTGTGATTCTGTCCTTGAAATTGAGCAGTGGGAAGGGGAAAAATATCAACCCCCTTCAGGCCTTACTGGGAAATAAAAACCAAGGGACCCTAATTGTGATTTAACCTACCAAATGGGCCATTAGATGTGCTGAAATGACCAACCGTAATATGCTAAGAAAACAGTTCATTAAGATGAAACAGTATCCTGTGATTAGGAACAAACGTACAAAAGGTTGATTACAGATTGGGGAATAGTAAGTACACCTCCGCGGACTCCAGGCACCAGCTGAAATTCCATGGAGCTGTGATCACAGTTAACTGTGATATATTGTTGTTGAGTTCGTTCCACTTGGAAGCGAATGAGCCAGTCTACCTTAGGATGAAGCTGAGAAGCCTGTGCCAGTGAAGCAGCTAATTCTCTTTCACTTCATCAAGCACAGCTTTGCTTAACTATCTTTTCCAAACGGAGGCTTCTTAAAGAGGCTGTGCTTTGAATCTTGGGGAATTAATGCCATCCATTCTCTGCAGAGGAATGAGCCTTTCAGTTTGCAATGGATGGCAGGACTGTTGGTGGGACCCTGAGGGGTTTCATCGGGCACTGGGAATTGGGGTGGAAAGGAGATCTCGTCCCCCATGTATGTCACTGGAGTCAGGTTTGTTTCGAGCTGAAAAAAGACTCTTGGTCTCCATTGGATCATTGGTGGCTGGACAGCTGGCTAATAGTGGTTGAAGGGAATGTTTTGATCTCTCTAGAATCTACTGAAAATCCTTGTGGGGCGTAATCTTACAGAGAACGTTTTTGCATTGCTAGCCGTGCCCATAGATTGTTGGTTCTTGTTAATGACACTGTCAAAGTTGTTAAAATGATGGTTCAGCCACAGGATTTTGTTCCATTAGGCCCAGGGTAAGGAACCAGTATGCTGGGGACAACCTCCTCTCTGGAACTGAGCAGGAGGAAAAGTAATCTAGGGTCAGTCAGCTCCAGACTACAGTTCTGATCAGGAGGTACTCGAATGGGCTTGCAAGTCCAGCTTTGCAGTTTCTTTTGGAAAAGGACCTGGAAGGGCAGGGAACAGAAATTACCGTCTGGCTTAAGGGAACTTCTGCCATCTTGAAATGAGTCCTGGTCCATTTTCATTTATTTAAGATGCTTTCTGGACTTGGGAAGAATTGTTACTTCAACCAGATTATAATTGTGTCTGGGCAGAGTTCCCCTAGAACCACTGGCTCCTTTTCATCCCATTGCCTGTCCTAACATGGGTAGCCTGGAGAAAACGGGCCCTCAGCTGCCACACTCCTTTCCACCTTCAAGATCTCAACGCCTCCTTGAGTTTTCTAGAATTCCAGTCCAGGTATCATTCTTCTTGTTGCCCTGCTCCCATCTGTGTGTTTCCCCAAATGGGAGAACAGAAAGGTCCTGCATGTCCTATGGCACAGGTCAGAAGGGGGCCTCACAGCTCTGGTTTAGTAATTCCCACCTGAGAAGTCTGGGGGATACTGCTGGTTTCTTGCTATGCAGTTTTTTGCTTCCTCCTTCCAAAAGTTTTATCTTCTTTTTTTCTAATAATCTCTCTGGAGAAGGAAAAAGAGGAAAGGAGATACATCTTTGCTAATGTTTCATACTTCCACAGATTCTCTGTTTCCTATGAAATACTCTTTCCTGACCTCTTCAGCCACTTGCCCGCTCTGAATTTGGGCAAGTTAATTTCTTTGCATCTCTATTTTTAAAATTGTGAACTGGGGTAATACTTATAGATGGGAGTGCTAAATGAGATATTCCATGTAAGGTGCTCTGGGTGGTGCTTAGTTTTTGATGCTCAGTGCAATGTTTGTTGTCGATTCTGCAAACTTAGGGTAACTCTTTGTCTCCGAACTTTCATACACTGTATGTCCTTCTTGGCTACCTTTGCCTTTCTACCAGGAAAGTGGATAGATGATGGGAGAGCTGGAGTCCACAATATTTTATAAGGTCAGCCCCATTTATAAAGAATGAGCTGAGGGGGATTCTGAATATCCCTTCATTTCTCTTAAAATTTATCATATTTTAGTTCATGACCTCACATGTCCTTTATATATGATCTTGGAAGGAGAATGTAAAGTTGTTGCCAGTTAAGGATTCATGGGCCCAAACACAAATGAGGTTTTCAGATGGGTCACGGGAAAGAAAGCCCGGAACAACTGGGCCACAGGAGAGGTAAAATTGATTTTTGGTGTAATTCCCAAATCTGATGACACCTAAGAATTACTAAGGAACTTATAAAAAAGATTGGGTCACCAGGCCCCATCTCTGATCAGCTAGATCTGATTTCCTGAGGTTGGAAACTTCTGAGAAGCTTTTTTTTTTTTTTTTTTTAAGATTTTATTTGTGGAGGGGAGAAGAGAGAGAACAAGGAGGGGGAGCAGCAGGCAGAGGGAGAAGCAGGCTCCCTCCTGAGCAAGGGGCCCAACACGGGACTCGATCCCAGACCCCTGGGATCATCACCTGAGCTGAAGGCAGACGCTTAACCAACTGAGCCACCCAGGCATCCCTGAGAAGCTGTATTTTTTACAAGCTCTCCATGTAGTTCTTACGCAGGTGGTTTAGCCTTGGTATATGGAATGGTATTTCAAAACCACTGGTTTAGGTGGAAGTGGGGGGGAGCTGGAGAAGAGGCTAGGCTGCAACGAAAAATGAGGGACCTGGGAAAGCCAAGTACCTGCAGCAGAGCCCCCGGGAAAGAGGAAGAAAAGATTAAGGAAAGAGAGGGTAGAAGCCGCCTTCACAAGTTTCTTCCTAGCAGCACTAGCTGATCCTTGGGTGGTGGAGACGCTGGTCCATTTATCAAGATGCTGGTCTACTACTTATATAGGCCAGTCTCCCAGAGAGTGAATGTCACAAAGGCTGATGTTTACTCTTGAAGCTATGCATTTCGTACTCCTGAGATTCTTTTTTATGGCTTTTCCCCTTAGGGTACACTTTTTTTCTCAAACTGTCACCCACTAGAGTTCTGCTGGCCAGCTGATAAACGATGATGTGATAATATTGAGTGTTGACTTGTGCTAGGCACAGTGCTAAGCATTTTATATGAAGTAATTCACCCCATACTCTTGTTACGTTCTTGCTTTGAAATGATGGAGCTGAGATTACATTATATGTCTGCCATCCTGTTTCTAGGAAGTGGCTGTACTAGGATTTGAACTCAGATCTGATTCAGGAGTGTTCTAAGTGCTAGGCTGTTCAGTCCACCAGTGGGGGACCATGGCACTGGACTTGTAAGCTGAGGGAAGGCCAGAGCCTGATTCAGTGTGAGCAGTTTGCTTCTAAGACGTGCAGGAGGAAAATACTAGATTACTGATCATTGGAGTTGCTTGGTAAGATATGGAATCTTACTTATGAAACTGAATGCGTTAGCATGGGGGAGGGGACATACAGTTATTGAGCATCGACTAGAGGCCTTAGGATAGTCATGTGGGGACAATTTTATTAAACCTATTTTACAGATTTGGAATTAGAAAGCCTCAAAGATCAATAACTTAGTCTCAATCATGTGTAATAAACATGCAGCCAAAACTTTGAACCGAGATCTGACTCCCCAGCCATAGTCTTTCTGTCCCTGCGCATTACCTCTAAAGTGTTCATGACCTGTACTTTCCAGGACATAGTCACAGGCACACGAGCGAGTCTTCCCAGGGGTGAAATTCTACAGAAGTTTCCGGAACCATAAAAACATTTGCAATAGGAAGATTTCCTGGGCAATTCCATTGCTCTGAGGAACTGGTATGTGGTGAGATTTTCCACCTCTTTGAGAATTGAGAAACAGTCTTTTCAGACCTAATTACACTAATTGTCATAAGAAAAGTGACCGCTATTTTAGTTGGTCGTTTTACACTTTCTGCTTGCTATGGAGACTAACACTTTTCTTCCTGCTTCAGCTGTTTAGCTGGGCCTAGTTTTGGAAGTTCCCAAAGTGTGGGTAGCAGATTACCTCAAGCTGGAAACAGAAAAGGAACCATTCAGTTGGGTGGCTAGCCTTGGTTATCTCCATTGCCCTGGGTTTTTCTCCAGCTGCCTTTATATTCGTGGTTCCCAGCAAAGACCAGAATGAGGCCTGCACTAACCTTCCTCAGATTTGCTATCCCATTCTCTGCTCACCCTGTGGCCTGTTCCTATTACTCAGAGCCCAGAATCCACTGACACCCGGGATTTGGTGCATACGTGTTCTGTTTACCACAAAAGATTTTCTTTCCTCCCCTTTGTTTGGTAACTTTTACCTTTCAGTCAACTCCTCGCATTAATGTATTGGACACTCTCTCTGCCAGGCCGTGGAGGATGCAGAGAAATAAGTCCTTGCCATCAGGAAGTTTGTGGCTTATTCACTCAGTCACTTTTAATTCTGAAACAACCAGGGCCCCCCATCGTGGTTGGCTCTGGTCCCCAGATAGCAGAGAAAGCATGCACTTGGACTGAAGCCCTGTTAGTAGACTGAGATGATAGCTCGTGATAGCAGCTGAGCAATGGAGAGAACTGAAAATGGTCGCTCCCAGCACCTTGATCTGGAAGTGACTGGAGCAGATCTTCTCAATAGCTAAGGGACAGACTCAGAAGTGTTTATCATTCAAATGGCACATTCATCTACCCTTTGGCCAGCACTTTGTGCCATATGCAGGTGTCCCTACTCTAAGCCAACCTCCTGTTGCCTCACTGCTGGAAGAAGTCTCTTACACATAATGCAGCAGAGCTCTGAACCCTGACCTCATTTGTTCAGACTTGTACAAATGTGCACACACATGTGCAGCTTGTCACCTCTGACAGGAAGTTAATGGTGACAGTCTAGATAACAGACTTACATTTTACTTTTAACACATGCTGTTTGTTTACTGCGGAGCACGTGGAATTTTTGCCTACAACTGATTTTTGAGGAGCATGCAGAATTAGAAAAACACTTACTATAAAACACTGAACAAGACGGTAATTCAACATTTTCGTCTAATATTTCAGAGTAACTTCAGGATATGAGCATCTGTTTCTCTAGGTTTTTGTTTTTGTTTTTTCCCCAAAATGAAATATGTTGATAAGGCATTTTCTTCCCAGGGAGCTCCTAAAGTATTTACAAACATCTTATTAAACCTAAATTCCTCAAGGTAGTTAAGCCACATGTATAACATACTACATTGGTTTTTATAAACATTTCCGCTACAGTCAGGAGGGGGAAATTAAGAGATGAGTATCAAAGGCCACAGCTTCCAAAAGATCCTGGGCAAGACCCAGTCTCCTGGTTTCTCGACTGAATAGATGATTCACTTCATGAACGGGAACACACGCACACAACTTAGTGAAATTAAGCTAAAATTGAGAAGCCAGCATAAGCCTCACGTCCAGCTAACCCAGCAGCTCCAGATCTTCTGTCCAGGAAGAGCGGACAAGTGAGCTGGAGAGATAGGATATACCTGTGTGTAAATTTAAGTAACCGTAGAAGGCACTAGTACAAAGAGATTTTGTAAGGCTGTAAGTGATGGATTGCTGGATTCCTGGCAGAGACACTCAAGTTTGGTAGATCACAGGAGGGAGAGCTGGAGATGTGGAATAGCCTCTTACCATCCCAGGTGAAAATGCATTACAATTTCAGCAGCTTTACAGTTTTGTCACTGTGTGATTTGATTCTCTACCGGTCACCTGGGAATTAAGCATGGACTGAGGTTCGTCTTGTAAGCATTTCAAAGGCAGTCATAGTGCCGGTGAGAGAGGAATGTCTATGTGTGAGTAGTATCAAGTTGAGGGAAGGCTTGCAGGGAGGGCCAGAGAAGGAAGTATGAGAGAGGGGAGGGAACGGGAAGGAAGAGCTCTTTTCTGTGGATTAATCTAAACTGAAATGAATGCTGAATCTTTGTCTTGGTTTTGCCATTTATAAAATGAGATTTACATACATTATGCAGGAGTGTGAAATCAGGCCATTTGTGGCTTACATTCTTTGAAGAGTCTTAGCTTGTTCATTCACTCATTTGCCGGGAACCATGCTTGCATCTGTAAAATGGAAATAATAGTGACTCTTCTAACATAGGGTTGTTGTAGGAATGTAGCAAGAGAGGGTGTGCAAAATCTTGATAATTTCAAGTTGCTTTATACAGCATCATGAAGTACTATAGACTTATGCTATCAGAAAAAGATGTTAAAGTACATTGGAAAGGAGTTCAATATAGTGAGATTTTCATCTTTATACAAACAGTATATTTCCCCATTTATACAAACAGTAACTCATGTCCCATGGATGAGGACGTAGTGTGTAATGTGGGTCTGTGGTGCAACGTAGGCTTTGAGGACAATTGGGTCCTCGAAGTTACTCTGATTGCCAAATTTTAGGTAACATTCTCCAATAATTTTGGTTCCATGGTTGGTAGCACAGCACAAAGGTACTTTTTTTTTTTTTTTAAAGATTTTATTTATTTATTTGACAGAGACAGCCAGCGAGAGAGGGAACAGAAGCAGGGGGAGTGGGAGAGGAAGAAGCAGGCTCCCAGCGGAGCAGGGAGCCCGATGCGGGGCTCAATCCCAGGATGCTGGGATCATGACCTGTGCCGAAGGCAGGCGCCCAAAGATTGAGCCACTCAGGTGCCCCAAAGGTACATGGTTTTTATACCAGTGGAGTCCCTTTTAAAAAATATGTAATTGCAGCATCTCTTTAAAAACGGGTAAATATGATGAATAGGGAAGAAAACCTTCTCTCCATTGTGGTAAGGTCTTTTGTTGATCCTAGCAGGGCCTTGAGAAAGCTGTTTGGTGTCTTTCCCTTTTTATTTGTGTGAGAGGGGAGGTGCAGACATTTACTTCCCCCTCCCTGTCTCAGAAGCCAAAATTATCACAGCTTTTATGAGGAGATACACAACCTGGTGAAGTTTTAGTGAGGAAACTCACCTGTTATAATTTCCTAAACAAAATAGTTTTTGCTTTTCTACTTGGAAAATCTGGCTTTTTAGCACAAGAATGTTCTGGACTGCAAACTGGAGCTGAAAGAGATTGTTAAATTCATAGGGCCTTGAGGAATTTGTGTACTGTCTCTGGGCCTTTGCTCTCTAGGTACAGTAAGGGGCTATCGGACCAGGTGATTTTTAGGTTTCCTTTTTTTTTTTCAAATAATTTTTATTTTGTTATATTAGTCACCATACAGTACATCCCCAGTTTTTAGGTTTCCTTCTAACTCTGACCTTCTGGGCATGTCTCTGATTTACTTAGTACATGCTTTTCTTTTCTCAATCTTCAGGACCCTGGAGAGCAACCCAGCCGCCTTCTCTTCACAGGGCCCTTTCTGTAGTATAGATTAGCAGAGGGTTTGCAATGACCTGAATTGATACATGGGTTGACCTTACAGCATGCTGCTGGTGAGCAAAGACTAGTAACCGTAAATGCCCAATCTTTCTTTCTCACTTGTCTCTCCTCTTGCTGGAGTAGGTGCTGCATATGCATTATTAGGTACTAAGGGATGTTGGCTTCTTGTTCTCTCTCATCTTGTGCTTTTTATTTCTTTGAGGGTTCTGCCCCAGGCATGTGACAATGGACAGCCTTTTGGGAGTGCTGGCTGACCTGGCGGTGAGGGCCTTGGTAGATCGATGACCTACAAGATAGAACAGTGCACCATAGCCTGCAGATGATGTATAGTTGCGCTGTTGAAAAACATTTCTTCTCAACACTGAAGGAAGGAAAAACCTTTGCTGCCATGCTATAGAGAATTAATGGGCGAGACTGGATCTAAAGATCCAGGTGGCCAATGTTGTAGGTTCTTTGGCAAAGTGGAGAGTAGCTACTTAATTGTTAGGCAGCCTAGACATTAGAGTATTGAATAGCTCATTCTGACTGAGCCTCTCTCATTTCTACCCATGCTGTGTACCCTGTGGCTTATTCATTCCAACCTCGTTAGGTAGGTTCCACATTTGACTTTGCCTTGTCTTTTAATGACATCAGTAGCAGACCTGTTTCTAATTTTGTCTTTTCGAGAACCTTCATCTTTTCCTCTTGTTCCCTAGAGGGCTTAATGAATTGCACTCCGGTGTTTTTAGATTTGTAAATGGAGAAGACTACAAAGGAATACAATATAGTCTATCCTTTATTTGACTTGTTGGCTACCTGAGGCCATGAGTAGATTGACAAGAAGGCACTTTATTGCATGTATGGGATCCAAGATGTATCCGAATAGAGAGGAAAACAGCACTGCATTTTCAACTCTAGTGATTACATCTACATGCCTTCAGATACATCCTGAGTTGTCATTGTATTGCACGGACAGGGGTCTACACCAGGTAAATGGAAGGGGAAATAGGCTGCAAGAGAAATAAATTTGTTCTTGTTGGAAACCTATCCATGCTTGCATCTTTATTGTTACAATTTCATTGTCTCTTTGAAGGAAATGCACAGTTATTTTTTAAAAAGGAAAGCAAGGAGAGAAAAGTCAAACCAGAACAATACATGTGATGGAAGGAATCTTGTCTTTCTAAAGAATACATTTATATATTGTCTCTGTTCCTGTTATGATTCACTTGTTGGAATAGAGCATTGGGGAATAGAAAATGCATGAGCCATGAGGACTTTTTAATTGGAACAAAAATTCCAAATACCGCATTCGTTTTTTAGTTAGACCAGGGGTACTAATGTGGTCATTGAATAGATTTCCTACACCATTGTAAAGAAATAACTCTTTCTGGAAACCCAAAGTAGCCAGAGTGGTTGGATACAAAGAAACAGATGTATAGTTGTACCTATTTGGTTGCTTTTTTTTTTTTTCCTCTTTTTTTTGGGGGTATGGCAGGGGTGGCAATGTGAGGACGAGGAAGCCATTGTTTGCCCTGCTCTAACCCTAAATTCAGTTGACGTTTGTCCCTCAGCTTGTCCTTCTTAATTTCTTGTATTTATCTCAGCAGAAGTTCCAGAGCCACTAAGCCATCTGGTTGGTTAATGTGTCTGGGCCCTCACTGGAGGGTTTTCCCCAGGCAGTTAGAATAGAAATAGTTCCCCTTGTCTTTAAAAGGCCCGTGTAATGCTGTTGTCGGCCACTCTTCATCAGGAATGTCAGGTTGCATCTTTACTCATTAGAGTCTATTAATCTGAGAGTATCACTTTCCTGGTAACAAATTTCACACACAGGAAGTTCCATGCTTGGAGTTGGGGCCATCAACTGGCTTCTTTGAGACACTCAGCATGCCTGTCTTAACTGGAATGGAATTTTATTTCCGCTGGAGGTAAAGGGCTCCAGGCCGTGACATCCAGGTACGTTCTCAGCATAGCACTTGACTCACTCATTCACTCCATGCATTTTTGCTAATACCTACTCTCCAGGTCTTATGCTGTCTTTGAAGCACAGGCAAGGAAGGAGCTGGGGAATATAGGATTCCGATTTCTTGAATTGTTTGACCTTTTTTTTTTTTAAAGATTTTATTTATTCGACAGAGAGAGAGACAGCCAGCGAGAGAGGGAACACAAGCAGGGGGAGTGGGAGAGGAAGAAGCAGGCTCCCAGCAGAGGAGCCTGATGTGGGGCTTGATCCCATAATGCCGGGATCACGCCCTGAGCCGAAGGCAGACGCTTAACCGCTGTGCCACCCAGGCGCCCGGAATTGTTTGACATTTTAGCCTCAGAGGCCCAGCACCATGCTGGGGGAAGCTCAGACTTCTTGCTTAGTCATTAGGGAGTTGAGGTCAGTGTTTTGCATTTCTTTAGAGATGATTCCTCTAATCGCTGGATCTGCACTGTAGCCCTCTGAAGTAGATCCTATTGCATCTTCTAGGGGACTTGGGAGGTGCTGAGAAGGGGCTCATCCAGGAGTATATAGTAAGTCTATGCAGGCTGTAACCAGCATGCAGAGGTCTGTCCTTATTTCTTGAAGGAGGTTATTCTCCACCAATCATTCCATTTTTTCCCTCTTTTTTATTTTTTTTTTAACACCCTCATGTGACAAGAGAACACTTGTAACTTCTCACGGAAAAAGTACGATGTATTCCATTTATAAACTGAAGAAAACAAAGGCCAAGTTACATGTGCTACTTTCTTTTTTTTTTTTTTTTTTAAAGATTTTATTTATTTATTCGACATAGATAGAGACAGCCAGCGAGAGAGGGAACACAAGCAGGGGGAGTGGGAGAGGAAGAAGCAGGCTCATAGCGGAGGAGCCTGATGTGGGGCTCAATCCCACAACGCCGGGATCACGCCCTGAGCCGAAGGCAGACGCTTAACCGCTGTGCCACCCAGGCGCCCCTATATGTGCTACTTTCTAAGATGGGGATGCTAATCACCTCATGGGGCCATTTCCCTGTGGCATCAAAATCTCCCTGGTTGTGCATTCCAACCACTGTTGGTCTTCAGACTCTCGATGGCTTCTGTCGTATTGTTTTTAGACTCTCCTTCCTTCCTGGAATCTGAATGTTGATAGGCAGGTTCATGGTCTCAGTACCACCGAGAGCATATCGGGTCAGGCCTTCGAATGGCCCGTCATTCTCGTGTGATTCGTATGGCTTTCATGTACCTCCGTGCTGATGTGTAATGGCCAAGGACCTAATCTTAAATCATGACTGACTGCAAATGAACCATTTGGCCATTTCTTCAACTGTGTGAGACATGAATTACAGTAGTCTCCAGTGTTACATGGGTGGTTTTATACTGTTTTAATACAAATTCTGATATTCACCCTTTCAAGGTGATAAACTCTGTGTTCTTTAAGGTGACTTTGCAATCACAAGGCCTCATTAAAACCTACTGGCAGTGAAATAGAGTTGGGGTTGGGGCATCCCCATTAGGAGGACATGGGTCATTATTGCTATTTTTATTGGTATCTAATTAGATACATACTAGAGCCTGCAGGAGCTAATAAGAACGAGGTGCAGGAAGTAGTGAGCCCTTTAAATTCAGAGTAATTTTCACTGGTAACAATTTTTCATAGACATTAGGGCGATACATCAGGACTTCACTTTGCAAACCTGATTACCAACTTCCCTTCCCACCCCAACATGTAGGTAAGTGCATTTAGTGGCCTCCTGTAAGTTTTGGGATTAAGGTCCCAATCCTTCATAGAGTTTTGAAAAATTTTGGTCTGGTCCAAGTTTCCTTCTTCAGTTTCCTCTTGCACTGCTTTTCCTGCTTCTCTGATCTCAAGTTCTTTCAGTTCAGTTCAGAGGAGTTTTTGATCATTTCACTGATGTCTGCTTTTCCCACCGTCCGTAAGCACCCTGAGAACTCACCACTGTATCCCCAATGCATATGGTAAAGCTGTCATTGTAATAGGTAGTCAACAGATACTCGTGAATACCTGAATGAATGAATGAATGAATGAATGAATGAATAAATGGAAGAGTACTGGTTTAGGAGTCTGTATTTGTGGCTTCTGACCTGTGATCATAACCTTCTAGATGGTTCCATTAATTGAGCCTCCTTGTTCTTTGCCTCTGTCTCCTTTCTGGACCGAATGGGCATCATTTCTACCCAGTCTGTACAGGGTTATAGGGAAGATCCAATGGAATGTGTGCTGTAAATTTCGATGTGCTTTCTAAACATTAGGTGCAAGGAGTGGTGACGATGAAATAATCCTAGTATTTCTACTTTGAACTTCTGAGGATTATTCTTTCCTTGAGGAAGGCAGTTAATCTATAAAAAGCTTTTGGTGATTTCCTGGTCTGATTCACAGCACAAGGTGAACCATGCCTCACTCTCAAGTCGAATTTACATGTGTCCTGTGTCCACAGGAGCTTTGGCAGCCATGAATGAGTGTGGGTGATCTACACATGGAATATGAACATAAACCCATCACAGGCAGGATTAAGGGCCAGTGTGCCCCCTCTGCTGGAGAGCAAACATATTGGGTGGTGCATGTTCTGGTCCTGTAAGGTAGCTATATCACCAGTATAAAATTCTGTGGTCTGCTTCTTGAAACTGCATTAGTTGCTCACAGTAAGGGCCTCCTATCAAGGCCATTAAATTAAGCCCCGTGGGCAAGGTTTTGTATATGTATATATATATATATTTTAATGAGCATTGCATGCAATTTTGGTGTAGCCTTATTGTGAAGCTCAATGGATTTTTCTTTAATTTTTTGAGACCATAAAAGGTGCTTGCCAGATTCACAAAATAAAATGTGTATAAGAAGCTATGAGGACAGAAATTCTAGGGAACTATGTGAAGGGTGGGATGGAAATTTACAATATAGGTATTTTTTAGCTTTCTATGATGGAATAATTTATCAGTGCCTTTCCTATGTAATTCTATGTTACAGTACTGAATAACAAAAACGGAGAGGTGAAAGCTATTTAAAACCATATAAGGGTTATCACCTTACTCTTAATTCCATTGTGCAGAGGTGATCATTAACAGTTGTATTTCCATTCTTTAGGTTTTTTTCTTTGCATATACAAGCACCTTTCCCCTGAATGAGGAGCTGGGCACTTATCCTTCCTCAGCTGCTTTCTCATTTAACAGAACAAAGCCTTGCCACATCATTGGTGTGGAGAGGGAACATATTCAGGAGGGACGAGGGCTGTTTTGTTACTTGTAGGATACTCTGAACAGTATGTGCCTTGGCAGTATACGTAGCGGTATTCACCTGCAGACCTGTAGCTGCCTGCTTTGGGCTCTACACAACAGTGACCATAGAAACAGGGCAGGGAGCCAAGAGCCCCTGCCCTTGATCAGCATGTTTTGTCTCAGCTGTGCACCTAGGGGAGACTATGGCAATTAGCCTCTGCTGAGATGGGGGTTGCAAGATTGAAGGGGGTATGTGATGAGGGTCAGATGCTTGGAGCGTGGGCATAATGCTAACTGTTGTTTGTGTGGCTGAAGTGGAGCCCATGCTGTCCCGGGTCAGGCATTATGTGAATGCAATGAGAGAAAGTATAGTGGTTAAGATCACAAGCTTTTGGAGTTGGACAACCTTGGATTTCAACTTCCGCTGTGACACGAGTTGAAGGATTTTTGGCAAAGTTAATTAACTTTCCTGAGCCTCAGTCCTAAGATAAAGATAACGCCTCCCTCACTGGATAACTAGTATTAAATAGGACCGCATACATGTTTTGGACATTGCTGGCTGCAAATAACAGTGGCTTAAACTGTAAGGATAGATAATGGTCACTTAAAGAAGTTGAGATGAGGCAGTGCCTGGGAGGAGTTTGTGCTCTGGTCATCTGGGACCAATGCATCCTTTATATCTTTCTACTCTTTTACCCTCAGCATTGTCTCTAGATGCTTTCCACTGGCAAAGGGGGAAAGGGTTGCTACAATTCTCATAGACTAACCATTCTTCCTTCCATGGTGCTGGCACATTGTTCCAACAAAACTGAGATACTTGGAGCAAAGAGGGGGAAATGGTTCTTGGGCAGGCTGTCAGCAGTGTGGCCGTAGCACATCAGTAGTTGAGCACTGTGCCTGGTAAGAGTTCAAGACATACCCCCATGGTCCTTGCTGATTCTGGATTTGATAGTGATGGTTCCTCCACATCTGAGCAGAGCAGAAGTGAATAGGACAGATCCAAGGAGGTGATATCAGTATCTGGTGAATCAGTAGTCCTTTATATACCCAGCTGTTTCTGCCCTCAGGCCATCTTTAAGGCTGTGATCAAACAGGAGAAAGAATGATTGGCTCTAAGTGGCCACTGTGGCTCCTGCCTTGAGTCCATCAACCCTGGTGGCCAGGGCAGCTCCTGTTAGGCCTTTGCTCTGGCAAACCTGACTTGTGCCTGTTGCTGCAGCCCCTTCCCCATGAAGTGCCATGGCAGACCCATCGAAGCCAGTGCCTGATGGTAGCTACTACCAAGGTCTTCCTTTCCCTTCCTCACTTGCTCATGCTTCTAGCTCTTGCGCTCTTGGCCCACTGATCCTGGCTTCTGATGCCTGCTGCTTTACACATATAGTTTGGCAATTGATTCAGTTTTCTTCTGTTTACTGACCTCAGAGCTTCAGGGCACCCCTGTCAGCGCCACTGCAGGGCATATTCCTCTGGCAGGATAGCTCTTCCTGCCCTCAGGGGAGATCCCGACCTTGGCTTTCGCTGATTCCCTGATGCTGACTCCTTCCTGTACTTGCATCTTGTTTCCTTGCTATACTGAAGTGGCAGATGGGATCCCCAGCTTGGTGGGGATGCTGCTTACCTCGCTGGAGTTCGAGCCAGGCAGCAGTGGAATTGGCATTTGCAGATGGGTCTAGGGTTTTCACTCGGAGTAACTCTGAAATCAGGATTCCAGATTTCAGTGGAGAATAAAATACAACCTTGACAGAATCCGTGAAGCTGTTCAACATACAAATTATGTGACTGAGCTTTTCCCTAAAGCTCATCCTTGCTAAGTGTTGTGTGAAAAAGGTGATCCAGTATTTGCAAGAAGAGCAATCATGAGGCTTACCTAAACTGTCACCTTCAGAGGGAGTGTGCTTAGGGATTGGCTCCCGTCATCTGTCAAGGGGGAGACAGTGGGATGGTGGAAGAAGCCTTGGAGTCTGGGCAGAGTATCTTCCATTTGCTTTTCCAGAAACCATCTCTCTTGCATCAGCACGTTTCTTCATGTAGATTCTTTGAGTTTTCTCAGCAGCAAGAACAGGCAGGAGGTGAGGGAGAGGGAGGAGAGAATAGGGTCCTCCCTAGCTCTTTCTCTATGGGGTCACCTTGGGCTGACTGAGTGTCTTGACTGAAAGCTACAGGCCCTATCAGATGGCCCTTTTTGGGTTCCCTGCCTTTTCATGCCCAGGGAAGAGATTCCCTAGTTGCCTTTTCATAAACTCTGTGGTAGTACACCATCCCTTGTGGTTTATCTACTCTCTGTTCATCCTTCTATAAGTAATCGATTTGTCACATTCTCTGCAAATTGCCAAACCTCTGTATTTCCCACAGAGACCCTGATTGTTACAGGTTCAAAGTCAGAGACCCTGGATCACACTATGGCTTCACTACTTCGTAGCTGTGTGTCCTTGGGCAAGTTTCTTAACCTCTTGGCATCCTGGGTTGCTCATCCGTAAAAGTGAGGTGCCAGTTATCCTTCCAGTTCAGCAGGAAGGAAGAGTGTAAAAGGTACATGGTGAGGTGTGTGCACTGATTTGCTGGGAGTTTGGGGAAAGCAGAAAGCTTTGAGGATGGAGCATGGAGGTCTCCACAGGGGCTCTGCACCCTCACCCGATCCTCCAGCATGGTTAGGGAGAGACATATCTGACCCAACAGATGACCCTTTGAAGCTGAGCCTGTAAGACCTCCTCTTCCGTTCATCTCAGCCTAGAATTCCCACTCTTAGAGAATACAGATGAGATCCCCTCCTATTACAAATGGTTTAGTGATGACATTAGCCTCTGTAAGACGCGCTCTCAGATTAGGCCTTTGGAAAACCTAATTATGTGGTCCGAAAAGAGGAAATTGTCAAAATGGTGTTAAGAGACATAGATGAAAAAGCCGATCCTTTGGCTTTTGTTTTTTGCTATTCAGAGTGCAGTATTGGCAAGAGTAAATCCTGTTACTTGCCTCCATGATAACCTGACACTGGTTGCTAAAAAAAAAAATGGCAGTGACATTTATATTGGAAATTGCTTGGGAAGGTCTTGTGCCTGAGCTTTGAGAGGGACGTGGCTCTGACTCTCGCCAATGAGTGTTAATCAGGTCAGTCATCTCCTCTTCTCTTGTCTCTGAAGGACTTCCACCATGTGAAATCATCTTGATCTTTACCTGTTCACAGTTTGATGGTGTCTCATTTTCCTGATCCATAGCTCTGATCTCCAGTGAATAGTGTTAGCAACTTCAGCTTGTCTTATTTTAATGCTGTGTCCCCAGCAGCTGGCTGGATGCTTGCTTGAGCATTTGCTGAATCAAGTGGATTAACAAACCAGGGAAGGAATCCTTTGCCTAAGTGGCTGTGTTGGACAGGAGAGAGAATTCCAGGCCTTTAAAGAGCTGATGTCTAGTATTCTTCCCACAGCACTAAAGAGCTTGGCATGAATCCACAATTGCAAGATATGAAATGCTTAGGGCCCTAACAGAAGCAGTGACACAGGTCAACTGTTAGAGGATTTGAATATGGGAAAATTGACTTCCGGGGAAACGAGGAAGGTAGAATGCGGGATGGTTTGAGTGAGGTTTTAGATTAGAGCCTGACTGCTGTGTTCATGTCCAGATTCCCTGTTTCCACTGGTTTCCCTTTGCCTCCTTCAGTTGGGTCACAGTTTTCTTATTTGTTTAAAAAAAAAAAAAAATCCTACATTGGGTGTTCAATTGTAGTAACAGAGTATATAGATGTATGTTTGGCACGTAATAAGCACTTAGTCATTGTTGATTTTTATTACCGGTGGTACTGCTAACAGTAGTGAAAGGAGGAGGAAGACAATTTGAAACAAAAATCATTGAATGCTAGCTGGTAGATGGGAAGACTTGGCTCCTAGCTCTTAGTCTGCTACTCAACTTTGTAACCTTCAAATACTTCCCTTCTCTTGGCATCATGCCTGCAAAGTGGAGACTTTGAATCTGATGCTCCCTGGGTGGTCTCAGACTATGAGTATGTGCTTAGAACCTAGGTCTTAAGGATGGACAGTATTTGTTAGCACAGTGTGTGTGTGTGTGTGTCTAATTTTTGTTATTTTCATTTTTTCTAATGCTGTAAGGTTATTTAACAGAAAAGAAAAGCATGTTTCTTGTGCCCCCTTGTGCCCAGAGCACATACAGCTTTTGGTACCAAATAGGTTCTCAAATACCCATTGGTTGGTTGGCTGACTAGGTTGGGTGTTAGGGGGTTAGAGTCCAAAGGGATCCAGAAGAGCAAGGAAAAGGTGAAGGATCGTTTCATTCCTTAATTTTGGGATTGTCAGTACACATTGAGGTCATCCTCCCCCATGTATACTTTAGGTAAAAAAGGGAAATGGAGGGCAGAAGGTAAGAAAAAGTAGAAAAGGACAAATATTTCCCAGATGTCTACTTTGTGTTAGGAGCTTACATAGAACATCTCATTAGATGTTCAGAAGGAGCCTGTGAGATGTGGGAGAGATGTTTTTCGGATCTCTTCATTTTCATTTTGACCACAAAGAGGTAGGCTCAGGGAGGGCTAATTTCTAGGTCTGAGAAATAGAAGGCAGGTTTGAGGTGAATTGAAACCCAGTCCTGTACGGCTCCAAATCCATCCTATGCTCCTCCTTTGTGAGGTGATTACTCCACATCTCTTCCTCATACCCTTGACACTTAGTCCTCTCCCTCACACATTCCTGATGAACCTGCCTCCTGTCTGACCCAGAAAGTAAACAATCAGAACAGAACCTTACTGGCTCCCCCTCACCACCCCTGCTGACCTGTCTGCTTCTGTATCAATGGGCTCTGCGTTCCCTGTTACTGTGCGTACTTGCCATGTTCTTATGTAGGGCCATTTCCCTTCCTTTGCAGAGATTCCCTTGATTGGGATGTCTCTTCAACCATTTTGTCTGGTAGCGTCAGTTCTTCCCCTCAACAGGACTCTCAAGCAGCATTAATATGTTCTATAAATCCATCATACATAAATAAAAACCTTTCCTCAGTCGCATACCCTTTTCCAGCTGATGGGCCCCATCTCTCTCCTTATCTCTATAATAAAATCTCTAGAAAAGCTTGTAAATGCTGTGTCTTCACTTCCTCCCCTCCCATTTTCTTTTGAATCCGTCCTAGTCAGGTTTTTTCCCACCCTGTCATGGCCCAAAGAAACATTAAAGTTACCAAAAACTTCCGTGTTGTCAATTCCAAGGGTCATTCTTTGTCTTCATCTTATTTGGCCTGTCAGCTGCATTTGACACGATTTGTTACTCTCTCCTTGAAAATTATCCTTCCCTGGATTATTGGGCCATCAATTGAAGTAATCTTTTCCTTTGTGTCACACTATAACTATAATCTATTAGCAGATTCGGTTAATCTTCATAATATATCTAGAATCTGACCACTTTTCACCACTTATACAATGACCAGCCTGCTCCAAACCACTATCCACTGTTACTTGTGTTGTTAAAATAGTCTGAAACAGGTTTCCCTGATTCCACTTTGACTAGGTCCCTGTTCCGAGTCTTTTCTCACCTCCTTGGCCTGAGTGCTCATTTAAATTAGGTCCTGAAAGTCCTTTACTCAAAACTCTCCAAACCTTTTCCCATCTCGCTTAAAGTGAAAGATGGAGTCCGTCGCATGGCTTAAAAGTCCAAGGTGCTCTAACTCTTTGCGGCTTCTCCATTCTCCTCCCTCACAGTCTTCCCTGCTTCCTGTGCTCCAGTCACATCTGAGTCCTTGATTTTGCTTTAACATTTCACACATACTCCTGCCCTACGGCCTTTGCATTTGTTGTGCTGCCCAGTATACTTTCTTTGTACCTGCTCCTGACTTGCTTCCTCACTTCCTTAAAGTATTCAAATGCTGTCTCATCAATGAAACAATCTAAAGTAGAAACTCTCCCACTACGTTGTTCACTCTTCACTTTCCTCTGTTTTATCTTCTTCACATTTGTCACTTTCTGTATTTATTAGATTAAGTGTTTGTACCTTCCCCCAAAATGGCAGGGATTTCCCCATACCCGTGTCTTTAGAACTCAGCACAGTGCCTAGCCCATACTAGGAACTATCTGTTGAAGGAAAGAATGAATGACCACAAAATATCGCTTCTTTCGTATCTTATATGACACACTGTGGAGCTCTTTGAGTTAAATGTACATTTGCTTAAAAAAAAAATTCAAGCAGATGTTTGACTTTTCTGAGCCACCAAATGGATAAGAAGTGGGGTTACTTGGGCAGAGAGGCCTGCAGGGCCAAAAGGATGGGTCCGAGGATGTTTTGCAGTAGGTACAAAACAGATGATTGCCGCCGTGGTTGGAAGTGCTGCTGGGTCTCTTTATTACTTGGGAACTGATGAGTGATGGGGAGTCAAGTGAAGCAGATGGGGTGGAGTGGAGGGCATCGTTGAGAAAAGGTACTAAGAGCTACCATCTTTTGAACAGATACTGCAGCCAGTCTACATGATGTTACAAGTATTTTATTTCAATATCCCCTAGGAGACATCTATCACCTCTTAATTTTGCGAGAGATTAAATGATTCTGCCAAACTATACTAGCTCAGGGAATTAGAACAGGACGTTATGGCACTAAAATCTCATTGGTGGGGAGGGAAAGGTGAGGCATAAGGAAGTAGCCCTAGGGTTCTCTTCAGATCTTAGGTTCTAATATACAGCTATATGTCTGGAATATTTAGAATCAAATGGTAAGTTTTCCAAAAAGTATTTGTCAGGTCCTTCCCCCACCTCCTTTTGAACCAGTATGCTGCTATGGGGGATATGGAATTAACTACATATTATATCCTCCAAGAAGCATTCATTGACATGATTATTGTTCATTTATTATCTGTTTTGTGTTAGGTCCCATACTACTTTCTGGAGATTGAGGTAATGATGATGATGATAAGAACATGAAATTCTTACTATATGCTGAGTGCTGTTCTAAGTGCTTTAAATGTGTTCTCTTAATTCTCACAAGAACTCTTAATTCTCACAAGAACCATATGAAGTAGGGAGTGTTATCTACTTTTTTTTCAGATGAGAACTAGAAAACAGTGGTGATATAACTTATATGCTGAAGATTATATGACTAGTAAGAGGCAGAGTCATGTTCTAAATCCAGTTAATTTAGTTAAGAATAAAGTCCTAACCATCTATACTGAAGAGAAGGTTCAAGTTCTTAAGGATTCCAGGGCATAGTTGGGAGATAGGCCGGTGCAAATAAACGAGTCCTATACCAGTGTGGTAGGTGCTACCATTGTGGGCAAGGATGCTATGAGACTATAGAGGCGGTGCTATTAATTTTGTTTAGGGACGGGGCTTAGGAGGAAGGATAAAGAAAAGCTTCCCTCATGTCTTGATCTAGAAGAATGGTGATTACCTACATCTGAATCTCTCCACCTTCTTTCCAAAAACAAAGGTCAAGGAGAACAAATAAAAGTATACATAACCACATTGTCAATATAATTGGAGGCAGAGAGTAATGTAAATTTCAACATGTCCAAAAATAACATCTTATAAAATGGATGTAAAACAGCAGAGGCATATAAATATAAAATATTTCAGCTGATACAAACTCTTAAAAAAAAAAAAAACCCAAAAACAGAAAACAAACCCAAACTCAGAGTAGAAAAAATACAATATTCCAGCCTGAATCAAATGTCTTTTAACAAATCTTTAGGGATAAGAAAATCCACTTCTTTTTTTTTTTTTTTTTTTAAAGACTTTATTTATTTATTCGACAGAGATAGAGACAGCCAGTGAGAGAGGGAACACAAGCAGGGGGAGTGGGAGAGGAAGAAGCAGGCTCATAGCAGAAGAGCCTGATATGGGGCTCGATCCCATAACGCCAGGATCATGCCCTGAGCTGAAGGCAGGTGCTTAACCGCTGTGCCACCCAGGCGTCCCAAGAAAATCCACTTCTAACCAGTAATTCAGACTGGAAGTGTACCAAAAAAAAAAAAAAAAAAAAAAGGTAAAACATAAGTTGACTAATACAGGAACAGAATGAAATAGTATCATTTTAGAAATGAAGATACAATTACAAAAACCCCAGTGGAGAAGTTCACCTGAAAGAGCTATAAGGGACATTAAGGAAATGTGTTAAAATCACAAAATGAATATGTAATAAAAATAAAAATGACCAGAAAGAAAATGGTCAACAGAGTTAGGTAAAGATGATCCAACATACATATAATTGAAATCCCTGAAGAAAAATGATAGAATATCAAATAGAATATTTAAAACTAATAGAAGAGAGGCAAAATGATCATGAAAAAACTAATTGGAGGACTCAGTTCTCAACTGCAAAATTTACTACAAAACGCAATCAAAATAGTGTGGTATTGGCATAAGATAGACTTATCGATTAATGGAACAAAGATCCTAAACAGACCCTCACCTCTATCATCAACTGATTTTCGAAAAGGGTGCCCGTACCATTCAATGAGGAAAGGGCAGTTTTTCAAGACATGCTGCTGCAAAAACAGGGTATCTACTTGCAAAGGAATGAATTTGGACTCTTTCATGTCATCTGAAAATTAACTCAAAATGGATCAAAGACCTTACAGGTAAGAGCTAAAACCTATAAAACTATAAGAAAAAAAATAGGGAAAAATCCTTATGTGAATTTTGACAATGATTTCTTGGCTATAACACCTACAAGCCTGGCAATAAAAAAAAAAATCAATTGGACTCAAGATTAAAAACTTTTGTGCATGGGGCACCTGAGTGGCTTAGTCAGTTAAGTATTCAGCTCTTGTTTTTGGCTCAGGGCATTATCTCATGAGTCCTGAGACGGAGCCCTGCATTGGTCTTTAAACTCAGTCGGGAGCCTAATTGAAGATTCTCTCCCCCGGCCCCTCCCCACCACTCACGTGTGCACGCGCGCGCTCTCTCTCAAATCTTTAAAAATACAAAACAAAAAACAAAACCTTATGTGCATCAAAGATGGAAAGGGAGAAAAATATTTGTAAATCCTATGTCTAGTAAAAAATATTCAGAATAAAGAACTACAACTCTACAACAAACAGCTCAATTCAAAAATGGGCAAAGAATTTGAATAGACATTTCTCCAAAGAAGATACACAAATGGCCAATTAGAATGTGCAAAAATGCCAACATCCTTCAAGAATATACAACTCAGAATCACAGGATAGCACCTCATACCATTAGGACGGCTATGATTTAAAAAGGAAAGTAATGTTAGAATGTGGGGAAGTTAGAACCATTGTACATTGCCGGTGGGAATGTAAAATGGTGTAGCTGCTGTGGCAAAGTGTAGTCATGCTTCAAAAAACTGAAATGACCCCAGCAATTCTACTCACAGGTATATCCCCAAAGGAATCAAAGGCAGAGACTTGGACGGATGCTTTTATACCAGTGTTCAGTGTGACAATTTTCACAATAGTCAAAAGGCAGAAAGAACACAAATGTCCATTAACATATGGATAAACAAAACGTATATACAAGGGGAATATTATTCAGCTGTGAAAATGAATGCAGGTCTAGTGCGTGCTGCCACACGGATGAACCTTGAAGACCTTATGCTCGGTAAAATAAGCCAGACACAAACAAATGTTCTGTGATTCTACTTGTTTGAAATAGCTATAATAAATTCATGAAGACAAATTGGTTAGAGGTTAATGGGCTGAGCGGTAGAAGGAGGAGGAGTTACTGCCTAGTGCTTGCAGGGTTTCTGTTAGGTGTGACGGGAGAGCTTCGAAAATGGTGGTGGAGGGATAACATTGTGAATGTAATTAATACCACTGAATTATACACTTAAATAGTTAACAGGGCAAATTTTATGTTAACTATTTTACCAAAACTTAGTGAATAATGTACTATACCCCCTCAAACCATTGAGGTATGTATTTCAAATGGACAAATTGTATGTGAATTCTATTTAAAAATTACAAAATGCAAGACATCAAAATCTAAATCTGCATACTGAGCGGGCCCGTCACGAATCTGGGAAAATTGACCCGCAAAGCCAACGCTGAGCTATATCCTAGTAAAACTATTAAATTTTAAATAAAACTATTCTCATGACTTCAAGGCAAAAAGACTATCATTTACAAAGCAAAGAAATTCAGGTTGGCATCAGACATTTTGACAGCAACATAGAAGACAAGACAAAAGTTGCATTTTCAATAAAACTCGAGGAAAAATAGTATGAGAAAGACTTCCCAGTTTAACAGCTGAGTTCAGAGTCTGTGTTTAATAATGGCCAGATAAGTGCTAGGAAGGGGTCTCAAACCAAGGGACCAGAAGGATGGAAGCAAGAGAGTGCATGAAACTTCCAGGACTTGCAAATAGGTCGGTATGGCTGTCATCTCTGTAAAGTCCAGTGGAGACTGCTGAGGCCTTAGATTTAATCAAATAATTCATTTGTTCATTCACTTAATTGATACTTCTTGAGTATTAGTAATGCCCACTTACCTATGTGTTACTGAAAGAGTTGTGTGTAAGATCTATATGAAAAGAGGAGGGGGAAATCGTTCTTTCTGATGGCTGAGTAATATTCCATTGTATATATAGACCACATCTTCTTAATCCAGTCATCTGTTGAAGGGCATCTCGGCTCCTTCTACAATTTAGATTACCCAACATTTGCAGCAACATGGACGGGACTGGAGGAGATTATGCTACACTTAGCATAATAATAAGTCAAGCAGAGAAAGACAATTATCATACGGTTTCACTCATTTATGGAACATAAGAAATAGCAGGAAGATCCGTAGGGGAAGAAAGGGAAGAATGAAGGGGGGGGTAAACAGAAGGGGGAATGAACCATGAGAGACTATGGACTCTGGGAAACAAACTGAGGGCTTCAGAGGGGAGGGAGGTAGGGGACTGGGATAGGCTGGTGATGGGTATTAAGGAGGGCACATAGTGCATGGTGCACTGGGTGTTATATGCAAATAATCATGGAACATTACATCAAAAACTAAGGATGTACTGTATGGTGACTAACATAACATAAAAAATTATAAATAGGTTAAAGAGACTAGGGAATGCACAAATTTTCATTTATGCATGGAAATGGTTCATGGCATTTACTTGAGTGATGTTACTGTAAGCATCCACTTTCAATTGATAATGTGCATTTCAGCTTTTCCATTGACCTAGTATCGGAAGTACAGGTGAACAGTTATCTCACTTAAAAGCCAAGCCCGTATGTTCATTAGGAATCACACAATCATGGCAAGATGGCTGCGTCCAGCACCTGAGAAGACTGACGAAAGTGCAAGAATAATTGAAAACCACTCTTCTTGAGAGTACCTTCTGTGCCTGACACTGGTCTGGGTACTGGGGAAAATACTATGGCAAATAAGAGCTGGTTTTGCCTTTCACTTTGCCCACACATCCGTAAATTGCTGATAGCATTACAGGATGCAAGCGTGGGTAGGCACCAAGATGTGGGGAGAAGCTCACAAGTTTTATCTTACTATGCACTGGTGAGGGGGCCATCCAAAGACTTAGTGCCATTTTTCACCTGAGTGTAGAATTTTAACTTTCAGTGTCTCTTCCTATACACTTTCATGTTAAGACACTTAAGTTGTAAGTAACAGATATAAACTTGAATAATTATGGGCATGATTATAGAAATGTTACCAGAAGGAAGGGGATATAACTGGATTACTGGGAGGAGCTGGAAAACCAACATTCGGGCGGTGAAACACCTTTATATTTGAACCATTTCACATCAGTATTGGGCAACAGTTTTCAAAGCAATTACTTTACAGTATCTCATTGAGCCCCCAGAAAAGTAAGTCAAGCAGCTATCATTTTATGTAAAAGGTGAGGAAATAATCTCAGGCAGATGAAGTGAATTTTCCCACATGTAATGATTAAACCTAGAATTTAGAGTAGAAGCCTTCTGATGATTCTTGGACCTTTTCTTTTCCCATTAGTTGTCTTCAAAACATTCTTTTCTTACAAGTATGCCAGATGTTTTTCTATCCTTCATTTTGGTTCTGGAATTAAAGGACTCACCTGCGTGTCCTTACTAATAGGCTTATTTGAGACCTCTCTGAAAACTGGCTTAAATTTATACCATGTAATCTGAACGCGAAGGGGCCCCAGGGAAGGGGATAATTAAGGAGATTAGAGGGAGATCTCCGTTGTCTCAGTGATTTTCTTATTATCTTCCATGAAATGCCTTATCAGAAATAGGCCATTATAGTTTAAATGACGAGAGGAGTTTGAAAAGGGTTTGAAACTCCATCAGACACTTTCTGAGCTTGGAGTTGTAGCCTCATTGTTTTCCAAACTCCAATTTTTCCTTCACAATGAACAATAACTTTTTGATTAAACAGCTGGCAGTTACTATTGAATGCCTCACATTTAATAACAAAAGTCTTCCTTCAGAACAGGAAATTTTATCTAAATTGCTTTGCTCTTCTTCGGTGATTGTGAACTTCTAAAGTCTGACAGGACTGATAGCATGAAAAAATAAAAATTTCTCTCAAGAAGGTGATTACTTTTTAAAAGAAAGGGCCCCAAACTAAATGAATAATTCAGCGTACTTGCCGCAAAGCAGAAGTCAAGGCACATGAGTTGTCCTCTCTGTAAACATTATTAAAAAACAATCAAGTTTGTATTGACACATTTATATTGGGAAGACTATAGACAACCGCTGAGAGGAGAAAAGCGTGAGAGTACCACTTAGTCGAGGACCTGCTTCATTAGTTTTGGTCTTAATAGGAGCAACTGCCAGTACTCAGTGCTATGTGCCAAGCGCAGTGCTAAGTGCCCTATATGTTAGTACCCCAATGTGAGTCCTTCCTGCCCTCCTGCTGGCATTTTCCCTCGGCTGAAGCCAACTGGAATCAAAAGGGAGAGGGAGAGAGCCTATCCGTGTGCTTTGGCACAAAGCAAGGCAAAGAGGGGCAACGAGTGTATCTGGAGGGGGTAAATGGGGATATCCAGCTCACCTTAATTTATATTCATAGCATTTTCCACTATTTGAAATTAAAATGTTATTTGTTAATTGTTCATCTGCACTATAATGCAGGCTTCGGGAGACAAGGGATAGAATCTTGTCGAAATGTGAGTGCCTGCCTGTATATTATCTATCCTTCCATCATCTACATAACTATTAATGGGGCATGATCAGGAGAACTTTTACTTATTTATGGGCACTCCAAAAAGATGGGATGCTGAAGGAGTTTTCTTTATACTGCTTTCTTGTGTTTCCAATTAACTAGAAAAACCTCTAGAAACAGACCCACGGAGAAGTTCTGCGACTTTGCTGCTTAAGGGAATACACTATTCCAATAAGGCCTCCATCAGAGCTTATTTTCTATAGTGAGGTTAGGCTGGTACCTAGAAGTCTGATTTTATGAGGAGCCTAGGAATCTGTATTTTTGAGAAGCTTACTAGGCTATCGTGTCTACCCAGGTTTGGGAACTGCCTATGGACCACATTGGTGTTTTCCAAGGTCCTGAAGAAGTATAAAGGTCGAAAATACAGGTTCCTGTCTGCCTGAATCTTGGGAGTGCTAATGTTACGGGTCAGAGTTGGTCTATGATTGTATCAGGACTTCAGGGAGGGAGAAAAATATTCCCCTTGTTCCTTACCATAGCTGCTAGACCCTGATATATTTCACATGGATTGTTTGGAAATGGTCAATTATGAAGCCTTTGGGGAGACATCCATTTGTTCTGTGAAGCTTTCAAATGTTACATGAGGATGTCACATACACTCTAGGCATGACAGATGGCTTTTGGGTGTTTAGATATTAATATAACAAGTAGCAGATGGACGTCAGATCACAACACCTTCAGTGTCCTTTCTGACCCTGAGAGTCCTGATTACCAATGTGTGCTTTATATGAACAGCAGGCTTTCGATTTAACATAATGTTTAAGTTTTCATCTAGCTGAATAATAAAATGCAGTTAGACTGAATTATCACTCCGGAGTATCAGCAAGTATTTTGGAGGCAGCTAGCTTAGGGTATAATTGAATGCTATGAGCAGTGCATTTTGTCTTAACTCCTGGGAAACATGGGACCAATGACTATGGCTTCTGTGTGCCATCAGTGGCAATACATAGGGAGTGATTTAAGGGGCTCTTACCCCCCTTTCAAGTTGCTGCCGCTGTGTTCTTAAGGAAATTGGAAAGCTGACTTTTGGGTACTGTTCTCGAAGCAGTTGAGCCAAGTAGCTTAGATGAGGTTTTTGTTTTTGTTTCTTTTTTCCTGAAAATGTTTTGAAGTGTCTTTTGGATTCTTCCATGAGGATAAGAGCATTGATCTTACCTAATAGCATTAATTCACTTTAAAAAAAAAAAAAGCATTTATAATTTACAACATAGGTTTATGTAGATTATCTGTTTTATGTTCATTGAAAATCTGTGTAATACATACCATTTATTAAAAATTTGAAGAAACCGAGAGCCTAGAAAGGTTCAGTAACTTGCCCCAGGTCACAAAGCATAAATTGTTTAGGTAAGACACCAACAGAGGTTTTCTGACTCTAGTCCAATTATCTTTCTCTATTTCATACTATTTAACCCACTGTTGAATATTTGACTTTGTAAGTGCAGAATCCATAGAGGATTATAAAGCAATATGACATGGTAGAAATTTATACCTGAGTTTGAATTGAGGCTTCATTATTTATTGAATGATATTAGGCAGGTCACTTAATCTCTGAACATCTGTCAATTGAGTATAGCAATGCCTGAATTTTAGGATTGTTTCAAGGATTATAAAGTATGTAAAGTTCTGGCATTTAATAGGTACTCATAGGCAGCTCTTCTGACTTTCGAGGCAGTGTCTGAGTTTGAGTTTAGTTTTCCTTGCGAAGTAAGTGTCCTCCACTGCTGGGACACCCTTCAGAGCCTAGAAGTTCACTGCCTCCCAAGGCTGTTACTTCCCTCTATGTTTTCTGTTAGAAAATTTTTCCTGTCTTGAGCCAAAAATGCCTCTTTGTAGCTTACACTTATTGGTATATATTTTACCTCTTTTAGCTACATAGGATGAGTCTAATCCCTCTTCTACATGACAGTCCTCCAAATATTTGAAGACTTTATCATGCTATCTCTTAATCTTTTCTTCTTCAGACTGAACATTGTTTGTTCCTTCAACCATTCATCATTTGATTTGGTTCGCAATATTCCTTTTTTTTTTTTTTTAATTTTTTTTTTTAAAGTGTGTCTGTGCAGCATCTGAGAAGTTTCTACAACTAAATGTGACTATCTCTGGACAGGTTGGCTCAGATTATAATGAGATAATTATCTTACAGTACAGTTTAAGATCACAGCATCCTTTTTGACAGCCTTATCCAAGCTCACTGCTGACCAAAATGGCTAAATATTTTTGAAAATGTTTTCCTGTTAAGTATTAGATCTTAGATTCTGTCTTTGAGAAACATAGTCCCTAAGCATAGAACCTTTCATTTTTCCATGTTAAATTTCATCCTATTTGGCCCTAATTCCTTCTTATTAATGTCTCTTTTAACCCTCATGGCATTATCCTAAATCTGGTATGATTGAAACAATCCTACCAACTTCTCATTTCCCAGAAACTAAAGCACATCTGGTATTACACTGCCAAACCATAAATAAAAACGCAAAATAAGACAGACCTAACAGAGCCAGGTATCTCACCCAGATCCACAGTCAGCATCATATTGGGATGACATCTGAATCATGAACTTTTGGCAGAGAGTAAGGGTTGGTAAGAAGTAGTGGGAGAGAGAGATTAAGGGCATAAAATATGGTTAAGAAGGGAAAATACCTTGGTATAGAGACCTAGATGAGGAAAGAAAAAGGAGATGGTACAATTTATTTGATAGATAACAAAGGTATGAATTAAAAAAAATATAAGTATAATTAACATACAGTATATTAGCTTTGGGTGTACAACGTAATGATTAAACAGTTCTGTACATTACTCAGTGCTCATCCTAAGTGTATTCTTAATTCTCCTTACCTAGTTCGCACATCCCCCACCCATCTCCTCTTTGGCAACTACCAATTCCCTGTATTTAGGAGTCTGCTTCTCTTCTTTGTTTTGTTTCTTTTACACATGAGTGAAATCATATGGTGTCTTCCTGTGACTTATCATTATATCTAGATTCATCAATGTTGCAAATGGCAAGATCTCATTCTTTTTTTATGGTGCGTGCGTGTGTGTGTTCGTTCATCTGTGGATAAACACTTGGGTTGCTCCTGTACGTTGGCTATTGTTAATGGTACAATAAACACAGGGGTGCATATATCTTTTCGAATTAGTGTTTTCAACTTTTTGGGTAAATAACCAGTAGTGGAATTGCTAGATCGTATGGTAACTCTATTTTTTGTTGAGGAACCTCCATACTGTTCCTCACAATGCTGACACCACCTTGCATTCCCAGCAACACTGCGTGAGGGTTCCTTTCTCCACATCCTTGCCAATGCTTACTATTTCTTTTTGACTTTAGCCATTCTGACAGGTGTGAAGTAATCTCATTGTGGTTTTGATTCATGTTTCCCTGATGATGAGTGATGTTGAGCATCTTTTCGTGTGTCTGTTGGCCATCTCTGTTTTCTTTGGAAAAATGTCTCTTCGTGTCTGCTGTCCATTTTTAATTGCATTATTGTTTTGGTTTTGAGTTGCGGAAGTTCTTCATGTATTCTGGATAACTCAGAAAAGGTATGAATTTGATGAATGTTTTCTAAGTGGATGAAGCAGGTCATGAGGACCTGATGGTCTCTGAGAAGATCTCCTCTCTCTGGAGAGAACCTCTTCTCTGGCAAAGTCTCCAGAAGTATTTGCTAATCTCATTTGAACACCGTTGCCCTTTCATTTACTGCAACAAAGGTATCTCCTTCCAGATTGCAACTTTGCTGCCGCTTTTTTGTTTGCATTTGTACGTACTCGGCAGCCAGCTGGCAAGGAACAGTTTGGAAACCTGCTGAGCCCTGCTACTGTCCTCCCTCCTGAGCTCGGCATGGATTTAGCTTGGAATTCAATTCTTACATGTTGGGGGCATACTGTATTCATTCCTATAATCCATCTCCCTGACTGGTCTGTTTTCTCTTGTATAAATGCCAGAGGTGCAGTTTTTTGAATCTAGTCATTTGCTGTCAGCTGGTTTTGTTGGGCAAAACCCGATGGGCAGGAGGAGACTGCGGAGCTCCTCTTTGGGGCATTCCTTTCATGTTTTTCTGGTACTGTGTGATGTGTGTTCCGTGTTAGCAGATGATCGATAGCCAGGCATCCCAACATGGAAATTCAACAAGTAGCTCATCAGTGTACACAGTTAGCAAACATTCCCGTCATGGTAGGTTTCGAGGACGTGTTTTGTAGATTGTCATGAATGCTCAGCAATTGTCAGGACCAAGAATACTGCTAACGATACCATAGATGCCTTGTTCTTTTAAGTAGTGGTGAAGAACTCTTCTCACATTTGCCCTATGATGCCAACACTGGGAAGATTGTGTTATGCTCCTCTTCGCCTAAGACCGAAGAGGACTTAGTCTCCTGTGCAAGGTCGTTACCACCGCTTAGCGAGTGGGGGAACAGCATGGGAATTGCCTTGTGTTGTGTATAGGGCACTCTCTCCAAGGAGCACCTGGTACTCACGAGGGCCCGCGAAAAGGCAGTGGAGGGCGAGGCTCTGTCTGGCAAGGGAAGGTCATGGCAACTTTCCTCTTGAGGGAGAATGTGAACATTTTTCTTCAGTTGCAGCCAAAGCCCAATATAAACCTCTTCATTTAGCATGTAATTTGGCTTTGTATCGTCTTATTTTTTTTTTTAAAGATTTTATTTATTTATTCGACAGAGATAGAGACAGCCAGCGAGAGAGGGAACACAAACAGGGGGAGTGGGAGAGGAAGAAGCAGGCTCATAGCAGAAGAGCCTGATGTGGGGCTCGATCCCAGATCGCCGGGATCACGCCCTGAGCCGAAGGCAGATGCTCAACCGCTGTGCCACCCAGGCGCCCCTGTATCGTCTTATTGAACAGCAGCATGGTACACGTTGATCCATACGCTCTACATCGGAAATTCATTCTTTTTTTTTTTTTTTAAGATTATTTATTTATTTATTCGACAGAGATAGAGACAGCCAGCGAGAGAGGGAACACAAGCAGGGGGAGTGGGAGAGGAAGAAGCAGGCTCATAGCGGAGGATCCTGATGTGGGGCTCGATTCCAGAATGCCAGGATCACGCCCTGAGCCGAAGGCAGACGCCCAACTGCTGTGCCACCCAGGCGCCCCTGGAAATTCATTCTTGTATGCGATCGGGGAAGGTACCGTGGAGTCCCTTCGGAGGTCTGTCTTTGGGTAAATAGAAACCCAGTATTCCTTCTTAAGTAGTGCTGTTGAAGCATCACATTGCTTTGTGTCGAGCTCTGAGGACTTTATCTGTTAACAGAAAATCGAGTTCTTCATAGAATATTGACTGGTCTTTTAAGCAGATGGGACACTTGCTAGGAGGGCATTATTAACCAAAGTCATGAATAAAGAGATGTTGCACCTTGGGAAGAAAATTCCTGATGCGAGCCCTTGATTCAGTGAGTGACATTCAGGAGAAGTGTCAGTCGGAAGCTGTTTTCATGTTTGGAAGTTTAATTTTGCATGGTATTGTATTAGAAATGAGCTACATGTTAAAATACCAATGTATACTAATGACATGCAAAATTCCCATACATTTTCCCAATATAGCTGAATAGGCAGTGCCTCGTTTAAGTGCAAGGCCTAGAAACGTGACGAAGTGGGGAATTGGGTTTTCTTTAGCCATAAGGACGGGTAGATTATAGATGGTTGTAAATACAGGATTTGTATCAGATAGCCTATGGGAATATGATAAATTTGGTCTGATTATAATACAGTCAACTTTAGCAGTAAGTCATGTGCTTATCAAAAGGGCTGCACTTGATCTAATTAATTTTCAAGTTACTATTTCTCTTGTTCTTTCTGGCTTTCCTGTTAGTTATCTGCCTGACAGATTCAAACTAGCTATCCCTATCTTTTTCTTTTTTGAGGATGAAAAACTGAGAGGGGTTCATCTTGCTCTTTTGTTCAGGCATCTTGTGTAGATCTCATGAAATGGGGATGGTGAAGGAAGACCCTTGAAAATCATATTTCACTTGCTTTCATTGACTATAGTATCTGCAGAAAAATGTCAAGTTTGTCCACCTGTATTTTGCTGTATTACTTGAGAGCTTGTATAACTGTCTGTAGCCCTCCTATCCTGAAGATAGTATCAGGGAGCATTCACTCATTTATTCGATAAATAGATGGTGCAGGCACCTACTTTGACTAAGCACTCTTCCAGATACTAGGGATACTGACGAGAAGATAGATAAGGTCCCTGCTTCCAAGATTCTTGCCTCTGGTAGGAGGAGACAGTCAATCAGGAAAAAGCCAAGACAATTTTGGAGACTTACTTGCTTTGATGAGAGAATAAGCTAAGTGATGAGTGGTTAGTAGCTACTTTATATAGGATGGTCAGGGAGGGTCCAGGGGAAGGAGACCACTGAGCAGATGCAAGGATGTTATGGTGGGGGCTTTGTTTCCTGCCTGCTCAGCAGGTAATTGGTGGATGTAGCACTTAGGAATTCTAGGCACAACTTGAGGGTCTAAGTGTTGGGCCCAGAGTACCGGAAAAGACCAGTTCCTTCTTCCCTGGTAGGGAGGTCTGAGAGAGCAGACCTCCTAGAGGTCTAGAATCCTAGAGACTCCCGTGGGTAGTGGGAGGTCCCTGGCCTACGTTCAAGTGCTGCAGAGTAGGTCCAGATGGGTCATCCCACGTGGGGAGGTTCTCAGATTGGTAAAGAACTAACTTAAAGGGCAGGCACGATATATATTTTAAAAGGGATGTATGAGGGCAGTCTGAAGGAAGAATTTAAAGTGAGGGCCTCTGCTCACTGCAGTCATCTTCATTTTCCCAGAAACCTTTTCTATGGATTGGCTAAAACCAGTTCAGATCCCAAATGATCCTCAGAACGTGCCTAGTACTGGACTGGGCAAAAGTATTAGGAATAATGTCCTGTCCTATTTTACTCCTATAAAAACAGTGTATTTATCGTTGGTTAGGTTATTGTTTATCTAAACACACAATGTAATAAATTAGCAAATCCTCTACCTCTTTTTTGAGTCTTTCTCTAATCTTACGTAATTTTTTTTTTTAAATCCAAGTCTTTTTTTTTTTTTTTTTTTTTAAAGATTTTATTTGTCACAGGGACACAGAGAGGAAGAGCACAAGCAGGGGGAGCGGCAGGCAGAGGGAGAAGCAGGCTCCCTGCTGAGCAAGGAGCCTGAGGTGGGACTCAATCCCGGGACCCTGGGATCATGACCTGAACCGAAGGCAGGTGCTTAACTGACTGAGCTGCCCAGGTGTCCCTAATCTTACGTAAATGTATGTTGAACTTTGAACAAAAGTCAAACTTGTTAAATGTCAAAGAACTTCATACTTCGGAAGGATGTAAAAATCCTAAGATGTTTGTTTAGGGGGCTCCCGTGTGGCTCAGTCGGTTAAGTGTCTGATTCTTGGTTTTGGCTCAGGTCATGATCTCAGGGTCTTGAGATCAAGGCCTGCTTGGGGCTCCATGCTCAGTGGGCAGTCTGCTTCTCTCCCTCTGCTCTTCCCCTTGCTCGCTTGCTTGCTCTCTATCTTTAAAAAAAAAAAAGATGTTTGCTTAGAATAATGTAGAAAAGTTTGATTTATGACTTGAAAGAATTAAAAGAAGCCAATGAATATTTTAAAACTAAATGAAAATACTGGAATCTTAGGATGTCTTAGAAAATACTTTGTCCAAAAATTGTTTTTGATCTACGGTTTAGTATCTAAGTTGTCAGTTTGCTCCCTAACTGAAGAGGTTAGACAGCAACAGAAATGAATGGTGTTAATTCCTTTTTTTTTTCCTGTTACTTATTCACTTGTTCTAGCTTTTAAATTTCTAAGTGAATAGAAATTTAGTACTATAAAACTTTCAAAGTGGAGGAAACTTACGACAAAGTGGATGATACATTCTTGAATTTTGACATTGACACTGCACATCTTTAAATGCACTCCGTGTGACGGGTGATGTCCTTCCTTTGAAGTGTATTCCAAAGCACAAGCAGGAGTCTAAGATATGGGTAATAGCCCATTTCAATAGATTCAGTCAGTGGGAGATGCGGCCAGTGGTCTGCGGTGGGTCCTGTGACTGGCGTAGCTCTGCGTTCTCAGGCACCTGTGAGTTTAACAGAAAGGCGGCCCCTACTAGGTGCCAAGGCATTAAACGTATTGCATTGAAGCCTCAGGGCAACCCATGCCATCATCAATAATAGTTGGCTTTTTTGTTTTGTTTTTTAGTTGAGGAAGCTGAGATAGAAATAACCTGATTAAGGTCCTACAGCTAGTAGAATATAGAACTAGAATATAAATCCAAATCTCTTTTATCCTGAATTCATGTCGTCTCTGCTACACCACGCTGTCTCTGGTATCTCTTGGCTTCGTGTGCATGAAAATACATTGGTCCTCTTTGATTTTCAGTGGAGCGTTTTAGGGCAAATAATATTGGCCACACTACAGAAAATCTTTATCTAACATAGAATTTTATTGCTTAGGTAGCATGCAGTTGGGTGTGTCTAGCTGGCAGGTAGCCTTCCACGTCATTTAGGAATCGAGAATCTTCCATCTTGTGGCTCTGCCTGCTTCTGAGCCCTCTGTCTCCTGTAGTCGGCTGACAGGCAGAAGGTGGAGGAGGGAATGTTGAAAGATGCTTGAGGGAGATCTTTTTGGGGAAAAGGCAGGCCTGGAACGGTTACACCTCCACTCACATGACATGGCCACCCCCAGCTGTGAGGTCGGCTGGAAATGCAGTGTAGCTGTGAGCCCTGGGGGACTAGAAAAAGGGCTTCTGGAAGAGCTAACCAGTGTTGGCTTCATGCTTTGGCACATGAACTTGTTTTCTCCTTTTCCTTCCTGATGAGTAAGTCAAGTTAGGAATTTTAACTGACCTGAGTGAGTAACACAGTTTTGGGGGTCTGAGCTCAAATACAGCTCTGCAGTTTACAAATGGCTTAACTACGGGCAAGTTATTTAACCTTGCTGAGCCCAGAACATCTACCTGTTGGTGGTGTTGTGAAGGATAAGTGAATGAGTAGATGGAAAGCCCTGCACGTGCAAGGCTTGGCACGCACTCAGTGCTGGGTGAGTGCTGGCTGTTAGGTCGGCATGTCCGCTCCACTTCGTTTTTCATCCAAAAATGTGCTCTGATGATCCCTTCTTGGGAAGGTCTTTTCTGATTATGACAGACAGAATTCTGTTTTTCCTTTCTGCCTTCATAGATCATTGCACTTCACCGAATGATAAGGTGTGTGCCTGCGAGTGGTCTTCCTGGCTCAGGCATTTGACCTGAGGACAAGGACTTGGCCATATTAATTTTGCTGTGTGTATCCCCGTAACCAGTACCGTATCACACACATTGTACACAATCTGATATTGATGTGAAGGAAACCTCATTAACCCAAATCCTAGAATATCAAGTTTCCAGTTCATGACTGCCCGGGAAACCAAGGAATTCATTTTGTTAGCTTTGACTTTTCGTTGAGCTTTTAAATCTAGGTGATGCTAGATTTAAGTGACGGATCAGTGTGCCTTACCTGCCTACCCACCTGAGCCAGTCCACTGAAACTGTACCCCAGGGGTCAGCCCTTCCGTCACGATTGTATTTGGCATGTCGGTGGCATAACTCCCTTTGTAAAAGAGGTACAGATCGGGATGTGAGAATCTTCCTAGTTTATGATGTGTTATCAGCATTAGTCTGTGCGGTACTCCTTTTGTTCATTCATTCGTCTTTCAGTCATTCACTTTTTCCCTCCCCTTTGCCCTTGCCATTCCCTTAGGAAAACACTACCATGTACCTTATGTGAGTCTTCAAGTTCGTAGGTGTCCTTGGCTAATAGATAAAAAATTGTTTTGAGTGTGTGTAGTTTTAGTTTACATATATTAAAGATCCTAATGCTTTTTTTTTTCTAACTCTCAAAACTATTTTAAAATAATTTTAATCTTACAGGAAAGCTTTCAGAATGGCACAAATAACCAATCCTACACTCTGCCCAGATTCTGTTTTCTGTCCGCACAGTGTGTGCTTCCATGTGTCTGTATTTATACATATACACACTGTTATTTTGAAACCTTTGAGAGGAAGTTGCAAATATCAGGACTTTACCCCTAAATACTTCTGTGCTTATTTCCGAATAACAAGGCACTTAAATATACATGACCAATTCTCAAAATCAGGAAATTGAACATTTATACAATGCTACTATATAATCTACAGTTCAAGTTTCACCAGTTTTCCCACTAATGTTCTGCATTGGATTTTTTTTTTTCCTGCCACCAGCTCCAAACCAGGACCCTGTCTCACATGGAGTTTTTATGTCCCTGTGTTTTCTTTTAATCGGCAAATGTTCCTCAGTCTTTCCTTTTCATGATGTTGACATTTGAAAGAGCACAGGCAATTATTTTGTGGAGTGTCCCTCAAATTTGGTTTATTTGCTTTCCTTTTTTTTTATTTCTTAAATTCAATTTAGTTAACATATACTGTATCGTTAGTTTCAGGAGTAGAATTTAGTGAATCATCAGTTGCATATAACACTCAGTGCTCATTCCATCACGTGCCCTCCCTAATGCCCATTGCCCAGTTAGCCATCCCACCACCCACTTCCCCTCCAGCAACCCTCAGTTTATTTCCTAGGGTTCACATAGGATTCCTCCGTGTGGGTATTTATTTATTTTTTAACACTGTTGCTAAGCTCTCTTCATTTTGCTCTGTCTGAATCCAGCTTATTGATTCTGACTGCTACATGGAATTCTCCAGGGAGGGTCTGCCTCTTGGAGTGAATTGGCAGGGCTGGTGTGGAAGGCAGCAGCCAGCAGATTTGGCATCAGGAGGGGATCTGATGGGGGCTGTTTGACCCCTGAAATCACACCCCTTTGACACAGGCACCAGGTCATTGTCCTGCTTTGAGCTGATGGTTGAGAAAGCAAATACCTGAGGCCCACTGTTTTTAAGAAGGAGCATTGATACTTGGGAAGATAAGGCATGATAGAAAGTTGTTTGTTTGTTTGTTTTGATCCTTCATGCACTTAATAAACAGTGATTAACAGCCTACTCTGCTCATTGGAGCTCACCTTCTGGCATCTCGAAAACCAAAAAGAAAGCATTGAAATTGAACGCTCCTCTCTTTCCGACAGATGCAAATGTTGTAAAATGAAAGGTTCAGATAAGTAGTTTGACAGTATTTTCAATGTATTAGTAAAACAACCTCATAGAAAATTATGCTTCTGCCTCTTTACCTAAATACAGCGATTTCCATTTCTTTCTGGTCTCCTCTCCTCTGCAATTCACCACCGGGGAAAATAATTTTTGCATCCTTGTCTCCATAGTTCATAAATAATTTTGTATTCGACTTCCCTCCAGTGAAAATTATTTTGTCTGTACTTTCCCATATTTCATAACCTGCATATTTGTCACTCTTAATGACTGTCGTAAATTATATCAAGGTGATCTATAACTTATCCATTTCACTTTTGTTGTAAATTTGGCTTGTTTCTAGTTTTTTGTGAATGTTAGAAAAAATCCCTTTTAAAAGAGGTATACTATAGCAGTGTCTTGGGTTAAAGCGGTTTTGACAGATTGTTTCATCGAAAATTGTTCATTCTAACATGTGAAAGATGTGGCATTCCTGTGGAGAAAACATAGCCTGTCTTCTTAAGGGAGACTTAGATTGCCTTGGTTCTGTTTTGAGCATCCATTTATAATGAAAGGATAATTAGTACAGACAGACCAAAGATATTTAGAGCTTTCTCCATGGAAAGTATTGTCAGGAAACAGCACTCTTCCAGTGCGGAATGAGAATGATGGACAGTGTGGCTAAGCTCCAAGGCTGCTGCGTGACTGCTCCCAACAGCAACATCTGCTCCTTCACTGGCTGTTTCACCATGGGTGGTCTCGCAGTTCTGGCCTTCTGAGAGCCCCTGGAGGAACAAGTCGCTCTTTGGCAGGCGGCAGTCAGTTCCCTTCCAGCTTTAACACCTGATGAGTGTCAGACCTTTGGAAGTACCTGGAACTGATTCCTTCTGTAGCTGCTCTGAGAACTGAGGAGTGCAAGGAATGGATGGGCCATCAGGAGTCATTGAAATTCCCTGATGGTCTCTATGGCACCCCACCCAGAACCTTCTGAGCATCAAAGGACAAGTTCAATTCTCAGGCAAGCTCCTCCTTCCCCTTCTCAGCAGAGAAGGTGTGGAGAGGCACTTGTTGGGGTGAGGGGAGGCCTTGATCAGCTGGTACCGGGTGGTTGCAGGGTCTGTTTCTCAGGGGAGCAGCAATCTCAAGATCGGTGACTAGGGCTCGGGAGGGCAGAACAGTTGAGATTACTCAACTGTTGAGTAGTTTCTGTAGGTACCTTCAGAGATCCTGGGGCTTTTGCCTCCTCTGTATTAGTATTAATTATGTCTTCATAGATCTTGTGAAGATTTTTTTCATATACAAGACTTTGTTTTTTGCTCCCTGAGGGCAGGATTTTGGATGTCTGGTTGGTTGCTCTAGCTCTTGTTGCCTCATGTGGAGCTTGGAGCATAAAAAGTGCTCAGTAAATATTTGTTGATGGGATGATTTCAGTTACTTGGTTTTGTGGACCGAGCATGTGGGCAGCTGCTCGCTTGCTGGGAGGAGTATAGCAGTATAGAAACGGGTAGCGGCTGGGGCACCTGGGTGGCTCAGTCGTTAAGCGTCTGCCTTCAGCTCAGGGCGTGATCCCAGGGTCCTGGGATCGAGCCCCACATTGGGCTCCTCCACTGGGAGCCTGCTTCTTCCTCTCCCACTCCCCCTGCCTGTGTTCCCTCTCTTGCTGGCTGTCTCTCTCTCTGTGTCAGATAAATAAATAAAATCTTAAAAAAAAAAAAAAAAAAAGGAAACGTGTAGCGGCCAGATAAAGCAAAGCCAGGGAGCAGTAGAGTGCAAAGGGGAGTGCATGGGCTTTGCAGCCAGGCAGCTGGGGATTCGCGTTCCAGCTTGACTGCTCCTTGTCTTAGCTTGGTTGACTCACTTGTGTTCTCTGGACCTCCGCTTTCTCACCCGTAATGTGGATCAAACCACTTGACTCACTGAGTATGTAAGGTTCATTGCTCAGAGCAGACACTTAAAAATGTTACCTTCTTCCTCCTTTCCCTGCCAAAAGGGTGAAAATAGAAAGCCAACAGAGGCCCAGTTCATGTGTCCAAGTGTTGTCAAGAAGTAGATGTCTACATTCATGTTACCTGTCATCTAAAACATGCCATATATTGCCTCCATCTCTCTACACCGGGAGTAAAGCTGTGAGGACTTCAAACAACACACATAACTTTTGGTTCTGTTTTGAGCGAACTCTTTATTAATAACGGTGTTCTTCGTCCCTACAGGATTTATGAACGTGTGATAGACCCTCCTGAAACCAACCTTCCCCCAGGAAGCAACTTATGGCTTGGTCAACGCAACCAAAAGCATGGCTTATTCAAAGTAAGCACTTCTTTCTATTTCTGCCACGTGTGTTTCCCCCTGTGCTTGGCATGAATAATTGTCCCAACAGTTTTGAGAAGTAGGTGCTTGGAAACTAGACAGAGTTAAGTGACTTGGTCAAGGTCACACAGTTTACTGCCAAGTATGCATAATGTAAATGATCTTTTTAATGTTTCTTACCTAATTTTGAGAGGCTTAAGATAATCTTCAGATTGGTTTCCATTCTCAGAATCTTGGTGTGGCTAGGCAGCAGGTCTCAACTTCTGTGAGCTTTGGTTTTCTTATCTCTAAAGAAGGTAATACAATGACTGCAGTGCTGTACTTCATAGGAACAGGACACAGTGATAAAATGAAGAAGTTAAAAACATGAAATTTTAAGAGAGTCTTGGTCTTCAATAGAAATGGGAGACTTTGGCTTCTGGCAATATGGTAGAGTAGATGTCTTAAAAAATTCTACTTCAAAATGCCTATAAATGCTGGATTAAACAGAACAAAAGTCTTTTAAGACGCATCATTGCACTTAAAGGAAATTCTTAGAGGCCAAATACATAGAGAAAAGTGAAAACCATTACCAAGATGTTGGGAACTTAAGTTTCTTTTCTGTTATTCCAATTTGATTGAGAGATAATTGATACATAACTGTAACTTTAAGGTGCGTAACTGTTTGATATACTTGTATATTGCCTAATGATTATCAGCAGTGTTAACTAACACCACCCTCACCTCACATAATTGTCAGTGGCTTTTTTGCCATGAGGACATTTAAGATCTACGCTCTTGGTATATTTCAAGTACAAGTAGTATTCACTGTAATCACCATAATGTGCATTAGATCCCCAGAATTCACTTGTATTATAATTGAAAGCTTGTATACTTTGACCAGCGTCTCCCCCTTCCCCCTAAACCCTCGCAACCAGCGTTCCACTGTCCCTATGAGTTCAGGTTTTTTATAGTCTACATATAAGTGATATTGTGCAGTGTTTGTCTGTCTTTGTCTCATTTCCCTTTGCATAATGCCCTCAAAGTTGATTCATGTTGGAAATGGCGGCATTTTTTCCCCTCATGGTTGAATACTCTTCTATTGTATACATACCACAACTTTTTAAGCCATTCATCTGTTGATGTCTTGGGTTTTTTCCATGTCTTGTCTATTGTGAATAATGTGGCAATATATATGGGGATGAAGTGATCTTTTCGAGGTAGTGGTTTAATTTCTCTTGGATATATACTCAGCTTAATCCACCCAGATGTGGGATTGCTGGATTGCATGGTAGTTCTATCCTTAATTTTTGGAGCAAATTCCATATTGGTCATACCAGTTTACATTCCCGCGAACAGTGTACAAGGGTTCCTTGTTTTCCACACTTGTTATTTTTCTGTCTTTTCGATGATAGCCATTTTTACAGATGTGAGGTGATCTTTCATTGTCATTTTGGTCTGCGTTTCCCTGATGACTAGTGATGTTGAGCACCTTTTCATGTACCTGTTGGCCGTTTTCATATCTATGGAAATTAATCTCTGCCCATTTTTTAATCCGCTTTTTTTGCTATTGTGGGAGTTGTTAAATATATTTTGGATATTAACCTCTTACCAGATTGCTGATTTGCAAATGTTTTCTCCCATTTCAAAGGGTGCCTTTTCATTTTGTTCATTGTTTCTTTTGCTGTGTAGAAGCTTTTTAGTTTGTAGATCTACTTATGAATTTTGGATTTTATTGCTTGTGCGTTTGGTGTCCTATCTGAAAAATGACTGCCAAGACCAATGCCAAGGACGTTTTCCCCCTGTTTTCTTCTAGAAGTTTAATGGTTTCAGGTCTTGTGTTTAAGTCCATTTCAAATTTTTGTGAGTGGTGATACAGGAATCCAACTAGTTCTTAGTGTGGTTATCCAGTTTTCCCAGCACTATTTGTTGAAGAGACCATCCTTATTGAATATTCTTGACTCCTTTGTCCAATAGCAGTTGAATATGCAGGGGTTTATTTTTGGGCTCTCGATCCTGTTTTATTGGTCTATGTATCCGGTTTTGTTCTTGTTTTTATGTTTTTTTGTTTTTTTCCAAATCGCTTTGATGACTGTAGCTTTGTGGCATGCATTTGGCCCTTGAACAAAAGGGGTTTGAATTGCATGGGGCCACTCACACGAATTTTTTTCGATTAATGCAGTACAGTACAATAAATCTATTTTCTCTTTGGTTTTTCTTAACATTTTCTCTCTAGCTTTAGTATAAGAATACAGTATGTAATACATGCTGCTTACAAAATAGATATTAATTGACTGTTTATGTTACCGGTTAGGAATTACAGTCAACAGTAGGTTATTAGTGGTTAAGTTTTGGGTGAGTCCGAAGTTAGCTGTGTGTTTTTGACTGCGTGGAGGTTGGTGCTTCTAACCCCTGCATCGTTAAAAGGCCTAACGTAGTTTGAAATCTAGAAATGTGATGCCTCCGGGTTTGTTCTTCTCTTAACATTACTTTGGCTATTAGGAGTCTTTTGTGGTTCCATACAAATTTTAGTGTTTTTGTTCTTTTTTTGTTTGAAAAATGCCATTTAGATTTTGATAGGGATTGCTCTGAACCTACAAATGGCTTTGGGTAGTGTGTACATTTTAACAGTATTCTTCCAATCCATGAATATGAGATACGTTTACATTTGTGTCTACTTCAATTTTTCCATTGAAGTTTTGTAGTTTTCATTGTACAGATTTTTCTCTTCCGTGGTTAAATCTCTAAGTATTTTACTGTTTTTGATGCTATTGCGAATGGGATTCTTTTATTTATTTTTCAGATATTTCATTTGTAGTGAAGAGAAATGCAACTGACTTTTGTATTTTTTTTTAATGGTATGTTAGTCACCATCGTTAGTTTTTGATATAGTGTTCCATGATTCATTGTTTGCGTATAACACCCAGTGCTCCATGCAATACGTGCCCACCTTAATACCCTTCACCGGGCTAAACCATCACCTCACCCCCCTCCCCTCTAAAACCCTCAGTTTCTTTCCTGGAGTTCATAGTCTCTCATGGTTCATCTCCCCCTCTGTCCCCACCCCCCTTCATTTTTCCCTTCCTTCTCCTAACCATCTCCCTGCTATTCCTTATGTTCCACAAATGAGTGAAACCGTATGATAATTATCTTTCTCTGCTTGACTTATTTCACTTAGCATAATAGCCTCCAGTCCCATCCACACTGATGCAAATGTTGGGTTATCATTCTTTCTGATGGCTGAGTATATTCCATTGTATCTCTGGACCACATCTTCTTAATCCAGTCATCTGTCGAAGGGCATCTTGGCTCCTTCCACGATTTAGCTATTGTGGACAATGCTGCTATGAACATTGGGGTGCATATGGCCCTTCTCTTCACTACGTCTGTATCTTTGGGGTAAATACCCAGTAGTGCAATTGCTGGATCATAGGGTAGGTCTATTTTTAACTTTTTAAGGGACCTCCACACTGTTTCCCAAAGTGGCTGTACCAACTTGCATTCCCACCAACAGTGTAAGGGGTTCCCCTTTCTCCACATCCTCTCCAACATTTGTTGTTTCCTGCCTTGTCCATTTTTGCCATTCTAAGTGGGGTAAGGTGGTATATCAATGTGGTTTTGATTTGAATTTCCCTGATGGCTAATGATTTTGAGCATTTTTTCATGTGTCTGTTAGCCATTCATATGTTTTCATTGGAAAAGTGTCTGTTTATATATTCTGCCCATTTTTTGATTTGATTATTTGTTTCTCGTGTATTGAGTTTGAGAAGTTCTTTGTAGATCTTGGATACCAGTCTTTTCTCTGTAGTGTCATTTGCAGATATCTTCTCCCATTCCGTGGGCTGCCTCTTAGTTTTTTTGACTGTTTCCTTGGCTGTGCAGAAGCTTTTTATCTTGATGGTGACTTTTGTATGTTGATTTTTATCCTGCAGCTTTGCTGACTTTATTTTAAAATTTTTTTGGTGGACTAGTTAGGATTTTCTATGTCAAGTCCTATCACCTGCAAACAAAGACAGTTTTACTTAGTCCTTTCTGATGTAGATGTGTTTTATTTCTTGTCTGATTGCTCTGATGAGGACTTCTATTACTATGTTGAATAGGAGTGGTGAGAATGGGCACCTTTGTCTTGTTTTTCATCTTAGAGGAAAAGCTTTTTAATCTTTCACTGTTGAGTATGCTATTATCTGTGGGCTTGTCATACAGGGCTCTTATCATGTTGCAGTATGTTCCTTTGCCCAATTTTTTGAGTCTTTTTATCATGAAAGGAAGTTGTATTTTGTCAAGTGCTTCTTCTGCATCTATGAGATGATAGTATGATTTTTATCTTCCATTCTATTGGGGTGTGTCACATTTACCGATTTGCATACGTTGAACCATTTTTGCATTCCAGGGATAAATCTTGATTATAATGTATGATCTCTTAATGTACCCTTGAATTCAGCTTGCTAGCATTTTAATTTTTACATTTATATTCATCAGGGTTATTGGCCTGTAGTTTTCTTGTAGTATTACCTGATTTTGGTATCAGGACAATGTCCTTAAATTAGAGATTTTGGGAAGACTTCCTCATTTTTTGGGTAAGAGTTTGAGAAGGGTAGTTGTTAAATCTTATTTAAATGTTGGGTAGAATTTGCTGATGAAGCCATATGATTCTGGGCTTTTCCTTTAAAAATCAAGGTATAATTTACATAGAACAAAATCCAGCCCTTTAAATATACAGTTTTGAGTTTTGGAAAATTGATAGAGTCATGTAAATACCATCATAGTGAAGCTAAAGGACTATTTCGTAACTTCCAAAAATGCCCCTGTTGTAATGCTTTTGATTCATCTCCTCATCCTCAGTGTCCAGCAACTACTGATCTGTTGTCTGGCCCTATAGTTTTGCCTTTCCCAGAATCTTCTATAAATCATGTATGTATTTATGTTGCGGTTCCCCTTCAGTAATTCAGTCTTCTTTGGGTCCTCTAATTCTATAGTATGGAGGTACTACAGTTTATCCATCCCTCAATTCATGGACTTTTAGGTTGTTTTGAGATTTGGGCACTTATGAATAAAGCCACTAAAAATACTCACAGGTTTTTGTGTGAACACAAGTTTTCTTTTGAGTATGTAGAAGTGGGATTGCTGGGCTGTATATGAGTGTATGTTTAACTTTATAAGAAAATGCCAGTGTATTTTCTAAGGTGGCTGTATGATTTTGCAATCCCACAACAATGTCTGGAAGTCCCAGGTAGAGCCTTAAATTTCAACAGTCTGTGTGGGATGGGAGAAATGCCTTAGAGCTCATGAAGCATTGAAAGATGGGACAGAAACTTGTAAAACAACCTAGAAGACTACACCTCCAGCAAAAGGAGAGACAGAAGAGTCTACTACTTAGCCATGGGAATCAATCTAGTAGCTAGCGTTCTCTACCTCAGTTTCACATAGGAAAAAATAGTTTCCTGGGGAGAATTTGAAACCATAGCCCTGACATCATTCAGCCTTGAAATTTGGATTTATTTTGCCCATGAAGCTCAAGAAATTAACTTAAAGTGGTCCTTGGTTGGGAATCTTGGGATTCTGGATGAAGAAAATTACCTTTGGGGAAGGTTTTCTTCTATGCAAACCTAACAGGGTTTGCATAGTTTAAGTTCATGCAAAGAGGATTTTTAAGCCATCATGAGTGGGAGTTTGAAGGAGCCATAATAAATTAGCCTTCAAGGGGCTGCAGAAATTGGAATTACAAGATAAAGAATTATGAAAATTCTGATGTTTTAAAATGTTTAAAGAAACAAAGCAACAAATGTGTGAGGACTAGAGAATATAAATATGATGAGGGAAAACCAAAAAGAACTTCCAGAAATAAGAAATATGTTATTGAAGTGAAAGAAAAATCCTCAGTGAACCCGCTAAACAGTAGGTTAGATACAGGTGGGGAGAGCATTTGTAGGCGAGAAAATATTGTCAAAATAATTACCCTAATTATAGTGTGAAGATAAGGAGAGGGAGCTAGGAAAGAGCTTGTAGAGAAGAAACACAAATATAGAAAAAGATATGATAGATGTTTTTACTGTGTGTATATTCATACATGTATATTTGAAAACTCCAGAAGGTTATAGAAGAGATTATAGGTACTATTAGAAGTATGATGGCTAAGAATTTTCTAAAATTGATAAGAGAGATCAATTCTCATTATTGCAATAATGTAGTCAAAGTGTTATTAGCTATTGCTATCTTTCAAGAAACTTAGCTGTTTTTTTAAGCTTCTGAGTTCTTTATTTAGGTCACAATTCTTCATGTTGATTAGATGATTTTTCTGGTCTGGCCTGGCCCTGATGATGTCTACCAGCGTCTCGTGTTGTCGGTGGTCATTGGCAGGTCAGCAGGAGGTGGGATGATTTAAGATGGCCTTTTCACATCTCTGGTAGTAGGCTGGCTGTTGACTAGTGTACCTCGGTTCTCCTTCGTATGGTCTTTCATGCTCTAGTGGCGTAGAGGCTACTTCACATGGCAGTCCTAAGATTCCAAGTGTAAGAAGAGAGCAAGCTCTAGTGTATTAGGGCTTTTCAAGGTTCGGCTTGCCTTGTCACGTTTGGACAATAGTCCAAAGCAAGTCATAACCAAGAGCCAAACTCCTAGTCAAGGGGTAAAGAAATAGACTCCATCCCTTAAAGGACTATTCTGCTGTATCACATTGCGAGGATATGGATACAAGAAGGGGAAGAATTTTGGACCATTTTAATCTATTACTCTATTAATCTATTATCTTAAGTAAGATAAATAGTCACACTTAGATGTATTACTGGAATAGTAGAGTCCCAAAGACACAGAGAAGATACTAACGGTAACCCTTAAAAGGTAAATTTTCCGCAAAAGAATAACATAGATTGAGCAGCTGGCTTTTAATCAGTAAAAGCAGAAACCAAACAATAATTTAAAAAAAAAATGTTTTCAAAGTTTTCAGGGAAAAAAACTCTCAAATGTAGTAACATATACGCAGCTTAATTGTCATTTGAGAATGAACATGAAATAAGAATTTATAGACAAAACTCTCAATTTTATGACTGATCCTCATTAAAGAAACTTTGCAGAAGAAAGTCATATAATATAAAGTACAAGGGGAATTGGTGAACAAATGGGGAGTATACCTGAACCTTAATCATTGCTTGATTAAATAATGCCCAGTTTTGGAAAAAAATTAAAATATTAGATAAAATGAGGATGGAGTTATCTGATTTAAAGTACTCTAAGGCCTTGTAGTCCAAAAAAGAATAGAGAAATTGGCTAACTTTTAGACTAAGTTCACATGTTAAAAATTTAAACTAACATCAAAATAATAGAAATATTACTTCCAGATTTAAGTATTTGAGATTTTTTAAGAAGTTCTATCACCCCAAAATAAGGCGAGAAAAAGGTTAGATACAATTCCAGTTCATAATATTTACTATCAAGTGATTTATACTTAATGGTTGAAAGTATGAGTGCTGTATTGGATTCATACAACTCAAGTCCTGATGTATATTGTTTATATTGAGACAATTAAAGATGCCGTCTTTGCTTTTGTGGCCATTGCTGAAGCTTCAGTGGCCAAAATGAACTTGAGTCCCTTTGTAATTTCTGACTGGAGCGAGAACCGTAAAGGGCATCAGTGCCCCTTCCCACATTTGCAGAAAGCTTGTCTTCCCTCCCAAAGAGCCGAGACAGAAGTACGACGTGCGATCCATGCCCATCTGAAAGGAGGATGAAGGACAGGTGGTGTGAGGACACTACAAAGGTCAGCAAACTGGCAAAATCATCCAAGTTTACAGGAAGGAAAACGTCATTGACAATGAGTGTCGATGAGCAGCAAGAGAAGGCAGAGGGCACAACTGTCCACGTGGGCATTCCCTCTAGCCAGGTGCTTCTCACTAGACTAAAACTGGACAAAGACGGTAACAAGGTTCTTGAACGTAAAGCCGAATCTCGCCAAGTAAGAACGGAAGAGGGCAAAGATAAGGTAGAAAGAATTGAGGTGGCTCAGGAAGAAAGCAATCTTCTATAGGACTTTAAATAAATCTGAAAACGAGAAAGGATTCCTAAATGTTGATAGTGAAGTGGTCGAAGAAAAAAAACAGACCAGACTAAACAAAAGGAAGTGGTAGAATGTTCTGGTATTATCACACTTCAAGGCCCCCAGATTTACCACATAATATTACCATTTATTTTTTTTTAAGATTGTTTTAATATTACCATTTAAAAGATGCATACACCTAGTATATAACCTGAAAATATACTTTGCAGCATTACAGAATATCCTGGAAGGATGGTCTTTTCACTACCGGGTCCTTGGTCAACTGACTATCCCTATGGGGAAGTAGCTAATCTTGACCTCTATTGCACACTACATGCAAAATCAATTCCAGGGGATTATAGATCTAAATCTGAAAGGTAAACTAATAAAGCCTAAAAAGATAGCATAGGGAAATATTTTTATGACCTTGATGTAGGAAAAATATTTCTTAAATGAGACATAAAAGTAATAACTAAAAAGAAAAAGGTTGATGTATTGGAATATGTTACAATTTGCAACTTCTTTTCTTTTTCAAAATCCATAAGAGAGTAGAAGGGCATGCCCTAGAATAGAAGCTATTGAAAGTAGTTATATTCTACAAAGGTAGAAAAGGCAAGAAATTCAATGACTAAAATATCCAACCTAAGATGTTAGCAAATGGAAATCAGAGTGAACCTAAGAAAGTAAAAAGCATGAGAAAATTAGCATATAAGAACAGAAATGAAAATAATGAGTAGGATACAATAGACAAGATCAGGAAAAGCACAATTCGGTCATTTGAAAAGATAAATCAAAGTTTGAGCAGGAAAAATTAAAAAAAAAATCAAATATTATGAAGACTAAAACAGTAATCACTAATTTTTTTGTAATGGAAAATTAGAGAAAAACAGGCAGTGTCCTAAAAACATGTGGATTATCAAAATGGACTTTAGAAATGATAAATGGTCTTAGAATCAATAAGGTTTTCTAAAGGATTCATGACACACAGTCTCCATCAGTTAGCTTACAGTGCATAGCAGAGGGACTCGAAGCTTAATGGTTTGAAACCGCTTACAAGTTTGTGCTTTGGCGCTTGGGCCTGGGCTGAGCTGAACGGTTCTTCTATTCTGAGTGGGTCCACTCATCTATTTTTGGTCAGCTGCTGGTTTTCTGGGGGCTGGCTGTACTGAACGGACTTTGCAAGGATGGCTTATCTCTATGTCATGTGATGTCTCATTTTCTAGCAGTCTAGCCCCCAAGCGTGTTTACCTGGTGGTTGATCAGGGCTTCCGGAGCTGGAGCAGAAATGTGCACAGTCTTTTGAAGTCGAGGCTTGCAACTTACACATTGTTATTTTGCTGCATTATATTGACCAATGCAAGTTATGAGGCCAAATTCAAGGGTGTGGGAAATATTTTCCATCTTTTCTAGGTAAAATGCTACAAATTCCCATTGCACAGGGCAGTAATCCAGCAAAGAGCAAAGGATTGTGACCAATTTTCATAATTTACCGTGTGTCTCTACCAAATAACTACTGGGTTCAGGCCGTTTTACAGGGGAGTTCTATCACATCCAAGGAAATGGTTCTAATCTTATTTGTATAAATTCTTATGGAGAAGAGAATGAATGAGAACACTATCCAATACCTTGATTTCCAAACTGGACATGGATTTTATAAAAAGAGAATTGTATAAGCCAGTATACTTTTGAACACAGATTAGATTAAAAATTCTAAAAAAAAAAAAAAAAAAAAAAAAGGCGGGGGGAGGATGTGTGGGGCCAGCCAAATCTAGCTGCGTCTATCTGGATATGTGCGAGAGACCAGGTTGGTTATTTCAACCATGCAAATCTATTTTTATCAATAAATTAAAGTGCACATCAAACAGAAATATCTATGGTTAGCTCAAGAGGCACAAAAAACACTAGATAAGTTCAGTACTGACTCATGATAAATTCTCAGCAAAACATTAAACTGAAAGTGTGCATAAACACACAAATCATTTATGTTGAAAATATTAAAAGAATTCCTGTTAAAATCTGGAATCCAACAAGAAACTGTATTATCATAATTTATTTTCAACATACTGTAGGCCCTTCTGGGAAAAACAACCCCCTCTCCCCAAAAAAACCCCAGAAAACAAAACCTTAAGGACTATAAAAAAAATATAGTTCTTTACAAATTATATAATTGTCTATGTAGAAAATAGGATTCACAAATTATTAGAATTACTAAGATTGTTCAGAAAGAGTGCTGGATGTAAAAAAGACAAAATCAGTTACAGTGCTGAAAAAAGTAGAAGCAACATAAGTGCAGTTAAATAGAATATTTCATTTATAATACCAAAATTTAACAGTTAAGAACAAATCAAAATAGATGCATAACAATTATGGAACAAATTAAAAACTTTATTAAAAATCATTGGAGAAGACCTAATTGAGGGCAGGTATACTATGTTCTTGGAGAGGAAGGCTTAAAAATGTCACTTTTTCCCAAATTGATTTCTAGATTGAATGATGTAATAAATTCCCAACAGGATTTTATTTTCTGACAAAATCTACAAGCTGATTATAAAATTCATAAGCGGCGGGGAGGGGGGGGGCGCCTGGGTGGCTCAGTCGTTAACTGTCTGCCTTTGGCTCAGGATGTTATCCTGGAGCCCTGGGATTGAGCCCCACATCAGACTCCTCTGCTGGGAGCCTGCTTCTTCCTCTCCCACTCCCCCTGCTTGTGTTCCCTCTCTTGCTGGCTGTGTCTTTCTCTGTCAAATAAATAAATAAAATCTTTAAAAAAATAATAAAATTCATATGGAGGCGCCTGGGTGGCTCAGTTGTTAAGCGTCTGCCTTCGGCTCAGGGTGCAATCCCAGGGTCCTGGGGTCGAGCCCCCGCATTGGGCTCCCTGCTCCGCTGGGAGCCTGCTTCTTCCTCTCCACTCCCCCTGCTTGTGTTCCCTCTCTCGCTGGCTGTCTCTCACTCTGTCCAATAAATAAATAAAATATTTTAAAAAAGTAAAATTCATATGGAAAAGACAGTATTTCTGAAGATGTAAAAGGAATGACTGTTTCTTTGAGATATGAAGTCTTATTATATAAGGTTAGAACAATCAATAGAGTTTGATAGCCATGTAAGGATTGTCACATGAACCAAGCTAATAGTATGCAGAGGCCAGGAAGAGACTTTATATGTAAATACTTGGAAACTTGGTACGTAACTGAAGTGGCATTCCTGATCTATGAGGAGAAGATGTATTCCTCAATAAATGGTTAGAAAATCATTGATTTGAATACTTCATGTATATACTAATTGCTGTAACTGATTTTTGTGTATAGTGTCAGGAAAAGTTTTAATATATTTGGAAACAATACACAAAAATCAGTTAGGATTACAATTGAATTAAATACCTGAATATGAACTTTGTGAGTGTCAGAAGACAACATGGGAACCATATGTTTATGATCTCAAGGTAGAAAAGAATTTAAGCAATAGTAACTATAAAGCCGTTAAAAATAATATTGAGAAATTTAATATACAAAACAAGATTAATATGTTTATCAAAGATTTTGGCCACCAGATCAATTAGCAAAGAATAATATCCATTAAAGAAATGCTAAAATCAGTAAGAAGCTCATAACTGAATCAGAAATCAGGCAGAAGATACAAAAAGGCAGTTTTCCAAAGTGGAATAGCCAATGAATTTATTAAAAGGAATTCAATTTCAGTTGTTATTTCAGAAATGCAGATTAAAATAATTATAAAATACCATTTCTTACCCATTAGCCTGGCGAAAGTGAAAAAGAAAATCTGATGGTCAGTGTGGGGGAGGTTAATCGAGCCACTGTGGTGGAAACTTGAATTGGCAGAGCCACTAAGAGGGGAAACTAGGAGTTTTTGTAAAAAAATTTAAGGTGTGTGTATCTCATGACACAGGACTGCAACCTCTATACACATTGAAGAAACTGTTAGTCATGTACTCAAGAAGTTATGATGTACAGTCATCATCACAGGAACTTTTACTTTCAAAAACTTGGGGGGAAGTTATCAATCAATAGGATGATGTTTAAATTGTAGTAGAATCATAAACACTAAAATTAAATGAAGTTGCAGGAGAAAACTAAGATATGAAATAATTAAAAAATGCAGGACATTTCAGGGGTGCTTGGGTGGCTGAGTCAGTTAAGCGTCTGACTCTTGGTTTCTGCTGAGGTCATGATCTTGGGGTCCCGACATCAAGGCCCGGTCAGGCTCTCCACTCATCGGGAAGTCTGCTTTCCTTTCTCCTCTCTCCCTTTGCCCCTCTCCCTACTTGTGCTCTCTCTCTTTCTAAAATCTTTAAAAATATATAAACCATTTCAACATATTGCGTATTTATACATCCACATATGCAAAAAGATAAAGACATGGGAATAAGCACTAAAGTCATAAGTGTTCACTTCTAAGAGGAAGGAATGGAAATTAGGGATAGACGCTCAGAAGGCTTCAACTATAGTGATATTTTAGTTCTTAAGCTTGTGGTATATTTATAGGTGTTTGCTTTTTTTGGCTTTCAATTCTTTTGTCATAAATACTCAAACATGTCATTTTCAGGGTGATAACTCCTGTATTTATGTATATGTATGTACACATCCATACCCATCCACACCCATATTTGCACACACATGGCTTTTCCATTTTCCCTTATTTTCCAAGTTTTTAAGAATCAACAAATTTGTCCAGATGTTTTAGTTCCAAACTGACTCACATTTGATGCTCTTTCTTGTTGTGTAAGCTAGTTAATTTTTGGTGAAGCTACACTTTTCTTGGGGGCCTTGGGTCTGTAATGAAGTGTACCCCTGGTTTCCAACCCCAGAAAGACCTCAAAATCACATTGGAAGACTTTAAAATTCAAACTCCTATGTCTACCTTGACTACTCGTTGAGTGAACTGTAGAGCCCAATAATTTGTATATTTTTAAAGGACTTTCTTATTGATTTTGATCGTTGGAAGGCTCAGTTATGAGTGTACTGACCTAGACATGTGTTGATGGTCTAGATTGCAGTTTTAACTTGGTCTCTAGAAAGATCCATGAAATGTAATATATGGTTGATAATTAGCTTCTGTTTTAGTGACTTCTTAGATTAGTGGCTCTCCAAATTTACCATGCATCTGAGTCTCTTGAAGGGCTTGCTAAAAGATAGGTAGCTGTATGACGGCAAAATGGCATAGCAGGCAGCTCGCTTCCAAGCTTCTGTCCCCCCCACAGAAACATCAAAAATAGGCAGAAATTGTCAGAACCAACTTTTGTCAAAATTTAGGAAAATAGTCAAAGGTTTATAGCAACGAAGTGAATTCTCAATCAAGAAAAAAAGCAGCATTAAAGAGTGGGAAAGCTTTGTGGCATTTCTACCTACCCTTCCCTCATGCTGATCTCAGCTCAGTGGCAGTCTTGATGATGTCAGTCCATGTTCTCAGTGTGGGAGAATGGTCCCTGGTTCTGGAGGGAGCAGAGCAAACCTTATCTACAAATTATTTGATATGTCTGTTCTGTCCAGGAATGCCTGAAGGACTGATACAAGACACTTGTCTAACTCTGAATCTAGGAAAATGGCAGGTGTTAACCTGAAAATATTGCACACATGACAAATACTTTTCAGTTACCTGGGGTGAAAGAGTACAGTTGACACATCATAGACCACTAAAGCAAGGATGAAATGCCAAGGGGAGAGATTCTTTGAGCAACTATGGCATTTAACAGCACCTGTGCTTAGAAAACCCATATGTGTGCCCAAAGCAAGATGCATGTTCAGAAAAGACCAGAGGAACACCCTTAGCTTTGTCTTTGGGCTGATCCCTAGGATCAGTGCAAGCATGGCTAAGTATTGAAGGAGGGAGGCTTCCAGTATATCTCTCCCTCTGTCCTTTCCTCTTTCTGTCCCTCCCTCCCTCTTTCCATCTTCTCTCCATCATCCCCTCCCTCTCTCCACCCCCCACCCCCACCCACGTTTTCAAGAAAGTCTATCTAAAAACTATCTGAACACAAGCTCAGGGACAGATGTCAGTGACCAGACATGACAAGGAATATAGTCTCTGTAAAAATAATTAGGAAAGTCATTCAACAAGTGCACTATTGTAGCATTCAACGTGAAAGAAAAACTGAACAAAAACCCAGGAAACCCTGGGGAAGAGAGAGAATTCTATCTCTAGATCTCAAGTCACTGAAATATTCAAATAGCCAGTGTTCAAATAAAATCACAAGGCAAATAAACAGCAAGGTATTGCTATTCACAGGAATAAAATTAATGGACAAAAACCATCCCTGAGGAAGCCCATACATTGGACTTAGTAGATAAGATTTCCAAAAACCTATACTGTGTTCAAAGAGCTAAAGGAAAATGTGATGAAGCACTAAGAAATTAGGAAAATTAGGTTTGAGTAAATGAGCATATCCATTGAAGGGGCAGGAGTTATAAAAAGGAACCAGACAGATAGTCTGCAGCTGAGAAGTACAACTGAAATGAGAAATTCACTGGAAGAAAGCAGATTCGAACAGGCTGAGGAAAGAATCCTTGGACTTAGAGACCGTTGAAATTAACGGGTCTGAGCTGCGGAAAGAAAAATATGTATACAGGGAGTCATATCCAGTTGAAATCATTCTACCACACACTTTCCCACTATGATGCCTCCATTTCCTTCATCACTTGGTGTGGGCTCCGGTGAAGGCAGGGCTGGCTTTATGGGCACTTGCCTCAGGGTGCTGAACTTAGAAGGCCCCATGATCGGCTTCATTCTCTGCTGTTGCTATCTTCAACTTTTCAATAATTTTTTGAACAAGGAACTCGGCAAATTATGTAGTTGGTTCTGGGTGGAACTTATATATGGGTGTTTATTATTGAGGACACTCTATAGATTGTAAGCTTTATCAGAGTTAGAACTGAGTCTGTTGTTCAGCAAGTATTGAGAATAGTACTGGGTATGTGGTTCGCAGACCGTACACTCTTAAATCGAACATATCAGCGACATATGTCATTTTATTGGTGGAATGGCAAAGTTCTCTCACGAAGATAATGCAGGTTATAGAAGAATATATATAAAAAGCACCTGACACTTAGTGGTTTGCAACATGTGTCTCGTCCCTTTCTTGGTTACGTAACGTGTTTAATGCTCCCCATATGGTTAACAGTACATTGTAGAAGTGATTGGTGCTTTTCCTGCCTTTGAGGGACTTCTGTTTCAGTTGCAAGCTTGTGATGAACAGGGGACAGCAGTTAGTCCTGTTACTCAGTCCAGCTTTCTGAGCGTGTGATTCCTTGTGGATGACAGGCACCTTGTCCTTAAGAGCCTAGGGACCTGATAGAGGCAGAAAACACGAGGACTGATCCTAGGCTTGGACAGTCATTTTGCTGCAGAGGTGGGTGGTCGGTGGTAGAAGAGTATTGACAATTGAGTGCTTCCTGTGTTCTAAATCTTGTGTGGCCCTACGTATATTATCTCTGTTAATGAGGTTTCACCTGCAGAGCCTACTCATGAGGTGTAGCTATTATCCCTCTTGTGTAGAAGGGGCAGTGGGACTTGGGGTTGAACAAATTGTCAGTCTCACATAGTTTGTAAGTGATAGAAATGGGGTTTAAACTTAGCTCTTCTTAAAGTTCAGAGTCTGTGCTCATTCATTGAAGCATTCATTCAACATATATTTTTTAGGGGCTTACTTATCATGTGCTAGTCACTGTGTTAGATGGTGGACACATTTCACTTCACAATGTCCCATGGAGGAGACATACTCTGTTGTCTTTTCCTGGAGCTCCCCCCAAAGGAACACGTGGTACCAGTGAGAAGTACCGGAAGGGGGTTGGCACTTCCACACCACTCCTCTGGGGAACAGTGTGATTCTCCTTGTTGCCAATAAGAGGAGCCTCAAGAAACGGGTTTTTTGAAGGAACCTTCCAAAACTCCCCTCCCTCTTAGAATTTTGTATGTCAGCCAGCGTGCTTCTGGCTGTCCTTTGGTGAGATGGCGCAGGTAGGGCGCATATGTCAGTGTCTCTTTATGGAAATTATCTGGGTCCATCCAGTGCTGCGAAACTCTGCCTGCAGAGGAGGGAAGCACCTCTTAGGTGAGACTTGGAATATCTTCAGGCTCTTAATATTTATCTTGTAGAAGCTGCCTCCTGGGTCCCAAGAACCATGCCTGCTTTCTCACTCCACAACTAAGTATGCGTATGTGTTTTCTGGTTAAAAGATCATCATTCTCTATTTTAAATATTAATATGTTACTTCATAGGCAAAGTAAAAGCAAAAGCCTACTCGTGTCAAACCTAATTTCTGGGACTTGATAGGTCTTTATGGATAGCGCAGTAAAAGTGCTCCTGGTTAAAGAGTGAGGGAGGGAATTAAGCTTGGCGCCTGGCATGTGAACCTTTAGCATTAGGTGATTCCTATCAGAGACCCCGAACAAAAGGTGGGGATCTCTTCCCTTTATAATAGCAGCTGTCTGAGAAAATAGCTGACCAGTAATGACAGGCTTATCCGAATCTTCTGATTGTCAAAAGTTTTTCATTATTGAGATGGTTGACTACCGCTCAGTTTCCCTTTAACAGATTCCAAACTGATTATGTGGTGATTTTTCAGAGGGTAAAGAAAGAACAAGTTTAGGTGAATCACAGTGATGCTTGAGTGGTTTGGGTGTTCTTACATAACTTCCATTCCAAAGCCATTCACTGAGACCAAGATAGGCTCTCTGTGTCTGTCTCTTTCTGTCCAGTGGACTCGGGTCCGAAACCTTTCCCTTACCTGGACATCACTGTCTCCTTAACAGCTGAGCTGTCACTGGGAAGTGGAATTGATTACAATTTTTTTTGTGCCACAGCTGCTGCTGTTTTTTTTTTTTTTTTTTTTAACCTCATCTGGTTCCCATAATTCCACAGATGGTAAACATATGTTTATAGGCACATAGAAAAAGAAGCTGTATTGGATTCCTCCCATCTCTAATTCATATTTTTCCTTTCATGCAGAAAGTCAAAGTACAGAGCTGGGGAATCTTATACATTTGTAGATTAATATTTCTGTGCATTAAGACTTTGGAAACAGCAGGACAGCTAATGGTATGCTAATGAGCTGACAGTTTTTATTGATTGTAATGAAAGTCGACAAGTGTCTTTCTTGGCTTTTATGCAAGCTGGAATATTTTATTAACTGTCTTCAGGGCAGAAATACATAATTGGTTGCATTTTGAAAATCCTCCTTGTGAGTTTCTCAAGTCTTACTTTTTGTTAGCCTGTTGCCAAAGCTTGGGTCCTTGCCAGTTTATAAACAGAACACATCTTCCTCGGTATATTTACATGCCCAGCAGGAACTCTCCCCACCCCCCTTCCCTTTCAAAGCAATTTGTTTCAGTGTTTTAGCATACAAAAAGAGAGAACCATTTTCTTCAATGTAAACAGAGATCCGCAGGGAAATAAGGGCTTTAAAAAAATTAGCATTTGTTTGGTGGCAAAGCTGCTTTTATTTGTATCAGAAAGCTCTGAATGTTAGAAGGTCTTGCCTAATCTCACTATTCCATACATAAGAGGGTCCTAATGGTATAATTTTTCTAATCTTTATTGCATCTTTGTATATTTCTTACTGTGGAATGAGAAATGTTCTTGGAACAATGGAAACAACGAGCGTTAGTTCCCCAAACAAATACACATAAGGTACGACCTACCCGGTGCAAATTTATTTAGTAGTGCCTTGTGAGCTGAGTGTAGGAGGTGGAGGCTGGCAACAGGTGGATTCAACAAAGGAAAAAAACATCCATTCCCCCCCTTCACCTGTACTAATAATGAAAGTTTATTAATGTGGGCTTTGCACTTTTGGGATTATTTAGATTCCCAGCTTTTAGCATTGCAGGAACAATGAGAAAATGGATTGTTCAGCAAATTAATAGTGTAAATAAGATTGCAGGGGAGAATATTAAGCTACCTAAAAGGATCTCTTGTTTGCCCTCACCAGAACACTATTTCAGCAAACGGTTGGCATTTAATGCAAATAATTTATGTTCGGTTGATTAAGTATCTCTCTGTTAAAGCAATTAAGATAAAACCTCATTTTGACAACAGGACCTTGTTCTAGCAACATCTTGTTAGCCCATGTAACTATGAGACTTTCTCAAATGATCTATTTCTCCTTAAACCCTGTTAGAATAGCTTAGCGCTGGTTTCGGGGTTAGTAGAGCTGTAGTTAATGGCCTAAGATTAAGGTGTCCTTTAGGAAAGCTACTTAGGTTGCCAATGCCTTAGGTTTTTCATAGGTCAAGTGACCGGTGATCTGGCCCTGCATCAGTAGCTCTCATTGGATGTATCAAAATCAGCCCGGAAGCTTTTTCAAAACATATCTGACATTCTCCCCAACCTCCTCTAAAATTCTAGTATGTACCCCTAGTTTAAAAACTGATATCCTACATGATCTTTACAGACTCTACCAGCTCTGAAAATATTGCTCAATATTCTCGAATTCATAGCTTTTAGGAATTTGATGCTTTTTCAAGTATTTATTGTGCCTGCTATGTGAAATATACGATAATAAAAGCTGCAGGGGACACTGAAATGAAAATATGACTTCGCCTTCATTGTGTCTAAAATTGAGTAATTCTGTTGGTTGCAATTCAGCTCCAGATCAGAGATTTTATTCATATATTAGGATTTGGATGATGCTATTTTCACCACTGTGAACTTTTAATGAATAAAGCCTCCTGCTTCTCCTCCTCCCCCAAAAGAAAACCCACAAATGATTGACAATAGAGCAGGGTTTTTTAAAGCGGGACTCTGACTTTTCATTAGAATCCTCTTGGATAGCTTTTAACAATGAAGTTTCTGGGGCCCTCCACCCTCCTGAAACAGAGTGAGAGGGATGACCCAGGAATCTGAATGTTAAACTCAAGGTTTTTACTCAAACTTGAGGTGTTTTACTCAGGGCGATTCTTAAGAAACTCAAAGTTTGGGAAGCACTGCTATGATTAATGATGTGAAATACAGCAAAGGTCTGAAAAAACGAGATCAGGTGAGGCCCGCTTGTAAATGCCCTGCCAGACTTGCATTTTTCAGTTAAGTGTAAATACATTTAAAGTTGAATAAGAACAAATAGGAATTCTTGTTCTTATTTCATCTTCGGGAGAAGTTGCGGACTTGAAGGAACATTACCATCAATAGAAACTGTCATAGATGACTTTGCTGTGAGAAATAAGAGCGAGCTTCTCTATGGGTTTATACTTTGTAAAACGTCTTTCATTTTCTAAAGAAAACTACATGCTTAGCAAATGCTGCTTTTGCCAAAGGTCCAGGTACAGAAGAGTTCATATGGCAATTCAGTGCAAAACCTTCTTGTTTCTGTTCTGGGGGAGGGTGCTAGGATATATATGCGTGTGTGTGTGCGTGTGTGTGTATACACACACATGCTCAGACTTCTTTGGGTTGCAGCTGGTGTTTGTACAATGTATGGCCATCCTTCTTTCAGTCTAGCATGGAATTCCATCCGTTCAAATAAATTACATTTCCACCTTGATTTATTTGGCAAGAACAAGTATTCATGCCAGTATGTGGGCTGACCCCCATGACCTTTCCTCAGAAACAAATACCAAGTACTTTGAATTTTGGTGTTAATGGGCATTGAGAAGCTGTCAGCTCTTATTTCTGTTTGTGTTCAAGTCAACATCATTGACCTTCACCTAATGATCTGTGTAACACCCCTGTGTGGGTCAGATTAAAAGTGGAAAGGCAGAAATGATGATGGGGGCAGGTGGAAGAAAGGTGTGGGAGAGGCAATTTGTAATTTACAATGTAACTAAAATCAGTAGTCACCTTTAAAAATAGGAAAAGGAGAACTGGTATGTACTAAGTTACATTGCTACTGAGTGAATAGAGGGGATAGCCTTTTCAAATGGATTTTCCATTCATTTTTGGAAAGGTAATTAATACTGTGACAAGTATACTCTGGGTTTGAGTGCCATTTCCACGGCTGATGAAAAATAAGAATGATTTAGGTTTTTCTGATGAACACGTAATAGATGGGCCTGATTTTGCCCGGTACATGTGCTTTCTCCACTTCCACATCTCCTGCAGCGATCAACTGTCCCCTTGTGCCTATGGGTCTGTTTGAGCACTGGAAGTCCTAGGTCCTGGGAAACACTAAATCCTGAGCAGACCTGGGATAGTCGGTTACCATGAATTCACCCAGAGTCAACCTATTCAGATCAGACAGATGATTTCTGATGTGTGTCTCCATTCTCTATAAGGGTCTTTGATGGAAACCTAGAGCTTTGTCTAATTTTTTGTTTACCTTGAAAGGTAGTGAGAGCACGGAAATCTAAAGTGTGACCATCTTGGTTTGAATGCCTATTCCACTGACCCAGAGGTTGAGTGCTGGAAGGACCTTTAGCTTTTGCATCCAGCCTTTTTCCCCCCAGAGAAAGCGACTGAAGCTCAGAGAGGATGGCTGGCTGACTGCTTCAAGTTTACTCCGTTAGCTTGAGATGGATCCAGAACTTGAGCCCAGGCCTCCTGACTTCCAACCCCATGCTTTTCTCCTATTTCTCAAATGTGCTTGAAAGGTGCCCTGGGCACTCAAAGGCATGAACTTGCTTTGAGAAACTGAGCAGCTTTGTGCCAGGGAGAAGCTGATTGGCTTAGGTAGTGCTCCACGGATTGCTCTCTGGAATTCTCTACAAGAGACCACAAATTCGTATTGGGCAGTGGCAGGGGCTTCCTCCCCATGCGGAGGCTGTCTCCTCTTAAAATCACAAATACTGCATCATCTTCAAAGAGGAAAAGGTTAATAAACATATCCAGTTCTGAGAAAGAGGTCTTATGATCCTGTTATTTCTATTCATGTTTCCAATTCATATTTCATTTTGAAATAAACAAGCAGAGAACAGCATTTGTCAGTTTAGAAGATGAGCACATAAATGTTACCCCCTCTGGAAGACTTGCAGCACGATCTTAGGCCTATATTTTATTTACAGATTAAGCTCAATATTCTGAACTGGCTTCCGCATATTCCATCTGTTCTGTAATCTCTCTTCCGTCTAATCAAGAAGTAAAAAAAAAAAAATCCCCTAAAACCAAAACCTTGATGTTCAACTAAAAAAATCCAAAAGTCAAGTCATTATTGTCATTGCAAGATGGTAGTCTCAAAGACTTTCTTAAATCAGGGCTGTTCTTCCAGGCTAAGTTACAGAATTAAAACACCCCCTCCCCCCGCCCCGCCTTTTACTCACAGTGAGATGTTGAGCAAGTTTTAAGACTCACCAACAAACACTCATGTTACTCAGCAGAGAGCGAATATTGTATGCAGTTCTCTCCGTGTTCATTTTATTTCCTCGACTAAATCAAAAAACTTTAATATATTTGTATTGTCTCTTCTCCCTCGCTTAAAAAAATCACTTAAGTTAGCAAAATTTAATGTTCCAGGATGACTAAGGCATTGAGGAAATTTTTGTTTCATCAGTGCTTTTTTGGTTCAATAGTTGAAGAACATTTACTGGTAGATCCTTCCTGTTACAGTGTCATTAACATCCACCAGGGGTGCCTAATGATATCTTTCTCAAGATGCGCGTACTTTTCGAGATTTCCACAGGAGGATGGTTTGGAGTAGTTCATTGGAGACTCAGGCAAACTTACCTTTAGAGTGAGGATACCAGTATTGTAAAAAATAATGTGCCCTGCAGAGAGCATGTGACTACACTGGGGCCATTGGAACTGGTGACCGTCATCTTGTTCAACACCTCTCTCTTCTGTTATCAAGGGAATCATCCAAGATGGGAAAATCATCTTTATGCCAAATGGATACATAACTCAATGTCCGAACCTGAATCGCAGTAAGTAGCAACTTGAAGCATTTATATATGTCTAATATCATGTAGCTTATTGGTAATAAACATGTCACCCGAAGCATAAAACTGTTGACTTCTGAGGTAGTGGGGATAGGGAGATAATTTATTATCTATACTATATGGTTCTGTGTCTTTGAAGTTTTAAAAAAGCTTATGTGTTTGTAGAATTACCATTGGAAGGTAAGAAAAAGACTACATTAGCCATTTGGGTTCTGTGGGTTGATACAGGAAGAGAGTTTTAATATGATAGTATAAATAGTAAACATTTATTTAAATTGGTTGGCTAAGATATGAGTTTAGTTTCTCCTTTTCTATATAATTCACATTTTTCCAGTCACCTCTCAATAAAAACGAGGGCTTAATTTTAATTTAAAAATGTCCTATTGCCTTTTCAGTTAATAGTCCTTTTTTCCTGTTTGTTTCTTTCCTCTTATTAATAAAAGGAAAAAACCGAGACCTGAAATCCTGGGTGATTTCACTCCAATTGCAAAGTAATACTTAACCAGAAAAGCAACATAGCCAACCAACTACTATTGTAAAAATTTCTTTATTGTATTAGCACTGTATTAACATTTCTTGTATTTTCTCTATTGAGCTTGTCCAACTTGCAGTGATTTCTTAAGCCTGGTGCAAGGAATAATGGATTTGCAAGAGCTTTTGGCCAAGATGACTGCAAAAGTAGGTATCTAAATTTCACTCGTGATGTTTCATTTCTTTCTCCATCCTATGTGGAATTTCAGGCGATACGCTATAATGGAAACATTTTTAGCCTTGGCATCTGCAATATGTTACTATAAAAACGGTCTATTCTTACTTGAAATAGGGCTACCTATAGTAAACATAACCATTTACCTCTTTGATACTATTAGGCTGTATCAAAATGTTTACTTGAAGAATGGTTGGTAGAAAAAGGCCATATGTATCACTGTAGATTCCCTGGAAGAGGAAAAGGAATTTGCCCACTGGCCATTCAACTAGTAACACTGCGAGATGATATATGGTCAGAGGCACTGCTGCTTAAAAGTTAATGCATTTTGAATGTAAGAATAATTGCCAATAATCAGAAGGGCAAAAGAGCCATTGCTAGGAACAGATTACTGTCACGAGAAGGCATTATATCACTTTTCTAAGATGTGATTCATTTCAGGACTGGTCTTGAGTTACACGGTGGAGGAGGCAAAGTTTGCCTTTTAACACATTCAGTTTTATAATTGTACATCTTTTTCTCTTCTCCATCATCCAATTAACAACTGTCTTTCGAGGATCTGCTGTTTGCCAGGCTCTGTGTCAGACACAAAGGAGGTGGTAATGAACAAGACATGATTTCTGCTCCACAAGGTGTCGAGGGTGGAGCCCTAAGTGTAAACAGTTAGGGGCTTTAATATGTGAAGTTTAGATTCGTAATGAAAAGCCCGGAGCCCTGTGTTGACAGTAATGCTGTCGTTATGATACCAATCAGTCCTGGACGGGAGTCCCAGCCTAGGGCGAAGAAGGAATTAGTTTGGGCCTAAGAGACATTATACTCTGAGAAAGGCAGAATATTAATAACAGTGAAAATGATACATTAATCCTATTCCACCTGCTCCCAGCCATCAGCCATGGCACATGGGGAAAAACAAACAAACAAACAAACAAACAAACAAACAAACTGTTGGGTAAGAAACTGGGAGGCAGGGCTGTTCTGGACCCATCGGTTGTGCTGCCGAAGATAAGGTTTCTCTTTCAAACTAGGTTTTTGGCCAAGTCGTCTTTTGTCTGGAAAGGAGAGACGAAGACCTTTGTGAGAGACCGTAAGACTTCCGAGCTGAAGGATTAGCTTTTCAGTTCAGAATACGTGGAAATGTGAAATGCAGCCAATTATTTGCCTTCCCATCTTGTGGCATATAGAGACTTGTATTTTATTTTGTCTGGAACAGCTTGATCTCAATAGTGTTAATTATATTTTAGCTTGCTACCGAATTTTTGGAACAAGAAACATGCCACTCAGTCTCAGGTGATTGTGGTTCCCCGGCTTGAAGGATGCCCCTTTCTTTCTTGTTCTTTCCTTCTCAGAGAATGCCATTTTTCTCTTTTTAGCCATACATTATCTAGGAGCCACATTGAGCCCTGTCCTCCAAACATTATTATGTAAAATGGGCATTTGTGAGGCAGTAGATATCTAATTGTGGGCAATTGCAAGCAGAAAATGGTTTCATCCACCTTCTAAATCCCGCCTCTGGCACTTCGGAAGATTTATAAGTCTGTTTCTTCCAAACCGTGAATAGAATTATAATTAGAAAACTGAGAACTTCCATTTTCACTGCAAAATTTTGCAATCTACGATAATCTAGAAGAGGAACGTTGGTAAACTTTTTCTGGAAAGGATTAGCTAGTTAATTTTAAGCTCTGCAGGCCAAGAGGCAAAATAGAAAATATTACGTATATATTTATTTAAATATAGTCACTTAAAATATAACCATTTGAAAATGAAAAATCATTCTTAGCTCACAGGCCTGAGGAAAATGAGTGGTGGGCCAGATTTGGTCCATGGGTCTTAATTTGTCAACCCCTAATTTAGAAAAAGCTGGAAAGTCAGTCGTAGGAGGTAATATTTATTGAGTATTTGCTGTGTGTTAGTAACAGTGTTTAAATGTTTTGTATTCCCTATCACTTTAATCCTCACAACAGTCCTGTGAGTGGGATTGATTTATTAGCCCCCTTCCCCGATGAGAAGACTCAGTTCCAGGAATGTTATGTTAACATTTCCCAAGACCATGGATGGTGGAGCTGAGACTCAGGCTCAGATTCTGAAAGCTGGGACTCAGGCTCAGATTCTGACTAAGAAAGTTTGTAGTTGGACAAGGGAGGATGGGAAAGAGAAAAGAAGTAAAGAAGGAATGACAGATGGAGAGAGGCAGGTTGGCTGCTACCAGAGTGGGGATGGAGAGAGAGGTGAGAACAGTGAGCAAAGCAAATTGAGGAATGTGTGTTCAGATGGTACCTGTTGGGAGTGAAACATGAGCATTGAGCTTGTAGAAGCTTTTGGAGGGGGAAAGTCAGGGCAAGAACAAAGCTCCTGAACTTACCCTTTTGGTTGTAGTTGATTGATTTCCTTGGAAATCTGTTGAGATGTCGAGTCCTGGGTTCCCATGGTGTGTGTTTCTGCCAGGACCATGCAGGGCCACCTTATATTCCATGATCTCCTTAAAGGTTTTCAGATCATAGAGGCTGCTCAGAATCGCACTGCAAACCTGGGATAGGCCAGATGAATTCTCAGCCAAGAATTCTTCAAGAATTCTCAAGGAAGATAGTTCCCTCTTGCCTGTGCCAAGGTCTGAACAGGAAGGTCTTCTTTGCTTGGTGCAAACCTTGTTTCCTTTATGTGTACTCTTAAACTGAGGATACAGGCCTTGGGGGCCGCATCTTTATGGAGGAGTTTCCTTTAAGACCTCCCAACATGGGCAGACCCTGCTCCCTACCTCCTCTCCCCTGCACCCTGTGCAGCCATCAAGGTGGGAACCTGGAGGCTCATTGACCTTTTCTCAGTTGCTGTTTGCCTGTTTATAAAAGGGTGACAATTAATTTTGCTTTTATGAAGATATGAGACCAGGCAAGTGAGACTTAAAGGTCTGGTTTGGTGGATGGCACACAGTAGGCACTCAATAAGCTGTGGTTGTTCATTTTATGTTGTTAAACCTAGAAAAAAATAGGCAGCCACGAGGGGAAGATGGTCTCTAAGAAGATGCCCACCTTGCCTTGTGGCTTGACATCACGAAGCCTGGCAACAGCTGCGAGTTGCTGTCAGATTCTTGGTCTTAGAGTTAGGTACCAGGAGGTCTTGGGAAGCAGCGGAGAGTCCTTACATGGTGTCCTAGTGGAAAGCCATGGCCTTCTACCAGAGAGCAAGCCCAGGGCAGAAGCTGGACAGGAGTTGGTAGCCATAATCCCATCAAACAGATGCAGACATCAGATGAGCCCAGGGTCTGCCCAGGAGGGCCTGCTGTTTCTTTTCTCTCTCCAGGACAGGGGGTGCTGGAGAATGTCTGTGCCCTTGCTGAGTACGGGACCAGCTTGCGCATACCTTCAGGTTACAGGTCAGGGTACATAAGAGCCCTCTTTGAAGAATCCTGGCATTCTGGCAAAATGAACCTTTTTTCAGGGTGGGGAAGGTGCAGGGAAGCTGTCTTCTGTCACCTTCCCTAAGCCATGTCCAAGACACCGCCAATCCCTGCCTTGCTCTGGAAGTTCTCTCAGTCTTGACAGTGTGGGAACAACCCCATTGCTGGGCCAGGTACCGCAATGTGATGGGGTCAGGACCTGTCTTGCTCTTGCATCCCACCTGTCCTGTAATTGCATTCCGCCTTCACGCTCAGGAAGAAGAGATGCTGGAGACCGGGAATTTGATTACTTCTATTCAAATCTTTGACAAATCTATTTATGCAAATCAAGCAGCACTTGGAGTGGCATTTCAGTTTGTAACATATTTAATTTTGAGACTTTCATTGTTGCGAGGAGCTCAATAGTGATTTTTCTGGTTAAGCTTAAAGGTTTAACGCAATAAAAGATTTTTTCCCTTCAATGTAGCAAATGCCAAATAAATAGTATTTCAAAGAAAGAAAAGCGCAACCCGCTGCATGACTAATGTACTCATCCATTTGTTGACCTCTTACTTTGAAAAAGGCCTCTGATGTCTGTCTTCGAATGTGTAGACTTAAGAATAAATGATTCTGTCCGTGGTTGCTTAGATAAATGCGTGAACAAAGGTAAGACTGAATAGAGATGTAGATTTGCTGCTGGATCTATTTTGGATTTGTAGGCATTCTTGGAGGAAATGGCAGGTAGTGTAGAAATAGCTTTTGAAAATGAATTTGGGTAAATTCAGCATGCTAATACCAGTGACAAATTGTAATTCATTTTTTGGTTCAGAGTTGTTTTGTCCTTTTATCCTAGGATTTAGCAGGGGGAAAAATGAAGGCAAAGTTACATATTAAGAGTCTTTGAAAAATTAGCTTTTCGCCTTAATATGTCTTCACTTTTGTGTCTGTCTCATGCGCTTTTCTTATTACGGAGATTAGGGCTTTTTAGTGTTGTCAGAAAAGGCTAAATATATTAAAAATATAAAGAGCTCAACAGGGAAACATCTGCCCTGAGAATGGCTTCCTTTAACACCGAGGTTTTCTTGGTATTGAGTTTTGTAGGTGAGCTTTTGTAGCTCCGTTTTTGTTGGACAGTATGGGAAATTGACAATACTGCCTTTAGGCAAATTCCTGGGTTTTCAGGAAACTTGGGCAGTCACAGAATTGCCTTTCGGGTCATTTAGTCTTTAAGACGTTTTTGGAGTGGTGCAGGCAGTAGATTGTTCCAGATTTTCAGAGGGAGGCTCATTTCTTCTCACAAATACCCTGTTCTCAGCTGCTTTTAGGAGGGATGCAGGTCTAGTTGAACTCTTTTTCACCCCAAGGTCATCCATCAGTCATTACCCTTTTGTAGGAAGTACAGGGGCTATAGAAATGAAGTAAAAGTAACACGCGATAAGTTGTCACTTCTTACCACCTCTTATATGTGGTTTTACTCACTTGACCTCACCAATTTCTAAGAAGTGTATTTGATGTGTTCCCTAAAGAATTCCCAAAGAACTTAATTATCATGGATTCTAGAAACTCTAATAAAGCTAGAGCTTTACATGCATCTGAATTTTTGGAAGGTTGTGCGTATGGGAGGGTTCCTAGGAAGCTAATATTTTAGGCATAGTTAACACCGAGTTTTTGGGGGGCTGATGATGGTGCATATGGTTTGTCTAGCATCCTATTTGCTTCTTTCCCTGCCCATTGGTACTGCCCACAAAAGGCAGATGGGGAACTGTTCTTCTTGAGAGAGAAGAACAGAATGAAAGAAGAGAATGAAATAAATGACAAAAGCTGTGGGTTTCCTTTTTAGAGAATGGTGCTCGGCAGTGCTGGTAGGAGTAATTGAGAGGAACATGTATGGAATGGAACCGTAGTTAGAGAAAGATGTTGGGAGTCCGCAACCCATATTCAACCATTATATCCAAAATATTGGCTTGAAATAGTCTTACTTGGATCAGAGATTGGCTTGATCTATGTGGGGAAAATATTGAAGACACAGAGGTGTAAGTATGGTTGAGAAGGAAAATAGAAACTCCTTGGAGTTTTATAAAGTAGTATTTGTTTTTCAGTCACGGCAGTCTCTAAAGAAAAGGGGAAAATGGCAATACAGCTATTGGATTGAGTTACACTTGAGTATGTGTGAGATTCTATCAAAGCTGAATTTTTTTGGCACCATATGTTTGAAGGCAAGTGCAGTAGCTGCATGGAAAGTGATCAGGAGAGAGGAGTGGACTCCTATCATGAGAGCTGTTCAGTGAACCTAGTGGTACTGAGTGTGGCCCAGAGCAGGTGTGAAGACAGGCTAACGTCAGATGTTTGAAGAGAGTAGATTGCTTAGGATGGGTTATAAGGCAAAACTAGGTCAAATAGGATGAGTGGGGAGAGAGTTCACAGCTTATACCAAGAAAGGTTTCAAACATCCAGAGCTAACCAAAAAAAAGTTTTTAAGGGTAGCGTTCTGCCACTGTAGACCTGCAAAGAGAGGTTGGTGAATCACTGGAAGGGCTTACTTGTCACAACATTTAAACTTTATAACCCTTTTCAAGTCAGAGATGCTAAGGTTCCATGATCACTGATAATAGCTGGGTGACTTAGGAAAATGAAAAAAAAAAAAACTTCTCTCCAAAATCCTGATCTTACCTAAGGGTTTGGTTGCCTCTCCTCACCTTTGAACACCAAGGTGGATTCCTGGGGCATTCATTCTGGGGGATCCTACGTAGGGGAGAAACTAGATCCTTGTATGCATTTCCCTTTTCCTGGCCCCAGCTCCCAGGAATTTTTCAGAAGAGAGGAAGCAGTGACTTCCCAGCCTGAAAACTGTGACACTCTGGTTAGTGTGCAAACAGGGAGAGAATGGTGGGAGATAAATGTAAGTGCATTGGAGCTGCTGATTAGATCTCCTGTAAACATTGTAATGAGTCCTTGAGAACGTATTCATTATGAGTGTTTCTGTGTGGGCTTGAGCTGGAAGCACACATGTTTATGTACACCCATGAGGTCCCTGAGATACAGTTTAATGTCTCATTTGGTGCTCATTAGACCATAGGAGTCAATATGTCTTCAGCTTAGATTGATTCCACCTTTTTTTTTTTTTTTTTAAATCTGGCTAAGAATGAGTTAGCGGCTCTGAGCATTTTTTTTTTCCTCCTCCTCCTTGGATTGCCCACCCCCCCCATTGCTGTTAGCTTTGTTAGAACTTTGCAACTGAATGAAAGTAATTACACCTAGTAACTCTTATTTGCAGTTAAACTATGCAGAGACAAGACTTAGTCAGTTGGAAAACTGTCACTGCGAGAAGACCTGTCAAGTGAGTGGACTTCTCTATCGAGATCAAGACTCCTGGGTTGACGGGGATCACTGCCGGAACTGCACTTGCAGAGTAAGCCTTTTTGTAAATAAACATAGTTGTAAGGGGGCATTTTCACTACTTACTGTATAATCTGGTCTTGCAATATACAATGCTGACTTCAAGAAGTCCTTCGGATCTTTCTACAAAACTTCTGCCCAGCAACCTGAGCAATTGTGAGGGGAACCTGGAAGTGTCATTTCATCTGTAAATACTTGGAAATTAAAATCAGCTTCTATTCGACAACACACTTTAATATGACCTAACGTTGTTACTAACAAACTTACTTTTTGGAGTTTGAGGATTGAGAGTATCAGATGGAGGAAGGGACTCTTGTGATTTTTAAGCATCCTGACAGTTAGCTTCATTCACAACTTTTCACTACTAGAATACATTTTAAAAGGGGGTATAATTAATTAGTTTTTAGATGTTTTTATTACAGTTTACAAGGTATCTGTCATGTGTTTCAGAAACTCGCAAGGCTTGCTCTCCCCCCTACCCTCACCCCAACTTCCAGGGTATCCATTGTTTGTATACTCCATCTGTTTCAGAGAATTCAAGAGCACCCCCAAAATTAGTATGTCAACTCTGTGCCGCTGAAATTATTTGATTAATATCTGAAGAATGCCTTTGTTTGGGGAAAATACAAAATAGATTGTTAGAGCCTCGATAATGATTGACAGGGTCTGCGAAAGGTGTTATTTATGTTCTTGTAAAAATAGGCTTTTATTTTCTGCCTAATCTACTTAGCCCACATGGGCAGGTGGAATGAAGCCAGTGATGTATATCAGAAAAGTAATTGAGGTGGCACAGGTTCATTTGGGCTGGAGAAAATACTTCATTTGTGATCCTGGAGTAGACTGGGAATTCCTCACATTGCTTCTCTTTGCCTGATGAGGTTTCTGGGATGAGAAGTGAGCTTTTGCCACAACGGGAAATTTCCAAGGGCACTTCTGAGATTCCTTTCCCTGTCCTTCCTTCTTCAGAGTGGCGCTGTCGAATGTCGAAGGATGTCCTGTCCCCCTCTCAGTTGCTCCCCAGACTCCCTTCCTGTGCACATTGCGGGCCAGTGCTGTAAGGTCTGCCGACGTAAGTACTGACTGAGGGTCAGAATGGTCCTATGGGCTTTGAGATCCGCCCTCCCCCCCCCCCCCCCCGCCAATGTTCAGGCCCCAGCTGATGAATATTGATGACATGAAGTACCAGAAGTTGATCTTAAATGTATGACAAGAAAAACTTCTATATTTTAATCTCTGATGTGCAGATACTTTACATAGGCTATTAAAAAAAACCCCTCATATCAACTCTAATTACTATTCTTCCCATTCTCTGTAGAAAGAACTGGTGTTCACAGGGATTAACTACTTGTCTAGGGTCAAACACCTGGTGTAACGGGTTGTATTGATCTGTGAGGTCACAACTGCAAAGCTCCGTGTGCTTTGATCCCTACCCTTCTGAATGATGAAGTTTAAGGCCCAGATTCTGTATTTAGGGTTTCTGAGGTCTTGGCCAGATTTCCTGTTACTAAAAGGCCTTTGTTAGGAATTTCGAGGTGAGCTTCAGTTACGATACTGACACGACTGCCTTCAGAGTTGGCTTGTCCAAGCTACAAGATTTAAATATTCTTACTCTGTTTTACAAAAAATTTTATCTGAAATAGTGCAGTGAGCCTGGAGACCAGCCGTAAGAGCCAAAGCTGTCATTAATCATTAAGAACGCTTGGTATGTGCCAGTTACTATGTGGGTACCTCACTTATGTTCGCTTACTGACTGCTCCCTGCAGTCCTTTCGGGTGGGGATTATTATCCCTGTCTTAGAGGGAGCTTAGGGAAGTTAACTCACAGACCTAGTAAGTGACCGCGGTGAGCTAGGAAACTAGCGGTGCCTGACTGCAAAGCCCATCGTCTTTTCATCAAACTGTAGGGTCTTCTGTAGCAAGAGTCTAGGTTAGAAACATGTCCTCATTCAAGATCATTTCTCCACCAAAAATATCAACGTCACTGGGTCTTCAAAACATTTGAACTCAGAGGAGTAAAGATGATGGAAAAAATCTCTCCTAATAACCACCACTTGGAAACAGTCACTCTTGAAATTTCAGTGGATTTCATTTTTTAAATTCTATTTTTGTGTGAAGTTGAGATCTTATTGTGCAGATAATGTTTATCCTACTTCATTGACTTCTACATATGTATGTGGACTGTGCCCAACATGAGGCTCGAACTCATGACCCTGAGATCAAGTTTCATGCTCTACGAACTGAGCCAGTCAGGTGCCCCCATTGACTTACTATTATCACTTAAATATATTCCTGTGCTTTAAAGAACACTGTATAAACTTTTTAAAAAAAATTTATTTAAATTCAATTAATTAACATAGTGTAGTGTTAGTTTCAGAGGTAGACTTCAGTGATTCCTCAGTCTTCTAGAACACCCAGTCCTCACTGCATCACATGCCCTCCTTCAGTCCACCCCCCAGTTGTATAAACTTCAATGATCTTGATGGTGTTCCATTGTTTGGCTCTTGCTTGCATAACTTATTTAACTATTCCCCAATTTTCCCGCTTTTCACTATTATAAATTACTCTTCAGTAATGTGCTTTGTATAGAAGACACACTTTGTATTTTATATTTTCTTAAGATACTGCTCTCCAGGGTAGCATCAGTGGCCAAAACACTGCCATTTTCAAGGCCCTGGTTGTATGTCCCATTGGCCCCTCAGACGTATTGGGGATAGTCAGTTTTTTTTTATTCCAATTCATTTGAGAGTTTTAAGTTTTGAAAAATATTTTAGAAAGTCACACGATTTTACCAACATGCTGATATACAGCTAACTAAAACATCTTTTTGTTTTGTTTTGTTTTTGCTTTTGTTTGGAATTCATAGCAATTTAGCTAGGCAGTACTAATTTTCTCAGCAGCTCTGATTGATGGTTTGATATGCTTGTAAGTTTAACAAAATGGAAGTAAAAATAAACACTAGTTAAAAAAAGGTAAACCAAAAAGAAATGCTATAAGGCATCTCTGGAAATTTCAAAGGTTAAGAACTTCTGGCTTCAAGCGTTTTCATTTCTTCATAGTTTTTAACGGAAACATGCATTAGGCGGTTGCTGAGTGCTGGTGCCTGGGGTGGTGGTAAATGGGATCTCTCTGCTGCAGAGGGCTCACTTTCAAGTTAGGTGATTTACAGTGTCTAGGATTCTCCGTGCAGTCACATTAGGCACATGGATAAGACACTATCAGGACATAGACGGATGGCTTGTGGGACAGTGCTGGGGAGATTAGCGGGACATCGGTAGTAGGCCTGGGGTGCTTCCTGGAGGAAGTGGAACCAAGCTAAACATTTCTAGCCTTCTGAAAGATAACTGTGGTGGGTTGAACAGTGGAGTGGAGCAGAGAAGAACCAGGATTAATAAAGCAGAGTTCCAACACTACTAGTAGGTAGAATTTCTAGAAGTTTCAAATACCTTCATATCAGAGAAAGGATGGAGATTTCCTTTGGTTGCCCCTTTTGGATGAAATTTCTTACACCTCTGTTTGGGTTTGGGGGGAGCAGTGTTCTGGGAACTCTGAGAAAAACAAACGGTTCTGTTGGCTGATTTAGTGTTCATGCAGCACGTAAAGATGGGGGCTTCTCTTTGGAAATAGGAAAAAGAATTTGGTTTGAGTGTTCATGTCTTAGTTCATTGCTTGGAAAAAGTGCTTTTCCCTCTGTTATGAGCAAAAGGCCCAGACACTCATGAGGTCTCCAAGAACAATGTAGCTTTCGTCATGGAGGTCTCAGATCCTGTTACTATGAAGTTCTTCTCTCTGTTTTGGAGGCATCAGGAAAAACTCAGGAGAATCTTCTAGATGCCTCATTTGTGGACATGATGGTCCAGAAGTTTATTCCCAGGGCCCCACTCTGACCTACTAAATCAGAATCTCTGAACAGCGGTGCCCTGCAGGCTTTTCTTTCCATAAACAGACTTGAGAACTACCATCAAGGGTGGGGAGTGGAGAGAGGATGATGGAGAGGGAATCTTCTGCTGTGCCACACAGCACTTGCGGAGGAGAAGAGGTGGTAGAGGGAAAGGAGATATTCTGTTTGATAACAGGGGTTCAGTAGGCGGGAAGTAGCAATCTGCAAAGGTGGGTGTGGGGTGGGTAAGGACGATCCTGTTCCTTTGAATTCATGGAGCCATTCATACTGAGCTTCCTGTCCCAGCACTGTCCTTCCCTCTGGGTATAGCAGTGTGCATGTGTGGACCGTTTGTTCTATGTCAGGCACTGTGTTGAGCCTTTCCAATGAACCCCCCCCCCCCCCGACCCCGGCTCTGTCCCCACTGTCTTCCTCATTTTACGGGTGAGAACTTGAAGCACAGAGAGGTCACTTATCCAAGGTCTCTCAGCCTTGATGGGGCCGAAGTAACACCCAGGTGGTCTCTGGCTCCAGAGCTGATGCTCTTAACCCATCTCCTCCGCACTGCGGTCCCCCCCCCCCCCCCCGCCCCTCACACCGCGCAGGGAGCGGACATAGCACAGAGATGGGAGCGATTAACTCCATCAGAACCATGTGTGTGTTAGGAAAACTTCACAGAGTAAGTAACAGCTGAGTAGGGTGTTATCAAATAAATAGGAGTTTGCCATGTCATCAAGGTAGGTGAGAACACACCTGACAGAATCCTATGTGCAGAAACTAAGGACACAGACATTGCGTTGCCTTTGGTAGTCAAAAGCAAGATTCAAGGGAAGGGTTGGGACATAATCAAAGTGTTGGACTAAGGCCACTGCATTGGGAGAGCCGGAGGCAGGGTGGCTGGGTATGGGATTCAGACATATTCCAGGTAGAGGTGATGAGGCCGTCAGGCACCGCCCGCCCGCCCCCCCCCCCCAACCTGGGGAGATGAAAAGAGGGGATGGATGTGAGTGATGGCCTGAAGGCCTGGCACACAGTAGGTACTCCATAATATTTTCTGTATGAGGCAGATACATTGGGGTGGAGCGCCTGTGAGGGAGAAGTTGCCAGGTTTTGAACAAGAGCCTGTAGGAGACTCCTGTGATTAACAGAACTGAGACAGGTGGAGGATGTAGTGCAGGGTGTGGTACATTCTGTTGGGCATCTGTGAGTTGGAGGTGCTGGGGGGACAGCCGGCGTGATGTGGGCATTTGCTCAGAGAGGCGGTATCTGGAGCCAGATCAGTGAATGAACTTACTGGGGCATGGAGGGTTCCTGGGTGTTAGCCTTCCTGATCTGCCCACCTCCTTTAGAGTGCAGTACGGAGTGCTGATTGTGATATTCTAACCCACTGATGGCCACGGGGTGGCTGGAGTGTGTGTAGGGTACACATACTAAATAAAGACAGAGCGACCTAATGTCCCTATCTGACAGGGGTGCCCAGTCCCACCTGTCAAGTGTTTATTCAGCGTGCACCGAGATGGCGAAAGTGTCCAGGCATGGCACTGGAGAAATGAGGTCCAAATTGGAAGGGCCCCGTGTCTGTGGGTGGAAAAAAGATGCAGTTGAATAACTATTTCTCTAAATCGTCAGTACATTTGTTTCTGACATCACCGAGAAGTGTGTGTTGGTGCCAGATTTCAATTTCACGGTCGTACACTGTGAAATATTCTAGTTTGCATGTCCTCAATGTGATATGAAAGGCTTCAGGTATCCATTTACATTTGTACTCCTACTGAAAGCTGTTGGAACGGAGTCCCAGATGCCCCAGCCAAAGGCACTGGAGCCTGACTCACCTTATGCTTGAATGTCCTCAGACAGCAAAAGTGAGCCTTTTGGCTGTAGATCAAGAGGTGGGATAATGAGGATTGATGTCAAGTGTATGGAGGGCAGTGACAGAAGAGGAGGGGTACGGTCAGAGAAATGGGGATGAACACGAGAAAGCAGGGGATGTTCTTGTGACCTACAGTGGTGATGGTGAAAGCTGGGCTCAGATCATTTCGTGGCGAGTTGATACTGTCATCATGTATACATCCTGCAGCAGTGCCAATGGCCGAGGCATGCAGCATGATGTTGATGTCATTCGTAGCCCCCAAAGCACCCTGCTATGTGAGGACGTAAAGTTTAGTGGACATTTAATTTTTACACAGGACCGGTGCATTTGAGGGATGTTTCCCTGTGTGTGGCCTGAATATAAACAGTAAGACATTGCTGTCTGCAGACAGACTCCTCCTAGAATTGCTATCAGAGGAGAGGAATCAGGCAAATGTCTTAAAACAGGGTAGCAAGTGGGCTTATACCATTCTGTGGGGGACAAAGGGCAGCATGAGGAAGAAAAGTCTATTTCTTTGCTTCCCAGCCTGGGCCAAGAAGCAGATGGCAGATCTGACAGCAGTGCATTTAGCAGAACTGTCATTCTGGAATAAACTGTCTTGCCGCGTTGGCGGCAGCTGTGTTTGGGAGTGTGGGACTTGATTGGGCAGGAATTCCAGGCCCTTGGAGGATGTGTGGTCTCCCCCCTGTGGATAGATAGGGGAATCTACATCATCATTAGGACCAATGAGTCATGGTCAACTGATTGATCAACAAAATTGAGGCATACACGATGGTCATGGATAACTTTTTAAAGGAAGGGAGGAGGGGTTGATCTAGAAAATTCTCTATTTTCTGGTTTTTTTTTTTCCTGATACTCTTGATATCTGCTTTTAATGTTTGAAACCACATTAAATAGCAGAAAGAACTCTTATTTGGGAATCAGAACTTTTGACTGGTTTTCACTACCAAGTACAGGCACATTAATTCTAAAATTAGTTACTGTTATTAAGCCCAGAGGGGCGCTGATCCTGCAGCTGGAGATGAGATGATGAAATAGACCTAGACCCTGACCGCATGGAGGTTACAGTTAGGAGAGATATATGATGAACTGGGCAACTGAGAAAATGTGAGGTGTTACAGCTAGATCCAGAGTACTGTGGAAGCACCAAGTGATGACAGTTGGCCAGTGCTGGAAGTCACGCTTACATTGAAACTGATGGGTATAGAGAATGGGGGGTTGCCAGGGGAAAGCGGATGAGGCTGCCTCTTCTTGAAGAGGATGATGGTATGTGCAGATCCTAGATGCAAAGGAGGAGGCGTGGCTAGGGTATTAGTGGAGGTTAAATGTTTGGGGGGTTGGGGAATAACTGCAGAGGAATTGATAAGCTGTGAAGCTTGAGAGAGAAGGAAGAGCTACTTGAATGGCTTTGTTTGCTGAATTAAGGAATTTGTTCTATATTCTGAGGGGATTAGGGACCCATAATGATTTTAAAGCATGGCCTCATGTTTGTAATAAACATGTCTATTGTGTGGGGAAGTATGTCTATTGTGTGGGGAAGAACTGAATAAGGTTGGGACCAGAACAAGGGAGACATGATAGGAGGTTCTGGAGTACTAAAGAGGAGGGAATGAAGATAGTTGCAGGTGGTGGGGAATAGACAAAGTAGGTTGATTTGAGAAATTAAAGGAGGGAGCATTGTTATGATTTGGATACTGATTGGTTGTGGGGTTGAGTGAGAGGGAGAGGTTAAAAGGACCCTAGGTGGTAGGGTATGGATGCTGGGGTAGGTAATGGTGCCATTCATGAAGGGAGATACTAGAATGAAACAGATTCAAGTTAGGTGTGAGTTGTTGCAGGTCCAGTTCCAACAGGAAGCAGACTCTGAAATGGAGATTTGCTTGTCCTTTATTAGGAAGGATCTGTCCGAATCACTTCTGGGGTAGAGAGAGATCCTGAAGGAAGCAGAATTGGGCAGATAAAGAGGTTGAACTGCAATACAGTTACAAAAAACACTTCAGTCATTCCTCTACGGAGTTCTGAAGCTGGAATGATCTTTCAGAGTCACCCTTCGTTGGGGCAAGGGGTGAGGACTTTGCCCTACCTTTGCCAACCACTCATTGTATGTGGGCTGTTCTAGGAAGACCATTTGACCTTGGATGAGGTGGCTCTTTTCAACCAAGGGCAAGTCCTAGATCACTGTTCAGTTGAGCTGGTGGTCGTCAGTTTCCCCAGCAGCTGCAGGGATGAGTCCTTTGGCCATCGAGGGGGATCTGGGTAGCAGGTCACAGCATCCGCTACGGGGTCATGATGTTAAGTATAACAAATCTCTGGGCTTTCCTCTTCCTGTGGCTAACAGGAGGTGTTGGACAAGTTGATCGCTGAGATCTGTGTATACTTGAACATTCCATGAGAGTTGGAAGATTGTAGAACTAGAAAACTACCAAATTAACCTGTTTTAACAGATGCAGAAACAGAGACTCTAAGAGCTAAGGTGGCTTTTAGAAGACACATCGTGCTAAAGATGCCTTAGAGTGCATGTCTTCACTTCGGCTTCTCCTGAAGACCAGGGTAGAAGGAGCCTCATCTGTGCAGGAGAGGGAGTAATCAGGCCTTTGCTTCCCTGTTTCTGTTAATGTGGCTGGGGACACCTTAGGGTCAGATCAAAGTAACATACCTGCACTCGTTTTAAAGTGAGTCAGCAAGTTGAGTGGAGGACTGAGTCCCAGTGGAATCTAAACTGAACGGTGGGAGTTCCATTTATGCTTTTACCTTTTCTACAAGGCCTGTCTCTCCTTCATGCCCTCCCTATTAGCCTGCTAAGCTCAGCTTTCCAAAGACCGTCTCTCTAGCGCATTGGTAAGTGTTTTACTGGTTTGGTTTGTATTTCTCAATGCTTTTTGAACTTACTAGGAGCATGGAGTATAAGGGGATGCATTTCCCATGGTCACAAGAGAAAAAAATGGTGCCCTTCTGTATCGTGGCTGAGGTTCTGATGAATGAACATTGAAGTCCCCTTTTACCTACCTGTTCATTTAATGACTGAAGTGTAAGAATCAAAGGTACTGCTATTGTCCTCCATGGAGATGACCACTGCTGCTTCCTTGTTTTAACTTCTGACCACATCTGTTCATTTTCTAGTTCCTCTAGCAGCGGTGACATTGAAATAGCTGTATATCCTCAGTGTGACGGACTCATGGCAAACGTAGTGAAGACGACCATTTGACAGGGACCTGACACTTGTCCTTACACTCTCCCCATGTCTTACTCCAGACAAAGGTATTCCTATCGTGTTTTAGCCCCACACCTGGCTTCACACCCAGTGTGGGGCTTGAACTGATGACCCTGAGATCAAGAGTTGCGTGCTCCACTGACTGAGCCAGCCAGGAGCCCTGTAAAGAGATTCCTATGGCTTAGATTTCACTGAAGCTAAATGGCACTTGTGAGGTCAGTTAGTTGCATAGCATGACTGACGTGTTTTTCTCTTTTTGTTACAGCAAAATGTATCTATGGAGGCAAAGTCCTTGCAGAAGGCCAGCGGATTTTAACTAAGAGCTGCCGGGAATGCAGAGTAAGTTTCCATCTTATGATCCCCATCCCTTGGGAGGGGAATTACTAGATACATGGATGGGCTTTGCTAGGGATCTGGAGTGGAGCCTGGTGGCCGGAGTGGGTCCCTGAGGGGAAGGACTCTGCGGTGGGCTGCCGTCCAGGAGGGGAAGGTCCCACCCACTGTCATTGTGCTGCTAGCTTGTGGTCAGCCGTGGATCAGGCAGCCTTGGGAAAGCTATTGAAGGATGTGAGAAGGTGAAGGGAGCCAGCAGTTACTAGGAGTTAGGGAGCTTGGCCGGTGGCCCTGGCAAAAGGTTCTGAGTTGATTTTGGGGAAATCAGTTTGTGATGCCAGCTCTGGGTGGTACCATTTCTACTCCCGAGTGTCTTATAGATGGTGAGAAAATGCCTGTCTCCTGCCTGCCTCGCCCTTCTAGTCCTTGGAATACAAGTGTAGAAGCAGAGATCTTCAGTAACCGTTCAGCTAACATACCTTGTTCAGCTGCTACGTACCAGCGTGGTACTAGATTCTGGGTGTGTAACGGTGAACGCAGCAAAGTCCCTGTTTTTGTAGAATTCGCAGTCTAGAGGGGGAGGCAGATTATAAAATAAACCAAATACAATATAATGCCAAATCCTATAAAAAAAAAAACAAAGGCTGAAGAGAGAGAGAGCTTTGGGGTGGGTGTGGGTGGTCTGGGAAGGCCTTTCTGCAGAGGCGCTGTTGGAACAAAGTGTGGGAGCTAGCCGTGCAGTGACTTGGGTGGGGTGCCATCCTAGGAGCGCAAGAGTGAGAGACGGAGGGGGCGGGGGCACGCATACCAGGTGGTGCATTAGGGGCAGCCCAAGTCCTACAAGGAAGCGCAGCTGGTTTGTGGGGCATCTCCAGAGAGGCTGACAGGAACCACTGTGCCTCAGAATAGCCCATCCTCGTAAGTGCTTGTAACTGTACCATTTCATTTACTTTTCGTCACATCCCTGAGGAAAAGAATCTATTTTAAAGATTGAGGAGAATGAGGCACGTAGAGACCTGGAGATGCTCTGGAGGAGATTGAATCCAGTTCTTTATTGGGGCCTTGGTTGAGGGGGGTGGGTAGAGGAAAGGCTCTTACCTCTTTCCTGTCTCTGAGGGGCCACAGTTTCCCCCCAGGGGGTTAGCTTCCTTGGACTTCCCTGTTGTATTTCCCATACCCCCTTCCTTGGCTTGCCACTGGGAATGGCAGAGATTCTATTGCTGCAGACAGTCTGGTGGGCTTGGCGGGGCGGTGGTCTTTCTACATCAGCCGATGCTGTGCATGGGAGCTCCGTAGTCTATGGCAGACGGCGGCGTGGTGTGGCAGTGGTATGTGTGTGCCTATATGTGCGTATGTATGTGCCTGCGAATGATTTCATCTTTTAAAAAGTCATGAATTCGTTGCTACAGTTCTTTACTAAATGATTACTTTGTATACAGAGAAGAGTCCTTGACCATAAGTAGCATTTCTCGAGCTTTTAGCATTTTTCTGGACACTATTTGACACATTTTAAACTTATTTTCTCCTGTAAACCTCATCATTACCCTATCAGGTGCGTGCTATGATCATTCCCATTTTGCAGATGAGAAAATCGAGGCACAGAAGATCAGTCACATAACTAGTAAGTGAGCCAGCTGGGATCTGAACCTGTGTGGTCTGGCTTTACAGGCGGGGCTCTCTCAGCCTCTCCTCTGCCATTTCTGATGGTGTTAGACTTATTTGGAAATAATTCTCATCTCAGAATTTTTGAGGGGCAGATTCAGAAGCCCCTCTAAATTGAATGATCATTTTCAGTCTGTGTGAGAATACCAGGTTGTTCAGGCTATGGCTCACTGATTCTTTTGATAAAGGGGTAGTATTTATAACAGGCCATGGAGGAGCCTTGGGGTACATGGATGGTGTCAGCAGGGCGAGGAGGTGATGGGCATAGTATGCCAGGACCTCTACTGTCTTCCCAGCAGCCGTTCTCAAGAGTTAAGCCCTAATGCCCAGTGGCACCTGTTGTCTGTAAGGAATCCTAGGCATCTACACTGTAAGTTCTATCTTTGGGAGGACTGAGCAAATAAATAATTCTTGGTCTTCTGTGGTTCAAATGCAGATACCCCTTGTTGACAGAAGGGTGCCTAGATATCCATTCATTTCCATTTTCCTAGGATCATTTTAAAGCTTCAGCAACACAATCAGACAAGAAACAAACCCTTGTTTCAAATAATTTCACCTAGTGTTTTTAGAAGTTAATAGACTTTTCTTTTTCTTTTTTTTTTTTTTTAAAGATTTTATTTATTTATTCGACAGAGATAGAGACAGCCAGCGAGAGAGGGAACACAAGCAGGGGGAGTGGGAGAGGAAGAAGCAGGCTCATAGTGGAAGAGCCTGATGTGGGGCTCGATCCCAGAATGCCGGGATCACGCCCTGAGCCGAAGGCAGACGCTTAACCGCTGTGCCACCCAGGAGCCCCATAGACTGTTTTCTTTTAAACTAAGATGAATAAACCCTTCTAGTAGTCTTGCTCGATTTTGTTCAATTATTGCTGCCCTTAAACATTTCTTTAGCGACAGTTTTTTGACTTAATGATGTGAGTTTTTATATAATTAGAAATTCAGGTTGAAGCACAGTGATTAATAAAGAACTTGAAAGTGTTTCTATTTGACCAATGACACGGAGACTGTCACTCTAAATGAGAAAGAACGGAAGAATTATATTTTTCCACCAACACAGAGTTCTAGGGGTCAGAAAATAACATACTATAATCAGGAGGATTTAAAAATGTTAATTATCAGGTACTTCTTACAGAAATAGTTTTGAAAATAAAGTTAAAAAAGGTTTTGTGCCTAATTATGTGGCTGGACTAAATGGGTATAGAGGCACTTACGCTACTGTAATCACAGTTCATATTATTTTCAAAATCATGCAAAGGGGTTTGTCTCTATTGAAACATTTGGAATTATCGTGCTCATTAAATATGTTAAAGGTTGATTAGAATTGTCTCATTTAATCAGCAGACAAGGCAAGCCCTTGTCATAAAAAAAAAACTTTTGTGAGTGATGATTTTTTAAAGAAAAGTCTTCATAGCATTTGAAATATTTCTTTGAACAAAAGCAAATCGTACTCCAAATGCCGAAATTTTGAATATGGAGGAAGAAGTACAAGGAAGAAAAAGGAAATTGCTCCAGAATCTCACCATCTAGAGATAATCTTGAACGGTTTTATTTTTGGCAGCAAGAATGAAATGTATCTTACTGTTTTGGTGTGGGTTCTCCTAAAAGCAGACCCTGCACTAAGGATTTTAATATGAATGCTTGATTAAAGTAGCCCTCTCAGAAGCAACCAGTAAGGGTGTGGAGGATGCAGGATGGGGAAGGGTAAGGAACCAGCAAGGGTGGGATTTTGGGTGAAAGGCCTCCCATTGATTCTAGGAGGGGTGTTGGAGTGTAAATTACACCCCAGCTGCGGGCTCCCCTTGAGGCAGAGAGCCTCCCATGCCTGTCAGTCCCTGGCTTTGGGTTATGGCAGTGGGGGTGGAGAACTTGTGGGTCACTGTCTCTGTTCCCTGCATGGCTGAGTGGATCCAGTGTCCAAGGAATGCCATTGAGGATGGCAAGGATAAGCCATTAGCGGCAAAGCATTCAGAAGCTGGGGGATGGGCACACAGAACTCCTTAAAGGGATCTGACAGTGTCCATCACTCTTATTTATGCAAGGAGACAGTAGAAAATAAAATACATTGATGTTAAAAGATAAAAGTAGAGGCATTAATGGCGAGTGAGCGGTTTGTTTTCCTGTGCATTAAGGCTTATGCTATAGATAGTAAGGTTATGAATGTCTCTTGGTTTGTAATGGTTGGTTTGAGTCCCTGTTGCAGGAACTAAGGTACAGCTGGTAGGCACAGCGGCTTAGGACCAGTGCCAGCTCTTGAGGCCTGGTACCCCCCAATGTGGCCTGGATTGAGGGGTGAGAAGGGAACTTAGCTGTGAAGGAGACTGAGCATGCGTAGCAGGCTGTGTTCTCTGATCTTAGGGCCACTTTAAAGGTAGGGGAAAAGCAAGAGATTTGGACAACTTGGATCAGATCAAGAAACCAAGAGTGAGGAGGACAAGAAGGCACTACAAGGAATGTTAGAGGCAGGACTGTCAGGCTGAAAAAAATGAGAAAGGAGAGGAAGCCATGGTGCAAATTATCCAAATGATGATAGTTAGAAATCAAATTGGTATGTTTATAATTGTTGATGTTCATAATTAGGAATGGATGTGCCTGATGAAGTGGGAGTTCTTGTCCCTTGGTCCACAGGAAAGATAGCGTCTCAGAAATGGGAAACTCTCTATCTCCCCTGTCCCTCCTGGCTGTCCAGCTCCATCCTCTCCCCCCACCTATGTTGAGAAGTACCTTTTCACCTTAAGTGGGCCTCCTTTTCTCAAGCTTCATTCTTAGCTGACGTCAACAGCTTCTTAGGAATAGGAGAAAAAACTTTATAACTTAGGTAAAATACTCTCAAACCCCCTTTTTAAAAATAGTAATTAATGGACTAATTTTTAGAATTCAGAGTACAATTAAATACAGATGCTAGTGATGTCACCGAAGAAGGCCTTTGGTGAATGAGGTCATAAAGATTCACCAGGTGTGGGGCGCCTGGGTGGCGCAGTCGTTAAGCGTCTGCCTTTGGCTCAGGGCGTGGTCCTGGCGTTCTGGGATCGAGCCCCACGTCAGGCTCCTCTGCTGAGAGCCTGCTTCTTCCTCTCCCACTCCCCCTGCTTGTGTTCCCTCTCTCCCTGTCTGTCTCTGTCTCTGTCAAATAAATGAATAAAATCTTTTTTTAAAAAAAATAAAGATTCACCAGGTGAATATTTAAAGTTTTATTGTAAGCAATTTTATTTACCTACAGCGGAAAATCTAGTGCTCCTCTAACCCTCATTCAGTGCATTCCTACTTGGATACCTTGGCTCTTGCCTGTTTTGTCTGCCAGGAAAGTCTCTTCTTCCTTACTCCGTTATTCAAATATGCCATCGTCTTTATCGTTTCTCCCTACCTGGGCAGCAGCATTCTCTTAGGACACATTATCGTGCCTGAACTGTAGAACATATTTTAGCGCTTACCATACTGTCCTAGGGGTTTAGTTGAGATTGTTTGTTCTTCCCGCACTCCATCTAGGAACTCAGCAAGCACAAGGAAGATGTGGTCCGTAGCTTTGGGTTCGTGGTGCGTGTGGTCCAAGAGTGCTAAAGCTGACTCATAAAAGCTCATGAGCGCTCATTGTACATAACTTCCCGACTCTGTGGTCAGTGATACCATGTTGGGAATTCAAAATTGGTCATCATTGGGGTAGTCACGCAGAAATCCACAAACCCTACAAGTTAGGGCTCCCCATCCAACAACCCATTGTTCTCGTAGCGGCATACCACCGTTAGTGACCTTCTGCTGCATAGAAGTTACTCAAAAATTACTGGTTGAAGCTGAAGCTGTTTAGACATAGAAAAGGATGCTTTCTGTGCCGGGAGTCTCATCAGTTTCATTTGCGACTTTGTCATTATTGGGGAATTCCTGGGAAGTACTGTTAATTATTGAAGCTTGTTGTCACTGCAGGCTGTTAACAATGATGAGCCTTATATATTTGTATCATCAACTAAAAAAGACGAACATTTTTTTGTTTCCCAATGATTTGGCTTCCAGGGTGGAGTTTTAGTAAAAATTACAGAAGCGTGCCCTCCTCTGAACTGCTCAGAAAAGGACCACATTCTCCCAGAGAATCAGTGCTGCAGTGTCTGTAGAGGTAAGGGGCCTTGGTGGTGGGGCTGTGTGTGGGACGAGGGTGGGGACACATGAGGGTTTCATGAATAGCGTGAAGGTAGTCACGGGGGCTCGAAACTCTGCTCTGCTACTTCGAAACTTGCATATCCTAGTTACCTTTCTCAGCCATCGTCGCGTCACTTGTAAACTGAGGGTAATAATAGTCTACTTCACAGGCCTGCTGGGAGGGCTAAATGGGATAATATATAAGTACCTAGTCTCATGCCTAGCATGTGATAAATGCTCAGTAAGTGACAGTTCCTATAAGAAGAATGGTAGTGCCTGCGGTAATGGTTATTATAACCATCATCATTATTAGATTTTTCTCACGAGTGGCATTGGTAAGCATACTGTTTAGCTCTTTCTGTGGACCAATTCCTATATCTGACTGACAGAGCCCTATAGTGAATCTTTATTCAGAGAATTACATGCAATTTTTTTACTTCATGCAAGGAAAAACAGTGCTTTAGCTACGTAACACCTAACTGCTAATTCATTCTTTGGTAGAAATTGTTTTGCTTCCCTTTCCTGGCCTTTTCTTCTTTCCCAGATTTTGTCGTCTTCAAACCCTGGATCAGATAATCTTTCCTCTCGGAAAAGACTCACCCTGGTAGAATTAGGTGGATCGGGATAACCTAAAATTGATTCAGAATCTTACAGAATAAATCCAGTCAAACTCAACTCTGTGTTGTAGGAGCTACGCCCAGCACACATCCTTTTCCACATCCTCAAATACTTACGGAGTTGGGTCCTCTCCGGCTCCCCCTTAGAGGTTCCAGTGCATAGTGATTTAGCTCCGGTTACTCCATATTTCACTTTATCTTTTCTCTAGCACAAGAGGTGGCAGATATTTTCTGTCAAGGGCCACAAAGTAAATCGTTTTCAGCTTTGTGGGCCCGAAGGTTTCTTTTGCAATGACTCAACTCCGCTGTTTTGCAGAAGTAAGCGTCACAATAGGTAAATACATGGGTGTGGTTGTTAGAATACAATTTTATTTACAAGAACAGGTATCGGCCCATAATTTGTTGACCCCCTTCTCTAGCATCTTCTTATATATAGAGGTGGTCTGTGTTTTATCATGCAGTGTTGAGCTTCTGTGGAGGTTTCTCTGCTCGGTCATGAGAAAGCTAGCTTTTGATAAAAATTCCTAGGACAACTTAGTTTGTTGATAGCCAGGAGCGGCTACTATGCCGTCAGAATGTCTTCCCTGATTCGTCTGCCTTTTGGCTACACGCATATTGGCAGTTGAGATGCTGTAGAAACACTTCAAGATTGACTGGAATTTTCAGAGGGATACATTTATTAGTAACTGATAGGGTTGTAAGGTAGGTCTTATAATTTAATGCAAAATCTATCACTTGCTATTTGTGGAGGTGCCAAGTGAGACTCAGTTTATGTAAATCCTTCCTGATTTATGGTTTCATTAGAGCAGAATCATTGATTATCCCACAGAAACGCAAGAGGAATTTCATTGCTCTGACCCAATTTACAATAGACCTGGTGTCACTGCTTCTGCTAATACTTCTCCAGAATGTGTATACTTCTTTACCACTGAAGATGGTGAGAGATGGGACCTCCCATTGAAAAATAGATTCATTCAGGGTCCCACTGCCGCAACCTGGTGTCTTTTAGCAAACCTTGACGCAGTTTTGAGGGAAAAGTGGAAGGCAGGAATAAAACTTCCTAGATTAGATTATAGCGAGGACCAATTTGTGAAATTGAGGATTTTCTTCTTCCTCCTGATTCCTCCTTCAGCAGGAAACTACCAGCTTTGTTGGGAGGGGGTTGCTGATAGTTCTTTGGAGGTGTCTGTGTCTGAGAGGGTTATTTATTCTCTTTGACAGCTCTACATTTTGACAGGAACAAGACAGTGTCTTCAGAATAGATATGGTGAGGGGGGCCTTCTCCTGGGGGAATTGGTTGAATGAAACCATTCAGGTATAGGGATTCTTTTAGGGTTCTCTGGTTGACTTTCAACTCAGGGTTCAGACACGGGAACGGAGAAAGCGTTACTGTAGACAAGGGCCCTTTTCAGCACCACTTAGTGTTGTTACCATCCCTTCTGTTGACCCAAAGCAGAGCAGAGCCCAGAACCTCCAGCCCCCTTGTCCACAAGCTGGGGCTTGCCCTGCACAGCAGACAATCAGAAAGGGAAAGGCACATTATTTTCTGTGTGGTGGGTTAGTCTCTTTATTCTGAAAATGCAAAACTTCTATGACGATTGACAAAAGGGCAACTCAGGTGAGCTCCAGGGTGTATTGTCTCAAACTATGCTCTCCATCACTTTTACTCCAGATCTCCTAATTCCAACCATTTCCCAAGAGGATCTTCAGAAGTAGCATAAATAGTCTTTCATAACATTGTGGGAAATACTTTTCCCCTTGGACTTCTAGTTGTCTTTTACCTTTTCCTCTATGTTCATGTTTTCTGCGTCTTGCATGAAGAGGAGGGGGCTGGTTCATTTCTGTCCTGACAAGACGTGGAAAGCCCAATGGGCCTTTTCGAAGGCCTGTTACTCAGTTCTCCCCCCCCCCCCACCCCCTTTCCCTTCTCTGAAACAGAAAGTAATGACAAGGTGACAAACACTCAATTTCTATGTAAAGTAATTTTTAGCCTGCATATGGAGAGGCTGGACCATTTGCTTTGTGGACTGAGATTGTGTACTGACTGGCAGGCAGTAAGCGAGCAGAGAGGCGGGCTTCTGATGACCTGAGATGCATATTTCAGGGATGAGCACAGTGGTGTGATTTCTGCTGTTGGCTGCTGTCACCCTGCTGTTATTGATTACGGAAACTGAGGGGGCTATAGCCTTTCTCAATACCTGCACGAAGGGCCTTTAGTTAGCATATTTATCATCTCTCTCTGTCTTACCAGAGTGTCAGGTCATTAGTCCGAGGGAGATCACGCCATGAGAGCTTATCAGTCCTTAGAAGTCTGCATCACAGCCTTCTTCAGAAGTGGGAGTTTTCTGGCGTTTGTTTTCATTAGGACTCCGCTGAGCCGCCCTACCTGAGAGGTTTCGACTGGGAATTGAAGAAAGCACAGAGAGGGCTTTTTGCTTTCTGCCCCAACTGGCTGGCTATATAATATGTGTAAAGGGCTCTAACTTTTTTTTTTTTTTTTAAAACATTTGTTTCAATGATTATATTTTATGAATTCTTCAAATATAGGAGATGAGGTAGATGGAGATACATTCTGACCACATGGAATAATTCTGTCACTGTCCTGTCTGTGACTTGGAAGGAAATACTTTTTAGTACTAGCTATGTTGTTGCTTTGTGTATTTCGTATATGAAATAATGTTGAACCCATTTTGCTGAGTTATAACTGGTCAAGGTATAACTTGTTGCCTTGATTCTGAAACTATTTTTTATTGAGCCATGCCCATTTTCTTTTACGGTTACACAATTTGTCACTGCCTCCCCCTCCCCCCATGACTAATCAAGGGGAGAGATGAAGATTTTTACTGAGTTTTTCTCTTTGTGGGAATTAAACCCGAGACCATAGAGTTGAGAATAACAGACTCTGACGGACTTACGGTATTCACTGTAGCAATACAACTGATATCCAGACTAGGGGCTTGGGCACTTTGCGTCTTTGAATCTTGGGTCATGCCAAATGCTATAACTAATTCCTCTGCCCTTTGAAGAAAAATGAAGGTAATCAGGTGAACCGGTGGTTAAATCCATAGGGCAATTGGTGCAGCCAGGATGTCCCTAAGGAAGGGATTGTGGGACAGTTAGGGAAGACGTAAGCCAAAAGAATCAAAATGATGGATGTTGGCAGGAGGAGGCCATTCTGCACTTGCTGGGGCCCAAGGTATCCATTACCACCAGTAACACCCAGAACAGTCATCATCACCACTGCAGTTTCTCTCTGCTGCTTCAGGACAGTTTGTGCCAACAGCATGCAATTCACTAACCTTCATCATGTTGAGGCAATGGCTGTCGTGCGAGCCTGACCACTTTAAGGTGTGAGGCCATGAGGTGGAAAATGGGGAGTGGGCACCGGAGTGATATCTCTGCTCCTGCTTAGGAAGAAGTAATTAAAGTGTGAATGTAGCCTCAGAAGAAAAAGATTGCTCATGAATCGTCCGTAGGCTCCGTTAAAGGGGGGGGCAAAAAGCCACCAGTCTTGACCGGGCGTCCTCCAAATTGCTCCGGGAAAACACACCAATCATTTGGCCCATTCCAGAATTCTTGACGCACTCCTCGGGGTTTTATTCCTCTCATAATTGACTCTAATTGTAGCTTCAATGTCGCCAATGACTTTGGAGGGTTTTCGCTGCATGTTTAAGACTTAGGGTGTTGGGGAAAAAAGTTCTTGCCAACATCTGTTCCCAGTGTGTTTATCTGTAATTTTAATTCATGCTCACTTGCCTTGTCGTCTGGCCTGGACTGAGATGAGTTGAGATTATTTGTTCTATTTAAGATTTTATGCCCTTCAATTAAATCCTCCCAAGACTCTTGGCATCATATGATTTTTTTCCCCTGGTCTTCCTCATCATTCTAGTCTCCGTCAGAATTTGTAATTGAAATGGTTTTAGAGAGAGGATTTTCAGGGTATTTGAGATGAAAAGAGGCCTGCGAAAGAGGCACTTAATGAGTCTATTATCTAGTGCCTAAATAGAGGAACTGGCAGTTAGCAGCTGGGGCAGGTCATGTGCATACTGAGAGATAGAATGTGACCAGCCTCCCTGCAGGCATGGGCTGTTGTGGACTGGAAAGACGGGGTTCCATGCTTAATTGCTGAGGCTGGGAGAAGAGGGCATTTGAAGATGAGTACAGTCTCCGGATGTCCATGATGTCAGTGGCCCTGAAAGTGCTGCAGTGTATCAGGGCCCACGGAGCTTCTGGAAGGAGGTACATTGTCCCCGAGAAAAGATCTGAAACTAAGGTCAGGCTGCTTTGGACAGGAAGACCCTTAAGTGTAGACTACTGTAGAAGAAATGGATTGCTTTCTAAGATAGAACGTGGGAGAGCCTAGAGCTCAGTCTCTTCCGGGCTCATCCTATTGGCTTAACCCTTGTCGACAAGGAGGTAGAGGAATGTTCTCACACCCACGGGCCCAGGCTTCTATGGTATGTATGTTGGTTGTGGAGTATGTGTTGATGTTCAGTTTTCATAAATGATCTTTGGGCCATATCCCTCCTAGGAAGTCCATGGGTGGCGTTATCTCCATACCAATGAGGGAAGTGGAATATACTGTACTTAGTATACCTTAGTTCCTATGTAACTTACAAGGTTGGGCAAGCAGAAGTGATGTGAGAGCTGCTGGCTTTCTAGGATTTGAGTTAGGAGTGCATTTTTTGATTGTCCAGGTATATCATTTCAGAGGCAACTTGCCTGACCTGCAGGAGGACACATTAGGGGTAGCAGATTGAGGGCAAGAAAGGGTGCTCTCTGTGGAATCAAACTTCAGCTGCTTAAAGAAATCAAATCTTGCCCAAGGCTGGTGGCCTACTCATTCGTTGTTGTGGAAGTGCCAGTAGTGAATCATAAAGATGCTTGTCCATTACTGGCTGTAGAAGCCAGAGATGAAGCAGAATGGAGGGATGGGTTCGCTATCACTCTAAAGGGTGTGGAGTTGGATCTGAAGAGTGGCTGTGTGTGTGTCTCTCATAATATGTAGGGTTATTATATGCAGATGAGGCCAATGGCTTTAAAGACAGCAAGGTGTTAGCGTTACGGTCTTCCACCGACAGCAGAACCCTAGATACAGGACCACTAGGGGAGTCCTTAGTCCCAACTTCAAAGTGTGACCTCAGCATTTCTGTTGCTTCATTAATTTCCTTGAACATGATAGGGGCGCATGCTGCTTTGTGTATTTGGAACTCCTGCCCTTCGTCCAGTCAGCCTCACTCAGCCTTCATATTGCTTCAGATCTCGTATTAGGACCCTTGTCTATGATAAATTCTTGAAGCACCTTGGTCCTCTCTGTCACAATGTCTCCTTGTAACCTGATACTCCACATCGGTCATTTCTGCGAGCATGTTGATAACTGAGAGCATGGTTATGCTGTTCACGCCATTTTCTTTCTTTCTTTTTTTTTTTTCTTCTGTGCTTATTGCCCCTCACAGTGCCTGGACACCTGGTAGGTACTTAATAAATGCTTGTCATATAAGTGAATGGTACCCATGCTAGGAACTAAAATTAAGAAGGTCTTCTTATAAGACCTGGGATCTCATTTCTGTAGGTAATGTGTCCTCCTCTGAGGATCTGCTCATGTTCACCATTTGAGTGTGAGCTCCAAGTGGGTCTCACTCACCTTAGCATCTCATTCAGGGATGATGTTCCGTCATGGGATTAAGTTATTTTTCTTCTCACTTGGAGTCTCCCGGCAGCAAACTCCCATGGAATGTGTCCTGGAGAAAGGAACAAGGTTTGTTCTTTTGGAAAGATCAGGACATGTCACACGGACTAGAGAATGCTAATGGCTGGTGGAGTCCTGGTCTCCTTAGGCCAGGGTTAGCATTCCTGGGATGTCCCTTGATGATTAAAATCATGGCCTGGCAGTCATGAGGGGTGGGGTGGAGAGACAAGGTATTAGAATCGTATTTGGGTTTTTAGCCCTATTTCACCCATCACCAACCAGCTGTGTAACTAGAGGAGGTAGTTAACATCTTTGAGCCTTGGTGTATTTATCTTTAAAACACTCTTAATTCTTGCTTTGGGGACTGAGAGTATTTAGTCATTAACTAAACAAATATTTATCGACTGCCTATAGTGTGTTGGATATTGCCTTTGGCATGAGGTGACCAAACTTCACAGTCCTTTACCTTGAAGAAGTGAGCTTCTAATGAGGAGATAAGCTTTGCGTAAACACAGAAATAAATACATAGTAATTGTGATCACTGCTATGAGCAAGGATAATAGGGTGGTATGGAAGAAAATAATAGGGCTTTCTTCAGACTTGGGAGACAAGGAAGCCTTCTCTGAAGAGCTTATGTTTAAGCTGGGACTTGAAGACTGAGTGGAAATTACTGTGGCAGTGATGTGTAATAATGTTGTGAGTCGGGGGAACAAGCTTGGAAAGACTGAATCAGGAAAGTGGTTGGAAGACTAGAAGAGCTAAAAGAAAAGGCTGATAATAGCTGGAGAGCAACGATGGAGGGAGAGAGGGAGTCTTGTCTGTTGACTCAAGTCTAAGTTAAAGATTTTGTATTTTTTTTAAGTAAAATGGAAGCCCTTGGAAGATTTTTTAAGGGGGAGAGTGACATGATCCAATCTGTATTTTAAAAGGATCCCTTTGTGTGCAAAATGGATTAGAGACTGGTAAAAAGAGAGAATAGGAAGGCAAATGAGGCCATGTCCATTTGAGAGATGATAATAGTTTGGAGTAAGATGCGTTTTTCTTATTACCGTGAAGTGGAGGAGGAAATGATATGTTCAGGAGATACTAACAACATAAAATTAATATACGCGATCCAATTTGAGAACATGGAGTCTCTGCCCAGTTATGTACAGTTGTAGTGAATCGTAACTTGACCTGAGCAGGCAGCTTCTACTCTCTACTGCCCGCCCCCACCACTGCTGAGAAGTGTCAGGGTCTCATTTTCATGCTGTTTCAAAAATTTTCCCCAAGTTTTTATGTGCACTAAACATGGACTTGTTGGAAAGCTCTTCAGGAGTTCCATTTCCAGGATGGTTTTGTTGATGAACGTAAGGAAATTGAGGTGATTTTGGTTATTAGCAACTTAGCCTTGGGCTGGTAGGTCAGTGGTTTAAAAATAAAAGGTATGGGGCGCCTGGGTGGCACAGCGGTTAAGCGTCTGCCTTCGGCTCAGGGCGTGATCCTGGCGTTACGGGATCGAGCCCCACATCAGGCTCCTCCGCTATGAGCCTGCTTCTTCCTCTCCCACTCCCCCTGCTTGTGTTCCCTCTCTTGCTGGCTGTCTCTATCTCTGTCGAATAAATAAATAAAATCTTAAAAAAAAAAAAAAAAAGAAACCCTTTCTTTAAAAAAAAATAAAATAAAAATAAAAGGTAGAACCCTCAGAAAGTATAAAACTTCGAAAAGAAAATATTTTTCATGTTTTGGATGTATTTAAAAGATTTCTGTAAAAATTAACCCAGTATTTTCAATTTATATTCCATAGTAATGAAGCATGTGAGGAACGACCTGTAACAGTACCATATATTTTAATAATATCACAACTCCGTTTAGTGATAAAGGTTAAATTGTGTTAGAGAAATTGGCTATATATTTGCCTCTAGAGAAATATGGTGTGGTTCTCTGCGTATTTATAGATTCCTTTGTTCCAGATCACATTTACTTTGGCCCAATAGGGTTAAGTGTTTGAACTGACTTAGACTCTTGTCATATTAGGAACTTGGGCAGGGCCATTGTATTTGAGGGGTCAGGGCAAAGATGACTCCTAGTTTTCTGGTTTAGGTGGATAAAGGGGCTGCAGATGACTGAAGAGTCCAGAGAGCATGGATTTGGGAAGTAAGATCAAGAGTTTAGTTCTGGCTCGGTGACCTGTGAGTACCTGAGAGGACATCCAGATGGATTGTCAAGTGGCTGTTGGCTCTAATAATATAACGCGCAAAATGGGATATGCTGGGTAGTCAGTGCTATTTCCTATGCTCTTTAGAGTGGACTCTGAGCCTTTATTATTGTTTGTAGGGGACGGTTGAGGTTCGCAACCAGGATCCAGAAAGGATGGGGTGCAAGCATTGTCCTACAGTCAGTTTCTGCAAAGAGCAGATAGGTGGAACCTGCAGTTGGGTCCTAAGTGGACCTATTTAGAAACCTTTCATAGGACATAGATGGGTTATAATCCACTGAGTGTAATCATTAGTTGTCTAAGCTTCCAAGTATTTAAATTGCAGAAGAATCATTTTCTTAGTGTTCTTCACAAGACCTTCTGCCACTTCCTGACTATGCTAACTTGGATAAAAAAAGTTCAAGTCTCAACCACATTTTCCTAATGTGTAAAGTGAGGATAATGGTAATTTTTTGGAGTGTTGAAGGTTTTGTGAGGTAAGGTGTTTAATAGGCTTAGCACTATGCAGGCGTGTTGGAAGACGTCAGTAAATAGCAGTTTTTATAATGAAGATATTGTGTGTGTGTGTTTGGGCCAGTGCTAGTTAAAAGAATTTGCTATGTTTCTCTATTGTGGGAGAATTATTCTGAAGGTTCGAGTCACTTATTAAAAATAGTCCAGTAAAAAAAAAAAAAAAAGGTAGAAGAACATTGGGCTCTGTGTGTGTGTGTGTGTGTGTGTGTATTCCACAATCTGGTCACAATTTCTAATTTTTGAGAAAATGATTTAAGAAAGAGCGTGACTTTCAGGAGTCTCATGCATCAGACTATGTTGATAACCAGCTGAAGAAAAAATTACCCCAGGGACTAGCTGGAGGACTTGTTAAAGAGAGTGTGTTGGCAACTGGATCTGTACCCTAAATGTCATGCTATTGAGACACTTTGGGTAAGAAAGACAAATACTTTAGAAGGATTCTGAAATGTGGAGAATCGAGGATTTATGACTTGGCAGCCAACTCCGATGCTGGGGTGGGGTTTAAGGAATGAGGATGTCCATCTGGGGTGATGAAAGTATCCTAAAACTGGATTGTGGTTATGGCTGCACAACTGTAAATTTGTGAAAAATCATCAAAGTGTATGTTTACATGAGGTGAGTTTTACGGTATGTAAATTACACCTCAGTAAAAATGCTTCAAGAAAGAAAAATGGTGACTGGCAAACCAGTCACATTTGCCTTCCAGTTGGTTAAGAGGGTAGAGGCATTAAATGCCACTGTAGATTCATTCATCTGTGCATTCACTGGTTAATTTACCCTCCCCTGTTTCTGGCTGGCTGTGGGTCTATCCCTCTCTAAGCCATCCACCCAATTAGCCTTGTGTGGGAAGCTTTGGTTGAGGGAAATGTATCAGACATAGACCCTGACTTAAAGAAGTTGAACTGAAGTTAGGATTTTTTTTTTCTTAAAAATATTTGGAATTGCCTCATGGAAAATAAAGATATATTGAGAATGAGAAGAAACCTGAATTGTGGTCTGTTTGAATCTACACATGCACAGAGGAGGTCGTCTTTATCTTTTGGTTGTAGAATGCTTAGGAATTTGGTGCTTTGGGGAGGGCAGTGAAATAACCTAGGGAGGACTAACCTTGGCCCCAGACCTGGGTTCTGGCTTTGTGCATTACCACAGCTAACTTCTCCAAGCTCCAATGCTGCATCTTTAAAATACAGATATTACTTCAGGTTCATAGGGTTGTGAATAGGATGAAAGGGGACAATGCACGTAAAACACTTGGCTGAGTGTCTGGCATATAGGATGTACTCGGTAAATGTTTATTATTATTATTACATCTGTGCCAGATTATTTGACATTCTCCGGATGCACCCTTCTTCCTCACAGGTTGGAGTCCCATTCCTTTCAGTAGGATTTGCGCCTCACCCCTTCTCATGTTTCTACCCAGGATGAATCCAAGGTCAAGTTTTACATTATTTAGAAGTGCTTTCCCCTTCCCTGAAACACTGATTATTTATACCGTTCACATCTCCCTTAACACAGACTGCCTTGTACTTACACTACCCCTGTATTTGGCGTGTGTCCCCTTAGCTTGTGATTTTCCTTGTGGGCAGCAAACATGTCTCAGACATCTTTATTTTCCTCCCAGAAGCTTGCATGGTGCCTCAGTCCACAGAAGTAGATGCCCCATAAATATTGAGTATTCACTCCTGCAGAAAGGCAAGTGGGCAGTGAATAAATACTGCTTGAAAGAAGGCCTGGATTAATTAATGAAACACATGTTTTTGACACAGTGGTCAGGCCCAACCAAAGTAGATTTGACATTAAAGTTGGTTTGTCCCACGGGCCCTTCACCGTCCTTGAAATACAATTTACCCAACTCCCTGCATTGTGAATTGACATGGCATATGCTTGATAGAGATGCATTGGGACATCAGCATTGTTTGAGTGGCTTTTTTCCTGCCTGTCAAATGCATACGGAAGGAAAAGGACAGTTGCGGTCTCCTGGAAAGAAAAAGAAGAAACAAAGAATACATGTCATAATGGATGCACATACGACCTTGAGTCAGGCTTCACAATGAAAGAAACCGTGACAACTTAATTATTGATCAATTCTGACATGGGGAGGGAAGTCCAGGCACTTTCTCTGGCAACGAGAGCTGTGCTGTCTAAAAATTGTCTCTTCTGTAGCAAAAAGAAGTCTTAAAATTTGTAATGGTTAGTACAAGCCTTTAGAACCCTCCTAGAAATGTTTCTGGATGACAGAGGTTGCAGATTTTCAGCAAGTTAAGCTTTTGCTCTGATACTGATTGGGGGAAGTTAACCGGTCACAAGTAGTGAGGCTTCATGAAGCTGCTACTGTGCTCACCTATGGCCGTGGGTTCGCTCTCTGATGTCCTGAGGAAGAGCTGCACCCTTCACTTTGTAATCCCTAAGCTTTGCTATCGGAGAGGATGAATGATATGGTGAGGAGTCCGTGGGCATTGGAGTGCACCAGACCTGATTTAGAACCCCGGCATCTCCACTCACCAGCCAGGTGTCAGTGAGTTTGAGCTTCTCCTTTCTTGCCTAGAAGTGGAGGAGAACAGTATTACTAGGTTACTTTGAATTTGGGTCATTGTCGTTAACGCTATCATCATTGTTCTCCTCTTTATGGCTAACACTTGATCTCCTAGTCTGTACCAAGAATTGTTCTAAGTGTTCTACACAGGGTGGCCTGTTTCACTTATTCCACATACATTAGGAAGTAGAATGCCAGGCATGTTGTAGGTGCGTGAATTTTATTATTTAATAATAATTATCTTTTGGTTTACAGTTCTATTTCAAAGGCAGTTACAGAATGTCGTCACCAAAAGGATTTGAACTTGTAGTTTATATAGTTCAAAGATTTTTATATTTTTTAAAGCCAGAAACTGCTGTTCACATGGTATGTCAAAAGAGAAAAGCAGAGCTATCCTATTTGAATCTGGCGTGACAACTCATCTGTGCCCCAGACTCTGACCAATAGTTTGAAAATCCCTGATGTCCATTCCCAGTATATGTGCCTAGGCAGGTGAAGTGATTTATTGTGTTTGTGGCTGCAGAGCCTGAATTAGAAATTAAATCTTCTGGGGGAGCCTGGGTGGCACAGCAGTTAAGCGTCTGCCTTCGGTTCAGGGCGTGATCCCGGCGTTATGGGATCGAGCCCCACATCAGGCTCCTCTGCTGGGAGCCTGCTTCTTCCTCTCCCACTCCCCCTGCTTGTGTTCCCTCTCTCGCTGGCTGTCTCTATCTCTGTCGAATAAATAAAAATAAAATCTTAAAAAAAAAAATTAAATCTTCTGACTCCAAGAACGATTATTTTCCTTGAGACCACAATATGTGATCTAGCAATGTAGTTGTTCATTGCAATGTACAGTTGTAAACACAATAAAACACCTTCATAGACCTTACTGTATTTGAACTTAGGTGATAGGTATAACCTTTCCTCCTAGTTCACCTAGGAAATGCTGCATAATATATAAATCCTCCCCCCCCCAAATTTGATGAAGCTGGTTAAAGGAGGAAAAATTCAAGAGACCAGATATACCGAAACAGGGTGATTCCATTGAGATAAGCACATAGCAGTTGGGATTTGCCCTGAGGGCAGTTTCTAATCCCTGGTGGTAAAATCCGCCTTCTAATAAACGCTATAAATAGACAGGAGACAGAGCCTGGGGCTGCATGAGATGCATAAATGAAGAACCTGGAGGGGGAGAATCCTCAGTGGGTGATTACGAGAAACCCTCTCTGCAAAATGAGGCTTATCTTTCAGTCTTGACGCTACATAGTGGGTGTGGGGGAGAAAAAATTGCATTCCTGGAAGTTTAGGGCCTGAATTTATTCTCCCTGTGTGGCTCAATCCTCATGTGCCGAAGCAAAATGTGAAGTGATCTTGGGTTGATGGTTCCCTTGGGCACCTGACAGAATCAGACACAAATCCTCTCTGAAGAAATGCAGTTTTAAAAGCCAGATCTCGGTTCCCACAGATTAAGTTAGAGACAATGCGCTCACAAACGGAAGAGTCACTGAAAACACGAGAAAATAAGTCTTGCACGATACTTAGTGAAACCACAAACCAGAAAATCAGAGGTGTAGGGACTGAAGACACGGGAATCATCCATATGAGATACACACGTCTCATGTGCTTCTTTAAAAAAAGAAATTAAAAGGTGAAAATGAGACTACGAAATTTGACCAAGAAAACTGAAAGGTCATGGAGGAGAGTTTGAGAAGGAACGTTAATCTCATTGGAATTCCGGAAACAGACTAGGGAAAATGGTGACGAGAAGGTCTGAAGAGCTATTCCCTGAGAATTTTTCAAACTGATGAGATTTAATCTTTAGATTCAGGAATCCCAAGAAATTCTAGGAAAAATAAAAAGGAACTCACACCTAGCATAAAATTAAAGAACATAGAAGGGACATTTAGATAAATTAAGATGGAGTAGTCGCTTTCAAAATACCTCACTAAAGGAGTCCCCAGAGGGTATTTTAGGGAGAAAAGTGATGATCCTGGAAGGAATGGCTGAGATTCAGAAAGAATGTTGGGAAATAAATGTTGATCACATGGTTTGAAAAGGAAAGCATTCAAGGATGTTTCTTGCAGCATTGTGATTCAAAACCTGCAGGTCTTCCCAGTGCCTATCTGTAGCATAATGGACAGATGGTAGGAGAGTCATGCTACAGAATATTATACAGCCCTGATGAATGAACTATGGCTATCGGCATTAACAGGGATAAATAGAAAAAAAACACCGTAGAGAATATGTAAAATAGTATGTCTTTCATGTGAAGTTCAAAATGGGCAAAAACTGAATGATCTATTTAGAAATAAGTACCTATATCTGACAAAACTATAAAAACATGCAAAGGAGTGATTAACACAAAATTCAGGATAGTTATTTTTGATGGCTGGGAGGGGGACTCTTTGGGGAAGTGTCATTAAGGGGTACTGATAATATTCTGGTCGTATTTATTTTATTGTATATATTCACATAGATTCATTTTATGTGTTTTCTGTGAACCATAAATTTTGTCGTAAGGCAATTATAAAAAGACTGGTTATGTCAGAGAGTGGTGGGAAGGGGACTCAGGGTCAGCACAGATCAAAGCCTTCAGGAAGGAACCTACTTTGAGCATTAAGGAAATACCTCTCAAGCATGCAGTCGTCCAGTTTCCCATTCCTCCTCTCCCACTCCCTTCCTAGCCCACCCTTGCACCTTGCCAAGGTATGTGTTCATGCAAGGTGTTGATAGACTGAAGATAATTCCTGCTTTATGATTTGCAAGTCTTTTGTTCACTTCTGATGTGAAATCTTATTCACTTCTTTTAGGTCATAACTTCTGTGCAGAAGGCCCTAAATGTGGTGAAAACTCAGAGTGTAAGAACTGGAATACAAAAGCTACCTGTGAGTGTAAGAATGGTTACATTTCTGTCCAGGGAGATTCTGCTTACTGTGAAGGTAAGTAAGCTACTTAATACAGTCATTTGTGAGAAACATATTTCTGGTAGACGTGATTGACGGTTGAAAGCCATCACTCGGCTCTGGTCTTCTGGGAGCCTACAAGAAATTACATCAACTGTCTAGGGTGCGCTGTTCTGGTTTCTCCAGGCTTCGGAGTAGTGTGTGCAAGCAAGACTTTTGGAGGTTGTTCTGAAGCACGGCAAAGACACGGAAGTGGTAGGGCTGTGTCACATCCCACGTTCTGCTTTGACTGTCATTAATGATCACTAACAAAACCGGAAAGACATAATTTTCTGTTGTCTTTAGTAGATTATTCTTTACAAGTTCAACTACAGGTTACATGGTGGATCCTCTTTCTGAATGGTGCCTCGATCCTAGCTTATACCTAACTGCCTTTTTCTTCACCTGCCAAGGTCAGAATTTTTTTTCGGTGGGGTTTCTTAATGACTGATTCATGAGTTGCTAATTCACAAACTCTACTGAAAGTCACAGTGACAGATGGACTCATAACTTTGGCACTTGGACGGGTGCCATTACAGGGGTTAGTGGCTTCAAGCATCAGTGCTCCCATTTCCACTCTGGAGAGCAGAACAGCTCCTGTGTCTTACGTGAATGCCTCTTTCCAACCTCAGCGCTCCGCCTTGCTGGTGGCGAGCCTTGCACACTCCTGCTTTTGTGTGTAGCGTCCTAGTATCTGAGCTCATCCATTCTCAGGTCCTCACTGGCTCGCTCTTCTCAGTTTAGAGAAGTTCTAATAAGCAACGTGAATGGTGAAGCTGTTTGTGTCCTTGTTGGACCCAATCATTCCTGTCATCTTCACAATGTATTGAACTTTGGTGCTTTACTTGGGAAAGTAGATGTCTGGCATGGGATGAATGCTGCAAAACCTTGATTATGCTCTTCCAATTGGTTTGGTTCTCCAGTGGCTCAGGTATTCTTAAGGTAAAGACAATTCATGATGATAATGGTACATTTTTTTCTGTTTTGTATCAGTGACCTTTGCTTAGTTTTTTGGCTTTGACTAAGGACCTCTTGAGTTGTTAAGAATATGTGTCTAATCATCACTAATGCTCAGTATTTGGGTGGCCTGTGGTTCTGATTTCTCCTAAAAAGACTCTGTTCACATTAACAGTGACTTTGTTCACTTTCTTTCTCATTAACATACAGTATAACTAATAGGTCTTTTCCCTTTCTCCTTTACATCTTTTCTCCCCCCCCCCCTTCCCTTCCTTTTGTAGGTTTGAACTTGATTAGAGAAACATGCCAGTTGGGAGGATGAAGTTGCCCTTTTGCTTATGAACCATTTTTCATCTGTCCTTCAATATCCTGTTACTTATTTGTCAATTTTGAGGAAGACACTATTAATTTCTTTGAAGATTTATTTATCTTAGAAAGCATGCACATGTGAGCAGGGGGAGGGGTAGAGGGAGAGAGAATCTCAAGCAGACTGAGCAGGGAGTCCAATAGGGGGCTCGATCCCACAACCCTGAGATTCTGACCTGAGCTGAAATCAAGAGTCAGATGCTCAAATGACTGAGCTACCCAGGAGCCCCAGAATGCTATTAATTTCAGGACCTCACATTAATATCTATTTTTTATATCGTAGGCTGTTTATTTTTTGTCAGAAAATATAATTTCAAAACTTTAAAATATGAATATTCTCCTCCTAAGTTACCACAGAACAATCCTACAAACCAGGTAGTGGTCTAAAAATTTTACTCATTGTTGTCTCTGGGGCTAGACCATGAGCAATTATACAAATGACAGAAGGAACCTCAATATAATTTGTATCCGGGCTCACCTCCTGGCAGAATGAGCACATCCACCATTCTTGACTCCCTTTCACTGTTGAGACCGAGCAGAATCTGGGAGAAAATTCCTGGTGTGCAAGCTGTTTGGGACTCTGTTTCATTCCTCACTGATGACTTTTTTTTTTTTTTGTTAAACAGAATCAACTCCATGAGAAGCCATTTGTGATAGTAAATCTGCCCTTTGTGTGTGAATCCTTATAATGTTGAGTGATTTTTAGGTCCGAATCACTGTTTTCTTGGCCATATTTTTTTTTATTTTTTAGCCTAGTGTATGTGTCTGGTCTTTAGCCAGTGCGCTTTGAGGTGCCATCTTGGATAGTGGTGATGTGCTCAAGCTTCAGTTGTTTTTCTCTTATCGTGGAGGCTTTCCATAAGTTCCAGGAGACTCGTGCACGGAGAGGAAGAGAGCACCAAGAAACAAACAAATGTTAGAGCCCATGTATGGTGTAAGAATAGAACTCAAGAGAATAAAGCAGGGGTGAAATCCTGGCTATCTAGCGGAAGGCACAGAGAATGAACTGGAGTGAATATCCTCATTTAGAGGAAATTCCCATCTCTTCTCTCATTCTGTCATCTTCAGCACTTTGGACTTGGGGCTTATTTTCCTACAGTGGCTGATGACTGCCATACCCCTAGGCACAGTGTCCTAACACCAGTGTCACAAGCAAGGAAGGAAGGGGAATGGGTGAAAAACCTTCTCTGTGTGAGGTTCTGTGGGTGTTTAAAGACAGCTCTTCTTGGAAGGTTCCCTGTAACCCCTTGTCCCTGTCCCCATGCACAAGGTTTCTGCTTTCATATTTTTCAGACCCAGGTGACATCCTCTTCACCTCTAGACCAGTTTTTGGGGAAGGGGAATGAGATGGGTGTTACTGGTTTGGGTTGTGTTCATTTTCTTGGAGCTGGAGTAGGGGTTTGCCTTCCCTGAGACCAAATGATATTTGTCCTTTACCTGTACCACTTAGGATTGTGGCAGTGGGAGAGGGGGAGTGGTTTTAGGTGGGCAAAAAGCTATGTCTACCCCATTCTTTTATGGTTAAATGCAGCTTATGGTCATTGCCCCAGCTCTGTCATCAGAATTATGCTCTGTGATGGTCTGATAGACAAGATTAGAGGTCAGCAAGTGCCCACCTGGGTGCCAGGGACTCTCAGGCTGAGTTCATTGTCTTACCATAGTGTAGAGAGAAGTAGATACTTAAAAACTGCTTCAGGCAAGTTATTTTTTACTCTGAGTATAAATGGAATGAAAATGACCCATATTGTACAAACCACAATGAACAAGACTGCCTTGCAAATTAAAACAAAATATTACACACATTGTCCAGGCTATCTTGAAAAGCCTATTCAGGCTCTCAGTGGAAAAAGCAGCACAAAAGGCTTTCAATTTTCTTAACTTCCTAGGGTAGTAGCAGAGATACGGTGCATTAAAGACTCCTGTTCTGCAGAGATTGCCAGAGAAACCGCCACAGAGAAGATATCAGAACTCTTAGTCAATCAATAGATAATAAGGCCTTTTGTCCGCTATGATACAGTTCACAGGAGATCGTTTCATTTTTGCCTTGTCCAACTCAGCACCAACATTCCCCATTTTGAAAACAGTTTTAGTTGGATTTTGGAGTTTTATGAATCTGGTCTGCTGAGGATTTTTATCTCTGCGATGGCATTTTCAATGAGTTGCTCTTAAATAGTTCCTGATACCCTGGCTTAAATTAGAGGCAGTGTCTGAGGGAAGTGTAGCAATTGGGGGTCTACTCATGATCTTCTTGAATTTGGGGTCTGCATAAATAGCCTCATAAATGAGCTTTTTCTTGCTGTAGTTAAGTTATTTAGGAGAAAAAAAAACCGTGGAGCGTCATAGACATCATGCACTCTGCCAAGCATGGGAAGTACTACAATTAGCATTAAGTCATAATAATTCTTACTTAGAGACTGCTCCGGATTTTTCAAACTCTTCTTATGTATATTGTTATGTATATTGTACTCTTGGCGACTTAGAATAAATCTGTGAAGGAAGTGGCAGCATTGGCCACGTTAACTTCATTTTACAAATGCCAGATACTAATACTCAGAGAAATGAAGTCAAGATAATACTCAACTCCTTCCTACTCCCTAGCTTCTCCATCCCCCGTCTTGTTCCAATGTTGTATTTTTGTTCAAAATATTTCTGCCTCTTTGATCCAATGAACTAGGAGTGGATGTGACCTGTATGTCAGGATAGAAACTCTAAGACCTGTTCTAGGGTTCCACCTCATTCTCTTTTCTCTGTAACACAAAATAGGCTATATTCTAGAGCAGGACTTCTCCTTTAGCTGGGGTTCCAGAATGAAGATGGCCTGGAGCAGTGGGACAACTGACAGGTGATGGACGTGTAACATGCATGAGAAACAATTGTCCAACTCACAGAACTGCTGGAGGGTGCAATTATCTGAAGGTGCCAAAGCCTACCATATACCTTCCTGAATTAGTTGATGCAAATTTTGTGGTTTCAGAAAGATACTTCTAGCTCAGTGCTTATGACTGAAAGCACTTTTTTTTTTTTTTTTAATAGACCAAGCATTGAAGATTACTGGAAAAAGTGCCAATTGAGTGGATCATTAATAGTCTGCTCTGGCCCTGCTGCCATGGGATAGACTTTTTGCAGACCGCAAGTTGTAAATTAGTGCTTTGTTATGGCTAATTCCAATCTGGGAAATTGGATTTCCCAATTATGATGATAATGAAACAAAGCATGTCAAAGCCTTAGCAAATTGTCTGATATTCACTAAACATTTAATGGATCACAATAGTTACCATTATTGTCATCATTAACTTCTCTCATTAACTCTTATGATGATCTTTCTTGGAAGGCGAAGAGTGTGTCCTCATGAGGCCAATAAATTGCAAAAGTGGGCTTCCATCATTAAATCTTTTGGGAGAGAGTTCTTAGGTGGAAGGATCCAGTTTTATAGTTCTGCCAAGAGCATACTGTTGGCAGTGGGGATACCGAGTGTAATTTATAATGACAAAGTTTTTCTTTTTTTGTGAAAACATGAGTAGAGCTGTATTCAAGGAAATGTTTGTAACAAAATAACCTGTATTGGTATGAATTTAATTTCACGTAACAAAATCGCTGACGTGTCTGAAACAGCAACTATTAGCAAAGAGATTGATAACTTCTTTTGAATAAGTGGGTGTGATAAAGGGCCTGAGCTTTTTAGTGTTAAGAGGCTGGGGAGGGGCGCCTGGGTAGCGCAGTCCTTAAGCGTCTGCCTTTGGTTCAGGGCGTGATCCCGGTGTTATGGGATTGAGCCCCACATCAGGCTCCTCCGCTGGAAGCCTGCTTCTTCCTCTCCCACTCCCCCTGCTTGTGTTCCCTCTCTCGCTGGCTGTCTCTGTCAAATAAATAAATAAAATCTTAAAAAAAAACAAAAAAAAAAAGAGGCTGGGGAAGTGGCAGAACAGTCAGAATTCAACCAGAAAGTGGTTTCAGAATAGCTAAGGGGGTAGCTATTTATTGGTTACAGGGGCTAGTATGTACGCAATTCCATAGAAACAAGACCGTGTAAACTCCTGATTAAGAGAACGCATGGGAAAAGAGCTAGTTGCTTAATTATACTTCTAGTTATATAAGGATTAATCAGGTAACTCTTGTTTTGATTTTTATAAAATGCATGAGCTTCATGCTCATGTAACCCAATTTATACTTGTATCTGGGCTTCGGCCTCCTGAAGTCCTGCATTGGACTGCATAGGGATCAAAAGCCTCTCTTGATTATTCATGCTAATAGAATCTTAACTCTAAGCTCCAGCTCCCATTTATTTCCAGGGATTCAGAATGCATGAAATAAGAATACCCTGGGGTATTTTTTTTCTTCCCTCCCATGTTGCCTACATGACTAATGGAGCGATCTTTTGGTACCCAGTTATCTGTCAACATCCTGCCCCATGTCCCATCTTTCCAAGACTATGATCTCTAGCCTTTGCTTTGCTTATACCAAGCGAAATGTCCCCTCCTTCCTGGCAGCAGATACAGATGAACCTTCTCTTGGTCCTGACTTTGCTCTGCCTCCACTGCTTTATTCCCAAGGCTGTGTTGCAAAAGCATCCGCTCCTGTCCTCCCACCTACTTGAACTCTTGCCTCTTCTTAACAACCCTCCCTTTCCCCTTAACTACCGTCTTGGAATTATTAAAAAAGAAAGAAAAAACCCACATCCAAATCATGGTTATTATATTTGCGTCAAACCACTAGGTTAATTGTTAAGTTCTGGGCTCAGGAAGGAAGCCCCAGAGGAACCAAGTGGGGCAATGGTCATGCAAAGGTGAAAGCACTTTTGTGTGTCTTTAAACCATGTTTCAGAAGATGACTTGTAAGATACTGTTTGGAATTTTTAGTTAGTGCTTTGTGATAAAGTGTTACAGTGTTGATTAGGTTTCCAGGCTCACACTAGTAGCCTAGTTACCGCATCATGTAGCTGAGCTCTTGTAGGTCAAAGCTCTCCTGAGTTCAGGGTCCTGAGAACAGAGGACTATGCACTTGTCTCCCAATCTCCATTAATGGTACTTCCACCCACTTCATTCACAAACTGTAGAAGTCCTCAATCCTACTCTTCCCCTCGCCCCCAATATCTGCTACGTTAGGGAGTCTTGTTGGTGATCCCTCCAACCTGAATTTCAGGTTCACCCATGTCTTGCTGTGACTCCAGTCTAAGCCTCCTTTATCTCTTGGCTAGTGATTACAGTGATGTCTTAGCCTGCAGGAATCCATTCTCCAAGCATCGATCAACTTGGCCTTTTTAAAATGTAAGTGCCATTATGCCATCCTTTTGTTTAAAATGGTCTGATGACTCCCACTCCTCTTAGCATAATATCCCAGTTAGGTCCTAGGTAAGGCTGTGTGTGAACGGGAACTTGCCTACTTCCCTGTCTTCAACCCCTACCACTCTCTCCTCTGCCCGCCCCCCATCACACCCTAGTTCGCTGTGCTCAAGCAGGCTTATGCCGTAAAATAGTTCTTAGCCTGCGATGCCCTTCACCCGCGTCTTTGCAAATCTGCCTTCTAGTCGTCACTCAAATGTCACCACTTTAGAAAGGTCTTTCCTAACCACTCTCAGTAAATTAGCTCCGCTACTACCCTTAGCTACTCTCGAACATTTTATTTTCTTCGTAGCATTTATTCTCTAAAATTGTGGTGTTTTCCTGCTTAAAGGTTGGTGATCTTTTCCCCTTAGCATATAAGCTATGTGATGGCAGCAATTTTTTCTTAGTCACTGTATCTCTAGCGCCTGGAAAAGTGTGTAGGAAGTGGAAGACACAGAAAAATGTTTTTTTTTTTTTTTAATTTATGAATGAATGGATATCTCAAGCTGATTCTTACCTTTCCACATCTGACATTGCTTTCTTTCTTGAATCTGATTTGTTGTCTTAGTGTTGCTTAAGGGCTGTTTTTTTAAAGTGCAGAGTCTGCTCCTTTTGCTAAAACCCAGTTTCTGTAATCTTGAAATGCTGCCTGCTTGAGTCCATGTGAAGAAGACTCTGTGACTAATTCACTCTGTGAATTAGTTTTTAAAATAATGTTGGTCACTCGATAGCAAAAAAACGCCCCAAACAATCCAATTAAAAAATGGGAGGAGGATCTGAATAGATGTTTTTTCAAAGAAAACATACATGTGCCAGCAGGGATGTTTCACATCACTGATCGTCGTGGAAATGCGAATCAAAACCACGGTGAGCTACCATCTCGCACCCCATAGAGGGGCTGGTCTCAAAAAGACAGCAGGTGACAAATATTGGTGAGGATGTGGCAAAAAGGGAACTTTTGTGCGCTGTTGGTAAGCATGTAAATTGGTGTAGCCACTATGGAAGACAGTGTGGAGGTTCCTCAAAAAATTAAAAAGAGAACTACTGTATGATCTAGGAATTCCACTTTTGGGTATTGGAAGAAAATGAAAACACTAATTTGAAAAGATACATGCACCCTGCTGTTCATTGCAGCATGGTTTGTAATAGCCAAGGTATGTAAACAAATGGTCCACCGATGGGATGAATGGGTAAGGAAAATGTGTATTTTATATATATCTATATCTCTAGATATCTATATCTATCTATATCTCTATACATATAGATATCGATATCTATAGATATACATAAACACGTGTGTGTGCACTATATATATAACTATATATATAATGTGCGTGTGTTATATATATATAAATATATATATAAAATACACATTTACACAATACACATATACAAATACACAATACACATATACACACACATATATAATGTGTGTGTGTTATATATATAAATATATATATAAAATACACATTTACACAATACATATATACAAATACACATACACACACACACACACACATATATATACATATATGTATATAATGGAATTTAGCCATAAAAAAGAAGTCTTGCCATTTGTGACAACATGGAGGGACCTTGAAGGCGTTACACTAATTGAAATTAGACAGAGACAATGTATCATTTTGCTTATAGGTAGAATCTAGAAAACAAAACCAAGCTCATAAACACAGATTGGTGGTTGCTGGAGGAGCAAAAAGGGTGAAGGGGGGGGGTCAAAAGACACAAACTCCCAGTTATAAAATAAGTCATGGGGATGTAATGTACAACATGGTACCTATAGTTAATAATACTGTACTGCATATTTGAAAGTTGCTGAAAGAACTGGTCTTAAAAGTCCTCATTATGCACACAGAAAAAAAATATAGTGACGGAGTTAACTCTACACCTGTGATCACTCTGCAGTGTGCACAGATACCAGATCATGTTGTGTAACTGACCCTAATACAGTGTTATATGTCAATTATATCTCAGTACAGTTTTTGAAAGTATAGAAAACAAATTGTGTGGCCTGACCCAATAGAAGCTTTCATTTCCACTCATTTGGACATTCAAGCGGATGTTCATGGTTTGGAGGTGGCTTTCCTCAAACTTGGGATTCAGGAACCTGGGCTCTTGTCCTCTTTGGCTCTGCCCTGTATAACATGTGGTTTCTAAAGTTGCCATGGAAGGGGAAAGGGAATAGAAGGTGATGAATGGGAGGTTTTCGTAGGGCCAGCTGGTCACATTCTGCTGGCCAGAATTTAGCACTAGCTGTATGTAACTGCAAGAGAGACTTGTAAATGTTGTCTAGCTCTGTACCCAGGAGGATAAAAAATCTGTTTTGGTGAATAGTTTTCTACTCTTGCCACAGATACTAAATGAAAAAAATCCTGCCCATTAATTTTATGCTTTTTACTTTTTGTTTATTGCCTGTGTCCCACCCAAATGGAATTCTGGCTTCAGTTGATTGTATTAAAACTTGATCACTTGGAAACTTGGTAGGATTTAAGTAAACTGTCTCGTACATTCTTGTTTGTATTTTCTCCAGGCTTCTCTGTGGCTTCCACTATATCACCTCATCGGGATTTGTTGTGTCCCCAGGATACCTGTGCCAAAGTGACCCATCTCCTTTTCCTTCCATAGAACATTCACAGCCTCTCATGTGCTAGAATTTTGAGTTTTATGCTAGAAGGAAGGCAGTTCATGGAACAAGCTTATACACATTTGTAAAAGTTTGATATCTACATAATGTTCCCAGAGGTAAATGTATTCTTTAAAGAGGATGCTTGTTAATTAAGAAAATCCCCAAACTGTTAAATTTCAAGTAACATAGCAAAAGATAGTGAAAAATTAAAGCAGTGTGAATGTGGAAGAGAGCAACTGAGGAATGGGGACCAAACAGATTGTCCTGCCTGGGAGTTTGCCTTGGTAGTCAGTTATCCTTAAATATTCTTCCTTTCTAGCATTTTCCCTGCCTCCGTTTTTTTTGTTTGTTTTTTGTTTTTCCTTGAATACTCTCAGGGCAATGATGTAGTAAAAGAATAGTGAACTAAGGATAAGGAGATCTTGATTGATCCTGGCTCTACCACTTACCAGTTGGATGACCTTGGAAAGTCACCCAGTTCTTCTATGTCTTGATTTTTCTCATGGTCCAAATAGGACTTGAAACAAGGCTTACATAGTATCATTTGGTTATGAAGGTTAAATGAGACATTGAATGTGAAAACATTTTGTGAAGGCTAAAGCACTATAACTCACTACTATAACATTATTTATGGTAATTGTAATTATACTGGGTTTGTATCAAACTGTGATGGTTAATTCTATGTGTCCTCTTGACCAGGCTAAGGGATACCGAGATTGCTGGTAAAACATTGTTCCAGCATGTGTCGATGAGGGTGTTTTTGGAAAAGATGAACATATGACTCAGTAGACTTGAGGAAAGAGATCTGCCTTCACCAATGTGGGCAGGAGTCCTTCCATCCATTGAGGGTCTGAATGGAACAAAAAAGCAAAGGAAAGCTAAATTCTTATTGGTCTCTTTGAGGTAGGACATCCATCTTTTTCTGCATTGGGACATTAGAGCTCCTGGTTCTCAGACTTTTGGACTCTGGGACTTACACTAGCAGCTTCCTGGTCTTTAGGTCTTTGGGCTTAGACTGAGTTACACTATCTACTTTCCTGGTTGTCCATTTTTTTGGCTTCCATAATGGTATAAGCCAATACCTATGATACATTTCCTATTGGTTCGGTTTCTCTGCAGAATCCCGACTAGTACATCTACCAGTGTGTATATTGAGCTATTGTTTTATGTTGAACCCTCTGCTAGTCATTATGGAATTTATAGAAGTGGGGCTATCTGCAGTATTGTAGGTGAATGGCACCTCCTAGAATTATGCAGTATGAAGTCTTCAACGTTGTACAGAGTCGCCCTGCGAAGGGCATAGGGAAGAGTCAGACCTAGAGTCTTGTCTCATTCTTTCAACAAACATTAATTAAGCACCTACTCTGGCTGAGTCCCGTGTTGGGTTCTGAGAATTCAAAGATGATTAAATCAGAGTTCCTTTCCTCAAGGAGCTCATAGTTTAAAGGAGAAGAGAGAGTTGTAATCAGATAATGAAAATACAATAGGATCTGTTCCATTCTAGGCTTTGAATTGTGTCTTAGGCGTATACTAGTGAGAGCAATGCATTCTGCCAACAGGAATCTGCACAGGCTGCCCGGAGGAGGGGGCATTTGAGCAGAGTCCAGTTTTCAGGAGGAAGTATGAGGAAAGGCCCTCTCCAGCAGAGGGCTTAGAATATATAAAAGTACAAAGTGGAAAGTTTAGCATGACTGGAATGGAAGGAGTTTGGTAGGAGATGAGAATAGAGATTTGGCTGATGGTCAGATGGTAAAGAGCATTGTAGGCATGCCGAGGAGGTTCACTTTTATCCCATAGGCTGGTATGTGTCCATATAGGATGCAGGCATCACAGCAGGTGGAAAACTGGATCCATTGGCATATGGGAAAAATACTGGAACTTTACTTTCCATCTTGTTGTTTTAATTTTTCACTTTGGTGTAAGTTTTATAATGTACATTGATGTATTGTTATAGCATATATATTATATTAAATATTTTCATATAGAAGGTATACGCCCCCGAGTTGTTACCTATGTGGGTGTGTAATCAAAACTAGAAATCACTAGTATAGGCTGTTGAATATCCAGTGGAGGGTCCCAGGTTGGATGACATTACTGGATTGGTATGTTAGGAAAGTCACGCTCAGAGCCACATGGAGAGGAAACATTTTTGAAAAGCTGGAGTCAGGGAGCCAGGTAGGGCAGCATTGCTGAAATAATTGGTATCTTCTCAGGTTTGGCTGAGTTCTCAGGCTCGGCTGCATTGGATACAGAGGAGATGAAAATCATCACTGAAATAATCAAGATGTGCGTGTTTGGTTTTGCTTTGGTGCTTTTCCCCAAATCTTTGCAGACGTGTTCTCTCTGATTCCTGACCACGGCTTCCCTCTGAGAGCTCTGATGCCTGGCATTTTCCTGGATGAATGTTTCTTACTCTGCTCTTTGGAGAATTGGTCAGAGGGGCTGGGTGGTACCCAGAGGCCAAGCCTGTGAGGGTGGCCCTCTGTTATTTTCCAATGATGTACTTCCACTTTAAGAAATCACCCAGACATCTTTTGGCTCACTGTACAGTATTTTAGGATTTTAAGTGTCTCCTTGAAAGACCTAATGCATATATTTTATGTATAGTACTTAGCGTTTTTTATGTAGCAAAAAGAAGAAAGAGAAAAAGAGAAAAAGTCCCCGCTCCTTTTTCACTGACAAGTCCAAGTAGAGTTTTAAATGGAAATAGAAATTGAGTAGATTTAAACTTCTTTGGTTATTAAAAAAAATACCCTTTGAGTTATTTCCAAGATGCTTAATATCTAGAAAGGATTGAGAAAAACTCAGTTCGGGAAGTCCTTGCTGTTGTGACTGGTGTAGTGCCTGTTGTGACATGTGCTTCTTGATGAAATTTGTTTGGGCAAACAAGAATTGTACCCTCCAGATAATGAAGGAAAGATAGCAGAGATACAGTGGAAAGATCTGGCTTAGATTTGGTGCACCTGGGTTAGAAATTCTGGCTCTACCATTTTGTGAACATCAATCACTCTGCCTTTCCCCTTTGTAGAATCAGTGTCTAATACTTAATAGTGTCTTTAAAGAGTTAATAGAAGAACTCAAGAGAGTAAAAAAGTCTAAAGCAGAATCTAGTACAAAATAGGATTTTAATAAATGCTCAGACATAATTAAGTCTTCTATGGTTCAGAATGTGTGTCAGTGAGTTAGACTCTAAGGAGAGGGCTAATTCCTAGAATTAGGGTGAGAGACGCCATCATAAGGATCTTGAAAGATTGGGACAACAATGACTATGAAGGATGAAGGATGATGAATATGTGATGGGGAAGCATGGGTTACTATGGAGACTTGAGCGGAGACCATGGGTGTGATGGAGTTTGCAGAACTCTGGGAGGAATGGGCTAGGAGATCGTTGCTATAGCTGAGAACAGTCTCTCTCAAGGCCTGGAGGTGCCAGAGAAGAAGGCATCATTTAGTGTGTCTGGAATCCAGGGTGGGAGGTGGAGAGTGGGGAGTGCAGATCCGGGAGGCCTAGTAGACTTGACCAAGTTTGGATTCTGCTCTAACAGCAATGGAAAGCTGTTGAAAGGTTTAAGAAAGATGTGCTGAGATCTGATCGGTATCTGTGGAAAATCGTTCTGCCTGCAGCAGAGGCCAGAATGTAAAGCAGGAATTCCTGTGGCAGTAATTAAGGCAAGACGGAGTGGGAGGAGTGGAGGTGGGAAGAAGGCAGGAGGTGAAATAGGGGGGATCAGTTGGTTGATTGGATGTGAGGGACAGATTGGATATTACATGAAAAGTGAATTTAGAACCAGTTCTCTGGCTATTGTATTTATACCACATCAGAGTCTGATGGTGGGGGTCCCTCCCCTGGGCTCTGATACCACTTTGTTCAAACCTTTATTAAAGTACTCATCACAGAGGATTTCACTTTTTAAATGTTATTTTCTAGGTTAAGAGCTCTCGAAGGTCAGGGCTGCGTCTGGTTCATCTTTGTGTGCCCAAGATGCAGCCTAGGGCTTGGAACGTAGGAAGTAGAGGCACAGGGAGTACTTTCTGAATCAGCCAGTGAAGAAACCAAGGTAGGATTCCATGAATAAACTTGGGGCTCTACGCCTTCTTTCCACTAAGACATTCAGTATTGCATAGAGAGAAATCTTTCTTTTCCAATTTGCAAGTGGGGAAAGCCACCTTGAAATGTCTTTCAGCTGTGGCTTGCACCTCTTTACAAGAACCTTCCCCTCTTCCTTTTAGTATCTAAAGGATTTGCAGAAAGCCCGGTGTTAGCTACTAGCTTCTAAGGAGCGGCTGTAGAGATTCATGGACTTCTTCCCATTCATTTCTGGATTTTTATTTTCTTGCGGTTGAATTTTGTCTTTTGGTACTGACACTTGGCTTCTCAAAACTCTAATGGGAATTTCTCTGAGCCCAGTTGAAGAAATTGGGTGTATCAGATAGATTATAGTTTATCTGTCAATGCTTGTAGCACTGTACAAACTTATGTTTTGTGTTGGACAAAGTAATAAGTGTATTTGTTTAGGGTTGGGAAGGAAGAATGGAAATGAGCGTTGTCTTTACAAGCATCAGAATGTACACTTAGGAGGGCTGGGACTGTTGACTATTTTGCTCCCTCTGCTGTCTCTAGCACCTTGTACGTGGCCGGGTAGTGTGCTGAGCAGGTCTTTCTACTTCTTGAATCCTGTCTCTACTTGGTCAATAAAGAAATCTAACGTTGACACGGCTAGTAAATGACAGAGCCTGGATTTAACCTCAAGTCCTTGTGACACAAAAAGGATTTCAAAATCCTTCGCGGTGATGCAGAGAAGAACTATAGTTGATTCCCATTAGACATTTTTATTTGCCAGGATACGTCTGACTGGGTGTCCATTGCCTCCAGGTCTAGTCTATGGCAAATTTCTTACAAATAATATTTTCTCTGAGTGTTTGTTTTTCGGGCATACCAGCTCAGTATTTTACAGTGGGCAGGGTAAACAGAGCCTCCTTTTTCAATCACAGATAAGTTCTGATAAATAGCAATTCTCAGGATCCGTGGGAATCTTTAGTTAGCGCTTCCTTCTTGGGACGACTCTTCTGGGAATCCAAGGGAGACTGGGCACTTTCTCTCACATTGAGGCTTCAATATCTCCTATTGCTCTGGAATACAAGTAGTCAAAGGGAATCTACTTCCTGTGAAATTTGAAATTTTTAATTAAAAAAAGGTAAGAGGTTTTAAGACTTGGTATCTAAATACTTGGTATCTCAATCTAGTTCCAAAAAGTTGATTTTCCCCCAAACCCACTTGGGTGAAGTGTAATTCATTTATAGTGAATAATTACCTACTGTTACTAATGCAATTCCCATAGGTGGTAAAAAAATAAGGCTTTCCTTTTAGGGTTCTTGGACACATCTAAGTGTATTACATATCCTTCGTGCCCAGTCCAGTAATAGCTTGGTCTCCAGTGAAGACACAACTGAAATCTGTCACTTAATGTGTGATTAGTTCTGGTAGAGATGCAAAATAGATTTTCCTTAGTGTGTGTATCTCCATACCTATATATCCAGATATATGTGTAGTGTTCGAGTTGGGTTTTTCATTTAACACATTTTAGTACAGACAATGTGCACGAAACATAGTAGCCTGACCAAATTATCTACTGAGTCAAAAGCAGGCCATTTGGTATCTAGATCCTCACCCAGTGTGGTTAGTTACTGGTGACAGTACTGATCCCCTCTTGTTGAAAATCTAGAGGAATAACTTAAATGCTTCAGTTGTATTTAATGTAGCATCCTTAAGTTCATTACGCCTAAGTAGGGATGGAAAAATGATTTCTTATTCCAATATATGTTTAGAACACATTGTATACTAGATATCGAAAGTACATATAATGGTTTTGAAAAGCCTTTTTTATGTAGCGATGTTTAAGCATCTGTTAGTTAAGATGATTCCATGTACAGGGGCTCCTGGGTGGCTCAGTCATTAAGTGTCTGCCTTCAGCTCAGGGCGTGATCCCGGTGTTATGGGATCGAGCCCCACATCAGGTTCCTCTGCTGGGAACCTGCTTCTTCCTCTCCCACGCCCCCTGCTTGTGTTCCCTCTCTCACTGGCTGCCTCTCTCTCTCTCTGTCAAATAAATAAATAAATAAAATCTTAAAAAAAAAAAAAAAGATGATTCCACGTACAAATAACACATGAAACCTATGCCACGAAACTAGTGTCTTCTGGAGCACCTTGTGGAAAATGGTCCTTCATGTGTTTACTACGTTATTATCAGCTCTAGTAATATTTATAGGTGGAATTCCTAGAGATCTCTGGATCGTTACCTTACAAATGTAAGGATTTTTTAATGTGACTATACTGAGTTGTAAAAAAAAAAATTAAGGAACTTAATGCAAACTCTACAAAATCAGTTTATCTTTCATAATTTGCCTGACCTATGCATTATAAATTTAATTTTTGTGAGTAGTGATTAGAAGAGGGTAGTATGTCATGTTTTTCCTCCTCCGTGACAGTGTGGGTGTGATGATGCTGAAAATATGACCAGTAAGCTCGTGTGTACGTGGTAGTTTATCAAGTGCTCTAAAATACATTATTTCTTTAATCTCCTCTGAACTCCCATACAATATGGATTCTCATTTTTAGAATATTTTATAGACCAGGGAACGAAAGCCTCCAGAGAGGTGACGTGGCAAGCCCGGGATCCACAGCCAGGTATTGAACCCAGTTAAATTAAATCTTAATCCAAGTTTACGGCTCTTCTCGTGTTGTCCTGTCGTAAAACATCCTCACACTGTTTACTGAATGCGGGAAGTAGCCAAGATGCTTTTATTAGCGTGGAGCGCAGGCTCCAGAAGGTCAGGCGTTTCTGGTTGATTCCTTCCTTGTGGAGTTGCTAACAGTGAGCCTCACCCAGCCCAGAGCAGCTGCTGGATAAGTAATTGTCGGGGCATAAATGGGTGAATGAACCATGGGAATTGCTGCTGCTCTTGAAAACGTTATGTACGTGTCTATGTTAAATACTTTACATGGTGTTTCATCTTTTTCATATTATGCCTTAATACAAATACTAATATTTTCATTTTACCGATGAGGCACTAAGGCTGGGAAAAGTCAAGGGGCTTGCCTGAGGTTACCTGGCTAGTTGAGTTCTGCAATGAGGTCTCTGTGATTCTGTAATCCTAGCCCTCCGCTCTGCAGGAGAGGATGGAGGCACAGATGTGGTACTTAAACCTGTTCCTTCTTAGACCTCAACCGGCTGTTTCGGGACCAAACCATATCATTTCTCTAGATGTGATTCAGCCTTTTGGTGGACAGATGATGATGGGAGTGCCCCTGTTCAGTGAACATCAGTGTGCTAACCCTTTTATAGGGGGTGTTCCCCTTCATTCTCCCAGCTGTCCAGGCTAGGAACTATCATTCCCATATCCCCGTAAAGAAGGTAATTGACTTGCCCAAGGTTAATAGATGGGATGCCCACAGCCCTAATCTCAGATGAGTTTGTATCCATAAAAAAAAAAAAGAGAGACTAGGTTTCCAAGAAAATTAATAAATGTAATGAGTTTTGTTTTAATGTTGTCTGTTTTTACCTTCTTTCCTTGTAGTGGGTCCTGGGAACAGAATGTAGACATCTTAGATAGGAAATGGTTTGGGAACACTTGTCTCATGATCCTAAGCTACACAGCTGAGGAATAAGTCCCTTATTGTAGATCCAGGCCTGTTTCCTAGATCCCTTTCCCAGTTTCTCCCTGCGGAGAACTTCCTGAATACTCCACCTAGACCTGTCTGCCTTCCCACTGTCATCCGCTTCTTTCTCCCGCAGGACCCAGGAGTCCTCTGCTTCATCTTCCTCCCTAGATTACCCTGCAAAATCAGCTGTTCCCACTTTGCTGTCTGCTCCATTTCCTTTAATTTTTTATCCTGCCAGTCCCCTGATTTTCTAATTATTATCAGCATTATTGGTGCTTAGTGTGTGATAGGACACACTGTTAGTAATAGCCACATGTATTTCCAGTTTAAAAAGAATAAATGAGATTTAGTGCCCCTCCTTCCCCCCCCCCCCCCCAGCATATTTACTGGGTAAAGACAAAGGATTTAAATTAAAGGATTAATTGGAAACCTCTTAGGTGCACTTCATTTCTGGTTGACACAACCAAGCTCTTCTCTTGAAAGGTCAATGTGTTTTTCCATAATTTTAGCTGCTCTGCGAAAGGAACTGTAAATCTTTGTTTATTTGCTTTATAAATCTCCCTTCAGTTCATTTAGAATGGGGCCGAACATAATAAATCTGTGGCTTTCTTTTAGAAAAACAAACCATGTTACCGTAAAAGAAAGCGTCATTACTAAAACTGTAAGAAACTAGTACCAACTTTTCCTGCTTGGAAGACACGTATGTATGTGTGTGTTTTGTATTAGAAAAAATCCTACCACTAGGCCTGCTTGTGTTATCTTCTGTGTAAACAGCATATTTTGTAATGTTTCCCAAAGGAATGAAGTAATTGTTCCTTTGAAATTATATCTGCTTTAAGCCAGGCACCTTAAAGTTGTAAATAATGAAAACACAGTGAATCTGATTAATGATGTGCTCAGAGAAGGGCTTATTCTGGTTAATTGGGCTTTTTGATTATGTGAGGAGAATGTCTTAGAACCCCTTGTGTGCCCCCTTTACTGTTGAATAATCTAGTTTGAATTCCTGAGCCCATTTTCTTTTTTTTTTTTTTTTTAAAGATTTTATTTATTTGACAGAGAGAGAGACAGCCAGTGAGAGAGGGAACACAAGCAGGTGGAGTGGGAGAGGAAGAAGCAGGCTCACAGCGGAGGAGCCTGATGTGGGGCTCGATCCCACAACGCCGGGATCACGCCCTGAGCCAAAGGCAGACGCTCAACCGCTGTGCCACCCAGGCGCCCCCCTGAGCCCATTTTCTGGCTTTAGAGTACATGTGGGCATGTTCATTGTAGAATTTCTGCTTGGTAGAGGATACTTGAGTGAGGATACTCACAAGGCCCCTGGGCTAACATGGGCATTGACTGTCAGTCTCTTACTCGTAATGCTAGGTGTGTTTAGTGGAGGACACAGCTTTGGAGGTTATTTGCCCTATTTATCATTTGGGTCTTTCTTCCTGAAGTGTCACCCAGCAAAGGAAGAATGCGAACTTCTTAAAGTCAGAGGATGTCTTTTTCATTGTTGCATCTCCAGCACAAGTACTCTTCATGGCACCTTGGTCAGAAAGTGTTTTTCTGATTACCCAATGATTTAAAATTGAAATATTTGAATCACTGAGTTTTTAAATGTTTTGGATAGTTGATTTCCCTCCCTTTCTTTCCCTGCATTTACTAGGAACTTGTTTTTGACTACTCTGCCAGGTGCTGAGCCTAAGATGGAAGAAGATTCATACTCCCTTTTCACATCAGACATTGCGTTTGAGTGATTTTATATATGTCATCTTATCTAATGGTCTTATTAGACTATAGAATAGATCCCACAATTCTCATTTAAAGATGAGGATCTAAATTCCAGCAGAATTAGGGCTGGGAATGATCTTTAGGTCAGCCCTTTGCATACCTATTCTTTTATCGTGTGTGTGTGTGTGTGTGTGTGTGTGTGTGTGTGTGTGTGTTCCTGAGAGGGGGAGAGACAATGGGAGGGAGAGGCAGAGAGAATCTTAAGCAAGCTCCAAGTCCAGCACATGAGCCCAATGCGGGGCTCAGACTTACAGCCCTGAGATCATGACCTGAGCCAAAATCAAGAGTGGGACGCTTAACTGACTAAGCCACCCAGGTGCTCCTATTGTCCTGGTTCCTGAGTGGCCAAGGAGCAGAATCTCCTGGGAAGTTCTGCAAAGATTTTTGTTTCCTAGGACCCTTCCCTGATCCAGAGTCAGAGTGACGTCTTTAGAGACCCTAGCCACCGAGAAGACTGTGATGAATGCCTCCCCTAGGCAATTATTTTTGAAAATAAAATTATAAGCATAAAGAGGCCTATGAAACTCTTAACTTTTCTCAGGATAATAGCTTAAGAACTTTGAGAGTATTATATATCAATTAATCTTCAAACGTATTTCTCTGTCCTTCCCCTTTTGCGTTTCTGATGCCCTCCCCGATAGTCTGACTATTGGATGACTCTGCAATTCGCAGACCTTGGGATTCTGAGCATGGAGCACTTTGCCAGATAATTCTGGTTCTACCCCCTTCGTAGGTACTAAATGTTTGCCAGGGGACGGGTCGTTCTAGCCAAGGAGTTATAAGCAGAAGTGATGTGTGTTGCTTCCAAGCCACAATATTTAATTGTTGGGTAAGAACCTTTGCAATATTTTCCTTTGGGCAGTAACAACCAGCAATCCCAGGGAAGAGCTCTTTTGCCAGCCTAGGGTCCTGAGGATTACAGCCCAGGTTCCTGACCTGCAGTCGACACATGACAGGAATTAAACTTAGTTGTTTAAGTTACTGAGATACTGGGGTGGTTTGCTGTTTGGGCAAAACCTAGATAGCTGTATGTTGAAACCACCATTCTTTGTTATGCGAGACATTTGAGACCGAGTTTTAATGGCTAAGTAGGCTTTTGTGGAGCATGTAGGGAGGAAAGAGGAGGCCAGACAGAAGGAAAGGCATCTATATTTTGAAACCAATCAAATTCTTTTTTTTTTTTTTTCATTTCAGAAGCGATTTTAAAGGAGTGTATAGAAGTTGAGAAAAGAATTTCAATAGGGACTATGAATTACTTATCTGTGGGTATCTCCATAATCTCCAAGGCAAACGGGTGTGACGGACAATAGGTTGCTGAGTAAGGCGTGATGTGATGTTAAAATACCGTTGAGTTCATTACCTGGAATGTGAATTATACGCGGGCGAGTGGTAGAAGATAAGTAATTTAAGTTGTTAACTATGGCTGTGGACAGTGCCTAGTGGGTGCTTTTTGTCTTTGGGGCAGTATAGTGCCATGTGAGGCCCGCTGTCTTAATTTTATGAATACTTTGCAAGAATCACTGGACCTTTGACAAAATTAAGTCTACAATACTTGCCTTGGCCCTGTCCTTATTCTTCACTTCTGGTTTTCCTTTTATTAATAAACTAAGAGAATATAGATGTGTGAAAGATGCAGAATTGCCAGCCAGAAAATTTCCCTCTAAGAAACCCATGAAATGAGGAACCTGTGGTGGTGGTGAAGTGTGTTGATTGTACTGATTAGGTTTTTTTGATACACAAGTGGCAGAACTCCAAACTCAAAATGGTGTAGGCAGAGAAAATTTAGGAACGAAAATAACTGAAAATTCAAAAGCAGCCTCCAGGTGAAGCTGGATCCAGGGTGCAAACAGTGTCACCAGGATACTATCTATGTCTGGATTTTGTTGTTTTTATTCACAGGCAGATCTCTTCAACTACTACCACCAGCTTCAAGCTTGTCTTTCCAAGTGATGCCATTCATTTTAGCAACAGGCAAAAAATTGGGTCTCACTAGTCTGGTTTGGGTCTGATATTTGGCCCTGAACCATTCACGGTGTCCAGAAAGCTATAACATCCTGATTAGCCAGTCCTGGGTCATAGTCCCATGCCCAGAACAGCAGGGGTCACCTCCTTTAGTCCTGTGGGCTGAGAGCAATGATGGTTGCTCACAGGAAGCTCAGGGTGTTTTATCAGAAGTGCAAAAATAGATTCTGGGGAGGAAAAGACCATACCTCTCCTCTACTGTGATGCTTTTTCAATTTTGCAGATGAGGGCACTGTACAAATGATATGGTTGATAATGATTATGTGGTGAAAGCACAGAATGAAGATTGAGAAGAACTAGATTTAAACCTCCCTTTACTATTATCTGGTCCTGTGATCCAGTCCTCAGGTGCGTTACTTGACTGGGTGGAATGATACTCAGAGCAAGATGCTGCTATGAAATAACAGGATCATATGGTCACTAAGGGCAGGACTGGAAGTGGAGTCTGCCTCCCAGCTTGAAAGCAAGAATTTTGGGGCACCTAGCTGCCTCAGTCAGTGGAGCATGCAACTCTTGATCTCGGGGTTGGGGGTTTGAATTCTACGTTGGGTATAGAAATGACAAAAAAAAGTCTTAAAAAACCCAGAATTTTAGTAACAGTCATGAAAGTGCTCTGAAAGATTTTAAGAAATAGGCCAGTGTGATTTTCTATTTCTAAAAAGTTGTTAGTGTGTGGAATTTTGTTAGGCAAATTATTTTAAAGGGCAGACTTACTACTTACACGATTTCTATGATCATTTCGATCTCTTATGTGGAAAAAAAAGGGCAATTTACTTTGTTTTGGTAAATATTTATCAGACACAACCTTTAGAGAAGGTCAGGTCTAATTGTGTTATTTTAAGGCACAATCTTCATTGTCATCGTTACTAGCATACTGTGTTGGGAAGGGAACAAACTTGGGCATCAGAAAGACTTGGGCTGCAGTTCTGGTTTGGCTCTCATTAAGCCTTGTGACCGTGGGCAAGTTGGTGAGCCTCTGCGAGTCTGCAGGTGTTCGTCCTTTGTGGTTTTTTTTTTAAATTACTGCCGTAGCATTTTGCCCTTTTCAATTCTCACCTCATCTGCACCTTCTTGAAGACACATGCTGCTGTGACCTGACACTTAGAATTCTTGCTCCCTCTTGGCTCATGTTTCTTTCCCCAGGCATTGAATGATGGAGCTCCCCAAGGCTTGCTCCTAGATGTTGTCTGTGTTCACTCCCTACTTCCTTCCCCTCCACCTCTCAGTGTCAGTGCTTTGTCTGTTTAACTCTGATGGAGGAATGACTAACACCTTTACGTTGGACCCCCAGCCGAGATCTCTGTCTACACTTTATGCCTGTGTGTCTAATTACATTCTTGAGAGCTCTACCTGGATGCCTCAGAGGCACCTCAAATGCAGTGTGGCCAGAGCTGGTGTATTACCTTCCTCTGGAACACCTGCTCTCCTCCACGTATCTCCTCTGTCTGTGAATGATGCACTCACCATCCTGTTACACAAGCCACAGATTTACGGGGCGTCCTTAATGCTTTCCTCTCCTTCACGCCAGTGTCCAATCCATCACCCAGTTCACTTGATTTTTATCTACTGAATGTCTTTTCAATCCGTCCACTTCTGTTCACATTCCCTGACTCCCTCTAGACCCAGCTTTTTTTTTTTTTTTTTTTTTTTTTTTTTTTTTTTTTTTTTTTTTTTTGGTTTCTCATCCTGACTGCGGCGGTAGCCTCTTACCTTCACTCTGGCTGTAACTGGTTTTGCACACTGCACGCAGAAGCATCTTTTCAAGATGCAAAACTGATGGTGCCATCTCCCCTAGTCTTAGTGTGTGGATCCCTGTTGCTCGAACAAGAAAGGTGTGTCCTTATCACAGGCCTCAAGGAGCTTCAGGATCTCTCGCCTCGTCTCACTTTGCACCGTGCTCACCATTTCTCTCCACCCACGCTCGCTGTTTCCCTCTAACAGTGTGCTAGTCCTTCTGCATGTGGCATCCCTTCCTAGGTCCTTATAATGTGGACGTCGTTCTCTGCCACCCTTTCTTCAGATCTCAGATCAGTTACCACCTTCTCAGTTGAACTCAGCACCCAGGTCATGTTGCCAACATATACTGTCCTAGGGCATCTGTCTTTGCTCTGTTGTACTCTGATAGTGCTAATTATACATTTGCTTGCATGATTTTTTGATTATTTCATTCATTCCCCCTTCCTGCCCAGACATTGATCCCTAGCACCTAATAAAATGTCATATTAGGTAACAAATACTTGGATCTCATAATGAAAAGGCATGATCTCTGAAGCCAGGCAGACTTGGATTTATATCCTAGCTTCGTTGCTTAGTTACCTGATTTGAGTGAATTACTTGAATTATCCAGATTTTTGGTTCCCTCATCTGCAAAATGCACTAGTAATTCTGCATAGGTTGGAATCAAATGAGATAATGCCGTAAACTACCTTGTATGGGGCCTGATACACGGTAGAGACTAAAAGTAAAGTTTATTCCCTTCCTTCTCCCCTTAGAATATGACACGTTACATTTCACAAATGTTGGGAAGTTCTCTGTGCATTTTTCGGATCTTTACAGCTATCTTCTTTTTTAGCCCGGGCTGGTCATCTGCATGACTGTTACTGGATGCTGTTCAGTTCATTAGTGATGAGTTCGTCACCATCCTGTGTCCTCTCGGTGGTCCGTGCAGAATCACGTGTCACCTTAATGGCCAACATTTATGGTGATGGGCCATTTGCAGGGAGATGGGAGTAATTTGCTTAGTTTTGAAGGTACATTAACTTGCTTTGGTCACTAAGACTCGATGATTAAATTTCTTCTTGGAGTCCCTAAATAGCATCTGTATTTGAACCGTCTTTGATTTCAGATCCGGTCTGAATGAATTAAAACTCACTTGTACTGGCCAAGTTAGTGGTTTTCTTCCAGGTACACTGGTTTCTTCAAGGTTCTGGGTTGATGTAGGTCAGCTCCATTTGCTGGAAAAATATTAGTAACATATTTTTTAAAAATCGGATTTGCCTGGTCAACTTACCAGAATGATTACATTAGTGGCCTTGAGTGGCCTATGAATGAGCAGAATGGATGTGCATTAGGAGGAGGAGGAGGTCAAATAGTTACTTTTCACTGGATATATCCTGCTTCGTTCCAAGAATGTAAGCTGACGTACAAGGAGATAAAAAGCACAGTAAAATACTAGAAATAAATTTTAAACTAAAATCCCACTAGGGAGTGAAATCATAGCTAGACTAGAAAGATAGGGAATTGTATACGTGAATTTGTTGCCCATAAGGCTTACGTAATTTGTAAAAATGGGCCACACCTATTTATTGAGTAGGGGACGAGCCATGATTCGTTGCAAAATTTACACTGTCCATGCTCCAGAATGACGCCATTTCCTGGGAAGAAGGAGCCTTTTGGATTCGGGGCCAGGCTTTTGCTGCCACTGTCTTGTGAGACTTTACTAAGGGACTTCACCTCTTGGACCTCTGTTTCCTTCCTTGTCATAATGAAGCTGGAATCTAAATCGGAAGTCACAAGTTGGCATTCTGTGGGACATACTGGCCTTGCAGCCTTTTCTGTCCTACAGGGCACTTAGGAGAGACTGTGGTTTGATGCTTCTTACCGCACAGCTTGCAGGCTTGCAGTTGGCCTTCGGCTCTTTCTTGTAACACACCTGGCTCTCTTCTCTGAAAGCCAGGGAGCCCCAGGAAGGCTGGCCATGCGGTGCTTCAAGCTGGTTTCAAAGGAGTAGAGGTTTGATCAGGACTGTTGAGGATTCCAGGACCCTCCTTTCATGTTCTGCCACTTTACAGTCCTCCCCATGTCCAGTTCTCTCCCAGCGTGTTGACTGTCCCCATTCCAGATGGAGATGAAGGTGAGATTATCCAGAAATAGGGCACTTGTCAGGGCACCCTTTCCCCTCACTGGTAGTTGCTTATGCTGTTTTTCTTTATATGTCTTCTCCCTGTGAGCCTTTGGCAGCTGTAATCTTCAGGACCTGCTCAAGGACCCACAGGTCTCTGATTTTTCCCAGGTGCGAGTGGCTCACAGACTTCAGCCTTCATCACCATCATCTGGAGCCAGATGGCCGGGTCCCATACCAGAGTTTCTGATGGAATGGGTCTAGGGTGGAGCTTGATAGTTTGGCATCTTCACAGATTCTCAGACGATGCGGTGTCCTCCCTCATTCCTGATGGCACGAACACGCTTTGATAATCACTGTTCTAGAAATTCACTCACCTTTTTACCTTTCTGAGGCCCACATCAATAGAACAGATGACCGTAGACTTCATACAAGCCTTATACCACAATGATGGGGAAGTATCGCACCCAAAGAGAATCAGAAAATTCAGGGGTGGTCACGTGGCTCTTCTTTTTATCCTTCCAATTTTATAACCTTCGCCTTCATAGCATTATATGTAAAAGCGTTTTCCTATGTAAAGTTCAAAAATTATTAAAAAATATATTTAACAAGATTGAAGAGGTAAGTATTGTAAAGAATTAATCCAGAAGAAAAGTGCCAAACTCATAATACAATATTTGCCTCATGTGATCTCTGGCATATGGTCAGCAATAATCAAAATGGCTTTTTTACCTGAGAAGAAGAAACCCCATAAGGGTGAAACATTGCCTCAATCTAATGAAAAAGGCCGAATTCATTTTAAAGAGGGTAGATTTTGCTCTAGACATATCCTAATTATGATTCTCCTTTTGTAAGCCTCCTCAACTAGTGTGTCTTCTGTTATATGTATTCTTACCTGATAAGAATCGATGCAGCATGGGCTCTGGAGACAGTGTGCACAGGTCTAAATCTCTCCTTGACCCGTTACTAGGTGTGAATATTGGGCAAGTGACTTACCATTTTTGTGCCTCGTTTTTCCTCATCTGAGTAATGGGGATACTAATAATACTTACACTGTTGCTCTAAGGGTAAAATAATACATGTAAAGGGTTTGAACAGTGCTTAAGACTTTTTAATATAACGGAATTCTTGCCTTCCCCAGGGAATAGAGTATTTTACGGAAGTGACTTCTCGTTTCTGAAAACCAGGATCTGTGTTACCCACTTAAAGGAAACAAAGGTATAAGAAAGATTGGCATTTGTCTGTGCTTTCGAACACAGAACCGCCCCCAGCTCAGCCTCCTGGCTTGAGCTGCACTTCCATCTTGCATTAGAGACTGTAAATATGACGTGGTATCTTCACTCTGCTGTTTGGTATTTGGAATCCCCTGTCGTTCAAAGAAATGTTTCTTTCATTTGATAAATTCCCTCTTGCTATTTTTTCCTTGCTTTCCTTGCTTGCTATCATAGTGCATAGGGACGGACTGCATTTCAGACTTAACATCCCTTCTTAGCAAACGTTAGTCATTTGAGTCAGAATTGAATGACCTATCATGGTAAATAAATAGCTGCGAATATAATCCCACAAGCCCTATTATCATCTGTTTGTAGATAATAATGGCAACATCTTATGCTCATAATACTTACATATTTTCATCCAAAGCTTTTTCTTAATGGGTTGTCAGAACACCTCAGGGAGGATTACAGTTTTCTGGACTTTCTACCACACAAAGCTTGGAGTTGAACAGACGTGCGTTCTCCGGTTGACTCCCACTGGCTAGCTATTTGGCCTCAGGCGAAGTGCTTGACCTCTCTGAGCCTTGGTTTCTCCCTCCATAAGGGTAGTGCCCTTTCATGGTGTTGAAGTACAGGTTGGTTGAGTCGCTTGTCTACACTCTCATTTAGCCAACAAGTGGCAGAGCTGGTGTGTGTGACACAGAATCCTCTCATTGATGATCCTCTTCAGTTTCTGAAGAGGGGGTAGGGTAGATGGTTTGTGGTTTCTGATCCTAAGTGTTTGGGAGGTGAATGAAGCGTGGCGTGCTCTGGGGAGGAGCTGTCATTCCGGTGATTTGGTTGCAGCGGAAAAGCTAGGTGAGCCCTGTCCCTGGGCAAGGACATCTTCCAGTTCAGTGCTGGAGAAAGAAGCCTGTTCACGGACTCATTGCAAAAAGGGTGATCCATATAAACGAGGCCTGGGCGTTGAAACTTTTTAATTATCTTGGTTCTCCCACTTTGCTCTTACGTTTTCTGTTCCACTGCCTCCGTGACTTTGACGTTCATTCTAGGTCTTGAACTCATCCAGAATTAGGGAGAATTGGAGGTACCTGGGCAGCTGAACGGCGTGAACTCAGTTGGGGTGTAAAGCAGCTCGAGTCTCTGCCCTCAGTTGTTTCCTCGACAACACCCTGGGCAGGTTTCAATGCTTTCTAGAGACTTCTGTGTACAAAAAGCCCAGTTGGGATTGGAATCTCCTATCCAATTTAATGCTTTGCCTTGTTACTGATGCCCAAGCTTTGGCCTGAGGGAGTATAGCTTGGCTTTTCAATCCCGCCTCCCTTGGGGCACCCAAATACGAGTCCTGTCATGAGGCTGGCTGCATGAGGTCTGGGGCAGGGCCCCTGGGCCCTCGCTCCCATTGCCCGAGTCCCTAACAAGGAGATTCCCTCTCGCCTGGCCTCTCCTAGCTAACTGCCACTCCCTTTCTTCTTCCCCTTTGAGCTGTACACTCCGATAGTCCCTTGCTGCCAGGGTCTCTACTCAACTGGCAGCTCTTGGGTGTGGCCCAGCCCAAATGGCTCCAGTCTGGCTACCTTTCACGTGTTCCTGGACAGCTAGGAAGCATGCGTTCTCGGGTGCTCCGCTGCTAACTGCTTTCTCCCTAGCCACTTCTCTCCAGTGCTCTTCGTCCTCCGTTCAGACACAGAGGAGATTAGTAAGTTCATTGTGTAAGTAGATTCAGCTGAGCGGTAGCACCCCAGTCTCTCCTCCTTGGCAGCACCATCAGGCTCTTGAAAACCAGCCTTGAAAAAGCATTTCTCCCAGGCTAATGAATCATAACACCTCATCCTGTATCCCTGCTCTGTAATCCTTTGTTTCTACGGACAGGGGAGGGGAATGGAGTTATAGTATTTGGGTAGAAGAACCTGGAGAAGGGTGTCTGGCACCCAGTTGTTCTTAACTTTTAAAAAAAATTTAGTACCTGATTTCTTTCTGTCCTCTACTTTGAGACTGATTCCGGTTAAGAGGGGAAGGTCCTGGTCAACATCCTATGGCACTCGCTTCTCTGTCATGTCCCTAGCTGCTTCCTCAGCCATGCCCATCTTCTGGTGCCTTCTACTTCTGGATTTCTCAGCTTGCTGTTCTCCTAGCAAGCCCCTATACCTGAAAGGCAACTCCAGTGTTTGCCCAACAGGTTTTCCAGCTTTTCCAGTTATGCTCCAGCTTTTTGGAGAAGGGATTTTCTTAAGTTGTCCAGAGAGGTTCCGAGTGACCACTGGTCTGGTGAGAAAGCCTGGAGCCATATGCCACCCCAAGGTGAGGGAGGTCTTGCCTACTGCAGGGGAACATGCCCTAGAATGTCTGTCTGATGCTGTCTGATACCAGCATTTCTGGCACCTGATGGTTTTGTTGGAACACATTGTCTTTGTTCCTGTCAATCAATGGGCTGGGCTGACTGTATAAATCCCCTGTTTAATTGTTTCTGGGATTTCTGAGGTGCATTTTCAAGAAGGGAAAGGCAAAGTAAATTACCCTTCGTCATGTGACTTCTAATCTTCGTGCACATGTTCTTATTTAATTTTCCCAGTGACTGTGTGTGGTAGGTGATCTTACTTCCCTTTTACGGAGATGTAAATTGAGGCCCTGAAAAATCGAAGTCACGTGCCCAATCTGGCTAGAGTCTGGGCTAGAAGAAAAACTCCGGTTGGTCTGATTCCAAAATCCTTAGCTCTTTGCCCTCCGTGACAATGGAAAGACAGCAGAGGAGGCATCCTGGGTCAGGCCGGCACACTGGCTTCTGCCTCGGGGTGGGTGTTTGTAGAAACTGGCGTGGGCTGCAGGAAACAGCTTTTGGCCCTGACACTGACTGCCTGGGAGGACATGAATGGCTAGTTCCTGGCCCGAGGAGTAACTGCTCTTGAACTAGAAACGGAAAGATGCTTGCGACTCCACACTGGCTTCCACTCACCAAGCTTATCCTTATGCACGTTCCTCCCAGCAGCAGAGCAAGTTAATTTGGCAGAAGGAAATTAAACTCGTCTCTTACTCTTCATTCCCCCAGAAGTGTTACTGGAATCACGTTCCCAAGGTGACAGGTATTGTGCAGAAAGGACGCAGCAGCCTCTCTCCTTCCTTTGTTCCTTCAAAGCGTGTGTAGGGTGCAGGGAAAACATGCTGAAAATAGTTTTATTGAACCCAATAGCGTTTTTATGAAGACAAAGATATTTACATGCAAGGTTATTAATTCCGAGTTACAGGCTGCTGAATATGTAAGTAAAAACAGTTCCTGGGGCAGCTCTGTAAACAGGGCTATGCTGATGAGGAGGCCAGGCAGGAGACTGTTTTCATTTAAATGTGAGCTCAATTACTGTACTCCTACCTAACAAATCGAACAGGTTTCGGGATTTCTTGCTTAGTCTGGGATTTTAATTTCTGGCCTTTCCTTTAAATTGGATTCTTCATGGGTTTCATTGTTGCCCAGGTTGCTGGAAGCTGGGGTTTGCTGTCTGCCAGAGGGTTGAATGCTTCCTGGAAATGGAGTGCTTTCGCAATTTTTCGGCTCAGTCTGCACGTCTAGATTGGGAAAGGAGGTGCAAAGAATGAAGAAGCTGGGTGCTGGCTGTATTCGTCACTTACAAGAGGGTGGCCGCTCTGATGTACGGTAGGGTGTTGAGTATTAGGTGCAGCCTGGAGCAGAATGTCTGTTGTCCGACGGGCTGGGGCTCTTGCCACTGGATCAGAATGACCCCTGCTCCCCCGGCTGACTTGTCATTTTTCAGACTCAGAAACTGAGTTAAAGGCCTGGTGCTCATCATTGCCTCGCTGTGCTTTTAGCTTTTAGGGAAGGGGCTTCTGTCTGCCTAGAATGTCTTCCTCTCGTGTGCCCGGCAAACCCTTACCTGGCTGAATTTAGATGCTTTCATGAAGCCTTCCTTGACTCCCCCAAACACACTTCAATATTTTCTCGACTGAGTTTCCATTTTATACGTTCTACTTCCTATAATTCCACTTACTGTAATCATGATGTGGCTCATGAGGGACCCGTTATTCCCCGTAGTGGACTGTCAGGTTCTCGAGGGCACTCGTTAGCCTAGGGTTGGTGCCTTCGCCTGGTCGTTGACTAAATGAGTAGATAGCAGTGCTGGGCTGTGGCCAGGATAATGGCGAGACTTGAGCTGCAGCGCGCGAGGGAACTTGCCATCACTTCTAACTTAGACATTGCCACTACGGACTAGTGTCCATTAGATTGGCCACCAAAGAGAGTCTTAATGCACATTTCTAAATGTACTTTGTTGTAAAAAACAAAAAAAAAGCAGTATGAGCCGATGTGACTCTGCCCCTCGCCTTTCCTGGCACACTTGATAGGGAGCTCCTAAAACCCTTGAAATCTTCTAAAGTGATAAATGTCTTTTTGTATGCTAATGAGATGACTGGTGGCTAGGGCTCCTGGGTAGCCTCCTGTCGGGGGCTGGCTGCCAGGGAAATCAACCATATGATTAGAGAGTTGGAAATTTCAGTCCTATATGCCTTTTAGCTGGAAGGGGTTGGAAATTAAAGCCTCTATAAGAAACTGAATGGATTTGGAGAGCTTCTCGGTTGGTGAATAAGAACTGCATCCATGTACCGGGAAGACGACACCCTCCGAACTCCATGGGGACCATAGCTCCTATGCTCAGGACCCTTCCAGACCTCACCCGAGGCATCTTTTCATCTGGATGTTCATTTCTAATCCTTTAAAATATCCTCTGTAATAAATTAGGAAAGAAAATTAGTAGGAAAGAACTTTTTTGATTTCTGGGAGCCATTCTAGCAAATTGCCAAACTCAAGGGTAGGGGTCATGGGAATCCCATCCATCGCCCTGGACTTGCTATTGGTGTCTGATGTGGGAGAAGTCTCTTGTATGACTTAGTTCTTAACCTGTGGGACCCAACACTGTGTCCAGGTAGACAATGTTAGAATTGAGTTTATAGAACACCCAGCTAGTGTCTGGGGAGTTGATCAGTGTGTGTGTGGGGGGAATCCACATGTTTGGTGTCAGAAGTATTTTGTGAGTACAGGAAACAGGAGGAGTTTTCCTTCAGTTACATTTTTTCTTCTAGGCATCACCATTTTCTACACCCACAATGAAATTTTATAAAATGTGATTCCTCTGTCCTTTCCCCTCTTCAAAGACAGTAATGTAAAGATACATAAGCTGGGGTATTCCTATAACCTCTGTTTAGCTTACAAATAATGCCTTGGCTAATGAAACAACTTTTGAGGAGTCCAGTTTACTTTGTCATCGTTGCCGAGCATTTCGTTGCTGGGCTTGGAGACACTTCCCCCACAGAGAGCACACAATCAGAAACAATCATGGTACAAACTCAGCAGGCCCGTTTTGAAAATGAACACTGAGCACTGTCCTGAAAAAACATGAAGATTCCCTGAACAGCCCAATGCTGCAGTAAAAGCAATGTGACGAAAGCTCTGTGAGCTCGGGCAGGGCTGCATTCGGCGCACCGGTGTCTGCGTGGGCTCACAGTAGCATGCCTGTTTTTATGATCTGATTTATTGTTCACGGCGGTTGGAAGAGCAGAAAGCCAGTCCACTAAAAGCTATGCTTTCTAAGTACCCACAATTAAAAGTAAGAAAGGATAGCAAATGCGTCGCTAACGAACAGAAAGTTTCTCACGTTGCAACACGTCAAGCCTAGGCATGGAAGGTTGTGGGGAAAATGTGAAACTATGCGTGTTTCCAAAGTGGTCCTGAAAGGATGCTGATGCCCATGCTTGCAGTACATTGTCCATGTTTTCCAAATCTGCCGTTGTACTTACAAGTGAATTAGTTTAAACTTTATATTGCAAGTGCCAGGCCTTAGAAGAGCTAAACTAGAATTATTTGTTGTCCCCTGGAGTTACTCTAGTTATTTCGGTGTAATATCCTGCTGAGATTTATATGAAAATGAATTTTAATTTCTAATAAGGGAACCATATGCTTTGGAGGGCGTTGCACAAAGTGTCATAAATAATTATTGTTTCTAACAGATTCAACCATGCGACTCTCAGACCTTATTTTCACCACTCACGTTAGACCTGAATTTTAGCTGTTGCCGTACTCCACCATGCTTTCTTTGGATCTTGAACTAATAATAGGAGAGCTACCCTGGTGGAAACTGCAGGGTAGAAACCCGTTCCTTTCTTCCCTTCTAGGTTCTTTGGCTGGTCAGATAGTTAAATCAACATAAGACACATTAATAAGACATAATAAAGACAAATTTAATTTTGTGCACACAGGAGCCCCAAGGAGATTTAAGGGCAGGTTAGGCAGTGGAGGGCTTGTATGCTGTCCCTAAGGGAGGGATAAGGCCCTGGGGCTTCAAAAGGGAGGAGGCCAAGTTCACAGGACCATGAGAAGAGTAGATGTTGGTATTTGGAAGTTTGCCCTGCCATGCAGATTGGTCTTTTAGGCAAAAGTGAACTCTGGTAGTAGCTCTTTTTCTGGTATAGGCCCTCTATCTAAATTCTTTTAGGTGGTTAAAGGAGAGGGAGAAGTTTTTCTTGAGTGTGTTAGGCCTTAATTACTTTCAGCTCAAAATAATTCACATGCCACAGTGGCATATTTTTGGGGTCCTGTTTTCTCCCCCCTCAAAACTTGTTCTTTCTGCACACCTAAGTATTTTTAGAACCACGAGTTTGACAGGGGAGGGAAGGTATCCCACAGATTAGTGTTAACTTTTTTTTTTTTTTAACTCCTAACTGCTGCAAAGAAAACTGATCACATCAGGTACAGTGTGTATAAATTGTCCAGAGGAATTAACTTGGCTCATCCTTTTTCTGTGTTTAATAGTTATTAATTTCAGTAACTGTAAGTAAGAGTCAGAGGGAGCAGAAATAAAAAGAAATCACCTTCCATAAATAGTTTCACTTTCCATATCCCAGAAGAGCCGAGTGACTCCTTATCTAGGTTCTTCCTTTTCTATCCCTTCTTCACCATCTTTCTTCACCTTACTGAATGTCAATCAATAAGTCAATTAGCCTATATTTATGTGCTGCCCTGTTTCATGCTGGGCAGTGTTAGGACGGTAAAAGAAGAGTAAGACATGGTCTTGATCTTCCATAAATCAACTCCTTAGAGCTACTCAGGCTCACTGGAATGCCACAGAGTTTAAGTGGAGGAGAAAATTCAGACAAATGTTAGGCCCCTGAGGGCTGAACTAGGTGGGTTTCCTGAAGGTGAATTGAAGAATGAACAGGATTTGGATGGAAGGAGGAAAGCAGAGATTGTATGCTCGTGGTACAAGGGCTTTTCTTAATACGGTAATCTTCAGGCCTCGGGGTCGAAATCAATGCCCTACAGTTCAGTGTACTTTAGCCCCACCCTCCCCTACCCGTGGTTTCATTTACCTGTGGTCACCCAGAGTCTGGAAGGAGATGAGCCCCCTCCTGATGTATTGTCGGAAGGCCAGTAGTACCCTAATGCCATGTCACCATGCCAAAGTCCTTCACCCCACAACTTCTCATCGCGTGGGCATTTTAGCATCTCATGGCATCACAAGAAGGGTGAGCACAGTACAGTAAGCTATTTTTGAGAGACCACATTCACATAACATTATAGTACATCACAATTGTTTAATCTCTTACTGTGGCTACTTTCTAAATTAAACATTATCATGGGTGTGTGTGTATAGGAAAAAAAATGTATGTATAGATATCAGTACAGTTTGTGGTTTCAGGCATCCACTGGGTGGCCTTAGAATGTATCCCCTGCAGATAAGTGGGCACTACTGTATTAGAATCTATTTTCTTCAGTCTGCTCTAATTCTCATGACTTATTCTTGACAGAAGGAGGAGGAAGTGCCAACCCTTGGTCTCTGTTCAAAGTTTAAAGCACTCTCACAGCGTTTGGATACTTCCGTTTTCCCTTGATCTTCTCTAGGTGACACTTGTCCTTCTGGCAGATAGGTTGGGGGTGTCTGGTCTGAGCATCATTCTTCCAAGCTGCTGTACTCTAACTTTGGGTGAGATGTCGTTAATCTTTGGGAGGTGGTCTCTGTTCCTCTGCATCCTAGTGGAGGTTTCCATGCATGATGAGTGCTCCCAGGCAACTTTCCGTCTTGATGACTGTGGGTCCCACTTCTTCTGTCCCTGGGGCTGCTGATTGTCTGACACCTGATTGCGGCTCCCGCTCGCTCACCTGCCTGGGCAGCCCATTTGAGAATGAATTCTGCCCCTCACTCCTGTGGCCCCTTCCTGATGACCTCACTGGCTAGCAGGCTGTGTAAACTTTCCACAGTGGGGACCTAGGAAACTCTGGATTCCTTCCTGCCTTATCCCCAGGGTCTGAGAACCACTGATCCTCTTTCTGCCTAAATAGGCCATGCCACTATTTCTATTCTCCTGCAACTCCCCGTGTTGATGGGGAGCATACTGTAAGAGGACCGCTTTCCATATGTCCAAATGCCGGCTGAGCAGTGATTCTTTGTTCTCACATCTTCCCCCAACCCGTGTAGAGTTTTTATCTTCTGGATACCTGTGCCCCCACAAATCTAAGGGGCTGGGGGTATTAGGTCCTTGATGCCTTCATTCTTCATATAGCCTCTCTGAATCTCTTCTACCGCCATGCTGCCCCCACAGGAAAGGCTTCAGCTGCCTTTTTGTACCTAGCAGGAACTTCCCTGACATTATGCTCTTTGTCCTGCCTCATGGGCATACCTTGCCTTTTGCTTTGTCAAAACGCTCTTATCCTTAATGATGAGTAAAGCTGTAGGGAGAAGAAAAACTACCATCACAAAACTCGGTTATCAAGAGGAAAAATACACCGAGAAATGTTTCACAAAATTTATCTACTACAGAAATATAGTGTATGACCAAATGAGCCCAACGTTGTTTTTCTGATTTACAATTCAGTAAAATAGTGAAAGATGGCAGCCGCTTTGGATTTAAGATGTGTCCCCGACACCAAGTCAGTCGTGTATGTGGGACGTGACCAGACTAAATGTGAGGCATTAGCCAAAAACTAAAGGATGAGATAGGAGCACTCAGTGGTTCCTTTGCACTTCGTAACCCAGAGAACTGGGGTCAGATTAGAAGTCCATTTTCCGGGGCGCCGGGGTGGCTCAGTTGGTTAAGCATCTGCCTTCAGCTCAAGTCATGATCCCAGGGTTCTGGGATACAGCGTCTTGTAGGGCTCCCTGCTCAACAGGGAGCCTGCTTCTCCCTCTCCCTCTGCCTGCTGCTCCCCCTGCTTGTGCTCTGTCTCTATGTCAAATAAATAAAATCTTAAAAAAAAAAAAAAAAAAAAAAAAGGTCCATCTTCCCAGACCAGCCTGAGAAAGAGAATAATGCTAAATACAGCATGTTACCTTTAATGGAACCCTGGAAGAGAAAAAAGGCATTAGTGGGGAAAAAAACAGTGAAATATGAATGAAGTCTGGAGTTAATAGTAATGTACGAATGTTGGTTTCTTAGTTTTGACAAATACACCAGGGTGATGTAATATGTTACTATTAGGGATGTTCAGGAACTCTCTGCACTATCTCTGCAACTTTTTTAGGAGTTTAAAATTATTCCGTAATAGTTTATTTAAACTATGTTACTGTTACTTGTACCTGTGGACAGAGGCCGAAAGCAAGAGGCAAAATGCAGACTGTTGTATTTAGGACTACAACCTCGTTTCTTAACTCTCTTTGATATTTTCAGAATGTTTTTAAAATCATGAGAATGCTACACAAAAGCCCTTGTTTCTTTGTAAGTTACATACACATGAATGTGTATATACACATATATGTGTATATATAGGTTCATTTTTTTATTTACATGTGCTGTTCTCAGTGAACAGTCATTTAGACATGTAAAATAAATAAGATAGCTCTCTTCCAATACTTCTTTTTTTTTAAAGATTTTTTTTTTATTTATTCGACAGAGATAGAGACAGCCAGTGAGAGAGGGAACACAAGCAGGGGGAGTGGGAGAGGAAGAAGCAGGCTCATAGCGGAGGAGCCTGATGTGGGGCTCGATCCCATAACGCTGGGATCACGCCCTGAGCCGAAGGCAGATGCTTAACCGCTGTGCCACGCAGGCGCCCCCCAATACTTTCGATAGATTGATCCTCCGTGAGAATGTCAGCCATCCTGCACTGAAGTGATTCAGTACAGATAACAAGTTTTTTTTTTTTTTTCTATTTTCTTTTAGTCACGGCCGATTTTTTTGTTGCTGTTTCTGAAGTTTTTTTCTAAAGATGCAGTTTTGCACTCAGTGTACAGTCTTTTTTCCAAAACGATGATGGTGACAATTTTCATTAAGCACCGCACACACTGCCTTCCACCATCTTTATGTACCTCTAGTCCTGTTATTACCCAAATTAATCTTCTTTCCTAGGTGTGTAAGCACCGTGACACAAAATACATCTTGCGAGCCACTGAGCCGAAGCGGTGGCTGATTTAATAGCTTTGGCTTGGTCAATAATGTTGACCAGTAGGAAAACTTCCACTGTCTTCCATACTCCTGCTGGTCAGCATTATTAACTTGGCAGTCTAATGAGTGCACTTGAAAATTGCCATCCGTGTATACCTCTGTATAAGCGGAGATCGGATTAAATTCAATCCATTTAACGCCAAGGATGATGAAAATTGCATGTCTTACCTTTTTGTAAAGACTGTTTTTATGGAACTTTTCTTTCCGTAGCCTCACCTTTTCTTAAAAAGAATACACCTTTTCAGTAGGAATCAAAAGGACGATACCATCACTTTGCAAATTTAACTTGACACATCAAATGAGCGAGATTCCTATTATTTATTAGGCTAGACTCTGGTTTGCAAAGAGACTCATGGTGTCCGCTTGGAATATGGGGTAGTTTTTGGTAGAGTCTATGCTGTGTCTCTGCCTTCAATCAGTGATGGATGTCAGTGCCAGGATTAGGGTGCCAAGCCTGCAAGATGGGCAGAAACCCAGTTCTGGAAGAGTACTGTACACGAAATATGTACTGTAACCTGCTGTGTGGTTCTGTTTTTCTGCTTTGTCTCCTTGCCCATCACCGTTGGTGCTTTTGTAAGAGTTACGGCTCCATGATGCTTGAACATGATGCTACCATTTCATCCTGATGTTACTCCACAGCTTTGCTTTGGTCCACATGGTAGTTCTTGGGATCTTTTTAGAGGGGACAGCACCTAGAACCAGAAACACTCAACGCATTCGTTAGACTTTCCATCCTAAAAATTCATGCCTCAGTTTGAATTTTTTTTTTTTGGTTTCCTTCCCAAGGCCAGAGTGGGGAGCCGTTCAGGGGAGCTGGGGAGCATCCATTGAGTCCACTCTCCAAAATTAGCCCCCCCTCCGCGGTGGCTAAGTTGATACTAGTTCTACGAGTCTAACGATAACAGTGTCATTGGAAACAGGCGATTATTTAAGCATCATGTGCTTACTAATACTCTTCCTCTGGACCTTGTTCTGTTTGGTTTTTAAAAACTCATTGATAAAACTTTTTAAACCTCTGCAAAAAGCCCCAACTTCGCTTACTTGAGCTTCCCGGAGCTCTCAATTTTAAAGGACATAGGTTTTTTTATGGATTGGAGTTTTAAGCTGTTTTAACTGGAAACGTTTCAGCTTCAAATAAGGTGCTTTCTGTTGTTCTTTTGTTCATTATGGTATCAGAGTTTTAGATTCTGATCTGCCACCTGCTCTGTAAAGGACATCGATACTCCAGAGTGTGTCTGCTAATTATATTTGATTACTTGAAAGGTCATATGAAGGCTTTGAGTGTGTGTGTTTGGGTGGCAATGTTTAAAGTGTTGATGGATGATGTCCCTCAGGTCCCCAAAGGGCAAATAAATGGCGTTGGACAAAAGGTGTTGGCAGTGATTGACTAAATCACAGTGAAAGATGTGGATCTGGCTTTGGGAAACTTTTCTTTCCTAATAAGCTGACGTTCATCATTACTGTTTGAGCTTGAATAAAAACCTGAATCCAGTTTCCTGTGTTGCTGAGGGGTGGCGAGATTCAAGATCATTGTAAAATGTTTGACTGTAACCTACTTGAGAGCGTCTTCTTGAATTGTCCAGTCATCCAAATCCTGCCTTTTAGGGCTCAGAGTTAGAACCTCAGAGTTGTCACTGGCTTTTGATCTTTGGCCTTCATCCGCTGAAGGTGCTGGGAGTTTTTTGTCCCCTTAGGCGTTGGATTCTTAATATTCTTTCTCCTAGGAATTATGGACGTGCATACGTTAAAAAGAAAAAAACTGGGAAGGACAAAAATAGCTCTTAGTAACTTTGAAAATCTTATCTTTTTGAAATCAAGAGATTCCGTAGGAGAAAACATTATAATACCGCCAGTTCATCCTAACAGAGTACATTTGCCTGGGTTTATATAGATCAGATAAATGGCTTTTTTACAAGCTGCAGCAGAAGGTGAAGCTTTTGATAGCCATTATTTCTGGACATAAATGTTCTTTTTGTAGCAGGATAAAATACAACTCTTTCTGTCCCATGGAGGGAAGCTCACAGGCATAGAACAGAAGAAGAGGTGACAACTGCCTACTTTCAGGGAGAGATGTGGGACCAGTTAAGTAGGGCTTACGAAGAGGTGCCTGGGAAGTTATCTTGACCACCCACTTCATCTCATTAAAAAGGTTGGAGACAGAAGAAAGAAATCAAAGATGGGAGGGAGTTTTTTTTTTTTTTTTTTTTTTTGGACAGCGGTGTTAAATTCTTCCTAACTTTGGGAGGGGAAAAGGAGAATTTTCTCTTCCTCTTGAGCCTGGTGGGAAGAGCTTCAAGGATACCCCTAGGGAATTTGTGTTTCCGGGAGCTTGAAGGATGGTTGAAGGTAGTGCCTTGAGCAGCAGGGAAAGGGGCTCCGATTGAAAGACTTGCACCCTGAGTTGGAGTCACATTTCAAATATCCCTGGTGTGTCATTTAGGTTTTCTGGGAAGCAGATGCTGAAATAGAGTTAGAAGGAAGACTCCTTTATTGGGGAAGAGGGGAAGCCCTGTGAAAAATGGAGTGGGAAGCAGCAGCATGGGGTGAGGGTATCCACAGACCACCTGTCGACTTGGGGGAGTCTTGGCCAGTCACTGGAGAACTCTCAAATAAAGAGTGTCTGTTAGAGGAATCCCACTCTGCTCGTAAATGGACTTTGTGCTTCTGCAGTACTCGGGCCCTGGCTGGAGACAGCCCAGGAAGAATGTGGCCTCAGCCTTAATGCTGTTGCTGTGCGATGATGCAGATGGGGGCTCTCCGCTAACTGTGCTCTTCAAAACTAAACAGCAAGATCTTTCTTGAAGAGAGCTGAGCAACACATCTCCATGGCTACCAGGAATGATAAACCGCTTCTCCATACATTGCTTAACCATTCCGGCATCTCCGCAGATCACATTTCTGAGGAGAATCTAGGCCATAGGGCCTCAAAGCTTTGGATCCCGTGAATATTGGAGGCTAAGCAGGAATATTCTATAACAATGCCCTACGGTATTTAACCAACAAAAGGGAAGTCTTTGCAGAAATTTGGGCACTCTGACCATGCTGTCTCTGATAAATGTATCCATAGCAGTGAGTGGGAAATGCTGAAGGTTGGGGGGTAAGGAAACTGGAAAGTCGTCTTGCTTATCTGGACAGTTTATTCCATTTTATTGCACTAGAAAGCTTTAATTTTAATAAGTAAAGAGTAGACAGAGCAGAGGGAGGCTATGCTTTGAAACTTGTTCAGACAGAAAAAGGCCTGTAGGCTTGCACTGAACCTTCCTCCCATAATCTCCCCAACAGCCTTGCTGTTGTTCCATCCAGAAAGTGTCCTCTCAAGGTGTCATGCTCCATCCAAAAAGTGTCGCATTCAGTATGGCAGAAGGTGTTACTGCTCAGGGACTGCTTGACTGCGAGAGCGCTCAGCCAGTGGGAAACTTTCCTCCTCTGCTGAGCCACTTCGTTAAGGCGTACTGTCCTTAAACTTGCTCTTCTCCCGACCTGATGCCTCCGGCAGTTGTGCCCTGCTGTCTCCTGCCCTTTCCCCCTGCAGTGGATTCTCTTTTGCAGCCTTTGGCTACTCTAGGGGTCATCTTGAATGCTAAAATTTCTCCTAATGCCCCCCAATTCCTCTGCCCCTAGGAATTGCACTGAATCCTTAAAAGGGTGATTATAATTTTAACCACAAATAAAATGAGTATTAAATTAGTGTTTTACTCACTAATGGAATTGGTAACTTCTGTATTTTTAAATGTGCTATCGATTCTCATTAATTAATAACTAATAGCATAAGCATGTATAGAAGCCTCTCCTATGTCCAGGCTCTGTGCTGGAATACATTTGGGAATAAAGTGGTTTAGACTTAATCTCTGACTTTAGGAGGCCCATGAGTTTTGTACAAATCATGCTTAAAAACATATGCCTATGTTTTTTTCATTTAGGTTTATTGGTTCTTGGTTCTTTGACAGGATGGGGAATTATTTGGCTACCTCTGCACCAAGATGTGCTATGGAAAGAACAGGCCCGGAGAGCTTCAACAATGCGTTGGTGACTAAAAGGCCATTTTTCTAAGTCACATTAATCTTGTGCCCTGAATAGCCTGGAACGTTGAGGCTGGCAGGAGCCGTAGAGGTCATCTAGCTCGAGTCTTCATTTTAGGGCTCGGACACCAAAGCTTGGAAGGGGCAAGTGACTTGCCCGAGGTCACGGATCCCATAAATGAGCCACCTGGGACTCCAGCTCCTCCACACCCTTCGTGCTGACTTGTGTTGGTGCAGAGACAGCGGGCCTTGTGCCAGGGAAGCTGAAAGAGCGTTGGCTTGCCATTGCATGAGCTGCAGGGTGAGTTGGGTCCAGGATGCCCCAGCTCTGAGGAGGTTTGACTCTAAGACAGCAAGAATGGATGCCAAACTAGCTTTCTCATTTTACATAAATTATTAAATTAGTTGCCTCTAAACATTGTAGGCTCACATTTTGAGGTACACAAGTGTTCAAATACCAAATCTAGATGAATATTTCTCCTGGTTATTTGTGGAGTGAGAGAGGTGTGAAAAAGGAAAGGACCCAGGCATATCTGGGTCATGGGTTATAAGTCTATGATCCCACCTGGAGAACCGATGGTTTTCCCATCTGTGCTTCCACTCTACTTCATGGTGCCCGTTAGAGCGCTTGTGACATTGGAAATTCATTTTCCATTTTTATATCCTTCTGGTCCATAATAGGTATTCAGTATATACTAATTGAAATAACAAATCTAATTAGAATGGCATGGTAAGTTTACGTAATATATAGTAACAATAAACATTAATGCAGACCTTTTTTTTGATTAGAAGATATTTTTGTTTGTTTCCTTACTTCATTCTAATATATGCCCCCCACCCAAAGAGGTATTATTATCCCCATTGTTATAGGAAGGCACGGCATTAGAGGCGCCATTGTTATATAGTGTTATTTAATGGGAAAATGGGGATTCCAACCCAGGAATCCTAGCTCCATACTCCCCATGGAAATTTTCAAATACCATTCATGGACTGGTGCCACTTTGTTTTCACAGGTGCATGGTTAAATGAGACAAAGAGTGAGAAGTGAGCTTTCTATAATGCTGAACTTAAAGGATTATCCTTTTTGTTTTTGTCTTAAAACGTCCTTTTATTTATTTTATTTTTTTTTTAAAGATTTTATTTATTTATTCGACAGAGATAGAGACAGCCAGCGAGAGAGGGAACACAAGCAGGGGGAGTGGGAGAGGAAGAAGCAGGCTCATAGCGGAAGAGCCTGATATGGGGCTCGATCCCATAACGCCAGGATCACGCCCTGAGCTGAAGGCAGGCGCTTAACCGCTGTGCCACCCAGGCGCCCCTTAAAACGTCCTTTTAAAAAGTAAAGTGATGGTGGTAGCATATGGTATGTTAAATCTTTACTGTATGAGAAGAATATTGGCTACAATTTATGAGAGTTTTATTATTTAAAAACAGTGTTTTTGCAGTGTGTGTTACCAATCTGCTAAACTCCAAAGCTTAGGAACCTCAGCTACCTCAACCAGTTAACTTTTTCCATGCCTGTATTTTGGAAGCAAATGATGAGCAAACAAGCTCTTATAAAAATTTTAATTAAGACGACATCCATCTAAAAACCATCTAGGGCATGTCCTGTGATCAGAATACACAAAATCTATTTTCTCAAATTTGCTTTAGTTATAGCTCTGGAAAGCGAGGGCTCATACTCAGAATCCGTAGAGTCGTGTTATTCTTGTGAGCCTGTATTTTATTACTATGGTATTTGCTGGCGCTTAGGGGTGGTTAAAAACATTTATATGATGATTTTCTGCAATAAGATTTAAAATGAGGTTTATTGCTACTTCTCATTTAAGCCTCCTCTTAAAATAATATTCTATTTCCAAAACATGCTGGACAATTCCCTTCTTCTCTGTGTTTACAATACAGGTAATGCCAGAGTTTTCCCCCTTTTGCCGTGGAGGCTGGTAATGGAAGCAGAAGGTCAGTGTGGTTGTCTCCGTCGACGTTCCCACCGTGTGGCTTGGAGCCGGACTCTGGCAGAATTCTGCCAGGGAAGGAACACGAATGACTCATCACACTGGTGGCATTTGGAGCCCTTTCTCAGTGCAGGGGCGCTGCTGCCTGATCACTGGCATTTTGCTGCCTCTTGGCCCTTGTCTTTCTGAATGAGTAGCATGTATTTCCAATCTCTTCTTTTCTCGATCAAGACAGTGTTTATGAGCATCGGCATTGACGGCACAGTTTTGCAGCCCCGAGGTTAAAAGCTTTCCGATGTCTCATTAACTCACAGTGGCATTTCATTTTTAATATTGTCTATGTACCCTTGCTTGAATCATCACAGTTCAAATGACTTTAATTTGCAGAGGCAAACTTAACAGTGATGGGTGCTCTAGGGATACAACCCAAAGTGGCGGGTGCCACCTTGGTGGGCTTATTCTTGGCTAACAATTTTACATGACGTTAGGAACGTGTCCTGTGATGCGATACAACAAAGTGGCAAGAGAGCAGGTTTTGGACTTAGACCGACCTGGGTTTGAGGCCCACCTGGGTCAGTTGCCAGTGGACTTTGACAGCTCACTTAACCTCGAGTCATGGTTTCTTTATAAAATACATGTAATTGTACTAAGTTCATAGATTTGGGGGGAAGATTAAAAAAGAGAAAAAAAACACACCTAGTATCTGGCAGAGTCCTGGGATATGGTCTGTCCTGTGTATTGTCTTCCTGGTGACACGCTGGGAACTCATTTTGATTGAGTGCTTTGTTCGGAATGGCTGAGACTCAGAATGGCAGCAAGTGCAGACAATCAGAAGCCTTCCTGCTCTCCCAGTATGGTGTCCGAAGGCAGCGTCTCTACTCTTTATGGGGGATGCAGAACTTGGAGGTCTTGACCCTATCCCCAAATCCCTCTTGATCCTTCTCAAGAAGCGAGATTGTTCATACAACTGGGTCATATTGTACTTGAGTAATGGGGCCTTGTCTTCCCTCCGTGTGGTGACTTAGTCTGGCCTTGCTCTCTGAAACAGGTCTAGCCATCTTTGGTCTTCAGCCTGCTCTTTCCTCTTCTCAGTGCTTACAGTTTCTCAAGACCCAGCCTCTGATGGAGCCAGCTGCAGCAGGTTACGATTCCAGGACTTCTCTGGGGATTGAAGCCATTAACCACATGGCATTGATCTAAAAGCCTTGTGATGGAGTTTCGTCCACTATGGGACATGACTTCCTACTTGTCATTGCCCCTACATGACTGTTTCCCTCTGACAACTTCATGGGGAGGTGGGCGGGCTGAGCCAAAGTGAATTCCTTGGTCTTCGAGTCCAATAAGCATCATCTCTAGCAGCCTCTGACACTATCAATCACTAGGGAAGCAAAATACAAAATTAAGGTCAGAGTTAACTTGAATGGATGTCAGTCTTATTGGTGAGGTAGCAGGTGATATGTTTACGTACAACAATGCTTGGCGAAGATGGGTCGATCCTGCTTTATTCTTGGGACCAGAACAGAAGTTCACAGATCTCTTCTCTTGATCCAGGCAGCATTGTGTTCCAGACGTAAGCCTCCATCCTGTCCCTTAACTTGGGAAACAAGCCGTCAATTCAGCATCTCTCCCTCATCTTCTTATTGTCTGGTTACATTTTGTTTTCCCAAGTTGGGATGGAGGCAGGCATTTTTGAAATTCCTAGAACCTTTAAACTTGTTATGAATGTCGGTTCTTTGTGACATATTCTCCCCAGAAGACATAGTAACAGGAGACATATTGATAGGATTGGGCGTTCACAGCTGTGTGTATATATCGGGCGTGGGGTGAGAAATTGCAGCAATGATTGGGATGAAAGTTACTGCTAGCCTGGGGCTGCTCTCTGCTTTAACTGCTGCAAGTCTTGTTTGGAGCTTTTTGCCTGCACGTATTACACCCCTGCCAGCCTCTCTCACCAGCATTGTCTCCCTTCTCTTGGGTATTTCTCTGTTTTGTTAGCAACAAGGCAGCCAGATTCCATCTTCTTGGTGTCTCAGAGCTGGATACGTGTGGGAGGGATGCATGCATTCATTTGTGATTTAGGTGCTGTGCTGTTAGGATTAAACAGTAATTTCATCACATTCTCCAATTCTCAAAGTAAGGAATGATAATAGGATCAAGATGCCCACTTAAAAACAAGCAATTTTAAAAATTCAGGCGTGCTCTGCGATCGACAGTGGTTTCTGTAACAATGGATATGTAACTAAAGAGGTGACTACGAGTAGAAATACCCACTTTTGTTTACTTGCAAAGGTGCAGATGAGGTTTGTTCCCCAACATGAAGCCTTCTGTGACCTGTACTAGAGACACACCAAGGAGTTCAGAGCTGGGAGGGACTTGATCAGTGATTTCAACCACCTTCTCATTTCATGGTTGGGGGACAGGGACATGAAGGAACTGCCTCAAGCTCCTTCGTGGGGGAGGTTGAACTCACCAGCTCTCTCTCAACTCCCACCTGCCTTCTCTCAACTCCTATGGTGATTATAGCTCTGAATCCCCAAATAAGTAGAGATTGGATCACACATTCTGGAACTTCTTACATTGCTTATTGCTTCATATGTACAGACTTCTTACATTGCTTATTGTTTCATATGTACAGACTTGTCTAACCTACTTCACCGGAAATATGTTGAGAGGGAAGAGCTCTGTCCTAAAGCTTTTCTGTCATGAAGACTGATTGATTGATGCCAGTCATTTAGTGGAAAGATTCAGTAAATATTTGTTGATTGAACTATCCAGGTATTTTGTCTATGTGATTCTCAGTAAAAGGATACTGGGATAATTTTTAAAAAATTATTGGAATGTTTTACGTTCTTAGATACGCGGTCAAGACTGTGAGTGTCTTGGTGCAAAGGCTGCGTATAGTAATTTTTAAATTCACTGAGCCTGGCACATAGTAGGTGCTGAAAAGTTGAATAAATGAAAGAATGAGTAACTGAAAGAAAAGTGTGGGTAATGAATTAATAGGGGGGAAAAAGCTGGACAGAAGTATGGGGGAAGGGCCAAGTTTATAGGGAAAGGCTAATGTGTTAGAATACCCATGCTCATCCTCACGTGTCTCCTATGCTGGAGAGTGATTGTGGTATTGTCGTATTGTAGTGCCAGCCCTTCAAAGGTATTAGCCTTGGGCGTTTGAGAGGGAAGGTAGAATTTAACATGAAGGGGAAGGTGAAGCTCCTAAATCTCACTGTCCCATCAACTGAAGCAATTCAGAATGCCAAGGAAGGTTGACTCAACAGGCTCCAAGCAGGTTCATAGGATCAGGTGCAAATGTGAGAATGTATTTGGTGGGAGATGGATGTTGATAGCCTTAAGCTTGTGTGTATTTGGTATGTTCCCAAACCATCATACTTCAGTTCACTGTTGTAAACATGACAGCCACTTCATCATGGGTCCCAGTGATGATTGTCTCTGCCTCAGATCTGTCACCAGCAAAATTCCTGGAACACCAGTTCGCCCGATTCAGCATACTCCTTGGCATTGATCCCCACAGTTGTCTCACATCAACTTCAAAGTAGTCTCCCAGCATTTAGTATCACTCATTCCCTGATAATTGTTGACGGTCTTCTATTTCTTAGATGGAGGGCAAAAAGCTGAGGAGATGAAGGGGGAAACACATTGCCTGTGTCCGTGGTGCGCACTGGTGAGAAGACTAAAATAAGACTCCAACCCTTGCTTAGACTTTATAATACCTTGTATGGCAAACCTGGGGCTCACAGTAATCACAGAGCATCACAAGAGGAAAGAGGTGTGATGGGTGACCCAGAAATCCCATGCAGGGTGGCATTTCCTCTGGTGCGAATCACTGCTGCACGGGGCCTGCATCTTCATGCCTCGGAAATCTGATTCTGCCCGTTTTCGAAGACTTCCATCTCTTATGGGCACACTTATATTTGACATGTTCATAGAACTTGATTATGTCTGATATCTCAGAATGTCAATTCAATAATTTATGGTAACTGTCAGGCAATTCAGACATTTATCTCAGACAGACCAGGATATTCTCACCTTGAAGGGAAGGAAAAATGATCAGAGGGTTCTGTAACAAGTGTGTGCTCAGAGGAAGATTTTATTAGCAGCAGGCTCGGGTAAGCTGGTGAGTCTACGCGGACATACACATAAAACCCCATCAGGAGGTGGCTCTTCTTGAGTGGCCACCGGAGTCCTCTCTCCTCAAGATGTACCCTGGCTGCTTCCCCATCCTTTCCTTGTGTTCTGTGGATGTGGCTGATTGCCGTTCTTGCTTAATCGAGGAATGGAGGTGTCAAACATTTAGAGGAGTGGATTGACTGGCATGCCTTGGACACCGTGCTATATGAATATTTTTTCTCTTAGAGCATTGTATTTCATATTAATTTCTATCAAAATGTCTATTTTAAAGTAACATAGTGTTACTTGGCTTATGATGGTCAACAGTCTATGGCTCACCCCTTCCCACTGCTGCCTGATTCTTTCTGAATTAAATAACTTTGTACATCTATGCAATTTTGAGACAGCAAAAGGAGGTAAAAATCGCTGAAGTTTGATAGTAATTGTAAATTTTAAAGGCACTACTTTTCGTTTTCTTCAGGATTTTGTAAACCTGAGAAATTTGGTCTGTTTTACTTCTGCTTGCAACTGAGAGAAAGATTTGAGCTTGAAAGATCGGCATCTCCGTAGAGTTTGATGGATGTGGATGCTGAGTTTGATGACTCAGAAGATGTAAGAAGTCATAATGAGTTCACAGTTCTTGATCATAAGCTATTTTTTCTTAATGCTGTGCTGTATTTCTCTCTTCTATACAATTTTATTCATTATCTATTGCCTTTCTCTTACAGTGAATGAGGATTCAGCTTGCTAACTACTCCCCACCCCACCTTGTCTGCCCCTTCTCTTCCCTCCCTTTCCAGAGAACTAGGATTAACAGGAGACCTCAGGTGAGGGTTGAAAGGGCCAGACTTTGCCGAGTGTGCAGTTATAATCCCCGAAGACTGGGGCACAGCAGACCTGTTCAAACTGCCATGCTCTGACCCAACAACTACGACTGCAAGATAAGTCATTTAAAAACTTAGGACGTTGGGTTTTATCCTCCCCAAAATCAAAGTGGTAATCCTTGCCATCTAGAAATCGAAGGGAAATCATACACCTAGAATTGCATGCTTTAAAAATAGGCTAAACTGAGGGTAGACCTGAGAGGCTCTACAAAGCTTGACAAGAGACATTTTTTACTGGATAATTTAAAGCAGGTAAAAACACCCCCCCCCCTTCCTGACCCAGATCATTTTGTAAAAAGTCTCCGCAAAGTCCACACTGCCCAGCTTGAGTCATGTCGTCTCTGGAGTACTTTTCCTGCTTTGGCTGCCCAGTGTCCCTTCTGTTCAAAGTCTTTCTCTAAACAAGGAATACTGCCATTGATGAGGCTTTCCTTCTGCTTCAATTACAATCACACCGTAGTTCTCATTCCTTGAGACGGCTCTCAAATCACCTTGATTGGAGTTTTCAGTGCTCTTGAATTCCTCACTCATTTACAGAATTCTCCATGTCTCTTTTCTCCAGACTGCTAATCTCACGTATCCAATGTCAACTTCACACGTTTATTTCTCAGGTGTCAACCTTACTTCCCTTCTGTTTGCTTTCTTAGGATTCAACTATGTGCTGAAATCAACTTAAGAATCTCCTGTAGCTCCCAGTCAGGATATATTTGCCGTCCATTGTGTAGACCAGTCCCCTTTCTTCCTCTAACAGGTTTGGCTCTCTGGAAGCAGAGACCGCTGAGATGGAATTTGGGGTGCAGGATGTTTATTAGGGATCAACACCTGTGAAAGCAAAGGGAAAGAAGCAGGATTGGGCAGAGAGAGGAGTTATAGTGCCAACATCACAAAGATCTGGAGCAAACATACGTGTCAGAGTTGTACCATGTTAGACCAAAACGACCAGGCACCTGTATCCCCACTTGGCTCTGTCCCCCGTGCAGGCTGCCCTGGGAAGGGGACATGTCCTCAGAGCAGCCATCTCCCTGCAGCCAAGTGGACCCTGAAGGAGCTGAGCGCTGGGGACCGTCTCCTGACCACACTCTTTGCATCTGCACAGCAAGTCCCTCCGTCAAGGGCATCTTTGGTTTCCACCTTCATATCTCTCACATACGCAGAGCCCTCACGTCGGCTTCTTAGCCGACACCCTCGTGTGTAGTTCATCGATTACCCCTGCCTCCTCCACGGGACTGTGAGCTCCCCAAGCTCAGGGGCTGTGTGTGTTTTTGCTCATCTCCAGCAGCGAGTGCATCATGGGGATGCAAGGAAGACTCATAAATACATTCATCCTGTTTCAACTTCTGGAGTTGTTTCTAGTACTGTAGTCACTATGATCCGAAGAGCAGGAAATTTGTATTTCTTGAGCCCTGTTTGGATGCTGGCCACTGTTGCACCCCTGCAAAAGTAATTTCATTTTCACAACTGCTTTGCAGGATTAAGTTCTTGCTCCCACTTTACAGTTGAAGAGATGCAGTTGAGAGAATCGGGGCAACTCTGACTCCAGGACCTTAGAGTTTTCTAGTGTACCACATACACCCTGTCTGCTGGTGAGGGTGGGCTTCCAGGCACCATGAGGAGAGAAGGTTGAGTTGGGACCCGTGTCTCTTCTGGCTTCCATATTGAGATTCGAACCCAAAGGACACAGGCCTCCCCCACGTTGAGCACCACTGTAGCCACCCTACTTTTTCGTTGCTGCCATGCTAAGGTAGGAAGAGCCCCCTCCTACCACCAGAATGCTCTGTTTCTTACTGCAAGCATCCTGGGGCTACACATCTTGACCTGCTTTGCTCTTTCTGTCCATTCCAACCCTGAAAGCATATCCTAGCTCTTGCTGGTGTACTATGTTCAGAGCTGTTCACTTTGCCAACCTTGCATTCAAAACCAAAAAGTTTCCCCTAGGGATGCCCTTTCTTTCTCCCCAGTGGGCATTGTCTTGGAATGAGGGGCATCAGAAGTGGATACTCACTTGACTTAGCCTCTCCCTCTGCCCCCAGGTCTAGAAAGTGGTGCTGAGGGTAGTAATGCTAGAAAGACTAGAGAAATCTGGTGTTGGGGAGAGTGTAGAAAGGGGCCAGTTTGACTCCTAATCATGCGGCAAGTGACAAAAATAGTTGGCTGGAGGACAGGGCTGTGGGAGTGGCACAAAGGTGGCAACCCGGTAGAGGAAAACCTCAGCCTGTGCCAGGCGAGCTCAGCGGCAGTAGTCTCGGCTGGAGAAAGCTCTGTCCCTGGAAGTGGTGAGTGTGAATGGGGTGTGCAGAAGGGAGAGCACTTGGAGCGTCCGATACGCTATCAGTCACCGCGTGGTAACTAGAAGCACGGTCTGCAGTCACACTGGATCTGAATCCGGACTCCACCACTGTGTGACCTTAAGCAAGTTACTTTACTCACTGTTATAGTTTTCTCCTTCACAAAATCAGGAAAGTTAGGGTAGCTGTCTCATTGGGTTGCTGTGAGGATTAAATGGGCTTTACATTATCACACAAGGGTGTTTTTCCTTTCTTTTGTTCCTTAAGTGAACTTTTTATTATAGAGCAGTCTTAGATTTGCTGAAAGATTGCAAAGATAGCGCATGGAGTTCTCAGTTTCATAGTGTATTTGTTTGTAATTAGGCAATATTGATACATTTTGATTAAAGTCTATGTCCTTTATCTGTTAGAGCGTCCTGTCCCATCCAGGATACCCCTTATAGTCAGTCACCATCTCTCCTTATGCTTCCCTTGATGTGACCGTTTCCTTTTTTTTTTTTTTTTTTAACAGTAAAACTTCTTTTATGTTTATTTTTTTGAGTATAGTTATCACGCAATGGTATATTAGTTTCTGGTGTACGACATAGTGACTTGACGACTCTGTATGTTATGTTATGCTCTGCTCACTGCGAGTGTAGCTACCACCTGTCACCATGCAACACTGTTACAGTATCATTAACTCTATTCACTATGCTGTATCTTTTATTCCCATGACTTCCTCATTCTGTAACTGGAAGCCTGTGTCTCCCACTACCCTTTACCCCTTTCCCCGTCTCTATACCTGCTTCCCTCTGGCAACCGTCAGTTTGTTTTATTTATAAGTCTGATTCTGCTTGTTTGTTCATTTTGTTTTGTTTTTTAGATTGCACATATGAATAAAATCATATAGTACTTTCTTAGTCTGACTTACTTCACTTAGCATTATACCCTCTGGGTCCATCCAAGGCAAATGGAAAGATATCATTTTTTTATATGGCTGGGTAATATTCCTGTGTGTGTGTGTGTGTGTGTGTGTGTGTACGTACGTACACACGCATATCTGTATGTACCATAGATATCATTTTTTTATATGGCTGGGTAATATTCCTGTGTGTGTGTGTGTGTGTGTGTGTGTGTACGTACGTACACACGCATATCTGTATGTACCATATTTTCTTTATCCATTCATCTGTCAGTGGACATTTATGTTGCTTCCGTATCTTGGCGATTGTAAACAATGCTTCAATAAACAAAGGGGGGTGCGTAGAACTGTTTTTTTAAAAAAAAATTAAAGATTTTATTTACTTCTTAGCAAGAGAGCATGAGTGGGGGGAGCGGGAGAGAGAGAATCTCAAGCAGACTCCTCCACTGAGCATGGAGCCTGATGCGGGGCTTGATCTCACAACCCTGAGGTCATGACCTGAGCCAAAATCAAGAGTCTGTCACTTAACTGACTGAGCCACCCAGGCACCCCTAGAACTTTTCAAGCTAGTGTTTTTGTTTTCTTTGGGTAAATACCTAGTAGTGGAGTAGCTGGATCAGATGGTATTATTAATTTTTAATTTTTTGAGGACCCTCCATAGTGTTTTCCACAGTGACTGTACCAATTTACATTCCCACCAGTGGTGCCTGGGAGTTCCTTTTTCTTCATATGCTCACCAACACTCGTTGTATCTTTTTGATTTTAACTATTCTGACAAGTGTAAGGTCATCTCTCACTGTGGTTCTGATTTGCATTTTCCTGATGGCTAGTGATGTTGAGCATCTTTTCACGTGTCTGTTGGCCATCTGTAAGTCTTTGGAAAAAATGTCTATTTAGGTTCTCTGCCCATTTTTTAATTGCATTGTGTTTTGTCTTGCGTTGTGTAAATTTATATTATTGGATAGCAACCCCTTACGGGATAAAGTTTTTGCAAATAGCTTTATGGGGTTTCCCTTGTGTATAACTTTTTGCTTCTCATTCTTTTAAAATTCTCTGTTTATCTTTAACCTTTGATATTTAATTATTATGTATTGTGGTGTGGTTTTCCTTGAGTTCATCTAACTTAGGACTCTTCTTCTAGAACCTGGATATCTATTTTCTTCCCTAGGTTAGGTTTTCAGCTACTATTTCTTTCAATAAGTTTTCTTCCCCTTTCTCTTTTCTTTCTGGAAATGCTAGTTCACTTGATATTGTCCAAAAGATCCTTAACCTATCCTCATTTAAAAAAAATTTTTTTTTTCCTGTTCAGCTTGGGTGCTTTCCATTACCCTGTCATCCAGATTGCTGATACATTCTTCCGCATCTGCTAGTCTACTTTTGATTCCCTTTAGTGTATTTTCCATTTCAGTTATTGTACTCTTAAACTCTGAATGGCTTTTAAAAAATACTTTTCTCTTTATTGAAGGTCTTACTGAGTTCTTCCACTCTTTTCTCCAGCCTCGTGAGCACTTCGATGGTCATTACTTCAAACTCTTTATCAGGCATGTTGCTTATCTCCATTTCATTTAGTTCTTTTTCTGAGGTTTTATATTCTTCCTTCTTGTGGAGCATATTCCTCTGTCTCCTCATTTGCTTGACTTTGTGTTTCTATGAATTAGGTGGAACACGCCTTCTAAACTCGAAGGAATGGTCTTGTGTATATGTCATTCCTTCTGTAGACAGTGCGTGCTTGGTGACTTTTGCTGGCTGGTGGGAGCTGTGGCTGGTGGGGCTGTGGATCATGGGCACTCTGTGCTGGGTCTGCTCTGGTGAGATGACTGAAACTGGAGCATGTGCAGACTGGGGCAGCCTTGTGGCTCTCTGCGCAGGGGGTGCCCTGGCAGGACAGGTATTCTTGACATGGGTACAAGCTGAGGGGTCTGGGGTCTCTCCACACTGAGGGTGCCCTAGCAGGATAACTAAAGCTGAAGTGAGCATGGGTTGGTGTGGACTCCATGCAAAGTGTACCCTGGAAGGATGGCTGAAGATGAAGTGATTGTGAGGTGGGTGTCTCGGGGCTCTCCACATTGAGGGTGCCCTGGCCAGACAACTGGAATGGAGGCCGATGCAGGCAGTGGTGTGCTAGGGTGCTCTGTGCTGGGGGTTCCTTGGTGGGTTGGCTGGACCCAAGGCAGGCATGAAGTGTGGGTTCTTGGGATGCTCCAAGCAGGTGACACTTTGACAGGACTGCTGGATCCAAACCAAGTGTCAGCTGGGAGTTTTGGGCGTACTTTGTTCCATGGGTGCCCTACGAGGCATCTGAGGCAGAAATGTTGTGGGCTTGGAGTGTTTCAGGGTGCCTGACATCTGTGTCACCTTGGCGCCGAAGGCTGGGGCTGTAGTACGTGCTGACCAGGGTGTGCTCGTCTGCACTGCCCTGTGCCTGCTTGGGGGGGACGTTGTGACTGGTCTGGGCTAGGCACCCCGGACTCGAAGGCAGCAGGCCGGTTTGGGTGCCTAGATGCTCCACTGGTCTGTGCTTCCCAGGGGTTGGGGTATGTAAATTGTGTCTGCCAACCCCTCCCGTCCAGAGGAAGTCCCAGCAGTTCCCTAGCCATCTGGCAGAGTTCTAGGGCTTTTTTATAGACTAGCTCTTCTTTTATACCTCAGCTTTTTAACTGCGTTGTAAGGTATCCAGGGCGGGTGTGGCCTAGAGACCCAGGGTTGCTGAAGTGGCAAGCCGGCTATGGCATTCAGACCCTGCTCCGGTGTGTGCTTTCAGTGGGGTGGGGGAGCTTCAAATGCTCACCAGTCCTTCTGACCCAGAGAGAGTTCCAGTAGCTTTTCCACCATTTGGCAGAGTTTGAGGGCTGGTTTGGTAAACTAGTTGCTCTTTTAAACTGTGGCTGCTTTTTCTGTGCCCAGGTACAGACAAAGCTGCTCTCAGTCCTTCAGTACTCATCTCCCCCATTGCAGTTCTCAGCATCAGGGCTGGGGGTCCTCTTCATTACCATGTCCCCATCTCTCTCTTGTGCAGAAGGCGTTCAGTCAACCCTCAGTCCTTCTTCAGAAGGAATTGCTCTATAAATAGGTATAAGTTGGTGTGTTCTGTAGAGGAGATGAGTTCGGAGTCGTGTTCTGTTGCCATCTTGGGCTGGAAGACCCAGTAATTGGTAGTTTCCTTGTTTTTGATAGCCTTGACAGTTTTGAGGCGTAGTGATCAGGTAGGTCATAGACTGTTCCTCAGTTGGGATTTGTCTGTTTTTCTCATATTTGGACTAGGGTTATATGTTGGGGAAGGAGGACGCGTGGATATTTATGTTATAATTGGGGTCACCATCGAGTGTTACATTTTTTGGTTGCTCTAACTGTTCCAGCTTTGTCAAATGGGAGCTCTTTCAGTTGGCTACGGTGACAGGATTTCAAGTTTGATTTGGCTTCATCAGCTCAGCCACTTGTTTGGATTTGATAAAACAGGCAGCTGGGGTTCTGAGCAGGGGTCGCCTGTGCTCCCCCTGTTTTTGACGTGATTAGAGTCTTCCACTTTGCCAGAAGGCGTCAAGCCATGGCCCCTGCAGGTCTTTCTAGCCTCTAAAATGGAAATTCTTGGAGTAGAGTCAAACCTTTTCGGTTTGTTGCCTTACCTCGTCTCCCTGTTCACACTGTAAATTCTGTTTGAACGCCTGGCAGAAAGATTAATGAAGGAATGTAGTTTAATGTACCATTTTCTCAGCCCCACAATGCTAGCATTTCTTACAGTTTGAAATTTTTCCAACCAAGCACTAGACAGGCGGCTTTCTCAGGTAGGTTTTACATTCGTGGGGCTGATGAACCCATAATTCAATGTATGCATAACTCCTGGTTTGAGCACTTATCTGTCTATAATTATTTGCTTGCAGATTGCTCTAATCTCAGGAGAGTTGTGAGCTCCCGGAAGGCAGAGACTGTGTTTTATACGTATTGGTGAACCCATTGTCTAGCACGGTCCTGTAGTAGAGGCTTTACGATGTTGACTAAAGGAGGAACTCAGGATTAAGAAAGTAAATAATTTGTTTACCTAATTTGGTGAACTTAAAATCTTAGAATCAATTTGTATAATAAAACTTAGATTTAAGGAAAGTCATAGATTGTCCCCTTTTCTCCCTACATTGCAGTTTATTATCAACCTCTCAAAGTACTTTTAGAAAAAGCAAACAAAACACTGATTTTGGTTCTCGTTTTCTGTAGCTGAATTTCCCCATTGCGTTTGTCAGGTATTTTCCTCCTGGCTTTCCCTTATCACTGAACATACTTGTTCACTGACTTGAACTTTGTTTCTTCAGATCTCCGTACTTTTTTCGTGTTCTGTCAGTGTTATTTTTCTTAAGGTAGCCATCTTTTGAAGTTTTTCTATGTATCGTTTTCATTTCCTCCCCACCCCCCTTTTCATATTTTGGGAGTGTGTTGCTCAGTTTCCTTGAAGCTTTAACATCAAGGGTTTTGATGAAAATATTAGCTCTATTTATTGCTGGATGTCTATGTAAAGAACGTGCAAACCTCTGAGACCCAGGTGTGACTGAAGAAAGGTTGCCCATGAAGGACCCAGCAGAGGAGAGAGAGGAGAGTCGTTTCTGCTCTTGAAATCACTACTGTGGTTACTTGGTTTAAGCAAATTGTGGGCTCAGGACTCGATCTGCACATCAGCTCTTGCTTTCCTGTGGCGATAGCGGTTCGTACTTGGGAGTGACCTTGGTGATAAATGCCTGTCCAGGTTGTGTTGGCCTGACAATATATTAGCCTTTGAAGGTCATGCTTCTTTCTTCCTTTCACCGTATGCTTTAACCTGTTACCCTGAGGTGACTTTATTTGCTTCCCAGCTTTGTTTTGTCCTGTGGCCGAATCAATGTGGTTGTGAAAAGGTCAGCAGCTTCTGAAAGGGCTTTGGTGTGTAATGGAATGTAAGGCCCATTTTCAAGATTCCCCTCCACCCCCCTTTCTCCTTCCCCTCCCACCAAGAATCGATTCCAGGGCCCCGTCTGTGCTTTTCCTCTAAATAGTTCTTCTTTACAGGTGTTAACATTGCATTTAAGTAAAACGTGACATTGCCCCCTTTTAGGCAGGCACATCCTGTTGGAAATACAGTGTGTTCTCCATTCGCACAAACCTGGTAATTATCCTTGCATTGTCACCGTTTCCGGGTGACTGTTTGGCTGCATAAATGGCCATTTGGGTCCGATATTTGTGGATAGGACGTATGGAGCTTTTGTGTCCGGACACTGAGCTGCGGGATCCTGTGTGCATCTGCCTGTGTGCTTCCAATATTGGCAGAAAGTCACTGTGCCCCACAAATGCTGCATTGGAAAGAGGCTCTGCTATTGTGGTGCTTATTGGCATTACTGGACAGTAATGGATGGAGACCAGATAATATATCTGAACCTAACGTTTTTAGTTCCATTGTGTGTAAGGACAGACAGGGCCATTCAGGGCAAGGTGAGTGTAATTACCTTCTCTTTAATGACAGATCTGTTTTGGCTTAGTTCACCCAATTTCTCCTCCCGATAGCTAAGAATAAACAGATTACCTAGAAAACCTTTGGGATAAATCAGATAAATCAATGTATTGCTTATTCTTTCTTAGGCCTCGGAAGCATTTGGTTGGAATCACTTTGTAAACAAGAACCGATCATACTTTGAATCGCCAGTAGGCTCCTCAATCCCTCAAAAAGGCAGGTAGACGTGCCATGATTTAGTTCCACTACCTTTCTCGTTTCCTTTCTGTTCTCACCAACACACACTCTTTGTTCTCGCCATGGTGAAGAAATCAAGGTTCCTGTAACAAACCATGCCCTTCATCTCTTGGGGCCTTTGCACATGCTCTGCTCGTGTCTGGTTACTTTTCTCCAGTGTGGCTTCCCACTCTGCCTTACCAGCAGATAAACTCCAACGTGGCACTCAAAGCCCATTCTTATTAGACCTTCAGTGACCCTCTCCTTCCCCGCCTGTAGAATTAACTATTCCTAACTTCATGCCATGCTTCTGCTTGGTATACTGTTGCACTTGTCACCATACCTGGCCATTTTTTTGGTCTGTGTGTCTATCTAGGTCAGGGCTGTCCATTAGAACTTTCTTCAGTGAGAGGAAAATGCCCATATGGTAGCCAGCAGCCACATGTGGTTATCGAACACTTGAAATGTGGCTCGTGCAAGTGAGGACCTGAAACTTCATATAGTTGGTTGCTGCTACCATGTTGGATGGTGCAGGTCTAGACTGGTAGTTCTTGAACTTGAGCCTCTATCATAGTCACCTGGCGGGGGGGGGGGGCTTATTAAAAAATAGATTTCTAGGGCTCAACTGATTCAGGTGGTCTAGGGGAGGGCCTGGCAATTTGTATTTCTAACAAGTTCCTAAGTGATGCTGATATTTCTGATTCAGGGTTTTTTATTTGAAAACTAGCGGTCTACACCACTGTTGGCAAACGGCAGCCACCAGGCAAAATTTAACCAGATACCTGTCTTTGAATATGTTGTATTAGAAGATCGTATGCATTGTCTGTGGCTGTTGTATACCACAGTGACAGGGCTGAGTAGTTGTGACAGAGATCTTGACTTATGCAGCCAAAAATAACTTGCTCTCTGATCCTTTAGAAGAAATGTTTGTTGCTCCTTGGTCTCTGTGAACGTGCTTTTGTCATCTTTCTAGCTTTGGCCCTTGCGACAATGTCTGGTGCAGAGCAGTCACTGCATGCATGCATGCATGAATGAATGAATGAATGAATGAAGCATTTATATAGGATCCCCGTTGAGTATAAATACTGGATTTATTTATGATGGATTGTTTCAAAACTTATAAAAAGCCTGCAACAATCTATTTCCATTGTTTTTACTTGAGCCTTGAGGCATTTAAAATTCATGTCCCTTAGCAATTTGATCAAGGTGAAAGCTTTGAGTAAAGGACTATGAAATGGAGAAACCACATCATTCTGAAAGGTAGGAATATTGCCAGTTCAATTTATTATTATTATTATTAGTAATATTTTACAGTAATCTTATTGGAAAATCGTTTTACCCTGGAACTAGTAGGTAACCTTTCCTTGAGATTGGAAAGAATAGCTTTGGGGACCTGATCCTAACACCTCTGCTGTGCCCTTGTAGGGCAAAAATTAGAAGAGCTTTCAGACTGGTTTGTCTTGGTGCTCCCTCAGGCCACTGAGTGTCAGGTGTGCTGACCAATTTCAAGGTTCAGAGACCATTAACTAAGAGCTTTTTGGAATTACATTAAAGTGAAGATTGTGTAGCCTATAAGCATTTTTTTCTTTCCTGTTTCACATGGCTGATTTGGGCTAAAGAACAGGTTAGAATAATCTTAATTTACCAGCATCTAAAGCAGTTATCCAGTCTGAAACCTGCAAGTTACCCTTGATCTCTTCCTGAATTTCGCATAACAGCATAGTGGTTAAATAAGGAGACCTTGTAATCGGACTGCCTAGGCCCAAAATTCTGGTTCTACTCCTAATGATCTGTGTCCCCCTGGGAAAGTTACTTAATTCTTGGTAAAGTCGCCTAAATTTCCTGTGCCTCCGTGTAGACGCTGGATTCTATGTGGTAGATCTGCCACCAGCACCACCATCCCCTCCTAATGGTCCTGTCTTCATCATAGTACAGAGAAGAAAGAAAATTTTCCCCCAGTTCACCCTTTCCTCTATGATTTTGGGTTAAAAGCAGCCAATTATAGGCACTTATGTAGGTGTTGGGAGGCTGGAGAGAAGCCATTGTTCTCTGGAAGCATTTACAGCCAGGCACTGGGGTGGCGGTCAAAGCCACAGCAGTTTTCCAGGAAGCACTTGAGAGTGACCTGTTTGCCGCTACTGCAGCTCCAGGCAATGGGGAGAGTGACCCAGAGATTTTTTCGACTTTGAGTGGCTTCCTGGTGAGTTTTGGAAGTAACGGACTAGACTGCTGTAGTCTGAGATCATTAATGGTTACTTCCCAGATTTTACTCCCTTAGACCTTCCCAACCGTAGAAACCCCTCTAATTCTTTTTTGCACCTGGCATCCATAGAGTGGCTTCTGACTTCCTCATCAAACCCTGATACAGTATTCTCATCAGTTAAATGCAAATAATAATAGTGCCTGCCTTATAGTATTAGATGAAAAAAAAAATTATACCTGGAGTTCTTTGAACATATTCTGTATTTGTTTCTTAATTTTTGTGTGTGTCCGCCCCATCCCGTTAGGCTTTGAGCTTCCCTCCATTCTAGACACCCTTTTTGGATACCTCCTCTGCTTTCTGTCTTACATGCATAATGTGCCTGTTCCTTACATTTCCAGTGGATGGACACGTCTAAATACAAGTTGGATCAAGTCTCTCTCCTCCTTACTAGCCATAGCTCCCATTATCTCTTAGGTGAAGTGTGGAAACTAGTTCCATGGAGTGGAAGTCAAGTTGGCCATGATGGGGCACTTGTCCACTCATAGCCTGTGCTGTAGCCCTACTGAACTACTTTTTTAAAATTATTATGTGCAGTTATTTTATTATGCTCAGTTACCTACTGAGACTTCTTGATCCCAGACCTTTAGTCTGTCGTGCATCTCTGCCTTTGTACGTGCTGTTCCACCTGCTAGGGAGATCCTTCCCTCTTTTGTGCACCTGCTTAACTTCTCCATCTTTAGTATTTTGCTTCCACATCATCCCTTCCGAGATCCTAAGCACGACTGTTCATTTATTTCTCCTAACTTCTGTTCCGCTTTGAACTTATTTACCATGCTTACCTCAGGGTATTAAAATTAAATATTTGCATGTTTGTCTTTGCCTTCATTATGTAAGACGTTTGGGTCAAAAGCCTTTTCTGATTTCTCCTGGTATCTCCAGCCCAGGGACAAGGATGGAATAGGTTTCATTAATACACGTTCAATGTATAAATGATGAAACCTTTCATCTGAACACAGATCCTACAGCTTCCAAAGGAGTACACTTGGCCACGGGGAGTGGAGGCCATGGTGTTACAGATACTGTCATCCTGTAAAGCCTGTGTCTGAGGACATGGAACAATAGGAAATATCGTGGCCAGTGGATACAAAGGCTGGTCTGTTAAACTGATGGTGATCGGGAACAAGCTGCTGACGCTGTCGTGGCTCGAGTGGTGTCAGCTATTTGGGTTTGATCTTCCTGATTAGGAGACTGATTCTTCAGGGGATGCTGTTTTCCTCTCTGTCGGTCTGGCTATTGTCACTGGCTGTTTCAGTGTGGCGGACAGCTGAGATCATGACCGCCTGCTGGCAGAAGAGGTCTTTGGCTGCTGATGTCGAGGTGAGGCCGGTGTGGAACGTGCTGCTGTTGCCCCACGAGCGGGTGCAAGAGAAGATGTGTATTTTTAGTGACTCTTCAGCTCTACTTGGAAATTGTTACTGCAGGAACGCTTACGTCCATTATTTACCAAATGGTACAAGTTAGAGACGGGTGCAGTGTGGCAGAATCCTGATTCGTTCATTTCTCATTGGCACAGGCTGCTTGCAAGTCAGCTCTTGTGTTCCACTTCATTTCAAGTATTCCTAATGTTTGGGCATCTCCCGCTCTCTACTCAAGATGATTTACTCACTGCAAAGCAGTGGAGAAGTTTTCCCTTTCCTTTCTGCCTTAATTGGGCTTTTGAAAGCTTTACTCGCCTGGGGGCATGACAAGGAGCTTTCGTAAAGTTGGATGTAGAAGGTCTGGGCTTGTGTCTTAAATCTACCACCTGCTGGTTTTGTAACTTTGGACAACTTTTTAACCTTTTTTGAGTCTCCTGTTCATGCTCTTTTAAATGGGAATGATTATAATTGGTTGTCTTACTTCCTAGGGTATGTTAATCTGATTAAAGGCTTTCTAGTTCTAGGGCAAAACTAGAACCAGTTCTAGTTCTTCTAAATGAGTAAACCATTACACCGGAACATAGACTCCCAAGCAGGAAGACACTGCTGAACTTTGACACCGCATGCTCTCCTGCCAGTATCCAGTGGCGGGAGAAAGGTCGAGTGTATGGGGGCCAAAAGGGGTTTGGGGGTTAGGGATTCCCACCATTCCAAGAAGAGTATGGTTCACTCTGATGGAAGAAAAGGGAGAGTAGACTCATCGTATGCTGTAAGGCCTTGTCTGGTTAGGGACTATGTGTAATTTAGTGGTTTTCAACCCGGCGAGACTTTGCCTCCCAGAGGACGTTTGGCAATGTCTGAAGAGATTTTTGGTAGTTACAACCACAGGAAAAGGTGTGTGTGTGTGTATACGTGTGTGGGGGTGGTGGTGGTGATGCATCTGGCATCTAGTTGGATGGTGGCCAGGGATGCAGCTAAACATCCTGAAATCTACAGGACAAGCCCCCACAGCAAAGAACCTTTGGGTCCTACATGCCAATAGTGCTGTGGGTGGGAAACACTGAGGAATCCTCTTTCATCCCGTCCCAGAGTTCTAGGACTAATCAGGCTGAGTTGCATCAGGATGGCGAGAACCCAGAGGAGGTGATGGGCACGTTACTTTAGTCCTGTATCCCACTCCGGAACTCTCCCGGTTTTCAGCCCAAAGAGCCTGGTATTTGTTTATGACATGAACTTGCATTAGACTCTTCTCTGCCCATCGTTCACCCTGGAATCGTTTCTTGTATCAATATCATCTAACGATTCAGAATATGGACTTGGTATAGGGAATGCCTGCTTTGAATCCTGGCCTGTCATTCACTAGCCACACGACCAGAAACAACTCTCTGTGGCTTTACTTACTTGACTATAAAACGGAGGTATTAGTACCCATCTCAGACAGTTGTAGCGCAATGAATATGTGCAAGTAATAAGGCTACTTAATAAACACCTAGGAAGGTACTTGGCGCTTAGTGTTAACAATGTGCACCATCGTGGACCTGACTGTCCTCCAGAGCCAGTACACACCAGTATAGCCTGCCTGTGCAGTCCCCATGTTGTTTCAATTCAGTTGGTCAAAACTGTATTTCATGCCTTACTTTGTGCCAGACAGTGCTGAGCAGTGGCAGTAAAAGATTTCCTTTAGGCATCGTAGGCCTGTAAGTAAATGTACTTCTGTGTGGTCCAGTGAGTGTGCCAGAACTCAGGAGCTCCGCTCCGGCAGCTCCACGTCGGCAGTGGTCCATGCTGTCCACAGCCATCAGGGAGGAAAGTTAGTTGGTGGTTTATTTTGTTTTATTTATTTATTTATTTTAAAGATTTTATTTATTTATTCGACAGACTTAGAGACAGCCAGCGAGAGAGGGAACACAAGCAGGGGGAGTGGGAGAGGAAGAAGCAGGCTCATAGCACAGGAGCCTGATGTGGGGCTCGATCCCATAACGCCGGGATCACGCCGTGAGCCGAAGGCAGACGCTCAACCGCTGTGCCACCCAGGCGCCCCTATTTTATTTTATTTTTTAATTCCATTTTAGAGGTGAGTTTTTAGAAGATGACAAAGCAGATGGGGAGCAGGGCTTTCCACATAGAAAGCGGAAACTTCTTATTGTCTAAACTCAACACGGTGTCTCTCTTAAACCTTGTCCACATCTGAGCTTCTCGGTCTCCCTGGCTGGTATCACTGACTGCATCTCCCTGATCTGCGACTGCAGGAAGACGTCACTCCTTATTGTCTCTTTCCTCTTTTTATGCCTTAGTAAATAGGCTTGTGTCAGAAAAGACATCTTTGGGTAGGAAGGCCTCTGAACATGCTCCTTTCATCCCTTTCCTGCTTGGAAAGAGATACCACTGTAGGAGGCCCCAGGACAACCACTGATTTTGGGAGCCCATGCAGTAGACCAGCTGGACATAGTATCAAACAGCAGCGGCCTGTGGAGCTGCTTGATCTGCTGCAGCCTCATGATGATCAGGAAGAAGAGATCCTTCGGGAGGGATCGGCTGGCTGATAGTATAGAGGGAAACTTAGGACTTCAAAAAAAATATTAAAATTTTTTTCCTGGAGTTTTTAGGCCTTCAGAAAGGTATGCAAGCTGCCAAGTGCCCTTACTACAGAGAAACAGGGATTGTATTCGCTTGCCACTGTCTTCTAATGAGCTACACTTGCCTTAAGAGTTGAGATAAATGGTGTGTATATATGCAGTCTTACAGCCAGTCTCTCGAGCCCACCTGCACACCCTGAATGCAACGTCCAGTATTGAAGTTGGGCTTGATGGAGTTGGGGTGGGGAAGGGTGCGTGAATCCGAAGAGAGCTTTTAAAACTTTAATCCGTCTTTCGTGCTTATCTGAGAATGTGAAAATGTGAGTGAATGATCAATTAATTATGGCCCATACAGTTGTGGATAATTGCTCATTCTCTTTCAAAAAAAGTATGGTTCCCTGAGTAGTTGCTTGATTTTAGGCAGGGGGTTTAAAAATTCAGCTTATTTTTATCACGAGAGCAGGGCTCAGGGAAGGCAAGTCAGATGAAGACTTTATTATTGCTAATGATGATTTCGTACCTTTAGAGAAGCACCTGTGTTGATTGCCTGCGAACGACTGTTCTGCCTTGAATGCGTGCAGATTGCATTACGTACACGGTGCTTGGCCTCTTGTTTTCTTGCATAGCAAGTTACGTCTGCGATGGGAGATGGGACTTTCAGAGCGGTGACAGGCCTGTTTGCAGATTTGTTTGTGGTCGTTCAACTATCGGAAGAATGTACCATTTCACTTGAGTTCCAAAGGGACTGATTTCGTTAGCACTGTATTTGGGCTGACCCAAGATAGAACTGTGAGAAGCAGTCTGTCCTTGATATCATATCTTCTCCGTTCTCTTTTCTGCCTTAATGAAAAGTGCAGTTTCAGGGTTCCTTAACCCTGGCATGATTGCTGTTCTTCCATAGGGGCCTGTCCTGTGCATCTTGGGGGGTTTAGCAGCGTACTTGACCTCTACCCAGGACCGTCCACTTCCCCACTTCTGACAACTAAAAATGTCTCCAGATATGGCTAAAGATTCTCTAAAAGGCAAAATTGGCTGTGGTTGGAAACTTCTGTGCTATCTGATGCTTCACCAATACGGAAAAGAAGTGCACCAACTTTTCAATGCAGTTATCTACAGTGAACTATATGTACTGATTGGTCCACACAGGTCCTATTTTATACCTGTTGTCCCACCGAAATAATTAATAGTACCCCTGTTCACTTTCAGAATACATGTTTAAATGATAAATTTTCTAAGCATCTTAATTTTGAGGAAGATATAATTGCAGAAAAGGACAACAGGCTCAGAAATTCAAGCGACTTACTGAAGGTCAGGACATACAGCTACTAAATGCAGTTGCTGAACCTTGAAGTCAGGACTGTGTAAGCCCAAAGCCCAATGGGTGGTTTTGATTTTTTTCTGATTTCCCCACAGTGGTCTCTAGTAAGTCTCAATATTAAAAAGGTTTTAAGGGGCACCTGGGTGGCTTGGTCATTAAGCATCTACCTTCGGCTCAGGGCGTGATCCCAGAGTCCTGGAATCGAGCCCTGCATCGGGCTCCCTGCTCCGCTGGGATCCTGCTTCTTCCTCTCCCACTCCCCCTGCTTGTGTTCCCTCTCTAGCTGGCTGTCTCTCACTCTGTCAAATAAATAAATAAAATCTTTAAAAAAAAAAAAAGAGGGTTATAAGAACACCCATAGTAGAAGATGCTGGAAGAGTTCATCCTTCTCAGCATCCGGAAGGGAGAAAAGAGTTTAGAGTTGGACTATCCTAGATTCAAGTCTGAGTTTCAGCCATTTACTTTTCAGTAGCCTTGGGAATATCTCTTCTCTTTCTGCCTTTATAAAATAGAGATGATAATTGAGTAAGAGGCTATCATAAGGATTAAATTAGATAATGCATGAATACTGTGGTGCCTGACATATACTAAGCACTCAATAACTTGTTGGTAATTAGATTTCAAGATACAAAGGAAAGTAGGCAGGATCCTAGGACTGTGATAGGCAAGAAGGGTCCTGAGCAAGGGCTACTTGTTTCTGTCCTCTGGCTCCCGCAACAGGCCTGCATCTGGAAAGAATATTCATTGAAATTTTGTAACCCAAAGCTTAAGCTCTTCCTCCCTTCCTAGGATAATTCCAATTTACAGGAAATTGTTGAAAAGCAAAAAAAAAAAAAAAAAAAAAAAAAAAAGAAAAAGTACCATAAAGAACTGAGGTCATGAGTCTGTAAAGGTAGGATTTCACTTTGTGTGGTGTAGGAGAGAGAGTGCTAAATCTGGCCTTGGAAGCCCACTGCTGGTTCTGTTCACAGACAAGCAGCTGTTTGAACTTGAGCAAGTCCTGCCCCTCCTTTGAGCCATAATTTTCTCACTGTAGGAAGAGCGGAGACTAAGCCTTGATATCTTCCTACCCATTAAAAAACAGACTCACAAAACAACTTCATAGCAATGTTGAAAGAACACTACAGGAAGCTTCGTTCAGCCACATCTGGCGTCTCTCCAAATCCCTGGGGCTGTCACTTCTACTTGGATTTTAAAGTTCTGTGAATCTAAGGAGTTACTCTTGGCTAGTGGCAAAATGGGTGACTTTTATTTTTTTGTGTTTATTTGTATTTTCTAAATATTCTATTGTACACATGTAATCACCTCTCAAGTCAGAAAACATTTAATGCTGCTGACTTATTCTTTAAGCCTATGAACCTGCAAATTTTTTTCAAGAATGGTTGACACAAGATGTTACGTTAGTTTCAGGTATACAACATGAGTGACTGGACAAGTCTCTGCGTTACGCTCCGCTCACCATGGTGCAGTCTCCATCTGTCACCATGCAGCACTATTACGACACCATCGACTTTCTTCCCTTTCATCCCCAAGACTTAAACATTTTGTAACTGGAAGCTTGCGTCCCCCACTGCCCTTTACCCATTTGGTCCATCCCGCCACACCACTCCTCTCTGGCAGCCATCAGTTTCTCTATATTTATGGGTCTGTTTGTGCTTTTTGTCTCCTCATTTGTTGTGTGTTTTAGGGTCCACATGTAAGTGAAATCATATATTCTTTGTCTTTCTCTGACTGACTTATTTCTCTTATAATATCCTCTGCCTCATCCATGTGGTCACAAATGGCCAGATTTTATCCTTTTTCATGGCTGGGTCATACTCGTCTGTGTGTATGTGTGTATACACCACATCTTCTTTATCCACTCATCTATGGAGGGACACTTGGGTTTCTTCCATATCTTGGCACTGTGAATAATGCTGCAATAAATACAAGGGTGCATGTATCTTTTTGCCTCATTATTTTTGTTTTCGTTGGGTAAATACCCAGCAGTGAAATTATAGAATCAGAGGGTAGTTCTATTTTTTTTTTTTTTAATATTTATTTATTTATTTATTTATTAGACAGAGACAGCCAGCGAGAGAGGGAACACAAGCAGGGGGAGTGGGAGAGGAAGAAGCAGGCTCCTAGCGGAGGAGCCTGACATGGGGCTCGATCCCAGAACGCCAGGATCACGCCCTGAGCCGAAGGCAGACGCTTAACGACTGTGCCACCCAGGCGCCCCAGGGTAGTTCTATTTTTAATTATACTATTTTCCACAGTGGCTGCACCGATTTACATTCCTGCCAGTAGTGTACAAAGGTTTTTTTTCCCTTCACATCCTTGCCAACACTTGTTATTTCTTGTCATTATAATTCCAGACATTCTGACAGGTTTGACGTGATATCTCATTGTGGTTTTGATTTGCATTTGCTCATGATTAGTGACATTGAGCCTCATTTCATGTGTCTGCTGGCCATCTGCATGTCTTTGGAAAAATGTCTCTTCGAGTCCTGTGCCCATTTTTAATGGAGTTATTATTTTTTTTGTGATTTTCATTTATTTTTTTGGTGTTGAGTTTTATACGTCCTTTATGTATTTTGGATATTAACCTGTTACTGGTTGCATCATTTGCAGATATTTTGTCTCATCCAGTAAGGTGCCTTTTTGTTTCATTGATGGTTTCCTTTGTTGTGCAAAGGCTTTTTTTCTTCCTTCCTTCCTTCCTTCCTTCCTTCCTTCCTTCCTAACTTTTCTTTCCTTTTTCTTTCTTTTCTTTTCTTTCTTTTTGTATGTAGTCCCAATAGTTTCCTTTGCTTTTGTTTTCTTTGTCTTGGGAGATATATGTAGAAAACTGTTGGCTAAGGTCAAAGAAATTACTATGTTTTTTTCTAGGAGTTTTATGGTTTCAGGTCTTACATTTACGTCTTTAGTCCATTTCTGAGTTAATTTTTGTATAGAAAGTGTCCAGGTTCATTTCGTTTTGCATGTAACTATCCATCTTTCCCAGCAGCATTTATTGCAGAGACTGGTTTTTTCATCACTGTATATTCTTTTTTTTTTTTTTTTTTAAAGATTTTTATTTATTTATTTGACAGAGATAGAGACAGCCAGCGAGAGAGGGAACACAAGCAGGGGGAGTGGGAGAGGAAGAAGCAGGCTCACAGCAGAAGAGCCTGATGTGGGCCTCGATCCCATAACACCAGGATCACGCCCTGAGCCAAAGGCAGACGCTTAACCGCTGTGCCACCCAGGCGCCCCTCATCACTGTATATTCTTACCACCTTTGTCACACAGTGACCACTGAAGTGTCTATGTCTGGGCTTGCTACCCTGTTTCATTGATCTATGTGTCTATGTTTGTGCCAGTATCATACTGTTTTGATTATTACGTCTTTGTAGTATATCTTGAAATCTGAGATTGTGATATCTCCAGCTTTGTTCTTCTTTCTCAAGATTGCTTTGGCTATTTGGGGTCTTTTGGGGTTCCATACAAATTTTAGGATTATTTGTTCTAGTTCTGTGAAAAATGCTGTTGATGTTTTGATAGAGATTGCATTGAATCTATAGATTGCTTAGTGTAGTATGGACATTTTGATAATATTACATCCTGTAATGCGTGAACATGGAATATCTTTTCTGTCATCTTGAATTATTTTCATGAGTATTTTATAGTTTTCACAGTATAGGTCTTTTACCTCCTTTGTTAAGTTTGTTCCTAGGTATTGTTTTTGGTGCAACTTTGAATGGAATTATTATCTAGATTTCTCTTTCTGCTATTTTGTTCTTAGTGTATAGAAATACAGCCAATTTGAGACACCTGGGTGGCTCAGTCACTTAAGCATCAGACTCTTGGTTTTGGCTCAGGTCATGATCTCAGGGTCGTGTGTTCAAGCCCCACTTTGGGCTTCAGGCTTGGCATGGAGTCTGCTTGAGATTCTCTTCCTTTCTCTCCCCCTTCTGGTTCTTCCCCCTGCTCATGCCTGGGTGGGTGCACCCATGCTCTCTCTCTCTTAAATAAATCTTCTAAAAAAGAAGGAAATGCAGCCAGTTTCTTGATATCAATTTTGTATCCTACAACTTCACCGGATTCATTTATTGTAAAAGTTTTTTGATTAAGTCTTTGAGGCTTTCTATGTATAGTATTAGGTCATCTGTAAATTGTGACCGTTTAACTTCATCAATTTGGATGCCTCATATCTTTTTTTGTTTTGGTCTGATTGCTGTGGCTGTGATTTCCGGTTCTATGTTGAATAAAAGTGGTGAGAATGGACATCCTTCTTTTGTTGCTGATCTTAGAGGAAGAGCTGTTTTTCACTGTTGGGAATGATGTTAGCAGTGGCTTTTTCATATATGGCCTTTATCATATTGTGGTATGTTCCCTCTAAATCCACTTTGTTGAGAGTTTTTATCATGAACAGATGGCAAATTTTGTCAGGTGATTTTTCTGTGTCGATTAAGGTGGTGATAGGATTTTTGTCCTTCATTTTGTTGATGTGGGCGGGACGTTGACTGATTCACACATATTGACCCATCCTGCCATTTCTGGAATAAATCCCACTTGATTGTTGGGAATGAGCCTTTTAATGTATTTTTGAATGGGATTTGCTAAGTTTTTGCTGAGGATTTTTGCATCTATTTTTATTAGGGATATTGACCCATAGTTTTGTTGCACACGTGTGTGTGTGGGGGGGTATCTTTTTCTGGTTTTGGAATCAGGGTAATGCTGGCATTGTAGAATTTGAACCTGCAAATTTAAGAGGCCAGGAGGGAAAAACTACTCTCTATCTAGAAGAAAACTTCTAAGTCTTAAGGCTTAGAATATAGGCAGTGTTCAACCCTGCTGGGCTTCTGAACCGATATCTGAAAGCTAATGGATCATGGAACACGCTAATAGAGACAGTGCATACATGTTCCCGCTCTAAACCCCAACTCTTAGCTGCATGTGCAGAGGTAGCTGGTGTGGCGTCTTTATTCTGGCCCATTACTCCGGGGAAAACACATGTGATATGGCACTTTTCTCAGTTTCCTTGATGGGTTTTATATTTCCCTTCTGTACGTATATTAATAATTGCTTAGTGTTGCTCTAAGGTGATGCAGTATTGCCTAGAAGCTGCTTTACCAAAACAGTTGCACGTGTTTTTCAAGTTCCTTCTTATAAATAATGTCTATTTAGTCCTCAAAAGTAATAGCAATTCTTATCCTTTATAGAAAAGAAAAAAGACCTAGAGATGTTTTGATGTTCCACAGTGTGGGAATAGACACACTTAACTTCACTCAGAGATTCCCAAACTGTCGGAATATGTCGGTATATTTCACTTATACATTTATTCACACATTGCTGAACCATAAAAACAACTTGGAAAAATGCATTTACGTAAAATCAAGTAAGTCAGAAAAATGAAATCGATTATCACCTTTATTATTAATTTGGCTAAATTGTCTGTTTTATGGCTTACTTTCCCTGAGAGGTTCTTTGGAAATTTCGTATTTGGCCTGTGGACTCGCATGTTCTTTACAGGATGCATCGTGGTAGTTAGGGCTTTGGTTGCAGGGTGGAGGTGCAGGTCCCACCTCTACCACTTGAAATTGTACTTTACCAGCTTCTTCATTGATCAAGTGGAAATAATCAATAGTTTCTATCTTGTAGGATAGTTTGATCAGTAACGGCGTAAAATTGCTTGCAACAGTGCCTGGTACACAGTAGATCTCAATGACTGCGTGCGTTTATTCTTCTTATCGAAGGAAGTTGCTTTTTGTGGGTGACAAACATGAAACAGAACAAACTTCCCTAAAACCAGATTTAGCAAGGCACTAGGATCCTCTCTCTGTTTGGGTTCAAAGGCTGGTTCCCTAGTCTCAGTTGCCATCGTTTTTAGTAATCCAGCCCCCTTCCCTGTTCATCTTGCCTGTTTATATAAATAGTGGTTCATTCAGTGAGAAAAATGATCTCTGTCCACTTTAACTTGCGGTGATTTCTCTGCCACAAACTTAAAGTGTCTATTCATGTCCGTCTCTCATTCATTCATGGAACACTTGCAGCCCTGCTTGGCCCGCTTGATAATAATACTGTATAAATCAGACAGAAAAGGCCACTGCCCCCAAAGAGCTTGTCTTTAGGACCATGGTCTATATAATATTTTTGAAATTTCCATGTATCATCTTTCACTCTCGGCTAGATTTTATTCTCTTTCCAGTGCCCGACATGGTGCTTTTTGCATCCATTGTAGGAGCTCAAAAAGTACATAAGGAGTAATAATGATAGAAACTGTAGCCATTCTTTTTTGAGCCTTTGGAGTACCAGCTCTGTGCTTCATCTGAAACATCTCATTTATTCCTTACAGTCCAACGAAGTTCGTGTTACTCTCTTCATTTTAGAGTCGAGGAAGTTGAGTCTCAGCAAGTTTAAATAACTTCCCAGTGTCACAGATCTGGTTAGTGGAAGACTCTGCATTTGAATCTGGGTATATTTCATTCTAACACCCATATTCTAACATGTTTGGCTATACTAGATGGATGGAGGCACGGGTGCATGCATAATTAGGTGAATGAATTTGATCTAAAGGAAATTTCAGTTTTGTTTGTATTCATTGGTTTTCCTCATTGGCCACTACTTTTCAGTCACCCTTGATTCCTCCTCCCCTTCGCGAGCTCTAAACATTGAGGTGCCCTGGGGCTTTCTTCATGGACTTCTCTTCCTTTTAACTTTCTTGATGATTTCATCCAACCCGCTAGTTTGAAAGAGCATCTGTGTACCGTGATGCCCATGATTACACCTCAGTCCCTTCCTTATCCCTCCATCCTAGATTCAGCTATTTATTTTACTGTTCACTTTATATCTCCACTTGATGTGCAGAAAGCACGTAAAAGTTAACACATCCAAAACTGAGCTCCTTATACTGCCGTCCTCCCCAAACCTGCTTGTCCTTCAGTCTTTGTCATCAGTTAAAGGCAATCATTCCAGTTGCTTAGGCTAAAATGTCAAGTGTCATCCTCGATTTCTATTTCTCACATCACACAACGAATTCATCAGCAAATCCTACGGACTCAATGTTGAAAATCTATCCATACTCCATCTGACCACATCTCACCATCTTTATTGCCATTATCTGGTTTAAGCTGCCATCAACTCTCACCTCTGTTACTGTGATAGTGTCTTAAACTCCTCAGTTTCTGCTCTTGGACACACCTCCCCTTGCCCCGTCTCTTCTGCACACAGCCGATAGTGTGATCCTTTTAGAGTGTAAATCAGATCATGTCACTTGTCTTCTCAAACCTTTTCAGCAGCTTCCTGATTCACTCTGTAAATGCCAAGCTTTGGAGTCCTACCTCGTCTGCTATGCCCTCACCTCCCAGAGCTCATCTCCTCCTACTCTTCCCCGTACTTAGCCTCTTCCTGCCACACTGACCTCCTTGCTGATCTGTAAACACACCAGCCAGGTTCTTTCTCTGGGACTCTGCGATGACTTTTTCCTTGGCATGTCTCATTCCCTCACCTCTTCATTTTATTCCTATGTCACCAAATCAGTAACACCTGTTTAAAATTGCAGACCATTCTTCATCCCTGTCCCCCTTTCCCTCTTATGTTCTCCGTAGCAACATCACCCTCTTAGCCGTAGATGGTAAGCAATATGGAGGCAGGGATATTTGTCTATGGTGGTTATTATTCCAGCCCCAGGGCATCGCCTGGTACGTTTTATATACTCAGTAAATGAAAGAGTAATTTGCATATTTACTTGTTGACAGTCACTGTGCTGAGCATTTGGAATCATCATGATTCTTTTATAATTAAATAAACTTATTGTATATACTTTACAGATGAGACACCTGAGCTTGGAAAGATGAAATATTTTGCTCAACTGTAGACCTGGGTCTGCTTCACCTGCAACCCCCTGCTCCAAACAATTACATCCTGCTGTTTGTAGTAGGCCGGCCCAGGCCCCTCCTAGAAATACATGCCTTTTTAGCCGTCCTGAGACATTTCCTTTTGGTGCACTGTAATATGGGCATTTCTCAGTTTCTTGCAAGGGATTAACATGCATTCATTAGGGGAAAGGAGGAGATTCAGTGCTAGTGATTATTTTTCTTTCACTGAGCTTAATAAGGGAGTGGGTTGGGGGGGAGGTTTGGGATCAGAATTTATTTTAAACGACATTTGCTGGAAAAATGGTTAAACACCTGTTTCAGTTCTTGCAAGGCAATAATCTGCTATGTCTTCGAGTGGCAGCCCGTCTCCCTGGACACCTCTGAGGTGAGCTCAAAAGGCGGCTATCCGGCTTACTTTGGGGCCAGCCTGACTTAGCTGTTTCATCTGTATTTCTGGTTTTCCTTCCTACTTTTCAAGCTTTTGCAAGGCAGGGATTGTGTCTTCTATTAGTGAGTGAAGCGCTGGTGACTGTTAGCAAAAGTGAGCAGACCTAAGTTCCAGACTGGCAGAGTAAAGGAGCACATGACCGCGTGAAGTCCATTCCTGAGACGCCTCCTTGAGACTCCGCACACCAGGCCCAGAGCTGATCCCGAACTCAATGCCTGTTGATTCGGCCATTGCACAGTCAACTCTCACTGATGTCATGGTTCGCTCTGCACTGGGCCACGTCAGCGATAACCACCTCTCAGCTTCTGGGTTCTTCAAATGGGACCCAGAGGACAGAGGGTTTGTTCGAAAGCGCATTATTCCCTGACTCCTTATAGTCCCCCCGAAAGACCTGTTTTCTCCTGTTTTGAGTTTTAGCAGAATGCAGCCTAGTGTCCCTGAATCCTTTGTCTTTGCTCTGAAAAGCTCACTTGTTGGACCAATGTGAGCAGTTGAAAGGCGTTACAAGAAGTCGGAGTGCTGGCGTGGGCCTGGCCGTGCAGAGAGCGAAGCTAAGCTGTGGTCCAGGTGCCACTTCATGCGGAATTCTTGCTGCGGCTCTTTTCCAGTGGCCTAGCTCCTCTCGTGCTGACGTTCAAAAAACAGAAAAAGAAAAGAAAAAAAAAATTAGGTTGGATTTAAGTCTGCAGGGAGAACATGTCTCTATACTTGGTTCTTAGAAACTCTTTTGTTCCCTGTGGAACCCAGCTGAAAATAGAGACAAAACAAAATGTAATAATATAAAAATTTTATGTACCCAAGCTCCAGAAACTATTCTACATTATAAGAATGTTTTTCACCCAGCACATAAGATTTCTGTGTTCGGGGCAGTTCCTGGGAGATTTTGATTAAATTAATCCACGCTAGAGAGGGCATTGCTATTTGAATTGAAGGCTCTCCCTGTGAGTCTGACGTGCAGCCGGGACGGAGAGCTGCTGTTCTCAGCAGTCTCTGGGCTGGGTGTTAAGAGAATCCTTGCCTCCTGCAGAGTTAATGTAGTGCCTTAGCGAGAGAAAATATAAACCATTCAGAGCTTAAAAATCTTTAAGGAAATTTAGGGTCTTTAAATTAATGATTTCCATGCCAGAGACCCACTCAGCATGACAGAGAGCAGGGGTGACAGGTAGTGCCCACTGAAGAAATGAGAGGCCGGGATTGACCAAATCAGTTTAATTTATATATTTCTTTGAGCATCTACTGAGAATGCCTCCCAGGCTGATTTTATTCTAGCCCTCCCCCCCAATACTTCTCTCTCCTTTGTATCCACACTCTCCTCCTTTCTACCTTCCTTCTTTGATTTCTATTTCTCTATTTCCCTTGTACTGATTTCTCTTTTTGCCCAGAGTACGAGATGTGGTGTATTCGTGTTGTCTGCACTATTTATTAAGGAATTTATGCCCTCAGTGATTGATTTAAAAGCAGATTATTTGGACATTTTCTATTTCTTTTAACTGAAAAATTCCTGGAGTATTTTTTTAAATGTACACGTCCTCCTGAAAAGTTGGCATCCCCAGACTCTGCTCTTCCCCTCTTGTGAGTTGCTGCTAGACTCTTAATAGAACCCGATTACCTCCCTAAGTTAGCCCAATACAAGGTAAATTAGAATTACGTGAGCTGGTAACCACTCCTTTCTCATCCTCCATATCACGTGTGGATTCTTAAGTGTTAACTTTGGTGTTTCAGAAACAAGCACAGAAATGCACAGATTTTCCACTCGTCTTCAGAAATAAAGGGATCAAGTGAAACACAGAACAATTGTTGGCTCCCCTGTAAGCACCTTGTTTGGATGTCGGGGGTGTGTGTATTCTCCTTTACCTTCCTGACATTCATTCAAAGTGGAAAAGACCAGGGTTCTATTGTCAATAACTGGCAAAGTTAAGCTTATTTAAACTTCACATCATAATTAGGTCTGTACTGTCTTCCTTAAACTTTTTTTTGGCGGGGGGGGGGGTCAATTTGGTGTTTGAGTAACAAACTTGTTTTGTTTCATAGGTTTAAATTTGCTGGGTTTCCCAGTTCATACCACTTCTTCCTTGATATCATCCTCCTTCCTCTCTCCGTCTCCATGGTCGCCCTCACCACCACCACCACCACCACCACCACCACCACCACCACCACTGTTACCTCCCAGAGGCACTAGGAAAACCCAGCTGAGCCCTGAGTCTCTGTGCAAGAGCGCGACCTATCAGGCTTGTGTTTGAAAACTCCAGTAGAATGACTTTAACTAGATTAATCCGATTTTCTGAGTTCCAAGTTTATATTGACTTGAACTGCTTGCCGCCTGAGTCTTGGTTTCAGGCTCACAGTCCCAAGAGGAATCAGGAGAGGAAGGAAAGGAGCTGGGGAAGGGTTCAATAAAGGGCACAAAAGAACATATGATTTAAATAAAGGGAAGAATCACCTAATGCGTTAGCTTCCAGCGTTCAGATCCCCCTCCATCCGTTTCCCTAACACAAGAGAAATGGAAAAACCATTTGCTGCTTTCATTTTGATGGCAAGTACATTCTCCCTGAAAACAAGATTAAAGCTCTTCAGATGTCCCCGTCCTCAGCATGACCTCTCATGACCTGCTGACTAGGTACTTGACAGATTGCCAGCACAGGACTAAAGGAAGTGATCAGAAGCTCATCACAACACGGTAGGTGAAAGGTGTGCACAGGTTTGGGGAAGTAAAGCCTGTAGTGTCGGATGTTGGCTTGTTAATCGAACTTTCCAATGACATGAGCTATTTTTCAAAGAGTCCGGAGGAGACAGTCGGTGCAACGGGTATGTTCTGTAAGAACATTATTACTGCCCTTATGTGTCTGGGAGTAGGAACTGTGGATGGATAGGAAGAGTCCCTAAGTTGTCCTGGTTAAAGCCTTCTCACGATTGGAAGATTTGATGTACCTCTGTGGTTGGGTGGTTTGCACTTTTCGGAGACGCCCTTCGACCTTTCAGTTGCACAGACAACTGTTATAGAGGTAGGGTCTTGGGCTGGAGTGCCTTTTTTGTACAGCCTTTTGATATGCAGCTAATGCTATTGTTAAACCAGCAGCTTGGGGGCTAGGGTCCTTCTGTGTTTGGCTTTTAGTTCTATGTCTGAGACCGGTGAGCTTACTTGATGAAGACTCAGTGATAATGTGAAGCAGTGTCTGACCTCCTACAACTCCATTTCAGACATGCTTGGTCTTCGTTTTTTTATTTCTTTCCCCCTTTCTTTGGTTTTATTTCCTTGTAGCATGTTCGCTTTTACCTGTTTAACTCAGCGGGGGGGGGGGGGGGGTATGATATCTAAAGTTCCTGGGGGTTTTGTAAAAAAGGTTCAGAAACATACTTGCTAATTTTATTTTGTTCAGATTAGAGCAGTAATGTGTGTTCATTGTAGAGAATGATGATAAAAGTCCCCGACGATTTTCACCCCTCTACCCCAGTTAAATTACCGTTCGTCTTGTGGCACATTTACTTCCAGGCGTGTGCGTGCATGCACGTGTGTGTATCCGTATCTTCGTCGGTTTTTACATCAGCATCTATAGTTGAACGAAATGGCTGTCCTACTTTCAATACCACATTTCTCTTTAATATTATTTGCATTTTCCTAATCTGTAGATTTTTTTAGAAAATGATTTATAATAACAGTGTAACATTGCATTGTTCAGATATATCAATCTCTGCATTTCCCTGCTGCTATCTACGGAGGTCATTTTCAGCTTTCACTTTTATAAAGAATGCCTCAGTGAACAGCCTTGTATGTAAATCTTGTTTAAATCTCTGACTATTCCCTTTGAATATATTCTCATGTTAATACTCAGAATTTATTTTTTTTTATTTCAGGTAAAATACCATTTCTTTGGGGCTGGATAATTCTGTAATTTGTAAAATGTGCTGATAAATACGAGGTAGCATTGTGTTCAGGGAGAAACTGGATTTGAGTTTAGGAAACGTGGACTGAGGACAAGTTGTCCTTCTTAGCTGTGTGACTTCAGGAAGGTGGTTCAACACTCTGGTTGTTTCTTTTTTTTTTTTCTTGTTTGCACAATGCAGGATATGAAACTTGTCTTTTTCCTCTTCTTAGGATCAAAGGAGATAGTGAAAATAGCACTTTTGTATACTTCGAAGCACTTTCCTCTGTGAGGTTTTGGGTAATACATCTTTGTGTAGCAGGTATTTTCCAGTTGGGGGATATCATTTTTTTTGTTTAAGTGTTTTAGACAATGGGAAGATAAAATAAAAATTCATATGGGGGCGCCTGCGTGGCTCAGTCGGTTAAGTCTCTGACTCTTGATTTCAGCTCAGGTCATGGTCTTGGGGTTGTGAGATTGAGCCCTGCATCGGGCTCTTTGCTGGGCGTGGAGCCTGCTTACGATTCTCTGTTTCCCTCTCTTTCTGCCCCCCTCCCCCCCCCCAATTCATGTGCCTATGGTCTATTTTAAGAAATAAGACATTTTTTTTATGTACTAATTACTAATCTAATTGAGGCATCATACCCCATTGCAGTTGCACTGCCCCTCCCTCCCCCAAAGAAATTACTCTTAACAATTAAGTCCTTATTCTCAGTATGTCTTTAAAACTTCACTGGCTTTGAAGGTAGACATTTTATTTCTGTGTTACAGGTTGTCAACCTTAAAGTCGTAACATCCAGACTTAGCTTACCAACGTGCAAAGTTAATATTTTCATCCTCCTTCTGAGCAGACTTAGAATGCTGTAAATCCAAACACCTATTTCTTTTGTTACTTTTTCTCAGAATTTTAGGCCTATTTTGTTTTGTTACTACACTATACTATTTATGCTATATATTAATTTGATTCTAGATTTTCTGTTATTGTCTATCAGCATTTTAGAGGCATTATACCATCGTCTTCTGGTTTCCCTTTGTTGGTGTAGAGAGGTATGCTGCTGTGATCGTCATCGTTCTAAAAACTACTTTTTTGTAGGTGATGCTTTTACTTTACTTGCATAATCTGTACTTCTTTTGTCATCGGCAGTTTTAGTATGACTTATCCATGTGTGAATTTCTTTCTAGTTAACGTGTTCAGTATTAATTTCCTGAATTTGAGGATTGGTGGTAATCATAAAATCTGGCATATTTTCAGCTCTTCTCTTCAAGTATTGTCTCTTCCCTATTCTTGCTATTCTCCCTCCCTTAGAACTCCAATTTAGGTTTCCTTCCTTTGCTTCCGTGTCTCTTCATTCATACTTAGATACTTGCCATGGAAAGCACTGTGCTGCATTTTTGGTAATTCATTAGAATATACCTGCCAGTTAACGAATTCTTTCTTTAGTTGTGGAATTTGTGACTTCAACGATTACACCCATACATACATGCATACACAGCCCGCATGTACACACATATCACATATGTGTGTGTATACATACATGTATTTCTAGAAGTTCTGTGCTTTTTCAAGTCTACCTGATCCCTTTTGATAGCATGTTTTCCCCTTGTTATATTTTTGGATTCCATCTTCAATTTTGCAAACAACTTAAAACATACATATTTATAATATGTATTGGAAAATTCTATTATCTAAAGTGGATATTTGTCTCATTTAACTCTTGGTTTTTTATTTGCTTACTCTCACTCATGGTGCCTTGTTTCTTTGTTTAGTAATTGTGGATTGTGAACTCATTTTCAACAGCAATTAGCAATGGGAATCCTGTGAAGCCTGGATTAAGAGTAGATCTGCAGAGACCAGTACTGTTTGATGGAAATGTCGACAGTGATGAAAATGTTTTATTTCTAGCATGCTAGCCACTATTGTAGTCACTAGTCACATGTGACTATTGAACGCTTGAAATATGGTTAATGTGAGCAACTGAATTTTCAGTTTAATGTTAAAGTTTTCATTGAGTCACATATGGCTAGTGGCCAACTTCCTGGGCAGCACAGGGCTAGAGAGTATTTGCTTTTTGCTTCTTTCAGAAGCACCTGAAAACTACTCATTTGGGGCCCACTTTATGTTAACTTTGTGGCCTGAGGTATTCCATACTACACAGATGAGTACAGTTTATCCTGAAATGGTCAGTATAAGCCTCTGGCTATGCAAATTCAGGGAGATATTTTCTTATATACAAGAAGGGCACATTCCTTATCCATGTCTCTCTTTTGGTGGACAAAATTTTAGCCCGCATAGCTCTTTAGAAGTCCCAGGTTTGTTTAAAGATGTCATTTTTAATCTTGGGAAAATCCAGATCCTCCTCTTCTTCCCCAGACATTGAAATCTGCCAGTCATTTGGTCAGAAGTCACTTACAGGTCTGGTTTTTACCTCCCTTGTCTTTTTTTGGCCCCTGGAAATTTCCTCTACTCTCTTAAAAGCTCAGCTAGTCATTTGGAAGAGGATTTGTTAAATTTTATCCAGCATTACCAACTGTGATAAAATAGGCAGTTATCAGGACATTTATTCTGCCTTACTGTTGGAAATGAAAATGTTACCAGTTCTTTTTGTCTGATTTATTTGTACTGGACAGATACTGGAAGTCTTTCTTGCTGGGCATGAAGAGGTATTTGTCGGTAGTTAAGTAACGGAACAGAAATGTAAAGAGGTCTTTTCACAGTCCATTAAGTTCATGAACAGGGTAGATGAGACATGATACTTTGTATTGGAAACTAAATACTGTTTGTTTATAGTTAGTGTTTAGCATACCTAGTTTGTGAGTAAGCTGCAAGCATCTTCTTCCTCCAGCTGCATCAAGGCACATGGGATTATCGATTTGTGAGCCCTGAGTCCATGTTGTGAAGGTCAAATTACTTTATTTCAGCTGTATAAGAAACCGGGAGGCTAATAGTGAAATTCAATTAGCTAGGCGATAGGTTGCATATTTGTTTTTGGAAAAAGGATCTTGGTTTGATGAGTCTGTTGGTGATAAGTCTATTATTTCTATCCCTCTCTATTTTAAAATGCATATATGAATTAGATGCAAGTTAGTTGCTAGGAAAAGCAACTACATAATGTAAAAGAAGGCCAAGGGTAATCTGTACTAGAAAGAGAAACATAGGATTACTCTTTGGTTAATACAAGCCCTACTATGCAGCATTTTAGAAATACTCTGTAGTGTTGCACATACTGATTTCTGTCATTATAAAATCGATGATGTAAGTGAACGTTTTAGGTTGTGCTTTCTGCTACAAGTGTTCCCCCTCCCCCTCCCTGCCCCACCCCATAGTAAGATGTCTAGATGCTGGTTCAATGATGCCATCAAGGATCAAGGCTCTTTTTTTCCCCCTCTTCTCCCATCCTTAGCATGTTTTTTTAAATCTTTAGGCTTGCCACATGGTTGCAGGGTAGCTCTGTACTCTAGACATAACATTCTTGTTGAAAGTAGGAAGAAAGGAAAATAAATGTCAGTTTTGTCTGTCCCGTTAATCAGGAGAGAAAAGCCTCACCCTAAAACTCCCGCAGCAACAGTCTTCTGTCTCATTGGATGGTAGTATGTCACATGGCCACCCCTGGCTGCAAAGGATGTTGGGAAATTAGATGTCTCACTTTTTCCAGACTAGTAGAAGGTAGGCAAGGGAGGAGTAGGGAATAGTTATTGAAATAGTTAAATTAACAGTGCTACAGTGGGTGTTAGAGATTTAGGATGGGTGGCATCTATGACTCGGATGAGAAAGTCACATAGCGGGAGCCAGGAAGGCCCACTTGGTTCAGCTCTGCCTTCTGCATGCATATATTGGTGTAGACCTTGAGGACTTTTCATCTGCAGACCCAGCCCCATTCAGTGCGAGTCAACCCTGCATGCACCAGCTGACAGATAGGGTCTGGAATTAATCTTGTCCTAACATCAGGCTTCTGGAATGCATGGCTGAGACCTTAGCTTCCACTTGTTTGCTGAGTGTTCATGCTATCTCCAGGTGCCAAGGAGTTACTCCAATCTCAACGGCACGTTTTCAGCCGTTTCTTTTCCACTGAAGACTCTGATTGTCACCCAGCATGCTGGGTTGAGGTTCAGACACTTGCATTACTTTCATGCAGGCTTCTCCTCTTGATGCTCTTTGCCGAAGTGTGGCACCTTCAGTGCCGAGAAGCTCCTGCTGCTGGGCTGGCTGTCACGATTCCCACCGACGTATTAAATCAAGATGCCAAAGGGGCTAACTGAGGCTCAGTATGACTTGGGAATACTTATTATTTTATTTGCCCTCTTCTCAGGCTTAAGCTTTCCTGACGTTCACATCTTACCCTTCCTCTTGTTACTTGCTTCACTGTCAAGCCTGCCCAAGCTGTGTCAGTCTTTAGAACCAAAGCTGTCCGAAGTCCCTACTCCTTCCCAGGCCTGACACAGAAGTGGCCAACAGACTGTTTAGGTCTTAGTCTTCCAACCCTAACCAATTTTAACATGGCCTGAGAATTCTTGGATTATTCAGATACCTTCTGTTCTGCTTCTAAGATCTAAAATTCCACAACTAGCAAGTTCCTCATTTTAGCCAGTTTAGTTATCGGCATCTCCTAGGTTCCAGGCTCTGTGGTGGGAATACAGTTACATAACACGTTAGTGTCTACATTATAGCCTGGCGGAGAAGCTCAGAATCAACACAGTTACCACAGGGTGAGGGTTTTACGAAAGGAGTAATAAACAGTGGCGATGCAGGGCTCTGAGCCAACCTGTGAAGCTTGGAAATGCCTCCCTGAGGGACAGGTTGGGATAGTAGGTGACGTAGGGGGGCAGGTGGGTCAGGCAACCTATAGGTCCAGAACATGGGCAAGAGTGGAAGGGTCAGGGAACGGAGAGCACGGCCGGCTTCATGGGTGAGTGACCTGTGGACTTACACAGGACCCTACCTGGAGAACCGCCTCACCCTTCGTTTAATGCTCTGTTGCTGCCATCTTGAAATTCTTAATTTTTGAACAAGGGGACCCCACATTTTTATTTTGTACTGGGCTCCACCAGTTATGAGGCCGGTCTTGATTGAGAGGATCCAGTATGCTAAGGGTGGATGTCGGGGTAGAGGGAGAAGTAGGTAGTTTTTGAAAAGAGAAATACTTGTGGAAAGGTGACAAAATTACCTTTTCTTTGGTCATTTACAGTCAACAAATATTAAGTGACTACTGCACATTCCAGACAGTGTGCCTAGTACTGGAAACTACAGTGAATAAAACCACCAAACAAACGTTGCTGCTCTCAGGGAGCCCCCTTTGTAGTGGGGGGGGGGACGGGAAGTAACAAATAACAGTATGTCAAGTGCTCTGACAAAGAGATGCAATAGGGTAGGAAGAAATGATGGGAGGGTGTTGGTTATATGTGCTATTCAACATAAATTGGTCAGGCAAGGCGTGGTCATGTAGCTGGGGCATGGAGAGGGGGAGGGGTCAGAGGGGAGCCCAGAGAAGTGATCATGTGGGTCTTTGTTGGCCATGGTAAGTAAGGACTTCGGATTTTACTCTAAGATAGGCAGCCATTGGAGAGTTTCCAGCAGAAAAATGACATACTTGATACCCTAAACGTACTCTGTTGAGAATAGGCTGTTGGGAGGCAAAGGTAGAAGCAGTAAAACTCATTATGCTATTGTAATAATCTAGCATAGAGGATAGTATCCTATTAGTTTTAGTAGAAACATGGTGTGACAAGTGGTTGGCTTCTGGTTGGATATATCATTAAGCTGATTAGATTTGTTGATGTTGTGGATATAGTGTGTGAGAAAGGGTGAAATTGAGGTTGATCTCATATCAGTCATCTACATGTTAGTGTAAATAAGCACATGTAATTCCTCTCTGAGGGCAAATTTGATTAACCAGAATAAACTGTTTAGGGAGATGAAAAGGAAACAGAAAGGATTGGAAATATTTTAAACTTCATATGCTTACTGTTTTGCCTTGTTAACTTTAAGGAGAAAACTAGTGAAATTATATTTATATTATCTACAGGATTGAAACAAAGCATTTCTTTAAAGATTGATATACGTAAGAAACAGTGGGCTTGCCCAATGCCTTGTTTTTTAGAGTAATTTTATCATTTATGCATTTATGCTAATAGTTTTCAAAAGTTTAATGACAGATCCTGGCCTAGTTACATTGGACCCACCATTGACATGTGTTAACAAACAGATATCTGGGGCTCTTTGCTTCCAAATTCTGATGTATTACTGAGTGTGTGTGCTTTAGATTTTATAAAACTTGGTATTTGGGAAACTACTATCTATAATATTTCTTTGATGATACTTAACCAAAAACTCGATATGAAAATTTTGGACTGGCAAGAAAGCAAATAGTGTGAGAATCATGTATTTAATGAGTAAGCCAGCCACTTACAAGATGTGGGATAAAAATCTATTCATCTTCATACCTTTTGAAACCTGGGGGAAAAGAAAAGTTGTCACAAACATTGAGAGTTAAGTTGCATTTTCTTTTGATTTTAGGCAATATATGTTCTAATAATGTTCTTGGTGATTTGCTGAAGGAAAAAGAAAGAACACTAGATTAAAAAAATATGGTTTCTAGTACCAGCTCTGGTATAACTTGCTTTGGCAGTGGTGTGCTGGAACAGAGTCATAGTCGCTCCCGAGAGCCAGTTATGATATTTTTTTTAAAAAGATTTTATCTATTTATTTGACAGAGATAGAGACAGCCAGCGAGAGAGGGAACACAAGCAGGGGGAGCGGGAGAGGAAGAAGCAGGCTCATAGCAGAGGAGCCTGATGTGGGGCTCGATCCCATAACGCCGGGATCACGCCCTGAGCTGAAGGCAGCCACTTAACCGCTGTGCCACCCAGGCGCCCCCAGTTATGATATTTTTAAGAATCGTGAGAGCCACTTGTTAACATAGCCCATATTAAAAATTAAATTGTATAAATTATGTTAAAAACAAAGGTAATAAGTACTGAAAAACTCATTACTTCCTTTTTTTTTTTTTTAACATTTTACCATCACTGTCTATGATCTTGTAGTTGTGTGGTGGAAATGCTGTATAAAAGTTTTAAGGACTCAGTTGTGTTCTCCAAATATTGACGCCTTCACCTCCAGCACGAATGTTTGTAGATAGATATGGAGGGTTAAATGCTGTAATCAGGGTGGGATCCTAATGTGATAAGATTAGTGTTTTTATAAGAGACACCAGAGAGCTGGCTTTCTGTTTCTCTGCCTGTGAGGTCACAGAGAGCAGGTGGCTGTCAGCAAGCCAGGAAGATTGCTCTGCCAAGAAAGCAAAGCAGCCAACACCTCGATCGTAGACTCTCCAGCCTCCAGAACTGTGAGAAAATAAATTTCTGTTGTTTAAGCCATCCAATCTGTGGTACTTTGTTATGGCAGTTTGAGAAGACTAAGACGAATGGTGTGTTGCTGTGAATTTCTTCCCTGTTCCACGTATAGTGACATCATGTCAGTAACTTGAAATTGGCCATGGTAGAAGTATTTACATCACAGAAATTGGCAAATGCTACAAATCGGAGCTTCTATGATTTATTGTTTTGTTGACTGTGTAGGCTGGGGTTGACGAACGATGGTCCATGGGACAAACCCAGCTCGGGATGTTTTTGTATAGCCAGAGAGCTAAGCGTGCATTTTTCCCCCCGACGTTTATAAAAGGTGGTAACAACAAACAAATGAATAAAGAAACCCACATACACAATGAAGACTGTGGTACAGACATATGTGGCCTGCAGAGCCTGACATATGTCCTGTCTTGCTCTTTACAGAAAAAGTTCATTGACTTCTAGCCTAGACTAAACAAAGTGACAAAGTGTAACAGAGTAAACTTAACAGCTTTTTGTATCTATAGTAATTATTTTGTGACTAGTACAAAAAATTGAGGAAATAGTCTGGCATTCAAAAATGATTTTCCAAGCCAGCAAAGAAGTCTCTCAACACTGGGAAATCAATGGTCTTGAAATAGGTCTTTGCTGTTTCATTTTAATTGTCTCACTAGTGTAAATAAAATATCAGCCAACATTCTTGTTGGAACTTGACTTGTTCATCAGTTGCAGTCATAGGTTGGTTATGAATACAAGAATTCAGCAAAACCCCAAAAAATTATATTGTGAGAATCCACTGGTTACATAAATTTAAGTAAAGGCTATTGTGTATTTTATTACTTGCAGTACTATGTATTTATAGCAGTAAAACTATGAAATAACCCCCAATATATTTGTATTATTAGATACGGATTTCTACAGAATTTAATTACCCTGAAGCTATTGGCTTAAAACAGCATACATTTATGATCTCACATTTTCTGTGGCTCAGGAGTCCTGCACAGGTTAGCTGGGTTTTCTGCTTAGGGTCTCCCAAGGTAGCTATGTTGTGTTCTTATCTGAAGGCTCAGCTGGGAAAGAATATACTGTGATTGTTTGCAGAATTGATTTCCTTGCAGCTGTAAGACTGAAGGACATAGCTTCTTCCTGGATGTCAGTTAAACGCTGCCCTCAGTTCCTAAAGGCCACCCTCAGGTCCTTGACATGTGGGTTATCACATGGCCACTTTTACTTTTTTAAACTAATGTAAAATTGACACACTGTGTTACATTAGTTTCAGTTGTGCAATGTAACAATTCTCCCTATGTTAAGCTATAGCACAAGTGTAGCTAACGTGTCACCAGGCAACTCTATGACAATAAATTGACTATATTTCCTATAATGTACCTTTCATCCCTGTGACTTACTCCATGATTGGGAGCCTGTATGTCCCACTGCCCTTCACCCATTTTGGTGATCACCTCAGTCCTTTCCTCAGTGGCAACCATCAGTTCTCTGTATTTACGGATCTGTTTCTACTTTTAGTTTGTGTATTCTGCTGTTTAGAGGTCATGCGTAAGTGAATTTATATGGCATTTCTTTCTCTGACTTATTTCACTTATCCTAATACCCTCTTGGTCTATCCATGTTGTGACAACAGGCAGGATCTCATCCTAGTTTATGGCTGGGTAACATTCCCTTAGTTTACACACATACCCTACATCTTCTCTATCCGTTCATCTGTCAATGTACACTTTGTTGCTTCCATATCTTGGGTATTATAAATAATGCTGCAGTAAAAAAAATATATACATCATTTTAGATTAGAGTATTTATTTTCTTTGGGTAAATACCAAGTAGTGGAATTAATGGATCCTATGATAAATCTATTTTTAACTTTTTAAGGAACCTCCATACTCTTTTCCCCAGGGGCTGTGCCAGTTTGTGTTCCACCAATGGTGCACAGGTGGTCCTCTTCCTCCACATCCTCACTAGCATCTGTTTCCAGTGTTTCTGATTTTAGCCATTCTAACAGTGAGGTGCTTTCTCACTGTGGTTTTGATTTGCGTTTCCCTGATGGTGAGTGACGTTGAGTATCTTTTCATGTGTCTGTTGGCCATCTGTATGTCTTTTTTGGAGAAATGTCCAGGTCTTCTGCCCATTCTTGAATTGAATTGTTTTTGGGGTGTTGTATCAGTTCTTCATATCTTTTGGATACTAACCCTTTATTGGAAAGGTCATTTGCAAATATCTTCTTTCATTGAGCAGGTTTCCTTCTTGTTTTGTTGATTGTTCCCTTTGCTGTGCCAGAGCTTTTTATTTTGATGTAGTCCCACTAGTCTATTTTTATTTTTGTTTCCCTTGCCTCAGGAAACCTATCTAGAAAAATGTTGCTATGGCCGATATAAGAGAAATTACTGCCTGTGCTCTCTTCGAGGATTTTTATGGTTTCAGGTCTCGCATTAGGCCTTTCATTGATTTTGAGCTTATTTTTGTGTTAGAAGTAAGAAAGTGGTCCAGGTTCATTCTTTTGCATGTAGCTGCCCAGTTTTCCTAACACCATTTGTTGAAGAGGCCGTCTTTTCCCCATTGCATATTCATATTTTCTTTGTCGAAGATTAGTTGACCATATAATTATAATTGACCATTGGATTTCTGGCTTCTCTATCCTGTTCCAGTGTGTCTTTGTCTATTTCTGTGCCATTACCATACTGTTTTGATTGTTGCAACTTTGTAATATGTTTTGATACCTGGGATCGTGATACCTCCAGTTTTGTTTTTCTTCAAGATTGCTTTGGCTATTTAGGGTCCTTTGTGGCTCCATACAAATTTTAAGATTATTTGTTTTAGATCTGTGAAAAATACTGTTGGTATTTTGATAGGGATGACATTAAACCTGTAGATTGCTTTGGGTAGTATGGACATTTAAACAATATTTGTTTTTCTTTCTATGACTGTGGAATATCTTTCCATTTGTTTATGTCATTTTCAATTTCCTTCATCAGTATTCTATAGTTTTCAGAATATAAATCTATCACCTACTTGGAAAAGTTTATTCTTATTATTAGTTTATAGAAATTCAGTGGATTTCCTTATATCGATTTTTGCATCCTGCGACCTTGCTGAATTTATTTATCAGTTCTAGTTTTTTGGTAGAATCTTTAGGGTTTTCTCTACATAGTATCATGTTACCTGCAAATAGTGAAAGTTTTACTTCTCTATTTATTTCTGGTCTGATTCCCCTGGCTAGGACTTCCAATACTGTGATGACTAAAAGTGGTGAGAGTAGATATCTTTATCTTGTTCCTTAAATTAGAGGAAAAGCTCTCAGTTTTTCACCATTTAGTATGATGTTCTCTGTGGGTTTTTCATATATGGCCTTTATTATGTTGAGGTGTGTTCCCTCTGAACCTACTATGTTGAGGATTTTTATCACAATTGTCAAATGCTTTTTCTACCTCTGTTGAAATGATCATATGGTTTTTATGTTTTCTCTTATATCACATTGATTGATTTGCAAACACTGAACCACCCTTGCATCCCGGGAATAAACCCCATTTAATTGTGTTTGAATGATTTTTTAATGTATTGTTGGATTCTGTTCTTATTTTGTTGAGGAATTTTGCATGTGTATTCATTAGAGATATTAGCCTGTAGTTTCTTCTTTTCTTTTCTTTTCTTTTCTTTTCTTTTCTTTTCTTTTCTTTTCTTTTCTTTTCTTTCTTTCTTTCTTTCTTTCTTTCTTTTTTCTTTTTTTTTTTTTTTTTTTGTAGTATCTTTATCTGGTTTTGGTATAAGCATAATGCTGGTCTCATAGATTGAATTTAGAAGCTTGCTTTCTTCTTCTTCTTTTTTTTTAATAGTTTGAGAAGAATTGGTGTTAACTCTTCTTTCAGTGTTTAGTAGTATTCACCTGTGAAGCTATCTGGCCCTGGTCTTTATTGTTTTATTAAATGTTTTAATTTTTAATTTTTTATTACTGCATCAGTTTCCTTGCTGGTAAGCAGTCTGTTCAAATTTCCTACTTCTTCCTGATTTAATTTGGGAGATTGTACATCTCTAGGAATTTATCCATTTCTTCTAGTTTGGCCAATTTGTTAGCATATAATTTTTCATAATATTGTCTTATAATCTGTATTTCTGTGTTGTTGCTTGTTATTTCTCCTCTTTGATTTTGAGTCCCTCTCTTTTTTGTTTTTCTTTTTTTAAAAATATTTATTTGTCAGAGAGACAGAGCAATCAAACACAAGCAGGGGGAGCGGCAGGCAGAGGGAGAAGGAGGCTCCCCATTGAGCAAGGAGCCTGATGAGGGACTGGATCCCGGGACCCAGGGAATGACGACCTGAGCCGAAGGCAGACGCCCAAGCAATTGAGCCACCCAGACGTTGCCCTTCTCTTTTTCTTGATGAGTCTGGCTAAAGGTTTATCAATTTTGATGATGATCTCGAGGAACCAGCTCCTTGTTTCATTATCTTTTGTTCCTTTGTTTGTTTCTATTCCATTTCTTTCTTTTCAAATCTTTTTTGTTTCCTTCCATCTACAGCTTTGTTTTTACTTGTGGTTTTTTTTTTTTTTTGGTTCTTTTTCTAGCTCCTTTAGATGTAACTTCACATTGTTTGAGATTTTTCTTCTTGAGGTAGGCGTCTATTGCTACAAACTTTCCTCTTTGATTGACTCATTTATGGTTTAGTGACATGTTATTTAACGTCCACGTGTTTGTTTTTCCCAGATTTTTTCTTGTGGTTGATTTCTAGTTTCACAGAGTTGTGGTTGGAAAAGATGCATAGTATGACTCCAGTCTTTTTCAGTCTTTTGGGACTGGTTTTGTGGCCTAAAACGTGATCTCTCCTGGAGAGTGTTGTCTTCGCACTTAAAGTATGTGTATTCTGCTGTTTTAAATCTCTTTTGATGCTATTTATTAAATCTTTCTGGTCATACAAAACCACTATTTTCTTGTTGGTTTTCTATTTGGATGATCTATCCATTCATGTAAGTGGGGTATCAAAGTCCCCTACTATTATTGTATTACTCTCAATTACTTCTTTTGTTTTTAGCTGGTTAGGCATTTTCATACTCCCAGGTTGGGTGTATAGATTATTTGCAATTATTATATCTTATTGTCGGATTCTTCCTTTTATGAGTATATAGTGTCTTTTTTTTTCTCTTTTTAAACTATATTCCATGTCCAGTGTGTAGCCCAAAGTAGGGCTTGAACTCATGACCTGAGGTCGAGACCTGAGGTGAGATAGGAGTTAGATGTTTAACCGATTGAGCCACCCAGTGCCCCTATAGTGTCCTTCTTTGTTTTAAAGTCTGGTTTTTCTGATATAAGTGCCATTACCCCAGCCTTCTTTTCACTTCTGTTTGCATGATAAATGCTTTCACATCCCTTCACTTTTTTTCTTTCTTTTTTTAACCAAGGTGATTAAAATTTTTTTTTTCATGAAGAAATATATTTTTTTTAATTTAAGTTTTAGGAGGTTAACATACAGTACAAAGTGGTTTCTGCAGAAGAATTCAGTGACTGATTGCTTACATACAACACCTAGTGCTCATCGTAACAAGTGCCTTCCTTAATACCCGTTGTGCATCTAGCCCATCCCCCACCCACCTCCCGCCGTAAACCCTGTTTGTTCTCCATCATTGTCTCTTATGACTTGTTCCCCTCCTTCCTCTTTTTCTTTTCCCCATTCTATCTTAAACGCTGCATATGAGTGAGATCATATGGTATTTGTCTTTCTCTTACTTATTTCACTTACATAATACACTCTAGCTCCATCCATGTCATTGCAAATGGCAAGATTTCATTCTGTTTGACGGCTGAATAATATTCCATTGCTTGTATCTACCACATCTTTTTTATCCTTTCATCTTTTCATACGTCTGTTAGCTGTCTGGATGTCTTCTTTGGAAAAGTGTCTATTCATGTTTTCTGCCCATTTCTTAACTGGGTTATTTGTTTTTTGGGTGTTGAGTTTGATATGTTCTTTGTAGATTTTGGATATTAAGCCTTTATCAGATATGTTTGCAAATATCTTCTCACATTCTCTAGGCTTTTAGTTTTGTTGATTGTGTCCTTTGCTCTGTGTACTTTTTATCTTGATGAAGTCTTAATAGTTCATTTTTGCTTTTGTTTCCATTGCCTGTGGTGACTTGTCTAGTAAGAAGTTGCTATGGCCGAGGTCAAAGAGGCTTCTGCTTGTGTTTTCCTCTAGGATTTTGCTGGTTTCCTGTCTCGCATTAAAGTCTTTCATCCATTTTGAATTTATTTTCGTGAATGGTGTAAGAAAGTGGTCCAGTTCACTTTCAATCTGCATATGTCTTACGGTCTGAAATGAGTCTGTTATAGCCAGATATAGATCTTGGGTTTTTTTAATCCATTCTATCACCTGTGTCTTTGGATTGTGGTGTTTAGTCCATTTACTTTCAAAGTAATTATTAATTTTGTTTCCTTATTTATGGTTGTAGTTTTTCTCTATTGCTTCTTTTGCTGTCTTCTGTTTGCTGGCTTTCTTTAGTGACACACTTGGAATCCTTTTTCTTTATTTTTTTGCATATCTATTACTGGTTTTTGATTCGTGGTTACCGTTAGGTTTGTCTATAACGTCTTATGCATACAGCAGTCTGTGTTAAGTTGGTTGCTTAAGTTGAACCGGTTCTTCGTTCCTCTTCTGCCATGTTTTAGGTATGTGGTGTCATATTTCACATCCTTTTATTTTGTGAATATTTTGACTGGTTTTTATAGATATACTTTCTTTCTTTCTTTGTATTTCTCTTACTCCTACTTATGGTCTTTCCTTTCCACTCAGAATCCCCTTTAACGTTTCCTCTAGGGATGATTTAGTGGTGATGAAATCTTTTGAGTTTTGTCTGGGAAACTCTATCCTTGTATTTAGAATGATAGCTTTGTAGAACAGAGTAATTTGGGTTGCAGGTTTTTTTCTTTCATCATTTTAAATATATCATGCCACTTCTGTCTTGAAAAATTTCTGTTGAAAAATCAGCTGTTAGCCCTATGGATTTTTGTATGTAACTGTTTTCTGTTAACACTTTTAAAGTTCTCTCTCAGTGTTTTCTACCATTTTCATTATGTGTCTTGGTGTGGACCTCTTTGGGTTGATTTTGTTCGGGGCTCTCTATGTCTCCTGGACTTGGGGAAGGAAACAGAAATGCAGATTTTGGAAGTTTTCACTATTACTTCTTCAAATACATTTTTTGCTTCCTTTTCTCTCTCTTTGCCTTCTGGGGTCCCTATAAGCTGAATGCTGTTATACCTCATGGTGTCGCCGAGTTCCCTTAGTCTGTTTTCTTTTATTATTTTTTCTCTTTCCTGTTCTGCTTGATTCCTTTCCATTCCAGGTCACTGATTCATTCTTCTGCTTCCTCTAGTCTGCTATTTATTCTATCTAATGTATTTTTAATTTCATTTATAGAGTCCTTCATTTCTGATAGGTTCTTTTTTTATGTTTTCTATCTCTTTGTTGAGGGTCTCATTGAGGTCCTTCACTGTTTTTTCAAGTCCAATGAGTATCTCTATGACTATACCTTCAAATTATCTATCATGCACATTGCTTACCTCCCTCTTGTTTGGCTATCTTGCTGTGATTTTGTCCTGTTTTTTCATTTGGGACATATCCCTTTGTCTCCTTATTTTGTCTAAGTCTGTCTTTTTTTATGTATTTGGATAGTCAGCTATGTCTTCTACTCTTGAATGTAGTAGCTTCATGAAGAAGTGGTTCTGTAGTGCCCTGCAGTGATATGTCACTTGTTCACCTGAGACTGGACTCCAGGGGTGTCTCTGTGTGTATTGTGTATGTCCTATATTGTTGCTGAGCCATTTTTGCCTTTAGTCCGGTCATCCACAAAGGCTCCCCTTGCTTGCTGTGGGCAAGGTGTGGTCCCTTGTTTTGTCAGTGGGTCCGTCTGGGGCTGCCCTGGGCTTGAGTTAAGTCAGACCACGTGCTTACCGGATAGGCAGTAGCATCAGACTGTAGGTTGCTTTTCCTGTGTTATCTGCTCCAAAGCTTTCATTGGTGGGCAGGGCCTGCCTCAAACCAGATGTCTGCCTCTGCCTCTTACTGGGGCTGCCATCAGACTGGTGTGTTATCCCCCCCTCTCTCTTGGGCAGGAGTCATTTTGGAGTGGTGCTGGCTCCTGGTGGTGGTGCTTGCACACTGCTGGCAGGCTTGTGGCACTGCTGTGGATGGGCTGTGGTCATGGACATATTGGAGGGTACAGGTCTGAAGGAGAATGCTGGGGTGGGGTGTGTGGTATCAGCAAGGTTTGCACCAGTCTGCCATGGGTGTCAGCTGCCTTGGAAAACTAATGCCCAGACTGTGGTGGAGGGGGTTTTTCTGTGGGAGAAATCGGGTACAGGGCTGCTGTTAACAAGGTAGGTGGGGAGCGTTGATGTTCAGCTCGTTTCTGTAGTTGTCTGTGTGTCTCGGCTGGGGTATGGGGAAAGGAAATGGTGCCGGCCAGCGCTTTGGTTCTTAGAGAGGTCTCCCAGGGAGCCCTGCCTCTCTAGCCTAAGCTCTGAAGTTAGTGTACGAATCTCCCTCCTATATGCCCTGGGGGCTCTTCAAACTTCTGCTTCTATGCTGTATCTCCTTGGGGTTGTTTGTTGTGCTGCCCCTTAAGGGTGGAAACTTGCTTCCTCTTGCCATTCTGGCTATCAGAGCTGAGCTCACTGATTTTTAAGGTTCCAGGTCTTAAGCTCCACCGATTGTTGGGCTCTTAAGGTTTTCAAAGACAAATGTTATGGGGATTTTTCTTCCTCATATGGGTACCCTGTACCTGGGGTGCCTGGCATAAGGTCTGGTTCTCTTTACTCTGTCCCTCCCACTTCTAGACAGACAGTGGGTCTCTTCGGCTCTTAACCATGTCTCTGCCCTTCTTACGCTCTTTACTGTGGCCTTTTCTTTACATTTAGCTGTGGAGAGTCTGCTCTGCTAGTCTTAGGGTCATTTTCTGTGTTATTTATACTGATGTTGAGTGCTACCTAGTTGTGTCCATGGGAGGAGGTGAACTTAGGAGCCTCCTACTCTGCCATCTTCCCTGGAAATCCCCAAACTAAGTTTGGGGGCTACTTAACAGTCTGCATGTATTTTTGGTGTCATCTTGGATTTTTTTTTTTTTTTTTGACCCATTGGCTATTTAGTAGCACCTTGTCTAGTCCATGTATTTGTGTTTTTTTCTTTTTTTTCTCCTTGTGATTGATTTTAAGTCATATTGTTGTAAGTGGAAAAGGTATGATTTCAATCTTCTTAAATTTATAGCGACTTGCTGTGTAACATGTCATCTGTTCTGGAGAGTGTTGCATGTGCACTTAAAAAGAATGTGTATTGTGCTGCTTTTGGATAGAATGCTCTTTATATATCTGTTAGGCCCATCTCATCTAATGTGTCATTCAAAGACACTGTGTCCTTACTGATTTTTTTTTTTTTTTTGCCTGGATGATCTATCCATTGGTATGAGTAGAGTATTAAAGTCCTCTACTAATACTATATTACTGTCAATTTTTTAATCTCAATATTAGCTGTATTTAGGTTGATACTGGGTGTATAGATATTTACAATATTGTTATATTCTCTTGTTGGAATGGACCACTTTATTTATTTACTTTTTGGCTTCCATTTGCATAAAATATCTTTTTCCACCTTTCCCTTTTAGTCTGTGTTTTAATGTCTGAAGTGAGTCTCTTATAGGGAGCACATAGATGGGTTTGTTCTTTTTTTAAAAAATGCATCCTCCCACCCTTTGTTTCCTAATTGAAGTTTTATGTCAACTATTGATAAGTATGTACTTCTTTCCATTTTGTTAACTGGTGTTTTTTGTTTTGTTTTGTTTTTTGTAGTTTTCTTTTTTTCCCCCCAATTTTATTTATTTATTTATTTATTTATTTTTTAAAATGATTTTTTATTATATTATGTTAGTCACCATACAGTACATCCCCAGTTTCCGATGTAAGGCTCGATGATTCATTAGTTGTGTATAACACCCAGTGCACCATGCAATACGTGCCCTCCTTACTACCCATCACTGGTCTATCCCATTCCCCCACCCCCCTCCCCTCTGAGGCCCTCAGTTTGTTTCTCATAGTCCATAGTTTTCTATTCTTTTTTTCTTGCTCTCTTTCCTTGCGATTGAGAACTTTCCATAGTGCTATGCTTAGCTTTCTTTCTCTTTATCCTATTATAAGCACTGGGTTGTGGTTACCATGAGTTTCATATATAACATTCTTTTCACTTAAATTCAAAAACATACTAAAAGAAATCCCTTTTTACTCCCCCTTCCACATGTATTTTATAAATATGTGTGTATATATATATTTATCATATTTTACATCTTTTTATTAATAATTTTCTTCTAATTATGATTTTTTTCTTTTCAACTTAAAGGAGTCCCTTTAACATTTTTGTAAGGCTGCTTTTTTGGTAGTGAACTCCTTTAACTTTTTTTGGGAAACTCTATCTCTCTTTCCATTTTGAATGATAATTATGTCGAGTATTCTTGGTGGTGTTTGGTTTTTTCTTTTCAGTACTTTGAGTAGGTCATGCCACACCCTGCTGGCCTGGAAAGATTCTGCTAAAAAATCAGCTCTACCATCTTGGGGTTTCCCATGTACATAACTTTCTGATTCTCTCTTGCTGCTCTTAAAATTCTCTATCATTATCCTTTGAAATTTTAATTATTTGTCATGGTGTGGACATCCTTTGATTCATCTTGCTTGGAAATCTCTACTCTTCCTGTATCTGGATACCCGTTTCCTTCCGTATGTTAAGGAATTTTTCAACTATTCCTTCAAATATGTTTTTGACCATTTTCTTTCTCTTCCTCTTCTGGGACCCCTCTAACGCAAATGTTTGTTCACTTGATGTTGTGCAAGACATACCTTAACCTAGTCTCATTTTTTAATACTTTTTTTTCGTGCTGTTCAGCTCGTGTGCTTTCCTTTACCTTGTTTTCCAGATGGCTGATTCATTCTTCTGCATCTGCTAAAATGTTGTTTCCCTTTAGTGTATTTTTCATTTTAGTTATTGTATTCTTCACTGATTGCTTCTTCTTAAATATTTTCTTTTTGTTCAAGTTCTCACTGAGTTCTTTCTTCAGTCCAGTGAGTAGCTTTATGATCATTACACGAAACTCTTTATCAAGCATATTACTTATCTCTGTTTCATTTAGTTTGTTTTCTGAGGTTTTGTCCTGTTTTTTTCATTTGGAGCATATTCCTCTGTCTCTCCATTTTGCATGACTTTTCTGTGTTTGTTTCCATGAATTAGTGGGAACAGCATCCTATCCTAAACTTGAAGTATTGGTATTATGGATGTTTGTTTTGTGTAGACTATGTGTGCCTGGTCACTTTGGTCGGTGTGGGCTGGGGCTGCCCCAGTGAGATAGCTGGAGCTGAAGTGGGTCTGGCTGGAGTCCCAGGGCTGTCCACACATGAGTGTGGCAGGATGTGTGAAGCTGAAGTGCATGCATGCCAGGGTGTCTCAAGGCTCTCTACACAGAGGGCACCCTGGCTGGGTTGTTGGAGGTAGGTGGGCTCTATGGCCAATTATTTCTAAAAGCCAGTTACAGAGGAAAGCAGTCTCTAGCCTGAGTCTACTAGTAAGATGGAATCTTGTATAATGTAAATGAACCACCGAAGTGACATTCTATTACTTTCTTAAGTTACAGGCTCTACCCACCTTCAAGGAGGAATAGGACACATAAAGGTATGAACACCAAGAGATGGGGATCATGAAAGTCATTTTAGAGTGTACATATCTCAATATACATGTGTTCCTTGAGAATGGGGGTGGAGAAAAGTTCTTAAACCTCTACTAGCATACTAATGGATGTGAATGAAGTCACCAAACATCTTCAGACCTTACTATTTTCGTTTGTAAAATTAAATTGTTAAAAGCATATCTCCACTTGGGCTTCAGGTAATCCAGAGACATACAATGTGCTTTAGAAGCTGAGGTGTTTTGTTTTGGGTGGTTTAAACTTTTTTTTTTTTTTTTTTTTAAAGATTTTATTTATTTATTTGACAGAGATAGAGACAGCCAGTGAGAGCGGGAACACAAGCAGGGGGAGTAGGAGAGGGAGAAGCAGGCTCATAGCAGAAGAGCCTGATGTGGGGCTCGATCCCATAACGCCGGGATCACGCCCTGAGCTGAAGGCAGACACTTAACCGCTGTGCCACCCAGGCACCCCTGGGTGGTTTAAACTTAATTCAACTTTTCCCACACTTGCTTGCCCAGGGAATATTTCGTAAATGAAATCCCTCTAACAGCCTGTGGAGTTAGTGTTCTGTAGCAACCCTTTTGGGTGCTCTAGCCAAGGGGATGCCCAAAATTCATTTCGTACGTAATAACTCTGTCATACTTTTACTAAACTTTTGTATTGCACTTCAGGATCTTTGCACTCCCTGTTTCCTTTACCTGGAAATTCTTTCTCCCGATCTTTGCTGAGCTAACTTTTTCTTACCAACTCATCTGTCCCTTTCTAACAGAATTCTTTTCTGAGCATCCTGAATCTCACTACTCTCTTTGGTCTGTTGTCCTATGTTCTTTTATCTAGTGCATTTATCACTGAACACACTGAACTAGAATTTTAGAGAAAGTGGGAAGGGATAGAGCTGTGCAGCTCTTTGGTATGTGGACTAATGCCGATCGGCAGATGTTTACTAGTGTATGACAAGGAAAAGTAGCTTGCTCCAGAACGTAAATCAACAAAATCACCAAATATGCTGTTTATTTCAGATGCCTTTTTTTTTCTTTTTTCTCTTTTAATTTTTTTGGTAGCAAGACTTTGTCTATAAAGGAGGTAGTGTGCTGATTTACTTTTCCCCATATAAATTCCTTGACATGTGGACTCTAATAAAAAATGTACTCAGAATAATCATTTTGAGTAACTCCAGGTTAGAAGAAGGGTTGACAGATCAAAGAGGTAAGAAGGAGTTGGAGTAAGACTAAATGGAAGCGAGGTGGCAGGTCAGAGGTCAATGGAAGGTGCTATGTTTAAGGGGAATAGAGACGGAGGTGAGAGGAACCTCAGGGCTTTCTTTTCAAACCTCATATTTACTCTGCCTTTAGATTTTATATAAGACCAATAAAGAAACAAAGTTACCACTTTTGGATGATTTTCTATATGGGGAAAATTCAGTATTCTGGTGAAGAGCTGTACCACATCTAATTCTTGTTAAAAATCTCCAATGCCCTGATTGCCAACTGGTTCAATTTTCATTGTGTAAAACAAAAAGGGACAACAATATGGCAGGTTTGGCTTTATTGAGTCCCCATGCAGGGGATAACAGAGAGGAAAACCCTTCTCTAAAATTCATGGAATTGGAGTGTGGGAATTCCCAAAGGTAGTCTGGAGTCCTCTCTGAGGACAGATTCCCAAGCCTTTACTCCACTGACACTGTTCTTTCATCTTTGGTGCTACAAAGTCTTGTTTTGAGGGAAGGTCATCCCTTCTGCAATGGATGAAATTAATGTTAATAGTTTTGTGGAGGTTGTGTAATTTAATGTTTTTAGTGATAAAAAATTAATGCAATTACTTGAAACATACAGGAAAATACAGGTAAAATATGAGTAAAAAACATATTTCCTTCTGATTTCATTAGCCTAAAATTATCTCAAGTATTCATGTATTTCCTTCCAGCTTTTTTCTGTGCACCCATATACTTTCTTTTTACACAGTTGGGATCACACTGAATATTTACACCTTTAAAGAAATACTAGGCATCAAAAATAAAAAAAAAAAGGCATCATGTCAAAAACACTTCCCTGTGTCCTTAGAATTCTTTGTAAACATCAATTTCATGTGGCTGAATGATATCCTGTCACAAGTATTGAGTAAATTTTATGATCATTCCAATATTTCTGAACTTTTACGTTGCTTTAGTTTTTTCCTCTATTATATACATATGAGTTGAGCAACATCTTTTGACTCGTCTTTGTATACATTTAGAAGGAACTGAATTCTGTTAAGCAGGTGTACGCAAATGTGGCATCATGTGTCACAGCCTTGTAGTCCTCTAATCTTTACTGTTCTTGTGTTCCTGTATCTTTCATCTTTGTGTGCTGGGAGCTATGGATTTATTGGTAGTACGGGCTTAGAACTTTCGTGACATGAGCACAGAGAAGGATCTGGTGTACTCTCAATAGGGAATTTTTATGTCTGCCTGGACACTGGCATTTCTCTGTCAACAGTGTCCAGCCAGTCTTTGACTTCTTTTGCTCTCATAGCCAATATCGGATAAAAAGGTGAGCATGAGAAGTTCCCTAATTTCAGTGGAAATTCAAGGGTATCTATAATTTCATGGCAAAAGCTGAAACCACTATCACTCATATTATCTTGGGTCATTAGGAAAAAAAATAACTTGTTTTCTGACCTAATATTATTTCTAAAGCCGTCACACAATCTCTTTGCAGCATGAATTGATAATAAGCTTTAAAATCTAAAAGGATGCACTTGCGAGTGGAATGATTAAAGGAGAGAGGGAAAAAATGAAATTGTCGAGGTCGGTAATTGGTGTCCTTGCTTTAAAACTAATGTTTCCTGTTATGGCTGTCCAGCTTTTCTTTTTCAACTTTCTGTTGTTTTATAAGGGTGTACATTCTTTGTCAAGTAGTCACGCCTTTTCTCGTACCCATCAGCAAACCAATGTAATATCATACTGAAAGAATGTAGAGGACTTATTTGATTGTAATCTGGATATATTATAGTGAAGAGAACAGTGGCACTTGACGAAAAAGACTTGGGGAACGTGAGTCCAGACTATACCATTGATCATGTATGAATGGATGACTCTCAGGAAGTCTCTTAACTATTTTAAAATTTCCGCATCAGTAAGATTGGGATCATCATGTCTTAATTACTTTGCATAGTTTTTATGAGTTAACATAGTTAAGTGTGATAGAAATATAAAGGATTAATATCAATATAATATTGTGACATTAGCAGGTGACCACTCAATGGATATATGAAGTTCTGTTTTTAAGCTGATCTTATACAGCAGCAAGTCAGGGAGTCAATTAAAGGGAAACCAGGTTTTATTTCTCACCAGCTGTAGGCTGGGTGGTTAGCACATAACACATTTCGTGGACTTACAACCTGGAGAAGCTGTGGTTCGAAGGGAATGTGTAAATTGCTCTGTAGAGACACCACAGCACAAGCTGTTGGCAGAGCTGGGGTTTGAGCTCAGAGCGGTCTGATTCTGAACATGCTTTTTAGACTAGGTAAGTATTTACAAACTTTTAAAAGGGGGAAAAAACCCCAAAGTAACAGGCCTTGATTTATATGTTTATTCTAATAGTTCTTAAATATGTATAAACACAAATTAGGTATATATCCTAATAATTATAGCTCTTACACAACCGCAAAGGCAAATCAGTTTACTAATTAAAAATAAAGCCACGGCCAATAAAATTCAAATTAATTACGTTAATTCAACATGAGGAGGGATGGTATTTTGCTGAACTTAACACTAGCGATGTGTGTGTGTCATGGATTCTTCGGATCCGGCATGTGTGCACCATCCACTGGGACATGATGACTCATTTGTCTCCACTTTCTATATTTGAACCACTGTTAAGTCTTCTTTTATAAAGAGCATTCTGTACATATCGTCTGGCCTGAATCCTTTGTCAATCAAGTCCACTTCTTTGCCATTTGTTAACAGTACTTAAAATATAACCTCTTAACGCAGTGCATTGTAAATAAAAAAAAAAAAGGGCACAAAAATTGCATGGCAGTGCTCAGTTATGAAGACTACATCCAGATAATCCCAACTATAATGACATGAAAATGTTCGTATTATTGTTGACATGTATTGTGTGGGACTCCTAGACCCCTGAAAACATGTATACCTACCTGCCTGATGTTGGCAGGTGTACCACACCTGTGGACCCTTTTTCAGGACACTGGGGCAGACTGCTTTGCTTATGAGCCCACAGGAAAGACAGGGTCTTAGAGGCAATGGACCAGGGGCTAGGAAAATAAATATTCACCGGTGGTAATGAGCTTAGAAATGACATGGGGCAGTATCCATTGAAAGAGTCAACAGTGATCCTACTCCAAACAGTCTATAATCTCTGCCAAAACTTAGCCCGGACACATACCCACAAGTCAGCAGTCTGGGCACCAGGTGTCTGAAATGGAAGCCTGCTCTGCAAACAGTGGCTTCTTTGCTGCACCTGCTGTTCTTTTCATCTCTTGTTGGTGAGAGCCAGTCCTTTGCCATGCTGGCCTGGGGACTTGCAGGTGATGATGATTGAAGACATCTGATGAGAGCTGAATGGGCGGTCAGAGAACCCATGTGTTCCAGCACCACTGGAGACTGAATTTTCAATATTTGATGTACCATTGTGGTAGTAGCTCCGTGATACAGAACACAATTCATGGGATTTCATTTCACTGGAATGCCTATCTTTTCATTAGTTTTGGTGGATTCACATGCCTTTTGGTAAATTGAAGATCTAGAACAGATAGTAATTGCAGACCAGTGCATTGAAGTAGCCTTTGCAGTTGTTATAGGCACACTGAGAGTAGTTTATGTTACCAGTAATAACTCACCGTGGTGGAAAGGAGCATGGCCATGAAAACATGATCTTTTCAAAACACGTGAAGATGGGTGATAGCCCTATGTGGGGTGAGAAGAGTAAGTGGGCAAGGAGAGTACTTGTTTTCATTCACTAACTTAAAAAATACTGTGATTCTATAATGGCTGAGCACCTGTGTTCATTACAGCAGATATAACAGTAAAGAAATTGACATAGTCTGGCTCTGAACTTGTGGAAGTTATATTCTGGGGTGTAGGATGGATATTAAATGAGAAAATAAAATGGCTATGGGTTTTAATAATTATAGAAGTCAAGGCCTTTTGTTGGGGAAAAGTTTGGTGTGTTGTAGGGATTGTGGCTTTTGCTTGGAAAGAGGCACATCATGAAGTTCCGGAGGCTGGCAGAGTCCATACTTTAAAAGGCCTCGGGGCAATTTTAAGGGATTTTAATTTTTTTCCAAGTGTAAGGATTCACGCCTAAAAAATGCTAAGCAGAGGTAGAACACATGGTTTAGATTTTATAGATCAGTGAGTGTTTTATGAAGAATGAATGGGAGGAGGTCACGGTGGAAGCAAGAACTCCAGAGAAGCTTCTCCAGGGAGAGAGGGTGGTGATTGAATAGTGGCTGTGAGGAGGGAGCAAGGTGAATGGATTTGAGATATAGTTAAATAGATAATTCGTGCAGATGAATTAAATAGAGTGGAGTAAAAGAAAGGAGGAATCAAGGATGACCACAGAGTTTTGGAATTATTAATTGTGTGGATGATAATATCACCTAGAGAGGGGGGAAAATAAATTTGAGACATGTTCTAGTTGCTATAGCTGCGTAATAGTTATGTGGAGATGAACAGTAAGAGGTGGGCTTTGTGAATCTCAAGTTCAAAGAAGTCTGTACTGGAGACATAAATTTAATGAGTTATCATGACATAAGTGATACCTGAAACCATAAAAATGATTGAGTTCAGCAAGAGAGAATGACATGAGCTCAGACCAAATCCTGAGGAATCTTAAAGTTTAGACATGGGTGGAGATGGAGGGGCCAGCACTGAGGACTGATACATTGTGCTCAGTGAGACAGAAGGTGCCTTTAATGAGAAGGTAGGAGCCTAGGACAGAGTTTTAAAGAGGTGGAGATAATTCTGTCAGATGTTGCTGAGAAACATTAGGGGATCGGAAAGATATCTACTGGATTGGGCAGGTGGTCTGTTGTTGGTGATTTTGGCACAAGAAGGATGCCTGTGGGAGTAGTGGAGGCAGAAGGCTGCCAGGTGGGAGTAGGTTGAAGAGTGAATTAAAGGTAAAAATGAAAAAGTACATGCAGACACCTCTACTGAGAAATGTTAAAGAGTAACATAAAAATGGGCTGGTAGCAGAGGACAGATTGGGAAACAAGCTGAAGTTTGTTTCTGTTACTGTTTGCCTGTCCTATGCATGTATGTTCATTTATTAAGATGAGAGGTGTTAGAACATGTTACAAATACAGATAGAAAAGATCCAACAGAGGAGAAATTCATGTCAGGGAGTGTCCTTTAGGGTACAGATGCTATGCCATTTAGAGGACAAGTAGAGAAAATGCCCATTGATAAGGGGATAGACATTTCTTTTAACAAGAAGTGAAAGATGGCTGTGGGTAGGAGTGTTGATTTGGTGGTTGAAAGATGAGTGTTTCTACATGAGTTTGTATCCCGTATGGAGTGTGCAGTGGGGACATCAGATGGGAGCTGGAGCACATACATTCTTGGAATCTGGAGATAAGAGGAGAAGGTTTGACTAGTCTTCTCGGAGATGGGGAAGAGAGGTTGAAAGGCACGTCTCTGAGTGTCGTTTTGACCTTCCATAAATCATGGAGGTTGCGTAATTTTGTTTCTCTGAAACTTTGAAATGTTTGAAGGCAGAGAAGTGGAGGGTTGTATTCAACAGAGTTTAGGCTTTTGTCTAGACAAGCGTGGAGAGGAACAGATGGCCAACAGAGTTGAGGTCAGGGGAATGATGAAAAAGAAAGAGGTGGAATCTAAGCTCTGCAGAGCAAGCTGTAGGGGAGCAAGTGAAGAGTAGATCAGTGGGTTGATAGCCCCCATGAGGTGGAAAAACCATGGCAGGGGTGAAGCAGTGTAAGTGAGCGCCCGGGGTAAGAGATGGTGGTTCGCACGTAGAGGTGGGAAACGCGACGGTTGGCGGCAGGAGGCTTGCTGCTGCTGCTGAGGCGTGGGTGTGAGGCGTGGCGTGAGAAGGCTGAAGCAGATTGAATGGAAAGGGCTTTGAGGTCCTGAGAGTCCAGGAGATGTTCATTGGTAATATTTTTAGCTTTTCTCAAACTATGTTCTCTGGTGTACAGGATATATGTAGAAGAGCTTTTTTATAAGGAGGGGTTTCCTGTTCAAATATGCTTGGTAAATGCCACATTCTTTTATATCCATCCTCTTCCTTAGGCATAGGTCGTAGTTGTATATAAAGACTCTAAGAAGTTCTGTTAGAAACTTGTTAAATTAATTTATTTTGGAACTTTTTTTTCCCAGACCACATCCTCATTTCTTATCTCTTGCTACACTTTCTTGACTATTCTCACCATTTTATTCTTCTAGACCAACACGGTCACATTTCAGTAATAATCTTGTGTGGACTTTCATTGAAATTGAATTAAATGTATAATTAAATTTTGGAATAATTGCCTTTTAAGTATTACTTAGTTTTATCACAAATGCCTTTCCATTTATTCAAGTACTTTTGAGTCTCTAGGTAAAGTTTTATGTTTTTTTTCTCCCAACATATGTCCTTTCTGAATGTTTCTTGTTAATATTATTCCTGGTTATCATATGTTGTGCTAATATGGTGATTATCTTTTTTCATTATGTGTCGTACCTTTTTATTGCTGGTATTTAAGGATGCTATTGATTTCTGTGTGTTTACTTTGTATCTCTTTATTACTGAACTCTTTTATTAGTGTTAATGGCATTTTGATTGATTCTCCAAGGCAGTCTTTCTAAATCTCAGAAAAGTGTAGACCAGTTTTTAAAGGAAAAAATATTTTGAACAACTTGTGATCACTCCAATTATTATTTTTTTTTTTTTAAAGATTTTATTTATTTGACAGAGATAGAGACAGCCAGCGAGAGAGGGAACACAAGCAGGGGGAGTGGGAGAGGAAGAAGCAGGCTCCCAGTGGAGAAGCCTGATGTGGGACTCGATCCCAGGACTCCGGGATCACGCCCTGAGCCGAAGGCAGACGCTTTAACCGCTGTGCCACCCAGGCGCCCCCACTCCAATTATTTTTAAAGATAATTAGAATAGTATTCATAGAATACAAAAACTAAGAATATGCTTCTTTTATGGTAGCTTGTAATTATATACCATGAAACCATAAACATTAAGTTAACGGTGCTCATTACATGTGGTTAATAACTTTTTGTTGAATTCAAACCATTGTGTGTGATGTGACTGTGTACTGATTGCTTCAGCCCAGGGTCATTGGATTCAGCATCAAGTATCATGAACTTTGGGAAGGCCGAGTTCAGTCCCTCATTCTGGTTTTCCCCATCACTACGAAGCATTCGTTCATGGCATCACTCGATGAAAATGCAAAACTTAGGCTCTACTTTGTTCTTATCAGAACTCAACAATTTATAAACAGTAATACTCAGGGACGGTTGCGATCAAATCCTGAGGCCATTCAAAATTATCATCTGTGACCTGCAGGCCAAATCCAGCTTTGCCTGTTCCTTTACTCTAGATTTTTTAAAAGTTACTTTTCAGGTGACTGGAGAGATAAAAATATAAAATCCCTGTTGACTAGTCCAGGATCCCTGTGAGTGTACTCATGAATCGAGGGTTCTAACAAAAGCAAATATGAGAAATGTTGCTTTTGAGAAACGTAGGTAAAACAAAAATAAAACAGCTTGTATATTTTATGCAAAAAAGTTATCAACTGCATCTTTTCAGTTTCAGTTGCTGTCTTTATTAGCTTACTGTCAGAACTTTCTGAATTGAATGACATTCAAGAAGAATAACCAACACTCAGTTCAAGGGTGCTGTACTTGGTTTGTGTCCTGAGCCAGCTAACACGTAGTGTAAAGTTTATACGGCCACTGAGGATGCAGGTGAATGGATCCACTCCCTAGCGTCTCCCTAGTGTGCCAGGGGAGCATGCCCAAACTGGGGTGATCAACACACCCACATGGAAGTTGAATTTTCCAAGTCGGAGAAGCTCAGAGCTGAGGGGTGCCTTCACATTCCTAGGCTGAAGGAGAGCTTACATCCACATTGAAGAGTCTGTCTCTACCCTCCAAGGCTTGTTCTACCACAGCCAGGTGGAGCTTTTCTGTTTCTTACTGTTTCGTCAGCTCTAGAGAAGGCCTGCCTATAGCTCATCAGGGAGCATCCATTTTTTTTCTTTAACTTGGGACACTACATGGCCTAGGGGTGATTGGCAGCTGTAAGTTTTAAACAACTTTCTGGCGAAAGTAGGTCTAAAGCTTTTTTGAAAATAAGTCTGGATGTCTTTTCTTATACACGCTTTCTGATTTAGTCAAGTTTTATGCTTCTGAATCAATGTGTCATCATCTGTTGCCTAGAAGACAGCTTGTCTTCAAAATTGTCATATTCATTTAAAAAGTCAAAGTATTCCTTATAATATTCATGCCTTCAAGTCTTTTATTAGATTTTCATTTGTGTTCCTGACTATGAAGATCTGTGTCTTTGCCTCATTCAATCTTTTGACATCTTCCTACCTCTTACATTTCTCTTTTAGATAACATGACCATGTTCTCCTTGTTCTCTCTTCTAGCAGAGAAACTTTTCATCCACTTGGATCCTTTTGATTTTCTGGGCCCTGTGACTTAGCTTTGGCCTTTTTGACGTTGTGAACAAACATGATACTTGCATTCTCAGGGCTGTGAAAAACACGGGACACAGTCACAGGATGTTTAGCACTGTTTACCAACTACTTCTTTTCTTTTGGGATACTTCTTCCCTCTCTTCCTTTTCATGCATATGCAATGTTCATGCATCTGATGGCTTCTTGTCATTTTCCTCTGTCGGCATTATCCTGTTTTGTGATGGCTTCCGTCTGCGGTTGCCACTCTTATTCACACCTGGCAAGGCCATGCTTCTGAAAGTGCCTTGGATACAGTTTTCCAGAAAGCACACTCTGACTTGAAGTATGGCATGCAGGGATTTTATTGGGCAGTGTCTCCGGATAGATATATGTCAAGAAATGAAGCAAGTGGGACTGGAAAAAGGAAGAAGTTGAAATGCTGTTTGGTCACAATAAACACCACAGCCAATCTTGGGGATGTTCTGGAGCTGGGGTGGCTTGGCGGTTGTCTTGCTTTGAGATAAAAGGATTGCCTCAATCCAGCAGAGATGTCATTTGATGCCATCTTGGGCAAGTCAAGGAAGGGGATGTGACTTTGGGCAAGGCAGCTCTCCTTAGCTGAGGGACATGCCTAAAGAGAGAATCCACTAAAAACTCTAAGAACTATCAGCTGCCAACGCTCTTGGACTCTGAGGGAATAAGAGCCTCAGTCTTGAGAAGAGATCTGGGCAATGTAGTCCCTACAGCCATTACCAGAAGTCTCTCTGTTGTCCTTCTGAGTATTTGCTTTTTTTTGCTATAACTTTTCCTGGCCGGCCGTTTCTGCCATAAATTGTTTTCACATTTATCTTTCCCTCCAGAATTACATCACTTACAACAAACTTGAATTGATTTGGCTTCGAGATGATACCAGAAACTCTAACTACTTCAAATGTTTATGATTGAGGAAATATAAAGCAAATTGCCCTCAAGATCTGAGTTAGATAACATTTGATTAACATGCCTAGGTTTACACGTAAGCCCTTTATTTGCTAAACAGGGCTTCTGTCATAGGACGTATCTTTTGAGTTTCTACTGCCACATGGCCAAGACCACAGTTAGTGTGGTGGGGACTGCCCAAAGCTGTGTCTATCAGGAGGGACCTTATTAGGGGCATTTTTGTCAATGATCTACCACGGGTACCATCTTGAGAGGATGGGGCAGACTTTTTCCATCTTTGTTCAAGGATCTGAAAATGCTATGTCTTTGAGCCAATCTGTATGACCCTGAGTCCCCTTCATTATTTTTTTCCCCTTATGTGAACAGGAAACCTGGTGATCCATCCTCATATTCTTTGGTGTCTGAGGTGGTTCAGCACGTGAGATACGTTTTCTTTGTTCTTACATGGAAAGCTGACTCAGCTTGATTTCCGATTTTCTGCCTAGCAAAGTGTAAGCCATCAGTGCGTGGGGAATGGAGGAGTGGATGAAGGACATGAGTGAGTGAAAGGAATTACTGATAGATGGTAGCACTTGTTTTTTAGTAAAGAACAAAGCTTTTGGTCTTGTCCCTTAGGCATGATCCCACTGGCTTAAAAATGTCAGTATCTTGATAATGGGAAGAGATAGAAAATAGGGAAGGAGGAAGGGAGATTAACTAGGGGAGGGTCATTGCATGACTGCAGGGAGCATCGTTCACATACGCTCTGAAGTTGTGTACTGTGAGTTGCCCGGGACCACGCCATAGACCCACTTTTAAGGTCCCTCTTCTTGCCCCCTAGTTCCTTCACATTCTTCCTTTCACTAAAGTCAACTGTGTGGAAGCTTTCCGAGCTGCATTTTTAGGGCATATGTCTACATACAGTGCTTCCTGGGTATTTTTCTGCTAAGCCCACGGAGGGAGAGGGAAACCATTTAAGGTTGTACATCCCGTCACAGACATGGCTGTAAGGCTTCTCCCAAAGCTCACTGGGGCTCAGAACATACAGATCCATCCCCAACAAAGGTCTCAACTTTTTGTTGCTGCATCCAAGCTAGATCTTTGGAAGACGGATCTAGCTCAGTGATTCGTGGCAGCTCCCCGTGGCGTGCTTGAATTCAGTGCTTTAAAAGTTACAATGAAAAACCGCGTATTAATGAAATACTAGTTTGACAACTGATGCCACAAGCAAACACAGTTGTAGATGCCAGTCATTGGCGATGGCTGTGCTGCACTTTAAAACTTTCAGAGCCTATGAATAAAGATGTAATTGTCTGCCTTTGTTGGCAGCGTTATTAACTTGGCTTGCCCCTTTAGCATCGCAATATCAAGGGTAGGTGGGGAAATCAAAAGAAAAACCTGTAAGGTTTAAACTTGCTGCAGTCTTTCTTCTGTAAACTAATAATTTTAATCAGATTCTTGGAAGTGACAATGCGAATAGAGATTACTTAAAACTCATAAATTATATAAATGCAATTTTTGAGACAGTCTATTTTAAATTGGCTTCTCCCCCCCTCCCCCCGATAGTTGATTTAATAAGATGTCACGTGCATGTTAGACAGCGCAGGGTCTGAAGCGGCTGGCAGAATTAAAATATGCAGTGTTATCTGACTCAGACAAGAGGAATTATTTCTAAATCTGCTGTGATGCATAAATATGCAGACCTACATCCTGGATCAGCCTACAAGGCTTGGGTTAGGGTCAGGAAGAGTCTCTTTCTGAGATGAATGGGTTTTCAAAAGTTTTCTGCTTTAATGCTTGTCCTCTTCTCTAACTAGGATGAGGAAATGCCAGGGTGACCTCAGCCTCTCTGGCACTTAGTTTTCTTCCCTGTAAAGTGAGGGGATTGGACTCCAGCGCCACAAAGATCCCACCTGATTTTGACATTCTGTGCTTCTAAGGTCTGTTCCAAGACAGTCGGGCGTTTGTGCCTCTTTAGACTTGGGGGCTCGGGAGCTACTCCTTATAATTCCTCACCACTCTACTGGTTCACCAAGGTGCTGACAGCTCCTAAGATCTAAGCCCTGGTAATGGAAAGGGGTCTCTGTGACGGAAGCCTTCTAGAGGGACACCTTTCAATTTCTGGACTTTGCACCCAACAAAATCCAGTGGTTGCTTTTTATTAGCATCTGTTGAACTCTGGACTTCCTTCTCCGGGACGTGGCTTTTCACTTATAAATTCCAGGACGGGGGTGATAGGGGTGATACGGAAGTGGTCTTCACCACATTCGGCACAAGTGGTTCCAAAATAAGTACCCGTTCTGTTCCTCCTTCCTGTGGTTGGTTCTTTCCTTCGTTCAGTAGATCTTCACGGACAGCCTACAGTGCATCGGGCATTGCTTTAGGATGTGGGGGAGGAGCATAAATCAAACTGATAAAAACCCTTACCTCTGTAGGGTCCATATTCCAGCAATTGGAAATAGGAAATAATAAATTACAAGATGGTATGCATTGGGGAGAAAAAATACAGCAGAGTCAGGCAGATGGGCAATTCTGGCTGTGGGAAGGGTGGTCCTCCCGGAGAAGATGGCAGTTGATGAGACTTGAAATGAGTGAGTGTCTGGGGGGGAGAGAGTTGCAGGCTACAGAAACAGCCAGTGCAAATGCCTCATGGCCGGAATGTTCTTGGCCTGAGCAAGGGGCAGCTGGGAGGCCAGTGTGGCTGGAGGGTGGTGAGAGGGGGAGGAGTAGGTGGGGTGAGCAAGATCCCCAGAGCCTTCTGCATCATTGTAAGGACTTCGGCTTTAGCTCCGGGGAAATTGGGACCACGGAGGAGTCTGAGCCAGAGAGTCCCATGATCTGACCTATTTACACAGGTTCCCTGTGGCTGCTCTGTTGCGAAGAGACTTTGAGCAGGGGAGGTGGCACAAGGGTGATAAGGGTAGAAGCAGCCAGGTTTACTTGGGGGGCTACTGGGAAAATGCGGGAGGAGAGGGTGGTATCTTGGGCCACAGTGGTGGCAGTGGAGATTCTGGGAGTGGTGATGTGTCATATATATTTGGGAGGTATAGCCAACAGCTTATTAATTTAGGGAGCCAATCCACAAATATTTGTTGAGAGGTCTTCAGTATGCCAGCTAGAGCTCCGGGCATGGAGATAGAGTGAACAAGGGAATCTCTAGGAGTGCTGTGAGGAAAACCTGAGTGGGTTTTGTTTTGGACTCTCAAGAGTGAGTGGGTGAGAACATGGGACTGTTTAGTTTGGTTACCGAAGAGGGAGCAGAGATCTGAACGAGGAGAGGACCCCACGTGAAAGTCTGGGGGTAGAGCGTTCCATTGCCAACAGGGCCTCAGATGTGAGGGTCCCAGGGCAGGTACAAGCTTGGCCTGTTTGAAGAAGGAAGGAGTCCAGTGGGGGTAGGTGCGTCCAAGGGGCAGGTGGTGAGCTAAAAGATAAAGTTGGAAGGGTAGGCAGAGCCGAATCAGTGGGGGGTTGGAGATCTGAAGAGGGAGTTGGAGTTCTGAGGGTCCTTGGGGCAGAGACACTGGACAGCTTGAGGGGAGAGAACAGGCATCCGGTGGTGGGCATTGGAAGCATGCTGCTGGAGCTGACTGCTAGCTGTCTCCAGCCCGTGTTTAGGAAGGCTTCCGTCCCGTCTGACCAGGGAGAGGAAGCAGCAGCTACGGATAAGTCACAGCTGGGTGGGCTGGGTTCCTGTGACCCGTTCTGAACGTAAGTGCTCTCTCCCTGCTTAGAGCCTGTGAGAGTTCAGGGCAGGTGTTCTCCCCCCCGGGGAGCCTGGAGGGGGAACAGTCAGTACTGTATACTGTCAGGTTAGCCTACGAGTAGCAGAAGGTCCAGAATTAACTACCCGGAGTCCTGCACAGTGAGGGGTAGGAATCCATCAGCCGTGCTCTCAGTTGTTTCCACCACGTTCAGGAGCCTCCTGCCACAGTCTCCATCAGTCAAAAACAGAGGCAGTTGGAGAAATTGTCAGGCCTGGGAAGCTCTACCTAAAACATAATTGTTAGGCAAAATTGCTTTTCTTTGTATATGTGTCCATGTTTACAATAGTCTCCGTCAGGCTGCAGGGTGCCTTACTTGTGTGAATGTGTCTCTCTGATGAACTGGATTCTCGGTCAAAATCAATTCCTGTTTATATGAAATCTAAACAATAGGAGTAACAACAGCAACAGAAGACTTGGTATTTTTTTCCATTAACTATTTTGTAGGTTCTTCCTATGTATCTTTCAAAATATGATTGCTTTTCCAGATTTCAAAAGTAGTACATTTTTATTGCAGAGAAATTGAAATGTAGAAAAATCTCGAAAGACCGAATAAAACCATCTGTAATCCTTTCACCTAGAGATCAACCACAGTTAACATTTTGATATGGACTCTTCCAATTTCTGCCTTTCTCTTTCTGTATCTCTCTTTTTCATGTGAATACTTTATAAAAAAGAAAGGTAGTACCATATTGTGTTTACTATATGTTCAAATGCTTTTCCATTTAATATAAGCCCTAAATATTTTAAAACCATAATTTTATGGTTCAGGTGTGCAACATTACAATTCAGTATCTGTATACACTACAAAGTGATCACTCCCCAAGGTCTAGGTACCATATGTCATCCTACAATTGACTGCTTTCACCGCACCCCCTCCTGCCCTCCACCAATGTCTCCCCCTCTGGGAACCACCAATCTGTTCTCTGTATCTATGAATTCATTTTTGTTTACTTTTGCTTGTTAACTTGTTTTTAGATTCCATGTATAAGTCAAATCATCATGCAGTATTTCTCTGACTTATTTCCCTTAGTATGATACCCTTGAGGTCCATCCATGTTGTCACAAATGGCAAGATCTCATACTTTTAAATGGCTGGACAGTATTCCAGTGTGTGTGTGTGTGTGTGTGTGTGTGTGTGTGTGTGTGTGAGAGAGATGCACATGCCATCTTTCCCCATTCATCCATCGATGGACATTTAGGTTGTTTCCATATCTTGGCTATTGTAAATAATGCTGCAAGGGACAAAGAGGTGCAGATATCTTACTGACTTCGGGTCTTCATATTTGGATAAATACCCAGTAGTGAAATAGCTGGATATGTGGTAATTCAGAGTCTCCATAGCGTTTTCTATAGTTGTAACACCAGTTTACAAACCCACCAATGGTGTATGAGGGTTGCCTTTTCTCCACATCCTTTCCAACTTTTGTTATTTCTTCTCTTTTTTGATAATAGCTATTCTAACAGGTGTGAGGCAATATCTCCTTGTGGTTTTGATTTGTAGTTCCCTAATAGTGGTACTGAACATCTTTTCGTGTGCCTGTTGCCCATCTGTGCCTTCTTTGGAAAAAATGTCTATTTAGATGCTCTGCCTATTTTTAACTCAGGTTGTTTGTTTTGTCGTTGTGGAGCTGTATGAGTTCTTCGTGTGTATTTTGGATATTAGTTCCTTATCAGATGTGTGATTTGCAAACATCTCCTCCCATTTGGTATGCTGGTTTTCCATTCTGATGACAGTTTACTTTGTGCAGAAGATTGTGAGTCTGTGTGTGTCTGTATGTATTAGGGGAAACAGCTCTCCCTGTCTTGAAGGGAATATTCTGGTGTGGGAGGTAATGTGGGTTCAGAAGCACAATCTCTCTTGGCCTCTAAAGCCAGATGCTTAGGAGGCCTCCCCTTGTGTGCTCCACGCCCACCGGCTGTGTCAGGCCAGGTCGTGGCTGCAGGGCGGGGTGGGCAGGGCTGGGGGCATCCGACCAGCCTGGTTGTGGCACCGATGCTTCGTGGTCATCACAGGGCACCACGGGCTCACTGCACTTGCTCGTGGCACATCTGTGTGTTGTGACCAGGGCACGAAGCACACTCACTGGCATTTGCAGGCATTTTTGGTGTCTGACAGCTCCTTCACCAGTAAGTTAGAATGAGATTGCAAAAAATTGTGCCTGCCGCCCTCCTGTCTTCCTTGGAAAAAGTCACGGCAAATTCTTGCCTCTCTTGCAGCAACTTTATGATTAGTAAGTGGGTCTCTCACGTATGGTCTAAGTACTTTTCAAACCATTAATTTTACCGTGGAACTCAGGGCAGCAGGGTCTGCACCCAAACCCTTGAGAGCAGGTTCTTTGTTCCCTATAGTTTTATGGTTCCTGTGGACTTAATCTTGTTGATTTTCAAAAGCAGGCATTTGAGGGGGACTCATCTTTCTGGTGCCAGACCCATATATTGGGGTGTGTGATGGGGCACAGTCCCTTCTCGTTTTGGGAAGGGAAAGTTTCATATTTTGGGGATCCCTTCCCAATTGTGGGTCATTGTGCCTGGGGTGAGTTCCCGGGCAAGACTCTTTACCTCTCATACTTATTTCACGTCTTTATCTTTTGTTGTGGACACCTGTTCATCCAGTTCTCAGGTATTTTTCAGAAGAAAATGATTTCCATATGGAGCTGTGAATTTGTCGTGTCCATGGGTGGAGGTGAGTTCCGAGTCTTCCTGTGGGGCCATCTCGAACCCCTCCCCTCCACAAGGACTTAATTTTAAATGGCTTCTTGCGTTGTATCTTCTATGTTCTATAATTCTTTCAACTTCAGTATTTTTTAAACAACTGTTGTGACTTTGTATACACATTTTTAGAAGTATCTCTATTTTTTCATAGAACATAAGAATGTCTAAAGAAAGTAGATTTTTCTGTTTAAGGTTTTTGTAAAATATTGCTAAATTGTTCTCAAAAACAGTTTGTTCATTACTCATAGTTGACATAAGTACTTTTACTCTAGTCAGGTCATCTTTACTGATATTACACCTTTGAGTCTTTCTAACTTGATAGGTTAAACCGGTGACAGCTCACTGTTGTTTTAATTTATATTATTCTGATTAGAAATATGTTAAATATTTTTTGTTTGCATAGTAATATGTGCATTTTTTTCTCTCGTGACTTGCAAATTCATGCCCATTGCTCATATTTTTGTATATTCATCTTTATCTTTTTAATTTTTATGGCATAAGAATATGTCATCTTTCAAGTATGTCATTTGCCTTTTAATGTTATTTATGGTATTCTTGGATTGATAGATTTTTTTGATTGACATCAAATCTTTTAAATCTTTATCATCATCGCTTCTTTCTTTGCTTTTATGATTAGAAAGGAATCTTTAATTTCGGTGCTATTTTGCAGCTTAATTTTAAACAATTACTCATATACCTTTTCTTGTGGTGTGGGATAGGAGTGTACCATTATAATTTGTCCCTCAAATGTCTTTTATCATATGAAAAAATAGCTTATGTTACTATTTTTTGTAGTTTCACATTATATTTTTAATATCAGGCTATATAAGTTTTTAGCTTAAATTTTTCTTCCTCTCTCTTGATTCTTTCTTAATTTTGAAAGTTGTTCGACTCTTCTTCCTTATTGATTTTTTTTCAGAACATGTTTCTAACGTTGCTAATAATTGCAATTCCAATGAAAATGCATCCTTGAAATTTATTACATTTAGAAGTACTTTTGAGAGCACTGAAGACTTTATAGGAATACAGTATTTCTCTTTTGCAAGCCAATTTCCATATCCCTTAAAAGAGTTTTTAAGTTTATTTTCCGGTTATAAATTTATTACTGTATTAAACATATGGCTCACTATTAAGAATAAAACTTCTGTTATCTTTTCTAATTTATTGTTGGTCCTATTTAGGGGGAATATTGATCTGTGGTTTTATTTTTTTACTGGTTTCATCCTGAGTAGAGGGAATATCAAGGGGTAGATTGCTTAAATGGGCCCAGTTAGGAGCAGTGGCTTAGGGACGCCTCTCATAAGAGGAAACACCTGGACAAATATCATTTCTCCTTTATCCTCTGTTCCTCATACAGCAAGCTCAGCATCCTTCTGGGCACAGCACAGAAACTCAGTAAACACCGTTTGTAGGAAGTCCTTGTCAGTTATTCAAATAATCTGTTTTGACTTCTGCCGATAGTGAGATTAGGAAAGGAGGGGTTGAGGGAAAGGTTGATTTCTACTCTGTACATTTTGGAATGCTGTATTGTCTAGGTCAATATATCACTAACCCCTAACATTTGCTGAGGACTGTCCCCTGTCTAGGCATTGGGCCAAAGCACTAAGCGTGCACGAATGCATTTAATCCCCACAGCAGGCCTAGGGAATAGGTACTTCTTCATCTCCATGTTGAGGACAGGAATGCTGCTGTGCAAGAGGAGCAGTCATTTATTTGCCCAGGTCACAGCTGTCACAGCAGGTAGAGCCAGGTGTTGAAGCCCAGCAGTGTATTTCCATAGCCTTTGCCCTTGCATGCTGAGCTGAGTTACACGGATTCCTGGGTACTCCCTCCGGAACATCCCTTCCAGTGAATGACATGACCATCACATTAGCCATGGCAAATGACCTGATACTGGCAAATAATATGACCTTACTTGCTCCTTTCCAAAAGCCAACCTTTTTATGGTTGGGATGCATGCCTAAAGATGCAGCGTAGCAGAAGAATTTTTCCTCGGCGGCGACGAGGTTGGGGTCCACATTCAGCTCTTCACCTGACTCCCTGCGTGGCCTGTTAGTCACCTGCCCCTTCTTTCTTCAGGGTCAGCCTCTACATAAAGGCACGATGGATTACGTAAGCTTTAGGGAACTTTTTTGGTAACTGGAACAACCTGTGATAATGATAGAACATTCTGGGAGGCCTGCCTTTCAAATGGACATTCATTTGAGACCAGCTGTATTTTCATGCTGAGCAGGAAGTTTAATTTTTTAATAAATCAATTACTTGAGCAAGCTTTTCTCTCCATTAACTTTCATTTCATTCTCTGTTTAAGTTGAAAGCAAATGCTCCTCTGAAACATAAAAATGCACACCGATTGAAAACTTCAATATTGGTTAGTTCCTAGAATCACTGAATTTTAGAACAAGAAAGGATATTAGAAATTGCCCAGCACAGAGAAGGAAACTGAAACCCAGGGATGCTGAATCACTTCCTGAGATCACACAGTAACTAGTTGGCAGAAATGTGATTCAAGACCATGTTGGGCTTCTAGCTGCAGCCTATATTAGGTCAGTGATTTCCCTGGTAAAAATATTTGAGTAGCAAAGACCTGAAAAACTCAAATTTCAGGGGAAAAGGATGAGAAAAGGGATTTGTGGTTTTCATTTCACAGTGTGAAGGCTTTATTTTTTAATTTTTTCTTAAAGATTTTATTTATTTATTTGACAGAGGGAGAGACAGCGAGAGAGGGAACACAAGCAGGGGGAGTGGGAGAGGAAGAAGAGGACCCTTGGATCACACCTTGAGCCGAAGGCAGATGCCCAATGACTGAGCCACCCAGGCGCCCCTGAAGGCTTTTAAAAATAAAGGACAAGTAACAAATTTACAGTGTATATGACTGAGTATATCCTTAATATATTAAGAACTTTGTCAAATCATTAATAAAATCGAGAAGCTTAATTTTTTTAATTGGCAAGACAAAACCCATATGAAAATATTTCATAAAAGAAATATGAATGGCCCATTAAAATTGTTGATCTTGTCTGATAATTAAGTACATAAAAATTAAAACAATTAGCTGTCATTTTACAATCCATAAAATAAATCAAGATTAAGGTGAAAGGGGCGCCTGGGTGGCTCAGCTGTTAAGCGTCTGCCTTTGGCTCAGGTCATGATCCCAGCGTCCTGGGATCGAGCCCCGCATCGGGCTCCCTGCTCCCTCCCCTGCTTGTGTTACCTCTCTTGCTGCTGCCTCTGTCAAAAAAAATTAATAAAATCTCAAAAAAAAAAAAAAATGAAGGTGAAGATAGCTTGGGCAGGGAAATGGCCATCCTCACAGATTTCCTTTTGGGAAGTGGGAACTACCTTTTAGCATAGCAGTTTCACAGTGTTCATCAAACGTCTTAAAAATTTGCATTTCTTCTTATTTGCAAATTTTATTCTGGGAATTTAGGATGTGATTATGCATAAGTATGTCAATATATGGATGTTTACCCACCTGTTGTTTAAAATAAAGATTTAAACAAAACAGTGATAAGAACCTGGTTACATTTCATTAGTGCATATCCATAGAATAAACCTGAAAATCATAATATAGAAAATAAGCAATAAAAGAGAACTACTTGATGTATTATTCTATGTACGCAAAGCAAGCTGTAAATGAGGTGTTAAATGAAATCCCTCTTTTGAAAATTTTATCAACATTTGAAAATTTCATGCCCAAATTTTTAGACTATGAATGATTTAAAAATTTTTACCTATCTACATTTCTTTTTCTGTAATAACCAAAAGTTATTCTATTATCCAGGAAAAGTTGAGTACTTGAATTATTTTCAAAGAACTTTAAATGGTTTAAAGAAACTATATTTTCTTATGCCTTCCCTTAAATTCAGAAACTGTGTTGATTAAAACCTATTTCAGTTGTTTGCCTTCTTCCAGGCAAAGGAGATATAGTTTGAGCTCAAAATCTAAGCTATGGAAGATCCCAGACTCTAAGCAGTGTCACTGTGTACAAGACCAAGTCCTCTGTTTAAGGAGATTTTATCGCTTACCGCGGACATAGCTCCCGTAAGATGTAACTGACAAACTCATAGGTAGAGGGGCAGTTGTATGGGCATGGGTCTATGGGTGTCACGTGAAGCAAATTTGGACAGGCTTCTTTCTGGTTTAGGCTTAGAGATTTATAAGTTCATTATAAAAATTTTCTAAAGAAATCGAATACAATTTGATTTACTTCATCTAAAAATGTATTATCTTTATATGTTCCTATCTTCTGTTACAATAAAATAGTTTGGGGTCTGACAGTCATCTTCGGAAATGAAAACATGATTTAATGAAGTGGTGTTTTCCAGGCTTTAAGTGAAGCAAATGTTTGGATTAGCGTGTTTAAATTAAATTGTTGTTTTCTTTGGCTTTTATTAGCAAGCACACTCCGTGTCATTTCTTGTTTAACTGCACTGCATGTTGAGATTGGTTTTAGAAGCAGGGTGGTAGACGTCTCGGCATTTTATCCTGCTTTCGTGCTGACGCTTAGGCCGCTAATCGCCGAAACAGTAATGGTGATAGTGTGTTTATCCTGCACCAGTAAAGCAAGGTGATGTCCCAGATCGTAGTGGGAGCTTTACTTTTTCTTCGGCCACAGTGCCCAGTGCATCTTCTGTTGGTTTTGGTGGCGATGTAATTAACTCAGATGCAGCAGTGGAGTATTTGTATACATAAGGCTTTAAAGCTTTAGACCATCTTACGGAAATGTGACATCGAGTTTTCATGTGGGTGCTGGGTCTTGTGCGAGCATCAGAGGGACTGTGAGCCATGGGCTTCAAACCGTCTGGTAGGACCTATCCCCCACCCCCCCCCCCCCCCCCCGCCTTACCCCACTTCACTGTCGTGGCATCTTTCTGGTTTTGTGATGAGTTCCAGAATGAGATTCATGGTTTCTCTGCAAGGAGAAAATTAAATTTCATTGAAGATGGAGCCACAGCTGCTTTGGAAGGGCCATGGCTAGACAGTCCCCGTTTTATCTGGTCTCCTCTGCGTGAGTCCTGTTGACCATTGCATCCCCAGCACCTAATGCTTTGTTAGGCACATGATGAACTGTGAAACTCTGCTCGGCTTTCAGGGCTCAGCCCATATGCTCCCCGTCTCCATGGTAGAACAAGATTTCCCTTGTCTCTATTGCGGTAACTTTCTACATATACCTCTTCTTATGTACTTTTCACCTTGCACGGCAGTTAATTTTTCCTCACTCTCGATCTCCACATATATTCTGCCAGTTTCTGAACTTAAGGGCACAGACCAAATTTTACCCAAAATTTTATCTGCAGTGCCTACCCCATAGTCCAACAATACTTAGTGACTATTTGCTACTTCTGCTGAGTGGCACTTTGGGGATTTCTCCGTCAGCTTTGGGTGCTGCATTCTGAACCTTTCCAGGAGAGTTCCACAAACGCACACCTTCGCACCTGCCCCTCAGAGGACTCTTGCCTGTTCTCTTGGTTTTTAGTCCTGATGATACTAAAGGGCATCCCAATGAGAAATTCTTAAGGAGTTTGACGTGATATTTTATTTCACCGTAATAGGATTGCAGAATCCTATTATGTACCAAATAATGGAGCAGATGTAGGGAAGTGTAAAATACAAAAGAAGAAAAATGGGTATTTTACCAACTCAGAAATTAAGAGCTTTTTGCTTTCTGATATACACCAGGGTCTAAAAGTGATTAACATGATATGGCTAGCTTTCCACACTCTCCAGGTCAGTGGTCATCTGTTCTTTGCCCTGTGAGACCCAGGACAGTATGAGGATGAATAAATAGGTCTTTTTTCCACTAGTGCTTCTACCCTTGCTGCCACTGGAATTAAACGGAGTAGCCTATTGCTGGATCAGAGGTTGAATCTCTGTTTCTAAATTAAAAAAAAAAAAAATTGGTTCATCTTCTGACACCTTCAAGAATTTATCTGTATGGGCCCAGCAGGCCAGCTAGACTGAAGAGTGTTTTATGAGAGTAAACCACATAGGGTTGGGCACATGAACTAGGTGAATAGGACCTTCGTGTCCTTCTGCTTCTGCTGTGAAGGCCGTGTTCTCACCGTTCATTTCCTCGAGCCATCTCTGTATGTACCTCGCCTCGTGCACTGTGGCTCTGGACTCGTACAGCTCTGGGTTTGAATTTCGATTCTCTTTCTTCATAGCTTTGGAAGTTTAAGCAAATCACTTAACCTCTTTGAATCTCAGTTGTCCCTTTTGTGATATTAATTTATGTGTCAACTTCACTGGGCTAAGGGATGTCTATATAATTAATCAAACAGTATTTCTGGATGTGTCTGTTTGAGCGTTGGAATCAGTAGGCTGAGTAACAAAGATCACCCCTACCAATGTGAGTGGGCATTATCTAATCTGTTGGGGCTGGAACAGAACGAACAGATAGAGGAAGGGTGAATTCTGTCTTTTCTTGAGTTGGGATGTCCATCTTCTGCTGTTGGACATTGGAGCACCAGGTTCTTGGGACTATTGGGACCCTAGGACGTATGCCAGTGGGCCCCCCTCCCCTGGTTCCCTGGCTTACAGCCTCTGACTGGGAGTTACGCTGTTGGCTCTCCTGGTTCTCTGGCTTTCGGGGCTCAGACTGACTTACACCACTGTTTCCTGTCTCTCTAGCTTGCAGGTGGCCGATTGTGGGACTTCTTGGCCTTCATAATGGTGTGAGCCAATTCCTATAATAAATCTCTTCTGATATCTGTATATCTTACTGGTTCTGTTTCTCTGGAGAAACCTGGCTAATACGCCTTTTGTATAATGGAAATGGTAATATTTATCTCATAGAAATTTATGAGGATTGAATTATATAATGTTAAAGCCTTGGGAATTGTAAGTACTGAAAACTGTTAGCTGTTATTCTTAACTAATAACTTAGATTTAGTTCCTTACGAATATGTGGTTTGGTTATACCATCATATGGGGAGTGGTCTTTGCATGCATTTTTTTTTTAATATATTTCAACCTAGTTCTTGCCATACTTGCTTACATCTGGTAAAATGTTACATTATTGATTGCAGAATTCTGTTATGTACCAAATAATGGACCAGATGTAGGGAAGTGTAAAATAGAAAAGAAGAAAATTCTTTTTTTTTTTTTTTTTTAAGATTTTATTTATTTATTTGACAGAGATAGAGACAGCCAGCGAGAGAGGGAACACAAGTAGGGGGAGTGGGAGAGGAAGAAGCAGGCTCATAGCAGAAGAGCCTGATGTGGGGCTCGATCCCATAACGCCGGGATCACGCCCTGAGCTGAAGGCAGACGCTTAACCGCTGTGCCACCCAGGCGCCCCGGAAAGAAGAAAATTCTTGAATTATCTAGGACCAATTCTGTTGTCTTTACTAAAAGTGGTTCAGTTTGTGGACCTCTGATCTTTGAGATTGTTAATGTGTAAAATACACAGCAGATTTTGAATTAGTGTGGAAAAGTAGAACATCTTAGTAATTTTTTATGTTCCATTTTGGGATGACATTTTGGACAAAATGAGTTAAAAAGAAATAATTAAAATTAATTTTACGCTTTTCACTCTGTAAAAAGTGGTTACTAAAAAATTAAAATTACGTAGGTGTCTCAGTTTGAGGTTCACACATATTTCCATTGGCTAGTGCTGGTCCAGGATGGGGAGAAGACCAGGAGCTTCCCTTCACCCTTAGATCTAAGCTTCAATCCAGTTACTAATCCATACCTTTGATCCCTTTGGGCCAATGCTCCTTCTCTGTTTTATTAAGCTAGTTGAAAACCACACGGTAGAAAGAGCGAACTTTAGACTCTTTGTTTGAAGGACTGTATTCCTACATCAGCGTGTGTACTGCAGTTCACTTCTGGCACTGACCACTTGGAGTAAGCAGACCCGACAAGTTAAAGGGTACAATGCGCAACAGAATGCCCTCACTTCAGACTAACTGGCTACCGATCTGGGGGGTTCTTCTGGTCTTCCTCAGGTTCTGTAATTCACTAAACCAGGTCACAGTGCTCAGGAAAGTTCTGTAATGATGCTACAGTTTTATTATAAAGGATGCAAATCAGGAGCAGCCAAATGAAGGGACGTGGAGAGGGTGAGGTCTGGGAGGGTCCCAAACCCTTCCTTGTCACCTTCCAGCGGTGTCAGAGTATGTCACCCTTCTAGCACATCAGTATGTTCACCAACCAGGAAGGTCCCCTGAACTTTGGTGTCTAGAATTTTTAATGGGATTTTATGATTTCATTATTGGTTATGTGATTGAAGTCGATCTGCAGCCCCCCTTCTCTCCCTGGAGGTCAGGCTGGCTCAGGGTTCCAACTCTCTAATCGCATGGTTCGTCTTTTGGGTGACCAGTTACCTAGGGGCCCACCAAGAGTCACTTCATCAGCGTGAACTCAGGAGTGATACAGGCTTATGAATAACAAAGGCACTTCTTGGGAAACTCCAAGAATCTTAGACGCTCTGTGCCAGGAACTAGGACAAGGACCAGACAAATTATTATATAGCAGACTGAAAAGTTCAATGTGGAAGAGCCAAGAGACAGATTTATAGGTATATCAAGTAGCCAGGCATTGTTCTAGAAACTTAAAATATAGCATGAACATCGAACATCCCTGCCTTCTTGGAACTTACCTTCTAGCTGGGGGATACAGACAGTACATTAAAAGCCTAATAAATCAGTTATGGAGGATATTATCAAGTGGTGCTACGGGAGAAGCCGAAGTACAGTAGGGATCGCCAGTGCTGATGTGGTGAGAGTGGCAGTGATGGGTTGTCGTTTGTAGTATGTGGTCAAATAAGGTCTTGTAAGAGAATGATATTGAAGACAAGACTCAGAGGAGGTCGGGGGTAGATGTTAGCTCTGCACAAATCTTGAAGGAGAATGTTCAAGACCAAGGTAATAGCCAGTGCAAAGGCCTGAATGCAGAAGTGTTCTGGTAGGATCAGGAAACAGCCAGAGGGACAGTGTGAACAGAGCAACAAGAGCAAGTGAAGATAGGAGAGGAGAAAAGTAGAGGGAGCAAGGGGCCAGGTCCCGTAGGGCCTCCTATGCTGTCGTGCAGACTCTGGATTTTCTTTTGAATGAACTCTCTCATTGGAGAATTTTGAGCAGAGGAACAACATAAACTGACTTTTAAAGAGATTCATTCAGGCTTTGTGCTAAAAATGGAATATAGCGAGCAAGAATAGAAGGGAGACCTACTGTGAGCAATTGTCATTATCCAGGCAGGAGATCATGCTGGGTCAGAGCAAGGTGATAGCAGAGGAAGTGGTGAGAATAGTCAGATTCTGGTAGGATTAATAGAATTTCCTCAGAATTTGGGCGGTGAGGCATTGAGTGGTCCAAGATGAGACAGACAGGGAACTGGATGTTTTGTGTGCCATGGTAGGGAGTTTAGGTTTTATCCTAAGTGCACCGGGAAGCCAGTCAAGAGTGTAAGCAAAGGAGTTCCTGAATTAGGTTAGTATTTTACAAACATTGCTCTCAAGGGTCTGTGGAAGAAGGGGGGAAAAGGAAAGGAGGGGAGGCTGCTGGGGTCAGGGATGGCATTTAAACTCCTTGTAGGCATTAAGCACTCCTATCTTAGAGGACCCATCCCATTCATATTAAACATATTAAAACACACCCACATCTATTAAATGCCAATTTTTGCTGTAAATAATTCTAAGGAGTTTACTAATTTTGCTTTTGAAATCATTTGGCCTGAGTTATACATCTGATTCATGAGTGACTGATTTCTCAGCGGTCTTTATGCATACTCACGATAAGTAAAATAATCTAACCCGTGAATGGTTGTTAGGTTAAAGATATTTTGTAAATGCAGAAATTAACAATTTGTGAAGTTGGTGTAATAGTACATTTTGCAGACAAATTAATTCATTAATGATTGTGCTTAAAGAGAAAAAGCTATACATAACTTTTTTTTTTTTTTAAACAGGACTGAGAGTTTTTTGTTTTTTGTTTTTTGTTTTTAATAGGCTCCTAAAAAGCTTATAGGCTCATAAGCCTAATGGATTAAATGACCCTGGATGCCGGGAGAGTTAGTTAGGAAGCTGTTTCATTAGAGAGGAACCTTTCAAAAGGATCTGGTTCCCACGGGCTTGATGAAGGCAGGATTTTAGGGAAGTCCAAGTATATATAGCGTCCCAGGCTTTGTTTTATAATTTGTTTTTCAGAAGTCACCTTGTCTTCCTTGGACACACCGATCTTGGATTTGCTACAATGAGCCAGTGATTTTGCTACTTGACTCAATTTGCTATAATATGATCTGTTCATTTCACTGTGGAGGTATTTTCCACCCTGATTCCGTGAGGATGCCTAGAGAATTATTAAGGGGCTTAAAAAAAAAAACACAGAACATTGATTTTGTTTTTACCATCCTTGATAATGGATTGCCTTTTTATTTTCCTGGTAAGCTGGCATTGGATTGCCTGTATTGAATTCAAAGAGAAATCTCGTCTTAGCTATATTATATAGGGCTAGATGTTAACTGTGGAGTAAATAATTCTAGGGGGACACTGCTTGTTTTAACTCTGAATTCACTTGAAGTTATTATGAAACAGGGCAAAAGGTTTTGCAGTGAATCTTAAGTGTTTTTTTCCCCATTCAACTGAGTAAGTGGTTGTGTGATTAAATGTTCTGATATCGTGTGGTACAGAAGAAAGAGAAACTATCAGTTAAAAAAAATCAAACTAGCAGTCTTTAAAGATCAAGTATCTTTCCCTTATTGTCAGAATGCTCTGGCTAGGACCATTTATAAATGCTTTATCCCTTTGTAGGGGAACTCATTCATGTCTGCCCTAGGTGCCCTTAATTCATTTCTAATTTTGAATATTACAATTTATCTGATTTGTAGCCTTTTTCCTGAGTGGGATTTCTAGTTCTACTTTTAAATGAATATAGTTCATCAAATTTGATTGTTCTCTTGTGCTCATTTGCTCTGGAGCCCTGGCTAGTAATCAAACAAAAGGCTTTTCTGGCTGGATACCACACTGACAAATGATGACACCGTTCCCCCCTTTCCCTTCCTTCGAGCTTCCAATTTCTTCTTAAAGACGTTATTTCTCCCAGTTCTCTGTACACGGTTTTCATTGCTGTGATAGAAAACCTTGACCGACAGCACTGGGATCGCATTCCTGGGCAGCATGGGCTCTCCTCACATATTGCATTGACAGCCCTCCATAACAAGTGTCTTCCTTTCTTCTGTATTACTGGAGCCACTAATGTGATTTTATTTTTTTGCATTTGTTTTTATTATGTCATGAAATGGTACAACATGAAATAGTAGAAGAAATACAGGGTGTGGATTTAGAATTTTCAATTAGCAGCTTTTCCCTCCTCTCGGTACTTTGGGCCAATTTACTTCTCTTCCTGTGTATCACCTTACTGCTCTGTAAAATGACAGTTGCTGTCATTCAGTTGTTCAACGAGCATTTTTGAGAATGCCTGTGTGCCAGGCAGTGTACTAGGCACTGGGTATATAATCCTGAATAAGAAAGTTCCGGCACTCTTGGAGTTGACCTTTTATCAAGGCTTGAGTGAGGTAGGACACGAGGCTGCCTGACACATAATAGTTCTGAAATACAATGCCACTTCCTTGACCTCCCTCTCTCCACAGGAAGGGACTAACATACAGTGAAGGATTGATTGATTGATTTCATTTCTGTTGGTTTGCTTTCACATCTGAAATGGGAATTTGTGGTAAAGTCATAGTATTTATTTATTTATTTATTTATTTATTTTTTAAAGATTTTATTTATTTGACAGAGAGAGACAGCCAGCGCGAGAGGGAACACAAGCAGGGGGAGTGGGAGAGGACGAAGCAGGCTCCCAGTGGAGGAGCCTGATGTGGGACTCGATCCCATAACGCCGGGATCACGCCCTGAGCCGAAGGCAGATGCTTAACCGCTGCGCCACCCAGGCGCCCCTGAAGTCATAGTTTTTAAACATGAGAGTCACTAACAAGTACAAACGGAAAGCGAATGATCAAGGGAGGTTTGCGGACAGCACGTTAAGTCAGCTGTTCTAGATTCTGACTGCTTATGAGAGTTGAAACCTTCCAGGTGTGCAAACATGATATTTTCTGAAAGTCTTGCATTTTAGTGTTCTATCTCCCTGGCCCAGCCTGGGATGAAACACTGTGTCTAGGGTGCCTGAGTGGCTCAGTTGGTGAAGCGTCTGCCTTCAGCTCAGGTTATGATTCCAGGGTCCTGGGAGCCCCGCGTCAGGCTCCCTGCTCTGCCTGGCACTCCCCCTGCTTGTGCTTTCACTCACTCTCTCTGTCAAACACATAAAATCTTAAAAAAAAAAAAAAAAAAAAAAAAAAAGCGAGGAAACTGTGTGTGTTATTGGAGACATTCCATGTACTGGGAGGAACACCATTCACAATGCTCAGAGGAACATCTTCAGGAATGTCTTTGACCAGGGAAAAAGTGACAAAGAGGTTTTACAGAGAGGAGGTTCTCTCTCCTTCGAGGACAAATGCATTAACAAAAGCGTCTGGAAATGACCTAGAGGCAAATGCAAAATGTTTGGGGGAAGCACTGGCTTGGAATATATACCATGGATAAGATGTATTTCTAATAAAGTCTATATCCTTTTCCTCCCAAATTTGTCACTTTCCTTGTGTTAAGCCCTTACCACAGAGGGCGACGTGTTCATTCTAGTGTCTAGTGACTTTGGGTGTTTCCTAGATGTTTCACCAGGACAAAGGCAAGTCCTTGTGTAGAAGGAGCTTTGTTTATGGAACAAAATAATGGTGTGAGCAACGGCTGGCATTTCTGGAGTGGTCACTGTGTGTTCTGTTGCATACGGTTTACATGTATTACTGCTTTTAATCCTCACATAAATGTTCTATTTTAGAAATAGAGAATTTAATTGGCCTAAGGCCATTGAGTTAATAAATAAAGTCAGAATTTAAATTAGGACCATCTGAGTCTAGGGTATACTCTCTTCTGCTTAGCTAGATAAGCAATGGACAGTTCTGTAAGGATTAGAATCCACTGGCCAGCCTAGAATACATACAGAAATTGAACAATAGCTTGCTGTATGGGGCTGACTCATTCCCTCCTCACTTCTCTTTGCTTTCGACACACACACACACACACACACACACACACACACACACACGCAGAAGCACGCATATATTCAAACCCATGTGTTTTTCAGAGCTTTGATTATTCATCAGCTGAAGATAATTGGGTGCAGCCAGTGGGTGGGGCTGTGGAGAGCAGTGCCATCATCATCTCAACTCTGAAGAGTTGAAAGACGGGAAAACCATATGGCCAGTATGCTGGTAATACAGTCTACCTGCTCTTGACCAACAGGTTCAGGAGTCCAAGTGCCCACAATTGTTGTGCAGTTTGGCTGGAGGGGAATTGAATAAATCGATCTTGGGACTCTACTGATGGTGTAGGACTGCCTTCTGAATATCTTAAGTTTGCCTGAAGGAAACTCCCCAGGGTCTCATCAAGTGCTTAATGTTTATTAAATAAGACTTTTGGGGCCCCATGAGCCCCTGAACTCAGGCAGTGGCAGAGGGGATAGATTACTCTAAATCCACGTAGGTATAGGTGTGCATGCATTCCTTGGGAATCCTGAGGGACTTGAATTCTACAGAACAGAGCCAGACACTGCCTTCCATTTAGAACTTTCTTCTGGTAGCACTCATTTGGCTTTTATGGTCTGGAGTTGAAAACAGTGAATATCTATGTCCACTTGGCAAGAACAGAAGGCCTTAGTTGCAGAAACAGATGGATTTGTTTTTTAAGCTCTTTGAATAGTTTGTTGCATGGAAAATTATTACACACCATACCTCCCATTTGTGGTGATAGCTTCTAGAAGTTGTCAACACTAAATGATTTCAAGAAACAGAGCCTTCGGAATAATATTCCTGGCATGTAGCTTAATGATACTACCCTGGGAGAATGGGGTAAGAGGAGAAGCCATGTGAAGAGTAAAATCTGTATATTTAGCTCAGTAAGTCCCAATCTTTTGTCAGGTTGTAGTCTATTATTCAGGTAGGCCTGTTCATTCACACAATGGGTTGTGATGGCATACGTTTATTATTTAGTATTTTAACATTAGATTGCTATTCGGTTTGCAGTATTATTTGGGGCATTTTAGCATCTTTCTTGAGATGACTGATATAGTAGGCTGGGAATCACCTATTGAAGGCCAGTGGAATATGTTGAGAAGACATGCATTTTGGAGGCAGAAAATAGTCCTCTCGACTTGACTAGTTACTGTGTCTGTGTGACCCTGTATGAAGTATGGACACAAAGCCTAACACGCAGGTACTCTATAAATGTTCATTTTCTTCATTTCTTTTCTTGGACTTATAGGCACTCATAGATAGTTGAGGTGCTATCAGGGACGACATGGTCGGTTAAACTGAAGGAACAAATTAGTTTTCCTGCTGAATGAAATGGCATGTTTGTTCATTTCCCACCCCAAGGAGCTTCCTCACCTCCTCACTCCAAGACCAGGGCCAAAGGTATACCAAGAGTGGTTCCAACGTGCAGCATTCTGCTAGATGGAATGAGAGGACTTGAAGCTGTGTATACACTAATACCTGTACATATCCTTTCTCCTGTGGGCTTTCTCATTAAATAGGGATAGGAAATTCTAGAAATTAAGAACCCCTTCTAAACAAAGGAAGGTTTTGATATTGGTAAGCTTGGTGTTTGAGGAGCCTGGATGAACTTTCAACTAGAGTTCTTCATTCCCTCCAAATGGTGTTGTGAGACTAGGTTCTCAGTGGTTGTAGTTAAGGGCAGGTCATTAGAAAAACAGACAGTAGGGCTGATCCAAGAGCACTGAGAGTCCATTGCTGTTCTAGGGGCTTCATGCAGTTTCTGCTAAAATTGAACGATATTGATCTTTTTCTGATTTGCATAAAGGCGCATTAATATAAAGAATGTGTTTATTTGAAAGATTTGTTTCCATGCTTTCTCTTAATCTAGTAGCTGCTATCTTTTGTCTTCTATTGAGCTTGGTATGCACTAAACCTACACACTTCAGCACAATGTCCATTTGAGGATAGTATTTCAGTAGTTTACAAGAGCAAAGAGCCCATGACCTTAAGATTTGGAAGTTAAAGAACTCGAAAATCATTGTCCAAATCTGAGCCTGAAGATGCCTTAAAAAGCATCTCCAAGGAGGAGAAATTCTTAGGCAAGTCAACTATTCTACTTGCCAGATGGAAAATATTTGGTGGTGTTTTTCCTTCCTTCATTCTGACAACTGGAAACTCTCCTTATCCTGCTTGTTTAAAAACTGACGCACATGTCTTGCATTGTAAAGACACCACATACTCTAAGAGCTAACCTTGTTTTTCGCCTCCCGTATTATATGGCCTAGCTGTGCCTCAGAATCTGAGGGCATCAGCATAGCTAAGAGGTCAAGGACGTGACTTTAGAATCAGGGTCACTTGGTTTCACACTTAGTGTAAAATCCTGGGCAAACTTTGAGTGTCAGTTTCATCATTTGCAAAATATAATAGTACCTACCTGGTAAGTTTGTTGGGAAGAGTAAATGTATTACGAAAGCAGAATGTATGCTGTCTTCGGGGAACCGGTCGAGTCTGGTTTGAGTATCACTATGACCCCAGCGCCCATAATAGATACTCAATAAGTATTTCTTAAGGGAATTAATGGGTAGTGTATGTTAAGCATTTAGCAATATATCTGGCATGTATTGGTCTCTTAATAAATGCTAAGGATGATAGTGTAATATTGGCGTGTGTTGTATTATTAGCATTAAGTTAATGTATCTGTTGAAATAAAACTCTGAAGAACATTTTTATAGCTGAGAGGAGGACTGGGTACCTTTAAAATGGCAACTCTCAAAGCAGCCTATCATTCAGAGCCTTTTCATATCATCCGTATGGCTTTGGACAGGTCTCTGGATAACTGTCATTTCATCAGGCCAAACCTTGAGGGTGACTACTAATCTCTCTTTACTTAGCACTGTGTTTCTAGGCTGTTGAGGGTGGCCTTGGAAGTGGCAGGTGGCTCAAAGACTCAGATATTTGGACTCAAAGCTTGACTCCAAGAGGGTGGAAGATGGAAAGCTCTCAGAGTCCTTCAGCTGAATAGGTAGCTAATGAGATGATCACTTGGGAAGGTACTTCCATTTCCTTCCCTAAAGAAGGAGTGTCTTTGAATGGAAGTATCTAGCCCTCTTTCAGACCAGTGCCTTTGATATCTGTGTAGGGCTTCTTTTATCTCTGATGGTTCAGTTTGTTTCACCATAATGATTCAGATCTTCCTCACACTCGTGACAGAAGCCTGTGAGAACAAAGGAAACAGGAAGCCACAGTCTTCTCCTTGTCGGGGGAATAGGATTGCCTTGTCACCAATACATGTGGAGGAGAATGAATTTAGCAATTAAGGTATCTTTATCAAGGTTTGGTCTATTAACTTGCTTAACTTTGTGATGGAAGCCATTAGAGTCTCTAGCGTGGCAGGTGAACTCCTAGGTAGCTGAAGTGGCTAATAGCCAAATGGCATACGATAATCACGTCAATAAATATGGGAATTATCAAATACAAGTGCAATGGCCTGGAATAGAAACTGAGTGCTTGTAAATTGCTCCATTGTTATCTGAAGGAAAGGAACAATACAAGTTGAAATATTGAAACTCCATGCACCACAGTTCTCTCACTGTCGTCTCGTACAGGGTGATCTCTGTATTTTATTTATAATTCTCAGCTAAATTGCCCCCTCCCTCCCCTTGCAGAACTCTGACTTGAATACGATGTTCATTTTGAACATCAGTAGTTCATTGTGTAAGAGCATTCTTTGGCCTGAAAGTTCTTGGTGCTTTCTGTGAGGAATATGACACAGTAACAATTCTTTATATGGATGGGAGATATAAAAAATGGCAGACTAAAGATAGGTGGTTAAGTTGTAACAAAACCCAGCACACAAAGATTGCTTGGCAGAGATTCATACAAAGAAGCAGAACTACTGTTCATGCCAGAGAAATCAGTAGAGGACGTGAGAAAGGAATGAAGAACGGATGCTTCAAAGCTGTAATGAGACATGGCTGCCTTGGGCAACGTCAGTGAGGAACAACATGCCCTAATTTTGTTGTCTGAGAAGCAAAACATTTCTTTTTCTGTTGATTATTGAGAATATGTGCCATTAGCCAAATGTGTACATCTTTAGTCAGCAGTACGACCGTGGCCCACATTTCATTAACATGTGTTTTACTTCCTGCTCAAATACACAAGACGCAGGAATATGTCCCTGACCTTTTAATCTAGTTTGCTCTTCCTTCCTTCACTTCCTCATCATTTATAACAGCAAGGATTCCTGAGTCCTCTTTTCCTAGGTGACATCCCTCCCTTTTCCTCTCTGCTATCGACATTGGAGGCTGCTCATTGCCAATGTGGTCGAAGATGTCTTGCAGCAGAGCCTCTCAACACCTGGAAGTTATGTTGAATGTCTGTCTTGTCTCATCACCTTTGAGGCAGATAACAAGTCTGAATCAGCTCTAGCATTTTGCAAATAATCATTGGTAATCATCATGGGCCATCTTTGAATAATTGGCTTAGGATTGATTTGGACTCTCAATGCCTGGAGATTTTAAAGAAAGAATCAGAGTGTGCAATCTCCAGGATGGCTTGAGTCTGTTTCCTGGATGGAAGAGAGAAAAGTACAGATACAAACCAAGTTTTCGTCTATTGCTGTCTGACAATTTTTGGAATCTGTGGTTGGATATACATGGATGTCAGTAAATACAAACTATCGAATGAATGAGTTGATGATTTTCAAGTTAAGTCCTAGTGTAGCTGTTCAGTGTTGAGCCAAAGGAGATGCCAGCCCCTCAGATCTGCAAGTCTTAGTGGATAGAGAAGACTTTGATGCTTAAAGCCAACGCACGGCATCACAGCTGGAGGCTATCAAGAGCTACTTGGTGGGTCTGAAGATAATCCAGCAACTCACAGAAGTTAAGGTGGTTCGTTCCGAGCAAGCAGTCAGAGAGGGCTTTGTGGAAGAACTATGATGTGAGCCGAAATTTAAAGGAAGAAGGTGAAAGTAGTAAAAAATACTTCTGTTTTATGACTCCACATTTTAGTAATTATTTCTAAAAATTGTTTCTGTAGCTAGATTCAGCCAATTAAGTGCTATAAATAAGTAAATCTTTCATATTATCTGTTGAGAAATTTTAAAGAGGCTTCTTCTAGGCAAAACACAATAAAGGTTAGCTGGAGAGAAATGGGACGCTACCTTCTTCCAGTAGCCGTTGCATACAGAGTAGTCAGGGGTTGGAGAAAACAGACCTTTGGAATCACAGGTCAGAAAACTAGAGCAAGGCTGAGAAGGCCAGTCTTTTAAGCCTTATTAGTTGGGGGTGAGATTTAGTGGTAAATGGCACTTCTGGGAGGTCAAGGACCTTGCTACTCCAAGTGTGGTCTAGGACTAGTGGTGTCAGCATCATCAGGGAGTTTATTAGAAATGTAGACTCTTAAGACCCTCCCAGACCTACGGAATCAGATTCTGAGTCTTAACATGATTTCCAGGTCACGTGTTGGCACTTTAACATTTGGGAAGCACTGCTGTAGAAAGCAGCTGCGTTCTTAGCTGGGCAGCCTGTTGTAACGCAGAGGTACCCTGCACGCAGCTGGCAGTCATCCGAATCACTTCGGTAGTTGTTTTTCTGCTTTTGTTTTCTCAGCGGTCACTCAGATCTCATGAAATTGGGGGCAGATTGTGTAGAGATTGTCTACAGCTTTCTGCATACCAGACATTCTGCTCTCCAGCTTTGGAAGCTACTGACGTATGAGACCACAGCAGTGATTCTTCACCCTGGCTGCTCTACAGTCATTTGCAGTGTTTTGTTTTCTTTATTTTTTTGTTTTTTGAAAAAAACACCTAGTGCTAAGGCCAGACCTCCAGAGCATTAATACTGATTTAATTGGTCTAGGATGGAGTTTATACACGAGTATTTTTCTAACGGCCTTATTGAGATAGAACTTACATACCCCAAGGTTTCATATATGATTACTTTCTTTTAAAGCTTTCCAGATGATTCCAATGTGCAGCCAAACTTAAAAACCTCTGAAAGAATACCAGTAGGAGGCTATTATACTTTCCAGATGGAAGACACAAGATTTGAATTTGGACTGTGTCAACAAGTAAAGGTGTGTAGGCAGAAATGTAGGGAGAAATTAAGAGAATTTTCTGGGGTTTTAACAGGAATTAATGATTGATTTTTGCACAGGGTAGAGAAATATTTCAGGAGTCTAGGATTACAGCAGTTTCATTTGACGGACTTCTTTCTTTCCTACATAAGGTTATTATCTACAGTATGATCAAATTCAGGAGAAACAAGTTATATCATTAATAATTCCTGAACACATCATCTTTGCTTGCAGATTTAGAAGGTACTCATCTCCTTCTTGATCTCTCCATCATCTATTGCACAAACCCTTCTAAGTACCTTCCTGCATTCCCTCCCTAAATGTGAGTTAAGGTAACTAGTACAGGCACTGTTCCATTCTGGAATACCCTTCATTTATACATGCCTGTTTTCATTATAATGCCAAGCAAGAGGAGGGAGCTTTATGCTTGAAATAACCACGAGTGTTATAGGATCAGATCAGTCTTAGCCGAGACCTTACCTCTACAGTGTTCTTGGCTCATTTCACTCTGCAACTCGTAAGAATGTAAATTTCCTGCAGTGTTCTCCTTACCTTCCATTTTTCTATAATGGGTCATGTGGCACAGCGGTCAGAAGAAATATGGTATTGAGAATGGTAAGGAGAGAAGCCTGGTCCTCGAACAAGTGGGAATCTGTTAGTTTCTCTGATTCAGTCTCTCCTGGGTTCTTACCGATTCTGGACAATTTTTATGAACACATAAACAACGGCACTCTTAAACTGTTAACTAAAGATGACGAAACAGTTTTCCAGCATCTGGAGGAAATTCTATAGACTCCAATGCTTTATGCGTTGCACTGAGAAACACAGTTGTGAAGACAGTCTTTTTACTCTGTGTGTGTTGTGATCAGCACAGCTCATAGGAAAAAGATTGGAAACAGCCTCATCCCATCCCTGTCGTCAGTGTCTAGGGTAAAGGTAGAGTCGGCATCAAGCAGAAATGGGGCTGACCCTGTATGACATAGGTAGCCTGTTCTGAGGTAGATGGAGTTGAGTTTTTTCCTCAGCTGCCCCTGATCGGCTCCTCTCTTTGCTCCATTAGAGACTGTAACTATAGCTGTAACCAAAGCATGAGACCTTGCTGGCGTCTGTGGCTATTTTATATATGACGCTGTAGGCAGGGGCTGATGTAGAAAATGACCTGGGGTGGTATCTGTGCTAGGAATTACGGTTTCTCGTAGGCCGAATGAACGTGAAAGACTACAACCCATCTCTGTGTTCTAGGACAAATACCTTTTTCAGAATCACAGAGCCAGGCAGGGAAGAGTAAGAGAAGACACTGTCTCAGGCCAGGAGAGCCTTATTTGTGAATGTTGGCAGAAACTGGACTCAGTTTTTTCCATGTCACCCCAGCTTCCAATATTAGATGTGCGAGGGCAAATAACAACTACCCAAGGGAATAAAAGTAGGGATGGAAAGGGTCACTCGCAGCCAGTAAGCTCTAGTTCTGACTTTTTCTCTGTTCATTTAAAGATGTATGAAAAGGAGAGGAAATGAGCTTATTTAAAAATGCATCAGAATAACATAAGATCGTATTATTCGAAGGACTAGAGGAAATGCACACTCTTGTAAATGGTGCTCCACGGGAAACGGAGGGCAATTTCACGTGGTATCTCATTAAGACAGGAAAAAAAAAATGATCCCAAGGAGATATCAAAATGCTATAAAAAGCCAGTAAGCTGAAGTGCAATCTGATGTGATAGACCTACGGAGCAAGGAAACCACTGCAAGAATGATAACAATTAAAGAGCAGAATTAAAATTCTCATACTGTAATGTAAATAATATGGCAGAAAGGAGAATCACTGGTAGATATTTCAAACTTAGAAATAGTCTTAGAAAGCAGAGGGAAAGAACAAAAAGAAGTTAAGGTGGGTGAGAGGGTCATGGATAGAATGCAGCCGTAATCGTGCCTCAAAGTAGCATGGGTTAATGATCTAATAAAGGTTTATAAACCTAAAACATAGATTCCTCTGTAGAACAAAAGACTCTGGGTAACAATAACAGAAAGAGTCCTATGCTTAAGTATGTTCTGATGACTTGTTTCAAAGATAAAGAATTTTAAAATTCAGCAAAATCCCGTAGAGGAAGAACTAAAAACGAAGATAAGAGTATAGCCTCAAAGAAGCAAAAACCAGGTGGGTCCCAGCCTTCTCCTGAGCGAAAGGAGGTCTCAGAAGAGAAAAGGACAATTATGTTTAGATGGAAAAAAAAGCATGTGATCCAAGAAATACCGATTCAGGGGCGCCTGGGTGGCACAGCGGTGAAGCGTCTGCCTTCGGCTCAGGGCGTGATCCCGGCGTTATGGGATCGAGCCCCACATCAGGCTCCTCCGCTATGAGCCTGCTTCTTCCTCTCCCACTCCCCCTGCTTGTGTTCCCTCTCTCACTCGCTGTCTCTATCTCTGTCAAATAAATAAATAAAATCTTAAAAAAAAAAAAGTACCGATTCAGCCAAACTGTTCTACATGTATGATGACAACGGAAAGTCGAAGGGCTCAGAATTCACCCACTGAAAGAAGCATTCCACGTAACCAGAAGTAATTTAAAATAAAGAGCTCAAGAATGGAGTCATCGTTTTACGAAAGAACACAGAGGAATAGCAAAGCTGATTGCTCTTAGAATGAAGCTGAGGTCATTTTAATGTAAATTAATTGCCAAGGAAAAGCATATATAAAGCAAATGTAAACCTGAAGGGAAAAATGTTCCATAGAAAGTAGAAGTGAAAGCATAGTAAATTTTGTATTTCACGTGTGACCCTTAAGAGTTAGCTTGTCATACTCATCTACAGTACAATAACGTGGGAGACAGGAATGGAGAGAGGACTGTGATTCTGGGTTTGAAAATCTGAAAATACTAGTGGACTTAAAGGTTGAGGGTCAGTCTTCTTGAATACCCACAGAAGGTGTAGGCAAACTAATCACCGTCCTTTTAATAAAATGAACAGACAAATGGCAATAGAGCCTGAAACAGAAAGTCGAACACAAGATAATAGATTAAGCATATGGTATTCATTAAACATAAATGCTTAAGGCAAAAACCTTCTTTATATTTAAAAAATTAACTATATTCATATTTTAAAAGCTATAAATAAAAAATAGAATTACAGAATTGGGCCAAGGTATAACAAACAAATCTGAACAGAAAGAACGCAGGGGAGGCAATATTAATATCTATCAAAGTAAAAAAGCTCAATGCAAAAAACATTAAGAAAAATGAGGAAAGTCATTTAATATTGATGAAAGGTAAACCTATGATAAAGACATCACAGATATGAATCTGTGTTTACTATAAAACATCAAAACATATAAAGCAAAATCTGTTAGACAAACAAGGAGAAATTGACAGAAACATAACTCCAGTGGCAGATTTAATGTACTACTCTCAGTCTGTGACAAATAAACAAAAAATGAGCATAAGGATTAAACAATTAATAAAAACGAATAGATGTATATCAAATATTGTACTCTATAAAAATATACCTGTGAAAGCGGTTTCTGTATGAGGAGGGGGAAAAGGTGATTGTTAGAGTGATGGCCTTGGTTTGAACATGTTGGCTTGTGATTAATTACTATAATGTAACAAAGTAACAACAATAATAGCAGTTAATATTTTTATTACAAACTGGGAATGTGCTAGGCACGGTGCGAAATGATGTACAAATATTACCTGAATTAATCCTCATCATATTTTTATAATTGGAAGATGGTGCTTTTTGTTTGCTTTGCGTAACTCTGTCATGATGTATTTAATCAGACCACTACTGGTGAATATTTCACTTGTTTCCAGGCTTGCTTCGACAAAAAGTGTTTCAATGAAAATCCCTGAACTCATCTCTTGTGTGCAGGGTATGTGATTATGTTCATCTATAGAAAAATATCTTACAAATGGATTATTAAAAGTATATGCATTTAAAATTTCGGTAGATCTTGCCAACTTGCCTTCCAAGAAATGGTAACAAAAAAGTCTCTCATCTTTGGGATCCATAACATCTGACTATACCAACCTCTCCCTGCTCTTGCTATCAACTACTATTATTTTTCCCTTACCCATGTGTCTTCTAGTTCACGGTCTTTCTCTTTATGCCAGTTCTTGTCATGATTCTGGATAACTTCAACATCTGTGTGGTGAACCTATCCATGTCGATATCAATATTCATATACTGATGATTTCCTAGTCATACCCAAGGATTTGTCATTGGAAATGGGAACAGTTCTGAAATTTTAAATCATTTCACGCTTTAGGCAGAAAATTCTATACCTCCATCTTCCTTGCTGAACTACTGTGGCAAAGTTATTTTACCTCATTGAAAGATTTAATCTGCTTTTACCTCTTTCCCCTAATTCTTAGGTCTCCTCCTGTTTTTCCTTCGCTTCTTTGTACAAACTAACTTCCATCTGTACCATCTTGGTGCAGATTAAATTCCATCTGGCTCATCATTATAATCGCTTTCTGGAACATAGTTCCCAATGTCCTTGTTCTTCTCTTCCATATTGTACTTACCTTAACCTTGGATGAACTCAATTATCCAACTTCTCCACTTGTGTTCACAAGTAGCTGAACATTACCGAGAAGAAAAAATGCGACCAAGTGAACGGATTGCATTTTACACTTAGGATTGCAGCGTTTCACTTAGAAATTCAATATAACTCCGTAATCTGCTAACCCGCTAGTAAGTTCATTAGTTTCTCTTACTCCTCAAACTCTCCACCTGCCCTACTTATGCATACTCCCACCCTTGTTTTGTGACCTTATTTTTCACTAAGGAAAAATAGAAGTCTCTAGAAGAGAACTACTTCATTGTCCAATCTCCAGTTCCACCAGTATCAGCACCCAAATAGTCTTTTTCTTCCGGCTACAGTTAAGTGTCTCTCAACTTCAAAGGCCAGTCCTTGCCTGTGCTCTGCATCTCATGTCCTCTTAGCTTTCAGGGGATCTTGCTTCTTTGCTTGTCACCTCTTCCTTCAGTGTCATCAATTTCACCCTTTCTTCTGTATTATTTCCATCAGTATACCATCATTACTTTTCATCCTACAAAAAATGTCGTCTTTGTCTGCGTCCTGGAGGAGCTCCTGCCCCTATCTCTATGTACTGTCAAGGCCATTTCTCGGAATTGTCTCTACAGGCTGTTTCTAGTTCTTGACTCACATTCACTCTGTTCCAATCCCATTTCCAGTCCTACCACTCTGCTTTGACTTAGTGTTGCCAGATGCAAGGGACAGCTCCCTGTCATCTTTTGGATCTCTCAGCAGCATTCAATGTTAATTACTACTCCTTCTTGGGACACTTGCTCCTCTGTTCTTCTGTGACAACTTAATCTCCTAATTCTTTCCCCATCTCTCTGTCACTCCTTTTCTCACCAAATTAAAAATTTAATGTTTTCTAAGAGACTGGTCTCTTTTCTTCTTCTTCCTTTATTTTCCTTTAAGTTCATATTAGATGTGGTCATATTAGTATCTTCAGCCCAAACCTCTTTTGAACTGTGAGTTTGTATCCAATTGCTCAGTTACTCTTTCAATTTATAATGTGTCCTGAACTAAACTCCTGACTTTCTACTGTAAACATGTCCCTGGCAGTCTTTACGATATTATTATACAATTACCTGTCCAGTTATAATGCTAGAAGCCTGAGAGTCATTCTTGACTTCATCATGCAAGCCTCATCAACCAGTGGGTTGGATAGATCCAGTTTACCCAGAAAATCTACCTCCAATCCATCTGCTTCTCCCCACGTTCAAATAGCCATGATTTGTGTCGTGTCCTTGTGACGTAGCTTCCTTTTTGCTGTCTACATTTCCCCGTTGTCCTTATCCCACCTAGTCTGCACCCAGCACACAGCGACCTCTGTACAAAATAGAAATGAAGTCACACAAGTAACAACTATGTGTTAAATGGTTTACATGCATTATCTCATTTACTCATAACGCGATCTTATGAGGTCAGTACTACTATTGCCCTGAGGGAGGTTTAGAGGTTAAGTAATTTACTTGGGTCAGTGGAGATCAGGTGAGGGAACTGAGATTTAAACCTGGGCTTCTTGACTCCAGAACCCACAGTCTGAACCACCAGTTAATGCTCTTTCCCGGAAATATACCGTTTCCTCCTAATCGCATCTTGAACTCTTACAGTTTAATACCTCGTCTGCATCTCCTCTGGGGACCTTGAAAATACAGCCAAATTCTTTACAATGGTGATTGTTTTCCTGGCACGCAACATCAAAGGGAGGCTTGTTTTAGGAAACTGAATTCGGATAAGCTTACTAGGGCTTGCTTCATCAAACACCAGAGGACTCCATTCAGGGGAATGGGGCTTTACATAGACGATGAGGCTGTTGATGTGGACTCAGTATGACAACAATAACAAAAATTAAAATAAAAACAAACTTTTCTCTGAAATTGTATTTAGAAAAGAACCAACGTGTTTCTATAGAAATAACATATTTATATACTCTTTCTCTGCAGCGACAGAGTCTCCACTGGTCTCTTATCATTTAATTGTAGTCCTCAAAGATGCAGATGCAGACTGCTGTCAGTGTATGACAACTTTCTCATGAAGGTCTGCATAAAAACAAGCACTTTTAATTATTTTCCTGCAATCCCTCCTCCCTATACTGCCAAATTCATCTTTCTAAAGTACAGCCCAGATACAACAGTTTCGGCAACGTGGGGACCTGTGTGGCTTCCCTCTACCAACTCAACAACAAAGGTTAGGCTCTCTTATTTTGGCCTAAGTCCCTTTAGGATCTGGTTCCAGTGCTGTTTTTCCCCAGGCTTACCTCTGCCTATTCCCTTAATACATATTATTCTCTCAACAATAACACTAATTCCTTTTCCCTACATAAACTCTTATTTTTTTTCCTTTTCTCTATTTTCTTAGCTTCTTCAGCTTAAGATGCTTTGTACTTCCCAGTGTCTACACTTAAAAGTCCCTATTCAAGCTACAAAAGCATATGGCGTGGTGTTAGGTAGACATTATTGTTAGCTACTCTGTTTTTCTTACAGCATGTCTTAGTAGAAGAAGGGTCAGAAAAGTGGAGAACAAGGCAGGGATGGAGAGCTTCAGAGTCCTTGGTATAGGTTGGTTTGGTGGGAATGTGGAGAGCTGGGGCTGGGCTGGGCTGTATTGGGCAGCTAGAGCTCAGGCTTGGAGAATGGACATTCAGATGGAGGTCACTGAATCAGCAGACTGGCCAAGAAGAGTGGATATATGGCCAGCTCTCAGGTGAAGTAGAAAGAAGGGAGAAAGTTTCCAGATGATAACTAAGTCCGTATATATATTTTTTTATGGAGCCATTGGGAAGGTCAGCAGCATCAGGTGTAAGGACAACAGCATCTTAAAAGATAATGGTTAGGCGTGTGGTGGGCAACTGGTCGTGGACAGCAGGTTGCTTAGAGATTGTTATCGTTTGAGGCAGTAGATGAACTTGAGGTCAGAAGCTACAGGAAGGGTTTTTCCCAGGCCAGGATCACTCTTCCCAAACTTTCTGCTGAATTTCCTTCTGTAAGACACTTTTGGAAGAAAAAGTTGCTTGGAGACAATAAAAACTTTAGGTCACACTGCTGGTTGTACCCATTACGGTGCCACTGTCACTACAGTACACCCTACTTCTTAGAACGCCTCTTATTTGCACTTACATCATGAATTGTGGTAGGATTCTGGGCCTATCACAGAGTGGGAGGCCTATTCCTACATGACCTCTTATTCTGACTGTAGGCATTTCCCCGTGCCTACAGTAACAGAGACATTCTGACAGCGTTGGAAGGATGCTTCTCTCCTACCACTTTAAACTTGGGACTTACTACCTGACTCACTGCTGTATAGTGTACTATAAATTAACATACTTCAAGTTCTTAAAAATAATTATATTGCAAATGACACAATGAACACACACTGTTTACGTTGAAAGTGTTATTTTGTATAAGGTAAGCATTATTAGGTTTTATAATCCTATTTTGGAATTTCATTTTTGAAAAAATACTAACAGCCTTAAAAAAGAAAGATGGCAGGAAGATTACTCATGATAGTGCAGGTTGCACTTTGCAAAACTTCAGGGAGTTTGCTGTTCTCACTGTAGTTACTGTAGATTTGTATCGTTATAGTGATTTTCAGGTAGATGGCATTGAAGCATCTTGAGAAGGGGTGCCTTTATCTCCCTTTTTTTGTACAAGGTTGTGGTTGCATCTAGCAATGAGATTGTTTTCTGAGCTGCTCTTGAGCTTGGAGGTCCTGGGTATATGAATGTCAAGGTGAATTTCTTACCTATCACCTCAGTTTCCTCTTCCTTCTGGCCGTTCAACCAAGTTTTTCATCTAATGATAGAGTGATTAGAATAACACCTGTAGCATATGATTGTTGAGAAGCTGAAACAAGATAATACATTCTAAATGTAGCATTTGGCTCAAAAGGTGTTAGTGTATTGCTAGCTTGATTTATTGATTGAGATTGACTCTAAGTTGCATAGTTCAGGGATGAGAGTCTGGCTTCCTATATGAGGATCAAGGATTTTTCTAGCCCAAGGTGGAATGGTAGTTTGCTGGGCCAGTTGTGCTGGGATATCAAGTGGGTACAGGAACCGTGGTTATTTCCAGGTGGATGTCATTTGTTAGCAAGTGGTATGTAAGTACAAGAGACTGCTTATATCTTGCTGTACGTGACCCCCTTTGTCCTTATGGCACAAGGGCAGTGCACTTGGGGCTTGCAACTAATCTTTTCTTTGCAGTACTGTAGTTCGAGGGCTTGATGGCAACATATGCATAAATACAGACCGGTTAACACCATCGGGGACTTTCTCCTTATTCCAGTGACAATTAAGGGTCCATGCTCCAGAGTTAGGCCGTCTGGTATTGAATCCTAGATTTGCCCTTTATTAGCTCTGTGATTTTGGACTAGAACTTAGAAGTGCTATACTTCAGTTTCCTCACCTATACAATGAGTATAAGAAGTACTTACCTTTTACAGTGTGAAGATTAAAGGAGGTCTTTCAGGTAATATGCTTATAACCATGTATAACACATAAAAATAAACACCTGTTAGGTACTATTCCTAAACATGTGTATATACATTCCTTTATTAATTAAAAATATTTGTTGAGGGGCGCCTGGGTGGCACAGCGGTTAAGCATCTGCCTTCGGCTCAGGGCGTGATTCCGGCGTTATGGGATCGAGCCCCACATCAGGCTCCTCCGCTATGAGCCTGCTTCTTCCTCTCCCACTCCCCCTGCTTGTGTTCCCTCTCTCGCTGGCTGTCTCCCTCTCTGTCGAATAATTAAATAAAATCTTAAAAAAAAAAAATTTGTTGAGTTCCTATCATGCGTTAGATAGTCTAAGAATTGAGAATACAGTGGTGAACAAGAAAGATAAGATTCCTACTCTCATGGGACCTACCTGCTGTTGGAAGAGACAGACAACAAACACGACAAATGAGTGAGACCTGTATTTCAGGTGGTAGAAGATGACAAATGACTGGGGGAGGTGCTTCTTTATCCAGGTCTTCAGGGAGCCCTTTGAGTCAAGACCTGAAGGATGAGAAGGGACCAGCTCTGGGCCGAGATTATTCTAGATAAATTATTTGGAGAGAACCAGAAATGCCCCAATGCAGGAAGGAGCTGGATATGTTCAAAGAACAGATAGAAATTTGGTGTGGAGTTGAATTTGGGACAGAATTGTAGGAAAGACAGGTGTGAGTCAGGTCATGTAAGGACCACAGGAAGCCAGTTGGGTTTGATTCTAAATATAAAAGGAAATAAAGGAGAGTTTTCAGTAAGAGAGGGATATGATCTGATTCCATGGTTTAAAAAAAAAAAAAAAATTGGCTCAGGCTGCTTGGGGAGGAGTGGACTTTGAAGGCCAAAAGTTGGAAGTGGGAATACCATGAAGCTGATGTAGGTTTTTTTTGTTGTTTGTTTTGTTTTGTTCTTTATCTTTCTATCCTCCATGTTTAAAATGCAGTATTTGCTTAGGAAATGCTTGTTGGAAGGAGTAAATGGAAAGATTCGGGAACCTCGGTAAGTTCTGTCTGTGGGAGGCACCTTATCCTCCATGGACTTGTAGACAAAGGCTGTGTCACACCCTGGCACCTGCCCACACCCCCTTGTTTTGCTCTCAGTAATGCAAGTTGAGTGACTATTCCCAAGGTAAAAAAAAAAAAAAAAAAAAAAAAAAAGGCCAAAGCTTTAGAAAGAAGGAAAAGTGTGCTCTGTACCCTTTTTTTTATCCTCTAGCTTTTTAACCAATGAACTGTGTGGTGTGAAACAGTTGTTTTCTTTTTGGGCCTATGACTTTTTTTAGAATAAGAGGATTTTGATTTTGCAGCCCACTAAGATCACTAGTGTTTTCATTTAGCTAAATGTTATCTTTACGTTTGGAGTAGGTGAATTTGAGAGACTTTTCGGGTCATTCTTAACTGCTGCTAATAGATGGAATTTGGGCAAAATAATCATCTTGATGGAAGCTAATATGAACAGAGTACTTCTGTAGCTCTGCATCTTTGTTGTACATTTTTTATCTTTAATTATCACAATTACTCTGCAAGGTAGAGTTAGGTTCTCGTGTAAGGAAACTGGAGCTCAGATAAATGTATTTGCTTAAAGCAGCACATTTAGTGAGTATAAGCCCAGACTAAAAGCTGCGTTTGAGCCCAAAGCCTCTGTACGTTCTCTCTACCAACTCATTGCCTCTTCCTGGGTAAGCTGTACCCATAAGCTAGACAAATTCAACGATTTGTACTGATAGCAACAAGTCATTTTTCCTTCACACTATCTTATACTGCATGTACAGGTCAAGTAAATAATTTTTTTTTTTCCAGCTGCAAAGTGAGAGAGTATTAGTTTCTTACCTCAGACGGCATTCATAGCTCACGTCTAATTTTTTAAAAGTATATCTTCAAAATGGTTATAGAGGTCAGCGTTCACACTTCTTGGGAGATTTGCAGCATTTTTTAGGTAGGGAGAGACATCTTCCCATCAGAATTCTCATCAGGATTTAATTTTTCAAAGAGGTGCAAAGTCCTTCCAAATGCCACAGCTAAAGGTTGTTGGGGGCACGGGGAATTTGAGATCAATTATATGGGTAGCCTGCTCTGATTTATCATTTGAAGATAGCATCTATGTGAATTTAAAGAGAGGCTAGTCAATATCACAGCACAGAGATAGGACACAGCTGGTGCAAGAGTTTGAGATAAAAAGAGAAGTGAAGCCCCTAAACGGATGGGGGATGGGAAATAGATCGAAATGCTGAGTGACAGCTACTTTAACGTAATTTTTCCAAGTAAAGCAATGCTAAGGCAGGAATTACTCATTTTCATGTATCATAACCTTGTGTTCATCCTGGACCAATAGCAGAATCTTTCTAACAGATTGCAGAAGTACATATGTGTGTTGAGCGTATGGAAATTGGTTTAATTATATTAACATATCTCACTTTTTATTCCCATCTTTCAGGTGGGTGAAAGGGCATGTATAAAAAAATTAAAGTGAAATACATCTAAAAATTTCAACAGTATTAAATAACATTATCACTTAGATTAGAATGAAAAATAATTGCGGATGAATCTTTTCCCACCTTCAGACCATGCCATCCCTCTTTTAGCAGCTGCTTCTCGTGGACAGAAGGAATGGGTTATAAAGCTTGCATCAGACCCCTTGTTTATGATGCATATTAGTATTGCCAACTGTATAAATTCTGCAGGAAACAAAACTACGTCCAAGACAAAACAAACGAAGCTGTTTATTCATACACTCGTGGCAAGGGAAGACATCTGCTGTTATTTTCAGTTCTGCTCAAAGGATTGAAAAGTTTGACAAAGGGGAGTCAGTTTTATAGAGTCAAAAGAGGAAAGGCTGAGACAGTGTCTGATTGGCAAGCATTCTATTAAGGTAGGAGTTTGGGGAGTGAGGGAGACTTTGTAATTGTTCCGGAGCATTGACGGTCTCTGGTTGACAGCAAGAGAGCACTTTGGGAGTATTTTCAATGAGGAAGGAATGTTCGGTGTTAGGGATGGAAGGCTTTCTGTGGTGGTTATTGGCTGGAACAAATATGGGCTGAGGAGGTGCTTTTTATAGACAGATGGTCCCGATGGCTCTTATTTCGGGGAGGGGGCTGCTGTGGCAAGAAGTTTCTCAAGGCTCACTTCTCTCCAGCTATGGTGGAGGATGGGGGAAGCAGGGCTTCTCATGGAACATGGTGTATTTGTGCGTTAACTGTCTTCATCTCCTGTGGGAGTTCGACTTCCGTTCTGCCACTTCTTGGAGTTTGAGATGTACAGTGATAGAGAAAATAAAGAGAGTCCGCAAAGAAGACAAACGGCCTACGAATGGGTGTTAAATGGCCCAGAAACGTTTGGTCTCAGCTGGCTTTATAAAGGCTAGTTCATCTTCACAGTATCGAACAGCATCGTTTGTCGTGGGTGATAGTGTGGATGTAAGCCATAAAGTTATGGTGAACACCCCTTTCTAGGAGGGAGAGCAGAAGACCGCCATGATGTGACTCATAAATAATGGAAAAAGGCCTTGGGGTTCTCCTGATTTGCTTTCTCTCTCCAGGTCTAACAGAGGTATTTTGGTTAATGGGTTGGTGGCATATTTCTGACAAACAGCAGTGAACCTTGAGGTCATCATGTCTGAGATTCAGGCTTGGCTCTGTCCCTTTCCAGCTGTGCGGCCTTGAGCTCATGGAAGGGCCTGATATTTTGAGAAGGGCAAGTGAGGGATGAGAGGAGTACCATTAGTGTAGAGAACATCTTCTTAAACTTGGACTTTCTTGGGCCCGCTTACTTGCAAAAGAAATAAATTCTTTGGAAAGAAAGAAAGAAAGGTTCCTATGGACCTTTACAAATGTCTTTTCTCCTTCTTCTTCTTCTATTTTTTGAAATGTAGTTGACACATGACATGACATTAGTTTCAGGTATACAATGTAGTGCTTTGACAACTCAACATCTTTGAGTATGTCTGATGGAGGATATTTTCTGTTAGATGGAATTTGGATGTGAGGCAAAACCTCTAGGTCTTTGGGAGACAGATCACAGAGTTTCACTCAGATACAGGATCTATTGGTTCTGGTGAGAAGAATGCTATTGTAATATGTTCTCTCCCAGCCAGTTGTTCAATTATTAGGTATAATCTTTTTATGAGAATCATATATTGAAAGAGCTGGAACTTCAAAATAAACACAGATTGCAACCCCGGCTCTGCTACTTGCTAGTCATATGGTCTTAGGAAATTAAATAACTTTTCCAAACCTGACTTTCCTTTGCTATAAAGTGGAATCATGTAGACTAAACCAATGAACGCACATTTCTTAGCACATAATAGGCATTCAGTAAATTGTAGCTGTTTTTATATGACATACAATGTATCTTAGCCAACATCTGGCAGTTCATTTGTGACCAAATATCTTCTTACTAATAAATACTCCCTTCTCTGAAGGAAGACCTCTTTGGGGCCTGGGAAATATATCACATTACTCAATAGATTTTACCCCACTGTTTAAAAAGCTTAGATAAAGACTTAAGAACATTTTCTGAGCGTTATAAAATACACCTTAGGAATTTCCAGCTAAGTTGAAAACTGACCTTCGTATAACTTTGGTTTAAATAACCCCGTTATGTGAGAAAGGGGACTTAGTGAATAAATGAGGTTATTTCTAAAGCTGATAGCAAATGCACAAGACCATAGATAGGAGTGGGTGATAATCTGTGGAGGTTCATTTTCAATTTTAGAGGCAAATATTTAAAAAAAATATTTAAGCCTTCGATGAAGGAACTGGGCAGTAGAAAAAGTGTTCGTTATAGGACCAATTTTTATCTGACCATGCTTCTAATTCTGACTTTTATGTTAGTATCTAAGATACTCATCCTAGGTTTTTATCCATGGCTTTTATCCTTCCAGGTACCAATACATCCAGTTATTCATCCTCAATGACATGTTTTCAGATTTTATGTAGCTCATAGTTGATATTAGGTACTGTTTGTAATGGGTGTGAAGGATAAATGTAAGATAGCATTTGCTTTTGAAAAAATCAGGCCAGCAGAGGAGTAGACAAATAGATAAACAATGGTGATAAAATTCAACTTTACAGAAGTTAACTTAATAGAAGTTGAGGAGATATGGTAGTTCTATCAAAGTAGGTCCTGAATCAGGAATAATGTGTACAGGGTACCACAGGGGGACCCAGTAGAAAAATAGAGGATGGAAAGGCACGTTTTTTTTGTGTGTGTGTGTGGAGGGAAATTAAGGATGGGCTCTGGATGGTAAGTCTATGTTTGCTAAAAGGACAGGTGAGTAGAACACCCCATGTTTAAGGAAGCACATGCCCAGTGGCATCCAGTATTCCTAGGTGATAAGATTTGAATTTGTTTTTAAGCATATGATTTTCTTTTTCCTTTTTTTTTTTTTTAAAGATTTTATTTATTTGAGAGCGAGAGCATGCATGCGAGAGAGCGAGCATGATCAGAGAGAAGGGCAAAGGGAGAAGGCAAAGCAGGCTCAATCCCAGGACCCTGGGATCATGACCTGAGCTGAAAGCAGACATTTAACTGACTGAGCCACCCAGGTGCCCCTAAACATAAGATTTTTTGAAGAGCTTTATCATTCTTCAGGTGGAAGTCTGTTACTAGGTCACAGTAGTTCGGAATTTGGCTCAATAGTGACTTGGGTTTGATGGCAAATTAGACAGATGGAATTTCCATGGCGAGTAGGAGGGAAGAGAGTAGGGGATGGGGACTGTGGGGCAGAGAGCTCAGCAGTGGAGCGGTTAGTTCTGTAGTGCTAACTCAGCAGCACTCTGATGCTCACTGCCTGGCTTTGGGTGCTGGCTCTGGCAGGTATTAGCTGAGTAATCATTAGCAAGTTACCAAACTCTTCGGTGCCTTAGTTTTCCCCATCACTAAAACTGGATGAGCATTGCTCCTGCCTAAGGTTCTAGTGAGAATTAAACGAGTTAATACGTACGAAGAGCTTAGAACAGTGTCTGGCACATGAAAGTGCTTTGTGCTCCAGTAACAGCAACAGCCGTCTCTGGCTCCTAGAGCGAATCAGGAAAGCTGAGGCCCTTCTGCATTCCACGCACACATCTATAGACATTTTATATATTTGATCAATTCTCAAAAACAGTCCAGTGGGGGAGTATTTCTACAAAATAGCCATTTTGTAGAAAAGGAAATAGGCAATGAATATACCCAAGGTCATATACATAATAGCAAGGTATAAAGAGGCTCCACCTCCGAATCTTTGCATCTGCTGTTAATACTTGTCATGCAGAGACCTCATAGCCAGAGGACATGGGGGGGCCCCGGCAGTGGGAGGCTCTGGGATGCCCGGAGAGAGGTCTAGGGTGAGCACAGCTAAAGGTGAAGGAGCTAGGTACAGGCTCCGTGCAGAAGTGTAGGCAGGGAGGCTGTTCTCCTCTGGGTGGTCTGGTAGGGTCAGCGTAGAGAAGCACATCGGAGTATGCGGCATAAGTCGAGTTTCCCGTGAGCTATGGGAACAAGGGCAGAGCAGACAGTGGTGTGCAGCTAAATTTTTAGCATTGATTGGTTCCGAGATTGGGGAGCAGAGGGCCTTGCTCGTAGAGTTTGTTGATTTCCGTGGCTTAAACACTGCTGCCAGTGTGATGTCATTGACTAGCTTTGTAAACTTAACATATGGTCAGACCTCATGAGCTCACTCAGGCCAGCTGCAGCACCCCACTGAAAGCAGGACCCCAGCTCAAAACTCCAGATGACAAACGAGAGGGGTTATCCTTGCCACCCACAAATGCTATCTTCTAACACCTGACCAGAGTCCTCTTGTTGGGGATGGGGGGTGGGGGTGGGGGTTATTTAGTTATCATGGTCAAGTTGCCACTAGTTCTGCCCCCTCCTTGGCCAAAAAACTCCCTAGCATCCAGGTTGGTCCCTCGGCAAAGGCTGTACTTGTCAGCTGAACGGCTACACCAGGCCTTTGACATTGCCTGTGATCAGCTCCTGAGCCTGCGGGAGCTGTACTCCCTCACTTCTGTCATCTTGACCCACGGTGCAAACTGCCAGGACTTCTTATCAATGAGCTTTTTTAAGTGCCTACTTCCAATCCTGTGTTGGGTGTCCTTTGACCTGATCTTTCTTGCTGCTTGTTTTTCCTCCCATTGCACTGTGTTCCCTGGAAACTCGGCTGCCTGGTGAACAAACGCCCTCGACCTCTTGGCAGAATGTCCCTCCATCTTTTAGCCTTCTTGAATTCCTCTGGGGATACAGCTCTGCTGTAGTTCTCTGACCGGAGGTTGCGTTTTCTTCCACACCGAATGTACCTTGGAGCCCAAATATAGCATCGGCTTTTCCAAAGACAGCTTTGCTACATCAAGAGTAATATCTTCCGTCCTCATACACGATCTTCTTCTGAAGTCCTGGCCATCTGCTCCTAACACCTGCTATCCCTTCTAGTTGCTGTCAGTGACAAATGTCCCAGCCACGCCTCCTCACTCACTGAGGTCTTTGGTATCTAGCTGCTTGGGTTTCACCTCCTTGCGGAGCTATGCCATCGTTCTGGGCAAAAGGCCAGCCTCGGAGATTTTTATCTTTGGGACTAGAATCGCCTTTACTCTCATACCTCTTCATTATGCTCCTGGTCTTGCTTTCACTTAACTGCTCTATCCCTAAAATCACAAACTCCCGTCCCTAGGTAGACTTTCAGCCTCAAGCTTGTGCGCACCCTCTCCACTTACCGACCCACTGCAATCATACTGCTACCCCCATTCTACTGGCGCTGTTCTTAATGTGATCACCAATACTCCCCTGTCAGATCCATACTCTGCACATTGCCAGAAGGATCTTTTAAAAACGCATCAGTGATCCTATCATTCCTAGTGTAAAACCCTTTCATATGTCTGTGTTACTTTATTCATTCATTTACAGAACTAAGCAATGAGCTAAGCAGTCTAGAATTGCTGCTCTCAACACCTGCACACACCTCATTACTGTTTTATTTAAGAAGGAAATAAAAATATTTTTAAATGCCCCCTTCCCCCAAATTGCTACCGTTCAAGCAGCTTGTATTTTCATGCAGCACTTGTATCCCCCTTGACCTCAGGAACCGAGTGCACACTCCTTAGCATGGCATTCGAGACCTGCCTTGATCTGACCTGTGTTCCCCTTCCCCACGCTTTCCTGAGTTCTGTGTGGTTCCCCACTACCTTTCAGTGCTGCGAAGTCACGTGCCTGCCTGTGTCGTCTTCATGCCCTTCGTCTTCCCTTTGATAGTCCTTTCCTTTCCATGTTTTACTTCTCCTCTTATCGGTCTTGGGGACATTTCTGTGTTTTGTATGACCGCTTATGCCACGCCCTTTGCTACACAGAATTGCTCATTACTTTCCTGTGACCGTTCCACGCGTATTTCCTCTAGAGTGCGTGCAGTGTTCTGTCTCCACTTATGAACTGTGGAAGCCGCGGCCAAGCTGTCTTCATCTCTGTACCCACCCCACCCAGTATGGTTGGGCCCAGGGAAGCACTCTGTCCCTCAGGAACTTGCCGTGACAAGTCCCTGCCCTGTCCTCCACCCAAAGTAGCAGCAGCAGTCCTTGGGGAGACCAGTGGCACTTCCTAACCGAGCTTTTTAGAGAGACCTGTTGGTACCACTGGGTAAAAGAATCTTCACCCTGAATGAGGTGCTCTGGTGACGTAAGTGTGTAAGACCCTGAGGGAGGAGGCTGTCATTGAGCTCTGGCCCAGCTTTCTTACCCAGTACATTTTCGTAGATAAGCATTTGATATTCTGTGTTCTCCAATTCCATTTCCACCCTCCTTCTCTCTCTTTCTCTCTGTTCTGTGGAGGGAGGTGTATTTTAAAATTCTAAAAATGTGTTGGCAGCTCTCAGGCATGTCTCTAAATTAGACCTCAATATCTATCTAGAAGGATGGATCTCAGCACTTTTTAAAATCTAGGAAATGCTATTATTATCATTATTATAATTACTATATCATGGGTATTTAAATTTTCTTTTCCAAGATTGTTTATCTAAGGAAGACCAATGCATCTTTATCGGCCTTTAACGTAGTCAAGAATCTTCTTTAATTTTGCCTCTTCTGAAAGAGCCTTCCACTCAGAAAGCATACATTTTGGTGTTTAAGTGTAGACATTTTCATTTTTCACAACTCAATGGACTACGACCTTACAGAACACCCCCCCCCCCGCGTCTCCCCCTCCCTCCACCAAAACAGACCTTCGGCAACATCATGTGGTCTGAGCAGTTGCACCTGCTCTCAGGCAGGGGAAGGGAAAAACACTGTGGTCTGTGCAGGAGGTGGCAGTCCTGTGGCCAGTGGGGAGGGGGGAGCTGCAGGGCTTGGAGGAAAATGACTTGTTCTTTTTGTCTTGTGAAGGACCTAGTCAAGGGGCCTCGGCTGCCTCAGTGGACGAGTCCCTGACAGGCAGAGGGGATCGTAACTTGAGGAGATACTCACTATTGCTGGGGTCCCCAGGGCTGGCCAGAGAGGAGAGCCAGGCCTGGTAGCCTGTCGAGAAAGGCTACCTTTTTTTTTTTTTTTTCTTTTTTTTTTTTCTTTTTTTTTTTTCTTTTTTTTTTTTAATTTTTTTTTTTTAATTATTTTTTATTATATTATGTTAGTCACCATACAGTACATCCCCGGTTTCCGATGTAAGGCTCGATGATTCATTAGTTGTGTATAACACCCAGTGCACCATGCAATACGTGCCCTCCTTACTACCCATCACCGGTCTATCCCATTCCCCCACCCCCCTCCCCTCTGAAGTCCTCAGTTTGTTTCTCATAGTCCATAGTCTCTCATGTTTCATTCCCCCTTCTGATTACCCCCCCTGAGAAAGGCTACCTTTTAACCGAAAGAGCGAGAAGCAGCAGCTAAAGACATTTCTTGAGGTCCGATATGCTGTGCAGGGTGCATATGTGTGTAATGAGACCATCTCATTGAATCTTCACAAACACACTGTATTTCTCAGATGTGTAAAACCAAGTTCAGAAACATTAGGGGACTTTGCCAGGGTAACACTGATTGGTAGCAAGGCTGGGATTTGGACTAAGATTTCACGCATTTCTTTCTACTTCCGTGACTTTCAGCTACGCAGGGGCATACGTGTTTCCTCTTTCCTGAGAAAGGAGAATTGCAGCCTTGGCATTGTCGTCCCCATCCCACCCCCCATTTTTTAAAAACAACTTTAGGAGATAATCCGCATAGCATAAAGTCCGCTGATTTAAAGTATCCAAATCTTTGATTTTTGATACATTGCGTTATTTGACAAATTGTGGTAAAATTTAATGTATAACCAAAAATGTGCCATTCTAGCCATTCTTAAGTGTATAGTTTGGTGGCATTAATTACATTCAGTGTTGTGCCACCATCACCCCTCTTTATTTTGGAAACGTTTTCATCACCCCACAGCATCCCTGTAACTGCTAAGCAATAAGGGCTCCTCTCTTCCTCCTCCCAACCCCTGGAAACCTCCCATCTAGAGTCCAGCCACAATGGCAAACAGTTTCAGTTTCATGGTTCCTCAAAAACCTAAGCATGGAATTACCAGCTGGCTCAGTAATTTTATTCCTGAATATATACCTAAAGAAGTAGAAAACAGGGACTTGACCAGACACCTGCATGCAGTCCTCATTGCAGCATTGTTCGCATAAACTAATAGGTAGATTGTTTGCCTTTTCCACTTCATCCCGACCACATGCCTAAGCCTCTTCTTTACCATAGCAGCCCTGCTTAAATTTTTTTTAAATGCAAAACGGTATTTTAAAATACACTATCTGTGCTGTGCATTGCATCTCCAGAACTGCCTTTTCCAATAACAGGACATTTGTAGGTTTTGATTACCCCCCCTTCACCCACCTCCCTCCCCACTCTGGCAACCACCAATCTGTTTTCTATATGAATTTGGTGTTTTTTGTTGTTGTTTTGTTTTTTTAGATTCCACGTATCAGTGAGATCATGCAGTATTTGTCTTGCTCTAGCTAATTTATTTCACTTAGTATAATACCCTCTAGGTCCACCCATGTTGTCACAAATGGGAAGAGTTTTCTGTGATATTTCAGTGATCATGTACACCACATTTTCTTTATCCATTTATCCACTGATGGATACTTAGGTTTTTTCCCATAACTTGGCTATTGTAAATAATGATGCAATGAACGTGACGGTATATATATCTTCTTGCATTAGCGTTTTTGCTTTCTTCAGATAGATACCCAGGAGTGGAATTGCTAGGTCATATGGTAGTTCTAGTTTCAATTCAATTGAGGAACCTCCATACTGTTTTTCATAGCGGTTCTGTCCATTTACATTCCAGCCAACAGTGCACAAGTGTTTCCTGTTCTCCACATCCTCTCCAACACTTTTTTCCCCCTTAATTTATATTAAAATTCCAGTTAACATACAGTGTACTATTAGTTTCAGTACCCCACCCCCGGTAACCCTCAGGTTGTTTCTATAGTTAGGAGACTGTTTCTTGGTTTGCCTTTCTCTTTTCCCCCTCTTTGTTCATTTGTTCCTTAAATTTCACATTTGAGTGAGATCATATGGTATTTGTGTTTTTGTGAGTCATTTCACTTAGCATAATACCCTGTAGCTCCATCCATGTTGTTGCAAATGGCAAGATTTCATTTTTTTTTTGTGGCTGAGTAATATTTCAAATATATATATATATGATGAATATATATAATGATGAATATATATATATGATGAATGTATATATGATGAATGTATATATGATGAATGTATATATATGATGAATGTATATATGATGAATATATATATATTCATCACATCTTCTTTATCTCTTCATCAGCTGATGGACACTTGGGCTGTTTCCATTATTTGGCTCTTGTAAATGTTGCTATGGACCTTGGGGTACATGCATCCCTTGGATAATAGCCATTCACAGGTGTGCAGCCATACCTCCTTGTGGTTTTGATTTGCATTTCTTTGATGATTAATGATGTTGAGCCCCTTTCCTTTACCTGTTGGCCATTTGTATATGTTTGGGAAAATATTCAAATCTTCTGGCTACTTTTTAATACAATTTTTTGATGAATATTATAAAGTATAGATATTAACCCCTTCTCAGATAAATGATTTACAGATATTTCTCCCATTCCATTGATTGCCTTTTCATTTTGTTGATGGTTTCCTTTGCTGTGCAGAAGCTTTTTAGTTTGATGTAGTGTTTAATTCTATTTTGTATATTGAGCTTCCAAGTATATTGGGCTTCCAAGTTAGATAATATTTCAAATAGAGGCAGGTCAGTACAGAACAGTGTTTGTTGAACTTTTTTTCATTATCTGCCTCCTAAGGTGTCTTTGAGACGTTTTTTTCCTTATCACCCTCCCATGAAATTTTATTACCACAGATACTCCATATATCTGTTCATGTATATATATCCTTTGGAGAATCACAACTTCCCCCAAGAGCCACTTTTTTTTGTCCCTTATAGGTGATTTCAGTCTAGTTGAGAGTGGTGGCATGGGGATTAAAGCATCACCTTGGGAGCCAGATCTGCCCGGACTGGAGTTCTAGCTCTGCCCCTTACTTGTTATGTGACCGTGGGCAAGTTGTTTAGTCACTCCATGCCTTAATTTCTTCATCTGTACACTTGGGATGCTACAAAACCTACTTCGAAGGGTTATTATGAACATTAGATGAATTAGTGTGTGTGAGGGTGGTGCCTGGTGCTTAGTAAGAGCTACACAATATTAGCCATCTTTTTTTTTTTTTTTAAAGGGTTCTTCCATTTAAAAATAGTTTAAGACCAGTGAACTACATAGAAACGAGCTTGTCTTCCATTTCCTCCCTTTTGAATGATATTTTTCATTCTGTTTTTGGATTGTTTTTTCAGAGGAAAATGGGTTATGAGTCATTATTCTATGTTTATTTTTTCCCCTCTTCACATCCATTCATTTTTGTATTTTCTCAACAATCACATTGTATAGGAGTCTGGACTTGGTGATTTTTAAGAACGAGCTTAAATACTTTATGGTTTTGATTTTCATATTGGAGTAAATTGATTCAGTCAAATGTGTAAGAATTTGGAATTGGGAATATTGTTGATTTCTGTTCAAGAAGATTATTTCATCTAAGGAATCTCTCCACGTGAGGAAACACACAAGAAGTAGCTTGCCTTCCTGAGTATATTCAGCTGATAGTCATTCATTATACAGATAGGTGCTGGAACACAGGTACTGGTTTTATTGAATCTAGGTTGAGTTCATTAACTTCCTGCTCATTGGTCTACAGGACCCTGTTTGTGCAATTCACAGTCTGGTATTTAATCACTGGTTAATTTGGTGCTGTAGCGAATCAGATGTAAACTTCTGGCATCAAATCATTTATTTTTAAAAGACTAAAGCCTGTGCACTTTATTTGGACTGCATGGTAAGAGTGGTGAATAAATAATTTGGCCAATTGTGACTACAGCAAATTGCTATTTAATTCACCAAGGAAGGTAGATATTCTTATTAAGAAGGGGGAAGCTCAGGTGGCCTGTAGAGAGGAAGAATAGAGTAGATGCCAAGGTCATCTTCCAGCTGGTTAGCCTCTTGTGCATCCATAAAACAAAAATATTAATATGTGCCTATCTGTATGGTAATTGTGAAGATGAATACATGCAGAGTGCTTAAAACTGCTTGGCACAAAGTAGTGATCAATAAATTCTACTTAACTATAAAGAGTAGTTGGGGTGAGAGATAAAGAGGATATAGATGACTTTGCCGGTGGTATTGCTCTCTCATCTCGTTCACTCTCAGCTGACTTACCTTTATCTTCATAAAGCAGAAGAATAGTTGACCAGTATCTCCCCATTTATCCCACATCCCAGCCCCTGGTGACCACCATTCTAGCCTCTATTTCTGTCAGCGTGTGGCTGTTTTTTTTTTTTCCCCCCGATTCCACATACAAGTGGTATCATACAGTATTTGTCTTTCTCTACCTGACTTATTTCACTTAGCATGATACCCTCAAGGTCCATCCATGTTGTCTCAAATGGTAGGACTTCCTTTTTACTCATGGTTGAATTATATTCTTTTGTACATATATGTGTACATACAACATATTCTTTATCCATTCATCTTTTGATGGTCAAAGAGTACAAACTTCCAGTTATAAGATGAATGAGTTCCTGGTATTTGATGTGCAGCATGGTGATTCTAGTTAATGATATTATGTATTTGAAAGTTGCTAAGAGAATAGATCTTAAATCTTATCGCCACAAAAAATGTGGTGGTTATGTGACGGAAGTGTAAGCTAAGGCTATGGTGGTAATCATTCTGCAGTATTTTAGTGTATCCTATCTATATGTGATACACCTTAAAGTTACACAGTGTTATATGCCAATTATATCTTAATAAAAGTGTGGGGGAAATACAGAATTTTTGCCCAGTTCTATCAGTGGTAAGGTCATCAACATTTTATGAAGACATCTTCTTGCCTTCACAAGACTCAGTTATCTTATAGGTGAATTTTTCCCCAATTCCCTTTGTTGGAATTAGACATTTCTTTCTCTAGTAGGACTTAGATTGCCCTAATAAGGTTCATGTTCATGTGACTATCTCTCTGCTAGATTAGGTTCTTTATTGGCTAGTTGTTTTTTTACTTCGTGTAAAAGGAGACAAGGACCACATCCCACTGACCTTTGGATCTTTACTGCCAGTGGAATCCAGCAGTCTCTTAATACCTCTTGAATTTCCTTTCCCAAATGTAGGGAAGACCAGAGACCATGGTAGCTTCTACATTTCCAGTGTGTTCTTTGTTAGTCCGACTGACTCACAATTCATGGGAAAACCTTGGACCCCTTTGAAGAACTCAGGTTTTGTTGCTACCATTGGCTGAAGTAGAATTCAGATACAGATGGATTCAGATAGGCTGGGGCACAGCTTGAGGCCAAAACTGAATTAACTTTCATTCATTGTGCTGCTTTCCTTGCAGACATTCCACATCAGGTTATGGACACGCTCAAAGGTCAGAATGCCAGGCTGGGAAGAAAGTCTTAAGGTTGTGTCTTACAGTGCTTTTCCAATGTCAGCTAGAAATTGGTATGCTTTGATTTCCAATGGCACAGAGATATGCTATTTTATGACAGTATTTGATTCTGACATTGAGCCCAGCAGGGAAAATAAACATCCTGGCACGATTTTTCAAATATCTGACATAGCTGTATTTGGAAAATACATTTAAATGTCAGAAAACCAACAGCCTAATTTCTGCATTATGGTGTATGTAACTAACTCTAGGAAGACTTTTTTACTATGCATGGGATGACCAACACGTTACTTGGATTTTTAATCTGCAAATACTTGATTTGGCAAGCTACATATTTATTTGACAGCTGTCTTAAAAGATGATGTAAAAATCCATTTCACTAGGCAACAGAAACTTAAAGAGTCAGTTTCTTAGATTTGGAGTTGCCTAACAAAACACTGTAGAGTGGATGGCTTCAACAAAAGAAATTATTATTATTTTTTTTAAAGATTTTATTTATTTATTCGACAGAGATAGAGACCGCCAGCGAGAGAGGGAACACAGGCAGGGGGAGTGGGAGAGGAAGAAGCAGGCTCATAGCAGAGGAGCCTGATGTGGGGCTCGATCCTGGAACGCCAGGATCACGCCCTGAGCCGAAGGCAGACGCTTAACCGCTGTGCCACCCAGGCGCCCCAACAAAAGAAATTATTTGACTCACCATACTGGAGACTGGAAGTCTGAGATCAGAGTGTCACTGTGGTTGGGTTCTTGAGAAGGTTTTCCTGGCCTACAGATGATTGTGTTCTCCTTGTGTCCTCACATGGTAGAGAGCGAGCAAGGGCAAACTACCTAGAGCCTCTTCGCATCTTGAGGCACCACTGTCATCATGTCATCTCAACATGATTACCCCCCAGAAGCCCCATTTCCAAATACTACTGTATTGGAGGTTAGGGTTTCAACACATAAATTTGGAGGGGGTGCACAATTTAGTCCATAGAAGTTATCCAGGCACCTCCCTAGGTTGTCTTACCATTTCTTCCCCTTCTCTGTCTCCTTCCCTTCCTTCATGCCTCCTTGTCCTCCTCCTCCCTTCTTCTTGTCTTTTTCCCTCCCTCCCTCCTTTTCCTCCTTTCTTCCTTGCTTCTTGTGATAACATGCTTTAAGGCACAGACATTCATGGGTTGAATCCAATAGATACATTTTGCTTGGTTTGAAATGTTTGGGAAAACATTAGAACACAAATTCTAAAAAATTAAATGCTTGGATATGCAGCTTCTCTAGAAAGATCAGAGATCAAGCGCAATCTCCGAGAGGTAGTACTAGAGGGTTAAGAGTTGAGACTCTGGAGCCATTCTACCAGAATTCATTTCTTGGCAGTCCCATCTCCTAGCTATGTGACCTTATACAGTTTGCTGAATGTTTCTAAACTGTGCTTACCACATAGTAAGTGCCATGCAATGATGTCTTATTACTCCTTCGTGGCATTACCTTCTGGTTGTTCACAGTCTGAACTCTTGCTATTGTCTTTCCACCACCGAGGTTCAGTCTCACCTTCCATGAGTCATTGGCCTTGCACTGTGCTTTCTCCCTAAAAGAGAGAACCATTTTTGTTGTTGTTGTTGTTGTTCTTGGAAGTAGGGAAATGAGAGATTGATGTATGTTTTAAGAAAAACGAGAGACAATATATTTCTTTGTGGAAGGGACATATTTTGCATATAGGTCTTCTGCCTGGCTTCTGTTAGGCATTTGTTTTATATTCCTAGATTCTGTAGGCATTTGATTTTCTCCCCTTCCTTCACGAAGAAAACATAATTATAGAGAAACATGGAACATTGGATAAAGCACTAGTTTCAGAGCTAGAAGACCTTGATTTTGTTATCAGCTCAATGATTATCCGTCTACCTTTGGGGCTCTGTTTCTATCTTCTCTGGGCTTCTGTTCTCTCATCTGAAATAGGGCATAATAATCTATATATTGTCTACCGGACTCGATTTTTATAAATTCAAGTCAGAGATCATATAGACTTTAAAAAATATCCAGTCTGACACAGAGGGAGCGTATTGATAGTTCTAATATAACAACTGATGGCCAATGCCACCATGTTTTTATAACTCTTGATTTCTGCAAAGGCAGGAGTTAAAAGTCTAGTAGAATTGCTCTGCAAGTTAACTTGTCTATAGAGAACTTGCCCAAATCCATGCTTTTGTATGAATATATGTTTGCTAGTTCTAGCTGCTCTTAGTTTTCAGGGGAGATGCCAACTCAGTTGACAATAGGTATCAAGGAACAGTGCGAACACTTGGGTCATCTGAATAGTATTCTCTAGGACTTGTGTCTTGGGAATGTTTCTGGAACATCTGCAAGCTCTTCAAAACAGGAGGAGAGAGGGTGTGGCTCAAGAGAAAGTGCATCAGCAGGCTTTTATGATCTGTGAAAGAAAAAAAGTGAATATGTCAAGAAATTTAGAATGGGAGGTGGGCGGATGGTCTTTAGATACTCTCTGGTCCAACTTCCTGATTGTATAGTTGGGAAAACCAAGATCTAGAGAAGAAAAAGTGACCTGCCAGTGCTATAATTAGTTAATAGAAAATGCAGGAATATAACTTGACTCTGTCAATCCGGTGCTCTTGGTCCAGCAGTCAGAGTGGAAGAGTCACAGGGACCTGGGTTGAAATTCTAGGTACTCTGTATGTAGTTTCTGATGCGATTCCATGGGATGGAAATAAAGAGATGGGATATCCACAGTGCTTGCAACAGAGCACGCACGGTCTCATTAAATCTTGGTTTACTTTCCCCATTCTGTTTCCTTTTTAAATCTGTAGGAGAAGTAGCCATAAGCACCTCCCACCAACCTCCCAGCTCCAACCTTCTCCATGTTGCCTTTTTCTAGGAAATTCTTATAAACGAGTCTGAGTAGATCACACTATTTTATCAAGAGAATTCTTTGCATTTGCTTCTATCTTTGCTACCCAGACCCTGCACTCTAATTTAATGATGATAATGCCAAATTCGGGTCTGTGTTTGCTCTGAACTCTTATGCAGATGGAGGCTGGTGATATATGAAGAATCATTATGCCACATCAAGTTTCATTTTAACGTCCATAAGTATACCTTTTTAAAATGAAAACAAACTACTTCACCATCCTGGGGAGGGACATAAATCATGTATTTTTATTACCTCAAAAGACCACCAGAAGATGAGCTCCAATATTTCAAAGGTGACAAGCAATCTATACGAATGAATCGTAATTCGAACCCCATTATACTCGAGCTGATATATACTGCAGTGGGGTTTATAGATGTTTCTCGGAAAGTATTAAAAAGAAAAAAACAACTGGGCCTTTTGTCTCTAGTTTCTAATCCTGGAGGAGGCAATCGGTCTTATGCAATCAGCATAGAGACTGTATCAAGCTGTGGGTTCAAGGTGGGAGCAGAATGCTGCTACCTGTTTGGGGCTCTGGGTCACTGGAGTCTAAAGTGTGAAAGTGTTAAGATTGATTTAAAAGAGCCAAAGAACCAGTGATGCATATGGTGTAGCGTCGCTCTTCCAACAGAGTGTAATGCCAGCACAAATGTTAGGAACAGCACTGCACACAGACATAGCATTTGGAGATCTGCTTGTTTCCATATGCTTCCTGCCAGCATCAGACGTATGTAACGGAGTTATAGGATTGAATCCTTATTGAGGGCTAGAAATGGTACAAGTGAGAACAGTGCCAACTTTGAAGTCAGACCATGTGGATTCAGACCCAGGCTCTTAGGCTTATGACTTTGTGCCTTGGGCAAATGACCTAAGAATCTCTGAGCCACGTTCTCTCTTCATGACATGGCGCTACCTACTTCCTTCAGGAAGAATGAATGGAGGGACGAGATGCTACCTTGGGAGTGTATGATACATAGAAATGACATCTATGAGAAGTACTCAGAGAAAGAAGTACTACCCAGGTGCCAGGCTGCTGTTCCTAGTTTTACCCTCTGAGGTAATACACGTTGAACCTCATATTCTTCTTGGTATCACCCTGTGCCTAATGGTGCATAAACTCATTCATCCTTCCAGTAATTAGGTTAACTGGTTTTCTTATAAAATCTTCTTCGACTGATTGAGACCTTTAACTTGAACCTGGACTAGAGCTGTGTCCAGCCCCCACCTTGAGGTTCAGCCTCAGGCTGAGCCTCTTGTTGCCTCCTGGATTTGGATTGAATGTCACACCTGGGGAGACCATTGCTTGAGAAAGAAATCGGCTTCAGGCAGAGCACTGACACCACCTGGGCAAAGGTCAGATGGCTTTCAGGTTAAAATCTTTGGTGCTTTGGGCCCCTCAGTGAGCTCAGTTCATTCTTTCATTCAGGAGTTCTGTCTGGGGTTTGTTTGCTTGTTTTTGTAATTATTCATTACCTTTCAGAATCTCTGAACAATAAGCAGCGTTTGTCTTAGGCTCATTTAAAAAATCTCAGCTCACTCGTTCTCAAGATTGTTTTCTCAGGATATCTCAACTCTGAAGATGTTCGTTAATTCTGTTTTGATTCTTTCTATAATCAGATTTCCTTTTGAAGCACTCTTGAGTCCTTTCGCAACCGTCTGCGTCTGCGGGGGGGGGGGGGGGGGTGGTGACTCTCCCTGAGGGTGAAGAGACCATCTTTGTTTCGGCACATGTGTTGCTAGTCCATCCCCAGCCCCATCGGAAACCAGGGAAATTCTCAATTCTTTCCTTCTGTATTCTTGCCTCAAGGGACCCGGCTAGATAACTCTCAACACTTGACCATTTTTCCCCCTTCCCTCTGCATTAGTCACACCACCAGGTAGTTTTTATATCTGGTGTTTGCGTGATGAGGGATAAGCAACAAAGATGAGGTTGTAACAGCTTAATTTTCTGGTACATTTGTCAACTTTTCTGCTTATTTTGGTGCTGTCTTTTTCTGGACTGGTACCAGGAAATTATGAGATCTGCAAGAGCTCAAATTATCAATGGTATGAAGTGAAAATAAAACCAGCTCAGAGACATCTCGCTGGAGCAGCGGGGATGTGTGGCGTGGGGTCCTGTGTGACTTGTAGAGAGTAAAGGTTGGAGAAATCCATGTGAGAAATTCTCCCTGGGTTCTTCTAATCATCCCCTTGTCCTGTTTTTGAAAATGTTTTTATTCAGGGTCTTAGAATCCTCTGAAACAAAGGGATGGTTTGGCTGTTTGAGTCAAAATAAGCTTGTTACAGCCAAGTAACTCCTTCAAATCTAGATGACGCAGATACCTCTCATCAGTTATCCAGTGGCCTAAGGGAAATGAGCCAGGAGTTTCTCTCTGTGAGGAGCTGACAAGGGTCCACGACAGGGAAGCATTCATTGTAGTCTGTAGCTTGGTTGGCAGCTGTGGCCCGTGGGCTGAAGACTGAATTGCCTCTGAGGCAAGTCCTGACTAGTTTCTCGTCTTAAAGAATGTCTGGGCATCCTGGCAGAATGAGACGGAGTTCAGTGTGGCTTGTATCTCTGAGAGTAAAATACCAAGGTGATTTAGTCTTCAGCTTGGCCAGCTCCAATCCATTCTCTTCTTAGAGCTGAGTGATATTTTAAAAACAGAAATTGGTTTGTGCCACTACCTTGATTAAAGTCTAGACTCCTTCCTGTGGTCCACAAGGCTCAGCAGGTTCTGGCCTGAGCTTATCTTGCCAGTTTCACTTTAAATAGACAAAGCTCCTTCCCCTAATTCTTCTCCAACATTCTTCTCTGTCTGGTATGTTATTCCTCTCCCTTTCACCTGTTTCACTTCTGTTTTAGGTCTTCGATGAAACATCACGTCCACAGAGACTGCTTCTCTGGCCGTCTCAGACCACGTCCAATACCCCCCGTTAAAAGGTCTCCCACTCTTGGTAGAACTTAGAAGTTTCGCTCAATGTCTTTCCAGGCTGTGAGGTTTATGGTGGCATTTTGCTCATCCTCTGCTTCAGGGCTTAGTAGAAGGCTAATTAATGTTCATGACTCAATGATTCTCTTCCTTCCTAACTCTACAGAGACAAAAAGTTTAGCCTCCGTAGTTTCCCTGATCTTTCTCCACCTCCGGTTTCTACTTGGTGAATATCTGTTCATCTTTCAAGATCAAGCTTAATGATCTCTTTCTTTGAGATGCCTTTCCTAGTCACCTCTCTACCAGTCAGGGTGGGCTCAATGGCTTAAATGAACACAGGCATATTTCCAGCTCAGGCAACACGTTCATCAGGCTTGTCTGGTTGCCTACTCCTCACTCAGGGACCCAGGCTGAGAATGTTCCCATCTCTCTGCTTCCATGCTTTTCAAAGCAGGAACAAGAAAATGTGGTCAGCCAGGTGCTGGCTCTTAATCTTTCCCCCTAGAGGTGGTATGCTTTGCTCAGACATCATGCCCAGTCATATAACTATGCTTAACTTTGAAGAGGATGGGGAAGTACATTCGCATCATGTGCCCAGAAGGAGGAAAACTGGTAATGTTTGAAGAACAACACTAATGCCAACCAACTCCCTCCAATGCCTGGCTTCTCTTGATATTCCCAGTCTCTCACTTACAATGATCTCTTCTTCCACTTCTCCATTGTTGCATGAAAGACTTTGTAATCAGTAATAACTGAATCAGCTCCAAAATATTAATGTCAAGCATACAACTTTATAACCCCATCTCCTAGTTTTCTAGCTCATGCATTCTAGTACCCTCACAGTAACCACACCTTGCCTCCATTAGGATTCCTGCTCTAGTGTGGATTCCCTAAGAAGCAAACTCTGAGGAGGCTGGCATGCAGGAAGTTATTAGGGAGTGCTCAAGGGATGAAGTCCTCTGGGGAAGGGAAGAATGCAGGATTGGACAGAGGGAGAAGTTAGCTCAGTCTCATTGAGTGCTCTGAACTCTGGATGGTCCTTTAGAATTATCTTGAGCTGGGGTAAATGTGAAGCAGTCTTTGTTGTAGGTCACTCCCAGGATGAAAGTGTGACTGTGACTATATAGTCTCTCATTAGCCAAGGACAGTTTCCCTAAAAGGATAACAGCTGACAATCTTTAGCAGGCAGTACTCCCCTTAGCAGGGGGATTAAGTTCTTTAGTTCTGAAGTGAGATGTGAGAAGTGCAGCACAGTGCCCACCCCTAACACCCAGTCCATTTCAACTGTCTACCTCCATCTTCATGTCCTCACAGCTCTCCTCCGTAGCTGAGATTCCTTTATATCTTTATCATTACCTCTTTCTTTATCATTACCTCTTTCTTTATAGGCTCAATTCCCCTGTATCTCTCTTTACCCATTTTATCTGCATAAAAACTCATCTCTGGTTACACCAAACTTTCCAGTTACCCTTCTACTGCCCCCAGATACCTGAATGAAATTGGAGAAGACACATGGCCATGCTGACTGCTCTCCCTTAACTCATTCACGATCAGAAATCACAGCGGCTCCTCAGCCACCATACTATATACTCAAGTGCATGTTTGTTCCCTTTTTTTCAAAATGACTATTTAATACTTTCTTCTCTCGCCTTCAGTGTCTGATACCTCCTCTCTTTCTTAATTCTCAGGTGTAACCCTCTCTTTTCATTTCACTGAGGAAATAAAAATAATCAAAGGAGAGCTACTTCATCTTCACCCCACCGAAGATGCCAACCGTCCCTGTGCCTTCCCTTCTCTTGGCTTTGTTCATGTTGTAGAGATGACCTATTCCATCTGTGCCCTGCTTCACCCCAGGACTTGGCTCCTGCAATGATCACTCTCTCCTGCATCATCAGTTTGCCTCACTTATATTGAATCCTTCCCAACAGCGTACAAACGTACTGTGATCTCTCCCATCTTTAAATAAGACTCTCTCGACACCGAGTCTCCCCAGAACTACTACCCCATTTTTCTTTATGGCAAAAAAAATCTCAAAAGATTGACCTTGTTTCTCTGTCTCTATTCCCTCCTCTCCCATCCCATCTTTAATTGACTCCGTCAGGCTTTTCTCCACCACCTTCCCAAATCCACTCTTCTTAGGTCAAGGTCAGCAGTGAACTACTTCATGCCAAATCCAGTGCTTAGTGATGTCTTGATCTTATTCGGCTTCTTAGCAGGTGACAGAAGTGATCATTACTCCTTTCCTGAAACCCCTTTCCTCTCCACTTTTGTGCTATCCACTGGTCTGGGAAGTAAAATGCTTAAATGATGCCAGGTATCGACTTGTTAAAGAATTCTAATGCCTGGGTGCCAGAAAGATCTGAACGACATACGTCTCATGCTCACGTGCAGTTGCTATTCTGTCTTCAGTTCGTGGGAGAGTGCCCTTCATACCCCAGCTTGATATAATCTTATTATGTAGTTTTCATATTCCTGTTGTCCGTTTATTTTAATTGTGCATTGTCTTGGACCATTTTTGGGAGAACATGATCTTGTGTAAGTAGAACTCTTTGTTTTTTGCCTGAAGCCTTTCAGTAATTTCTGGTGTTGAGTTCTGACAGTTAGGAAGTCTTGCTAACCGTGAGTGTCCTTCTAGGACCTCAGTTACTCCACAGTAACTTTTATTTATGGGCTGACAGATCTTTAGTGAACATGGAAAGAATCTGCTTTTACTTTTAAAATAGAGAAGTGAGATTTCTGGTGCCCCAGGATAGTTGTGTTTATCCCATTTCCACACATGAAGTGCATTAGGACTTTGGTGATTGCCTCAATAGCAACACTATGGTTGACTATCGTTTTCAAGGTGCTTTCATGAAGTAAATCCTAGTAAATAAGAGATCGATTTCTGAGTTCAAATCCTGGGTAGAGCACATTCTAACAGGATGACTTTGTGCCACATGTTTAACTTCGCTAAGCCTCAATTTTCTAGACTTCAAAATGTGGGTAGTGCTGTACTTGGATCATGGAATTGTCTGTGGATTCCATTAGATAATGAATTTAAAGATCTAAAGCAGTAGGTTCAGAACTGGCTTGTATGACAAACTGATGAGAACCTTGGGACTCAGCATGGTTAAATGCACGTTCTGGGCTAGTAACTGGAAGAAGCAGAACTAGAATTCTCATTGTGTTAGGTCCTCATGCTGTGCTGCAGTCCCTTCCTCTCCATCTCCATAAGCACTCTGAGTAAAATGAACATAGAAGGCATTTCTGAAAACAACTTCCCGAAAGGACTAAAGTCTGTACTTAAGGTTGTAGGTTATTTGAGTTCTTACCATGAATGCTTATGAGGAAGCAGGTGATGCTCTGACCTCCATTTCAGAGAGAAAAGATCCTTTTTGTTGAATCAGCCCATTATTCTGTCACATGGGAAGGTTCTCCAGGTCAAGGGACGAAAGATGTCAGTTTGCATTAGACATCTGTTGTCTGTATTCACAATACAACATAGGAGAAACTGGCTGCACCATCATTTTTTAACAGATGGATTAAAGCATGTCTTAGTTAAGACACAGGAGCAGAGAGGGCTGAATCCCCTTGATCTCTCTGATAAAAGCTACACCATGTACAGCGGACACCTAATAAATATTAATTGGTATCAACTCACTGGACACAGAACTCAATGATTTTGGATGTTTAAATCAGCATCCTCCTTGGTGAGAGATTAATAAGAGCAAATTCAATCTTCATCCTTCTTGGTTTCTTAACTGTTACATCTCGCCATGCCCTTTTCTCGAAATACTTTCAGCTCCAGAGGGGTTCTAACGCACCCGAATAAGCTGAATTTGCATTTAAGTTTTTGTGTTTACTGCGTCTTACATTTTCTCTTAGCTTTGATGGGCGTCTGCCTTTTTAAATTTCGTGGTAAGATGATCACACTAAATAAAGTTCAACCATTCACCTAACTGTGATGTTGCTTCTTTTGTCTCCTTTAGATATTGATGAGTGTGCAGCTAAGATGCATTACTGTCATGCCAATACGGTGTGTGTGAACTTGGCTGGGTTATATCGCTGTGACTGTGTCCCAGGCTACATCCGAGTGGATGACTTCTCTTGCACAGGTGAGCACGCAGAAGCAACACTGGTTTTCAACCCTTCTCTGCATCCTATGTGTGTTGTTAAATTTAGCTCCAGGTGCACTCTGTACTACTGTAACCCAGCTGGTTTTTCTCTTGCATTATTTTACCCTCCCCTTTGGAGAAAAAAGTGATAAAAGAAATGTTACTTAAGTAATTGATTTCTACTCCCAGTGGACTTAGAGACATCAGTTTTAAGAATAGAAAAGTATCAAACTGTTTGCCTTCCATCAAACTATTTGCTGGAATGTTTTTGTAGATAAGAAAATGTACTTTGTTCCTGTTGGGAATGACAAGGATTAAATATAGAGGGGGAGCGTGGAGTGCCTGGTGGGCAGGAATACGCCATGTATGGGAGCCAGTCAAGACTCTGGATTGACATATGCTGATGGTTAGTTTCCCTGATATGGCAGGGCTCGCAGCACTGAACCAGAACTCTGGGGATGTGCGTGGTGCGTTCGTGTGAGCAATGCTGGCTTTGTGGGGCGTTTGGTTTGGGGGTTCTGATATACTTCCAATTATGTATGTGGAGATATGAACAGTAAATTGGCAAAGGGTGGTAGAAAGTTCTGAGTCTTTTTTCTTTTGGCCAAATGCCTTTAAATGACCGATCTGTAATCTATAAGAAAAGCGCCCCTTGAACACAAAATTTCAGTCATTTTGTACCTTTCCCTGACTACTGCATCTTTTTTTTTGTCTTGTTAACATTGGCCTATAAGCTGGATTTTTCACTCAGCATGGACTGCCACTCTTAGTGTATTTTATTCCCAATGACATTTTCAAAAGTGCAAAAAGTTGCAAAAGTTAGGGAAGCATGTTTGTTTGTCCAAGTAACCTTTTCCATTGATTGTTATATATTTAAAAGTTACTATTTTCCGGCTAAGGAACTGGATGATGTGAGAGTAATGCAGGTTTCTGATGGCCACCGATGGCCAATCTCATTCATCTTTTCTGTAGTATAACTAAAATTCCTGGAGGAAAAAGAGATTGCGTAAACACAGCATGCTGAGAGCTAAACATGTTAAGGGGGACACAAAAGTCTTTTGGACCTATAAACAAACAATCGAAAAATCTGATGTTCTGTATGACTGTTTCTTTGTTCTTATGGTTTACCTTAACCCTGTGATTAGAAGGAACCAGTGCATAGGCTCCTAACAATAGCAGCATATCACACAACCCCGCAAACCTTGATTAGGGCCCCACTGTGTAGAAAGGCCTTGTTGAAATCATAGCGGAATACAGCCCCTGCTTTACTTTTTCACAAAGGGAGGAAGACCGGAGCTCTGTGCTTGTTGAAAGCCTCTTAGGTTGGTGCCCTGCCTGGTGATTTATATAAGGAGCAACATGGAAAATGTATTATTTATAGTATTGCTTTGAGAAACTAAACTGTGTTATTTGGAATAAAAGACAAGGGTGTGGGTGTCAGTGGGTACCCAGGCACCCCCCCCAAAAGAGATAAGCTCAGAGTGACTTTCTCTGATTTACATAAATAGCTATCCATTATCTTATCACCTGATTCTAATTTTCTGAATATCACTTATCACCATGTAGAGTTTTTATTTTTTATATGGGATTTTCAAAAATTTGTCTCTATTAGAATGTAAGATCTGAGAGCTGGGACCTTTTCCCTGTTGTTCCCTGTGTTGGTTACTGAAAACATAAACTAGTTGGAGGAGTTGGGGGTGTAGAGAACATAGCCTGGCAGGATGCAGTGCTCAAAAATATTTATTGAATGAAGGAATGAACAAAACTCTTTAGCCTTGGGCTATTTAGTTCTCTAAATTTCATTTATAAAATATAGCTCATATCTGTTGGATCTGCTATGCCTGTTCGATGTAGCTCTTAGGTTATTGTGAACACCAGATTGTGTATGTGAAAACATTTATCATGGCACTTGGAGGTGTTTGCATCAGTCAGGGTACAGTGTTCTGCAGTAACAACCCCAAATATGACTGATTTAAAATAACAAGGTTTTGTTTTCTTTCACTGGTCAGCATGAAGGGTGCTCTGCTCGTCCTAATTACTGTAGGACACTAGTCACCAAGATGTGAAAAAGAGCCTGGAGGCTCTTGCAACGGTCGTTCAATGTTGTTATCAGGGAATGGCACATACCCTTTCCACACACTGCTTGTGACTAGAACTAGTCACCAGTGCCCAGCCAAGTACAAGGCGAGGAGGAATCGCAGTTCTACTTTGTGCCTAGAAGGGTGAGAACACCAGAAATATTTGGCAAGTGGTGCTAATGAGTACTGTAGTGACTTACACTTAATAGATTCTCAACAGATTTTTGTTCCCTTTGACAGGAGCTGTTTATTAAAATAACCTTTTTTTTTTTCTCCCAACAGTACACAGTGTGTTGGGGAAAGTGGTCACAAAAAATGATGATATTAAGCACATCTGTACTAAGTACTATGATGGAAGGATAAGCAAAATGCAATAAGAAAACGTGGCCTGATTTCCAGAATAGAGTGTTTGGAATGTTTTTGCCAGCCACGAGGTGCTGCTGGAGTTTCCTGAGGCCTCTTAGCATGCAGTGAGTGGATTAGGGTAGGGTTTTACAGTGTGGAATATGGATGGGAGTGAAGAGAGCTAAGAGACAAGCATTCTCCCTGCCATTTCTCCTCTAGACCAGATTCCAGGGCCTCCATTAGATGCTTGCATGGTAAGCTGGAACTCTGATATTTACCTTCATGTCCTGAAAGTACACCTGTTAGGCCAAAGGTGCTGTTCTCTCGCCAAGGTTGATCAGGTCCCCACCTCCAATCTCTGTCATTTCTTTATTGGCAAAGATTTCTTCCTCTAAGTGGCTATTTGTCTATGGTAAAAAGTAAGGTTTATAATAGATGTTGGCCACTGTAAGACATCTTTTCAGATGTTTCATTTTCCAAAGAACATTTTCTGGGAGAAATTGACAGACCTGAAGGCATCCTTTGTTTGCCCCAAGTTCCTGATACAGCATTTCTCATTATTGGCATTCCTGATTTCCAAAGATCATTGTAGACTCTGTCCCAAATCAATTAGTATCTGCTGCTGTTAAGTTAGTTTTCTAAGTATGTCAGGGTCACTGTTTTCTTTCTTTTAGTATGCCATTTAGCCTGACCCTAACTGCCCTAGAAGTCAGTAGTAATACTGAAAAATTATATTTAACTAAAAGTTAATGAGCCTAGCATTAAAGAAGATCTATCAGCTTTAGTAATAGATGATTGAATGATTGATTGACTCATCCATTTCATTCATTTATTCATCTAATACATCATTAGTATCAGCTGTGAGCATGAGGAAATACGGTCACTGAGAATAGTGATAAATGACCTCTGTGCCCAGAGAATTCATGATTAATGAGGCACCAACTTCACATGAAAAAACTCAAATGTATATTCACTATCAAAAATGTTCCAGTGTTTGCCAAATCAATCCCTCTTGAAAGTCTTGGTAGAATTGGGTGAGTATTGGGTGTTTAGTCCCATGTTAGTTGTTAATCCTTTATAAGGTCTAAAGAAGAAACTCTAAAACAGCCGTTCCAAAGTTTATGCTGATAACCACAGTCCTTTTAGAAAGAGTGTACCTGAGACAATAAGTAGATGTCAGACTCCATGCTAGAGGGGAAAGGCAATGTGTCAAACAGAAAAGAAGCTTTAACTCCTTCCCCCTTTTTTATCTAATTAAAAATTGAAAAAAAATCACATCTCGTGGGAAAATAAAGTAAGGAGGGTTTAACATTGAGAATACTTACCCACAACTTAAAATGTGCTGTAACTTAATTTTTACCCCTAGAGGCTGGGGAGTCCCTGACATGACCATGTGTTATACATGAGGCTCTGTATTTTTTTCTAGGAAGGTTTCCCTTGCTTTTTGAAAGGGTGAAATTGAAAGCATCTGACACTTGACACAGGGGCAGTTTTTGGCCTTAGGATTTGTGTGCGTCTATATGACTTTCTCTCCTGTAAGAGTGCTGGGTTGCCCTTGTTCTTTTATGAATTTCAGAACTACAGGATTCCCTGAAATTGGGCTGGTGGGGTACTTATTCTCTGTACCTTTTGATTTTTGCATTGGTCAGACTCCTTGACTTACCGTCCCTGACTTTCATTTATCCCTAGTTAAACTGCCCGTGTTTAGGTTGTTTGATAAGATGCTATCATTAGATACTTAGCTCGGAAGAAGGATACCTGTGATTTATGACAAAGCATGCAGCAATAAGACAGGTACTTGACAGTAATGGGTAAGCATTCATTTTTATGCCAAAAGCTTCCCATGAAGGTAAGAAATAAAGGAAACAAGTGAGACAACCTGTATCCCATGTGATTTCTATTACGTCACTCAGAGGATTTGTATTTTCTTGATATTGGCATGGAAGAAAGCTTGAAGGAAGTATATGTTTGAGATACTTCAAGTAAGCTTAGTTAAAATTAGATACAATAGTCTATTAATTTAGTGGTTTAAATTAAGTACCTTATAATGAACAGAGGTGAGGCAACAGTTTACTTAAGAGTAAAAGGTGACTGTTAGAAATTTTAAACCAGTTTTCTGAAAAAAGCTTTTCTCCTAAGGTTGATGATCGAAAGAACACTTTGAAATATGAGGTACCCGATGTCGTTTTATTGAGCAGAGCCAGATGAAATAGAGCCAAACAGGACATTCTCCAACTTGCTAGAGCGTGGCAGTACACTTTCTATTGATTATCCTTATCTTTAAAGCACGTGGCATGTGCTTGTTTTGGACATGCTTGTTCGTTCTTACTTTGGACTATCTGGCAGCATTAAAGGGATAAGTTACTAATTACTTGGCTCTCGGTCTCAGAAAAGGTGAGATAACTTTCAGAATGAAATTCCAGGCATAGTCCTGTGGACTGCTTCTGCTTGAGTGAAAAAGGCTGTATCAAATGCTTTAGGATGCAAAACTACCTTTGTTAAAGATGGCAGAAGGCGTTTATCAATGTATCGAATAAGGAGTCAAGACAAGACTTATGGTTCTGGATTTTCCAAAACCCAACTAAAAGCTGGAGACATTTACCCTTTGATTTGTTTGGCTAGTATGTCCCCTCTAGTTTTCTGCTTTCCTTTAAATAGGTGGTTGGCTGTGTTAGCCACCTCCTCAACCAGAGGAGGGATGTGACAGCACTGAAAGCAGGACTCCAAAATCCCGATTTTTTTGGTGCAGATTCAGGACATGGGGAGAAAAAGTTAATGTTGGGATATGCTCTTAGAGATTTTGATTGCATTTGGTCTGCGACTGAGACCTGGCTTCAGTTTGTTTAAAGGTCCAGGTGATTTCTGATATGCAGTCGACTTTGGTAAAACAGAGAAGAATCTGAAGGGAGGAGAACTGCCCTCCATATTATAGATAGAAAAACCAAAGTGGGTAATATAGGGTCAGGAAGTAATGAAGGTAGAAACACGAACAGTTCCTGGAGGAAGGGCCCTGCCTCCAAGGCTGCATTCTGACATACGTAAGACTCTGGAGAGAGAAAATCCTCAACAAAATACTAACAAACGGAGCCCACAATACATTAAAAAAAAATCATTCACCATGATCAAGTGGGATTTATTCCTGGGATGTAAAGGTAGTTCCATATTCACAAATTAATCAGCATGATACATCACATCGGTAACAAAGGCTAAAAACCAAACGATTATTTCAGTAGACACGGAAAAAGCATTTGACAAAGTACAAGATCCCATTGTGATGAAAACCCTCAACAAAATAAGTTGAGAGGGAACGTAATGAAGGCCGTATGTGAAAAACCCACAGCTCACAACAGACCCAGTGGGGAAAAACTGAGAGCTTTCCTCTTAAGGTGAGGAACAAGACAAGGATGTCCACTCTCACTACTTTATTCCACATAGTACTGGAAGTACGAGCCACAGCAATCAGACAACAAAAAGAAAGAAAAGGCATCCAAATTAGTAAGAAACTAGTACAACGTTTACTATTCGCAGATGCTATTATGTAGAAAAACCCAAAAGACTCCACTGAAAAATGGCTAGAACTGATACATGAATTCAGTAAAGTCTCAGGATACAAAATCAATATGCAGAAATCTGTTGCATTTCTCTACAATAATAATGAAGCAGAAGAAGGAGAAATTAAGAAAACAATCCCATTTACAACTGCACCGAAAGTAGTAAAATACCTAGGAATAAGCCTAACCTGTATTCTGAAAACCATAAAATATTGATGAAAGAAATTGAAGATGACACAAGTAAATGGAAAGACATTCCATGCTCATGGATTAGAAGAACAAATATTGTTAAAATGTATCTACTCCCTAAAGCAATCTACACATTTAATGCAATCTGTGTCAAAATACCAACAGCATATTTCACAAAACTAGAACAAAAAAATCCTAAAATGTATGTGAAACCACAAAAGACCCTGAATTACCATCGTACTTTTGGAAAAGAAAAGCAGAGCTGGAGGTATCAGGATTGGAGACGTCAAGTTCTTTACAAAGCTGTAGTCATCAAAACAGATGGTAGTGACCCAAAAATAGACACATAGCTCGATGGAACAGAATAGAAGACCCAGAAATAAACCCAAGACTATATGGTTAATTAATCTTTAACAAAACAAGAAAAAATATACAAAAGGTAAAAAACAGTCTCTTCAAAAAATGGTGTTGGGAAAACTGGACAGCAACATGCAAGGGAATGATGGACACTAGGCCACCTTCTTACACTATATACAAACATAAACTCGGATTGATTATGTAAATGTGAGACCTCAAACCATAAAAATCCATGAAGAGAGCATAGGCAGTAATCTCTCTGACATTGGCTGTAGCGACATTTTTCTAGATAGCTTTCCCGAGGCAAGGGAAACAAAAGCAAAAATAGACTATTGGGACTGTATCAAAACAAAAAGCTTCTGCCCGGGGGTGCCTGGGTGGCACAGCGGTTAAGCGTCTGCCTTCAGCTCAGGGCGTGATCCTGGCGTTCTGGGATCGAGCCCCACATCAGGCTCCTCTGCTATGAGCCTGCTTCTTCCTCTCCCACTCCCCCTGCTTGTGTTCCCTCTCTCTCTGGCTGTCTCTATCTCTGTCAAATAAATAAATAAAATCTTTAAAAAAAAAAAAAAAGCTTCTGCACGGCAAAGGGAACAATCAACAACTAAAATCAACCTACTGACTGGGAGAAGATCTTTGCAAATGACCTGCTAAAGGGTTGGCATCCAAAACACATAAAGAACTGATACAACTCAACACCTAAAAAACAAATAATCCAATTAAAAAATGGGCAGAGGACATGAAGACATTTCTCCAAAGAAGGCATCCAGATGGCCAAGAGATACATGAAAATATGCTCAACGTCACTCCTCATCAGGAAAGTGCAAATCAAAACCACAATGAGATCTCACTTCACACCTGTCAGAAAGACTAAAATCAAGAACACAAAGAAGTGTTGATGAGGATGTAAAAAACTAACCATCTTGCACTGTGGGTGGGAATGCAAACCTGTGCAACCACTGTGGAAAATAGTATAGAGGTTCCTCAAACAGTTAAAAAACACAAGTACCCTACGTTCCAGCAATCACGCTACTGAGTATTTACCCCCCAAACACAACAACACTAATTCAAAGGGATACATTCACCCCTATTTTTATAGCAGTGTTATTTACAAGAGCTAAATTATGGAAAGAGTCCAAGTGTCCACTGATAGATGAATATCAGTGTATACACACACACACACGCACACGCACAATGGAATATTAGTCAGCCATAGAAAAGAATGAAATCTTGCCATTTAGAACTGCATGGGTGGAACTAGCGAGTATAATGCTAAGTGAAATGATTTCACTCGTGGGATTTTTTTTTTTTTTTTAAGATTTTATATGTGTGAGAGAGAGCACAAGTGGAGGGGAGGGACAGAGGGAATGGGAGAAGCAGACTCCTAGCTGAGAAGGGAGTCTGACACGGGGCTAGATCCCAGGACCCTGGGATCATGCCCTGAACCGAAGGCAGATGCTTAACCGACTGAGCCACCCAGGTGCCCCACTCATGTGGAATTTAAGAAAACGAGCAAAGGAAAAATGAGAGACAAACGAAGAAACAGACTCAACTATAGAGAACCAACAGATGGTTACCAGAGGGGAGATATGTGGGGTAATGAGTAGAACAGGTGGTGGGGATTAAGGAGAGCACTCTTGTGATGAGCCCTGGATGAGGCACGAAATTGTCAATCACTATATTGTACACCTGAAACTAATATACACTTAACTATACTGGAGTTACAATTTAAGGAATAAAAAGGCTCTGTAGAGAAGGAGGTTATGGGAGGCCTCTGCAAGTGAGGCCTTATGGGGAGATTCTGAATCTTCAACTGTGACATGACTGCTGGGATGCCTAAAGAACTCTAAAGATAGATGACCTTTCTGGGGCAACCTGTGTTCTCTGGGACAAGGAATAGACTGCTCCCTCTCTGCTAACGTCTTGCTCATTTGGAATCCTCTAGAGCTGTGACACAACCTGATGGAAGTAGGGAATTCTCAAATGATCAAGACAACATTTTTACTGCTCCACTTGTCCAGAAGAATAGGAGAATCATTCATTAACTTAAACTGAAGAAATTACAGAAATCTACATTATTTGTATATACATGTTTGTGACTGGGCTTCTCTACCATGACAAGTGAAGGAAACAAGGTCATCTAAAGTAAACATAAAGGAAGAAATTAAGGGGCTCCTCCAAACAGAGATTATGTAGGGTAGAAACTCATGGAACATTTGGTGTTTCAGATTTCAGTTTTCTATATGTAATTCTAGAAAAGTCAAAGGTCAGATATTTATTGCATTTCCCAATAGTAGTATTAATGCTAAGGTTTTTTTTTTTTTTTTTTTTTAATCAGTAAATATTTCTTAGGATACCAAAGGACATTCACCATGAGGTTTCAGGATGAAAATAAGTTGAAGGATTTGTGCAGCATTTGGCTTCTTTGTTGGGTTTAAGTGGGAGTGAGTTCTTTGTATACCAGCGCTGTTGTAAAGGATCTAGGACCACTGACTGCTGCAGAGAAACTTGGATGAATGATGGAGGTGCCCCCAGGGTGTTGGTGTACAAACCTGTTAAGTACTGTGTTGCCCTTAATCCAAATTCATCCAAGAAGTTTGTTAATATTTCTGTACACTCTGTTGGAATTGTGCCTTCAGAATCACAATTAGGCTTCCACATAGAGGAGTTTAAGGTTGCCTTAGCATTTACACTGTAATTGAGGCTAGTCGTGCAGCCCGGCTATGTCCACATTTGGGTGGACACAATGCATGGGCATTTCTCTTTAATAACCTAATGAGCTATCTTATATTCTTCGTTTCCAAGATTTGGTGAATGCATATGCATAGCTATTTCTCTGCTTTTTAAAGGTATAGTGAGCCATCTTAGGATTTCTTCAAGATAATTGAGAACATATATTACTGATGCTTGGGCCAGAGTGAAAGCTCTACATTTTCATGGTTAAAAGTCTAGTGTATATATTTGTATATAAATTTTACAGGTTGAAAGCTTTGGCTTTGCCACTTACTTGCTTTATGAATTGGAAAACCATTTGAGTTCTCTGCTGCTTCATCAGTATCCTTTATACAGGCTCAAAGAATTATGAAGCATAAAGTGGGACAGTGTAAGCGTATCAGTTCAGATAATTTTAATGGAAATAATAAAAAAAAAAACGCCCTGACTCTACTGGCTTAAATGATAAGTATATTCTCTCCTAACAAAGTGTATAGGGACAATGTTTCCAGAATTAGTTAGTTCAGCTCCTCCATAACATCATCAGTGACACAGATTTTTTTTTCTGACTTTTTATTTTCAGCATGATAGTTTGCAACTTGATGGAGCTCCTTTCAAAGTCTCAGAATGGCTGAAGTAACTCCAAGCATCACATTTTGACTTAGCCGTGTCCCAAAGTCAGAAAGAAAAGAGTATTCCCTTTCTACAGTCCCTTTTTTAAGATCGAGGAGGACTTTATCAGAAGGCTACCCCCAGCAGATTTGTTTTCATGTCTCATTGGCCAAAACTGTTTAATATGCCTATTAACAAAATATATCTTAGACAGAAAGAATTAGCTTGCATCAAGATTTATCCCTAAGGTTGGGATAGGCCCCAGCTTTCTTTATAGTACTTGGCTAGCTAACTTCTATCTCAATGAAATTTGGGTTTCATTCTCAGTGGAAAGGGTGTGGGTGTGTGTGTGTGTGTGTGTGTGGGTGTGTGTGGTGTGTGTGTGTGCCAGGATCACGCCCTGAGCCGAAGGCAGACGCTTAACCCCTGTGCCACCCAGGCGCCCTGGGTTAGGCTCTTCATATGCTAAAACCTTCAAACAGGATCCTCTCTCTTGGTGTTATAAACGGAGACATGGAACACTGGCAGAGTCTCCCCAAGTTCCCACAGTTTATAAATGGCAGAGTTGTGGATAAAATAGGATTCTCTGGGCCCCAAGTCCCAGGCTCTTTTCTTCCTAATGATGGCAGTTGGTTACGAAGCTTCTGCAGACCACATTGCATGAGCATTTTAAGGGCATCATCAAAAGAGCTCTGAGATAGGCTGCAGATGAGTGCCTGGAGTTAGAAGTCCTGCACTCACCTCTTTGCTCCACTACTTTCTACCCTGTGGTTATGGGCAATCCCTTAACCTCCCTACGTTCTCAAGTCAGATTCCTCACATGTGAACAGCGATAGTAACGGCTAACATGTATTGAGCATCTGTGCAGAACCCTCTTCTAAGCACTTCATAAATACTATTGCATTTACTTCTTGCAATTCTGGGAGCAAGACGTGTCCATTTATCAGAAATTGATTCAAGGGGCGCCTGGGTGGTGCAGTCATTAAGCATCTGCCTTCAGCTCAGGGCGTGATCCTGGCGTTATGGGATCGAGCCCCACATCAGGCTCCTCTGCTGGGAGCCTGCTTCTTCCTCTCCCACTCCCCCTGCTTGTGTTCCCTCTCTTGCTGGCTGTCTCTGTCAAATAAATAAATAAAATCTTTAAAAAAAAAAAAAAAGAAAAGAAAAAGAAATTGATTCAAGGGGCGCCTGGGTGGTGCGGTCGTTAAGCATCTGCCTTCAGCTTAGCGCGTGATCCCAGCGTTCTGGGATCGAACCCCATATCAGGCTCCTCTGCTGGGAGCCTGGTTCTTCCTCTCCCGCTCCCCCTGCTTGTGTTCCCTCTCTCGCTGGCTGTCTCTCTCTGTCAAATAAATAAACAAAACCTTAAAAAAAAAAAAAAAAAAAGAAATTGTTTCAAGACAATACAGGTAACAAACGCCTGGAGTTAGGGCAGGAAACCGGGCCCATCTGACTCAGAACCTTCTAGTCTTTCCCCTTCTACACGGCTAGCTCTAGGTCACGTTATAGATCACCAACACAGAGATGAACCTATTTCGAAGCATCAGACACCCTACTACTTCTCCATTCTTCTTTTACCATCTCCCACCCAACGTCAAATCTCCTTCAGACACCTTCCTGTGGAAAATACATTTACCATGTAGTAATTAATGCCTTTCTTCCAGGACCAAGGCTCTTTCCCACATTTATAGTCCATAACTCACAATTTAACATTTAGTTATACACCCTATAAAATTATTCTCCTTAAATGTAAATTTTATGTCCCCCAAAGAGACCATAACCTCCTAGAGGTCAGGAACCATAGCTTACAGAATCGTGGAATTAGAATAGGTTTGCAAAGTTATCATTAAAAAAAAAGGGGGGGCTGAACTCTTTTAAAAAGAAAACTTGTTTGGAATTCCAGCTCCTCTGACTAAAAACTATTGAGTTAGTTAACCCTGATCTTTCAAAATCCAAAGAAAAACAATGAGTTTTTCATATAGTGAGCTGGTAGCAGGGGCAGGACTAGACTCCATGTTGCCTGATTCTCATCCAGTGATTGCTTTGCCATGGAAATCCCGGGCCTGTTCGGTCTCCTCTCAGTATCTTTGTCTTAGTCAAAGTCCAGAAAAAAACACTGGACGACACCATGAACCTGGAAGCCCTCCCACAAGGGCTTACAAAGAATAGGGCAGGTGGGACCCACCCATCAGGTCACCTTCCTGGATCCTCAAAGGAGGAAAAGAGCATCATAATTCTAAGAGTCCTTTAATTGCCATATTGGCCAATCAAATTCTCCAGGAATATGATGAAGCAGAGCCACTCCTTTAAATCTCTTTAGTTCAGATTCATAATCTAGGTCAACTAAGGATAAAAGGCATTAACATTACCAAGTCATAAACATTTGTAAAAATTTAATTTAGTAGGAGGAGAGGGGATCTGGACAAAATAAACTTAATGTCACCTTTGTCCAGCATTTTCTGTTATTTAAATAATATTTTTCTGACATGAAGACACAATGTAGGTTCAGAGCACTGTATTCCATTCCACAGAAAATGTGGAAAATAGTACACATAAAGAAATCATATGTAACTGTCCACTAAGATATTCTGTCATTTATTTGGGGGGCTATTTTTGCTTATGTTTCTAAGCATCTGTGTATTGCGTGTGTATGACTATGTGTGTGTTCATTTATAATTTGTATTTACTACTTTAATTGGAGAACCATATATATACTGATTTGAATATCATGGTATACAGTGAAAATTTTCCATTGACAGAGAATATTCTTCTAAAAATTATTTTAACATTCATTGCATTCCCATGTATGGATGTTTTGCTATTTATTTAATCAAACTTCCATTAGTTCCTATTTAGGCTGCTTTCAGTTTCTTTTCTTATAAATAATATATGGAATAAATGGCCATAATGAAAATCTCGGGTATGTAACGGAGACTGATTACTTCCTTAGAATAAGTTGCTATAAATAAATATTTCTAGGGGCGCCTGGGTGGCACAGCGGTTAAGCGTCTGCCTTCGGCTCAGGGCGTGATCCTGGCGTTACGGGATCGAGCCCCACATCAGGCTCCTCCGCTATGAGCCTGCTTCTTCCTCTCCCACTCCCCGTGCTTGTGTTCCCTCTCTCGCTGGCTGTCTCTATCTCTGTCGAATAAGTAAATAAAATCTTAAAAAAAAAAAAAAAAAAAAAAAAAAGAAGAGCCTAACCCAATGACTGTCTTTTCAGTACTGGTGCTCAGTATTGAAGCCCTAAAACCTATTTACTTATCTCCCTCACCCCCCCCCCCCCCCGCCTTCTCCTCAAACTCTTGAAGCACTTCAGAGGACAGCATGGCACGTTGGAATACAGCTGGAAAGCTGCTTGCCTTGAGAAACTCCATTTCTGTAGACAGTGTCCAGATTCTCTGGAAACACAGGCTTGCAGTCAGGTGATTTATGCTGATGGATTAAGGAGACCAGTGAGAAGTGGGTTTCACAGTGGTTTGTGGTAACTAGCAAGGAATACGTTATTTAAAGGGAAATACTGCATTCTGGAGTTACTAGTTTGTAAGGTGCTGTAGACCAGGGTTTTGGAATAAGTTCCATAAATTCTCTTTAAACATTTAAGTTTGTTTCCTGAGAAGCGAAGCCCTTTAAACTGAGAACACCACTGACATTTTTTAGCCCTGATGGCGGCATCTAGTTAGTCCTTTGGGGTGGCCACAGGACAAATTGCTTTCAGGAGAAGGATAGAAGGTCAGAAGCTCGGTGTAGGTTGGACTCCAGGATGAGGTCTTTGGCAGTTGAGAAATGTCCTTAGAGGGAATTTACACACAGAGATGTGTAAAGAAAACAGCAAGTTTAATAAGAATATAAAAGGGACTATAATGATAAAATAATATATGCATATTTTAGTAACATTACAAAATTCAGAAAAATAATAATAAAGCATGCATAATTTAGCTCTGTTTGGAATATTTCCTCCTACAGTTTTCTATGCCTCTATCTATATTCTATGTTGTGAAATTCACACAGCATCTACCAGTTAATATTTTAATTTGTCTACTTATTTCATGAACGTTGCCCAAGTTGGTAAAGTTACAACTGTTCATGGCTGCAAAACAGACTCTCCTATGGATGCATTGTTATAACTTTTACCATTTGGTGAAGGATTAACATCTAATTGCCTCTGTTTCTTCACTTGGCCTTCTCATATGCATGTGTTCATTCTTCCTCTGTTATGATAGTGGTCATTGTTTTGCTCAGGTGGGTTGAGGAGTGATTTATAGCACGACACTCAGAGCAGCTCCAAGCAGGAGGGATACCGTGCTTAGGGATTCATGGAGAGGGAGGTGCCAGCTTCTCAGGTGTTATTCATTAAGGGACATTTCAGGTAGAAGTAGGTCCCTAAAGAGCTGGGTAATATTAACACATACCTTGGATGGTGTAAGGACCTTGTATAATTACTTTACATAAGCAGACTTTGTAACTAGACAGGGGTGCTCCAGTGAGCCCTTGCCTTGTTCATGATGTATGTTTTCTAAATTTATATTTGGATTCTTTGTGCTTTAAAATTCAAAGAGGATGCATTTCCTAGGTCAGCCATTTTTTTCCTCCTTATGGCATTAATCTTCCCATTCTGATTGATAAGTTAAATGTAGGGAAAGCATTAAAGTATCAGGAGTTGCAAATAGCTGGGATGTAAGAGACTTGTAAGACATCAGAACACGCTTTCAAATTATAGTCATTTGATTCTGAATTTTGATGAATTTTTGAAGCAATGTGCCCAGAGAAGTCTTGCTTATGGATTATCCAAAACCTTAGGAATTTTCTCATCAAGAAAACTATTTTTTCCCCTAAAGCAGGTGGTCCATTTGACTTGGTTATATTAAAAACGTGGCATTGATCAGAGGAGGCACATATGATCCCTGCCTATCAATGAGGCAGGGGAGGGTATTGGGACAATTTCTGTCTCATCCAGAGAGTGTGTGACACTAAATGACATTGATGTTACAATAGCCCAGGCTGAGCAGCTTAAAGTGCAGGGGAAGGAAATAAGTGAAGGTAGACCCTGTGATGATTTTCTTGGCTTCATGCAAACCTTTTATTTATTTTTTGGGACAAAATAGCATGATATCGTGTTTACCTTTCTCAGCTGCTGGAGGTTTAAACTTACTATTATTTGGACATGACTTGTTCTATTCCATCTCTTATTTCTTTCTTCCTCTTGGCTCTCTACTTTCAAGTGTATTATAGCTTTTATCCTTGAATCTTATTTTCATTACCTTTCATATTTGCTTCTTTAATGTGTGTGTGATTATTTGTGGCTGAACCTGACAAGTGGTGGTTTAAATGAAAGACTGAGGGTCAAAAAATGCTGTAAAACAGCAGCAGGCAAGCGTACCTGTTTTGTGTACCGTTGGTGGGAGTGTAGAATGGTACAGCTACCGTGGAAAATTGACCCTTCCTCAAAAAATTAAATAAAAAATCATATCCAACAATTCCACTTCTGGATATATACCCCAAATAATTGAAAGCCGGGTCTTAAAGAAATATTTGCACACCCATGTTCATAACAGGTTTTCATTCACAACAGCAAAAATGTAGAAGGAACCTAAGTGTCCCTGGACAGATAATTGGGTAAGTCAAATGTGGTATACATGTATTATGGAATGTTATTCAGCCTTATAAAGAAAGGAAATTCTGATACATGCTACAGTATGGATAAACCATAGAGAACATTGTGCTAAGTGAAATAAGGCACTCACAAAAAGACAAATACTGTGTGATTTCCCTTACATGTACCTAGAGTAGTCAAGTTCATTGAGACAAAGTAGAATGGTGGTGGCCCCCAGGCTCGGGGGAGGGGAGTTATTGGTAAAGGGGGATATCGTTTCAGTTTTACAAGATAAAAAAAGTTCTGCACATGGATGGTGGTGATGGTTGCCCAGCAATATGAATGTCTTTAATACTACTGAACCATACACTTAAAACTAGCTAAGATGGTAAATTTTATGTTGTGTGTGTTTTAGCACAATTTTTACAAATTGGGGGAGGAAAGTGCCGTTGGGGAACTTTAGAAATAACATTTACCATGGTTTTCCTTAGTCCATATTAGATATCAGCTTTTTGAGCTCATATAATGACTTGTTCATTCCTTACTTTATTCATTCATTAAATACCAGTTGAGAGATCTACGCGTCAGGTATTGTTCTAGACAGCAGGCATGCATCAGTGAATAAAACAGAGCTTTGTTACCAGTGGAGCACATGTTCTCGTTGGGTGGAGTCACACAATAAACAGGTAAATATAGAGTATGCCAGACAGTGATCAGAACTTGGGGAGAAGTGAAGTGACGGAAGAGGGACGGAGGTGTGTGCTGCGTGGGCCGTGGTGCCGTTGTATGGGGTGGTCTGGAAAGGTCTCACTGAGAAGATGGCATATAAGCAAAGACACGAGGGAAGTGAGCGTGCACGCCACGCTGGTATGAGGAATAGCAGTCCCAGGCTCTGCGCACAGCAAGTGTCTAGAACAGTCATCTGCTCAGTGATTCAGGATTAGATAAGGAGCCTTGTTAAATCCCTAAAATCTAACCTGCTTTTTTCTAGCCTACAAGCGTCTCTCGTGTTCTCTGGTAGAATAAAGTACGTGGGCTTCACGGCCGTTATTTGCCTCAGAGACTCCTTTTCCAGACTCTGGGTCATGGCTGTCTTCCTAAGAGTTTAAGATGATAGAAGTCAGGCCATGGATAAATGAGGTGTTCCTGTACTTTTCCTGCAAATGGAAAAGAAAGCTTTAATGGCCCCAGACATTACTAGGACAATACCCCTTTTTGAAGAACAGAGTTCAGGAAGGGGTACTTTGAGCACAGCATGTAGGGAATTCATTGCCCATGTCCCATTACTGTTGATGAGGCCCCCATATTTAACTCTAGAGTCAGGGCCAAAAACTATCTCTAAGCAACCAGGGAGCTAAAAGAGCCTTGCTTTTCCTTTATGCTTACATCTGTGGTTTTCCATTTTCCCTGCTGTTGATAAATAATTCAGAAAAGAAAAGAACTTTACAGCCCCGACTTTTTAATGCAGAGGACAAATACATTATGCGATTGGTCTCCGAACACCCACAGGTTTTTAAGCAAGAAGGTCAGTAGTTTGTATTTGTTGGTTGGCAGTATGTTCTTTGAGGCTCTGCAATCAATTGCCTTTGTTCTTGTAACTGGAGAAAAGGGGAGGTCTATGTGGATGAAATGCACAGAACTAAGGCTGTCACGTTGTCATGGTCCCTAAGTGGGCTGCTCAGCAACAGGCCGGAGACTGGTGGGCTGTGCAGCCTGGCTCAGAAGGAAAGCGTATATGGGACATCTCATGACATCAAGTCATTGCCTTGATGCCACAGTGGGCAAGGCTGCAGTGGCACACTGAGCATCTGGGAACCGGTACATGCTGGCAGGGAGGGGGAGGGACCAGGATGCCTCATGTGGGAGGTTTGTTCTCGTGCAACTAGTATGTGCATGCTGACCCAAGTATGGGGTCTGTTTACTCCTGAAAATCATTTCTAATATAAATATACTTATGTATATAAAATATAAAATCAGAAGCTGACTTGGAAGCCTGACCTCTGTGGGTATAAATGGTGGGGTAATCCATGTTTAGAAGCAATGTTACCATGCATATATTAAATAATTTGGGTCAACATTCATAACGAATGCTGATGATTAGTTTGCCAAAGGAAATAGGGTAGAGGGGAAAGAATTGGTATTGGTTCAGTAGAGAGACTTATTTTAATCCAGACTAATACACTGCATGCCCTTGGGCAGTTCATTTTACCTCTTTGGGTCTCAACTTAATCATCCGTAATAGAATATTAGATTAAAAATTGACTTTCAGAGGTCCTATTAAAGTCTTATCTGTTGGAAGCCAAGAATCATGGCCTTGTATCTCTTTATCCACAGCGCTTGCCATGATGATAGGCACTTCTTCCCTTTCTTTTTCCTCCCCCCCCCTTTTTTTTTGACTAAATATCTATCTTTAATCATTTGGAGCATTGCAATAGCAATTTTGTTTGATTTGTAGAAATTTATTTTTAAAGGTGCCTTTAGTTTCTTATTTAAAGCTTTTTAACAGATTTTTAAAATCATGTGTGGACACCCTACTGACATTTTCTTTCTTTGGTTGCATTTGTTTCAATGAATATTTCTGTCACTTTTGCATATTGACTCAGGCCATAATGATGTTTTATTAGCTACTATTGACTTGTGGCTTGGAATTATCGTACACATGATCCAAGAACCTTCCTTTGCACATCAGGAGATTTCTGTGGAGGAGAACCATAGACGTGGGTTCAGGATGGGCAGCTGGTCTCCCCTTTGAAGTCCTCTTCGTGCCGAGTTTGTAGTTGCTTTTGTATTGTACACTTGTCGGCAAATGTCACCCATCTGCTTTGTTTAAACTGGCGCCCACAGAGCCAAAGCAGTGACACCACTGCTTAAAGTGTAATGGTAACGGGTGCCAGTCATGCTTTCCCTCCAGGACTGGCCCGTGGTGGGAGGGGAGGGTGTGGAGAAGCCGTGATGGAGGATCACAAAAAGTAGGAACTAAATATCAGAAGACCTACGTTCAAGTCTCAGCTTTGTCCCTTGTTTCATGACTTTGGGCAAGATGCTGTCCATAACTATCCTCTTCTTCTTGGTGAAATGAAGGAGGAGGCCTCTGGTTTCAGGTCTCTGAAAGTCTATGATTCGAAGTGTTGTGAGTTGTCAAGAAAGGTAGAGGGGAGAGTACTTGAGGCTGGGGTGACCGGAGAAAACTTGTTTGAGTTGGTAGTTTCAGAGCCGTGAAAGAGGATTTTGTACGGTGGTTGGCACTGTGAGGACGGACTGGCAGGAGTTGAAGCTTGGATGGAGAAAGGCCCAAGGCGGTGGAGAGTGTTTTAACTTCACGGGCACCGACCGCTCTTGAAAGTTGTGGGGGGGCACCCTTAACCAAAGACTAACATGCTGCTTTGGCTTCTCGGTTTTCAAACCCCTAATTCTGGCAGTGCTGATAATCCCTCATTCAACAACAAATACACGCTGATCATCAGCAGTGTTTCAGATCCTCGTTTATGAGCTGAGAATAAAGCGTAGAGGAGACAGGATTCCTGCTCTCATACAAAAAACTTTTTGGAAACTTCAGCTGCCTTTGTGATTCATTAGGACGTCTGCGCTACGGTATTGGCACAGATGTAGGAGGCATTTTGTCACACCATGAAGTATTGAGAGCCTATAAATAAAGGCTTCAGTAATAACCTATTTAAGAGAATGTGCTTTATCATGCAGAGTCCAAACACATGAGTACCGGAGGTGTGATACACAGTCACATAGTACTTAAAGCTAGCAGAACTAGGTTTGCTAACTCCTTGAACTTCTGCAAATTTCTTAAGTTATATAATGTGCATAGTATTAGTATTTATGTCATAGGGTGGTTTTGAGGATTAAATAAAATATAAATGTGCATCACTTTACCTACTTCTAGCATGTGATGCATGCTCAATACATGTTAGGTGTTCCTGTTGTTATTAATTTTTATTTTGTTTTTCACCTAATATTTAACATGTAGTTACAGTACCTCTTAAAGAAGTAGGGAAGCACACTATCACCTTTATTGCTTTCTATTAAACCAGGAGAGCCCTAGGCTGTTGGGAGAATGTGGATCAGATGAGCTATCTGTCTTTATCTCTTTTAGAAAGCGTCTCTCTGTAAAAATTTCTTGAGTGGTACGAAGGAAAGAAAATGATGTATCCCTTAGGGATGATGGTGATTGTATTTCTTAGGATGGATAGACTGGTCCTATGATTGTTAGCTTGTGAAGGACCAAACCAGAGAAGTGTGTCTGGTGTGGTCCAGGTATTCGAAGAACAGATGAAGATGCTTCAGGAAGCATTGCTGATATGACCAAATTTCCCGAGTGAATCGGGGGGACACATGGTGCAGAGTGGAGCCCAGGCTTTGGAGCCTGAAGAATTTGAATTTGAATCTTTGTTTTACAAGTCATGTGACCTGCAGCAGGCCACTTTAACTAGTCTGAGCCAGTTTTCTCATTTCCAGAACAAGATGATAATGGTGTTTTTTATCACGTGGTAATGTGAGAGTTAAGTGAGCTAATAATACTTGTATAACCGTGAGTGAAAGTATGGCACACAGAATCTGCAGCTAAAATACATAACCAGCTATCTCACAATACCAGCGACATATTGCTCAATAAATATTAGGCTCCTCTTTCCCCTCAATTACTTTATATGCTTTAATTTGGTTTTGTAGAGTTGAAGTAAAATACACTAAACCCTGGCTTTTACCTTTTGAGATTTCTCAGTTCTTGGTCCCTAAACTGAGTGTTTCATTCTTATGCCTAAATCCCCATCAACCGTTAGCGGATTCTAACATCTGTGCCTCTCCCCACTTCCATGGCTAGAATATCTTGTACCCACTTGACCTTAAGCAAAGGTGTTTAGTACTTTATTAGCCAGATGAATTTAAGGAATTGCAAGACACATCTTAATGATCTTTATATCAATCAGTCATTCCACAAATATTTAAATACCTGCTATGTGCTGGCCTTTGTTCAAGGTATTGATATATAGTAGGGTACAAGACAGACCCCATCCCTGCCATCATGGAGCTTCTATTTCCAGACAGGAGAACTGTTGATTAAAAACAAACCTTTTCAGTTTTCTGTGCTGTGAAGAAAAACACAACAGTGTATAAAGGATTAAGAAATATTTGGTGTAACCAAGAGGACTATTTTTTAAAGGACAGTGAGAGCAGGACTAATGAGGCACTGGCTTATTTGAACCAAAATCAGAATAAGGGGACAGTGCAAGCCATCCAAAGTTCTGTGAGCACATTGCAGTCAGAGGAAACACTAGTGCTACCTTCCTAAGGAAGGGTTGACCTTGGTCTGTTTGAGGAACAGGGATAAGGCTGTCTTGTCTAGTGTGACAGAGGTAGCTGGTAAGGTGAGAGCAGGTCCTATATGGTATGGAGGGCCATGTGTAAGTTTAGATTTAGTTCTGAATGTTATGGGAACTATTGATAGTTTATCCAACTATAGCAACTATTAGTCATTATTGACTGATAAATGCATTTATGTAGTGTTTTCTATATTTCCAGCAGTATTGGGGGTGGATAGGACTTGGGGGGCGGGGTTGTTCAGAGAGGTAGTACAGGAAATGCCTCTCTCCCATAAGGAACTTAATAAAGAAGTGAAGAGGCAATTCCAACACATGGAACAATTTGAAAGTGATGCTCTAAACCATAGTAGTGTCTTTAAGGACAAAATAAGATAAAAGAAGGACGATGCCTTGTGGTTTGGAGTGATTTGTAAAGAATGTGTGGGAAGTTTTGAGTAAGCAGGTGTGGAGGGCATATAAGTCTCCCTGAGTAGATTAGACATGAATAGGTAATCAGGAGCCATTATAAACTCCTGAACTGGGTATTTAGATGATTGATCAGGCAGTTCTATGCTTTGGAAGAAGAAGGATTAAATGCTCGGAGACTAATTTGGATTGCACAATAAACTTGTTCATCAAGGCCTGGATAAAGCTGGTGGCTATGGTAGCAGGCTGGGTAGAGGAGATTAAGGAGAGAACTATATTTTAAAAACTTAAGTGTTTGCACTTTGTAGGACTAGCAAGATGGCATTTCAATGAATAGAAATGGAATTACTGGAAAAAAAGGAGTCATTCTGGAGAACAGTATGAGTCACATTTATAGTGACCTTCGGTATTTATTCAGGTATTTCTAGTCAGTGGGGTTTAATAAGTGAAATGGCATTGGGTGATATTTAACCAGAGGATCAGGATTCAGTGACTACTATTACTTCCCATCGTCATCACCATCATTTGGGTCGGTGTCTGTTTTCTCCAGGGTATGGCTATTGTGTGATAAGGTATGTGGTATACAATTTAATCACAAGTTTAAGTGGAGACATCTTCACCAGTCAAGTCCAAATTTTGTCACTAGCTCTCCTTTTATGGACCAAAATGCCCAGTGCTTACCAGTAAAGAAGCAAAGAGAAGGCAAGGTGGCTGGACTTATCTTTAGATGCAGTAGCTCTGCCTGCAATTCACATGGCCCGACTGATGCCTTGGGCTATGACTCCATCTGGTTGGTATGCCCTACTCCTAGAGAGGAGAGAGGAATGAGAGTGGGGTAAAGAAAGCAGTGGAAATCTCCTCCTTCCCAAGAGGGGAGTTCATCCTGTAAGTGGATGGAAATACTGAACTGCATTCCATGTGGAAATGAGATACTGGAGACGGAGATGTGAGTCCTTCTGATACAGGTAGGTGAGTAGGGATAAGAAGGCATGTAGACAAAAGTGTGTCTGGGCAGTGTTCTGGGGGAGACCCCTATGTGGAGGCCTTGGGTAGGGGTTGGGGGGGAGAAGCAGCACTGAAAGTGGCAATAAAATTAAGAGATTATAAAGTGGAAATAAAAAGAAGAACGAATTGGTGTTTGGCAATACTGCTAGAGGATAAAAGAGGGAAAGTTCCATTATGTTTGACTCAGAGTCATTGGCAGTATTCCAAAGAACAGAATCATTGCTGTCTCCAGTAACAGGATTTAAAAAAAGATATTTTGGTAGGAATTTGGATGGTGGTTAGAATTTGGAGGATTTTGGCAGTGAAGCAGTTAGAGAAAATTGTAGAGAAACCCGAAGGAAAACCAGCAAGGCCCAGTGAAAGAGCTTGTTCACCGCAAGCCGGTTTTTAAGATGAAGACTCTTGGAAGGCTGTATGGGAAGAGTAGATTAAAGATACTTAGTGGGAAGGCGTCGCTGTGGGAAGATGGGCACAAATGGAGGAGCTGGCTTTGTGGAAGAGAACGGGAACGTTTTATCCTAACGCCAGAAGGAAGGGTTCCAGGATGGAAGCTGGGAGAGGGGTCTTTTGTGCAAGCCATGCAGCTCTGTAGAGATCCTTCCCTGGCAGGGCACAAACTCCAACTTTTCATTTGTAATTTTGCTGCAACACATTTCTCTTCCTCTATCTTTCCCAAGCCATGAAAACCAGTTGTAGTTTATGTAAATAGAAATGTAAGGTTTTCCCCCTCGAGGGACCTTTGAAAAATAGTAGACGCTTTATTGCTCTGTCACATTCTCTGTGCTTTGTTTGGTGAAGGCATTTTGTTATCTGAGGATGGGCAGCACCTGATGGCATTGTTTAGCAACCATATCTGGGATTGAAAGCTCTGCATGAATGGCATTTCATTCTTATTCCCTCCGTGTTCTTGCGGGGGTGGGGGGAATCTCCTAATTGCTCTCAGTTTCCCCATCTGCAGAACTGGTATAAAACCGCCCTTCTCCTCCTGAGGGCATTAGGGGGATTACGAAGTTAATGTTTTATAAATCACCGCAAAGATTCTAAATGTGAAGTGCTATCATTACCCACCTACTAGATATGATGGCACTCATAATGATATATTTATTACCTCATGTTCATTTCCGTGGCAATAGCCTGTGCATTTGTAAAGAGATTATGCCTTCTCTGCCAGGGCAAAAACGGAGGCATACCATCTATCACCCAGAGACGTATCAACAAGAAAACAAAAAGTGAATATGTGGCTTGTTTTGACCTAAATGTTGTTTTGGGCACAGAACCTGTTGTGAAATTTTCTCCCGAAAACAAAAAATCTGCCCCCTGCCTTGCTGGAAGAATACTTAAAATAAAATGAGACATGAATGCTTCTTGGGACATGCTGGGTTTGAGATGTCAACATATGAAATTTGAGATCCAACTGTGAGTAGGCATGATTTATGAATGAGTGCTTATCAACTTTTAAAATCACATATTCCAACAATAACGTCAAGAATGCAATGAATTGTAATTAGGAAGGTATGATTATTTCTGTTTGAAAGTAGAGCCAACGGAAGGGTCCTTCCTCTTTGCTGTATGTTGGTACATGGGGTCTCTTTGTGTGGTCTCATGTCAAGGCTCCTGGATGCCTGGTGATCCCATCTTGTAGCTCGTCTTACTCTAGGAAGCACTTGACTCTATTCGAGTTAAGCAACGGACAACAGTGCAGTTTGTCACGAGATGTCCTCACTGGAGTGCCTTTGTGAGAAAAACAGAGGCGGGAAACGTGGAGGGTTTGTGCTTCTAATGGAGGCTTAGTGAGTGAGATCATCTAGGTAATGAAGAGAGGACATGGACAGAATCAGAACAGAACAAGTCCACCCTACCTCCATCCCCTAAAAATACTGCCCTAAAGTAGGAGAAAGGACTGCCTTCGTAAAGTCACAGTTTGGTCTTTTCTGTATATTCTCTTAGTCTATTTTCTCAATGTGCTGTCATGCCCAGTGAGGCCTGAAATGGTACCATCAGTTCAGTCCCTGTCCTGCCTTGGGCCCATTGCACAGGCGTTCCCCTTGATATCTACGCCCTCACGCCTTCATTTCCCTCCAGCTTCTAACAGAAGTATCCAGCTCAGTGAGGCTTTCTTGGCCACCTTTCTGAAATTTCAGTCCCTGCTAACACTTTTTTGCCTCTCTCCTCAGTTGTGTTTTTTCCCCCTTGGAATGCGTCACTGTCCAACATGCTTTCACTCCCCTTATTTATGGTCTGGTTTGCCACTAGAACAGGCTGGATGAGGACAGAGATTTTTGTCAGTTTTTGCTAATGTTCTCTCCTAGCAGCTAGAATAGTGCCTGGTGCATAGTGGATACCTAATAAATATTTGCTCACATTGTAGGTGATCAGTAAATACGGCCAATAACTAGTCTAGGTATTGGGCTCTGTGGTAGAGGCTGAAGGTACACTAAGTTGCAAGTAACTGAAAATCCAGCTCAAAGGAGAGGAAGCAATAAGGGGGGTTAGTGGCTTACGTACACATACGTTTAGAGGTTGAGCCGTTTTGAGGGCTGGCTTGATAAAGACGAAGGGATGTCACCAGGCGCCTGGTTCATTTCCTTTCTTTCCATCTCTCTGCTCTACCTTGCATGGTTTCAACTTCATGCTTCAACTTCATGCCTCCTGGTGTCTCGCTGTGATTCTAGGGTGGGTGTGAACAGCAACCCTATCTTTCACATCTGGGGAGAAAGAGAATGGTCTCTGAGAAATCATACCAAAAGTGTTAGGAAGCTTCTTTCCCAGAAGCCCCAGCTCACATGTCCACTCCCAAACCAAACACTGTGGCCAGTGATTATGGTGATTTGCTTAGCTTTAGTCATGTGCCCCATCCCAAAAGCCTGGGTTGGACTTGGTGTCTCCCCAAAACACCTGGGCTGTGCGTGTATTGCGGGTACGTGGGTACCCTAATGAATACCAGGATACTGATAAAAAGAAAAGCAAGTGGATATAAGGGAGAGAGCTACAAAGTGCTCTAAAACATACAGGATCACCTGTTTCACAAAAATCTAAGATCTACTGAAGGAATTAATATGTAATTAGATATGTGCCCTGTGATGGGAATATGGATGTGAGGTTTAATGATATCACATATATAAAGCACTTAGAGCTGTCCGACACATTGGGGTTTAAAAACTGCTGCTGAAATGACTTGTGTTGTTATTTTAATACACAGAAGCCTTGGAAGGGTATTCTGATGGTCATGTGTCTTTACCATCACCAGCTTTAGACCAGGCTGGAGCCACCGCGCTGAAAGTCCCCAGTTAATAAACCCTAAGGCATTTGCTTCAGCTCATAAAGCTCTTACAGGATAAAATGTATCCAATTAGTTCCCGTTTAGGTCCTTTTCGTAGAAAGAAGTAAGAATTTAAATTCTTTGGATTCAGATTTATAATATGTTGCCAGTGAAAACCTCTCACTTAGCTTAGTATCAGATTGGAGACTTTTAAGTTAGAAAGGAGATTGTAGTTATAGAACTATCATCCTTACTTTATGAGTGAAAAACTGAGGCCCAAAGAAATTAATTTACCCCAAGTTTACATGGGTAGTTAGCAACAGAACTACTGTTTGAACCCAGATCATCAGACTCCGTTTTTTCCAGATTATGTATCAGAACTTTCTGTTACTGACATTGGAGAAAATACGTGAATGACTGTTTTTATAGACCCCGCAAAGTAGTCTTTCTGTGTCGCAAGAGAGCAAGAAACTAAGTGCTTTGGAAGATTTAGTTTTCACAGATGAAAAATGGCCGATTTTATCATTTTGAGATATCGGAGACTCAGTTTTATTTCATATTGTGCCCACACCCACGTCCATTGAACACACAATGCATTTGCAGAGGAAAATCTTGCTTGATTAAACTAACTGATCTTAAAAATCAAACTGGAGATCTCAAAGCTCAAAAGAAATAGAACATGAAAAAAAAACTCACCAGAAAACTTGGAATTTTTCATATTCAGTTAATTGTTCCTTCAAGGACAGAATTTGAAGCTAGCTGCCTCCTGTCTCCCCACCCACCCCAGCTCCGTAGGTTTGCTCGAAGCGTTTTAGCGTTGGGGGGTTTCTCTGGGAAGCACATACCATTGAGTTGGCATTTCTGGAGGTGTTTTATCCTCCGGTCTCATTGTGTGACCTTGGGTGAGCCAGCTAACCCCTCTGTGCCTCAGATAATAAAAACCAGTCCCTCCCTACCCCATCGATCAGTGGTAAAGATAAATTATGCTTCAGTGAATTTTGAATAAGAAATCTGTGAAAATAAATGGATGATAGTGTTTGAACCTTATAAATCCAAGGAGGGATGATAAGGGAGGTGATTAAGGAAACAGAACAGTAGCTTACAACAGAGGGCAAACTCCAAGTACCTAGCGACGCAAAAAGCAATGGTGAGGACATCATTCCATGTCCCCTTCTTTTACTTTCTCTGTCTCTCCTATCCTTCTTGAATACAGCCATGACTCAGGTCAGATGCTCTGAAACCAGATTCCAGTCCTGACTTTCTTTTCCATTCCTCTCCAGTGCTGCCAGGCTGAGGATATCAGCTGGTCAGCAGGAGATCTCCTGTTTAGGATGAGCCTTTCCATTCCTCTCAAGAAAAATGCATTGAGTGGTAATGTAATATAGTTGGTAGACAGTGAAATGCTTCGCTCAGTGCCTATTCTAACCCCCGGCAGGCATGCCTTCCTGTTATATGTTGGCCAGAATGCTAGAATCCATTTCCCGTGGGAAAGGGAACATTTCCCAAGTTCCCTTGTCATGAGGGTCCCAAGCATGACCAAGTGTGACTTAGGGTTGGCCAAGCAGATGAATTCTTGGAGGCTTTGATCCAAAACTGGGTTGGGTGGGAGGAAAGGAAATAGAAGTTTCCATTGTGCTGGCTTAAACCTTGGCAGAGACAGGGTGTCGGCCTCCTGCTTTTCCTGGCGACTTTGTGATTGGACAGCTCCCTGGTGCTGGAGGAGGTTGGGTGATGGTGGAATGACGGCAGCTTTCTGAGGCCGCGGCCTCGTGGCTGCAACAGGAGTGGCATCTCCTTGGCACGTTGGTTCTGTGGTATGGCTTGGGGAATGGTTCCTGGAAGCTCGGCACAAATATGTCTGCTCCCAGGCATGGGGGAACTGAGTGTGGCTCCTTATGGGTCCTGAATTGTACGTAAGTAACGTGAGGTTGAAATACATACCAGTGAACAGATATTCTCCAAATGGCAGCTTGAGTGGGTTATAGGGAGAAGAGGAGGATGTGAGGAAGGATTTATGGCATGACCATGTACATGAGTTTCCAGGCCAAACCTCCTCCTTCTGCCTTTTACTGTTTGCCTTCTGGAGTCTCTGTGTGGCCATTAAGCACAAGAGTCAAAGGTTACTTTGCCCTAATTCACTAGAGCTCAAGGACAGTTTTGGGTAAACTTGTGCAGTGAGGCAGCATTTTTATCATCTCAGTAGCTTGCGAGAGACTTCCTCTTAGGGATTTTTGCTTAGGAGAATACTTTGATAACCTCAATGGCCGGAATTAAGGGGATGGAAGGGGTAGGGCAGTCTGCCCTAGAAATGAACAGGAATGTGAAGTTGATGGAGAAGGAGAAAGGTGAGGGCAGAGGAGTGAAGTTGGGATGTGATGTGGGGGTGAAACAGCCAGCAAAAAATCCTCCATGGGGGAGCCGCCAAATGACTTGTAGGAACAAGGATATCTCATGTTCTAGGCATGAGGTTTGCACAGGTGGATGTCAGGCCCTTTTAAAAAGTAAATAAATATATCTGCTCACACAAATGCATATTACAAAGGTGCTTTCCCTTTTCCCTTCTGTCCTTTTCTGCTTTATTGCATTCTTCCAGAAATTAAGGGAAGGGCTGAGTTTCATATCTAATTTTGTTCTATGGGAAACAAAAATAGCATACCTCAAACAGTAAAACTATGCACAGGCTTAGTGAATTCATTCAAATTACATGCCTCAGCCTCAACCTGTCGGAATTTGCATAAATCTCCTGGTGGGCTTTGGACTCGTACAGTTGTGCAGTCGTGGGGTGAGCCAATCTGGAAGGTCAGGGAATCCCCAACTGACAATTAGGTTATGTTTTTTTCCAAGGAGCTGTTTATAGACACGTTCTCCATTATTAAGTCTCAAGGAGACTGGGTATCCGCTAATGTTTGATCATGGAGCAGAAGGTGAGGCTTGCAAAGGTGAGACCAGGTGAGAGAAGTCTGAGGTGAGAGAAGTCTCTGTCAGCACCGATGAAAGGACATGAAGCAAGAAGCCACCAGTGACAGAACGTGGGGGAAGAAAGATAAATAAGGAATAGACGCAGAATGGCAGGAAAGGTAAGTATAAAGTATAAGTTGGAAGGAAGAATGCATCTCACATCTCAAGATGGTATCTCAAAACAAGTGAGGAAGGGAAGGACAGAGGAGCCTTCTGGGGAGTCTCAGGGGAGAATGCGGGTGTTTAAGGCAACAGCATGTTAAGGGAAACAGCATGAGTGCAGAGTGGCGTACTGTGTGGCAGGAAACCTCAAGTGGGTCATGTGATGGGATGAGAGAGGGCACCGTGCTGTGGAAGGTAAAGAGCGCGCCTTGGGACAAGCTCCTGTGAAATGAAAATTAGAAGGCATACACTGTTTTTCTTATTTAATCTAAGAGTTGCGTTGTGATTGAGTCAAATAATTTGAGATCTGTGAAATAGGCATTCATGCTTACATTCCTGCATCTGTTTCTGTATTAGAGGCGACGAGTGAGAAAAGCAGCTCTTACCAAACAACACATGTGAAACTTTAGGTTTTCAAATTTGTCAATAATACAAAGAGAGAGCAGGCAAAAATAAGCAAAAGAGAACGAATACAGATTTTGGTGGTTCATTAACAGGAGCATTCTGTCTCTTACGCTGCGTCCCCAGGGCCTTAATTCCGGGGTGAAAGCTCCTGGGGACCAGAAGGAGCGGATATTGCACGCCAGAGGTCTGCTGCTTTTAGTGTGGCTGAGTCAGGGGCGAGGTAAGGGAAGGCAGCAGTCACAGCAGGTGGAAGGCCGTCATATATCCATTTCAAGAACTAAACTTTATCTGAAGGCTGAAAGAGAGTCACTGAAGAATTGGCCTGAGTGGAATGCTAAGTTTGAATATGGTGTCAGTAGCAGAACACGCTCTAATTGGAGAGAAGGAAGAGAAAGGCTGACAGGCCCTCAAACCCAGGCACGAGGTAGGGTTTCCCTTGACGAGAAGACCCTAAAATGCTGTTTTGTAGTGCTGTTTGTCTCAGGCTCTGGAATCAGGGAGAGTGGTTAGGAAGGCCTGCTCCATCAGATGTTGGCATGCACCTTTGGGCACATTCTTGCTGTTGGTTTTCTCAGTCACAAAACCTAAAGAATAATCGTAATAATACCTACTGTATTGGGTTTTTATGATGATTAAATGAGTTAGTACATGTAAAGCACTTGGAAAAATACTTTTTCATAGTAACATAGTAAGTACTATATAGTTATATGTTTGTTATTATTATAACCATTGTTTCTTATGTGCCAGGCACAGAGGACAGTGCTTAACATGGAGTATCTAATTTAATTGTCATAACAATTCTGTGAATAGGTATTATTATTGATGAAGAAAATGATATTTAGAGAAGTCAAGTAATTACTTGAAGTAGGATGTGGTGGAATTGGGTTTCAAACCTAGACAAGCCAAATCTAGACCATCCTGGTACTTAACTGTGTAAATTGCCCGGTGCCTAACACACACTAATGGCATGGCAAAAAATAGAAACTGTTGTAATTATTTGAAATGGAATTGGTCAGGGGTCGAGGGGGAGAGTTCATCCAAGCAATTGACATGGAAAGGCTTGGGTTGGTAATACTTACTACCGATCGGATGTCAGATACAGAACAATGTCAAAATTAACGTTTGGACACCGATTGATGGTGCTGCTGTTATCTTAATTATCCACTAACATAAGAGATACAATTCAAGAGCCAGATAAACTTGGTTTGGGCCAGGCGTTTAGATAGGTTTTGAGTAAGACAGATCCAGTAAAAAGATGGCTTTGGCAGCCCTGTTTGGCCTTAGTGGTGGACCTCGTGCTCTGCAGTGTGTTCTGTGGGAGCAATGTCATGGCCAGGGTGGTAGACCAGATGTATTAGGAGTCTGGTATCAGTCAATTCTTATTTTCCAACATGGAATTTCAAGAGTGAAGGAGTTTCCTTTTATTTAAAAAAAAATTTTTTTTTAAGATTTTATTTATTAGAAAGACGGCCAGCAAGAGAGGGAACACAAGCAGGGGGAGTGTGAGAGGAAGAAGCAGGCTCCCAGGGGAGGAGCCCGATGCGGGGCTCGATCCTAGGACTCTGGGATCACGCCCGAGCCGAAGGCGGACACTTAACGACTGAGCCACCCAGGCTCCCCGGAGTTTCCTTTTGTAACACCATGGTCTGTCTCTGTTTCTATTTTACTTTCTTTTTTTGGGGGGGGGGGTGCTCTTACCTACTTTATGTCTAGGGTTTAGCCTAGGGCTAGAACAAAGTAAATTCAGAGAAAGTATGTATAAATACACTGAGTGCCCTCAGACTGAATCTTGGGCTGCTACTCTTGGGCTATATAAGCGAACATAAGCTATTTCATTGCTTTTCAGTTTTATTTTGCTCATTTGTAAAATGGGAATAATGCTTATCATCAAAGGTTATAAGGATGAACTTGAATAGTGTGTGTGTGTGTGTGTGTGTGTGTGTGCGCACGCGCGCACATCCATGCACGCATATTTGCATAGCGTGGGTGGGGTGAAGGGCATAGAAAAGCAAAGTGAAACATTTTGCACAAAGCTTCTGCCATCTTCAGGTCTGAGGGATGATCAGAGAAGGATTGGTGATGTCAGAGGCAAGAGAGAGCCAGAATCCTGGAGCTGGGGACTGCTCAGGGAAGCTGTGGTTATGGAGGCATGAAGATGCTAACAGAAAGTGGCATGGAAGAAACAGGGAAGGATGACCCAGCCTCCCTCTCCTCCCCCCTCCGACTAGAAGCCAGCCAGCAGAGTGTCCAGGGTGACTCAGCACAGTGCAGAAAAGCGTGAGAAGAGATGTGGTTATGAGGTGGGTGGATGGAAAATTGGGACTCACCAGTACCCAGACCAAATAGTAAAGAAAACTCGTAAGGAAGAAAACACGAATGACTAATTTTCATCTAGAAAACCATCCTTTCCTGCTTTGTAGTACGACCAATCCCAAAGCATGGGCCTTCTTAATGTGGTTCTGAAGGGATTTACTTAGAATGCCTTTCAGTTACAGCAATAGCAGTTCTGTGGGACTTTAATAGCTAATATTTGGAAAAAGAAAAAGAAAAAGAAAACGTTTCCTATGTATAAATGAATGTGGGAAATGCTGAGTTGAACAAAGTAAGATTTATTTACGGAAAGGTTTCTCAGAGCATTTTGAATCTCCGTGTGATATAATGTATAGCAGCCCCCAGATCTTTTTTCTGGGAGCTTCTCATGGATACGCTGAAGGAAATTCTGATCTCAGAGCAGAGGGGAGATCTATGACCATCTTACCTCTGCTTCTCAAATGCAAGCTAGGGCTTAGACTTCCGGGTCAGAACCCTTAGTTGCCGTAAGTGGATCAGCTTCTCATGGTAGACACCTTTGCGTAAGATGTCTTTTTCATTTCTCTGATCCCTGAGGGAGGTGGTTGCTTTGGATTCATTTGACATCAGTTAAAAGTATCCTAACAGAAAGTGCAGCCGTGCCAATAGTGGCCTTCAAGCTAAGGCCTCTGCTGACCAGATGGTATTCCCATTGGACCTCCTCAGGGCCAGCCAGTTGTGTCCACATTCCCAGTATCATTTAGCAAGTATCTTAAATGTGTGTGACACTGAAGAATACAGAAAGGGTTTGACACCATGCCTGTCACCAAGGCACTGGAAATACTGCCATCAGGGGATATAAACGCATAAACCACCCAGAAAAGAGTTTCCGATCACCCTGGATCAAATTCTACAACCCATTGTGGAACCAAGGGATATTCAGTCATTGGCTGTAGTTGTGCGTGTGAGGAAAGAAAGCTTCTCAGAGGCTGTGAAGCCTCACCTGGGCCTCACAGGTATGAGCTTTTACTAGGGAAGGGGAGGGAGGGAGGGAGGGAGGGAGGGAGAAAGAGGGAGGGAGACAGAGAATGTCATTTCAGGCAGAAGAAGTGGCAAAAAAAGGGAATAAGAGGGTTTTTGTAGGTAAAGCATGTCTTCAGGTGAAGGATTCATGGAAGGAGAGGACCAGGCTCTGACTGTTTTAATTCCGTAGCCAAACTGATTCTGCTCTGGTGGATTTTGCTTCCAAGGGGTGTATGAGCCTTCCTGCCATCACTTCCTTGAGTTGCTGAAGAACAGTGTGTTCTCAGCTGCTCCCTGGGGGCTCTTAGTGTTCTTTTCACCCACTGAAACTTACTTAGTGGAAACGACCCCCTGCACACCTTTCACACTGATTCATCTGCAAGGAGCCAGTAAATTAGATTGAGGACCAGGGTGAATTTCACTCGAGGTATTTTCTTTCTGCAGAGAAATTGCCAAAATAGAAGCCTTCCGAGTTTCTGAGTTGGAACAGAAAGCCTTCCTTTTTAAGCTGTGTATATGTGATAGAACACTACAATAACATAACTCATTAGATGACATCCACTCGAGTACTACATTGCAGTCCCGGAACAGAACCCCTGGGTATGGAGAAATAAAGACTCACCGATACTTGGTTAGGTAGTTTGGTTTTGCTAGCTATTCTCAATCCGCTCTCTTTCAAAACCAGTCACAGCATATAGAAAAGCGCACCAGGGAAAATCGTGAGACTCCTGTGGTAGTTTTTACCCTGTTACTTAGGTTCTACTTAGAAAGGGAGGCCATATACTGCAGTTGTTAAGAACACCAGCTTTCTCACTGGGTGGACCTGAGTTGGACTCTGTTTTGTTGGTGGCCTGGCTCCTAAGGAAATTCAAGTCTGCATCTTAGTATTCGACTCATCCCTTCCCCCTGTAACACGTAGGTTTACATTTTCTGTCTCAGGTTTCCTAAAACCTAAAGCCACAGTCCTGCTTGTCATTGACTTATATTGTCCCATATTTATGGGGCACCCGCTGTGTGCCAGGTGCTGTCACCAGGGATGAGGATGTGGCCAGGATGCACGGAGTTTTCCTTCGTGTGGAGTTTATGTTCTAGGTGATGAGAGGAAACAGGTGAACAGGTTTACTTGTTTACTAAGGACATGGCCATCTCAGGTAGGGATAGTGACAATGATGAATTTAAAAATACCAGCTAGTGATAACTTGCTACGAAGAAAACAAATGGGTAAAGCTGGCAGGTGACTGGGGTTGGGGGGAGGGCCATGATAGTTCGGGTGGTCTGGGAATGCCTCTCTGAGGAGGTGGCTTTTGAGCTGAAGAATTACAAGAACCAGCCTTGCAAAGACCTGGGAGGGGAGAGTATTTTAGGCCAAGGGAAGAGCATGTCCAAAGGTCCTGTGGCAGTGGGAATGAATTTCCTGGAGTGTGGTGAAGTCCCATGGTTGGTGCTCAAGATTTTTCAATAAAGTGAAATTCACAGACATACCTTCATGTAGCACTTTCACTCGGAATAGATGTTTGAGTATAGTAACTCATTTGATTTTTGCAAAACACTCTTAGTAGTAGTTATCCCCATTTTGCTGATACGAAAAGTAGGACTTAGAAAGGTTAATCAAATTCATCAAGATTTCATCTTCATCATATAACTTTTATTAGCACACCTGACTGTGGAGAAATGCTGTAGGAGCCCCTTTGAACTAAAAGCAGGATAATGTGTGGTCAGCACAGTTGGGTCTGCATACGGTCAGGGGCTAGCCTTGCCTTGCCCTCAGCTAACTGTGAGTGCACAGGTGTCAAACATCCAGTGGCTCTTAACCCAGAAAGCAGACAAGAATGGGACTTCCCAGCCTGGCAGGTGGCAGGGAGGCCTCGGGCTCTGACCTGCTGAGTGCCATAGCCTGCTGGTTTGGTTCAGTTTTACAGCTTTAGGCAAGCTGGAAGGCTGCCACTCAGAATTTCCCTCGGCCCTGTTCTCAGGAATCTCTTCAGTTGCTGAGGAGCCAAGAGAGGGGTGTGAGGGACTGGTGGCATGGAGGCAGGGAGGTGGGTGGGCCCTGGCTGTTGCCTTTGCCACATTGATTGGTGACAGGTCTCATTTATGGCCTGGGGAGTAGGACCCCGAGATCCAAGTGTACCTGGAAGAACAGAGGCATAGTTCTCAGCCTTGGCTGCTTATTTGAATTATCTGAAGAGGGTGCTTTTTGAAATGCTGAGGCCCAGGGCCCCACCCTCCTACCCAAAGATTTCCAATTTAATTGGTCTAGAATGAGACCTGGACCTAGTGTTTTTCCCAAACTACCTAAGCGGAACGTCCCATGGCCTCACCCTGCAGCCAGGCGTGTACTATTGGTCTAGGGGGTTGTATGTTGCTGCTGTTTGTTGTTTCATTGTTTAGTTTTCTTAAGACATGTACCCATGTCTTTGACTTGAGAACCAGCGTCCTTTACCAAGTTACAAAGACCTGCTCCTCAGAGAGTAGAGTAGAGGGGGCATCCCAAGAACTTCTGGTAGCGACCTGCAGACGTGTGTGTACGTGAAAACACATACATGTGGTGTGTGTATAGTGTGAGGACATGGGTGCGTTGCATGTATAAGGAATGCGTGTTATGTTTATGGTATGTGGTTTGTGTGTGTCATGTGAACAGTGTATGTGACATCATTATGTCTGTGTGCATGGTACATTTGTATGTGGGAATGTGTGTGGTGTGGGGTATGTGTGTGATAGGTGAAGATGGAGTGTGTGCATGCTGCATGTGGTATGTGTGATGCATGTATGTGTCTCCGGTGTGATGTGTGTGGTATGAGTGATACGTGTGTAGATGTGTGCATGCTCTGTGTTTCTGTGGTGTGTATACAAGGTGCGTATGGTGAGGTGATATGTGTGCGTAGATGGAGTGTGTGTGTGGTGTACGTGGGGTCTAGAGTGTGTGTGGGGTGCGTGTGGCCTGTGCCTCTGGTGTGTGTGTGGTGTGAGTGAGTCGTGTATATTTCTGTGTGTATGCTATGTGTGGTGGAGCATATGGGGTGTGGATTTCTAGTGGATCTTGCAGACAGTTTCAGCCATTCATCATATGTAATGACCTTGGTTAAATTACTTTCCTTCAGCCCCAATTTCCACATCTGAAATTTGGAATGTCAATGGTATCTCTGCCTCCTATGTTTGCTTAAAGGATTAAATGAGAGCGTGCATATAAAATTCTTTAGCACGGTACCAAGCACAGTCAGGTGTGCTAATAAGATGAAGATGAAATCTTGGTGAATTTGATTAACCTTTCTAAGTCCTACTTTATGTATCAGTAAAATGGGGATAACTACTACTAATAGTGTTTTGCAAAAATCAAATGAGTTAGTATCCTCAAACATCTATTCCAAGTGAAAGTGCTACATGAAGGTATGTCTGTAAGTTTCACTTTATTGAAGAATCTTCTTCCATCTCTTAGGCCTGATTGCTTTGGTCCAAATAAATAGGGGTCTCTTCCTCTTTCCAGTCTTGACTGTAGTGTTGGCTGACAGTGGAGATGTAGATATGGGCACTAATGCTCCCTGAAGGTGTAGTGCTTGACTTAATGTGCTTGGAATATCAGGGTGTATAGACCCCCTTTGAAGGACATGGACAAATCTGTCTCCAGTGCTGTACTGTGCCTTGTCCCAGTTCTGTACATTTTATAGCAAAGGCAGGCAAGGGGTGTGTGCTTGGTGGGGGTTGGGGGGATGGGTGATAGCTTTTTGTTTGCACAAAACATTTGTTGTCCAGCAGTGGCAGTAGCATCAATGTGATTGAGAGAATTTATACTTTTCATCTATTTCCTGATCCCAATTCTCCCCTCGCCACTTCTCATCTCTGCCCTCTTCTCCCAATGCAGCCATTTGACAGGTGGTGTGTTTTTGCTCGACATTGATTAAAGTTCCAACTCCATTGCTCGAAACGAAGTGCATCCTAAATGTGGAACCAGCAAAGAGGACTGCAGTTTTGGCCGAGAGACCTTGTTTCTAAAACGTTTTTGAAAAATACAGTCTGCGTTTGTTTTCTTGTCGGAAAGGGTCTGGGCATGGTGGCGGGTGACGGAAAGAAAGGACAGAGCTGGGGCTTGTGATAATACTGACCTTGATATAAGCGCTGACAATCCTGCGGACTCTTAGATAAAAAGTTATGAGCATTCTCACCTTAAGAAGAGTCTCCAGCTCAGCTTTTGTCTGTGCAATTGACAGCTGAACGTGGTCCTTAAAATTAGAATTCCCTTAAATGAGTTTTTTTATAATTAAACAAAAATATGCAAATAAGAAACAAGAAGAGTGTTTTCCCCTTCCAAGAATGAGCATGAGAATGAAATATTTCAAGCACAAGGTACTTCATATCTTTATGTTCTTTTTTTTAAGCTGTCTGTCCCCACGGGCTTTTACCTAATTATATCCTGAGTGATTTTAGTGATTTGGCCTCAGCATCTTCCCTGTCTTTCTGTATTTATAGACTTTCTCACAGAAAGGTCTAATTTTAGGTCAGATTTGTTTTCTCTAACTTCCATTTGTCACCTCCTCATGCGTTAGAATGACCTTTCTAAATATTTTTCTGAAATTCATGAGATGCCTCCTTCCTGTTGATGCAGATGGTGCGGAGACGGTTGGGACTTTTTATGTTCTCCTTAACCTTCTGAAAGAAGATGGATTTAGTCCAGTACGATTGTGTTTTTATCACGTATTTTATAAATCATAAAGTTGCTAGTGTGTTAAATAGACACTTTTGATTTGACCAGATGGATCATTCATTAAGCCCATCTGAGGTGGAAAGCCAGGCTCTCAAAAATGAGAAGCTTGGTTTGGGTTTTGTGTATGAGTTAATGGTGTGTGTTTATACATGTCTGTGAGAGAGGGGACACATCAGTGCAGCTGGGAATAACTATGATTTGTTTTGGTGGGGGTAGGTAGAGCAGACTTGCAAGAGAATTCATTAAATAGTTCCTGAGCTCTCCCTATATACCAGGCACTCTACTGGGCACTGGGGATACAGCAGTGAACAAGACACAGTCCATCTGCTCTCATGTAGTTCATCCTCAGTAAGGCTTTTGGGAAATGAAACTAAGGCAATAGAAAGGATATATCATTTATTTAGTGCCTAGAATGTGCCTCTTACTCTGCTGCACCATTTAAAACATTATATCACCTTATTTATTATAGTTATAAATAATATCATAAGCCCGTGAGGTAAATCTTCATTTTGCTACTGAAGCAAATTGGGCTTAGAGATGAATACCAATTGCCCAACATTATACCACCAATAAGAGATGGACCTAGGTGTCCGACTCCAAAGTCTGTACCCCTTCTACCACACTGTGCTGTTCCTACCCCGTAGAAAGTCTACTTTCCACCCCTGGAGGCAGCCATTGATTTATGCAGTCTTTTTACTACGATTGAGAACCATGCTATGGACAGCATTAAAGAATTCACGTGTGACTAAACTCATGGCTCTATCTCCCCACTTAGTGGACAAGATGAAAAGAGCTGTGAAAATGGGATTAGATTGCCTGAGTAGTAAGCCATGTGGCTTATGCTGAAAGCTTCGATTGAGCGGAGACCTGTTGTGGGCAAAATGTGAGTCCTTTTTTAAAGGGCTGTTTAATGAATGAACTGCTACCTCTCCTGACTGGGGGTGGGTGGGGCTGGATAATTTTCAAGATCCTATTTTTAGATCTGTTGGAATCTTTGATCAAAAACAATGCATGCATCTTAGTATTTTCTCACCCTGCGGCATGGTGACATTGAATCTGGGTGGAAAGAGGATTGGTCCAGGACTCGACATGGCTAGGGAAATCTGTCTCTGCAAAACAAAACTGAGCTGTGAAACCCAGTTCAACCCATCCAACACTGAGCGATTATTATCTGCCAGACTTTGGGCAAAGTTCTAAGGATACAGAGATGAAAAAGCCACAGTGTCTTCCCTTAAGGAGCATATGTCCAGTTGGTGAGGCATACGTGTAAAAATAGAGGTTCTCTTTCCAGGTGATAGTGGCAAAAATACAAAAAATTGCCTGTTCTTAGATAGTGAAGAGGAGGAGAGATTAACAGAGGGAGAAAGGAACTGAAGAAAGCCTTCCTGGTGGGAGGAGAATGTGTAACTTCCTGGAGGGTGTTGTAGGATGACAAGAAATAAAGCAGGCAGTCATGGGACAGGTGAGAAGGTATTCTAAGCAGTGGAGACAGGATTTGAAATGGAGGACTTTACGAAAGGTTCAGGAGATGTGTGGACTTCTATGAGGTTAGTGCACAAAACGTGAAAACAGGGAAATGGTGAGGGTGGGTGATGAAACTCACCACAGACCATGTCATGAAGAACCTTGTCATTACATAGCGTAGTACTTACAGCATTGGGTTGTAAGCAGTTCATCTATGGGTGTCTTGCGGGTGAAGTTAGGGGGAGAAAACTCACATGAAAGGCTATTGAATTGTTTCAGGTAAGGTATACCAGACTGAATTAAGGCAATTTGTAAAAAGGGTGTGGATTTGGCCCAAGGTGAAGTTGCAAATCCCGGCATTGTTGTGGTATGGGAGCGCGTGAGTGAAAGTCAACAGACAATGATGTGTAGGTTCTGATTCATAGGACTGGGTGGATGGTGGTGCTACTAACCAAGAAAAGGGGAGTTTGATTATGGGAGGTCATTTCTTCAATTTGGACAGGTTGTGTGAGGGGAATTTTAAAAGCTGTTACAGAAATGATAAGGGTTGGGTAAATGGATGTGCCCGGAGCTCTAAATCACTAGGCATGAATATTTGGGAGGGGGTATTGTCAAGACAAGAATGGCATTTTAAAATGAAATATTTGAACTCACCTTGTGAGAATAGACAGAACAGAACTCTAGGAAAATCAGCACTTAAGGAGGAGAATTTAGCCCAGAAGACTGAGTAGTTAAGAGGTAGGAAAACTACCAGGAAGGTATTGTCCTTGAAATGAAGGAGAGGAGAGTTTGGAGGAGGAGAGAAGAGGGAACTGAGCAGTCTAGTAACATGACCGTAATTCATCCTTTGAGTTAGCATTTAGGAGTGCATTGTGACCCTTGCCAAGGAAGTGCTGGGGACGGGGCAGAAGCTCGAGCATTATATTAAAGGGTGGATGGGTGATCGAGAAGTGAAGACAACAAATGGAGACCATTTTTCCAAAGAGCTTGGGTAGCAAGAGAGGGATATGGGATAGGGAGGAGGGGTTGAGATTGATTATATAGGGAGAGACTTGAGCCTTACGTGAAGGCAAGGTTTCGGTAACAGTGCAGAGGCTGAAGACAGGACAGTCTTGAACACCACAGAGGTGAATGAGCCCACCTAACATGGTATTGACTGCAACAGGACTTCTTTGCCCTGGGAGTCAGTAGGGGAGGAGGAATTTAAGACATGGATGATTAGATTTGAAGAGATCCAAAACTTTGAAAATATATAGTGGTTATTGGGTCGTGCATAGAGACATTGAAATCATTTTGGATAAGTCTGAAATCTGGGGTAAAGTTGTTAGGGCAGCTCTTGATATACACCAAATTTTAAAAAAATTAAAAAATCCCGACCTCTTTTAAATATTTGCCTTTGACTAATACTATGTTTTGCCCTTGCCAACTCATTTGATCTAAATATCTCGCAGTATTTCATTTTCCTCGTCACATAGATTGAACATGTAGAATTAAATATATTTGTTTGTAATGGAAAATTATACAAGCATATAACTAACACACATTGTGTGTGAAAGCAAGTATTTGGTATTTGTTGAATGAATTAAAATGTTTATCATCAACTTCTGTGCATGAGAATTACATGTGGAAGATTGACACAGTACATGCATTTATCTTTATACTTCTTGGTACAGTAGTTCTTGCTGAGACATGAGAAAGCAAATTGTCTCTGCCTCAAATGAAAACTGCAATTTTAAACTGATTGTATTTGTTGGCTGTTCAATTTTGAATTTGCGTTTCTGATGTCTTTGCTCTTCAATAACATTTTCTTCTTTGAGAAGCATCACGGTCTAGTAGTTTAGAACATCAACTCTGGACCCAGGCTGCTCTCCTAGCTTCATGACCTTGGACAATTAGTTTAACCTCTTCGTGCCTTGGTTTTCTTATCTTTAAATGAGTATAGTTGCAAGGATTAAATAACGAGTCATGAGGATTAAATGGATACTGAAGACAGCATCTAACCATCGTATATGAGTGTTCCCTATTCTTAGTTTCTAATTATACTTTATATAAATGCGTAATCACTTGAATGCTCGGTGTGATTCTGCCACCTTGACATTCCATACTTTTACCTTGGTTTTTAGTCTCATCATGTGATGTGTTGGAGTCTCCATAGTAAATGAGCACATCTTTGTTTGAAGTGAACACATCCTCCTGTGGCAGAGTTTTGTCTGTGTTTGGAAAATACTTTTTTCAGTCTTCATGTCCTATATAGATTTTCATTCAAACTTCATGTAAGTATGATGGGACTGGGTGGGCAAGCAGTTTTTGATTTAGGTATTTTTATTAAATTAATATTTGTTTTAATAGTAATAAAATCTTGCTTTCTATCAGGATGTGTGTATTTTTTTTCTCATGTTTTTGTGTATATGATCTCCTTTGTTTTCTGAATTTTGAGCATAGAGTAATAACATTATTGACAGACTATAAGGTGGAGGAATTGAAAGGTTGTTAGATTTGTTCAAGGTCACATAATGCTCGGTATGTTTTTTTGTATTCAACATACCATGCAGAATGGTGCTAGTCTGGCTTTGACTCATGCCTTGGTTCTAATGCCTTTCTTAGTCTTGAGACCAAGATGGTGACTCTCCTGGAGCTCTGTTGGAGCTGGGTCTTGGCTTCTCTGCCAGAATCTCCATCTTGATAACCTGCCTGTTACTCTATATCCTCTTGGTACTTGAGTAACTGCCTTATTCTTACCAGTCACTATAAGTCCTTAGTCTTTGTCGTAGGGTTTGTTTGTTTATTTATTTTTAAAGATTTTATTTATTTATTTGACAGACAGCCAGCTAGAGAGGGAACACAAGCAGGGGGAGCGGGAGAGGAAGAAGCAGGATCCCAGCGGAGGAGCCTGATGTGGGGCTCGATCCCAGAATGCAGGGATCATGCCCTGAGCCGAAGGCAGACACTTAAGGACTGAGTCACCCAGGCACCCCTGTCGTAGGGTTTAAACCCCTTTGCCTGTTGGCAAACTTCCCTGAAGCTGCCTCCTTAGATATCTGTTATTATATAACCTTCTCAGTTCTCCGGTGGGGTTAACTTAATAGACGTGACTGTGATTGATCAGAAGAGAAATATATTGGAGGGAAATGAGAGTAGGTAGGTGGGAGATGTGACCCAAGGGAATAAATGCACCTCAAAGATCTTGCCTTAAGGTGGTCTGATTAGGATGCCATGGATACACTATTGCACTGGGATACTTGTGACTTTGTATCTGGTTTTGCCAACTCTGGACATTCAACATCATGACACTGAAGTCTCAAATCTAAATTTCTTCTGTAGTGCTTAAGTCTAATTGGCCAATGCCTCAGTTTCCCAAGAGCCCAAGGCCCTAACAGAGGTGATCTCTCCCAAAGTCACTCATCCATGGTCTAGTTGTCCAGGTATGGGGAGGGAAAATACTGTCCTCTTTGGCATCCATAGTGCTAGCTGGGGCTCTGCCTACAACCAGTCTTGAGATAATTGTCACAACATAAGGATGCTTAGTTGCTGCCCAATTAAACACAAAAGTGGAGCACACTAGCAAGTATTTGCTATCTCATCGCTTGTGATCACACCCATATCCCTCTCACCTGAGCCACCTGCTGAGTCTATTTTTAGGACTCACATCCTTTTTATCTGTTCTGTTCAGCTGTGGTCAACTCTCAGGACTGGATGATGTCTCAAGACCTAACAACCATAACCCAGTTTTTGCTTATGATTTTAGCAGTTTCCCCAGGCACCTCTTATCCTGCTAGCTAATCTACATGTTCCCCAAAGAACAGCAATGTTGTTTTTTTTCCAAAGAGAACTGCATTTGGATTTTATTAAGTACAACGACATATATCTCTTTAAAGAATACGGAGGATGCATATGTTAGTCTGTTCCCCCCACCCCATACACCTTTTTAAAATTGAGGGCAGGTGAAAGCTTCAGAGAATAATTTGAAATACCAACAATTGCGGTGTTGCAGCATGTGAGAAACACTGAGTGTCCTCGGCTGGGGACTGCTTCCTGTTTGTGGTTTGAGAACATTTTCCTCAGCTAATATTTTTTAGACCCTGTCACAAATGCCTGGGTATTGTTCGAAATGTCTGCTATTTGCAAATATCATCTGACAGGGTGTTCTCTAGGTTAATTATTCAGAACGGAAAACAGTTTTATTTAAAATCACTTTTCAGAGTGTGGTGTGTTTTAATTTTATTGTGTGCCCTTTTGTCCCTGAATAATAGTTAAAAGGGGACAGGATTTCCCCAGCTATACTGGATGCTAGAATACATTAGCAATTTGTATTTTTCTGATATTCCACAACCCGTGCTTATATCTATGCATGTGTAATCATAACATTTGAAATCTCCTTATTCTTTTGTTTGAGAAAAAAAAATGGAGCTTTCAGGGAAAGCAATTTATGAATATTTTAGCAAGTTTTGAGCAATAGATATTTTATTTCAAGGCAAAGGAAACTAGATTAATACTGTGTTTTCATGGAAACAAAGGAAACTCATACATTAGTATTTCTATAGTATTTGTAAGCCAATTCATGTTCTGTTTTAGCTCTGCTACAAATGGAAAGGTCATCTTTTTCTATCTGCATGTATTACTGCAATCTCTTTGGGACCTAAGGTCCTTTTAATCTAACATACTGATTTTTAAAATCTTATTCAATTTAAATGTGTAATTTTTATGGATATTCTGTATTAACTATGATTTTAGCTTCTTGTTACCATTCACACATAAATTGATATTTATTAGTAGCATTTTTTATTTACAAATTTATTTAGAAATATTTAAGATAGACTAAAAGGTGTAATGGATAATAGTATGAACAGCTCATCTCCGAAACCCTTCTGGTCTGCTCCCTGACCTTCTGTGACTGAGGAGCACTGGCCTTCTGTTTGGGTTATTGTTTATTTCTTCTGATCACTCTCTCTATCTTCTTTAGAGCTGCCATCATCTTCTCTCTCCTCTCCTTTAAGTTCCGTAGAACAGCACTGATCAAATATGTCATGTACATATACACACACACACATATACACAAACACACTTATATGAATCTAAATATATATAATACCTATTTATATACTTACTTAAATATATATTTAAATTTTTATTGGCCAAATTAAAAATATAATTAATTCTAATAATACATTTTACCTAATCTGTATTTAAAATATTATAATTTTATGTAATATAAAATGATAAATAAGATATTTTATGTTTTCGGTTTTTGTTTTATTTGCACTAAGTCGTTGAAACCCGATGTGTATTTTCCACTTAAAGCACATCTCGATTTGGACCAGTCACATCTGGCTGCATATTGGATAGTTCACCTCTAAGAAGTAAAATTCCGCTCTCCAATCTTGCCCCTGAGAAGAGAATCTTTATCTCACCTTTAGATCAGAGTTTTGGCTTGTTTTGTTTTTCTGCTTTAGTGTGAGCTGAATGGCAAGGAACTGGGGCTGGGTGGAGCATGGATTGAGAGGGAGACGTGTCTCAGCACAAGTGAGAGGACTGAAGGGACATGGTTTCTATTGGGGACTAGATTAATATAATTAAAGATCTAACCCTTCCAGGTGGACGTCACTGGTTGGTCTTAGAGTAGTACAATGTGTTTGTACGGTTATCTTTTTGTAGATAGGCAAGTTTTAGCATTCTGGATAGTTCTGTGTTCTGAGAAACATGAAGCTGTGCCCCCGAGAAAACACTGGGCTTTGGGATTTGTTTCTAAATTGAGTCGGTAGAGTCTGACCTAAAGCCCTTTAGACATTAGTGAGTCATTGGTAAGGCTGGGGGGCGGGTCTTATGCAGAGACTGAGCAGAGCCAAAATCTGTTTATGTATTTGCCACCTTTTGGGTACTGTGGATAACAGCTACTAGTTTAGGAATTTGTGCAATATGTACTTTTTGCATAATTGTATGTTTTAAATAATTCAGTTCAACAATGTAATTGAGACATGATGATGCAGAAAGACCTAAATCACAGCTGCTAAATACCCAACATGTTCATAGTGTAGAAAGGGAGACATATTCTGTGAAAATAGAATAATAGAAATTGGCATAATTTAAGAAGAGATTTACTGAGAAAGAAGGGTTGTCAAACCTGTGTTCAGGGAACAGTGAGACTTTATCGAGTTAATGGTACTGGTGTCTAGTTTTGGAAAAAAAGATGAAGGGCTTGAGAAATGGAAAAACGTAGTCTGAGCAGAGCAGTCAGGTAAGGGATGTTAGGAAAATTTCAAGTCAGCTGAAATCACAAGAGTATACAATGTCAGAAAGGAGGTGGCAGACAAAGAAATAGGAAGACAGGAGGACGCAGGACCTAAGGGGCTAGGGCTTCAAATCTCATTGTATAGAATTTAGTTTAAAACACTGTGCTTTGGCAGTTTCGTTGAGGATGCATGAAGACAAGGCTTTCTAAAGACAGATTGCTTTAAAGTTTTTGGGATAGTCTAGATGAAGGACAGTGATGGGCAGGAGTAAATCAGTGGTAAATACTATTGAAAATATAGACACTTAGGACTTGGAGACTTATGGATTGAATTATGTCCCCCCAAAACTTATAAGTTGAAGCCCTAACCACCTTGTGACTAGACTTGGAAATAGAGCCTTTAAGGAGGTAATTACAGTTAAATGAAGTCCTAAGGGTGGAGCCCTTATCTGATAGGGCTGGTGTTTCGATGAGAAGAGGAAGGGCCAGCTGTAGTGCATGCTCCCAGAGAAGAGGCCACGTGAGGAGACTGGGGGAAGTGGCCATCTGCAAGCCACAGAGAGAGGCCTCAAGAAAAGATACACCCTCAAGGATCTTGTTCTTGCACTTTCAGTCTCCAGAACTGAGAGAGAATAAATTTGTTCTTGGGGCGCCTGGGTGGCACAGCCGTTAAGCGTCTGCCTTCGGCTCAGGGCGTGATCCCAGCATTCTGGGATCGAGCCCCACATCAGGCTCCTCCGCTGGAAGCCTGCTTCTTCCTCTCCCACTCCCTCTGCTTGTGTTCCCTCTCTCACTGGCTGTCTCTATCTCTGTCAAATGAATAAATAAAATCTTAAAAAAAAAAAAAAAAGAATAAATTTGTTATTTAAACCACTCCGTCTGTGGTATTTTCTTACAGCAGCCATAGCAGACGGATGGAAGGGTTGATTTCAAGTAGATGTCATTTGTAAATAGTTTTCATTCATGGACCTTTTCGTTATATTCTGTACACTCTACTTTGTAAGAAGTCTGAGAAACAAGGTTGCTTAAATACCTTGTGGAATTTAAGAGGATAAATTGGCTGGAGTAGACAAGTTAATTGGATATTAGGACAGCTGTGTGAGTCCCGGAATGGTATACACAACATTTCCACTACCCCTTCGCAATCGAATCTGAGACTGTGAATGCCCACCTCAGGTACCTGGATAACTGTGGGAGAGTTTCATCAGCCTGAGGAGCTGGGCACCTTCATCAGCCAAGTGCTGTTGGTGCCTGGTATGCTGCGTGCACTGGATACCATGCTTTTTATGTCTTATCCAGAATCACCCCACTGACCCCACTTCTGGACAAAATCATGGTACCATAAAAATGCGTTAGTCATTTTGGCTTTTAAAAATAGAGTTAGGTTGAAAATGTACATTTCTTCTTTAGAGCATTCAGAATCTCCTGCTGTGATGGATTCTTGTCAAGAGGATGGAAGGAGATCTAAAATCCTCCGGTTTGTGCCGCATTTTAGAGAGTTTTACTGTTTCCATTATAAAGCCACTTCATGGGTTGCAAGCGGAATCAGAGATGAGGACTCATACCTATGTCTTATCTCTTGGTGCTACTCCAGATGATTTCATTTTCAGCACACTTTCCTCACTGTGAACTTTTTATTTTCTTCTTATTCCCATTCAGCTCCATAATTTTCTCACTGACATTTCCTTCTCATAGGGCCTTGATTCTTTATTTTGAATAATTGATCAAGTTCATTTGATTTATGGCATCCCATTGATAAAGCAGGTCTAACTATTAGTGTTGTTATTAATTTTCAAAGGTTGACTTCAGAAGATATCAAAGATAGTACAGTATTCTCTAGCTAATGGTCTCTTGATGCCATTATCAGAGGCAGACCCTTCCCTGTAATGATTTTCACTCTGGCTGCCTTTGGTGTGTCCTGTGGTTTTCTGTTCTTCATTCCAAACTGCTAAGGTCTATGGCCTGGGATATGTCCATTATCTTAGAGTAATAATAGGAACCTCCTTGCTCTGGTGATCTCATGTAGTTCATCTTTAATGATGTGCTGATAACTTCAAAATTTATACCTCCTACTTTGAACTCTGTCTTAGGATCTAATCATCTAAAGCCAAGAGTCAAATTGGCAGTTCTGCCTGAAAATCTAATAAGCATTTCAGACTTGTCTCATCCCTAAGGGAGCTCTTGCATTCCTCCCAAACTTTTGTTTTTTCTTCAGTGTTTCCTGTTTCTATGAATAGCATCATAATCCATTCAGGAGTTTATGCCATAACTTTTGATCAAATGAAAGAAAAAGGGTATGGCAATAGAAAACATGATAAATGTACAGATGAAGGAATAAATAAAATATATCACTTGGACACAGTATAAAAAAGATGGAATTGTTTTAAAAGAGACTTCTAGAGTAGTTTAAAAATAAAAATGTTAATATAACCATTCTATCCCAAACTTAGAAGTCATCAGTAGCTTCCCTCATTATAGGATAATGTTGAAACACTTTACATTGTGTATTAATCAGGGATCTTTATATATTGAGTAGTAGGAAACCACTCATACTGACTTAAACAACAAAGGAAATGTATTGACTCAAGCAACTGGAAAGTCCAGACATGGTACTGATTTTCAAAGTGTTGACCCAGTGAGTCAATGATACTATCATAAGCAGTTTTCTTTTTCTTCATTTCTTGGCTTCAGTAATACAGTATTGCCTCCAATCTGAGACTAAACCTCTCTTTGTACCTCTGAAAATGTCTGTGAGTTAGCCACATGTCTTTCAGTTTTAAGTCCTAAGAGGAAAGAGGGGTTCTACTTTTGGAACAATTCATACAAAAGTACTAGGATTAAGTGTTGTTGGTCTGAATTGATCTGAGTTGGGTCCTATGCTTTTCCACAAAAAGAGTAGACAGTGGAATGGAGCATTATAGTTGACTTTAAGCCAGTCAGGGCCCATTCCTGGAGTGGCTATTTGATCAGTTTTTCCCAAACACCAAGAACACAACTTAGTATATTGTTAGAAAGGAGGGAATAGCTTGATTGTGTGGTTGGCAATTGGCAAATACTTGTTACATCTTCCCTCAAAAATACTAATATGTCTCTTTCTGACTTTGAGGCTTCTCCCTTGTTCATTATTTTTTCAGTTGTGTTTCTTATCTTTTTATTCCTTGGACATTAGCTCATTCTTACTTCAGGACATTTGCACTAGGTGTTCCTTCTGTGTGGAAACCTGTTTCCTGCACTTCACATGGCTGGTTTCTTCTCATTCTTTAGATCCTAGCTTAAAATCGCCCTCTTAAAATACCCTTCTTTTGAGTACTTACCTAGAATAGACCAAATGGTGCATTCTGCTTACCTTCCACCCCACCTTAGTTACTCTACATTATCCTTTATTATAGTCATCAAAACCTGGGATACTATAGCTCATTTACTTAATATTGCAGAGAAAGATCTTATGTCTTATTCTGTGTTAAATTCTTAGCATGTAGAAAAATGTTTAAGAACATAATTGGTGTTTAATAAGTATTTATAAAGTAAAAAATAAATGGCTTCCTAAATCTTTAAAAATATGTGTTGGAGGGAAATGGAAAGATTATCTCTGACAAATGGCCATCCAGTCTCTGCCTTAACAATCCTGATGTCATGGAATTTACCATCTCCCCAGGCATTCCCTTTCAACTTCGGACATGTCTGACCATTAAAACACTCTTCTTTTTTTATATTGAGATGGTATTTTTTAACTCCTCTCAACCAGATATGCTGATACTAGTTCTATTTCTTGGAGTCTAATTTATATATGATATACTTTCAAGTTACTGAAGGCCTCTATCACTCCCTTCTCTCTTCCTATATCTTATTTTCTTTAAATTTCTCTAATTTTTTTTCATATATTATCTCAGAAGATTTTGACTTTCCTCACCATCCTGTGACTCCTCCGTTAGCATGCTCTGGTTTATTGTCAGCTGTGTTCAGTGGTTATCTCCAGTAGTATTCATTGTCCGTTGAAAGGGAACTTTCTCTGTCTTGTTTAAGATACTGAAATTCTCTTAAGTACTCCTAATATCCCCGACCTCTTGCTTTCAGTTGAACTTACGGTAAGTTAAAACTCCTAAGTATTTTTCTCAAGTGCTGCTGTCAATTCTTATAGCCATCAACTTGTAAAATTATGCATATTTTTCAATGAGTCATCTCTTTTGGTTGTTGTCGAAATGGGCAGAGAATTGTTTTTCAAGGAAGGTTTTGTGAGGAGGTTAGCTGGCCATTCAGGCATTTGCATTGGTTACATCCATGAGACTTGCCAGGGAACTTTATGGCTGCCTTCTTCCCAAATATTTGTCAGAGGGTATGATTCAGTTCTCTACTGGTGATGCAGTATATCCGCTCTCTGAATTCTGATGAGAGATAAAACCTTGACACGACTATTATATAATTCTTATCAAAAACTCAGGATGGCCTGAAGGGTATTCAGCCCATCCATCATTCCAAATGCTCTAAATTATACTTTTAACCTTGCCAGGTCATTTGGAGCAATGTCTAGTGGGACCTTGGTGCTTTTTTCTCCCCCCTTATAAAACCGCTTTTATCAAGTGGTGTTTGGGTTTCTACCAGTAACCAATACTGAGGGTTGCAATGGGGAATAACCAAGTGAAATTTGTTTCTGTGATAGGGATGTTATTAAGGATGTTGTTCAAGGCACCACATAGTACTTTTTTCTTATGAAGATCTGAGAGAGGATTTTTTCCTCATGTTTCAGTGTCAAAATGGAGAAAAGCTGATGCTCTCTTGAAGGGGTGGCTTGTTCTTATTTTATGATGTGGTATATCTGATAAATATCTGTGTTTTTCCGTTTCGTTTGAGTGTTGGGAAGCTTGCAGCTGCATTTTGGCTCGCACAGAGTCACTCTGCAGGACTCTGTGGTATGCATTTCTGTAGCTAATAATACTACTGACTGTTGTCATACTCCTATTTCTTTTCACATTAAAACATGAGGTTTGGTTTATAATTTTCTGTTGTGTGATGAGTTACGCCAATTGAGGTTTTACTCTGTCTGAACTCTCCTATGTCCTTTATTTCAGTATTTTTGGAGAACCCCTCCCTTACTTCATTTGTGCCTCATGGGGCAGCCAATCAAATTCCTTGGTCACTTTTTGGCATGGGGTAATGATGTAACTGGTCTGACCCTTGGCCAAATAGGTGGCCATTTTATCCAAGACAGATCAGGTAGAATAATCCCATACCAGCTATGTTGAAGACATTGGAAAAACTTTTTGCCTTTTTGGTTCATAACTGCAAGGTTGTAGGCTTAGTACCTCCACTGGCCATATTTCCTTCCATGTGGTACTCTCCTAAATCACTCATAAGGTGATAAGAGTATTAGGTCGATATGCAAATAGAAACAGGCAAAAAAAAAAAAAAAAATGGGAGAGAGAGAAAAAAATAGAGACAGAGAACACCTTGAAGATATAATTTGAAATTTAACTAGGGCTGAAGGCAGATCCGCATTTATGTCACAGTTCTATGCAATAATGTATACCTATTTCTCCTTTAAACAAATCGTGTCAGTTTTCTGTTATATTGGCCTAATATATAATACTGTCTTTTAAAATTTAACGTATTTGTGGGCACCTGAGTGGCTCAGTCATTAAGCGTCTGCCTTCAGCTCAGGGTGTGATCCCAGGGTCCTGGGATCGAGCCCCGCATCGGGCTCCCTGCTCCGCTGGGAGGCCTGCTTCTTCCTCTCCCACTCCCCCTGCTTGTGTTCCCTCTCTCGCTGGCTGTCTCTCTCTGTCAAATGAATAAATAAAATCTTAAAAATAAATAAATAAATAAATTAATTAATTAAATGTATTTGTGTAAGCTTTCTTAAATACTTTGTTGAAGGAGTGTCAGCATATATATATATATATATATGCATATATATATGCATATATATATATATATGTAGTGTATGTGCAATTGTTTTTTAAAGACAGAAATGGACAAATGTACATTTGCCTATACATAACTGCATTTTTGTGCACTAATCTCCATCCTCTTGACCTGCTATGATCCTTTTAGATTATCTAGTCCATTTAGATTATCTAATACTTTCTCTCCTTACTAACATGTTATCTGTCATGTGCGTATCTGATCAGTATAACTAGACTTAGATACCCATGTAAATCATTGACCAGAATGATAAACAGAATGGATTTGGACATATACATACTTTTTTGAAGATCACTGTATAGGTAGTTACAGCCTGTTGATCAGGATTAGGGTCAGCTTATTTTTCACTGGTGAATTCAAACATATCCAGCCTTGAGCTTATGGCTGTCCCTCAGTAAGTTTTCCAGATATTCTGAAGCATCGTGTTTTCTGTGGTTCCTCATTCTCCTGAGACAGTGATCTTTCTAAACTTTGGTATCAGTTCCTGGAGAATTCCTAACAAATGGTACATTTTTAAGGCTTATAGTTATTTTTCTGATCATAAAATAAATACTAGCTTACTGTGGAAGTTGTATATGATATAAATGTATATATAAATACTAGCTTACTGTGGAAGTTGTATATGATATAAATGTATATATAAAGAAGAAAGCAAAATTAATCTAGAATCCTGCCCTGAAATAACTGTCAAATTTTTTGGTACATAAACTTTAAAGTATACAGTAACTGGTGCATATACTTTTATGTATACAGAGGTATTATTAGCTTATGCCAGAGATAACAATTAACTTTTTGGTATGTATACTTTTATTCCTTTCTATGCACAAAATAAATGTTACTGCATTTTTTTTTTATGAAATCATGATAGATCCTTTTAGAAATTGCTTTTTTCACTTTAAAATGTGATCATTTCTATGCATTATTAGCTTTTTTGTTTTTTGGTTTTTTTTTTTTTTGAGATGAGGAGAGGGAAGGGGTTAGGGACAGCCTGACGTGGGCTCAGTCTCATGACCCTGAGATCATAACCTGAGCGGAAATCAAGAGTCAGACAGTTAACCAACTGAGCCATCCAGGAGCTCCTGCATTATTAGTATTTTTAATGTCATATGGATTTTCTCTATTTTGGGCTGTTTACATAAGCTGCACGTAACTCTTGGACAAGTAGTTTTCTTAGTCTAACTTTGCCTTATAGTCTAAAGCCCCTGAGGTTTGGGTTCCTTTGCATTTCTGAATCCGTGATATGTATGCTGCTGTAACTTTTTCCTTGAGAAACGTCCTTATTACTATAAGGTATTTCTCAGGGTCCGACGTGGAAGTTCTCCGTATTAAATTCAATACCACAGTACTCTTCCGGGGCTGCAGGGCATGCATTTGGACTTCTGACTCTCCTCCCTGCGTTTCCTCTCCCAATTTTTTCTCTAAATTAGACCAATCCCCCTTAATGCTTTGTTATTGCATTGACACTGATCATTTTTTAGTCAGATATTTTTATTACAATGAAAAGAATGAATTTTTCTTACGACTCGGGCAATTGAAATTACATTTGTGTGTTTCTGAACTTCCTTTGAACTTGGTGAAATGTGCTTCATGATGATCGGGTTTTCAAAGATCCAAATAATCGTGTTTCAGATTTGTTTTCAACCATCACTGCTCTGAAAGTCCAAGAGGGGCATTTTAAAATTACACCCTAAGGGCTTTTTTTTTCCCCTAGACCTACCTGTTGAGGATCATAGTGTCATTAATGCCTCATGCAGCCTATATGTCTCTTCGGCTCCTTCTGAATCTAAAATTCTACACTCCTTATTATTAGATTCTACTAGTAGCCATTCTGCGGGACAGTCCCAGGTCAGTGGACCAAGGGAATGCTGTTTCAGCTCAAGCTTGGTAGCTCACAGTAGTTTCTTCATGGCTTCTTGTTTTCTATATCCTGTGCGGACTGGTGGGGACGAAGCTGCGGTTCCACCAGCCAAGCCCCACGGACAATGACAGAAGGCTGCATTTGCAGTGTGTGCTGTCAGGTGATAACATGCTCCTTCCCCAGGAACAAAGGGTTGACACCAGCACTAGAACTGTCTCTTCTCCTTTCTTAGCTTTGAGAAAATAGCCAGTATTCCAGGTATTTACCCCCCCCCCCCCCACCGCGCCCCAAGTAGTTTTGCTTTCATATCCTACCTGGGTGTGTCTTGGCCTTTCCTGAGGGATTAGTCTCAGGGCTTTTTTGTTAAGCTCTTTTTTTCTATTCTCTTTGTTTAATAATGATCTTACTATAAAGAAGACCATTTGCAGAGTATCGAGCGTATGCCCCGCACTGTGCCAAATGCTTTAGGTCCATGGTGAGGGCTGAGGCAATTTCTGCACATTTTCAGAAATGTAACTTTTATATAATGCCCTTTTAAAGACAGTTTGTAGCTTACCCTAGATATTTCTGGGTAATGAGGGTGAGGAAAACTAGGTATTTTTTAATGTTGGCAGTTCACGGGGGCTTATAGGACTTGACTCGCTGACAGGTGTGTGTGTGTGTGTGTGTGTGTGTGTGCGCGCGCACGCACGTGTATGTGCGTAATGCCCCTTTGATTTGATAGTGTTCTCTGGAAACAAGTTCAGGTTTGGAAACAAGGGGGATTATAGAGTGTGATTTTCTCTATTAATGTATTAAATTCCCTTTACGAGGGAACTCACTGTGGGATATCTCTAAATAGCTATCTCCCCCCATGCATTTCAAATTTGATTAGATTTGCAAAAATTTGATTTACCTACAACTTCTCAGAAAGATGTGTGCAGAACAATTCTGTGGAAGGAGACACGCGGTGTTTGAGGCATCCTTGTTTAGATGAGTTAGTTTGACAGTAGGAGGCAGATGGGGTAAAGTTAAGGCTTCACTGTAGAGGCCGCTGAGGGAAAAGGTAAATTATAGACACTTTGGCAGATTTTCTGGAAATATTAATCTAACTTGCAGTTCTGTTTTGCTTAAAATTAAATAAGTACTGTTCTCTCAGAATTACAAAGCACTTTCACATTCTTTTTCTAGTTTAGCAGCTTATGTACTTTGTCACAAGGAGAATGACACTTTCTCTCCCTACTTATCAAAACCCTCCCACACTTTAATACCCAACATGAGTTCTACTTTCTTCGTGAAATCTTTCCTCATCACTCCAGGAGAAGGGAGTGATGTCCTCCATCAGGTTTTCCACCCTGAAGATCCTATGCAACTGAGATTGGCCCTTTTCAGCAATTTCTCCCCATGTCCCAGATCGACTCATTCTGGGTGGTGTACCCTAGGGAAAAAGCAGGGACTCAGGAGTAGGAGAACTTGGATTGACGTTTGTTGGATTCAAGTCTTGGCTTCAAATCTTTTTGGCCAGATGACCCCGGACCAGGTATGTTATCCACTCAGTGCTTCAGTTTCCTTGTCTGTAAATTAGGAAGAATGTGAGTACTTCATTGAAATCCTGTGAGGACTCAATAAATGTAAGTAAAGCATTTAGGGGAGTACCTGCCATGTAATAATAGACATAAGTATTACGCAGACCACAAGCCTAAACTTCTGGGCCAAAATTAGTGAGCATGACCCCAAACTTCTCACTTTCTATGAAAAAAAAATGTGATTGGCTAACGTAGATTGTAAAGGTTCAGAATACTGAGATGTCTTCCTCTGAATTCCTTTCGCTTCTCACTATAACAGTTTGGCTAGACTTATCATATTTTCACAAGATATATATTCAGTAGGACTTAACTCCAGCACCTTTAAAATGAGCAGGCTTAACCAATTCTCCACTCGGCTGACTGGTGCACAGGGTGGGACAAGAAGAGGCTGGGGGAAGTTTCCCTGGGGATGCAGTGCTTGATCTGAGAGCTAAAGGATGGCCGGTTAACTAGCCTAAGAGTCCTTGTTTATTAAATTCCACATTTCCTGTAAAATATTTATGAAGGCTTGCGAACACTATGTCTTACAGTATTCAAAGCCATTCTTCCCCATCCCCTTTCGCATCTGGCACCGTTCTGGGTGATGTGTGGAGTACATGGTAGATAGCTGAAAAATAGCTACACCTTAATGCCGAATTCAAGTAATCAGCTGGTCTAGATCACTATTTGTCCTTGCACATTATGAACTCACTGCTTAAATGCAGTATTCTCTATCTCAAACGATGGAAGCGCAGGACAGACAATGGGGATGGAAGGAAAGAGAAAATTGCTGTAGTAGTTGTGCCAAAGTACACGGGCATGTGGGGAGTTTGGAGGAGCAAGGAGAAAGAAACAGTGAGAATTCATTTTATCCATGTAAATCGGGAGACTGCTTGAGACCTGCTGTTCGTAGTCTTTTTTTGTGCTACAGTTCACATGAATACATTCCCTGGGTGTGCAGAGATTAGCTATAACCCCACATCATTTATGATTTCTCAATATGGGCTGCAGAGTAGATAGGAAAGGCAGCAGGTTGCATGTAATTAATCCCTGTAATCTGACTCCACTTCTTTCCCTCCCTCTCCAGAACTGAAAAGGCAGGTGCATGAGGGGGATCTTATAATTAGGATCAACTTGAATCCATTCGTATTGACATTCAAGAAGGAAATCATTCGAAGCTTCTGTGCCTGAATTATGAGTAGTTGCACATCACTTGTTACTTGTTTCCCATACAAACGGGCCATGCGGGGACCAATACGTCCTGGCAGCAGGTCTGAAAATCCTGCTCCAGGCTACAAGTGGACTATTTTGCAAGAAATTCAAGTTATGGAGTTGCTGTCTAAAATTGGAAGAGGATTACCCTGGCTTTCTTTCATTTTTAAGAGAACTATCCTATTTCCTTCCCTCTGTCCTATCAATTCTGCATTCTGGGTGGCTTTGTGAGCCAGTAGCCCCATTAGCACCTGTAGATGACATCTTGGTATTTGTTTGGTTTCTGGGCCTTTCTGCATGGCTGGATTTTTCATTTCTAACCATTCTTCAATTTCACGTTTGCACTCTTTCTCTCTCTCTTCTTTTCTTAACTTGAGAGTCTGTGTTAGAGCTCAATTTTATTGTGAATGCACATATGTTATATCCTGATACAAAGAGATATGAGAAGGGATTTTTGGCAAAGCCTACTTAATCACTGTAAATATTTCCTGTTCAAATTCATGATGAATTTTAATCAGGTAGAAAATGTCCTTAATTGGTCCAATTTAGAATTCAGAGGTAATCTACTGAAATAATATGTGACAGCGCTGGTTTTAAAGTTTTGCGTTTCTCATCTTTAAGGTGACAAATGGGTTGCTAGATAGAAATCAGTCTTTCTCCATTTAGCTTCTCTGCAGACGGACTGATGACACGGTAACTGCTCTGAAGCTATGTTGTGGAAAAAGCATCAGATCATCATGACAAGGGGATTGTCATGTATTTCTTCAATGGTGTTTTGTCTTTGGACACATTTAAATATTAGAACCTAGTGTGAACAGATCTCCTCCTGGGGATGACTGCTGGTACAGCCATTGGAAAAACTTATGCTTTGTGCGGTCTAATTCTGGCTTGCAAGGTTGGCGTTCAAGATCGTTAGTCAACTGATCCTTTGTGCCCATCTAACCTGAGCTCCCATGTTTTCTTGCATGACTTCCATTCCATTCCTTAATCTTTACCTTATCCTACCGTATTTACTCCAGCTTCTAGATCTTTACTGCTAAAGAACCCCCCATTCCCCATTAGAATTACCCTACTGTTTCCCTCTTGCTTATTGCAGGCCTCCGTATTTGCACTGAAAGGAAATAGATGGTAGTGATGAAAGTCTCTTCATCTTTTTCAGGGTGGCTGTGAGGATTAAACAAAGTAATGCAGGTAAAGGAACTTGTACAGCGTGCCTGGCACGTTATAAGCACAGCCTAAGTGGTGATGTCATGAAGTTTTGCTGTCTCTGTGAACTTTCTGCACCATCAAGTTCAGAATTCCAATACCTTCTTTCTCTATCTTTTTTTAATTTTAAGTTGTTACATTGAAGTAAAATTTGTTTCTCCCACGAGGAGAGGTGAGAGCATTCTCAAGACTGTGGGATTGTGGTGATTGAGTAGATGCTTGTCTCAAGAGTCTCTTTGTTTTCCTCATGGGGGACGCTGGAAATGAGACAACTGTTACATTCGTAAACCACAGGGGACTCTAAAACACTACTTATGAGCCCACCTGAGGTTTGGAGTACACAATGTTATTGTGTGACAGCTTCCTGTGGAGTGTCATGCAAGTGCCCTTGAACCAGTGAGTAATTGCTGTTGAATTGGAGTGGTCGTGATAGCGTTTTGAGGCCTTTAAATTTGATTCCACTGAAATTACTTCATGAAATTGAGGAACAAGGAAGGATTCTTTAGAAAAGAGAAAGAGGTGAGCCTGGCATCCTTCTGCACTTTGCCTACGTTTGTGTCCCATCTGGCAGAGGCAGAGCAAGCATGGGCCCTTTCTGTGTTGTCGTCAATCACAAGTTCAGCTGGCAACACCAGTGTCAATTTCTGATAATGTGGATCTTAACTAAAACCTTGTGAGACTCTTGTGTTTCTGTCTGTGTTTAAAAACTCCTGTAAGGAGCGGCAGTAGGAATGAGGAATTCCAGGATTGAGAGGTCTTAACAGTAAATCCAGGCATAATGAGCTCCTCGGTGAGAATAAAATTAAATTGACCTAAGATTTTGGCACTAAACTAGCAGTGTCAGTGGCAGCAAGACTCCGTTTCCCTGGCCTTAAAGATCTAAATGTGTTTTTTACCCTAGTGACAGGGTTATTGATGCAAGGCGCAATGAGACCCCTTGTAGGTGACAGTCGTGCTTGATATTGCCTTTTCCCCAAAACCAAGAGGCATTGCTTTTGGCAAGGACTCTAGATTCCTTAAGAGTTCTGTTAAAGGTCACAGTGGCAGTGATGCGCGCACTTGGAGTTCATCATCTTATGCAGAGAGCTTGTTGCAAATGCTGATTCGGGACTGTCCCCCAAGGCTTAGATTTAGTACACTGCAGGTGGCACCCGGAATCTCCATCTGAAAGATTCCCTCATGTTTTCGATACAAATTCTTTACACTTTGAAAATGACCACACCTAGGACTTTATAGCAGTTTTGGTACTTGCACTGTGGGAAGCACAAAGGCATATGCTTTTCATATTTGATTCCCTGTCATCAAATTCTCACTGACTCTTATAAAATGCATAACTTCTGGTGCCTTAGTCCTATCTGAGAGCTTGTGACTATGTGGCCCTGAGAATCCCTTTATCCTTTGCCTTTTCATAATGGAGGTGGACAGAGGCTATATAGATCTGTATTGGGCATGAGTCTGACGCTCTGCTCTGATTTTATTTCTGTCGTTTGTTTCACCACCACACTATGAAACAGGTACTACCGTCTCTGTTTTGCGGACCCAGAAACAAATTTGTAGAGGTCATAGATTTGTCCAAGGTCACTCAAATGATGAATCATAGAATTGGGATTCAGATCCAAATCTCCCTTCTTTAAAGCCCATGCCCTTTTCATTGTAAAGAGTGTATAGCATATTATTTACCTTCCTCTTCCCCCATCCTGACCCTTATTCACCCAAGGCCATGTTAATGGACTCCAGGTTGAAGGACTAATAATATGTTATCTGGTCAAGCTGAGTTCTTAGACACTAATATGAGTTACCTAAAAATGGTTAGAGACCTGATACAGGAAGTGCTACTGTTTTATCATGGTCCTACTTCTCTAATAAGGATTTCCTTTATTTCACAGTTTCGCAATTTTGTTGGCCATGATTTAGGCCACCGATTACCAAGTATTTAAGGAGATTTGATCCTCATTCTCAAGGAATTTGCAAATCTAGTCGAACATATGAAATTAACTGTGGAATCACCGAGAGCACTGCCCCCTCCCCCTCCTCATTCTGAGGAAGATTTTAAGTGGTACACCCGATTATTTTTCAAGGCACTTTGCTAAGGCGTTAATTAATAGTAGTACCATAGAGCACATTATGACAAATGACCATTTTTTTCCATTCTAAAATTTCTCTATTAGTACATTTAGTTAGGAAAAAAAAATCCACTTAAAGGAAAATATTAAGTAAATGATAGAAGAAGCTTTTATGTTTGTAAGGCAAAAATTGGAAGGTAGTGTGTGGTAGCTCTCAGAGGTAACGTTATGAATGATTCTGATTTGTGAAATGCTGAGGAGTTGTGCTGTGGGTGTGCAAAGAGAAGGAAAAGGGCATCATGTCACAGGTACATGAGCACTCTTTTTTTTTTTTTTTAAGATTTTATTTATTTATTCAACAGAGATAGAGACAGCTGGCGAGAGAGGGAACACAAGCAGGGGGAGTGGGAGAGGAAGAAGCAGGCTCATAGCGGAGGAGCCTGATGTGGGGCTCGATCCCATCACGCCGGGATCACACCCTGAGCCGAAGGCAGACGCCCAACCGCTGTGCCACCCAGGCGCCCCATGAGCACTCTTTTCAAAGTACCCAGCAACTTCCAGACTGGGAACCACTGGCTTATTGAATAGTTAATTATTGTCTGGGTTCCAGCCGTCAAGTAGCGGAGGAGTCATAGTGATGGTCTTGTGCTTTCTCATCACATCACGTCAGTTGCTGAGGACATGTCCCTGGAAAAGTTGTGCTAAAGCTAGGTCCTGAAAACAAAGTGTTTTGAATATGAAAGTGGTAAAGGATATCTTAGGCAGGAGACTAGCAGAAATATAGACATAGAGGAAATAATGTGTTTGGAGGGTATTAAAACAGAACGAAGGGGAGTGGTTGGATCATGTTCTGTTAGCTACTGCCACAATACCGATAGATCACAATACAACTCAAAACTCGGTGAATTTAAAAAGCAGTCATTTATTCTAAAGAACCTGTGGGTTGGCTGGGGCAGCTTTGCTTCATAATGTGGGTCTGCTCATGTGTGTCTGCTTCATGGGTCTCTCATCCTTGGGGCAGCAATCGAGCAAAGGCATGCCATTATTATGGCAAAGGAGAGTACAAGGCAAGCAGAAACATACATGTGCATGCACATTTTAAGGCTCTACTTACATCCTATCACTTAACATCCACTGGCCCAAGCAATCAACATAGTAGAGAACAAAAGAAAAGAGCAAGGAAATGCACTTTTCCTTTAGCAAGAAGACCTGGAAAGTTACCTGGCAAAGGACGTAGATACGGAGAGGTATGAAGAATTGGGACCAATAATGCAATCTGTGATAGACTTCAACATGTGATAGTCATGGGATATAAAACTGGAATGATAGGGCATATCTATTATGGCTACTGTTCGATAATAAGTGCTCTATGAGTAATAATAGATGTTTAATAAGTAAGTGTTACATGAATGTGTATGGATGAAACAACTGGAAGTCTGTGATGTTAGATTTAACATGAGTAACAGTGATTTCTAAGGTCGTTACTTGACCATAAGAATGGTGTGAAGAATACTTCCGAAAAGTGAATTTGATACCCATCCGTCTCCTGAATTGCTCAGTTCTACTGCAATAACCCAGCTGCTGTTTCTTACCTATCACTTCTTCTGAGCTGCCTCCTACGTAGCTAATTCTGCTGTGTGTTCTGCCGTTGATCCTTAAGCGCCTTACTTCTTACCCTTATTCATCTGTTTTTGGTTTTTCTGTATTCACATGTTTGTAAATATGCTGTTACTAAATGCAGAATGTATCTTCTGTCGGTGAATGTTTTTATAATTCGATATAGGTCTCTTTGGCATTCATGGTTTGCAATTTTGCTTCCCCCCACCCCCACCCGGCTGTTTCCTTCCTCAGATCAGTTGTTAAGGAAACTTTCTGAATTCTCTCCCTCTTTGCCTATAGGCAGGCACCTGCTGCTAATTCCTTCTTGTTTCATCAACATTGAGAGGATAGAACCAGAATGAGACTCTTGGGATTTATGCTCTAAATCTAGCTGATTTTAAGACTTTCTTGAACTTGACAACTTTATATTTTGAACTTTTGATAATTTTGGATTATACTCATCAGCTTCAAAGTCTCACATATATTTTGGTGAAAAATTAGTATTTGGCACATATAATATGTGTTTATATTTCTCTAATGAAACACATACAGTGTGACTATTTCACAGATTAGTTTTCTTTTATTACCTGTCTCTATTTAATGGAGTAGAATATAATCTTGAAAGGTTGCTTAGGTTTTTTGTTTTTGTTTTTTAGGATGCTCAGTTTCGATCAGCGTATTATTTTCTAGCTTTCTTGTATTTTGCAGAGGGATGGAAGAAGACAATTTGGGTAATTGTCTAAATCTCAAAGTTAAAAAAAGAACTATTAAGGGTCTCTTAGATCTAAATAACAAAGTCATTTGACCAACATCTCCTAAAAAGGGAACCCAATTTTATTGATTTATTTTAGATTTTTTTTTTTATTATGTTCAGTTAGCCACCATATAGTACATCATTAGTTTTTGATGTAGGGTTCAGTGATTCATTAGTTGTGTATAACACCCAGTGCTCATCACAACATGTGCCCTCCTTAATACCCATCACCCGGCTACCCCATTCTCCCACCCCTCCCCTCTGAAACCCTCAGTTTGTTTCTTGGGGTCCATAGTCTCTCATGGTTCATTTCCCTCTCTGATGCCCGCCCTTCAGTTTTCCCTCCCTTCCCCGATGGTCCTCCACGCTATTCCTAATGTTCCACATATGAGTGAAACCATATGATAATTGTCAAAGGGGAACCCAGTTTTAAAGACTGAGCTTATTTTTCACCAACTTCCAGTTTTCTATTCTTCCAATAGGTTTTGAAAAATAATTTAAAAAAATGATTAAAAGACTTGTATCATCTTGCCTTAAAAATACTGAGAAATTATCTAAGTTTGTAAATCAGTATTGGATATTATGAAGGTAGGAATCTTTCTAGGAGTTTCTTTAGAATAAATCATAACTTTCAATGAGGGCTACTACAGATTGTACTTAGAGGTGAAATATACAGGAAAAACCCAGTTCGTGAGTGAACTCAAAATCTGTTGCAGTACATGGAATGATGACAGTTACACGGAGCTTTATTATTATTTTTTCCATGGCTAGTTTTGGATAAAGATTATTCTTTATTTATGTGTCTAGGACCAAACTGGTTCTTGGGCTTCAGTAATGTACACTTACCTAGTGACTGTAGCCACCATCCGCCAAATTCCTAGACACGATGTGACTACACTAAAATTTGACTTGAAGAAGAGACTGTGAGTAGCCTTTGATATGTCTCCTTTAGCCACGTTTTGCACGTCATTTGAGTTAGGAGCGGTTTTATCCCTTCTCCCTTCCAACTGAAATATGAAAAGTGTCTATACAACAATTTAGGCTAAGAATGAACAGGCATTTTCTGGGAAGAGCTGGAATATTTATAGTAAATATTTTAGGCGCTCTAGGCCATACAGTCTGGGTAGTGACTACTCCAGTCGGGCGTGGTAGCTGCAGGAAAGCAACCACAGACTATATATATGTCAGCAAATGGGTGTAGTTGTGTCCCAATAAAACTTTATTCACAAAAAGATGTAGCTGACCGGAGAGCTGGATTTAGCTGGAGGGCTGCATCTTGCCCCAGGCAGACAAATGATTAGTAGGAGACAGCGGTGTGTACGTGGGCTTTGGGCAACATCATTTTCCTTTTTTTATAGCATTAAATTAACCTGTATTACCTAATCTCTGGTTTACATCCTGTCATCTGGAAGAAAAACAAATCTGTGGTTGCTTCCAAAGCTGAGTCTATGGTAGACGCTTCCTTTTTGTCATGCAAATTAGAGAGTGGTAATTGGAAAACAAATTTTTAGAGGGCTGAAATATGTTCTGATCTGGAATTACTAATTGGTGCCTGCTTCTGTTCGCCATGCTACTGTTCATGATTCTTATCAGAGAATTTACATAGAGATTCTCTTTTTGGCCTCTCAGAAAATACTTGAAGATCAAGGGCAGACAATTTTCCTTTCTGTGGAAGAGAAATGAGTTGGCAAATAATGTAGAAATAAATCACCCATTTCTATTTATTTACAGCTGGGAGCTGTTTCGGCTTCCATTTAGAAGAGGGATTTTTGTTCCTGCTCTGGCTGTGTATGCACTAGCCCAGTGCTGTCTCTACATTTTGTCTCAGAAGCTCTCTGGCTGTGATTTCTGTACTCCCTTCTATTTGTCTCTGGTCTGTTTCCTTCCCATCCCTTCTCTGGGTCGAGGCTTGGGCATCACTACCTTGGTCACATCATCTGGAAGCCCCATTGCAGTCCTTTGCCCAAGTTTCCAGCTCTTTTAAAGAATCCCTCTTCTGTGGTTTCCCCCAATAATTGAACACTTTATTTCATAAACTGTTCTCTGCTTAGAAAACTGTACTTTCCAGGTAAATCCCGAATCCCAACCCCGTTCTTATCTCCCCATTTATGTTGTTAGGCAAAGTCATCACTGTGTCCAAGAACCTTCTTAGAAAGTTGGGATGCACCGAAGGCCTGTACTTCCCTATTAAAGTCCACAAATCTTTGGTGAGCTGAATCTCGCTCCATGGTAACCTCACAGGAGCTGGGCCAGTTTTAGGCCTTTTAAACCTAATTTATGAGTCATCACTGAGATTCTGCTGGCTTTCATTTGACTGATGGGGGGGGATGAGCAATAATTTTATATTGCAGTTGTGGGGGAAAGCAAGAACAAATAGCACAAGGTGAAACTTGGCAAGTGATTTTATTCAGGGAATATTTATTGAAAGGAGAAAGGTAGCTGGTAGTCGCTGAATGCATGCTCAATGCCAGGGCTTTGAGGCTCTGAGCAATCTGAGCTGAGGCATTGTAACTTGGATTTGAAACCCAATTCTGACTGCAGAGCTCCTCCTTTTCTCCTATATCCACTGTAGCAGTACATACTGATTTCAGGAAACAGCTGGGGAATTACATCTCTTCTTTTACTGTCTCTGACCTACATACTCAGTAAGAAATTTAAATTTTGAGAATGTTGGATATAGAAAATACCTCCACTTAATTTTGTTGACATTTGCTCCTTTGTTTCTTCTCCATTGTAGCAAGCTTACGTGTTCACTCTTTCCTGGCTGGACCACAGCCAAATTGCAAAAATCCAGACCTACCTTTAAATAATAGAAAATGCAAGACCTTAAACTATCATCATTTCTTCCCAATAGTAGGGAACCAATAGGGAGAGGCTGGTTTCTGAGTGTGTGTGGTTCATCCTGTAAGAGTAGTAGCTACTTTTTTTTTTTTTTAAGTAGATTTCATGCCCAGCATGGAGCCCAGTGTGGAACTTGAACTCATGACCCTGAGATCAATACCTGAGCTGAACTCAAGAGTTGGACCCTTAACCAGCTGAGCCACCCACGTGCCCCTAGTAGCTACATTTTTAATAGTCATTCTATGGGTCATGCATTCTAATACTTTATTATATATTGACTCATTTAATTCCCACACCAACCTTACAAAGTGGGTACTACCGTTATCTCAAGGTAACAGATGAGAATACAGAGAGGTGAGCTAACTTCCCAGCTGACTTCATACAACAACTAAATAGAGGAGCTGATTGACCATATAATTGTTGGTTTATTTCTGGGCTCTCTATTCTTTTGATCTGTGTGTTTATTTTTGTGCCAGTACCATACTGTTTTGATCAGTACAGCCTTGTAGCATATGTTGATATCTAGGATTTTGATACCTCCAGTTTTATTCTTCTTTTTCAAGATTGCTTTGGCTATTCAGGGTCTTTTGTGGTTCCAAATAAATTTTAGGATTGTTTGTTCCAGTTCTGTGAAAAATGCTTTTGGTATTTTGATAGGAACTACATTAAATCTGTAGGTTATTTTGAGTAGTATGGACATTTTAATAATATTTGTTCTAATCCATGAGCCTAGAATATCTTTCCATTTATTTATGTCGTCCTCAATTTCTTTTATCACTGTGTGTTTTTTTTTAAAGATTTTATTTATTTATTCGACAGAGATAGAGACAGCCAGCGAGAGAGGGAACACAGGCAGGGGAGTGGGAGAGGAAGAAGCAGGCTCATAGCGGAGGAGCCTGATGTGGGGCTCGATCCCATAACGCCAGGATCACGCCCTGAGCCGAAGGCAGATGCTTAACCGCTGTGCCACCCAGGCGCCCCACTTTTATCAATGTTTTATAGTTTTCAGAGGACAGATTTCCTTGGTTAAGTTTATTCCTAGGTATTATTTTTGGTATAATCGTAAATGGTATTGTTCTCTTAATTTCTCTTCTACTTCATTATTAATGTATAGAAAGACAACAAATTGCTATACATTGATTTTGTATCCTGTAATTTTACTGAACTCATTGATCAGTTCTAGTGATTTATGTGATGGAGTCTATTTTCTATATATAGTACCATGTCATCTGCAAATGGTGGAAGTTTTACTTCTTCTTTAGCTATTTAGCTGCCTTTTATTTCTTTTTCTTCTCGATTGCTGTGGCTAGGACTTCCAGTACTATGTTGAATAAAGTGGAGATAATGGATACTCCTATCTTGTTCCTGATCTTAGGGGGAAAGCTCTCGGTTTTTTACCATTGAGTATGATGTTCACCGTGGGTTTTTCATCTACGGACTTTATTATGTTGAGAGATTTGTTCCCTCTAAACCTACTTTGTTGAGGATTTATCATGAATGGATATTGTACTTTGTCAAATTCTTTTTCTTTCTATTGAAATGATCACATGGTTTTTTATCTTTTCTCTTGTTGATGTGACAGAACGTGATGATTGATTTGCAAATATTGAATCACCCTTACATCCTAGGAATAAATCCCACTTGATCATGGTGAATTATTTTTTTAATATATTGTTGGATTTGGTTTGCTAATATTTTCTTAAGGATTTTTGCATCTATGTTCATCTTTTTTTTTTTTTTTTCTTGTAGTTCTATCTTTTTGTAGTCTTTATCTGTTTTTGGTATCAGGGTAATGCTAGCCTCATAAAATGAATTTGGAACCTTTTGTTTTTCTTGTTTGTTTGTTTGTTTGTAATAGTTTGAGAAGGGCAGGTATTAACTCTTTTTTAAGTGTTTGGTAGAATTCACCTGTGAAGCCATCTGGTCCTAAACTTTTGTTTTTTGGGAGGTTTTTTTTCCCCCCCCAAGATTTTATTTGAGAGAGAGAGCACATGCATGCGTGAAAGAGCATGAGCGAGTGGAGGCGTGGGGAGAGAGGGAGAAGCAGACTCCCCTCTGAGTGGGGAGCTCAACCTGGGACTTGATCCTAGGATCCTGAGATCGTGACTTGAGCTGAAGGCAGACGCTTAACTGACTGAGCCACCCAGGTGCCCTGTTGCGAGCTTTTTGACTACTGATTCAATTTGATTGCTGGTAATCAGTCTTTGAAATTCTCTATTTCATCCTAATTCAGTTTGGAGAGGTTTTGTTTCTAGGAATGTGTCCGTTTTTTCTAGGTTGTCCAGTTTGTTGGTGAATAATTTTTCATAATATTCTCTTATACTTCATACTTCTGTGGTATTGTTTTGTCTCCTCTTTCCTTCTGGATTTGAGTTCTCTCTCTTTCATGAGATTAGCTAAAGGTTTATTAATTGTGATCATCTTTTCTAAGAACCAGCTCCTACTCTCATTGATGTGTCCTGTTGGTTTTTTTGTTTGTTTTTAGTTTCTATTTTGTTTACTTTTGCCTTAATCTTTATACTTGTCTTCCATCTACTTCTTTTCTTTTCTTCTAGATACTTTTGGTGTAAGATTAGGTAGTTGATGTGTGATTTTTCTTCCTGATGTTGACTTGCATTGCTCTAAACTTCTCTCATAGACAGCTTTTTCTGGATCCCAAAGATTTTTGGACCATTGTATTTTCGTTTTCATTTGTCTCTGTATTTTTTGATTTCCTCTTTGATTTCTTTGATGACTCATTGTTTAGTAGCATGTTATTTTATCCTCCATGTATTTGTATTCTTTTTAGATTTTTTTGTTGTGGTTGGGCTTCAAGACACATGATATGACTTTAATATTTTCGGATTTGTTGAGACTTGTTTTGTGGTCTAACGTGATATTCTAGGGAATGTTGCATGTGCACTTGAAAAGAATGTGTATTCTCTCTTAGGATGGAATGTTCTGAATATATCTTCTTTTTTTTTTTTTTAAGATTTTATTTATTTGACCGAGAGAGAGACAGCCAGCGAGAGAGGGAACACAAGCAGGGGGAGTGGGAGAGGAAGAAGCAGTCTCCCAGCAGAGGAGCCTGATGTGGGGCTTGATCCCAGGACTCTGGGATCACGCCCGGAGCCGAAGGCAGATGCTTAACGACTGAGCCACCCAGGTGCCCCCCCCCTTTTTTAAGATTTTATTTATTTATTTGACAGAGAGAGCGACAGCCAGCAAGAGAGGAAACACAAGCAGGGGGAGTGGGAGAAGAAGAAGCAGGCTCCCAGCGGAGGAGCCTGATGTGAATATATCTTTAAATCTATCTGGTCCAATGTGTTATTCAAAGCCACTGTTTCCTTTTTGATTTTCTGTTTGGATGATGTGGGGTGTTAAAGTCCCCTACTTTTATTGTATTACTCTCAATTACTTTATGTTTGTTGTTAGCTTCTTTATGTATTTGGGTGCTTGCATGTTAGGTGCATGAAGATGTACAGTTGTTATATCTTATTGTTGGATTATTCCCTTTATGATTATATAGTGTCCTTTCTCTCTTGTTACAGTCTCTGTTTTAAAATCTATTTTGTCCGGTATAGGTGTTGCTACCCTGACTTTCTTTCACTTCCATTTTCATGATAAATGCTTTCCCATCCTTTCACTTCCGTCTGCATGTGTCTGTAGGTATAAAATGAGTCTCCTGTAGGGAACATATAGATGGGTCTGGCTTGTTTATCAATTCCTTCACCCTGTGTCTATTGATTGGAACACTTAGTCCCTTTATACTCAAAGTAATTATTGATAGGTATTTACCTATTCCTGCTTTGTTACTTGTTTTATGGCTGTTTTTGTAGTTTTTCTCTGTTCCTTTTTTCACTTTGTCTCTTCTCTCACTATTTTTGGCTTTCTTTAGTGATATACTTGGATTTCTTTCTGTTTATTTTTTGCATATGTATTATTGGGTTTTGATTTGTGGTTACCATTAGGTTTATATATAACATCTTATGCATATAGCAGTCTGTACTAAGTTTATGGTCACTTAAGTTTGAACCTGTTCTTTATTTTTCCCCACTCTGTTTTAGGTGTATGGTGTCAATTTACATCCTTTTGTTCTGTAAATCCCTTGACTGATTTTTATAGATACCCTTGACCTTACTGCTTTTGTACTTCCTCTTTACTCCTGCTCAAGGTCTTTCCTTTTCACTCAAAGAATCCCCTTTATTAACATTCCTTGTAGGGTTGGCTTAGTGGTGATGAAGCCCCTTAACTTTTGTCTGTCTGGGAAACTCTTTGTCTTTCCTTTTGTTCTCAATGTTAGCCTTGGTGGATAGAGTATTTTTAGCTGCAAATTTTTTCCCTTCAGCACTTTGAATACATATCGCTGCTCTCTTCTTCCCTGCAAAGTTTCTCCTGAATAATTAGCTAATAGCCTTATGGGGTTTCCCTTGTATGTATCTGCTTTCTTTTGTTGTTTTTAAATTTTTTTCTTTATCACTACTTTTTGCCATTTTAATTTAGTATGTGTTTGGTGTGGACCTCCTTGGGTTGATTTTGTTGGAGACGCTCTCTGCATCCTGCATCTGCATTTCTGCTTCCTTTTCCAGATTTGGGAAGTTTTCAGCTATTATTTCTTCAAATACATTTTCTGCCCCCTTTTCTCTTTCTTCTCCTTCTGGGATCCCTGTAATGCAAACGTTATTATATTGAGGGTTTCACTGAGTTCTCTTAGTCTGTTTTCATACTTTATTATCATGTTTTCTCTCTCCTGTTCAACTTTGTTGATTTCCATTACTCTGTCCTCTATGTTGCTTATTTGTTCTTATGCTTCCTCTGGTCTACTATATATTCCAATAAATTTCATTTATTGAGTTCTTCATCTCTTACTGGTTCTTTTTTTTATGTTTTCTACCCCCTTGTTGAGGGTCTCAGTGAGATCCTCCACTCTTTTCTCAAGTTCGGTGGGTATCTTTATGATGTTTACTTCAAATTTTGTATCAGACATATTACTTATCTTTGTGTCATTTAGCTCTGTCACTGTGATTTTGTAGTATTCTTGTATTTGGGACACCTCCTCATTTTGTCTACTCTCCGTGTCTGTTTCTGTGTATTAGGAAACTCAGCTATGTCTCCTGCTCTTTAAAGTAGTTATGAAGAAGAGATCCTGTGCCCTGCAGGTCAGTGTCCCCAGTTCACCAGAACCTGGTGCTTCAGGGTATCTCCTTTGTGTGTTACATGTACATTATTGTGGCTGAGCCCTATTTTCCTTTAGTCCAGTCACGTGCAATAGCTCTTTTTGCCTGTTGTGGGTAGGATTTGGTCCTTGTGTTGTTAATGGGCCTGTCTGTGGCCACCTTGGGCTTAAGTTGGGTCAGAACGGATGTTTTCCAAAGATGCATTAGCACCAAACTGCAGGGCATTTTCCTTGTTGTTTGTTCCCTGAGAAGCTTTGACTGGTGGGTGGGGCCTGCAGTCAGACCCACCATCCTTCCCTAGACCACTGCTGGGGCTGTGGTTAGATGGGTGTGGTTGGTTATCTTCCTGTCTTTCCAGGGCAGGAGTCACTTTGGAGTGGTGCTGGCTCCTGCTGGGGCTGCTTGCACACTGCCAGGCTTGTGGCACCATTTTGGATGGACTCTGGCCAATGGCCTATTGGAGGAGGCAGGGCTATAGGAGAACATGGGGCAGGGGAAGGGTGAATGTGTGGTAGCAGCAAGGTCCTCCCCCATCCAGTGTGACAGAGGACCTGCAGCTGCCTGGGAAAGCTCCTGCCTAGGCTGCCAGGTTGGAGTTGCCGTTAGAAAGCTAGGTGGAGAGTGTTGGTGATGTGTTGGTTCTCACAGGCGTCTGTGTATTTAGGCTGGAGGTGGGGGAGGGAAATGGCACCTGCCAGCTCTTTTGTTCTTGAAGAAGTCTTCCAAAGTTCCCTGCCCCTTCGGCACAGACTCTGATGTTAGTAAATCAATCACCTTGCCATGTAGCCCAGTAATTTTTCAAACTGCTGCTTGTATGCTATATCCCAGTGTGGCTGCTTGTTGTGCTCTATTTAAGGGCAGGGAATCTGCTTCTTCTTACCCTACTGGATCTCCCAGAGCCAAGTCCACTGATTTTTAAAGTTCTAAGTGCTAAGCCCCACTGAGTCTAAGAACTAGTGAGGCCAGGTCCCTCTGATTTTCAAAGCCAAATGTTACATGGATTCTACTTCCCAGTGTGGATCCCTTGTCCTTGGGGTTCCTGGTGTGGAGTTCTGTTCCTCTCCCCTCTCCATGCAATGGAGTCCGTCCCTCCTGCCAATAGTCCAGGGAGTCTGTTTATCTGCGCCCCCCCCCCAATCCCTGCCCTTCCTGCCTTCTTTGTTGTGGCTTCTTGTCTACGTTTAGCTGGGGGAGTCATCCTGCCAGTCTTCTGGTCATTTTCTGGGTTATTTATACCAACATGGGTGTTATGTAGGTGTATCCATGGGAAGAGGTGAGCTCAGTGTCCTCCTCGTCCACCATCTTCCCTGGGAGTCTGAAAATCATTTTTATAGGTTTCAGAACATCTGTTCATAAGGTCAGCTGAACAAATAAACCTGCGCATGAGTGTGTTGTTCAGGATATGGGTGTGTTCTGTCCCTGTGAATGCTCAAGAGAGCTTCTGTGTTTGCAGATAAATTTACAAAGATTTAAACAATATCCACTCTCTCTCTCCCCTGGTGAGATGATCATTAATTAAGGAAATGGAGGCATCGATCTGCTTGATGGCATTCCATCAGCAGAGTCATGGCCTTGAAAAGGCAGGTTAAGATTTTCATTTGTATTTCTGGGATGGTTCCCAGTTGGATGGTAGTATTCTGATCTCCCATGTTACCTGTCAGAGGATAATGGATGCCAGTAGCGGGAACAACACACACCCAATAGGTGTTCTTTCATTGTAATAATGTGATTGGAATCGGGTTTGTGGTGCCAAGTTGAACAGGATTAGGAAATCAATTATGTCTTTGAGCAATAAGAACAAAAGGTGGGTGTAAGGAAAGGTAAAGAGAAATAATTCCTTTATTCTGAAATGAAGAAAAACAGCTGCATTTCCATTACTGTGATTCTCTCTCTCTCTCAAGATCACAGATAGAATTGGTAATTTTCTGTGTGCTTTTTCCATGTTGGCCCACAGTATGTTTCCACATTTAGCGTGGGCCATGTGGCACAGAGGCAGCAGCACCATCCTAAACCAGGATGCGGAGCACGAGCCCAAGTTGTCCAGCAACTGCTGTGTGAGCTTGGAGAGGTCAGTTGGTTTCAGGGGTCTTCACTTTTCTGTTTTGTAAAGTGAAGAGGTTGGTGGTAATCAATATCCCACACCCCTCCCCCCGACCCTTCAGCCTCATCCCTTGTCTTGTTTTCCTTGGCGTGGTAATGTGTATTATTGCACATGAGTCAGTTGAGAAGAGACCCTTACGTTTTCAAGATATATGCCGGTGTCACTGAAAAACACATGCCATCCCCAAAAGAGTACTAGTTGTTTTTTTTTTTTTTAACAGAATGATTTATGATATATTTTACTGAAGTGAAGATTGCCAGTCCTACTGATGAGTGAGTTTTGATTGAAGGAAAATCATGTTTAAGAGATGTAGATTTGTGCCTTCTGTTCTCGTTGTCGAGATGGAAATTTTGAAGGCATTTAGTTGTGTAGTGACTTGTGAATTTTTTCACTCTTCTAAATATAATGTTCAAAAAAAAGCTCTATGCAATATGAAGTAAACATGTGTTACATCTTCAAACGGAAACCTCGGCTACAGAATTTTATTCTGTTTGAGGATTAGCACCAGTTGTTACTTACGCTCTAACAGGTAATCAGATAAGAATGGTTTTCTCTTGAGTCAAACCAATGGTCTGTCATCTTGTAGATCCTGTATCCATCCCTCCTGAGGGCTTATATCACACAGGAATACCCAGAGGTGATGTAAAAGAATGTTTTCTCTCTTGGTGTCCACTCTCAGATTATAAATAGTCCAAATACTAGGAGTTTCAATTTTTATATATATATATATATATATATACGTATATATATGTGTATATATATATATATATATATATATATATTTTTTTTTTTTTTTTTTTTTTTTGTAATTTAAGTGGGACACACTTGCATTTCATTCCAGGCCTTTTCATTTTTTTGCCTTCTCCTGGGCAAAGCAACCTTCCTGAACCTTGCTTTCAGTCTGTGAAGCTGAGACCCCACTTCCCACCTCGCAGAATTGCCCTGAGATTTAAGAACGATAGTAGGTGTAAAGGTCTTAGTGCAGTGGCTGGCATGCATCAGTTCCTTCCACTCTAGTGTTTCACCTACGTCTTGCTTACCATTGCTCATGAAAAAAGGGTTGCCTTTATAGTCCCATATCTGGGCTTTGATGAATATATCTGTTTTTTAGACGTATCTGAAACCGACTTTAACTTAAACAAGAGACTTATTGTAAAGCTACCAGGAGCTCATAGACTTGCTTCTTAGGATGGAGATACTCACCTAGATACTTCTTAGGATGGAGATACTCACCAGAACCAAGGAGGTTCCTAATGGCCAGGGTGTAGAAAAGAAGGAATGGGCTCATAGCAGGAATGAATAGGTGGAAGACCTAGCTACTTCCTCTGCTCTTATCTCTCTCTCTCTCTCTCAAAATTCACAGTTGAAGGGAGGAGGAGTCAGATTGGCTGAGGTTGGTCACATGACTTCTCCATGGCATTATGTAGCATGCCGAAAGGAAGGCCCCGTTCCCTCATATCCTGTAATAGGAGGGGAATTCCTGGAATTACCTTTCCACGACAGTACACACAGCATAGTGGTGAAGGACGTGAAGCTTCCCTTAAGGAACTTGAGGTACCAATAGGAAGGGGAAATGCATACTGGGTAATCAAAGTAGCAAATGTCAGTGACGGCATATGAGTGCTCATGCTGTCCACCCTGACATGTTTTTACAGACTCTGAATCTATCAGTTCTCAGTCTTTATCTTGGTAAACTTAAGGGTCTTGATTGATTTTCGTTCATTCTCCTAAGACAGCCTTTTCCCTTCCCCTGTGATGTTTTAATTGCTCGTCCCTGGACCTTCTCCAAGTCTTGTTAAGTCTTTATTGAGCTGTAGCAATCAGAGCTGCACAATGTTTGTGGGCTGATGTAGTATGATTGGTTTCAAGGAGAGGATAATGTGTTTGGTTTTATGTTCAATATCCTTAGTCAACACTAATGTTATTTATTGGAGGATAATAAGTTTCATTTTTATATCACTTGGGGCATCCAGCAGTGTAAGCCTTGCTGGCACTGGGGAGAACTAGCATTTTAGAAACAGAGGAGCATGAATAAACAATGATGTTATTTGGCGCTACTTGGTAGAAAGGGAAAAAAGTTAAAGATTCACATTTTCTACACACTCTCAATACATTCCTCCACCCTCTCCCCCAGCAAATCTGTTCTTTGAGTGTAGAAACCCTTTCGTTTGGGACTTAGGTCCATATTTATTTGGTTGTCATGCTGCTTTTCCAAATGTATGACCCTAGACAAGTCACTTTAGCGTTGCTGAGTTTCATTTGTGTTTTCAGTGAAATAAGAATAATAATACCTAGCTTGACAAGATTATTAAAGCCATGGCAACATACTGGGGCACCTGGTTGTCTCAGTTGGTTGAGTGTCTGCAGTCCGCTCAGGTCATGATCTTGGGGCCCTGGGATGGGGCCTCGTGTTGGGCTCCCTGGTCAGCAGCGAGTCTGCTTATTCCTCTCCCTCTGCCCCTCCCTCCTGCTCGTGCTCACTCTCTCTCAAAGAAAGAAAGAAAATCTTTAAAAAAAAAAAATAAATAAAAGCTTTGGCACATGGTAGAAATAAAATTTCCATGTCCCATTTTTCTCTTCCCCTTGCATCAGAGAGAGAAGAGAAATCTGAAATAATGGAAATCCCCTGACTATATTGGGGTTAGTCAAGGGAGACTTTACAGAAGAGGTGAGCCGAGAGCTGGTGTTTGAGGGAGAGGCATTGTGACTTCCCCCAGGGAAGGAGTGAGAGCATGAATGGAAAAGTGTCAATGTGTCTGAAAATTGGAAGTCAGGAAGATCAATCAGTTTTCCTTGTGATCGTTGGAGTGACTGGCTAGAAGAACATGCAGGAAGGTGCTGAGAGGCCCATAAAGGAGATGACGTTTGATTGGGGAGGTGTCTCTGCCCAGGAGGCATCAAGTCAAAGTAACACTTAAGATGATGAATTCAGCCATGAGAACCTGGCCTGTTTCAAAAAGTAGATTGACTAGACTATTAGGCAATGAATACTTTCATTTCAAGTGTTTGCTTGTTATTAAACTTCACGCAGTACCTCTGATAAAGGGTGCTGACTCTATTAGTCGTCACAGGCTGTATTCTAACCTCTTCTCTGAGTTGTCTACATGAATTGTAACTTTGTGTCTGTCCCAGGGTTGCCAAATCCCTATAGAATGTTCAAGATTAGGGGCACCCGGGTGGCTCAGTGAGTCAAGCATCTGACTCTTGAGGATTTCAGCTCGGGTCATGATCTCAGAGTCCTGAGATTGAGTCCCGTCTTGGGCTCTGTGCTAAGCATGGAGCCTGCTTAGGATTCTCTTTCTCTGCCTCTCCATGCTCATGCTTATGTGCTCTCTCTCTCTCTCTCTCTCTCTCTCTCAGGTAGGTAGGTAGGTAGGTAGATAGATAACAAAAATAGAATGTTCACGATCAGCTACTCTAATCTACTCAATTTTCAGATGAAAAAACAGAGGACCTGAGAGAGTGCATGAAGATGATGAGCTTCTGGAAGCCCCGTATAGTAGAAAAGCCATGCGTTGTAGATAAATTTCTGGTACTTTACTAAATGCGTGACCTTGGATATATTATCTGACCTTTGGAATCCTGATTTCTTGCCTGTATAACGGGGTCAATGATACCTGCCTGAAAAGGAGATCGTGAGGCTAACGTAAGAGGACACCTGACAGAAGGGCTCAATACATGTCAGCTCTTTCCCCTTTCTTGTGGAACAGACTCATGTTCTAGAATTTAAGGAAGGAGTTGTGCCATCCCTTAGGGGAAGGACACCAAGGGAGAAGTAGAATCAGAAGGAATCTAACGATAAATATGACCATGTTTTTTGCTCTGTTCTTGGTCCGCAGTCAGTATCACTTTGGGAAGGCGATAAACAGTATTTCCTCCTTTGTCATCGCATCTAGGGCTGGGACCCTTCTCATGACTCTGGTAGAGATTCAGGCTGACATTTAAGGGGTGAGACAGATGGCTGTCATCTCCATTAAGAATAACTGTACCCCAGCCCTTTCTCCGCAACCCTGCAAATGTGTTTGGCTCCCATAGAAGGTTTATGTGCTGGCGGTTCTGGCGAAATGATCCCTTACAGCCCAGGCACGTAAAGATTTGCCGATGGCCCTGTGGCTTTTTTTTCTCACCTTCACTTATTCTTGCAGTCTTGAAATTTATAGCCCTGAAGGTTACAGAGGCCGTTACGCAGAACTGAAGGAACTATTGAACTGGAATTTTTTTTTCCCTTTAATTAAAACCTCAAATTTTTTTCATTGAACTAAAAAGAACCAAAATTGAAAGCAAAGCATGATATGCTGTCAGGCACCGGGGCTAGAGAACATGTGTGCAAATTAAGCTGGATTTAAGTTTGAGAGTCTCCTGTTACCTGCTGGCTGTGGCCTCTGGCTGTGTGACTTTGGCCATTTGATCTTGACTGTTTCTACAGTCTGTTCCAGCATAAGGTTTTTGTGATACCATAAACTATTACAAACATAGAGAAAAATCTAGAGTGTAATATGATAAACGATCTCACCCACCATTGAATCTTCTCAAATCTTAATAAGTTGCCATCTTGCCATATGTATCTTCTGTAGGAACAGTCATCCCTAGCTTTAAAGTGCCTGTATATCCTTCTTGGATCTCATTCCGTGTCTTTTTTTCCCCTAGAATTTGATACCTATAATTTCCATGCATGCTTTTATACTATTATTGTCTTGTTTATATTTCTGTAAATAATATGTAGTATTGCTTGGCATGTTTTTAACTTTATAAAAGCAATATTATACCATATATATATATATACAATCACCATTTGCTTTTGTCACTCGTTGTAATGTTTTTGATCCATGTTCACATATATAGTTAATTGCTATATAGTAACCCATTATATGGATTGTCCACAATTTACTTTCCTTTTTTTTTTTAAAGATTTTATTTATTTATTTATTTATTTATTTATTTGACAGAGAGAGAGAGAGAGTGAGAGAGAGACAGTGAGAGAGGGAACACAAGCAAGGGGAGTGGGAGAGGGAGAAGCAGGCTTCCTGCCGAGCAGGGAGCCCGATACAGGGTTCGATCCAGGACCCTGGGATCGTGATCTGAGCCGAAGGCAGATGCTTAATGGCTGATCCACCCAGGCACCCCTTTACTCTCCTTTTTTCCTGTTGACTACTTTTGATAATGGTGGATGATGCTGGAATTAATACACCAGCATAGGTCTCCTTCTGTGTGCATCCTTAATTTGCCTTGATATTGTCAAATGCTTTAAAGGTTGGAGTACCGTTGTTGCAGTTGCTTATTCCCAGATTTACTTATTTTTTATTTACTTCGTAGCTGCAACAACTGTTAAGAATCCTAAATATAGTATCTTGATTTAACAAGCATTGTACGTTCTTTTTGGCGATGTACTACACTAAATATAAAAATAAGAAAGATCTGAAAACCTGGTTGCAATGAATCCTAGCCTGTACATGAGCCATATGGACATGTAATTATTACCATATATAATAGAATGTCTGCTCAGTCCATCAGGCTATCATAATTTCCTAGTGCCACCTTAAGTTCAGTGGAAGCAGGTTACCTTAAAATCTTTTGGTGTTCTATGTTGTATTTTCAGTTTTTTACTTGGAGTGCTTCTGGCATTATAAGAAATACATATTACTTGGGATACAGATATATTTTAATTTTTAATAAATTTGCCTTCATCATGAGTCCTTCAGTTATATTCTTAAGCTGCACAAAATGTAACTATTACAAGAAAAAGGAGACTGTCTGTTGTCATTTGTATTTAATACAGATGTTAGCTGGTCAAATTTAGCAGGATTGAAACTAGAGTCCCAGGAATGGCTCTTAAACGTGGATTGTGGAAAGATGCACAGTCATTGGTTGAACAAGACAGCAGGTCTTGTTTCCAGTTTGTGTTGTCAGTCAAATCCATAAGACATGACTGGTTTGCCCAGCAGCAAGTTTACTTAGCTTTAAGAAAGGATATAGAACAGAGGGTCCTGAGTAAGCATAACCAACAGCATCGTAGAGGCCTCAGCCACCCAGACACAGCTTCTGGTGTCCAATCATAGTGGGTGGTTTGTTGTGCTGCCAAGGTCTTGGGACTGACCCTAGTGTGGAGCACGTATGCACAGGGAAGCTGGAGGGTCATGGTCCTCCAGCTTAAAAACCTTGAGAGTCCTCTAGTGTCTGAGTATCCAGTTCCCATTCTGAAGTTCAGCTGCAGGCATACCTAACCACATCTTCTGACAACTAAATACAGCATGCTCGGGGACAGCCTTGTATCGATAATCAGTACATGGCAAACCTGGTGAAACCCCTGCTGATCTCTAATGAGTACGTTTCCTCATTTGGTGTTGGAAAAAATGCAACCAGCAATCAAATATTCCTCAAGCATTCCCAGAGGCTGGAGGAAGAGATGCTAGCCCAGTCATTAACTCTTATTTGCTAGGTTGTCTCGGATTATTAAACCTCAGCAATTGAGGGAGTAAATGGAGAGAGAACATAGTAGGGATGGCACTTTTGCCTCCCTGGCAAGGAAACCTTTGCATATCCTTTTGGGCCTGTTGTGAGGTTAGCAATTTAATAGAGTGGTTTGAGAGCCTGGGTAGCTCTGTGTTCAAGTCCCGGCTATACTGCTTCTTAGGTATGCGTCCCTGAGGTAGGCGGAATAGTGGTCCCTGTGAAGGTATCCGCATTCGAATCCCTGGAACATGTGAATAAATGGGGTTAGAAAGCAAAGGGGAATAAAGGTTCCTGATGGAATTAAGGTTGCCAGTCAAATGATTTTGAAATGGCTTCATTATCCTGAATTATCTGGTGCCTCCAGTGTAATCACAAGGGTGTTTGTTTATGAGTTGAAGAGATGAGTGGAAGAGGGAGGCACGAAGGAGACAGATGGGAGCCTGAGAAGGAATTAGCTCGACATTGCTGGTTTTGAAGATGCGTGAATGGGACCATCAGCCAAGGAATGCAGGCAGCCTCCAGAAGCTGGAAGAGACGGGGAAGTATCCTCTTCTGGAGCCTTCCTCACTGCCCCAAAAGGAATGCAGCCCTACATCACCTTCATTTTAGACTCGTGAGACCCATATTGGATTTTCGGCCTTCAGACTTTTGGCCTCCAGAGCTGAATGATCATAAATTTGCATTGTTTCAAGCCACTGAGTTTCTGGTAATTTGTAACAGCCGGAGTAGGAAACTGTGACAGTGCCCTTCACCTCTCTGTGCTTTAGTTTTTCATTTTGTAAAATGATGGTTATGACAGCGCTCTCCTCCTTTGGTGGGTGTAAGATGTAAGTGCTTGAGCAGGGCACTCTGCTTACTCCCGGGAAGACTCATTCTCTGGACTGCAAGTCAAGAGACATTGGTCACAGTCTCAGGCAAAATATTGACAATAGTAACTTTCTGCCTTATCTTCCAGAATCCATGTGAGAACCAAATATTAACCTCTATTTTTAATTAAAGTGCTGTTCATGTATAACTTTTTGTTATAGTGTAACTTACATGTTTCAAATGGGCTTATTAGATTGTATGTCAAAGATACATGAAGAAAAGGCAAAACTACTACACAGGAACCACTACTTGATTATAGGAGATAGTGTTGGAGTAATCGATGATATTAATTCGAGTGACTAGGACTGAGTAATATGTTTTTCCTTTTAGTTCTTTATTTATAACACTTTCCATTTCCTGCTTCTGTGGTAGTAATTATAGTTCTTTATTCTAAATCCCAGAGATGGGTGTTATCTTTTAATTGCAACCCCTGCTTATGATGTCTGAATGTAAGCACGATTATATTTATTTAATTTGACTGGGGATGAAGTTGGAAGCATCATGTCTTTGGCGAGGATATAATTATCATACCTCCCTTAACGACATTTTGAGTGTTTGAAAAGGTATATTAATTTTCAGTAAGTGAGATGGCAAAGTTCTCAGTGCACTGTTTGCTGCTGATTAAACATATCACAAATATTTTTGGTCAATTTTGATTGAATATACAGTTGAAAGGTAAATTCGGGCAGATGAAATTAAGACTTACTCATCTTGTTTGCATTCTAAAGTCCTCCTTTATTGAGGCCAGCAGTACGTCAGGTAGGTACGTGTGCGTGTGTGTGTTTGTGGAATGAAAAGTGAATGTGAGGCTTTTATTATAATTGGTTTTCACTATTTGTTTTCAAAGACGTGGCAGTATGTACTGTTATGGGTGTATTGTTTTCATGTTCTTACTTTCCAGATGACTCCTAGGCGTAGTTAAAGGGCACATTGTGTAGTGACAGAATTCAAAAATGGCTTTTTCCCGTGGAGAATTTATGAAGCAGCGGTTCATTTAGATTCTGGACCAGAAGCTTATCAGGAACACGAAGAGATGCTGAAGAAGGCGGCGTGGACGTGCTTTTCTGCATAGTCAACGGTGGTTCCATCAGAGCTCCCCTTTGAGCTGTTGCAACTCCCTCTGAGGGCCAACTTATCACAAAATGGACTAACCCATTTTTCGGTCCAAAGAGAAAGAACCAAGTGGAAATCTTGTAGTCTTTAATGACAGGGTTTTGCAAAACTTTCAGTCACTGTTTTTAAACCATGTATCCACTGAGCAATGGTAGTCATTTATAATATTTGAACAGTTAAAATGAATATGACTCTAATGCCTTCCCTGACAGTTTATTTCTTGTCAGTTCTTCTCTCAACATGAAGGCCAGGGGGGAAATCCGGTGTTATTTGACTACTAATAGGTGAAAATCCAAAAGTCAAGATCGAATAAGTACATGGAGTATTTTTTATTGCTGCAAATAGATGCTTTCTCTAATGTAAGAATAGGATTCCTTTTCAATGAGGTTGTAGGTTAGAAAAACTTAGTGGAATGTTTTGCTGTTCAGAAGTTGCATTGGGAAAACTTAAATTTGAAATTTGATAATCTCAAGTCAATCATAAAGAAAGCATCTCTTGATATTATACGGCAAATGGGAATTGGGTAATTTTTCAAGGACTTTTTAAGGAGTGGGTCTGAACGCACGCACCGCAGAGAGCACAGCATAAAGGCATTTTGTTACCGAAGTCTTGAAAAGTCAAGTCAATAAATATTTGAGAGTGTGTTTGCATTTTACAGCTACTCAGCATGTTTGGCACAGCCATAGCCAATAAAGAACATTTTAAAAAGGAGGAAACGTGTCTTTAGAGAGGAGAAAGAATCCTCCCGTGACTAACTCTGTAATAGCAGTGTCGTAGGAACTTTGTGTCCAGGAGATGCTGGGTAGTTTTGAGTTGTGTTTCTGCAAAGTTACCAAACACCAGAAAAGTTCACAGGTAAGAAGTTATTTCATTTGATGGTCCTGATTCTTTTTTTTTTTTTTTTTTTGAGTGACAGGGATAAGGGAAAGGTTTTAGAGACCATCTGCTGCTTTCACGTTTGGCACTGCAAAGGGAGAAGTCAATATCAGATTTTTAGATTCCAAGGATTTGTCCTACTTTTATGAAAAAAAAAAAAACACCTCATTATGTTTACAGTTGAAATCCTTAGCTTTGTAGACTTTACAGGATTAGATGCTAGCTGCACTGGGTTTCCTCTCTGGGGAGCCTCACAGATCTGGATCATTTCCATTCCATCTAATTTCATTCCTGTAGTTATAACGTCAGCGTCCTTCACATTGGAAGATTCTCCAGCTATGAAGCGAAGGACAGAGACTAAATACATATTGACCTTTAATCATCGTTAAAATGTCTCTGTAGGACAGACTGTCAGTTACCGGGTCGCATTTCTAGGGCCTCTGTCTCCTGCTGTACTTATCCCGTGGCCTCTGGACCCGCGAGCACCCACGCATTAACCCCCAGGCTGGAGCTCAGCCCTGGTGTTGAACCTGTCTGCAGTGAATCAATAAGGCTTGGCTCCTTGACTGGAATGGGCTTGGTGATCTTTTTCCAATGTTATCCTTCGGAATAACTAGAAAGGAGGATTAAACAGGAGGAGCAGAGGGCTCAGTGGTTCTCAACCTTCGTGTTTATCCTGGGGGAGATTTAAAAAATACTCTGCCTGAACCCCACAATAAAGATTCTAATTCAGTTGGTCTCCTCTAGGGCTGGGCATTGGTTCATTTTAAGAATTCCCCCAGATGTATTAATGTGATGTGTGGCCACGAAGATCTGGAAGCTGGATCAGACATACAATTGTCTAAGTGTGGTTCCTGGACCAGTGGTGTCAGCATCACTTGGGAACATTTGGGAGATCCAAATCCTCGGGCCCTACCCACAACCAACTGAATCAGAAACTTTTTAGGGGTAGGATTCGGCAATCTGTGTTTTAATAAGCCCTCCCTATTCTGGTGCATGCGAAGTTTGCCAGCTACTGGTCTAGACTAATCTACCAAGGTCAAGAAAGGGCTTGAGAGTATACTCTGCTGATGCCATTATATGCAACAGGTGGGTCAGCACAGTTGCACACTGACCAAACAGGCACCAGCCGTTAGGGAGGAAGTAGAACGCAGAGATCCTTGCTGGCAACCCAGCATCCCAGGGGGGTGTGGTATCAGAAGGTAGTGCCTGATCATGCCCAGTTGTGCCTAGTGAATGAGCTTTGAGAGAGGCAGTCCTGGGGTCAAACCTTGAACTTTTTTTAATAGCCTAGGTACCTAACCCTCTGAATCTCATTTTTCAGATAGGTAAGACAGGGATGGTCATTACTATCTTTCAATGTTGTTTTAAAAAAAGAATAAGAGCATGGATGAGGAATCTCCAGCCAGAGTAAATGTTCGGCACATGCCCAGTATAAAATGCATTCTCAAATTATTGATATTATTATTCTCATGCTAGAAATATTCATTACATTTTACATGGGTGTCACATTCTCCTCCCGTGTCCATGGCAAATATTATAAATTAACCCCAGAAATCTTCTCAGTGAGCTGGAACCTTGAGTGCTTTCTCATACGGCACTCCAGGCAACCAGTCAGATGATCAAACCTGGCCTTCAAGGTAAAGCCTGTTGTCCCTGGTTAAGAATGCCGAAATCTTCTGAGGGCTTTCCCTCTTCCTTTATTTATTTCCTGTCCGCGTTTAGGGAACACCTGACACGTAGGTACCCATTTGACATATAATGCTTAGGCACATGCATAATTTAAAATGTTCTCGTAGGCACATTAAGAGAATTATATGAAACGAGTGAAATAAAATTTAACCTTTTTTTTAAATGCAATATGTCCAAAATGTTGTTTCAATGTGTAATTGATATAAAATTATTGAGGTATTTTACATTCTTGTTTATGGAGCTAAGCCTTGAAATCTGGTGTGCATCTTACACTTAGAGCACATCTCAATCCGGACTGGCTGTCTTTTAAGGGCTCCATAGCCACATGTGGCTCGTGGATGCCCTATTGCACAGCGAAGCACTGGATCCTCGTGTCAAGGCTGGAAACAAGGCGTGTCCATAACCTCAACTAGCTCACTGTGTATTCAGCAGTGCAGTCACAAGCAAATCATAATATGTTCCTGCACAAAGTGTTGCTTCCTCCCAATCTGGATTTGCATGAAGAACAGAGTAATGTAGTCTGTGTGAGAGCAGAACGCCTGACATCCCTTCAGGCTTTCATTTCCCTGTTACTACATCTTGCATGTCTGCCCGGAACAGTCGGCTCCACTTGGAGCCTGCAGGTCTTATGCTCTCTGGCCTCATCACTTGCTTTGAGTGGGGGATTTGACTCAGTGCTGCTGCAGACAAGTGTGTTTTTGCTGTCCTGCCTTGGCATTTGTCCATAATAACTCGACAGAATAGCCACTTAATGAGCTTATGCTATAATATGCCAAGTGCTGTTCTAAGCAATTCACGTAGAGGGTGATGGGGAACGCACCATAGGCTTCTACCACACTTAGAATACACTCCTTATGGCTAAAAGGACCTACCTGATTTGACCCATAGCTACCTGGAAGACCTGATTTCCTACCGTCTTCCAGTCGCCTCACTTCCCTCCTGCCGCCCCAGCCTCCTACCCCTTCCTTCCCCATCTGAACTCTTTATATTCATTTTCTCTCTGCCTTGAGGGCTATTGCACAGGACCATTGTGTGGTTTACTCCTTCATTTATGTGTCATTAGAGAAGCCTATCTAATTTAACACCCCAATACTCCCCATCCCCTCACTCAGCTTTATTTTTCCTCATATTAATTATCGCCTTCCCAAATTATATACATATTTCTTGTGTACTTATTTGTGTTCCCCACTAGAATGTGATCACTACATGCCAGGGAAATTATCTTTGTTCACCATTTTGTTTTCTGTGCTTAGAATAATACAAACACATAGCAGGTGCATGATAAATATTTGAATAACATCACATACATATTATCTCATTTAATCTTTTTCCAGCCTTTTTTACTAAAGGAAAGGAGTGTGAGAAGCCACACATCACTCAGTCAGTAAGTAGCAAAGCTGAGACTTTAACCTAATATTGTGTGTGTCCAGAACTCTGATTTCCAATTATTTCATTTTCCCTCCTCTAGGGAAGCTGAAACTTGTCTCTGACCTTTGTCTGTGCTTCTGTCCTCCTGTAAATTCTCCAGGAAGACCTTTTAGTTTTGTTGGGATGATTTCCTTCCTTCTCTTATATTCATACATTATTAGACCTCATTAACCCAAGGAACTGAATGTAGAATGTAGTGACAGGTTTCAACAGTGCTATCCACATAGGCATTGATGAGCCCGGGACCATCGTTTAGTTGATGTTGATGAAAATATATTTTGATTGCTGCAGAACTGTGCTGCTTTGGGTTTGTTTTGGTCCATCTATGCTAAGTGATAACTGAAGACTTTGCAGTGTAAAGACCGAGTGCAACAACTGACAAGAAGTCATCCTTTCATACAGCTCACTTTGAGGATGGAAGTTGATCACAGAGGAGCAAACACAGTCTTTCCATGTGCTTTGCCTCATTTCAGCACAGTTCCACAAATCTCCTTGAACTCTTGTTTCATATCACACCACGGGTGCAGGGCCAAGGATACTGTCCTAGTTACCTATTGCTGTATAATTGGCTACTTCAAACTTAGGGTACAATGACCACCATTTTACTACGCTCATAAATTCTGTGGGTCAATAATCTAAACAGGGCCCAGTAGAGGTGGCTTGTATTTCCTTGATATCTGGGCCTCGGCTGGGAAGACATCAGTGGCTGGAGAGGCTTAGACACCTAAGAAATGGAATCTTCTGAAAGCTTCTTTCCTCACATGTCTGGTGCTTAGGTTGACACTCCTTGAAGGCTGGGCTCAGCTGGGTCCATTGACTGGACTATGTATACATGTCTGGCCATGTGTCTTCAGCTTTCTACAGCATAGCAGTTTGGTTCTAAGAGATAATCTCTTGAGATGGGGCATCCAGGAGCTCACAGACTTCTGACCTAGCCTTGGAAATCATGTTACATACTTTATGCTACATTCCCTTGGTTAGATACATGTTTTTAAGGGCAATCCAGATTCAAAAGAAGGGTAATTAGGCTGGACCTCTTGATGGGGAATGGTGAAGTTACCTTGAAAGTAGCATGTTTGGGGCATTCTTGGAATTTCTTCCATAGACACAGAAGAAAATGATATTTTATACTACCTGTGAGCACTGGTAGTTGATCACTAGAAGAGAGGTACATCAGATTTCTATCAGGCAACTTTATTTTTCTTTGGAAAGCAACACTGTCCTACAGCATACACATTATGTCTATAAGCAGGGTCATTTGCTCTGCCGTGTTTCCATCCCAGTATTTTACGGTTAGACAGTTTTCTTCAGAGTTCCGGGTAGTTGTAGAACCCCAAAAATTTGCAAGCTATCTTCTTCATAGTGGAGAGACAAAGGGCCTCAGAAAAAGGGTCACTTTGGGGATGCTTACAAGACCATTACATAAAACCGAAGTCTAACAACAGTTTTGCTTGTTTTATTCTCGTATTGGATATTCCTGTTGGACCAGGTGTTTTAAAAGAAACCCAGAGACATTGGAACTCAGTTCAGTTCTTCATCAATTTTGTAGTTTAATGATGCATTTCTAAATTATCCCTGTGGAGCAAAATTAACATTTACTGAATCCATATTACTTGGCTGGTGTGCTACTAGACACTTTTTCCATGCTTTCTCAGCTAATCTTTCCAACAGCTCTGTGTGATGTGTCTTATTGTTTCCATTTTTGGGTGATGACACTGGGGCTCAGAGACATTAAGTACACTTGCTGAGATCCCAGAGTGTGCCAGTGACAAAGCTGGACATGGACCGACGGCCTCTGGGGCATAGAGGAGAATAACAAAGCTCCTGGTAAAATCTTCCCATAATTACTGAGGAAGGGTTCATGGAAAATGCAGGCCAGCATTGCACTGTGATGATGGTGGTAGTGATCATGATGGTGGTGATGGTCTCTGCCATTTTTGGAGCACCTACTGGGTGCCCAAAATGATACCAGATGGTTTACAGAGTTTATTTTCATGAGCATACATTATATAAATGTTTCTTGAGCATCTCTTCTGTAGGAGAGTCTGTTCAAATGTGAGGAAACAGAGACGAAGCCAAGTTTTCTACTCTTTAGTCATAGTGTTGTCCACACAGAAACTGGAGCATGGACGGTAGCCCTGTCTCTCTAGAATGTGCATCCAGTGCTGTGATTTGCATTCAGATTGGTCAGCCTACAAAGCTTTGTTTTTTCTGTACAAACTTGGAGAAATCTGAAACCATTTCTTTCATTCATTAAAAAAACCCTGTTGTTTAGTAATAAAAGATGCATGTTTGTTGTAAAAAGAAAAGTTCAGAAGTATAAAGTGACTAAAATAAATAGTTTAAATGCCTCCCATTTATCCTCTGTTCACCCTCTCCCGAGTGTAAACCACTGGTAATAGTGTAACATACATTTTATAGACTTTCTATGTATGTACAAATATACATAAATGATTAATATACATTCTATGTAACATGCCATATTTAATATATAACACTGTATATCCGAGTAGAAAGGTACTTGATTGAGTTTCTACTTTGTGTTTTGTTTCTTACTGCTATGGGAAAATTGAAAAGGATGGGAACTAGTTCCCACTCCTCATTCCTACCTTTTCTCTGTAATCCACATGCCCATTCTGCTCATAACCCTACTCAGGGCTTTGAGTGAAGGACAACTTTCAGTTCTGGAGACCCAGTGACTCTTTGCCAATGGGCAGAGTTAATACACATTTTCAAAGAGACTGAATTACACAGAAGGAGCTGGGATTATAGGGTTGGTATATGAGGAGGTCAAAGGGGTCCAAGCTAAAGTTGCTACACCCAGAAGAGAGAAGATGGAGACCCATAAGTTCTTAAAGGGGTGTCTCCCAGAGTGAGGCCAGTTCCAATGGGGAGATGGATTTGTGGTGTAGCTAAAGAATCAGGTCCCTGATAATAGGGTACCTGCTCTTGCAAAGATCTTAGCACCTGAGCTTCGGGCATCAGTAGGACTTTGAGCTGCCTTTTTATGGATTATGGTAGTAACCAGTGTGCAACTCCATCTACTCATGAACTTTTGTCTAAACTCCTGAGAACCATAGTACGATCCTGCTGAGTACAAAGTGGAGTGGAAAGTAACCAAATAATGAATGAGATTTAGTGTCCATTCCATCAAATGGGGAGATTTGAGTTGTATTTATTTTGACTTAGAAAGATGTTTCTTGAATTCAAGCACCATTTTAGATTATAAATTACATATGTCCTTGGGCCTAAAGCATAGATTTTCAGATTTCACATTTAGGAACGTTAGGATCATCTTGTAATTGATGCATACATATTATACATAATTACTTTATCCCTCCCAAATATTACTATAAAATAGTATTTTCAGGGGCGCCTGGGTGGCACAGCGGTTAAGCGTCTGCCTTCGGCTCAGGGCGTGATCCCGGCGTTACGGGATCGAGCCCCACATCAGGCTCCTCTGCTATGAGCCTGCTTCTTCCGCTCCTACTCCCCCTGCTTGTGTTCCCTCTCTCGCTGGCTGTCTCTATCTCTGTCAACTAAATAAATAAAATCTTTAAAAAAAAATAGTATTTTCAGTTCAGGTAATATGGCATATTCCTAGGGTGTTAGCAAAATAATTAACATTCCTTATACTGGTTTCATCTGAGAGTGATTTCTGATGCGTCTTTACATCCTCATCCTAAAGTGTTGATAGAGAGGTAAATGTTAATAATTTTTTAAAACTTTATCGAGATACAGTTTTTATAGCATGAAGTTTACCTCCTTAATGTGTACGATTCAGTGGTTTTAAGTAAAGTTGCACAACCATTATTATAATCTGACTTTAGATCATTGTTATCATCCCAAGGAGAAAACCGGTGCCCATTCACCATCTTCCTCCATTTCCGCAAGCTTAGTCCTAGGTAACCACTCATCTGTTTTCTGTCTCTATGGATTTGTCTATTGTGGACATTTCATTGTAAATGAGATTACATAGCACGTGGTCTTCTGTGACTAATTTCTTTCACTTAGCAAAATGTTTTTGAGGTTCATAACATGATACATGTTGTAGTACATAGAAGTACTTCATTCTCTTTTACTGAATAATATAAAATAATATACAAAAATAATATTGTACGGATGTACCACATTTTCTTTATGGATTCATCAGTTGATGAATATTTGAGTTGTTTCCACCATCTGGCTATTATGAGTTTCATTTATATGAACATTTCTGTGCAAGTATTTGTGTGGACATATGTTTTCATTTCTCTTAGATATATACCTTAGAGTAGAATTGCTGGAACATGTGGCAACCCTATGTTTAATAGTCTGCAGAACTACCAAAGTAATTTCCAAAGTGGCTGAAATGCTTTATATTCCCAACAGCAATGTAGAAGGGATCCAGTTTCCCTACATTCTTATCACTTGTTGTCTGTGTTTTTTATTCTAGTATGTGTGAAGTGGTATCTCACTGTGTTTTTTGCTTTGGATTTCCATAATTTCTAATGATGCTGAGCATCTTTTCATGTGCTTTTTACCCATTTGTATATCTTTTTTGGAGAAATGTCTATTTAAATATTTTCCCCATTTTCCAAGTGGTTTGTTTTTTTATTGAGTTGTAAAGGTTTTTTTATATGTGCCTAATTCAAGTCCCTTGTCAGATAAATGATTTGCAGATATTTTCTTACAAGGCTTAGATTTTCTCACAATCCTTAGTCATTCCTTATGAAAGAAATGGCCTGCCTCAAAGAGAGCTCCTGAAACCACATCACTTTCTCCTCCTCCCACAAAGTCACTGTGATAAATACATCAACACATCAGTACCGGTTGTATTTCATTTTTGAACTCTTCTGAGTTATCCTCAACTGCCTGTTTCAATTTTGTCTTTCTTACCTTATTTCTCTTGGACCTCTCTGCAACTTTTGATGCTACAGGCAATCATATTCTTTTCCTTTTTTCCTCCCTCCCTTCCCTCTATCCTTTTCTCTTTTTCTTCCTTTTGTAAATAGTAAGCACATACTAAGTTTCAGAAGTTCTGCTAGGCGCTGGATCTAAAGTAAAGAAAGATAGGGGCGCCTGGGTGGCACAGCGGTTAAGCGTCTGCCTTCGGCTCAGGGCGTGATCCCAGCATTATGGGATCGAGCCCCACATCAGGCTCCTCCGCTATGAGCCTGCTTCTTCTCTCCCACTCCCCCTGCTTGTGTTCCCTCTCTCGCTGGCTGTCTCTATCTCTGTCGAATAAATAAATAAAACCTTTAAAAAAAGAAAAAGTAAAGAAAGATAAATTTGAGATACATCCCCAAGCATTTTATGCTATGGTAGAAAAGGCGTATATTAGTAAAAATACCAATACACTAATAAACATAAAATTGTAACTGATTACCCCTATGAAGGAGAAGTGCCGAGTGTCATATGAATAGGTTACAGGGGAAACTTACCATCAAGGAAATCAGGTGTTCTTTTCTGATGAGGTGAGGACTGAGTTGAGATAACAAGAATAAGCAAGCATTAACTAGGCGTAGAAGGAAGAACCTGTGAAAGTATCTGACCCCAGGAAAGGAGATAAAGACAGTGTGGTTGAGCAGAGCAGGCAAGAGTGAAAATGAAACAACATGGTGCTAGGCAGTTAGGTGGAGGTGAAACCATGATGGGACCAGGAGGACGGACATAGTAACAATGTCCACATTTTGAGACCAAAGTGAAGTAAAAGGATGGAAAATTTTAGCAGGTATGGCAAGATGATCAGATTTGAATTCCTAAAAGATTGTTCTAAATGTAATATGAAGAATAAATTAAAAGTGGGCAATAATAAATATGGGGAAGCTCCATTAAGAAGCTACAGCACTAACTTAACTGATAGCAGCTTAGATGTGGGTGAGATTGTGGTGATTTGCATGAGGGTGATGGCAATGGAAATTGGGATATAGGAATGAATTTGAGAGATACTTAGAAAAATCAAGACTTGGTGATGGATTTATTATAAGGGGTTGAGGGAGAAAGGGGTTTCAAGAATGACTAACAATGACATTTCTCTAATTCTTCTGTCATGGTTTGACAGTGACTGTCTTGGTTCGAATCTGCCACCTTAGAACCCTGGCCCACAGTCTCTCTGTTCCTCTTACTTCATATAGAAAATAGGGATGATAATAATTCTTACGTCATATGAATGCTAATATATTAGAGCAGAGTCTGTCTCATAGTATGTGCTCAATGAATGTTACTTATGAAAAGTTCCAATTATTTTTACTCCATAGAAAAAAGCAGAGGAGGAAAGTGACTAATTTCTTAAAAATTAAATATATGGAAGACTTTCGATTCTGACCAAGACAGACTAGCTCCATTTCTCCCAGGGCTTTTCTCCTACAAAAACAAAAGAAAACAAAAAAACCCTTGGATATCACACAACAAATAACCAGGAAGACTCTGAAAGGTGAAAGGAAGGTGAACTACCTGGGAACTTTGGGACTTGAGGAGCCACAAGGAGTAAGTTGCCCATTTTATTTTTGCATCTCGTATGTTCTAGTTGAGGAGCTAAAAAAGACTGCAACCCAAAACCAGCAATAGGCACATATTCTAAAAGGTCCAAGAAAAGCCAACTCTACTTCTTCTAGGGAAAAGGGGTATTAAAAGAACAAACAGAAAACCTTTTTGAAAATAGCCCCTCTAATTTAACCATCTGTCAATGGGAAACCTGCTTGGCAGAGAGAACCTGCTGTAGTAATGTCAGTGGGGTTCAGCGTGGACCTGGGCCTCCACTCCACCCAGCAGCTTGGAGACTGAACAAGGCACTGCAAGGCAAGGCTAATAGACACTCTACTCTTCCCAACTTCATCGTTAGTGGAGCTCACCAGGGAGCTGAACCTCCACCCAGTACTGACAAGGTATTATGAGATAGAACTAACATTACATTTAATAAGGAGAGACTGAACACTTTCTTTCTTAGATTGATAACAAACCAATGATGTCCACTCTCACCACTTTTGTGAAACATAGCACTGGAAGTCCGCACAGTAAGGGAACAAAATGAAAAAAAAAGCAGAGAGATCAGAGAGAAAGAAAGAAAACTACTTCTATTTATAGATGACATAATTGTCTATGTAAAAAATCATGAGGAATCTACAAAAAAAATTATAGAGATGAGTTCTGCAATGTCACAAGCTATGATACAAACACAAAAAAATCAATTATATCCCTATATACTAGCAACCAACATGTAGAAACCAAAATTAAAAGGGTAATATTATATACAATTGTTCCAAAGTAAAATAAAATGCTAGTTATAAAGCTAACAAAACATGTACAGGATCTGTATGCTGAAAATTACAAAACACTAATGAAAGAAATTAAAGAATAAGTAAATAGGTAGACATACTATGTTCATGGATTGGAAGACAATGTGATAAAGATGTCAGTTTTCTACAAACTGATTTGTAAGTTTAACACCATCCCTATTAAAATCCCAACAAGACTTTTTATAGAAATAAACTTAATTTAAAATTTATGTAGAAATATAGAAAAACTAGAATAACTAAACCAATTTTGACAAAGGAAGAATAAAGTGGGGGAAATTACTCTATCTAATACTAAGTCTTTCTATATACTTCCTGTAATTAAGGCAGTGTGGTATTTACAGAGGAATAGACACATAGATCATTAGAACAGAGTAGAGAACTCAAAAATAGACCAACATAAATATAACCAGTTGGTTTTTGACAAAGGTACAGAATCAGTTTAATGAAAGAAAAGTGGCCTTTTCAGCATTTGGCAGTATAGTAATTAGAGAAGTATAGGCAATAAATAATAAATAAATAAACCTCAACCTAAAGTTTACACCATATCTAAAAATTAGCTCAAAATGTGTCATAGACTTAAAATGTAAAACTGTTAAAAAAAATAGAAGAAAATCTTTGAGAGCTAGGGTTAGACAAAGAGTTTTTAGACATGACATTAAAAGCACCATTCATAAAATAAAAAATAAATTGAATTTCATCAAAAATAAAACCTTTTGCATGGCAAAGACTGATAAGATGAAAATACAATGTATAGACCGTGAGAAGATATTTACAAACCACAGAATAAAGGCCTTATATCTAGAACATATGAAGAATTCTCAAAACTTAACAGTAAAATAAAAATCCAGTTATAAATGGGTAAAGGACATGAGCAGTTATTTCACCAAAGACAAGCCTAAAATGAAAAATGAGCATGTGGAAAGATGCTAAACATCATTAGCTATTGGCAAAATGCAAATTAAGAACACAACGCAGAATCACTTACACACCCATCAGAATAACTAAAATTTTTTAAAGTGGCAATATCAAATGTTGACCATGATGTGGAGAAACTTGATGACTTATATATTGCTGATGGGTATATAAAATGGTATAGCCATTCTGGAAAATTGGCAGTTACTTAAAACATGAAACATGCATTTATCATATGACCTTGTATTTACACCCTTGCATATTTATTCCAGAGTAATGAAAATATATGTTCACATAAAAACCTGTACACAGATGTTCATAGAAACTTATTCATAATAGCAAAATACAGGAGACAATTCAAGTGTTCTTTAATGTGTGTATGTTGAAAACACTGTGATGCATTTACACAGTGGAGTACTTTACAACAAAAAGAAATGGACCATGGACGCATACAACAACCTGAATGGAATTCCAGGGAGTTTTATTTAGGGAAAAAAAAAACCTAGCTATAAAATTTACTTACCCTGTGTATAATTCTATTTATACAACATTCTCTTAATGACAAACCTATAGAGATGAGAACATGTTAGTAGCTGGCAAGGGGCAGGGCCTGGGGATAGGTAGTTGTGGGGGAAATGGTAAGTTACCTGAACTTATACACAGGATAATACTGCTTACAACTATACACTTACATACACACCCCTCAAAATGCATGTAGATTTTAAAAATGGTGTAGACTGAATAAGGTTCGTAGACTAGTTAATGGTAATTTACCAATGTCTGCTTCCTGGCTTTCATGTTCTACAGCTGTGTAAGATGGCACTATTGATGTAAGCTGGGACTCTTTGTACTACTTTTGCAACTTCCCCTAAATCTGTGATTATTTTCCTTTAAAAGTTAAAACTGTACTTACACTGTGGCCAACACGTTGGAAATTCCTTTGGATCATACAGTAAAGTGGAGTTTTGGAAAGAATGCAGGAGAAGAGATGAAGAGATGGATAGGAGTTTGAGTTCCAGACATACAATGTATTATCTATGTACTTACACTTCTTAGGTGCTTCAAATCCCAATTTCCTCATCTATAAAATGTGATTGGTGAGATGGGCTTAGCATCTCCCAGTGGGGGTCATTGTAATAATTTCATAAAATAGATAAGAGATTACTTTTTTTTTTTATAAGATTTTATTTATTTATTTGAGAGAGAGAAAGCATGAGGAGGGGAGGGTCAGAGGGAGAAGCAGACTCCCTGCTGAGCGGGGAGCCTGATGTGGGACTCAATCTCAGGACTCCAGGATCATGACCTGAGCCAAAGGCAGTTGCTTAACCAGCTGAGAGCCACCCAGGTGCCCCAAGAGATCACTTTGGACAAAGGAAAGCCACAAGCCAGCCAGACCCCAGGCATGGAGCATTTGCAGCTGAAGTGACTGTTACAGTAGCTGGTTTGGGTCCCAATTAGTCCGCTAAGGAAAACAAGGTGTTAATGGATAATGGCTATTGATTACATTTGATCGCAGTGTTACAGAGGTAGATTAGTCTTTCTGAGCCCTTCTGTGGAAGGAAAAGGAAAAAGAGGAGGAGAAGGGACCCATGTGATAATGACAGTGCTTCGTGAGTGCTCAATAAATATTAGCCAGCATTCCAATAATTATCATCATCAGTGGAGAAACAGCATGCCACCACAATCATTATTCTTTTTCCTGAGAGGTTGGATACTCCAAATACCCTGTAATCAAACCCAGGTCATACAGCAACAATTATAAACATACATCCTTCCCCTTCCCAATCTTGTCTCTTGTTTCTTGGGGACCATAATTGAACATAAGCAAATATGCATTTGGGTCCTCAAAGAGGTATTCTTATTTAATTGTCTTCAAAAGCTTGTCTCTTCCCAGCCTTTCTACCTGAACTACCAGCCTATAAAGGAAAGAGAGTGTTTTCTTAACCAATTTTAACTACTATCCAACAATTAAGTCTGCTCCCAGATAATTGCAGTAGCGATGGTAATAGTAATAACAATAATAAAACAGCTTACATTTATGGAGGGAGCATGTACTAGTTGCAATGTGCTATAAGCATTTTACCTATATTAACTAATATAATCCTCACGACAACCTCGGGAGATAGGTTCTATTATTATCCACATTTTCCACCTTGGGAAACTAAGACACAGATTGTCTCAATAACGAGTTCACACAGCTAATAAGTGGCCAACCCAGGGTCCCCTAACCAGGCTCCATGGTTCTGGAGTCTGTGCTCTCACCTGCTTTGTCATGCCACCTCTCCAGGTGCTTGTCCTGCACCTTTTGCAGCATCTCCAACAGCTGGAAGGGAATTTGATGTTTTTAGAGACCATTTCTTCTACCATTGTTTCTGTCCAACATAGGTCAGATCTTCCGTGGGAATTTGGGGCTAGTATAGAAAAAGGCCTTCTTCCTTTCTGGCTTTATGGAAACATTCCCATATGTCTTGGTTTAACTTCAGCCATGTCCAGATTTGCTTCTAAGTGCTCAGTGATGTGGTAACCCTGCTGTCCAGTGTCACAATTCCGAGCTCCCCCGCTTACTGGTTTTGTGATGTTAGGCAAATTATCGAATGTCTTTTTATCTCAGCTCCTTCATTGTAAAATGAGCCATCATCATATGAATCATAGGAGAATTAAATGATGTATGTGTAACATTTAGCTCAATGCTTGGCACACTCCGGGCTCAGGACCATTATGTGAAGTCATGATAGGCAAGGGGAAGATTGTATGAAATATGGTACAGTTCCTCTCTTCAAAGTTAATTAGTTAAGACATTAACGATAAAACTGGCAAATATCACCATGTATGTGATTGCCTCCAAGGAGGTAAAGATACCAAATTTGGGGGCGCCTGGGTGGCACAGTGGTTAAGCGTCTGCCTTGGGCTCAGGGCGTGATCCCAGAGTTATGGGATCGAGCCCCACATCAGGCTCCTCCGCTATGAGCCTGCCTCTTCCTCTCCCACTCCCCCTGCTTGTGTTCCCTCTCTCGCTGGCTGTCTCTATCCTGTCAAATAAATAAATAAAATCTTTAAAAAAAAAAAAAGATACCAAATTTGGCAAAAGTTCCAAGATAGTGTGGAAAGCAGCTATGCTAGGCTTTTATGACAAAAGAATGGGCATGAAATGGTGTTTGAAGACAGGCAGGGGTACAGATAGTCCAGTAAAATTGGGAGACTCTATATTGAGTCACGGAAACAAAATGACAAACTGGAGAGAGGTAGGAATGAACTCCTACCTTTGCAGGCCAGTGATGGGGCCACCTCAGCAGAGTAGAGGGTTTGCTTCAAAAATAATTGGAAGATAAGACCAGGTAGGATGGATGTAATAATTAACTTGATGAGGGCAAGTGTTTTACTATGTATGCATATAAGAAACCATCACATTGAGCACTTTGAATTTTGAATAACTTACAGTTTTGTCAGTTATACCTCAACAAAGCTTGGGGGGGAAACAGACCAGGTAGGTGAGGGTGGACCAGATGTTTGGGATGTTGCATAAAACCATACCTTTCTTTCACCTGTAGTGCCCTCGGTGGGCAATTCTGACTGAGAAAACCATGACCATTTTTAAAAGCCCAGTTCAAATACTACCTTTTGCAAGACCTTTCTCCCTATTAGCAGAAATTGCTTTCCTCCAGGGGACTCTTACTTCAGTTTATCTTTATTCCTCCTATCTAGCATGACCACACATGCCAGCTTACGTCGGTTATTCTGAGTCATGCCTGCTATTCCAGTGCGATTATTAACAGAGTCCCCGTTCAACTCTAAAATATATTGTTTGGTAAAATATAAGGTCACCCATTATCACTTCTCCCTTGTGTTCTGCTTAGTTGCATGTTGAGGTCTGGTGGCTCCTATTAAAATGTTCATGTGAGCAGAGACCATATCTACTCACCTTTGTATCCCCACCCAGTACAGACACTAATCATTATTAAATGAATTTCAATATTGAAAACTTGGGTGTCGAAGTCTATACTCCTAGACTTTTCTGTGTGCCCTGGTATTGTACCTGCGTATACTAGGTGCTCATAGATCTGTAAATTTGATCTGACATCCATGGGGTTATGCTATTTCTGGAGCGTGCTGGAGATGGCATTAGCACAGACTAAAAGTGAGTCGTCTTAAATCTCTTTGCCCTACTTCCTAACCTGTGCACATTTCTCACTGACCATTTGGGGTTGGTCTTAAGGCCAAAAGAAAAAAAAGTTGTGTTTTTTTTTTTTTTTTAAATCCAAGGTGTTAAATCAAGAGTCATATGCTTGTACTGTAATTGCACATGGGTGGCTAAAACAGCCCTACTTCGTAGAATTCAACCCTTCTCCTTACTGGGTCTCTGTTAGAAAATTTAGAATAAAAATGAATGAAGATAGATGATATTTCAGTTGATTGCTACCTTGATCTAACAGTACACTGTATAAACTATATTGAATTTTTAGTGTTGTTCAATTAGTGTTATTTTGGGGAGGTTTTTAGGTGGGATTTCAACGCTTGTTTTACAACCTCTTGTGAGTTAAGTAAACCCATTTGAATTTTCTTCTTAAAATTTCTAAGAAGTTATACTAGCAGGTGTTGGAATAAGGGCTAAACTTTCATACTGTTTATTGACAGAGTAGCTGTTTGGATGACTGTTTAAACATCCTGATTATGATGGGAAAGTGTTGTTATCTGTGAAGTCTTGGTTTCTAACTGGAGTCTTCCAGTCCATTTTGTAAACTGTTAGTCTGCATCCCCCAACATCTTTTGGGCTAAGGATGCCACAGCTATTTGAAAACCACATGGTTCCACACATGTGGCCCAGGGTTGTATGCTGACCCCTGTGAACTTGGGCTGCGTGGAAAACTAGAGTTCAGGGTCCCGCTGAAGGCCCTTGAAGAGAGATCCTAAGAATAAATCCCTTTTGGACTCAGCACAACCCCATGCTTGCCAGCATTTTCTGTGACCAATGAAATTCCTTTGAAATTCCTCGTTAGTAAATGCTTCTTTGCCAGGTTATATTAGCTGAGACTTCCTCTTCAGTTTTAAAGAAACCATGGAATCTCCCACGTGGGATTGTTTCTTTTTCCTTCTTTAACCTTAGAGGAAGTTTTCCCAACCTTGGTGCTGTTGACGTTTTGTACTAATTAATGTTTTCTTGGGCTGGGCTTTCCTGTGCATTGTAAGATGCTTAGCAGCATAGCTGGCCTGTATCCGCTAGATTCCAGCAGCACCCCCTTCCCAAGCCATGATAACCAAGGATGTCATCAGACATTGTCAGGTGTTTCCAGTGGGGAGGGGATGCAGAATTGCTCCCTGTTGAGAAACACTGCCTTGGAGCCTTGATAGAAACCTTAGCAGGACATGGCAAAGACAATGAGCAGTCATGTGATTTGCATAAGACACTGACTTCTCAGACCCTTAGTTTCTTTACCTGCAAAGCGGGGATAATGAGATCCATCTTTTAGAGTGGTTGAGATTTCAAACGCACCAGGCATAGAAACTGCCAGGTACATAGGAAGATCCCCATACCTGCTAGTCCCTGTCACTCTTACTTGGTAAGTCCCAGCTTACTTTTCCAACCCTTGCGATGGCAACTTACGAAAAGATGTCTCTCTGTTTTTCTCCCCCTGCGAACAGAGCACGATGAATGTGGCAGCGGGCAGCACAACTGTGACGAGAATGCCATCTGCACCAACACTGTCCAGGGACACAGCTGCACCTGCAAACCGGGCTACGTGGGCAATGGAACCGTCTGCAGAGGTAGGCTTGCTTGGTGCCTTAGGGGTGAGCTGAGAGCAGCTTCCCTGCCTGGGCTTCCGGTATTTATGGGGCAGACCCTTTTCGCCATGATGGTAGCTGAGCCTGGCCAGGGTTCCGTTCCTGGTCTGTCACCTGGTGAGGGCACTGAGCAGCAGAGAAGAAGAAAAAATGCTTCAAGTCTACATTTTGGATTGAATGCAAAAGGTATGCCTTTGGGTCAGGGGCATGGTTCCACAGCTGTGTATGGCTCTGTTTGGCTTTGCCTCTCGGCCTGAGTTTGTGAGGGACACTGTGTTTGCTGATGTGGGCTTTTATTCCCTGTGAGCTTTGCTCAGAGGGTGAGTGGGCACTGCCCGTGGCCATACTCGAGGTGTCTGCTTGGGTAGGAGGCTTCAAGTCTCTCTGTGTGCAGAGCAGTTCACCAATTCAGAGGCAGTGCCTTGGCTGCCATCTGCATTTAGAATTAAAATTAAAATTGCTCCTGATGGTTTATGAGAGCATTCAGAATCTGGTCTCTGGCTCCTCTCAGCTGGCATCTCTCTCTTCTCTCCCCCTCGTTCCTTCTACAACCAATATATTACTCCCACTCTTTCTCAAGCATGCCAGCCACATTCCTGTCTCAGGGCTTTGTGCTCGCTGTCCCCTCAGCCTGGATGCTTGCTTTCTTCAGGTCTCATGCAAGGGCCCCCTTATCACGGAAACTTTCTTTGGCCAACTCTAAAATAGCACCCCTATTGCTTCTTGGCCTCATACCCTACTTCATTTTTTCTTCACTAACACAACATGACTGAACATGGTACATTTATGTGTTTGCTTCTGTATTGTCTGCCCCCCCATTGGGATGGAAGCTCTCTTAGAGCAACCACTTAGTTTTGACTCCCTGGTCTGTCCGCCACAATTAGAAGGATGCTTGGCACGTTGTAGGCACTCAGTAAATACGTGTTAACTTACTGAATTAACCAAAGAGGAAAGTGACAACATTACATTGGAAAGGGGGCAAAATGTACATAGAACAGGAAATAATCCTTTGAGTTAGGTATTATTATAATTATCCCCATTTTAGAGGTGACAAAACTGAGGCACAGAAAGGTTGAGTAACTTGCCCTAGGATACACAGCGTATTATCAGTACTCCTCTGCAGAGAGGACATGCTGATGAAGAGACAGAACTAATGTACAATGACTAAGTAACCATATTCATGCACTCGATTGGGGAGAATTTTTAAAAATTGACTTTATTCTTGGTGCCCTGACGGAGTGGGTGACTCTGTCAGTTAAGGATCTGAATCTTGGTCTTGGCTTAGGTTGTGATCTTGGGGTCATGGGATAGAACCCCGAGTCGGGCTCCACATTCATCGTGGAGCCTGCTTAAGATTCTGTCTCCCTCTGCCCCTCCCCACTGCACTAGCTCACACACTCTCTCTCTAGTAAATAAATAAATCTTAAAAAAAAATTGATTTTATTCTCTGTTGGTGAGGTTGGGGTAAACAGATTTGTTTATTATTTGTTTACATGACTGTAAATTGGTGAAACTTTTTAATGGCAATTTGAGAAAATCTATCAACATTCAAAGAATGAAGAGTAATAAGTAAATTCTCTTGATTTTACCTTTTGAAATGTATTCTAGGAAATGCACATGTCATGGAGGGGAAATGTGCACATACAGTGATGTGTTGTGGTATAGTTTGTATTCACTGGAAGCCAGAAAGAACCAGAATATAATTTATTTCACATATCATTTCGTGGAATAGAATACAGTGGTTTAAAAGTCTATGTATGTACATACACGTGTGCCTGCACATATGCACACACTGTAAGATCTCCGAGACATATTTTTGAGGGGAAAAAAAATAAATCTGTAGGACAATACCTATATTATCATCACACATCTGATTTATTATTTACAAATATCTACATGCATGCTTATGTCAATGCAGAGAGACTGGAAACATGCAAACTATTCATTTTCTTGTCCATGGGGATGTGTGTGTGTGACAAAGAACATTGACCTTGGGGCGCCTGGGTGGCACAGTGGTTAAGCATCTGCCTTCGGCTCAGGGCGTGATCCCGGCATTATGGGATCGAGCCCCACATCAGGCTCCTCTGCTAGGAGCCTGCTTCTTCCTCTCCCACTCCCCCTGCTTGTGTTCCCTCTCTCGCTGGCTGTCTCTCTCTCTCTCTCTGTTGAATAAATAAATAAAATCTTAAAAAAAAAAAAAAAGAACATTGACCTCAATGAATTCAATGTTGTTTGCATCTTTTACAATGGGAATTTACACATATAATATCTGTGTGTGTGTGTTTTTTTAAATTCCTTGAGGCAAATAAAAATGCTAGTGCTCAGCTTTTAAAAGAAGACTGAAGATACTTCCCAAGTGAAACAAAAAACATTAATATTGATATAATTCCATGGATTATGAAGCCCACTGCTGGTACTTGCATGCTAATGCTAGGAGTCTGAGGAGCACATAGGGATTTGACGTTAATGCATTTTTTTTTCAGACTTATGTTACCTCATAAAATAACATTAATTGCACTAGTCCAGTGAGTTTGTGTTTGCCAAACCCTCGCATGCCGTTGTGATTAGTGGCTTCACCTTTGTGGAATTTGAAAGTCTGTTTGTTAAAAATATGAGTTGCAATAGTGTTCCTGGTATCCACAGGCTCCGAAAATACATCTACCCTTGAAAGTTATGAATCAAGGGCGATAATTTTCTTTAACGTGTTTCTCATGGTCACTTGTGTGGACATCAATAAGATAGGGAGAACCTCATGTTTTATAAATGTTGCCTAGGGGGGCGTGCAGTGCAGTTGAAGAATTGGACCACGAGGTTTCAGAGTTTGGGGTTAGACAGGATTTCCTTGCTGGTGAGTTGTAACTTCTTTATTGTTACATAGTAAAATTGGGTTAACATCACCATCTGTGTTTTTCCAACAACGTTATTGCAAAGAATTCTTTAAAGAGCGTATATATATCAATGTGTTTTAAAATATCAAATGCTGTAAAATGTAAAAACAGTATCAGTCATGGTGCAGTGAGTGAGGAGAAGGAGGAGGCTGAGGAGTTGGCTCGAACCTCAGCCTTCTGACTGAAGTACCCAAATTTGTGTCTCAGTTTCAGGGCACACATTTTATAGTTCTTTTTCCAACTGTAATTGAAACATTTACGGAGTGAGTCGGATAAGGATAGCTAGACAACTTGAACCAATTTTTTTTTTTTTTAAAGATTGTATTTATTTAGTTGAGAAAGAGCGAGAGAGAGAGAGAGAGAGAGCTCCTGCGTGCATGGGAGGAAGGGCAGAGGGAGAGAGAGAATCTCCAGCAGACTCCTCGCTGAGTGTGGAGCCAAGCTGGGGAGCGGGGGCTTGATCCCATGACTCTGAGATGATGACCTGAGTCCAGATCAAGAGTTGGGTGGGTGCTTAACTGACTGAGACAGCCAGGGCCCCAGAAAGATCCTTCTAAGTGAGAGAGAGAGAGAGTGAGCACACAGGAACAGTGGGGAGGGGCAGAGGCAGAGGGCGAAGCAAACTCCCCGCTGAGCAGGGAGCCCTGGGTGGGGGACTAGATCCCAGGATCCTGGGATCAGAACCAGAGTGGAAGGCAGATGCTTAATCTTTAGGGACTGAGCCAGCCAGGTGCTGCCCTTGAACTATTTTTTTTAATGTATAAAAGCTCTTCTAGAGGTGATACTGTTAATGGAATTAACTACATCTGCATAGAAATAAACACCATTAACACTATTCGCAAGCAAAACACAAGGCAGCAATTTCTCCAACAATACTAATTGGTGTGAATTCTTTCAGATGGGCTTTCCTGGTGGTCAGTGACCAGGGAAGATGTTTTTCTTTTGTTTTGTTTTGTCTTCATGTGGATGGTAAATACTTGTTCAGTTTCAACAGTTACCAGTAAGTGCAGGCTGCCTTGCTGAGTGTGTTCCCATATGTTACCCCACTGTATCCCTGGGAGGTTGATGGCATTGTTGCAGCTAACAGGTAAACCTTGAATAACACAGAGCTAAATCCAGTTTAACCTGGTAAGTGCAGCTGTCTTTAGTCCCCTTCCTTTATCTTTTCTGTGTTTCTTCTCTTTCCCCTTCTTCTTCCCTGGCTATTCATTATTTAACACTCTGTTTGTTTTCTTTTAACTAGAGGCTGTAAAGAAAGCAGAAAGGGAAGAGAGTAGGAGGGCAATCTATAATTTTATAATTTGCTTCCATTTTTTATAAATAGACTAAAATACTTTTGAAACTATGCAAGATTTGTTGCTAAAATTGGGGCTAAATGGACAAAACCCTTGCAGACTGTTTCAGATCTGAGTTGCACAACCTGACCTGAGGGTCGGGGCTGTCTGTGGGAGTGTTGATCTGCTTGCCCAGTCCTGCACGAACCCAGACCCGAAGGTGGGCTTTGGGAGCTGCTGCCAGTTAGTAGGTGGTGGACAAGGCCTTCTCCCTTGTCTGTCCCTTAGGGCTGGATAAGATGTGATGATCCTTGAGAACATTCTTGTTTTAATGACTGATAATATTGACATTTATTTTATAAACATAGAGTCGGTGTGAATTCTGTGTCTGGAGCATAGTTCTGGGGACCAAAAGAGTAAAAGGCACATAAGACAAGGTTTCTGGAGACGTCACCATTTAGTGTGGGGGAAGAAGATTTGAACAGATGCTTCCCACCCAATGTAATTATTTACAAAATGGTATTGTCTCATGTGAAAGAGGCTTACAAGAAATTACTCAAAATATATAGCCATGTGGAAAGCATTACTATGTGTTAGTTAGGACTCCTTTGGTTGCAAATAAGAGAAAACTACTGGCAAGCCTGGCTATGAAATTGTCAGAGCCCAGAGTAAAATGAGAGTGGGGAGAAAAAAGTAGGAAAAAAGGAAAAGTCTTCTGTTGAAGAGTACTAAAATATAAAGCCTTCTGCCTTTCTCTTGTAGTCTCTTTTTCAACTTATCATGGTGGTATCATGGTGGTTTTTATTTGCTATTTAAAGTCACTCCCCAGGGTGCCTAGGTGGCTCAGTTGGTTAAATGTCCAACTGGTTCTCTCTCTCCTTCTACCTCTTCCCCCTCCCCCAATAATTAAATAAAATCACTCCCTTGGCCGTGGGGATACTCCTGAGGTGAGTGTAGATGCTCAGAGGAGCTTCAGGCCCTTCCCCTAACTTGACACATGCACTTGGCCCCCTGACTGGAGGGCTCCTCTCTGCCCACACCCATGCAGTGTGACCTGGCTGGGGTAGAGAGGTTGAGCCGGGTTTCTTCCCTAACCTTGAGCCCTGCACCCCAATCTACAATGGATGGGCAACCCAAGGGACTGCAGTCCCCACCAGTTCCCAGATCACCTGAGTGCTGCCAGCTTGGGGTGAGGATGACACAGGCGTACTTTACCTGGAAAACCCAGCGCATGCATTCCCACCCCGACCCTTCCTGTGTCTGCACAGGACCCTGCTGGGGACAGAGGGCAGTTGTTGCTGAGTGGCAAAGACAGAGACTGTGAGGGATCAGGGCCCAGGGGTCAGAAGACGGGAGAGCTGAGAACTCATCCTGGGGTGGGTGGGGGCAGGGGAGAGGCCATGGGAGGTAGAACCAGACATGAGCTAGGCTCCAAGCCCCAGTGCATGCTCTGTTGTCCCATTAGACCGCATTTACAAAACACAAGGAAGGGGAAATTATTAAGAATGTTACGATGGTGGCACAGAGCATTAATCCCCAGATGAAGGGTCCTTCTGAGCTGGTTGCATGCTGGTGAAGCTGGGCAGGTCTGCTGGCCTTCGCTTTCCAGGTGTGTCATGTAACCTAGGGGCAGAAATGTGGTTGGGATTTAGGAACACATTTCTCCAGGAGCTCGAATGCTGATAGGACTGTCTCCTGCCAGCTTGCTGCCACGCTGTGGACGGGCTCCCTACTTCTGTCTCCTTACAGGCTGGCTTTGTGTTTTGTCCATGTGGTTAAAGATCAGATCCTCTGTTTTGTAGCTTCAGAAAGTTGGCCTTATCAGGCTACCTGAGATGATCTCTTGGGGACCAATATATTAATTTTTTTATGATAACTGTTGTGGTTTGAGAAGAGCCTAAGAGTGATACCCTTCCCCCCACCCCTACCTGCACTGGGGACCAGTTGAGAGGCAAAGAAATCACGCAGTGGAAACTAAAATCTCAATATGAGTACTGATAAAAAATTATACCGGAGAGCATGGCTTAGTTATTTGACAATACTATTCACAATGTTGAAACCCCAAGTCAGACTGATGTACTTATTCACAGTGGACCAAGGCGGCCCCGGGAGCTTCTCCACACAGGGCTTCCTCTGAGCCCTGGAGGGCAATAGAAGCAGCCCAGAGTGGGTGTTTCCTGTGTACCTCCTGACCGCTAGTGCATAAGCGAGGAAAGCACTGGGCTCTGCCTGTCCAGGTCTTCTCTCTCACTCACCAGCCTTCAGGGAAGAATGAGAGGGTGGGCCAAGGGTGATGAGGGAACCGAAGGCAAGCTGAGGACAAAGCAGAAGCTGACACCCTGCAGCGCCCCCCCCCCCCCCAATGGGATGTATGTGACATTCCTCAGGCACTCCTGGCTGCCCTAAAGGACAAAGAAACAGTCCTTACTACCTACAGCCCATCAACAAGTCCTTGAAACAGGCATGGTGACATTCCTCTAGGAACTCAGCTGCCTGGATGTTAATACTTTGCTAAGGGCAAAAGACAGCCCTAGCCTGACCCCCTCCCCTCCACTAAGATCCTGTAAGTCTAACATATAAAAATTCCTTTGGAAACTTCCTTTATCTCTAACCCCCCAAGATACGTATTGGCAATCATCCCCCAAGCATACGGCCCACCGATATACATCCGAAGGGTCTCATGACTAAGGTTTTATTAGACGGTAATAAATGACCCTTTCCCAACAGTAGCTAGACCCTCAAGGTCCTGGAGACCTTGCTCCCAAAATTCCTTAGAGACGTACGCTACCCCTAGCCCCCTCCCCACTTGAGGGTATAAAATAGGCCATTCCTCACAACCCCAGGGGCAGCAGCTCTTTCTGCCCACGGGTCCTGTCCCCGTGCTTTAATAAACCACCATTTTGCACCAAAGACGCCTCAAGAATTTTTTCTCGGTCCTCAGCTCCGGACCCCACCCCACTGAACCTCATGTATATTCCCCAACCTCATCAAAGGGGAAACCTTTTTTTAGGGAAATCAGATAAATAGAAGTCCCCCTACCCCCCAACTCCACCAATAACTTCTATTAAGCAGTGGCAAAATGTTGAAAAAAAAAAAAAGCAAAATGTTTGTGTGTAGTTTCACCTTCTTTCTTAGATGAAAGAGATGCAAGGAGCTGTTTTTTTTAAATTCTAAGTTCTTTTTTTTTTTTATAATTTTTGTTTTGTTATATTAGTCACCATACAGTACATCCCCAGTTTTTGATGCAATGCTCCATGATTCATTACTTGCGTATAACACCCAGTGCACCATGCAATATGTGCCCTGCTTAATACCCATCACCGGCCTGTCCCATTCCCCCACCCCCCTCCCCTCTGAAGCCCTCAGTTGGTTTCCCAGAGTCCACAGTCTCTCATGGTTCATTCCCCCTTCTGTTCCCCCGCCCCCTGCCTTCTTTCTTCCCTTCCTTCTCCTACCAATCTTCCTATTTCTTATGTTTCATAAATGAGTGAAACCATGTGATAATTGTCTTTCTCTGCTTGACTTATTTCACTTAGCATAATCTCTTCCAGTCCCGTCCATGTTGCTGCAGATGTTGTATAATCGTTCTTTCTGATGGCTGAGTAATATTCCATTGTATATATGGACCACAGCTTCTTAATCCAGTCATCTGTTGAAGGGCATCTCGGCTCCTTCCACGATTTAGCTATTGTGGACAATGCTATGAACATTGGGGTGCGTATGGCCCTTCTCTTCACTACGTCTGTATCTTTGGAGTAAATACCCAGTAGTGCAATTGCTGGATCATAGGGTAGCTCTATTTTTAACCTTTTAAGGGATCTCCACACTGTTTTCTAAAGTGGCTGTACCAACTTGCATTCCCACCAACAGTGTAAGAGGGATCCCCTTTCTCCACATCCTCTCCAGCAATTGCTGTTTCCTGCCTTGTCAATTTTTGCCATTCTAACTGACATAAGGTGGTATCTCAATGTGATTTTGATTTGAATTTCCCTGATGGCTAATGATTTTGAACATTTTTTCATGTGTCTGTTAGCCTAAAATTCTAAGTTCTTTAAGTGAAAAATCAGAGCTAAGGAGTTAGCCCGGGGGTTTTCTTCCCTCGTCATCTCACTACATCCCTTCCCTGGCTGCACCTCTCCCCAGCGTGCGTCTCCTGATCTAGGTGATGAGGACACAGAATACTCCTGAGGTTCAGTGGGGTGGAGACGCCGACGACCAAGAAAGAATTCTTGAGGCGCCTTTGGTGCAAAATTAAAGCACGGGGACAGGACCCCTGGGCAGAAAGAGCTGCTGCACCGGGGTTTTGAGGGGTAGCTGCTATATACGATGGGGTTGGGGGAGGTAAGGAAAAAGGGAGGCTGAGAAAATACTTTCATATGTTAAAGAAGATTCACAAGATACCCAAGGCCTTGCCATTGTCAAGTTAATATTGTTTACCCCTCTAGTAAGGCATTAACATGAAGATAGTTGGGAACTTCCTGGAGCCTGCGGATTATAAGGACATTTAATTGTATCTACATTCCCTTCCGGAAGCTGGGTTATTGATAGAAATGCTTCGTTCTTGTAAACTGCTAAGACATTTGTAAACTGAGGGAGACTCAAGTCTTGCAGGATTGTGGTATCTATAGGTTAACTATTTCTTTGTCCTTTAGGGCAGCCAGGAGTGCCTGAGGAATGTCACATACAACCCATGGTGGGGGGCGGGGGTAGCAGGGCGTCAGTTTCTGCTTTGTCTTCAGCTTGCCTTCTGTTCCCTCATCATAGGTTCCGTTCTAAACCCAGTGTGACGCCCTTGCTCACAACCCTCCAGCATTTCAGGAGACGGTGCTATCACACTCACAGTGTCCCCTCAATGTCTTTTTGATGTCTAGAGAAATATGTTAAACCCTGGACCAGGAAAGATTAGTTACTTGCAAACCAAGAGAGGGGGTTCTTTCATGAGTTTGCAATTCATGGCAGTTTACCTTCATTTTTTTCTTACCTTTCAATGCCGGGAAGCCCTCCCTGATCTCAGGCTGGGTGAGCACTCCTTCTCTGTGCTCCTACACACTCTCCAAACACTGCTGCAGTCCCTGTAACCCCATGCCACAGCTGACTGTTTACTTGCCTGCTTCCTGAGGCCCAAGACTGGTTTAACCAACGTTTAGCACAGAGCTGAGCATAGTATAGTGCTCAGAAGTTTCCTGATGAATGAACACATCGAGATTCCTTTCTAGCAGAGCATACACTTGTGTATCTAGAAGATTCTGCAGCAGAGCAAAATCTGTATGGGACACAGAGGCGCTTAGGCCACTCAAGCCTTGTCCCCAGCTGGAGATACCCCCTCTCCCAAAGGTAGATATGCAAATGGACTTTAGTGGGGAGTCAGCTTTGCTAGTGGAATGACTGACTTTCAAAGAAAATCATGACAATAAAATGCACTTCCCTGTAGAAGTTCCTGGAACATAGCAGCATGTTTATTCTGAGGCACCTCAGAATCTTTCTAGTTCTCTGAAGTCATTTATTAGGAGTGTGTGTGCATTGAGGTGTGTTTGCGGAAGTGCTGCTTCCCAGAAAGTTTGTACAAGAAAAACCCAGAAAGTCCGTTAACAGAAGGCCAGAGAAGGCTTGATACAGACAGAAAGATTAATGTGGCAGCGTGTGCTAAAGATGTAAATGAAATTCTGAGTTAAGTAACGTCGGGATCTTACATGCGTGGAGCTGCTCTCAGAGGTCCAGAGGCGCTGTGGGAGGAAAGGAGAGTCAGAGGCAGGAGAGAAAAGTAAGTTGTTTTACTACGATACCAAGATAATAAAGTTGATAAAGTGCTGGGCTGTGACTCAGAGAAGACGATGTTTAGGGATTTTGAAGCAAACGCAAGGGGAATAGGAAAGCCTTTGGCAAGAGTGCTCACAGCACTGCAGATGTCGTTTTGAAAGCGGTTAACGTAATGAGGAAGAATCCAGGAAGGTCCCAAATTTAGATGTGCAGACGAAATGTTGGAGAGAATGACGAGAGGCAAGGTTGACATTATGGCATGGCTTGACCTGTTTAGAGCCAGGTCCATTTGTAAAACACACAGTAGTAATGATAAATAAAGGTTGTGAATATTTTTAAGAGTGCACTTCTGGTTATAGAGCAATTTCATAACATTTCAAGGTGGGATTTGAAACTCTATCCTACAGGTGATTCATTTGTAAAATCAGGAAGCAGGTAGGTTAGAAGAAGTTCAGGATCAGACTCTTTCAGTAGGAAGAATCTTTCAATGAATGTAGACTGCACTTACAGCAGTGAGAGCCACTTAAAATTTTCCACCTAAAGATGATGTTATGGAATCTGTCCCTTTGGTAGTGGTTAAGGTTTGTGTTTGTTTGTTTGTTTGTTTTTTGGTTTTTTTTTTTTTCAGGATCATATTGAAATAATTGGACCAGGTCAGATTACTATAAGAAATGTGAGATAGACTGGTGATGGGTAGTAAGGAGGGCACATACTGCATGGTGCACTGGGTGTTATACGCAACTAATGAATCATCAAACTTTACATCAAAAACCAGGGATGTACTGTATGGTGAATAACATAATATAATAAAAATATTATTAAAAAAACAAAAAAAATGTGACTTGAGAAAAATTTTTAGGACTATTTGATGATTTGACCATGGATCATAAACATAAAGACAAGACTGATGTGGGTGTGGATGGCAAAATCGCTTTCAGTTATGTTCAGCCTGTTATCAGAAAGTGTTCTTAACACAGGGATACAAATTTGACTAAAGAAGTAAGAATAAGTTTATCAGGAACATACCCAACCATAACACCATGCTTAAATATTCCTAAAACCGAAGAGGGCGCTATAGAATGATGACAGTTTTCTACTAAAGAAGCTATTTTGTGTTGAATAAAGTCTACACTCTTCAGCAAGGCCCTCAAGACCCTGTGACAGCTTGGCCCTATCTGGCTATTTCAAGCCTCATCTCTTACAATAGCTCTGCCCATTACCTTACCATTACCAGTCACACCTGAGAGTTAACTATTCTCTGGCCAGGTCCGGCCAGGTAATTCATGCCCCCTTCCATCTCCTTGGGATCATTTATTTTACTGGAGAGACTTTTCCATCCTCTTTTTCTTCCAGTTGAAATCCTGTTTACCCTTCTTAGTCCCACTCAAATCCCATTTTTTCTTGATCTTCTCAGTCAGAATAAATTGTTTCTCTTCTCATTTCTGCTTGTATTTAATGCATTATGCCTTGTTAAATTTAGCTGTTTACGTATCAGCCTTTCTCACTGACAGAAAACCTTGTGCTTCCTCGGTGCTCAGTAAATACATATTGATGCAAAATGGGAATTGGCTAGTTCATCTAACGCAAATCCACTCTGCTCTTGTAGCCTCGTGTATTAATTACTCTCAATCTAGACCATCATTCAGATAATCAAAGAAAATTTAAAATTGTAAAGTAAATACTTGTGTACTATTTATTTTAATATTTTAGGAAATTATCAATGGGCTTGTTATTGAAATTCAAAGACACTATCTGTTGTACACAGAAAATTCATTTATTCTATGTTTCATTCCTATTGATACTGAATTCCCCATCGATACCAAATGTCCTATGGATACCGAATATAATTATACCAGAAATGATCAAATCCTTTATCCTCATTTAAGAGGCAATAGGCAGCCCAAATGTGGTATCTTTTTTGTATGTTTGCATCTTTTTTGTTTTGTTTTGTTTTGTTTTGTTTTGCATCTATTTCAAAATCTTCTTTAAATGGCTCCTGTTTAGACTCATTCACTTATTTACTCAGCAATCCTACCTGGGGCCAGGTGTAGAGCTGGAAGACACTTGTGATGGGCAGTCAAGGCAACTTGGGGAACATGAGAAGTTGCTAAACACAGAACTCTGCCCCTCATGTTCCAAGAGACCTCCATAGTTTCTCAGCATGTACTGTTGAGTAGTACGTTGTCTTTTCATGCTGTGTCTTGGCTCCCCGGTGATCACTGGGAAACATTTATGAGTCTCAGATCTGTATTCCACTGTGTGGCCCCAAACAGCAGGGAATCAGTTATTCTGATGGTCATATAACTTTGAACCATTGATAAACTTAGGATCACATTGTTTCATAAAAATGGAGTATTTCTCTCCCACTGCCTATTGGAGGTTTGGGGTGTCACCATTTTTTTCTCCATTCCTGCAGGTTCAAATCAGTACAAAATCGATATGGGACAATGTGGGAATCATAGTGTTGGCTTTATCTTGGGCTCTCTGGGACAATCAGGCCCCTCTCTAGGGCTCGCCTTTCATATCGTCTTTATTGTAAGGGCAGAAGCTGAAGAGACGATGCTTGGTCAGATCTTTGCTTTCCTGATTGCATACAGGTGGAAAGTTCTGGAAGTCTCTCTATGCCTGATACAGAAGGTCTCAGAGAAGAGATGGTTTGTATCATGTTGGAGCCACGGTCTCTGTGGCACACGTGTATCCATTTGTCACTTGCCAAGGAGACACTTCTCCTAAGGGAAACAACTAGTTTCTGTTTGAAAACAAACTTAGAACAATCATTCCACTGTTATTCCCTCCTGAGGACTAAAGAAGATAGCATGCTAAAGAGTCTCCTTCCCCATTACTCCACCCCCAGAAATGCTCACCTATTTTAAATGCACTATTACTGGTAGTGAAAGTAGATTGGTAGTCATGTTAACGTATCTGAGTCTCAACTGCAGTATTAGCTGTGTTAAAATAACTTCAAACCTTTTTGGCAAACTCACTATCCTACAAATGCTTACCAACCAGCACTGGTTGGTAAGCTGGTACTGGTACTAAATTTAGAAGTGGCTGTATTCGTTATAGTCCTAAAACAGGGAAGGGCACTTTTTAACACTGATTTAATTCTAAGAGAAAAAAAGAGTGTCTATGCCTAGAAGAGATCATTATGCTTAAAGTTTCAATAATGTTTCCTTTGAGAAATGTGACTGAAACTAGAAAATGAAACTGTGTCATAAGTTATCAAGAGATGTTCTGTTTGTCGGCTTGATAAAAAAAGCTACAAGCGGGCACAGAAGTTGTATTGCAGTCTTGAAACCAATACAGTGGGTTAGCAAGACTGGGCAAGGGAAGGAGACTTGGGTGGCATAAGATACAATATATTGGTTGTGTAGTTTGGCTTAACAAGGCAGACTTGATACAGTCTTGTCCCAGCCTTTAATATTCTTTTCCTTCAAGTGCATTTCTACTGGGCAGAAAGAGTCTCTTGGATGCACTTAAAGCACTTCCCATCACTTACCAAAGTCCGTGCTTACCTTTTAAAGTTTACAGACAGTAACTACATCCCTGGGGGCCTAAGGGAAACATGGTAAACCAGCTTGCATCACAGAGGGGGTGGAAATCTGACACTGAGGCAAGTGCTGGTTCTTTTGAGTGCATTTTGAGGTTGTACTTTGGTGAGTTACATAGATATTTATTATCCATAACTGTCACATCCGAAATGACTCATGAGATTAGCAGAGCCATATAAATATATATCAGTCAATTTTATTTTAAAACAGGCTACTGAACATTGACTTTCTGTTCAGAAATCAAGATAACACGATCTTTCTTTCCTAAGTAACAATTCTCAATGGACCAAAAGATGTTTCCTAATGTTTCTTTAGGCACCATTATTGAAGAGATCATAGTCAGTCTGTAGACCATCTTCTGGATTATGATCTGTTCAGGAGAGCAATTATTTGCAAAATATTCCAAGTATTTAACAGCTGGTACTACTCTAGAATGATGCAGCTGTACTCGACATACCCATACCAATTCAGAGTATGTACAAAGAGTATTTATTGTACATAGATCCAAAAAACTATAGTACCTGGTTCGGTGCCATATTTTAAGGCCAGGTTGGCCTAAATGGATCTGGTCTGTCTTAATGATGATTGTGCTATGAGAGCTAAGTAGTTAGGAGCCTAGGCCAGATACTGCTGCTGGGTCTGCGTGGCCCAGATACTTCTTTACTTTTCCTTAGAGACTGCTCTTGACTCAGATTTTCATTAAAGACACAAAGGACAAATGGAAAAACACATATAATGTGCAAATGTCGACAGACTTTGGGGGTATGGCCAATGTCGATCCTCCCGCAACGGTATATTGGCAGAATCCTTAACTACTACTGACCAGTAGAATGTGTTTGTGGTTCACACGTGCCTGTTTTGTATTTTTGCCTCATTCTATCGCAACACAATGATGTATTTCTTCATCTCAGCCTCATGAATGCTAGAATAAAGGTAGATATGCCCATGGCAGAGTGCCTCAGCTCTGTTGATAATTGCTCACAGCTTACTCCTTAAAATACAGACCTCTTCCAGCTCAGCCACACTGAATTCAGTGTCTGTTTTTATTGCATTTACTTCATCTTTTCATGTATGCCTAGATGTTGTTTGCTGGGGCATCTGGTTTACCTAGTGTCCGGTGATAACCAGTCACGTGACCTCTAGCTACTCATTTGCCCATTTGTTACTAGACATGATGAATTACACTTTCAAATTTCTTGTCACTCTTCACCCCTAAATGGGAAAACGGTAGTGTAAAATGGGTGATGCACACGAGATTACTTATATAAGGCAAGGAAACCATGGTACTGCTATGTTAGACGAGCTCCAAAGTTTCAGTGGGTCCAAAACAATAAATTATTATTACTCCCATCATTGCTCACAGAGCAGGTGGAGAGTGGGGGTGTTGCTCCACAGAGTAGGTCAGAAACCCACTCACCTTCCATTTTGTGGTTGCAACCTCTTCCTGGTTTTTAGAATCCTCACCCTTCCATCAGCAGATGGGGAAAAAAGAGGTCATGCAGGGGAGGTTTTTATGGACGAGACCTGAAAGTGGTGCATATCACTTTGGCTTCCGTGGCATTGGGCAGAACTCCATCCGTGGCCATACTCAATAGAACAGAATGTCTGTGTGCCTGGGAAGGGGGAGGATACAGCTGTCGGGGGACACTAGCAGTGTCTGCTATATTGCTGTAAATAAAATTCTAAGTGAATAAAAGTGGCTGCTTTATTATTTGTAGAAAATAAACCTCTGTGCAGTTCTGAAATGGATTCTGGCTGATGCACTCTGAAGATCATTTGTAGGCCTTTAGATAAAAAAGACTGGGAATATCCGGGGTTTAAAATTTTTTTCCAGCTGAGTAAATGCACTCTTTCCAACCATGTCATCACCACTTCTATCTGGCTTCAGTCAAATTAGTTCACTTCTTGTCCAAGCTTCCGATCCTTCCAGTTTTAAGAAAAATTGAGAAACTGCTTTATGGGTCACTTGAAGGCAGTGCAAAAAATTCAGAATCATTAAGTGTCTCTTGAGTCGAACTGCCAGTGACACAGTAAAGTAAGTCTCCACCTGAGCCCCGGACCTCTCATAATTCTACTACTTAAATAACTGATTCCCACATGTTACTGTGACAATTCTCTTCTTGGTGTCAGTAACTCTTTCTTCCAAAATTGTTAAGTTTTCCATTTTTACACTTAAGACAGAGGAATCATGTGTCCATTCTTTTGCTCGTGTTCTTGTACTCATTCGTAGGTAATACCATTTTTCATTGTGGCATATCCTGAAAGTTACTGGGAAGGAATAAGGCAAAACTTCAAGTATTTATTCAAATCTAGCTTATACTTTTAGGTTTGTGTTTGGAGTAAGATATTTTCTTATAGGTTGAATATTAAAATTTCATAAAATGGCTACTTAGCTTGTACAAGTAGCCATGTAGATAACAGAGGAATTCCAGATATCCCTCCAAAGCACAGCCTATTTTTGGAGCTGTGTCTAGATGAGATTGGAAAATGGTCAGCCTCCTAGACTACTGAAAGTTGATTCGTGGACATTACACAGATAAGGGTATTGAGTGTTGGTCTGTTCACTTTCAGTATCTCTTTGAAGACTATATTAAGGAGAAGAAAACCAAAGTGTAATAAATGTCTTGGAAGAGGATTTGCTTTATGTTTAACAAAACAGAGCAAAACATACATATTCACAGAAATGTGCTCTAGAATTAGATGTCCTGGCTCTAGAAGAGCATTGTCTAGTTGAAATACAATGTGAAACACACATGTTACTTTAAATTTCTAAAAGTTGCCTTAACAAAGGAAAGAAAAAATAGGCTTGACACCTCTCAGATCAGAGATTTCAGGTGCTCGGCAGTCACCTGTGGCTAGTGGCTACGTCAGCAGCTACAAACCCTTCAGTGTAGGTTTCAATTAATAAGAAAGTACGATGACAAACTCTTTAATGTGCACCCTTCAGCACATAGGGGAAATCTCTGAAGAGGCAGCATGGCACCCTTAAGTAGGAAATGGCATGATTTTGTTATATTGAAAGCCAGTTCTGACTCTCAGTTGATTGTAACACTATGGTGTTTATTAAGCAGACAGATGGCTGGAACCCATATACCGGGAGCTGAGAATATCTAATTCTTTCAACAGTCTATCATTTCCTGTCTCAGGATGGAATTTCACCATAAAGTCAGGTATTAAATAGAAATGGGTAACATTCATCAGAGCTCAAATGATACTAAAATAAGAGAGTAGAAGGAAAAAGAAAACAAGTCTATAACATTTACCTTTGTTGCATTTCAAGAGCAATTTTATATTAAAAACAATTCATAAAAGAGCAGACGTAATGCTTTTCCTAATGATCTGCTCACTGTGATGATGATGCTTATCAGCTTTAAATAGTGACATGCTCTGCAGTCTCTCCTTGCAGCCATTAGCCAGAGAAAGCTATGCAAGTCCTAAGGATAGGGAAGCATGACAATTTGTGGATGATTTTCTGATCTGCTTAAACATGTCGCTTAGTGGGATTACACTCGAATGCCGAATTTACAGAGAAGAAAACCTCATTATTTTAGACCCAGCTAATTGGGAATAGTATTGCTGAAATTAGCAAGAGGAAGTCCCAAACTTTGCAAAAACGAGGGCTTCAGAATCTGACACTCAAAATGAAAACTGACACATACCGTGTCATTTAGGGCAACAGCTCTTAACTTCTCTGAGTTTGATTGCTTGCCTAAGGAATATGGAGGAAATGATACCGTCCCTGTCTTTTCCATTCTGGCTGCTTTCCAGTCCATCCAGCACACATTCAGAACCAGAGTGATTTTCCATGGTTGACCTGCAGGCGGGATGGCAGAGTGGTAAAGAGCAGAGCTTCTATGGCTGGACTGCTTGGTTGGAAGCCTGGCTCTTCCACTTAGCTAGCTGTGCCATCTTGAGGTAGTCACTTAACCAGTCTGTGCCTCCCTTTTACAATTAGAGATAATCATTGTATCTACTTCCAGGGGTTATTTGCATGGTTAGATGAGGCGTAACTGCTTAGAGCAGTGCCTGGCGTGCAGTGAACACTCTTGAGTATCTGCCTGTCTGTCCTGACTCTATGCTGAAGATTGTCCTGTGTATCTACTTGACCTTCAGGATGGGATTTGCACTTCTTACCATGGTACGCTGGTCTCTCTGGATCTTCCCACCTACCTCTAGCCTCATTTCCGGCCACTTCCACTGCGATAAAATACGTACTTGAGTCAAAACACATACGGTGCTCCAAGTCTTCTTGCTGCGGAATAGCTTACTGGTCAAGTGTGTGGATTTTTGGGTTCAATCTGCTGTGTTCAGAACTGGTCTCCAGCACTTTGCAATTCCATGGGCTTAGAAGTTACTCAAGCTTCTCTGACTTGAGGGTTAAAGAGCATGTTCATAGTATGTTCTCAGTTGTCCTCATTTGAACGAAATATCTTTTCCCATCATTTTTACTTGGCTTTTGCTTGTACATCAAAATGAGGTTGAATTTTTAGCTCTTTCAAGCACTCTACCTTTGCCCCTGCTCTGTGTGCCCTGCCTGGATCTCCGTGTCCTGCTATTAGCACGTTGACTGTAACTGCTAATTCGTTTAACCTATTTCCCTCACTGGCCTGGGGAAGTAGACAGCATGTCCTTTTGATCTCTGCGTCCTTAAAGCTTAAGATGTAGGCGTTATTTAATAAGTGTTTGTTGAGGGAAACATCCAGTAAAATAGTTGTGAGGTTTAAGTGAAATAACCTATGTTGAGTGTTTGACACATAGTAGGAACCCCCTAAATATTAACGGCCTTTCCCTTAAAAGTCACGTTTAGGTATTTAAGTCATGTGTGAAATGGGTATTACGCTTTTCTGAGAAAACTAAGGAAGTCAATAAATGAGGATCTTGCTCAAAGCACTAGAATTCTACATTTGGTTTCTGTTGGGATGTGTCTTCGGTCAGCAGAATAGTGAACGGTTTGTCACCAGATTCAAGTAATTCCATTTCCTATAAATTGTATTTTCTTTTACTCCAAGAATGTTGCAGCAGTATAAAATGTAATACTATATGACCATCTTCCTACAAGCCCACCCCATGACAGTAGTGACAGCTAGCATTTATGCGACACCTGTGAGCCAGGCATTATGCTAAGAGCCTGACGACAAATATCTCATTTCAGTCATACCAGTTCTCAATGAAGAGGGTAGAATTATGTTCCTATTATGTATATAAGGCATCCGAAGCTTGGAAAGGATGATTGAGGCAGTTAGCTATGTAGGCTGGGCCAGGGATGAGGTTGGACAGTGATAAAGGGTTTTATGTAACTGCGGAGTGAGTTGTCATGTGTGTGAGTACAAGCTTGGCGAATGCAAACACCTTCCATGGAATGTAGGTCATGTGGGAATAATGTACTTCTGCTGAGAGTAATAAGGGAATAATATACTTCTGAGAGAGTAATAAGGGAAATGGGCTTTTGGGACATGAACAAAAGACCTGATTAGAGCTGGGTAATGGAAGAGGCATTCTCTGAGGTAGATGAGGATTTAGGGAAGTTTGTTTCCCATCAGCAGAAGCTCCAGAAGTCCTAGGCAGGATCTGTGGGAGAAAGGAAGCAGCAGAATCAATGTTGAGTTTGAACTGAGAACACAGGGAAAGATTGTGGTTGTCGAGTGTGTGTCAGTGGAGCCTGGTTAGATTCATCTTGACCTCCCAGTGGTGGTTCCTGAGGTAGAGTCAGGAGAATCATAGGTGCAGGAACTAGCTTACAGCTGACAGAAAATGAGGACAGCCAGAATAGAGAATTGGCTCCTGTTGTTGTTGCCACCCAGCATTCTTTCACCTGTTGGTAACCATTCCTCAGTTTCCTTCTGGAAGCTGCCTCTCCTCGCTTTCAGTTCATACGGACTTAGCACTGGAACCAATCCCCTTTCTCTGAGACACTTAGAGCAGTGCATTTTCCTGGCCACATGGATTAGTTCAGAGTTTGACGAGTCACTTAAGCAGATCCAGTTTATCACACCCCTCCCCCCACCCCCCAGCCCTGCCTCTGGTTATACTGTCTCACTTTTCTACCGAGGAAGGAACCTGGAAGGATATGACCAGGAGCAGTTGTGGCCATTTGGGAATCATGGGGAGAAGCTGTCTTAGAATGAAGCCAACACAGAATTGTGTGGGGAGACAGAGGTGTACTAGTTCCAGAAAATACAGTTGGAGTGTCTATACCTAGCCTGCCTGAAGTAGGACCACCCCTAGTTTTGATTAATCCCATTCAGTTGGGTTTTCTGTCATTTTCTAATGAAGTGCTAAATTCTGATATGGTAACTCATCTTCTCTGTGTAGGAAAGCAGTATGAATTATTAAGATGCCAGTGGAAAAATCTTTGTAATTCTTTTCTTTTTTTTTTTTTTTTAAATAGACTCCACACATGGAGCCCAATATGGGGCTTGAACTCAGGACCCTGAAATCAAGACCTGAGCTGAGAATGAGTCAGACCCTTAACTGTCTGAGCCACCCAGATGCCCCAAATTTTTGTGTTTCTATGAGAATAAGATATATTTGGAGTAAAGATTATATGAATCAGGGTGGTCAGGGTTCTAATTATTAAGCCAGACGGAGTGCAGTATTTTAAATGAAAGAATAATTAGCAGATTTGACTACAAACTTGTACATTTTTTTCCCCCTGAGGCATGGCCAAATTATCAACCGCAGTATTTTCAAATGAGTTTTTTTCTTATTCACCAAAAATGTTAATTACCATATAAACACATATGTGGGGTTTTGTGGATGCTTTTCTCCTCTCCACTCTACTCTGGAGCCTTTCAGTTCAGGTCAATAAAACAGTCACCATTTTGCATCATTCACACCATCCTCAGAGCCTGCAGGGTTCTTCCTTGCCCCTGGCTTGTGGAATTAAAAATATCATTTCCCTCTTCTTTAGCTTGCTGCTATTTTGATTCCTTGTCAGCTGACAGCTGGATTTGAAGGCCTACAGCCTCATCACCCAGATTGGTACGGGAAAGTTGTCATATTTTGTCTCTGGCTGATACGAATTAAAGCACAAATAAACTCAAAAGTGGTATCCTTTGGGTAAGATTAAACCAATGACTCTAATTCAGATCATTCCATAAGTTGTATTATCTTGAGCAAAACGCTCTATTTTTGACATTGCAGCTTATAAAAGTATGGGGGGGAAAGGAGTAAAAAGAGTAACTCTTTTATATCATGATATGCATAGAAATGATAATATTTGATAGAAGCGTGGGTATAAACAGATGAGGCTGCTCATTGCTGAAGATTACCTGGCTGGGCTGAGGGGATCATCGCTCAGCACACCGTATCCTATTCCTGGCACTCTGATCAGAAAGCTCCTGGATTCGGAACTATATGGTCCTAGCATGGCCACTAACCCACACTATATTCTTGGGCCATTCTCCTTCTGTATTCTTAAATGAGGATGTGAAGTCTAATCCAGATGTAGATGTCTGCATATCTGGAGCATTAATGGACCTAATAAATGTAGGTTTATGAGATGCACTGAGGCATTGAGCATGAAAACACAAGAAAGATCCTTATTTAGATCTGCTTAATTATTGCTTAGCATACTCTTCAAGAAAAAAAAAAAACCACAAAAGGAAAACAAACCTACATTATTTAAGATACCTGTAATGCAGTATATGTTGGAGAGTGTTAGGGCCTGGGTCATGCACACAGAGAATATTCATAGAATTTCTGAACTAAAAGGAGGAGTCGAGATAATTCCCCAAATACAAAAGAAGAGTCTCTTAAAATCTTCAGAGTATATTTACCTGCGGCATCATGCAAATATACAACTGAGGGTGCTTAGAGCCAACTTGCAGTTGTCCTTTGGTAGCATGAAAAGAAAAGCATATAAGTATATAATCTGCACATTATTAATGAACCTACTTTTCTTTAGTCAAGTCTTTAGCACATAGAATCAGAGACATTTCAGTACCAATAACCTATTAGCACCCAGCAGGAGCAGGACTGACAACTTTGATGGCATAGAGCAGCACTAAATCTACCCGTTAGGGATAATTGGGGGCAGATGATCAGAGGGTAAAGAAATAGAAAAGACTACCAGTGCCACCAGTGGATGTCTGTTCTGGTGGGCAAACCCTGGGTGCAGAGAGCCAAAAATTAGCAATCATAGTCGCACTTTTGGCAGTGGTGTGAGGGAATGCTATGGTCTGTGTCCCCCTCAAATTTATAAGTTAGAATCGTACACCCCAACGGTGATGGCATTAGGATGGAACCCTCACGAATGGGATTAGTGCCTTATAAAAGAGGCTCCAGAGAAATCTCTAACCACTTCCACCCTGCGAGGACACAGTAAGGAGAGGCTGGCTCTGAATCAGAAAGTATATGACCATACGGGTACCTTGTTCTAGTATTTGCAAGCCTCCAGACCTATGAGAATAAATTTCTGTTGTTTTTAACTCACCCAGCTTGTGCTATTTTGTCATGGTAGTCTGAATGAACTAAGACAGGGAGGTTCCAGCTGATGGAATGGATCTCAAGTAGATTTTTGGCTTTCGGATGGCCTCTTTTAGGTACTTGGTTTCTAGACACTAGGATGTTGTTCAGGAACAAGTTCAAGGATAAGGCTTCCATATATCAGAGGATCAAGGACAAGCATAAAACTTGCGAATGGGGCTGTGTTTATTGAACGTGGACACAAACATTAATGAATGTGTATAGTGCATTTAAGTATAAGGCTCTGTCCAGATGTTTACACACACACACACACACACACACACACACACACACACACACTTCCCTTTAATCCTTATCAAATCCCCAAATCCTTTCTACAAATACGACAGCCGAGGCCTACGTTACCAACTTAATCACCCTGTTAGCAAATGGCAGAACCAGGATTTGAACCCACATCCTTCTGACTTCAAAGTCCAATCTCTTTTCTCTGGTATGTAAGAGAGGTTAAGTAGCAGGAACCTTCAGAACATGGACCAAGGAAAGAAACACTGAATAAGATTTGTGGAATCTAATCAGTTTTACTACCCTAATACCGATCTGGAGGACATGAATGCCTTCTGCCTTAGGTTGGAGTTGATCTGTGGAGTAAAAGGGTCTGTGACCCACTTATCCCTGACATATCCTGTAACCATGCAGCAATTTTTTTTTTTGTTTTTCCAAATCTGATGCCACTGAGGAAAGCTGCAATTTGAAAATTTGGTGGCATGTTACATATTTTAGGGCATCAGACTGAACCCCACGACACACCCAGGTGTATGTTGGTATCCCATATTGAAGTTATTCAAAAGGAGTCAACTGCTTCTCCTGCAATTAGTGGACACTTGGGAGTTAGTTTGAAATGGAGCTTAAACAGAAGCTTCTCATTTCTTGAAAAAAATAGGTATGGTATGAGAATTTGCTTTTTTTAAAGATTTTATTTATTTATTCGACAGAGATAGAGACAGCCAGCGAGAGAGGGAACACAAGCAGGGGGAGTGGGAGAGGAAGAAGCAGGCTCATAGCGGAGGAGCCTGATGTGGGGCTCGATCCCAGAACGCCAGGATCACGCCCTGAGCCGAAGGCAGACGCTTAACCGCTGTGCCACCCAGGCGCCCCGAGAATTTGCTTTTATATGTTCAGGCTGCGAGTAGAGCTAGCAAAAGAAGGGAAACACTTGGAATAAGTCCGAGGGTAGGAAGAGCCCTATAAAAGCCTTGAGTTTTAGATGTTCATCTTTTTGAAGGCAGCTCGTGATTACTTCAGCATAGTTTTGCATTCCGTGGCCTCTCAGCACCTCCCTCTTGATCAGTAATTTCACCAACCGAGTAGTTCCTGAACTTAGAGTGTACAACTGCTAACAGGTGGAATATCGCAGCCTATGCTCAAAAGTATTGACATCTGAGTAAATTTATAAAAATCACATCATTTTAGGTGCGCCTGGGTGGCTCAGTCAGTTAAGCATCTGACTCCTGACTTCAGCTCAGGTCATGATCTCTGGGTGGTGAGATTGAGCCGCATATGGGGCTCAGCGTGGAGTCCACTTCCCTTCCCTTGGCTCCTCCCCCTTGCTCGCAAGTGCTCTCTCTCTCTAAAATAAATAAATCTTAAAAAACAAAATCACATTTTAAGTAAATAAACCATCTCTTTGGGTCAGGATTAATCTAGAAATGGGATGAAATATTCACTGATAGATAATCAAGACATTTTAGAGCTGGAAGCACCCATAGGGATCTTTTCTTCTATTAAAGGTCCGGGTGTGCTGGGGAAAGAACATGCTTATAATCTCTTAATAACAGAATGAGGCTAAGAACCCAAGTTTTTAATTCTGGGAGAGCTTTTCATTATTCTGTGGTACCTTCCTAGACTTTGTTTCACAACGATGTCAGTATACAACTAGATGTATACGGCTATAGTGAGGGAGTGAGAACCATGATTTTTGTAGCAATTTGCCTGTTTTCAAAGTAATCTTCACTCTGTTATTTCCCAGATAATCCTTGAGGGAGATATTGTCTTAGACCCTGCTTTCCAGATGATGAAACTGAGTTGAAACAGGGAAAGTAACTTGCTCAAGACCACACAACAAGGACGTACTAGAACTCCGACTTCAATGCAGATTCTTTGAATACAAAATATACTCTTTTTCCAACATTTGATTATAAGGGCGGCTGTGTACTGTCACACCGCTTTGTGACATTTTTGAGAAAGAGGGAGCTTATTAATGATTTCACTGGTAAGATAGTACCCTTCTTAGACAAACTGTGATAGAACATGTGGTCCTCTTAAAATTCACCTTCAACTACTTGGTCATCTAAGAATATGTCAGATGGTTAAAATCAGGGATGTAATGGTCGAAACAAAATCTTGGTCTTAGTTTGGAGATTGGAGGCCTGGGAAGGTTTGAACAAGTTATTTTTAAGCTAACAAATGAGGATGATTAGACAGAGGTCAGAGGTTCGCAGAGGGGGTGGCGTGGGGAAAAGAGAAAGATGTCTGTGTAAATGGAACAATGTGGACCAGTTGCAAGAAAGAGCATAGAATGTGTATGGAGCGACTCCCTTTGCATAGGCTTGGTCGTTCAGCTACCAAAGTTGCATCAGAATCGTAGGCCACAGGTCTATGCCAAGAATTTCTTTCCATAGCATTAGGCAATGAAAGTGCTAAATGTGTCTGTGAAGTCAGCCTATGTTAAATATAAGACTAATTGCAAGACTAAATGGAACACTCATGATGGTACCTGGAGAAAATGTAACAATGGGAAAAAAAAGCCAGTTCCTTGCTACCCAAGGAATTATATTATGGAAATCGTACCATCAGAATGAATTAATAGCTGGCTTAAAAAAATTTAGTGCCCAGTGAAAGAATGCATAAATTAAGCATCTTGAGTAAGGTGAATGTTAAAGTAATGTTGCTCAGTTTGTAGAAAGAGGACTTGGCGTGGAGGGAATGGGGTGAGTGAAAAGGGAGCTTGGAATTTGGATAGCAGGAGAGCATGCACGCGCCCTCGGGAGCTGAAGTCTTTTGAACTGCCTGGGTGTTCATCTTCCCCCAGCCCTTGCTGGTAGTGTCTGGACAAGCTTGTCTCTGTCTCTGTTGCTAACCCCTTGGCGGTAAAGGTGGCAGACGCGCTGGTGATCACTGATGAAAAGACCAACAAGCCGAACTGTGCTGTCTGGTTGGTAGGCTGCTGCTTTGCCATTAAGTGGAGTTTCACCGGGTCTCTTCTTTTCACGGTACGTTTCACAACCATTTCTGGAAGAGCCCGCTGTTCTGAGATGGGCACTCGGGGGGATGCCGTGCAATTGTATGTAGCTCAGGGATGTCTGAGAGCTGCTGAGCAGGCCTCGTAGCCTTCGGACACTTGCAGCATTGCTTTCCAGAAGCACACGCTTTCACCTTCCTCTGACATGGGAGGGAGTGGAAGAGAATGGTCATGATCTGAAATGGCAGACATGCTGGATGGGGATGAGCTAATTTACAGGGGGGAAGTACGGTCTACAAATGAAGAACAGAGAGAATAAGGGCTGCGGGGATGGTCTTGAGGCCTCTAATGGAGCCTAGTGAGAGCATCCTTAGCAGTGGGTAGATTGGTCTTGGAATAATGGTTTGGGGTGTCAATATTTTCCCCACTGTGGTTAGCAGGGGTTTATCCTACCTGTCCACAGAAACTAAACTTCTAAATCTGGCACCTCGGCTTCCGGAAGTTGGTGGATAACCTGTGCTCTTTACACTTTGTTTCCAGGGAAAAGTAATTGCCTTTTTTTTTTTTTTTTTCCAGTGGTTGAAGCACAGAGCTGCTCTCCTTAGGAAGCCCCGGGATATATTGTAAGGCAGATAGGATCACCTACTACACGGCTAACAACTAAACTCAAAGTTTCTTAGTAAAATGCCCTTTCCGAAATAGATTTGGAGGGAGAATTGGCTTGCAATTTGACAAGATTATAGCCAGGCAAACATCTGGGGTGGGGGGAGGAAACGAGCTCAGTGTAGGTGGGAAGCAGGACATGAAGATGTTTTGTTAAAGAAGTTGCCTTTCAGCCATTTGTGTAGTAATCAGTCTGTGTCTCCTCTCCCCTCCCGTGTCTTGAAACAATCTGATTATTGTGTTGCCTGATTGCAGATTATATTCTATTTTTAAGTATGTTCACGAAAATATGCCAGCAAAATGAACTTTAAAACATACCCAGTTCTTTCTTAACAGGTTTTATTTGCTTGTGCCTATCTGTTCGGATTCATCATTGACCCTTGTTACCTCCACTTCTAACCTGAATCACCCCATGCTGTCTACTTTTATGCTTTCGTACAGCTGCTATTTCTGCTTGGAATGTTCTCTAAGTTTTTAACTGTTGAGAAAAATTTTCCTCCTCTTTTAAGAATCAACTCAAGATTTACCTTCTCACTGAGGAGTTTCCCAATTTTCATATCACACAAACATACTCCTTCCTTTCTGATCCCACTGCAAGTAATTCTGAAGTCCACACTGACACTTAGCACATTCATCATAGCTTCTCTTCACGGAGCTGTCGTCGTATCAGGCTGTGATTCCCTCCAAGGCGGACAGTGCTATTTTCTCTCTTAGGTCTGTGGCCTAGCACTGTGTTCAGTACATAAAGAGCGCTTAATGAGCAGATGTCCAATATTATCCATTTATGTTAAGGGCATTTATTTTCCAAGGTTCTCTCATTTCAGACCCATGACATGTAATTTTTACCTCTACCGAACAATTTCTGTGTACTTACATATTAGCTTTTGCTGAAAACCAGAGATGGATACAAACTGGTGTGACTTGGCCTGAACACATGAATGCTACGTGGGGTGGATTTACTTCTGTACTCTGAGTTAACAGAAGTGAGGAGCTACTGATGTGAGTCTGAAGCTAGGTAGAAAATGAATCCCACTGGGTTGCCCTTCGTGGTCACAGTTAAGATCTGGAAGACAGATACAGTGTCTGATCTACTAACATTGGCATTTTTCTTTCAAAGGCAACAGTACTCTTCACTTTGGCCTCCAGAGGTCACGAGTAGCATAAAGCATCACCATGCTTTGACTGCTTGGTCAGCCTGAGATAGCAGGTCTCAGCCTGGCTCCCTGGGATCAGCTGTATTCATGCTATCAAACGGTCAGTGACCTAAAAGTGCTCACTTTGCTAGACTGTGGAAACTGTGGCCATCACAGTGGGTAGCTGACAGCTCTCATCAGTGACTACCTTTCCTAAAGGCTCTTACTCTGGCTGTGGATGCAAACTTAGCAGAAGGACTTGGAGTGTCAAAACAATGATAAAGTAGCAGAATGATTAAGAGCATAAGTATATCTGAGTTTGGGTTCCCCCGGGGGCAGACTATGAGAAAAAGATTTGAGTTCTTGGGTTTTTATTTAGGAGCCAAGCCCAGGAAACACCGATAGGAGATTGGGAGAGTCAGACAGGAAAGGGAAGACGGTCACTGCTGGGTGCTTCATTTAAGAGACCTGAGTTACAGTTGTGGGCAGAGGAGCTTATTCCCAATGGGACAGTGTCCTCTAGATTTATCTCACCCAGCAGGTGAGTCATTGGTGGATGGTTGCTCCAGGAAAGATTAATTTCCAACACTCGTCTCCTGCCAGCTTCCTCTCAGGTGCAGAGATGCGGGTACCAGAAGTAGGAAATCAAATAGGTATGTGATAAAATGGTAAGGCCCAAGGAGATGTGGGAGAGGCACCACGAGCATATACTACAAGAAGATATTAGAATGGGACTCTTCATTTTCCAGTGTGACCCCAAGATATACAGTCAGTGTAAATTTCAAAGTGAGATGCCCGACCACTAAGTGGATGCTTCTAAGTAGATATTTTAGAGCCAGTTTCAGGACTCTTGAATTCCTCACCCACTTGAAGGATATGGAAAGTTCAAGGGAGTGTGGTTAGGATTTCTTAAGGAGAATTTTTTTTTTTTTTTTTTTGGAGAAATCTGTCCTGTGAGCCTCTTTATTTCCAGATGTGCTTGCACCTTCTCTTTTATCAAGCCGGGGAGCTCCGTTACTAGATCCCGTGGAGAGCCTGATATGTGTGTTCTGAAGTTCGGTTACACAGTGAACTAGAATCTCAGTCCCACCCCAGGAAACCTAGAGTTTTGAATAGACGAGCTCGTGAACTGCTTTGGAGTCGAAGCAAATGTGAGCTTGCAGCTGTGACGGGAAGTAACAGCACTCTTTGAAAAGAAGCTAGAAGAGGCATGAGTGTCTCCCCATGGCTGATACGCTAGACTGGAACCATTTTAAGTGTTTTTGCTAAGAAAATTGCAAGGAGGGGCGCCTGGGTGGCACAGCGGTTGGGCGTCTGCCTTCAGCTCAGGGCGTGATCCCGGCGATCTGGGATCGAGCCCCACATCAGGCTCCTCCGCTATGAGCCTGCTTCTTCCTCTCCCACTCCCCCTGCTTGTGTTCCCTCCCTCGCTGGCTGTCTCTATCTCTGTCGAATAAATAAATAAAATCTTTAAAAAAAAAAAAAAAGAAAAGAAAATTGCAAGGAAATGGCAATGGAACAGTAAGAGTGTAAGGGGATTAGAAAAGAGAGAGGAGTTGAAGCTGTAGTGACCACCTGAAAGACAGGGCCCATCCATGGCAGTGATAGGAAGGGAGTACCCATGAGGAAGTCCATAACTCTGCATAGGCCACTGGATATCCCTACTTTAAGTGGGAACTGCACCTGTCATCAAATACATGCCCTCTTCTCTTAGTATCCTTTGTCAACCTGATCCTGGCTGGAGAACAAAAAATTAGCTACCTGGGGAAAAGGGAGATGCATAGGTGGGGAAAGAGAAGGGAATATGTTCCTTTCTCCCACTGTAAGTGCCCAATCACAGCAGACCACCGCAATGACTAGATGTTGAAGCAATTTTGGAGTCTGCATTAATGTGTGTTTCTGGACAGTTGTTCATAAGACTTTTTCTTATCTAAGAGTAAGGGAAAAAGTTATGGGACTCGACAAAGACTTTATCCAGGGACAAGGGGAAAATCTTTCTTTAGAGTCGGGGAAGAATGAAATTTGTTTCTTTATTATATCCCATGGGTGGTGTTTATTAAAGTGTAGACTTTGGAAATAGAACTTTGTTGAATTTCTTTTTCTGTAGTTTATTGGCAATGTGCTCTTGGTAAAGTTCCTTACTGTATTAGAGCTCTCCAGAGAACCAGTAAGGGACACAAACACACACATTTAAAAAGAGATTTATTATAAGGAATTGGCTCACATGATTATGGAGGCTGGCTGTGTCCAAAATCTGTGGAACCAATCTCCTAGTTGAAGCCCAAAGGCTGAAAGCTATTGTAGAATCAGGAAGAGCCAATGATGTCTTAGTTTGAAAGCCGTCTCTCAGGAAGAAACTTCCAATGTGAAAGTTGTTAGGAGAATTCCCTCTTACTTGAGGGAGCGTCAGCCTTTTGTTTTATACAGGTCTTTACCTGATTGGACAAGGCCCACTCACATTATGGCCTGTGGTCTACTTTACGCAATGTATTGATTTAAACATGAATGTCAACCAAACACATTCTCACAGAAATACCAGAATAATGTTTGACCATATATCTGGGCACCTCCTGGTCTAGTTAAGTTGACATATAAAATTAACCATTGCAATTACTCTTTGTGAATCAATTTTGTTACCTCATGGGTCGTGTGGAGATCAAATGAGAAAGTTTATGCTTTAGAGTGGAGCCTTATGTAGGCAATAAATTCTGTGATGCGATTTATCAAAATTGCCATCAAATCCTTTAAATCTCTTATGAAGTGAAGCTCAGTGTAGTTTCTTGGTTCATTTAGTCAACAGATCCTTATTGAGTGACAGAATTTGTTCTAGAAATGGTGGGTATAGCAGGAAACTAAGGAGATTGCCTGAAGCTGGAGAGTTAGGCAATACAAGTAAGCAAAAAATATACGATCTGTTTTCAATTTAGTGTTGGGTACTAAGAAGAAAAAAAATAAAGCAGGATAAGAAACTAGAGTGAAGGATAGAGGGAGGATGTTCTTTGATATAAACTGATGATGGTACCTGAGAAAGACTTGAGCTAGTGGGGAGGCACGTTACATAGGTATCTGAGAAGACCATTCCAGGCAGAGGGAATAGCTAGTGTGAAATGCCGGAGGGCAGAGGTGCTGAAGGAACTGTGAGTAAACCTAGGTGGCTGGTGCAAGGGTTCAAGAATAGTAATAGCAGATACATTCAGAGGGTTGAGGGCTGGATCTCCAGGCACTTGCAAGTTTTGGTAAGATACGTGCTTTGGTTTTTATTCTATGCATAAAGGGAGGTCATTAGCATTTTCCCTAAAAAGGGTAGTGATATGATTAGATTTGTCTTTTTATTATTATTATTTTTTACTTGAGTAGAAATTTTAATCTGACTTTTCAGTGCAGAAGCTCTATAATTTTTGCTATAATGTATTTTTTGTTAACCTATAATGTATTATTTGTTTCAGGGGTACAGATCTGTGATTCATCAGTCTTACACAATGCACAGTGCTCACCACAACACATACCCTCCCAGTGTCCATCACCCGGCCACTCCATCCCTCCCACCCCCCTCCACTCTAGCAACCCTCAGTTTGTTTCCTAAGATTAAGACTCTCTTATGATTTGTCTTTTTAAAAGGATTACTTCTGCTTCTGTGAGCTTTTTAGACCACGAGGAGGCAAAAGTGGAAGGAGGGAGACCAGATAGGAGCACATTGCAATAGTTCACGTGGGAGATGATGACGGGCTTTGGTTGTAGCACTGAAGGTATTGAAATTTGGGCAATATTTTGAGGTTAGATCCAAAAGGATCTATTGATGAATTGAGTGTATGAGAGACAATGAGATGTCAAGAGAGATGCTCCCAAGGCTTTTGGTGAGAGCCAAAAGGAAAGAACTACTTATTGAGATGGACAAGATGGCGGAAAGAAGAGCTGTTAAATTCGGTGAGTCCAGCGCAGCCAGGTTTTCCTGAAGAATCAGGAAGAGATTGAGGTTTCTTTAGTCAAGTACCCGATGAAGGTATTGTGTTTTGGAGCCATAATGAAGACAACCAGATATAAATATTATGTCTTTCAACATTGAAAATACATTCAGTAAAATACCAATGTGATTAGAGGCATAAAGGAATAATGGAGACTGCTTTAGGCAATAACAGATTTCCATCCTTCAGCTCAAACTCTCATTTTATGGGAAAAACTCTTCGAAGTGAAGGGGACTGGCAGAAGGAATCACCTACAGTCTGCAGTATTTCTCCCAATGTTTTCTTCCTTCTTCCCGCCCTCCCTCCCTCCTTCCAAACTGTCTCTACTCCCTGCTATGCCCATAATAGTAAATGTACAAATATTACTCCACTGTGACTGGAACCTTTTTTCTTGGTACACTCTAACAACGGCCATGATCGAGTTAAATGCTGCAGTTGAGGAGCTAGGATTTCTGCACATGAGATGAAAGTAAAATGCTCTTCTTAATTTTCAGAGGCACAGTCTGACACTTATCTCCATACACTTTATGTAGATTAAGAGCTGACGTACAACTTCCCAAAATGTTTCTAGCAAGCAGTACCCAAGTAGTCTGCAAGTATTAGGAAACACCTGTGACTAAATTTAATTTTAGCAAGACTGGCATGTTATATATTCCTCTGGAAATACTTAGTTCTATCACAGTGTTCTTTCTGACACCCAGACCTTGATGAGCACCATTGACGATGTCTCCCTGTTTTGTTTTTGTTTTGTTTTTTGTTTGTTTTTTCAAGTGGACTACTCTATTGCATTCACTTCTCATTGGCTCACTGGGGACATGTTAACAAGGTGCTAGACAAGTGAGAGATTTCTGTTCTTTGCTTGTAATTAGATTTGACAAGCAGTATTGTAGGCTGCCTCGGGAAACAGAAAGATTACTGTCCATGAGGCTGCTTCAGTATCATGAGAATGTCTTCCTTTGGGGTCCCTTTATACAGCTGGAGGAACCCAAGAGTAGGTGGCTGACACCATGGGTATTCAAATATGGCTCATTACTACTTGGAGCATTCTGATGTATTTCAGTTTTTTAAAATCAAAGTATAGTTGAAATACAGCATTATATTAGTTTCAGGTGCATACGTAGTCATTTAACATTTATACACATTATGAAATCATGACAAGTTTAGTTACCATCTGTCACCATACAAAATTATCACAATATTATTGACTGTATTTCCTATACTGTCCTTTACATCCCTTTGATTTGTTTTGTAACTGGAAGTTTTTACCTTTTAATCCCCTTCATCTGTGTTGCCCGTACCCTGCACCTCTCCTCTCCGACAGACGTGAGTTTGTTCTCTGTGTTAAGGATTCTGTTTCTGTTTTGTTCATTTGTTTTTAACATAACACATGTGAGTGAGTCATACAGTATTTGTCTTTCTCTGACTCATTTCACGTAGCATAATACACCCCAGATCCATCTGTGTTGTCACAAACGGCAAGGTTTCATTTTTTTTAATAGCTGAGTAATATTCCATTTGTGTGTGTGTGTGTGTGTGTGTGTGTCTTCTTTATTCGTCTGTTGATGGACACTTAAGTTGCCTCTGTAACTTGGCTATTATAAATAATACTTCAGTGAACTTAGAGATGCATGTATCTTTTTAGTTATGTTTTTGTTTCCTTCAGATAAATACCCAGTAGTGGAATTGCTGGATTGTATGGTAGTCCTATTTTTAAGTTTTTTGAGGAACTTCTGTACTGTTTTCCACAGCGACTGCACCAGTTTACCTTCCCCCCCCAACAGTGCTCAAGAGGTCCCTTTTCTCCACATCCTCGCTAACACTTGTTATTTCCCGTCTTTTGGTACTAGCCATTCTGACAGATGTGAGATGATTTCTCCTCGTGGGTTTGATTGCATTTCTCTGATGATGAGTGATGTGGAGCGTCTTTTCCTGTGCTACTGACCATCTGTATGTCTTCTTTGGAAAAATATCTATTCAGGTGTCTGCCCATTTTTTAAATTGGATTGTTTGGCGGGTTTTTTGTAATGTGTATTTCATTTTTAACACTGTCTCTGGCAGTTTGGGACAAAAACCATATAAAACACTCATCTTCAGTTGACCACTTATGTAGGCACATTCTCGTCCTTTGACATCTCATACCAAACTGCAGCTCAGTGAAGAGAAGTGTTTTAAGTTGCTGGAGAATTGTCTGTCTTCTAGCTGGTAACCCAACAGGATTAATAAATATGCAGCAGATAGAGTCCTCATCTACATGAGGGAAAATGATATTCTGTCTTGAGGGCTATTGTGAGGATCCTTTCCCTTTTTCTCCTCATACTTTAGTTGAATGAATTTTAACTCACATGTATATTGGCCCTAAAAATACTAAAAGATTAGTCAGTGCTTAGAAAATATGAAGACAGCTTTTAAAATAATTTCTTTTTGGTAAAGGGAGAATTGTAAATGAAAGTTAATTCATTTTCCCCTAGAAGACATATTAATACTTTCCATCAATTTCTCAAATTGCTAAGTAGAGGAAGGTTAGAATATTAAGGGCTGTAAATATTCTTTAAGTGGATGGAACACTAAAGAACCTTCTATACCTTATTGAATAGACATTGAAGAAGTGTCCATACTAATCAACTATTTTCAGTTATCAAAGGGTTGCCTAATAAATCACTTGCTACTTAGAATATTAATTCATTGGATCTTAGAATTTTTTAAATTATAATTTTGGGCCAATAAATGTAATATGGAATTGGAATGAAATTAAATGACATACTGTTTTAGTTTCATTCCTTTTATTATTTAGACTGATATAGAATTCCCTCATATTATATTTGCACAAATAAAAATGACTGTAAACATGCATTGAGCTAGGCACTGTTCAAATTGCATATATTTAATCATCAAAAAACTCTTTGAGGAAAGTATTTTAACCCTCATTTATGAAATAGGAAATTGAGGCAGAGAAACTTTTTTTTTTAAAGCAATTTTCCCAAGGCCAAATAGTTACAAATGAAAGAGCTGGGATTACAACCCAAGCAGTCTGCTAACTTTTAACCCTCATACTTTGCTGCCTTCAGTAAAAAAAATCTATTAATGGATGTTCAAAAATTAATGTGTATTTCTGTGAAATTTATACATACATGTAGTTTAAAGAGCCAGATGGTTCTAGAAGGCTTTATAAAGATGATTAATCTCCTTGAAAAAATTCCCCATTTCTTATCCCTAGAGGCAACCACTTTCAGTGCTTTTAACAGATTCTTTTAGTGTTTTCATCTGTATCTCTAAATCGCATGTTTCTTTGCTACTTCTTCATATTCCCAATTTTGACATTTTTTTATTGACTTCCCACCATATAAGATAGGGATTTGGCTGTCTTAAATACCCCTCACCACGCATCTTTTTGTTAGACTAGCATTCTGTGCTCATGTTACAATGACTATGTGCATGCTACTGATGAGTGAATTAGCAAGTATACTTGGTTTCTTTTCTTGCACAGATCTTTGTCCCCTGTCATTAATAATCATTGTGTTCACAGATTTTTTAAAAAAGATTTTTATTAATTTAACAGAGAGCACAAGCAGGGGGAGCTGCAGGCAGAGGGAGAGGGAGAAGCAGGCCCCCCACTAAGCAGGAGGCCAGATGTGGGGCTTGATCCCAAGACTCTGCGATCATGACCTGAGCCCAAGGCAAATACTTAACCAGCTGAGCCACCCAGGCTCCCAAGTTCATAGATTTTATTGTGCAATATATTATGGATTTATCATAATTTATCCTCAAACTCTTAACCAATTGTATAAATACTCCTAAAGACATTAGTACTTTTGTGTTCTTGAGTAAATTTCCCCCAAAGGTTGGTTGATTTCCAGCATGTAGCATATATCCTGGGAATCTCTCTTCACCATGATGCTGGGAATCCTCTTTGCATCTTCCTGGGATTGTAGCCCCTGTTTCTATAAATCATTCACCTCTTTCTTGGTTTATTGCTCTCACTTGATGGAACACATTTTTCCATTAATTACGTGAGCAAGGGTACATGGGAGAAAAACTTTTGAGACCTTGTTTCTGTGAAAGCTGTCTTTTTTTGGTTAAACGAGTTGATACTTTAAAAGTTGCTTGGAAAATGGGCATATAATAACTAAAAGGTGTATGTCTAGTAAATCATTTTACCTTCATCCTTGCCTGATAATTTGAAAAGGCATTGTATTTTAGGTTGTAAAATTTTTTGGCCTCAGAATTTTGGGGGAATTGCTCTATTGTCTTCTAGGTTCTGTTATGAAATTTGAAAAATCTAATGCCTTTCTGCTTTTTTTAATCCTTTGTTTTGAAATCCTGTTTTGAATTTCATGATGACAGGGGTACCGTTTTCCTTCATTCTGCTGGGCACTCAGTGGACCTTTTCAATCTAGATATTTGTAGCTTTCAAGTGTCTTTGTATTGTCTTTGCTGACTTGTCGCCTACGCTCACCCCTACTTCCTGGGTCCCCTCTTTCTGGCTCTCCTGTTGTTTTGCTGCTGAACTCTTTGGTTGTCCAGTTTTCTTCTTCTTTCCTATTTCCGTGTATTTATCATTTTTGTCTGAAGTCTGAGGATATCTGCTACTTTGTCTTCCACCCTTTTGCTGAGTTTTTCATTTCTGCTGTCCTTTTTATACTCCAAGACCACTTTTTCTATGTTTTTTCATAGCATATTGTTTGTTTCATGAATGCAGTAGTGTTTTTTCTCTGATGACATTAATGATGGTTTACTTGAAGTGTTCTTCTCTTAATGGCGTCCTTGTATCTTCCTTATTGCTTCTGTTTATTGATTTGCTTTGGCTTCTGTCATTTATAATAGAAGCTTCCCCCACATGTTTGAACCTGACTCTTCACTCCTACTTAAGAGCTGGATAAAAAGACACTAATTGAGAGTGCTGTGCAAATGGGGATGTGGTGATTATCTGGGCCATTCTTTTGGTAAACACCAGATTGTCGGTATCTTTATTTTTAGTTGGTTTCCTTAGAAAATACTCTTCAAAGCTCCTGCCCAGGGAAGCTAACCACAGATTTCAGCATTCTGTTTGCTCTATGAGTTTTCGCTAATTTTCCTGAACTCAGTATGGAACTTGCACTTGGTTGTGAATGGTGTTCCTCAAGATAGAGTGTAAATGTCCCACGTTTTCCTCAATTGGTGGAGGGGCAGTCATGCAACAGAATGAGAGAGAAGACGATCTGGGTATCTACCTACTTCTTAAGGAGACCTTCAACCCACTTTGACCCACTGCTGTTGCCAATTCCTGAGCCTTCTGGGTTCTGTGAAGCAAAATAAATTGTTCCTTGGTTTTTCTCAGAGTGGGATTCAACTTTTTCAAATCGGAAAAATCAGTCATCACTCCTTCATCTGCTTTCCAGCTTCCTGAATTTTGCTCTCCTATCATTTTTATTGCTCTTATAGGTATACAATTTTAAAAATTTAAAAACTCAAATAAAACTTCATTGGATTTCAAGAAGGAGCTGACGTACATGCATTCGTTTAACCAATAATCTTGGAAATTTTTTGTGGGTGTTTTCAGTTTTGTATAATTATCAGTTTATCTGTTAGATGCCTGAAGGTCTATCATGGTGATTGAGTTTTTGTGTGACACTCTTCCTTCCCTTCTCAGGGATGGGAGAGGGAACGGGATGGGGAGGGGACACATGGAATCAAAAAAGCACAGACGAAAAGCAGTATGATGTAGGGGAAAGAACACAAGCTTATGTGGAAGAGACTTGAGTTTGAATCTTTTGCTGATTTAATAGGAATTATTAATCGACCTGGCATATCACTTTCCTTATTTATAACACAATGAGAATAACACTTACTTCATTGTTGCCTTTTTCAGATTGAGATAAAGTATTACTTAGCACACAGTCTTGGATATGGTGTCAAGGAGAGACCATTTTCCATCTTGAATTAGGGAGGGCATTTGCAGGCAGGGAATGGAGGGAATCCATTTGAGAACATTTTTAGATTTGCCTTATTACACCTGCTTAGTAATACTGACCATAGATAAACCAGTTGGCTAAACTAGAAGGCTTCAGAAAGCCTCCTCTAATGTCCAGAATCTGTAGTTATTATGGTAACCTTATTAAAAAAATGGTTTCAAGAAGAGTAGGATATGCTTTCGAAACTATGATTTAAGGAATTGAAAGTGGGACTTTTTGAGAAAACCTGCATTGTATGGGTGTCTGAGCTGCTGTCAACAGTTACTATAGTCTGTGTCTGTTTTGAACTAAAAATTGAGATACATGTAACAGGACTTCATTGACTTATGCATCCAATCATTGTTAGCCCAGAGAGATTTTTTTCTGTACCCTGGTTAAAAGGAAAGCCTCTGAAATGCACAGCAGTTGAAGACAAGTATAATAATGACATTTGTGAATAGTCCTTGGAAGACTGCAATCCTCTGGATAGGGAGAAAGAATTTAGAGTGGCATAGTCAAGGCCCTAGGTAACAGAAAAGTATTTAATGGAGTTGTTCATGTGGCTGTAATGTTTAGTTAGAAGGGAGGATAAAAGATAAGTTGTTTCCAACTTACCTGTAATCTTGTCTTTACCGGTCTTCTTTCTAAGAAAGTCTAATGTCGCATAAGTGTCAATTTCATGACTACACTATGAACTTCACTGTTCCAGACAAAAACAAAAATAAACCTCATGAATAATGTGAACTCCCCACCCCCACCTCAAAACCTTTTTACTAATGAAAACTATATCCAAAAAACTCTTCTTAGTGCAAAGGGAAGTGTAGCTCTTCCTCAAACAAGGGCTGCTGCCGTGGATTTGGTATCTTATGTGGATTCTCGTTTGGAAAACAAGGAGGGCATTTTTGGATTACTTTAAATCTGGCTTTCCACAGTTCTGTAAGAACTGTGCCTCTATTCTTTGGTTATTAGATAGTGATAGAATGACAGGAGGGAAATTGCAGTAATGGTACAATAGAGAAAATGGAACAAATTAAGTCTCAGGGCATTGATCTTTTTAGAAAAATTATTGATAAAACTGTTCATAATCAGTTGATTCTATAGGACAACATGAAGTGGATTTCAAGAGTTTTCTTAGAGTGTGTGTTAAAATTTCTGCTTTCAGTGAGGCAAAGCTTTGGCATAAAGTGCTCTTGGGGGTTGAAAATTTACTGTCTCTTTTTTAAGTGCATGTTTCCTTTTTAAAGTGGTATCTTTCAATACCTTGTTTTTTTATTTCAAAAACCTGAAATGCTTCTCTGCTGCCCTCAGGGTATCATAAATTTCCTTAGTTTGCCATTCAAAGTTTTTGACCCTCTGACCCCAATTTAATTTACCCCCTTGTCTGGCACTGTTTTCCTACCTAAACCCTTCCTTTCAGCCAAATGGGAATGCGTAGTGTACCCTACAGGCCTTTCAGTTTTGCCTCCATCTCAGCAATTCTCTCCTCCATACTTATCTACTGGTAGCCCTTCTTTAAGATTTGGCTAAAGCCCTTTCCCTCACCAGCCCAGCTCAGGCACATGGTCAGTTCCTCTTCTGCTCTTCCGCGTCCCAGTTGTGTTACTCAGGAACCAGTTAGCATCAACTTCCAGTTCACATTCTACCTACATACATTTTGTTTAATTCTGCCTAGAATGTAAGCTCCTTGAAGGCAGGAGGTTTTATGTTTGTTTCATAGCATTTCTCCTGACATTGAAAGATCCACTTGTGTATTGCTTGCTTGTTTATCTATCTGCCATGTATTTTCTGTTGTCTACTCTCAACTAGAATATAAGTTCCAAAAGGGGTCATGAATGTTACAAAAGTTACAAAGGTCATCTATGGCAGGCAGTTTGGCCCTGGAGCCTATTCTCTCAATCACTAATTGGTGCAGCCTAATGGTGGTTGTCAATGAGTCCATCATTGTCACTTCTAATTTTACTTATTCTGTCAACAGGATATTGACACCGTTGACCACTCATTCCTTGCATGTTTCACCTCTGTTGGCTTCTGTGACATCCTTTTATTTCTATTCTCCTCCCTCCCTCCCGGAGCACTTCTCCCCAGTCCTCTCTAGGTGTTCAGATGTTGATGGTCTCTAGTTTTGTCCGCACCATTTCTCTGTGCTTGTACTATAGTCAGCTTACCAGCCTAGTATTCCTTCACCTCAGTGGTATGACGCATTACTGTGTCAGAATCCATCAGGACATAAGTCAAAACCACTCACTTATTCATAAAGCTTTAAGTTACAAGCACTTGCAAATGATTTACTTTTTTAAATCGACTCACCTCAGAGTTACCATTATAAGGATGTCACATGAACTCATTTGCATTTCAATAGTGTGGGCTTGTTTGTGGGGGGAAAGGAATTTGAGTTAGCTGGAAGTGAATTGCTTATAATTCATAGCTATTTTGTATTTGCTGTAAATATCTGTGAACTGTGGTTATTGATATGTCATTGATAGTTACAGTAATTTTAAGATGTTATTTGTAAACTAGGAATTTATAGTTTGCTATTTATAGTTTGTTTCCTTGATTTTAGCCATGGATACATTTTTAATGATGAAGGGAGGTGAAGAAACCATGCATATGCATCTATCGCTGCATAGCGTAGAAATGAGAATACGGTCTAGTTACAGACTCCAAATCAAAGGCAATGTGATCAGCCAAATGACATGTGCAATATTATGTATATTAACATCATGAATACATATAAATATTAGGTGCTTCACTTTTTAATTATGAGTTATTTTTCTTTATCTTTATTAGTATATGCTTTTATTACTCGTGGAGGTCTGGATTTGATTTTTAAAATAGGGTTTTACATGTGGCGCCTGGGTGGCTCAGTCGTTAAGCGTCTGCCTTCAGCTCAGTGCTTGATCCCATGGTCCTGGGATCAAGCCCTGCCTCTGGCTCCCTGCTCCCTGGAAGCCTGCTTCTTCCTCTCCCACTCCCCCTGCTTGTGTTCCCTCTCTCGCTGGCTGTCTCTCTCTGTCAAGTAAATAAATAAAATCATAAAAAATAAAAAATAAAATAGGGTTTTACATAGTTTTTATGTTAGATTAGTCATCTGTATTTTTTCTCTCAAAAAACGATGCTTTGAGATTATCAAATAGATAATTTTACTAATCATTTACTATTACAATGCTTTTGAAAATATGACCTATAAAAACAGCATTGGGAATGCTTTGCTTTATTTGGTCAACGACCTTTGTTCATATGTGTGTGTTTGGTTTTCACTACGATCTGAGTATACTCCTGGGAGTGTGTCTCCAATGAATGCCATTCATCATCTGTCCTAGCAGAAGAAAAGTTGAAAACCTCTGCTCGAGGCTATATCATATACCCTTGTGTGGTTTACTCTCTCCCATATGTAGGTGACTCCTGAATTTCTGTCATCACCCACAGTCTTTTCTCTGGAGCTGCAGACTCACTTATTAAGCCACCCACTGGGCATCTTTATGTGGGTGTCCTACAGGCTCCCCAGACATGTCATATCTGAAACTGACCTCATTTTCTATCCTAGTCCCCTGACTCAAATGCTCTTTTTCCAGTGTTGTACATTTTTATCAATGATATCATTCACCCAGTCTGTTAAAGACATTAAGGATAATATTCAGTGCCTCCCAGGTCATTAGTCTAGTCCAGTTTTTATCTCCAAAATATCTCCGAAAGTATATCTCTCCTTCCTCACTGCCTTTGTCTTAGTACAACTGCTTTTCATTTCCTATTGGGACCATTTCATAGCCCAGCAATTCTCAAACTTCAGTATGAATCAGAATCATTAAAACATAGATTGTTCGGTTCTAACTCCAGACTTCAGATTCAGTAAGTCTAAGGATAGTCCAAAAAAAAAAAAAAAAAAAAGTGCATTTCTAACCAGTTTGTAGTAATCCTGATGCTGCTAGTTTGGGGATCACTTTTTGAGAACCGCAACGATAGCCTGGTAATTGGCCTTCCTGCCACCAGGCTAGCCACCTTCCTGTTTATCCTCCAAAGGATAATTTTAAAAAAATATATTTTATTTATTTATTTGACAGAGACAGCCAGCAAGAGCAGGAACACAAGCAGGGGAAGTGGGAGAGGAAGAAGCAGGATCCTAGAGGAGGAGCCTGATGTGGGGCTCGATCCCAGAATGCCGGGATCACGCCCTGAGCCGGAGGCAGATGCCCACGGACTGCACCACCCAGGCGCCCCCATCCAAAGGATAATTTTTTAAATGCAAGTTATATTGTCTCTCTCCCTGACTTAAACCCATATACTGTCTTAGCATTACACTTACAATAGACTTCGTTGAACTCTTACCCCTCCACTGTGTGAAACCACGGCACTCTTGTTATTCTTAAACCTGTACAATATATATCTTTTCTTCCACTGAGTTTAAGAACTTTTTCATTGTCCATGTACGTTTATAGATCAGTGTGGCTATTAGAATCTCAACCACCATCCATTTTACAATCCCATTCTCAGGGCTTCCTTCCTCCTTCATTCACACCTTTAAAAGGTTTATCTTCTCCCCCATGTGAGGAAGATTTGTGTGTATCGTTATGTAACAGTGACCCATTGGTAGAAACAAAATTGTGTAGCTGAGCCTGGGTCATTTCTCTTCCATTGTTCTCTCTTGGTATTATCATCTGCTCTAGCCTCTGGCCCTGGGGACGGACAGCTATTATCTATCTTATGTGACATATTAAGTGACCAACAGGTACCCAGCTGGCTCTTATGCTACAGCTGTTTTATATCAGTTTTCAGGAGGAGGAAGCAAGTACTACCTCCTTTTTTTACTCCCAGTGGGCTGCGTCCAACCACACCAAATGCTGTAAGCACCTGGCTGCACCTTGTGAGGAGGTAAAGACAGGCCCTTGCTACTCAGAACGTGGTAAGGGGCCAGTAGAATCCGTATCACTTGGGAGCTCTTTAGAAATGCAGAATTTGCACTCTTCCCTTAACAGAACTGTTGAATTAGAATCTCTATTTCAATGAGATCCTGCGGTGATCAGTGACTGTGTTTGAGAGCACTGGCTTAGGCCTCTAGGAGCCCTGGGTATGCTCACCTTAGCTGTTGCCATTCTCTGTTAATTCATAATGATATGAATTTGTCAGATCTGTGATATCCAGTGTCTTCATCTGTAAAAGGGGGACTGTAATGCCCACCTTGGTAGATGATGATGGTGTATGGAGAATAGCCAGCACAGCACCTTAGATGTGGTGAGTGTTCTATAGTGGTAGCCATTATTAAGTCTGTATCTTGATCTTCTTGGATTTTGACAGCCCTTTGGAAGTCTTCATAAGTAAGTTCCCTCCCTCCCCCACCAATGACTAACCTGTACCAGGGGCGTTGGTACCTGAAAGTTAAATGAGAATGGGATTATAGCTGGTTGGTAAAGAAAGATATGCCTGATTTTCAGTTAAGTGGCATAACTGGGATGGCTTTGGGAAGCATGGAAGTTGCCTGCTTTGCAGATTGAATGGTTGATTTCTAGAAACACCTAGATGTTAATATTTCTAACTCTGTGGTAGGAAAATGCATTTAGAGACACTGATCATCACCGTTAGAAAGGAAATGCAAATCAAAAACAGTGAGATACTACCACCACACATTAGAATAGCTAAAATTAGAAATACATATCGAGTGTTGGTGAGGATGTGAAGAAGCTATAATTCTCTTACATTGCTGGCGAGGATGTAAAATAACGCAGTCATTGTAGAACAGTGCTCGGCAGTTTCTCAAAAAGTTAACAATAAAAAGGAACAAACTCCAGTAGGCAGAACACGAGAAAGGACAAAGTTGAACTAAACAACATCATCATGACCCGGGTGTAATTGACATCTACAGATTATTTCACCCAACAAGAGCAGAATACATGTTTTTCTCAAACTCGCAAGGGAGATTTCCTGAGACCACATTCTGGGCCATAAAACACACCTTAACAAATTCAAAAGAATTGACTCAAATAATGTCTGCTCTGAGATCGCAATGGAATTAAACTAGAAATCAGTAACAGAAAGATAGCAGGAAAATCCCAAAATAAATCTGGAGTTTAAGCAACACGTTTCTAAATAACATGTGGGTCAAAGAAGAAGTTCCAAGAAATTTAAAAATATTTTGAACAAAATGAAAACGAAAACACAGCTTATAAAAAAAACAGCTTATCAAAACTTGTGGTATGTAGTGTAAGCTATGGTTAGAGGGAAATGTATAGTGATGAACGCATATAATAGAAAAGAATAAAGATATGTAGTCAATAATATAAGGCTCTACCTTAGGAAACTAGGAAAAGATGATGATATCTAAAGTAAGCAGAAAAAAAAGAAACATTAAGAATTGGAGTAGCAATCAGTGAAACTGAAAATAGAAAATCAGTAGAGGAAATCAATAAAATCCAAAGCAGCCTCTTTGGAAAGATCAGTAAAATTGATAAGCCTTTAGAGAGGCTAACAAAAAAGAGCAAGGACCTAGATTGCTAATAGCAGAAATGAAAAAAGGGACATTACTACAAATCCTATGGACATTAAAAAGGATAATAAAAGAATTTTATGAGGAACTTTATGCCCACAAATTTGATAACCTAGATGAAACAGAACAATTCTTTGAAATACATAATTTGTCACACCTCACATAAGAAGCAGCAAACTATCTGAATAGACCTACATGTATTTTAAAATTGAATCAATAATTTATAATGTTCCAAAACAGAAACCAGGCCCAAATGGGTTCACGTTTAAGAAAGAAATTATACCATTCCTCTACAATATATTCCAGAGGATGGAAGCAGAGAAAATACCTTTAACTCATTCTGTAAGATCAACATTATTTTACTAACAAAACCATACAATGACATTACAAGAACAGAAAATGACAGACCAGTCTCTCATGAGCATAGATGCAAAAATCTTCAAAAAATATTAACAAATTGAATCCAACAATGTATAAAAGAATTATACAACATAATTGAGATTTATCACAGGTATGCAATGCTGATTCAACAATCAAAAATCAATTAATATAATCTGTCACTTTAATAGGCTAAAAAAAAGAAAAATCACATGATCGTACCATAGATGCAGGGAAGGCTTTGACAAAATCTAACACCCATTCATGATAAAAGTTCTCATAATTTAGGAATAGAGGAGAACTTCATTAACTTGACAAAGAATATACAACCTGCAGTCAACATCATACTTTGAGAAACACAAAGCTTTCCCACAAAGATCAAGTACAAGGCAAGGTTGTCTCCTCTTACCCCTCGTTTTCAATATTATACTGGAATTTCTAGCTAATGCAGTAAGACAGGAAAGGAAATTAACGGTATACAAATTAAAGGGAAAAAATGAAACTGTTGTTTGCAGATGACAAGATTATCTCTGTAGAAAATGTGAAAGAATCAGCAAAACACTACTGAAACTACTAAGTGATTATAACAAGATTGCAGGATATAAGGTTAATACAGAGAAGTCAATTATTTTCCTATATACAAGTAATGAATAAGTGAAATTTAAAATTAAAACTTCAATATAATTTATGTTAGCATCCCCCAAAATGAAATACTTAGGTATAGATCAAAAATATGTAGAAGGTCTAGACGAGTAAAACTACTAAACTCTGATGAATAAAATGAAAGAAGACCTAAATAAATTGAGATGTTTTCTATTCATGGATAGGATGTCTTAATATTGTCAAGATATGAGGTCTTCCCCACCTGATGTATAGATTCAATGCAAAATTAATCAAAATCTCAGAAAGTTATTTTTTTAGTATCAACAAGCTGATTCCAGAGTGTATATGGAGAGACAAAAAACCCACAAGAGCCAACCAGTATTGAAGGAGAAGAGGAAAACTAGAAAACTGAAAGTCCTCAACTTCAAGACTTACTAAAAAAGCTATAGTAATCAAGATAGTGTTATTGGCAGAACAATTGAATGAATCAATGGAAGAGAATAGGGAGTCCAGAAATACAAATAGTCAACTGATGTTTGGCAAAGAAGCAAAGCAACATAATGGAACAAAGACAGTCTTTTCAACAAATGATGCTGAAACAACTGGATGTACACGTGAAAAAAATTAATCCCACACAGACCTTAAATCCATCACTAAAATTAACTCAAAATGGATCATAGCCCTATATGTAATGCAAAACTATAAAACTCTAAGAATATAATATAGGAGAAAATCTAGATGACCTTGGGTATGGTAATGATTTCTTAGCTATAACACCAAAGGCAGGATCCATGAAAGAAATAATAAGATAGACTTTGTTAAAATTAAAAACTTCTCTAAAAACAAAGAAAAAGTCAAGAGAATGAGAGGTCAAGCCACAGATTTGGGGAAATTCTCTGCAAAGGGCACATCTGATAAAAGACTGCCATCCAAAAAATACAAAGAACTCTTAAAACTCAACAATAAGAAAACAAACAACCCAATTAAAAAATGGGCTAAAACCTTGACAGATACCTCATCAAAGAAGATGGCAAATAAGCATATGAAAAGATACTCCACATTATATGTCATCAGGGAAATGCAAATTAAGACGATGAAACACCAGTACATGCCTATTAGAATGACTAAAATCTGGAACACTGACAACAAATTCTGACAAGGTTGTAGAATAATGGGAATTTTCATTAACTGCTGGTGGGAATGAAAAATGGTATAACCACTTTGGAGGACAGTTGAGCAGTTTCTGGCAAGACTAATCATACTTTTACCCTAGGATCCAGAAGTTGTGGTCCTTGTTACTTACTCGAATAAGTTGGAAGTTTCTGTCCACACAAAACCTGCACATGTATATTTATAGCCGCTTTATTTATAATTATCAAAACCTGGAAACAACGAAGATGTCCTTCAGTAGGTGACTATGTAAACCACTGTACATCCAGACAATGGGATATTATTCCGTGCTAAAAAGAAATGAGATACAGTCCATGAAAAGACACGGAGGTGACCTTAACTGCATATTACTAAATCAATGAGGCCAATCTGAAGAGGCTACATACAGTGTGATTTCAATTATATGACATCCTGAGAAATGCACAACTGTGGAGACACTGAAAAGATCAGTGGTTACCAGGGGCCGGAGGGGAGGGAGTGATAAGTAGGCAAAGCAGAGCAGATTTTTAGGGCTGTGAAACTACACTATATGATACTACCGTGGGGTATACACCCCATTATATATTTGTCCAAACTCCGAAAGTACTACACTAGGAGTGAACTCTAATTTAAACTATGGACTTTGGGTGAAAATGTTATGCCATTGTGGGTTCATCCATTGTAACAAATGTACCACTCTGGCGCGGTATTTTGATAGTGGGGGAGAATTTTATGGGATGTAGGTGTTGTCTGTGAAATCTCTGTACCTCATATTCAATTTTGCTGTGAACCTGAAACTGCTCTAAAATATAAAGCCAATTTTTAAAAAATATATCATGCACAGCTTAGCACATAGAATACATATATTTTCTATTGGATACATCACTTCTTGGCTAGCTCTCGCTCTCACTGCAGTAGAATGTCAAAATAGAATACAAGGAAGGAGAGACAGTTGTGACCTAGCAAGAATTATGGATCTAGAATTCCACCAAAAGGAGCCAATTCAAAACAAGAGGAAGAATGCGTATTTTTACATAAATTACTCTCTACTTAATGATCATGGCACTGAAGATGCTGACAGCTGCCAATTGCTTTGTGAAGGCCATGTTGCGACCTTCTACTCTCCGCCATTCTTTGGGGATTTTATTTGGCCATGAAACCTCACTAAGGAGCTTCTCTTTTAAACACAGTATTCCTCCATCAGCCAAGTATGGTGGGCGACACACTGTGACTCTGATTCCTGGGGATGGCATTGGACCTGAACTTATGCTGCATGTCAAGACTGTGTTCAGACATGCATGTGTGCCTGTGGACTTTGAGGAGGTGATGGTTAACTCCACTTCCAGTGAAGAGGACATTCACAATGCCATCATGGCAGTCCGTCGAAACTGCGTAGCTTTGAAGGGCAACATTGAAACCGACCACAACCTGCCACCATCTCACAAATCCTGTAACAACAGGTTTCGCGTCACTCTAGATCTCTATGCCAACGTCATCCATTTTAAAAGTCTGCCAGGTGTGGAGACCCGGCACAAGAACATAGACATCTTAGTCGTTCGGGAAAACACAGAGGGTGAATACAGCAACCTGGAGCACGAGAGTGTTAAAGGAGTGATTGAGAGCCTCAAAATCATTACCAAGGCCAAGTCTTTGCGCATCGCTGAATACGCCTTCCAGCTGGCCCAAGTGATGGGGCGCAAGAAAGTGACAGCTGTACATAAGGCCAACATCATGAAACTGGGAGATGGTCTCTTCCTCCAGTGTTGCAGGGAAGTGGCCTCCCACTATCCTCAGCTCACCTTTGAGGGCATGATTGTGGATAACACCACCATGCAGCTGGTATCCCGGCCCCAGCAGTTTGATGTGATGGTGATGCCCAATCTTTATGGAAACATCGTCAACAATGTCTGCACAGGGTTGGTTGGGGGAGCGGGCCTTGTGCCTGGTGCAAACTATGGCCCTACATATGCAGTGTTTGAAACAGCTTCAAAGCAGTCAGGCAGAAATTTAGCCAATAAGAATATGGCCAACCCTATTGCCATGCTGCTGGCAAGCTGTATTATGCTGGATTACCTCAAGCTCCACTCCTATGCCACCTGCATTCGCACTGCAGTCTTGGCATCCATGGAGAACAAAGGTGTCCATACTCCAGACATTGGAGGCCAGAGTACCACATTGGACATCGTTCAAAATATAATAAGCCACATCAGTACTGTCAATTAAATGGTCAGTGCCTCAGAGGCTGAGCTATCCCCCAAGTCTCTCCCACCTTTACCTTCCTCTTCTCACTTAGAAACTCCAGCCAGCTCGGTTGATGTGGACTCGGGAATAAACTAGCTCCTGCTCCAACTCAGAAGAGACAAGAGAAGTAAATCAAATCTGATTTTTTCTATTAAATTAAAGCATCGTGAATGCCATAAACATTGCTTGCTTAAATTAGCCAAATCTATTGTGTTGTTTATGTATTGAGGAATTCTTCTCTATTTTAATCCACAGTTCACACTTCTCTATGGTATGATACACTGAATAAATCAGAGCTGTTTGTAGAGTCCTGGGGCTTTCTCAGAACATGGAACACTGATTTTTTCTTTATCTGGGTCATTAAAATTCAGCAAATCAGCCCGCAGAGAAATCTGGCTTCTCTCTAGAGGTTGTTAATGAGTTAATTAGTGCAATAAAATTTGCCTACAAAATATACATTGTAACATTAATAATAAATAAGGTACCATAAAGCTGAGGTGATACAGAATGCTTCCATTCCCTCCTACATATCTCATCTTTTTCCATGGTTGTGTTTATGTTCTGAAGGAATTTTCGCTGGTATAATTTTTCACATGGGGACATCCCTGAGCACTGCAGCTCTCCTGCATTCTTGAATTCCTTCCAGTTGGACTCAAGAGTCTAGAGTTCAAATCCCCAGTTAACAGGTCTGCAGGGCCCACGTTTCTTTGCTGTACAAATGTAACGATGGACTGTAAACTCCATGTTCACTGCTTCATGGTCTGTGATAGTTTACTTTCTTTTAATCTCTTTTTTAAGGAAAGTGTGTACATAAGAAAATGAAAAGCGCTGAACTAATTTAAATGTTTACTGTCATTTACTGTCATTTTATTACAATATATTTTATTTACAGTATTTTTCAGGTCATAGTTGGGAAATACACAAACATGATAATTTTATTAGAGCTCAGACATTGTTATTACCCAAGTTGGAAACAAAAACAATGATTTTAAGACAACTTTCAGTGGTTTCATCTGCAGGAATGGCCTGCAGATAAAAGTGAGATTGAGAAAAACAGTGAATCCTTAATGTATTTTGGTAACTTTTGTGTCTCAGCTTTAATGTTCGGGTCCTGCTGTGGTTCATGAACCACAAGTTAAAGACAGTGGACTTGTACGCTTGAAAAATTGCTTTCGGTTTCCGGAAGTCTCAGCCTTCTCATGGTACCTTATCATTTTATGCTCATTATGTATCAAGTCAGGGCCAGAGTTTGGAAAACCAAAAGCTAGTTTGAGGGGATTTAGTTTGAGGACTTCTACCCAACTAGAAGTCTCTAAGAACAAGGCTAGAAGGAAGAAGTTAGTTATAAAATACTCGTGGTATTCTTTTAGTGGACATTGGACATGTCGTTGACCAGGGCTGTCACTGGCACACATGGTGCCTTGCTCTGGGCAGATAGATCTAAGACCTGCACTAGAGGCATGGTTTGATGGGTGGAGCAAGGGGTGGATTTTGGCTTGAAGTCCTCCCACCTCCACTGCCGCACAACCCCATCCTACCTTAACACACACTACCCGCTCTGTACCTCTCTCTCCCATGACTGGGGGAATTTGTATATGGCGCAGCCAGCCCCATATAGGCAGTAACCTGGCCACTGGCTTCTGTTTGACAGTGAGTGTTTATGCCGATGTATGTAATGTATGTAGCTCAAATGTACATTTCATTTTCCCCTCTCTGATTAAAGGTGGTTGTCTCCAGAGTCTTCCCACAGTTCTTTGTCCAGAGCTATGATGGCATGTGTTACTCTATAGTGGAATTTTCCATTTATCAGTGTTAGATTTGTCCCACTTACCTATGAGTAGTTTTTAAAAAGTTTTTTTAAAGATTTTATTTATTCATTTGTCAGAGGGAGAGAGAGGAGAGAGAGCGCGTGCACAAGCAGTGGGAATGGCAAGCAGTGGGAGAAGCAGGTAGAGGGAGAAGCGGGCTTCCCACTGAGCAAGGAGCCTGATGTGGGACTCAATCCCAGAACCCTGGGATCATGACCTGGGCCGAAGGCAGATGCTTAACTGACTGAGCCACCCAGCATCCCAACTATGAGCATTTCTAGGGCAAGTGCCATGTAATCTATTCCCTTGTCCTTTGTGGCCCCTAACGTAGTGTCTGATACAAGCAAAATAAACAATATTTGTTTATCGAATCACCCCAAAAAAATGAATGACCTGGCATGTACTGCATCATATTTCTTAAAGTGAGAGATAATCATTATACCTACCTCATAGGGTCATTGGGAAGACTCAGTGAGAACATACAACGCTGATAGCACTGTACCTGTCACATTTGATAAGTGCTTGCTGTGTTTAGAGATTATTCATTATTATCCCTTTTATACCATTCTAAAAGATAATTCTGAGGTGTATTGGGCAAATTATATTAATTATTGTCATTGGACCTTACTGGATACGTTGCTTAATTTATATTATGCATTTGTAACTCACACTCAGCAAGGGGACCAAATCATACCTGCTTATTCATCAAGTCCCCTTATTTCTTTCCTTTTTTATTTCTTGATTCCCGTTACCTCTCTTCTTACTCTCTGACCCCTCCTTTCTCATTAGACATTTTCGTTATTGGTAACTTAACACTTTCTGTTATTTCTAATTTGTGTCCTTCCTATGGTGTTTAGCTCCTTTAAATCTATTTTCTACAATGCCCTCAGTAAGATCTTTCTAAAAGGAAAATAGGTTCATGTCACTTTCCTACTTATGGCCTCTCATTCAGCAGCTTCCCTTTGGCCTTAAGAGAAGGTCAGCTGAGCATAGCGTGGGAGACCTCCCGTGTCCTGAGATCTGCTTCCTCCTCCAGGTTCACAATTGCCGTCCCTTCTCTTCACCCTAGTAACAGCAGAGTGTGGCACTCCAAGGGAGTGCAGACAGAGTTCATGGTTAAACAGCTATAGATCCTTTCTAGGTCAGACCTTTGCAAGTGGCCTCGGTTCCTCTCCCCTTCAGGAGATGATCTTTTCATCTTAGAAGACTACACACTTAATCATTAACCACCTTTGGGAAGTTTCCTTGACTCTTTTTTCCACTCTCTGTTGGGATTGAGGGGAATAGCTCTCCCAGTTCTCCCAGAGCTTGCTGTATATCCTACCTAGTGTGCCTCTCTCTGGTTAGCATCACATGCTTTCCTTCCCATCAACCTTCCTGTCCAATGCGTTCCTTGGCTACAGGAATAATGGGTCGTTCATCACTATAACCTCAGAACCTGGGGCAGGGACAGCTCTTACTTTATGTGCACTCTCAATGGAAGGAAGATAGCAAGAAAGGTAAAAAGATGGGGGAAAAAAAAAAGAATGGTCTGAATTCATAAGCAGGAGTAGAGAACTAGAAGAATGACTCTATTGCAAAATACTCCTGTCTGGCTTCCGTCTATGAACTTTGTCTACAAGACTACTCCTCCCTAAAGAACCACCAAACAGGTGGTTGGCAGGCTGCCTCTGTTTCTTGAGATTTCTGTATATTTATTGGCTAATTTTACCTCAGGCTTTATCAGTTTACTCTGCATCATTTAAAGTCCTGATATTGTAAAGAACAGTAGGTACAGATTGTCTGATTTTTCTCTAAATTAACTCCTCCTCATTATGGCTCGATTTTAGTTAATGGCCTTACCAGCAGTTCAGGTGGCATAGCTGCCATTCATCTCAGCTGTTCCACGTAGGAGCTCGGCAACACTGCACAAGTTGCTTAAACTCTCTGATCTCCAGTTTGCTCGTCTGTAAAATAAAAGAGTAGATACTTTCCTTCATAGATCGTCAGAAAAATTAAGGTTGCTTTAGTTGTTTATAGCTGCATAAGAAATCACTTCAAAACTTAGTGGCTTAAAACAAGTAATTATTTGTCATGAGTCTGTAGTGTGACCAGATAATACTTCTCTCATCAGTATACTTTCTTGAGGACTATTAAAAAGGTGGTCTAATCTCAAATTCTGATATCAGTGAAGGTCAATAGAAAGTTGGGCAACTAGACTACATCACTCCATAATTATCTGCCCCCACCACCATCTACATACATAGACATTTATAGAAGGATGCTTTAACATTCTGACTTCAGCTTTCCTCAAGGTCTCTGGGATGCAAAATCTTGTGAGGGGACAGTTCTGAATTTGGGGGAAAACAGTCTGCTTAAAAGGTCAACAGAGAAGATTCCTCTCAGAACTGAGGACCAGGAGAACTTGATTTTCACCATGAATTTGGGTCCTTCTACCAGGTTATGTGAGGTATGAGAGATTCCCCATTATCTTGGCTACTAGGAAGCACCAAAAAAAGCCATGAGAATTGTTTGTCTATGAATTATTTCTTCTCATTCTGTTACTTAATTTAATTTTTTACTGTATTCCATTTTCTTATATTTTATTTTACCATAAGCTGCCTAAAACACAAAGAAACAGAAAGAGGAAAAACTGGGTTCTTCACCCTCACATTTTTTCCTTCATTCCTCCATTTTAATATTGACATCAGATCAATCTCCTTAAAGCAATGTTTAGATTGCCAGTAGTCCGTTCCATCCCCCTCACATGTTCAATTCGAAATGTGTTCAAGGGCCTCCAAAATTTTAGCCCATGCTGTCTTCGACTCCTAGAGGTTTTGATTTTCCTAGTTAGTCCATTCGTTCTAGTCAATGTATATTCTTCACTTTCCTAGATACTTCCTTTTCCTCCCACATGGTGCTATTTCTCTCATTAAGGACATTCCCAGTTTATTCTCTGCCTATTATAAGTCTACCCAAATTATTCAAAGTTCAAATAGCAACTCCTTTTGAAAAGGTTTCTCATTATCTCTATCCTGCTGTACTCCCTTTATTCTTTCTGAATGCACACAAACATTTTATTGGACTTTTGAACTCGTTCATTTCACATTTTGTCTTGTATTAATTGTTCATCTACTTGACTTGAGTCTTAATAAATTGTTTGCTTCTTGAAGGTAGGGGACATATTTCGCCAGTGTTCTGGATCTTGAATGACTCGGCATGCTGCCCCGCATATAGTAGGTATTCACTAAACATATACCAAGTTGGAGTGAAGGTCATGATTATAGCTAGTATAATTTTTTGTGTTTCTGTATAATGTGCCAGGCATTATTCTACATGCTTTGTATGAATTTAATTCTCATGTCAACCCAATTAGATGATGATGATTAGATTTTATAGAAGAGAACACCGAGGCACAGAGAGGTTAAGAATTTTGTCTGAGGTCACACAACTACCAGAAGGTGAAGTTTGAGTTCTATTCTGCCCGTGTATATCTAGAACCCAAGTGTTTAAGTGGTCATGAGGATTTGTACGGTGTGAATTTTTCATATCTTATGTGGAAGTGGATTAGGTTTTGCAAAAGATCAATGGTTTCCTTGTGAAAATAATCCTGTAGGTTTACAGACTTAAAGAAATTTTTATAGAGCTCACTCATTTTGCATATTAGCCCAGGATGAGAAAGGCAGAATATCCAGGTAAATGAGACCATCTGGTACCTGAACCACGTGTCAAGTGTTGAAGAGAGGTGGCATTTCAAAAATTGATAAATACTCGGGACGCCTGGGTGGCACAGCGGTTAAGCGCCTGCCTTCGGCTCAGGGCGTGATCCCGGCGTTCTGGGATCGAGCCCCACATCAGGCTCCTCCGCTGGGAGCCTGCTTCTTCCTCTCCCACTCCCCCTGCTTGTGCTCCCTCTCTCGCTGGCTGTCTCTATCTCTGTCAAATAAATAAAATAAAATCTTTAAAAAAAATTGATAAATACTCAACTTCTTTGTGGTAACGACAGATGGGGACAAAAACTTCGAAGATAAATGATATGCTGTTGAAACAAGTATATCTAAAATAATGATATTGTGGAAGTGGAAACAAACAAACAAAAAAAGTGGAAACAAACAAAAAAGAATGCTATATTGTGCAAAGAGGAGGAGAATTTTGAAGAAATTTACCCAGTTCTGGACCATTACAGAGGTTGGAAAAAAAAAAAGTATTACCATAGGTTCAGTTGGGAATATGAAACATATCTGCAGGAAGCTGATTACAGAACTAGACATTTTTTAGAGGAAGGCGCTTGGTCCTTGGAGTTTCCCTGATAATTTGAATAACATAGGAGCTTGGTGTGGTAGCGTGTTCTTTATATCAAAATGAATTTGCTGGCACTGATATGGGAAGCTACATATACTGCATTTGTGATTGCTTCGAGAAACAACAACAACAAAAGTAAGTCGATATATTTAAAATGGAAAAAAAATGGCTCTTTACAAAAGCAATTGAAAAAATTGGAATGTCTGGTGACCAATGTTGCAAATGCTTAAAACCAACATAGCCTGAGTGTAAAAGCAGTATCTACAGAGGAAGACTCTAGACTGAGCTCTAATCCGCTTCCACATCTGGTTTGCTACCCTTAGTGCCAAATCTACTTCATGCAAAATAGATGTAAATGAATGAATGTTGCCACAAAAGAGAGAGAATATCATGTATGTCCAAATACAAGGCACTTTTCCTCTTTTCTATCCCTCAGGGAAAAAAAAAATTGCCTTAAATTCAAGTCCTTATAAATGTTCTCATATTACCAGGTATTCTCAGTTCTTTTGAACAATAAGAAGCTATTTGGAGGGGTGGGGGGAAGGCACGAGATTTGCTAGTTTAGGATTTTTGTAGAATTTATCTGGAGAATAATGTTGAAACGGGCAAAAAAAAAAAAAAAAAATCCCTCAACAAAGAATTAGTCATTATTCTTGGGAGTGTGTTCTCACAATTGCAAGTATTGAATTGTTATGTATATGCCTTTTAAAAATCACTTAATAACACAGTTCAGTTTTTGGTCACCATGTAGGGATCACAAATATTTACCAGTAAGACAAATGGGAAAACAAGAAGTCCTAACATTATACGATTGGATTCTTGTGACTTCACTTGAAATTTCCAAAGAAAGCATCAAACGTAGATTCAAAAAGTACTTTATCTCCAACAACTTAGACAGATGGGATGATGATAGGTTTGGAAACTTTTAGAGAACTTGAAAAACGACTCTATACTGGGGAAGCCCTTGAAGTCAAGATGCATGGGAAGAGATTAAATGAAAGTACTTCATATCATGGTAAAAGAAAGGCTAATATTTCTAAATTGATCTATTTTATGTAACCTGTTAAGTAATATGTTTAATACAACTATGCATAATAACTGAATCCATCAAACAATTTACATAGATGTCTATTTAATATGGTCCTCGAAGTTATTCAACTTTGCCCGGAATATTTTTCCTTCTTTTTTTTTTTTTTTTTGATCTTTTAATTGGTAAAAGGGGAATCATTCTCCTTATTTTTGGGGTTGCTTCCTATTCAGGCATTTACCTTATCTCTTAAATGGAACATTCTGTGGAAAATAAAAGAGATTTTGAAGGTATTGTGCAGAAATCTAATAGCAAAGGAAGAAGTAGAGATTTCTGAACGTACAGGTGGTACTGTGGAAAGAAATGCAAAGGAATTTCAAATGAAGTTACATTGGACCATTTAAGGCTGTGGCTAGAGCACACCTAAGATACTTCATATAGTTTTGATCTTTCAACATGATAAAAAATGTAATTTCTGTGAAAAGCTATGATGCCCAAAATCAACTTTATGCCAGGCATCAGAATAAGATGTTAGAAAGCCTGATTTGTGAAGAACTCATTTTCTCCAGGGTAAGAAAAGTCTGTGGGATTGATCCTATTCACGGTATCCACGCTGTGATGGAATTAGGTTATTTTGATCCCAATTTTATTCTTGCCGGCAGCGAGATCCTTGTTTACCTAGTAACTTCATTCATTTGTTCTTTCTCTTATTCCCTTCTTTCACAGTGTCGTTTGTCCTCCGCTGACTTCTTGCTTTGAGCCGGGTGCCGTGCAAGCCTCTAAGGCTGCAGCTTTGAGAGTCCATGTCCTTTCTCTTGAGGCCTGAGAATCCATAATCATCGGGCAATTAAAATGGAGCGTGCTGAGTATTGCAGTAGTGACATAAGCAGAGTGCTATGAGAACACACAAGAGGGGACAATCAGAAAGCTCCCCAGAGTAAGTTGTGCCTCCATGAGTGAGTTGGGGAGGGGGGACAAGAGAGGAGGAGGATGGCATATGGGCACAGAGACACAGCTTCTAGAGCTGCCATCATTAGCAATCACCTGATATTTAAAGCTTTTACTTTTCCCTCATCATTATTTTTTAAGATTTTATTTATTTATTTGACAGAGAGAGAGTACAAGCAGGGGCAGGCAGAAGGAGAAGCAGGCTCCCCGCAGAGCAGGGAACTCGATGGGGCAGTCAATGCCAAGACCGGGGATCATGACCTGAGCCGAAGGCAGATGCTTAACCGACTGAGCCACCCAGGCACCCTCCCCCATCATTTCTTATTTTGTATACAATTATTGTTGAATTCATTTTACCTACAAAAACTTGCCCTGATTATCTGTAAGGTGGGATTTTCTGCATTTAAGGTGCACATCTGATTTTTCTATGAAGTGATTTTTTTTGGAAGGATAAACCCTTTACATAGATTAATTAACCTGATTAGATCCCTCATCATAGTTGGCTGTAAGTCTTGTGATTAGGAAGGTTTTTTATTAAGCTACTTTGCAGCCGTTACTGCCTCTTCAGAGCCTTTCTCTTGTTTGTGTTTCTGTCAGTCACTCGGTGAGCATGTTTCATCATTTTGTTCTTTCTGGCACACGTCTTGTTTCCTCCATCTCCTCTCAGATGTCTCCTTGATAGTGAAGTCGATCTCTAGAAACAGATCATCTTCTCTTCTGTGGTCCGGAGTTCCAGAGTGAGCCCCCTGCTCTGATACAATCTTGATCTCCTACTTCCTCTGGAAAGGGGCTTGACGATCGTTCGAGATCTTATCTATGACCTTGTCTGTCAGCCCTCATTCTCCTGCCGTTGGCACTGCATACTGCCCTGATTGCCTCAGCCTCTGCCTGGGGTCTCTCATGGTTCTAGTCACCCCTTGTCTGCGGTGGTAGCAGGACACATGCCAGCCACACTTGCCTGTGGCCAAAACATTCACCCAGCTGCTGGATTCAAGTCAGTAAGCACACTGCAGCGACAGCTGCTTTCCTGATGAGAATGACCCTGTCGCTCACCCACCTGATACTTTCATCATCCTCTTCCAAGAAGCCACCTTTCTGCAAAAAGAGTTGTCAACCTCTCCCCATCTTCTCCTATGAGACTCTCTGGTGTCTCTTTAGAGCACTCAAGAAATGGGCAGCTAAGAGTATTAGCATTACTTGACCATGGTTATTGTTCTCATCCAGATGGACAGATGCTTTTTATAGTCTCTGGCTGAATTTCATCTGAAAAGAGCTTAAAATGCACAGGAGGAGGAAAGTACTTCTCTCCTAGGATCCCCACTGAGCTGATAACAGTCTATGGGAAGTCATCTATTTAAACAGAAATAAACACGCCTTGGGACGCCAGGAGCCTATTTTCAGCTTTATTAAGCTATTTTCAGCTTTATTAAGAAATCTGTGTTTAATTTTTCCAAACATCTCAATTCCTGTTCATTTAGCTTTTCACTGTGTGTGGATCCATTAGAACACTTGATGAGAATGCAGACGTTGCATTCTGCTCCTCACAGAAATGCAGTGCGTTTGGAGAAGAGGAAAGAATCTGGAAGACTTCCAAGGGCCTTGTCAGAAACTTGTACTTAACTGGCTTTTTGTGGGGACAAGTATTCTTGGTCAGATGTTGCCTGAATCCTGGGAAATTTCCCTTTTGGATATTTTTTCCTGTTAAAAAAACTCCTTGGACCCATATAGATTCGTCAGACACTCGTCTAGGCCATGGTCAGCTGTGTGTGTGTGTGTGTGTCTGTGCATAGAGTCAAATACTAAATACTTTAGGCTTTGTGGGCCATCTGGTCTCTGAGGCGGCTCTTGAGTTCTGCCATTTTAAAGCAATAGGAGGGGCGCCTGGGTGGCACAGCGGTTAAAGCGTCTGCCTTCGGCTCAGGGCGTGATCCCAGCGTTGTGGGATCGAGCCCCACATCAGGCTCCTCCACTATGAGCCTGCTTCTTCCTCTCCCGCTCCCCCTGCTTGTGTTCCCTCTCTAGCTGGCTGTCTCTATCTCTGTCGAATAAATAAATAAAATCTTAAAAAAAATAAATAAATAAATAAAGCAATAGGAGCCATAGACAATAAACATGGATGTGTTCCAAGAAGATGTTATTTATGGACACTGACTGTAATTTAAATTCGACATAATTTTCACATGTCCTGTAATTCTGACTTTTTCCAACCATGAAAAAATGTAAAAGCCATTCTTTGCTCACGTGCCCTAAGAAAACAAGCCTGTGGGCTGTAATTTGTGCACCTTTGCTGTAGGCAAAGGGACTCAAGCAATGAAAAAGACAGAAGCCCAGTTCTCACGTGAGTTTTGTTTTCCAAGGGGGAAGACAGACCATGAACATGCAAACACACGAACAATGAATATTATGTCAAGTTCTAAGAGCTAGGAAGAAAGGAAAACAAAACAATAGTAGATATTGTGACTGAAAGCAACTAGTGGTAGAAAAACTGTGGGTGGGTGTTGCTTTAGGTGAAAGGAGAAGTTTCTCTGACTTGGCATCTGAGTTGGCCTCTGAATAGTGCCAGGAAGACATGTGAACATCTTGTGCAAGTAGAAGGAATGATGGATGCAGGGCCCTGAGTGAGGATGAGCTTGAGGTGTTTGAAGATGACTGGCCTAGTTGGAGAGGACATTGCAGAGAGGTGGGAAGGCCATGCCAGGAGAAGGATACAGTGACAAGTCCATGTAGGACTCTGGGCCAGATGAAGGGCTTTGGGATTTATTCAGGTTTCAGTGCTAGGATAGGGAGATTTAAAGCTGGGGAGGGATGGAAAATGGTTTAGGACTTTGGATAGGTCACTTTGGCTGCAGAGTGAATGAGGGACAATGGTGAGGGGACAAGAGTGGAGGCCAGGAGGGCAGTCAGGAGGCTAGTCCAGAAGAGAGGCTTTTCCATTTACTTCTAACACTTGATGTGTGAATCTGATAGAGACCAAGGAGAGGGTGAGAAGTAGTGATATAATAGACAGCTTGGCTTGGACTAATTTGCATCAATAGCACCACAAAGAAGTGAAGTACATATTATTTATTTTACCTTAGTAATGCTTACAATGGCGGCTAACTATTTTGGGGGTACTTGCTAGCTGTGGCATTATTTTATTTAATTCTCACAGTTCTGTGAGGAAGGTGTCTTAGTATTGGAATACTAATAAGGTCTGCAATAGGCCGAAAGGTCTTAGAACTGGCAGGTGGCAGAGGGGGTCTAGGACCCATGTTTGTCCAGGTCTTAAGCATGTGACTTTTTCACTTATGTTTCAGTTATCTAGTATTATACATCGAGCCAACCCAAAGTGTTCTGGCTTTAAGCAAAGATTCCTTATTTTTTATGATTTGAGGGTCGTCTGGGCTCAGTGGTGATTCTGAGCGGTATTGGCTGAGATCATGCATGAGGCTATGATCAGATTGGAGCTCATCAGAGTCTGGAATACCCAAGATAACCTCATTCCCATGGCTGGCAATTGGTGCTAATTGGCTGGCATGTCTCCGTTCTCCCTTATGTGATATCTCCTCTATCATCAGGCTAGACAGGCTTTCTTACCGCATGGTGGTTGGGTTCCAAGAGGAAGCATTCCAGAAAGACAAGCTCCAACATGCAAGTAAGTGCTTATCAAGCTCTGCTTATATTACGTTTGATGTCATTAGCTCAGCCAGAGCAAGTTTTAGAGCCAAGCCCAAAGTTGAAGTGGAAAGAGATTCTGTATGGGAGGTGGGTTTATTAGGATCTGCTAGTACCGATGACATTGTTATCCTAGCTTCTGCCTTTATACAGAAATGTATCGAACTATTTCCTTTTTTGTGGTATATCAGCACTCTTCTCAACAATGATAAGCTAGGGCATCCGGTCTGTATTGATTCACGTGTTGACTGGACATCATCAGTTGCATTCCTGGTGTGAGTGGAACACTGTGTTGGGAACTGTGGAAAAGGAAGAGCTAGATAAGATATGGGTTCTTCCCTCAAGGTGCTTCAGGTCTAGAAGAAAATATTACGCTTTCAGATGAGTACCTGAAAAAGCACAGATGTATGTTTGTGGATAGAAAATATACCCTAAGATATATTTCAAATTCCTCTTCTTGAAGGCCTGGATAAATTTCAGAAAGATGTTCTTCCTATAAAATGGATACTGTTCTCTGGCTTACTATAATTTTCTATATTATGGAGGAAATTGAAGCATTTGTTCTTCCAGAAAATTAGAGGGCATTGTGAAAAGTCAGTGTTTCTCAAAGATGAACTTACGTCCAGGTCAATTCAGTGTTTGAAGAAGGAGAATTTCATCTGCCACCATGACCTCCAGCTTTGTTTGATCTCTGACTGGTTTAGGTCACTAAACAGTATTGATTTTTTTTTTCCAGTGAAACCTTCCAGGAGTCCGCTTTCTATAAAAAACAACATAAAATAGCCACTGGCATGAAAAGTCCCAGTCTACTCACGGTGTGTATAACAGATGTCTGAGCAACAAAAACTTGCACATAATAGATGCTCGTTTAATGTTAATGTTGCAGCTAGGACCCTACTGTTCATTGTTATGATATAGGTGTTTGGCATTCTAATGACATTAAGAAACAAAGCTACAATACCATTCAGCATGTACTGATATTTGAGACACTGTTTAAATGCCTTCTATGTATCATTTCCTTTTATCTTTGTACGTGTTCGTGATTGTAGGTACCGTAATTATCTTCATTTTCTAGATAGGAGCATTTTAGACAAAAGGGTTAAGTAACGTGTCCAAGGGACAGAGCCAAGGCTTGAATCCTGGTCCTTTGGTTCCCAAGTCCATTCCCTTTACCTCCGTGTAACACTGAGGTAACAAAGGAGAGGGCATTGGAATAGCCTCCAGGAGAGTTGAGATTTAGTCCTTAAGACTGAACTCACTAGCTGTGTGATCTTGGACAAACCCACTTCCCTTGCCTGAAAAAAAAAAAAAATTTACCTCTTTTCTGCAAAGCACAGACATCTGCAGCCCATATTTCTGTGCTAATTTAGAGCCTCCATTTTCTTTACAGCTTACGTCGTGTATCCTGTGCTCCTGATCTCCTGTATGCTGTTCTGCTCTTTCTTTCTTTTTTCTTTAATTAGCATTTACCCCCCTCTGTTATTCTAAACCATCTACTCAGTCATTCTCTATGGTCTGTCTCCCCTGCTCTAGGATACAAATGCCAGTGGGGGCAGGGATCTTCGTTTATTTTGCGTAGAGATACATCCCAAGTGACCTTAAAACTTCCGGGCACATAGGAAGCCCCAAGAAATATATGGTGTACTTATTTCCTTATGGAATATTGTTGTGGAAGATAGGAGGAGGCATTCCACAATGAGGAGTACGGTGTAGGAAAGGACAGTAAGACTTTGGGTATCTTGGTCTTTTAGGTGGTTTCTCTTATGTGAAGAAGCAATGAGGGAAGACGACCGGATTGTGGGTAGGTTACAGTATGGAGAGGGTCTTCAGTGTCACACACAACTCAGATTTAATTTTTTGCTGATAGCCAGTTTGATCACCAAGACTTGCTAGGACACCAAAATTCCAGGGGCGTGATGGTTGGTGCCAAGAGACAACCCTTGACGCTTAATACTGCATTTGGAAGTAACATTTAACTTTCTGCACAAATGTATGGTCAATCTTTTCTGGGAAATGACAACAGCCGTCAAGAAAATAAGAAATGATGTTGTTATACTCTGAGCTCAGTGAGAAAAATGTGCAGATGCAGATGTGTTATTCCTTATTTATGGTAATTGAATTTTAAATTTAATTTAGCAGGAAAAATCTGCTATTTAAAGGATTGTTACACTGTAAAAGACTTGAGAAGCACATAGATTCTAGGGGTACTTAGAGAATCATTTGATGCCTGATGGGTGGCAAGCATAAATGCATCCAAATTAATCATAATTGCCATTCTAGCACATAAAACGCAGCAATGTGTTTAGCAAAAGGACATTTCCAAAAGATATGAAAAGAACATGATAAATATCAGGGCCAAAGACTTATGTTACAAAGCCATGTGATGAACAGAAGCTACCAAACTGTATACACTGCATAGTCTAGGGGATATAGATTTTGGGTATATATTACATTTATTATAAATATTTCATAAACCTTTTAAGAAAATAGCTGCATATTCTATTTTGAGCATTTACAATAGTCTTCTTAGCCTTTTACGCACTTTTGGACATTTCAGCTTTCAAATTTTCATAATTCTAACTAATGTAATAAATTTCTTAGTGCCCCTTCTGTTTTCCATATTAAGAATTGTTCTCTGGAGAGACCGTACTCACAGTGGAATTACTGGGTCAAAGGATATGAATTACTTTTTCATCAGTCTGTCGGCTAACGTGACTAGTGAAAATTGGTCTTTGTTAACATTTCCTTTTTTATTGTTTTTAATTGCTCATGAGGTTGAGATTATGTTTATTCGCCAGTTGTTTCCTCTTCTCTGAAAAGCCTGCTTAGGCCCTTGGACCTTTTGTCTGTTGGAGCCTAGTGTTTTTCATTTGGACCTCACACTCAGAATTCTGCATATGCAAAAGCCAAGTCTTTCAGTCAAGCTAAATTGTGACGCTACTGGAACAATTAATCAATTCATTGGAACAGCTGGTCAATCTTCTGACGTGATGGGTCATTTCATTCGTACCAGTGGGTCAATTTAGTGAAACATCTGGTGGAATAAAGGTGCACCCAATAAATCATGTTAGGAAGTAGAGCTGAAAATCAAAGCATAAACTAGTTCATAACTTGCCATGAGTTCACAGGCACCTCCTTTTTGATTCTTTCCAAAGTATAATGACGATGGAAAGTTCAGGAAACGTGGTGTTTCTCCACGTACACTAGGACCCTCTGCACTAATTGCAGTATGTCAGTGCTTTTATCTTCTTTCTAGTGGAATGTTCCGAGAACAATCTTCCCCTTGAAATTAACAGCCTGGATTCTCTCCTTTCAGTGACCCTTTGCCAGATGAAAACTCTCATCGACTTAATTTAATAAATGAGGAAGCTCGTTCCCTCATTTTTCATAGATTGTCCTCTGCAATTGGATTCATGCCAGATCTAGAGATAAGGAGATTATAGGAAACTGTCTGAAGTAATGAGTGCAAGGTGACCACGCTTGCCGCTTGCGGTGAAAGAAGGGGATAGTTTTATTTCTACCTGGGTGTGGAAATTTTTCATGAGCAGTGATATCGCCTAACTTTGCCACCTAATAACATTCAGGGGCACTGGGAGTCAAGGTCAGCAGGCGTAAAAGCTGTCTGAGTTCTCTAATGTTGTCCCATGCCATGAATGGGAATTAGATTCTTTCACTACAGATTGTTTCTGTGAAGAATTAGGGTGTGGGGTTAACGGTGAACCTTTTCCTCTGATTTCCTATTCAATTATATAGTTTATTTAAATAATGTTTTTTAATTTGAAAATATTTGCTCTAAAAATAGACATCCTGACTTCATTATTGCTCTGCTGGAAATGGTCTCGGTGACCCTGGATCCGGAGATACCATTTTCTTCTGGCAGGTGTCATGGCTGTCAACATTGACAGCTCTTTGGGTAATTAAAATGTAAAAGATGCTAGTATCCATGTAGCTTTAATAGGGTTATACCTCTCTGCTGTGGGTGAAAGAATTTCAGTCATGGTGTGCAGCTAGCCCCAAACACGTACATATATGCACACACACGTCTGTTTTCATAAGACAAAACTCAATTCAGGTAACACCCCTCCAAGGAGCCCTGGCTCACAATAAAGGTATAATTGCTTTGAACCCAACCAGGCACGGTTTCTTTCTAGGCTCTCTGTCCTGAACATCCAACAGCAGTAATGACAGACCTAAGCACATCCCTCAAAACTCAGCCCCAGGGCAGAAACACTGGTTCTATAATCTGTACTGTGATAAAGTATAGGGACAGATCTCTCTGGCTTTAATTCCAAATGAAAAGCCAAAGCCCTTTCATATTCTTTCAGAAGAGAGGTCCATCAGAACCTCTGCTTTAACAAGCAGATTACACTACGGTTCAACAAATAGCTTGGCTGACACAGATGATCAAGTTATACTCAAGATCACCTTTTATTTGGTGAGTGATGGAAACAAGTAAACCTTACATTACTATTTTTTAATGATTAAGGGAGTATGGTTCTCTATTCTTATTTCACCTCAGAAGGATTCAGGGCTGTTTGTCATAGATAGAAGCAAGCTAAACAAAAAGTGTGTGTGAAACCAAACACGAGGCACTATTAAGCATATGTAGGAAATAGCATGGGTCATAAAGAATCCAACAGCTCTAAGTTGGAACCTTGGCCTTTTCACTTTCCACTGAGAGACTTCGAGAAAGTGACTCAACTGCTCAAGTCTTAGTATCTTCGTCCATAAAAAAGGGATAAAACAGTAAACATCTCGTGAGATGGTTGTCAAGCTTAAGGAGATAACGCAGGTAAAGGAGGTTAGGGTGTATCATGGTGTAGGGAGTTATTAAAGGTAACAATGTTGATGAATATAGCACCTGCATTAAAGGAAACCAACCAGATTTGAAAATCTAACACACCAAGAAAGCATGCTGCTGAGAATGAGGGCAAGTTAAGCCTCCCCAAGCGCTCCTTCGGAGAAGGCTGAGTAGGTCATCAGGAGGACTGTAGGCTGTAAAACACTGCATTTCCTTGTTAGCCTTTGAAGAAATATGTCTAAAGAGCTTATAGGTCTGGAACTGTGGGGAGAGCAGCATGAACTCTCCCTAGAAGGAATAATCAATAAATGTATTATTCTCTTATCATAAAGCCATGGTTCCATTTCCAAGATTACTGTGTCTTCTAGAAAGAAAGTTTTTTTTTTTTTTAAGAGAGGGAGCAAGAAGGGTGGAGAAGGAGAGAGAGATCTTGAGTAGGCTCCCAGCCCAGCACAGAGCCTGACTCAGTCTCACGACCCTGAGATCTTGACCTGAGCCGAAATCAAGAATCAGAGGCTTAACTGACTGAGCCACCCACGCGCCCAGGAAGAAAGCTATTTTTGAAAGGGACATCAAGATCTTATTTTTTCTTTCATCCCCCTAAAATTCTATTTTCGTTTTCTCCTTCCTCCCCAACTCACTACCAGTCCTTCAGCTTTACTTTGAAGTTTATCTAGCAGTGGGAAACGATTTTCTGATGACATTCTCTTGTGATAGTACCATAAGCTGCTGACATTATTTCTAATTATACACACAGTAAATGGTTTAATTTCCTTCTTGAACCACTTCTGTACTGTATGTCAGACATGTTTCTTTTGATCATCCCGTGGGATTAATATCACATTATAGGAATTTCATTAAAAGGAAAAGAGATTGGGAGCAAGCAGACTTTAAAATGCCTTGAAGAGGGGCGCCTGGGTGGCACAGCGGTTAAGCGTCTGCCTTCAGCTCAGGGCGTGATCCCGGCGTTCTGGGATCGAGCCCCACATCAGGCTCCTCCGCTATGAGCCTGCTTCTTCCTCTCCCACTCCCCCTGCTTGTGTTCCCTCTCTCGCTGGCTGTCTCTGTCTCTGTCGAATAAATAAATAAAATCTTTAAAAAAAATAAATAAATAAAAAAAAATGCCTTGAAGAAAGCAAAGTTCGAGGTAGAGTTTACTTTCAGGTAGGCCCAGGTAGCTGCCACTTTCTAGAACATTGTGTACCAAATACCATGTTAGACACTTAGCATATACTTTTATATCAGTTTTACCTCAGTTCTGTGGAGCCAAGTGTATTATCCTTATTTTGTTGAAGTATCAACTGAACCCAGAAACTTGCGGTAATGTTGTCATGGTGACCTAATAAGCCGTGGGTATGCCCTTCTTTGATTCCAGGTCCAACTCCAAAGCTCTCTACCTCATCCTGTACTGCCCCTTAAGGCCTAAAGAACACTCTAAGTATAAATATAAACGCTCCTGAATGAGTGACACTTTCCGTCATTCCTTACCATTAGTTGTAAAATGTCTGACCTTCCTGTTCTTCATTACTCAAGTTCTACCTCAGTGAAAAGAACTGATGAGGATACAAATATTTCATCAAGTTCATCTTTAACTGTTCCTAAATGGATGAGTGAATGGGAATTTTTAGAAAATATAAGTTATTTTTTAATCTTTCATGATAGAGACCAACTTTCTCTTCATTCTGATCACTATTCTCATGTTGTGTATGACCTTAATGACATAGTTTATTTTAGACAGGTTAGAGATAGGAGCTATAATTCCTTACTCTTAACATAAAAGCAGTTCTACTTAGTGTTCGTAATATATAAAGGGCTATAATAAGTGCCTTGTACGAATTAAGAAAAAGAACTTCGCAAGAACTGTGAGAGAAAAACTGGTATTAAACCTAATTTAATAGAGGTGCTAGGCTGGCTCAGTAGGTAGAACGTGCAACTCTTGGTCCTTGGGGTCATGAGTTCAAACCCCACATGGGGTGTAAAATTTACTTAAAAATAAAATATTAAAAAAATCTAAATAGATGAGAAAAATGAGCTTCAGAGGAACTATTTCCTTGTTCAAGGTATATAAAACAAGCAAGTTATAGGGGTGGTATTGGAAACAGGTCTACCTGGCCCTTAAATGTGTGCATTTTCTTTTATGCTTATCATAATAACTAATATTTGGGTTCACTCTCACTGTGAATCAGCGTGTCGAGATGGGCTGATAGTTACAATAATACTTTGACATTAGGTGTTATGTCAGGAATAATAGAAAGTGAGCAAATAGTCAGAATGGCTACTATGTGTTAGGCATTATCATAGGCAGAGGATCCAAAGCAAAGCAGAGACAAACTTGGTTCCTGTGCTCCTGGTCCTTATAATCTATTGGGAAGACATAGATCCAATCAAATAACTAATGACAGTTGTGATACATTCTGTGAAGGAATGCGGGGTGTCAGGAGAGCGTATGACTTGTAAATTTGACCTAGTTCCTGGGTCAAGAAAGGCTATCATGGGGAAATTAATCATAGGCTGAACTAAGAGTGGTCATTAGCTGATGTCCCTTTTGATCTTTTGATAGTGTTGATGTCATTTCATAGGAGTTTGACAGATGGTGGTTTGGAAGGATAGGTGGCCATGCAGAGAATGATGTTATGGTCTCTGTGCAGGCTCAGAGCAGGAAGGACTTTGCATGTTGGAGCGCAGGGGACAGGCTGATGGGGTAGCAGGGCTAGAACTGCAGAGCACTGGGTGCCTGTGAGGCAACTTCATCTGTATCTAATGGTGCTGGGAATCCATTGAAAGGATTAATTTGTATACAATCTGGCATTCAAGTTGACTAAGCTTTCCTTTTCAACTTCAGTATTTGGGCTGCAGACACTGGGCAAGTAACCCATGTAGTGGCTTTATGAGCTGAAAATCAATCTGTGTGTTTCAGTAACAAGATCTGTAGCTTTACTCATTCCTCACATAGTGTTTAATGACTCTGAAGCAGCCTATTGATGCTATCAGGAAACTGATACATTTGTAAAAAGAAATGCATTATCCATGCTATAAAATTAAATGTTGCATTGCAAAGCAATGTACTAAATATCTTTTTAGTCAATTTTTGTAAACTAAATGTTATAAAATTATATTGGAGCAAAAGGGCGCCTAAGTCCATGGGGAATATATATATATATATATATATATATATATATATATATATTTAAGATTTTATTTATTTATTTGACAGAGACAGAGACAGCCAGTGAGAGAGGGAACACAAGTAGGCGGAGTGGGAGAGGAAGAAGCAGGCTCATAGTGGAGGAGCCTGATGTGGGGCTGGATCCCATAACGCCGGGATCACGCCCTGAGCTGAAGGCAGACGCCTAACCACTGTGCCACCCAGGCGCCCCGGGGAATATATTTCTTTAAGAAGTTTATTTAGTTGCCCTGTATTGATAGGCAGGTTTTAATTACCTTTGTACAAATGTGTATTTTCCATGCATGGGAAAAGATGTACATTCTTTTACCCACATTGTCCTTCAGGCTTCCATGTGTTTATTTGGGGCTTTGAGGGCAAATTCATTTTAGGAATTACTTTCTTTTGGTTAAAAAAAGTAGTATGAACTCAAATATTTTTTTTTCTTTTATCTTCCTTTACACAAATATTAACATGTCCCTGTGTAGCCAGGATTCTGTTTTAAGAACCTTTAAAATGGGTCATGGCTATAAATGCCTACATTAATTTTCAATGCAAACATTGGAGCTATCCCCAAAGCATTCTGAACATATCCTGTATGTGGTATAGTCCTAAAATTTTGCATAAGAAGAAGCTGAATAACCTCTTACATCTAAAACAAAAAACAATGACAACAAAAAACCCAAAACCCACAGCATTGCTGAGCACCTTCTATGTCTTAGACATTTTTCATATGGTGATCATTGAATCATCACGAACCAAGAGGCTAAGTACCATTATTACCCTATTTTATAGATGAACAAGGCACCGAAAGGTTAAGTAACTTCTCTTCTGTCTCCACAGCTCGTAAGGGTTTGAGTTTGGCTATGAACCCAGGCAGCCTGACTGGAGAGCCCATGTTCTTAGCTTGTATCTGGCAGTGACCATTCCAATGTGGGACGGTTCTTTTAGAAAGGATGTTTTATATGATCGTTTTTTCTGTCTCTTTGGAATGACGGCTTTGTACAGCTTGATGTTAACACCTAGCCCCTCAAATAAACTAACACCTCCAGAAAAAATAATGGAAAAAATAGCACAGCTGATGATAAAGTAGCAGCTACCATTACTCAAACCCTGATCACATACCAGACACTGGGCTCAGTACTTTACATTTTCCCATTTCCTTCTCAATTCGAGGAGAAGGTTTAAGTATTCCCTTTTTACATATCAGGACTCAGAAGCTCAGAGGATTGAAGTAAACTGTCCTTAAGGTGGCAAGATGAGAATGTTAATGATGTCTGAGCAACCTACAAATCCATGCTCTTAACCCAGTACTCGAAGTTGTCTCAACTCTACACACATTTGCATGCAGTGCGAGGATGGATAGGAGTGAAAGGCAGGGATAGGCAAGAGAAATATTTTATAGTTTATCAAAATATGAAGTCTGGCACTGCCGTTTTTTAAAGATTTTTTTATTTTTAGAGAGAGAGATAGGGAGTGGGGATGGGGATAGAGGGATAGGGAGAGAATCTCAAGCAGACTCCACGCTGAGCACAGAGCTTGATGTGGGGCTCGATCTCACAACCCTGAGATCATAACCTGCGCTGAAACCAAGAGTTGGATGCTTAACCAACTGAGCCACCCAGGCGCCCTTGGCACTGAAGTTTTTTAAAACCCAAATACCATTGCATTTAAGTAAGCCTTACCTCTTACCTCTCTGGGGAAGTGAGGATCAGAGGTCATGAGCAGCCCTCTATCTTAGGGGTTCTCCTCCCCAGCCTCCCTTTCTCTACGATGAATGAACCTGAGTCCATTCATGTCTCTGTATCCATTTGATTTTTTTTTTTTTCCAGTTAGCTTATTTGTCAGCCAGTTCTCAAGACCTTGGTTGTTTCTTCAGTTTCCTTTTTAATGTTCAGATTCTTAAAATCTTCTCCAACTGGTAATGGAGCCTGACAGTCTGACGACCTGTCCCTGAGCACTTGCCATGAAACAGGCCCAGTGTCAGGTGTCACTCATGATTCACAGAATTGTGAATGCAGTGTGATACCTTCTTCTAAGGCGCAATCAAATTCAATGAAAGAGATAGAAAAACCCAGAGTATATGTGACCAGTTGAATCTCCTATCAGGAAGACGACCTTAGATCTTCTGCACAAGGCTTTAGCCTTTTGACTTTGATATTTTCAAGCCATTCCAAAGCCTCTAATGTGAGATCATTCTTATTTTGCGGATATACTGATTTGGATTTTTTGCTTCTGAGGATCAAGCCATTCGGCGCTCTGGAAACAGTTATTCAATTAATCCTTCAATGAACACTTACGGAACATTTCTCAGAGTGGCTGAGAACATGTACTCTCCGGGGAACTCTTTCCTAGGTTCAGATCTGTCCTGTTCCTAACCCTGCAACCAGGAATAAGTTTCTTGGCTTTGTCAGCCTAGTTCCCCATCTGTGAAATGTGGATAGTAATTGAATTGACGGCATACCACTGTGGTGAGATAATATATAGGACGATATCTGAGGCACAGTAAGGGCTCAATAAATGTTAGCTGTGACTATCAATAGGAGCATTTTCTAGGTACTCCACAGGGTGCTGGAATAAAACAGGCAAACCCAGATGGGGTCCCTGCTCTCAGGAAGCTGGTGTTCGAGCAGCTGGAAGAAGACTCAGCATGACCGGAGCACAGAAAGCGGGGGAAGTGATGGTAGATGAAAATAGAGAAGGGGATAGGGACCTTAGAAATGTAAAAATTAGCCTTAATCCTTAAAGCAATGGAAAGCTATTAAAGTGGTTAAGAAAAGGAGGTGACGTTTTCTATTTATATTTGGAAAGGTTCCTGGCTGATGGATGGATGGGTGGATCAGGAGAAGGGAACAGGTGATGCAGCCAGAGAGCTCTCAGCAGGTACCTGGAATTGCCTCAACTATAGACCCTTGTATGCAGTGCAGATATGGACAGGTGTAACAGCCAGGGATGGAGAAGATAAACATTTTATAGTTTATTAAAATAGGAGTTGCCCAGTGTCACACAACTAGTAAGTAGAGAACTAGGTTGGACCCGGAGTCCATGCTCATCGCCGCATGATCTTACTTGGTTCACTGATGTAGGCAGGACATGGTGGGAATTCAGACTAGTACAGAGGCAAGGATGACGGAGAGCAGTACGTGGACTCAAGAAGGGTTTGGGTCCAAGAACAAACAGAACTCGGTGAGGGATTGGATGTAACAGCCAAGCCAGGCTGTCTCTGTGTGATTCTACTTAAACATTGAATTATGTTTATAAAGGGTCTGATGGTGGTCACTGAAATTATTCAGCTGTCACCGCATTAGGTGAGTTCAAATATGTTGTTAAAAAGATACTTATCAATGTTGGAGATTTGCAAAAGTCTTAGGACATCCTCTCTCAATGGTTGGCACATTTTGGAGAATATTCAGAACCTTTTAATTGTTTTTCCACCAGAGTTAGTCACTCTTAAAGTTGGATTTAATCAACAACATTTCCCCCCAATGTATTTAATGGTGGAAAAATTTTTTCCCTTCTAAACATGTTTCAGAACTTTCAAACTTTTGAGCCAGTTTTAAAAGTTTGAGCCAGTTAAAGGAATTACTTTATATGTTGGTTTGTTTTTTTTTTAGTTTTCTTATTGTTTTTTGTTTATAGAGAGGTTTGAAAGACATTAAGTTACAAGTACAATGACTTTTCAGCTATTATACTCTTACCACGTGGATGCATTAAGGTTTCTCCTCATTCTAAAGGATCTGATGTTTCTCAGTACACATTTGGGGCATTTTCTGAACTTGCGTTTGTCAAAAATTTGTTGGCTTTTAGTAATATCCCCAGTATGCCAGCTTTCTCTTCCCTTTATGTCATCCATAGCCCTAATCCTCTCAGTTCCCACTGCTAAATCCCCAATTTTTATTTTTTATTTTTTAAAGATTTTATTTATCTATTCGACAGAGGTAGAGACAGCCAGCGAGAGAGGGAACACAAGCAGGGAGAGTGGGAGAGGAAGAAGCAGGCTCATAGCGGAGGAGCCTGATGTGGGGCTCGATCCCCTAACGCCGGGATCACGCCCTGAGCCGAAGGCAGACGCTTAACCACTGTGCCACCCAGGCGCCCCCTAAATCCCCAATTTTTAAATCTGATACACAGGGGACTTCTTTTGGAAAATTTCTAACATGAAATTTATTTGACATCATGCCATCTAAACTTTCAAACACTTGGAGGAGACACATGCTTTTACACATTTAGAAAGTTTATTTTCCCCCATTATGAAGATTAGTATATGACCAGTTAAACAAATGTTGAAAATCCTGAAGAATAAAAGAGAGGAGAAGAAATCACTCCTAGCATAGTGCCACTGTTTAGAGATGGCCGCTGCTTACATGTTGATAGGTTTCTTTCCAATCTTTATTCTGTGTTTAGTGTCACAGTTGGGGAGATCCAGCCATGGGGGGAGAGGGCACATGACGTACTTCTCTGTCTTGGTGAGAAATCTCAAGTTGATTTTATCTAGTCTCACCATGGTCAGGTGCCCCCACTCTTCTTGCAACCCTAAGGTACCCAGAGTTCCCTTCTCTAATCCTGGGGACTGAATTGTATCCTAAATCATTAAATGGAGTGTTATCCCATAAAAGATGGATTAGATGTGAGCTGGGGGAAAGTCTCAGGATACTGGCAAGTGGCATTGCTGCTGGATTATTTTCAGGAAAAGTACTGGCAGCTGGCCTTCACTACGGCAAAGAGAGAGATGCGTAGGTGGCCACTTCTGCTCAGAGTCTGTGGTTATGGGTATGGCTTCCTCCTAGGTAGAACTGGGGGAAGGACAGAAAAGCATGGGCCCTCAGGCAATAATGAAAACATTTCATGAGCACAAAAACTAGGATGGGGACACATAAATTATAGGTTGATATAATGGTTTCTTTATATAGTTATGATCATGATCATAATATCAGTATCATTATTTAGCTATATAGTGCTTTATTCCTGTCAATATATTCCATGTAGTATAGACATTTCATTTTCCTAGGTTAGCTTAAATAATGGCACTGATGATAATAATCATTATTTATACTTCTATAGTATTTACGGAAATTTGCCCAATATCACACAGCTAGTAAGGAGTGAAGCTGAGATTGAAACTAGTATTCCTGCCCTTGCCACTAAATGCTACTACCAGATCTCTTTGCAAACATAATTGTAAATCACTATGTAATAGTTCAGTGACTATATAAATTAAAATTTACTTAACCATTCTTTTACTGAAATAACTATGGTTTGGGTTTAATTTTTCTTCCAATTATAAATAATGCTGTTGTTGTCATCTTAATATATAAAGCTTCATTGATGTTTCATTGCCTTAGATTTTTTTCCTTACGATATATTCATCAAAATGGGATTATTGATCAAATTTTATACACAAGCCTGTGGCTTTTGATATATAGGCCAAAGTGCTGCTGCTTGTCAGAATGGTTTAATTCACACTGCCATCCAAGATTTGTGGGGGTTTCTCCTTCAGATTGTTGTCTGTGGCATTCCTGCTCTCTTAGGTGGGAGGCACGCTGCTGGCTGTCACGGAAGAGTGTTCATATTTCCCTCAGGGAATTAGGCATTTACTTGGAACATTTGGCAACATATAGGTAAATTTGGCCATGGGAGGTGAGGGGAATGGGGGAGGGAATGAATCGCAGGCAGAGAAAATATGAGCAAAAACAGATGCAAAGTAAAGCGCTTATTTTCTGAACACGAGTTTAATTTGACTTAATGTTTCTGGGTCAAGTGACTCGAACGAGGGGGTCTGATCTCCAGGCATCCACTTAATAGGCTATAAAGCCGACAGATTAGATTATTTGATTACAAACTTCCTCTTAGACTTCTAATATTAGTTATTCTGTAACGGTGTAAAGTAAATAAATAAAAATCCCCCTTATCTCCAAACAGAAATTCTGTATGTTGCCTGAATTCTAAAAATACATATTTCTTATGGGGTAGGAGGTAGAGGCTCCCTACGATTTCAGATGAAAGCTGTTATTTCCAGAAGATAACTAATAATCCTGGAAGATTCATGGGGTAGCTAGATATCAATTGTGAACAATTTAAAACTTTAAACTTCTTGTTCCTCTCTACAGCCTATAAGGATATTCATTTGTTTCCCTGACCTTGGCTGGATTCTCTAGCACAGCGTGTTCTTTCTCTTGTACTGTAGAGAGAATTTCTTATAAAATTAGGGGAAACATAAATCAAGTCAAACCTGACATTGGCATACAGAGATAGGGCAGTGTGAAATCCATGCTCTTAATCCAGTAGGCACCATCTGCTCTTTGGGGTCAGGGAGGCAAGGCTTTAGGACGGCTGCCACCGTCCTCTCTCCTCAGAAGTTGTGTATTTGAAGGGCACAGAATAGCTCCCCTCTTCCTAGAAAATAACTTCCAGGGGCTTGTCCGTCTTTCTGAAGTAACGCCCTTTGTAATTTATTTGAAACAAGGCCATTATCACGTCCTACACGTCTTATGCATCCTTCAAGTCCCCGCCGAAGTGATCTCTCTCCCATCAAGGAAGTTATCCCCATGATATTTCTCTTATTTTGTCACCAGCTTGTTTGTTTATTCTTCTCCCTCACTCGTGTGTAAGCTTCAAAGCAGGATGCATCCAGTTCATCTGTGCATTCCCAGCACCCAGCACGTAGTAGCTACTCCATAAATGTTCGTTAAGTGGACACGGGAATAAAGGATGAATTCATTTTCCCAGGAAGATTTATTCTTCCTTTTTGCTCCTACCGTGCTCTGTTTCTGTTAGAAGTGAAAGCTAAGAGGTCAGCGTACCAGCCCTAGATTCAGCCTCTAGGCTCTGGCCTTTGAATCCTGGCTCTAGCTCTTAGGAGGAGCGTGACAGACCATGACAAATGGCTAACTTCTTTGTGCCTCAGTTTACTCATCTGTAAAGTGGAACTGAGATTACTTTATAAGGCTCTTCTTTAGATTAAGTGAGAATACTTCAAATGAGCGGAGAATGTCGTGTAATGTTTTTCATCATTTGTAGGCATGTTAATATCATTTATTAAATTAGCCTCTTTACAATAGAGCCTGATCCAGCTTCGAATCTTCGTTCTCTGCTAATAGGTCTCAGTAATAGTTACTAAACATAATTGGCACAGTAATTCGGAGCGTTCATCTTGTCAAAGCACTAATAACTTAAGTTTGTTAACCTTGTGAACTGCTTTAGACTGCAGACCTCATGAGAGCTGGGATTGCGTCTTTTTATTTTTTATTTTTCTATTGTATACCCAGCGGCTGACCTATGCTTGGCATATACTGGTCATGTACTAAGTACTCGGCTGATTGCCATGTGCCAAGCACTACGTTCAAGACCTTCAGGTATGAAAGACCCAGTCCTTGTCTCCGTGGCACTTAAAATAGCTCTTAGCTGAGCTAGTTAAGAAAATTCGGCAGGAAGCGGAGAGAATAGAAACTGGGAGTATGGAGTCTGATGGGAGGAAGGGGCTAATGGGGCTTGGGATATACCTCAAAAGCCCCCCCAAAAGATGCTGTCTAGTAAATCACTGGGCTTCGTGTCTCCTCACTCACTGCAAATATGTCTACTCCTGCCAGAGCCCCACTGCCAAGCCTGGGCGGTCTGACATCCCCTTTCCTCTCCTGCAGCTGACACAAGTCGTGTTTTCATTCACAACATTGGCTTGAGGTCCTTTTTAAAGCAAATATATTTGAATAGGAGCCTATGTCATTGGCATTATTTATAGCAATTAGGATAATTATTTTCATTTACCCTCTGGAAATCTAATGCTAAAGGGCCTCAGCAAACTGCTCCAGAGAGCATGGGAAGAGTGGGAAGCCCTCATCCTTCACTGAATCACTTAACACCTCACATTATGCACTTACATCACCCCGATAGTCCGAGAGGCACTCACAGCTTCACGGAGATGGTGATGAAGTACCAGAATAAATACTGAAAATATTGATATGAGTACAATGCTGTGGTGACAAGGAACTCTGTGGACTTTCTCATGCATTATCCTGTCCTCACAATGTCCCCGGAAAGTAGACAGTGTGGCTCCCATCTGACAGACGAAGCTGCACTGAAGAGGTCGGCTCAAGCGGCCGGGTTTTATCCCAGCAAAGCCAGCATTCTTAATGGCTCTCTCGGAGTCTCTGACTCTTCCTAGCAGAGAGCGCACCCCTGTATTTGCTTCCATTTGGTCCCATTGCCAGCTGAAGAGCAGCATGACACACCTTCTCTTACCTGACAAGAAATTCTGACTTTCCTTTGCTGTTCTCCAGGACAAGCCCCCTGAAAGACGCTTTCCATGCACACTTAAATATTTTATGTTAATAGTGATTGAAGTCAGATTTCAAGTAATACTTCCTGTGGTTTATTGGCCCAGTTAATTTAACATTAAGAAAGAAACGAGAATGAATAAACAGCATTGCACATTTCCATATGCAAATGTGTGCCTGGAGGAAGCTGTTAGACGTGGGGCCATCAATAAATTCCAGAAATTTAGTAGAATTGCACGTGACTCTGACATTAGTTCCTGCCTATTCTGGGGTTTGTTTTAGAGCTCCTCCTTCATCTGTTGTCTTCCTTTATGGGACTCGATGTTTCTTCGTTACTCCGAAGCTCCCTGGCTCTGAGAATGCATCGTCAGTGCTGTACATGAGCAATGGGATGCTGTCTCCAGGGAGATTTGTAATTATGTGGCTCTGAAAGGTGCTCATGGCAGGGCTTCATTTCCTGTCTGGCCTCAGCTATCCATAACCGCCTCAGCAGTAATCCTGCCAGGAGAGGGAAAGGTCATGGCTCAGGGGAGTAATTTTTGTGCAGAATTCAGATCAACCCTGGGATTCCTCGGAGGTGATTCAGGGGCTACTGTTGGCACAAGAGGGAGGCCAGCGAGCAGAACTGTAGAGTTTTGCTTTTCATCTCTTATACATTTGTTATCTTAAAAAGGGGGCTGGGTTCTACTGAGTTAAAAGTCACCAAGCACTCAGGAAGAAATACAAGAGCTAGTTCTAACAGTCGTCACATACTGTTGGCTATAGTCTGGGCACTGAGCTCAGTTCTGGATCTCTCTTCTCTCACTTGCTCCTCTCACCCTGTGAGTATTTCCATTTTAGAGATGAGAATGCTGAGGCTCAGAGATGGGACATCACTTATCCAGATCACATGGCTACTAAGTGGCAGACCCAGGGCTTCTTTCCCTTGTGTCTTTCCCACACATCTGCACAGGGCGCCGCACAGTCCCACAGGTGGCGTAAAGCATTGAGGGTCCAGCTGTATTCAAGGAGGGTATGACACCATCTTCACGGGGCTTATTGTCCGGTGGGATTTGAACCCAGGTCTGTGTGACCCTGGCGCCTGGGCTCTGAACTCTTAAATCATATTGTTTCTAAATACCAAACCCTGAGAAGTCCTCTTTGAGGGAGTCTCTGGGGAAGGCATGAAAGATTGAAAGGAACAGATGCATCCCAAATGAATCAGACTGTAGTCACTTTCTGTGGGATGTGTGGGCAGGGAATATCCTGTGGGACGATGGATTCTGTGTTCCTAGGGTTTAAGACACCTCCCCTCCTTGGCAGCAAAAGGAAAATGCTTGGACATCTGATTCAGAACAATTTCTTTCCAGCGTTAAGTTATGACTTTACAGTGTAAAGATCACTAGACTGTCATGTAAGGAGAACTTGTTTCATGTCTTGAACCCCTTGTCTTGGTAAAGTAATTTTACTTCTTTGGCTCATTCCCCTATCTGTAAAATACCATGTTTAGATGGTTTCCTTGGTATCTTCTAGCTCACATGCTCCAATTCTGAGTTTGTAGTGAAGTATGTGTATGCCCTGGGATTGGAGAGCATATACCCATTGGTCTGCTTCAGGATGGGGTGTCCCCTGCAACAGTGCCTTCAAAATTTTTTTTAAGTATTAGTAATAAGAAACACCTTTTACATTGTGACAGTACACAAGCATACACACATATACATACATATCAGAAAGGAGTTTTCATAAAAATACCATTACTTACGTGATATACTCTTAATCTATTATATTCTGTTCCAGTCTTATTTGTTTTTGTGGAAGCGTTGACCCTGATCCAATAAATTCATTTCCTAATTGACTTCATAGCCTACTAGCTGTGCTGTTTCCATAAAACCAGGCCGCCAAGGAGAGTTACTCAAGGTCAAGCTACATCTGCCTTCCACTTGCTTTGAAAGATTAAAAGATACATATATTTATTCCTTGGACTGAAGAGCAAATACTCCATTGCCCTCTGGGATGGTTGTTCCTTCCTCTTTGGCTAAGCAGGCAATCTCTCCCAATTTCCTGCTCTGCCTCCATGATGCATTAGACCCTCTGCGGTCCTTTACGTGAATCAAAAGTGCCCCCTTAGGACAGAGGCACAAGCCGTTGTTATATGAAGCAGTGATAGGCCAATTCAGCCTGGAATAAAACTGCTTCACTCAGTCATCAAAGAGCTCTTTAAAATTCTCTAACGCATGGGGCTTAACTGGAGAGGAAAAAAAAATCACCCCTATTTTGTCAAGATACAACACCACAGCCAAGCACTTGCAACTTGGGAAATGCCTTTATTACTAACAGGTTGGTCTCCCTTTTGCTTGATAGAGAAATTATTGTGCTAACTTAATGGATTTGTAAACTGAGGCTGAGAGCCCTAAAAACTAGGGGATCTTAGACAGTGACTAGATTACCTGATGGGGTAGAACGATATGTTTAAAAAAGCTCACTAGCTGCTCTCTCCGTGAAGTGTTTTCTCACAAAACCTCCTTGTGAAGCTACTAACAAGGTCGGGGGGAAGGAAGTTGTCATTTAGCCAAACCTTGTGGAATATTTTCATTTCTGGTGGTCTCCCTTATTTCTCTTCATCATGGAGTCCATTTTATTTTCACCCCAGTTCTTAGCGACGTAGGAAACACCTTTAAATTTACTGAGACATTTAGCTCTGTTGGGTTTTCTCCTTTAGCCAGGGCACTTTATTTCTGGTAGTGCCTCTCATTTTACCCCTGGCATGGCTCCAAGATGACTCTCCTGTTTATGTCTCAGCTAAAGTGTCACCTCGAAACAGCCTCTACTGACCAGCTTGTTGGACTAGCTTCCAGTCTCTCTGCTATCTTACCCTCTTTTATTTTACAGCACATTTTTACCATCTGAAATTTTCTTATTTGTATAAATGTTCGTTATCTGACACCTTCTAGTAGCCTATGAGTTCCCCTGGGAGTAAGGACTATGTTCCCCACTGTATCTTAGAACCAAGATGGAATCCTATTAAGTGATTACTGTCCACCCCCTAATTCCAAACTAAAAATAATCTTTCCTTTCCTCAGTTCCGAAACAACTTGCTCTGACACTGCTTTTCGCCTTGGATGGTCATTTCTTATGTAAATATTCGCATCTTCTGCCAGATTATAAGTTCCTAAAAGGAAAGGTCAATATTTTATTTAAGAAATTAACATTTCTTGCCTGCCTCTGTGGCCATCGTGGTGCTGGAAACTGCTAACACTGTGTTAATTAATCTTTACCACAACGCTACGGAATACTCTTTATGACCCCATTTTGCAGGTGAGAATCCCAGGCTTAACAACTTAAGAGATAGGTCCAGTGCACTTAGCCAGTAAATGGCAGAGTTGGGATTCAGACAAAAGAGCATTTGGTTCTCCTTTATTTTCTCTTATATCCCTTTGGGCCCTGCATGGAGAATCATCTGAAGTGTTTCAAAAATTAATGAAAATTTCAAAGGAGCTTCTATCTCAGTTCTCCAGAGTAATACTAATGACTTCCTGCAAGGGATCTTAGATTTACTTCTTTTTTTTCTACCCGGTCTTCAGGTAATGCGGTGCTGATAGAAGCACCTGCTTCCCAGAGAAGCCTGAGTGGCAACTTCTTTGAAACAGAAGACAGTTTTTCAGTCAACGTCCATATTTAGTAGGTACCCCTAGGTTCCAGACACAAGCAATAAAAGGGGCAACACAGTAGGCAAGTGGGAGGGGGAAAAATGGGTGAGAGCCAGAAGTTAGAAGAGGAAGACAAATGTTAGAGAAGCAGGTCTTGGAAACATTTAATCTTCACTGAGAAATGCATTTTCTTTTCCCTTTAGGTTGTGTCATATTACCCTTCTCTTCCTTGTCTGTTGAGGATTTGCAAATCACATTCCCTCCTTTGCTTTTTATTTTGTAGCGTTTTTGCATTCAAGTTTTGTAAATTGACTCTGGCTTTCTCTTTATCGGTCTGCCTGTGTGTCTTCTTAAATAGGAGTTTCTTTTCCTTGGAGAAATAGAAATCTTTGAGAAAACTTGAAAAATACAAAAAATTACAAATACGACTGTAATTTCATCATTCAGAGAATATAATACTGTTAATTCCTTTCCAGTCTGACTACTTTTGTCTTTCTGTATGTCATGTTTGGTCATAATATAAATGTATAATTCTGTTTTCTGACTTTTTTCTCTTGGAATTTATTAAGCACCCAGGTTGTTTCCAATGTTACCCAATTTTAAATAATGCTATCGATGATACCTGTTTATGTTAATCTTTGTCTGCGTCTCTGATTTGTTTCCTCTGAATAGATACTTGGAAGCAGAATAATTTGATCAGGGCTTTCCACAAAGGCTAATGCAATTTACTTTCTCACCAGTGTTGCATGAGAATGCCTGTCTTGCCACCCTTTTCAGTGTTGCATATTTTCTCGTAAGGTTGTTGCTGATTTAAAAAATTAGTAGTCCCTTGTTTTAAAGTGGACCCTTTGATGACTCATGGGTTGATATTTTTTCCTATTTGAGTATTGATCTTTTGCATGTTTTCTTATGTTAAACTTTTTTTTGCCTGTTTTAAAGACATTTTTAAATTGAGGTGGTATTTGCATACAGTTAAGTACACAGATCCTAAATGTATTTTTCAACCTGTGAAAAATGCCTACACTTGTTTAATCGCATCACTGTGAAGCTATAAAACATGCCTGTCATCCCCAAAATTTCTCTGTGCCTCTCTTCAGTCTCTGACTGCACCCAGAAGCAACCACTGTTCTGGTTTCTTTCACGAAAGTCTTTCCTATCCTGGCACTTGGTACGAAAGAAACTATACAATGTATAACTCTTTTGTAACAAGCTTCTTTAGCTCAGGGGAATGTTTTTGAGGTGTACCCATGTGATTCTGTTTATCGTTTATCCCATTTTATTGCTGAACATTTAATTGTGTTTAATTGCACGGACATACCAGAATTTGTTTATCTAGTCCTCCACTGATGGACATTTGGGCGGTTTCCAGTGGAGTTTTCTTGGCTATCAGGAGTGAAGCTGGAATTAACACTCATGCTTAAGTCTCTTTCCAGGTTGAAATTACAGTCTTGCTGTTATTTTCTGTTTGTTCTACCTGTTCTTTACTCCTTTCCTTTCCTGCTGCCTTTTTAGATGGATAGAATCTCTTTTTTAAGTCTTTCAGTGGTTGCACTATGGTTTGCAATATGCATCCTTAACTTACCATGGACAAACTTCAAATACTACTCTTCTGGTTCATGCTTAAAAGCTTCTAAAGAGTATATACTTGTTTCCCCCTCCCAACATCTTACTGTTAAATATTTTACATCTATTCATGTTGTAAACCCTGAAATACACTATTGTTATTTTTGTTTTAAATGGTCAATTAACTTGAAAAAATTGAAAATAAGTTAAAATACTTTGTTTGCCCACATATTTACCATCCCTGAAAATTTTTATTCCTTTTTTTTAGAATGAATTTTCCATTTCATATTTTTCTTCTTCATATGTTTCATCTATTCACATTTAATGTTATTTTTATAGTTGGATTTATATCTGCCATTTCACTTTTTGTTTTCTGTATGTCTGTGTCCTTTTTAAAAAAAAATTTCTTATTAATGCTTTCTTTTGAGGTAAGTGAATATTTTCTAGCACAACATTTTAATGACTTTCTCACTAGATGTTTTGAGTTACTTTTTAGTGGTTGATCTAAGACTTACATATGCATCTTAGGGGACTCTCTGTCAGACTTATACTCATTTAATTCCAGTGAAATGTTGAAATGTTTCTTATACTTAGCCCTATTCCCTCCTCCTTTTTGTGCCATTATTGTTATACTTATTACATATATGGCAACCCAGCAAAGTACTGTTATAATTATTTCTGTATGTAATTTTATATCTTTTAAAATGCCAGAGAAGAAACAATTTTATATAGAAAGAGCAATTATATGAAGTATTATATTAAATTATATAATAGTATTTGCCATATTTTGGTTCTCTATTCCTGTGGATTTGAATTACCATCAAATATAATTCCTATTCACCGATATAACTTTGCTCCCACTCACCTTGTTTGTGTGGTTACTGTCAAATACATTATAGTTACATACTGTGTAGGCCTGATGATAGAATTCCATACGCATTGTTTTATAGAATTGGTGCTTAAGAGAAAAAAAGGGAGAATATGCATATATACTTATTATAATTGCATAAGTATACAGTTTTTTATGTGAGTTAGAATTCCACTCTTCCTTTTTTTTTTTTTTTTTTAATGTGGATAAGAATTTCATTTGGGGTCACTTGCTTTTAAACTGAAGAATTTAATAGTTCTTGACAGTGACTTGGTTAACAACAAATTTAGTTTTTTGTTTTTTAAAAATCTGGGGTTGTTTTTATTTTCTTCAGTGCTGAAAGATTTTTTCTTTTTAAACATTTTATTTATTTGACAGAGAGAGAGAGGGCATTGGGGGGGGGCAGAGGGAGAGGGAGAAGCAGGCTTCCCGCTGAGCAGAGAGCCTGACTCTGGGCTCAGTCCCAGGACCCTGAGGTCATGACCTGAGCTGAAGGCAGACGCTTAACGGACTGAGCCACCCAGGGGCCCCTGAAAGATTTTTTCTTATCTAATCCTTTTTTCCCTGGTTTTATTGAGAAATAATTCACCTAGATCACTAATTTCAGGTGTGCAGCATGATTGTTTGATTTACATGTATTGGGAAGTGATTACCCCAATAGCTTCTGTTACTATCCGTCATCTCATATAGATACAATAAAAAGGGAAAAAAATTCTCCTTGTGATGGGCACTCTTGGGATATGCTGTCAACAGCTTTCCTATATACCACACAGCAGTGTGAACTGCAGTGTTCATGTTATACGTTACATTCCTAGTACTCATTTTCTAATTGGAACTTTGTACATTTCAAGTGCCCACCCCCATGTCCCCTTTCCCTCACCCCCCATCTCTGGTAACCACAAATTGAATCTCTTTTGCTATGAGTTTGGTGGGGTTATTTTAGATTCCACGTGTGAGACCATACAATATTTGTCTTTTTCTGACTTATTTAGCATAATGCCTTCAAGATCCATCCATGTTGTTGCAGATTCCAGTATTTCCTCATTTTTATGGCTGAATAAAATTCCACTATGTATATGTATATGTGTGTATCTCACAACCACTTAGTCCACTCATCTGTTGATGGACTCTTAGCTTGTTTCCATGTCTTGGGTATTGTAAATATGTTATGAACATGGGTATGCAGATATCTTTTCAAGTCGGTATTAGTATTTTTATTTCCTTGCCGTGTATTCACAGAAGTGGAATTGCTGGATCATAGAGGAGTTCTATTTTTAGTGTTCAGAGGAATCTGCATAGTGTTTTCCATAGTGGCTGTACCAATTTGTAATCCCACCAAGAGGGCCTGGGAGTTCCTGTTTCTTCACATCTATAACAGCATTCGTTCTCTCTTGTCTTTTTGATGATGGCCATTCTAACAGGCGTGAGGCAATATCTCATTGTGGTTTTAATTTGTATTTCTCTAATGACTAGTGATGTGGAGCATCTTTTCATGTGTCTGTTGGTCTTTTGTATGTCTTCTTTGGAAAAATGTCTATTTAGGAAATATTTTTATTGGCTACAAGACTGTTTGACACTTTTATTCTTTTAGCACTTTAAATATGTCCTCTCACTGTCTTCTCATCTCCGTTGCTTCTAAGGAGATGTCAGCTGTTAACCTTACTGAGCTTTCTTTTATCCTTATACACAAGTCATTTTCCTCTGCTGTCCCAATTTTTTCTTTATCTTCCTCTTTCAGCCTTTTTTCTATGATCTGACTAGTATGAATTTCTTTGCATTTATTCTCCTTGGAATCTGTTGAGCTTTTTGGATGTGTAGATTAAAATTTTTCATCAGATTTGGGAAGTTTATTTCTTCAAATATTTTTCTGCTCCTTTTTCTTGTTCCTCTCCTCCGGTACTCCCAATTATACTGATATTGTGCACTTAATAGTGTCCTTTAATTCTGAGATGCTTCTTTTTTTTTCCCCCAGTTATTTCCTCTGTTCTTTAGATTGCATGATCTCTTTTGATCTATCTTTAAGTATATTGATTCTTCTGCCAGCTCAAGCAAGTCATGTTCGAAGAACCTAGCACATTTTTCATTTGTTGTAGTTTTCCACTCCAGAATTTTTATTCAATTCTTTAACTGCTTTATTGATACCCTTTATTTGATGAGACATTGTCATCATACCTTCCTTTAAAGGCATGGCTTCCTTTGAACATATTCATTATAGCTGCTCTGGAGTCTTTAAAACTTTAGTCTTCTCATTGTTTGTTTGTTTGTCTGCTTTTTTAGTATGTTTTGGGGGTAAGGGTTTCACTTTTTTCTTTTTTTTTTTTTTCTACTTTTTTTATTTTCTTGAGTGTGGGCTGTCTTGTGATGTTTTGTGTGGAAAGTGGCCATTTCGACAATAATGTTGTAGCAGCCTTGGGTATCGATCCCCACCTCCAAGGCTTCTTACTATTTTGTTGTTTGCTTTTTTATGTGTTTAAACCGTTTCGGTGAAGTGAATTTCCCCTGCAGTGTGAGGTCTCTGAAGTTGCTCCTCGGAGGTGTGGCCTTGAGTGTGCTCATTGTCACCCTGGGAGAACAGTTGTTTTATTAGGGTTCTGATTTCTCTAATTTAACTCTAATTTCTCTTGTAAGCTTCGGGCCTCTATTGGTAACACAGGTAGCAGGCTCTGCTGATATCTGGTTGATTGCTCTGATTTTGACAGTGCTTTTGAATGTAACTTGTTCTTCAGTTTGATTCAGTTAATTTCAGACTCCTTGGCAGGAATATTTTGAGGCCAGTCTTTGAAATCTCTTCTGACCACAGGCAGTCTCTCCTTTGCTGTCTCTTCCCTGATTCTCTCTACTAGACTTGCTGACCTGTGTTTAGCTCTGTTGCTCATATGGAGGTATCAACCTCCTCTTTATTGCTTACCATCCAAAATCTCCTTTTTTTTTTTTTTTTAAGAATACCCTAAAGCTTGAAATTTTCCAACTCTTTTCTAAATGAAACTGTTCTTTTAGGCAGTTCTTTGGTGTTCCCTCTTCCTATGGCCTGTTCTGGTTTTTGGTTTTTGGTTTTTGTGTTTTGTTTGTTTGTTTGTTTGAAGATTTTATTTATTTATTTGACACAGAGGGAGGGACAGCCAGCGAGAGAGGGAACACAAGCAGGGGGAGTGGGAGAGGAAGAAGTAGGCTCCCAGCGGAGGAGCCCGATGTGGGGCTCCATCCCAGGACCCTGGGATCACGCCCTGAGCCGAAGGCAGACACCCAACGACTGAGCCACCCAGGGGTCCCATTCCTATGGCCTGTTGTGGCTTGTTTTAAAGTTTATTTTGAGTGATCTAGTATAGCCTCTCCCCTAGGGGTCAATTAACCCTATTCCGAAGGCTGGTCTTTTGGGGGACTCTACTTAATGCTCTGAGTGTTCAGCAAGATCCCTCATATTTTACTGGTCAGAACGGAAATGTCTTCGAACCCTATTAAACTGCAGTCAGTTCTTCAGGTTCCGGTGCTCCGTTAGTTCTTCTTTGGCTGGCTACTTGGAGTCTTTCTCCGAGGATGCACAGCTTTGTGTTCAGAGATTCAGGAGGTCTCCAATACAGATTTCCAAAACTTCCTCTGTTCAGTTTCCTGCTCTGGGGCACTCTGCCCTCAAATTCTAGTCACCTCTACTTCCTCAAACTCTGATCTCTGTCCCGTAACCCTAGGAAGTGTTCTGAGCTCTGCTTGAGTTTCCTTTCTTACGCTATTGCCTACAAAGTAACTCCAGGCAGAAAATTGAGGCAATATTAGAAATTACTTTATTTATTTTCCTTCCGCGAGGCATCATCTCCTGTGCTTCCCATTATTTGAAATCTGAAAATGGTTTATTCTGTACAGGCATAGTTATTTATGGCAGAAGGGATGGCCTTATGTTATCTAAACTTTAATTACAAGAAGTCACCCTGTCCATCATTTTTTAACTTAGTGTTTTTCTTATTTATTTATTTGAGTAGCACTTTAAAAATCCGAAAACTTGACCTTTGTCTGTTGGATTAGCTGACATTTTCCTCTTATGTCATTTACCTTCCAATTATTTGGTGCTGTTTTAGGATCTTCATATTTTAATTTTTACATAACTGAATCTGTTGGTGTTTTCTTTGTAATTTCTTCTAACTAGGGATTAAGAATTTGCCTAGAGTTTCTTTCATGGAATTTTTTGAGGGGCTTCATTTTTTTTTTTTTCATTTAATTCTTTTTTTTTCATTTAATTTTTTTCATTTAATTCTTTTTTCATTTAATTCTTTTTTTTTTCATTTAATTTAATGCTTAGTTTGGGTATTGTTTTAAGATGGTTTTGTATGTCTCTTATTTCAATTTTATTCATGTCATTTGTAGAAAAAATGTTGTACAAAGAAATTAATTAAATAACACTGGGAAGTGGTTAGATGTTATTATCGATTATTTTAGAGTTCATGCATATCCTGTGTCGTAGACTTAAGGTCATTCTTGGGTAATATGAGATTAAGACAGATCATACTGTAAGCTTCTTTTTAAAAGATTAAAAAATGCATAAAATCAATAAAAATGGAAATGAGGACATGGAGACTAGGACAAGCACTAAGGAACAAAGCAGCAGCCGAAGTGGATAGTTGTAATTTAAGGCAGTGGTGACAAATGACCAGACGCAGTGAGCAAAGACGCAGGTTTGAACTCTGGCTCTACCACTTACTACCTCCGTGAACTTTAACTGCATTCTTTCTAGGTTATGTTTAAGGTGACATCAGACAATGTAGGTAGAGCAGTTCCAGACACATCGGCACCACGGCCACTACTACTGTTGCGATTGTCATAAAGAAAATCAGAAATATAAAAAGACGGAGATGCAGTTTGAGTGATGTAATTGGGCAACGATGAAGGCGTATGTTTTGACCTTTGCTCTCTTTATAATAAAACAAGCAGGATAGCATGCATTATGTGCTTTTGAGCTTGCTTCCGTGTGTGTGTGTGTGTGTGTGTGTGTGTGTGTGTGTGTGTGTGCGTGCATGCATTCCGCATCACTGGGTGACTCCCCTAGATTCGTCTTTTTCTATTTACTGTTTCCATGAGTTTCCATGTAATTCAGTTCCTGACCTTTGTACAGAGATTCACTGGGCACGGAAGCATTGGATGAGGAAGCAGCTGGAGAGTGGGGAGAGAAAGGAAAAGGACAGCAGGCAGTGTTTGCTTGGCTTTGCCTACCCCAGTGAGTTAGTGCTCTGTCTGGTTTATCCGTTCTCCATAGATCCGTGTGTAAACCATATTAGACAGAATTGGCGCTTTCCTCCTTTGCTCAAAGGCAGCTTATAGTGAAAAGGCACTGCAATAAGGGTATGAATCTCTGAATTGAAAATTCTTTTTCTCCACTCTTTTGCTGTGTGACTGTAGGTAGGTTCCTTCTCTTTGGTTTCTACTTTGCTGTTAGGACATATAATCACTAGGGCCAGGGAAAGTCCTGCATGTACATTAGAATTCATTCATTTATTAACTTTTTAATCAAATTTTTATTGAATGATTTCTTTGTGTTAGGGGCTGTGTTTGGTGCTGGGGACACAGCTGTGTAAAAATCACAGAGCTTGTCCTTGTTCCTACCCTCAAGGAATGTGTTGTCTAAAGGGATAGATGGACAATAAATCAATGAGTGTATGTATAGTGAATGCTACAAAGGAGAAATGCAAAGGTGTCATGGGTGATAAATAGTGCAGGCCAGTGGTTTGCAAACTTTATCTGCAAAGGGACAGAGAGCAAATGTTTTAGGAATTGCAGGCCAATGCATACAATGAGTAATTGTTCTCTCCAAATAGCCAATAGTCATCTTTATATTTTACATTAAAAAATGAAAAACGATCCAAAAAGAATAAGATAAAAATGAAAAACCATCCTTAGGTCATATGGGTCTTACAAAACAGGTGGCAGGCTATAGTGTGCTGACCGCTAATTAGGCAAAGTAGGCAGTGCATAATATAGTCTGCTGGGTGTTGTATCTCTGCCCAGGGGATGTTTATGGTTCCTCTTCTCTTAGTTAAAGGATTTGTGGGAGAGACAGCTCTCTCTCTCTCTCTTTCTCTCTCTCTCTCTCTCCCTCTCCCTCCCTCCCTCCCTCTCCCCCCTCCCCCCACCTATCTGTAACTCCATTTATCTACTTTTGTATTGTATCCTCATAGAGTTCAAAATATGAATGGAATACATGCAGTCATGCTTACCAGTACTTTTCTTTGTGTTTTAATTTGGCCACCTGTGTGTCTCCTCCGAGAAAGGATTTAACGACGTACTTAGTTTCCATGAGATGTTCCAGTGAGTGTAGTGCTTAATGCAGGTGTAGATTCTGTGACAGCAGCTAGGTTTCTTCATCAGTGTGCCGGGCTCTATCTGCTGAGGCAGCTGGAGAGAGGGGGCTGGAGAGCAGATACTGAGGGTGCAAACCGAGGAAGAGAACAGCTAAACTCCCTAGTTTCTACAGCAGCATTAGCAAACATGCTCGTTTGACTCTCCATTGTTTCACAGGTTAAAAAAAAAAAATCTATTTTTACTTAATAGAATCAGAGGCCTGATATCCTCTGTGGACACACTAAGCTCTCTGGAAAGGCCCCTAAATAGGAATCAAATTCAATTAGAAAATAAGACAATATCTATTATATTTTAAAACTCATATTATTAATAATATTGCCAATACAAAAGCCAACATTTTTTTAAATGGCCCTTGAGGTGCCTGAAACACTTAAAAATGTTTTGAATTTTATTCATTCTACTATAAGCCTATCCTCAGGTTTCAGTGCAAACATTTTTATAGATACCTCTAAATATAGTTACACCAAGAACTAGAAAAAAAATCCAAATAAATTCAATTACCAAATATTTCCTTTATTTCTCTCTCTCTCCCCCTTGCTCTCTTTTTTCCCCCCTCACTTTCCCTTTAATTGTCTCAGTGTCTGACTTTCTCTGATCGTGTTTTATTTAAACTAAGAAAAAATGTGACTGGGGAAAATGCCAAAGATCTAATCAAGGAATTGTCAATAATAACCATGTGACTCAAGCCATAAATCACTTTGGATTAAGCATCCCCCTCCATCTGGGTGTGAAATTTTCAATACCATTTATTTGTTATCTGCCAATGGAGATTAAAATGTCCCCTTCCCAGGAGCTCTTTCAGAAACGGATGGATTGTCACTGTCAGGGCAGCTGGGAGGCTGCCTGCCTGAAGAGTCAGAGAAAGCTAATGGCATGCTGGGTCCTTTTCTTCCCTAAAACTTGAATCCATTTCTACACAACATCCAGTTTAGAAAGTGAAAATTTGGTCAAACCATTATGTTTTGCATATGATGGCAAATGCATCTTAACAAAAAGAAGAGCAATTGATTGATGATCTTAACATTGTATGTGTGGTGTGTGTGTGTGTGTGTGTGTGTGTGTGTGTGTGTGATTTGCCATCTGGATGTATTTGTTTAACAAAGTGAGCAAAGAGCCTTTCCATGAAACTCCGGCAATTGAAATAATAATAACTAATATTCTGAGCACTTGCTGTGTTCTAGGCACTAATTCCTTTACTTAACATGTGGTACGTCATTGGATTTTCCCAATTGCCCTATGAAGTAATTCATTCTCTCCATTTACAGAAGAATTTCTAAGGTACGGAGAGGTTGTCAGCCCAAAGTTATGCCATTTATAAGTGGGAGGGCCAAGATTTGAACCCAGTCTCCACAGCTTATGCTTTTCAACACTGTACCAGCCCCTGTCTCCTTCCTTCACAGAGATTTTCAGATTTGTAGTTCCGTATTTCTTTGTGTGTCTTTTTATCATGTCCCTCTGCTCCCTAGACTGTAAGTTGCATGCCTGCAAGATTGTAGTATTTTGTTCACTGCTGCGTTCTCAAAGCCCTAGGAAAGTGGCTGGCACACAGTGGGAAAGCAGTGAGTAAATATCTGTTGGAAAAACGAATGAAAAATGTCCTACAGGCATGGTGTTGGCGAGCCATAGTACCAAAGATAATATTTGTATTCTGCTTTGTAGATGACCAAGCATTTTTCTCACAGTTACCAGGAATTGCTGGGCGGTGGCTGACAGAGCTTTTGAGTATCTTTTGACCTAATGATTCCAGATGCCACCATGAGTACTGGCTTTACCCCATCTGTAGCCCACCTTAGAGAAGGAGGCATCCACACGGGTTCTCCAGATGAGCCTCCTCCCCCCAATTCCTCCCCGTTGCCATCTACCTTCTCTTCATTCCCCAATGGGAGGGAGAAGTGAAAGCTTTTATTCTATCCTTTGGAGAGATAGCATATAAGCTGGCTTATTTTTGAAGTGAATTTTAACCTGCCCTAATCATCATAGTCCCCACATTGCTTACTGACTATAAGTCAGATACTGTTCTCAACATTTTACAAGTGTTAGCTCGTTTAATTCTCATAGGAACACTATGAAGTGGCTATTATTATCCCCAATTTTTAAGTAAAGATACAGCGACAAAGACAGTTTAAGCGTTCTGTCAAAATTAAGCACCGCATAAGTCTGGTTTCAGTTTGGTTCCATCGTGTAGTGTTACCCCCAGACTACTACAGTGATAACTCGTAGGACTCCTGGCCAGTGTTGATGGCGGCAAGTCCAACCTCTGCTAAGTGCTTTAGCTTTCTTCTTTTCTATAGTCCCCACTGTCAGCAAATTCGATACTACTAATTTCCCCATTTTGCATAGAAGAAAACTGAGATTCATAGATATTAGTTATATGAACTTAGACATACTGCTTTAATCAGATCAGTTCCTATGTCGAATCATAATTAAGCCCAAAGGCAGAGTTGATAGACTCAAAAGCCTTCCACTCTTAAGCAAAGCTTGCATCAGTTCTGTTTGAATATTAGGTCTTACCACAGTGTATCCCAAGTCTTTTTTAGTGCTAGTTCCATGCAAAATCAACTGACATTGATGTAAAGTAGCTAATGCGCATTATCCCATATATTACAAATATTTCAATGTTCTTTAGCCATGACCTTTATTATCAGAACTGTAATTGGGATAGCAAATCCTCAGCTTCTTATAAACTTCCTCAGGTATGACATAAACTTGCCCTTGAATATTAACTAGAACCTTTGTATGTGTGTATGAGTAATAGTAATACTCCACATCTGCGTAGCAGCCAGGCTCTTTGTCAAACCCTTTTACGTTGTATTATCTTATTGAATCTTACTGTATGGAGTAAACTTACCCCATTTGTACACCTGAGCCACTTGAGATTTGTAGAGGCCAGTGACTTGTCTAAGCAAGAATCAACAAATGGGGAAGCAAGGTACCATTCTTGAGACTATGCAATTCAGAATTTGCAGTCTTGCCTGGTTCTCCCAAAGTTCAAAAAAAAACCCAACACAAACAAAAAACAAAAACAGCTTAAGTGATTGCCTCAAGATCACAATATTTATAACAGGCAGCAATAGCACTAAAATTCAGGTCAACTAGATTCTACTGTGTTGGCTTTGACACTACTGTTACTGAGGCTCATACTTGTGCACATAGTCTATACATATATTAAACACATATGAAAATAAAATATTTCTTATTGAAACTTATAAAAAATTTTATTGTCTGCTTTTCCTTGCTGTACTCAGGTGACCCTTTAAAACTTCCAATTGCTGAGGTTATTACATTTACATTCAAGGATTAGGATCGTAACAAGACCAAGTTAAATTCCAAAAATCACAGGAAATAAAAGATATTCCCCTTGATGATCTTACTGAGACTCTGATAGGGTAAAAACTTAGAGATAACTACGTCAAAAAACGAGACCAATTTTGCATGTGAAAACTCAGCAAGTATTCTCAGTTCAGCTACATGTGATCATTAGACGATGTTGTGAGAAGGGACTCTCCTGTTGTTTTAGTGCAGAGAAGTCTTCATGCGAGCTGAGATGGGTCAGGTGCTTAGGGGCTACTCAGTGAAATGGCAATTTTCAGGGTACTTGGCTTGGGAACATTGAGCACAGTATTTCCTGAAACTGGACCTGAAATGGATGGAGCCAGGGAGTACTAGTCAGTCTACGTAATTGATCTCATAATAAAGTAAAGGTTCTTCTCTGGATCGTTTTTTTTTTTTTCTTCTACGATCAAAGATAACATGAAAAATCCATATAACTCCATTCATTACATTTGATGTGTCATTATATTAATCAAGATAGAAAGACTTCCATTCCAATAGTAAACCACACGATCTCAGTAGCTTAGACTGTACAAGTTTATTTCTTACTCTCATGAAGTCTGATGTGCGTTGAGTCACCCTCGTCTATATTATAGTTATGCCATGTGTTGCATGGGGCTTCCAAGATCACTGTGACAGCACAAAGGAGGGGTAGACAAGACACCCCAACTCTTATGATACCTGTCACGTCTGCTCGCAACCCATTGGCTGACACCATTCACATGACCCCAGCCAACTGAAACGGAGGCTGAGAAAAGTAGATTCAGTGCTCATTTGGTGAATGATGTCTCTGAACCCTTAACTATGAACTCTTCCTGTACTCGATGCTGCCCTGCTTTTTCTCCTCCCACTTTTCATTCTTCTCATCCTGTTTTCTTTCCAGTGCTGGTATGCCTTCATCTTTTCTTGTTTTCCCTTCATTGACACCCTATTGAACAAATTATATATTTATTGTGCAGGGCACTTGAATGATTCTAAGAGTGAGTGCCTCCTTAGTTATGTGCCTCACATATTTCTCTTGCCTCGCCCTTGTCCCAGGGTAGCTACTCTGTGCCAGATGGTTTCTGAATTGAGGTATATATATGAATTAAACATGATTCCTAACCTTGTAAGAGAGATGTGATAAGCAGACAGTGCAGTATTGTAAAGAAATGCACGTCATACAATTTCTATAAGTAGTGTACTGTGGGCATTATTGTTCTACACTCAGGAGCATTTGCTTAATGCTAATCAGAGCACTTTGTTAGATCCCGTGTTAAGGAACTGAAGTAAATGTAATCCTCCTTTAGAAAGAGCAATTGCAATTGAAGGATATTAGCGAAAAAAGGAAAGATCATGCACACTTGAAATAGGTATATACATTGTGTCCGAGGTTCTCAGACTTGGCCTGGATATGGGGTTCTGAGTGAAGCCTAAAATGTATGAGATTATCTGGTCCAGAGCTATCGAAGCTTCTGAGGTTATTTGCCCCACAGTTTCTGGGGAGTGGATGCAGACACTGACTGCTCTTCTGTTTCATGAAACTTTACCCCAGGCTTATAGGAACAACAATACTCCAATTTCTCAGAAAATACACAGCATCGTTTATCCCTTGAAGTGGCTGGCATTGATAGTCTTGCAAGGAGGAAAGAAGCATTTCCTTTCTTTTTTCAATGTCTAAAGAGAGCTTTTCATGCCACAGGACTTGGAAAAGCTCATAAAACTTGAGTGAAATGTTAATAAAGCATGGAAATTAATAAAGCTGTAAATTGGCAAAGTTTGAAGAGATCTTGATCAGTTGGGACAGAGATTAGTTTCAGGGGTTCAGGGATGGGCTTCAGGAGGCCTGTGAACCCCCGGACACATTTGTATGTATTTAGTTTTATACATTTTATGGAGAAGGGTCTGTCACTAAAATATTAAGAGCCACTAACCTCATTTTACAGAGGTGGAATTTCCAGTCTGAAGAGATTTAAAGACATACCTGAGATCGAGCAAGTAATCAGGAATAAATCCATTTTTAGAATCCTATTCCTCTTAGCCTCACTGTTATGGGTTGAATTGTGCCTCATCCCCAAATATTCCTGAAGTTCTGACCCCCAGTACCTGTGAATGCTGTCTTATTTGGAAGTAGAGTTTTTGCAGATGTAATCAAGTTAAAATGAGGTTATTAGGATGACCCAAATCCAATATAATTGAAGAGGAAAACTCTGTGAGGACAGGGACACAAAGTAATTTGGTAATGTGAAGATAGGGACGGTGATTTGAGTTATGCATCTACAAGCCCAGGAATGCTGAGGTTTGCTGGCCACCACTAGAAGCTGGAACAGGCAAGGAAATATTGATCCCTAGAGCCATTGGAGAGAGTATGGCCCTTCCAGTGCCTTGATTTCAGACTTCTAGCCTACAGAACTATGAGAGAATACATTGCTGTTGTCTTAAGCCACCATGTTTGTGGTAATTTGTTATGTCAGCCCTAGGAAATGAATACACTCACTCATTTCTTTTTTTTTTTTTTTTAAGATTTTATTTATTTATTTGACAGAGAGAGACAGCCAGCAAGAGAGGGAACACAAGCAGGGGGAGTGGGAGAGGAAGAAGCAGGCTCCCAGCAGAGGAGCCTGATGTGGGGCTCGATCCCAGAACGCTGGGATCACACCCTGAGCCGAAGGCAGACGCCCAACGACTGCGCCACCCAGGCACCCCACACTCACTCATTTCTGATTTTCCATATCAGTATATTGGTTTTCATCAGATTGGTGCCAGTGCTGATAATTACATTTTGCTGTGTTTTTAAATACATGTTTACCATCCTAGTTTATGTACCTCCCCAGGCACTCTGGGCCCATCTGTTCTCTGGGCCTTGGCTGCTTGCTGTGCTTCCTGGCTTGAATAGCTGGGCAATGGCTCCTGTCATTCTCACAGCCTTAACATTCCAGCCACGAGTCATAATTTATTGATTCTCTCACCTATTTTGGGGTCAAGTGCTAGCTTTGGGACCTCTATCTGCTGGCTCTGGGAGCACCTGCAGCAGCTCCCATGTCCAAGTCCAACCTAACTAGACCCATGGAAGCTCTAGCTTCCCCATTTCCTCCACAGGGGCAGGGTAACATCAACTAGAATTACTGAATAATGTTCCTTGGGGCAAACTTTGACTAAAAGAAGACAGGGATTAAAAGGAGATAACCCGTGAATTGTTTTCAGTTTTTTTCCCCCCTCCCCATCATCTAGACATGTTCTAAGATGCAGAGGTTCTATACAGTTTTTCTGACCTAGTCCATGTCACCAAGAAACCATTGGTATTTTCTTGGGAAGATATGGTCGGATCGTTGTGCATAATGTTCTTTGGCTTTACCTACTGTGAACAAAGGACTCCCGTGTTTCTTCATGACTCTGTCTATACTCCTGACATTTCTGGTCACCAAATGGGTGTGTGGTGGGGGGGTGTCCCCATACCAAGCAATTCTAGCTGTATGTCTGATGTTGTTCACCTGGAGATAGTGTTAAATCCCCCAGGGTAGGAGTTCAGTCCCCAAAAGACTGCCCTCTCCACCACAAGTTCAGATGCCAGTTACAAGTCCAGGGTGTCCCCTGTGCTATAAATCAGAGGTTACCATGACCCCATCCTCAGGTTTGCTAGAGTGGCTGCCAGAAATCAGGAAAATGGTTTACTTCTTAGATAGCTGGTTCATTACGAAAGAGCACAACTCAAGAATAGTCTGAACGAAGAGCTGCACAGGACTCAGAGCTGCACAGGACGCGGTATGTAGGAAGGGGTGTGGAACTGCCAGGCCCCCTCTGAACTCCACTCTTCCTGGCCTTGTGCATGTTCACCAACTGGAAGCTCTCCAAACCCTATCCTTTTTGGGCTTTTATGGAAGCTTCACGTAGGCGCAGTTGATTAAATCATTGGCCATTGTCACTGAACTTCCTCTTCAGCTCCTCTCCCCTCCCTAGACGTGGGGTGTGGTGGGGTGGGGCAGGGCTGGACGTTCCATCCAGCTAATCATGTGGTTGCTTCCCCTTTGCAGCCAGCCCCATCCTTAGGGCTCATTAACATAAACTCAGGCGTGATTGAAAGGAATTTGTTATGAATAACAAATGACCCCAATTTCACGTTTATGCTCTGGAGCTGGGAACAAAACTCAATTTTTTTTTTTAAAAGATGCTCCTATAGCTGTTATATAGGAAATTACAAGCGTTGTAGGAATTATGTTCCAGGAACTGTGGATGAAGACCAAATACATATTTTTTGTTATACCGTAATATCACAGCTATGGTTATGGGTTGAATTGCATTCCCCCAAAATTCATGAAGCCCTAACCCCCAGTATCTCAGAACATGACTTTATTTGGAAATAGTATCATTGCAGATGTAATTAGTTAAAGTGATAATGGAGTAGTGTGGGCCCCTCATCTGATATGACTTGTGTCCCTATAAAAATGGGAAATTTGAATACACAGAGAATACCGTATGAAGATGAAGGCAGAGTTTGGGGGGACATTTTTACAAGCCCACAAATGCCAAAGATTGCCGGCAAACCACTGTACGCTAGGAGAAAAGGGCATGAAACAGATTCTCCTGCACAGTCCTTGGAAAGTACCTGCCAACACCTTGATCTTGAACTTGGAGCCTCCAGAATTGTGAAACAGTAGAATTTTGTTGTGTAAGCCATTCGTTTGTGGTAACTTTTTATTGCAGTGCTGGCAAACCAACACACTTACTTCTCTAGCTTATTTCTGTCTCTCATTCTTTTCTTGCTTTCACTCGATTGTACCAACTCCCTGTTAGAAGCATTCAAAATTGTCCCAGGCTATTTTTCCATAAACTTAAGCTAATATAACTTTGACTCCTATTTTGATTTTAATATGTGTGTGGTTATCCCTGGGTTGAGTGCTGACTAATAGAGAAGAGATATGATATGTCCTTTTTCTGGAAAAGCTCATGATTTTAAGCAAGGCCAGTCTAATTTGTAAAATCCTAGGAATCCATTTATAGCAGAATGTTGCATAGTGTACATCTGTATTGTGACAGTTCAGGAAAAGGAGAATCACATCATAAGCTTCTAGAACTGCAAAGTAAACTATTAGCTATGGGGAACCTTGTGTATCTGTGTGGCTTCCTAGCATCACCAAAAACCACAAATTCATATTCAGTGAATGGATTTGTGGTACGCGAAGGGAAGTCTTATTCCAAATGGGAGCTCAGGCATTTGTAAATAAGACCCCTTGTTGGTGATTCAGACAAAGTAATCAGGGTTTATGACTGTGGGAGTCTGAAATAGATGTGATGAACAGTATTAATTGGGAATGATTTGATACTAGAGGGTAAGGAGAGAGAATTTCTCTAGCTAAGTACACATGGCCAGTAGCTGAAACTATTCCCCAGACCAAGCCATTATCCCCTTCAAAAGGCATTTATTAAGTGCTTATTTGTACATCACACTGTGCTAAATGCCAAATCAATTAGCTGTTGAAACCCACTCCCTGTCTTGAGAGAAACTGAGGCACAATGAAATTTATAAGAATTGATTTAAGCACGTATCCGTTTGAATGGAGGAGCCTTCTGCAGGCAGGAACTAAGGGAAAGGCTTTGGTAGAGCACACATGGAGGCCAAACAAGGGAATTATTTGATTGGCTATAGCTTAAGTGCTTGCCTTGTTTGGGGAAGCCTACTTGGCTGTTTGTGATTGGTTACATTTGGATTTCTTAACCTTGAAGTGTTTACAGGAATTGACTCTGGCTCAGGTTTTCATGCTTATGTAGTCTGCTGGTACATTGATGTCACCTCAGTCCAATGGCTTCCTTGTTTGATTACTTTAACAACTTGACAGTATAATCCATGTGGGTTTGAAGGAGAGAACAACCAACTTCACATGGCGTTTAGTGCTTCAAATAAAGAAACTGTATATTTAATAATACCTTTTGTTTTTTTAGAAGAAACCAATTGATCTCTTTCTTTATTCATTGTTTCCAAGTATCTCCGTTGTTGGGAGGCCACGTGAGCTTGTTTGTGTCCATTAATCATCAGAATATGGAATTTACTCAAAATCTCTCATTTTTGCTTCCAAAAATTTTTACTCCCACTACCTTAAGGGAGTTATGTCCAGCAGTACCATGGATTGTAACGTCTCTGATGCCACAGCTAGTTCCAACCTGTCTCCACTGGATCCTGAGTACCTGCAGAAAGCTTAAGTGAAAGGAGGTATATAAAATCATCTGAGGAATGAGAAAGCCTTCCCTTCTGGCTGGATTCAGTAAGGATGATGTCTCAGGGCATTCCCATAAGGGAGACACCAAAACTTTGTTGAGCACCAGTCGTGTCCCAGGATCCTTACCAGGGACTTTGTTTATATAATCCCAAGGGAGACCCTTTCCTTCATTTTAAAATGGGTATAATTACCTTTATTACTTACTTACAACTACAGAGTTACATAAGAGTATATATGTCAAGAAGTTGGCACTGTGTCTGGCACAGGGCACATTTTTAGGTATCTTTCTCCTCTTCCCTTTATTACAGTCAGCACCTACCCAGCAGGCTTCCCGGTGATTTTCTATGCTCCTGCTTAGATTAGGTGCATGAAAGCCCACCAGAGACATGGGCTGTGTTTTTGGTTATATCGTTTTTAAGGAAAATACATGTCTTCCTCTTCTCTAGTCTCCTCCTTTAATAATATTGAATGGAACCTTTACTGAGAGCAGAGCCTAGACCCCAAAGATCTGTCATTTGGACCATTGAATTACCTCCAAAGTCAAAACTTATAATTTTCTCTTTCAATTCATACTCCTTTATTTCATTTTGTTATTTTTTAAAATTTCAGTATAGTTAATAGACAATGTTCTATTAGTGTTGGTGTCCAATAGAGAGATTCAACAGTGTTGTACATTACTCAGCGCTCATCGTGGTAAGTGTACTCTTGAATCCCCATCACCTGTTTCACCCATCTCCTCAACCACATCCTCTCTGGTAACCACCAGTTTGTTCCACATAGTGAAGAGTCTGTTTTTTGGTCTCCTTTTCTCTTTGTTCATTTGTTTTGTTTCTTAAATTCCACATATGAGTGAAATCGTATGGTATTTGTCTTTCTCTGACAGGCTTATTTCGCTTAGCATTATACTTTCCAGATCCATCCATGTTACTGCCTTTTTGCTCCAAAAGAGAACTATGCAAAATATGAAAATTACTATCCCCTTATTTAATCCCTTCAGTAGCCTAGGATTTCCTATAAAGCCCAGACCCCCACTATAACATATTAGACTCGCTGTGACCAGGTTCCTAGCTCGCCTTTGAGACTTCTGTAGTTCAGGGGCACCTATGTAGATTGCATTTCCATTCACTGGCATGCTCTTGTTCTGCAGTTTTGCATTTTTCCCTTTTACAGGTGCTTCTGCTTGTAGCTTCCCTCTCTTTCTCGATCTTTCTTCACTTAGCCAACTCTGTTCATTCTTTCAGAAACAGCTCATGCTCTTAGGCTCCTCCTGGCAGCCTATGGAAAGCCTCGGTACTCTTCTTTAAGGGTTTCTTACAACTTGTGCTCCGTCAGGAATTTGAGATATTATATTCAAATGCTCCATTAGTACTGTTGCTCCCACAGCAGTCTAGCTCATGGGTCAGCAAAGTTTCTCTGTAAAAAGCCAGATCATAAGTTTTTTAGCTTTGTGGGGCATGTGGTCTCTGTCACAACTATTCAGCTCTGCCACCCCAGCAAAACAGCCAAAGATAATACGTAAGTGGCATTGACTGTGTTCCAATAAAACTTTATTCACAAAAATAGGCCAGATTTGGCCTGTGAGTTGTAATTTGTTCACTCTTGATAATGAGAATCCAATCTTATGTTGCTTAGTAACTCCAGTGCATAGGATAAAGAGCTTGCTCAATGTTAATTCAACTGGGAGTGTTAGCCCCTCCAAACCATCGCATGCCAAGTCCTTATTCTTATTTTAATTGGAAGTACAATCAGGTTGCTGTTAAATATTTTCGATTTTGTATCCAGCAGGTATGCCTCATTTGGGGCCCAGAGGCAAGGTCCTATTTACTAAATTCCCAGGTCACATGGCAATAGGGAGATCCGAGCATTCTGCCTGAGCAGCTAAGGCTTCTTGCTCATTTTCTCAGGTATACCGTTGCCCTCCAGTCTTTCAGCTCTCCTTGAAGCAGCCACAGGGCCGTCTGTGACCTGTTTATTGAAAGCTGTGTAACTAAGTACAGTAATAGAATTTTTCAATCAATACCCAATTGTAGCAGGAGCTGGTGAAGAGATTTCAGGGCAGCCGTAACATGCTGAGATAACTTGGTGTCACTAAGAAATCAGGCAGCAGAGAGCAGTATTAATTGAGTTCCATCAATCACACATGTGGGCACTGGGCCTGAAATTTGGTGTAGAAACAATAGTATTGCATGCTGTGTATTTGGTTGTGTAAACCCAGACAGCAAACTCACCTGAACTCTGCTGAATGGCACTCGGCTGGTCTAGACCTTTCATGACAGCTTTTTTGTGTTTTGGGGTTTTTTTGGTTGGTTGGTTTTTGCCCCCTATTGAGAAACTCCAAAGTCTCTTCTGTGTATATAACATAAAATGAAAAGCCCTGGCACCTAGCAGTAAGCCTGGTACAGTGGCAGCCATGAGGGAATACAGCCTAATAGAGACTTGGAAGTCAGAAGACCCAAAATTAAAATTTCCACCTGTTCCACCTACTATGTGCTTTGAGTGTGAGTCAGGTTCTATCCAGAGCATCAGTTTTCTTACCTCTACAATGGGGACAATGCCTGACTGCCTCATCACAGTGATTCGGTGAATTTCAAAGCAATTTTTGGCTGTGAAAATGCTGTGTAAGGATGGTTGTCGTATTATGAACACCTCAGTAATTCTGCTTCTCCAGGGAATGATGATGTGTCAACTGTAAGTGAATTTTCTTTGTAATTTAATCTGTTAAGTGCCAGAAGTTTAATTTTAACAATTTTTATGGAAGTATTTCTCAAAGAATGCACAATGAGCTAACTGCTTTATTAGACCAAATAGTTGATGCAAATTTAACTTATTTGTTGTTCACAATTAACATTGGGAATTACGCATCTGTTATCCATGTTGTCTCTCTAAGTGCTGCTGGCTCTGGTATTTCTCTGTGATTGGGCTCTGACTTCAGAAGTAGCTTGGCTTTTGCCTTCCAGAAAATCCCAGTTTGCCACTTTGTTCATTTGGGCAATTTGCTTCTTTCCATGAAGGGGGAGTGCAGACTTGGAGAATTACTGAAATAATGTTATAGTTGGAAGGAACACCTCAATACCATTGAGTTCCAAGCTCTTCTTAAAAAGAAGTAAAATGAGATCCCAAGACTTTAATGACTTGATCAGAATCACAGAGAAAATGATTATCCTCAAAACTTATCCTCAATCCCTGATCTCCTGACAACATTAACAGTAACAGACTTATATAGAACTTTACAGTTAAGAAAGCATTTGCACATCCATGTCTTATTGGGACCTCTCTGAAACCCTGGGAGGTTGACAGGGTAGGGAGTCATTCCCTGTGTTTCATAAGTGCTAAGGCCACCTGTTGGTATGTGATCAGGAAGAGATACTGGGGACATGAACACATACCTTCTGACCCCGGGTCCTAGTTTTATTGAAAGCCATCGTATTTCACACTACTGAACTGTTTCCCGCCTACTCTAGCTTGCAGTTTCAATGCTGCATGACATCTGGGGCGGTGTGGGTTTGCTGACTACTCAGTGATCTTCTTCAAAGAGATGTCTTCTCCCAGTGAGTTCCTCATGTTTCAGAGCAGTTTCTTCAGTGTGGCTGGTGGTGTGCTCTGAACTGTTCCCAGTGCCTCAAACCTTACCTGGAAGGTCCGTACTACTGGCAATAGCAATCACAGGCACCTTGATAGCACATCAGTTTATCTGCTTAAACTCACAGTCTGCTTCTGCCTCTTTGCTCGTCTCCTGTACTTTAGGTCCCACCAATACTGAGTTAGTTAAAGTCCCCAATACTTGGAAGCCCGTTTTTTGCTGTGTTAGTAAGAAATAGATCAGAGGTGATACTAACCCAACCCAAACTGGCTCAAGCATACCAGGGAATTTATTGGCTCATTAAACTGACAACACAAGGATAGAAAAGGCATTGCTGGACTTGAGGTTTCCAGATTAATATAAAGAAAACCGCTCTTTCTCCCCATTCCTTCAGTCTAAATTTTTCTGTTAAATTTTTTTTCTCAGGCAGCTCTCATGTAGAAGGAAAGATGACCGCTGGCAGTTCTAGACTCCTCTCAGTTAAGCAATTCCATTGAAATGAGAGTACTTCCTACTACCCCCAACCCCACAATAGCGTAAAGAAAATGTTCTCTTTGAATTGGCTTAGTTATATATGTCCATTCTTAGAACAGGACATGCAGCGAACTCAACCCAAGCCACAAGAACTAAGAGCGGGGATACAAGGGATTTTGGAAATTAAAATAATACGTGTGCTAACCGTCAATGGAGAATAGATGCTGGACAGGTAAAAGCAAAACGATATTCACTACATGCATTAAAATGCCTTGCTCCGTCTTATTCACCTAAAAAATTCCTATTTATCCTTCCACATCCTACTCACAAGAATATTCTAGGCAAAGGGAATAACAAATGAAAAGACCCTGACTTGGGAAAGAACTTGGCTTGTTTAAGGAATAGAATCATAAGAAGATATTCACCAAAGATGCTATTTCTCCCAAGATATTCAGTTTTAACTTTTAACAGAATTCTAGACGCACATAACGTTAAACGCTGAGTCATTATTGTTAACAAGAAATTTCTATCCATTTACGCTCTCTTCTCAGGAGTTTTGAGCTAAGGAGCACCTGGGTGGCATAGTCGGTTGAGTGCCCAACTCTTGGTTTTGGCTCAGGTCGTGACCTCAGGGTTGTGAGATCCAGCCCTGCCTTGGGCTCAGCACAGAGTCTGCATGGAGCACTCTCTCTCTCAATGTCTCTCTCTCTCTCTCTCTCAAATAAATAAATAAATAAATAAATAAATAAATTTGGGGCACCTGGTCATGATCTCAGGGTGGTGAGATTGAGCCCTCAATCAGCTTCCATGTTCAGTGGGGAGTCTGCTTGAGATTCTCTTTCTCCCTCTGCTCCTCCTCCCTCTGCACTCTCTCTCTTTCTTTTAATTTAATTAATTAATTTTTAAAAGGGAAGATTTGAGCTGAGCTAAGCCCATGTTTTTCCAGGCAGAGTTCTGGGAGCCCGAGTGTAGCCTGTTTACCAGGTGCTTTACATTGCCAGTGATGGTTGGTGGAGCCTATGGAATAAGACGTGTCTGGAAGGAGTACCCAGGTTGTACTTTGGATAATTAGTCCAGAGGAAGGTTTACCTCTTAAGAGCTGGAAAGAGAGTGGAGGACACAGCTTGCAACCTGAGCAGGTAGATACAACAGGATGTGGCTGAGCATGAGGTACTGAAATGACCCGCTATGGCTGGGAGATCAGGGCAAAGAGAAGTACAGCTGTGCAAGTTGGGTAGAAATGTCTCCAGAGAGTCATCTTTCTGCTTATAGTAAGATCTTTTTCCTTCGATGGCATCATTAAGGTAACATTGAGGTAGAAACATGACCAACTTTGGTTCTGTTTCTTCAGTATGATGAAGACTGTCGACATGAAATACAAAAACAAGGTAGTAGGGGTTAAAACAGAGAAAGTTCTTTGTACTTGTCATCCTTCCAGTCATTAGACACACGCTGTCCATTTATCTAATGTATAGCAGGCCCTGTTCTGGGCACTGGGAGAAATACACAAATGAGGATTTCAGGGCTCTTGTTCCTTTGTAAGCTTGGGTAGTGGTAAATTACATATAAACCAGTCCTTTGAAAACAATGTGAGAGGCACTCCACCACTCAAGAGCTATGTAAATTTGAAAGGTCTTTGTCCTCTTTAACTCTCTATTTCCTTGTTTATAAAGTTGAAATAATACACCTACCTTACGGCATTTTCAGGTGCGATTAAAAGAGATAAACAGTGTTAAATGATTAAGGCACTATCTGGGTATAGTAAATGTGCAGTACTTTTTCAAAGGGCTATGATTACAGCAAAGATTCAGGGTAACAAGGTGGAAGAAATAGCTGGGCCTGGAAAGTTCCTATATAAGGGATGCCATTTGAACTGGGTCTTGAAGGATGAATTGGTAAGTGAGGGAAGGGCATTACAAGGTGGAGAATCATGTGAAATACTAGAATATTCTAGGGGATTTTTGTTTATGGTAGAATTAGGTAAAACATCTTGAGAAATACTGGGGGGGAAAAAAACTTTAGGAAATCAGAGTAGAATCAGATTATGACCGCTTCATGTAGCACTCCAAGTCTTCCAAGAAGACTTCTGTGGATGATAATGAGTCTTCGTAAGTGTTCAGGCAGAGTGAGGTACTTGGAAATGATCTGTGTCTAAACAAGTACCAGTGAAATGGGGAGGAGAGGACACAAGGACACGGTGACTGTGTGCGTATGGAATGATGGAGGGTGATATTCATTTGGACCCACAATTCTTAGATGAGTTTTGAAAGAATACAGCAGGAAGAACCCAGTGTTTCTGCTTTCAGAGCAGAAGGTATACGTGCGATGCTGTAGAGGACTGTAATTGGTGAAATTTACCACTCATCAATGATGATTTTTTTAAATGGAAATTGGCGGCATTGACACATCTGAGAATAGTCAGCCTATCCATTGTCTGTAGACTTGCAGGGAAAGGTAACTCACCAGCACCTGCTTGAGTCTATTTGGCAAGTATTGGCTGCATTGACCTTCGTTTTATCAGCATGAGAAACTGTTCAGTGAATGCACTACATTCAGAAAAGAGGTTGCTGGGGGGCGCCTGGGTGGCACAGCGGTTAAGCGGCTGCCTTCGGCTCAGGGCGTGATCCTGGCGTTATGGGATCGAGCCCCACATCAGGCTCCTCCGCAGTGAGCCTGCTTCTTCCTCTCCCATTCCCCCTGCTTGTGTTCCCTCTCTCGCTGGCTGTCTCTATCTCTGTCAAATAAATAAAATCTTCAAAAAAAAAAAAAAAAAGAAAAAGAAAAGAGGTTGCTGGAACCCCTAGAAATGGCTTTGACATTGCATGTTGTTCTGGTTATTGTTGTTTTTATCCACAATGCTTTGTCTCACTCTGAAATTCTTTGGGGGGGAAAAAAACCCCAGAACTTTATTGTATTTGCTTAGGAAAATATTTCCCCTTTGATTTAACAGCGACCCAAGGTATAGACTGATTTTGATCCTTTGAGTTTGGGAACATATGTATTAGATGATAGAGGTACTTCTTTTGTGTTCGCTGCTTTGTAAGGCTACAGGGTAGGTCTGAGCCAATGACTGTCACAGTGAAGCTTGATGCTCTACCGTAGTCAGCATCAGTCTGAGCCCCTACACGGTCATTGCAGCCTCAGTATCTATCTGGTATTACTGATTACAGTAATGCTCTATGAAACCAATAAGATGATTTGGCCTTGCATTAGATGCTTTACAGTCTGCTAGATGATAATCAGTAGCATTTTCTCTATGGCTCTTGAAATAAGACCATCCTTTTACTTGCTGCCTCTGTATAGCCATAGGAAGTCTGATAGATAGTGGGATATCTCAGCAGTCATGCCCAGGAGTTTGCTCCCATGAGCTCAGGACACTCCTCGTCTGAGAGACTGGATCCCCTCTATCTTCCCTCTCTGTGTTCTTCTCATCTTCATGTTCAGAAACGTCCTCAGCCCTCTACACCCTGCTTCTCATCTTTGGCATGGCTTCTGTTGTGTAGCCACTCTCTGCTTCTCTCCTTCCCTTTCTTTCCTGTCTCCTACTTCTCAGGTTCTCAGCTTTCATATCTAGTGATCATCAATTCCTTTTTCCTAAGTTGAGACACAATCAAAAGCTCACTTTGGGTTGATAATCTCATTCACGTCACCTGGCTACCTTTTCTCTTGTGCTTACTGCTTTGAAACTATTTTCTCACTCTGGTAATTTCTTGAGTATGACTATTGGATAAAGTGTCATTCTGGATGTTGAAGGGTCCTGATTCCACTCTCAAAAAATAGCAAGCAGAAAATGAAACACCGTGAATGGCTGATGAATGAAGGATGGGGCGCCTGGGTGGCTCAGTCAGTTAAGCCTCTACCTTCAGCTCAGGTCATGATCTTATGTCCAGGAATCTAGCTCCGGTCAGACTCTCTGATCAGCAGGGAGTCTGTTTCTCCCTCTCCCTCCCCCTCCCCACACTTGTGATTTCTCTCTCTCTCGCTCTCTCACTCAAATAAATAAAATCTTAAAAAAAAAAATGGAAATGATTTAACTGATGATTTAAATGGTGTAAGTGTTGAGGTAGACTTTATAGATTTTTTTTTTTAGATTTTAGTGTCTTCTTTAAGCCTCTCCTTCCTTATTTATAAAGCTGAAATAATACACCTACCTTACAGCATTTTGAAGACAACTAATATTGAACAAATGCCTCTGTTCCTGTGGTTAAGAATTCTTCTCTGGCACCTGGGCGGCTCGGATGGTTAAGTGCCTGCCTTTGGCTCAGGTCATGATCCCAGAGTCCTGGGATCCAGCCCCTTGTCAGGTTCCTACTGAGTGGGGAGTCTGCTTTTCCCTCTTCCTATGCCCCCTCCGCACTTGTGCATGTGCGCTCTCTCAAATAAATAAATCAAAACTTAAAAAAATTCTTCTCCATTGCTCAATGCGTAGGCGTATAATTCCATTTACCCTGTATTCCATTCTGTTGAAGAAGAAAATAGAAGTGAAAGCATTTGTAAAAGCCCAACATTAGATGCAAACACTTGAGTGTCTTCACCAGCAATAATAGGAAGTTTAAACAGCCTGGTGATACTCAGCTAAATTGTTTGCTGGTTTTAGAAGTCTACTCTGTGGTTTGTAATTTATTTATTCAATAGGGAACGATTGAGTATGTATTATATAGGAACTGCGCTTGGAACTAGAGACAGAGAGATGAAAGACATATTTGCTTGAGAAGCTCAAATCTATTAGGACGAACATATTAGCAAGAAGGCAGTTAGAGGACAGTATGGTAAGTGCTATGATGCAATGCACCACCCGTCCTCTGGAGGAATCAAACAGGAGACTTATAGTGGGTTCAATAGTGGCCCCTAAAAGATATTCTAAGCCCCCCCCCATAGTACCTGTGAATGTGACCTCTGGAAATAAGGTCTTTGCAGATCTAGTTCAGGATCTCGAGGTGATGCCATGCTGGATTTAGCATGAGCTCTAAATCCAGTGTTTGGTGTCATTATATGAGAGAAATGTGACTCCTTTTCCCATGGGGAAAGGCTTATAAAGATGAAGGCAGAGATGGGACTTAGCTTCCGATCACCCAGAATTTCTGGCAGCCAACAGGAGCTAAGGAGAGGCACGGAACGTATTCTCCCTCAGAGCCTTTGGAAGAAACGAATCCTGCCAACACCTTGATTTCAGACTGAGGAAAGAGAATTTTTTGTGTTTGTTGGAACTTACCAGGTCAGTGGTAATTTGCTATGGCAGTCCTAGGAAACTAATATGGGCATCTAACCTAGATGGGGGTAGGAAAGGGACATCTATTATAAAATGATTCCCAGTTCAGGATACCTTTCAGCTGAGATTTAGAGGCCAACTAGGAGTCACCGATTTATCAATGGGGAAAAGAATTCCACGCAGAGAAAATACATAAATGTAGCTCATGTTATTGCCAGGAAAAAAAACTTCTCTAATTCCTGATTCTGTAAAAGGGCAAAAGACATGCTGCTTACCCAGTTCTGTCTCCTTTGGGCAAGGATCTTGCCTTTGCTCTGCAGAATCTACTTGGGTCATAGATGACTGGGGGAGTCGTTGACCGCTCTCACACCTTGACTTCTGTTGCACTGGTCAAGGGGACCATCCATTTCACATCTGACTTACTGTGATAGCTTTCTAACCAGTCTGTCTGCTTTCACCATTGCTTGTCCAATCCCATGGTCTGTTTTCTTCAACACAGCAGTTAGAAAGATCTTATTAAAACCTAAATGACATAGGACACTCTTGAGCATAAAATGTTCCAGTGCTCTTTATTTCATTCAGTGTGAAAAAACAAAGTCTTTAAATATCCTAAAGACCCTGGAACTGATGTTCCTGGAGTCTTCTGTTGTGATCTGTGTTTCAGTCGCTGACTCACCTGGCCTCCTTGCAATTCCTGGACATACTAGGTACGATCCCATGTCAGGGTCTTTGCACCAAGCTGTTCCCTTTGCCCTAAATGCTTATCACCTCCATCATCTGCCTGGCCTGCTCTCTCTCTCCCTCTACGTGTCTGTCCATATATCAATCCATTAGGCCTCATGGCTACCGTAAGTGTAAATAGTAACCCCTCCCCTAGTGCTGTTTATCTTCCTTATTTACCCCATAGAACTTACTATCATCTGACTTTTTGTACTATTGTTTAATGTTTTCTTTCTCTCCACTAAAAGATAAGCTTCATAAGATGAGGGACATTTTCTGCTCTGATCTACGTGAAGGGCCTAACAGGGTACTTGGTGCATTATAGAATCTCAACTGATAGTTTTCGAAAGAATAGATGAACAATTTTTATATTTTTTTTTAACTAAGAACTTCATAAAAGAAATGAAAACTTTTGAGATTTGCTGAACTCATGCTTTCTTAAAATAAATTTTCAACATAACATTATAAAGAAATTACTAAGGCCTGCTGTGGGTTCTAATATTAATCTGGTGTTCCTTCCCACTAAAAAAACCAAACAAATGAACAAAAAAAAAATGAGGCATGATTCTTAATCATTCTTAATCAAATCTACTTAATAGTAGATTTGATCCGTTTGGGAACCTGCTCAGTGGTGTTCTGGTCCCTTGTAGGCTCGTTTCTGTTGCAAAGTACTTTTTTTTTACTTGAGCTTCCTCCTCCTCACTGACGCAAGGAGGAACATTTGAGGCCCAAATGTTATGGAACGATTTCCGTGGGAAGCTTCGCATCTCTCCTGTGTACCCCGCACGCACACCAGCCGGGGCTGTGAGAGGCCATCTTTCCGTCCCTCCGGCCCGGGTCCTCTCGAACTGTTGTTTCTCTCCTGAGATCGTAGTAACTGGGCGGATTCAGCATCCGTGCACACTGTGGCTAGGGGAGAGCGATTTGAAAGTTCTCTCCGTGAGAGGATTCCCTTCCAGCTGAGAGTCTGAGCTGGGCAGGGAGATGGACATCATGGAAACTCCCGTACAGCGCCCTCAGGAAACAGTGGGGCAGCTTGCCTAATCCCTGCATGGTCAGTATCGTGCAGGTGCCCCAGATGGATATGCAAGCGAAGAACACCGGGTGGGAGAAGGCTGCTGGTGACAAGTGGCGGGAGCATTCTGCAGAGGGAGGCAATGCACAGGCTCTATGCCGCTGGCCGTCATATTTACCCTGTCACCCTCACCCCAGCTTGCAGAAAAGGTAGTCCTGTTTCCTCTCACAGGTGGGCAAACAGAGGCTCAGAGAAGGTTAGTCACTTGCTGAAGGTCACACAGCTAGTGATGTAATCCAGGCTTCTCTGATTCCAGGGACTGTGCTCTTTTACCTCCACTGTGCTGCTATAAATTAGAAATACATTCTGGGGGACTTGAGCCTAGATATTTCAAAAATAACATTAGCTCAGGAATGAGGGCAGCTCATGCTGTAGGTGATATATAGCTAAACATCTAGAAAGACAGATAACCAGGCAGTGGCGAAGGCTCGAGGCCCGGCGGGTATGTGCAGCACGAGCCCAGCCATTAATCAGACAAGCTCACTTAAGAGGACCCTGGCTTTTGACTTTGAAGGCAACCAAAGAAAGGTCAAATATATGTTTTTGAATCCTCCAGCAAGCAGGGCTCTTAGGAATGCTTTGCATTCTGCAACATGATAATTAATAGTTCTAATTCTGACTTTCTTGCTTTGGGACCTTGAAGCACGAAAATGAAAAATAGCACCCCTTCCACAAAATGCAAACAACAGCCTGGTAACGCTGTGAGTGAGGGTCCCATTTACCTTTAGTTGCCCATGTCAGTGTCTTTTTCCCTAGGTGGGTTTCTCCTCTGTGTATGTAAGTATATAACTAACGATAATAACGTTGAGAATTATTAATATCCTTTGAGCACCTGGCTCTCAGCGCTTGACCTGCAGTCATCTTACCCCTCACAACAACCGTATAAAGAAGGTGCTGCTTTAATTTCCCATTCTGTCATGAGGAAAATGATGTTTGCAGATGTTTCTCCATAAGCTCTGGGTTACACAGCTAGAAAAAGACCTGAGATTTGCACCCCGGCAGGCTGTGTCCCGGAGCCCGTCATCTGACCGTCAAGGTGTCTGTGTTAGGTATTGAAAGGATGGGGATAGGGAGAGCAGTGTTTGCTGCTGTTTGACCGCTAAGACAGTTCTTCTTCTTCCTCCCTCCTTTTTCTCATCTTTCCTTCCTCCCTTATTTCTACCCTCTTTCCTTCCCCTCCCCGCTCACTCCTTCAAGAAGCCAAACAAGCTTTCTCCCACTGGGAGAAGTTGGCATCACTTCTCAGGTGCTGATGCTGTGTCAGAATCCCAGGGCCTGGGATTCTCAGTCTCTGCCTCGTAATTGACTTTTTCTTGGCCAAGTCATTGAGCGTCTCTCCTCTCTGTGTCCCCATTCATTACAGAATGAAGGCACCATTACAAATTGCCTTTTAAGATTCTTGTGCAGAACTTTTTCAACAAAAGCACAAAATGCTTTACGAATCTGAGAAATTGCTCCGATTTCATGCTGGAGGTAGGTAGGAAATGGAAAAGCCCTCTCAGGAACTCTGGTCCACCCAAATGACCCAGCTACTATCCCCGCAGCCTGGATTCATATCTCACTCAAGATTTAACTCCATGTGGTTATATAAAATCACAGAATGCTTTTCCCTGGGAGAGCTTGCTGGAATTTATTTCTTAAACGTCTCCAGACTGTGACCTCCCAGGGTAATCCATGTCTTGGCTCCAATATGGCCGTGCAGCAGGAAACCTTCTGACCCCCTCACCCGGCATTCTCCTCAGCTGCTTTCCACGGAGAGCACTTTCATGCTTCTATTTCTTAGCGCTCCTGTAAATGCAGAGCACCAAATTACGACTGCTTTCAGAGTTTTTGTTGCAAAGATACTCTTTGACTGTTTGCCTTAGTTTTTGCATCGTAGGGGGTCCTTAACTAACTTCCTGAATTTTGCTTTTTGAATTTTGCACACCACCTCTTACTCTGTTCCTCCTCTTAGGTTTTTGTCTTAATCCCTCATTATTTAACTTGCTATTGATTCTAGTCCTCGACAAACTCTCAAACCCTGGCATTGATTTTTACACCAGTTAGGGAAGACCGACCACAAAGAATTTTCATATTTGGGGAGACATTGCTTCACTATGTTAATTCACCTGGAGAGAAAGAGACTGACAGTTTTAAGAGGAACTAACCATTATTGAGCACCTACTGTTTGTGGGCACTGTGACAAGTACTTGATATGCACTACTTATTTAATGCTGGTAATACCAGTATGCCCTAGGTTTTCCCATCGACTTAACGATACAGTTAAGGAATTTGATGTTTAATTAAGATTAAGCAGTATTTAATTAAGGTCCTGATAGTAATCCTTTTGTGATATATAAATGTAATAAATCAATACATTTTTCACCTTAAACTTACACAATGTTTTATATCAGTCATACCTTACCAAAGTTGAAGGTTGGGAATCAATCAGCTAATAAGGGCTGGAATCTAGATCTGTTTCCAGAGTCTTAACCATTCACCAGGCTGTAGGCTCTGCAGGAGAATTACCCAGGCACCTGTGTTTGGGTAATGTGTCAATGATTGACCCCTTTGTGCACAAAATCAGGGCCGAATATTCCTCATTCCCAAGTTTTTAGAGATATCCTGCAAAATTGCTCTTCCTTTTATATGTTTCATCCATTTCTACATTTCAGAAAACTCATGAAACTATTCATATTGAACATTTGAAGGTGCCTTCCTAGGCAAAAGCCACCAGTCTTACTCTGAATGAAATTGGAATTGCAGGAAAAGAAGACAATGTTGGCCATCCCTAATCCTTCCTAAGAGCTGGGACCCCAATAAGAAAGGCAGAGTGGGAGTGGCTCTTCAGTGAAATAGCCCAAAGCCTGGGTTATTCGAATGCCAGCTCCAGTCACCCCTTCTCCTTCCTCACGGTCTGTCCTCTAGCAAGCTCAGTCCTCCTTTGGTTCCACCAGTGGTGCTCCATGCCTCTGTCCTTCTGCCTGTGCTGTTCCTCCCCACCCCTGACTTGACCGTCCTTGGTCCCAACCTGCCTGGTTAGTCACTGTTTTTCTGATTCAGCTTAGGCTTCCACTGTTGTGTGGACCTCTCTTTGACCTTCTGGGAAGAAGCAGTCCTTTCCTTCTCTCTGCCTCCTTTGAGTTTGTGTAGGCAGTATTGCTGGGATCTGTAAAGCACTACATGATCTGTACAACCCACACCTCAGGGCTTTTGCACGTGCTGTAACCTCTGCTTGGTACACTTTTCTGCTTGATGGCTCATGCTTTCTTTCTCCGCTTGGGTCTTTACTCATACGTCACCTGCTCAGTGAGGCCTTCCATTACCCCCCTGTTTAATTGCAACCTTTCCCCCTGGCACAGCCCCCGCTCCCCTGCTCTCTTCTGTTTCTCGCTGTGTCACCTTTCATCTAACTTACTGTGTCACTTACACATCTGTTTTGTTGTTCTGTATCTTCTCCCACTAGAATGTAGACCCATAAGTTGAGATATTTTTATCCCTATTCTTTGTAATCCCTGGTTCTTGGAATAATCTTTGGCGCAGAGGGTGTTCAATAAGTAATTGTTGAATGACTGAAGGATTGTCTACCTTTTCTAGCCTTTGGCGCTGTTGGCATTTTGGGCTGGATACGTCCTTGCTTTGGGCTTGTCCTGTGCACGCAGGCTGCTCGGCAGCAGCATCCCTGGTCTCTACCCACGAGTACAGCCGCCAGTGGCTCTCCCCCGTTTAGGACAACTGAAAAGGTCTCCAGACATTGTCAAATATCCCCTGGGGAGGGGAGGATTGCCCTCAGGGAGAACCACTGTAATAGACTCACAGGTTCTGGAGGGCAGGGATCATCTCTTATTAGAGTATCTAGTGTCTTAATACATAATAGATGTTTGAGACATTTCTAAAACTGAATTGATCTGACTTGGTCAAATGTTTATCTCAAATTTCATGATACAGTTCATGACACAAAACTGTCTTATCAAATGTTGTTTTGTTTATATAATTTAATTTACAAGAAAATAGAGGTTTAGCATCACCAGAGTTCCAGATGACGTAGAGGAAGGAAGAATTGCCAAAAAAATATGGCCCTGGTCCTTAAGAATCTCACAGTCCAGTTAGAGAGGCATATATATAGCAAGGCCCCTCAAAAAAAAAAATGCAAAAGGATGCACTGTGTCTCCATTCAACCTGTGCCATTCCCATCTAATTTATCCTCTGTAACAGATTTTCCATGAAGACCCATATAGTGAATAATTTGACTTTCCAGACCAGAGGGCCTCTGTTACAACTACATCCACAGAAAATAGCAGCATTACAGACATTTTCTTATATCAGTGTTTCTAGAGCTAAGACCAAAATCTCAAGACTAATCTAAAAGTGACTGTACCCCCCCACACCGTCACGGAATGCTATGGACTAGAATAATACAGTGATTACCAAGGATGTATGAAATAAGGGCATAGTTTAAACTGCAGGTTTAGTGGGCTAGGGAAGCAAGTCATTGGATCGTAGCTATATTTTATAAATAATAGAGAACAGAGTACAATACAAGGCGATACGATGGAAGGCAATGTAATAGAAAATACCGAAATGCATTACACAGACTAAGAGTCAACCTTAGATTACTGGTTGTGTGTATGTCAACGTTTCTGATATAACTTATTTCTTACTATTTAGTGTAGTAAAAAAATATTAGCAAAGCATGATCTTAAACCAGATAACTAGAATGATGGACAGAATAAAAGAAAAGTCTGTATGCAGATGTCCAGGCAGTACATTACTGGGCCGGAAGGTCACTAACAAATCCGGGAAGTGGATGGGAAATAGGAAGATGGAGAGGATGGCTCACAGATTCTAAAATGCTCCTGCTTGCGTGCATGGCTTACTGCATTCTCTGCTACTGTTTGGTCTCTGACCTTGACGTGAGTTGTAAACGCTGGCTCATTTTCATCTTCTGTTCAGTACCTTTCTGCAGGACAAACCTTGACCTGAACTGTCCTTTTTCCTATGCTTCTCTACTTGGCAAAAATCCCATTCATCCTTCCAGAGCCAACTCAAATGCCAGCTCACTTGAAAGCTTTGCCCCAAGTCCACTAGGCAAAATTTATCATGTTCTCCTGCATGTTCTCTCAGCACTTTATTCATACTGCTACTGTAGTATGATGCTTGGTTTTATATGTGCCACTCTCTGTCACTAGATTGTGAACTTCCTGGGGATGGGGACCATCTCTCACCTAGTTGTAGATTTCTCCGTATCCAGCATGCCATCTGCACATGGTAGGTGGGAAGGCCCCAAGTGGATGGCTTAGAGAGGTGGTTGACATGGGACTCGAAACCCAGGCTACCACTTCATAGCATTGTGACCTTCAGCCTCTCTAAGGCAGCTTTCTCATCTGACAATGAGGATAGAATGACTAATGCACAGTGCTGCTGTTGTTAGCATAACATGGAATATTGTCTATAAAGTACATAATAGGTCTTCCAAAAATGGAATTCACCATTACTATTGTTAGTACTGTTGAAAAGGGGAGTGTAAAGGCCTATTGGAATTGTGGACACAAACACAGATGGTAAGTGATAGGGATGAAGGCGATTTAGGGGCAATAATTAAATATTAACTTACACAATATATTGTGTGCTTGAGACCAGAATGATATGAAAATTGAGAGTTGAAGACATCTGGATGTTTGGTTTTATGTATCAGACTAGCCACCTGGATGATTCTACTCTTACTTTTTCTCTGTATTTTAAACTGTTTTTTGAGGGGAGAAATTGAGAGGGGAGAAGTGGGGGGGGGAGGTTAAAATAACAGAATTTTGCTCCTGGAGACACCTAGTAGGCTTAAACTGTGTTAAGTTGGAACACACTTCGTCAGTCTCAACGCTATTGACATTTGGGGCCAGATAATTCTTTGTTATGCAGGGTCAACCTATGCATTGCAAGGTGTTTAACAACATCCCTGTCCTCTACCACCAATTGCCGTTAGCACACTGACCCCACCTGCCATCTTCTGACAACCAAAAATGTTTGAGGGGGTCTTTGATAGACACATAAACCAAAAAGCAAACATGGAGGTGATAACCCCGTTGTTACTGACAGAATGGAGTTGAAGAACATAAGTTTCATTCTGTAAGGCAAGGTCGTTTGCTAAGCATGAACACAGTATAAGGCCAACTTACCAACCACGTCCCAGGGAGGAAGGTGTCATTCAGGAGGTAAGGAAAATTCATTCCATCTGATGGCAGTTTACTCCCAAGAGAGATGCCAGGTGGCCATAGAGTTTTATTGAGCACAAATAGTTTTATATATTTCCTCCCCCATCCTTTTTGGATTTTAGGTGCGCATAATCACCTTAATTATAATCTTTGATTCAAGACATCCTGTAATCATCAGTCCATGTGGTCAGCTATCATTTATTTAGACACTTTGGTGGTTATTTTTAAATGATGTTATTCATATCTAGTAACAAATTATCCAGAACTAAATTAGAGATGTAACAGTTACATACTTCTATGCATATGGTGGTCCTCTGCCTAGTCTCCTGCTTCTCCCACCTGAGAATCATCATCCTGATACATATTCTGCCTACATTTACCAATAGAATTTAATTCCTTTACCTCCACAGGGCAGAGCGAGCAATGCTGGAAAGAGAGGTCAGAAATGAACTTAAGGAAAGCTTCCTCAAGGAAACCAGGAGGGAAGCAAAGGGTTTCCTTTTATCAGATGGTGCTGAGACTTGTATGTTCCCTTGTATTTTTGTCAGGATACAGGGTGTCCCTAGAAACTAAATATACGCCCATAAAACTTTAAGAGGATCCTGCAAAGTGTTTAGAACTTGAATGGTTGTGACTTTTTTTATTAGTGTAAAACTACTTTTGTCAAATTAAACACATGATGATGATACTGGGCACCTACAAACTGACATCTGCAAACCCACATTCTCATTTTGTTCCCCTTAATGCCCAAGTTTGTTGTTTCACATGCTGAGAATTTTTTAATGAAAAACAAGTAGTCTTTCTATGGATTAGTGCTCCCTCAATTTTGAGTTTTCTGATTTTATTTTCTTGCACAATGCAAAGAGTCCTTTCAAAAATAGAATAATACCATTTCAGAGTTGATCCAGTGAAACATCTCCCCCAGGATAGTACATTAATAACAAATGACAATGTGATGACAGATTCAGGTTTATAATTTCATTGTATATTTGTAATCTATTCAAACCATGCTTCAGAAATAGGAAAGTGGTTGACAAATTGCAACATACCCACGATGCCTGAGTTTTTTTTTTTGAGTTTGCAGAGGAGCTGTGGCTCCAAGTTCTACTGCAAACCACATGATACTACTAAACTCATCAAGTCAAGGAAGGAGTGACAATGAGCCCTCATTAAAGAATAAGCTCCACTGCACAGGGATCTTTTTCTGTCTAAGTCACTGCCACATCTCCAGAATGTAGCACAAAAACGGGTGTGTAATAGTATTGTCATTTGGAAAACCAGAATCCTGGTGGTAAATAACAGTCAAGTCTAGTTCTTGAGCACATTACACCTGCAGTGCCCTGTGCTGGGTGGTCTACTTTGGTAATTGAGTTTATCCTGCACAGCATGGGTGTTATTAGCATTATTGCTTTGTTCTTGAGAAAACTGAGGCCCACAGGAGTGAAATAATTTGCTGTAGGTGACACAGCCAATAAATATAGAGCAAGGATTTGAGCCATGTAGTTCTACTATCCTGTCTTCTCATAAACTAGAAAGACATGTAATGGTGACTTGGCTTCTTGTTTTGGTTATGCCATCAGCAGAGTAATGCTGCACAAAATTATAGGTCCCCTGAGTATCAGAATGGCTTTCTTGAAATGCTAGGTTGATAATTGGTCAAGAAGAACCAGATATAAATAATCTATTTATAACCTTTAGTCTCGGATGCCAGTGTAGTTTAACATCCTTTAAGGTATTCAAAGAACACTTGCATTAATCTTGATTTCAAGTAGTTTAAGTTTTGGGTGGCATGCTCCTTCTTTATTTGTTTTTGTGTTTTGTTTTTTAAATTACTTCATCATAATCTTTGAGGTTCAAGTAGGTAATGAATTTCTTTTTTATTCCAGATAAATTCTGTTAAAAATCATATGTGCCTGGATTTGGGCAATTGTGATGTGGCTCAGAAAAAATGGAGATGAGATAAGACATACATGAACTTGAAGAGCTCCCGACCCCCCTTTCTTCATGCCACATGTGCAATTAGGACATATATTTTTCTTTCAATGTATAGTCGGTTTCCTTAGCCCTTATAGAACTATTGAAAAAAGAATAAAGCTGCCCACGTAAATACTGGATTGCAGATTAACCTGCCCTATGACATATAAAGAAAAGGCAAGACTTTGTAGCCAAAGAAGTCTTTGCTTGAATCTTGACTCTACTGCTTTGCTACCTGTATGGCCTGAGATGGGGTACTTCATTTTTGAGCCCCAGTTTCACCTTTTCTGTAGAAGAAATAGTAAAACCTACCTAATAACACCACAATAAGGGCCATACTACTATTATTAGAAATTAAAGCACAAATAACAAGGAATGCCTTTGACCCATCCTTGGTGAAGCCAAACACCTTGTTGGATGGGTCTGTGTTGTTTAGGTGTTTGATGATTTGTTCTTGGTCCATGTTTCCCAGCCATAACATTATGGCTGTCAATCAAATTTATTTAACAAGATACTTCCTTAACACTATGTAGCACACACTATTTAAAGACCCTTATGAATATTAACTCATTTCATCCTCATAGCACCATATTTATTATGACATCTACGTTCTTAGAACATCACAAACATCTCATGCTTTCTTTACAAAATCTCATTTCTTCTTAAGAGTTGAGTATCACAATGCCGGATTTCGAGCTGTACTACAAAGCTGTGATCACAAAGACAGCATGGTACTGGCACAAAAACAGACACACAGACCAATGGAACGGAATAGAGAACCCAGAAATGGACCCTTGGCTCTTTGGGCAACTAATCTTTGATAAAGCAGGAAAAAACATCAGGTGGAAAAAAGACAGTCTCTTCAATAAATGGTGCTCGGAAAATTGGACAGCTACATGCAAAAGAATGAAACTTGACCACTCTCTCACACCATACACAAAAATAAACTCCAAATGGATGAAAGACCTCGATGTGAGACAGGAATCCATCAAAATTCTAGAGGAGAACATAGGCAGCAACCTCTACGACATCGGCCGAAGCAACCTTTTTCATGACACATCTCCAAAGGGAAGAGAAACGAAAGATAAAATGAACTTATGGGACTTCATCAAGATAAAAAGCTTCTGCACAGCCAAGGAAACAGTCAGAAAAACTAAGAGGCAGCCCACGGAATGGGAGAATATATTTGCAAATGACACTACAGATAAAAGACTGGTATCCAAGATCTACAAAGAACTTCTCAAACTCAATACGCAAGAAACAAATAAATCAAAAAATGGGCAGAAGATATGAACAGACACTTTTCCAATGAAGACATACAAATGGCTAACAGACACATGAAAAAATGTTCAAAATCATTAGCCGTCAGGGAAATTCAAATCAAAACCACACTGAGATACCACCTTATGCCAGTTAGAATGGCAAAAATAGACAAGGCAAGAAACAACAATTGTTGGAGAGGATGTGGAGAAAGGGGATCCCGCCTACATTGTTGGTGGGAATGCAAGTTGGTACAGCCACTCTGGAAAACAGTGTGGAGGTCCCTTAAAAAATTAAAAATTGAGCTACCCTATGACCCAGCCATTGCACTACTGGGTGTTTACCCCAAAGATACAGGCGTAGTGAAAAGAAGGGCCATATGCACCCCAATGTTCATAGCAGCATTGTCCACAATAGCTAAATCGTGGAAGGAGCCAAGATGCCTTTCAACAGATGACTGGATTAAGAAGTTGTGGGCCATATATACGATGGAATATTACTCAGCTATCAGAAAGAACGAATTCTCAACATTTGCTACAACATGGACGGCACTGGAGGAGATAATACTAAGTGAAATAAGTCAAGCAGAGAAAGACAACTATCATATGATTTCTCTCATCTATGGAACATAAGAAATAAGATGATCGGTAGGGGAAGAAAGGGATGAAGAAAGGGGGGTAATCAGAAGGGGGAATGAAACATGAGAGACTATGGACTATGAGAAACAAACTGAGGGCCTCAGAGGAGAGGGGGGTGGGGGAATGGGATAGACCGGTGATGGGTAGTAAGGAGGGCATGTATTGCATGGTGCACTGGGTGTTATATGCAACTAATGAGTCATCGAACTTTATATCGGAAACCGGGGATGTACTGTATGGTGACTAACATAATATAATAAAAAATCATTAAAGAAAAAAAAATAAAGTGCTACACAGCTAAAAAAAAATAAAAAAATAAGAAAAAAAAAGAGTTGAGTAAATCAGGAGCACACATGTATTATGAATCTGACCTATACCATCTGTGTGTATACATGTGTGTGTATCTGGATCACACATTCTTTATTTCACTAATGAAACCCAAGCTGAGCTTCTTGTTTCCAATCCCCTGTCTTCTTTTGGGGTCACTTGAAACTTTGCTGTACCAGTTTCCATCTGTCATTTTCAGCTTGCAAAAACACTTTATTTTATTTTATTTTTGGTTACCAACATTGATGCAGAGCTATATGTTAGATACCTTGAAATGGCAGTCATCAGAGCACAAATGTGTGACTTGGGGGGACAAAATTTGTACACATTTGTATGCACATATTTGTATACATATTGATTTTTGATGAACATACGAAGGCAGATGTTGTGTAAATGTTTTTTGCATAGTCTCAGGGTACTAAGATGCTGGAAAATGGGAAATGCTATTTGAATAGCAAGGTATACACTATCTGTCCTCTGGCAGACGCATGGGAGCTGACAATTAATTACTAAGCTACAGAATATTAAATTATCCAGGGGATAGGAGATGATGTGGAGAATGACAATATTGTGAGAAGTTCTATGTACCTGAACTAGTGTTGAACTATCCAAAGACGTGATGTAGCTTTTTAAAGTTAAACCCATATTATTTATGTGATGATGACAAAATATAACCATGGCATCTTTCCAGGGTGACATGTTTCTAATTGCAATTAAAAACGTTTGCTCACCTAGCTCTCATGTGAAAAAGAAACTCTGTGGTAACAAGTTGCAATCATCTTCATTAATGAGAAATTTTGCAGTTTTGGTACACTGAATTATTGGTTATCCTGCAAGGCTTGATAACAAATTATTTGGCATGGAAGTGTTGAGGAATTGTTAGAATAGAGTTTTCTGATCAGAATAATCTGCAAAATATAGGTGAATTCATTCAGCAACTATTTTTAAGCATCTACTGTGTTCTTGCGTTCTGAAATTGTGGTACAATGGCGAACAAGAACAATCCCAGTTACTTGTCCTGATGGGTCTTACGGTCCAGTGGATGAAACAAAAGATGGTAATCAATTACATGTAAGTGGACAAAGGTAGTTAGTACTGCAAAGGAGAGGTTCCCAGAACTATGCTGTGCTGGTGGGTAATAAGGGAATGTAACCTGGTCTCAGAAGACTAGCAGGGTAGCACTGAGATGGGGTTGGGATCATTTTTTGATGCTTATCAAAAGGCTTATCAGGGCTGCCTGGGTGGCTCAGTCATTAAGCGTTTGCCTTTGGCTCAGGGCATGATCCCAGAGTCCTGGGATTGAGCCCCGCTTCGGGCTCCTGTGCTGGGAGCCTGCTTCTTCCTCTCCCACTCCCCCTGCTGCCGTGTTCCCTCTCTCGCTGTGTGTTCCCTCTCTTGCTGGCTGTCTCTCTCTTTCTGTCAAATAAATAAATAAAATTAAAAAAAAAAGGCTTATCAAAGTCCATACCCTTTGAAACCCCATTTTCACAATGAAGCATTTCCCCCAAAGGAATAATTTGAGGTGTGTTAAGCATTTTAGCTATAAGGACAAGGCATTGTTTTATTATAGAATTGTTGAAAATATCTTAAATATTCAAAAGTAAGCGCTTAAATATATATTATCGGAAATTATATCGATTACCTGGGGTGCCTGGGTGGCTCAGTCAGTTAAGCATCCAGCTCTTGGTTTTGGCTCAGGTCATGATCTCAGGGTCGTGGGATCAAGCCCCAGGTCTGCCTCGTGCTCAGTGTGGAATCTGCTTGAGATTCTCTGTCTCCCTCTTCCCCTCCCCCTGCTCACATGTGCTCGAAAGAAGAAAGAAGAAAGAAAGAAAGAAAGAAAGAAAGAAAGAAAGAAAGAAAGAAAACCTTAAAAAATTATATTGACTACCCTAAATCTTTTAAAGTTATGGAAAATGTTTTATTATAATAAAAGATGCTATAAGAATAGTTACAAAATAGTATTTTAAATGCTTTTGCCTTTACCCCTACCCTGTCCTTTCTTGTTACTGAATTTATCCTATTTGATTTCATGTATATCAATAATCAGAATAACAGCACCAGTAATAGCTGCTCATACGAACACTTAGGACAAGCCAGCTGTGTGCAAAATATTATTTCAAATGATCTCATGTAAACCAGTGAAATAGGTGTAATATTTCTTTTTGTATATCAAGACTTTTAAATATGTTAACACAGGTATGTATGCTCTATGCACCAAAGAAAGAATTGTTTCAGTGTTCGCACTATTCACCATAAGTTTCCTTATACCATCTTATCTAAGAGAAATCTCTTCTTTTTTGTGTGACAGCGTTCTGCCAGGAGGGCTGCAGATATGGTGGCACATGTGTGGCTCCTAACAAATGCGTCTGTCCTTCTGGATTCACAGGAAGCCGCTGTGAGAAAGGTAACCTTGCCTGTTTTGTTCTTTGGGGGGGTAGGGAGTGAAGATAGAGAGAGTGACTTCCAGAGAGAATGGATCTGTCTCTCTGGGTATAGTGCTGCAGGATGGCTTGATATGTCATGTTTGGATGATGGATATACCTCTCCCAAAGTGGGTATCTTTTGATTACTGCATATTAGGCACCTTCCGTTTGAAAATAGGGCTTCTTTTGCTCTTCCTCCAGTGTGTCTAATTTAGCAAGGTCCAGTCTTTTCTCTGCGATAGTTTGCAGTGTGCATTTTTAGTGCTAATTAGAGATAAAGCCTCACGAACTGACCTGCCCCACTTATCATCTATTGGATAGCATCACACGCAACTATTGGAGTTTTAACAATCCGCTGCATCAACGAATCTAAATTAGAACCACATGCTCCTTGCGTAAAAGCATGTTAAATAACTCCAGCAGGTTTATTGGTGTGCTTGGAATTTTATTCTAATATTGGTTTATTACAAACATTATCCTTCATGGACCTGGTAATATAAGCCGATTAGTATTGGTAAGATTCCACTATGTGCCCCTTTCTATTTTCAGTAAATGTAGTGTTTACACTCGGTGCTATTTGGTGAGATCCAGCTCTGTCATTAATTGAAGGAGTCTTCCTACCTTTGTGTAAGTGAAATTTGACATTCAATGTGAGTGTGCCAGTGTTTGTAATCAACACAAGCAATGGGTCTATACCATATAAAACTAAATATTTCAGTGTATTTGTCCATGAGTTTTATTAGGGTAAAACCGCTGTACTGTATTTTTCTGAGAAGGGAAAAGCACACCTGACACTTACCATAGGACAGTAGAGAAAAGTGGAAATACGATGTTGTCATCATCATTCCTATTATTTGATGAAGGGGAGGATGTCTTCATCTAATGCCAAAGATCTAAGCAAAGCTCTTTTTTCCTTCGTGTTTAAAGGTTTCATTTTTTTAATAAGCCTATTTATTATGCCCCAAATTGTCCAACATATTACATTGTGCTGCCTGTATATTTAGAAGGCAGCCCGATCCTTTCAAAAACATGTCAAAATTCACATAAATTATTCAACAAGGAATTCAACAATGTGCATGCCATTGTTTCCATATTTTCTGATATTACCAACAAATCAAGTCACGTTTATTAAATAATATTAATCGGCTTATCCTTAAAAAGAGACCTGTAAAGGAGCCAAGTTCTGCCTCTGAGCAGCGTGAGAACATTACCACATGGAGCTGAAATATTCTTGCCAAAAGCAAAGAAACTTAATGGTAACTTAACACGCCTGCCTTTATTGCAGTACATTGGATTTTGATTAGGTTTTCTGAAATGAAAAAAAAATCTAAAGGTTTCGCCTTATTTCCGCTAGAATTGCTATGTTTCCCTAAAATGAGTATACAGGGATTCATGGGGACAGGATGGTGATGGTGATGTTGATCATGACGGATACTACTACTGATATACGATCTATCATGTACTAGTTCCGTCTCAGGCCTTGTAAATGAATGCTTTAATATTAACAACAAACGAGATTGATATCATTACTCCAGTTTTATACAGATGGCAAACTAAAGCTTTAGCCAGGTGAAGCAATCTTTGTAATGCTAACAGAGCCAGTATTAGAACTGAGAATAAAACGTAAGTTGCATTACACAAAGCCTGCGTTAGAAACCCTTGTGTGTGTTTCTCAAGGATAATACCTGGACTTCCTGTTAAAATCCAGATTCCTGCACTTCTGCCCCATACCTGGTGAATCAGAACGTCTGGGAAGAAGGGTCCCCAAATCTGTACTTTCACCAAGCACCTCATGTTGCCTGTTAGAAAGCAGTTGTTATATTATTATTGAGATACTTAACCAGAACTCCTGTGAAGTTCTCACTCTTTTTACCTTTTAAAGAATTAGGGGAGAGCATTGATCTTAGACCAGGGTCTGAGTCAGTGGCAGCTCAGGAAAAATTAATTGTGGTTTCTGATGGCTTGTTCAGTTGACCTCTGGCCTTTTCTCTGCTTAGTAAGTGGTTGGTTGAATCAGTGCTTACATTCTGGTCCATAATGTGGAGCACGAAAAATAGAGATAAAGGAGGAAATCAAGACCAGAGGGAAAAATAAAACAAGGCCTGGCAGGACATGGGTTCCTACCTAAATGTTACAAATATACATGTTGACTTTGAGGTTGAGAATTGCATTTTCTTGAATATGTGCACAGTTATTGTAAGGTTAAAAAAAAAAGTTTCTCCACTTGAGATGCTATCTCCCATCAGTAGGAAAGCCGTTCTCTTTGATACTAGCCAGTATTCTAATTCTGAAAGATTTTTTGTGAGTAGAATAAAGTACATATTTTCCAGTCAATTGTGTGCAAGGGCTGTAGATGAATTGTAGGAAAATACTGAAAACCTATGCCGTATCTTATCTGAATTACTTTGTCATGTTGATCATTAGTAATAAACATTAAATAATTCTGTTTTCCATTGAATAGTGATGTTGGATGCCTTGAGTCTCAGGGTACAAGGGAAAAATGCAAATGCATTATGAATGTCTCATAGCATGATTAGACTAAATCTTTTGTTTCTTTCAATTTTAGGGCTAAATGGTCTCATTTGAGCTATATGGAATTCACTTATGTTTAGTCTCAAAATGTTTCCTGTGGTCCCCATGGTTATTGGTTTTATCCGTTGTGATATTCAGCCTTTCAGAATACAAGCACATTTAGTTAAATAATTGAAATCATTTAGTAAAGAAAATGCCTATCTAGAATTTAATGATGGTAAAACACCCACCTGTGTTTGGTATAGAACACAAAGATGAATAACTCTGCATTTATTTTATATTGAGAGATTTTAGTAAATGTAAACTTTTCATAATCCCACTCAAGATAAACAAAATTTAACCCCCTTGGTTTCTGGACAGTGCGTTATGTTGGCTCTTCTCTGTGCCCTTACCTTTGATTTGGTTTCACCATAAACATTGAGATGTGTAATGAGAGAGAAGAGTGAAGAATGAGAGGAGTAGTTTTGCTACTTTTAGGATAGAAAGGGCTGCTGGAGAAAGCTTTCTTGTTGACCTAAGAATGCTAACAGGACATCATGCCACACTGACATAATGTAGCCAAACATAAGACAAAATGAAACAACACAAGAGACTTTTCAAATGTGAAATCAAAGAGCTACACTAAATCCAAAAGTAGGTTACCTACCGTAAAACAGAGCACCATCTTTTGGGAACTGAATGAGATTAAGTTTTCTACTTAGCATTAAGCAAATCTGCAAGCAAGAACAAGTCGAGATTACATACAAGGTATCAACCTGTGTGTAATTAAGGGTTTCTTAACCTTGACAGTATTGACCTTGTGGCAGATAATTCTTTGTTGTAGAGGGCTGTCCTGTGCTAGGATTTGAAGCAACATCACTGGACTCTATACCCACTAAATACCATTAGCTGTGTCATCCCCAGTCATGACAAGCAGAAATGTCTCTTGATATTGCCAAATAGTCTCAGGGAGGCAGAATTAATTCCTGTGGTCAACACTGGGTTTAAATTAGCATTTAAAAAGTCTTTTACAAAAATGGTATGTGTGTATATATGTGTGAGTGTATATGTATGTGTGTGTGTTTATGTGTGTGTGTCTGTACACACACATGTATGGTTTAGGTAAATGTATCAGTGTTAGTTGATAATATAAAAATTATAAGCATTTTTTGCTAGAGAAAATATTTTAAAGCATCTGTTGATCATTTTTAGAAGTGCCTAGAATTGCTGTAATTTAGAACATTCTTGACAATCAAGAACCAGAGACTGGCTGATACCCATCATATGGTATGTGAGGCACACCTTCTTGTGGTTCTAGGAACAAGGTTGATATGGAAGCTGGGCTGGTTCTCCATCCACTTCCTCCCAGTGACAGTGTAAACACGTGAATGCTTCAACCCCACCCAGGAAGCACATGACCCTAACCCTTGTGTTCTCCTGAAGGAAGAGAAATCCTTTATTTTCTTTCTTTCTTTCCTCCCTCCCTCCCTCCTTCCCTCCCTCCTTCCCTCCCTCCTTCCTTCCCCTTCTTTCCTTCTTAGCATGTGCAAGCGGGGGAAGGGGCGGGCAGAGGGAGAGAAAGAATCTTTGGGGCTCAGTCTCACAACCCTGAGATCATGACCTGAGCTGAAATCAAGAGTCAGACGCTTAACTGATTGAGCCACCCAGGTGCCCCTGTTCTTTCCTTTTTTTAGAAGAAAGTTTTCAATATATGTAATGTGATAATGTCTCATAGTATAAAACTTAGATACACACATTTTAAATGGAATTTTCTCTAAAATGATTTCTCTCTGACAATACTAGGCAGTCACTTTTAGTAGGTGTTTTGACTGGGATATAAATGCAGGTGTTTTGTGTGGTGGTACGCACAGGACAGCTAATTTTACTGCCTTTCCCTATTTGTATATTCCATGAATTCTAAATTGTATAAATCCTGGCACTCATAACCAACATCTTGTGAATCAGACAGTGAGAACTGGGCAGTACTCATCAAACTATAGGCTAGACCATAGTGTAATGTAAAAAACTGGGAAAAAATATGCTGGTATTATAAAAATAGCAGACCTTAATCTGCAGGCCTTTCCAAAGCATATTAAGAACCTGATCAAAAATATTCAGGGACATCAATAAATAGCAAAAAAAAAAAAAAAAAAAAAAAAAAAAAAAAATTCCCAAAAAACAAACACGTTTGACAGTGTTATCCATTGGCAATATAATTTCCAATAGCTATTGTTTTCTTATTGTGGTTATCTGGATTTTCTCATACAATAAATATTCTTCGTGTTTATTTTAAACTTGTAAAAATCATTACTACAAAGAACATAAAAACTCACAAAAAGGACTTCATTTTTCTCAGTTCCTGGGGGTCTTTTACCTTTTCCTTAAAAGGAAATGACTTTTAGCCAGATAATTTATTCTGTTCCTTTCCCTGTGCCTCAGGAACTTGAGATAGATAGACAGAGGGTAGCAGTTTGCCCTGAGTATGTTATCCATCCACCAGGTAAAAAGAATGGTCAGAAACAAAGACTTCGTATCCTTCCAAATTTTAAATACTGCTCTGGGTTTGAGAGAGCTGTACGGACATTTATCTATATGCATTTTCTCTGCCCTCCCTTGTTTCAGGGAAACGTTTTAAGAGCTTTTAAGAAGGTGGGTAGTAGTTCCATTCTGTAAATGGAGAAGAGAATACTTCTTTTTCCTCTCCAGGTGTCACAGGAAGGCATGTGGGAAAAGGATGCGTGCAAATGTGCCTGTTCAAAATCCTAACAGTTAGGAGACTTATCTACCTTTTCTCAGCAGGAGCTTTCTCTGGTGGGCTGGCACAGGTGCAGGCTCAGGAAATGGCGGCTTCTGTTACTAAGGTTGCTGCCGTCACGTAGCCAGTAGGTGCTGGAGTAAACAGTGTTTTGGTGGCATCATTTAAAAGGGAGATAGGAGGATTTGAGGTTTCGCTGAGTCGACCCCACCAAAAAGGAATGCACACAGATGCTCTGTCAAAATTTCATTGAAGTCATCAGAGTGTGAATTTGCTTGGGGAGCTATGACCTGCTCCGGGTATTTCCAGAAATAGAGACTAGCAGAGGAGAGGCATTGTAGTGGAGGAAGAGGGGAGCCCAAACCCACTAACACTGAGTTCATTCACCTCAAGTACCTTGTGTAGTACCTTCTTCTTGTCCTCAACTCCACCCACTCACCTTTTCTTCTTTTTTCAGCGATGGTGGAGAAATTGGGTCAGAGGTCCAACACACTTCCCCATGGCTCCAAAATGGGATTGCCACTTAACCTCAGAGCTGCTTGGCGCTATTTCAAAACCCTGTCCTTGACCGGCCAGGATCACCATTTTGCCAGATTTCAGGCATAGGGAAAAATACCTCCAGGCATTTTTCATTCTCATCTCCTTGAAACAGAGCGCGTTTTCAACTCATTTAAGTACAACCATAAGGAGTGATACCTTTTGTTCACAAACAGGGACTTGGACTATACATTAGGGATGCGAGCTGGGGATGGGGGAAAAGACTAGACTAAGGGACAGAGGTCTGAGTTCTGATACTAGGTGTGCCTCATGAAGTGTTTAGCCTCTGTGAAATGAAATTTGCATTAGCCTACTGCCCAGCTAAGTCCCCAAAAGTCTGCATCTGTTACTTCTTGTGAGGCAGCTAGTTTCACCCTTTTGAACACGGAGGTGTGTTATTCAGCCAGTCACTAGTGGAGTTGGGGTTCTAACCCATGTATGGCTATTCCAAAGTTCATACACCTTCCAGTCATGTTTTGCCTCTTGATTGCATTACCTGTGTCCAAGGGCACTTAAACGAAACAGATTCTATGGAAGACCAGATATATTTTGTTCTCCTATGACGAATGAGCCATAATTTCCTGCTTCATTATGTGCATTGTTTTTACGTATTCCTTTCAACTTCTTTGTTGTGCCTTAGGCAGGAAGAGAGTAAACAAAATAGGGGTTAAGGGCACAATCTCTGAAGCCACACTAGCTCATTTTGAGATGGGGTTTCAGAACCTATGCTAATGGGATCAGATATATGTAATGTTTCTAAGCTTGATAGCCACTAAAAAGAGGGCTATTAGTGTTATTTATTTCATAATATTATGGTGAGATTAAATGAAATCATCGATTTAAATCACTTGATAGATTCCTGGCATTTAGGAGGTGTCTGGAAATGATATCTATCGTTAATTCTGTTCTCAATTTACTAGGCGATAAAATTGAGACTCAAAAATCATAGGCTACTTCCCCAAGGACACTCGGCAGGTAAATGGTGGAGCCATGCCTTCTGTTCATCTGCTACTACCAAGGTCGCTAGTCTTTCTGCCAGCTCTTGTGGCCTTGCACCGTACCATTCAAATATAAAGTGTTTTTATTCACGTCATCTTTAACAATTCATATCCTCTCTGGTCCCATAAACATTTTATATAATTTTGTATCAAGCAAACACATTAATTTATGCCCCAGAGTTTTGCTCTGGGGAAAGAGTTGAGTTAATTCACTTGAAACAATGGCATGAACTAGATATGGTTCTTGGAGATGATATTTTCTTGCTATTGTTTCCCATTTGTTGGAGTTGAGATTGAAGACATAACACCAAGTTCTCATTCCATTATTGATAGCATAGGTGGCTTTGTACCTAGGCAGAGGTGAGACCTCATCAAAAAGGTTACCCACTGTTCCTTCTACAAATATTTCCTTACCCCTTTCTTGATTCCCCAAATTCACATAGAAAAACAACATTGTGATTCTCAGTTTGGCACCAGGAAACCTGGATCCTCTTCCCAAATTCCACTCCTGACTATCTATGTGATGGGAGCACCGTCAGCCTTTCTGTATAACATGGGAGTAATCCTCTTAGCAAAACCTTAACATGGTCCAAGCTCATTCATCAAACTTCCTTAGGAATTTCCACTGAGAGAATAATCAGAGATGGGTACATGAATGGGGTTTGAGGATATACTTAAAACTTTGAAAGGATGGCATTTGAAATATTAATACACCGGAAGCAACCTAGGTTTATAACAATAGAGAATTAGTGAAATAAATTACAGGTAATGATTGTCTGGAACCTTTAAAACCTACGGAGGAAGAGTATTTAATGAGATGGGAGATGTACACTTAAGAATATAAACTCTGGAAGCATACTGTCCAATTCTGCAGCCTTGCTCTGTTATCTTGGGAAGTTACTTCTATCTTTTGTGCCTCAGTTTCTTGCTTGAAAAAATGAGAATCAGAAGAGTACTGCCCCAATGGAGAATATTTTTAAATTTTCCTGGATCTGGGGAGCACGCTCTATGCACTAGACATTATAAAGTAAAAATGGCATGTTCAGTATGAGTCCAGTTTTTATGCACAGACACACAGGCACTGTGCACAGAAAAAAAAAATGCCAGGAAGATGCTGATCTCACTATGGCTTATCAGATCCTTGTGTTATTTGGGAGCTTTCAGGACTAAAAAAAGTCTCAGTTAAGCAACTAAGTCAATATTGTATTAACACTAAGTAGTAACTTTTTACTGTCCCCACTCATCTGGCTGCCTCGATCTAAGAAGTCTACAGTGAGAAGCAGGTGTGGACAGTTTCCCTTTTTTTCTTTCAGTATGCTATTTTAAAATTCATAGGTGTCCTGAGTCTTACCCAGGGTGAGAGTGTTATGGGAGAGAGGATAAGGCCTCATAGAACCAGTACGGTGGTCTTCCAGCATTGAGGTCTTCTGGATGGGAGATGTGCAGCTGCTGGTTCTTGCTTCGTGAGATGCTTTGGTGAAGGTCTTCAGTCACTAGGGCTTTCCAAGTGAAGTTCCATTGACACGGACAACCTTTTCATCCTTCTGTAGCTCTAAACTTGTGAAGGTCCCCTCCTCTCTTGTGACTCCTTGGCCCTGTAAGATTCACAGATAACTAGGTGGAAGCTATGACACTCTTCTGTAGGATCCCCACAAAGCAGATACTGTTCCCCTCCATCACCCCAACTGCAGCCTTCTCTTAATGTGGTTTTTTGTTTGTTTGTTTTTGCTCTGCCATGTGGCTGAGGCAGCCACAGATCCAGGCATTAACTTTTAGATTTCTGAGGTATGAATCAAATACCAGTTGCTATGTCCTTCACTATCCGGAGGACATTTGTGTGTGTCCTTGAAGTCTGTCACCCATCGGCGAGCCTTCAGAGGAAGGTCTTCCCTCTCTCCCTTCACTCCCCCCCCCCCAAAAAAAAAATTCACCTTGAGCAGTTAGCATGCCAGAAAAACTTTCTCGAACAAAATCCTTACTCTGGGCCTTGTCAACATACCTTGTTGAATTTCTAGACCTTTGTTTACAAATCTGGAAGGTGGTTAATGGTTAACGTAGGCACAATTGATTTTTGGAAGTATTGTAAAATAATCTAGCACTCAGCTTCGGAATGCAGGGATCCTTAATGCATTATCATCTGCCAGATCTCTGGCATGGGAGAAGTCCAGTTTAAATACCCTATTACATTTGAGTTCAGTAAACACTTGATAAATGAATAAATGAATGGGTACAGGGAAGGACCTTAAATTTCACATGGTCCAGTCTTTTCATTTTGTAAATCCCAAGTCATAATAACTCCAATTGAAATCTCATTTAAAAGACACCTAAGTCAAACTATATCATTTTGGGATGGAGGACAGAAATGCCGTTAATATAAAAATTTCGTGTATTTTAAGTAGCTCTGTCAGCATGCCTTTCGAGAAAGCAAAGTGAAGGGAGCCAATCTTTTTAATAGATTGGTCTTCCCCATCAAATAAACGAAAGCTATTAGGTATTACCTTGTCTACTTAGTAAAGCAAAAAATAATTCCTGACTCTTTATATGACGAGCAATTCTTGTTCCCCACCAGGAAAGCTCACACTACTGAACTGTGAAAGTCAGGAGTTTGGTTCATATACTCATTTTTAATCCTATACCCTGGGGAATACAAACACCACTGTAACTTGAAGCACAATGGCTAACCAGAAAGGAAGTCCAAGTGTCTGTGAAAATATGACCAACCGGAACCCAGAAATTACAACCTTTCTCTAGTAACCAGTATCTAAGAATTCTTTGTATCCCAGAATACATACTGTGCTATAGATCATGTGGAAAAAAGACTAATTGAAGCCAATAGACAGACTGAGAGGGAATATAACTCTTGCGATTTGCATCACTCTCTCCTCATAGAATCCACTGATTAGAAAAGGTAGTTGCCTGAATATGTTCAGTCGGGTCCAAAATATGATAAATCAAACATCAGCATGTATGCATTCATTCTGGTAATGGTTGAAGAGATAAGCAGTTTCTGGCTTGGTGGGCTAATGTGATTTTAAAGCATTCTCCAGTTTAACAGAGACCTTAAAGTTATCTGTGGGTGGCCACAATTTTAGCTAAAGTAGATTGAGTCCATGAGGGGACACTTTATCTTATAAGCACTGAGGAGGTACTGAAAGGTTTTCTTATCATGATTTCATTTTGTTAAGGAATACCGTGCTGAGAAAACCTTTCATTACCTTCTCAGTGCTTAGGAGATAAAGGCAAATTCCACCGCGTGATATACAAAGAAAGACCTCGGTGACTGGTCTTACCTCTCTAGCTTTATCTCCTCCTTCTCCTTCACATAATCTACAGTCCTGCCTGTTCTAAACTACTTCTGGCCATTGAAATGCACCTTTTATTTATTTAGTTTTACCAATCCCTGAGCTTTTCGTTGTAATGTTCTCTCTGCTGGCAGCACACCGACTTCCATGTTGCTCACAGATATGTTAATTTAAAACAATAGAAAAGAGTGGTCATTGAGGCTCTCCAGTAATCTAGAATACCTCTGATCCTTCTCCGTCTCACGTTGCTCCTCCTGTGGTCTCCCTCATTGGTCTTCCAGTCGATAGCAGGGATCTATCCTTTCACATTCCCTGGATCAAGATCTTGAAATCGTTCTTAACTTTTGGTTTTCACTGCATATCTAAATCTTTGCTTGGCCTCGAACATCTATCTGGAATCTAAATTACACATCTCTACCACTATCATTCTCGGACATGACCTCATCATCTCTAATCCAGATGAACGTAGAAACCTGACCTACCTTCCTTTCCCGGTGGTGCAATTATAGTCTCCGTTCAACAAAGTAATCCAGGGGACATTGTTAAATAATTTAGATTTAGTCATTCCTCTGTCCCAAATCCTCTATAGTTCCCTATTTTCACACAGTCGAAGTCATTACAATGGCCTGTGAGACTACACACTCTGGGTCTCCCCCCCTGTTACCTACCTGCCCCCTTCAGTTCAGTGTGCTCCCCTCACTTGTATGCCATCTTTTCCAGTCATAATGGTCTCCTTGATTTTCTGAGAACACAGTAGTCCTGTTTCTTTTACTCTTTGGTTTGCTTAGAATTTTCAGCTCCCTCATGTTACGTATTTGTTCAAGAGTTATCTCCTCAGAGAGACACTCATCCCTAACTAAAATAATACATGTCCTGGGGAGCCTGGGTGGCTCAGTTGGTTAAGCATCTGACTATGGCTCAGGTCATGATCTCAGGAACCTGGGATCCAGCCCCACGTCAGGCTCTGCATTCAGTGGGGACTCTGCTTGTCCTTCTGCCCCTCCCACTGTGCACCCCCCCAAATAAAATAAAATAATACATGCCCTCCTCCTGGTCACTGTTTTATTGTCTTCGAAGGCTTTGTCACTGTCTGATATGATCATGCTTTTCTTTGTATGGTCTGATGGCCTGCCCAGGATTTAAGCTCCATGAGGAGGGGCTTTTGGTCTTATTGCCACTGTATCTTTAGTACCCAGAACAGTGCCTGGCACACAGCAGTTGACCAAAATATTTTTTGAATCAATAGATAGTAAGGATCTCTTAGTTTTTGTGGTAGTCTCCAAAGACACAACACTATTTTCATGGTATATCTTGGGAAGAATAAGAAAATTATTGTTGTCAATCACACACCCTTATTCCTGATATTTTTAGGTCATATGTAGTCAGAATTATCCTTGATTTCTCCTTCACCCTCACTTCCCCATTAGTTACTGCAGTCTTTTTTTTTTTTTTTTTTCCTCTCCATCCTACTGCCTCATCTGAATCATTAGAATGGTTTTTGCCTGGAATGGCTAGAAGGCAAGTCTTTAGACCCCAAGTCCATTTCCTCCCTCAGGAAAAAAATATTCTTCCTGCATTGCAGCCAATATCAACGCTGTAAAATACAAATACGATCAAATTACTTCTGTGCTGAGAAACCTTAAATGGTCTCCAGTACCTGTGGCATAAACTCCAGCTTCCTTTCAGTAGTATTGCTGACCCACTCTGAGCCACTTCCCCATGCCACGTTATAATCAATCCCTTCCCACACTGACCTTTTTCAGATTTTCTCAAAGCAATAATCTTTCTACCTCAGGCCCCTGCCTGTGGTATTGGCTCTATGTGGAACTCTTTGCTTGCTTTCTCCACTTTCCTTTTTACCCCACCATAACCAGTCCTCAGCTTCCCTTGTTCTTTCACACAGATCTTAGCTTAAGCTGTTGTTCAAAAATATTTTCTGCCTCCTTAGTCAAGGTCACTCCCCTTCCAGCATGCTGCACATCAACCTGGGTTTCCCTTTCCTAAAATGTATCACACGTGACTGCCTGTTGACTTGTTTTCTCTCCCCTCTCTTCCTACCACCCATCCCTGTAGCATAGCTGACAGACATAGCTTAACTTCTCTCCCTTGCCCCGCAAAACCTACAAAATATTAACTTGATATTTCAATTATTATCCCACAGTATCTCCAAACCAAAATATGTGTCCTAATCACTTTTCTTTCATCCCTGTTGCTACTCTCACACCAAGGTGTTAATGATAAGAAATCGAGAAGAGATCATATGGGATTTGTATAGCATGTTTCTGAATGACAGCAGCACTGGTATCTATGAGAAAAACTTTGATACGTAAACTAGGTGGTTCATTTTAAGATAAGTAAGTTCCTCTTTCCTCCCTGGCCTGTCAGAGCATATCCCTGACCCTACTAAGCACAGCCAGATATGGTGATTCCCAGGTTCTTAAATTGCCAAGCAGTCCTTCTGGATTGGACTGCTTGATTAGAACAGTTAAAGGCTGTAAATTGCACTTTTAAGCACTTTCTGATTTACTCTCAGCAAATTATTATGACACTCTCTTTCATTAAAAATGATGTCAAGCAACCAATGACAAGCTTTAACTTTTCTAGATGTTTGGTCTTCAGATATGTGGAAGTACCACAGTCACTTGTGTGTTCCCTATAAACTCCATGCATTAGTATTTTGAAGACATTTATGGTTGTTTTTATTTTTTTATTTAAATTCAATTAACTAAGGTATAGTACATCATTGGTTTTTTATATAATATTCAATGATTCATCTGTTCAGTATAACACCCAGTACTCATCACGTCATGTGCCGTCCTTAATGCCCATCACCCAGTTACCCCATCCCACCACCCACTTCCCTTTCCATAACCCTCAGTTTGTTTCCCACAGTCAGGAGTCTCATATGGTTTGTCTCCCTCTCTGATTTCTTCCCATTCAGTTCCCCACCACCACCCCTACTGTCCTCTGCACTATTCCTTATGTTCCACATATGAGTGGAACTATATGATAATTGTGTTTCTCTGATTGACTTATTTCATTTACCATAATCCCCTCCAGTTCCACCCATGTCCAGGTAAATGGTGGGTATTCATCCTTTCTGATGGCTGAGTAATGTTCCATTGTATTATGCATCACATCTTCTTTATCCATTCATCTTTTTTTTTTTTAAAGATTTTATTTATTTATTTGACAGAGATAGAGACAGCCAGTGAGAGAGGGAACACAAGCAGGGGGGGTGTATATTAACATCTTGAGGAACCTCCATACTGTTTTCCAGGGTGGCTGTACCAGCTTGCATTCCTACCAACAGTTTAAGGGTGCCTGGGTGGCTCAGTTGGTTAAGCATTTATGTATATAAAGAACATTCCAGCAAGAGGGAACACCACGTGCAAATTTCCTGAGGTGTTTTTCTCTACATAATTTTTTGCCGTCTCTGGCATTGTTTCTCTGATCTCTGAAGATTGGAGTCAGAATGGTGAAGGAATATTTAAATACTTATCATTTAATGCTTAGGCTAGATCTTGTGCTAAGTGTTTGACATATTATGTTATATAAACCTCAACTCAGAAACCAGTCATTGATCAGCATCTTCCAACCCCATATCGCTTACCTAATTTCAGCAGATAACTCTGTAGTGTTCCCACTTGCCATCTTTCAAGCCCATAAGCACACCTCAGGAAATTTGCACGTGGTGTTCCCTCTTGCTGGAATGTTCTTTATATACATGATTTATTTCTTTACCTCCTTCAGGTCCCTACTCAGATATCACTTGTCAGCGTGGTCTTACCTACAGTCTGTTAAAATTGCAGCCCCACCTGGCTGGCACAGTCAGAAGACTGTGCAACTCTTTTTTTTTTTTTAAAGATTATTTATTTATTTATTTGACAGAGATAGACAGCCAGCGAGAGAGGGAACACAAGCAGGGGGAGTGGGAGAGGAAGAAGCAGCCTCCCAGCGGAGGAGCCTGATGTGGGACTCGATCCCGGAACGCCAGGATCACTCCCTGAGCCAAAGGCAGATGCCTAACGACTGTGCTACCCAGGCGCCCCAAGAGTGTGCAACTCTTGATCTCTTTGAGCCCCACGTTGGGGGGGGGGGTAGAGATTATTAAATAAATAAAAACTTTAACCGACTAACATTTCACCCCCCAAATTTGCTACAAACAATAATAATTACTCCTTTCTCTGTTTTTTTACCCCCCTCACCGTACTTGCCACCATTTAAGGCATTGACTGTATCACTTATCTGTCTTGTTTATTGTGTCTTCCTCCCACTGAAAGGCTGACTACATGGATGGCAGAGACTTTTGTCAATGTTTGCAACGTAGCTCCAGCTCTCAGAAGAGTGCCTGACACTTAGCGTGCACTCAAAAAATACTTAGTGAATAAATGAATGATTATCCTCATTTACTGAGTCAATTGAGATTAAAAACCGCCAAGTAATATGCCCAAGATTATAGGGCTAACAAGTGTCAGAGCTGTGATTTGAGCAGTTCTTTTTGCCTCAAAGCCCAGGCTTTTAAACACCATCCTTCGCAGTCCTTTTCAAAAAGGCGAAGCTGATTAAAAGGGCTTTGACACTTTGCCAGAGTACATCTCTTGCGCGTTGTTTTTCTTCACTGAACTCTGAATTCTGAGTGTGCCACTGTGATTCCTCTGTATACTGTCTACACCACATTGATGGTTTGAGAGACTAACTTTCCCCATAGTACTTTAGTTAATACTTTGTTCTTTAGAATGGGACTGGCATAATAGAAATATTTCGTGTAGGACAGGTCTTTACAATGTCAAATGCATGCTTCCAGGACCCATGTCACCTCTCTTTTAATCTCATAACAACTGCACAAAGGATGTATTATCATCCTGGTTTTACAGATGATGGAACAGAAGCTACGAGATTAAAGAAATTGCTAAAGTTTGTATAGGTAATAAGGAGGACATCTGGGACTTGAATTCTCTGGCTGTTTAAAATTCCATGCTTTTTAAATTTTCTTCATTATTCTGTCATGCCACCCCTAGTCTCTCCCTTATAGGAGTGTTAATTTCTCTTCCCCCAACTCATTAACATGGAGGTTTAATCTTGAAAGTGCCAGAGGGGTGCCACTGTAATACCCATAGAGCATTCTTACACCGGGATAGTGGGGCACAGTATAACCTTTCAAGCTGGACAACCTCAGCTACTCTCCATGATGTGTCATTGACCAAATTATATAGCTTCCTGAGCTGCAAGGATCTCTCAATGTTCTAAGAACTAGAGAAAGTCTACTTAGTAAATAGCAGATGATAATAAATTAGTAGGTGGTAAAGAATCAGCAGTGCACAGACTGTCATTTATAGCCTCTATATTTGAGAGCAATGTTATCCATTGTAGCTAATACTTAGAACTCTTCATAGTCACTGAATCTCTCCAAGCCATTTTCTTTTTAGAGTACCTCAAGAAACCATTGTGAAATAAGCGTCATATCCAATTTACAAAGAAACATTTTCAGGTAGGTTCAAATGAGTTTTCCAATTTCAGAGAGTTATAAACATTGAGCTGGTATTCCAGTAGGGGGCTTTCTGTTTCACCATCCAACCTCTGAACTTGAAGTGGAATAAAAGCACTGTTAGCCTCTCAGTAATGCCACTCCGACCGGGATTAATAAATATTATCTACAATAAAGCACCTCTCACATGGTAGGGTATGGCATGACACATCCTCAGAGAAGTGAAATTTGAAAAATCAGAAGGAAACAAGACCTCTGAACAGATGTTTGTAGATAAGGATTGTATGAGATCTGAAGTCTGTTTCATGTATGCCTGCAGATCTTTTTCTGATTTAACAACCCTCATTTTTTCCCCTCAAGGAAAACTTATTTTAATGCCAAATAAATACATTTTCATGATCGGAACTATCTTATGTTTTGGTAGTTATTAGCATACAAGTGCTGGGCGACTGAGAGAAGGACGTCCCCTTTTCCTCAGTCTATGAACATACCTGTTGCCAATATTTTTGAAGTGACTATGTGCCACCCACTATGGCAATTACTTAAATGGGTTGGAAGATAGCTAATACTATTATCCTCATTTTATAGGTGAGGGAAAGGAAGCTCAAACAGCTTGAGATTGGAATTTGCTTCTACAGCATGATAGGTAGTTTCTGTTGTTCTCATAAGTTCTCTGCATTGTTGAAGGAATTTCTGAAGAATCATTTCTCTGTCACATTCCCTTGCTCTGTTCAGTTTCTGTATTTTTTTTAAAAAGACTATTTATTTGAAAGGGAGAGAGAAGGTGAGCCGAAGGTGGGCCAAAGGAGGAGAGAGAGCATCTCAAGCAGACCCCCCACTGAGCATGGAGCCCTACATGGGGCTCAATGTCATGACCTTGAGATCATGAACTGAGCTGAAGCCAAGAGTCGGAGGTGCTTAACCGATTGAGTCAGCCAGGCGCCCCCGGTTTTTGTAATCCTTCGCAGACTTATCATCTACTAAAACCTTTTTTTGGTAAATGTCACATTCCATCCCCTCTTATTTAAGGGTGATCTTAAGGCCCTGAAATAATCCTAGAAGTTCAGGAGGAGAAAAAAGCAGAAAGTCTGGAAAACATACAGAAAGATAATAAGCTTTTATTTTGTTGTAATATGTAGATAGAAAAGCACACAAAGCATAAATATATACAACTCAATGAATTTTCTTTAGCTAAGAAAATCTTTGAAACCCAAACCAAGATTAAAAAGAAGATTAGAAGATTATCTGTATCCCAGAAGCCCTGTCTCCTATCCTCTTCCAAGACCCCACCAAGAGGAGCCATTGTCTTGACTTCTAACACCATAGACTAGTTTTGCCTGTTTTTGAACATCATACAAATGGAATTAAACTATATGGCCTCTTTTGTTTGACTTCTTTTGTTGGACATTCGATTTGTAAGATTTACCTTTATAGCTGTGGTTTTTAAATTGTTCTGGAATAGTATTCCATTTTGTGGCTATGCAAAAACGTATGCATCCATTCTGTTCTTGGACATTTGAACTCTTGACAGTTTTGGTTATTTTACTACAATAAATGTCCTTCTATATGTCTTTGGGTGCCTGTATACAAATATTCCCATATATGTGTATATCTAGGAACAGAATTGCTGGGTATGCTTCGGTTCAGCTTTAATAGATACTACCAAACTGTTTCCCAAAGTGTTCGTACTTATATTCCCAGTAGTAATAAGTGGAAATTCCAATCATACCATAGCTTTGTCAGTGCTTAGATTCTTTTTTATGTCAGCCATCCTGCTGTTATGGTACCGTGTTCTGGTTTTAACTTGCACTTTTCTGATGACTACTAGAATTGAATGTGTATTGCATGGTTATTGTGCATCTGATTTTACTGCTTTATGAAGTTCCTCGTCAAGTCTTGTGCTGATTGATCTATTGTACTGTCCTTCTCTGATGCACATAGTTTTAAAAGTTGAGTGGCTTTACATGGCCGCTTATGAAGGAACAGCAACTCTTTGCTCTGGTCCTACTGCATTGCTCCTCTCCAGAGTACTTCATCTTCTTCCCCATATCTCTCATACGCATACACTTATTATCACCATTTCTTGGTTTCTCAGTTTTAGGCATTATCTGTGGACCACCATGGAAAAACAAGATTGATGTCTTTCTCAACTTCTCACCCACAGTACACACACAGACAGACACGGGCACTTCCCATTTCCCTCTTCTTCAATTGTGATGAGACCAGTATGCAGTGTTTACCTTATTATGTGTATGTAAATACATTTACATGGGAGCCACACAGTTAGCTCTCCTTAGTTCTCCTATATTACACAAATGCTTTCTTTATCTGGATTTAATTATTATCTCATTTCGTTACTGTTTATTCACCCAGTGTTTCATTCACTCAGCCTTGATTCAATCCTAAATTTTCCTTGAATAATCATCTCCTCCTAACATGTGACACGCATTTTATATTTTATAACTTTCACTCAAAAGAAGTTTTTTCCAAAGCCTTCTGACCTCCTCCATTCTATACCGTTAGCCCTTTAGGTTTCTGTCAGAGCCCTTTTCTTTGGATCTCCTTTCAACATCATCTCTTTCTTGCGGAATCTCCTGTTTCCTGAATCCTGCCTGTTTCTCTTCTTTGAATTACAACCTCATTTTTATAGGACACATACTTTAATTGGCTTCCTGAGAAAGAGTGCGTGGAAGATAAATTGTTCAAATGTTTCAAATGTTGCATGTCTGAAAATGTTTTTACTCTACCTTCGTACTTAGTTGATAGTTTGGATGGGTTTAGAATTTTAGATTAAAAAGCAATTTTCTTAAGAACATTGTAGGGGTAACTCTGTTGTCTTATTTTTCAGTATAACTTTTGAGAAGTGCAGTGTTGTTCTATTCTTGACTATTTGAATGACATCTGACTTTTCTTTTTCTGGAAAATTCTAGACTTTTTAAAATTCTCAGTGTTATAAAATTTGATGATGATGTGCCTTTGCGAGGGCCTGTTATGAAACCAGTGTACTGAGAATTTTGAAGAGCCTTTCAATTTGAAAATTCCTGTTTTTTTTTTTTTCTGGGATTAAAAAAAAAAATTCCTTGAAATTTTACTCCCCTGAATTGTCTTTGTTTTCTGTTTCTAAAACTCCTATTATTTGGGTGTTAGACCTTTAGATTAGACTGATTGTTTGATTACTTCTGCCTCATTTTTCATCTGTTTCTCCTTTTATTTTACTTTTCTTTGTTGGGGAGGCAGAGATATTTCATCATTTCATCAACTTTATCTTCCAAAGTTATTGTTGTTCATTTCTGCTATCCCGTTTTACTACTATTTCCTGAATCTTCTTTTTATATTGTTTCTAATTCTTGTAGGTAGTAATCTTCTTTGGTATTTTTGAGCAGACAGCAACAATTTTTGAAGTTTTTTTTTAAATTAATATCATCTGTTTTCTCTAATGTGATTTTTTTACTGCTAGTTCTTATCTCTCCCTTTTCTCACACATCCAGTAGCCTTAGCTATCTGCTCACTTTTATGAGTGAGACATTAAAGCATTGGTGGAAACCTCAGTTTACCTATGCAGGGTATTGATGTAAAATGATTTTAGGTTCATTCTTTTTGAGCTGTTCCAATCTTATAGAGAAGATTCTTCCAATCTAATGGAAGGAATTAAATTTCTGGAGAAATTATACTCCATTGCTAGCATTCTGAGAGCCAGGTGGGGAGGGTAAGGCAAAGGGTTTTCAAAATTCATTATATAGATTTTCACTTAATCCCCTTTATCTTAGTATGGTATTGTCAGGCAAGAAGAATTTCTTCTGCCCTTCAAGATCCTTCTAGCTGGACTAAGAATCAAATCGACATGACTGATTCATAAGAGAAAATCAAATTTGATTTCATATTTACAGGCAATCCAACAGACATGAAATTCAAAGACATTGAGGCAACATGAGGTATATATGTCATTCTGAACTAAGGAGAGGGAGGAAGTAGAGATTTGGGACTTCAGAGGAAAGGAATGCATTTCATGGGAAGATGAAAAAGTGTTAAGTGTTTGATAAACAGATGTTTGCTGGGCTACTTAGAAACAAAGAAGACTGTGATCAAACAGGCCTTGCTAGGTTCCTCCCTGTCTACCATGCCTAGTTCATATCATAATGTAGTTATCTGTGGTGATAGCTCTCTTCCTGAAGCTGGTTCTCTATCGAAATTCATTTTAGGCAGTTGAAGAGGAGGGAAAGAACTTTTCTTGAATCTTCTGGGTTTTGATTGCTATTTAACATAAAATAATTCTTATGCCAAAGTGGCCCATATTGGGGCGGCTTGCCCTTGGCCCCACAGTATCTTTGCTCTCAGCTGTCTTCCAGTTTTTGTGGTACCCTATGCTGGAAATAAAACTGTGGCCTTTGATGGGGCAGGAGAAGGACAGCAGGCTGAATAGGGTGAAGGAGTGGCCCTGAGGAATCTGTCAATGTAATTTCCAATTAATTTTCCCCTTTGCCTCACAGCCATTCCAGAAACAGCTGATGCTGACAATTTCTGAGTTTGGTGATGCAAGTCAAGTTGTTTCTTTGCTTCCTCCATGCAGGCTATGAGTCATTTTTCCCATCTCTTCTAAGTGAGTTAAACTCATTCATCTCTTTCCTAGCTTCCAAATTTATGTCTCCTTTGTCTCTTCTCCAAGGTGCTTTGTCTTTGCGGCTTTGTGACCTTCATAATTTGTCTCTTATATTATTTTATTAGTGTTTGATGGAGACAGTAGAGGCAAATGCGAGTATTGAATCCAGTGTCTTTAACTGGAAGGTAACCCCTCCATTCTAAAATTCTTACCCGTAGATGAGAAGTCATAAGGGACCCTGGCCGATATAAAAATATATATATAATAATAGTATTATAACAGACTGTGAAATTAGATGCTATAAAATATATTTCTGTTTTAGAAGAAACAAGATTGGGAGAAGAAACATAGTTCATAAGTAACTATCCCATGACAGCTGCTCTCTCAAAAAATAAAAAAATTTAAAAAAAAATCAGAAGAGGCTTCCTGAAAGGATAGACATTTCCCCTTTGGAAGTAGACTATCTATTTAATTTCAAAGACTGATAGAGCATTATTTAAACGTTAAATGTTTGAATTGTTCCATTAAATTGGCAGGATGTTTTGGGAAATTGGGACTATAAATTGCTGCTCCACTAAGGATAGTTAAGTCAGGTTTTAAAAAAATCAAGAGCTATTTCACATGAAATTTCATTTGAAATACAATTTCAAATGATTTGTAAGTGAGCCCTTCAATGGCTTGGGAAATGACCAAGGGAATGTAAATAAGAGGAAATGGTAAAGGGAAATGTAGTATATAATTGGGGTTGAAGGACCATCAAGATACCACAGAGATGAGCACTGGGCGCAGACTTATTTAACAACTTCATTAATGATCTGGAAGAAGAAAGATTCAACAAGTTAATTAAATCTACAGATGGTCCTTAGTGGAAGTTACAAATACCAGGGAGAACTGAGAAATAATACAGAAAGACCTACGGGTCAAAAGCTTTGATAGCTTTGGGCACAGAAGAGCAAAATTAAATTTGGGGAGGATAATTACAATTGAATACACTTTGTTTGATGAAAAAATAGGAGTTAAATTGCAAACAATTAATCCTGAATAAAAAATTGTAAAGCTAAAAGAAATTCTGTGGTTGATGAGCAAATTATTTAGACAAGAGCAGAGCTTTGTGACTCTAGAAATAAATTCATTTTAAAAATAAAATGCACTTTTTAATGTATTTGTTGTCTGCCTAATATTAACAAAACATTTAGTCACCAGCAGGTTGACATTACAAACACAAGAGTTGCTCTAACCTTCAAATGTACTTACATTTTCATAAGGTATGTGGACTAGAATCTCACAAATAGACTGCAATGTATTAATGAGGTCACAACTAAGAAATGAGGGGCAGAATGGTATGATTCAGGAGGCAGTACTTAGAGGGGACTATGTAGCAGTTGACTTCAACTCTTAAGGGTAGACCGTATTGATTTGGTGGGAGTTTGGGAAGACTGGTGGATAATTTTGTACCCTATCCTAGTGGTAGCATTCACAGTAGGGAGCCCTCCCAGGACTGGGTGTTGGAAAAGCGTGTTGGATTTCATTGATACTGTTAATAGAATTCAACCAAGGCCTGGGGGCAGTAGAGCAGCCTGGAAGAAGTTAGAGGGGTAACCGTTAGAGTGGTCTTCCTCTATTTGTCAACCACCGATTGAGTACTTGGCCCATGTCAGGATTGTTCCAACCACCTTAGTAAAAGAATTTCCTTTAATTCTCACACTAGTTCTACAAGATTAGTCATTATATTCATCCTTAATCTGCAATCATGAAAACTGAAGCTGAGAAAATGTAAGAAAATCATCTCAGGTTAAGTGCTAATAAGCACAGGGAAACTGGAATTCAAACCAAGGGCTGCCTGCTTCTAAGATCTGTACATGGTTATTTTTGTTTTTTTTTTCAACTGTGCTACACCATCTCTCATAGAATATAAGCATAAGTAATATATGCAGAACTCACGTGTATGGGTATTTGTCTGTTCTTTAGAGTTTTAGGTGCTTGTCCTAGGCAGAGAAACATTTTTTTCTGCGACTCGCATTGACAGAGCTATTATTGTATATAAAGTATGTGAGCAGAATTCACTGTGCAATTTCCAGCACAAAATCATCTTAAAGGAGGAATGTTTTGTACCTGGGTTAATTAATTATGTGTCTTGAGAGGGAAGACACATAGGCTAGTTAACATGTAGCAGAAATTATATAATTTGATAATGCCATCCCTGTTGTCACCCAGAGTAAACTCCTAAGAATTATCATGTTTTAAAATTTAAATATCAATATTTTCAGGAGGTAATGCTTATATATGTTAGAATAGTCAGATATTCTACAAATTTAAGGAATTACATTGAAAGTCTCTATCCTCCAGCTGCAAGTTTCCCTACCTAGAAGGAATAAGAATTACTAGTTTTTGTCATATAGGCCAACAATTTTAATAGGACCAGATGGTATGGGTTTGTTCAGAGCTGATGGTGAAGATATTTGGTGGGGTTAAACATGAGGGGAATTAAGGGGATTGGAGAGAATTAAGATGCACTATATAGTTTTACTTGGAAGCAGCTAGACTGGGAAAACTCCCCGTGAAAAGTGTACTGAAAACCACCAAGAAATAGAAAAGTGGGAGGATAAAATGTACGCAGCTTTACTAGAAAGTGAACAAGGTATGGGGGAGAAATCCAGATGAACACTGAGATGTCTATGATGACTGCTCAACCCTCTTCATGTCTGCCATCTCTTCAGAATGAATCAAAAGTCCTCAATCCTGGAGAATATGTCCAGGTGAGAAGAATTCTGTGTTTGTAATAAAGGTGAGGTGGTTTGAATTGAAACTTAATCACATTTAGGAAAGTCAAGTATCTCTTCTGGGATAGATCAAGCAGATTATGAAATGACTTTAGCAAGCTAATACCCAGATCTTTCTAACTTTTGAAATCTATGTTTGGCCAAATAAAACACATAGGAAGAAAAATCCTGTTTTGATCCCTGGGGCAAGAAACCAAAGAAATCCTTCTAACATTGACTGAAATGACTCATTCAATTTCTAGGCTTCACTTCCCCCACTAAAATGGCATCAGTGATTGTGGACCAAGTTTTTCATGATAGAGTGGAATCCCTTCTATTGTTCTAGTAATAGTAATTCCTCCATTATTTAACACTCTGTGGGAAATATCACAGGTCATGTTACAATGTAGAGCCTTGAAAAGCATGAAATATTAAGAGCATAATTCTACTTTTTGACACCAGTAGAAATTACATTGGCCTCTCTGAAAATAACACCAGAATCAAAGGCTCAAAGATGATGGAGGCTGAAAAAATAATAAAAAAGAAACATCAATCCTCGAAATCAACCAAGTATGAGAATTTATTGATTAGAAGAAAGGGGAAAAAAAAAAAAAAGAACCACACTAGCTGAGAAGACATCTCATCTGGAGAGACCAGGTCAATTCATACAGGCTTTAAATGTCTTTTCAGTACCTTCTTCAATTCCAGGGACATGCAGTTGCAAATTTTAGCAGAGGCAGTTTTCACGTGCACATACCTGATGATGAAGGCTCCTTCATCATGCTAATGAATTTTTGCCCTGATACGTGTCATCAGAGCATCAGTAATTCAGTAAGCCATACCCCGTGAACTTGCTCATCACCTGCAGTGTAACCTTTCCCCTAAGGAGAAAAAATGTTAAGAGAACTAAACTTGCGGAAAGGAAGTGTGGGATGCAGATATTTTCTAAAGCAGTTTGTAACACCAGTAACCAAAATCACTTTTATAGAATTCCCTAAACTTGTTCATATATAAAACATTAAAAAATAAGCTGTGATTCCTTTAGTAAGTAAAAATCGGCTTCAGAAAGCTAGGTAAAAGAGCAGAAACTTATTTCAACCCAGTAACCCAAAGGATTTCTAAAGAAAGGGCTAAAGACATACAAAACCAGGCAGTTAGGGGCACTTGTGAATTGCAGAATCGGCGTGTGTTCATTTAGCCCATAAATGGTTACCAACTACTTGCTGTATACAAAAGTGGCTTAAAATAAATCCAGATCACGAGCTACCATGGGAGATAAGAGAGGCACATAAATAATTATTAATCCCTCGTCTTAAAAGGACAAATTCTGTATGAGAGCCATGAAGAGCTCTGATAGGACTTCAGTGGAGGGGTATTCCTTCTGTTTAGGGGGAGTGGAGGAAGGATCGAGAACATTGTCGTGAATGACAGGTGTTTGGATAGAACCTTAAGGAATGATTCAGACATATCCAACTCAAAGTAAAGAAGTGGCATTCCAGGCAGAATGGCATGAACAAAATTTTGCAGTGTGAAATTATGGAAACATCTGGGGAGAGCTGATCTAGTTTGAAAGGTAGGTGGGATCATGCTTACTTGTATTAAGCTCAGATGCAGGAGGATGAGTTAATCGTCTCGGTTGCTGCACACCATCGTGCTATTATTGTAAGTTCTCTCTCTTGTGTATCTATTTAATCTCTTGTCTCACTGCTCCCTATTCTCATTCCCCACTCCACCACACAGACAACCATTTAACGTACCAGATCGGTCTCTTGACGCATCTGTGTTCCCTTAATGTGAATTTCTGTTCTTTGCATTTTGATTTGCAATTTATTTAAGTGGTATGATGCCATGTATTTTACCATGATTCTTCCCTTTTGAAAACTCAGCACCTTTGTTTAAATGTAAAATTTAGATTGCCCTGTTTGCTTCAAGTTTGCTCGGGCTGGCAATGCTTCCTCGTGCAGGAGTCTTCCTATACTTCTATTATGTTCTCATCCCTTTCCCTCTAAATAAAACCCAGATGACCACAGTCCCCCTCACCCACAACCCATTACTGTCAACTGCCTCTTAACTGTCCCCTCGTGGACTGTGCGAAAATCTCCCTGGAACATACACCGAAAAAGGGACCAATAGGTTAAAATGCATATATAACCTTTATTGGATGAAGTACTAACAGACTGTTTCCAGAACAGCTGCATCAGACCACACTTCTCTTGACAGTGCAGGATTCTGCCAGTGTATAGATAGCATCGTCCCGGTGTCTGTTTGCCAATCTATGTAAACGATAGATCATTGTTTTAGGTTTACAAATTACAGATGAGTTTAGTATCTCTTCCTATGCTTCTTAGCTTTTCGATTACCTCTTCCTTAAATTATCTATTGATGTATTTTGCCCACTTTTCTGTTGTGGTTTCTGTTTTTCCCTTGTTGATTTTAAGATTAGAATGATGTTAAATAGTGGCAGAAATGGGACATGCTCATTTTGTTCCCCATCGTAAAATACTGTGGCATAAGTATTTTTTTCATTGATTACAATGCTTGCAGTGAGTTTTTGATATATTACTTCTGGTACAGAAAGTTATTTTCTATTCCAAAGTCATAGGACATGAAAAAATATGTGTGGGTGTGTGTGTGTGTGTGTGAGAGAGAGCACACATGACCTCACATAATTATATATGTATAATAAGTATGTGTGTATATGTATATATATATATATATACACACAGACGCGAACGTCATACAATTATATAATTGTGTAATAAATGTGTGTGTGTATATATATATATGCATATATATGAGGGTTATAAAGACCACAGTAAATATTGGGCTCATATTTTTGTGCGAAGTACATAAATAATTTATAATTCTTTTAAAAATTAATATATCAGTGTAAAACAAGTGGCTCATAGTATTAGGCATGAATGGCTTCATCTTTTTTCACGTGTCTTTCTGTTGATTTTTGTGAGCTAAAAAAGTGATACATTTTCATTGGAAATATGGGAAAATGTGGAAAAGTAAAAAGAACAAAATTAAAATTATTCAAATCTTTATACCAAGGGAGGAAATAATCATGATGCTCTATTTCCTTTGACTTTGCATACTTATGTACACTTTTTTAAAAAATTCAATTAAAGAATATGCACATTTTATCATTTTAAGTCCTATAAAACATGTCAATTATATAATTAAATGTCCATTTACACTAAATCTTATGTAACTATACAAGTAGTATTTTATAGCCACATGTGCTCTAAAACCAGATTTTAAATTACCTAATATCATGCATATTAGGGGCATCTGGTAGGCTCAGACAGAAGAGCATGTAGCTCTTGATCTTGGGGTTGTGAGTTCAAGCCCCATGTTAGGTACAGAGGTTACTAATAAAGTTTAAAAATCAAAATAAAATTATGCATATTAAACATTAATGTTGTATTTATATAAGGAATATAAAAATCCATATAAACTTTAAACATGTATTTGTAATTAACAAGGTAACCCATGCTATACATATTAGACTATATCTTATTTTTATATTAATGATAAATCATTAACTATTTTTTACAAAAGAGATTAATAATAATAATAATAATAATAGACTTGGCTTACTCACTGTGTCTTCCATTGGAATGTCCACGGTTGGGCTTTATAACTGTACACTGTAGTTCCAAGCACCGGTCTCTGAACTTGGCTACAAACTATGTCCCCTGAGCCTCTCTGTTTCTTGAGATGTTCATTAAAAAATATGACATGTATGGTTCCTCCTTTTCTAGCAACCTGAAAGCCTTGTGTGATTTACTCCCTATCTCTGCTGTCATGTTGGATGGCTCATAAATGTGCATAAGTTCAGCTTTATGGAAAGTTTGTGGAGCCATGGGACTAGACATAATTGCCTTGGTAAGACAGAAGATCTAAGAGGTACCACCAATTGATGTTGGAGAGAATTAGAATCAGCAGGAAGATCAAAGGAGACTGGCCTCAGGCAAAGGCAGGGATCCTTGTAGAGCCTGAGAGGTCCAGTGTGAGGAGAGCAGGTGGAAGGAGCACAAGGTTTCATTACAGCAGAGAATAAGCTTGTTTTACCAGTGACCCTTATGGGATCTGGTACACAATAGATGCTCAAGAAATGGCCTCTGAACTGAATTCTAAGTTCCTTTGTGTGGTGTTGAAAAGCTACTTTTGACTCCTATTTGCGTGCTTAAAAAGTTTATTCCTATTCCATTGTTACCTTGTATGATCATTTTTCCATTTCTCTTTCCTTCTGGTTCCTTATAGTTTAAGTGGAGAACATATACTCAATGATTTTCATAGCATTAATTGGAACTAATAACTCTCAAGTGATCCAGTTATTCAATAGTAGTTAGAAACGCTACTCAGAAGGGTCATTACAATATTTTGATTTGTATGTCTCTAGAAATAACAGTCATCTCTCTTTTGAAGGAAAAAAAAAAAACTTAGATGACCTCAGCAGGTGTAACCAGCTGTATTTCCACAGGCTTCTCTGGAAATTCGCTGGAAAGGCCTAAGGAAAATCCAGCATAAGGGATGTTAATGGAATGTGAAACCTGCTTATTTCAGGTCAGCCGTATGTGTCCAGGTGGACAAATATTTCATGATTGGAGGGTCGTTAAGAAACAAAGAATTGTGTGTTTGGTTTCATTATTAGTAACTAGGTGTTTTGTCAAGCTGTGTTTGTTGTTGACAGTCTCATTTTGATGGTATCCAGTTATGGTCATTTGGTAGAACTTGAGGGGAGTAGGTAAGAAGAGCGTGGGTTTTCGGATAAGGCTAGACATGACTTTGGATTCTTATTTCAGTGCTTACCATTATAGATCACTGGGCAAGTCTCGTAACTTCTTTGGGTTTTACTTTCCTCATCTGTCAAGTTAGAATAACAATGGCTACGTGAATTTTGGAAGGATAAGTGACAATAATACTAGACAACATTGATTGAGCACGAACTCTGTGCCAGATGCATATTGAAGGGTTTTTCCTTGTTTTTGCTGATGTGTGGATCAAAATGCAGACAAGAGGGGCGCCTGGGTCATTAGGCGTCTGCCTTCGGCTCGGGTGATGATCCCAGGGTCCTGGGATCGAGCCCCACATCGGGCTCCCTGCTCGGCGGGAAGTCCACTCCTCCCTCTCCCACTCCCCCTGCTGGTGTTCCCTCTCTCGCAGTGTCTCTCTCTGTCCAATAAATAAATCAAATCTTTAAAAAAAAATGCAGACGAGAGATTTCTCCCATTTTATAGATAAGAGATAAGGGATGAGGGAACGGAGACAGAGATAATGAGCAGTTTAACCCCCGGTGCAGGTGGAATGTGGCAGATCCAGGGTCTGAGTTCAGGCAGTCAGGCTCCAGGGCCTGCATTCTGCGGCGCTCCACTGCCGGTCACAGTGCCAACGTCGGTCACCTGCAAGGGCTCTGCTGCTGATGGGAGGGGATGCTGCTGAGGGAACATAGTGGTGATGCTGGTTCGGGCAGTTCACAGGGGTGATGGTGGTAAGGAAAGAACATGACTGGCCTCCTTACCCTGGACAAGTCACTTTCTTTCTCACAGCTGCTTCAGTGTACCATTGCCACCTAGTTGAGAATTTCACAGATGGAATATCTGTGCAAATATGAAAGATTATTTCTGTACCTGTTACTGGTGGGCTACTCCGTGATTCGATGCTATTGAGAATAAACTTCTAGTTTGGTGTTTCTGTTTTCCCTTCATTGTCACGCTTCTTGAAGAAAGTCACCTTTAATAAAACTCTGGTTTAGGTCATAGAATCCTTTCTAGAATCTTAAGATTAATGTCAGATCTTCTCTCATTCAATACCTACCCCATCCCCCACTCTCCCCCTGCCCCAAAGCTTGTTTCCTTATGAATTCTTTCTAGTCTGTTTGTGGTGGGGGTGGGGGTGGTTTGTTGTCTGTGAAAGGGACTCATTCCCACTGAAGCAGCATATGTCATCAAATTTTCATAGTCATTCCTATTTTCAGGTGAACTCTTACTCCTTATAATTCAGCTGTTGGTCCCTTCCATGTAGCAGTTTCCCAGCAGCTGAGTGACTAATCTGAAACTTTTCCCCCCATATAAATTCCCCTTTGGGATTTGACAGATAGATCCAGGCTTCTGAGTTCATCGAAGGGGTCATGTTTCTGCCACCCTCTGTATTCACAGCCCTCCTGCCAATTTCCTGTTCTCTCTTCAAGTGGATAAACATGCAGCCCTCTGTGTGTCTCTCTGTTTCTTGAATTGAGGGAAACTTTCATTTGTGCTCTGCCCAAATCCGATCCCATTAGAAAGCTCAGTGAGCATGTACTTAGGACTGGTCTAGGCCACAGATAAAGGAAAAGTGAGACTTGTGGTGTCATTAATATGTCACCCTTTCGCATGTATCTTCCCGTATGATTGTGCCAATTTCAGCTCTTCTCTCTCCATCCGTCCCCCCGTTTCATGGTTAATGGTCCCTGTCCACATCCCTGCGGGTTAAAGCACTAGGCGTAGAAGTCAGAGAAAGGCAGAGAATGTTAAGAAGAGAGATGAGAGGGAGGGAAGCAGGTGGGGGAAGAGGGAGAGGGAGGGAGATACCGACTTTGAAAGGGCCTATGTCAGTCAAACAGAAAATAACACATTTCAGACACCAGTGATGGCAGCAATGACAGATTTCACAGTGTATCTTTGAATGTCACAGAGCTATAGAAAGAATATGGCAAAGAAAAGCACCAGTTTAGTCTCTATTCCTTTCTTTCTACTTCAAATTATACAACCCTTTCTGTAACATTGGCTGTTAAAAGCTGAAATACCACTTGCTATAAAGCAATCTTCATAGAACATACAAAGCGTCTTTTCAGTGAAAACGTAAAAGATTTTTATTGGATTGACGATAGAGAATCTGCAGCCAGAGCTCCTTGAGAAGAAAAATATATATTTTAACCAATGTAAGTCACCTGCAAACTGTAAAGCTGTCCAGGGTAATTAGAAAAAAAAAACCACAGATAATTAAAAGGGGCAATTGGGAAGACTTTATTTATTACTTTGAAAAATGTAAAACAGAATCTTTTTTCATCCCGAATTCTTAAATGCAAAACACTTACCTGGCAAGCGAGAGCCCAGGGGAGGCCTGGGAAGGCCTGTCACATGGAGGCTTTAGTTATTGGTCCTGCATCCCACTAACATCAGCAATTTAGGTAAGTTCTACTAGGGGACACTCCCCAGAAAGTGCAAATTGACCTAATATTCTGAGTTCCTTCTGGAGGCCAGTGTAGTTCAAAACCTCAGAACTGTACCGAGGATCTCTTAGACTGTAGCTGGCAGGTGGAAACGTGCATCACTGAAACAAGGAAATGGTTTGTAGCCTGTTTTGTCAGAGGAAGCAAGGCAGACTCCCTAGCATTTCTGATTTAACCCATTCACAGGACACAGAGCACTTTTGACCTTAGCACAGGCTGGAGCGGAAGGAGAGTGAGTTTCAAGTCAGGTGTCCTGGGTGTGCATCCTTTCTCCACCTGGAAGTAACTGTGATATTTGCAAACTCATCTGATTCCTCTGAACTTACACTAGAAAATAGGATAACAACCTCTACTTCACAGCTTTGTAGTGAGGAATAAATATGACAATGTGGTTGTAGAACTGTGCCTTCAAAATAAGCATTTTTCTTCAAGACTTCATTTATTTTAGAGACAGTGTGAGGTGAGAGGGGAGGGGGGGCAGAGGGGGAGGGAGAAGGAAAAGCAGGATGTGGAGCCAGAGGAGATCACGATTTGAGCTGAAATCAGGAGTAGGCCTCTCAACCATCTGAGCCATCCAGACACCCCCAAAATAGCATATTTTTAAATACAGTTTCCATCCTTCTTCCTTGATTTAATTTTTAAACAGGGAAAGAGTCTGCTACTTAAATGTTAGAAAAGATATACAAATCTGATCTCAGCCTTAAATATTTATACAGATGTAGGCTTCTGTAATTCACCTTGGCTTCTAGTCCTTCTGGTTGTCAAGCAGTAAACTATCATGCTCGATTTCTCATCTAGCTTCCTTGGTGTCAACTGTACTGAAAATCCCATGCAGGTGAGCTTGACAACCACATTCTAGAACAGATCTTTTGTGGTCCCTATCCATATTTTCAGCACCCTCTTTTCCTTATTCTCTTCCTATTTGGGGAAGAAAGGAACCTTATACTATGATCTGTAGGAAAGTATTGGAAATTTTAGGCAAGAGATCTACCCATAATATTTGCATTTCATAGAGATTAAAGTTTTGGAATGAAATGCCAGTATTCTAATGGTGAAATCTGAGACAGTGTCACAAATTTATGCTGTGCCAGCTATAGCCTGGGCACCTAGATTTTCCTGTAATGTAGTCTCACTCAGCATCAGGTTGTCAAGTGTGGCCATCCAAGGAGAAAGGCAGAATTAAGAAGGATAACTGGAACTAGAGAGTACGCTAATGCTTGTTGGAAATAACCATTCTTCTTCTTTTTTTTTTTAATGCACCTTTAATCTAGAAGACGTCCTTGGTATATTGGTCTCTGCCACTCTACTGAAAAGTAAACAGGCTTTATCTCCTGTGATGTGAGGAGTCGCCAAGCTACAATTCTTTAACCTAAGAAGGCATCTGAAGAAAGGCCCATCAGCAGCATGTAAAGCCTATTGAAGTTTCTAAACCCTTCCCATTCACCCCTACAGTCACCCTGAGATAGAGCTGACCGTTGCAACTGTCTTTTAATTGGATAATCATGAAAGGGTGAGCGCAGCTAAGAGCTAGCTAGCCCTGTTGATATTGGCTGATGCCTGAAGAATTGAGCACTGGGTCAGTTATCAATATCTATAGGGAAGCCACTGACAGAATCGAGTAAGAGGTAGCTGACCTCCTGTGGAGGGCACTCTTTGCTGCTGAAGTGGGTGTTAGATTGTTCTACATAGAATCAGGTATATAGGAAAAGCCGCATACTCTATTTTTATTATCTTAAATCATAACCCTCTTCTGAGCCCCCGTTTCATAGACTGGTGGGAATTCAGTCCTTCCCAGGTGCTATGAAGATCGTGGGGTCTCATAGACCCCAAAAGCATTTGAGCATGTCGTATAGTATACACTGGACAGTGCTGAGATATTGATAAAGGTGCTCAAACAATGTCAAGAATCTTTCTTTCTCTCCCATCTGTTTTCAACTGGATAATTTCATTACCAGCATGGTGAATTGTATGCTGCCTGCCACCCCACTCGCCCATCCTCACTTGCTGGGCATCCTAGGGGATATAAAAGAGTTCTTTAGCTCTTCCAACAAATGTGTCCTTAATTGGGCCTCATTGCAATGTTTGGGTTAAGTGTTGCTGGTAGATCATTCTGCATGAATCACCAACTGAGGGAGGGAGAAGTCCATAATGGAAAGTCAAGAATGTTATCAGAAGAACAGGAAATCGATGTTGGACATGCAAAAATAACCAGTGTCTATTTGGGCACAGAAAATAGGAATCTTTTCAAAGCTGGGAGCCCAGTTTTTAGAGTCCTGTCTCCCCAGGCACACCATTCAGCTATCTCCATCAACTCTAGATCTGTCCTTTTTGTAGGGTGCTGAGAATGAGTGAATATAGGTTCCCATCACCTATGGAATGCACCGTCTTCCATCTATTTATCTGTATCATGGGAAAGATCTTCCTGCTCCCATCTCTGTAATCAGAAGCTCTGGGCTTCTCCCCCCACAGGTGCATTTGTTCAATCTCCTTGCTAAACCTCAATTTTTTCACAAAGGGCATGTGACCTGCAAGTTATTTTCTCAGGCCTGAAATCTAGAAAGAGCCTGGCTACTCTTAGAAGAAGTGAAGGGCGGGGGGCGCCTGGGTGGCACAGCGGTTAAGCATCTGCCTTCAGCTCAGGGCGTGATCCCGGCGTTCTGGGATCGAGCCCCACATCAGGCTCCTCCACTATGAGCCCGCTTCTTTCTCTCCCACTCCCCCTGCTTGTGTTCCCTCTCTCGCTGCCTGTCTCTGTCTCTGTCAAATAGATAAATAAAATCTTAAAAAAAAAAAAAAAGAAGTGAAGGGGGAAATACAGATTTTCCTTCCATGTTTGTTAATTTGTACTCGTATTTTCTTCTTCTCAATCCATAGTAGGTCACACGCTCAGAATGGACCAGAAGACTGACTTAATTACTGCTGTTCTTCAATTAGTTACTTTCATATAGAATTAAGGGACCAGAATAGTACAGTTCAAAGCCTTCATCAGGAATTTTTGAGTATGTGGCCCTTACCAGAACAATAATAGTAAGATAGGATTTTCTGATTTACCTTGTCCAGTTCTGCTTCGTAAACCCCTAGAAATTCTGATCTGGGTTCACCTAGTCCTAATTTCTCATTTCACAAAGGCAAATTTGAGACCAAAGATGCTGTGACTATTCAAGAAGCAAGTCGACTTATCACTACTTTCCTCAGGGTTTGCTGTGATGCCAGGCACTGTAGGATGACTCTTCTAACTACTGAGTTATCACAATAGCCCATGTGAAACAGAAATCATAATGTGAGGAGAAGAGAAATGATAATGATGAGGATTAGACATTCATCGTGTAGCTGATATGGCCCAGTACTGAGATTGAAACTTGATTTTTTTTAATCCAAAGCTCACTACCTGAAGCTTAGCACTGCTGCTAGGATCTGGGTCCCCTGGGTCTCCTGAATTTCAGTCTGGAAGTCTTTCCTCAGTGGCCTGTAGGGGATCAGTCACTGTCATTGTCTTTCAAATTCTGTTTCTTGGTAAGTTTAGCAGAGTCGCCTTACTAGGCACTTGGGGTGGGTTGGGAGCCAAATAGCTTACTCCAGGTCCTTCATTCCCACTTCAGCCAGAGGAGCCGTACCTCTCATCTCTTAGGTTAGGGCATGGCGAGCAACTTTGCATTCCAAGAAAGATTTTGCAGTAAAAATCTGAAGACCTTTAGTCTCATGATCTGTAGGGCACTTTCAGTATGGCTTCTGATGGCTGTGTGGGCTCTGGGCCCACCAAGCCCCTCTTTGGTCAGACAAACCACCTTGCTGCACCCGGCCTTGCTGCTTCTTGGCTTTTTGACATTGCCATCAGGCGTTTTAATGATTGCTTGTTTAGGATCCCAGCAATGACCAAAATGCATGGCCTCATCTAATTTTGCAAAGAATATAGGAATATCTTGGTTTCGGTTAGTCTGTTTTGCAGTTTTGTTTTTACTGTTATAAAAAGAAACAGGATTCTGTGTGTGTTTGTGTGTGTTGTATTTATTATTTCAGACCTGTCATTGCATTCTGTACTAACAAAACACAGAGGTCTGTGGCCTGAGGTAATCGAGGTCAGTGGAATTGTTTCCAGTGAAGATAATATAAGAAATCAGATTGTGGGGCATAAGAAAGCTGGTGAAAACCAACTGTTCTCTTCAGGTACTATTTCTTCCCTGGGATTTTCCTTAGCTCCTCTGAGCATCAATTATCACCTCCTAAGCATTTGGCTCCCCGATCTGTACTCCTGGACCTAATCCTTTCCAAGCTCTAGATGCACATGCTGCTTTGAAATTGGTTTCTCTGTGTGTTGAAAGACCCTTGACCCGGTCAAAAATGGACATATCATCTTTCCTTGTCCTGAATTAATTCTTTCTGCTAAAAGTTCCCATTTATTCTTCTCACCAACTCCCCATTTTTTGTAAGCCTGCCCCTAGCCACAGCCAGGAATGGTGGACCTGTGACCAAATTAAGTCCTGAGACCCAGGATGATGCTTACTGAGCCAAGATGGACACTGAACACCTATTGAGCCAACTGGATTCTGTCTTCTGGGGAAATTTCAAAACAGGATGTAGAGAATGAGTCAGTAAGGCTGTACTGGCCACCCAGATTTTAAGGTCATGTGCAGATAGAAACAGAGTTGATGCTAGGAAAATGAAATTCACAGAGAAGCAGAAATAAGAGCTTTGCAGTGGAAGCCAGTCTTCAGCAGGCGAAGAGAGAAGACAGATAGGGAAGAGTAAATTTCTTGATTGCTTGGTTCCTGGGAACATCAACAATAGTTGATACCATTAGGTTCTGAAAGTTCTCTACATGTTTTTATTTAATCATACTTTCCTTTGAAGTTAAGTGGGGTTTTGTCCCTTGCAACCAAATTATTCCTAATTGAGGCATCCCTTTTCCTGAATCTTCTAATAATTACAAGAAGCAGATCATTTAGTGATTACTTTTCCAGTTGTCACACTACTTAGAGCTTTACCTTAATTAACTTCTCAATCTCAAAACACCCTTACACGATAAGGAGTATACTCTTTGTATGATGAGGGAGTGAGGTTTAGAGAAATCGAGCATCTTGTTCAGGGTCATATAAAACTATATCTGATGTCAAAATTAGGCAATTAACCATCTTACTAAAGTTACCTTCTTATTTCTGTTAATTCTACTTTTTATCAGGATCAGAAGTTAAATCTTTATAAAAAGTACTTATTTTACATCATAACATCCAGTAAATTCTCTGAATTCTCACATGAAATACTCTCTTTTGCTCAGCATTCTCATACCCCTAGTTCACAGTGTTGCAGTGGTCAGGTCTATTTTCTATAAAGATCTCCATCAAATCTATTCTGTGAATTGTTTGCCAGATTCATCATTCCAAAGCCCAGCTATAATTATATTACTCCACACTTTGGAGTTCTTCAGTGGCCCCATTACCTATCAGGACTGATAATAAACCTTTTACACTATGTCAGTGCCTAATCTAAGATCTCTCCAAATTAACTTTCCTATCCCGTCTCTCATTCCTCTTATGTTACCTTGCGCTCCTTCTAAACAAAACTATTATTTCTCCAAATAGTCCGTGGGCATTGCTACTTCTGTGTTTTGTTTCTCAGTTTCCCCTACTCCAAAAGACTTTTCCTCTTCTGTTACTTTCTATAATCCATTTGAAATGCCCTCTCCTCTATAAAGTATTTGATGATTCTTCCAGTTGGGTGTGATTACTCACTCTCTCCCTTAGACCATTAGAATGTCTCTTAGATGCTTCCAATATAATTCCCCTTCCTTTTCTTGTGATACAGAGTTGGTAATTGCACCTGTAGTTACTGGGATCCCGGGTACCACCTTAGAATCCCTCTAACATAATTCTCAAGGAGGACGCTACCAACCAATTGGAATCATCATGCAAAATGAAACTGGACTGGTTTCCTCATTATAGGAGCTCCTGCTACTCTTCATACCTGGTCCTTGGCGTTGGACTCATCACAGCTGTAGAGAATGTTCCAGAGCCTTTGCTGAGGACTGCTTATCTCCTGATTCTCCGTTTTCTTTGGTTAGGGCACTGTTTTAGGCTGAAAAAGAAAGGAGGACAAATGTTCTAAGACTTTGACTGCTTTTGCTGCACTTTTCCCACTAGCCCCACTTACAGACATACAGATGCTGGATCATTAAAAAAGCCTATAAAACGAGCCTATTAAAAAAAACCCAAAATCTAAACATGTGTTTTAATGTGAGCATTGATTTCCAATCTGCAGATGAGAAGGTTGTTACTTTGACATGTCATTTATTCCCAATACAGCTGCTCAGATTTTTATCTTAGGTGAGCAGACACTGGCCTAGATGTAATCTGTTCCCTTCTTACAGGTCATAACTTGACATTTGGAGACACATGTTGTATGTCACTCCCTCATACACACACACATACACACACGGCAAGGAGCATACAACGAATGAAAGTATGCAAAAAAAGAACAAATGACGACAGGAAAGGGACCATTCAAATGGGTGTTACATTTTAAAATTTAGGATGTAAAATTATTCTGTTAAGATTTCATTTATATTAAAAGTAATACTTTTAATAATTACATCTTTCAGATGAATGTTTAAAAAAACAAAATGAGCTTGCTTTATCACTGTTCTTAACTACTTTATGCATTACAATGTTTTTCCCCTTCTTTTTTATGTGGGACTCTTTTTTTCCTTCTGATACAATGGAAATGTCAACTGCCTTTCCTTTTTCATTGTTCCATCATGTAGATACAAGAAAACAAACCCGTTTGAGAGAACATGATGATTAATGTCTATGGTGCACTGAGTACTCACTACTTGTGTACTTCGTTTCATTTCCATTCTACAGTAAATGGAGAAGACTTCAGTTATTTGGGAAAGTGCATTGCCAACGGAGGGAATACAGCCTGAGTAAATTTCAGGTTCCATCAGGTTTTACTTTAAAACTGAGAGAGGGAGTGGGGTGGGGAAAAGAAAGGAGAAATTTCTTTCTCTATCTTTTTTATTTATTCTTTATTTCTTTTTTAACATTTCCTAGTCTGGGCTCCATTCCAGCACTGTATTCACATGATTCAATAATTTATAACCTAACATAAATCAGATACCCGCCCCAGTTAAGTGTGATTTGTTATATGTGTAGATTTCTGTTTATGGTATCTTTATTGAGATTTTCAGCAATAAGATGTAATATGTAATCTCTACCTATTTAAAAGCTTCACGCTGTTCGATCACAAAAATGATTTGCGTCTTCCTTATCTCAGTAGAGAGACTATTTGATACAAGTTTGCCTACCATGAAGTCCCCGTGGTGTAGTGTGCTTGGCAAGCTCCCCACGCCGCACTGGAGCATACGGTGTGCGTTGACTTGCAGTGGGATTGGAGACACTATGCGCCGGTGGCTGGTAAACAGCAATTTAGTCGTGGAGAGAATTAGCTTAATATAAACCCAGAATTTCTTCTCCCCCTCCCCCAGCAGATGGCATATATGGTGATATTTTCTGAAGAGAATATAGCCTGGCTATTTTGTTTCTCTTAATATACCAGATGTGATAGAGATAGTACCAATTTAGGGGTCAAATTACCCAAATTCGAACATTGGTTCCCTCACAAATGAGTATTATAACCTCAAGGGAGGTATAGAACTTTCTGCTTCTCATTTTCCTCATCTGAAAGTGAATAGAATATCTAATTTTTAAGTGAAAGAATTAAATGGGATTCGTGTAAAGTGCCTAGCATAATATCTGCCATACAGTAGGCATTCAAGAAAAGGAAAGTGTTGGCATCCTGCCATGTATGGGGGGAGGGAAGGGGAGACATCGTCCACAAGTGAGCGAGCAAAGGACATTGGTTTCGTGGAGGTTTTGTAAACCTGTTTGCGGGCTTTGCTTTGTTTTAAAGTTCTCAGGAATTCCTTTGTTGAAACCACAATCTTGAAGAGTGTTTGCTTACTGTTCATTCTTCTTCATCAGTATGTGTCTAGCAATAAGTAACAATCAACCCTAGTTGGAGTGGGGGAAGAATAAAAATACTTCAGTGGAGATGTGTGTTAAAAATGATTTGTGGGGGTGCCTAGGTGACTCCGTAAAGTGTCCAACGCTTGATTTTGGTTCAGGTCATGATCTCAGTCATGAGATCAAGCACAAATAAAAGGTTCAGCTTTATGTAAATATTTAGCTAAAAACTTGATATGTGTTAACTATAATTTATATTTTGCCTGGGTCAGGGTTGGGGTGGCCTCTAATGGAGGCACTTCCAATCCTTTGAGGGACTCCTCCCACGGTTGGGTGGGGCACCCCCCCCCAAGCTCTGCACTCAGGGCAGAGTCTTCTTGGGATTCTCTCTCTCCCTCTCCCTTTGCCTCTCCCCCCACTTACACGCTCGCTCACGCTCTCCCTCTGTCTCACAAACAGATAAATAAATAAAACCTTAATTTAAAAAATGATGTGGTCTACAGCAGCACTGCAAGGCGAGGTGAAAAATTTAAGAGGTTACCAAAAAAAATCGCTAATGTTCTGCGGACATCTTGGGCAGTGATCCTGGCCTCTGACTGTGGTACGTTTGCTTACCTCCCCCGTGTATATGGAGTGTAGTCTTCCGGGTAATCCAGTACTTTCGATAATAAAAAAAGTTGCCGTAACAACATGCTTGAGAAACTTTATTAAATCTAATAAAATTCTAATTGCCAGTTCAGAGGGTACCTCAGTCCGTTGCAGTGGCTTGCTGTCACTGTTTAAGTGTCAGCATCAGTATGTGACAGCCGGTGAGGACTGCTGAGTCATCCAGAATTCTCAGAGATGGGACACAAGATAAACTATAACCCGGGATGTCAAATCTGGACGAACCACCTACTCCAGGGGTCTTGAAAGTTTATTACACAAAAATGACAGGATTGCTGGGGGCAAGAGTGGGATGTAGTAAACGGGCTTTCAGCCTCCATCCCACGCACATTGGAAGAATTTTGATTTTGGAAAGATGAGCTTAAATCTTTAACCAGTCCCTATTTCCCCATCTTTTGTGAAGTCCCAGGGAGGTTAAGTGTTTTGCCTCAGCCTCCCATTGGATTTACTAAGGAGACTGAAATAGGAACCCAGATCTTCCGACATTTGGCTTCAGGTTTTCCCCTTATTTGGGGCTATATTTGTCTGCATACCTGTTCCAAGGCATCTGAACTGCCTTGTCACCTTTCCTCCTCAAGTATTAGTTGTTTGTCATCTGTGTGGAATGGCAAAGCAATTCCTCTGATGTAGAAAACTATTTTTTGAGGCTATGGCGAGATATCAACATCTATTTCCTCCTATGACCTGTCACAATTTGAATCAATCCTTCCAGAGGTAAAATGCAGGACATACTTTATCAGCTGTCAGGAAGTAAGGGGTCTCAGTGGGGGCATGTAAACGGCATTTTGGTTTATATTCGTGCTATAGAAGCAATAATAGCATGATCAAGGCTTTTGTTGCACACGATGGTAGTAAAATCTTTACAGCCCTCCATTTAATGACAGACTGGTCTTTCTGAAGCCTTATGACACAAACCTACCCGGAATTAGAGATTAGGGAGAAAGAAATTCATGAACTTGAGCAACCATGATTATCGTCCACAGAGACTAATTATATGTTTAATGAGCTCGAAGCAGGTGGAAGATGCATGAGAATTCTGTGCCACTGGGTCTGGTAAAGGGTCTCTGGAAATCAAGTTAATTTGAATATATTTATGAAAGAGGGGGAGGGGAGAGGGTGGGTCAAGGAAGAAAGAACTGGTGGGAATAGAGAGTATACAGGATATTTGGGTTTTTTTACCCTCTTTGATTTTCTCTCTCTCTTTCTCTCACACACGCATCCCGCTTTGGGAAGTTGATCGAAGCTATGAATAATTGCCCCAGAAATATTTGCATATATACCCTGAACAGGTTTGAGAATGAGTAAGGGCTTTAGTGACCTGCTAAAGTCTATCCTGTAGGCATCCATGGATCACAGCCTAAGAATCACTGATCTAGCGAAAGACAGACCAGGTATGATTTAGTTTATATTATGCTGGATAAACCCTCCTCTTCTTCTAAACTCCTTTTGTTTTAATAAGAAACCTCCAGATCTTTCATGAATATGTTAATCTTATCTTTTTATTGCTTTGCTTCCTTTCACTGCACCCTTTGCATTTTAAAGGACATTTTACAGAGTGGGAAGAGGGCTATTTTAAAATGGGCCTTTGTAATCAAATCTCTTAATATGGGTTACTTTGGATAAAGGGACTCCGCAGATCCTTCTGGAATAGTTTCAGCCTGTCTCAATGCAGGACTCTCTCCCCCCACCCTGAGCTTCTAATGGATGACCCCATTTACTAGGGCAGTGTGCATCTCCCCCTTCCCCTTGTTCACGCTCACGATGAGGCTTTAAAGAATAAAAAAGTGTTTGCAAAGAAAGACGTCAGCAGAAAATTAAGACAACCAGAGGACCAAGTTAATCCCCAAAGCCCCTTCTGAATTAATCAGTTAACCATGCCGAGTAAATGCCATTCACTCTTTGAGGGCTGTTCTGTCTGAAACTAGAGCGAGTTAGAGCTTTGACGAAAGACGCTGAACTTGTCTGAGAAACTCATCACTGAAAGCACGGATGTAGCATCATCGCCTCCGCCTTCCCTTGCCCTGGCTCTCAGCAGCTTTATGGAAAGCAAGAGCAGAGCCATCAGAGAAGGTGGCTAAATGTGCCTTTGCTGCCCGCTGTGTTCAGAGGTGCGTAGCCTGTGGCTGCCTCAAAGCCAGTTACCCTGGAGAGAAAGAAGTGGTTTAGGCAAGGTGGGCTAAGTGCCTCTTTCTCAGACTTAAAAAGGATTTAATTTGTCAGTATGAGTTTGATAACACCAGGCCATCTCAGTTTTTTAGAAGTTCGATAAGTTTCTCGTTTTATTGAATCTGTGTGCGTCCAGATTAAAAATGTAATGACGCGCTAGGATTATTGATCTCCGTTTCTTGTGTGTGTCTGTTTTCCCATTTGTTTCCTTTTCTCCCGATCTCTTTTTTAAATTTTTAGAGGGATGCTCTCGGGTAGTAACTGTGTCACTACGATGTCCTTACTTTTAGTGACAACTGAGCGTCCAGGCTGGGGTTTCGAATCCCTCACTTTGCACAAGAGTGTTATTGCCTAACGTTTGCCTTTCACTTGCCTTAAAGAAGAGGAAGCAAAAGGACAAGGGTTGGAGCGTTTCCATCCTCTGCCACTAACCCTTGAAGACGGGTGTAGAAGCCGTGTGTTTGGGACTTGGAGACCCATGCCAAGGGACATTTTAGTTGTGACTCTTTAGATTCCATTCACTGGGTTTGCACAGTCCTCAGCGAGGAGGTGACTGTGGATGTAGGGCCGCCTCTTAGTAAACCGACCTCTGGTGCTGTGCGCATCCAAAGAAATTATGCCCCTTGCAAACACTGAGCTATGCAGCGTTTTGGTCTCTTGGAGTCCTGCTGCTACGACATTCCAGGAGGCAAATATCTTTCTTCGGAGAGTAAATAAAACTCTAAGTAAGGTGACTCCAAATGCCGATTTTCTACTAATAACAAAGATTATTGTCAGTTTTTTCTGCCTACTCCTCGACTGTAGTTGACCCTCCTCATTCAGGCTTGGGAGTAAGTGAAGATACTTAAAAAATTGGTGCTCTTGGAAGGGTGATGGGCTAAAAGGAATATTGCCTTGGATGGGGACAATTTAGTCTTCTAGCCTTGGGGTGGGGCTCCCTCCCTAGTAATTAGTGACGTAGCTGGCTTCATAAATGTTGGCCTGTGTAGATTTTCATTTTCCCTTCGAAAGTCATTTGGCCTCTGTTCCTTTACTCCCTGCATTAATTAGTCATTTGCAAAGGAAAATGGAGAGGAAAAAAGGAGATAAATTTGACCTTTGATTACAAATATCTTCTCCGGATTTCATGTAATAAGACCAGAATTCTTCGAAGAAAATTCAGGTGATGGAAAGATAAATGGATTTTCTATCTTCCCACTTCCCTATTCACTCTAACTGGAAGATGTCAAAGTGGTGATTTTTAGACACAGAACCTCCCATGACTGGGAGACCCCAAAACCATATAATGGGGATTGGCTCTTCCAAATCGTACATGTAAACCAGGGGCTGGTGACAAGCGATCCTGCCAGCATGGCCCTGGAGGCAGCGTGTGGGCAGCTTCACTGCTCTTCACTCGCTGGAACACATGTGCACTAACTCCTAGGCCCTGTGTTTTCCTTCGAGATTTACTTGAGTCAGGACAACAGTTGGGTGAAGTGCATTGTAGTTCATGTTGGTGATTTCTTTAGCCCCTCTAATCCTCACAAAAATGAGTTTATCCCTTTTCATGGACGAGGAAAATAATGCAGTATGGAATTATGTGATGTGTCCGAAGTCTACAGCTGGTGAGTGACAGAACGGGAACACAAAGCCATACAGCGTGGCTCCCAAGTTCATGCACCTGAACAGTATTTCCCACCGCCGCTTAGTACCGAATACGTCGTACGTGTAAAGAGCCTAGTAGAGCCCCGAAACGTGCTGTGCTCTGTGTGGCGTGTGAGCATTCGCTCTTCCTGCTGCTGCTTATTCTTGGGGCTGCTGTTCTTCCTGTTCTTGCTCTTCCCGACCTTCTCCTCTTCCCCCTCTTCTTCTTTTACCTCCTTTTTCTCCTTCTTCCTTTGACTCCTCTTCCTCCTGCTCCTGCGCTTTATAATAATTATTATGGTATTTAATGTGACAACGTGATCTGCCAGACGCACATGAATAAGTTGCTGCGTTTAGAACCTTTTTTGCGACATTTACTCACATTGAACTAAGAGATGTTCCCGTTCAGTATTGGAAGTTTTATATAGATCTCATGTATTTGGTGATTTTTATATCCGAGACCTTCTTGATTTTTAAAAATTCAGGGGGCACCTGGCTGGCTCAGTTGGTGGAGCATCTGACGCTTGATTTGGGCTCAGGTCATGATCTCAAGGTCGCGAGATAGAACTTGGCATTGGGCTCCACGCTGAGTGTGGGGTCTGCTTGAGGTTCTCTCTCCCTCTCCCTATGCCCCTCCCTCTACTCACATGTGCTCTCGCTCTTGCTCTCTCTCTCTCAAATAAATAAACCTTTTAAAAAATTAAAAAATAAAATAAATAAAAATTCAGAATCCTCATTTTAAGGAGCTTCCCAAACCAAAAGATAATAATTTGCTTATCTCCCAAATACGAATCTGCAGGTTATTTTCCTTTTTGCTAACAAATCATCTGTGCTGTACCTGTTGAAGCTGTTATGAGTAGGACTGGCTGTATCACAGGAGGTTCATATATTCAGCATTTAAAGAGCAACAAAGGAGAGTCTATGGTTTGGAAAAGCTTGATTGATTATCTCCAGGATTAGGCGATTGTCAAGGGTAACTCCCTTCTCCTCACTCTCCTCATCTGACCCGATGCTCCCTGTCCTGTTTGATTTCTTACCATAGCCAGTCCTGTGTTTTGTTTGTTTTTTTCATTGCAGTGTAGTTAACCTCCAGTGCTATGTTAGTTTCAGGTGTACAATGTAGTGATTCAACAGTTCTGTACGTTAGTCAGTGCTCATCATGATACGTTTACTCTTAACCTCCTTCACCTATTTTAGCCATCCCTCCACCAGCCACCCCCCTGGTAACCATCAGTTTCTTGGTTTGTCTCTTCTTTCCTTTGTTCATTTGTTTTGTTTCCTTAAATTCCACATATGAGTGAGATCATGTGGTACTTGTCTTTCTCTGACTTAGTGTATGTAACATTATAGTTTCTAGCTCTATGTTGTTGCAGATGGCAAGATTTCGTTCTTTTTACGGCTGAGTAATAGCCCATTGTAGATATGTACCACATTTTCTTTATGCATCCTCCTGTTGATGGACACTTGGGCTGGTATTGTAAATAATGCTACAGTAAATGTAGGGGTGCATGTATCCCTTCAAATTTGTGTTTTTGTACTTTTTGAGTGAATACCCAGGAGTATGATGACTGGATCGTAGGGTAGTTCTATTTAACAATTTTGAGGCAGCTCCCTACTGTTTTCCACAGTGGCTGCCCCAGTTTGCATCCCCACCACCAGTGCTGCAGGGTTCCCTTTTCTTCACATCCTCACCAATACATGTTATTTCTTGTGTTTTTGACTTTAGCCATTCTGACAAGTGTGTGATGGTATGTCACTGTGGTTCTGATTTGCATTTCCCTGATGATGAGTGGTGGAGAGCATCTCTTCCTGTGTCTCTTGGTCATCTCTGTTGTCTTTGACAGAAATGTCTGTTCATAGCCTCTGCCCATTTTTGATTTATTTGGGGGGGGTTCTGTTATTGTTTTTGTTTTGCTCTTGAGTTTTATGGATTGTTTATGTATTGGGGACTTTTAAAAAAGATTTTATTTGTCAGAGAGAGAGAGAGAGCTCAAGCAGAGGGAGAAACAGGCTCCCCGCTGAGCAAGGAGTCCGATGGTGGGACTTAATCCCAGGACCCTGGGATCATGACCTGAGCCGAAGACAGACCCTTAACCGACTGAGCCACCCAGGCGTCCCATGTAATGGGGATATTAACCCCTTGTCAGATACGTGATTTGCAAATATTTTCTCTGATTCATGAGGCTGCCTTTTCATTTTGTTGATGATTTCCTTTGCTATACGGAAGCTTTTCAGTCTGATGTAGTTCCACTTGTGTATTTTTGCTTTTGTTGCCTTCGCTTTTAGAGTCAGATCCAAAAAATCCACACCAAGAATGATATCAAGGAGCTTACTGCCTGTGTTTTCTTCTAGGAGTTACAGGTTTTCAGGTCTCACGTGTGAGTCCTTAATTCATTTCGAGTTAATTTCTGTGTGTGACGTAAGATAGTAGTCTAGATTCATTCTTTTGCATGTGGCTGTCCTGTTTTTCCAACAGCATTTATTGAAGAGACTGTCCTTTCTCCGCTGTATTGTCTTAGCTCCTTTGTCATAAATTAGTTAACCATATATGCATGGGTTTCTTTCTGGGCTTTCTCTTCTGTTCCATTAATCTATGTGTCTGTTTCTATGACAGTACCATACTGTTTTGGTTACTATGGCTGTGTAATCAGGGACATGATGCCTTCAGCTTCATTGTTCTTTCTCAAAATTGCATCGTCTGTTAAGTATTTTGTGGTTCCCTACCAATTTTAGGATTGTTCGTTGTATTTCTGTGAAAAATACCATGGGAATTTTGATAGAGATTGCATTGAATCTGTAGGTGGCTTTTGGTAATACAGACATTCTAATAGTATTCTCCTAGTTAATGAGCATGGGATATATTCAGTTGTGTCTTCTTCAATTTCTGTCATCGGTGTCTCTTAATTTTCAGTGTATAGGTCTTTGATCTCCCCAGTTAAATTTATTACTAGGTGGTCTTGATGCACTTGTAAATGAGGTTGTTTTCTGAATTTCTCTTTTTGATAGTTTGTTGTTAGTATATCGAAATGCCACAGATTTTTCTCTATTGATTTTATACCTTGCAACTGTGTTGAATTTCTTTATTCCAACAGTTTGTTGGTGCAGTCTTTAGAGTTTTCTAAATCATGTCATTTGCGGATAGTGACTGTTTTACTTCTTCCTTTCCAATTTGCCTTTTATTTCTTTATCTTGCCTAATTGCTCTGGCTTGGACTTCCAGTACTATGTTGAATAAAAGTGGCAAGGGTGGGCATTCTTGTCTTGTTCGTGATCTTAGAGGAAAAGCTCTCAGCATTTTACCATTGAATATGATGTTACCTGTGGGTATGTCGTATACAGCCTTTATTACGTGAGATACGTTCCTTCTACACCTACTTTGTTGAGATCTTTTATCATAAATGGATGTTTAATTTTGTCAAATGCTTTTCTGTATCTATTGAGATGATATGATTTTTAATCTTCATTTCGTAATGTGTATCACATTGATTTATTTGCAGATGTCGAACCATCCTTGCATCCCTGGAATATATCCCACTTGATCATAGTGTATAATCCTTTTAATGTATTGTTGATCTTGGTTTGTTAACATTTTGTTGAAGATTTTAGTATCTATATTCATCAGGGTTATTGACCTGTAATTTTCTTATTTTTATGTTGTCCTTTTCTGGTTTTGGTATCAGGGTTATGTTGGCCTTTGAAAATGAATTTGGGGGCCACCTGGGTAGCTCAGTCAGTTAAGTGTCCAACTCTTGATGTCGGCTCAGGTCATGATCTTGGGGTTGAGGGATCGAGCCCTGTGTCAGGCTCCATGCTCAGCAGGGAGTCTGCTGGAGATTCTTTTTCTCTTCTCCCTCTGTACGTCGTCCCCCCCCCCCCCCCGCTCTCTGTCTCTCTCAAATAAATAAAATAAATCTCTAATAAAAAAATAAAATGAATTCGTAAGCATTTCTTCCTCTTCAATTTTGTGGAAGAGATTGAGAAGGGTAGGTATTAAATATTCTTTGATTGTTTAGTGAATTCTACTAAACACTGAGGCCATTTGGCCCTGGACTTTTGCTTGGTGGGAGGTTTTTGATGACTGATTGACTCTCCTAACTAGTCATTGGTCTACTAGGATTTTGTATTTTTTCATGATTCAGTGTTAGAAGATTGTATGTTTCCAGAAATGTATTCATTTCTTTTAGGTTGTCCAAGTTGTTCACATATAATTGCTCATAGTATGCTCTTATTATCCTTTGTATTTCTGTGTTAATAGTTGTAAGTTCTCTTGCATTTCTGATTCTATTTATTTGAGCCCTCTTTTTCTTGGTGAGTCTGGCTAAAGTTTTGTCAATTTGTCTTTCAAAGAATGAGTTCTTAGTTTCATTTATCTTTTCTGTTGGCTTTCTAGTCTCTTATTTCCTATATTTCCATTCTGCCAGCCCTCACTTAAGGCTATCCTTCCATGATAAATGTAAGCAGTATATCTCTTCACAAGAACAATAAAATCTTTTTGAGTCATTTTAAAGAAAATAAAAGAATTTGATTCCCCTAGCCTATTTGCTCCATACAAGCAGATGCTGTGTTTTTTATTTATGTATAGTTGGTTTTCAGTGGCTTTTAAATAAATGATGTTTGTAAGAATGAATGAATGAATAAATGGGCGGATGAACAGATGAATGAAGATATGCTAGAACTTATGTCTTCTCTGGTAATGCCATTCAGTCCCTAATATTTAAGTAAATATTTATTTACATCAGGTGCTGAGTTTGATACCACGGATACAAGGATGAGTAAGAAAGCATCAGTTTCTTTCAAGGAATTTAGCAGGGGACAAGGGCAACTATAATTGGGCAGCTTGGAGACTTTTTATTACTTAAGTCAAGTAGTTGAGATCAGAGACCCAAGTCTTTTTGTCTTATTTGAAGAAAGGCTGTGTCTTTGCCTCAGTCCAGAAAATCAGTGAGGACCTAGGGCTGCAAAGTAAAAAAAAAAAAAAAAAAAAGATATCTTCTTCTCTGTAGGAAATTATATTATTAGTTTAAAACTTGTTCCTTCTCGGGGTGCCTGGGTGGCACAGCGGTTAAGCTCCTGCCTTCGGCTCAGGGCGTGATCCCAGCGTTGTGGGATCGAGCCCCACATCAGGCTCTTCCGCTATGAGCCTGCTTCTTCCTCTCCCACTCCCCCTGCTTGTGTTCCCTCTCTCGCTGGCTGTCTCTCTCTGTCGAATAAATAAATAAAATCTTTAAAAATAAAAAAATAAAAAAAATTTGTTCCTTCTCTTTTTTGGGAGGGCCCTTTCCTTCTGGGCTTTTGTAAACCATTCCTTATTAGGCTTCTCCTTATCAAAGAATTATACTTCCCACTCTGATGACATCATCAGCCATATGACTTGCTTTGGCCAATGGAATATAAGTGGGAGCCACTTGTGTCACCTCTGATATAAAGCTTTAAAAGTCGTTGCATGGTTCAGCTATCTCTTTTTTTCTCTCTGCCGTAAGGATGGCATGTCCCAAATATAGGTTGTTTGTTCTGTCTGGATTCCAGAGTGAAGAGGATTAGAGCAGAGCTGCAGCCAACCTGCACAAACATGTAAAATGGATGAGAATTAAACCACTACTGTTGTAAAAACAGAGATGCTAGGATTATTTATTACTGCAGCATGCCTACCCTAAGATAATGGATATATTTCCCAAGAGCAGAGAAGGGGGTATTTCTACCCACTCTTCCCCTTAATGATCCCTGCTCACATTTGCCTGTTCTGGGAAGTCTGAATGAAAGAAGAGGATTTTGGGGGTACTGGTGGATACTGTGTTCCTTTGGTTTCAGTGCACTGTAATATAACGCCTTGGACCAAGTCCACTTGTACTTGAGGGTTCGTTGTTCTACCCAAGCACATAAAATAGAGGCAGCAAATCTTGGTAAAGGTAAAAGGTAGTGAGAGAAAGGGGTCTCTATGAAAACAAAGCTCAAAATGAGTTTTTATAATCCTGCTGAGGCCGTTTTGAGAGTTCTAAAATTGCCACACAAAACTGAAAAAAATCCTATCAGCAAGTTTCTCCATCAGTTGTCATAGAAACCATCACTTTTTTTTTATAATGCTGAGACAATTAAATGTTAACCTGGGTATTAGTAGAAACTGCTAAATTGCAGATCGAAGAGCTTTTGATGAGTCACAGAAATAGAGTCCCAATCAGTCATAAATTCAACTTTTCTCATAAAACTTGCAGCATTGCCAACAAAGGTATATACTGCAATTCGCTGAGGAACCTGTCACTCTTCTCTGACTATTCTGTATTGCTGGTCTCAAGGAAGAGAAGTTTTCACCAAAGCTATTGATTTGATACGTGTATTTATAATATGACTATGGAATATAATTTTATTCAGTCCTTGGGGGAAAAAATACCTAGGTTGTCCATTGGATGAATGAAAAGGGAAGTATGTGAGTAGGAGTACACATAGGGGATAACACATATATAGCTTTGGAAGTTGATAAAGAGATTAATTTATTCAGTCTACGAGAAATTCAGCTTTCATCGTATACAGATCATATCTCAGTAAGAAGTCTGTCTTTGAGTCTTCCTTTTCTGTAAAATGAAGATATGCCTGCAATATTGACCTACTCATTTAATATTAAATTCAATGTGAGAGGATTCAAGTTAAACATTGTTGATTAAACATATGCATTTATATTTACATATCTCCTCATATCCCTGAGAAAGGAACAAAATTGTATAAATGACAGTAAAGGGATAAGAAAAAAGGTAGAAATACACAAATATAAAAAGGAAAGGGGATAGGAGTGGCTGAGAATGGAGGATATGGAGTATATGGACAAATAACAGATCACAGAAAAATGAAACTTAAGTATTTGCATAGTTACTTACAAAGAAATTTGGAAAGACTTAGGAATTGGCACCATAAGCTACTGCTGAAGATGAAGGTCAAGTGTAGGGATAAGCGGAGGAGGATTAGATGAAAACCTGTTTAAGAAGCACGGGGCGCCTGGGTGGCACAGCGGTTAAGCGTCTGCCTTCGGCTCAGGGCGTGATCCCGGTGTTATGGGATCGAGCCCCACATCAGGCTCCTCCACTATGAGCCTGCTTCTTCCTCTCCCACTCCCCCTGCTTGTGTTCCCTCTCTCGCTGGCTGTCTCTATCTCTGTCGAATAAATAAATAAAATCTTTAAAAAAAAAAAAAAAAGAAGCAATTAGACCCCAGGTCCCTTTCCCTCCCTTTTGCAAAACATAGGCTTCATCTTTGAAGCTTGAACATTTGCTTGTGTGAGAAATTGTACCAGAAAACCTACAGACATGGGAGAACAGGTACAGCAAAAGGCAGGGTGAGGATGTATAAGGAAAATCAAAGAAATTAAGTGTAAGGAAACCTCTAAAATTGCAGCATCCCTAATTCCTTCCCCTTACTTGGCAGTCTGGCATCTACTTCTCAAGGGGATGAGAATGATTGTTCTCTAAGAACAATGAGTGCCTCAAAATAAAAGACCCTGAGGTATACTAGAATTTGAATATCTTATAACAAGTAGCCAGAAAAGCCTAAAAAAATGAAAGAAATAAAACAATCAAAATGGATAAAAGAAATCCACAGAGAATGAGTGTGAACAGAAAAAAAAAAATGCCCAAGGAAAATCTATAATATTTGCAGAAAGAGGAAAAAAATTGCACTTATGAAACGGTAACATGCTATAAAATGAAACATTCAAAGAATAAGGAAAAAGTTTTAGAAATTAGAAAAATGATAGAAATACAAAAGTTCAGTAGGCTAATTGGAAGATCAATTTGAAGCTATCTCAAGAAAGAATAAAAGCCAAAAAGGGGGGAAAAAAAAGGAAAGGAAAATAGGGAAGGAAAAATAAGAAAATTAGAGGACATGGTCAGAAGGTTAATTCTGGATAATGGAAGTTACAGGAAGAGAAGGCAGAAAACATTAGGAGAAGAACATTAACAAAGATTTAATGAATAAAATTACCCCCAATGCAAGAACAAGAATTCCCATACACGAAGAGCTCACTAAATATCTAGGTACAATTAAAAAAAAAATCATACCATTGTAAAATTTTTAAACAGAAAAAAGAGAAGCTTCGAAATGCTTCTAGAAGAGAAAACAGGTCATGTATGAAGGATATAGAATCTGAATGGCATTGACTTCCCACCTGGTATTAGAAAAAAGAAGACTATACGAGAAGGTATTAAGAATCTTGAAGGAAGTTATAGAGTCCATAATTGTATACCCAGCTAAATATCAGTTGGTAATGAAAAGTCTTGTAGACAGACTAATGTTCCCCCAAAGATGCCCAAGTCCTAATTCCCAAAACCTGTGAATATATTACTTTCTATAGCAAAAGGGATTTTGCAGATGTTATTAAATTAAGAACCTTGAGATGGGGAGATTATCCTGGATTATCAGGGTGAACCTGAGTAATCAAAAGGTCCTTAGAAGAGAGAATATTAATCAATTATAAAGACAGTGCTCAACATTGAAGCCAATTCCCAAAAGTAGCTCATGCCTTCTATCTTATGAAGCTACTAGAGATGTGTTCCTCCAAAATGAGGATCTAAACCATGGAATACGTGGAATTTGGCAAAATGAGTATGGACACAGGGGAGAAATTTTAAAGGATGGGATATAATAATTATAAAATCAACTTGTGCCAACCGTAAACAATGTTTACATAGTTATAATATAAGCACTAAATTTTGGCAGACTAATTTGTGCATAAACTCTGTGAGGGCATGCAAGTAGCAGAAAACAAAAAGGTGTCTTCATCTTCCAAACAGGGACATCAAGTAACAATGTTAAGAATTAGAAAAATCAAGAAATGAGCATTAAGCACAAGCTCTCCATAATTATGGAAGTAAATACCAGAAGATCTAGCTGAAAGGGAAGAATATGCTTGCCTTTGGAGGCTGAGAGTCAGAAATAGGAAAGAGTTGACACTTTTAAAACACAGATTATATATTATGTAGGACTAGAAATACATGAAAAGAAATATGATGAAATTGGAGAGGAGAAAACCTTTTGGTCACTTTCTCCTTTTTCATCCTTTTTCAATAATTCCATTTCTCCTTTTTCAAGAATTCTACTCTTCCCTGATACTAAGTTTTCCATTGGACTTTTTACATTGCAATGTTAAATGCCTGTGTGTGGAACTGTTGGCTGCTGTAAGCCCTGAGCTCTGCATTCACAGTACCAATACCGTGGCATGCAGTTGCCATATGACCTACTCGGGCTGAATTCTGCGTCTCATTCATCATTTATCCCAGAATCTAGTAAAATCCCTGGCATACAATATATAGTGGTTGAATAAATGAAATTCTGGCTGAAAAATGAATGAATGCATAATCATTATTACAATTTTATGAGCATCATAAATCACAGATTAATACAAGAAAAGAAGATACTTTTAGAGCTTTTCATGTGAAGTGGGTGTTTGAAATGTTCTTGAGGAGATCATGGTAGCACAAATTACATATCTCTGTATGGGCCCATATACTGTTTTCACCCCCCGAGTCTCAAAGTTCATTATATAATTATGCACACTTTTAACAAGGTCCCTTTGTACTGTATTCGACAGGTTTATTGTGCAACTGAATCACTGTGGTGACGTCAGTCACTAAACACAGTACCGTACTGCCTGCTACTGGGAATAGACTTCCCTGTGTAATTGTGATGTACGTCTCACAACAGTTGCCGTGTGCTGACAGTGATATGAACTGTCTAGGATGATTACAATGATTTTGGTCGACTAGAGCAATTATATAATACTTTTAAAGTAATTTATAGTTCTCCCCTGCTCCTGTGATTAGGCTGACCAAATCATCAGATGCCAAAACAGTGTAAATGGCATCCTGGACTTGGATTTGAAGAGCTGGATGCAAATCCCATCTTCCTAAAACTTCATTAACTGCTGTGAGTGTATTTGTCAGTTATCGTTGCAGTAATTCTATGTGATAAACAATTCCTCAACATAAGGGCTTATGGCAGCAAACATTTATTTTTCTGACTCACCCAGATCTGCTGGGTTGGCTTGGACTCTGATGGGTTCAGCAAAAACTGGCTGGACTTAGCTTCAGGTAGTGGTTAGGTTTAGATATATTCCAGGTATTGATTCACAGGGTTCAGTTAGGGGGAAAAAAATTGAGCTATTATAAGTATTATGGCAATGGGGGTTTTATTACAGTGCATTGATCTTACACCAGTGTGGAAGAGCTGTTCGATTAAGGTCTGGTAAAGAGGTGAAGAGGAATCAGAAGCAGCCACATATGGGTGAGAGAAGGTTACACGGATGAATCTGACTTGGTTTGTGCTCTCAGATAAGTAGCTAGTGCTGAAGCTAGGTAGAAAAAGCCTGGTATACGTGTGCTTATAATCAAAGGTAGAAATTGTTGTCTTCCAGATAAAATGATACAGATTTCAGTGAACAGGCTTACTTGAACAGAACTTTCTTGAGAGAAAAAGGAAGGGAGAGTTAATAGAGGGCTAGAACTATATTCTGTGGTTGAGGGAGAACATGCAGAGCTAACATCTTTTGTCCGCCATTTTCCTAGAGTGCCCAGTAAAGCCAGGGTTATGGTCTATCATGGAGAATGATCATTAGTACAAATACTTTTCTGGCAAAGGAGTGAAACAAAAGGGTTTTCTGCTGTCATTCTTAGCCAATTTCAGTCTTTGAAGTCATGAATTCATTTGGAGAGTTTCTGATGAAATCATTATTCTAAATCTGGGCCAAGGATTTGGATTCAGTTACTGATTGATAAACATTCCAAGAATGCTTATTTCTTTCACTTCCCTCCAGCCTTCCCGCTTGGTTTTCTCTGACAGAATGTTTCAGATGGGAAGGCAACAATTACCCTGCTTCACTTGGAGACCTCAACAAGACATCTATTTCTATAGGATTTTTACTTAGAAACCTTCTGCTTTTTTAAAGAAACCATAAGGACTACCTTTCATAGCTGACCTGCTGCTGTCTAGAAGTGTGGTGATCTCTGTGGGAAAGTGCTGAGGAAGAAAGAGAAGGAAAACGCATCTAATTCACAAATGATAAAGTACTAGTTAAAGCACATGCCTTGTCATCTAGGAGTTCTAGAACCTATGAAAGGCAGCACCATGAAAGGACTTTGTTGTCTGTGATAACCTCGGAAAGACCTACGAATGTTCCCATTGGGTGTCTAGACCTGTTACCATTGCTGCTAGAATTTGTGTGTGGGAAGTAATAGCCTCATGGTCACTTCCATGATAAGTCTCCATATTGCACTGTCTGATTCATAGCCAACACTTGAGGCCTTGGATTCCAGACCAGTTCATTTTGATGCTCTGGTCCACTAGCTCCTCATGACATAGAAATTTTAAAGCGAATGTGAGTTCCACTTTTACATTCACAGGAAGCGTTTTTAATTTGCTCATGCAAGAAGAAAGAAATTGGTTTAATACTTTGATTGCTTTGTTCACTGAAATAGTGATTTTAAAACACTTAATATTAAACTGAAAAAGTCAAAAATGTTTTAAAACATCTTTAAGACAATTATATAAAGCTCATGGGCTTAAATATTAAAGTGACACTGACAAGTTGGGAGGAATGTAATAAGATGATTCAAATGTCTTAGCTGATTTTCAAAAAAAGGGCTTGAATCTGAGTTTCCTTTTTTGCTCTTCAACTGATAAGGAGAAATTTTTGACTTTTTTTAAAACCAGCATATGAATGTGGAAGCTAATCTATTATGAGCCCGGAAACCACATCAGGCAAAGAGGCTTCAACCCTGTCTTGGCTGTAAACATGACTTCCGTGCAGCGCACAGCAGAAGTATGCCTTGCCATTCCAAGAAAGTTTGCTATTCCAGTCCTACACCTCTGAGCTGCATCAGCTTTGAAATTCAAATGCCGCATCATTTGGAAGTTGCTTTTGAAGGGGAAAATATATTATGAAGCGTTTTCCCTTGTTGCTGGGATTAATGACAAAACCTTTGCATCTTTACTGGTTAGAAAAGGCAATGAGCAGGATCATCTCTTACCTGTTTGTAAGATAAATTGACCAGCTTGGTTGGTTTAGGATGTGGTTTTGCAAGATTCCAGAGAGCATCTTTGCCAGTTACCCTAAAAACCTCAGGGACACCATCTCTTAAGAGGCACGAGAGGATCCCAGTGCTAATATGCCTTATTCTCTTGATTTGTTGATCTGTAAAATGATAAGAATAATATCTATCTTAGTGACTTGTGATGGTGAGATTAAAGAAGCAAGATTTCTGTACAGTACTTGGGACATCTTAGATGCTTGTTACATGCCCACTTCTTCCATCCATTGCACTAAGGAAGCCATTAGGCAGATACCATGAATCCATGAAGCAAGTACATGGAAAACAAAAGATATTAAGCTATTAGTATCACAACTAAACATAACACCTGCCTAGATTCACTGCCTGTTAAAATTATCTACTGACTATACTTGACCTATCTTTCTAGTGACAAGCTTATTTGAAATCCAACCTTTTTGATCACTCTTGTGTTCCTTTGGTTTTCTACTATATTTTGACATTGTGGGTGCATTTTAAAGTTGTACTTATTTTGGCTAAAGACACCTCCTACATGATATATATATTTGGGAGTATTTTATGAATGAGAATGTTTTGAATTCTTGGAGCATCTTTTTCTACTCCATGCACGTTGGAAAAGAGGACTTTTAGTCATTTAGTGTAAAATCTTCTACAACTAATCTTTAATTTGTTATTTTACTTTAATTTTTAACATTAAAACTCGTCTTAGGGGAACCTTTTTTGATGAAGTGATCTGTTACCACTCAGATATGCATTCAATCCCCTTTAAAAGAACCTGGGTCTTCTGAGACACAGTTCGGTGCTTTTTAGATCATAGAACCTGATTTTTGGGATGAAATAGGGTCACCATTCAGGCTTCATGAACTTCAGATAATAAGTGGCAAAATAGAAAACTCCTCAACCTGCAGCATAAGCCAATAGGAATCCTGCCTGACTTCAGTAGGAATGTGCTTATCTCACCGTTCCTCAGTCCCCTGCAGCATTTTGATATTTGTTTCATCGCTTGTCAAGCTGTGCTCTTATGGTTATTCCTCCCCGACCAGACCGAGCAACTTGAAGCTACTTATCAAGTCCTGTTCATTTCTATATCCTTTAGATATGCTATATACTATACAATGGAGTATAGTAGGTCTTCAAAGAATTTTGAAACAAGAAGCAAATGATTAGGGGGAAACTGTATGTATATTTTTAAAATCTTTGGGTAACTTCTAAATAGAAAACACATACGATCTAATTCTTTCACCTTAGGGAGCAAACTACATTTTAATTTAATGGTGCTATTGATTCAGAAGGATGTTTGAGATACCTGCTCACGTCCTGCCAATATCTGCTTGGCTGCATTCCTCTACTTTCTTCAAATTTTTGCTTCTACCTTACCTTCTCAGAGAGGCCTGTCCTGACTTCCTATTTAATATTGCAGGGTGTTCCCCTGCCTCACTCTTTGCACTCCCATTGCCTGCTGCCTATTCTGTATTTTCTTTTTCCAAAATCCATTTACTTTCAAAAACTCTACATTATGTGATTACTGATTATAAATATCATTCACTCTCCCTATCCTTCAGGGAGTACGTTCCACTGGGGCAGATCTGTTGATGTGTTTTTTTCATTGATATAGCCCGTATATCTTGCATGATGTCTAGTACATAGTAGGAATTCAATAAATCTTTGTTAAAGATATGAATACAAGATTCTTTTTTTTTTTAAAGATTTACTTGAGAGAGAGAGGAGAATTTGCAAGAATGGGGGTGGGGCAGAGGGAGAGAGAGAGGGGAAGCAGACTCTCCACTGAGCAGAGAGCCCCATGTGGGGCTTGATCTCATGACCTAGGATCCTGACCCGAACATAAACCAAGAGTCAGATGCTCAACCGATTGAGCCACCAGGTGTCCCTGAATACAAGATTCTTAAAAACAGTTCTTATGCCTATAATATGTCTCCAAGGCAGGAGTTAGGATTTAGAAATTTTATACAGATTTACCATAGTAAGGTTAGAGTAGTAAGGGGTCTATTATCAGAAAATACCCATTTATCCCAACTGTGATCTCCTGAAGTTTTGCCATAGTTGAGAGAGAGATTTCCTTCTGTATTAGCACTAGTGGGGCATCCTGGCCTCTGAGTGGCCATCAACATTGTCCGGCCTCTTCTCCCTTCTCCCTTCGTCATTTAGTTCAATCTACTTTTACACACTTTCATGCGTAACCATGTTATGTCCCGTGCTGTTAGCTGTCTTTCAGTAGAGTAAAGCTAAGTGTTTATGAATGTGGGCTCTGAATTCGAACTGCTTGGGTTTTTGCCTTAAACTTACCTTTGCTTACTGGATGTGTGACTTGGGGTGTTTTTCTTTATTGCTCTGTACCTCAATGTTCTCATCTATAAAATTGGGAAAATCCTTGCATCTTCTTTGTAGGGCTGTTTTATGAATGAATAAGATCCTACGTAAAGTGCTTAGAATGGTGTCTAGCATATAGTAAACTCTCAAGAATAAAATGGAAGCGCTTTTAGTTTTGGCTTAAGTGTACTATAAATTTGAGGGTAGGGACCACCCAGCCTTCTTACCTTTTTGTGTATGTCCTATTGAACATAATACCAAACATTATGCCTATCTACTGAATGATTCTTTGACTTTTCAGTGCCCTATTTCGTTGATTCTAACAACTGTGATGGTAAATGCTCTAATGTCGTCTCTAAAGATAGGTAAGAAAATATAAAACAAAACAAGTTTCACACACTGATGATATTAGTTCTTATTATACTAATATTTCTTTGAGGAATCTGGAGTGAAAATACTTGGCATTGTTGCTTCTTAGAGCTATTAGCTTCCTGACTCTCAACCTTAAACCTTGCATCACTCAGCTCAAATCCTGACAGTTGTCACTGTCCACCAGCTAAAGGACACCAAGATACACCTGTAGTCAAGTAAAGTTGGATTTATTACTCACTGCAACAAGGGGTATTGGACATTACTGGAAATAGTAGTTATCTCAAGAAAATGTTAGGGTATGGTTTTTATGTGATTTGGGTTCGTGTGAGGTGATTTGGGGAGGTTTCAAGGAAGAAGGTGTCTATTCTGGGTTGAGTACTTTAATGAGGAAGGAACAAGTGCATGACTTGGCGTAGCTTAATAATTTTCATCCATAATTTAGTAGAAATTGAACAGAGATAATGTCATAATTGGTAAAAAAAAAAACAGTACTCACTGTTACCTTGGGATTTACTTTGTTTGCTCTGTATTCATAACTGTACTCATATATGACTCAACAGGGATGTTACTTTGGTCTATCGGGATCACTGAACAAATTTATGTGAAATTGTTTAGGTTCAGAAGGAGAACACCATTCCCTAAACGTTAGACCCAGAGCAGATATCAGGTGAAAGTTGTCAGACTTCTACAACCTTCTGTGGCTCTTGTCAACTTTTCTATTACATTCCCCAAACTCCCAGGAATTAATTTTGATTTTGCTCTGATATTCCAGTCATTCCCAACCACAGACATGTAGCCTGGCCTAAATTATCTGTTCCTTAGACTTTATCATGTTTTCAGTGCCTCACCCCACAAATGCCCTTTCCCTTCTAGTATTAGGTAGTCACAAATTAAGGTAAACGTTGTTTCATCTCTTCGGCTATCTGGACCAGATTAGTGACTTCCCCACTTGAGAGGAAGCCTGGAGGCCCATCAGCTTCTCCCTCTTTCCCACCAGATGGTGCTGACAAGACTTTAGTAAATCTTGTGGGACACCTGCCCAACCCATGAGTATTTTTTTGTGTCTTTTTTGGTCATTTTGATGTATCTTTTATCACCCAAACTAGATGTTTGTGTATTTTAGACATATCTTTTATTACCCAAACTAGATGGTGTTTTTCACACGCAGGAACCAAGTTTGTTTTTATCCCTCACAACATGTGATATAGTAATGAGCATGCCAGGACAATCAAGAAATAGTTTATAGAATGATTGGCAAGATTACCAGAAAACAGAAAAGCTTATTGTCACTATGAGAATAAGCCACATTCTACACAGTACTTGTTCCATGTAGCAATTATTATATTGCGGTTAAATGTGGGAAGGCAAAAAAATAAAAAATTAAAAAAATTAAAAAATTAGCTTAACTAATTGTTCTGTTACTTTCTTTCTTGCTTGCTTTCTTGCTTTCTTGCTTTCTTTCTTTCGTAATTGACAAGATTTAGCCCTTGGTATAGAATTTCTATTCTTATTTTCCATGTCCTATAGCCCTGTATTTTCTGTAAGCTTCTCTATTCCCCATTAGTTTATCATAACTCATTAAATAGAACCTAACTGCTGACACTATGTACTATTTTAGAATTAGGCTCTAAAAGTCTTTCCCAGAGCTTGTTTGAAATACTACTATGAGCATTCCCCATTCATACCCTCTCTTCACATCTTAGTTAGGCAAAATCTTCAATTTTCCCTTAAAAGATTCAAGTAAAAGTCTGGTTGGTTAATTTTGCCCTATTTTTGATATTTTGTATGTATTTACAAAGAAAAGAAAGGAAAATAATAAAATGAAAGCCTTCTGGAAGGAGAAGAGACTTTATCCTTACTATTGTTTCTGTAAAACAATAATCTTGCCCACTATTGGAAGCAAATTTTTTTTAAAAACTATTTTTATTTGAACTCAAAATGCATAACTTCTCATAATTCACTGGATTCACTAAATTCTTGGTATTAAAAATAGAGACAATTTCAGCAATGTACAATTATTATTTGGTTAAAAACATAATTTCTTTTTCTTATCTTTTACCTGCCTCCCACATAATTTAACATAATGAGGAATATATCTTTTACAATGCATCAATGCGTCCTTTTAAAACTAAATAGCACAAACCCTTTTCTGTGCCTCGGTAAGGTCATATATATGTGGCTATGAATTGTTAATTCTCCTTTTTACTTTTTCCACTAAATTTTATGTTGGTAATATCACTGATAATGACTGGATCCAAAGAAAGTCAAATAAGAATTCCCTATCTATCATATCATAGACTTGTGAGGTTGGTTAATGGGAGGCAGGCCACCATTGGAGAGACTGAAATCCAGAGACTGTCCTATCAGCCACAATTTTGGGTTTAGGCAGGACGGAGACTAAACTTGGAGTAATGAAAGGAGGTGGAGGTATGGCTCAAATGGTGAAGATAAGTGTTTGAGGGCATGAGAACACTTCACAAGTGGGAATCTATGCTATAGAGAAGTCTCCTGAGAAATAATTAGACCTAAGATGCAGTAAAACACCATGACATGGAAGAAGAAGGTAAGTGGATAGTCGGACAGGTAGGAGGACACTAAACGAACTGCTAGTCTTCATTTCTGAAGATAGAGCCTAACCCTGGATATTGTAAAATATTAGGAAATGAGTAAGCCACAAGAATAAAACATATTTTAATCTAAGCCATACATGGAAGAAGAGGGAAAGGGCCAAGGGCTGGGTTAGAGGGAACATGGCTCAACATAATGAAGGCCATATATGAAAAACCCACAGCTTAACACCATACTCAATGGTGAAAAACTGAGAACTTTCCCTCAAAGGTCAAGAACAGGGATGTCTACTCTTGCCACTTTTATTCAACATAGTAGTAGAAGTCCTAGCCACAGCAATCACACAAGAAAAAGAAATAATGCACATTCATATTGGTAAAGAAGAAGGTAAATTGTCACTATTCACATATGACACGATGCTATACCTAGAAAATCCTAAAGACTCCACCAAACAACTACTAGAAGTAATAAAAAAATTCAGTAAAGTAGCAGGACCCAAAATTAGTACCCAGAAACTGATAATGTTTCTATACATGAGTAACAAAGTAGCAATAAGAAATAACAAAGAAAAATTAAAACAACAACAACACACCGTTTACAATTGCACCAAAAAGAATAAGATACCTAGGAATAAACTTAACCAAAAGGTGAAAGATTTGTACTCCAAAAACAATAAAAACTGATGAAAGAAATTGAAGAAGACACAAATGGAAAGATATTCTGTGCTCATGGATTGGAAGAATTAAAAAAAATTTTTTTTAGATTTTTATTTATTTGAGAGAGCAACCATGCTAGAGAGAGCACAAGCATGGGGAGGGGCAGATGGAGAGGGAGAAGCAGACTCCTTGCTGAGCAGGAAGCCTGACAGGGGGCTCAATCGCAGGACCCCAGGATCAAGACGTGAGCTGAAGGCAGACTCTTAACCAAGACAGAACCCCACCCAGGTGCCCCAAGGATTAGTATTGTTAAAATGTCCGTATTACCCAAGGCAATCTACAGATTCAGTGCAATACCAATCAAAATACCAACAAGCATTTTTCACAGGACCAGAACAAATAATCTAAAATTTGTGTGGAACCACAGAAGACCCCATATAGCCAAATCAATCTTGAAAAGGAAAAGCAAAGCTGGAGGCATCACAATCCCAGATTTCAAGATATGCTACAAAGCTGTAGCATATCAAAACAATATGGTACTGACACAAAAAGAGACCTATAGATCAATAGAACAGAATAGAAAATCCAGAAATAATCCCACAATTATATAGCCAATCAATCTGTGACAAAAGAGGCAAGAATATACAATGGGGAAAAGACAGTCTCTTCAACAAATGGGGCTGGGAATACTGGACAACTACCTGCAAAAAAATGAAAGTGGACCACTTTCTCACACCATACACAAAAATAAAATCTATTAAAGACCTAAATGTGAGACATGAAACTATAAAAATCGTAGAAGAGAACACACACAGTAATTTCTCTGGCATTGGCTATAGCAACATTTTTCTAGATCTATCTTATAAGGCAAGGGAAATAAAAGCAAAAATGAACTATTGGAGCTATGTGAAAATAAAAAGTTTCTGCACAGCAAAGGAAACCATTAACAAAACAAAAAAAAACTGAATAGGAAAAGATGTTTATTTGCAAATTATGTATTCAGTAAGTGGCTAGTATCCAAAATATATTAAAGAACTTACACAATTCAATACTAAAAAAAAAAACTGATTAAAAAAATGTACAGAGGACCTGAATGAAAGTATTTCACATCCTCTGTGGAGAAGCAGGTTTATTTCTGATCACTGATTGGTACCATGTGTACAGGTAGGAGTCAAATGGCACCAGCAGAGGCAGGCAGAACTCATTTAAAGGGGAAGCAGTAAGGGCCAAATGGTTATTATGGTCACCTGATTAGTGTTAACTGAGATAAAGCATAATAAATGAATTGATGACTCTGGAGCCTGGGCTCCTGCTTTAAGGACCATTTCTTGCTAATACTGTACCTTCTTGGATTTAGCCAAGGAGGAGGAGCATTCCAACTTCGACCATGTTTCAACTTCAGTATTTTAGGTGATGGGTATGACTTCCATGTGGTTTTCATCCATTCAGTTCTCCAAGGAAGTAAGCATTTTACTAGATTTTTATCCTCTTCTCTTTCTGGAATTTCCTAAGACTGCTTACTTATGACCATTTCTAGTAACACACTCTACTTATTTTGTCGACCTATTAAGCCACACTGCTTAGCTGCCTCATGATTTGGTGACTAATACACTAATTAGAGCACAAAACTCAGCTTTCTTGAGGAAGAAAAAAAATGAGAAATATTATTTGCCTTTAAGGAGCCTTTATTTTTTTAGGAAGAATCATGATAAGAATAAAGAAGAGCTTGCCTCTGTAAAGCATGGAAAGTACGTTGTTAGGGACTAGAACGCAGTAGGTATGAAAATGTTTATGAATTCACTGTTAACGTGTCTTGGAAGCTAAAGAATTTGTGCGTCAAGAAGGAGGCAGTGACAAGCAGCATCCAGTGCTGCACAGTCAGGGAGAATGAGGAGGGAAAAAAGCCCTGAAATTCAGGAAAAACAAAGACATGAACACACCCTTTGTGAGAGTGGTTTCTACACAGCTTTGAGGTCACATGACTGCTTCCCTTCCTCAGAAGAGTTGCAGCTTTCATTTATTGCTTATCCACCAGAATTAGGTTACAGGAGTTTTAGCTCTGACAACCACATTTACCTGAGTGCATTGTTAAAAATCTATAAAATTTGTGAAAAGCAGGAATTCTGGTATTATCTGTACTTAAGAGTTCTACAGAGCTTGCTGTGTCTTTGCAAATGTCTGGGACCCCTTTGTTCTTTAAATTTCTGTCATCTTACCTCCCACATCTTGCTTACTTACTAGGATCATTTCTAAACCACTTCTCTTTTCCCAAATCAAACTTTGGCTCCCCTTGTTTCTTCCATCTCACATGTCCTCCCTGTTCCTCCTTTCAGAAAATTGCATAGTTTGAAATTGCGGTTTATGGTTTCTCGGACAACAGTGAAACACCATAGCTTCCCTCATCCTGGGCCATGTGTGTATGTTTACCACTCATTTGTCACCTGACATACTTTGTTATGTTCTAGATTTAACTTTGGTGTGTTTTATCTTCCCAGCTGTAACACATAGTTCTCTGGAGTTAGAATCATGCTTTATACTTCTTTGTATTTTCATTATATTCTGTGCTTATATGCATAATCATTAAAGGCTGTGTGATGATGTAGCTTTTAGCATGAGAGAGATCTGATATTTTCTTCTTTAATTTCAATTCCAGTTAACCTACAGTGTTTAATTAGTTTCAGGTGTACAGTATAGTGATTCAACATTTCCATAGATTGTGCTCATCACAGCAAGTGCAGTCCTAAATCGCCATGACCTATTTAATGCATCCCCACCCGCCAAAACCCCTCTTCCCTCCAGTAACCATCAGTTTGTTCTCTGTAATTAAGAGTCTGTTTCTTGATTTCTATTTTTTCCCCTTTGCTCATTTGTTTTGTTTCTTAAATTCCACATACGAGTGAGATCATACAGTATTTGTCTTTCTCTAACGGACTTATTTCACTAAGCATCATACTCTCTAGCTCCATGTTGTTGTAAATGCCAAGATTTCATTCTTCTTTATGGCTGAATAATATATACATACACACACACATACACACACATACATATATACACACACATGCACAACCTCTTTTTTATCCATCATTCAATGGACACTTGGACTGCCTACGTAGCTTGGCTATTGTAAATAATGCTGCAGTAAGCATAGGGGTGCATCTATCCCTTTGAATTAGTGTCTTTGTATTTTTTGAGTAAATACCCAGTAGTGCAATTGCTGGATCATAAGATAGTTCTGTGTTTAACTTTTTGAACAACCTCTATACCGTTTTCCACAGTGGCTGCATCAGCTTGCATTTCCACCAACAGTGCTTGAGGATTCCTTTTTCTCCACATCTTTGCCAGCACCTGTTGTTTCTTGTGTTGTTGATTTTAGCCATTTGACAGGTGTGAGGTGGTATGTCATCACTGTTTTGACTTGCATTTCCCTGATGGTAAGTGATGATGAGCATCTTTTCATGTGTCTGGTGGCTGTCTGAATGTCTTCTTTGAAAAAAATGTCTGCTCATGTCTTCTGCCCATTTTTTAATTGGATCCTTTATTTTTTGGGTATTGAGTTTTATAAGTTCTTTTTTTTAAGATTTATTTATTTATTTGAGAGAGAGAGAGAGAGACAGCACACATGTGTGCAGGGGAAGGGGCAGAGGGAGAGAATCTTCAAGCAGGTGTCCCACTGAGTGTGGAACCTGATGTGGGGCTCAATCTCATGACCCAGGAGATCATGACCTAAGCCAAAACCAAGAGTTGGACGCTTAACTGAGCCACCCAGGCACCCCCTTATAAGTTCTTTATCTATTTTGGATACTAACCCTTTATCACATATGTCATCTGCAAAGATCTCCTTCTATTCCGTAGGTTGCCTTTTAGTTTTGTCGATTGTTTCCTTCACTGTGTAGAAGCTTTTTATTATTTTGATGTAGTCCCAATAACTTACATTTTTGCTTTTGTTTCCCTTGCCTCAGTAGATATATTTAGAAAGAAGTTGCTACAGCCAGTGTCAAAGAAGTTACTGCCTATGCTCTCCCCTAGGACTTTTATGGTTTTGGGTCACACATTTAGGTCTTTAATCAATTTTGAGGTTATTTTTGTGTATAGTGTTAGAAAGTGGTCCAGTTTCATTCTTTTCCAGGTAGCTGTCCAGGTTTCCCAACACTATTTGTTGAAAAGTCTCTTTTTTCCCATTGGAAAATGGTTTGTTGAAGATTAATTGGCCATATAATTGAGGGTTAATTTCTGGATTTTCTGTTCTTTTCTATTGATCAGTGTGTCTCTTTTTGTGCCGGTACCATACTGTTTTGATGACTACAGCTTTGTGTAATATAAATTGAAGTCTGGAATTGTGATGCCTCCAACTTTGCTTTTCTTTTTCAAGATTGCTTTGGTTATTTGGAATCTTCTGTGGTTCCATACAAATTTTAGGATTGTTTGTTCCAGTTCTGTAGAAAATGCAGGTGGTGTATTGATAGGGATTGCATTAAATGTGTAGATCACTTTGGTTAGTATGGAGATGTTAACAGTATTTGTTTTTTCAATCCATGAGCATCGAATATCTTTCCACTTCTTTGTGTCGTCTTTCATTTCTTTCATCAATGTTTTGCAGTTTTCAGAGGACCAGTCTTTTCACCCCCTTGATTAAGTTTATTCCTAGGTATTTTATTATTTTTGATGCAGTTGTAAATAGGGTTGGTTTCTTCATTTCTATTTTTGCTGCTTCGTTATTAGTGTATAGAAATGCAACAGATGTCTGTACATTGATTTTGTATACTTCAGCCTGACTTAATTCATTTATCAGTTCTAGTAGTTTTTTTTATTTTTTTGCTGGAGTTTTCTGGCTTTTCTAGATATATAATATCATATCATCTGCAAATAGTGAGCATTTTATTTCTTCATTGCCAATTTAGAGGCCTTTTATTTCTTTTTGTTGTCTAATTGCTGTGACTAGCTCTTCCAGTACTGTGTTGAATAGTGGACATTCTTGTCTTTTTCCTGATGTTACGGGAAAAGCTCTGTTTTTCACCCCTGAGTATGATTTTGGCTGTGGGTTTTTCATAGAAAACCTTTATTATGTTGAGGTATCTTCCCTCTAAACCTATTTTGTTGAGGGCTTTTTATCATGAATGAATGTTGTACTTTGTCAAATGCTTTTCTGCATCTATTGAGAGGATCATATGGGTCTTATCCTTTCTCTTGTTGGTGTGATGTTTCATGTTGATTTATTTACAAATATGAATCACCCTTGCATCCCAGGAATACATCCTACTTGATCATAGTGAATGGTTTTTTAAATGTATTGTTAGATTTGTTTTGCTAGTATTTTGTTGAGAATTTTTGCACCTGTGTTCATCAGGGATATTGGTCTGTGTTCTCTTTTTTAAAGGTGTCTTTATCTGGTTTTCGTATGAGGGTACTTCTGGCCTTCTACATGGAATTTGGAAAATTTCCTTCCTTTTCTTTCTTCTTTAAATGTTTGATGGAATTTGTCTGCGAAGCCATCTGGTCCTGGTCTTTCATTTATTGGGAGTTCTTTGATTCCTGAGTCAGTTTCTTTTTTGGTTATCAATCTGTTCCAATTTTCTATTTCTTCTTGTTTCAGTTTTGGTAGTTTATATGTTTCTAGGATTTTATCCATTTCTTCTAGGTTGCCTAATTCTTGGCGTATAGTTTTTCATGATATTCTCTTATGATTGTTTGTATTTCTGTGGTGTTGGTGGTTATTATTCTGTCATTTGTGATTTTATTTATTTGAGTCTTCTCTTTTTTTCTTCTTCTTCATAAGTCTAGCTAGAGGTTTATCAATTTCATTGATTTTTTTTTTTGAAGAACCAGCTACTAGCTTCATTGATCTATTTTTTTTTAAGTTTCTCTATCATTTATTTATGCTCTAATTTTTATTATTTCCTTCCTGCTGCTGGTTTTAGGTTTTGTTTTTGTTTTTGTTTTTTTCTAGCTCCTTTAGGTACAAGGTTTCATTGATATTTTTCTTGTTTCTCAAGGTTAGCCTGTATTGCTATAAACTTACCTCTTCAAACAGCATTTCCTGCATCCCAGAAGTTTGGGACTATAGTGTTTTCATTTTCATTTGTTTCCATGTAGTTTATTTCTTCTTTAATTTCCTGGTTGACCCATTCATTGTTTAGTAGCATGTTATTTAACCTCACTGTATTTGTGGTCTTTTCAGTTTTTTTCTTGTCGTTGATTTCTAGTTTCATAGCATCGTGGTTACGAAATATACATGGCATAATTCAGTCTCCTTTAATATGTTGAGCTTTGTTTCATGGGTAATATGTGATCTATTCTGGAGAATGTCCTATGTGCACTTGAAAAGAATGTGTATTCTGCTGTTTTAGGATGGAATGTTCTGAATATATCTGTTAAATCTGTCTGTTCCAGTGTGTCATTCAAAGCCACTGTTTCCTTGTTGATTTTCTGTTGAGATGATCTGTCCATTGATGTAAGCAGGGTATGAAAGTTCCCTACTGTTATAATAAGGATTAGTTCCTTTATATTTGTTATTAACTGTTTATGTATTTGGGTGCTCTTATGTTGGGTACATGAATATTTACAACTGTTGTATCTTCTTGTTGGATTGTCCCTTTTATTATTAATGCGATATCCTACTTTGTCTCTTGTTGCAGTCATTGTTTAAAGGTCCCTTTTGTCCAATATAAGTATTGCTATTCTGGCTCTCTTTACATCCATTTGCATGCTAGATATTTCTCCACATTCTCACTTTCAGTCTACAGGTGTCTTTAGGTCTAAAATGGGTGCTTAGAGGCAGCATATAAATAGGTCTTGTTTGTTTTTTTTGTTTTTTGTCTTTTGTTTTTGGGGTTTTTTGTTTTGTTTTGTTTGTTTGTTTGTTTTTAAAGATTTTATTTATTTATTTGACAGAGAGAGAGACAGCAGCAAGAGTGTGAGAGGAAGGAGCAGGCTCCTAGCGAGGAGCCTGATGTGGGGCTCGTTCCCAGGACTCTGGGATCACGCCCTGAGCCGAAGGCAGACGCTTAATGACTGAGCCATCCAGGCGCCCCTGTTTTGTTTTGTTTTGTTTTTTTAATCCATTCTGTCACCCTATGTCTTTTCATTGGAGCATTTAGTCCAATTGTACTCAAAGTAATTATTAATAGATATTTATTACCATTTTATTATTTGCTTTGTGCTTTTTTCTGAAGATTTTCCTTGATCCTTTCTTGTCTTTCTCTCCTCCATGGTTTACTGATTTTCTTTAGTGATACATTTGGATTTCTCTCTCTTTATTCTTTGCATATTTATTAGTAGGTTTTGAGATATGGCTACCATTAGGTTTGTATATACCTCTTATGCATATAGCAGTCTCTGTTATTTTGATGATCATTTAAGTTTTAACCCATTCACCTCTCCTCCCCATGTTGTAGGTATATGTTATTATATTTTTACATCTTTTTTGTGAGTTCCTTGACTGATTTTTTTTAATAGAAATACTCATTTTTACTGTTTTTGTGTTTCCAACCTCTGTGCTGTCACTTCTGGTCTCTCCTTTCCACTCAAAGACATCCCTTTAATTTTTCTTGCAGAGCTGGTTTAGTGATCATGACCTCCTTTAGTTTTTGGTTGTCTGGGAAACTCTGTATCTCTCCTCCTATTCTGAATGATAGCCTTGCCGCATAGAGTATTCTTGGCTGCAGCTTTTTTTTTTTTTTTTTTTTCCCATCCAGCATTTTGAATATATCATGCCGTTCCCCACTGGCTTACCAAGTTTCTGCTGAAAAATGTCCTGCTAGCCTTATGGGTTTTCCTTTATATGTTACTGACTTCTTTTGCCTTGTTGCTTTTAAACTTTTTTCTTAATCACTATATTTTGCCACTTTAATGACAATATGTCTTGGTGTGAGTCTACTTTTAATGATTTTGTTTGGGTTCTCTGTGCATCCTCATTCTGGATGTCTGTTTATCCAGATTAGGGAAGTTTTCAGCTAATACGTCTTCAAGTAAACCTCTGCCCCCTTTTCTTCTCTCTTTTTCTTCTGGAACTCCTATAATATGAATGTTAATACGTTTGATGGGGTCACTGAGTTCCCTGAGTCAGTTCTCCTTTTGCGTAATTCTTTTCTCTCTCTTTTTTTTCAGCTGTCTTGCTTTACATTACTCTGTCTTCTAGGTCACTAAGTCATCCTCTGCTAATTCCAGCCTGCTATTCATTCCATCAAGCATGTTTCTCATTTCATTTATTGTGTGCTTTATCTCTGTTATGTTATTCCTTACCTCTGTATTAAGGGTCTCACTCATGTGTTCCACTCTTTTCTCAAATCCAGTGAGTATCCTCATGATCATTGCTGTAGATTCTTTATCAGGCATGTTACTTATATCTGTTTTGCTTAGATCTCTGGCTGTGGCCTTGTCCTGTCCTTTCATTTAGGATAAATTTCTCTGTTATCTCATTCTGTAGGACTCTCTGTGTCTGTTTCTGTGTGTTAAGATAGTCTGCTGTGTCTTCTGCTCTTGAAAGTAGTGACTTTATGAAGAAGTAGTCCTGGAGTGCCCTGCAGCATAGTGTGCCCTGTTCACCAGAACCTGGCACTCTAGGAGAGTGTCCTATGTGTGTTGCTTTCACTCTGCTATTCTGTCTGAGTCACTTTTCCTTTCAGTGCAGTCATCTACACTGACTCTCTAATTGTTGTAGGTTGTGCTTAATCACTGTGGAGTTAGTGGGACTCGGGCAGACCTAGCTCTGAGGGGGTGTGCCCACTGGGGAACATGAGAGTGGGACGATAGTGTTAGCAAAAGTTGCATTGTGCCACGTGTCCTACGCCAAATCCCCCAAAACACTGCATGGCCAGGGCCTGCATGCCAAGTCAGCCAGGGACTCAGGCTGGGCACAGCTGCATTTAGCATATGGCAGTGGCTGGGGTTGGTCTGACAGCTGGTTGCAGTATGCAGCAGTGGCTGTGCAGCTCACAGTTGCGCATGGGGCACAGCAGCAGCTAGGGAAGCGTGCCTGAACACAGGATGGCAGATGTGCACTGCGTGTGGTGACAGATGTTTACTCAGCAGCTGGCATGGTGCATATATGGCTTTCACAAAATTTTCCCTGAACCCAAGGCTGAGGCTTGCAGTCTTGGAGTAAGTGAGTCTTCAGGAGAACTTGTGGGCATGGGACACTGTTAGTGGTTTAGGTAGCAAGTGTCTGTGCAGCCCCACCTCCTGCAGCAAGTGTCTGTGCAGCTCTGTGTTTATGTGGGGGGTTTGGGGGAGGTAAATGGTACCTTCCAGCTCCCTCATTTTTGGAGTTCCCCAACATACTCCAAAGTCAGTATCAATAGATCTATCTCTTCTTTGCCCCTGGTGTTGTGTAACTGCTGTTTTTGTGTTGCCTCTCTGTGCAGACTTTTGTCTCTTTATGGTCAGTGACCCAGCTATCACTCACCCTCTCAACTTGCCCAGTGCTGAGTCAGCTGATTTTTAAAGCTCTAGGCTCCAGGTCATAGTGGTTTTATGAACTCATAGAATTTGGCCCTCTAGTTTTTAAGGCCAAACATTATGGGGCTTACTCTTCCCCATGTATCATCCCTAGTGTGAGGGCCCATTTCTCTCCCTTCTCCACCCATGCAGTTCCCTCCCTCCTGCAGGCAGCCTCCCCCTGCCTTCCTGACCTTCCCAACTTTTCAAATGCAGCTTCTTCTCTGTATTTAGTTTTGGGGTTTGTTCTGCCAGTGTTCAAATCACTCTCTGGTTTATTGACTTGGATGTGGATGACACCTACTTGAAAACATGGGATCAGTTCAGCTTAGGGCCCTCCCACTCTGTCATCTTTTCAACCTTCTCCTTGACAGAAATCTGTATTTAAATCCTAACTCCCAATGTACTGTATGGTGACTAACATAATATAATAAAAAATCATTAAAAAATAAAAATAAAAAATAAAAAAATAAATCCTAACTCCCACACCATGGTTTTCCAGCTTTAAAATGGGGATAGAGGGTGGGGGATGAGGTAACTGGGTGATAGGCATTAAGGAGGGCATGTGATGTGATGAGCACTGGGTGTTATATGCAACTGATGAATAACTGAACTCTACATCTGAAACTAATGATATACTATATGTTAATTTAATTTAAATAAGATTAAAAAATAAATAATAAAATGGAGATAGAGATACCCGCTTCTCATAGCAGCTAGGAAAATTGAAATTCGGTATGTTAATTATTTGACACTTGTGTTTCTTTACAAATATTCTTTCCTTGTATTTAATTTAATAAAGTTGGCATCAGTATGTGGTACATCTTTAACAAGATGTTTTGTTAATGCCTTGGCTAAACAAGTAGTCCTGCAGTAAATTAAATTGACCTTGTTTCTTCATTGGATACACAGTGAGAAGGGTCCAACTTCATGGAATATATGGAAATTTTGCCATTACTTTTATCATTCCCTAGATAGATACTTTAAAAATATAGAGAAATGATTTAATTAAAATAACTAGTAAAAGTAGTAATATCTGTCTAAAGGTCCCTATAATAGTTCATCAGGAAATTCTTTGCTCTGATCCTAAGTCATCAGAAAGTACTTTTATTTCATTTACTGAAATAAAAAACAGAATGATTTTTAAAATGACTTATGGCCTTCACCCAGTCACCCTGTGTATTTAGTTAATGCCTATTCATTCGTCAAATGTCAGTTTAGATAAATCTATTATAAGAAGCCTATTCTAATTGCCTAGGGTTATGATTCAGAACCCTACTTCTGGAATCCTATGAATCAGCTCTTTATTAAGCCTGACCAAATACTTCCTGGTTTGTCTGTATCCAACAATAGAGAATAAGCTTCATAATTGCATTGATCCTGTTCATTTTTATCACTGATTATTCTCCAACACTTAGCACCGTAAACCCCTCAAAGGGGGGGCACTCAGCAAGTACTTGAAGACGGTAAATGAACAGTCAACAGGAAGGAAGCCAGACTAAATGAATTTTAATTAAACAAGAAATTGAAATATTTAAGGTAGTCTACCTATATGAAGCACTCCCTGTCTTTGGGGCATTTATATATAGTCCCTCAAATATTAAGCATATTGAGTTATTTCATATATTATGTGCATGAAACTGATAGGTTCAACAGAGGCATCTCATGTCCTCAGAGATATTTTGTACAAGTCTGTGCTTAGCCCAAGATGGAAAGAAGCCAGACTCTAAAGCACCATTGGAGCTGAGGCACCACTTGACAATGACATCTCAGCACCACACTGGAGAGTTTACCTAAATGAGAGATGAGGCCAGCAATGTAAACAGTGAATATGGATGAAGACAGGAATAATTTAAGACCCTCAAGTAGAAATTTACCACAATTAGCTTTACTATTCCCTATAAGAACTGTTTGTTGTCTTTTGCTTTTTTGTTATTTGTTTCTGTTCTACCATTCCTTTTTGTTCGTTAGTTATAAACTAGGATGGCTAGTGCTTAATGAATGATTTTCAGTGTTTGTGTTATTGAATGAGTGCAGTTGTTCACATAAAGACCTGTTGAGAAGCGAAACATGATAGGCATGAAATTGAAGGATCTTTTGTCTTTTTTATCTTCTTCATAATTGAAATGGTGGGGTTTTTTGTTTTGGTTTTTATTTCATTTAAAATCAAAAGTTTTTTTCTGATTATAAAATGTACTGTGGTTTTATTGTAGAACACTTGAATCACATCAAATCCTAAAAGGAGAAATAATCATCACTTTGTCCCTTCAACAAGAGATAACCTAACATTTCATATGTCTAATTATATTTTCCTTCCATATGTACACATACACACTTCTCTCAATAGCAACCTCCAGACACATGTAAATTGATAGCACATTTTCAAATTAAAAATGAGATCATGCTATGAAGAGTTTAAACTTTTCCCCCTTACCAGAATATAATGAATATATTTTTAGACAATAGACCTACATTGTCATCATCCTAAGTAGTTTATTACTGTTGAACAGCAAAGAAAAATTTGATGCCTTACTAGCCTAAGAAGACTTGGCATTTATGTACTTCATCTTTGTCCATTTTTTGACCTGATCCTTGGATAAAATTTCTGGAAATTGTTCCTTGGCATGCACAAATTGAAGGATCTTATTATTCGTAACCAAATTGTCCTTAGTAATACTTATTAGTACTTCCCCCAACTGGATAAGAGACTGCCCATTTTAACACCCTGCCAACATTGGATAATTTCATTATTTTGAGACTTTGCTAATATTACAATTAAAATTAGATTGAAAACATATTTCTAATAAAAGAATCCCTCTTACTGATCTTAGAAATTTTCATGTTACTGTTCATTACATTTCCTTATATTTTCTTTGCATTTTGTTCACATTTCATTTTACCCAGTGTGTGTATATATATATTTTAAGATTTTATTTATTTGAGAGAAACAAAGAGACAGAGAGAGAGAGCACAAGCAGGGCAGAGGGAGAGGGACAAGCAGACTCCCTGCTGAGCAGGGAGCCCAGTGTGGGACTGGATCCTAGGACCCTGGGATCATAACCTGGGCTGGGCTGAAGGCAGACGCTTAACCAGCTGAGCCACGCAGGCACCCCAGTGGGTATGTTTTCTCTTTTAACCTGCAAATCCTTCTTAAAATCATAATATTAGGGGTGCCTGGGTGGCGCAGTCGTTAAGCGTCTGCCTTCGGCTCAGGGCGTGATCCCGGTGTTCTGGGATTGAGCCCCACATCAGGCTTCTCTGCTAGGAGCCTGCTTCTTCCTCTCCCACTCCCCGTGCTTGTGTTCCCTTTCTTGCTGTCTGTCTCTCTCTCTGTCAAATAAATAAATAAAATCTTTAAAAAAGGTCATGTTATTATAATCTATTTGTGATTAGTACTCTAGTGTTACATCTGTTGACCAAATACACACATACATATATATATATATATATATACAGAGTTCGCCAAATACACACACAAATACATGTATGTATTATTTTAAACGCTTTATTGAGGTCTAATTGCCATAGAAAAAACCAGCTATTTCAAGTGTACAATATGGTAAGTATTTATACAGATATGTACCTATAAAACCATTACCAGAATCAGGATGATAAAAATATAAATCAAACCTAGAGCTTCCTCACTTGTCTGTAATTTTCAATTCCACTCTTCTGTGCCTCCCCTCCAGCCAAAGACCACTCATCTCCTTTCTCTTACTTATATATTAGTTGGAGTTTTCTAGAGTTTTATATCAATAAAACCATCAATATGTAATCTTTTTGTCTGATGAATTTCACTCAGAATAATTATTTGTGGTGTTTAGTGATATCTGCTTTTTTTTTTTTTTTTTTGCTATTCATGTATCTTGGATTGTGAAGTTTCTGTTCAACTCTTCTATTTTTTTTAAATTGGGCTTTTTTTAAATTTGAGTTTTGAGAGGTCCTTATACATATGGGTAAAATCCTTTATCTGATATATACTTTATAAATATTTTCTTCCACTGTGTGGATTTTCTTCTCAGTTTCTTTGAAGAGAAGTTTATAATTTTGATGAAGTCTAATTTATTCTTTTATAGGTTGTGCTAAGTAATGTTTGATTAACCATTGTCACAAAGATATTCTCCAATGTTTTCCCCTAGAAATTTCAATGTTTTAGGTTTTATATTTAAGCATATGATACATTTCGAGTTAATTTTTTTAAATGAGGAAAAGTATGGACCAGAGTTTTCTTTTTCTTTTGCATGTGGATATTAATTCTTCCATCATCATTTGTTGAAAAGGCTAACCTTTCTCCATTGAATTGCCTTTGCACCCTTGTCAAAAGTGAGTTGGCCACATGTAAGTGCATCTATTTCTGGACTCTGTTCTTTTTCATTGATCTATTTGTCTATCTCAAAACCAGCACCATATGAATATATCAATGTAGCTTAATAATAAGCCTTGGAATAAGGTGGAGTGAACCCTCCATATTTATCTTCCTTTTCAAAATTATTTCATTTTTTTAAAAGCTTTCAAACATATTTCCCACTTGCTTTGTTGGTGACCTGTTAACATTAATGAAAATGGATAGTTATGCATCTGTAGCTTCTGATAGGTCAGAAAAAGTAGAAGTCTATTATTGTTCATTTAATTTTTAAAAAATAAAATATCCACCCCAAAATATAGAGACTCTTTTGATCTGATGGCACAGCTCAAAAAAGAAGTGAGCCATCTGTGTCCTTCCTTTTCAATTATAACTTATTTCGCCATAATCACCCTGAGGGATAAATATGGGGAATGTTCAATGAATTTTCTGCAAATCCTTAAAGAAGAAGAAAACAAAGAACAAAAACATTGTTAATTTAAAAGAAAAATACTCCAGACTTAGTCTGCTAGAGTATATTTTGATTGATATTTATAGCTGTAGAAAGAAATATGATTTATGCTATTGAGGGATAAACTGGTGTAATTGATATGTCACCTGATGATACTAGTTATAATCTGGATGAAAATTAGAAATAGTGGAGTTGTCACTTAGATATCCTAACAACTTTGAAAAATAGAAAATAATTGAAAAATAGAAAAAGTTACTATTGCACCAAGCCACTAGAGATACAAATTCTATCCTTTGAAGATTGTATGATGAGTTTGGAAGAAAGGCTATATATTGACTCACTTACTTGTAGGAAAGCAAAATTTGGACCACAGAAAAGGAAGAGTGGAACTATACACAATGTGGGTCCCTTTAAATCTATTATTGCTGATAAAATATTTTTAATTCCAATATCACAACATAGAGTTCTACACTAGTTTCTGGTGTAAAATATAGTCATTCAACTATTCCATGTATCACCTAGTCCTCATCACAAGTGCACTCCTTAATCCCCATCACCAATTTTACCCCTCTCCCCACCTATGTCTTCTCCGGTAACCATCTTTTTTCTGTAGTTAAGGGTCTGTTTCTTGTTTGTCCCTTCTCTCTTTTTTCCTTCGCTCATTTGTTTTGTTTCTTAAATTCCACGTATGATTGAGAACATATGGTATTTGTCTTTCTCTTACTCACTTATTTCACTAAGCATTATACTCTCTAGCTCCATCCATGTCCTTGCAGATGTCAAGATTTCATTCTTTCTTTGGCTGAAATAATATGCCATTGTGTGTATATGTGTATATGTATGTATATATGTAGGTGTGTGTGTATATATATATATATGTAAATATACCACTTCTTTATCCATTCATCTGTTGATGGACACCTAGACTGCTTCCATTATTTGGCTATTATAAATAGCCAATAAACATATGGGTGCATATATCCCTTTGAATTAGTGTTCTTGAATTTGGGGGATAAATACCCAGTAGTATGATTACTGAGTCATAGAGTAGTGCTGTTTTTAATTTTGAGGAACCTCCATACTGTCTTCCAGAGTGGCTGCACCAGTTTGCATTCCTACCAACAGTGCATGAGGGTTCCTTTTTTCCCACATCCTCTCCAACACTAGCTGTTTCTTGTGTTGTTAATTTTAGCTATTCTGACAGTTGAGAGGTGATATCTCATTATTGTTTTGATTTGTATTTCCCTGATGATAAATGATGTGATGTTGAACATCTTTTCATATGTCTGTTGGCCATCTGAATGTCTTCTTTGGAGAAATGTCTGTTCATGTCTTCTGCCATTTTTTCATTGGATTCTTTGTTTTTTAGGTATTGAATTTTATGAGTTCTTCATATATTTTGGATACTAACCCCTTATCAGATGTCATTTGCAAATATCTTCTCCCATTCAGTAGGTTTCCTTTTTCTTTTGTTGGTTGGTTCCTTCACTGTGCAGAAGCCTTTTATTTTGATGTGATCCCAATAGTTTATTTTTGCTTTTGTTTCCCTTGCCTAGGGAGACATATCTAGATAAATGTTGAGATGGCTGATGTCAGAGAAATTACTACTTGTGCTCTCTTCTAGGATTTTTATGGTTTCAGGTCTCATATTTAGGTCTTTAATTGATTTTGAGTTTATTTTTGCATATGGTGTTAGAAAGTGGTCCAGTTTCATTCTTTTGCATGTAGATGACCAGTTTTCCCAACACTGTTTGCTGAAGAGACTCTTTTTCCCATTGGATATTATTTCCTGCCTTGTCGAAGATTAACTGATCATATAATTGTGAGTTTACTTCTGGGTTTTCTCTTCTGTTCCATTGATCTGTGTGTCTTTTTATGCCAGTGCCACACTGTTTTGACTACTTCAGCTTTGTAATATAACTTGAAGTCTGGAATTGTAATACTTCCAGCTATGTTTTTCCTTTTCAAAATTGCTTTATTTGGGGTCTTTTGTGGTTTCATATTAAGTTTTAAGATTCTTTGTTCTAGTTCTGTGAAAAATGCTAGTGGTATTTTGATAGGGATTGCATTGAATCTGTAGATTGCTTTGAGCAGTATAGACATTTTAACAATATTTGTTTTCTGATCCATGAGTACAGAATATCCTTCCATTTCTTTGTGTCCTCTTCAGTTTCTTTCATCAGTGTTTTGTAGTTTTTAGAATGCAATTCTTTCACCTCTTTGGTTAGGTTTATGCCGAGGTATCTTACTGGTTTTGGTGTAATTGTAAATGGGCTTGTTTGCTTAATTTCTCTTTCTACTGCTCTATTATTGGTGTATAGAAATGCAACAGATTTCTGCACACTGATTTTATATCCTGGGACGTCACTGAATTCATTTAACAGTTCTAGTAGTTTTTGGTGGAGTCTTTTAGGTTTTCTGTATATAGTATCATGTCGTCTGCAAATAGGTGAAGTTTTACTTCTTCCTCCCCAATTTTGATGTCTTTTATTTCTTTTTGTTGTCTAACTGCTGTGACTAGGACTTACAGTACTATTTTGAATAAAAGTGATGGGAGTAGACATTCTTGTCTTGTTCCTGACCTTCGGGGGAAGCTCTCAGTTTTTCCCCACTGAGTATGATATTAGCTACGGGTTTTTCATATATGGCCTTTATGTTGAGGTATGTTCCCTCTAAACCTGCTTTGATGAGGGCTTCTTGTCATGAATGGATGTTTTATTTTGCCAAATGCTTTTTCTGCATCCGTTCAAATGATCGTATGAGTTTTCCCTTTCTCTTATTGATGAGATATATCATGTTGATTGATTTCTGAATATTGAACTACACTTGCCTACTGGGAATAAATCCCACTTGATAGTGATGAATGATTTTTTTTTAATGTATTGATGGATTTGGTTTGCTAGTCTTTTGTTGAGGATTTCTGCATCTATGTTCATCAGAGATAGTGGCCTGTAGTTCGTGTGTGTGTGTGTGTGTCTTTATCTGGTTTGGGTATCAGGGTAATCCCGGCCTCCTAGAATGAATTTGGAAGTTTTTTCCTTTTATTTTTTGGAATAGTTTGAAAAGAATAGGTATTAACTCTTCTTTTAATATTTAGTAGAGGGTTGCCTGGGTGGCTAATTCGGTTAAGCATCTGACTCTTGATTTTGGCTCAGGTTATGATCTCCAGGTGGTGAGATTGAGCCCTGCATTGGGCTCCATGCTCAGCAGGGAGTCTGCTTGAGACTCACTCCCTCCTTCTCCCTCCCCAGCTGCCCCCACTGACATGCTCTCTAAACAAACAAATAAATAAATACTATCTTTGAAAATATTAAGTAAACATTTGATAGAATTCATCTGTGAAGCTCTCTGGTCCTGGACTTTCGTTTTGGTAGGTTTTCTAGGAATGTATCCATCTCATTTGTTTGCATGCAGTTTTTCATAAAATTATTTGTATTTCTGTGATGCTGGTTGTTACTTCTCTTTCACTTGTGATAAACTCTGGCTAGGAGTTTATCAATTTTGTTGATCTTTTGAAAGAACTAGCTTTTTCATTGATCTGTTGGGTTTTGTAGTTTTTACATCATTTATTTCTGCTGTAATCTTTATTTTTTCTTTCTCCTGCTGGTTTGGTGTTTTGTTTGTTCTTTTCCTAACTCCTTTATGCATAAGGTTAGGTTGTTTATTCGAGGTTTCTCTTGCTTCTTGAGGTAGGGCCGTATTGCTATAAACTTCCCTCTCAGAACTTATTTTGCTGCATTGTGAAAGTTTTGTGTTTTCATTTTCACAAAAAATTGTGATTTCACTTTCATTTGTTTCCATGAACTTTTTGACTTCTTTGATTTCATAGTTGAGCTATTCATTTAGTAGTCTGTTATTTAAACTCAATGTATATGTGGTTTTTCCAGATTTTTTTTCTTGTGCTTGAATGCTAGTTTCATAGCATTGTGGTCAGCAAAGATGCATGGCATGACCTTGATCATTTTTAATTTGTTGAGACTTGTTTTGTGGCCTAATAAGGGATCTATTCTGGAGCATGTTGCATGTACACTTGAAAAGAATGTGTATTTTGCTATTTTAGGATGGAACATTCTGAATATATCTGTTAAATCCATCTGGTACTGTGTGTTATTCAAAGCCACTGTTTCCTTGTTAATTGTTTATTTGGATGATCTTTCCATCCATGTAAGTGGGGTGTTAAAGTTCCCTACTATTATTATTTTAGAATCGATTAGTTCCTTTATTTTTGTTATTAACCGTTTTATGTGTTTGGGTACTCACATGCTGGATGCATGAATATTTATAACTGCTGTATCTTCTTGTTGGATTTTCCCCTTTCTAATAAAAATTTTGAATAGTCCCTCTTTTGGCATTCTTGTTATGATGATCTTCCCTTATTTTTTATTTAGAATAGATTGATTTCTGAAATGCAAATATTTTATTGAATAGCTACATATATGTTTTTAGAAATAAATGGTAGGAAATGAATAGAAGGAATGTTTTTTGCCATGCATGTGCTAAACATTTCATTTGTATCTTCTGATTTAATTATTTGAACGACATTAGCAAAGCCAATGTCATTTTACTGATTATGAAGTTAAGGTTGAGATCGACCAGTTCAGGAACTCAAAACTAGTGTTAGAAGTGGGATTTAGTTTGAGGATATTATGATTCCAAAGCCTATGTTTTTCCTAAAGACAATTATCCAAATATGTTATTATAAAATAACCGTGGGGCACATTATAAATAGACTCTTTTTCAGAGGCCGTGTTCAGACTGCCAACTTGGGAATTCCATTTGTGTTGAGTCCCCACAAAGAAATGTAAATGATTCTGGGAAAATAGGGTCAGGAATTCACTTTAAGTGATATTTGGTGGACTAAAAGAGAATGACATGTGTTTTAACTCAGCCTGACAGGTGCTAAAATGTTTGGAGCCAACAAATACTTTAGGGAGACTGCTTTTTCTCCCCACAAAATAAAATGCTTTTAATAAGTTTCTTAATAATTTCCTTTGTGGGGTGTGCATGCATGCATGTGCGTGTGTGTGTGTGTGTACATGCTTACACACATACATGTGTGTCTGTGTTTATGTGAGAGATAGGACAACATTGTCTAAATGTAGTACTTAATTTCATTCAGAACTAGTTTTGTGCCTGAAGTATTCTGGGGAAAGCTTTCATAGTAATACACATAAAATTCTTTACATTATTTTGGCATGTAGAAGTTAGTTGTTGCCAGCAAGGAAAAAACAGAAGAGGGGAAGTTAAGAAACATTTATTGATGTTTCTGTTACAGTAGAGATTTTCACATATAAATCCTCATTTGTTCTTCACAAAATATCTGAAGTAAAAAATCCTTTTATTTGAAAGTTGAAAAACCTCAATGCAGAAGATAATTATTGTCATTCAGTGTGTGATATCTAATGTCTAGAAAACAGTTGTTTCATTTATTTTGCCTGGATATTTTGGTTGTAGCAGGTGGGTAAACCTAGACCCTATTACCCTATTTTGGCCAGAAGTGAAAGCGTCTATACTTTTTTTTTCTTGAATGACCTTGGTAGTTGGTGTCTTTCAAGGAATTATTCTTTTGATCTACATTGCTTAATTTATAGTTGTTTATAATATCACCTGATTATTGATTGACCTCTCTAATTTTGTGGTTGTAATTTGTCCTTTCTTTTTTCTTCATAGTTCTGCTTAGAGGTTTATTGATTTTATTGACCTTTTCAAAGAATTCGATTTTGAAGTTAATTTTTCTCTATTGGTTATCCATTTCTTCTATTACTGATTGCTGCTCTTATCTTTATTTCCTTCCTCATGCTTACTCTGAATGTAATTCTTTTTAAAGGTTCTTAGGGTGGAAGCTTAGATCATTGATTTGACATTTCTTTTCGTAAATGGCTGTTCGGTGCTTTAAATTTCCCTTTAATTCAGTGCTTTAACAGAATTCCATAAATTTTCAAAATTTGTTTTAATTTTCATTTATTTTTAAAAGTTTTTATTTATTAGAGAGAGAGAGCATGAGCGGGGAGAGGAGCAGAGGGAGAGGGACAAGCAGACTCCATGCTGAACACAGAGGTCAAAAAGGGGCTCAGTCACATGACTCTGAGATCATGACCTGAACCAAAATTGAGTTGGATGGTCAACCAACTGAGCCACCCTGGTGCCCCTAATTTTCATTTAATTCAAACTATGTCAGTTTAACCTGTGACTTTTTGATCCATGGATGTGTGTGTGTGTGTATTGAATTTCCAAGTATTTGGGAATGTTCCAAATACATTTCTTTTACTTCAATTTTAATTCTGATTTTGTCCTAGAACATTATCTATATGACTTAAATATTTTTTTAATTTATTGAGAATTATTTAATAGTCTAGAATATAGTCTAACCTACTAAATGTTCCGTGGTGCTTCAAAGGAATTTGGGATGGAGGAATTTATAGATGTCAAGTAGGGCGGTTGGTTGATAGTGTTAAGTCTTCTGTGTCATTACTAATTTATTATCTACTTGTTCCATCATTATTGAGAGACTATTGTTACTCTAGCTTTCTTTTAATTACTATATGCATGGTAGATCTCTCCATATCTGTATCTTTACATTTCAGTGGCTGAATTTGATAGCATATAATCACATCTTGCTTTTTTTTTTTAAGATTTTATTTATTTTGAACGAGAGAGAGTGAGTGAGCGAGCAAGAGAGACAGAAAATGAGTTGAGGCCAGGGGGTATTGGGAGACAGAGAAGCAGATTTCCCGCAGAGCAGGGAGACCGACATGGGGCGCGATCCCAGTACTGCAGGATCATGACCTGAGCGGCAGGCAGACCCTTAACAGACTGAGCCACCTAGGCACCCCAGGTCTTGCTTTTTTATCCAGTCTCACAATCTCTGCCTTTAATTGGACTTAGTTAGGCTACTTGCATTTAGTGCAATTATTTTTATGGTTGGGTTTAATCTGTTATTGCTATTTAATCCATACTGTTATTTGTATTTATTTATACCATTGGTTCTTCATAACCTTCCCCTACTTTTACCTTCTTTAAGCTTGTTTTTATGATTCTATTCTATTCTCACTATTATCTTGTTAGCTGTAACTCTTTATTTTTTTAGATGGTTCTCCAGGGCTTACAACAGTATTTTTAACTTATCACAGTCTACCTTTGAATAATACTAACTTCACATATAGTGTAAGAAGTTATCACAGGTTCTTTTATATTTTATACAATAATAAACATCTATTTCCCCTTTCTTTCCTCTGTGCTATTTTTATCATACATTTTCCTTCCACATATGTTGTAAACTCCAAAATATATAAATATTCGGTTTTTAAAGCCAACTTATCCTTTCAAAGTTAAAAGTGAGAAAAAGTATCTTCATGTTTATTCATATGTTTACCATTTCCAGAGCTTTTTAATCTTTTATCTTTCAGATTCAAATTCCTTCTGTGTTAAGAATCTCCTTAAACATTCATTGTTCTGTAAGTCCGTTGGTGATGGATTCTCTCAGCTTTTGTTTACCTGAAATGCCTTTTTACATCTTCCTTATTGAAAGATATTTCACTGAATGTAGAATTATAGGTTGACAGTTTTTCCTTTTAATACTTCAAAAAATTGTCTTTCGGTTTGAATGTTTTTTGAAGAAAAATATGTGATCATTCTTGTTTTTCTCTTATATAATTGTATGTTACTCTGGTTGATTTTTAAGATTTTTTTTTTATCCCTGGCTTTTATTCATTTGATTAATATGTACTTTGGTGGGTTTTATTGTTATTGTTTTTAACGTCCTTCTCCTTTGGATTTGTTGAGTTTTTAGATATGTAATGTTATGGTTTTCATCAACTTTGGAAACATTATGGCTATAATTAAATTATTTCTTCCAATAAGTTATTTTCTGAGTCCCTTTCACCCATCTTACCTGGACTCCAGTTGTCTATTAGACTGCTGATGTTGTCCTACAGGTCACTCAGACTCTATTCATTTTTTTTCCTCTTTCTTTGCTTCTTTGTGGGAAGATTTTATTGCTGTGTCTTCAGTTTTACTGATTTATCATCTACAGTGCCTAATCTTCTGTTTGGTGTATTCTCTTTCTGTGCATTGTGGCCTAAATACTGGCAGAATGCTGGGGGAAATCACATGACTTTCTTTTTCTTCTCTTACAGTTCACTGCCCTGCACTGCCTGTTCTCTGTAGTGTGTTATTTTGTAAAAATAAAAAAAAAAAAATTCAGTTTAATGCAGGGAGTGCATTTCTTTTTGGGGTAGAATAAGATTATTCTCTGAGTAGATTTTGATAATATCTTCTTCATATTGATCTTATGTTGTCATTTTTGACAATCAGCTTTATGAACAAATATTCATTGGGAATCTATTAAACTGCACGTTATAGAAACAAAAAGATGATTAAGAACTTAGGTGTGTCCTCAAGTAGCAATACAACTATGTAAACCAAAACATATTATAAAATAAGTCAGGGTTTGTGGAAGAAATGTTTAAAGACTGCAGTCAAGAGTACAAAATTAGCATGGTGGGGAATATTTATAGAAATATATACGCAGTACAGAGGAAGATATACCCCTGTTTTCTGTGAGATTGTGAGACCAGACAAAGTTGTTGTTTTTTTTTTTAAGGCGATTTTTTTTTTTAAGATACAATTTCTTTTAACCTGATATACTGACTTCAGAAGGCCAGGATAAATTCTGTAATCCCTTGAAAAATCCCTTCAGTAAGGTTACAAAAACAAGCAAATGGTGCTTCCCTCAAGGGGCTAGAGGGTAGCAGAGGGGGAAAAAATGTGTAAATAAATAAATTTAGGGAAGTGTTCTAAGACTGAATAGGAAGAGATATGTAAGTGTTGGATTTCAAGGACAAGGGAAGAATAGGCCAGTTCTACCTGAGCAAGCAGAAAGTCTTGATTAAAGAATTTTCTGTGGTTCAGGGCGCCTGGGTGGCTCAGTCGTTAAGTGTCTGCCTTCTGCTCAGGGCGTGATCCCGGCGTTCTGGGATGAGTCCTGCATCAGGCTCCTCCACTGGGAGCCTGCTTCTTCCTCTCCCACTCCCCTTGTTTGTGTTCCCTCTCTCGCTGACTGTCTCTCTCTCTCTGTCAAATAAATAAATAAAATCTTTAAAAAAAAAAAAAAGAATTTTCTGTGGTCCTAATTCTGAAAATTGAGTAGTTCTTTGCTAGGTAGATTGATGTGTTGTATGTTGTGTGGGTAGAACATCATTGAAAAAATGGATAAGTAATAGATACATGAATCAGATTCTTGTGCTCCATAATATGGAAAAAATTTAAAATGCGAAGAGCCCGGAGTATTATGGAGGTAAATGTAGTTGAAGATAAGATTGAAAGGTAGGGTTAAACATTATTCTGTAAAATTCTATTGGTTATTGGCTAAGAACAGTGACGTATATTCATTACTTCCAGATTCCTTTCCCAAACATAGGCATGGACAGGGGTACCCTTCACCAAAACAGTCAATATAGTAGTAGTAAGTTTGGAGGGGAAAAGTAAATTTAATTTCAGAGTTTCAGACCTTAAGTTCTCAGGGATATCAACTTAAAGGAATCCAATAGATATTTGAACACAATGTTCTTGCTATAGTGTGTGGAAGAAATTGGACTAAATGTAAAGTTTTAGGATTTATCAGCCACAGTTTGTTGCCAAAGCTATTAGTGTTGATTAAATAATCAAGAGGAAATGTGAGGAAGAATAGATTGCCTACAAGAGGAAAAGAATGGTTAGGAAGAAATGAGCAAAAAACAGAAGAAACTAGTGTCTCAGAAACAAAGGGAAGTGAGAAAAAAGTTAACAGTGTTATATGCTTAAATTTAATGTGTGGTAAGTGACAGAAGAGTCTGCTGGCCTGGGTAGTTAGAAGGTCAGTGGTAACATTTGTGAGAAGGAGAAATGAGGGCCCAATTAAGATGACAGTAGGAAGATGAGGTAATAGAGATGGAGGCTGAAAACTAATCACTCCCCAGGAAACATGGCTGCAAAGGGAAGAAGAAGATGATGATGATACCCAATGAGAGACACTGTGCAGGAAATTATTATTTTTAGGAAGTAAAACACTTAACTATATTTTTAGCGTCTGTTGTAAGAACTAGTAGAAAGGGAGATGTTGAAAATTTAGCAGGAAATATTCTTAATGACAGTGTGGGTATGGCGAGACCATCTTTTTCATACACAGCTGGTGGGTGTATAAATTGGTATAATCTTTCTGAAAGGCAATTTGATAATGTGTGTAAAGAGCTTTAAAAATACAGTTTTCGACCCTGAAAGTCCCCTTATAGAATTACACACTGTGGGTAGAATCAGAGATGCAGATAAAGACTTATGTACAAGGATGATACTCACAGCATCATTTGTAATAACAAAAAATGGAAACAATCCTTATGCCCAACAAAAAAGGCATAGTTATATAAATTATAGTGTATTTGTAAAGTATTAAACAACCATTGAAAATCCTATTTTCAATGACTTACAAATTATTGGGCAAAATGCTCTTGCAATACACTGTTGAGTGAAAAATGAGAAACAAAAAAAAGCTGAATATAGAGAGTGATTCAAATGTTGAAAATAGAAATATAACACTTGAAAGAGAAAATATAGAAATGAGTAGGAAAAATTAGAAAATTGAGCAGTGTTTTGGCATACACTTAAGAAGACTAGATTACAATAGTGACCTAAAAGATCAATTTAGGTACAGAGGTACCTCTATCTAAATGGGAGAAATAAAAGGATATTTCTGGATGTGGGGAAGAAAATGAAAAGACTTTTTTTTTCCCCCACTAAGTGAAAGGCAAATCCTTTTCCAATATCATCATCACAACCTCCCGGTGTCAATAACATATATTGAGGGTTAATTTTGTGTCATAGGTTATGTTACATGTTTTTAATATTCACAGTAGCTATTATTAAATATAAGCAAACCAAGCCATGGAGAAAGTAAGAAGTTGCACATACTAGGGCATGGTGGAGCTGAGATTCATGCCCAGTTCTATTTGTCACCACAGTGTAGTCCCCAGCCTTCTGCAGAGAGGAATGGGCAACCTTGACAAGGAGACACTTAAAACATATAATAGTCACTGGAGAAATTAAAACAAGCTGACCTGAGACAACAAGAGAAATAAATGGCTGAATGGTACCAAAGGTCTTCTTAAGATCACTTATTTGGAGTGCCACCAGTTCAAAAAATTACGTTAGTTTCTCCAAATGCTGTTGTATGACTTGGTGTAGGAGAGGAAAGGAGAGAAGGTTGGATTAATTGAAAGTTAGGCTTAGTAAGGAGAGTCAACAAAAAGAATAGGATTTGAACGTTTTGAAGGTGTTGACAATAAAATGAAGCTAAATACGATCTAAACTTAGTATGAATTTTAGAGCTTTTGCAAAGGGTTAGGAAACAGGTTAAAGAGAAGGCTGGAGGAAGAAACTGCAGGACTTGAGGGGGATCAGGGATATAGTGAACAGGGCTGAAATAGCACGTTGATACAATCTGTTGGCAACAAGAAGGTTGAGGACTTTGAAGTTATATGGTTAGATGAGCTGTGCAAAATTATATGAAAAAAATGAGTAGTTAAACCATCTTTTTGATGGTAGAAATCAGAAGTGGAGATAAAAGACTGTGAGGTATGTTTCAAAGTGCTTAGTAGATGAAATGGAGTCACCAGAAGATCTCTAGATGATAGAAATGTGAGGGAGAGCAGAGGTAGGCCAGCAGAATTACATGAACTGGAGCACCCGGGTGGCTCAGTTGTTAAGCATCTACCTTTGGCTCAGGTCATGATCCCAGGGTCCTGGGATCGAGCCCTGCATTGGGCTCCCTGCTCAGCAGGATGCCTGCTTCTCCCTCTCCCACTACCCCTGCTTGTGTTCCTTCTCTCGCTATTTCTCTCTGTGTCAAATAAATAAATAAAATCTTTTTCAAAAAAAGGGGGGGCGCCTGGGTGGCTCAGCCATTAAGCGTCTGCCTTCGGCTCAGGTCATGATCCCAGGGTCCTGGGATCGAGCCCCGCATCAGGCTCCCTGCTGGGCCGGAGGCCTGTTTCTCCCTCTCACACTCCCCTTGCATATGTTCCCTCTCTCGCTGTCTTTTTCTGTCAAATAAGTAAATAAAATCTTTAAAAAAAAAAAACAAAAAAGAATGACATGAACTTCAACGGATGGAGGAAGTTTACATGAGGACCAATGAAACAAAGATCTAGGATCAGCAAAGAGCTCTGGGAGAATGACCCTGGACTTTATTAGCATTGGAGACTTAGGGAGATGGACTTTCCTGGGGAAGCAGGTTATAGTCCCATCCTTAGCACATTGCCTGATGCATAATTAATGCTGAATGTCAACTCATTCTCACCCTATAGATGAATGGATGTAAAATTTAATGGGTCCACCAGGAGGTAGAGGGATTGGGAAGAGCTGAGGATGTGGTAGGATGGGGTCTATTGACCTTGAAACAGGGTTTCCAGTGAGCATAATGGAAAGTATTTGTAAAGACCAGAAATAGGTGAAAGAACATAATGGGGAAATGCACAGAATGATGGGTGGATGTGAATCATAAGATGTTTGTTAATTAGATGGACTCGTGTACTGTCCATTGACTGAGGATGGCAGACATGACAGATGTGGCTCTCACTGACTCTGCTGACTCTGAGACTAGAACAACTAAAGCCTAAGTATAAGTATTCTGAGAGGCCAACAATATTAGAAGTCTGCTGTCTTTGCTCAGTACTGAAGTGGCAAAATGTGGAGATGCTTTTATGATGTCTTTTTTAAAGTTAATTCTGCCTTCATTTTTGGAAATGGTTAGCTGGACTTTAAACTCCATTCCCAGAAGGGTTGTTGGTTTGAGGTAGGTACAGGGCTTTTTCCAGACAGGAATTACGTATTACAGAGCAGCTTAGGTAAATCTGCCCTTACGTAGAGCTCTTTTTACATGGCTGGGGATGAATTTGGATATTTTCTCCAGTGCCTTAGCCCTGAGTGGTGTAGAGGCATACTTCTGGTTGCTGAAAGCCTAAATCATGGGTCTGATTCTATTTTTCTGCTCCAACAATTTGGTGAGAGCCTTTGAGGTACTATAACCTGTCTCCCGTGGCTTACATGTCAGTAGGATGCACATAAAAATGACAATATGTATTAGTCCTGAGGCACATACAGGTGAACTAGATGAATTACTTGGGGAAGGAAACACCCACAGCTCCCTCACATTGTCATTGAGGTAATATAATTTTTTAAAGGAAGAATTATCGACGTGTAGTGAAATGTGAAATCAATATCTGTATTATTTAGTGAACACATGCTGGGCATTTTTACCAGAATCATTGGTAAACATCTTCAGTCATAAATTTCCCAAATTCTTGGATGGATTTGTGTTTTAATTAACATTCTTAGCTGGAAACTAGAGGCAGATGGGAAGTATTGTTAATAATTCCATAATTGATAACAATCACTTCTAAAACACAGAAACAACTCATAGCTCACTAATTATTTCAGAGGATAAACATTCTGAATTATTAAGAGAAGCACTCAGTGACATGGGAAGTCAAGTCTTTCAGGGGGTGAAGACTGGGTTAGAGGCAGACATTTCGGGTTTGAATTCCGGCATAACCACTTACTAGCATGGACGTGATATCTGGCTTCCTTAAGCCTTAGTTTCCTCATCTATAAAGTGACAATAATTCTTATTTTCACAGGGTTGATATGAAAAACAAATTAGGAAATATATTTGAATAAGCATTGCACAATTCCTGGTACCAGGCAAGTTCTCAGAAATTCACTTGAAGTTAACAAATGAAACATGAATATGAAACAGCCCTAGAGGTTATCAGTATACAGTTAACCCCCCCCCCCCCACCCCATGTGACAATTCAGTTTTTTGGTTTTTTGTTTTGTTTTTTTTTAAATTCTTAAATCTCTACCTAGAGGATCAAGGATAATCTGTTTTTTTAATAAAGGTGTGGGTAGTCCTGAATTTGTCCAGTTTAACTTAATGTAGTATTTCCCAACATGCTTAATTTAAGCTAGACCTTTCTCCCCACAAAAACTATTGTCTTAAGGAATCAAAGTTTCTTAGAACACTTTAGGAAACACTGGAAAAAGGGTTTCAATCCCCTTCTCATTGGTGGGTTGGAGTTAGCAGCAGATTGCCTCATTTGTTTGTTTTTTAAGTAGTCTCCATATCCAGCATGGAGTCCTTTGCCGGGCTTGAACTCACAACCCTGATATCAAGACCTGAGTTGAGATCAAGAGTCGGATGCTTAACCAATGAGCCCCCAGGTGCCCCAGCAGATTGATATTTATTAGGTGATCACTATGAGCTGAATTCTGTCTCTGGACTTTTAACTATAAAATCTTAATTCTTACAACATCCTTCAGAAGTCAGTATTATTATCCACATTATTATGAAGTTGACAAGACAGAGGCATGGAGAGTTTAAGCATCTTGCATAAGATAACAAAAAAACTAAGAAGCAATGGAAGATGATTTGAAAACTGCCAGCTTCTGTAATCACAATGTTAATTTGGGATTTAATCAGCTAGTGTGATTTAGCAGATGCCAAGTGGAAAGTGAAGACCAGGAAACCAAAAAGGGAGCCCCATGGAGTGGTATACTCCCAAAGGCCAGAGAAAGTGTACAAGTCAGGGAAAACTTAGGAAAGTACAGAAGCAGAGCCAGAAGCAAAAGCAGTGAGCTGAGAATAAACTGGGAGAGATGTGGGGCATTTTTTTCTAGGCTGCTGGATGCTATAAGTGGCTTGCTTTTATCTGTCACTCACGGTCTTGTGTGTGGGTTAGCCTGCTGAGTTTAAAAGAGCAATAATAGGATGGACATCTTGGTTCAAATGGGAGAGTTTTATTAAATGAGGCCATGGAACTCTATTCAATGTGTAGATGCATACAATTAGAATTAAATAAAAGAAATCATACTGAGTCAAATAAATGTAAGTAGGAAGGCAGCAGGCATTGCTACATTTCATTTGGATTTTTAAAGTTCTTTTATGTGAAAGAATCTACTTGCTACATCATGGTGGATACCAGTAACCAGTGCTTGCTCCTTGGCTTAGGCCAAACAGCTATTAAGTAGAGTGCCCTATTTTAGCTGCGTAGTTTTGTGAGTTTAAGGAAGAATGATTAAAATGAATACTTTTTTCCCTCTAAGAGCTGGCATTCTCTCTGATGTTAAGAAGGTTCCTTTACTGGGATATGGGAACCACATGATGGTCAAAGAAATAGATTTGATTCAACATGCAGGGAAGAGTCATATAGTTTGGAGCAAGACATCTGGACATGAGGAGGAGCTCCTGTGGAATCTATCACTCCATCTTACTCCAGGCTTGGTTTTTTTTGTATCGGTTTCTTCTTGAAACTTTATCCACCATGGGCATAGTTTTGGAAGCTGGATTCTTAGTCAAGAATGGTGACTTCTCAGAGTTAAGAAGGCCTCATGTTCCCAAGAAGCTGTCTGCATCCGCTAACATAGGCTAGTGTGCACATTCCCTGAGACCCAAACTTGACCCAGTTTTGAGAGTTCGGTGATTTTTCTCCTTTATACCCCCATAGAAAAATTCTCTGAAGTTGCCAAAGGTAAAAACTCTTGTTGCAACTAAGCACCTGTCCCTGAGTGGAATAGCAGTTTGACTACCATTTAAGCTGGACTGAATGAGGCAAGAAACCACTGCCTCATGTGTGCCTGGAATGCATTGTAAGTTCAAATGGGCTCTTTGAAATATTAGCCAAGGATAAACTTGCTTAGTAATTCTCTAGAACTTGTCCAGAATTACCTTAATTGCACTACAGAGTCTAGCTCTAGGAACCTCTTTTCTGCCTGCCCTTCCAAAGCATGGTGCTGGATCTCTGTCTAGAAGTGAAAATGGACGAGCAGTGTGCCAAAAGGGGAAAACCTGTTCTGTCATTTCGGTGATCGTTGGTTCTACTTCCTGCTTTGTATCAAAATGAGAGCAGTGAGCTTTACAAGACCTAGTATAAGGTATTGACGGTTTTTGGAGAATTGGTTATTTGGTAGGTTGATTTTTAATAATTTGATTTGTAGCAAATTAATGTTCAGCTGTATTGAACTAGAGCCCCATCCATATCAGCCTGCTTCATTAATGAGGGTTACAGAGCAATATGGACAACTGTGGGGCTTTCTTCTTTTCCAGTTCAGGACTCTTTTTTTTTAAGCAAAAGTTATGCTTTCTAGTCCTCAGGGACTGAGTATCTAAGTCATGGGGAATTTTGCAGAGGTTCCTTACTTCCATATCAGATGTGTTCTCTCTCTTTAGTTTGGTAGTGTCTACTCAAGAATGATTTCTTTTCTGCATTCCTAAGCTAAGGGATAAGAACTATACCTGTCACTGAGAGCCTCTTCTGTTATTTTTGTCATCTATTGCTGCATAACAGGTCATGCCACCACTTAGTAGCATAAAGCAATGACATTTTAATTCTTCTCCTGGCTCCTTGGATCAAAAATTCAGATGAAAGTAAGCAGGGGTTCATTGTCTCTATTCCATGATGTCTGGGGCTGCAACTAGAAAAACTCTAAAGACTGGATGTGACTTGAATGACTGAGTTTGGAACAATCGGAAGGTTTCATTTCTCACATGTCTGGAGCCTGGGCTGGGATGATTTAAAGGCTGGGATCAGCTGAGACTACTGACCAGTGCAACTATACATGGCATCTTCATGTGACTTGGGCTTCCTCACAGCATGGTGCCCTCAGAGTAGTTGGATTTCTTCTGTGGTGTGCAGGGATGCAAATTAAAGATTTTAGAAACAAAGTAGAAGCTGAGTAGCTTTTATGACCTAGATTTGGACACCACATAAATTCACGCCTGTTCATACTCCAAAACTAGAAGCAGTCATAGCCTTCCCAGAATCAAGAGTAGATAAAATCACCTCCCACCACTTGCTAGAAAGTATCAAAGAATTTTTGAATTTTGTATTTTTTTATATTTTTAAATTGCCACATTTGATAACTATTATCCTTTAACCCAATCTACTTTGGTCCTAGACATATATTCTAGGGATATTTCCAAGGCAAAAAAAAAAAAAAAAAAAAAAATCTCAGGATAACAGCTCAGGGCCAATTTGGGAGGCTCAGGAGAGCACCAGTCTCATTAACTTGTAGTCATTCTCTTTGAATGTCACAAGGCATTCCCTAGCTTTACCATATATCTTGATCACTGGACTTCACAGAATGCATCTTAGCTGTCTGCAAATTAGTCAGGGGCTTTGCTGTCTCTGAAAATATTCACCATAAAGTGTTAGAACTAATAAGCCAATTATAATTGAGGATTATTGAACATGGGTGTTGACTCTGGCTGCTGTGGGACCTTGCAAAGGGGTGCTTACTTACTTAAATGGATTCACCACAGTCTGAGCTCTTTCTTCATCACAGACTTACAGAATCTAAAATTTGGTATTTGTTAGCACATGCTCTTAGTGATGAGATCATGTGAAGCTAGTTGCAGAAGACTAATGTATAAGCACATACTGATTTAATAATTTGTATGGAGAACTATAATTACCTAGGGATACTTTCATTCACTGGCTTCAGGCTTTACCTGAAGGCCTCCTGCATGAAAAAGCGAATTAGAGGCCAATTCGGTAAGTATTGGACAAAATTCTGGAAGGGCAGGTATAACGTCTTGATTATGTTGTATATTCAGTGCCTACCACTGTCTGGTGTGGATGAGGCTTACAATAAATGTTTATTGAATATGTAAAAGAATAATTTAGAATAGAAGAGGCCTTAGGGGGATGTAATCTGATGGTTTTCAAACAGTCCTAAGGTTCTTAAAGAGGTGATCTAGAAGCTACCTTGGGAGTTAGTGGGCAGAGAGTAGCAAGGGCCTTAGAGCAGCTCCCCTTCTGTTTATTTCAGAATTTCAGACTCTTAAAAAGAAGTAAATTTTGAGAAGTGTTCTACTGATACAAAATATCAGCAGTTGATAATAGAAAATATGATCAATATTAATGTTTGTCAATAAGGAAACTGAGACCTGCAAATATATATATGTAATTTGCCCAAAGTCCCCCGGTTAGTAAGAGACTAAGCTGGCTCTCAGATTGAAGCTTCCCACTCCAAGCCTTGACCTGTTTCTAATATCCAACATGCTAATGATTCCCTGGAAATTCAGCCCCTGATTTTCTATGAAGTTCTCCTGCCCATCTCCTGACAATAGCATTTGGCATCTGTCCAGAATTTATTACAGCATTTTCATTTTCTTTTTGAGAAGCAACACTTGACATTTCAATCATCACCTTATAAAATTCCCTCCTGCCTAAGTTTTTTTCCTTCTTTCTCCCTGAGCCTCATTCATTCACTTTATTTTTTTTAATTCCTTAGGCAGCCTCACAGTCAAGTTATTTTCTGATATAAAGAGGAAAGGAGGAAGGAGGATGCATCAGACAAGTAGACAATAAAGTCCAGGCAAAAGCTCATTCTAAAACACATCTTCCTTGAAGCATTGTTATCACTGCTATTGTTCATACCATTCTGTCTGTTCCCTTGAGCTACCATCTCCTGCTGATGCTTTAAAGAGATCAAAATAATCCTAGTAGTTTACTTGCATGTAAAAAATGCAAGCATTAGCCCAAGAAAAGTATTTCTTGCTCATCCTCAGCTAACTGCACAACTGACCTTGCCTTGGAGCTGTACACACTACCTTTCTACCCACAGTTAACTATGAGGATTAGAGAAGCGGAGAGGGTCAGAGATGAAAAAGGCTCTGGGAACCTTGAAATCCAATTTTATTTTACACATGAAGAGACTGAAACCCAGAGAGGTAGAATAATTTGCTCAAGGCCACACAACTAATTAGTGGCAAAGAACTGTCTCTTTGGTCTAGGACTCTATTATAAAGCAAATTTATTTTTGCTTCCAGCCCAATGCAGTGCCCTCCAGATGAAACCCTAGTGGCAGAGCAGGCTCCCTTCATTACATAGGACCACTGAGATCCAATGGACAGATGTGGCACCCAACTAGCTGAAGTCCTGAGGGGCACACAAGTGTGGAGCCATGCACAAGTCCAGTGGATATCAGTCAAGATAGAAACACAATCAGCAGCATCAGGGGCTGAGTTCTCTAGCTGTGCCTGTAGCTTATCACAGGAACTCTGTTGTGACAGTTGATTGAGGCATTAGCAGTGTATTCTTCTAGAGAAGACAGAAACAGGCAGTAGAGACTGCAGACAAGTGTTTCTATTATTCCCACTGAAAAGACATGAACAATGAGTCCTAGTCTGGAGGAGTATTTTAAAACTTTTTTTTTTTAAGTAGGAAAAGATTTTATTTTTCCAGGCAAAATCTTGCGTAGAACTACAGTGCATAAAATGAATAAAAACAAAGCTGCTCTGGTTGAATTTGGGAAGAGAATAAGTTGTCCTCTGAGGCTCCAGGAGGCAACAGAGTTTGGAAATTAATAATCAACAGGAGGAGAAACTGCTACAGGCAGCAGTTTTAGAAATCTGTGGTGATAATTTTAGTTTTCATAGTGATTAGAGGGGGTTACTATTGTTATATAGTGGGTAGGAGCCAGGGATGTCAATGTCAGATGTCTTGCAATGTGGAGGATGGCTCTAGACATTGAAGACTTATCCCAATATCCTACATGATGGTTGTTGCTGGGGAGGAAAATTTTTTTCTCTTTTAAAGTTCTTCTAGCTGCTCTAAGAATCAAATTGACATGAGACAGATTAACAGGAGAAAATCAAACAAAAATTTCATAACATGTATAACTAGTGCATACATGGGAGAGACCCAGGAAAACTAAGTAACTCACCAAAGGGTCCAAAGTTATCCCCTTAAATACCATCTCCAACTAAATACAGAAGATATTGGGAATGGGGAGTCAGTTATGGGAGGTTACCAGGAAAAGCACAGTAAACGAGGGTAAAGTTGTTAGGCAGATTTAAGTCCATGCCTTCTCTACTGATAATAGTTTCTAGAGATTTAGAGTCATCCTATCTGGTACTGAGGGAAACACCCTTACAAACGGAGATTTCCCTTATACATGTAAATGTCTCTTACAATGGGTAACTTCTCAGTTTTTAGAGCTTCTTTTGTGTCTGCAGTTTCTTAAAAATAACTAGTTTAAGCGGTATGCCAGAGGCCCCTGGAGGCTCAGTCAGTTGGGCATCTGCCTTTGGCTCAGGTCATGGTCCTAGAGTCCCGTGCATGTGCCCTGCATCAGGCTCCCTGCTCAGTAGGGAGTCTGCTTCTCCCTCTGCCCCTCATCCTGCTCATGCTCTGTCTTGAATACATAAATGAAATTTTAAAAAACAAAACCGGTATGCCAAAGAGGTTTATCTTGGGGTGGCAAAATTCATCCCCTACAGTGTGACTATTTCTCCAGATATTCATGTAGATGAAAAAGCGGTTTGTAAGTAGCTGAGCCTGGAATCTAACCCTATTTTACATAGGGCAGGTAGTATTTATTACACAGTTTAAATAGACTTTGCATTTAACCCAAAATGCAACAACTGGGTTAATTGGGGGAAGAGTGTATTTTTTTGTTTTCTTGGGAGCTTTACCAGAAGTTCCTTACCAAGAGACTAACAGAAGGGTAAAATCAAGAGTTTTGGAGCCAGACTGCCTGGAGTTGAATCCTAGATGCTATACATACTAGCTGTGTATGACTTTAGCCAGGTGCTTAACCAGTCTGTGTCTCCTTTAGCTGTAACTTGGAGACAGTAAAAGTATCTGTCTCTCAATGTTGTGAGAATTATTTGAGTCAATAATGTCATGTGCTTAGAGCAGTACTTAGCACAAAGTAAGAGTTCTAACTTTATCTTAGAAAATACTACCTGATCATTCTTGGTGATTACGAGATATATATATATATATATATATACATACATATTTATGTCTTAAAAATATCAACTGGAAGAAAAAATATTGAAGATCAATTAAATGTTGTCTTATTTCACTTAAATACGAACTTAGCAGGAATAAACATCTAACTGCTTAATTATAATTTTCTGGGACAGCCATTCCTAGTCTTTTGCATATTATGTATTATAAATTACTTTCTTTTTATATCTTAAATTTAGAGTTTATGTTGATTTTTTTTATCAGAATAGGTGTATAGGTAGTTTACATTATTTTGAAATTTCATTTCAGGGTAGTAAAGAAAGCATTACAGAATGCTTGTTAAGAACAGGGTGCATCAGGTATGATCAGATGGAGAACCACTGCAGCAGGTGAATGAGAAGAATCTGGGACCTGTGAGTTTATATCTAGTGAAATTGGAGTTGTTCTGGGTAAAGCTGATAACAAGAGTTTTCTCCAGCCCACTTTGTTTCTTCCTAAGTCTGTGTATAACCTTTAAGGCTTCAATAAACATAATTTGAAAATAACTCTAGGACCAGAGATGCGTGCACACTCTCTCTTGCTCCCTCTCACTCTCTATGTCTTAAGTTTCACTGGCAGGCTCCCTAGGGGACTAGGAAGAAACCAACAGTGGAAATGCTCTCAATGGCATAGTAATTAACAAGCTAAAAGACTTTTTTATTATTATTAATGATTGCTAATGATTACTTTATGGTAAAACTAGACATTTCTCAGGTTTGTTCAACAGACAGTTCATCATTACACTGAGATATCTGGCTACCACCTGGCCATGTTGAAACACTTCTCAAGTCACACAGACAAAATTCTCAGAATTTGAGGAAACCGTTACCAGATAAGGGTCCATTGCCTGCTGCTAACAGTAAGCCAAACACCGACAGTGGTTTTGTGACAGAGAAAAAGGGTTGCATTGCACTGCACCAAACAAGGAGACAGGAGAAAACTCAAATCTGTCTCAAGAATAGGGGAGCGTAGTATCTATGGGATTTTAGAGAGGGGTGGGGTTTTGAGGGGGGATGTAGGTGACTGGAGGTTGGGAGAAGGTGAGGTAAGAGGAAACCAGCGGCAGCACAGGCACCGAATAGTAACATAATTGTACATAGTTGTATGTACAAAAGATGGCAGTGCGGGTGTGACAAACGGGGGCGGGCGGGGGGGAAGCTCAGCTTATGTATTCACTTTGCTTTATTCTTGGTCCCTTATGTGCAACTGCAAGAATTCTTCCTGGTTTGTTCCAGTCTTAGCTAGTCTTATCAGTGGTCTGTCAACTTCTGCAAAACCGGCCCATAAATCCCGGTTAACCAGCGTTTTCTTTAGGTAGAATGGTCAAGCGTCTGTTAACGTTGATTTCAGAATAATACTTGTTCACTGAATATTACAGGGGTGTTAAGCTGATTATGGCTCATAATTACTGTTATTCTTGATTATCTGCAAGTCTTTATCAGTTATATCAATACCAGTTTTGTTTCTTACGATTTTTTTTTGCCTAAACTTACATAGTGATGCTCTTTTGTATTATTTGCAGCCAATAATTTGCCAAGAATGAGATTTTTAGGTATTTGCATTTCAGTTAAAGTATGAATTGTCTAGACCCAATCTCAATTTGCTTCTAAGAGTGGTGAGTTCATATTTGTCAATTCAATAACAAGTAACTACCTGAAAAAAAGATGAAGTGGGTTGGATAGAATCCATAGTCCTACCTAAAAGCACCAGGATTGATAACATTTAAGAGACCCTCCTAGACCAGAAAGGTATACCTGGGGGTCAGGGGGATACAGAGAAGACCCAGGAACCATGATGCCCTGCAGGAAAGGTAGAGAAATTGGATGCCCACCCAGAGACCGGTTCTGTTAATGGAAGTGAGTATTTTTTATGCGAAAGCATGCTTGTAGAACACAACAGGCATGCTAAACTGACAGATGAACCCAAGTTCTCCTGAGAAATTCTGCCAGGAAAGACAGTGAACAGACAGGTCAGATCTGAAATAGCACTTCTCTGCTTTCAGACGCAAGATATTTTTCTGTTGGGAATTCTGGGATTTTTAGCTAGATTCCATTCATCCATGAGCAAGAAAAACAGGTATTTCCAGAACTTACCAAGCATGCCAAGGATCTCTATCCTAATAGAAATAGGAGTACAGATCCGTCAAATTATAGATAGAACTATATGGAATTTTTAGGGGTCTGTTACCTTCCCATCAAAACACATCCAGAACCACTTTTTTTTTTTTTAAGTTTGTATACTTCAACCAGTTTTCCTTATTTCCCCCACCCTCCAACTCCTGGCAACCAACTTCTCTCTCTGAGTTCTACAAGTCTGACATCTTTGGATTCCTTATATAAGTGAGATTGATGTGGTTTTGAAATATAGATGAGGTTTGGAGCCAATGACCAAGAAAGAATTCTTGAATCGTCTTTGGTGCAAAAGGGTGGTTTTATTAAAGCACAGGGATTGTATCCCTGGCAGAAAGAGCTGCTGCCCTGGGGTTGTGAGGGGTGGCTGATTATATACTCAGGAGTTGGGGTAAGTAAGGAAAAGGGAGGGTTCGAAAGACCTTCTATATGCTAAAGAGGACCTGCAGGATAATGGAGGCCTTGCCGTTGTCAAGTTAAGGTTGTTTACCCCTCTAGCAGGGTATTAACGTTAAGACAGTTGGGAGATTCCTGAAAGAATGTCACACATATCCCACCCAGGAGTGGGGGGGGGGGGTTGCAGGGTGTCAGCTTCTGCTTTGTCTTCAGCTAGCCTTCTGCTCCCTCATCAAGATCATGTAGTATTTGTCTTTGTGTCTCTAGCTTATTCTACTCAGCATAGAACGAGTAGGTTGGGGAGGAAAATATCTTCCTGTATTCTGTTAAAAATCAGAATTCAAGTGAGTAAATCTGAGATCAAGTGGGTTTACTCAGCGATGAATGAACGGTAAAGCATCCCATCTAGCAAGTAGATGCTCCAAGAAATTATACAAAATGGATGTTTTTTTAATAGGAAAGAGGGTGGGACAGGAGTTATTAAGCAAAAGAAAAAAAGGAATTGTTTTAGACAAGATCACCTTCCCTTAAGGGAAAGACAGAGAGTCTTAATATGCAGATATGGATATTGGAGGCCCCACTATTGTCAAGCCAAGGCTGTTTACACTATCACTGTGTCCTTATCCATGAGCTGCAGGTCCTGTCCTTAGTTTTAGGGCAGCCAGGAGTGCCGAGGAATGTTGCATACATGGGCGGGGTGGGGGGTTGCAGGGTGTCAGCTTCTGCTTTGTCTTCAGCCAGCCTTCTGTTCCCTCATCAGACGTGAGACAGATTCAGAGGAAAAAATGAAACAAAAATTTAATAACACGTATACCTCTGTACACATGGGAGAGACCCAAGAAAACTGAATGACTCACTGAAGTGACCAAAGTCATCACCTTAAATAGCATCCCCAGCTAGACATTAGGGGTAGGGAGTCAGTTATGGGAGGTTACCAGGAAAAGCACAGTAAACTATGGTAAAGTAACTTTAAGATTTAGGTACATGCCTTCTCTGTTTATAACAGTTTCTAGAGATGCAGAGTCATTCCCCTCTTCTTGGTACTGAGGGAGACACCCTCACAAATGGAGATTTCCCCTATATATGGAAATATCTCTTACAAAAGGGTAACTTCTCAGTTTTTTTAAGCTCTTCTTGTGTCTGCAGTTTCTTAAAAATAACCAGCTTAGAATTAGTAATATGCCAAGGAGATATATCTTGGGCTGGTAAAATTTGCTTCCCTACAACCATAATATCAAATCCTGTGTAATTACAGTACATTTTGGTTTTTTAGTAGGTTTCGTATGAGTCCTAGAAGTGAAAATGACTGTGTTGAATGAACTGCACTTGCAAAGAAAGGTTTTACAAAAGTACCTAGTACCCTCCCTCCACTTCAGCAGAAAACCATGCAGCCTCAGTTGGAAAATGGCCCTTGGATTTGCATCTAGCTCTAAAATTCTATAATTTCCAAAGAAATTAATGAGAGTCCTACTAACCTCGTTCCGCTCATTGAAACATTTGCCATAGCTCTTTGTAGTTTGGGGCAGAACCTAGAAAAATGTACTTCATTTCCCATTCCCCTTCACTTGCATTTTAATTAAAATGTGAATTATCTCTACTCATTAAACTAAAGAGAATTGAAGACAGTCTGTGTGCCACACATTTTTATAGGCTTAGGGATGCAAAGATAGTGAGCCTGATTTCAACCTGCTCAAGGTCCAGGGCTTTTTGGTACAGACAAATGAAACACTGATGATAATGCAGTAGAGTAAGCATTGTGTTTGAGATAAGTAAGGTGCACTAAGGGACTGGAGGGTGTTGGGTTGCAGCATCTTGAATTCAAAGGCATTGTGAAAGTAAAGTTCCCCTGCACTGTTTAAGGAGAGATGAGATAATTCTTTGTGCATTTGCAGATTGCCAGATTTCTCCCGTTTGTAAATTAGACTGGGACACACAATGAGATGATCTTTCTGAATGCAAGTGTTATCACTGATGACACGCATCATCCCTTCTTTGAGTTCATCCGAAGAGTTTAATGAAGAGCAGAATTTGGCTAATGGTTTTCAGCCTTCATCCGTAAAAGGCAAACAACTAACATTACTGATCTGCCAGGCACTTGCCTATGTGGTTTTCTACATGAACTCCTTTAACTCTCACCACTACGTTAGGAGGTAAGGACTCTTTTCATTCCCACTTTAGAGATGGAGAATTGAGGTGAAGAAATGTGCAGGGCATGACCAAAGCTGGTACAAAATAACCTTACCTACTGTGTCTAAAAAAAAAAAAATGCATCTAAAATTCAGATATGATCCTATCACTCCAGTTAAAGCCTCAATGGCTCCCTTTGCCTAGGCTCAAAAGGGTAGAATCCACTGTCCTTAGTGTGATATCTTAGGCTTTCTGGTGTGGCCACTTCTCCAGTTCATCTTTTGCCTTCTCTTGCCTTTAACTGTGTATTTCAGCCATACGTATGGGTCTCCCTTAAACCTCTTTTCATATTTTTGTCTTCATCATTTTAAATTGCCCGATATGTACTTCTTACTGCTCTGCTCTTTGCAGATCTAGCTCCACGGTCACCCCTTCTAGTACATTTCCCCACTAGTTCCAGGTCAGGGGTAGTGCCTGTCCTGTACTTGGCAGTCTATGCCTCTTCACGACCAGAACTTACCACACTGAGCTGACATTCATTTAAGTGTTTCTCCCCTGTAGAGCTGTGAACTCTGCAGGCCTTACTCAGTCTGGTGCTGCCAGCATCTGGCACAGTAAAGCAGATGTCCGTAACAGTCACTCCGAAATATTGTCAGTAGTCCTCATCATTATTCTTAGAAAAGAGCAGACCCAAACCTTCTAAAACAGAGCATATCTGTTTAAAACTACAAAAACTTGCAGAGAAATTCTTCCCAGAGTTACAGCTTTGCTGGCATTTGTCCTTCCTTGCAGTCAGGAATCTGCGAGGAAAAACAGCTCTATACCTGAATCACATTGTGTATCACTCTTTTCTTTTTTTGCCTCTCGCTCTCTTTTCAGTGGTCTTTTTCTCTGTATTTGAAAAAGATTACAGGTTTGGAAATGAATTCAGAAGGTTTAGAGAAGGTAGCCTGGGGAAAATGAATAAAATTGAGCCTAAGATAAAATTGTCAATCTTGCCACTTTTTCAATCTGGACCATCAGAACAGACTTTAATAAAACTATTTAGGTCTGTGTTCCTTTCTGATTTATTCTCAGGTCTTTTTGATCCAAAGATCCATGTTTCCTAACTGGTGAGCTAGTAGCATGATATTTCCCTTAAACAGTAGACTTTAAAGAACTGAAAATGATTTCAAAGATTAAATGAATATGTCATAATATGATAGCTGCCATTTTTATTTTTTGCTTGCCGTGATGAGCACTTTACGTTTCTTTTTCTTTTTTTTTAAAGATTTTATTTATTTATTCGACAGAGATAGAGACAGCCAGCGAGAGAGGGAACACAAGCAGGGGGAGTGGGAGAGGAAGAAGCAGGCTCCCAGCAGAAGAGCCTGATGTGGGGCTCGATCCCAGAACGCCGTTATCACGCCCTGAGCCGAAGGCAGACGCTTAACCGCTGTGCCACCCAGGCGCCCCTGCACTTTACGTTTCTTGTAACATTTAACAATCACAACAATTCAATGAAGAAAGTGCCGTCATTATTTTCATTCTAAAAGTAAGGAAATGAGGCTTGGAGAGCTTAGGACTTTATCCCAGGTCGATGGCTGTAAAGAGGCAAGCCTGAGACACTAAACCAGTTCTGTGTGATTCCCAAGTTCATGGTCTTCATTACTTCACTGACTACACACATATAGACATGTTTATACATGTGCACATGTGAAAAGCCAATAGATTAAGGCTCCTAATTGAGTATTTAAAGCTATAATTGAAATATCAAAAATTTAATTTTTTATTTCATATGAAAAGTCCCTTTTGACTCTGATGAACAAATAGAAAAGAAACAAGGTTTAAAACACTTATTTTAGCCTGGTCCCAAAGACAATGGCATTCAATTGAGTTCAATTTTAGAAGTGACTTTAGCAGTAGAGTCAGTGGAGAATAAGACTGATATTTTTTTTCCTGATGGCCTTCGAGCTGTCTAAGCTCCCAGAAGCAAGACACAAGGCTCGCTGTCTGGTTCGTTTTGTTCTGTTTTGTTTCCAAAACTTCTCTCCCCATCTATGGCTCACTGTTGAGTAATACTTCCAGTCTCCTGAAAAATTCAATTCACTCTTTTCCCTGATTAGCAAACCCCCTTCTCCCTTCAGCTCAGTTCATCATTAGTTTGATTGTATTTCCAGATACCTGAGACACTGTCTGCTTATCAGCTACAACTTGCTTTCCCTTAACCTACGTTGTTGAACTTTAAAGATTTGGAGCATTACAACATTATTTTAACTCATGCCACTAAGCACATTATTCTTTCAATTGTTATTGAGTCATAAATCACTCCTTGCCCTTTACCCACTGCCAAGTTTCCAGTTAACTATTGAGAGCATATTCTGAGATGGCTTGTGGAAAATAAAACTTCTACTTGTTTAGTTGTCTTGTTATCTCATTATACTGAGAGAAGGAGAAGGATCAGTGTAATATTTGAATCAGGTCAGATGGGTTGGTATGAAAAATTAGGGATCACTTCTTAGGAAAAAAAAATGACAAAGCTTTGCTATTCTTGAACAATCTGAAAAATCTATGTTGTCGATCTCTGCTGAGGGGGAGAAGCATCGGAGAAGAAAGAGTCAAATAGGAGATGTTTCTAACAATTCCTTTTTTCTTCCTTCTCCCTCCCTCCCTCCCTCCTCCCTTTCTTCCACTTAAATCATCCATGTTATTACCGGTTATTAGATATCTACTATGGATAAAGCACTGTGAAAAGCTCCCAGATATAGAGAATAGAGACAAAAAGATTAATCAAACTTAGTCTTAGCCTCAAACTGTTGTTATAATACTAGGGGAGGTAAAACATACAGAGCAGAAAGGTGACTACGATCCAAGGTGGGAAGTGCTCAGTGCCATAGAGAGGCACAGGTATGCATATAGAAGTTCAGATGAGAATTCTTCATGCCTTTGGTACCATTTGAACTGGACTCCTAAAAAAGATAGGAGTGTTGGATGGGGCCAACATTCCAGGTAGAGGAACATAGAGGAATGAGAGAAATCTCATGTTTCTGTCAGTTCCCTCGTTTCTGCCCATGCCTCTGGGGCTCTAGGCCTGTATTCCTTAAGCCCTAACCTCTTCAGACCCTTTTCCATTCATTTTCCCAGATCAAAGACATTTGTTCTGTTTTGGATGAATATTCAGGACCTTCCAGGTGATGAACTACCTAATCTCTTGATTTGTCCACAGTAAAATATCACTGGTTTTCTATATCATTCATTTACTTATTCATATTTTAACAGGAATTTCTGAGATGTGAGCTCAATTTTATACACATAGTATTAGATTAGCAGGTACCTGTTACTGTGTTAAGGAAGGAAGGAATATTTTCAACATTCCTTCAGGTTAGAGAGCACTCTATCCTCATAGCTAACCTGGCATTCCCTTTGTCAGATGTTACTGGGCACAAGAAACCCAGAGCAGGATCTGATTTTTGTGAGCAAGATAATTTGCATGTAACAAGTTCAATTATTTGGCAGACAAATGTTGGGGGGGATGGAAATACAAGGTTTACATGGGGTACCCTGTAGTTTGAGTCAATCAAGGCCTAGAAATCTGCTGTTTCTACTAAGCATTAAGAAAACAAATTATCCCTTAATAGTTGCACAGATCTGTGTTCCAAGAGCCTCATGGCTCAAAGTGTCTGTCCACGTTTTCTAAAGGGGTGCTTTATTTTACCATGAGGGGGCCAGAAAGGCAAATAGATATTTCTTAAATTCCTAAGTATTTCTTGAATAACATTATGTACCATGTACTATCTGTAGGATATGTCTTTAGAAAAACTGCCTTGTGCTTATCATCCCTCTCACATTAAAATGTAATCTCAACCTGAACCTGTGAGATCCTGCACAGTCTGGCCTCTTTGTTCTTTCTCATCTATCATTATCTCCATGGATTAAATTGCTTTAGTCACATCAACTTTCTTCATTGACTATAATAATTGTGTTGCTTCCTTGAGGCTTCTGCACTTCCTGTATCTTCTGAGTAGAGGGGTCATCTCTTAGCTTGTGGCTGTCATCTTCTGTAGAATAATTGTGGAGATTTTACTGCATATAGTAATCATTAATACACCAAGTGTATTAACTTTAGCTAATGCTAATATTAATTCTCTATTTGACAAAGTTATTTTTTTTTCACATCTGTTATCTCAGTTCAATGCATATCTGAGCTGGAAGGCGTCTTAGAGACCCAGAGTGGAAAGAAATTCTTGCAGTGTCATGTATATCCCCGTAGTGGGTCTCCATGTTCTTTCTGATTTGACCAGATGCCTTACAGCCTACAAAGAAGAAAAACAAAAGGGAAAAAAGCTAAAAGCAAAATCTATCTTAATGTCCTAAATTTTTCCTTTGCCTCATGTTAACATTTGTCATAAGCAGATTCCTTAAAAGCTCTTCCATTTATTTTATCAATGTTTTTCAATTATATGAAGATGTGACAGAGCCATATCTCTGTGTCATGTTAACTGGAAATATTGATGTCTAAAGTTGCTCCTTGCTGGGCAGATTTTAATTATGGCCCACATATCCCCAACCTGAATGGTTCTGTGGTAAATTGTAATGTTTATCATAGCTCTCTAATTCCTTTCCACCCCTAAGAGGAATACACATTTGGAGCCTTCGTCACATCACTTACAGTGCCTCCTGTAGGCACCATTGGGAATACTGGCCTTGTGACTTGCTTTGGCCATCAGTATGTGAGCGAATAGCGTGTAGGTGGCATCCAAGCAAAAGCTCCCCGCTACTGGAAGAAGCATGTTGTACAAAGGGTCTGCTCTCTCATCCTGATATTCCGAACGGGAAGATATGTGGAGCAGATTTGTAGTAGACCTGGAACAAAGCTTGACTTGCAGCCTTCATGTAATATGTGTAAGAAAAAGTGTTTTACTGTTGTCATTTCGATCTATTAAGACATGTTGAATTCATTTGTTAGCATAGCAAAATCTGACTAATAGAGGTTCAAGAATGTACAGCAAAGAATTAGAACAGCTCACGGTTGAAGATACATCAGAGGTCAGTGAGTTCTGACCTCTATCCGGTATGGGAGTTACTACACAGAGTATCATACCAGCCATCAGGCCACTCAGTGCTTTAAAGTCGTCACTCCCAAGAAACTATCTTATCAACTACTCAAGCATTTTGGAATCTCAGCGTGTCTACATAATACCTTGATAATGTTGCTGCATCTGTGACAGCATCTGAGTTGTACCTGTACAGTTAATTACTAGTAATTTCTTTTTAATTAATTTTTATACTTGAGTAAATTTACATAACAAGGATACATTTTATCACTACCAGAAATGTAAACCCATTTTCTCTTGCCTTACACAGAAGATCATTAGGTAAATATACTTACATACTATAGATATGAAGCAAAATTATTAATTCTAACTATGCTCTATCAATTCCTATAGCTATGGGCCTTTTTCTCTGTTAACAAGAATTATTAGGAAGGATTAGAAATTGATCCCTACTCCTTGTTACCAGAAAGATGGACAAGGAAATTAATATAGGGTAACTTACTGTGTGACTTGGGTCTGTTCAATCTGTGCCTTTTTGTGGGCCATCAGGAAGACACACAAGAAAATAGAAGGGTAAAGCAAAAGGAGCATCACTTCTCTCAAGGAAAATTAATCATAAATGAAGCCTTTTCAACAACTTCTTTTATGATAATGATATCGTGGGGATTGACTTTGATGAAAAGACAATCAAATTCTAATTCTCGTTCTACTTCTACATCGACACCTCTCCCCGCATTTCACCTTTTCCTTGTGTACTATGCTTTCTATGACTCTCTGCCAGTCTCCCTCTCCTGGCTGTCTTCTTGTGGTTCCTTCACTCCAGTGCAGAACTTAGCAGAACTCATTTTTGAACAATTGAATTGGTCTGGAAACCTCTTGTGTAAAATTCACTTTTTTTTTTTTTTTTGTCTCCCAAAGTTAATTAGGGACTTAATGGGAGACTTTGGAAAACAACAAATGTCTAATAATTTATTCTCTCTGGTACAATGGCAAAAATCCTTCCCTTTCTGAAATAGCTTTCCTGAACCTTTTAACTCTTAGCTTTGGGATCAGCAGAATTTTAAGCTGTCCTAAACCCAGTGCTAGTTTTATTTTAACCGTTCCATTACCGAGACGGCATCAGGGGTGCTGTTCCTACAAATTGCCTTCCTGTTCCCATTCGAGAAAAAATGCAGATCAGTCAGGTCAGAGATTGTAGCAGCAGCACCTAGCCAAATAGAGTAGGGAAGTAGGACAGTTTCACTGTCAGGGAAGAGCCTGTCACGCAACCTGGCAGACTCTTTTGTAAGTAAAGGTATTAGACTCTCCATTTGGCTTGACAACGTCAGCCACAGACATGCTAAATTGTCACACTTCTCTAGCAAAAAATCCTAGGCAGTAATTCCTTGAGTTAAAATAGCCTTCAGGCCTCTCTGGCTACCATGAATTTAACTGGATTGCTCTGCAATGAATGCCTGATTAAAGCTTCCCTGTGTGTGCAGCGGGAAGGAGTCCGTTCTTCACCTCCACAAATTGCTCATTAGTATTATACATGTGTCTAACCAATACCACTGAAGAGGAGGGAAATAACCAGTTCAGCCAATTATAATGTGAAGAATTAAGTCCCCCTCCAATGGCTTTGTTTTAATATTTTCCTTAAGATTTCCCTCCTAAGCCAAGTAGAGTGATATGAATAGTCAGGGAAATATCCCTGAAACTGATTTTCCACTGTTGTGGCTTGCTGCCTTTTACTTCTTCATAGCTGCTTTTCTGTATTCCTGGTTCTATGGTCTTGGACAGATCTGCCTGTCTCTTAACTTCTTCCAGCCTTAGCTTATTCCTCAATAAAAGGGGAATTTACAATGCCTTTCTCCAATGGCCATTGTAAATATTCAGTGAGATGACATGGAAAGACCCCTAAGTTACTGCCTAGCACATAGTAAGTGCTCAATAAATGGTGTTTAAATCAGAATCGGACTGTACAAAATATTAAATCTTGTTCCTCTAGTGTGAATGCCTTGCAGGTGAAGTCCGTCTTGATTCGAAGAGCCTGTAAGGCCAGCTACGAAGACCCCTCATAAAGGGCTTATGTGCATTATTCATCATTTCTATTCATACAGGACTTAACGACTGTGGGAGAGAGCTCAGAAAAGAACAGTGAAAATGATGAAAAGTCCATAAGGTCGTTGCTCTGAGGAAAAGGTTAGAGGAGATGGGTTCTTTAATCTGGGCAGGTGAAGATTGCAGCATGACTTAATAATGGTCTTCAAGCATGATTGATGTTAGTAACTGAAAGAGTAATGGAAGGTTGCATTAAAGTGGAAACACATCCTTATCACTCTCCCAAGACCTGCTGGATATTTCCTAAGAGCGCAAGCAGATGAAATAGATTCCTCTTGCTAACAATAGTAGATATTGAGGCTGGAGTCAACGAGAAAACTCCCTTGCCTTCGTTCTTGTCAGAGGCAGGATCCAGACAGCTGGTGGCTGGGTATTTTTGAGAATGTTCTGCCTCATGGACTTTAGACAATTTCATGACATCTGTTTACAGATTGTGATCTTGCCTCTTAATCTGGGCTAAGCCCCTGGTGCCCAAAACAGTGCCTGATTCACAGTGAATGTGTGACAAGTGTCTGCTAAAGAGCTGCTCCTCTTTTGAAAAATGGAGGAGATACTATGCTACCCTTAGGGTTGATGCACATGACATATGCTAACATGGTAAATACTAGCTTTCTTTATACAAAGTATTGTAGTGGTAGTAGTAGGAGGACAAATTGCACGTTAGGAACTGGATAACTTCTGTTTTCACCAAATTATGAACTCCATAAGGGCAGGTTGCTTACTCTCCAGTGTTCGAGCTCAGTGGCCCTCAATCATGATGGTACCTTAGAATTTCCTGGGGAGCTTTAAAATAAACTCTGAAGCCAGAGATTGAAGCCAGACTATTGGAATCCAAATCTCTTGGGTATGGTGCATGGGCACTGATGTTTTTTGTAAGGTACAGTCAGGTTTGTGAACTGTTATTCTAGCTGAATGCAAAAAGAGAGCTAGGAGAGTAGTGGGTGATAGCTAGTATCCGTTATAATTCTTATCTCATCAATTGGGAACTCTTATAAGTTCTAGAACCATCCTGAAAAGAACAAAAATGTAGTTTATTTAGAGTACCTTGGAATTTTCTCTTAACACTGACTCTCCATGGAAAAGGGACACCAGAAGGTTCAAGGTGGTCTCTAACTTTTGTTTTTTACACCCTGACATTTTAACTCATCTCTCATATAGATGATAAAAAAAAACTGCTTCTTTTATCTGTACAAGGAAGGAAGGCTTTTGATACCCATCTTTTACAGAGTTTTATATACTTCTTGACTTTTATGCCAAACATTTCCAACAAAGATGGGAACATCTCATATGTTCTGGAGCCAGGAACAGCAACTCGTGTTGAGGGTATGACATTACCTCCATTTATATGCCGGGGAGATATCTGAACGTCTACTAGGGTCACAGAAGTCTGTAGACCATAATGATATGGATGGTTAATATCTGGAGAATCTTAAAGGATGAATGAGCATTTAACAAACAGATAAATATCCCATATTGGATGTTCAAAATAATTAGTACAATATTTAAGAAGGGTAAAAGAAATCTGCATGCAGCTGTGGTATTCGGATCATTCTGTCTTAAAATAATTATCGAAATTTGGGGAGTGAGGGGAAATGGAAAGGTGTTCTTTCTACTTCTTCTTGACCTTGTGATTTCCTTAGAATGTGACCAAGCTTGTCACAAGGGTCAGTTACTAATCGCAAGAACCGTTACTTAAGAATCTAATGCCTCTTTCATGAAAAATACTGCAGTTGCAATTTACCACTGCAAGAGTGTGTGGTGTCTTTTTACCTCAGGAACATGCTATTTTTAAAGGATTATCATTGAGTGAAAGCAGAACAAAACAAAATTGTCATACAACTTTTAAACATCAGAAAATTCACTCCAGTACACCCCTGGATTTATAGATCCCATTTGATGAATGGTGGCTGGCTTTATTACGTTTCCCATTAGGCTTCTATACTGTGTATAGATAGTAAAAGAATGCCTGCCCCTGCCTTTCCAGCATTTATGTTCAACAATTCTAGTGAGTAGCTGTAGTACAGCTGTTCTGTATTGATGGCCCAAGTCAAAGCCAGATTCAAGTGCCTTTGAAAATAAGATCAAATTAACCTTTTGTTAGTGTAAAAGAACTCCACTCGTTTAATTACCTAAAGGCCAAATCACTTTAGCATGAGTGTGGTCGGACGGGCTGCTTCCAGGGAAAGCCAATGTTTTCTGTGCACTACCCCATACTTCCAAGAAAAAGAAAACAAAAAAAAGTAGCAAAAATTTCTCGTTTGAGGCACATGCCAGTATATCTTCCTATAACGTACACCTACAACAACCTAACTGAATGAATTGTTACACACGATTATTTGTGGTTATCCACTAAAATGTAGGTCTGAATCTCCCAACTACAATGGTCTAAATACTGTCTGACGCAGAGGTGCTGCTTTGGGCAGTAACCTACCAGCTGGTTTAGCTACTTGGTAAAGGGCTAGGAAGGCAGTTCTGCACTAAGTATCAAGATTTTTAAAAATCTTCAGACCTTTGGAGTCAGGATTCAATTTGTAAGAGAATTTCCTAGGGAAACAGTATACACTAGTATTTATATGGAAAATGTGCCTTGTACTGCTCGTCATTAATCAAAAGAGAACAAATGAAAAGTAACCAAGTGTTTTTTAACATTAGGTATAATGAAGTAAATTAGGATGCCCAAATAATGAAATATTGTATGATTATCATATTTTGGTATAATGTTAAATAACAAAAGTATGAAATGGAATATATGGCATATACCCTCATTATGAAAGAATGCATACAAATATTAATAGTGGTTGGTTTGGGTAATAGAATTTTAGGGCGATTTTCTTCCTATTACTTTTTTTGTTATATAAATGTCCAAGCTTTCTATATCTTTTCTTCCATGATGTAAATGGTCCTCTTTTTTTCCTAAAACAGCAACAAGGAAGAAAACACTTGCTGATAATATATAATTCAAACATAAGCATCTGAGGAGAAAAGTAAAATTCATTTCCCTACACCCTGAGAAACCACCCTCTTTTTTTTCCGTGTAGGCATGTGCTATATACTCTTTTTTTTTATAAGGTATTTATAATTCTGGGTTATGCTGGGCAACTTTTTTTTGAGTGTTTTTTTTTTTAGTTTCTTTTCTTTTTCCCCTTTTTTTCACTTCTTCCTGTAGCTGGACCTCCTTCCCATGTAACTACCACACGTACACAGTTACAAATATATACTTCAAGATTATGTGGGTAGAAGTTTGTATATACCTATGTTTGTATTATGTACATACATAGGTATATATGTGTGTAGCATGTAATATCTATGTCCATATAACCTATGTAAGTATATATTATATTTACAAATGTATGAATATCAATATGAAATTCCAGTATTCAACTGCTTTTGACTTAGAGAAATGTCAGCTTCATATGATATATTCTTCAAGTTAATAGATTCATTAATTTTAAAATGATATTCTATGGTGTGGACAAACCACAGTTTCCTCAATCTTTGCCTTATTGATAGTGTTCACTTTGTTTTCAGTAAAAGCAATGGTCCAGTGATCATCATTGCACATATATTGTGAATACTCAGTGCTCATTATACCTAAGTGATATATTTTCTGTGTGATAGAGATGTTTACCAGAGCTATTTACATATATTATTAACAAAGACATTTTAAATAATTTGTTCTGCTACTTATAAAACTTTTAATTTTGTCCTTTTTTTTGGCTAAAATGTAAAAAAAAAAAAATCCTACTAAATAATGATAGTGGTCTTGTCTGACTTTTTTTTATTTTCGAACAAATCTCTTTATCCTTTGCATTTGCTGCTGTTTTTTAGTAGACAGATTTTAGTACAGCTAGCTTGTTTTCTAATTCTATTTTGTTTAGAGTTTTTATTTGGGATAGTTACCAAATTTCATCAAGTGTCTTTTAAGCATTTATTGTTTTAGAATATTCTTACAGAACAGCATTTGTAATGCATAAATGTGGTGGGAGGCATATATGGTGAACATTTGCAAATAAACCATCCAACTTAAAATGAAAAGAACAACAGTACCCATAATTTGAAGTTATCTTATTTTTGCTCATTGCTCACTGTTCTGTCGTTTTGTCCCTTATCGTTGGGTGCAAAGTCTTTCCCGAATTGCATATTTATTATTCCCTTGCATTTAAAAGTATATAATTTCAAGACAAATGCACGGACAAATAAATATAGGTTTTTTACTTGTTTTTGAACTTTAAAAAAATGGCATCATACTATATATTTTGAAAACTAGGCACATATCCTGCCACCTAGGAATCCGATTCTTTGGTTTAGCCTAAAGAGGCACTTACCAGAATGTGTACTGGAGACATGTAAGACCTATCTCCTCAGTATTATTTATAATGACAATAATCTGGAAGCAGTCTAAATATTCATTAATGGAAGAATAGATGAATAAAGTATGGTATAGTCACACCATGTAATATTAGAAATTAATATTAATTAATGCTAATGTAATTATTAGAAATAAACAATGTTATAAACATACTTTTCATTGGAAAAAAGCAAGTCATAAAAGTCTGCGTCTGTTGATTTCTCTCCCATAATGTACTGAGGTTGAGGACTGTGTTGATTATTTTCTTTATTAGGGATGTAGACTCATCTCTTTTATTCTTTGAGTCCACCTTATTCATAGTGTATTAATTCTCTTCTTTTTAAAAACTTTTAAAAAACATCTTTATTGAGATATAATTCAAATACCATGAAATTCCGCATATAATGTTTATAAGTCAGTGGGTTTTTCGTATGGTCACAGAGTTGTGCAACCATTGCCCATTTCTAATTTTAGAATATCTTTATCACCCCGAAAGAAACCACAAATCCGTTAAGCAGTCACTTCCATAACCCCTTCACCTTAGCTTCTGGCAAACACTACTTTCTGGCTCTCTGAATTTGCCTAGTCTGGTATTTCATTTTAATAGAATCCTACAATATGGAGGCTCTTATGTCTGGCTTCTGTCAGTAAACAAAATGTTTTTTGAGGCTGATATCCATGTTTTAGTATGTATCAGCACCTCATTCCTTTCCATGGCCAATTAATACTCCATTGTGTGTATGTGTGTGCATGTGACATTTGTTTTTCAGTTCATCAGTCAATTGATTTGGGGTTGCTTCCATACATTTATTATGAAAAGCCACTATAAATATTTCTGTCCAAGTCTTCGTTTAAATATATATTTTTAATTCTCTTGTGTTTATACCTATGAGTAGAACTGATGGGTCAGATGATAATTCTACGTGTAACCATTTGAGTAACTACCAAACTGCTTTACACAGATGGCAGTACCATATTACATTCCTCCCAGCACTGTGTAAGTGTTTCAGATTCTCCGCATCCTTTACCAACACTTGTTATCTGACTTTTTGATTATAGCTGTCCTAGTGGGTATGAAGTGGTATCACATCGTGGTTTGGGTTTGCATTTCCCAGATGGCTCACAATGTTGAGCATCTTTCCCGGTGCTTTTTGGGTATTTGCACATGTTCTTTGGAGAAATGTCTATTCAGATCCTCCATGTTTCTGCATGTAATTTTAATATATTAAGAATTTTCATCTAAGAATTTAGAATTTTCATTCTTACATGAGCTACTCTATGGTTTTGTTATTTATATTTGGTGATGCTACTTTATAAGCTACATTTGAGAGCTGTCATTTCTTACTCTTAATATGGAAACGTATGTATTAAGATTAATTGCTTTTCAAAATGTTAGTAAACTTGTCTATATAATCATGTGATCTTCAAGCCTTTGAAAAAGATGGATTTTTTTCACTTTTCCAATCTCTTCTAAGACGGGTTCTTCTCAATACTTCTTTTATGGGCAATTATAGTAATTAATACTTTTGAAAAAGTATCCATTCCTCAGGGATTTAGAAGTCAGTTACCAATAGTTTCTCCTGTAATTATTTTAATCTTTTAATAGATATGATTATGTCCCTTTTTCCATTCCTAGTTGTATTGATGTATGCTGTCTCTTTGTATTCATAATTAGGCTTCTGGGAGTTTCTTTTTATAGATCTAGTTTTTGATTTATTTGTTCTTATTTCAATTTCACAAATTTTAGCTGTTAAGCTGATTCTGTTTTCTTAGCTCACTTAAGATTTTTTTTTATTTGTTAAAAAAATGACCAGAATTTTTTATTTAAATGTAGACCTTTTTCTGTACTCATATCCCACAATTTTTAAAGGTTTCAACTTTCTGTTTTCTGGGTAGCTCACAATTGCAGGTTTGAGTTTTCATTTGGTGCAAAGCTTGTTGAGGAAAGTCTTTTGAAGTTTCAGGTAGTTAATTAGTATTAAATTGTTTTAAAATCCATTATTTCTTATTTAATTTATTGTATTAGAAAATATGAACTTATAAAATGTTTTAAAAATATTTTAAAATTTAATTCAATGCCAAAGAGACCTAATCAACATTATATCTCTCACACATAAAATATCTTTTATTTATAAGCTATTAAGTAGATGCAAAATATATAGTATATACACATATAAACTGAATTTTTTTATAATCAGTATTTTTCTCATATATATTAGATCTGTCTGGTTATTAAGGGAGTATTGTAACATTTTCAACAATAAACTTATGTTAAATTCACTTGTGTTCATACTTGAATTTCCTCTTTACAATTAGTTGCTTTGTTTTATGCTGTACCCAGGTGTGTACCTGTAATAAATATATTCTTATCAGGATTTGTCTTAATTTTTTTATTGTATTGTATCTTAGGTTTTATTCTTAAATTACAATTTATCTGATATTAATGTTACCACTACAACTTTGTTTGCATTGCCTGGTAAATTTTGGCCTGTTATTTTAAATCTTTCTTATTTCACATTTTAATGAAACAATACAACTTCACACACACACACACACACACACACAACACAGAGAAAAGTACAACAGATGCCCATATACTAGGATTCTTGTAGTAAATATTTAATATTAATATTAAACTATATTTGCACCAATTTCTTTTTACTAAGAATTACAATATTGAAAATTTCATTAAAATTGAAGTTCTCTTTGTTTTCCTTTTTTTTTTGTTAAATATTTATTTAATTATTTGAGAGAGACAGAGAGTGAGAAGGAGGAGGGGCAGAGAGAGAGAGGGAGAGAGAATCGCAAGCTGATTGTGGAGCCTGATGCAGACCTCAGTCTCATCACCCTGAGATCATGACCTGAGCCAAAACCAAGAGCCTGACGTTCCCCCAAATAAGCAACCCAGGTGCCCCTGTATTCCTTCTTAATCCCATTCCCTCTGCCGTTTTCTCCCTAGAGATTAATACCAATCTAAAACTGATATGCGTTCTTCTTGCTTATATTTTTATTATTTTAGTACACATACGTATGTATATTATCATAAAAGTATATAGATAGTTGTGTTTGTATTTAATCTAGAAGGAATCATGTATGCTTATCTACATTTTTTTAAAGTTTTATTTAAATTCCAGTTAACATACAGTGTAATATTAGTCTCAGGTATACAATATAGAGTGATTCCACTATTCTGTACATCATGTGGTATTCATCATGACAAGCGCACTTCTTTTGTTTTTATTTATTTTTATTTTTATTTAGAGAGAGAAAGCACCCATGAGCGGTGGGGGAAGGGCAGAGGGAGAGGGAGAAAGAGAATTTTAAGCAGCCTTCAGACTCAGCATGGAACCCGATGCAGGGCTCGATCCCACCACCCAAGTCAAAAATCAAGAGTGGGACACTTACCTGACTGAGCTATCCAGGTGCCCCATGAGAAGTTCATTTCTTAATCCCCATCACCTATTTCAGGCATTCCCCCCCCACACACACACACCTCCCTTCCAAGAGCCATCAGTTTGTTTTCTGTAGTTAAGGTTCTATTTCTTGGTTTGCCTCTCTCTCTTTTTTTTTTCTGTCTTTGCTCATTTGTTTTGTTTCTTAAATTCCACATATGAGTGAAATTGTCTTGTATTTGTCTTTCTCTGACTGACTTATTTCACTTAGCATAATACTCTCTGGCTCCATCCATGCCTTTGCAAATGACAAGATTTCCTTCTTTTTTATGGCTGAGTAATATTCCAAAATATTTATGTATATTATATATATACTACCTCTTCTTTATCCATTCATCAGTCAGTGGATACTTGGGCTTTTTCCATAATTGGGCTATTGTAGGTAATACTGCTATAAACATTGGGATGTATGTATCCCTTTGAGTTAATATTCTTGTATCCTTTGAGTAAATACCCAGTACTGCAATTGCTGGGTTGTAGGGTAGTGCTGTTTTTAACTTTTTGAGAAACCTCCATACTGTTCTCCAGAGTAACTGCATCAATTTGCTTTCCCACCAACATTACAAGAGGATTCCCCTTTCTACACATCTTTGCCAACATCTGTTGTTTCTTGTGTTGTTGATTTTTGCCATTCTACAGGTGTGAGGTTTTATCTCATCATAGTTTTGATTTGTATTTCCCTGATGATGAGTGATGTTGGGCATCTTTTCATGGGTCTGTTGGCCATCTGTATGTCTTCTTTGGAAGAATGTCTATTCACATCTTCTGCCTGTTTTTAATTGGATTATTTGCTTTTTGGACGTTGAGTTTGACAAGTTCTTTATATATTTTGCATACTAACCCTTGATCACATACGTCTTTTGCAAATATCATCTCCCATTCCAAAGTTTGCCTTTTACTCTTGTTGATTGTTTCCTTTGCTGTGCAGAAGCTTTTTATCTTGATGAAGTCCCAGTAGTTCATCTTTGCTTTAGTTTCCTTTGCCTAAGGAGGCATATCTAGAAAGAAGTTGCTACAGCTGATGTCAAACAGGTCATTGCCTGTGTTCTCCTCTAGGATTTTGATAGTTTCAGGTTGCATGCTGTGGTCTTTCATCCATTTTGAATTTACTTTTGTGTATGGATTAAGAAAGTGTTCCACTTTCATTCTTTTACACATTGCTGCCCAGTTTTCCCAGCACCATTTGTTGAAAAGCCCATCTTATTTCCATTGGATATTCTTTCCTGCTTTGTCAAAGTTTAACTGACCATATACTTGTGCATCCATTTCTGGGTTTTCTCTTCTGTTCCATTGATCTGTGTGTCTGTTTTTGTGCCATCTTCAATTTCTTTCATCAGTGTTTTATAGTTTTCAGAGTACCGATTTTTACTTCTTTGGTTAGGTTTAATTCCTAGGCATGCAGTACACTTGTGAATGGGATCAATCCCTCGATTCCTCTGTTGCATCATTATTGATGTATCGAAATGCAAGAGATTTCTGTATGTTGATTTTGTATCCTGTGACTTTACTGAATTCATGTATTGGTTCTAGTAATTTTTTTGGTGGAGTCTTTTGGGTTTTCTACATAGAGTATCATGTCATCTGCAAATAGTGATAGTTTGATTTTTTCTCTGCTGATTTGGATGCCTTTTATTTCTTTTTGTTGTCTGATTGCTGAGGCTCGGACTTCCAGTACTGTGTTAAATAACAGTGGTGAGAGTGAACATCCCTGTCTTGTTCCTGACTGTAGAGGAGCTATGTTTTTCTCCATTGAGGATGATATTAGCTATGGGTTGTTTTTTTTTTTTTTTTAATATATGCCCTTTAGTATGATGAGGTATGTTCCCTCTATCCCTTCTTTCTTGAGGGCTTTTATCAAGAATGTTATTGTAGGGGCGCCTGGGTGGCACAGCGGTTGAGCGTCTGCCTTCGGGTCAGGGCGTGATCCCGGCGTTATGGGATCGAGCCCCACATCAGGCTCTTCTGCTATGAGCCTGCTTCTTCCTCTCCCACTCCCCCTGCTTGTGTTCCCTCTCTCGCTGGCTGTCTCTATCTCTGTCGAATAAATAAATAAAATCTTTAAAAAAAAAAAAAAAAGAATGTTATTGTACTTTGTCAAATGCTTTTTCTGTCTGTTGAGAGGATTGTATGGTTCTTATCCTTTATTTTATTAATGTGTATTATGTTTATTGATTTGTGAATATTGAACAACCCTTGCAACCCAGGAATAAATTCCACTTGATGGTCATGATTTTTTTAATGTATTTTTGGATTCAATTTGCTTTCTTTTATTGAGAGTTTCTGCATCTATGTTCATTGGGGATATTGGCCTGTAGTTCTCTTTTTTAGTGGTGTCTTTATCTGGTTTTGGTATCAGGGTAATGCTGGCCTTATAGAATGAATGTGGAAGCTTTCCTTCCTTTTCTATTTTTGGAACAGTTTAAGAAGAGTAGATATAACTCCTCTCTAAATGTGAGCCATCTGGCCCTGGACTTTTGTTTCTTGGAATTTTTTTTTTATTACTGATTCCATTTCTTTTCTGGTTATCAGTCGGTGCAAGTTTATTATTTCTTCCTGCTTCAGATTTGGTAATTTATATGTTTCTAGGAATTTATCGATTTCTTCCAGGTTGTCCAATTTGTTGGTGTACAGTTTTTCATAATATTCTCTTATAATTGTTCGCATTTCTGTGATTTTATTAATTTGGGCCCTTTCTATTTTGGTAAGTCTGGCTAGAGATTTATCAGTTTTGTTAATTTTTTCAAAGAACCAGCTCCTGGTTTCATTGATCTATTGTTTTTTAGTTTCTATATTATTTCTTTCTGCTCTGATCTTTGTTATTTCCTTCCTTCTACTGTCTTAAGGCTTCATTTGTTTTTCTAGCAACTCTGGTGTAAGATTAGGTTATTTGAGATTTTTCTTCCTTCTTGAGGTAGGCTATTTCTAAAAACTTCCCTCTTAGGACCACTTTTGCCATCCCAAAGGTTTTGGACTATTGTGTTTTCACTTTCATTTGTTTCCATGTATCTTTTCATTTCTTCTTTAATTTCCTGCTTGACCCATTTATTGTTTAGTCACATGTTGTTTAACCTTCATGTGTTTGTAGTCTTTCTTGGGGTTGACTTCAAGTTTCATAGTGTTGTGGTCAGAACAGGTGCATGGTATGATTTCAGTCTTTTTGTATTTGTTGAGGCATGTTTTGTGACTTAGTATGTGATCTCTTCTGGATAATGTTTTATGTACACTTGAAAAGAATATGTATTTTGCTGTTTTAGGATAGAATGTTCTGAGTATGTCTAATAAGTCTGTGTGGTCCAGTGTGTCCTTCAAAGCCATTGTTTCCTTGTTGATTTTCTGCTTAGATGATCTGTCCATTAATGTAAGTGGGTTATTAAAGTCTCCTACTATTACTGTGTTATTATCAATTAGTTCCTTTATGTTCTCATTGTTTTACATATGTGTGTGCTCCCATGTTGGGTGCGTAAGTATTTACAATTGTTATATCTTCTTGTTGAATTGTCCCCTTTATGATTATATAATGCCCTTTGTCTCTTATTGCAGTCTTTGTGTTTTAAGGTCTAGTTTGTCTGATATAAGTATTGCTATTCCAGCTTTCTTTTGACATTCTTATGTGTGATAAATGTTTCTGCACCCCCTCACTTTCAATCTGCAGGTGTCTTTAGGTCTCAAATGAGTTTCTTGTAGGCAGCATCTAGATGGGTCTTGTTTTTTTCCTGTTTGTTTGTTTTTGGGTTTTGGGGGGGGTGTTGGTTTTTTGCCCATTCTGACATCCTATGCCTTTTGGTTGGAGTATTTAGTCCATTTATATTCAAAGCAGTTATTGATAGATATGTATTTACTGCCATTTTATTACTTGTTTTGTCATTGTTTCTGGAGTTTGTCTTCTTGCAGGACTGGTGTAGTGGTGATGAATTCCTTTAACTTTTGCTTGTCTGGGAAACTCTTTGTCTTTCCTTTTATTCTTTTTTTTCTTTTAAGATTTTATTTATTTATTTGACAGAGATAGAGACAGCCAGCGAGAGAGGGAACACAAGCAGGAACACAAGCAGGGGGAGTGGGAGAGGAAGAAGCAGGCTCACAGCAGAGGAGCTTGACATGGGGCTCGATCCCACAACACCGGGATCACGCCCTGAGCCGAAGGCAGACGCTTAACCACTGTGCCACCCAGGCGCCCCCTTTCCTTTTATTCTTAATGTTAGTCTTGCTGGATAGAGTATTCTTGACTGCAGATTTTTCCAATTCAGAACTTTGAATATATTGTGCCACTCTCCTGGCTTGCCAGTTTTCTATTGAAAAATCTTCTGTTAGCATTATGGGTTTTCACTTGTAAGTTAAGGACTTTTTTTGTCTTGCTGCTGTTTAGATTTTTTTCTTTGTCACTATATTTTGCAAATTTAATTACAAGATGTTTTGGTGTTGGCCTGCTTTGTTGGGGTTCTTGTGCCTCTTGGATCTGGATGTTTGTTTTCTTCCCCAGACTAGGGAAGTTTTCGGCTATTATTTCTTGAAATAAATATTTTGCGCGTCTTTTTCTCTCCTTCTTTTGGGACTCCTATTGTACAAATGTTGTTACATTTGAAGGAATCACTGAGTTCCCTACATTTATTCTCATGTTGCAAATGTCTTCTTTCTCTCTCTTGTTCTGCTTCATTATTTTCCATTATTTTGCCTTCTAGGTCATTAATTTCTTCTTCTGCTTCTTCTCCCAGCCTGCTGTTCATTGCATCCAGCCTATTTCCAATCTCATGTATTGCATTCCTCATCTCTGATTGATACTTTTTTTAACTCTTTTATCTCTGTGGTCAGGGTCTCACTGATGTCTTCTATTCTTTTCTCAGCCCAGTGAGTACTTTTATGATTATTGCTTTAAATTCTTCATCAGGCATGTTACTTATATCTGTTTCACTTAGATCTCTGGCCGTGGTCTTATCTTGTTCTTTCATTTGGGAAAAATTCCTGTGTCTTGGCATTTTGTCTCTGTCTCTGCCTTCTTCTCTGTGTTAGAAAAGCCACTTAGGTCTCCTGCTCCTGAAAGTAATGGCTTTATGAAAAAGAGGTCATGTAGTGCCCAGGGCCTAGTGCTTCAGGGAGTATCTCCAGTGTGTGCTGCATGTACTCTACTCTTGTGTTTTGGCTGCTCTCTCCTTTAGGCCAGTTGTCTACAGAGGCTCTCCTTGCCTGCTCTTGGCAGTGTTTGGTCCCTGGCCTGCATGTGGTGAGTTTTAACTAGGTGTGCTCTGGTCTTCTTGTGAAATGAGACCTGATACCAACTCCACCAGAACTGAGTCCCCGCAGAACTCTCTGGTTGGGAAACGTGTTGTGGGCATGCATTTGTGCTGGCTTTCTGGGGGAGGGGCCAACCTCACTGGGACTGAGAGTAAGCTTGACTCAGAAGGCTTGCCAGCCTGAGTGCAGTGGGTAGGGCTTGATGTAAGCAAGTTAGGCAACCAGCTTAGGTGTTGTACTGCTTCCAGCAGGTGGCTTTATGTTTATGCTGAGGGACAGGGAAGGGAAATAGTGCCAGCCAGCTCCTTTGCTCCAAGAGAAGTGTTTCTGTGAAGGCTGCCTCTCAAGGACATGCTCCAAGAATAGTGAATAATGTCCTCCCTGTGTGCAGTAGGCATTCCTCAGATCACTGCTTCCATGCTAGCTGCCCCTGTGTTGTTTGTTTGCCTTCTCTCCAGGAGCAGCGTGGTGCCCTCTGGGCTTTATCCCAGCCCAGCCTGCTGACCTTTAAAACTAGAGGGTTTATGCCTCACTGGTTGCCAAAACTCATGAAATTTAGCCCCTCTCATTTTCCAATCCCATGTCTTTGGGGAATCATTCTTATGTTTTCCCAGTGTGCTCCTTTGTCTTTTGCCATTCTCCATGACTATGGTTCCCTCCCCTTCACAGTACCCTTGATCCATTTCTCCTTTAAACCATGTCTCAGAACTTCCTACCTTTTTAATTTGGCCTCGTCTCTCCCTTTAGTTGCAGAGTTTGTTCTGTCGGTCTTCAGGTTGATTTCTAGAGTATTTAGGATGATTTTGTAGTTATCTAGTTGTGTTTGTGGGACAAAACAAGTCTAGGGTGCTCCTACTCCCCCACCATCTTGGGCTTTTTCTATATACAATTTTCATTCACTGTTTTTATAGAATATATACATATAGACACATGTATTTCTAATAATATGTTTTAATTGCTGTGTAATATTCCATTTCAAGTAGATACTATTTAGTTTCCATTTTTCTAGTGGTCAACATTTAGGTTGTTTCCATTGTTAATATTACAAAGAGTGTCATAATTAATATCCTTGTGGAAGTCCCCTTGTAAGCTTTTGCAGGAATTTCTTTAGGGTACATATCTAGAGCTGGAATTATTGAATTGTAGGATAGTGCCATCATCAATTTTATTATATGTTGACACATTACTCTCCAAAGGGTTTTACCAATTCATACCAATGTATGAGAGTTGATCTTATACACATTTCACTAATATTTAGTATGAACGGATTTTACATTTTTCTAACCTAACGTATACATTGGTTTCTTATTGTGTTTATTTGCATTTCCTTGAATGATACAGAAATTAAGCATCTTTTCATCAATTTATTGGCCATTCTATTTATTTCCAGTCCATATTTCTATTGTGTCATTAATATTTTTCCTGTAGATTTATAAGATTTTTAATTGCACAGTGGATACTAATTCTTACTTTTTTATCATCCTTGCAAATTTCTTAGCCCATGAAACATCTTGTTATATTGTTAATGCTGTTTTGTTATTTTCTTTTAATGAAGTTTTCTGTTTACATCATATTTCAGAATTCCTTTCATACATGGTTCATGAAGGCATTATTTTACCTTTTTTCCTGAGTGTTAAATAATTTTGCATTTGTTGTTGAGGTCTTTAATAGATTAGAGTTTATTTTTATGTTTTGTGTGGAAGTAGAGATCTATGTATTGTTGCTGCTCTATAAAAAGAGCCAATTATCCCATGTATTTGACTGGTGCACCTATACTCTGATACCATTTCATTGTAATCACATTCATACATATTACTAAGTCTCTTTCCAGGTTTTCCATATTCATTGGTCTTTTTTGCTTCATTGATCTATTTGCTCTTCATACAACAGTAACACTATAATTTTGAAAAACTATAGGTTATCTGGTAGCATGCATTTCCCACCTTCTTTTAATTTGAAGTATCTTCTTAGTTTTTTCTAAGAATCCAAGTCCAGTTATTGGGATGGCTAGCTGTCTCTGCTCCCATTGCTGCAGATATTGTGAGTTATGGCAGATTGTAAGTTAACTATTGAAGCACTAGGAGGAGTATTCTTTGTGTTGGTCAACTCTACTTCTCTTAGCCGTGGCATGAGAGGATTCAGTCCTCCAACTCAGCTTCTCATGATTCTCAAGGACAGGGAGTGGCAGGTGCTTCAGGGTTATTGGTGTAAGTGTAATAAAGTCCTCTTCCTATGGGTCCAAGGATCTTTGACTACTATAGGAATCATTGTGTTTTCATCCTTGTCCCAGGGCTATCCTGCACCAGCCTAATTACATTTCAAAACCAGGATGGGAAAGCGTATTTCCACAATTTAATCTGGGACTTTAGATCCTGGCATAGCTTGCTGACATCTACAAGGACCTGACTAGTTGCCATAACCAACCCTGCATTCCTCAAGAGAAGAAGACATGGTTGGATTGGAGTTGACAGGAGGGCAAAGAGATATGTCTAGGCCTTTATCTTTCTAGAATCTTTTCTTCCAAATTTTATGTAATGATAATTTGCTACTTTGATCTGAAAAAAAGTTAATCAGTGAAGGATTATCTTCTTTTTTGTGGCATCCATCTCCCCAAATAATTAGCCTGAGTAACTATGACTACTTAATAAGAATATAGTACTTCCAAAACCTTATCGAATTTGGGGTTTCACCTCTCATAAGAATTCTTACTTAAACTACTTTAAAGTATACTGTTCGACCCAAAAATACTTCCAGTAATGATAAATTTTATACATAGCCTTAGATAATTTCTCAATTCTCACCAAGTACTAAAGCAGTGTATGGCATCTAATTATTAGGTCCCTTTAACTTGTTTTGTTTACTCTTCATGCAAGGTTTATCGTAGGAACCCCATGATTTTTTTTTTTAAGATTTTATTTATTTATTTGACAGAGAGAGAAAAAGATAGTGAGAGAGGGAACACAAACAGGGGGAGTGGGAGAGGGAGAAGCAGGCTTCCCATGGAGCCAGGAGCCTTATGCGGGGCTCAATGCCACGACCCTAGGATCATGACCTGAGCCGAAGGCAGACGCTTAACGCCTGAGCCACCCAGGCGCCCCCATGAACCCCACCTTTTTGATTTGCCCTTTATGGCTTTAGTATTTTATTTTACCCACAATATTTATAATCAGAACTGCAGTTTCCAGCAATTTGCCTTATCATTGAAATGTATATACGTTTGGGTGGAAGTTATTTCAATCTTCTTTTTTATTTCTAGTACCCAGAACCACTGCTCTAGTCCTACTGTGGGGTCTGTCCATGTTTACCTCTGTTATCATTTATCCTTATTAACAATGATATAATACTAATCCTCTTATGGTATTGTTGGAAGGTTTTTATAAGTTGTTTACGAGGTGTTTTCAGACATCTCATTTGAACTTAATTCTTACTCTATAAAGAAAGCATTTATTTTCTGCATTAGAGGAGAGAAACTGAGATCCAACATCATATTTACAATTCTTAAATATAACATAGGATTCAAACTCATATTTTCTGACTTTTATTTCAGTATTTTTTTCTCCCCTGTGCCAAATTCTAGTGTACAAAATGTTAAAATATTTTACCTTTTATAGACGGTTAGTTTTTGTCAGTAATTGTTCTGATGGTGGTAGAGGATGTGTTTTATACTGTTTACCATCTATGAATATTGTCATGGAATAATATTTTAAAGTCCCTGAAACTAAATATGACTCTGCCAGTATGCCTAATGTTTAGGTCTTCGAATGTATGTCTGTGTGTGTATGGAGGGGTGTTTTAGTGAGTTCGTTTTAATAACAATGATATCTCAAAACTTTTCTATGGTTAGAAATTTTTTGTCTCTATGGGTTTGGTAATTTAATGATGACTTGTTCGATTTCCCTATCATTTTCATTCTTCTTCTTCCTTCTTCTTCCTCTCCTTCTTCCTCTTCCTCTTCCCTCTTCTTCTTTCTTCTTTTTTTTTTTTAAATGGAGCCGGGCATGGAGTCAAATGCAGGGCTTGAACTCACAACCTTGAGATCAAGACCTGAGCTGAGACCAAGAGTCTGATGCTTAACTGACTGAGCCACCCAGCATACAGCTGCAGTGATTGTCTCACATGTGACCAGTAATTAGGTAAAGGTTGACTCACATTCGTTGGATACTGTGTATAGAACCTCACATTAGCAAGTTACATAGAAGGGCTTGCTTTTTCTTGGTATTTATTAATATGGACAACATTGTGACAGCTATTTAATTTCATCTGCATATCTCATCTGATTATGCTGTGAGGCAAAAGAGCAGGAAACCCCATTATCTGAGTCCTTAACAATGACCTGGACAATATAGTTTGCGCATGATTGGGATTTAAATTGATTTATCCCATCTGCTATAATTACTATAAATCTGTCATGGAAGACAAAAAAGAGTTACAGCTTATTACTTTTCAGCCAATGATGTTTTGAAGTAGGTCAGGATCTCCACTTTGTGGCCTTAACTCACCATTCACCTAGGTAATGATCTGTTTGTGATGGGGTACATGGAGTAAGTGCAGTCAGACATAAATAGTGTCTAGGAGCCAATATATTTACATGTTATAGCTCCTCTTACTGCACCTCTCCTTTTGCCAATATTTTGTACTTTTCTTCCAAGTCCCAAAAGTTTAATCTTTTCCAACATCAGCCCTGGATAAAGCTCATTAACACTCTTGCCCTCCTGTCTTTGGGAAACAGTAACCATAGCTTTGAAATCTTCTCTTCTTACATGCGTCGCCTGCCAACTCTCCCAGGAACAGAACTTGCTGAGGTCTTGGAAGGCAGATGCTGGTGGCCTCTGATTTACATTGACTGATTTCCTACAGGTGCCACTCCATTGATTTATTATTAATAATATTATCAATTATGGAAGTAGGAGGTGGTATGTTCAAAAGTCACAAAGAATGGAGAGGTGAATAAGAATTATCAGTATAGTAGAGGAGGATGCTACTATGGATAAGTAACTAGTCTTGACTGAAGGACTTCTATGAATTACCTGGCACTGAGTTAGATGGGAAAACTGAGGAATAAAGAGGACACATAACAAGGAAGTGGCGGGGTCCTAGTAAGATCTTCTGTCTTTAAAACCCATATCTTTCCATTGCAAAATACTGCAGAGCAGTGCCTGGGTGGCTCACTCGGTTGAGTGGCCAACTCTCCAACTCTTGATTTTGTCTCAGGACATGATCTTGGGGTTCTAGGATCGAGCCCTGCATCAGTCTCCATGGTCAGCCAGGAGTCTGCCTGAGGATTCTCTCCCTCTCCCTCTGCCCCTCCCCCTGCTCTCACTGTCTCCCTCTCTCTCTCAAATAAATAAGTCTTTAAAAAAGACTATTTTTTTTTAAAGAAATACTGCAGGAAACATGAGTTTGCTTTAAAAACTGGTTACTGCATTTATTCTCACCCTGATTATTGGGACTTTCTCCACCAGGCTCAGGCAACTCTATTATCATCAACATTTACCACATGGCCCTAGTTAAGTTAAGCACTTCTGGTGTTTCTGGAGCCTGAGTCATCAGAATCTTTTTCAATTTTGTTTTGAAGGAAGTTCTGCCAGAAATATATCTATTGCCTTTTAGTACCTTGTTCTTCGTGGTCTTCCTGCCCCTCAGACACTTGAAGTTTAGGATCCTTTGGGAAGGAGATATATCACAGTGACCCTTTCTGGCAATACACCCACAGTATGACTATGCAAGGAAGTAACAAAACTGGTATAGCAAATGCTCATGGTTTTCCTCCTTGAGCAGATTGTTGGAAATCTGGCTGCTATTTATGTTCATAGAGTAATTCCTTTTCTGTTCTTTGTTCCCAAAGAAAGAACACACAGAGCATATCTTGAATGATAAATAGGAAATTGAAAGAAACAGGAATGAGTATGAGGAGAGACTCAGGTTTCTGCCATCTTCTCAGAGTGCATTAAGATTCCTCTATCAACCACGTATCAGTCAAGATATGGGATTTAAGACATGTGCATATACCAGTGTTCTAATCAAACAAAGAAGTGTGTTTTTCAGTAAAAGAAATAATCAGTAATTCTGGATATGTCTTGTTTTATCAATATTTTTGCTGTGTGTCTTGGGCAAGTTCTCATATCTGTATGAGCCTCAATTTCCTCATTTGTGAGAATCCTCCTTTGGGTTATTTTAAGGTACAGTGATTAACATGTGTCATTACAGAGCATGATACTTGATGTAGTCTCCTTCCTTCATCATAAGCATATGTAAACTCGAGACACCGAATCTGATGATCTTGAAGTTTCCTTGAAGTTCTAATATTCCTGCTAAACTCTAGACCTGTGCTGTCCAAAATGGGAGCTACTAGCCTACCATTCAAAATATGGCTGGTGCGACTGAGCAACTCAATTTTTCATTTTAATTAATTTGTTTAAAGTTCTAAAACCTATGCAGTCTTAAATATTTTCCCTTTAGCACAACTTTATTGTGCTTAGACTACATTTCACTGTATTACATCACGTTGAGATGATTGTCATTGTTACAATATGACTGTTGGCTTATGATGTTTCTAGTGACTCATCAATAAATGTCTCACATTGATTTCATGTTGAAATGATAATATTTTAGATATATTGAGTGAAATAAAATACATTATTGTAATTAATGTAACTCCTTTTAACTTTTTAAATGAGGTTTCTAGAAAATGGGAAATTCCACATCTAGCTCATATTATATTTCAGTTGGACGGCACTACTCTAGATAACACAGGAGGGTGCCTCGACATGAGGGTTGACATTTGCAGCCCAGAGGACAGCTCTATATATGTCTGGAGTGTTAAAGGAAAGGTCCCCATTTTTGCTTATTATAAGCCTGGGGTCAATCCCTTATTTGGTCCAGTTCCTTTCTGAAGGGCTCTCAGGTAATAGATAACATTTACATTACTTCTCCACTTGAGTAATTGAGTGTAAATCCAGTCATGTAAAAGCTATTCTCAGTCAGTGAGATCCTGCGAATAATATCCAATTCAGACTGTGCCTCAGTTCCTCGGACTCTCCATATGCAAGGTACTTCACTTGGCCAATCAAGTTCTTAATTTTGGATTCTGTTTCATAGGTATGATGCTTGGCTCTTTTTTTCTGTTTTTTGACATCCAGTAATTAATCCTTGAACCCACTTCACCTCCATATTTTCCCTTAATTCCAACTTTGGTTTTGTAATGAACACTGTGACATTACCGGGAGACATGTCTTGTGTCCCTTGCCTGGTGCTGGATCCAGGAACTACTGAGCTGAATGTTCAGCAGGGATTTTTCTCTTGCCAAAGCCACACTGAATTAGTAAATAACTTGTGGCTTTTTCTTTCTCACTATGAGAATGCTGGCTCCGTGAGAGCTCTGTGACAGCTGGGACCTTGTTTGTCCTCCGGGGCTTAAAGCAGCTGACTGGCACGTGAGTGTCCAGTAGATATTTTGACAGGGTAATTGGACGCTAGGGTGGTTTTTCCTAAGTGCATATAACTTTTATCATGATAATACTCTCATAATAATAATTCACATTTGTCAAGGGTTTTGTGGTTGACACATGCATTCACATCCATTATCATATTTGATCTTCACATCAGCACCATACAGGGATTATTTCACGTTCTCGGATGCAGAGAAAGAAGCTCAGAGAGGTGAGTAAACAGTGGGGCAGGAGGTGGAACTTCATGTCTTTTGATCACAGACCTATTTGCTTTGCTCTACTTACACAGCTTCTACCATCTGACTCCAATGTTCGTGCATAATTGAATAAGCTTGCAGGGTGCTTTTGTAATGCTTGTCTTAATTAACTTGATGCTAATCACTATGTACCTGTATTAGGCTGTGGGAAACTTGGTTTTCAAAATTGCTGATTCTCTCTCTTCCTGTCTTTATCCGAGTCATATGCATTGGTCATTTTTCGGCTTTTCCTCTGGTTTCCAGAGAGGATATATACTACTGTAATTTTAATTTCAATGAGTTTTTAGTTATTTTAAACGTATTCACTCTCTAGCTTGAAGCAGAGATTCCAAAGTCATGTTCAGGTTCTCATTCTTGTCTCTCCCCAGCCTGCCACTAGATCCTATTGATTCCACTCCTACATCCCTCCTTTCAGCAGACTCTCTGGCTACCACCCCTGGTATCTCTTGCTCTGATGATTTCAGTATGGTGAGATTGAGAGTTAAGAATTTTTATACTAAAGAGTTTTCTAAAATTATCAATAAGTGTCTTGATACATGGGTCGATGTCACCTTATATGAGATCTACCTCTATTCTAAGGCCTCCTAAATGATTTCCCTGTTTCCAACCATTCTTCCTCCAATCTTTGCTAACCCATGTCTCCAGAGTGATCTTTTCACAATAGAAATGATTGCCATGCTCCTGCTGCAAAGCCTTTGGATGACTTTCCACTGCGTACATGATTAATGGTAACTAAACTCCAGTGGAACTTCAATTGTGGTCCTTTGTAGAGGAATCCCATCTTATCAACTCTCTCTCTCTCTTTCTCATTTTACTCTTCCTTAAGCCCTGTATACCACAATGTTTCCTGAACACTCTGCATTTTTTCCTGCATCCAGATTTTTTTTTACACACAGTATTTTCTGGGCCTCTCATGCTCTTTTCTGTCCATCAGGTAAAATTCTATTTGCCTTCAAGGTTCAGCTTCAATTTCTCACCCGTGCAATCTCTTTAATTCTCATCTCTCCCAACCAGTAGTTACCCTTCTAAAATAACTTGAATCATCCCCTCTATAACTTCTAGACTACTGATATAATTGTTTGTCTATTTCTCCTCCACCAGACTATGAAATCTCAAGTGTGGGGACCATGGCTTTTCTCTGTGTGTGTTCTGTGCCTTGTTCTTCGTTCTAGTAGCCTTTCAATAAATGAATGATTGACTAGAGATTGGAATCCTAAATTTTCTCCTGGGTGCCTACACCAAAATTCCAAAACCATCTGGTCAGTTCAGGGCCACCACCATGCCAGAGTCTCCTAATACAAATATCTTAATATGATAAGATAGGCTGAAAACTGATTTAAAAAAAAAAAATCATGCCAGGGGCGCCTGGGTGGCACAGCAGTTAAGCGTCTGCCTTCAGCTCAGGGCGTGATCCCGGTGTTCTGGGATCGAGCCCCACATCAGGCTCCAACACTAGGAGCCTGCTTCTTCCTCTCCCACTCCCCGTGCTTGTGTTCCCTCTCTCGCTGGCTGTCTCTATCTCTGTCAAATAAAATAAAATAAAATCTTAAAAAAAAAAAAAAACCATGCCAGTATATGTGTGAAAAATACATTTTTGCAAATTAGGTGTACTGTCTTAATGATTTTTTAGAAAGATCACTCAAAGTGGGTTGGATTATTATACTTTAAAGAATTGAGGAGCTAAGATGACAGAGTAGTAGGAGAACCCTAGGCTTGCTTCATCCCTTGAACACAGCTAGATAAATATTAAATCATTCTGAAGACCCAAGAAATCAATCTGAGGACTGACAGAACAAACTGCACAACTAGAGGGAGAGAAGAGTCCACATCATGAAAGGTAGGAGGTGTGGAGATGTGGTTTGGGGGGCAAATGGATTGCAAGTGCTGTGGAGGGAACCCTGGTTGTGGAGAGAGGAGAGAGAGAGAGAGAGAGGGAGAGAGGAGCACACGGGGAATTGCATAAGAAAAACACTTCCCCAAAGCCATTGACTGGGAAGACAAGAGGGCTTGATTTTCAAAAGTTTTTGCAACCAACTGTGCTCAAAGACTAGAGTTTTAGAGGTCCATGGCATGGCTGGTATAGAGTCCTGAGGGTCCTGCAGTGCTCCTGTAGAGAAAACAAGCAGGTAACCCTGGGACAAATGGTACAATCTGAGGATAGCTGAAGATGAACTGGAAGAGAGACAGTTCCCTCTTCTAGGGGCACATCTAAAAGAGGGGCATTGCCTCTCTGGGGACTAAAGAGCCAGTGGGTGACGTTTTCCTCCCCTGTCCCTCAGCATAGGTGCAGAAACACCTGCTGAGGGTGGCTTACCTGGATACTGGCCATTTAAAGGTGTGCTTTGCTCCAAACCCCATTCTCCTGTGCTCTGGTTTTTTCGTTTTGTTTTGTTTTAAAGATTTTATTCATTTATTTGACAGGGAGACAGCCAGCGAGAGAGGGAACACAAGCAAGGGGAGTGGGAGAGGAAGAAGCAGGCTTCCAGCCGAGCAGGGAGCCCAATGCAGAACTCGATCCCAGCACCCTGGGATCACGCCCTGAGCTAGAGGCAGACGCTTAACAACTGAGCCACCCAGGTGCCCCCTGTACTCTGGTTTTAACTGCCTTTCTGCATCAGACCTGCCTCAATCCCAGCATCACAAGACCCTCCCCCAGAAGACCAGCACAGGTGCCCACCACACCAGGTCCCTGAAGTTTGGAGTTTTAAACCTCAGCTGGTGTGGCTGGGATAGAGCCCAAAATGCACTGCACTGCTCCAGGCTGGCAAGCAGCCTGGACACAGTGTGAAAACAGCAATCTGAAAAACACCTAGGACACATGAGGGGAAATTATTTCCTCTTCTGGGAAGTCTTTCCTGACAGAAGCAAACACAGACTCCGTCTCTAGGGATGAGGGAGCTGGCTAGAGCCATTTCCCTCTCCTGCCCCTCAGCATAAACTAACTTCAGTAAACAGCATAATGCCAACACTGGCTGCCTAAACTGCTTTACACCAAGCCTCACCCCTTGCACTCTGCTGGTACTCTCACTTGCCTGAGAACCAGTGCAGTGAACCCCTACCCCAGGAGACCAGCACAAAACCTGGCATGCACCATCTACCGACCATAGAGTTCTGCAAAAGCTTAAGCTTTAGGGGAAATAGCATCGGGTCTCTTTTAACAAGCAGACCAGAGCACATCTAGTTAAAACTGGCCACACTCTGGCCAAGGTCCAAACACTCCCCACTGCAGGCACAGAGAAACTCTACAGAGGACTGACCTGAGGAACAGAGTAGCCATAACACAGTAGCAGAGTGCACACAACATACACCAGACACTTTCTGAAGCACCAGTCCCTGGACATTGTATGACCTCTTCTTCATAAAGCCATTACTCTCAGGAGCAGGAAACCTAATAGGCTTTCCTAACGCACACAAGAAAGCAGAGACCTAGACAAAATGTCAAGATGGAGGAATTCATCCCAAAAGAAAGAACAAGAAAAGGTCATGGCCAGGGGTCTAATTGAAACAGATACAAGTAATATACCTGATCCAGAACTTAAGGCAATAATCATAAGAATACTCACTGGGCCTGAGAAAAGCATAGAGAACATCAGGGATACTCTTGCTGCAGAGATGAAAGAGCTTAAAAACCAATGAGGTGGAAATGAAAAAGTAATAAATGAGATGTGAAACCAACTGAATGTAATGACCACAAGGGTAGAAGAAGCAGAGGAACAAATAAGGGATATAGAAGATAGAATTATGGAAAATAATGATGCTGAACAAAAGAGAGCAAGAAAAATCTTGGATCATGGCAGTAGACTTAGGGAACTCAGTGACTCCGTGAAATGTACTAACATTCATATCATAGGAGTCCCAGAAGAAGAAGAAGAGAGAAAAGGGGGCAGAAGGTTTATTTTAGGAAATTATAGGTGAAAACTTTGCTAACCTGGGGAACGAAACAGACTTCCAAATCCAGGAGGCACAGGAAATCCCTTCAAAAGCAACAAAAGCAGACCAACACCAAGACATAGTGTAGTTAAATAAGCAATATACAAAGAAAAAAAAAAAATCCTAAAAGCAGCAAGACAAAAGAAGTCTTTAACTTCCAAGGGAAGACAAATCAAGTTAGTGGCAGATCTCTCCACAGAAACTTAGCAGGCGAGGAGGCAGTAGCATTATATATTCAATGTGCTGAATGGGAAAAATCTGCAACGAAGAATACTCTATCCAGCAAGGCTATATTCAGAATAGGAGAGAGAGAGAGAGAGGTTCTCAGGCAAACAAAAACTAAAGGAGTTATTGACCGCTAAACCAGTTCTGCAAGAAATATTAAAGGAGACTCTTTGGGAAAGAAAAACCAAGAGTGGCAGTGACTGGAAAGGAACAGAGAAAATCTACAGAAACAATGACAAAGCAACTAATAAAGTGGCACTAAATTCATATCTATCAATAATTATCCTGAACGTAAATAGACTAAATGCTCCAATCAAAAGCCATAGGGTGTCAGAATGGACAAAAAAATAGGGACTCATTTGAGAGCTAAAGACCCCTATAGATTGATAGTAAGGTGGTAAAGATAGTAAGGAGAAACATTTACCATGCAAATAGACATCAAAGAAAGCCAAAGAAGCAATACTTATATCAGACAAACTATATTTTATTTTATTTTTTAGAGAGAAAGAGTGCAAACATGGGTGGAGGGGCAGAGGGAGAGAGAGAATCTTAATCAGGCTCAGTGCAGAGTGCAGAGCCTGATGCAGGGCTTGATCTCGTGACCCTGAGATCATGACCTGAGCCAAAATCAAGAGTTGGGCACTTAACTGACTGAGTCACCCAGGTGCACCTGTAAAGAACTTATAAAACTCAACACCCAAAAAACAAATAATCCAGTTTAAAGAATGGGCAGACATGAATACACATTTTTCCAAAGAAGACATACAGCTGGCTAATAGACACATGAAAAGATATCATCAGGGAAATACAAATCAAAACTACTATGGGATATCACCTCACACCTGTCAGAATCCTAAAATTAACAACACAGTAAGCCATACATGTTGGTGAGGATGCACAGAATGGGGAACCTTCTTACACTGTTGATGGGAATGCAAACCGGTACAGCCACTCTAGAAAACAGTATGGCAGTTCCTCAGAAAGTTAAAAATAGAGCTACCCTAAGATCCAGCAACTGTGCTACTAGTATTTACCCTAAGGATACAAAAACAGTGACTCAAAGGGATGTGTGCACCTTTATGTTTGTAGGAGCATTATCACAATAGCCAAATCATGGAAAGAGCCCAAATGTTCATCCACTGATGAATGGATGAAGATGTAGTATGTATATACAATGGAAAATTACTCCACCGTAAAGAATGAAATCTTAGCATTTACATGGACTTGGATGGAGCTAGAATGTATTATGCTAAGCAAAACAAGTCAGAGAAAGACAAATACCATATGATTTCACTCATATATGGAATCTAAGAAATAGATGAACAAAAGGGGAAAAAGAGGCAAACCAGAAAAGAGACTCTTAACTATAGAGAACAAACTGAGGGTTGCTGGAGGAGAGGTGGGCAGGGAGATGGGTTAAATGGGTGATGGGCATTAAGGAGAGCACTTGTGATAAGCACTGGATGTTGTATGTAAGCGATGAATCTCTCAAGTCACCTGAAACTAACTAACTGGATTTAAATCAAAACTTGGCAAAGAAAAAAAAAATACTTGTCAATTTGGCTGTCATTTTCTAATTTATGAATTTAATTTGACATTCTGAGAAAACTTAAAGCAGCCTGATAATGGCAATCCAGAACTGCAGAGGCATGGTTCAGCTGGTGTTCAGCATGGTATCACCCCTGATTGACCCAACAATTCACAGGCCCACCTTTGCCCAGAGTCATGGTGCTCAAACATAGTTGGGATGATGAGTTTGTGACTTTCTAGCCTAAAAGATCCTAAGGCGCTTAAGAAAATAATACCATAGAATGACTTTGTACTGTCAAAAGTTACCTTTTGAGACTTTTGAAGCAGGATCTGAAGTCAAATGGCCTGTGCTTTAATCCAACTTTGATGTGTTCTCACTGTATGATTTGGGACTTTAATTTCATCATCTGGAAAATCAGGCAAATACTTCTTGCAACTGATGGAGAAATTAAGGAAGGTAATATATTCAAAACATACAGGATAGTGAGCACTATTATCTCAAAACACTTACCAACCTGAGTCCATTAAATTCTAACCCTCGAGAAAGGTATTAGACTCACTCTAATGTTTCCTACTGTGTAATCCTGTTTGTCAGTGCTTAGTATGGAGGAGTAGTTAATAAGTATTTGTTGAATAAATGTCATGATTTTTAGGATCATGGTCAGCGAGACAGTAGACCAGAGGTCCTTTCAACGGCTGCGCATCATTCGGTCTTACACAAGGAAGAAATGGAAGAAGACCAGGCTATCATATCATATATTGAACATACATTATTTTCCAGGCACTCTGCTTTGTGGATTCATACTGTGTATGTTTACTTCACTCTGTCAATGTAATACGTTCTCCATACTTTAAGACACAAATAACCAGGCTCACACTATAACTAGTATAAGAAACTTGTTCAAGGTCACATTTTGGAAGAAGCAAAGTCGGAATTGACTCAGGACTGTTGAGTTCTTTCCATCAAGTTAAGTGCCTGGGACATCCTGAACAAAATACATCTTCGGTTTTCTAAAATTTTTTTTCTTCTTCATTGACTATCTTCCCTTCACAAAAAACATATTCTAGAAACAAAACAAAACAAGTCTGGATTCATGTTACAAGTGATCTGGGAGAAACCAAAGCTTAAACATTAGGTTAAAGACGTTTTGTTTTGTTTTTTGGGTTTTTTGTTTTGTTTTGTTTTTGTGGGTTGTTGTTGTTTGTTTGTTTTAGAGATTTATCCTCCTGGGATATCTGGTGGAAACAAAAGCTCATTCTTTCTGGAGGAACTCACCACCAACTCTACTCCCACCCAGTTCCCACAGATACAGTGCCATTGAACACAATCTGCCATTCACAATTTCTAACTAAGAAGAATGGGAGTCAGAAAAATAATAAACAACAGATAACATGTACAAGAGCTTCAGAAAATAGATTTTTAGGTCCCAACAGATATTTTAGGAATTGTAATAGGTAATTAAGTTTGTTGAATACAGCTGATATAGTTTTTTTGCGGTACCTCAGATCTTTTGTGTGAGTAGAAGGCAAAAATTAATGATGAAAGCATACAACTTATGATGTTAACAAAAAGAACCACAGAACAAAGCAGAGTGAATCAAAGGAGAAAACAATAAAGATGATAGCGAAAATAAATAAAATGAAAAATGAAAATATCTAAATCATCAATGCTAAAGTTATTTTTTTTTAAAAGATGCATTTTATAAACCAAATTCTAGTGTCACTAATTAGGGAAAAAACAGACAAGGTACAAAAATAATCATGATTAGGGGCGCCTGGGTGGCACAGCGGTTAAAGCGTCTGCCTTCGGCTCAGGGCGTGATCCCGGCGTTACGGGATCGAGCCCCACGTCAGGCTCCTCCACTATGAGCCTGCTTCTTCCTCTCCCACTCCCCCTGCTTGTGTTCCCTCTCTCGCTGGCTGTCTCTATCTCTGTCGAATAAAATAAATAAAATCTTTAAAAAAAAAATAATCATGATTAGAAGTAAAAAACTGGGACTTACATAAAGATACAACAAATATTTCTTTAAAAATAACAATTTTATATTATAAGTTGAAAACTTTCATGAAATACACATATTAATGGAAAGATATAATTTGCCAAATGACTCAAGGCACTTTTTAAATGAGTTGATATATGACAACTAAAATTTTCAATTAGCTAAATTCTATATTCACTGAGCCATACACATAGATACTCAAAACCCAAGTACAGATAATATACAGCAAGTCCAGTTAAATACCCAGGAAGCGTATGCTGCTGATCTTTACAAGATATTCCAGAAAATAACAAAGAGGAAATATGCTTCCTAATTTCACTTACTATGAATAGCAGAAAGTTGTTACAAACTAGTCAGCATCAATTCAATAAAGGAAAATCAGAGTTTTATATCACTTATATTTTAAAATTCTCTTCAGAACAGATGTAAGTAAAACAACCTGAAATGATATTTTAAAAATCTCATTAACAGGTTGCCTTTATCCTAGAAATTCAAGGGTAATTTAACAGTACTTAAATATATCAATATAATTAATTGCTTTACATGATACAAGGAAAGAAATGTGTAGAATCACCTCAAAGAGGAAAAGCTTTCAATAAAATTCATTCACTATGTTAAAGAAAAAAACTTAGCAACTGAGATACAGAATCTAAAAACCTGTAGCAAGTGTCATATTTAATGGGGAATCAATAGAAAAACCCCTTTAAAAAACACAGCAAAGGGGAAAGATTGAAAATCATTTTACATCAGCATAAATTACCTTCTGTTCATCAAAGAACCCATCCTCTCAAAAAAGTGACAATAGGGGCACCTGGCTGGCTCAACTGGTTGAGGGTCCAACTCGATTTCGGCGGAGGTCATGATCCTCAGGTTCGTGAAACTGAGCCTTGTTTTGGGGCTCCAGTGGGGAGTCTGCTTTGGATGGTCTCTCTCCCACTCCTCATCAGGCCTTCTCTTTCTCTCTCATAAATAAATCAATCTTTAAAAAATGAAATTATAAACTACATAAATGGAGACAAGATATTTGCAAAATATATAAACCAACGAAGGTAACATGTAGAATATATAAGTAACTTTTTCAAATCTATATAAAAAGAAAACAAAATGGACAAAAATTATAAACATTACTTACAGAAACAAGAAAAATCCATAAAACTATGGAAAGATGTTAAGTTTCACTAGTAATCAGGGAAATCTAAATTAAACCACAGTGAGATACTATGACACACTCACTGTGGTACAAAACTGACAATGCCAAGTGTTGACAAAGACATGCAACAGGAAAAATTGCACACTTTTGCTGGAGCATAGATTTATATGAATTTTAAGCGTTTTGGAGAATTGTTTAGTAGTTTGGTAAGGGTGACTGTGCACATACTCTCCAACCCAACAATTTCACTTATAGGCATATATTTGAGAAACTCTTGGACATGTACACAAGAACCCAAAACAGGAAGGCCCATAATTTCATTGATTATGATTGCAAAAATCTGGGAATAAAATTTCCATCAAAGGATGAAATAATAGAGAAATTGAATAAGTTAGGCTTACTCCTTTCAACATCAGTAAATGTCAAAGCAATGTTTAGTTATAAAAGGAAGTTATAAATATATGTGTGCAGCCTGACGCCAGTTACAGCATTTAGCACACTGTATGTTGTTTAGGGATTCATGCATAAAGAAGTACACGGGAATGATAAAACTGCAGTCACAATGTTGGTTAATTCCAGGAAGATGTGATCAGGTAGCCTTATGGAGGGGTCTTCAACTGTATTAGTAACTTTTTTTTAATGGAGTGCTGGGATACTGGTGCTTTTATTGTATTATCTTTTATACTTTTGGATTACTGTGGCATTTCATAAAAATGACAGGCATCTATATAAGTGAGCAAAAAGGATTATTGGTTTTCTCATTGCCTTCATGGTGATTAAAATTAATTCCAAAACTGCTGTGGATTGCTACTACAATGTATATTATGAATCCTTGGGTTTGATCTATTAGAAATGGTAGGAAATGCATGTATGCAGTGATAACCTATGAACTGAAAGTCTCATTGTGAAGTCCAGGGACTGAGGCCTAATTAACATCTCAGGCACTTGTGTTGAATGACAAGACCTCTCCAGCCCTCCAGGAGTGGGCCAGGGTGATTTTTCATGACTCTGTAATGTCAGTGAATGCACGACTGGTCACATCTTGTTTCCAATTATAGATCATAAGCCATAATGGATGCCTTTTAAAAATTGTATTTATAAATGTGCAGAGAGGCAGAGAATAGTGGCTGTATTCAATAAACACCATAAATAACCATGCTGGAGTGGAGCACAGAATCCAAATGCAATTTACATATTCTCTATGGAATTTGTAAAGCATTTTCTTAAGCACACCTGGGAAAATTCCCATTTCTGCCCTTTACTTGAATTATGTAGAAGCATGTCGAAAAGCGCAATCTAATCTTTTTTCTTGGTGTCAGTCTTGCCCTTCTCACAATTCTCTGGTTCAGCTAACATACAAACATTTGTTGAGGGCTAAACCCTAACACAGTTTCAGGAGACAAATTGCAGTTCATTTCTTCTTGCGTAAAATGCCACGATCCAGCCTGGCAGACCAGGTTTAATGTGTGGTATGAATTCTTGGAGCACAAACCTGCGTGTGAGCACTTTGGTATTTTGAACCCTCTCAAGAGTTCTTTATTCACCTCAACCCCTCTGGCTTGATTACTTACTGTTCTTTTAACCACCCTGCATGTGACCTCCCTCTGTATTATGTGACCTGCCCTGCATCTTCTCGACTTGTCCGCTGTACCCATCTCTCTTGGCTAAGACCTCCTTAGCTATTCTCTTTAAGAGTAATTTTTATGTGTGTTTGCTATTTCCATGATTTGATTTGAAACAATAGTTTTAGTTAAGAGAATGGAAACAGACTCTCATGGTTTACATCTCACTTCCTTCATTTCTTAGGTGGGTAATCTTGAGCAAGTCCCATAACTTCTGATCTATAAAATAGCGGTAGTAATAGTACTTATATCATCAGGTTGTTGAGAGAGTTAAGTAAGCTAATACCTGTAAAGTGTTTGGCGGAGTAAGCATTTAATGAGAGCTAGTTGTTGTTGCTGTTATCACTATCATGCTTAAGATGTTATCCCCAATATACTCAAGCGAATGTGTTTACTGCAATCATCTCTTGCTTAGGTTTTCCAACCCACCGTAGTTTCCTACAACTTTCTTATTTATACTTCCCTCTGGAGTTACTACTTGGCTTACTCTGGCATGCCCCAGCAGGCCCCAGGCCATGACCCAAAGCAGCCTTGCATTGAGCTTGCCATCCTTACCAACAACCATCTGGAAGGCTGTGGCGGCGTGGTGGTAAACAAGGCAGAGGAGTCCCTGCTTTCATGAGCTTATATTCTAGTGTATAAACACACATGTATATGCCCGATCACCAGATACTGACTAACGCTATGAAGAAAAGAAAGCGTGATCATGGACTAGGGAGAGACTGAAGAGAGAAGCCTGCTTTATAAAGGGTGGTCAAGGAAGGATTCTTTGAAATGGTGGCATTTGAGCTGAGACCTAAATAACAGAGAGAGCAGGTTGTGTTTATTAACAACGTTAACAGGGGACCACTAGTACAAAATCTCTACACTAGATGATGGACTGGAGAAGACTAGGGTGTCCACAGTGCGATGGGCCAAGGGGAGAGTGGAATGGAATGAGAAAGAGGGTAAGGAGGGTCCAGGTCTTACAGGGAATTGTAATACAGTTCAAAGCTTCTATTAAAATCTAAATACGATAAAACCTATGCATTGGGGAAAGTGGGCTTAAAATATGAGCCTGCCCAGGTTAAGCCAGCTCCAGGATTTAAATTCATCCAGACCTTGCTGCTATTTGGTGCCATCTGGTGGTGATTGTCCTCAGGCCTCAATGTCACTTTGAATATGCTTCTAGTTCCTTGTCTTGGCTGAACGCAGCAGCTGTTCCAGAAACTTCCTAGTGAGTTGGTGCTCATTGATGACAGTTGATGATCCCAGAAGACGGAGCTAGAAGAATATTGAGTACATGGGGCTCATTCTTATTCCCAAAGCTGGGCTAAATTTTATTTACTGCTGGCCATGCATTCTCTTCTCTCTCCACCTCCCGAAAAGATAAGCACTTTATTCCACCTCTCTCCGAAAACAAAGGCTAGTCAGGGGCGCCTGGTGGCTCAGTTGGGTTAGCCTCCAACTCTTGATTTCAGCTCAGGTCATGATCCCAGGATTGTGAGGTTAAGCCCTGCATCAGGCTTGTGCTCAGTGCAGGGTCTGCTTGAAATTCTCTCCTCTCACTCTGCCTCTCCCACTGCTTGTGCTCTCTCTCCCTAAATAAATAAATAAATAAATAAATAAATAAATAAATAAAATCCTTAAAAAAAATTAAAAAGGAAATACAGGCTAGTCAGAGAATGAGCACCAATTACCACTCAGAAATCACATTATATTTGAAACCATGTTATCAGGGAGTATGTCATCCCAGGATTTTACTGATAGGATGACATTGGAACTTTGGTACTTACTGCATTTGATTTATAACTATATTATAATACCATCTAATATTTTAATATATGTACTTATCTAATATATGTACTTGTATCCTTCAAAGAATGTGAATCTCTGCAAAGCAGGAAGAAATCTTATTCATCTTTCCGCCCTGGTAGCAAAGGTGTATAAGAAACCAACATTTTTATTCATTGACTACAAAAAGTAGTACAAGTCTCATTTAATAGTCACAAAAAGTCTATAAAGCAAAAATTATTATATCTGTTTTAAAGATGAGGAGGATAAGGATTCATCCAAAACCGTACAGCAAGGGAAGAACATTTCTATGAATTCAATCCCAAACCATCTGAAAATATAAGCTTACATGTCATGGGGGAAAAAAAAATCTCTGCAACAGATATAAACCAAAAAGCACATTTGCAGTCCACTTCACCAGATCCATTGCCTTGAACACCCAAGCAGGTTGCTGGTATGTGGCTGATGTGCAAGAGATGATTGATGGGTTATACATCGAAAACCTACTTGGTCATTTTGGAGTAAGAAAGTGGGGTTAATGACCCCTATTTGCCTAAACAATGTAAGCATTCGAGGTGATTGGATACCAGATTTGTTCTCAAGCTCTCAGTCCACAGGCAGCTGAGGTCGGGGACCCCAGGCAGCCCTGCTGATGCCGCCACCGCAGACGTACTTGCCAATGCCAATCAGTCAGTCCCTGCTGTTCAATTAAGTTCTGACTTGTGATTCTCTTTCCTCCCTCATCATTTGACTCAACACCGCAGTCAACACCGCAGGAAAAATTAATGCCTCTGAAATAATGTTTGAGTAAGGGGAAGGGAAGCTTTACTATGCAAACTATTCACATTTTTTAACTGGGAAGGGCATTATCATTTTCCCAAAAATAGTATGAAGTTGATCTTTTTCTTTTGCACGGTCATTTCTTGATGAATGTGTCTATGTGTGTGCATTGGGGAGGGGCACTGGTGGCTAGATATCTGGAAAAAAAAAAAAAAAACTTTGGCTAGATTATGACCACGCAATTCTTTATTAGTTCATTGACACAGTCATCTTTTTTAATTTTTTAAAAACTATACATATTGTAAGCAGAAAAGGAGGAAGTAAAAGAAAAGTGTCGAGCTCTCACAAAGAGATGCCCAAGACTGAGTCCCTTAGAGATAATTGTGTTGTTAATTAAGTGAAAATAGAATGGAAATAATAAGACTTAAAAAAATAAAAGCTGATATTGAACATGGGCTCAGAATTCAGCCATCAATCTGCAGGAATCTTACTGAAATATCCCAGTGATACAGTCATCATTTTCCCCTTGTCAGTCCCACGGACTGAAACAGATAATACCTGATTTTTTAACCTGGATAAGGCAGAGTCAAAATTCAAGCTTGTTTCTAGTTGACTGTATAACATGTGTTTTACAGTCTGAGCTGCCCTGATTCCATTGTTTCTAGTAAGTATGAAATAAATGTGATGGGGCATTTCCCCACTGTCCTACGGCACCAGGCTTGTACCTCAGGAGTGGTCACATGAACACGTTGGTATTGAAATACTAGAATTTCTATTTCTATTTGTTTTTATTTTGTAAAAGAAAAATGAAACTTTACTAATTTTTAATTCTGAATTATGTAATTGCAAGCAATTGACCTGGCAACATCATTTAGTTAGCATATAAAGTGAAACAAGGTTAAGAGAAAGGGGCACCTGGAGTGGCTCAGTCGTTTAAGTGTCCAGCTCTTGGTTTTGGCTCAGGTCATGATCTCAGGGTTGTGAGATCGAGCCCTGCATCTAGCTCCACACTCAGTGCAGAGTCTCCTTGAGATTCTCTCCTTCTCCCTCTGCCTCTCCCCACACTCACACTCTCTCTCTCTCAAAAATAAATAAATGAAATATTTTTTAAAAAAATTAAAAGAAAGATTTTCAGAATCAACTAAATGTATTCCATCATTTTGCAAATATTAAAAATAATACATTTCAGCAACCATTTTTTGAAATTATAAGTGTAATTAACATTGCTAATTTAAATTGTTAATTAAAATGTTTTGCCTTATGATTTTTAATTTTTAACCTTTGTGTATGTTTGGTATTTAAAAATGCTTCTATGGGGATTGCAGGCTAAAAATATTCACAATGTCAGAGGTGTATCATCCAGAAGTTTAGAGATTTTGCTGCCCTTGCCAACACGAGGGCAGCCTCTTCTGGCAGGTGTCACAAACTTGGGTGTCTACACCTGTCAAACGTGAGTCAAGTGAGCCAGGAATGGACTGGTCGGCAATGAAGAGTCCATGACCATTTAAAGGTGGCAGCCAATGCTCATCTCTTGCCAGTTGTTGCGACGTGGAATGTGGATCCAGGTTTGACAGATGAACTTTTTTAGAAGATGCCAGGAATCCAAAATTTTATGTGAAAAGTGCAGGTTCTTAATACTGGCAGTGGTTCCGTTGTTAAATATAACTCTCTGTGTGCCAAGCAAAAACATACAATGTGTGGGGGCTGTTTCTTGTCCCAGGGCTGACTATTTGGGTCATCTGTTGTAAGGCTGTAGGAGTAGTTCTGGCACATGGAATTATGCAGTTTTGTTTGTGACAGGAAAGCCCTGCCTTAGGATTTGGGAAGCAGTGTTCATTTTATTGAGGACTGGCTTTCAATTTATTTCTTCCTTTGCCAATATCATTGAGAAGCAAGGAGTTAAGTGATGAAGGTGGTACTAATGAGTGTGATGACTGCAGTGGGTGATAGAATCCTTCTTAGAAAAGAGGTTTCCTATAGCTTAAAGGTTAATAGGACTGAAGGTAAAGCCACAAAAAATGGTAAAATGCTCTGAAGGATGGCTTGACTCTTCCTGGGCAACCTTAATGGAAACTGAAATCATTTAATAATTCTTGTTTTCTGGACATTTGCGTCACTTTTACGGGACTAACCTTCATATAGCCTCAGTATAAATCATCTGTGGACTTCTGTGGCTGCCGTGTTTCTACTTGCTTCTGAAAAATCTCAGTCTTTAGGCACAGGACAAGGAAGAGGGTGGAGCCAATGGCAGTAACTTAGTGAAGACTGATGAAAGAGAAAAGACCCAAGAATAGTGAAAGCTCAGCTGACGGGGACGGAGCCTATAGAAATATCACCAGTCGGAGTCCAGCTCCCCTACAGCATGTTAACTAATTCTCTCTCGCTCTCTCTCTCTCTCTCTCTGGGGGAAAACTTCCTCTTGTTTCCTCCACTAACTTCCTTTCCCTTCTCTCCCCAAATGGCTGAATATTTAGCAGATTAGGTTACAGAGAACATAGAGCTAGGATGAAGGGCTTCTCCACTGTAAGCACTCTCTCGGAGACTCTGTTTCGTCATGTTTGAAGGGACAGTCTGAATCCCAGAGTGCCCACCTTACTGTGGTAGTGTGTGGATCAAACAAGATACTGTACGTGATACCATGTCAGATATGGTTCTGTGCTGTGCGTGTCCTAAGGGATCATTATTGCCAAGCCTACAAGGTACAGCATTTCACAGCAGAAAGACTCTCTTAGACACTCCATGGTCTGAGTTTGAAGCCAGAACATTCTCTAAGATAGCAAGGGCTACGTTGGCCCCTCCACTTGGTTCACTGCAGGTTAGGGAAGGAGAGAAAGTGAAGCTTTACTGAGCTAAGTAAGGAGCTTCCTGAGGACCTGGCTCTGGATGTATCCCCACAAAAGCTATAGTTTCTCAGTGTGGTTGGCACTGAGTTTCCCTCAGAGAAGCTTTTATCTCTGTGTGTCTCCCCCAACACACCGTGAAGCCCTCAAGGGAAGACGCTGTGTGTGGTTACTTATGAATTCACAGAAGGTGGAAAAAGAGGCAACATTGCATTAGCAGGAGGGCAGAGTAGTTGGCCTTAGCTAGACTTGCGCTAGCGTCCTAGCTCTGTCATGCACTATTCTGTGGCCTTGGGTAAGTGACTACATTCCTGGATTTTTTTTTTTTTTAATCTGTAAAATGGGGAGAAGAGAGAGTAAACTGTGCTTCTCAGGGCTGCCATGGAGACTAAAACATGGTGCCTGAGCACTGAGTAGACATTGAAGACATATTCATTCTCACCCTTTTTTATATTCGGTATATTGCAAAATCTCTGGACACACGTCAGGTGATAAATGTGTGTGCGCACGCATAAAATATGTCTAGCAATTTGGCATTGCTACTCTTTAAACAACCGTTGAACTGATTCATGCTGTTAGGGATTTGTCTAACCAGCTAAGAGAACTTAGATACACCTCTCTCATGGGTACTCAGTTTTCCTACATGTAAAGGATGGTCATTGAACTCAGAGTTTGCAAGCTGAAAACTCAAGTTTAATGAAAACGTATTTCGTTTACTCTGTCCAGTGTTGGCCCAACTGGTGTTTTAAAAAAAAATAAGAATAAAGCCAACCTTACAGCCAGACTTAATCAGTGATGAAGGATAAAGGAGCAGTGGGCAGGGCATGTACTCTCACCAGTTTACTAATGCCTGGGCTGCATCATTCACTTAGATTGCCTGCTTGAATCTTCTAATTTGGGGGGTGTATGACCTTGATTATGGTAGCATATAAAAATTCCATTCCTTTGTTCCTCTGTGATTCAATCATTTCCAAGCACATGGAATTTAGAAATTCGTCATTATCATCAATATTACAGTGGCTAACCTACAGAGTTGAAAGGAGATGTTGTTTCTCTCTAGGCCCTGGAGAGGGGTATATGGCAACCATCGGCAATGCCACTATCCTCTAACTCATTTCTGAATGATCCTCCTCCCATGTAATCTACTCTCTGAGTAGTCTGTCTTCTCTGGATACCTAAACAGTTTCTCAAGTTGAGTGATTGTTTATTCAAAGGAAATGATTCGTTTTCTTTGTTTCTGCTTGTAGTTACTTGGTCTTGGCTCTGAGCTTCCCGAGTCATAGATTATCAGTCAGGTTGACTCAGTGGGGGCCGGCTCTGGCCCCGGATCCTTTGATAGCAGGATCAGTCCTACAAAGACATTTTCAAACCAAATGTATCCAGGATTCTATGGAGCTATGAGCAGCCAAAGCCGCAGAAGTGCTTTTGGAGTATCTTAACCCCAGGTCCTTCTATGTTTCAGAGTGGGCTTGAATGTTCTCTTCTGAATTTTTTCTCCAACTCACAGAAGAGAGAAAAAGATACTTTTCTCCCTTTCAGAAACACAAATTTTAAAACTGAATTTGATTTGACAAAAGCTTTTTTCCCCCAAAATAACTTTTTCATTGTGATGGTTGCTTGTCTGCCGTTACACAACATAAAAGAATTTTCTCTGGGTATAATCAGATGGTGACAGATATACAGTGAAGCTTTCTAGAAGACTGATTCAGGTTCTTCAGAGAGAGGCTGAAGCCTCTCTCTTTTATTTGGAGGTAAAATATCTTATTTATCATGTCTACATAAATACCTCCACTATGAATAATGCAGGCTGTTGGAATACTCAAAGTAAAAGGCATGGACCTGTCCTTAAAGGGATAGGTTTAACATCTTGCAAGAATAAATTAAATACCAATTTGTGTTCTTCCTCCTTAAAAGCAGGGCAACAGAATTGTTCAAGGTGACTTCACTGTCTTAACCAAGGATTCTTAAGTCCATAAAGATACTCAGGATTAGATATAATGACAGGAGGGTGAAAAGTAAAACATAGCCGTTTTGGTTCCCTGGTCACATCGGGCATGCAGTTTGGTGAGAAAGACAGTGTGGCCTATTGAAAGGTAGAGTAGCCTATTGAAGTTTTGGAATCTGGAAAAAAAAGTTTGAATTTACCATAATATGTACTAGATCTATTGCTCTATGGAAATTATTCTCTCCCTTTTGGGCTTGGTTTTCTTATCTGCAAAATAGAATGTTCTATTGACTAGAATTGCTTTTGGCTGCAAATAACAGAAAACTCAGGTAATTGTGACTTAATAAGAAAATTGTTAGTTACATCTCATGATAAGCAATCTGGCAATATGTAGCTCCATGGTTGGCTTAGCAGTTCAATGTTATCTGAAGGCTAGTTTGGTATGTCTATGATTTTATTGGATTTTCTCCCATGGTACCAAGATAGCTATACTTCCACTTATCAAGTCTTCCATCCAGCTTGCTAAATAAAATGAGTTGTGAGAAATTCTGTGATTTTACCATGAAAGGCAACCCCATTTTCATTTCCATCCCCAGAAGACTTTACTTCTCATTGGCCAGAACTTGGTCACATGCCCAGGTCTAGAGAGGTCACTGGGAAAGGGAGAAGGATAACATTATTATCGTAGACCAAAGTATGGTTCTTGGGATGATTCTGGCCAGCTTATTAAAATACAAATTGCTGGGCTCTACCCCCAGAACATTTGATTCATTATGGCAGGGTTGGGCCTGATCATTTTCATTTCCACTATGTTCCCTGCTGATGTTACTGCTGCTAGTCCAAAGATCACTCTTTAGACCACTTATTTAGATGAAGAGTGATTCAACCCCTGGGGCTGGGATATGGGCCTACTTTTTTCCTGAGATTAAGGAATCAATCACTGTCCTTTAAACACATCAAAGTTCTAACATGGGAAGGGAATGGAGGGTGGGGTATCAGTCACAATCTAGATGTAGATGATTCTGTGGAGAATATTTAATAGAATGAAATTTTTGCAAAAGGGTTAGAAGAGCTTAATGAGCAATTGGGGGGAGTAGGAGTAACCTAGAAATGACAGTCTCTGGCAATCACTACCGTAGCTCGGGCTAAAGCGGTGTATCTGTTGTCAGCGATGCCACCAAGGTGGCGCATATGGAAGAAATGTCCTGTTTCTCTCCTCCTTCCCTCCTCCCTCCCCCCACCTCCTTCTTTCCTTCCTGCCCACCCAAGTCACTAGCGCCTCCAATCAGCCACACCTAACCAAAAGCCAGTTAGCAAAAGAGTCTGAGAAATACAACTCTGAGCAGGTACCAAATCAATAGAAACAGATGAATGATGAGCACAGGGGTGGGGAGGATGGCTCACCATGAGTCAGCCACAAATGCTTGCTGTATATAAGGTTGATAGAATAATTTAAAAACATTTCAAGTAGTTAACACCATACTAATTATACAACAAGTTTTCAGTAAATGGTGGTGATGGAATGAAATGATAACCAGAGAATTGCCAGAATGCATTATGTGACCCTAAGGTTATGAAATGTACTCTGCCACCTTCCTAGAGTCCTCAAAGAGGTTTCTTTCATACTTAATTCAGAGAATGATATTGAAGGCTTTATTCACCTTTAACATTGGACACAGATATCAAGAACTTTGACCAGATACCTAGAGGAGAATAGAGAATTGAAGGTGTGCTTTTATCCTGAGAAGCATTCCAGAGGGAAGCTTGAAGATTGTCCTGAGTAGCATGGTTGCATGAGCCGGTATATCCATCTCACGTTCTGCAATTGTAAAATAAATTCTCAATTAAACTCCGTTCTCAGTTCAAAATACCTCAAGTGTAGCTGATTTTACATCTTGCTCCAGGAATGGACTGATAAGGTGGACATGGCCACAGGACTTACTTCAGGACTCAGCAAGTGACCAAATTGAGACCATTGAAGCAAATCCTAGAGTTTTGACAGTGCTTGTTAGGAATCTCTTTTCCACAGATTTAGAATGATGTTAGTCTAGACCAGCTGGAATCACTACCTGGAGAGGCTCTGGCTCCAAACGAAGCTAATGTGATGAGGAACAGAACAGTGAGAGGACAGGGGGTTCTAAATCCTGATGATTATTGCTTGATTGTATCTAGATTCCATAGATCCTAGAGCCCCTGGACTTTCCCATTATGTGAGACAGTATGTTTGTTTCAAGGGAGGGGGTGTTAAGGTTGAAGTATAATTTGCAACTAATGATCTGAAGTCAGAAAGTATTTTGGCACAACTTAAATTCAAGTACTCATTCCTGCACCTCTTTCCTGTGCCCACTCCTCACACCCCATGCTGACCTGCTTTCTGTTCTCCTGGATCTCTATTTCCCAATTACCTCTCCAGTCCTTGTCCATGACTCTTCCTTTGGTTGGGATGCGCAGAACCATATTTTTGTGTTTTCTCCAGTTCTTAGTATCAAAAATTTGTGTTTGGCTTTTCTGCCTCAGGGTTATGTTAAGAAATATCCCTTCTAGTTTAATAGTCTGTGAGATGTTCTTATGTTGTCACTAACCCTACCTCACATACTCCAACCCTGTGGGCAGAACCAATATAGTATAAAAACGGATTTGCCTGTCTTTTACTAGTTTTTTCAGTGGAAAGTGACATCATTGGTTTTAAACTTTTCTTTTTTCTAATATAAGCATTGTAGCCATATATTTGTTTCTAGACATTGTTTAGCTGATTCCCACCAATCTTAACATGTTGTATTTTTTAAACTCAACTCACAATATTTCATATTTTCCTTGTGATGTCTTTTGTAACCTATGGGCTTTTAGAAGTAATTTCTGAATATTTTCACCTTTTATGGATATTTCATTGTTATTTGATTTCTAACTTAATGTCATTGATCAGAGGACACTGTAGGATTTCAGTCTTTTGAAATTTTTTGGATTGTTTTATTAAACAACATTTGTATTGTATCTTGGTCAACATTCATGTGCACTTGCAAAAAAAATCTATGCTGCAGTCTTTAGATATAATGTTCAATAAATGTCAATGAGCGTTGTTTAGGTCTGTATTCTTACAGATTTTTTTCTGTCTGGTTATTCTATCAACTGAAATAAGGATATTAAAATCTCTGGATTTGTGTATTTTTCCCTTCAGATCTTCAGTTTTGTTTCATGTATTTTGAAGTTTTGCTATTAAGAACTTTTATTCTTCTTTCTTTTTATTATGATGTTATTAGTTTTTGATATAGTGTTCCATGATTCATTGTTTGCATATAACACCCAGTGCTCCATGCAATATGTGCCCTCCTTACTACCTATCACCAGGCTAGCTCATTCCCATACCCCCCTCCCCTCTGAAGCCCTCAGTTTGTTTCCCAGAGTCCATAGTCTCTCATGGTTCATTTCCCCCTCTGTTTACCCCTCTTCATTTTCCCCTTCCTTCTCCTACCAATCTCCCTGCTATTCCTTATGTTCCACAAATGAGTGAAACCATATGATAATTGTCTTTCTCTGCTTGACTTATTTCACTTCCAGTCCCATCCATGTTGATGCAAATGTTGGGTAATCATTCTTTCTGATGGCTGAGTAATATTCCGTTGTATATATGGACCATATCTTCTTTATCCATTCGTCTGTTGAAGGGCATCTCGGCTCTTTCCACAATTTGGCTATTGTGGACAATGCTGCTATGAACACTGGGGTGCATATGGCCCTTCTCTTCACTGTGTCTGTATCTTTGGGGTAAATACCCAGTAGTGCAATTGCTGGGTCATAGGGTAGCTCTATCTTTAACTTTTTGAGGAACCTCCAGACTGTTTTCCAAAGTGGCTGTACCAACTTGCATTCCCACCAACAGTGTAAGAGGAATCCCCTTTCTCCACATCCTCTCTAATATTTGTTGTTTCCTGCTTTGTCCATTTTTGCCATTCTAACTGGTGTAAGATGGTATCTCAATGTGGTTTTGATCTGAATTTCCCTGACGGCTAATGATGTTGAACATTTTTGCCTGTTAGCCATTCGTATGTTTTCATTGGAAAAGTGTCTGTTCATATCTTCTGCCCATTTTTTTTTTATTTGATTATTTGTTTTTTGGGTATTGAGTTTGAGAAGTTCTTTATAGATCTTGGATACCAGCCTTTTAGTGTCATTTGCGAATATCTTCTCCCATACCTTGGGTTGCCTCTTTGTTTTGTTGACTGTTTACTTTGCTGTACAGAAGCTTTTTATCTTGATGAAGTCCCAAAAGTTCATTTTTGGCTTTTTTTCCCTTGTCTTTGGAGAACTTTTAATATTTAAGATTGGTATATCTTTCTGATGAATTGACTCTTATGAGAGGTCTTTTTTATCTTTGCTAATTTTCCTTTTCTTTCCTTATATTTCTAATATAAGCATCTTTTCATGAGTCTGTTTGCTATCTGGATGTCTTCTTTGGAGAGATGTCTGTTCATGTCTTCTGCCCATTTTATAATGGGATTAGTTTTTTTAGTGCTCAGTTGTATCGGTTCTTTTTATTTTTGGATACTAACCCTTTATCAGATATGTCATTTGCAAATATCTTTTTCCATTCAGTAGGTTGTCTTTTTGTTGTTTCCTTCACTGTGTAGAAGCTTTTTATTTTGATTTAATCCCAATAGTTTTATGGGTTTTTTAAAAAGTTTTTTTGTTTGTTTGGGTTGTTTTTGTTTTTATTTTTTAGAGAAAGAGAGAGAGCATGACAGGGTGGGGGTGGGCAGAGGGAGAGAGAATCTCAAGCAGATTCCACACCGAGCGCAGAGCCTGATATGGCACTCTGTCTCACAACCCTGAGATCACGGCCTAAGCCAAAACCGAGAGTTGGGCACTTAACAGACTGCGCTACCCAGGCACCCACCAATAGTTTATTTTTGCTTTTGTTTCCCTTCCCTAAGGAGACATATCTAGAAAAATGTTGCTGTGGCAAGTGTCAGAGAAATTACTGCCAGTACTCTCCTCTATGATTTTTATGGTTTCAGGTCTCATAATTAGGTCCTTAGTCCATGTTTTCTTAATTTCTCTTTCTCCTGCTTTATTATGAGTGTATAGAAATGGAAAGGATTTCTGTAATTCTGATTTTGTATCCTGTGACCTTACTGGATTCATTTATCAGTTCTAGCAATTTTGTGGTGGAGTCTTTCAGGTTTTGTATATATAGTATCATGTCATCTGTAAATAGTGAAAGTTTTATTTCTTTTTTACCAATTTAGATGTGTTTTATTTCTTCAGGTTGTCTAATTGGTGCGCCTAGGATTTCCAGTACTGTGTTGGATAAAAGTGATAAGAGTGGACATCATTGTCTTGTTCCTGATTTTAGGGGGAAAGCTCTCAGTTTTTCCCCATTGAGTATGATATTCACTGTGGGGTTTTTCATATATGGCCTTTATTATGTTGAGATATGTTCCCTCCTAGCCTACTTTGCTGAAGCTGCCCTTGCGTCCCAGGAATAAATCTCACTTGATCATGGTGAATGATTTTTTTTGAATGCATTATTGGATTTGGTTTGCTAATGTTTTGTTGAGGATATTTTATACCTATATTCATCAAGGATATTGGCCTGTAGTTTGTTTGTTTGTTTGTTTGTTTGTTTGTTTTTGAAGTGTCTTTATCTGGTTTTGGTATCAGGGTAATGCTGGCCTCATGGAATGAATTTGGGAGCTTTCCTTCCTCTTCTATTTTTTTGGAATAATTTGAGAACAATAGGTATTAACTCTTCTTTAAATGTTTGGTAGAATTCACCTGTGAATAACCTGGGTTATTTACACTGATGTGGGTGTTAATCTAGTTGTGTCTTTGGGATGAGGTGAGTTTAGGATCCTTCTACCCTGCCATCTTCCCTGGAAGACCATATACAATAAATGTAAATACTGGTATGGTTGGATTTGGGTTACCATTTTGCAGTTTCTTTTCTTTTTGTCTCTTTTGCTTTTTATTTTTCTGTTCCTCTTATTTATGCTTTTTGGGAGCATAGAATATTAGATTTTTTGTTCTATTTTCATTATTTTTAGTGGTTATCTAGGAATCTTCTAAGCGTCTTTAATTTATCCATCTACTTTGAGTTACTAATGTACTAGACCAGTATAGTTCCATTTTTCACAAACTACTTAGAATTTACATTGTAATACTTCAGTATAGTTTTATTTACTACTCACCTGTTATTACTTATAAATCTTTTGTTATTTTATTGGTGGCTTTTGTGTTTATAGTATACATGTTTAAATTATTATAAATGTCTACCTTTAAGTGATATTATACTACCGCATGTATAATATAAGAAACTTATAGTAGTACACTTCCATTTTTTTCCCCTGTTGGCCTTCTTGATATTGTTGTCATACATTTTATTTCATGTTTTAAACTCCAGAATATATTGTTTTGGCATAAACAGCTAAAATTCTTTAAAGAGGTTTAAATCATAAGAAAATAATTTAAGGGGCACCTGGGTGGCACAGCGGTTAAGCGGCTGCCTTCGGCTCAGGGTGTGATCCCGGCGTTCTGGGATCGAGCCCCACATCAGGCTCCTCCGCTATGAGCCTGCTTCTTCCTCTCCCACTCCCCCTGCTTGTGTTCCCTCTCTCGCTGGCAGTCTCTCTCTCTGTCGAATAAATAAATAAAATCTTTAACAAAAAAAAGAAAAAAGAAAAAGAAAATAATTTAAAACTAAAAATCTTAAATAAAAATAAATTTTTAAGTAAAAATAATGAGAAAATAATTTTCTTTGTTTCGAGTATCCTTCATTCTTTTATGTACATTTGTATTTTTATCTGTTACCATTTTCCTTCGGCCTGAAGAATTCCCTTTAACATTTTATGTAGTGCAGAAAGGCAAGTGATGATTTCTTTCAGCTTTTATCAATCTGAAAGGTTTATTTTTGAAATTTATTTTTGCCAGGTACAGAATCCTAAGTTGACAGGCTTTTTTTTTCTTTCTTTCTTTTATTGCCTTAACACTGTTACTTCAGTTTTTTTCCTGGCTTTATTTTACCAAAGAAATCTGACATTCTTATCTTTGTTCCTCTGCATGCAACATGTCTGTTTTTCTGTGTCGCTTTTAGGATTTTTTTTTTTTTTAACTTTATCACTGTTTGGGGGAGGTTTTTTTATGATGTGCCTTCATGGTTTTTTCTCCATGTCTCTTGCATTTGGGGCTCATCGAGCTTCTTGGATCTGTTTCCTTATAGTTTACAACACATTTGGGGTATTTTTGGCCAATATTTCTTCAAGTTTTCCCCTGTTTTCCTTCTCCTTATTTAAGGATTCCAATTACACATATATTAGGCCACTTATTTCCCCCCATAGCTCATGGATTCCCTCTTATTTGTTTTATTTTTTCCTTTGTATTCATTTTGGGTAGTTTCTATTTCTATGTCTTGAAGTTCACTAATCTTTTCTTCTGTAATGTCTCCTCTCCCAAAAGCCCCATCCAGTTTATTTCTCACCTCCTGCATTGTAGCTTTTAAGGCTAATAGTTTGATTTGGAGTGTGTGTGTGTGTGTGTGTGTGCGCACGCGTGCGCTACAAACACGTATCTTATTTATAATAAAGAGCATGTGTGTGCATACATATATACACACAAACACATATACTCTATCTCTGTGGTTAGATTTTTAAACATATAAATATATGTTCTGTCCTTTAATTCTAACATCTGTGGGAGGTTTGTGTTAGCATCAAATGATTTATTTTCCTCTTCATTTTGAGTTAGATTTTCCTGTTTCCATTCATGCCAATAATTTTTGATTGGATTCCAGTCTATGTTGATTTGACCTTGTTGAATGCTGGATATTTTTATATTTCTATAAATATTCCTAGGGTTTTTTTCTTAAACACAGTTAAGATACTTATACACAATTAGGTCCTTTTGGATCTTGCTTTTAAGATTATTGTTGGGGCCAGAGCAGTGTTTAATATAGGACTAATTATTCTACACTACTGAAGCAAGATGCTTTAATATATTCTATCCAGCGTTATCCAATGAATTAGAATTTCCAGTCCAGCTTGTGGAAATATGCACTCTTCTCTCCTTGGGTGAGCACCGGGTGCTATTTCTCTTATCCTTTCTGGTTGTCTTTCTCCAGCTTTGGATATTTTCATCACTCTTATTTTCTGATTAGTACTCTACTAAGTACTTGGATACGACACCCTGTAGAACCCATCTTTGTTAAAATAAAAGTCTGTTCAGTTTTCAACACTGTATGTTTTCATTTTCGTCCTTGGACACATTGTTTTTTAAAGTTCTGTGTACCAGAACCTGGATGGCTCAGTCGTTAGGCGTCTGCCTTCGGCTCAGGGCGTGGTCCCAGGGTTCTGGGATCAAGCCTCGCATCGGGCTCCTTACTCCGCTGGGAGCCTGCTTCTTTCTCTCCCACTCCCCCTGTTTGTGTTCCCTCTCTCACCGGCTGTCTCTTTCTCTGTCAAATAAATAAAATCTTTAAAAAAAAAAAAAAGTTCTGTATACTAAATCCAACATCTGGGTAAGATTGGAATTGGTTTTTATTATCTGCTTTTTCTCTTTGGCATGGGTCACATTTTTATTTCTTTAGGTGTATAATAATTTTTCTTATGTATTGGATATTATGTTCCTTCTTAGTAGAGGTACAATTTTTCTCTGAAGAGCGTTTATTTTCATTATAGAAGGCAGTTGAATCGGTTAGACTCAGGCTCCAAATTCTTTTTTTTTTTTTTTTTTTTAAGATTTTACTTATTTATTCGACAGAGAGAGAGACAGCCAGCGAGAGAGGGAACACAAGCAGGGGGAGTGGGAGAGGAAGAAGCAGGCTTCCAGCGGAGGAGCCTGACGTGGGGCTCGATCCCAGAACATCGGGATCACGCCCTGAGCTGAAGGCAGACGCTTAACGACTGAGCCACCCAGGCACCCCTCAGACTCCAAATTCTGCTTCTCTGTGATATCATTGGCTGAAATCTCCACTCAACTATTTCACCAGGAAATCTTTTGCTAACAATGAGTTAAGGCAGCTGCAGGCCTAAAATGGTGCTTAGCCATGGGCGATGTTAAAAAAGAAGCATTGTGTGAAGCTACCATGAGAAGTTGACAGTCTGCAGTCCAGAAGAGGGTTCTCACCAGAACTCAAGCATACTGGCATCCTGACCTCAAGAATGCCAGCCCAGAACTGTGAGAAATAAATTTCTGTTGTTGATAAGCCAGAAAGGGGGCGGGGGGCTGCTGCTTCCTTTAAAATACGCAGAAGCTATATGGTATAATGGTTAATAGTATGTATTTTTGTGTTTAAATTCCCACTCTGCTGCTATTAATATGCTTTACTATGAGCATATTATTTAAATATCTAAGCCTCCATTTTCTGTAAAATTAAGGTTGTTCAAATTATGTCAGCTATTCAGAGGAACAAATGAAGTAGTGAATGTAAAGCATTTTTCAGAGTGCCTTTGAGACAGAAAATTATTAACAGGTAGAAATTTAACCATTTTATTTGGTAGGGGAGAGACTATAGCAAGAAACAGAATATTCTAAAAAAGAGTAGATGAAAGAGTTGAATAGACAAGTAGATCTTTTAAAACTTAGGAATTCCAAGAAAAAGTGGACTTCTTTGTCTAGTTAATGTTTGTGCTTGGATTTTAATTTTAAAAAATTGCTTGCAAGGTGGGAAGCTTGAGGTGAAATTGCATATGGAATATGTAGATTCCAAGGCTACCGGGCCAGAGTGTGCAAAGTTTTAGTACTGAAGACCTCTGAGAAATAAAAGCAAGTCGGTAGCTAAAGTGAGGTCAGATTATTTATGCTTCGAATGCCTGGTGGGAGGCTTTTACAGTAATGATCATTTTAATTACTAGAGGAATGAGATACAATAAAATCACAGAATCATAGAAATTTCAGACTGGAAGTGAATATGATCTCGTTCATTTTTTTTAAACCATCAATGTTCATAAGCAGTGAAATTTTAATAGATGTGTGCTGCAGAAATGTATAGCTGCTCAGTGATCCCTCAAGGTGACTCTGTCTTGGAGATTCAGCTGTTCTGCTTAAGGGAACCATCATGGAAACCTAGTACTCTCTATAGTTCTGGCTGAAAAACATTGGCCTGTTTAATCTTTGCTTATCGTAAAAATAAAAGAATTAATGTATTGAGTTGGAAAGGGACTTACCTAAGCTCAAGTAGCTATTGAATGCCAGAATAGCTAGTGTTATTTTAATTAAGTTTGGCTGAATCATTCGTTTTGGGAACATTAGCCTAATATTTCTATAGACATTAGAGAGGATAGGGACTGAAAGACCCTCTAGGAGACACTGAAGTCATTCAGGTCGGAGAAAATATGAAACTGGAGCATGGAGTTAGCAACAGATGTAGAGAGTGGATGCAATGCAGATTTTTAAACCACGTCAAAGAAAATTTCCAGTGCATCTTCCTTCCTTTCCTCTGTCTTTCCCATATCCAGCAAGTATTCATTTTTGCACGCACTAAGTTCTAGGTCCAGTTCTGTCTTCATATTACCCAGTGGGGCTTATGTTCTTACGAGGGGAAGGAGCCAGAAAACAAGTGAAATATTCATGTCAAATACAAAGTAGTTAGGTGGCAGTAAGTGCAAAGGAGAAAAACCAGCAAGAGAGAGGATAGGAAATATTTGAGTTGGGGTGAGTAAGAATGGTTGTCATTTTAGATACAGTGGCCAGGATGGGGCTAGCTGAGAAGATGGATATTTGAGTGAAGACTTAAAGGTTGAGAGATTAAGCAGTGGAGCTGTCTGAGAGAACATTGTAGGCAGAAGGCACAGCATATATGAACAATGTGCGAAGGCAAGAGCATGCCTGGTCTGCCTGAGGAATAGCTAGGAAGTCAGTGTAACTGGGTAAGCCAAAGGAACAGTGTTTGATGAATTCAAAGAGATAAGAGCAGGCAGATCATGTAATTTTGTAAGCCATTATGAGAACTTTGACCTTTTATTCATTGATTGTGAGGAACGAGAGCTAGGAAGGTGTGCTGGGGAGAAAATGAGTTTGAAATACAGAAAGATGCTTTGGGCACAGTGAGTTTGAAGAGAGACCTCTGAGGTTAGCTAATCTGCTGGTCATAGTAAATGTATATATGAGCTTGTGTTAGAGGCCAATTTAGAGATGTGGACCAGAGAGCCTCAGGACTAGAGAGAAAAGTTCGAGTGCAAATAGATTGGCTTTTTATGGAAGAATTTGGGAATGACTTGTTTAGCCAAAAAAGAAGGACTTCAGAGATAAAATTGGAAGGTTTCAACCAGGAAGAGGCTGATTGTCTTGTGCTAAGTCGGTAAAGAAGACTTACAGAAGGCAGAGAGCCGTATCCCCAATACCACTGACACCATTATTCACAGCTGGCACCTTTAGGTTTAATGGACTAAAACTAGTTGGTAATCAGAATTTACAAAGAAGAAACAGAATGATGTCACCGTATATTTTGCGTAGCAGTTATTTGACTTCCAGAGTTTCTTCATATCTTATTGGAGCTTGGTTGGTGACACATACACAACATGCATTTTTTAATTTGTCTAATGAAGAAACTGCAGTTACTTAAACTTACAGCAAGCATTCAGTTGGTTAGTAGCAGATGAAAACCTAAGCCCAAAGCCCAGTTCTCCCATCTTCTGGGGTGTTAAACCTGGAAGAGCCCTGAAATTTGCTATCACAAAATCCTTTCATTTTACGTACAAGAATTGAGGCTGGAGACTTGGACTGTCTTGGCATGGACACATAGCTCCTCTGTGACCGAATGGGGATTAGAAATTAGAGAATGCTAATTATTGCAGGCCTAATGAGTTCCTGCCTAGCTCCGTAGAGTAGCTTTACGTTGATCTCGTTCAATCCTTAAAGCAACATTATGAGCTTGGTAAAACCATCTTCATTTAAGAACCAAGGAAACTAAAGCTGAAAAGCGATAAATAATTTGCAACTAGGCATTAACAGAGCCAAGACTCAAACTCAGGTATATCAGACCACAAAGCTTTGTCTCATTCCAATACAAAACTCCTCCCACCTCTTTAACTGTCTATGATTTGTGATTGGTGCTGAGCTGTTGTTCTTGTTTGCTCGTTTTTATTTGTAGAGATTGTGTCTTCCCCTTAATATGGAAAGGGGTCTATCAGAAACAATTAGGAAATTTAGCTGCAGCAATAAAGCGGCCTCAAACTGTGGTTCCTCAGTAAGACAGAAACGTACTTCCACTCATGGAAACAGTGGAAAAGACAGATTCAGGTCTGCTCCCCACTCTACGTAGTCATGCGGGCTCTACCATTTTTAGGATGTGGCTTTCAAGTTTTCCCTGTACCGTAGCCTCCAATGGGCAGGTGAAATAGCATGGAGGTTCATGTAAGACATTTGTGCGGGCTTATATGAAATTACAGTATTTCTAGCTCCAGAGCTAGAACTCCGTCACTGGGGCTCACTCATCTGCAAAGGAGGTGTCCTCACGACACACCCTTGGGTGCCCAAGGAAAAGGGGAGTTGAAAGAGCTAGGCTGTTTCTATCACACAGTCTCTCTGTTTCACTAATTTATCTTTTTATTTTCCCTTACACATTCTGATGCATGCTATATGCTCAGGGAAATCCTGGAATTCAGCAAATGTTAAATAATCATCAGCTCTGTGTTTACTATATTTTTGGTACTTTATGTTACTGATTCCACTTAAATTCATGTGACTTTTTGGGGGGAGAGAACCCATGTTTTTATGTGGTGTATATTACAGACTCATAGATTCTATTCCCCAGTGTTTTGCAATGTGACAGTTATCTCAAACTCCACATGAATATTTTTAAGGATCCAGAAATTACCTTTGTCCTAACCAGTTTCTTGATTACAAGTTAATATTAATTTTTGTCCTGTTTTCTGCTTTTAATTTTTTAAATTTTTTATTTTTTTTTCAATTCTTATTTAAATTCTAGGTAACATATAGTGTAATATTGGTTTCAGGAGTAGAATTTAGTGATTCATCACTTACATGTAACATCCAGTGCTCATTGCAACAAGTGCCCTCCTTAATACCCATCATCTATTTAGCCCATCCCCCACCCATCTCCCTCCATCAACCCTCAGTTTGTTCTCTATTGTTAAGAGTCTCTCACTGGGGCGCCTGGGTGGCTTAGTTGTTAAGCGTCTGCCTTCGGCTCAGGGCATGATCCTGGCATTCTGGGATCGAGCCCCACATCGGGCTCCTCCACTGGGAGCCTGCTTCTTCCTCTTTCACTCCTCGTGCTTGTGTTCCCTCTCTCGCTGGCTGTCTGTCAAATAAATAAATAAAATCTTTTTTAAAAAAAAGTCTCTCATGGTTTGCTTCTCTCCCTCATTTTTTTCTCTTCCCATATATTCATCTGTTTTGTTTCTTAAATTCCACATATAAGTGAAATCATATAATATTTGTCTTTCTTTGATGTATTTTGCTTAGCATAATACACTCGAACTCCATCTACTGTCTTCTGTTTTGTTTTGTTTTAGCAGCATATAGAGTTAAAAGTTAATATTCTGCACAACAGGAAAAATAGAACAGATTGTGCTTATGAGTCTTTTGTTCATTAATCCTATAAAATTTGATTTTATTTTCCCAAAATCTACAGATGAGAAAACAAAGATTTGAAAAAAGCTATACAATATATGTGTGTTGGTGAGCAGGAATTTGAAGTCTTGTCTGTCTCCACAGTCCATGTTCTGTTAACCATGGTTACTTTTTTACATCGCAGTTTGCCCTCATAGACTGTAAGTGCCTGGAGCACAGGGACATTTTCTTTTCATCTCTGTATCACACGTTGTGATACAGCATTTCCTATATGTGTGCTCAATAAAGTTTTGTCCGGTGAATGAAAGTATCAAAATTTTTCCGATGACTCAACTTCCTCACTGTTCAAATCCTTAGAAAAGATAAAATCCGGGGCACCTGGGTGGCTCAGTTGGTTAAGCGCCTGACTCTTGATTTCAGCTTAGGTCATGATCTCAGGGCTGTGAGATCAAGACCCATGTCAGGCTCTGCACAGGGTGTGGAGCCTGCTTAGGATTCTGTCTCTCCTTCTTCCTGCTGCTTGTGCATGCTATCTCTCTCTCTCTCTCTCTCTCTCTCTCTCTCAACAAAACAAAACAACATTAAATCTAACTGCTTCTTGAGCCTCTACCTCACTGTGGACTTTAACCCATTAAAATGATACACAATACTATATCCTTGAAAATAAGCTTTGAGATAAACTTTATTGATTTTATGAATTTTCAAATAGCATATCTGAGACAGAAAAGATCAGACAAAGGAAGAGATTCATCTAACTCAAGAGACAAGAATTTTGCAAGAATCCAAGGATCTGTTTGCAAATGGCTTTTAATAGTAAATTCATTGTACATTCCAAATAGGATTAAATGTGTTCCTTAGGACACATGCTATGGAAAACCAGTCATCTGGTTTTCATTGTGATAAAAAATCTCAAGGTACAGGTAGGATTGTTCATTGAAGGCAGGTAGAGCTGTGGGTCTTCTTGCCTATTCCACCTTAAAAATCTCTGAAAATTAGGCATGGCAACAAAGTACTAACTAGAAACTACATGTTTTCTTTTCAAGGTAAATGACATATAAAGCTTAAACTAACCCCATTTTATTATTTTTGTGAATTGATATTGTATCTTTGTGATTTGCAAACAGCCGGAAATCTTTGAATCTCTATTGCGGCACTTTTTCATTGGTCCTTTCATTCAGTCCATTGTCACTTATTTTTGCATTCATGTTCACACACTTTTATTGGATACCTTCGTATTACTTGATAATCACTTACTATCACTAGAAATATAAATCTAAGATGATGTCTCTGTTCTTGGGGAAATTTGCATTTGAGTGATGGACATAATCGGGGGATTACGGTGACAGAGCAAGATATGTGCTTAAATAGATGCGCACATATACACTGAGCCACTAGGGGAGGGAGGACCTGTGGGTCTGGAGGAGTTGGAGAAGGTGATACTGGCCGGGGTTTAAAGGATGCTTGTATACACCTCCTCTGCTTGGTCATGAGTGCTTGTATTTCTGGAACCGTATCTTCTGCATCTGCCACAGCACAAATAGCCTCTTTAGCATGTCATGTTTTCAGCTCAACAGATATTAGAGAATTGAAGAAATGCTGTATATTTGTGTAAATCTACCTTTCTTCGTTTGTCGACAAGATGATTTGATAGAGTAGTGACAGATACAATTTCTACCTAGTTCTGAACTTAGTTTTGCAGTTTGTTACCTGTGTGACCTAGGCTATAATGTGAGCTATTCGTAGCAGACACTTGGCACTGAGGATACAGAAATAAATACTGTAGGTTCCACTTTTAAGAATTCCCCATCATCTGTTGTTTCCTCTGCCACATCTTCAGATCTGTGCTGGATTAAACAAAATTTAAATGAATTCTGGGACTTGTTGGAGGAAGGAAAAAATGATATATATTTTTTGCTTGTTTCCTTTGGAATGAGTAACACATTGTGTGATGCAGCCAGGCTTTTGGTTTGCGAGGTGGCCTCTGTACATGCAGGGCAGGGAGAGGCAGAAGAAGGAAGCAAACCACTGCAGGTTAGTAGGAGGCAGGTATAATACACAAAGGAATTCAACGTACAAGGCTCGTCTTGAGAAGCTGCAAGATGAGCAGATCTCCACACCCATCTACCAGAATCTTCAAAGTTTATATAGAGGCCTTCACTGGGTTCAGTCATGTATGCTGTCCAGATGGTCTCAACAACACATTGCTTTCTGAAGGCTGTGTCCTTGAAAACAGCTCTGCCTGTGGGAACTGTGGGCAGAATGTATATTCCAAGTGTAGGGGAGGGGCTAAGGAGCCTCTGATTACCTGGGTCCAGCTTTCTGGTCAACCTGCAGTTATGTCCTGTCAATGACCTTCCCTAACACGGGCTCACTGTAATTCATGAGAATTCATTGAGAGAGTGTTGGATTCCATAATGAACTTGCTGAGACCAAGGCATCTGTCTTGTTTGTCTGTGGCAAGTGCTGACTGGGAGACACAAATCTCTGAGGACAAAGGCAGCCACGACCCATTTATAATTTTTAAAGTCCCCAAAATGTCACTGAAAAGTCTGTTTTCTGTATTTGGGTTTGTGGTGGTTGCTTTTAATGCTACTGTGACTGTGTAGAAGAAATGGCCAGTATTATGAACACAAAATATGAGCACCTCTCAACTGTAGTCTGGGTGCATATAAAAATGAAAATTTTGGCTTCAGTTGTAGACCTTACAGAACAAATGTGCAGCTTTGTTACCAGGTGCTGGTATGTGAGGAGTCCTGGTTATTCCCAGTGAGTTGCCAGAATCCGCTATAGGCAGTGCATCTCCCAGGCAAAGGACATCTCCACTACTTTTCTCATTTTTATTGCAAGCCAGGGAGGGATTCCCTGGTGTCTCTGGGGTATAACGGCTTCTCCAGAAGCTTTGGAAATCAGGGTTTTAGATAGAATTTGTTGCTGCTCCATTTCAGAGAGTTGTCTTTCAGCCTCACGTGGAGAAGCTGTCTCTGAAAATCAGTCTTCTCATTACACTTGTTTCTCTTGCTGACCTGTATTTAAAAATACTGAATTGATTCCATAAGCTAGGGCCAGCTCTTCCTATCTGTGAGACATAGTCTCAAGTTACCTATTTTAATTTTTGAAATTTTAAGTGATCCAAGTTGTGTCCCACAAAATCACACATCTGTAAAATTTCAAAAATTATAATATAGATGTTTAAAATTCATTTTCTGGGAATTTATAATACATGCACAGACAACCTGACTGCAATAGCTGAAGGCACCCCTGGGTCCTGTGGGCTTATTACATTTAGAAACCTAAGGGATGTGATTGGAGTCTGGGAAGATAGCTGAAGTAAGAGGACCCTAATCTCACCTTGTCTCATGGATACAACTAAATAACACATCAGCATAAATAACCCAAAAAAATGACCCAAAGACTGGCAGAACAAACATAACGAACAAAGGCAGAGACTAGGGCACATAGAAGAAGGTAGAAAGCATGGAGATACAGCTTGAGAGCAAAATGGACCTTAGCTGTCTGTGGTCCAGAGGGAGGATGGGTCTTTGAGAAGGATGAGAAACAGGCTGTCACACCAGGGAACCCATATGGGGAAGACATTTGGCTTTGACAGTGAAGGGGGCTGAATTTTGTGAGTTCTTACAAGTGGGACTTAAAGCCTGGAATTTTAAAAATCAGCAAGTTCCATTTTGGGATAGTCCAGAAGGCTTTAGCAGGCTGAGTCCCCACCCTTAAAGAGATAGTACAACAAAGAGCCAGCAGAGATATAGCATAGAAATAGCAGTAGGGACACACTGGAGGAAGAATGATTTACTCATCTCAGAGCCTGTCCCAAAGAAGCGGGGTTCACAGGGAGACCCCCTCCAGGAACAAAGGAGCTGGCATGTGCTATTTCACTCCCTTGCCCTTCAGCATAAACACAGGACCACGTGCAGGAACCAGGATGGCACCAACACTCACTACCCAACATGCTTACACCAAGACCTGCCCCTTGGGTGGATCTGCTCTTTCAGCTAAACCTTTCCTCAGTCCCAGCATTTCAGCTCCCAGAAGACATATACAGACATCACCAGTACCCCATCTCCTGACCAGCATCTTTTGCAGGGCTTCATTTCTGGCAGTGGTGGTGGCAGGTTGCATTTCTCAAGCAGACCAGTACATACCTTGTTAAAAATGTGCCCCACCAAGCCAGGGACTAGACACTGCCCATAACAGGAAAAAAGGGCCTCCATGGACAACTGGACTGAAGGAAAAGAGGCCAGGACTACAGCAAGGCACACACAACACACATTAGAGACACCCATGAAGCACCAGATCCTGAGGAACAAGGTACACTGCACTGCAGGGCACTGTAGGACCTCTTCTTCATAAGTCCATTACTATCAAGAAAAGATGTAGCTGACTTTCCTAACATACAGAAACAGATACAGAGAGTTAGACAAAATGAGAAGGCAGAGGAATATTTACCAATAAAATAATAGTACCAAACCACAGCAAGAGACCTAAGTGAAACAGAGATAAGTAATAATTAATATGCCTGATAGTTTAAAGTAATGATCATAAAGATACTCTTGGACTTGAGAAAAGAGTGGAGGATGTCAGTGAGACATTTAACAAAGAGACAAAAAAAGAACCAATCAGAGATAACACAATAAATGAAATTTGATAGTACAGTTGATGAAATAAATAGCAGGCTAATGGAATCAGAAGAATGAATTAATGATTTGGAAGACAGAGTAATGGAAAGTAATCAAGCTAAGCAAATGAGAGGGAAAAAATTATGCAAACTGAGAATAGCCTTAGTGAACTCAGTGACTCCATCAAGTGAAATAGCATTTGTACTATATGGATCTCAGAAGAAGAAGAGAAAGAAAGGGGGGCAGAAAATTTACTTGAAGAAATAATAGCTGAAAACTTCCCAAATCTGGGGAAGGAAACAGATATCCATATCCAGGAGGCACAGAGATCTCCCCAAAAAAATCAGCACAAAGACGTCCCCAGTAAGACACATAGTAATTAAAATGGCAAAACGTACTGATAAAGAAAAACTTTTAGAAGCAGCAAGAGAAAAGAAGTTACATACAAGGGAAATCCCATAAGTTTTTCAGCTGATTTTTCAGAGAAATTTTCCAAGCCAGAAGGGAGTGGCATGATATATTCAAAGTGCTAAAAGGGAAATATCTGCCAAGAATACCTGTCCAGCAAGGCTATCAATCAGAATAGAAGTAGAGTTTCTGATACAAAAACTAAGGAAAGACACCTGCAGATTGAAAGTTAGGGGATGGAGAACATTTATCATACAAATGGTTGGCGAAAGAAAGCAGGGATAGCAGTACTTCTATCAGGCAAAATAGACTTTAAAACAAAGACTATAACAAGTGACAAAGGACACTGTGTGATTTAAAAAAAGGGTCAATCCAACAAGAAAATAAACAATTGTAAATATTTAAACATGGGAGCACCCAAATACATAAAGCAGCTAATAACAAACATAAAGGAAGTAATCCACAGTAACACAATAATAGTAGTGGACTCTAATACCCCACCGACATTGATGGACAGATCATCCGAAGAGAAAACCAACAATGAAATAGTAGCTTTGAATGACACACTGGAACAGATGGTTTTAACAGATATATTCAGAACATTCCATTCCTAAAACAACAGAATGCACATTCTTTTAAAGTACACATGGAATATTCTCCAGAGTACATCACATATAAGGCCATGAAACAAGTCTCAACAAATTCAAAAAGACTGAAGTCATACTATGCATCTTTTCTGACCACACTGTTATGAAACTAGAATTCAAGCATAAGAAAAATTCTGGAAAGAGTACCACACTGAGATTAAACAGTATGCTACTGAACAGTGAATGGGTCAACTAGAAAATAAAAAAAGAAATTAACAAATACATGGAAACAAATGAAAATGAAAACACCACGGTCCACACTCTTTAGGATGCAGCAAAAGCAGTTCTGAGAGGGAAGTTTATAGCAATACCTGAAGAAACAAGAAAAATCCCAAATAAAAAAAAATCTAACTTTGTACATAAAGGAGCTAGAAAAAAAAAGAACAAACAAAACCTAAAACTAGCAGAAGAAAGGAAATAAAGATTAGAGCAGAAATAAATGAAGAAGAAACTGAAAAACAGTAGAACAAATCAATGAAGCCAGGAGCTGGTTCTTTGAAAGGATCAACAAAATTGATAAACCTCTGGCCAGACTCATCCAGAAAGAGAGAGAGAGGGGGACCCAGATAAATAAAATCACAATGAAAAAGGAGCAATACCACCCCACCCCACAGGTATATAAACCATTATAAGAGAATATTATGAAAAATTATATTCCAACAAATTGGACAACCTAGAAGAAATGTCTAAGTTCCTAGAAATGTATAATCTAACAAAACAGAAGCAGGAAGAAATAGAAAATTTGAACAGGCCAAATACCAGCAATGAAATTGAATCAATAATTTAAAAAACTGCCAACAAACAAAAGTCCAGGACCAGACGGCTGAACAGGTGAATTCTACCAAACATTTAAAGAAGAGTTAATACCTATTCTTCTCAAATGATTCCTAAAAATAGAAGGGGAAGGAAAGCTGCCAAATTCATTCTATGAGGCCAATATCACCCTGATATGAAAACCAGATAAAGTCAAAACAATAAGAGAACTATAGGCCAATATCACTGATGAACAGAGGTGCAAAAATTCTCAACAAAATACTAGAAAACCAAATCCAACAATACATTTAAAAAAAAATCATTCACCATGATCAAGTGAGATTTATTCCTGGGATGCAAGTCCAGTTGAACATTTGCAAATCAATGTGATACATCACATCAATAAGAGAAAGGATAACCACAAGGTCATTTCAATAGATGCAGAAAAAGCAGTTGATGAAGTACAACATCCATTCAGGATAAAAACCCTCAACAGAGTAAGTTTAGAGGGAACAAACCTCAACATAATAAAGGCCTTGTATGTAAAACCCACAACAAACATCATACTCAATGGGAAAAATTGAGAGCCTTTCCCCTAAGGTAAGGATCAAGAGAGGATGTCCATTCTCACCACTTTTATTCAGTATAGTACTGGAAATCTCAGTGACAGCAATTAGACAACAAAAAGAAATAAAAGGCCTCCACATAGTAAGGAAGAAGTAAAACTTCCACTATTTGCAGATGACATGATTCTCTATATGGAAAACCCTAAAGACTCGACCATAGAACTACTCGAACTGATAAATGAATTCACTAAAGTTGCAGGGTACAAAATTAGAGTACACAAATCTCTTGCATTCCTATTTACTAATAATGAAACAGCAGACAATGAAATGAGGAAAACAACCCCATTTACAGTTGCACCAAAAATAATATCTAGGAATAAACTTGTTCAATGAGGTGAAAGACTTAACTCTGAAAACTGTAGAACACTGATGAAAAAAAGTGAAGACGACACAAACAAATGGAAAGGTATCTCATGCTCACGGATTAGAAGAAAAAATATTGTTAAAAATGTCTATACTACCCAAAGTAACCTGTAGATTTAAAGGGGTCCCTACCAAAATACCAATAGCATTTTTCACAGAACTGGAACAAACAATCCTAACATTTGTATGGAACCACAAAAGACCAAAATAGCCAAAGCAATCTTTAAAAAGAAAAGTGGGTGCCTGGGTGGCACAGTCAGTTAAGCATATAACCCTTGATTTCAGCTCAGGTCATGATCTTAGGGTCATGAGATCAAGCCCCACGCTGGGCTCCACACTCAGTGCAGAGTCTGCTTGAGTTTCTCTCTCCCTCTCCCTTTGCTCCTCCCCTCCATGCACTCTCTAAAATAAATGTCTTTAAAAAAAGAAAAGAAAATCAAAACTGGGAGGTATCACAATTGCAGAATTCAAATTGTATTACAAAGCTGCAGTAGTCAAAACAGTGTGGCACTGGCATAAAAACAGACACGTAGATCAATGGAACAGAAAAGAAAACCGAGAAATGAACCCACACTATATGGTCAATTAATTTTTGACAAAGGTGGAAAGAATATACAATGGGAGAATCTCTTCAACAAATGTTGCTGGAAACTACATGGAAAAGAATGAAAGTGGACAACTTTTTTACACCATGCACAAAAATAAACTCAAAGTGGATTAAGAACCTAAATGTGAAACTTGAAAATCCTAGAAATGAACAGAGGCATTAATATCTCTGATATTGACCATAGCAACATTTTTCTAGATATGTCTCCTGAGATAAGGGAGTTAAAAGCAAAAATAAACTATTGTGACCACTTCAAAATAAAAGTTTCTGCACAACGAAGGAAACAATCAACAAAACTGAAAGGGCACCTATGGAATGGGAGAAGGTATTTGCAAATGACATATCCAATAAAGGGTTAGTATCTAATATGTATAAAGAAATGATACAGGGGCACCTGGGTGACAGTCCGTTAAGCATCTGCCTTCAGCTCAGGTCATGATCCCAGGGTCCTGGGATCAAGCCCCACATAGGGCTCCCTGCACAGTGGGGAGTCTGCTTCTCTCTCTCCCTCTGCTGCTCCCTCTGCTTGTGTTTTCTCTCACTGTCTGTCAAATAGATAAATAAAATCTTAAAAAAAAAACCTGATACAACTCAACACCCAAAACACAATCCAATTAAAAAATAGGCAAAAGACACGAATAGACATTTCTCCAAAGAAGACATACAAATGACAAATGAAAGACTCATGATGAGATGCTCATATCACTCATCATCAGGGAAATGCAAATTAAAACCATAATGAAATATCACCTCACACCTGTCTGAGTGGCTCAAATCAAAAACACAAGAAACAAGTATTGGTGAGGATGTGCAGACGAAGGAACCCTAATGCACTATTGGTGGGAATGCAAAGTGGTGCAGCCACTGTGGAAAACACTATGGAGATGCCCCAAAAAGTTAAAAATAGAACTACCCTCTGATCCAGTAATCACTGTACTGGGTATTTACCCCCAAAACACAAAAGCACTAATTTGAAGGGTGTATGTGTCCCTTGCATATACCCCTATGTTTATTGCAGCATTATTTACTATAGTCAGATGTTGGAAATAGCCCAAGTATATGACGGATGAGTGGACAAAGAATATATATATATATAAATGATAAAAACCCTCAACAAAGTAAGTTTAGAGGGCACACACATACACACACATATATACATATATGGGATATTATTCAGCCATAGGATGAAATCTTGCCATATGCAATGACATGGTTGGAGCTAGAGAGTATAATGCTAAGCAAAATAAGTCTGTCAGAGAAAGACAAATACCATATGATCTCACTCATATATGGAATTTAAGAAACATAACAGATGAGTAAGCAAAAAAATAGACAAACCAAGAAACAGATTCTTATCTATAGAAAATAAACTGATGGTTATTAGAGGGGATGTGGGGGGGGGCGGGTTAAATAAGTGATAGGGATTAAATAGAATACTTATCCTAATGAGTACTGAGTCATGTATAGAATTGTTGAATCACTCTATTGTACACATGAAACTAATATGTTGTATATTAATGATACTGAAATTAAAATTAAACATTTAAAAATTAAAATCTTAATTTAAAAAACCCTAAGGGATGCTATGTGTTAAAGAATTATATGGGCTGAATGATAATAAGTCGTAAAGGAAGAAACCACAATGAGATACCACCTTACACCAGTTAGAATGTCTAAAATTATCAAGACAGGGAACGACAAATGTTGGTGAGGATGTGGAGAAAGGGGAACCCCCTTACACCGTGGGTGGGAATTCAAGCTGGTACAGCCACACTGCAAAACAGTATGGAGGTTCCTCAGACATCAAAAGTCGAATTACCCTGCGACCCAGCAATTGCACTACTAGGTATTTATCCCAAAGATACAGATGTAGTGAAAAGAAGGGACACGTGCACTCCAATGTTCACAGCAACAATGTCCACAATAGCCAAACTGTGGAAGGAGCTGAGGTGTCCTTCAATAGCTGAATGGATAAAGATGTGGTTCATATATACAATGGAATATTAGTCATCAGAAAGGATGAATACCCACCATTTGCCTCGACATGGATGGAACTGGAGAGTATTATGCTAAGTGAAGTAAGTCAAGCAGAGAAAGACAATTATCATACGGTTTCACTCATCTTTGAAATATAAGGAATAGCACGGAGGACCATAGGGGAAGGGAAGGAAAACCGAATGGGAAGAAATCAGAGAGGGAGACAAACCATGAGAGACTCTGGACTCCGGGAAATGAACTGAAGGTTATAGAAGGGAGGGGGATGGGAGGAAGGGGTAACTGGGTGATGGGTATTAAGGGGAGGGCACGTGATGTGATGAGCTCTGGGTGTTATATGCAACTAGTGAATCGTTGAACACTACATCAGAAACTACTGATGTACTATATGTTGGCTAACTGAACATGAAAAAAAAAGAAAAAATAAGAAGATGGCAGTTGGCAGGAAAAAAACGGAAGGGAGGGAGGAAGGAAGGAAGAAAATTTTAAAAAGCTGGATTTGCCCAGTATAAAGAGCTACACTTTTTCTCTCCTTACTTGGCTGGAATGCCATGAGATGAGACTGACGGGTTGCAAACTACATTCACCGCCCTGTGCACAGCTTAGGACATGTCAAGGTAATAGAACAACTGGTAGCTGATTGCCCCTGAGCCAATGACTACAGCAGGGCACTGCTGAAAAAGACTCCAAATGTGTTTTATTCATTATGTGTTATATCCCAATATTAATTAGATTCCTATTTGTTGAAGACTGGCATAGTTCAGATATTTCCAGGAGAAGAAGAAAAAGATTTGTAGCCAACAATGGCTATATTCCAAGAACCAATTACATGGAGAGATTCTCTAAGAATGAGCTGACCCTGGCATAACATTTGACAGCTTGTCTTCCTGCAGTGGTGTCAACTGCTTCAGCTCAGAGGCAGGCCTTTGGGCTAGAGAATCTAAGCCTGATCTAGGCATTTGCTTATGCTAAAGAGTCAGATCCTAGAGCAAACAAAGCCCGGAATGTGACCTTTCATCAGAAACAACTGAAGACTGAGGTTCTCTGATTGCCCATCATAAATCAAGTCCTTAAGCTTGGAAAGAATTAGAACAGTAGTTCCCCAACTATGCTCCCCAAAATGGTCTCACAGGACTAATCCACCCCTCAGCCAAATACATTTGGGAAACAGTGCATATTATTCTCCTCCCTAAGTTTTGCAGGGCGTATGATAAGTCTCTTTGATAGTGCAGTATAAAGAAACCAGTTCAGCACACTCTTCAACCCAGTTTCCCAAGCTTATTCATTCATAGAGGTTATCAAAGAATAGCAAATAATATCTGGAATTACTATTTTGGAAACAGTGAATCCAAAAAAGTTCCTGTATACTCAATACCAAAAGTGTGCCAGACATCAGTTTACTCTTTGGTTAGGCAGAAGCCAACACATTTGTAGTTAGAATGTCTTCCTGACCGTCAGCTCTCGTTTGTTATTCAGTATATGAGAACCCAGCTTTCCATTGGTTTGGATTCTGGAAAAAAATGGGATTTGATTCTTCCTGTAACTTCCATTTCAGGTGACTAACCACTTTTAACTGATCTGTTGACATGAGCATGGTTTAGGTGTTCACTGAAAGGTTAGTGTCAAAAGAAATTAATGTCCTGGTGGGCTTGTGTTTTTCTCTGAGGCAGATATTGATGAATGCACAGAGGGAATCATTGAGTGCCACAACCATTCCCGCTGCGTTAACCTGCCAGGGTGGTACCACTGTGAGTGCAGAAGCGGTTTCCATGACGATGGGACCTATTCACTGTCCGGGGAGTCCTGTGTTGGTAAGCAGCTTTTAGCCATGCCCTCCATCCTTCTGGCCCTTTGCAGGAGGGGCAGTCTGCTTTGGCACTCTCGTCAGTTCCCAGTGTTAAAATATGACCCCTCACGGGCTAAACTCATCAGTTTTCAAATTTCCTCCCTCAACAATTCAAGCAGGAGGCCAGGGATTATGCAGCGTGGGGTTTTCGGATTTTTATATGGAAACTGGGGCAGTCAGAGTTTCAAAGCCTTGGTCTGTGTGCTATGGTTTCTGGTTCTTTTGAAGTAAAACCATGTTGGCTTGCTAAAATTTTTAACAGTTTGAGAAACAAGTGGGAGAAGAAATACTGGTGGACTGAGAAAGTTAAGGTTAAATACCAACCTTTGTACGGAAAAAGGCAAAGCACCTCTTTGAGTCTTTGTCGGTGAAAGGGTAAAAATGGGATAATAATATATGTGTGTTGCTAGGATTAAATGGGATGCCACACATTTAGAGATTGTAAGCTTTCCGTTGTTGGCGCAAACGTAATAGAGGTACATTAACCTTATTATTGTTATTACCACCATCATCCTTACAAAGTCTCCTTTAATCACTGTTCTGCTTGAGGTTCTGTTAAATGCTGAACATAGGAAGCTAGCAGGTGGAGTTTTTTACCTTTAAGACCCTACAGCTTTCATGACATCCAAACAACTGATCAAACCTGGCATTGTTTCCATGAGAAGCTTAGCCAATGCACTTACATCATGTTCTGTGAACTCAACTAAATTCTTCATGCAGGTTTGGACAGACCTATAGGGCAAGCCTTCTGACCTTGCGTTCAGACTGCTGAATTAGAAAATGGGAATGTGATTTTGAAAATTCATTGTCTCTGCTCATTGCATATATATATATTTTCTGAAGGTTGCTACTGAGATCCACCTAGTGTTTTTCCAACATCCCCCTTAGGTTGTTTTAAAGTAAAGATAAATCAGGGAACAGTGGGCACACAGCATGAACTGTCCACCACTCCTGTTGAGAAGCATGCAGTATAGTTGTTAAAAGCATGGATCCTGGGGCGCCTGGGTGGCACAGCGGTTAATCGTCTGCCTTCGGCTCAGGGCGTGATCCCGGCGTTACGGGATCGAGTCCCACATCAGGCTCTTCTGCTATGAGCCTGCTTCTTCCTCTCCCACTCCCCCTGCTTGTGTTCCCTCTCTCACTGGCTGTCTCTCTCTGTCGAATAAATAAATAAAATCTTTAAAAAAAAATAAAAATAAAAATAAAAGCATGGATCCTGGAGCTAAACTCCCTGCTGTCAAATTCCAGTTCTTTCATTTCTAAATAGGTTCCCTGTGGCAAGATCTTATCTAGACCATACCTCACTTATCCATCTGTAAAATGGAACTGTTGCTATCTAGGTCATATGAGCGTTGTGAGAATTAATTGAATTGACACCTGTTAATGTTCAGTAAATGTTATCATTATCTTCAGTGTCCCTGCATATTCAGCACTCTGCCCTATCCATCGTTTCTTTTATTCTTTTTGTTTGTTTATTTTAGGGAGAGAGAGTGTGTGAGCTGGGAGGGTAGGGGGTGGGATGGGGGGCGGTGCAGAGGGAGAGAGTTTCAAGCAGACTGAGCTCGGAGCCCCACTTGGGGCTGGATCTCATGACCCTGAGATCATGACCTGAGCGTAAACCAAGAGTCGGTCAGATGCTTAACTGACTGAGCCACCAAGGCACCCCTCTTTTATTCTTTAAATAATGATTTGTAACCATAGGGACAGGTTTGCAGTTATCCTGGGTCTTCAGATACTTCCTTTACAAATGGCCAAGAAGCTCTGTAGGTGTGCAGCTCAGTGTAAACAGATGTTACATGAATAGGAATACATAGAATGGCAGTTGTGATTGAGGAATGGACATAGAATATTGGCCTTATGTGGTATTACATTGTGGCACTAAAAATAAAAATCTCATTTTTAAACACTGTATTTGATCTCATTAAATGGGTGACTCAGCTTTTTATTGCATGAAGGATCTTAGAGATTACCTCGTTAAACCAATTTTATAACTGCCTGGACCCGCCATGCTCTCGTACTCTTAGATGCCTTTGCCCATGCTGTCCCCTCTGGCTGGAATGGAACAGAACTCTGAATCAAAGATGACCCTCTCTTTTCCTTGATCATCCTGATTCACATGGGAATTTCTGATCTTTTTCCTAATTTCGGCTCATGTTCCACCAGGCCCCCACGAGGCATTTTTGGATGTTTTCATAGGAGTCATCACTCCTGTCCTCTGCTAACTCCAATTTTCTCCTGCTGTATGTTTCTCTGGCTTGTACCATGGAAACTTGTACCGCTGTACAGTTCATCTGCTCTCCAACTAGACTGTGAGTGTGAAATGGACTTTATTCTTCTGTCTCTCCAATAAGACCCTTTGGTAGTTGCTGTTTAGTCAATGAGAAAAATGCAACCACTTCATTGGCTTGATAAAGAAATTCAGTCTCAGAAAGGGTGACAGCTTGTTCCCAGCCATATAGTTGGTTTGATACGAGTTGAGACTCAAGCCAAAGTCAAGGGTGACTCTGCATCCCAAGTATCTGGTGCAGTTTCCGTTTACCTGTTCTGATGTAATTATCCACAGCACCCTGCCACTCTCATAAATGTCCCCCTTTGGATGAAAGATGTCCTGGTCACCTCACCTGCAGATATTTCTCTGCCATGTGGAGTGGTCTGCCTGGGAGATCGAATTTGCTGCCCTCTGTGAAGAAGGACTGTCTTCTTCCATGAACGGGTCCCTGGTCTGCACAGGAAAACTATAGCAAATTGGATTCTTTGGCAAGACAATAGAGTTGTTTTTATTAGTGGCATTTTTAATTAGAGTAATTGTTAATCCGAATGCCCCTTCATTTCCACACTTTTGGAGATATCTTTGTGAATGGGTCTTAATAAGAATAGAAATCTGGCCATTCTCCAGTTTTTCTTTGGTAGTTGAGAGCACTCTTAGTTCAGAATATTTCATGGTGCAACAGATATATATGTCACATCATGTCATTTTCTTATGACAGTGCCTTCTAATGCCTTCCCATTGAAGGAAAATAAAATTCTGACTTCTTCATGTGGCCTTCAAGGCTTTAGGTGATATTGCCTCTACCTGCTCCTTGGACTTCACTCCTACAGATGCTCACCTTTTTAATCTTTTCATGCCTTGAACATGGCAATGAATTCACCCCATTTCGGAGCTTTTGCCTTTGCTGTTCTGTCTGGAACACCCAAGGCCTGTCTTGTTACAATGCCTATCTTCTTTCTTTATATAAATATCTCAGCCCAAATGCCACTCTCTGCCCATTGTATCTGAAGTAGTCTTTTTCTGGTGACTTCATTATATCACTCTCTTTTAGAACTTTGGTAGCATTTTTAAATTCTCAATTTACTGGATGTGTCTGTGTGTGTAATTGTCTCCAGCCACAGGGTACAGATTGAGGACAGAGACCTTGTTTAGGTTTTGCTACGGTACTCTCAGCCCCTAGAGCACTGTGGGCACAAGCAGGGCATTTAATGCTTATATGTCGAATGTTTGAAGGACTAGATAATCACACCATATCAGGTCAGATTTATTTTCTCCCTGGTTTGACCTAACTAGTTGTGTGTGTGCAATGATTATAACATAAGATGTTAAGTATCACAAAATCATGTGAGTCTTTACTTCAGGAAAAAAATTATCGAGAACAGTCGTCACACCAGCACTGTGTTAAGTTTTCTGGGAATGTGGATATGAATCAGATAAGATCTCTCTTCTTGAGGGATTTATGACCTGAAATATTCTGAATCATAAAAATGCACCATCATGGCACTGAAAATCATCACATCAGAATAAGCCCTAAATAACATCATCTAATGCTTACATATAAAGAAATAGCAGCTGAAAGAATCTTTAAAATTCAAAGGTTTTTTAGCAACATGTAGTCAGCTATGCTTTTTCCCAGAATAGTAGTGGGAATGGCATATGTCAGAATCCAAAATGTGGCAGTTGAGGACAATTGCATGCCACCCTGTGCCAATTTCTCTTACATGAGAATAGTAACACCTGCTTTGTTGACTTCATTAATGACTATAAGCCTCAAATGTTACTGATGTCCTAAAAAAACAGCACACATGCGGGATTTACTAGTTCATGAGAAAAATGGTTACGATTTGCCTCTTGCTCCTAAAGATCATATTATTGAAAATGACTAGTATTCGGTAGAGGCAGACAGAATCAGCATTACTGAGAAGTTTAACAGATTGAGTGTCTGTCTGTCTGCCTCTTCCTCATATGTTTGTGTGTTTTCATAATTCCAGGAGAGATGTGCACACAAAAATTTGCCGACTCGTATTTGCAGACAGGATGACAGTGATTACCTACAGCTGTTACCATAGAGTGCAGGGCACTCTGGGTTGGGATGTGGGAGTTTGAGTTGGTGATTCTCAGTGGTAACATAGAAGTTATGAGCAGTCGCTTTTTTTATCTAGACATAGTTATCTGGGTCATCTAGAAATGAGGCCTAATGTATAATTAACAGTGGCATATGTCAAGAGCAGGAGTTCACATATTTTGAAAAGGAGATTCAAACTCCCTCAACTTCCCTCTGTCTCCATGATCTTGCTCCTGCAAATGAGACTTTATTTTCCTCTGCTCCCTCTCGTACTGTGCATGGATAGATCCACAAGCCTGCTCAGATCGTTCTTCCACCTTCTTAGACCCTGGATTTTCTTTCCTCTACTTTTCACTTGTGTGCTTTTCCCTGACCATCCCTCTGTCCGCATTTCCAGATGTCAAAATCCTGATGAACTTCTTAAGTCAGTGATTCCTTTTTTTTCCCAAGATTTTATTTATTTATTTATTTGAGAGAGAGAGAGAGAGCACGCGTGCGCACAAGTGAGCCAGAGAGGCAGAGGGAGAGGGACAAACAGACTCTCTGCTGAGTAGGGAACCCGACAGAGGGGTGGATCCCAGGACCCTGGGATCATGACCTGAGTCAAAGGCAGATGCTTAACTGACTGAGCCACCCAGGCACCCCTAAACCAGTGATTCTCAAACCTGTTTTGCGGTAGATTCACCTAAGTAGCTTTTTAAAAATACTTATGGTGGGCCAGGACACTCTGGAGATTCTGACTCATTGACTTCTTGTGGGACTTAGAGGTCATTGTTTAAAAAAAACAAAAAGTCTCTAAACGATTAGAAAGAATATTGAATTATTGTAGAAAACCACTGTCATAGATTTTCTCCAATAATAATAATAATAATAATAATAATAATAACAATCCCCATAGCCATTTATTTACACCTCTCTTATGGAACTTGCCAAATCAGGCTTGTCTTCTTCATCAGTCCTTTATAGCCTGCAGTACAGTTGAGGTGTTTTGATTTCCTTTTTACATCTGTGCTGAATTAAATTGTATTGGTCAAACACTTGTTATTGAACAGAATTTTCAAACCCCATTAAAACTCGTTTTGTCAACGGAGCACCCTGACGGATGACAGACGGCTGTTCTTAGGGAGCACGGCCCCTAGGCCTCTATTCCTGCTGCCCCCACAGGACCTGGTTATGTGCGGCGGGTCCCCGGACCCCGGAGTCTGCTCTCTGATCCCTGGAAACAACCCAGCGAGGATTTACTTGTCCGAACAGCTGCTGAAACTGTCATCAACTTGCAAAGCAACATCAAACAGCCAAAAAAGGTGCAGTTGGAATCCCTTGGGAAGATTTCACATTTAACTGTCTGGTAGGTCAGGACTGATTGAGATAGTCTGAGAATGGTGTGTCTTCTGCTATCACTGCCCAGGGCCTGGTTCTCCTAGGAGTGGAGATAAAAAGGGCTAGGACCTGGAGACGCTCCTGGAGGGGCTAAGAGTCACGATGGCTTAGCGGGTGACAGTGTGATACGAGGGGAGGCAGTTTTCAAGTGTACGTAGGGCTGGAATCGGATCCCAACTCGGCCGCTTCCTAGCTGAGCGGCATTTCGCCAGATATTTAACCTCTCTAAGCCTTGGTTCCCTTGGCATACAAGGATTAAAATAATACCTGCTGGTGGAATTTTTTGTAATATAAGTGTTCTCATATGCAAATATCCTGGCAAGGAGTAGATCATAATAGTCAACATTTAACCTCACTTCACCTCCAATCCCTCACCTGTCAAATGAAGACGGCAACAGTAATACTAATAAGAGCTAACATTTATTGAGCGCTTACTTGGCACCAGACACCGCTCTAAGCAATTTACAGAAGTGCCATCCTCCTCAATTGCTGTGGAGTCATGGCGAGGATTAAATAAGCTAACATGGGGGAAAGCACGCAGCCCTTGCGTTTTCAGTGCTCGGTAGCTGTTAGCCGTTATCGCGACGCGAACACCCACACTGTGTGCCAGACCCGGGCCGGGGAGTCGCAGGCATCACCTCATCCAGTTCTCACAAGTGCCATGGGAGCAAGGCCTCTCACTATGACCATGTTAAAGATGAGGGAAATAGGGGCCCCTGGGTGGCTCAGTCGTTAAGCGTCTGCCTTCAGCTCAGGGCGTGATCCCAGGGTCCTGGGATCGAGCCCCACATCGGGTTCCCTGCTGAGGGCCTGCTTCTTCCTCTCCCACTCCCTCTGCTTGTGTTCCCTCTCTCGCTGGCTGTCTCTCTCTCTGTCAAATAAATAAATAAAATCTTTTAAAAAATAAAATAAAATAAAATAAAATAAAGATGAGGGAAATAAGGTCCCAGGATTAAGATAACTGTCCCAAATTCCACAGCTGAGATATGCACAAAGAGACCATAATGCGGATCTGTTTGATCGCAAAGCTTCTGCTTTTCCGATGTTAGCACTGAGATGCTTTCTGGAGAGAAGGAGGCCGGCTGTGAGCCCGCGGTTGAAGGAGGTGTTTTAAGCAGGGCAGCTGGAAGTCAAGGAGACACAGCAAAGAGAGAGTGAGTGAGACCCAGACCAGATGGACAATTGTTTCATTCTGTCTGAATCAAGAGCACTGGTGAATTATTTTATCCAGTGGATGCACGGTCTGTGTCTTGGTGTTTAAGACAGAGGCATACACCCCAGTCTTGGGACACCTGGTGGATTTTCTGTCTTTGCAAACAATAAAGAACCCACCATGCACCCCCATACAGAAAGTATTTTCTTTTTTTTCCTTTTTTTTTTTTTTAGATTTTATTTATTTATTTGTCAGAGACAGAGAGCACACGCAGGGGGAGGGGCAGAGGGAGAGGGAGAAGCAGGCTCCCTACAGAGCAGGGAGCCCGATGTGGGACTCGATCCCAGGACCCTGGGATCATGACCTGAGCTGAAGGCAGCCGCTCAACTGACTGAGCCACCCAGGTGTCCCCAGAAAGTATTTTCAGTTAAAAGGCCCCTCACCCTTCCTTGATAATATTCAGTGAGGTCCCATTAACTTCAAAATTGATATTTGTTGCCGAAGAACTTCAGAAACTTCAGATTTGGTTTTCCGCCAAGAAATAGATTCTCTGTTATTGAAGAGCCTTCCCAAAGGCAGATGCCACCTGGCCATGGAGCTGTTTACATTGCTTTATGCTTCTAACTAGAAACAGTAGGAAGTATATTGGAGTGTGGTTTGGGGACTCAGCGGACCTCAGCTGCATGGCACACAGCTGACGCACGTCACTAATAGGGCCCAGATGGACAGAGCAGTCACGGACAGCACCCGGGTATGGAATGGATATGAAGAAGGAACAGGAGAGGCAGGAGACAGGGTGGAGAGGTTAAGAACACTTGCCAGTCTCAAATAGATGTGATATTCTGGGTCCCTGAGAATGGCCTGACAGTGGACGTTAACACACAGTTGGAGTTGTTAAATCAGGTGAGAAGGGAGTCCCACCAGATCCTCAGGAAGCTTCCTGCTCCCTTTTCAAGTCCAGCCACACATACATACTTAAGACCGGAGCTGATCAGCCCAGAAGGTAAATTGAATATGTTCTGGGGACTTCTCAAGGAAGGCAAACGCGCCTCCTCGGTTTTGGTGACAAATACTTCGCAAAATGACGTCAGACTAGAACTCCTTGCACCAAATTCAGGTATGAACCCGAGGTTCGTCGGTCCCCGTCAGCCTGTCTGTGCGGACACGACAGACCAGGGACTGTGCTCCCCTTGAGTGTGAAACTGAAACCAGACATTTCAGGGAACTACCCTCACAGGATCGCAAACTAACTATAGGGTCCATTCTGTAAGCCACCTGGGCCCCGTTTAGTATCTTTTCAGTGACAGTGTTCACACACCTTCCTCAAGGCACCTGCAGTCAGCCGGAGAGAAGAGGAAACAACTCTGGGCCGTGCTTTGAGGCAGGGCTTAGTGGATGGGGAATCGGGGAACCTCAGTTCTCGTCCATGCGAAGATCATATGGGCAAAAAGGAAGAGGAGGCAAATCAGAAAGCTATTGAAAGAAACAAGCAAAGAAAACCCTCTATAAGCATACGAATGTTGTTATAAGTTTTCTCTCCATAAAAATTAGCCTGCAGTGGTCTTAGCACCGAGATGGGCGGGGTGGAGGGTGCAGAAATTCCTTATCTTAGGGACTATCCTTTTTGCATCCCACAGGCACTTTGAAACACCAAGTGGAAGGTGAAAATCAACGTACATGAAACAACCAATAGCATTCTGAAACAGGTTATAAGCAACCACAAAATGATGTGGTCAACGCTATAAGATAGGTAATTAGGGAAGAGAATGATCAGAGGGAATCAAGGAATGGTCATCGCAACCACGTGGGGATGATTACACTTGAAGGGCGCGAGGGTTTGGGTGTATTATTAGTAGCTAACTTGATTACTTCATGTTCTAGGCAATTTTCTAAGAGCTTTACGTTTCCTAACTCATTTCATCCTCGAAACAACTCCGTCAGGTAAATATGGATATAATCTCAGAATAGACTTTCTGTCTATGATTTTCTTTTTTACTGTGGTCATTAAAAATGCAGATCATTCCATGCTACTGTCCTCTAATTGAGTGATCTCCTAAAGCCTTATTGGGGTATTGCTGGTTTGTCCCTAAGCTACGTGGCCCCGGTCTTTATATTTTTGATGAACATATTTCTCTTTGGAATGGGTATTTTTGTCTCCTTTTCCTATTGCTCGCCTAACTTCTAGCTTATTATATGGCATAATAGACACACTGAGGCACACAGAGATGGTCAATAAATCATTCATGATCACACAGCTGTTTATTGGTAGAGTTCTTTTTCCAGAAAGCATTAACATCTTTTCTAAGAACCGTGTACATGTATTAATATTTTTATCAAGCAACAAAATGTTGCTTTGTGGCCTGCTAAAGTCTTGCTGCGCGAATGGTAATATAAAAGCCATAGTTTTATTTATCAAATGCCAACCGTGTGCCATTTGACCTTCAAAACCCTTTATGAAATAGGCAGCAAATGAGGGGAAATACATCAGGTAGCGTGGCCGTGTGTGAAATGGCCCATGTTCTTCTTACTCTCCCAAATGCCTCGGTCACTTGTGTATTAATTGAAGATGACTTATGAAAGAATTACATTAAGGGACGATTAATCAGATAATCATGTCATTTTCTACTTCATTGTAAGCTCACAGATACATCAAGCCCCCGATTTTTAAATGTTGTTTATTTTACACGTGTGGACAGAAGAAACTAAGAGTTTACTCCCTGCTGGTGTATTCCAGGGATCATCACACAGCTCAACAAGAGAGAGAGCTAGGTGGTGGCCATCTGAGAAGTCACCTGAGTACATCACCATGCTTCTCTGCTGAGCGGTGGCCCCACGGCTATGGGAACTTCTCATATTGCAGTGTGATGTCCAGTTGGGGCAGTCATGCGGGATCAGAAGCTCATGAGTCAAAATGGCAGGCATACCTTGAAGACCTATAGCAGCGTCTGTGAACAAGCTGGCTCAAACTCTGTGCAGCAGCTGAGGCCCGAGTGGTTTGCTCTGTCCTGTCCCCAGCTGCATTGAACTAAGGAAGCATGACTGTGCTTTGTAGGCCCTATATTTTTTTACGGGGTTCTGGGTTTTACCTTGCATAAAGAGAGAAATAACAAAGTGATTTTGACTGATTGAAGCTCTCCCTCCCACCCCCCGTGCAGTTGGCCACAGTGGTTAAAACCCAACTGGGGCAAGACTTGGAGCAGAACATTTAGCAAAGTCTAGATCTAGACACTAATGCTGGGATATTTTTCAAAGAAGTGTTTTATTAGCAAATATATTTGGGAAATTCTAAATGAGATATAATTAACCTGGTTTTATTAACTGCAGGACTTGTCAGAGCCTTTGCTATGTACATTGTTAGTGTTCTGAATTTATTTGGCCTTAAAACCTTTTTTTTTTTTCTCCCAGGCATCTTGTGGATTTGGTACTCTGTAGAATAGACTAACTGAAAACTCAAGGAGGAAAATAGCCTACTCTAGGAATTTCTAGAAAATCTCATTTATTCAGTATCATTGAATAATGAGCTGCTCAAAGGAGGGCATTTTTCAAGTTCTACAAGAAAAGGTTATTGAGCACACTACTTGTCCTTTTTATACTATTATTGAATTTTGTTGCAAAGAATGGGACTTTCTGTCTATGATTTTCTTTTTACTGTGGTCATTAAAAATGCAGATCATTCCACGCTACTGTCCTCTAATTGAGTGATCTCCTAAAGCCTTATTGGGGTATTGCTGGTTTGTCCCTAAGCTACATGGCCCCGGTCTTTATATTTTTGATGAACATATTTCTTTTTGGAATGGGTATTTTTGTCTCCTTTTCCTATTGCTCGCCTAACTTCTAGCTTTTTAATAATAACGTGGAAGATTGCGTTCCTTCACAGGGTAGTAGATGAAGACTTGGTAATGGGATGGCTCAGGCCACAGCAACTCGAAAGCAGTACCTAGATGCCAGGTGCTTACTTAGACTCTGGGGATGTAAAGAGGAATGATGCAGTGTTCCAGAGGCCCTGGAGGACAGTTCTGCATTGCGTGGACAGGCCCAGTGGGAGTTCTGAGAAAAGGAAACAAGCGGGGATAGGAGCTGTGAGGATGGCCTGGATGGGAGGGTCCAGCCATGCCTGGGCTTCCAGGCGGAGAGCAGTTGGGGAAAAGGCTGGTGTGTTTCCCTAAAAGGTGCTTTGCTGTGCAGTTATGGTTTCCTTTAAGTCCTCCCTGTCATTGCGAACTTGGCCTTTTTTGGAAAGATCGAGTAACAGTAGAGGCACTTTGATTTCCTCCTGCACAGGACCTTGAAGCCTGTAACATGCAAAATCTTCTTTATTACGTTTGAAATGACTTGGTTTGTCTTTGTCATTGTTGGTGTTGTGGTTACTTCCTTCCCGAACAGTTGACAGTCCCAACTAGGTGACAACAAAATGAGTGTGGTATTCCCAAAAAAGAGTTACCTGACATTACTGTCCATGAACTCAATTCCATGTAGCTTAGGGCAGTAGTTCTAGAAGTACGATCAGCCAGCATCAGCATCACCTGGGATGTCCTTGGAAAGGAAAACACTCTACCCCACCCCAGACCTACCGGGTCAGCAGGTCTGGGGATTGGGCTGGTGATCTGTCTTTGAATGAGCCCCATTTAGGTGATTCTGGTGCCCACTTGTGTTTGAGAATCACGCTGCCTTGGAGGTTTTGTTGGAAGCCTTCGGACGGCTGCGTGAGTGCCCCGAAACTGACTGCAGGTTTGTGTATATGTGTGTTCCCTGCATCTTTTGGAGGAAGTGGAACCACAGTTTGCACTGGGGCCTCAGATCTGACCCCAACAATGTAAAAGCCACCTGGCTGAAATACTGGGATCCAGCCTTGGTGTTCCCAGTCACCACCCTGATTTACCTTCTTGATGTTTTTCACCTGGGCATCCGCAGTTTGATCCCTGGGGGTGTTCCCCTGCCTTTCTCCGTTTCTGAGCACTCTTTGGTATTGAATGACGTGTACGTACCAGCTTCCCACCTCTTGAAGCTCCGTGGAAGCAACTGTTTCATTACAGAGACTTCTCGCTTGAATGTCTTAGAGCCAAAGAGCATGTCTATGCAGCAGCTCAGGGATGGGCGTCTACAGCCTCTTTGAAATAAATATTGAATTGTTTGTGTTAGTCTGAGGTTACTCATGCTGCTGTGAAATATTTACCTCCAGGTTTCTGACCAGGGAATTTTAAATGATTGTACTCAAGCCAAACAAAGCACTGTCAACAAAAAAAAAAATCACCATTCACTTGTTCGGCGAGCATCTGTTAAGAGGGTCTGGTCTGTGCTAGTCCACGTGCTAAGTCTTAGACACACAACGAGGCATATCCTTCCAGTCTGGAATGGGGAAAGAGGAGGGGGTAGGGTTTGGGGAAGGTTGAGCTGTGATTAGATATGTAAGTAAATGGAAATCAGATTCTAAGGAAAATATTACTAATTCCTTCTTGGGTCGGGGCATGTGGGGATGGCAATGTACATAGGAGTCTTTCACAGAAAATATGATTTTTTTTTCCCACTGGGTCTATAGGATAATAAGGAATTTTTTTTCTGGGAAAAGTAGATATTAAGGGAAATATTCCAGGCAGGAATAGCAGCATTCTGATTAGAGCAGAGTCATGAAAGAGATCTAAATGTGTCCAAGGGATGGTGAAATTTCCGGGCTGGATAAAGTACTTGCTATCATATGAGAGTGTTGTAGGTGGGGAACAACAAGAAAGGAGCCCTGCAAATAGAGGTGGAAACCAGATTATAAAGGGTCTTGTGTTCTGGGCTAAGGAGCTAGAAGTTGTGAATCTTACTTCCTAGTATCAATATCTCGATGTTGTTAAAATACTATTAATCTGTATAAATTGCTATGTAAATATATTATTTAGCTCTAAATACAGTAATGTTTCTCACACACTTTTAAACCCTCTATCATACATAGTTCACTGCGATTTTCCACACCTGTGCTGTTTTGCTCCTCCTGTTTTTTCACGTAGAATGTCTCTTCTGAGAAACGTGAGGCCATCAGAATCAGCTGGCGATTGATCGTGACCTGTATCGGACAGCTACTGTGCGCTAACATCTTGTTCTGTAGTTCTCACAACAGCCCTTCCAGTTGGGTGCGATTCTGCATTCTACAGAAGGAGAAAATGAAGAACAGAGAGGTCTGTTCTCTGCCACAATGAAGCAATTTCTCAGCCGAGAAGTTGTGAAATGACTTACTAAAGCAGTTAGTTGGGGACACATACACGTAAAATATGGTTTTAATTGCACAGAAGTTTAATTTTTTGCAAATTCCTACATATATGACCTTGTAGCAATTCCAGCTGCATCATTTTCCCGTGAAAAATCCTTGAGGTGAGAGAGTGGTATGATCAGGTTGTTCACGTGGCTTCTCTTTGGAGAGATGTAGGCAGAGAAAACAGTAAGATGCTTTTACAGGGGGCTTGAGCCGTTAGGGATACGCTCTTGCATGTAGAGGCCATGCTAGTGTTTGTTCAAATGTTTTAATGTGGTGGGGGTGGGGCACACAAAATCGTTTGTGCTGAGAGTGCAGTGTTTCTAGGCCAAGGCTGAGGCTTCATCAAGAGGAGGGCTCAGAGGAGCCTGACTGGAGTTTGCTCAAAGGGAGAATCTTTGTCAGTTGCCTCCTTTGCTTTTCCTTGGAAACCAATTTAGTTTTGGTCTTTATAGTTTTACCTCCCTTATGGTAAGAAACAGAAAAAAGAAAATACAAAATAAACAGAACTTGCCACCTGAAAGTCTAGAGCAGAGTGGGCTGTCCTTGCTTCATTTTCCCTTGACTCCACAAATGCCTTCTAGATCTTTCTAGAGAATAACTCTTTAAAAGAAGATAGCCCCACATCTACTTTTACTAATTCAGTTGACTAGCAGAAGAAATATGAAGAGAGGAAGAAGATCCAAGAGAACAGGTCGTCCAAGAGAAGACATCATGAGGTGGCGTTAAGATTTATTTATAGCTTACTAGTTCTCTCCGTAGATACTGCCCTTCTTGGTACAATTGTCCAAATTGTTATCCTTCGTCAATGTCCTAACTCTCCTTCTACTGAGAAAGAGTTTTGGGAAGAGCTTTGACAACTTCCTCGAAGTTAGGGACCAAAATAAGCAAAGTGGTTGAAGGAGACAATAAATAACAGGCAGCGTGGAAGGTCCCTGAGTTCTTAGGGGCTGTAATCTGACTGTCTTGTTTAGATTGAGACCTGGTTTTAGAATTGTACCATTGACAATGTTTTTTTGACCTTTGATTTCCATGTAAGTTGTAGGATGTTTGCAGTAGTAAGTGAAATTACTTTGTAACCTCTCTGTGAAGAAATTATTTCTCATCTGGCAACTTGTTTGAAAAAATGATTTGTCAACACAGAGAGTTAATTTTGCTTTTCGCCCCACCTGGATTCCCTATGTGTATTTGTCATCAGGACATAGAAAAACCATGTTTCTCTCCTCATTATTTTCTCTCTTTGGCACCTGCTTGTAAACTCTCATTAAGAGAGAGAAGACATGTTGCAATAAATATTGACTGTCCAAGAAAAACTGTTTAATTCTAAAAAATCTTTGTCATCCTGAAGCTGGGTTCTTCCATTCTCCTCTATCCTCTCCTCCATCTACAACCACGCATAGTCTAACACTGGAATTACAAACTCAGTCCCACAAAGATGAAAAGTAATCCTACGAACTGGAAATGGACAAGATCTTAGAAAATATTTTATGCAGCTCCTGTACTTTAACAAAGAGAAAACAGAGATCTCCAAAGGACAAAGGTTCTTTTGTAAATCACAGCTCAACCAGATTCAAATTGAACACGTGTGCATGCAATTCATAGCAGGTAAGAGACACTGTAAAGGTGCTGTGAGACACACAAAGATAAATAAGACCAGAATATTCCTTCTGAATGAATAAGGAAATTAGAAAAGTACGTTCACAGCTCCGCATATGACGTAACATAAAGGAGATATAAAATTAAAGTGCAAGAAGGAAATTATTTTCGGTTGAGGGTGAAACTTTCTAACACAATAAAATGAATATAACAATAGAATGCATATGGCCCAGGGTTAGGCATTTAGCAGATTGTAAAAGCATAACTGTTCTACTCAGGGGTGCACATGCAGCTCTCCCGTAACCCACCCTCTCACCTATAAGCAGGTATATAAAAACATACATCTGGGGTTGTTGGCATCAACACTATAGCCTCTCTGCAGTGAAATTCTCTTTGGATAGCAAGTATTTCAATATTTATAGATTTTTTATTTTCTTCACCGGTCAGAATTATATTGATTTTAAACAGATTTAATCACTAGTTAAAGGAGCGTGAGTTATTCATGGCAGAAAGTAAACCACCCTGGTTGATTTAGAAAGCTATTCTGCTTTTATTCTACTCTTGTTTTCTCACTTAGAAGGAATTGTATTCTCCATCTGCAGTAGAGCACCTAAATTTGTGACCACGGTAAGTCCATGGAGTGTCGAAAAGCTATATTCTTTTAATGTTAGTCACTTAATATTAACACCAGATTTACTGATTAGGGCTCAGAGAGAGCTTACAGTGTTAGCATTTCTGGGTTTGGCTGGCCAATGTACTGATCAAATCCATGAGAATTTGTGTGAAAATTCAGAATTCAAGTGGAAATCCTCAGTGAACAGATGAAGGTGGCAGCTTAAAAAGAGCTCAGGACTGGTGGTGTGGATTTGAGTATATCCTGAAAAGATGGGACAGGGGAATTCATGAGATGAGATGAACACTATGAGAGAAAAGATATAGACCCAGTATGATCAAGAACAAAACAGCTAATCATTTTTGAGAAATTACTACCCGATAAGCATTGTGTATTACATGCTTACTAAAATTACCAGATTATCCCAGGAGTTATTATTTATCCTCATTTTTCAAATGTAGGACCAAGGTTCAGCGATGTGAAGTAAATTTACCAGAGTCATAAAACAATAGTTGTAGGGATGGGACTGGGGTGCAGGTGACTCATTTGTCCCCATTTGCCTAGAAGTTTCCTAGTTGTAGCACTGAAAGTCAGCTATCTCAGGGACTCCCTCAGTCCTAGGCAAACTGGGACAACTGGTCACAGTAACTGACACCCAGAGCTGCTGGATTCCAGAGGTAAGGCTTTTAGTTGGTATGTTATACGTCTTCCACTAGGTGAAAGAGAGCCAACGACCAGAGGCGGAACCTTGGGAAATGCTAGCAACTTCAAAAATTGGGGAAGTCCACAAGGTCCTTATTTGTAGGACCATGTCTGTATTCTTTGTTTTATTCCCAGTCCCTAGCACTATGTCTAGGACAGAGTAGATGTTCAATAAATATGTGTGTAGTTAGTAAATTGATGATCGGTTATTAGTGATTGGATGAACAAAGAGGTAAGAGGATGAATAGGGCAATATCATATCCCACAAGGGCCAAGAAGAGAACACTTAGAATGAAATGACAAATATTATAACAAATATTGTTATTGATTAAAGGGTAACGATTTTGTAAAACTACTGGTCATGAGAAACTTCAGGACTTAAGACGTTGAAGAGTGGGTCGCTTGGAAGCTTACACACATTGAGGAGAGGATGGAGACGCAGAAATATAGGTGCCTGCTAGTGGTACACACTGGGAAGCAAGAGCTGGCTCTAGGAATAGGGAAGGAAAGGATGAACCCAAACAAGCTGCTTTCTTTTCTTTTCCTTGGCTTAAAGAGAGAGGCTACTCAAAGGAAAGGGGAAGACTCATTGGAGAGTAACAAAATGACACACTGAGCAGTAAGAGAAACACCGTAGGAGAGGGTTTCTTCCTGACTCGAGAACGTTGGAAGCTGGGACACAGAAGAGTTGACACTGGAAGGACACTGGGACTTCTTCCTAAGAGATACATAATGGCATCTCAAATAGACCAAGCTCCAGCTCACTTTTCTTTTAGTCTTTACCTTTTCGGTTGGAACACCTCATATTTCATTAAACTGAGATGAGTTTAAGCCCCTCATTATGCTCATGGATCTCTTCTGATGGGCCCTGTGTGTGTCAACCCCATCTTTAAAGGGAATGTGATATCCAAGTACAGTCTGACTAGCACACAGTAGAACATGGCTATCACCTCTCTTGTTCTGGACCTGCAACTTTCTGTGCAGGTTACAGTTTCATTAGCCTTGGGTTTTGCAAGCCACTTCAGACCTCAGATTTATCTTCTTGTTTCTTTCACTTATTTTGCTGATGTGCAGTGTGTATATTTTTCCCTGTAATTTTCTCTCTGCCACCGTAAAAGAAGCAATATTGCTTTAGCTATGAGAGAGGTATCTGCATCCTATCTTGTCTATCATTAATAAACCCCCAAGCTCTGTTCCCCTTTCCAAGCTCCTAATGCCTGGTAATGATTTCCAAGTCAGAACACACACAGCTGGATATTCAAACCCCAGGTTAAATTTTGTTTTCTGACACATCACCTGTTTTGAGTTTGGAAGTAAGACTAGATGTGTTATGAAAGTTATTCAAGAAAGTGGAATATGGGGTAATGAAAAATTCACTCCTTTAACCAAACTGCTACCAAACCCTTGACAAAAATGCTTCCCTTGATCTCTGAAATCAACCTGCAGAACTTTTAGCTCCTGAGGCAGGTACCATTACAGTTGTTATGCTATTAAAATTTCTGTAGAGCCATTTTTCTTGAAGGGTAGGAAAATTGTTTGGGGCTAGGTTGGGATTGGTTTGATTGCTGCTGATATAAACATTTCTGAATTGTGTTTTCTTACATGCCCAAATAACCTAAGAACCTCAAATTAAAGAACAAAACAGATTGACTAGGCACAACCAGACTTTTTTTTTTTTTTAAAGCAAAATTGAGGACAATAATAACAGCTTTCAGAAATTGTGAAAATGTCAATGCAAGAAAATTAGTTCTAATGTAAGCTTAGCCATAGAATTTTATTGAGGAAATTCTCATCTGAGCATGGAGCATTTAAATAATGAATTTACAAGGAGAAACACAAGGAAATCACAGAAAGCCATTACTTACAATAAGAAAAAACAAGTACACTTTAATGATTATAGATTTGAGTGTGGAATATTTTGCCTGATTTTTGTTTCATTGCCTCTTTGTCATTGGAGGCCTGTCAGATGATTTGGGTAAGTATCATGGGTGAATGTCTTTGTGTTTGCTCAGCAGAGAACAACAGTTGCAATATGTAAATAGGGTGTCTCTTCCCTTTGGATGCCTTGGGATATGTATAATAGATTAAGTTGGCTTTGTGCAGAGCAAACAGGTCTGTATTACCAAGAATATGAATGATGTCGGTTTCCATAATTGCTAACATCTGGCTTTCCATAAATCTGTTAAATTGCATGGAAGCAGAATTAGATTTCTGTGTCATAAGTAAAGCAATTACATGGAACTCTGTAGGCAATATGGCCTATATTCAACTGTGAAATCCTTTCATTTTGGAGCAGCAAAAGCAAATCCAGGTTTAGTCCCCTGTTTTTATTGCACACACTAGGTGTGTTCATCGTTATGCTCAGGTTTCTTAATTGATGAGAGGAAAACACTGCCCCTACGCTTGCAACTCTGTAAATGCAAAAATAACGTTAAAAAAATCAGGTTATAGTTGGCCATTAATTGCCGATTTCGAGATGATTTTAGAGAAGACCACAAGTTAAAGATTCTTTTGTAGCTACTGGTTGAAATCTTGAAATGACTCTTCCAAACAATTTCTGAAGTGCTTTGTGAATGGGCCTTCCTCTGTCCTTGTGCTCAAACATTTGACAGAAAACTAGAGTGGGGAGGGAAGAAGGAAGGTTGCCTTCCTATTTCAGTGTGGTTACTATTTTGCTGTATTTTGAATCAGACTTATGGGCTTTCCCAGATGAAAACTCAACAATAAAATGTGTTCCCTGAAGGGGAAGGTTGCCGTTATGTCTTATGCTTACTGAACACCCATGAGAGCAAATTTTTGTAAAATAGGCTTTATAATAGTAATGGTTTATAAACTTCCTAGATTTAAGTAAGTTAAATGAATACATTATACAACCACAGTGCATTCTGGTGTACTTGGCACTGAGAAGAGAAAAAGGAAAAAAGATTTAGTCCTTGCCCTCAATGAGCTCACTATCTATCTATGGAGATGGGTTTATTAACAATGTAACTCCTAAGAGATAAATGCAAGGATAGCATTGTGGATAAAGTAGAGTCAATAGTGACTGTTTTGCAGAATGAGGAATGGTGATGCTTGATCCTGATTTCGAAGACTGCACAAGAATGAAGATAGCATAGGAAGGGAAGTGCTTACATTATCAGTTAATTTGTATGCCAACTCATTCCTCACAGGCTAAGAAAAAGTAGAGTAGGGATGGGGAGAGCACTACCATAATAAGAAAAGGCATATATCCAAGACACAGACAGAGGAAACAGCATGGACTGTTTGTAGATAACCCATTGCTTTTGAACAAAAAGGGGATGAGACAAAAGCTAACAATTGAACTGTTAGATCAAGGCTTATATGATATGCCAGGAGTTTAAATCTTCTTTTTAGACATCAGAGAACCACTGAGTGGTGGTAAGCAGAGGAGTGACATGGACAAATTTGCTTTTTAGAATGCCACTCCCCTGTGAAAGGTATTTAGAGCAGTGATTCTCATCTGGCTGAAGAGAGCCCAGATGTCTGGATCCTACTTTACACCAATTAAATCAGTCTCTAGTGGTGGTGAGCCTGGGCACCAGGACTTTGTAAAGGCTCCTCAAATGTTTCTCTTGAGCCCACAGTCCAAAATCACGTAATTAGAGTGAGAAGTGGTTCGAGTCAGGGAGACCAAGAAGAGGCTAATGCAATAGGGACAAGAGTGAAGAGGCGAGCTAACACAGAGGGCAGAGAAATCTGAATTTTATTTTTTATGATTACATGTTTATAGATCAGTTTATCTATCAATTTACTCTCTATCTGTATCTCCTAGACATCCAAACTAGATTGTAAATGTGATGAGAGAAGTGTAAGACCTAATATTTTAATTGTCATTTCCAGCAAAAACCGAAGAGTGAGAATAATGCAAACGTATCCCGTTAGTATTACTCCAAGGTAGGATATGCACCAACGTTGTCACTGCGATGGGAGTTCAAGGAGGTGAATGATTACTGTGAATTGGCATAATATTGGGAGATGTTAATTGAGGACGTAGGGCTTGAACTTTGTCTTCAATATCCACGTTCTTTAAGTCAGGAAACAAATATTTGAGTTCTTACGTTATCTACGGTTTTATTTTGAAAAGACCATAAATTGGGGCGCCTGGGTAGCTCAGTCGGTTAAGCCTCTGACTCTTGGTTTTGGCTCAGGTCGTGATCTCAGAGTTGTGATATTGAGCACAGCTCTGGGCTCCATGCTGAGTGTGTGGAGCCTGCTTAAGATTCTCCCTGTCCCTCTACTTTTGCCCCTTACCCCTCCCCACTCGTATGCACGCTCTCCCTCTCTCTCAAAAAATAAAATAAAATCAAATGAAAATAAAATAAAATAAATGAAAATAAAAATAAAAGACCATAAATTAGTTGGGTATGGTTTTAAACAGGTGGTAAGTGTCAGAGAAGCTAAATAATGTGACCAAAGGCATAGAGTCATGTGTGAAATGCCTTGTATGTAGTAAGCACTCAGTGTAAATAGAAAAGCATGGTTTCAAACAGGGGTCACCTGATTCCACATTCAATGCTGCTTTTAATTGGGAAGAGTTAAAGGAAGAAGACCAGGGAGATGAGAAAGCTTTCTAGGTAGGAGCACCTTATGGTTCAAATGTGTTAAGAACAGCATGGGCACAATGAGGCACAATGAAGACATAGCTGAGGTCAGATTGTCGTTGACTTGGGATCTAGGTATTGTAAGTTGGGTTCATTTCCACAGTTTCAAAGGAGGAATCATTTTTCATTAATTAAATGTCTTTACTGAGGCTGCATTTGATGGGACAAAGACAAAAAAATAAATCTTGGAATAAATTAACTTCTAAAAATATTGTATGAACTCCATAACATTTTCTACTTTGTCCCTCTGCTGTGAAGCCAAGCTTTATACCAGTAACAGTGCATGCAGTCGGCAAGGAAAGATAGATCATTTCTTTCTCATTATTTTTAAGTCACAGTAGTTTCAAAATTCTAGCAAATTTTAAGTCCTTATGTTCTCAGAATTTTGACTAAAGAGAATCCATAAAAGATCTTATCCTTGAAAATGAATTGCAATACCTAGATGGTAAATAGTTGAAAGTAGATAAAACCGCACAACATTCTAGTATTCTGAAGGGTGACTTTAGACCTTGAGTTGGCACAGAGAAGAACTGTCGTGTACGGGTTAGAAGGCCCAGGATACATTCCTTGCTATAACATGGTACTAAATGTGTGACCACTTATTCATCTCTGTTCCTTAGCTTCCACTTTTGTAAATTAAAATAACTATTTCCGTCTTGCAATCATATAGCATAACTCATAGAAAAGCTTTGAAAAACTTTGAAACAATATATAAGTACAGTGTACTACCAGTAAAATTGATAGGCCTTTTAAGCACCTTATTGCTTTGATTACTTTAAGAGAAAATGCCACTTACCATTATTTTTTAATTTAGCCCATAACCCTTAACCAAATCCCTATAACCTTGTACATATTTAACTCAAAATTTAGGATGTAGAGTAAATTAATTTATACTGTTCTTAATCTAACTTACTATAGAGGTTAAACCTCCCAATCAGGGGGCCCTTGGGTGATGCAGTCGATTGAGCCACTGACTCTTGGTTTCAGCTGGGGTCGTGATCTTGGGGTCATGGGATCGAGCCCTGCATCAGGCTCCACGCTCAGCGGGGAGTCTGCTTGGGATTCTTTCCCACCTCTCCCTTTGCCCCTCTCCCCCAAATAAATAAATCTTTAAAAAAAAACCAAAACCTCCAATCAGAAGCCTACCAATAGTTGTCCCTGTGTACCTCTGTGTTCCCCCTTATCACCATTGTAAGGACAGTGTTTTATATGTCATCATCAACATTTATAATACCCAGTGTGCAAAGAAAACTTGTGTGTACAAGACTTGGTAAAAACATGTTGGGCTCAGTGTTATCATCTGAAGGATATCTGAAGGACATGGCAGTAGATTAATCAGCGGAATAGAAGACTCTGACAGACGAATGACCAGGATCTTTAAATAGTGTAAAGACTGTCATAAATAAGAAAAATCAAGTAGACTTTTCTTGAGTGGTCTCAGAGCTACAACCAATAAGTAGAAGTAACTGGAAAATATATTTCACTTCAATTTAAGGAAGACATTTCTAAAAGAGTGGTTCAGTGATGGAATTGGCTGCCTTTTGAGGTAATAGATGGCCCACTGGGAAAAGACTCAAACCAGGACTGGACAGCTCTGTGTTTGGGATGTTGTTAAGGTCGCTCAAGCTTTGAATGTCAGGGAAGGCTGGCTGGATTTATGCTTTCCTTCCGTATTTAGCTGTCATTCAAAAACAGCAAAATATATGTGTGTCTTCCATCAGCATCCACGCCATGCCTACTACAGCTCTCAGATGGGTTTTTTTGTGGGAACAAAAATGCTTTTGGTCCTTAGGATGAAGAGGATTTGATTAGGCAAGGCACCTACCAAGAATTATTCCCTCTTCTTCCACCCTTGGCCCCAGGATCTGGGGACAGTCTAATTGGTTCAGGGTTGTCCTAATTGCCCACTTGTTCTTACTCAGTGGCTAATCTATTCACACCTTTACTAAAAGACCCAGATCTCCCTAGGGTGTATCCCCACTGTTAATGAATTAGCACTGTTTATGGCCTGTGGATGATATAGTTCTTGAGAATATCCTGAAACCAGTTTAGAGCTGCTACTGGATAATTTAGTAATTGGAGCCCACCAGCTGCAGGTTTGAGTATCAGACCCGCCACCAATTAGCTGTATGACGGTAGGCATGTTATTTCCCTTCTGTGAGCCCCAGACTCATTATTTGCAGAATAGAAAAAAAGATGCTCCTACGCAGAGCTGCTTTGCAGAGTAAATGAGATGATGCATGTGAGCAGCTGGGCACAGTACCTGGCACAAGGTACACGCTCAGCAATGTTAATGCTATCTTAAAGGACTACTGTTTTCTAATCACAGTCTTGGCTAGATTCTAAAGCTCTGTGCCTTCTTCATTGCAGATATTGATGAATGTGCCTTAAGAACTCATACCTGTTGGAATGATTCTGCCTGCATCAACCTGGCAGGGGGCTTTGACTGCCTCTGTCCTTCTGGGCCCTCCTGCTCTGGTGACTGCCCCCACGAAGGAGGACTGAAGCGCAATGGACAGGTGTGGACCTTGAAAGAAGACAGGTGTTCTGTCTGTTCCTGCAAGGTGAGGCTAATAGAGTGCCGCAGGAATTGTAACTGGTCTTTTCCTTCCTTCACTCTTCTCTTCCACCCCACCTCTTTCCCCCAGGTGTTGATTTGTGGGTCTCCTGTCGTTTTTGAAAACACTTCTTCTGTTCTCATCAGTGCTACAGCTAATGATGGTGCTGAGTGGCAGGCAGACCTGTGTTGCATGGATCATGCTATTAGTGAGAAGTGAGGTGTGTAGTTGAGAAGAGACTGCAGAGCGCAGGGGGAGTGGGGCAGAGAGGCCAATGTGAGTCCTCCCACCGAAAGCCTGCAGTGCCTTTCAGGCTGGTTGGGTGAGAGCTTTAATGAGCCCTCATCCCACACTTACACAAACTTGCTGATTGCACCTACTCTTTGCCTGAAATGATCACCTGCATGAACTCACTCATTTTTGCAGTGGCATCATCCGGAAGAGCAAGGCTCACAGGCTTGCTTCCAGTGATCAGAAACAGGCAGGCCTCTATTCTGAGCAAATGGTAATAATAGTATGAGGCCTTCTGGTAACTGATGTCTTCTTTTCATTTTCATTGCTGGGCTGGCTATTCCTTACATTAAGTTGTTTGGAAAAGTGAGTTTAATGTTTATGAAAGTAAAATTCTGCCATCACCTGGTTTTGCTTTATGCTTTGCAAAATGGGCCTATTAAAATGTTTGATTTCCTTGTGCTTTATTTCTTCTTTTGTTGATCCTGCCTATTCATTTTCCTTTGATATTACTTTACTGTAGCTCTTGCGTTGTAGTTTTTTTAATGTCTGTTGGGATGGGACTTTTTAATCTTGTGCTTTATGGGCATGGGAACCACAAGAAATTACTTGTTTAGTAGCCTCTTAGGGAGCTGGTGTCCTGATAAATTCAGAGTTCTCTCTCGAAACAGAGTTGAAAAGTCATTCAGTTCATTCACCTGCCTTCAAGTCTGCCACACCTGCCAAAGACCTGAGGGCACCTATTTAGGAAAGCTAAGCCAAGTGTTTAGATCATCACCCCGGGAGGCTCATTTTTTATCTTATACATTCGTCTGGTTCCACACATCCAAACATAGGTCCAGTGACCCCATTTACTGAGTACCTCCTATGTTCCAAGCACCCTGTAATTTAAAAGTAGCATCACACTTAATTCATATAACACAACTTCAAAAGATTAAGTCTTAAGCTCTAGGGCAAATAATGTGCCCTAAATATCACAAGATATAAATATCTAAGCAGGGAGTTGAATTCTACTGGCTTGCCCCAAATTTCATAGTTTTCTTATGTAGCCACATGTCCTATAACACTCTACAGATGGATCCCTGTTGATATATTTAAAACCAATTAAGCGGTCAATCCAAGTTGACTGAGCTCAAACTCTAAACTTTGTACTGTATTAATGATCATGTGGGGCACTGACTCAAAAGGCAAAGTGTTTAGAGAAGGAAAAGCTTGTTGTGGTTTAGAATAGTTGAGAAAGTTTTGTGGAAGAGGTTGGCAATGAGGTCTCCATTCAGCCAGCAAAACAATAATGAATTCCTTTGTTAGTTCTTCTCTAGAAAATACTGTTTTCCCCAAACTTATGAGGATGATCACAACCTGACCCCAAATCCTTTTTAGGCTTTGTAGGTCTCCAGTCCCTGGAACAAGAAAGAGATTTCAGTTGAGTCTTTTTTTTCTTTTTTTAAGATTTTATTTATTTATTTGACAGAGAGAGAGACAGCCAGCGAGAGAGGGAACACAAGCAAGGGGAGTGGGAGAGGAAGAAGCAGGCCTCCAGTGGAGGAGCCTGATGTGGGGCTCGATCCCAGAACGCCGGGATCACGCCCTGAGCCGAAGGCAGACGTTTAACCACTGTGCCACCCAGGCGCCCCTCAGTTGAGTCTTGACTAGTATTGAAACCAAAATTTCTTTTTCAGTTTTTGTTTTATTTAAGCCCATGGGAGGGAACTTACCAATCACTAAAACTTCCCAAAATTTCATTAATTAATCATGCTAATAATCTAAGCAGTGTAAGTTCATATATTCTGCTTTGACTACTAAAATCTCTCCAAAGTCATGAGAATTTGAAATTGCCACAAGAGATGAACAATCCTTGTAACCTATACTTTTAATATAACTCACCTCCACTACCACCCCACCCCTTAATGAATAAAGTACAGGAAGATTTCTTTACATAAATCTTTTGTTGGTTAATTTTCCAATTGCATCTATTACTCATTAATAGCATAGCTTCAAGAGCTTGTGGAGGGAGAAGAGGGCCTGGATTTAGGAGCTAAATTAAAAACCCTAAATCAAATTCTGTAGGCCATTTCCAAAAGCTGAACTTATATGTGACCCTGCTTTTTTCTTTCCATTATTTGCATCTGAAAGTGCCTTATTCCAATTTCATAAGAAATAGCTTCAGTACTTAAGCATCCAAAGGGACTACAATAACATCAACTTGGAGACTAAGAAGTAAAATAAAGTTTGGGATGTAAGTCCTGGCTCTTTAACCATACTCTTGTCTCAAATTCAGATAAAACCAAATCACATAATAGCAGAATTACACAAGCCAACAAAGGGTCAAGGCTTACTGTTAAAAGAAGCAGAGACAAGCAGTCTACAGATTCAATGCGATCCCTATCAAAATACCAATAGTAGTTTTTCATAAAACTAGAATAAATAAGCCTAAAATTTGGATGGAACCACAAAGGAATCTTGAGAAGGAACAAGGCTGGAGGTATCACAGTCCCAGATTTCAGATACATCATAAAGCTATATTGACCCAAACAGTATGATACTGGCACAAAAATAGACATAGGTCAGTGGAACAGAATAGAGAGCCCAGAAATTAATCTACACATAAGTGGTCAGTGAATCTACAACAAAAGAAGCAAGAATATATAATGGTGAAAAGACAGTCTATTTGATAAATGGTGTTGAGAAAATTGGACAGCTACATGCAAAAGAATAAAACTGGATCACTTTCTTACACATATACAAAAAATAAACTCAAAATGGATTAAAGAACTAAATATGAGGCCTGAAGCCATAAAACTCTTAAAAGAAAACATAGGCAGTAATTTCTTTGCCATCAGCCTTAATAACATCTTTCAAGACATGTCTTCTAAGGCTAAGGGAAACTAAAGTAAAAATAAACCATTGGGACTGTAACCAAATAAAATTCTTTGGCACAGCAAAGGAAACCAGCAATAAAATGAAAAGGCAACCTACAAAATGGAAGAAGATAGTTGCAAATAATATATCTGATAAATGGCTAACATCCAAAATATATAAAGAACTGAGACTAAACACCAAAAATAATCTGATTAAAAATGGCCAGAGACCTGAATAGACATTTTTCCAAATAAGACATACAGATGGCCAACAGGTGCATGAAAATATGCTCAGCATTAGTCATTAGGGAAATGCAAAACCACAATGAGATACCACCTCATACTAGTCAGAATGGCCAGTATCAAAAAGATAAGAAATAACAAATGTTGGCAAGGATGTGAAGGAAAAGGAACCCTTATATATTATTGATGGGAATGTAAATTGGTGCAATCACTGTGGAAAAGAGTGGGGAGGTTCCTCAGAAGTTAAAAATAGAAATGCCATATAATCCAGTAATTCTACTACTGGGTATTTACCCAAAGAAAATGAAAACAGTAATTCAGAAAGATATACACATTCCTGTGCTTATTGATACATTATTTATGAACACCAAGATATAGAAGCAACCCAAGTTCCATCAAGAGATGAATGGGTAAAGAAGATGTGGTATACATATGCACATATAGAATGATGGAATGTTACTCAGCCATAAAAAAGAGTGAAATCTTGCCATTTACAACACATGGATGAACCTAGAGAGTATTATGCTAAGTCAGAGAAAGATAAATACCCTATGATTTAACTTATATGGGATCTAAAAAACAAATGAACAAACAAAAAAACATAACTACAGGGAACAAACTGTTGGTTGCTGGAGGAGAGGGGGTTGGGTAGATGCGTGAAGTAGATGTGGGAGATTCAGAGGTGTAAACTTCCAGTTACAAAATAAATAAGATGGAGATGAAGAGTACAGCAAAGGGAATATAGTCAATAATAATTTATGGTGACAGGTGGTGACTATACTTATTGTGGTATTGTGTAGTGGTATTGTGATATTTTCTATATTGAGTAATGTATAGAATTGTCAAATCAATATGTTGGACATGTGAGACTAATATAATATTGTATGTCGACTGTATTTCAATTAGAAATTTAAAAAAACAATGCTTAGGTTATCAGGCGAAAAGGGTGATGGCAGGGTGATTGCATCATGAAATTCTGTGAGGTTCATGTAGAACCACCTTCACTTGATGAAAAAAAAAAAAAACACGTGGGATTTAGGTATAAATATTACAAAAATGGGGGTGAGGAGTACAGATTAAGAATGCCCACTTGAACAAAATTAGATCACACAATTGAAGAAACATTTAGATAAAACTTCTCTAGACCCTCAAATTAAAGCAAGAGCTCAAACAAAATAGGCAAAAAAGGAAGATCATTAAACAAGAGAAAGAGAAGGAGAGTGTGGCTCTTAGAGAATGAATTGAAGGGGAAAGCTATGCAATGTGAAGACTACCTCAGAAGCTTCTTGGAATCAAACCTGTACTGATGCCATGGAGATGAGGCCAAAACCCATCAATTTTGAGGGGGAAAGGTGGAGAAGAAACATGATTACATGATGGATATGGAATCTGACAGTAATAATGTAGCACACAGTGGGTTTTCCTGAAGAGAACACAACAAATGTAACAAAACCAATTTTATAGATAAAAGAGAAGGATGACTGTGATTTGTACACTGAAAGGATTCTCTTACTATAACAAGACCAATCACTGTAAAGCCATCAGGACCAGTCCTAGTTCCATAAGCATCATCAGGGCAAGATAAGGTCAGCATATCATGGGAAATTTCAGATTGGCTTCAGACTTTCCTCCAAAGCTCAAGATGCCATTGTCCAAAAGACAATGGAACAATTATTTGCAGGCTACGGTGGGGGAAAGCCTTTGAGATAGGAACTCACAAATACTTCTTAATATTATATGCTATAGTTGGTAGAATACATAGTAAAAGAAGAATCAATTTATGACTATGAAGAAAAAAAGAAAAACCATACAAGCAAGAAGTCAGAAGCCACTCGGTCTCATACACAGGGTTGTCATATCATAAAGAGGTTAATAACTGTGATGTTTCAAGATTATCCTTCAGATGGAGACTATAAATGAAGCCTGTACTGGCATGCTAAAGGTGACATTAGTGCATTTATTCCTAGATTTTTTTTTTTTGCCATAAATTAAAATCCTTTTATCTTCATATTTTGACCCAGGGCTTATATTATCCAAGGGCAATAAGCCTCTTTAGATAGTATTCAAAATAAATACTCTGCTGGAGCACCTGGGTGGCTCAGTCATTAGGCGTCTGCCTTCGGCTCAGGGCGTGATCCCAGGGTTCCAGGATCGAGCCCCGCATCAGGCTCCCTGCTTTGCTGGGAGCCTGCTTCTTCCTCTCCCACTTCCCCTGCTTGTGTTCCCTCTCTCACTGGCTGTCTCTCTCTCTGTCAAATAAATAAATAAAATCTTTAATAAATTAATAAATAAATACTCTGCTATATGACTCCTATATTATACTTGGAATATAGAGTATTCTCTCCCTCCTTTAGACTTAGGAGAAAGTTGAATTTAAAAGTTGACAAAGCCAGAAATCAACCTTTCTCATCTTAGACTCTTATTCCTGGGATCTGTTCCCTTCCCTTGAACTCCTTGGAATTTTGAACTTCCAGGCATTCTACCAGGAACGAGAAGACCTGGATTCTATTCCTGGCATTCCTAGTAAGTGGCTTTGTGACCTTGAGCAGGCGACTTACCATCAGAGCCTTTTTCCTCAGCTATACAAAGAGAAGATTGGCTAGTTTATTTCAGAAGTTCTTTCCGGTTCTAAAATTCTGTAAGTCTGGAAACACCTGCTAGTGACATTTATGCTCTCAGTATTCCTCTTTCACCCTTTCCAAAATGTTTTAGTTTGGGGCTTAATATCATTATTCATGTAGACCTTTCAGAGCCTTTCCAGGATTCTCTCTTTTCTTTCTTGCCAGCAGCTGGTATTTCTACATTTACTTTACAGTAAGTATTATGTATACATTTCTTTGAATATTATACATTTAAATGAGATTAGTATGTCCTCACATACAAATTATTCTTTCAAATTCTCTAAAATACAAAGAGTGATAATTTGGTTCAATTTCATATTTGAAGGTTTAAATATTTAAACAGTTTAAAAATAACCTGGATTACACAACAAATTGCACTTTTCCACAAGGTTTTCAGCCCTTCTAACACCTGTTAAAAATGTCAGGCTTCAAGGTGTCTGAATATCACTATAGGGCTGAGTACACCAGCATTAGTCTTTTGAATCCATTTGTTTAATGTATATAACCCTAGGAATTTTTCTTAAAGTTTTCTTGAAACAGAAGTTTTACATGAAAAGGTTGAACACCTATGCTGAGGTGTTCTATCATCTAATTGTGTTATTTTATCCCTTTTAGATATGAAATACAGCATACAATTTTAACTTTATATAAATTATTCAACAGAAAGGGTTGATTAGTAGAAAAAATGGTAGAGTTAGAGTGGAATTCTTGTAAAAGTTTTTCCCTAGTTTTTAGTTCTATATATAATTTCAGGGCAGCCTTACCATGACAAGAAGTGATGAAACACCTGTGATAAATAATTAGGACATCCATGAAAAAGGACATTTAAATAGGTACTATTGAGTGATAGTACATAGTATAGCCCAACGTAATTTCTCCTGTACCTTAGCCACATGTTATCTAAAGAAAAGTCTTAATTTGATTTATAAAGGACACATGGAAACGAAGAGACCCGGTGTGGAAGAGAGGGTAGGGGAAACAATGTCATTGATAATTCTGTATAGATAATTTTGGGCAATTCCTTCCTCCACCCCAGGATCTTCCTCCTGTCATAAGAGTGGAGGTAGAAATGAGCTAACATTTCTCATGTTGTCTGTCACTCTAAGTATCCCCTCATACTTTGACAACAGCCTCAGGAAGAAAATATAATTATCCCTTTACAGAAGAAACAGAAACTCAAGTTTCACACGAGTCAGTGGTGGCAGTAGAAGTGAAACCAAGATATCCATGACAGAATTCCCAGGTCTCCATCTGGAGAGACGGGTTCCCAGCCCTACTGTCCTGCCTGGGTGTGGTTCTGTGAACTCTGCAAGGTATCTTACATATCGGAGCCAGGGTTTTATCAGTAAGATGGGGTTAATTTCTACGGACACATGTGCTGTGAGAGTGAACTAAGATAAAGATATATTTGAAGTACTCAGCTCAGAGCCTTGCAGAGAGCTGTCTCTCCATGAGTAATCACTTACCAAAAAAGAGTTGAAGTTATTTTAAAGCCCCCCCCCCCCCCCACCGCCAACCCTGGGTTTAAGAGTCAATACACCAGGTTAGCTACTAGTGTTAATAAAAAAGAGGTCTTGAAATATGTCCACAACTTAAGGGAGTTCAACAATAAAGCCAGGCCAACACAAATGGATTTGGGCTTTTGTTGAGATGCCATATGCTTCCTGGACAGTGACAGTGATTTTATATACCTTTAGACCACTTAGTTGATTAGGCACAGAAAGATTGCCAAATTGCTTGGAACCCATGTTCTTCTAGCATTATCCAGACTACAGATACTCAGAGTGAAAAACGATTCTCTCTCTGGGCTTGACCCCTAAATCTTCGTTACAGCCCAGTGCTTTTCACAGATACCCATCTGTGGTTCTTCCATTTATAAATTTGTCGAGGGCTTTTGGAAGACATCTTTATTTTCTACCTGTGCTACATGGGAAGAGAGAGAGGTCTCAGGTTTATTGGCTTCTAGAAAACTGCAGCATTTTAGTATGACTCTAAGTAGTGGTCATATTTATATTGTTGATTATGGAAATGAGCAGGAAAATGGATACACATGTCATGCCCTGGTCGAGTCATGAACTTCTGTTATAGGTACATAGAAAGGGGAAGTATACCCTGTCCTAGGAAGATACAGAAAGAAATAAGACATCACAGAGGAGGTGAAGTTTGAGAACTTCAAGGATGAGAAATTTAGCCAATGAGAGATGTGTGGAAAATGAATCCCAGACAGAGGGAAGAGGGAGAACAGGGAGGCAAAAACATTGCATGTGTTCTGATAAGGAAAACCTGAAGTAAATGATGAGCTTAGAATATCAGAAAAAGGGGCGCCTGGGTAGCGCAGTCGTTAAGTGTCTGGCTTCGGCTCAGGGCGTGGTCCCGGGCGTTCCAGGATCGAGCCCCACATCAGGCTCCTCCGCTGGGAGTCTGCTTCTTCCTCTCCCACTCCCCCTGCTTGTGTTCCCTCTCTCGCTGGCTGTCTCTCTCTGTCAGATAAATAAATAAAATCTTTAAAAAAAAAAAAAAGAATATCTGAAAAAAAGGAAGAGTATGGGAAGGGAATAGCTGACGATAAGCTTGGAGATAAAGCCTAGGGACCCAGCCAGACGCTGGAATTTAGACTTAATTTATGGGCTGCCAAGGATCATGAGTGACTTTTTGTTGAGGATGGGCGTGGCCCGGTCAAGGTCTGACAGACAGCACATTAGAGAGACTGAGGAGATCAAAGCTAAATAGAGGTACCACTTAGGCTGAAGTAAAGTTTCAGGAGAGTACAGATGAGAACCTGAAGGAGGGATAGAGAGGTAAGATCACGTGAATGATAACACAGAAATGAAGTGATGAGTCCTGATGAATTGTAAAGTCAGACACTCAGCCTCTGTGGCAATGTGTGCCCTCATTCTGTGGGCAGGAAAGAAGCTCCAGAACGGCCTGTTTGAGACTTAGCTGCCCCCATTTTCTTGGGCAAAAGATTTCAGGTGCCACTGACAAGAGAAAGAGCGAGGGTTTGCAAGTTAGGCCGGTGCACACCAGATAAAGCTCCGACACTGTATTTACTCCTGCACTTTTACCTACTCCGGCTGCTCTTAGTAGTAACTGGAAAATCCAGTGGCAGAAAAGCACAAGCTGTGCAGGCCAAGTTTCATTTCTGTGCTTCCTGCAGCATTCCTTTGTTTTGTTCGCTTTCTTAATTGCAATGTGAATAGCCTTCATCCTGAAACTCAATGTAGTACTGAAGCCTCGAGCAATGCCAGGTCTTAAGTTTTTCTGGCAATGATGGAGGTGGATAGGGAAATGGATACCATAAATAACCAGTCACCCTCCACGTCATCACAAACAGAAGGAGGGTAAAGCGGAGAGGACCTTTGCCATGAGATTGTCTGGAATGCTGGCCATTTGACCTGGCCTCATATAAGCCTTCGCCCAGAAACTGAGGAAGGTGGCCACGGTAGGGAGACCTAAGGGGGTTCGTGTGTTTCCTTCAGGCAAGAAGAAAGCTCTATCTGCACGGAGCAGACCATAAAATAACCCTGCCATTCTCCATGTGGCACTCACTCATGGAGTGAAGAACAGGGATAAGTCAGTTTGCGCCTGGGGCCAGAGTAGAGGTTAGCTTTCTGAAATCCTGCAGTTTACTCAGAAAAATATTCTGCTTTGCTCTCTGAACCTAACCAGGAGTATTGTCAATACCTTCCTCTCTAGGGTGTTCTTGATGGCAGGAGTTGGCTGTGCAAGCCCTAAGATTGTGTTCCCTCTTCTTTGAAAGATGAACAAAGTGGCAAGTTTAGTTCCCCTCGAAACTCTAGGGGTCCTCTCAAGGAAGAGGGTCTTCTTTTCCATTCCCCTGACTTCATACTTCCACTGTGCAGTTCCAAGACCTGCCTTTCGTTGCAGAACCTTGAGGGCTATGCCATGCTAATTCCCCAGTGGACTGGGTTACCTTATTTCTCCATCAGACATTCTCAAACTTTCCCTTGCACCAGAATCCCCTGGAGGGCTTATGAGACGTCGATCACTGACTCTACCCCTAGACTCCCTGGTTCCGTAGATTGGTTTAGAGCACAATAATTTGCATTTCTAGCTAGTTCTCGGGAGATTCTAATGCTGCTGGTCAGAGGACCACACTTTGAGAACTGTCGCCCCAAGAATCCTTCTGATTTCAGTTGGTGCGAAGCCCTTGTATCCTACCCTTCAGCTTCCTCATGGTACAAGGAAGCAGCATATTAGAAAATCATTGCTATAAAAGTCCAGAGTAAGGTCTAGTTCCTATTTTGTCATTAATTTGCTATGTGGAAAAGTCCCTTCCCCTCTCTGGACCTGATTTCCTCTTCATTAAAATGAGAGAGTTGGATTCAATGACTGTTAAAGGTTTTATTAGAGAGGTGCTAATTAGAGAGGGCTAATGGACTAGTTGTGGGATGTAACCTGGAGGCAAAATTAATATTTTGTAAAGAAGATTGGATAGCACACCACAATAAATTTGCATGTGAGAAGGTAGAACAGATGGGTGGGTCTAGAGTACCATTCCTAATTTTACCCTTTATATCAGAGATCAAAACATGTTTTCCGTGAAGAGCCAGACAGGCTTTGCTTATGTACGGTCTCTGTCTCACATACTGAACCCTGCCATTAGAGTGTAAAAACAGCCACAGACAATATGTAAATGAACAAGGGAAGCTGTGTTCTGATAAAGCTACAGAAACAGGCCACTGGCCGAATTTGGACTGTAGGTATCAGTTTGCCAAACCCCAGGTTATATTATTATTCAATTTACCTCAATAATTTTATCTAAGTCCATCTTCTTGATTTAAAAGTTTCCAAACTGTGGCGGAAAAAAAACAGTGATGTTTTGCAATCTGGAGTAAATAAATTAATGTGCCGACTATTCAGTAATAAAATGTGTAATTTATAGTATAAAACCTATAACTTGCCATGGCATTATAAGAATAAATTCATTTTTTATTTGCTAGGAACGTGTATGTCCCTGCTTCTTAAAATTCAGGAGCAATTTAAATATTACAATGGTTATTAATTGTTTATAGCTGAGCTTTCATTATAAAACTGCAGAAAAGCATTTAGCGTCTATGGCAGAAGGTTAGGAAAACACATCTTCTGCATATAAATGGGGCTTGTTCTGACCACCCCCGCTGGGACAGGGGTCAAGCTCTGGGAATGACCCCAGAAATCGACCATGGGAAGGATTACGCATCATCCCTGAGCTCCATTTTCTTTCCAAGTTTGGATTCTAGCGTGGCTGTGTTCTGTGAGCTGAGGTTTTGTAATGGCATTCTCTCCGAATTAATGGAGCCACCTGTGACATTTTCATTATTAAACATGATTTTCTTGACAGTTACTCTGTCATTCAAAAGGCAAAATGAACATAGCCATTGTTCTAAAATATGTTAGAAACGAAGAGGGGCCCGTTTGGCATTTTCACATAATTGATGAGATATGAAGTCGCTTTATTTTGCACTAGCCCTGGAGGCTATCCACTTACTCATTCTCTGAATCCCCACATCGAGAGAAACCCAACATTCTGATTGTGCCTCATTGCCTGTGGTACAGTAGCCTGTCCCTGTTTGATACGGTTTGCGGACATAGCTATGTGGGTTACTGAGCCCCAGTCCTTCTATACTTGGGGAGAGTAATATTGTGACCTCAGTAGCTGAGCTGACCAAATGGTTTTATATTGTAGCTACCATTACTTTTCTTCTTGGCTAAAATAAATCACTAGGGAGTCATTCTGGGCAATGATTACACAAGCAGAAAATGCTAGCGAGTTAAAATAAAGGCCTATTATTGGAAGATGCCTAGAATCTGGACAGTTCTTGGTCCGGACTAATTATAATCTCTGACTCGATGCACCCGCTTCACTGGAGTGTATGTGTGGGTTTGTATAATCTTTTACCCCTTGGTTTTTGGAAAATTATGATTTCCTGTCATTTCTCACAGTCATAGAGAATATGCACACGCTTTGAGGCAACGCATTTTTCAATCCGTTGTGTTATTATATATGAAGCTAGCATGTCTCCTTTCCATTCTCCATAAAAAATGTGAAGCACTTAATGATTTCCACTTCATCTGACAGTAAACTTGTCTCAGCAAGCCCTGTCCTGTTCACCATTGCTATCGATGAAGTAGAGGAAGACCCCTAGGCAGGTCCATCAAGTTTGCCGATGTCACAGATCTGTGAAGGTGGAAAAACTATGGTGAATGACAGAAACAGCATTTAGAAAACATCGTGACAGGCAGGAGAGATGAAATGGTTTAACGAGGTGTAGTACAGTAAGGATAAACATCAGGCTTTATCCTTCCTGCCCCCGAATAACTAAGTGCCCAAGATGGGAATAGGGCTTAATGAGGTTTTAGTCTTCATTAAGCTCAATATAAATCAACACCATGACATAACCATAGTAAGGAGGGAAGTAAATACTGAAATCAGGCTACATTAAAGAAAGTACAGTGCTTAAAACAAGGTGACCATGAGTCCCAATTCACTGTGTTGGTCACACTGTTAGTGAAGAACTGTATTTAGTTCTTTTACTCAGCTACCTCATTTGAGAAATGGAGTATAAATCATACTCCACAGAATTATCAAGACCAAATGTGCTCATGCGTAAAGGCTTAGCACAATGTATGGCCCAAAATAAGTGTTAAGATTATGATAGATTGTTATTAATATTATTACTATTGGAAATACTTGAAACTGTTGAAGATGAGGCAACTGTAACAGTGAAAGGACTCAAAACTAGTGGGACCGGTCAAAAAATCAGAGATGTTTAATCCAGAGATGAGATGATTCAGTGGAGACATAAATGCTGTCTTCTAAGAACAGAAGAGTTGAAAATGTGACAGAAGGCTTTGGGAGTTCTGTGACTAGCAACGGTGTGAACAAGGGTCAGTGGATAGAGGCAACAAGACGTCCAGTTTTTAACATACAGAGATATATTCTTCAAGTACCTTCCATAGTGGTGCTCCTTGAGACCATTCTCTCACAGGCTTGATAACTTTTGAATATAATTTTTCTGGAGAAGCTTCAGTGTAGGTCCAGGAGGCTTGGTTATGTGTCCTCTAAGGTACCACTGGCTCTGAGAGTCTTCGGTTTTGTAAATATTCAGCAAAGCAGTAATAACCATAAATGGTGGCCACAGATCTTACCTTACATTTTCAGCGTCTTTATTGTCTGAGGTGAGAAATTACGGTGAGCAACACGTGTGTGGCAGGGACAGGCTGCAAATGTGCGCTCTTAATGTTGGAGCGCTGTTGAACCACAAGTCTGTGTGAGTATGAGTGTTCAGGGCCATTACTCCGGAAATTGTACTGTGCCTGTTAGTTGGGCAACCGCCTCAAGGTGGAAAGTGGCACCTGATCAGAGCAACCCAAAACCTGTCTTATAAAGGAAAAATCGTTTCGAAACCGGAAGCCCTGACAGTGTTCCTTAGAGATCGCTAATGCCATCCTCGATAAATCATTTAGCATCTCTGAGCCTCAGTTAATTCTTCTGTAAAAAGGGTATGGGCAGACTTCCTCCCAGAGTTGAGAAGGGTAAAACTCAATGAATGCCTTTGAATGCATTTCGTGGTATCATTGTGAACTGGGAAAAATACAGCAGCACGATTTTACACTCAAACAAGTTCTTGAGCATATATGCATTTTTAACTGCTTAGTTTAATTGTAATTTCACTTAGAAATGTGATTTTTTGGGAAGCGTTTAGGGGAAAAAAAAGTTTCAAAGAACATATTGACTTTTTTAAACTTCAAACCATCTCCGTTTTTACGTGGGCTGCTCTGCAGGCAAGGTCAGGGAGAGGGTGTGTGTGTGTGTGTGTGTGTGTGTGTGTGTGTGCGCGCGCGCGCGCGCGTGCATCTGTTTTGAACAAAATGAAAGGTGGCCAGGGGAGTACTTTGACTCGAAGAAATCTTTCCTGTGTGCTCTGAAAGTGTTTATAAGGTTTGCTTTTCTTAGTGCTGCTACCTTGTTTCCCTAATGATGTAACCTCCTTCACCTCATTTCTAAACAGGACGGAAAGATATTCTGCCGACGGACAGCTTGTGATTGCCGGAATCCAAGTGTTGACCTTTTCTGTTGCCCCGAGTGTGACACCAGGGTCACAAGTCAGTGTTTAGATCAAAATGGACACAAGCTGTATCGGAGCGGAGACAATTGGACTCATAGCTGCCAGCAGTGCCGGTGTCTGGTATGTCCGCTTCCCTGACGGGCTGTTATCCCTTTACCCGGGAAAGGTTGCAAACTGAGTTGCCTATAGGCTTAAGTTTCCTGCTATTTACGATCCTATTCAGGGAGCTCGAGTCTCATGGCTACTAAGGGGCAAAAGTTCTGCCTGAAGATATTCAGATTCTACTATTTAAAGCAATATACAAAGACAGACCGGGGAGATGGGTAATAGAGGTGATGGGGATTAAGGAGTGCACTGTGATGAGCACTGGGTGATGGATAGAAGACTCAAATCCCTATATTGTACACCTGAAACTAATATAACAGTGTATGTTAACTCTACTGGAACTAAAAACTTTAAAAACCCAAAACAAAAAACAATATGCAAGACAAAAAGAATGTGTTTATGGGTCAGATTTGGCCCAACTTGGGTTAGTTTCCAACTGCTGCTTTTTGGCAAATCCAGATCAAGAAAAATCCGCCCACGATAGAAAGTCTTCAAAGCCTTGACTGGGACCTGTAGTTCTCATAGAGCCCAATCTTTGATTTCTTGGGACCTAACCATTAAAAGTTTCAATATGAGAGATAACAGAACATAGCAGATCTATCAGGGATTGAGTCAGAGAGACCAATAATTCAATCTCGCTTCTCCCACGTGCTAGCTCTGTGCCATTACTTTGGGCAAAGTCTTCGCATTGCACCAATCGTTCTTTCCTTCATCGTACACAAGGGGAACTACCTATTTTGTAGTTCTGCTCTGAAGATAAGAGAATATATGTGAAGCACAAATACAGTATTTGGCACATAGAATGTACTTAGTGCACAATAGTTACCATTGATAACATTTCCTAGATTGAAAACTCTGTTTCAGATGCTCAACCTTCATATGGAAAAAAATGAAGGTAATTTTGAATCTTAATATAAAAATACTAACGGTATCATCAGTTTGAGAGTGTCCAGGGAGAAAAACTTAATTTATGGATGTGGTTCTCTCTGTTTCAAATCACACCACATACAAAGCGAAGGATGCAAAGACGGTTGGGAAATACAATCATAGTGAATATGATATTCCATCTGTGAGGAAGTCATAGCTTCTGAAACCAAGTCACAACCAAGTCAACTTATAACAGAACCTATTAGCTGCATTCCATAGTTTAACATTCGCTGAAATTAGTGGTTTAGTCTATGGATACTGTATGAAGGCAAGCATTTAGAGAAATTGTGCTGTAAATTGCTATCGGATTTTCGAAAGTCTTGTGAATGTGCAGATCATCTTAATAGAATGCATTAGTCTGACTCCTAATACTGAGGAGTATAACTCAGATATATTCAAATCAAAGCCATTTTTTTTTCAAGCTTCCATCCAAGGGCAAATAAACCCAATACAACTATAAAATTAACTTCCATATCAGTCTGGAAAATTGCATTTCTTTTTCAAGAAGCCGGTCATCAGGCACTTAGAAAAATCAGGATTAATTTCAGACATGAAATTTTCAGAACATTTCAGAAGTGTTTCCACTTCCATTCCCAGCCCGAAGGTTAATATTTCCTGGGAAAACTGAAGTTGTTGAACATGTAGCTTAATAATTACTTGAGTATAGTGTGGGTCGTATTTAATAAATATATCAAGACTTTGCATGTGCTAGACTCTGGATGATATAATGATGAGCATGATAGATGTGGTCTATCACCAAAGGTCATTGTCTTTTTTTTTTATAATATTTTTTATTATATTATGTTAGTCACCATACAGTACATCCCTGGTTTTTGATGTAAAGTTCCATGATTCATTAGTTGTGTATAACACCCAGTGCACCATGCAATATGTGCCCTCCTTACTACCCATCACCGGCCTATCCCATTCCCCCATCCCCCTCCCCTCTGAAGCCCTCAGTTTGTTTCCCAGAGTCCATCTCTCATGCTTCATTCCCCCTTCTGTTTACCCCCCTTCCTTCTTCCTTTTCTTCTCCTACGGATCTTCCTACTTCTTATGTTCCATAAATGAGTGAAACCATATGATAATTGTCTTTCTCTGCTTGACTTATTCTGCTTAGCATTATCTCTGCCAGTCCCGTCCATGTTGCAGCAAATGTTGAGAAATCGTTCTTTCTGATGGCTGAGTAATATTCCATAGTATAAATGGACCACATCTTCTTCTTTTTTTTATAATAATATTTTTTTATTATATTATGTTAGTCACCATACAGTACATCCCTGGTTTTTGATGTAAAGTTCCATGATTCATTAGTTGCGTATAACACCCAGTGCACCATGCCATACGTGCCCTCCTTACTACCCATCACCAGCCTATCCCATTCCCCCACCCCCTCCCCTCTGAAGCCCTCAGTTTGTTTCTCAGAGTCTGTAGTCTCTCATGCTTCATTCAAAGGCCATTGTCTTATGAAGCTGACCAAATAATTAGACATGAGTTTGCGTAAATTCTAATGACTTGTCATGATAACAGAAGAGGCTGCCTCGAGATACAGTTACAGGCAGCTCAATGGAGCCACAATGGCCAGATTCTGGAACACACAGAGGTTTTATCTGAACTGTAACACCTTGCTACACGTTAGTGATGTTACGAGCTACAGGTCACATTCCAAACCATTCTGAAATAGTTCTCTTGATATTGCCCAATCTCAATTTTAAATTTGATACGAGGAGCTCAGTTTATGATGTGGTTGAAATATTATAGTGTTTCAAGTTCCCCTTTGATCTCAGGCATAATTAATTTCTCTTTAAACACTAGCCAGCACCTTACCACCTATTCACTCATTGCTCTTGATGAGCATTTTTTTTAAAGATTTTATTTATTTATTCGACAGAGATAGAGACAGCCAGCGAGAGAGGGAACACAAGCAGGGGGAGTGGGAGAGGAAGAAGCAGGCTCCCAGCGGAGGAGCCTGACGTGGGGCTCAATCCCATAACGCCGGGATCACGCCCTGAGCCGAAGGCAGACGCTTAACCACTGTGCCACCCAGGCGCCCCTCTTGATGAGCATTTTTGACCAAACTGTGCTAAGTACCAGAGAGATAAAGCAACAAGCCCAAAGCCTGCAGGCTCAAAACTTAATCTGGAAGTGTACTGAGAGCGATGATAAGGATCGTAAGTATGACGATTAAAATAATTAGGGACTGCCATTGGCACACAGCGACCCTCTTTTTGGGCTGCCCCAGGCAGTCAGCAGAAGCTCCTGGAGGAGGCGATATCTGTGGTAACTCTTCAAGGAGGAAGCATATTCTACCCATAAAGGTGGAAGTTAAAACATTCAGTAAGGACAGTGATGAGAATCACTGCCCCCACTCTGGGACTTTGGGAACAGAATTGTGCATAAGAACATGGATGAGCCATTTTTGGCTTTCTCTCTACAGGAAGGAGAGGTAGACTGCTGGCCGCTCACCTGCCCCAATTTGAGCTGTGAGTACACAGCCATCTTGGAAGGGGAGTGTTGTCCCCGCTGTGTCAGTGACCCCTGCCTGGCTGATAACATCGCCTACGACATCAGAAAAACTTGCCTGGACAGCTACGGCATTACAAGGCTTAGCGGCTCAGTGTGGACAATGGCTGGATCTCCCTGCACAACCTGCAAATGCAAGGTAATTGGATGTCCTGAGGACAGGTGGGCCTTGGACAGTTGTCAGAGTACCTGCAGGAGGTCCATTCCTGCTGTTTCTGAATGCACAGATTCGGAGGGGCGTGGTGAAAGCACAGGCAGGCATTTACTTCTCGCAGGAGGTTATATGTCTGAATGGATCACAGCCGCACTGTGTAGAATGGCAAACTCCAAATGAACATGGAATAAAATAGTCCTCTTTCTTGCCTTTGAACTACAGAATTTTAACAATTGACACTAGGACCAATTATGGCTGATTTAAGCTATTTTGACCTGCATATTAAAAAGAAAAGAAAGGAAAAAAAATCTCTTTTCTTCCTGGAAAATTTTATAAGCTCTTTCATGAAACTGTCAGTGTTAGAAAAAAGTGTTCTATGAAGTTGTTTGCTTTGTTTAATTATCACAGGGCCTAATGCGGGAACCTGAAGCTCTTGCTGCAGGATTTAATTAATTGTGATTATTTTCCTGTCTTTTTAGAGGAGTTCCCATGAGGGATCCTCATATGTCTTTGAAATTAAAAACTGACCCCTTCCTCCTTACAATGCTTGGGAAGAGCTATGACTATAGCCAACCTGAAACAGGGGTTAGACAGTGTCAGATCTTTGCCAAAATATCTGTTTAAGATTCCCATGATTAAGCATATTTAAAATATTAGTCTGTTTGGTTCTATCAAATCCTGGCTCAGTTCCAGACATCAGTGGAAAGTTCCCAACTCATCTTTTTATGGCTGTTATAAACGCAGGTTAGAAAGTGCCATCTTAAGATTCAGCCCCAGTAGAAAAAGGCCAGTATCAAACTTCACATAGCAAAAGAACCATGGTCCTGTGTATATATACCTTCAGCCCCAGCAAACAAAATGACAAGAGGGGGTATGGAAACTGTGTTATTTAGTAGTATTTCTTTGAGGTCAGGTTTGAGATTCATTTGGGGGGATTATAAAGGTATATTTACATTAACACACGTCCTTGATTTTTAATGGCTTTCCAGTAATTTATATATCTAAATATGTACTGTTCCCTTCATAGTCACCATGAGAGACTCTATTCCTAATATACAAACCTTTCTGGAAGCCGCTTTGGAGCTGCCTTCAGGTCCTTGTGGTACTTTTGATTAGCTTTGTTAATGACAGATGATCGTTGAGCAGTTATTTTTGAAAACAATTTTATCTAGAGTAAATCCAGGGAATAAGTTGTGTAAACAGCCTGGAAATATAGGCGAGGAGTCCCAAACCTGGTTTGAGCTCAGACAGAGGTATAAGATGATGCTGCCAGCAGGAGCTAGCAGGAGGGACTCAAGAGGGTCTCCTATGTCCTTCCTCCCTTTCCACTCCTTCTCCAGCACTTTTCTTAACTTTTCGGTAGCATTCACGGCGTTTAGGTCAAAACATAGATATGGTCATTTTGAATCTGCAAATGCACACTGCTGATTGATAGATCGGCTCTGTCTCAGTCGGCTAACTCTTATGTCTTGATGCACAGAATGGAAGTGTCTGCTGCTCTGTGGATTTGGAGTGTCTTCATAATAACTGAAGCATTTAAAACAGACTCATCATCGCGGGAGAAGAATGGATGAAATGACCATCCAGCATGGTGAAGAACAGGAGTTGGTGTTGGTTTTTTGTTTTGTTTTGTTTTGTTTACCACGGACAATTACCAAAGTCTCCATCCGAGGAAGGTGTTTGGGGGTTGCCTTTTGGACCTACCACTTTGTTCATTCTTGCTAACCTAGTCTAGGTGACCTACAGTGCAGTGCTTTTAAGTCTCTGGTTGTTAAAAGAAGTTTCCCGTGTTGTAAATGACATGTTTCCCTTACCAAATCATTTGCAAATACATTTAAATGATCTCATGGTAAACGTTGATGTATTTTTTGGCTTATTTTGTGTACGAACATAATAGAGACTCAGCTCCTTTAATTTATTTTTTTCTTGAGTTTTGGATCAAATTCTACAAATAAAGTTGCCTGTTGTGATTCTGTCCTGGCCACTGCATACTTAGTATTGCGATCCCTGTGAACTGGTTTGATGAATATATGTATGTAGTCTCACTGCATCACACTTATATTTCCAACTGCTGAGCACGCTTAGATGCTCACTCATTCAGCCTCAACAAGGTGAGAGAAGTGATGACATATTAAGGAGGGGAGAGACCACAAAGATAATTATGTAATCATTTTTAAAAGAACCTCTCCTCCCGGGGCGCCTGGGTGGCACAGCGGTTAAGCGTCTGCCTTCGGCTCAGGGCGTGATCCCGGCGTTATGGGATCGAGCCCCACATCAGGCTCCTCCACTATGAGCCTGCTTCTTCCTCTCCCACTCCCCCTGCTTGTGTTCCCTCTCTCGCTGGCTGTCTCTATCTCTGTCGAATAAATAAATAAAATCTTTAAAAAAAAAAAAAAAAAGAACCTCTCCTCCCTTTTGCAAACAAAATGAAACAAAAGCTTAAGTCAGAATTTAGAAGTAGCAATGCTTACCACCTTTCCAAGCATTGAAAGAGAAAGAATCTTTGCATTTGTTTTAAATAGTAATTGATAACTTACAAGGGACCCGCATACCTACTAATACAAGCTATCACCCTAGCACGGGTGAATGGTGTTATTCCTACATTACGGAAGAGTAAATGAATGTATTCTAGGCAACCAGCTTGTTCAGATCTAGTTGATTTATAGCATGTTGGGACTGGTAACCAGGTCTCCTAATGCCTGTCCAGTGCTGCTTTCCTCTAGACCACACAGCCTCTCAGATGGTAGAGGATACACTTTCAGGAAAAGTTATTTGTATGCTCAGTAGTTATTCTAGAACAGCGAAAGTTTTCATTTGAGCCACCACCATATTTCTGAGAGTTGGCAGTTATCGAGTGATACAGAATGAGTAAAATGTGTAAATGACATTTTATCTGAGCTGAGAATTCAAACTTAGGTTGTAGTTTCAGGTAAATCACATCTTAGTGGTTTGTAATACCTGAGGCTCTTGAGTTCTTCATTATTCTGAATCAAGTTGGTTCATGAAGTTTTGTGTACTTTCCCAACATTGAAAAAAGATCTTAAGTCAGTTGTGCTAAAAATATTTTCAATCTCCCAAATTAAATTATTAATTACAAATTACAAGCCCAGATGACCATTATTCATTGGTATTTGCCAGCGGTGATACTCAGTATCATCAAATGTTGTAAAGGACGGACTTTACCACATGAAATTAATTTCATGTGCTGAATTATGTCCATAGTAGTGTAAATACCACATTTGACAGCTACTGCTAAAGTATGGTAAATTAGAACATATCTCCACTTATTTAACTCCTTACATGTAATCTTGGAATGGAGAGTTTGAAAATGATTCTTTTGAAAATCTTTAGACCCAGCATTAAAAAATATCTTTAAATTTTCATTGGATAGGCTGGTGATGGGTAGTAAGGAGGGCACGTATTGCATGGTGCACTGGGTGTTATACGCAACTAATGAATCATCGAACTTTACACCAAAAAAACTAAATAAAAAATAAATTTTCATTGGAAAAACAAAGACATGTACAGGAATCATTAGTAACCATATAGGTCAGCGTTGGTAAACTGTGATCCCTGGGCCAAATCTGGCTCTATGCCTTCTTTGCTGGAACACAGTGGTGCCCGTTCATTAATATATTCTCTGCTGCTAACGAGGTAAATTGGCAGGTCTGAGTAGTTCTAACAGAGACCATGTGGCTCACAAAACCAAAAATATTACCATCTTGTCCTCTACAGAAAAAGTTCACCGACTTCTTGTATGGAAGGTGACTGAATACTGGTGTGTATTTCAGAATGTGTTTCCATTTTTTCCAAGGAATTTTCAAACTTTAACCATTTTCTTTGAATTTGTATATACTCATACTTTATTGCAGAGCCATTAACATTGATGGCTCATCCTAAAATACTGGTATTTTTACAGCTACCATCATAAAAATCAGTATTTTCTTTTTTTCATTTTAGATCTGATGGGTAAATGTAATCTGTGCTAACTTGGTAATAAAATGTTATCGATACTTAGTAGCACAATTTACACTACTGCCAGCTCCTATCAATAAGGGGTTTGCTTCCTATAAAATAATTGACATTTTCTTATTAAAAAACTGAGTGCTTTATACATAAGATTCTCTGCTAAGCTCTATGTGGGAAATAAAGGTGAACAACATTGTCTTTAAAGATCACCATTATGGGAGCCTTTAGGAGGTGTTGAGAATCTTCAAAGCCATTAGGGTTTCCAGTTGAAATAACTGCCAGAATAACTTCTTGATCCAGAAATGGAAAAAATAGTTACTTCTTTAAAAAATATGGTAAATCTCTTGATGGAATTAATACTTAAGTCTCATGCTATGATTTGCAGTGTAAAATGGATGTCCATTTAATGAAACAAAGCAGTATTTGACAAATCTGTCTCCTTACAGACCATAACCATTGTCTGCACCATCACAAGTGTAAAGAGACTAACACACAGTCTGGTAAGAAACAATGAGGGGTACATCAGCAATGATGTAGTTACCCTTCAACTACCTGTAGCGTGAAAACATTGTGATTCGGGAGAGTAGAACATGAAGGGAGATGAAAGTTCTAGTATGAACTAGACACATCTATTAAACACAAATTTTACCTCATTTCCTTCTCGGGTGCATATGAAATATATATGTGCATATGTATTATATATAATGTTTTATATGTAAGTAGAAGATCAATATATAATATATTCATGTGTAGCCTGTAATGCATATATGTTAATATGTTAATACATTCATATGTTATGTGTCTGTACATGTATATACATACATATACATACATATACGTACACACACACATATATTCATACATACATATCCCCAGAACTTCCCCTCTTCTGAGCTTTATAGTTCTGTGCTTATGTCACTGTTGTGGACTTTTACTAGACACCGTATCTGGTTACAACAGACTATAGGTTAGGCCATGTACAATATTCACCTTCCAGCACCCAGCATGTGCCTTGCATAGAGTCTGTCTTCAATTAATTTTAAAAATTGAATTCATACTTTTTTAGAGTATTGAAAAGTTACCATTAGATAGTGGAAACAGTCCACCCTAGTGGTGTTCAAATGTTCTGAAGCAGTAAAACCTGTTTGAAAATTCAAATGTATTCAGTGCTTCAATATAAAAATTCAATCAAAGCAGTTTCTCTGTTTAGAGCAGGGGTTGAGAACTCCCTTCCCATGCATCACACCAGAGCTTACAAACTTCAACAGAGCACAGCTTCCAAGTCATTGACCTAACCCCTCATCTTCACTCCTACAAATGAAAACAACACTCAGAGAGGCTAAGTGACTTGCCCAGAGTTCATAATTAGTCTCGGACCTAGAACTACCACCCAATCCCCACTGTGCCATCCTGCTAATGGTCCCACATGTTTTCCCATATTTCAATTTCAAGTGAGCTTTCCTTACTCTTTCTAAATGGATGCCATTAAGAGACAGTCCTGGATGAGCTTCAGTATCTGGGATTGTCTCTGTGTTCCATAGCCCTCCTGATTGTGATATTGCTTATGAATTTCTGATACTAGGAACTGAGAAATACTCAGATTAAAAGCCTGACAGCATATCTAAACCCACAATAGCAACAAACCATTTACCCAATCACCCAATCTCATGCTTTATAGGAAAATTTAAAAATACAATTACTCCTATTCTTAAGGTTAAAACACACACACCCCCCAAGAATACAATGAAATCTGGCACTGAAAGGCAATCTTGTGTACGGTCTGTTTTCTGATATTGTTATTCATTCATGCATTTCTTTTTTTCTTTAATTCAGTGACTGTGGCGGTCTGCAAATACAGAAGTGAATAGACAGACTTGGTCTCTATCTTCATGGCATTTGTGGCCTCATGTAGAAAAGACTGACAATAAACTAGAAAATACATAAATGAGCAATAGGACTACAGACTGTATCAGAACCAAGAAGAAGAAAAAGGGCAACTGCAGAAGCCCATTTTAATGAGGTGATCAAGGAAGAACTCTCTAAGGGAGCCATAGACAAGCTGAGATCGGGAGAATGAGAAGGAGCCATTCATGTGCTGGGGGAATAACTCCAGAAATACGTGCAAAGGACTGCAAAGTGGAAGGACGCTTGGGGTGCTGAAGGTCGTGAGTGGAGCCAGAGGCCAGTAAGTGAAGGGTAAAATGATATGAGGTTGGACAGGTAGGCTGCAGCCAGATGTGACAGGCCACACTCACATGAAGGCCAGAGTCACTTTTCGTTCTGAGATCAATGGGAAATTATCAAAGAATTAAGTATTTGTTTACCTTTTTATCTACTCAAATATTTATATGATAAATATTTTTAGCTATCCATTTATATTTAATTACTGTTCAACAAGCATGAAACTCCTGTTGTATACCTAAAGATATGACAACATTGTCTTTTCCATTAAAAGTTTATGATCTAGATGGGGTTATCACAAAGCAATAAAAAGGACATGCATGGCATGTTCAGAAATAAATTCAAGGAACATTTATAAATAATCAGATCCTCAAATCAGTTTAATGCCTCTATTCTACCCTCTTGATTTCTTGGTTCTTGCATGTTGGAATCATAATCAGTTCTGTGGTTCATAACTGTGATGTCATCATGTTATAGCTTCAAACAGGAGTAATGGACATTGAGGAAGAAGAGAATCTGTCTGATTAATCTGAGAACATAACAACCAGCACTACCGCTATCACAACAACTCTAGAATGTAGTAGTCAGCTCTCCAAGATGGCACCCGCCATGCAATGCCAAGCTTTTGGGGAGAAATGATTTATCAGGAAAATAATGTTTCTCTAATTTGCAGCAATTTTTCAATACTCGAAGTTATTAAAGTGTTTGAAAAATATTATTGAAAAGGGAAATCAATATCTTAGGAACTGAGAAGCCAAATAGATGTATTTAAACACATAGAAATGCAAATTATTGGTTATTGGTGTTGGTATGCCAGTCTCACATGATAAAAAAATCAACTTTAAAAGGAATATTTCACACTCTTGTAGTACTTTAGCACTATTGTTTTAATAAAGAACCAAATGAATTCAGGGTGGGAAATGGGAATGCTTCTTTTATGTGCAAAATTAAAATACATTCTTTTGATCAAAAACATCAAACACTATGCAACTTGGGAAATGACATTTTAAAGAAAATAGAACAAAAACCTGGGGTACTACATTCCATGATGTTTACAAATGGTGAAGCATTGCTTTCAATCATGTTCATGAACAGAGTTCTATCAGTTTATTGTGGACCAGGGAAGACTTTATTTAGATAATTTCACATATAAAATTTGAAAATGACATTAACGTAATGAGTAACTAAACCAGGAATCAGAGTGACAGGTTGTAAACAGATTTTTAAGCACCAGCTCTTCCAGGGGACAATGTAAAGAAGTACCCAGGGTCGGTTGGAGGGATTCACAAAAACTGCAGTGACGTCAATATTGCATCTCAGAGGTCTCAGTAGATTGTGAGCTGATTGTTGCCAGGTGACAATATGGACCCAGTATTCCCAAGCTTTTCAATTTTTCAAAAGAAGCCATAAATTTGGATTTTAATGTGTGATGTTATGAGTCTTAAATTCTTTTTAAGATTTTATTTGAGAGGGGTGCCTGGGTGGCTCAGTCGTTAAGCGTCTGCCTTCAGCTCAGGGCGTGATCCCGGCGTTATGGGATCGAGCCCCACATCAGGCTCCTCCACTAGGAGGCTGCTTCTTCCTCTCCCACTCCCCTTGCTTATGTTCCCTCTCTCGCTGGCTGTCTCTCTCTGTCAAATTAATAAATAAAAAATCTAAAAAAAAAAAAAGATTTTGAGAGCACATGAGAGAGAGTGAGCAAGAGTTGGTGGGGGGGAGGCAGAGGGAGAGGGAGAAGCAAGCTTCGGTTTCAGAAGCAACTGAATCCAAGTTTAAAGGAGTGAATTCAGGCCATGCAAAACATGTGGGTGGACTGATGGGGCTCATGGAATCAATTTGTCACAGACCTCTGGTTTAAAGCCACAGGAAAGCCTGGCGTTAACTAATGCTCCCTCAAAGTTTACAGGTCAGTGAAAATTGCTTTTCTCTTTACCCTCACCTCACCCACCCATTTATCATTCACTTTAACCATGTGGCATTTATTAAAGTCATCTAAACCCCAGAATTCCTCAGTATGTTCCATATCTGCTTCTGCAAAGCGTGTATATTGACATTTCTATTGATTGGTTCAATTCTACTGGAACAAGAACGCTTCTTAAATGGGTGGAACATCAGCATCCTACCGTTTAGAAGGCATCATCAGTAATCTTCCATATTTCCGTTTCTGAAACAAATGATGTGTTTGTAGAAACTACTCATTGGGAAGGCTTAAAATTGAAATGTATTACTTTTTATCAAAACTGTTCTTTCCCAGACAACAGATATGGATTAATTCACACAAGTGTACTGATGAGGATGATGAAGTGTTGTGAAGCCGGATGGAAGAACGAGACAGCTGGACCCTGTTCTTTCCCGTTCCAACTTCACTCTGATTCACAACCAGACAAAACACAGCAGACCAGGGGAGCCCAGGTAGGCTAAGACAACAGAAAGCATATGACCTGCTGGCAGGATCTTGGAGTGTCATCTGCAGAGATGAAGGGACACCCAGAATACCTTCTCCTCAACCATGGCAAAACATCTGGACAGCTGCAGTAGATACAAGAAGGAAATGTTTGTCATTCCTCTCTGTTATTCGGCCGATAAAAAAAATGCAGACAATAAATCTAAATAAAGCAGACTTCAAAGTCTTTGTAATTGAAGACAGTGAAAAGGGACCCCATACTGGAGAGTATCGGAATGAGCATTAGCCCTGGGTGTTAGTCTTCCACGGCCACGGTAACAAATCATCACAAACCCGGCGTCTGAAACAGCAAGAATTTATTCCTCACAGTTTGGAAGGCCACAAGTCTGAAAGTGTCAGCAGAGACTCTCGGAGAGAATCCTTCTTTACCTTTTCCAGCTTCAGATGGCTCTCCTGGGTCTGGATTTGTGGCTGTAACGCTCCATCCCCCGCCACCATGGTCACACTGCCGCCTCCTCTTCTCTGTGTGTCTCTATTCTATGTGTCTCTTTGAGGGATTTTTGTCATTGAATTTAGGGTCCACCTGATAACACAGGAGATCTTCTTGAGACCCTGAATTACGTGTGCAAAACCCTTTTTCCAAAGAAAGCAACATTCTGGGGATTAGGGCGTGGACATAACTTTCTGGGAGCCACCATTCAGTTTAGTATACTTCGATTAAGAAGGCTAAAAAAAATCTTGATTTAACCCTTGTATGTATTGAAGAGCTGTGATTTCCTTTCTAATGCACTGGGGTAGATCCATGTCTGTGTAATTCTCACCCCCATTTAGAGAAGATGCCCTTCCATGTACAGTGTAAAAAAGACCAATAGACTAGAACTTACCACACTCCAGAAATTATTTTCTAGAAAAAAATTAAAGTCTCAGAGAGAAAAAATCATGGATGGAATTGAGGACACAATTATAAAAATTAAGGGAATGATGAGGTCATTGATGCTTGACTTTGGTCCCCACTGCTTAGATAGTATTTGGTGTCCATTCACAGTCCATCACCAACATTGCAAAAATTCAGAAGTAGAAAGTTCATCTGCATGCTCGTTTCTCTTTTGAAAAAGGACTTTTTGGGGAAGAAAAAAAGACTTCTGGCCATACAACAACAACAACAAAAATAGTCCATCAGATATCTATGTGGAATTTCAAGCAGACCGTAAAAGCTTCATGAATTCCATGAAACTCAATTTCAGGTTTCCGTCTCCTACTTGACAGTGTTCCAGATAAAGCTTGAGACTAATGGTCTTTAAGCCTTGTAAGAATATGTTGCAAATATCTCCCTTTGCCCAGCAAGATAACAGGTCTCCCTGGTATACCTGATGGCACTACAGCATATCAATATACTTTATCACACATTCTTCCCTTCATTTCATTCAAAGGTAGTTTGAAAGAATCCATCTCTGGGCATTTTGAAGAAATGTGGACATTTTGTGCTCAGAAAGTAGACTCACATATCCACTTTAATTATCATCAAATGTTTAATGGGCAACCTACAAGGATCTATATTTTTGGAGCTGAGAGAAGAGGACTAATAGAAAATTCGTATACTCTCTCACAAGGATGGTACTAAGCGTTACACAAATGTTGTCTTATTTCATACTTAAACTACTCCTAAAAGCCGGGTGTAATGATCCACGTTTTCCATGACCGTGTCTTACAACACACAGCTGTGAGTAGAGGTTCTGTGCTTCTGAAGCTAACGCTATACGGAGTAGCCAGGAAATACTTAGAGAGGAAGACTTGAAGTTAGGAAGGATTAGAAACAGGAAGTCTTTCCCAGAACAAGGATAAGAAAATGAAGTAACCCGGAGGACAGTGGGCGCTGAGGGTAAGCAGCACAAGTGAAGATTAGAACAGTCTTTCATGTCGGGCAGAGTGATTTGGACTGTGTTGCCCAGGACCTGAGATCCATTCTGTCTAGCAGGACCCCCATTTTGACTGTAATTCTCAGCAGGACCGTGCTGTGCTCCATTGGGTGAAATCGTATACGCCTGGCACATGCGTGACTGGAAGGACCCTCTGGCCCCGTGATTCAACAGCTGTTAATTTTCACTTCCACTTTCTGGGTGAGGTGGGTAATTACATTCAGCTGTCTGCAGCCGTCCTGCTGCTTTCCTGCAGACCTGTGACTCTTCATTTGTTCTCATGAGTGGGGTTGCATTGTGAGCTGTGAAATGCATCCAGCTGTTCAGTCCCTGGCAGAAGCCTGTTCATCATCTCCCCTTCTAGTCTGGATCTAGATGGTTCAATCACACTGCCTTTCAGTGGGGACATTTATCTTTCTAGTCGCTTTACATAGCCATCTAAGAAAAGATGAGAAATCACTCTCACTCCACAATGGGCAAAACTAGTAAAAATGCCCACTGCTGGAGTGTGAAAAAAAATAATATATTGTGAAAATTCAAAATTGAAGAGTAAAACTGAGGAACTTAGACCAAGAAGAAGGTTTAACTGGCCTTTGAGAACTGCCCATGACATGCACAACAGCAAAAGTGGGAAACAGCACGAAGCGACTGAAATGCTAGAATCAGTGTATTTGGCTGAAACTTTGGAGCCCCAACACTAAAAATGGGAATTGCGGTGTCTTGAGAAGGTCCTCCCTAAGCGCATGCATATATCTTGATTCAAAGAACTCTCTTCATTGTAAAGAAACCAGTTGCTCCTGGTTATGCTTTTCTTTTCAATCATTTATGAACTTATGCTGGGTGTTGAACGTTATTTTACTGAACTCCAACTTGGACAATGTCATTTGGGAGAACAGAAATGAAAACAGCAAGGTAGAGGCATTCAGATGAAACAGAAGTCACTTCCAGACAAAAGGGTACGATACACAGTATTACACTGTTGAAGAAAACATTGCTGGATAAAACAGCTCCTCAAGCTGGGAATTCACTTTGCTGAAGTTTAAGACAAAGAAGAGGTGAGCTATTTTTAAGGAGCCGTAAGAAGCAGGGTATGAGACGTAACTGGCTGTGGTGTCCCATCACAGTTGGAGCTAGACATATGCAGCATTCCTGAAGACCCGGCAGCATAAGCGGGGTGGGACGGGGCGGGGGGGCAGTCAGCAGGTGTGTAGGAGGCTGGGGAGGTCAGCAACAACAGAAAATGCGGCAAGAAACAGATGGTGTCAGTTGAGGTTCGAGGGTTTGCTGACACTTGACCAGGTGCGTTGCACCGTTTTAAGGCAAGAGGTGTCTAACAGGAAAGATTGGTACGTGGGGGATGACGTGACTGCCCACGATTTTGATGCCGTAGTGAGTCATTTGAATGAAGCCACCTGCACGACTGAGAGTGGGGAGCAAAATGGCAAGCAGAAGAAGAATGAAAAAAACTGTACTCGAAAGACACAAGATAAAGTGGAGAAAGCACATGTCTTGGAGCCAAACAGACCTGGGTTTGAATCCCAGTTTTTTCGCTCCTTAGTCCCGTCAACTGTGAGCAGGTTACTAACCTGTCTAAAAAGCAGCATCCTTGTTTATCAAAAAAGGAGGTTAATACCACACACCTTGGGGGGTTTTATGAAGTTCATAAACTACCTGGTTGCTCAATGCACAATAGTTATCATTTAGAGAATCTTCTTTGATGCTTTCTCCTACTGATGCCCTCTGATGCCCTGCCCTCTCTTGCCTCATTATCTTAGGCACCTGCATAAATTGCTGGCCAGAGATTGGGTTATGCTTTCCTGGAGAGTTCAAAGCGTCTTAGCCATACTGATGAGCCATCAAGAAAATACACAGCTTACCCAGTTTGCATTTTCCCCTCCGAGGATACGAATGAGTAACTTAAACATCTGAAGGTGTTTTGAGGGAGAAAAAAAAATCCTGAAAGGATGACGAACTGCTAACAAGCCGGGGAAATCTTACAGCTGCTCAGCACTTGAATTCTGCTGTCAGGCTGTGTGGGGAAGCGGAACGATGATAAAGGGGTGTGTTGGAGATAGGCGATTACAAGCAAGTGGGTAATGATTGGAAATGATTACCTACTGGCCGAAGGACCAAAATCTAATGGTGAAGAGCAGTCAGGTAATTTGAAGTCATTTGATCTGATAAATATTATATAGCTGAAAAGGCCGGGTATTGTTTCCCTAGGAAAATCTGCAAGGAAAGAAACATTTTACTTTAAAGGTACATGCAGAGTACCCTATTCCTCTACACAGTTAAGAAATGGAAGGAATTTCTGAAAAAATAGTATGCTTGGTGTGCCGGCACTTTTCAAATTACATACGACAAAAAGAGCTTTTTGAACCACAGAGATTTTGCGTAGATTGATTCAAATTTCCCCTATTCAGGTGGCTTCAACAAATCTCCCAGTTTCTGCCATGTATACGTTCGTGTTCATGAGGGCTGTTCGGGGGTCTCTGTTGCAGTTTGTTCAGTCAAGCCGGATCCACCAGTAGTCACTGAGTGCTCATGACTTAACTATAGTCCATAGAAATTGTTAAAATCCAAAGTTAGGGGCTCCTGGGTGGTACAGTTGGTTACGCCTCCCACCTTGATTTCCTCTCCGGTCATGATCCCAGGGTCAGGAGATCGAGCGTGGAGCCTGCTTAAGATTCTCTCTTTTGCGTGCGTGCGCATGCGCGCGCGCTCTCTCTTCCTCTGCCCCTCTCCACTTCTGTGCCCGCCTGCACTCTCTCTCACCAAAAAACAAAAACAGAAAAAAACAAGAGTTCTGAATGAAGCCTTGCTAAAAAGCGCCAATGAGCCCCACCTGCCGAAAGAGGTGAGTCATTTCCTTTCCCTCCCAGATTTTAATACTCGTTATCATAAGGCAAAGAATCAAAACCTGTTTTATCCCAGGGATAGAATTAGATAAAGTGTAGGTATTATATTGTCTTTAAGGGAAGGAAGTAACTTACATAATATTAAAAAGGCAGGCACGAGATGCTGCAATTATCCTTTCCTGATACAATTATCTAGGTAATTTAAGGAAGAGACAACAAAAATAAGTACTTAAATTATTTACATTACAGGGGGGAAATTGTAGATTGAAACTCCAGGGCTAAAATGTTTTGAATGCATATTTTGACCTACTTTTCAGCCAAAAGTATTTATTATGTGCCTATTGTGTGTCGGTCAGAGAAGGAAGAGAATGAAAGAACGCTGGCCCTTGTTTCTAAAGAAGCTTAACATATGTAAGGGGTCATAGATTATGACTTTAAGAGCAATGTGCTAACAGTTGTGATTGAGGTCACCATAAGATGCTAAGAGACTAGAAAGGAAGAGCACCTAACTTCTCCTTTTGGGGTGAAAAGTTGTCAGGGAAGTCCTCAAAAGGACTGAGATGAAAATATCCAAGGAAATACTCCAATAGATAGTGTTCCAGAAGATGAGAACAACTTAAGAAAACACACGGGAGAGTGATTTGGTGGCCTCCACAGGTGGTTCCATACTGCTGGGACATAATTGTGAAACGGAATATAGGGGAAACTGGTAACAAGGACATCTGAAGACAGTAGCAGGGGCCAAGTTTTGAAGGGTCGTGTATGTGAACATATGAAACAGTTGGATAATGAGCAGGGAAAATGATTTGAGAATCCAATTTTAAAGTTAAAAATGGGGAAAAAATTCTTTGTTGACTTTTCAAGTAAGGTCGTGATGACCATGACAACTTCCCGGACCTTTAGCACCTGCCATGGAAGTGTTAAGTACTCTAGAATTTTCAGGTCTTTTGAAATAAAGGAGCCAAGAAGAGTAAAGAATGATAAGTCAAGCATAGGAGAAAAAGCAACATTATGGAAAGCAGAGAACAGATGATCCCAGAAGAAAAGACTGACCAAGAACCTTTCTGGTTACAGTCCTTCACAATACATTCTTCTCACCTTGGCCTCTGTCCTATGTCCTTGCGACTTTGGGTTTCTAAAGTTCTAGTAAAATATTGGGTTAGAGGTGAGAAAGTGTGTTTTTGCCCTGCCCTCTCTCCCTCTCTAAAAAAAAGGTGTGGGGTGTTGTCTGGGTGGCAAAGTCGGTTAAGCATCTGACTCTTGATTATGGCCCAAGTCATGATCTCAGGGTTGTGAGATGGACTGTGTCAGGCTGCACTGGGCATGGAGCCTGCTTAAGGTTCTCTCTCTCCCTCTATTCCTATCTCCCCCCTTCCTCTCTAAAAAAAAAGAAAAAGAAAAAGAAAGTGTGTTTTTGACTAAATGGAAGAATAAGAGAAAAGTGGAGTGAAAAATAAAATAACCAAGGAAGGTGTGAGTAAATGGGGCACAGATCATCTCCTCTCCAGTCTTCATTCTAAGGATAATCAGTTGTACTCCTAAGATTGTCTCTGAAGATATGAATGCATGTATTTACTCTTTCTTTAATATGTCAATTTCAGGCATACATTTGTTTATTCTTTGGTGTAATTTTTTTTCTTTTTTTTTTATTATGTTATGTTAGTCACCATACAGTACATCCTTAGTTTTTTATGTAGTGTTCCATGATTCATTGTTTGCATATAACACCCAGTGCTCCATGCAATACATCTATTCATGTATTATTCTACTTAAGATAATTTTAATATCTACTTGTAGCTTAAATAAACCAAAAATAACCAAGGAGCTCCTAAGTGTCACCAGGGCACTAAAAAGGTAAAAGGTCCTATTCTAACTACCATTTATTAATGACTTGCTATGAACTAGCATTGCTGGCAATTTCCTTAATATTCACAATAAACCTATGGCAACAGTACAATTTTTAACACCATTTTACTAATGAGGAAACCAAAGCAGAGATAAACTAAATAATTTGCCTTAAGGTTGCAGAGTTCCCAAAGAGGCAGATTTGGGATGAAGCCACTAGAGGAGTTAAATTTTAATTGACCAGCTGAGCTCGTTACACTTTTCCTCCTTCTACACTAGAAAATAACTTTTCCATTTTGTTTCTTCTGTTCACCTAGATTATTTTTCCATTATGTTACCCAACCTCACTTTGTCCTTTTTCCTCTGATCGCTAAATGTTTCATTCGGGGTCCAGAGAGAGAAAAATAAAACAAAACAAAACAGGAACCACTTTAGCTATGTCAAGCAGAGGGAATTTAATACAGGGAATTAGTTACACATGTGTTAGAAGAGCTCGGAAGCTAAAAAGAGGAAGCCAAGTCAGAGATTAGCAGCATCTGGAAGCTTTTGGAAGGATAACAAGAGGACATAGTGTTTACTAAAGTACAGGAACCAGAACTAGGGCCAACTGGCAGAAGCTAGAAACAAGGTGGGGGCTGCCATGTTGGAATAGGAACCACAAAGAGCCAGCCTGTCTGGTGAGAGCTAGAGTTACAGAGGACATTGCTCAAGGCAGAGACAAGAGAAAAACCTGGCTTCTTCCCTCCTCCTACCTTGTCTTCTGATGCCTCCCTTTAATTCATCTCACCTGCAAATCAGAGAGAAAAGGAAGTTTGGGAAGTGTAATGCAACAGTGGAAGAACTGGAGAGGAATGTGAGAACAAACCAGCAAATGGCTGGTTCCCCTAAGGGCCAATTGACCAATTTGCTCCAGGAGCCTATTTTGTCAATCAAACCACAGATATTGCCTGCCCATAAGTAGTAAAAATCAAGCATTTATTTTCAAAGCTATGGTTGGAGATACACAATACAGATATGTATGCTCTTGAAAGAAACAGGGTCGCCTTTCCCTTGGATGGCAGCCAGTAATCTTTGGCACTTATATAAGTTAGAAAGAGATAAGAAACTGGTACTTTGTGGGAATTTATGACTAAAGGAAGTTAGGTCTCGCTTTCAACGCCACAGTTAGATATCTTGTGTCCTTAACCTCTTTACGTATTTCCCCCACAACTTCTGAAGTAGGCTCTCACTGGGTATCACTATTCATGGCAGAACTGATTTATATTTTGTCCTATTAAACAAAATGCCAACTCATGCAACATTTCATATGGGCATATATGTGAAAAGAGAAATATAGCGCCTGAGTGAGAGTTAGTAGGCACCTGTTATCGCAGGATTGATGGTATACTGACGCATTTGACATGGAGCTAGCTACCTTCTTGAAGAGTCTCTACAGTGCTTAAGAGGCCGCAGGGGGTCTGAGATAAAACTTAGTAAGGCTCTCTCTCTGTTTCCTCAAAAATTGGTATTCAGCTACTTCCACACTTTTGATTGTCCCTGGTGGTGTGGCTGTCACTCAAAGTTCTGATTCAAAAAGTCTGCAGTGAAGTAGGCCTCCTACCAAACCTCCTTATTAGCATTACATTACCCTGGGCCGCCACCTGATGCTGTCCTTCCTTGTTTTACTTTCAGGGCCTTTCATTCCTAGTTGTGTTGAGCATGTCTTGAATGGCTCTGAGTTCACTAGAGTCCTTTCCAATCCATGGTCAGAAGTCTCTATGAAGGATACAACATTTGGGGGGGGTGGGTGGGAAAAGAGGGCCCCTGGGTGGCTCAGTCGGTTAAGTGTCTGCCTTTGGCTCAGGTTGTGATCCCAGGGTCCTGGGATTGGGTGCCACATTTTCTCCCTCTGCCTGCCACTCTCCCTGCTCATGCTCTCTCTCTCTCTCTCTCTCTCTCTCAAATAAATAAATAAAATTCTTAAAAAAAATAAACTTCTTTTAAAAAGGATATGGCACTTAGGAATATAGACTATTTCTAAGGATAACTTAGAACGCAAAGAGTAATTTGTTCCATTAAATCCCTATTATGTTCTTAGTAGGTTGACTCTTTCCCTTTATGCCTAAACTTGCCAGATGAGTAATTGCTACATCTCTACATTTCATTTTGCCTGTGTAGACAGCTTGAGGACATTTGACATGGTTGACTATGGAATGGGGAAAAGCTTACAATGCAAATTTGTTGAATTTCTTTTTTTTTTTTAAGATTTTTTTTATTTGCGAGAGAGCAGGTGGAAGGAACAGAGGGAGAAGGTGAGGAAGAGAACCTCAAGCAGACTCTATGTTGAGCATCAGAGCCCAATGTGAGCCTTGATCTCAAGACCCAGAGATCATGACCTGAGCCAAAATCAAGAGTCAGACTGAGCCAGCCAGGCACCCCATATTGACTGAATTTCTAAAACACGAACCTCTTTTTCCTTTCCCCCCTCAGCTTTCTCAGTCTGGTTTTGTTTTTATAGAAATCCATAGTTCTAGTCATTGTGAAAGTCATTGTAAAATTTAGCCATTTGCTTAAAAAATATACCTTGGTACCGATAATGCATATCAGTGAAAATATATAGACAGACCAAATACTTATTAAAACTGGTCTTTGCCTGAGTTTAGAAGCAATTGAGCAATACCAAAGAAACAAAAAAAGACACAGATTTAAAAACATTTGATTATTACAGGTAGAACTGTTTGGAGAATCTAACCTGGGGGCATAGCAGTAGTGGCTTCATAAAATTAATTCTCAGAATTAAGTAGATTTATTACCCATGTAGCATTGGACCATAGCAAATCTCCCACACAGGTAGAGCTTGCCCCTGTGAAATTTAATGCGTGGAGAAGCAGGGTAGAATGTACATTGTCTGCAGGGAGACCAATGCCAAAATGCAAGGAAGAAGGAAGGGACTGAGCTTTGCAGGCACTCGGCTTCTTTCCTTAATGACTAATCATATTAGTAATTCCTTCTCTGTTAGGAGGTAGCAGGTAAATGGGCAAAAGAAGCCAGGTGCTTCCACAACGAAGGAAGATCAAGAGTAGAGTAATACATTGTCTGTCAGTTTCTTCCTTTATTCAATTTACAATTTGCTCTCTCCTCCTTCCTTTTCCTCTCTTTTTTCATTCTTCTTTCTTCTCAATTTTATTTCATTCATACAGCAAATATTTCCTGAGTACCTGCTTTCGGCAGGTTCTATGACAGGGATCTTCTTATTCTCCATTTCCTGCCCCAAACTTACCTGTGCTTTATACCTACCTGTTGCCTATGTGTGAACTGCCCAATATATTGAAGGAAACAGTGAGGGAAAGCCTATATACACACATACATATATATATATATATATATATATATATATACACACACATACATGTATATATATGTATGTATATATAGAGAGAGAGTTATATATAGATATATATATAGAGAGAGAGAGAGAGAGACACTGAGTTCTTTGTTGGGTATTATTTTTAATTCATTTGCTTAATCATTCAAAACATATTACTGAGCATTTAGAGTGTGATGCTTTGTAAGTGTTGGGGATAGCACGGTAACCAAGAGGGGAGATGTCCTTGCCTCAAGGTGTTTATATTACAGTTAGGGAGATTGATAATAAGCAAACAAATAGACATATAATGTGACACAGATATGAGTGCTTTAAGGATAATAACAAAGGGTAGGGAGAGAAGATCTCTCTAAGGATTTGATCTGTAAGCATAGATCTGAGTGGAATGAAGTAGTTGGCCATGCAAACGTATGGGAAAAGAGCCTTCAAAGCAGATACAAGGAGTATAAAAGGCTTGCAATAGAAACAAATTGACCTAAAAGAATTATATAGAACATTGTATTCCAAAACCTCAGAACACAATTTCTTTTCAAGCACACCCAAAATGTTTATGAAAATTGACCATATGTCGTTGGTTCATAATTTAAGTCTCAATAAATTTTTTAAAGATTGGATTTATATATGGTATATTGTCTGGACACCATGTAACTAGGCTAAAAATCAATTTAAAAAAACATTACCATGTGTTTGTAGATTAAGAACTATTTCTAAATAGCAGAGAGATTGAAATAAGAACATCTTATTTATCAGAATGGATATCATAATACATATCAGAATTATTTTGAACTTAATAGAAATACTGCATTTTAAGATTTGTGACATACAACAGTTAAGTAGAGAGAACATTATAATCACATATATATACATTCTAAAGAAAAAGATAAAATTTAACAAAGTAAGAACCCATCTCATGAAGGTAAAAAGAAAATATCAAAGTAAGACTGAAAATTAGAAGGAGGGAAATGATAATATTTAAAAAACTGAAAATAAACAAAAATAAGGCAAGCATTTAATAATTTTTTAAAAGGCTGGTAAGACTACCAAACCTCTGATGAGATCTGCCAAGATGGGAGAGAGGAGAAAAAACACATATAATTATCATCAGAAAAAAAAGTGAGGGGCGCCTGGGTGACTCAGTCGATTAAGCATCTGCCTTCAGCTCAGGTCATGATCCCCGGGTCCTGGGATCAAGTCCTGCATCAGGCTCCTTGCTCAATGGGAAGCCTGCTTCTCCCTCTGCCTGCTTCTCTCTCTCTTTTTCTCTCTCTCTGACAAATAAAGAAAGAAAATCTTAAAAATAAATAAAAATAAATAAAAATAAATGACATCACAAGAGATGCTGCAGTCTAAAAAAAAGATGTTACAAACAGTTATAAACAAATATTATTTGTCAAAGCTGACCAAAGAAGTAGATAACCTACATACTTTATATCCTTTTAAAAATGTAAATTCATGCTCAAATACTTCTCAAAAACTAACTCTCAAAAATTAACCTACTTGGTTTCATTAAGAGATTCTCCCAAGCATTCAAGGAAGAAATAGCTTTAATTATATATAAACTACTCAAAAAGTGGAAAATGTGTGAGACTAGCATTAACATTAACACTAAAACCCAACAAGGATACTATAAAGAAATAAAAGGACAAAGTCACTGTGAGATAATAAGAAATATGTATTGGTCTCTGCCCCCAGTTCCTGCCACAGAGCTCCTGAAATCCTTGCAATTTACTAAGTGTTAAAAGTACTAGGAGCATCTGTTGTTCTAATATTTGGCCTTTGACCCCATCCCTGACTATCAGCGGGGACCATTGAGAGGATGTGACCATTTGTTGATCTGTGAGCTGGACCCTGGCAATTGGAGGCTCCTCATCTCCTCCCCTTTCCTAGGAATGTGTGCTCTATCTACCATCCCCATACTGAGAGCTGTTTTAAGGATATGGTTTTGAGAGAGTCAGGTGTTGTTGAGGCCACTTGGACAGTACCCATGACTGAACCACATTAAGTCCTCTACATAAACTTTAAAGATTCTTGTGGGCTGGTACAGACATCTACTCATCTTGCAACTGCCCAAGACAAGCTGCCTATGTTATGTCCCCTTGCTTATGAAGCCTGCCACCATCAATCTGGAGTGGCCTGTCTTTCCTTGTATAGGGCCAATTTTCAGATTTTATCCAGGGAACTCCCAAGATTGTGAACCAACACTGACACAGGATTCCTAAAACCCCTGTAAATTCCTAAGTGATAAGAGCACGAGGAGCACCTTTTCTTCTAATGAGGCTCTGGATGGGCTCCTGGAAGCCTCCTGGATGGGGGCTGGTCCCAGAAGGACCAAGCCATGATTAGAAGCTTAGAATTTTCAGCCCCACTCTCCATCCTCCAGAGAGGGCTGGGAATGGAGTTAATAATTGATCATGCCTAAGTAAGGAAGCCTCCATAAAATCCTAATAGTATGGGGCTTGGAACCTTCCAGGCTAGTGAACATATCCACATGGGGTGGACGATTTGCCCCAACTCCACAGGGACAGAAGCTCCTGTGCTCAGACCTCACCCTACTCTTCTGAATATTCATCTATATCCCTTATCATATCTTTAATAAACTGGTGAACATAAGTGTTTCCCTGAGTTCTGTGAGCTGGTCTAGCAAATTGATCAAACTGAGAAGGGGATCACGGGAACCTCCCGTACGCTACCAAATTGGACAGAGGTTGTGGATAACTCAGGGACCTATTACCTGCTGTTGGCATCTGAAGTTGGTAGGAAGAGTCTTGTGGCACTGAGCCCTTAACCTGCGGAATCTGACACTAGCTTCAGGAATCGAGTTAAATTATAGGACAGTCAGCTTGTACTGTGGAGAATTGCTTGATGTGGGGAAAAACCTCACACATTTGGTAACCAGAAGTGTCAGAGGTGAAGTGTTCTATGAGAGTAACAAAGGAGACTCCCAGGAGAAAGACTCATAGGAGGAAAAACTGAGTTTCCCTTTTACAGTCACTCATAACTGATCTTAAACACAATATGGGATAACTGAATCCAGAAATATGTGAAATGACGATGTATCTCATCCAAGATTAGTATCTCAAGAAGGAAAACTCACTTAATGATAGCAAATAAATTGGTATAATTCATCTTATTTACAAATTAAGGGAGAAGAAGCATATCTCAATGTCTCAATAGAGGCAGAATAAAATGCTTAATAATATCCAAGATCCAGTCACATTAAAAGAAAGTACAAAACTAAGAATAAAGGAGAATTTCATTGCTCTGACAAAGCACATCTACAAATGAAGTACTGTAAACATACTATATGGTGAAATGTTAAAAATTCTCCCTTTGGGGCCAGGAACATGACAATGATGTGCACATGACCATTTCTATTTAGCTTCGTATTTGAAGTCCTAACATTAAACTAGGAAGAAAATGACACAAAAAAATATAAGAATTAGAAAAGAATGTATATTAAATTATTAACATAATTTTCATTAATACTGAATTCATGGAAAATCCAAAAGAATCTATAGATGAATCATTAGAAGAGGAAAATTATTAAATATGTTTTTTAAAAATAAGTTTTTATAAATTATAGATACATTATTAGCATATAGTTTAAATTATAAATCAAGAAAGTTGTGCAAAGTTTTTAATTATAAAATCAAGATGGGGGCGCCTGGGTGGCAGAGTCCTTAAGCGTCTGCCTTCAGCTCAGGGCGTGATCCCGGCATTATGGGATCGAGCCCCACATCAGGCTCCTCCGCTATGAGCCTGCTTCTTCCTCTCCCACTCCCCCTGCTTGTGTTCCCTCTCTCGCTGGCTGTCTCTATCTCTGTCGAATAAATAAATAAAATCTTTAAAAAATAAATAAATAAAATAAAATAAAATAAAATAAAATAAAGATAGAACAATAAATTTTAATACCACATTCTAGCCATGAATAGGTGAAACAAGAAACAACTAACAACTAAACACAACTTATAGCCCCATAAAAATCAACGAAATATCTAGTAGAGTCTAACAAAAGTTTTGAAATTCCTCTAAGAGAGAAGAATAAAATAGTACTGAAAAAAATAAACACAAAGTGAAAGATGTAATATGTTCAAGGATATGACGAGTCATGGTTTTAAAGTTATCATTTTACCTAAGTTGGTATAAGGCACCAATATTATCCTAATCAAAACCCCAACATATGTTTTAGCAAGATAATTCTAATATTTTTATGGATATTTAATGACAAACAGTAATTAAGATATGCCTGAAGGAAGAAAATAATAAGGTAAAAGTCTTGTTCCATCATATGTTGTTACTTATTATAAAGCAAAAATAATGAAAACAGTGTGATAGTGACAGATAAATCAATAGAAGAGAATAACAGTCTTAGAGATAGACCCAAACATATATGGATTCAAATTTTCACAAAGGTGGCATTGCAGAGCAGTGAAGAGATGGACTTTTCAATAAATAGTGTTGAATTAGATTTTTTATTTTTTCAGGAATTACATATTCATATGAAAAAAAAAAGTTGATTCACTACTTTACATCATACACAAAACAAATTCCAGATCAGGGATCCAAATGGAAGTGTATGAGAAGACCACCCTAATTTGGGAGATAAGCTATGAAAAGCACTAAGCATAAAGGAAAAAATGAAGACACTTGGTCATATTAAAATTAATTTTTTTTCTTCCTCATAAATCACTTTAAAAATGTGAAAAGGCAAGTAAGGGAAAAGATATTTGCAACATGCATAATCAATAAAAGGGTCTCTATTCAAAATTTATAAAGACACTTTGTGATCCATTAAGAAAAAGACAGGCACCCAAAAGAAAAATTACAAATAGACTTGAATGATCCAAAGATTAAAGTCAAGGCCGATAGCATGTGAACGTGGGCTCAGTCTCATTTGTAGTCAGGAAATTGCAAATTAAAGTCACAAGGAATGATAGCTACGTCCCTACTTAGATGGCCAAAAATTTAAAAATCTGACAAATCCTAAGAGGTGTTTAGGGTTGTGAAAACAGTCCTCTACTACTGTTGGAAGGCTACATTTTTAGAATTTTGTAAAAGTTGGCATAATCTTCTAGTATTAATGATCTGTATATTCTATTTCGACCCAGGAATTTCAGTGTTAGATATTTACGTTAAAGAAACTTGTGATTATATGCATGAGGATACCTGGGTAAGAATGCTCATAACAGCATTGTTCGAAATATCCTCAAGCTCGAAATGTACCAAAGATCTAGCAACACTAGTGTGGATTAAAAAATATAGTATGTTTGTATAAAGTGAAATTCTGTACATCAAAATAAATAAATGAATACAGCTGCACACAATATAGCTTATCTTAAGAACATAAATTTGAACAAAAGAAGGAAGACTCAAAATGAGACATACAGACTGATTCTATCTACATAAAGTTCAAAATACACAAAACTAAAATTACGGCATGTGTCTATACACATACATTTAATTAAATGAAGTTATCTTTAAAATTAAGATTATGCCCATAAAGCGAGGAAGGTGTTTGTAATCAGGAAGGTAACAGAGGGACATCAGGGTCTCTGATAGGCTTACATCGTTTTAACCTTGATTGGTATGGTTTTATACATGTTAATTCATTCATTAAACTATTCACTTCTATGTTAGGATTGTTTCAGTGCGTGTTTTATTTTAAATAAAGATTGTATCTCCTCCCTCCAAAAAAAAAATAAAGGAAAAGCTGCAGGCTTGCCCTTGAAATAGTTACAATCTGATAAGGGACAAAGTTGAAAAAACAATTACTTTTTCCTAGTTGAGTATAATATAGGCTATAAAGATAGAGCTATCCCTTCTTCTAAGATGTCACAGAGAAATGACCAATTAAAACGAGGCAGGAGTCTATTAAAAAGTTTGCAACTTTCATGCAACTAGGGCACCTATTGTGTAAGGATTATTAGTGTAGGAAACAGAATAAATATTCCAAATTATTGAATCCCACTATCAAAATCCCTAAGCAGTTATAATTTAGGAAATACTAGAAATTATATGAGATCATAAAGACAGTTTTTTGTCCCCTTTTCTGCTCCCTATCTATAACCATCTATAGATAGATTCTGTGGCCTGAAGCAGAGAATCAATTGGACAAGAAATGAGGGGTAGCTAGCTGATGGTCTGTCTCTATATTCCAACAACATCTTGCGAATCTCAGTGAAGAGAGGACCTGTGCCTTCCTGGTCTTGTCTGGATCTGGGGCTGTCAGAAGCTTTCTCAATGTCTCTTGTGTCATGCTAATATGAAAACAATAGAGAGATTCAGGGTGGGGGCAGTGTGAGTGTTTGCTCCGCCCTGGATCCACCCACAGTCCCAACAACAGCCTTTGATTCTTCCCCCGCCTATGGAAAGGGGATGGAAGTTAGCTGTAGGAGAGAGCCAGCACACCAGAAGGAGAGAGAACCTGAAACATAAATGGAACTTGACAAGAAGTCACAAAGATTGGCTCATCTCTGTGCCTCTGATTCTCCATCTTTGTGCACCACCTGCCTGAAAGGAGCACGCTTGAGACAAGATATAGCAAGCAGCATCGTAAAAGGTGCTTAAAAATGTAAAACAGAATACTAAGAATGGATGCCCTGCTCTCCATTTGTAATTTACAACATTCAGAACTCAGTAATGGATGCTGGCAAGAGGAAAGGGAAGACGGGGTTGGGGGAGGGAAGGACAGAATTTAAAATGTAAATTGACTAAGAACACATAGAATCATAGTAAATCTACATGGAAGTTGCTAGTTGACATTTTCTGTATCAGGCACAATGGAAGCTAAGAATCACCAATTAAACTGAATTATATAAAACAAAGAAATTATTTCATACTCTCGGGCTTGGGGCCATTATTTTTTTTTAACCTGCAATCTGTACAGCAATTTCCATTTTAGTTTTCAGGATTGCGTGTACTTGATCTCAGTGGCTGCTCCAGAAGCAGTATCCCACAGCCTGTGAAAAACTACTGTCTACTTGAACGGTCTTGGTTCAGAAAAAGCTGTGCAGGATGGACTCCGTAATTTGACAATGTAGCAAAATCCTTCTCTTTGTTGATACATTTACAATGCCTTGTAATTTTGGTTTCTCCTATTTGCAAAGAAATTCTTTAGCCCTTACCCATTTAAATTTTGGAGAAAGGTAATTAAGGAATAATTTTCCCAGGGTGATGTTTGTGGTTTTATCAAATGAATCAGCTTCAAGCATCGCAGTAAAGGTTCCGTTCAAACTGAGCCTTTTTTATAATAATGGAAGCAGATGGTTTACCGAGTTAGGGAATGAGAACTGATTATTGATTTGCTATCCTTGTAACGACATCAGTGGAGAGTGATAATGGACTGTACCACTTGTAACAGAGTAAATAGCCATTTTATATTACTTGCTTTCTCGCAAATTGGCTACTAGCAGTGAGAGTAAAATATATGGCCGTCTCATATCTCCAAGCACTAAACAAATTGCACCAGACGCATGTAACAAAGCGCGGTAGAACATTTGCTGGTATTTATAACTTGAGCTCAGGCTACGAACTCCACATTAAAAAGTTCACAATTCTCCGCGTTTATTTTTCAGCCGTTTAGGTGTTACTTCCTCAAATCTTAGCTTCTGCGGTTATTTTGGAATAATGCATAATTGGTTTTCAGCTCACAATGCTAAAGATGTTCTCTGGGGTTCTTAACAATTTGTCATTTCCAAGACAAAATATAAGCTACTTTCTGGGCTTGTATTTCTTGAAAAAGGAAAAGTGTCCCTAGCAAAAATAATAGAAAAGAGTGTTAAGATACAGAAACGCAGCTTTTAAACGATTCTTGAATGAAGACTGTGCTGATTTGAAGCAAAGCTGGGGTTTTTGCTTTGTCTTTCTGCTTTAACCCAGGCTTTCTTCCCACCCCTTTCTCTCATGCACTTGGCATTCAGTCAGGGAGGGCTACCTGATGTATTCATCTTGGAGTCACTCCTCCAACATTTTCTCTCTTCCTGTTGGATATGCTCTGAGCCTCCATACATTCTGCCATTGATTCTGTTCATAAGCTGGATGATTCTATGTGATACTGGGCAACACAATCAATTTATGCCAAGACAAACAGGTGTTTGTTTCCATGCTTGGCACCCACAACTCGCGTAGCTGGAGGGGGGTTACTTTAAATATGGGCAAATGTCGTAGCCTCTCACCAGAAGAGTGTGTGTATATTCAGAAATCAGTTTGTGTCTACGGCCATACCATCCCGAACGTGCCCGATCTCGTCAGAAATCAGTTTGTTCTGCAGCTGCACTGTTCAGAACAGGGTTCTCCAACCCTGTCACACCCACCTGCTGGTCCATGTTGCGTCCTCAAGCAGAGAATCTGTGTTGTTTTAGAGCGTTCACACTTGCCCTTTCTCCTTTATTCCTCTTGAAGATCACTGAATAAATGAGAAAAAGTGGAGTATGAGGAGAAGAATCTAAAGGCCATATAGAGGGATGCAGAGATAACAAAAAGTTTACTCATTCTGATCTAATGGTGGTAACTTCCTGGAATCTTCTATTGAAAAGGATGCTGAGGACACATGCAGGCTCACTGGGAAAGCAGTACCATATTGGATCGTGGTATCTGCCTCGGCATAGAATATAGAATGGCGTGTGTCACATGGTTCCCACCCATGACGCGTAAGAATTCCTTGCATTTGTTTGAAGTTTCATAGCCGTTGGAGCATCACTGCATGTTGCAGACCATCTAGTTGACGTTTTTTGGTGTGTTTTTTTTTAAAGATTTTATTTGTTTATTTGACAGAGAGAGAGACAGCCAGCGAGAGAGGGAACACAAGCAGGGGGAGTGAGAGAGGAAGAAGCAGGCTCATAGCGGAGGAGCCTGATGTGGGGCTCGATCCCAGGACTCTGGGATCACGCCCTGAGCCGAAGGCAGACGCTTAATGACTGAGCCACCCAGGCGCCCCCATCTAGTTGACATTTTAAATAGAAATCATATGGTCTCTTTTCTAATGTAAACCTGAAGGTGGACGGCTTAGGACATACTACCAAAGTGATACAGATATTACTTCGTAATGAAGAAATTGCTATATTCCTTATAACCAAATATCTGCTCGTACAATTAAGCTTTTCATATGTCCATAAACTCACCATGGGTGGTTTGTTTAAAAAGGACCAGATCCTCAAGGAAACCTGAAGTAGAGAAATGCCCTGTATATTTAGTCTTATTTTAATGTATGGTTTCCACGTGGTCCACTCTCTCCTTCTCTGGAGAATTGTTTGGTAGCACTTATTTTCCTTTGGAGATCAATGGCTATCCCTTATTGATATTTACATTATCTTGAATTCTAGAGCTTGTTTGTGACAGAAAAATGTGTTTTTATTTAATTTACTATGATTTATTTATTACTTTGCCCTGTCATACAAGTACTATTGTACATATCTTCAGCCAGAAATAGTAATTATTGTTGGACAGGTAGGCATGCCCTTACGATAAAACCCAGACTATTTTATAATAAAAATATATCTATCTAGGTACACTGGTTTTATAAAAACATGTTTCTTCATATGGATCCGTAGTTTACAACAGGGGGTGATTTTGCTCCTTGAGGGACATTTAGCAATGTTTGGAGACAAGAATACTGCTAAATGCCCAGGACAGCCACCCATAACAAAGAATTAGCTAAAATTCAGAGACCTGTTCCAACTCAGAGTGTAAAACACTCACGTTGTAAGTCAGAGTTGTAAACATGTTTTTACTGGTCTTCTACTTAGTAACCTAATTAAAGAGCACAAAAATCTGAAATCAGCCATAAATCTCTATTGAAATTTAGCATTATAAACTTAAGGTGTCAATAATCTTTATCACTAATATTTACCAAAATAGACTAAATGCTGTGACACAAATGAAGGCTTAAGAAATTTTAAGGATGAAATCATAGAATATATTCTCTGACCACAGTGAACTAGAAACCAGTAATAGAAAAGTAAGAGGAAAATCCCCAAATCTTTACAATTGAATTAAAATACTTCTAAATTACCAATGGACAAAAGAGGAGATCAAAAAGAAAATGATAAAATATTTTGAAACGATTAAGAAATAATGAAAATATGATGTATTCGTATAAAGCAGTACTTAGTGGGCAATTTATAGTTTTAAATGCTCATTAGAAAAGAATAATGAAAAATGAATAAACATTCACCTTGAGAAGTTATAACATAACTTAAAAAATTATATATGAAATCCCAGCATATATAAAAAGGCAAATACATTGTGACTAAGTGGGGTTTATTCTCTGAATGCAAGATTAGATTAACATTTGAAAATCACTCAGTGGAATTCCCTACTTTAATGGGAAAAAAATGGGAAAAAACATATGGTCATTTCAATATATGCAAAAGAAGCTTTTTTTTTAAAAAAAAGATTTTATTTATCCATTTGAGAGAGAGAGAGAGAGCACAAGAAGGGGAACGGGAGGCAGAGGGAGAGGGAGAAGCAGACTCCTCAGATGCGGGGCTGGATCCCAGGACCCTGGAATCGTGACCCATGAGCTGAAGGCAGATGCTTAACCAACTGAGCCACCCAGGCCTCCTGCAAAAGAAGCTTTTAAAAATAAAATTCAATACCTATTCAGGATATTTAAAAAATCTCTCAGTAAATTAAATTTGAACTAGATGTGAAGTTCTTTAGCCTGGTAAAGAATACCTATGGGAAAAAAAAAAAAACCCTAACACTAATATCACATTAATAAAAAAAATATTGTATACTTTCCACTTGAATTTGGGATAATGTCCATTGTTACAACATCTAATTGACCTTGTCCTGGAATTCTTGAGGCCATGCTTGCTTCTTAGGTTTCTTTGTTTTTTTAAGTGATTCTTTCTCTCTCTCAATGCTTTTTAACTATTGTTCAAACAGGTTCCGCAGAGTAAGTAAATAATGAATTACTCCACCTAAGATAACATACACTGAAAATTATCACATATTGATGAAAGGACTCGAAGAAGACATAAATGGAAAGGTATCCCCATGTGCAAAGCTGAAGTTACAAAGAAGACAGTTGATAGAGGGAACATAAGAGATCAGAAGCACAGAGAAGAAAAAGCATCATGAGCTGAACTTCATACAACATTTAGATAACAATAATCACACGTACCATCTATTGTGCCTTTACTTTATGCCAAATTTTGTTATACAGGTTTATTCAGTCTTTATGGATTACAAACATCGAGATCTTTCAGTTAGTTAAGGCTAAGACAGGAAAACACAGTCATTATAAGTACTAAGGGATTAAGGCATTAGTTATATAAATTGGACCTTACACAAATATGAGAGGAGCTGAGGAAGTGAAAGTCTGGAAGAGGAGGGTGTGAGGAGACCAGAGAAAGCTTCACTGACCAGACAGCCTGGAGGACTGGTATACAGATGGACAAACCAGAGCTTGCAGATCATTGCAAGAAGCCAGGCACATCTGGCCACTGAAATCAGGCTGCAATGGGGAAGCTCCATGGGATACGTTTGCCTCTGTGTAGCTATTCCTTTTGTGAGTCCATTGCCAAGCACCTGGTTGTAGGCCTGCAGCCACTGTCGATCAGCAGGGCCAGTAACTAGGAAAATAAGTTAGATGTGGAATGGAAGAGAGAAAGGACAAGCCGAAACTGCCAGACATTTCCACACTCATCCTTGACCATGTCTGATCATGGCGATCTACTAAAAGTAGTGACTTCTGCTTCGCTTCGTCTTCCAATCCCAAGAAAGTTCTTCTTTTGGCCACCTGGAACCTGGAACCATATAGTGAAGAGGATCTTGGGAAACACAGATCCTAGCTTGAACCAAGTGTATATAAAACAAAGCAATGCAATCTACTCTGCCTATTTTACAAATGGGGAAAGGAAAGCTCACGCTGGTGAAACAACTGGCCCGAGGTTGCTAACCCTTGAGTAGATACTGGACCTGTGATCCAAACCCAGGTGCACCTGCTGCGAAACTCTGACCCTTGCCAGCGCTCTCCGGTAAGGATAAGCTCTCCACTTGAAGGGTTTTCTGGTCAGGTTCCACACTGTTACATTCACTTAGTTTTCTTGAGGGGTTTTTATGTATCTTGTAACCAAGCAACATCATATGTGGTTTTAGCGAAGATTAAATGTGTCTGTTAGAATGAGTATTTAATAACACTTTGCCCTGTGAGCTCTTGGTTCCTTGCAGCTATTGATGTAATGATGTCTTTGATGATGATGATGAAGGGTCTTCACCTTCAACAGCTTCATAAAGGGAAAAGCACGGGTCAGGATTTCCGGACAAAAGTTTAGCTTTGCCACTTAATCTCAGCTCTAATCATAACCTGTGAATTTCAGTTTTTTAAATCTCTAATGAGGAGAATACTCTCTTCTCCCCTTTCTAGGGTTTTTGTGAAAATCAAATGAAATGATATAATTTTTCCAAAACCAAGATAAAATAAAAGGATATTCACAAAACCCAAGAAACTGTGTTTCTTGATTCCTGGGCTTGAGCTTTTCCAGTTAGCCTTTAAGAACGATTGTCCAGAATGAAGCATCTAACTGTAATAATCTCTACTATCCAGGGAGGTTTTGAAAAAGACACAAAGAAAATGTGTGCAAAATATAATCTACAAACCAAAATGAAGCCTTATTATTATTATTGGATCACTTCATTTTTAATGATTTCCTTTTGAAAACGTGGAAAAGGTAAGCTTGCTGTTAATGGCCACCCGCCACCCCCACCGCCCACCCCCGACGAAAGCTTTAGGCTGAGCTATGCCTGCAATCTTGCTACTGTTTTGGCGCTAGGCTTCAGCACCTTGTGCAGAGGGAGATTTCAGGGTGGTTATCTCTCGAGTTCCCCATTCCTTTAAGGAAGCTGTATTTCTAATCTGTGGCGTGAAGACCTTTTGCTTACCCTGTTAGATTAAATCACAGGCCTTCTTATCAGCACAGAGCTGAGAGAAAGCTTGCAAACCGAATATAGACTTTACCTGTGAGCAGCATGAAAAATCAACGGAAACTAGTGCATCCTGGCAAGGAACATTCGTTGTTGGTCCAGATGTTTCTCTAAGCACAAACCTGCCTTCGAATTGCAATTAGGCCTCCTCCAAATTAAGACCTTAGCAACATCTCAGCTTTAAAGAACTCACAGACAAGAATCATTTGCGCTGCAATCTTTGCTGTGGTTTAAAAGGGGGAAAAAAAAACTTTTAAAAGGGAAATGTGTGGGATATTGCATCATCCTGTATAGCCAAGGACTTCTATCTGGGCTGGTTTCCCCCCAGAAGAGTTGATGAGATATGAAAGAAGTCAGACCCAAGACAAGTACCCATAGTGTGAGTGGTTTTCCTTACCAACCTGGGCTCCCATACTTGGCACACCCTGCAGGGTGGGTGGCATGAAATAGTGGAAAAGGTATGAGTGATTTGGCCAGTGAGACCTGAATTTGGTTCCACACTTCTTTTCTGGATCATTTTAAGGATAACCTAATACATGTTTTTCTTTTGGAAAATATTGCCTACCTTAGAGTTTCTTTTTTAAGAAAATTTTATATTCTGATCTCTCTGCTTCTTCCTTTTCCTGCCTTCCTCCTAGAAAGCTACACATGGAGAGACCAGCTTTTGTGAGCTGCTAATTGGCTTGTGCTTAATGCCCCAGGAACTTCTGAGAAGCTTCTTAAGAACTCTTGTACTTGAGCCTCTGGACCTCTCAGGACAGAGTCGATCCAGGCTCAGAACAGAAACGATGCTTGTGATGATACTGAATGTAGACCAAAGACGGAGCAGGTTGTGCAAATGGTAACATCTGCACCCATAAGAATGAAAATTTGCTTAGGTCATAACTGAACTCCCAGTAGCCCCCAGGCCTCCTAACCGGAGAAGTGGATTATCAGATCTTCTCCAAAGATGAAGAAGAATCAGGTGTTAGATAACTGAGCTAATTACCGATAATGACCACCTGGGGCTAAATCAAGTGTTTTCTGGTCAGCAGTCAGTGCAACAGCTCTAATCTAGTAAACTGATGAGCAGAGAGAACGAGAGCAGAGAGAAGGGAAAGGCCCTGTTTTGGTCCTAGGGCCCTTCTGAGGCCAGTGACCAGCCAGGCCTTCTCTGTCTCGATGACCTGTGTGCCCTGGGGCTGGGAGAAGGCTCTGCAGAGATTGCCTGGAACTCTAAAGCCTCTTAGGGAAGCTTTAAAAGGAGGGTAGTCAATTAGTTTGGGGTGAGTGGTCTAGGTGCTCAGCCTAGGGAGTGGGGGACCACAGTAAGTATCTCTCATCCGCCGTACTGATTTGTCCTGCATGACATTCCTGGGGCAGGTGATCTGTTTCTGTCTTTCAACAACTTCTATGCTTTGCTTTATGACGGGGACACTTGGTGCAAACTCTCTTTTCAAGAGTGAGAAGAATGGACTTGTTCCTTCAGAGAGGGAGACAAACCATAGGAGACTTTTAACTCAAGAAAACAAACAGAGGGTGTCTGGAGGGGAGGTGGGCGGGGGCTGGGGTAGCTGGGTGATGGGCACTAAGGAGGGCACTTGATGGAACGAGCACTGGGTGTCCTATGCCACTGATGAATCACTGACCTCTACCTCTGAAACTAATGATATGCTATATGTTGATTAATTGATTTTAAATAAATTTTTAAAAAAGAATTGACTTGTTCCTTTCTGTTTTCTCTTCTGATCATCACACCATCAATGCTTCTTCCCAAAGGAGCAGTTGCATCTAGGTGCAGTCTTAGAAACAGTCACAGAAGCAGCCTCATGAAGCTCCCTAAAGACTCCCTAGCAGCTACCCGGCCTTCCCTGCAGAGAGAGATGGGTGCAGACTCACTGAGTCAGCATGCCCAGCGCAACCCAGGTAAGCGTTCTCCTCAGAGTTCCGAGTTTCCACTGCACTTTAATGAGTCTGACCTCTTGCTGTTGTCCTTCGTTCCAATCAGAGTAGCTGCTTCCGGCTGTCTTTTACCTTGCAATGATTGTTTTTTACCCTTCTCGTCACCTAGTTAGCTGAATACCTAGTTAACCATTTTTCAGTGAATTCTTTCAATTAAAAGTGCTAGTATGATTTATTTCTCCTTTTACAGCTATAGCAATCGGTACCAAAATCCACACCATCGAGATGAGGTTGCAGATAGGTTTGGAAATGTCCTTGAATTTGAATGCCGAGTTGGACACCTTGCCAGTGGCAAACTGAATGCTAGTAGTGCATGGCATGCAGGGGCATCACAATTAATCAAATTGTCGCCTGCACTAAATGGTGACAATATGCCTACTGATATTTCTGCGTCCTGTTGGGACCCTAGATAATAGAGTTTATCTGGCGGATCTGTAAGATAGAAAATTTTACCTGCATATGGCTTTCCTGGGCTCATAGAATAAAATCCGAACTTCATCCCATGGGTTTGACTTCTCCACAGTATGTTGTCCCTTTCCCAAATTGTCTCCTACTCATCATCCCCTTGCTTACTAACCTCCAGTCCTCCTTCTGACCCTCACAGGAGGAAACTCTCCCTCACCTAAGGGCCTGTGCATAGTGGTTGACTACCCCCTGGGATGCACTTCACCCCGGTCTTTGTGTGGATAGCTCTTGTTCATTCAGAATGTAGCTCTAATGTCACTTTATTGCAAAGTCCTTCCATGATCAGATAATCACTGTGTCTATCTGGAAAAGGTGGCCAGCACCTTGATACTTGAATGCCACTCAAATCAACTGAGAAAAAATAGAAATATATTCATCATATTTCAAATGGAGAACACTGAGGAGAACATACAATTGCAGGTCATTGTTTAAGCAGTCAACCCTCAGCTACTTAGTTTCAGATAAGTGTTCTTTTACTTTATTTGTATATTTCCTTTTCTGTAAATAGAAATGTACTTTGCTTTGGCAGAGGACCAATAAATGGCATTATGAAATCAACAATACTTATCAGATCTTTATCAACATGTTTACTGATTATTGTCCTGGTCATTTTTCCAAAACAGAATTGTGCCCCGAAGGAATGCTCATTGCATATGAAAATGTGTAGAATGAGCATTGGTTAGAATTCTGTAAGAATTGTGCATTTTCAAACTTAAATTGAAAAATTAGAAGTAATTAAATAACATAAGAAAGTACAGAAATATTAGGTATTTGAACTGGCAACATTGAAAATGGCCTTTCAAATGGTAAATGATTAACAACACTCGAAATTCACGACCTCTCTTCATAACAGGACGGATATAAAAAATAGATGAATTTGTGGATGCTTTTTTAATATTAATATGAGGAGAAATTTGGCTCTACTGATTTAGAGCCAAAGTATTAACAAGAGAGAGGATGCAATTTTCAGTTAGAGTCTCTCCTTGCTTCTTGGCTGCCTCTTTGTGTCTGGCAGCTCCTGACACCCTCTGAAAACCCCAGCACTCCCCCAGAAGACCCTGGCCTCACTTCTGGATGGTCGTCACACACCAGATATAACAGGGGTAGAGAACACTTGGAATCTTGCACTTGACACACCTGGGAAAGCTGGGGGCAACCAAAGCAGAGAGAAGCAAGGAAAGGTCGGCAATTAGAAAAGGTGAACACAGCTTTCTTGGCAGGTACTGGTGAGATGATAGACGGTAAGAGATTCCCTGCTCATTCACTAAGCCCAACTGCTCAGCCAGGCAGCCTTCTATGTGGCCAAAAAGCCAAAACAGAATTCAGGGTGATAATTTTTTTTCTTAGTTCTGGAAGATTTCTAAGGCATAAGGCTGTGATTTGCTTTTCTCACAACTCCTGAGATTTCACTGGGCATACCTCAGAGACATTTTACATAAACACAGACACGAAAGCTTCCTGGATTACAATGTCCTTTTGTTTACATTGGGACTGTAGGTCATTTCAGTGACATGAATTAAAAAGCTGATAGGATATTGAAAATGCTAGCCTAATCCTCCTCTAGCCACCCTACCACCCAAACACACACACACACACACACACACACACACACACACACACACACGATAATGCAATTATCTGAAAGCAACTCAATGTTCCCATGTTGGTTACTTGGCTTGGAAACCTGGTGGTGAGCCAGTTACTTCTTCACATTAATATGGAACAGACTTAACCCAACGTCTTCCTTCCACATAGTCTGACTGAATTGGATTAGGACTAGATTTTAAAATTCACTTCTGAGAGAAAAGTCCCCTGAGCAGAAAGAGACAGCAGATGTATTAAGTGTTCATTAAAAAAATAAATAAAAGGAAGGAAGAGGGAAAGAGATTTATATCTCTACTAGGCTTATTTCTTGCTGAAAATATTCTGTCCTTCTCAACATGTAGAACACATTTTCAAAGGAGAAAACTTCCTTGGGAAAGACACAAAAGAAAGACAGGTTAAGAAAGAGTCTGATGGTGTCTCATAGACCATCTCTGAGTTGCACGGTTCCCATTTGTTCTACAAAGCTGGTACTTGTGGTTTCAAAGTGACTAGAGACTGGAGAATTAAAAAACACTAAAGCCATCCAAATTTCTTTCTGAAATTGGAGGACAGATCATTTTATTTTCAAGAAAAGAAGAGCCTCAAATCAGATATTTTAGCTTATAACCTAAAGTATACAACCTTCAACTTAGATTATTTTTAGTTTATCAATTGGTTTGAACAGAGCCCACCTTGATCTCAGAAAGATTTGAGATAGCTAAAATAATGCTTACATTTTAGTAGATGCGGGAACTTTAAATAGAGAAGAAAATTGAGGCAGAAGGAAATAGAGGGTGGAAAATTCAGGTAGGATGAAAACTCGAGTTTGCTTCTTGCATTGGGTGGAGAGCCCAGTTGTCTTCAAACTTTCTAGCAACCAATGGGCATAGAGAAACATTGCTGTCTACATGGTTCAGAGTGGCCAAAAGACAGAAAATGAACCAGTGGCTTCAAAAAAGCAGCTTTTACCTGCTATCGAAGGAACACATTTTCTTCCATTTTTTAAAAAAGAAGGGATACCCTGTACTATAATGACCAAAATCTTTTTTTCTGAATACGGAATAAGTTTAAAAGAACTGCTTCACATAATGCTTCTCAGTGTAGTCTGGCAGCCATCATTCCAATTATGAGCACATTAAACCCCTTAAAGTTTCCCAGAGAGAATTGGAAGTTGAGGGATATGATGCAGCAAGAGAGTGAGACTCTGGGGAGCCAGCTCAGAGCAGAGGCAGGTAACACACAGTTCAGAACAGCGGTTCCTGCCCTGACTGCACACGAGCAACATGTGAGCTACTTTAAGAAAATACTGCTGAACACACGCCATCCCAGCTAAATTAAATCACAGCTTCTGCAACTGAATCCCACAAAAGGGGACTTTTTCGAAAGTTTCTCAGATGAGTCTGATGTGTTTCCAGCAACAACTGAGAGGAGTGAATGAACTGCAGAGCCTTTGGTCAGTGGCCCATGAATCGTGCCCTTCAGCCACATTTTGGAAATTGAGCCATGGCGGGTCTGAATTTTTTCTCCATAAAAGATACCAGAAGCGCATCTAGTTATATTGCAAGATGAATAAAAAGCCATGTACTACAACTGTTTTTATCTAAAACTGAAGGATCAAGACACAGCTCTTCTGTGCAGAGGGAGACCCATCTGGACAAAGCCTAATTTCTCGTAGGGAAAGGGCTACTGGTAGAAACGAACGGATGAGTGGCTGCTGGTTTCCCTCACATTAGAAGAGCTCTTTCCTGTTCGTAAAGCACTCTCACACATAATGTCCATTGAGCCTCTTAAGAGCATTTGAAACAGGTGCATCAGCATTTATATTTCATCAATTGTTTAGCTGAGTTCCAAGAAGTAAAGTAATTTGCCCAAGATTACTTAGCTAGTGACAGTCCAAGGACTAGACCCCACCTCTGAGGACAACTGATCCAGTACTCTCTGAAGCAAGCATTTCGTTCCTCTAACTTCAAACCTCCAAAACTTGCTCTAGTGGATAAATCCTACCGAGGGTGCTCAAGAAAGAGGACAACGAAATAAATCTTTTTTGATTCTACATCTTCTTTCAGCCACCACCCCATTATTCTGCTCCTCTCTTCTGTTGAACATCACAAGAGCCTTATCCCTACTTCCTCACCCTTGACTTTCAGTTCATGGTACCCTAGTTGGGCTTTAGTCCCCAACATAGCCCTGGACGGGTCTGGAAAAGTCACTGTGGTAGCCAGGCTCCAAGGTGGTCCTCCGTGATTCCCACATCCTTCTGTCAGGTAGCGTCTATGCCCGCCTTCTGCACTGTCCCAGTGTTGGTCCCTTTGACTGGTAACACATAGCAGAAGTTATGGTAGGTCACTTCTGAGATTGGGTTGTAAATGCTGTGGCTTTCATGTGGGCTGTGTGTGTTCTCTGTTTCTTTCACTCACTCTGGGAGGAGACAGCTATCACATGAGGACATTCAGGCAGTCTATATGGAAAGCTGTCCACATAGTGAGGAACTCAGGATTCAGGCCAACAGGTAGCGAGGGACTAAGGCCTGTCAATGTCCACATAAGTGAACATGATATCACATCCTCTGCTGAGAACCTTCAGAAGACTAGGGCCCCAGCAACCTTGTGAGAGACCATAAGCCAGAACCACCCAGCTGAACTGTTAGAATCCTGAGCTCCAGAAACAGTGTGAAAATAATATTTATTGCTTTAAGCTACTAGTTTTTAGGGTACTTTGCTTTGCAGTGATAGATAACTAATATAATCATCGACATTTTCAATCTTGCCAAATGCAACGATTAATTATCTTCAGCCGTATTTCTCACAGTTGATCACTCTTTACTTAAAATGCTTTAATCTCACATAAACAGACATTTCTCCAAAGAAGACAAACAAATGGCCAACAGACACATGAAAAAATGCTCAGTATCACTTGGCATCAGGGAAATACAACTCAAAACAACGATGAGATACCACCTCACACCAGTCAGAATGGCTAAAATTAACAAGTCAGGAAATGACGGGTGTTGGCGAGGATGCAGAGAAAGGAGGGCCCTCTGACACTGTTGGTGAGAATGCAAACCGGTGTAGCCACTCCAGAAAACAGTATGGAGGTTCCTCTAAAAGTTAAAACTAGATCTACCCTACGACCCAGCAATTGCACTACTAAGTATTTACCCAAAGATACAAACATAGTGATCCAAGGGTCACATGCACCCCAATGCTTATAGCAGCAATGTCCACAATAGCCAAACTATGGAAAGACCCCAGATGCCCATCGACAAATGAATGGATAAAGATGTGGCATACACACACACACACACACACACACACACACACACACACACTGGAATATTACTCAGCCATCAAAAAGAATGAAATCTTGCCATTTGCAATGACATGGAGTGAACTAGAGGGTATTATGCTAAGCAAAATAAGTCAATCAGAGAAAGACAATTATCATATCATTTCACTCATATGTGGAACTTAAGAAATAAAACAGATGATCATAGGGGAGGGGAGGGAAAAATAAAAGAAGATGAAATCAGAGAGGGAGACAAACCATAAGAGACTCTTAATTATAGGAAACGAACTGAGGATTGCTGGAGGGGAGGTGGGTGGGGGATGGGATAACTGGGTGATGGACATTGAGGCACGTGATGTGATGAGCACTGGGTGTTGTATGGCACTGATGAATCACTGAACTCTATCTCTAAAACTAATAATACACTGTATGTTAATTAATTGAATTTAATTAAGATAAAAGTTAAAAAAATTCTTTCATCTCTTGGATTTCAAGACACCTTAATATCCTGGTTTTCCCCTCTACTTCATTTATCTCTTCTTATTCTTCTTTGCTGTCACATCCTCTTTTCACCCCAAAAAGTCAGACCCCTTAATTTTCAAACCTCTTCCTGATTTACACTCTATTCATAGATAATGTCAGTCAGCCACATGGTTTAATATTAGCTCAATGCCATTGACTCTTGAATTCGTACCTCCGGTCCTGGTCTCACGGAGTTGTAACTCCAGCCACCACCACAAAGTTTCCCTCGAGTATCTAATGCTCAAACTCAATGTGTTTACAGTAAACATCGATTTCTGTCCTCACACTGATTCCTCCTTCAGGATTTTCCATCTCAGTGAACGGCACCAACACTGCGCATTTGTTCAGTCAAAAAACTGCGAGAGATGCTTGATTCTCCTCTTTCCTCTCCCTTAGACTACTATTTAGAGGACGAATTGTTTTCTTGAACATAATGGCATTAACATCACGAAGGAACTTGTTAGACACGCAGAATCTTAGATCTCTTGCCAGACCTACTTAACCACCATCTTCATCTTAACAAAACTTTTAGTTGATTCCTGTGCACAGCTACACAGGAAAAGCACTAATCCAGATTTTGGATTGGTCAGTTATGTTGACTAGTTATGTTCTATGGGCCAGTATCCCCTTAATCTGCTCTTTAAAATTGGGGGGGGGTGATTTTATAACTTTGGAAAACACTATATAATGCATAATTTAGGTTTTCATATTTTCTTGGTAATAAAAAATAAATTGAACTCTGTTTAAGCCTACTTTTTCATCTTAAAACCGGTTAAAATTCTCCTTCCTCCCTCCCTCCCCCTCTCTGTCTCTCAGTTGCTTTCTTCGCCAGCGTATATTAATATTCATTGGAACCACTACTCCATTCCACTGAGAAACATTGTGCCTGATAGTCTGTCAGTTATTATTGTTTGGTCTCAGATTTTTAATTCATTTGTTCCCTCGTCTATTATTTAACAAATATTTACTATTCTGCATAGAGCCTACTCTGTGCCAGATACTCTTCTCTGCGCTGGGGTGAAAGCAGTGTCAGTCAGAGCCGCACACTGTCTGTGCAGAGTGTGCATGACTGGGTCGAGTCATCCTCAGCCGAGTGAGATGGGGGGTCACGATTCCACATCCCACCACTGGTGACCTTGCCGCCCTCAGGGAACAGTTGGGCAGGGACAGCAGGGTGGCATCAGGAACTAATGTCCTTGTCTGACATCTATCTAGGACGGTCTGGCTCTGTGATGACAACACCCCACCCTCCTTCCCACGCAGCCCCGTTGGGCACCTTGTGGCTTTCTGTAACATTGTCTTTGTTTCTTCTGAGCTTCTGTGGCCGATCCTGACTCCTCACATTGGATTGGAATAAAACATTAATGGGTCAACACTCTTACAAAGTTTCATTTGTTTTTCCTGAACCACACCCCTGTCTTGGGCTGGTCGTATATGTCCAGGATTACATTGTGAATGCCTCTTTTTTTTGCAAAATGTTTTCCCACTTACTTTCACTGGATTATTTATGATTATTCAGGATTCAACTCCAGCATCTTCTCCTCCAGGAAGCCTGTTTTGAATTCCTTCCCCTGGGCTCTGCTGTGTTTGCATAGCATAGCCTCCCGTGTATCCTGGTCATATTCACTTATCACATTAAATTGAAATTCTCTCTGTTTATGTCTTTATATCTCTTGCATGAGCTCTTAAGTCTCTCAAAGGCAGAGATCCTCATTTATTCACTGTCAGAGCAACATTGCCTAGCTTACTTCCGGGATCATGGTAGGCACTCAGGGTATTTGATGAGTTAAGCTGAAAACTGTTGTGTAAACTAGAACAATAAGTTCCTTTGTCTGCCTGTAGATGAAGACTACAGGATTTGAGTAGCACAATTACAGCTTTCTTAAATCTCAGAGTGTTTACTGAGGGCCAGTAGGGGTCATGACTATAGGGGCCAGACGAGTAAGGTAAAGGAGGGACACACAGCTGGTTTAAGGCAGTGAAGAGTGATATAGAATGTGAAAAGTGTATCCAAGATGGCCAAACCCTATGCCTTTAAAAAACAAAAAAAGTAGGGGCGGCTGGGTGGCACAGCAGTTAAGCATCTGCCTTCGGCTCAGGGCATGATCCCGGCGTTATGGGATCGAGCCCCCCATCAGGCTCCTCCGCTGGGAGCCTGATTCTTCCTCTCCCACTCCCCCTGCTTGTGTTCCCTCTCTCGCTGGCTGTCTCTCTCTCTGTCAAATAAATAAATAAAATCTTTAAAAAAAAAAAAGTAAACACACACACACATAATATATTATATAAAATAATGTGAAATTAACCCACTTTTATTGCTTTCTAAAATACTGACCCAAACTGCCAGTGAGCTTATGGCCTTTGGAGAGTTTATGGGTTTTTATAAGTATACCTTCTTTTTAAAAAAATGCTAATTTTCTTTATATCCCATATAAAAACTCATTGTTGAAAATCTAAAGAGTCCAAAGAAAGATATAGAAGACAGCCATTATCCCACCACCTAGACCTATATATGCCCATATATTATTAGATTACATATACATTATGTAATATATAATAGATTCCAATTTCAGATTTTCATATTTTCTTTTAAACATTCAGACATGAAGAGTACTTTTGATATGTCTCTAAATATTTACATATTCATTCAATGAATATTTACTGATTATCTTGAATGTACCAGAAACGTGATAACACATCCCACTATTTAATTAATCTCTAATTGTTGGACATACGAATTATGCCAGTGTTTTGCTTTATAAAAGCTGATGTGGCAAACATTCTCTTCCATAAAATTTTGTGAAAGCTTTAATTTTCACAAGCTCCATCATTCTTTGTTGAGAGATAGCAAGTTTTTAAAAAGGGAAAAGATATCCTTGAGTGGGAGCTTCTTAAATTATGAAAACTTGCCATCTAGATTAATGAAAAAATTCTGACAGTTGCTTTAGGAAAATGCTGCAGCATTATTTTATATAAAATTCACATTGAACCACAACTCCCCTTGTTTTGTTTATTTTTTTGCTAAAAGGAATGAGGACTCAAGAGAAGTCTCCGGTTGGAGACCTCGGGCACTTTCCAATATAAACGCAGTCCAGAGCATGAGATAGAAATCAGCCACCTGATTTACCACCCACCACCCAGGGCCTTTGAATCACAGTTGACTTGAGAGGTTTGTGGCAAAGAAGGAAAAGAAAAGAAACTGTATGAAGTGACTACTATTTAGTTGGAATTATGCTCGATCCTTGGGGCTCCTGGGTGGCTCAGTCAGTTAAGCATCTGCCTTCAGCTGAGGTCAGGATCCCAGGGTCCAGGGACCAAGCCCCAAGTGGGGCTCCCTGCTCAGGGGGAACTTCTCCCTCTTCCTCTGCCTCTTCCCTACCCCTCATTTGTGTGTTCTCTCTCAAATAAATAAATAATCTTAAAAAAATAAAAAATAAAAACACCGTGCCTTACATATAACAGGTATTCAATAAACCATTCTAAAATAAAGAGCTGTGATTTTACTAGCTCTCCATTCTTGGAAAACTAATTTACCATCTCATTTTCCTTGTCTGTAATGGTATTATCTGTAAATTCCCACAAAACCCCTCTGGAGGTTAGACAAATCTTATTTTACATATGAGAAAACCGAGTCTGGGATTTGCTAAGAGACTTGGCCAGGCTCATCAACTAAATCGTGGTTAAGCTTGCACTTGGATCACAAGATCAAGTCTGAGAATAGCTCACCTCTCTTAGCGTTTTCTTATGGGTCAAGTTCATTCACTTGCCAGTGATGCTGACATTGAGGGGGGCATGACACCTCAGGGTACCATAGGACCCACCTGGAGTCTCGCTAATGGCTGAAGATGTTGAGGGACATTGGGCTAGTTCTGGTGTTTCACTCACCCACTGGTATCTTCAGAGTCTCTAGTTCAAACCCAACCTCCTCTAATGCATGCATCCCCAGGAAAACAGCCTCTCCCTGTGGTTATAGCTTCAGACATGCTGGTGCAGATCCTTAGGTAGCCCCTTGGATCTCTGGCCTAGTCTAATCTCAAAATTCCCTGTTGGATTTAATCAAATCAAAAAAACCATGCCAGGGGCACCTGGGTGGCGCAGCGGTTAAGCATCTGCCTTCGGCTCAGGGTGTGATCCCGGCGTTATGGGATCGAGCCCCACATCAGGCTCCTCCACTATGAGCCTGCTTCTTCCTCTCCCACTCCCCCTGCTTGTGTTCCCTCTCGCGCTGGCTGTCTCTATCTCTGTCAAATAAACAAATAAAATCTTTAAAAAAAAAAAAAACCATGCCAAAAATCATAAACAAAACAGCATCCACTCCATTTTTGAGAATGCATATAGCTGAGGTTTTCTGCTAGGTTTTTAATTAAATGAAGGAATTTAATTAAGTGAATGAATTAATTAAATGATTTAATTATCTTATGAAACCTATGGGATAGATACTCATGAAAGCTGCAGCTTAAATATGACTTTGTTATGATTAGAGAGTTAAGACACAGCTACATCGATGGTATAGGGAAGATCTGTCTGATTCGGAAGCTGAAGCCCTTAAACACTGGGCTGGAGTTGTGCAAACTTCAGGTGTTGACCCCTTAGTATCAGGGTCACTGTGCTGCACTGTGCAATTCCAGGGGCGCTATCCACTTCTATGTATCATACAGGGGACCTGAGTGCTTATGGAATTAATTTTGTGAGTCTCAACTTGAATTAGACAATGCAAAATAGAAAATAGCCAAGTGCATCACACACAGTGAAGTAGTAGAAGTGGTGTTCTATAAAAGTGTGTGTGTGTGTGTGTGTGTGTGTGTGTGTGTGTGTGTGTATAGCAACATCATATAATGTCTGGGAGCACAGACTCTGGAGCCAGATTACTTGAATTCTGTTGCTGGATCTGCCATTGGCCAATGCAAGACCTTGTATCACTTACTTGACCTCTCCATGCCTCAAGTTCCTTATCTGTAAATTATAGTTAATAATGGTGACCACCACATAAGGTTATTGGAAAATTCAAGAAATTAATGTATATAAAGCACTTAGCATGTGCCTGGCAGATAGTAAGCACTCATTACTATTTTTAATTTTTTTCTGCAATTTCTACTACTAGTATTATTATGTGTGTGTACTGGTTTATGATTTAAGATCTTTTTCTTACTATAGATCATGGTCAAAAAATTTGAAGACCATTGACCTCAACTCCTCCTCCTTTATAAGTACATCCAATTCAATTTGCAAATAACCAATGACCCTCTGATAATACATCACTAAATGTGACTGCTCTTGTGGGCCCAGAGAGATTAAGTAATTCTACTCGGGCAGGCAAAGGGAAGGAAGCAGTGCTTAGGTAATCAGGAATAATTGGTGCAGCCATTATTACTAATAGCCCGATGGGAACTATTGGGATAAAAGAGGACCCATAGAGAATGTAACTGAAAGGGGCAATGGAAATGAAACAGGACAATAGATCTTTTGAGTTTAAGTCTGTCTTCCCATCCTTATCCGAACAGAATCCCTAATTTTAGTAAGAGACTTGTGTACTTGCTTTCTGGCATCGAGTAAGAGACTTGTAGAGTTGTTTTCTGGGATTTAGAAAAAAAACATTTTCCATGCCTCCAAATTCAGAGGGCTCTCCCCAACCCATATCAGACTTAGGGAGTGCAATGTAATATGAGACAGTAGATAAACAGTGGCTCTTATATATGGAGACTGGGGCTGGAATCTCGGCTTCAACATTTCCTAGCTGTGTGGCTGTGAGTCGGTCAGGCAGACTGCACATCTCTGGGACATCTCATTTTTCCTTTCTATAAAAACGTACTATACTATTTCCTGTCCTTTCTATAAAAATGTATTATACTGCTCTGTATACTATCATCCTCAAAGGAAGGTTGTGAGGATCAAATAAGAGAGTATATTTTAAAATATTTAATATCTGTAATTTGGAGGATTTTTCTGAAACACTATGGAGTGAAATGCCACACTGAAATCTTGATCACAGTATAATGTTTCCTGACATGGACTCACCTACCTCTTCACATACACCTCTCCCTCCTTTCTCCCTTGAACTCTATTCCAGCTGCATACAGACATATGACGGGGGACATGACATTTTATAAAACATATATATCAACAAATATATAAAACATATATTTCAGTTTTATAAAATGCCACGTTCTCTTTCATGTCTCATTTTTCACACCCACCTCTCTATCAGCCCAGAGCACTTTTCCTACTCCTCCTTCTCACCATGCCTCTCTAATAGATATTACCTTACTGTGGAAGCACTTTTGGGTCCCAAGTCCATTTATGTATCCCTTTGTAGAATCCCTGTATTTCCCTTGCTAAGTAGTATTATATTTGTTTCTGGTCATAATTGACTCTTATCTGTACTAGTCTGATAATGGCTAATTTGTCACTGACTTCCAGTATCTTTCAGCGTGTGGAACATAATAGTTGCTCAGTAAATGTGTGCTGATTCATAAAAATAAGGTATGGTCTCCTCTTGACTGATGGGGGCTCTAAACAAGGAAAAAATTGTTGGGCGATCAGGTGTGGAGATCATAAATTGGGAGAGCAGGCCAAACGGAAAGGAGAAAGCCATTATTCACTATAGCAACAGTGTAGGCGAGAGGCGGAAGGAAAGACACTTAGGGTTTCATTTTCCGCAACAGAACAACACACACACCAGGAGGGTCTGCCAGCCGCACAGCCCGGTGGGGGAGGTGGGGGAGGGGCATGTGTTCCGGCCGGGGAGCATCTAACAAGGTTGCTGACTTTTTATGGACTGGGGGGTTGGGAGGAGGGAGAGGGGAGGGCTAGGAATGAGAAAGTACTGAGTCTGGGTGGGGAAAAGTGGCCCAGCTGAAGCCTGAAGGAGGCCTCTGAATAGAAGTATGTGGGCTAGGAACGCAGCCCAGCATCTCAGCTCAGCGGGCTGGGGAGCTCACGTCCTTGACCACAGCCCCCTCCAGAAAGCTGCAGTGTGCTGGCTGGGTGCCAAGTCTGGTGTGCAGAGGGCAGCTTTCCCTTATGAGGTCAGCCAGGCAAAGCCTTGTAATTGTCAGTGGTCAGGCCTGGAGGAGATCACACACAGGAAGCTGGCCTGAAGCTGGACTCTTCACAAATAATATGAGTAGGTCCAAGATGAATGAAGAGACAAGGGCGGACGTTGGAGGGAATTAATTGTTGCAAATGGATCTGAAGCCAGAGTCAAATGAGGCTCCTGCACTGTCAGTTGGACAAGGAAAGATGGCCAAGTAGGTATAATATCCAAGAATGAGAACCAGCAAGCCCTAAGGAGGCTGAGACCAGATCCAGTGGCAAGTAGGACAAACACGTCAACTGGGAAGCCCAGATGAGGATGTTGAAGGTGACTTTCACATATCGGTTAGGTCATTCTTATCATTGACTCCTAAGGAGCATATAGTTCCTAGCTTCTAACCCCCTTCCCCCTTTGATCAGAAACATGCAAGCATGTGTGTGAAGGATGCTGTGCCCAGTAGCGTTGACAGCCTGGCAATCTCTTCTCCAACGGTGCTTGGAGCCCATACCAGACATCCTAGGCAAAGAACGCATGCCAACGATTATGAATTCAACAGAGAAGGGAGGATGGCCCAGGAAGAAAGGAAGAGTGAAAGAGATATTGTACAATTGACTGAGCTATGAGCCTTGGCACCTTGGTCTTTAATTTTAAAAGCACTGTGTAATGTGCTGTACCGACGTAACTTGTTTTTGCTTTCTTGGATTTCCCCTAACTCATTTGCCACTGGTCTCAGCACCCCGGGAGGATAAAAATAACTTTATTTCTGCTGCCTCAGGTTTTCTTCCTATAAATAGTTGGAGAAAAATCAGGAAAATCATGTTTTATTTTCTTTATGAGGCTATCATAGGATTTGTAGCCGCATAACCACAGAACTAAGTGGTAAGAAGTTAGGGAATACAAAGCATCCGCCACGAAATGAAGGTTCTCAGGGGGGATTTGAAAATGAATGCAGCTGAGAAGATAAGAATCGACAGAGAGAATATCAGCTCCTGCTTTGGTCCTGCTCTGATCATCTTTCTCATCAATTATTTACAGCAGAAAGATCTACATTAAAATTAATCATGAAATCCCGAATTCCTCCTTTACATTAATAATGAAACAACTGCACCAAAGGCAAACAGACACCGATAATAGAGTATGAAATAATGCTTAACACACCGAGGGAAAGGGTCTCTTTACGTGAGACATGGAGAGGCTAATTATGGTACAGTTGTGAGGGCGCTGGCCCGTGACCCAGACTGGCTGCCGGCACCTGACAAACACATGCTCGTGTCTGTCTCGCCTGCAGTTGTCCTACTTAGATCTGTGTTCAGAGCAGCCCCAACCAACTAACTGAGTAGTTGCTCTGCGAACAGGGAGTTTGGGGGGCATGTGAACCATAGCTTTTGCGTCAGTGCCGGGCAGAGATCGAGGTCTCAGGTGATGTTATGACACGGCTGCTGTCACTGTCCTAACGACGGGAAGAGCTAGGCTGAGCACATATGTACATTTGAGTCTCAGGCAATTAGAATCTTAAGGTTTCTGTTTCTCTCCATGAACAGTTTATTTATTTGAAAACAATCTCTGGTGGGACCTGTTATGCGCTCTCCGCACGCGTTATGCTACAAATCACGCATGTCTCACCGTGCTGTGGTCAGAAGACTTAAAATGTCCTTAAAAGCCATTCATGGCTAACGTGTATGCCTGATGGAGGATTGAGGAAGAAAATGTAATGTTTTATCCAAATTTGGAGGTACGTACAATTACCTATCTACTTCCAACGCAGCAACCAAAGGTTAAGTGATGAAATCCCACAAAGGTGACAAAAAGTGTTGACTGATTAATGGAGAAATGCTTTCCCCAGGATGAATGTTTCTCCCACAAGTCATGGGTCTTGTGGAACACACGAATGGTCCCTAGGCTAATCTGTGGTCTGGTGGAAACAGGTTTCCTGTGTTCTTTGTGGTGTGAGTTCCCTTGCGTTCATGTTTCTGTAGTGCAGGGGGGGGAGCTGCGAATTGTCAGATTGTCAACTGGGGGAAGTCGCCGTGTGAAAAGTGATCCACACTCGATGTTACATGGAGCGAAAGTCAGAGGGGCCATAAACCCTTCTTAGGGGTGCCCACGAACACCACACTCTTCCTTATCCATCTGTTCATAGCAGTTGGAGCAAAAGTCTTCTAATAAACAGGCAGAATCCTTGTTCTCACCCAGAAAGTTTACGACTTCTCTCTGAATGATGCCCATACACACAGCAACTATCTGTCAGAAGCATGCAAATCAGGTCTAAAAACGCGTCCTCGTTCTCCCACTGCAATGTTGCCTTGAAGCACTTTGCTTCAGTGGACACTTTGCAGGACTCACGCCCCACAATGCCTTCGGCTGACCCATCTCTCCGCGGCCCACCCCTCATTCTCTGGCAGAGCTGCTGCTGGGCAGACTGGAGCAAGCGGAGTTCCAGACAGAGAAGGGGAGGGGGAGCGGGCTCCCAGCTGCTCCGCTCACATGTCTAGACTGTGACTCTGGGGGTAACTTAAGGCACAGTTTCCCAAAGTGTGTGCTCTGGGATGATATTAGATGCTGTGACGAAGAATGCTTTCCACAGTCCGGTGGTCCTACAAGTTCGGAAAATTCTGGGCTCTATGAGGTTAAAGAAATTTTATAATGGAAGCATTCTTCAGAACCTGTAATGTATTGATGCATTATATTTCAGTAGTGCAAGAAAATCAGCTGGTCTCTTGGCTAGTGCAACCTTTAGTTCCTTGGAATCATTTCTGGAGTGTTAGGCTAAGAAACCTCAAACAGTCCAGTAGAGGGAGGAATGGATAGAGAATTTTTCTCCCTAGATTCCTTTCATTTCTCTCGTCTCCTACTGGTTGAAAGTCTTCTTTTAAGGAGCTATTCGCCCTGTAGTTCAGCGTTACATCATCCAGCTAGATGGTAAGTGGCAGCCAGGTCCCCATGCTGTCGTGTGGTCTGACAGGAGCGCTCGGAGACTGATCCACAGCTGGTTGGCCTTGGGTGATGGAACGGCAGAGCTAGTGTGCTACCCCCATCCCTGAGTCACAGAGGCAGCCAATGAGCAGCCATAGCCTGGGAGGGAAAAGCACAAGGCTGGGCGAGAGAATCTGAGAAGGGTATGCCTTACTTGACTCTCTTTTCCTTTGTGACACATGCTAGAAGCCTGGTGTGAAACAAAACCATTGACAAGAAGAATACAAGGGGATCTCAAGAAGGTAGAAAAGATGGTGCATACGTGCTCTTGCTTTCAAGGAGTCTTAGGTGAGAAGGTAGCATAGAGAATAAGAAACCACCAGAGAAGAGTCTAGGAAAATACATACTGGCAAAGAAGATTCAAATCAAGTTCTGGATTGTGTATGCTAAGCCTGCAAAGTGAAGGCTGGTTCTGTAGGAATTCAGGAAAAGAGAACACATAGGATGCCTTTATGCAGAAGACCTTGAATGAGATACGGAAGTCAGATTGGCCAGGAAGTGAGGTACTCCTAAAAAGGTGGCATTTGATGAAATCCAAAATGAAGAGTGAGTTTTGTTTAGGATGACTTTCATGAAGACAACTATCCAGCTGAAATTTGCTTTCTTTGACCCAGAAATAAGTATTTCTCCTTTGCACCCTCATATGTCCTGTACATCACGCTGCCGTTTGTTCCATGTTACCTGTCCACACCTGGGCTTGTGAGAGTCCCCCTCTTTCTTCTACCTCTTTTTCCTCTTTTACCTGAGTCTTCCCCATTCAGTTAGTGATAACCCCATGTCCACAGTTGCTTAAAATAAAACATGCAGATTCTTCCTTGATTATTCCCTCATTCTCTGCATTCATTCCATTGGGCAGCCCTCCAGACTCCCCCTGAAAAAATTTCCCAGAATCTGGCAACGCCTTCCAGTGTCAGTGTAGGGACTCTCTTTAAGCCGCCACACAGAATTATTGTGCCAGCCTCCAAACTGGTATCTCTGCTTTTATTCTGGTTTATTTGTAGTCTGTTGGCCACTCAATGGCCAGAATGAGCCTTTTAAGATCCATGTCAATGACTTTTCTGCTAAAAACTCTTCAATGGTTTTCTTTTTCGTTTAGGGGAAGAGCCGAGCTCCCAACAATGGTCTTCAGTTGTACATGATCTGGCTTCTGTTTACTGCTTGGAGTCTTCTCCTGTTATTTCTCTCTTGCAGCCCCATTTGTTGTGCTCTAGCCACAATCAGTGGGACTACACTTCTGCTAATCATATGATACCTCAGGGGCAATTCTTTTTTTTTTTTAATTTTATTTATTTATTTATTTGACAGAGAGAGAGAGAGAGAGAGAGAGAGAGACAGGCAATGAGAGAGGGAACATAAGCAGGGGGAATGGGAGAGGAAGAAGCAGGCTCCCAGCAGAGGAGCCTGGTGTGGGTCTCGATCCCGGAACGCCAGGATCAGGCCCTGAGCCAAACGCAGACGCTTAAGGACTGAGCCACCCAGGCGCCTAGGGACAATTCTATTCAAGGTCCGTGCATAGGCTAATCCCTCTGCCTGGGATGCTTTCCCCCCGATATCTTCATGACATGTCCCCTCCCCTCCTTTAAGTTTGCTTACGTCAACACATCAAGGAGGCTTTTCTTCACTATTTAAAATTGCAACCCTTGCTCCCAAGCCTCCCTATTCCCCTTCCCTGCTTTATGTTTCTCCCTAAAAGTTATCATCTTCAGTATATGATCTGATTCTTGTCCTGCTTCCTTGCCAGAATGTAAACTCCATGAAGGCAGGGATTTTGGGCTACTCGATCACTGCTCTATTTTCAGTGCTTAGATGAGAGGCTGATTTATAGCAGGTAATGTATAAATACTTACTAATTAAAGAAAATTTGGTTGTCTACTGTCACAAGTCTGTCTCCTAACAGGTGAACTTCTGAAAACACAGAATATTCTATCTTAATCGTTAGCACTGGGCACTGTACTTGTCTCTTGGTAAGCCTCAATAACATTTTGGCCATGAAGGAAGGGGCGGATGCTATATAGAAACCGTTGTTTGAAGAAGATGGGTCCCAAAGGAGGTGGATGAAAGGGAGGAAACAAACATTTGTTGAAGAATTGCTATGTAACTTACACATGTTTTCAGAGTAACTGCTTAAGATGGAAAGTGGTACAAGCCCAGTTAACAGAAGGGACAAGGCACTCTCCGAGGGTTCAAGTACCATGTCCATAGCCACACAGGTAGAGGCAATGCCCTTACACTTTGTAGTATGTTACATGATGACAGTGTGAACTGAGGTCTACCCCAAGCCAAGGAGAAACTATCCCCAAGTATAAAATATCCTTCAGTTTAGGGGTGCCTGCTTGGCTCAGTCAGTTAAGCATCTGGCTCTTGATTTCAGCTCAGGTCATGATCTCAGGGTTGTGAGATCAAGCCCTGCATCAGGCTCTGTGCTGGGCATGGAGCCTGCTTAGGATTCTCTCTCTCCCTCTCCCTCTGCCCTTCCCCACTCCCCCATCCCTCTCAAGAAAATAAATACATACATATATACATGCATACATTTGATTTAATGTTTGGACCAATTGTTTCTTCCCCTTCGTGGATTTTCTCTCTCCAGTGAAGGAAGTCAATTGTGTATTCAGCCAAATTTTAGATTTCACAAGATAAAGGTTCAGGTCTCTTAAAACACTTATTACTCAGTCTTCCCTGCTTCTCTGGTGATTTTACCTCCATCACCATCAAGGATCTTCCCCCAATTATTTGCATATTTTGTTATTTATGATTAAACTACAACATCATCTTTATTTAATTTACGGAGGCTTGTGGGAGCTAGGAGCAAGCCAGACGTGTGCAATTAGGTCAAAGACCACAAGGAACACCCCATTCAGCAGCATGTGGGCTTCAGGCTTGCTCATTAATGTTTCTCTTTGCTTTCTACAAGTTTATGTCTGGCAGTTACTTTGCGGAAGAACTGACCTGGCAAAATGAAGGTCTTTATTTTTTTAATCCCAACTATCTTTGAAGTTTTCTGTATCACCTCACTCAGTTGGGAAAGGAACAGTCATTAGTTCTGAATTAGAGATTGTTTTACTGGGGGTGTTGTTTTTGAATGAGATATAAAAATTAAGCTCCTTCTCCAGCACACCCTCCCCCATTCCAATAATCAGAGGTAAGAAAGGAAGGTCTGAGCAATCAAGTCCATGTGCTTGAATAATTACATCACATCACCTCTTCGTGCAATGATGGTAGAGATGCATTTAGGCAGAGTGACTCTTGATCAGGATCAAGGCAGTTTTTCAGAAGAGAGGCATGTAAAAGGGAATTACATGGAACACAGCTGAGATCTAACTGGAGCATATCCCTGGAAAAAAAATAATTGGAATTAAACAGACCATCTGTACTACCCCTGATTGGAGAAAAGGAGTAAAATTCAATTTAATTTTACAAGATGACCATGGAAGGAAAAACGCTGTGAAGAAGCACGTCATTAAGAACATGAGGGAAGGGGCGCCTGGGTGGCTCAGTCAGTTAAGGGTCTGCCTTCAGCTTAGGGCATGATCCTGGGGTCCTGGGATCGAGCCCTGCATTGACCTCCCCGCTCGGTGAGGAGCCTGCTTCTCCCTCTGCCTCCAGCCCCCCCTGCTTGTGTTCTCTCTCTCACTGTCTCCCTCCCTCTCTCTCTGTCAAATAAATAAATAAAATATTTTTTTTCAAAAAAGAATATGAGGGGAGACTACCACATTTACAGTGACCTTTGTTTTGACAGACTTAGCAGAGAGAGAGGAAAAAAGTGTTTGATTATGTAACTGGTGACTTGCTTTCTCTATGACATTGTCATTTTTCTCCAAATGGCTGGGGGTGCTTAGTTTCAAGCACTAGTCAGTGGATCATCTCAGGGAGTGGATTATCTAAGAGAGGTTAGATGAGCCAGTGGAAAGACAGCAGAAGATCTGAAAGTGCTCCAAAGTTTTTAAGGAAAGTTGAGAGGGGATGCCAACAGCAAGCCCTGAGTTTAAAAAGACCTACTGGGATTGTCAAAGTAGGAGTATAGGACTAGGAAACAAACAAAACACTCATACACACATGGGGATAGATTAAAAACAAAAAACAGGGGTGCCTGGATGGCTCAGTTGGTTAAGCATCTACCTTTGGCTCAGGTCATGATCTCTGGATCTTGGGATCCAGTCTTGCATTGGGCTCCCTGCTCAGCAGGGAGTCTGCTTCTCCCTCTGCTCCTCACTCTGTTCGTGCTCTTTCTCTCTCTCTCAAATAAACACATAAAATTTTTAAAAATCTTTAAAAAAAAATAGCAAAAAAAAAAAAAAACCCAAAGCAATTTTTTTCATGCCAAATGTAATGTTCTTACATGTATTTGCATATGTTAATCCTCTGAGGGAATTTATGAACCACATATGTATTAGGACTGTCCAAGATACAGCTGAGGGTATCAGGAATTAGAGAGGCTAAAGAATTTGCCTAAAGCTCATGCAGCTCTTAGGTAACAAAACTAGAATTCCTATCTAGATTGATTTCATACAAAAGCTCATGTTCTCCTTCAGTGTTTTTTTAAAAAGACTTTATTTATTTATTTGCCAGGGAGAGAGAGAGTGCACTTGCACAAGCAGGGGGAGCGGCAGGCAGAGGGAGAAGCAGACTCTCTGCTGAGCAAGGAGCCCGAGGTGGGACTCAATTCTGGGACTCTGAGCTGCAGGCAGATGCTTAACCCACTGCGCCACTCGGCTGCCCCCTCCTTCAGCATTTTAAATGGTCAAGGTAAGAGAGTCCTGAGTAATTTCCATGAGCACTGTTTAGATGATTGTAACATATATCTTCATTTGTAAGTGACTACCAAGATTGGGTAGATTAATTCGGCTTGAAGATACATGGTTAGAGTCCACAAATATAAAGATGTTAATAAGTGGGGCATCCCAAAAGTCAGAAATTATGAACTTTACTCCCTGCTTTATGACAGATTTTTTGAATTAGGAATGTCATTTCCTCTTTCTAGGTCTCAGTTTCTCATTTATTATGATAGGATGGAACTTGCTTGTCTATAAGGACCCTTTAAGAATAAATATACTATGAATTTGCCATGTGCACTCGGATGTTGCAGGCCTCCCAGATCATTGGGGCTTCAAGTGATTGTGAGCGGTCCAAGTGGTTTGGTCCATTTCATAATATGCACTAACATTTATTAAGTTCTTAGTATATATATTAAACTATTTTAAATACTTTAATCCTTTTTAAAAAATCGAGTTGAGTTTTATTATTACTCCTATTTTACAGGCACAGAAACTAAACACTCAAAGACTGAGTGAATATCCCAGTGCCATATGACGAATAGTCTTAAATCCCAGGATTCATGTAGATGTTTTAGTCTGAGGGTTTGTGCTCCTAATTATCATCCTTCTCTGACTCTGTCATCACAAGATGACTATAGCCCATTATCTCTCTGCAGGGTAATGACAGCTTCTAATAAAACCTAAAACACAAACAATGGGGTCGTAATGTTATTTAGATTATCACCTTGGAAAAAGCTATTCCTAAAACATTGTTGAGGACTGACTTTAAGTAGTAGCTTGAATTTCATTTGGGTGATCTGAATCAGTTTAAACCATATGCCAAAGATATTAACATAGTGATTTCCTACCTAGGGGCAAAATGCTTACTTATAAGTCCACTCATAAATATAGACGCAAAACCCCTAACGAAATACTAAGTAATAGAACCCAGCAATATATAAAAATGGATTTATCCATGGCTATGTGGGAATCTAGCTTAGTAATGCAAGGTTGGTTTAATATCTCAAAATAAATTAATGTGACACATCATATCCATAGAATAAAGTACAAAGACTTCATGATCACCTCAATACACACAGAAAAAGTATTTGACAAAATTCAGCACCCATTCATATCTACATATGGAATACAATTTTGCAATAAAAAAGAAAGTACTGATACATGCTAGAACATAGAAAAACCTTTAAAAACACTATACAAGTGAAAGAAACCAGTCACAAAGGACCACATAGTTTATGTTTCCACTGCAATGACATGTTCAAAATAGGCAGATCTTTAGAGACAGAAGGTAGACAGTAGTTGTGTAGGACGTGGGCAGTGATGGGATTGGTGGGTGGGGTCTAAAGTGAGGGTTTCTGAGGTAATAAAAATATTATAAAATTGGTTGTGCTGATGAATATACATTTCTTTGGCTATACTAAAACACATTGAATTGTACCCTTTCAATGGGTAAATTGTATGGTATATGAATTATATTTCAATAAAGCTATTTAAAAATAGTCCAACACGTTTGACAGAAATAGTAATACTCTACCGATTTCATCACTGTTGGTCATTTTTACCCTTTGAGACCAATTGTGCCTCAGAAATAAGACCACTCCTTCATTCCTCGGTTCTATATGTTAGACGCATAGTCTGGAACTAGATAATCTCTATTTCTTTATATTTTTTAAAGATTTTATTTATTTATTTGATGGAGAGAGAGACAGCCAGTGAGAGAGGGAACACAGGTAGGGGGAGTGGGAGAGGAAGAAGCAGACTCCCAGTGAAAGAGCCTGATGTGGGGCTCGATCCCCGGACTCTGGGACCACACCCTGAGCCGAAGGCAGACGCTTAATGACTGAGCCACCCAGACATCCCAATTTCTTTATTCTTTTAAGATTTATTTATTTATTTCAAAGGGAGAGAGAGTGTATGTGTGAGTGGGGGGAGGGGCTGAAGGAGATGGGAAGCAGACTCCCTGCTGAACTTGGAGCCCCATGTGGGGCTCGATGTTCCGACCTATAGATCATGACCTAGAGATCGTGACCTGCGCCAAAACCAAGAATGGGTGCTTAACCAACTAAGCCGCCCAGGTGCCCCAACAGTCTCTATTTCTTGAACATGATTCCTGGTTTTGTTCAAAGAACCCAGAAGGAAAAGAGAGAATATTACATGAGGGAGGAGTTAGCACATGTTTCATAGAAAAAGTGTCCTTTTTTAGAAACAAAATCTCTAGGTTAGGAAGTATTTCAAAATTTATATTATTTGTCCCATTTATTCTCTCCTAGGTCATTGTCAGAAGATGTCAATTTACATCTCCATCGCCAATTGACCATTCAGTGCTTTATACTTACCTCCCAAGTTGTCCCACTTTGTTTTCCACTATTCTAAAACACAGTTCTTTTTATATTTAGCAGAAATCTATCTCAATAAGTTGAAACTTAAAATGCTTTTGGTTTTATCCCTTAAGGCCAACAGATCAGTCAGATTCCTCCTTTCATCATGACTACCCTTCATTGATTTGCAAGGACCTATCATACCCAGAAGCAAAGATGTGTGATGGAATAAGCACAAGAATTTGATCCAGATAGACAGACTATGGGTCTTGGGCAAATTATTTAACATCTCTGAGTTTTACTTTCACGTCTGTGAAATGTGAACAATAAAACCTACTTCACAGAATTCTTAATGAAATTTGTTGGATAGCTTTTATTTTTAAGTGCCTAACAGAAGGTCGGTGTTCTAGAACATTAGCCCTCTTGTCTTCACCATTGCCTGCTTCTGTCTTTCCAGTAAACTTTTCCAGTTAATCCAATCGTCTGTTATGTAAAATGATAATAACTGAAAGGTGTAACCTATGCTTGACTTGTAAACATAGGTTAAAATGGAGAGCGAGCAGAGGGGTTCCTCTGACCTCATAGAGATTTAGGCAGCCTACTTTGTAGGGAATTCATCATACCTTGTCAGCCACATAGACCGAACATGCATCTCCTTTCCTCTGGCCATTCTTAAGAAATTCTTGCTCTGTAAACAAACCCCCAACTCACTCGTTAGGCTCATTATGCTAAGGAATAGAGACTTCCTAAAAATCTCTGAATTCCTCCCAACCTTACAGAGAGTTCGTGTTTTGGACCTACGCAATTCAGAGTTTTGCTTTCCTGCTCGTTCTTGCCCTTATTCCGTCATAGGCAAGAATCTATTCCAGAAACAAAACTGCACTAAGGAGTCTGGCTATAGAGTGCAGCATAATCAGGCATGATAGTATACAACTTCTAAGGTTAGGAGGAAACGCAACTTTCTCAAGCACTTTCAGTGCATGGAAACACTGTGAGCAGTACTTTCCTTGCAACAGTTGTAAGCATTTACCATTATTCTGTACATCCTACATAGGAGAAAGCTGAGACTCAAAGAGGAGAGAGCTGCTGGTCTCAAAAGCAATGCTATTCTGTTTGTGAGGCTTCCCTTTCCAGTACACGTGGGTATCCTGATTTCATATAAAAGCAAGTGTTAGCCCCAGCAAAACTCCTGAATTGAGTTGTTGTGGTTTGACTCCCTGTACAGGAAAGTAAAAATGAAATATATGAAAGAGTACCTGGTTAGTGGATCAGGAAATCAAAGTCCTCATTCTGACTACGGCGTTGAATGACTGTGGGATCTTTTGAAGAATAATACTAATAATTATATAGAAATCACTATATAAAATTGAAAAAAATGAATCATTTTTTAAAACCCTCAAATCTTCCACATTGTCCTTGCTCTCCTCTCTACCTATTCTTTTTTTTCAATACTAGTTTTTAAATTAATTAATTAAAGCTTTAGTTAATGAACCTACAGTGCAATATTGGTTTCTGGACTAGAATTCAGTGATTTATCCCTTACATACGACACCCAGTGCTCATCAAAACAAGTGCCCTCCTTACTACCCATCACCCATCTAACCCATCCCCCACCCACCACCCTCCATCAACCCTCAGTTTGTTCTCTATTGTTAAGAGTCTCTTATGGCTTGTTTTCCTTTTTTTTCTTTTCCCCTTCCCATATGTTCCTCTATTTTCTTTCTTAAATTACACATATGAGTGAGATCATATGATATTCGTCTTTTTCTGACTGACATATTTCACTTAGCATAATACACTCTAGCTCCGTCCACACTGTTGCAAATGGCAAGCTTTCGTTTTTTGATGGCTGAGTAATACTCCATGATATATATATCATGGAATATATATATGTATATATTACATCTTCTTTATCCTCTCATCAGTCGATGGACATTTGGGCTGACTCCATAGTTTAGCTACTGTTAATAATGCTGCTATACACATCGCAGTGCATGTACCCCTTTGAATCTGCATTGTTGTATCCTTTAGGTAAATACCTAGAAGCACAATTGCTTGATCATAGGGTAGCTCTATTTTTAACTTTTTAAGGAAACTCCATGCTGTTTTCCAGAGTGGCTGTACCAGTTTGCATTCCAACCGATAGTGCAAGAGGGTTCACCTTTCTCCACATCCTTACCAACACCTGTTGTTTCTTGAGTTGTTAATTTTAGCCATTCTGACAGGTGTGAGGTGGTCTCATTGTGCTTTCGATTTGTCCTTCCCTCAAAATGAGTGATACTGACTGTCTTTTCATGTGTCTGTCAACCACCTGCATATCTTCTTTGGAAAAGTCTACATTCATGTCTTCTGCCCATTTCTTAGCTGTATGATTTGGTTTTTGGGTGTTGAGTTTGATGAGTTCTTTACAGATTTTGGATACTAACCCTTTATCAGATATGTTGTTCGCAAGTATATTCCCCCATTCCATAGGCTGCCTTTTAGTTTTGTTGATTATTTCCTTGACTGTCCAGAAGATTTTCATCTTGAAGTCCCAATCGTTCATTTTTATTTTTATTTCCTTTCCCTCCAGCGATGTGTCTAATAAGAAGTTGCTACAGCGAGGTCAGAAAGGTTGTTGCCTGTGTTCTCCTCTAGGATTTTGAGGGTTTCCTGTCTCACATTATGTCTTTCATCCATTTTGAATTTATTTTTGTGTATGATGTAAGAAAGTGGTTCAGTTTCATTTTTCTGAATGTTGCCGTCCAGTTTTCACAACACTGTTGAAGAGACTTTTTCCCACTAGATATTCTTTCCTGCTTTGTCAAAGTTTACTTGAACATAGAGTTGAGGCTCATTTCTGGGTTCTCTATTCTGTTCCATTGATCTATGTGTCTGTTCCTATGACAGTACCATACTGTGATGACTACAGCTTTGTAACAGAGCTCGAAATCTGGAATCATGATGCCTCCAGTTTTGTTTTTCCTTTTCAGAATTGCGTTGGCTATTCAGGGTCTTTGTGGTTCCATACATATTTTAGGATTGTTTGTTCCAGCTCCGTGAAAAAATGCTGGGGGTATTTTGATAGGGATTGCATTAAATGTGTAGATTGCTTTGGATAGTATAGACATTTTAACGTTTATTCTTCCAATCCATGAGTATAGAATGTTTTTCCATTTCTTTGTATCCTCTTCAATTTCTTTCATAAGGGATCTATAGTTTTCAGAGTATAGATCTTTTACCTCTTTAGTTAGGTTTATTCCTAGGTATCGTAGTGTTTTTGGTGCAGTTGCAAATGAGATCAATCCTTGATTTCTTTTTCTGCTGTTTCATTATTGGTGAATAGAAATGCAACAGTTCCTACACATTGATTTTATATCCTACAACTTTGCTGAATTCATGTAGTGGTTCTAGTAATTTTTGGATGGAGTCTTCTGGGTTTTCTATGTAGAGTATCATGTCATCTGCAAATAGTGAAAGTTTGACTTCTTCCTTGCCAACTTGGATGCCTTTTATTTCTTTTTGTTGCCTGATTGCTGAGGCTAAGACTTCCAGTACTATGTTAAATACTAATTTGACCTATCCTTTAGGGATGATTGACATTGAAAAGTCATACATCTGCATAATGGTTATCCTTTTTAATTTTTTCAGAATTAATTAGGATTAATTTACCAAAGACTGATTCCAGGCAGGTTTCATGCCAGAACAGAAGTTAGTCTCCTGCAGAGCTCCTTGGAAACCTTCCACAGTCTCAAAGTGTGGTGCTAAATCCCCAGGAACCCTAAAACTCTCTCAGGGGGTCTGCACCATCAGCATTATTTTCATAATAGTAACTCATATGTTATTTGCCCTCGTGACTCTCACTCTCTCATAAGCGCACAGTGGGGTTTTCCAGAAACTGCCTAACATGTGATATCACAACGGATTGAATGCTGAAGTAGATACAAGAATCCAGGGTCTTCCAATTAAGTCGGACATTAAAGGCATTTGCTAAATAAATAAAGACATTTGCAAAAAAGTTTTAGAAAGTCACTGATTTTTTTCTTGCTTTTTTTGTTTTTAAAATAAAATTATTCATTAAAATGTTATTGCTTATGTTAACATGAAAAAGGGCTCATTGTTTTAAAATACACGAATAAAAATTTTTGAAAATTTATCAGTTTTACTTATTTCTAGTATAGTAAATATCAACGTATAGAACGACATAAACATATATTTTTAGAGTTTTCAATAACTTTTAAGAGTTTAAAAAAGTCCAGAGACCAAAAAGTTCGAGAACCACTGGTCTTAGACAATCAACACTGATGTAGTGCTGAGATGGACTTAGGCTGTAGCCTTGCTCATGCACGGAAGGGGCTGATACTTTTTTGAGACTCACTACGTTCGATATGGGCTACCCCCAAATGCAATGGACAGCAGAAAAAAACCTTTATCTGCTATGGCTCCTAGCTCCGTGACTTTCCACCAATAAACCTCTTCGAGGTGGGGGAGGGATTCACATTATTATTCATCATTATTCACACATGGTCATTCAGCAACCCTGATTTAAAATTTCTGTTTAACAAATGTGAGTCCAAATATAAACTACAATTAGAGGTCTGAGAAACGGGTGAATTGAAATAGATGAAGAGCATATATGTTCCCAATTTAGATTCTGAAACTTTAGATTTTGTTTTGTTTTATATATGAACCAAGGAGAATCACTGACCATATGAAAGTATAAGATTATAAAGCCTTTTGATAATGTTCTCATTACTGTCAGTCCTAGAAATGGTTACTATGTTACATTGGTAGGAGGAAGAATGGAGATTGCTAGGAATATATGATACTTTGTTGCAGTAGCAACCTCTAATGTTTACCGCAACTAGCATCACTCCCTTACAGAAGCTGCAAATATACTAGATCTGGTTTGGCCACCTGGCTTGCTTAAGCCAACGGATCAGTGGTAAATAGGATGCGAGTAGAGACTTGAGTATTCACATTTAAGCTTATCCTCTTGGTGCTCTAGGAGCCCCAAGACACCTTGTAAGCAAGAGTGGGCTGGTTGACTAGATAGTGAGAGACACGTGGCATGTGACCCAGTTATACCCAGTACCCCAGCAGACAGCGAGTCAACTGTGACATGTGTGGGTGAGGTTATTTAGGACCAGCTAATGACCAACCATCCCACATTTGACCCTAGACGCATGCGTTAGAGCAGATGAAAGCCTTGAGCATACCGGAACTGTCTAGCAGAAGGGAAGCCAAATAAGCAGCCCTTGTTTAAAGCTTTACATTTTGGTAGGCTGATTAAACAGCTGTCGTATGTGATACGGAAATTTACTATAATTTTAATGCTTGTAAAAATCCTGATGGAAACTTCTTTGTGACAGATTTAGTCTCACATTATCTAACTTCTACGAAGGAAGCAAAGGAGCCAATAAAATCTCTCAAGGTTTCTCTCTTAATTTGTGTTACCCCTGAGCCTTGGAAGCGTTTGGTGTGAGTGTGTTGGTGGGGAAGACGGTAAGAAAGTGGGTGGGTAATGATCCAGAGTTTGGAAGAGGTGCCTTTGTTGGGTTAACTGTAGGAACTGTCTCACTACAAGCTTTGGTTTTCTCCAACGGTAAGTTGAAGGACTGATACATTCATTTTATTTCCCCCAAGAAATTTTGAAAGAAATTCTCTGCTACAGGACAATAAATAATAATGAATTGATCGTGTAAAGGTTACATGACAACATAGAGATAAATGGCTTATTAAGGATATCAAACTGGAAGCAAGACTTAGAGCAGTAAAAGGCAAAATGGAGCCATTAGGAGCGAGCTGTTAGCAGCGATTCAGGCTGGAGGTACACTGGGAGGAACCACAAAAGCTTAAGTCTTCCTTAGGAACGCTTGACGAAGGTCAGGCACACCTGCGTGAAGCCGTCCAGATCCAGAGTGATGCGCGAGAGCATCAGGTAGCCAACCCCCAGCCTCACAGAAGCCTCTTTAGAGTAGGAACAGAACCATTCCCTCTAAGCTTACGTGCCTGGACACAGAGCCCGTGGGAGTCAGAACTGAATCTCAGCTTCACCACTTGCTGGATGTGCGACCCTCTCCAAGATGTATGAAATGGGATAATAAAAATACTTACACTTGAGAATTATGAAAATATGTGCCATATTTTTTTTCTTTCTTTCCTCCCACCCTCCTTCCTCCCTGTCTTCCTTCCTTCCTCCCTTCCTTCCTTCCTTCCTCCCTTCCTTCCTTCCTTCCTTCCTTCCTTCCTTCCTTTTCTTTCTTTCTTTCTTTCTTTCTTTCTTTCTTTCTTTCTTTCTTTCTTTCGTCACACTATAACCTATTTATACAAAGAAAATGTAACTTCTTTTAGGGTCACGTATGACTTGTGGGTCCCTAGGGAGTTTTGCCTTTGTGGACCCTTGCTTCCATGAAAACATACTGAAAACTAATTTTATGACTGCGTTGGTATAAAAACAAATGTAATCTTTGACCTTAATGGTTAACTTTTTTCTTTTGATTGTAAAAAAAGTTAAGACATTTTTGTGGGATCATGAATGGATTCTGGCTCTTAGCTGTTGTGTTTACTGTGCCTAATGGGTATGTCAGCCCCGGCTACTTTGTTTTCTACGGCTGATCTCTTCTCCCTTGTGACGAGCCCCCGGCCCCACCTCCCCACACACAGGCGTGTTCACACCACTGAGGAGCGGTGGAAATACGTCAGCTTTAAGCTTGCCAGTTATCCTGGCTCTTACACATTAGTGCCTTTCTCATAAATAGTTGGTCAATGAAAAAATTCACCTTCGCAAATGGACTCTCTCCACCCTTTCTACTCCCCGACATCTTGACATAAGCCCTTAGAAATTCTATTGTTTCTTTTTCCGGGTTTATCAAGGGGTAATTGACAAATATAGTTGTATGTATTTAAAGTGTACGATATGATTTAATATACATACACATCGTGAAATGATTATCGAGATTGAGATAACACATCCTTCATTTCACATAGTTAACTATTTTGTCTTTCCTCTCTTACGGTAAAACCGCTTAAGATCTGTTGGGTTTTTTCCTGGAGCCAGAGGATGGTAAAAGTCATGGTCTGTTCTCTTTTCTACAGTAAGTGCTCCTTGGACTCTCCTTGCTGTCTCTGCCCTCTGCATTCACCTCTAAGGTCTGGCAGTGACTCTCACTTGGTCCCTAACCTGAGGGCATGACCGGTAGCCCTCACTGTGAGATCATTACTTCTCTCATGGTGGCTGCCTCGGGAACCTCAGGTGCTCAGCCCTCTTCACCTCCATCACGAGGAGGCATCAATGAATGTCGAAATGACATTTATACCTTTATTCTTGAAAGTGTGGTTTAGGTCCCAAGCAGCATCACTGGAGAGCTTGAAGAAAGGCAGAATCTTCGCCCTACCCTAGAACTCTGTTACCGCCATCTGCATTTCAACTTGGTTATGCGCATGCTCTTGGTTATGCGCATGCACAGTAAAGTTGGAGAAGCCACACGTTGACATTTATGCTTAGGGGAGTGGAGAGCAAAGGACAGTATGAATACAGCTTCTCTTCACCTCTAATCATTTGGAGTTGCCACTTTTGCTCTGCAGCTGTTGCCCTCATATATTCACAAACCCCCTCTACGTCCTGAGTCCCAAGCAGGAAAGAGGACAAAAGCTTCTATATCCCCAACTTCTCCGCAGCGTTCTGGGTCAGAACTTGGGTTTGCCAGCAAGTCTCCCGGGGATGTGTCTTACCACCTGCTTCTTTTGCCTCCGGCTGCCGTAAGGTTGCCCAACTTCCTCCTGCGCCTCTAGAACTGGTGCCTATTTCCGGGTACTGGTGTTTATTTTCCAAAGGCAGCTTGTTGTCTTCTTCAGCTTCTTTCACAACTACTGGTTCAGAAAAAGTCTTCTTGGGTCCATTGTCCACAGTCTTGATCTAGATTTGCAACATTCTATGAGGAAGGAAATACTAAAGACAAAAGCAAAAAAAAAAAAAAGAACTAGAAAATGGACCACTAAATTACCTCAACTATTAAGTCTACTCAAGATCTAGATCTTTGGAAAAATTATTAAAATATATACACTTCTGGCAAATACATTTAAAAAAAGAAAGAAAGCACAAGTAAACAAAGAAATCACAGGGAGAAAAATCATGCAAAACAAAGCATGGGAAATTATATACCGTGTGTACTTGGGAAAATCCTAACAAAATGGAGTTTTTTCTGTTTATTAATATAAATTAACAAAATAGGATAAAGTTGAAAAACTGAATACATGAAAACTCATGTAAAATATATTAAAGGTTGTCTAAGAATTATTCTGAAAGTCTTTTAAGGTCGGACATTTTTATTTTGGAGTCTTTCAAACTCGTAATAGTCAATTCCTATGCTATATAAACTTATTTTTCCCAGGAATATAAAAAATGTAAAGCTGCTCAATTCACATCATGAAGCAAGTACAACTGATTTCAAAACATTACAAAGATGGTGCATGAAAGGAAAGCATGGATCAAAGAGACTTACGAGCATTCAAAATAAAATGCTAGGGGATCAAATCCAACAGTACATCAAGAGGATAATGTACCAAAAAGAAAGCAGGGTTTGCTAATGCATTGCAAATAAGATTTATTGTTCTGGAATCTAAATCATGTAAATAGGTCAGAAAAGTAAACATCCCAATTGATTATTAAAAATCATTTGATAAGTTTCAACTCTTACTCTGATTTAAAAAAAACCCTAAAAATATCAAAATTACTATAAAATAATTTAATTATGATATCTATCTGAAAATAATCACATCAAAGTTAAAGGAGATATATTCAAGGCCTAACCACTAAATACCGAAAATATCATTGCACCATTATTTTATAATGAAATATTTTATACATACAAAACTATCAAAAATATACACATAGGGGCGCCTGGGTGGCACAGCGGTTAAGTGTCTGCCTATGGGATTGATCCCGGCGTTACGGGATCGAGCCCCGCATCAGGCTCCTCGGCTGGGAGACTGCTTCTTCCTCTCCCACTCTCCTGCTTGTGTTCCCTCTCTTGCTGGCTGTCTCTATCTCTGTCGAATAAATAAATAAAATCTTAAAAAAAAAAAAAATATATATATATATATATATATATATATATATATATATATATATATACACATATGGTAACTTGTACATACAATGCAGCAAAAGAGAAAGAAAATGGTTTATATTAAGAGGGTTCCCTCTGATTTAATTTCCCTTTTCGATCATCCTCTTCTCACCAGACATAGAAGCTATCTTGAATTTTGTATTCATTATTCCCCTGATAGAAGACTAAACAATGCACTGGCTAATTTTGTATGGGTTCTGTCTCTGTATAAATCGTATCATACTGTAGATACTACTGGCAATCTACTTTTTAACTTAATATGATGAGAGTCTCTCATGCTTGTATGTGTAGCTGATAATCTTTCCTTTTCACTGTTGTTTACTATTATACTCTGTGGGTCAGCCCCAGCGGATGTTCCCTTATTCTGTGGATGAATATTCAGGGTATTTGCTTATATGTCCATTTGATTGCTTTACTATGAACATTCTTGTCTCACACTCTTGGTGCACAGTGTCTGTATGTCTGAGTAGACACAGTGCTGTCCAGTAGAATTCTCTGATATGAAATATTCTACAAATCCGCGCTGTATAAGAAAAGTTAGGGCAGTTATGTTTATTATCATTATACACATATCTGGATTTTTTTTTCTTCTGGAATCACAAATAGAATTGTGTTAAGCTTTCTCATACTATCCACATGCCCTGATGTCTAATTCATGGTTCCCATTTGATCTTTTCTTTGCCTTGCTTTTTCTCTGCTGGTTTTGTTTTGTTTTTTTTTTGTTTTTTTTTTTTGCCTTCTATTGCTCCTCCTATTGCCTTCTCCATCATTCATGGTACTTCTCTTCTCTTCATTTCTTTTTTTTTTTTTTTTTCTCTCTTCCAACTTTTTATCTCTGGTTCCCAGTTATCCTTGAAATATCATCTCTACTTAATTTTGCCAAGTCTAAGATTTATCATTGTCTTTTCTATAGCTCTAAATAATAAAGGGATTTAATAATTCTTTAACTCTGATTACTCCATTCCATCCTCACACTGTTTTTCATTGGCATTTTTGTACTCAATTTAATATTGTTGTATAGCTTCTCAAATAGGCATTAATTTTATAGAACTGAATTAAACTAATGAAAAAAATCTAATTGCATTGAAATTTTTGCATATCGTTGGTATTGTTTAAGGTTCTGTTTTAAAGTGGGCCTTAGGAGAATCCCATTTCATTCAACTTGACTTATCTTTAAACCTCCTTATAGCTGGGATGCCTGGGTGGCTCAGTTGGTTAAGCATCTGCCTGCAGCTCAGGTCATGATCCTGGGGTCCTGGGATCAAGCCCCACATCAGGCTCCTTGCTCAGTGGGGAACCTGCTTCTCCCTTTGCCTGCAGCTCCCCCTGCTTGTGCTCTCTCTCTCTCTCTCTCTCTGACAAATAAATAAATCAATCTTTTTAAACCTCCATAGATCTGGATATACATGTGTGAACTAAAGGAAGTTCCTTGAAACATATTCCAACTGATCCTCAGAATTTGGGGAAAATATCCTATTAGAAATTTGAATGTATGTTATGAGCTAATGAATTATCGGAAGAACTTCAAGATGATGATTCTGTACAAAATAAGGTACCTTTGATAGGCCTTGTTTACGACACCATCTGCACCTTTATTAAATCCCCTTACTTTTCAGTTATTTGCAAAGGTGCAATAAGAATCTGACTTCATTTCTACCAGGATCTAATTGGAGAAACCAGATTTATAACCATAACCATGTCAGGAATGTCACCTTTGAGAGTAAATTGTCTTTGATTAGATGGGACAAGCCTGTTATTCAGGGGCAAGAGCTTCATTTCTTATATGGAAAGAGGATGTTTTCAAAGTCCATCGAGGAAATCAGGCCGGTACCTGTTCTATGCTTTAGAGTTATATTTCATAAACAATGTAATTTCTTAGTAGGAAAGAAATGTCGATAAACCTGGAGAATCTCAAAAAAAGAATATATCCATGCAGTTATAGATTCTGTCGTTGAAAGCTGAGAGAGGCAAATTGGATAGTTCTTGCTTTTTGAACACGTGAGGGCAGTAAAAAAATACATCTACCCCTAAAAAACGATCAAACGGATGACCCTAATTGCTTTACCTAGCCACCTAGCCTCCAGAAAGTTCACTTTCTTCTTGAGCTCTGTTATGCAGGCAGCAAGGAGTCTCTTATGTATAAATCATCACCTCCTGTTACCTCTGTGTAAATAAAATGCATGAACTAGAAGAGAACATGAAATTAATGAAAATCAGAACATTGTGGAACAAGCTTTTTGGGTCACATTTGTTCTTTAGGTGTGGAGGTTGACAATGGAGGGTAGAAGTGAGGTGGGAGGGAGGGGGCAACGGAGGGTGGAGCTGAAATTGTTAACTAACACTTTCATGAGCATGGTCTCTGTGAGCCTGAGAAAGGCACAGTACTCTCCCCATTCCTTCCTACCAAATGTAAGAAAACGGAGCCCCTTCAGCGATGGTACTTGTCCCTGGGAATTCTGGGATCTTTGCTTATCTTTGCAAGCTCCTATTTTCTTTGTTTTCAGCACCCACCCATAATCAGTACTGTCCCCAGCATAGCTGGCATTTTAGCACTCCGTGACAATCTGAAATGTATAACATAGGTTGGTAGGGAAAAACAGATCTATTTCCTCTTTTCTACTTGAGAGATTTCTTTATGCGATAGAGGGTCTAGAGATATCTTCGTGAAATCGAGATAACAACAAACACTTACAGGGTAGTAATTCTCCAGGCACGGTTCAAACATTTTACATATATTCGATCCTCCCCCACCCCCCCCAGAGTTTGTAAGGTTTCAGAGGCAGATTTACCCTGGAGTTAATGAAGCTTAAATTTCAGAATCAGGTCCCTAACTGTATATTATAATTTTGTATTCATTTCCCTAAAGTTTACTTTCAAAATCCTATAAGCCTTAGACCCCAACCCCAGCTGTGCTTTTGAGGGTAAGGAAACCCATGGAGAATTTAAGCACCTTGCCCAAGTTCCTACAGCTGGTCAAGGTGGCAGAGGCAAACTCACTTCCAGGCTGTCCTGATCCAGAGTGTACCCTCTTTTACTCTGAGTGGTCTTGGAAAGCTATAGAGGAAAGCCTATATGTCCACGCCTAGACCTTCCAAGCCAATCTGCTCTGAGTCATTTATCCCATTTAAGAGCGAGGTAAACCTTAAAAGTTTAAAATTCCTACTTTACTTGAATTTACTATAATTCCATTTTAATACTAAATATATGATTACTATTATGATAAATCAACAAATACTGATAGAATCCCGTTTTTCAGGGTCTTGCCAACGTTAAGTAGTTCTCTGAAAATTATGTCAGTTACCTGTCTAGGAGAGAACCTGTGATTTAAATTCAGGCAAATCTGGGTAAAGCTCATATATTTAACTGCTATGCAATGTTGCCTAAATTCAAGAGCTTGGAATTTGATAGACTACTACCATTTTCATTTTACTTTTATTTGCCATTTATTAAACACTATGGTGTGTTAGAAGCCACGTGTGTGTTTTTGTAGCTGTCATAACAGCCCTTCAAGGTGGCTCATTCATCCTCACTTCTGGGGGGTTCGTTGAGATTTGAAGAGTTCAGTAACTTGTCAGTTGTCCCAGACCTCGTAAGCGGCAGCGGCAGGATTGCCCAGGAGACCTGAACCTGAAGTCCCGATTTTCTGCTACAGCCGCCCTGTCGTGGGGGATTGGCATCAGTGACACCTTATTAACCATCCACGTAAAAAACTCGTTCCTCCACAAAGCTGCCTCTTGTGTGTAAGCTAAATGGAGAATTCCCTGCCCTTGAAAACTCCTTTTATTCTCTAACTTTGGTTCCAAAAGATTTGTGGCATTTTCTAAAAGTCAAAGAAACACACTCCTACACTATAAAAATGTATTCAAGATTTGAGAACCTATTCCCCAATGAGAGTTCCAGAAATGGTTTCGGGCACTCTCCGCGCCACTGGAGAAAATGTAGAGGTTCATAGGGTGCAAATGTTGTGATGACACGTGTACTAACAATCACATTGCTGTCAAAATTTACCCTGTACAAGTATTTGCATCTTCTCCTTGGGACTATTCTATTGAGTAAGACATGTCACCAGAAAGAACAGAAGGATTTTTCTTTGTCCTTAAATGTGGCTTGAATTGATTTTTCTAAACTGCTCCAAAGTGTGTGTTTTCATTCTATAATCCATCCTAAGTGTTTTAAAATAAAAGAACTATCAAATCACTTGGCAGAACGAGGCCTATCGATGCCCAGAAAGGCCAATTTATATTCAGCGGGCGCCCTGGCAAGCTGCATGATTGATATCATTCAGATTTGAGACCCCGAGTGATAAATAGTTACACATGACCAAGCGCCACACTTCAGGGCTCATGGGCCCCTGGTGAGTTATTGTTTTGTTTTGCCCCTGGTTCTTGCAGACTGAAAACTTCGTTTTCATAAATTAATCAGCAATGGCATTTTGCATTTCTGATTTGTTGCCTTTCTCAAAAGGCCTTTCCTTGCAGTTTATAATGCTGAGTGGCACAGTTTCAAGCTGCCCAAAGAGATGGGAAACAATGGGATAATCAAAAGGTTTTCTGTTTGTTATCGTGGCAAATAAATAAAGCATTCTCTAAAAGGTGCATTTGCAAATGCAAGGACATTGAAGTGCAAAGACATTTAAAAATGTTTTTACTATATCTTGAGTAGAGCTGAAATAATTTTTATAAAGATATATGTAAATTAAGAGAAATAACAAAGGAAAACCTATATTCTAACCATCCATTTTAAAGAGAAAAAAAATCCCAACAACCAAACAAGTTCCTTTGAAATTTCCCCTCTGCTTCTCCTAGATTCAATTCTACATCCTCCCTCACAGAAGTAACCATAACTGGAGCGCCTGGTTGGCTTAGTTGATTAAGTGACTGACTCTTGATTTTGGCTCAGGTCATGATCTCAGGGTCCTGAGACCAAGCCCAGCAGGGGGCTCCCTGCTCAGGGCGGAGCCTGCACGCCCCGCCTCTCTTGTGCACATACGTTCTCTCTCAAAATAAATAATTAAAATCTTAAAAAAAATAATAACCATAACCATTGTACTGAATTTTAGGATTATGCAAAGTATTGTTTACTTTAAAGGTTTTCGAATCATACTGTGTGGATTTTTTGGTGATTTCTATGTTTTGTTTTCCTCTGCAGCATATTTGCAATGTTTATCTGTGTTGATATTTATAGCTATAGTTGATTTATTTTCATTACTCTATATGATTCATTTACATGAACATACCACGATTTATTTATCCTTTTCCAGTCAAAGGACATTTGCATGGTTCCTGTTTTTTGCAATTCTGCTATGAATATTCTTATGTATGACCATTCCCACATACATTACTGGGAGTATATGAGTAAGAGTTGATGTATATTTATGATATAGTCATGCATTTAGGTAACTATTTATAGATGTGTGGGTTCATGGGGTAATTTACATCTTCAAGTTTATTAGATGTTGACGAACTGTTCTTTGAAGTTGAGTTTGTACATTCTTTCGTATCTTCCAGTTTCCCCAAGGCTTGATATTGTCAGGGATTGACATTTTTGTGCGTCTGAAGGATGCAAAATAGAATAATGCTAGTTTAATTTGCATTTACCTGATTACTTATAAAAAGGAGCACATTTCTGCATGTTTATTGACCTTTTATTACATGTTTCTCCTTCAGTGAAGTGTCATTCACTATTGTTCTATTGAATTGTTGGTCTTATTAGTTTGTCATTTTATATAATGAAACTATTTCTTCCTATTTTTCACTTATCTTTTTATTCTCTCTATGATATTTGATGAACAAAAGTTCCTAATTTTATGGTGGGTAAATCTTTCAATAATTTCTTTATGCTCTGTTCTTTCATTTGTTATTTATGAAATCTTCCCTGGGCACATAAAATGCCTTTTATATTGACTTCTAAAATTGAATACTTTTGCCTTTCAAATTGAATTTTTGTACCCTCGTTGTAACTGATTTTGTGTGTGGTATGGTGTTTGAGTCCAGTTTCATTTTTGGCTTAATATACACAGTCACTTGGCCTAGCATCCTTTATTATAAGTTCCTATTTCTTCCCTTACATCCAATGCCACCCCTGATATTCATTTATTCAGCTCATGCTCCCTGGGTGCTTAATATGTTCCTGGCACCACCATAGGGATTAGGGATCCAGAGGAAACAAATTAGATTAAAATGCCTACTCAGATGGGGCCTTCACTTCAGTTGAGGGGAGAGATAACAGCTAATAACAAATATACAAACAAAAGTAAAATTGGCTTTTTTGATGATAATCAATGCTGTAAGGAAAATAAAAAGAGGAGAACAGGAAATGTGGGCCTGGAGGGTTTTATTTTAAGGGGATTATCGGGAAGGACTTTACTAAGAAGCTAGCATTAGAGGAAGGATTTGAAGAAAGTGAAGGAACAAGTTTTGTAAATATCTGGGGTGGTGGGGTGACGTCTCACACACACAGAAGAGCAAGTGCACAGCTCTGGAGGTAGACGTGTGCCCGGTATGTTCCAGTCAGTCTCTCTGGAGAGCGTAAGCAAGGCGAAGATAGAAAATGGGTTCACAGAGGGAACATGGGGACAAGTTTATAAGACAGGAAGCCTCTGAATTATGACATGTTCAGAATTACATTTTTGAAAGGTTCATAGTATCAATCAGTAATCAGAAGATCATTGTATCATCAATGAGTATCACCCAGAAATACTGTATTTTGGTAACAAATAAACTCATAGTCTCAGTGGCCTCAAACCATGAATGTTTAATCCTTGCCCATGTTACACTCTGCAAGGCATCCAGGTGCTACGGTCCACATTCCTCTCACTTGGGGACCCAGACTGTCACAGTAGCTACCCCTACGAGTGCTGCTGATTTCCATGACAGTGAAAAAAAAAGAGACTAGTCAGACATGGGCCAGCCTCTAGTTTCCATTCGTATGTAATGTGTAGAGGTTTCCACATCATTTCCATTCTCATTTTCTTAGCTATTGTAAAGGATATGACCATTTAGGCTTCAAGGGGACAGAGAAGCACAATCTTCCTGCACACTGGAGAAAGAGCAGAAGTATCCAGTGGGTAGCACTGCTATCTACAAACGTCTGGCTGCTGTGTTGAGAATACACTGTCGGCGGGCAGAGGCAGCAGGAGGGAGCACTGTTTGAGGACAAACAGGAAGGTAGCAGATGATGGGGTAAGAATTAGCTGGGTTCTGGGTAAATTTTGAAGGCAGAGCCAACAGATTTTTGTCAATGGATTTGACGCAAGCTTTGAAAGAAAAAGGAAGCAAGGACGATTCTGAGGATTTTTGGCCTGAGCAGCGGGATGCTTAGGTGTCATTTACTGTGATGGGCAATCTTTCAGGACAAGCGGGGTATTTTTGGTTTTGGGGTGTGTGTGTGTGTGTGTGTGTGTGTGTGTAATCACAACCTTAGAATTAGATTATTCCTTTTTTTTTTTAAGATTTTATTTATTTATTAACAGAGAGAGAGACAGCCAGAGAGAGAGGGAACACAGGCAGGGGGAGTGGGAGAGGAAGAAGCAGGCTCCCAGCCGAGGAGCCTGATGTGGGGCTCGATCCCAGGACCCTGAAATCACGCCCTGAGCCGAAGGCAGACGCTTAACAACTGAGCCACCCAGGTGCCCCAGAATTAGATTCTTCCAATCTTTCTAACATCTTTGTCAGCATTTCCCTGTACTAAACTTTTCCTGTTTTTAAACATCTAGGACAGTTTTGTTTTACTCGCTGGTTCCTGACTGACGCTGAGGGTATAAGTATTAAAGAGCAGTGTAGGAAGAGTCTTTCCAGGAGCACACAAAATTCCCTGGCTCCATGCTTGGTCCAGCCAATGGTGACGTGGAAGCCTGAGAAGGACTATTGCATTCAATTGATCTCTTAAAGCCAGAGTGCAAGGAGCTGTATTGCTGCCTTTTGGTTCCTGCCGATTACAAATCAACTATTCCATTGATAGTGGCTCTGCCTATCTTTGTCCCAATATCATATTGTCATAATCAGTAAAATTTTATAAGTTGTGATATTTGGATACGTTAGCTTTCTGAACCAGAAACTTTTCCTTTGTTTTCAGGAGTCTTTTGATTCTTCCTGGCCCTTTGATCTTTATTTTAAATTTTAGGATCACTTGAGAAGTTAATACAATCAAACAAGAACAAATCTCTTGGGATTTTTATTGGCTTTACATTGAATTTATAAATCACTGTGGGAGAATTGTACCTTTACAATATTGAGGCTTCCATTTTAAGAACATGGTAAACCTCTCCAACTATTTCAGTCTTTTATTTTAAGAGTCTTTAGCTAGAAATTTATAGTGTTCTCCTATAAATGGTTGGCACATCTTGTATTAGATCTATTCTTAAAGACTTATATATTTATTGTTAATTGTATAAATTATATTTTCCAACTATAAATTATATAAATTTATAAATTATATTTTCTAACTGTATATTTTTGTGAATTATATCTTTGCAAATTTTATTTTCTAACTGTATGCTGCCATTACAGGGAATTGAAATTATTTGTATATTTTTGTATATTAATTTTATTATTATGTTTTAGTTGTGTTTCTTACGAACAGCGCAGTATCAGATTTTTAAAGTAAAATAATTAGTCCATTTACACTTATTGTAGCTGCTGAAATAGATTTTGTTTTCAATTTTACTTTCAGCTTTCTATTTGACTCATCTTTGCCAATTTTTGCTTTTTCTTTTTTTCTTTTGTAATAATTAGATTTCTTCTCAATCCTTCCCTTTTCTTTTAGCTATATAACCTGTTACCCTGAAGTTTTAACATACACACTTCTCTTATGAGAGCCTATGATTAATTAACATCTTTTTCTTTCTTTGAATAATACAAAGAAAAAAATTTTAATTCTTTTCACACTCTCCCTGCTATATACTCTTTTCATTGGATATTTTAGTTTTCTCTCTTCTTTTTACAAGCATAATATCACTATGATTGTTTTGTATTGTGTGTGTTTATTTGGATTTACACAGATAGTATCAGTTTCTTTGTTCATAATTCCTTTTTACAGCTCTGACTTTCCATTTGGAATCAAGTTGTTTCTGCCTAAAGTCTGTGATGGAATAAAGATGACTGTAAATTCTTTCATACTCCTATGGAGAAGTGGAGTTAATTTTCCTCCCTTGGATCTGGGCTGGCCTGTGACAGTTCTGTTCAGCAGATCGTGGTAGAAGTGATACATGCCAATTCTGGGCCTTTATGAGAACTAGAACCTTCTGTAATGGTCTCTAAGAGCCCTACACTGACGTGGAGGAAGTATGCCTACTGCCCGAGAGACCACATGTACAGGATGGAAGACTACATGGAGAGGGGTGTGGTCTAGCTGAGCTCAGTTTTCCAGCTCTTCCTCCACCCCCAAAGCACCAGGGAGGTCATCTGGACCCTTCAGACCTGCCAAGTCACAAGGTTAAGTATCACCATGTGACTCCATTTTATGTCAAGAAGAGCAGAATAGTCACTCTAGCTCATCATATTCCTGACCCACAAAAACTGATATAATCATATAGTTGTTGTTTTAAGTTGCTACATTTTGGGATAATTTATTATGTAGCAATAGTTAACCAGAACAGATGCCTTCAGTTTTTCTTTAACTGGAAAGTAGTTTGCTCTAACTCTTGAAATACATTTTTACTGAAGAAAAAAGGTGTATTTGTAGCTATTTGCTTTCAACAATTGAAAATATTTTCTGGTATCCACTCTTGGCTGTTGAGCAATCAGCTCTTAGTCTATATTTGTCCTTTACAAGTGAGCAGGTTTTTGTTTTATGTTGTTTTGTTAGAATTTTTTAAAACTCTCTGGTTATTTTTTAAGATCTACTCTTCTTCTTTGGCTTTCCAAAGCTTCACTAAAATGTGTAATGGTTTTTCTCTTCTTTCTTTGTTTAATCCTAGAAAGGATTCACTGGTCTTCATCCTACTTCAAATGGAATTTGAATTGATTTCCATCATCAGCACTCATTTGCATGGAAAATACTCATCCATAATCTTCTCAAGTATTATTTGTACCCAATTCTCTCTTCTTCCAGAATTCCTTTTTTTAAAAGGACTGTATTTATTTATTTATTTATTTATTTATTTATTTATTTGAGAGAGAGAGCATGCGAGCACAGGAGGGGAGGGGCAGAGGGAGAGGGAGAAGCAGACTCCCCACTGAGCAGGGAGCCTAATGCCAGGCTTCATCCACAGCCCTGGGATCATGACCTGAGCTGAAGGCAGACACTTAACCAACTGAGCCACCCAGGTGCCCCTTCTTCTAGAATTCCAATTAGATGTCTATTAGACTCGCTCTACCCTCCATGTCTATTAATCTATCTTTCATGATATCATATAATGGTCATGTATTTATCTTTTCAGGTATATCTAATCTCTTATTTAAAATTGTTTTTTTACTTATTAAAACCTTATTTAAACTTTTAAACTAATTTCTTATTAAAACTTAAAACTATCATTTTATTTTTTCAACATTTTACTATGAAAATTCTTAAACTTCCACAAATTGAGAGAATTTTGTAACGAACACCCCCATACTCAGAATTAGATTCTATTGCCGACATTTTGCTATACATGTGTCACATTTCCATCCTTCTATCCATCTAACCATCATCTGATTCTTTGCATATATTATTATGAAAGTTACAAATATACTTTTCCCTAAAGTATAGACTTAAGAAAATATTTAAGATTTAAGAAAAGTCACAAGGTACTACAGGGATTTCTCATATACCCTTTCTTCTAATGCTTAGGAGATTAGCTTCCCCTAAGGCTACTATCTTCTGTAGCAACAGGATAATTGTTAAAACTAGGAAATGAACATTGGTACACCACTCTAAACTAACCTAGAGAGCCTGTTCAAACTTTCTTTAATGCTTTTTCCCCTCTAACATCCCTTTTATGTTCTTAGTCTTCTCCAACCTGTGACAGTCTGTCAGTCTTTCTTCTCTTTCATGACCTGACACTTTTAAAGAGTACCGGTCAGTTCTTTCATCGAATATCCTCAAATTGGATTTGTCTGTTTTCTCATGATTAGGTCAAGGTTGTACAACTTTGGCAAGAATACTGGAGAAGTGATGTTGTGGTCCCAGTTTATATCAGAAGATACATGATACTGACATCACATTATTGGTAATGTTAATTGGACCATTTGATTAGGGTACTGCCTGCTTACATGATTCTTCTAAAAATTCATGCTAATTTCATTTTAGTTCCTTATTATAATTTTAAACATGTAAAAGATTTATTTTATATTCCATGTCCTTTAATTTCAGTATTTGTAATCTTTGCAGGAACCATTATGGCCCAGGTTATTTTTGTTTGATTTGAGCTAATTTGAATGAAGATGGGACTCTGGTACAAGCTGTACTACCTCTAGTTTATAGAACAGTGGAAAGATGACAGGATTTGCAGCCAGACTGATGAGAACACAAATCTACCATTTGTCAGCTGTGTAATTATGAGTAACTTAGCTTATCTGAAAATCAGTTTTCCTGTGTGTAAAGTAGAAAAAGGCATTACTTGACTTATTTGTGACCAATATTTAAAAGAGTTTACAAAATAAAATATCTATCCTACAGAATTAGGAGATTCAAGAGGATAATATTCTCTTGAGTCAAGCTAGCCAGTTACCAATATAAGACATTTATCACTAGGAAAAGACCTTTAAGGCCACTTCTAAAGAAAATAAATTTAGAGGGTCCCCACACAGAGTAATGCAGGCACTTATGCTGTTATATCAGGAAGAACTTGTTTGAGTGAAAGCAACAAAGGAATTCCCAATATAAAGGTAGTACTCAGTAGTCCACAAAGCAAATTCACATTCATTGTTTCACATGGTGAGGTATTTGAATTTCACAGGATGTGGTAAATAGATCTTATTGTCCTCATTATACATATAAAGATACTGAGCCATAAATATGTCATGTAACTGCATCTAAGGTTGCTGTACTAATAGGTAGGTAGCGTGGGGAAGATTCAAAAACAGATTTCTGGAGTCCAGGGCCAGTATCTTTCTACCAACTATGCAATTTCTACCATCTAATGCCCGTGCATATTCCTATCAACAGCCTTTCCTTAACATATCTGGATGCTTAGCAACATCCCAGAGGACTGAATCAACACCTCTCTCCCCAGCCAGGTCTATACGCCAAGAAAATTCCTCAATCTCCGATCACTCTTCCTTATAAGTCATTGCCCCTTTTCGAAGAGTTATTAATCGATGGCATGAGTTAACATAGAACCAAATATCTCTTAATGAAGTATGAAACATTTTGTATAAAAACCTTTTTCATACACAATTTTATAATCGGTGCTTAGTCATCTCTGCATGCTAGCCCAATTCCTTGTCTCATTGGAAATGAAGACAATGTTTAATGTGTTGTATGTCCTCATAAAGGGGACTTGGATGCTTTAATGTAGAAAAAAGGGCAGATAAAATGACTCTTTTCAGATATGAGGGGTTGATCTGAGTGCTATTGGGTACCTTAGACCCCAGCCCACCTGCTGGTGTGTCTTAGCTTCTGAGTGCCTTAGAAGGACTATGGAGGACCAAAGATTGGTATTTCGGTGAAGTTAGAGAAAAACTTCTTGAACACTTGAGATAATTCCTTAACTCTTACTTAACGCAAAAATGCTACATTAATTCTACTCAGAGGAACACAGTTAAAACAATGATAATCACAGTTAACTTTCAGTGAACACTATATGTGGTCATGAACACTATACACACACACACTATATATATATATATATATATATACATACACACTATATATAGTGTTCAATGACAGATTAAATATATAATTTTAAGTGCATATTATAACGTTTTTATTGAGATACAATTGACATATAACATTGCATAAGTTTAAGATGTGCATTGTGTTGATTTGATATACTTATACATTACAGTATGATTACTTATTTCCATAAGACAACTCTACGAAAAAGATATATTTATAACCCCATTTTAAGGATGGGGAAATTGAGGTGCAAAGAAGCAAGTTAAATTCCTTGAAGTTGCATATCTAGTAAGCAGCAGGGCCTGCGTTTGAAACCCATATACGTTGGTTCTGCGGCTTTATACCGTTGGGTGGGGCCAGAAAAACATTCAAGAGTAGGCTTCAACCAGAAAACTCCATCCCATACAAATCAACTTCGTCCTCCTAATGATAGGAAGACATCACTGAAATCCCTCACGGCTTAACTCAGAAATTTGCACTACCAAAAGTTCACTTCTATAGAACAATCCAATTGCCCTTTTTTTAATTTGGAATTCTAATTCATCATCTATACTTAAAATATTTTTAGGGGTGCCTGGGTGGCTCAGTCAGTTAAGCGTCCAACTTTTGATCTTCGCTCAGGTCTTGTTCTCAGGGTTGTGAGTTCAAGCTCCATGTTGGACTCCACACTGGGTGTGGGACTACTTAAAAAAAAAATTAAAATGTTTTCCAATTTTGAATAATTATAGATTTACAGGAAATTGTAAAAAATGTATGGGATCTTTCTGTGTGCTCTTCACCCAGTTTCCCCCAGTGGTGCCCCTTTGTATAATACAGTATAATATCGAACCAGAAAATGCATATTGGTGTAATCTACAGACTTTATTCAGATGTCACCAGTTTTACATGCGAAACTGTGTGTGTGTATATGTGCGTGTGTGTGTGAGCGTGTGTGTAGGAGTTTAGTGCTGTAATTCTACACAATTTCATCACAAGTGTAGATTTGTGTAACCATCACCACAATGAAGATACAGAACTGTTCCATCACCAGAGGCTCCCTTATACACCCCTCTATACTCACACTGACCTTCCTCCTACTCATCTATAATTAACGATCAACATTTAAACAAAGCCTATGCACCTATACTTAGTGGTTGCCTAAATAAAGGCTTAAAAAAGAAAAGTAAGCAAAGTATAAACATGGCAGTTAAGATTCTGCACAAGCACTAGCTGACTCCACAGTTTCTTGATTTGGACACTTTTTTTTTTTTTTTTTGGTTGTGCTTGGGCATAGAGTACACAAACTTGTGCTTGGAAAAACTGAGTTTTAAGCCCAGAAGAGAGCAGTCGGTGAAAAAAATTCCTCCTCATCATTAGAATGGAGTGGGATGGGCAGCTCATCATTCAGTCCTCCATTGGATTAACGACCAGAAACCATGGACAAGTGTCCTGACTCTATCACTTCTGATCTTACGACTGTGCACAGTCTGAGGCCTCTGTTTCCGTCCTTGTTGAACGGGGATAATGCGTGTGAGATCACTTTATAAAGACGAAAATCCGATGTTAATATAATAGAAGATTATTCAAGGACTCCTCTCTTCTTCTACATACTCCACTTAGCAGTGACCACCCACCCTCCGTTTAGGAAACATCTACAATACTGTTAACTTGAAACAAAGTGCCCTGCTGGGAGACAGTTGAGGGATGACAGGAATTTGGATTTCTGAGGCACAAAGCTATGAAATGCCTGACAGAGAAGAACAGTTCGTGTCAGACATGCTTGATTTGTCAGAGAAAACTGAAGGACACTTCCCCCCGGCTCAGATATTCATCAGTAAGTGGAGGCCACACAAGTAGCACGTGACTAGCTTCTCCTAGCCAGTCACACACAATCAGAGCTGCGAAACCTTGCCATTGTCCCCGGTTTTAAGTTCCCAGTTCTGAGGAAAAGCAACAAACAATATGGATCACAGCCAGTGGATGTCTCATTTATTCTTTATAAAATTAAGAAAGAGCTCTGGTGGAATAGAGAGAACTCTGAACTAAGAAAGCAGAAGATATCCATTCCAGAAAAAGCCCTGTCATGTTAATGATACGAGGTCTCATGGAAATCACTTGACCTTTTTTATTTATCTGCAAGATGGTGTAATGTTTACCTGCCCACCTATCTTACATGTTGTTAAGATGAGTAAAATGAAAAAAAAAATGTAAAAATGCCGTTTGGGGGGGTACCTGGGTGGCTCAGTCAGTTTCGCATCTGACTTTGGCTCAGGGCATGATCCCAGGGTCCTGGAATTGAGCCCCACGTCGGGCTCTCTGCTAAAGTGGGGAGCCTGCTTCTCCCTCTGCCTCTGCCTGCCACTCCCCCCCGCTTGTGTTCTCTCTGTCTGTCAAATAAATAAAATCTTTAAAAAAAAATGCTGTTCAAATTGTCAAGTGGCATATAAAAGATACGTGTGTATATATGTATGTGTACAATGTATGTGTATATATGTTGGATACATATGCTGTGTATATGTACACATATATACATACACAGGAATTGCCAAGTGATATACTTACGAGATTTATATTTATATATGTATGGAGTATACATATGGTGTATACACACATATTAGTTATCATCACAATTACTATTGTTATTTTTCAAGAAAAGAAAGCTGTATATGTGGAATTGTTCTACTCCTAACAGTTCAGAAACCAAAAAGGTATTGTCAGGTGAAAACTGGTGTGTTGTGACACTCAGGATATGTGATAATGACAAAGGCTGTTTTTCCTAGGAGAGTGTGCAGGATATAAGAACTCAAAGCAATTTGGAGCCAGAACAGAAGTGAGAGTTTAAGTCTCAATCCCCTCATTTAACAGATGATTAAATCACAGCCCAAACAAAGTGACTTCTCCAAATTAGTGATGGACACCAGACTATGACAAACGAGGGACAGGAGGAAGACGAATGGGAGCACCAATTATGGTAAGCTCAATTCTGATAGGGAAAGAAGGTGTGGAAATAGGAGGTACCATTTGTATAAGACTTTAAAAGATGGATATCAACAGGGATAGATTGTAAGAAGGACACTCCATGTAGAGGGACCAGTGGGAACCGAGACCCAAAAGCAGGAAGGAGCCTACAGATATGCTAGTAAGTTCTCATTTTAGTGATATACAAGGTACGCCATACTGTATTCATGCTATGCTTCCCAGTGGGAAGAGGAAGACTGGCTCCTATTTGTGAACCAAGAATATCGAAGTGTTCACCTTTCTTTAAAAAAAAAAAAAAAGATTTTATTTATTTGTTTGAGAGTGCGTGAGAGAGTGAGCACGCACACCCAAGTGGGGGGAGGGGCAGAGGGAGAGGGAGAAGCAGACTCCCCGCTGAGCAGGGAGCCCAATATGGGACTCATCCCAGGACCCTGGGACTGTAACCTGAGCCAAAGGTAGACGCTTAACCGACTGAGCCACCCAGGCACCTGAAGTGTATACTTTCCAGGAGAAAACAAAGACACAAATCATTGATTTCACTCTGGTTCTAGAAACTCTCACTTATTTAATTTAAGGGAATGCTTCTCAAAGTTTACTGTACATTAGGATTGCCTGGGGATTAAAAGAAATACTGACACCTGGCTACCACCCTCAGACATTCTAATGGCATACCAATTATGGGGTATGGTACGGGGTGCAACCTGAGCGTGGAGATTACTTAAGTTCCCCAGGTAGTTTCTACTTTGTAGCAAAGTTGGGAACCACTGGGTAAAGGAGCAAGTAAATAAAGGCACTGCTACTTTAATACGCAAGCTGATTACATAAGAGAGATAGCATTAATCCCCTATTAATACCTTGGATGTATTAATTAATTAGTTTAGCAAATCGTTAGGAATGGGACACTAGATAGTCAAGTTTTAATTACAAAGAGGCTAGATAAGTCTTGGAAAATCATAGAAAAAATTTTTCTACTGTGTGATTTTACATGAAGCCCCATGCTGGGAGTCAAATTGGCATTTTATAAGTAAAGTACAACGCGTGTATTCATTATCAAGTTGGTAAAGAGATGAGTAAACAAATTACCACCAGGGGCACCTGGGTGGCTCAGCTGTTAAGTGTCTGGCTTCAGCTCAGGTCATGATCCCAGGGTCCTGGGATCGAGCCCCGCATCGGGCTCCCTGCTCAGTGGGGAGCCTGCTTCTCCCTCTCCCACTCCCCTTGCTTGTGTTCCCTCTCTCTCTGTGTCTCTCTCTGTCAAATAAATAAATAAAATCTTAAAAAAAAAAAAAAAAAAGAAATTACCACCAGCACAGACCCAGAATTTGCTAAGGCATTAACTAATATGCAATTGAAAACTTAAAGAACTTTAAATCTACTAATTTTGTTAATTAAATCCTGTCATTTATTCAATAAGTGCTTATTAACTATGTGCCACATGTTGTTTGAGCTCCTGGGGGAAACAGTAATGAAAAAATTTTAATAGCTCATGCCTAGTGGAGCTGAGGCAATATTTGAGAAGAGACACAGATTTGGTTAAAAAAAAAAAGGTCAACCAAAAGATTAGAGAAAGAGAAAGCCTTTCAGGAAGATAGGATACCTAGTACATCACTTCGAGAAGAGGACCATACTCCATGTGTTCAAAACAGCAAACAGGTCAGGGTACTGGGCCCCAGTGAGGAGTGTTAGCTGATGAGAAATGTGGGGTCCTTTCCCTCTCTCCCTCTTCCTCCCTTCCCTCCTCCCTCCTTCCCTCTCTTCTCTCTTCCTTCCCTTTCCTCTTTCTCTTCATCCTCCTCCCCATCCTCGTCCTCCTCCCCTCTCTATCACGATCCAGTAGAGTAGGAATAACTGATGATATAGAAGAGAAGAAAATTGTAGGAGCACATGAAATTACTTTCGTGAGCACAATCACTTCTGGCCCAACTTCACAGTGAGACAACTTTTATCCCACTCATTTATAAGGCGAGGACACCTACACTCAGATTCTGAGCAATTCATTCACAGACACATAAGTGGTATAACTATGAACTCAATTATGCCTTCTGACTTAAATCCAGTTCTTTTTTTTCGTTCTAAATATCATTTGCCGGATAAAATAGAGAAAATGTGAAGATTATCCCCAAGTCGAAAGGGCTGCTCTATTCTCCATGGCCGCTGGGATATTTTCTATATTCTAATATATGGAGTTATCTGATGTCAAACTCTGCTGGGAAGTAAGAGTTTTTCTTTTTTGTATCTAGGAAAATCAGGAAGTTTTTTTTTTTAAATTTAATCCTTTGGGAGAGAGAGAGCATGAGCAGTGGGGAGGATCAGAGGGAGAGGGAGAAGCAGACTCCGAGTTGAGCAGCAATAAAGGGCTCGTTCCCAGGATCTGGGATCATGACCTGAGTTGAAGGCAGACGCTTAATGGACTGAGCCACCCAGGTGTCCTGAAAATCAGGAAGTTCTTTAATGCATGTATCTTACCCAAGAACCCATATGAGGAGTTTGAGTAAAGACTTTGAGCAGATGTTTTTGTTCTATCAATATTGGAAACAGCAATATTCTCTAGATAATAGAGTATGGTTAGGGTACCAAAAGCTTGTATTAAAGAAGAGTCCTGAGTAATTGGATTCTTGTCCTAGGTCTGGACAAAGACCTACTAATTACTAGGAAAAAAAAATGTCAAACTTTATTTTTTTTAACACTGGAGTTAGAACTGGCGGAAAATTCAGAAATACTAGTCATGTAGCAAGGTGATTTTTATTACAATTTATCATTATTTTGAACTGTATCCAATGACGTGTCTAGCAAATAAATGTTACTTCCCTCACTATAGAAATAAAATCTTTCCAATCCTCAAGAGCGAAGATAAGTGAAATGGCCCTAATTGAGGATCAAGTTGGGCTTGAAACTCTCATCTAGGCTCTGTTGAGTCCGTAGGGCTCTTGCCTGTGGAATGCAAGAAATGTCCCCAGCATTCATCAGCTCGTTCCTTCCTTGAATCATTATGTTAAAAAAAATAACCAGGGGCGCCTGGGTGGCACAGCGGTTAAGCGTCTGCCTTCGGCTCAGGGCGTGATCCCCGGCGTTATGGGATCGAGCCCCACATCAGGCTCTTCCACTATGAGCCTGCTTCTTCCTCTCCCACTCCCCCTGCTTGTGTTCCCTCTCTCGCTGGCTGTCTCTATCTCTGTCAAATAAATAAAATCTTTAAAAAAAAAAAAATAACCAGTAGGTAAAAACTGAAAGAAATGTCACTGTTTAAGACCAGAATGAAATGTTCAGACTCTTCTCACAGGCTTATGTCCAGGTAGAGTGTTTTTACCATCCATACACTGGAAGACAACACAAAAAGGACAAACTTTTGTGATAAACGGACAAGTTCAAGTCTTATTCCATCCATTTCTAGCCGTATGCTTTTGGGCATATTGCTTAATTTCTCAGAGCCACTGTTTCTTGAGCTTTAGAAAAATGGTGATGAAATAAAGGTCTTGCAAGCATGAAATAAAATCATGTATTTGTAGTAGACATCTGTCTTCCCAAGCATTTTGAACACCCGTTCTAGATTTTAGTACTTTGCCATATTATATATTCTCACAACCTAAGGTGACACATTAAAAAGAAAGCAAAACTCCTAGGTTACTTCGTGGCTAAGATGCAAGCAGGGGGTCTAGTTTCTGTCCATCACATACTTCCATCCCCAATGTTTTTTCAGGGCTGACCTACAGGGGGAAACAGGCTGGGTCCAGGCCATTATGAGAGGTCTCAGAGCAAGTGTGGCCCCAGATTGATTTGGAGGAGGCAGCAGCTTCCCCATCCTGGAAGGTGGCTCTTGAAAGTTTAGACTTGAGTTTGTTTCCCCAAACCTTCCAATACTTTTATGAAATACAAATATTCCTTAATAAATTTATTTTTCTTTAACCTGGATGGAATGGATTCTATTATTTGCTTCTAGGAACCACAAAAACTTCAATAATAAAATAATAGCATAGCTGGGGGGCCCCAAAGTGCTCCATCAATGTTACTTCACTTGCCTCTAACACGGGAGGAAAATTGAGTCAGCAATTTCCTCCTGTTCTCCACCTGCATTTGTTCAAACGCTTTCTTGCTTTCAGTCACCCTATGGATTGTACCTCTTTGAATTCCTATGAAAAACTAGACTGAGGAAAGGGAGGTGGATGGGGGGATGGGGTAACTGGGTGATGGGCATTAAGGAGGACACATGATATGATGAGCACTGGGGGTTATATGCAACCAATGAAGCATTGAACACTACACCAAAAACTAATGATTAAAAAAAACAAAACAAAACACCTAGACTGAGGAAAGTCTAATGAAGTGTTCATATCATTAACTCTTTTTTTTTTTTTTAATGTATAGTCCTGAAAATAGCTAAAGCTTTAGAGAAAAGAAAGTGAGTCACACATAAGACAAGGGGAGATCCTTGGAAAAATGATTGGGGGGTCTGTAAAGACACAGGAGAAAGGCCATACAGATGGGAGGCCGCCCTGTAGACTTGGGAATGGGAAGAGATTCCTCAGAATCAGAGCAGACCTATGAGTAGGTCAACGGGCCAAACAGGAGTGTGCTGCCTTTTCTCTCTGCAAGTTCCAATTGAGTATTCTAAGTAGGAATTGGCAGATCTGAAATACAATTTTCATAATAGCCTGTGACCTAACTTTTGTAATTGGATAGGACAAAGTCAGTCTGAATTCTACTCCCCTCCTCCTCCCTGTGTTATCCTTCTTATAAATCTACTTTACCTTTACTGGTACTGATTTTTAAGTTTTATTTTTATCTATATTTTTTATTTTTCAATGTTTAAATGGAAGTAACATTTAAAAACAATGAAATGGACTTCAGTTAAGTGCACATTTCAGTGAATTTTGACAAAATCCCACATCCCAAGCAAAATGTATAATATTTCCATCACCCCAGAAAGCTGTTTCTTTCTTTTGTTTTTTAAAGATGTATTTATTTGAGAGAGAAGGAGAGAGAGAAAGAGAGCAAGAGTGAGCGGGGTGGGGGAGAGCAGAGAGAGAGGGAGAGAGAGTCTCAAGCAGACTCTGTGCTGAGTATAGAGCCCCATGTGGGGCTAGATCTCATGACGCTGAGATCATGACCTGAGCCTTAACCAAGAGTCAGATGCTTAACAGACTGCCACCCGGGCACCCCACCCCAGAAAGCTCTTTCATGTCACTTTTCAGTCAATCCATCCTCCTCTACTCAAACAGGTAGCCCCTCTGCTCTTTCCAGCACTAAAGGATCAATTTGCCTATCCTAAAACTTTACATGGCTGTAATAATAGGCATGTATTCTTCTGTGTTTGGCTTCTCTGGCTCAATGTGTTTTTGAGATGTGTTAATGTTACACGTATCATCATCTGTTCCTTGTAGTACTACTAGTATTCCTTTGTAAGAATACACCACAGTCTGTTTATTCTTCTGTTGTTGGATATTTAAGTTCCAATTTCTATTGACTGTGTTTCTTTTGAGTATAGGTAAAACTTTCCTCCCTCTTTACATGTCTCAGAATTTTTATTATATTCTGGACATTGTTCATTAAAGAATATGTAAAGTATCACATTTTGTCTTGTTTTATTTTATCTAGTTTATTTCAAAGAGACTGTAAGCCTTTATTCTCTGGCAGTTAGGACAAGAGGCTGTTCATTCTGGTTTCTTCTGGAGTTGAGGTAAACGGGGCTGGGCTCCTGTTGTAATCATATTGAATCCATCTGTGTTTAGCTCAACACTTACCTCCTATGTTACCAGCAATGCCCTTGTCATCTTGCTAACATCCAGGAGGGGGAATGGGCTTCAGTTTTAGATAATTTTGGTTTCCTTGGAATCCAATTCTGACAGACAGTCTGAATCTGAGCTCTAAACTATATGCTGAAGCACCTGATTACTTTACTCATTTCCAGTTCCCTTCCTTCTGGTACTTTCTCAACATAATTTTGTAAGGCATGTAGTAGAGGGGAGAATTGTTGGGCTGAGTGGTTAATTTTTGTGTTTGGGCTTCTTCAAGGGACCAGTCCGTCCTATATCCTACATCCATTATAGCCCACACTATAATTTAATGCTCAGTCTCCCTGTGGCATGCCCACTCATTGGCCAAACTGTACCCAACCCAGGCATTCGCTGCCACCAGTATGGATGTGAATGACTTCTTGCATGCCTATGAAGGCTTATTTCTCATGGGAATTTAATTCAGCAAGCTTCTTTGCATCTACCCATAGACTTTGCATCTAGTCCCATAGAAATGGATGTTTTTGTTTTTGTTGTTGTTGTTGTTGTTGTTTTGGCTGGCTTTTCTTGTGTCAACAAGAATGAAGATCTGGTATGTTCTCCTATACTCTAACTTAAAGCAGACATTTTTGTTCATATTCCTATTTAATTGTATCTATTTTAATTTTTTTATTTAGTTACTGCATTATTTTTAAATAAAGAAGATAAGAAAAATATGAAGGAAGGAAGGAAGGACATAGTGTAAGTCCCATGAAGGCAGGGACCTTTCGCCGATTTCATCTATTTTTTCCAATGCTTTGTCCCAGTCCCTAGAACTTTCCTGGAATATAGTAATTACTCAATAGCCAGTTGCTTAATAAATGTATGAATAAGAAAATGAATGAATAACAAATTAGACATAAATATTTGATACTTTCAGTATCAAGTATTAGAAAGTATCAAGTATTGATCGGAATGAAATTGATGGGAAATGAAACAATTGATGGAAATACAATATAGATTACTTCTTAATTTGTTCATCAATAACTGAGTTTCCAGTTGTATGTATCAGACAGCTTTGTTGTACCTATCATCTTAACAGAAGCAGAGCTATTCTAATTCTACCTGTGCTCACTGGTTGAATAGACATTTGAATCATAATTGCCACCATGTACGGTATGGAATAAGAGCAGAAATCAGCTTGTCTCTGGGCATGGCTGCACCCCATGACTGAAATGTATCTGCAATCTGCAGCTGAATGCTAACATCTGAAGGGAGAAATGGAATGTTATCTCTCAAATGTCTTTAACAAGTTCTTAGGGCTGTTATGATGAACGGTTCCCTGTACATTGTACAGCTTACATGGCTGCATATGGTAACCCTGGTTAAGGTAGTGAGTCCAATTAGGTGTTTAAACTTCCTACTCAAGAGCACTCCTGTTCATATTTGCTCTCTGGTGCTATAGAGTTTGTTCATGCTAGATTTCTACTCTTGAACACATATTTTAAAGATTAAAAACAATGGGGATGATCAATGATCATGAACAGAGTTTATAAGGGCCTAGAACATAAATTCCCGCAGGTATTTTTTCTCTGGTTTTTCTTAGCTTTATCGAAGCATAATTGACAAATAACATTGTAAGATATTTAAAGTGTACACCATGGTGATTTATGTTTACATTGTGAAAGGACTCCCCCCTTGAGTTAATGAACACACTCACCACCGTATAAAACTTTCTCTGTGTAGTTCACTGCTATATCTTCAACAGCTGAAAATAATGTATGACATGTTACGGGCAATTCAATAAAGGTGTCAAATTTCTCAGTGAAACTATCTTGAACCAGCTACTTAAATATGTTTCCTTTTTCTTACTACAACTCTATGAGTTAAATGTTTTTATACAAACTTATGGAAGAGATAATTGTAGAGATTGAATAACTTACTGTTTTAGTCCATTTGGTCTGCTATAACAAAAGTACCAGAGACTGGGTGGCTTAAGCAACAAACACGTATTTTTCATAGTTGTGGAGGTTGGGAAGTCCAAGATCAACATGTCCGCCAATTTGGGTTCTGATGAGAGCTTGCTTCCTGTTTCATAGATGCCTATCTTCTTCCTTTATCCTCAAATGCTGCCCTCTGGGGTCTCTTTTAAAAAGGCACTAATTCCATTCATGAGGGTTCCACCCTCATGACCTAATCAACTCCCAAAGGCTCCCATCTCCATTATATTGGGGGTTAGGAATTCAACATATGAATTTTAGAAGGACATAAACATTTAGTCCAATCACTTGCCCTGTGTCCCAGAGCTAGTAAGTGCAAGAGCAAGGATTCAATTTTTGTCTCTGAATCTCACACTTAAACTCTTGCTCTATCCTATGCTGTCTCTTTAATACAAACCACTCTCCTAAGTCCCAGTTAATCTGCCCCATCAGTAATAACTTTCCCATGTGGATCAATTATTTCAGAAAATCCTACAACACTCAAGAGTTAGCAACCATTAATCATCACCAAGATATTTATTTTTATTTTGCCATATTATTGCATTTTATTTCATCTCTTAACAGAACCCAAACTCCCTCATTATAGAGATAATATCTTATCACTGGGGAAACTCTCAAAGTTTCCCACATGGTGACTAGGTACCTATAGAGGAATCAATGTAAAGCAGATCTGGCCTGCTGCCTGTTTGAGAAAATACAGCTTAATGCAAACACTGCCAGGCTTGTTCATTCATGGATTGTCTACCCCTGCTTTTCTGCTCCAACATCCAGTGCATGGGAGAACACCTGAGTTTTGTTTCTGGTATAAACATGCACACTAAGCAGAGCATAGAGCTTGGTGTTAGGGCCCTCTTTGAGAATTATTGATGTTATTCTCCTCCTGCAGCTACTGGTTCTCCATATTAATAATTGACTAAACATCCCCTTTTGATCTAAATCTAGCAGGTGAAAGATTTTAGCAGACTCCTATACCAGAAATGAATTCAGCTTCTAGTTCACTATAAGCCACAACAAGGCAAATAGAGATATGTAAACAGAGGAGAATTCCAGAAAGGTGAAAAGAGTCTGCAGTTCAAAGAATCTTCTCTGAAGTTTCAGTGAAGTAGTGTTACACTAAAATAGACTTGTTTCATGAAATTGTGAGGTTAAGAAAAATTTAAAAATATATGGATTCTTAGAAAATATCTGATGTGCTTTGGAAGGCATTGCTAACTGCATAAATGGCCATTTAGCTAGGTATAGAATTGTGGAGTCCCACATATTTTCCTTCATAGTTTTGTAAATGTCTTCAGACTCTGTTTACATAGGAAAATTTGGGGGTTGACCTAATTAAATTAATTTTTATTGGATTTTGGTGGTTCTTTATCTTCAAAGGATAAAGATTCAATCACTCTGTATCTAGAAACATACTCTCTTGTTCTGTTATTTTCAAGAGTCTAATGTACCTCTCCAGTTTTTGCCTGAAGATACTTCAATTAGGGAACATCATCAAAAAGATGAGACTACTGATTGACCCATGAGCTGGACCCAGGCACATGGAAGCCCCTTACCCACTCCCCTGTCCTTAGAATGTGGGTTCTGCCAGCCTTTCCAGTTCCCAGAGCTGCTCCAAGGGCACAGCCTTGGGATGATGATGCGGTGTTGAGAACACCTGCATGGTATACGTGACTGAGCCCAGTTAGGGCCTCTTTATAAACTTTTAAGATTTGGTTGACTGGTGTGGGGATCCATTCATCTTGCTGCTGCACAACACAAGCCTCTTATGTGAGTTTCTTTTGCTATTATCAAACATTGCCATCTATCAACCTGGAATGCTTTGCCTATTTCTTTGTTTTCTCCGTGCCCTTTGAGGATAGGGACCAGCTTCAGATTATACCTGGGAAGCTCCCAGGAGGGTTATGAACCAACTTACATGGTAGCACAAAGATTTTTTTTCTCAAACCATCAATCTCTTGCTTAATGATTAAGCTCTAGGGGCACTTTCAGTAAAATCACAAAGAATAACTCTCTTACTTAACACTGCTAGAGGTTTTAAAAAGTGAACTAAGACATAAAACAAGGAAGAAGGCATAAAATGATCTTTTTTTTTTTCCCCTCTAACTTTTCTAAAACAGACAGAATTATTATTACTTGCAGGAGATTTAATTGTCTTCTTATAAACCTCAATAAAACCAACAGGAAGAAAATTATAGGATTGTTTAATACCTTGAGTGAAATAAAATCTACACCCAAAACCAAAACCAAAATCCTTTCCTATACACTAGCAACAGAAAATTCAATGAACTAGTAAAAATAATAATTCTAACAACAACACAGAGGAATACAAACAATTACGGTAATATGAAACATATATGAATTACATGTTGAAAACTATAAATACTTATTAAGAGGTATAAATATAGACTCATATAAAGGGAAAGCAATCATCCCAGGAAAGAACAAAGCAATAACTAGAACAATATAATCCTAGTTATGTGCAGTGTTCTGAGGAGGGGAGGAAAGTGATTTTCTTCTGCATGAAAGGTAAACCTCTTTTTTCCCTATCTTTGCCTTCTAGCTCTCTTGCCAGCTATATATTTTAAATTGTATTGGTCCAGTCACCCCAGATAGTGATTGGACTTCTAATTATCTAATTATGTATCTGACTATACCTTATAACTCTATTAAGACATTTGTATTCATAATTTTTAAAAATCTCAAGGAAGAAATTCTCCAGTCCAGAATTCTTTATTGGTCATAGATTCACAGATTTCTGATGGAAATATAAAATGGTACAACCTTTCTGAAAAAAACAGTCTGCCAGCTTCTAAAAAAAACTAAACACATAGCTAGCATACAAGTCAGGGCTTGTACTTCTGGGCATTTTTTCCATGGAAATGTAATCTTACGTTCACACAAAAACAGGTATAAAATATTCATAGCAGATTTACTCATCATAGCCCAAACTGGAAACTGTCTAGATGTTTTCCACATGTGAATGCTTAAATGAGCTCTGGATCGGCCATGCCATAGGATACTACACAGCAGTAAAAAAGCATGAAGTACTTAAAAAAGCAACAACGTGGATGAATCTTTAGAAAATTATGTTGAGTAAAAAAGCCAATCCCCACAGGTTACATACTATGATTATCCCACAGATATTACATTGTGAAGTGACAAATTTGCAGAAATGAAGACTAGACAAGTGGTTGCCAGGGGTTATTAGAGAGGGTGGGCAGACTGTGGTGGGTGTGGCTGTAAAAGGGCAGCACGTGGGGATCTCTGTGGTTGGAACTGTTCTGTATCTTGATTACATCAATGTCAATATCCTGGTTGTGACCTTTTACTATGGTTTTGTAATGTATTTCCATGTGGGGAAATTGTGTAAAGGTTCTATGGGAGATCTTTGTATTACTTGTTACAACTTCATGTGAATCTACAATTATCTGAAAATCAAACGTTTAGTTAAAATTTTAAAAGGATGAAGTAAAAGTCACGGCAGGAAAATCTGTATAACAGGTTATGAGCTCTACTTTCACCAATAAAAAGCAAAGATTAAGAGACATATGCCTAAGTATTTCAAATGGTTTCTTTTGAATTTATGGAAGTATTGTTTTTTATCCTTCTTTACAGCTGAATGTACTTTCTAAATTTTCTTAAATGAGCCTATGCCATTAGAATCAGAAAACAAGAATGATGTTATGTACTGAGCCTCAAATTTGTGCCAGGCACTACTCTAAGAACTTCATAAGTGGTATCAGGATTAAATGGATTCATATTTGTAAAGGGCAAAGAATACAGTCTAGTATATAATAAACACTATAAACATATTTTTAAATAAAATAATAATAAATCATATTATTTAATTTTCACAAAACTATACATAAGGAAAATTATTGGCATCACTTTGTAGGTAAGAAAATGAAGGCATAAAAGGTTAAATAATTTTCCTATGCTTATACTGCTCGTACGTGCTAGGAAAAGGATTCAAAGGCAGTCAGTACTCTTTAAGTCTGTACTCTTTACCACTACAAATGTAATTGATCCCAACTGTGGTCTTCGGTTCATTCCTGGTAGTTGTACATCTCATCTGATCATTTGATCTTACAGCTTTTTGGTTTGTTTGTTTGTCTTAACATAATTTATTCTCTTGCAGGAGGAATGAGATTAAGGACATTTGCATTTTTTCTCATTAGTGTTAGGCACATAGGATGAAACCAGGAAAAAGTTAATATGCCTAAGTCAGCAAAAAATAAATGAGCCTTTCTTCACAATCAAGCCGCTGCTCCATATAACAGTGGAGAGTCTAATGAATTTGTCCTGCCCATCATAGTCAAGGCCGTGATTTACAGCTTCATGTTGACACAGGTGTCCTTGCCTTTGGAATTTTATCTCATCACATTTCCCAATTTACAAAATTTGGTATCTCTAATAACTTGTCTATTCATCAGAATGAATTAACAACCATCTTTTTTTTTAAAAGAATTTATTTTAGAGAGAAGGAGAGGAGAGTGTGTGAGTAGGGGGAGGGGCATAGGAAGAGGGAGAGAATCTCAAGCAGACTCCCTGCTGAACAAGGATCCTGATGTGGGGCTTGATCTCATGACCCTAAGATCATGACCTGAGCCAAAATCAAGAGTTGGGTGCCTAACTGACTGAGCCACCCAGGTGCCAATCAGCCATCTATTATTTTTTAAAGACTCTCAATAGTCACTGTTTAAATGTTATTAGCCTAACAATCTTTTACTTACTACTCTTAATTGCTGTGGACAGATGAGGATATACCCTTATTAGAACAAAGTCAATTAGGATGTATTTTACAACTGAGAAGAAATTAATGCTAGCATATTGAATTTTATTCCCTATCCTTTGAACATATCATAAAGAATCATCTTTATAGCCATAACCAAAGATACTTTAACATTTCTGCATGGTGGTATCAAGACAAACTAATGAGAAGTAATGTAAAAACTTTAAGTATAAACCCACCATTTCATTCAATAGGAAATGATAATAGCAATAGGCTTATAATAGCAATAGAAATAATTGCTAATATTCATGGAGCTGCTACAGACCTGACAGTCAAGCAGCATGCAAGTTGAGCAAGCGCAGGTCCTGAGTATCAGGCAGACAGTGGTTCAACTCCCTACTGCATCACTACAGACAGTGGTAAAGCATAGACTTATTACTTAACATAGTTTTTCTTTAGTTTATTTTCTATTATAAGTATAATAGCCCCATTGAGGTATAATTGACATAAAATAACCTGCACATACTTAACGTGTATAATTTTACAAGTTTTGGCATCTGTATACATCTATAAATCATCAACACAGTCAAGATAATGAATATATCTATCACTCCTCCAAATTTGCTTTTGCCCTTCTTATCCTATCCTTCTGACCTTTCTTCCTTGCCTCTTCCCTAGCCCCAAACATGGATTTTCTTCCTGTCACCATAGATTAGTTTGTATTTTCTAGAGTTTTATATAAATTAAAATAACTATTATTATATAAATTAAAATATTACAAATTAAATTATATAAAATAATTTTATATGAATTAAAATAATAGTTTTATAAAAATTAAAATAATAAATTAAAATTTATATAAAATTAAAATAATACTATTATATTTTGTTGATATTCTTTCAGTAAACATAATTATTTTTAGATCTATCCATGTTATTTTATGTATCAATAGATCATTCTGTTTTATGGCTGAGTAGTAGTCCATGATGTGGATTTTTCATGATTTGTTTACTCTTTCATTTGTTAGTGGGCATTTGAATTGTTTTCAGTTTTGGCTATCACAAATAAAGCTGGGATGGTTAGTTATGTATACTTCTGTTCCTTATAGGTATGTCGGATTAAGCTTTAAAGAAATTTCTAGTTTTTCATAGTTTTTATGAGATTCCATATCCCCACCAGCGCTCGTAATTGCAATTGTCCTATATCCTTGTTAATGCATATGGTTAGTTTTTAAAATTTTAGGTAATCCAATAGATGTGTAATGTATCTTATTGTATTTTCCCCCATTTTTTATTGTGGTAAAATGTTTAAACATAAAATTTACCATCTTAACCATCTTTATGTGCACCGTTCAGTGATATTATATACATTCACAATGTGTTATCATCGACACCATCCATCTTCCAAACTCTTTTCATCTTGTAAAACTGAATTCTATATGCATTAAATAATAACTCCCTTATCCCTCTTCCCTGCAGCCCCCAATGACTACCATTTTACTTTCTGTCTCTAAGACTTTGACAACTCTAAGTACCTCATATAAGTGGAATCATATAGTATTTGTCCTTTTGTGACTGACTTATTTCACTTAGCATAGTGTCCTCAAGTTTAATTCATGTTGGGGTATATGTCAGTTTCCTTCTCCTTCTTCTTTTTTACCTGTCAACAGAAAATTGAGTTGCTTTAATATTTTAGCTTGGGAATGATGCTGCTATGAACATGGTTGTACAAATATTTCTCTGAGATCCTGCTTTCAATTCTTTTGAGTACCTACCCAATTGCTGGATCATATGGTAATTTTATTTTTAATTTTTTCTGTAATCACTATACTGTTTCCCCAAGTGGCTGTACCACTTTGAATTTCCACCAATAGTGCAAGGGTTCTAATTTCCCTATATCCTCGCCAGCATTTACTATTTTTCGTTTGTTTGTTTTTTGATAGTAGCCATCCTGGTATTAGGTAGTATCTCACTATAGTTTTGATTTGTATTTCCCTAATGACTAGTAATGTCAAGCATCTTTTCATGTGCTTATTGGCCATTTGTGTATCTTATTTGTTCATTTTTGAATTGTGTTGTTTGGGTTTTTTTGCATTTCCATAATGACTAAATGATGATGGATATCTTTTCGTGTATTTATTTGCCCTTTATACATCTTTGAAGAAGTGTTTATTCAAATTTTCAACCATTTTTAATTGGGTCACTTGTTATTTTAATTACTGGGTTTTCGGGGTTCTTTATATATTCTGAATACCAGTCCTCTATCAGACAAATGATTTTCAAATATCTTTTCCCAGACTTGACTGATATTATTATTTTCTTAAGAGAATATTTTGAAGAGCAGACGTTCTAATTAGTCAATTTTATTGTGCGTAACTAACATCTTAATAAACAAAAGAAAAGGGGGTAAGCAAGTCGATTTAAAGGATCTGAAGAAACAGAATATTGTGAAAATAATCATCCTTGACTCTAGTCTTATTCAAAATTCTGCTCCCATGTCCTTATTGAAATACTTGACCTTTCACCTTCCTCCTGATGTCAACCACACAGTGGCATTGTCGAAGCCATATTCTCCTCCTTATTAAGGATGGGATTTCTCTCTCTTTATTGTTCTTAACAGGCCCTGAAAAGATTCTTCCTTAATCTCAGTCCGTGGTTATGTCTCTGCAACCAAATCATCCCGTTCTTGGTTACCTTTCTCTCTCTATATGCAACTAACTCATCTTGCCTCTTGAAAACTTACTGATCCCTGGACCTTTCTGATGCTGACTCCAGACCTAGGTACGTTTTGGATTTCTTCCTTCTCTCCTCCCTCCTTGTCCACCTTCCTTCCTTCCTTTTCCTTCCTCCCTTTCTTCTGTCCTCTTTTCCTTTCTTCAGTAATTATCTGAGTATCTGTTATGGCAAGAAATTGTGATAAGCACTAGGAAAACAAGAACAGAGTATCTGTATTCCTTGCCTTCAATAGAGAGAGGTGAAAGAGAGAGAAAAAAACCACAACTGAGTTATAGGGAATTACAGTCCGCTAAGCTAGTACATAGCAAAAGTGCATTACATAACTCAGGATGGGCAGGAAAATTGTCCTGGAGGAAATAACCCTAATTCATTACCTGCTGCAGGAATGAGGCTTTTTGACACTATTTGCATCACTGTGTGAAGCTAGGCCCCTCCTCTTGTAGGGAAGGATCTCTTTATCACTTTCTAGGCCATAAGCTCTACTGGCCCACAGCTTTCTGAAGCATGAACTGCCTACAAGTTCGCCCATAGGACAAGGAGGACTTTCTGGGCCGGCATTTCTGACTAGCACTTGACTGTATAAGGCACATAGTTCCTGGAATAGGGGCCCTAAATTAATTCCACCATTTTTACTGTCCTGCTTCAATTTTAATTCAGTACAAAAACATAGCTAGAGGTGGTAGAACACATTTAATTAAATATTGTGTGCAGCTGATGAATGTATACAAAAGCATCAGCCACGGGGTATAGATTTTTATAATGAGCCTCTTTCTTTGACTTTCTCTGACTTCCAACCCCTTTTTGAACTTCTGCTCTGAGAGGCCAGATTGCTCTTCTCTTGTACCTTCAATTTTACAATAGGCTTTCTTAGAAGAGCTGAGCTGGTCCCACTTGCTGTTAGCACAGCAAGGTCTATCCTCATGATGCTTCAGATCTCACAGTTATCCCGAACTGGCAAAACAATTCTTGACTATCTTAATGAGACTCAGCACCCCAGCCCTGATGTCAAAGCGAAGCTCTTTCTAAAGTGTTGGAGCAGCGTCGAGTGAAGATCTTACTGTGTGCCATATTGTCAGTAAAAAGACAAATACTTCCCATAACCTAAGCAATGACCTTGAATTTACTAAGGAAATTAACTAAAGCGTGGTGTACTTGGCTATGCTTTCATTGACCACCAGGGACAAAATAAGGGTTGCAAGAAAGATGACTTCAGGATGCCGTTTTTTTCTATAGGGGACAAATATTCTCTCTTTATTCCTACCTCCATGAATGCATTTTCATGTATTTGCTCTGTGATTATAAATATTAAAACTTTACGGATACACTATCGTCCTACACTACAGGTGACTTAATTTTAGGGAAATGGAACATTTCGTCATCATTTTCTTCCACCTGTACCATCGTGCTCCGTATGAGCATTCGTGGCTCATCAAGGTGCTGTAGACGGAGGCTGGGCTGCGCTGTTTGAGTTTATCCGACTCCTGACCTGCTCCGGGAGGGTCGACCTGGCTGTAATCTTATCTGAGATGCTTTTGCATTATAACTCAGACTTTATTGCACTGCTCAAGTGGTACACTTTTAAATCTGTGTTTCAAAGTATAAGGGATGATACATTCAATGTGGAGAAACCTTGACGGGACTGGGGCAGCTGTCCTACAGAACGAAGTTTCTCAGAACTGGTCAGACAGGGACTGGGGGAGAGCCATTTTCACAGAGTCTCTTTTTATCTGGTGAGTTTTGGACAAAGTTTTCTGAAAATCCCCATGCATGCAAGTTCCCAAAGGAAGGACAGTTCCAGATGAAATATTTGCTATCTATGAATTCTCTCTGAATCACAATAGACAGAAATAGACCGGATATCCTCCTTTTGCCCTCTTTGTGAATATCAATTTTTATTCCTATTTTCAAATGACGTACTTAGTTTATAATTCTGGCCAACTTCAGCTGAAAAGAAGTTTGTTAAAAGACATTGAGTGACTCAAAGAACGCACGGGGAAGGGAGATGATGACGTTGGGGATGGAGCAGTAGCTAAGTGTTGGTTTGCAACGCCCCCCCCCCCCCAAGCTTCCTGGTGTAATCCACCATGGACCCCTCTGCTCAGAAGGCACAGACAGACTGAAGAAAGAGGCAAGTTATTCCTGGTGTGTAGGTGGCAATTTTAATAAGTGAACAGAACTAACAAGGCTTCTCTTGGGAGGCAGAAGACAAAAGAATCCCCATGCCTTCTTGTCAAATCTTCAAAGTCTATAAAGAGGGGGTGCCTGGGTGGCACGGTCAATTAAGCATTTGGCTCGATTTCTGCTCAGGTCATGATCTCGGGGTCCTGGCATGGAGTCCCATATCAGTCTTCATGTTCAGCGGGGAGTCTGCTTGAGATTCTCTCTCCCTGGGGCGCCTGGATGGCTCTGTCGGTTAAATGTCTGCCTTCAGCTCAGGTCATGATCCGAGAGTCCTGGGATTGAGCCCCACATCGGGCTCCCTCCTCAGCGGGGAGTCTGCTTCTCCCCCTCCCTCTGCTGCTCTCCCTGCTTGTGGGCTCTCTCTCTCCTTCTCAAATAAATAAAATCTTTAAAAAAATTATAAAAGGACTCTCCCTCTTCTCCTCTCCCCACTCCGCCCCCCAATACATAGATAAATCTTAAAAAAATAAAGTTTATAAAGAGGCCTTAACTAGATTCACCAGGTATACCATGCAGGTGTTCCCAACATCATATCACTATCTCAAGGTCATGTCCTTGGAGCAGCCTCTGGGAGCAGGAAAGGCCAGCAGGACCCCCAGTCCAAGGACAGAGTTGGGGGTGAGGAGGCTCCAAGTGCCTGGGTCCAGCTCATGGGTCAATCAGTGGTCACATCTTTTCTGTGGTGTCCCCAACATTAAGAAACCCAAAGCCATGCCCCTGGAAGAGTGAGTAGAATTCATTGCGGGATCTCACTAGCAGATCACCGCTGATCTCGCTGTGGCACGTGGGAAGGTGGCCATGCTGCTGCTGCCAGGAGTAATCTCTAGGCTCCCTACACCTTTTTGCATTGGCAGTGTCAGGCAGAAGCATCTGATTACTCAGGCGTAGGTCCCATGCCCTTGCCCTAGCAGCCAGGGATATCTGCCCTTCCGGCAACTTCCACAGTGGGAAGAAGCCCTGGCTTCCACCTCTTTGGAGACTTAGCCTGAAGATAAAGATGTTTAGATAGAAGATACCCAACAAAACAAACAAAAGAGAGCGAGAGAAACAAGTGACAACTCTCTACTAACATTTTGTTGTTTGTAATCACATTTTATTTACTCTATTTTTAAGAACAGTTAGAAAATAGAGTTTAATCATGCTCTATTTTTTAAGAACAGTTCAAGAATTGCCAGGACCGCACAGCTTCTAAATGCCAGAACTGAGATTGTACTCCGGTGTGGCTCACTTCCAAAGTCTGAGCTTTTCCCACTAGGCCACTACCTCTTTGTACTTGACTTTTCCTCTTCAGACCGTAGACAGACTGGGATCAGTCATTCAACAAGATTCAATTCTCGAGCGCTGCCCATCGGCCAGAACGAATGCCAGGTGTTGGGGATAAAAGCGGTGAGCTCAGAATAGTCCCAGCACTTTACAGGGCCTGAAATCTGCAGTCAGGTAAAGCAACAGGTGATTTCAATACAGAGTTGCTAACGCGAGAACCTCTCCTGCAAGTAACGCTCCAGGCTTCCTTTCCAGAGGAGGCGTGTGGCTTACCTGCTAGGGAGGCCTGTGAAAAGAAAGTCTTTGGGGCTCTCCAGCTCAGCTTTCTATCAAGGAAGAACATGTGTGCTGTCCAGCCCTGAACTGTGTGGTAAGTGGGCACACAGGGCACACAGTCCCTGGGGTGGGGGAGGGGTGCGTGTGGGGGGGGGGGCGGGGTTTGCTGCCACAGTTACCCAGCACCCTGTGTGTGTGTGGGGGGGGAGTTCAACGCTGGGATGGAGACAGATGTGAATCCAGATTTGTCGCTTAGCTTTAGCCATTATCAAGTTGATATTTTGATTTCTGTCTGGCTGACTTCAGTGACTATCTCTCAGTTGGTTTAAAAATTTGTAGGAGAATAAAGGGAAGTTAGAATATCATTTATCCAGTCTAAACCTTGGTAAAAGTGAGGAGTTAAAAGTTATTTGAGTCTCTCTTTTCCCCTCCCCTTTGTCTTCCTTCTAATCTCTCTTCCAGAACTTTCCTCCATAACATCCTCCCGCTTCCCCCTCTTCCCTGTCCCGCATCTATTCCTCTTTCCTCACTGTGTCTTGCTTTTTTCCCCCTCCCTCTCTCTCCCCAATCGCTCTCCTCCCAGCCCAGTCTGTCCCCCATTTCTCCATTCTCCTCCCTTTCCCTTCTCTTTCCAACCCCCTCCACGCTCACCCCAACTCTCTCCTTGTTTCTAGTATTCCACAAATGTGACCTTAGTGTTTTTATGTGAGATTTCCCTCTGCAGGCTGGGTACCCCAGTCTCATTGGTGGGGAATGATTGCCAGAATAATTAAACAGGAGAAAGATGCATGGAGCGAGTGCACTGGTCTGGGAGAGGACAGTGTGTCTTGGTGGAGACCACGGCCTGGTCTTGTTACTGCTGGTGAAACCAGTGGGTGAAGTGATCACCTGGAGGTAATTTTCCCTTTTGGTTCTGACCTCCCTCAGTCTCCTGCTTTCGGGAGAAGAGCCGCACACTGAGTAGAGGGTAAGGCGAGGTATACAAACAGATAATCAGAGCTGCAAAAAACTGCAGAAGGCCCTTAGTGCCCAAACGTTAATATACTATGAGAAGGACTGTCCTGAGGTGGGAATTTTAAGGCATGGCAGTTAGTCCAGAAGTTTCTCTCTCACCTTATCTCATGCTGGGTCGGAGTCCTGTCCCTTATTCAGTCCAATACTTATATTGTCTGACGGGAGTTTTAGGAGTTTAAAAAAATCCTTTTGTTTATTATTATTATAATATTTTTTTATTTGGGTTTTTACATGTCTAGCCTAGTATCCAAAAAGTTGCTTTTTGTCAAAATTGGTTGTCTGTATTATCTCTTAAGATTTATTAATCTTTTAGTTTGAGATAATATTGGATTAGATCTTTACCCTCTTTTATCATTTCTGAAAGAGATAGAATGTCACTGTAATCTCTTCCAGTAAATTCACTAATTTAGCTCTAGAAATTCATACGATTGTAGCCCCAATCTCTCTCTCTCTCTCTTTTTTTTTAAAGATTTTATTTATTTATTTGACAGAGATAGAGACAGCCAGCGAGAGAGGGAACACAAGCAGGGGGAGTGGGAGAGGAAGAAGCAGGCTCATAGAGGAGGAGCCTGATGTGGGGCTCGATCCCAGAACGCCGAGATCACGCCCTGAGCCGAAGGCAGACACTTAACCGCTGTGCCACCCAGGCGCCCCCCTCTCTTTTTTTTTTCTTTTTTTTTTTTTAAGATGTATTTATTTACTTGAGACAGGGTGAGAGAGCATGCATGCATGAGATGCATGAGAGAGAGAGCGGGAGGGCTGGAGTATGGGCAGCAAGGGTGGAAGCAGAGGAAGAGGAAGAGAGAGTCTCAAGCGGACTCCACGCTGAGCTTGGGGCCAGTGAGGGACTGGATCTCATGACTGTGAGATCATGATCTGAGCATAAACCAAGAGTCGGGTGCTTAACCGATGCCCAGGCGCCCTGTAGCCCCAGTTATTAACAGTACATACTTCGTCCTGGTTGCAGCCTTCCTGTTCTTAGAATTGAAAACTTCAGAGAGGAGCAGAGTATTTATTTATTACAAAGATCTTTGGAATGCCATCCTAAACTCATTTAAAGAAAACGACTATTTCCTAACACACGAGGGAGATAAGAAACAAGGGGCGAAGGGTTAGCGAGGCTTCCTCTCAGGAGGCGCTAGGAAAGAAGCCATTCAGATGGATGTGTATGCCGTCAATTCAACACGAACTGTGCTTTCAAATTATTTAAGAGCTGTCATGTGGAAGAGGTAATTCGGATGGTCTAATTGACCCCAGAAGGCAGGATCAGGGCCAATAAAGGAATATGACAGATCTATTTTAATTTAAGACAAAGCAGAGATTTCTAGAGTCAGTGCTTCCCAAATAGGAGAGAGACTGCAGGAGAAGCTGGGAATATTTATAGAGCACTTGCCAGGTGCCACGTACGTACTTCACTAGGCGCGGTAGCTCTTTGCGTACTTTGGTGAGTTGAATGATGGGACCCCCAAAAAACAAGCCCATGTCTTAATGCTCAGAACCTATGGATAATGGCTTCTTGTTTAAAAATTCTCTTTTAAAGATCTTGAGATGAAGAGATCACCCCGATTTTCAGGGTGGGCCCTAAATCCAATGACAAGTGGGAGACGCAGAGTAGAGAAGGTTATATAAAGATTGAGGCAGAGATCGGAGTGATGGGACCATAAGATGGTCCATCAGACGGGGAAGCCGAGGAAGCCTGACAGGTACCAGAGAGGATGTTGTTTTAGAGTCTCCAGAGGAGCACAGCCCTGCCGCCTCCATGATTTCAGACGTCTGGCCTCTGAAACTGTGAAAGATGACATGTCTGTTATTCTAAGCCATGACGTTTCTGGCAGCCACAGGAAACTCCTAGCAGGTACTGAAACATGCATTAGCCCCATTTTGCAGCAAAGGCACCAGGGACACAGAGGTTAGTAACTTGTTGAAAGTCATGGTCGAGCAGCTCCAGTGGCAGGATCAGGGCTGGGAACCAGGCAGTCTGGCTCAGAACCTACATTCATGGACACAACAGCAGGTTACTCTCCTGGTAATGAGTTCCCTCTCTCTCAGGCTATTCAGATGGAGATTGGAGCATTAAATAAGCAGGAATAACTAGATTAGGATTTCCAAATACCAGTCCATTGTATCAGAGTTAAAAACAAAATTCAGATTCTGAAGTTCCACTGTAACCATCTACAATTCAATAGATTGAGGGTGTTGTCGGGAAACTGCATATTTTTAAAATAGACCTCTTTCCAGTTAATTCTTACTCTATATTTATGTTTGGGAACCAAGGGCCTTTTGCAGTTTTTTGCAAGCCTGAGTATCTGTGCTCCTATTAACCTCTCCTCATCCTCTACTCATGGTGTGTCTCCTCCCCAAAGGCAGGAGACTGAGGAAGGTCAAGGCCAAAAGGGAAAATTAATCACATTTTCTTCCATTTTTCTTGTCTCATCCATGTGGCTTAGGATTGCAGAGTTGTTCTTTGACTTTATGTTGCTTTATGAGCCAATATAAAGATCTAAATTACTAGCTGAATAAGTTCACTGTTTTACTACTTTGATGTTTTACAACAAAATAAAATAAAATTAGACATGTCCCAAAAGTAAGACTAGAGGAGGGGGAATGTGCTTTCCTGGTCCACAGATAAGAAACCTAATAATCACAGATGGAAATTCACTGTAAACAAGAGTCTGGAAATGAGACAAGACACTAGGATTTAACTGCTCTGGTGTCTTGCAAGCTTTCCAGGAGACGTCAGAAAGTGTTTTTGTTTTTGAGAGATGGTTTTTCATGTATGTGTAGACCGCAACAGAATTGGACTCCTAGAATGCAATAGTTGAACTTATTTTTTAAATAGGAGTCCGGGGCTTGAACTCACGACCCTGAGATTAAGACCTGAACTGAGATCAAGAGTCAGACGCTTAACCGATGGAGCCACCCAGGCGCCCCTTGAACATTTTAATCAGCAGAATCAGAATTCCAAAAGTAAAGGAGTAAGACGCAGAAAGATGGTGACTTTTCCCACAGAAACAGAAAGGAGGGACCAAATTGAAAGGGGCAATTTGTCTTTATCTTCTAAGCACACTCCGCTAGATCACAGCTTCCGAAACCTCATCCAGCTTGACCAAGGCGGCACAGCTACCAGGCTTTGGAGCTGGGATTTGAATCTCTTTTAAAGACCATGCTCCTCCTGCTACAACCAGCGGTTCAGTGACCGAGCACACATCAGAATCTCCTGGAAGGCTTGTTAAAACAGATTACTGGGTGCCACCCCCAGAATTTCTGATTCGGTAGGTCTGTAGCAGGACTCAGGAATTTGCGTATCTAACAAGTTCTCTGAATAACTGTTCCACTTGGGGAGGACTTAAGAATTGCAGCAAATTGTTCCTCCTGTTAAAAGGGCTCCCCAAACAAAAGTTTTGAGACCACAAGTTGACATCTGATGATTCTGGACATGTTCCTTTAACATGATTACTTTACCATTGTTTAGTTGTCAATATTATAAATCCAGAGATTTCAGAAAGAAATCTTTTTCTGGAAAGGATCAGAAGAACTTCATGGCAAAAGTCAACTGAAGCTTAGTGTTAGCATCCTGTGTTAGAATGTGAATCTTCCTGCCATTTCAAGTAGTTACTTTATCTGCCTTGCCCCACACTAAATAATAATTATAATTGATTGCATTTATTGGGTTATTAAGCTCAATTATTAAGCAAATATTGTTATTTGCCAGTGTCCAAGTGCTTTACCTGTATTATCTATTGAGCCCTCACAACACTCTAGGAGTGTTTTACTCAGAGTTAGCCTATGGGAACAAATAGAACAAGCTATCCTGGTTCACACAACAGAAGTCAATTTCCACAGCTCATAAGTTATCCTACTTTGCAGATGATAACGGCACTGTTGGCAAGCACTTTGTGTACGTTAACTCATTTAACCTTTATAACAACACTGTGAGGCACTGTAAGTACTTCCATTCTACAGAAATGGAAACTAAGGCAGAAAGAAATTAAGCAACTTGACCAAGGGCATAGAGATGGTATTAGCAGAACAGATACCTGAATCCCGGCCACCTGACTCCAGAGTTCGTACTCTTAGGTTCTGCTGTAGGCATTTATTTTTGTGACTCTGATCTAGGCCAAGGCCTCCTTTATACAGGTAAAGAAACAGAGTATCTGAGATGTAAAATGACTTCCTCAAAATTGCAGAATGAATTAGCAGTAGGAGTCATATGCGTACTCATGAGTACCAACAAGTATGCTAGCCATGACCCTCGGTGGGAGTTTAGGTTCATTGTCGTTTTAATACAAATGGCAAAGAGGTTAAATAAATGTTAATAAGATTCTATTCATTCTTTTATCTAAGGGTGATCTCAAATGGCCACCCCAATTATTCTCAACCTGACTGCACAGTGGAAGGTCTCACTGAGAAATTTTTAAAAACATGATGCCCAGGTCCCGCCCCAGGCCAATTAAAGAAGAGTGAGAGGGATGAGTCCGTGACCTTTTTTTTTTTTTTTTTTAGTTTCCCAGGTGATTCTAATGTGCAGCCAGAACGGAGACATGCTGGATTACACTGTCAGGATATGCAGATAGGGTGCAATGGCGGGTAATGAGACATTGATGCTATCTTCTTCTGGGGGTTGTACAGGTTTCTGTAAAGACATCTGGTTCCATGTTCGAAGCCCACTGCATCCCTATAACTAAATGCATTATTGCTTGTTACTGATGTGTGTCCATGAATAATTGAAGAGTCTTACTTTGCGCCTGCTCCCATTAACTTCTGTGACTAAAGGAACCTGGGCTTCTCCTGTAAGAAGTAAACAGACTTAATCTGTTGAATGCTGCTGGCTTTTCTTGGTTAATTTCCATGTTTATTACTCTTGCCTCTTGTCCCCATCGAATCTGACAGTTCTTTCTGCTGCTTACATGTGACCGACGTGTGAAGCAACACTACAGAAAGTGTCATTTGAAAAGCTCTCCAGTCCCCAGGCTAGCTCTGCTTCTCAGGACAACTATGCGATTGGTCGTTGTCAGTTCAATGGGGGGAAAATTAGGAAATTTTGAAAACACACGTTCGGCTACACTAGTAATTTCAAGTTCTATTCCAAGTCCTATTCAGCCTTCCAGAGGTAAATATAATGAGAATTGTCCAAGCAGTGCTTTGGCAGCAAAACAACATTAATTTGAATAAGCATTTATAGAGCACTTTCTTCCTCTTCTATAATATTCACCACACTTTATTATAGCTGTCCTTTTAAGGACTGACTTTTCTGTGAGATTTTAGGCCCTGTATATACAGGAAACATGTCGGTCGCCTTCATCATTATTTTCTAGCACATTGTAGGTACTAAATAAACATTTTCTGAACTTAAAAATAGTTAAATGAATGAATAATTGAGCTGGGCATTAAAGACCAAGAAAATTAAGACAGGATTTCTGTCATTGCAAAGCTTATAAGATTAGGAAGGAGATAGAAACATTCAAGAATTAGAATTCATTGTGGTAAGGGCTATAATAAAGGGAGGTGTAAAGAAGGAAAGGTCTCCTGTATGCTAGCAATCTATATAGATCACTTCTGCCCCCAAGATAAGAATGGCCATAAAAGTTAAAATTTCTGGAATGTACTTCATTTTATGGATTTGATTCTGGGGCAATGTAAATAATCTACAGAATTCTGAAATAACATTAAATTTAAAAAATGATCCCTAAAATTAAAAGAAAAAAACAAATGAACCTATGGGTCAAGTTCATGGCATAGCAATACAGAGAAATCACTTAAAAATGATTTTAAAACCCAGCTATTTGCAAGCACATATTAGTTGAATATACTAGGGATGGGCTCCTATAGATTTACCTCTTAACTCTCTGTGGTGTATTAATGCAGAATTGGTCCTGGTTTGCTCATGCCTCCCTGTACCTACCCATGTTCTTGGTCAGTCCTATACTGATCTGGACTTGGTATGTGCCTTCCTGTATTGGTCTGCGAGGGCTGCCATACCAGAATACCACAGACTGGGTGGCCTGAAAACCAGAACGTATTGTGTCACAAATCTGGGGTTAGATCTTGATCTGAGATCAAGATCTCAGAAGGGCCATGTTCCTTTTGAGGGTGCCGAGAAAGGATCTGTGCCAGGCCTGTCTTCTAGTTTCTGGTAGTTCCTTGGCTTGTGGCAACATGATTCCAGTCTTTGCAAGGTGTTCTCCCTGTGTGTGTGTGTGTCTATCTTGGAATTTTCCCTTTTTATAAGGACATAGTGAATTAGGTCCTATTTTTAAGGTGCTATTGGATTGGGTGCCCACCCTACTCCAATATGACCTCATCTTAATTTAACTGATTACATTTGCAACAAACTTAATTCCAAATAAGTTCACATTCTGAAGTATTGGAAGTTAGGACTTCTACCTGTGAATTTTGGGGAAGACACCAGGAAACATAAGACACTTGCTTTGTTCAGGGAGATAATAGCAAAGGTGACAAAGCAGAGGTTTGAAAAGTGCTTGTACTTTGGGGCTTGCTCTCTTTTACTACCTTTAGAAACCTGCCACCATCTCCAGGACTAGGCTGCCGAATGATGAGAGAATCGTGGCCATTTGCCTCCATGACAAATTCACAGCTGACCTACATAAGCAGACACACCCAGGTGACTGGGGGCTGACCTCGGTGAGAAAGTCCAGCTAAACCCTATTCAAATTGCATTGTGACTTAAATAATAGTGAGTCTTTTTTTGAGTATAGTTGACACACAATGTTACACTAGCTTCAGGAGTACAACGAGTGATTCCACAAGTTCATACATTATGCAGGGTTCACCACAAGTGCAGCCCCCTCACTATGAACAGCATCACCGACTGTATTCCTCACGCTGTGCCTTGTATCCCGTGACGTATGCATTCTATAACAGCAAGCCTGTACCTCCCACTCCCCTGTACCCATTTTGTGTTGCGTTAAACTACAAAGTTTTGCCATACAACAACGTATAACTGGTTGTGTGTTAAGGATGTGGGGAGAGAGGAATCCGTTTCCAACCTTCGAATGTTGAAGCTTTTCTGTGAAGAACTTGCTATTACCAAAATCGCTGAGTTTGGTCTGGTAAATTTAGACACTACTCAAGACTTGCCTCCTTCCTTTTCACTGTTTGCTGTCTCCAGGGGCTTCCTGGAGTGAACATGGGGATTAAAAAAAAAAAAAAAAAGTTTGTCGATAAATTGCCTTGCTGTATTGTTAGGAAAGAAGGAAAAAATGAAAGGCTCCTTTCTCAACACTCTTCTTTCTTTCTATAGCTTTCATTTAAAGAATTGTCAGTTGTTCATTTATTTATTAATTAGCAAATCCTTAATTGAGCAAGTTTTTTTTCTTTTAGCACCTATAGGCAACAGAGTGCTTGTATAAAGGATTTTGGATATGCTAGCTCTATCTTCAATATAGATATATATTTTACAACACAGACTTATAATCTCAGAGTTGGAAAGGACCCTAGATGCCACTTGTTCTAATTTCTTACCCATGTAGGAATATTATCTATAACATTCCCAGCAGGCAGTCTTTCCTCCTCTGCTTGCATGCTCCTCATGATGAAAGTCTCATTACCTCATGTGGAAGTGGATTTTGTTGGAGAATAGCACCACTTATGAAAAATATTTCCTTGTCTTGACCTCAAATCTGCCTCCTCCTAATATGCTCTGCCTGCCCAATTTTCTTGAAGGCTCTATCCTTTTGCCCATTTTGCTGCTAATCCTAGGAACAGCAGATCTGTCCTCTTCATTTGACAGACCTTCAAATACTGGAAGGCACACCACCACTGCCTTGGTCTTTCCTTGACTGTAAGAATAAAAATTCTAACCTGTATAGACAGGATGATGTTAAAATCTATCTTCTCTAAGAAGAAAAGTTCTAAGTCTAGAGTTTACCACCATTCTTTTTTTTTTTTTTTAAGATTTATTTATTTATTTTACAGAGAGAAAGAGAGAGAATGTGTATGTGCAGGGGTGGCGGAGAGGAGCAGAGGGAGAGTGAGAATCTCAGGTTGACTCCCTGCTGAGCATGGAGTCCAGTGCAGGGCTCGATCTCATGACCCTGAGATCATGACCTGAGCTGAAGCCAAGAGTTGGACGCTCAACCGACTGAGCCACCCAGGCGCCCCGAGTTTACCACTATTCTTAAACAATTTCTAGAGCAAATGGAGAGAGCATTAAAAAGAAGAACTTGGGGAGAAAGCAGAATTCACTGCAGACAGAAATAAAACGAAATAATGCGGAACACGACTGTTACGTATGCCCTTTCTGGGAAAATATTAGTGAGGTCGTCAAAAGAAGTGAACTTTAAATCCCATATAGTATCTGTAACAAGAATGGTGTCTTACAAATTATCAGGATAGCTAGGGATTTAAAAAAACAAAAAAACACTTCACTTCGTTCTCAAGGTGAGTGCATTTGAGAGGTCAGTTATTGGGCATGATAAGATGACCGTATTTCCTGCTCACTTTTACTGGACAGTCAGAACCCTGTTTCTCCGGCTGTCTCTGTCTAGAGAGCAGATCAAAAGGAATCTGTCAATGAAGAGCGTAGTAATCATTGTTTTCCTTGGTCGCTCACGGGACCTAAATTGCATCTAGCCGAGGAGGGCATCTATCCTGGACCTTGCTGGGAGAAAAATAGCGACTTTTTCAGAGAATCAACAAAGATTAGTCCATGTTTTCTCTCTTCTCCATGCCCAACTCACCTTTGAAACCGTTAAATTAGGAAACAGACTCATAAATCAGCATATTAAGGTTGTAAGTTCGCAAATTCTTCAAACAGGCAGAAAGAGGTTCAAACCCTGGCTCTTCCACTTGCTAGTAACGTAAGCTTGAGTGAGTTATTGAATCATTTTTAGTCTCTGTGCTGATAAGAAAAGGCACAGAGTCTTTGGTAAGCCTGAATGAATGTTTCATTCTTTGAACACGCACACACATCTTGAAGCAAGGGGCAAAGGCCCTGTACTTCTTACAATGATTATTTATGGTCAATTACTAAATTATAAAAAAAATTCAATACTGGAAGTCAAGATGCTTCCTTAGGACATCAGAAACGTAGTTTATCCTTAACCAAGGCAGTGATGCTGTGTCACAGGTGTATATTATGCTGGTGAAAAGTGGGCAGGACTGAAGAGAGCTTGTTAAAGATGACAGCTCAAAGCCAAGGCACCTTACTTTTGCCCAAAGAGCTCGTGATAGAGCATCACGTGATTAGGACTTGATTTCAGGTCTTCCATCTAAGAGCTAGAAATTCAGACGAATCTGGATTTCAGCCTCCTTTGTATACTATGGTTCTTTTAGTACGCTGGGAAAATTAAATCTTCTTGTTCTTTCAGTCTGTCTTTTGATTATTCCCAGAGTAAGTAGGCAGGCACATGTGTCTTCAAGGTTTTGAGTATGTAAGCCTTGTCTCCTTGGTGACAGCAATTCTCTTCTGTTTTATATGATTTCTCTTTCCCACTGCATCGAGAATCAGGGTGAGGCCAAAATTCACAAGTGTTTTGTAAGCCAATGCAGGATGGAACCGATTATGCCGAGAGAGATTGAAGCATGCATTAAATTCTTCCCTCTTCAAACTCCTATCATTCAATTCATCACTTAAATGGCACATCTTCATTGAAGATTTCCTCTGCCAGTGTCCTCTGCTTCCCACCAAACACACACCACACCGTGCAACAGCTTCAGGACCAGGTGCTCAATTTTCTGTGTGTCTATAAATGGTTTAGCTTTAGTAAAGTATGGCTTGCCACTCAGTTATTGAAGTGCTGGTCACTTTTCCTAGATTTTGAGAGTTTGGGGGGAAAAATGCACGTGAATCCTAGTACATAGCTTAGTACCTGGGACTTAGAAAACTATTTATTAAATGAATGAGTAATGATAATGCTGAGGATGAGAATCATAGAAGCTAACTTTCTGAGTATTTTCTGTTGATTAGGCATTTTTCTAAGCTTTCTACATGAACGAATGACTTTATGGATACAGCCCCTCTATGACAAAGGTGCTATTATTTTTACCATTTCGTACATGAGAAAATTGAGGCACGGAGTATTAAGTAACTTGCTACACAGCAAGATTTAGAGTCTGGGAATAAACAGGACATTCCGTTATTAGCGATTAGTCGTTAAACACTCTTCTATCTTGTAAAGAAAAATTTAATGAAAGAATAAAATGGGCACCCCCGTACACACATATATACTTGATTATTAACACGCTGACCTGTGTCTGACCCGAAATCTCCACGTCTGTGGGGTGGGTGATTGCTTCCTCAGTCTGACTTTGGAGCTGTAGGCAACATAGTTAACTCTAAATATGAGCCCCCTTCCTAATCCCTGGAACCTGTGAATATGTTGCTTTTCATGACAAAAGGGACTTTAAGCTGGGATAAAGGATCTTGATAGGAGATTATCCTGGATTGCTGAGGTAGACTCAGTGTCATCACAAGGATCCTTATAAGTAAAACTGAGAGGAAGAAGGGTCAGAGAATTGAAGATTATAGGCAGGTGACTTTGAAAATGGACCATGAACCAAAGACTGCAGGTGGCTTCTGGAAGGTGGGAAAAGAAATACATTTTTCCCTAGACCTAAAAGAGAAACAGCCTTTTTGACGCCTGAATTCAGCCCACTGAAACCTAGTTCAGATTTCTAACTTCCAGAACCATAAGAGAATACACTTGTTTCGTTCTAGGTCACTGAAGTTTGTGGCTGGGGGAAATTTGTTACGGCAGCCATGGGAAGCTAATAGGTCAGGCATAGTGGCCTCTGATGGTATATTTAGGGTCAGACTTGAAGGAGTTTGGTTTGATAGATTAGTTGCTTCTTGGCTAAGTAGAGAGTGTGATCCTCCCTGTGGGAATAACAAACAGATACTGATTTTGATGGGAGAAGGGGAAAGTAATTAGTCTTGGCTCTCTTCCTGGCAGGAGTTGGAAGGCAGTCTGCCTTGGGTGTATTTTAGTCACTGAGCCATTGCTTTGGTTTGGAAAGAGGCTCATTTGGAGAGTATGTTGCCACTTCTGAGGCAAACGTTGTTGAAAATTGAGAGTGGATGGGTGGACACAGAAATGACACTGCAGAGATTAGGAAACCGATCCAAGGGAGTTGGGTAGTGACTACTACGCAGGGCCCGAGGGGAAACGGTGGGCTCTGGTGTCATTCATTCAGGGGGCATTGAGCAGGCCTGACTCAGCTCGGAGAACACTCTGACAAGACTCTCAGCCCTAGGAACATCTGAATTGAAGGCAGTAATCCTTCCTGCTGGGGCAACCTCACTGTGCGAAAGGAACAGCAATAAATCATCTTCATGGGTGTGTGTGTGTGTGTGTGTGTGTGTGTGTGTGTGTGTGTTTTCAGAAGCATTCCCAGCCAGGGACAAAGAGAAAGATTATTCAGGAACTGGTGTTGGGACTACTGATTAACAACACTTGGGGAAGAATTAATCCATGATGTTTTCTACAGTTTATCAAGACTATAAACCGTGGATGGATGAAGGGTTAAATACATAAAAAGAATTCATATAATCTTTTCCTCAACTGGGGAGCTTCTGAATATTGACGTCCGTGGGGACATTCTAAGCTTAAAAGCTACAGAATAAGTGCAAAAGACCAGCATTTAACTAACCAAATTTAAATTTAATAACCAAATTTAAAAGGCAGGCAACAAATTAGGGAGCAACAATGCATCACATATGACAGCACATTTCTGTAGAAGAGAGCACTCATGCAAGGGAGAGAATAGAAGGCCCCTAACAGATAAATATGCAAAAGACGTGGACAATTCATAACAGGAAATTCAATTAAAAACAAGTGGAAAAATAACCTCACTAGTAATCAAAGAAATGCAAATGAAAACAAGATACTGTTTTTGCTTATCAAATCAGTAAACATTAAAAAAATAAACCTTGTAATACCCATAAGAGCTTTCATAAGCTGCTAATGGGGTATAAAATTGCACCATTTTTGAAAATATAAAGTCTAAATTTGAAATTTTTTCTAAATAAATAATTGTATTATAGAAAGGTCTGATACACAAAACTCTCCATCAGAGTATTATTTGTAATATGAGATCACTTAAAAACCTCTTGAATGTTCAAAAATACAATGAATGTTTTTTCAGAGAATGGATAATGTCTAACCAATAGAATATTATTCAACAATTTAAATATTCATTCACAAAGTGTGTGTTACCGGTTACAAAATAAAGCATACACAATTATATCTCTATAATTATTTTAAAATGTTTTTGGAAACCTTTGTATAGGAAACAAAACTGGAAAAATACACCAAAATGTTAACGTGGACAGAGTACTACAAATTCTTGCTTTTCTGTGTTTTCTTTTCCCTGGTGGTCCCATTTTATTTAATAAGCACGTACAATTTTTGTAATCAGAAAATAAATATTAAGCAATTGCTGCCTGGTTCTATTTAAAAAGGAGACATCATGTAAGCTTGGCTATAAAATGGAAAAGGAAGATGTGATTCCATTAAGAAAAGACAGGCTGAAAAAACTGCAGAGAACCACAGCTTAGATCTAACAGGAACATGTAAGCAATACAAATAAGTTTCAAGCAAATGTTCAATGGGGAGCAGAGAAGGCTTTTGTTTTAAGAGTACAGTACTGTTTCCTTTGGTAGGGAAAATGACAGTGTTTCTTCGCCGAACCTGCTGCCACCTCTCCTCTCTTTCTGCTTATTCCAATTATGTGCAAAACACCCAGAAGGAGATTACTAGCCTCTTGATTGCTTGTCTTGCAAATTCAAACCTATAAATTGATAGAAAATACCACCTTATCAAGGAGAACCCAAGAATGCTTAATTAAGTCTCCATAAGATTCCTAGCAAATGGGAAAATGTACAGAGCCATAGTGTCTACAAGCTCCTTGATTTCCACTCACCTGTGGCATTTTATGAATTATGAAATGAATTTCATTTTAAGTTACTGCATTTGCTGTAATAATTGGCGAGGAGTTTTGCAGTGAAGACAGTAGACGTGGAGACCTGGGTGATTTCAACAACTACCTGTTGCCTGATCCTGAAAGTAATCCAATTAGAACAAAGCCACTTCCGTTCATGCTTTGTACAGGGCTGCCAGAGGTGGCCCTGGCTCCTTTTTCCAAATAGGAGGCATACACATAGTGGGGAGTTGGTTTTCTTCCTCCTCAGGTAGGGCCAGAATTAGAGGGCTCCACTGGGAAAAGATTGGGAAGATTTTCTAAGCTGGAGTTGCGGTACTGGTAATCAGTCAAGCCAGCTGTGCACATTTATGCCTCTATTCACCACCCCCCCCCCCGCCCCCGCCCCCCCCCCCCCCCCCGCTGCCACGGCTTGCAACAGGTGTTGCCAGTTTCACAAAGCAGGTGCATCTAAGGGCCATAAACCACCCACTCTACCCCCTGCATAATCGCCCATCCCACAGAGCTCATCTTCGGGTTTTGAAATCCCCAGTCCCTTTTAATGCATCCTTTGCTTGTGAAGAATTGCCTGGCAGCACGGGCTATTATAATGGGCACACCATATTCAATGAGATTGTCGCCATCTGTTCCACCGTCCAATTACCAAAGCACATGGAAATCAAAAGGCAGAGACCTCACAAATCCTAGATAATATTTTCTGTTCATTATGTCTTTTTTTTTTTTTTTAAGATTTTATTTATTTATTTGACAGAGACAGCCAACGAGAGAGGGAACACAGCAGGGGGAGTGGGAGAGGAAGAAGCAGGCTCCCAGTGGAGGAGCCCGATGTGGGACTTGATCCCAGAACGCCAGGATCACGCCCTGAGCCGAAGGCAGACGCTTTAACGACTGCGCTACCCAGGCGCCCCTGTTCATTATGTCTTTTGCCTGATGTGGGTTTTAAAAATTTCATTTGAAACATGCTGTAGGATGAAGCACACTTTCTTTCTATTACTGAGACACGATTAGAATGTCGGGATCCAGCACTGGGAGAAAATTACTCCACACGAGATACACATGGACACAGTGCCCAGACCTCCAAGATGTAGTTCAGCTTGTGAAACTCACACGATGTTAGGCATGAAGGGATGAAGTAGTAACTCCCTGAGCTTCTATTGCCAGGGCAACAGGAAATGGAGTTGTACGAGTCGGTATTGTGGCATCAATGTTTCCATGTTTCTGCCCAACAGGCAATGGGTTTTCATCAAGACTTAAAGCAAAAAGTGGCTATTCCTACTGAAGTGATGTGTGTGTATGTATGTGTGTGTGCGCGTGTGTGCATGCAAGGGAGTATTGAAAAAGAATGAGGACATAGGTCAGGGATGGGAAATTGATGCTGATCCTGAAAGACAGTTAAAACTGAAACACTCAAGTTGAACAAACTGTGCTCTCGCAGCACACAGCCAATCTGGGGATTGACAGGAAATGCCCTAATGCAAGGAGCAGACATCGTAAGAGCCACTCGGCCCAGAGTATCCACACCAGCGGGATACGAAATGTTTTTAAAATGGGTCAGATATATATTCTTAGCTCTCTGTGTTACAAACCCACTTTTCTAGGTGAAGGAAAACTGGAGATGAGGGTAGAAGCACGTCGAACATGGTTGAAAGCTGGTTGTCTAGCACTCTGCACGATTAACATGATTCTCAGCGTAGTGTCTTCATCCTCAGTAAATGGTTCTCTGTTCTTTCCAAAGTCCTATGCTAAGGAAGCCCTCTGGTTATTTCTAAACTCTGCATAGTTGACTTAGATTGGGTAAAACCAATCTTGCTTCGATTAGGCCCACGTTCAGTGTTCCCTTGTTTTGTTGAACATCTTTCTTCATGTACATAAATGGATTATGCATTTCCTACCTAGTCATTCTGTCCCCAAAGAATCGGCATCACCTGAATTGTCAGTACTCACTCCCGAGTTAGCCCAGTTTGTGGTATGTCTAGCTGACCAAGAGTAGCATAACAGTAGGACTGTTTTCAGCATGGGTATTCTTGCTAGCTTTAACCTGCTGATGATAGTAAGACAGACCCACTTGTCCTATAAGTTTTTAGAAAATTCCCATGGAGAAATGGAGTGCATGGATATCTTTGATAAGGTTAAAAATTGGGAGCCTAACCATAGGCTCCTACTCATTACCAAATCACTATTATATACCTGAAATTCTTTCCCTCTGCACAGCCAATAGGATGGGTTTTGGTGGCTCATATCAAAAATGCTATTTGCTGTTGTGTGTCAACCATACTTCAGTAACAGAATAAATAAAATAAAAGATGCTAATTGCTGGCTATCTTGTCCTTTCTTTTTGCTAATAGTAAGAGTTTGTTTCACATTTTATCTGGATGAAAAGTCATTCACAGCCATAAGTTTGGGACCTGTATTTATTTATGTATTTATTTTTTAGTTACTCGTGTATTTTTAAAGACAGCTTTATTAAGGTCTAATTGAGATACAATAAACCGTACGTGCTTAAAATGTACAATTTTATAAATTTTCACATGTGTATACTCTTGTGAAACCAGACCATAATCAAGAGAATAAACATAATCCTCATATCCCAGAGTTTTCTTGTTCTCTTTTCTAGCTCCTCCCCCTAGGCCCTCCCCTCTCATCTTACCTAACAACCACTGACTTGCTTTTTGTCAGTATAGATTAGTTTGCATTTTCTGGAGTTTCATGAAGTGGAATCATACAGTCTGCATGTTTTAAAAAATGTGACTTCTTTCATTCAACCTGATTATTTTAGGATCCATTCATGCTGTTGTGTGTCTCAATAGCTCGATCGTTTTTATTGCTGAGTGGTAATGGTGTAGCTATTCCTGCAGCTTGTTTATCTGTTCGCCGGTGCATGGATGGCTATGTGTGTTGTTTCCAGTTTAGGGCTATCATAAATAATGCTGCTTTGAGCATTCATCAACAGGATGCACATTTTAATTTCCTATAATTTTTATATTTCACAGCAGGAACTCAAACTAAATCAGCACTTTCCTGGCATCTGGAATGGACATATATGGCTTTCCTGGAATTTATGAAACCGCATAACAGGTGTCAGGTAAGCAGAAATTTGGCTCGTTTAGTTGCTAGCTCTTGTTCCCTAATGATTTTTTACATGAAAACAAAGACATTGCTGTTTAACCAATAAACAAAAATATATTAGAACAGCCACTAAATATAGTCTCTGATTCAACCCTGTAAAATAACACAGAAAGGACCACAGCTCAAATAGACTCTTTTTCAGTAAGTGATCCCAATCTTCAATTTTAAGATGCATGTTTTGCCATATTTTAACCCTTTGAAGACGTGGTTGCCTCTTCTAATTGATTTATACATTTAATGTATAGTTTCTCTCCCCCCCCCAACGTCTACCAACCGATAAATGGGTAAACATAAATGGTACAGCCATATGACGGAATATTATTCACCAATAAAAAGGGATGGAGTATTGATCTGGGCTAGAACAGAGATGAACCTTGAAAAGATTATACTAAGTGAAAGAAGCCAGTCACAAAAGGCTCGTAAAATGTGATTCCATTTGCACGAAATACCCAGAATATGCAAATCCATAGAGACAGCAGATTAGTGGTTTTCAGGGAGTAAGGGAAGAGCAAGTGCGTGACTGGTTAATGGGTACAAAGGTTCCTCTTGGGGTCAGTGAAAAAGTTCTGGAACTGGATGGTGGCGGTGGTCGCATAAGAACATTGTGCATGTACTTGATGCCACTGAATTCTTACTTCAAGTGCTGAAAATGATTAATTTTATGTCATGTGTATTTATTTTATCACGATTAAAAAAAAGGAAAAATGATCTTAAAAGATATCTTACGTTAGAGGGTGCCGTATAACTGATGAGAAATTGAACCCTAGGACATGGGAAGACTTAGCATCGCGTGAGTGGCACGCGGGTGTCGCGTGTGCGGCAGGCGGGTGTCGCGTGTGCTCACATGCACTGTGTGTGCTGCCTGAGTCTCGAATGCGCTGCAGCTAAGTTCCTGCCTTTTACAAAGAAAAAGTGGGCTCCATTACATTTAATGTTTTGATTGAAAAATACATACATGAATCAAATAATACCAGATTTATCCCTGTGTAGTGCAAGAGGAGGAGAGTTTTGGGGGGCTGGCCATACTAGTTTAAAACCCAGGATAAGCTGTTGCCAGTTCTGTGAAATGGTAGCCTCTCTGATCTAACATTTAACCTTGCAAATGTGACACGAGGCTAATATGGCTTATTTCACCGGAGTGAATGAATTATATGTATAAAGTGCCTAGCCTAATGCCTGGGACATAGAGCGGCTGCTTAACAGATGCTCAAGGTTTTGTCTGCCACCCACTCTCCTGAAATACATAGCCTTTAATTACACACGACAACACAACACGTAAGTATCTCTCTTGCATGGAGGAACTTAACACACCACATATGGTGGGGACATCCCGCTTGATTTCCAGAGTCTCTACTTATCAGATACATTGCGTGCTAGCTATTTTCCCCCAGTCTACAATTGTGTCTTGTAGGGGAGAAACTCTGAAGACCTAATACAAATAAATGAAAGGTACTTTGATTCAAATACCTAGGGTAAGATAGAGACTCCTAAAGAAACTTAATTAACATCTAAATCAAAAGGGAAATTTGACAGGGGACTGGGATCTGGATGTCCTACCTTATAACAAATAAATATTCAGTTTCAGTCAGGAATTAACTACTATGAAGCTTAGTAATAAAGAATACAGGTGCAAAATCATTTGAAGGTCTACTCTTCTCTATCCTGAGTAGAGCCCTCAAACCAATCCAATACCATTTATTCGCTGTAGTTTATATCCCCAGGGGAAAGAGGGGCTTTATATTTTCGTTAGAGAACTTGCAATAGGAAACCATTAGTGCCCAATCTCCCCACACCGTGAGCAAACAGGACGTATATTTCAGATTTTATATGAACAAAATTCATTTATTCTATTCTTCTCTATAGAACTTAGGTTGTGCTTTTTTCCAGAGGAAAATTTAGGACACATCCATTTCTTATTTATCTCCGTTGTACTGTTTAAAATTTCTACCTGCATCTTACCTGCTCTCTTGGATCCTATCAACTTGCTCTACTGGTTTTTTTTTTTTTCTATAAAAATGATCTCTTTTCCAATATAATATGTATTTTGCTTATTATGATTATTGTTTACTGTCTGCCTTCCCTAGACCTCAGCTAGAGTATTATCTCTAAAAGGGTAGGGATCTATGTGTCTTTTTGTTCACTGGTATACTTCAAGTGCCTAGTACATTGTCAGTGCTCACTGATATTTGTTAAATTAACAGTCAGTGGATAACATAAAAGGAAATAATAAAAACTTAGTTTAATTTTGAGGAATGTTCTTGGATCATTATAGATTTAGTTCTTTTGGAAGTAGATCAGGATTCATCACCACTTTCTGTGTGATATCACTGGCTAAGTTCAGTGTAATAAAATGAATAACTAATATTCATATAATGCCTGTTATGGACCAGACATTGTTCTAAGAAATTAATAACCCACGAGATAGTAGCATTATTATCCACGTTTTCCAGAGGAGGAAACTGAGACACAATGAGGTTAATTCACATCTTCAAAGTCAAAGCACTAGCAAGTATTGGAGGAAGGATTTAAACCTAAGCAATTTGACTCCAGTGACCATGCTCTTGACCTCTGATTTCACAGTATTGCTGTGATCATTGAGCACAATAGATAAAGAATCTAGCACATATTTTATTTTATACATGATGGGAATTCAATATTGTTCTCTTTCATATTCTTCTCTGGTTTGCTGAGTCTACCCTAGTCCTACAATTCCTTATTAGTTAATTCTTTCTATTTCTTCATATCTATCTATCTACCTACCTACCTACCTACCTACCTATGTATTTATCATCATCTATCTGTCTTTAACATTAAGGCACAGGCACTGTGGCTGTCATGTGCACACACACACACACACACACACACACACATGCACACACACACAAACACACACTTCCAATGCAGGAAACATTTTATATTGATAGACCAATATTTCTAGTAGCACAGATGACTATTAAATTTCTTCTTTGGGTCAGCTTCAAAGCCAGTTCTGGTGCCCATCAGGGGATGAAATGGAAGGCAGGAACTCATTTGAGTAAATCTAGAAGACTCTAACCAGAGCTCATAATCTGATGATTCAATCATCTTGTCCCTAGAAATAGTAGGATTTGAGCTGTGTTCCTTGGGCTGGAAACCAGAATAAAGTATATGGAAATTCCAGTGGAAAGATTTCTGGGTTAGGGAATTTCTCTGAAGTGGACTAGTAAAAGAATTAAGAGGTTCATGGAGCTACTCGTTAGAGACAGATGGTAGAGAATTAAATGGTACCAACCATGTGCAAAGAATCTGGAACATTAGTGATTTTGGCAGTCTTGACACTGAAGAGAGAGTGATGTGTATCACGGGACTAGCCACTCTTCTAGCTCCCTCTCCTACATGCCCACTCCCTGTGCCCGTGGCAAGCCTCACAGAGCTCTTCCCCAGCGTGGCCACAGGACACTACTCCACAGAATGTTCCTCATGGCCGCTGGTCATTCTGTGGAAGTTCATGTGTAAGTTGTATGTATTCCTCAGCTAGAATCAACTTACTGAGAGTGCCTTCTGTAAGCTGAGAACCATGTGTGTGGGGAGAACCACGTACATTAGCAATATGATGATGTATTAGAGAATCTTTGTATCTTCAAAAAATTCTATATTCTATTCCTCATAAGTCCCTTGAATGTGAGGACTAGATTCTGTGGTGTTTGAGGCTGTGGTCTCCTGGATACTTATCTGTGTAGGCAGCTAAGACCCACCTGAAGGGATGTTCTTTATCTGCACTGGGATCTGAGGCCGACATCACAAAGGGCCCCTCTTCTATGAGCTCTTTACTTCACTGAGTCTCAAATCTAATGTCTTGGCATAAAACCTACAGTGTTATCTATAACTATGACCTATTCAGTGATGGTTGAACTGATCCATGGGCTTTGGAAATAGATAGTCTGAACATGAATCCTGTCTCCTCAACTTACTAACAGTGGGAACTTGGAAAAGTAATTTGTTTTCTCTTGTGCCTCTATTTCCTCACCTGTAAAATGAGAGCACTAGATTTATCTCACCATATTTGGGGAAGGTATTAAATAAGTTAAAATGTGTAATGGACTTAGAGCAGTGCCTGAAACATAGTAACTGTCCATCTAAACTTAGATCACTTAGCTATGTAACATAGTTTGTACTAGTGGTAATAGGGCATTGACTCCTCAGTAAAACTGCCTGGAGTCATCCAAGCTTTCGTTCCCGTTACTGCTGTAAACTTGGACGTGTCACCTAATCACTCAAAGCCTCAGTTTGCTTAGCTGTTAAACGGAAACAGTAGTGCATGCATTTAAGTTATTGCAGAGGATTTGATTACATATTTGATGTAAAATGACCACTGGAACTTCAAGCACGAGATACTTTTTGATAAATTATATTTTTGATGATTGTTGTGAAGATAGAGTTTGTGATGATAATGATATAAAGACACCGAATAAATCGAATCTGAATTGGTCAAGGATTTGGGAAATTAATGAAACATGGCTCATGTACTTTGAGAGAATCTTGGAAGGGTGTGCCGAGAGATTCTCATTTTATACTGCACGCTATGTGGCTCCAAAAATCTCCTGAGATTTTTCTGTATTTTTTGAAGTTGCCTAAGGATGCTGAGAGAGCCACAGGATCCAGTAAAGGAGAGTGGGTCACTCCTTAAGTTAAATCCTCTGTATCCAGAATTAGAGGTAATGAGAGGTAAGACCTCAGCTACCAAAGAATTTATAGCAAGGAAAGAAAGGAGCTCTGCTTAATACCACAGATAATGCCTGAGATAGCCCTAAAGAGATCTTGTGTTGTTTGTCAAGTCTCTGACCTAAGAACTTTTCACTCTTTTCCTCAACTATCTAAATTTAACCTTTCCAGATTTTAACAGCACAATAATTATATATTGAAAACTACATTTGATTGTGTTCTCCATCTTGCTGGACCTGTAGTCTTTTCAGATATTACATCTCTACCTATAGCCTCATTTGAAAATTATTTATTCCCTTGTATTTTGGGGAATGTAAAATTTTTTAAAATGAAAAATATTTTCAACCTTGACAAAAAGCTTATCCAACAGATACTACCCTTACTACAAATAAGCTAGTTCCCTTATCTTTTCAGATAAAGTATCTCGCTGGGTTAAGGTTCTTATTTTCTCATTATTGAAAGTGACTTATGAGACCCTCATGAAGATAGCACAAATGTGTAATAAAGAGATAATAATTTTCTGTTTTAGTTTTATAACACAATTTTCTCCTTTTCAACACACACACACGCGCACACACACACACACACACACACACACTTATTAGGACATTTAGAGAGTATCTGTGAAGTAATAGCCATACCATACCATGATTGTTGGAATAATAAATATAAAGAAAGAAATCACTCTCTCAAAGAATAGTCATCTTGGGAAAAATTAAAAAAGAAATCCTTTTAAATTATAGTAATAGTATGGATTGTACCCTTTGTTGAAAGATTCAACAGAGCTGAGATTTATCCTATTACATGACCTTGGATGACAATTTGACCTCTCTGCGACTCTGGGTGTACAAAGGTGATAAAAAAAACTTGGCTCCTTTATTTAAAGGTATGTTACAGGGGCGCCTGGGTGGCACAGCGGTTAAGCGTCTGCCTTCGGCTCAGGGCGTGATCCCGGCGTTATGGGATCGAGCCCCACATCAGGCTCCTCCGCTATGAGCCTGCTTCTTCCTCTCCCACTCCCCCTGCTTGTGTTCCCTCTCTCACTGGCTGTCTCTATCTCTGTTAAATAAATAAAATCTTTAAAAAAAAATAAAGGTATGTTACAGATTTAAAGAGTTTATTTATTTAATATATTTGAACTAATCACAACACGAGATGAGTAGAAAACTGTTGCTAGTATAATCTCATTATATTTACCTAATAATTTGCTGAGGAAAAACTTAATGATACTAGTTTAAAATGTTAGCAAGGGATATATAGGTTTCTATGTAGATAAAAATATCTGAAATTTAATAATATTTACTCCACGTACAAGGTTGTTGAGTGGTTTTGAGAAAAAACCTCACTTTGAGACAAAAAACTGACAGTATGTAGCCCTCGCTGCAAACCCTATTAGATTCCGCTCACCCTTCTGCAGCCCTGACCTCTTAGCTGAAGCCGGGTTTGTCTTAACTATAAACGCAGCTGCGGTTAAGTTAGCCTCAGCTGGGTAGAGCACCACCTGCTCTGTGGACTCACTTTCACGTTTGGGTTAGATCAATCTTGACAAGGTGTGCCACGGTACTGCTTGTACTTCTAGATTATGCTTTTCTAAAACTCATGAAGAGTGCCCTAATTCAGATGATTATGTTTTATTTGTCCTCATACCCTTCTCTGAGGTTTTCTTCCAGTGTCTTATTTGAATTTCATATTTATTTAACGTTCTGTGACTCTTGAAAAATCACCTGAGATTCTTCTCCTTTTTTTTTTTTTTTTTTTTTTTTTGAAGTTACCCCAGGATGCTGATAAGGGCCAAGGTAGCTGAGAAAAGGAAGATGAGTCCTTTAGGCTAAGTGCTTTGTACTCATACCTGTGAGAAAATAAAAGGTAGATCTTGGTTCCCAAAAAGTCTAAGAGCCCTGACTTGCTCTTCCTACCACCACACCAAGACTGCAGTGAAGCCCCTAAATCATAATTCTGTAGATGAGGTCTTAGGGCACATTAGCACAAGCCACCCCTATGAGCTTTCAAGTCACTCCTATACCAGATTAGTTAGTACTGTTCTCGCTCCATTTTTAAAACCCCAATGTCCTCCCAGATTCCTTATTTTTGACTGTCATGCAAGTTAAGATTGCTATACCTTGGACCCAATAATTCGCCAATGAGCCCTCCTAGTTAGTGTCAGTATTTTACTGAGTATTGCCAGTTCCTGGCCTGTCCTGGTGAGCAGCAAGCCAGATCCGGTGCAATCTTGAATTAGGGCAAGGATGACTTTTTTTTTTTAAGTGACAGAATTAATTTATTAAAATTAATCTGCAGCCAACTGTAATCTAAGAATAAAGTAAAATGATTTTAGTTGTATGTCTATATATGTCAATATCCAATAGCAAATATTTGATTTTATTTAAAAAGCATGTCTGACTTATTTTGAGCAAATATCGAACTGTGAACTAATGAAGAGGCAAAGATAAGTAAGAGATGGTCTTCATATTCCAGGTGCTTTCAATCAAGTGACTGGGCTCGTTATAAGCAGGAGTCATTCAAATGCAAGTCCTACGAAGGATATATGGATGGAGCACTTACTGAGCACTTACTTTGTGCTAAGCTGTATACTGAGCATTTAAAGATATTATTCAATTTAAGTCTTAGAGCAATCTTAAGATGTAGATAAAATTATGTCACTTTCACAAATGGGAAAACTTCATGGTGAAAGTTCAGTAACTTGCCTGAGGCCACAAAGCTCTGGAAACTTAAGAAATACAGATGCAAGTTCCCCTGGCTGTGAGACTCATTTCCTGAAAGGCCTTTTTTCTCCATCCCATTAACTTCTTAGTGTCTGATCTTGTTTGTTTGATGCCTAACAAGATTTGGAACATTTATTTATGAGGCCCTCATCTGCTGAGCTCTTCATACCAAAGTAGGGGGGATCTGTTTCAGAGGTTGGAGCAGTAAATAGGTTGAGAGGGAGGACCTTCACGGAACCTCTCCATTACCCTGGAGGGTGAATACGGAGAATGAAGGTCACCTTTGAAATCATTTATCACTTTGATGTTTTAAATTCCCTTTCCCACCTATTACATAGGCAAACCCTAGTCTTTGAGGTATCCCTGTCTTAAAGTATTTCTCTGTGACTGTGAAGTGGATAAAGATGACATCCAGATGCTCATTAGCAAGGACCAAAGAGAGATGCGTATGATGAAGTGTCAGGGTAGAACTTAGGGATGACTTTAGATCAGCAGTTTTTTCTTCTTCCTATCTACCATCACCTTTCCATCCACCTTACTGCCTCATTAACCCCCCCAGCATATTTCTGGGGTCCTCTTCCAACAAACCACTTCTTAGGCCAAGCATTACTCAACATGCTTGCGTATACTTTATCCTTGTAAAGTCCTATTGAAGTAGATAACATGTCATCCCCTTTTCCTCATGAGGAAATCAGAGTGCATGTTTGTTAAGAAACAATCCTCAAAGTTTGAATCAGAATGTGGGCTGATCGGAGATATGGATCAAGCAAACTGACTGCAGAAAAAAAAGACAACCATAACTCCATGGAGAGGCAAGAATGGGCTCCCCTGCAAATGCAGTTACCCTGTGCTTGTCCTCATGTGGAAGATTCTCAGCATCTTCCATTTATGTAACTAAGACCTCTCACTTGAATGCAAAGAAGCAGGCATCTTATTTTTTTAACCCATTTTTTGGGGTATTTTTTGTTTGGTTGGTTTTTTTTAATCTTATTTTATTTAAATTCAATTAATTGACATATAATCTATAATTACTTTCAGATGTAGAGTTCAGTTATGCATCAGCTGCATAGAACACCCAGTGCTATTATACCACGTGCCCTCCTTAATGCTATTTTGTTAAAGTCCACTCTTTTGTTTAACTTACTGAGAACGGAGAGTATTCAAACACAATTAGAATAAACTTGGCTGGATCTTGAGCTTGAACAGCACAGGATTTCTATTACTGCCTCTGTGCTTTTATGGTATTAGAACTATGAATCTGATATTTTCCCCTAAAATGCAATAGGTTTTTTTTTTTTTTTAATCATAATGACTATCTTCTTCACTCTAAGAAAAAGAAAAAGAAGAATCTTATCTCAAGGATTGGGGCTGTAGATATTCTTGCTTAAGGACAGTTATAACCCATTTTGATTAGTAGTGTAGATAAGAGAAAGGCAAATAATGCATATTCCCCTCCACTGGCATTTTTGATGTTTGGTTGTTGGACTGGGGAGCATACGCAGGAAGGCATAATCATCCTTGTGATTCTTGTGGTAATTCTGGAATGGTTGGAGTCACAAAACTCCAGAAAGAAACAGATGCTCTGAGGGACAAATTTCAAAAGTCTTTCTCCCTGCTGTGTACTACTACCTGAAGGATGTGGTTGGTCAATTCTCTGCCCTTACCTTCTTTGATCTATCTTTTTTTTTTTTAACATTTTTTTTTTAAAGATTTTATTTATTTATTTATTTGACAGAGATAGAGACAGCCAGCGAGAGAGGGAACACAAGCAGGGGGAGTGGGAGAGGGAGAAGCAGGCTCACAGCGGAGGAGCCTGATGTGGGGCTCGATCCCATAATGCCAGGATCACGCCCTGAGCCGAAGGCAGACGCCTAACCGCTGTGCCACCCAGGCGCCCCATGATCTATCCTTTTTAACTTAGTTGCTCACTCCTTCCTTCTTGATGTAAGTTCTTCAATTGAATTCAAGGTAAAACAGTCTCTAATTATTTTCCTATAGAACTGGCAACCAGTCCTTACTCTTCTTTGCTTATTCTTCCTCATCCCCCTAATTATTAAGACACTGAACGACTTAGTGCTCAGACTTAGGACCTCTACTTTGTTTACATTTATCTCCTCGGTGATCTCAATTAGTGGCAACGCTGATGGTCTCCAGGGTCTGATCTCCAGGACAGGCTTGTCTCCTCTGAATTCCAGATTTGTAAATCCAATTGCCAGTTCAAATCACCACTTTGATATCTAATAGCTAAAACAGACTTAAGAAGTCCAAATCAAACTCCAGCTCTTCCCTGAAACCTGCTCTTACATCATCTTCTCCCTTCCTGGACGGAAACTCTATTTGTTTAATTGCTCATTGTCAAAGGTCTTATAGTCATTTTTCTTTATCCTCCCTTTCATATCTGATATATGGCCAAGTCCTTTTGGTTCTGTCTACAGAATATATCCAACACCTGACAGCTCTTTTTCCTTCCATTGTTCCATTGTTCTGATTCAAGGAACCATTTTCTCTTACCTGGATTATATCAATCATCTTCTAACTAATGGTCTTTCTTCCATTCTTTTCTTATTTCCATCTCTTCTCTCTCCAGCAGCCAGAGTAATTGGTGTTACCATATTAAATTCTGTTCTTGACGTTACCCCTCTACTCACAGATCTCCCATGGTTTTGCATATAAGTCATAAGATCTGAAGCTCTAAGAATGATCTCTAAGATCCTGCACAATCTGGCCCCACCCCCATTATCTTTCTAACTTCATTTTATATCTTCTGTCTCATTCATTCTGCTCCAGATACACCAGTCTCTTTGAAGTTCCCATAACATCTTCCCAACCCAGAGCCTTTTCATGTGCTGTTATCCTCCTTAAATGTTCTCCCCCCCCCCCCCCCCGAGATATCCACCTCCTGGTCTTTGCTTAGATAGCATCTTTTCAGTGATGTTTTCTCTTATGGAAAATTTCTTCTCTGGCACTCCTCTATGTTTTTTCAGAGCACTAATCATAATCTGACAGATTTGTAATCTGAGATCTACCTTTTTAATTTATTTATTGTCTCCTTACTCTCATGAAGAGATAAGTTACCTGAAGGAAAAGTTTTTTGTCTCTTATGTATTGAGGAACTCTTATGACCTAGAACATTGTGGATATAATAGATTCTCAGTATATATTTGCTGAATAAATAAATGAATCAAAGAATAAATGAATGATGTGATGGCAGCACAGCTATTGGAAAAGATTGTGGCATTGGGATCTCCTCTGAAACAAACTTGAGGATATCCTGCCATGTATCAGGTTAATTAAAGAATTGGTGAACTATAACGATCTTATTTTCTTTATATTGTCAGGGTCATAAGAAGGCCCAATGATGGGAGAAGAATTTTGACATGGGTAGTCCCTTCTTCTATATGTTACAGCCCTAACCCGTACTAGGTCAAATATAGGAATAGTTGCAGCTATCCCCTTGAACAACAAAATTGTACATGACATTCGGTTCTTCCCAACATAGCCATTCTGTACATTACAAAATATAAATCTGATTGTATCCCCAGCAAGTTAAGCCTTTGGTAGTTTCTTGTTGCTTTTGTGATAAAGACTAAGTAACAAGAGACACAGGATTTTATACTCTGACTTCCTCCAGACCCTTATTTTCTCAGTTTCTTTTCACATGACTCTGACTTTTGCCTTCTTGCTCTAGTCATGATTTCCTATTGCTAGGATACAAAATGTTCTCTCCTGCGTGTGCTTCTCTCAGATTGGAGTGCCTAACTCAGCACCTCACTTCACCCAAACAATTCCTATTTATTCCCCAGAATTTTGTTTCTCAGTCGTCGCTTCCTCACGTAAAAATTCCCTCATTTGTTGTCCAAATCCCCCTATTTTTACAAACATACCTTCTCTTGGATCCAAGTGGCAATTTGGGGGTAATAATTTGTCTATTAAATTTCTCCGTTGCTAGACTTTCAGCTTCATGGAAACCGAGACTCTGTTCTATGTCCCCACCATAAGCAGCGCAGTGCCTGGTATGCAGTGGTTAGGAATGTGTTGAAGGAGTGAAGGAAATAACATTCACATGCCTTCACATCCTGTGATTACATGCAGAACTCAGGTCCTCCAGAGACAAAGGTTGATTAGCCAAGCTGATGGTGTATTTTAATAATTGTTGGTGTTGGTGTGTCATATGCTTTCTAAACTCAACATTTTCCTTATAATTACTTCTATTTTAGTTTTTTGTTTTTTGTTTTTTTTTGTATGGGGAAAGCTGTATGATCTTGAACAATAGCTTATCTTCTATGAGTCTAATTCTTAATATATACTAAAAATTCATCTTAGGAGTTTGTAATGAATTTAATGAATATAAATGAGATAATGAGTATGGTTTAAAATAATAACAATAATAAGCCAATAAGATTAGCTCCCATATTTGGGAGCTTTCTATGTACTCAACACTGTATCTTATTTCATCCTTCTAAAAAATCTATTGACTAATTTAATAATAACTATAATTTATCGAGTACTTCCTATGTGCCAGGGCTTGCCTAAATTATTTCCTCTGGCTCTTTCATCTTTGAGAAGCAGTATTAATATTCTGATTTTGCTCGTGAGGGACCTGAGGCTTGGATATGTTTGAAAAGTTTTTAAGGTCACGTTAGCTTATCAGTTTCAAGAAGGTTGCTGAAAGTAACCTGTGCATTTCTAAGTTTCTTTGTAGACAAGAAAAGAAAGAAACTAAACAATAAGCAATGTTCAAGATTATGCAACTTGAATGCTGGTAATATGAAATTCAAAGTGACCCTGGAGATCATATAATCTAATGTCAACCCTAATTTTACAAACCTTGGAAATGAGATTAATTGGTTTGATCCACTATAGCATAGGTACTTTGAAGGTAGAAGAGATTTCCTTTTTATTCTTAGTACCACCCATATTGCTGTACATGATGTAGGTACTTAATAATATTTATGTCATTAAATTTTTCAAGTCATCAATCAAGACAGAGCCAAGATTAAACCAAATCTCCTGACCTCTAATATAGGGTTCATTTTCTTGAATATAATACTAAAAGATTAAGCTCTGTTCAGTGCTTTCTTTTCTTTTCTTTCTTTCCTTTTTTTCCTTGAGAGAGAGTATGAGGATTGGGGGGAAGGGGTAGAGGGAGGGAGAGAGAGAGAGAGAGAGAATCCTAAGCAGTCTCCATATCACTGGAAGCCCAACATGGGGCTCAATCCTATGACCCTGAGATCATGACCTGAGCTGAAATCAAGAGTCAGACATTTAACTGACTGAGCCTCCCAGTCGCCCCTCCATGCTTTCTTATTAAATACCATCATTATTATTAATAACAGTGGGATTAGAACATTGCACAGGTGATATTACCACTACTACTGTATCTGTAAGAGAATCTGTGGCTCTCCCTGGGGACTTTATTGCCAGTTGCCTCTTTGTATCATTGGCTTCCTGACAGATACATCCTGACACCAGGGGTCCAGGTTTCCTCTTTAGGTCTTAAACGCAGCACAGAGGAGAGACATCGTTATAAATCAGTTCAGGGGATGGCTCAGTTTTCTTGGTGGCAGCAGGTTGCCGGCATTCATGGAACCCCAGAAGAGAAATGCTATAGCAGTTAGCAAAATAAATGAATATGGGTAGGTGTTTGGTGATGGTGGTGGTAAATCCTACCATGTGATTAGTTGCATGGAGACTGAAATGTTTGCACAGAGGGAAACATGCAAACAAGATGGTTGTGAAAACATTAAAGGGATTGAGTTTGTTCAAACATGTAAAGCAAGGAGCCTAATTAACAATCTTCAGGAGATGACTTTGCTTTATGACCTCAGACAGCGATGTCCAATGGCTCTCAATTCTGTCAACGAGAGAAGAATATGAAATACAAAGCACAGCAGAAGAGACTAAGATATGATAGATGGCGTTCCTATTGTTGAAAACGTTTCCTCCCTGAACTTGAACAAGAGCAGCTGTTAAATATCTTTCTCTGGACAACTCTAAAGAAAGATACCCTCGCATGTGTGGGATGATCAAAGCACTGTCCTGTTCAAAAAAAGGCCTCAACTTACCCCACCTCAATAACCTGATAGCATCCCTTTTAGATCTAAGATCATACCATTCTAGGCCTCTTATTTATTTACATCCTTGATGACATTTGGAGTATATCAGTTCCATCAAAGCCATCATTTATCTATTGAAAGACCACTTTATTCCAGAAATTTGAGAAAGAGCATCAGAACTATTGAGTTTGGTCTCATATAAATCCAGACCTGGTTTCATGTTAAAATAAGAATTGGATGACTTGAGTATCACCTGACAGACAGTGGCATTGGATATCTGGAGTCAGGGCCTGTTTTATGTATCTATGACTACGTGGTCCTTGTAATTCTCAGGTTACTGAGAAATTTCACCAGCTTAAGATATTCCTGCCATCAGTCACCCATTCATTTCAATTAAGAAATCACTAGTCTTATGCATGTGTTAAGACTATAAGTGCTTCTAGGATAGTTAATCTATTCGAGAATTTTCAAACAATAGCTATCAGTCCGTGCAGTGAAAGAGTGGATACTGTACAGCTTAATTTTGATGGGAGACACAGCAGGCAGCCAGATGAATAGTATGCAGTGCTGACAGGAGCAGACGGAAAGAAGATGAGCCCCCAAAAGCCAAAAGTAGAATGAAAGCATCAGGATGGGCTGCTAGGGCTATCTCATGCCAACTCATAAGAGCAGACTTAAATTTTCAGGAGTTTTGAAAGCCAATTTTAAAGCATAGCCATTATTACAAATTAACAAATATATATAATATAAACAAATCCACATTAAAAACAAAGTCCATAAATACTCAAAATGTATTACCTCTTAATTATTTTACTATTATCTATGCTCTTTTGGTTACTTACAAGGAAATACTGTGGAATGATGAGCTAAAGAACATTTCTGCCCAACTCTATGTCTAGTGACGTCATATTGATAGCTTGAAATTAGCCACAGCAGGAGTACTTACACCATGGAAATTGGTACGTGTGGCAAATCAGGGGACTCTCTTCTTTTTTTCCGCAGAGGGCACTGTTAAGGACTTACCAGCCCACCACGACTGTTGTAGAATTTCATGAAAGTTATTAGCTTCCCACAGGAGTGAGGAAGTGTGGCTGGTAACTGTGGAAAAAGACAAAGCTCCCAGGCCGAAGCAGTTAATGACAAAACATTCTAAATCCTCTAACACCTGTTATCTGTGGATGATCAGTAACAAAGAGTTCATAATTTTTGCTGTCCTCCGAGTCCTTGCTACATTGTTAACAACGTGTCTTCCACAAAAGTATTGTCTCACCAGCTAAACGGGAACATCTGGAAACATCCGAAGCATTTTTCGTGCTACGTGTTTTCCTCCTATTTTTAGTAATTCTTTCAAATGGGTTTGCTAGGGCTCTTGCAGATGTACCTATCTGAGAATAGGTTTTCCTTAGGTAGAATGTTTCATCAAGTGTTCAGCACAAAAACGTGGGGAGTCAGAACATTTCAGTGGTACTCACAGCTGGGTGTGAATTTTGGCTTGTCGTTAACCAGATGCGTGACCTCAGACGAGTCACTCAACTCCCTAATACTCAGCCTCCTCCCTCTTAAACCAGAGCTGGTACATCTTATGTGGCAGTGTGAGCATGAAGATTTCATGAGATGATGTATGAAAAAGTAAAAGCATAAAAGTGCCTGGCCTAGAAAGGTGTTTATGAAATGTCAGTCCTTTTTACTATCCTTTTCTTATCTTTTCCACTAAGCTAGAGAAGCTTTCCTGGGTGAGGGCTATTCCAAGTGCAGGAAAACCATGAATTGCCCAAACCAGCCTACTGGAAAGGAGTATGTGGATTTCAAAGTCCTGTTTGCACACTCACAAGCTAAAAGTTATCTTTGATTTCACAAAGCCCCAGAGACAGCCTGAAGAAGCATTTTGAGAAGAGCAGATTTCTAGGGGTACTCTTCCTTCCCATAGTTGAAAGAGACTTTTGAATGTGATCTTGTCTTTTGGCAATAGCTTGGGGCCTTGGACAGGGAGAAAGGAAGGAAAATTGAGTTCAAGTTTCTATGATCGATTCATCCAGAATTAGCAGCTTTTAAATATTTTGAACATTTATCTTAAAAAGGTTATACCAGGTCAGACAAGGGCCGTGATTTCTTTAATTCCTATCATGATCTAACCAAAAGGTTTAAATTAGCCGGGTTGGGTCTCTCCTGAGAGACACTGGTAAAATGGAAGGCTCCTTTTCATTAAGCCCGGAGTCTGGATGCACCCCTACACTGAGCTATATGTTGCCTTCTTAACATGATAAATGAGAGGAAAGGAGACCACATTGAAATATCTGTTGCCCACGAGGTTCCCATAAGCCTTTGGGGTTTACAAGCTCAAGTGTTCTCCTAAATTATTAAAATCAGCTTTTGTTTTGAACAGTGGGTGGCCTGAACTGCCCTGTAATTAATGGTGTCTATAGAAGGAAAATGATAAAAAGAAAGGAAGTGTGAGGTGGGGGGTGGAGGGAGGGCAAAATTGAAAAGTAAAAAAGAAAAAAAAGAAAACATTCAGGGAAGAAGGAAAGAAGAAGGTAAATAAAATAGTCAGTCCTCTACACTTTTTTATTGATAAGCTGACTCTGCATTTTCGGAAGTGTACTTATATTTGTATTATAACTCCAGAGTTGTAATTTCCTTTCTAAGAATTCAGAACATTACTGCTGGAACGCAAATTTATATAGTTTTTACTACAAAAAATGCTCCAAGGTGGGCAGCCAGAGTGTACTAGTGACGACCAGCCTTCATCTCTGTGTATTTCTCTCTCTCGGCTCTACCACTTATGTTCCAATACATTTGCTGAACACTCTCTCTGGATAGCTCAAAGTACCTTAAACTGACACACCGAACAATGAATTTGCCATTTATTTTCAAACTTACTGGCCTTTGCTCAAACCAGCTTATTTTTCTAGACTCTGTGTGTGTGTGTGTGTGTGTGTGTGTGTGAGAGAGAGAGAGAGAGAGAGAGACAGAGACAGAGACAGAGACAGACAAAGAGAAAGGTTGGGGTGACCAACAGACTGACAGGAACAGAGAGAAAGAGAGAGAAATGCCCCAATGATTCCTCAGCTGTCCAAGTCAGAACTCTGTAAGTCCTGGCAGACTGTATCCTCTCTCTTTTCCGCTCCTAATCCCAAGTCACTAGGATCTGTCTGTCCTGCTCCCTGAACACTCAGTACGCCCTCTAGCTTACACACAACTGCTGGCTCCCCATTGTCCTAACCTAGGCAGTCATCATGCTTGCCTGTTGTACTGAAATAATCAGATTTCCTGAAACAAGTCTCTTCTCCTCCTTAAAAGCTTTCCCATTCGGTCCCCAAGAGATCCTGTTAGAATGCAAATCTGATTATGATTCTCTTCTGCTTAAAATCTGCCCCTGTCAGAACAGATTCCGAACTTCTTATCATGTACACAAAGCCCTAACCTGGCCTTCCACTCCAGACTTCACTCTGTCCCAAGATACATTGTTGAATAAATAAAGCAGTAATGTTCTAGCTCGGATACATCACATGTTTTTTAGTTTCCGAATTCTTCTGTGTTCTCTTATACCTCTAAGAGTTTGAAAGTGCTATTTTCTCTGCTTGAAAGTACTTTCATTTCCTTTCTTTCCCTGCTTTACTCTCTTCTTTTCTATAGGCAGCTGAAGCATTGGGGTTTTTTTCCCCCAATGTTTTCCATGTTTTTTTTTTTTTTCCATTTCCAAACTGTCACTAGAATTTTCTAGACTAAGAATACTTTTGATATTGATACCACTAGTAATCTCCATTTCTTGGGTAGCGACACAGAGCAAAATGCACCAAGAGATAGGGAGGAAAAAACCAGAAGGACGTGGACATTAATGTTCTTTAAACTAGTAACAGCTTAAGTTTTAGATGCAACAGTCATTTTCTAGAAAGACTCAACAGGAGGCAGAATGGCAGGTATGAAGATCTGAAATGGGAAAGAGCGAGGAACCAAACAAAACTGAAAGGCTAGTTTGACAAGGAACTAAAAGGCTTAGTTTGGCTGAAATCTGATTTTCTCACTAACACTTAAGTACATTTTTCAGATGACAGAACTTAGGAAAAATCATATCCTGATGCTGAAATGCTTATTTAAAAAATCGGCTTTCAGCTTCTCCCCAAATAATGTTTTTCCCCCCTCACACTCTAAAATATTTCAAAACATTCTCAATTTAGGGGCGTGTGGGTGGCTCAACTGTTAAGCATCTGCCTTCAGCTCAGTTCATGATCCGAGGGTCCTGGGATCGAGCCCCACATTGGTTCCCTGCTCGGCGGGAAGCCTGCTTCTCCCTCTCACAATCCCCTTGCTAGTGTTCCCTCTCTTGCTGTCTCTCTCTGTCAAATAAATGGATAAAATCTTTAAAAACAACAACAACAACAACAAAAAAAAAACCATCCTCAATTTAAATACATAAGATTTTGCTAATTCTAATTCTAATTTTCACAGGTAAGGGCACGGGCATGCAGGCTGGCAATCTTTCATGCCAAATGGTACACCTTTTTGGATTCTGGCTCTTCTGGACCCTGCTGGAAGTGGTGGGGTAGATTGTAGTTGGTGAATTTCATGATAGGGATATCACTTGTAAGAGCCAAAAATTCATTCCAATCAGCTTAAGCAAAAAAGGAACTTTATTGGACCCAGGGACATTTCATGGAATGCAATAACAGAAAGTGGACAGTCTGGATTCAGAATGAAGTGAATCAAGGAACTAGTAGGTTAAACCTGGAGGGACTCTCCATCTCTCTCTGGTCATGTGGCCTCTCATCTCTGCACTTCTGAAGGCTGTGTCATTCCTCCTTTTGTCTCTGTACACCTGGTTGCTTCACTTCTCATCGTCCAAAGGCTGGTCTATGTGATCTACCAGTCCCAACACACATTGCAGACTAACGAAAATTTATATCCCCATTCTAAATCCTGAGGGGAGAAAATCTGATTGGCCCTTTTTGTTGTCAGATTAAAGTTGCCAGATTTAGCCAATAAATGTGTGCCATGTAACATTTGAGACAGATTTATACCAGAAAATTTTATGTTACCTGAAATTCAAATGTAACTGAGTGTCCTGTGCTTTACCTGGCAATCCTATGTCAGGTACTATCTATCGGTCCCTCAGCGTTTGCGGGCATGGGGACAAGGCAAATGGAGCAAAGGATGGGCTTGCACTTCTGTTAGTTAATCGAGTGATAGAAAATTCTTAGGAAGGGAGATGTGGACTTGTTATGTATGTGAAATAATCTATTGCATCTAGGGTAGAGTAAACGAGAGAGAGAAATTTGGTTTTACGAAAGGGGCAGGATTCAGATAATAGGCAAAATATTTGCCTGTTGACTCACAGAGAACAAAATAGTTTCAACTAGGCAAATTTTTTTAGATGATGTATATTTTTAATAATTTATGACATGTACTGAAATGAAATGTCATCAATGTGCTTGATTGAGATTTCATCCCATAAACATTATCTGAGTGCTTCTCTACTAGAATCTTAAATCTGTTTTTTCTTTTAAATTTGGATGCACATCCTGAGAGTTGACGTCATCGTTATAGTTCTGCAGTTGGGGACATTGAAGCTCAGAGAGGCTATTATCTACTGATAACCCAACTAGAAAGCAACAGAAGCAGAATTTGAAGTCAGGGCTGCCAGAAGCCAGAGTTTCCCACTGTACTGTGTTGCTTCTGAGTATGGTTGCTTTATACCCCAACATCAGCATTATTCCAGGCTGCCGCTAAAGACCGCTATAACTCTTTTGTTGGGATCTTAAATCAGCAGCCGCATTTTATATGGTTAAAGGCCTAGGGACCACTTCCATATGGAGCACAAGTAAGAGTGCTTGGCTTCCACCCAGTATTTTCCCTAGAATTGCTTTCCAATATCCCCGTCTGTTTTCTAATCCTAAATGAGTGTAGCGCTGGTTGAGGTGCCTTCTATACTGTTGAGAACAACACCTGATGCGTAAACTATGCATATTCATGAGTGGAATTATAGCAATGCATAAATGCCCCATAATCAACATCTACTTCCTCTCTTTTTGTTGTTGTCATATAAAATAAAGGAAGGGGGCTGGTAGGCTTAGTCACTAATCAAAGATAATTATACCATTGCCATCCAAACATTTTTCTGGGCCTCTGTGAGGCGAGCAGGATTGAACCTTTAATGTACTGTTTAAAGACAGGCCCTATGTAAAGGGTAACAAGAGTGATGGTAGGATCTTTTTGTGAAAACAATCAGAGAGACTTTCTGGGAAGAACAGGCAAATTTAATTCAGTGGTTGGCAAAATGTTTTTTCTGTTATTAAGTGCTAAATAATAATATTGAAATGAATGAATGGATTGTTCTGAATAAAAGCAAGATTGCGATAAAATTGAAATATATGAATGGGATGAGGGCAAGATTGTGATCCTTCCCAGGAAGGTTACCCTTGAAACCTATCTTTTATACTTGGAGGCCACTTGTTTTCAGTACATACTGGATACTAAACAGCAGTCAGTAGACAAAGGATAAACTAAATCACAGTTCTTTATTGTGGCATGAAATGAAGTTTATGTTGATCCTAAGACTAGTCATGACTTGCAACAATTTTTAACATCTTTCTATATGTTAGGCACTGTTCCAGGCATTGATGGGACAATGGCTAGCAAAGACACCTGCAGTTCTTATCCACATAAACCTTAGGTGTAGTGTGGGAAGACAGGCCTTAACAGAAAAAAATCAAACAAATACATGCATAATATGAAAATGGGATATGAACAATAAATGAAATTTACATGATGCAATGAAAGCACAAATTAGGCCTGATGAACTCCACCTCATCAGGAATTTGGGGGACAACCTTCCCGGGAATTGATAGTTGAAGCAGATACCATTTTAAGTGGGTTGAGATATATGATGTTGCTGAAAATTTTAGAGATACAAAGCACAGATATTTTTCAAACATCTGTCTCTTAAAAGGAAGAGAGAGATAAAGTGGAAGAAAAAGGAAATGGGGTTGGGTTTTATTTTATTTAGTTTTGATAGAATTGATGTAATTGATTTTAAAATACTCATAGGAAAAGCACATTAAGAGGGATAAACTAAAATGAGAGAAAATTGATACTGTAAATATCTAGAAAAAGTGAGAGAAGGCAGCCTCCCAGGAAGGGTGGGAAGGAAGAGTAAGTAGATAGATTTATTTTAATAGGAAAAGCTAAGAAAGTAATAGGTTTAGAAGTAGTTAAATTTAAGGTTGTGATAGCAAGAAATTGAGGGAACTCTTATCTGGTGACTTTGATTTTCCCCATAGAGCAGGTAAAGACATCCATTGAGGATGAGTGACAAGTTGGGAAGGGTAGAGGTTTGAGAAGAGAGAATTTTAAAAAGTCATTGTAGTAAGAAAAAACTAGGCTAACCAACAAAATATAGTGGTATTACAACAGAGTGTTGAAGTTGCATTTGCTGATTATGATCAAGAGAATGTAGCAGTTCCTTATATCATACACAAAAATAAACTCAAAATGGATGAAAGACCTGAATGTGAGACAAGAATTCATCAAAATCCTGGAGGAAAACACAGGCAGCAACCTCTTTGACCTTGGCTGCAGCAACTTCTTGCTAGACACTTCTCCAAAGACAAGGGAAACAAGAGCAGAAATGAACTATTAGGATTTTATCAGGATAAAAAGCTTTTTGCACAGCAAAGGAAACAATCAACAAAACTAGAAGGCAACGTATGGAAGGGGAGAAGATATTTATTTGCAAATGACTTATCAGATAAAGGGTTGGTATCCAAAATCTATAAAGAACTAACCAAACTCAACACTCAAAGAACAAATTAATCCAGTCAAGAAATGGGCAGAAGATATGAAGAGACATTTCTCCAAAGAAGACATACAAATAATGGCCAATAGACACATGAAAAATTGTTCAATATCACTAGGCATCAGGGAAATACAAATCAAAACCACAATGAGATACCACCTCATACTAGTCAGAATGGCTAAAATTAACAAGTCAGGAAACAACAAGTGTTGGCAAGGATGCGGAGCAATGAGAACCCTCTTACGCTGTTGGTGGGAATGCAAACTGGTGCAGCCACTCTGGAAAACCATATGGAGGTTTCTCAAAAAGTTAAAGATAGAACTACTGGACGACCAAGCAATTGCACTACTAAGTATTTATCTAAAGGTTACAAACATAGTGATTCAAAGGGACACATGTACCCCAATGTTTATAGCAGCAAAGTCCACAATAGCCAAACTATGGAAAGAACCCAGATGTCCATCAACAGATGAGTGGATAAAAAAATGTGGCATATATACACAATGGAATAATACTCAGCCATCAAAAAGAATGAAACCTTGCCATTTGCAATGACGTGGATGGAACTAGAGGGTATTATGCTGAGCGAAATAAGTCAGAGAAAGACAAATCCCATACAATTTTACTCATGTGGGATTTACAAAACAAAACAGATGAACATAGAGGAAGGGAAGGAAAAATAAGAAGAAAACAGAGAGGGAGAAAACCATAAGAGACTCTTAATCATAGGAAACAAACTGAGGGTTGTTGGAGGGGAGGGGTCGGTGGGGATGGGGTAACTGGGTGATGGACATTAAGGAGGGCATGTGATGTAATAAGCACTTGGTGTTATATGCAACTGATGAATCACTAAGTTGTACCCCTGAAACTAATAATACAGTGTATGTTCCCTAAATTGAATTTAGTTTAAAAAAAAAATGTAGCAGTAATAAAGTACAATATTAAGTAACTTTCGCCAGTATCACTTAAATACTTTAGTTCAGACACAGAAAAAATGGATAGTTGGGTTCATGGAGCGGGTGTGGGAAATTGCAGAGATATGAGAGCTTTCAAGTAACTGGCAAGGATCTTACTAGAAAGCTAAGCTATGGACTCTAAGCTGTTTTAATGAGCTACTATTTTATATTGGCATAAAATTGTAAGATTAATAACAAATTCCTTTTATGCTGCCCAAAATTGTGATAGAAAAATCTTCATGTTGCTTTTGTTAGGCATAAGTTTGATTGGTCGATTGACAATTCAAAGACTGAATTCCTACTTCGTCCTTTTACAAGGATATTGCCATGATCTTATATTCTGGTTATTTTAGTTTAAACTTTGCTGCTATGAGTCCCCAGGATCAACGTCATCCTGTCCTCTGGCTCCTGCTTCCAAGTTAATAGTCTCTGATTTTACTTTGTGCCAGTCTGGAACCATTGGTATTTATTTATTTATTTATTTATTTATTTATTTATTTAGCAGAAAAAAAACTGTCCTCCAATACTTTAATGCCAGTGTAGACTGAGATTCCTTTCAATAGATGAGGTAGGACAACCTCACAACATAAACCACAGTTAGGAACTTTAGAATCTCCTTGGTCATTTCTTTCTCTCCCAGTCAGGGTCTCTTTATAGCACTCCACTCCATCACCACCACCATGACATCTTGTCTCCTCTCATTGCTTCATGCAGATCTAAGCTCTTCCTTCCCACTTGTTCTTCCTCTTAAATGCAAAAGAAATCTCTTTGCCAGGCTCAAGCAGAGAGCCTCTGACTCCCTTAGAGTCTAGGTACCAAGAAGTCCGTATGCAGACCCCGGAGGCTCAGCTTCCACACAGAAGCAGGTGTATCACAACATCTCCAAAAAAAGATGGGTCTCTCTCAGCAAGGTGTTCTCCTAACCTGTTCACCAAGGGAGAGGGATTTTCTCCCAGTGGAGCCTTCTTCCTTCAGAGGGAGTGCAGCCCTGACTGATACCTGGATTCTAGACTTCTGGCCCCCAGAACTGTAAAAGATTAAATTTCTGTTGTTTTAAGCCACCAAGTTTGTGATCACCTGTTGCAGCAGCTCTGGGAAACTAAATCATATATGGAGGACGACATATAATGTGACTTTTGGGCTTTCCTCTGCTTCTTCATTTATTCATATCCTTGGGGAAGAGAGTGAAGTCTGAATGTATATTTAAGAGTAGCATCTGGGTCTGCATGGCATTGCTTTTTCCTCTTCCCCTTTTCTTTGGGAGCTAGTTTCTATCAGAAACCCTGTCTTTTGGTCTGCTGTTCCATGTTCCAGGTTATAGGAGAAGTATTTTTCCAGCACAGCTATGAAGGGGCAGGCAAATATGTTTACTCACTAGGTCCAGTATTAGGAAACCGATTGTTGCCACGCACACCCCTAAGCCCCATCTCCTATTTCAGTGCCATTGGTAAGAAAGGTGATGGGATTTTGCTACATCTGTTGTTCGCCTCAGATTTTATTTCCATTTTAGTCAATTCTAAAATCTCTTGGAATTTACTCTTTACTTGACTAACCCAAAGTTTTCTACAGCCCTTTCCTCAGCTTCACCCACCTGAGATGATTGAGGAAACAAGATAGATTTGTGCTCTCAGCAGAGTATTTTGTAGACTCACAGGACCCAAAGGAATAAGAACGATTTCTGACTTCTTAAACTCAGAAACCTAAAGACGATAAAGCCACATATTAAAAATGCGGACAGAAAATTGTTTTTCAACCTAGAATCTGAAACCCAGCCAAAATATCCATTAAGTGTGAGGGTAGAAAGTCATCTTTTTTTTTTTTTTTTAAAGTCATCTTTGTAGCAGGAGAATAGTGTGGTTAAGGAGTTTATTGCTGAGTGACTGTCTTATCTGACAGACTTGACGCTTGAAATACTACATTGACAGTTTTTTACAGACTATTGGAAGGAGTGAAGGTATTTGGCCAGAAGTATAAGAAAATTAAAAATTACTAACTCCAGGAAATAATTGAAAGATGTTCAAGAAAGGAAAATTGGTTCATCAGTAAAAAATAGTTACAGTTATAATAATTAAAACACTGAGTATTGACTTAATTAACAGTTACAATGACTTTGAATGGACGAGGCAGGGAGTGAAAGGTATAAGAAAGGTAAAATTTTTACCTTATATCTTTACTGTGCCATTCAGTATGTTAGATAATTCATGAGATGAGGGTGTGTGTGTGTGTGTGCATGTGTTCACAATTTAAAAAGTAAATAAGAGAAGAAGCAATCTAAGGAAATAATTGGAAGGAGCATTTTCAAAGGCAGGAATAGGAGAGTGATGGGAACAGCTATATTTGTTATAAGCTTTTGGTGTATTATTTAAGTTCTTAAACCATCTGCATGTGTTACTTTAAGAATAATAAAAGTTGATTTAAAATGTATAAAAATAAAAGTCCATAAAATTCTTCTTATAAACTTGATTTATTAATATATATTCATGAAATAAATATAACTATATAGCGAAAACAACTTAAGTCTCACCCTACAGTTATATATTGTATGCATTTCTGTACAATTTGGTGATGAGAAGCAAATGGGCATAAAATAAAAATTGGAGCCTTGGGCTTCAATCTATGAGTGAAAATTAAATATACATATAAATAAAAATATAAGGAAAACCAAAATTGAACTAAAATACTAGGCAACCATAAAATGAAAGATGCAAGATCGGAAGTAAAGCCCTGGGTGCTTATATCTTCTAGGCAGGAGGAAAAAGAATTGATGAACTTCACATTCTTTAGCTAGAACTTGGTGAATATGTATAAAGTAGCAAGTTATTAGACTTATGCATATTTTAAGGGTCAACCATATGTAAGGCACTGTTATTTTTGCTGAAAACAAAACGAACAAAAATCCCTGCCCTCATGGACATTATCATCTCTACAACTAATTTCAAGTACACGTGAAAAATTTGTAAAATTTACCACACATGAGAGCCCAATGGTTAGCTTAGAAAGAAGTCTCCAGAAATACCAAAAAATCAACATCATATTAAGCAGGTGCTGTAATAAAAATGCTGTTTAAGTAAAATTAATTTGAAAAGAGAGAAACCTATCATCAGGTTTGAAAATGAAAAAAAAAATCACCTTTCTAACTAGTTCATAATCTGCAAAACACAATGGAAATTATTAAAAATTTAGCTAAAAACAACGAATGCGTTGTGTACACAAACTTTGGGGTGTAACAAAACAATACTTATAAATTTATATACTAGAAAACAAGAAAATTGCTAAGCTTTAAAATTAAAAAACAACACATTAAATTACAAGAAGTAAAAGGAAGGAAATAATAAACGCAAAGGTAGACCTCATCAAAACAGAAAACAAAGAAATTTTGTAGAAGATGATACATTCAAATATTATATTCTTTCATTGGAAAAATAATTGTGAAATTGCCAAAATTGACCAAAATATAATTAGTGAAGATATAAATCAACAATATTAGGAATGAAAAGAAGGCTATACTTTCATATGCAGTTGAGGTTTTCTTAATCTTTCAAAATATGTTGTGTACAACTTAATGCAAAAAATTAACATTGCGATACAGTGGTTATCTCTTAGAAAAATAGAAATCACCAAAATTTACTTAAGATGAGTGAAAATAGGAAAGCAGTTCAACCTGGGAGTGTAGGGAAATCCCAAACTTAACCTCCTCCCAAGGAAACAACAAATTTACAACTACATATGGAATAATTTCCTCTGAAAATGTGCTGAATACTATATAAACAGAACTTCCATGGTAAAGGAAAAAGGGCCATATCAAGAGGGGTAGGAGTGGCAGAGACAGGCTCTCACCAAAAACCCCACTCCAGGTGTGGCGACATACAATCAGGAGGGATCTCAAAAATATGGAACTTTTCCAAGGAGCAAAGGACTAGTCCCCACCCTTAGGTACCCCAGCCCTTAGGTCCTGCACTGGAGAGATGAGCCCCCGAAACCTTCGGCTTTGAAAACCAAAGGGAGTGTGTCCAGGAAAACCAGAGAAGAATAGGGAAGAGAGAGTCCTCTTTTAAAAGGCTTGTGTGCAGACACTTGTCCCAGGACCCACAGCAAAAGCAGCATCTTGAAAAGCTCCTAGACCATATGTGAAAGAGAACCATTTACTAATCTTAAAGCAAGTGCTGGGGAGGCAAGACTCTTTTGGGATTCTCTCCAGGAAAGAAAATGCTAGTGGATGCCATTTTGCCCTCTCGTTCTACCTTGCTATATCTGGTGCTGGTGGGCACTATTTTGGCAATCTCCCTCTAACCTGCTAGCACTGCTGGGCACACCCAGCTCCCCTGCAGCCACAGCTCTGCCACAGTGGGTGGTTATACACAGCCCACACAGGGGATGCCCCTTGAGCATCTGGCTTTGGTGGCTGGGGCGGGGGCGGGGGTGTTGCACTCCCAGGTCTCCTCCTACACAAGGTCACTCCTTCCAGACTGGGAGAGGTAGCTCTTTTGCCTAATGCATAGAAACTAACACAGATAATCAAAATGAGACATGTAATATGTTCTAAATGAGAGAATACGACAAACGCTCATAAAAAGACCTTAATAAAATGGAGATAGGTAACCTACCTGATAAAGAGTTCAGAGTAATGGTCTTAAAGATGCTCACGGAAGTTGGAAAAAAAATGGATGAATGCAGTGAGAATTTCAACAGAGAGAGAGAAATATAAGAAACAGAAGTTACAGAGACTAAGAATTCAATAACTGAACTGAAAAATACGCTGGAGGAGTTCAATAACAGACTGCAGTGGAACTCACCCACATAGAACATCAAGAAGAAAAAAAGAATTTTAAAAGGAGAAGATACCTTAAGGGACCTATGGAACAACATCAAGTGGAATTACATTTGCAGAGAGAAAGGTGCATAGAAGTTATTTGCAGAAACGATGGCTGAAAACTTCCCGTAATCTGAAGAAGAGAACAGATATACAGGCCCAGGAAGTCCAGAGAATTCCAAATAAGGTGAACCCAAGGAGAACCACATCAAGACAATATAATTAAAATGTCAAGATTTAAAGAAAAAGATAATTTTAAAGGAGGAAAGAGAAAAACAAACTATTAAGTACAAGAGAAATGCCATAAGCGGATCTTTCCATGACAGCTTTGCAGGCCAGAAGGGAATGGTATGAGATATTCAAAGTGGTTAAAAGAGAAAAACTTAGCTGGGTAGAGTATCTTTGGTTGGAAGTTTTTTCAACATCTAACTAGTGTGCTGTTTTGTGAGACAAAAGTAGTGAAATTTACTTAAACTACAATAATTAGCTAAGGGATAAATAAATAAAAAGATGTGAAATGTGCATCAAAAACTTAAGAGGGGGAGTAAAAATGTAGTTTTGGAATGTGTTCAAATTTACATGGCTATCGACTTAAAGTGGACTGTTATAGACATAAAACAGTATATGTGAACCTCACAGTAATCACAAAGAAAGTTATAGCAAATACATAAAGAAAATGAGAAAGTAATCTAAACATAACACCAAAGAATGGTATCAAAACTGAAGGAAAGAATGAGAAGAAAAATGGAACAGAGAAGAATTACAAAAATAGCCAGGAAACAAATAACAAAATGGCAATAGTACATACTTATCAATGATTACTTTCAATAGAAATGCGCTAACTTCTCTAAACAAAAAGACATACAGTGATTGAATGTATTAAAAAAACATGACCCCTGGGGCGCCTAGGTGGCTGAGTCTGTTAAGTAGCCGACTCTTGATCTCAGCTCAGGTCTTGATCTCAGGGTTGTGAGTTCAAGTCCCACACTGGGCTCTTTGCTGGGCATGGGGCCTACTTAAACACAAACAAAAAAAACATGACTCCTTTATATCCTGCCTATAAGAGACTAACTTCAGAAGTAAGAACACACAGAGTGAAACCAAAGAACTTCTAGAAGAAAACAGACTGTAAGCTTCTTGACATCAGTCTTAGCAATGTTTTTGTATGTTTGTTTGTTTTTGGATCAGACTCCAAAGGCAAGGGCAACAAAAGTAAAAACAAATACGTGGGGCTGCATCAGATTAAAAAGCTTCCACTCGGGGCGCCTGGGTAGCGCAGTCGTTAAAGCGTCTGCCTTCGGCTCAGGGCGTGATCCCGGTGTTCCGGGATCGAGTCCCACATCGGGCTCCTCCGCTGGGAGCCTGCTTCTTCCTCTCTCACTCCCCTGCTGTGTTCCCTCTCTCGCTGGCTGTCTCTCTGTCACATAAATAAATAAAATCTTTAAAAAAAAAAAAAAAAAAAAAAAAAAAAAAAAAAAAAAAGCTTCCACTCAGCCAAGGAAATAATCAATGAAATGAAAAAGCAGCCTATTGAATGGAAGACAATATTTGCAAATCATATATCCAGTAAGAGGTTAAAATCCAAAATATATGAAGAACTCATACAACTCATTAACAATGACAACAACAAAAAACCCAAACAATCTGATTAAAACATGGGTAAAGGATCCAAATAGACATTTTTCCAAAGACAACATACAGATGGCCGACTGGCACATGAGGCAATGCTCAACATCACTCATCATCAGAGAAATGCGTATCAAACCAGAATGAGATATCACCTCCCATTTGTCAGAATGGGCTATTATCAAAAAGACAACAAGTGTTAGAGAAGATATGGAGAAAAGGAACCCCTTGTACACTGTTGGTGGGAAGGTGAATTGGTGCAGCCATATGGAAAACATTATGGAGGTTTCTCCAAAAATTAAGAATAGAACTACCATATGATCTAGCAATTCCACTGCTGGTACCTGTCCAACTTAAATGAAAACCATAATAAAAACATATATATACTTTTTAAAAAAATTTAGAGCAGGGGAGGGACAGAGGGAGATAGAGAATCTCAAGCAGAGTCCGCACTGAGCATAGGGCCCGACTTGGGGCTCGATCTCATGACCCTGAGATCATGACCTGAGCCAAAACCAAGAGGCAGACATTTAACTGACTGAGCCATCCAAGTGTCCCCAATACATACATACATACATACATATATATATATATATATATATACACACACATAAAAGTGTATATATATATATATACACACATAAAAGTGTATATATATATATATATATATACACTTTTATGTTCATTGCAGCATTATTTATAATAGCCAAGATATGGAAACAACCTAAGTGTCCATCAATAGACGATTGATAAAGAAAAAAATATATATATATATATAATGGAATTCTACTTAGCCATAAAAAAGAATAAAATCTTGTCATCTGTAACAACATGAATGGACCTTTAGCGTATTATACTAAGTTAAATAAGTCAGACAAAGATGAGTACCACATGATTTAACTTGTTAGTGGTGGAGTCTAAAACACCAAACCAAACCCAGGCTCCTACATATAGAGAACAAACTTGTGGTTATCAGAGTGGAAGGGGATTGCGGTAGTAAAATGGGTGTAGAGGATCAAGAACAAACTTCGAGTTACAAAGTAAGCAAGTCGTGGGAATGTAATGTGCAGCATGGGGAATATAGTTAATAATATTGTATTAACATTTTATGGTAACAGATGGTAACTAGACTTACTGTTGTGATCAGTTTGCAATAAATACAAATGTCGAATCACTATGTCGTATACATGAAACTAATAGAATGTCAATTATGCTTAAAAAAAAAAGATCAATGAAAAGTGAGCTATATCAATATTAACACCAGACTGGTTAACATTTACCTAGCTCTGCATTAAAAGTTCACAATATAGTTTTATCCAGTCTTCATTTGAATCCAACTTCATATTTAGGAAAGTTATTTATATTTAAAAACCTCTGTCAAATATTTGTTCTCCAGGGAGACTTCCATAATTGCAGGAGACAAGGTTATTTTTCCAACAAATTAAGGCATTTTGACTTTAAGCAAATCCGTTAACCTCGCTCAATTTACTCACTTTCGTAGCTAATTCCATAAGATTATTGTACAGATTATCTGAGATTAACACAAGTAAAGCATTTAGCCCTGATTCATAGTAAAAGTACATCAATTCGTAACCATTGTTATTGCATCTAATGGTGGATTAATTGGTAACTACTAATATTCTCTGCTCCCATTACACAGTCTCTTTTACATTTAACGCAAATAATAGTACTTAATCACTTTCTATATCTACCTTTCCCACTATATTGAGTCCTCAAAGGCAAGGCAGAGACTCATTTTTAACTTCTCTGATTCTAGCAATGGACAATCAGTATTTCTTAATTACTAAAGGAATAAAACAGTAATAAATCAATTATTCCATCCATGTACCCATCAGTTTATCTATATATACTAGGTGGAAAAGCCTGCATTATTTGGCTTTACTTTGCCATTTGATAAAAACATGGGTATATTATATTTTTGAGGTATTAAGTGAAAACGTATTTGATGAAAACATAATTCTTGCAAAAACAGTCTTCAGATGAGACTGTAAACACTTTTTTACATTGAAGCTAAATTTTATTAATCTGATGATCCATATTAAAGTATGTATATATATTTTTTATATATTTGTTTAGTTTTAATTTAACACATGTAAGTACATACAAAATATATTTTTGTATAAACAACTCTACAGGTAAAATATATAACATACACATATAAAAAATAAAGTTTTATATATTTAAATATATCTAAAATAAGTATATTTATATTACATATATAAAAAACTATAACATATAAATATACACGTATTTAGGAAAAATATATATACAAATTTTTTTAGTATTTATATCCTGCTTCCATGAGAAGATTTGGCTTGTTTAACAATAAAATATAGATATTGACTGGTGCTATTAAAAAGAATTATGTAGTGATGAGGTCAGAATTCTAGTTGAATCAAAAATATAGACTAAGTTGAGTTTTACTAAACATTTACCTTTGGGTCGCCTGAAGTTAAAGTTCAGCCCCATGTTGCTCATCTTCTCTCACTTTGACTTCCTTCAAGTTTTCTCCCCAAAGCACTTTGTTTCACAAGAGAATCCTCTGTAGCAGAACGCCCACCTCAGGTTCTGTTCTGGGAAAGCTAACCTCATACATCTATCTTGTTTGAGCTAGCCTGTGGGCAATCTGATTTGACTGAGTCTAGTCTGACCACCGCAGAATTCTTAGAATTCATGTTTAAACGCCTCTTTTTCTTGACGGAGGTATCCCTGATGGTTATCACTAAGTTCATTTTGTATCTCCTTTTCCCCGTAACTTCTCATCAGGCAACGTTGGTAGTATATAGGTAGTAATGATCTGGGGTTGGGTTGCTTTAAACATTCCAGTCTCTCTGGCACAACTGAAGGACGTTTGGGGCTCTTAACCTGCCACTACCCTAGGTTATTCTGTGTTTAGGAGACTATATAAGGAGGAGTGAGAAGTTGTTCTTAATTTTTTTATAACCACGAAGGACTGAGGCACCTGGATGGCTCAGTGATTAAGTGTCTGCCTTCAGCTCAGGGCTTGATCCCAGGGTCCTGGGATCGAGCCCCACATGGGCTCCCTGCTCCGCTGGGAGCCTGCTTCTTCCTCTCCCACTCCCTGCTTGTATTCCCTCTCTCTCTGGCTGTCTCTCTCTCTGTCAAATAAATACATAAAATCTTAAAAAAAACACAAAACTACAAAGGACTTATGGTTAAAAAGGGGGAAGTTACATTTAAAACTGCATTTGTAGAGAGAGAACATTTTTGCCTCATAATTTCCGTGAACTCTCCCTCCTTTCCCTATTCATCCGTTGGTGTGTCAATTTTCTTTACAAATAGTTTTTAAAAAATGGTAGATTTTGGGACATCTTGATGGCTCAGTCAGCTACGTGTCTGACTCCTTATTTCGGCTGAGGTCATGATCTCAGGGTTGTGCGATTAGGCCCCATGTTGGGCTCCATGCTGGGCTTGGAGCCTGATTATGATTCTCTCTCCCTCTCCCTCTCTAAAAGAAAAGATAGATTTTGGCCTCTTCCACATCATAACCTATCCAAATGAGGTGGTACTTTTTTTTCCCCCAACCATGAAAATCTCAGCTCTTTATTGTAAAGTGAAGACCCCAATAGGATTGACATCTTATTCTTGTTAAATGTGCACACTCGTCGAGGATTGTTAGCCTTCTCATTTTGTTCATCCTGGTGATTGAGGTTAGAAGGAGCAAGCATTATGTTAAGGCATGGGGAAGCAGCACCGCATTGTAGAGTAATAACCATAAATTACGGCAACTCTGGGATTTGGAAATTAATGGGGGGGAGGGGTTAAACATGAATTGCATCCATTAGCGCCACAGAGGCTTTTTATTGCCATTTTCCACCCTTTTTCTAGAATGCCTATCATTCAGGGGCATCATAATTAGATTCCACTGAAAATGAGAATAAAAAAGGACTTTCAGAAATTGGAGTGGCATCCTCTATGTAGGACTGATTATATTATTTTCTTATGGGCACTGCTTTTTCAGTATTATCTACATAATTTTTTACTATGACATCAGATTCTGTTGCATTTGGGCTCCTATGTAAGCCAAAAGGGATGGTGAAACAATCTGTTATTCTAACATTTCAGACCGATAATATATCTACTGAATAAAATCCAAGAACTTGGAACAAAGATGTGCTTTGTTGTTCACAAATTGAAATGGGGTCTAAGTGGTTTCTGCAGAAATCAAGGAAAAGCCCAGAGGAGAAGCCTCTAATAGCCGCAGTGTCTCTGGAGTCTGATTTTAAAGTCTTTCATCTGTACTATGGAGCCAGTGTCTCACCCGGGAGCTGGGAAAATGGGTAGCTCCATCCTTGGTACATACTCAGCACCTTTCTTGTCCCACCTTCATTGTTCACTTTGTGTAGTTTTAAATTTAGGAACATGTCTATCCCACACACTAACTTCTTAGCTCCTTGGAGGGCAGAAGTCAAGCCTATTTCACATGTATGTACATTTTTGAGGCTTTGGTTTATTAGCTGTGATGAATTAGGTTCATCATGTTCTAATTAATAATGTACAGTGTGCATGCAAACGCTCAGCTATGGTACATGTACACCTACCCAGGTCTCTAAACATGGAGTTCAACCTAGCAAATCTGCGCTTCTTTGTCTTGAGCTCTGTATTAATTTTCTTTTGCTGCGTAACAAATTACCACTAGCTTAGTGGCTTAAAACAACACCAAATTATTATCTCACAGAGTCTATGGCTCAGGAACGTAGCACAGTGTCACTTTTTACTGGATATTTCATGAGGACATCCTCTTTAGCAACGAATCCAGTTTTCCATACCCATCTCTCACCGAGCTGAGCTCCTGAACATACTAACCCAGGCATTTACTTTGATCCAGCTTCTTGGTCCGAAAGGCAAACCGAATTTCAGCCCAATTAATAATTTAAAAAATAGCTAAGAGAACAATAATTTCCACTTTTGAGTAATTACTCTTTTTCAGGTCCCGCGCTGAGCATTTTATATATATTATGCCTTTTCTCAAGATAAGGAAACTGAGGAAGAAGGAGTTTTCATCACTTGCCTAAGTCACCGAGCTAGAAACAATTAGAGGCTGAACTGAAATCCAAGGACCTCAGAAACCAAACTTCTGCTCTAGCGCGATTGTTAAACTCCTCTTAGGATTTTTCCATCTTACTAAATATCAAGAAACCTATTCCATCCTTTTCCACTGTCATTCCTCAGACTCCCAGAAATATCATCAGATCAATTTCTAGTTAACTTGATGAATTAAAGTTGGATGCTTTGATTTATACCCACCAGCGTTTCATGCATCAATTATTAGTTACGGCAAGTTAAAAGTATTTAAGCTTATCATTTACATTTTTATGCATAAATACATTTAAAAACTCCAGAAACCAGAATTAGCTTTGATTTTGGCATTGCCATCGAAAATGTATAGTATTCATTTTTTACATATGTGAAGTAATAAAGGTGATTATTGCCTCACTATTGTCATCATTATCAACAGAAGTATAAGCTCTAGTCTGTGTCTGATATGTGCTAGTCTTTACATAAAGTTTACATAGATTACTTAAATCATTTTAGTGTTATAAAGATTTTCAAAATAAATATTAGCGTGGCTCATTTTATTGATGATGAAACTAAGACTCAGAGAGGTTAACTTGCTGAAAGTCCTGTCATTAGTAAGTATTAAACTGGAATTTGAACTTCCTACTTCTTTCGAATATGTCCTGCTATCTTCCTAAAAATAATATATATTAGTGGTCTGGAGGGCTGGGACCATGTTTTACCCTTCTTTAGTATTTTTCCCAATGCTTAGCATGGTGTTCTGTAAATCTTTGGTGACAAAGAAATATCTATTTATTGAAGCTTAGAGGCTGAAAATTCATAGAAATTAATCTTGAAGAGAAAAAAAAACTAGTGAACACTACAGACTATTCATATCACTTATTTCCACAAAGTATGTTTTGAAAAGAGTTGGAGAATTCATCTCAGCAAAGTTTATAAACATGTTGGCAATACCAACTGTTGCTGTTGTCATTGAGGAGAGATGATAAAAATTTGCATCTGGAGAACTCAAAAATTTTTGACATATTTTGACAATTGTCTTCAATTAAGGAATGGTTTTCAGTAATAAAATCGTAAGTGCATCTTCCTACAATACTATGCTAATGAACAGGAAGGAATGATTACCCTACCCTGGAACACGAGACGTAAGTACACGAGAAAAACTCAGCCCGCAACAGGACATACTTCACCTAGTTGCTCTAACGTTTTGTAAAGAATCGATTTGGAAGTCCTCCTGCTTAGCTAAGTAGGCATATTTGGGTGCAGTGAGCTGTTTCAAGCAAACCATTTCAATTATGCAAGAGTATAAACTACTTTAGAATTACATTGTAAACAGCATTTTCAATCTTGTATTGCAATTATACATTGAATGCAGAATCAAATCAGAATATAGAAATCCCAGAGACTGCTGGCAGAAATAAAAAAGGACCTGATTCTCTACACAAGGGCACAATTTCCCAGCAGCTGGCTTGGCTTACCCAGAAGCCACTCAGTTAAGTTCTTGCTGCACAGGCAAGTTCCACAGAACAACCCATTCATGGAAAAACCCTGGCGCTGAATATGTCCATTAGTTTTAACTTTTTCCCTCCCTCTTAGAATTAACTCTGAATGCACAGTAGTAGAGCATGGGAGGCAACAGTGATGATGTAACCAAAAGCATGGGTATTATAATTGATCATTCTGGGTGTAAGTCAAAGACCTGGCACCTAAAGGAGCTCAGGCAAATGACTAAACATCTGTGGGCTTAGCCTTTTCCTCTATACAATAGGGATAATATGACTAGCTGCTTCTTGGGATTATTTTAAGGATGCAAAGATATAAAAGGATGAAAAGATCTTATCTCAATGCTTGAAAGCATAATTCCTTAATAAATATTAATTGCTCTTAGAGCAATTCCAGATTATTGGTATAAGGAGTTCCATCCAGTTCCTGAGAGAATGACTAGTGAAAAATATTTTTTATTAAAATCTCTTTCTAAATCTCATTTAAGGAGGGCACGTATTGCATGGTGCACTGGGTGTTATACGCAAGTAATGAATCATGGAACTTTACATCAAAAACTAGGGAGGTACTGTAGGGTGACTAACATAATATAATAAAAAATTATTTAAAAAAATAGGGGCGCCTGGGTGGCTCAGTCATTAAGCGTCTGCCTTCGGCTCAGGGCATGATCCTGGTGTTCTGGGATCAAGCCCCACATTGGGCTCCACCTCCGGAAGCCTGCTTCTTCCTCTCCCACTCCCCCTGCTTGTGTTCCCTCTCTCGCTGGCTGTCTCTATCTCTGTCAAATGAATAAATAAAATCTTTTTAAAAAATTATTAAAAAAATAAAATAAAAATGCTCCCATTTTTGGGGAAAAAAATTTAAATGAAAACACTAATTCAAAAATGTATATGCACCCCATGTTCACTGCAGCATTATTTACAATAGCCAAAGTATGGAAACAAGATATAGAAACCATCAATGGATGAATGGATAAAGAAAATGTGGTGCATACATAGATGGAATACTATGCAGCCATAAAAAAGAAGGAGATCTTGCCATTTGTGACAACATGGATGGACCTTGAGGGCATTATGCTAAGTGAAATAAGTCAGGGAAAGACAAATACCCTATGGTCTCACTTATATGTGGAATCTTCAAAAAAAAAAAAAAAAAAAAACCCCAAACTCATAGAAACAGAGAATAGATCGTTTGGTCACCAAAGGCAGGGGGCGAAGGGTGGAAACAGTAGGTGAAGGATGTCAAGAGGTACCACCTCCCAGTTATAAAATAAATACATAATGGAGATGTAACATACAGTGGGATGACTGTAGTTAATAATATTGTATATTTGAAACTTGCTGAGAGAGTGGTTCCTAAAAGTCCTCTCTTTGAACATATCTGTTATAGTTTCTTTGAACTTGTAGAAAAGAGATATAGTGCCTCAGCCCCTCAGATTTATCCTGTCTACATGTGGATAACAGTATGATTCTCAGAGTTTCATGGGTTCAAATAACATCTCCACCAGTTACCACTCTGATTCTGGAAAGTAAGTGGAGATCTAGGCCCACTCCTTTGTTCTTTTAAGGGGGTACTGGCTATGTGGATATCTGTGGAGGACTGGACATTAATGGCTACTACCCCAGCAGCAACAGAGTGTCATACCATGGCTGAGTTTGAGATTAGAAGAGGACTAAGGTATGGAATTTATCTATGTAGCTTGTTCAGAGAAGCAGTGCCCAGCAGACAATAAACAAACAGCACTCCACAGGAGCACTGTGTAGCAGAGAGAACAATAGTATTGGTGGTAACTTGCTAAGGGCTAAGAACTGCCTACTCTTCTGTTTTTCCAGAATAATAAGCTCCAGGGGTCTTATGAAAACACATAGGTGAGGAGAACCCTAAAACTGTCTTTACTGAGTAAAGAAATGTGATGTTTCTATGTCTGAAGTTCATCAAACAAATTCCTACCCTGATAATTAAGAGATCTTCACAGGTGGTTTCCTTCTGTGTCCTATTGCTTTCACTGAAGATCTCTAGTGTCTGGTCTTGACCATGGATTGTGTCAAATCCCCCTCTGTTCCAACGCCCACATGAGAACATGAGGTTGCAATGCTCAGATCATTCTCTCCTGTTCTTATGCTTCTTTTCCTCCCTCCCCATTTCCTACCCACTAAATCTCTAGCCATCTTTCTTTTCTAGAATTATGGTATTTATTTTAATAATTACAAAGACTTCTAGGTCCTGCAGTATGAATGAAAACTCATAGACATTCTCTCCCCATTTCAGAAGATTCAGATGAGGGGCCACACCATGAGGTATGGAATCTCACTGCCTAAGGGGTTGCCAAGTGGTCAGACTACACAATCCAGAACTGCAAAGGATTTAGCTTACCATTAGGGTAAACATTATTTTTCAAAGGATTCCAGCTTAGATAAAATTTTGGAAATATTGGTCTACATGCAATTCTGTAGCTATATATATATGTACACACCAACAGACAGCACTTTACTAATAAACACATGCACACATTTCACGGGTACACAGCTGAGTGGAATACTGAGGCAATTATCAGTTTAATTTAATGGAAAAAATATTCTGCAAGTCTGATGCTTCATGGGAAATTGTTCCCATGGACCTGTGGAAAGGAAGCATATGCAACATGCATTTTGAAGTCACTTAGAAACCTCATGTTTTAGTATGAGGCATAGAAAAGGGCAGAGATTTTTCTCAAAGCCACATAAAAATTAATGGCAAAACTTAGGGTTTTTTTTTTCCCAGTGATCCTTTTGACAATAAATATACATGTGGATCTGGGGGGGGGGATCATCTTAACTGGGACAGGCTGCACATCCCTTTGAGGTGCTTATATAGTACGTGTATAGCATTTCAGTATTTAAAAAACCAAATCACTAGCTTGCCTGGTATGAGCATTTGTAATAATTACAGTATAATATTCTCCAGGATCCCCCAGATGCAGAACGTACAGATGTAGCAATGATTTCGTGTTGCCATTTGCTGGCAAGCTGCAGCATAAACAAAAAGAGTCTGGAAATTGATCGCTTTGGTGAGAAAGTGATTCAGATCTTCAACTATGAAGTCTAGGCTGACAGGGAGGAAAACCTGAGCTGGTGGGAGCGTGCAAGCCGAGAAAAGATGGAATGATGAACTATTAGAGGGTGAAGGAAATGGAGGACTACATACAGCGGAACAGTAAGTCTGTTGGAGAGACCTAGAAGGACAGGAGGTTGTAATTACACTTTTTTTTTTAAGATTTTTAAAAATTTCTTTATTGGACACAGAGAAACACAGCGAGAGAGGGAACCAGCAGGGGAAGTGGGAGAGGGAGAAGCGGGGCTCGATCCCAGAACCCTGGGATCATGACCTGAGCCGAAGGCAGATGCTTAACGACTGAGCCACCCAGGTGCCCTTGTAATTAAACTTTGACATATAAGTCGTAAGGTTTTGTAGGTAGAAGACAGCCCAAGGATGGCATGTTTTAGGATTTCTCTGGTTGAAATGGGATGGAATCAATGGTCAGCAGAGTCACTTAGAGAAGAAACAGTGAGCTGGGTGTTAAATAGGTTATCCACCTAGAATTTTAAAGGCTCTAAGGAAGATAGGAATACTTGAGTATGAAAAAAAATATGTCAGATAGCAAAGTATGTCAACAGAAGACAGCAATAAGAAGGGGTAAAGACTAGTAGCACACAGCAGCATACACCTTGAAGGAAAAGGGAATTTTACAAAAGACAGGAGGAACATTGTTCTGGAAGCCATGCTGAAGCAGAAGGTATGTGGACTGATAGAGAATGAGCATTTCTCCTGAAATGGGGGCAAAGGGGAACAAAACTTGCAAAGAGGGAGCCAGATTTTGTTAGAGCAAAAGGGAAGGTGTATCTTATATCAAAAAATTAAAATAAGGGTATTTGCATTGTAGAGGGTTCCAGAAGGCATAGTAGAAATGGATGGGGGGAAGAGAAGGAGTGAGGGGAGGATAGTCAAAGAGGAGAAAGTACCTAGAAGCATTGGGAAGGGAGTCTATAGGAGTATAGATAATGAGTAGAAGACAGTGTTGCATTTTAAATATACACTCCACAGGTAATCCACCTTGGTTTGAATCCTAGTTCCATGGAGTCACTAGCTGTGTGTCCCTGGTCAAAATGCTAAACTCTCTAAGCCTGTTTCCTTATCTCTCAAATGGGAAAAATTGAACAAGATAATGCGTACACGTTTTTAATCTAAAGCCTTAGACAAAGTAAGTGTTCATTAAATTATCAATATAGGTGCATTATAACTTCAGGAGACTAAGGTTGTCAGATGTGTGAAATATAACAGAATTAGGTAGCCTGAAGGCTCATGCTTTCAAATAGATCTGTTGTAGAGTTATACGGGTGCAGGCTATGATCCACTGACGATAAGGAAAAAGCCAGATGAAATTTTGCTTGGTGAAATAGACACTTTTCTTGTTACATGAACAGTGTAGTTGTAATTTCAGTGCAGGGTGGAAATGTGCTATATTAGAGAGTCTATAGGGAGGTATAGGTGCAAAGACGAGTGACCGATTCTACCTGTGTGGGAAGTCAAGGAGGGCTATGCCTAGGACTCACTACTGAAACCGAGTCAGAGTTATGAAGGTGGGGTAGGAAAAGAGAGGGAACAGCATGTGCAAAGACATTCAGTCATGAGGGGCACAGGATGCTGGGCTGAGAACATTGAGAAAGTCAGTGGGATGAACCCTAGATGATGATGGGAAAGGAGTAGGAAATTAAGCTGGGAAGTGGGCTGATTCTAAAGAGCAAGTAACAAGGAGCCAAAGAACAGTTGAATGAGTAGTTTCGGGTCATTAAGAGAAATAAACTGTGCAGGAAAGTCTTCCTACACTAGGTTTTCCACAGGAAAGATGTTACTGAAGAAAGACAGAAGAATTCTGAGCAAACAAAAGCAATGGACAAACTAGATACCATCCACTTTGAAGATTACATCCATAAGCATTCAAGGAAGGGTATCTCTAGAGTTCAGAAACATAACTTTCAAATCAGGGCCTGAATTCCATCAGCGTGTCATTCTTCATTCTGATTCTTCTTTAATTGTCAACCCTTCACAAAATTAATTCACACTAATGTTTCAGTGACATATTAAAAATTTACCAGGTCCAATCCCTCATTTCAAGATAAGGAGACTGAAGGTTGGGAAAGGTTAAGTCCCTGGACCAAGGATGCAATGCTGGCTGGTGGCAGAGTTACAACTTGAATTGCAGCATTCTGAACACTAGTGTAGGGAGCTTTCCACAAGACCACACTGATGTCAGTATAGTCCTTTCCTCCTGAGATCTGTGATGTGGTCTATATGTGTATAAAGCCTAGGGTGGAGAAAGGGAATAGAGGAGAGCAACTGAAAAGCCATGAATAGGAGTATAGAAATGGCAGAGCAGGGAGAATATTGAATTGTATTTAGAGCATGCCTGTATGTGCTGTGACAATGATTTCTTGGTAAAGCTGTCTTAGACTTTTTAGTTCAAACAATTATATAACTGAGACGCTCATGAGAATTTCCCTTTTTTTAAAAAAAGATTTTACATGAAAATATTTAACATAAGTCAATAAATTCTCTTACAAGAAATTATAAAAAATTGTGACCTCTGGGAGTGAAAATGTAGAGTTGATGTATAATTTCAGAGATCCAGGATTTGCAAAAACATCATAAAGAGATGGAAGAACTCAATGAACTTGATCCAAGGGATTAACTTCTCCATAGAGGAATGCATCAATTAGGAAGCAGCTTATCTGCGAGGAAGTACAGAAAGGAAGAATAGGAGTGGTAAACGTTGGTAGTACCTATCCTCCCTGATCTACTGTGAGGCAGTGTCCTGATACAGCTCCTGATATTATTGTCCCTGTGGCAAACTGATCTCTATTGTGAAGATGGTTTCATTAAGACATCAAAGAGTATGTCTGGTGATAACTGAACTCAAAATCATACAACTTACTCACTGACTTGACCATTTTCCATGCTTAGCAAGCAAACTCAGTGAGTAATTTTGTTTCCCATGAAGATTTTCTTAGTGGGAGAATGAATTGGTCATATTGTTGCAAATGTGCTCAGCTTTATGACAGTTAAATTTCTCATTGTAAATCAATATGATAGCCTTTGCTTTTTACATCATTCATCTGGAGCTTGATTTGTGGGAATTCATTCCAAAAGACAGAGATGTTCTCGATATGCTAACAAAATTGTGTCTGTAAGCTGGCAAGGCTGAAGGCCAGCCTGTGGACCATGGTGAATTCTCCAAGCCAAGGACATCTTGTGAACCCCTTGGCAACCAGTCAGCTTTTTCCTTGAGGTCCTTGATACATCTGTGTCCTTAGTTTCAAAACTTTACTATCTCCTACCCAGAAACATAATTACGGCAATCAAAAGATTTTGTTCAACTTCCCAAGCAAAGATAAAATTCCCTTAGTAGGGTTCTTTTTTCCCTCAAGCCCAGGAAAATGCTAACTAAAGATCGTATCAATTATCAAAGAAGCACTACAGAAAAACAAGTGAATTTTTTCTTTCCTTAAGCCTTCAGTTACATTTTATTAAGGTATCAAATGAGCTTTTTTTCCTTTCACTGTGGTAACATTATGTAGAAAGGAGTCTAGAGACAATAATCTATATTTCCAATGACATGCGCTAATGATTATAGTAAATTGCCATAAAATTATTGCTGTTTTAGTCAACACTGTATCTAAAAGGTATCCTCTATGTTTCAAAGCAGATAAAATAAGCTCATTTATGCTAATACCTATCTTAGCACTCAGAAAAATTTTCCTAATGCATTAATTATGACTCCAGATAGACCGATGATTATTTCATATATTCTAATTAGGAATCCCTTTATTCAGTCAGCCATACACATCAGTAAACAAGGAAAATGAATTCCTCAGGGAGGTGATAAAAAGACAATTATTTCCTTTGCACTACAGCTTAGAGAATTTACCCCACAATCAAGGAGTAATTAGAGAAGAAAACGGGGAGTTAGAAAACATACTTGCAGGTGTGAGCATTTGGCAAGGCTGTTTCTTTGCAAGGATGAAATGAAAATGGACATCTTCATTACTAATCATATATGGGGAAATACATTAGCTATCGTGGTCTCCTTTCAGAAGTAAGCAAAAAATACAATCAAATTAGTTGCTTTTGTAGGAGAACAAATTGGAATGTAATCATCTCATTTAAATGCTAGGTTCCCAGAAGGGAGAAAGATGAAACCAACTCAGCACATTTCTAATGATTTATCCCTTTATTAAAGAGATTTATCCCCTCAAGATCAAGCTACTTGATATTAATTTTTGATGCTACCATTTATAATAGGAGCCCTCATTCCAACTTTTGGTCCACGGTCCAGTGATTAAAATAAGGAGCAGAGGTGGTAGTGGAAAGAGAGAGAGTCATTTAACTGACTGATTTAACTAGTTTATGTATTCGGACTTACCATTTATCATCCTTTTTTTAGTTGTCAATGACATTTTCAAAAATTACTGTGTAGAGGGAAAAGGTATGGCTTTAAAATACATGTATTTGTTATATATATAATTTCAAGTCTGTGTCACAAATACAAGCTGCATTCTTCAGCTTTTGAGTTAATTTGCTCACTTTCCAACTATTGTTACATAGCCCCAGTAAATACAGTCTCATAACTAACAATGATCCACATTACTTAAGGTGAAATACTTAGAGGTCCTTTAGTTCACATTTGGGGCTTAGAAGTAGAACATTTTAATTATCTGGAAAGCAGTCAAACAGCAAATCAAACATTAAAAGACCAACAGCATCTTTATAAAATTACAATTCAGCTTCTGGGCTTTCATAATAATTTGTGCCTCTGACCACGGAAAGCCTTTAGAGAAAGTCAGCAAGTCATTCTATTAGTCTTAATGGAGGAATAAAGTCTTGAACTCATGAACAACTGTGTGAAATAAGGGAGAAAGGTCCCAGCTTATTAAAATTAGTGTCAATCAGTTTAGACAGGTAATCAATAACTGTCCACTTATATTGTTCAGCCAGCCATAGTACTCAGAAATAAGCCTCATATCTATTTTAGGTTCACTGACACTTTACTAGGAATAAATTGTGGGTGGGGAAGCTGGGTCATTTCAGAAAACCTTGGGGAAAAAAATTGTCAGAATAATAAGCCTTGTGCCTTTGGCTGGGGTTCTCCTATTATGCTAACCTGGACAATCATGAGATGTTAGGGGGAAAAAATTGGAAGAATAATGCTCAGGGGCATAAACTTTGACAAGGTCTTTTGAATGCTTAAAGACTTACTTGTTTAAATATATTTGCTAATGGATTATGGATTTAGGATACCATAATAAAATATGTTCCCAAAACAGGATTTATTTCAAAAAGATCATAATTCTACTTCTAAGAAGGTGCATATTTAGAGATAGGGCAATTCTTTAATTCTTAATTCAATAAACTCATGAATATAAAATATATGGTAGCTCATGGATGATGTATTGAATGGGTATGACAGATGATGGTCTCCATATGGTGTTTAGACTACTGTATGGTTCACTTGCTTCCCAATTTCAAGTCCTAATTTTCAGATGCATGTTCCTCAAAAACCATTAGAGGAAACCACCGGGAAACTGAGACTCTTTTACTCTTGAAAAGTCTGCAGACATATGAGATTGAAAAAAAGAAAGAAAAAAGAAAAGAAAGAAAAAGAGAACAACAAATGTATTGATTGTACATTGAATATCAGTGATAAGGGGATACGAGAATAGATGTTGGAAAGGACAGTGGAGGATCTAGCTCAACACCTTTATTTTATAAAAGAGAATACAGATTTTTCTCCCCCCAAGAGCATCAGTTACTTAGAGGCAAAGCACAGATTTGAAGGAATGTTTTGGGGCTTCCGATTCAGTGTTCATTCCCCTGAATCCAGGAACCATATTTTTTCCTGTCCCTATAGTAGATATTTCCATTTTCCCTTAAACATTTTTGATATACAAATAACTTAATGAAATAAGAAAGCATTTAAGCCTGGAATTAGGTTATCTCAAGCTTTGGCTCACTTAGAAAAAATCATTTACCTTGGGTGTGTGGATTTCTCCTCTCAGATTACTTAGGTCATAATAACAAATATATCTCACTAAGACAAAATGCTGTCCATATTCAGCGAAATTTCATTTCAACCACACTTTAAGAATTACCCCAGGAAGTTTTCAGCTTTCCTCCTCCAACAACCTCACTAAAAAGGAATAATTGACCACCCCCTGAAGGGTGAAAATCACTATCCCCATGTAATCTCCAATTAATTCCTTTTTAATTTGGTTAATACTTATCCAGCACATGCAGAAGTCTCCTCAATATAAAACAAAACACTCATAAACATAAACTTTATTATAAGCCCTATGTCTTTTAAAATTAAAGACATAAGAGATGTTAAATACCAAAGGTGGGTGCCCTGAATGTCAGAGCATTCAGATCTTGGTTGAAAATGTGACCACACTAATTATCCTACTTAAGTTTGAATCTTGGCTGCCCACCTATTAGCTGTGTGATTCTGCTTCAGTTTTCTGATCTGCGTAATGAAACCAATAATGGTACCTCCCACTGGTAGGGCTTCTGTGAGAATTAAATGGATTAAGAAATAAGTTCTGTAAATAGCACACAGTAAGCACTCAATAAATACACGCTGCAATGACTATTGTTATTTTTGGCTTCCTGTCTTCTCTGCACCGTCCCATTTCTCATCACTTAGAGACATTTGATCTTAGCAGCAGAAGACTGAAGCATTGGCCAAAATTAATCATCATCTTTCAAAAAGAAAATCAGGGATTGCAAGAAAATGGGTAAAATATAGCAGGGCACTTGATTTAGTTGAACCTAACGTGTGTTTTTCAATTTCGAGTCACACTGGGTGCCCTTAAATTACATATTATGGTGAATCATGGACAAATTAAAAATATTATGGAAGACACAATTCTGAACCCAAATATAAAATTCCTTGGCTAAAACATTCATTCCAAGGTTAAAACTATAGCTTTGCTTTGGATTTAAATAGAAAAACAACAGTTTGTGAGGCATCTTGCATTAAAGAGGATCTAGTTTAAATTTGGCGACAATTTAATGCTCGTGCTGCATTCCTCTACAGGCTCAGAAACCATTTACAGACATGTACTGTATCATTATCCTCGTTTTGCAGAGACTCTGAAGCATAGGCGGAGATTAGTGTTTTCAGGCAAATAACCAAGCATTTCTTGGCCTGCTGCTGGGTACTGATGAGTGTCCTAGGAACTAAGGTATATCTTCAAACGTCTCATTTACTGCCATTTTCTTTAAAAAATGCTGATTGAAGTAGAAAACGAGTGAGTCATACAAATTTAACAAACATTTGTAAACCTAGAGCTATAATAGTTGCATTGGGGGACAGCAACGTGATTGAAATAGGATGCTTTTCCTCAAAGAGAGTATAATTTTGCTGGGGAAATGATCATCATGACGATGGCTAATGTATTTTGAGTGCTTACTAGGTGTCAAGCACTATAGTAAGTTCTTGATACACATTGTCTCAAATTTATTTTTATAACCACTGTAGAGCTAATCTACCCAGTTTGTAGTAAAACAAAACAAAACAACAACAAAAAAGAAGAATTAGAGAGGTTGAGACACTTTCCCGAGGGTACATGATGGAAGTTGGGGGAGGCTACTAATACATCTGCCTCACCACAGGGGGGCCTTCATGGGTCTCCCCATAGATGGAGCTCTGAACTTTCCAGTCCAGTAGCCCTGACCTTCTGGTACTAGACACAGTATTCCTTCAACAGCTTCACATTTATAACCTCATCTCCTCCTCTTCTTTCTCTACTTCCTTAAAGATTTTTGTGTATAGATCAATATCTTAGTTCTTGATGGTTTCAATAGCTTACTCTCTTCCAAAGTTCTCATCCTCCATTCTGTTCAGTAATCCGTTCACTGGCCTGAAGCACCAATTTCTTGCTTTCATAACGGCAATTCCAAGTATCACACTCCCCAACTGCCACCTCCTATCCTTCTTGCCTATTGCCTCAATTTTTTCAATCCCATATAAATGCAATCCGTTAAACAACCCCCTTCTCCCCTCCGCCTACCACCTTTTCTTCCTCTCAGGACCCCTTATGTTCTCATTTCCCTTCTTATCCAGTTTAAATTTCACTGTCCGACCTAAATACCTTGTTCCTTCTCCTTATGTAGTTTCTTGGCAAAATCTAACCTTGGGTAAATTCAGTTGTCCCTCTACATTTTCCCAGTGCTCAGGACATCTTGGATGAAAGAAAAACATAAAAATACTGACTTCATTTTATTTTTTCCCAGTTTTTTTGAGATATAATTCACATATAACTTTGTATTAGTTTAAGGTATACAACATAATGGCTTGATATATGTTTATGTTACAAAATGATTACTACAATAAATTTAGTTAACACCCATCACCTCTCATAGTTACACATTTTTTTTTTTGTAATGAGAACTTTTAAGATTTCTCTTAGCAACTTCCAAACTTTTTTTTTTAAAGATTTTATTTATTGTCAGAGAGAGAGAGTGGCAGAGGGAGAAGTAGGTTCCTTGTTGAGCGAGGAGCCTGACATGGGACTTGATCCCAGGACTCTGGGACCATGACCTGAGCCAAAGGCAAACGCTCAGTGGACTGAGCCACCCAGGCATCCCAACCTTCAAACTTTTAGACATACAACACAGTATTGTTAACTATAGTTATCATGCTGTACATTACACCCCTAGACCTTATTTACCTTATAGCTGGAAGTTTGTACTTTATGATGATCTTGGCTCGTTTTCTCCACTCCCTCCCTCCCCTGCCACCAAATCTGGCAACCCCCAGTTTGTTCTCTGTTTCTGTGAATTCAGTTTCTTTAGATTCCACATATTAGTGAGATCACATGGTATTTGTTTTTCTGTCTGGCTTATTTCACTTAGAATAATGCCCTCAGGTTTCATCCATGTTATAATAAATGGCAGGATTTCCTTCCTTCTTTTTACGGATGGATATTATTATATGGCGTGTGTATGTATGTGATACATACATACAAATATATCCACATATTTCTTTATCCATTCATTTGTCAGTAGACACTTAGGTTGTTTCCATGTCTTGACTATTGTAAATAATGCTGCCGTGAATATGGGGGATGCGGATATCTCTTTGAGATAGTGATCTCATTCCCTTAGAATATACACCCAAAAGTAGAATTGCTGCATCTGATGGTAGCTCTACTTTTAATTTTTTTAGGAACCTCTATCCCGTTTTTCACAGTGGTTGTCCCATTCATATTCCCACCAATAGGGTGTAAGGGTTCCCTTTTCTCCACATCCTCCATAACGCTTGTTGTCATTTGTCTTTTTAATGATAGCAATTCTAACAGGTGTGAGGTGATGTCTCGTTATGGTTTCAAGTTGTATTTCCCTGGTGATCAGTGATATTGAGCATCTTTTCATGTACCTGTTGGCCATTTGTGTATCTTCTTTGGAAAAATGTCTATTTTGTTACTCAGCCCATTTTTAAATTGGATTGTTTGGTTTTTTGCTAATGAGTTGTATGAGTTCTTTACATAGTTTGGATATTAACCCCTTACTAGGTATATGATTTGCAAAAATTTTTCTCATTCCATAGGTTGTCTTTTCATTTTGTTGATAGTTTCCTTTGCAGTGCAAAAGCTTATTAGTTTCATGTAGTCACACTAGTTTATTTTACTTTTGATGTCTTTGCTTTTGGTGTTAAATCCAAAAAATCATTGCTAAGACCAATGTTAAGAAGCTTAACACCTATGTTTTCTTCTAGGAGTTTTATGGTTTCAAGTCTTATGTTCGAGTCTTTATTTGCATCATGTGTAAGATAGGTACCAGTTTCGTCATTCTTTTGCATGTGTCACTCCAGTTTTCCCAATATCACTTATTGAAGAGACTATCCTTTACCCATTGCATATCCTCAGCTCATTTGTCATAAATTAATTGACCATATATGCATGGGTTTACTTCTGGGCTATTTTGTTCCATTAATCAACATGTTTTTACACCCACAGTATACTCTTTTAATTGCTATAGCTTTGTAATATAATTTGAAATCAGGAAGTGTGATGCTCCCAGTTTTGTTCTTCTTTCTCAAGATATTTTTTGGCTGTTCACACCTCTTATGGGTCCGTACAAATTTTAGGGTAGTTTTTTCTGGCTTTATTTTAAATGCATCATCATTCCTTTTAAGAGAACTTTGGTGCTACAGAAGAATCAAACTAAATTTCCCTAGTTCAATCGTTTTCAAACTTTTCTGTTTCAAGACCCTCTTCTCCTAAAATTTATTATAATTAAGAACTTCTCTTTATGTGGATCATATCTGCCAATATTTGTCACATTAGAAATTAAAGCAGAAAAAGTTTAAAACATTTATTAATATATTTAAAAGCAAAGTAAATCCATTACATATTAACAAATATTTTATGAATAACAACTCTACCTTGCAAGAACAAAAAGGTTGATGAAAAGAGTATCATTTTGTATTTTGCAAATCTCTGCAGCATCTGGCCTAATAGAACACAGCTAGATTCTTGTGTCTGCACCTGCACTGAGTCTCCTGCAATACCATATGTCACGCTGTCTTTGAAAATTCCAGTGTATACTGATGACACAATGAGAGTGAAAAACCAAAATATATATATATATATATATATATATATTATATTGAAAATGGTTTTGACCTCCCAGGCTCCCTTAAAGGCTCTTGGGGACCTGTAGGAGCCCCCAGTGGCAACTTTAAACTGTTTCTCTAGTCACTCATTTCCCCATTCAGCTAGATAAATAATTTCTCACTGTTCTTTCCTCCTCAAACCTTCAATACTTACTTTCCTCTCTTTGCTCATAATTGACATAAATATAACATAATTCCTTGAAAAGTAGAAGCAATCAGAAGAGAATTTTTGTACATTCCTACCATTCGCTACTAGCCTACTTTCATCCATACCTGTATACTGTACGCAACCCCCGCACCCTACCTTTACTCTGAAGGAGGTCCTTCCTCTTTTCTTCCCACTATTTCTCCTTTTGCCTCCTCAAAAATATTGCTTCAGCTTCTGCATGACTTTTTTTTTTTTTTAAAGATTTTATTTATTTATTTGACAGAGACAGCCAGTGAGAGAGGGAACACAAGCAGGGGGAGTAGGAGAGGAAGAAGCAGGCTCATAGCAGAGGAGCCTGATGTGGGGCTCGATCCCATAATGCCGGGATCACGCCCTGAGCCGAAGGCAGACGCTTAACCGCTGAGCCACCCAGGCGCCCCTCTGCATGACTTTTTACTTCTTTATTGCATCATTTCCAGCAATGTTCTAATTTGCTTCAGAAGATTGAAAAGTAAATTTTTCCCCTTAGTTCCACTTCCCTGTACAGCTACAGCACCGTTTTTCTCTCCCCTTTGACAGCAAAACTTTTGACAAAGCTGCCTATCTACCCTATCTCAAGTTCCTCTGCTTCCATTCTCTCTTGAATGCATTGTTTTCTGACTTTTCTCCCACCATGCCTTATAAAATAGCTCTTGTGAAGATCTTAACATGGCTTCCATGTTGTTAACTCATCGGACATTCCTTTGCTTTCACCTTATTCAACTAAGCTGCATTTGAGACATTTGATCACAGCCTTGTTCTTAAAAAAACTTTCTTCATTTAGCTTCTACAGCACTGTTCTTTCCTAGATTTTCTCCTGCCTTACTAGAGACCCTTCTTAGTCTCCTTGTTCATTCCTTCTCATCGCCCTAACCACTAATCATGGAAATGATTCAGGACACATTCCTTGGATGTCTTCTCTATGCTCTCTCCTAATGTAATCTTGTTCAACTTATCATTTTTAAAATCATCCAAATTTACATCTACTCCAAAATTTACTTCTCTACTTGGATCTTTCCACTCAGCTCCAAACAGTTATGGCCTACATAATATCTCCTTTTAGATATCTAATATGCCTTTCAAACCATAAGATCCAACTCCCGATTCACTATTCCTGTCTATCCAAACTTATTTTACCATCATCTTCCTTAACTTTGTCAATGGCAATTAATCCTTTAGGTTGTTCTAGCCAAATAAAATCTTGGAGACCTCCGAACTTAAGTCAGTTTTTCCCACTTCTCAGATTGCTTCATTGGCTTATCTCACTCATGAAAAACCAACGTCCTTCCATTAGCCTACAAAATCCTATACAACCTGGTCCTGTACTGACTTCTTGGCCTTATCTTCTGCCATTCTTTCTCTCATCCACCCAACTCCAGCCACAATGGACTTCTTTCTGGTTCTTGAATGCCATGCTATATGCTGAGGGGTCTTGATATATTTCATGTGTAATAGGAAGTCATTGCAAAATTCTTGCTCCACACCATTACTTCAAATAGATCTGTCCTTGTTCTTTTGGAGTCTGATCAACCCTGGGAAACTGAGGCAGCGTCTAAAGTTTGACACAGTGGTTCTGATGATCTAAAACTTTAATTCTCTTAAAAGAACATTTTTTACACTTCACTGGATTTCAATGCCAATTAGAATCTCTGAGCTACATGGTGTCTGGGTATCTTAGTTGGTTAAGCATCTGATTCTTGATCTCAGCTTAGGCTTAGGTCTTGATCTCAGGGTTGTGAATTCATGCCCTACATTAGGCTTCATGTCCAGTGTGGAGCCTACTAAAAAAAAAAAAAAAAAATCTCTGAACTGAATATTGGGTGGTCACAGTTACACTGAGAGAATTTGATTGCAAGGAGTAAAAATACATGTGTTTGATGAATGGCATGGAGAATGAAAGCTGTGGAAATTCATTAAAAAAATAAATATGAGGTCAGAAAAGGTTTTATGGGGAAGATAGCTTTTTAGCTGTATTTTGAATAGTGAGTAGTATGTGGGTAAGTTAAAATCATCATAGGGATAGTAACGAGGCTGAATTTTTGAACAGGGCAAGGAGGCAAGATTTAAGAGCAGGGCATCATGAAGGATTAAATCGACTGAAAAAATGAGTTTACATTAGATGGTAAAGTGCATGAGATGTTTATATTCAGCTCCTCTAAATTTAATGAGTTTAATCCTTCTACATTCTGAAGGGTCTATAAATTCAAATCCAGATAGCTTCCATGATAAGATTATGGCAATTTGTGTGTCCTTACACCTTCTTGGCCTGATTCTATTTTTTAGAGTAGAATATATTTATTTTCAAAATATGCAAACTTTCGGTTTCAATAGTCAATCTTTTTTTTTTCTTTTTAAGTGGAATAGTATTCACAGCCACATTGAGTTTAAAGGTCAAGAAAGTCTTCAGGTAGTACTTTTCCTACAATGAGTCTGATTTGATTTTGAAGCAGAAATCAGATAGTATCGGATTACCGTTTGACTTCTGGGCAGCACCATTGTAAGATAAAAAGCCATCAGAGAAATATGTACAAAGTCTTAGTCTCTCCCATAATGCTCTCAAAAATGCACTTTCCAATTCATTGTTCCAGACTAAAAAAATAAAATAAAATAAACAAGCATTAATGCTCAGAAACATTATGTCAATGACTCAGTATCAGTATCCTTCTCCACCATCCATCAATTTTTTGTTCTGTGTCAAGCTCTGTTTCCATAATCAATCTTTGGCTGTTTGTGATTAGGACTAAGCACCTTTTGTGCTTTCAAGATATTGCAAGTAAGTGCAAACCAAAGAGAAAACAGATTGTTCAAGCACAAGCTTTATTTATGCTCGGACACCAGTACCCTTGCCTTCATCTTCTTCCATGCATTGACTGATTTCCCAATATCTACTGAGAAGATAAAAAGCTCACCTTGGCAGGTTTTTGACAGCACAATGAAAATTGGTTTCCGGAAGGGAATTTGGCCCTCTTTGCTAAATTCTTGCATTTTAAGTCCCATTTGCTTAAAAAGAGAAAATTTTGACTTCAGAGCCATTTAGAATGTATGACATTTGCTTTTTTATTTGCCTTTTTTAAAGCATGAAAACAGAAGTTCAAATTTGGAGACAATAGTTTTCTTCCGGGATCAGAGGAGCAAGTGATTATATACCTTGGGGTTGGGAGAAGTAAAGATAAGGGACATTCCAAAAGGACTTTCATATGTTAAAGAAGACTCAGGATCTTGAAGGAATGTCATAATCTGCCTTCCTCAAGTATTTGTCAATGGGCCCCAGGTTTTAAGGAGATTTAATTTTATCTACATTTTCTTCTGCCTTTGTTTGCCACGTCACTATGAATATTCATGTACAAGTTTTTATTGGAAGATATGATATAAACTACGTTGATTAGATGCTTTGAGTGGATTCAGTGACTCATACAACAATGCTATATTTACATGTAGTAGGGAAAATAATAGCGATTTTCTGGGCAGAACTTGAGGAGCTTCGATCTTACTCTTTTCCTTCCAGTGGTCCCAGACTGCTGGTTTTCCACATGATTTTGTGGAGTGTCAATTTTCTAGGTTGGTGTGGAGCCCAGAAGAGAAGGATGGGACTAGGAGAGGTTAAAATACTATAAATCTTATTCTTATCACTATTGAGATATTTTTCTTGAGTAAATTCCCCAGGTGGCTGAAAACTTATACTTAATATCCAGAGCTCTGAAAACATTGATTGGTTTCTGCCAGTGTTCTCATTGCTTTTATGAATGATAGGATTTTTTGTTTTTAAAGATTTTATTTATTTATTTATTTGACAGAGAGAGAGACAGCCAGCCAGAGAGGGAACACAAGCAGGGGGAGTGGGAGAGGAAGAAGCAGGAGGAGCCTGATGTGGGGCTCGATCCCATAACGCCGGGATCACGCCCTGAGCCGAAGGCAGATGCCTAACGACTGCGCCACCCAGGCGCCCCTGAATGATAGGATTTTTGAAAGTCTTTACTCTGCTACTTATAGCTGATATCACTGAGCCCCTAGTTTTTGCAATAATCGATTCCATCAAGGCATGTAACTTGATCTGGTCCTAAGAAGAATGACTTGACTTGTGCGTGTGCCGACGGTCTGAGGTCTCAGTATGGTAGTGACTTGAGGTGCGCTGCCCAAATCCCCAGGGCCTTCTGACTTCAAGCTTCCAGTTGTGGATATTTGCATTTGTTTTGTGCCTTAGAGCCTTCCCTAAAGCCATTTTAGTCTGTTCCAACTTCACAGACATCAGCCTGGACATGCTTCACATAAACAATAACCAATACCAGTTGGTATACGAGCGTCCACTCTTCCTGCTCCTTCAGGTAGTATAAATCTGACCTGTTTTACAATGGTGTCCGAAGTCTCCCTGCAGGGTTGAACTTCAGTTGCTGACGCTGGTAGTTGATTTATAATGTACTCCTTATTTGTTCCTTTACCTTCCCTGTCCTGCTTCCCCCAGTTCTTACTGACATAGCCTGTACTTCTCAGGTAAATTACTTGGTCTTGAAACTTTTTCTCAAGGTCTGGAGCGAACCCAATTTAGAGACAATGTATGCCTGGAGCCCCCAGCAAGGAACATATTCTATAATAAGAAAGCTGACCTGGGAAGAGGCCATCTGGGGGTAAAAGCTGAGACAGCAGAGCTTGAGCTCTAGTGACAACGTTTAAACTTCCCTATTAAGTCCTTATTCTTTCTGTGGACCTTTAGTTACACGGGCCAAAATATTCTCTGTTTTGGTTTCAAATGAATTTGACTTAGCTTGCTTGCTTGCTTGCTTGCTTGCTTTTTTTTTTTTTTTGCCTCTGAAAGAACTCTGCATAATATTATATTATTGACTGTGGACTTAAGGGGAAAAAACCCACAATAATAGATTTAAGTAAAAAAAGGTAAGTTTATGAAACCAGTCGATAGCATCCTGACAGAGCCTTAGTAGTCTCTCACAGCGAGAGATCAAAGATGTTTATAAGATTTCGGATCTAAGCTCCAGTCATTTAATTCAGGTCTTTCAAGGTAAGTAACTGTTTGTGATTAGGACAAAAACATGACACGATTGGTTAAGATTGGTGACACAGCACAACGAGCATCTTGAAGCAAGCCTTGATAAGTAAACTGCTTGTTTGACAATCAAGCCATTTGCCCATTTGAGCAATCCATTGTCCTATGAAAACTATTTGCCCAGATGAGCAAACTGTTTGTTCAGATAAATTGATATGCAGGAATATCCTGAAGCAAACAGTGAAGTTATTTATCAGTTTAAAATCTTCCTGTAATAAATAGTTAAGTCTTATTGACACAGGTGTTCTCAGTCCTCAATCCTGGTATTTAAGCAACATGATGCAGGTGGCACGAGTTCTCGTAAAGAGTAGGAATTGTCTCTCTGGGGAAAGGGTCAGTGACATTGAAGGAATTCTAGGCAGAGGAGAAAATAACAACATAAAGTAATGAAGAACTGATGAAATATTAACAGTGCTAGAGCTAAGTAAATAGGAAATTAGCTATGAAAGGGTATTCAGATGAGATGTATAGAACCAGGAACCACAATTGTCCTTTTAGAAATGAGGAGTCTTTGGGACAACTGGGAGGCTCAGCTGCTTAAGCGTCTGCCTTCGGCTTAGGTTGTGGTCCCAGGGTCCTAGGATCGGGTCCCGTATTGGGATTCTTGCTCAGAGGGAGCCTGCTTCTCCCTCTGCCTGCTGCTCCCCTTGCTTGTGCACGCGTGTGTGCACGCTCTCGCTCGCACTCTCTCTCTCTCTCTGTCAAATAAATAAATAATTAAATCTTAAAAAAAACTGAGGAGCCTCTGAAAGTTATAAAACACCTTACTACTGAAAAATATTTGTGTTTGGATTTTTTGTTTGTTTTGTTTTGCTAGGAAATCTTGCATTTTAAGTGGTCACACTTAAATATAATATACCACCAACTGAGGAATTTGTAATTTCAAACTTCTGTTGAATATTGAAATCTTTTTCATATTTTAATACTAAAGCCTGTGCTTTGAAGGTTGATTAGAAAATGAGAGCTAAATCATTATCTGTGAAGAATGATAGCAGGGGAGTGAGACTGTGAGCATTTTGGCTTCCATCTCTGCATATTGTGGGGCCAGAGAAAGGGCATTATCTATTCATTATGTAGCTGAGGAAGAGACAGTCCAAAGTTTCACTTAACATTTGTCAAATAACACTGCTTACAATTTACGGTAAAAGCTCTTATAGTCACCAATATCCTTTTCTTCAGATTCTGAGGAAACCCAGCAAGAACACAAAAGCAGCTACTATTCTTAGACTAATAATAAGCTTCACATTTAGACCAGTGTGGACTCTTATCCTGACTCAGACACTTAAAAGAAAGATGACTTTGGGCGAGTTAGCATCCTTGTCCCTCAGTTACCTTATGCAAATTGTAGGGCAAGATAAACTACCTCATGACTGTGATGTGAAAATCAAACAGTGGGCAAACAATAGAGACCGACAGAGTTCGGCATGAAGTTGGAAAGCATTAAAGATCGGCTTTGTTTTTGCCTTTTTCCTTGAGTAGACTTCTATGAAAATATGCACAAGGGGAGCGAAATAAAGGTCCAGGCCAATTTGTAATGGAGGTAATGGCTGACTTCCAAGCCTTCTAAGCTCCAGCTTCCCACTCTAATGTATTTGTTTCCACGGTAAACCTGCCTTCAAACTCTTCATAGGAGCGCCCAAGGGAGGTTCAGAATATAGGATTTCTTCTCCTAGGGAGATCTGTCCCTTAATCAAAGCTTTTACTTCAAAGAGAGTGACTGCAATTTGACATTTCAGCATCAGGAAGAGGAAGTCACTCTGTTTGTAACTCTTGCACTACGGGGAAGGGTGAGGAATTTGAGGGCTAAATTGGAGGGGACAGGCAGTGAAGTAGCAATGAGGAGATAGAAGCTCTGCTGCTTCCCACAGACATTTAAGTATGTGTCGCAACTTCTTGAAATCTCAATTTCTTCATCCATGAATGGGAGACTTTGCAAGTTCACCCGAGGATTACATGAGACAAGGCTGAATGAAGTACTTTTAAAATTCTAAAAAGATATACAAATATGAATTTCAAAAATTCTTCATATTACTTTCCTCTAGATACTCGAAGAGATGCCAAATAAAAGCCATTAAATATGAGGCAGCAGCAGTCAGGCCGGGAGGTGATCTGAGGCATAGTTAACTGCAGAGTCCTTTCTACCACGGGCACTATGAAACTAACTGGTAGTGGCATGGAGAATCTTCCCGGAAGTTTCTAAGTGCTCAGTGCGGAAGACTACAACAACGGGATGCACCAAGCAAGAAAGAAGTCCTCTTGATACTCTTTTTCACATCTTCTTTACAATGTGAAAAGGCAAACTTGAAAATTTACTCTCAATCTTGGTTTCTTAGGAAAAATATTGTATTCTATCATTAAGCAAGTCTTTACTGAGCACCTGTGTGCCAATATGTTAGTTGTCCTTTATGGAAAGACATCTATATGCCAGAGATCATAGAATGTTCTTACCATCTTCACATAATTATTGAAGATAAAGTAACTTCACGAAGATGGAGCCTCGGTAGCTTTTGGCGGAAGGGAGGTTCAAGTCTGGGTCTGCACCATTCTAGAGGCTGTGCACTCAAACACAATCCTTACTGACACTCATTTGTCCTTGAAAGTCTTTACTCTTCTTCAGCTGATTTAATTAAATTCCATAACGTTTTCTAAAACAAGCACAGAGAGAAATTCACTTCACTTCAATTTTTAAAATAAACTTGCTTCATCCAGCATTTTATGGACCAGAATGGGAATGAAAATGGGATAAAAAAATAATTGAAAATTCCCATCTGGAAAGTTCAAAGGCGTTTTTGTTTTACATTAAATCATGAACAATAGAAACTTAAACACTCTGCTTTACCTTCCAAAATATTATAGTTGGACATCAGATGTTCAGAATGTTTTCTTTGTGCTTTAAGACAGAGAATCTCTATCTGATATTTCTTGCAGTCAGGCTTATTCCACTGAAGTATTATAAAATATATCTGTCACTTAGAGTTGAAAAAAAAAATGTCACTTCTGTGATTCCAAGTTTACATGGAATGGAATGCACGAGAATGCCAGAGAGCTGCTGGCTGTGTGAGACAGGGAAAAGGATGCAAAAATAAGCAAATGGGGGACAGAAAGTGAGTCTCTCTGTTCAAAACTCTCTCGTCAATCATACTGAGACACTCAGATGTTGAAATGGAAAACCCATGAACTAAAAATATTCAAGCCCAGAAACCACTAACAATGTCATCAAGAAACTTTATTGTGTGCATAGTTACACATAGAAAGAAAACCTGCAAGCCACTTAAAAATAGGGATAACTGTAGATCTTAAACTTGGTTCCTTAAAATTCTTCCAAATGAGTATTGTGAAGGAAAAGGTTTTGTTTCTTGGACAAAAGTTCTGGAGACCTACAAATGTTTCCCACTGACGTAAACATACCACATAGGCAGGCAGCATACCTCTATCTGGCCTTCCATTTCTTTGACAATATTTTTTTGTCACAGCAGAGGATCTCAGATGGTGCAGAATTGCTTGTATCCCAGCAGCAGGCAAAAGCGAGGGGTTGTCTGGCGAAGTTGTAAGCGCACGTATTCTGTGGTGTAGCTGAGAGACAGCTGACTCAAGAAGCATGTCATGGGAAATTCTAAGGCTGATGAAGTCAGACCCCACTCTGCATGGATCCGAGCAGGTCAGCGCTAGAATGAATGTGGCTGGCTGCCATCCCTAAGAGATACTTTGCATTTGAAGCTGAGCTTTTTAATATTATTGCAGTTGAGGGAGTGTGATTGAAGGAGTTTATGTATCATATCCATAGCAGGAGAGGAACATAAGTCAATAAGTCTAATTGAGATGGCTGACTGTACTAGCCTGTGACTAAAAACACCGGGAACCATTTTTAATCTATAAAATCAGCTAGGTTGTAGGATTTTCAGGCAACAAAGGTGATGCAACCATTCTAAAGAAAATTTGGCAATCCATATCAAAAGCCTTAGAATGTCCATATGCTTTCTCCAGGCAATTTTTATCCTAGGAATTAATTTTAAGGAGGTTGTATTTGAAGTTTTGTCCCAAGAATGGTTGTTCATGACAACATCAGTTATAAGAATAAAAATTAGAGCCAACCTAGTTCCTATATAAAGAATTGGTAAATAAATTACCATATGTCAATAAAAGGAAATATTATTCAATTATTTTAATGATCACTGTACATTATAATTATTAGACATTGAGGGGCAGAGACAATTTTTAAAATTAGATGAATACCATGGGCCCTCTCCCAGTCTAAAATTTACATAAATTGACCTAAATTTATACTCAGAGTTTGGCTTAAAATGCCAGAAAGTTCATAGATCCCCCCACAGTGTATGTGGGGGATACTAAGTTAAAAATTCAACCAGAATGACCACCGGATTATAAAATATTCATAATGCATTAACTTTAAGAAAACAGAATATGTGACATATATATAGTATGATTCCTCTCTAGGTATATATGTCTATACACGAATATTATATTTTTAGGATCCCTAAAGCAAACCTATTCAACAGCATAGGCTTCCGGCCCCCCATTAAGGGACAGAAATCACATCTTAATATTTTACTTATTTCCTCAAAAGTTCAATTTTTCCTTTTTATAAGTTTTTCTAAGCAAATAAAAGAAAATGCTCAACTACCTATGAATTAAATCTTAAAAAAGAGCTTTATTACTTTTAACTAAAGGGCATATATTTCAACGGAAATACTTTATACATAATGTTAAGTTTCAGTTTGGTAGCTTTCTGTATCTCTCTCTCTCGTGTGTGTGTGTGTGTGTGTGTGTGTGTGTGTGTGATTTAAACTTCTTAGCTGCAATCAATAGAAACCAACTCTAGCTCATTTAGGCAGAAGAGGCAATTATTAAATGAAATGAGCTAGATCACAGCCTCCAGAATGACAGTATAAAGAATATGAAACCACTCTGCAGCAAAACAAAATGAAACAAAACAAAAAACCAAAGCCTATAACTGGTAAAAATTATAAAAACAACAATAATATTAACTATTTAATCTTTAAAAATGTCCCTAAGATTTTACAGCAAATGAATGAATATCTATTCAAGAAAATCTGTACAGTCTTATAAAATAGTAAGAGTCTACAAAGAGTCTATGAGAGTCTTGAGCCATGATTTACTTCCCCACCCCAATTCAGCATGATAGAAGTTCCATTCCAGGTAAGTGAGGCCAAGAAAATGGGACTCCCACTCCCCAAATTTTCCATTCAAGGACTGTGGTACCTCCTTCAGAGAGACAAGTTGCCATCTTTTCTCATTTCCCCAAGCTCCATGTTGCAAAGGTCAAATCCAGGTTTATGCAGCTGAGAAGTCAGGAACTCCCTTCTCCACACAGCCCTCATTCATAGAGCAGAAGCTTTGTGTCATGTATGACAGGCTGAGAATACTGTGTTGCCAATTGAACTCACCCTATCTCACTTGTAGGGTTGGGGTTTCACACAGGGAAAGGCAAGATGAGAAAACCAGACTTTAAAAGTTGATACCAGTGACCATGAAGGACGTTATATAGTAATAAAATGAATCAATTCATTAAGAAGATATAGTACTTGTCAACATAAATATACCTAACAAGAGAGCTCCAAAATATATGAAGCAAAATCTGACAGAATGGAAGAGAGAAATGGACAATCCAATGATAATAGTTGGAGAAGTCAATACTCTAATTTTAGTAATGGTTATAATAAGTATGCAGAAGACCAACAAGGAAATAGATTATTTGAACATTACAAACCTACTTGACCTAACATACATATGTGGAACATTCCAGTCAAGAACAGCAGAATACACATTTTTGTCAAGAATACATGAAACATTCTTTAGAATACACCATTGGCCAGGTCACAAAACAAACTTCAGTAAAATTAAAAAGATTGAAATCATACGAAGTATTCTCTCCAACCACAATAGAATGAAATTAAAAATAATGGAAATAAGTCTAAGAAGTACACAAATATGTGGAAATTAAGCATCATACTGCTAAATAATCAATGGACCAAATAAGAAATCACAAGATAAATTAAAAAATACTTCAAAATGAATGGAAGTTAAGACATAGCATGTCAAAACTAATGAGGTGCAATGAAAAGAACCATGATTGGAAGGAGATGCATAGCTATACTAAGCTATATTGAATAAAATATCTCAAATCAAAAACATATAGGTATATATGTATATGTATTTTAATGTCTATCTATACATTAAAAAGTTCAGAAGGTTGTAATACCAAAATCTTATCAGCTGAGGCATGTTTTTTCCCCTTCTTCTATTTAGTATTTTACAAATACTTTAAATAATGAAATAGCATTTTAAATAGAAAACTATTTTAATTATTTTTAAATGATACTAAAGTCCTCTTTAATCATTGCTTTGTATTTTTATAACTTTTAATTCTTCCATCTGGTCAGTAGAAATATCCTACTTGGATACTATAGGCATTCCTCCAATAGCTCGTTTTCATTAAATTTCTAGTATCATTTCATGGCATTTTGGCAAAGATTGTCTTTTCACCTACGCATTTGTGAAAGCCTCACCTGTTACCATATCTGTCATTCCTGGTTAAATCACATTCTCATAAATCTTCCATGGACAGTGTAGTCTATTTCTAATGAAAGCCTTCAGCTTAGAATAAGAAGCATCCAACTGAGGCACTTTCAAAGTCTTCTTTCATTCAAATTGCTGAGGAAGCTTTAAGTACCCTGCTGCCCAAATGACTTAGGGAAATTAATGATCCAAAATGAAAGTTAAAACCTCTATAGTCCTTTCTGGAAACAAAATCAGCACACAAAGAGCTGAGGGAAAGCATGCCAGGGAGGTCTCACTATCAAGTCAGAGGTACCAGTGCTTTTCTAAGGAGCCAATAAATCAACATAATTTCAAATTCCCAGGGTTCACTGAAAAGAGCAATTACGTTAGTCAAAATAATAAGGTTGAGGCTGGGATCTGAATTATATGCCAACTGTGATGGGAATATATGTATTGAGGATCCAGGACAGCAGTATAATTTTTTTCAAATGAGATGTGATTTTGTGATGAGGTTAAAAGCCCAGGCAGTGCAGTTGAACAAATATGGGTTCATATCTGAACACTTAAGAGTTGTATGACCTTGGAAACTGCTATAGACAGAAACCATTTACATGGAAACAGGATGCATTAAAACAATTAGACAATTTTGTGCCTAAACCAGAAAGATAAATGACTTGTATATGTCTATAATTTTATTCCACAGGCAAATGGAACAATGAATTCACATAATTTAATAAATATAATTAACTTTCAAGAGGCTCCTTCCTGTGAGTTATTCATGTATTAATTATTTAACAAATATTTACTGAGCACCTACCACGTGCCTGGCACTCTAGAGGTCTGGATGAGTGTGGTAGCAGAATGAGGGATCACGGGGAGGAGAATGCACGTGAAGGTGCTTGTTCTCAAGTAGCTCATATTACTGGGGAAAACGGGAATTGAAGAACAGCTCAAAAGATGCACGAGAAAATATCATATGCATACATACTACTTATTCACCAAGGTATACAGTGTCCTATCATGATTATTAAGGGCTTGGGGAGTCTAGAAGAGAATCTGTTTCAGTTTCTGAATTGGTTTAACACATTACAACTTCTAGTAAGTATTTCAGCCATATGATCACTGAGGCTTTGCCTAATCTGGAGATTTTAAGATAATATGACAATATATCAGTCACATCAATAAAAGTGAATAGGCTTAAACTATCTATTAAAAGAAAAATTTTCAACTTGGCTAGGAAACAAAGACCTAACTACAATCTGCATTAAAGAGAATAACCTAAAAAATAATTCAAAAGGCTAAAAAAACCCCCAAAGAATGGACAAAGATACACTAGGCTAATGGAAACAGCATTGTTCTACTGATTTCTAAACAGAATTTACATTAAAAAGTATCAAATTCAAGTACACTTTATGAAATCAATGCTAAAAGCCACAATTCAGAACAAGTTTATAACAGTTATGATTATCTATACCAAAAAAATGACAGCAACTTTCTTTAAAAGCAAAATCTATAGAATATACAAGGATACATAGATAAAAATATACTAACAATAAAACGATTTTGTTTTTTATTTTTTTAAGAGATTTTATTTAGAGAGAGAGATCAGGGGGAGGGGCAGAGGGAGAGGGAGAGAATCTCAGGCAGACTCCACACTGAGTGTGGAGCCCACCATGGGGCTGAATCCCACAACCCCGAGATCATGACCTGAGCCAAAATTACAAGTTCAACACTTAACTGACTGAGCCACCTGGGTGCCCCAATAATAAGACAATTTTAGACACCACTCTGTACAAAACAGATCAAGTGGCCAGAAAGTAAATAAGAATATGGAGGACCTAGCACTGGGCGTTATACGCAAGTAATGTATCATGGAACTTTACATCAAAAACTAGGGATGTACTATATGGTGACTAACATAATATAATAAAAAATTATTATAAAGAAAAAGAATATGGAGGACCTAAACAGTATGGTCAATAAGGGCAGTCTTATGACTGTACATTGAACTGGATGTCCTGATAACAGAGAACAGAACTCATCTCAAGAACACTTGGAACAGGGGCAAATGTGTGACTCTGTAGGTCAAGCATCTGCCTTCAGCTCAGGTCATGATCTCACGGTCCTGGGATCAAGCCCTGTGTGGGGTTCCCTGCTCAGTTAGGAGTCTGCTTCTCCCTTTCCCTCTGCTTCTCCCCATGCTCATGCTCTTTCCTCCCTCTCTCTCTCTGTCAAATAAATAAATAAAATCTTAGAAAAAAACACTTGGAACAAAAATTAGTCATATGTAGGGCACAAAATGCATTAGTAAGCTCTGTAAAGTAGAAATAATACACATTGGTCACAATGTCATAAAACTAGAAACTCACAGCTATATAAAAACAAAACAAAACCCTCCAACCTAAAAGAATTAAAAAGGCATGTAATAACTCATAGCTGAAAGGGAAAATAAGAAACAAAATCACAGAATTTCTAAAAGTGAACAATGAGGTGAATATGCCACCTATCAGAATCAATGGGACATAGTTAAAGAATGACCCCCCCCCCCAAATTAAACAAACTCAATATCCAGTGAAGGAAGCAAAAACAGTGAATTAAACCTCAACTGAAATGCCAGGAAAAAAAGGGAACAACAAAGTTAAAAAAAAAAAAAAGTAGAAATAAGCATGTGATTAAATAAAAAGCAAAAATTGTTGAGGTAGAACCTAGAAAAAACAATAGATGTAACTTAATAAATCAAAATCCTGTTTTTTGATTAACAAAGCAGGTGAACTACTAGTCAATCCAAGGAAAAAGAAAGCCCCAAATATACAAAATAGGAGGTGACAAGGGGAAAAGAAAGACTGAAACAAAAGGCATATATAAAATCATGAGACTACATAGATCATTGAGACGACAGTAGAGGTGGAAAAGCTTCACCACATCAACGCCCAGTGAAGAAACAGTGTTTTAAAGAACAAATAAACTCAGACCTCGATGGTGTCCTGGAAGGATTCTACCATTCTCTAAACAGTGGATAGTTCCAATGATACACTAATTGCTCCAGAGCCTACAAAACAAAGGACACTTTCAAATTCCTTTTTAATATTAATACCTAAACCTGATAAAAATTGCAGAAAGAAGGGGTGTCTGGGTGGCTCAGTCAGTTCAGCGTCTGCCTTCGGCTCGGGGCATGACCTCAGGGTCTTGGGATCAAGCCCATGGTGGGCTTCCTGTCCACTTCTCCCTCTCCTCCCCACCTGTGCTCTCTCTCTCTCAAATAAATAATTTTTAAAAATTGCAGAAGGAAATTATATACTGACATCACTTAAGTAAAAACAAAACAAAACATTTTTTAACAGCGCCCAGCATGGCAAGAAGAAACTAATACCCCGTGATCAAGTAAGATGTATTAGAAGAATGTGGTATTTGCTCACTATTTGGAAGCCTATTAATATGATATATATTAACAGATCTAAGCAGAAAACCGATATGATCATGTCGATAGATGTTGAAAAATCTTTTGAGAAACCCAACCCCATTTATAATTTAAAAAATACCCCAAAATATCAGAATTGGTTATTCTAAGGACATTGGAGGTTATTCTGAGTACCATGGGAAGCCAAAGGGGAATATTTAAGCAAGGCAGAAACATCTGATTTATACTTCAAAGATATCACTCTGGTTTCAGTACAGCAAATAGAGCATGGGAGGGGCAAGAGTAGACAAACACAGGGAGAATAGTTGTAGGTACTTCAGTAAAGCCCTGAAGTCTTGACCTGAACCATGAGGGACAACATTCCAGGGAAGGAGGAGAAACAGGTGACTTTTCTAGAAGTAGCCGTAAGAAAAGTCCTAACCTATTTTCAGGCCCCAGGTTGGAAAGAAAAGCCACCACAAATCCTAGGGAAGTTAGTTAAACATTATGAGCTATTTTAGGAAAAGTTCCTTTTATATAAAAGTGCAGTTGACCCTTGAACAACATGGGTTTGAACGGTGAGGTTCCACTTACACACCAATGTTCTTTTTTGAGAAATACAGTACAGTACTGTAAATATATTTTCTCTTCCTTATGTTCTTCATGTTTTCTCTTCTCTAGCTTGCTTTATTGTAAGAATGCTGTATGTGACACATATACAAATATGTGTTAACTGTTTATGTTGTTGGTTAAGGGTTCTGGTCTTAGGCTCTTAATAGTGAAGTTTTGGAGGAGTCAAAAGTTGGATGTGAATTTTCAACTGCATGGGGGTCCGTGCCCCCAACCTCTGCATTGTTCAAGGGTCAACTGTATTTTTTGCACAGGTCTGTCTTCAGACACTTCAAATCAATGTATAAATTATTATAAATTTTCTAGGAAAGAACCCTCACAATTGTGTTAAACATAAACACAAAAACTGGCTCTTTTCCTTCAATTGTTATTAAACTGTTTTACAGTGTTAATGTGGCTAGCCACAATTGCATTTTATTGATTTACATTTTAATTACACATTGCATGACTGAAAGTTAATGTGGTGATGATTATCCATTGAGTAAATATTGAGAAGTAATTGGAAGTTGAGAGAGTCTCTTGAGTAGTGGTAGGCAGGGAAAAGGGATCATTCTCTCCAGTATAAATAGTAAAATGGCCATAGGATATAAAGACTGTGTAAGAATTTGTTAGCGAGCGTATAGATCAGGTCTTACCATGTTTCCATCAGAAGCCCCAAGCTTCAGGAGAGAACTTGACAAGCAAGTGAATCTGGAAGAAAAGATTTGACTAACTGGACATGAACACTGAGGTGTTTTTAAGGTAAACCTTCAAAAATAAAGAAAAACAGCTCCCACTTGCCTTTCAGTTAGAAAAGCCTTTGGGATTAGAGATATCATTTTCCTTACTTTTTTTTTTTTTTTACTGATAATTAATATGTCATCTGGACTTTTTATGTTGCTCATATTTTTAATCTCATTGTATGTAAGTTTATTTAAAAAATTCATACAAATGGCTCTCAAACATGCTTCAAAGGGACATTTTCCCTTTTTTAAAAGATTTTATTTCTTTATTTGGAGGTGGAAAGGCAGAGACAGAGGGAGAGAGAGAATCTCAAGCAGACTCCACACTGAGCACGGAGCCAGACGTGGGACTCGATCTCACAACCCTAAGATCATGACCTGAGTCAAAATCAAGAGTTGGGACATTTAACCCACCGAGCCACTCAGGTGTCCGGGACATTTTCCCTTTTGATTGAAATTCTGTTCTCGTCCCCTCAGAAGAGGCTGAGAGAGACCCATTTTCTTATTCTCTCAGCTGTTGCCCAAGCCCCAAACTGTTTTCATCTAAAGATGTAATCATGTTGCTTGTTCACTTAAAATCCTTCAAAATTCCTCAGCAGTTACAGAATAAAGTCCATGCTTTTTAGCATTGTTTCCAAAATCCCAAACCTCATGGTTACCTTACATCCCTGAATCTTCTCCTCTGACCCTTCTCAGCTCTGTATTATATTGTGTCACATTTTCTCCTTACCTAGAATAGCGTTCCCTTATTTCCCTGTTTGGTGACCTTCTATTCATCCATCAAAACTTAACTCAAATGTTTTTGCCTTTGTCCCAAATTCTCTGGCATTGACATTACTTCTATGTATCCATAGCATTTGGTCCCACCTTTTCATCAGAGGATTTATAATATTATTTATTTGTTGTTTATGCATTTGTCTCCACCCCAATATAGTGAGATGCTGGTGTTGGGAGCAGAGTCTTCATTTTTCAGTTTTTTGGTGTGTTTTTGTTTATTCAACAAATGTTTGTTGAGTGTCCACAGTGGAGCCAGGCATGAGGTGACAGGGTGATGTAGATGGAAAGAAGCAGCATTAGAGCAGGGACGGTCTCTCTGCGAGGAGGACCCTTGAAACAAGATCTAAGGGATGAGAAGGAGCCAGACAGTGAAGCTCTGTGAGAGGAGAGAGAAGGGGGGATGGTCTGACACAGAAGAAAGTCTGGCAGGTTTGAGAACAGGAGGCCAACAAGACTGGGGCAGAAGGAAGCACAGGGAAAATGGTAGCATGAATGAAATTCATGTCTACTTTCATAGACCTTATGCTGAACCTGACAAACAGAAGATCTCAAACGTAATTTCCTGAATTAATATTGTATTGAAAATTAAATTTTAATTCACTAGGTTGTTTAGAATAACATACCTTGAGACATGATGGGGTGCTTACAATCTATCAAATCATATCTTTCATCACAAAGGGGAAAAATGAGGCCTTGCCAGACCCTGAGTCTTATATTCTAAGAGAAATATCCCATGAAATCTTTCTGAGAAATTAAGCAAGAAAGTGGATAATGCTTTCAACTGCAGTTCTACTGAAGATAAATGTTTGTCATAGTTGCTTCTTATGCTGATCCTTAATTAAAACTCAAGGCATATTAAATTACTGTTCAGTGATGTACTAGAAATCAATTTAATAAAGCCCAAATATATAGCTTTCTCGTTATCCAACTTGATCTAAAGATACGTCCTAGAAAATCTAGAAGTGTAGCTTTCCAATCAGGCAAGCCCTAATATTCAGGGGAAGTACCCAAGGGGTCCCAAAGCGCTGTGGGCCCAGCTAGAAGGCCAGGTGGCACAACCCTGAATTTTGCTTCTACCTAAGTAAGATCAGTTCTCCTTTTATCCTTTATGTATGAGATTTCTGCACATGAATCCCTTGAAGAAGGGCTTCACTATCAATGGAAGTTAGAAAACTATTGATCTAAAAAAAATATTTAGTTACTGCCTAACTATAATGTCTCTCCAAGCCGTGTTAACATCTACTACATTCTTGTCCTGGACCCTCTATACTGGGTATGTGCAAGCACATACTTACCATAAAGTCTTATTCCTGAACCTTGTTCCTTCACTTTTCTTTACAAGTGATTCCAACGTGTTACTGTCTTTCGTGACACAACCAGAACATTTAATGTCTCATTTCTGTCCTGTCTTGCCCTTTGGACTCTGTATTTTCCACCATTTTCCTAGCTACAACCTCTGACTTTGACTCTTCTCTACAGCAGTCCTGCTTTTCTCCAAGTTATACTGCTTTGGATCGCTGCTTCTAAATGCTTTTATTATTTTAATTTAGTGGTGCAACTTGTCTGACCCTGGCATAACTCCCCGAGATGGTGCTTCCACCAGCCTGGTCCAAGCCTTCATTGAGAATGGTCATAAACAGTCACTCCGAAGCAGGTAGGATGTGCTGAAATGCCAGTTTTCTACTTGACCCTCACTAGAATTGACTCTTCTTGGATCCCCTCCTTTCTGCTTTTTGCTTTCTCATTTTTGACTATGAGATCATGGGTGCCCAGTCATTGTGCACGGCCATCTAGTGATAGAAGGCATGGGTTTCCGTCTGTAGGATGTTGAACAATCACCAGATACATCACATCATCTCTGTATCATCCCTATTTCATGTTTCGGAATGAATGATATGGCATCATGTTTGTGAAAACAACTTAGAAAGTACTCACTGCCACATAAATTGTTACTTATAATGGTGTTTTTGGCTATAGTCTTAGATTCCCAATGATTTTTCTTTATAGGTGCATTTTATAGCAGTTTTCAGTCTTTCTCTCTCTGAAGACACAGATCAAATTTCTAAGCCCATCTTCCTTTTGAAGTTTGGAGCAAACCCCCTGGGTATTATCCCATTCTTCAATCGCTATCTTTACCTATCCCACTGCAGAATCGAGTAGATTTCTGCATTTGTATGAACAGCCCCATTAACAGTATTGAGATAAATTCAGTCAACGTGCTTATGCCCAGTGTTCATCTAGCATTGCCTAAGATTAGCTGCTCCTTTAGGAAAAGTTATTGGAGGGACTAACTGTAATCCATGATTAGAGGCAAGTTATCTTGGACGTTTTCTTTCATCTGAAGTCTGACTCATTCAGGAAATTATTCTAACTTTGCCTTTATTTGCTACTTTGTTTTTGAATGTTTACTTGGATAACCTCCTTCGACTATAAGTAAAAATCTTTATTTAAAATGGTACCACTTACAAGAATAATAATGACACTAGTAAGAGAAGCAAGGAAAGTTACCTTTATTTGGGGCCTGCTATGTCATAGAAGCAATGGATGCCAATTTTACAAATAAGGGAATTGAGACTTAAAGAAGTTAAGCCGTAGCAAAATTTAGAGAGCTGCTTAGTGTTTAACTGTATAGGAAAACAAATGAAAGCAAATACTCCATGGCAGTATATAGTCGTCATAAAATAGCACAGGATATTAGAGAGTGGTTATGACCTTCCATAAAAGGTATTCTTTGGAATAACAAAGTGGAACATCTCGAGGTAAATTCAGATTTGGGGAGGTCTAATGCTTATAAGATTTAGAGTCCCTATCTAAGAAAAAGAATATAAAATTATAAATTCAAAATTAAATATGAAAGCAAATATTTATTTAGACTAAGAAAAATTAATTTTGTAAAAATATGACAAATATTATAAAGATCATAGAAACAGAAAAATAATATTTTGTTTTATTTAGCAATATTTTTATTATCTCACATACCTCTAGTAGCTTTTTCATTAATTATTTGCTTCTATACTCATTGATTACCTTTTGATATAATAGTGGTTTTATAATATCATTTTCCACAGACAGAACCAAGTAGAAAATTGCTAAAGATAGTTTAGTCTTTTCTTAAGCATGATTGAGCAGAAAAAAATTTAATCATAGTTTGAAAATGTTTCTTTCAGCTTTATGCTTTGTTTTGGTTGTGTTGTATAAATGTTTGCAAATTTTTGTCAAATTGGGGAATTAATGGTCAAGTATCTTTTATAAATGAGCTGACATATTTCAAACCATATCAAGTTTTCTTTTACTTAAAGTGACTGGCCTTAAATATTCTTTTAGTTGCTCACCTTCATTAGAAATTTTGTTGTCAAAGTCTTTATGTCGTACTCCTGGGTGAGCTAGCAGAGTGGGTGGTAAGAATACACCTGAAAGCTATTTTTACCCTGGGATTATGTGTAATAACTATGCCCAGACGTGACTGTAAGCCACTATATACATCACACTGAGTCCCAAATAAATGGATCCTCAATTCAACTTCCACTCTACCGTATTAAAAAATGTTCCATAGCTCCTCCCATCCCACCCAGCATAACAGAGGGGAAGTTAGAGTGAAAAGAGACAACACTCTTAACCTATTGCATTAAAATACTTGATTTTAAAAATTTTATGAAAATTTATAACCTGTTGTGGACATATCATGAAGGCCTCTAGGGCCTTGAAAGGGGTAAATGGGAGGCCCTGAATTTTTCTTTAGCTTCATAATAATTCCATTTCTGGGGAGAAGATTGAAAGCTAAGGTAGATATGAAATAGCAATGGACTGCTGATCTTTGAACCTTGAGACAAGAACAGCTCACCCATATTCGAATTGAGTGTTGCTCTACCTTCATCACATGCAGCCTCATTGTATTTGAAAAATATTCACGATGAACAGTTGTGTATTTGAATGGCAGCCAAATGAGAAGAGACCTCATCCTTCCGCAAATCTGTCTGCCCAATTTCATAGCCTGAGATGATGCAAAAATGTCAGTCCATGATCTATATCCCATTTTCTTATGATTATCCCTAGAGCTTGTGAAAATCTCTGCACTTTTTCCGGTTTAATCCTATCTAGTTTCCGTTACACATTGATTTATTTGAACAAAATCTATTACATAATAATGCTTGGTGATTATTGCTTTTATAAACCCAATTTTAACCTATTTTATTCAGTTCAGTGCCTTCCCAAATGTACTGAATGGAATGAATTAAATTTTCTTCTCTTACTTTCACCTTGCCCCATGTTAAAGTAAAGAATAAGATGGTGTTGAAAAAGTAATTGACTCTGTGTGGTACCCAGCATTCTAAAATGACTCAAGATATCTGCCCCCTTGTGTCCATTCAATACATAATTCTGTCCCCTTGAATGTAGGCAGGACCTGTGAATATGAGGGGATATCACTTCCCTGATTAGGCTACGTTATGTGGCAAAGGTGAAGTGATTTTATAGATGCATTTAAGGTCCCTAACTTATCAATATTAAATCAATCAAGAGAGATTATACTAGGTTGGCCTGACCTAACTAGGTGAGTCCATTAAAGGATGGAAAGGATGGTTGTGAGGTCAGAGATAGAAGTCAAAATGATAAGAACCATCAAAGATTCTCTCCTGTCAGCCTTGAGGAAGTGATATTTCATGTTGTGGAGAAAGCCACAATGTGGGGAATGGTGGGTAGGCATAGGAACCAAAGATCTCAGTTCTACACCCACCATGAACTCAATTCTGCCAACAACCAGTGAATTCATACCAAATCCAGGCAATACCACAGCCCCAGACAATACCTTGATTTCAGCCTAGTGAGACCCTGAGCAGAGGTTCTGTGCCCAGACTCCTAACCCACAGAAACTGTGAAATAATAATTCATTATAAATATTCATTATTCATTGTCATTATTCATTCTGCATCAATACAAAACTGATTTAACCTAAAAGGTAACAAGATAAGCCAATATACTTGGAAATTAAACTCTGTAAAAATAATGAATATTTATTACCCATAATTTATTAATCAAATATCCCTTTGGGGTTCAGTATCTTCCAATCTGTGAAATGGGAATGTGAAGAAAAATATTATGCTTCAGCCATGGCTCCTAGACTTTTGGCTCTTATGGACCAGTAAAAAACTTCAGAAAATTACTTTTAAGACCAATTTATAATTTTCAAGTACTTATTTTACAAAGAAAGTATATAACTGTCTATTACTATTAAACTAGTGTGAAAATAAAGAATGTTGTAACGTAAAGGGTGATGGTGAGTTTTCTGCGTCAACTTTATTAGGCAACAATCCCCAATTATTCAATCAAGCTGTTGCAGTGGTGGTACTTTGTAGACATAATTAAGGTCCACAATCAATTAACTTTAAGTAAGGGACATTACCCAGCATAATCTGCGTGGTCCTGATTTAATCAGTGGAAAGGCTTTGAGAACAGAACTAAAGTTTCGCTAAGCGAGAAGACATTCCACCTGTGAATAGCAACTACAGTTCATCCCACAGAGCTCTAGCCTGTCCTTCCTGACAGCCTGCCCTGTAGATTTCAGACTTGCCTTGACCGTCTCCACAGTTCCTTAAACCAGAATCTTGCAGTGTATCTTTTAATATATACTCCTATTGGCTCTGTTTGTCTGATGGAATCCTGACTGATAGCCCATTATAAAATAATAAAATAGTAATAAATGTAAAGTTGAGGTGACCTCCTACACCACAATTATTTTTTATTTATTTCCTCCTGACTTGTCATTGAGATGGGGTTAGCCTCAGCACTCAATGGATTCACAAACTGCTTTGAACTGTATTCGTATCATTTTAAGCACCCATAATCATCAGAATAAAAAACCAAACCAAACCACCCAACATCTTTTACTTTGTCTAGCCCTGGCAAATGAGAAAGCTGAATAGGTAAGGTATATGAGTACCCAAGGTTCCATAGTACAGAGAAATGAAGGAGGAAGGGCGAAGGCAGGAAGAGAAAGAAAGCAGGCCTGATCCAGCTGCCTGACTCCTCCATCTTCTGAATTAATCTTACCAACAGTTGAACGGCTGCATCAAGTGTTCATTTCATCTTGTGAGTCACAGTTACATCAAACTCTACTCCTGGTTTAAACAGAGAAGAACAAGATTCACAGTGATTGGAATGATCATGTTCTGTGGTGACGTTCTGCAGAATTGCTATTAGAATTGCAATAAGCAATTCCATTCCCCACTTTTGGGAAATGTCTGGCCTGCTGATTGCTTAAATTACACACATTACTTTCAAAAGCTGGGGTTGACTTTAGGAGAATCTGCATCACAAAAGTAGTGCTGTTCAGAGGCAGTGCTGTGTTTTCTTAACAATGACATTAGTCCTCAATAAGTACTTTATAGAGCACATGAGAGAGGAATATCTTGTTTAGAAGCATAACATTTTATTGACACCTCCGTATTCTTGGAACACTTTTGTTGAAGACTTGGTAAGCTAGATTTCCTGGTCAGTACCTTGGCAATGGTTTTAGAGCTGTACAGAGGTTCTTAAACTGCATTAAAATCCTTTAGGCCATGAACGCTTGGTTCTGCTCAAGTGATGTTTATTAGGCATCTCACAATCCAGAGAGGCAACTTGTAAACAAATAATTGCAAGAAGGTTGATGGGGGCAATAATATGGGACCTAGAAGTTGTGAACTCCTGAAGATCCTGGGGTAACAGCAATAACAACGCAAACAAAAATAGAAGCGTCTGTCCATTGAAGCTTGGAAACCGTTTTTATACATCTGAAGACAGAAGAAAATACAGGGGACTTTATCAGGCTGTTTTCAAACTTGTTCCTTTTGATGGAGTTTAATGTAGATCACAAAAATTCTCTTTCATCACTGTCCAGGAAGATGGAGGGGTTTTAATGTGTTTACTTTCCAGAATCCTATTCTTACTATATTTGTGGAAAATAGCCCCCTTAGACATTTATCACCGTCTTGATTTTCTGGAGCCCAAAACAAGATCTCACTTTGGTGGATCTGAAATTATTGGCCTACTAAAATTTTAAATGTAAAATGAGTTATTTAAAATTTTCAAGAAGATATAGATCCCTATCCAGCCCATAAGAATCTATAGCCGATGAGGTCATAGAACATCATCTAGAATTCCCCAAAAAAAAAAATTAGACTAATGGGAGACGCGAAAGTCTCCAATTAGATATCCGCCCATCAAAAACAACTAAAAAAAGTGGGAAAATATATGAAGGAACAGTTTTAAATATCAGACAACAGCACAGAGATGCTTGGGAGAGGGAAAATACACAAAGTCTCTATCCATGTTCCAAATTGCTGAAGAGGGCAGTGGAGCCCACATAGAGAGCACGATCATCTCGTTTAACTGTATAAACAAAGGTCATCATTTTGAGGGGTCCGCTTGTCAAGCAACCAGCATTTGCAAGCTTAGGTAACATAGAAGATATTTTGTGAATAAAATAGGGTCTACAGATCTGCCCGTCAGTGACTTTGAGGTTTGGGCCAAATATTAAGTTGTGTCTTGATAGAGTGAAACTCTGCACGCTATGGCAGAAAACAGCTACCTGGAATCTGTGAACTGAATAGAGCCGTGGAGGTGGCCTAGTGCTGGAATCAGCCAGAGTGGAAAGACCTAATTTGAGATGCGACATTTAGTTGCTACCCTAGCAGGCCACACCTTAGAAGGAATGCTCTACTAGCGTTAGAATGAGGGCTCTCCTGGATCAATCCTAACAAAGATTCAACCCGGGCTTCAACAGTATAAAGCTAATTCTCCACTGTATTTACAGGTTGCCAGAGCAAAACTCAACATTCTCTAAACGAACAAAAGATCCCCTTTCAACAAGGTAGTACTCGTTATATCCACTACTAAATTAAAATTTACCAGACATGCTAAGAAACAGGGAAACGTGACCCATACCAGGATAACAATCAACAGAAATATGCAGCAATAGCACAGTTGTTGGAATTAGCAGGAAAAGGACAATTAAAATATCTATTATATATATTCAAGTACTTAAATACACTCCTAGTGAAAGAAGAAATTGTAAAATCCCAGCTGAGAAAGGAAAACTATAGAAAAGAAACACGTGGAATTTCCAGAACTGAAAAATAGAGTAAATAAAATGAAAAAAATCCACTGAAGGAGCTTTTTAGCAGATTGGACACTGCACAAGAAAAGATCAGTGAATATGAACACATGTCAAAAGAAACCATCCAAATTACAGCACAGAAAGTAAAAAATGATCATTCAGTTTTTTTCTTTGGCTAAGCTGCTGCTGTAAATATTGCATGCTACGCCCTTCATGTATGGGGCGATCAATGAGTAGGTTGGCACAGAGGTTAGAAGGGCCCCAGTTCACTGCTGTGGGCCCATGTGTGGCCTCCATGGCCAGAGCAGCTCCCACCCCATCTCTGTGACTACAGTTCACGGTTCTAAGGTTAAATAGCCAGGTGCTGATTTATCCTCTAATTAAAGATTCTCCTGAACTTAATTGAACTCATTGGTGTGGTAGCTGGAGTGGGAGTTGGCCGTGGGCTGGGCGGTCTCTGCGGCAGACCCCGGCTGTCTGACGATCGGCGTGTCTATGGCTTCTCGTGTGTACATTAGCACCCCAACAGTCCTAGCTGCCACTGCAAACACAGTGTCCGCACCCTCCCCTCTCATATGACTGCAATCAGCATGGACAATGTCAAGATTTCAGTGGAATGGTCATGAGAGTCTGAGTCATAGGCAGGGGCCAAAATGAGCCCCAAAAGAATCAAAGAATGGATAATAAGTAGAACTGGAGGGAAGAAAAAACAAAACAAAACAAAACAATGATGTTGAAAACTTTAATTCCACCAGATGGTGTCTTGGCCTCAAGGAGCCACTTTTTAAGTATGAGACATGTTGGCCTCCAGCTCTTGCTTGAAATTATAAAATATGTGTGGGTCTTTGATATCAGTCAAGAAAAACTAAATGAAAGCCAGGATTTTGGCCAGAGAGTGGAATAACTAACGCTCAAGGCAGAGGCTGCGAACATTGAGAAAATAGACCCTATGTCACTTGAAGTCCTGAGAAGAAAACCAGAGTTAGAGTATATTTTCTAAGAATCCCACGTATGATGGGGGCAAATGAGATTGAGAGTTTTGGTAGTAAAGCTGAGGTGAGTTTTCTGAACTCAAGGTCAAATACAAACTCCTGTGTAAGAATCAGCCATGTAGTGACCAGAGATCCAGGCTGCAGATAGCTGAAAAACCCAAATGTATGGATAAGGACCTAGGTTGACGTTCTACCGAGATATGAGCAGGAGCAAAGAATAGAGTTTGAGGGTTTTATTTATTTATTTTTGTGAGAGAGAGAGAGAGGAAGCGCGAGCATGAGTGGGGGGTTGTGGGGGTGCAGAGGGAAAAGCAGACTCCCCGTTGAGCAGGGAGCCCGAGGCAGGACTCCATCCTAAAAGAATAGAGTTTGGAATAGAGCTGTGATTTTTTAACATTCCTTCTTTAAAGCAATAAAACCTTTTTATCTAAGATGAAATCTCAGTATCAGAAAGAAAGGAGGGTTCTAGCTGAAGTGAGGGCCGTGTTCCAGGAGACACATAAGCTCTGCCCTCTCAGCTTCCATTAGACCGTTTCCAGGAGAACTTTGATCTTTCCCACAGAAATCTAGAGCTTCAAGAAATGCAGTTTGGAAATCCACTGGACCAGGAGACTGAAGGTACCATTTCAGAATCAGGAATCTGAGGAGAGAGAAAGCCAACAACCTCAGTGTGACAGAAAGAGCAAGGGTTTTAGAGTCTGACAGACGTAGTTTTAAAAGCCAAGTTAAGCTGAGCAACCTCGGGAGAGAAGCTGCTCCCTGGGCTGCAGGCTTCTGCACTTTGGCTTGTGGTAAAGGGTCCAGAGGCATCTGAGTTGCTCTCCGAGACATCAAATGAGGACTTCATCAAATTTCTCCCAACCGTTTTTTCCAATTCTATCCCTTCTGTTTCCTACTACCTGGGGCTAGTACTCAACTAGTATAACTTAAGCGGACGGTCTCACTTGTTTCACGTTGGCACTCGTACTGACTGGATGTGCCTGCGTCCTACTGATGTTCAATATTTTGACCACTGTTCCAGCCAACAATGGCTTAATGACTGCCATATGTTGTGGCAGGCACTGTGCTAATACGGTGCAGACGTGAACTCAGATTATCCTCATGTTCACCTTCTGAAGAAAGCATGGATATGATCACCACTTTATAGATGAGAACTCTCTAGTTAGATCCTTCCCCAAAGTCTCTTAGCTAAGAAGTGATGGTGCTAGAATTTAATATTTAATATGCCAAATTCTTCGATCTCTTCAGCAAACCATATTCTCTCACTTAGCATAGATATTCGACAGTGAAAAAGCCCTAAAACAAATTAAAATAACAACAAGTGACCTATTATATAGCATTCAGGAAAAAAGGCACTGCCAAATATATCCACTGATACTGAATTTCAAGGGCTTTTTAAACGGGTTTCCAAAAAAAAAAAAAAAAAAAAAGGAACGAAATAAACAAAAACTGATTGTGTCAGTATGGTAAGATTTTTTTTCATCAATTCAAATAGGCTTAAAATATAAACAGTGTCAAAACCTTAACTACAGCAGTAAAAAGAGGGTCTTGGTAATTTGTTGATTTAACTAGCTTTTGCAACATTAAGCTGGATAAGATACAGATGTTATCAAAAATCACACGGGAATCTAAGAAGATCTATTAATAGTTTTAAATATTGGCTTAGTGACTGGGATATAATTGGTTTTTGTGTCTTTGGGTTCATAAAGCATTGGTTTTATGGTTAGTAGCTTATCTGCCTTTGAGCTAAAAAGACTTTATATTTTAATTGTGTGTCCAAATACATTTTATGGTGAAAGGATCTCTCATCAAAATGTCTGCAAGTTATTTTCTTGCTCCTGATGGCTAAGGACAAGGCCAAGAATGATCTAGAGCAAAAAGGAACATTGACCATTACAGAATTTCTGCTTAGTTGAAGGAGAAGATGATCTTTAGTTTTGTTTATTTGTTTGTTATTGAAACAAATGTAGCCACCTTTCTATAGTTGGGCTCTTTAGAAAAAGACTCCATCCCTGGCGACCTCCTGTGATTCTTTCACAGTTAAGTGGGCATTGTAAAGGGCTAAAAATATTTGTGTTGGAGATATGAAATAACCTGGTTCCATTAAATTGAATCTCTGATTTCTTTGGAGCAGGCCAGAGGAGCCTAGCATCATTTTATAAAAGCTATAGGATCCGTGAATTTGGTCAAAAGCACTGAGTTTGGTAAACTGGATTAGGTTCTTTATAAATGACAAAGGTCCTGTTAAGTCAGCACATCACAAATATTACTAGATTCCTTTCTTGAATTAGTATCTACCTACCCCCAGATTGCAGAATTCTATAACAGTTTTGCTCTCAACTGAAATCTTACTTCCAAAGAAAACTCCTCTGGATTTTGGAGGCCTCAAAGATGGCAGCAGGTGTAATCCTCTTAGTTCTCGCACGGGCCTCATTCCTCTCGCTGATCCAGTTTATTTTGTGTCCCACCCCCAAATTCTTTTTTGTGTTCTTGCAGCATTCAGAAAGAAAAAAAAAAAAAGACAGAAAGTCCTCTTTGAAAAAATATATGAGTTCCTATATTTTGGCAGGGATAAACACTTACTAGGTTAGCACCCACAGTAGCAAGACATCCTAGGGAAACCGGGGTTCAAAGAGATTTCTCACCCCACCCACTGAGCTCTTCAAAGGAGTCCTGCTATGTTATTTGCTATGGAAAGAACATCCTCACGACTTAGCATGTTTCAACACAGACTCAGGGAAAAATCTGCAAGCGTGTGTCTTTGTTTATCCAAGACGACAAGAACGGCTTTCCTGTTTATTTCTGTCTCTAGTTCTTAAATTCCTTGCTCAGCTCTTTTAGTTCAGGTAACTAACATAGGGAAATGCTAACACAGTTAGCTTCCCAAACTAGAGTGGTCTAGTGGTGACCTTTATTTTTATGCTGATTGATTTTTGTGTGAATAATTTCAAAAAGCTGTAATGCTCATGATGAATCCATATACCTAAACAAATTAAGATTGGCATTCCCATAATAAGAGCTCTTTACTAGTGAAATTCTGCTTGTCACAGAAATAATTGATGTTCATAATGATGACTTAAGACTTTCAGAGATTCCCAAGTGTCATCTGTATCATCAAAAAAATTAAATTATGTTCAATGGAGATGCACCTGTCTACTATTAAACTTTTAATCTGTTATCTCGTTATACTGTATAGTTATACTAATCACATTTTATATTTAATGTACTAGGAAATTCCCTTCCATGACCATGCCATACAACAGCAAGTATACTGAATTGAACTTGGGCTGTGTTTGACATAATCTATATGGTAAAGAGGAATTAATACTTCTTGAAAACCTACTATATTTGGAAACCCAGTGTTTTGAAAAAAATACATATTATAATGTAGAATTATAATGTAGAAAAGTTTTAGATTTACAGAAAAGTTGTCAATAGAGTACACAGACTTACCAAATGCTCCTCATCCAGTTTCCCCTATTGTTAACCTCTTGTATTAGTATGGGTCATTGGTCACAGTTAATGAATCAGTATTGATACATTACTATCAGTAGGGTCCATGGTTTACATTAGGGTTTGCCTGTTATACAGCTCTGTGGGTTTTGATAAGGATATAATGTCATGCGCTCCTCATTATAGAATCATACAGAATATTTTCATTGTCCTAAAACTCCCTTGTGCTCCCCGTTTTGGGTGTTCTCTGAACTTCCTGGATCTGTAGTTCTGTAATTAATTTTCTAAAGTTCTTATCTGTTATTACTTCAAATATTTCTTCTACTCATTTTTTTTTCGGTCCTCTGCTTCCGGTATTCCAATTATGTGTGTGCTATACTTTCGATATTGTACACATTTCTTAGATGCTGTACTCTGTTTTTATTTTTATTTTTTCTCTTTACATTCCAATCTGGGAAGTTTCTTTTGACCTATCTTCAAGCTGAATGATTCTTTTCCTCGCTGTGTCCAGTCTACTGAAGACCCCATCAGAGTCATTCTTTATTTCTGATACAGAGATTTTTATTTCTAGTATTACCAGTTGATTCTTTGAGTTTTCACCTCTCCGCTTACATTACTCATCTGTCCCTACATGTTGCTTGCTTTTTGCATTAGCGCTTTTACCATTTTAATCATAATTCTTTAAAATTCCCTGTCTGATAATCCTAATATCTAGGTTATATGATTTTGGCTCAAATGTTTGCTTTGTCTCTTCAAACTGTCGTCATCGTCGTCGTCGTCTTCTTCTTCTTCTTCTTCTTCTTCTTCTTCTTCGCCTTTGTCTTCATCTTCCTTTTTCTCTTCCCCCTCTTCCCCTCTTCCTCTTCTTCTTTCTCTTCCTCTTCTTTGAAACTTCCCTTCTCCCTTCTGCTCCCCCTGCTTCTTCTTCTTTTCTTTCCCCTTCTTCTTCCTATTTGACATGCCTTGTAATTTTTTGTGAAAAGCCAGACATATTGTACTGGGTAATAGGAACTGAGGCAAATAGCTTTTCAGTGTGAGGATTTAGTTAATGTGCCTACGTGTTAGGCTGTGTTTAATGTATTCTGCAGCTATACGTGCCAAAGGCTTCAAAGTCCTCTAGTATCATTCATTCATTCATTCATTCATTCATTCATTGTCTTCCCTCCTCACTTTCAGTTTCCCTAAGTATTCCTTCTCAGAGGCATCCCATGTCATGAATCTTTTCAGCTGAAGTCCACTGTTACTTTACTGGAGACTTCTTGGCATTGTAGAAGGAACTTTCTACGATCTTGCAATTAAGTCTCAGTCTTTCAGCGGGCCTGTATTTTGGTACAGTGACCTTCACAGATGTTTCTTCAGCAATACAGCTTTTTTTCCCTCTGCTTCTTACTCCCTTCCCTGGCTGCAGTATTGCCAATCTATTTCTATGAAGCCTGACCCTTGTTGAAAATGTATTTTTCCCTCTCTCAGATGAAATAGGAAGGCGGGAGTTGACTGGAGTGAGAGGAATTACCTTCCTCCAGCTAAGATAAGGCCTGGCAAAGTTCTTTCTGCTAGAGAGTAGGTCTTTATTCTGAAAAAGCTCTGGATGTATTTCATGATGATTACTCTTCTTTTCCCTCTGACAGAGCCACTTGGAGATCTCTCTCACTTTCTCAGATCATCACCATGGGAACCTAATGGGGTTCATGGAGGTAAAGGCTGTGAAAGTGTGAGGGCTTCCCTAAGGCTGCAGCCACCAGGAAATTCTCATTTACAGATTAGTCTCCAAGTCATCAAATTTCACATTTCTGTTTTGGGTAAGATCTCAGCTGTGTCTCTCTGGCTATGCCTGTCTCTCCAGATTTTGGAATAAAATTTTTGTTTAGCAACCTCAGTTCTCTGACGGGTACAAGAAAAGTCACTGATTTTCAGTTTATCCAACTTTTTCTTGTTTTGAAGACTTGGAATGATGACTTTCAAGCTCTTTACATGTTGGAGCTCTTACAAGTTGGACAACAGTATTTTAAAGATACAGTATTCACTTAAACTTCACATCAGTACTAGGATATAGGGAACTAATTTTATTTTATTCTATTTTATTTTAATTCCATATAGTTGACATACCGTGTATAGGGAAGTAATTTGACAGATACTATCTGTAAGGCAGAAGAGAAACCAGGATTTAAATTCAGATAATGTAAATCCAAAACCTTGTGTCCTCCCATTACCACACGCTGCTTTTGCATATTTCACGTACTGCCCCTTCCGATTACCAACAATGGCAGGGGAAACATGAAGCGTTGATGTGAATTCAGAAGGCAGTAGCTTAAATGGGCATCTCAGATCTGCAATTATTTTCAAGCTGAAAAATAATTTGATCCAGTAACTACTATTCAAGGAAAGGTCAAATCATTTCCCAGTGTACTTAGTGATGGATATTATAGTTCAATAGCTCTCACATGGAAAGTTTGTAATGTGGTCATTGACCTTGTGTATTGGCACCTGCATTATAAAGGAGTAAATTTACTCTATAACTGAAAACTTGGAAACATTGCAATAGGTCAACACCATATATCGCACATCCATTCAAAGGCCAATAAAAGCAAATGCTATAGCACTTGAGAGCTTGGGAAGGAGAGCAAAATAGCAACAAAATGAAATACTGATTCTCCAAGTAAATTTTTAAAACATTCCATTAGTTCTCATATACGTGAAAACATACACTACTCTTATTATTTGTAATCATCAGTTTTATGGATTTTTGACTGTATTATTTATAAATCTCACAACACATGCAAAAACGGATATTTTTATCCGTCCTCTGCAACTAAGGAAAGCAGAGAGAGGTTAAGTAATTTGCCTGAGTCATAGATTTTAAGTATTAGGGCACCAAGAATTGACCCTAGATTCATTATTAGCAAAGCTCATCTTCCTTCTACCAAATTAAGCTGCGAAGAAATTGATTGTCATGTGTTTTACGTGGGAGGACTGCACAAGCAGAGTGTAGTGGGGAGGGAAGACTGGCTCATCCTGATAAAGTCATGAGCTACACATCTTCTCACTCCTTTTCACCGGCACTCTTCAGCTAGATTTTCTCTGAGATGTTGTGAAGACAATGACAAAAGTCAGTGCCTGGCTTTGGTGAGAATAAACGCACAAACAGACTGCAACAAAGACTAGTTCACTACCACATGGATTCAGGAATGTCCTGGGAGTATATTTTTGTCATTTGTCTGAATGAGTATTCTATTTTCTCATGCATATGTGGTCTTGCAGAACAAAATGTGATCCTTAGTCACTTTTGGAACTTCTTTCTATTCACGCAATAAACCAGGATCTCTTTTTGTTTAGTCCTTTTTATTTTCAATGCCAAGTCAATGCTAGTTTCAAATGTCCGATTACATCTGTTTTGGTTTATATTAAGCCATACTCCCATACAAATCCTGATTAATTGATACTATAGGATAATGATATAAACAGTTTTACTGGTCCTACATATAATAGGTATGATTCCCTTACTTTAAATTCAACTTTAAATAAATAAACTTTAAATACATTATTATTGTTGTTTTATTAATATGATAGCAATTATTTGTTTTATTTAATATTTTATTTAAAATTGTTTATCATTTACATAGTCATGCTAATTATTATAATTACATAATCTCCACGAAGTCGTGAAAATTCTAGCCCACTCTACACACTTAAAAAGAAGATGCAAAGCAGGAAGACTTGTGAGCAGAGGGAACGGATGTCTGCCTGCACAACCTCATGTTTAATGTCATTGTCATTAGAAAGTTACCTACCTAAAAGTATGTGCCTTACTAGCCTGGTTCAGTATGGGTTTTCTAACATTAGCAGTTTGGTCCTTTGGTTTATTAAGAATTTACAATCTGAAGATTTAAGAATACTTTTGTATTCAGTGAGCTCTTAATATATTAAAGTATTTCAATTAGTGCAGAGGAGTGGGAGATTATAATGAACATGGAACTAAGACATGAAAATGAATGTATTATAAGGTAGCATGTGATTAATACCTTTTTAATCTCTCTCTTTTTTTAAACCACTTAGATATCTCTATGATATCATTTCAGGTTTAGGATTCATTGACAATGTTTGTAAATGATACTAAAATATATGTCATAATATAGATATGATCTAAGGGCCATTTATCCATTTATCCATAAGGAAAAATAAAGTAATTCTGTTTGGGAAGACTAGAACCGAGTGATTTCTGAGGGAAATTAGATTTCAGCTGGGCTTTGATGAGAAGATAGTGGGAAGCATGGTAAATACTGTGCTTAAGTGGAGTGGGATGCATGGGCTTTGGTTTGTCCTACCACACTTGGGCACATCACTTTTCTTTTCTTTTTTTTTTTTAAAGATTTTATTTATTTATTTGACAGAGATAGAGACAGCCAGCGAGAGAGGGAACACAAGCAGGGGGAGCGGGAGAGGAAGAAGCAGGCTCATAGCAGAGGACCCGATGTGGGGCTCGATCCCGTAACGCCGGGATCACGCCCTGAGCCGAAGGCAGGCGCTTAACCGCTGTGCCACCCAGGCGCCCCGGCACATCACTTTTCTGAGGATTATTTTTCTTATTTATATAAAGGGGAAATGGGGGTAAATTGGTACCAAAAATAGGTGCATGGTTGCTACCGCTGTCCCTTCTGTGTCCCTGACAGATATCACTAATTAAGTATAGCACTCTTTACAGATAAGCCTAGATAAAGCCTCAAAATCCTTTCCAAAATAGCAAGTGGATATAGATAAACTTATGGAATCTACAAAAAAATTCCTAGAAATAATAAGCAAATTAAGCAAAGCTGTAAGATACAAAAATCAATATACAAAAATCAATTCTATTTCCATATTCTAGCAATGAGATATTGGAATGTGAAGTTAAAGTTACCGTAGGCTACCTCAGAATAACCCTACGTGCTCTACATCCTGGCCTGTGCTTAGCATGGCCAGTCTTTCATTTTAACCATTTTACAAATATACAATTATAGCTCATTGTGGTTTTAACTTGTATTTCCCTAATGGGTAATGACGTTTACCATCTTTTTATGTGCCTATCCACATATCTTCTTTGATGAAGTGTCTATTGATACTTAATCTTACCCATTTTTAATGGGTCTTTATATTATTGAGTTTTGAGAATTCTTTGTATATTCTGGATATAAGTTTTTTTATTATACATATGATATGTAAATATTTTCTCCTAAAATGTGGCTTACATTTTCATTTTCTTAAGACTGATTTTGAAATCAGAAGCTATTAATTTTGGGGGTCAAAATTACAAATTTGTTATTTAATATATTTGATATATCATGTTTTTAATGTCAAAAGAAAAACAATTTTGCCTCACCCAATATCACAAAATGTTCTTCTATATTTTCTCCTAGAAGCATTAATTTTAAGTTCGTGATTTGTTTTTTGCTAACTTTTGCATATGGTGTGAGGTATAGAATGTCAATTTTTTTTTTGCATGAGTGGCCACATTTTCTGGTTCCATTTTTGAAGACGTTATCTCATCCCACAGAATGAATGATCTTTGCAACTTTATCAAAACCCAGCTGACCATATATTTATGGGTCTGTTTCTGAATTCTATCCTGTTCTATTGATCAAAATATCTTAATGCCAGTTGCATATTACCTTGATTACTGTAACTTCTTTACACATGTACCAATCAGTGCTTAATTGAATGGCTGAGGAAGACCCTGTAGAGTTCTCTGGAATTCTCTGTGGCACTGTGTCCTATGACTTCCTGCCACTTTGGCTTCCACATACTCTAAATTCCATCTTCTTAGCTCACTGAGCACAATGGACTCTGCTTAAGATCTGCCTCCCTGTGCTGCAACCTATAAACCTGAGCTAAAGAAATTACATGGTTTCCCTCATTCTTTCCCTATATTTCAGGGATCATTCTCCTTTGTTGCCTGATGTCCAGTAACTTGAGAGTCAAGTTTTCATACATTGTTTTCAGTTTCTAGGTTGTTTCAAGGAGGAGGGTAAATCTAGTCCCTATTCCACATTGGCCAGAAATGGAAGTTTTTCACATTATTGATTATTGTTACGTTAAATGAGTGCCTAACATGAAGATTCTTGTTAAGAGAAAGTAGAGACTTGAATAAATTAAAGGAAGAAATGAATCTTCCAGAGAGAGGGAAGACTCTGGGCTAGAATAAGTCTCTGCATTTAGGGAATATCAAGAAAGCTGGTGTTGCTGAAACAGAGTCAATGAGGGGAGAATAGTAATGGACAATTTTACAGAGGTGAGAAAGAGATAGGTGACTTGGATCCTTTAAGAACTTTGGGTAGTTTTCTAATCATCCTGCCCTATTATGGTTCTGATCAGAGGGATGATTGTGCATACATTTTTAAGAGATCACCTTAAGTGTTGTTTAGGGAATTAACTCTAGGAGGCAAGAGTAGGAATAGGCAAGAGATTCAGAAAATATAATAACCCAAATGAGAGAAGATAATGGATTTGATTAGAGTGTTAGCAGAGGTGCTAAGTAGTAGTTAGATTCAGAACATGTTTTATGGATAATAACTACAAGAATTTTTAATGGCTTGCAAGTTAGGAATGAGGAAAATAGATAAAGCAAAACAATTCCTAGGTTTTAAGCAGTAGCAACAGTGCCATTTATTGAAAGGAAGTTTAGAGGAGAAGGTACTTTCATGGAAGAGTAAATTAAGAGTTTAATTTTGGACATGCTCAATTTGAAATAACTATTAGATATACAGGTGGAGATTCAGATAGCCTTGTACAATCAAAGGATAGTCTTCTTCAAATGAATGTTATACTGTAGCAGTGAAAACTCACCTCATTCAACAAACTGTTTCTGATTACCTCCTCTCTCTACTCTCCATCTTCTATTCCTAGAAGTTGACACTGAGATTTAGTCTCCTGAAGCAGGACACACTGTAATCCTCCACCATATTCCTTTTTGCTATTCATTATGTAGTCCTCAGTACTTTCACCCTGGAGGACAAGACCTGTTCTGTTCATATTGCTCCTTGAAAAAAGAAGCTCTTTGAGGGAATTATATAGTCAGGGTTACTCTTTTCAGATAATAAAACTGTACAACCACTTCCACCAAAGCCCCAAGGTCTGAAGTGAGGCTTTGTTATAATAAGGAAAACTTGATTTCCTTCAGGAAATCCATTGGAATCCCAGAAACAAAGACAGAAATAACCAACATCTCCTCTGTGTATGACCTTTCATCATGTTATTTGGCTTTTATTCCTATGTAACTCTGAAGCTGTAAAAAATGTATTCATCTTGACAAAACTGAGCAATTCAAGGGTGGATTTCTTCTCTACTATCTTTTTCTACTGTTCTAGATACTTAGTAAGTTGGAAACAAGAGCTTAGATATTAAAGCATATGAGAAGATTCTGGAAAGTAGTAAGAAGAAAGAATTTGTTACTGCCCAATGTTGATGACAGATTTGATAGTCAAATGTTAATAATAGCAATAATAATTATTGCATTCTTTTTTTAAAGATTTATTTATTTGAGAGAGAGAGAGTGGGGGGGGAATGGCAGATGGACAGGGAGAGGAAAGAGAGAATCTCAAGCAGACACCCTATTGAGTGCGGAGCCCAAAGCTGGGCTCGATCCCACAACTCTGAGATCATGACCTGAGCCAAAATCAAGAGTTGGACACTTAACCGACTGAGCCATAGAGGTGCCCCTAATTATTACATTCTACATTGTGGCATTTTGTGCATTTCTATCACATTTATACTAGCCATCACATGCTATCATTCCGGAACAGATAGTCTCATTTGCTGGATATTCTCACCTTAAATCCTCTTACATGAAATTCCTCTTAAATTTTTGTTAAGAATAAAAATATCCTAAACTAACAATGACTATTATATATCAGTCAATGCATTTAAACTAAGTAAAAAAAGGAAATGTTCACTCAAAGTAGCACAACTTTAAGAACTTGAAGCAGAATTCAGACTAGCAGGCTAGATCTAAATAAGCTGTTAAGGAGTTAAAGATAGTTGTCATAAGATGAATTAGTTTGACATGATTTAGCGATGTGATGCAGGCATCTAGATGGCTCATGAAAATATTTTCTTTATTTATGTGGCCAGCATTATGGAGCATAGAGTTAGTTTGTTATCTGAAGTGTCAGCCCTCCTAACTCGGACATTATTTTTCCTGATTATATTCCTCCACATCTGTACCCACTAATCACCATCATTCTTAGTCTCATGGTTTCCAATTCAACCCATGATTGAATAGAGTATGAGTGGTTTAAGTTCCTTTTCCCATTGTGTATTGTGATGGGTGGGGTTGGCAGACTAATTGTTAAAGTGCTTTGCCTATTGGTATCAGAAGGAGCTAATGTCTGTATTAGTCTGACTAAAGACCTTCTTGTTCTACAGTTGAATTAAGGATACTTTGTTTTGCCTAAATGAATAGGACTTTACACAAAAAGCACAGTTAAGATCAAAGAAAAGGAACTTTTAATACTGCTTCTCATTCCTCATAGATTTAATGATTTGAAAGGGGTGAATCTCTCACCCTAAAGAAAGCAAAGGATTAACAGCTTCTCACATTCTGTTATATTAAAGTGGCTTTAAATGCCGCGGCTAACAAAAGGGACATTGTTCAAGAAGCAAGTGCCCATAGACCAGGTAAATGTATGCAGTTTGCTCACTTTGACTCTACCTACCTTTGGAAGATACCACAACATTATTTTGGGTCTAAAATGATTTTTGATGGCCATACACTTAGAGACCCTATTTATCTACTCTGTTTTAGGCTAGGCTTGGTCCTTCTTTAATCTGTTCCATCTTGCTGAGTACAGAATTGTGCATCTGTGGTTCAGAGAGAAACTGTAAAACACAGCATTGTGATTACCTCCCAACATCCATTCACCCTTTGTCATAATTAGCCTATGGAGAAGGATGTCCATGTGATACGTTTATGACCAATGAAGCATGAAGGAAAGTCACTGAGGTGGGAGTTAGTCTGAGGGAAGTCTTCCCATTCCCAAGAGAAGGCCACAGGCAGAGACTATCCCACTCTTTTGTCTGGATGTTGTTCTCTCTGACTATATTTCAATAAGTACTGAGGTCATCTTACTATACAGGCTGAGGAAGAAATCTCCCAAAGAATGAAGACTAAAAATGTAGAAAGAATATGGATCTTAAAAAAAAAAAAAAAAGATTTATTTATTCATTATTTTAGAGAGAGAGAGAGAGAGAGGATGTGGGGAGGAGGAGCAGAGGGAGAGTCTTAAGCAGACTCTGTGTTGAGCATGGAGCCCAATTCGGGGCCTGATCTCATGACCCTGCACGACCTGAGCTGAAACCAAGAGTCAGACACTTAACCAACTGTGCCACCCAGGTGCCCCAAGAATATGGATCTTTAATGATCCTGTTGATCCACTCATAACATCATTCTGGAACCCCACACTATTTCTCAAATTCCAATTATGAGATGATACATTTCTTTATTGTTTTCTTGCATTTTGAAAGAGGATTATTCTTGATGGGGACAAAAGAATCCTAACTGATATGTAAGTGTTTCAGTTAATGACTGTGCCCATGATGAAGGGTCATTTCATGTTCAAGTCTATGGCTTCTAGTAGGTGTCTTAATAGAAAAAGCATCAGTAGGAAGAGTAGGTTTTCTTTCTCCGCATTTATGAAGTGTTATCAATCCCTAAAATTAATTCCTTAGGTGCCTGGGCCCCATGTAGCTTCTTTCAATGATAGCTATAGTTATATTCTTCTGAAAGTGAAAGTCTGAATCTTTAGATTTGAAATAGGGAAGTGCTATCAATGGAACCTTTTTAACATAATCTAAAGAATTATACCTAATCTTACCTGGTTCTGGTTTTGAAAATACCAGTCAGTATTTAAAAAAGGAAGGCATGATATTTTATTTATAGATTAGGTCTCTAAGAGTTGTTGAATCAACTGAAGAATGACTGTGAAAAAGAGAATTTAGATCAATTCCTTGGTGCCTAACACTTTCTGGATGTAGCTTCCCTTATATCTGTCTGAGCTTGCTAGACCTCAGGGGAACCCTGCTGAAAACCTACTTACCAAAATAGAAATTAGGACATTCTAATCATCCTCAGGATCAAAATGAAAAAGTGGCAATGATTGGGGATTGGGAGGTTTATATGTTTTCATTTTTAGTTTCTAACTAACAGATCAGTTTGTTTTCTTTTTAGTAGATAAAATTATTGATAAAAATATAATTTAGCCTTTTTACAGGTTAGTTTATTGCATTGTTTAATAGAAATTTAATGTCCTATATATTGTATTTACTATGTGAGTCTTCCATTAATTTGAAATGTTATATGGCACACCATAAGATGTACATCATAGTATATCGTAGATCACATATGGTACATCGTTGGAGTAAGAAAGCAGAGTTCTCATCATTTTTCTGGGTGGTGTGGGGCAAGCCAGCTTCTGTGAATGTCATTTCTCTCATCTCAAAAGAAAGCTGTTGCAAGGATCATATACAATATTGTAGGAATAAGAACGCTTTGTAAGTTATATACATAAAAAAAGGAGTTGTAACTCTGGCACATTGGCAGCTTATTATTTAATGCATAAAACAAATATGTTGTCTATTTTATAAAATAGAACCTTGAATGTGAACTAAGCAAATGCATATGAAATAAGCAAAACACAGGAATCAGAAGTGATACAGAGGGAGTGGTGGGCTCAGGCTGAGGGGATGGTGGATATTCACCAAGAACTGAACACCTGAGCTGGATTTGGAAGTCTCCTTTCACAGAGTTATCCTTTTCCTCATCTACGTAATAGGATGCCCTGTATATAAGCATGGCGATAGCCAAGAGCATGTTATGTGCAGGGAACGGCAAGTCAGAGTAGCCCAAATCTAGCAGTCCTAGAGGAAGGAGGTGGGGTGGTCAGGTTTACCGTAGATTGTGAGGAAGTGTGGATCTGAATGGGAGCAAATCGGAGGGTTCATTTATGCTGGTGAGGGACTCGGGCACATCCTGTAGGCCTCGTTCATCATTGGAATGAGCAGAAGATTTTGGAAGTTATTATTATTGGCCTTATCCCAGACTTTCTGAATTGAAATCTTGGCAAGGGGATGGAGTGGGCGGTGAGACTCAGAGCTACCTCTATACAACCCTGATATCAGTTAGGTTTCAGACCCACCTGGATAAAAGGAAGCCACTAGAAGAATCTGAGCAGGAAAATGACATGATCAGATTTGCATTTTAAAAAAATGACTCAAGCAGCTGTATTGGGCATGGCAGGAGAGGAGCGCAACCCAGGGGATAGAATTCAGGGCATGACAAAAACCTGGGAGCCAGATAAGAAGGTTAAGAGCAGCAAAGCAGGTGGCCGGAGGGTGCTGAGTGGGCTGACAGAGGTGAAGGGGGGCAGAAGTAGGAGATGAGGTTGGTGGTGCAACAGCCTGTAAGACAAGGAAGGCCCTGTGGCCAAGAATAAGAATGTGACTTTTCCTAAGAAAGAGATGGGGAGCCCTGGAGCATTTTAAGCAAGACAGTGACATGATCCCCTGCTGGGAAATTGATTTTGACCTGATTGCAGGGAGTTTCATCAATGAGCGACACCTTAGCAAAGGTTCTCAGCTTGAAGCAAATGCTTCCTTAGCACAGGGGCCCTGAGGCAGAGAGCTGGAATGGCTGGTTCCTGCCATCGCTGTCAGAACTCCAGCTTCTTGGGGCACCTGGGTGGCTCCGTTGGTTAAGCAGCTGACTCTTGATTTCAGCTGAGGTCATGATCTCCAGGTCCTGGGATAGAAACCCAAGTCAGGCACCATGCTCAACAGGGGGTCTGCTTGAGGATTCTCTTTCCCTCTCCCCCTGCCTCTTCCCCCGCTCTCTCTCTCTCAAATAAATAATTCTTTTTTAAAAAAAAAAGAACTCTGGTTTCTAGAGCATGTTAACCCATTCAGGTTAATAAAGACAGGGACAGAGGAAACAATAAGGTCTGACTTACAGGAAAATATTGAAGAAAACCAAAGACAAATACCCCAGGGTAAGTAAAAGAAAGGAAGATCTCAATGTCAAAAAATCAGCCAGGTTTTCACTCAGGGAAAATGAATAATGTCTTATGATCATTGAATGTAGTCAAACACAAAGAACTCTGTTGTCCATAATTGGTTGCAGTTAACTGTAAATCTTTGGATGTCTTCTAAAAGTCCCAGATTTAAGTATTCAGCATTGTGGTCATGTGCCTATCTCTGTGTCCTGTGTTTTTTTGGGGAAATGTTTTTATTATAAGTCTAATACTGACTTTGTTTCTAGTTTCATTTGGTCTTGTGTAAATCATTTACATCTTGAATTTATTATAGTGAACAGAATTGGATTTGCAATTAGATCTGTATTTTTTTTAATTCCAGTGTAATTAACATACAGTGTTATATTAGTATCAGGTGTACAATGTAGTAATTCAACTGTTCTATATATTACTTAGTGTGCCTCATCATAAGTCACTCCTAATCCCCTTCACCTATTTCACTCATGCCCCCACCCACTTCCCCTCTGGTAAAACCCAGCTTATTCTCTAGAGTTAAGAGTCTGTTTTTTGGTTTGTTTGTCAAAAATATGGAACGCTTCACAAATTTGCATGTCACCCCTGTGCAGGGGCCATGCTAATCTTCTCTGTATCTTTCCAATTTTAACATTTAGCACATGTGCTGCTGGAGTGAGCATGATAGATCTCTGTTTTTGTCCCAAGTTCTTCCAATGGACATTTGAACGTGTTTTATAAACTTTTGAACCTTAATTTCCACTTCGATGTTTAAGGTCAACATGAGGGTCAAAGAACCCAAGTTTAGATAATATATCAAAACAAAGACAGACACATAGTAGGCCTCTGTAAAAACGGGTTGCCCTTTTCCAACTGCTGTTCCTCATTTTGAAGATGGGGCGATAGGGGAGAAGAGCAGAAGTGGCCAGCATGTGGCCCCCAAGACATTTTCACTTCTTGACACTCTATTTGCTGACAGCACTGGAGGAGATAATGCTAAGTAAAATAAGTCAAGCAGAGAAAGACAATTATCATATGGTTTCTCTCATCTATGGAACACAAGAACTAGGAAGATCGGTAGGAGAAGAAAGGAATAAAGAAAGGGGGGGTAATCAGAAGGGAGAATGAAGCATGAGAGACTATGGACTCTGAGAAAAAAAATGAGGGCTTCAGAGGGGAGGGGGTGGGGGAATGGGATAGGCTGGTGATGGGTAGTAAGGAGGGCACGTATTGCATGGTGCACTGGGTGTTATATGCAACTAATGAATCATGGAACTTTACATCAAAAACCAGGGATGTACTGTATGGTGACTAACATAATATAATAAAAAAATATTATTAAAAAAAATGAAACCAGAAGGAACCTCAAAATCCTCCCAACACAGAACCTTGAGCTGCATGGATGTGACATTTAAGATAAAACCTGTTTGTTATCCCTGCACTGGATAATCTCTAAGGTTGTAGCTGAGACACTATGAGCCCACAACAAATGGAGCCCAATTTTCAAAATCATACAACTGAGTGGAAAGCAAATTTCTCAAAGCTCAGAAGACACAAGCAATAAGATACAGAATGGGATAGTTTGCTGAAGGAGGCTTTCAGAAAACCCTGAGTGTGGAGATGAGATTGGCATTGGTCATTGTGGAAGTAGAATTTAGACCCCACAAAGTTGTCTATGTCTCAATTCCTGGAACCTGTGAATGTATTACCTCACATGACAAATGGATTTTTTGGTTGTGATTGAGAATCTTGAAATGGGAAGATTGTCCTGCATTACCTGGGTGAGCCCACTGTATTAACAAGTCTCTACGAGAGAGAGAGAGAGGCAGGCGCATCAGAGTCAGAGGAGATGTAAGGACAGAAGCAGAGTCAGAGATGCAGCCAGTCGAGGAAAACAAGCAGCTTCCAGAAGCTGGAAAAGGTGAAGAACTGCCCCCCCAGAGCCTCCAGAAGGAAGGCAGTCTTACTGACACCTTGATTTTAGCCTTGTAAGACCCATTTTCAGCTTCTGACTGCCAGTACTATAAAATAATAAACGTGTGTTGTCGTAATCCACCAAGTTTTTGGTAATTCTTTACAACAGCAATAGGCAATTGCTCCTTATCCTAAGTGCACTCCTAATCCCTTCCACCTATTTCACTCCTACCCGCCCTTCTTCCCCTCTGTGCTATCATCAACAGTCAAGTGTCAACAGTCAGGACTTTAAAGAAGGGCTTGGATAGACAATAAAAGAGGGACAGTTGGGGTGAGTAGTAGATGATAAGCAGGGGCTTAAATGTGAGAATAAGTAAAGTAGACAGTGGGAAGTATGGAGCCTGACCAGTTTGAAGCAGTGGGATAGGCTGCTGCCAAGAAGGAACCCAGCTCAAGAGTTAAGCCTTGGACAGATTTGGTACCCTGAATTTGAATCCTACTTCTGATGTTTTCTCAGTAACCTTGGTCCAGTTACTTAACTTCTCTAGCATTACAATGTTGTCTCTAAAAGTAAGAATAACAGTACTGCCTATTTCATTGGGTTAAATGAGATCGTAGCTGTAAAATGTCTAGTACTGAATAGGGCTCCATAATGGGAAGTGCTGTTTTTTTATGAATGGAAGACAAAGGTGAATTGCCACTTCATTAGATTATAAAAAACCCTGAATACCAGAGTGAGATTAGGAAGCTTTACTTCCAAGACATTGTGTGACCATCAGAAGATCTTGAATGGGAAACTAACTTAAAAACGCAAAAAGACTCCTGTGGTGAATTAATATGGCAAAGACAAAAGACAGGAAAACCACCCATTTAAAGGGCAAGTTTGAAGGATAGAGGTTGATCTTCACATTAATATAGGAAAAGTTAGGCACATACTGCTCAAGCATGTTGGCTGACTCTAAGGGTTTATTACAGGGGTAGAATGTAGTGGAAACATCCTTAGGCTGGTAGTTCAGTGAAAAAGGTTCTTGCTCTGGCTGTGTCAGCTGCTCATTACCACTTTGAGCGAGCCCCTCATGTATGTGGTGAAGTCAGCCCTCATGGCTCAGCATCTGCTGGGGCCCTGCTATTTCCAAGTCATGCTTCTCTTGGGCTTCTCTTTTCTGTGAGCCTGAGGTCAAATGATTTCTCTTCGGAAAACTGCAAGGATAAAAGACGCTTCCTGAAAAGCAAATTAGTCCTAATTGCTATGAATCTCAGTAACTATTTAAACCCTGCACTTACCAAATAATTAGATTTTTTTACAAGGTTATGCAGAGTAGCTATAGGACATTCAAAAGGTATAGATCAACATGTAAATATTGCATTTCATATCCAATCAGATTGTTTCTATCCATGCTACGGGAGGTATGGCATCTTTCGGACAGGGCCATTTGCCTAAAACAAGCCAAGGAAAGCGAACAACTATTTCCCCAGGTACTGCTGGTCAACCAGGATGGCACAGCTAGGCATCCAAATCGCAAATTTGTTTCTGGCTCATGAATTATTAGTTCAATAGAATTAACCTTACCGAGGAGAAAATCTCTAATAAAAATTGTCTAAATAGCATGTGAAAAACAGCAAAAGGTAAAAAAAAAAAAAAAAAAAAAAAAAATACTTGGAATAGTTTTAGGTCCAATATTTTCCAATAATAAGTGAGAACAGAATGCTTCCTGCCTTTAGCCAGTAACCCAGGGCCTAACCTCCACTTTGGTACAGAGTGAGATGTTGACAATAATTTGAAGAAAAGTGCTATCATCAACAGTCACGTGTCAACAGTCAGGACACCTTTGATGCTAAAGAAAGCTATTTAAATCCCTCATTTTTAGAAGAGGAAATAAATAATACAGCAACAAACAGGGAAGAGAATCATAGTTGTTATTTACACTGTCCAGCCATCACTGGATCCCCCACCTGGCTTTAGTACTTAAATAAAAGAACCCCAGACCCCAGTCTCACAAAGCATAAGAAGTCAAATGCTTTGCCAGGGGCCTGAGAATTCCTGGACTGGGGGAGGATGCAGGCTGTTCACTGCCCCAAGGACGGGTCCAGCTTCCAGCTCAGTTTTGACCTCTCTCAGATGGACCCTGACACCCTGCCAAGATTCGGAGCTGTTCCAACTCTCAATTTGGTCTGCTTTGATCCAAAACTTAAGCATATTGCCCCTCTCCCACGGTGTATTTCCTCCACATTGGTTATAGAAGCTGTCTAAACAGAGTTCATGGAAGATGGAGGGAAAGCAAAGCAGAATTATAGAACCAATCAGAAAACACCTTAAAATTGAACGGCAGCTCTCTGTGAGGTTAAATTTTGTGGTTACCAACTTCTGTGGGCTCTGGCTTCTCACCAGGTTGCTGAGGCCTCACTTCACCCTCTCTCAGAAAAAGTGTCTTCAAATCCTCCCTTCTGCAAATGTCCAGAAACATTGCTTCTATTTCCTTTGTTGGTAAAAGAGAGACTTAAAAGTCCTAGTCCTTCATTGCAGAGAGCCATTCGGCTCCTCTAAACAAAATTGCTGGAGCAGCCGTTACATCAGACACCTGCCCAGGTAATGCCTTTTCTCAAACTCAAGGGCCATCTAGCTGAGCCTCGAGCCTTAGCACAAAGCAACCGGCAGCATGGAGGTTAGGTGTTTAGGGCACGGCCTTAGGATTAGGGACGTGGGCGCATGTTTATCTGGACTGTGTGTTGAGTGTGGGAGACAGTGGGGGAAGAGTGGGGGTGTGGAGGATAGAAAGCTCTCTCCTGTCTCTGAACAGGCCCTGGAAATGCCGGGTCTTTTGTTCCTGTTGCTGTTGTTCTCATTCTTCTCCTCCACCTCCTCTTCCCTCTCATTCCTTCATCCTCCTCCTAGCCTTCCTTTCTTTCTTTCTCTTCTTCCTTCTACTCCTTTTTTAAAAAGGATTTTATTCATTTGAGAGAGTGAGAGAGCACAAGCAGGGGGAGAGGGAGAGGGAGAAGCTGGCTCCCAGGGAGCCTGATGTGGGGCTCGATCCCAAGACCCTGGGATCATGACCTGAGCCAAAGGCCACCCAGGCTCTTCCACCCCCTTCTACTCCTCTTTTATACCTCCTCTTCTTATATTAAGTTTGAGAAAATCACTCCTAAAATGGATAATGTATTTTACTAAAGAAAATCCAGATCTCTAACCTGTCTTCAAAGCTCTCTGTAATAAGGCCCAGACCGCCTTAGTTCCCAATTAACCCCTTTGTGTAGTCCATGTTTTAGCAAAATGGAATCATTTACAGATTCCCTGACCTCTCCGCATGGTGGAGGCCTTGCTCATTCTATTTATACCTACATAGTCAGGATTCTCCAGAGAAACAGAACCAATAGGAGAAAGAGAGAGAGAGAGAGAGAGAGTGTGTGTGTGTGTGTGTGTGTGTGTGTATACACACACACACACAGAGAGAGATTATATAGATAGATAGATTTATAGATAGATATATAGAGAGAAAGATTATATATAGGTATTATATATTTAGGTATTTATAGATATAGATATATAGAAAGATATAGAGATATAGATATATAGAAAGAGATATAGAGATATATAGAAAGAGAGAGAGAGAGATGATTAGATAGATGATGATAGAGAAATGGGCTTATGCCATTCTGGAGGCTGAGAAGTCCCATGATCTGCCATCTGCTGGTGGACTAATTCAGTCTGAGTCTGGAGGCTGGAGAACCAGAGGAGCCTATGACATAAATTCCATTTGGAGGGCAGGAGAAGAAGAGATGTGATTTCAAATAGTGAGGCAGGAACAAAAAGGGGGTAAATCCCTCTTCCTCCACCTTTTGTTCTATTCAGACTGTCAGTGGATGGGATGGGACCTACCCATGCTGGGGAGTCCACCAATGCAAATGCTAATCTCAACCAGAAACACTCTCACACAGAGACCCACAAACAATGTTTAATCTGGGCTCCTATAGCCACTCAGGCTGACACCTAGATTAATCAGCACAATACCAGTTCCATAGTTCCAAACCCAGCCCACGCTTGAAAGGTCAATTTAGCATTACATTTCTCATTATTCAAGTATAGATAGTAATCCTACCCTGACCACCTCCCAGGCTCCCATGAGGTTCTGCCTCCAGAATAGAGGTGGTGGGTACCTTCAGTCTGCTCTCCAGTTCCGCTACTTTGCATCAGATTATGGAATCAGAAGAGCTGGATTTGAATTGCAGCCCTGCTTCTTCTTAGCATTTATTTGTTTGTTTTACCTTGGGCAGACTATTTTACCTCTCTGTGCCTCATTTTGCTCATCTGTAAATGGGAATAAAATAATTCTTCAAGAGTTGTTGAGGGGATAAACGAAAGAATGTACACACCCTCCTTAGCACGGTACCCAACACACACAGAGCTCTACAAGCGTGAGCTACGCAGCACTATTTCCTAACACTTGACAAGCCTCCGTGGTTTAAAACCACTCCTCTGGATTTATAAGCCCCAAACACCCCATGAAATAGGTAGAACAAATTTTTATGCGTATTTTGCAAATAAAGAAATAGGGTTTTAAAGAAAATGAGCAACTTTAACTGGATTCTGGCAAAAATTAAAGGCCAAGCTAACTGTCAGCTTCATCTGTTTTTGACCCTGAATTTAGTTACAGATAAAATGCACTCACCTGAGCAGGACCTTTGTTCTTTAAGGAGCCTCTCACACAAATGTTCTAGAAATAGAAAGTGAGGGCTGCATGGACCCCAGTGCTACTGTTCAGGAGACTGAAATAGGGATGGGAGGAAGAAAGAAAGGTTGCATGTTGGGTTGTAAATTCCCCAGGGGAGAAATAATTGAAGAACTGTTTATGGTAGAAAACTATAATTAGGAGTAATGGGATGAAATTAAGGAGAGGGAAATAACAAGTTTATAATAAGGTTCCAGTATGAGGTATTCAAATTTAATTGTGTTTTTTAAGTAATGTCAGACTCCCAGATGCTGTAGCGATGAAGACTGTATACAAATGGGTGCATAAATAAATGACTTTATAATCCACGCAATCCAACTAGTGTGCCTTATAAGCCAAGATGCCGTTTTGCAATTGCACATTTAGAATTGGCACGGCAATGTGCAAAAAGAAAAAATCTTTTATTGGGCTGAGAATTTGATTGTTTCCTATGTCTTATAAGCTTACAACTTACTAAGAGGAATGGAGAAATCCCACTTCCTCTACCAAAAAAAAAAAAAAAAAAAAAAAGCCCAGGCTCTTCAGCTTATTAGATCTGCACATGTTGCGATCCATTTTTGAGTTGAAGCATCACACACTAGGAGGTTAATTTAACCAATCGAATGTATACAGTCAACCACTTCAATTGCATTGTTCAGACCGTCAGAGACCTAAGGAGTGAAGGGGGAAAACATTCATACTAATTTTTACATCTCCCACACTGGAGACGTAAGTTAATAAAGCCATTCAGAACGAGTGCTACAGGAAATGTGGGAACTTGAAGAGGATGCCCTGCTTTTCTGTTACTGGCTTCTCTGTGGAATTAAATTATTTGGAGTTCTTTGTTTTAAGGTCATTATTTTTCAGTAGACAAGCTGCTGCTGTTATCCAAAAGCTAATAGTGGGAAATGTCTGGCTGACACAACAAATACAGCCATAGTTCCGTTATTAATGCCACTAACAATTTAGGATACGATAAATGTGCGCCATGGCATTTAGCACTCACGCAGTAGCAGGGAACTTGCGGCTGCTCTGTCTTCTTAAAAGAGAACACACACACACACACACACACACACACGCAGGCGCATGCACGCACACGCTGAACCCATAACAGTCACTTGCTGATGGCTACCAAATACATCATGGCAACTAAATGGAATTTTATAAGTGTATTGTGTCCACGTGTGATTCACGATATAAGAAGAGAAATTCTGATACAAAGCCCTGGTCTGGGAATTTGCACAGCTTAAGGCAGCATTGACAGTCCTATTGCGCTCCTCCAAATGGTAAGGACCTATGCAAAGACCTCACTAAAATGTTTGAGAATCCTTTCCACCTGGATATTCCCAGTGGGAATTGTGTGACTGGCCAGTCGCTCACTGGTTCTAATGCTAAATGGGTCAACTCTAGGCTAGTCCTGGCCCCATGCACAATAACAGGATTTTACCTTCCTTAGAGATTTATGAGATGCATTGGCATGGTAAAGTCTCCATGGAGCTCTGTAATACATGGACACAACATTTTCAAAATTATTTGTGCATTGAACCCTTTCTGTTTGAATGACTAATTAACATTTTGCATACCAGCATTTAATGATTATTGGTTTGGAAACAGGATCTTAATCCTTCTGCCCCTTCATATACACAAACACACATGGGGAATTTTCATGATTCAGTAGAAGTAAGGCTGCTCCCCGGAGCTCTCCTACTGATGAAACTCGGATGCTCCAGTGCTTGGAGCACTATGGCCATGTCAGAACCCTTCTGCTGTGCATTCTTCCTTCTAACCCCAGTCTGGAGAGTTTGCTGGACTCACTTGGGTTTGTTGGGTTTCTCTTCTTATTCTATCCCAACAAAACTTCTGTTATCCAATTTCCAAACTGCACCATGGTTGGGGTACTTTCTCTCCTCACAAGAGCCCCCACATATCATCACAACCAAGCCAACTAATACGACGGATACAAAGCTGCTTGAGAGAAGCAGTCATTGCTGTATCACTGGAGTCTAGCTCAGTGCCTGTCGCAAGGTCAAGGCTTACTGACTGTGACTAAATTAAATGAAAACCACCAGGGCTTTTCATAGGTTCATTCTATTGGCTAGAATAGTGGCCAAAGATTTTCCGACCAACATTTTCAAGGTGTATCACTGTACTCCCAATTCTAATTATTCCCTGCTCACCAGCAATAAGCACGTATTCAGCAACCCCATGAACAGCTGAGTGCTTCGCTGGACAAGTTTAATTGACTTATTCCCTGCCCTTTGAGAGCCGACAGTCTCCATTTCTTTTCCTCAAAAGAGTCCATAACTTAATTCAGTTATGAGAATGTGACAAATTACTACATAACTTATATACCTTTTCATATTCAATAGTTCATCTAGTCTCCTACCCTATCAGGTTCCCAGGCAGATCAGCTCTTATTCAATACAGACTAAATACGTCCGTAAACCAGACGGTTCAAAACACAGATTAGCCGCTTTCATTTTCTGATTAACTAAAGGTTGTACTCCAGTCTGCTGGCCCGCTTTGAGCCTGGATGGCTTCCTGAGTCGGCCTCCTATTGTGTGGGTTCTGTGCTGTGTTAGAGATGGGGAATCATGACGCATAGGAGGTCGGGAGTGAGAGGCTCTTAGAAATTGTCTAGTAATAGAATAGTTGTAATGTGAATGGTAACACTTTCACTACATTATCTTTGCATAAGCTCCTTAAATCAGGATGTTCTCATTGTTTCAATCAGCCTATGAGACTGGCAGAAAATAAATACAGGGAAACACGGTGATTTGCTCAAGATCACGTAACACCAGGGTTTGGCACAGATCTTTTGCCTCTGAGTCCAGCACTCTCTATTATCTGAAGAGGAAGAAGAGGAGAAGGGGAAAAAAGAGGAAGGGAAGGAGAAAGGGGAGGGGAGAGGAGGAGTAAAGAGAAGAAAAGATAAAAGGAGAGAAGTACTTGACCCAAAGTATGTGCTTAGCAAAGATTTTTGAATGAATGATAATAATTCTTATATGCATGTAAACTCTTTGTGCTTTAGTTTCCTCATAATTAAAAAGGATAATATTCTCTACCACATATTGTTGTGAAGATTAAATGAATTGCTATCCAAAAATTAACATATGTGTATATGTGCATATATACATATGTATCTTCGAATAGTGCTCCGTATATAGTAAGAACTCAAATAATGTCAATCATTATTAAATGCACAGTACTGTATAAGTTATAAAAGTTTTGAAAATATTACCATAATTATTCTTCAAAATAACTACGAAATCTGTGATTATATCTTCATTTTATAGATGAGCAAATGGAAACACAAAGAGTTTAACTGACAGTGTCCAGGCGGTGATAGCTGGATACCTGCCCACCCCACAGCTACCTCCTTCAACTAGCCACAGTTGGGAGCAGAGACTTCACAGCATAAGTGGACGTATCCATGATTACACAGTTCAGTTAGGTGCAAGATGTTGGGCTCCATGTGTGCCAAACCCAGGACACAACCTAGATACTGGGAACATCTTATTCTGTCTTCAACTACCTAAACTGTCAGCTTGTTATCTCAAAATGTGTCTCTTTCTCTTGATGAGAATAGTTGAGAAAGAAAAAAAAATAATCTGCTAAACAAATGATCTAGTTAATTAAGCTCTAGCTAAGATTTTACTTTCTGATTATACCTTCGTAGTAGAACATTTTATAAACATCGACTATAAGGCAGAGAGACACACTAGGAAGGAACAGTTTAACCAGCCTGAATCTTCATTGGATTTGTAACTCAACCACTGGCTAAAACAGGGAGCTCCCCCAACTGCAGTCTGGAGCTTTGTCTTTTTCTTCATCCCTTCCTCCCTCCCCCCAATTTTGTTACTTTAAAAAATACTAATATACCGTCTCAAGGCAATTGGATCATAGCCCAAGCTAATTCTCACCAAGAGGGAACACAAAGAGCTGCCCTCCCAATGTCAACACAAGCTTCGATTAGGCCACTGCAGATGTCGTCTCCTGTGCGTTCTGTCTTGGGTGGATTGATCGGGTGTGCTGTGCTGAGCTCTGTCTCTCCTCTGGGTAGGAAGCACTTCCCAAAGTGTCCACTGGCAGTTTGCTCACTGGTTAGCGTCTTCACTAAATCAGCCATAGTGCGATCAGTGTCATTACTTGGAATTAGAAAGGACCGCCTTAAATCGTGAACCCACTGTTCACTTATTACATCTTTCTTCCTTGAAGAGTCAGTTGAAGCTTTTGCATCTCAGTTGCCCTATCCAAAAATATAAATAATAATATTCACCTCTGGGGTTGGTTGGAGAATGAAACAAGCTCATGCATTAATGATACTCAGTCTAAAATCCTGTTATTCACTATTCATGGGTAGGTATGTTGAATAGCTATTTTTGACTGTGAGGTATTTGGAATAAGTTCAATCTAGTCCCTCACTTTTTTAAGGTCCTGAGTCTGAACCACCCTGATGAACACTGCTAGCAACCACCTTCTGAAGGTCTGAGAGGAGCAATGTGTTAAAGAATTTAGGGAGACTTATTTAACCTCGCAATGAGATGAAAACCAAACTCTCCCAAGTCGGTTCTCAGCCCTGTCAACATCTCTGCCTTTGTCTCTCTGTTAATTTTGTCCTGTTGGCCTGGACTAATACTACAAGGCATTTAGCTGTGTTAATTAAAAATACCAGCCAAGCAAGATGCTTAAGGATGTTTCTGCCAAAGGCGGTCTCCCGTTTTAAACAGCCAGATTCGTTTAAGAGTTTTTAACCAACTGCTCTATAAATTTCCTGGCCAACAGCTTCGTGTTGGGGAACAGTAAGTGGGGCTTGGAAGCCCAGTGGTTTGCAGGCTCTTTGCCATATGGAGGGGCCACAGGGAGGGGAGTGAGAATAAAGCTTATCCTCAGGACAGTGGGAGATAGTCTGGAAGAGGACAATGAAGGGAAATTAAGAATGTTACTTCAGATCCAGGTGCAGAGTGATTCGCTGCTGTGTCTTACTTTGGTCAGAACTTTGGAGGGTGCTGGAGCCCTGCTAAGTAGACTGCAAAGTCTCAGTAACCCAGGCTAGCGGCTGGACACATAGAAATGAGGGCACTGCCTGGCAGTGAGGGTGTTTGTTTACTAAAGTCAGGCTTATGAGCTATTGGAAAAGGAATAGAAGATGGGACTCTGTGGTTTTCAGTCTGGAGAAAATAAACCACTTCAGTGCCCCACGGTCCAGATGGTGGGCCATGGTGAGCGACCCTACCATGAGCAAGGCGCATGCTGAGGCTTCAGGAAGCGGATGGAAACTGTGTGTCTCCACACTGCCAGTCAATCTCCAATAAGTTCATGACAAGGGAGTAGAATCGAGTCTCCTCTGCCTCTGACCCCCCAGTGGGGTAAGTTTAGGCAGGGTGTCAGGGTCTCAGCAGAGCTGGATTGGATTTAAAGATGCTTCTGAACGCTCTGAAACATGTGGGGACTTTCTCTTTGTGTTCTAGAATTACAGTCTAGATTTTGCCTACTTTTTTCAACACTTGAAGACATGAAGTCTCACACTAATATATTGCTTATCAGCCTTTACTGGGCTCCTAGAAGTTCATTAAAATACAGATGCCTAAGCCTCAATACAGACCTATTGGATCAAAATGGTGGTGTCCAAATGTCTGTATGTTTAAGAAGCACCACGGATGATTTTGATATTTACCCAAGGTCGAGAAGTTTATGGGTTTTACTCTTGACACAGTAATGTGAAGACAATGCCGGTGGGAGGTCCATACGTCCTTGCAGTTCAGGAGTCCTAGCTTTAACACTTATTACATAAGGGATTTGGGTCAATTACTTTACTTTTAAAGTCCTCAAATTCCTCAAATGAAAATAGGGACGATGATAGTAACTCCACATAACATCGATACAAAGATCATTAAATGAGTTTACATACATCGAAATTATTTGCTCACACAGCATCAGTCCTTTGTTCTCTCTCAGACACAGTCATGATACAGATACCCCTGAGAGACGTAAAATGTCAACCAGAGGCACCATATCAGAGTGGAAAGAATAAACGCAGGTCTGGATCCTAGTTTCCCTCTACTACTCTCTCCTTTTAGCTAAGAAATATAAACTCCTGACCCTTAGTTCTTTATTAGTAAATTGGACTCATAAACTACAAAGTGATCCAAATCTAGTGATTGTCTGTCTGATTTTGAATGTCCCAACCTAAGAATTCTTTTACACTTCTAAAGCGTTGTAAAAAAGAAAAAAAAAAAAAAAACCCAAAGAGAAAAATTATGTGACAGACCACACAGAGCCTGCAAAGCCTAATATATTTACTGTGTTTTATGTCTGTGTTTTTAAAGAAAACGTTTGCTGATGCCTGGTCCAATCTTAAATATGCACGCGAATCATCTGGAGATCTCTTTAAAATGCAGATTTTTATTTAATGGGTCTGGGGTTGGGCCTGGGGGTCTGCATTCCTAACAAGTTACTAGGTGACCCCGATGCTACTTACTCAGGGACCACATGTCGAGTATCAAGGGTCAGGCTAATTCAGATTTAACTGGTACGTGGTAGGCCTGGGCTCTCCTTATGTTTACAAAGCTTACCAAGTGACGATAACATGATGATAAAGAGTAACCAGGGCCTACAGCCACTGTTCTTGGGATCATCTGAGCAGAATTCATCCAACTGGCTGTCACCTTAGAAAACAGAATCAAGTCTCTGGAAATGTGATGCAAGACAGGTGAGTTGTTCTGGTAGCAATGAAGACAAAAGCAGATAGAAGGATGAACTTTGGCTGTTAATAGCCTATACATAAAATGCCACTGTTTCACTTCTGAATTTTTATGGGCCAGAATTTTTGTCTTATCCGTTCCTTTTTTGAATGGCCTTGGTTCTTCTTCTCCTTCTTTTTCAACCTATGGTATCTGCATGTCTGACCACGCTAAACTTGACTTCTGGTTCACTCAAATTGAATAAATATCAGCCCCCCTTCTGTCAGACTTACTTCATGGCCCTGACCCCAAACTGGAAATATGGACTGCTGGAATCTTAAGCATAATAGCTGGAAAAGAATCCCAAAGACTAACGTGGCAGTAAAATGCAAAACAATCTCTATTCTGATTTTGTCTTGCCCTCCCACTCTCCCTCTCCTATAGGCACACAGCATTATGACATAAACTAATATAATTAATTGTATGAACTGAAGGATTATTATTCCTCTGATATCCATCAAATGAATGAAAATACTGACAGTGAAAATAAAAACCCACCTCTCCCTTAGTACCCAAGAGAAAAGCAATAAAAAAGGACAGCTCTGATGCATCACACATATATCGCTTGCCAGAGTTTTTCAGGTGTAACTTGACATTCGTAGGTTTAAACTGTTCGGATAGGGTCTTTGGGTCTGCTGGCAGTTTTACAGAAGTGGAACTGTTCTAGAATTTTGTAATTTTAGGCATTTACTTTTATGGCCCTTTGATTGGCCAAGTTAAGGCTGAAATGAAACGTAATGTCACCAGTCTAAGAAGTTGGAAATAGTGACAAAGATCAGGCAAACAGAGCCACGACCTTTCACCGTGGCGTCTGGGAAGGAACACAATACAATAGAGGTGAGCCTTGGGCAGCGTAAAGAGAGATGCTGGGATGTTAGCAAGAAGAGAAAACAATTCAATTTGAGCTGTAAGCCTCAGAGCTGTGTTTGAGCCAACCACTGTCATCTGAGGCCAGGAACCAGTGCACAGGGGGAGACAGTGTGGCTGTGAAGCAAACAGATCAGGGGCCCGGGCCTCCAAGCACCAGCTTCTCATTGATAGCCAGCAAACACTTTATCTAACTGCCTTGAGCCGTTTTCTATAGTACCTTTTAATTTATATATGCGACACACCAAGTTGAAACTCCAGAAAAGGTTATCATTGGCCGTGGATTGTCCTTTGCGGTCAGACAAAGATGGTGGTCTCTGTCCACTGCAGGAAGGCTTAGCTTTGTAAATAGACCGATGGTCCCAGCCCAAGTATGGAGTGCTCAAAGGCCATTCCAAAGTAATCTTGAATCATTAGCATGCTTTGAAATGGATCTATTGTCGCCACAAATGTAATGTGATATATTGTCAACACAGATGTGATGCGTGACTTATAAATTAAAAAAAGAAAACAAAAACAAAAAACCAGTAACGCTCCCAAAAGGTAAGTTTGAGATACTTGGGCTTAGAGAATTGAATGGATGGTTTAGAAAAGAAAAAAAAAATCATACTAGATTTGGGAAAGCTCTAGTGCTTTTTGTTGTTTTGGTTTTTTCTTTTTGTGTTTTTAATCTTGATCATCTGGAATCAGCGTGGTCCTAAGTATGGTTTCATAGTTGGACAAGATTCACTGATCATTTTTTAGTTAAGTATGTGCACATTTGAAAAAAAAACAGACAAACAAAACCAAAACAAAAATCCAGTGAGCACATATGCTTATGCTGTGTCTAAACGTAAGATATGCCTTTAACGAATTCTAAGGGATCAGAGAAGTCATATGTACTTTCAAGAGCACAATAAGCAGAAATAGAACATTTACTCAGAAAAAAATCCGCTTACAAAATTACAGAGACCTGAGAATATCCACTGTCCCTTCCCTTGAGATCTTTCATATTGAATCTTTGTGAACTTTAATATGGGGACATAACATGTTCCTCCTTGTACTCTGCTGAGATTTAAAATGGAATTTCCTGTTTTCCCGACTTGAAAAGCACATCTCATTTTAAGCAATTTTTATTACATATGACATAGACGCTTATTGAGCTCTGCCTGGCTATGCCCAGAGTAAAATTTGGGGAAGGCAGTGGGGCCTGATCAGTGTCTATGGAGGTGCTTCTTCTGCATTCTGGAAGTCCACAGGTCCACAAACGCAGCCGCCCCCGGAACAAGTCCACTCAGCAGGAAGGGGCAAGGTTTTGCCAATATCGGCAAAGGAGCGGGACGGGAGCACAGCGCTCTTTTGGATCCCAGTCAGGAAGGAAAACAAAATGTGCCTCTTATGGCAGCAAATCAACTTTTGCTTAATCTAACCTCCCTGAGCTTCGATTTTTCTTCATTTATAAAACAGGGATAATGATAGCATCTTCATAGGTGCATTAGACAATTAAATGAGCTAGTATAAGCCAAACAAGTAGGACAGTTAAGTGCTACGTAATGTTAGGGATTACTAATAAAATACTCGACTATCACAAAATAGATAATCAACTGCTCATGATCACCTACCCTTCGGTAGTTACTTCTTTCTCTAGGATGAACTAAGGGAAACCACTTGAAGAAGCCAGACACCAATTCTTCTACTGCCACATCCCCAATTGTAACGTGTCCTGAGTCACACAACCAGTAGTGATTGGCACAAGAACCTGAATCTAGATCTGTCAACCTCCATAGCCCAAGACTCTGCTCTTTCAAATTCTTATCTCCCTGCACTTCGGTATTTCGTTAGAACTGAATTGATGAAGAGTGTTTGCAGCGAGGGTGAGCAGGCATGCAAGCCACTCACAGAGAGGGAGAATAGCTCGCAAGCCGGCGGAGCAGACACCCGCCGCATTTCCCCACCGCTTCAGCAGTCAGGGTTAGAAGCCTGTCCCAGCCATCCCCGTCAGTGAAAGTGTTTCGAGGAGAGAGGAGGTAAAAACCACTGGAACACTGCACTCTCAAAGAGGGTGCCCAATCAAGTGGCTCAATAGAAGTGGTTTAAAAACCTTAATCTTGTCTAAACTGAGACCAATCTGTTCAGAGTGGGCATCAAACCTAATGAGGCGGGTAGAGGTGACTAATGCAATGCAGAAGTTTTCCTTCACGCCTCCGGCTGCGGGAAAGCCCACACTGAGGTTCTGTAAAAGGCTGCTTCTGACAGCAGGTGTGACCCACGGAGGCACCTGCCCAACACACCTGCACCAGCTCAGCAGGACCCGCGGGCGATGTGTCTGTGCAAAGGCGGTAACACAGGGGTGAACAGAGCGACCCCTGGACGATCCAGGGACACTTGGGCCAAGGGAGAAAATGTCGACGGAGGGAAAAAAATGGCGCCCAACATTTTGAAGGCAGAAGTCTTCTCCCCTAATGATGTTGGGTCATTATGACCCTCGTGTTTATAAATCTAGACTTTTTCCTAGGAGAGAGTTGACAAGGCAATGAACGTAAAGACGAGGAGGTCTGGGTCTCCTTGAGATAGGAGAGAGGAAGAGATAAGGGCCTGACGCACCGTAGGCAGAGGTGGTGTTCTGCTGCGCTAGAAGAACTTTGGAATTGAAGGGACTTCCGGTTTCCGTTCATGCTTCAAGGCAAACACTGACAGTGCACTCCCAAGCCAGAGTACTCTCTCAGTAAAGGGAGTAACACTGGTTCTGTGGGTGAGCTTAGCAGGTTTTTCAGAATAAAGTTACCCAGAAACTGTGTGTGGAAGCAATCACCCCACTTGCATTTAATACACGTATTACACGGAGTTGCATGCAAATTAAGTATGTTAGCATTGTTTGGTGGCAGGAATATTTGTCCCGTATTTCAGATATTAACAAGAACGCTGAGAAAGGACAATTTACTGTGGCATGGTAATATTCCAGAAAGCTAATTACCCCAGAGAGAGTTTATGAAAGATTGCGGAGACTGTGGTTCTTCACACGCTTTTGCAAATGTGAGCCTTTTGCTTGCCGTTTTTCTTAAACCTCTGCGCCTTCATACATGCTGTTCCTTGCATGGAGGGGGTCACTTGTCCTTGTGTCTAGATAGTCTTGAAAGTGCTTACTTATCTTGTAAGACTCAGCTCCACTGTCACTTTTACTATGAAGCCTTTTATGACTGTCCTTTGCAAAATGGGTCAAGGCTTTGCTCCACGAACATGGAGCAATCGTAGCATAGTTGGTACAACATTGCATTTATTATTTAAATACCTGGTCCCCCTGGTAGATTAGTAACTTCTTCCTGGTGTAGGGGAATGGGGCTTTTTTTGTATCTACAATTCCTAGACTAACTCCTGGAACTTAGATATTATCTGTGGAAAGAGGGGAGAGAAGGACGGAGAGGCTGTGATTCCCCAGCAAGGTAAGGGAACTGCGCAGTGCTGAAAATGAACACATTACGGGGGAAGGAGGAAAAGCTTAAGACATAGAGTCAGAGCACATGGGCTTAAATTCCAATTTTTCCACTCACTGTCTCTGACTTTGGACAAAAGGTTAACCCTCAGTCTTTTAATAAAATCACAAGGGTGTTAAGATTAAATGAAATAATATACGTGAAAGCACAGGACACATAGTAGTTCCTCAAAGATTTAAATATTGAATATCGGTTGAATAAAGTATAGACTAATTACCTTTTAAAATTCTGAACAAAATAAAGCACACTTGGCAAAGACTCTGAACTTAGAATTTCTGTGTATCAAGATAATTTTCTTGTAAACATCAATTTACCTTTGTACTGCTAAAGCAATGGCAACAGCAAATTTTCTCGTTGAGAGCATGCCTCCCCCGAGCAGCTAATGTTATAGACTGACTTTTCCTGCCAGAATTAATTTTAAGGGGTGAGACATTTTTTTAAGTCTCTTTAGTCCATGAAAGTACATTGTCCTCATAAAAATCCCCAGGCTCATAAGTAAAGCAGAAGCCCTTAGTTAAGCAATTAACCATAAAAATAGAAAACTGATCAGAAGCACAGTGAACTGTATTGGCAGAGTGCCTTTCTACGCAGCAGAAACCCATTTCATCCCTAGCTATAATGGGCGTCTTGAAGAGGGGCCCATTTTTGTCAAACTACTCATAGAGTATATTTCGTAAAGACTCCTGTGGTCAATCAGCTGTGCTTGCAAAAGAAGGAGACAGCTTCCTCTTCCCCCTCTTTCTTTTCATACACTGCCGCCAGCACCATGCCAGGAAGATGCCAGCAGGAAAGGAGAGCAGGAAAAGGAGATACACATTTAATAGCTTCATCTTACATGTGACCTTCCACTTACGACCTCTGACCCTCATCTTCAGTTCCAATGCGGTGAACCTCTTCCTACTCTTTCATAGCTTCACATTGCATGCTCAGCTTCTTGCTCTGTACATTTGTGAACACTACTCTCTCGCCTTCTCTCTCTGATGTTCTTTGTTCTTCTCATTCTTACCCATCCTTCAAGACCCTTCCCAAGCTTCACCCTAACTGTGGAGCCTCTCCTGATGACTATGGCCTGCATCTTGTACTCTCTCCCTAAAACTTTCTCCTAAGTTTACATTCATACCTATCAACACCATAAGCAAGTCAATCTTGTTCTTTTATCACTTACTATATCCTACCGTTTCATAGCACACCTGTTGTGGCTTATCCTGTCCCTTATGCTATTTGTGTAGTCTAAGAAAAATTCCATTTCAGCACATGGGTAGGCACTCCGAAAATGACTGACTTTTCACCAATCAGAGAATCTTCCATCACTACCCTCTGAAGGATCAATAACAATCCTTGGCCCGAGGTAGACCTCACATGAATACAAGCATACTACATACATACACAAATTTGCCATGAGAAGAGCAAAGCATAGACTATAGAATATCTGTGTTCAAATCTACGTTCTGTCACCTACTAAATTTGTAGCCTTGAAAAATTATTATTAACCTTGGTTTTAAATGAGAAAATGTCTTAAATGAGAAAATAATATCTGCCAAGAAGCCATTTCCATCATTGTGAAATGAAGATAATAGTACCTACCTCATAAGTTTAATGGGAAGACTTAATGAGAAAATGGAATAAAATGAAAGATTTCAAAGTTGTGTTGGGCACATAGAAAAGTTTAATAATTTTAGTGTTATTATTATTATTATTATTACTATTACTATAATGGCTAATAAGTGTGTAATATGACTAAACCACCTAACATACTACTTGGCCCATGACACATCCTTACAAAATGGTAATTCTCCATCTTCTCCTGCTTTCTTCAATGTTCCCTTTCCTTCTAAAAATCTGAGAACCCCCATAGATTTTCACAGTTAATTTGTGAATGATCTTCCAATCAATCTTTCCACATCATTTTCTCAGCAGGAAAATAGCATTATTGACCTTTCTCAATAAGTTGAGGACTAATTTACAATGCTGGGGAAAGATGGCATGCCAAATGAGGTCCATCCATTTGTCTATAATGCTGATGGAAGAACTAATATCAGACATCACTCCAGCACTTGAAGCATAGCTGTGAATGAGACAGACAAACATCCTATAGGTACTAAGTTTGTTTTAGTAGGTGAAAAAGACAGCAATCGAATAATCAGAAGAAGAATAATTTCAGGTATTGACAAAGATAATGAGGAAGAGAAATAAAGCAGTGTGTCCTTATGTGACTAGAGAGGGTACGGCAAACACAATATGGTGATCGTGGAAGCCCTTCCTGGGAAGGTCACTTTGAACCTGAATGATGAGAAGGATACATACATGCAAGGACCTAAAGAAATAGTGGCTCAGAAGGAGGGAACAACAGTGCAAAAACCTGGAGGCAAAAAAGTGTTGAAGTCAACATTATTGGTATAATGATAAGGAACAAGTCAAAGATGACAATGATTACACTCCATGAATACATAAGGCTTGGGTATTTTTTTCATCAAGCTTTGAGTTCTGGCTATGCACCTACTCCTAGCCAAGGGAATATGTTAGTTCACACTGTGCATTCTGCAAGCTCACCATTCATGGCATGATACCAAATGACTTCTATTAGAGAGATGAACATCAAGCTCTCCTTTTTATAGCCAGTCTTTCTCCTCTAGGACAGAATGCTGGAAGCCCTCATTTCCTTAGTCAGCAAGATTCCCCACCCAAGACCTTATTTTCTGAATTATATCAATAATCATTTTTCGATGATGGCCCATCATATTTGTAATCTAATTCAGTGGTGTTTTTACAGCTGATTAAACTTTTCGCTCTGCTGTATCTTAGCTATAATATGTCAATAGTTTGGTCTACATTTATGACCTCCAAAGCAGATGCCATAATTAAGCACCTTGGTTTGACAGAATTGTTACAGTACCGCTACTTAGAAGGAGGAAAAAAGTAAGGAGTAAAAAAGCAATTTATTTTCCTAATGTTTAATGTTTATGTGTGGAGTAGATGCTAAATAAGTATATATTAGATGCTCTGCAAATAAGTGGCTTGGAATTGCCTGCTGTAATATTTTATGTTATCAGTGCAAAGTGGCACTTATAATACCATGATGCAATTAATATTCCATCTGAAAAAAAGTAAAGAGCCCTGTTCAAAGCCAAAGTCTAAAAAATATTAGTGAAAATTGTATCTACGTAACATTTATTGATTTGTTAGCACATGGGTGAAGAATTCAGTTAAAACAAAAATTACGGATAAAATACTATGGCTAAGCTACCCCATCAGATACTGTAAGGGTTTAAGAAGAAAATTAACCATAGACCCTTCTTGCTCTGGAAACCCATAGTATAGACGATAGAAGATATAAACCTGAAGGACTATAAACCATTGACCAGAAAGTAATTCCTTATAAAAAATGTTAAAGTAAAATATGGTAGTTTAGAGTCAACATTGATTAGGTTTCCTAGGAAGCATGGCATTTGAACAATATATTTATTGAAAAACTTATTTGGTTCATCATAAACAAAAGTATGGAGGCAGGAAAATACAAAGAATGGAGTACTTGAAGTAATTTTGTAGGACTATGCTGAACAATTCATTAGTAGAATAATGTGAAGTGACTGTGAAAAAGGGGGCGGAATTTTTAAATGAGGACCTGTTAGGTGAACAAAGAGGGAGACGTGTAACCAGCCTCTTGGTTTGGAGTCCACAAACCTCCCCAGGCAGGCAGCATTATTCCGACAAATCTGCTTTCCTTCTTTCCTTCCTTCCTTCCCTACCTCCTTCCCTCTCTTTCTTTCTTATATTCATTCCTTTGATATAAACCTTTCTTTCCACCTCGGTGCTGGAGTTAGGTAACATATGAGACAAGCATCATCCTTGGTGATGGTGCCTCATGGTGCTTAGTATTAGTCAGATTCTAGTGAGAAATACAGAAAAAAACTTAATCATAAAATAATGAATCTATAACATTATAAGTTATGATAAGCATTATTAAGGAAACAAAAAAGGAGGAAGTGAGTGTTACCTGCCTTAGAAAGGATAGTGAAATTTTTCTGACTATGTGGCATTTAAGCTGAGACTTCTTAAAAATAAAAAGATGCCAGGTGTTCAAAGAGGAGAAAAGGAAATTCCAAGAAGAGAGAATAATCTTTGCATAGTCCTTGAGCATGGTAAGAATGTAGATTGTTCAGACTACAGGAAGAACACAGGAAGGGCTGGAAAGAAGTGAACAGGGAAAGAGGAAGATGGGACCAGGTTATGCAATACTTTAAATTGGGTTCTAAACACAATGGGGAGTCAGTCACTGGTGCATTATTACACTGACTGCTCTGGCTGCTAGGAGAGGACTAGGTCATAGGAGTGAGATTAAAAGTGAAATTAGGGATACCAGCTAAAAGGCTCTAGTCCAAACAAGAGATGATAGTGTCCTGTAGTATCTCTAGGGTATGATTCTCAGCAGGCTTGGCAAAGCCGATTGAGAGAAATGGAAAGATTTGAGGTATTTGGGAAATAAAGTGAACAGATGATGATGGGTTGATCTGGGGAAAGAAGAAAAAGCAAGATCAACCAGTTTTACCAGGTTGTCCATTTGTCATCTTAGCTCAAAGCTATGTAATTTCAATTAATTAAATGTTTTTGGTTGAATTATGAGAGAAAGAACAGAAAGAGTATTATGAGATATCTAGATAAGTCCATTATTTTTATTTCTGCCTATAGTTTGCCAAACCCTCCTCCTTTTTTACGTTTGTGATCACATACATAATGTGAAAATAGTATTAATGCATTTATTCTATCAATTATGAAAAAAGGTTGCCTAAATCTTATTTCAGGAGGGATTGGTGCCAAATACTCTAAATAGTAATATAATTCTTAAAATGAATTTGTTATGGAGACACAGCTTTTGTCATGATTTGGTCTAAAGAAGTTGGTACATTCAACAGATTCTCATAAAATATCAGAATGTGCAATGATGTAGCATGAGATATTTTCAGATCGCATATTGGGAATAGCTGTTTTTATAAGCAAAATGGGTAGGCTGGGTAAACATAATTAGAAACCAGAGAGTGGGCTTATTATCTAAAGTCAATAAACTCCAAGGACGTGAGAAAATGAAGGGAAGATGAGACTTGCACTAGTTAAGAATTGGGAGTGTCCCATGTAGCTATTAATAGAAACCCTGACAGCAATCGTGAAAAGAGATACATCAGTAAAAGGAAAATGACTGCTGAAAATCACACTCAGACTATCATTGCAGCTTATATAAATTGGTCAGTGTTGCAGACTTCATATTGGTATTGAAACTGCAAAATCCAAACACAAATGATCATGGTGACCATTTCTTAAAATCCAGATCTTGGCGTTTGATAACCTCCAATAATTTTAAACATCCATGCTTTACAAAGTTGTGAATGCCTTTTAGTTTTACGTATCTATAATCTCAAATAAAATGTGTACCTCAGATGCCTGCCTATGAGAAATCTAATAAAAGAGAAATTTCTTCCTCAGATTCACTTCACATCATGTGAAGATGTAGTGCAGAGATACTGAGCATGACTGGGGCGCCTGGGTGGCTCAGTCAGTTAAGCATCTGATTCTTGATTTCAGCTCAGGTCATGATCTCAGAGTCCTGAAATCGAGCCCCGTGTCCGGCTCTGCACTCAGCGGGGAGTCTGCTTAAGGATTCTCTCTCCCTCTTCCTCTGCCTCTCCCCCAACTCTCTCCTTCTGTCTCTCTCCACCCCCTCAAATAAATACATAAATCTTAAAAAGAGAAATAGACCATGTTGCTCTGAATAATATCAAGCTAAAATAATATTTATTTTATTATTTAATATTTATTTTGGTTATAAAATTGATATTAATACTGGGGGAAGCATCAGTCCCAATACACATAAAATTATATTAATCAGGCATTATTTGTCCAAGTTATCTAGATAAATATGGAACTTCTAATTTTAAAAGCATGGACTCAATGAGCAGTGAATCCAGGTAATTTGGGAGTAGCTTGTTAAAATCCACAGCTAGTTCATGATGAAGACTGCCACAGGTTGAATTTTACTTGTAACATGTTGTTTTAAGATACATACTTTCCAAAAGTATAAACCCCAAACCATAGATATCATGCAAGTACAAGTAGAATTTGATCCTGCGTGACCTCCTGTTTCCAGATTCAGACATGCTGCTACACACAACGGGCCAGGTCTTTGTGTTCGGTCGTTCAGCCAGCGATGCAGGTACGGGCAGGTTTTAAACTCTCAAGTTACTGCTCTTTGCCTGGACATCCTGAGTGGAAGACATTTGCATCCCTTTTGATGGCAATCAAACAAACTACCAACTTGTTGAGGGTCACCACCTTGACCCCTTTGTCACCTTCCTTCCATGTGCAGGTGCATAAAGAGACACCACATCTGAGCCACTACTTTTTCATCTCCGTTCACACTTTTATAAGATCAGTCCTGTGACACAGCTTTCAGAGTGAAATATTTATCAATGCCACTAACAATGCAATATTAATAAAATACAGGGGAACAATCTCATCGTTGCACCAAGGGAAAGATTGACCACCTGCCCTGGCCTCGGCTACGGTATGGTTTAGGCCTTAGTCTCTGGAATACAACCATGACGTCTAGCCCAACTCCAGCCTTCTTAGACTCCATACAACAATCTGCATTCAATGCCTTCACTTTCTTCTTAGAAAATATCATAACAGGCATCTTTCCAATAAGTGGTTTTATTTCTAAACCTTGGACTTACCAGCGCTCTGTTCTCAAGGATGGAGCACCTGAGGGTTGCCTTTAGAGAAAATCGTCCTGAAAAGTTAGAAGCTTTTGTATTTCCATCCAGGCAGCAGAAACTCCCTTCTCATCAGCCTCCAGATAATTCTAGTTATCGTTTCTCAAAGCGTGAGAGGATGTGCACAGCATAATCTCAAACAATGGTCTTTAGAAAGCAAATAAACAAATAAAAAAGGATTCTAAGAGTCAGTATGATTGCTACATATTACAGTTTCCACCTCCCACTTTGGCAATCCTTTATGCATTTTAGCCTACAGAAGTGATGTGAAATTCTACAATAGAAAAACCTTGACCTTTAAATACCCCATATTTTCCAGAGTCATTCAACTAAGAAATCTCTTTATTTTGGGAATACCCACCAACATCTGGATCTAGAATTCTGGAAAATATGCTTTGGAAAGTGTTGTTAGCTCATTTGTTATTATTGCAGTTTTTATCTGTCTAATTAATTGTTAAATCACTATGGTCTCCACGAAGGCCGCTCACCAGTACCTCCCATTTTCCTTTCAGGTCCATGTGGGGATTTTGCTTCCCCTTCCCTTTTAATTTAGGCATGGCCATATGACTGCTAAATTTATGAAATGTGATCAGAAATGTGTCATTTTCAGACAGAAGCATTTAATTCCTGGTGTGATTCCATCCAGGGTGCTCCCAACCATGTTATGAAGAAGTCATTATCATTCCTATATTGTGAATGACAAAACTAATTTTCAGAGAAGGCTAGGACAGGATTCTAATTTGTGTATTGCAAATCCCTGTTTTTTCTACCACACCTTGCTGCCTGAAGTTGATATTCATATCACACTAAGATGCACCTATCTTCTTCCAAAATGAAATGTTATTCATTTAATGAATTTATTTTTGCAGCCATTATTCATGTGAAATTCAGGACACCACTCCACCTAAAGTTATGGTTTGATTAGTGTAAGTGGCATGAGTTTAAAGCAATATTACTTATTTTCCCACAAAAATTAGATATCTATGTATGTCTTCATTTGAGTTAATACAAATATGATGAAATCTAATATGCTAATTCATAGGATGGTGGACATCAAGATGTCTTCTTTCTCTTTTACATCATTCGCTGAAGAGTCAGAAGATTTGGATTCCTATCCTGTTTTTTTCTTTATATGTTTGGGAAAGTCATTAAACTTTTTAAGTTGTAATATCCTCATTTCTAAGATAAGGATAGTAACATCTGCTTTGCACGCCTCACAGGTTATTTTTTACTTATACACTCAGGAAAATTAAGTGAGATTACATAAATTTTAAAAAAACCCACTATTTTACACCAAAAAGGACACTGAAAATGCCCAGTATTGTTAGTATGCTCTTCCAACCACTTCGTTCCTTTATGTTATTCTCATGCAAAAACATTTATCATAATCATTTTCCTTCTTTTCTATATAACAACCAAAAAAAGTCAAAATTGCCCATCATCTCCAATAACCCTGCTGATATCCTAAGCTCTGAACACTAGATAAACTCCACTGCTCTTTTCTCATGCCTGAATCCTAGTAACCAAGCGCTGCTGGTGAAATCCATGTAACAAAATAGATTTGAGACATAAAATGCATAATCATCACCAACAGTTGGGTCTTTAACACCACACCCTAAACTTAACATTTCTCTTACATTCTCCCCAAACATTTTAAATATTACCAAGTCTCCTAAAACTCTGCTATCCACACCAAAACCATCTAACCAGGCACACATATATGCCTCTGTCCAGCTGATAACCTCCTTTTCGCTTTCCAGAGATTTTTTTCAGCATAAGTGTGTTGAGTGCCTATTAAACACCAGGCATTGTTCTAGGTACTGAGAACATAGTGATTCAATAGACATATTAACATCCCTGGTTTCCTAGTCTTAGGATCTAAAGCAAAAGACAGAGAATAAATATACGAACAGATTTCAAATAGATAAGTATATGAATGATTAGATTAACTAATAGAAGAATAGGCAGCTATAGATTGACCAGTATGATAAATTCAGGTAGTGATGTTTAAAGACAGGAAAACAAGGTAGTAGGATAGTGACAAGGATATCTTATACACAGTGATCAATAAAAGCCCTGCTGAGGAGGAGTCACTGAGCAATGAGGCAGAGAATCCTGGTTACTTATCCCAATATCAGTTCTCTCTTCTTAGCAACAGAGCTCCAATTTTTAGTGGGTACATAGTCACCGAAGACAAGTAAGACATTTCTGTACTCTCCTACAGCTAGGTGTCACTATATGACCAAGTTGCAGCCAGTGAGCGCTAAGAAGAGCCATGGATTGCTATTGGAAGTTCTTAAAAGGGTGGGGATGAGCCCTTCTTTCCTGCTTCTTCCATCCTACCTCCTAGAAGTTGTTGTTATTGCAATGGAAAGATGTTGGTGAGGTGGGGGGAAAGTCTGGGAATCTGCCCAGATTTGCACTTGAGAAGAACACTGGTTGTTGTCTGGAGAATGGACCATGGGCAACAGTTTGGAAGCAGGGTAACAGATTAGGACACTATTACAATCACCCAAGGCAAGATGATGGTAGGTAGGACAGATGCAGAGGAAATGGTAAAAACGGTCATATTTTGCATATCTTTTTGAAGAGAAGCCAACAAGATTTGCCATTAGCTGATGTGGAGAGCAGCAAATGAGAAAGAGATCCATTAAGGGTAACTTCTGTATTGCCGGCTGGGTCAACTGGGTGAATTGTGGTGCCATTTACTGAAACAGTAAATACTGGGGACAAAGCCGGTCTGAAGGAAGGTCCAAAATTCTACTTAGATGCTCAGGTTAAGCCTGGTGTGCCTATTAGGCATCCAAACGGGGATGTTGAGGAGATATTTGAACATATGAATCTAGAGTCCTGGAGGGTAAAATGAGACCAGAAACATAAATCAGGGAGTTCTCAATATATAGGTGGTATTTAAGCTATCAGGCTAGATGAAATCAATGAAGGAAAGAGGACAGATTGCGAGGGGCAGGAGGTCGTAGAGCATGTGACAGTGCATGGTCTTTTAGAGTTCTAGCCGAGTGAGGGACGCTAACAAAGAAACCTGAGAAGGAGAAATCTATCAGGTATGGGAGGGAAACCAGGAGGAAGCAGAAGCACGGGGTTAGGGAAGAAAGGGTATCAAAAGCTGCTGACAGGTTGAATAGAAGGAGAAAAGATAATTCATCATGGGTTTGGCAAGATGGAGATCACAACCTCGGTAAAAGCTATTCCAGTTAAGCCGTGGGAACAAAAACCTTCTTGGAATGGAGAACTGGGCGTAGGAAGGGGTGGGGGGAGATATGTCTTCTGTGCAGAGGGGCAAGGAAATTCAGTAGTAGAAAGAGAGAAGTTATAAAGGAAGAATTGTCTCTTGTTTTTTGTATTTTTTGAATTTTTTAAGATTGGGAGATATTTTTAAAATGTTGTCTCTAGGCCAATTGGAGTACTCCATCCAAGGATGTGGGTGAAGGCAGTCTAGAACATGTTAGAGAGGGAGACAGCTAAAGCACTAAGGTGAAGTTGGCCTTAGATCCGTGAGGGCAGGCGGGATCATCTCTGTCATCGATAGCCATTGAATTCTCAGTGCCTAGAAGAGGGCTCAAGACACAGTGGGCTAATAATTATCTGTTAAACAAATGAGTGAATTAATGAATGTTATGTTCAATAGTTTTAGCAGATTTTATCACAAAAATATTTAAATAAGGTCACTGCATTCTCTGTTTAAAATATTTGGGGGTGCCAACAGTCTCTTAATAAAGTAAAAAAGGGGGGGCACCTGGGTGGCTCATTTGGTTGAGCATCTGACTCTTAGTTCAGGTCATAATCTCAGGGTCTTGGGATTGAGCCCCAGCGGCCCACACTCAGTGGGGAGTTTGCTTGGGGATTTTCATTCTCTTTCTGCCCCTTCCCCAGCTCTCATGCACATGTGTGCATGCTCTCTCTCACTCTTTCTCTCGCTCTAAGATAAATACATAAATCTTAAAAAAAAAAAAAAAGTAAAAAAAATCATGAAATTGGCACGATGGTGCATAATGGCTGCCCTCTACTGCTTCTGGAGTCTCAGGTCTCAGACACCTGCTTGCCTCTGCCGTCTAGGCAGCAGTGAACAGCTAGTTAGAAGTGCAGCACGTTGTTTCCTGCCTTGGTGCCTTCACCACATGTGTTCTCCGTACTTGCAAAAACTTCCCCTCGTCAACACCCTGTGTGTTGCTACCTCCTAATTATTCTTTAAGACTACCCTCCTTTCTTTCTTTTTTTTTTTTTTTTAAGATTTTATTTATTTATTTGACAGAGAGAGAGACAGCCAGCGAGAGAGGGAACACAAGCAGGGGGAGTGGGAGAGGAAGAAGCAGGTTCATAGTGGAAGAGCCTGATGTGGGGCTCGATCCCATAACGCCAGGATCACGCCCTGAGCCGAAGGCAGATGCTTAACCGCTGTGCCACCCAGGCGCCCCAAGACTACCCTCCTTTCTGAGCTAGAATTCCTCAGTGCTGCCAAAGCACTGTGCAAACCTCTTATAAATAATTTTCATGTTAAATTGAATTTGTTTATTAACTGGTTTGTTTCCATCATTAAAATTAAGCTGTAAAGTAAATATGCTTTTTATCTCTGAATAACCAGAACCTAGCTCAAGACATTTAATTAATGCTATTAAATGAATAAATGATATCCATGGTATCCTGGTGACGGCATGTTTCTTAATCAATCAAAAATGTTTACTCCCTACACATCTTCCACAAATGGGAGTGCCTCTATTGAAACCCTCCTTGATTTTCTTGTTGCTATCTGATTAAAAATTCAGCTGCTGAATGGACCCCCAATCTTAAGAGAACTTGCAATGTAAGCGAGCAAGGTTATATAAAATAGCATAGCATCGTCATGAGTTAGTGGAGGGATTGCAAATATTGGGGTTTTCACTTGCCTTACCTTTATCCTTTGGCAAATATCCTTGGTTAATCACAGTAATCCTACTGAGACCGGATGTGGCCTTATCAGCTTTTGCAACATAGGTTTTTTTAGGCAGTCGGTATCAGAGTTAGTATAAGAAATTTTATTATCTATCCACTAATTAATATAATGGGTTAGACGAGAGTAATGCCCTCAATAAATGAAACAAAGTCAAAGTCAACTTTGGTGATGGAGGGAGATTAACACTAAGGAAGATGGAGAGAATAGTGTGTACTCTAGGAAAAGTCCAGGGAGCCTCATGGCACTAGGTAGCTTCCCAAAGGAGGTAGCTTAGTTAGCAGATGGGAGAGAAACCAACAAAGAATTTGGGATTTTTTTTGTCAAATGGTTTAGTATGGTTTAGTAGTTTCTTATAAAGACAGGGAACTTTCTCAGCCCACCATCAATCCCTTGTATGTTATGGAACTCTGATCCATATGGCGGGCTATGGAGTAGCTCCTGTGCAAAAGAAGAGTGATTGTGAAGGATCTGAAATCTGGTGTTCAGAAATATAGGTAAAAAGTTATCAAAACAAGATAATGCTTTAGTAGAACTCTGAGATTTTAATGCCAGATAGTACTAATAGCATTGTCTTCTAAAGGCTGTGAACTTCTTGAAGGCAAGAACCTCAATTTAAATATCTCTCAGGTGCTTGGCACATGGGTGTGACACAGGATTGGCACCTAATAATACACACCAATTCCAGGACTTCCTAGAATAGTTTAGTTTCTTAATCTCCACAGTGGCTCCTCCTGACCACTTAGGGAATATTCGTCCCATGAACCCTCCCAGAAGGAATAAACTAGAGAACAAGCTTCGGACAACCAAGAACAATTGGACAAACTGTGGTGTAAAGTCCAGGAGTGAGCTTTTAAATAAGAGTAAGTAGGTATGCCTGGCTGGTTCAGTTGGTTAAGCATCTGCCTTCAGCTCGGGTCATGATCCCAGGGTCCTGGGGTTGAGTCCCGCATCGAGCTCCTTGCTCCGTGGGGAGTCTGCTTCTCCCTCTGCTGGCTGCTACCCCTGCTTGTGCTCTGGCTCACTCTCTCTCTGACAAATAAATAAATAAAATCTTAAAAAAAAAGAGTAAGTAGAGAAGATAAGAGTGGTAAAATCATCGGTAAATGTCATATGTTCTGACAATGTAGCTATAATGTAATTAACACAAATGGAAGAAGATGAAAGTGCAAAGTAGAATATGTTTACTGATGGTCTCATTGGTATTAACTTACTAGACAAATGAAATTGCACAACCTTAAGCATCTGTAAGAGTGCAAAGATAGCTTTAACATAATATGTGTTTCTAAAATTGAGTAATGGAAGAGAGGGAGGGTAAGAGAGGAGAAAATCTTCCTTATCATTTATTGTAGGTCCCTAATAGATATTTTCTAAAGAAAGATGGCACCAAAGATAGTATATAAAGAAAGGTATTGGTCTAACAGAAACCACTAAAACAGAAGGATAAACTATCCTAAAAAACAAAATAATACCAACAAAAACCTTTTTGAAAATGACAATGTAATGAAATGTTTAGTGTAAGCATGTGTATTAATATATCATAAAACCATATGACAGAAATTAGAATTTCTAGTTTATTGTTAAATATATGAACTTAAATTTATTATGAGGGGGAAAAAAGGTGTTCAGACTGGCTAACAAATCCATATTCAACTGTTACTGAATATAAGAGACACACGCCGTACAGACTGATTCACAAAAGTTAAAGGGACAGCCAAAAATACACCAAGCAGATACAAATGAAAAGAAGAAAGAAGTTATAATTTTAATATCAGATAAGGCAGAATTTAACCCAAAAATGACACTTCATAATCTAAAGGTTACAACCAGAAATAAAGGTAAAACAGTTAATTATGTGCTAAAGAAAACCTACAGCAGCAAATGTGAGTTAGACATATTAGAATAAATTTTCATTATTATTTTCCTCAAAGTGCGTACTTCCTAGCTCTCACAACAGGAAAGGTTTAAAAGTAAAGTTCAGGAGCAATGAGCTCATCTCATGCCCATGTTGTGAAGCCTAGTACTCCAGAGGTAATGGATGATTCCAGATTTGGGGAAGCATATAGATGCTTGGTAAGTCTGGGATAGCTGTTGTGCCAGAGAGCAAGGAAATGGTCAAAGAGTTAGGGGTTATGTCAAAGGATACAGTGTCCAACATGAAGGGACCAAAGATGCAGAGACACAAGCTAAGCATCAGAAAGAATAACTGGGACTCAAACTCATTGTGTATATAAAAAGCTACCAATTCAAGATGATATATGAGAGAGAGAGAGAACATCACACCTCTCCCAATTCATTGGTTATATTAGAAGTAACAGGCCCCACATGCCTTCTCTAAAAATTTAACAATTATGCTATTCCTATAGGAATTGTATTTTAGGCTACCCAAACCACCTCATTATATGAAAGAATGTTTTTCTTTCTTAAAAAAAATTTTTTTGCAACCTCTAAGGCAGTCATTGGTTCTTGCAACAAACATTAGGGGCAGGAACCATCACATGAAATGCTGATGGAGAATAGAACAGAATGATGAGGCTATCACAACCCAAACACACCAGCAAATCAGCATCACTGCAAGGGAGGTGGTCAAGTATTTTGGGTCTCTTGATGTGATGAATATAAGACACACAACACTATCTATGAAGTAATCTTACCAAAATGGTTGAACATGATTCTAACGGAGGGTCAGCCTCTCGAACTTACTCTCAGTTTACAAAGAATAATAATGAAGAAGCAATGAGACACAGCCCGTTGTGGAACATTCTTCAGGTCAACTGACCTGGCTTTTGTTTTATTGCTTGTTTGTTTTTAAACAAATCAATAGCATGAAAAAAATAAATAAAATAAAAGGGAGACCTATTATTCTAACATTAAAGGGGCTTAGGTTCCTAACAATCATATGTAATGGTAGACCTGAGTTGGGCAGTCATTTAAAGAACCCACCAGTAAGAAAACAAGAAAGAAATTTTGATTATTGGCAAGTATTGGAGGGTACCAAGGATAAGCATTAATTTTGTTAGGTGTGATAATAGCACTATAGTTGTGTAAGAAAACACCCATGGGTTTTAGAGATACATATTGAAGTCTGTAGGTTGAAGTAATATGATGTCTGGGATCTGTTTTAAAATGCTTCAAGAAGACAAAATAAAGTAAAATAAAATAAAATGCTTCAAGAAGAAAAGAGAATGGAAAGAGACAGATAAAGCAAGTGTGACAAAGCCTAGATGAATTGGTGGGTTTGGGAAATGTATTTGTGGGCTTCTCATACTGTTAGCTCTATTTTGTGAATATCCGAGAGTTTTTAGAATAGTTCTTACAAAATGAAAAGAACAAAAAGGAAGAAGTACTCATTTGTTTAATAAAATATGAGAATAAGAAAAGAGGTAAAGCTGTTCTGGAAACATAGAGATCCAATTAAGAGCATGAAAGAGTGGCTAATTTGTTTTCAAAAATAAAACAAGTACACAGCACATCAAGCCATTTTTACTCAAATTGTATTGCAACTGCTGACCTTTGTAAATGGGATTTTTCTTTAAATGTCCCCTATGGCAATTTATATTTATTTTCGTGTTTATGGCTAAAACCAAGGAAACCAAACTCTAGTGAAAAAAAAAAAATTGCATTTCCTTTCCACCTGAGCCTAGCATAAGGGAGACTGGTGGCTTTCCCTTTCTCTGCATTTTTCCTTTTGTAATAAAGCATTTAAGTTTTTTTGTTAGCAAGACCCGTTCTGTGGTCAAGAAAGCTCTCAGGAGATCTGGACATTTAAAGCCAGCAAATAGAATCATGGGTGGCGAAGCTGATCTTACATTTGACTTGTAAGAAACGCTGAGCCAAAAATCTCACAGCATTCTAGAGAAGTCTGGCTGTGTAGTGTGCCTGTCTATTCACAAGCAAAAATAAATCACAGGATTAGCTTACCTAGCAACAAGCAATAGGGTGGTGAGTTTCAAAGAAATCAGAAAGACCACGTGTGCTGTTGAATGCCAGTCTTCTCTGTAATTCTGTTACCACCCACTAGGATGAGCATGAAGGGCTTGTCCCTAAGTGAAATTGCAATCGGGGTAACTTGTCTTGTAGTATCCACTAATCTCCTTGGTTCCCCTCTTTCCACCTTGATGTCACCCTCTTTCTTTTTCTTGGACCTTTTGGTCTATGGCAGCATATTCACTACAAGGAGCTCATTACTTCATAGACAAACCTTCGCAGGACTTCTGACATTTAAAAAGCACCAATACTTGATCCAAAAAGTATGGCAATCCATTAGAGGAATCTCAACAATTAACACGTAATATAAGTAGCACCAAGGAAGATAGGCAACCCCACCCAGCGATGGTGATAGTCAATATTGACTGAGTATAGACCATGTGCCAGTTCTTTACATGCACAATTCGTTTAATCCTCACAACTATCCTGTGAAGTAGATGCCATTGCTATCACTGAATTATAGGAAACAGAGAAGGAAAGCAACAAGCATGGGTCACACAGCAAGTCAGGGACAGAGCAATGTTAGGATTCAGTCTGACTCCAAACTAGTGATCGATATAAGCCTGGCAATGGGCTAGGCACTTGGCATTATGTACAGACTCCCCTTGCCTCTGTGATTTGCTCTTTGTTTGCTCATTTGTTTATTTACTTAGTGACTTGATTGAATTAATTTTGTGAAGCCTGTTTCCCCCGCAGTGTGAAGCCTCTGGTGTTCCTGTTCAGAATAGTTTTCCTTGTTTGTATCTGTTAGACAGGCTTCCTGGCGTTTGCTCCTAGGTCAGCATAAGCCACATATTGGTCAAAGATTATGCTAAAGCCCTATCAGTTAAATTCTTGCTCATTACTGTATGGTGTGGCTTGGAGACCACTTTCACAATTTAGAACATTTACAATTTTGGGGCACCGGGTAAGTCAGGCAGTGAAGCATCCGACTCTTGATCTCAGCTCAGGTCTTGATCTCAGCGTTGTGAGTTCAAGCCCTGCACTGGGCTCCATGCTGGGTGTGGAGGTTACTAAAAAAAAACAAAAATCAAAAAAAATTTACAATTTTGCCCCATATTCAACCAGGGACTAGGAGTTCGGTTTTGTCTCCAGTCACTCCTAAGAGGGCTCAGCCTGGGTCTTCTAGATCACTAGGGATGAGGGTGACTATTTTTAAGCCTGGCTTCCCAGGCATTGCCCCTGGTTCAGAGTATCACAATGTTCAGCCAGTGTTTGGTTAGATACTGTGTTTCGCCGCTTAAGCCAGAAAGTCTTCCCCCCCTTTGCTAATGGTTCTGTCTGTTGCTTAGGGAATTCTTTCCAGTCTGCCCCCACTCTGCTCTGACTCTTCCTGAGTGGAAGCAGCTTAGTGCACCCTTTCAGACCGTCAGGGGTGAGTGTGATCCCTGGGGGGCTCTTGGCTCTTTCCCTCTGTTAAACTTTTGGCTGGTCTTCCATTTTCACATGCTGTACTAGGATCATGGAACTACCATCTGCTTCTTCATTGCTTGGCAACAAAATCTGCATTGCTTTCAGTAATGTCTTTAAGCACGCCCCCCTTCCCACCCACCATGCTTTGTCCTAAATAACGTCAGCCCCTCAGAGCTGGGAGCTCAAACCTGGGAGAAGCAGCCTGCTTCTCCTGGAGGGACACCCTTGCTTTCCCAGTGTCAGGCAACATGACAGTCCCTGATTTTCTATGTTTGCCCCTTCCAGCATGAAACATTCTGGCTGGATATTCCCCCCAAGAGAGGAAGATCCATAACTCAAGTTCAAAGATAAAGAAGGGATTAAGGTCACCAGTCTTCAAAGTCTCTAATGATGCTCCCCAACATATGTTTATGGAAGAAGTTGTATAGGCTGAGTTAGCTTAACACAAAACAATATGCCCTAGATAATCCAGAGCAGCAAATGCAAGCAAATTGTGAGATTCTCTCTCCTGGCTGCGGATACATTGGACCTACCATCTATCTAACAGGTATGACTGATACTGTGACTTTTCAACCAAGGTACCGTATTTCAGGAGAAAATGTGGTTTAGTGGAATGGACACATTCAAGCCAAAGCCAAAAGAACCAAATTCTAAAATCACTTTGCTTTGTTAGGTCTTTCAAACCTGCACGTATGACAAGAATCATGTAACCTAGGGTCACTAATAGGGTAGTTCGTACATCTGCCTTGAAAACAAGTGAGAGACCGAAACCTGGGTTATTGGGTTTGTTTGCTTGCTTCCTGGCCCGTTTGACACCATAGTGCCCTTTGGGTTGCTTCACACAGACCAAAAGAAGAGACAAGAACCCCATGTCCTTTTATGTGACACAGCAAAAGAGAACTGAAGTGCGAAGCAGACGCCTGACGCTGGGGGAAATGCAGATTGGCTTTCCTAGAACAGCTCCGGCAGACGTTGCCCGGTCCTGTAAGAAGTCTCTAGGGCTCTCCAGTGGACAGTAGCAGGCTGGCTTCACTGGAACCCCGAGTGTGGCGCTCAGCCTAGCAGCCCAAAACAGAGCTGTATAGAGTCTGTGGGAGCCACTATTGGTGGTAGGAGGCAGTCAACCAGATAATATTGGTCAGAGGTTTCCATGCCATTCTTTATCAACCCTGTATTTTCCTCACTAGGGAGAAAACAAAACAAAACTCCCAGCAGATGTAGGGAATTTACAGATAAGCTAGATAGGGACTTCACATAAAAAGAGAAGCCCTGAGGGGCACCTGGGTGGCTCAGTCAGTTGAGTGTCTGCCTTGGGCTCAGGTCATGATCCCGGGGTCCTGAGATCCAGCTCCACGATGGGCTCCCTGCTCAGCAGGGGGAGTCTGCTTCTCCCTTGCCCTCTGCCCCTCCCCCTGCTTGTGCTCTCTCTCACTAGCTCTTTCTCTCAAATAAATAAATAAATAATCTTAAAAAAAAAAAGAGGCCCCGAGTTCTCAAATGGAGAGTATTAACAGAGGGGAAAAAAATAAAATATAAAAGCCAGTCATTATCTCCATTTTCTTTATTTGTTGAAGATTTATTTGTTTATTTCGGAGAGCTCGATCTCAGGATCCTGAACTCATGACCTGAGCCAAAATCAAGAGTCCGGACATTTAACCGGCTAAGCCACCCAGGCGCCCCTCACTGTCTCCATATTCACTGCTCAAATGAAAACACTGAGAGACTAAATATACAATCGGACAATGACCCGACGATATGTAAAAACAGAACTCTCACCCACGACCTGCAGCAATCAGCTCAAGAAGCCAACGTACCATTTATAGTAACCAGTTCAGGAAGTCCCGCTGTTATCTCTAGCAACTGGTTCAAGAAGCCAGACTTTAATCCCTATCAAAATCAGCCCCAGTTGACCAGAAATTGATGACTACCTTACAGTTTCCCAATTTTTTGCCCCCAGTTCCAACTTAAGACCAACTGCAGAAAGCCAAATATGCACCCCTTAACCAATCCCATAGGATGTCCCGCTGCTTCTTAGCCTGCCTACAGCTTCCCCCTGCCAGCAGGCTCCTTCAGGGCACACCGAAACCTTTCCTTTTTTGCTACTGTAAAGCTTTCTCACTCTTCTGCCTGCCTTGGAGTCTGCCAAACACAAGGATGGCGGCTAACTCCTTGCTCTAGCAAGCTCTCAGTAACTGTTGCTTATTCCAACTTGGGTGGTCTTCATTTACTTTAAACCACGGATTCAAATGCTTTCTAAACTCAGAAACAATACTAACAAATGTTGTCATGGTTATCAGGGTGGTTCTTACCTCTCAAATTAGGAAACACAGAACTAGAATGGACCCTTAAAAATTTCTCAATCTTTGCTTGTGCGTGCTCTCTCTCCATCAAATAAATGAATAAAATCTTTTTTAAAAAAAAGTCTTGATTGGTTGTTCAAATGAAAACCTGACAGGTATTGTGAAACCTAAGGCTCCTGTCCCTTCCTTGCCCTTTAATTCAGGCCTTAATATGCCACCCCGAAAATTGCTGATCTAGACTAACTCCCTCATTATCCAAATGAGAAAAATGAGATTCAGAGAGAAGTAACTTGCCCAGAGTCACAGAGCCAGTTAGTAGTCAGAACCCTTCTTGTCTTCCAATTCCTTATCAAAGGTAATCTCCTGTACACACCGTATCAATGCATTCCAGCACTGAGCCAGCTCTATGTACTTCTTGCCAGGTGAACAGGCCTGCAGAGGTTCACAAGCTCTCTGGTTTGAAATCAGATGGAAAAAGAAAGGAATGGAACAAAAGGATGACATTGTGAAAAATAAAAAATGCATCCACTCATTTTCTGTCAGATTTTTTAGAAACGGTACTAGAGTAGGATAGGCAGAGCTTATCTGTTTCTTTCTTTTCAATGAAAAGCAATGAGCACTAACCTTTTCTGCAACTAAAACAAGGAAAATAAAGGGAAGGAGGGGGAAAAAAAAGACAAATGATGGGAAGGGAGAGAAAATCTGTGGAAAAAGCTTGTCAGGAAGTAGCCTTGTCTGGGTGGGGATGTTGACGTGTTGATGTGTTGGTGTGCATGGTACTTGAGAGACTAAGAGAGAAGAAAGAATGCTGAATGACCCTGAACAGCAGTGCACAGTAAGTCGTGTTGATGGATTTGAGCATAAATTGACTGAGGAAAAGTGGTTGCAACAGACAGCTCATGCAGAGGCTCGGAATGGATTTCTAATTGGATTAAAGGGATATGACTAGGCAACCCACATTATGCTGGTCGTTATGCTCCGTATCACAGTCCGTATTTCCCCAGAGGGAAGAAGGAGTCAGGTGGGAAATCAGAAAATGCAAGTCAAAGCAGAATCTTCTCTTGTTGGATACGCCTGTGGCTCCCTCTGTGCCACTTTGTGTAGATTTAAGACACAATTACAATTTTGATGAGAGAGCCATTTCATTGGACTATAGAGTTCATATTTTATGTTTATCCTTTAAATGATGTATCTGTTCTAAATGATGGGTTATGAATGGGAACCAGACGCATTCACGCTATGCCAGGCTGGGTTTTCTAAGACAATTACCCATTATTGTTGGGATGCTTCATAGTTAATAACTCTCAAAGAGTAGCCTATAATTGAGCCTCTGGATGGCAGTAATGCACATACATCTTTTCAGCGAGATTTATAGATTTTTTTTCCTATTCTCATTTTAATAAACCTGTAAGGCTTAATCCTTTTTTTCCCTACTCCATTGATGAGGCATGTATGGTTTCATTTTATAAGTTATTTTTCATATAGATTCTTCCTGTTCTCGGTGTTAGGGGAACTCACAGACTCCTATAAGGGCGAAAGTAGGGGGGGGGGAAACTAAACTAAAAATCATCTACTTTGATCTCTCATTTCATTTCATAAGAAAATTCATATCCACAGATATTAAGTCACTAGGCTAAGGCCACAGAAATAGTTCCTGTCACTGCATGAGCTAAACTTCAGGTAACGATATAAGTTCATTCTATTCGACTAAGAGATCTAGTTATCCCCCTAATGGAAAATGACATTATAAGTTAAGTGGCAAGAATACGTGTTTGTTGTGGCTCGGAATCATACATCTTGTGGAAATTGTGACAAAATTGAAACAAACACATGGAAATCAGCCCTATGAGAAGAAAAGAAAAATGGGTTTCCTAATCTAGTTAGGCACACATAATTTAGGTGGTAATTGACCAATAAATGGTAGGCATTGTTTTTAGACCAATTATAGAAGTCATTTGGAAGGTAGGAAAATAGCTGAATCTTTCACTTGCAAAGATGAACCATAAATCTACTTATGTGTCTGCCTCTGGCACAGCCACCTTAAGTTATGAACATATAATATTTTCCCAGAGAAATGTGTGTGTACGTGCGTGTGCATGTGTTTCCTCCTAAATTGTTTTAGAAATAGAACAACAAATGTCAATTTGGTTTTGACCAAGGGTGCTGTTTACCCAATCGTGTGTTTAGTCCTTGGCTGAGAATATTTATTAAGCACCTATAATATGTAAAATGGCATCTAGATTAATCCTAGAACAATCTGTGTTCAGAAAACAAAACAAAACAAAACAGAAACCTTCATTACAGAGCCTCCAGATCTGGATATCATTATTTAAGGAAACTCCATTCATACAAAAAAATCAATGTTCCTAAAGGAGGCTGCATGTTAGAGTGTGGGGCAACAAACAAAAAGTGAGATTCCTAAAAAAAAAAGAAAGGAAAAAAAAAGGAAAAAAGAAAAGAAAACAAAAATGTGACACTCCTAGGCTCCTCCTTCAGAGATTCTAATTCTGTAGTTTGGGGATGAAACCTGAGAATCTGTATTTTTCCAAGTTCCTTTGGTGACTCTCCTGCAGTTAATCCGCATTTCCACAATCTGGAACCACTACATAAAATAATATTCTACTTCTGAGAGTCAAATGTATTACAGCAAGAAATTATACTTAGTACCTATAAAGCATATTTCATAGCATTTAATATGAGAGTGAGGACTTTCTGGTCTTATTTCCTTTAGTTGCCCTTAATAGTCCTGAGAAATGAGTATAATTATCTAAATTTTCTTAATGAAGGAACTGAACCTCAAAGAGGTTAAGTAAATGGTCCAATATCCCTAATGTATGACTCTAAGTCCCCTTGTTCTTTACACTGTATCATGCTGCCTCCTCCTTCCTACAAGTCTCTTTGAGGTCTACTCTTGGCTTATTTTTCAAAATTTTTTTTAAGATTTTATTTTTAAGTAATATCTACATCCAAAGTAAGGCTCAAACTCACAACCCCAAGATCAACAGTCTCACGCTCTACTGACCGAGCCAGCTGGTGCCCCCCCTTGACCTATTTATTCAACTAATATTTTTAGGATATTTGTTAAAGGCTGGATACTGGGACTTCGCTATGCGTGTGAATTCTCTTTGAGAGCTCTTTTGCTTAAATAAAAATAAAAAGGCAATTACTCATTTTAGATTTTGACTTAGTGATTCTCTCAATGAAGAACTAGGCCTGTATTTTTTAAAAAGATTTATTTTTTTGAGAGAGAGAGTGTGTGTGCACGCGTGCAAGTTGGGGGAGGGGCAGAGGGAGACGGAGACCTAAGCAGACTCTGCGCTGGGCACGGAGCCCCATGCAGGGCCTGATCTCACAACCCTGAGATCACAACCTGAGCTGAAACCAAGAGCCGGATGCTTAGCTGACTGTGCCACCCAGATGCCCAAGACCTGTATTTAAGCAGAGACGGCTGGCACTCACCCATGACAGCCGAGGGGCACTTAACATCAACACAGTAATATTTAATCTCTCTTTCATTCAGTTTGGCATTAACAATAAGATTATCTATTTGGGGCAATGTGAAATTTTGCATTAACAACCAGTGGGAAAGGAACACGGAAAAAACAACTGGGCTCAGAGGAAGAATATTTACTGCCCTGGTTCCGCAACTAACGGGTTCTCCTTTAAACTCTGTACGTGATGTTCTTCACATAAAACACAAGGAAATCGAGCGTATGTCCTAATTCTAATCATCTCTGAATAGCATGTCCTAGAAAATATTTCTACCAATCCTTTACCCACCCTATTTCTCCTACAAAGACACACAGAGATACACAGTCAACTCAAGAAAGAGAGTGCTGGCTGCCTGACCCCTCATTTCTAAATGTCCGCCAATATCTGATCCAGCAAATTCTGTGGATAGAATAATCGATAACTTTATGCTTTTACTCCAGAAGCAACCACATTTCAGCAACATGAGAGCATCCTGCTGGGTGTAGGTCTTTGGGAAGAAATGAATATTACAAAGTCGACAGTTGGAATCTTTGATGGTAGACATCTGGGGGGGGGGGGGTCAGTCAGGCTAAACACCGGGATAGTTTTGAGAAAGCTGTGTTCACATGGTGAGTTGCTGAATCTGCACTCTTTAGTCAGGGTTTTAAGGACTGTGTGCTCCATGAACATAAAACCCCGTAGGCAGCTGTGTTAGCTTTGAAGGAGAGCAGGCCAGTGCACACATTTCTTCAGATGAAAACACATAGCATTTGACTGCCAGGTAGTTGGGATTGACCCGTGACTGTTATTGCCTCACACCTACTGGCAGCCTTTTCAAAAATTCCAGAGACCTGGGGCGCCTGGGTGGCACAGCGGTTGAGCGTCTGCCTTCAGCTCAGGGCGTGATCCCGGCGTTATGGGATCGAGCCCCACATCAGGCTCCTCTGCTATGAGCCTGCTTCTTCCTCTCCCACTCCCCCTGCTTGTGTTCCCTCTCTCACTGGCTGTCTCTGTCTCTGTCAAATAAATAAATAAAAATCTTTAAAAAAAAAAAATTCCAGAGACCCAAATTCTAGAACTCACGCTGACGCCTACCAGCTGTGTGACACCTACCACACCCCCCATTTTTAGCCTCTGTTTCCCCACTGGATGATTGCATATCATAAGTGAGAGCAGGGGCCATCTTACTCCTGCTCACCATTAAACCCTCAGCATCTAACCTATAGATCAACATTTAATCTATAATAAAAACGAAGTTTGTATTTGTTGCCTTAATGAAAGGGGCTAGATTTGATGTTCTCCAGGGCCTAATTAGCTCCAGCAATCTATGGCTGTATCCATTCTGACACACACTCACCTCCGCTTAGGTCCTTGCTCTCGGCCGCTTCATTTCTCTTCTATATTGACAGCTTAGGTGAGGGCGAGCCTCTTGGGTCAGTCCCTTCCTCCCCTTCCTGACTCCTCATTACTGTACCTGTGGCCATCACTAGCTTAAATCCATTCCAATATCCACCCACCTCCTTTCAAGCCTGACCCCGTGCACTCGCACGCCTTTCACATTTGTGTATCATCTGTATCTTCATTTCCATTCTCCCGGTGCTTTCTCTTTATATAGATCACTGCAGAGTGAGTTCGAACTGACTTAAAAAAGTCAATACCAGGCCTGGCACCAAAGAAAAATATTCTTCTATATGTGCTATGCAGCTACTGAGAAGAGAGAAATTAATAGCAAAATATATATATATATTTCTAGAAATTCGGAGGAGATAATGAACACACAGATATACAAAATTAAATACCAATTACTGAGGGTAGATGAGGTAACCACAATTTGATAAAAACTTCATATTCAGCATACCACCAATTCTCAATTCTGGAAAAAAATCTCAGTGATCTTGCCCAAACTCTGTACTTCACTGATGAGATACCGGTCCACGTAATTTGTCTTGTCCTTCCTGCGGGTAGTGTAAGAGATGCTGGGTTATTTGTCTTTTTGTTTGTTTGTTTATTATTTTTTTCAGTGACCTAACCTTCTGAGATCAGCTCATTTTTCTCAGGGCTTTTGTTTGATCTACATAGAAGGTTTTTTTTCTTAACGTATCCCATTGCCCTTTGAAGCACTAGAGTAACACCGAAAATGTAATTGCTTCGGGGAGCTGACAACTAATTATCCCAAAGCGAAAAGAATGCTAGGCACTTAGATAATGAAATGTCAATCGGTGTAACAGAAGTGTCACTTACGTCATACTTGACTGTGTTTGAAAGGAATATGCACATTATTTGCAGACACGTTCAGGTATCCCTGCCGCCAGAAACGCTGTGGGTGCGCACGTATGTGGCTCTCCACATACTTAAAGATACCACACCAATAACATAGCCACACAGACCAGGGTGGGAAATACCGTGTGTGTGTGTGTGTGTGTGTGTGTGTGTGTGTGTGTGTGCGTGCATGTGTGTGTCTGTCAGCTCGCAGGATTCTATACATGCTGGCCTTCTTGATCTAACACTGTGAAGCCTGCATCTACAGCTGCATGTCTGCAGATAGCCGGGATGTTTTGTTCAGATGCAGCGGCAGTGCCCTTGACATTGAGCAGTGCCAGAAATCCAACAGCAGACCATCAACCAAGGATTTTGAATGCGTGAAAGGAAAATTTTCCCATGAATATTTATGGGAAACCCTGCTCTGCATGAGTGAAAATGATAAGGATGTGTTGTTGATAATCAAGTTGGGTGGTTATTTATATGTAATAATTTAGAAATCAGGGAGGGAAGGAGGAAGCCCTACCCTTTATTAAATAATCCAGATATTGGGTTATTTAAGTGTTGTGTTTTGTATGCCTTGGCTCCTTCCATTTTCCCTCATGCTGGGATCCGTTTCAGTTCTTTACAACCCTATGTGAGAGCAGCTTCGCTCTCCAGGGCAAAGACACTTCTTTGCTTCAGAAGGAATTTCTCGATACTCAGTGTCATAATTAACAAAGTCTAGGGTCATATAGCTCCAACACAGCCTTTTTGCGCTAGTAAGGTGATAATGACCAACTGGCAGTTCTGATGATGATAAAATGCACAAAAGGATGTCTATTAGTTTCCCGAGGCTGCTGTAGGGCACTGTGGCAAACTGTGGCTTACAACAGAAATTTCCTGTCTCGTGATTCTGGAGGCAAGAAATCCAAAAGCAAGGTGTTGGCCGGGCCATACTCCCTCCGGAGGCCGAAGCGGAGAATCTCCCCTCCCCTAGCTTCTGGTGGCTCAGGCATTCATTCCTTGGCGGTGACCACAAAACCCCAGTCTCTGGCCTAATTTCCACACAGCTTTGTCCTGTGTGTCTGTGTCCTCTCTTCATAAGGACATGAGTCATTGGATTTAGGGCCTGCCTGGACAAACGAGGATGATCTCATCTCAAGATTCTTCATGTAATCCTATCTGCAAAAACCCTTTTTCCAAACAGAGCCACATTTGTGGGCTCTGGAGGTTATGACAAGGACTCATCTTTTCAGGGAGGCCCACCATTCAACCTACCACAGGATGTCACAGCTCCTGCCTCATATGACTAAAAGGCTACACTGCCCAATGACTGAGACAGGCAAGTTGATCGCCAACTACAAAGACTAAGCACATTGAATCTCGAGGTTCTCCTTTAGATAACTTGCAGACTTTAAAAGCGGTACACAAACCCTCGCTCTACAGACCTATCTGTGACTTTTGTGTAATGCGATGCGAAGCCGTTAAAATATTTACAACTACTATTAATCCACCGAAATAGTATGAATAGGGTGAAAGCAGAATTAATATTATCTGACTGCCTCACGGGAAAGAAACAAACAACAGATGGTGTCAAAGAACTGGAAGAAAAATACAACAGAGTTAGCGGTGCTATGTGTTTTCATTACCTTCGGCGTGGTGCGGGTCATGCGTTGCACAATTAACTAAGGTTACATTTTAATTTTTCCACTTTTCTGTATTTACACTTAAATAATGTGTTTTCATCACAGATGCACTCAAAAGAAAAGTCAAAGGCATATAAATATCACAGAACATGGAACTTGAGAGTGAGTCAGGGCAAGCCTTAGGTCATCTAGTTTAGTTTCCCTCCTTTCTGTAACATCCCTAACAGAAGGGCAATCTACATCTACCTCTCCCTGCAAATACCTGGTGACAGGGACCTTTTTCCTTTACCATCTAACTCATTCTAGTGTTGACTGTCACCTATCTAAAAATTCTCCTGGGGGCGCCTGGGTGGCACAGCGGTTAAGCGCCTGCCTTCGGCTCAGGATGTGATCCCGGCGTTATGGGATTCAGTCCCACATCAGGCTCTTCCGCTATGAGCCTGCTTCTTCCTCTCCCACTCCCCCTGCTTGTGTTCCCTCTCTCGCTGGCTGTCTTTCTCTGTCATAAATAAATAAAATCTTTAAAAAAAAATAAAATAAAAATAAAAATTCTCCTGAATTATGTGAACTGATAATTGCATTAGAAAGTCTTTCTTACAACTTGTCCATTGGTTATGGATGAAAAAATCTGTGGGATGAAGACCCAGGAACTCTGGAATTCAAGGTTAAGCTCTACTATGAAGCAATGACATGATTTTGGACTTGGTTCTCTGTTTCAGCATCTATCAAATGAAGGAGTTAGACTGCACGGTCTCTATGGTTCTTTCTGTCTCATACCTCCCCTAACATTCCTGAGTGCTGAGGAAATGGTTCTCTATTTTACTTACATGACTTTGATCAAATTATGTAACCATTCTAAGTTTCAACTCAGAGTCATCTACATTAACAATATGATTTTAAGTGGAAAAAATAAAAAACCACACCTTAATATGAAGAATATAGTGTTTAACAGCAGAGATTCTAAGGCCAGACTGCCTGAGTTCAAATTCCAGCCCCACCATTTCCTGGCTGTGTGATATTAGGAAAATCACTTAACCTTTCTGTGCTTCCATTTCTTCATCTGGAAAGAAAAAGGTGTGTGTGTGTGGGGGCAATACAGGAACAGTTCTTGCCTCAGTTTTGAGAATTAAATGAGTTAATGCATGGAGAGCTCTTAGAAGGGTCCTTGCTACCAGAGAGTACAATGTAAGTGTTGCCATTATTATAAATGGATCCTGAAATTGGTTGAAAATGAAGCAGTCAAGTATTGTTTTTTCTTTTTCTATCTGGTTATGTGGCATTGGTAATTTGTTCCCTGCTCTGGAAAGTTTGATTCATTGCAAAGAAAATAAAACATCTGTCACTGACGATTTTTGTTAGGGTTTCATACTCTAATCATATTTTACCAATTTGAACATTATTTCATTTTGCTTACATTACTAGAAAATGTGCGTGTGGGGAACCCTTTGGTTGGGAAAGTCACCATCTCTATAAAGTTGGGGTTTTTACTGTGCAGCTTTAATTGAGATATATAGTAAGAATTACATGCTTTTAAAATGTTTATGTAGTTAGATTTATATCTGTCATTTTACTTTTTGTTTCCTGTGTCTCATATCATTTTTGGTTTTTTCTATTTCTCTTTTGCTGCTTTCTTTTGCATTCAGTGAATTTTTTCTAGTGTAATGTTTATACATTATAAAATTTATAATGTTTAATGATTTTTTTACTATATATATTTTAGATATTTTCTTAGCGGTAGCTCTAGGGCTTACCACATACATCTAAACTTATCAGACTCTGGATTTATACTAAATTAATTCCAGTGAGATATAGAAACATTATACCTTTATAGACCTATTCCCTCTTACCCTTTTCACGCCATTATTTTTATATATATTGTGCCTATATATGGTGCAAACTCAACAATACATTGCTATAATTGTCACTTTATTTAAGTATGATGCCTTTCAGTAAAGCTAAGAGAAGAGAGAGCAAGCATTATTTGTAACATTTGTTATATTACTCTTCTTACTATCACTTCTGGTTCTATTCATTTATTTCTGCAGATCTGAATATATATAGCTCTACTCCCATCCACCTCCTTTGTGTTATCATACCTTGAAGTATGGAGTTTTAAAAATCATTTGAACGCATTTATAATGGTTGCTTTGAAGTCTGTTAAAGTTAACATCGGGGCATTCTCAGAGGCTTTTGTTGCCTGCTTTTTTCCCCTAGGTATGAGCCACTTTCCTGTTTCTTTGTATGTCCTGTAATTTTTTGTTGACAATTGGACATTTTAGAAAATATATTGCAACAACTCTGGATATTGATCCCCACCCAACACCCACCTTGCCCCTCCCTCACCCCCCACCCCCACCCCCTGACTCTGAAGCTTGCCATCGCTGTTTGCTAGCTTATTTGTTTAATGACAGGCTAGACTATTCTAGCTTAGTCTATTTCCCTCACAGTGTGAGACCTCCCTTGCTCCTGTGAGGATACAGTCTTGCATGTGTTCCCTTTGAGCTATCCTTGACTGCCATTTTCCCTGATCATGGGCAGCTGTTGGGCTCCAAATGCCGGCTGATTCTTAATTGTTTTTGACAATTCTCTGGGTCATAAATTTCTGCACAGTCTGATTCAATTAAATTTGGGCTCTTTTGGAAGGGTTGTTTTGAAGCCACTGTTTGAGGTTGACTTGGACCCCTCAAGGGCTTGTTTCAGCTGCCTCTTTCCCTGGTTCTCTCTGGCGAATAGTTGGCCAGTGGTTTAGCTTACCATTCTCATGGAACTGTGGGCCTCTTAATTGTTTATCACCCAAGTCTACATTTTTTCCAATTTCCTTGAGGCTTGAATTTCCTTTAAGGAGAACTTTGGAGCTCTCTGTTCTCAAGGCCTGGCTATCTCCCTGGGCAGAATCTATGAGCCATGATTCAGGAGATGGGGGTAGGCACACTGGCCTGGTTCTCTCTAAATGGCACTCTTGCTTTAGGAGAAGTGTTCAACTCAAGCATCCCAGAAGTAGAAGTTCCCACAAATGCTGTTTTAAGTAGAATGTAGTGGATCTTGGCTGCTCAAAACATCTGAACACAATTCCTTGAACTATGGAATCGTCCATTTCTGGAGTCTTGGTAAGAAGCAAAGCCCCCACTGCTCACTTACAGTAGCTGAAAGCTGAGCCTGGGCATGTGACTTAGTCTTATTTAATAGGATGCCATGGAGAATTTGATTCTGGAGTGAATGGCACACAGAAGAAAAGACAGTTGAGAATTTATTTCACTGCTTGGGGCATTATGGATCCAGCTCTGGCACTCAATCTCCAATGGCAGCTGCCATGGCCCCTTAAGTAGGTGGCTCCAATGATGCTACTTTATTTATTTATTTATTTTTTAAAGATTTTATTTATTTATTCGACAGAGATAGAGACAGCCAGCGAGAGAGGGAACACAAGCAGGGGGAGTGGGAAAAGAAGAAGCAGGCTCATAGCGGAAGAGCCTGATGTGGGGCTCGATCCCGTAACGCCGGGATCACGCCCTGAGCCAAAGGCAGACGCCTAACCGCTGTGCCACCCAGGCGCCCCTTTTGATGCTACTTTAGTTGGTGTTTGGCCCTCTGCTTGGTCTTTGGCCATTTTACTAAGGTTCATCTTTTATCCTTCCTTTAGATTTTTTGATCTCCATCATATTTTTTTCTATTCATTCCCTCTCAGTTCCAGTTAACCAAAGACAGTTTCTGTGGTTTACAACGAAGAACGAAGATGTATTCAACAGAGACTGTGAATGTCCCTCAAGGAAAACCATTTCCAATAGTTACAAGTTGGGTGTCTTTCCTTTCACAGTTCTAGTTTGAAACTGAAATGCTATTGATGGAAGGACTACACAGTAAAAGTGTATTGCAGCCGGAGAGAACTGTCCTTCTTGCTCAGACACAGGAGATGCTGAGAAATGAAAGAAAAAGAGGCAGCTCGGATGGAAGAGAGGAGCAACACCTCCAGCACTGGACAATCCCTCAATTTAACCTTTGCTCTTTTCTAGCATAAATAATACACATTCTGCTCAGAGAAGTCTCTTTTAGTACCATCAGTTACTATTTCAAAACATGAAAAAAAAAAAGGTGCAGGAAATGATTGAAGAATGTCTTTTTCCTGCTCTAAATATATATGCTTGCAAAAAGCAAATATGCAAGAAAATATTGTCATGGTGGTTTTTGCAAGCCATTTACCTACAGTAGTAGCTCCTAAATGGTGTTAAAATATTCAAGAAAGGGTACAAATTCAATGCTCTAGCTGAACATCAAGAGTGCTTATGTGCTCCAAGCCCAACCTCCAGTATGAAAAGTAAATAAATATCACTGAGAACCCAGGACACCTGACAGTTTTGAACATAAAACAGAATCCCACAGCATAGCCAGAAACCAAGTAGTTCCTTTACAGGCAAATTCCTTTCAACAAAAAGCCTGGGCCTGATTAAAATGTTTCCCAAGTTCAAAGACAGGCGAGATAGATGGGGCTGCACGCTGTAGATATGGACAACTTATCAGAACCGTTACCATTTTGTTTGGAAGCATTAGGGCAAATACGGAAAAACTCAACCTCATCTCTCACAATGATTTGCTATATTTATCTGGTAGGCAAATGTTCTTTGGATTAAAATTGCTTCGCAACCAGAAGATTTATCTTAAATGCCATTTCAGAGAAGGCAATTTTTAACTTCTCCAATGATTCAGATAAAGAAAAGTGATTTCCAATTCTTGTAAAGTACATTTTAACTTCTTGACATGTCTTCACCTCTATTACATCATTCCAGCCTCAAAATAATGAGTGAGGTAGTCAGGGATGGGGAGGGGGAGCTAATGTATTTACTGAGTGCCTACAACATCCTAGGTAACATATATCTTCTGATTTCATCCTCACTGCAGCTTTTATTTAATATCTTTAATTTGTATATGAAGACCGAGAGAGGTTAAGTGGTTGTTCTAGTTCATTCAGATCTGGATCTAGATCTTAGGTCACCTGTCTTCCAGGTCTATGAAACTTTCCTCAGACTGTTGTGACACTTCCTGGTCTACCTAACAGCACAAAACTAAAGTCTTGTGCTCAAGAGCAGAGACCAAGCCCCACATCTTTCTGTGTTCCCATTGGAAGAATGACTTTGCCACTGATTGGGTATCTATGGAAAACAGAGTCCATCAACAGAATAGGCAACTAGACTAAGAAATCAAAGGCACAGAGTCTGAATGACAATGATAATGGAAGACATTACATGGAGGCTACTGCCACTCCCACTAAAGGACGTGTGAGAAGACCAAGTCCAATCAGGCCCCTGGACTTTTGTTGGTAAATGGGAGAGACTCCAAAATCACATTTACAAATGCCCCTGCTTAGTGACCTTGGGCAAGTTACTTAGCCTTTCTAGGCATCAATTTCCTTGGCTACAAAATCTTCTTCAGATGATCTCATTAATTTGCAGTCTGAAGTATAGGAGGACCTGAAAGGGTTAGGAAGCCTGGAAATTAAGAAGTATGGGTGGGCACAAGAGCTGACAAGAATGTGAAATCTCTGAAGATCTCTCGCCTCTCTGCTTGGAGCTTGTTCCTTGCCATATAATATTTCTTTCCTCTCTATTCGAGGCATCCATCCTGTTCCTTTCTCACCAACTCCAGGTATGAATTATGGACGTACACCCTAACCCACTAAGACATCTGCTGGGAAGACTCCAGATATTGGAACACCTGGGAGTTTAGGGAATATAGAAACATTTTTGGCTGTGTGAGCTTGAGCTGCAAACCTTCCCAAAGATATCTGGGTTTTATCAGGGTACTTTCAGTGCACCGTAAGACTAGAATTAAAAGAATTTTTCTCCCTTCTTTTGCTCCCTTCTCTTGTTCCTTGCCCCTGCCTCACTGTTTCCCCAAGGTAAAACTAACAATTTGGCCCTCTGTTGTGATTCCTATGTGAGAAACCCAGAGATACAATGAGATGCAGACTTTAAATATCATATTTAAGTTTTAGTCCAAGGTCACTGGATAGTGCCTAGAAATTACAAACACTGAGAAAGAGTTCCCCAAAGGTTTGATACAAGTAGAAAATTAATTATGGACACACACACACACACACGCACACACATATGTATATGTCTCCATAGTATACCAGAACCGAGAAAGCCCCTCTCCACCAAACAACCTGATCCACGTTGATAAATCATTACACACATATCCTGTGTTGCTACAAAATATCTGAACATAGAGATTCATTCCAGCTCTGTGACTAGACTTCTCTCTGACCCTGGGCAATCATATCACCTTTCCAGGTGTCAATTTCCTTATCCACAAAATGAAGATCTTGAACTGATTTATTTCTGAAATAGTTGGTAGTTCCTCAAATCTGAAAATCACTTCTTCTCTGTTACTCAAGCCCATATTATTTCCAAATGAAAAATCAATGTCTGCTCTTTTCCCCACTACTAAATAAATGATCTTTACATCCATTAAGTGAAAGAAGTGCAGAAAATACATAAATTTGAGACCGTGGGTTTTTTTTTAACTATCCAAAAGATTCTTGAGTTATATTTATTTAAATCCACAAGGGGTAGGAACAATTCAGAAATAAATATGTATTTTTGTGTAAAACAAATACCTTTACCTTAGAGATTTATTCTCTGCAGGTTTCTTACGTCATAGGATCTGAAGATTGAACTAAGTCTATGTTCCAGAACAATTCTTTACATGGAAGTTTCAATTCCAGGCAATCAAGGTTTGAACTCAGTCTTCTATATTCAGATCTGTTCCAGAAAAGCAGCTCCCAGGGAGTGTAGCACTTAGGCTGTCAGATTTGATTCTGAAAAAAAAAGCACAAAGTCATTGTCCACTGTGAAGTGTGCCCTCGAAAAAAAATATGTCTCTATCCCTCTTGTCCTCATTTAACTCTTTCTTTATATATAATTCTACATCATAAGCATCTTGTGTTTGGTTGTGTCTCCATATTTATAACAATCCTATTTAAGGCCCAAGGAAGGAACTTCAGTGACCCTTTCATAATACAAATATGTTGTGGGCTTTGAGTCTCCTTTTTGCTTTACAGGAAGTCACCAGCAGGAGAGGACTTAAAAGAGTTTCTCCTCTAATCCCCCCCTGGTCCAGCTGTGCATTTTTCACATGAGAAGAGTGAGAAATCTCTCCTTATCCTAATACAACGCACCCATTCATGGTAAAATCTCCAGGGCATTAGAAACTGTTCATTTTTCTGCTCGAAATATTTCCAGTACTTGAATCATCTTCACTTCAAACAGTGTTCTAAGCAAATTCCACGCTACTTGGATAAGCATACATTTCCAAGGGAACTACCTAGAAAACTCTGACTTGTTTCAGTGTATAAACTCTGATATTAAAAAGTCATTAAAGGCAGCCTGGGTGGCTCAGTCAGTTAAGCGGCTGCCTTCTACTCAGGTCATGATCCCAGGATCCTGGGATCGAGTCCCGCATCAGGCTCCCTGCTCAGTGGGGAGTCTGCTTCTCCCTCTGCTACTCCCCCTGCCAATGCTCTCTTTCTCTTTCTCTCTCTCAAATAAATAAATAAAATCTTTTTAAAAAAGTTTTTAAAAAGTCATTAAAACGTCAATATTCTAAACAAATTCCACACTACTTGGATAAGTATATACTTAAAATGGAAGTACCTAGAAATCTGGTACTTGTTTCAATGTATAAACTCTGATATTAAAAAATCATTGAAAAGGCATATGGCCTTATCATTACATATTGTTTACTGTCGATAAAAGACAGAAACATTGCTTATTATTACTCTATAATGACAACACAAAGTTCAAAGAAATGAACTTTAATAGAATGTGTATTCGTTGTGCAGATTAAGAATCAAACTCTGAGAACCACAGGAATGGGAAGATCTGGTTCAAGCATTTGTTTTGCGACCAGTGCTCTAGCTGCCATTCATCAAATCACCCAGTCCCTCTGGGACACTGTTCCCTCATCCATAAAGGGAAGGGCATTTGGGAATTCTAAGTACCCTTTAATTCAGACACACTAGGATTCTCATCTCATCCATTGGCCTATTCCCATGACAAATGAGGTCTTCTGGACAGTTTTAAACGCAGAAAGAAGTAAATTGAAAGATTCTTTCTAACAGAAGAGAAATAATAAAACTATACACAGGACACTACAAAATGATATCAAAAGAGACCGTGGCAAGTTACTCACTTTGCGAAAATAGCAAGAGAAGGAGGCAAGTGAAATGCCGCGGGGGGATGGCGGTGGCTGTTTAAATTAAGCAATGGGACACTGAGTGGGGGGTGGGCAACGTTCTGGGACAAATGACATTAGAGAGGGAAGTGTTCAAAACATAGAAGCTTTAGAGATGGTGATGTGAGGACGTGGAGTCAGTGAGCCAAGTGTGCAAAACTATATGCGACTGAAGAGGACGTGTTTGTATTTATAGAAAAATGTACGTCAAAGCCTCTCTCCTCCTCCTTCCCCAACAAGCCCAGCTTGGAGAGCCTGGTACTCTCTGTTACCAAAGGACAGTTCTGGAGATCAGAATCTTAATTAAGTCCCAACAACTTTATCACGAAGTCTCTCTAGCCTTGAAAAACTCACCTGGATTCAGGAGTTCATTTCTCAGGAGGCTGGTCAATGGGTCGAAGTGGAATAATCCAGAAGTTAAGATGTTTAAAGACCCACATAACTCTGGTGGCTTTTTAAAAGCAGAAACTCTGAGCTCTGGTGGGATATTCTCTGAAAGGCAACTTTTCAGTGCCTTCCTTGGCTTGCCAAATTACCTTGTAACTTCCAAACAAGGTTTAATAGCTGAATCCCAACTCCTGTTAATGGAGATGATTTCAATAGTGATGTTATGGAATGGATCAAGCATAGGAAATGTTCTAACATGCGGGTGCTTGGATGGAGTTTTAATTCACATTTGACAGTGGGGAACCCTATACTCCCAATTAATCCCAATTTTCTTTCTAGGTTTTCTCCAAATCACTCATTTCCACCACATGCAACTTCTAAAATGAAGACCTACAGAAATTTTCTGCTAGGATGTATTAGAAAGAAAAATGACATCATGAGGATTTAAATATGGAGAAGACATTTTAAAGCTTTCTGCTATTAGACTAACCCACTATCATCATCAGTTACAGTGCTGATAACTGTAACATGGTCTAGAGGATGAGAAATAGATGCCTTTGTTCCAATTCTACCTGATATTAGCTCACTGAGCAATTTCTTACAAGTTGAGCTCATGCCAGTCCCTATTATTAAAGTTTGATTATTGAAAGAATTCGTTCATTTCTAGCTTCACAGAAGACATATGGAATATGGAAATGATTAAAAAGTGTATTGAAAATATGAAATATTCTTTTATTTAAAAAATTACTGCAGGAGGGGCACCTGGGTGGCTCAGTCAGTCAAGCATCTGCCTTCGGGGCAGGTCACGATCCAGGGTCCTGGGATGGAGTCCTGCATCAGGCTCTATGCTCGGCAGGGAGCCTGCTTCTCTTTGTCCCTCTGTACCTCTTCCCCTCACCCCCAGTTCATGCTCTCTCTTGCTATCTCTTGCTATCTCTCAAACAAATAAATGAAATCTTTTTTAAAAAGTTACTGTAGTATAATGTATTTCAATCTGAAGAACTCACAAATCTTTACAATTACTTCTTTTGGAGGCTTAAAATCTCCCTTCTTGTCAGGAAGATGGAAACGAAGTATACTGCATTGTTTTAGGTGACGTAGCTAGGTATGGTTTGGTTTTATTGCTGTTTAAGCAAACTCTTTCCATACTCTGGTTCAAAAATTCACAATCTATAGGAAACAAATTCCAGGAGACAGAGTAAGATCTATTTTAAAAGCAGGAAAAGACAAGAGCAACTCTAAATCCTCCATAAAATCACACCATCTGTAGAGACTTATCCATCTCACCAATTTTCTGGGTAGTAATCAAAGGTAATCTTGTTCTCTAATAATTTCTACCTGTATCATGTAGTTGAAAAACATGAAGACCATGGAGCTGTGACAGTATAGCAGTAGAGTTGCCTAGACCCATCCGTACCTATTAGACCAGAGCAAAACTTTATTCATTTATCAGAGACAGAGAGAGAGCACAAGCAGGGGGAGTGGCAGGCAGAGGGAGATGCAGGCGCCCCACTGAGCAAGGAGCCCGAAGCAGCACTCAATCCCAGGACCCTGAGATTGTGACATGAGCCGAAAGCAGATGCTTAACCATCTGAGCCACCCAGATGTCCTGACCAGAGCAAGTCTTATTCAGTCATTTCCACAGGCAGCACATACCTCCAAAGGACCCATCTCGCTTGCCCAAAACTTCCAATCCGGGATAACAAGCCATTGTGCTCATGCAGGCCACAATCATTTATATAGAAAAATGTATCTAGGGATAAATCTTACTCAATCTTTCCAGACCTCTGGACATAAATAAAATGTTCCTTGCTTGGATTAATCTACCCCCTCTGTATAAAACTTGAGCCATTAAGTTCCCTTCTACCATTGTATCTCAAGTCCATGCCTAGCTCATGTTCCCTTTGATAGATAAAGGATAGTTCCATAAATGGGGATGCGGTAAGACTATGGAGAGTAGTCATTCTCTCTCGAAAATTATAGAATTGGACCAGACTCCCTGAAACTCTAGTGGGAAGCAACTAATCTTCCACCGTGCATGATATGCTTATGTTCATTCACTCTTCCATTTAATAAATGTTTACTGAGAACCTACTACGTATTAGACTCTGCATTAGGCTTCAGTGGTGCAATATGGACAAAGATAGTTCCCTCACTGAATGGAGTTCACGGTCCAGTTTGGCAAAAATAGAAGTAAAGAGTCCAATTGCAATTCAGTGTGATACATGCTATGTTAGGTCAGGTACAGGGTGTTGGAGTAGGAAGGAGGTCAAGTAAGGCCTTCTGGAAAACTCTTGCAAGTTGAGTCTTGAAGGATAAGTAGTCATCATCTAAAAATGAGGGTGAAGAAGCTTGTTGGAGTCCTAAAAGTAGTTCAATATATACGCTCAGTGGTAAAGAAAAAGACAAGATTTCATTTTTTTCAGCTTCACTGAGATATAATTGACAAATTGTAACATAAAGTATATAATATGATGATTCGATATATGCGTATCTTGTGAAAGGACACCTACCATTGAGTTAATTATCATGCCCACCACCTCACATATTTACCTTTTTTTTTTTTCTTTTTTGGTGAGAATACAAGTTCTACTCTCTTAGCAAATTTCAATTACACGATACAACATTATCAACTACAGCCACCGTATTATACAGTAGATCTTCAGACCTCAGTCATTCTATAACTGAAAGTTTGTACCCTTTTACAGGCTTCTCCCTATTTCCCCCATACCCTAGCCCCAGCAACCACCATTCTACTCTGTTTCTGCAATTTCTACTACTTAAAAAAAATTCCACTTACATATAAGTATTTGTCTTTGTCTCTGTAGCTTATTTCACTTGGCCTAAGGGCCTCCAGGTTTACCCATGTTATCACAAATAGCAGAGTTTTCCTTTTTTTTTTAAAGGATGAATAATATTCAATTGTATGTATGTATGACATATGTATCTATCTATCTATCTATCTATCTATCTATCTATCTATCTATCACATTTTCTTTACCCATTTATCTGTCAGTGCACACTTAGGTTGTTTCCATGTCTTGTCTATTATAAATAACATCACAGTGAACATGCAGATATCTCTTCAAGATAGTGTTTTTGTTTCCTTTAGATATATATACCCAGAAGAAGGATTCCTAGATCATACGGTAATTCTATTTTTAAGTTCTCAAGGAACCTCCATATTGTTTTCCACAGTGGCTGGGCCAGTTTACAATCCAACTCCATTTTAATAATGTGGTATATCACATTTATCAATTGGAATAATTGAACCATCCTTGCATCAGGAAAAAAATCCCACTTGGTCATGGTGAATGATCATTTTAAGATACCGTTGAATTTGTTCTGCTAATATTTTATTGAGGATTTTTGCTTTTACGTTCATTAGGAATATTGGCCCATATTTTTCTTTTTTGTAGTGTCCTCGTCTGGCTTTTGGTATGATGGCAATGCTGGCCTTGTAAAATGAACTTGAAAGTGTTCCCTCTTCTATTTTGTTTAAAGAGTTTAGGAAGGATGGATATAAATTTTTCTTGAAATGTTTGGTAGAATTCACCAATGAAGCTATCTGGTCCTGGAGTTTTGTTTATTGGGGGGTTTTGATTACCATTTCAATCTCCTAATATGTGGGAGCCACTGTGGTCTCTGGCTTTCTCTCAGAGGACATTGCTCCATGGGAGGAGAGGAATTCAGGATGCTCTTGTGTTGACGTTTTGGTCCCTACTCTCTCCATTCTCGACATGGCCTCAACACTTTAGGACAGTGTAGGAAATGTTAGGTGTGAGTCAGCTATAAAAACAGTATATGTATTTTATGAATGCCAGAATTTAGAATTATTAAAACGAGACAAGCATGTTTAGACAGCAAATTATAGTCATAATGGGTCACTTGACATGCACTCAGGAAGAGCTAGATCCTCGCCTGAACTTGATTGATGATACTTTGATTAAAGAATGACTACCCATTCTTTAGATGAGGTTTAGGGTCTTTTTCACTCCTAATCTTTTTGGATTTTCAAATATTATACTTTCGAGTACAAATAACTTTATTGCCTACAAGTTTTAGAAAAGTTCAAATGGTAGAAAAATCTTGTTTCGTTTAATTGAAAGTAAGCCAACTTGGTATAGAGGTCCACCTGAGATCTTTCTGCATGAACTTTAAGATTTCAAATTGCTCCATGGCACTGAAGGTGTATTGGTGGGTACAGTGCTATTCCTAGCCAAAAGTCAACGTGGCTTCTACAGGAAACCTTTGTCCACTTCCTGGATCTATTCTCTGTTTGTCTCCACCTTAGTATTCTCCTGTGGATGCTGTGGGTCTAGCTGCAGAGTGCTCAAAAACCCACATGCAAGTGTCCTAGATTCTCAGCAGAGAACATCTGATCTGGGTGAACTTTACATGAATCTTCAGTCACTGCACAAGGGTCAAAAGGCTTTTTTATTATTTATTTGTTTGTTTATTTGTTTATTCATTTATTCTTTATTTTTTATTGAGCTATAGTTGACCTACAATGTGACATTGTGTACATTGTGTTCAGGTGTTCAACATAGTAATTCAATGTCTCTATGCCTTATGCTCTGCTCACCACAGATGCAGCTAGCATCTGTCACCATACAATGCTATTATGATACCCCAGACTATATTCCGTATGCTGTATCCTTTTTTCCTCTGAATTATTCATTCCATAACTAGAAGCCTGTATCTCCCACTCCCCACGGAAGGGCTTTTAAAATCAATTTTTCTATTCTAGTCACAAATGTGTTTAAATTTGTTATAAAAGTGATCTCAGGGCTTGGGTGCTAATGTTTACTGAGAAGTTACTATGGGCCTTTCATCTTCCCAAGTACTTTACATATTAAGCCATTTGATTTAACATAACTCTATAATTGCTTTTATTATATTCCTATTATTTATCTAGGAAATGAAGAAAATAATTGGAGGATAGAGACATTAGGTAACTTGCCTGAAATTACACACCTAGCAAACTATAGAATCAGAATTCAAACCCAAATCACCTGATTTCACCAACTCCCAGCTAAACCACTATGCACATTGTCTCTCTAGGGTGAAGTTACAACCATTCCCGTCTTCGGTCTCCTTACGCTGAAGATACTTCCCGTTTTGTAATGCAATTTCGTGTTTACAAAGGATTCTCATGTTTTACCTCCTCTGGAACTGACACAAAGCTATTTGAGGTTATTGGGACAGATATTCAGATCTACATTTCAGAGCAATAGCTGGATGTCAGAAGGACTGACTTACCTAAGGTCTGGAGAGCCAGGACGACTGTAGGTCAACTGACCTAATAGGAACTCCTTTCCCTACTACAGAACATATTTTTACTACATAAATAAATGAAGACAGAAATACTTCCCAAGGCCTTACAGTTTGCTTAGGGAGATGACTGGGTGCTAACACTTTGATGCAGAGAAATGTAACTTAGAACTACAAAGGACTATTGAGGATCCAGAACTAATACTATCAATGTCAAATGTGGACTCCAAACTCGGGTTAATAGCACCATTTATGCCCGAAATCAGAAGTCATATCCATGAAATCAAGGAGTTGACACTGTAGCAAAGCAGAACGCTCAACAGCATGAACAAGAGGCAGGATCGTATGCACTGAGTATATTAAATATACACTAACTCAGGCTAGGTCACTTAAAGTCGTATAGTTGCAAATGTTTGTCAGAAATGGAATTAGCTTGAACCACTCCAGGCAGGGTCTCCTGCGTAGCCAAGTAAGAGTCAACTGGCTCAGGTAACTAAATGAGGGAAGTGCTGTTTCCTAGAAGTCTCCAAATATTCCAAGAAAGGGAGTTGACCTAGGGTGGGAGGAAATGCCTGAGGAGAGGAATCAGGGAGACTCGGATTCCAATTCTGCTTTTGAATTGATTTGTGATGATGTCTTATGTAAACCATTTGACCTCTCTAGGATTACTTGACCATCTGGAAAATATACACGCCCTTCTTGCTATAACGGCCTAATGTGAGAATCATATGAGAAAGGTGTAAAAGAAATTAAAAAGCACAGATTTGGGCTATACATAAATGGGGTGAAGTGATCTAAGCAATAAAAGGACTTGCCTTTAAATGGACCAACAGTATGTCTGGGAAGAAACATTCACTGACAGTGTATAATGTGCCAGGCACTGTATTAGGCACTTGTCACAGTTCCTTGATAGTATGCTATTATCAGTTTATAGATGAGAAAATTCAGGTTCCAACAGGTTCAATATCTATCTCAGAATCACACAGCTAGTAAATCATGACATAGGAATTCAAATCTAGGTATGCCTCCCACAAAAGACACCGGAAAAGCAGATATCAGACATAAAAGAGGACAACCTGAAAATTCCAATATCATGATAGAAATGGAGGAGAAGCTTTGAAGGAGGAAAGAATTTGATGTTTGAGGCCTGTTATGGTCACTTGAAACCTTTAATGAACAATTGCTATGAGTGTTATGTTTTTCTAGAACTCATATTTGAAGGCAGCTGAGGCCATCTGTTCATAGTCTTAAATAAACCATTTTGCTTTTGTTCCTTCACAATAAGAAGCTATGTTCTTCTCCCTTTGGCCCACCCTCTTTATTATAATAGGGACCTGTGAAAAGATCAAATGGGTAGATCAGGGTGAATTTGTGACCATTCTCAGGAAAACCATCTCCAAGAACTTGTCCAGTGGAAAAAGGATGAGTTACTCCAAGTGCATTTTTCTTTTCTTCTTCCTTCCCCACCTCCTTCTCCTCGTCCTTCATTTTCTCCATCATCATCATCATCACCACCACAGTATCACATGAAAGCTGTACAACCTCCTCTGTCCTTGAATAAGTCAGTTAGCTTTCATCACTGTAAGGCCCCCAAATGTAACACAAGACTGTTGGCTCAGATATCTCAGCTCCTTTCCCAATTCAGCAGCTCTAAATTTTTGAGAATTGTCGGATTAATTGTAATGAGCTCACACTACATAAGACAGAGAGCAAAGAATGTAACATAAATCACAATCCTCGCCCCCGAGGGGCTTAGAAACTAGACACCATCTGGAAAAGCTGGGATTCACAATAAAAATTAATTGAAAAATATCACTAGGAAATACTGAAATCTTGTTATATTAATATTTAATAATATTTATCATTGAAAGGTTAAATAGTGCTATTTGCCTCTTCCCTTTATCAGACCACCCTCTACTCCCCTACCCCTACTCCAAATACTCCTTCATTTCCACTTTCCAAAATTATATTCCTGATTGGAAGCCCAAGTCTCAAATGCCACTTCCATTAAAGGCCTTCTGCCCTCAACTGGAGAGGATCTCACCCTCCTTCCAATTCCGGCTCTGCTTCCCGTTTTGCCTGTATAACATCATAGCCTAAAGGCACCTGAGACGCATTCTATTTTGGGGGTCCTGATTCTGAAGTCTGGTTCAACCAGTGATCAGCCAACCGACTTCCCTAGGCCTTCGTTTCCTCTCCAGGAAAGGAAGTCTGATAATAATCTCTTCCACACAGAGCTGTTGTGCAGATTAAACAAGGGAACCTGCGAATGTGCTTAGGAGAGATTCAGTGAATGTGTCTGAATCCTCCCCTGGCAATTCGTTTATTCAGCTTTCTACTCCAGTCATTTGTGTATCTGTTTTATCTCCTTGGGGAGAGTAAAATCTGAGGACGGGAAACTCCTCTCACTCGTCGCCCCCACCCCTTCCCTCAACCCAGTACCTAGCACGGATTCTCATAGTTTCTGTGTATATTTATCAGGTCGGTCTCTGTACAAGCTGTCTCCTGGAGCCTGCTACGAATGGTTAGCATGCACACTTCACTATTAACAGGGGCAGCGTGGAAACCTCTCCTTTGTCTTCTCTCTCCCCAACCCTCGCTGCCCCCCCCCCCCATGGCTTTGGAGAGGAGGCTGCAGTTAGAATCACTGCACCATAAGAAAATCATCAATTTTCTAATGAAAGCCCTTGTCATTAAATATCCAGCCTCTGGCACAATCCCTGAGGGAAAGAACCCATTCCCGCAATGCACTGGGCCAATTTGTGAGCCCTGCCTTGGTGAACACAGACTCTCCCCTGACCCTGGAAGTCAATCAGCAGGAGCCCTGAACTATGGAGCATGAATGCTCACCACTGCGTGGTCTCTAGCTGACATACCAGCTCCTGTCACCGAAGGTCACCAGCTACGGAGCCTTGCAGAGAGTCGGTCACCTTCATCTCTCTCCTCTCCCTCTTCTCCACACGGGGCTCCCACGTAACCCTTTCCCCTGTCATTAGACCCTTGCCACTTCCTGAGGATCTGGCAGCTTCCACAGTATCCAACCTACCAGGCTGTAAATACCCAACTAAGAAACATGAGATGTGTTTATAGGACTTCTCATGGCTCCTCATCTAAACCATAAATATGAAATGCGTTTTGACAATTCTCAGAAAACACACCATGTCCCAGATTCAGTTGGCAGCACAAATTTACTCCGCACGAGACGGCACCAAAATCTCCACTTTGCAGTTTTCAATCAAGCCCACGCATGCAGCTGCATTGTGCTAACACAAATGGAACCTTATTAAATCACATACCCTGAGTGGTCATGCCTTGAGAGGATTATTTCCAAGCTGTAAGAAATTTGGTGGTATCTGAACTTCACAAACAGCTAAAATGGTAGCGTCTGAGATCTGACGTTCCAGACCTTCTCCAGCCGCAGCCGCAGTAAAGGTAGGCAGCTGTGAGTTTGCATACAACCACAGATTCCAGAATCAGGCAGACTGCTGCTCTGTGGCCTACGATGTGTCACTTGGGAAGTTAATGCTTCTCTGCCTCAGTTTCCTGAGTAAAAATAAAAGTAAATAAGCAAGAAACACTAAAACTACTGAAGAGAATGATCTGTGACACTAACATGCGTAATGTGTACGGATGTATGTGTGTGTGTATCACCTAGCCTGGTACTTAGCATTTATTAGACACTCGACGAAGGATGTCGATTGTTTAAAAGGTTTTATTTATTTATTTGAGAGAGAGAGAGCAGGAATGGGGTGTGGAGAGGGGCACAGGGAGAGGGACAAGCAGACTCCCCACTGAGTAGGGAGCCGGAGGCAGGGCTCCGTCCCAGGACCCCGAGATCATGACCTGAGCTGAAGGCGGATGTTTAACGGGCTGAGCAACACAGGCACCCCAAGAATGTCAATTAAAAAAGAAAACCTTATATCCATTACAAGATACAAATGGTAAAGCAAAAATGGTTACTGAGGCCTCAGACACTGTCTTATTCTGGTCGAACTACCTGGACTTGGAGCAACATCCAGGAAGATTTGATTTCACGTCCCTGATTCTTTTATTTTTTTTAATTTTTAATTTTTTTTTGATGTAAAGTTCGATGATTCATCAGTTGCGTATAACACCCAGTGCACCATGCAATATGTGCCCTCCTTAAATACCCATCACCAGTCTATCCCATTCCCCCACCCCCCTCCCCTCTGTAGCCCTCAGTTTGTTTCTCAGAGTCCATAGTCTCTCATGTTTCATTCCCCCTTCTGATTACTCCCCTTCTTTATCCCTTTCTTCTCCTACCGATCTTCCTAGTTCTTATGTTCCATAGATGAGAGAAACCATATGATAATTGTCTTTCTCTGCTTGACTTATTTCACTTAGCATTATCTCCTCCAGTGCCGTCCATGTTGCAGCAAATGTTGAGAATTCGTTCTTTCTGATAGCTGAGTAATATTCCATTGTATATATGGACCACAACTTCTTAATCCAGTCATCTGTTGAAGGGCATCTCGTTTCCTTCCACGATTTAGCTATTGTGGACAATGCTGCTATGAACATTGGGGTGCATATGGCCCTTCTCTTCACTACGTCTGTATCTTTGGGGTAAATACCCAGTAGTGCAATGGCTGGGTCATAGGGTAGCTCAATTTTTAACTTTTTAAGGGACCTCCACACTGTTTTCCAGAGTGGCTGTACCAACTTGCATTCCCACCAACAATGCAGGAGGGATCCCCTTTCTCCACATCCTCTCCAACAATTGTTGTTTCTTGCCTTGTCAATTTTTGCCATTCTAACTGGCGTAAGGTGGTATCTTGGTGTGGTTTTGATTTGAATTTCCCTGATGGCTAATGATTGTGAACATTTTTTCATGTGTCTGTTAGCCATTTGTATGTCTTCTTGATCCTTTTCATTTTGTCCATTTTGTTTGTCCTGCATCCATTAGGTGCTGTGATCAGGCCAGGATTAACTAGGAATGATGCTTTAGGCCTCCAGGAATGATTGTATAACATAATTGTTTAGGTCTGGGTGTCTCCTGCTGGAAGGTAAGCTCTCAAGGCCAGGACCCCTGTCATTCCTTTCTTTATTCTCATTACCTGTTTGTATTCAACAGGAGCAGGCCACAGACTAATTGTCAGTGTCGGGCCAACTCCCAGCTTGGAGTTGACTGCCTTTCCTTCCTCGAGCTGTTAGCTGTTATTTATCTCCTAGGTGGAAAAGACTGTCAAGGCCCTTGGCATCACGCCAGGTGCTTTGTTTATACGCTTTGTCTCATTTAATCTTCACAGTTATCTAGGAGATAGACACCCTGGTTGTTCTGATACTACAGATGAAAGAATTTAGGCTTACAGGGATTAAATAAATTTAGCAAAGCTTATACAGTAAGTGACTGAGCCTGGATCCCAAACCAGACCCTACCGAGCACAAAGTACACTGACTGACTAAACACCCATTCACAAGTACTGACCACTGTGCAAGGCTGGACAGTCATCACATAGGGTTGTCAGTGGGTTTTATTATTTTTCAAGTTTTTGCAGGCATCTTAACCCAGATTAGACCAACCGACTCCCCTTGAAAGTTGGAGAGGTCAAAGCCACTTATAATTACTGTTACAAGCATCTCATATGACCAGAAAGTCACAGAGTCAAACCTGACCCTTTTATTCTCAGAGATCAATTCTCAGCATGAAAATGTACAGTATCAGTGTAAGTGCCCTGTATGGAGCCTTCTGATATACAACAGCGCATGCTCCCCACCTCACACATCCTCACAGGCCAGAAATTTCCAGAAGTAGAGCCCCTATGCAAAATGTTGGTATATTTTTTCTCCATTTTTTGGTGGCTGAGCTAAAAGAAGATTTTGAAGCTTAGGACATGCACATGTCAGTGTAGAAATGAGCCAAACAAATCTCAGTGGATAGAAACATTGGACCTTAGCTGGAGGGTAAATGTCAACTGTCACCTAGAACACATCCAGGGGCCCCCACTTCCTACTTAAGTCCCTTCCAACTTTGAGACCCTAAGGGAGCTCTAGAGATGAGTCCAAGACTTCTTCTGTACTTGGTCCTGCCACAGGACAAGTTTATATTAATGCCCAGATGAAAACACACAAAGGAGGTTTAACCTATTTTTTAGATAACCCAGAAATCAGAGTCCGTGGGGAGCAAAGAAAAGTTTTGAGGATGGCAGAGTCATTTCCTTTATATGAACAGAAGAGGATTTTTTTCTGGAATCTGTACTTGGAAGTTCATAATGCCTCCCTAACAAAAATAAATCCTGTCCCCTCTGCCCCTCTTCTTCACAAGCCCTCAGTCAGTGCACATCTTCTATCCTCAGATGAGCCTGGCTAATTGATTCTCTGAACATTAGGAGTGACTTTCTCAGATGGTTTCCTCCTAACCTTTTTGCCTGTTTCTAATCCTATTAGCAACCTCCCATCACACAACATTAATGCAGTTGTATCCGATTTCAGTTTTTGCCAATACCCGACAAAATGCAGCAGCTTATTAGTGACTTTTATGTCATGTGGTTTTAGCAAAATTGAATGCTAATGAGATGTGATTGGGTGGAAAATTATAGCAATAGGGTGCCTGCCTTCTGTAATTGCAGCATGGGCTTTCGTCTGCAATGGGGGTACCAGGATTTCTTTTACTTAATAGCGATTTTCAAGGCACAGAAAGGTACCGTGTATTTGCAATTATGCAGCAGATGATTAAGCGGCTTTCGTGGGTGGACTGTTGGACAGACTTGCAAATCATAGGATGGTGAAGGAAAGCAGCAAGAAGATTACAATTGCATTGTCTCGTCCGAAGCCTCATTTATTAAAACACCCCCACCTCCAAACAGAAAGGAAAGGGAGGCAGGATCATAGCAAAGATGGTATTCTTATCTAAAACAAACTTATTAAAAGAGATGGAGTCTTTATTAACTCGTCAGGAGCCAAATGATTAAACAGCTTTACTTGCCATTGAATTCCGAGCAGAAATCAACGTACATTATACAGTTGCAGCCGCTGAGATTGCAAAAGCCCCAAGGACAGCACACGTACTGTGATTTACTGAAATATTTCATCACTGTAATGGTCAGGAGATGGAGTGCAGTTTGTCCATGGAGTATAACTTATATCTTGTTCATTTTTGTATGCGGTGGAAAAGCTACCCGCATAAACTCCCCAATTGTAGTATTCCTGTTGCAAAATCTGAAGTGTCCAACTGAAAAGGACTGTCTCCACATTCAGAGCATTTTAAAAAATGAGTCGTTGCTTTATGGAGACTTAAGTATTATCATTTAACTGTAGATGGTGCTACCCAGTGAATTTGGCATAGTTAACCATGACTAGGGGTTGTTAAATGCAGGGCTGGGTGTTCCCTGTGCCTCCCCCGAGCCCGACAGACAAGGGCAGAGAAGACACCGTCCCTTACGCTCTTACACAACCCAAACAACTAACTTGTTCTCATATGCAAAGTTTCTCTAACACCAACAGCTTTTGTGAATTTATACAAGTAATTATCCTTCCAATCTAAAATTTAGAGAAAGATATACAATTTTAAAAGAAGGAAAAATATAAACTCGACATGCACCATTCAGCACCCGAAGGATTTGCCTCTCCCAATGGTGTAAATGTGACATTATTTAATGACTTGAAAAATGTTTACTTCTACAAAGGATTTTAAGTGGCTTACAGTAAAAGCCATGCATCATCAAAGTTTTAGTTATCTCTCGCTAGGTATCAAACTACACCAAGACTTAATGGCATGAAATATAACCATTGTATTCTACACACAACTGTATGTATCAGGATCTGGGGAATGAAACCACAGGATGGCTTGTCTCTGCTCCAAAATGACTGAAAAGGTTTGAACACCCTAAATTGCTGGGACCATATGTCTAGAGTCTTGGGTTCTTGAGGGTTGCCTTGGGTCTTCTCCATGACACACCAGCTCAGGAAGGGATGTGCAAGGTGGTGTCTTCGTTCACGTCTGGCACTGCTGGTAGGACTGCAGTGGCTGAGGCTGGCTCCGTCTCCCTCTCTCTTCATGGATTCTCCCCAGGCAGTTTCCCCACAGCATACCAGTCTTAGGGTAGTTAGACTTCTTACATGGCGGCTAGCTTTCCTTTCAGATCTGAGAGGCCTGGGCAGAAACTGGGAGACGTCTTACGAATGACCCAACCTCAGAAGTGCCAGGGATGCCTGGGTGACTCAGGCAGTTAAGTGTTTGCCTTCAGCTCAGGTCGTGATTTGGGGTCCTGGGATTGAGCCCCGTATCTTCAGGATCCCTGCTCAGCGGGGAGCCTGCTTCTCCCTCTCTCTCTACCTCTCCCCCACGTCCCCCGCTCATGTGCACGCACTCTTTCTCAAAAAAAAAAAAAAAAAAAAAGTCTTAAAAGAAGTCCCAGAGCATGGCCTCCGACAGGGTCTAGTGGTCAAACAAGTCACTAAGGCCAGCCTTGATCCAAGAGGAGAGAATGAGACACTATTTCTCAATAGAAGGAGAAGAACAGATTATGCAACGATCTTAATGCACCTAGCCATGCCGTAAGTGCAATGATGATCATTTTAAAGTGTGAAGAGCTGCACAATTGAGGGAACAAATAATTATACTAGAAAAGCAAGGCTAATAACACATCCTGCTACGACCAGAGAATTTAACCCCAAGTTTACTCGTGATCAAGGCAAAACGGAAAGAACCAGCAATATAGCGTTCTTTGTTACAAAAAAAAAAAAAAAAAAAAAAAATCATGCTTACTTTTCTTTTCAATTATTTTCCAAAGAATAAATCAATAACCAACAAGCATAGACCACGAGATGAGTTTCTTTCTACCTAACCCTCCTTTTCTGCCTCAATAACACAGTTCAGCCCTGTGGTGATGGTCAGTCTGATAGGAAACTAACTGATTAGAATGGGACCCGAGATGGAGAAGGGCAGAAGAAGAAAGAGCAGGAAGGAGGGTGAACCGAGGCAAACACAAAGCAAAGGAAAAACAAATGGAGGAAAAGAGTGGGAGGGGATTCAAATTTTGTTTTGCTTTGCCTTGTAAAGAGTTTCGCAGCTCACAGACTCCAATGCCTACGAGGTCTGGCAAGTACCGAAAATATCTGAAATACGTGAAGTAAAAGAAAGCAGAAAGAAGTGGAGCCCCTGCCAAATGTCTAAAAGCCTCAAATTATCTTCGATTAAGTTGATTATAGGTGCTGTATTGCCAAATAGACCCATGTCTGTGACTGGCTTCAGGCCGCTCTTGCCTGCCAGGTTTCTTCTCTTGACTTTGCTTCCATGGAGAAATTCTGAGTTCACAGGCTGAAAAATCAACCTACCGGGTTTCCTCTGTCCTTCTTAGCAGGGAGATCCTCCAGGATGACACTGAAGGACGGATCACAGGTATTTGCAGACGTGACCACTCTCATTTCCTGGTTTCCTATGATCTAGGTCCTATCACCTCCAGAAAAATTTACTGGGGAAGAAATGAGAGGAGAGATATGTATTGCTCATAAGGGATAAATTAATGAACTAAGCCAGGCTACTGCCAAATACCTACTCTTGCTCAAAGCCAGTCTTAGAACTGAGAAATGCTTTGGCATATTCTGGAAAGTAGGTTACTACTCTGCTTTTCCCTCTGACTGCTTCTTCGTAGACATCTAATGTCCGAAAAGCCGAGAAAAGACTCCAGTTTGATCTTCATGTTGGAAGGAAAGGGAATGTTAGCACTCATCAAGTTCTGACCAAACGTTTTATTTTCCCTGTCTTCCTCCACCTTTTAATGAGCCACCATGAAAACCAGTAACTACCCAGAAAAGTAGCAGGGTTTCCAGTTATCTGAACTCTCCTTAGACTAATAAAGTCTTTGATTCTGAGCTGAGTGTATGGATAACCCATTTTTCTTTTGCTAGTCTCTTCACATTTCATCACCCTATCATTTCCAGTAGTGAGGGGGTCAAGCCTATATCTCTGTCCCCATGGCTCTCCTTTCAGTGTGGTACACCACCGTGCCGTATGCTTTTTCGGTTAACATGGTGCCACATTCACTTATGACTGACTTTGTGTCCCAAACTGATTTCTTCAAAAGTTGATCAATAGCAATAGACAATAATATAAGAATATTAGGTCTCCCAGAAAGGAAGTTGCAGCTCAATGGGATCCTTTGGTACCTATATCCCACATTAACTAATGGTGGCTCTTTCAGACACCACTCCCGCCAAGTGGATTTGGGAGAGAGTCCACATGCCTAGTGGGTCATTTTGAGACACCTAACTCAAATGTCACTAGGTGTTGTTAGCCTTTGCTGAGGTAGCAAAAGCTCAGTCGAGTCCCACAAATGATGTGGATTCTCAAGAGTTTGGACCTTAATGTTTTCTTTGATGGCCAGTTTGTTCTGACTCATTGATTGGAGAAAATTAGGTGAGGTAGAAGAAATAGAAATTGTTACTCCCTTTAGATTGGGAGTGATTATCATGAATAATGAAGTGAACTTTCTAGCAAAATGGCCCTGATATTTTCCATTCATCTATACACCCATTAGTTCCTATACTTCATTTGAAAAAAAGATTGTAGTTCTTCCCTAGTAGCACATTTTATCATTCAGCCTTAATTACAGACATAGATGTTTGTAGATTAATGTAACTGAACAAAAGATACATTTGATATGAAAAGATACAAAAGATATCATGAAAAAATAGTTTTGAGAGAAGAGGAAGAATTCATTTTATTTTAGGAAGAAGAAAATGTGTTATAGGCAGGGGCATTCCAAATCCTTTGGTTTCGTGAATATTCCATCTTCATGATAATAGACAGCTGTGCTCTTATGAACTTCTAAGAAACAGCTAACTTTGGTCAGAGTTATGAAAGGTAGAGAACAGAGAAAACAGAATCTCTCCTTCTGAGTGGGCATTTTCAGTGTGGAATTACATTAACCTTTCTCATCAACCCTTAAGCTGACATTCACAGTAATGGAATTTATCATCTTTTACTCTCTACCATGAAGAGCCCAGAATTAAAAAGGACCTGTCCTTCATTGTTAAATACTGCACAATTTTCCCCTTTCAGAATCTTATGTGAAGATTCTGCGATTCCTATCGATACTAGTTTTCTTCTAATAGAAAATTTCTTTCCTCTTAATTCATTTTAAAGACCCTCCAACATGTCCCAAACAGGCAATACCTATGGGTGACCAGAGAAGTTGGAGCAAATTAGAGACCTTTTTTTTTTTGAGAGAGAGAGGGAGAGAAAGTGCACGTACGTTCATGCGAGTTGGGAGGATGGGCAGAGGGAGAGAATCTTTTTTTCTTTTTTTTTTTAAAGATTTTATTTATTTATTCGACAGAGATAGAGACAGCCAGCGAGAGAGGGAACACAAGCAAGGGGAGTGGGAGAGGAAGAAGCAGGCTCATAGCGGAAGAGCCCGATGTGGGGCTCGATCCCTGAACGCTGGGATCACGCCCTGAGCCGAAGGTAGACGCTTAACCGCTGTGCCACCCAGGCGCCCCAGAGGGAGAGAATCTTCTCCATGTCCAGTGCAGAGCCCAACATGGGGCTCGATCTTGCAACCCTGAGATCACGACCTGAGCTGAAATCAAGAGCTGGAAGCTGGGGCGCCTGGGTGGCTCAGTCGTTAAGCGTCTGCTTTCGGCTCAGGGTGTGATCCCGGAGTCCTGGGATCAAGCCCCGCATCGGGCTTCTCCACTAGGAGCCTGCTTCTTCCTCTCCCACTCCCCCTGCCTGTGTTCCTTCTCTCACTGGCTGTCTCTCTCTCTGTGTCAAATAAATAAATAAAATCTTTAAAAAAAAAAAAAGAGTTGGAAGCTTAACTGACTGAGCCACCCAGGCTCCCCAGAGATCTGTTTTCAATGAAGGTTCCAGGTATAAATAAATGCAGGGACCACAAGCAATTGTGTGTCTCCTGGAAACATGGGATTATATGGCCACTTAAAACTGAAGTTTAATAGGGTGTCACAGGAATCACCAGAGCCTTCCATTCCCTATGGGTCCAAGAAAGAAGCCAAGGTGTATGTCAAGAGAGTGTTGACAAGACTACTGAGGTTTCAGGTTGCCATTTAAGAAAGGGAATGAAACCGTAGCCCCATATTTGTGCCTATAAGATCTTGGTAAGATTTCATAAAGGTCTGCAACTTCTCTCTCTTTGTTATTTTCATTACCGACCTAGCTATTTCTAGAAATTTGTTAAAGGAGAAGGACTTGGGTAGCCTGCATCTTCTTACAGCTAGACTTGCAAGGATTAGATCACTAAAGGACAGAGTGGTGATGGTCAGTGAAAGAAGGAGAAAGAACAAAAACAAGCTGAATCCCTTGGGCTCCCAAGAAAGAGGCAGCGGAGGTGAGCTAAGCAACAGAGCAAGAGGTTTGCCATTCACAAGGTCCTTGTGGCCCTTCTGCCTTCATAATGCCCTAGTATAATTGCACAGTGTCAATTGTAATGGAAACAATCATGGCCCTTAGAATAGCAACTTCACAGAATTAATATTTTACAGTATTAATTAAGTAGTATTCTATCCTTAAGCCCAAGGTCTCAGAGCGTTTGTCGCATAAGAAAAGAATGAGATGTCATCTGTGTCTGTTATTTTTGAAATGTCTGTTTTGCAAAGTTTTAAGAGTAAGGCATGATTCGGCAAGGGTAAGGTTCTTTCTTTAACGGTTTTATTTTTCTGACTCTGTTTATAAACAAGACTTATTTGGGATGGCCAAGTATATAAAGATTAAACAAAAAAGCCTATTTCTGAAAGTAGACATTGATTAGTGTTACAGGTTCCTCTTTGTACACAACCTAAACCAGGGCTCCAAATATCACTTGAGATGAGTATATTCAAAGTAGCCAAGAATAGTCACTGATGATGTAAACATATTTTTTATCAGGAGAAATACGCAATTGTGGATTTATTAAAAAAAGGAGAAGAACAAAATTAGCTCTTATTTATAAGAAGAAGAGAAAGAAAAAAATACAGAGACAGAAGGAGGGAAGAAGGGAGAGAGACAATGATATCGAAAAAACATTAAAACTCAATCACGGAATTACTAGGTATCAGATGAACCAATAAGATGACTAGATTTATCATAAGACAAAAAAAAAATATCCTCCCAGCAATTCTTGTGGTACTTAATCTTCTATCATTAGAAATCTTTTACTCGGCACTCTTTAACCTGCTGATAGTTATGTAGTATTTAATACCATTCTAGAACACACTCAGCAATGTGTAATAAACGCCTTAAGACCAACAACTTTCATTTATTCTAGGAATTTTTTCCCTAAAGAAATATGCACACCACAGAAGCGTGTTTTATAACACAAACAAATGGGAGTGCCTGGGTAGCTCAGTGGATTAAGCGTCTCACTCTTGATTTCGGCTCAGGTCATGATCTCAGGGTTGTGAGATTGAGCCTCGTGAAGGTCTCCACACTGGGCGTGAAGCCTGCTTAAGATTCTCTCTCTCTTCCTCTCTCTTTCTCTCTCCCTCTCTTAAAAAAAAAAAAGAAAAAGAAAAACGAACAAATGGAAATGACCTAAAGTCATGAAATAATAGGTGATGGCCTAAATAACCTATAATATATCCGCAGGATTGAATACTGTGTAGCCATATACTCTCAGCCTTCATTACTCCATCTTCTTAAAGTGAGATCTTAGTTTAAAATAAAGCGGTGGGAGGGGGGAATAAATAATAAAATCAAATAAAGAATAAAATAGAATAAAATAAAATAAAAAGCAGGGGGCTCTCACAAATTGCTTTGGGGTCAGAGCTAAACATGGTCTCACCCTTATCAAAGGATTTAAAGTGATCTGGTGAATTAGGCATGACCTGACATTATTAACCATCTCTGGTTAATACTAACATAAACAGCTATAGAAATTGTCCCTGGGACATCTACGTGGAAGTCTATTTGCCTCTAAAAATTTGGACTACTGCCACCATCATAAAAAAGAGAGGTAGACTGGCTTACAACATGGTTTAGTATTTCAAATCGTAATGTGGAATAATTTTTCAAAGACATCTACTCCAATCGTTCTAAATGATGATCCACAGATAGATATCTAAGATTATGAACTTCAAACTCAATATGGATTTTTTTCTTTTATTAAATAGTAATTAAGGTAAAATTGATTGTTATGATTTTATTGCTATATACCTTACTTGGCATATAAAAATTTACCAAAACTTTTACTAATTGGCAAAATCTAATTTTCTGGGAACTACTGATCTAATCTAAGCAACAGTCTCTTCCATTCAGTGATGAAACCCTCTCTAGTCCTTTGATCAATCATCTAACCTAACTTGAACTCCACTGGAGATGAGAAAGTCAACACTCATAAGCAACTCCACTCCATTTTTGGACACCTCCAGATGTTTGGTAGGTCTTTGGTATACACCGCTAAAATACATTTTGAGTAATTTCACCAAATAGTAATACTTTTATAAGACACATTGTACAAATAATAAAATGAGAAGAGAACTTACTTGCACCAACTAGTGCGTAACAAAGCTGGGACTAATCTTAGTTCCAATATACTTCAAACCCCACCCTCCCAACAAACATGACATGCTGCGTTTTGAGTCTTCCCTATTAACATCATAAAGAACACGTCCTCTCCCATGTGATTATCTTTCACAAATTTAAAGATAATCTTTATGTTTCTCTGGGTTTTCTCTTAGTTGGGATGAATACAGACAATTTCTTTAGTTGTTGCTAATATGACATGGTTCCTTCTTATCATTATTAGTAGACTGGTTACTCTTCATTATTTGTAAGTTGCATAGGTGTCAATGTCAGGTTGTAAAAAAAATACGGGCTTTAAAGACAGGCTCACCTGGGTTTGAGTGCTGGCTCTGGTATTGACTAGTTTTGGGCCTATTGAGAGCTATTTATTTTATTTATCAGAGTTGGGTATCAGTTTCCTTATCTGCAAGATGAGTAATATGCCCAAATGATACTGTGGAGATGAAAAGAAAAATTAAAACCTAAATGGCCTTTGCTAGTTCAGTCAGCAGAAAATTAAAGCAATGAACAAAAAAAAATAGGTGTGTGTTTATAGGTATCTGGACTACAATAGATAAAAATAATGTAAGAATTAACTTGATATGATTTGCTAGTTTCCCCTAGTTCTCTAAGATATCAAATAATGAGAGAAGATAAGCGAAGTTGACGTTTTCCTATTGCTCTGATTTACATCAGGATTCAAGGATTACTTACAATTAACTTTCTATACTTGTCTCCCATTGATCACTTGCTGCGTATGCTTGCCTGGAATTGGATTGTTATCCATGCATGGCAAATTAAACTTCCGATTTAACAATTAAAACCATCAGGCTGACGAATGAGACCGTGAGGCTGATTTATTCTGGGTGAGATTCTGGCTCCCAGGCATAAATGAGACTCTCTTTGTTTTCAAGAGCTGCCTGGCAGGCTGGTTCAGGTGGCACAGCCTGCGACCAATCTCATTCTACAATAATCACCAGGCATCTCCACTCAAGGGATGAGGGTCCATAAGGTACTTAGGAGTGAGTCACTCATGTAGGACTGTGATGTCATTCTCTCTTCATGGCCATAAACGACTGGTTTACCATCCAGATAAAGTATTTTCTAGAAGAAGCTTTTAATTGGCTTCTTATTCTTTAATACAGAATAGATGATAGATAAATGGATGGATGGACAGATAGATTTGATAAAATAGATGATGAATAAATAGATAGATGGATAGATTTTATAAATTGGTTTCCAGGTTTTCTCTTTGGACTCATCACACCAAGTGAAACTTTCTATTAAAATGCTTATGTGGTACCCTAATCACATGAAAGCTTTAGCTATGATGCACTTACCTTTGGAATCAGATACATGTGGGATTAAATTCTGCCTTTAATACTCAATAGTAATTATATAACTTGGGTACCTAGATTATACCTTGGGTATATAATTTAGTGAGTCTGAATTTCAATTTTATCACTTGGGAAGTGAAAAAAAAATGTATTCTGCAGGATTGTTTTGAAGATTAGGGGTAATTAATAAAGTGTTCAGCCAGTCCTCCGGCCCATAAGAAACACAATAAATGGTAGCTTCCATGTAAACTGTTTCTGGGCTATCAAGACATACACAAATGATCAGACCATAGTCACTTGGAACATTTTATTAATTTTATGAAGTCAGACAACTATCTGGGCAAGAGAAATACGACACCTCAAACTCTTCTAAAAATTCAATATTATCACCCCTATCCTCACTGTATATCTAAAGGGTTAGACTTGAATCTGACTTTTCTGGAATTACATATTATTAATAATATCCACGGGAAGTAGAACTGGCACCTGTGGATAACTTCTAACCCCTTCAGATTTCTAGAAACCTGGCTGACATCTCATTTTTAAAAATTATAGCTTAACTCGTACCAGAAGGAAACTGAGAATAAGAAAAAGTAGTCCAAAAAACTAAACCAGCTTAACAGACGGAACTTATTCATAGAAAGTCTATATGCCAATGTCAGAGCAGTCAAGCTATTCTACCTTTAGCTGACTGTTAAATCCCCAGAGGGAGAAGGTAGATGAATTGCTAAATGTTCCTGCTTGCTGCATGATCAGCTTCATTGTTTCAATATTAAGCCTCATGACCTTAAAGTATGTTCGGAAAATCTCCCTCCCATCCCCTATTATGTAACCTCAGCAGTCACCAGATAAGGAGACCCAATTATTAATATGCAACTGTGTGCAGTGAGCACAGCAGAATTATAAACATACATATAAAAAGATTCCATAATTCATTTCCAATAACTGAATACCTTCCATCCCCAGGATTCCTTGTTCTTTTGTTCCAGAATCATAGTTCTCTGTTCACCGGAGGGTCTTAAGTACCCACAGTGAAAATAGGCACATCACTGCTTTGATGGCTGGAGGTACCGCCATTATGGGAGGAGAGGGGGGGTGAGAAAAGTGAATGTTATTCTCAGATTATTAAACCTCTTTAATTTTTCCTTTTTTTTCCTGGTTGCAAGTGTTTTCACTTCCACACAAGTGCTCCCTATGTATTTCCCAGAATTGTGCAAAAGGGAATTTTCTGAGACATTTCCTGGTGGGTAAATAAAACTGTCAAGGAGATTCCTGATGCTAAAAGATTAATATTATCATAATTACTTTGTAAAAAATAAATTAAGAAAGTGCCAAAACAGCCTCTTGCTGGCTTTATGTCTCCGTAAAACGCAGCTAACCTGACGTCTACTGCCGGCCTGTGGGGTAGTCTGCTTTATTTGCTCCCAGGCTGCTGGATTTAAGGACTTAACGTGTCAGCAGTTCCTTTATTGGCTCTTAGCTTCCAAAGATTACTAACTTTTCACAATGCAATCATGAATATTCACTGGAGGCTAAAATCGGGCAAACAGAACCTCAGGAGAGTACTGAACTAGTGTGTATAGCTAATACTTTGAAATCAAGACTCCCTAAAATGTTGAAAGAGAAACTGTGCAATTTAGCAAAAGCTAAACGACAAAACTCTAACCTGAAAGAGTAAAGAGAGCTGGTGTGCGTGTTGGAGGATCTGAATTAAGGCATCGCCTCCTCTGTTAATACCACCCTTGGGCAAGTGGTTTACTCTCTCCAAGCCTGCTTCCTCCTACCTAAAAGGGAATAAGATTTGTTGGATTTGTTAGATTTTAAATATTAGACTAGTGATCTAACCTCACGGAAATCTGGTCTCTTAATCTGTAAATTGGGAACAGTGATTCGTTTCTTACTCATCATTTCAAAATTGTTTGAAGAGTGGTATATTTAGGTCACTTTGAACAAAAGTTCTAACTAAAAAGATGTGTTGTTTGCACCTGAGTGTAGTTGGCCTTAAGGACACCTGAGGGTTTTCTTCACGTAGTTTCCTATAGGAAACAACAGAAGGACTAATGCCACATCCAGACCTAAGCCGTTTCTTAATCGTTAAAGCAAGAAGATACCAGGCAGAGTACCGTTGTAGCAAGACATGATTAATTACCTAGAGTTTTAGTTCTGTAGATGTTCCTGCCTCCATAAAGTGTTTTTTTTATACATACAAAACTCCTAAGAGTGTACCTTCTAGAAAAATACTGTGTCTTTTATTAAAAACTACTTTGGGGGCACCTGGATGGCTCGTCAGTTAAGCGTCTGCCTTTGGCTCAGGTCATGATCTTGGGGTCCTGGGATCGAGCCCCGCATCAGGCTCCCTGCTTGGTGGGGAGTCTGCTTCTCCCTCTCCCTCTGCCCTCCCCGCCCCCGCTCATGCTGTCTCTCTCTCTCTCAAATAAATAAATAAAATCTTTTAAAAAATTATTTTAGAATGGTGTGGCTCTCACTATCAATCTAAGTATCACAGGGTGTCTGTAGCCAGGAGTAGTGACATTGATGGGTCTCAGTCTTGATCTTCTTTTCTTTTCACTTCTGCTTTTGCGCTCCTTCCTCATATTCCAGTTCTGGCAGGTGAGTTTTAACGGAAGTCTGATTTACTTCCGTAGAGCTCTCTGTCTCTTAAACTGCAATTGTTCAAAGTTCAGCCATCTAGGCTTGTGGACTTTTCCTTGGCTACAATGAAACTTAAAAATGAAGTTCCTATTAGCTATTGCAGAAACTCATAAACTTAAGGATTGCAAAAAAAAAAAAAAGGGGGTTATTGCTCTGAGATATTTATGGCCACTCACTTTTCCTGCTATGGAAAGATTGCTTTTACAGGCATCTCTGGTTTTAAAAATGGGAAAGAAATATATTTCAGGTAAATGCTCCCCGGAAGGATCTTCCCCATTACTCAAATATCGTGTGCCTAAGGCTGCACCATCTAAGATGAAAGCTCTCCATTTGGGATATAAGGTTTTCCTTGACCCAGGGTTAGTTACAAATGGGCTTTTTAAACAACTAAGCAGGGCTCAAAATTGTTAGAAAAATCTCCCCCAAATGTAGGATCCCTGCTTCTTACCTAAGCAAGAAGAGACTTGAGATAATCTTTCCAGAACCATCTCTCCTCCTCTTGGCTCCCATCAGCTCTCGGCACGTTCTCTTCATTTCTATTCTTCCCACATCATATCTTGATTGTTTGCTAGCTGTTTCCCCCGCCAGACAGAACTGCTTGGGAAGGGACGGTGCCTTATTTGTCAGATATGTTTGGTGCTTAACATGGTGAGTAGCACACAGTAGGCACTCACTAAATGCTTATTGATGGTTTCACAAGCACCGATTCTAATTCCTGCAGAAGGTAGGAATGAGTACCGACCCTGTTGTAATACCCTGTTCATTGTTTTTAAAAATTCAATTCCTGATACATACTTGGGTCTTATGGCTTGGCTGCTGACACCTCCTCTCTGAAATGCAGTGCAGAATTATACATTCTGCTTGAGATTTTACTGTGTATGATTTTCAGACGTATCACAGTAGTAAATGTACTCTGAAATGCAAATCCGGTAATTAAGTTGGGCATGCTGCAAAGCTGGCAATGTCTTTGAAACCATATTTTCTAGAAAGTAGGCCTATCTTAGATTCCTTCTCCTAATTTCCATTCCATCCATCCAGACTTCACGAACAGTAACTTTTTCTCCATTATGGGTGCTTTGTTAATTTTTTTCTTATTCTTCCCCTAAGACGGATCATTACTAACCATCTAATGAGCTATTCTTTATATAGGGTTTCTATGGAAGCAGCACAAAGTATGTTCTATTAAGATTCACTGCAGAATATACGTCCCTAAGAAAAAAATGACCTGATACAAAACAAGGGGGAAAGAGCCTTGGGAAGGAATATTACCTAATACATGGTGGAAGTTTTCATAAAGAAGACCTGGTTTGATGATGAAAACTGATCTCTCCCTTGGACCTGTTCCATAGAGCCCAGGCCCGTCTCCCGCAGCGCAGGGCGTCTGTGTGCACAAGAACAGGGCATGCGTCTTTGAAGTTGCAATCCACCGTACGAATGAGAAGGCAAAAGTGTCCTGAAATAATTAACTGCTGTATTAGATCTGCAGATGTTTCTGTCTAACACATGCCGTGCGTGCTTGCATGGCACACAGCAGTGTTGTCTGGGGAAACTGTTCATGTACCAGGGAAGTATTACATAATTGATTCAAATAATCTTAGGAAGCTGGCACAGCATTGCACTCTGCTTTTGCCAATGGGTGAGCCAGAGATGGGGATGCATTTTGAAAACAAAGAAATCTGGTTTCGTTTGAATTAATTATCAAACAGTCATTTGAATACTTACTCTATCAGTCACTGTCAAACCTTAGTGTGCAAGAGGAATTAGCTGGTATCTTGTTAGCAATTCAAATTTATAAACTTCCAGAAATTAAGATTCCCTAGGGTTGGTGGGGCCTGGAAGTCTGCATTTTCAGTAAAGCCAAAAAACGATTTTTATGAGCAGGACTCATCAGCTCCCCGCGTGAAAACTGCGGTAGTCTGAGTGTTTGTGTCTCCTCAAAATTCATGTTGAAACCTAATCCCCCAACGTGATAGTTTTAGAGGTGGGGTCTTTAGGAGGTGATCAGGCCATGATGGTGGAGCCCTCATGAATGGTATTGGTGTTCTTATTTTTTTGCTTAAGGTTTTATTTATTTATTTGAGAGAGAGCGAAAGCGAGAGAAATCACAGAGGGAGTGGGAGAAGCAGACTCACCGATGAACGGAGAGCCTGATGCGGGGCCTGATCCTAGGATCCTGAGATCATGACCTGAGCCCAAGGCAGACACTTAACCGACTGAACCACCCAGGTGCCCCTGGAGTAGTGTTCTTATTAAGGAAAGCAGAGAACTCCACCACTCACACCTTGTGAGGACACAGCAAAAGGACAGCCGTCTACGAACCAGGAAGCACGTTCTCCCCACACCCACTACCGATGACTACCATGTCTGACTTGATGGAATTTTGAATGTAGGTGTTGGGTGCAGGCAAGCACGTCAGCAGGCAGTTACTATTAGTATAGTAAGTGCTATGAGACACAAGGAAGAACTTTGGGTGGAGGACCTAGCCCAGACTTAGAAAAATCAAAGAATTCGGGCGCCTGGGTAGCGCAGTCGTTAAAGCGTCTGCCTTCGGCTCAGGGCGTGATCCTGGTGTACCGGGATCGAGTCCCACATCAGGCTCCTCTGCTATGAGCCTGCTTCTTCCTCTCCCACTCCCCCTGCTGTGTTCCCTCTCTCGCTGGCTGTCTCTCTCTGTCAAATAAATAAATAAAATCTTTAAAAAAAAAAAAAAAAAAAGAAAAATCAAAGAATTCTAAGAAAAAACTGGTAACCTCAGAAGGACAAGTACAAATGTAATTGAATAAAGAAGGAACTGGGACGGAGATTGGCATGAGGTTAGACCTGAACACACCCGAGGCGAAGCATGTTCAGAGATTGGGTTGAAAATACCTGGATTACAGTGCGTTGGGGAGGGGAGGGGTTGGTACAGCAAGGGAACTGAACATTGCTCCAACCATGCAGGGCCTTGGCTGTCTCATGAATGATGTTGTGCTTAATCATGAGACTAGCGTGGGACCCTCTGCTGGACTTGAAAACTACTCCTGGTTGAGTGTGAAGAATGGATTGTGGTAGGAGATGCCAGCATAGTATTTTCAAGGCACTTCCCACACTTTGCAACCTATCAACAGTGGAGTCATGATTCCTGCTTTGAAGTCCATGCTCTACCCGTATTATAGGGTTGCCCCCTAATCATTCTAGAATATAATCACAGCCTAAGACACACTTCCTTGATGATGAAGCCTAACCTCTTAACCAAAGGAATTAGTTTTAATTCTCATAGGAAGTTGACATAGAAGTCTTAATAGCTCATTCACCATGGGTGAATGGGTCAGCATTTGCAGGTGGATGGGCTGACCACCCCGCATGGCCTGCTCAGTTTTTGCAGGTCATAGGGTAAGGATAAGAATGCTGTTAATGAGAGAAGTTCTAAGGGGGAAATGAGGTTGTAATAAGCACTGCTTCAAGTGAACAGGGAGATTTTTCTCCTTGGCAGGAGTGTCTCTCAGTCTAGGAACTAAAGACCGGCCTGTGTTGCTCTTGCCTCTCATGGTTCAAAATAGCAAAAAGGCTGGAAGAAATAAATGTTCTTTGATCTGACAAGGCAGCAGAGGGGACAGCTCACTTTCAATGCCTCCCCTGGTTCCACAACCCAAGGATAAGGCAGAACTAGGGACCATATTCATATATTACATTGCAGTCTTGTCTACGAGTGGTTTTCAAAATTGTTGCTCATGGGGGTGTCATTTGTTCAAATACAGAGTCCAAGATTGTCTTTTGTACATGGTCCAGTTGTTCCTAGAAGCTGCCTTCAAATCAAAGTACTAGTTTTCAATTTTTGCAGTTGCCTTCACGCTTTCTGTGGTGCTGACCGAGGGCCCAAGTTAATAATGCCGGCAGCTCCCAGTGTTTCATCAGTTATTTATGGCATCTTAAAATAACTACAAAGTTTGCATTTATTTGTCATAATCTTGGTTAGATTTGTTCTTGCTATAACCTAAATTAAAATGTGCAACATCATTCATTAATGGTTACTGAAATTTTGCCATAGATTTAAAATGTTGAATTTAAAAGAGGTTATTATAAATGGGACTTGTGTGTGTGTGGATGAGAAGGAATTTGGAGGATGTTTACATAATAATGATATTCATATGATTAGTTTCTTTTAGGCAGGAATTATCTTCTTCATGTTCTCACACCAGAGATACTCAGTGGGTGTTAGGTGAACAAATGAACAACTGAGTTGTTAGTAGAAGTACTAATAATCCTTTTCTATTTCAATACAGCTTAATGACCTATTTATTGAACTGGATCATTTCATTTTTAATCTCATTTGAACATTTCAAATATCCTCTGAGGTAGACAGGATTCATTTAATTATCCCCATCAGAGAAGATACTACATTTGCTGATGAACAAAAGGGGATTTGAATCTAGGTCATTCACTAGCCAATCCATTGCACGGGGCAGGATGTCTAGCCTTGCCTTAAGAACAAGACCTTGCTTCAGGAAAAATTGTGAAATAGACACAAATCTGCTTTGCCCCCTCCCCCCCACTTCACATACCCTTCCTCACCTTAGGGGTGTCTGGTAAACCCTGTGCAAAGCTCTCAGAGTCCTCTTGTCCCTCACCTCTCCTCTCTTCCGTACCTGTTCTCAGAAAGGATTGAGAAATGCCATCATACCAAAGCACAGCTTAATAGTGACCCCTTTTGGGGAGGTTATGTTTTTAACATTGTATGTAACGCAATCTGGGACTGTTCATCATCTTCCTGGCCCTGAAAGTACAATTGATTTGTCAAAAGTCATAATGCAAGCAGTTCCTAAGAGCCAGCCAGCTCTGGTCAACATCCTTAGGATGCGTACAGGCTCATTTGCCCTCCTGCCTGTCTCCTTGACCTGTTCTTAGAGCGCCTCCATCCTGCAGCGCCATATTCTAAGTCCTGCTATGTGACTTGGGACCTTACTGTTTTTTTCAGCTATTTGGACGTTCTTCCCCAGTTTCTCTATGTCCCTCATCCAGGCTAGTCCTACCATCAGCCAACAGCTGTCAGATATGGCCCAACTCCCCCTGACCAGAGGATTTCTGGCATCAGCAACCAATAGGAGGGTTTTAGGGAAATGAAGGGACATTCTAAAACTCCTGAAATCACATTCGTTCTGCCTCTGCTTAAGGCTTACTGCTACAACCTGTTTATCATAGCCAATTTCTTCAGCCAAGGGGAGGATGTCAAAACTGTGTTTAAATGTTTACTCAAGCCCTTTCATGAGCTCTTGTGAGCCTGACTTCTGTCCCTCCCTACACACTATCCCTGCTCCCAGCTCCTACCTCCAAACACAAGTGGCATCCCCAACTGGTTTCTGACCTAAACAGGGTTGGGACACCTGTGTCTGAGCCTATCACACTTTTTAGGCCCCAATTTATCCAGGTAAGGGAGATCAGAAAACACCACATCCTTCTAGTGTTTTCTAATATTTGAACTCCTAGCTCTCAGAAACGAGGCATTAACAGAGCACCTTTTCTCCCCTGCCCAAATCTCTAGAGACAAATACAGACTCCATATGATTATTTTCACCCCTCTCTCACATGTGCTCTGGTATGGTACTGCTGATCCAAGTATTGATAACGACAGTAAGAGGCAACAAACTGAGCTTTGAGATGGTAACTTATGGGAGGTTTGAAGCTTAACACAAAAGCTTAAAATTCCACCATTTTCCTTCACAAAGGAACAGTTGAGATGCAAAGGCAGTTCACAAAAATCACATGTTTGGGGAAAAGTGACCGAACAATGAGTGATGATAAAGAATTTACAAAATATGTGTACGATCACACTTAAAACTAGGGGAAAATTGCTGCTGTTACTGAGACTGAAGCCTGGGACCAAAAGACATGTGTGATTAGGACAGAATAATAATCTAGAACGATCTATTCACGGTCTTGAGCAGCATGTAACAGGATCCTATTTTAGAAAATAACTGATATCTTCCCCTTCAGGGAAGATTTGTAGATTTGTTTCTCCTCCTGTGGGTTTGCTGTCCACCAATGTACTAGTCCCAACCCCTTGTCAATTAAGCAAGAGAACAATCATTGTAACAAAGAAAGAACTCTGGTACATTAAAAATACCACACTGTATACAAGGACAATGATGGGTCCCAGCTCGTGTGGTTTTTAGGCAATTGTCAGCTTCTCTAGCCCACTTTTTGCCCTCTGCTGTCCAGTCTTCAATGGTCCATTAGCTGTTCCCTGAAATGCAGCCAAGCCAGAGAATTCAGGCTAGTGCTCTCATGGTGAGAAAACATGGCTATAATTCTTAACCCCACCCTGGCAATTTTGATATTTTGTTTGGGGTAGTTTCACCAGAACTGAAAGGCTTTCACTCAGTATAACTTCTATCTTTCCCCCTGTTCCTTGGTTCATCCAACTAGGAAAAATTGCTGTTGTAGTGGGTACAGAACTCAGTCCCTTAAAAATATAATGTTCTCTATTTTACTATATGAAACAAAGTTTCCAGATTTAGTAACTGAACATGTTAGCTTGTTGGAATTGTATCTGGTAACAATCCAACTAATTTTTTTTCTGTGCAAATGAATCCAGAGGTTACTTTTTATGGCCTGGAGGGCATTACTTCTGTATCTAAACCAGCAATCTGATCCTAGCAATTTTTTGTTAAGTTGTGTAATAAATGCACTTTGAACTGGTCTTAACATCCTGCTGGTTCGTTAATGAGTTGAATAAAATTTTTGACAGGTGTTCACTTGATATTTGTATGAGGGTCACGTTTCTAACTTTTCAAAAATGATACTTGAGCAGTTTCAGAGGTTGTTCCACCAAAATACCTAAGCGGACTCATCTGACGGAGCCAATTAAACTGATGAGAAGAGTACCTCACAGGCTGCTTGAAGTCAGGCATGTGTCTTCTGGGCTCCCAGAGTGAATCCTAAGCAACAGAATTTTATCCTTGTTGGCTCTCTGTTTCTCTAGGCTTATTTGTTATTCTTTTCTGTTTTGGAGTATTTGTTTTTATCCCTGGTTTGCACATGACCTACAGATTACTCTTTCTTGGTGGCAACAATGATGGAGTATTTGGCGTAATGATGCAGCCATTTGGGATCTTGGGCCCCTAGACGATGGAGATTGGTCTTCTGTTTGGTGGAGGTAGAGAATCTGATTTGGTACCTCTTTTTGCTTGTCTCTTTATCAGTTGTGAGCACAATCAATTCAGAATTGCGTGCCAGTTAGGGAAAAAATAGATCTTTATGATCTGGACTGGTAGGTTTACGTATTTCCCTGTTTATGTGTAGCTGCAGAATAGAAACTAAAAGAGCTCTACGTATCTATAGTTGATACAACCCTTTAACTCTCATTGTATACATATAAAATGTTTTCCTATCTCAAGACAATAATAATAAATTAAATTATAACATCTTTTAAATTAAAGATACTCTATATTTATAAAAATCTAATATTCTCCAATTTCAGGGAGAATAAGAAAACTGAACTGCTAATAGTTTCTTCTTGGTTAAGCTTAAGATCTAGACTTAAAAAACAAACAAACTGTGGAACCTGCTACCTCAGATACATGTTTTTAATGCGATAGTTCAAGTTCACACAATTAAGGTGAATCCATGGACATATTAGACTGATTTAATAATTTTGATTTTTCAAAGTAAGTAAGAGCTATACGCCTTCCCCTTAAGTTTGTCAGGATGGACTACAATATATGTATATATTTTTAAATAAGATTTGGTTTTGTTTTCTCATAACAAGTTTAGTTACTCTGATCTACACAAAATTCTTATGCTGCTAATTCATACGTCACATAAGCCAACATTTCTCCCATATAATGTAGGGATATAGTGAATGGGCCTTCCAAAGAGATATTACGTGTGTGTGTGTGTGTGTGTGTGTGTGTTTGCACACACGTGCACGTGCACTATCCACTTGAAATAGGAGTCAGGGAATACCATGGATATGATGTTTTAGAATTTAAAAAGTGCTTCCCATCAATTTTCATAAATAGAATAATCATTTAGAAGGTATAAACGTGAGGTGTTTCCTGTGCGTAGAAAATAAGTATTATTTTATTTAATCTCAATCCCATGAGATGGCATGGCAAATATTACACCCCTTTTGTTATGAAGAAGACTAGGAGTGGTCAAGGTTAAGTGACTTAGAAGACTGCACAAATAGGGGCGCCTGGGTGGCACAGCGGTTAAGCGTCTGCCTTCAGCTCAGGGCGTGATCCCGGCAATCTGGGATCGAGCCCCACATCAGGCTCCTCCGCTATGAGCCTGCTTCTTCCTCTCTCACTCCCCCTGCTTGTGTTCCCTCTCTCGCTGGCTGTCTCTATCTCTGTCGAATAAATAAATAAAATCTTAAAAAAAAAAAAAAGATTGCACAAATAATAAGTGCTGAATCAAGAAAATAGCAGACTCAGAGCCCGTGCTCCCAGCTAAGTGTCTTCTCCACTCTGCCACTGGGCTCTATTTTGAGGACTATAAACTCCTAACAATAACCACGTTTTGGATATGCATTCCTAATGGCTAAATATTATTCATCTATTCTGTATATAACCATATATTACATGTATTCTAAAAGAAGAAAAACAATTTTAAATGAGAAGATATAAAAATACAAATAGAAGTTCTGCTCTTTTCTTCCCATGCCAAGGGGACCACACACCCTCACAGAAATGTAATAGACATTATTTTGCCCCTTATAATTTGTATTAGCTCTTATCTAGGACCTTTCATTTGAGCATATGGCCAGATTGGGACCCCAAAGATCAAGGGAGATATAAAGAACCCAGAGAAAAAGGGATTCTCTCTTCTTGGCTCTATTTCCTCCACAGTTACCATCTCAGAAATTCTGTACTTATTTTTCCCAGCAGCCTGGGATCCAACACAATTCTCTCCCTTTCCCTTGGTTAATGTTCCAAAAGGAAATATATCACCACATTCCCGTGCTGGTTGCCTCTGGAGAATCAGCTTTAGAAATGATGAAGTCTCCACGTGTGCTCTGGCTATGCTAGGCCAACCATCGCTTATGCAACCACAAAGGACCTTGACTGTAGAAATGAATCATCCCTCCTGAAATGAATATGTGCTTTTCTTACATTTATCCCTAAAACCTTCCTGTAAGGTGTACAAATCAGATATTATTTTCCATTTAACAGACAAGAAATTTGAGTCTGACAGTTAGTATTATTTGCCTGGTACAGTTTACAGAGCAGGCTATTAACAAAATTGAGTTGAATGAATGAATAAATGAGTCTAAGTACCTGAAGCAGAATTATTGCTAAAATCAATGTCTCCTAACTCCTAGTTTGGGATCTTTTTTTTTAAAACACAGTTGTCCCAAGCAGGTGGATGACCAGGAGGAAAGGCCAGACTAAATTTGCAATAGGAAGATTCGGATCCGGTTTTAAGCTATGTCCTAGCTATCTGACTTGAACAGGTCTCTCAACCTGAGCCTTAGATGCTGTAAAATGATGTATATAAACACCTGCTTAGCCCATTTCAAAAAGTTGTTCACAGAGTCAAGTTGGACAATCTGTATGGAATTGTCTAACACTATTCTTGTCATCTAAATCCCCTAGATGACTGAGAGATAGGACTTTTTTCCCCAAAAAATGCCTAGATAAAGAAAGCCACAAGTGTGGAGCCTATTTATTAGCTATTGGGAGAAATCCATTTTTTTAAAGTTTAGTGAAAGTTTTTAGTCATCTCTGCACCCAATGTGGGACTCAGGCTCACAACCCCAAGATCAAGAGTTGCATGCTCTTCTGACTGAGCCAGAAGAATCAGAATTGAGTGTTTCATTCGCCGTCCAGTCACAAGATTTACTTATAATGAAAATAATTATTCAAGACATACTATCAGCTAAGCAGTAGAAATATAAAGTACAAGATGTTGATGGTCCATTCAAGGAAATGACCACCTAGTTCGGAAGGCAAGTGCATTCATTTTCTAGGGCTGTCATAACAATGTACCACAGACTGAGTGCTTTAAATAACAGTTCTGAAGGCTAGAAGTTCAAGGTCAAGGTTTGGCTTCTTCTGAGGCCTTCTTACTTTGTCCTCAGCATCATCTTTCCTCTGTGCACATGCATCCTCATGCATTTTGTATGTCCAAATTTCCTCTTCTTATAAGGACACCAGTCAGATAGGATTATGGCCCACCCTGAAGGCCTCATTTTAATTTAATCATCTCTTTCAAGGCCCCATCTCCAAATATTCCGAGGTACTAGGTGTTAAGACTTCAACGTACGTATTTTAGGGGGACACAATTCAGCTCCTAACAGAAAGATCATCTAAAAGTGCATATAACAAGGAAGTGGCAGAAAATTAGGTTGTATAAATTCTGAGGAAGGACAATCACCAAGGGCTGGGAAGTGTGTGAAAAGTTGGGGAAAATGGGAAAATGAGATGTGTGGTGGGCTTTGAGGTGGTGAATTAGCAGAAGCTTCCCATCGGAAGAACAACGTGGGTATTCGATAGAAACAAGGAGGTGAGTGATGTGCTTGCTTACATAGTTATCTGCCCCGACTGCCCCTCAACGTAATAATGGGATTCACTGCTATGAGCAGTAGTTCAGCACATACAATATATTCACTGACATCCTCTCATTTGATCATAGTGTTAACCTCCTGATGACCTGTATTGCATGGATATTTCATTGTAGGTGTACTGACTCCAAAACAAATTCCTGCCACTGTATGACTTTTGTCCTAGCATTATGACTTTCAAAAGAGCACATGTGCGTCCGTGTTTTGCCTTGGGACAATTCAGAGCAGAAAAGATCCAGATGTTAGTTCCCTGGAAGGAAAGAACCCAGGACAAACGAAATCGTGTTGGAGGGGAGGACAGATCAACACGGTGCTATTCGGAGAAATCCTTTTTACTTAGTCGAAAACACAATGGGCCTCCAAATTATTATTACTGTATGTGTTAAGCTGTTACTGAGGGATTTTTTCCTTTTTTTTCTCTGCATATGTAAATCAAGAGAATAAAAGTTATTCCGAAAGAAGTCATTCCTATCAGCTGCCAGCTGTTTTGGATAATGTTTAATCACCTGACTGAGTTGGGTGTATATCTTAAGATATGAAGCCATTTTGGCTGATTTGGGGCTCCATATATTATCCGTGTGTCATATACTGTATTTGCATTCGGCACCAAGAATGTCTTCATAAATTCTTTCCTCAGCAACAGCTCTGATTCTTCACAAACTCAACACTTAAAATACTTAACTAGCATAAAGAAGTTCGGGCGTGATCAGATAGCTGGAATAAAATGTTACTTAGGGCATTATTAAAAATGGCATGGTGTCAGAATGGTGCGCAAGTCTGTAGGCAGGAAAAGCTGCAAAGATGGAATTATACAGAACTTCATCAAAGAGTTCATTCGAAAATTCTTGCCAATTTGGGAATATACGCAAAAATGCATACTAAAATGTATACCATTGAAAAACCAATTATACTTCTAGTAATATATCCAAAAATAAATAAATAAACAAACAAACAACCAGTAGCACGGACAAATATTTATGTACAAGGAAGTTCATTAGAATGATATTTTCAAAAGCCACAGGGTACATTTCCAGCATATGGAATTAATTAACTAAATTATGGTATGTTTATAAGATAAAATATTAAGCCACTATTAAGAATCATAGGTCTGCACAAACTCTCATCTTTGATCTGGATGTTCCTTCACCCCATATAGCTCTGGAGCTTTGCTATTGAAAGTATGATGTATAGACCACCTGTATCAGCATTCGCCAGAAGCTTTTGGAAACGGAGACTCTCAGGTCCCACGCCAGACCTACCAAATCAGAATCTGTATTTTTAACAAACTTCTCAGGGGATTTAAGTTTGAGGGGTCACATTTGCACATTTAAGTTTGAGGGGTCACACCCCAGAAGACAGGTGAGTGTCACACACCCTGCTTTGCAGATAATGACACTGAGGTACAAACATTTCCAGCCTGAGACAAAAGCTGAGGTGGGGCTGCATTTAAGCATCTTTCTACAATGATGATTTGACGGAGATAATGCAAAGCCATTTGTTATTTTTGTTGTTGTAGAACCCTTCTAGGGGCCAGACAAAAATTCATCTACTAACACATAATAGGGGGCTGGCTACAAAAGTGGGGGTGAAGACATTTATCAGCTACTCTGTCCTCAGAATCTCAGGCTTCGACTTTGTCCCTAACTCTACTTCAAAGGTATTTGAGGTGCCACAAGGAAGCCACGCACAATTCCTCCAACCACAGTGTAACATTGTAGTCAGAAGCAAAGAGAGCCAGCTCTGAACCCTTGTCAGGTATGAAAGAAGATTTCTGAAGATAAGGCTGAGCTTAAGGTGATGGATCTTGTAACACTCAGCATTCTGAAACACAAAGCCATTTCTCATAAAAGTGAATCCTGAGACCACTCCAACACCATACTCATCTGGATTTTCACAAAGGTTTTCCAGTGCCTCACTCAGCTAAGACCCTATATACATTTCCTTTCAAATGTTTAATATCCAGAGGATCACACTTACATATTGTCTCATAGGAAATCTCTGAGAAGCATATGACTCTGGCGTTTTATTCGTGTTAGCCACACGATTATTCATTCATTCGTTCATTTTTGAGCACCAACTATGTGCCAGGTACTGCGGATTTATGGCTGAATGCTAAATGATCCCTAGTCCTCCAAAATTCTCACAATCTAGGCAGATAAGTAGCAGAGTGACCGAACAGATTCAGTTCAGTGTGGAATGTGCTATCCTAGAGGCATGGTCCAAACGCTCAGGGGCGGCACTTACTTTCTTTCTGAGATGGGGAGAAGCGTAAGGTTCCCCAGAGACAGGAACGTTCTAGTGTGGCTTCCATTGCCAACCACTTCATTTATACCTTCCTTGTCAAGGATACCAGAGCCGTAGGATTTATTCTAACCCCACACCTAACAGAAAAGGACTATGAAAGACTGATTCTGAAAGACTGACGCAGGTGCCAGAGCTCCTGCTAGGTGTTTGTTTGTTTGTTTGTTTGTTTGAATTTGCATGCTTTTCTCCCAGTCTTTTGAATTTCAATTGGTGGTGCCAATATCCACCTCATTGATGAGGCCCAAAACTCAAGAATCATCCTTGAGTCTTTTCTTCCCCTTACCCTCACAATGAACCCATTAACAAGTCCTCTTGGTTCTACCCCCAACATATATCCCCAATGCCCAGTTCTTCTCCTCCCACTGCCACTTCCCTGGTCTAAGCCTCCATCAGCAGTCACCTAAACCGATACAATGGCCTAAATGAACCACCTTCTTTTGCTCCTCACCAAACCATTTTTCCTCACGGTAGCCAGAGTGATTGTTACATAATGCAGGTCATGTGATTGTTACATAATACAAATCATGTGACTCTCTGGCTTAAAGCCAGTTGATGTCTTCCCATTTGCCCTTAGAATAAACAGAAAACATCATCACAGCCTATAGCTACTCCTGTGATCTGCAACTGTATCCCTACAGCCTTACCCCCTATAATTATCTCCCCTCATTCTCCACTGGTCACATTTCTGTTCCTGATGTACTTCTTCACCTCTGAGCTTTTGCATGTTCTGGTCCCTCTGCCTGGGACTCTCTTCCTTCATCTTGCTGCTTGAATGACTCATTCCCATCCTTCTTGCCTTAACTTCTTGCCCATCTCAGGGAGACTCTCCTAAAATTGCATTCTCCCAAACACTGATCACACCATCTATGTGATTTCCTTTATAGAACTTTTCAAAGGTATCAAATGTGATAGTTTAGGGAAGAGAATCTATGACCCCCTATAATCTCCATCGGCACTCTCGAAACCAAGTCAAATCACATAAAATGTACATTATAAACAATGGGACTGTCATACGAACATGATTTCAGGATAACATCCCCAATCACCTCACCACCCTCCAAACAGGTGACGGTGCTTCATACCTCTGTAGAATTCTAGAGAGGTCTCTCATCATCTTCAAATAGTGTTCTTTAACACATACATTTATTGTTTATTGTGTGTCTGACACACTAGAATGTGAGCTTCCTGAGGTTCCGAACACATCATCGTGTAGGCTCGATACATATTAGTTTAGTAAATAAATAAATCAACTCTACAGGCACAGCTAGACTCTAACATCAATAAAATGCGAAGGCCAGGATCCTTCCATTGCCTCTTGTCTCCTCGCCCTTCAGCTATTCATTCATTCCTTGATTCATTTATTCAACAAATAATCAGTAAAAAATTATGTTTTATGCTCTAAGGATACAGAAGCAAACAAAACAAACAAAAAGTCCTGCTCTCAAGGATCTTATATTTTAGTTGGAAGAGACAGACAAGTAAATATAATAAGTGAGTAAACGATATGATAAGTTAAATGTAGCATGGGAAAAAATAAATGTGTCATGCAAAAAAAATAAATCCAGATGAACGAATAGGAAGTACCAAGGGAAGGTGGTAAATTTAAGCAGGACAGCCATCACAGATGACACCTGAGCATAGAACGAAAGGCTATACATTGCGAATGCTGCTTGTCATAATCGGTTTCACCAAGTTCACTGAAGTGCTTGGACCTTAATCACAGAGTGTAAGACCAGGAAGGGGTCTTAGAGATCTCTGTGGAGTGGGAGCTCCCAGCTGGAAACCAAGCCACACCTTTCCCAAGGGATTTGAATACCTCTGAGGGTATCTGCGTGAACCTGACTGTGCCTAAAGTCCATTCACGCACACTCGTTCCTTGTCTTATTAGTTTGCTTGGCATTTGCTGTTTTACTTCATGTCACTATGTTTTATTTTGTATGGGAGCACAATAAATAAACAGAAGAGGACAGGAGAGGCTATGTGAGAGTAATTTCCTGATCCAAACTCACAAACGTGTATCTTAGTCTCATGGAATGAATTTCAGCTGTCCCCTCTTCACACACTGGCTGATGCAAACTGAGCGTTTACAAGTTTGTAGTTAGCAATAACCCTTTTATTACTGTCATCGTCATCTCATTTAATCCTCAGCAGCATGTTAAAGGGTTCCTATTATTACTTCTTTTTAACAGGTGAGAAAACTGAGGGTAGAGAGATTGTCAGGCTAACCTCTCAAGTGAATCCAAACTAAACCAATATTCAAATTATACGGACCAATTCAGTTGCCACTTGAGAGAATGGGAACTTTGAGAAGATACTGTACTTTATGCTCCATCTCCTCTATCCTCCATTCATATTTTCAACAAGGGGAAATGAACAAATCTGTCTCCTCTTGCCCTAGACTTGTCCATAAAGACTGCAAGGATCTCCTTGTTCTGGTTTACTGTCACCCCACCCTAGGCAGGAAATCAGAATGGTTCAGAAGTGCTTTGTACACAGGATACTAGCTCTAGTCATGGCCCAGGGCCTACAAGATATATATATATATATATACATATACATATATGTATATGTAATAAAAAATAATAAAAGAGACTCCAGAAATTTTAGAAATGTTAACACATTTTTAAACAAGGATAAATCAAGTTCAGGGATCCAAAGGTAACCACCGTGCCTCCTTGCTTTCAGAAGCATATTCGCTGCTAAAGGAAGGAACAGAAGGCTCTGGAGATGCTCCAGCAAGCTAGAAGGCAGCCAGCAAATGCACTAAAGGTACCAATTTGGAATTTCCTACTGTCTTCCCTGAAGATAAGTTTAAACATTTACATGTTTTAAAATTCCCTAATCTGACTTACCTCAATAATTCTATCCTTTTCACACTTTCTGATTTGTAATCATTATAAGTCAATTTCTCTCCCAAGGGCAAAATCTGTAGAAATACATTCATATATATACATATATATATGTATATATATTAATATATATTCATTCCAAGGAAGCCTACAGCTGAGGTGGTTTTTCTCTCCTATTTTCATGTTGTAAAGAGAAAAGCTATGAATCAATGTAGTGCCTCTTTGCCACCTAGTGGGAAACTTAATTTTGCTATTTCTTCCCCATCTCTTGTTTGCCAAGAGATGATGGAAGTCTAAGCAAACCAGAGCAGAAAAGGGGAAAGCTATGTCTACGCTCTTAGCATAAAATATGAGAAATACAATGAATGTTCCAGAGAGAAGACTTGTCAGAGGTTGAAAGTGCAGGAGCAACATACTCCCAGTATATTCTGAAGTCTGATATTCTCTGATATCCTTGTACTGTTGTTTTCTGCATTCATCTTTCTGTATCCATCTGCATTTCATTGGATCAATACCGCCCATAAGATCTTATCCTGAGGGTGCCTGGGTGGCTGAGTTGGTTGTGTCCAACTCTTGATCTCTGTGCAGGGCTTGAACTCAGGACCAAGCCCTTCATTGGGCTCCACACTGGGCATGGAGCCTACTTAAAAAAGAAAAAATAAGAGATCTTATTCTGAAGAGTACTGCCCTAATAAATTAGTTCTATCCAAATTCAGTGTGTCCATGGACTTCAAAGTCTCTTGAAAGGGAGAAAAAAAATGCTAAGGCTAACTTGTCCAACCATGAAAATCCACATCACTAATAACGAACACTTGAATTTAATGAGAGCTTATGATGTACAGGACGCGATATTATAATGTCTGTGAGATGCTGAGCACGGCGGCTGTCACATAATGAGGACCCCAAAATGGAAGTTATTTGTTGCCAAACATACTGTGCTAATAATCACTTCACTACTATTATTTTGCTTTATCCTCACTGTGCCTTCAAAGTAATAAAAATCATTTTCCCCTATTTAACATACGATGAATTGAGTCTCAGAGAGTGCCACTGGTAAATGGGGGAAATCATGGCTCTTGTGTCTGGAACCAAAAATCTATGTTATAACCTGTACTCTCATTCTAAATTAATAAATAAATAAGCAAAATGAGAAACTTCTTGTAACAGTTATCTTAAGATACGATTCCATGGCAATATTACTTACCTTTTTAACAGTTATATATCTTTCTACCTCTAAGAGTGTCTTTATGTTGGACCAAGGATCAATAATACTTAAACTTACATGTCAAGGGCTGTGAATAGATCAATAATGATCTTATGGTATCCAGTGGCCTGCAAGAGAAAGCCCCATTATTTCAGATGCACATGTTACTACTCAAACAGTGGGTATCACCATGGTGGTTCGGCCACCATAGATTGACGGGTGAAATGTCAACATGATGGAGAGGGAAATACAGTTTGTTGTCATGTAAGAGCCCAGTAGGATAGTAATTATGAGCATGGACTCTGGAGTCAGAGATCCTGGGTTTGATGATGTCTCTGCCATTTACTAAAACTGACTTAATGCAAGCTACTTAACCCCTATTTGCCTCAATTTCTCCATCCTTAAAAGTAAAAATATTACTTCCTATCTCATGGGGTTATTGAAAGAACTAAATGAGTAATTCAACTAAAGCCCTTAGAATGATACCTAGAAAATAGTGTCAATGAATCTTTAACACCATAATCAATATATCTTTTTCTAGTCTGTGACTGTTCATATCCAAGCTGTTTTTCAGTCTGTGGGGAAAAAGAGACAGCCCACTAGATTCAAAGTGAACTACACTAGTAATGCTACGGAGAAAGTTATATTAGGAAGCAATTTCTCCCAGAGAGAAAGCTCCATCGTTAACCACAAACATAGACTGATAGGCGCTTGATGTGAACTTCGGGCCTTCCAGATTTTCAACACAATCTACAGGTCTAGGTGTTAGCCGCCACCTGGTTGTTTCAGAAAAGAGGTAAACTGTTCTGCACAATCAAAGAAGAGTGGGAAATTGCACTGGGTAAGGAGCTGCGCAGGCGCAGCAGGGAGAAAAGAGGAATTGGAAAGGCGTAAGGATGTTGGGGAAAGGGTGAGAGAAAAGAACTTGGGAGCAGCAACAGCAGAAGCAAAGAATGTTTGAGAAAACAGAATTGGTTAAGAGGATTTTTTTAACGTCCCCTAAAATATCTGAAGTAAATTCTACATTGCTCACTGATGCTTTTGTGTGAGGATATTCTTCGGGGAAATTCAAAGAGACATTTATTCCTGGGTTCGAGGGGATGCCAGGGAAACAAACCAAAGCAAACAACAACACAAAGGTGCAGAGGAGGGACCCAAAGACAGGGAGAAATTGCAAGGAGACATGTCCCCAGGTATAAGGAAAAATTGCGAAGAAATCTTCAGACATTCAAGGGCATGGAGTTGGTTGAAATCTTAGTCAATGGCACTAAACCTTCCTTAACTTCAATGACCTTAAAGGTGTTTTAAAGCTGACAAACGATCAAAAAACATTTTATTTTATTATTGCATTTTTTTAACTGCAGTAACTGGCAGGACAATTGTAAGACATTTTGCAAAGATACGATATGATATGGCATAGAGATTATAGACTGAGAATATTCTACAGAGAAGGAAAATAAGGGGCAGAAATGCAAGCAAAGATTAATGAGACTCGTCATGGTAATGAGGGAAGTTAAAAAGCTGAGTGGAGATTAAAGTCATCACAATTAATAATAGACATTTAAAAATTTCACAAACATGCTCACATCCATTATCTCATTTAATCTTGTTGCTAAGCCTTTTATTGAGACAGGATAGGGATTATTCCTCCCACTTCTTTGAAGCAGACTCAACCACCTCTAATAAATTACATCTTTAGCAGAAGAACAAAGCAGAACAAAATTGGGATGCAAACTTAAGTTGTCTGACCACTGGTCAGGAGTTCATTTGTTCTTTCATGCAGCAAGTTTATATTGAGAACCAACTCAGTGTCTTGGTCCGCGTTGGGGGCTGTAACTGAGAGACCTCTTGACTATAAACTATGCCTTCTGGGGACTAATGGCGAGTGGGGCCACGAGTTTGTAGACACATAGCTGGGGTAAGAAGTGAGTGAGTTGTGTGTCCAGAGATTCTTCCTACTCTTTGTACCTCTAGAGCAAATATACCCTGGTAATAGATGAACTTTCTGCCAGCCCACCCACCAGACTTGGCCCTAAAGAACATGTCAGGAGATGCTTGGATATCTGTGGCCAGGCATATGTTGTGGGTAGTGCCTTATTCCTGTTGTTCTGTCCCAGAGGCAGCTTGTTAGCTAGGCACTGAATAATACTGCTCAATTTCAAGGTAATTATCATTGCTTTGGACTGGTTTAAACGAATACAATGTATGTGCTCCCCGGGACTAGTTTCAATGGTACTTCCAACAGTCCCACTGTAAGTAGATCCATATATCTGATCCTCACTTCCATCATCTGTAAAATAGGGAGAATGATAGTATTCAATTCATAGGGTTACTGGAACACTGGATAGGTTTTTGTATAGAAGTAGCTAATTCGGGGCGCCTGGGTAGCGCAGTCGTTAAAGCGTCTGCCTTCGGCTCAGGGCGTGATCCCGGCGTTCCGGGATCGAGTCCCACATCGGGCTCCTCCGCTGGGAGCCTGCTTCTTCCTCTCTCACTCGCCTGCTGTGTTCCCTCTCTCGCTGGCTGTCTCTCTGTCACATAAATAAATAAAATCTTTAAAAAAAAAAAAAAAAAAGAAGTAGCTAATTCATGTGTTTAAAAAATGTTTTTTGTTACTATTATTACTAGTAATATTCTATTACACAGATGAGAAGATTAATTACTTAACCAAGATCCCACGAGTAGTAAGGAGTAGCAATTTTAACCATTCCTCTATCCTGAAACAGAAATGTAATTATGTCTGGCAATGAGACTGAAGCAGAGGGTCAATGAAAATGAAGTTAGTGTGGTGAGCATCAGAAAGGGGGGAAAACTGTAAAAAACCTTTACAATAACTTGACCTGATATAAGCAATGACTAGATTCAGTGAGAAGAAATACAAGCTAACGAGCCTTAGGGCAAAAAAGTAAGAACAGGGATTATTATCTTAATGGCTCATTTGCTTCGAAATATTAAACCAGTGAAGGATGGAGAGAATATTAGGGGCTAACACACATCAGAAACTTTCTGTACCTCTAAGAAACCAGAGACAGCATTGAAAGGCAACATGGGAAGATATGATAAACTGAGAGAGAAAAGGAAAAGAAATTCACAATGGATATTTTCACACAAAAACTAGAAGAAAACTCCCGAATATACGTGAGAGAAAAAAATAAGAATGGCCTTATAGATTAGTGTTCAGGAAAAAAAATTATGAAAATGAAGATAAAAAACTGTGCAGCAAAGGAAACCATCAAGAAAATGAAAAGGCGATCTAAGGAACAGGAGAAAATATTTGGAAACATATCCAATAAGGGGCTGATATCCAAAGTATACAAGGAACTCGTACAACTCAATAGCAAAGCACAGCAAAGCAAAACAAAACATCCCAATTTAAAAAATGAGCAAAAGACCAGAACAGACTTTTTTCTGAAGACGGACAAATGGCCACAGGTTCATGGAAAAGTGCTCAACATCACTCATCATCAGGGAAATGCAAACCACACTGAGATATCATCTCACCCCTGTTAGGATGTCTACTATCAAAAAGACAAAAGATAACAAATGCAGTTGAGGATATGGAGAAAAGTGGACTCTTGTGCACTGCTGGTGGCAATGTAAACTGATATAGCCGCTATGGAAAACAGTATGGAAGTTCCCCGAAAAATTAAAAATAGAACTACCCTGTGATCCAGCAATCCCACTTCTGGGTACGTATCCAAAGGAAACAAAATCATTATCTCAGAGAGTTATCTATACCCCTTGTTCATTGCAGCACTACTCACGGGAGCCAAGATATGGAAACAACAGAAGCATCTGATGACAGAGGGGTGGATAAAGAAAATATAAATACACACACCCACACACACACACACACACACACACACACACACACACTGGAATATTACTCCACCATATAAAGAAGGAAATCCTGCTATTTGTAACAACATGGATGAACCTGGAGGGCATTATGCTAAGTGAAATAAGCCAGATAGGGAAAGACAAACACCGTAAAGTATCACATGGAATCTAAAAAGAAAAAAAGCTGAACTCATAGAAACAGAGAGTAGAAAAATGGTTGCCGAGGGCTGGGGGTGCGGGAGAAAAAGGAAGAGATTGGTAAAAGGGTATAAACTTCCAGTTATAAGATGAATAAGGTCTGAGGATCTAATGTGTAACATGGTGACTATAGCGGGTAACACTGTATTGTATCATTGAAATTTGCTAAGAGTAGAACTTAAATGTTCTCACCAAAAAAACCCCAATAAGTATCTGAGGTGATGGATTTGTTAATTAACTCAATGTGCAAATCCTTCCACAATATGTACATGTACTAAATTATCACAGTGTATATTTTAAATATCTTATAATTTTGTCAATTTTACCTTAATAAAGCTAAGAACAAGAAAGATAAAGAATATAATAAAAAGTCCTGATGACTCCCATAATGTTTAGAAATATGTGAGGTTTCAGTGTCCTTAGCAATGACTGTTTTTAATACACTTTTTTCAAATAATGTGATCTTTCAGGCAAAAGACAGATCTATGAGAGTATATCCATTACTTATTATACCCCACTTACAGACATCAATATTTCTTTCAGTTGTCTAATAGGTATCAATATTTCTTTCAATGGTCTACCTTATGACCCAATACTTAAGGGCTTTAAATCAACAATTTATTATTTCTCACAGTTCTGTGGTTGATTACTTCTCACAATTCGTGCTGGTTTACCTGAGCTCACTGATGTGTAACATTCATCTGCCGGGGGCGGGGGGTAGCTTGGGTACAACGAGGATGGTTGCATTTCTATTCCCATTCTCGATTCCCTTTTATCCTTGGCTTTTTTTTTTCCCTCTTCTCTCTTGAGGGCTGTTTTTCAAGAGGTCAAAAGTAGAAACTGCACTTTTGGTTTGCACTTCTTCATGTGAGGAGCTTGGAAGCCACCATTCCATCCTAACAAGAAGTAAAAAGCTAAACGGACAAACAATCCTCAACTCTTCTAAGATCCACAGATAGGTGAGGACATGGGGCACGTCACTGCCCCCAAGGTTGGAGACACTAACAGGCAAATACAGAGCATAACAATTTACCAGAGTGGAGACTCAAGAGCAGAAATTACCGTAGGGGGTTGCGTGGGTGGCACAGTGAGTTATGCATCCCACTCTTGGTTTCAGCTCAGGTTGTGATCTCAAGGTCGTGAGATTGAGCCCCACCTTGGGCTCCATGCTCAGCAGAGTCTGCTTGAGATTTTCTCTCCCTTACCCTCTGCCCCTCTGGCTCATGCATGCATTCTCTCTCTCTCTCAAATAAATAAATAAATCTTAAAAGAAGAAAAAAGAAACTCCTGTAGGAACCAATGCTGGGGTAATTGATGATTACTGGAGGCTCGGTGTAGACAAGTCTGAGAGTTAAAAACTCCAGGGGTATCTAGGCATAGGGGCCACCAAAGTTTTGTGAGATTTACCTCCAGGGGCTCAAACATGTTCCCACAGTAAATATGAGAGAAAAATCCCTAATTCTTCAGGCAGAAGAGGGAAAAGAAACCATTTTTGAAATATGCCAGAGTACTCTGTTCTTCTTAACAAAGTCTGACCTCAAAGGAACTAGTTAAGCAGAGTTAAACCTCTGATGTATTTTCAAAGCATAACTGCCCTGGGTGAAGGGAACTACCCAACTCCAGCTAGCTGGAGCCTTCTGCTTATAAGAAGGGAAACACTCAACTCCAGCCTACTGCAATGAAAGCAGTTACTTAGAAACATAGCATTGAGTGGATACATTAGAAAAGAAGAAACATCTGAAATCAATAATCTAAGTTTCCACTTTAGGACTAGAAAAAGAAGAGCAAGTTAAACTCAAAGTAAGCAGAAGAAAAGATATAATAAAAATTAGAGCAGAAATCAATGAATATGAAACTGGAAATTAATAAAAATGGAAGTTAATGATACCAAAAGATGGTTATTTGAAAGATCAATAAGCCTGTACTCAGGCTACCTAGGAAAAAAAGGGAGAGGACATAAATTACTAATATCAGAAACGAAAGCAGAGAAATCATGACGGATGCCATGAAAATTAAAAGAATAATAAGGGAATATGATAACTAATTCTATGCCCACAAATCTGATAACCTAGAGTAAATGGACTAATTCCTTGAAAAACACGATATCCCACAGCTCATGCAAGAGGAAATAAACAATCTGAATAGACCTATATCTAGTAAAGAAATTGAATCAATAATTAATAATCTTCCAAAACAGAAAGTACCAGACCCAGATGGGTTCACTGGTGAATTCCACTGAACATTTAAGGAAAAAATTATATCCATTGTCTATAATCTCTCTCAGAGGATAGAAGCAGAGATAATGTTTCCTCATTCTATGAGGCCTACATCACCTTAATACCAAACCAAAGATATTACAAGAAAACCACAGACCAACATCTCTCATGAGCAGAGATGCAAAAATCCTCAACAAAATTAGAGAATCAATAAAACCAATAAAATTGAAAAATCAACAATATTAGAAAATTGAATGCAACAATGTATGTAAAAGAAAATTGAGGGGTACCTGGGGGGCTCAGTTGGTTTAGCATCTGACTTCAGCTCAGGTCATGATCTCAGGGTCCTGGGATCAAACCCCACATCAGGCTCCCCACTCAGCAGAGAGTCTGCTTGTCCTTCTCCATCTCCCTCTGCCCCTCCTCCCCGCTTGTGCTCTCTCTCTCTCTCTCAAATAAATACATAAAATCTTTTAAAAAAATGATATAACATGACCGAGTGGGATTTATCCCAATGATGCCAGGCTAGTTCAACATTTGAAAACTAATTCATGTATTCTATCACATCAACAGACCAAAAAATAAAAATCATATTAATAAATGTGGGGAAGTATTTGACAAAAATCTAACATTCATGATAAAAACTCTCAGTAAACTAAGAATAGAGGGAAATTTTGTCAATTTGATGGAAAAAATCTTCAAAAAACTTACATCTGATGTCATAGTTGATAAAGAACTCAAAGCCTTCCCACTAAGGCCAGGGAGAAGATGAGAACGTCCCTTCTCACCACTCTTTCCGTTGCACCATAAATCCTTGCTAATGCAGTAAGAAAAGGAAATAAAAGCTGCACTGATTGGGAAGGAGGAAATAAAAACTGTTTTGTTCATAGATAACATGATCATCTATACAGAAACTCCCTCCACCACCAAAAAAAAAAAAAAGAAAGAAAAAGAAAACAGAAAAACTCCTGGATTATAGCAAGTTTACAGAGTTAATATACAAAAGTCAATCACTTTCCTAGACACAGCAATGAACAAGTGGAATTTGAAATTAAAAGCACAATGCTGTTTATAGTAGCACCCTCAAAAAGAAATACTTAGGTATAAATCTAATAAAATATGTACAAGATCTATATGAGAAAAACTATAAAACCCTAATGAATTAAATCAAAGAACTGAATAAATGGAGAGATATCCCATGTTCATGAATGAGAAGACTCAATATTTGCCACATGATGTCAGTTCTTCCCAACTTGATCTATGGACTCAACACAATGCCATTCAAACTGGTAGCAAGTTATTTTGTGGATATCAACAAACTAACAATAACATGTAAGTGGAAAAGCAAAAGACAGAGAATAGCCAACACGATACTGAAGAAGTTGGAGGACTGATACTTACCCAACTTCAAGAGTTACTCTAAAGTTACAATAATCAGACTAGTGTGGCACTGGTGAAAGAATAGATAAATAGGTCAATAGAACAAAATAGAGAGCCCAGAAATAGAGCCACATTAATATGGTCAACTAATTTTTAATAAATAGGAAAAGGCAATGGAGCAAAGATAGCCTCTTCAACAAATGGTGCTGGAACAACTGGACATCCACATTTAAAAAATGAACCTAGACCCAGACTTCACAATCTTCACAAAAATTAACTCAAAATGGATAATAGATTTAAATGCAAATCTGTGCATTTTTTAAGATGCAAAACTATAAAACTCTTAAAAAAAAAAACTCTACAAAAGATAACAGGAGAAAGTTTAGATGACCTGGGGTATTGCAATAACTTTTTAGATGCACTGCCAAAGACAAGACCCATAAAACAAATAATTGATCAGCTAAAATTCATTGAAATTAAAAACTTCTGCTATGCAAAATACAATGTCAAGAGAATTAGAAGACAAGCCACAGACTGGGAGTAAATATTTGGAAAAGATACATCTGATAAAGGACTGTTATCCAAAATGTATGAAGAATTCTTAAAACTTGACAATAAGAAAATAGACAACCTAGTTAAAAAATGGGCCAAAGACCTTAACAGACATGTCACCAAAGTAGATATGCAAATGGGAAATAAGCATATGAAAAGATGCTCCACATCATGTGCCATCAGGGAAATAAACATTAAAACCACAATGAGATACAACTACACACCTGTTAGAATGCTTAAAATCTGGAACACTGGCAATAGTAAATGCTGGCAAGAATGCAGAGCAACGGGAGCTCACACATTGCTGGTGGGAAGCAGAAGAGTGCAGCCACTTTGGAAGACAGTTTGGACATTTGTTACAAAACTAAACATACTCTTAACCATATGATCCAACAGATGGGCTCCTTGGTATTTATGCAAAGGAATTGAAAACTTGCGTCTACACAGAAACCTGCACACTGATGTTTATAGCAGCTTTGTTCATAATTGCCCAAACCTGGACACAATCAAGATGCCCTTCAGCAGGTGAACGGATAAACAAACTGTGGTCCCTCCAGATGACGGAATTATTCAGCACTTGAAATAAACTATCAAGCCATGAAAAGACATAATGGAAACTTCAAGGTATATCACTAAGTGAAAAAAAGCCAATCTAAAAAGGCCACACACTGTGTGACTCCGACTATATGGCATTCTAGAAAAGGCAAAAGCATGGAGACAGTAAAAAGATCAGCGATTGTCAGGGGTTGGGTGAGAGGGATGAATAAGTGGAGCACAGAAGATTTGGGGGACAGTAAAAATACTCTGTATGGTATTGTAATGATGACTCTACGCCATTATACACCTGTCCAAATCCACAGACTACGCAACACCGAGTGAGCCCTAAGGTAAACGATGAACTTTGGGTGATTATGATATGCCAACTTTTTTGCCAAGGTTCATCCTTGGTAAAGCAAAACAAAACAAAACAGTGCCACACTGATAAGTGTTGTTGGTAATGGGGGAGGTTATGCATGTGTGGGGGCAGGGGTATATGGGAAATCTTTGTACCTTCTTTTCAATTTTGCGGTGAATGTAAAACTGCTCTTTAAAAAATCAAGTCCTTAAAAAAAATAAATAACAGTTACAAAGCCCTAACACCTACGTTACATTTGGGTGGTCAAAGCAAGTCACAAGGCAAGCCCAAATTTGAGGGATGGGGAAGTAGACGTTACTCCTTAATGGAAAGACCTGCAAAATATGATGGTCATTGTTTTCAATCTACTCTGGAAATATGATAGTTTGAAAAATAGCAGACGGACTTCTGATTGGTCTTCATTTCTTCCAAATTATATAATTTAGTGATCTGAATAATCCCTGGAAAATCTGAAATCCATGATTGCCACATCTCCTTCAAGACTAATCACTTCATTTTACTTTTTCCTATATACTCTTTTTTGGATGATATTATGGGGAAAAAAATAAAAGCAAGGCAGACCTTTTTGCTTGATCATTGGTGGATCCAGATTTAAAATAATATGAAAGAAATTGTATGGTTTCTTATGAATATCTAAATTCTCCACATTTAAAGAATTAAAGATTAACTGCATGGACCTGATAGATCACATCTCAGATCCTTGGCAATTCTTTCCCTCGTGAATATTATTAGGTCTTATTTATGGAAGAATTGCTATGTACAAGACTGAAACTGCTAAATTTCTTTGAGGTAGAAAAAATTAGTCAAACATTCAAAGACAAAATGTTATTCCTCTTAAGTGACATTTGGGAATCAACTTTTACAAATGTTGGCCCGGACTGTTGTAAATGTTTGAAAGAAAGTATGCGAAGGGTATCAATTTACTATATTAATCTTATGTAACTGCTCCCTTTCACCCGGTGCTGGAGAGGCCCTATCTTGTGTGGTCCTTGGAAAAATGCAATGGTAATTGAATTTAAATAAAAAAAATTTTTTAAAAAAGGAAAAATGCAATGGTAACTGAGACCACCTTTGGGTAGAATCAAAGTGTGTCTAGGCAAAAACAAAACAAAACAAAAAGCTAAATAAATGCTTTTTTTAAATGCCCAACATGCAATAAAATCACTCTTTCTACTTTCAAAGAGGACTTGTGAATTGATTAGGATAGAGTGTTATTGTAGGAACATCTCTGAATTTAGATCTACTCCCAAAATGTACTTTGTTCACAACACTATATATATCTTCTCAAGCTAAATAGCCCAAACTGTGGTGTCACAATCCCAATAACTACTTAACAGGATCCGCACTGATGTGTGCTGCCTAATCCATGTTAGCTCCACACCTCGTAAACTGCACACTAGCGTAGCAGCAAAACTGTCACCAAGACACAACAACTTGTTTACTGTCCTATGAGTCGTTCTTGGATTTTTTTTCACAATGTTCAGAAACACTTTTCAAGTTTCCTTGGGATTTTTCCCCACCAACAGTCTATATTCCTAATTCCCACCATTAAATTGAAGAATGGTTAAATGAGAAGTCTCAAACCCAGCAGTTGAGAACAATTTCAATCAATTAATTTAGCGAAAGTGACTGGAAGCATTATGAAGACTGACTCAGAGGGCCCAGCACATACGAGAGCACAGGGGAGGTGTGCAGGGGTGGTTCCGGAGAGGACTGGTGGATGGCTGACTCGCACCGGCACAGAAAGCCCAGTTGGAAGGCTAAGCACGCTGGTGCAGACACCTGGCTCATCTGGCAGCAGCAGCAGCAAAAATCTATACCTCCTGGGATTCACCTGACGTGTGAAACAATACGCATGGCACATCTGAACCTCAGACAGAAACAAACTCGAGGTGTCCCTCGAGAAAATTGGGAAAATTGCAAAATTTTGAAATCGTATGTGAAAACCTATGCCAGTGCCACCAAGCTGGAGGGAAACACGTCAGGATTTCATTCCATGGTCATGTTATTTATTTGTAACTTACTGGGATATTTTGAATAGTTAACATAAAGACCAAATGTCTTAGGTTCACTTATGATCTCATCCTCGAGAAGTCCAAAATGAACTAACCCTTTTAGCAGACTATCCAATGTACCTTGACCATCAGAGTCTAAATTTCTGGCGCATCCTTTGTATGTAAGCATCCCTGGCAATGTACTAATTCTTAGGCACTCTTAGACATGGTTTAGGCTGGACAACTATGTGTGTTTTTCTGTTTTGCTTCCAAATAAAGCTAGTGATAACAATGACTATTTACAAACAACCACTAAAGTTTTCATATGTTGTTTTAAGTATTCACCTATGTCTAGCAAAGGAGAACATAAGGAAATTGGCATCAAATATGGGACATTTTCTCTTATATGGACCAAGATGAAAGTCAACCAGGATGTAGCTACCTTAAATGTTTGTTATCTCATTTCAGTTGGAATTTTGTGGCCCTTCCATTAGAGTGTGGTCTAACATCTTGGTTAAACAAATGATCATCATAAGTATTGCATTGTGGTAGCCTCTATGTATTCTAGCTTTTAAACACTTGAGGCTTGTTGACAAGTGCGTTGAAAAAACAGTAATGAAACCATGGATCATTGTTAAGCTCCATACCAGTTATTATACAGTGACTCAAATTTAATCACATGGACGATTAATTTATGTTAAACTTTTTCAACTTCACTCTTTTCTTGGCAAACAAATGTATGAAAGCTATTGGTCTGAGTGGGCTCTGAGCTAGATTCAGGCCTCATAAAGGTGAATAATACAGATGCTTTATGTCCACAAATATATATGCTATCTTACTGCAATTCTAAGCTTTTTGTTCTCAAGATCATTTTATACTCTTAAAAACTATTGAGGACCCTAAAGAACTTTTATATATGTGGTTCACATTAAATGACATTTGTCACATTAAAAATTTCAACTGAGATGTTTTGTAAATATTTTTAAATAACGATACTAAGCCCATTACCTATGAACAAAAATAACATATTTTGTGAAAAATATGTTCATTTTCAAAAAAATATCAACAAGGGTGGCATTATTTTCTATTTTTGAAAATCTACTTAATGTCCGGCCTAATAGATGACAGCTGGATTTTCCTACTCATTTTAGCCTTCAATCCTTATGACATCATGTATCATGTAGACTCTGGAAAACTCCACTGCACACTTATGAGAAAATGAGAGTAAAAAAGGTAAATAATGTCTAACTATTGTTATGAAAATAATTCTTACTTTCTGCAGTCCCTGGACCACACTTTGAGAATCATGACTCTATTGCATTAAACAAATTATATAAGTAATCACAACGGTATAACCAAAGTCATAGTATCATCACTCATAAACTATTATTAGGGCATAGGAGGAAATTATAAAGCATCCACCACCTGAAAGAGCTCCCTAGATGGAGAAGAGTGATGGTACTCGAGACAGAGAGGAAAATACCATGGACAAAGGCTTGCAGGGAGAAATAGTGTATTATATTGGAATAATAGGAAGAAACGCCACATAAAAAGAAAGAAAATGTAATAGATAAGACAGGTAGAGCAGATTTGGGACAGACTAAGATTTCTGTATGTCTTGATTAATCGTATTTAAGCAATATATAGAGTTGTTTTTTTTTTTAAGTAGGGAAGTAAGAAGTGTGACATGTTGGCTTAGAACATATTTAAAATTCTAGCAAAGTGACATGAAACAATCAGCCTCTGAGCAGTCATTCATAAAACAGAAACAATATTATCCCTTTCCATTCTCTAAGCAAACTGTAGAATTGTTTGGACACTAAAACAAGTTAATGAGTTTAACTCACTTATCTCAGTCCTCACACCGTATATAGGCTCCACAAATATCAGTCATTGTTGCTGTTATCATGTATATACTTAGAGATGTTACTCTGGAAGCAGAGAGGAGATGTTATGGGCTTGAGGGAGGACAAAGGCAAAGGGACGTTAAGAATTCGAGCAAATAAGCCTCGCTAAGTTTCTCCCAGTGCACCGTCACTGCCTCATACTCAACCTATCGTATTCCTCCACAAATGTCCACTCTTCATGCAAACCCAGCATAAGAATACACAGATCTGTTTCTCTGGCTCTTGATTTCCTTATGAAGTTTCTTGTGTCACATGAAACTTACACCAAACAAATTAGCACACTTTCCCCCTGTTGAACTGTCTTTGTCAGTTTAATTTTCAGACCCAGCCAGGGACTGTAAGAGGGTCAAGGGAAACTTTTTCCTCCCCTATATCTCAATGTGACTGTATTTGGAGACAGGGTTTGGGGGAGGTAATTAAGATGAAATGAAGTCATTAAGAATAGGGTCCTAATTTGGTAAGAATAGGAATTGAAAGCCACCTTTTAAGAACAGAAAGAGAAAGAGCTCCCTCTCTGTCTACATTCAAGTGCTGAAAAAAGGTCATGTGAGGACACAGTGAGAAGGTGGCTCTCACCTTGATCGTGGACTTCCCAGTCTCTAGAGCTGAGAAAAATACATTTCTGTTGTTTAAGCCATCAAGTCTCTTGTGCAATGTTATGGCAGCCTGAGCAGATGAATGCAGTTGGCCAACCGAAAGAGCTTGCAATGGGCTAACCTGAAACAATTTGAGCAAAAAGTCATTAAAGTAGCATTGGATTATAACCCAAAGTCCAAAATAAATGCCCAGGAATCCATATAAATGTAGTTATTGAACAAATAAGGAAGTGGGGAAGAGATAAATCTCCATCCAGAAGGATTCTAAATAATTTATGTAGCTACTTTGCCCTGTAGAAGGTGAAATATAATTCATCAACTCTAAAGTGTGCCTTCTTTTCAAAGAGGACAGTATGGAAAGGAAGAGGGAAAGAGTGAATTTATAGTGGAGAAAACTGAAACACACAATCTCAGACAGATGATCAAAGGCAACATCAACAATACTAAGTCATGGTGATAGTACGTATCCTCATCCTAGTCATGAGAAATACTAGATAAATTCCAACAGAAGGACATTCTACAATATATCTGACCAGTGCTTCTCAAAACTGTAAAGGTCATTTAAAAAAAAAGGAAAGTCTGAGAAACTGTCATAGCCATAAAGAGGCTTAAAAACACATGATAACTAAATGTAATATGGTATCCTGAATGGGATCCTGGACTAGACAAAGAACATCGGGTAAAAGTAAAGGACGTTTGAATAAAGAATTGGCTCCAGTTAATAATAATGTATTAATATTTGTTCACTGATTATAACAAAATACCAAGTAATAGATGATAATAATTTAGGAAGCTAGGTGTGAGGTTTATAGCAACTCACTGCATCACCTTCACAGTTTTTCTGTAAACCTAAATCTTTTCAAATAAATGAAACTTTTTTTCCCCTAAAAGGCAGCATGTTGAGAAAAGAAGTCAGACACACAAAAGCATATGCTATGTGCTTCTGTTTATATAAAAATCCTGAACAGATGAATCCTTCATAATAGAAGTAAGAATAGTGGGGTTTAGAGTGTGAGGTAGGGATTGGCCGGGAGGAAATACAAGGGAAATTTCTGGATGATAAGATGTTTCGTGTGTTGATTGGGATGGGTGTTACATGGTATGTAAGGAGGAGCCCGACTCCATCTTTTGATCTTTGCTGACACCTTTTAAGCCTCCCCCCTCACAATCTTCATTCTCTTGTGCTCCACATCTGGGCAAGCTTATAAGGAAGGCCGGGCAATTCCTCCTTTCACACAGGCAGAAGATTCGAACCATGTAAACCTCTGCTACACCCCAGGAACTCACACCCTGACCTCACTCCTAACCACAACATGCCAGGTCAATCTGCTTTCATTGCTCTCTTGAGTCATTTCAGACCCGCTTTAGGGTACTGACCACCTCTCCCCAAAGAGCTCTATTATGAAAGTAGTAAGCCTTCCCATACCGTCCTGGGGTGTGTGTGTGTGTGTGTGTGTGCATGTGTGTGTGTGTGATTATCAGTCTCAATATCCAAACAAAATTCCAGGTAGGGGTCCACCTACCTTTGTAAGTGGCCATAATTATATGGCTTGTCAAAACTCATCATCCTGTTCACTTAAAAACAATTATGTTTTATTGTACATAAGTCATATTTGAATTAAAAAAAAGAGTATTGAGGAAAGTAAATATTTCTCTCCAACATTTGATTAGTAAAGTGATGTTAGTTTAAATAATTCTTTCCATTTGGTGTTTTACCCATGTTAATATTGCTAAGGTTCTGAAGCTAGCCAGGTAATTAGCCATACCGATGAAAGCTTAAACCAACAGGAACTTAATGAATACATTGTATAAGAGACTCAGTGTATAATGCAGTAGATCGAAACACCCAGATGATGCAGACTTTTGCTCATGACAGACAATGCTCTAGACTTTGTAACTCAAGCTGGATAGAAAAGCAAAATTCTATTATTGTAGTGAATTTGATACAATGTATTACTGAAAAAGTAATAACCATCAAGCTTTGATGTGAGTAATGGAAATGATCAATTTCTTAAGCTAACCTGAAATGAGAAAGATCAGTTAGGAGATAGTAACTATATTCCAAGCAAAAGACAATAGCACCTGGTAAAAGTAATTGGACGAATTGAAGAGCACGGATAAAGATTTTGGAATACTGATATTCAGAGGCAGTCCCCTGTGAATGCTGAAAGCCAGAGATCATCTGCTTTCTTAAATTTTAAGTGGTATGTGAAATTCAGATTACATTTTTTTGTTTAAAGATTTTTATTTATTACTCGACAGAAAGAGAGAGAGAGAGCACAAGCAGGGGGAGCAGGAGAAAAAGAAGCAGGCTCCCCGCTGAGCATGGAGCCCAATGCGGGACTCGATCCCAGGACCCTGAGATCATGAGCTGAGCCAAAGGCAGACGCTTAACCAACTGAGCCACCCAGGCACTCCCTTCAGATTACGTTTTATTAAGATATTTTGTATTTCCTCTATATGATTATTTCTGGTTTTGATTCTTCCAAAAGCCTTACAAGGTTTTCTATACTTGGAGCTATATTTTTAAATTTCTTCTAAGCTAGGTTAATTAAAAACAGGGAAAAACTCAACCTTATTAATGTGCTTTATAAATAAATTTTAAACTATTTCATTACAAGGGTGCCTGGGTGGCTCAGTTGGTTAAGCGTCTGCCTGCAGTTCAGATCTTGATCCCAGGGTCCTGGGATTGAGCCCTGCCTTGGGCTCCCTGCTGAGGGAGCTTCTCCCTCTGCCTGCCGCTCCCCCTGCTTGTGCTCTCTCTCTCTCACTCACTCTCTCTCAAATAAATAAAATCTTTAAAAAAATGTATTTCATTACATGTGACATAGAACATGGAAAAATCATAGCAGCTTAGAGTTCCGCAGTTGCATACTGTCACCCAACGGCCGACACTCCTTGACAAAAGGCCGAGTTGGTATTCATCCAGCCTGTGCATGGATAGGGTTTTGGGTAACTCAGTCTTGCATACCCTGTTTCACATGGGGATAAATTAGATGGTTGGAAAGGTCTTCTTTAAGTTTACTTTAAACCTCTTTCACTATAGATTTTGGTACCATTCAGCGTTCTAGAGCAGAATTTTTCCATTTCGGCATTATTAATATTTGGGGCTGGATAATTATTTACTGAGGGGGCTGCCATGACACTGTAGACTTTTTCGCAGCATCCCTGACCTCTACCCACTAAATACCAGAAGCACATCCTTACCCTCATTCACAACAATAAAAAAATATCTTGAGATATTGCCTGCTGTCCCCTGAGGTGCAAGATCACCCTAGTTACGAACCACCGCTCTAGAGTAATCCAACAGAGCCAAGGCCATGAATTAGTAATGACCCCGTCTCCAAATCTCAGTCTGCCAACGGCGTGACTTTGGGCGAGCCACCTCCCTTCTCTGAGACCTGATTTCCTTACTCTTACAGTGGGGCTAATAGTGGCTAATCTCACGGGGATAAGATGCGGTGAAACAGCTGCAAAGCATGTAACATGCTTCCTCGTACTCAGTACATGATCAGGAAAAGCTAGTGCTTTTCACAGCCTCAAAAATTCTTGCTGGTTGGTTGACCCTGGTACAAGGCTGTATATCAAACCACATACAATCAGAAGAAAAACTTGAGAAGTATATGATACAGACTTACACAAATAGAAATACTCATTCCTATTTAGAGGGAGTATAGGTGTACATTCCCCCTAAAAAATATTCAAGATAAAACTGGATTCCAGCCCACAGACCCAGCTATTACTTTTATGGCATTAAGGGCATTGCCAATGTTGTTGGCACTACAGTGCTTTCCCTGTAATCTATTTTCAATAAATGCTACGCTTGCAATTAGAAAAAGAGAGGACTTTAAAGAATGGGAAGTATGCATTTTGGTGAATGAAAAAGCCCCATGAAGTTTTCAAAGGCAGGGACATTGCTAGAATGTACCAGAATTAATTACATTCAAATGGCACAGAATATTTTAGCGCAATTTAGTTTGAATTGTGTACATTTCTTCAGTTTGAGAAAGAATTTGCTGCTTTCAGAGCAATTTTATAAACTCTTTTCTTCTTTCCTTCAACATTAGGGTTCTAGAAAACATACAAGACGCTCAACTAAATTTGAATTATCACGTAAATGACAAACTTTTAGCATAAGTATATCTCAAATGTTGCCTGGGACATGCCCGTACTGAAAGATTAGTCACTGTTTACCTGAAGTTCAAATTTAACCGAGCATCTTGTTTTTGGGTTTGGGGGTTTTGTTTGTCTGATTTTTCTAAATCTTGCAACTCTACTCGATACTGCTATACGTCTAGCTTACTCCAGGTTCTTATCAGATTTGCCCTGAAATACACAGACCTTGTCTTTCCCTCCAATCTCCCTACTCTAAACTACACAGAACGACATGTTGCTCTCCAGGGACAGAGCCTAATGTCAATACACAGCATCCTTCAAACCAATGTACCTTCCACTTGCCTTGACTGCCTTAACTACCCCTTCTCCTCCAAAACACTTTTCTTCCCCTGCAAGTCTGTGCTCCAGCCACATCATTGCTTTTGTAGGATGTACCTTTTGCTTGTGACAAGCTTTCCTTTCTGCATCCTCCCATCTTCTGCCTATTGTACACCTGCTCATGTAACAAGTGCAAGCTCAAATACTGCCCCCTTCTGGGTAGGCTTCCATTCCTCCAGACCAACTTAAGCCTCTCCTCTATGGACTTGGGCTCTTAACAGTATACTTCCTATTGCAGCACTTTATATTTAAATCGTAATTCGATATATATGTCCCCACAATAACAAGAGATCTCGTATTGCTCAGTTGGTAATTAGCTACTTCACCTACTCTCTGTTCTTATAGTGGGACAGAAGGTGAGCTAACTTTTCGTATAGGCTCACCCTTCGGATTTGAGGAAGGCTATCTCTGTACAGACGGAATTCAGGAACTTTACAGTAATGTTACCTTAATTTTATAAGAATTGATGTTTCAGGGAGCCCACTCATCAAGTTAAAGCAAGGTATTGTGTGTTACTTTTTCCCCAAAATGTTTGCCTTTTTGAACAATGAGTTCTGTGAGTGTGACAGCTATGGTTTATTCATCTCTGTGATCTCAGAGCCCAACGTAGTGCCCGACTCAGGAGAAATAATTGATAGAAGATTCCTGGCATTTGTTGAGCGACTAAATGAAATATGGGGTATCACTTGATTTGTCAAAACTGGGAAGATATTTAATCTGGTTTTAGTATGAATATATAAATCCACCCAACTTGCCCAAACATGCCATTGTTATCATGACTCATTTTCAGCACCATTTATTTTTCCAATAAAAAGACATTCTTAACATTCACTATGCTGGCAAATAGGCCTTCTTGTGTAGACTTTGATAATGCTATCGCTGTGTACTAAGAACACCATGCTTGAGAGGGTGTATTTGTGATAAAGGCACTACAGGTTCCCATTAACACATCTCCAGTGGGTTTTTCTAATCTTAGCAGCCAATAAGGTGTAGATTACAGTTAACTTGTATACACACAAACTGCACTGTTTGCCCTGAAGTATTTGGAATAATAATTTAAAAAATAATTTCCAACGTAAACACCACTACCACATCTCCTATTCAGGGATGGTGCTCTGCATATGTATTCAAATGGATAAATCATGCTAAGGAAACTTGGTTTCTTGACCTCAGTCCACAAGTTGCCTCATTCTAACATGATGATGCATCTCAGGATTTTTTGTAATGGACTCTATTCCAAGGATCTAAGTATTTCTTTTATTGATTAATAGCTATAAATTTACTAAATGTTCTTTTCTAATCTTTTCTTCTATTCAATGAAACAATCCCATACAACTAAATATGATTTAATTTAAATATCTTCTTAGGAGTTTTCAAATCAATAAATTCACTTTTCAAAAAATATCTCCTAACACCATATTAATTGCTTTGTTTCAGAAATACAGTAAGCAACAAACCAGCTCCAGCCCATCCAACATTATCCAAAACACTATGCATTATTCAACATCAATAGGTGCTTTGGCTTAACATTTCTTGGATCCTTTGGTCTTTCCTTCATTCATGTCATTCTCTATCTTCTTTTTCTTATTGGCCTAACCTAGCCGCAAAAGCTGCATGAAAATGAAAATGAAAAAGAAAAAGAAAGAAAGAAAGAGCCTGCCAGCCCCCCCCCCAAAAAAAGCAAAAGTGTGCTATCTGCTTTTCAGAACAATGCTGTATATTATATTACTATGACATAGATTATAATAAAAATGGAGCTCTTTTCTCCTTATAATGAACATAATGAGAATTATAAATGGATTCAAATACAATCTATTCAAAACACACTGCTCAGACTTGTTTCCCTCTTAGTTGCTCTATATAGCCCCGTTTCATCATGTCATTATCTTTTTTGAAATTAAAAAAAAGAGAGAGACTGATTAAAGAATCTGTCACATATACTTTATATATGTGTACTACAGTATCTCCAATTTAGGAGACATTTCCCTGTCACAGCACTGCTCTTTCAGTACGTACTCTGTTTGCCATTGAGTTAGGGGAATGCGAATTTCTAAAGACGATGTGTAGGGTAGTAGACCACACTAGCCGTCAGCTGCTGTTAGTTTCAGCCCTGTATTCATTCTTTATTGCCATTGTAATAAGTTAACAGAAATTTCATGGCTTAAGAGAACATGAATTTATCTTACAATTCGGTAGACTAAAAGTCTGACCCAGGTCTTACTGAGCTAAACTCAAGATGTCAGCAGGGATGTGTTCCTTTTGGAGGCTCTGTGGGAGAATCGTTTCCTTGACTTTTCCAACTTCTAGAGGCTGCTCCCATTTTTTTTGTCTTGTGATCCCCTCCCTCCATCCTCAAAGCCAGCAATTTTGTATCTCTTTAATCATTTTTTTCCATAGTCACATTCCCTCTGACCCTGAACTCAGCCAGGAGAATTCTTTTAAGGACTCATGAAATTAGATAGAGCCCAGCAGATCATCCAGGATAATCGCCCCATCGCAAGGTCCTTAACTTTAATTACATTTGCAAAGTCCCTTTTTCCAGGTAAGCTAATATAGTCAGAGCTTCCCAGAATCAGACATGGACATGGGAAGGAGGGCATTAGTTTGCCTACCAAGCCTCATCCTTAGCACTTTGTGATCTTAGTGAATCATTTAACCACTTTAACTCTTGGTTTCCTTCTCAGGAAAATGGGGACAGTTAATCACTCTGCCAACCAGGATGGCCTTTGTTTATTTTATTCTCTTTGCTACTTTACATAAGAATTGTCCCAAGGACTAAATAAGATAATAAATGTGAAATTCTTTGTGTATTAGAAATCAAGTTATCATTAGTCCCAGATTTGCATAGCGATTTGCTAAATTATTCACTAACTCATGTATTCAGTTACTAACTATGGAGTGCTTCCTATGTATCTAACTTGATTCTAATATTTTACAGATATAGCGATGATAGATAGATAAAATGCCTACTGTCATGGAATTTAAATGGAAAGATAGACGAGTTATGTAATTGAAAGAACATTGGGGGGCTACTCCAGTCAGGGTGGACGAGGACTACATTTCTGAGGAGGGAAACTGAAAGCTGAATGATGAGATGAGAAATAAATTCAAATGGACATTGCGAGACAGGAGAGACAGTATCCAAGCATGGAGGAAGCACCTAAGATGAGTTCAAGTTTCATATGTTCCACGAACAGCTGGGAAGCCATATTACTGAGCATAATGAGCAAAAGAGAAAGTGTAAGGAAGTGAGACAGGAGGTATAGGCAAATAATTGATTGAGTCTAGTAATTAAGCAGTGAGAAATGGTGAGGACTGGAATATATGTTCATTTAGAAGAAATTCACCTACGTTTCCCTTTTTCAATTTTATTGATTTTAAAAGGTACACTAAATAACTTGCCTGGAGAGGAATTTATAAAGATAATGTTTCACTATCTTCTGGCATCAATTTTTATTGAAGAAAATAAAATTCTATTTCTTAGTAGGTAACTGATCTTCCTTTTCCTACTTTTTCAAAAAAAAATTATTATTTTCTCATTGTCTTTGGGTTTCTGAAGTTTCACTATGAAGTGTCTAGAGTGAATTTTCTTCAGCCTCCTAAAAATCCAATATGATTTTCAAACTGAGGAGATATATATCTTATATCTCTCAACTATTATCTCTGCAAATATTGCCTCTTCCACGTTCTCTGCTTCTGGAACATCTGTTAGGTGTATGCTCTATCTTTCATGCCTTTTTTTTTTTTTTTTTGAGACAGAAAAAGAGAGAGAGCATGAGTGGGGGGAGGAGCAAAGGGAGAGAGAAACTCAAGCAGACTGCCCACTGAGCCCAGAGCCTGACGTGGGGGTTGACATGGGCTCGATCCCAGGACCCTAAGAGCATGACCTGAGCCAAAATCAAGAGCTGGCCATTGAGCCAACCAGGTGCCCCAATCCTCCATGCTTCTTAATCTTACATATTGTTTACATTTCATATTACAAGAGAGGCAACTCCTTTTGTTCTACCAGTTTAGGAAGTTTCTCTTAAATTAATAATAAATAACAATTAATAATTAATAGCAAACACTTTTAATGAGCTTCCTAGGTGCCAGGCACTCTTTGAAACCCTTTTTATACATTAATTCATTTAATCCTCACAACCTCATGAGCTTTGGTACTATTATTTCCCTCACATTATAGATGAGAAAACTGTCCAACTTGGTGTTTAACATATACTGAATTTTAATTTCAATGTTCTCCTTTATCACCAGTTTCTAGTTGTAGCCACCTTTCTTCCTTTGCCATCATATTGTATTTAAATGGATGCCCTTTATGAAAAAACAGTGTGTTTATTATTTGTGTGTAGTTTTGATTTTAAATAGATTATGTTTTCCATAGATCTCATAGTTTCCTACTTGTACCAACTCACACAATTTCACACATCTACCTTCAACTCATTATTATGGAGTTGAGATGAATTGCTATTTTTTATGTGGATATCTAGTTTACTGTTTCTGAAGTATTTCACTTATTAGTTAGTACAGATTAGATTATTAGATTATGCTGTGGTAACAAATGATTCCATCTCAGTTGCTTACAACAAAGATTTATTTCTCAAGATGCTACATGTCCATGATCTTCTCCTTGAGCTGTCTCTAATTGAAATGTTGGCACTCGTTGTATTCTGTTGGCTAAAATAAGTCATGTGCACAAACTTGACTTTATTGGAGTATGGTAGAAGTCCTTCCCTCTCTCTATATAATTATATAACTATATAACCATATAATATATATTGTGTGTAATCATACATTATATCAACGCATTAATACTTATTAATTATATGTAATTTATATATAAGTATATAATTTTATATAATTATGATACAATTAATGTATTATTAATAAGGTATCAATATTAATATCAATATATTACATACAATTATATATTTACATAAACAAACATATGTACATATATTTTATATAATTATCTATACAATGAATATAATTTATCCCACACCAATTTATGATGCCACTCCTGTTATACACCAACTTCCTATATCTGCAAAGATTTGTTTCTGGGCTCTCTGCTCTGTTCCACAGAAATCTGTGTTCCTTTAACAGACCTCACTTTTTTTTTTAAAGATTTATTTATTTATTTTAGTGAGAGAGAGAGAGAGCACAAGAGGGGGAAGGGGCGGAGGGAGAGGAAAAGGGAGAAAGAGAATCTCAAGCAGACTCTGCTCTAAGCACCGAGCCCAAGGCAGGGCTTGATCTCACAACCCAAAATCATAACCTGAGCCAAAACTAAGAGTTGGACACTCAACTGACTGAGGCACCCAGGCAGCCCAGGACCTCATTTTTTAAATGACAATGACTTTGTACTATCTTAATATCTGGTAAGTCTTATTTTCAAAATTACCTGATATATTTGAGAATATTTACTTTTCCATTTAGATTTTGAATTACTTAAAATTTTCTATTTGATTAGAATCAAAATTGAATTTAAAGATGAATGATTGATTAAGATCTTTACATGTTAAATTATCCTAGCCATAGGGGCGCCTGGGTAGCGCAGTCGTTAAAGCGTCTGCCTTCGGCTCAGGGCGTGATCCCGGCATTCCGGGATCGAGTCCCACATCGGGCTCCTCCGCTGGGAGCCTGCTTCTTCCTCTCTCACTCCCCTGCTGTGTTCCCTCTCTCACTGGCTGTCTCTCTGTCACATAAATAAATAAAATCTTTAAAAAAAAAAAAAAAAATTATCCTAGCCATAAATATGGTGTTTGGGTGTCCTCTTATGCCCTGTAAGAGTTTTTTTGTTTTGTTTTGTTTTGTTTTGTTTTTTCCTGTACCAAAGTTTGTATGCATCTTTGAATAGGTTAATTCCCAAATAATATATTTTTTAAATTTAACAAATAATATCTTTCATTCTCTTATTTTTATTTCACTATTTTGGTATTGAGAAATGGCATTAATTCTGTGGCACACTAATCTTGTATTTCACAAATTTCTAAAGGTTCTTATTAATTCTTATAGATTATTATTGGTTCTAATGGGTTTTCTATGGAAATTATATCATCTGCAAATAATGGCAATTCTAATTCTTTTACATATTTTTTTCTCCATCATATTGTATACATTTTTCAGAATCTTCAGTATGTGGGTGAACAGTTGAAGTGACAGATGAATCATTGCCTTAACTTCAAAGGGAATTTGTATCAAGTTAAGGCTTTCTTCAGAGTCTTCACCAAATTAAGTTCTATCTTTAGTTTTCTAAGAGTTCTTTCATCAAAATTAAGTGGGAACTTTTTCAAATGGTTTTCTGAATCTGGCAAGGTCATTTGAATTTTTCTCCTTAAGTATATTAATATGGTAAATCATAATAAAACCCATCACAGGTTTTTCCCTCATGGCTAGTATTTTTCAAATCACACTTAAGAAATCTTCCCCACCCAGATTTCTCACAGATTGTTTCCCATTATTGTTTCCATTGGCTTTATGTTTTTATTTTTCATGTTTCGGCCTTGATAGATTTTCTAAGCTAAGCCATCTTTATATACTTACTTTTATAAATGTTATTTATTTTAGCCTAGTTAGGATATTTGCAGATAAGTTTAAGAGTGAAATTATTCTTTTCTTCTCTCATATTGTCCTTATTCAATTCTAGATTCAAGGCTATATCACCCATATTAAATAGGTTAGGTGATTTTCCTATTTTTTATTTTCCAGAACAACTTAGATAAATATTAACTCCTTAACAACATCTGTGTGTGAAGAATTTTGGGAGAAAGAAACTATAATTTCATCTCCACTGTTATTGTTCTATTTTTTTTATTGTTCTATTTTCTATTTCTTCTTCTTTTTTTTTTAAGATTTATTTATTTATGAGAGACAGAGAGCATGGTGGGAGGGATAGAGGGAGAGGGAGAGAGAATCTCCAAACAGACTCCCTGCTGAATGCGAAGACAGACGTGGGGCTCAATCTCATGACCCTGAGATCATGACCTGAGCCGAAACAAACAGTTGGACTCCTAACTGACTGAGCCACGCAGGCACCCCATTTTCTATTTCTTCTTATGTCAATTATTCCATTTTATTTTTTAATTCTCAATTTCATCTTTCAAATGTACTAATACTTTGCAATATTCTTTTACAATAATTAATCTCTTAACATAGCTGTAATCGTTGCCTCCTTTGTCATTCTTAATTTTTTCTTTTTAGGCGGAGGCAGTTTCTATCTTATCTCCTCCTGTCCCCTCCTTTTTTTCCCTCAGTCTTACCGAAGGTTTATCAATCTTTTGAGACTTTTCAAAGAACCATGCTTTGGCTTTATTAATTTTACCTATGTTTATTCCCTATTCTTTTACTCTTGTCCTTAACTTTGCTTTTTTCTTTCTTTCCTGATTCTTCGTGGTTACTCTATCCCATTTTTCTAGCTTCCTTTGTTGCTCACTTGGTCTAAATCATTGCTGTTTTCTCATAAACATAGTCAAAGCTTTACTTTTTTTTTTTTTTTTTTTTTTTTTTTTTTACCAAGTACTGCTTCAGATTCATCTCACAACTTCCACATGTGGTGTTTGTATTGTCATTCGGTTCTAAGTATTTCATCATCTTATCTTCATGGCTTCCTCTCCAACCAAGTGATAATTTCATAGTATGTTTTGTCTTGTTTTAAGTTTCAAGGCATATGGGATTTTAAGCTATTTTTTGGTTACTGATTTCTAATTCTAATGCGCTGTTGTCTTGTTACCAGAGAATATAGTCTGTACCATACTCATTCTTTTGATTGTATTGAGGCTTCTGTGATCTCCTATAATGGATCCTGTGATGCCCTGAAAAGTTGGGCTCTTCAGGGCTGACTCACGTCTCCTCAGCCTCTTACTAGAAACCACCCTGAGGTGCAAGAAAATGCCTCTGGAAAGATTATGTCCCTTCCCTGGCACAGCTTGCAGCCAGTGGCATAGGAAGTCCCCTCATCTCAGTTTAAAAAATCTCCGAAGGTCCTTCCCAACCCCAGAGCTTCTGTCAGGGTTGGTTGAGCCGCACTTGCAACCTCACTGTGGGTCAGCCTCCCGCTCTGCCTAACCCTGCCACTTTCGTGTATGTACAGGCAAGCCCCTAGAAGCCTGTATGTCCCAATGAACATTCTACATACAACTCTCCACCTCAGGTTCTGTTTCTATGGGACTCAATCTAAGACATTTGTATAAATTTAAAGTTTGTAATGGTGGTGGGTATGTTAAAGAGAATGAATATTCTGTTTATGGGTGTAAAATTCTATAGGCATATTTTATATTGAGCTGACTAGTTTTTATTATTTTTGTCATCTTGATCTTTCATTTTTTGAGGAGTTGTTAAAATCTTTCAACTACAATTGATATTTTGTCTATATCTTCGATTACCTAGATCATAACTTTGTGTATTTTGACGGTATATTGTTAACTGCGTACGTAATCAGGAACTTTAGATAGAGATAAGAGAAGATAGCCAGGGATGGCTATCTAATTTCTCTCTTCCAGGTGTGTCAACAGCATGTCTCTGCTTTGCCCTGGGTAGACATTTCCTTCCCTGTTCCTGTAATGGAGCAGGAAAGACAAAGTTTCACCACCCATGGGTTGTAGGGTAATAGCCATCCTGGGGTGAGCAGCCAAGAGGAATGTAATAGTCCAAACTCAACATTTTTGAGGAACAACATTAATATGTTAGTTAATATTTATACCAGGACAGCCACCAGCACCCAGGACTGACCTGGATAAATTGGCATGTATGGTCACCCTAATTCTTCCCTCACCTCCCACCTCCATCCTATAGGCTAGGTAATTAAAGCAGTGTTATTGAGAGAGAAACCCAAAGAGATGGAATAAAAGAAAAAGTCTAAAATTCCATTCCCAACTGAACAAAGCAATATCTATGGATACAGAGCTCAATATATTGCAAGAAAAATTAATAAAGCACAGTGCATTTCTAAGTATATCCCAGAAAAAGCTCTGAATTAGACAAATGAAGAGAAAAATCCAGCAAGTGTCTATGCAGAAAAAAGTTAATCTACCAAAAAAAAAAACCATAAAACAAAACAAGAATTATGCCTTCCTCAGATCCCATCTTAAGATGTTTAATGTCAGAAAACAATGAAGTAATTTACAGAGAATTTGAGAAGGGAAATGATAGAATCTTTAGAGACTACAGTCAGCCAACTTATCTCTTACACACTAATAACAGAAATAAGGACGTTCTCAAATATATAAGAACTAAGAATATGTCACTCACTTAACTTGGGCAACCAGGAAGGCAAAATAGGAGAGCACAAATGAAAAATTCACAGGGTAAGAAAAGCCCGCAGGATGTTCTTATGGGACTCTAAAGAAATATAACCTCCAAGTCATCAGAGTAGTGCTAATACCAGTGAGTACTATGGAGATGAAGACTGTCATAAAATTGAGCCTGCCAGAAAGTAGAAGTATTTAGAATTCCTTTCACAATGACACCAAAATGAAGCTTAAAAGTAAGCACTCATTTTAAATTATTATCCTGTTCCATAGGAATAATGCAATGATAATGTACAAAGAATTGCCCCATAAAAGCCATTTTTCTCAGGCATGTTTATCAACAGATTCAAAAGTCCAATAGATATGATCACAGCTTTTTTACTGAAGGACTTAGGTCCAAAAGCCCTACAAAGAAATATACCAGGATGTTGATGTGACTTTCCTTAGTTATTTGGGTAAGATTGACTTATTTCTTTATGATGCTTTTCTGTGGTTTACTATAATAGTGAACAATATTACTTTGTAAATGAGAACATAAAACTTCAAATGAAGAAGAATAAAATGCCCAAATCTAGATCTCCCAGAAAAACATAAATTATTAATTATAAACTTAGGTCACCACGACCCCATCCTCATGTTATCTTCCTGGACTACATTTCTAGGAATTGTTTTTAATCTATTGAAAAGGCAAGAAAAATATTTTAAAAATTAAAACAAAAAAGGCAAGAATGTCTCTCTAGGCAATAGAGTATATATGACAGAATATACAAAGTAGAAGGGAACCTAGAGACATTTTATTGCAGTGGTTCAATACCAGGAGGGATTTTGACCCCAAGAACACATGCAATGCCAGGGGACATTTTTGGTTGTCGTACCTGGGCAGGAGGTAGCCTACTGGCATCCAGTGAGTAGAGGCCAGAGATGTTGCTAAACATTCTACAATATACAGGACTGTCTCCCTTCCCCCTATACTCCCTCCCCACTCCCACAACAAAGTATTATCCAGCCCCAAATGTCAATAATGCAAAGGTTGAGAGAACCTAATATAATGAAGCTTAGGCTTCACGTACTTAGCTTCCAGTCACATAGGCCTTGCCACATACTCATCACGACGTGTCCTGAGTCATTCCCTAAATTGGACACTGATCATAATACTTATTCCTGTGCTTGGTTAGACTTTCTACAGCTTGGTGCATGTCCTAGTCCCCTTAGACACTCAATGCATCCTTCCCCTTAGCCATGCTTTAATCTGCTCTTGGCTCAGTGTATTCCCAGGCAACTCGAAAGGTGATGACCTTCCCAGCTTGACCTAGGCTACAGAACTACAGTAACCATACATCCCAGTGTACCGAAAACAGTATGCATTGATATGTTTGGTTTCCCATCCAGTTAAGATTTTGTTTCTTATTTCTCATCTTGTATGAAGTTTCATTATTAATAGTTATTACAATATTATAATCACATTATAAGTAACAATGAGAGTATGCTGGAATGGATTTGGCAGACTTCCCTCCACTTTGGGCTCCCAGTTTCTGCTGTGGTTTCTCCCCGCAGTGTATGAGTCATGTGGGCAATTAACAGAATACTCACTATAATCGGAAGATAAATATGAAATATGACTAGTGATAATCTCTCTCTGGTTTCATGATCTCTCCCAGGAACTCCATTTCAAGGACAGCATATAGGATAGGTGTTCATAAAACAAAGGGAGTTCCAGACCAAGCAGCCAGGGATAGCTAACTCCTCTGGTTTGGGGTACCTGGGGACAGTTCTTTGATTCCGTGATACCTCTCAGCTACTGGAGGCATTAGTCACTTTTACTGTGCCGTAGCATGCAGTGTAAAATTCCGCCTGAGCACCAGTTAGTGGGGTTAGTGGGAATCGAGAGATATTGTAGTCGAGTTGTATTTGCAATACGTCATACGTGGGATGTAAAGGCTGAACCATCCTGCTGTAGACCAGACAGAAGACTGTCACTACAGGGGTGCCGGGGTGGCTCAGTCAGTTAAGTGTCTGCCTTCAGCTTAGGCCATGATCCCAGGGTCCTGGGATCAAGTCCCGCATTGGGCTCCCTGCTCTCTCTCTGCCTGCTGCTCCCCCTCCTTGTGCTTGCTCTCTCTTGCTCTCTCTATCTCTGACAAATAAATAAAATCTTTAAAAATTAACAAACAAACCATGGCTTGAAAGAAAGAAAGAAAAAAAGAAAGAAAGAAAGAAAGAAAGAAAGACCATGTGACTCTTGATCTAGGGGTTGTAAGCTGGAGCCCCACATTGGCTGGAGAGATTACTTAAAAATAAAATCTTTTAAAAGTAAATAAATAAATAAGTTAAAGCATTTAAGGAAAATATTTGTTATTGTGATGACAGATTTTTTTAATAGATATTTTGGTAGACCACAATGTTATCATTGAAAACACTGTTCTTAAAAATCTACGGAACAGAAATATACTTGGAACTAGATATACTAAAAATCTAATTCACATCTGTATTAAACTGTGTTATTCTATTGACTCAAAAGTTGCAAGTTGTCAAGATTTACAAACCCATGTGTGTGTATACATTCACAAAAATATACAGAAACATATACACAGTAATTAAACTACAATATATTTTAGACAAATATCGGCATTAAATATAAAACAGTGCTTCAGGGTGGCAAATCATTGCCTTTCATCAGTTGGAGTTTTTTAGAAATGTATGAGCCTTTTAAGAACTATTCTGTCATTAGCCATAAGGTCCTTAATATTATTTAACTTTTTTTTTAGAGTCTTCTCTCTTTCTTATTTTCAAAATCAGTTCGAAATTTTTAATAAAAATAGTCAACAAATGGAGCACAACCCAACAAAACAACACTGCATAACAAGGGAGGAACTGAATAAATTAAACAGTAAGAACTCAAACGGAGCACAAATATAATTTTGGAATTCTACACTTGCACTTTAATATGGCTTGACTTTGCAGAGTCTTTTGATGGCACTCTTATTTTCAATTATATATATTTATATTCTGTGCCAAATTGGAATGAAACTGAGAAGGCCTACCATGCTAAACATCTAACTTTGATGAAGCTTGCAAAAAACAATCATTAACAGAGACAACTAATTATTTGACCCCGTCTTGTAAAAAATATGTAAGGAGGTGAAATACTATGGTGAAAGACACAAAGAGTACAGTTAAGATATTTGGGTAGAACTATTTATATAGTTACAAAACAAAAGCTTGAATTGAGAATGTATTTCATTTAGAACAATTTGCTCTGAGCCTACCAAGCACCTCTGTACGCAGTAGAAATTTTTTTCTATGAAAAATATGACCCACGATGGACGCCTGGGTGGCTCAGTCGGTTAAGTGTCTGCCTTCAGCTCAGGTCATGATCTCAGGGTCCGAGGATCAAGTCCTGCAGCAGGCTCCTTGCTCAGCAGGGAGCCTGCTTCTCCCTCTGCCTTCTGCTCCCCCTGCTTGTGCTCTCTCTCTCTCTGACAAATAAATAAATAAAATCTTAAAAAAAAAAAAAAAAGACCCACCAAAGAAAAGTCGACTAAAGATGTCAGCACTTTCAAATTTATTAACCAGAAGATGGCAAGCAATTTTATTAAAACTTTAATAAGACGATATTAAAATACATTTTTCAGAAAAATATCAGTGACACAATCCTAGAGATAGGTATAGCCGAGAAACTGATTAAAGTATATGAAAACGTACTAAGAATAATTGTCATGCTTATCTTAATTTTTAATGCTCAATCAACATAATGAAGGGTGGAGTGTTATCTATTTATTTGATTTAAATTTCAGGAATATGTTATTTTTATTTTTTTAGTTTATTTTTGAAAGTAGTTTTTTTTTTTTTTTTTAAAGATTTTATTTATTTATTCGACAGAGATAGAGACAGCCAGCGAGAGAGGGAACACAAGCAGGGGGAGTGGGAGAGGAAGAAGCAGGCTCATAGCAGAAGAGCCTGATGTGGGGCTCGATCCCAGATCGCCGGGATCACGCCCTGAGCCGAAGGCAGCCGCTTAACCGCTGTGCCACCCAGGCGCCCCTATTTTTGAAAGTAGTTTTAAGCATACTAAGAGCGATTTGGGAGTAGTAGACAAATATTTTTTAAACACATAATTATTTTTAGAGCATCCTTACATTCTTACAAAGAAATGTCTTGCTTTGGGTAAGATACAGTTACATTGCCTGAGATGACTCTCTTCTCACAAATTAGGTTTATACAATAGACAAAAACTCACCTATGTATAAGCACCATATAAAGAGGGGGAGGGGGAGGACAGCAGAAGAGGAGGAGGGAAAGGAGGGAGGGGAAAGAGGGGAGAGGAAGAAGAACAAGGAAGGAAAAGACCTCAGTCTCTGGGAGAAAAACTGTCAAAAGTTTACCGTGGTGTGTTATACCGTTTCCATTTGATCATTCTCTTTAGTTTTTTTTTTAAAGATTTATATATTTATTTGAGAGAGAGAAAGCACAAGCAGGAGGAGCAGAGGGAGAGGGAGAGAGAATCTCAAGCAGACTCTGTGCTGACCCGGGGCTCAATCTTAGAAGCCTGAGATCACGACCTGAGCTGAAACCAAAAGTCGAGGGCTCAACCCACTGTACCACCCAGGCGCTCTCTTTAATTTTTTTAATTGTGGTAATGTTAAATGTTAAAAAAAAAAAAAAAAAAGCCAGTTTCATTGCTCTCTCCCTCATTTCTTCGTCACCACTTCCCGTTCACACCAGCACAAGGAATGCCTGACTGTTGTTTAATTATGTGGATTCCTTGGTCAAAACACTTATTTCCAGATACACCTGATACCATGGTTTCTAAGTGCCTTGACTTGAAAAGCTCTTCGGTTTGTTCCTAGAGTGGCACACGTGCCTTTTAGCTGCAATGGTGTGCGCTTGGAAAAGTTCTAATTTGGGAAACTGGGCACAAGTCCTTCCCCTGACTGGCACCGTGGGTGACCTTGGACATGTCACTTATCCATCTTTGTTCGTCCTTGTTCTTAGTGTCCCCATCTATCAAATGATGGTTTTGAGAGAGTTGATTTAAAAACCTTGGGCTCTGACATTCTAAGATTCAGTGAGGGAACTAGATACTTTGCCTTGATTAAGTGCCTCTGCTTCATTATCCATTAGTGTGTTGGAAAGGAGAGAAAAGAGACAAGGGTTTTCCCCCCACCACTGCCTTCATTCAACCACCCAATCCAATTAACTCCAATTAAAATTTGTAGTTTTAATTAGTTTGTCTGATAGGTTTTTTAAAATCCTCATAAGTGTAAATCTTTGCCTTCCCTCTTTCAGGCTTGGCAACTGTCTTGCTCCTTTTAATTTGAGCTCCTTTCACCCATTCGTGCCGCTTCTGATTCATTATTCTTTGTTCCTGTTTATTGATTGCCTTTTTTTCTCCTTTTCTCCTTGCGCTGATAACACATTGCTTAAATAGAATTTTAGAAGCAGAGTCACAAAGATTTTAAATTACCTAAAATCTGTTTCATTCATGGGAGAATTCAGTATTGTTAAAGGACTTTGAGCCCAGTTGAAATATGTCAGCATCCCAGATACATGTTTTAAAACTTCCCAGCCTGTATACCATACGTCATCCTCTCCTGACTGGTTAAAGCTGACACCTAAATCACAAGTTCTGAGGAGCGTCAAGGAAACCCCTCACACCTAAATATATTTCCTACAGCAGCACATGTTCACTGATGCTTGGTTTGTAAATTTCATGTTTGTTTATTTCCACTTTCTTGTACTTACATACAGCTAAATAAATTTATTAGGACTCTAAGTTTCATGAGGGCAAGGGTTTTTGTCTGCTTTTTTTTAACTTCCATCTTCCCAGCAGCTAAAACAAAGCTAAAAAGTAGTAGACCTCCAATAAATAATTGTTGAACGGATTAACAAATTTATAAATTCTTAATGAATGAATAAACTAATTAACTGTACTGTGTAATTTGTTATTTCATGTCAAAACTCTTATCTTCTATCCTTAAGGATTTATTGTGGTAACAACATACCTTGAGTATTTACGACGGATCCGCTACTGTGCTCAGGGTTTCGTAGGCATTCCTTCACTCACGGCTCACAACAATGTTGTGAGGGAGTGACTGTTATTATTTTCATTTTTAAATTATTAAGTTCAGGTTTAGAACGGATGAATAACTCACTGAAGGTATCGGGGTAAGTAAGCGGCAGAATTGAACTTATGACTCAATTACAAAAAAACATGTATCAGAAAAATTTAGACATCGAGAAAGGAAAAAAAGAAATTACACCACCATAACACAGCTACTATGAGAATTGTGTCATAATTCAGCCTAACTTTTCTTCTCATGAATTTTTGTGTTCATATCATGATATCAGAAGATATATCTTTAAAAATTATGTTCTAAGTCTTGGAGCTGGTGGTACCTTGTCTTTATATCTATCATTTTAATGGTTGCATATGCTGTTATTTACTTACATATCAGAGCTCCCTAGAATGATCACTAGCTTAGGGAATAATCCCTTCTCCTGTCAGGCCAAAATCATTCTCACATAAAGGCAAAAATAATGATTATATTATAAGGTACTATTACTGCCGTTCTTACTATTACTAGTAGTAATAGCTAATATACCAGAAGTCTACCGTGAACCAGATATTGTGCTAAGCGTTTTAGATGCAGTACCTTAGGTAGCAAAAGAAGCTTTTATCCATACATTAGGCCTTATTAACAAATTATGCCTTTACCAATTAGTGTGAATGTATGGGTTCTTTCTCCCAAGGAAAACATTGAAAGAAGAGAAAAATGGGGTGGTAAGAAAGAGACCACAGGTAGAACAGTTGGAAGAATGAAATAACCTGTCTCAGCTTTGCTGAGAGACGTAATCAACAAGTTCCTTCTTACGAAGAACTAAGCTGGACAGAAGCTCTTATATGAATATCATTTGTCCAACCTTCTAACCACTACATCTTTTCCTCCTCTATCCTTTCCATCTGTGCTGCCATAACCCTACTTTACCTCTTCCTTCCCATCAAGCAGATGTTTACAGCCGACCTTTACAGCAGATTGTCTTCCTAGCTCATTCCAAGCAAATGTATGTCCCTGAAACGTAGCTTGGCTTTATTAACTAACCCAAATTCCCCCCAGAAGCTCCCCACTGCCTACTGCCCAGAGAACCACCCACAAACTCCTTTCTTCTCCACAGAAGGGCAAGTTTCACATCATTTCCTCTTCCCAGATTATCCCCAAAAAATGCAATGTCGCAGACTTGTCACCAAGCATTTTTTCCTAATTCTCTCCTCAGTGTATGCCTACCCAGCCCCACGTTTCAAGTCCTATTATGTTCTTCCAAATACAGTAAATGACGAGTAATCCACATTACCATGTTCTGGGCCATATCTTGAGCCACTCCTTCCAATCCCTATGTACACCCAGACTTGGCTCAAAGGAGGAGCTGTGGCCACAGGCTCAGGAAGAGTGGGAACGGGGGAGGGGAAGAGCTGGCATGGCCTCAGTGCCAAAGTCCCTTGAGTGGCAGGGACTACGAGTCAGCCAGCACTATCACATTATTGATGAAAAACTAGGCTTAACGAGGTCACACAAATGCCTCACACTTGGGACATTATAAATTGGAATCCCAGGGTGTGGAACAACAGAGCCCTATTCTTAATCACCATGCTTAATTATACTTGTCCGCTCTACCCCCGCCCCTCCGGGATGCAACCTTGTTGCTTTTCCTTTGTGCGCGCTTGCTTTTCTTGGCACCCTGTTTCCAGCCATGATGTCAACCATTTTGTGATGATAATCCTGACCTGCCACTCTGGCGACACGCTTGACTCCACTCGGCCCACGGACCTGCTCACTGTGGCACACGGATCATGAGCAGAGATCCTGATCTTCCAGCCCAGAGCATCCCCCAAACAAACAAGCAAGCCAACTAGGCATCCACCCACTTCCTAATGTACAATAATCCAGATTTCGCTAGACTCTCTTGGGAAAACCAAACCAGGCTTGAAGGAGATTCCGGTTAATATTAAATAATATTATGTGAAAGCAGAGGAGGAGGAGTTGGCCTTGGCTCTTACATGCGCGTGAGCATCCTTCTGTCAGTAGTCATTTAATGCTTCATCTCAAATTCCAAGGACTTTCTTCCCTCCTTCTAGGATTTTTGTTTTGTTTTAGATTTTTTAAATTTATTTATTCGACAGAGATAGAGGCAGCCAGTGAGGAGGGAACACAAGCAGGGGGAGTGGGAGAGGAAGAAGCAGGCTCATAGCGGAGGAGCCTGATGTGGGGCTCGATCCCATAACGCTGGGATCACGCCCTGAGCCGAAGGCAGACGCTTAACCGCTGTGCCACGCAGGCGCCCCTCCTTCTAGGATGTTCTAATCACTGACTTTTTGAGCACAAAATATATATTTGGAGCTTTATTTCCTCATTTAATATAGTTTTGTTCCACACCTTTTCTTAAACCGTTTCCCCTATGTTGCAAGACAGGCCGTGTCTTTTCTTCTATTTCCTGGCAAATGTTGGCTAAAAACCAAAGTGGCTATAAAATATGGGCAACTCATCACTTTTCCAATTTTAGAACTTTTGCCATTTTTATTAAAATAGCCTTTTAATCCCATATCAAATATTTAGTAAATGCCCCAAATAAGATGGCAAACACTTGTAAATTACATTTATTGAGTATTTACTATGTGCTAGGTACTTATGTAAACACTTTGCATGTAGAACACATTATTCCTCACGAAAGCCCTATGACACAAGGTACTTCCATTATCACCACTTTACTAATAAGGATAGGTTCTCGAAGCTATTAAGTGAGAGCTAAGGTCTGAACTCAGTCCATTTTCAAAACCTAGACAATTAACCGTCACTCTATAGCTCCCTTTCTCTATTTAGCCCACACTTGAAAGCACATCTTTTTTCAATGTTGCTAGATGCCATCATCACGAAACAGTTGATTTAAATATCAAATTAGGGGGTGCCTGGGTGGCGCAGTCGTTAAGCGTCTGCCTTCACGCTCAGGGCGTGATCCCAGCATTCTGGGATCGAGCCCCACATCAGGCTCCTCCGCTGGGAGCCTGCTTCTTCCTCTCCCACTCCCCCTGCTTGTGTTACCTTTCTCGCTGTGTCTCTCTCTGTCAAATAAATAAATAAAATCTTTAAAAAAATAAAAAAAAAATATATCAAATTAGATATTACTACCAAATATATAAGAAACAGGGCAGAGGGTCATAAAAGAGAGGGAAAACTGAATGGAAGTCATCAGAGAGGGAGAAAAACCATGAGAGACTCAACTCTAGGAAAGGAACTGAGAGTTGTTGGAGGGGAGGTCCGTGGGGGGATGGGGTAATGGGGTGATGGGCATTAAGGAGGGCACATGGTGTGATGAGCACTGATATTATATGCAACTGACAGATTGTTGAACGCTACATCTGAAACTAGTGATGCACTATAGGTTGGTTAATTGAATTTAAATTAAAAAATAAATAAGTAAATAAAAATAAAACCGAAAGGTATTTGGTCAATCATCAAGTCTAGCTCAGCTCATTTTCCAAATAAAATAAGATAAAATAAAATAAAATAAAATGATACATAGAAAGATCATAGAGTTTCCAAAAGTCATGGAGATTATCTGGGGCTTGAACCCAGATTTCCTGACTCCGTGCTTATTTCACGCCATCACAAAAAATCAAATGTACCCAATCTTTAAAGACAGTATATCTTTTGATTTCACTGATTAAGATTCTTAGGTGTTTTTTGAACATTGGATCATCGCATCAGGACAAAACTCCCTGACCTACCAACCGCCTTCATTCCTTTCTACTACAAAGCCAAGTTAAAAAAAAAAAAAAAAAAAATGTCATCCTAGGATAATTAGAAGAATAACATTTTTATAGCCAATCAAAAAGAAAATAAGTAAATTAGTCTTACTTACACATGTCATAAACAAAACTATGTACCTAGTCATACTGTAAACAAAAAATTTGTTGTTCCCTGGAGAGGAGGATGAAATTGTAATCCATTAATATGGTATATATTTTAATTTTCCTCCTGTCTGAAATATTTCATTCCTCAGCAAGGTATTTTCCACACAGTAACCAAAACTTTGATTCTTTTCTGCTAATTTCTTCTCCATGGTTCTCTTTTAAATTCCTCTCCCCTGGGAGGCCCTCTCTGGCACCCACCATTCCGCTAGTATGGTCAGACACCGTTCTGTGTAATGCCATAAAATCATGGACTTGCCTTCTGGTACGGTCTTTATAGCAGTGCACCTAGTGTTCCCAGGACACTAAAATAGTTTAAGTTACACTGTGTCTTATGTCCCCATACTTAGGTCCTTAAAGCACATTTCTTGAATGAATAAATGAATAAGCATTGTGAGTTTGCACTAAGCCATTCCCTACCCAGCGGGACACCAGTCATTGGCAGAGCGCTGGTGACCATGGACTGAAACAATGGCAAGAGGCCTCAATGAACGTAACTCATCATCTTGGGCTTAGATGTCCAACACTCCTTCCCAGAGCAAACTTCTCCACCCCACAAAATCTCTCCAAGAACATTAAGGTGGTGATTCTCCATCTTCCATATTCTTAGGCACACATTAAATTCTACAATTTGCACCCTCCCTTGAAGATTACATATTGTTCACAGGTCTCCACTATCTATTTCTTCAGCCCCCTTTCAGCGCCCTGTCATTACTGAATAGAACATTTGACTACATTACTTCCTTCACTTGACAGAGATCCCTTGTGTTCTGTAAACTTGCCATTTCCACGTTATACTACCCCTATATAAAATCTTGCACAAAGACTTCAGCTCAAAATTCCATCTGCTATATGCCAAGTAGAAATAAGCATCCTCTGTTGCTTCTAAAGCAAAATTTTTCACACATCATTTAAAATTTGATGGCTGGCCCAATACTGAGGAATTTGCCTGACATGTATGTACCAGAGCTGGTCTGTTGAAATCCATATTCCTAAGAGGACTCTTCCCAACTGTACATCTTTGACCACCAGTGAAAATCATTTCACCATGGCCCTTTGAACTCAGGGGCTTGCACCTTCCTCAAAGAGTTTTAATGGCATAGCTGCAAGCGGTCTCTGAATAGGGAGTTCTTGATTTTCCATCCCAGTAAATTGTTCCACAGCAGCACTGTTAGCGTAAATATTCCCATTTATGCTAACATATTTTATCAGCTACTAAATTGGCTTTTGGAAAGAGGAAGGTGTTCAAGAAAGAAATCACAGAAAGTTGCCTCCTTGTTTGGAAGTCTCAAGGGGAATCATTCTGATCCTCTCTTGTCTGTCTTCTCACAGGTCACGATACACAACTTTGGCTCTCTTTTCCTTTTGGGGAAATGAATACGTGAAACATCAAGATTTAGCTAATACAATTGATTAGAAAGAGATGTCGGGGCACGCACTGGGATTTATTTCCCCTCATTCTGTAAGGCCCAAATCCACATGAGGCTTCTTCGTCACTCAGTATGTGCATGGGGGAGTTGTGAGAAGAGGGTAGGTGCACAAGTGGATATGGGTGGCTGTGCCAACAGTTCTTAACATTCAGTTCTTCCTATCAAGAACCAGGTTTCATCTTTTTCCTTAAGAAAGAGAAAAAGGAAAAAAAACACACACACAGAGAAATCATCCAGTGTCTTAGAATCCCAGCCAGACTAGCGGAGTAACTGGATTTCGTAAGCAATAATTGGCCTATATCCATACTCTCTGATGAGGGAAACAAAGGCAAGAGAAACGTGGTTTAAATTACATCTCCTTACAGCTTGCGGCCACTGACAGATCCCTGAAACAGCAGAGCGTAACCTTCCTCAAGGAACCCACGGCTGTCTTACTGTCTTCGTGTTTGTGTCTTATTAAAGACTTCAAGTCACCTTATCGTAACAGCAGCTGGCCCCTCAAGGTCCTGAAAGCCTTGCTTCCAAATTCCTTAGAGACTTACATTATCCCTAACCCCTACTAATGAAAAAGTATATAATCAGTCACCCCTCACAATCCCAGTGCAGCTCTTTCTGCCCACGGGTCCTGTCCCTGTGCTTTAATAAAATCGTCTTTTTGCACCAAAAACATCTCAAGAATTCTTCCTTGGCTGTTCGCTGATGAACCCAAAAACTTCCAAATTTCATCACTGTCCATCCCTCCCTCTCTTATTATCCCCTCTACTGTTTTCCGTCATGAAAACAAAGACTCAATTTTACAAAAGTTAAATTTAACAAAAGAAATGCAACACGCAAGGTATTTAAGTGACAAAAATGATACGCAGGTGGAAAGAAGAAAAGCACTTTATTTTTATAGCCCTTTTTCCAATCCTCTATTCTAACATTTAGCATACTGAATGGTAAATAAATAGAATGCGATGGCTTGCCCACCTGCGTTTGATAAATGATGGATTGTAACGACCATGGAATGTTTCATAATGGCATGAAGAACTGATCTCAGTGCTGAACAATTATTAAGAATTGGATAATCCAGATGTAGAGAGCAACCTGAATAAAGATACCGGGAGGGAAGGAACTTTGCTCACCAGTGGGACAGTGTTGTGTGCTGGTCTCAGCCTATCACAAACCAGTACTGTGGCTGGACTAGACTGTGATTCTTACAACAATTGCAAGACGGCCCCAGAAATAACCATTAGGAAATGGCGGGGGGGTGGGGGGAAGTATTACTCACAAGTCCCGGAGCTAGGAGAGAGGCACAGCTGAGGGCACCGGCCTGGAGAGGGGGACTTTCTGAGAGCTTGGGAGAGAGGTGGGGCGAGCCTGGGGTTCTGCTTTCACTGAGGTCAAGGGTGGGCGTGGCCTCTCTCTTTATTGGTGAATTTAAAACAGGAGAGCGGGAATTTAAGGCTCGGGAGGAAGGGGAGAAAAAAAACCCAAGCAGTTCAAAGGGTCAGTCTTTGAAATCAACCAAGATCTCTAAAGCAAAAGGAGTCTAGGGGGAGGCGGAGGCGGCTTACTCTTTATCTAGCCTTGCGGCTGGCCCTCTGTTTATCTGAGATAGCCACCTTTGAAGTGCATGCCTGAGCAATCAGAGCTTAAATCAAGTACTTGCATTACACAAAAGAAAAACCAACTGTCGGAGTTGACACCACAGACAGTAGATTAGCCCGGAAGTAGGGGGTGGGGTGGTTAGAATCTGTCTTCTCCAGCCAATTTCATCTCGGTGGTACATTCTTTTCTGGTAAGGAAAAATAATTTACAGTCTTTTCTACTTTTATTTTCTGACCCCCATACCTGTAGCGAATGATTCAGGTCCTTTGGGTTCCTGGTGACCATCCATTATATGGAGGTTACAAAGGAATGTGAGTAAATAAAAGGAAAATCTGGAAGGACACATTTGTCACAGCTCAATTGAAGTCTTATTTAGGGGGCGCCTGGGTGAAGCAGTCAGTTAAGCGTCCAACTCTTGGTTTGCACTCAGGTTGTGATCCCAGGGTCATGATCTCAGTGAGATCGAGCCCCCCATCGAGCCCCATATCGAGGCGGCGCTCAGCATGGAATCTGCTCGAGTTTCTCTCTCCCTCTCCCTCTGCCCCTCCTGCTCGTGCTCTTTCTCTCTCTAAAAGAAATAAATAAATCTTTTTAAAAAGACTTATTTAATAGGAAATAAAGTTATTTCGTTAAAACAGCTTCATTATTTATTGAGAAAATGTAAATAATGTGGGAAAATACTTTATGGATAACTTGGGAGACACTGCCTTGCTAATGGCAACAAACTTTCTTGTAGTAAAATGTCATCTGGCATGTTATCATTTAAAACTCAGTAATTAAAAAAAAAAAACACCTAATAGGACATTTAATGTAATACCAGAGTCAGGGGAATAAATGTCACTTGGGTGCAGAAAACAAGATCTCTTCTGGCATCTATCATTTAATTTGGTTTTGCCTCAATCCTAGCCCTTAAAAAGTGAAAAGCCCCTAATCACAATCTCTAAATCTACTTAGGAAGCTTCTGTGCTTCAGTAATTTCCTATTCTATAGCAAGTGCTGTTAGTATCTCTGAGGTACTCTGAGCCTCCACAGAAACTTGGGTAAAAGTCATTTCTTTAACCAGTTTGTATTCACTGAGCACTTACTATGTGCTGAGTCTTGCAGGTCTCTGAGGGGCTGAGAAAAATGGCAATGGTGAAAAAAAAGGTCAAGTGGGACTCAGATGTCCACAGTCTTGACCTTGTCTGAGCCCTCCAGACTTGAGACTGAGTTTGAACTTAGTGTCCCTTTTTCAAAGCATCTCAAGGCATGTCATGATATTGTGAAGGCATTACCCTGTCTTCCGGGGCATCCCCAGACACCTTGGCAAACCCTCAACTGTTCCTTCTTTCTCATGCTGCCTTCATGGCACACATTTCATGGGTCAGTGCATCTTCTCAACCTTCTTCAGACGGTGCTATTTCAGCAGTTCCTGCTCTCTGTCCCCGCAGCCAAAGGCCTTGCCTCATGCTTTTCTTCTCGTTGACCTAGACTCTTACTGTCTATTCTTCCTAATGGGTCTCTCAGCCCCTTCTCCTGGTAAAGAAAAAAAATGTGTGTGGGTATATATATGTGTGTGTGCGTTTGCAGAGAATATTAATTTTACAACAAATAAACTGGAAGGGAATTGCCATTTATCCCTGATCTCACTATTCATTTATTTATTCATTCAACAAATTCAATGCCTAGTTCCTGTTCTTGGCACTAGGAAATAATAATGAGTAAGACAAAAATGATCCTTACCAATACGTAGCTCACAGTCCAACTTAGACACCTAAATATATAAAACCTAACTCTCTTCTTTCACTGAGAAACCTACAAGTATATTTGTTGCTACTAGAACAGAAATTTGCCCTAAATCTGCCTGACAGCCCACTTACACTTAATAATTCCCTAGATTACACCTAGACTTAGAGTGTAAGTGCCTAGGGGTCAACAGTGTTAAATAACCTCACGAAATTACTTCAGGTAATTGGAACTAATAATAATATATTATTTAATAATTATTTTTGCATTATTGTTCTTAATAAGGTAAAGATATCTATCATATGGAGTTGTTAGTGTGAATAATAAATGTGTGTATAAATCCGTGATATCCAGCATGCAGTAGACACTCAAAAATGTCGAAACAAAAAATGTTTTCACATTTTTTCTTCTTGTTAGGACTCATCAAAAAAGCATTAACTATCTCAAGTATTGCTACAAAATATCTCAGAAATGCTACCGTGTTTCATCAAATTATACTCTTTAAATAGGTCAGCCTGTAGTAATTTTGATAACTATTTAACACTTTTAATATTAAAATGATTGCAGAATTAATTATCAAGCTTTTGATTAAAAGATCAAATACTTTTTTTCACCCTGTCCTATTCTTGATTCATAAGAGTAAAGGGTCTCCGAGGAGGCTGTATCCTCTGCACCCCGTTCAGATCAGTCTATAGCTTATAAGAAAATAAGGAAGCTCATAAGCAATATACATGAGTGCATTTGCCTGAGCTTCAAATGCCTAGAACTAAGGCTGCTGGAACATATTTCTTATTGGTTTTAGACAGAAGGATGAGATTTGAAATCCTCTACTTTTCTTTTCTATTATAAAGGCAAGTTAGTTCATTACACAGATTTCTCTCTACTTTGTCGGATTCTGCTTCTGGCAAGTTGCCCACATTGGAGAAGGTTCAGAGTAATACCTGCTATCCCAGGGTCTGTGTTTCTCTGAGTTTTCCTAATCACTTGGCATCCCTTTGCTGTCCTGAACTTTCCTCATTCCCTCTAGCAGAGACCTGCTCTCCCATTCAAGACATGGCGTATTTTGACACTCCAGGTTTCACATGTGGTACAACCTGCCTTCACGGCCGCACCTTCCCCTAATCCCATTCCCAAATAGTCACGTCACTTGGCAAATGACATTCATCATCTGTGCATCGTGCCTTACAAGGTCTGTGGCTGCTAGAGGAGACATCGCTAGAAAAAATCTAACACTCGCGTTGATCTGCAGGCGTCTGTCATGGCCTGGCAGCCATGGCCATGGGCAGGAATCCAAAGACAGAACAAGAGGGCAACTTGCCATTTTAGCAGATGGACCTGCAGCGGAATAGCCAAGAGCTTCATAACAAGCACCACGGACGTGGAGGCAGAACGGGACATGCAGCCAATAACTTTCAGTTGGCTCTTTATCTGTTGCTTAGAAACCTCAGGTTCAGGAGCAATGTCCTTTCTAATTATGACTTGAGCTGAGGACGTTCCCATCGTAAGAACTAGGATCTGTGACTGTCATGGATACGTGGGGGCAGCAGGAGGCCAGCTGGATCTCTGAAACCAATAGAGCAGCTATAAAATCCACACTGGGGATGAGAATGGCCTCTCCTGGAGCCAAGTCAGCAAATGCAGTCTGGTCGTCAGAGCTAAGAGGTAAGAAATAAAGATGGATCATTGCGTGCTTGTGTTCTTTTCCTCTGCTTTCACTCAGTGTGAGCAGGAAAACCAAGTGAGGCACAAACTAGTCAAGAATAAACCCTTCCTGTAATGGCAGGCCAGATTGCGCTGATCTGAGTCAGTCTAGAAAGAATAGAAAAGCAAATGAGAGAGACAAGCAAATGAAAGAGACTGGACACTGAACCAAGATATTAAAGAATGTGTAGAGTATCGTGAGGCTTGGACTCAGAAGTCAAATCATGTAAGTCCGATCCCAGTACCCCACTTAATTTGTAACTATGGCCAGGTTACTAGAATTCAGAGCTGCTCCTGCCTTTGTTTTAGAGATCTTGGTTAATTTCCATAAGTAACTATTTGGGTCACTTGCCTTTTCTCTTTTCACACTTTAAATTCCCACTCTTGTGTTTTAAATTGACCAATAAAGAATGAGCCAGTGAAACCCTAGGCCCTCACCTTGACCCCAGTAAAAGTAGAACCCCAGGCTTGAGTTTTTCTCCTTCTCTCCCCATTCCCTGGAACATCACTGTGTGGCCCCAGGTGTGCCATGCAATTTACAGGACTTGTACAAAATAAACCTTGAGTTTTCAAAGTTTCCTAATAGGTGTTGCTGAGAGTGTCTTGCAATCATAATAAGAACAAGGGCACCTGGCTGGCCCAGTCGGTGGAGCATGAGACTCTTGATCTTAGGGTTGTAGGTTCAAGACCCACATTTGGTGTAACGATTACTTAAAAATAAAAAACAAAAAATGATCTTAAAAAAAAAAAATAGAACCACAAGGGCAAGTCCAGTCGCAACATTGGTTATCGATATACTGAGACGAGCACAAAACACTACTACATCGCACAACATCCAGTACAAGTACCAACAATCCAAAAAACTATCACCTCCCTTCTAGATTATTGAAATAGGCTTTCCCCTTCTTTTTCTGTCTCTTAAAAAAGTAACTATTTTTTATGTTTCTGCTTTATCTCCTTTATTGGCTTCTTAGCTCTACCTTTTGTATGATTTTTTTCAATCACTGCTCTAGGGGTTACAGTACCCATCTTCGACTTACCATGGCCTAGCTTCGTATAATATGATAGCACTTCGAGTACAGTGCAAGAAACTTAAAACAATAAATCTTCATTTCCTCCCTCATCTCCTTTGTGGTCTTGTGATCATACATTTCACATCTACATAATTATAAATCTTCTTAGGTGTGGTGGGGTTTTTTTTGTTTTTTTGTTTTTTGGGGGATTTCTTTTGCTTTACACAGTCAACTATTTTTAAAGACATTAAAAATGAGAAAAATTGTATTTTATTATTTCTCACATACTTACTATTTTCCATGTTCTTCATTCCTTTGTGTAGATTCTTATGTACATTCCTTAAGTAAAATTAGAATAAGAATAGTCCCCAAGGGGCGCCTGGGTGGCACAGCGGTTAAGCGTCTGTCTTCGGCTCAGGGCGTGATCCCGGCGTTATGGGATCGAGCCCCACATCAGGCTCCTCCACTACGAGCCTGCTTCTTCCTCTCCCACTCCCCCTGCTTGTGTTCCCTCTCTCGCTGGCTGTCTCTATCTCTGTCGAATAAATAAATAAAATCTTTAAAAAAAAAAAAAAGAATAGTCCCCAAAATTACAGAGTTGCAGCCAGAAATAAATGACACAATGAGTGTAAAGCACTTTGCATACATTTTGTCATATAGTACATGTGTATTAAATATTAGCTTCTATTAATTTCTTACAAAGAAATACAGCAGATATAGAAAAAAAAATGTAGCTTGAGAGTGAAAAGGGTTTACTACCAAAGAAAGGGGTATCTACAGTAATCTCAAAATTAAAAAGAAGGAAAAGAATAAGCACTGTGTCAAGAGTATAAAGACAGACGTTTAAGTCCTGGGATTTTCCATGTTACTCTAGGTCTTGTTTGTGTTAGTCAGTGTTCTCCAAAGAATTAGAACCAACAGGATACACACACACACACATATATACATATATATACATATATATATATACACACATACATATACATGCATATAGAGATAAGAGAAGATTTATTACAGGAATTGGCGCACATGGTTATGGAGGCCAAGAAGCCCTGTGATCTGTCATCTGCAAGCTAAAGAACCAAGAACACAGGTGGTATAATTCAGTCGGAGTCTGGAGCCCTGAGAATCAGGGGAGGGATAATGTAAGCCCCAGACTGAGTTCAAAGGCTGGGAACCAGGAGCACCAATGTCAGAGGGCAAAAGAAGTTGGGTATCTCAACTCCAGGAGAAAGAATTCACTCTTCTTCCACCTTTTTTGCTCTATACAAGCCCTCCAAGATTGGATGATACCCATCTGCATCAGTGAGGGCAATCTTTACTCAGCCTACTGATTCAAATGCTAATCTCTTCCAAAAACACTCTCACATACACTCAGAATTAATGTTTTACAGCTATCCGGGCATCCCTTAGCCCAATCAAGTTACACATAAAGTTAACCATCCCAATATTATTAATGGAAGTCTTACAGCCATAAATAAAAAGAACAGAAATGTCTACTCCAGATGTCACTGATTGTCATCAATTTTGTATCAAATAAAGATGAAAATAATGCAGACAGAGGTACGTTGGTTAAGCATGAACCCCTAGACATGCAGAGAAAGAGGCAGGGCTAGAATTTCAGATCCTTGACCCCATGCCCCGTTCTCTCTGCACAGTCTCAGAACTGTTACAGCCCTTCTGAAGTCCGGATCAATGATGGCACTTCACATTCTGGTCATGAGAATAGCCCTCTCTGTACATGTGGGATGTTTTGCTGCTGGCTGACGAGCCCAAAGCTACACTGTGCAAAACCCACATATCTCCCTTGCGGTCAATGATATTGACATTTTCTGCTTGATTTGGAGGTGCTTTATCCGCAAGCACAGTAAATCTGATTTAGTCTCTTTCTCCATATCACTGATAATTCTCACTTTGGCAGGAGCATGTGTCATGCCAGAGAAACAAAGGGAGGAAGAGGAACTAGATTCTGAGATATGAGTGTGATATATGATGAAGGATCCTATAGTTCAGCTCTTGGTTTGTTTGGTGTTTTTCACCTAGAATGAGGTTACCTTCAAAGAAACTTGGAAATAAATTAAAAAACACAATAGATCAAATGCCACCCGAACAGGTATTTATCACCTTCTTAGCTGGCTTACTAAATAGTTTGTTCAACCAACTGTGCAAACTTAGTCACAAAATCCCCTTTGTATTTGGTGACATAGGATAGGGGAGGCTGTTGGGGAAGAAAAACAACAAAATTCATATTAATGAGAAAATTCAGAGTGTTTTTAGAAACAAGGTAAAAAACTAATTGAAAGATATGGAAATAGCCATTGCTTTTTCTCACAGGGCCCTTTGGGTCTTAGGGGTTTCCAATCATAGTTCATGGAACATCATAAATGTAGACAGAGCTTCAAAACCAGATTTGCAAAGAAGCACACAATGAGAGCTTCAGTCCATCCCCTTCCTCCCATTTGTAGTGAATAAATCTTTAAAAAAATCTTTTGTGTCACTGAATTTAATATTCAGAATCAAGCTGGCTTCCAGATATGTAAGCCAATACATTCTTCTTTTAGCTTCAAGAGTTTATTTCTGTGGCTTTTGACTAAAAGAGAACTAATATGGTATATACTGGCGTCTTTCATGATCATAATCTCTAGGACCATGTTTTTCCATTGTAAAATAAATAGAAATCAATTTGTTTCTGATACTAGGGGACGTGATTTAGACAAAACCATTTAAGAATATGGGACGGAGGCCATCTTTAAACCATCTTTAAACCCATTTTTATTGTCTTTAAAAGAACACTGAGGAACCAAGCCCAGGAGACACAGCAGAGACATAGCAATGAATATTGGCCCTCTTACTGTTTAGACTATCCTCCTCTCTCCACTCTTACTACCAGTTTTGATTAAAGTCGATAAGAGGTTATTTCATTAGTTGCATTTGTTCTATGTAAGCAATGGTCATGGCAGGATTATTTTGCTCTAGAAGTGAAGCAAAGCAATATTTTGAAATATTAATCAATGGTTTTCCCATGATATTTCTCATTATCTAACCCCTTCTCCTCATTAAAGCAAGTGGACATCTCGTCTTTACTATTACAGGAATGAGATAACGCAGCAAAATGCCTAGTTCAGTTTGTAGCTTTTGAGCTGTAAAAGTCTAGAAGGAAGAAAATCAGAGGGAATTGGAGAGAACTGAGAAGTGGAAGAGATTCCTGAGAAAAGCGCCCCCAGAAACACTCAAGTACAAGTACTGCGTGATACATGTTTGATACAGCCCCTTGCCCTCCCCCCCCCAATGTCCAAGCTTCAGAGTAGGCAGGACAAGCAGTCAATGGGGTTCCATGCTCCCAGGAGGGGCTCTGAGGCAGCAGAGAGTCAGACCTGGAGCAAAGGAGAGCACAGTAACAATCTGCAGGACTGATGACCCAGAACCAGACCAGATGACTGACATCACAGAAGACGTCCGCATGGACGGATGACAGTCAGAAATCAGACGTCGCTGTGCCCTACAACATGAGTTACAGAGTTTAGCCAGCATCCTGGGGGGAAGGGGCAGGACCTTGAACTGATTGAGATCTTAGTTCCTGTCATCAGGGGAATGAGGTCTTGAAACAGAATTATGTTGAGTTATAGAAAAACAAAGGTTCTGTTTCAGAAGAACTAAAACTTGAGGGTAGGCAACGATTCATACTCATTACTGAAATGTTAAAAACACTTTTTCAGAGTAATGGAAGCAACAAAAACATTTCAATCATTTATTTGATATTTACATTTGACATCATGGATCACCAAACTTAAGGTTTTCTGTTAAATAAAAAAACTCTTTTGTTGAAGACAGCACCCAAGTTTATGTCAGCCGTGGACTCCACAGCCCTGCGTCTCTTGGACTTGTGCCTGGGGATATTTCCTCTTCAATTTACCAGAGAATCCTCGATTCCAGGCTGGCAGAGCATAAAGGTTAACAAGCCAGAGGGAAGGCTAAGCTAAAGGTGGCCCACTCGGTATTCCTATCATACGACTGTCAACTCTAAACCCACCCACATCTTCAACGGAGTGTGGGCAGAACCCATCTGGATGGGAAGCAAGGCGTGAAGTAGAGGAAAGCAACTCCCTGCGCTCCAGGTCAGCATTGCCTACCACAAAGAAAAGACATCTTTGCTCTATCCAGCTATGATGACACATTTTCCTTTTCTTCATTTTAAGAACACAAAATAGGGGTGTCTGGGTGGCTCCGTCAGTTAAGCGTCTGCCTTCAGCTCAGGTCATGATCCCAGGGTTCTGGGATCGAGCCTGGCTAGGGCTCCCCGCTCAGGGAAGTGTCTGCTTCTCCCTCTGCCCCTCCCCCCACTTGTACTCTCTCTTGCGATCTCTCAAATAAATAAACCCTTTAAAAAAAAGAACACAAAATACGCATCAGGAGACACGCTAGCTGCTTTACGTGTGTCGTCTCATTTAATCCGCACGTCGGCACTGTGTGGTAGGTTTTATTATTCCCATTTTCAAATGAGGTGAGAGAAGCTCAGAGCGATTTAGTGACTGATCAGGTCATACAACTAATAAGGAGAAACTTGTTACAAGGTATAAATTGTGGCTTGATGACTTAGTATTAGCAAAAAATTGTTAAGTGCTATCTGTGTGATTTCCGCGAGCAACGCTCACCCTTACTATTCTTTGGTCAAGAATCCCCAGTCCCCACATATTCATACAGCTGGCTTTTCTTATTTTCAGGTCTAAGCCAAACTAAATTACTTCCTAAGAAAGACTGACCCTATGATGTTATCTAAAGCAAAAAAGTAGCCCCCAGTCCCCAGCCTCTATGACATCATTGTTGTTGGCCATTTTATCACTCCCTGAAATGATTTTTTCCCATCTATTTCCATCTCCTCCAGGTTTTTGACTTCTGTTCTTGTGTCTTTACCCTAATATCACAGTAGCCAGAATGATGCTTTGAAAATGTAAGGCAATGATGAAATTCCTCCTCTCAAGCTCCTCTGAGTCTTCCCACATCACTCAGAGTAAAATTCCAAGTCCCTGTTCAGTCCGATCTCTGAGCACCTCTCTCCACTTTCCCCAACTCACTCAGCCCCAATCACTGCTTCCTGAACAGACTTCAGAGTCTCAGCCTCTGCAATTTTTCTACTTGGGACAGTATTTGCTCAGGTCTCCTCACTCCTCGTTCTCTCATTTCCTTCAAGTCACTGTTCATTATACTGGTTGCCTAAAATAATAAAAAGTAACATAATATCTCTTCACTTTTAACCACGGTCCCTTTATAGGCATCTTGCAAGACTAATTACTTGTTTGAGTCTATTGACCTTGAAGGACACAGGCATTTAAAGGAAGAAGTAAGAATTTATTCATCTTGCTCTTTCTAGAAAAAATAAAAATTAAAAAAAAAAAAAAGATTTAGGGACGTGTGGGTGGCTCAGTCAGTTCAGGTCATGATCTTAGGGTCCTGGGATGAGTCCAGCATGGGCTCCCTGGTCAGTGGGGAGCCTGCCTCTCCCTCTCTCTCTGCCCCTCCCCCCACTCATTTTCCTTCTCTCTTTCTCTCTCTGATAAATAAATAAATAAAATCTTAAAAAAAAAGATTTAATCTATCCCCTAGTGGTCAAAGATTTAAATAATCTCATTTGGCTTTTTTACCTTTCTATTTGTCTTTCATTTCTGTAAGCTGCTGTCATATATTTCCTTCATTCGTTCATTTACTCATTCATTTACTTTTTTATTCAATGTACATTTTTGAGTACGTATGAAGTATTCAGCAATGGCTACAAAAATGAGCAAGACCAGGTTCCCGTCCTCAAAGACCTTGAAAATCTGGAGAGAGACATTCCTCCAGATTATTAGGAGGGACACTGCCCTATGCCACCTGGCGTTTCCAGAGGGGAATTCTGCATTAAACTATTCCAAAAACTCATTCTCAGTCTTACAAAGTAAAAAGGGCTTTCTGGAACCTCACTTTCAGGGGGCCAGTATAATAAAAGACATTCTACACTAAGGAAATTCATAGTATTCATATGGTAATGAAACCAACAAGAGTTCTTTTCTTGGTGAGTCACAGAAACTCTAGCAGGTGAGATGTCATACAAAGAAAACTTTATTTGTGGTAAATAAGGAGATCGTGAGGAATAGCTTTCAAAGCTGTGACTCCGCAAGAGAAGGTGAATGGGTACCTTTCGTTTAAGGTTAGAATGAATATTTAGACAGGGAAGCCTTGTCATTGGTATGCTGGGGCCTGAGCCTCCTCCTTGGGTGGAGGGTTTTGTATTCTAATGACTTAAAAGTAATTGCAGCCCAGGGGTTGCTCAATGGTCCATCGGCACCAGGCACCGGTCAGGGGTTTAGCTCAAAGGGCTGGGGTGGTCTGGGCTGGCTGGCAGTCTCGTCAGGGCAGTTGCTTCCCCTGAAGGGTGGTTTCAGGTTTCTTTTGCCTGCGTTAGGAGGTAAGCTGGAAAGAAGAGCTTAAGGAAAATCATAAGACAAAGGTTAGTGAATACAAGCAAGTGGGCTGTCAAGGTCAGGTCTCGGGGTCTAGGTGGTGACAATACCTAATAGCACACTCATCTTTATACTCGTAAGTTTCTCAATAGAGTTTTGACTATGGTGCCGTACGTTTCTGAATTCAGCGTTCAGTATTAACCCAGCCTGCTGCGTAATTGATACCTTTGATAAAACTGAAGGAGCACAGTAGGAGAGGGGCAAGAGCTAAATTTGGGCTCTTTTTGTTTGTGATGCTATGTAGCTAAGTGGTAATTCTCTTCCGAATCTCTTCCTGGGTAGAAAGAGCTAAGAGAGAGTAGAAGAAATTAAGGCTGGATCACAGGAATCATTGACACGTATTTTTCTTTCAATTGAAATTAATTTGTGACAAACAATTGCATTTAATGTCGGTGAAAAAGGACTGCAAGTAATTCAGAAACTCAGTTTATTTGAGTACGCTGGGTTATGAACACACAGAGGAGGCAATGCTTGGTTCTACTGGGGTAGAGTAGGCAGTAACTGCAGAATCTAGAATTATGAAGGTTCTGAAATATGGTTTCATTGCGTTGTAATTTCTGGGTGACAGGTTACTATAAAATACTGCCATATAAATAATAGTATATTGTGTGAATATGTTTATGGGTGTGTACACTGTGAAAGTTTACGAGGGTGCATTAATTTCAATTTGCATCCTTGGGACAGCTAGTTAGTACTTGAAGTACTGCAATCAAAAATCCACATTCCAAAGTGACTATGCCAGCATTTCAAATATTTAGTCTACATATATTCAAATAATACAGGTGTTAATTTACAAAAGACATGTTAATTTTCCCCCAGTGGTAAAAATAAGTGGCATTCACACCTCTTGTTGACTAGAAATATTTCACAAACTCCAATTCCTTTTCATGAACCAGATACAAAAACCTACCAAGCACTGTTGCTTGTGCTTCACGCCTTCAAAGCAACTCTTCTGGGCTAGAACTTGTTTGGGACCTGGGTCTCCCTGGCCTAATGAATATTCCTATGCCTTCACCAATTAGAAGGTTGTTGATGTGGAGTCCATTTCAGAAAGAACCGTTGGAGCATGGTACAGTACCCGAGGTCATAGAGGGTCACATTACAAGAATGATAGTCTTTGTGTCTGCTCAGCAGTGAATATACAAGCAGTGAAAACATTTGGTAAGAGGCTTACGTTCTTGTGATAGCCCACAGACAGTGGGGTTGTGAACGAGAAAATATATAATAGCCGCTGTCTCTAACCTCAGGGCCTTTCAGGGCAGACTGCCTTACTGATTTAACTCAGCTCCCAGCGAGCCTCCCCAAGGGACCACTGTCTTTAATCTACTCTGAATATTAATTTAGGGGAAGAGGAGCTACAACAAACACCCGCTTCAACTGCAAAATGTTTTACAGTCTTAGAAATCATTTTAAACCCCCACAACCACCTGAGACAGCTCTGAGGGACCATCTTCCTTGAAAAGTGTCTGGGGTACGGTGGACATAACATAATCTAGATTAGACCTATCTCAATTATTATGCAAGAAAAACTAGTGTAGAAGGTTTGTGATTGGGACCGTAAGAAATGAGAGTACCAAGAGATACCCTTTTAAGGGTCTGTTAAAATAAGCTCAGACCAACCCACGGTTATTTAAATATGTAATCTCAGAGAAGCACATTTTTGGTTTAAAGTTTCTATAGAACAAACACCATCTATTTGTTGTCCCAATTTCATAGGCTCGATTAGTGGTGCTTAATAGGAACAAATGAATAAATAGAATGGAATTTCGAAGCACCTTAAATCTTTATAAAGTTTATCTGCTTCCAAAATGACATAATTAGAGGAGCTAAGGGCAGGCAGAAAGAGAATGAGATTGCTCCCTTAAGGTAATTGGTGTGTGATTATTACTTAGTAGGAAATTGTGTGTTGCGTAATTTTCTTATTTTTCATTGCTGCCACTTCATTTTAATCTGAAAAAGGTTGAACGAATTAAAAAAAAAACAATGAATTCCTAAAATGCCAAATTTTCCTAATGGCAGTAAACATCTTTAGATGTGTTTATAATCAGTAAAATATATTTTGAGCTTTGAAGGTGGGGGTTACATTGAACATCATCTCTAATGTGGAATTTAAGTTAAACTGAGTGTGCGGACGCAGAACAAACAAATAAAAGCACATTGCACCCACGAAGAGCACAATTGGTTAGCTACTGGTTAGCCAGTAGGTACAGTCAGTCTAGAATGGCAAATGGAAGAATTCCATTCTGGAAACTGATTTATTTTATTTATCTACAATGCTCAAATCAACTACATAATCAGGGAATCTCAACTTTACTGGAAAGCAGTGTATTAGGGTTCTCCAGAAAAACAGAATCAATAGGATGTATACAAATACATGTGAAGGGAAATTTGCTATAGGAATTGGCTTATGCAATTCAAAGGGCCGAGAAGTCTGCCATCTGTACACTTAACCAGGAAAGCCAGTGGTGTAATTCAGCTTGAGACCCAGGAGCACTGATATCTGAGGACAGGAAAAGATGGATGTCTCAGCATAAAGAGAAATTCTCCCCTCCTTTCTTGGCTTTTTTGTTTGTCAGGCCCCTCCATGAATTGGATGCTGCCCACCACATTGATGAGGTGGTCCTCTTTACTTAGTCTACTAATTCAAATGCTAATCTCTTCTGGAAACACCCTCACAGACTTAGGGGGAAATAATGCTTTACCAGCCATCTGGGCATCCTTTAGCCCAGTCAAAATGACACATAATGTTAACCATCACCGATAGTGTAAAGCCTAGAATGGATGCGATTGTCCACATAATTTAAATTTGAAAGAGAAACACAAGCACACATTTTAGCCTAAAATAATTGGAGATAGAGGTTCTAAATGTTTTGAATAAATAAATCGAATTTCTCTCTTTCACAGGCAATCAGAATAGTTTTTGTGATTATTCTGGTACAGTGACTTATTTAGGCATTCAAAACAGCCATGCCTCCATTCATATGTAGACAGAGTTCCCAGATTCTATTATCTTTCAGATCCGGAACAATTGCTTTCAATCTTGAAAATTCAATTGCGGTAGTTTTAGGATGTTGAGACTTTTCCCTCTGTCCATGTTAACTTTGCTTTTAAATAAACTGAATCTTGTGATTAAAGGTGGACAATGAGAAGAGCTGCCAATCCTTCTGTTATGTTTGCTTTGATTATTGTTGTTCCTGTTGCTGTGGACAAAAATAGGGCCATACTGGGAGTTGATTTAGTGTTTTATGGAGCCTTTCACACGGATATTGGTGGTGTATAGAATATCAAGTGTCTTATTTACATGACATCTCCCAACCCACCCCCTCTCTACCCATTTCAGGGAAAAGTAAACCCTCGTTCTTTGAACTGTAGCAGCAGAACTACCATGGTCCTACATGACCGGACCTCTGCTTCAACTTCTTGTTCCAGGGAAGTAGTGAGACACATACTGAGCCAATCTGAGCCCTCACCTGGGATTTTTGGTATTCAGAAAGAGTGGTAGCTGCTGGCGGCAGAAGCTTAAAAACGTGAAACTCAGAAACTGTTGTGGCCATGTCAGTTATCACTCAGTAAAACTCTGCCTACAGTAGAAGAAAATGGAGCTCACCCAGTAGGAGAAAAGAGGAGAGAGAATCTTGAAAGTCAATGAGACTCAGTTCTATTCCTTCCCCAGATTTGTGTCAAAGCATTTTTTTTTTATTCTTTGAGCCAATGCATTTCCCACTTCAACCTTGAGTTTAGCTTGCTGATTTGCAGCTAAGCTAATACAAATTGACATACAATATCTGATTTTTTAAATCAATACCAGCATAAACCAAAGATAGCACATTTATTACCACATGGAAAGAAATCTCCTAAATCACATTTCAATCTACTCTAAAGCTTACAAATAAACAAGATGAATCTTATTACATACCTCCCTCACCAAAAAATGGGCTATTTAGTACTCTATATCTGATTGAGCTAACCTATAGTCTAAATATGTAATTAGGATTTTCAAAATACTGTTGGTCTGGATTTCATTCTATAGTGTTTTAAATCTGTACAGGTTTAAAATCTTTAATATCTAGGGGTGCCTGGGTAGCTCGGTTGGTTGAGCATCTGACTCTTGGCTTCAGCTCAGGTCGTGGTCTCATGGGTTCTGGGAGTGGGCCATGCATCAGGCTCCGCACTCGGCGGAGACTCTACTTGGGGATTCTCTCCCGCTGCCCGTCCTCCCACTCACACGCTTGCTTGGGTGTTCTCTCTCTCCGAAATGCATAAATAAATCTTTTTAAAAAATCTTTAATATCAAGCTTGTTTTCGCCTCAGGGCATTTTCACAAGCTGTTTCCTCTCTCTGGAATACTCTTGCCCACATACTTTCATGGCTCATTCTTCCTCATTAAAGTCTTAGTAAAATATCACTGTCTTTGAGAGACTCTCTCTTATCTCTCCACAAAGTAGTAGATTTTTCCTATCTCTAGTTAAATTCTATTATGTTACCCTGTTTTGTTTTCATTATAGCCTTTTCTGAAATTCTGTTTCTTGTTTCTTTCATTTCTACTTTAACTAGAATATAAACTCCACGAGTAAAGAAACACATCGGCCTTGTTTATAAAGCACCCAGAGCAGTGCCTGGCACTGTAGTCATTCAATAAATATATGAAGGAAGGAAGGAAGGAAGGAAGGAAGGAAGGAAGGAAGGAAGGAAGGAAGGAAGGAAGGAGGGAAGGAAGGATCTGAATGCTTTTTTCTAAGCACTTGGCCAGTTGAAATCAGAGCATCACAAAATTAAACTCGGTTGATGAGTTTTTGTTCGTTGGGTCATTTGTTCTTGTTTCTGCTAAACAGAAATGACTTCCATATTGGGAATGCGTCTGGGAATATTATTCAGGATCATCAGCTGGTTATCAGCAAGGCTCTGAGGGGCAACACCTTTTGAAGCGCCACATTTTCAGTGTATGGATTTCCATCTTAAAATTCCAAAAGCTGCATTTCCTTATTCATCCTAACGTGATCCAATTTTCAGTGGAAACAGAACACCAAGTTAATCACACAAAACCATTTTAGCAACTAAAATGCTGCTGCATTGCCTAATAATAGATGAACATAGTGTTTGTATTCCATTCCAGCATCCCGTCCTCCCCCCACTGCATACCTAACCTCGTGTCCTACCAGTATATTAGTGTCGAGCAAGCCAAATGATTAATCAAGCCATTTCTTGATAAGCACAAAATCCAGAGAAACACGTTGGTTGTAGGAAGCAACTGAGACCTCAGCAAATGCATTGTATCGAACTTATCTATAACCAGGAATAGCATACCAGAGATACACTAGCTTAGGTCCTTCTGATCCAGTATCTTCCTTTCCTGGGAAATACTGAATACACACTTTCAAACTCTTTTCTCTATGTAAGGCAATGTCTCACATTTTTTGCCCTTTTGTGTATTCATATTACATCCCTATTTGCCGCTAGCTCTGTCTTTTAGAGTTTAATTAACCTAACTAACTCCCATGGTATGGAGCACCCCATGACTTCAGTCTACACAAACTAATTTTAATAGTCACCTTTTTAAAAAAGCCTAACGAAGTACTTATGATCTTAGATATAATGGAACACAAGCAAAACCCCCCAAAAAACCAAAAGCCAAAATTCTAACACTAAAGAGATTTGTAACTGTATAGGTAACCTTCCAATTAGTGAGAAGAGGGTAATCATAGAATTGGAGAACTTCGAAATCATTGAATCAAGATTTCAGTTGTGTATATGTATGTGTGTTTGTGAAATTCTTCCTTGAAAGGGAGATTTGTATGGGAATATAATGTGTAAAACAAATAAAAATGGCTCAGAGGCAACATCAGTGCAAATATAGAGTAAGAAGTTTCAAAAATTTGTCCTTTCATAAAAGCAATAAAATAAATGGCAAAAATCATCAGAACCAACTTTTGAAGAACACTGAAAATTACCTAAAGCCTTATAACAACCCAGAAAACATTTATTCAAGAAAGACAACTGAATCCACAATTGGGTTTCTGTCATTGCATTATAAAGGGTCCTGAATTCATAAGTTGCCTGAATATAAAGGGTCCTATATACTCTGATGAAACTTTCAAAGACCTATTAGAGTAAAGGAAACAAAGCATAACCAACCAGCCTCATCAAGGTAGGATCTAGGGAGGAAGCATCCATGAGCCAGGCCTTGAGCATTGTATAAGGTGGGGACTTGTTTTTCTTTGTAAAGAGTTAAATATAATAACTCAACAGCAATTTATCCTCAAAAAGCATAAGCGATACTAAGGGAAAGGGAAAAGGGAGGTCCCCGATATCTCTCTACACTAATTGCTGTATTTCTTATTTCCCAATAATAGGGTTTTGGTATTTTATATGGTTCTTGCCAAGTCCCCACGGACTTAAGAAGGGATCCTGAAGTTCTCCATGTCAAAAGTTCTCTCCTACTCAGTTATTCAAGGTTGATCAGATTCTAGGGAACTAACTGATGCTAAGCAAACTCACTAGAGATTGATTAGTAACTTGAAAACTAATTTCTTGATTTATAATTAGAAACGTTATTGCTTCATGGACCATAATTTTCAAGTCAAGTGTAGAGTGCATTCTTTTCCTAGCAGGCAAGTTTTCTTGGGAACTGAATTAATATGAGAAAGTTGCTTGGTAAGTATGGAGATGAAGGAAAGGAAATATTATGATCTTAATGAATTTAGAATTAATTGCTTTCTCTTCTCTCTGTGGATAGCTCTTGACTTATTTGTTCATTCCACAAACAATTTACTCAGCATCTAGAAGTTGCTGAATAATTAGTTCCTTAGTCATGTTAAAATATATGAAAGCTGGCCTCTGTCATTAGTAGGAGGACAAATGTGGAACCAGCATTAATCAAGACGTTAGGATGTGCCAGGCCTTATACCAGGTGATTTATATCCATATCTCTTTGAATTTCCATAGCAAACTCTATGAGAAATTTGGATTTTATTTTGCCCTTTGAAAATGAGAAGTATTTTTTTAAAGGAAAAAATGCAATTTAAGCAACTTTCCCAAGATCGCAGAACTAAGTAGTTTCATGATTGTATATATTTGTCAAAACTCATTAAATCATACACTTAATTGGGGATTATATAATATATAAATTATACCTCAATAATACTGATTAAAGGAAACCATGCCAGAAGGCAGAGGATTTGGGAAGACAAATTTTTGAGAAAGGCTCTTACATGCTCTGAATTCCCAAACCCCCAAACAAGGGAAAAAACCCAGAACAGTACCTATTTTGCCTCAAGTCTCCTTAAGGTAGCTTCTGTGGCATCACTTAGAGAAAAAGAAATATATTTCTTGCAGTTCCCCCAGATGATTTGGTCTATGTGATGGTTAATTTTACTTGTTAACTTGGCTAGGCTATGGAGCCCAGTTGCTTGATCAACCATCAGTCTAGATTTTGCTGTGAAGATTTTTTTAAAAATTCGATTAACATTCAAATCAGTAGATTTTGAGTAAAGCAGATCACCCTCCATAACATGGGTGGGTCTCATCCAATCAGTTAAGGGCCTTAAGAACAAAGACTGAAGTTTCCCAAAGAAAGAATTCTGCCTCCAGACTACAACACAGAAATTCTGCCTGAGTTACCAGCCTTCAGACTCAAGACCAGAATATCAAGTCTTACCTGAATCTCTAGATTGCCACCTTACCCTATGGATTTCAGACTTGCTAGGCACCGTAGTCGTGTGAGCCAATTCCTTAAAATCTTTCTCTCTCTCTCTTTCCATATGTCTATACCTATATCTATATCTATATCCTATTGGTGCCGTTTTTTTTGGAGAACCTTGACTAATACAGATTTTGGTACCCAGAGTGGTTCTAGAGAACCAGAATGTTAAGGCTGAGTGTTCTGAATTGGGAAACCTAAATGCAATGGGGATAATTGTATCCCAGCATGCCAGGGGCTGAATGGAGGCATTTAATTGCTGAAGGCAAGATGAGTGTGGTTACTTTAATAGAAAGCAGAGTCAAAATAGTAATCAGAATAGTTTGACGCAGAGATACCTATGACATTGGTGAATTGATCATGGTATTCCTAGGAGTGAAATGTATGGGCAGTCCACAAAATTCTTACTCGATCTCTAAAAGTGGAAGAGTTCAAGGTCAAATAAACAAAAGTCTAACATGAATCACAGAAGCAAATTTGAACTATTCCCAAACATGAGCCGGTTTACAGATCCAGAACCCATGAATGAAGGGAAATCGAGGTTTCCTTGAGGAAGGACCCAGTATGCTGCCAAAGATTCATACTGTTAATCTCTCTCCCAGCTTTCCCCAAAGGCAAGGTCTTTTACCAAGGTGACTAGTGTATTGGGAGAAGGAAATAATCAGAATTTTTAGGGGTTACTGGACCGAGGCTCTGAACTGACACTAATTTAAGAAGACCCCACATGTCTCTATGATCCATTAGTCTGAGTAAGGCTTATGGAATTCAGGTGATCAGTGGAGTTTTAGCTTAGGTTTATCTCACAGGGATCTGGTGAATCACTGTGATTGTTCATTTTATGTGTCAACCTGGCTGGCCACAGTGCCCAGATAGCTGGTCAAGCATTACTCTAGATGTTTCTGTGAGGGTATTTTTGGTTGAGATTGACATTTAAATCCATGGACTTTGAGTAAAGCAAAGTACCCTCCACAGTACAGACGGGCTTCTGAGCAAGAGGGAATTCTGCCAATAGCCTGCTATCAGAGTTCATGTGCAAATCAGCTCTTCCTGGTTTGCCTGCAGACTGCCTTTGGACTTGAACACAACTCATACCTAAGTCTCCAGCCTGCCAGCCTCCCCTGTCGGGATTGGACTCACTAAGTCTCCATAATCACATGAGCCAATTCTTAAAAAAAAGAAAAAAAACAAAACAAAACAAAAAAGAATCAAGATATTCTTGATTCTTTCTTCTTTTCATATATCTGACTTGTCAGAAAATCTCATTGGTTGCTATCTTCAATGAACATCCAGAATTCTCTACTCTTAATGTTTCTAGTGGAGTCTAAACCATCACCTTCTCTCACCTATATTATTGCCTCCTATTGGAGGCAGTATCTCCTATTGGTTCTGTTTCTGTTTCTCTGGATAACTGTAATGCAGTCCCCAAACCCACCCATCCAAATCCATCTTGTTTTGGAATACATAATTGGAATAGCAACTGACAGAATCCCAACATTAATTCCTTGATCTATGGAGTTCATGCTATTATGGTAGGAAAGGCTAAGTGAAAGCCACTAGAACTGCCTGCACCTATGAAAATAGTAAACTCAAAGCAATATCCCATGACTCGGGGAATTGCAGAGATTAGTGCTATCATCCTACTGGCTCTGTTTTTCTGGGAACTCTAACACAGTCTGACTCACACCTGAGAGTATAAAGCAGACTATATTAGCAGGATAGAAATGGTTTGGCCTGCATTTCCAATTTGTTGGGACAAGGAATGAATGTTTTCCATGGGTCAGAGGTGTACCTTGTGGTCATCTCTGTCCTAATGAATAGAGCTACATAAGGACAGAGGCATCACAGCAACAAGAAGCTAGAGTGGACAATGGATTGCTAAGAGTGCGAGAAGGAGCCAACAGCATCCACCCAGAAAACAGATCCATTTTCCAGTTCAAAGGAACTGTGGAAGAATAGTCCCTAGTAAGGGAAACTTTCAATATGCCTAAGAAAGTACATTACCTAATCCAATCCATAAATATTTATGGAGTTCCTAGACGGAGTTAAGTAGTTTGGGGTGCTACAGATACATAACACACAAGACAAACATAAATCATTGCCCTCATAGAACTTCTGCGTTGTTGGGGGTGGGGGTTGGGGACACGTGATAAATATGAAAATAAAAGTAAGAACCAAGGGGATCAGAAATGCCAGGGTAGACAGGGTAGGTATCATTGAGAAGGTAATAATCTGAGCAAAAATGTGAAAGATGAGATGAAGTAAGTCACAGAGACATGAGCAAGGAAGAGACAGAGCATTCCGAGTAGAGGAAACAGTCAGTATGAAGACACAAAATGTGGAAATTTTTCTAGCATGTTAAGGAGTAAGAAAAAGGTCAAGGTGTCTGTTGCTAAGTTAGTGGGGAAACTTAATGATAGATCAAAGAGATAATGGGGTCCAGATTATGTTCGCCTTATAAGCCATTGTAATAACTTTGGCTTTTGCTGTTGAGTAAAACAGAGGTTTGTTTCAGGGTTGAACTGGAGTCACAGTGCCTACTCATTAAGAATAAAGGGGTAAGGGTGGAGAAAAGGAGACTAGGTAGGAGGCAATAATATAGGTGAAAGAAGGTGATGGACTAGAAACAGTAGGAGTAGAGAATTCCAGATGTTCATTGAAGGTAGCAACCAATAAGATTTTCTGATAAGTCAGATATATGTAAAGAAGAAAGAATCAAGAATGACTCCACAGATTTTGGCCTTATAATTGGAAGGAAGCTTTCTTGAGATGGGGCAAATGGAAGAAGTTTTTTGCAGGGGAGAGTTTTTTGTTTGTTTTTTTTTGTTTGGTTTTGTTTTGTTTATAAAGGTTTTATTTATTTATTTATTTATTTATTTATTTATTTATTTATTTGACAGAGAGAGACAGCCAGCGAGAGAGGGAACACAAGCAGGGGGAGTGGGAGAGGAAGAAGCAGGCTCCCATCGGAGAAGCCCGATGTGGGGCTCCATCCCAGAACACTGGGATCACGCCCTGAGCTGAAGGCAGACGCTTAACGACTGCGCCACCCAGGCGCCCCTGTTTTGTTTTTTTGAGAGAGAGAGAGAGAGACAGAAAATCTTAAGCAGGCTCCATGCTCAGTACGGAACTGGATGCGGGGCTTGCTCTCACGAGCCTGAGATCATGACCTGAGCTGAAATCAAGAGTCAGAGGCTTAACTGACTGAGCCACCCATATGCCCCTGCAGGGAAGAGTTTAGTTCAGACTTGATGTCTTAGATTTAAGATGAGTGTCAGAAATCCAAATGGGCATGCTGAATAGGCAACTAGAAATATAAATCTAGAGGTTAAGGGAGAAATCCAAGCTAGTCATACGAATTTGGGACTCATTATCATAAATGTGATTTCACATGAAGATATCACACCGTTTAAAACTGCCTTGTGCCCTTAACGCTTCCTGCTGTTGTGTGAAAAACAGAAGAGGTGAGTGGAATAAAGGAGCAAGAGCTAACTACACCCCCATTCTTGAAGACTACCACTGTCTTTGCTTTGGGGTCACAGACAGGTGAAGTTGAGTCCTTCCTTTGAATGAAAATTGAAATGTTTAATTAATATCTTGGATTGGACTATCTAATCTCTGAATTAAAGCTGCTTGCAAATTCAGGGAGTCATAAATCTATTTATTATTTGAGTATACTGAATGAAGTCATGGGAAATGTTCAAGTTTTGATCCAAGGTCATAGAAATATTTCCCCTAGTGAATACAGTTGGAAAGGGCATTTAGACAAAAAAACAAATTTCTCATCACTATTACAGCATAGCAATTGCAATAATAATTAGTTTGTGCATTAAAATCTTTTTCACGTATCCACTTAAGTTAATCCTTTTTTCTATAACCACATAAAGAAAGGTGTCTATTGGTGTCTAGATGAAAAAAGCTTCCAATTATGAAGGAGTTTGCTAAGGATGAAGCTTTTATGAATGTGTGAATGGGTGAAGCTTAAGATTTCTGTGATGTTCCCAGCTCAACACTGAACAAATTCTGATAACCAATTGCTCTCCATTGATATTTCCATTTTTACTGCAACCACAGAAATAAATGCCCTTGATTAGGTGCTTCAAAAAATAGACCCAGTGATAAGGCAAGCTGCTTACAAAGGTATTTGACTAGCTTAGACCCTTACTTTTATGCAGACACAGCTCATCAGCTCAGCCGATAAGCTATGGCACTAAGTTGTAGGTTGAAATGTCATGATGGTATACAACATCTTACTTGATGACTCAAAAAGCTCCCTGACTTAATTTACTTCAATTTTCCCCTTTTATAGCATAGTTCTCTTCTGAAAAGACCATCAGACTTTATGACTGTATTAGAGGTGGAAATTATACACGTTGCTTTTACAAAGCACATAGAGAAAGCATCAGGTGTCAAGATCTAAAAAGGGCTGTCAGGATGATTTTGCATTAACTGGTGTTCTGGCTGCTTGAAGCAGCCTAAAAATATTCACCAGCATGCAAGCCCAACGGCCCAGACACACGTAAGAAGATGAAGCAGAGCCAGAGGCCAGCTATTTGTTATTTAAATAGAACATTAACGTAATAGAAGGTATTTGCTTGTTTCAGCAAGACTACTATCATAAACGTTGCAGAGTAATACCTTGCCTTTAATAGCACAGCTCAGGAGTCATTATGGGCAGCAGCCACAATATGTCTAGCATAGTAATGGATGGCAGTTCAAGCCAGACTTTCCCATCCCATATTACCATTTTAGGAAGTTTCTAAAGGTGACCCGGAATGTTAAATATCAGGCACTCTACCATAGCACTGAGTTCAAAAACAGATTGAGACAGCAAGAGTGATGCACTCACCCAGGATAGTGTCAGCTTGCAGGACAGTAAGTTCCCAGGGTCTGGCCAGGATTTAGTTACTCGGTCTCATCTCTCCTTGGCCTCTGATTATAGAAAATGAGGCAAAGCCATTCCCTCAAGGATAGTCGAAATGTCTGCTTATGTTCAATCAAAGGTAAACGTGTGCAAGGTATGGAAGGCTCAGACAAGGTATCAGCCTCGTTAAAAATGTCTTTGTGTTCACTTGGTCCATGAGAATTGCTCCTACTCTCTTCTCTCTTTACAGAATGTTTGTTTCTTTATAGTAGCACATTTTCCTTAGAAAACATAAGCATTTAAAAAGAAAAAAAATGAAAGTTTCCCATAATGCCTCCAACCCAAGAAAACCGCCATTAGTATTTTGGTGTTACTTCTAGTATTGAATTATTTACTATAAATAAGAACATATAGTGTGTGTGTCTCACATAAATAAGGACATACAGTGTGAACATATATGCACACACAATAATGGTAAAACTATGACAGCACTGGGGATTTTTTCTACAAATTTCTCCACATTAAATACAAAACATTACTTCAAATTACATCCTATCCATATACTACACTTTGTCAAACCAAACTAAATGTTGCATATATATATATATATATTGGTCTCAACTTCTGATATTATAAATAATGCTGTAATAAATATCCTTGTATATAAATCATTGTTCACAGTTTTGCTGATTTCCTCAAATCATCAAAATTTTATAAATAAAATTGTCACATTCGAAAACACAAGTAATTTTAAACATAGAGACACATATAACTGAATACATTCCAGAAATGTATTACTAATATATCTTTCCAATAGCAGTGTATGAAAGAAATTATGGCATTGCCTCTAGACTAGCAATAAGTGTTATTTTAAAAAAAAATAGTTTTTTGCAAATTTGATAAATTAATAAGGCATATTGTCTTATTTATGAATCAAAATTCATTTCCTTGATTACTAATAAAGTTGAGTATTTAAAATGTATTTATTAGATAAGTGCCAGAATTCTCTACTGTTGATAGTTATATAGAATCCATCAAGTTAAGAATACCTCTGTTACGATATGTGGAAATTTTCTTTCATTTGAAAGTTTATGAACAATCAAAATAATTTGTCAAGAACAAATTGACCCAAGCTATATAATATGAAATATATATGTGAAAAAATACACATATCTGTACAATAACTATGGAAAACTACTAAAAATAACACCTAAAAATCCATGAAATAGGTATGACTATAAAATTCCATTAAGGCAGGAGTTTGGCATATTTGAAGAATTGAAATACTTATATCTGATATGAATGCTGGTTCCCACACGTTCCATCTATTCCTTTCTTGTTCTCTAATTGTAGTAACTATCTGAAATTCTCAGTCTTTGACTATGCACTTGCTTAGTTTTTTCACCTAGTTATGATTTCGGAAATTAGTTTCTTTTTTTTTTTTTTTTTAAGATTTTATTTATTTATTTGACAGAGAAAGCCAGTGAGAGAGGGAACACAAGCAGGCGGAGTGGGAGAGGAAGAAGCAGGCTCCCAGCAGAGGAGCCTGATGTGGGACTCGATCCCAGAACGCCGGGATCACGCCCTGAGCCAAAGGCAGACACTTAACGACTGAGCCACCCAGGCGCCCCTGGAAGTTAGTTTCTGTAGAGTGTTAACACTTTCAACTTTAGGTCTCTGTTATTTCGCACAGTTTTATGGAACTCTTTCTCTCCACCTTTCTGCTCTGTACTCCTGAATCCTATAAATGTTCCATAGGATTTGATGATGGGAGTGCAGTTTTAAATTCCTAATATTTTTTTGACTGGACTGGAATCCTAAGTGAAAATATCTTTTGTCTTGCTCATTGCACAGTGCCACGAAACTTTCATTATCACACTCTCCAGGTAATAGCTCGAGTGTCCCTGTGTCATTCCTCTATGCTGGCTACCCAGATACTGTTTGTTAAACAATTTCTGCAAGTCTAGTCATATGTTGATGAAAATTTCTGCAAATATCTCATCTAGACAAGTCCATAAGGTGTAAATTTGAATACCCCTAAGATAGTATTTGTGGATATTCCCAGAATTGATTATTCAAATATGAATTAGAGAAGGAGGAAAAGGAAGGAAGCAACAGATTTTTAAAAATATCTGTAGAACAGATCTATTTATTGTTTTTTTTATGAAGTAAAACCTGAATTAATCTGTTTGATGGGGAGAATGGAAGAGAAGTAAAATTCATCAAGCACCTACCAAGTGCTAAGCTAAGCATATTATTATCTATTTGACGATTAAGCTAGAGAAAAATAAGCACTGCTGCTTTTTTTTAAACCCAGGCACTGTGTTAAGTACTTCATGATTGCTATTACATTAATCCATAGAGCAATCTTACTATATATGTCTGTGTGTTATAGAGTCCATTTACAAATGAGAAAACAGATTTATAAGTTTTCAAGATCAAAGACCTAAGATTACAGACACAAATCTGTCTGACTCTAAATTACATGCATTTAATTAGTATATTTTACTATTTCTTTGTGAGGTATATTTAATTACTAACTTTATAGCTTAGAAATTAAGGGTCAGATCCATTAAGTAATATACCCAAGGACATTCAAACCCGGATATGTTTCTCTCCAAAGCTCTAAATTACCCAATATCAAGAGAAATAACAAACACTCAGTTGTTAGAAGAGATCCCTTGGGTCTGAAAATATGGATGGCTAAAAAAAAAGCTATCAAGCAATGTTAACTAAATGTATAGGATAGGAGGCTCTGATTATAATTCTAGGTAAGGAAAGAAAAGGTCCTCAGGAATTCCAAATTGTAAAGTTTTTTTTTTTTCCATTTCAGAAAGACCAGTCCTGAAAAAACACCTACTTTTTAGGGGCAGGATGTTAAATATAATTGATTATCTCTGCTTTGGTGTGAATAATTAAAACACACACTCATCAACAGGGCAAGCCACTTGAAACAAATCCTTTGGAAATGTCAATGATACAAGGAGGAAATTCTGCTCAGAGCAGCCCTCTGAATTTCCCTAATTCCCTGAAATATCAATCCCTATAACAAGTAATCATTCCACCATGGAAATTCTGACTTGCCAATTTTAGGACAGCTACAGAATATGTCAGTATAAATACATGCCAGACTATCTCTTCCAACAGTGAGTCAGAAAAATTCTGTTTAGAGGATATTACAGAGATGTAAAATATTCAAAAAGTCAGAGGTTTTGTCAAAGTGTAGATTTACAGATTAGAAGTTCCATGATATCTTTCTTTTTTTCTTTTCTTCCTTCTCCTCCTCCTCCTCTCCTTCCCCCTTCTCTTCTTCACATTTTCCTTCTCCTCCTTCTCCACCTCCCCCTCCTCCTTCTCCTTCCTCTTTAATTTACTCTCTCTTTCTCCTAGGTTTTATTAAGTCAAGTGAGTGAGGCCAGCTTCACTCCAGAACTTGCTTTTCTGAATTCTTAAAAGACTGTCTTACTAGTAAACTCTACCCCAAAAGTGAATAAAATCTAACCAAAGGAGTATGTAGATTTAATAGCAATCCTCCAGATTAAAAATATATTTAAAAATAAAAACGTTCTTTGGAACTGAATTGGTTGGGGGACATAGCTCACTTTCTACCTAGAGCTGACATATTCCTAATCTTGAGCCCTGATTAATAACTAACATACAAGAATGGGTTTCATCATAAGTGCAACTTACATTAATTATTAATAGCTATCCCTAATGTCTCCAATATAACTTTCTGCAGCATTAGAAATGTTCTGTATCTGTGCTGTCCAATATAGTAGCAACCAGCATGTTTACTTATTGAGGATTGTCCTCAATGTGCATTAGCATGATTGAGAAACTGAATTTTTAAATTGTACTGAGGTTTACTTACACTAAATTTAATAAACAATTTTACACCACCAAGCAAAGCTCACTCAAGAAGAAATAGAAATCCAGAATAGCTTTGCAACTATTAAAGAAATTGAATTTACAGTTAAAATCCTTCCCACAAAGAAAACTCCAAGATCAGATGGCTTCCCTAGTCTATTCAACATTTAAAAAACAAAACAGTGCTAGTTACACATAAATTTTTTCCAGAAAATTGAAAAAGAAGGAATACTCCAAACTCATTTTATAAGACCAGCATTAGCTTGATACCAAAACGAGACAAAAATATTATAAGAAAACAAAATCACAGAAAAATATTCCTCATGAACATAGATGCAAAAGTTCTTAACAAATTTTTAGCAATTGAATCCACCAATGTTAAAAATGAAAAACACATTATGAACAAGTGGGGTATATTCCGATGTAAAATTGGTTTAATATTAAAAAATCAATCAATATAATTCACCATATTAGCAAACCAAGCCAAATAAAAAGCACAATTATATCAACAGATATAGAAAAGTGTTTGTCAAAATTCAAAACCCATTCCTTCCAGATAAACTCTCAGGAAAATTAGAATAGAAAGAATCTTCATCAACCTGATAAAGTACATCTTTGAAAAACCTACAGGTAACTTCATCCTTAATAGTGAATCACAGAATGCTTTGCAATAAAGATCAGAAATAGGGAAAGGATATATCCACTCTTTTTTTCTTTTTCTGGAATTTGTACCTTTTGATCACCTTCACCCATTTCCCTTCACCTACTCCCCACCCCCAACTCTGACAACTAGCTATCTGTTCTCTATTTTTATGAATTTGTGTTTTTTTTTTTTTAAGATTTCTACAGGTAGGTGAGGTCACACAGTATCTCTCTTTCTTTGTATGATTTATTTAACTTATGATAACGCCCTCAAGCTCTATCCATGTTGTCACAAATGGCAGTGTTTTCTTCTTATTTATGGCTGAATAATATTCCATTATCATTTCAATGGAATAATATTTCACATACACACATATACACACATCATACATACATATGTATATGTATGACATGTACCTCACATTTCCTTTTTCCATTCATCAATAGAAACTTAGGTTGTTTCCATGTCTTGGGTATTGTGAATAATGCAGCAATGTGCATGACGGTGAAGATATCTCTTCGAGATCGTGATTTCATTTCCTTCAGATATATATCCAGAAGTGAAATTAATGGAACATATGGTAGTTCTTTTTTGAATTTTTTTGAGGCACTTCCATGCTATTTTTTAAGTTGATGTACCAATTTACATTCCCACCAACAGTGCCCAATGGTTCCCTTTACTCTCCATCTTTGCAAACCTTGTTATCTCTTGTTTTTTTGATGACAGTCATTCCCACAGGTGTGAAGTAATATCTCAATGTGGTTTTGATTTGCATTTCCCTGATAATTGGTGAGGTTGAGGGCATCTTTTCATGTACCTATTGGCCATTTTTATGTATTCTTTGGGGAAAAAATCTATTCAGATCCTTTGTCTGTTTTTTAAATTGAGTAATGGGGGTGGGTTGCTACTGAGCTGTAAAAATTCTTTATGTATTTTGGATCTTAATCCCTTATCAGATAGGTGATCACCAAATATTTTCTCTCATTCTGCAGGTTGCCTTTTCATTTTGTTGGCAGCTTCCTTTGCTGTGCAGCTTTTTTAGTTTGATGTAGTCCCACTTGTTTATTTTTGTTTTCATTGCCTTTGTTTTTGTTGTCAAATCCAAAAAAATATTGCCAAGACTGATGTCAAGGACCTTACCGATTATGTTTTTTCTCTAGGAGTATGGTTTCAGGCCTTAGGTTCAAGTCTGTAATTAATTTTAAGTTGATTTCTGTGTATGGGGTCCAGTTTTATTCTTTAGCATGTAGCTGTCCAGTTTTCCCCAGATCCTTTATCGAAGAGAATCTCATTTTCCCATTGTATATTCTTGACTCTTCTGTAGTAATTTTAATTGACCATCTACACATGGGTTTACTTCTGGCTTCTCTATTTTGTTTCATTTATTCTCATGAGCACAGAATATCTTTTCATTATTTGTGTCTTCTTCAATTCCTTTCATCAATGTCTTATAGTTTTTAATGTACTGATTGTGCCTCCTTGGTTGAATTTATTCTTAGGTATTTTATTCTTTATGATGCCATTGTAAATGGGATTGTTTTCTGAATTTTTCTTTCTGAGAGTTTGTTGTTAGTATATAAAAACACCATTGATTTTTGTACATTGATTTTGTATTTTGCAACTTTACTGAATTTGTTTATTAGTTCTAACAGGTGTTTCTTGCTTTGTTTTTGGTAGAGGTTTTAGGATTTTCTATGTAAAATATCATGTCATCTGTAAATAGAGACAATTTTTACTTCTTCCTTTCTGATTGGGGTGACTTTTATTTCTTTTTCTTGCCTAACTGCTCTGAGTAGGACTTCCATTATTGTGTGGAATAAAAGTGGTGAGAGTGGGCATCCTTGTCTTGTTTCTGATCTTAGAGGAAAAGCTTTCAGTGTTTCACTACAGAGTACAATCTTAGCGGGCTTGTCATATATGGTCTTTATTATGTTGAGGTACATTCACTCTCTACCCAGTTTTGAGAGTTTTTATCATGAATGCATATTGAAATTTGTCAAATGATTTTTCTGTATCTATTGAGATGATTATATTATCCTTCATTTTGTTAATGTTAAGCAATAATTATGCTGAGTTTAAAATTGTACAGACTCTTTGGCTTAATTTACATAAAATTCTTCAAAAATGTATTCATCTAAAGAGATATAAAGCAGATGAGTGGTTGCTGGGGAATTGGGGGCAGGGTAGGGAAGAGCGAGAGGGAGAAATGGGAACAAAGAAACTTTAGGAAATAATGAGTATGCTCTTCATTTTACTAATATTTTCTGTGTATATATATTTATATTTATATATTTATATATATTTATACATATATTTATATATATATTTATCAAAATGTATCAAGTTTTAAACCTTAAATATATGCAGTTTATTGTATGTCATTGAAACCTGAAAAGGCTGTTAGCATTTGAAATTTAGTCACACGTGGCAAGTGGGTACAGCATTGTTATGTGCGATAATATAAATCTAGACCATTAAAGCATTCAAGGTTATTTAAAAAGTTATGAAGTCAAGTGCCATGATCAAATATGATGTCAGCTCTGGATATGAGAGAGGAAGTGGAAGTACATATGCTACGCTTGTCAGTACTCATTTCTATGTGACTACTCCTAGGATTCCGATCACTCGGTTATCTGATCCAGTCAAAGCAACATGTAGCAGAATTTCCAGGCCATTCAGAAGGATAGGTGCCTGGGTGGCTCAGCTGGTTAAGCATCCACCTTTGGCTCAGGTCATGATCCCAGGGTCCTGGGATTGAGCCCCATATCGGGCTATCTGCTCAGGGGAGAGCCTGCTTCTCCTCCTTCTGCCTGCTGCTCTGCCTGCTTGTGCTCTCTCTCTCTCTGTCAAATAAATAAATAAGATCTTTAAAAATATATATTGGCGGGGCGCCTGGGTAGCGCAGTCGTTAAAGCGTCTGCCTTCGGCTCAGGGCGTGATCCCGGCGTACCGGGATCGAGTCCCACATCGGGCTCCTCCGCTGTGAGCCTGCTTCTTCCTCTCCCACTCCCCCTGCTGTGTTCCCTCTCTCGCTGGCTGTCTCTCTGTTAAATAAATAAATAAAATCTTTAAAAAAAAAAAAAAAAATATATATATATATATATATATATATAGGGGGGAAAAAAAAGCTAGGTTAGGGCACCTGAGTGGCTCAGTCGGTTAGGTGCCTTCCTTAGGCTCAGATCATGATCCCAGGGTCCTGGGATGGAGTTCCACATCTGGCTCCTTGCTCAGCAGGTAGTCGGCTTCTCCCTCTGCCCCTCCCCACTGCTCATGCTTGCTCTCTCTCACTGTCTTGCAAAAATAAAATAAAATCTTAAAAAAAAAGGATAGGTTAATGTCTTTTGTTGGGGTAAAAACTGAAGTCTGGAGAGGCAGATAATGAAATAATTATATTCTTATCCAGCTTGGATACCTTCCACAGCATTCCATATGTAGTCATTTTGCAATAAATCCTTCTTGACTTACGTCATAATTGTCATCATTTTATTGAAAATTTTATTGAATTTTATCAAAATTGGTGCCCAGTTAATTTCAATATGCTACAAGTTTTAAAGAAATGACCCTACCTACCTAGAAATAGGCTAACATATTTTTTTTTTCTTCAAGATTTTATCCTTATCACCTAAAACATATAATTGTCCACCTCAGAAAAAGTGTTACGGTTATTAGAATGAGAAACACTAATATAAGGTTATCTAGCAAAAGTTGTATCTTGTTTCTCAGTGTTCATAAGAACTGAAGTGTTCGTGCTGTAGGTAATACAGGAAGAAGGGACAACAAAGGTAAAGTGCACTCTTTATATCAATGAAAGATAATATTGCTTTCTGAGAGTTAAAACTGTGATATAACTATACGGTTAGGAACACTGGTATACAATGTCAGTATGGAAAGGAAAATATAAGAATAGCTTCCATGACAGCAAGACAAGAGTGTAACCTAATTTAAGGTATTAGGATAGCTAGAGAAACAATGTCAAGTGTTAAGGGCATTAAGCAGTGACGATAGCATAGAGAAATGAAAGTCAGGAAAGATATACTTGGCCTGTGTCCCTCAACCATTCACCAGGGGAGAGAGTGCCCTGTCAAGATGACAGAAGTATCCTCCCACCTCTTAGGCTTTCCTATCCCTGGGGTGCATGTAAGAGCATCAGAGTGTCAGAACTCAAAGAAAACAAGTTGTTTTCCTATCCAACAACCATTGCTTGCCTGCTTTCTTCTTAAAAGAAACTGATTTTACTCGAGTATCAGGCAGCCATGTGTTTAGAGAAATTGAAGCCTGTTTCAAGCCCAAGTGGTGAACCATAATAGCTTTAAACTAATATTGGCAGAGAGGTTTGGAAGCCAAGGAAAGCATTCCCTATTGTCCTTCTGAGATATCGTCATCTGGAAGTGACACCTGGAGCTGTGGCAGCTCTCTTGACATTATTAGGTTAGTTCACTTGAGAGGATAAGCCAGGAGGATTGACAATGACAGTAAGAAACTGCATTTTTGAGGATATCATGCAGCCACTGAGTTTCCCAACTCTGGATCCCCACTACCTTTAGGCCAGGATTACTCAATCTCATCACTATGGACATTTTGGACTGGATAATTTTTTGTTGTGGGGGGCTGATCTGTGCATTATAGGACTATAGAATGCTTCGTAACATCCCTGGCCTCTACTCCAGAGATGCTAGTAGCACCTGTCCCTCAGTGGTAACAAGCAAAAATGTCTCCAGGCATTGCTAAATGTTTCCTGGCTGCCAAAACTGTTCCCAGTATTGGCCTTGGTTGAGAACCACTGCTCTAGGTTTATTGCTATATGAAATAATATGTGTTTCTCATTGTTTTAAACATTTTAATTAGGTATGCAGCCAGAAGCATCCTAATCCAGAACCTGATGGCATCAACCATACAATTTATTCATTTCAACCTCTGTATTTTTGTCCTTGTTTGCTAAATTAAAAAATCCAAACCAAAATGAAAAACAAAAACAAAAAAAAGGGGGTGCCAGGTGGCACAGTCAGTTAAGTGTCTGACTCTTGGTTTCAGCTCAGGTTGTGATCTCATGGTCATGAGATCGAGGCCTGTGCTGGGCTCCATGCTCAGTACAGAGTCTGTTTGGGATTTTTCTGTCTCCCTCTGCCCCTCCCCCCACCCTGTACTCTGTCTCTCAAATAAATCAATCTCTAAAATAAAAAAGAAACCTTATCCTTCCTTTTTTTGTTTTTTTGTTTTTAGATTTTATTTATTTATTTGACAGAGAGAGACAGCCAGCGAGAGAGGGAACACAAGCAGGGGGAGAGGAAGAAGCAGGCTCCCAGCGGAGGAGCCTGACGTGGGGCTCGATCCCAGAACACCGGGATCACGCCTGAGCTGAAGGCAGATGCTTAAGGACTGCGCCACCCAGGCGCCCCTGTTTTCTTTTCCTGAGTTCTTTTCTTCTTGCTTTAGACTATCCTCTTCCCCCCCTCTGCTTTTATTCTGTTCTTCCTCTTCTCTCATCTTTTCATTTTATCCGGCCCTTCACTCCTTCTTGCGCTCTTCCTTCCTGTCTCTTTCCTTCTTGCCTCCCTCCCACTTGCTTGCTTGCTCACTTCCTTCCTTTCTTCCTATTCAGAAAAATCATGAGTCTGAATAAAATAACTGTAAGAGTTAGCTTGGGTAAAGTTGAGACCATTATGATTCACGCATTAAATCAAAGAAGTTGGAATGACAAGGCCACTTATCAACTGATGGTTGAATAGAATGGCAACCAGTGCACTCCTGCGTCTGCTCGTCTTTCTCAGAGACACTGTCAGGCATGAGTCATGCGCACTGATTTTGAGGGTGAGGTGTAACCAAATATTCTGCTCACAAACTGGCTTGAGTCACTCCAGGCAAATCCAGAATAGCTACACGTATTGCAGGAAGAAACCACACACAAATGACATTGCCCTGGGATCACGTGTGAGAGGCCCTAACTCTTCCCTGCTCCTATAGACATCCTTTCATGACAACCATTACCTTTATTTTTACATGCTTGTGGCAAAGAAGTTTACAGGAAATTATGATGAAATTTAGCATTACTTTAAAATGAGTTAGCTTAAAGTGAGTGTAAGACATGCATTAAAATGGCTGTGTTACAAATTAGAGAATATTCTTTTCCCCCAAAAGTCTTCTATGGCAGATATAATGTAGATATAATTACAGATTGTCAGGATCAAGCCTTGCTTCAATTTAACATAATTAAAAGTAGTTCTACCAAATTCAATGTTCTTTTTTTGGTAGCAAGAATAACTTAATGTCTTATTCCTGTAGTTACAAAACCACACGTCTAATGGAGCATTTCTGTTTCAGAATTCAAGTGCCATGTTTGTCAAAGATGCATCTAAATCCAACGCTAAGGCTTTCATTAGCTATGTTATGACAATTAAATAACAGCTTTACAGTCTAGGAGGCAAGCAAATACCACATCTTGAATGGAATTTCTCAATAATTGAAATCTTAAAAGACATATATAGCCTTTCAAATACTGTGTATGATTACACCACCTGGCAGATTCGATCACCCAGACAATTCTCAGTTCCACTCCGCAACAGTTCTAGTAAATGGTTATTGACCCAGGGTTGCAATACTTTGTTGCAAAGGACTTCATTCCATTTTTGGAAAACCCCGATGCAATTCCTCCCTCTCGTCTTCTTTTTTCTTTCCTTCCTTCCTTCCATAAATCTTACTAAATGCTACTCTGGGACAAGGTCTATGTTGGGTTTGCGCAAGGATGAACAAGATACAGTCCCTCACCTCCAGTAGCTCAGAGTCTACATGGAGGTACAGTAAAGTTAAAGGCAACCAGGATGAAAGTGCCAAGACAGAGGTATGCTCAGGTATTGGCAAAGATTACCCAACACTTCCTGTGTCATGTGCACTGTTCTTGGAGTTTGGGAGCCCACAAGATCATTCAAATTCACTTTAGAGTAAGGCAAAATCTTCCTCTTTGCAATTTTAATTCACTCAGTCTAGTTCTGTCCTCTAAAAACATGCAGAATAATTTTATCTTTTGCCATGTTCAGTAATCTTGACGAAGACTAGTTTTTCTTCTTTTCTTGGGAGGCACTTATGGGCAAACTCAATCTATGATTATTCCCAAAATGAGTCTTTGAAATTTTCCTATGATGGGAAACTTGAAGGAAAGGTTGTTTGGAATTTTCCACTGTTGTTAATTCTGGTTAAGAAGACAAAGCACTACAGGTTGTGGTCCTTCACGATTTCACTTTCTCAGAATATGTTCTAGAAACAACGGTATTTATGAGTCATCCTCACCATTGACACAAAAGTCGGATTAGCATTCCAGGCTGCACTTGCATTTCAGATGGTGAAAAAAGCCCAGGTCCTTAGAGGACCAAGGTTATCAAAGCTGAATTTTCTAGATGGTGTGTAATAGAGACTAGTTTACCATCATTTCCTTTCCTTTGGTAAAGGTTTTTAAAAGCATAACACAGAATTTAGGATTTAGTATATAAATTGTTAAGAAATGTGAATTAAATGAATAACCCTTGGTTTATGAATTAGGAGCCTTGGATTCTGCTCCCCATGTGGCCACTAATTAGCTGTGTGACCTTGGAAAAGTCATTTAATTATTTCAACTCTGATTTCATCAACTATGATAAGATGAACCTAATAGTCCCTAACATCTTCCTATGATTTTGAACTTTCTATGATTTTGAAAGGACCTTACTGAAGTAGTTAAAAAGTCCAAGAATCATTTGAAAAATTGGGGGTCTCCCCACCCTCCACCAGCTGCACTGTCACACTCAGTTAATCTAAAGAATCTTGTATTTCCCTCACATAAGATGTGTCTGTTAAATTTGTAAACCAAAAGGTGAGGGTGAAAATAACTGTCTTCTAAGCACAATATAATATACCAGATTCTTGAAATAAATTTGTTCATTCAATCTTGTAATCATTCATGTTGTATGTCTTTGTCCCATCTTTATCACACCAGTATTATTGTGTTGAATTAGAGAGACAGGGACGGTGAGTTTTTTTTTTTTTTTAATTATGTGGGTTAGTAGAGAAGCTGAGTTGAGATTCGCTTACCTCCTGCCCTTTCTTTCTGCTGACTCAGTGATCCCAAATAGACTTCAACTCACCCAGAAAATGTTTTATGACTTCTTCTTGATTTATCTACAATCAATACTTGTTTTTGTTTTCAAACACTCCTATGATGACTGCCTTCTCCTCTGATTCAGGAGTTATAAAATCTTGCTGTGGATCTGTTCTGACTGATGACCTAAGAAAAATGAGTAATAATTCTTCAGGTGAGGAGTTTGAGGGCAGCTGGCATGAATAGACCAAGGAAGAGAATTAAATGAAGTGGAGCTCTCTTCTGGAATGAAAATACTCTGACCTCATAGGAAGGGTGGTTTAGAAGCCACTGAGAAAGACTTGGCTCTAATGAAATTTGAGATAGTATAGAAAACTGCTCCAGAGTTTCTTTGTTACAACAACGAGGACCTATTACTCTGGGACCCTGAGTTCTAGAGTCTTGGAGTACTCTAAAGACGGACAGTCACCATTTGCTTGAGAGAATACTGAAAAATTACATTGATCTTATATTATTCCTCATGCTTAAGGAATTAAGCAGTATCTTCTTGGGACCAGCCTTAGACGGAAATCTTGATTAAAGATTTTATAGTTTGTGGTGGGGGGTGCCTGGGTGGCTCAGTTAAGCCAAAATTCAGACTTTTGGTTTCAGTTCAGGTCATGATCTCGGGTGTGAGATTGAGCCCTGAGTCGGGCTCTGTGCTCAGCACAGAGTCTGCTTGAGATTCTCTCCCTCTCCCTCTCCTGCGGCTCTTCCTCTTGCCCACCCACTCATGTGTGTGCGCTCTCTCTCTTGCTCTCTCTCTCAAATAAATAAATAAATAAGTACAATCTTAAAAAAATGATTTTATAATTTTTAAAATTACAACAAATTTCCAAGTGTCTCCCAGCTAACACAAGCCCCTTTTCAATGTAACCGTATAGTCACAGAAGTAGTTAGGAAGGGAGTATAAGAGCAAGGGGATGAGGAAGAAAAACTAGTCACTCTAACTTTATCCTAGTCCTGAGAGACTTTATCTCATCCTTTTAAATTCTGACTAAGCTGTGCTGAAATCGAAAACCCCCAAATTCTTCATTTTGTTTCCCAAATTAAAGGAAAGAGAGATTCTTCACCTTTCTACTTCTAATTTTGTTTATAGGGGGTGGTGCCTGGGACCAAAGTTTGAAAGCATATTTAACAGGTGTAATCTAACTTGATTAGCTCTGAAGGAAAGGAACAAAGAAAAGCCACTGTGCAACAATGTGGTCATTTAATGCTGTTCTGCATAAAGATGACATTTTCTAGGCCCCTCTCAGCGTGCTAATAACTCTATCATTAGACTTCAATATGCTTGATTATCGCTCAACATTATTCTATTTCAAAATAGTAGCAGCCCATTTTTTTTAAAAGAGGACGAACTGTGAATATGGAGGTTGACGGCATGAAAGGGGTATTCATTAGGCTTTCATTTAGGAATAATAATGTCAACAATGGCTTTATTCTCTCTTGTTTTCCCTGATTGTTGACTTCTCTCTTCCTCCAAACCAATAGTATAACCCAAAGTGTGTGAGCCAAACGAGGCCAAACCAACTCTTGTTTGGATAAACACTCGGGAAAAGATTTCATCTTCTCCAGAGAGAAGATGACTCATTTTTGGAGCTTGGTTTTCTAGAAAACCAAATCTTTACTTTCATCCTATATTTTCAAAGTAAAGAAAAAAATGACAAATGATTTAATTTATTTTTGACAAATGCTGATGAGAAATAACTAAATCAGGGTTAGGAAAAAGCAAAAAGGGAAAGGGAAACCGGTCCCAAAGGTGCCTCTTTCCTGACCTATAGTTGAATGTGTCCAACCAGTATTCCATAATAGTCTGCCACACTGCAGGTGGGCTGAAGGTCTGCCCCGGTGCTGATCCCTGCAGCCCTCTTCACGGCCAGACGTGGCCTGGGAAAGCCAGAACTGATCATCTTTTCGACAGCTATACCTGTTAAGTTTCCCCAGTCCTGCCTAAAAGTGTTACCATTTTTTACATATGCCATTACAAGATAAAAGTTAAAACTGCTTGCCTATAGGAATCCTACTTAAAATTTCTCACAGAACAGACCATACCAATCTAGCCAGTCTATGTGTGAGAGAGTGTGTCTACTAGCTTTCAGAATTAGCCTAAATATTTTAAACACACCTAACATTCCTTGAGGGCAACAAATCAGGATGACAAAATTATGCTACCCCATGTTGCCTGGTACCTTGCTCCGCTCATAGTGAGATCTCAGTAATCAAATGCTGGTTGACGTAAGTTCATTCTGCGTCCACGTTAATACGGCAGAATACATTACCCAGTCACTCAACTGAGCCAGCGCTCAGACAAATCCAGATAAGGCAATGATTCTTACTTTCAGCATTTAAGCCACATTCCAAATGCTAGCCAAAGTTCTAGAAAAAACTTTGCATTCCATGTTTCCAGTTATATACGTGATGATTGGGATAACAATATTTTATTAAACAAGTAAAAGCAATGCTTAGTATGTAAGATACAACTCCAACTGGTGACCGGACAGCTAGAAGCTTGTTGCGGGTCCTCCAAATTGTATTAAAATTTTTTCCATGCATAAATTAAAAAAAAAAAAAATCTATTCCTGTAGTTTTAAGTCACACAGTCTGTGGGTTCCCCCTGCTGGCTCTTTAACTGTTAGAATCAGAAGCTTAAAAAAAAAAAAATACTGATGATACCTGTCCACTGAAAACCAACGCCAGAGAGTGGAAAGCCATCAGAATGGTGCCTGATACTGGAAGACTCTAGTTCAGAAGGGCAAAGAGATGTGAAGATAGACCTGTTTACTTAAGCCAAGAACTAATGAGACTTTTATTTTATTTTTTTTATTTGACCTGTTCATCCACTTAATGTTTTTGTAAGTTGGTTGCCAGTATTTAAAATCCAGATCTATAGTTTCTCTTAAAAGGCTGCTAACAGTGAGCCAATATTGCACATGGGTAGGGGAAGGAGGGTTGGACCTTCTTGGCTAGAGCGTGCCCACTAAAGTTTGCTAAAGGTACCAGTGTTTCCTATGACCTGATCCACACTGATCTAATGTTAGTGGCCCCTTATCATCAGTAGCATGAGTAGTTAGTTTTTGCATACTTGATCCTTTTCACTCGTTACTGTTCTGTGTCCACATTTCACCAGATGTTTGAGTCTTAGAATTCTCCTTTGACACATAATTTGAAAACCACCCTCTCAAAAAACTACCACTGATTCCTCCATATCCTCCCCACCTCATCCTCTTTCCAATAAGCGTTTTTGTGATTTTGACATAAAGAGGACTAACAGGCCTGGGGGAAAGTATGCTATGAAAACCATAATTCAGGCTTACCTGCTTATAATGAGACAGCTCTTACCACTTTGAGTTTAAATATGAGAACAGGGCATGTAGAGAGTTCTCTCAATGGCGAAAAACTATCAAAAGAATACAGTTTAGAGTTACTGTTTCATGTCTGAATCCATTTCTATGGCTGCAACAAGGGAGAAGGGAGAGAGTGGGATCCAGAAAAATTTATCAGTTAAATAGCAGAGGAAAAAAGGCACTGTGACTAAGAAAGGGATAAAAGGAATATTTGAGGTCTTTCAAGAAAAGACCATATAATCTTATCAAGACCTGCTCAAGACAGGCTGGAGGTCAAGAAACCCAAACCTCCTTTTACACTGCATTTGGATGAAAGCAAAGCCTTATTTGGTACATTATAATTACGTGCCCCCAAGAAAGCTGAACCTGCCATCTGGACTCACTGCTCCTTGATAATAGACATTCCAGGCGCTGACGGGTCACCAAAGTGGTTGTTAAGTCTACTCTGCTTATATATTTGGCACGAAATGAGAAGTTTGGATATATATATTTCTTTTTCCACTGGAACAGTTAAATAACAGTGTTCTGAGAACTTTCTGTTGTGAGGCTCTCCCACCCAAGTTCAGTGTATTTCCTTCGTCCACCTCTCATTCCAAATACCTCTTTTCCCACATCTTAGTAGTTTTTTTATTAAGAGATGACAAAATGGAGCGGTATGAAAGTACCTGTCTGGGTTTCAGGATTTCTGGGTCCAAATCACATCTCTGCCACTGACCAGTTTCTGGGCTGGTTTCTCCCCAGGGCAAAATATAAAATTTGGAATACAGTTAAATGCTTTTTTTTTTTTTCCTTTGGTGACTACTACATAATTAGATACCCGTGCACATAGGCTTACTTAGTTTAATATTTTTAACTGAACACAGAGATGAGTCAAACGGTCCACAGTGTGTGTATGAGAATGACGCATGACTCAAACACAAGGAAAGTGAATATGGAGAGCTTATCACTTTTATTTTCCTTTTGGCAGGCATCTTTCATAAGGATCCCTGTTGCTTTGTGATGAATGTTAATAAAATGAAACCTGAATGGTTCAAAGTGTATAATGAATTACTGTCCGTGTCAGATAAAATGATTCATTGATCCAACTCAGTTAACCGGATGCCCAGCCAGTCCGTGTTGTGGAGAAACAGATGGTGAGGTCCCAAAAGAGCATGAGTAGTAATCATGTTTAAAACAAAAATTCCCCAGACCCCCAGGGCCAAGCAGACCACATCTGGCTTATAGTGTGATTAGTGGATGCCAGGTATTAGATGAACATTAGTAACTTTTTGCATTCGAATACTCCCTTCCCGGTCTTTCTTCCTAAAGCAGTATTTTTCAAAGACCATTCTATGGGATCTCACTTGGTGTTCTAACAAAAAACAAAGAGGGCGGGGGAGAGTGAGGTAGATTCTGAGGTTCTGTATTTATTTAGGATATACTGAATTGAGGAGTGCCTGGGTGGCGCTGGCGTTAAGCGTCTGCCTTCAGCTCAGGGCGTGATCCCAGCGTTCTGAGATCGAGCCCCACATCAGGCTTCTCTGCTAGGAGCCTGCTTCTTCCTCTCCCACTCCCCCTGCCTGTGTTCCCTCTCTTGCTGGCTGTCTCTCTCTCTGTCACGCTGGGATCACGCCCTGAGCTGAAGGCAGATGCTTAACGCCAGCGCCACCCAGGCGCCCCTAAAAAGTATTTTTTAAGGGAGCTCTTCTCAGAGTCTTTAACATACCAATACACAATATGATCTGTGAGTTTGGTGACAGCTATACTTGTTTTCCATGAAATTTGGTACGGCCCAGCCAGGGTCATTTAGAAATATAATAGTTCTTGTTTGTTTGTTTGTTTTTGTTTGTTAAAGAGAGAGAGCACAAGGGGCCAGGGAGTGGAGGAGCAGAGGGAGAGGGAGAGAGAGAAAATCAGAATCCCAAGTAGGGTCCACATCCAGTGTGAGCCCTACACGGAGCTCAATCTCATGACCCTGGGATTATGACCTGAGCCAAAATCAAGAACCAACTGAGCCACCCAAAAAAGGCGCTCCCAAAAAAGAAAAAGAAATGTATTAGGGCATTTTGGTTATCATGACGGTTGAGGACCTCTACTTGCCCTTAAAAGCCAGGCAGCACGAATGCTAAACACCTGCGGTACTTGGGACAGTCCCACAGGGCCGCCAAGAACTATTTGGCCCAAGATGCTACAGCCTCTCATTGACATTGGCGGAGAATGCAACATTCCCCAAAGGAATTTGACCACAGAACCTTTCATTTGGAGAGCAGCTTGCGAACTCGTATTCCCTGGGATTCATTTTGGGAAAGTTACCTAAGGTGTGTACTTGAAGACCTAGGTTGTACCACTAACCAGCCTCCCCACCCACCCCCACCCACCCCCACCCATGAATTTCCCTTTTTAACTGGGACTTGTAAAGACTAAAATGATTTCAATTCCTTTAATCAAGGTGAAATGGAAACAGTAAAAGGGGGATAGGGATCTGTAAGTAGACATTCTGTCTTGAATCCACCGAGTCAGAAAGCCAGCTTTGCCCTTTAGGGCATTTATGGCTTGTTCCTCTTTCCTCAAGTATTAGGATGACTTAGGAAGCAAAACCTTTCCACAGAGTACGACAACTTGCCGACGTAGAAAGGAACCATCATTTAACTACTGGGACTGCTGTCAGGACTTTGACCAAGAAAAAGAAGATACAGAATTAGAAATGTGTTGTTGGTGTTGTTCTTTTTGAAAAATATCTGAGTCTTATATGTGCCTACATTGTGGCATCTTCCCTGCCTCTGCATCAAGAAGTCTGTCCCTAAGTGCTGGCGAGGATGTGGAGAAAAAGGAACACTAGTGCACTGTTGGTGGGGATGCAAAGTGGCACAGGCATCAGGAAGAATAGTATGGAGGTTCCTCAAATATTAAAAATAGAAATACCATATGATCCAGTAATTCCCCTACTGGGTATTTACCCAGAGAAAGCAAGAACCCTAATCCAAAAAGATACAGGTACTGGTGTTTACTGCAGCACTACGTACAGCAGCCAAGATATGGAAGCACCCTCAGGGTCCATCGGTAGATAAATAGGTAAACAAGACGTGGTATGTATATGGCACATATATATTGCAGTATTATAACAATACTGTATATATTTTGTATATGTACATATATAATATATATAATGGAATATAATATATATATAATGGAATATTACTCAGCCATAAAAAGAATTAATTCTTGCCACTTGTAACAAGACGGATGGACCTACAGAGTATAATTCTAAGTGAAATAAGTCAGAGAAAGACAAATACTGTATAACTTCATTCATATATGGAGTTGAAGAAACAAAACAAATGAACAAAGAAGAAAAGAGACAAAAAACTAGACTTAAGTAGAACAAACGGGTGGAGGCTCGAGAGAAGGGGAGGATGTGTGAAACAGATAAAGGAGATTAAGAGGACATTTATCTTGATGAGCACTGAGTAATGGATAGAATTGTTGCATCATTATATTGTACACTTGAAACTAATGTAACCCTGTATATTAATCATATTTCATTAAAAAACAAATTTAAAAAAGAAGTCTGGGGGTGCCTGGCTGCCTCAGTTGGTAAAGCATGGGACTCTTGATCTCGGCATGGTGAGTTCCAGCCCCACGTTCGGTGTAGGGATGGCTTAAAGATAAAATTAAAAAAAAAAAAAAAAAAAGATCTGTTCATTTCCACTTTCGCACAAACCTTCTCAAATTGCTACCCTTTTGAGACTTCCCCCCACCGTCATTGTTGCTTGGATACAGTTCATCATCTGATTTCATTTCCAAATGTTGAAAGGATTTTCAGGAGAATAGAGGAATGATAAGCAAGGGACAGGATGTCCATTTTCTTTAAACTATCCTGAAATAAAAGTCATTAACTTCTTTAGCCATTACAAAAACACTTAGCTGGGTCATCTTGGGCAAATCCTTAATACTTTTGTGGAAGTCTCAGTTTCCCTGTCTTTAAAATAGAATGACTAAAAATACTGACTTTACAGGGCTATACGAATGGACTGAGATCATGCAGCCAAAGTCCTTGGCCCTGGCATATAGTTAAGTGCTCAGTGCTGGTAAAACTGCTGTGTTATTATAAATAATAATGAAGCAGATTTTCTGCCTCTTAGTATTTGGCCACCCGCAATGCTCAAGAGGACCCCTGCTGCTTCCAGATGTGACTGAGAAGGTGGCTTGGGCAGGACTGGTGCAAACAGAGAGCAGACAGTGGCTTCAGCTCGCCAGCCTGGGGCCTCGCTCACTTCCCCAGGCTTCCTTTTCTTTTTCTTTTTTTTTTATTTTTAAAAAAGATTTTATTTATTTTTAGAGAGAGAGAGCACAAGTGGGGGTGGGGGAGGGGCAGAGGGAGAGGGAGCAGCAGACTCCCAGCTGAGCAGGGAGCCCAACTCGGGGCTGGATCCCAGGACCCTGAGATCATGACCTGACCTGAAGGCAGACCTTAACCCACTGAGCCACCCAGGCGCTCCCCCGCACCAGGTTTCCTTTTCCATCATTTAAATTTCAGTCAAGAAAGCAGCAGAGACCACCAAATGAACAACTTCTCTGATATTCAGTTCTGTGAGATTTACTACTTCATTTTCAATCAGACTTGATGCCTAGGGTAATTTCTAAATACCGTTTTATTATTTTTTTAGTCTCGAGTAGTTGGCTCAATTGGCCGCTCATGGTTAATATTTGAATAGCATGACAATATGAAGGGTGAGAGGACCCATGGTCATCAGAACTGACCGCAGCTATATCTAACAACTAGCAGCCCCCCCTCCCCGCTCCATTTTTACAAAGGGGAATTCTAGGCCTGGAGGGGGGCAGTCACTTGTCTGGCCTCACCGTGGGTCCACTTCAGGTCTGCAACTGGAATCTGGTTCTCTTGGTGGCTTCAGACCTCAGAGTACTGTTTTAGCTCAGTGCTTCTTACAGCAATAAGCCAAAAAAGGCTGAAAAATTCCGCTGTAAGAATCTTAATAAACTATCGAGGCACTTAGCGTAAATTCAGAACGTAGGTATCTCATGGCGGGGACCCTTCCTATGTGTATTGGACTAAATAGTACTACTTCTACAAAACAAAACTCAGACCCACCAATACCGGTCATCAGAAGGAACATCCGGAAGTGGAGCTTGCCTCAGAGCTCTTTGGGATGGCGGTCTCTTAACCAGCTGCCTACGGGCATCCTGCCTGGAAGCCCCAGCTCTCACACCACCTCCTGTTGAACACTTTGGCTTAAAAGCTATCTCTGATGGGGCTTAACCCAATGGAGACACAGGAGGGGAGGAAGTTTTAGTCTTTATCTAAGTAGTTAAGGGAGGCTAGGAACAGTGAATCTCTCTTCCCAGAATGCATCACAGAGCCCTTCTCCTCAGAGGTGTTGTAGCCTCTCCAGGGCACTTCCAGGGTCAGGCACTGGATCCCCACAGCCCCAGGAGCCATACAGCGGCCTCACTTTCCTTTTAGCCCTGGACTGAGAGAAGCCCACTTCTGCCTTCCATTTCTCCTGTCCTCTCAGCTTCTTTCATCAAACCCTAGCATTCCTGGGGCACCTGGGTGGCTCAGTTGGTTTGGCATCTGACTCTTGATTTCAGCTCAGGTCATGACCTCAAGGTCACGAGATCAAGCCCTGCCTAGGGCTCCTCTCTTACCTTGGAATTTGCTTGGGTTTCTCTCTCTCTCCCTCTCCTTGGCTCCTCCCCCTGCCTCAGTGCACAAGGTCTCTCTCTCTTCCTCAAATAAATAAATAAATAAATAAATCTTTAAAAAAAAACCCAAACCCCTAGCCTTCCCTTGCATTTTTCTCCATTGACCTTGGTGGCTCATTAAACTCAGATCCTAAATTGTTCTCCTTTCTTTGAGGGAAAAGAGGACTTAATTTTCAAACCATCCAGGCAGTGAGGAGAAACATTTACATTCAATTCTTGCAAACAGCCAAGAAAGGCAAGAAAAGCAAACCAGTTAGTTTTCCTGTTAAGATGATCTGAATTTACATTGTGTCCTGATTGTAAATGTGAGGAGGGTGGAGGGGGGCACAAACTCTTAATCCAAATTCCCCACTACCAAAACTAGCTCTCTGCTCTCAGTTGCTGGTATGTTTGAGAGAGTTAAAAACTCTCACCTTGTGTAATCTTTACTTTCTTCCTTCAGTATTGCTTCTTAGGTTGATCGAGTCCAACTCTTGGAAGCTTATAGTAGGCCAAAAAAAAGGGGGGGGATGGGACATGGATGCGTGGTGTCTAGGACAGGACAATAACCAGAGCATCTTCTCCAAAACGGGGTTAATGATGAGATCGGCGTAGCATCACTATGAGGACCAAAAGGAGATACGTGGTATGAAATATTTAGCACAGCCCTTGGCACATTAAAGTGTCCAATAAATGTCTATTCTTATTAAATTTTTATAAGAAAAGTTTCCCCAGAAACTAACCATTATGGCTCCTCCCTGCAGTGAGGAATTCACCTCCATAGTACATTCCCTCCCTGGTGACACTTTGCACTTGGCATTATCAGAAGAGAAACGTATCAGTTAATCCCTGTGCCTCAGTTCCACCAGCTATGCATTTAAAAAGAAATGAAAACAGAGAGTCTCTTCCATTCACTTAATGAGGACCTATGTTTAACCAAGTATTGCTCTAGGCCCAGGGGTAGAACAAAAGGAAACCATAAGCAAAATTCTTGACATCAAGAAGCACGATGCTGCTAGAAAGTGAATGATGCTTAAGTTTTTGGGATTTTTTCGGAGGGGCTGCCGCTTGATGTTGACTTTTCCCTTTTCTTACGTGTCATTTATATTTATATTCAGCAAAACTCCAGGAAAAGTATTACTTATAAGCCTCACCTCCCTAATGACTCTTGCTGAGAGTGTGGCTTCCTGTCCTTTGACTGATTCACGAGGTAATTGCCAAATGCTGATTTATATTGTTCCTGTTTCCCAAATGATCCTGTCCGAATGGAATTCGCCTGAGCTGTAAGGTTGCTGCCCCATTAGACATTTCCAAAAAATGTGTTTTTACTAAAAACTGGAATTAGACAACCGTCCTCAAAATATATTACTAGACTAAGAAGACCACACAAATAAAACTTCGTCAATTTCATTGAGCACTTAGACATCCTTCAGGAGACATGTATGTACGAACACTCTATAAAGTACTGTGTAAAGCACTATGTAAAATTTAGCTCTTTTATTCAATGCTCATTGTCAGTGTAAATGAGAATAATTATGATGAAATATATCTCCAAACACTTACCCGTAGTCAGAGTGCCATGGCAGAAAGCTCCAAGAGAAAACAAACAAAAAAAAAAAACAAAAAAAAAAAACCCTAAATTCAGAAGAGATGTTTCTAGAAATAAAATCCCTACCAAACAATTATGTATTTTGAGGAAGAAACAAGGGAGATCGTCAGAGAACCCAACTGGGGCCTACAGAGAGCATCCGATTGAGTTCTCATTTTGAAAACAAATGTAGAAAAGAGGGGTATTAAAGAAAAATCTCACTGGACAAGATGAACAGATAGAAGTTGATTCTATTCCAATACCATTACCAGCAACAGAAAACTTGTCATTGAATGCTGTGCATAGACCTCAGTGGGGTTCACAGAGCAAATATGGATACTCAGCTCCTAGAAGGAAAAAGCTGGAGAGTTTTCAGGAGCTGCAGTGGGGGGTGTAGGCCATCTGAGTTTGCTCATTGGCCTTACCCAAAGGAAGAGTAAACTTTCTCATACCTTCATGACAGGAGCTAGTTTTGTAATTTGGAGCAAGCTGAAGTTAAGCTCTTACTCTCCCAAAGATATTGGGACACGGGGGCCCTATCTTCCTTGATAACTACATTTCAAAGAGATGATTCTCAAGTCCTGGAGAAGGTCGTTCTTGGGTTGTGAGACTAGCAAAGCCTTTTTAAATTTATATCTCCAGAGAGCAGAGAAAGGATTTGGGATTACATGTTTTCTAAAGCAAGTACTCCAAGTAAAGGGTGGTTGGGGCCTACAACCAGAAAGACGCCTGTCCAACATTTAGTCAAGTCGAGGGGAATATTAAGGCCTTCCTGATCAAGGCTTGCACTTATGCAAGCTCATGTCACGGTGAGAGTAGTGTCAGAGAGGTTAAATCCCTGAGAGAAACAACCTATGTCCTCTACAGTTAAGACAGCTAATGTATTGGAAACGCTTTTGACAAGTTGCAATAGGAAGAGGGTGAAGTCTTGCATTAGATTTGAAAAATGAACCCATTTTCCAGAAGGTAGACATTTTACCTAGCATCATTTCGGGTAGCTAAAACTTAGTGTTTCAATGGACTGGAATTCACTGTAAGCCAAGAGTTTTACTTGACTTCTGAAAATAACTAAATCCACACTAAGTAAATGGAGGTGTAACGTGAACCTATTGCAAACTGCAATTGAACTCTGCGGTCACGGGTGAAGGGGTATCAGATCCGAGGAGAGGCAGGAGTGCTGGGGTTCCTGAGAATGGAATGAGCACAATCACAGAAAGTTCCAAACGCCTCCGTTTGCCCCATAGACTGACTGGTAGCCTTCATTCAAGAAATGATTACTGAATGGGTAATATGCCCAACACTCTTGGTTTTCTGACTTCTGTTCGCATGGGGCTTGCATTTATTGGGTGGACACACAATAAAACAAGTATATAAATATATATCAAACGGTTCTAGGTGCTGTAAATGAACACAGCATAGGACAAGGAAGAAGGACAGAGGCAGAAACGATGGCAAGGGAGCAGGACCCACTGGGCTCGTTCTCCATAGAAACAAATTCATCCAGGCTGGGTTTTCATCACAAGGAACTAGTTCTATATTCTGTTTGTCTTTCTGACAAATTAATTTTTGCCATGATCCTAGAAAGTGTAAATAGCGTACAGATAATTGATAAGATGATTCAAAAGTGACAGATTATGCGCCACAGGGCCCTAAAATAGAGGAAGGCTTGCACACATTCCAAAACGAGAGCAGTGACTTTGCGCTCCGGTAATGCTGATTCGTACCAATTTACAGCATATACTGCGTAGATTTGCCTTAAATGCTGCCTGTTTTCTTTGGAAGTCGGCATTTCTAAAAATTGAATTTCTTGGGGCGCCTGGGTGGCTCAGTCAGTTAAGCATCTGCCTTCAGCTCAGGTCATGATCCTGGGGTCCTGGGATCGAGCCCCAAGTTAGGCTGTCTGCTCAGCAGGGAGCCTGCTTCTCCCTCTCCCCCTGCCTACTGCTCCCCGTGCTGTGCTCTCTCTCTCTCTCAAATAAATAAAATCTTTTAATAAATCAATCAGTAAAATAAATAAATAAAAACTCAATTTCTTTGCATAAAAATAAAACCTTTACTCAGTGCGTAGAATTATCTAGGAGTTTTCCTTTGAAATAATAAAAACAATCCTACTCCTATTGCTTTTATCTATAAGTATACAGTGTACTCATTTTTATTTTTGTGACTTGGTAGTATACCACATTTTGAAACTACTTTTCTAGTTATTAATTCATTTAATCCTCACAACAATCTTATAAAAAATTATTATCCCAATTTTATAAAGGAGATAAGTGAAGGTCACTGAGGATGGTGCCTGGAGTCCTACATCTAGCAAATGTCAGAGCTACTAATGGAAGAACGGGAGAAATCATTTACGGTCTTGGCTTAGAGAGGCCTCTAGCTTAACAGAGTTCTCTTTCCTAATTTAGAAATTAGGAGTTCAGACTCAGCGAGGTTAAGTCCTTTTTATCTCAGAGTTTTTGGTTTTGTTTTGGTGGGTTTTGTAATTACAACTTCAACTCTGTGTCCATATGGTACATTATGGGGTAATATATTTGCATTATTAAAAGAGTTATGAAGACAAAGTTGTTTCTCAAAGGAAAAACCCAACTTTCATGTTCCCCTCGTGTGGAATTAAGGGGATGGATGAAAATATATCTAAGATGTTTTCCTGTTCTCTTACTCTACAACGTGTTTTCCTAGAACTGCAGTTTTTGTAAAATTTTGTTGTTTTTTTCTTGTACAGTATTTTTGTTTTACTTGTCTCTTTTTACCATAAATATGTTTTTCAATACTTGGGCATTTTTTCTGTAAATTCACAAGAAAATCTGTTTGCCTTCCCTACACACACATGCACAGCAATGTTTGGGGGCTCAGAAGCAGCCAATCTGAGTCCACCAACTAGTGATGAACTGGAAACCTTCCTTTCCTGGGCAGGGCTATTTAAATACAGCTGATTCAAAAATATTAAAGTATTCCTTTCCCAACCTCAAGTGACATTTCATTCATTTCACTGAAAATTTATTTCCCATCCGAGCACTCAAATGAAACCACGCTGAAAGGTTTATGCTCTATGGAAAAGGTTGTACCTATACTGCATGTACCTTCAGGAACTTGGCAAAATTTCCAGACCCTTCTGCACTGAGAATGCGATTTGTGGTGGCATTATAAAACGAGGGTAATTGCTCAAATCCATATCCTTCCCTTACGAAAATGATGTAACTACCCACTTACAAATATAAAAGTCAGATTTATAGTGCACAGCTAAAGAAAGAAAACAAAAAGGAGAGAAGACGCGCTACCACTGCTGAACCACTGCGCAGCTGTACCGAGGAAGCAAACCATGAAGGAGGCCTTGAGGGTCTGCAAAGGCCTCTAGGCTCCTGCAGTCCTACCCAACCCTGGCTGCCCACTGCCTCCCGGCTTCTGCCCAGCCACCAAGAAGCAGCATTTCCTCAACGTGCACCTGTCTATAGCCCTCTACCCCTCACTCTCATCCTTACGTGTGCAAGTAAGCAGCCCAGCCACGCTGGTATAGCTTTTGCTTTATAATTGTCTGTCTCTTCCACACTTGTCCCATAATGATCCCTTTCCCCCTATCTTAGGAACACTCCCAATCGGCTTAGGTAGGAATTTCTTGACTGTAATTAATAAAGTATTTGATTCAACTAGCATAATGATTTAAAAGCCAGGTGTTGGAATCAAACCAACTACTCCCACTTACTGTCTGACATTAAGTACCTCACTTAACTTCTCTGACCCTTCCTTTCTTCATGTGTAAAATGAAGATAATATTACCTTCTTCACTGTTTCTTTTTTTTTGAGTACAGTTTCTGTAACATTGTTTTTGTTGCCATCACATCAAAGAGAGAAAATCCTTCCAGAAGAATATAATTTGGGCGAAAAAACAATTTTCAGTTGGATAATGTCTTGGTAAAAAAAAAATGTTTATATAATTCTGGATTGGGTATTGAAAGATGGGACCTGGTCCCATCCCCTCATTAGTAAGCTTAGGCAAGCCCCTTACCATCCCAGACAGTAAAATAAACTATCATATAGCTTTTTTTTTTTTTTTTTAAGATTTTATTTATTTATTTGAAAGACTAAGAGACAACCAGCAAGAGAGGGAACACAAGCAGGGGGAGTGGGAGAGGAAGAAGCAGGCTCCCAGCAGAGGAGCCTGATGCGGGGCTCGATCCCAGAATGCCAGGATCATGCCCCGAGCTGAAGGCAGACACTTAACGATTGAGCCACCCAGGCGCCCCTCATATAGCTTTAAACTTTCTCCAGTTGTCAATGTCTTCTCAGGTTCAAATTTATAAGTTATTGCCAGCTGCGTGAAAACGGACACGGGTGTTTACACCTTTTTTCTTTGCCAGCTGGCGCAATGTTAAACATTGTCAGTAGAGGGCGCCAGAAAGACATAGCAGAAGGAAGGGAATTTTCCTCCTGTAAAGCTGTGCTTGCTCAGCAAGCTTCTGCAGCACGCGCTGCTTGTGTAGCACCCAGCTGCTGCAGCAAGCACAGCTTCCCCAGCTCTTGGCTCCTGTAGTGAGCAGTGGACAGGAGAACCTAGCGGGCAGCAGCTTCCTCCAGCAGCCCTTCAAAAAACGCAATTTTACACTATAATGCCTCAGGTAAGACCGTTTCTGTGAACTAACTTTCCCTAGCCCCTAAACGGTCAGTTTCCTGCAAGCTCTGAGGGCCGATTCCCAGCAAGCTCCGCCAGTGAGACACCACAGCAATTTCTCTACCATCCTGTGAGCCACAGCAGAGCCTCCTCCAAGATCTGGATCTCAGCCCTGGGGTTAGGGGGAGGCTCTCCTTTGGGTGTCCTATCTCAGCCCTAGAGGTGCTAGCTGGTCCTTGTATGTGCTCTGTATTCTTTGGAACTCTCTGTACTTCTTCCTCACCAAACCCTCATTACTTGAATCCCATTACAGTTGATAATTCTTTAAATTACATTTTCCCTGTTCAATACTGTGTAGTTTCTGTCTTCTGATCGGTCATCGACGGATAACACAGCTCTAAGATTTTGATACATAGAAATACTGATTTCAGAGGTGACGATATTAGGAAAGGGATCTTCTAATCTCACTGCTAAGCCTCCCAGAGTGGCATTATTTCTGAAGATAGATGTTAGCAGAGATTAACAAGGCCTTTGGAAGAAAACCACATTTGAAGAGCAGATAACCTTCACTTCTGATGCCAAAAAAAAAAAAAAAAAGATAAGCCTTGTAGAGTCCAAGATCATCTACATAGTCAAGAGGGGCATTCAGAAGCTTTGATTTGGACCTACATCATTAGAAATTGGCTAAACTATGAGGTTGAGGGCGCAGTCCTCCAGAAGGCCAACTTTGCTCAAGACTTCTGGCACCAAGTACACGTTTGGGGGTTCCAAAACCACACTTGGGTTTTGTAATTCACTAGAAAGCTCACAGAACTCACTATTATACTTAAAATCACATGTATTACAGGAAAAGGATACAAATTAGAACCAGCTAAAGGAAGAGATGCGTAGGGCAAAGCCTAGGAAGCCCAAACACGGAGCTTCTAGTCATCCCTCCCATCACCCTAGTCCGTGGAGTCATGGACAGAGAGTGTTACCTCCTCGGAGCCATGATGTATGACAATATGCATGAGTATTGCCAACCAGGGCAACTTACCTGCGCTTTGGAGGCCAGAATTTTTCATTGGGATTCATTACACAGGCACGATTGACTGAATCATTATTCATGTGGTTGAGCTCACTGTCTAGTACCTATTGCCTCCCTGGAGATGAGCTAAAATCACATGACCGGAAGGGCCCACCATGAGCCATCTTGGTAGCGCAGCATAAATTATCAGGTGAGGTTCCAAGGGCCCATCATGAATAACAAAGATACTCCTATCGCTCAGTGAATAATTAAGGTTTTAGGGGTTACCTCCTCTGGAATCTGGAACAAAGCCTGAACGTCTCTTTGGGCAGGTCAAATTCCCAGCTACACATGCACCAAATACATTGGAAAGCTGAAGTAAAAGAAGGTGCAGTCGTCATTATACTAAAGCCAGATTTTATTGGAAACAAAAAATAACCGCTTACATAAGGTCAGTCTCATCGAAAAGATAATAGATTGCATTATAAAAAGGAAGAGGCAGCAGCAAGATGTTACAGGATTTGCCATCTCACCATTTTTTACCTGTTCTTTTAGCTTCGGGGCTCAGGGTTTCGTACAAGGGCATGAAAAATTGATTTAGAAGTGAAATTAGTCACATGAAATCCCCATTTCCTTGCTTTTGCATAATAACATTTTCATCTGTATATACTAGCATGCTTCATCTCACTTTTTTTTTTTTTTTAAAGATTTTATTTATTTATTCGACAGAGATAGAGACAGCCAGCGAGAGAGGGAACACAAGCAGGGGGAGTGGGAGAGGAAGAAGCAGGCTCGTAGCGGAAGAGCCTGATGTGGGGCTCGATCCCATAACGCCGGGATCACGCCCTGAGCCGAAGGCAGGCGCTTAACCGCTGTGCCACCCAGGCGCCCCTTCATCTCACTTTCGATTTGCCTCCACACGCCTTCTGAAAGCAGGAAGAAACCACTCTTCGCCTCTTTCATGCCTCCCCACCCTCAGGAAGGGTCAGTATATCGAAATGTCACTGCTACATTAGATACCGGGGTCATGTGCTTCTTTTGTCCTCTTTCTTCTTGTTCTAAATGGCTTTATATGCTAAATGGTTAGATCCCTGTTTTACATTTGGTGGCTCCAGGGGATTTCAAAATGTTAGATAGAGTGAATGTTCAGAACACCGTCCAAACTGTTTGAAATAGACATAAAATTTTATTTCCATGCTTGCCTTCTTATTACGTTTGTTACAGCTGAACTGTATATGGAGGCAAAACGAAATAAAGGTGAGTCAGTCAAGGAAAGCAGATTGGATGCCCATAAATCCATGGTAACCAACCCTGATATACAGTCAACACTGACAGTCTCTTCTCCTACATTTGTCTGGTCAACTTCTATTATTTTGACCTAATCCTCAAATCTGAACTCTCCTTTCTCTTTCTCAAAATTAAGCCGATGACGTCATCATTTACTTTACAGAGAAAATACAAGATTTATGTGTATACAGGCACACACACACACACACACGCACACACACACACACACACACACACACCTGCTTCTCTTGCCATCAAACATTCGAACTTGCCATGTATACCGAAGTAAGCTAACAATGTTCCTTCCGGGTTAGTGAAGATGTGCAGCCCCTTTGCCCATCCAATGGCAGTACTCCTTATATGTTTTCAATCTTATCATCTTCAGTCTTCTCTGGAAAATTGCATTATTGATTATCCCCCTTCTTCCTTTTTTTTCTTATACATTGTGACATCTCTTTGGATTCTTCCATTGGTGTTCAAACATACTCAAGCCTCTTTTATTTAAAAACTGAAATCCTTTCCTCAAATGTGACCATCCTGCACCAGTTAGGAGTCTCTCTCTCTCTTCACCTTTAAGGGCAAACGTATATAAAGAAAAAGCTCAACTCATTTCCAACACACTCTTCTAACTACAGTACTCTGGAGTTTGGACTCCAGCATTGCACAGAAACAGGTTTCACAAAGGGCCCTCAAAACCTGCTATTGCTAAATCCGGTGAATATTTGTAGGCCTCTTTTAACTTAACTTCTCAGCATTATTTGATTCTGCTGACTACTCCTTTCTTCTTGAAGCATTTTCTTACTCATTATTACAGGATCCAATACCCTCTTGATCTGGTTTTGGCTATGGCTGCTCTCTTTAACCTCTTTGCCTTCTTTTCTGAGCCATTTTACATTGAAGCTACTAAAAGTTCTATCAGAGACCCAGTTGTGACTTTGCACTGTCTTTCTTGGAACCATCATCTACACTCATGTCTCCATTGCTCCCAAACATAGATGACTCCCAGATCTGTTTCTTCAGCTTGGGTAGCTCCTTTGCATTTCAAGCATGAATTTGCAATAGTCAACTTGAAAAGTTGTTTCAAAATCTCTTCAGACATAACACATCCAAACCACATTCATGATTCCCCTTCTTATACCAAAAGCTGTATCCTTCTTGTGATGGTCCATGTCTCGTTCATTCAGTTGAATAAAACAGATATTTGGGGGTTATCCTGGACACCTTCCTTTCCCATACCTCCTGTATCCAATCTATCACCCAGTTGAGTCAATTTTGTCCCTTTAGACTTAACTACTTTTCTGTTTCTATGAACAAATCCCGGCCCAAGACGACATAATCTCTCTACCAGACATTAAAATATCTTCACATATGTATCCCTGTCCATGTTTATACTTCTTCTTGCTTCCGCCACCCTAATATATTCACCATGCTATAACCAGAGTGATCCGATGATGTTACCTCTGCTTAAAACACTTTGGTAGCTGTTTATTTTTCATAGATATAGATACACGGATGTAGATACAGATCAGAATCCTTGAGTAGTTTACAAGGCGCTGTTTGTCCTGCTCCCTAGTCATCCCATTTCTTCCCTGCCCTTTGCTTTCCTTGTTTTAGCCACACTGACCATCTTCAATGAATGGAAGTGCCATGCCGCTGCTTGCCTTGTGTTCTGCACAAAATATTCCGACTTCTTTGCTTTACCCTGGTAACTCTTATCATCAGATCCCACTTCACTCCTCACCTTCCCTAGAAAGCCTTCCTAATATTCCTGTCTGGATCAGATTTTCTTATTATATGATCCCATGGTAGCATTTACTTCTTCTTTGTGTAGTGTATCACCTTCAGAATGTTATATTTATTCATGTACTATTTCCTTAATCTTTATCTTCCCTGTAGGAATATGTACTTATGGAGAGGAGGGAACATATCAATTTATTGTACCCCCAGAATCGAGCATAATGTCTGGTTGTCATTAAGTATTTGTTAAGTACATAAATAAATGAAAGGAATTTTACTCATTTTTGAATACAAAATCACTTACAGAGAGCAAACTTCCTGCATTTGAGGATAACATTTAACCACTTACGGGAAGGAGGCATTTTGTAAATTTTGTAAATTTCCCTTATTGGTCAAAATGTGCTCCTCAAGGGCTTGGAAAGCCTCAGAGCTGATCCAGAGGTCAACTGGGATTAAACCAAGGGAAGGTTACGTGGCAGGGAACCAAAACCCCTGCCAGCCTCTCCCTTCCACTTGAAGCAGATTAACTTTGATTTTCCCTATATTTACATTAGACTTCTGTGGACAGTTTTGTTTGAATAAGTGTCCACTCTCCTTCCTCATCAAAAAGGTTTGAAAATGACTGAACTAGGGGCACCTGGGTGGCTTGGTCGGTTAAGCCTCTGCCTTCAGCTCAGGTCATGAACCCAGGGTCCTGGGATCGAGCCCCACACTGGGCTCCCTGCTCAGTGGGGAGCCTGCTTCTCCCCTCTTAAAAAAAAAAAACAAAAAAAGAAAATGACTGAACTAGTAAATTTCAATGGCCAGATAAGAAAATGGAAGCCCATGTTAAGTAAGTGAAATAACCCCAAGTTGCATAGATAGCTCATGTACAATCCTTATATTCGAAGAAAAGATAAAGAATCCCCAAGAGGAGGAAAATACCCTGGAAAAAATATAAGTAGTCCTCTAATAACAAAGAGAAACGGTTCCTCTCCCTCTCCTCCTTCCTCCTCATTGGTAGTTCCCATTTCCTCCTGCTGCTTTTATTCCCACAGTATTTGTTACATTAGCAAGAAGCAGACTTCACAGACTGAATGCTAATATGTCACTATCTGGCTTTGTAAAGGAGAGCCATTCTGGTAACTAAATTTCCCAGGCTATGTTCATTCTGTCATTTGCCAGCTGGAGATGGCAGATATTTTTTAATGGCAGAAAAGATGGAGATGGCAGATATTTTTTAATGGCAGAACTATCCTCAAATAACTAATTGACTCACTCATTTGTATTTCTGAAGTGAACTTGAAAATATTCAAGCGTTACCTCTATGTACGGATATATACATATAAATCCATTCCCGCCAAGGAATCCTTATAAGCAGAAAACGAATTAGAGGCAAAATATATTGTTATCCCTCCTTGGCAAACACCAGAGGGCACTAAATACTGAAAAAGAAAGAAATGTTACAAACTGCACATAAATAGATTTTCTCACTAGAGGGAGCAAAGGAAAAGTGACAATAATATACAGTACATACTCTTGAAAAAGTCTATGTAGAATATTTATGCTACTTTAAGATAGGGGAATAAATATTTATTTTACTCTAGAGAAACATATTACTATCAGGAGAATTATAATAAAAACCAACCAGAAAAGGTCATCTCTTCTTCAGGAATCTTGAATGGAAAATCTGTATGAGATACATCCCTGCTATCCTCTCCCCTTCTCTGTGTCTCTCCTTCTCTCTCCTTTCCCTCCTCCTATACTTACGTCTCTATTTCTATCTCCATCTCCAGCTATAGGACTATCGATATGTTTATCCATATACGCCTTTATGTCACATAAAGTTAACAGTGAGAACTAGAACTTCTCAATAGAAAAGTGAGTATGGAGTGCCTGGGTGGCTCAGTTGTTAGGCGTCTGCCTTCGGCTCAGATCATGATCCCAGGGTCCTGGGATTGAGTCCCGTGTCGGGCTCCCTTCTCCACTGGGAGCCTGCTTCTTCCTCTCCTACTCCCCCTGCTTGTGTTCCCTCTCTCGCTGGCTGTCTCTCTCTCTCTGTCAAATAAATAAATAAAATCTTTAAAAAAAAAAGTGAGTAAAACATAAAAACAGAATTCACAGAAGTAACATGGCAAAAAAAATATAAGGAAAAAAGTTCATCTAGCAAAAAGCAATAAAAGATAAAACAAAAAACAATAGTGTTAAAAGCTAGTAAGTATATAATACAATAGGCACTTTTATATAACACTGGCAGGAGTATTACATTGGTTAAAAAAAATTCCGAAAAGCAATGTGGCAATCATATGTGTAGATAGATAAATAGGAAGATCTTTCTTTTTTTTTTTTTTTTTTTTTTAAGATTTTATTCATTCATTCAACAGAGATAGAGACAGCCAGCGAGAGAGGGAACACAAGCAGGGGGAGTGGGAGAGGAAGAAGCAGGCTCCCAGCAGAGGAGCCTGATATGGGGCTAGATCCCAGAACGCCAGGATCACGCCCTGAGCCGAAGGCAGACGCTTAACCACTGTGCCACCCAGGTGCCCCAGTAGGAAGATCTTTCTAACCTGAAAAACGTCACTTCTTTAAAGCTTCCTTAAGAAAATAATAAGTGATAAGTAAAATATAAATGTAGAAAGGCACTTGCCAGAGCAATGAAGCAGTAACAAAGTGGAAGTAAACTTAATGTTTTACAGTAAAGAAAATGTTATAATAAATTACTATTAGAGTCAGATGATATTATGCTTTCATTAAAATATAGGTCTTCAAAATTAGTAAGTGATATTTGATAAAATCATAATATGTACGTTAAATTAAAAAACAGAAAATATAGTTATTGACCCAGTATGTTTCCAATACATTTTTAAATATTTCTTTATTAATGGTGGTTAGATTTATGTAGTAGGATTACAGATACTTCTTATTTTCTTCCTAAACTTTTCACGCTTTCTAAATGTTCTAGACTGGGTAGCATACTGATCTTATGATTAGAGAAAAGAACATTCTTAACTTGTATTTTGGAAAAAAACCACAAAGTTTCCAGAAAGATGCAAGAATAGTAAAAGCAGATTTTATTAGGATAGGTTTAAAGAACTGAAAATGGTCAGGTTAAACATGTGTTGCCATCTATCTGTCTATCTATCTGTCCGTCCATCCATCCATCCATTCATCAAAACACACACATATGGATAGTACGTGAGAGTACTTACTTTGCAATGTACTTACCAGCATTGAATAATATAATTTGTTTTTGTTTCATATTACCTTGTTTGGCTATTGTTCAAGCTGAATATAGGTCTTATGATATTTTTGGCCATTAGTAATTCTGTTACTGCAGTGAATTTTCTACTCTATAATGTACAGGCCATATTCAAATTTCACCTCTATACCAAAAATTTCCATTTCAGAATTTTTTTTCTTCAAACAGGAAACCAGTTCAGGATTACAGAATGCATTTACTTGCAATATTCCCTTAGTCTCTTTTAATCTGGAACAGCTCTTCAGGCTTTCTTTGTCCCTGGTGACACTGATTTTTTTGAAGACTACAAGCCAGTTATTTTGTAGAATATCTCTCAACAATTTGTGGGTATTTTTTTTTTCTTATAATCCAGTTCAGGTTATGCACTTTTGTCTGGGACAACAATGAAGTAATGTTTTCTTCTCAGTGAATCACATCAGATGTCCCATTCTTGGAGATTAATAACTAATTTCTGGAGAGATGCTTAGAGATAATATACATATCCTGTGTCTCATCAAAATTTACACTATAGTTTTATCATCCTTTGATGATTCATGCCTGAATCAATTATTACTAAGTTAATCACAAGATGGTGATTTTTTGATACCATTGTTCATTCCACTTTTAATAGTTTTCTTCTTCTGTTATAAAAAGTTGTCCTTTCTCTTCATGTATATTAGCAGTATAGGCACATGGATTTTTTTTTTTTAATCAATGAGTTATAATCCATTACCACTATTTTTAATTTGGGTATTCTAATTGTGCCAGACGTGACTACTGGAAGCCATTCAGGAGAGCCCTTTGTCCTATTGACATGCTGCCATCAGTTTTGTTTTGTTTTGTTTTCCCAACACTTCCTTACTTTGTGGCCCCTCAAAATGTTCCCAACTCATCTTGTACTTTTCCCGTCTCAACCATGGAAAATTCCAGTCCAACAGTACAGGGTTCTCTGCAGCCTTCTCTTCCATATTTGTATCTCCCTTCCCTGAGAGTGAGAACCCTGACTCTGAACGTCACCAGTGTCTTTACTCGTTCACTCAATACTGCAATACACAGAAAATAGTTTCAGATTTGCTATACTCATACAACTGTGAAAACTACCAAGTAGAGTGAAAGCTTAGTTTACCATTCTTCTTGTGTTTAGAATAAAGATATAGCTCAAAAGTTTTTTGAGGTTTAAAAACATTTTTAAAAATTATTTGGTTAGTCCTTTTATCTTCTTCATTGTGGTTATGTTATTTGAAAAATTATTTTTTTTACAAAGAAAGTTATATTTGGTTAAGATTAGCTTACTTGAAAAAGTTCAGTGGGGGCGCCTGGGTGGCTCAGTCAATGAAGCCTCTGCCTTTGGCTCAGGTCATGTTCTCAGGTCCTGGGAACGAGCCCTGCATCCAGCTCCCTGCTCAGTGGGGAGTCTGCTTCTCCCTTTGCTGCTCCCCCTGCTTGTGTTCTCTCTCTCAAATAAATAAAATCTTAAAAAAAAAATTTAAATGGAAGGTTCTTATGGGTCTATTAATGCATTTCCATTCAATGCTAATTTAGAAACATCTTCATTTATTTCATTTTTATGATGTTTATTTTTGAGGATGAAAAGCAGCATATAACCCAAAGCATAAAACAAATTTCAATGAGTCCATACTGATTCAAGTAAATAATTGAGTAAGTAAACAAGGAAAAAGAGATGACTCTTCCCTGTAGAAGAATTCCAAATAATTTATGGGGTTATTTTGTTCTCAAGGAGGTAGAGCATAACTACTCTCTAAGTGCGGGCTGTGTGGTGTGACTTCCTTCCAAAGAGTAAAAAGGAGCTTAAAAAAAAAGAAAGTGACTTTCCTTACAGTAAAGCAATCTACCACATACTACCTCATCCAATTAATCAAGGTTAACATCACCAGTGATAAGTCATGTTGATTGTGTTTACCCTTGATATGTTGGGATGAAAGTGGCACTTTACCTCTGGTCTTCCTGCCCAAAATATATTACCCCGGTCTAATCATAAGAAAAACATCAGAGAAATCCCAATTGAGTGACATTCTACAAAATATCTGACCAGTACTCTTCAAAACTGTCAAAGTAGGGGCGCCTGGTTGGTACAGCGGTTAAGCATCTGCCTTCGGCTCAGGGCGTGATCCCGGCGTTATGGGATCAAGCCCCACATCAGGCTCCTCCGCTATGAGCCTGCTTCTTCTTCTCCCACTCCCGCTGCTTGTGTTCCCTCTCTTGCTGGCTGTTTCTATCTCTGTCAAATAAATAAATAAAATCTTAAAAAAAAACAACTGTCAAAGTCATCAGAAATAAGGAATGAATGAGAAAATATCACAGCCAAAGGAGCATGTGGAGACATAACCATGTAATGTGGTATCTCGGTGGGATCTTGCAACAGAAATAGGGCATTAGGTAAAAAGTAGGGAAACTTGAACAAATATGAATTTTAGTTAATATCAGTGTATTAATTTTGGCTTATTAATATAATAAATGTACTATACTATTGTAAGACATGAATAATAAGTAAAACTGGTTGTGGGGCATATGGGAACTCTCCCTACTACCTTTGTAATTTTTCTGTTAGTCTAAAACTAAAGTAAATATTCTATTTTAAAAATTAATACATAATATTTGGAAAAAGGAAAGTGTATGGAGGGGAAAACTTAAATCATCTTTCCCATCATTCCTGCATAAATACCTTTAATATTTTTAACATATTTCTCTCTTTCTCTTTCTCCCCCCTTTCCCCCTTCTCTTCTCTCCTCCCTCCTAATTTATCTTTATCCCTCTATTTCTCTCTCCATTTCTTTCAACAGTTTTAGTACACTCCCTTTTCTCTCTCTTACATGCCCTGACTCTCTTTGGGTAAGTATATGTGTGGTTTGACCAGAATCCCAAAATAAAATAGATGTGAAATTTTAACTGACTCTTGAAAATCTCAACCAAATTGAGACTGTAGTAGGACTAGAAAGTAGGCAGAAGAATTGGTGAAGAGATGTCCTTAGAGAGAGCTGTTTCCACCCTGTGAGTCCTTACTCCACCCCACCCCAGGCACTGGGTAAACCTTTACCTGCAGCTTATTGAGGCAGGGTCATATTTTATAGGACCACTCCTAAGATTTAAAATGTGTTTTTATGATAGTTGTCTTTCTCTGCTTGACTTATTTCACTTAGGATGATCGGTAGGGGAAGAAAGGGATAAAGAAAGGGGGGGGGTAATCAGAAGGGGGAATGAAACATGAGAGACTATGGACTATGAGAAACAAACTGAGGGCCTCAGAGGGGAGGGGGGTGGGGGAATGGGATAGGCTGGTGATGGGTAGTAAGGAGGGCACGTATTGCATGGTGCACTGGGTGTTATATGCAACTAATGAATCATCGAGCTTTACATCGGAAACCGGAGATGTACTGTATGGTGACTAAGATAATATAATAAAAAATCATTAAAAAAATAAAATAAAATAAAATAAAATGTGTTTTTGCAATTGAGAAAACCTGAGGACCAGTAACTGATTTGTGTCTGAGAGTACCAACATAGTCTATGGCAGCAAAGCCCTAGAGGGAGCTTTGCTGTCCTCATTGGAATAGGCCTGAACTCTCAGACTTTGTTGAAGCAAGAGAAATGAGAGAGCTTTCCACGAGCCAGATGGAACGCATTCAGGAGCAAGACGCAGTATTGGGTTATCTTAGGTCTTCTCCAGCAAAGCTGTCTAGAAGTGCAGAGGAACCCTGGCTGCAAGGATCTGGCTCTAGTCAGTAGATCCCTGGGGGCTAAGGAAATGAACTATAAGTAACCATTGGAATAATGGAGCATCCACCCAGGTCAAGGGAATTGATGGAGAGAGGTGCTCAATGATGGTGATTGCTAAGGATCCAGTAATGTTCACAGGCGTCTGAGATCCCGAAGCCGTTCAGCCTCGTCGGGATGCCTCTGTCCCTGTGATGGGCTGGATGCATGTCTGTGTCCCCAAAATTCATATGCTGAAGCCTTGATCCCCAATGTGACTGTATTTGGAGGTGGGGTTCTTTGGGAGTAATTAGGTTTAGAGATAAGGTATTTATTTAAGGAAATAATTAAGTTAAAATGAGGCTGATGAAATGGGCCCCCATCCAGTATTATTAGTATCCTTAAAAGAAGAAGAAATTTGAATACACAGAGACGCAACACCGAGGGGTGACCATGTGAAGATACAGAGAAAAGATGGTCATGTGTAAGCCTCAGGAGACACTGAACGGAACTGAGCGGGAACTGCGGATACCTTGATCTTGGGCTTCTAGCCTCCAGAACTTGGAGAAAATAAATTTCTGTTAAGTCACCCCATCAGTGGTGTCTTATTATGGCGGCCCTAGCAAACAAATACAATATCACTTATCTGTCTTTGACATATCACACTTAATTTCCCTTCCTGTTCTCTGTTTCTGACCCAGGACTCATTCCTCAAATCTAATTCATTCTCCTTCTCGGTTATTGTTCTTGGCTTCTTTCCTTAGTTGTAATTGGCATCTCTTCTCCTATATTAGGTCTGCTTTTAGCCTCTATGGCTACAAAATCGATCTAAATGGATGCTGGCACTTTTCCTGAGATCTCTTTCACAGGGCTAATGGACCACCGAATCCCATCCTTTCTATTCTCAACCCAAATTCTGTGGTTGAATTGAACCAAAGCCAGGAAACTCTACCTTATAAACTTCTCATCAACGAATATCCCACCAAGACTTGGAGAAGTGAACTTGCCTTCCTCTAGGTGGGCATTGGAAACAGTGACACGTGACACTAATGAAGGATAGTTGGAAGAAACGCAGCTAGGGACAGGGGGGCCTCTCCCTAAGAGGAAACCACCCTTGAAGAAATTTTACACCGTCCTGGAAGGAGCCCTCCACCCTTTCCCGCATGATAGGTAGATGACAGAAACCTGATTGGATGACAGGCACGTGGAGGGTTAGTCAGATTAAAACAGCCTGCCAACAAGCCCATAAAAGCCCCTGGACTTAGAAACTCCAGTGGCAACCCTCCCAGGTCCTCTCTCTCCTCCGGAGTTTTGTACTATCGCTCAATAGACCGTTTTGCTGCCCACCGCTCTTCGTCTGGTTTGCCTCTTCGTTCTTCGAAGCAGCGTGACCATGAACCGCGGCACCGAAGAAAAAGAAACCCTGTACCAACACAAAACCTGAAGTACAAGTTCAAAGTTGTCGATGGCTCTTCAGCTCAATAGGCGGAACCACAGAAGAGAAGCTGTTTGTCTCTGACGACCTCAGGCTTGCTCTGTCCCAACGATCCTCTCCTTCCCGTCTCCTTTCTCCTTGTGCAATGGGGATGTTACCTGGAGTGGGGCAGTGTGTGGTTAGGTGACATTCCTCTCTCTTGCCAAGGGTTCTTTTTACCTAAGTTGTTATACGTGGGGTTCATGGTGCTTTGGCTTTGGCTGAAGGAACAAAGCTTATTTTCCTCTTTTTTTTTTTTTTTAAGAAAGGGGTGCCAAGGCAATGGTAGAGGTGGAAAGAGTAGGGGCAATGGGATGATGTTTGCCACCCACCAAATCCCTCGGGTCACATGAGAGCTTCTGGTCAAGAGGGAGTTAGGACCTGAGCACGCCTGACGGACCCGTGTCCTGAGGGACCAAGTGCGAGTGTAGGAACCCGCGCTGCTGCCATGGGACTCAGTCACCCGGAAGCTGAGCAGAGGATCAGTCCCTCTTGCCTAAAAATGCTCTGCTTTGACCTCCAGGAACATGAGGAGCTTTAGCTTGACTGGATGCGTGTATTATCCCAGGCCTGCTGAGGTTCCTCCAGGCTGCTGTGAGCGGCTGGGACCTGACCCGGGAGAGCGGAGCGGGACCCAGCAGGTGCTGCACGGCGGTTCGCTGGCTGGGGCCGAGCGGAGAGATGGAAACTGGGGGCATGTTTTACAGATGCTCTTTAGAGAACCCTGGAAAGGGTGAGGGGAGAGACTTCACATGGCAAGACAGTGTGGGGGGACATTGGAAGTACTGACTAGGGCAATTTTAAGGTGGGGATTTACTTTCTTTTTGCCCCATGTTTCCATGTAGAGGGACCTCTAAATCCAGGATGATCTCATCCCACAGTAATCCACTTAGTTACTTCTACAAAGACCCTATTTTCAAGTAAGTTCACGTTCACGAGGGTAAGGACTGGGACATATCTTTTGGGGGGCACCATTCGACCCACTGCACTGCCTTAGTGAAAGAAGTGTTCCTTCCATTGAAAATCACTCTATTTTCTGCTCATTTCAACCAGGTGGGAAAATTTGGTCCAGCTTTATTTTCTGTGCAGTTTGCATTATCAAAGCTTTAGTGTTTTTCATTTTCTAGGAATAAAATCATATGTACTTGAATGTCGTTTTTCAAAATATATTCTGTCTTTACTCCCTTCCCATCCCTATGAAGTAAAAAGCCCCAAATGCTTGTCAGTTACACTTGCTCTACTAAAACCCACCGAGAGGCAGCCTCGGGCGATTCACGACACGGGCTGTGATTGATTAAACCATTTCTCTTTATTTTTGGGCACCATCCAGACTGCATTTTCCACTCTGTTTTGCAGTTTGGTAACTAAATTCTTCCCAAAGGGACATGAGCAGAAGTCCTTCTCATATCTTCCAGCTGGCCCATCAATCCTTGCATGAGATCAGACGTTCTCTCCCCAAATTCCCTAACCCACCCCCAGTCTAGATATCTGCATTCAGGGCGAACTTGAAAGCCACGTGTGAAAGATGGTTCATTTTTTTTATCAGTCTAGGTTTGTGAATGATTAAGTAAAACAGAGCTCCCAACACCGATAAGGTACACTAGTTTGGAATTTAATGGAGTAAGAAATATACTTCTCTTCTTGTTAGTATTAAGTCAGGGAGATTTTGAGGGTTATCTGTCAGAAGAATAAACCCTCTCTTGATTAATACAAGCAATTTGGGTGATGAGTAATCTATTCAATTAAATCTTTCCTAATTAGGAAAGTTGAAATTCAGAAACACATTATGGGAGTGGGGGGTGGGGGAGGAGATTCCATCAAAAATGAAAGAATAAAATGTAAATATTACGGTGACCCATTAGGTTCCAACAAAGCAGCCCCTACTTCTCCCTCTTAACCCCCCTCTTGTAACATCCACACCTTCCTCGCTGGGTTCCCTTCACTCTGGTCTCTTTCCTAGAATTGAACACATCACAGGGTCTTTGCGTATGGTACTTTCTCTACCTGGATTACTCTTCTTCCACTGCTTTGTAAGGTTAACTTCTTTTCATTATTCAGGCCTCAGCTTAAGTATCATCTTTCCAAAGAAGACTTCCTAGATGTTCCTGTATAAACTATAAGAAAAGTAGCCTCCCACATGCCCCCAGCCCAATAATTCTTGATTATATTACTCTGTTGTTATTCCTATCACCCTTTGAAATAATCATTTTAAATTGTTTACCGATTTGTTTATCTCTCCTCCAGACACTAGAAGTTTCATTAGAATCGGGACCTTATTCTTCTTGGCTGTGTTGTGTCCCCAGAGCCCAGAATAATGCCAATCAACAATGAAGATGCTCAGTGATGTTTGTTAAATGAATGAATGAGGAGAGAGAAGAGGGAGAGAAAAAAAGGAGAGAAAGAGATAACTGGTAGAACACCCAAGAAGATCACTTGTTATGTCCAATAAACTTTCATTAGTTAAGTCCTGAGTTTACCTCTTGTTCTGTAGAAGGACCTGCTATGTACTATACTATATCCTTAAAGAATAATATTCTTTCAAGTTACTTACCTATATTTTTCAATGTACCTCACGTAGTAACTGGCGCATTTCACAAAGAGGAGAATATTTAATTTGGATCACCAGTATCAGAAAATGCTTGAGACAAAAGTTTTCACAGTTTGAGAACAATTTGCTGTTTCTGGTTGCAGCAATAGAAGGGGACTTAGCGAAGGACTATCAGGGCTCACAGATTCAACATATCTCAGGAGGTCTTGGGCTTAGGAAAGAGGCAGAAATCAAAGCAATTTCAAAGGGCTCAGGAACAGGAGGGACAATAACCATCTTATGGTAGGAATGCTCTAGGCAGGATACCGGCCATCCTAGATGGCGCCACCACCATCTGCTGCCACCATGACATGCCTGAGCATGGAGCCTCTGTGAGATTCCACCTGTCACCACACGGAATACATTCAGATCTTCTTTTATTTTTGTGTCATTTGCTTACATTTCAATGAATCAAATGGGAGCATCTGACTGGCAAAGTCTAGGTCACGTGACTGTTCCTTAGCTGCTACTCTATCAGTTTCTGTGTTAGGAGAGAGGGTAGTAACTGAGATGAGAGACACAGGGAAGAAAACTGTACTTACCAAGGCACAAAGGCAAGAACTGGCATGGTGAGTAGTTGGAAGTTCTCAAAGGGGGTCAAGGTGAGGAGAAGGAGAGTGTTTTGAGAGCATTAAGGTCCAGTTGGGAAGAGCCTTTTATGCTGGGCTCAGAGATTTAGGCTGTATCCAGGAGAAAATGTGCATATTATTTCTCTAACCAGATCATAAATTCCTTGAAGGTTTAGAAGGTAAAATATTTCTCTCTCCAGCCCACCACCACCCCACGCTGCTGAGTACGAAAGTACATAGCAGCAAGCACAGTACTTTGTGCATCATGGGCGATCAATAAAGTCCTTTCAAGTAAAGCAGAATATAGAGGATAACACGTTGACATAAATTCATAATCAAAGAATATAAATAGAAAGAGAGTAGGGCAATCTTAAAAAATGAGGAAGAGGCTTGTTCATCCCCATCCTCTCCTATTTCCCTTTTTAGGACCCTAAAGTAAGTATAGTAAGTATAGCCCCTTATTCTCCCATTCCCTAAAAGCTACCTAGGGTCATGGAGGAAATAGCACTTAAATATGGTGTCAGGTAGACATGATTTCCAATCCATGCTCTGCTGCTTACCAGCTATGTGACCATGGGTGAATCTTTAACTTCTCTGCTGTTTAGTTTCCTCATTCACAAACAGGGACTCCTGGTAATGATATCACAGTTGTCCTAGGTTACCTAATAGGGAAGTCCCTTTCTGTCCCCTCTGCCTTCTTATTGAAGCACCAAATCCAGTTCTGACCTTCCCGCAGCTCTCCAATGCCCCGAGATTCATTTCTCTCCGTTTCGCCTCCAGTATAAGCCTTAGGTTCTCATCCACCTTAAAGGAAGTAACTTGTGATGCAAATAAATGGAACTCTAAGGGTGCACTTAGAAGCAGTTAGAGAGTTATCTTTGTCCGGGCATCACCGAGGGGCATCTTCATAACAGTAATTGGTAATCACTTTTGCCTATAACACATCTGCTAGTTAGTAAGAGTTTTCAGCTGTAATGTACAAAAGTAATAAACCATTAGGAGGAAGAATAGTGCAGAGAGGGAGAGCACGATCTCTGGAGTCTGTTTACCTCCATGAAAACTCTAGCTCCACCATTTATGGGCTATATGACTTTGGGCAAGTTACTAAAACCCTCTGTGCCTCAGTTTCCTTATCTGAAAAAGAGGGAGGATAGTATCTGTTATATGAGGTTGTTAAAAAGAGTAAATGAGTTAATATATGTAAAGTCCTTAGAACGGTGCCAGAGATAGAATTGAAATCAGTTGATTCAAATGATTAAGAGGAATATCCCTAAATGTAAAGCAAATGACACATATTCCTGTCCTAGTAACCTTCTATTATTCGAAACAGCTCAACTTACAGTGTGAGCAGACTTGCAACCTCTGGCCCAAAGATGAATATTACAAGCTCCTACCAAATGAAGGTAAGGCACACAGAGATTTATGAAATATGACACATGCTAGTCATTCATTCATGCATTAAGAAAAAAAAATAAGTGACCTGAGCCAGGCCTCCTTTTTCCCCCATCTATCTTTTAGACTAGGTCCATATCTTCTTGTCTGAAGGATTATTAATTTTTTTGCAAGTTGAATTTAAAACCATTATAAAAACTATAGTATAGTACTGTATGGTATACTACGGTACAGTATAGTATAGTAGTTATGAACATGAGCTCTGAACCATACTTAATTTCCTTGTATCTTCTACTTGTTTTGCAGAGAAGCAGATTGAGAAAAAGAGATATTAGGATACTTGCACAAGAATATTGGGGAGTGGAACTACTTTTACTGAGCTATTGTAATGGGCTAGAGTTTTCAGCTCATATAATCTCTACAACCCTCCAAAAAGAGCATTATGCCCATTTCACAACTGAGGAAGCTGAGCTCCAACAAGAATTGGAAGCTTGTGCAAGATTATAAAGATAGTAAGCAGCAAAATTATGATTTAAAGTTCAGCTTGCCCACCCAAAATGTCATGGTTTTTCTTGGTTTTGCAACTTTTATCACTCTTCAGTATTTAGATGGAATCCATATAAAACAAATATGAAATTAAATGGTCAAATTTGGGAATTTCATATAATTCGATGTGTACTTAAAGATATGCTATACAGAGTCATGACAACTCCTTGCTAGTCCTCTTGCCTCCCTAACTCTTCAGATTTACATCTTGACAGCTTAATCAGTAGGTATTGACACTGATTTGAATGAAACGCCATTGGGAGGGATTTGGGAGGAATATGTGATATGGTCTCTGCTCTCCGATGACTACAGTCTAGTTGGGGAGATAAGACAATCAAGAAAGAAACTAGCAGAGAGCAAAACAATGATGGAGAAATCACCTGGCTATCCATCCATGAATATTCACATGTCAAGTGCTGTGCTTGCCTCAGGTGGATGGGGTGATGAGTAAAAGAGACATGGTTCGTGTCCTCATCGGGTAATGGAGAAGACGATAGTGAACAAATAATTAAATACTCACAGATGTACAAAATGCTTGGGGTTCCCATCAGTTCTTTCCTCTTCTAGTTAAACACTCTACTTACCTGGACAAGTCGTGGTTCTTCAGACCCTGCTGTGGGGTCCATCGTCAAGGCCTTCTCTGACCTCAGGGGAGTGGATATAGTACCAGTTAACTTTGGAAGCAGACCTGTTTTTATTTTACAGACTCCCATTTCTCTGTTCTTGAAGAATGACTTTTCTGGCAATTCAGATTAGAACCATCCCTTCAATGTAAAGCAAATATGTAATTAAGGCGAGTGGGCTCATTTTTCTGTGACCTTGCAACAACAAATAAGTATCTAGCTTGGGGGAACTAAATAAAGAATGTGATTAAAAACTTTCTCCCGAAAACCTGAAATTACAAACCACAGCAGGAGCAGTTGAGAGTATGCTCATGATTTGGGGAGAGTCAAATATATTCCTGATGCTTCTTATGCTACTAGTGGAAACCATGTAGCCACTGGGTGGGGTACTTGAAAGAGGATTTAATAGGGTAGATAAAACCTCAGTTGTAACCACCGAGGCAGTGAAACTCTTTAATCACATTTCCTTTGTACTCATGGTTGGAATTGTAACCAAATTAGACACTTGGAAAATAGACTATGTTTTTATAAACATATTTTCTAAAGACCTCACTAATTTTAGCATACGTAATTGTATGCTTTGACTAACTTAAAGCTCCTGTATTTCAGTCAAGTTTGGTTTTCTGTTTAATCCAAGTTTTAAGGACTTCTTTAGAATTTCAGCAGTGGGTATAAAATATTTTAGGGAACGCAAATTGGCTGACAGCATATTTGAATCCAAGCATTAAATCATCTTTTAATGGGAATCTACTGTTTCCCAGAAGCTTTTATTTCATTGTCACAGCACAAAAGATCAGCTGAATGCTACATAATTGAGCACTTTAATCAATATGTGAGTCCATTGGGTCTTAAGAGTTCCTTCTATCGCTTCCAGCAATATTTATATCGACATTTTTATGCATCGTGCTCTTGATTTCAAAGTCCAGAAATCTTTGGGTTTGCTTCATAGATTACTAGAAGTGTTATAGACTCATAAAAATAAATCCTTCCATGAAAACCAAAGGGATGAATAAGCATTTAACAATAAAAGGCTCTAGCGTCTCCAGAACCCTACCACTTAAAATCAACTCAACAAGAATAATAACAAATGTGATAAAAATGAATATGGCAAGCCAAGGTTTAATATTTAGACAAATGAAAACATATGTGTTATTATATTACTGCAGCAAACAACCCTGTGAGTTAGGGATTATTTTCTCCATTTTACAAATAAGGGAAGGAAGGCTTAGAGAGGATAAGAGCCTCACCAGATACCACAGTTAAGAACTGAGAGAGGGAAGATTTGAATCCGTTCTAGCAAACCCCAAAGCCAACACACTTATCTCTAAACAGTATTGCCTGAGGGGAAGGAAGAAAATCAGCTCTCAGGCCGTCAGAGGAATCTAAGAGGGAGGCTGTAAAGTGAGAGCAGCAGGAAACGACCCCTCGTGCCTTCCAACCAGATGAAAGCATTTCAATAACTGATGAGTGAGACATTTTAAAAGAAGAAACGACAGAAAACTGGTAAGTTAGATAGACATAATAAACATATTGGACAAAATCAAAGCTAATTTTAGTGTCCACCTTGAAAAGCGATATAGTGATTAAGAGCATGAACTGTGGAGTCAGGCTGTTCTGGATCCAGGCTCTTGCTCTGGGCTTTAATAGTCATGCAGTTCTGGGCAGTTAATCTTCTTCATCCTCCTCCTCCTCCTCTTCTTTTTCTCCTCCTCCTCCTCCTCCTCCTCCTTCTGCTTCTTCTTCTTCTTCTTCTTCTTCTTCTTCTTTCTTTCCCTCAGTTTCCTAAATGCTTTTAAAAAATAGAGATACAAAATTGATTCTATCTTAGCATGGGTTTCCCCTAATGGCCTGAGCTAAGACTTATAAACAGGACCATTATTTTGGGAAGTGATTCTAAGGAAGTGGAGTGGGGAGGAAGGGAATGCTGGGAAGAGTCACACATGAAAGGAAGGAAAAGACGATTCAAGGGCAAATGGGGGGTGGTCCCTCTGGTATACCCTTGAAGAGCTGCATTAAATGCACCTCAGAAATGCCCCACCAAAGATGGCAAGGACCCTATTGGTTAGAGCTGATCCTGTTGTGCTGACTTCCTCCTTTTTTTTTTTTTTTAAGGATTTTATTTATTTATTTGAGAGAGAGTGAGTGACAGAGAGAGATCTATCATGAGTGGGGGGGGAAGGGGCAGAGGGAGAGGGAGAGGGAGAAGCAGGCTCCCCGCTGAGCAGGAACCTCTATGCTGCTTGATACAGCTTGGTCTTAGGACCCCGGGATCATGACCCAAGCCAAAGGCAGATGCTTAATCAACTGAGCCACCCAGGTGCCCCCAGCTAACTTCCTTCTTAAAGGTCTGCACATGTGTCAGAGTGGCAGCGTTGACACCTTTAGGAACCCCACTTCATGGTGGTAAAGAAACCCTAGGGCAGAAAGCATGAGATACTCAGTGGAGTTCAGGCAAGATCCTTTCAAATTATACATGTGGACAAGTAATTGCCATAGTGAAAACTGGAATGGAGAGGAGAGCTCCGATACTGGTGAGAGAATATCAGTGATTGCCAGGGACCAGGGGGTGGGACAAGGGGATTGACTACAAATGCATGGAATAGTTTTGGGAAATAGTCTGTGTAGTGAATGTGGTGATGACAACATACCACAAAATTTATCTAATTGCACACTTAAAATTGGTGAATTTAATTATTGATATAGTCATCATTATTATAAATTATGCCTCAATAAAGTTGATTTTAAAAGAAAGGGTGAGGGACACCTGGGTGACTCAGCTGGTTAAGCGTCTGTCTTCAGCTCAGGTCATGATCCCAGGGTCCTGGGATGGAGCCCCACATCAGGCTCCTTGCTCAGCAGGGAGACTGCTTCTTCCTCTGCTTGTGCTCTCGTGCTCTCTGACCAATAAATAGATAAAATCTTGAACAAAAAATAAAAGAAAGAGTGAACGAAGATGTGCAGGACATACAAGAGGTGTCTGATAATAAGTACCTACTCATATCATCATGCAAAGTCAATGCAGTAACATATGCAAAACACATTAGTTAGTACATATTTGAGTAATAGTAGCTATTGTAATTATCACTAGCTCAAGCTATCTCAAGAGAACCCTGATAACTTGGAAATAAGTAGGAGAGCTGGGAGTTGAACTAGTTTGAAGGAAGGTTGATCTGTTCAAATAAAAGTAATGTTAGAACACACAGGTGACATAAATTTTGTGGGGAACTTAGACATTTTCTTTCTTTTTAAAAAAATATTTAATTAATTAATTTATTTGAGAGAAACAGTGTGTGCAAGCACAAGCAGGGAGAGCAGCAGAGGGAGAGGGACAAGCAGACTCCACATGGAGCATGGAGCCATCATGGGGCTCGATCCCATGACCCTGAGATCATGACCTGAGTCAAAATCAAGACTCAGATGCCCAAATGACTGAGCCTTCCAGGCACCCCAGGAACTTAGAAATTTTCAATGGGAAGTAAGTGTGGCGCTGGATATTTGAGAGCCTTAAAGAACGATAGTTAAGGGGGAAGAATAGTAAATGACAATAAAAGGACCTTTTGCTGAGAGATGACAAAGCCAAGGAAATCACTGAGTTTGTACAAAAAGAAGATGAAACCTCACACTTATTTAATGTCTCCCATGTGCCAAGGACTTGGCATTATTATTTAATTTTCATCACCATACCTTTTGGTGGCTACGACTGTTTCCATGATCTGGATGAAGAAATTAAGGTTTAGAGAGGCAAACCCACAAGCTCAAGATTATGCAGCCACTAGGTGGCCGAGGGAGGATTCAAACCTGGGACAGGTCTCCCTGATCTGGAATGTTCTGACTTTAATGTGTGCTTTAGGTGTGGGAGAGTGAGAATTATGGAGACTTGGAATGGCATAGGTCTTGAGAACCAACTAGAGGATTTGGAAGGAGGCACTGGATATAATGACTGACACAGAGCAGTAAAGGATAACCTCTAAGGGTGGCTTGAAAACCTTTCAGAGGCATAATCAGGTTCAAAAAAAGATGTGATGGTAAGGAAAGTGTAGAGTAAGTGAGTACAGACTCATTGATGGAAAACTTTGTGAAAGATGGAAGAGAAATACAGTAATAGAGGTATATCCACTCAAGGCTCAAGGTCCTGATTCTTATTTGATGCAGCCAGTGTAGACCACACGGGTTATTTTATTTTTTATCCCCTATTTATGTGTATGCCAAAGGAAAATAACAATACAAACATCTGCCATTTTAAACAAGAGAATGTGATTATTTCATACTAAAGGACACTTATTAGTACGGGAAGATAGTAGCCCTAAAGCACAGATGGGTCTTAGCTTGTGTCTTCTCGTTATTTGCTGCCAGTGTTTGCCAAAGATCCAGCATCTGTGTTCAAAGAGAGGCCAAGAGATTGGTGCTCAGATGGTGAGATGAAGTCCTGATTTACTGTCTGTATCTGTGCTAATTCCAGTAATTTTTCTAGGTAAATTTTAGCTTCCTCAGAATTAGAAATTATTTCTCAGAATGGCATTTGACATTTTAAAGCCGCAAGCCACTTTAAGTGTGTAATAAGATTATTTTCCCAGCTGCTAGAAAGCATAGGGCATTGGGGGAGTCAGCTACTGGCTGGACTAAAAGAATAGGACATTTGATGATAAACCTTGGTCATATCATTCACTCAGGAAATATTTATTGAGAACCTGTCCGTGTCAGGCACCATTCTAAGTACCATAGAAACAACAGTGAAGAGAACCACGAACCTCAGCTTCTAACGAGCTTATACACAAGTAAATATGCATAAGCAAATACATTTAGAGTCAAGAGGAGATACCTGCTATGAAGAAAAATAACACAGGATAAGAGTATAGTCATGTGAGGTTGTTGGCTTGGGGTGCTCAGCAAAGTTCTTTCCAAGGAAGTGACATTTGCATAGAAACTGAATGATGTAAGAGAGTCAACCATCAAGGATCTGTGTGAAGAGCTTTATGTGAGAAGAGCAAATGCAAAGTGCTTGGGGAAGTAATGGGTAAGCGCTTACTGTGTTTGGGGAACAGCAATAAGACAGCATGGCTGGAGCATGATGGGAGAAGTGGGAAATAATAGAGATTTAGCCAGGCCGGGATGATGGAAATATAACATTGCAATCCTACAGACAAGAAAAGCATTGACATTTTCCCTTATATGTAATAGAAAGCCATTCGCAGGTTGCAAGCTGTGGAGTGTCATTTCTTTTTTTTTTTTCCCCAAAGATTTTATTTATTTATTTGACAGAGATAGAGATAGCTAGTGAGAGAGGGAACACAAGCAGAGGGAGTGGGAGAGGAAGAAGCAGGCTCCCAACGGGGGAGCCTGATGTGGGGCTTGATCCCAGAACGCCGGGATCACACCCTGAGCCGAAGGCAGACGCTCAACCGCTGTGCCACCCAGGCGCCCCTGGAGTGTCATTTCTAACCTCAATTGCTGTCCCAAGACATGCTGTCTCAATTGCATGAGAGAGAATAACACAGCTCTGGTCCTGATATTCTGCTGAGACCCTTCCCCATGATCTCTTCAGTCTGGGAACCAACGCAATTGTCCTAGTAACAAGGCAGAGTTGACATGGCGTCGTAGGCATTTACAAGCATGCGTGTTGAGTGCTAAGTATTAAATCATTTTGATGATCACAATGTTCCAGAAGCCAGCCTGTGCAGTGAGATTTTTCTAGGAGAGGGAAGAATGCAAGATGATAGGTTGTGATGAAGGTGCTAGTAAACAGGACTAGGGCTCATTGTAAAAGTCCGGGACCTTAAAAAAAAAAAAAAAAAAAAAAGAAATCAAGATTCAAAGAGGTTAAGTTCTGCAGCTACAGAGATGCGGCCCCTCCTCTGAAACCAAGGAGTAGTGAGTGAGGAATCTTTATGGAGTCAGAAAGTGCCTGCACCTTCTGTGGAGACGGCTGAAGCAGCATTTTGTGGGGGAAGGCAACACCCAGGACTCTTGTCCCTGCCTACTGGCAAATCTGTAACATTACTTCTGCCAGTCAACAGAACTTTATCAGGTTTGTTACATTTTTATTGTTTCCAAACTCCTTCCAGGCATGTCATCTGTTTGACTTTCACAACAACTTTGGGAGTTGGGCAGAACAGGTAAGAGCTTTAATATTCACAGATGGGGGACCTGTGGCTCAAAGAAGCAAAGTCATCAGTTCAAGGTCATTGGGCTGTTCAACTTATTAAGGAACAGAGACAAGGATAGAATGTAGGTCTTTTGACTCCTGATTCAAAGCTCCACACCTTAGAGCATGCTATTGTATGAGGATTGTAGTAGTGATGTTAAAAATACAGTTGATCCTTGAACCCCACAGGTTTGATCCACTATGCACAGTCATTTTTGATAAAAACAGTAAATGCATTTTCTCTTCCTTATGATATTAATATTTTCTTTTCTCTAGCTTAATTTATTGTAAAAATACAGTATAATACACATAACATACAAAATATGTGTTAATTGATTGTTTATGTCCTTGATAAGGCTTCTGGTCAACAGTAGGCTCTTGGTAGTTAAGTTTTGGGGGAGTCAAAAGGTATATGCAGATTTCTGACTGTGTGAGGGTTGATGCCCCTAACCCGTTCAGCATTGTTCGAGGGTCAACTGAACATGGAATCAATGAAATTTTGGGGGTTAAAAAATAATAAATGCCTAATAGCCCCAAAGGAGGAAACTTATTCTAGGGGATAAAGTCTTAATATGTAGAAAAATTGAGAAAGCAGACTGATCCAGAACATGGGCTGGAGGTGCCACATTTTTTCTTTAGACACCAGGAGAGTGGAAAATTCATCAGATGACTTCCTAAGGCCTTTTCTGGCCTCCAGAGTCTAGCTCATGAGCTTGTCCTCTTCAGAGTTAGATCCAACTATTCAATCAGTTTGCTAGAATAAAAAATTACTCATATGCACGTGTTGCTGAAGTATATATGTTTAACTTCCATACAGCTCAAGCTTTCACACATTTTATACTGACACTTCTAAAGTGTTTTCCAACAGCAAATTCATACTTTTACTTATAAGTTGGCAAACAATTATTTCAACCTGCCAGTTAACAGTTTAATTTTCAAAGTATCGCCATTTATATATATCTTTACAGCTGTGTTTCTATTATTATTTAAATACTTTTGCATACCACCCTTAATCTAGGAAACAAAAGGCAAATATTTTTTAAGTTTTTTATTTATTTTTATTTTTTATTTCTAGTGACCTCCACGTCCCATGTGAGGCTCGAACTCATAACCCTGAGATCAAGAGTCAACTGCTCTACTGACTGAACCAGCCAAGCACCCCTAAGTTTTCATTTTAATCATCACGACAAGTACATTCCTTAATCCCCATCAACAAAAGGCCTTATTTATTTATTTTTTTTAAAGGCACTACCAGATGATTGTAGTAACATTGAAACAAAGACCAAATAATCTTGCAACAAAGGCAGAACTCATTTGGAGTGCTAAAAAAGACAGTTTTGTTTTTTTTTAGACGACTTTTTGATCCTAGCCCAATACTTAACTGTGTATTCAATTACATTAAAAAAACATGTATTCATTATTCAGAACAAAATTCTGGAAATGATGATTCTGTTGAAATATGCAGGATGTAGCAATGGAGGAAATGAACAGATCCTAAAATTAAAAGTGGAGAAGCAATATAAAATATTTCAGTGATAAGGATACACAGAAAATTTCCAAGGGCTAAATGAGTTGTGGGTAAGATAAAGACCTTTATCAAAGGAACAAAAGGGGCCTTCAAATTTTTGTTAGCGACGTTCACAAGAAATTGATAAAATATCAGCAAATACACCATCAAAAATTCCATTTACTTTTGTGCAAAATCATCAACATGAGATGTCTTCTCACATGTGTCACTTCAAATATGGTACAGCATCAAGAAATATAAAACATAATTTTATAAAATTATAAAAAATAACTATTACATTTATTTTTATTTAATCTATGAAAACAAAGATTGTAGTCATCTGTTTAATCACATATCCACAGCACCTAGCAGAGTACTGGTATACCAGAAGGACAAGAAATACATCATGCTGTTCCACATCTTACTGGAATCAAACAACGATTAATAATCAAGAGGCAAAAACTAAACACTCATATCATAACTAGTGATTTATTATGATCACATTTAAGACTATCGCTTAACTTATGTACATTCATATTTCAAACACAATTCCAAAAATGCATCAAGTAAGGAATTGCCTCTAGTCTCAAATCACTTGACCAGAACTGATGCCATTCCTATAAGTTTAAATAGGGAACACATAGCATGGTATAGAAAAGGAAAGAAAGGTGGGGCGCCTGGGTGGCTCAGTCGTTAAGCGGCTGCCTTTGGCTCAGGGCGTGATCCCAGAGTCCTGGGATGGAACCCCACATCCGGCTCCTCTGCTGGGAGCCTGCTTCTTCCTCTCCCACTGCCCCTGCTTGTGTTCCCTCTCTCGCTGGATGTCTGTCTCTCTGTCAAATAAATAAATAAAATCTTAAAAAAAAAAAAGGAAAGAAAAGAAAGGAAGAAAGGAAGAAAAGAAGAAAGAAAAAGAAAATGAAGAGAGAAGAAAAGGAAAAGAAAAGAAAAGAAGAAGGAAAAAAAAAAAGATTTTCGGTCTCACACTGAACCATGACCTTCACCAAAACATTTCCTTCTAGGCCTGTTTCCTCACCTGTAAAGGGTAATTCTCAGTTCCAAAATGTCAATAGAAAAAAAAACAAACAAACACGAATAGCATAAAAATGAAGAAAGGTCGAGTCTTTCCTGGTCATCTCCTCCTTATTCTTAAATCACCCTATCCCTGCCCAAACTCAGTCACTCCCTTTTCAGCACCGTCAAGGCCTTCAGCTCAGACCACTACCGCACCCTCCATTCACCGGCACTCCTCTATTTCCCCCCCTTAGACGGTAATTCTTATCTCCCAATGATTGGGGAGCTGGCAGTTGATAGGGTCTCAACCACATAGAGCCAGTTCAGAGGAGCCTGTGAAGAGTGGGACCATTTACTCTCCTAAGGGACACTTTGAGGTGGCGCAGGGCTCAGTGTAAAATGGCTGAGTTTGAGAGCAGCTAAATTTTAGTACATTACGCTACCGCTCTATATTCCTCACAATACCCGGGGAGGTGGGTGCTGTTCTTATTTTGAAGATGCGGCAACCGAAGCTTCTAGAAACTCGCCCGATGCCGTCCAACATTTAAGGGGCACTGAATTCGAACTCAGGTAAAAAATGTCTGACTTGTCCCCAGCTGTATTACAGAGAGATCCGGTTTAGCCCCCAGGAAGGAGGCCCCGCCAGGAGAAAACTTAAGACCCGCGCGGCAGGTGGCAGAGACGGGAGGGAGGGGCTGTGGGATCCTCGCAGACCCGCCCACCCGCCGTACTTAAGGCAGGGGCCCCCTTAAGGAAGGGGGGCTTTTCCTCAGCCGACAAAAAATAACTCCTCAACTGGGAGGGGGTTCCCTCCGAGTGCCACCCGCGGAAGGCGGAGGGCTAGGCAGATGGAAGAGGACCAGGCCAGTCGGCGGGGACCGGAGGAGGAGGGATCGGAGAGATGGGAGGAGGCAGCCGGGGAGGATCAGCTGCCTTGGGGGTGGGCCAACCGGGTGGAAGGGGACCAGCAAGACCTGTTGATGCGGCTGAGCGGCCAGGAAAGCCGGGAGGTGGCGGGGCCCGTGGGGGTCCCGGAGGCGGCGGGCCCCGAGGAGGCGGAGGAGCCGAGGCCCACGGGCTCGGGCGGCGGGAGCAGAGAGGGGCAGGCGGGCTGGGAGCCAGCCGAGCCGAGGGGCGGGGAGAGGGCGGCCCCTGAGGGAGGGAGGGGCGGAGAGGGGCGGGGAGAGAGGGACGCGGTGGAAGCGGAGGGGCAGTCCGGCCCGGCAGAGAGTATCGGCAAGCTAAGGGAGGAGTTGCGGAGGGAGGGCGTCCCGGAGCCCGGGAAGCTCCGGGAAAGGTACTGGGAGGGCACCCGGGAGTGCTACCGGGAGAGGGAGGTGAAGCGCCCGGCCAAGGGCGAGAAGCAGGTCAAGAGTAAGCGCCAGCTGGAGAAGCCCAACTGGCTGAAGCACCCGAGGCTGGTGGACACCGAGAAGAACGAGGGCCTCAGAGTGAAGGCGGACGAAAACTTGACCAACTGGGTGTCCGGGCAGCAAAGCCGGCGGCCCACGATTCGGTTCAACGTCTACCACAGACCTCACCTCCAGTCGCAGTGGCCCATCTGCCACCCCTCGGTCAGTGCCATTAACGAGCTGGCGAAGATGGGCGACCCAGACGTCCTGGAAATGGTGCAGGAGGAAGGTAGGAGCCGGCGGACTCAGGGGCGCGGGGGAGGGCTGGGCTGGGCGCGCGGGGACTCCGAGGGACGTTGGCGGCCCTGCGGCCTGGATCCCGGGGACGTTCTCCGGGTGGCGTGCCCTGCGCGAGACGGGGGCTGCAAGATGAGCAGTCCCTGCCCCGGCGGGTGGCTGGGTGTCGGCGGACCGTGATTTCCTCTGCTGCTTGCGCTAGCCGGGGACCTGCGTCCTGCGACCCCGGCGGTTCCGAGACCGCCCTCCTTGCTCCAAGGTGCGCCGCCGAGCGGTGGAATAATGCAGGGAGGCGAGGCGAGCGCGCGGGGCGCGTGAGCTGAGGCGATCCGGCCTCAGACTCCCACGCGGAGCCGCCGCTTAGGGTGCGTGACAGCGGTCCCCTGTGTAGGGAGCTAGCCCTTGAGTTCTTTTGCCTCTCTTCATTTGCCCATTACTGATCAAACTTTGAGAGCCTTGGTAATTATGCGAGAGGCAGACACTAAGGTCGATCAGCTTGAGATCCTGTGCACCTGCAAACGCTGCTGTTTTACTGGCTTTCATTGAATCTTCAGTTCCGCTGAGAAATATCTGTTCATTGTTTGCTAGGGCGGTTGTACAGACCCATGTTCTGTGGATCTGTTTTAGTACACCCATATGCCTAAGAATGCACGTATTTTTCTGGGACTATCTCCAGGACTCTCAATGACATTTCCCTCAGTGACACTCTCTTTTCATGTTTTGTTTGGTATTAGATTTTGAACATGGAAACAGTTTTTTAAGTGATAAAACACTAAGTAGTCTTGCTATTCAGTCTTCAGAGGCACCAAGAAATAGAATGCGTTATTGCATCCGCCTGTCCTTTCTCAACAGCTTTATGAGATGTAATTTAGCTACCGTAAGTCACCCTTTAAAGTGTACAATTCCGTGCTTTTTAGTGTATTTACAGAGTTTTGCAGTCATCACCCCAAATAGAAACCTTACCTGTCCTCCCCATCCTCCCATTCCCTACGCATAGCTCTAGGCAGTTACTGATCTATTTACTCTCCAGATGTACCTATTCCGGACACTTCCTATAAAGAGACTCATACAATATGGAGTCTTTTATAACTGTCTTCTCTCTCTTACCATAATGTTTCTGAAGTTCATCTCTGTACTTTGCATCCTTCCTTTTTATTGCGTTGTAATAGTCCATCGTTATAGATATACCACATTTTATCCAGTCATCAGTTGGTGGACATTTGGGTTGTTACATTTTTTTTTCCGTCACCACAGATAATGCTGTCCTGAAATTCATGTACAAGTTTTTGCATGAACACATATTTTCATATCTCTTGGGTATATACCTAGGACTGGAATTATTTGATCATATGTTAGCTTCATATTGACCACTTTGAGAAACTGTCAAACTGTTTTCCATTTTATATTCCTACCAACAATATGTAAAGGTTGTAATGTCTCCACATTCTCACTAACATTTGTCATTGTCAATTTTTTTTATTTTATTTATAGCTATCTAGTGGTTGTGAAGTGGTATCTCTGTGGTTTTGATTTGCATTTTCCCAGCGATTTCCCATCAAGTATCTTTCCCACTGCTTATTGGCCATTCATATATCTTCTTTGGTGAAATACCTACTTAAGTCTTTTGCTCGTTTTAAAAATGAAATTGTTTGTCTTTATTATTGCATTGTAAGAGTTCTTTATATATACTGTATGTACTATTTGCACGTATTTTCTCCCATTCTGTGAGTTGTCTTTCCATGTTCTTGATGGTGTCAGCGTAAAAGCAATTCCACGTTCTTTAAATCAAGAAACAATTTAAGGTAGAAGGAAATAAAACTATTGAAAACTTTAAGCTTTGACTAATGGCTCTGCTAAATGATGCAAAAAATTTGTTAGTGAAAATGATTGGTTCGTTGTGCGAAGTGAAATGATTTTTAGATGTATAAAGTTGAAAGTCCCTTTCTATACTTACTTAATGGTTTCCTGCTTTGCTGAGAATTACTTTCAGTTGTAATTTCAGTAATCCGAAGGTCTTAATAGATATTTTTTTTCACTTAAAACATTCAGTTAGTCTTTATTATTAGTCCTTCTGAAATAAAGCTATGAGAAGGTACAGAAATATATTTTTCATTGAAGGAAGAGAGGAGAGGAAAATGTGGAATATGCAACTTTCTGTGAGTAATGAAGAACAAATGTATCAATATGGCATTACAGAGATTGACCATTATTCTCTTTCAGATGTTAGAAGCATGATCTAATGTAGCCTCAGGATAATTTTGCTTACTAGAATGTATATTCAAATTAGTATTACTTCAGCCACGAGGTCAGACTGTAGCTTAAGTCCATCTCAGGAAGACTTTTAGAACTTCTCCCAAACTAATTTGTTTCCCCTTTACTTGGCAAAGACCATTGTAACTTCTCTGTATTCCCTCTTAATGTGATTGAAACTTTGCCTCTGTTTCGGGTGGAGGCAGGAGAAAAGGATATTGATGTGGAGTACCGTATATGAGATGGTTGGGTCTGAGGACTGCATCCAGTCCAAGTTCCTGTTTCTGGTTTTGTTCATGGATCCAGCATCCAAGCAGTGGAGGAGTGCGGCATTGGTGAGAGCAAGGCCTAAGGAGTAGGGTGGTCCTGGCCCCTCAGATGACTCTCAGTTTTCTTCATGTTTTTTGATATGTCAGTTATTTTGCTCTGTTGGTTTTACTGCCCATCACTGAGACCCGTGTTATTAGTGGAGTTGTATGAAAAATGCATTTAAAACGAGGGTGTATTTTTTAACATCAACAATCCAATGGATTTTCCGAAGCCATTCTAAATATTCTAAATATATGTTTCTTCCTGGAGTTTAACGACACAGTATTACAAAAGTGTTCGTTGAAGAAGGCTGAAAATGACTGGGTTCCACAGCATCAGATTTTAGGAGCTATTTTCATTTCTGTGTTTTAAAATGTATATAGATTTCTTCCAGTAAATTTACTGATACAGGTAAGCCTGGATCTTGTATATTACATCTTTCCTCAATCACCTTTGAAGAGTAAATAGGAGAAAGTTAATGATTGATTTACATGTGATGAGATTTTTTTTTCTTAGAGAATGCTAACATTTTACCTTCTAGATGTAATAGTTAATGAGGTATTTCTAGGATTTGTTACATTTTCTTAGTTTATTTTCTTCAAAATTAAACACATAATTAATCTTCTCCAGTTAGCTCTTTTCCCACTATCTAATAATTTTTTAAATGAATCATAAAGGCAAAATGTAACTATATATATGTGCATATATATATAAAGATATAGATAAAGATATATATGTATCTTTATATAGTTAAAGATTTATTTTTTTATTTTCAGAGAGAGAGAGAGAGAATGAGTGAGAGGGGCCGAGGAGAGGGAGAGAGAATCTCAAGCAGACAATGTACTGAGCCTGGAGCCCAATGCAGGGCTCAGTCTCAGGACCCTGAGATCATGACCCGAGCGGAAACGAAGAGTTGGTCACTTACCCAACTGTGCCGCACAATCACCCCAAGTGTAACAATGTTTAAATAGTTATGTAAGCAAATATGGGTAGTAAAATGTCAATGTTGCTGAAATTGAACTTTTGACTGGTTGACATTGTAAGGACGTTGTGATTTGAAATATTCATTCTTTGGTTGATTTATGACACATTCAACATGGCAAAAGACAGTTTTAAGGGCTTAACGTTGGAAAAGACACTATTAACGTTGAATGTAAAGTTGCTTGAATCTTTACAACTGCATTAAGCATTGTATTTAACCAAATCACCCCTCCTTTAGGAATGTCAATATTTGATTGCATGCATTTGTTTTTTTTTTATTTTTTTTTAATGATTTTTTATTATATTATGTTAGTCACCATACAGTACATCCCCGGTTTCCGATGTAAGGCTCGATGATTCACTAGTTGTGTATAACACCCAGTGCACCATGCTGATTGCATGCATTTGTTTTGTGCTGCTGGAAGAGGTGTAAACTGAGAAGATCATTTGGTAAATGCAAGGGCTATTTTTGGGCTCAGGGTTTGTTGAAGTGTGTATTCTTAGCAATGTGCTTTCAGAGAAAACTCAAAGCTCGGTCTCTGGGCTGGCTTTACTTTCGCTCGTATTTTATGATTCTCCATAACATTTGGTATTAAACCCTTCATATCTCTGGTTTCTAGCCCATAGGAAGAGTATAATTCTTTCCATTGATTTTAGAGGATGCTGGAAGAATGACAAGAGGCTGACTTAGAGTTGTTGGCTTCAAATCTTGCCTCAGAAATGTTTTGACAGAGGTTTGGTGACTATATGTAGTTATGACAACTTCATACTTTGTGAGTGAGTGTGACAGTTTGCGTCTCTGGCATGTGCGAGCATCTAATTGTGCATGTGTGTGTCAGAGAGAGAGCTAGTGAGCACTCTGTGAGACGGAACACAGTGTGTGAGGAAATACATCTGTTTTTTCTCATCTTTCTGCTTTTCAGAAAAGGGGACAGTTTGCAAAGTGTGTCCCACCTGGCTCTCAGGGGGCTTGCCCTCTCATGGAGGGTGATATAATCGGGCTGGGTACCCAGAGAGGGCTCCCTTCCGGGTGGTACGGGAGCAGCTAGGAGGCCAACATAGGGGTCAGATGAAGAAGTTTCAGGCCGGCACTGAAAAGGAGGATGTCAGAATGGATACAGGGTGAAAAAGTAGTAGTGAGCAGTAGTGAGCCAAGGAAGAAGACCATTGTTAGTTCTAAGGAAAGGAAGCAGCAAGTGGAAAGGGAAAAGGGTAAGAGAGAATTAGTAGGGGTAGGAGATAACCTGGAGGAACTGTGTTCTCCCTTTTCCACATTTTCAAATAAACACATTGCATCCAGCTCTGATAGAGATTTGAAAACTTTTTTTTTTTCCAGTGAGTTGTTTTGTGTTAAATGCAGCAAAAATACTAAGGGGAAGGAAGGGTTAGTGCTTACATTTTTTTCAGCTCTCTTCTAAAAACCAGAATTCTAATATACTCTCTAATCCTCGCTTAAGGCTTGCACTTCTTTCCTTTGTACTTGGAACAGTCCTTCTGGATAGTGACTGTTTTTGTGCTCAAGAAAATAAAAGCCTCCTCTAAGTCATCATGCAAGTACCATACCTTGAAAGACATTGGAATCCTATTTTTTATGTACTTATTATAAGAGTTTGCTAGATTGGTTTTTTTCTCATTCGAAAATCCAACGAGAGATGGTTGCTGTATTGTGCAGTTTTGAGCATCTAGATAGTACTCATGGGTAAAACCCTTTGCTGATGGTACTGGACCATGTTTTATATTTTTCAAATAATTTTTACTTATGTTTTTAGTCTTTTAGATGAAAAAGCCTGACTCAGAAAAGTTAAGTGATGCAGCTAGAGCCACGGTTTGTTTAGTTGTCCTGCTTTGCTTGCCATAACTAGTAACTGTTTAAGAGCAGACGCTGCAACAAAAAAGATCTGAATACGAAAGAAATTCTTTCATCTTTATTCTGACACTCGAATTTATGTCAAAGAATTTAAGTTTTCAAAATCAATACTAGAATATATCCTAATAATAACAACCATATCAACAAAAGTAACTAACATTCATTGACCTCTGTGCCAGTGGCTGAATGAACCACTTCACATGCATTGTCTCATTTAATGCTTGCACAAACCTGGTGTGGTAGACATTAATGCCATTTGTATGATACTCGAGAGCTTTCAGTTTACGCACGTAAGTTGTGAGGAAGTCTGGGAACTGTGCTCTTTGTTTTGTTTTGTTTTTGTTTTTGCTAAAGCATGTTGCTTCACCAGTGATCAGAGTTTTTTTAGTAAAGAGGAAGGAGGAGAAAGATTTGTGGGCAGCCAGTGGCAGCATCTCCTGTATTTGCCCACCGTTAAAATCTTACCCATTGTATTAAATAGAATCTTCTCAAATTGCCCAAGCCTAGGAGCATCCTCAATCTTTGTTCCTCAACCTGCACATCTGAAATTCGACAGCAATTTGTTTCAGATGTTTACGTAAGTGTCTGTAAGCCATTGACGTGTCTTTACACACACGTGCCCCCACTGCAGCCCAGACAGCCACACCTCCTTCCTGGTTTACTGGTTTACTGCAACAACTCCTAATTTGTCTCTTTACTCCATCCCTCCACCACCTTCCTTTTAACCCATTCTTCACTGAGGGACCTGTGCTTCTCATACAATGTCAATGTAAATACGACTTAAAAGCTTTTTTGTGGGGGTGTCTGGATGGCTCAGTTGGTTAAGCATCAAGCATCGGACTCTTGATCTCAGCCCAGGTCTTGATCTCAGGGTCACAAGTTGAAGCCCTGCATTGGGCTCTACCCTGGGCATGGAACCTACTTAAAAAAAAAAAAAAAAAGCTTTTTTATGGCTTACTATTATACTTAGAAAAAGAAACTATGGGTATACAAAGTCTTCCACAAACTGTCCCCCACTGTGTGCCTCTCTGTTCTGTCCTGCCCTTCTACCGTTTACCTACTCGTCTCCAGCTTGACCTTCACTTCTTTGAGCCCCTCAGAACCATTCCTGCCTGACAGCCTTTATATGTTCTCACGTGGCTTGAATTCCCTCAACTTTCAGTGCTCTCTCTCTGTCTCTCTCTCTATATCTGCCTCAGACAGATTTTCTGATTTTCTCATATCTAAACTACTCCCCCGCCCAGCTCTGTTTATAGCATTTATCTCAAGTTTTGGTCTTCCTCTACAGAACTATAAACTTCTTGACAATGGAGAATCAACAAATGTTAGCTATTATCACATTATTGTCATTGTAATATTAATGATCTAGTATCAAGAACTGTTAAAGCTCTGAGATTTTACCGTAGCTGAAAGTTAACGGAATATCCCATTACAGCTTCATGGATACTGGTGGAAGACATAAGACACATGGATCAGAGACAAAGGAGGTTTATTACTCACAGGATCAATAGTAGCCAGAGTGGCAGCATTTTCTGCCTGTTTGCTGGGCCCAAGTTGCCAAAAATAAAGCAAAGAGGCCCAGAAAATACCTGCATATGTGGTGGGTTGCAATACAGGAGAGCAGTCTCAAGTTAAGGAACTTGAGTATTTTGTATTGGTCAGTAATTATGCCTTCTGTTTACTCTGGAGGGAGACTGCAATAGTCCCAGACTGTGAGCAAACCTGCCCTCTGCTATATATAGAAGGAGATGCTGTATCTTCCAAGGGTGTTCACTCAACCAAGATCCTTGAAAAGATAATCCAGAACAAAGGGCAGTCAGTGTCTCAATTACTAGATATGCAGAAATGTGAGCGACCTGTGGAGAATTGTCTCCAAGCAATATCTGCCTTTAAGTATTCATCCCTAAGTAACATCCTTGGTTTTGCATAGTTATCTTTATATAAGTTAAATATTGAAGTTTCTGCTCCCCTCCTTTTTTTTTTTGCTAAGTAATATTCTTTGGAGAGTTATCCATCTTTTTTGCATGTAATTGAAATTCATTCAATTTTGTTACTAGATACAATATGTGGTATTATTATATATATTATTGGCTATAATACCACATAATTGTATTTATCCATTTTGCTATTTCTAGATATTTGAGACAATTTTGGTTTCCTAGTTATTCCCAGCAATGCTTTTATGAACATACTTGTACATTCCCATAATGCCTGTATTTCTTTTGAATTTATACCTAAGAGAGCACTTCTCAAACTTTTTGATCTCAGGACCTCTTTGTGCTTTAAACAATTATTAGGAACCTGAAAGAGCTTTTGTTTATATGAGTTATGTCTATTGTTATTTACCAGGGATATCCACTTTTACCCCTTCTATTAAAAAGAGTAGTGGAAGTCCTAGCCCAACCACTTGGGCAAGAAAAAGAAATAAAAGGCATTCACATTGGAAAAGAAGAATTAAAATTCTCTCTGTTCACAGATGATATGATCTTATATCTGGAAAACCCTAAAAAGTCCCCCCCAAAACCTGTTAGAACCTATAAATGCAGTCATAAAAGTAGAATACAAAGTCACTACACAAAAACCAATTGCATTTTTGTACACTAACAATGAACAATCTGAAAAGGAAACTGAGAAAATAATTCTATTTATAGAATGAGACATATCTATAAAAAGGTTGCTACAGTTAATGTAAAGAGAATTACTTCCTTCCAGGATTTTTATGGTTTCAGGTCTGACATTTGGGTCTTTAATCCAGGAGTGCGCTTGTTGTGATGAGCACTGGGTGATGTATGGAACTGTTGAATTATTATATTGTATACCTGAAACTAATACAACACTGTATGTTAACTAACTGAAATTAAAATGAAAGAACTTAAAAAAAGAAAAAGATATTTAAGACTTAACCGAAGGTTGAAAGACTTATATAAATAAAACTACAAAACATTGCTGAAAAAAATTTAAAAAATGCAAACATATACCCCATGTTCACAGATTGGAGGACTTAACGTTAATAAGATGTCAATACTACCCAAAGTGATCTATAGATTCAGTGCAGTCCCTATCAAAATTCCAATGATGTTTTTTGCAGAAGTAGAAAACCCATCCTAAAATTCATATGAACTTTCAAGGGATGCTGAATAGACAATTTTAAAACAGAAGAATAAAACTGGAAGAGTCACACTTCCTGTTTTCCAAACTTAATACAGAGCTATAGTAATAAAAACAGTGTGGAACTGTCATGAAGACAGACATAGACCAATGGAATAGAAAAGAAAGCCCAGAAATAAACTCTCATATACATGGTCAAGTGACTTCTTTACAATGGTGCCAAGACCATTCAATGGGGGAAAGGACAGTCTTTTCATCAGATGGTGCTTGGAAATTTGGATACCCACATACAAAAGAATGAAATTGGACCCTTACCTACCACCATATACTAAAATTAACTCAAAATGGATCAAACCTAAATGTAAGATCTAAAACTATCAACCTCTTAGAAGAAAAGAGAGCAACAGTTTCATAATGTTGGATTTAGCAGTGGTTTCTTGGATATGAAACCAAATGCACATGCAAGAAAAGAAAAATAGACAAAATGACCTCATGAACATTAAAAAAAATGTACATCAAAAGACTCTATAAACAGATTAAAAAGGCAAACCACAGAATGGGAGAAAGTGTTTCCAAATCATATATCTGATTCAGGATATAGAGAGAACTCCTGAAACTCAACAATAAAAAAATCTGATTAAAAAACAGGCAAAGGATTTGGTGATACACATTCCTCTTAAGAAGATACAAAAATGGCCAATAAGAACATGAAAAGATGCTCAATAGCATAATGATCAGGGAAACGGAAATCAAAACTAAAGTGAGCTACCACCTCAAACCCCTTAAAATGGCCACTATCAAAAAACCAAAAAAATAACAGGATTTGATGAGGTTGTGGAGTAATTCAAATCTTTATGCACTGTTGGTGAGAATATAATGGTAGAGTTGCTGTGGGAAACAATATGGCGGTTCCTCAGAAAATTGAAAATTGAATTGCCATACTATCCAGCAATTCCACTTTTAGGTATATGCTCAAGATAATTGAAAGGAGGATCTCAAAGAGATATTTTTACAGCCGTGTTGATAGCAGCATTATTCATAATAGCTAAAATGTGGAAACAATCCAAGTCTTCATTAACAGATGAATGGATAAATAAAATGTGGTATACACATACAGTAGAATGTTATGCAGCCTTGAAAAGGAAGGACAAATGCTACAACACTGATGAACCTTGAGGACCTTATACTAGGTGAAATAAACCACTCACACAATGACAAATTCTCTGCGATTCCACTTTTATGAGGTATGTAGAGTAGTCAAACCTAGAAAGTAAGTACGTAGAAAGTAGAATGGTGGTTGCCAGGGACTGGAGGAGAGGAGAATGAGGCGTTATTGTTAATGGGTATTGTGTTTCGGTTTTACAAGATGTAAGAGTTCTGGAGTTGGATGGTGGTGATGGTTTATGAATTATGAATATATTTAATACCTTTGAACAGTACACTTAAAATGGTTGGATGGTAAAGTTTGTTGTGTATTTTACACCATAAAAAAAGGAGAAAGAACAGCAAAAAGAAAGAAAGAAAAAAGAAATAGAAAAGGGTATACAAATGGTATAGATTTATATTTTCTATATTTTCAGAATATATATGAACACTTCCAAGAGTACAGTTACTGTGGATGGCCCTTTATTCCATTCCCACTGTGATTTTCTCCAAAAAATGTTTTTATATAAGTATTTCTCAGTGTTTCTCCAACTTGGATTCACTAGAGAATAAGAATCTTCTACGTTTAATTTTTTTTTAGTATCAGAAACTTATTCGAAGATGTATTTCAGTCCAAATGACTCAATATGTAACTATCACAAACATAACTCTGTATGAGGAAAGTAATTTGGCCTGTTTAGAATTGGTGGTGTCCTTCAGTGCTTTCCTTGCAGACAATTTGGTTCAATTCCAGGAAAACACACTGACAGAATATTAAATCTCACACAGTGAAAATTAAGAGGTAAAGATGGACATCCCTATTGGATGCTTTCCTCTCTGCAGTTTTGTGGCTACAGATTAATAACTGCATTTATTAGAGTTAAGTTTATTTCTTAGTGGGTGAGATTATATCCTACGCATCAGTGTTTGCTTTTCCCCTAGATTATAGACAGTTTTTGGTGCTGACTTCTACTGGCTGCTATTTTGAACAGCTTAGCTCCAGGAAGGTCTTGGATGTTTCCTTCCAGTACTTTTTCTTTGAACTTTTTAGTTCGATTTTGGAATTTCTGTTTTCTCCTCATGCGGACTTTTAACCTTTTCCGATCGGTTGGTCATTCTAACGTGTTTTTCCTTTCTTATTTAATTTAGAGAGAATATCCAATCTAGAAGCAGAATATGTTTTCGGAATGAATGAGGTAAGTTAAATGTATATGTATTAGCTTCCTATAAGTCAGAACAGAAAATCGACACAAGGTTAGAAATGTACTTCGTCTGAATACTTGGGTCTTTGTATTTCATTATTTACTCATACTACATTCTTTTTATTTTGTCCTCTAATCTATTCATGTTTTTGGTAAGGAAAGCAAATTCCATATTACATGAATATTCATTTAATATTCGATCTTTCTAGATGCGATAAGGGAGCAAATACAAGTTTGGATTTATTTTGAGGCTTCCTGTGAAACAAACTCAGATATGCTGAGTCTTGCTGTGTAAGAGAAGAATATCTTACTTAACACTCTGCTAGAGTGTAATACGGGTGGGATATGTGACAGCTTTTCATGTTAGTCTTACTGGTATGTAAGGAGTGCTTACTGTTGACTATGCTACAGTTTGAGTGACTCAATTCAAATTAAGTTCATATATTAAATGAAATAATATACAATTAAATACAAGTTGTAAAAATAAAAAAATCTTAACTAAAGACCTATTTTATTTATATAAACTTGCAGAAAGATACTAAAAATTTAAATTTCTTGTATACAGAGTATAAGCATTCTAAAGATATTTCAGATAAAATAATCTTTCTGGTAGGCTCTAGTTGACACAAAAGCACTCACAGAGGTAGATTTCTTTGAATTGGGTTAGGGGTGTCCAGCCCAGATAGAAGAAAAGTTCTTTAAAAGTAGATAGTTTTTTTTTAAAGAATGACTGAAATTCCCACCCCAGAAAACACAACCCACCAGATAGAATGGCTGGATAAGCTGGTTGACTTGAGATTGACAGGAGGTCTGGGATTCCTTTAAAACCTGTGACCAAGATGCTGAGAGAAATAGAATATGACAACCAAGAGGACTATGAAAATCATTTAGTTCAGTGATTTTTACAGGGCAGTTTGTAGACCATGTAAATAACACTTATATTAAAAATTTCTTAAAAATGCAAACTCCTGGGTCCAATCTTAGACTGCTAATCATATTGTTGGGGAACAAAGTTATAGAGTCATGATTTAAAAATAACACCCCAAGTGATCTTTATTGCTACTGAAGTTTGGAAACCACTGTCATAAAGCAGAGTCTCCACACCTTAAAGTGATGTAATGTGACACAGGGAACATATTTATTAAATGAGTAAGTGAATCAAGGTAACTGTGTAAAAAGTAACATGGATAATTTGTATGTCTCTGGAGTGGACTGAAGAAACAGTTACCATATGAGATTTACTGATCCAATTTAAATGGTAATAAGAATATTGTCATTTTCATGTTGTTCATATTGACATAATAATAATATACTCCTCACAGATCTCTATATGCATTGCTCAAGTTAACTTTTAATACAGTTCATTTCTTTGCTTCTGTGTGTATCTTTCATATAATATATATATATACACACACACATACATACATACATATACACACACTTTAGACTTAAACTTCTGTAATAGAAAAACAATTCCATCAAGTCATATTTGTTCTGTTCCTTAACTCTTTGCATATTTAAAAAGCAATGGATATTGCTTCCTTGCTTTCAACCTTGGTTAGGTCTTCATTTGAAACAATTTTGCTTAGATTTTTAAGGCTTTACATTTGACTTACCTTTTTTCATATAAAGTACTTTGGAGTAAAAGCAGCTATCTCTCTGAAACATAGTTGAAGAATGCCTAATAAAGTTTGGAATTATTAAATGTATATATTACTGAATTAATCAGTTCAGAAGTGACTATAGCTTTTACTTCCAGAAAGATGGAGTAGAAGAAATTTTCCCTGTTCCTTCTGCTAAGTACTACTAAAAACCTTGGACATTATATATAAAACAAGAAGACTCTGAAAGTTAGAAGAAGAAAACTGTCTAGTGATCTCAGGACCCAAGGAACAACATTGAAGTTAGTTCCCTAGGTTTTCTGTTTACTTTATCTAGTACAGACTGGGTACCAGAGAGGCCAGCAAGTGCAGAAATGCTACTTGGCCCAGACAAAGCACCAAGGAAAGCCCATTTTCTTTTGGTGATGGACCAGGAAAAGGGTGACCTAGTAATACAGAAAGCTTTTAATCAGTCACTCTTTTTGTAGCCCAACACCAGAGGAAAACAACAACAACAACATGGTCGTACCATCATCCCCTCCAAAAGAGCTCAAGTGAGGAGACTAGGCTTTAACCCCCGTCTGGTGATAACAGGATGCCCCAACTCCTCCTAGAGTTTGTGTCAAAGAATACTGAGTGGGGAGCCAGGACTTTCATTCCCACTGGTTGCTAACATGTCTGTCCCTCACAATCCTCAGTGAAGAACATGTAAGCAGCCTATACTTCCACGCTCATCAGTAGTAATAAGGTGCCCAAACCTTTTCTGCTGGGTTGGTATCAGAGGTAGTCCAAAGGAGAGCCAGTAGTTTCACCACTGTCTAGGAGAAAAGCCACCCATGCCACTCCCTGACAGTGAAGGCCATGTGGGGAACAGGAGGAGACACCCTTGCCCTTTCTAGCCAGCTTGGGATCAGTGAAGGTCTAATGGTAAGTTTGAACTCCCAACACCAGCCAGCATTAATGAGAAACACTTCTACCACCTTACCACCCCCTCATGTCCACAGAGGCTGAGTGGGGAATCTGAACTTCTACCTGCATCAGATAGTGAGACATCATCCCACTTAACCCACCAGAGTAGTATCAGAGGAGACTTAATAAAACATAAGGTTTAAATAAAATCTAGACTCATAACATAATACTCTAAAGTCCTAAAGTCCAGATTTCTAGAGAAAAATCACATGTATTATGAAGAACCAGAAGAATATCAACTTGAATGAGAAAAGACAGATACCAATGCTAAGGTGACACAGATGTTAGAATATTTAGATAAGGATTATAAAGCAACTATCATAATAATGCTTCAGTGATTATTTGTGAACATTCTTTGGACAAACAAAAAAATAGTCTCAACAACAACAGCAAAAAAGAAGTTTTAAAGAAGAACATAATGGAAAGTTTAAAACTGAAAAATAGGATAACCGAAACAAAAAAACTCAACAGCTAAGTGGAAAGGATAAAATAAAGAATCACTGAAGTTGGAGATAGAATAGAAATTTTTATTTGTCAAAAGACCTAAACCTACAGATTCAAGAAATTGAGGGAACCACAGAAATAAATAAATCCAAAGAAATTCACAACAATTCACAAAACTAGATATAAGAAAAAGAAAATTTTGAAAGCAGTGAGAGAGAAACAACATCTTAACAATAAGGGAACAGTAATTAAAATGACAGTAGATTTCTCATCAGAAACCATGGAGGCTGAAAGAACCAGTACACATGTTTTTTCAAGTGAAAAAAAAAAAAAAAGAAAAGAGAGAGAAGAAAAGAAAAAGAAAAAAGCCAATCCAGAATTCTACAGCCAGTGAGAATATCCTTAAGAATGAGCAAGACATTCTCAAGTGAAGGAAGACGGAAGAAATTTTTCACCCCCACATCTATCTTAACAGATTGGCCAAAGGAAGTTCTCTAACAGAGAATAGAAATAATTTTGTAACATGAGGAAGGAGGGAAATAACAGAAAGGATTAAAAATAAGACTTTCTTCTCTTGAGTTTTCAAAATTATGTTTGACAGTTGAAGTAAAAATTTTAACAATGTCTGATGTGGTTCTCAATGTATGCAGAGAAACATATAAGACAATTATAAACAAAGTTTTGGGATGTAAAGGGAGGTGAGGATTTTACACTTTACTTGAGAGAGAAAGCGTGTAAACTATAGACTGTGATAAGTAATGTATATATAATGTAATATAAGAAGCAGCTATTTAAAAAACTATATGAAGAGATACACTCAAAAACTTTTTCGATAAATAAAAGTAGAATTATAAAGTAAGGTTTCAGTAACCGAAAGGAAGTCAAGAAAAGACAGAGAAACACAAAATGGAGGAAACAAATAGAAAACAAAAAAATAAAAAGGAAGAATTAATCCCTAATGTGTATCAATAATTACATGAGATGTAAGACAGAGATGTGAAAAGTGGCTTAAAAAACATGATAATAAGAGGATTAAAAGTATACATTATGGCCAAAGATCTATGCAAAGGAAGATATCTATATCTTTTTAATAAAAAGAAAGTAGGGGTGCTACCTTAAGATCCTATAAAGTATACTTTGGAGCAAAGAAAATACCATAGATAGAGTGGGACATTATATAATGATAAAAAGGATCCATTCAACAATAAGATATAGCAATGCTAAAGTTGTATGCACCAAATAATAGCATCACAATATGTGAAGCAAAAACTAATATAATGGAAGGGAGTAATACACAACTCTATAATTATAACTGGAGACTTCACCTCTTTCTCAACAACAGATAGAACAACTAAATAGAAACCAGCAAGGATATAGTTGGACTCAGCACATCATCTGATAGGATATATTTGACATTTATAGACTATACCACCTAACAACAACAGAATACACATCCACCTCAAGTGTTGATGGAATATATGCCAAGATATTGTGGGTCATAAAACAAACCTTAACAAATTTAAAATAATTCAAAATCATGTAGAGTGAGTTCTCTGACCACAATAAAATCAAACTTGAAACAAGTAACAGAGAGAGAACAGGAACAGCTCCAACAATTGGAAACTAAACAGCATACTTTTAAACAATCTGAAGGACAAAGAAAGTCTCAAGAAAAAACCAAAACCAAACCAAAACAACATTGAACTGAATAAAAGTGAAAATACAACTTATTAACATTTGAGGGATGTAGCCAAAGCAATGCCGAGAGGGAAATTTGTAGCACTAAATGTTTGTTAGTAAAAAGAAGTCTCAAGTCAATAATAAGCTTCCATCTCAAGAAATAAGAGCAAAATAAACCCAGAGAAAACAAAATGGTGGAAATAATAAAGAGCAGAAATCAGTGAATTGAAAATTGAAAAATGTGAGAGAAAATAATTGAAACAAAAAGCTGGTTCTTTGAAAAGATAATAAAATCGATAAACCTCTAGCTAAACTTACAAAAAAAGTGTGGGGGAGAGAGAGAGAGAAAGAGAGCCAGCAAGGGAGAGAGGAGATAGACATAATATCAGGAATAAAACAAGGCATATCACTATAGACTCCATAGATATCAAAATGATAATAAAAGAATACTAAGAATAATTCTACACATATAAATTTGACAATTTAGATGAAATGGATGAATTCTTCAAACATCACAAACTATCTCAACCCACTCAATATTAAATTGACAATATGTTTAGTCCCATAATTATTAAGGAAATAAAATGAATAACTTAAAGATTTCTTCCCCCCAAAGAAATCTCTAGACCCAAATGGTTTTCCTGGAGAATTCTACCACATGTTTAAAGAATAATTAACATCAATCTCTTTCAGAAAATAGGAGAGGAATGAATACTTCCCAACTCATTTTAGAGGCTTGCATTACCCTGGTGCTAACCCAAACAAAAAATAGTACCAAAAAAAGAGAAAACTACAGACTAATATTTTTCATGATCATAGACACAAAAATCCTTAGTAAAATACTAGCAAATAGAATATGAAAAGCATATAATACTATAACCAAGTGAAGTTTATTCCAGTGATGGAAGGCTCATTCATTATACAAAAGTCAGTTGATGTACTTGATTAATTAAAAGGATAAAGAATAAAAATCAGATGATTTTATTATTTTTTCAGGAAAAAACATTTATATATACACCCATATCTATATATCTATATCTAGCTAATATCAGAAAACTAGGGATAGGGAGGTACTTCCTTACCTGAAAAAGAACATCAATAAAACAATAACATCATATTAAATAGTAAAAGACTGAATGCTTTCCTCCATGGTCAAAAACATGACAAGAATGTCTTCATTTATTCCTCCTATTAAACATAGTACTGAAAATTCTTGCATTAAGGTAAGAAACTAAAAGACATGGATAAGAAAGGAATAAATAGGGGCGCCTGGGTGGCACAGCGGTTAAGCATCTGCCTTCGGCTCAGGGCGTGATCCTGGCGTTATGGGATCGAGCCCCACATCAGGCTCCTCCACTGGGAGCCTGTTTCTTCCTCTCCCACTCCCCCTGCTTGTGTTCCCTCTCTCACTGGCTGTCTCTATCTCTGTTAAATAAATAAATAAAATCTTTAAAAAAAAAAAAAAAAGAAAGGAATAAATAAAACTCTGCCAATTTGCAGATGACACAGTGGTCTAAATAGAAAATCCAAAAAATCTACAAAACAAACAAAAAAATAACCAACCCCGGGGCACTTGGGTGGCTCAGTCGTTAAGCATCTGCCTTTGGCTCAGGTCATGATCCCAGGGTCCTGGGATCGAGCCCCGCATCGGGCTCCCTGCTTGGCAGGAAGCCTGCTTCTCCTTCTCCCACTCCCCCTGCTTTTGTTCCCTCTCTCACCGTCTCTCTCTCTGTCAGATAAATAAATAAAATCTTAAAAAAAAAAAACACCCTCTCCAAAAACAAAAAACTAAACCAAAAACAAAACAAAACAAAACAAAACATCCCTCCTGGAACTAAGAAGCGAATTTCATACAGAAATCAATTGCATTTCTATATATGATCAGTGAACACTTGGAAGCCCAAATTGGTATATGGGTTAATGCAGTTCCTATCGAAGTCTCAGCAAGACTTTTTATAGACATAGACAAAATTGTTCTAAAATTTATATAAAAATGCAAAGGAAGTGGAAGACATAAAACAGTTTTGAAAAAAGAAAGTGGGAGGAATTTTTTTTCTTTAGCTGCAGTTTAATCAAGATATTGTGGTATTTGCAGAGAGAGGCATGTAGATTAATGACGCAGAATGGAAACTGCAGATCTAGTCCCACACAAGTACAACCAAGTGATTTTGGACAAGTGTGTAAAAACAACTCAATGGGAAAGGATGGTCTTTTCAGCAAATGGTGCTGGAGCATTTGGGTATATAAAGGCAGATTTATGAACTTTAACTTCAACCTCACACCTTACACAAAAATCAATTCAACACTGCTCACAGATTTCAATGTAAACCATAAAGAAAAAATAGGAGAAAACCTTTGGAAAGTAGGTCTTTGTAAAGAGTTGTTAGACATGATGTAAAAGCATGATCCTTAAAGAAAAATTGATAAGTTGGACTTTTTCAAATTTAAGAACTTTTGTTCTAGGAAAGATCTGGTAAGAGAAACAGACAAGCGACAGATCTGGAGAAAACATGGGCACATCACGTATCTGACAAAAGACTCCTGTCTGTGGTATTATAAAGAAACAGCAAAATGCAGTATTAAAAAACAACCAACCCAAATGAGTAAGAAACATGATATATTTCCTTAAAGAGGATATAGATGGCAAATAAATACATTTGGCAGGTAAAAGATGTTCGCTATGACTAGCAATTAAGGAATGGCAAAATAAGACCAACGTGAGCTATCACAGTATGCCCATGAAAACCACTAAAATGGAAAATAGTGACAATACCAAACAGCAATGGAGATGCCGAGAAACCAGGGCTCATACGTTGTTGGTGGGGATGGAAAATAGAGACAGTCACACTAGGAAACTGTGGGGCAGTTCCTTAAAAAAAACTAAACATACACTTACCCTGTGACTCAGTAATCACATCCTCCAGTGTTTATCCCACAGAAATGAAAACTTATAATCACACAAAAACCTTTGAACAAGTGCTTTGAGTAGCTTTATTTGTAGTAGCCCAGAGTAGAAACAACCCGAATGTCCTACAGTAGGTGACTACTGTTTTGTTTTTTTTAAAGATTTTATTTATTTATTTGACAGAGATAGAGACAGCCAGTGAGAGAGGGAACACAAGCAGGGGGAGTGGGAGAGGAAGAAGCAGGCTCATAGCGGAGGAGCCTGATGTGGGGCTCGATCCCATAATGCCGGGATCACGCCCTGAGCCGAAGGCAGATGCTTAACCGCTGTGCCACCCAGGCACCCCGGTGACTACTATTAAATCAACTGTGGCATAGCCTTACCGTGGTCTACTACCCACCAGTAAAAGGAACGAGCTATTGATACGCACACAGCTTGGATGGATCTCAAAGGCATCAAGCTTAATGAAAAAAAAAAATCTCAAAAGCCACATACTGTATGAGTCTGTTTTTATAGCTCTTGAAATGACGTGATAGAGATGGAGAAAAAATTAGTGGTTGCTAGGGGTTATGGATGTTTGGGGGAGGAAAACAGACATAACTTTTAAAGAAGTAGCACAAAGGAGATCCTTATGGCTAGAATTGCTCTGTGTGTTAATTGGGCTGGTTCCTACCTGAATGTACGCATGTGATATAATCCAGTGCTATACACACACGTACTCATGTCAGTTTCCTGGTTTTGAGATTGTATCATAGTTATGTGAGGCATTAATCATTGTGGGGAACTGGATGGTGGGCACATGGGATTTCTTTGCTATCTTTGCAAATTCCTAGGAATCTATAATTATTTCAAGATGAAAAGGAAAAAAATAAGTGAATACAACTTATTTAGCTTTTCCTCAATGCCTACTTGATTTCCTTTTATTGACTCAAATGCTCAAATGCTATAAAAACACAAAATCTACATTGTAGTCAAGTTTTTAAAAAAGATGTATTAATAAGAGAATATTCATTCAAGATTTAGATTGAGGCAAAGATAGCCAGAATAATCCAATTTAGTCCATTAGCACGTTCACAGCTAAGATGAATCTTTGGGTCTTTTACTGGACAGAATACATAGAAATTCTAAGCTCACTATTTTAAAATTTTCTTACACTTTCAAATGGTCTCTGCTTTCACTCTGCTTAAACTTTTAAAGGACTAAATTCTAGAGTATTACCTCTAATCTACTGTTGATGTAGGTCATCACTGAACATTGTTAAAATTTTTTTGGAGATTCAGAGAATTCATGTGAATTAAAAATTTATGGGATGATAAATGTATTCAATTTATGATATGATCACTAGAAATTAAGCAAAAATTAATTTTAAAATGTCAACATTTATTGAAAGCTTCCCATGTGTTATCATATTTAATTTCACTGTACTGAAATTGTGGCATGGAGAGGTTAACTTGCTCAAGTTTATGTGTATAAAGCTTTTAGTTTTGCATAATTGAAGAAAAAGGTTATGAGGAGTCTCTAAAATGAGACTATCTAAACTAGTTTATTGTTATATCCATAAAATTCTGGTGTTGGGCTTCTGAACCCAGCCAGGCTGATTCTAGAGCTTGCTTTCTTAATCAGCTATAGTATTATTTCTTTAAGAATACTGTTTTAAGAATCCTGCATAGAAGTACTTTTTTCCCCCTGAATTTCAATTTCCGAACAATTGCTTCTCACATTGAGAATAGTCAGGATTGCTACTTAGTTTCTATGGTGATGTATACGTCTCCGGAATATCGCCATGTTTTTGTTTTGTTTTGGTTTTGGTTTTGGTTTTTCTGCTACTGGGAGTTTGCCTCCTTCATTCATCTATTTATTCATTTCATTCCATTTTGTACCATTTCATTCAATTCCTCAATGGTTGGGGTGAGGGAAAGAGACAGCCTGAGACAGGAAAGTCATGGTTATGGAAGGGGGAAATGTAGAATTGACAACAGCACAGATTCTCCTTTGGCCCGAAACTAAGGTCAGTGACAAATGAAACAATGAAATACTCAGCAAAAGTATGACAGAACCTATGTGAATTTAATTTGCACACTGAACATATACTCACAGACTTTGATTGGAAAGTTGCAGCAAGTTCATATTTTTTACAGTGAGAGATTGTAAAGTGACTAGCCAGGTTGCTTTTGGGACAATTAATGTATGGGTTTTTTGTACCTTCTTGTAAGTAAATAACTGGCAGTTCTCTACCATAATTGAAAAAAATTATGTTATGAGGAATCGACATAAAGTGAAGCTATAATTGGTTCATATATTATCTTAAAGGCAGAAATACAGATGCACAATTTATTATTAGAGACTGCTATTTTGGAATTGAGTGATCAAGATATTCATTAGCTCATATCTGATGTATTTAGGTGAGTTAATGGAATTCATCCAAGGTCCATAGGCAGAACACATATCAGTGAAAGAGTGTTTTGAGCATATGTTTACTCTTAGACTTAGCCTACCATAGTTCTTCCAACTGTTTCAGTATAGTTTTAATACCATAAATGACATTCATCTTTTCAAGGAATTTATTTTGAATATTGTAATATGAAAATTAGTAAGTGTTCAAAATCTCTTCCTTGTCCTCCTTAAGAGCACAGATAAATTACTGTGGGTTTTTTTTTTTTTTTGGCGCGTTTTGCAATTGTGTATTTCCCAGATGCCCTTTGAATTATTTTTTTAAAATGTTGATAGTACTTTTTATCTCCTATTTTCAAAATTGGTCTGCCCAAAATCACCTGGGTATAATGATGGCTGTTTGTGATTTTCCAAGAACCAGGTAAGTGAATTCCCAGTCTAGACATGAGTTTCAGGTCATTTTTGCTGACTGCTGCCTCTCCCTAGCACCCTATGGTGTCTGTCACTAGAGACCACGGAGAAGTGATAGGGCGTGGTCTCAGGAGCATGTGCCGTGGTGTGCAATTTATCAGGGAACATGTGGATTTAAAATCCACCATACGGCAATGGAGGCATAGCTGTTGCTTTAATTATAAGTGTTCTGTGTGTATTTATATCAACGTGTGGCTTTTTTCTTGGGTTGTAAGTACAGATCCCTTAAGAATTCTGGTGGTGTGTTTCCTAAGGTATTTACCTTATTTAATAATTTAATAAATTAAATAACGTAATTATCTCATTTAATAAGTATTTATTTAATAATTCCAAACAAATGTTGAAAGGTCTAAAATAGCTAATTAATTCTGCCTTTCCTTGTGGTCCTGTTCAGGACGTAGCATCATTCAAAGAGTGGCGCTCTTTGTTATTTCTCTATAATATAGTAGTTTCTTAACTATTTCTGGCTTTTCTGATTTTTTTTTTTATGATTTGATAAAGCTACCTTCAAAATTCTCATTCTCTCTAAAGCTCTTTCTCTCCACACACACACACACACACACACACACACACACACACGTGCGTGCCTGCACACACAAGCATGAACACACACACATGGATGCAGATATATACACACAGTTTTGCATTCAATTTCAGGTGTTTCATAAGTCCTCTGAATGGCAGGTTTAGTATTTCTGTATTGAGAACCTAGAACTTTTGTCGTTGAAAGTTATATGCTCCCCACTTGAATTATTATTAACAGCGTTCTGTCTTCCAGTCCCTGAGCAGCAGAGAGACCAGCTTTCTCATCAGTGAAGAACCAGTGGTAAGCAACCATTAGTCCTATACTTTCCTGCGTGGACACAAATGGGGTATTATTTTGTAGTCAGAGAGGGTGATGCTCTCTTTCCTGGGTCAGTTATTTTTTCAGGTCCTCGTACATGATATTTGAGAGTTTATTACTTTGGAAAAAAATCAGCTTCTTTTGGGGATAAAAGTACCATCAAATATATTAATGAGAAATACACATAAAGCATAGCCATTTGCTTGCATTTTAATTTCTCAGTTTTACAAATGAGAAAAAAATGAAGGGTCTGAGAGGTTTAATGACTAAAATTATCCAGACATTGAAGAGGCAGATCCTGGACTAGAACTCGAGTTTCTGAATTGTGGTTTAGTATTCTTTCTTCATACGTTATCCCTTCAATCCATTTACCTGTAAGTACATGCCTGAGAATAATCTAATAAAGTTTAATGGAGCCTAAAGCTTATGCTATTTTGGTGTCACTCTTTAAGAAGAATAATGGAACAATAATTTACCTTAAAAAATTTACAAAATATTTGACCATGAGAACATATTGTTAGAGTGTCCTTCTAAATCCTTGGAGGGGCTGGTGCCAGCAAGCAGCCCTGAAGCTTTGCCTTTATTAGCTTGAAGGTAAATCTGAGGATGAAACTGTGAAATGAAGCATTTTCAGAGAAAATTTTCTTCCTTGTTTTTCCTCTTAATCCTCTGTAGTAATCATTTTTACTTGGGTTTATCCATTTAATGTGTCATTTACTTTTCCATATATGGGTGTGTGTGTATATTTATATTCCTCCTGTCTCTTCCACGAAAGGCAGCATACTATATGTACTGGTCTGTTCCTTGGTTTTCACTTAACATAACCTGAGTTTATGCAATATTATATATAGATTTCATTCCTATTCATTTGTATGTTGTATAATATTACATTTTGAGGGGTTAGCATGGTGTTGTCATTCAATCCCTTTATTGATGCACATTTGAGTTGTTTTTAATCTTTTGTTATTACAAATATTGTTATGATAAATACCCTTGGGTGTCAGTCTTAATAATATTTTGGCCGGTGTTAAATAAGATTTCTGTATAAAAGAATAAACATATATGTAATTTTGCCACATATTGCCACATTCTCCTCTGATTTGCATTTCTAACAAGTGTAGGAGAATGCCTATTTGCCCACAGCCTCATCAATCGCATGTTGTCACGAGTTTAGATTTTTGCCTATCTGATGGTGGGATAGCTAGTGGCTGTTGGGAGCTCCATCAGTTAGCTGTGTATCTTAGTGTGGTTTAAATTTGCCTTTCTCTCAATATGAGTGGGACATTCATCTTTTCCTATGTTGATGGTCATTTTATTTATTTTTCTGGATAACTCTGTTCATTTATTTTGTCTATTTTCTTGTCAAACTGTTAGGTATTTCTTTTTCCTCTTGATTTTTTTTGGAACTGTTTACGTATTTATTGTTATCCCCCTGCCTGTGATATGAGTTGTAAATCATTTCCCCATTATGTCATATGCTAGTACTTAAAATTCTAGGTTCCAAATGAGTTGAAAATGATTTATGATATTTCATTTTTTATGATGACAGTGTCTTTGGTTGAACAGTAAGTTGTGAAAATTAAACAGTAAGCTTCTTTTTCAAATAAACTTTTTACTTGAGTGTGGTTTTAGATTTACAGTTTTATTATGAATACAGTGCATAAAACTTCTTACACCCCATTTCCATTTTCCCTGTTACTAGCATCTTGCATTAGTATGTTACAAATTAATGAAATAATATTGATACATTATTATTAACTGAGGTCCATCCTTTATTTGGATTTCCTTAGTTTTTCCCTAATGTCCTTTTTCTACTTCTGGATCCCATCTAGGATACTACATTGCGTTTATTTATTTATTTGTAAGTTTTATTTTAATTCCAGTATAGTTAACATACAGTGTTACGTTAGTTTCAGATGTACAGTGTTATATTAGTTTCAGGTGTATAATATAGTGGTTCAACACTTCCATACATCAGCCTGTTCTCATCATGACAAGTGCACTCCTTAACCCCCATCACCTATTTCACCCATCCCCCCCACCTCCTTCCCTTTGGTAATCATCAGTTTGTTCTCTGTAGTTAAGAATCTGGTTCTTAGTTTGTTTCTCTCTTTTTTCCCCCTTTGCTTGTTTGTTTTGTTTCTTAAATTCCATGTATGAGTGAGACCATATATATTTATCTTTCTCTGACAGTCTTACTTTGCTTAGCATTATACTCTCTAGCTCTATCCATGTCATCCCAAATGGCACAGTCTCATTCTTTTTTATGGCTGAATAATATTCCAACGTATACCTATGCCATATCTTCTTTATCCATTCATTGATTGATGGACATGTAAGCTGCTTCTGTTATCTTGGCTATTGTAAATAATGCTACTATAAAAATAGGGTGCCATGTATCCCTTCGAATTAGTGTTTTTGTGTTCTTTGGATAAATACATAGTAGTATGAATATTGGATTGTAGGGTAATTCTATTTTTAACTTCTTGAGGAACCTCCATACTATTTTCTACAACAGCTACACCCAGTTTGCATTCCCACCAATGGTGCAAGAGGGTTCCTTTTTCTCCACATCCTCCCCAACACCTGCTGTTTCTTATGGTGTTGGCTTTAGCCATTCTGACAGGAGTGAGGTGATATCTCATTGTAGTTTTGATTTGCATGTCCTTGATGGTAAGCAATGATGAACACGTTTTCATGTGTTTGTTGGCCATCTGGATGTCTTCTTTGGAGAAATGTCTGTTCATGTCTTCTGCCCATTTTTAATTGGATTATTTGTTTTTTGAGTTGTTTCAGTTCTTTATATATTTTGGATACTAACCCTTTATCAAATATGTCATTTGCAAATATCTTCTCCTATTCTATAGGTTGCCTTTTATTTTTGTTGATTGTTTCTTTTGCTGTACAGAAACATTTTATTTTGACGTAGTCCTAATAGTTTAATTTTGCTTTTGTTTCCTTTGCCCTAGGAGACTTACTTAGAAAAAAGTTGCTGCAGCAATGTCAAAGGGGTTACTTCCTGTGTTCTCTTCTAGGATTTCTCACATTTAGGTCTTTAATCCATTTTGAATTTATTTTTACTACACTGCATTTAGTAGGCATGTCTCCTCTTGGCTGTGACAGTTTCTTTTACTTTTTGTGTTTTTGATGACCTTTGCAGTGTTGAGGCATACTGATTAGGTATTTTGTAGACTGTCCCTTAATTGGGATTTTTCTGATGTTTTTCTCAGGATTAGACTGGGGTGAATGTGTTTTGGGGAGGAAAACTGTAGAAGTTAAGTGATATTTCCATCACATTATATCAAGGGTATGTCCTGTCACCATGACTTACTGTTCTTGATGTTAACTTTGATTGTCTGGCTTGAAGTAGTGTTTGTCAGTTTGCTGTGCTATTAAGTTATTCTTTTTCTTCTCCCTTTCTATACTATATTCTTTGGAAGAAAGTCAATCTATGAAGCCTACACTTAAGGACTGGGGGAGTTGTGCTTCAAGTTCTTAAGGGTAAATGAATTATTTAGCATTCTTTTGTATGGTAAATTTATCTCTTAGTCATTCATTCATTCATTCCAGGATGGACTCATGGATATTTATTTTCTATTTTGTGTTATAAACCCAATACTATTTTATTTATTTTGTTGCTCAAATTGTTATTGGTGTGGCTATTGGGAACTTTCTTGATTGACCTATATCCTTTTGACATACCCCTATTAATAAAAAGCCCCAAGTTGGGGCTTGATCCCAGGGCAGACACTTAACCGACTGAGCCACCCAGGTGCCCCTCTATTCACCTGTTGATGGGTGTTCATATTGTTTTCAGTTTGGGGACCACTACAAATGAAACTGTTAGGAACACTCATGTTAGACATATATAGTTTGTATAGACATATATTTTAATTAATCTTTGTTAATTTCTTAGGAGTAAAATTTCTGGGTCATATGAAAGAACATGTGTAAATTTATATGAATGCTGAACTATTTGTAAAAGTGGTTCTGCCATTTTTCTTTCCTACCAGTAATATATGAGAGTTCTAGTTGCTCTACACCCTCACCAGCACTTGATATTGTTAGCTTTTTAATTTTAGTAATCTAATGGAAGATAGTGGTATCATATGATTTTGATTCTCATTTCCCTGATAAATAATGATGTTACACGTCTTTTCATGGGCTTATTGGCCATTCATATGTCTTCCTCTGTGAACTATCCTTTCATATCTTTTGCATATTTTTAAAAATCAAGTTAACTTCCTATTGAGTTGTAAGAGTTATGTACTCTATACGCAAGGCCTTGTCAGCTGTTTTCATTGCAAATATTTTCTCCCAGTCTGTGACTTTACTTAAAATATTTTAACAAATTTTGAAGTCTTCAGAGTTTAATTTCTCATATTTTTCTTTTATGATCCATGCTTTCTGTGTTCTAAGAAATATTTGTTTACACCAAGTAAGAGAGATTTCTCAGATTTTCTTGTTTTATAGTTTTAACTTTTACTTTTGGCCTGTGATCTATTTGGAGGTAACTTTTGTAGACGACTTGTGTGAGGATTGAAGTTTATTTATTTGTAATATAAATACAGCACTGTCTGTTCAAGTGACTATCCTTTTCTCATAAATTACACTGGGACTTCAGTGGAATATCAGTAGACTGTGTATACGTGAGTTTACTTTTAAACTCTATTTTGTCCCATCATCTGTCTATTCTTATGCCAGTATTATACTGTCTTGATTACTCCCACTTTAGAGTAAGTATTAACATCAGGCAGAGTGTTACTCCTACTTTGTTCTTCCTTATCAAAATTGTTTGGCTATTTTAGATTCTTTGCATTTCCATAAACATTTTAGAATCACTTTGATAATTTCTAAACAACAAAAAAAATCTTACTGGTATTTTGATTGGTATTGCATAGAGTTTTAGATGAATTTGAGAAGAATCTATATATTAACAACACTGATCTTTCAATACATGAACATGGAATATATCTCTTTATTTTGATCTTTAATCCATCTCAGCAACGTTTTCATTTTTAGTATATGTCTTGCACGTCTATTGTTAAATTTGTTCATAGATACTTTATATTTTTGATATTCTTATAAATATCTTTTCAATTTTCAATTAGACCTTCATATATATATATCATATATATAATCATAAATAATCATATATATATTTATGATTAAAGCATATGGGATATCCTAAAGCACCATGCTATGCCACATGAATAGTACGGGCACCAAGGCAGTAGAATGTCAGAAGACCCAGAGCTTTCTCTATGTGGGGGTCATTCACAAAGGAAGTCAGAATGGCCGGGAGAAAAGTGAGGTTTCCTTGTATGAAATGGAAACACATAGAAGGCTCTCTGCCACATTTTTTTAACCTCTTCATTTTAGGCTTATTCAACATGTGAGCATCCTTTTATGTGGTCTCAGTTAACAAAATAAGATGGTAGTAGTATTAGAAAATATTTAAGGTTCTTTTATCTATATTAGTTGTTATAGTATTTAATATAACATATTCAGAATCCTCACTAGAATACTCATTGTTATAAAATTCTGAGCCAGTCTCTTCTTTGTTTAGAGTGCCATGCACAGCATATTTGATAATTGGAATAGTTAATATTTTTTTAAAATAGCTCCCCTGTATGACAAAATATATTTCAGGCTTAATGATGAAATGAGTAAAAATGTTGGCCAGAAAATAAATACATCAGTGAACATTGTATATTATTGCATTATATATATATATATATATATATACTGTATATATAGTCTTGCTAGTTAAAAAATAAAAATTAAAACTAAATATGTTATTACAAAAAAGGATAATGAATATTTTAACATTATATTAGTTGAAGTTTTGGAAAAAAGGGAGAAACCATATTCCTGCATATTGGCCTATCTCAGCAATGAATTGCAGTGCCTGTTTGGGGACCTTCTGCAAATGTCTCATTGGTGTATTTAAAATTGAGCTTTGCATATTTATAGCTATTAGTGTATAGCCAAAGTTGTCAAATATACTCACAGTTGATAAAAATAATACATTTTATTAATTTTAACTTCAAAAATTTCTCTCCTCTAAAGCAATGGATATACAAATAGTTAGGAAAAGTCTTAAGCATAAGGGTATTAGAAATTCATATAATCCCATTTCACAGTAAATTCCTGAGAAATCATAATACTCTGCATGTCTTCGATTTTAGAGATCTGTTCTATCTGCTTTCAGATGTCTTCACAGTGGAAAAAAATTCCACTAGAAGGATCTTCACTAGAAACTTCATCCTCAATTCTTTTTGGAAAAAACTTCCAAAGTTTTTTTTCTGCAAAAAACCCCAAAACCAAAACAAAGAAAATGACTAAATGAGAGTGAACATTGACATTATATGTCCCATTACTATAGAAGGAGTGTCGGGACACCTGGGCTGCTCAGTCAGTTAAATGTCTGACTCTTGATTTTGTCTGGGGTCATGGTCTCAAGGATGTGTGATTGAGCCCTGCATTGGGCTCCATGTTCAGTGGGGAATCTGCCTGGAATTCCCTCTCTCCCTCTCCTTCTGCCTCTCTCCCTGCTTGTGCTCTCTCTCTTTCTCTCTCTCAAATAAATGAATAAATAAAATCTTTAAAAAAAAGGGGGAGTGTCTACTTCTTGGTGAAACTGATTGAGGAATTCAGACGTTGAAATTTTGATTTTTCTTGCCATGTAAGACCGGAATCTTTTGTCATTTTTCCTAGTATTCTTCTCATAAATTGGATTTTTTTTATGTGCAAATATCCATGTCCATAATTTTTTTGCTACATGGTCAATTGTTCCTCTATGATTTTTATGTGCTAGTCTTCGAGGAACAGTCTTAAAGCTTGGTGTTTCACTGTACATTCTTAAGGTCCATTGCAAGTATTTGCAAATATTTCTGTGTCTGATTCCCAAACTAGAAGATAGAAAGGAAATTCCACATGGCTGTTATTGTGTATTTTGAAGCTACAGTTTGAGCATAGGAATAAGTAGACCACAGAGGCTGGGAGTATGAAAGGCACTCAAAGCAATCGTCAAGGAAGTTACAAATATACTGTCAAAGCAAAGTCTTTTGCTGAATCCATAAGCATCGGCATATCCAGATACGGTCACACATAACTGGGGATTTTCCAAATTAACTTCCATTTACTAAATTGAAACTTACATATACAATATTAAAACTCATCAGAAACTTAGCAATTGTTTAGGATTTAGACAAACATATTTTTCAAGAAGGATTATTTTACCAATGTCATAAGAATTTGCTGGTAGTTGACTTTTTGTTGTTTCTATTATTTTACTGTGTGAACACCAAGGGTGTGTAAGCCTTTTGTGTACCTAGCTGGTTATATGTCTTTATTACCATTTGCTGATAATTAATAAGAACCTACCTGATAACATTAAACATAGAGTACCCAGTGTTTGGCACAAAGAAATTAAGATAGAGTGATACTCTTTAATTGCTATGGTTTTTTTGTTTAAATTTAGGACTTGTGTAGGGTCTACTCGGTAAGTGGCATTCATAGTTTGTAGATTGAGTATCTGTATCCTTAACATCAAGGATTAATGTAGATTTAAATGTGAAATTGTAGTCTCAAGAGCAACTGGACTTTTTCTTGCTTAGAAATTTAGAGCATTGAATGGCTTGTTGTATTACAACTCCATGAGTTATATTGATTTTCATTCGCTTACAGTATATATTCCAGAATTGTCTATGATATTGGACTTTCACGCCCTGCTCATCTGTCATCAATGATGTAGTAGCTGAGACAGGAGCTGGAGTCAACAGTCTCTCAGGTGCTTCCTGCTGTACCACACTGAGTAGTGCCTGTATTGGTCAGTAGCTGGCCTGTTGAAGGCGTTCAAAAATGGCCAAGGAAGGGTGTGAGAAAAAAGAAATACATAAAGTAAAAGGAATGCAGATGAATGATCAAGATTATATATAATGAGAGAAAGATATTATTGACAACTCCTACTATGTGACACCAATAATACCGGTTATCAACTCTCTTCCTAGAGTGTCTTCTTACAAATAAATTTGATTAAATTTAATTAATTGAAATTACATAGAAAAAACTTTATGAAAAGTTTATAACATATGAAAATTTATTTTAATATTATGGTAATATTATGAAAAAGGCAAGAAAAATGCATACATTAAGTATAATGATTTACTATATTAAAAAATTCAGTGCTTAGAGAAAGCCAGAAATAAATACATCAAATAGTTACTACGGTAACATGGAAATAGCAATGATTTTAAAAAATACTTTTTCATTAGTTTCAGTGTTATCCATTTTTTAATAAAAAGCAAACATAATTTAGCACATAATGGAAATACATAATAAGGTTATTAATTCTATAATTTTTATCTCTAGAACATAATTTTATCTTTTTGTAATCAAGTCCTTTGGTGGTGATCTTGTAATACGTTTAAAATCAAGTTTAAAAGATATTAACTGTCGAGTCAATATGTTTTCAGGACCAACTGCTGGTATTGATCCCATTGGTTTTTTATATTGTGAAGATAACATATGTATTGGGAAAGCTGCAAACTAACTTGATATTAGATGTATTTATTGAAGAAGGCTTTTTAGGAATCATTTAGGTAACTTTTTAAATCCTGCACTCTTAGTAGCTCTTGAATGTATGGTACCTAGGGCCAACTTAAGATTTTATTTATTTATTCGAGAGAGAGAGAGCACACAGGAGCAGGGGGACAGGGCAGAGGGAGAGGGAGAAGCAGACTCCCCACTGAGCAGGGAGCCCGATACAGGGCTAGATCCCAGGACTCTGAGATCAGGGTCTGAACTGAAAGCAGATGCTTAACTGACTGAGCTACCTAAGCACCCAATGGGCCAACATATTCTATAGGCACAGTGGGTCCTGTGCGTAGTAGGGCCCACGATGCTTTTTGGAGCCCATGGAAATGTTTTAATTTCTTCTATAATCAGAATTAAAGAAACAAAAAAACCCCATAAATATAATTGTGTATATATATATATTCACATATATATACATATATGTATATTCATTTATTTCTTTTTATTTTTTTTATTTTTTATTTATTTTTTTTTTAAGATTTTATTTATTTATTTGACAGAGATAGAGACAGCCAGCGAGAGAGGGAACACAAGCAGGGGGAGTGGGAGAGGAAGAAGCAGGCTCATAGCAGAGGAGCCTGATGTGGGGCTCAATCCTATAACGCCAGGATCACGCCCTGAGCCGAAGGCAGATGCTTAACCGCTGTGCCACCCAGGCGCCCCTCTTTTTATTTTTTTAAGATTTTATTTATTTATTTGTCAGAGAGAGAGAGAGTACAAACAGGGGGAGCAACAGAGGGAGAGGGAGAAGCAGGCTCCCCACTGAGCAGGGAGCCAGATGCAGGGCTGGATCGCAGGACTCCAAGATCATTCATAACGTGAGCCGAAGACAAAGGCTTAACCGATTGGGCTACCCAGGCTCCCCTCATTTATTTCTTTTTATTTTGAAAAAAAATTTTTTTTAATGGTGGAAGGAGCCCACAGAAAGCAAATAGGCCAGACAGAGCCCATGACAGTTTTAATGATGTCCTGAAACACCCCTTAGTGCACAACTCTTTCCTTTCCCTTAGTGATTCTGTAATGAATTTAGGAAAAAACATCTGAGAATAACAGTAACTTGTGGATCTCATGAAAGATCTAAGAAAATCAAAGTGCTGAGATGAAAAATGTCAGCCCAGCAGAAGAATGCAGTTTAAAATATGCTTTTATGCAGGGACTCCTGGGTGGCTCAGTTGGTTAAGCGTCTGTCTTCACTCAGGTCATGATCCCAGGGTCCTGCTTCTCCCCCTGCTGTACGCACTATCTCTCTCTCTCTCTGACAAATAAATAAATAAAATCTTAAAAAAATTAAAAAAAGGATTTTAAAAATAAAAATAAAGTAAAATAAAATATGCTTTATGCAATGACCAGCATCCGTCTTGTGTCTGTTGTGTTCTTAAGCAACAGCAGTATTAACTCAGCTAACATGGTAGGTCCTTGGTTTACAGAGCAGGGATTTTTCACTGCAGTAGTCACCTCTGCTTAGGTCTCTAGCTTATTTTAAGAAAACAACAGTTTCAGCAAAACTTTTTCCATGACGGGAACTAAAACTTTTTATTGACAGTTTTATTAGAATATTTACCTTTCATTATATTATAAAATACACACAGCCATTTGTGCCATTGTTTGGTTTTCTTTCAGATATTATTGATTTTCCCAGATGTTTTAGGTAATTGCCTTGGTGTTTAAAAATAAAGGTCATAGTAACTGAAGATTGAAAACAACTCAGCATTTAAATAACCAAATGACTTTCCCTTACTTTACTCCAGTATTTTGGGAGGCTATGAAATATTTTATGCTATGAGTTGAACTTCCCATACCATGCAGTATAATTGTAGTGATTTTACTGTCATTGTCTGATATATATGGGCATACTTAATATTTTACTTTACTTTTCCATTCTTCTCATGTTTTCCTTCATTATTTTTTTTCTCTCTCCTCTCTTCCTTAATTCAGTTCCATAAATACATATTATTTAAAGTTACTATATAAAGAACTTAAGGAAATTTACTTTGAAGTCTCTTTTTTCCCCCTTTCCTTTATTCTTTATTGTTTTCTTCCTACATTTGTTCTTCTTTTCCTCTTACTAGCTTCTCCCACCGTCCAACTTTATTTTTAAAAATTTTTAAATTTAAATTCAATTAGCCAACATATAGTACATCATCAGTTTCAGATGTAGTGTTCAATAATTTATCAGTTGCGTGTAACACCCAGTGCTCATCACATCACGTGCCCTCCTTAATCCCACACTCTAGCTTTAAATGCCACACACACACACACACACACACACACACACGCACTCACCTGAGTGATCATACTGAATGTGTATTTGCATGCCTGTGTTTTGGGAATCTTTAATGTCAGGCAGGATTTCCTAACTTTCTGTTGATTGTTTCACAGTCTGCAAAACGATTCAATTTGTTCCTGAGGCGACGTCTTATGGTAAAACAAGTGCTGAATGATGCTGCTTATGCTTTGGATGGCTGCAGTGAAATCCCCAGTGACTTTTATTCCAATATATACCTGTGATTTGGGGGAACTTTGTCACTGATTCCCCAGTCCCCAGGCAATTAAGATTTTAGAATGGTGATTCTTAATTGTTTCTGGATCTGATTAAAGCTGTGGACCCTCTTTCTAAAAAATGTATATGTATGTCTGTTCATATACATGTAATTTATGTATATATTATATGTAATATATATTTGGTGTGTATACATATTTATATGTAGTATATATACCTATACATACTGTAATATATATTTGGTATATATAATATTTATATTTGGTATGTGCATATGTATACACACATACATATATATTACATACATATACACATACATACACACTATTTGCCTACAGTTTTAGAAGTTTTTGAGCTCCCAATAGGGATCCTGGACTATGAACCTTAGAACAACTATCTCATTCAAAGAAAAGCCACCCAGATGTTTGCCTCATTATAAATGGGCATTTCTAAGAACAAATGAAATATAAACACAGACACATCACGTTGCAAAGTATTATCTTATTGTCATGTCTTGAGCAAAACAGAAGAATGACGTTTTTTGATAGCCTTCAGTTATATGTAACAAAATTATCAGGCTTTTCTCCCTAGTTTGCTTCAACCAGCTTTTTGCCTCCATATGCCTCCTGGTGATCAATAAGGTTGCCAGTGATTTCTCTATATTTTTAAACATTTTACTGTTAATTTTAAGGCATGACATTATGATGGAACTTGGGTTTTCCTAGGTAGCATTTGGCTTTCAGAAGGGAAGTATATATATCCATTTGACTGAACACTCAGAAAAATTAAAGTAACTTTCTTCTAATTACTTTGTTTATTCCCTAATAGTCAAATACTCTGAGTGTGATCTTTGTTGATTTCTATGTATACATCCTCTGTCGTCAGAACTTCTCTGTGGACCTAGATTTAGCTTGCCAAACAATATAAAACACTTGTAAATACATATTATTTTAAAAATAATCTCTACCATGGAAATTTCAGCTGTCATGAACTAAGAGCAAAAGAATTATTGTTTTTTCCCCCTAATTTTAGCTTTGGTAATATTTAGTCCAATTAGTCTTTTTTTTTTTTTTTTTTTCCTGCCTCAGTTTGGATTCCATGAGTTTTGGTGGACTTCATAAAATATGCTAATATTATGATAATTTATAAGAGCTCAAATGGTTTTTTTTTTGTTTTGTTTTGATTGCTTTTCCTTTCTGTAGTGATTTATATAAATCAAGAGGTAACATGGTAACAGTGAGTTTTCTCAGATGCTTTTACTTTGTTTTAGGAAAAGGGAGATGATTATGCATGTTTTGTTAGGGTGCAGAGAACTCAGACATAACGTTTGAATTACTATATTGTGATACTGACTCTCCAGACTCCCTGGATGTGTCTTGTTTCTTTGTTTATTTTCCCGCTCATTTCCTCCTGTGCACTGGGAGTTCTTCCCAAGACACATCAACTCTGCCTTCACTTAGATAAAATACAGTTACTTTGTCCAAAGACCAGGTCAAACATGAGATTTTTGACTTATGCATGACTGATCTATATCCATTCCTTTGTAGGGGCGGTCTCCCTGGCCTGCCTTGGGTACAAAACAGCATAGAGTCCCATACCAGAAACTCCTAAACTAACATAAATACCAGTTATGAAAAGTAAAAACATCCAGTCCTCCATTCACAGGTTAGCTGACGCAATTGGAAAATTGCGTATGTGAGGTTATAAATCACAGGGTTAGAGAGATCACGGACATCTACTCTATCATCTGTTTGCATCATTCTAAGTATGACACATGGGCCCTTCCAAATATTACATATTAGGTATCACAAAGTCTGAGGAAGGCCAAATCAGTCAAACATGAGATCTCTTCTGAAGCCTCTAGTGTTTTTGTGGTTTTGAAAGGGAAGGAATTAATGAACTAGACAACATGGGAACATTGAATTTGTCAGTTTAACTATTATACTGAGAGAATTGATAACACAGATTTTAAACAAAGGATGGATTCTGGCTCACTTAGGGACTGGTGTTGAAAGGAGAGCTGCATGAGCATTTATTTGTAGTAAACCCAGCTGGCAAGCTACCTGCTTTCTAATTTTTAACTGCGCCTGGATTTTATTTTAACCCTTCAAAAGTTGAATTAGAAAGTGGCAATTTTATGAAAACAGAGTATAAGCATGAGTCACAAATTAATTTTCTTAGAGCGAGATGCCTTAATTGGTCTATAATTACACCCCCAAAGTAGTGTGTGAACATGAATTATCTGTTGGACTAACTGGTATGTTCTTTAATGAAGATAACAAGTGTCTCTCTGAATATGGGTTTTGGGATCAATGTATACCTTTGTTCATTTTACATTTTGGCATAATTGCAGCATTTTTGTTGTGTGTGCATGTAGGTAAATGCTTAGCTTCATCTTGGGTCTTTCTTGCTTATATATACGTATCTCCTTTATGGAATTGCACTTTCTAAAACAAACACAATCGTTTGATTGACACTTGGGTGATTTGTCTTCACTTGCCATTTCAGGACTGAAAAAAAAAATTAGACCAAATTTCAGCTAATTCTTTTCATGTTTTTGCCACTTGAAAATAAAACTGTAAAAGTGGTGTCATTCCTGTCTCCTGCAGTTTAAAAAAGACGAACAAAGCAAAGATTCTATCTTCTTCCGAGATGGGGTTCGGCAAATTGACTTTGTGCTCTCGTATGTTGATGACGTAAAGAAAGAAGCAGAATTAAAGGCGGTAAGTACTTAGGGGAGAGAAATGGGAATCATTAAAAGAAGCAATTTCTATGATTCCAACCGGGCTGTTCCCATGGAATTAAATTGTGAAAGTCAGAGGCCTCTGAAATGTTACTGAAAGCTGAGACTGGGAGAGAAGACCTAAGTATGGATGGGCTGTGTGAAGTCAGTTTGTGTTTTTGGACTATTTTGAACCCTGCCTTCTTTATCTTCTTCCGAGTGACTGGTATATTTTTTACGTAGCTCCACAGTATTAAGTGTGATCTCCAAAGTTTGAGGTATATATCTGAATATAATATTTATTTTTTGCAGACAGTTTTCTTTTTGAAAATGTATGGCTAATCCATGCTGTCTGAATTAGCCTTCACATTATGCTCTATTCCTTATCCTGTTTTCTTTTTATTATAGCATATCACTTTCCGAGCTTATATGTATTTGTCCTTTAACTCGTTTACTGTGTCCAACACCATAAATTAAGTTCATGAGACCAAGGACTTTGTCTTGTCCACTGCTGTATACCCAGATGCCAAAAACAGGGGTGGCAGTATCGTAGATGCTCAACGAACATTGAATATTTGAAATAGTGAATTAATAAATGAATCCATATGTGTAAGCACGTACAAACATTTACTAATCCTTACATGGGAAATAAATATCACATAAAATAAAAATCAAAAACAATAGCTATTATCCCATAAGACCCTGTGCCTTTCTTCCACCCTTTTCCCCTGGAAGCCCTTCCATCTGAAATCCACCCACTGTTACCATTTTTCTTTTCTCTGAATGTCCCCCTGAAACTGGGCTCTTCATTGAGATTCATTGCTTTCTCCAAGAGTCCTCTCAGGTAGTGGTTGGTTTTTACTCATAGGACCTTTTTCTGGAGATGGGTAAATGCCTGCCCTCCTCCCATCTAATCGTTGATTACAGTCTGTTCTTCCTCCTTCATCCCTAAAATTCCCCAAGCTTTAGCTCTGATAAGATTAATCATTGCCCTGCTTTGCTGCTGTGTCTTCCCTTTTATTTCTCGGCAGTTTGAGTTCTGGTTCCCTCTCATTCTCTCCACCAATATTCCTTCTTAAGTCGTTGGTTATTGCAGTGCATACATAGATGAGTATTTTAGCATCCTATCCTCTTTCTTTCTTGAACTCCCCTTTCCATTTATCTTAGTCTCTGGCTCAGCCATTCCCTTCCTTAGATCTTGTCATTACTAATAACTACAAGTCTTTATCATCTTATTCTAAGCATCCAACTATCTGACCAACCCCTCAAATATTTCTGACCAATACGCTTCCTTCAAGCAGGACCAGACAAGATACAATTACCTTAACCCCCTTTTCACTGCTGGTCCTTAGCCACTGCTTTCCTTTGCTGACCCAGCTTAAATCTCATGGTCAACAAATGCAATGACTCTATTACCTATGCCTTCAAATCCCTGCCTCTCTCTCACTTGTGCTTCCTTGGCAAAATAGCAACTGCAGTTAAATTCGCCTTTCCACCGACTGTGTACTGGAACCAGGCAGAAAGAAGGACATGCAGTTCACTTACAGATTTTACTGCATGTTTGTGCCCATGGACCTCAGCTGAGTGAAGTCAGTCATGCCTCAGTAGTCATGCTTCACCTCCTCATTCAGTTCATTTTCCCACTCTCCAAGAACAATGGCCTTCACTTGATCTCAGTTTCCCTGCCAGCTACTATTCTTTTCTCAAATTCTTTTGTTCTGTCCCATTTTCTCTTAAACCGATTCCCATCAGGCCATCACCTCAACCTTTCCGCTCATTTTCATATAAATAAACCCAGTGATCAAGTCTCAACCCTCATCTTCCTTGACCTGTTAGCAGCATGTGCCACAGTTTGTCATTCCTTTCTCATATGTATGTTCTTCACTTGACTTCCAGAACTCCATATCCCCTTGGTTTTTCTCTTATTTCATTAGTTGCTCCTTCTCAATCTTTTCCTCTCCCTGATCCTTTATTATTGTGGTGCCTTGGGGTCCAATCCATAATCCTCTTCTTTTCCCAGCCTGCATGCATTTCTTTGATGACATGTTCTGTGTCACAGTTGTAAAACCATATCTGTGCTAATTCCAAAGTTCACCTTCCAGTCCATTCTTCTCTCCCACATGACTCTTTTGTGTCTCTACTTGGAAGTCTCATAGACATCTCAGACTTAGCAGGTCCAAAATGAGCTCCTGAACATCCCCCGCCCGTCCTAAAATCCTGATCTAGATACAGGTCTTCCCCACCTACAGTTATTGATCCTACATTTCAATAGTTGCAAAGGATGTAATTTACAATGTATTGCTAATGGTCCAGTTAAACTGCTTTTTAGCATATATCCATAGAACTTAAATATCATGGAAATTTGACACCCACCATCATCCATTTAAAAAAAAATGAGTTATATGAAGAAATCCTTCTTCCACACTTGAAATTTTACATGATTTATTTTTCTCCTTCACCTAAAATTTCCATCCCATTTTCCCCACTTTAATTTTTCCAAGTAAATGTTTTACCTTTGGGAGTCTTTCGTTTGTTCAGTTGTACTTTTGCTGCAACAAATATATGTATATGCATTGAAATGTTTTTATTTCCCTTAACTGGAACAGTCTAGGTCTTAAACTTTTTCTTTCGTTTTGGGTTTTTAAACAATTGTACAAGTACATAATTGATAAAGCATCATGAGTGTGTTACAAAATTTGACAATTATCAAACAAAAAAATAAATTCATTATCAGTTCATCAGTTAATGAGATGGACAGAGGGACTTTAAATATATTTTCTTCATTAGTAGATGAACAAGAATTGTTTCCAAAATCAGATGGTTCAACTTCAACTATGTTCCTCTCTTGTTTTTATAAGGTAGTATAAATTCAGCTTGTTCAGGTAAATAAGTAGATTGGAATAGAAAGATTATCATTTAAGCAGTTTTAATCTTTTTTGGACTCCTGAATTCTATCTCCAAATTACAGTACTGTATCATAAAAGTAGTGTTTAATGGTCCATTGGCTAACAATCCTATTAGTTCTTCACTTTTGTTGAACTCAGAGACTTGGCAGCCATGTAACTTGCAAAGACATTTGTTACGAGAATGAAAAAGTTGTTTGCCTTCTCAGTTCTGATAACAATATTTTGAATGTCCCCCCTCCTTTTTCTTGTCCACCTCCCCTTCCCCCTTTTTCTTTGGTCTTCTGGAAGTTTGCTGTTTGCCTCAATCTGATAACATAAAAGAAGGGCAATTAGGAAGGGGTAGTGGAGAGGAAACTTTGAACCATTATCATAGACCTTTTCTCATCTGTATCAAAATTTGCAAGTGGAGAAAAAAAGCACATTAAATTATATTTTACTCTGTAAAATTTGTAGATATATCAAGGTAGACCTATCCATTTGAAGGTAAGCATTCCATATTATCATCATAAGGCCATTTAAATTTTCGGTTACTATAAAATTCTTCACACTTAAGTTATAATGAAGGCTGAAGGATTTTTCAACAATCAATGCATTGTTTTGAAGCCCACAAGTAATGATTGTTTTAATTAAATTAAATTAAGTTTTTTTGTAAATGACGCTATTCTGTTCTTCAAAATTAAGAAGTCATAATGATATTTTGGCTTAAAATTGAATTAAATATATCGTTTCTTTTTAAGAGTATTGATGTGTTTGTCATAGTGAGCCTTCCCAAGTAGGAGCATGATATGTCTCCTGTTTACCAAGTTTTTTTTAATGTTCTTTAGTAAAGTTTTGTGCATATTTTCAGATAGAGGTCCTGCACATTTCCTGGAAATTATTCCTAGATATATTGGATTTTTATAGTTATATTGTGAATTTTAGCACAGGTGAATAGCAGGACATGGTGCTAAGATGGGGGTAATACATAAAATACTTTTATGTATAACTGTGGAAGGGACAGAGGACCATCTCGAATAGTAAGTCTTTTTATCACCGGGCAAATAAAAGTGTTCTACATGACTCTGTTGATTTGTTTTTCCATAGGAAAGGAGAAAAGAATTTGAACAAAATCTCAGAAAAACAGGTCTTGAGTTGGAAGTTGAAGACAAAAGGGTAAATGTACCTGTTAATTTGTACCAGAGTCTTGGTGTTTAAAGCATTGTTCTCTTCTACTACAGCCTTTGACCAGATAGACTTCGTGTTTGGGAGCAATACAATAGTTTTTTTAGCTACAGATACGTAGATGGTAGGGCCTATGGTCTTCCCAGTGAGTAAGTAGGTCAGTGCTTTGAATATAAGATGATGTGGGGAATGTTGTAAAAATAAACATACATAATTCTATTCAGGGTGAATTCTTTTATTTATTTTTTTAAAATCTTTTGCCATCTACTGTTTTTCTAGAATTTCCTTCAAAATGGTCTTTAAAGACCTATTTCGGATCCCACTCTGTCCATGAAATTCCAGTATTGTCTAGTTCTTATTTATCTGTGTTTTTACTGAACTAATAAATATGTGTTATACCACACAATCTATAACTTCTCCTGTGTCATGAACCCTATTACTTAAAGTGGTTCCTCTAGGTATAGGCCATACATAGCTGAGTAAGAAGAGTAAGTATGTCTTATCCTTTGTATGTATCCCTCATATACCCTAAGCACAGGTCTGAGCTCATGGTTAGTGACCAATAACTTAAGAGATTGCCCAGAATCACATATGTATCTGTGGATTTGGGGCTAGTGTACATCGACTCTGAAATATATTTTTTAGAATATTCTTTCTTTGTCTCTGTCACATACACACACACATACACACAACATTTACACATATACATACATGTATATGCAAGTGTCCTATATAGATATATGTTTTGAGCATTTGTTCCTCTAGAAATTTTGCTGAAAAATTTCAATAAATTGAAAAGGCTGTGACATCTTTATTTTGTTTGAGACTTTATAAAACTTTGTTTCTTTAATCAGTTTGGTAACAAATAAATCATGATGCTTCCCGTTATTTTGCCTTCTTTTTCTACAGAACTCTGAAGATGGAAGGACTTATTTTGTCAAGATCCACGCCCCTTGGGAGGTACTAGTTACTTACGCTGAAGTGTTGGGGATCAAAATGCCTATTAAGGAGAGTGACATTCCTCCAGCCGAGAATATCCCCTTTAGTTATATGCTCGGGCCTCTGAAGCTTCCAAAGAACGTGAGGCACCCTCGTCCTGAATATTTCACTGCCCAATTCACCAGACATCGGCAGGAACTCTTCCTCATTGAAGACGAGTCAAGCTTCTTTCCATCCTCATCAAGAAACAGAATTGTAGGTAGAGAAGACCTTTGGTCACATCCCTTCAAGTGAAGAATGTGTGCCTGCGTGTGCTTGTGTACGTGTGTGTGTGTACACATGTGTGATGCTATGTCTGCATGGTGTGTCTGCAGACATTTTGATAAGTATTTGGTGGTATGGAGCAGGTTCGAAAGTCCATCTGGACCACTTAAACCTGTTCGCCTACTGACTTATCAAACTCGTTTAACACAGAAGGTTGACAGTGCGGACACAGTTGAGATAGAGGCTTCACGTAATCCTGGAAAAAGCTCTTAACTGAGAGCTGGGGCTTCGGTTTTATTCGTTCTTTGTAAAATGGTTTTTTAAACTTAGAGTTTGGTTTTTACAAATACAGTGCACAGCAGGAGCCATAGTGGTCATTGCAAATGAAAATGGAATTTTAAAATTTCTTTATATAGATAGCATTTGAGAAATCTCAAAACTTTTTCCTCTCATTCAAAACCATTTTCAGTCCTGAATAATAATATTTCCTCTCTATTTCTAGTCCTCGAATCTTTACGTTTCCCATTAAAAGCCTCTCTCCTAAAGAATCCTGCTTCCCCTACCACTGTTTCCTCATGTTAAGATAGGAATAAAGTCTACCTCATTGGTTACTCTGAGAATTAAATGAGTTAAGGATGAAAGACTTTGATACCTGAATATGCTAGGTGCTCAATAAGTGTTAGGTGTTATTATTGATCTGACTTTAGAAGGAGAAGAGTTCTGGTTCTTTGGTGCTCTGACCCCTTCTCCCTCTTGCTTATTAATGTGATCACCAGGTTTCTAGCAATCACAGGACCCAACCCCTAGAGATCACTTACTCTCTTTTCCGGATTTGAGACCATATTCCCTTTAGGTTCAGTACTCTTCAGTGTTTAAGAAGGATTTTGAAATAATCATTTTTCTAGTTTCTCAATATTTAAAAAAAAAATCCACGGACAGGAATATTTAATGAAATACAATGTCTAGAATTTACATATAAAAACATGAATCTCCAAACCCAAAAGTTTTCTCCCTTTTCTTACCAGAAATAAAAAACCACCACCAGGATCACAACTATAAACCTAAGAGGCAACCTTTGAGGGAGTCAAGAGCCTATGACACAGAATCAGAAGACCTGGTTTCAGGTCACACCTCTGCTGCTTTCTCAGTAAGATAACCTCTCTGAAGATAGAACTAATGATGGTCAATACTGACATTATTGTCAAAATCAAATGAAAGACTCTGTGTGAAGCACTCTGCAAACTGTAGAGTACTTTAGATAGACTTGTTATGTTAAAAAGTAGCTAACAAAGCACCAGTGAACCAGGAGGAGCAAATCAGGAACTTGATCAAGTATAGAAATATTAGTATCAATTTCTCTTCACTTGTTCTGTATAAAGAACATGGATACCTTAGATTAATTCAGCATTAAAACAGCAATTTTTCCTCCTTCACCATGGAGCAGAACTATTTTTGCTCTGTTGAAGAAGTTATTTGGGAGATTAATGTGGAAACGTTCCTTCCTATCCTCATTTAGGACACTCAAGTTTATGTATGTACAAACAAAGTATTCCAAGAGCATCTTAACGCTGGTATTGAACTTCATGCTTCTCAAAGCAGACATCTCCAACCACCATGACATTGGAGCCTCGTGGTGTATATGTTATAACACCTAGCATGTTTATATATTTCCAATTCTGACTGATTTACAAGCAATTCTGTAGTTTTCAACCTGGTATTTACATATTTTAGCATATATATATAAATTTTCCTGAAGAATTGATACCAGATATAAAATTTCTGAATCTAAGGGCACACACATTTAAAATATTACACTATCACTCTTTAGAAAAAGATGTACTAATTTAGAGTCCTAATAACAACCTATGAGAGTGCTCCGTGTTCCACATCTTTCTCGACACTAGAATTTATCAATCCTTTTCTTTCTTTTTGAATTATGACATAATATAGAGATAGGCCCCCAAGTCGTAATCGAACAGCTCACTGAATCATCGCAAAACAAACACAGCCGTGTACTACCGCCCACATCAAGGAGAAAAACTTGTTTGCTCTCCAGAAGCCCTACTAACTTCCCAATCACTATTCCCATCGTCTTCAGCAGAAGTTGACTTAACTTCCCACAGCAGAGGTTAGGCTGTTTTTAAACTTTATAAAAATGGCATCATGCAGTATATATTGTTTTGAGTCTGGCTTCCTTGGCTCAACGCTTGTTTGGGTCATTAATTTAGCTCTTGCATGAGTTTTCGTGCATTCATTTTCACTACTTTGTATTGAAATTTATTTGTGTATGTGTCATTATGGTTTTACTTTGCATTTCTCGGATATGTGTTTGGATGTGTTCATTGCTTATTTAGATAGGCACTTCTGTGAAGTACCTGCTGAAGTCTCTTGTCTATTTGTCAATTAAGTTTTTACTTGTTGATTGGTAGGAATTGTTTATATAGTCCTTATGTGAGCCCTTTTTTTTTATCATATATGTTATTGATCTTTTCCTACTGTGCTTCCGTTTTCTTTCTTTTAATGGCTTCTTTTGCTAAACAGATGCTTTTAATTTTAATGTCCAATTTCTCAAGACTTTTCTTTATGAATCATGCTCTTAGTCTTTTAACTACCACCAAGACCATGAAGTTAATTTCCTTTATTATTTTTTTGAAGTTGTATTATTTTACTTCCCACACTGAGAACTGGCATCCACCTGGAATTCATTTTTGTGCGTGGTGCAACTTCCCACCGTATGTGTGGTCATTTACTTTGTAGCAATTATTGAAAACATTCAACTTTTCAGACCGTTTTTCAGTTCCACCTTTGCCATAACTCAAGTATCTATATATTCATAGGTCTACTTCGGGGCCCGGTTCTGCAGCCTTGATCTTTTAGTCTCCTTTCGTATTGATACCAACAATGTTGAACTTGACTTGAGTTCTGTAGTCCTGGAAAACAGGGACCATTAAAGGTATCCCCCACTCTTCTCGTTCTGGGAAGCTACTTCCTGCAAAGGATATGGGGTACATATGAGTATTCATAGATAACCACTGCCTCCATCTGCCAGTTTGACTTGACGGCACCGTTTGCCACATAGTTCATCCTAAATTCACCTGGCAATTAAAGTGTCCATCTATGTTAGTTGTCTTTATGCCAAGAAAAAATTAAGCTTCTCATATCTCTATGCCAAGCAAGTAGTTACAAGTTGGAGTCAGGTGCCCTGATACTTTCCCGTAGAGACAGGGAGGTAGGGATGCTGGTTTGCTTGGTGATTACATTTAAAAGGGATGGCTCCTAGAAAACTTAAGGAAATCACTCCTGGGTTGTAAAACTGTCAAGAGGCTTATTTAGCTTTGTTACAGATTTACATAAATCTCAAACAGATAGAAAAAGAGTTTATAATTATGAGTTCTCTAAAGGAAATGCTCTAAGAACAGAGAGGTCAAGGAAGTCTCTTTCCCTTTTGACACCAGGAAAATTTCAGTTCTTTTAGATTTATAATTAGCATTATAATTTCTCCCTTTTGTAATCAGTTTGTAGTAGTAAGAGTCAAACATAGGCCCTCCATATTCTCACTCTTGGTCTGATAAATGGCTAGCTGAACTATTTATCCCCACTGATCAAAACAAAGTATTTGTTAGCTGACTTGACCGAACATTAATTAAACTTTCCTCCCACAAGGAACCTAAACTTTGATGACATTAACCCAAGCCAACACTGGCAGGTATAATAGCCCTTCCTTACTGCAAAGAAGGACAGTCCCTGAACCTGGCTTGCCTCTCCCAAATGAATGAGTGAGTGAATGAATGAATAAAAAGAAAAGTCCCTTTTGCCTGACTTTTCAGATGTTCACAGGTCTCCCTATTACAATAGTTTCCCTCCCCCTCTTGTAATAATCTTTTCATATAATGTCTTTTCTAAGTCCAGATTTGTTTTTATTTGACAATACCATGCTGTATTTTTTTTTTTTTTTACCATGGCTTCATAATAAGTCTCAATATCTGTTGAGTAAAATTTTCCACTTTGTTAATACCCCAGGACGGACTTCTAGTTTTGGTGAATCTTTCCTAAAGAAATAATCCGGGGGCGCCTGGGTGGCTCAGTTGTTAAGCGTCTGCCTTCGGCTCAGGGCGTGATCCCGGCGTTCTGGGATCAAGCCCCACATCAGGTTTCTCCGCTGGGAGCCTGCTTCTTCCTCTCCCACTCCCCCTGCTTGTGTTCCCTCTCTCGCTGGCTGTCTCTCTCTGTCAAGTAAATAAATAAATAAAATCTTAAAAAAAAAAGAAAGAAATAATCCAAAGTATGTAAAATAATTAATATCTATCACATTATTTGTAAAAATTAAAACTGCTTTCATAAATTATGATATATTTACCATCATGGTGATTCAAGAACAACCAGCACTCTAACCAACAATTCTTTAACTTATGAGATTTAAGAAAAGGAGGGGAAGGGAAATAGATCGAAAACAGTACTGAAAAGACCATATTCAGCAGAAGAGCAGAAAGTCTGAAAAGTTGCTGAAAAACAAAATGCAGATAGGATTGAATTGGCAGAAATGTGAGAGCAGAGGACAGCAAAGCCCAAATTATATGGAGGAAAAAACTGATGCAAAGGTATAGGTGATTGCAAAGTAGTTGTAGAGATATGGTCATCTTGTGTTAATAAATTCAGATGTCAGGAAGAGGCTGTGTATAAATCCTCAGAGTATCTGAAGTAATCAGCATAGCTAAGTATCAGTTCTATCCCATATTCCCCCAACTAGACTGTTAGTGGTGACATTACACTCCCAACTTGAAGGCCTGATTATAGGAATTTTGGCACAAGACGTCCAGAGGAGCTTGGAACATTCCAGAAGCATTCCTGCCTCTCCCTGAGGGAACAGAGAGCTCTCATACCCAGGAGCTAAAGTACCTGCAAACTCCACATGAACTCACCCTCTCCACCTTCCCTCAAACAACAGAGGGAAGTTTCCTTCTTCATGAGAGCCTGTATCCACATTCAGACAAAGTTGGACATTGTTAAATTGTGATGGGAAAAAATGTGGATAGCATAAAGTTCTGAAATGTGTGTCTAATGCTTACTTCATAGGTTTATTATATTCTTTCACGGTGTCCTTTTGGCATAGAAGATGGGAAGAAAAAGTTTGGGATTGAAAGACTGCTAACTTCTAATACTTACTCATCCGCCTATCCACTCCATGATGTAAGTATAAGCTTGGTTTTGAAATACTGAGCCCACTTTCCCTCTGACATTCAGAGGTCGCCTGTTGGGAGAGAGAATCTTCCCTTTGCTTCCCCTTTTATGACAGGTTGCTTAATTCTTTTTCATGTTGGGAAAATCCCCCAAAGCCTCCCTAGTTCCCAGTGAGAACTTTACCGGTTATGCTGAAATACATGGTCAATACCTCTTTACACTGTGGTTTCAATGGAAATTTATTTTTAAAAAATGTTGCCTTTGTATGTGAATTTCCTTTAGAACCCATATTGAAGACAGCAGTTTTATTAAAAAAAAAACAACACTACAGAATAGAATATTTGGAAATTTCTATGTGAACCCATTAGATCTTTTCTCATTTATAAAGTTTTGACTTAAATTATATGCATTTATGTATTCATTCATTAGATACATGATTGGTTTTCATTATAGGCATACCTCCTTTTCTTGTGCCTTGCTTCATGGAACATTGAAGATATTGTGGGTTGTTTGTTGTTGTTGTTGTTGTTTGTTTGTTTTGTTTTTTTACCAGTTGAAGTTTTCTTGCAACCCTGTGTCATGGAAGTCCATTGGCACCATTTTTCCAACAGCATTTGCTTATTTCATGTCTCATTAAAAAGTGATTTTTTTTTTGGTTTCCCACTGCATATATAAGTTGTTTACACTAAACTGTAATCTATTCAGTGTGCACTACGTTATGCCTAAAAAATGTACATACCTTAATTAAAAAGTACTTTATTGCTAAAAAATGCTAACCATCCTCTTAGCCTTCAGCGAGTTGCAGTCTTCTTGCTGGTGGAGGGTCTTGCCTCCGGATGGCTGGGGACTGATCAGGGTAGTGATTGCTGAAGGTTGGGGTGGCTGTGGCTGCATGTTGAAATAAGAAAATGAAGTCTGACACATCGATTTGACTCTTCCTTTCACAAATAATTTCTCTGTAGGGAGAGATGCTTTTTGATGAACTAGGTCTGTTCAATGCTGTCTCGTTGATTATCTTTGATATGTTTTCTATGAGAGTACAGCAGAATTTTCCAAAATGGGTGGCAGTTTTTATTAGGGAGTACCAATTCAGATGAAATTAACTCCAGTGTTAGAGAAGCCATCCTCCTTCCCCAACCCTCTCCCTCCCTCCACACACATTTTTTTCCCCCTCTGGGGCAAAAGAACTTCTAGGGGATTAAAGATTCAATATAATGCCATGGTCATTTGGTAGAGAGATATATAGTGGGTAATACTATACAATGCGTTATCTGTCAGTCTTTCTTCACAAAAGGGCTCATTTCCTTTTAGAAGATTTTGAGGATTGTTGGTTTGTTTTTAGGGCATTAATTCTCATTTTACTATTACCAGGTCATTAAGCCAAACTAACATCCTCAAGTCACCAGCAACTTTAATCTGTACATCCAGCTTTCCAGCTGAGTTATTTGTGATCACTAGAAAATCAGTGGTACTTAGCTGTTGTGAGAGATCGTTGTAACTTACTGTTAGTTTTACTTTTTTTTTTCTTTTTTTCTATCCTGAATGCAAGGTTAGGTACTGGATTTTCCCTCTGTGCTTTCAAGAATCATTTTTCAAGATACCCAAATAGGCTACCTTTTTATTTCATTTTTCAAGATTCAGTAGGATTAGCTGCAGAAGAAGAAAAAAGTTGGAATCTAGGTGATATAAAATCTTATACCTTATCATATAGAGATTTTCACATGTGCTTAATTTTCAGTTGGTTGTTTATTCATGTTGTCCTCAGCAGTTCACTTGTCTGCGCGAACAGTTAAAAGAATGTGTTGAACTGCCATGCGTAGACAATACTCTGCTCTGTCCTGAAGGGATATTATTAAGAAGGCAACTCAGTATGTAACACTGGGAAAATCTTATGCATGAAACAGTACTGAGGGTCTTTGGTGCTGACGTTTGTCATGCGTGTTTTAAATTTTCTGGGAAATTGTGTCAATGATTACCAGTGAGGACCAGACAAGTGCGGAGGAGATTCCTGTCATAGCACTATGACCGGTCACTGAATTTGCTTGAGTACAATTTTTCCATCTATAAAATAAAAGTGTTAGTGTATTTCGAAAGTCCCAGCCAGTTATACAGTCAGCATGAATCCCTAGTAGAATTTGAATAGAGAAGAAAGGGCATTCCATAGGAAAGAGCAGCTGGAGTATGGCCAGAGTCTCAAATGTTAACTTGTGTTTTTAACTCCCTGAGTGGAGGATCTTAATGATTATCACTATTGTCATAGTTTATTGTAGATTTTAGGAGATAGTTGTGTATCAGTGGAATATGAAAGTTCAAATCAAAAGGAAAAGAACAATTTGCCTCATGCACTAACCTTAAAAAGCTGTGTTTGTTTACTTCATCCCTGTCTTTTGCTTTGTCATTCAAGTACTTTCTTTTTGAATATCTGTAGGGTCAATATTGGAAGCCTTCAGAACCTCCCAATCCTGTCAATGAGAGGTACATACTTTGCCAGAATTGGGCTCGGTTTTCCTATTTTTACAAGGAGCAGCCTTTAGATTTGATTAGGTAAGTTCCTTACATTGTATCAAACTGATTAAAGCATGATGAGGTGATTTTTTATTCACAATAGCATCTCATTCCCTTTCTTTTACCACTGTTTTCACCCGCTACATGTTACATCTTCCTAGATTTGTATCCATACGATCATTGAGTCACTCCTTTGGCGCGCAGAATGCTGTTGCTGGAAAGCTCTTAACCATGCAGAGGTAGCTTGATAGTTCAGAGGTTGGGCGTTTAGGTATTTAGGTAGGCGGGTTCAGATCCAAGTTCTTCCCCTTAGAGGCTACATAAACTTGGTCAAATTATTTAACCTCTATGAGGCTCCTCTGTAAAATGGGAATAACAATGGTACTTTCCTTATGGGGCTATTTAGTAATGAAATGAGACATGTATATGTTTTAGCATAGGGACTAGCACTTAGTGCTTCATATATATTAGTTTTGTTTTGTTTTCTTTTGTTTTTCTCTGAGTCCAGGAAGTTAGAAGATAGCAGAAAGCTTGTGTATGGAGGTGTGTGTGTGTGTGTGTGTGTGTGTGTGTGTGTGCGCACACGCGCGCGTAGATCTCAGAGATCCGTCAAGGCTCTGGTTCCCTGACCTCAATTCTTTAGACCGTTTCATTGGCTAAGCAAGAAGACTGCCGCTGCAGGTTCCTGCCTTGAGCCCCAACAATACCCCGTACATACCGGATGTCGGAGGACTCGTGCTGTGATTTCAGTAAAGGAACAATCAGATGAGACCCTGGTTGCTACACACCTCGTGTTTCACTCGGTGATTTACGCGGGTAGTGCTATGCTTGCACAACATCACCCTGTCCTTTTCATGAGACTGATTTTGGTGCATACGTCCAAATCAGTTGAACAGTTATCTCAACGGTTTCGTTTAAGGCAAATAAGGGGAAATTTTTAAGAACAAATGAAAGGCAGATAGCACAGATAAGCCGGTATTTTTTATAAATCATTACATGAACTCTTCGTTGGAGAGCTGTTTTAATTGTTTTGAATAATGGTCATTTAAATTTTTAAATGGAAAGTTATTATAATAAGAAGATGAAAAACTTCTGAAAGTTATTAAATTTACGCTAGCCACTGTCACCTGATTAAATATCTGAGTTTCCATTTTGTCATAAAAGGAAATTTGCAAGGGCTAACAAAGTATTACAGATATAGCCCCACTGACCCAAGATGTAATGTGTTTGTATTACCTAGGGTATATATTTAAATTTTTTAAACGACAAAAGAAGCACATTTATGAGCAATTCAGATCCTAAAGAGACTTGCAAAGTCTTAAGTGAAATCCTACCTCTGTCGAACTTTGCAGAAGCAACTGCCCTTGATTTGGTATATCTGTTCAGTTCTATTTTTATGTGCATGCATAATAAAATGCATACACAATCGTATTTTTTCCTTAGAAAAAACAAAGGCATCTTTATTTACTTTCTACTGTGATTTTCTTTTTGTGTTAAATAATATATTATTGGTACTCCTCCAGAATACACACGTATCTATCTCATGCTTTTTAACAGAACACGGAGTGCTGTATTATAAATGTTGCAAAATTCATTTATCTGTTTTTCTGTCGGAAAACAGGCTGTCCCAGATTTTTCGCTATCACAAACCTGCTGCTAAGGACATTTGCAGACATTGGGCCCTTGGAAAATGTTTTCATAGCATATTTTTAGAGAAGCATAGTCATCAGAATAGTTTATATAGTTTACATAGTTTTTATTGTTCAAAATATATTTAAAGTATGTATTCATTTAACATTTTAAACTATCAACAGGTGTTTCTGCTTTGAGTATTCTCCAAAGGTTTGTATTTATGACCCTAGATATATACAAACACATTGCATCTTGGGTCAGTGGGGCTATATCTGTAATACTTTGTTAGCCCTTGCAAATTTCCTTTTACGACAAAATGGAAACTCAGATATTTAATCAGGTGACAGTGGCTAGCGTAAATTTAATAACTCTTAAAAGTTTTTCATCTTCTTATTATAATAACTTTCCATTTATAGCAAGTTATACTGCTTTTCTAGTTCAATGATGAAATGATATTTTTAAATAAATGTAAAATTTTAACAAAATTTAATGTAAAGAACTGATAACGTAGGTGAAAAGTTTTTAACTAGGTAACTGAAAAGGCAAAAAAGAAGACACTACGTTATCACAGAGGTAGCAACTGCAGAAAACAACTATTATCCCTAAGGTTTCTTTTTAGTGGTTATGTAAGATAATATTCTTTTTCTAAGAAGAGACAATGAAATATTTAGGGGTAAAGGACCATGACATATTCAACCAACTTATTTTCAAATGGTTCATCAAAAGATATCTACATCTATATCCATTTCTGTATATATCTATATTGTCAAAGGCAGATATTGATATATAGATATAGATATATAGATAAACATCTATATCTCTTCATATATGAAGAGAGAGAGAGAAAGTTGTATGAAGAGAGAGAAAGTACAAATGGAACATTTTTACAATAAAAGAATTAAAGAGTATATGGAAGTTATCTGAATTATTATTGCAACTTTTCTGTATACTTGAAATTATTAACAAATGGAGACCTTAATAAAAGAAGAGTACAGAAGTACATCCACACATATATGGTCAGTTGATTTTCAATAAAGGTGCCTGGTTATTCACTGGGGAAAAGATAGTCCTGTTAATAGTCCATTTGTTAGAACAAATGGAACTCCATATGCAAAACAGGTATCTCAGTCCCTTCCTGTACAAAAATTTAAACTAACTTGAAATGGATCAGGGAACTTCATGTAAGGGCTAAAACTACAAAACTTGTAGAAGAATGTTTAGGTGAAAAATTTATATGGCCTGGGATTGAGCCTTTTCAGAAAAGGCACAAAAAGTACAATTTAAAAATACATAAATTTGACTTCATAAAAATAAAAAAAAAAAGTCTGCTCTTTAAAAGACACTGTTATAAAAATAAAAAGGCAAACCACATGCTGGAGAAAATACTTGCAGCACACATAGCGACAAAGGACATCTAGAATATTTAAGGAAATCTTACAATTCAATAATATGACAAAATCATTAAAAATAGACAAAAGATTATAACAGATACTTTACCAAAGAAAGATATTTATGGATGGCCAGTTAGTAATCAAAAAACACATAGCATCTGTATTCACTAGAGGAATAAAAATTAAAACATCTGTCTTTGAGATACTACTATACCACCCACTATAATAGCTAAACTCTAAGAGATTGACAGCAGTAAGTGCTGACAGAGATGTGGAGCAACTTGAAATCTCTAAGTAATGCTGGAATGCAAAACGGTGGAGCAACTCTACAAAAAAATTTGACTCTACAAAAAAGTTTCTTATTAAGTTAAATATGCACTTTTTGTATGACCCAGCAATTCCCCTACTAAGTCTTTATCCTGGAAAAATGAAGCATATATCCACAGAAACACCATTATTTGAAAGTTCATAGCAGCCTAACTCATAATAAGAAAAACCTGGAAACAACTCAAAGGCCCATCAACTGATAAATGGATAAACAAATTATCATGTATTCACACAATGGATTTTTTCCTCTGAGATAAATTACTGATACATACAGCATCAAAGGATGAATCTTCAAAGCATTTTGCTAAGGAAAAGAAGCAGGCCATTGAGAGATTGCATAGTCTTATGTTTCCATTTATAAAACATTATTCTGGAAAAGACACAACTATAGGGACCTAAATTAAAGGAGGAGTTGCCCAGATCTGGGTGTTGGGGAAGGAGTTAACTGCAAGGGTCTCAAGGGAGCTTTTTGGGATGATGGAAATGATCTGTATTGTGGCGGTAGTTATGTTGCATGATTGCAGGGTTCTTGTCTCATGGAGCTGAAGTATGAATCTTGTGACAAATAGGGTGAAGTGAAGTGAAAGTTTATTAAGGCAAGTTGAGAACAGAAAGGAAAGCTCTCTAGAGTGAGAGGGGTCCCGGATGGTTTGCCATTGCTGGCTTTTATGGTCAGTCTGACCAGGGAACTTGGTAAATATCTCGTCTATAACATTTAAGACAAACAAGTTGGATTTGTAAATATTTTGAAAATATCTCGTCTATATTTAGAACAAACAAGGTGGATTTGGTATGTTTTCTTCCCTCTAGTTAGTATCTTGTGTATAACATTTTTCCACATCTGGAATTTCTTTTTTTTTAAGATTTTATTTGTTTGAAAGCAAGAGACAGCATGAGGCGGGAGGCAGAGGGAGAGGGAGAAGCGGACTCCACGCTGAGCAGGGAGCCTTTGTGGGACTTGATCCCAGGACCCTGAGATCATGACCTAAGTTGAAGGCAGATGCTTAACAGACTGGGCCACCCAGGCGCTCCAACATATCTGGGATTTATTTCTGTGAGCCTGGTCACATAGCCACCTACCTAGCCTCACCTATCTCTTACTCAGTTACTTGAATGCATGCATCAAATTATACACTTAGGTGCATTTTATTACATATGAATTACACCCCAATCAATTTGAAAACCCTACTCTTAGAGGATTAACTTTTTGGGATAGAGGGTGAGATGGGGTTTGGTGAAAAAACTCAGAGGGGGAAAGGGGAATTCCTTCTTGGAGAAATGAGCACCATTGGCTTGGAGGAGCTTCAATCCTTACACGATGACCTGGACACAGTGTTGAAAGCTGTCCCCCAAAGATATTCCTAGTACAGGTGAGACACGCCTGGGGACTCCCCAGGATGCCTGGAAGGAAATGACGCAGGAGATGGAGGGCAAGGCCTGCGGTTATGCAGGTAGGAAGTGGCAATTGGATAGTGGATTCCTAGATTAACACTTAATGTGATCTCATTTCTGTACCAGTCATTAAGCTATCATTCCTCAGCTGCAGCCCACCTTTCTATAATCTGCTCTGTGAAATTGAGGCTGGAACTCTGAATATCACCAGTATGCTTTACCAGTGAGCTCACTGCTGGGCTCTGCCAGCAAGAAGCACTGAGGAGACCGAAAGATGGGAGGAGAAAAAGAGGATTTGTTTCTCTTGTTTTTTTAATGTGTTTCCTGTTTGCTTCCTGTGAGCACTTCCCCGACAACGCTTCTTTCCTGACTGTGGCAGTGCTTTCCTATTGCTGCGGCTGAATGCTGTTTACAGTTGGGCCAACACTTGCAGATCCAGCCCCATCAGATAGCCCACAGCTTGCCAGGACCTCCTCCTCGGAGGCCTGGGTCTCAGCCCCACCTGCCCCCTCCTGTGACTTTAGAGATAGCAGCACTGGCCATGGACACCGTCTTTGGGGATGACTTTTAGCTCCGGGAGCACCAGGTTGTTGCTGATAATTTTGAGCATCCAGTCGAAGTGCGATCCTGTCTCACAACTCTCTATATTTTTCCCCCTTGCTTCCAATAAGCTCCTCATTTTTAAAATATTAATTTTGATTATCCAGTTAAGAATTTGTTTGATTGCTCCACTGTTTTTACCCTGCTAGTAATAAACAATCTATGGGAAGTTCTGCTACTCATTTCTCCCTAGACTTAGCGTGAGAATCATTCTCACCTGAACCCAAGAGTCAGTCACCGTTTGGGTTGCAAAAATGAGTTTCCAGCTGCAGCACTCCTTCCACATTTACTAGTTGTCCCTCAACGTTCTTTCACCAAAGTTCCATTGGGAGCCCTTGGAACTGGATCCCGTGTCTTCTAACATTCTTTCTTTTTTCCTTCCTGAAACTCTACCCTTCTCACTTCTGGCAAAATAAGGCTTATTTCAGTTTGTTTTCAATGTTAGTTAAAACCCAGATGCAGCACTCCTTCCCAGATCCGTTTCACCCATTCCTTGCCCTCTTCTCTCATTCCCTATCCCTTCTAGCTCGCCAACTTTGTTGTTTCCTGATTTATCTTTATCAAAAGAAGCAGGTATGTGTATTCTCTAAAATTTCTCCTTATTAAACAGAAGTGGCATTCTATATAGACTCTTCAGCACTTTGCTCTTTTCACTTAGCGAAATATCCTGAAGATCAATGCATATGAATTCATGGAGACATCGTCATTCATTTTTCTGCTTTCTGGTACACCATTACATGTCCTTGGACATTTAGGTAGTTTCTAGTATTTCATAATTACAAAGAAAAGTGCTTCAGTGACTAACAATGGATATGTGTATTTCTGTATTGTTGGGAGTGTCTTTAGGGTCCGTACGCGTGAGGTTGTTGGGTTGCAAGGTAAGTGCATATGTAGTTGTGTTAAAAATTGCCAAATTCCCTCTCAGTGGGATTGGACTATTTGGAATCCCCACCAACAGTGTATGAAAGTGCAGAGTGCACTGTCAAGTTTTCTAATTCTTGCTAGCTGACGGGTGAGAAAAGGTATTTTAGTGTAGTTTTAATTTGTATTTCCCTTTATGCATGAAATTGAACATTTCTTCATAAGTTAAGGGACATTTTTGTAGCTATTTTAATGAATTGTATATTCATATCTTTTGTCCATTTTTCTACAGAATTTTTGCCTTCTTTACGTCTTTAAATTTTTTATATACTGAGGTTTTATAACACTTTATAATACGGATTCCTAATATTTCTCCAAATTTGTCATTTTAATTTTGACTTTGCTTATTTTTTTTTTTTTAATTTGTTTGGTTGTTTGGTTTTTGCCATGTAGAAGTATTTTCTTATTTTACATGAAGTCAACTTTATAAAAATTTTTATTGTTTTGGATTTTTAGTGACAATGCCTTTTTTCGTACACACAAGTTGTAGAGGAATTCTCCTACATTTCCTTTTACTTCCATAGTTTCATTTTTTATGTTTAGATTCCTGATCCATTTAGAATTTACTCTTACATGTCATGTGAGGAGTAGATCTAATTTTATCTACTTGTCCCAACACCATTTATTAAGAAGTTTATTGATGTCCCAGTGGTTTGAGGTACTACCTTTATCTTATACTAGATTTCTATACCCTTTTGAGTTTCTTTCTGGATATTCTGTTTTATTCCTTGGATCTAGCTAGCTACTCATGTATCAGTACCAGGCTGTTCTCATGTAGCACCTTTGCTACAGTATGTTTTACTATGTAGCACTATGTAGTATGTTTTAAAATCTGGTTGGGCTAATACTTCATCATAGCTTTTACTGTCAGTGTTTCCTTGTACATTCTGCATATTTATTCTTCCATATAAACTTTAGTATCAACTTATCTAGCTCTTTACTAAAAAACAGATCATTGGTATTTGTATGGGAATCACATTAAATTTATAAATTAACTTAGGTAGAACTGATAGTTTCATGATAATTCAGTCATTCTAATCAAGGAAAAGGCATGTCAAGGAAAAGATATCTCTTTGTTCAAGCCTACTTTTGGGTTTTTCAGGAGTCTTTAGATTTTTCTTTGTGTAGGTTAGGCAACGTTCTTAGGCTTAATCCTAGATATTTTATATATTTTTTTGCTAGTATAAATTATGTATTCTCTTATATCTTCTAACCTGTTATTATTTATATATTGAATGCTATTGATTCTTGCATCTTAATTTTATATTCTGACACCTTGATGAATTCTTCATTGAATTAATTTTATAATTGATTATTTAAGGTTATCCTGGTATATTACTATGTCTTATTTATTTATTCATTTATTTATTTATTTATTTATTTATTTATTTATTTATTATTTTTTAAAAGATTTACTTATTTGAGATAGAGAGAGAGAGAGAGAGGGCACGCATGCATGAGTAGAAGGGGCAGAGGGAGAGAGAAACTCAAGCAGACTCCACACTGAGCATGGAGCCTGATATGGGGCTTGATCTCATGACCCTGAGATCACGACCTGAGTTGAAAACAAGAGTCGGATACTTAACCAACTGTGCCAGCCAGGTATCCCACTTGTCATTTTTAAATAGAAATAGGTCACTTTTTTCTTTACCAATTCTTAGGTCTCCAGTTATTTTCTTTTGTTCAGTTGCATTGGCTAGTAATTCCAGAACAATATTAAATAGTAGTGAGATAGTGGGTGTCCTCGCTTGGTGGAAATGCCTCCAGGGTGTCCTCATGAGTAGAAAATTCTTTTGTCCTTGAATATTACTTTATCATTTTGCTAGGAAGCTTCGAGAGTTTTGTTTGCTTGCTTGTTTGTTTTAAAATCTGGTTGTTTTAACACATTATGTTTTGGAGGTGATTGTTCTAAGTTAGTTTTTCCTGGTTCCTACTGGATCCTTTCAATGTATACCTTCTATTTTTTTTTTTTTTCCTTCTGGAAAGTGTTCTTGGATTATAGTTTTAAAATATCAGGGGCACCTGGGTGGCTTGGTTGTTAAGCGTCTGCCTTCAGCTCAAGGCATGATCCTAGAGTCCTGGGATCGAGCCCCACATAGGGCTCCTCCGCTGGGAGCCTGCTTCTTCCTCTCCCACTCCCCCTGCTTGTGTTCCCTCTCTCTCTGGCTGTCTCTCTCTCTGTCAAATAAATAAATAAAGTCGTTAAAAATAAATAAATAAAATAAAATATCAGCTCTTTTCCAGTGTTTTGATTTTCTTTGTACTCCAGTTATACCTATGTTGGTCTTTTTTGGCCTGCCTTTATATCAAACAATTTCTCTGAGACTCCTTTTACTTCTCCATGTCATTTTCATTCTTCTGACAGGTTTCCTGTTTTTCTTCCTGTCTTTTATTAGATTTTCACTTAGTTGTCCCTTTATTCTCTCTCTTGAATACTTCATAATTGCACTTGCTCTCTGGTACCTCAGGTTTGTGGCAGCAGGTGGCAGGTGCTCTGTTGGAATTGGGTTTTTACTTATAGGTGTTATATATCATGGTGTTCTCTGTCATGATGCTTAAGGCCTGTATTGGGTATGGTTTTATTTCTTCTCCTTGTTGATTTTATGGTTTTTAGGAAAAGTTTTAGAGACTTGGTAGCACTTGATAGCAAGATAATAAAAATAAAAACATCCTTAAAAAGAGAAAGGAATTGTCCATAGACGCATGATTACCATGCACACAGTTCCTTTAATGAACATTCATTAAACATCACTAGATACCAGGCAAGAAAGTAGGGCTACAAAGATAATCAGAACTTGGTTTCCTAATATGAATATATTTGCGGGAAGACACCCAAATGTATAATGATTATAACAGAGCGATACTCAGGAAAGAACAGAGCACAGATGAAAAAGCACCTACTTTTATGAGAAGCTCAGGGAAAGTTTCACAGCACTTATTCTTGAGCTGTGTCTTGAAAGATAAGTAGTAAGCTCCAAAGTAAACAAGTTAGGTAAGAATGTCTCAGGCGGAGAGACATCGTACAGGGCACTGGGCTGAGAAGAGCATTGTACGTTTAGTTCTTCATGTAGGAGGAGGAGCAGGTGAGACGTGAATGTTTATCGGGAATATCATGCAGAACACTGCTAAAAGAAGGGATAAAACCACTTGAAGGAGGAAGAAGACATGGCTCAGTTTTTGGTTTAGAACCATCACATCATTGGAAATAAGGGAGATAGTTGAGAGACGGATGCAAGATTGAAATCAGGGAAGTAAGGAGGCTATTAAAAATTTTCAGTAATAGGTATTGAAGGTCACAGGCAAGATACCGGTAATAGGAAAGAGAGGAGACTATGGATTAGAAAAAGATTTTTATAACAAAATTTATTGCATTTAGTGGATGATTGGATATGGAAAATTAAAAAAAAAAAAAAGGAAAACAAGATGACTTGGGATGGCTAGAATGAGATTCAGAATTTAGGAGTCTGATTTCTGAGATTTCACATAGTTCACGTTACCTCTACACCAAACTTAAGTTCCATGTTCAAACATTTGTAAATAGTTTTGCTGTCTTTTGGATACTGATCATTTTGTCATATTAGATTTGATTTTTAAAGAAAAAATAGGAATTGGTTTATCAGTCTTCCGTATTATATGCCCTCTGATCCTATTTTTTCTTTCCAATTTAAGAGCTCTCTGTATTTTTTCTTTTGATATCACCTATTTTGAGTGGCTTAATTCTTAACATATGCCTATATAGTAAATAGCTTAGAGTAAGTATATTTATAGGGAATATAATTATGCTATTCAAATGCTATTAAATGTAATAGCTAAGTGTCTCAGATGTCCATAAATTCACTATAAAAATGAATCCCTTTTAATCAAATGTTTGCATTGTTTGCTCATTCCTCAAGCCCATACTCAGCTCAATTGTATCATCATTCTTTTGATTATTTGCTGATTATTTCCAACTAAGTCTTGGAAATACAAAATTAGACCAGTGCCTTCTCACCAGATCTCACAAACAATATTAGTGAATGTTTCCTACCTGTCAACACGCTGTTCAGATGCTATGGGGCCACAGATGGATTCAAAGTCTAAGTAAAATGGGCAGAATAAGAAATACCGTAGGTGTGAATATAAGGCTCATTTTTCTAAAAATAAATACTCAAAAGAAAGATTATCTTTATATTTGAGTCTTTATAGAGTATCTCATATTACTAGAGTTCTCGCCTTTTCTTTGTTACGAATAATGAGATAGTTTAACACCTTAAATGTTATTTCAATACTGTGTACATTTTTACCATAATACAAGTCTGAGGTATCTTTTGCATTTACATTTGTAAGATATGGTTTTGTTGTTACTCTGTGATTGCTAAGCTTCCGAAGTCCAAAGTTTAGTAAAATAAGTTCTATGATTCCATGTATAATAAATGCTTATCTGAGAATTTCTCTTTTAAAGAATTTTTTAATACTAAATTAAAGATCTGAAGTTCTTGAAGACTTTTTTCTTTTTTTTAATTCTCAAGGAGTTAGATTCTTGAAATTTGAAAGAGAAAAAAAGGTAGTTCTTTAAAAATAAGGTTGTTGAACTATCCAGTTCTTTATGAATTCCCAAAGAATTTTTCGGTTAAATCTATAGCAGTAATATTGATATCTTCACTTCAAAAAATGATTGGTTTTGTAATTTTTTAATGCTTTCTTTTTTTAAAATTTTATTTATTCGACAGAGATAGAGACAGCCAGTGAGAGAGGGAACACAGGCAGGGGGAGTGGGAGAGGAAGAAGCAGGCTCATAGCAGAGGAGCCTGATGTGGGGCTCGATCCCATAACGCCGGGATCACGCCCTGAGCCGAAGGCAGACGCTTAACCGCTGTGCCACCCAGGCGCCCCGGTTTTGTAATTTTTAAAACATCAAGTGGAAATAGAGATGATGAATAGTAAATTCCACAAAATCAAATATTTTATCCTTTATTAAAAGATTTTGATGTTATGGGGCACCTGGGTGACTCAGTTGGTTAAGCATCTGCCTTTTGCTCGGGTCATGATCTCAGGGTCCTGGATCCAGCTCCGTGTTGGGCTCTGTGCTCAACAGGGAGTCTGCTTTTCCTTCTCCCTCTGTCCCTACCCCCGCTTGTGCTCTCTCATATCTGTCTCTCAAGTAAATAAACAAAATCGTAAAAAAGAGAGAGATTTTGATGTTATGCAGTATTGAAGTAATTGCTATATTTTTCAGCAGAAAAGAAAAAAATGAGTTCACTTATCCTAAGTGTAAGTGAACCTAAGGAATTTGTGAATGGCCAATTAACAAGGGACTATGATGGAGTTATACTTTGATTTCAAGTTTATAGTGATTTGAGGAACAGAACAAGAGAAAACAACAGTGCAAAAGTGTTTATAATCAGTGAAAAGAATGAAAGATGGGATAAGCAGTGAGATACCTATTTAATTAGAAAAGATTAGGAATTTTGAGCACTGAAGAATATGAGGTTCAATAAAATTAGTATTGGAAATAAGAAAATATGTAAATATTGGGAAATTATACCCTTATGTTTAGAGTTGTCTTCTTCTTGAGCATGTATGGAAATTGCAAGTTAATATTAAGCGACGTAATAGATTGTGAATTAGCATGCTATTGGAACGCAGTGGGGATCACATCTATCTGCCTTGGAAACTGGGGAAAAATTTCACAGATTTGCTAAGCTGAATTCCATATGAATAAGGAGGATTAATCTGGTTTAAAAATATGTGTTTTTCGAGACAGAGAAGACTATATCCTCAGATTCCTTAAGGGATTCCTTTGGACATGGTCTGAAAAACAGAAACAAGAAAAAAACCTTGGTGGTGAGACTTAAACATTTAGGACACGTAATGCTGTAACTTTTCAACTTTTTGTAAAGCAAGAGCTCAACTGCGTATTTTGTGGAACTCTTATTAAGTGGTCATTTTTAATTCCTTGGTTTGCTACCCATCTCACAATCCTATAAACATCCACGAGAGATCCAAAATTGCAGGAAGATGGAAGCTTATACATAGAACCTCGTCTAATGTGGTCAGAGTACCTTCTTTATATTAGAAAGAGAAATAAATCAAAACTCCATTCACATTGTGAATGTAATTTGATCTTAATTGCTAGAAGTCATTGCAGAACGTTCTACACTTTATTTCAATACATTTAAACTCTCCTTAAAACTTAGAAGCTTTTCAAATTACCTCATTTCAAAATTAAAACTTCACTTATACTCAGTTGGTTTCTAACTCATATGTGTTATCTCCTTTAGTCTTTATACCAGTTCTGTGGGTAAGCATCATCCTGTGTTTTGTGTGGTGGAAACTAAAGTGAGGAGAGTTTAGTACCTTTACCAAAATTGCAGGGCTAGAAACAAAGGAGCCAGGACTACAGATCTTGTCTGTATACAAAACCAAAGCTCTCTGGATGGTACCATTCTTCTAACCTTTGATCTTTTTTCTACCTTCTTTCATAGGAATTATTTTGGAGAAAAAATTGCCATGTATTTTGTCTTTCTTGGCTTTTACACCGAAATGCTGTCCTTTGCAGCTATCGTTGGCTTAGCTTGTTTCATTTACGGCTTATTATCAATGGATGGTAACTCAAACAGGTGAGTGCAGCTGAATTGCCCAAACAGAGAGAACGTCTTGCTGTTATACTGAGACTGTTGTTATTATTTCCCTGGCGTGTGTTTCAGAATGTTTCCTGATGGCAGGCAGATTATTGATATTTTTGAAAAAAACAAACCAAAACAAAACACCAAATATAACAGCTGTCTCTCACCTGGTGTTTTATGGAAAATCTGTAATGATCAACTCTAACGCTTCTGTCTCTCAAAACATGACTTGACCTACTACAGAAATTGCTGCTTTATTGCCCCTTTGCCATATGTGAGAAGCAGTATAAACAGTGGTTCTGTCACCTGAAAACACATCCCTTGGAAAATAACTTTGCTGTTCCCTCTGCAGCACTGAGATCTGTGACCCTACAATTGGAGGTCAGATTATCATGTGCCCACTCTGTGACCAAGTGTGTGATTATTGGAGACTAAATACCACGTGCTTGGCTTCAAAGGTATGTATGGATTGTGGAACAGTGAAAAGACTTGCAATTTCTCTCTCTTTTTTTTTTATCACGTTTGATACTAAGTAGCCTTTGTGATGTTATTGCTATTTTTACAGATCTCCCATTTATTTGATAATGAGTCGACAGTGTTCTTTGCAATATTCATGGGAATTTGGGGTGAGTAAATAGTCACATAAAAAACAACTTTCTGGGGCTCCTGGGTGGCTTAGTGGTTAAGCGTCTGCCTTTGGCTCAGGGTGTGATCCCAGGGTCCTGGGATCTAGCCCCACATCAGGCTCCTCTGCTGGGAGCCTGCTTCTTCCTCTCCCACTCCCCCTGCTTGTGTTCCCTCTCTCGCTGGCTGTCTCTCTCTCTCTCTCTCAAATAAATAAATAAAATCTTAAAAAAAAAAATAACTTTCTCCCTATTATGTGTTATATAGCCCATCTGTATAGTGTATACAGATGGCATACCTTATATATCAAAGATGATTTGGGGCCTTTGTGTCTTTGCTAGCCAGCCTCAGTACACTGATAGAGTCTGCATCGGTGGTCTGTAGTCCTTGGTCCTTGGTCCAGAAAGGTCTTTATTAATCATCTCTTTATTTCCCTGAGAGATAATATCATTTTTGAAACTTTGTATGTATTTAGCTCACACTGTCTCCCAGCGCTATGGTAAAAAAAACCCCAGCTCAGTAAGTACTTAATGCAGGAGAGAATACACATAAGTATTTGTTGGCTGGAAGATATTGAATCATGGGCACAAAGTTGAACAAAAATCAACAACTGTTGAAGGCTAATAAATCCATGTTTGAGTCTAAATTCCCTGTGTATAATTCTGGTTCCAGCTTCCAGTTCCATTTGTTAAAAATCTTCCATGTAAAGTGGAATTCCCCTTAATTTTGGAAATGTCCCCGTATTTCATCTTTTTCATTTTACATGAGAAGTAGAGGTGTCATGAAGTTGTTCCTGTGAGGAAAATATTTTATGTAAGAGTAACTCATCAGGAGGAAGCCTAAAGACTTCTAAAACATGTTCCAAATTTCAGGGGACTCTGGGAAAAAATAGACCCTTTTTCTTTCCAACTTAAAAAAAAAGTCTTCAACAATATGTGCATTTAAAAACTGGGCAAGAGAACAAGGGTAGCTTAATCCAGGCAAAAAGACACCCAAATGTGGGGGTGTGGGTGTGAAGCAGAGGGATTTAGCAGAGTTAAATGCTGAGCTGCTGTGCTCTGAAGAGAACAGCCTAGATTCAAAGAACAGAGAACAGAGAAATCTTACCAACAATCATCTAATTACCCCAACTTTGCTAAGTCCAGCTATATCTTTCTCATGTGGCTGCCAAGTGCTTCCTCTGTCCTTACTCAGAATCAGCGGTGCATGAGAGGTGCACCAGTTACAGCAAATACGGTAGTGTGCAGTTGTTTCCAATGAGAGAGGGTGTGCACCCACAGCCACCTTCTATTTCATCGCAGATAGAGAAGCCGCCGGACATGGAACACACAGACACTGGAAGAATTGTGAAGAGAAAGTTTACTCTAGTAGTGGGTTGGTTCACCTTTGGTTTTTGAGGATTGTGGCCAAATTTTAGGAAAACGGAACTTTGAGGATATTTGTTTTAGTACCACCACTAATAAATAATGAAGCCGAATCAAAGGATGAGTTGGCGGAATAGATGTGAAGAAAAACATTCTAGGTTAAAGGAACAACTAGTTCAAGGGATTGAGACCTGAAAATCATGCTTACTATGCTTTGTACGGGCAGATAGGAAATGCTTTTTATTTCACTTTTGGTTCATAATGAAAATACATACTCATCATAAAAAATTCAAGTAGTATATAGAAGTAGAGAAAAAATAATGTTAACATTATTAGAAACAGAAACATTATCTTAGCCATGATATTTCAGAATCTTTTGCTCTGTGTGTGGGCATGTGGGTTCATATAATTTTACATAACTGATGTACATAGTTTTATGTCTACTCATTGTTTAAGCAGTGAGTGATGAGACTCCTTTCAGAGCAGTGGATATGTGGGTGTGTGTGTGTGGGCGTGTGTATTTATGACTGAATAGAATTGCCTTTTATGAATTTATCACACTTTATGTAACCAATTCTCTGTTGAGACATTTGGTCACTTCTCGCCCTCCCAAGTTTTATTGAGATATATTTGATATTTAATATTGTATCAGTTTAAGGTGTACAACATGATGATTTGATATATATGTTTATACTGTAAAATGATTACCACATTAAGCTGGGTTAACATCCATCATTTCACTTACTTTTCTTATGATGAGAACATTTAAGGTCCACTCTTTTAACAACTTTTAATTACACAATGCAATACTTTTAAGTATAATCACCATTCTGTTCATTATATTGTAAGAGCTTATTAATCTTACACCCAAAATTTGTACCTTTTGACCATTTTCATCCATCCACCCCACACTCCAATAACCACCAATCTATCTGTTTCTACAAGATTTTTTTAGATGCCACATACAAGTGAGATCATACAGTATTTGTATTTCTCTGATTTATCTCATTTAGCATAACATCCTTAAGGTCCATCCACGTTGTCACAAATGGGAGGATGTTCTTCTTTTTATGGATGGATGTTATTCCACTGTATACATATATGCCACATTTTCTTTACCCATTCATAGTCCATCAGTGGACACAGGTTATCTCCCTGACTTGGCTATTATAAATCATGCCACAGTAAACATGGGGATGCAGATATCACTTCAAATTTGTGATTTTTGTTTCCTTTGAATATATACCTAGATGTAGAATTGCTGGATCATATGGTAGTTCTATTTTTAATTTTTTGAGGAACCTCCATACTGTCTTCAGTAGTGGCTGTACTAATTTACAGTCTTGCCAACAGTGCACAGAGGTTCCCTTTTCTCTGCATCCTTGCCAGCACTTGTTATCTCTTGTCTTTCCGGTGACAGCCATTCTAACAAGTATGAAGTGATATCTCATTGTGGTTTCGATTTTCATTTTCCCGATGATTAGTGATGTTGAGCCTCTTTTTGTGTACCTGTTGGCTTTTTTTTTTTTTTTTTTAAGAGAGAGAGAGCAACCATATGTGCTCATGAGTAGGGTTGGAGGACAGAAGAAGAGGGAGAGAATCTTAAGCAGGCTCCACACCCAATGCAGAGCCCAACATAGGGCTTGATCTCATGATCCTGAGATCATGACCTGACCTAAAATCAAGAGTCAGACAAAGTAACCAACTGAGCCACGTAGGCGCCTTCCTGTTGGCCATTTCTGTGTCTTCTTTGGAAAAATATCTAATTAGATTCTGTGTCCAGTTTGATGGATTGTTTTGTTTTGCTCTTGAGTTGTATCATATATGTATGATATTAACCTCTTATCAAATATATAATTTGCAAATATTTTCTCTCATTCTTTTCATTTTGGTAATGGTTTCCTTTGCTGTGCTTTCTAGTTTGATGTAGTCCTACTTGTTTATTTTTGCTTTTGTTGCCTTAGCTTTTATGTTAAATCTAACAAATCATTGCTATGACCAACGTCAAGGAGCTTATTACCCGTGATATTTTCTTCCAGGAGTTTTCTGGTTTCAGGTCTTATGCTCATTCTGTCTGTAATCTATTTTGAGTTGATTTTGGCATATGGTCTAAGATAGGGATTTAGCTTTGTTTGCTTGCAAATGAATATCCGTTTTTACAAAACCATTTGTTGAAGAAACTGTCATTTCTCCATTGAATATTCTTGGCTCCTTTGTCATATATTAGTTGATCATACATGCATGGGTTTATTTCTGGGATTCTCATTATGATACATAAGTCTATGTGTCTGTTTTTATGCCAGTATTCTATTGTTTTGATTACTATAGCTTTGTAATATAAATTATAAAATGTAATTACTGTAGCTTTGATGTAGTAGTGTGATGCCTACTGTTTTGTTCATTTTTCTCAAGATTGCTCTGACTATTCCAGGTCTTTTGTGGTTCCATACAAATTTTGGTATTGTTTATTCTATTTCTATGAAAAATGTCTTTGGAATTTTGATAGGGATTGCATTGAATCTGAAGATTGCTTGGGTAGTATGGACATTTTTACAATATTAATTCTTGTAGTCCATAAGCGTAGAGTATCTTGCCATTTATTTGTGTCTTCTTGAGTTTCTTTTATCTATATCTTGTAGTATTCAATGTACATATCTTTCACCTCTTGGGTTAAATTTATTCCTAGACATTTTATTCCTTTTGATGCTATGGAAAATGGGATTGTTTTCTTCATTTCTCTTTCTGATAGTATGTGGTTAGTGTCTAGAAACAACTAATGTTTTATCCTCAAATTTTCCTGAATTCCTTTATTCTATTTTTGGTGGAATCTTTAGGACTTTCCATACATAATTTAATGTCATTTGCAAATAAAGAAAGTTTTACTTTTTTCTTTCCAAATTATATGCCATTTCTTTCTTTTTCTTGGCTAATTGTTCTAGCTAGGACTTTAGTTCTTTATTGAAAACAGTGGCAAGAATGGGCATCCTTCCTTGTCTTGTTCGTGATCATAGAGGAAAACCTTTTAGCTTTTCACCACTGAGACTGATCTTAGCTGTGGGCTTGTCATATATGACCCTTATTATGTTGGTACATTTCCTCCATACCGATATTGTTGAGAAATTTTATCATGAATTCTTTTAAATGCTTTTGCTGTATCAACTGAGATGACCATAAATTTTTATCATTCATTTTATTAATGTAGTATACCACATTGATTGATTTGTGCATGTAGAACCATCCTTGTATCCCTGGAATAAATTTTACTTAATCATGGTGTACGATCCTTTTAATGTATTGTTGAATTTGATTTGCTGCTGTTTTATTCAAGTTTTTTGCATCTGTGTTCATCAGGGATATTGGCCTGTAGTTTTCCTTTCTCATGATGTCTTTGTCTGGTTTTGGTATGAGAGTAATGCTGGCCTAATAAAATGAGTGTGGAAGTCTTCCCTCCTATTATATTTTTGGCAAGAATTTGAGAGAGATTGGCATTAATTCTTTAAATGATTAACAAAATGCACCAGTGAAGTCATCTTCTTCTGGACTTATCTTTGTGGGGAGGTTTTCGATTACTGATTCGAGATCCTTACTAGTCATTGGTCTGTTCAGATTTTCTATTTCTTCATGATTCAGTCTTAGTAGGTTGTATTTATAAGAATTTACCCACTTCTAGCTTGTGCAATTTGTTGGTATATAATTGTTCATAGTAGTCTGTTACGATTCTTTGTATTTCTGTGGTAGCAGTTGTCCTGTTTCCTCTTTCATTTCTAATTTTATTTATTTGAGTCCTCTCTCTTTTTTTCTTGGTAAGTCTAGCTGAAGTTTTGTCTATTTTGTTTACTTTTTGAAGAAGAAAAACAGCTCTTAGTTTCATTGATCTTTTCTATTGTCTGTTTATTCCCTGTTTCATTTATTTGCACTCTGATCTTTGTTATTTTCTTCTTTCTACTAACTTTGTGCTCAGTTTGTTCTTCTTTTTTAGTTTCTTGTGGTCTAAAGTTAGGTTGTTTATTTGAGCTTTTTTTTATGTCTTAATATATGCATTTATTACTATGAACTTTCCTCCTAGAACTGCTTTTGCTGCATCCCATAAGTTTTGGTATGTCATATTTCCAATTTTATTTGTCTCCAATACTTTTTTGATTTCTCTTTTGATTTCTTTTTGACTCATTCATTATTCAGAAGCATGTTGTTTAATTTCCACATAGTTGTGAATTTTTCAGTTTTTGTCTTATAATTGATTTCTAGGTTGCTACTGTTGTGGTTGGAAAAGATGGTTAATAGGATTTCAAACTTGTTAAATTTATTAAGACTTGTCTTTTGGTCCCAACATTTGATCTTTCCTGGAGAATGTTGCATGTACACTTGAGAAGAATATGCATTCTGCTCTTGTTGGGTAGAATGTGCTGCAGATGTCTGTTAAGTTCTTCTGGTTTAACGTGTAATTTAAGTCCAATGATTCGTTATTGATTTTTCTGTGTGAATAATCTATCCACTGTTGAAAGTGGGGGTATCGAAGTCCCCTACTTCTATTTCTATTACTGTCGATTTCCGTCTTCGGTTTTCTTAATATTCGTATTATTTATTTGGGTGTTCCGCCGTTGGATGGATAAATATTTACAAGTATTATATCCTCTTGCTTGATTGACCTCTTTATCATTATATAATGATTTTCTTTGCCTCTTATTTCAGCCTTTGTCTAAAGTCTATTTTGTCTGATAGAAGTATAACTAACCTTGCTTTCTTTTGGTTTCCATTTGTATGGAATATTTTTTTTCATCCCTTCCCTTTCAGTATGTATGTCCTTAAAGCTGTAGTCTCTTGCAGTTTGCATATATTTGGGTCTTGTTTTTTACTCATTCAGCCTCTCCAAGACTTTTGATTGGAGAATTTAGTTTATTTACATTAAAGTAATAATTGGTAGGTATGGACTTACTTTTGCCATTTTGTTAATTTTTTTCTGGCTGTTTTATAATTTCTTTGTTCCTTCCTGTCTTGCCCTCCTGCTTTGGGCTATGATGATTTTCTCTAATGGTATGCTTATGTTCTTTCTTTTTATCTTCTATGTATCTATTATAGGTTTCTGCTTTGTGCATACCACGAGGCTTATATAAAACATCTTATAGTTAGTAATAATCTATGGTAAAGTAAGACAAATTAGTTTTGAATGCATACTGAAGTTCTGTACTTTTACTTTCCCCTCCATTTTTTATGCTGTTGATGTCACAATTTACATTTTTCATCTTGTTTATCCATTAACCAGTTATCGTATAGTTATTTTACTACTCTTTGTCTTTTAACCTTCATAGTAGTTTTATAAATGACTTACTTACCCATTACCATTACATTAGAGTATTCTGAATTTAACTATATATAACTGTATATTTACCTTTACTAGTGAAGTTATACTTTCATATGTTTTTGTGTTACTAATTAGCACTCTTTTATTTCATATCAAAGAAGTCCCTTTAACATTTCTTATAAGGCTGGGCCATCTTGGTGATGATGAACTCCTTTAGCTTTTGCTTGTCTGGAAAACTCTTTATCTCTTCTTCAGTTCTGAAAGAGAGCTTGCCAGGTTGAATATTCCTGGTTGGCAGTTTTTGTCTTTCGGCACTTTGACTATATCATGCCACTCTCTCCTGGCCTGCAAAGTTTCTGCTGAAAAATCTGCTGATAGTGTTATGATGGTTCCTTTGTACTTAACAAGTTGTTTTTCTATTGCTGTTATAAGATCCTCTCTTTGCCTTTAACTTTTGAGAATTTAATTATAGTTTGTCTTAGTGTGGGTCTTTTGGGATTCCTTTGGAATGCTTTGTGCTTCCAGGATTTGATATACCCCCCCCCCCCACCATGTTAGGGATGTTTTCAACCATTTTATCTTTGAGTAAGTTTTCTGCTCCTTTCTTACTTCTCTTCTCCTTTTGGGAGCCTGTAATGTAAATGTTGGTCAGCTTGGTAATGTCTCATAAGTCCTTTTAGCTAACTTCACTCTTTTTCCTTTTTGCTCCTCTGATTGAATTCCACTGCCCTGTCTTCAAGTCTGTTGATCCTTGTTTCACTTGATCTAATCTTCTGTGGAATCCCTCTATTGAAATTTTTAGTACAGTATTGCATTCTTCAGCTCTCTGATTTGTGTTTATTACTTTTTTTATATTTCCTTTCTCTTTGTTCACACATTGTTATTCTGACTTTGGTAAACATCTTTATGACCATTATTTAAAACTCTCTATCAGGTAAATCATTTATCTTCATTTCATTAAGGTCATTTACTGAGGTTTATTTTCTTTTTGTTTTTGTTTTATTGTTGTTTGGAACATATTCCTGCGTTTCTTCATTTGCTTTGTCTCTGTGTGTTGGTTTCTGCACATTATTTAAAACAGCTACCTCTCCCAGTCCTGACAATGTGATCTGGTATAGGACATGAATCTTTTTGATCAATCCAGTCTGAACTCTAAACTCTGTGATTGTCTACACTGCTTTCTTTGTTCTTAGTGGTTCCCAGTATTTGGGAATATGCCAAAAGCTGTCAGGGTCCCAAAGGGGGAAGATCTTAGCACCTAGATGCAGCCTGTTTGGGGAAGCCAGACCTTCAGGTAACAGCTTCTGAGTATGCAAGTAGATCTCTTTCAGGGAAAGATTGGAATATTAAAACACTGGTTAATTATACTATGCTCTTAAAACTTTGTTCTCCTAGTAACAGTGTATCTACTGAATATATGAGTAAAGAAATGAATAAATGAGTAAAAGCCATCTGCCTCAGTCAGTATTAAATTAAAAAATGAATTAAAAAATGAGTGAAATATAACCTGTTCTTAAGAAGGTCGCAATCTAATTTGGCCAGAATCTGATACATACTCTCATTAAATTTTAAGTGCTGAGGGAGTACAGAGGGGGAATTATTTCTTGACTAAAGGAATTAAGATAACGATGGAAGATATGGAATTTGTTTTGGATTTTTTTTAAAAAAATAGGATTTTGATAGGGAAAAGGGGGGGAAAGGTATCCAAGGATAGAACAATCTGGTGGGAGCATTAGTTTATCCTCTGTGCTTTCATTGTAATGAACTATCACTGACAGTCTGTTTAAGCTGAAGGTTTTGCCAACATCACTTCCTATGAGACATCATCCCTCTTCCTCACAACTGCTTTCTTCGTTTATGTCAGCAGGTTTGCCCTTGCTAGGTTTGTCTGGCTGTGTATGTAGAGTCTCTCAAATGGCAGCAGTGTCAATATTCTCGGTCTCCTATTTCTTCTATAACTCCATTTATGTTTTATTTGTTATCACTTTTCGTTTCTTGCTATACTATCGTCCTTGTTGATCAGGTCTATCTTTTGATATTCATTTTTGTAAAATGTCACATGGAAGACGAGAAAACACAAAAGCATGATTTGCTGTCTCCGCATTAACAGAATAACAGTAATGCAGTTGTTCAAATACCAGCAGCATTTAAAGTGATGTGATTGGTCAAATAATCATGATACACATCTGCTATTTATGTAGTGATTTGTGGTTTGAAGAACTACAGGAAAATTTGTGCTTTATGAAACAGTTCACAGTTAATATACTGCAGTACCTGAATTTTGAGTCATGATGGGGGACTGGTGTTATGTAACTAACCCATGGAAACGGAAACCCATGCATACTGGAACCATGCAAAGCAAGCAATACCTATATTTCTAAATATTTGGAGGAATAATATAATAAGCCATCCCATGCTCATAGATTGGAAGACTTAATATTATTAATTTTTCCATACTACCCAAAGTGATCTAAACATTCAATATGATCTCTACCAAAATTCCAATGGCCTTTTTTACAAAAATAGGGAAAACAACTGAAAAAAATTCATGTGGAATCACAAAAGTCTTGAAGTAACCAGGTCAGTCTTGAGAAAGAACAAAGCTGGAGGCATCACACTTCTTGATTTCAAAATTGCAAAGCTACAGTAATCAAAACAATATGGCACTGGCATAAAGACAGATATACAGACCAGTAGAATAGAATAAAGTTCACAAATAAACCCATGCATTTATGGGTAACTAATCTCTGACAAGAGTTCCAAGAATACACAATGGGGAAGGGGTAGTCTCTACAACAAATGGTATGGAGAAATTGTATATCCACATGCAGAAGAATGAAATTGAATCATTATCTTACATTATACACAAAAATCACTTCATAATTGGATAAAATCTTAAATGTAAGACCTGAAACTATGTAAAACTCCTAAAAGAAAATTTAAGGAAAAGCTCGATGACATTGATCTTGGCAATGATTTCCTGGCCATAACACCAAAGCCCAGGTAACAAAAACAAAAAACAAGCTGGACTACATCAAGTTAAAAAGTTTCTGTGCAGAACAGAAAACAACATAGTGAGAAGACAACCCAAAAAAGAGAAGACAAACAAAAAATGTTTGCAAATCATTTATCTGATAAGGGGTTAATCTCCAAAATACGTAACGAATTCCTGAAACTCAGTAATAAAAAAAGCCCACGGTGCCTGGTTAGCACAGTCAGTTAGACATTGGACTCGGTTTCGGCTCAGGTCATGATCTCGCAGCTGTGGAATCAAGCCCTGAATCAGGCCCTGTGCTCAGTGTGGAATCTGCTTCAGATTCTTTCTTCCTCTGCGTCTGCCCCTCCCCACCTGTGCACACTCTCTCTTTCAAATAAATAAATAAAATCTTTTTTAAAATAGTGAAAAAACCCTAATAACCTGATTTTAAAATGGGCAATGGACTGACATAGACATTCTCCAAAGAATATATACAAATGGCCAATAGGTATATGAAAAAAGGCTTAGTATCACTAGTTACCAGGGAAATGAAAATCAAAACCACAGTGAGATGTCATCTCATACTTGTCAGGATGGCTATTTCCGAAGCAACAAAAGGCAAGAGCTGGTGAGGATGTGGAGAATTATAATGAATTTTTGTACCTTGTTAGTGGGAATGCTAAATGGTGCAGCTAGAAAACAGTATGGAAATTCCTCAGAAAACTAAAAATAGAACTACCATATGATCTAGTAATACCATTTCTGAGTATTTACTCCAGATAATTGAAATCAGGATCTTGAAGAGATGTTGGGACTCCTATGTTCACTGCAGCACTATCCACAATAAGTGAATTGTGGCAACTACCTAAATGTTCATTGACAAATGAATGGATAAAGAATTTGTGATATATATATATACACCATATACTGTTGGTATGTACATTTGATATGCTATTCACCTTTGAGAAGAAGGCAATTCTGCAATACATGACAATATGGATGAACCTTGAAAACATTCTCTTCAGTGAAATATGCCAGTCACAGAGAAATCCTTCATGAGTCCATTTATATGAGGTATCTAAAATAGTCACATTTATAGAATTAGAGAGTGGAATGGAGATTGTTGGAGGTAAGGGGAGGTGGGGGGAAAGAGGAGTAACTAATCAATGGGCATATAGTCTCAGTTAAGTAAGATAAGTAAGCTCTAGAGAGCTGCTGTGCAACCTTGTGCCTATAGTCAACAGTAGGGTATTGTAGACTTAAAATTTGTTAAGAGGGTAAAAAGCGGGTTAGGTGTTCTAACAATAATTTTTTTTTTTTTTTAAGTGAGATAAAGGGGCACCTGGGTGGCTCAGTCAGTAAAGTGTCTGACTCTTGATCTTAGCTCTGCTCTTGATCTCAAGGCTGTGACTTGAAGCCCCATGTTGGGATTCTACTTAAAAAAAATTAAAAATTATAAAAATTTTAAATTAAAATAAAAGTAGGGAATGAGTCAGATGACACATTAAAATTTGAATCACAGGTGATAAAATTATAAGTTAATATTGATTGTGTTCGTATTCCATTCTTAGATAGATACCCAACAGAAAGGCATGCATATGCCCACCAAAAAATTTATGTCTAAGATTATTCACAGCAACACGATCTGTAATAGCGGAAAACCTGTCAGTAGCCCAAACGACCATGAATCCGAGAAAAAACAGAATTGTGATTTACTTAGGAATACTATACAACAATGAAAATAAATGAATTTTTGCTACATACAGCAATATGGATTCAGTTTACAAGAGAAGTTGAACTGAAACAAACCTAACACAAAAACTACCTGTGGCATGTCACCAGTTTATGAAAAACTCAAAGACAGGTGAAACTATCCTATAATAATATTAGAAGCTAGGATACTAGTTACACTTACATCTTAGAAGAGTCCTAAAGAAGTGTTTCTGGGGGTCATGTTCTATTTTTTGATATTGATGCTGATTACTCGAGAGTGTTTATTTTGTGAAAATTCTTTAGATTGTACAGTTGTATTTTTTGTACTTTTCTGTAAATGTGTTATGCTGCAATTGAAAATTTATTAAGATTATGCTGCAATTGAAAGTTTATCATATATATGTGTGTGTATACACACATACACACACACACATATATACACATATATAGAAAGAGAGAGAGAGAGGCAGACAGAGACAGAGAGACAGAGATTGTGCTATGGGAATGCCTCTCATGTTTTCCTTAAATTTACCTAAGCCTGAAAAACTGGTATACTTGCTTGAATGATTTCAGTAAAAAAACATGCAAACAAAATCTAGGTGTTAGTAAAAAGTTAAATTTAAATATTACTTCAGAGTATCATTGTTTATCTTGCATGGACTGCTATGAAATTAACTTGAATTTCTACATGAGTTATTTCAATGTTATTACATGCTATTAAGCCAACATAGTAGTGACAAAAGAACCATCATTCAACCAACATGGTTTTTTAAAGTAGAGGGAAAAAAAAACAGATTATTTTCTTATGTACTTTATTTCTCCATCCTTGATTACAATTGTTTTTATACATTTCTTTGTCTACAGTCACATTGTTTTTGGAGTTTTGGAAACAACGACAGGCCAGAATGGAGTATGAGTGGGACCTGGTGGACTTTGAAGAGGAGCAGCAGCAGCTTCAGCTGAGACCGGAATTTGAAGCGATGTGTAAACACAGGAAGATGAATGCAGTGACTAAGGTAGGTCAGGGAACCCATGGCCAACATATCTCGATGGACACACCGCTGTGGTTGCCGCACAAGTAATAGCGTATATTTTAATTTGCCTTCAAAATATTCGCCAACATATAAATCTTATTAACTTCTTTCCTTGTTTCTCATATGTATTTCAAATACTACAAAAAAAGTAGATAGAAAAGTACAATGAACCCCAGGATGGACACATCACCCAGCTTCAGTGAATACTAATTCATGGACAGTCTAGTTTCATTCACACTTGCTCCTCCCTGCCATGAGATGATTTTGAAGCAAATACAAGACATCATGTCATGAAATAACATACTTTTGTAATAAATGAAGTAAAAGGAAAATGGAAAATAATGTGTATGCTGTGGACTTAGTATATAAATATATATACACATGGAAATGATACTAAGTTAATATACCAAATTAAAGTTGTATTAAGATAGTGAGCTTATGAGTGATTGTTTTATTAGACCAGATTTTATTCACCTAGTCCCTTTTAATTTATTATAATGGGAAGATCATTGCGCTAGTGTCTAGACAGCAAAGTCCAGATCTGGGGATCCTTCACTGACAAATATCACCTATATGTTGTTGACTGAGTAATTTGACTTCTTGGTACCTTTTTTTTTTTTTTTTAATGTGAAAAATGCAAGGTACTTTGCCTTCAAAGACTGGACTCTTGGCCACATATTCTTAGCATCCCTACCTTTCCATCATCCATAATCACTGTGTGGCCTGAAGCTGTAAAGGGAGAATAGAGTATGTCTCTAACAATCTCTTCAGCAGAATTTCCCACTCTGCTCGGGCCACTATTCTTGTGGTATAAGACTCAAGATTATTTGCGCAGTGTAGGCATTCATGCACTCACTAAGCATCTATCAACTTTACTGAGACATTACAAAAATTGCAGTAAATGAGCAAAGGGGGAAAATCACCTCAGAAAATATATTAACAACTTGGGTGGCTGTAGGACATTAGGAAAATAATTAAAAGAGGCATTGTCATGATCATGACATAAAGTGTATCTATTCATATTTCATGGTATAAAAAGGAAATTAAAAGCAGGCCTAAACTTATTGCCGTAAAAACAAGAAGTACTGAATGTTTGTGTTTGAAACCAGCTGAAAACAGTAGGGATCGATTCACTGTGAATCATCTGCTTGAATGGTTTTGAAATCAGGGTTTTTGCCATACTCGCAGTGCTTCTTTAGTGGTTCAGTATGACCAGAGCCCTCCCTTTGAGTCTGTGTCGGTAATTCATCCGTGTGTGTGGACGCACACACACGTGCACAAGCAAGCATGCGTACACAAGCACATACATATTGGACACACACATGCGCACATGCACACACATTCAGTAGAGCTCTTGGACAGCTACTCTGCCTGTCGAGTTCTTTTTTTTTTAATCGTAGTATTTTTTTTTATTATATTATGTTCGTCACCATATAGTACATCCCTGGTTTTTGATGTAAACTTCAATGATTCATTAGTTGCGTATAACACCCAGTGCACCATGCAATACGTGCCCTCCTTACTACCCATCACCGATCTATCCCATTCCCCCACCCCCCTCCCCTCTGAAGCCCTCAGTTTGTTTCCCAGAGTCCATAGTCTCTCATGCTTCATTCCCCCTTCTGATTACCCCCCCTTTCTTTATCCCTTTCTTCCCCCACCGATCTTCCTATTTCTTATGTTCCATAGATGAGAGAAACCATATGATAATTGTCTTTCTCTGCTTGACTTATTTCACTTAGCATTATCTCCTCCAGTGCTGTCCATGTTGCAGCAAATGTTGAGAAATCGTTTTTTTTGATAGCTGAATAATATTCCATTGTATATATGGACCACAGCTTCTTAATCCAGTCATCTGTTGAAGGGCATCTCGGTTCCTTCCACGATTTAGCTATTGTGGACAATGCTGCTATGAACATTGGGGTGCATATGGCCCTTCTCTTCACTACGTCTGTATCTTTGGGGTAAACACCCAGTAGTGCAATTGCTGGATCATAGGGTAGCTCGATTTTTAACTTTTTAAGGGACCTCCACACTGTTTTCCAGAGTGGCTGTACCAACTTGCATCTGCCTGTCGAGTTCTGTTTGCATTCAGTCTTGCCTAAAAATCCTCATGGTGTAAAAATCCTCCCTAAAAATCCTATCGTTTAGATGGGATTACATGATTTAGATTTCTGCTGACAGATCTTTTTTACTATGTGGCAATATAGTAAATATAGCTTTTTTTGGATAAGATCTCACTGCCTCTTGATATAGCTAAGAGTTTCAGCTGATATAATGAATATCTTCCCTATATGACTTAGAAAAACATCAAGGTAGAGAAGTCCGGTCCCCTGAACTGTATGGAAGAACACAATCCTGTAAATATAAAGATGGTGCCCTATTTAATATCATGCGTAGCAATTATCAAGCAATGCAGTTCGATTCAATTCAATTAGAATAAAACTGTAATATTATTAAAGCATGTCCTCTTATGCAGCAGCCCTCAGGTTTTGACTTTGTTTCCTCTGTACTAAGCCCTGAATACCACTCTAATTTAACCCTGAGGCTATGTGTATCCATTATGTCTCATATCATGTGTGAAATATCTCACCTAAGAGCCTCGAAGGTCTCTCCTTGAAGGGAAGGCACCATTGCTAGAGTGTAGCTGCCCATGAGCCCTAGTGCACTCGGGGATGTTTCTACTGTAACTGGGGTTTTGTGGTTTTGACTATTGCTTAGCACCCCAGTTTTGAGGGTGGATTTTGAATTTTGCTGTGATTTCTTCAAATTGCAGGAGATGGAACCTTACATGCCTCTCTGGAGTCGTCTTCCATGGTACTTTTTATCGGGAGCTACGGTGACGTTATGGGTGAGCATTCTCGGAAAACTGCTCTCATCTCTTGATGTGCAATCATATCAGGATTAGCTCAGGAGTTTCATCTGCCATGTGTCCCTCCCCAGTCTTTTTATTTTGAATAGAGCTCTTATATAAAATCACGTGTGATTCACATGAAAGTGCCATAATTGAACCTTGGAGAAAGTGCTGGGGGGAAGAGACTGGTGCCTCATCTTAGAGCCTGCCCCTCCCCCCTCTCCCAGCAACCAGAACAGTGTAACAGACAATTCGTTTGCAGACTATTTGGTTTTTCTTTCCTTAAAAAAAAATCATTAATTTATCTTTATCTCCACTTAAAATATTTTTGCAAAATGCAAAAAAAAAAAAGAGGCATATACTCTTAAAATTTATTTTCTCGCTGAAATAGAAGAAAGTACTACTTCTACTTGAAGAATTTAATTAGCATGTCTCATGGTGAGGGAGTCAGTTTTTTTCCATGCCTTTTAACTAATAGAGTCCTCCATCACCACGATTTATTTCCTGCTCTCCAACTTTCCAAATGTGTGTCCTCTCACAGTTGGCCTTAAATTTTAAGGAAAAGAAGCAGTGTTAACCCTCTGAGAGTTTAGCATGTTGAACTATACATAATTAGCAGCTGTTGACTAGAGTTTAACCTTACGGTTCATATTATCCCATGATTTTTTATCTTTAACAATTCTAGTGAAAATGTATTGATTTTTCTCTTCTAAATGTGTGTTTTCTTAGATGATATAACAGTCACTGAGGAGAAGTGATAGAGTAAATAATACTCTGTTAATAATAGAGCAATAATCAATTCAGGGCACTGCTTGAGAAATAATCTAGAGTATGATCCCAGAAAGATTATTCTATCTTTTACTTCTAGTATTCATTCCATTTGATTCAATCCCCCAACTTTCACAATCAGATTTTCCAATCACTGAGGTAAAGGCATCCCCAGATCTTTGGGTTTTTGCAATACGGGAAGTGTTTAAAATTTATGTAGGATCTATACAAATATCTAAACTGCCAGGCATGTCAGAACTCTGATGGTAACATTCTGAGGGGAAATGAAGCAGAATCTCTAAATGTGTTCTTCTTGGGAAGGTACGTGGTCTTCACACTACCTGTTTGTTTGTTTGTTTGTTTGTTTTTTAAAGATTTTATTCACTTAGTTGATGAGAGAGACACAGCCAGCCAGCAAGAGAGGGAACACAAGCAGGGGGAGTGGGAGAGGGAGAAGCAGGCTTCCCACTGAGCAGGGAGCCCGATGTGGGGATCGATCCCAGAACGCAGGGATTATGACCTGAGCCGAAGACAGACACTTAACGACTGAGCTACCCAGGCGCCCCTTCACACTACCTGTTTAACTACAATCCTGGGGCAGAGTTTGGCAACCGTTTTTGGGGGAAGACACATGTATTTTAGGCTTGTGGGCCACAAAAAAATCTCTGGCATGTAATCATCTTTGTTTTTCTTTATAACCTTTAAAAAAAGCAAAAAGCCATCTTTAACTCAAGAACCATACAAGAGCGAGTAAGGCCACAGGCAGGATTTGGCCTTCTGGCTAGTCTTCTAACGCTTGGTAGAAGAAAGGCCTAAAGGATGGGCAATGGCTACTTGTCTGTTTTAGACTCACCCAGCTGCAACCATATGTCTTGTCTTCTCTCCAACCCTTTTGTGTTGCCAGTGTTCTTTTCCTGCCATCTCTGTGAGAGGGACTGGCTTGGTCTGTATCCCAAGTCAGAGGGGCTAACCTTAATATAATGAGATGAAGAGAGTAGTATGTTTCAGATGTGTACGCATCGCAAAGATAGAGACCAGAGTGCCTGATTCCTTGTTTCCCTTTTCCAGATGGCCCTTGTCATCGCGTGTATGGTAGCTGTGATTGTGTACCGCCTGTCAGTGTTTGCTACATTCGCTAGCTTTATGGAAAGTGAAGCGTCCTTCAAGCACGTCAAAAGTTTCCTCACTCCCCAGATAACCACGTCACTCACCGGATCCTGCTTGAACTTTATTGTCATCCTGATCTTGAATTTCTTTTATGAAAAGATATCTGCGTGGATTACAAAAATGGGTAAGCTGGCCAGGTCATCTCTGTGACACTGAAAAAAATGTTCTACCGGTGCTATACATCCATTTTGGACCATCCCTTGGCGAGTTCCTTTTTAAAGGCAGTGTTTAAAGGCACATGGGAAGGCAGTTTTGTTCTATAGGTAGATGCAGAGGCTGGTAGTCAGAATCCCCTAACAGCCACATTTAGGCCCATTATGGTGGAAGCAAGAAAAACAACTAAATGGAAGAAATCAGGCTCTGTAGATCTTTCAGAGTATTCTTGCCTTAACCCTCCTTTGATTGGGTTAGTTGACTTTTAAGTAAAATCCTTACTTTTCTCAAGACACAGATAATTTTTATTTGATGTGTATGGTTTTTGGAAGATATTTGATTTTGCAAACCATTGCAGGAAAAACAAAACAATCAGTTCCTCCTGAGTAAATCTAAAATACAATACTTTTCTTTTCAGTTGCCATAGGTCTTAGACCCTGAATTATTTTCCTTTTTAAAATTAATTAATTTTTAGGCTGATAGGAACATGTGTGCACACGGTAGGGAGGAGGGGCAGAGGAAGAGGGAGAGAGAATCTTAAGCAGGCTCCATGCCCAGCGTGGAGCCCTACATGGGGCTCGAGATCACGACCCTAAGATCATGACCTGAGCCGAAGTAAAATCATACATTTAACTGACCGAGCCACCCAGGTGCCCCTCTTTTCCTTTTAAATTAGTAAAAGTTCTCCTACAGCTACAAGGGACAGTAAAGGGGTCACAGTTGAAGTGGGAGATTCAGTCAGGGAGAGGAGTGTGGAGCACAGTTGCTTCTCGCCTTGACCCTGGCAAGTTGTAAGTGAGATCGAGACCCCCCTCCCTCCTGGCCTCAGCTTCTCTTCTGTGTGCTCAGGTCCCTCCTCTAAGTCACTACACCATCATTGCGTCCAACAGTAACCAAAGAGAGCATGCGCTAGGAAGCAACTTTCATTAAATGCTGTCTTCACATTTGTACTTCTTGCCCAATTTTGTTGCTTTTCTCTGTTAATAAATATCTAGCAGATAGCACTTAAAAACAAAGCATCTAAAAAATCACAGATTTTAGTGAGAAAAATCACTTGTATACACATTAGAGATTTTGTAAGAATGCAGCTAAATGTCACTAAAATGGAGGAACTGTCTGTGTCTTTAGAATAATATGTGTTACCATTTCAGTATCATTGAAGCTCTCAGCAATTTGGCTGGATCAGCTCCTGCTGTTGGGAGATCATCAGTTCAGAAAAACAGATTCCCTGACTCTCTTACACCTCCTGATGCTTCTCTGTGATGTAAAAGGAATCTAATATTCTTTACCTTTGGAATTCACTAAATTTTAGATCATGATCATGCATTTTAAATAAAGGGGAGAGAAAGTATATCATTACTGCCACCATTTGCATGACATTCTTTTCAAAATTGATATAATCATTTAATTCATGAGAGGAAAACACAATTTAGTTTGGAAATCATCTTCTGTCCTTGTTTAAACCTGATTGACAACAGACGAGAGAGAGATCTAATATGTTTACAGGATATCATACAGTGTAACCGGGTGAGCATAAGCCTCTCCAGTCTGATACTGGTTTGAATTCCATATTCTGACTGTGTGACTCCACGCAAGTAGCTTATCCATCTAAATATAGCGATGACTGCTTCCTAGGCTTCTCCAGTGATTAGATTAATACAAAGTCTCTAATAGAAAGGCAAGAACAAATCTATAGTTCCTCAATATTGGTCTTTTAGGACAAACACTGGGCCATATTTCAACAGGCTCTCAGAATAATATGACTAATAATGTGACTTCTCCCAGGCAATACAAAATTCAGGGAGAAACAGAAAGATGCAAAATTTAACCTTGGTGTTTTATTACTTAACAGAAATTCCTCGAACTTACCAGGAATATGAGAGCAGTCTTACCTTGAAAATGTTCCTGTTTCAGTTTGTGAATTTTTACTCGTCCTGCTTCTACGTGGCTTTCTTTAAAGGGAAGTTCGTGGGCTATCCTGGAAAATACACATATTTGTTTAATGTGTGGAGAAGTGAAGAGGTAAGGATTCTCTTGAGAGGTTTGTGGCTTCAGGAACTCAGTATTAACTAAATACTTTTTGTGTACCCAGTACTAACTCAGATCTTATCAAGACTTAAGAGAAGTCTAAGACACCGACTCTCTCCACAGAGAGTATTGGTCTTACAATCCTTTCATTTGGTAGACTTTCCAGTTCCTTTAGGGCAAGCAGTTATTTTGTGCCTATTATTTAGGAATAAAATATGAGCTATGAAATGGGATGAGTGTGTTCTATATTCCTGGAGGCTTCACAAAGGAGGAGAGAGAGCGTTCCAGAAGTACAGCAGGAAGGGCTCCACTGTGGGTCCTAGAGCTAGACCACATCAGTGGTTTCCATACCTGCCTTGCATCCAAATCACATGGAGAAAACAACAACTCCTAGCCCTATTCAGGATTTTCTAAGAATGAGATCCAGCAATCTGAATGTAGTGCAGCTATCTTATAACTGGTTAGTGATCCTGCTTGAAACTGTTGAGCTAAATATCTTTATATATCTTTAATACCCATTCCCATCAAAATCTTCAGATTCTAATCTTTGGGTCTAAGATTTCTTTTGTTGGCAAAAATCCATCTTTCATCATTCACTTTTCTTTTTTTTCTTGTTTCTGACTAGTGTGATCCTGGAGGCTGTTTAATAGAATTGACAACCCAGTTGACCATCATAATGACTGGAAAACAGATCTTTGGAAATGTCAAAGAAGCCATTTATCCGTATGTACAACTTACAAGTTTTTCTTGATTCAAGTAACCATGAGAGATTTCCTCTGGAAGAAGAATTCTTTGATTATCATGGTATCATTGTTAGCAAATTGTTAAGTCAACAACAAAAATTCACTTTTAATCAACAGTCAGGAATGTATTAAGGTAATATAGGCTTTTAGATATAGATTTTTATTGCTTGAGTGAAGTTGAGAAAAAGGTATTATCTCCCTCTCCTATGGAGATTCCATTGGGATATCTCCATTTTTATGGATAAAACCTAAATGTTTTATCCTCTGTACATTATTCTATATGTTGCATATTACTTCTCAAGATTACTGAAAGTTGAACTCTGTAAAAATATCCACGTGACATGGACACACTTAGGCATAAAAATTGGTCATGAATGAAGTTTTGGTATGTGAAGGGATTGCTTCCTATTCCAAAAGCATAGCAATAATGAATATATTATGAAAAGAGAAAAACAGAGTGACAGTTGATCTCAAATACAAGTTGAAAATTTCCATGAATATAAAGAGAAAGAATCATAAGGCTGTCATCTTGCAGGGCTCCTAGTTAGGAAATGATAGCATCGAGGTTTGGCACCTACAGTATCAAGTAGACTAAAGGGCTCCACTTAAGACCAGGGCTCAGCCAGTGTAACTGTACTTGAAGTTAGGGATTGGGATTATTCTCACCTCTTCATGAAAGAAGGTTGGAAACATCCTCCTTCTCTGCTTCCCCCCCTCTCCCCACAGTTCAGTAGTTCTCCTGGGGTTCTATTTCATGTGCTGGCAAAGGAAGAACAAGACATATCTTTGCAAACAGTATTTGATAAATCACATCCCGGTTACTGTAGAGAAATAACTCTAAACTGTTATCTTAGGTCCCAACTCTAGATTGAGAGCCTGGAGGGCAGAATGGGGATAACTCCTGAACCAAACACAAGAGGGAGAATAAATATGCAGAGAGAGGAAAGGAGACAGACACACAGGAAGTAAAAGAAAAAAGAAACAAGTAAAATTAAGCCTACAAAGCAAAATTCCAAAACTTATGATGAGATTTCATGCTACAAAGGCTGCTAGAAGAATCAGTTTTTAGAAAGTGAACTTACTCTAACTAGAAGATTCTGGCAAATCCTAAAAACATGAAAGGAAGTGATACTGTCATTTAAAAGGGTCAAGAAATAATTTAAATAAAAACAGGTATAAATGAAACAAGAACAAATAAATATGAACAGAACCAATTCTACATAAATGAAACATGGTACTTTAAATAAAGAGTACAGTAGATGATATCAATTGCAGATTGGGCACAATTGAAGAATGAATTAATGAATTGGAAAACAGTACTGGAAATTCCCGCATTGTACAATACAACAGAGCTACAATGAGATTTTAAAAAATTGAAGTGACAGGAAGCTATATTATATTAAAGGCTTCTGTATTAACTTACCAGTGGTTCCAGAAAAAAAGAATTGAGTAAATTGAGTAAATTGAGTAAATGGTGGAGGAAAAAATTCTTTCACCAATTCCTTCTCACCAATTCTCTGAATAGGTAATTGCTGGAAATTTTCCAGAAATGAAGAAAAACATGAGTTTCAGAAATGAAAAAGAATTCAGATTATGGGGGTGCCTGGGTGGCTCAGTCATTAAGCATCTGCCTTCGGCTCAGGGCGTGATCCCAGCGTTCTGGGATCGAGCCCCACATCAGGCTCCTCCGCTGGGAGCCTGCTTCTTCCTCTCCCACTCCCCCTGCTTGTGTTCCCTCTCTTGCTGGCTGTCTCTCTCTCTGTTAAATAAATAAAATCTTTAAAAAAAAAAAAAGAATTCGGATTACGAAGTAAGATAAATAAAATTAAATTCACACCCGGATACATTATGGCATAACTCCGGAACATGAGAGCTAAACAATTTAAAAATCTTTCAGGAGAGAAAAGAATATCATCTACACTATCCGCAGATTTCTTACTCCTCGCATTAGATACAGAAGACAGTGGAGTGTTTTCAAGATTCTGAGTAAAATTAATGTGCACCTTAGATTTCTAGAACCAGTTTAACTAATGTATAAAGTGCGGGTGAAATAAAGACAACTTTTAGACATAAAAAGAGTTTACATTCATGGACCGTCGCTGAAAAGTGTAGTTGAGCAAGAAAAGAATACAAAATGAAAGTTTAGGATGGAAGAAGCATTGATCAGTACAGAGGTAGTTAGCACCAAAAAAAAAAAAAAAAAAAAAAAAAAAAAAATGAGGTACTTTGATATGAATCTAAAAAATATATGGGATTTGTATGCTGAAAAGTACAGATTCTGATGGAAAAAATTGTTTAATCTGTATGAATGGAAAGAAATGTTGTGTTCACGGATTGGAAGACTCAAATTAGTAAAGATGCCAGTTATCCCCCAAGTTGATATATAGATTTGTTATTCCAGTCAAAACATCAGCAGAATTTCTCTCTGTACATGTAGACAAGCAGATTCTAGAATTTATTTAGAAGATGAAGAACTAAAATAGGCAAAACAATTCTGATAAAAAATAAAGTTGGAAAAATTATACTACTCGATTTTAAGGCTTACTATAAAACTGTATTAATCAAGATGTTGGGATTGGTGAAGTGATACATATTTGTATTAATGGAACAGAGGAAGGATTGCAGAAATAAGTCTACATAAATGTGGCCATTTTATTTTTGACAAAGATGCAAAAGCAGCTCAGTGAAGAAAGAACAGTCTTTTCAACAACTCCTGCTGGAACAATCGGACCTCCATTTGCAAAATAGCAAAACTTGCTGTAAACCTTACACCTCATTTAAAAATTAACTGAAAATGGATCATAGATAATCAAACCATATTTAGGAAACCACGGAAGTACTTATTATAAAATTCAAGATAATGGTTACCGTGTGAGGACTCAGCAGTTAGTAAATGGACGTGCTCTTGGGGTTCCTGGGAGGTTTTTCTTGCTCAACCTGGGTGATCCCCTTTTCTTTGTGATTCCATTTCCATGTATGCCCATCTTTTTGATATTGTCTGAAAAATCTCAGGTGTTCTGTGCCCTCACTCTTTGTCTTTCAGTTTGGATATAAGTAGCATGTAAGTGTTCATTTTAATGTACATTTGCTATAGTACTTCATGTCATCTTTTAAATTTTACAAATTTGGAAGGTTCAAATGATATCTCACTTTGGTCTTATTTTGCATGCCCCTGATTAATAACATGAATGAGCATTTTTAGCCAACGTGTTTCCTCTTTAATGAAACCCTTGTTGATGTTGTTTAACCATTTTTCTACCAATTTGTCCTTTTCTAATTGATTTGAATACTTTATAACCTCTGGTGACTGTATTTTTGTTGGGTTTTGGTCATGTGTGTTGGGTACATTATATCCCAACGTAAATTTTGTCTTATTTTTCTCAACCCCAGCACTATTGACATTTTGGGCCAGATAATTCTTTGCTGTAGGGGCTGTGCTCTGCGTTGCGAGAAGTTTAGCATATCCTTGGACTCTCTACAGACTAGATGCTGGCAGCCCACCCTCTCCCCAGTTGTGACAACCACCAATGTCTCTGGCATTGCAAATATACCCTTGTGGGCTGAATCATTCTCTAGGGAACTTCTGGTGGAGATGGATAAAAGAATAAACTTTTAATTCGGTAGAATTTACCAATCTTTTCTTTTATGGGTTAGCCTTTTTCAAGTCTTAATTAATAAATCCTTCCCTACCCCAAGATCAAAATGATATTCTCATATACTTCTAATTTTTAACCTTTTAATATTATTCTTTATCTTTTAAAGTTTGAATATACGTGGAAAAGATTTTTGTGTTTGATATGAAGTTCAAATTTAATTTCTTTCCCACATACACACATATATGTAATTGTTGTGTTTGCCATTTATTAAGAAGTTCCTCTTCTCCACTCTCCATGATCTACAATACCAGCTTATGCCATATAGCAAGTGCAAGGCTATTACTAGGTCTCCATTCTGTTCTAGGATTTGTCTATCCTTGTACTAATACTACACTCTCTTAATTAATACAGCTTTATAGTAAGTCTTGATCTCTGGTGGGTCAAGTCTTACCAACTTATTCTTCATCTATAGAAATATATTGGCTATCTTTTGTCTTTTGTCTTTCTGTACGGATTTTAGAAACATCTTGTCAGACCCCACATGGAAAAATATTTTGTTTTTTTTATTGAAATTACATTTCAGTTGTTTCAATAAAACAACAGGCATTTTCATAATAGCAAGTCTTTTTATTTCATGAATGTTTATTTTGGACTTTAATGACTTTAAATAAAGATTTAAACTTCTGCATATAGGTCTTATAGGTCTTTGTCAAATCCATCTAAAGGTACTTTCAATTTTAGTTGCTATTGTAAATGGTATCTTTTTAAAAATTATGTTTTCTTCCTGTGTTTTGTGGGTATATAGGAATAAAATATGTAGATAAACTCCATTATTTTTTCTAATAATTCTTATCTAACTTCATTTGGGTTTTCTAAGCAGGCAGTTCATTCACAGTACTGTTAATAATCTAAGTCAGAGATTTCTTCTCTTCATTTTCAATTCTTTTGCATTTTTCTTTTTCATCTTGCTAAGATCTCCTGTAGATTCTTTTTTTTTTTTTGCAGAAAATTATTTATTAAATTGACCATGAATTCATAACATTTGCTCGGCATAGTGCTGCTTTATTGAAGTAAGATGACTTTCTTTTTTTTTAGTTTTAATTTATGTAGTTAACACACGGTGTTATATTCATTTCAGGTGTACAATATACACATTCCACAATCCTATACATTACCCAGTGCTCATCAAGATAAGTGTACTCGTAATCCCCTTCACCTATTTCACCCATTCCTTCACCCACCTCCTCTCTGGTAACCATTTGTTTGTTCTCTGCAGTTAAGAGTCTGGTTTTCTTATTTGTCTCTCTCTCTCTCTTCCCCCCCCCCTTTTTTTTTAAATTCCCCATATGAGTGAAAGCCTATGGTACTTGTTTTTCTCTGACTTGTTTTGCTTAGCATTCTACTCTCTAGATCCATCCACATTGTTGTAAATGGCAAGATTTCATTCTTTTTTAGGGCTAAATAATATTCCATGGAGAGAGAGAGAGAGAGAGTGTGTGTATGTGTGTGTGTGTATGCACACATATCACATCATTTTTTAAAAAAGATGTATTTATTTATTTTAGAGAGAGAACAAGTAAGGGGCAGAGAGAAAGAGGGAGAGAATCTCAAGCAGACTCCCTGCTGAGTGTGGAGCCGATGTGGGGCTCAATCCCAGAACCCTGAGACCATGATCTGAGCCTAAATCAGGAGTCAGACACTCAACCAGCTGAGCCACGCAGGTGCCCCTACCACATCTTCATACATTCATTTATCTATCAGTGGACACTTTGGTTGCTTCCATAATTTGGCTATAATAAATAATGCTGCAATAAACATGGGGATGCATGTATCCCTTTGAATTAGTGTTTTTTTATTCTTTGAGAAAATTCCCAGTAGTGCAATTACTGCATCATAGGATAGTTCCATTTTTACTTTTTTGAGGAACCTCCATACTCTCTTCCACAGTGGCTGAACCATTTTGCATTCCCGACGGTGCAAGAGGGTTCCTTTTTCTCCACATCCTTGCCAACACTTACTGTTTCTTGTGTTTGATTTTAGCCATTCTGGCAGGTGTGAGGTGATGTCTCATTGTGGTTTTGATTTGCATTTCCCTGATGATGAGCAATGTTGAGCATCTTTTCATGTGTCTTTTGGCCATCTGTATGTCCATTTGGAGAAATGGCTATTCATGTTGACATTTTTAAATTGGAATATTTGTTTTTTGGGGTGTTGAGTTGTATCAGTTCTTCATATATTTTGGATACTAATCCTTTATTGGATATGTCATTTGCAGAATCTTCTCCTATTTAGTAGGCTGTCTTTTATAGTTTGTTGGTTGTTTCCTTTGCTTTGTCTAATAGATTCTTGAGTAAGATCATGCAAAGTCTTATTTTGTTCTCGATTCTAAAGAGAAAGCTTCTAACTTTTCCCTGTTCAGAATGATGTTTGCCCTGGCATTTTGGTAGATGGTTTTGATCAGATTGAAGCAATTTCCTTCTTTTCCTGCTTTTCCATCATAAATAGGTTTTAATAGGTGCTTGAAATGTATCAAATGCATTTTTCTGCATTAGTCAACATAATTGTATATTTTTCTCCTTAAATCTGTTACTGTCATTTATTACATCAATTGCTTTTCTAATAAAAAAACCTTTCTGTTTCTTAAAGTAATCCAACATTACCATGATACATTATTTTTCAAATAGTATGGAATTTAGTTAGGCAATATTTTGTTTAGGATTATTGCCCTTATTTTCATGTGTTTGATAGACCTCTATGTTTCCTTTGCCATATATTTTCTCTTGTAATCAATTTCTCATTTCCTTGAGCATCCTTCTGAGTATTATGACAACATAAAGATTAGTAAATTAAATAGAAAAAAAAGCAGTCCTATGGTGACCCTGTCCTCCTCATGCTCTTTAACGGAACTGTCTCTGAGTAAATATATTGCCATGGGGAGAGTCAGGGTTGTCTTATTTTCTTATAAATAAATAAATAAATAAATAAATAAATAAATAAATAAGAAAGAAAGAAAGAAAGAAAGAAAGAAAGAAAGAAAGAAAGAGAGAAAGGGGCGCCTGGGTGGCACAGTGGTTAAGCCTCTGCCTTCGGCTCAGGGCGTGATCCCGGTGTTATGGGATCAAGCCCCACATCAGGCTCCTCTGCTATGAGCCTGCTTCTTCCTCTCCCACTCCCCCTGCTTGTGTTCCCTCTCTCACTGGCTGTTTCTATCTCTGTCGAATAAATAAATAAAATCTTTTAAAAAAAGGGGGGGAGAAAGAAAGAGAGGGAAAGAAAGAAAAAGAAAGAAAGAAAGAAAAAGAAAGAATGAACTTTGACCTCAGCATGTGTTGTAAAAAGACTAGATCCTTATTTCGACTTTAGCTGTGGTTACACTCTTGTTCTGTGATCTTAAGTTACTTAACCTCTCTTACCACCAATTTCTAGATCTAACACCCTGGTTTTCTAAATCATTTCTTTTAAATTCTAATCATGTATTTACTTTTATGACTTCCAACAGTATGGTTCTAAATTGGTGGAGACGTCGAAAAGCTCGGACCAACTCTGAAAAGCTTTACAGTCGATGGGAGCAGGATCATGACCTTGAAACTTTTGGATCTCTCGGGCTATTCTATGAGTACTTAGAAACAGGTAATTTTTAACCACTGTCTTGAAACATAGAGTCAGGCTGAGTAAAGTAAGTGTTTTTTTAGCTCTTCATATTTCTTCCTGCCCTGCACATAATAGGCGTCCAATAAATCATTGAATGGTGGATGAAAAGACAGGTGAATTGTTATATTCCTTACTAGATAGAATGCAGAATGAAGCTTAGTTTCAAAACACCAATGTTAGAGATATTTTTCCTATCAATTGAATGTTAAGATTGTTGAACCAACTAAAGTAAGGATCACTTTTTAACTCCTGTCTCAAATTAGCTTGCATAGCTCTCCTGTTTGCCTCACTGACAGCCCAGAGAGAGAATAAGTTGAAAGACATTTCCAGAGTCTGACATACATTTAGTGGAAGTCCTTTATTTCAGGCTGTAAAGAAGTGGGCTAAAAACAGTTGTGTGGGCAAGTTCACGTTGAACACAAGAAATGCATAAAAAATGCTATGGACTGAACAGAGAAGAGATTTTGAGGTGAAATTTTAGGAGGGATGATGATGGAGACTGCTTGTAAAGTCTACTTAAATGTTTCCTCTCAAGTTACTTCTCTGCTTCTCTGGTAGAATTAAGGAGGACAATTTGCTTTACTTATTCTCAAGGCCCATAAAAGCATGGTGGAATGAAAAAATGACCTGAAATTGCTACTGATTCTCCACTGTGATACATACACATGATACCTGGATTGAAATAGGTAAATGTAGGACAAATCGAGAGAAGTCCGTTTCATATAGCTGTTTGTAAAATTGGGCAGTCCTCACTTTATAGGGTGATACAGCTGTAATTTTAATTAATTGTGTAAGTATCAAATGCATTTGTACATAAATGCATTAGGGATTATCACTGAAATTAAAAAATGAAATCAAGGTTTCATAAGAAAATTAACTACCATTTATTGAGACACAGCCGAGTTAGTTCATTCTGGGTGTTTTATGTACATTATCCCTAATCTTGAAACATTTCACAGAGTACTCATTAATCACTGCCTTTTGTTTTAGGGGATACTGAAATTTGGATGGGTCAATTTGTGCCATGGGCCACAAAGATTTTAAGGAAAAATGTGGGATTTGAGCCCAGAAAATTCAAGTTGTTTCTGCATGATGCTTCCTCTGAATTTTCTGTCTTTTAGTCCAGTAGTGGTGTTCACTTGGTTTAGTAAATGGCAAGACTAATTCTTTTGAGAAACTCCTATGAGAAAAGTTGAAATTCAGAAACACTTGAAATTCATCTAAAAATAGAGCACTAGTAGAAGAGTTGTTCTTTCTCCCTTCAGTGGAAAGCCATTCCTGTATCTCTTATTACATGGTTTCCACTCATGTGGGAAGCCCAGACCAGCAGTTGAATGCATTCTTATACTTCATTGTTAGAAACAATAGAACAAAAATGGGAAGAGAAGCTAACTTACATAGGTGTTAAGTCTTAATGAGGAAAGAGAATAAAATTTATTTAGAAAGATGTCAAGATAGTACAGAGGATCAGGACCCTAACAGACACCTCATTCCAGAATATTGTGTATTTCCTTGGCCCACATGTAGTTTATATATGTTTGTAATGTTTTAGATTATTGATTTTCTGATTTATTTTCAGATATCTTCCTTTGCACTGCCTTTTCACCCATTAGCATCTTCAAACCTTAAACAGCGTAGTTTGTACACTGTTGTAGTTGAATACGTTTATATACCCAACACATGCTGGCTCTTGGACGCATACAAATGAATCAGTCATTATCCCTGATCTCATAGATTTAGCAAGATAGAAAGACTTGCTTAGGGGCGCCTAGGTGACTCAGTCATTAAGCGTCTGCCTTCGGCTCAGGGCGTGATCCCGGCGTTCTGGGATCGAGCCCCACATCAGGCTCCTCCGCTGGGAGCCTGCTTCTTCCTCTCCCGCTCCCTCTGCTTGTGTTCCCTTTCTTGCTGGCTGCCTCTCTCTCTGTCAAATAAATAAAATCTTTAAAAAAAAAAAAAGAAAGGAAAAGAAAAACTTGCTTACCCCGCTAATGTGTCACTACCAGTATAAAGACTAGACCAGCATAGACCTAAACATAGCCCCTAATAAAAGGCTATGTTTTAAGAAGAATGAAGAGAATCTCTTGTCTGACAAGAAGAGATGCTTTCTTTAGGCAAGCAGATGTCAAAAGAAACAGCAAGGACAGAACTGAGCTGTACATGCCCAGTTTCTCCGTTCTATTCTAGCCAGCAACTAAGTCACTATGCTTCCAGTGGGGAGGAGGAAGTGGGCAAATGGAAAGAGGCCTGGAGTGTTTTGTTGGTGTAGATCCCTCCAAAATGAGGACATTGCAGGATTCGGGCAGAGTTTCCCCCCTTTCCTCCTTCGTAATAATGAGTTCACTAATTTTTCTTTTTTCCCTACAGTTATCCAGTTTGGATTTGTTACATTATTTGTGGCCTCTTTTCCTTTGGCTCCTCTTCTTGCTCTCTTGAATAATATTATAGAGATCCGAGTGGATGCCTGGAAACTTACAACTCAGTACAGGAGACCCGTAGCTGCCAAAGCTCACAGCATAGGTGTTTGGCAAGACATTCTTTATGGAATGGCTGTCCTTTCTGTTGCAACTAATGTAAGTGGACCCATTTTGCTTGGGTGGCTTTGTATTTTATTTTGTTTTCTTGGGGATGGGAAGATATGAATGATGCTTTACTCAATTTTTATCTATGCTGATTTCATCATGGTGACAGTCCATAACTATAAATCATCCCTATAATTTTTAATTTTTTTTAGAGAGAGAAAGAGAGAGCATGTGGGTGAATGGGGGTCGGGGAGGAGGAGCAGAAGGAGAGGGAAAAAGAATCTAAAGCAGGTTCCACGCCCAGCACAGAGCCTGACTCCAGGCTCGATCTCACAACCCTGAGATCATGACCTGAGTCAAAATCAAGAATCAGATGTTTAATCAACTGAGCCACCCAGGTGCCCCCCCATCCCTATACTTTTATGCACTAAACAACATAGAGAAATTTATGACATGTAAACTCTTAGAAATATAAGGAAAATTGCAAAACCACTCTCCTTGAAATATCATGACACAGTTTCATAGCACATGACAAAGTAGACAGAAAATATGTAAATGTGTATAAAAGATTTATGAATAACACAGTTAAAACTTGATTATACATGATGTGGTATACTACAAATAGAGAATATGCAACATTTAGATGTTATGTTTATGGAGTACTTATTAAAAAATGATAATACAACTAAATTCCCCAAAAGCAGAATTTTTTACCATATATATTTACATACACTTAATGGTATAAAAATTAAAGTTGATAATAAAGATAAAAAATCTAACCACCTAACATTCACACTTCTAAGTAAGCTTTATTGTATAAAGAAGAAGCAAAATTGAAATTATAAAGACCACTTAATTAAAATGAAAGCCTATAGGAATTAGCTAAAACCATAGTTATAGAAAAATTCATAGCAATAAATGCTTTTATTATTAAAAAAGAAGACTTGAAAGCATGAGCTGAGAATGAGTTCAGAAACTTAACTAATCAACAGAAAGTAGTAAGAAATAACTAATACAGATATTATCAGAAATAATCAAATTGGAAAACAAATAAAAGTGTTATAATTCCTAAGTGAATCAAGAGTTGGTTCATTGAAAAGACATATAAAATAAACAGAACTCTGAAAATCTCCAGCAAGAAAAAAAGAGTTATAAGATACAGGTGAGAAAATTATGAGACTGTTATATGTTCCTTTATTCTAAAAAATTTTAAAATCTATTTGAAATTGTCACCTTTTTAGAAAATAAAAACTGCGGAAGTTTATTCAGTAAGTGATAGAAAACCTGACTGGACCAGTAGCTATCAAAGTAATATTAAAAGTTTTTTTAAAAAGCTACCACTAAGGGGTGCCAGTTGGTTAAGCATCTGCCTTCACCTGAGGTCATGATCCCAGGGTCCTGTGATCCAGCCCCACATCAGGCTCCCTGATCAGCAGGGAGCCTGCTTCTCCCTCTACCCCCTGCTCATGCTCTCTCGCTATCTCTGTCTCTCTCTCTCAAATAAATAAATAAAATCTTCAACAAAACAAAACAACCTACCACTAAAAATGTGGAAGGCAGAGCCAGATGGTTTTAAATGGACTTACCTAACCTAAAAGAAACATGGTATTTATACTGTTCCAGAGCTTTGCGAAGGATGGGAAAATACCCTTCCTATAGAATCAAATATTGAAATTAATTGCACTGAACTGTGGGAAATTTACCATCACGTGGTCTTCTCTCTCTCTGTCCATTGCCTCCCCACCACCACCTACCCGTGCAGGTGCGTGTACACGCACGTACGGACGCATGCACACACACTGTCCTAGCTTATGGAGTTGGTTCAGGCAAGTGAATTTGGTTAAGGGCAGTAGAAATGTGCTGTGAAACAGATGTAAGAAATAACAAGGCATGGTGGAAAGAGCATGGTTTTTGCAGCTAGATACATCAGGTTCAGTTTTCAACTTGGCCGCTCTCTAGCTGGGAATCCGTGGAATACTGATCATAGACTTGAAAAGGACTATTTCATGTTGTAGGCCAAAGACTCATATATTAACGTAATTTGTAATAACATTTTAATTATTTGCATCCATATGGAACGGAGAGATACGCAAATCAGGTATTTTAAAAACTAGATTGTTAGCTCAAGATTTCCCTCTTGCTTTATCTTTTAGGCTTTTATTGTTGCATTTACATCGGACATCATTCCCCGTTTAGTTTACTACTATGCCTACTCAACAGATGCCACTGAGCCCATGAAAGGATACGTCAATGACAGCCTGTCAACATTCCTCATAGCTGATTTTCCAAACCACACTGCACCTTCGGGAAAACGAGACTTCGTCACTTGCAGGTTTCCTCTTGATTTCTTAGCTTTTAATTTTGCTTTTTAAAATGTATTTTTTAAGTTCTCCATTTCCTCCATGTCTTGAAATGTGAAGGATTTACTTAGGGCAATAAATATCCTGGGTAAAGTGCATCAGTTTTAGACTTCACTCATCGTATGAATCTGATTTCAAAATGTTCAAAAGTAAAAGAATATTCTGGATAAAAATAATATCAATTTTGAATTGTTTCTTATTTTCTAAATTTATTGTAGAGATTTCTCACCAACAAATGCCCCTTGGTCCCAAGATATAACATCTATTAGATCATACAGCATTATCATATTATATCTGCATTTAACCTACTTGAATTTAACTGTATGTTCTTAAAAACAGAGTGAGAATAGGAGAAATAGTATGATAAATACACCATCCATCCCATGTAAAGGGTTTCTTCCATGCAGGGAGCATGAAATTAGATTTGTGAACCTGTTTCCACACTCAGCATCTCATGTACTGTGAGGGTCTTTTTACTCAATTAGTTAAAGATTGTATATAATAAAGATACAGGATATAATGATTATGTATAGTACATCAAGGTTATATATATAATATACATCTAATACATCAAGACCACTTCACTTAAACCTTGAGCTACTTCATCTGGGAAATAGCAAGAGACGGCAAAATGTTGATAGACACATAGGTAGCCCAAACAATTGTTAGATTGTAGATTTGCATATGGAGGAGTCATAGTATAGTGCTTAAGAGCATGGGCATGGGTCCGTTTTCTTGATTTCATCACTTCCTAGTTGGACTAAATCTTTGAAGCACATCAATGCCTAGAAATTTTGTAGAAAACAGTGACCTTACAAAGTTGAGCCCTAAGAAAAGTCCAGAAGAATAGTAAGAAAAATAAAAACAATGCAGTGTCAGATAAGCCAAAAGAAAATAGAATTTAAAAAGAGTAAAAACGGTCAACAATGTCAAGTCCTATTCTCAAAAGATAAAAAAAGATGAGGATTAGCGTGCTTCTTCAGTTTAATGACAGGAGACAGTGCGTTTCAGTGGAGTGGTGGATTGAGCTAAGTCTGTTAAGGAGTAGAAGAGAGCGAATGGAGACAGAATCATTTTGCTGACTCTTTTGAGAAATTTGACTTTGAAGGGCAGGAGAGAAGTTTCACTTGTGTCTCCTGCTTCACCAAACTATATATACGTAACATGTGGCCGTGATTTTTATCTGCACAAAAATGAAATGTAACATAATAGCAGTTACCTTCCTATGACTTAATTTTGCAGTCAATTAAAGGTGTCTAAGAGAAATAATAAGAATTTATGCTAGGTCTCTCTTGGAAGCTATAACTAATTTTTTGCATTTACTTCTGTTTCTCAGGTACAGAGATTACAGATATCCTCCTGATCATGATCAGAAGTATTTTCATAATATGCAGTACTGGCACGTCCTCGCTGCCAAGATGACCTTCATCATCGTTATGGAGGTAAGCCTCTCTTAACTTGCATTCCACTTAGTCTGTCTTCTCCCTTCAGACTTCTAAGGGTATTGGCTCAGCAGAAAACTAGTATTATCTCAGTAAATCGTTTTGAAGGAAGTATTCGTTGTCCTGGAAAGCAACTTAGGAATATTTTCAGTACAATGGGTTGTTGCCTATTATTCACTTACTATTGTTGAAGATATCAAGGTGACATAAAGAAAAGAAGAAATAGGGCCTCTTCCCTCGAGGTCAGGAAAAGGACAGAGAACGCACTGATTTTACTGAAGAGCTATTACATACTGGTTCCAGACACTAATAATAACCTTGTGAGTTAGACTTTATTATTCACTCTTGAAAAATGAATCTGAGACTCAGCAGAATTGGCAGTGGGTTTAAAGATAATCAGCTAATATTAGAGCTGGGTTTCAATGCCAGATCTATCACTCCCACATCTCTGCTCTGTCCACTATATTATGTTTCCCCCTTTGTAGAATATCTAATCTTATTATGGATATAGGGCATGCATTAAAAGAGAACAAATACAGAGGGGGGATTTGGGTAAATTTCATAGTGATGTTCTATATCGGAAGACGAGAGGGCCAATAAAGGAGAGAGAAATAAAGGGAAGGCACTTTTTCACTCTGCCATGAAGTTCAATAGTAAAGTCTAATGCAAGCACACACAAATTCTCCATGATGAAAAAGAGAGCAGTCTTATGTGTATCCTTCCCCATATTTTTCCCCTCTCTCTCTCTGTTCTTTATGACTTTATCACTCTTTCATTCCCATATTTTCCATCATAAGTTTAGATCACCTTTCAGTCTGGTCAGTTGCACCAGAGAGTTTTTGATTTTTGTTTATTTATTATTCTTACTAATGTTTCTAATTATGCCAGGCTCTAACTCACCATTATCCTGGGACTGCTCTTCACCTTCTCTTATATTGAAAACTATATTTTCTGTGGTTTGTGTTTCTCCCATTCTTGGTTTACTAGCTTGTTTTGATGAAGTACATTTTTCAGTAATTTTCTGAGGAAAATTATGGGTGATCAGTCGTTGAGACCTTGAATATTGAACATTTCTTTCCTCACAGATGATCAAATGGTATAGAATTCGAGATTGAAAGTCATTTTCTCTGAAAAATTTTCAACCAACTTTATTTAGGTATTCCTGACATTTTTGAAGACATTCCTCTTTTTTCTGTCAACTTCAATGTTGTTATAAAATGCAATACCATTCCAATTCCCCAGTCTTTGTTTATGATCTTTTTATAAATCAGTAAGCTTTAAGGATTCTCTCACTAGTCCTTCTTTTATGAAACATCAAAAGACAGTTTCTTGTTATTGGATAATACTCATTTTTCTGGACACTCACTGAGCCCTGTGAATCTGAAAATGTACTTACCCTTCAAGTTGAGAAAATTTGCTTGTACGTGTTTTGTTTTTGTTTTTGTTTTTTTTGTTTTTTCCTTCTTTTCTCTGTTCTGTCTTTCTGGAAGCTCTGTTATTCAGGTGTTATACTTCCTGTTTTGAAATTGTAATTGTTTTTTCTCCTATAAATAGATGAACTCATATTTTTGTCTTTTTATTCTGCTGTTCTTTTGCTCCTTCATTATCTCTGTTTCTTCTTAGTTTCTGTTTGTCTGTTTCAATCTTTTGCTTTTGCCTTAGAGACTGTCTTACGTATTTGCTGATTCTTGGCAATCCGCTCATACTTCAGGGTGAATAAATGAAAGCTGATTATAAGCTTTGTGTGCACATAGGAGAATGTCACTTGGTGGGTTTCACTGTAGGGCGATGAGGTAGTGAGGGGATCTTTTCATTTGAAACCTACAAAATTTGGTATCTGCAGTTCTAATTTCACAGACTATTTACTTTCCCCAGAGACAAGTCCCCTGAACTCCTTTCTATGGAGCTCTTTATGGCTGCCTGTGTTCTGAGAGCTGAGCAAGACAAAGAAGACTAAGGATCTTAGGATTCCCTGAATTTCACGTAGTTGCCCTATTTTCAGGATGGCACCACTCCTCCATCATCCACCGTCTCTGGTGCTCCTGAGTTCACAGCTTTCTGGTTTGATTTCTGCATGAAGTAAATTACTCAGTTGCTGCCAGGGTGAGGTTGGAGAAGAGCAGTACCTGGATGACGACGGGAGAGAGATCCTGAAAATTCCAGCTGTTCCTTGTACCAAATGTTGGCTCCTTCTTTGGTTTTCAACTCCACCCACATGTATGCTTTCATAGGCCTTAGGACCATCTTTCCTGAGCTTTATTGAAGATCTAAACAAAGTTGGCTTTTGACTTGTTGGGTTTTACCACCGTCATATCACCAACTGCAAGTTTAAGTGCGAGCTTTCTTTACTCTCTTGAGTCTGTTATCACTGTTCCTTCCTTTTTTTTCTTTGTCTTTGTGAGTTATAACATTTCATAAAATTCCCTTACAAATATTTTATTAGGTTTTCAGGAGTGAGCACCGATAAAGAGTATATTCAATAACCATGATCAACTGGAATTTCTGTAATTACACATTTTAGTATATATTATTTAATGTTTGTCTTTCTGGGAAAGTTCCAGGACAGGAACCATATCTTTTTGCTTTTCCTCATACCTTCTGTGTTGAGCACAGTTTATTGAATGAATGGACTGATTTGTAAGAGCTTTCTACTGCACATCTGACAATTCTAACAGTGTCCTTGATTTTCTCTTATGTTTCCTCCAGCATGTTGCGTTTCTGGTTAAATTTTTGTTGGCCTGGATGATCCCTGATGTTCCAAAAGATGTTCTGGACAGAATCAAGCGAGAAAAGTTAATGACTATCAAGATTCTCCATGACTTTGAGCTTAACAAATTAAAAGAGAACTTGAGAATTAATTCTAGTGAACTTGCCAAACAAGTCTTGATTCAGGAAAACAAAGCACAACTGGCTAAATCAACAGTCTAATCAACATAATGAGCAAGAAACTGGTTGCCTGTCTGGCTTCACAATTTTCCTTGGGTTTTGGGCTAGAGGCCAGAAGGCATGTGTCAATTTCATGCCACCTCTTCTTCCTTCTTTTTTAATTCAAAGTTTTTGTACACTTCTACAGAGGTCACCTTTGTGAAGTTGGAAGAATACCACTTGTCTGCTTCATTGGCTCTGCTCTCCCCAGATATTGTTTTCTGAAGTTCTAGAAATGATTGTTAAGAGTGCATGTTGAATCAGAATATTGGAAAATCATGGAATGTTGCAGTTTAGATTAAACACTGGACTTGGGCTGTCCCATCACGTTCCAGTGCATCTGCACATTTTCATGGTCTTCTCTTGGGGTGTTTGATAACTCCTCCCATCAAGAAAAATGTTGGGATAAAAAGAAGGGAAGTGAAGAGGCCTCCTGAGCCATGTATATCTTGCCATCGCAGACTACGTGAATGAAAAACCCAAATCAGACGACTTGAGAAAACTCACATATTAAAAATGTTGGGTAAATATCATGGCAGGGGTTTGTTCCCAAAATCATCCTGAGTAAGTTAAGTTAAACTTCCATCAGAATCCCAGATTCCCCTTCCAGGTCAGTGCAGAATTGATTTTTCAAGAGACTGAACATTTGGGTTTCAACAAAACTAACAACTCTATTCTTTAAAGACAACATTTTGGTAACAGTAGTTTCAAGGCTGGATTGTCTTATCTGGAAAACAGCATTAAGAAGTTGTTAGGTTGCTTCCGTTCTTCAAGTAAATGAAAGATATTATAGAGAAGTAAATGTGTCTTCTTAGTAGTTAACGAATGCAAGACAATGAATATTGATTAATTTATTGACTTTAATCTGAAAAAATCGTTGAATTATTTTTAAAAATCATTTTTCTTCTACAATGCGTATTTTGCCTCATGAAGCCTGTTTGAGCATAAGCTCTTTGTGTAAGTTAGGTACAAGTTGTTTATGAAACTTGATCTCTCTGTTTAAAGCAATCTTGAATCTTTTAATGAGTTTACACTGTTTTCTATTGATGCATCACTTCATACAATGCTCAGTGCCTTGTCCCTATGCCTTTGACACACAAGAAGTGGTTGTGCTGTTCATCTGATGTGATGTAACATCTCAAATATTAGCTCGTTTTAGAGAAATTGTCAATATTACATCAGTCACAGAGTTTAACACCAAAAGTAGATCAACCAAGTAAGAAGGGGGTGATGGATTTGATAGCTAAGTGAAAAAAAAAATTAATTGCATTATTTCTTTCATACTTAGGCCTATGACACATGTACACCAGTTCTTCTTTCTCTTAAAAAAATACTTCGTTTATATTTTTAACACTGAAAAGTGAGAGATACAGTTCCGATATAGGACTTGCATCTCTAGCTTCAAATTACACTTCAGTTCCAAAAGAATGGTGTTTTTTTAATTGTATACAAAAGAAGAAACTTTATCACAAGATATTTTTTTAAAAGTAGTTTCATTATTTGATACTAATACATTTTTGTAGAATTGCCAACATTAAGTATATGGCAGGTAGTGTTAACTAATGATCCATATTAAGCATGTAGAAATGAGGATTATGAATTTTATAAAACCATGAGACTGTTACCCCAATACTGGCAGTAATGACTTGTCATCCACTGGGTAGATTTTATTTAAAAAAAAAAACCACACTTTTTTTTGTGTAATTTAAAATGATCTCATTATTGAAGAATGATGTCATAGGAGGAGGAGACCTATTTCTTGCTTGAGAACACCAGTCAGTGTTATTACGAAGTAAAGCCACAGATGCAGTATCTTTGGTTTGTCATATCAAACTCTGTGTTACTACAGTGTTGCCCCTTTGCACAGCTCATACGTATTGCTTTCTTCCTCGGTGCTAATAAAAATAAGGAAGAGTGTGGAAATTGATTTCTTGGATATAAGTTTTAGTTTGTATGGCTTAACAGTATTTATAGACACAGAGTGTTAAGATAAATAAAGACAAATTTAATTCACAATGTTATCTGTACACTGCAATCTTAAAAACAAACCAACTCAAGTGTCGGGTTTCTAGAATGTATGGAGAAACTAGCAAGAGAGGAAATAGTTTTAAGACAAGAAAATAATTCCTATGATTGGTACATATTTCCTTTTTAAAACGTTATTGACAAATACTTTGTATTCATGTTTCCATTTTCCACCAAGAAATTTTTCTTTGTTTCACAGGTTTTAAAATGAAATACAAGTATCTCTCACTTTCCTAAATGGTTGCTAACCAAAATCTAAAGCCAAATCAATTCAGGTAGATTGGCTTATCTAATTAAACTCATGTTATTATGGGAGGGCTTAATCAAGAGCACCTGATGACTAAAGAGAAGTTGATATTTATCAGCATGGCTAATGTTTTTATCATTCAATCAAACCCATACTTATTTTTTTCAGAAATGGTCCGAGAAACATTTGAGACTTTATTTGAAATAATTTTAAGTGCAAAAACCAAAAACCAAAAAAACCTCTTTCAAATGTCATCCCTAATCCTTGCCTTCATCAGTTTTTCTTTGCACACAAGAAGCAGAATCCTCTTCAAAACACTTATTTCGGAGGAATCCATCAAGAAGGGAGTATCTTAATTAGATGGAATGCTGTCCTATTTTTGCTGCATCTCATGACTCCTCTTGGCTTTAACGTTCTTCTCTTAACTAAGCCATTAAGGCAGTTATCATGGAGAAGATGGAAAGAAGATGATAAGAGGGACAGAAGATGAACGGTATAGAGTTCTGTCCTTATAAAGCTGTGCTTGCTTGCAATGGGGAGAGGCATTTGGGAGGCAGTGTGGTGCGGCTGTGGGTGGTAAGAGGAATGTCTCTCCTAAGCCATCTTAGTGAGGGTGAGAGAAAAGCCAAAGTTTCAAGTTGAAAACTGTTAGGTGTCAAAAGTAAAACTTTGATTCCAAAGTGATTTTGTACTGTGAGGTGCTACGTGTACCATGAATCTCTGTTGATTGACTCCAGTTGAGGGTGAGGAATTTGTACTGCTCATGCAAAAGGGGAATCTATTGTTTTGAAAGAACCTTTCTATAATAGTTGTTTTTAATTAGCAGTAGTTATTATGTTAGCAAAGAATGTTAATGGGCAAAAGAGCATTTCCAGAAGTACTGTTGGCTAGGCTTTGAAGTCCGCTACCATGATTCACTGTAACTATTACGTTGTTCTTTTTCTAGAAAATTTTTACTCTTCTGCTTTATGTGTGATAATTCAAGTATGTTGAGTATTCCAGCATTATGTAAAAATTCATGAGAATATTAAAAAGAAGAGCATGGTTGAATGTATATGAGATACCTTCTTCCATTCCCCCCAAAAACATTTGACTAGGAATGTCTTTCCTATGAGCGATTTTGTGCCATGGTGTTAACCAAGAAAATGAGTGGTCCTTTCTGTTTTCCTTCTTCCATTTTTCCCTTCCCCCGAGGAGATGAATATGGGGTTACGCAGGGAAAGTTGCTCTGTAGTAACACGTATATAAATCTCAAGAGATTTAACTCATGCAGTGAATAAGGCAATACTTTGACATGAATTCAATTTATCCTTACGGTAAAATGTTAATATAATTCTTCTTAAAAATTTCCTCAAAAGGTTTTTAAGCCTCTTTTTGTTTAAAAACATTAAATGTATTACATGTAACATGTTTAATTCACTAGATTATGTGTTTGTGAGATTTAGAGATGCAAATTCCTCAGAGTAAGAGGCTGCGTGGTCCAGAAGTTTGGAAAGCAATGAAACTATTTTCATTGTTTTGCCTCTTCATTTTTTTCTACTTTTGGTGGTAGATAAAGGTGAATAGAAAGCCCTAGGGAGAAAAATAGTATGTTGAGATATAATCTGAATAAAAATCCCATACTTCTGAAAAAGAAACCCACAACCACATGCATTGGAATTATCTGGGATAATTGTGAGAAATGCATATCCCTTGGTCCTATTCCAGATCTCTAGGAAAAAAATCTCTGGGAGAGGAGCTTTAAAAAATCTCCCAAGTTAAATTTCAGTGGGTATAAGACTCAAGAATTTCCTAACAATGCCAAATTTCCTAGCCTAGAGCACTTTTTTGTAATAACTCTCAAACTTGTCATTCCATTCGTCAGGGCAGGTAGACTCAGGATTTCCAAGTTCGTAGAACTGTTCTAATTCTGCAGTGTGCAGAAGTAATCCAAATCTTATACCTTAAGAGCCCTAGACTTATAGTTTCTACTTAATTAAAAAAGAGAGAAAGAGGATAAAATAAAATATATCTGCTTTTACCTATATATTCAAGAAAAGAAAAGTGCACACTGGCCAGAAATCAAGGTGAATACATCACATTCTCTGTATGAAAGACGTATTTTAGGTTGAAAGAATACACAGATTTTCAGAATTTAATCAGGACAGCAAAACTATGAATATCATAGAATATAGAATTTGTTATAGAAAAATAAGCCTTTTGAAACTGGAAGAAAATGGAAATCAATGGTGGGAAAGGGAGATTTGGAGGGTCAGAGAAAGGCACTGTTCACCTCTCATGGAACACTGCCGTCGATGGACAAATTGGAGCACGTGTGGATATTCAAGAGCTGAAGTGAGACTGGGAAGGAGGGCGAGTGAAGGAGTCTTTGGAAGGTTGTTGCTTCTGTATACCTACTTACTTCTGCGAGTTTGCAGCCCAGCTTCCCTGCTGGTCAGCAAGATCTGGACGTGAAGAGTGAGACAAGATTCCCGACTTGTGTGTCCTTCTATCTGGCTGCAAAGATCTCCAGAGAGAAGTAGCAGCCGCTTTACTCTGTCTGCCTCTTTTGCAAATCTCACCTGACACCATATAAGGAAAAGACTTCTGGAAATTACAGCTCCAGCTTAACCAAAACGACTGTATGAACAAAATTTTACCAGATTAATGAAACTATTGATCATTTGAATGATGTGACTAAAAAATGGAGCCAATTTGCCTTCATAAAGTGCCGTGTTCAATAACTAAGAATAGGAATTTCTTTTCAAGAACGTTGTAAACACAAAATCTGACCAAATGTAAGGTCATTAAAAAAAACTTAGAAAATTTCAAAGGACTAAAATCAATCAGAAAGGTTTTCTCTGTCTACAATAAAATGAAACTAGAAAACAGTAAGATAACTAGAAAAGTATGTGACAGATTGTGAAATAACTAATGGATCAAAAAAATCGATCAAAATAGAACCTAGAAGATAATTCTAATTACATGGATCCAGAAGTTCTGAGCAGCTCAAATTTTGTGAGTGTACTAAATACTTCTGGATTGCTTTTAGGGGAAGTGTACAGCCTTCAGTTCGGCTATTCAAACAGAACGAAGAAAAAATAGGCTAAGCATCAAAAGAAGTTAGAGAATAGCAATGTAAACAAAAAGAAAAAGAAGGAGAAATGAATTTAAGAGGAGAAATTACGAAAAGCTTCCAGAAATCATCATTGTTAATGGGAACATGTTAGACCCGCCGCTTTTATAATCACCAAAAAGAAATTACACTTCCAGTAATAATAGCCTGGGTTTTGTTCAGATCATGGAAACTCTGAGAACAACTAGAAAAGTTGGGTGAAATGTTTTGAAAAGTTAGAAATATCAGAATTACAAAGCAAAGGGGGGACTCGCAGCCTTTTAGAATCAGTATCCAAGAGAGGGAAGAAAAACACAGTGAGCGAGGTCAGCCCGTGTTTGTGGTGATTTTTCTCCTAAAGGAAATTGGAGATTCCAAAAGCAAAAAGGACTAGCTGAAAGGGAGAGAAGCTGAGCTGAGCATTCAACAGACTTAGGGCTTGGGGAAAATATTTAAGTTCAGGGCCCACCATGGATAAGTAGTCTTGGTAAAATCCCAGGGCTGTCTGTTGAGACTTCACATATAAAGACACAAAGAGGTTGAAAGGCACAGAATGGAAAAAAGATACTCCATGGAGACACTAACTTAAATGAAATAAGATAGATTATACAAATATCAGGCAAAGTAAATTATGAGGCAAGATGTAATAACTAGACTTTGAGATATTTTATAATAAAAAACAGTAATTTTTGAAATACATAGCTATTCTAAAGATCTATAACTAATAACATACAAGAAAATACATAAAAGAAATGTTGGTAGAACTAGAAGGGATAATAAATCCACAACCATATTGATATGCTCTTGTAACTGGTAGACTAAACAGGAAAAAGAAAATGCAACAAGGACATGGCCTATTTAACAGTACAATCAATCAACATGACATAGAGAGAACATTACATCAAAAATAGCAAAATACACACTCTGTTCAGGTGCACATGGAATATTAGCCAAAATGGAACATATCCTGGGCCATAAAGCGAACACAATTTCCGAGAACTGAAATCATTTGGAGTATGTTCTCTGACCACAGCAGATTAAACTAGAACTCAGTAGAAGACAGATAACTGGAAAATTTTCAAAATATCTGGAAATTAAGCAACACAATTCTCAATGCCATATGGATTAGAGGAGAAATCTCGATGGATATTAGGTAACCTTTTTAAATGAAAATGAATATTGCCATTTCATGATTTGTGGGAAGCAGCTAAATTGCTGTTTTAAGAAAAAAATACCTGGATTTTAATGCATACATTAGACAAAATTACGAAAATAGATTAAACTTCTATCTCAAATATATAGGAAGAAAATTAGCAACATAAAGCCAAAGAATGGAGAAAAGAGCAAATAATAAAAATAAAACAGAAAGCAAGCATACAACAGAGAATATTAACTAAGACAAAAGTCAATTCTTTGAAAAAGCTAACAAAATTAATAAATGCCTAGCAAGAAATGATCAAGAGAAAGAGAAATCACAAATGACCCAAATCAGGAGACTATCTTCATGGCCAGGGACCAGCAAAACAACCATTAAAGAAATGGTAGATACATTAACTTCTTTAAAAGTAGGAAATTCTATTCAATAAAAGACAACATTAAGAGTGTGAAAATATATGCCACAGATAAAAAGTATTTCCAAAATGGCTCATACCCAGAATATATGAGTAAGTTCTATAAATGAAATAAAGACTGCCCAATTTTTAAAACTGGGTAAAAGACTTTAAACGGACATTTTACCAAAGACGTCCAAATTACCAATGAACTATGGAAAGGTAAACAGCACCGTTAGTCATGAGAGAGATGCCAATTAGACCAGTACACCCCTCTCTGAATGGCAAATATGAAATGACTGACAATACAAGTATTAGAAAGGAAAGAGGCCAGTGGAATGCTCTTCCACTGCTGATGGGACCGAAAATTATTACCAACACTTTGAAAATTGTTTGGTATGAGCTGCTAACTCTAAACATTACTTTACCCTGTGACTGAACAATATTTAGATACTTAAATCCACCAGAAGACATGTTAAGCATAGTCCATTATTTATTATACTCCAAACTAGCTACTATCTAAAAATCTAACAACAATATAATGGAGAATTAAGTTGTGTTATAGTAATTAAATAGAATGCTAACGGCAATGAAATAATGAAGTATCATGATTACATTTCACAGAGCATAAAAGCAGCTCAACGCAAAGGAGTACATTTGCATGTCTAATGTACATGTTTTTGGTGTCCATAAAGTTACAAAACATGGCAAGGTGAACCATGATGGGAAAGGTCAGAGTAATGGTTACTTTCAGGGGGAGTTGTCCTTTGGGAGAATGCATGAAGCAATTTCCTGTGCTATTGAAAATGTTTCATATTTTCGATTGAGTTGGGTTACACAGGTGTATACGTAACCGTGAATTCATTAAGCTGTACATATCTGTTCACTGTACTCTATGAATATTATGTATCAATAAAAAAATTGAAATTGTAATCCTGGAATAGGAAAAGGTATTTACAACATATGTTCCTGACAAAGACATATCCACAATATTTTTGGAAACTGCTGCAAATTTATAAGATAGACAACCTGTTATTGAAAATGGTTAAGAGGCTTAAACACACAATATAAAAAAAAATTTTCCAAATAAAATAAATACATAAATACATGACAAAGTGCTCAACTTTATTATTATGCAGGAAAATTAGTGTGCAGGCAATATCTCTCCTGATCATCGATGTAAAAATTCTCAACAAAATATTAAATCCAACAATGTATAAAAAGAATTATGCACCACAACTAAGTAGCACTCATCCCAGGAATGCTAGGCTGATTCAGTCTTTTTTTTTTTTTTTAAAGATTTTATTTATTTATTTGACAAAGAGAGACAGCCAGCGAGAGAGGGAACACAAGCAGGGGGTGTGGGAGAGGAAGAAGCAGGCTCATAGCGGAGGAGCCTGATGTGGGGCTCGATCCTACAACGCCGGCATCACGCCCTGAGCCGAAGGCAGACGCTTAACGCCTGCGCCAGCCAGGCACCCCAGGCTGGTTCAGTCTTCACAAATTGATCAGTTAATCCATCAGACCAATAAACTGATGAAGAAAAACCACATAATCATATCAATAGGTTCAGAAAAAGCATTTGACAAAATCCAACACCCATTCATAATAAAAACTTCCAGAAAACTATTTTTTTCATCTCAAAATGGATGATGGAATCATTTTCAAATTTTAGGTATGGTAATGGCATTATTGCTATAATTTTGAGAATATATATCTTTTAGAGACACATTCTATTTGTGGGTGAAATGACACAGTAATTATATCCTTTAAAATAATCCCTGATGGGGAGGGGAAGTTAAATGGGAAGAGATATGAATAAAACAAGATTACCAGGTGTTCACATTTGTTCTAGTTCAGTGGGGGGACATAACTGTTTTCAGAGCTATTCTTTCCACTTTTGTATGTGTCCGAAGTTTTTCACAACAGTCAAAAACAACAGCGAACTACAAACTGGCAAACAATTTAATTCTAGAAATTTATGTTACAGAAATAATAAATTCGTAAACTGCAGATAGAGAAATTTGTGTGGAAAGTTGATAGTTCAAGTATATTCTTTTCACGGGAGTATTGTTTATAACAGGCAAATATTGGAAATAACCCGAAAGTAAAGATTAAATAAGTTAACAATGTGGGATATAACACAGTCTATTTGATAAAATGAATATGGAGATTCTGCAAAATAGTAATTTCATTTGTATACAGTTGAGTTCACAATTTAACTTATATTAGAAACGGAGATAAGCAGGATTATTTTTGTCTGTAATCATTCTTATCTTGATCGCCACCTGCTGGTAGCAAGAAGAAATATAATTTCTAACCGTTACCTAGTTCCCGAGTTAGTTGAAACCAAAAAAGTAAACAGAACGCTTAGGTTAATCTCCGTAATTCCTGGATAAAAATGCTTCGTCTCTCAGGGGGGCCTGCCTCCCCTCTTGTTTCTACAGCAAAGATGGTGTTCCAGTTTATTAGTGGAGGGAAATGTGGAATGGGAGAAGGGTCTCTCGTCTCCCACTGATTTTGGACTATGTGCACTGTTCTCCACTGCTCTTTGGCAAATGACCTTTGTAGGCACCGCCACTGGGAACCTGGTGGCATTCTATGACAAGCAAACCTGTGATATTGGCTTGGATAATACACTCCAGGAGGAGCAACTCTCTTCCTCTTGCCAGCTCTACTTGCCCTCAGGTTTTGCTAGCTAGCGGCCTCTCAGCTTATGTGATGGCCTCATCTAGCCCCCTGGCCCAGGGGCCTGCTCTCAACCTCCGCTGGATAGTGCCCTCCGTCTTCCAAGGGCGCCAAATGGAAGTTTTACAGGTTCTCACCTTAGGACCCGCTATACACAAGAAGTGAGGGAGGTTGGGGCGCCTGGGTGGCTCAATAGTTAAGTGTCTGCTTTCAGCTCAGGTCATGATCCCAGTGTCCTGGGATCAAGCCCCGCATTGGGCTCCCTGGTCGGCAAGCCCACTTCTCCCTCTCCCTCTGCCTGCTACTCCCCCTGCTTGTACTCTCTCTCTGTCAAATAAATAAATAAAATCTTAAAATAAAAAAAAAAAAGAATTGAGGGAGGCTTGAGGAGGACAACTAAATGGCCTGATCACACCCACCCATTCTTTGTTATTATGTTGGGCTGATCCATATTAGTGCCGAGTCCTCTGTATAACTTCCTAGTTTCCTCCTTGAGACCCAGCTGGATATCAGGGCAAGTACTTCCCTCTCTCAGTCTTCCCATGCTTGTTGCAGAGAATGCAATAAGGATTGGGTGAAATACTGTCTTTAGTATGTGATTCCAAGGAGTGAGAAGATTGGACAGGGAATAAAGCATGTGTTTATCAGTGGGCTACCATTATAGGAAACTAGAGTTCAGCTTTACTGAGAATCCTCAGAGATACTGTTGAAAACAAAGTTCAGAATTCTTACACTGAGGGAGGGACAAGATGGGATCTTTATCCACCAACGTCCATGGCTCATTGATTAAAGGTTGCTTCTAGGAATAACTCTTATGAAGTTCTACCTGTCCCTGCAAGCCAAGAACATTCTAGCAGCCAGAAAAATCATTCTGAAAAAGGTCAAGAGATGCAGGCACTTGGGGTGGGATGCCAACCGTCTCTATGGAAACTGTGCACTGAAGCTGCAGTAAACTCTAGGAGAGTGAAGGGCAAGGGGTGGGGCACCAGGGGCATCTGCTTACATCCCCTCACCTTATTAGGATACGTATTCCTCTCTGGACTGACACTTAGGAAGGGGAAATTGAAATTCATGTCTGATTAATATTCTTTCCTCTTTTTGATTTCATCTTTCTGTCACCATCCTCCAAAGCAGCGAGATTTCCCATTTGTCATACATTGCTTTTCCCCAGTTCTAAATCCATTATTGCTCAAGATTATTTTTGAATAGCAAACTGAGGTTATTTTTTGTTTTTTCCTATGCACTGAAAGAACTCTATGGGTGACATCTCTAAGCTTAGCTCTTGGTTTGCAAATGGAAGCCAAATGCATTTTTTTAAAAAAAGACCTCTTTATTGAAGTATAAATACATCATATACAATTCAGTCATTTAAAGGGTACAATTCAGTGGATTTTAGTATATTTACATACACATGATGATTAAATAATACCCTAAACATTGATTTATTGCTACTGTGAACTGAAAGGTGGGCAGATGAGGGAGAACAGTAATTATCAGCACCACCATTCATGACTTTGTGCTAGAGGACTCACAAACGTGAGTATTAAATTCCAATGTAAGACCCTATTATTATTATTATTATTAATTATTATCATTAAGGGTTTTGGGACATTATTATTATTAAGACCCTATGAAGGGCACTTCTGCTTCTGGCATATCAGAGGTACTGGTCTTGGACTTCCTGCAAAGAGTAAACAACTAGCCCTCACTGATTTGGGCTTCTTGAGAGAAGGGAAAAGAATGAAGAGAACTCTTTTAGCCTCTGGGCTCTCTGCCTGGAGGCACTTTCAAGGCTGAATAATAGGGAGAGGAGGCCCCACCAGGAGAGGAGGCCCCACCAGGGCCTGGCTTGTTGAGTGGAGGGGACAGATACTGGAGTTCAGGTTGCTGGGAAGG